>NC_092335.1:337887500-343492500 GCF_046630445.1 Rutidosis leptorrhynchoides | reverse complement strand
TTTTTATTATTTACGCCTATGTGGGCTGGTTTCCAACAGTTTACCCTTTAAAAGGGCTAAAGTGTTCAAATGGGCTTATAGGAGTGGTGGCCCAACAACTGTATGCTCGGCCCAACTATTAGTGTTCTACACAATTATCCTACACAAATTAATAAATAGCTCTGATGAAACTATTATGTTGCTTAATTGGGCTGAAAAATGTTTAATTGGGCCTTCATCATCGATTTAAAATTAAAACCGGTGAATGTTTTTATTTAGGTTTATTATTACAGTACAAATTACGAGTAAGAAAGCGTGCAGGGTTGAACAACATACCATCACCATCGTACGAGAGTGAACAACATGCCATCATCATCAGACATCAAAGCATGTCCTCCATGTCTTCCAACCTTACATTCCCTCATCTTTTCATGTGTGAATTACTACATCATCCGTTCTTCCTTTTTTTTCTCTCTTTTACCCAAATCATCTTTGCTGGATATTTTCCCCTATCTTTTGTTTTCCACGGGTAACAATCAATCTTTTGTTTGTTTTTTGGGTTCGATTTCATTCGTTTAGGGTTATGTTGGTGTTCTTAATTTGATCGCTAATTTTTTGATTGTGTGGGTATATGTGAAATGTCCCGTTCATTTCGATTATAAACTTTTCATATTTATTGGTTTCGTTACGAGGTTTTGACCTCTATATGAGATGTTTTTCAAAGACAACATTCGATTTTGAAAACAAACCATAACCTTTATTTTATCGATAAAGGTTTAAAAGTATAACGTAGATTATCAAGTAATGATAATCTAAAATATAACGTTTTACACACGACCATTACATAATGGTTTACAATAATATTACACATCGATTTAAATCTCCGAATGCAATTTTTAAACATTATTTTACAAGCATGCTGACTCTAATTCTTGTCCTTAATTTAGCATGCAACAGCGGAAACTCTTAATAATCACATGAGAATAAACATGCTTAAAACGTCAACAAAATGTTGGTGAGTTATAGGTTTAATCTATATATATATCAAATTGTAATAATAGACCACAAGATTTCATTTTTTCATTAACATCCATCTCATATCAGGCATTTCGCAAACTGCATAAAGATAAAAATCATTCATATGGTGAACACCTGGTAACCTACATTAACAAGATGTATATAGAATATCCCCAAAACAAAATCCTCTCGTCTGTATAATAATAAATCGAAGTACTAAAGCATCCGTACCTCGGATGGGGTTTGTTAGGCCCATAGATCTATCTTTAGGATTCGCGTCAATTAGGGGTACTGTTTCCTAATTCTTAGGCTACCAAGCTAAAATGGGCATATTCGATTTAGATAATCCAACCATAGAATGTAGTTTCGATTACTTGTGTCTATTTCGTAAAACATTTATAAAACTGCATGTATTCTCATCCCAGAAATATTAGATTTTAAAAAATGGGACTATAACTCACTTTCACAGATTTTTACTTTGCCGGAAATAAGACTTGGCCACTGGTCGATTCACGAACCTATAACAAATATATACATATATATCAAAGTATGATCGAAATATATTCACAATATTTTTATTAGGTTTTAATGATTTAAGTTTGTTAAGTTAGCAGTCCATCGTTAGTAATCTACAACTAATTGTCCATAGCTAATAGTACAGAAATAAATCAATATATATTATCTCGAATCAATCCATTGTAGTGATCCGAACTTTTCCATGTTTATATATATTAAATGAAATTGATATTTACATGATTAAGTGCTTTCAATATGTTAAGCAATCAAACTTGTTAAGGCGTGATTAATTGAAATAGGTTTTATATAGACAATTGACCACCCAAGTTGACCAGTGATTCACGAACGTTAAAACTTGTAAAAACTATATGATGTCATATATATGGATAGATATATATAGTTAACATGATATTATTATAAGTAAAAATATCATTAAGTATATTAACAATGAACTACATATGTAAAAACAAGACTACTAAATGATTTCAAAACGAGACATATATATAACGATTATCGTTGTAAAAACATTTAATTGTATATATATCATATTAAGATATGTTAATACATCATATTATCATGATAATATAATAATTTAACATCTCATTTTATATAATAAAAAAATGGGTTAACAACATTTAACAAGATCGTTAACCTAAAGGTTTCAAAACAACACTTACATGTAACGACTAACGATGACTTAACGACTCAGTTAAAATGTATATACATGTAGTGTTTTAATATGTATTCATACACTTTTGAAAGACTTAAAGACATTTATCAAAGTACTTCTACTTAACAAAAATGCTTACAATTATATCCTCATTCATTTTCATCAACAATTCTACTCATATGCACCCGTATTCGTACTCGTACAATACCTAGCTTCTAAATGTATTTACTATCGGTATATACACTTCAATGATCAGCTCTTAGCAGCCCATGTGAGTCACCTAACCATGTGGGAACCATCATTTAACATCTAGCATGCAATATCTAACAAAAATACAAACTAATGGAGCCTATATGGAGACTCCATATTCACGTGAATGATGTACTCCACAAACACATTCAGTTTGCAATTTTATTGAATCAAACTACACTCTCTCAAGTGTTCTTCATTTGTTCTAAGTGTTCTTCATCATCTTCCACAAAATCTAGCTCAATCTAGTTCATAAATCCATACATAAACCAAGTTATAAAACAACTACTCAAGAACACACCAACAACACTTCCAAGTTTGCTAGCTTACTTCCAATCTTGCAAATCCACTTTGAGTGATCATCCAACCTCAAGAAATCTTTCTTATTTACAGTAAGATATCTTTCTAATACAAGGTAATACTCATATTCAAACTTTGATTCAATTTCTATTACTTTAACAATCTTATTTCGAGTGGAAATCTTACTTGAACTTGTTTTCGTGTCATGATTTTGCTTCAAGAACTTTCAAGCCATCCAAGGATCCTTTGAAGCTAGATCTATTTTTCTCATTTCCAGTAGGTTTATCCACAAAACCTGAGGTAGTAATGATGTTCATAATATCATTCGATTCATATATATATAAAACTACCTTATTCGAAGGTTTAAACTTGTAATCACTAGAACATAGTATAGTTAATTCTAAACTAGTTCGCAAAAAAAAAGTTAATCTTTCTAACTTGACTTTTAAAATCAACTAAACACATGTTCTATATCTTTATGATATGCTAACTTAATGATATAAAACCTGGAAACACGAAAAACACCGTAAAACCGGATATACGCCGTCGTAGTAACACCGCGGGCTGTTTTGGTTTAGTTAATTAAAAACTATGATAAACTTTGATTTAAAAGTTGTTCTTCTGGGAAAATGATTTTTCTTATGAACATGAAACTATATTCAAAAATCATGGTTAAACTCAAAGCGGAAGTATGTTTTCTAAAATGGTCATCTAAACGTCGTTCTTTCGACTGAAATGACTACCCTTACAAAAACGACTTGTAACCTGTATTTCCGACTATAAACTTATACTTTTTCTGTATTGATTCATAAACTTGAACCACTCAAAACGGATTTATAACGAAAAAGTTATGGGTGAAATAAGATTGAATATTTTTGCTTGTTGTAGCTACGTTAAAATTGATAACAAATTAATATTAATCATATCCTAGCTAACTTATATTGTATTATACATGTATTCTAATATATTGTGTAATCTTAGGATACCATAGACACGTATGCAAATGTTTTGACATATCATATCGACCCATGTATATATGTTATTTGGAACAACCATAGACACTATATATGCAGTAATATTGGAGTTAGCTATACAGGGTTGAGGTTGATTCCAAAAATATATATACTTTGAGTTGTGATCTAGCCTGAGATGTGTATACACTGGGTCGTGGATTTATTCAAGATAATATATATCGATTTATTTCTGTACATCTAACTGTGGACAACTAGTTGTAGGTTACTAACGAGGACAGCTGACTTAATAAACTTAAAACAGTAAAACATATTAAAAATGTTGTAAATTTATTTTGAACATACTTTGATATATATGTACATATTTGTTATAGGTTCGTGAATCGACTAGTGGCCAAGTCTTATTTCCCGACAAAGTAAAAATCTGTGAAAGTGAGTTATTGTCCCACTTTTAAAATCTAATATTTTGGGATGAGAATACATGCAGTTTTATAAATGTTTTACGAAATAGACACAAGTAAATGAAACTACATTATATGGGTGAATGATCGAAGCCGAATATGCCCCTTTTTCTTGGTAACCTAAGAATTAGTAAACCTATCTACTAATTGACGCGAATCCTAAAGATAGATCTATTTGGCCTAACGAACCCCATCCAAAGTACCGGATTCTTTAGTACTTCGAGTTGTTTTATCATGTTCGAAGGATTTCCCGGAATGATAGGGGATATTCTTATATGCATCTTGTTAATATCGGTTACCAGGTGTTCACCATATGAATGATTTTTATCTCTATGAATGGGATGTATATTGAAATACGAAATCTTGTGGTCTATTATTATGATTTGATAATATATAGGTTAAACCTATAACTCACCAACATTTTTGTTGACGTTTTAAGAATGTTTATTCTCAGGTGATTATTAAGAGCTTCCACTGTTGCATACTAAAATAAGGACAAGATTTGGAGTCCATACTTGTATGATATTGTGTAAAAACTGCATTCAAGAAACTTATTTTTGATGTAATATATTCTTATTGTAAACCATTATGTAATGGTCGTGTGTAAACGGTATATTTTAGATTATCATTATTTGATAATCTACGTAATGTTTTTTAAACCTTTATCGATAAAATAAAGGTTATGATTATTTTAAAAATGAATGCAGTCTTTGAAAAAACGTCTCATATAGAGGTCAAAACCTCGCGACGAAATCAATTAATATGGAACGTTTATTAACCTGTAAATATTATGTGATATATTAACCTCTTAATGTATTTGATATTGTGTGATAGATGTCTACCACTAGTACAAATCCCATCGACTCACCTAATAATAATGAAGAGTCGAATATAATTTGGGAAGATTCACAAATTCCCGAAGAGGAACCGGAAGAAGAGGAACCGGAAGAAGAGGAACCGGAAGAAGAGAAACCGGAAGAAGAAGAATCAGAAGAGGAGGAACCGAAAGCGGAGGAACCGGAAGAAGAAGAAGTTTCAGAGGAAGAAATTTTGATACCTACAGTAAATCGATTAAATAAAAGAAAATCTTCAACCAACGGACCAAAGTTAAAAATGGTCAATGGTGTTCCCGCCGAGGAAGCAAAATATTAGGAAGATTACCAATTTTCCGATGATGTTATAGAAATTACCTCGACCCAATTTAATATAGCAAAAGAAAATAATAAGGTAAAAGGTATAAAAATAGAGAAATCTGATTCCAACCCCGATGAACTTTATATGTATCGGCAACGTCCGTATTTCCAAAATTGTAACAATAACCCGGGAACCTCTAAACCACCAGGTTTTTCTAAACCATTGTGGAAAACGACGGCTCGTATTAGAAGAACACCATATATCCATAGAAAATTAGGAAAACGAACCAAGTCCGAAGATGAAAAAACCATTGATTCAGATTAGAGGGTCGTAATCATATTGTGTATTATATGTATTGTAGTGTGCTTGTACTTTTATGTTCTATGTAAAAATTGCTTGTATTGTTTGTTAATTATCTTTTACGAATCTAATCCTCGTCTATTTTACAGTATAAAAACACAAAATAGACGTTAAGGATAGACAACCAAAAATTTTAGAAGACCTACCAGGAGATATGATTGATGAAATCTTGTCTAGAGTCGGGCAGAATTCATCAGCACAATTAGTTACGGCAAAATTAGTTTGTCAAACGTTAGAAAGACATTCCAGGCATGCCTTAGTATATAAAAGGCTTTCCTTTGAAAGATGGGGTATATCACATTGGGGAGACTTTAAGTTACGCTAAGTTTTCTTTAAGGCATTTAATGCGGGAAACCCAGATGCAATTTTACGCTACGGGTTACGAACCTATTTTGACTCAACATATCCCAACATAGGACTCCGTTCTTTAGAAAGAGCTTCTAACATGCAACATAAAGAAGCATTTAATGCTTGCGGGTTAATAATGTTCGCTTCTCATCAAATGGAGAAAAAGAACATTGGGTTGAAACTTTTAAATAAAACATTTTCACAAGTGACGGACTCAGTAGTTGGGGTAAGAAACAAGGTTTTTAGATTGCTACGAGGTTGTTGGGCATTACGAATGTAGTGACCCTAACTTTTCCATGTTTATATATATTAAATGAAATTGTTATTTACATGATTAAGTGTTTCCAACATGTTAAGCAATCAAACTTGTTAAGACTTGATTAATTGAAATAGGTTTCATATAGACAATTGACCACCCAAGTTGACCGGTGATTCATGAACGTTAAAACTTGTAAAAACTATATGATGACATATATATGGTTATATATATAGTTAACATGATATTATGATAATTAAACATATCATTAAGTATATTAACAATGAACTTCATTTGTAAAAACAAGACTACTAACTTAATGATTTTGAAACGAGACATATATGTAACGATTATCGTTGTAACGACATTTAATGTATATATATCATATTAAGAGATATTCGTACATCATAATATCATGATAATATAATAATTTAAAATCTCATTTGATATTATAAACATTGGGTTAACAACATTTAACAAGATCGTTAACCTAAAGGTTTCAAAACAACACTTACATGTAACGACTAACGATGACTTAACGACTCAGTTAAAATGTATATACATGTAGTGTTTTAATATGTATTTATACACTTTCGAAAGACTTCAAGACACTTATCAAAATACTTCTACTTAACAAAAATGCTTACCATTACATCCTCGTTCAGTTTCATCAACAATTCTACTCGTATGCACCCGTATTCGTACTCGTACAATACACAGCTTTTAGATGTATGTACTATTGGTATATAAACTCCAATGATCAGCTCTTAACAGCCCATGTGAGTCACCTAACACATGTGGAACCATCATTTGGCAACTAGCATGAAATATCTCATAAAATTACAAAAATATGAGTAATCATTCATGACTTATTTACATGAAAACAAAATTACATATCCTTTATATCTAATCCATACACCAATGACCAAAAACACCTACAAATACTTTCATTCTTCAATTTTCTTCATCTAATTTATATCTCTATAGTTCTATCTTCAATTTCTAAGTGTTATTCATAAATTCTACAAGTTCTAGTTTCATAAAATCAAGAATACTTCCAAGTTTGCTAGCTAACTTCCAATCTTGTAGAGTGATCTTCCAACCTCAAGAAATCTTTCTTATTTACTGTAAGATATCTTTCTAATATAAGGTAATACTCATATTCAAACTTTGATTCAATTTCTATAACTATAACAATCTTATTTCGAGTGGAAATCTTACTTGAACTTGTTTTCGTGTCATGATTCTACTTCAAGAACTTTTAAGCCATCCAAGATCCTTTGAAGCTTGATCCATTTGTCTCTTTTCCAGTAGGTTTATCCATAAAACTTGAGGTAGTAATGATGTTCATAACATCATTCAATTCATACATATAAAGCTATCTTTTTCGAAGGTTTAAACTTGAAATCACTAGAACATAGTTTAGTTAATTCTAAACTTGTTCGCAAATAAAAGTTAATCCTTCTAACTTGACTTTTAAAATCAACTAAACACATGTTCTATATCTATATGATATGCTAACTTAATGATTTAAAACCTAGAAACACGAAAAACACGGTAAAACTGGACATATGCCGTCGTAGTAACACCGCGGGCTGTTTTGGGTTTGATAATTAAAAACTAAGATAAACTTTGATTTAAAAGTTGTTCTTCTGGGAAAATGATTTTTCTTATGAACATGAAATTATATCCAAAAATCATGGTTAAACTTAAAGTGGAAGTATGTTTTTCAAAATGGTCATCAAGACGTCGTTCTTTCGACTGAAATGACTATCTCCTACAAAAATGCCTTGTAACTTATATTTCCGACTATAAACCTATACTTTTCTGTTTAGATTCATAAAATAGAGTTCAATATGAAACCATAGCAATTTGATTCACTCAAAACGGATTTAAAATGAAGAAGTTATGGGTAAAACAAGATTGGATATTTTTTTTTTTGTAGCTACGGGAAATATTAACAATTCTATACAAATCATATCCTAGCTAACTTATATTGTATTATACATGTATTCTAATATATTATGTAATCTTGGGATACCATAGACACGTATGCAAATGTTTTGACATATCATATCGACCCATGTATATATATTATTTGGAACAACCATAGACACTCTATATGCAGTAATGTTAGAGTCAGCTATACAGGGTTGAGGTTGATTCCAAAAATATATATACTTTGAGTTGTGATCTAGCCTGAGACGTGTATACACTGGGTCGTGGATTGATTCAAGATAATATATATATCGATTTATTTATGTACATCTAACTGTGGACAACTAGTTGTAGGTTACTAACGAGGACAACTGACTTAATAAACTTAAAACATCAAAATGTATTATAAGTGTTGTAAATATATTTTGAACATACTTTGATATATATGTACATATTTGTTATAGGTTCGTGAATCGACCAGTGGCCAAGTCTTACTTCCCGACGAAGTAAAAATCTGTGAAAGTGAGTTATAGTCCCACTTTTAAAATCTAATATTTTTGGGATGAGAATACATGCAGGTTTTATAAATGATTTACAAAATAGACACAAGTACGTGAAACTACATTCTATGGTTGAATTATCAAAATCGAATATGCCCCTTTTTATTAAGTCTGGTAATCTAAGAATTAGGGAACAGACACCCTAATTGACGTGAATCCTAAAAATAGATCTATTGGGCCTAACAAACCCCATCCAAAGTACCGGATGCTTTAGTACTTCGAAATTTATATCATATCCGAAGGGTGTCCCGTAATGATGGGGATATTCTTATATATGCATCTTGTTAATGTCGGTTACCAGGTGTTCACCATATGAATGATTTTTATCTCTATGTATGGAATGTATATTGAAATATGAAATCTTGTGGTCTATTGTTACGATTTGATATATATAGGTTAAACCTATAACTCACCAACATTTTTTTGACGTTTTAAGCATGTTTATTCTCAGGTGATTATTAAGAGCTTTCGCTGTCGCATACTTAAATAAGAACAAGATTTGGAGTCCATGCTTGTATGATATTGTGTAAAAACTGCATTCAAGAAACTTATTTCGTTGTAACATATTTGTATTGTAAACCATTATGTAATAGTCGTGTATAAACAGGATATTTTAGATTATCATTATTTGATAATCTACGTAAAGCTTTTTAAACCTTTATTGATGAAATAAAGGTTATGGTTTGTTTTAAAATGAATGTAGTCTTTGAAAAACGTCTCATATAGAGGTCAAAACCTCGCAACGAAATCAATTAATATGGAACGTTTTTAATCAATAAGAACGGGACATTTCAGTTGGTATCCGATCGTTGGTCTTAGAGAACTAGAATTTTGCATTAGTGTGTCTTATCGAGTTTGTTAGGATGCATTAGTGAGTCTGGACTTCGACCGTGTTTACTTGAAAAATGATTGCTTAACAAATTTTGTTGAAAACTATATATTTTTAACATGTGAATATTATGTGATATATTAATCTCTTAACGTGTTTGATATTATGTGATAGATGTCTACCTCTAGAACAAGTCTCATTGAATCACCTAATAATAATGAAGAGTCAAATGTAAATTGGAATGATTCGTGGACTGATTCACAAGTTCCCGAAGAGGAACCGGAAGAAGAGTCGGAACCGGAAGAAGAATCGGAACCGGAAGAAGAAATAGAACCAGTGGGGGAAATAATAAAACGGTTAAGTAGAAGAAAATCCTTAACCAACCGACCAACGTTAATTATAGTCAATGGTGTTTCCGCCAAGGAAGCAAAGTATTGGGAGGATTACCAATTCTCCGATGAATCGGATCCCGACAAGGATTCCGATGATGTTATAGAAATTACCCCAACACAATTTAATAAGGCAAAAGAGAACAATAAGGGAAAGGGCATAAAAATAGAGAAATTTGATTCCAAACCCGATGAACTTTATATGTATCGTCAACACCCGTATTTTTTAAGTTGTGACAATAACCCGGGAACCTCTAAACCACCAGGTTTTTCTAATCCAATGTGGAAAACGACGGCTCGTATTAGGGGAACATCATATATCCTTAGAAACTTGGCTAAATGAACCAAAACCGAAGAAGAAGAAACGAGCGAGTTGGAATAAGATAGTTGTATTCGTATGGTGTAATATATGTAATATAGTGTGCTTATGATTTATGATATATGTAAAAATTGCTTGTATTAATAAGTATTTTTTTATGAATCTAACTCTTGTCTATTTTACAGTATAAAAACACAAAATGGATAGATAACCCAATATTTTAAGAGACCTACCCGGAGACATGATTGATGAAATCTTGTCTAGAGTCGGTCAGAATTCCTTGGCACAACTATTTAAGGCGGGATCAGTTTGTAAGACATTCGAAGAACGTTCCAAGAATGCCTTGGTTTATAAAAGGCTTTCGTTCGAAAGATGGGGGATATCACATTGGGAAATCCATAAGTTACGATGTGTTTACATTGACGCATATATTGCGGGGAAACAAATGCTATTTTACGCAACGGGTTAAGAAATTATTTTGACTCAATATATCCGAATATAGGACTTCATGATTTAGAAAAAGCGGCTAACATGCAACATAAAGAAGCATGTTATGCTTACGGGTTAGTAATGTTCGCTTCTCACCAAAGTGAGAACAAGAACATCGGGCTACAACTATTAAACAAAACGTTCCCACAAGTGACGAACTCAGTAATTGGGGTAAGAAATGAGGTTTTTAGGTTATTACGAGACTGTTGGTCATTACGAAACCCTCGTCCTTTTGACGACATTACAACACATTGTCTTACTATCGGTCACAACGTTTATGTTCCACAAAACCAAGGATGGGAAGTGGTATTAGTAAAACCAGAATGCATGACTTGTTTCTGGACGTATGAATTATGTGTCTTTATTCCCTTTGCTGAACGCCTTATTTATTAACTAGAATTATCTTCGCAACTACTTTGTTTCAAAGTTTTATGTGTTATATTTCATGCTATATGTAAAATAGCGGTATTGTAAGTTTGCAAGTTATTGTATAAAGGTTTGAATATGATATTTTTTTTTGTTGTGATTAGTTTTTCATATAGAATTGTAGTAGTTGAAATGGTATGTTAGCTACTAAGTATGAACTTAACGGGTAGGTACTACCCGAATTAAAGAGTATAAAATGCTAATATGAAGAAAGAGCTTTTATAAATAACTTCATATTATGCTACGAAATACTATTGACTACTTTTGATATTCTATATGATTAACTCGTTTCATTTGACTATTTTGAAGAAAATGGCACCGACTACTCGACACACCTTGAATATGAGCGAAGAGGAATTTCGTGCCTTTCTTGCTTCAAACATAGCCGCAGTACAGGCCGCGCTACATACCAACAATAACTCTGAATCTAGCAATACAGCTAACGGCACAAGAAATCGTGTAGGATGCTCCTACAAGGAATTCACTACCTGCAAACCTTCAGAATTTGATGGGACCGAAGGACCAATCGGATTGAAACGGTGGACCGAGAAAGTTGAATCGGTCTTTGCCATAAGTAAGTGTGCTGAAGGATACAAAGTGAAGTACGCTACGCATACCTTCACAGGTATTGTGTTAACATGGTGGAATACCTATCTAGAGCAAGTGGGACAAGATGCTGCTTACGCGCTACCGTGGTCAGCATTCAAGCACTTGATGAACGAGAAGTACCGTCCTAGAACCGAGTTCAATAAGCTCAAGTCAGAACTTAAAGGGTTACAAACACAGGATTCGATATTACTTCGTACGAAAGACGATTCACAGAATTGTGCCTATTGTGTTCGAGAACGTTCGAAGATGAGGAAGAGAAGATCGACGCGTTTGTGAAAGGGTTATCGGAGAGAATCCAAGAAGATATAAATTCACACGAGCCTGCCTCCATACAAAAGCATGTAGAATGGCTCACAAACTAGTGATAAGAGTCACCAAAACAACAACAACTATCCCAACAATCGCAACATCAATCACAACTACAACAAACGGCAAAACAACAACAACAACTACTACAATAATCATTCCAACAACAATAACAACCGCAACAACAATAACAATCAGAAGCAGCTATGCCAAAGGTGTGAAAAGTATCACTCAGGGTTCTGCACCAAATTTTGCAACAAGTGTAAAAGAAATGGTCATAGCGCGGCAAAGTGTGAGGTCTACGGACCAGGGGTTAACAGAACGAAAGGAACAAATGGTGTTGGAACGAGTAATGGTGGAGCAAGTAGTGTCGGAGCAAGTTATGCCAATGTAGATTGTTATAAATGTGAAAAACCGGGCCACATTATTAGAAATTGCCCGAACCAGGAGAATACGAATGGACAAGGCCGCGGAAGAGTTTTCAATATGAATGCGACAGAGACACAGGAAGACCCAGAGCTTGTTACGGGTACGTTTCTTATTGACAATAAATCTGCTTACGTTTTATTTGATTCGGGTGCGGATAGAAGCTATATGAGTAGAGATTTTTGTGCTAAATTAAGTTATCCATTGACGCCTTTGGATAGTAAATTTTTACTCGAATTAGCAAATGGTAAATTAATTTCAGCAGACAATATATGTCGGAATCGAGAAATTAAACTGGTTAGCGAAACATTTAAGATTGACTTGATACCAGTAGAGTTAGGGAGTTTTAATGTGATAATCGGTATGGACTGGTTGAAACAAGTGAAAGCAGAGATCGTTTGTTACAAAAATGCAATTCACATTATACGAGAAAAAGGAAAACCCTTAATGGTGTACGGAGAAAAGGGCAACACGAAGCTACATCTTATTAGTAATTTGAAGGCACAAAAACTAATAAGAAAAGGTTGCTATGTTGTTCTAGCACACGTCGAGAAAGTACAAACTGAAGAAAAGAGCATCAATGATGTTCCCGTCGCAAAAGAATTTCCCGATGTATTTCCGAAAGAATTACCGGGATTACCCCCACATCGATCCGTTGAATTTCAAATAGATCTTCTACCAGGAGCTGCACCAATAGCTCGTGCTCCTTACAGACTCGCACCCAGCGAGATGAAAGAACTGTAAAGCCAATTACAAGAACTTTTAGAGCGTGGTTTCATTCGACCAAGCACATCACCGTGGGGAGCTCCTGTTTTGTTTGTCAAGAAGAAAGATGGTACATTCAGGTTGTGTATCGACTACCGAGAGTTGAACAAACTTACCATCAAGAACCGCTACCCACTACCGAGAATCGACGACTTATTTGATCAACTACAAGGCTCGTCTGTTTATTCAAAGATTGACTTACATTCCGGGTATCATCAAATGCGGGTGAAAGAAGATGATATTCCAAAGACTGCTTTCAGAAGATGTTACGGTCATTACGAGTTTATGGTCATGCCGTTTGGTTTAACTAATGCACCAGCTGTGTTCATGGACCTTATGAACCGAGTGTGTGGACCATACCTTGACAAGTTTGTCATTGTTTTCATTGATGACATACTTATTTACTCAAAGAATGACCAAGAACACGATGAACATTTGAGAAAGGTGTTAGAAGTATTGAGGAAGGAAGAATTGTACGCTAAGTTTTCAAAGTGTGCATTTTGGTTGGAAGAAGTTCAATTTCTCGGTCACATAATAAACAAAGAAGGTATTAAGGTGGATCCGGCAAAGATAGAAACTGTTGAAAAGTGGGAAACCCCAAAAACTCCGAAACACATAATACAGTTGTTTCTGGACTTATGAATTACGTGTCTTTATTTCTTTTGCTGAACAACTTGCGTATTAACTAGAATTGCCTTTATAGCTGCCGGGTAGCAAAGTTATTATGTGCTATATTTCATCCTATATGTATAATAGCGGTTTTGTAAGTTTGTAATATTTTGTATAAAGTTTGAACGCGAAATATTATTGTAATAAGTTTTTCATATAGAAGCGTAGTAGTTGAGTTGTATAGTAGCTAGTAAGTATGAACTTAACGGGTAGGTACTACCCGAATTAAAACTATAAAATGCTAATATGAAGAAAAAGCTTTTATAAATAAGTTCATATAATGCTACGAGATACTATTGACTACTTTAAATTCTATATGATTAACTCAATTCTTTTCGCTATTTTTAAAGAAAATGGCATCAGCGACTCGTCAGAATTTGAACATGAGCGAGGAAGACTTCCTTGTTTTCCTTGCAGCAAATATAGCCACAGTACAGGCTGCGATGCAAAATAACAATAACTCTGGATCTAGCAGTGGAACTGATTCCACAAGAAATCGTGTAGGATGCTCCTATAAAGAATTCACTGCCTGCAAACCTTTGGAATTTGATGGAATTGAAGGACCAATTGGATTGAATTGGACCGATAAGGTCGAATCGGTGTTTGCCATAAGTAAGTGTACTGAAGAGGACAAAGTTAAGTACGCTACGCATACCTTCACAGGTACTGCGTTAACATGATGGAACACCTATCTTGAACAGGTAGGACAAAATACTGCTACGCACTACCGTGGTCGGCATTCAAACAATTGATGAACGAGCAGTACCATCCTAGAAATGAAGTCAATAAACTCAAGGCAGTACTTAGAGAGTTACGAACATAAGGGTTTGACATTACCATATATGAACGACGATTCACAGAGTTGTGCCTATTGTGTCCGGGAGCATTCGAAGATGAAGAAGAGAAGATCGACGCATTTGTAAAGGGTTACCAGTAAGGATTCAAGAAGATGTGAGTTCACACGAGCCCGCTTCTATACAGAAGGCAAGTCGAATGGCTCATAAACTCATAAATCAGATTGAGGGAAGAATTAAATAGCAGGCGGCCGAAGAAGCCAACACGAAACACCTCAAGAGGAAGTGGGAGGAAAACGGTGACAAGAGTCACCAGAACAACAACAACAACAATTACAACCACAATCGCAACAACTATCCCAACAACCGCAATAACAATCGCAAATATAACCGCAATCCTAATAACAACTACAACAAACATCCCAACAATAACAACAATTACAACAACAATTACAACAACCATTTCAACAACAACAACAACAATCCCAACAACAACCTCAATAACAACAACGGCAACAAAAACCAAAAACAACCATGTCATAGGTGTGAAGAAAATCACTAGGGGTTTTGCACGACCTTTTGCAACAGGTGAAATAGAAATGGTCATAGCGCGACAAAGTGTGAGGTCTACGGATCAAAGTTTAACAAAACTAAGGGAACAAATAGTGTCAGAACAAGTAATGCCGGAACGAATAGTGTCGGAGCAAGTAATACCAACGCTGTTTGTTTTAAATGTGGAAAACCGGGCCACATTATTAGAAATTTCCTGAATCAGGGGAATACTAATGGGCAAGGCCGTGGAAGAATTTTCAATATTAATGCGGCAGAAGCACAGGAAGACACGGAGCTTGTTACGGGTACGTTTCTTATTGACGATAAATCTGCTTATGTTTTATTTGATTCGGGTGCAGATAGAAGCTATATGAGTAGAGATTTTTGTGCTAAGTTAAGTTGCCCATTGACGCCTTTGGATAGTAAATTTTTACTCGAATTAGCAAACGGTAAATTAATTTCAGCAGATAATATATGTCGGGATAGAGAAATTAAACAGGGGGATGAAACGTTTAAAATTGATTTAATACCAGTCGATTTAGGGAGTTTTGATGTAATAATTGGCATGGACTGGTTGAAAAAGGTGAGAGCAGAGGTCGTTTGTTACAAAAATGCGATTCACATTATGCGTGAAAAAGGAAAACCTTTAATGGTGTACGGAGAAAAGAACAACGCGAAATTAAATCTTATTAGTAGTTTGAAGGCGCAAAAACTAATAAGAAAAGGTTGTTACGTCATTCTAGCACACATCGAGGAAGTTAAACCTGAAGAAAAGAACATCAGTGATGTTCCCGTCGCAAAAGAATTTCCCGATGTATTTCTGAAAGAATTACCGGGATTACCCCCACATCGATCCGTTGAATTTCAAATAGACCTTGTACCAGGAGCTGCACCAATGGCTCATGCTCCATACAGACTCGCACCCAGTGAAATGAAAGAATTACAAAGTCAGTTACAAGAACTTCTAGAGCGTGGTTTCATTCAACCAAGTACATCACCATGGGAAGCTCCTGTTTTGTTTGTCAAGAAGAAGGATGGTACGTTTAGGTTGTGTATCGACTACCGTGAGTTGAACAAATTTACCATCAAGAACCGCTACCCACTACCAAGAATCGATGACTTATTTGATCAACTATAAGGCTCGTCGGTTTATTCGAAGATCGATTTACGTTCTGGATATCATCAAATGCGGGTGAAGGGGGATGATATTCCAAAGACTGCTTTTAGGACGCGTTATGGTCATTACGAGTTTATGGTTATGCCGTTTGGATTGACTAACGCACCAGCTGTGTTCATGGACCTCATGAACCAAGTGTGTGGGCCATATCTTGACAAGTTTGTCATTGTTTTCATCGATGACATACTTATTTACTCGAAGAATGATCAAGAGCATGAAGAACATTTGAGAAAAGTGCTAGAGTTGCTAAGAAAAGAAAAATTGTACGCTAAGGTTTTAAAGTGTGCATTTTGGTTAGAAGAAGTTCAATTCCTCGGTCACATAGTGAACAAAGAAGGTATTCAGGTAGATCCAGCAAAGATTGAAACCGTTGAAAAGTGGGAAACCCCGAAAACTTCGAAACACATACGTCAATTTTTAGGGCTAGCTAGTTATTACAGGAGATTCATCCAAGATTTTCCCAAAATAGCAAAACCCTTGACTGCATTAACGCATAAAGGGAAGAAATTTGAATGGAAGGATGAACAAGAGAAAGCGTTTCAATTGTTGAAGAAAAAGTTAACTACGTCACCTATATTGTCATTACTTGAAGGGAATGATGATTTTGTGATATACTGTGACGCCTCAAAGCAACGTCTCGGTTGTGTATTAATGTAACGAACGAAATTAATTGCTTATGCGTCTAGACAATTGAAGATTCACGAGCAGAATTATACGATGCATGATTTGGAATTAGGCGCGGTTGTTTTTGCATTAAAGACTTGGAGGCACTACTTATATGGGGTCAAAAGTATTATATATACCGACCACAAAAATCTTCAACACATATTTAATCAGAAACAACTGAACATGAGGCAGCGTAGGTGGATTGAATTGTTGAATGATTATGACTTTGAGATTCGTTACCAATCGAGGAAGGAAAATGTGGTAGTCGACGCCTTGAGCAGAAAGGACAGAGAACCCATTCGTGTAAAAGCTATGAATATAATGATTCACACTAACCTTAATACTCAAATAAAGGAGGCGCAACAAGGAGTTTTAAAAGAGGGTAACTTAAGGGATGAAATACCCAAAGGATCGGAGAAGCATCTTAATATTCGAGAAGACGGAACCCGGTATAGGGCTGAAAGAATTTGGGTACCAAAATTTGGAGATATGAGAGAAATGGTACTTAGAGAAGCTCATAAAACCAGATACTCAATACAACCTGGAACGGTAAAGATGTACAAGGATCTTAAGAAACATTTTTGGTGGTCGGGTATGAAAGCCGATGTTGCTAAATACGTAGGAGAATGTTTGACGTGTTCTAAGGTTAAAGCTGAGCATCATAAACCATCAGGTCTACTTCAACAACCCGAAATCCCGGAATGGAAATGGGAAAATATTACCATAGATTTCATCACTAAATTACCAAGGACTGCAAGTGGTTTTGATACTATTTGGGTAATAGTTGATCATCTCACCAAATCAGCACACTTCCTGCCAATAAGAGAAGATGACAAGATGGAGAAGTTAGCACGACAGTATTTGAAGGAAGTCATCTCCAGACATGGAATACCAATCTCTATTATCTCTGATAGGGATGACAGATTTATTTCAAGATTCTGGCAGACATTACAGCAGGCATTAGGAACTCGTTTAGACATGAGTACTACTTATCATCCACAAACTGATAGGCAGAGCGAAAGGACGATACAAACGCTTGAAGACATGCTACGAGCATGAGTTATTGATTTCGAAAACAGTTGGGATCGACACCTTCCGTTAGCATAATTTTCTTACAACAACAGCTACCATTCAAGCATTGAGATGGCGCCGTTTGAAGCGCTTTATGGTAGAAAGTACAGGTCTCCGATTTATTGGAGTGAAGTAGGGGATAGACAGATTACGGGTACGGAGATAATATAAGAAACTACCGAGAAGATCATCCAAATTCAACAACGATTAAAAATCACCCAAAGTCGACAAAAGAGCTACGCTGACATTAAAAGAAAAGACATAGAATTTGAAATTAGAGAGATGGTCATGCTTAAAGTTGCACCATGGAAAGGCGTTGTTCGATTTGGTAAACGGGGGAAATTAAATCCAAGTTATATTGGACCATTCAAGATTATTGATCGTGTCGGGCCAGTTGCTTACCGACTTGAACTACCTCAACAACTCGTGGCTGTACATAAGACTTTCCACGTCTCAAATTTGAAGAAATGTTTTGCTAAAGAAGATCTCACTATTCCGTTAGACGAAATCCAAATCAACTAAAAACTTCAATTCATCGAAGAACCCATCGAAATAATGGATCGTGAGGTTAAAAGACTTAAGCAAAACAAGATACAAATTGTTAAGGTTAGATGGAATGCTCGTAGAGGACCCGAGTTCACCTAGGAATGAGAAGATCAGATGAAGAAGAATTACCCGCACTTATTTCCAGAAGATACGTCAACACCTCCAACTGCTTAAAATTTCGGGACGAAATTTATTTAACGGGTAGGTACTTTAGTGACCCGAACTTTTCCATGTTTATATATATTAAATGAAATTGATATTTACATAATTAAGTGTTTCCAACATATTAAGCAATCAAACTTGTTAAGACGTGATTAATTGAAATATGTTTTATATAGACAATTGACCACCCAAGTTGACCGGTGATTCACGAACGTTAAAACTTGTAAAAACTATATGATGTCATATATATGGATATATATATATATATATATATATATATATATATATATATATATATATATATATATATATATATATATATATATATATATATATAGTTAACATGATATTATGATAAGTAAAAATATCATTAAGTATATTAATGATGAACTACATATGTAAAAACAAGACTACTAACTTAATGATTTTGAAACGAGGCATATATGTAACGATTATCGTTGTAACGACATTTAATTGTATATATATCATATTAAGATATGTTAATACATCATATTATCATGATAATATAATAATTTAACATTTCATTTTATATAATAAAAAAATAGGTTAACAACATTTAACAAGATCGTTAACCTAAAGGTTTCAAAACAACACTTACATGTAACGACTAACGATGACTTAATGACTCAGTTAAAATGTATATACATGTAGTGTTTTAATATGTATTCATACACTTTTGAAAGACTTCAAGACACTTATCAAAGTACTTCTACTTAACAAAAATGCTTACAATTACATCCTCATTCATTTTCATCAACAATTCTACTCGTATGCACCCGTATTCGTACTCGTACAATACCTAGCTTCTAAATGTATTTACTATTGGTATATACACTCTAATGATCAGCTCTTAGCAGCCCATGTGAGTCACCTAACCATGTGGGAACCATCATTTAACATCTAGCATGAAATATCTAACAAAAATACAAACTAATGGAGCCTATATAGAGACTCCATATTCACGTGAATGATGTACTCCACAAACACATTCACTTTGCAATTTTATTGAATCAAACTACTCTCTCTCAAGTGTTCTTCATTTGTTCTAAGTGTTCTTCATCATCTTCAACAAAATATAGCTCAATCTAGTTCATAAATCCATACATAAACCAAGTTATAAAACAACTACTCAAGAACACACCAACAACACTTCCAAGTTTGCTAGCTTACTTCCAATCTTGCAAATCCACTTTGAGTGATCATCTAACCTCAAGAAATCTTTCTTATTTTTAGTAAGATATCTTTCTAATACAAGGTAATACTCATATTCAAACTTTGATTCAATTTCTATAACTTTAACAATCTTATTTCGAGCGGAAATCTTACTTGAACTTGTTTTCGTGTCATGATTTTGCTTCAAGAACTTTCAAGCCATCCATGGATCCTTTGAAGTTAGATCTATTTTTCTCATTTCCAGTAGGTTTATCCATAAAAACTGAGGTAGTAATGATGTTCATAACATCATTCGATTCAAATATATATATAAAACTACCTTATTCGAAGGTTTAAACTTGTAATCACTAGAACATAGTTTGGTTAATTCTAAACTTGTTCGCAAACAAAAGTTAATCCTTCTAACTTGACTTTTAAAATCAATTAAACACATGTTCTATATCTTTATGATATGCTAACTTAATGATTTAAAACCTGGAAACACGAAAAACACCGTAAAACCGGATATACGCCATCGTAGTAACACCGTGGGCTGTTTTGGGTTAGTTAATTAAAAACTATGATAAACTTTGATTTAAAAGTTGTTCTGGGAAAATGATTTTTCTTATGAACATGAAACTATATCCAAAAATCATGGTTAAACTCAAAGTGGAAGTATGTTTTCCAAAATGGTCATCTAGACGTCGTTCTTTCGACTGAAATGAATACCCTTACAAAAACGGCTTGTAACCTGTATTTCTGACTATAAACTTATACTTTTTCTGTATAGATTCATAAAATTAAGTTCAATATGAAACCATAGCAACTTGAACCACTCAAAATGGATTTAAAACGAAAAAGTTATCGGTAAAACAAGATTGGATATTTTTGCTTGTTGTAGCTACGTGAAAATTGGTAACACATCTATATTAATCATATCCTAGCTAACTTATATTATATTATACATGAATTCTAATATATTATGTAATCTTGGGATACCATAGACACGTATGCAAATGTTTTGACATATCATATTGACCCATGTATATATGTTATTTGGAACAACCATAGACACTCTATATGCAGTAATGTTGGAGTTAGCTATACAGGGTTGAGGTTGATTCCAAAAATATATATACTTTGAGTTGTGATCTAGCCTGAGACGTATATACACTGGGTCGTGGATTGATTCAAGATAATATATATCGATTTATTTCTGTACATCTAACTGTGGACAACTAGTTGTAGGTTACTAACGAGGACAGCTGACTTAATACACTTAAAACAGTAAAACATATTAAAAATGTTGTAAATTTATTTTGAACATACTTTGATATATATGTACATATTTTTTATAGGTTCGTGAATTGACCAGTGGCCAAGTCTTACTTCTCGAGGAAGTAAAAATCTGTGAAAGTGAGTTATAGTCCCACTTTTAAAATCTAATATTTTGGGATGATAATACATGTAGTTTTATAAATGTTTTATGAAATAGACACAAGTAAATGAAACTACATTCTATGGTTGAATTATCGAAATCGAATATGCCCCTTTTTATTAAGTCTGGTAATCTAAGAATTAGGGAACAGACACCCTAATTGACGCGAATCCTAAAGATAGATCTATTGGGCCTAACAAACCCCATCCAAAGTACCGGATGCTTTAGTACTTCAAAATTTATATCATATCCGAAGGGTGTCCCGGAATGATGGGGATATTCTTATATATGCATCTTGTTAATGTCGGTTACCAGGTGTTCACCATATGAATGATTTTTATCTCTATGTATGGGATGTGTATTGAAATATGAAATCTTGTGGTCTATTGTTACGATTTGATATATATAGGTTAAACCTATAACTCACCAAAATTTTTGTTTGCGTTTAAAGCATGTTTATTCTCAGGTGAATACTATGAGCTTCCGCTGTTGCATACTAAAATAAGGACAAGATTGGGAGTCCATGTTTGTATGATATTGTGTAAAAACTGCATTCAAGAAACGTATTTCGATGTAACATATTTGTATTGTAAACCATTATGTAATGGTCGTGTGTAAACAGGATATTCTAGATTATTATTATTTGATAATCTACGTAAAGCTTTTTAAACCTTTATTGACGAAATAAAGGTTATGGTTTGTTTTAAAAATGAATGCAGTCTTTGGAAAAACGTCTCATATAGAGGTCAAAACCTCGCAACGAAATCAACTAATATGGAACGTTTTTAATCAATAAGAACGGGACATTTCAGTTGGTATCCGAGCGTTGGTCTTAGAGAAGCAGAATTTTGCATTAGTGTGTCTTATCGAGTTTGTTAGGATGCATTAGTGAGTCTGGACTTCGACCGTGTTTACTTGAAAAATGATTGCTTAACAAATTTTGTTGGAAACTATATATTTTTAACATGTGAATATTATGTGATATATTAATCTCTTAACGCGTTTGATATTATGTGATAGATTTCTACCTCTAGAACAAGTCCCATTGACTCACCTAATAATAATGAAGAGTCAAATGTAAATTGGAATGATTTGTGTACTGATTCACAAGTTCCCGAGTCGGAACCGGAAGAAGAGTCGGAACCGGAAGAAGAATCGGAACCGGAAGAAGAATCGGAACCGGATGAAGAAATAGAACCGGTGGGGGAAATAATAAAACGGTTAAGTAAAAGAAAATCCTCAACCAACCGACCAAGGTTAATTATGGTCAATGGTGTTTCCGCCAAGGAAGCAAAATATTGGGAGGATTACCAATTCTCCGATGAATCGGATTCCGACGAGAATTCCTATGATGTTATAGAAATTACCCCAACTGAATTTTAAAAGGCAAAAGAAAATAATAAGGGAAAGGGCATAAAAATAGAGAAATCTAATTCCAACCCCGATGAACTTTACATGTATCGTCAACCCCCGAAGTCCTTAAGTTATAACAATGACCCGGGAACCTCTAAACCACCAGGTTTTTCTAAACCAATGTGGAAAACGACGGCTCGTATTAGGGGAACATCATATATCCCTAGAAAATTGGCAAAACGAACCGAAACCGAAGAAGAAGAAACAAGCGAGTCGGAATAAGATAGTTGTATTCGTGTGGTGTAATATATGTAATATAGTGTGCTTATGCTTTAAGATATATGTAAAAATTGCTTGTATTAATAAGTATTTTTTTTATGAATCTAACTCTTGTCTATTTTACAGTATAAAAACACAAAATGGATAGACAACCCAATATTTTAAGAGACCTACCCGGAGACATGATTGATGAAATCTTGTCTAGAGTCGGTCAGAATTCCTCGGCACAACTATTTAAGGCGAGATCAGTTTGTAAGACATTCGAAGAACGTTCCAAGAATGCCTTGGTTTATAAAAGGCTTTCGTTCGAAAGATGGGGGATATCACATTGGGAAATCCATAAGTTACGATGTGTTTACTTTGACGCATATATTGCGGGGAACCCAAATGCTATTTTACGCAACGGGTTAAGAAATTATTTTGACTCAATGTATCCGAATATAGGACTACATGATTTAGAAAAAGCGGCTAACATGCAACATAAAGAAGCATGCTATGCTTACGGGTTAGTAATGTTCGCTTCTCACCAAAGTGAGAAAAAGAACATCGGGCTACAACTATTAAACAAAACGTTCCCACAAGTGACGGAGTCGGTAATTGGGGTAAGAAATGAGGTTTTTAGGTTATTACGAGACTGTTGGTCATTACGTAACCCTCGTCCCTTTGACGACGTTACAACACGCTGTCTTATCAATGGCTATAATGGTTATGTTCCACAAGACCAAGGATGGGAAGTAGTCCTAGTAAAACCAGAATGCATGACTTGTTTCTGAATGTATGAATTACGTGTCTTTATTGCCTTTGCTGAACGGCTTGTGTACTAGCTAGAATTATCTTCACAACCATCTTGTATCAAATTTATTGTGTGCTATATTTCATGCTATATGTAAAATAAGCGGTATTGTAAGTTTGTAAAATATTGTGTAAAAGTTTGAACGCGAAATATTATTATAATCAGTTTTTCATATAGAATTGTAGTAGTTGAATTGTATATTAGCTACTAAGTATGAACTTAACGGTTAGGTACTACCCGAATTTAAACTTATAAAACGCTAATATGAAGAAAAAGCTTTTATAAATGAGTTCATATTATGCTACGAAATACTATTAACTACTCTTAATATTCTGTATGATTAACTTGTTCCATTTGACTATTTTGAAGGAAATGGCACCGACTACTCGACACACCTTGAATATGAGCGAAGAGGAATTTCGTGCCTTTCTTGCTTCAAACATAGCCGCAATACAGGCTGCGCTACATACCAACAATAACCTTGGATCTAGCAGTGCAGGAAATCGTGTAGGATGCACCTTCAAAGAATTCACTGCCTGCAAACCTTTGGAATTTGATGGAACTGAAGGACCGATCGGATTAAAACGGTGGACCGAGAAGGTTGAATCGGTGTTTGCCATAAGTAAGTGTACTGAAGAGGACAAAGTGAAGTACGCTACGCATACCTTCACAGGTTCTGCGTTAACATGGTGGAATACCTATCTAGAGCAAGTGGGGCAAGATGATGCTTACGCACTACCGTGGTCAGCATTCAAGCACTTGATGAACGAGAAGTACCGTCCCAGAACCGAGGTCAATAAGCTCAAGACAGAACTTAGAGGGTTACGAACCCAAGGATTTGATATTACCACGTATGAAAGACGATTCACAAAATTGTGCCTATTGTGTCCGGGAGCGTTCGAAGATGAGGAAGAGAAGATTGACGCGTTTGTGAAAGGATTACCGGAAAGAATCCAAGAAGATATAAGTTCACACGATCCCGCCTCCATACAACAGGCATGTAGAATGGCTCACAAACTAGTGAACCAGATTGAAGAAATAATTAAAGAACAGACCGTTGAAGAGGCCAATGTGAAGCAAGTCAAAAGAAAGTGGGAGGAAAACGGTGATAAGAATCACCAATACAACAACAACAGCAATTACAACAATAATCGCAACAATTATCCCAACAATCGCAACATCAATCGCAACTACAACAAATGGCCCAACAACAACAACAACAACAACAACAACAACAGCAACTACAACTATCATCCCAACAATAATAATAACCGCAACAACAACAACAATCAGAAGCAGCTATGCCAAAGGTGTGAAAAGTATCACTCGGGGTTCTGCACCAAATTTTGCAACAAGTGTAAAAGAAATGTGAGGTCTACGGACCAGGGGTTAATAGAACGAAAGGAACAAATGGTATCGGAATGAGTAATGGCGTAGCAAGTAGTGTCGGAGCAAGTTATGCCAATGTAGTTTGTTATAAATGTGGAAAACCGGGCCACATTATTAGAAATTGCCCGAACCAGGAGAACACGAATGGACAAGTCCGCGGAAGAGTTTTCAATATTAATGCGGCAGAAGCACAGGAAGACCCGGAGCTTGTTACGGGTACGTTTCTTATTAACAATAAATCTGCTTACGTTTTATTTGATTCGGGTGCGGATAGAAGCTATATGAGTAGAGATTTTTGTGCTAAATTAAGTTGCCGATTGACGCCTTTGGATAGTAAATTTTTACTCGAATTAGCAAATGGTAAATTAATTTCAGCAGATAATATATGTCGGAATCGAGAAATTAAACTGGTTAGCGAAACATTTAAGATTGACTTGATACCAGTAGAGTTAGGGAGTTTTGATGTGATAATCGGTATGGACTGGTTGAAAGAAGTGAAAGCAGAGATCGTTTGTTACAAAAATGCAATTTGCATTATACGAGAAAAAGGAAAACCCTTAATGGTGTACGGAGAAAAGAGCAACGCAAAGTTAAATCTTATTAGTAACCTGAAGGCATAAAAACTAATAAGAAAAGGTTGCTATGCTGTTCTAGCACATGTCGAGAAAGTACAAACTGAAGAAAAGAGCATCAATGATGTTCTCGTCGCAAAAGAATTTCCCGATGTATTTTCGAAAGAATTACCAGGATTACCCCCACATCGATCCGTTGAATTTCAAATAGATCTTGTACCAGGAGCTGCACCAATAGCTCGTGCTCCTTACAGACTCGCACCCAGCGAGATGAAAGAACTGCAAAGCCAATTACAAGAACTTTTAGAGCGTGGTTTCATTCGACCAAGCACATCACCGTGGGGAGCTCCTGTTTTGTTTGTCAAGAAGAAAGATGGTACATTCAGGTTGTGTATCGACTACCGAGAGTTGAACAAACTTACCATCAAGAACCGCTACCCACTACCGAGAATCGACGACTTATTTGATCAACTACAAGGCTCGTCTGTTTATTCAAAGATTGACTTACGTTCCGGGTATCATCAAATGCGGGTGAAAAAAGATGATATTCCAAAGACTGCTTTCAGAACACGTTACGGTCATTACGAGTTTATGGTCATGCCATTTGGTTTAACTAATGCACCAGCTGTGTTCATGGACCTTATGAACCGAGTGTGTGGACTATACCTTGACAAGTTTGTCATTGTTTTCATTGATGACATACTTATTTACTCAAAGAATGACCAAGAACACGGTGAACATTTGAGAAAGGTGTTAGAAATATTGAGGAAGGAAGAATTGTACGCTAAATTTTCAAAGTGTGCATTTTGGTTGGAAGAAGTTCAATTCCTCGGTCACATAGTGAACAAAGAAGGTATTAAGGTGGATCCGGCAAAGATAGAAACTGTTGAAAAGTGGGAAACCCCGAAAACTCCGAAACACATAAGCTAGTTTTTAGGACTAGCTGGTTACTACAGAAGGTTTATCCAAGACTTTTCCAGAATAGCAAAACCCTTGACTGCATTAATGCATAAAGGGAAGAAATTTGAATGGAAGGATGAACAAGAGAAAGCGTTTCAGTTATTGAAGAAAAAGCTAACTACGGCACCTATATTGTCATTGCCTGAAGGGAATGATGATTTTGTGATTTATTGTGATGCATCAAAGCAAGGTCTCGGTTGTGTATTAATGCAACGAACGAAGGTGATTGCTTATGCGTCTAGACAATTGAAGATTCACGAACAAAATTATACGACGCATGATTTGGAATTAGGCGCGGTTGTTTTTGCATTAAAGACTTGCAGGCACTATTATATGGGGTCAAAATTATTATATATACCGACCACAAAAGTCTTCAACACATATTTAATCAGAAACAGCTGAATATGAGGCAGCGTAGGTGGATTGAATTGTTAAATGATTACGACTTTGAGATTCGTTACCACCCGGGGAAGGTAAATGTGGTAACCGATGCCTTGAGCAGGAAGGACAGAGAACCCATTCGAGTAAAATCTATGAATATAATGATTCATAATAACCTTACTACTCAAATAAAGGAGGTGCAACAAGGAGTTTTAAAAGAGGGAAATTTAAAGGATAAAATACCCAAAGGATCGGAGAAGCATCTTAATATTCGGGAAGACGGAACCCGGTATAGGGCTGAAAGGATTTGGGTACCAATATTTGGAGATATGAGAGAAATGGTACTTAGAGAAGCTCATAAAACCAGATACTCAATACATCCTGGAACGGGGAAGATGTACAAGGATCTCAAGAAACATTTTTGGTGGCCGGGTATGAAAGCTGATGTTGCTAAATACGTAGGAGAATGTTTGATGTGTTCTAAGGTCAAAGCTGAGCATCAGAAACCATCAGGTCTACTTCAACAACCCGAAATCTTGGAATGGAAATGGGAAAATATTACCATGGATTTCATCACTAAATTGCCAAGGACTGCAAGTGGTTTTGATACTATTTGGGTAATAGTTGATCGTCTCACCAAATCAGCACACTTCCTGCCAATAAGAGAAGATGACAAGATGGAGAAGTTAGCACGACTGTATTTGAAGGAAGTCGTCTCCAGACATGGAATATCAATCTCTATTATCTCTGATAGGGATGGCAGATTTATTTCAAGATTCTGGCAGACATTACAGCAAGCATTAGGAACTCGTCTAGACATGAGTACTGCCTATCATCCACAAACTGATGGGCAGAGCAAAAGGACGATACAAACGCTTGAAGACATGCTACGAGCATGTGTTATTGATTTCGAAAACAGTTGGGATCGACATCTACCGTTAACAGAATTTTCCTACAACAACAGCTACCATTCAAGCATTGAGATGGCACCGTTTGAAGCACTTTATGGTAGAAAGTGCAGGTCTCCGATTTGTTGGAGTGAAGTGGGGGGTAGACAGATTACGGGTCCGGAGATTATACAAGAAACTACCGAGAAGATCATCCAAATTCAACAACGGTTGAAAACTGCCCAAAGTCGACAAAAGAGCTACGCTGACATTAAAAGAAAAGATATAGAATTTGAAATTGGAGAGATGGTCATGCTTAAAGTTGCACCTTGGAAAGGCGTTGTTCGATTTGGTAAATGAGGGAAATTAAATCCAAGGTATATTGGACCATTCAAGATTATTGATCGTGTCAGACCAGTAGCTTACCGACTTGAGTTACCTCAACAACTCGCGGCTGTACATAACACTTTCCACGTCTCGAATTTGAAGAAATGTTTTGCTAAAGAAGATCTCACTATTCCGTTAGACGAAATCCAAATCAATGAAAAACTTCAATTCATTGAAGAACCCGTCGAAATAATGGATCGTGAGGTTAAGAGACTTAAACAAAACAAGATACCGATTGTTAAGGTTCGATGGAATGCTCATAGAGGACCCGAGTTCACCTGGGAGTGTGAAGATCAGATGAAGAAGAAATACCCGCATTTATTTCCAGAAGATACGTCAACACCTCCAACTGCTTAAAATTTTATTTAACGGGTAGGTACTGTAGTGACCCGAACTTTTCCATGTTTATATATATATTCAATGAAATTGTTATTTACATGATTAAGTGTTTCCAACATGTTAAGCAATCAAACTTTTTAAGACTTGATTAATTGAAATAGGTTTCATATAGACAATTGACCACCCAAGTTGACCGGTGATTCACGAACGTTAAAACTTGTAAAAACTATATGATGACATATATATGGATATATATATAGTTAACATGATACTATGATAAGTAAACATATCATTAAGTATATTAACAATGAACTACATATGTAAAAACAAGACTACTAACTTAATGATTTTTAAAGGAGACATATATGTAACGATTATCGTTGTAAAGACATTTAATGTATATATATCATATTAAGAGATATTCATACATGATAATATCATGATAATATAATAATTTAAAATCTCATTTGATATTATAAATATTGGGTTAACAACATTTAACAAGATCGTTAACCTAAAGGTTTCAAAACAACACTTACATGTAACGACTAACGATGACTTAACGACTCAGTTAAAATGTATATACATGTAGTGTTTTAATATGTATTTATACACTTTTGAAAGACTTCAATACACTTATCAAAATACTTCTACTTAACAAAAATGCTTACAATTACATCCTCGTTCAGTTTCATCAACAATTCTACTCGTATGCACCCGTATTCGTACTCGTACAATACACAGCTTTTAGATGTATGTACTTGTAAGACCCGAATAATTATCTTACTTACTTGTGTATTATGATGTTCAAGGGTGTGGGTTTTATTGTATATAAATTAAAATGCAAAAGAAACTGTTTCAGTAGGATCGCGCGCCGCGCTGGTTTGGGGCGCGCCGCGCCATTTGGCGCTGACAGAATCCTTTGTTTTAATTGGTTTAAATGAAGGGTATTTGGGTAATTTCACTTGGGGCCGGATTTGTGAGCCATATTAGCTGGTTTGGATCAGTTTTGGATTATTTTCACATCCATTCATCACTCCCAAACTATTTTAGAGAGAGAGAGAGATTCTAGAGAGAGATTTAGGGTTTTGGTGAAGAAGGAGGCCGAATTGATCAAAAGCTCGAGTTCTAAAGTTTTTTCTTTCGTTCCTAGCTACGTTGTGGTGGTATTGGTAAGCTCAAACTCCGAATTTCATCTATTTGATTTGATATTCAAGTTAGGGTTTGAATTAGTTTGATGAAAAATCCTTTTAGATGATGAAATGGGTTTAGTGATGCTAGTAATTGGGTTTATTGTTAATTGTTGGTGGATTTTGGGTTGGTGAACTAATTGGACATGTTTAGGACTTGAAATTGAGTTTAATCACTTAAGTTAGTGATTATGGAAGTATTGAAACCCATTTAAGGTTATTTGGTTGACTAATTGTGACTTTGGGTCAAATTAGGGTTTGGTGGTGATTATGACCCATTTGGCGATTTAATGAGGTTTATAAACTTAAAATGGATTAAGTTGAAGTATTAAACCGAGTTAAATGTGTTTTGGTGTTAAAACTTGTAAATGGTGAGATTTTGACTTAATGGGTCAAAACTAGGGTTTTAGTGTCAAAATGGGTATGACACGTGTTTAACACTTGAGTTCGGGTTTAATTGGCATATTAGGATCATTCTCACTTGTGTTAGTGATTATTGGTTAGTTTTGGGCACGGTTTGTGCTTGGAAGTGCATTTGGGTCGAAATTGCACTAAGTGACGAATTGGGTTGATTTGTAAATCCACTCTAAGTGTATTGTTGTAATTGCGATAATGGAATAGGTATTTTCCATTGGTGAGTTGCGGTTTATGTAGTGACCCGAACTTTTCCATGTTTATATATATTAATTGAGATTGATATTTACATGATTAAATGTTTCCAACATGTTAAGCAATCAAACTTGTTAAGACTTGATTAATTGAAATATGTTTCATATAGACAATTGACCACCCAAGTTGACCGGTGATTCACGAACGTTAAAACTTGTAAAAACTATACGATGACATATATATGGTTATATATATAGTTAACATGTTTTTATTATAAGTATGTATCTCATTAGGTATTTTAACAATGAGTTATATACATAAAAATGAGACTATTAATTTAAGAAACTCGAAAACGATATATATAACGATTATCGTTATAACAACGTCTTACTAGGTACATATGAATCATATTAAGATATTGATACACTTGGTTAATTATGTTAAATGATAAGTAAATATATTATTAAGTGTATTAACAATGAAATACATATGTAAAAATAAGACCTCTAACTTAATGATTTCGAAACGAGACATATATGTAACGATTATCGTTGTAACGACATTTAACTGTATATACATCATACTGAGATATATTATATATCATAATATCATGATAATATAACAATTTAACATCTCATTTGTTATAATAAACAATGGGTTAACAACATTCAACAAGATCATTAACCTAAAGGTTTCAAAACAACATTTACATGTAACGACTAACGATGACTTAACGACTCAGTTAAAATGTATATACATGTAGTGTTTTAATATGTATTCATACACTTTTGAAAGACTTCAAGACACTTATCAAAATACTTCTACTTAACAAAAATGCTTACAATTACATCCTCGTTCAGTTTCATCAACAATTCTACTCGTATGCACCCGTATTCGTACTCGTACAATACACAGCTTTTAGATGTATGTACTATTGATATATACACTCCAATGATCAGCTCTTAGCAGCCCATGTGAGTCACCTAATACATGTGGGAACCATCATTTGGCAACTAGCATGAAATATCTCATAAAATTACAAAAATATGAGTAATCATTCATGACTTATTTACATGAAAACAAAATTACATATCCTTTATATCTAATCCATAACCAACGACCAAAAACACCTACAAACACTTTCATTCTTCAATTTTCTTCATCTAATTGATCTCTCTCAAGTTCTATCTTCAAGTTCTAAGTGTTCTTCATATATTTTACAAGTTCTAGTTACATAAAATCAAGAATACTTTCAAGTTTGCTAGCTCACTTCCAATCTTATAAGGTGATCATCCAACCTCAAGAAATCTTTGTTTCTTACAGTAGGTTATCATTCTAATACAAGGTAATAATCATATTCAAACTTTGGTTCAATTTCTATAACTATAACAATCTTATTTCAAGTGATGATCTTACTTGAACTTGTTTTCGTGTCATGATTCTGCTTCAAGAACTTCGAGCCATCCAAGGATCCGTTGAAGCTAGATCCATTTTTCTCTTTTCTAGTAGGTTTATCCAAGGAACTTAAGGTAGTAATGATGTTCATAACATCATTCGATTCATACATATAAAGCTATCTTATTTGAAGGTTTAAACTTGTAATCACTAGAACATAGTTTAGTTAATTCTAAACTTGTTCGCAAACAAAAGTTAATCCTTCTAACTTGACTTTTAAAATCAACTAAACACATGTTCTGTATCTATATGATATGCTAACTTAATGATTTAAAACCTGGAGACACGAAAAACACCATAAAACCGGATTTACGCCGTCGTAGTAACACCGCGGGCTGTTTTGGGTTAGTTAATTAAAAACTATGATAAACTTTGATTTAAAAGTTGTTATTCTGGAAAAATGATTTTTATTATGAACATGAAACTATATCCAAAAATTATGGTTAAACTCAAAGTGGAAGTATGTTTTCTAAAATGGTCATCTAGACGTCGTTCTTTCGACTGAAATGACTACCTTTACAAAAACAACTTGTAACTTATTTTTCCGACTATAAACCTATACTTTTTCTATTTAGATTCATAAAATAGAGTTCAATATGAAACCATGGCAATTTGATTCACTCAAAACGGATTTAAAATGAAGAAGTTATGGGTAAAAAAAGATTGGATAATTTTTCTCATTTTAGCTCCGTGAAAATTGGTAACAAATCTATTCCAACCATAACTTAATCAACTTGTATTGTATATTATGTAATCTTGAGATACCATAGACACGTATACAATTTTTCGACCTATCATGTCGACACATCTATATATATTTCGGAACAACCATAGACACTCTATATGTGAATGTTGGAGTTAGCTATACAGGGTTGAGGTTGATTCCAAAATATATATAGTTTGAGTTGTGATCAATACTGAGATACGTATACACTGGGTCGTGGATTGATTCAAGATAATATTTATCGATTTATTTATGTACATCTAACTGTGGACAACTAGTTGTAGGTTACTAACGAGGACAGCTGACTTAATAAACTTAAAACATCAAAATATATTAAAAGTGTTGTAAATATATTTTGAACATACATTGATATATATGTATATATTGTTATAGGTTCGTGAATCAACCAGTGGCCAAGTCTTACTTCCCGACGAAGTAAAAATCTGTGAAAGTGAGTTATAGTCCCACTTTTAAAATCTAATATTTTTGGGATGATAATACATGCAGGTTTTATAAATGATTTACAAAATAGACACAAGTACGTGAAACTACATTCTATGGTTGAATTATCGAAATCGAATATGTCCCTTTTTATTAAGTCTGGTAATCTAAGAATTAGGGAACAGACACCCTAATTGACGCGAATCCTAAAGATAGATCTATTGGGCCTAACAAACCCCATCCAAACTACCGGATGCTTTAGTACTTCAAAATTTATATCATATCCGAAGGGTGTCCCGGAATGATGGGGATATTCTTATATATGCATCTTGTTAATGTCGGTTACCAGGTGTTCACTATATGAATGATTTTTATCTCTATGTATGGGATGTGTATTGAAATATGAAATCTTGTGGTCTATTATTATGATTTGATATATATAGGTTAAACCTATAACTCACCAACATTTTTGTTGACGTTTTAAGCATGTTTATTCTCAGGTGATTATTAAGAGCTTCCGCTGTCGCATACTTAAATAAGGACGAGATTTGGAGTCCATGCTTGTATGATATTGTGTAAAAACTGCATTCAAGAAACTTATTTTGTTGTAACATATTTATATTGTAAACCATTATGTAATGGTCATGTGTAAACAGGATATTTTAGATTATCATTATTTGATAATCTACGTAAAGCTTTTTAAAACCTTTATCTATGAAATAAAGGTTATGGTTTGTTTTAAAAATGAATGCAGTCTTTGAAAAACGTCTCATATAGAGGTCAAAACCTCGCAACGAAATCAATTAATATGGAACGTTTTTAATCAATAAGAACGGGACATTTCAGTTGGTATCCGAGCGTTGGTCTTAGAGAACCAGAATTTTGCATTAGTGTGTCTTATCGAGTTTGTTAGGATGCATTAGTGAGTCTGGACTTCGACCGTGTTTACTTGAAAAATGATTGCTTAACAAATTTTGTTGGAAACTATATATTTTTAACATGTGAATATTATGTGATATATTAATCTCTTAACGCGTTTGATATTATGTGATAGATGTCTACCTCTAGAACAAGTCCCATTGACTCACCTAATAATAATGAAGAGTCAAATGTAAATTGGAATGATTCGTGGACTGATTCACAAGTTCCCGAAGAGGAACCGGAAGAAGAGTCGGAACCGGAAGAAGAATCGGAACCGGAAGAAGAATCGGAACCGGATGAAGAAGTAGAACCGGTGGGGGAAATAATAAAACGGTTAAGTAAAAGAAAATCCTCAACCAACCGACCAAGGTTAATTATGGTCAATGGTGTTTCCGCCAAGGAAGCAAAATATTGGGAGGATTACCAATTCTCCGATGAATCGGATTCCGACGAGAATTCCGATGATGTTATAGAAATTGCCCCAACTGAATTTAAAAAGGCAAAAGAAAATAATAAGGGAAAGGGCATAAAAATAGAGAAATCTAATTCCAACCCCGATGAACTTTATATGTATCGTCAACCCCCGAAGTCCTTAAGTTGTAACAATGACCCGGGAACCTCTAAACCACCAGGTTTTTCTAAACCGTTATGGAAAACGACAGTTAGTATTAGGGGAACATCATATATCCCTAGAAACTTGGCAAAACGAACCAAAACCGAAGAAGAAGAAACGAGCGAGTCGGAATAAGATAGTTGTATTCGTGTGGTGTAATATATGTAATATAGTGTTCTTATGCTTTATGATATATGTAAAAATTGCTGGTATTAATAAGTATTTTTTTATGAATCTAACTCTTGTCTATTTTACAGTTTAAAAACACAAAATGGATAGACAACCCAATATTTTAAGAGACCTATCCGGAGACATAATTGATGAAATCTTGTCTAGAGTCGGCCAGAATTCCTCAGCACAACTATTTAAGGCGAGATCAGTCTGTAAGACATTCGAAGAACGTTCCAAGAATGTCTTGATTTATAAGAGACTTTCGTTCGAAAGATGGGGGATATCACATTGGGAAATCCATAAGTTACGATGTGTTTACTTTGACACATATATTGCGGGGAACCCAAATGCTATTTTACGCATTGGGTTAAGAAATTATTTTGACTCAATATATCCGAATATTGGACTTCGTGATTTAGAAAAAGCGGCTAACATGCAACATAAAGAAGCATGTTATGCTTACGGATTAGTAATGTTCGCTTCTCACCAAAGTGAGAACAAGAACATCGGGCTACAACAATTAAACAAAACGTTTCCACAAGTGACGGAGTCGGTAATTGGGGTAAGAAATGAGGTTTTTAGATTGTTACGGGACTGTTGGACATTACGTAACCCTCGTCCCTTTGACGACGTTACAACACGATGTCTTATCAACGGCCATAACGGTTATGTTCCACAAGACCAAGGATGGGAAGTAATCCTAGTAAAACCAGAATGCATGACTTGTTTCTGGATGTATGAATTACGTGTCTTTATTGCCTTTGCTGAACGACTTGTGTACTAGCTAGAATTATCTTCACAACCATCTTGTATCAAATTTATTGTGTGCTATATTTCATGCTATATGTAAAATAAGTGGTATTGTAAGTTTGTAAAATATTGTGTAAAAGTTTGAATGAAAAATATTATTATAATCAGTTTTTCATATAGAATTGTAGTAGTTGAATTGTATGTTAGCTACTAAGTATGAACTTAACGGGTAGGTACTACCCGAATTTAAACTTATAAAACGCTAATATGAAGAAAAAGCTTTTATAAATGAGTTCATATTATGCAACGAAATACTATTAACTACTGTTAATATTCTGTATGATTAACTTGTTCCATTTGACTATTTTGAAGGAAATGGCACCGACTACTCGACACACCGTGAATATGAATGAAGAGGAATTCCGTACTTTTCTAGCTTCAAACATAGCCGCAGTACAGGCTGCGCTACATACCAACAATAACCTTGGATCTAGCAGTACAGGAAATCGTGTAGGATGCACCTACAAAGAATTCACTGCCTGCAAACCTTTGGAATTTGATGTAACCGAAGGACCGATCGGATTGAAACGGTGGACCGAGAAGGTCAAATCGGTGTTTGCCATAAGTAAGTGTACTGAAGAGGACAAAGTGAAGTACGCTACGCATACCTTCACAGGTTCTGCGTTAACATGGTGGAATACCTATCTAGAGCAAGTGGGACAAGACGATGCGTACGCACTACCGTGGTCAGCATTCAAGCACTTGATGAACGAGAAATACCGTCCCAGAACCGAGGTCAATAAGCTCAAGACAGAACTTAGAGGGTTACGAACCCAAGGATTTGATATTACCACGTACGAAAGACGATTCACAGAATTGTGCCTATTGTGTCCGGGAGCATTCGAAGATGAGGAAGAGAAGATCGACGCGTTTGTGAAAGGATTACCGGAAAGAATCCAAGAAGATATAAGTTCACACGAGCCCGCCTCCATACAACAGGCATGTAGAATGGCTCACAAACTAGTGAACCAGATTGAAGAAAGAATTAAAGAACAGACTGCTGAAGAGGCCAATGTGAAGCAAGTCAAAAGAAAGTGGGAGGAAAACGGTGATAAGAATCACCAATACAACAACAACAGCAATTACAACAATAATCGCAACAATTATCCCAACAATCGCAACATCAATCGCAACTACAATAAACGGCCCAACAACAACAACAACAACAACAACAACAACAACAACAACAACTACTACTACTACAACAATCATCCCAACAACAATAATAACCGCAACAACAACAACAACAATCAGAAGCAGCTATGCCAAAGGTGTGAAAAGCATCACTCGGGGTTCTGCACCAAATTTTGCAACAAGTGTAAAAGAAATGGTCATAGCGCGGCGAAGTGTGAGGTCTACGGACCAGGGGTTAATAGAACGAAAGGAACAAATGGTGTCGGAACGAGTAATGGCGGAGCAAGTAGTGTCGGAGCAAGTTATGCCAATGTAGTTTGTTATAAATGTGGAAAACCGGGCCACATTATTAGAAATTGCCCGAACCAGGAGAACACGAATGGACAAGGCCGCGGAAGAGTTTTCAATATTAATGCGGCAGAGGCACAGGAAGACCCAGAGCTTGTTACAGGTACGTTTCTTATTGACAATAAATCTGCTTACGTTTTATTTGATTCGGGTGCGGATAGAAGCTATATGAGTAGAGATTTTTGTGCTAAATTAAGTTGTCCATTGACGCCTTTGGATAGTAAATTTTTACTCGAATTAGCAAATGGTAAATTAATTTCAGCAGATAATATATGTCGGAATCGAGAAATTAAACTGGTTAGCGAAACATTTAAGATTGATTTGATACCAGTAGAGTTAGGGAGTTTTGATGTGATAATCGGTATGGACTGGTTGAAAGAAGTGAAAGCAGAGATCGTTTGTTACAAAAATTCAATTCGCATTATACGAGAAAAAGGAAAACCCTTAATGGTGTACGGAGAAAAGGGCAACACGAAGCTACATCTTATTAGTAATTTGAAGGCACAAAAAATAATAAGAAAAGGTTGCTATGCTGTTCTAGCACACGTCGAGAAAGTACAAACTGAAGAAAAGAGTATCAATGATGTTCCCATTGCAAAAGAATTTCCCGATGTATTTCCGAAAGAATTACCGGGATTACCCCCACATCGATCCGTTGAATTTCAAATAGATCTTCTACCAGGAGCTGCACCAATAGCTCGTGCTCCTTACAGACTCGCACCCAGCGAGATGAAAGAACGGTAAAGCCAATTACAAGAACTTTTAGAGCGTGGTTTCATTCGACCAAGCACATCACCGTGGGGAGCTCCTGTTTTGTTTGTCAAGAAGAAAGATGGTACATTCAGGTTGTGTATCGACTACCGAGAGTTGAACAAACTTACCATCAAGAACCGCTACCCACTACCGAGAATCGACGACTTATTTGATCAACTACAAGGCTCGTCTGTTTATTCAAAGATTGAATTACGTTCCGGGTATCATCAAATGCGGGTAAAAGAAGATGATATTCCAAAGACTGCTTTCAGAACACGTTACGGTCATTACGAGTTTATGGTCATGCCGTTTGGTTTAACTAATGCACCAGCTGTGTTCATGGACCTTATGAACCGAGTGTGTGGACCATACCTTGACAAGTTTGTCATGGTTTTCGTTGATGACATACTTATTTACTCAAAGAATGACCAAGAACACGGTGAACATTTGAGAAAGGTGTTAGAAGTATTGAGGAAGGAAGAATTGTACGCTAAGTTTTCAAAGTGTGCATTTTGGTTGAAAGAAGTTCAATTCCTCGGTCACATAGTGAACAAAGAAGGTATTAAGGTGGATCCGGCAAAGATAGAAACTGTTGAAAAGTGGGAAACCCCGAAAACTCCGAAACACATACGCCAGTTTTTAAGACTAGCTGGTTACTACAGAAGGTTCATCCAAGACTTTTCCAGAATAGCAAAACCCTTGACTGCATTAATGCATAAAGGGAAGAAATTTAAATGGAATGATGAACAAGAGAAAGCGTTTCAGTTATTGAAGAAAAAGCTAACTACGGCACCTATATTGTCATTGCCTGAAGGCAATGATGATTTTGTGATTTATTGTGACGCATCAAAGCAAGGTCTCAGTTGTGTATTAATGCAACGAACGAAGGTGATTGCTTATGCGTCTAGACAATTGAAGATTCACGAACAAAATTATACGACGCATGATTTGGAATTAGGCGCAGTTGTTTTTGCATTAAAGACTTGGAGGCACTACTTATATGGGGTCAAAAGTATTATATATACCGACCACAAAAGTCTTCAACACATATTTAATCAGAAACAACTGAATATGAGGCAGCGCAGGTGGATTGAATTGTTGAATGATTACGACTTTGAGATTCGTTACCACCCGGGGAAGGCAAATGTGGTAGCCGATGCCTTGAGCAGGAAGGACAGAGAACCCATTCGAGTAAAATCTATGAATATAATGATTCATAATAACATTACTACTCAAATAAAGGAGGCGCAACAAGGAGTTTTAAAAGAGGGAAATTTAAAGGATGAAATACCCAAAGGATCGGAGAAGCATCTTAATATTCGGGAAGACGGAACCCGGTATAGGGCTGAAAGGATTTGGGTACCAAAATTTGGAGATATGAGAGAAATGGTACTTAGAGAAGCTCATAAAACCAGATACTCAATACATCCTGGAACGGGGAAGATGTACAAGGATCTCAAGAAACATTTTTGGTGGCCGGGTATGAAAGCCGATGTTGCTAAATACGTAGGAGAATGTTTGACGTGTTCTAAGGTCAAAGCTGAGCATCAAAAACCATCAGGTCTACTTCAACAACCCGAAATCCCGGAATGGAAATGGGAAAACATTATCATGGATTTCATCACTAAATTACCAAGGACTGCAAGTGGTTTTGATACTATTTGGGTAATAGTTGATCGTCTCACCAAATCAGCACACTTCCTGCCAATAAGAGAAGATGACAAGATGGAGAAGTTAGCACGACTGTATTTGAAGGAAGTCGTCTCCAGACATGGAATACCAATCTCTATTATCTCTGATAGGGATGGCAGATTTATTTCAAGATTCTGGCAGACATTACAGCAAGCATTAGGAACTCGTCTAGACATGAGTATTGCCTATCATCCACAAACTGATGGGCAGAGCGAAAGGACGATACAAATGCTTGAAGACATGCTACGAGCATGTGTTATTGATTTCGGAAACAGTTGGGATCGAGATCTACCGTTAGCAGAATTTTCCTACAACAACAGCTACCATTCAAGCATTGAGATGGCGCCGTTTGAAGCACTTTATGGTAGAAAGTGCAGGTCTCCGATTTGTTGGAGTGAAGTAGGGGATAGACAGATTACGGGTCCGAAAATTATACAAGAAACTACCGAGAAGATCATCCAAATTCAACAACGGTTGAAAACCGCCCAAAGTCGACAAAAGAGCTACGCAGACATTAAAAGAAAAGATATAGAATTTGAAATTGGAGAGATGGTCATGCTTAAAGTTGCACCTTGGAAAGGCGTTGTTCGATTTGGTAAACGAGGGAAATTAAATCCAAGGTATATTGGACCATTCAAGATTATTGATCGTGTCGGAACAGTAGCTTACCGACTTGAGTTACCTCAACAACTCGCGGCTGTACATAACACTTTCCACGTCTCGAATTTGAAGAAATGTTTTGCTAAAGAAGATCTCACTATTCCGTTAGATGAAATCCAAATCAACGAAAAACTTCAATTCATCGAAGAACCCGTTGAAATAATGGATCGTGAGGTTAAAAGACTTAAGCAAAACAAGATACCAATTGTCAAGGTTCGATGGAATGCTCGTAGAGGACCCGAATTCACCTAGGAGCGTGAAGATCAGATGAAGAAGAAATACCCGCATCTATTTCCAGAAGATTCGTCAACACCTTCAACAGCTTAAAATTTCGGGACGAAATTTATTTAACGGGTAGGTACTGTAGTGACCCGAACTTTTCCATGTTTATATATATTAATTGAGATTGATATTTACATGATTAAATGTTTCCAACATGTTAAGCAATCAAACGTGTTAAGATTTGATTAATTGAAATATGTTTCATATAGACAATTGACCACCCAAGTTGACCGGTGATTCACGAACGTTAAAACTTGTAAAAACTATACGGTGACATATATATGGTTATATATATAGTTAAAATGTTTTTATTATAAGTATGTATCTCATTAGGTATTTTAACAATGAGTTATATACATAAAAATGAGACTATTAATTTAAGAAACTCGAAAACGATATATATAACGATTATCGTTATAACAACGTCTTACTAGGTACATATGAATCATATTAAGATATTGATACACTTGGTTAATTATGTTAAATGATAAGTAAATATATTATTAAGTGTATTAACAATGAAATACATATGTAAAAATAACACTACTAACTTAATGATTTCGAAACGAGACATATATGTAACGATTATCGTTGTAACGTCATTTAACTGTATATACATCATACTGAGATATATTATATATCATAATATCATGATAATATAACAATTTAACATCTCATTTGTTATAATAAACAATGGGTTAACAACATTCAACAAGATCATTAACCTAAAGGTTTCAAAACAACATTTACATGTAACGACTAACGATGACTTAACGACTCAGTTAAAATGTATATACATGTAGTGTTTTAATATGTATTCATACACTTTTGAAAGACTTCAAGACACTTATCAAAATACTTCTACTTAACAAAAACGCTTACAATTACATCCTCATTCAGTTTCATCAACAATTCTACTCGTATGCACCCGTATTCGTACTCGTACAATACACAGCTTTTAGAAGTATATACTATTGGTATATACACTCCAATGATCAGCTCTAGCAGCCCATGTGAGTCACCTAATACATGTGGGAACCATCATTTGACAACTAGCATGAAATATCTCATAAAATTACAAAAATATGAGTAATCATTCATGACTTATTTACATGAAAACAAAATTACATATCCTTTATATCTAATCCATACACCAACGACCAAAAACACCTAAAAACACTTTCATTCTTCAATTTTCTTCATCTAATTGATCTCTCTCAAGTTCTATCTTCAAGTTCTAAGTGTTCTTCATATATTTTACAAGTTCTAGTTACATAAAATCAAGAATACTTTCAAGTTTGCTAGCTCACTTCCAATCTTGTAAGGTGATCATCCAACCTCAAGAAATCTTTGTTTCTTACAGTAGGTTATCATTCTAATACAAGGTAATAATCATATTCAAATTTTGGTTCAATTTCTATAACTATAACAATCTTATTTCAAGTGATGATCTTACTTGAACTTATTTTCGTGTCATGATTCTGCTTCAAGAACTTCGAGCCATCCAAGGATCCGTTGAAGCTAGATCCATTTTTCTCTTTTCCAGTAGGTTTATCCAAGGAACTTAAGGTAGTAATGATGTTCATAACATCATTCGATTCATACATATAAAGCTATCTTATTCGAAGGTTTAAACTTGTAATCACTAGAACATAGTTTAGTTAATTCTAAACTTGTTCGCAAACAAAAGTTAATCCTTCTAACTTGACTTTTAAAATCAACTAAACACATGTTCTATATCTATATGATATGCTAACTTAATGATTTAAAACCTGGAGACAAGAAAAACACCATAAAACCGGATTTACGCCGTCGTAGTAACACCGCGGGCTGTTTTGGGTTAGTTAATTACAAACTATGATAAACTTTGATTTAAAAGTTGTTATTCTGGAAAAATGATTTTTATTATGAACATGAAACTATATCCAAAAATTATGGTTAAACTCAAAGTGGAAGTATGTTTTCTAAAATGGTCATCTAGACGTCGTTCTTTCGACTGAAATGACTACCTTTACAAAAATGACTTGTAACTTATTTTTCTGACTATAAACCTATACTTTTTCTGTTTAGATTCATAAAATAGAGTTCAATATGAAACCATAGCAATTTTATTCACTCAAAACGGATTTAAAATGAAGAAGTTATGGGTAAAACAAGATTGGATAATTTTTCTCATTTTAGCTACGTGAAAATTGGTAACAAATCTATTCCAACCATAACTTAATCAACTTGTATTGTATATTATGTAATCTTGAGATACCATAGACACGTATACAATGTTTCGACCTATCATGTCGACACATCTATATATATTTCGGAACAACCATAGACACTCTATATGTGAATGTTGGAGTTAGCTATACAGGGTTGAGGTTGATTCCAAAATATATATAGTTTGAGTTGTGATCAATACTGAGATACGTATACACTGGGTCGTGGATTGATTCAAGATAATATTTATCGATTTATTTCTGTACATCTAACTGTGGACAACTAGTTGTAGGTTACTAACGAGGACAGCTGACTTAATAAACTTAAAACATCAAAATATATTAAAAGTGTTGTAAATATATTTTGAACATACTTTGATATATATGTATATATTGTTATAGGTTCGTGAATCAACCAGTGGCCAAGTCTTACTTCCCGACGAAGTAAAAATCTGTGAAAGTGAGTTATAGTCCCACTTTTAAAATCTAATATTTTTGGGATGAGAATACATGCAGGTTTTATAAATGATTTACAAAATAGACACAAGTACGTGAAACTACATTCTATGGTTGAATTATCGAAATCCCCTTTTTATTAAGTCTGGTAATCTAAGAATTAGGGAACAGACACCCTAATTGACGCGAATCCTAAAGATAGATCTATTGGGCCTAACAAACCCCATCCAAAGTATCGGATGCTTTAGTACTTTGAAATTTATATCATATCCGAAGGGTGTCCCGGAATGATGGGGATATTCTTATATATGCATCTTGTTAATGTCGATTACCAGGTGTTCACCATATGAATGATTTTTATCTCTATGTATGGGATGTGTATTGAAATATGAAATCTTGTGGTCTATTATTATGATTTGATATATATAGGTTAAACCTATAACTCACCAACATTTTTGTTGACGTTTTAAGCATGTTTATTCTCAGGTGATTATTAAGAGCTTCCGCTGTCGCATACTTAAATAAGGACGAGATTTGGAGTCCATGCTTGTATGATATTGTGTAAAAACTGCATTCAAGAAACTTATTTTGTAGTAGCTTATTTGTATTGTAAACCATTATGTAATGGTCGTGTGTAAACAGGATATTTTAGATTATCATTATTTGATAATCTACGTAAAGCTTTTTAAAACCTTTATCTATGAAATAAAGGTTATGGTTTGTTTTAAAAATGAATGCAGTCTTTGAAAAACGTCTCATATAGAGGTCAAAACCTCGCAACGAAATCAATTAATATGGAACGTTTTTAATCAATAAGAACGGGACATTTCAGTTTACTTGGAAGCTTTCTTCAAGACTTCAAGGTGAGTGATAATATCATATGTGCATATGTATGTGTAGGATGGGTGCGGGTCGAGTGAAGTGATTCTCGGCTATAGAGCTCACTTCACATATAGATGGATTTGATGGACTTTTGTATGAGTCCAATTGGCACGGTTGTGCGTTTTGGTTGACCATCTTTGGCGAAGTACGCGTTCGCGTGTACATTATCACACGTGGTTGTGATGTGGTTGATATAACCCCAATGGCGAAGGGTATAATATTGAGAAGTGAATCGCGTGTGTATTCGGATTCACGATGACGCGTGTGGTTTCGGTCATCTTATTGTATTGTGGAAATGAATCTCGTGTAGTTCGGATTCATGGTGACTCGTGTAGTTTGGTCATCTTATTGAGGTAGTAATCTCGTGTGGTTTCGGATTACTAAGGCTCGTGTAGTTCGGCCAACCTCGATGTTGTGAAGATAGTAATCTCGTCTGGTTTCGGATTACTAAGGCTCGTGTAGTTCGGCCAATCTTCATTGTGGTATTTGGTTCTCGGTATTGGGTTAAGGTGTAAACCTTGTTCGTTCATATTGTTATATATTAATGTATTGTTGTGTTGTAGCTAACCCTCCGGGTGTAGCTATTTGGCGTTGTTCACATCGTCGTTGGTGAACTTATATTGTTGTTGCATCTTTAGCTCGTTGCTTAGAGATCGTACGGTATGCTTAGTGTAGTGCCTTATATATGGATGCCTCGGTATGCGGTATTTGTTATTTTGTGGCGTGTCCATTTTATACATATATATGTATGTAGTATATTATCATTCACTAAGCGTTAGCTTACCCTCTCGTTGTTGACTCTTTTTATAGATTGCATGCTGATGGTGGCTCGGGTAAGCGCGAGGATTAGAGGACTTGCATAGTTTGCGTAGAAGGCTTGCTTTTGGATTTATTAGGATTGGGTAGCGTATCCCCAATCGCCATGCTCGGCTTTGTTTTGTATTAAAAGTCTTATGGTCGAAAATTGTATTTTGATATTTAAAGGGTAATTTGGGTCAATGTGGGCCCCGCTTCGTAAACATAATTTTATTAATAGAACGTGCTAGTTTTTATATATGGAACATGGGGTTAAAAGCGTTACGCCTAAATATGTCGGGAACTAGTCAAACATTTTCGCATTTAAAGACTTTCCGGACAGTCAGGTTTGGCGCGCCGCGCGGCCTATATGGCGCGCCGCGCCAGGTGGCAGTTCAGCAATTTTTTTTTTTGTTTGTAATTTTACACGGTTTAATCGCGGGTTGGTTTGGGTTGTTACAAGTGGTATCAGAGCATGGTCTAAGGAATTTAGGTGACTTGAGATAGGTGCCTAGACTTAGACTTGTGTGTGCTTAAATTGTTGCGGGACTTGTAGGATTAAGGGTCGGAATGGGTTTGGTTAGTGCCTTGGCTACAGGTTGACTAACGTTTATATTAGTAATGCGGATATTATTAATATGTTGTTGTGTTGTGATAATAATTCTCGCGTGTGTTTGTACCGCGTAGAATTTTGGTTGTGTTTGTGTATATCATCGAGCGAGACGGTCGTTGTACTAATGAGTCGATGCGGCATGTGTGCGTAATAAGAACTTGCAAACCTTATTACGGGTGCAAATCGTGTCTAACAAGTGATGTACGATGAGTGTTTAGCAAGATGGGGCTGTGTCGTGCGTACGGTTTTACACGTTCGTGGACTAATCGTTTTGCATTCTTTAGAATGACGACGCGAAACGAGACCGAGGCGAATGACGCGGAGTTTAACACTAGGGTTGCGGCCGCCGTTGCGGAGCAAATGGGTGCGTTAGAAGAAAGAATGGAAAGGAGGTATTCCGAACTTCAAAGTAGTGGTGAAATGGAGCGTTATCTTAAGAGCTTCATGAGGACTAAACCCCCGATGTATGATGGAAAGCCGGATCCTTTGGTAAGCACAACTTGGATTTCGGACGTCGGAGGGTGTTTCCGTACTATTGATTGCCCTCCCGAGAGAAAGACGAGACTCGCTACGAATTTGATGCGGGGTAGGGCAAGGGATTGGTTGGATGGTAAGATTGATCTTGTCGGTGGCGAGACGTTTATGGCTTTATCGTGGGACGACTTTAAGGAGGAATTCTTCGAGGAGTTCCGGACTTCGGCCGATTTGTGGGAATTGCGTAATGAGTTGCGAAATTTGCGACAAGGATCTATGGATTTGAGTACTCTCAAGACGACCTTTATGGTGAAGGCTCGTTTTTGTCCGGAGTATTTGGGGAATGATCGTTTGTTGATGGGGGATTTCTATCGGACCTTGAATGATGACTTGAAAAGTAAAATTAGTCGGGGTCAAGCGAAATCGTTTTCGGAATTATTCGACTTAGCTAGAGGTTTCGAGTCGTATTCACGATCGAAAAAGGGTGAACCTTCAAGTGAGCGAAGGGTCGTTTCTTATGGTGCTCCGAGTAAGAGGGCTAAGGGTCCGAGTGTGAGCACGGGTGGTACGCGAGCGGGTATGTTGGATTCTAGTGCGGCTAGATGTTACAATTGTGGCGTGAGGGGTCACAAGTCTTGGGAATGTTCGGTACCAAAGGGTGATGGTAGGGTGTGCTTCAATTGCCAAAAAGAAGGACATCGTAAGTCGGAATGTCCCAAGTTAGTGGGGACGGGTGCGGCCAGGAGACGTTAAGGTACGTTTAATTTTGATAAATATGTCTTTTGATTATTTATTAAATGCCGTTTGAGTTTGAGTTGCGTGCCTTTGTTGTGCATGTTATACTATGGGTGACGTTCCTAATGGAAGTACCCTATGTTGATGTTTGATTGACGGGCGAAAGGCGTAAGACTTGGCGTAACCAAGCATTCCTTAGTATTTGGAAAATGTCTCTACCAAGCCATGGAAATGAGTTTTGGTGTTCGGATGTTAGAGCATGTTCGCTCTCGTGTTGAAGTTGATGAACCATGAGGTTCGACGGTTGGTTGGAACCCTTGAGATCGAGTGTTTTAAATCTCGATGTGTGTTGGTAATGGAGTCTTTATGACGCAACATTAGGTGCCTCTTTTATACCTACTAGCGTGGTGTTCGACTCCGATTGTGTTGCGGTACACTTTTAGTACAAAGTGATTAAGGGTTGGTTAAAATCCTTCGTGTGCTCAAGGTTGGAGCAAGATGTGGTAATGGGTCGTGTGAGCCCAATTGTTGGTAAAGTCTACCTGTGGTAGCATTGTGCGATTGTACGAGTTGTGGATATGGAACGTGGTTCTAAGTGGGGGAGTTACACTCCCTCACGAGGAAGTTTTAGTGTGAGATTTCGGATGATGCTTTCGGTAGATCCGAAAAAATGTTGTCGAGACCTGGTTTGTTCGATTTATGGTAGAGTACAATTTCGGATAAATTGTACTTATGGTTTGGATTTGAATCATCACCGAGGTGGTAACGTGGTAAATCTCGTTGAGAGATAATGGACGTGTTTGGCGAGCAAGGTGAAATCCTCCAGTTAAGGGAGGTGTGTGTCGGGTTCTCTTGTGGAGAATTATTGTTTGGTACCTATGTTTGGTATAGGTGGTTCTTGCTCGATTATGGTATGGTTGTTTGATGAAGCATGATCTTTAGGGTCCGCTGACTTCATCATGGGAATACGTGATTGGTGAAGCATGACTTTCGGGGTCCGCTGACTTCATCATGAGCGTGGGGTTATATCAGTGAAGCATGATCTTCGGGTCCGCTGACTTCATCCGGTGTTGTGATTGGTGGAGCATGACCTTCGGGGTCTGCTGACTTCATCAAGGGAGTAGTGTTATGTCGGTATGGTGTAACACTATCGGGAAATGCGAGTACCGGTGGGAAATGCGAGTACCATTCCTATGTTGAGATTGTGAATCGCGTGTGGTTTCGGATTCACGATGACGCGTGTGGTTTCGGTCATCTTAACTAAATGAATCTCGTGTAGTTCGAATTCATGGTGACTCGTGTAGTTCGGTCATCTTATTGAGGTAGTAATCTCGTGTGGTTTCGGATTACTAAGGCTCGTGTAGTTCGGCCAACCTCGATGTTGTGGAAGTGAATCTCGTGTAGTTCGGATTCACAAATGACTCGTGTGGTTTCGGTCATTGTATTGAGGAGTGAGTCTCGTGTAGTTCGGATTCACAAATGACTCGTGTAGTTCGGTCATTCCTCCGGGATAGTGACTCTCGTGTAGTTCGGATTCACTACGGCGCGTGTAGTTCGGCCATTCCCGATTGTTGTTGTGGTGAAGGTAGTGAGTCGCGTGTAGTTCGGATTCACTAGGGCGCGTGTGTTTTCGGCCAGCCTTCGTGTCGTGTGATCTATTGGTTGTTTGATACACCAATGGTAGGGTCGTAAGGACCATGTTGCGGGAACTATCGGTCGTTTTATACGTCGATGGTGGGGTCGTGAGGACCATGTTGTGGGATTAGTGAGGCGATAGCCGTGTTTCGCTCACATGTTTGTTACGGGTGTGACGATGGTTGATTTCGTACACCTTGGGTTTTGCGTTTCCATAGTCATTTTGGGCGCTATCGGTTCTAGCCGTTGGATTATGATGTTACGGTGGTTGCGTATTGGTCGTATGGCGCACTACAAAGGATGTTTAGTGATTGGTGTAATCCGTAAGGGTTCGTTTGGTTCGGTCTTCATCGTTTCGGGTTGTTGACCTTAGGTCGATATTTGGTTGTTTTTAGCATTGTACTTGGAAAGGGTACACTATAGGGTTGATATCTCGGTTCGAGATTGGTTGAGTTTCCCGATGTAAGGGATTGAGCATGGTTTTAGTGCTCGGATTGTGATTTGTTAAATCGCGTGTGACGATTTTGGTTGATAGAGGTGATTCATTGGGAAGAGTTGCCTAGGAAAGTCGGATTGGGACGTATGTTTGAGGACCGTGGAGTGTGGTCCGTTTGGTTAAGTGACAAGGATCACGAGGACGTGATCGAGTTTAAGTGGGGGAGAGTTGTAAGACCCAAATAATTATCTTACTTACTTGTGTATTATGGTGTTCAAGGGTGTGGGTTTTATTGTATATAAATTAAAATGCAAAAGAAACTGTTTCAGTAGGATCGCGCGCCGCGCGGGTTTGGGGCGCGCCGCGCCATTTGGCGCTGACAGAATCCTTTGTTTTAATTGGTTTAAATGAAGGGTATTTGGGTAATTTCACTTGGGGCCGGATTTGTGAGCCATATTAGCTGTTTTGGATCAGTTTTGGATTATTTTCACATCCATTCATCACTCTCAAACTATTTTAGAGAGATAGAGAGATTCTAGAGAGAGATTTAGGGTTTTAGTGAAGAAGGAGGCCGAATTGATCAAAAGCTCGAGTTCTAAAGTTGTTCCTTTCGTTCCTAGCTACGTTGTGGTGGTATTGGTAAGCTCAAACTCCGAATTTCATCTATTTGATTAGATATTCAAGTTAGGGTTTGAATTAGTTTGATGAAAAACCCTTTTAGATGATGAAATGGGTTTAGTGATGCTAGTAATTGGGTTTATTGTTAATTGTTAGTGGATTTTGGGTTGGTGAACTAATTGGCCATGTTTAGGACTTGAAATTGAGTTTAATCACTTAAGTTAGTGATTATGGAAGTATTGAAACCCATTTAAGGTTATTTGGTTGACTAATTGTGACTTTGGGTCAAATTAGATTTTGGTGGTGATTATGACCCATTTGGCGATTTAATGAGGTTTATAAACTTAAAATGGATTAAGTTGAAGTATTAAACCGAGTTAAATGTGTTTTGGTGTTAAAATTTGTAAATGGTGAGATTTTGAATTAATGGGTCAAAACTAGGGTTTTAGTGTCAAAATGGGTATGACACGTGTTTAACACTTGAGTTCGGGTTTAATTGGCATATTAGGACCATTCTCACTTGTGTTAGTGATTATTGGTTAGTTTTGGGCACGGTTTGTGCTTGGAAGTGCATTTGGGTCGAAATTGCACTAAGTGATGAATTGGGTTGATTTGTAAATCCACTCTAAGTGTATTGTTGTAATTGTGATAATGGAATAGGTATTTTCCATTGGCGAGTTGCGGTTTACTTGGAAGCTTTCTTCAAGACTTCAAGGTGAGTGATAATATCCTATGTGCATATGTATGTGTAGGATGGGTGCGGGTCGGGTGAAGTGATTCTCGGCTATAGAGCTCACTTCACATATAGATGGATTTGATGGACTTTTGTATGAGTCCAATTGGCACGGTTGTGCATTTTGGTTGACCATATTTGGCGAAGTACGCGTTCGCGTGTACATTATCACACGTGGTTGTGATGTGGTTGATATAACCCCAATGGCGAAGGGTATAATATTGAGAAGTGAATCGCGTGTGTATTCGGATTCACGATGACGCGTGTGGTTTCGGTCATCTTATTGTATTGTGGAAATGAATCTCGTGTAGTTCGGATTCATGGTGACTCGTGTAGTTCGATCATCTTATTGAGGTAGTAATCTCGTGTGGTTTCGGAATACTAAGGCTCGTGTAGTTCGGCCAACCTCGATGTTGTGAAGATAGTAATCTCGTGTGGTTTCGGATTACTAAGGCTCATGTAGTTCGGCCAATCTTCATTGTGGTATTTGGTTCTCGGTATTGGGTTAAGGTGTTAACCTTGTTCGTTCATATTGTTATATATTAATGTATTGTTGTGTTGTAGCTAACCCTCCGGGTGTAGCTATTTGGCGTTGTTCACATCGTCGTTGGTGAACTTATATTGTTGTTGCATCTTTAGCTTGTTGCTTAGAGATCATACGGTATGCTTAGTGTAGTGCCTTATATATGGATGCCTCGGTATGCGGTATTTGTTATTTTGTGGCGTGTCCATTTTATACATATATATGTATGTAGTATATTATCATTCACTAAGCGTTAGCTTACCCTCTCGTTGTTGACTCTTTTTATAGATTGCATGCGGATGGTGGCTCGGGTAAGCGCGAGGATTAGAGGACTTGCATAGTTTGCGTAGAAGGCTTGCTTTTGGATTTATTAGGATTGGGTAGCGTATCCCCAATCGCCATGCTCGGCTTTGTTTTGTATTAAAAGTCTTATGGTCGAAAATTGTATTTTGATACTTAAAGGGTAATTTGGGTCGATGTGGGCCCCGCTTCGTAAACATAATTTTATTAATAGAACGTGCTAGTTTTTATATATGGAACATGGGGTTAAAAGTGTTACGCCTAAATATGTCGGTAACTAGTCAAACATTTTCGCATTTAAAGACTTTCCGGACAGTCAGGTTTGGCGCGCCGCGCGGCCTATATGGCGCGCCGCGCCAGGTGGCAGTTCAGCAATTTTTTTTGTTTGTTTGTAATTTTACACGGTTTAATCGCGGGTTGGTTTGGGTTGTTACAGTACTATTGGTATATACACTCTAATGATCAGCTCTTAGCAGCCCATGTGAGTCACCTAACACATGTAAGAACCATAATTTGGCAACTAGCATGAAATATCTCATAAAATTACAAAAATATGAGTAATCATTCATGACTTATTTACATGAAAACAAAATTACATATCCTTTATATCTAATCCATACACCAACGACCAAAAACACCTACAAACACTTTCATTCTTCAATTTTCTTCATCTAATTGATCTCTCTCAAGTTCTATCTTCAAGTTCTAAGTGTTCTTCATATATTCTACAAGTTCTAGTTACATAAAATCAAGAATACTTTCAAGTTTGCTAGCTCACTTCCAATCTTGTAAGGTGATCATCCAACCTCAAGAAATCTTTGTTTCTTATAGTAGGTTATCATTCTAATACAAGGTAATAATCATATTCAAACTTTGGTTCAATTTCTATAACTATAACAATCTTATTTCAAGTGATGATCTTACTTGAACTTGTTTTCGTGTCATGATTCTGCTTCAAGAACTTCGAGCCATCCAAGGATCCGTTGAAGCTAGATCCATTTTTCTCTTTTCCAGTAGGTTTATCCAAGGAACTTAAGGTAGTAATGATGTTCATAACATCATTCGATTCATATATATAAAGCTATCTTATTCGAAGGTTTAAACTTGTAATCACTAGAACATAGTTTAGTTAATTCTAAACTTGTTCACAAACAAAAGTTAATCCTTCTAACATGACTTTTAAAATCAACTAAACACATGTTCTATATCTATATGATATGCTAACTTAATGATTTAAAACCTGGAAACACGAAAAACACCGTAAAACCGGATTTACGCCTTCGTAGTAACACCGCGGGCTGTTTTGGGCTAGTTAATTAAAAACTATGATAAACTTTGATTTAAAAGTTTTTATTCTGAGAAAATGATTTTTATTATGAACATGAAACTATATCCAAAAATTATGGTTAAACTCAAAGTGGAAGTATGTTTTTTAAAATGGTCATCTAGACGTCGTTCTTTCGACTGAAATGACTACCTTTACAAAAATGACTTGTAACTTATTTTTCCGACTATAAACCTATACTTTTTTTGTTTAGATTCACAAAATAGAGTTCAATATGAAACCATAGCAATGTGATTCACTCAAAACGGATTTAAAATGAAGAAGTTGTGGGTAAAACAAGATTGGATAATTTTTCTCATTTTAGCTACGTGAAAATTAGTAACAAATCTATTCCAACCATAACTTAATCAACTTGTATTGTATATTATGTAATCTTGAGATACCATCGACACGTATACAATGTTTCGACCTATCATGTCGACACATTTATATATATTTTGGAACAACCATAGACACTCTATATGTGAATGTTGGAGTTAGCTATACAGGGTTGAGGTTGATTCCAAAATATATATAGTTTGAGTTGTGATCAATACTGAGATACGTATACACTGGGTCGTGGATTGATTCAAGATAATATTTATCGATTTATTTCTGTACATCTAACTGTGGACAACTAGTTGTAGGTTACTAACGAGGACAGCTGACTTAATAAACTTAAAACATCAAAATATATTAAAAGTGTTGTAAATATATTTTGAACATACTTTGATATATATATGTATATATTGTTATAGGTTCGTGAATCAACCAGTGGCCAAGTCTTACTTCCCGACGAAGTAAAAATCTGTGAAAGTGAGTTATAGTCCCACTTTTAAAATCTAATATTTTTGGGATGAGAATAAATGCAGGTTTTATAAATGATTTACAAAATAGACACAAGTACGTGAAACTACATTCTATGGTTGAATTATCGAAATCGAATATGCCCCTTTTTATTAAGTCTGGTAATTTAAGAATTAGGGAACAGACACCCTAATTGACTTGAATCCTAAAGATAGATCTATTGGGCCTAACAAACCCCATCTAAAGTACCGGATGCTTTAGTACTTCAAAATTTATATCATATCCGAAGGGTGTCCTGGAATGATGGGGATATTCTTATATATGCATCTTGTTAATGTCGGTTACCAGGTGTTCACCATATGAATGATTTTTACCTCTATGTATGGGATGTGTATTGAAATATGAAATCTTGTGGTCTATTGTTACGATTTGATATACATAGGTTAAACCTATAACTCACCAACATTTTTGTTGACGTTTAAAGCATGTTTATTCTCAGGTGAATACTAAGAGCTTCCGCTGTTGCATACTAAAATAAGGACAAGATTTGGAGTCCATGCTTGTATGATATTGTATAAAAACTGCATTCAAGAAACGTATTTCGATGTAACATATTTGTATTGTAAACCATTATGTAATGGTCGTGTGTAAACAGGATATTTTAGATTATCATTATTTGATAATCTACGTAAAGCTTTTTAAACCTTTATTGACGAAATAAAGGTTATGGTTTGTTTTAAAAATGAATGCAGTCTTTGGAAAAACGTCTCATATAGAGGTCAAAACCTCGCAACGAAATCAATCAATATGGAACGTTTTTAATCAATAAGAACGGGACATTTCAGAGGTAGTCCCTGTAATTCTTTCAGAAATACATCGGGAAATTCTTTGACGAAGGGAACATCATTGATGTTCTTTTCTTCGGTTTGTACTTTCTCGACATGTGCAAGAACAGCATAGCAACCTTTTCTTATTAGCTTTTGCGCCTTCAAATTACTAATAAGATTTAGCTTCGCGTTGCTCTTTTCTCCGTACACCATTAATGGTTTTCCTTTTTCTCGTACAATGCGAATTGCATTTTTTGTAACATATGATCTCTGCTCTCTCCTTTTTCAACCAGTCCATGCCAATTATCACATCAAAACTCCCTAACTCTACTGGTATCAAATCAATCTTAAACGTTTCGCTAACCAGTTTAATTTCTCGATTCCGGCATATTTTATCTGCTGAAATTAATTTACCATTTGCTAATTCGAGTAAAAATTTATTATTCATAGGCATCAATGGACCACTTAATTTAGCCCAAAAATCTCTACTCATATAGCTTCTATCCGCACCCGAATCAAATAAAACATAAGCGGGTTTATCGTCAATAAGAAATGTACCCGTAACAAGCTCCGGGTCTTCCTGTGCTTCTGCCGCATTAATATTGAAAACTCTTCCGTGGCCTTGTCCATTAGTATTCCCTTGATTCGGGCAGTTAGTCCTAAAGTGGCCCGGTTTCCCACATCCATAACAAATAATTACGCCATTCTTTGTTCCGATATTATTTGTTCCGACATTATTTGTTCCTTTAATTCTGTTGACCATTGGTCCGTAGACTTCACACTTCGTCGCACCATGACCAGTTCTCTTACACTGGGTGCAAGTTGTCGTGCAGAACCCAGTCGGATGGTACTCTTCACACCTTTGGCATGACTTTTTTGATTCTTGTTGTTGTTACGGTTGTCATTATTATTGGGATGGTTGTTGTAGTTGTTGTTGTGATGGTTGTTGTTGCGTTTGTTGTTGCGAAAAATGGTACGATTGAAATTGTGATTGTTGTGTAGATTGTTGAAGCGATAGTTACTGTTATTGTTTTAGTGACCCTTTTCATTATTTTCTTCCCACTTTCTCTTGACTTGTTTCATTTTGGCCTCCTCGGCCGCCTGCTCTTTAATCCTTCCCTCGATCTGGTTTATAAGTTTTTAAGCCATTCGGTTTGCCTTTTCCATTGAGGTGGGCGCGCTCGCACTCACATCCTCCTGAATTGTCTCTGGTAACCCCTTTACAAACGTATCAATCTGCTCTTCTTCATCTTCGAACACTCTTGGACACAATAAACACAACTCAGTTAATCTTCTTTCGTACGTGGTAATATCGAATCCTTGCGTTAGTAATTCCCTAAGCTCTGTCTTGAGCTTATTGACTTCGTTTCTGGGACGGTACTGCTCATTCATCAAGTGTTTGAATGCTGACCACGGTAGTGCGTAAGCAGCATCTTGTCCCACTTGTTCGAGATAGGTGTTCCACCATGTTAACGCGGTACCTGTGAAGGTATGCGTTCCGTGTAGTGACCCAAACTTTTCCATGTTTATATATATTAAATGAAATTGTTATTTACATGATTAAGTGTTTTCAACATGTTAAGCAATCAAACTTGTTAAGACTTGATTAATTGAAATAGGTTTCATATAGACAATTGACCACCCAAGTTGATCGGTGATTCACGAACGTTAAAACTTGTAAAAACTATATGATGTCATATATATGGATGTATATATATAGTTACATATGTAAACAAGACTACTAACTTAAGCATTTCGAAACGAGGCATATATGTAACGATTATCATTGTAACGACATTTAATTGTATATATATCATATTAAGATATATTAATACATCATAATATCATGATAATGTAATAATTTAACATCTCTTTAGATATAATAAAAAATGGGTTAACAACATTTATCAAGATCGTTAACCTAAAGGTTTCAAAAACAACACTTACATGTAACGACTAATGATGACTTAACGACTCAGTTAAAATGTTTATACATGTAGTGTTTTAATATGTATTCATACACTTTTGAAAGACTTCAAGACACTTATCAAAGTACTTCTACTTAACAAAAATGCTTACAATTACATCCTCATTCATTTTCATCAACAATTCTACTCGTATGCACTCGTATTCGTACTCGTACAATACCCAGCTTCTAAATGTATTTAATATTGGTATATACACTCCAATGATCAGCTCTTAGCAGCCCTTGTGAGTCATCTAACACATGTGGGAACCATCATTTGGCAACTAGCATAAAATATCTCATAAAATTACAAAAATATTAGTAATCATTCATGACTTATTTACAAGTAAACAAAATTACACATCCTTTATATCTAATCCATATACCAACGACCAAAAATACCTAAAAAACTTTAATTCTTCAATTTTCTTCATCTAATTGATCTCTCTCAAGTTCTATCTTCAAGTTCTAAGTGTTCTTCATAAATTCTATAAGTTCTAGTTTCATAAAATCAAGAATACTTCCAAGTTTGCTAGCTTACTTCCAATCTTGCAAAGTGATCATCCAACCTCAATAAATCTTTCTTATTTACAGTAAGATATCTTTCTAATACAAGGTAATACTCATATTCAAACTTTGATTCAATTTCTATAACTATAACAATCTTATTTCGAGTGGAAATCTTACTTGAACTTATTTTCGTGTCATGATTCTGCTTCAAGAACTTTAAAGCCATCCAAGGATCCTTTGAAGCTAGATCTATTTTTTTCATTTCTATAGGTTTACCTACTAAAATTAAGGTAGTAATGATGTTCATAACATCATTCGATTCATACATATAAAACTATCTTATTCGAAGATTTAAACTTGTAATCACTAGAACATAGTTTAGTTAATTCTAAACTTGTTCGCAAATAAAGTTAATCCTTCAAACTTGACTTTTAAAATCAACTAAACACATGTTCTATATCTATATGATATGCTAACTTAATGATTTAAAACCTAAAAACACGAAAAACACCGTAAAACCGGATATACGCCGTTGTAGTAACACCGCGGGCTGTTTTGGGTTAGTTAATTAAAAACTATGATAAACTTTGATTTAAAAGTTGTTCTTTTGGGAAAATTATTTTTCTTATGAACATGAAACTATATCCAAAAATCATGGTTAAACTCAAAGTGGAAGTATGTTTTCCAAAATGGTCATCTAGACGTCGTTCTTTCGACTGAAATGACTACCTTTACAAAAATGACTTGTAACCTGTATTTCCGACTATAAACTTATACTTTTCATTTTAGATTCATAAACTTAAGTTAAATATGAAACCATAGTAACTTGAAACACTCAAACCAGATTGAAAACGAAGAAGTTATGGGTAAAACAAGATTGGATAATTTTTCTTGTTGTAGCTACGTGAAAATTGGTAACAAATCTATATTAATCATATTCTAGCTAACTCATATTGTATTATACATATATTCTAATATATTATGTAATATTTGGATACCATAGACACGAATACAATGTTTTGACATATCATATCGACACATCTATATATATATTTTGGAACAACCATAGACACTCTATATGCAGTAATGTTGGAGTTAGCTATACAGGGTTGAGGTTGATTCCAAAATATTATATATACTTTGAGTTGTGATCTAGCTTGAGGCTTGTATACACGAGGTCATGGATTGATTCAAGATAATATATATTGCTTTATTTTCTGTACATCTAACTGTGGACAACTAGTTTTAGGTTACTAACCAGGACAGCTGACTAAATAAACTTAAAACAGCAAAACGTATTAAAAATGTTGTAAATATATTTTGAACATACTTTGATATATATGTACATATTTGTTATAGGTTCGTGAATTGACCAGTGGCCAAGTCTTACTTCCCGACGAAGTAAAAATCTGTAAAAGTGAGTTATAGTCCCACTTTTAAAATCTAATATTTTGGGATGAGAATACTTGCAGTTTTATAAATGTTTTACAAAATAGACACAAGTAAATGAAACTACATTCTATGGCTGGATTATTAAACCGAATATGCCCCTTTTAAGTCTGGTAATCTAAGAATTAGGGAACAGACACCCTAATTGACGTGAATCCTAAAGATAGATCTATTGGACCCCACGAGCCCCATCCAAAGTACCGGATGCTTTAGTACTTCGAATTCATCATGTCCGAAGGGAGTCCCGGAATGATATGGGATATTCTATATGCATCTTATTAAGGTCGGTTACCAAGTGTTCACCATATGAATGATTTTTATCTCTATGTATGGGATGTAGAGTTGTATTCCTTTAAAACCAAAAATTTGCTTGAAATTCAATGGACCAATCAGAGCGTGACATGTGGCGTGACAATCACATGTGATTGGAAAAAAAATTAAAAAAAAAAATTTAAATTTTTTTTTTAAAAATTTAAAAAAAAAAAAAATTTCGAATTTTTTTTTTTATGAATTTTTTTTTTTTAAAATTTAGCATGTCAAATCCAATCACATGTGATTGTAAAACCCAATCACATGTAATTGTGGAACTCAATCACATGTGATTATGCATATCAAATCCAATCAAATGTGATTAAAAAAAATTATAATTTTTAAAAAAAAAATTCAACTGGAAACATACTTTAATTCGGTGATTTGATCAAGTTTGTTAGCGTTTCGTGATCATATCTTCAAAATTTTAGACGTTAATTCGGTGATTTGATCAAGTTTTGATCCAAAACTTGGTGTTTGAAGATTTTAGCACAAATTTAGTGAAATTCGTCATTATTCGCCATTTTACTGAATTTTATTTTTCAATCACATGTGATTGGATTTGGCATGCAATAATCACATGTGATTGGCATGCCCAATCACATGTGATTTACTGCATGTCAAATTTAATCACATGTGATTGAAAAAAAAATTGAAAAAAAAAAAATTCGAAAAAAAAAATTTTTTGAATTTTTTTTTTCGAAAAAAAAAAAATTTTGAATTTTTTTTCCCAATCACATGTGATTATCGCGCCACGTGTCGCAATCTGATTGGTCCCTTGAATCTCAACTTAAAACTTGGTCTCATTTGAATATTCCTCATGGGATGTATATTGAAATATGAAATCTTGTTGTCTATTATTACGATTTGATAAATGTAGGTTAAACCTATAACTCACCAACATTTTTGTTGACATTTAAAGCATGTTTATTCTCAGGGGATTATTAAGAGCTTCTGCTGTTGCATGCTATTATATGGACAAGATTTAGTGTCAGCATGCTTGTATAATATTGTTTAAAACTGCATTCGAGATTTATTTTGTTGTAACATATTAATATTTGTAAACCAATATGTATTGGTAGTGTGTAAGTGTGATATTTGTTAGATTATCATTTCTGGATAATCTAAGTGGTGTCTTTTTAACCTTGTCGATAAAATAAAGGTTATGGTTTGTTTTAAAAACGAATGCAGTCTTTGAAAAATGTCTCATATAGAGGTCAAAACCTCGCAACGAAATCAATTAATATGGAACGTTTATAATCAATATGAACGAGACATTTCAGTTGGTATCCGAGCGTTGGTCTTAGAGAACCAGAATTTTTGCATTAGTGTGTCTTACCGATTTTGTTAGGATGCATTAGTGAGTCTAGACTTCGACCGTGTTTTTCTTCAAAAAAAAAAAACGAGTGCTTAACTTTTTTGTTGGAAACTATATATTATTAACATGTAAATATTATGTGATATATTAATCTCTTAACGTGTTTAATATTGTGTGATAGATGCCTACCTCTAGTACAAATCCCATCGACTCACCTAATAATAATGAAGAGTCGAATATACTTTGGGAAGATTCACAAATTCCCGAAGAGGAACCGGAAGAAGAGGAACCGGAAGAAGAGGAACCGGAAGAGGAGGAACCGGAAGAGGAGGAACCAGAAGAGGAGGAATCGGAAGAGGAAGAACTGGAAGAAGAAGAGGTTCTGGAGGAAGAAATTTTTATACCTACAGTAAATTGGTTAAATAAAAGAAAATCCTCAACCAACGGACCAAAGTCAATAATGGTCAATGGTGTTTCCGTCGAGGAAGCAAAATATTGGGAAGATTACCAATTTTCTGATGAATCGGATCCCGATGAGGATTCTGATGATGTTATAGAAATTACCTCGATCCAATTTAATAAAGCAAAAGAAAATAATAAGGGAAAAGGTATAAAAATAGAGAAACCTGATTCCAACCCCGATGAACTTTATATGTATCGCAACGTTCGTATTTCCTAAAATGTAACAATAACCCGAGAACCTCTAAACCACCAAGTTTTTCTAAACCATTATGGAAAACGACGGCTCGTATTAGGGGAGCATCATATATCCCTAGGAAATTAGCAAAACGAACCAAGTCCGAAGAAGAAGAAACGAGTGAGTCGGATTAAAGAGTTGTAATCATGTTGTGTAATATATGTAATATAGTGTGCTTGTGCTTTTTTGATAAATGTAAAATTGTTTGTATTGTTTGTTAATTATCTTTTATGAATCTAACCCTCGTCTATTTTTACAGTATAAAAACACAAAATGGACGTTAGGGGTAAACAACCGAATATTTTAGAAGACCTACCAGAGGATATTATTGATGAAATCTTGTCTAGAGTCGGTCAGAATTCATCAGCACAATTAGTTATGGCGAAATTAACTTGTCAAACATTTGAAAGACTTTCCAGAAATGCCTTAGTTTATAAAAGGCTTTCCTTTGATAGGTGGGGTATATCACATTGGGGAGACTGTAAGTTACGCCGTATTTTCTTTAAAGCGTTAAATGCAGGGAACCCAAATGCAATTTTTCGCTACGGGTTAAGAACCTACTTTGACTCAATATATCCCAACATAGGATTTCGTGAATTAGAAAGAGCTTCTAACATGCAACATAAAGAAGCATGTTATGCTTACGGGTTAGTGATGTTCGCTTCTCACCAAAGTGAGAAAAAGAACATCGGATTACAACTATTAAATGAAACATTCCCACAAGTGACGGACTCATTAGTTGGGGTAAGAAACAAGGTTTTTAGATTGCTACGAGGCTGTTGGGCATTACGAAACCCTCGCCCTTTTGACGACATTACAATATGCTGCCTAGCCAATGATCATAACTGTTACTTTCCACAAGATCAAGGATGGGAAGTCGTTTTAGTAAAACCAGAATGCATGACCTATTTCTGGACTTATGAATTACGTGTCTTTATTGCCTTTACTGAACAACTTGCGTATTAATTAGAATTACCTTTATAGCTGCCGTGTAGCAAGTTATTATGTGCTATATTTCATCCTATATGTATAATAGTGTTATTGTATGTTTGTAAAATATTGTATAAAAGTTTGAACGCGAAATATTATTGTAATAAGTTTTTCATATAGAATCGTAGTAGTTGAATTGTATAATAGCTACTAAGTATGAACTTAACGGGTAGGTACTACCCGAATTAAAACTATAAAATGCTAATATGAAGAAAAAGCTTTTATAAATAAGTTCATATTATGCTACGAAATACTATTGACTACTCTTAAATTCTATATGATTAATTCAATTCTTTTGGGCTATTTTTGAAGGAAATGGCACCGGCGACTCGTCAAAATTTGAACATGAGCGAGGAAGACTTCCGCGTTTTCCTTGCAGCAAATATAGTCGCAGTACAGGCTGTGATTTAAAATAACAATAACTCTGGATCTAGCAGTAGAACTAATTCCACAAGAAATCGTGTAGGATGCTCCTATAAAGAATTCACTGCCTGCAAACCTTTGGAATTTGATGGAACCGAAGGACCAATTGGATTGAAACGGTGGACCGAGAAGGTCGAATCGGTGTTTGCCATAAGTAAGTGTACTGAAGAGGACAAAGTTAAGTATGCTATGCATACCTTCACAGGTACTGCGTTAACGTGGTGGAACACCTATCTTGAACAGGTAGGACAAAATGATGCTTACGCACTACCGTGGTTGGCATTCAAGTAATTGATGAACGAGCAGTACAGTCCTAGAAATGAAGTCAATAAGCTCAAGGTAGAACTTAGAGAGTTATGAACACAAGGATTCGACATTACCACATATGAACGACGATTCACAAAGTTGTACCTATTGTGTCCGGGAGCGTTCGAAGATGAAGAAGAGAAGATTGACGCGTTTGTAAAAGGGTTACCAGTAAGGATTCAAGAAGATGTGAGTTCACACGATCCAGCTTCCATACAGAAGGCAAGTCGAATGGCTCATAAACTCATAAATCAGATTGAGGGGAGAATTAAAGAACAGGCGGCCGAATAATCCAACACGAAACATATCAAGAGGAAGTGGGAGGAAAACGGTGACAAGGGTCACCAGTACAACAATAATAACAATTATAACCACAACCGCAACAACAATCGTAACAATAACCGCAATCCTAACAATAACTACAACAAACGTCCCAACAACAACAACAACAACAATAACTACAACAATCGTTTCAACAACAATAACAATCCCAACAACAACCTCAATAACAACAAACAACAGAAACAACCATGCTTCAGGTTTGCAGAGTACCATCCGAATGTGTTTTGCACAACAGTTTGCACCAAGTGTAAGAGAAGTGATCATGGCGCGACAAAATGTGAGATTTACAGACCAAAGAACAACAAAAATAAAGAAACAAATAAGGTCGGAACAAATAATGCCGACGTAGTTTGTTATAAATGTGGAAAACCAGGCCACATTATTAGAAATTGCCCAAACCAAGGGAATACTAATGGGCAAGGTCGAGGAATAGTTTTCAATATTAATGCGACAGAAGCGCAGGAAGACCCGGAGCTTGTTACGGGTATGTTTCTTATTGACAATACATCTGCTTATGTTTTATTTGATTAGGATGCGGATAGAAGCTATATGAGTAGAGATTTTTGTGCTAATTTAAGTTGCCCATTGACGCCTTTGGATAGTAAATTTTTACTCGAATTAGCAAACGGTAAATATATTTCAGCAGATAATATATGTCGGGATAGAGAAATTAAACTAGGGGATGAAACGTTTAAAATTGATTTGTTACACGAGGACAGCTGAGGCTTGTATACACGAGGTCGTGGATTGATTCAAGATAATATATATTGCTTTATTTTCTGTACATCTAACTGTGGACAACTAGTTGTAGGTTATTAACGAGGACAGCTGACTTAATAAACTTAAAACAGCAAAACGTATTAAAAATGTTGTAAATATATTTTGAACATACTTTGATATATATGTACATATTTATTATAGGTTCGTGAATCGACCAGTGGCCAAGTCTTACTTCCCGACGAAGTAAAAATCTGTGAAAGTGAGTTATAGTCCCACTTTTAAAATCTAATATTTTGGGATGAGAATACATGCAGTTTTATAAATGTTTTACAAAATAGACACAAGTAAATGAAACTACATTCTATGGCTGGATTATTATACCGAATATGCCCCTTTTTAGTCTGGTAATCTAAGAATTAGGGAACAGACACCCTAATTGACGCGAATCCTAAAGATAGATCTGTTGGGCCCAACGAGCCCCATCCAAAGTACCGGATGCTTTAGTACTTCAAATTCATCATGTCCGAAGGGAGTCCCGGAATGATAGGAGATATTCTATATGCATCTTGTTAAGGTCGGTTACCAGGTGTTCACCATATGAATTATTTTTATCTCTATGTATGGGCTATATATTGAAATATGAAATCTTGTGGTCTATTATTACGATTTGATAAATATAGGTTAAACCTATAACTCACCAACATTTTTGTTGACGTTTAAAGCATATTTATTCTCAGGTGATTATTAAGAGCTTCCGCTGTTGCATGCTATTATATGGAAAAGTTTGGTGTCAGCATGCTTGTATAATATTGTTTAAAACTGCATTCGAGATTTATTTTGTTGTAACATATTAATATTTGTAAACCAATATGTATTGGTAGTGTGTAAGTGTGATATTTGTTAGATTATCATTTCTGGATAATCTAAGTGGGGTCTTGTTAACCTTGTCGATAAAATAAAGGTTATGGTTTGTTTTAAAAACGAATGCAGTTTTTGAAAAACGTCTCATATAGAGGTCAAAACCTCGCAACGAAATCAATTAATATGGAATGTTTATAATCAATATGAATGGGATATTTCATGGCGTACTTTACCTTGTCTTCTTCAGCACATTTTCTTATAGCAAACACAGATTCAACCTTCTCGGTCCATCATTTCATTCCGACTGGTCTGTCAGTTCCATCGAATTCCAGAGGTTTACAGACAGTGAAAGCCTTGTAGGAGCATCCTACACGGTTTCCTGTGGAGTTAACTACACTGCTAGACCCTGAGTTATTGTTGTTGTTTTGCATTGCAGCCTGTATTGCGGCTATGTTTGCTGCAAGGAAAGCACGGAAGTCTTCCTCGCTCATGTTCAAGTTCTGACGAGTCGTCGGTGCGATTTCCTTCAAAAATAGACAAAAGAATTGAGTTAATCACATAGAATTTTTAAGAGTAGTCAATAGTATTTTGTAGCATAATATGAACTTATTTATAAAAGCTTTTTCTTCATATTAGCGTTTTATAATTTTTCATTCGGGTAGTACCTACCCGTTAATTTCATACTTAGTAGTTAACATACAATTCAACTACTACAATTCTATATGAAAAACTGATTACATTAATATTTCGCATTCAAACTTTTATACAATATTTTATAAACTTACAATACTGCTATTTTACATATAGCATGAAATATAGTACACAATAACTTTGATACAAGGCAGTTGTGAAGACAATTCTAGTTAATACGCAAGTCGTTCAGCAAAGGCAATAAAGACACGTAATTCATAAGTCCAGAAACAAGTCATGCATTCGAGTTTTACTAGTATTATTTCCCATCCTTGGTCTTGAGAAAAATAACCGTTGTGACCGTTGGCTGGGCAGCATGTTGTAACGTTTTCAAAAGGACGAGGGTTACGTAATGCCCAACAGCCCCGTAATAATCTAAAAATCTTATTTCTCACTCCAACTACTGAATCCGTCACTTGTGGGAATCTTTTATTTAGTAGTTGCAATCCTATGTTCTTTTTCTCGATTTGGTGAGAAGCGAACATTACTAACCCGTAGACATAACATGCTCCTTTATGTTACATGTTTGAACCTCTTTCTAAAGAACGAAGTCCTATGTTGGGATAGGTAGAGTCAAAATAGGCTCTCAACCCGTAGCGTAAAATTACATCTGGGTTCCCCGCATTCAATGCTTTAAAGAAAACACGGCGTAACTTATGGTCTCCCCAATGTGATATACCCCATCTATTAAAGGAAAGCCTTTTATAAACTAAGGCATGCCTGGAACGTCTTTCAAATATTTGACAAACTAATTTCGCCATAAATAATTGTGCCGATGAACTCTGACCGACTCTAGACAAGATTTCATCAATCATGTCCCCGGGTAGGTCTTCTAAAATATTCGGTTGTCTATCCTTAACATCCATTGTGTGTTTTTATACTGTAAAATAGACGAGGATTAGATTAGTAAAAGATAATTAACAAACAATACAAGCAATTTTTACATATAACATGAAAACACAAGCACACTTTAATACATATATTACACAACATGATTACAACTCTTTATTCTGACTCACTCGTTTCTTCCTCTTCGGACTTGGTTCGTTTCGCTAATTTCCTAGGGATATATGGTGCTCCCCTAATACGAGCCGTTCTTTTCTCAAATGGTCTAGAAAAACCTAGTGGCTTAGATGTTCCCGGGTTATAGTGAAAGTTTAAGAAATACGGGTGTTTACGGTACACCCCATCAGGGTACTTCATGTTAACATAAAGTTTATCGGTTTTGGGCTCGGGTTTTTCTATTTTGATGCATTTTCCCTTATTGTTTTCTTTTGCTTTTTCAAATTGGGTCGAGGTAATTTCTATAACATCATCGGAATCCTCATCGGGATCCGATTCATCAGAAAACTGGTAATTTTCCCAATATTTTCCTTCCTTGGTGGAAACACCATTGACCATTTTTAACTTTGGTCCATTGGTTGAGGATTTTCTTTTATTTATCTATTTTTCTGTGATTCCTAATATTTCCCCCTCCGGAATCTCTTCTTTCGGTTCCTCTTCTTCCGGTTCCTCCTCTTCCGGTTCCTCTTCTTCCGGTTCCTCCTCTTCCGGTTCCTCTTCGGGAATTTGTTAATCTTCCCAATATATATTCGACTCTTCATTATTATTAGGTGAGTCGATGGGATTTGTACTAGATGTAGACATCTATCACTCAATATCAAATACGTTAAGAGATTAATATATCACATAATATTTACATGTTAACAATATATAGTTTCCAACAAAAAAAGTTACGCAATCGTTTTTCAAGTAAACACGGTCGAAGTCCAGACTCACTAATGCATCCTAACGAACTCGATAAGACACACTAATGCAAATTTCTGGTTCTCTATGTCCAACGCACGGATACCAACTGAAATGTCCCGTTCATTTCGATTATAAATGTTTCATATTTATTGGTTTCGTTACGAGGTTTTTACCTCTATATGAGATGTTTTTCAAATACTGCATTCGATTTTAAAAACAAACCATAACCTTTATTTTATCGATAAAGGTTTAAAAGCATAACCTAGATTATCAAGTAATGATAATCTAAAATATAACGATTTACACACGACCATTACATAATAGTTTACAATAATATTACACATCGATTTAAATCTCCGAATGCAGTTTTTAAACAATATTTTACAAGCATGCTGACTCTAATTCTTGTCCTTAATTTAGCATGCAACAGCGGAAGCTCTTAATAATCACCTGAGAATAAACATGCTTAAAACGTCAACAAAATGTTAGTGAGTTATAGGTTTAATCTATATATATATATATATATATATATATATATATATATATATATATATATATATATATATATATATATATATATATATCAAATTGTAATAATAGACCACAAGATTTCATTTTTTCATAAACATCCATCTCATATCAGGCATTTTGCAAACTGCATAGAGATAAAAATCATTCATATGGTGAACACCTGGTAACCAACATTAACAAGATGCATATAGAATATCCCCAAAACAGAATCCTCTCGTCTGTATAATAATAAATTGAAGTACTAAAGCATCCGTACCTCGGATGGGGTTTGTTAGGCCCATAGATCTATCTTTAGGATTCGCGTCAATTAGGGGTACTGTTCCCTAATTCTTATGCTACCAAGCTAAAAGGGGCATATTCGATTTAGATAATCCAACCATAGAATGTAGTTTCGATTACTTGTTTCTATTTCGTAAAACGTTTATAAAACTGCATGTATTCTCATCCCATAAATATTAGATTTTAAAAAATGGGACTATAACTCACTTTCACAGATTTTTACTTTGCCGGAAATAAGACTTGGCCACTGGTTAATTCACGAACCTATAACAAACATATACATATATATCAAAGTATGATCGAAATATATTCACAACATTTTTATTACGTTTTAAAGATTTAAGTTTGTTAAGTTAGCAGTCCATCGCTAGTAATCTACAACTAATTGTCCATAGCTAATAGTACAGAAATAACTCAATATATATTATCTCGAATCAATCCATGACCCAGTGTATACAAGTCTCAGGCTAGATCACAACTCAAAGTATATATATTTTGGAATCAACCTCAACCATGTATAGCGAACTCTAGCATTACAGCATATAGAGTGTCTATAGTTGTTCCAAATAATATATATATATGACGTCGATATGATATGTCAAAACATTGTATATGTGTCTATGGTCTATCAAGATTACATAATATGTTAGAGTACATGTATAATACAATATAAGTTAGTTAAGTTATGGTTAGAATTGATTTGTTACAAATTTCACGTAGCTACAACAAGCAAAAATATCCAATTTTGTTTTACCCATAACTTCTTCGTTTTAAATCCGTTTTGAGTGATACAAGTTGCTATGGTTTCATAATGAACTGAAATTTATGAAACTAAATAGAAAAAGTATAAGTTAATAGTCGAAAATACAGGTTACAAGTCATTTTTGTAAGAGGTAGTCATTTCAGTCGAAAGAACGACGTCTTGATAACCATTTTAAAAAACATACTTCCACTTTGAGTTTAACCATAATTTTTGGATATAGTTTCATGTTCATAAGAAAAATAATTTTCCCAGAAGGAAAACTTTTAAATCAAAGTTTATCATAGTTTTTAATTATCTAACCCAAAACAGCCCCCAGTTTTACTACGACGGCGTATGTCCGGTTTTACGGTGTTCTTCGTGTTTCCAGGTTTTAAATCATTAAGTTAGCATATCATATAGATATAGAACATGTGTTTAGTTGATTTTAAAAGTCAAGTTAGAAGGATTAACTTTGTTTGCGAACAAGTTTAAAATTAACTAAACTATGTTCTAGTTATTACAAGTTTAAATCTTCGAATAAGATAGTTATATATATATATATATATATATATATATATATATATATATATATATATATATATATATATATATATATATATATATATATATATATATATATATATATATATATATATATATATATATATATATATATATATATATATATATATGAATTGAATGATGTTATGAACATCATTACTACCTCAAGTTTAGTAGGTAAACCTAATGGAAGTGACAAGAAATGATTTAGCTTCAATGGATCTTGGATGGCTTGAAAGTTCTTGAAGTAGAATCATGACACGAAAACAAATTCAGTAAGATTCCTACTCGAATTAAGATTGTTATAGTTATAGAAATTGAATCAAAGTTGGAATATGAGTATTACCTTGAATTAGAATGATAACCTAATGTAACTAACAAAGGTTTCTTGATCTTAGATGATTACTTAGAATGGATTAGAAAGCTTGAAAGTAGACTTGCAAACTGGAAAGTGTTCTTGAAGTTTACTTGAGTAGTTGTTTTGAAAGTTGATCTAGGTTAGGATTTATGAACTAGATTGAGCTAGATTTTGTTGAAGATGATGAAGAACACCTAGAACACCAAGAGAGAACTTGAGAGAGATAAGTTTGATGCATGAAAGTTGAAAAATGAAAGTGTTATGGTTGGTGAAGAAAAACGTGATCCTACCCTTGAATATAAGATTCCATTAGTTTGTATTTTTGTTAGATATTTCATGCTAGTTGCCAAATGATGGTTCCCACATGTTTAGGTGACTCATTAAGGCCGCTAAGATCTGATCATTGAAGTGTATATACCAATAGTATATACATTTAGAAGTTGTGTATTGTACGAGTACGAATACGGATTAAATACGAGTAAATAGTGTACTGTAGTAAATAGTGTTACTGTAGCAAATAGTTTTTACTGTAGCGAATAGTATTTTACTGTAGCAATAGTATTTTACTGTAGCAATAGTGTTTTACTGTACCAAATAGTGTTTTAGTTGTACATCTTTGATTTAATTGTATTTCTTCTTATATATATATAAAATAAAAACTTACATCATAAAAAAATAAAACGATTATATAATTATCACAAGTTATGACGTTCGTGAATCATCAGGCAAACGGGGTGGTCAATTGTCTACATAACCTCTTTTCAATTAAATTAGTCTTAACAAGTTTGATTGCTTAACATATTGGAAACATTTAATCATGCAAATATAGTTTTCATTTAGTATATAATCATGGAAAATTTAGGGTCACTACAATATGTATTGTTATTTCTTTAATTTAGGGTTTATGTGCCTCTACTCTTTCGATTGCGAGCGATTTTTAAAGGTATTATTGGTTTTTTGTATCAAGTTTCATATATTGTATCAGGGTTTCCTATTAATTGTTAAAATAATTTTTGGTGTAGCGTTAAGCAGGAGTATGCCAGCTTAAAAAGGGCTTAAAGAGAAATGGCAATAAAGATAGGGTTCGATTATTTCATCACTGAAGGTAGGGTTGGATTTCATTCGTTTAGGGTTTATGTTGGCGTTTTTAATTTTAATTTTAACTCTTTTTTTTATGATTGTGTGGGTGTTATTTTAGCTTCTTTCGATTACGATATACCATTTTTCCAGCTAAGTTCTTTTTTTTTTATTTTTTTTTTTGGTTTTCTTAATGTAAATCATAAGATTAATTGTTTACATAATTATCATTTACATAATCATCATTTGGTTTTAAAGTTAGTATTTAGTGTTTATTATATAGGTTATGTTTAACGACCCGTTCATGTCGATTATAAACGATTCATATCAATTGGTTTCATTGCGAGATATTTGACATCTATATGATACATTTTACAAACATTGCATTCGTTTTTAAAAGACAAACTTCCATTTCATTGAAAGTTGACAGATATGCATATCCTTTCATAATATCCCAACTATAAATGGCTTAATCTGTCATTTATTTAATAATAATCTTTATTGAAATCAATGACTTGAATGCAACGTCTTTTGAAATATGTCATGAATGACTCCAAGTAATATCTTTAAAATAAGCAAATGCACAGCGGGAGATTTCTTTAATACCTGAGAATAAACATGCTTACAAGTGTCAACCAAAAGGTTGGTGAGTTCATTAGTTTATCATAAACAATCATATCCATTATTTTAATAGACCACAAGATTTTCATTTTTATTTCTCATAAATATACATCTCATATCAGGCATTTCGCACTGCAAGGAGATAAAAATCATTCATATGGTGAACACCTGGTAATCGACCTTAACAAGATGCATATAGAATATCCCCATCATTCCGGGACTCCCTTCGGACATGATAAATTCGAAGTACTAAAGCATCCGGTACTTTGGATGGGGCTTGTTGGGCCCAATAGATCTATCGTTAGGATTCGCGTCAATTATGGTGTATGTTCCCTAATTCTTAGATTACCAGACTAAAAGGGGCATATTTGATTCAATAATTCAACCATAGAATGTAGTTTTCGATTACTTGTGTCTATTCCGTAAAACATTTATAAAAGTGCATGTATTCTCAGTCCCAAAAATATATATTGCAAAAGCATTTAAAATGGAGCAAATGAAACTCACGATACAATATTTTGTAGTAAAAATATTCATACGACGATACTGAACAATGCAGGGTTGGCCTCGGATTCACGAACCTATATCATTCATATATGTATTAAAACATATTCTTGTAATCGAATAAATCTGTATATTTTATTTTGTACTTAATAATATTAATATAGTTAATGAAAAGTATTTTAAGTATATCTTTATATATATAATCTTCAATTTTATAATTATCATCTTAGCCAAGTCTTTTAAACTTCTATTTTTTTATAATTATAAGTATTTTAATAATAATAATATAGATATTACAGGTAATAATAATGATTGTTTTTAAGGATTACAAAAGGATACTTTTTGTAAAAATAACCTTAATGAATATAACTTTTAATAATAATACTAATAATTGAAAATTCATATAAATGATAATATTTATAATTGTTGTGATATCATAAAAGTTATGATTATATGCCCGACAATTTATTCTACATATTTATCAATCCACCAAGTAAAATACAAATATGAAATCTTGTGAGTAGATTTTATATAGTAAAGTTTAGTATTATAAATACCAATTGAAATGTAAGGATATGATGCACCGATACTTTCATAATAGAAATTATTTTCTACTTCTCTTCTTTATTCTTTGTTCACATTTATTAGTAAGAAGCCTTGTTGCTAAGAATAGACTACTAAATGTAGTTATAAACTACTAGATTTATAACACATTATCAGCACGAAGTGTTCCGTATAATCAAGGTTTATCTAAGCAAGCACAAGTCACTAATCAAGGTAAAAAATTCTTTAACGATATCTTCTATTATTTATTAGTTAGGTAAATATTATTATCATCATAAGTAAAATTATATTTTTGTAATCTAACTTTTATTAACTTCACTAACATTTATATTTATGTTATTTAAGTTACATATGGTCGGTTATACCGCCTGAATTATATTTATGTAATCTAACTTTTATTAACTTCACTAACATTTATGTTTATGTTATTTAAGTTATATATGGTCGGTTATACCGCCTGAACTATATTTATGTAATCTAACTTTTATTAACTTCACTAAGATTTATATTTATGTTGTTTAAGTTATATATGGTCGGTTATACCGCCTGAATTATATTTATGTAATCTAACTTTTATTAACTTCACTAACATTTATGTTTATATTATTTAAGTTATATATGGTCGGTTATACCGCCTGAATTATATTTCTGTAATCTAACTCTTAACTTCACTAACATTTATGTTTATGTTATCTAACATTTATGATTACTTATGCAATTAATCATTATTTATTTCATGCATACTAATGTTTATTCTTAAAATTTATTATTTATGCATAATATGTTTATTCTCTTAATCTTTGTATTTATACTAAACGTATCTATACTAAATGTATTTATAGTAATCGTATTTGTACTAATAAAATTCTTTTATTAAAATTATTATTAATACAACGAGTACATAACAGTCGTTAACGTCAACTAACGACGTTACAACGTTCATATATACATAACGGTTGTTAACGTCAACTGACGACGTTACAACGACTATATTTTTCAAATATAAAATAAACATCTCCATTTCCACATTTTCACAAATCAATCTTCATTTTCCCAGATTACCACTCTCAAAAAGTTTTTTTGTAAAGATGATTCACACAATGATGATTTTTCCTATTGTATTGGTCATACTAACTATCATCATTGTTGCTAATATACCACGGGGTGAGCCTATATTCTATCCCACTCTTGTGGTTTTATCATTTGTAATCATGCCATTATTCTGTTGTTTACTACTTATGAATTTAAAATGATTCTAATTTCATTTTATTATTTGTCTATGAATAGAAGTTGATTATGATTATGATTTATGTTGTTCATCTTTTGATAATAGAAAATGTCGAATTTGAAAAGGCTTAAATTTTCTCCTTTAGAATCAAGTTGGAACAACTACTTAACATGGGTTATGAATGTAGAAAAACATCTCGAATCAATCGGTATTTTAGAAACCCTGAATGAAAATAACAATTGTTCCGAACAAGAGAAAGCAATAGCAAGTATTTTTTTTTAGCAAACATATTGACGAGTCATTAGAATCTACATATTATATGATCGAAGATCCAAGTGTATTATGGAAAATACTCAAAGATAGATACGATATTAATTATCAAGAAATAATGGTGATCCATGAAAGAATAAGATTGAAGATGTTAGTAGACGCTCTTATAAGAATCCTAGAGATTCTTATTAATGGTCTGGTAACGTGGATCATCAGTCTAGTATTTCTTGAATACATGAACATCTTGTTTAGCTCTACAAATAAGTCCCAAAAGAAAAGAAAACGAGAGTGAATCTGTTAAAAAATCTTGATTAAATAAACCCTGAGCTACCTTGAGACTTGAATGGTTTGAATTTTCTAAGATGTCTAGCTTATTATGTATCACTCATAAATAAATGGTTTTAGACCATAACGCATATGTTTTATTAAGTATTATCTTTTATGTACTTCAGATTGTAACTTGTTTGCAGGTAATATAATTTGATTATCTTGCTGAAATATAACTCATTATTTGCTTATCTTATTTGAAGTTTTAGTATGAATCCTGCTGAAATACAACATAAATTAAATGGTAAAGACCTATGTATTGCAGATAGTGGTAACATACACACTATGATCAAATCTAAGAAATATTTCATTGATTTAAATCAAATGAAGGAATTATAAATACTATATCAGGTCTTGCAAACTTGATATAAGGAACGAAAAAGGCAAAAATTCATATTACTAAATGGTACGAATTTTTTTGATAAACAATGCCTTGTTTTCTCCCAAATCAAAGAGAAATTTGTTAAGTTTCTCTGATATATATCATAATGGATATGATTATCAGTCAATGATAACCGGAAATGAGAAATATCTATGTAGCACCGAAAAGCGCATATGATGAAAAGCGCGGCGCATATGATTAAAAGTGCGTATGATAAAAGGCGCATATGATGAAAAGCGCCTATGATGAAAAGCGCAGCGCATATGATTAAAAGTGCATATGATAAAAGGCGCATATGATGAAAAGCGCATATGATGAAAAGCGCAACGCATATGATTAAAAGTGCATATGATAAAAGGCGCATATGATAAAAGGCGCATATGATGAAAAGCGCAGCGCATATGATTAAAAGCGCATATAATGAAAAGCGCATATGGTGATTAATGAAAAAGCACATATGGTGATTAATGAAAAGCACATATGGTGATTAATGAAAAGAATATTGAGAAAGAATCACCAGTGTTTCTTGAAAGAATTCAAGGTTATATATATGCACCAATTCATCCATCATGTGGACCATTTTGATATTTCATGGTTCTAATAGACGCATCTAGCGGATGGTCTCATGTTTGTGTGTTATCAAGCCGTAATATGGCATTTGCAAAGTTTCTTGCTCAAATTATTAAATTGGGGGCACATTTTCCTGATTATACTATTAAAAGGGTGAGATTGGATAATGCTGGTGAGTTTACATCTCAAGCATTTAATGATTTTTGCATGTCTATTGGGATTGTTGTTGAACATCCTGTTACCCATGTGCATACACAAAATGGTTTAGCCGAATCACTAATCAAACGATTGCAGTTAATAGCTAGACCATTGATAATGAGAACAAAACTCCCAGTATCCGTATGGGGTCATGCAATTTTACATGCTGCATCATTAATTCACATTAGACCAAGTGCAAGTCGTACATATTCTCCCTTGCAACTTGCTTTTGGCCATCAGTCAAATATTTCCCACCTTAGAACATTTGGTTGTGCGGTTTATGTTCCTATCGCACCACCACAACGCACTAAAATGGGTCCTCAAAGAAAGATGGGAATATATGTGGGATATGAAACATCTTCAATCATAAGATATATTGAACCCATGACGGGTGATATTTTTACAGCATGTTTTGCTGATTGTCACTTTAATGAAACATTGTTCCCTATATTAGGGGGAGAAATGAAAAATAAAGAAAAAGATGCTTCATGATGTGAACATCAATTAAGGTATATAGAACTCGCACAAAAGAATGCAAAACGAAAGTTCAAAAATAATGCATATGTAAGAACTTGCAAATTAATTAGTTTATGCATTTAAAGATACAAAAAGAGTGACTAAATCATATATAATAGCTGAAAATGCTCCAGCTCGAATTGAAATTCCAAAAGCTGGCAATAATGTCACTCATGAGTCTTTGCCAGGTCTGAAAGATGGAAGACCAATTGGTTCCAAAGATAAAAATCCTAGAAAAGGAAAATCAGCTGATAATGAGGTAAAAGAAAGTGTTCAAGAAGAACCACAAATCAATATTCCTTCTGCAGAGGATATTGATAAATGTAAATACATAAATTGTAATAAATTATGCAATATTATGGAACCGAAATGAAATGAAAAATCTTGATGAGATATTTTCATATAATGTTACAATGACATCATGAATAAAAATGATGATCTGGAACCAAAATATGTCATTGAATATCAAAATAGACATGATTGAGCTCAATGGAAAGGAGCAATACGAGCTGAATTAGAATCGCTCAATAAAATAAAAATTTTTGGATCAATCGTTATCACTTTTAAAAATGTGAAACGTATGGTATACAAATGAATTTTTATCCGAAAAAGAAATGTGCAAATGAAGATACAAGGCAAAACTAGACTTGTAACTCAAGGTTTCCCACAAAGACCAGAAATGAATTATGAGGAAAACTTACCCTTATGTAATGGATACAATTACTTATTAGATACTTAATCAACCTGGTAGTTACTTAAATGCATCTCATGGATGTTGGTACTACTTATCTATATGGATCACTTGATAGTGATATATATGAATATACCTGAAGGGTTTATGGTATCATAAGCATCTAATGCAAAACACAAGGGAATGTATTCCATTAAATCACAAAGATTTTTAAATGGGTTTATACAATCGGGATGTATGTGATATAACCGATTAAATGACTACTTGATAAGAAAAGGGTATACATATAAACTTATTTGCACGTGTGTTTTATAAAAATAATGTTCGGATATGTGATCATAGTGGTTGATGTCAATTATCTTAAATAAAGAAATCTATGAAGCCATTCAACTTTTAAAGAAAGATTTTGAAATGAAAAAAAATCAAGTATTACATTGATTTACATATTGAGCATATGACTAATGACTTACTTAATACATCAAACAACTTATACCAAAAAGATTTTAAAACATTTTAATATAAACAAGTCAAAAATCATTTAGTACTCCTATGGTTGTTAGATCACACAATATTGTCACTGATACATTTCATCCCCGTGAAGATCACGAAGATCTTCTTGGATCAGAAATTCCATATATTAGTGAAATTGGGGATCTTATGTATCTTACAAATTGTACAAGACCTTACATTTCTTTTGCAGTTACTTTGCTGGCAAGGTTCAGTTCAACTCCTACCAAAAGACACAAGAATGGGATCAAACGCATGTTTCGATACCCTTGAGGAACTGCTGATTTAAAATTATTTTATTCTAACGATTCAAAACAAGATTTGATTGATTATGTATATGCAGGTCATGTATCTAATCCTCATAAAGATAAATCTCAAACTGGATATGTATTCCTAAATGGAGGTACCACAAAATCATGGCGTTCTTAAAATAAACACTTGTTGCAACATCATCAAATCATGACGAAGTGATTGCATTACATGAAACTACTCGAAAATGTGTTTGGTTGAGATCAATGACACAAATCATTATCGATTCTTGTGGACTAGAACGCTATAAAAGGCCAACAACTATTATGAAGATAATGCAGCTTGCATAGTACAAATGAAAGAAGAGTATCAAAAGTGACAGAACAAAACATAAATGCTGACGAGGCACTAAAGCCATAGACGGTCTTAACGATCATAAGTTTGATGGAAAAGAATGGTATGTTAGTAAGACTCAGAAAAGGACTGAAAGGAATTAGGAATTGAAACAACGGTTTGAGTAAACTATGAAGGAGACTGTAGACAAATCATGGGGGCTAAACTGTACATAAAGGATTTGGATGATAAAGTTTCAGATGAAAACCTTAGATTCTGCTCATATACTCAAGATCGCATTAAGGACAATCAAATTGAAATGAGATATGTTTAATCCAACAACAACTCTGCTCATTTTTTACCAAAGCACTCCCAACTGCTCTTTTCAGAAAACACATTCACAATATTGGCATGAGGCATGTTCAAAAGATGTAATAGCTGATGCGATGCCTACTTGAGGGGGAGTCAATTTTATGCTGCACTCTTTTTCCCTTAGCTAAAGTTTTTTCCCACTGGGTTTTCTATAGCAAGGTTTTTAACGTGGCAGTACAAGTTGTTCTCTAACGAAACAAAATTGTCATCCAAGGGGGAGTGTTGTGATATCATAAAAGTTATGATTATATGGCCTACAATTTATTCTACATATTTATCAATCCACTAAGTAAAAGACAAATATGAAATCTTGTGAGTAGATTTTATACAGTAAAGTTTAGTATTTTAAATACCAATTGAAATGTATGGATATGATGCGCCGATACTTTCATAATAGAAATTATTTTCTACTTCTCTTCTTTATTCTTTGTTCACATTTATTAGTAAGAAGCCTTGTTGCTAAGAATAGACTACTAAATGTAGTTATAAACTACTAGATTTATAACAATAATAATAATATTAATACTTATTTTAGTAATAAAACGATAAAGATTATAATTTAAATGATGATAATATTAATTATAAGTAAATTAATAATTCTAATGTTTATGAATGATAGTAATACTAATATTAATGAAGTAAAATAATAAATTTTATTATTTCATAATAATAATATTATTCATACTAATAATAATGATAAGAATACTTAAATGCTAATATTATTAATGATAAACACATTATTAGTATTTGATAATAGTAATATTATCAATAATGACATTACTTACTAATACTTAATTACAATGATAATAATAATAATAATCATAATAATAATAATAATAATAATAATAATAATAATAATAATAATAATAATAATAATAATAATAATAATAATAATAATAATAATAATAATAATAATAATAATAATAATAATAATAATAATAATAATAGTAGTAAAATTACTACCTCATAAGAACATGCATTAAAAAAAATAGATGCCACGAGCCGGGCTCGAACTCGCAAGCTCCCGCTAACCCGAAACACACATTAATCGTTCCTCTATTCCTGTCTTTCTGAATTATCTCCTAAACCTTTATATATAACACGTTTTTCTGTTTTTATCATCTTCTTACTTTAATCGATCAAAATCATAAACCAGTCGTATCAACAATTTAATAAACTGAATTAAGTCTTGTTAATAAACAGAAAACGACTCATAATTGTTGATTGGATTAAATAAAAAAATAAAGAAAATCGAGCTGTGACATAAAAACAAGAACACGTACGAACTCAAAATCAATTTCACATTTGTAGGACGTTTTAGACAAAGATTATAACATGAAAAAGGTTGTAACTCTCTCCTAGAAACTTTCTGAATCATCAATTGTTCTTGAAACATCCAAAAATTTTCGAATTTCACGATGAGCAAAACGGTTGACTTTTTAAAATAAAATTTTGACTCGTAAATTCGAATTCAATAAAAAGATTTGAAGCCTGAAAACTTACAGATGGTTGAATTTGATCATTCCTAAAAGAACTGCATTATTAGATTTTTAGAATTTATTCAAAATTGAGCTTTTGATGAAATTAACCCAGGAACAGAGTGACGAGCTGTATACTTAAATATTTCGGATAAAAATTAATCAATTACAACAGATGAATATGATAATTGATATTGGTAATGTAAAGTCGAGTGAGTTTGTCAAATAACATGTGTTAATTGATTGTTTTATAATGCAAGTGTGTCGACAGGATATTCGAACCAGAGGGAAGAAACTAAAAAAAATATAAATCAGATAGGGATGGTTAACTGATTAGTACAAATTTGATACAGAGATTATCTAATCTAGCAGACAATTTAACGAATCAGATATTGATGGCAATGAATCTATATTATTTAATATAATTTTTATATGATTAATATTAATAATTAATAAATACAAATATATTAATAATAATAATAAAAATAAAAATAATAATTATTAATAACAATTATAATGATAATTATTAACAATTTTGCTAATAATGATGTTAATAATAATAATAATACAGTAATAATAATTTAAATTATATTTACAATAATTATAATAATTTAATGATTTTAGTAATACTAACATTATTATTTATAATAATATTAGTAATAATAATAATAATTAATAATAATAGTACTGATATTAACAATGATAACAATAATATTAATAATAATAATAATATAACAATTCAAATGTATTAAATAATATTAATAATACTAATATTAATATTAATATTTATTAAAGTAATGATGTTAATATAACAACTATATTTTAATTTGTATTAAAATTCTAAAATTTTCGAGACTCAACATTACAGAATTTGCTTATCGTGTCGAAATCATATAAAGATTATGTTTAAATTTGGTCAAAAATTTCCGGGTCGTCACAGTACCTACCCGTTAAAGAAATTTTGTCCTCGAAATTTGATTGAGGTCGTCATGGTAAACAATCAAAATGTTTTCATGATGAAAATGAGTTGATATATAGAGTTTTATCATTATTGAAGAATATAGAGAAAACTATTTGTTGATGTCAGGGGTACGAGCGAAGCTATCACAAAAGAGTGAAATGAGAAAATGAGATTTGTCTTAACTTCTGACGTAGTCATGATTTATTTTCCAAAATTTAAAAGGTTTAAAGAATATCATCGTGATCTATATAAGATCTGATTTTTCGGGAATTAAGGAAATTAGGATTCTCTTTGGGTAAATGCGATGATCTGTCTAGATTGCTCTATCTGATATTTCACTATAAATCCATTCTCTTCATTTCCTTTATATTTTGGAGTTTCATCCTTTTATTTTCTCTTCCCGACTTTAAGTCAAGCGAAAAATGGTCCAGAATTCGTAGATATGAATTTTAGAATGAACAGAGTTAATGTTCTAAGAAAGAAATTGTAATAGCACGATTCTTGATTGGTTAAATTACCAGAATTCAAGGGAAAAGATAGGACTATCAACAAAATATGTTCTTGATATGTTTGTAGATTAGATAAAATGTAAGAGTCGTGTAATATGGCACATGATGACGTTATGATCTATGAATCATCACGTTCCATTAGAAACTCAGCATGACTTACTATAATATAATCACATTGATCAAGTGTCATTATATTATACTAACTCATGCTTCAGTTCCCAACATTACTTCAAACATTAAAATTTTAAATTCAAATTTTTCAGAATTTAGAAACTAAAATAGTTTACTTTCTGATGTAACATTGATTTCGCGAAAAGATAAATGATTTTAGATAAGAATAGTTATAAAAATATCTTTAGAAATATCGAGGATAATTATAATGAAAGATACGATGATATCTTAGAATTTCTAATATCGATGGAGGATGAAGAAATTCATTCACAATGATTTAGAGCAATTAAGGAGTAAGGTATTCGCTAGAGATTTCAACAGAAACAAAATCATCAGGATTCTTTAAATATAGAGTTTGGTCTTTGTATTTTTCCTTGGTCTCCTTCATGGTTTGCTCAATCCGTTTTCCAGTATCAAAATTTTTGAGCTTTTTCAGCTTGCCATTCTTTATTATCAAACTTTTGACTGTTAAGGCAGTCTTCAGTTTTCACTGTTTCATCAGCTTTTTCAAAACCCAAAAAACTTAATCATAGGCTAATGCGCTTTTCAGAAATTCAGAATTGAAGTTCGTAAATCCAGGAGATAGAAGTTATATATATATATATATATATATATATATATATATATATATATATATATATATATATATATATATATATATATATATATATATATATATATATATATATATATATATAATTGTTGTCGTAGAATTGCTGAGAAATTCGGGATTATTGATTGATACCTCTTGGTATTTGGTATGGTAATTATAGTTACAAAACGTGGATGAGTATATGATAGGGTTTCAATGAATATAATGATTTTTTTTTTTTTTGAAAGTCAAAGATCAATGAAGTTACTGGTAAGTTTACTGCTAATGTGATGGGGTATAAAAGGTTCCCCGGTAACGATGACGAAAGGGCAAACGTATATATCAAGGTTATAATAAGGCAAATCTGAATGAAAATTCGAAATTGATTTTGCTGGAGGTGTGACAAAATTGTCTAGTTTAAAAAAGAATTGCAATGCTATTTTCGGTAATAGCAATTCCAAACGAGCTAGCACAGATACGTGTTAAACGTTTACTCAGGTTCCGAGTGTTTTCAGGTGCATAACTATATGCATCAATATTTTCTTCCGTAGATGAAGTGCGGTTGGTTCATTCTCTAGATTGAGGTGTTTTCAAGAATTATGAAAGGTTTGAACACAGATTGTAATCCTCAAGATACAAATGAGGTTTAAGATGAAATCAAGTGGCAAATTTGAAGAAATGTATAGTTTCATATGTTATAATCAATATTTTAATTCATTTTAATTGTCGAATGTTAGTAGTCCACTGTTAGTAGTCCACAGTTAGTAATTCAATAATTCATATGTAGTTTAATATATAATATTCGAATTAATTAATATGTATCGTGACCCATTGTATACATGTCTCAGACTCGATCATAACTCAAAGTATATATATTATTTTAGAATCAACCTCGACCCTTTATATGCTAACTCGAGCATTACTGCGATATAGAGTGACTTACGGTTATTCCAAATAATATATATAGATGACGTCGATATGATATGTCAATACATTGTATATGTGTCCCGATTTATCCAACGATATTTAAAGTGCGTAAAGTAAATAACAGAAATTATATGACGATAAATAAAATTGAGAGAATTAAAATTGCGATAAATAAATGTAATAAGGAATTAACAGTTAGCTAGGATTTTGTTAGCGTAGATTCCTTACAAAATTTCTCATAGTTAATTTATTTGTTTTTAACAAATTTTATTTTGTCAAATGTTTTCTTCATTATGCCACTTTTCGGATTCTGATAAGTCAAAATCCAAATATGAAATTGAATGAATATGGTTATTCTATGGTGAACGGATTCGTATATCTGTGGATGTAAGTAGGATAGTAAATGAATGTTGAATCTGATTCGAAGAATGTACAGTGTAACTTATTAATGTGAAACCTAAATATTCCTCGGGTATTACCTACCCATTAAAATATTTTCACCATTAACAGTTTGTACAAAAGAATTTTTAATTACAATCTTTATGAAAACATATATACATATATATTTTCTTCAGATGTAATCATGGATTTAATGAGTTAATATGATATTAAACTCATTTGATTTATCGTTAGAACTAGAATACATAATCTCTAAAACATTAGAAATTATATAATCGTCATGTAGAATGATGATTATGCTCGAGGTAGAGTGATTCGTAGAACGATGATTATGCTCGAGGTACATAATGAGATGTTGAGGTGTGTGATATTGAAACTTGGGTTGTTAGTGGTACTGGTATTGATGTTGGTAGTACTGTTGGTTCCGGTGATGTTGCTGAAGCTGGTACGTTTTGCACCATATTTTCCAAGGCTACAACTCGGGCGCGAAGCTCGTTAACTTATTACTCCGGGATGATTGTCGGTAGGAACGAGTGAATGAATAAGGTTTAGAATATGAGTTATGATATAGTCGTGGCGAGATACTCTGGAAATGAGAGAAAAAATGGTGTTTCGAACAGGTTTGCCGATAAGTGCTTCAGGTTCTTCGCCAAGAGGGAAAGTCGGTGGATGGAAAGGAATTGCCTTCTTCTCATTTCCATTGATTAAGTCGACTATGAACTCATCCCCAATTCATCCAGAACTGAAGATGACTAATTAGTTGATCCATTTCAGTTATACTTCGGCCGAAGCTCGTGTGGAAATCCATATCGGAATAGCTGTCGGAATCCGAGGAACTGGTACTAGTTGAAGGATCCATTTCGTACGATCAAGGAATTGATTTTTGATATGAGATAGATTATAGGACTTAGAAACACCTAATTTTCATATGTATATAGAATACCAAGATCCGATAAGTTACGGAGGAATCTTCAGAAGCTGTCAGGAAAAGTTTACAGTAACAGATACGCTAAGATACGAATTTATCTATTTACTATCTATGCAATAGAGGCAGTAAGTCGTGTCTAGACTTTAAGTATTATAAGCAAATAATTTTCCACATTAAATGATAGGCAAAACTTTTGACATGCAAAAACGGTCGAAGTCCAGACCCACTAATGCATCTAAATAACTATCAGTTAGACACACTAATGCAAGACCTGGTTCGCTAAGACCACCACTCTGATGCCAACTTTAACAGCCCGTTCGTATCGATTATAAAAAATTCATATTAATTGGTTTCATTGCGAGGTATTTAACCTCTATATGATACATTTTACAAACATTGCATTCGTTTTTAAAAGACAAACTTCCATTTCATCGGAAGTTAACAGATATGCATATCCTTTCATAATATCCCAACTATAAATGACCTAATCTAACATTTATTTAATAATAATCTTTATTGAAATCAATGACTTGAATGCAACGTCTTTTGAAATATGCCATGAATGACTCCAAGTAATATCTTTAAAATGAGCAAATGCACAGCGGAAGATTTCTTTAATACCTGAGAATAAACATGATTACAAGGGTCAACCAAAAGGTTGGTGAGTTCATTAGTTTATCATAAACAATCATATCCATTATTTTAATAGACCACAAGATTTTCATTTTCATTTCTCATAAATATACATCTCATATCAGGCATTTCGCACTGCATAGAGATAAAAATTATTCATATGGTGAACACCTGATAATCGACCTTAACAAGATGCATATAGAATATTCCCACCATTCCGAGACTCCCTTCGGACATGATAATTTCGAAGTACTAAAGCATCCGGTACTTTGGATGGGGCTTATTGGGCCCAATAGATCTATCTTTAGGATTCACGTCAATTATGGTGTATGTTCCCTAATTCTTAGATTACCAGACTAAAAGGGGCATATTCGATTCGATAATTCAACCATAGAATGTAGTTTTCGATTACTTGTGTCTATTCCGTAAAACATTTATAAAAGCGCATGTATTCTCAGTCCCAAAAATATATATTGCAAAAGCATTTAAAAAGAGAGCAAATGAAACTCGCGATACAATATTTTGTAATAAAAATATTCATACGACGATACTGAACAATGCAGGGTTGGTGTGACGATCGCTCCAAATCCATATGGACGAACACGTCATTCATCGATTTCATTGCGAGGTATTTGACCTCTATATGATATGTTTTATAAACATTGCATTCTTTTGAAAAGGCACACCATAAATGAATATTTAAATCAAAGGTTTTCGACATCTGATGATTTCTACATATAGACAATCACCATAATATAATGGTTTACAATAGTACTTCCGTTGACAATGCAGTCAAAATAAGATACACGGTAATGATTTGGTGAATGCAACGTTTCCTTGAAAAATATGCCACGTATGACTCCATGCACATAGCTTGTCTAACATATAAGCAAACAGCGGAAGACTTCTAGGAAACCTAAGAATAAACATGCTAACAAGTGTCAACACAAAGGTTGGTGAGTTCATAGTTTTATTATTTCGTATAATCTGTATATAAAGGTGGATCACAAGATTTCAGTTGTTTCATCCAGAAACGTTTATCAAAATATTCTACGAAATTGAGCACCATGGTAACTAAACTTAACGTATATATAATTTATACCCTTTGTATAATCATCTTAATAATACACGCAAACCAACGTGTACGCTTCTCAAATAGCATACATCCGTTAAAAGGCTAGTGCTCTAGCTCAGACGGGGATATCAAGACCTATGGATCCATATACTACTACTCGCGCCCACCAGTTCTTATAACTGGCAGTTACTAGTTACCAAAGCTAAGGAATTTTCGGTTCAAACTCAGTGTAGAATTTAGTATGTACTTGTATCCATTGCATTTAAAATAAAGTGCATGTATTCTCAGCCCAAAAATATAGATTGCAAAAGCAATTAAAAAGGGAGCAAATGAAACTCACCTTAGCAGCATATAAAGTCGTTCACCAAAATGTGACTGAAACTCGGATTACCAAATAACTGTAGATCTCAACCTAGAGAACATATGTTGGTCAATAAATGTCTATCAAGCTAGGTCAGGTCATAGTGTATCATAATCCTAATGCTCAAGATTGACATACAAAAGTTATCAAAAGTCATTTCAAAAAGCCAATTTTGACAAAAGTTCAACAAAACGAGATGTACCTTATATAAGGATTCATTTACTCGGTTGGTAATATTCAAAAATATAATTTATCAATCTCGTAAACAAATTGTTTAAATCTTAATTGCAGATTCAAAAGCAATTTCAATTAACGTCAATCATAATTCAGTTGATCATATCTTTTAATCCGTTCATCGAAACTATTCGATATCTAAATGAAAAGTTATTGATTTTTCGCAAGCTTTCCAAAAACATGCATATCATATACCTTTTATCACTAATATATGTATTTAATTCGTAATTCATCATAAACTGTTTAATGACAAAATTTAGTATACAAGCATGCATAAACATATATACTCGAGCACTAAACACGTATACACTATTGATATATAAAAGATAAGATATGAATGCTCACGTATCAATATTGTGATTCAATATTGCAGGAAAGTACGTAGACGCAACCGAGATGATAAACACTAGTTTGACTCACGAGCAAAACCCTCGAACAATACCCATAACCTCCTTAGTAATAACCCATAATTTCCTTAGCGCTATCCCGCTTGAAAACCCATTTTGAAAGTGACACGCTCATAACCTCGTCGTAATATTTTATGTAATAATATTACTAAAAATATTACTAATAATAATAATAATAATAATAATAATAATAATAATAATAATAATAATAATAATAATAATAATAATAATAATAATAATAATAATAATAATAATAAGATTAATAATAATATTAATCTTAATAATTATAATACTAATAATAATAATAATAATAATAATAATAATAATAATAATAATAATAATAATAATAATAATAATAATAATAATAATAATAATAATAATAATAATAATAATAATAATAATAATAATAATAATAATATATAAATATAATACGAGAGATAGAAAGATAGAATAAGAAATGAATCAGAAATCAGAAAAACGTCGAACTTTATAGCATTTGGCCTGTCCCCCATAGTCATGTGATCGCATGGCTGGGAAAGCATAATCCCATGCGATCGCATGGGCTCAATGTCCAGCTCACATTTGTTTAACTTTTAGCTCGTCGACATATTTTTATATAATATATATAATATATTTAATTTATATAATTAATTATATATTATATTAAATTCACGTGCATAGTTGACTTGAAATTTTTGGTCCGTTGACTCGTACGTTGTTACTCGACTTATGTCCCGGTTCCGGATTCTCGAATACATTTTCGTACGCTTAGAAAACTAGTACTTTTCGTTACGCGACGTGTACCTTTATCAAAAATTAAACTTAATCATTGATAAACTATGTCACTAGAAGTGTAGCTTTAATCAATTAAATGTTTTGGTTATTTGCTTCTACAAATCATCGTCTCGTAGTATATACATATACATATATACATTTTCATTTTAAAATAGTATTTTACTGTAGCAAAGTTACTGTAGCAAATAGTGATTTTCGAAAACACTGTAGCTTTTCGGGTACTGTAGCAATTCGAAAATACTGTAGCAAATTATTGTTTTACTGGTTCATCTTAAACGTTTTCGTTAACTTATCTAAATATCAATCAGATAATCAAACCAATAAGGTTAATGCACAGTATCATTTTCATAACACTTTGTTACGTTTTCAACTTATAGTATATATATGTATCTATTTACATATAATTGTTCGCGAATCGTTGAGAACAATCGAAGGGTATTTGAATAGTTTAAAATTTTGAGATTTAACTTCATAGACTTTGCTTATCGTGTCGGAAACGTTAAAGATTAAGTTTAAATTTGGTCAGAAATTTCCGGGTCATCACAGTACCTCCCCGTTAAAGAAATTTCGTCCCGAAATTTGAGTGAGGTCGTCATGGCTAACAATAAAAATGTTTTCATGACGAATATGAGTTAATAAATAGAAGTTTTATCACCGTTGAATAATATGGATAAAACAATCCAATTACTCGAAGCGTATGAGGGAAGTTATTGTAATAGAGTGAAATGGAGAATAAAGATGCGTCTTATCTCTTGACGTAGTAACGATTGATTTCCGGAATTTAAGGAATAGAAAATCTTCATAATCTAAATAAGATTTGATTCTTCAGAATTTGCGGAAATTAGGATTTTCTTTGATTAAATGCGTAATCTGCCTCGATTGCTTTGTCTGATATTTTGCTATAAATTAACCACTTCCGTTTCATTATTTTCACCACTCCTACATCTTCTTCCTCATTTCATACTTCCAAAAGATTGTGAAATTCTTCATCCAGTTCTGATTCTTGATATACTCCTAACTTTCATATCTGTCATTCTTCTTTTTCATCTACCACCACAGGAAGTTATTTTCTTCCATTATTACCTTGGAGTTATAGTGTTTTTCATTCTCCCGTGTCTTTATATTGTTATACGCATTGATATACACGGTTTGTAATTTCGGGGTTGTTATAGGGCTTTATATTTTCCATTATATTTCGGAGTTTCATGCTTTCGTTTTCTCTTCCCGACTTTAAGTCAAGCGAATAATGGTCCAGAATTCGTAGGTATGGAGTTTTGGATTAACATAGTTAATGTTCTAAGAAAGAAATCGTAATTGCGCGATCTTGATTTGGCAAATTACCAGAATATCCGAAAAGACCGAATCATCAAGAAATATATTTTCTTGATATATTTAAAGATTATATGGAATGAAAGAGTTATGTAACATGGTTCATGATGAGGGTGGGATCTGTGAACCTTTATCACGCTCCATTAGAAACTCAGCATGACTTGATGTAATATAATCACGTTGATCAAGTGTCATTATATTATACTAACTCATGCTTCAATTCCCAACACTACTTCAAAAACATCCATTTTTCGAAATTTTCAGGATTTAGAAACTAAAATAGTTTCTTTTTAGATAGCGCAAAGAGATAAATGATTTCAGATAAGAATAGTTATGAAGATATCTCCAGAAATATCGAGGATATTTATAATGAAAGATACGATGATATCTTAGAATTTCAAAATATCTGGAATCAAAGAATGATGCGGAAAGTTTGTCTGTGAAGGTTTAGAATGAGGAGTAAGGTGTTTGCTAACGATTTTAGCAGACATTAAATCATTTGGATCCTTTGAAGGTAGATTTCGTCCTTGTGATTTGTCCACAGCCTCCTTCATGATTTGCTCAATCCATTTTCCAGTTCCAAACCTTCTCTTTTTATGTGTTTTTCCAACACACTACTCTTTATCATCAAACATTCGACTGTTAAATTCGTTTACAGCTTTTGCTGCTTCATCAGCATTTTTCCAAAATTCAGAGAACTAGTTTCGCAGTTTGGGTGTTTTTCAGAAACTTCACATTCGAAGTAAATAAGTCTAGGAGATAGACGTTATATGTATATATATAATTGTTGGCGTAGAATTACTGCAAAATTCGAAATACTGATTGCTAATTTCCAGTAGTTGGTATGGCAATTACGGTTACAATATGTGGATTAGTACATGATAGGGTTTCAATGAATAATTATAATGGTTTTTCGGAGAGACTTTAAGTCACAGATTAATGAATTTGCTGGTACATTTACTGTTAATGTGGTGGAACATGAAAGGTTCCCCAATAACAAAAACGTATATGTCCAGCTTACAATAAGGCTAATCTAAAAAGTCGAAGTTGACTGGTTGAAAGTGTGGTAAAACTGGATACTTTGAACAGGGATTGCAAGATTATTTTCGGTAATAACAATGCTAAAGGATCTTTCACAGTTTTGAAGTTAAAGTATAGCTTTGAAAAATGTAGAGATCTAAGAATGATGTCACTTGTTAAATCTTGACTTGAATTCTGTTCTGTAATTGAATTTGAATAAGAATGGTTGTTCAGATTTCTATGAATGAATGTATAGCGTTGTGAAAGTAGTGGGTATAGTCAATAATTTTTGAATCAAAATTGAAGAATGTACAGTGTAGTACATTAATTCTGAACTTATATATTTCCCGGGTATTACCTACCCGTTAAAGATTTCACAATTAATACTTTGTACAAAAGAATTTTTATTACCGTCTTTATGAAAATATATGTATGTATATTTTCTTCAGATGTAACACAGATTTAATGAGTTAATATCATATTAAGCTTATTTGATTTTCGGCTTGACTTAGAAATGATTAATCTCTAAAACATTAAAGATTACATAATCTTTGCGGAGTATTTCGCTAATGTAATCGATACTTCATTATTTATTCTTATTTCTCAATGAAGGATGTTGATGCTCGTGGAATTTTTGTGAACCTTACAAGGCACAGATGATGTTTTCTGGAAAGTTTCGAGTACATCGAAAATGAAAATATAAAATCAATTATGTAATTGAATAATACACTTGGTTTATTATGAAATGGAATTCATTAAGTTGAAACAGAGATTGTAGTTAGCAATGGTTAAGTTGTTAAGGAAAGATGTACATCATTGCATATTAGTAATATGAACTAACCGAGTAGTACCTACCAGTTAAGATTCACACGTAATAGCTTAGTACGAAACGATTTATTTTGATTTCAAAATTCATATATATTAAATATACATAAAATTTCTTCAGGGGAAATGAGTTAATACTTCATCGGTTATTGTTGCTGGTATTTCTTGGTAAATACGGTGCGTATGACATTGATGCTCGTGGAACAGATTGTGATGTTGAGGTGTGGGATGTGGATGTTGTTGTTGGTGGTGGTGATGGTACTGTTGGTGTTGCTGATGGTGGTACTGTTACTGCCGGTGCTGCTGCTGGTGCTTGTAACCTTTGCACCACATTCTCCAAAGCCACTACCCGAGCGCGAAGCTCGTTGACTTCTTCTATTACACCGGGGTGATTGTCGGTTCGGACGAGTGGACGAATAAGATCTAGAATTTGAGATAATATATAATCGTGACGAGACACTCTGGAAATGAGAGAGAAAATGGTGTCTCGAATAGGTTCGCCGGTAAGTGCTTCAGGTTCTTTGCTAAGAGGGCAATGTGGTGGATGGAAGGGATTACCTTCTTCTTGTCTCCAATGACTAAGCAGGCTACAAACCCATCCCCAATTCATCCGGAATAGGTGATGGCTGATTGGTTGATCCAATCCGGTTACACTATCTTCGGAATTCAGGTGAATATCCATATCGGAATAGCAGTCAGAGTTCAAGGAATTTGAACTAGATACGGGATCCATCTTGTATAATTAGGGAGATGATTTTTGAAATGAATTAGATTTTAGAATTTAGTTTGGTATTCTTCAATACATAATTTACATATATATATATATATAATACCAAATTCCATAAATCACGGAGAAATTTTCGGAAGATGTCAGGAAAAGTTTATAGTAACAGATACGCTAAGATATGAATTTTTGTCTATACACTATTTATGCAATAAATGCAGGAAAACCTGTCTAGACTTAAGAATGATAAGCATGTAATTTCCGACAAGAAATGATAAGAAAAACTTTTAACATGCAGACACGGTCGAAGTCCAGACTTACTAATGCATCTTAACAACTATCAGTTAGACACACTCATGCAAGACCTGGTTCGCTAGGACCAACGCTCTGATACCAACTGTGACGATCGTTCCAAATCCATATGGACGAACACGTCATTCATCGATTTCATTGCGAGGTATTTGACCTCTATATGATATGTTTTGTAAACATTGCATTCTTTTGAAAAGGCACACCATAAATGAATATTTAAATCAAAGGTTTTCGACATCTGATGATTTCTACATATAGACAATCACCGTAATATAATGGTTTACAATAGTACTTCCGTTGACAATGCAGTCAGAATAAGATACACGGTGATGATTTGGTGAATGCAACGTTTCCTTGAAAAATATGCCACGTATGACTCCATGCACATAGCTTGTCTAACATATAAGCAAACAGCGGAAGACTTCTAGGAAACCTAAGAATAAACATGCTAACAAGTGTCAACACAAAGGTTGGTGAGTTCATAGTTTTATTGTTTCGTATAATCTGTATATAAAGGTGGATCACAAGATTTCAGTTGTTTCATCCAGAAACGTTTATCAAAATATTCTACGAAATTGAGCACCATGGTAACTAAACTTAACGTATATATAATTTATACCCTTTGTATAATCATCTTAATAATACACGCAAACCAATGTGTACGCTTCTCAAATAGCATACGTCCGTTAAAAGGCTAGTGCTCTAGCTCGGACGTGGATATCAAGCCCTATGGATCCATATACTACTACTCGCGCCCACCAGTTCTTATAACTGGCAGTTACTAGTTACCAAAGCTAAGGGATTTTCGGTTCAAACTCAGTGTAGAATTTAGTATGTACTTGTATCCATTGCATTTAAAATAAAGGGCATGTATTCTCAGCCCAAAAATATAGATTGCAAAAGCAATTAAAAAGGGAGCAAATGAAACTCACCTTAGCGGCATATAAAGTCGTTCACCAAAATGTGACTGAAACTCGGATTACCAAATAACTATAGATCTCAACCTAGAGAACATATGTTGGTCAATAAATGTCTATCAAGCTAGGTCAGGTCATAGTGTATCATAATCCTAATGCTCGAGATTGACATACAAAAGTTATCAAAAGTCATTTCAAAAAGCCAATTTTGACAAAAGTTCAACAAAACGAGATGTACCTTATATAAGGATTCATTTACTCGGTTGGTAATATTCAAAAATCTAATTTATCAATCTCGTAAACAAATTGTTTAAATCTTAATTGCAGATTCAAAAGCAATTTCAATTAACGTCAATCATAATTCAGTTGATCATATCTTTTAATCCGTTCATCGAAACTATTCGATATCTAAATGAAAAGTTATTGATTTTTCGCAAGCTTTCCAAAAACATGCATATCATATACCTTTTATCACTAATATATGTATTTAATTCGTAATTCATCATAAACTGTTTAATGACAAAATTTAGTATACAAGCATGCATAAACATATATACTAGAGCACTAAACATGTATACACAATTAATATATAAAAGATAAGATATGAATGCTCACGTATCAATATTGTGATTCAATATTGCAGGAAAGTACGTAGACGCAACGGAGATGATAAACACTAGTTTGACTCACGAGCAAAACCCTCGAACAATGCCCATAACCTCCTTAGTAATAGCCTATAATTTCCTTAGCACTATCCCGCTTGAAAACCCATTTTGAAAGTGACACGCTCATAAACTCGTCGTAATATTTTATGTAATAATATTACTAAAAATAATACTAATAATAATAATAATAATAATAATAATAATTATAATAATTATAATAATAATAATAATAATAAGATTAATAATAATATTAATCTTAATAATTATAATAATAATAATAATAATAATAATAATAATAATAATAATAATAATAATAATAATAATAATAATATATATATAAATATAATACGAGAAATAGAAAGATAGAATAATAAATGAATCAGAAATCAGAAAAACGTCGAACTTTATAGCATTTGGCCTGTCCCCCATAGCCATGCGATTGCATGGCTGGGAAGGCATACTCCCATGCGATCGCATGGGCTCAGTGTCCAGCTCACATTTGTTTAACTTTTAGCTCGTCGACTTATTTTTATATAATATATATAATATATTTAATTTATATAATTAATTATATATTATATTAAATTCACGTGCATAGTTGACTTGAAATTTTTGGTCCGTTGACTCGTACGTTGTTACTCGACTTATGTCCCGGTTCTGGTTTCTCGAATAAATTTTCGTACGCTTAGAAAACTAGTACTTTTCATTACGCGACGTGTACCTTTATCAAAAATTAAACTTAATCATTGATAAACTATGTCACTAGAAGTGTAGCTTTAATCAATTAAATGTTTTGGTTATTTGCTTCTACAAATCATCGTCTCGTAGTATATACATATACATATATACATTTTCATTTTAAAATAGTATTTTACTGTAGTAAAGTTACTGTAGCAAATAGTGATTTTCGAAAACACTGTAGCTTTTCGGGTACTGTAGCAATTCGAAAATACTGTAGCAAATTATTGTTTTACTGGTTCATCTTAAACGTTTTAGTTAACTTATCTAAATATCAATCAGATAATCAAACCAATAAGGTTAATGCACAGTATCATTTTCATAACACTTTGTTACGTTTTCAAGTTATAGTATATATATGTATCTATTTACATATAATTGTTCGCAAATCGTTGAGAACAATCGAAGAGTATTTGAAAAGTTTAAAATTTTGAGATTCAACTTCATAGACTTTGCTTATCGTGTCGGAAACGTTAAAGATTAAGTTTAAATTTGGTCAGAAATTTCCGGGTCATCACAGTTGGCCTCGGATTCACGAACCTATATCATTCATATATGTATTAAAACATATTCTTATAATAGAATAAATCTGTATATTTTATTTTGTACTTAATAATATTAACGATCAAGCATATTTTCACGGGGTCAAGGTGAACCTACACTTGAGTGCATAAAGGGGTTTAAGGACTAACAACATTCGGACCTCCCACGCGTAGTTGTGGATAACCCATATCGGTATCGTTTCGATTCCGATAGGGTAGCCGATTTGAGAGTCCACCAACAACCTAGCATACGAGGTTGAGTGGCCCTAAGACATGAAGGTTTTATAGTTCAAGACATACCTGAAAGTCTTTAAGATCGTAAGGAGCTTTATTCGTATGATGGAAATTTGTATGCTGTGGTTTACGTATGAGTAAACGAAAGAATGTCTCTGTATTAGGGTTTATGAGCTATGTATTTATAGGCTCACGAATTAGGGTTTTGGTAGAATCTCTTCCCTAATTAAATGTGATCTTGTCCCAACTACCTTTCGTTATTTAAGGAAAAAATCCGAATTGATTATACCGTACATTCTTCTAGAATGTACCGGACCCTTATGCAAGTATACAAAACTCGTATCAGATGGTATGGGCACACAAGGTGCTGCTATACCTGTGCCATACGCCTTTCATGGCAGTTTATGTGCTGTTTAGGGATTTGGATGTGCAATCCGCACAGTCTTGCGGATATGTGTATCATTAAGTCCCCCAGTTCGATGTTATATACAATGCCAATAAGTGTATAGCATCGAACTAATTTAATATAAAATAAAAGCACAGAATGATGCCCAATCATTACCTTGGATCTTAGGACTGTGTATTTAAACGTATTGGCGATACACACAGGACATTATATGCGTGTATATGTAATCAAACGCCGTTTGCATTAAATGCTAAATATTTGTATAGTTGAAAAATCGTCCTTTCGACTGCAATTCCTGTACCCGAGGTGATAACTGTCACTATTCATCCTAGACATAATGATGAAAACATATGTAACCTCCTGGAGTTGCTATCGTATGCCAATTTTGTCAATCATCTTTATTGCAGATTGATACATGTGTACGCTCAAAATTTGACCGTGCTATTTTCAAATTTGCTTTACCTATAAATAGATAATTCACCCTTTTTGTGTTTTTCACGCTCCTCTCTTATTTCAAATTTTGCTCTTTTTCTGGTAGCCGTTTATTTTTCCGTTCGTATTTACCCAAAGGTCCGTGCTTTCTTTTCTTCATTTTCCTTTTTTACGCTTTAAATCTTGCATCCATTCATCATGTCTTCTGATAAGAACGTGAAGGATATAGAATCTTCTATTACCGAAGCAGAAATTCTCAGTATCATCCAACAATACCCCCCAATTGAAAAATATTCTCCAATTTCCCCTGCCAGCGACCAACGGGCTAACCAACCGCCAGAGCATATGATTGCTGTTTATGACAAAGTGTTGGAGCTCGGAAACACCTGTATTCCTCCTACCCCTTTTTTCATGGAGGTTCTCCGTTATTACTCAATTGGTATTAGTCAATTGCACCCTTATGGTGCCAATCGTATTTCTATTTTTGAAATATGGTGTCGTGCCAATGGTCGCAAACCTTCTTTGTCCATTTTTACCAACCTGTTTTGTGCCTCGATGAGTGATGAGAGTTGGTATTCTTTTGATAATGTTGCCAAATTTTGTGTTACTCCAAAACAGGGTGTGAAGGGGGCGTGGAAAAAATCATTTTTCTTTGTTAAAGCTACTTGCATTTCTGAAGAGTTTAATAGCATTCTCGTCTGGTATTCTGGCAAGAAGGGGGAGAAAAATAAACCTCTGCCGATTCCTACTGCGGAAGACAAATTTTATAAGTCTTGCCTTAATCTTCAGCTTCCATCTCGCATTTATCCCAATGTCCCCTTAGTTATCGGCTGCATTTCTACCCACTGGGCGCGTTCTGATAAGCGTCCTGTTATAATTAAGAACAATAAGGGTATATCCCTTTTTTAATTGCATTGCATAGGGGGTATGTTTAATTCCCTTCTTCTCATATTTGTATGTATTCATGTATTTGCAGAGATGGATTTGAACGAGTTCATGCTGTTGAAGATGTCCGATGGCGTTGCTTATGGACAGAAAGATCTGCATGATACTGACTCTGATGTGCACCCAGAAATTATCAAGGCTCCAACTAATCCAGCTGCTCCTGCTACTTCGAAACGCAGGACAACCAGTCTACGTCAAGAGAGAGAAACCGACGTGTCTTCCTTTGTTGAAATTCAGCGATCCCCTGTTGTTAAAACTTCGAAAGCGGCAGGAAAAAGGCCAATCATAGGTAAACGCCTTGTATGCTCTGTTTTAGAACATTTCTATTACTTATTTATTCATATATTTTTATCGTAATTCCTTATGTTGCAGATATTAGCAATCCGATTGAAATCGATCAAGAGGTGCAATCTGACAATCGTGCCCCTGCTTCAAAAGCCCAAGTGTCCCAAACTGTTCCAAATTCTCCCGTTCTCCATCAATCAACTGTTGATCCAAATGTTTCCTGCAAGCTTCCACCATTCTAAAGGCACACCAACTTGTATTCGGACGCCTCTTCACTTGATACTAGCCGCAACAAGCGTGCTCGACTCAACATTTTGACCAGCTTTTCTTTATCCCCTGACATGGATCTTGATTATTTTGAGGAGTTTTTTAAGATATCTTTTCCCACTTTTACTCAGCAGTTCACGCATCTTGGTGCATGCGCTCCTTCCGGTCTTGATGCGAAGTTTGAGCATCTTTCTCCTGAGCAAGATCTTTTTGTTGATACGCAGGCCACGATATTCAATCTTTCCAAAGATATTAGCCGGCTGAAACAAAAGTCTAATTCTATAATTCTTGGTCATAAACATCTATCGCGTGAGCAAAGGGAGTTTGCCAAGCTTGATGCTGAGAAACAACAGATTTCTGAATAGCTTCATTAAGAGGTTGCTGCCCGTTTAAAAGTGGAAGGTAGGAATACTCATCTTGAGGGTGAGTGCCAGTGTTTATTGAATGAAATCAAGCGCTCTGAAACTGTCCGTACAGATCTTGAGTCGCAAGTGAATCATCTGTCTCTACAACTTGGTACTGCATCATCGGAAAACTGCCAGTTTAAAAAACGGCTTGAGGAGTTGAATGCGGAGCGCCAAACAGTTGTTAAAGAGCGTGATGATATGAAGACCAAGTGCTCAAGCCTCCAAGCTGAATGATCAAGCCTCAAAGCTGAATACTCGAGCCTCAAATCTGAATACACGACCCAAAGGTCCGGTCTTCCTGAGATTGCGAAGCATATTATAGCTTGTCCGAGTATTCGCATTCCGTTTGGTAAGGCTATAGTTGTTGCACGTGCTCTTGAGTGATCGCGCTTTTGGGATGTTGTGAAATCAAACCTTGCTGTGCCGGATATTATTCCGACACCCATTTCAGATGAGCTTGTGGAGGATGCTGACGGAAAGTGTACAGAAGCCTGTGCGACTTTAGCAAGTTTAAGGATTCCTCGTTTGGAGGAATTGGCTGAAAATCGGAACTTTTCATCCCGGCAAGTGGTTGACGATATGCTTGCATAGATTGGTAGGCGGTGGGTTGGAGGGGCGATGATTGTTGTTTTTCGCCAGCGAGGGATGGGCCCGGCAGTTTAAGGGTTTCCCATCCCTATATCTATATTATTTATTTCTATTTTAAAAGCGGGATATACGTCTGATCGCTGCGGGCGAGGATTGTATATTCTCCTTAGTGTATGGCACCGTTCCAATTAAGCCACCCTTAGTATATTTAGTAGGAAATAATTATTTTAAATGATATGCGGAAGAGTAGAATTCTATCGTTTATAGGTATCTGCCTTTTCTTATACGGTATTGGAGTATAAGAGATTTTCTTGTTTGCTAAAGGCATTTTGACATAAACATTATTCTACTCATCGTTGTATTTTTCGTATGAATATTTTAATATATTTTGCTATATGCTTTTATATTTGTTTGCAAATTTATGAGCGGTTTTTCTTTAAATATTTGCACTTGTATGCGCATTATAGCGTGTGAATAAATGTCATTCGCATATGACAGGAGCGACCCTCCTATATACGCATGATCTTTTTATTCTTGCATCTTGCCAAAGCAAACCAATGCTTATACATATTATACTCTTGAGATTAAAATTATTTGTACGCATTGATAAACCAATATCAAATCCGTCTATATAAGCAACCCAATGTTTATTTCAAGAGTCTTCCGGACAAACCAATGTCCGTGTTATGAACAAGTTACCAAACTTGTATTTTATAGTCATGACTTTGCAAGTCTCCGTCTTACACGGTATACAAGCGTTTGAAATAAATCAATGTTTTACTACTGTTACCATTAAAAATAGTATTAGTAACCAAACTAAACTATGCCACTTGAGACTCGGAGTGTGTCCCTGTGCAGGTTAAGGAAAATGTAAAAGTGCACAAATTATGGGCTTAAATTGCATGATTCAATTTATTATGAAAAATAATTCAAATGACAGAAATAGAAACATAACAAAATTTCAACAGATGTCTGGGTGATCAATCCTACTGTTGCTATCTTTTGCTTTTTTGCGCCGTTTATTTTTACGCATGCAAGGCGCATCCTGTCAGCTTACTTTTAAGCCCATGTGCTCCTTTTTGTTGCATTTCCCAGTAAAAATATTATCTGAGTCATTCTCTACGCAATCATATCTTGGACTTTTATTATCCTTTTTCCTTACCACTATTAACCTGGCAGTGCCATCGTTTCTTTGTATTTTAACCCAATGTTACTTTCGTGGCATTTTTCCTTTAGACTCTCTTTCACTTCCCTTTATCTTTTCACGAACTATTTTCCCAGGTTTTTCATTTGTATGGTGTTTAACCCACTCTTCATTCGAATGTCGTTGTTTTAAATGCCATAAACCTCCTGTTGATATAATGTCCGAGAATAAATTTCAATTTCTCTTAGGGTAAATTTTTAACTTTGTTTCTATTGTACGCAACTTACCTTTTTCTGATGACCATGTTTGAATGATGTCAGTAGATGTTTGGGTGCACACACTTTGCTTTATAGCGAGCTCTTTAGGCACATCATTCCCTACAGTTATACTGGTTTTTGACGTTGTGCGCAGGCTACTTTTTGACTTTATATGTGCGCTCACCCTTGCATTTTGCTTTTGCATCGCCAGTTGCCACTCTTTGTCGTTAGGTAATTTTTCGACCCTTGAATATGTGGCTTTTTTCTCGTTCTTTGATTTGCGCTTTCTCGCTAAACCAATGATACGGGTGCGGATCTTTTCTTCGCAGTTTCTTTTGATTCCCTGGTTCGTCTTTACACTTTTTCTAAGGTTTTCCAAACCCTGCACCTTATAATAGTGCATAATATTCTTAAAACAAATAGTTACAACACAGTTTTTATGCACCCTTATTACGTAATTAAGTGTTTATCTTAATTGTTTATTACTTTAAACTAAGCAAATAAAATTTTTGAAATACGAATTGGTGCTTGTTCATTTTTCTAGAAACTGTGACATTGCAACATTAAATATCAGAATGAAATATTTATGTACCTGTGAGCGTAGTGTTTCTTGGGTCATTCGCTGTTTACTTGACTCCACATCGTTTTCTCCCCGTCTTATGACTTTTTGCATCGTTCTGTCCTTCCCATCCACTTCTGATTTTATAGTTGCAACTCCCCATTTTGTTGGGAATCTGAACAAGCCATGTATTGTGGATGGTATGGCACTTAGCTTCTGCAAGGTGTTCCTGCTTAATAGTGCGTTGTGCTCAGCTCTCGATTTGACTACAGCGAATTCAATCTCAACATCCCTTCTCTTTTTATTATTTATGTCGTCTCGTAGTTCTAACCCAACTTCAATCGTTCCTAATGACGGGACCATTTCACCAGCAAAACCAAACAAAGTAACTGCTTTCTTTTTTAGCTGCGACTTAACTAACATAGGCAGCGACATGTAGCAATGTTCATACATTATATCTATACCACAGCCAGTGTCGACACACAATCCCTTAAGTTCCTGAATGCAACTTTTGATATATCCTTTAATTACCACGGGTTTATTCAACCAGTCCCTTTCACTTGCTTCAAATGAGAATTCTATTTTTTTCCAATCTCTAACCTTTCTCACTTTCATCATCACGTTCTCACTTGTTACCATATTTATGGTTTTTTCTGCTTCTCCTACTTTTGGTTCGCTTCTCTTTTGCCACGGATATTCTTTTTCCTTTCTTGATTTATGGCCTTCTGCTTTAGCCGATTTCTTTAAATGCTGCAACCTTCCATTTTTTTAGTTCCGCAACCACCCTCTCGATTAACTGCCTGCACTTATTAGTTTCATGACCAAAATCATCATGAAAATCACAAAATTTGGTTTTGTCCTTTTTGCATAATCTGGTAGTGGTGCTGGAGCTTCGAATGTGTTACACACTGACTCAGTTGCCAATATTTCCTTTGGTGTTTTGCTGAGGTCTTTTATGATTGCATAATTATTGTCGTGGATGCTCTTGCTTCTGTAATTGCCACCTCCTCTACTGTTGTTGTACTGCCGGTACTTATTTTTATTGTTGTAACTTCCGCCTTTGAGAGGGCTATTATTATTATACCTCTTTGCAGACCCAGAACTCTTGCCCTGATTGTGATGATGATCATCATCATTATTCCTGCCCAGATAGCTTTTTCCGCAATTTTGCGTTATATCTTCTTGCGCCCGCATGTAATCATGTGCTTCCTTTATTGCTTCCGCAAATGTTTGTGGAACTTTCCTTCGCAAACTCTGCCACAAAGACAGGTGCTTTTCTATATCAAGGCAGTGTATAAATCCTGACACCTTTTGGCTTTCTGGTAGATCTGGTATTTTAGCCACTTCCTTTGTGTACCTATCAATAATCTCACCCAAAGATTCTTTGAGTTTTTGCTTTATGTCATGGCATTCCACGTGCGTTCTTCTTCGTGTACGCAGACTATGAAAATTAAGTAGAAACCGAGATCTTAAATTTGCATAACCTGTTATGCTTCTGGGAGTTAAATTATTGAACCACTCCCGTGCCACTCCTTGCAGCACAATTGGTAGCATGTGACATGCTACCGCATCTCCCCAATTGTGGGTTCTTGACGTTCCCTCAAACCTTTGTAGGAAGTCATCAAGAACGGACAACCCATCATAGCTTCCTAATGTTAATGGTATTACAGGTGCTTCCAGAAATAGATGATTCGCTATGTGTGCGGCGAACTTTTCTGTAGTTGGAGCCACTTCTAGAGATTGCCTTGCTTTATGCCCTTGCATTACTGCAAACCAGTTTTGCATAAACTCTTGAAATCGCGCTGGCTCATTGAGTGCTTGCGCTAGGTGTGGAGGTGCAACTTGCTGCAATTGTGAAATAAAATTATTCGGGCTGCTTGGCTCCAGCGGATTATAAGGCGCACTCCCCTCATCACCCTGGTGTTGAGTTTGCATTAACCCACCTACATTTGGTTGGGGTGGTGCATAGGTCATCTTTGCTTGTAGCGGCGCTACTGTAATATACGAACCATCTAGGTTTCTCAAACCCAATCTTCTAATTTCTTCTTGCGCACTTGCCGGGGTAACCCTCAAAGTTTGAGTTTCTGGTTCCACCGTTGTGATAATTGGGATTGTTTCTACATATGTAGTTTTTGCTATTAGCTTGGCACCACTTGGCGGAGAGTCATACCCGTCGTCTGTTTCTTTAGAGCGTATATAGCTCATGTTGGCTGGTGATCCGAAACTTATTTTTTCCGGAGACTTCGTGCGTCCCGTTTCCGTTTCATTGAAACGTATACAGCTAGTTTCTACTACTGGGGGCGTATCTTCCCCATCATTCTGCAGCCGTTCACTTTCTGTCCCTGCCATGATTGGAGGAACTGTTTTTTCAGTCACGGCGCCTGTCGGCCCGGTTAGGAAAGCTTCTGTCGAAGGAGGTTTTGACACCTTTTTCCCTTCTACCACAGATGCCTGTTTTGATGTTTGTGCAGGTGTTCGTTGACCTGTAAATGTCTGAAAAGTCGGTTTCGAACCTTTGTTGTCCGCCATTGATCTGAATTAGGTGAATTACCTGAAAGTGACCGATTAGTGTGAACAAAAAAATTTTATGGAAAACACAAAAATGAATTATATTCAATATGAATTTCCATCTTATTCATGTAACCGGTCCCACGGATGGCGCCAAATGATCAAGCATATTTTCACGGGGTCAAGGTGAACCTACGCTTGAGTGCATAAAGGGGTTTAAGGACTAACAACATTCGGACCTCCGACGCGTAGTCGTGGATAACCCATATCGGTATCGTTTCGATTCCGACAGGGTGGCTGATTTGAGAGTCCACCAACAACCTAGCATACGAGGTTGAGTGGCCGTAAGACATGAAGGCTTTATAGTTCAAGACATACCTGAAAGTCTTTAAGATTCTAAGAAGCTTTATTCGTACGATGGAGATTTGTATGCTGTGGTTAACGTATGAGTAAACGAATGAATGTCCCTGTATTATGGTTTATGAGCTATGTATTTATAGGCTCACGAATTAGAGTTTTGGTAGAATCTCTTCCCTAATTAAATGTGATCTTGTCCCAACTAACTTTCGTTATTTAAGGAAAAGAATCCGAATTGATTATACCGTACATTCTTCTAGAATGTACCAGACCCTTATGCAAGTATACGAAACTCGCATCAGATGGTATGGGCACACAAGGTGCAGCTATACCCGTGCCATACGCCTTTCATGGCAGTTTATGTGCGGTTTAGGGATTTGGATGCGCAATCCGCACAGTCTTGCGGATATGCGTATCATTAATTAATATAGTTAATGTTAAGTATTTTAAGTATATCTTTATATATATAATCTTTAATTTTTATAATTGTCATCTTAACCAAGTCTTTTAAACTTCTATTTTTTATAATTGTAAGTATTTTAATAATAATACTAATATAGATATTACAGATAATAATAATAATGATTTTTTTAAGGACTACAAAAGGATACTTTTTGTAAAAATAACCTTAATGAATATAACTTTTAATAATAATACTAATAATTAAAAATTCATATAATTGATAATATTTATAATAATAATATTAATACTTATTTTAGTAATAAAATGATAAAGATTATAATTTAAATGATGATAATATTAATTATAAGTAAATTAATAATTCTAATGTTTATGAATGATACTAATACTAATATTTATGAAGTAAAATAATAAATTTTATTATTTCATAATAATAATATTATTCATACTAATAATAATGATAACAATACTTAAATGCTAATATTATTAATGATAAACACATTATTAGTATTTGATAATAGTAATATTATCAATAATGACATTACTTACTAATACTTAATTACAATGATAATAATAATCATAATCTTAATAATAATAATAATAATAATAATAATAATAATAATAATAATAATAATAATAATAATAATAATAATAACAATAATAATAATAATAATAAAAACAATAATAATAATAATAATAATAATAATAATAATAATAATAATAATAATAATAATAATAATAAAAATAGTAAAATTACTACCTCATAAGAACATGCATTAAAAAATAAATGCCACGAGCCGGGCTCAAACCCGCAAGCTCCCGCTAACCCGAAACACACATTAACCGTTCCTCTATTCCTGTCTTTCTGAATTATCTCCTAAACCTTTATATATAACACGTTTTTCTGTTTTTCTCATATTCTTACCTTAATTGATCAAAATCATAAACCAGTTGTATCAACAATTTAATAAACCGAATTAAGTCTTGTTAATAAACAGAAAATGACTCATAATTGTTGATTGGATTAAATAAAGAAAATCGAGCTGTGACATAAAAACAAGAACATGTATGAACTCAAAATCAATTTCACATTTGTAGGACATTTTAGACAAATATTATAACATGAAAAAGGTTGTAACTCTCTCCTAGAAACTTTCTGAATCATCAATTGTTCTTGAAACATCCAAAAATTTTCAAATTTCACGATGAACAAAACAGTTGACTTTTTAAAATAAAAGTTTAACTCATAAATTCGAATTCAATAGAAAGATTTGAAGCCTGAAAACTTACCAAAAAGTTGAATTTGATCATTCCTAAAAGAACTGCATTATTAGATTTTTAGAATTTATTCAAAATTGAGCTTTTGATGAAATTAACCCAGGAACAGAGTGACGAGCTGTATACTTAAATATTTCGGATAAAAATTAATCAATTACAACAGATGAATATGATAATTGATATTGGTAATGTAAATTCGAGCGAGTTTGTCAAATAACATGTGTTAATTGATTGTTTTATAATGCAAGTGTGTCGACAGGATATTCGAACCAGAGGGAAGAAACCAAAAAATATATATAAATCAGATAGGAATGGCTAACTGATTAGTACAAATTTGATAAAGAGATTATCTAATCCAACAGACAATTTAACGAATCAGACATTGATGGAAATGAATCTGTATTATTTATTATAATTTTTATATGATTAATATTAATAATTAATAAATACAAATATATTAATAATAATAATAATAAAAATAATAATTATTAATAACAATAATAATGATAAGTTTTAACAATTTTGTTAATAATGATGTTAATAATAATAATAATACAGTAATAATAATTTAAATTATATTTACAATACTTATAATAATTTAATGATTTTAGTAATACTAACATTATTATTTATAATAATCTTAGTAATAATAATAATATTTAATAATAATAGTACTGATATTAAAAATAATAACAATAATATTAATAATAATAATATAACAATTCAAATGTATTAAATAATATTAATAATACTGATATTAATGTTAATATTAATATTTATTAAAGTAATGATATTAATATAACAACTATATTTTAATTTGTATTATATATTATTAATTATATAATATTTAATAAGCATATAATATATCATGTAATCATTAATTATATATAGAAATCATATTCATATATATATATATATATATATATATATATATATATATATATATATATATATATATATATATATATATATATATATATATATATATACATTTTTATTTACGCACAATTGTTCGTGAATCTAAGGAATGGTCAAATGGTAATTGATTACATTAATAAAATTCTAAAATTTCCGAGACTCAACATTACAGACTTTGCTTATCGTGTCGAAATCATATAAAGATTAAGTTTAAATTTAGTCGGAAATTTTCGGGTCGTCACATTATGGGTAGTTTTTGATTTTGTTATCTATTAGCTTATGATCTTGAAGGATTAGTATAAGAGATTTAATGTGTGGAATTGTTTTCGTTACAGGAGATATTAACAATTCTGATAACTTATAAGGGATTTGTAGTGCTCAGAAGCTTTGGACTGCATAAATTTCAACAACTGTATTGTTTGTTGTATTAACCCAGGTAATAACTTGATTTAGCAGTTTACTGTTAGTTATTTTAGGCCATATATATTTAATTATATAAACATGTTAGTTTACAAATTGATAATTAACATATTTGATTGTTCTGGCTTGAGCTCAGGTAAACTTGGGTTAAAGTTGTCTTAAATTATTAAATAATACATATAACCTGATCTTCTAAGTGCTGTTATTGGTGAATTTAACATTGAAATTTTATAAAAATTGCAGCTTTGGCTGGAGATGCAAGCAAGCTGTTGGAACTTATTTACACACAGAAATTTTCAAACTTCCATACTTTCAAACAATAAACCCGTATAGATATATCACTATTCTTTGAGTTTCTTTAAAAATTTAATGATCTTTCTGTCCTGTTTATTTATGAATACCAAAAAGGTTTGTCTCCAAGAAATTTGTTAGTTGAGACGGAAATGCATCGGGCAACCCCTGGAGGTACCGGAGGGGTAAAAACGATAGGAAACTACGTTGCAGTAAGCATTAATATTAGATAAAAATTATTTGTACTAATTAACGTTTTGATAGATAATAATGCTTGATGATTTATTCATAATTTTGTAGGTCCTGAAGGCACAATGTGCAGCAAAACCTAAAGGCTATTCTGATGTGAGTGTCAAATATGGTGTAAGTGTCAAATATGGTTATAACCATTATATTATCTTAATTGTTGTCTATTATTTCCATTTAAAAGTATTTAGGAGGTTTTAGCCTTGAAAAGATACCTTTGGGCGTGTCTCGACCCATTTGACCCGTTTTGTTTATCTGTTTTTGTAACCACTATATTAATTTAATTGGGTTTAATTTGACACCTGTACTCACTTTATTATAATGGATTGCATCACATAAATAACAAATACAAAATTTGTTGGTGTAAGAATGAATCAAATTGTAATTTATATGTGCATTAGGTGACTTGATTCTTACTTTCTTTCTAACAAAATTATTCGTTTATGCTCTTGATTAAATCTTATTGTTAATGCAAGTGGTTCAATAAATTTTAGCAATATTATGACAGTAAATTGCCTTGCTAAATCAGCCAGGTTTGTATTCATGTTCACTTTTATTTCGTATTTAGCCTCAAATCTATTTGTTGGAGTTTTGGTTTTGAATTTCACAATTGTTTTGGGAGGTTAAACATGCATATTTCATATAATCATCTACCTCATTGATAGGTTTAATATTTTTAATGCCATGATTTATGCAAAAAAGAATCAGCAAATGGGTTGGATACTCGAGATGGGTAATTGATCAAAAGGTGTTATAGTTGAAATTTGTTGGTTTTACTACAGGCCATGGAATCTCGGTGACGGGTTGCCCGTGCTTATATTCAAAAGAGGTAATTCAAACCTAATGATTTATACATCTTGCTTTAGTAATTCCTACACTTGACTAGCTATATTAGTATATTAAGCCTTTGGCATTCTTTTTGTCGAATTGAAGAATTAAAAGATTTTTTACCACAAAGGAAAGATTGGAGCTTTTCATAGAGTTGTTATAGATATCAACATCAACTTATTACTTTTGATTCATCATCACTTGCAATTTGAAAGGCACCTGATTTGAATTAGTCTAAATGGGTATGGTGATATGGGTGGGGTGATGATGTTATTATAAAGAAGCTTTATGATACAACTAATAAATAGTTGTATCAGTATACTTTATAAGATTATTTCCTATATCTTTAAAACATGTTATTTTCTTTTCTCTTGAACGAGTCAAATGTAAATTATTCTATCAATTTTTTTTACATGTTAATAACATGAATAATATCGAAAAATTATATATGTAGTATGTTGGAAGCTTTGACGAGCTCAACACACCCACTATAGAGGATCTAGACTATACTAGACTCACTACACCAACACTTTGACGTTGGTTAGCCTTTAATTTTATAAATCCTTAGTGCACAATGTACTTAGGCGACAGTGTCGACCATATATCTTTAGGCGGTATAACCGACCATGTATTACTTAGGCGGCAGAGCCGACCATATAATAAGAACAACAAAAGTGCACTAAGAACTTAAACACAAACTAAGGCTTAACCGGGAAACTTAACAAAGAACACTTTTATTAATACAAAAATATAATTACAGTATTACTTACTTATAAGTTTTCTTTTCTCTACTTATAAGCTCTCTCTAACTCACACTCTTCTTATTTCACACCTTACTTCACTACAAATGAAATCCTCACCCCTATTTATACTACTCCAACTCACACTCTTCTTATTTCACACCTTACTTCACTACAAATGAAATCCTCACCCCTATTTATACTACTCCATGGAAATTTCTAGAAACTAGATATTTTCATGGATATATAAATATCTAGATATTTCTACAACCTACAAATATCTAGATTTTTCTTTTACATTTCAATTTCTAGATTTTTCTCTCATATTCTAATATCTAGATATTTTCTTATACATATTAATATCTAGATATTTTACATATATACATCTACTAATTCCATATTATCTAAATTTGCATTGTATTTTAACACTCCCCCTCAATGCAAATTTTCTTCCAACGATGTCTTGCAGACCATTCCAAGTGCTTCTCTGAATTTTTCAAACTTTGGTTTACTTAGGCTCTTGGTGAATATATCTGCAACTTGTTCATCTGTCTTTGTTGGCACCATCTTGATCTCCCCTTCAAGGACCTTCTCACGTACATAGTGATAGTGCACTTCTATGTGTTTTGTTCTTGCATGGAAGACTGGATTCTCTGCTAATCGAATAGCTGATAGATTATCACAGAAAAGTTTTACTTGATAATCTGTTGATTGATGAAGATCTTCCATTAGCTGCTTCAACCAAGTAATTTCTTGTGTTGCTGATGCTGCTGATCGATATTCTGCTTCGGTGCTTGATAAGGATACATTTGGTTGTCTCTTGCTGCACCATGATATTACTCCCGATCCAAGACTAAACATGTATCCAGTTGTTGACCGTCGTGTATCATAGTCTCCAGCGTAATCGGCGTCACAATATCCAGTCACGTGACATTCTTTTGTTTTCTTGTACAAAATGCCAAAGTTAATAGTGCCTTTAACATACCTTAAGATGCGTCGTACAACATCAAGGTGAGGCTTCTTCGGATTGCTCATGTATCGACTAACCACTCCAACTGCATAAGATATGTCTGGCCGGCTTAGTGTGAGATAAATAAGACTTCCGACCATCTTTTGATACATGGTAACATCTTGAAGACTTTTTCCTTCATCTGCTCGTAGTTTTGTATTCGGATCCATCGGAGTTGAGATAGGTTTGCAATTAAGCATTCCGTACTTTTGTAAAAGATCTCGCGCATATTTCTGTTGTCCCAGAAATAATCCTTCTCTTTTTTGCTCTATTTCGAGTCCAAGAAAATGTTTGAGTTCTCCAAGCTCCTTCATATGAAATCTGATAGACAGATTCTCTCTTGTTCTTTGGATCTCCTCATAGTGATCTCCCGTGATAATTAAGTCATCCACATATACTAGCACTATGGCTAGTTTTCCATGATTTTGTTTCACAAATAAACTAGAATCTGAAGGAGCAACTGTGAAACCACTTTGTACTAGGAACTCGCCAATCTTCCCGTACCAAGCTCTTTGAGCCTGCTTCAAGCCGTATAGTGCTTTCTTTAATTTGCAGACATGGTCAGGATGGGACTTATTCTCAAAGCCTCTTGGTTGCTCCATATAAATTTCTTTGTCAAGTTCTCCATGTAAGAAAGCGTTCTTGACATCCATCTGCCACAGCTTCCAAGATTTGCTAGCGGCTAAAGCTAGTAGAGCTCGAATTGTTGTGATCTTCGCCACTGGACTAAACGTTTCTTCATAATCCAGCCCATATTGTTGAGAAAAACCTCTAGCAACAAGTCGAGCTTTATACCTTTCAATGGAGCCATCTGATCGAGTCTTCACCTTGTAAACCCATTTACAAGATATTGGTTTTACATCTTTTGGCTTTGGAACTAAACTCCATGTCAGGTTTTCTTTTAGTGCATTAATTTCTTCTTCCATCGCTTTCTTCCATTCTTGACTTTGTGCTGCTTCTTCATAAGTGGAAGGCTCAATAGGTATTGATTCATCCACATGAGCAGCATTGGCATACCTCGGATTAGGTTGCCTCGGCCTTGTTGATCTCCGTAATTCTTGCACATGCTCCTCGGCATCCATTTGGCTTGGACGAACCTCTTCGGATGTAGATTGATGTACCCCAGTTTTCCATCGACTCGTTTCCTTAGAGTACGATCCATCTCCTTCTTTAATTGGATCCGATATGTGCTCTTTATGTTCTTCTTTCTCTTCTGGAACTTCTTCTAATCCATGAGATTCTGGAAGCTCTATCTTTTGAGGTGACCACCATGAAGAAGCTTCATCAAATACCACATTTCTTGAAGTATGACACTTTCCAGTATTTGGATCACAACATCTCCATCCTTTTATTGATTCATCATAACCGACAAAAATGCATCGGATTGCCTTCTTATCAAATTTGCTTCGTAGATGATCTGGTACGAAGACGTAGCATACACATCCAAAAACCTTGAGATGGTTGACGGTTGGCTTGATCTTCCATAATCTTTCATATGGTGAAATATATCCCAACTTTGTTTGTGGGAGTCTGTTAATCACGTATGAAGCCGTCCTCATACATTCGGCCCAAAATCTTCCTGGTACATTCTTACCATGAAGCATACTTCGACAGGTTTCAGCAAGATGACGATTCTTACATTCTGCCACTCCATTCTGTTGTGGAGTATTAGGGCAAGTTAATTGCCTTTTGATCTTGTGCTTCTCAAGATAGATATTGAACTCGGTTGATAAATATTCTCCTCCATTATCTGTGCGTAAGCATCGAATCTTAGTATTGAGCTCACTTTCTACCTTGTTCTTGAACTCTTTAAACTTCAGAAAAGTCTCCGACTTCTCCTTCATGAAGTAAACCCACACATATCTTGAGAAGTCATCAATGAATGTCACCATATATTTCATACCTCCAAGTGATGTTTGTTTCACTGGGCCGAAGACATCTGAGTGTATTACCTCTAGTGGTGTCTTGGACTGATGCGCTGACTCCTTGAATGGCAATTGGTGAGCTTTGCCAAATTGACATCCAGCACATATTGTATCTGTTCGGATATCAATTTGAGGAAGCCCATTTACTATGCGTTTCACCATCATCTCCTTTAACTTATTGTATTCCACATGCCCAAGACGTTCATGCCACAGATCAGCCGTCTCATTCTTTCGAGTTTTATCCACATATGCTGTTTCAGCAGATAGTACATAGACCGACTCTATTCTTTTTCCTTGCATAATTGGATTGCCAACCACCTTCATTCTCTTGAATACAGACACATCTTCTGGTCCAAAGAGCACATAATTCCCTTCTGCTGTCAATTGTGGTACTGACAGTAAATTCTTCTTTAGGCCAGGGACAAGATACACCTTCTCGAGTTGGAGCTTATGAGAGTCACCTTCATTTGGAATTATTGTCTTTCCAATGTGAGAAATAGACAACCTTGAATTGTCGGCTGTCAACACGACTCTCTTTCCTTTGTAATCCTCCATTTCTTGCAGCTTCGTCTCATCATTGGTCATATGATTTGAGCACCCAGAATCGATGATCCAATCATCTTTGTAGTTTATTTTTGACTTTAAAGTTGTTGTAAGAGCTTGATCATCTATGTCAGCTTCAACAGAGAGTCCAGCTTCTGCATCCCATGTTTCCTCATTAATGGTTGCTTCGAATGTGACCTCTTTCTTCTCATCTCTTGTGGCGGCCACATTTCCTTCGAAAGTTCGCCTTTTGGGGAATCTACAATCTCGAGCAAAATGACCCTTCTTGCCACAATTGAAGCATTCACCATTCTTTCTCTTATCATTTTCCCCGTATTGTTGGCGATGATCTCTTCTTCCTTGTTGAGCTCCCCCTGAAGCGTTGCCTTTTGATTTTGGGTGACCCTTCCACCCATATGTCTTACTTTCTTTCATCGTCTCTTGTCTTCAAGATGTTGCTTTCTTTTTATTGGTGAAGAGTGCATCTTCTCCGTCTTTTACGGTTACTTCATTCATCTGCTTGGCTAATGCCTCTTGATTTGCCAATAGATTCTCCAGCTCTATTAATGATGGTTGAGTAGGCCATCCTCTCACAGCGGCTATAAATCCATTATACTCGGATCTTAAGCCGTGGATGATAATTCTCTTCATCCTTGCATCACTCACTTTCTCTTCAGGAGCAAGTTGAGATATCTCACGGCAAATTGATTTCACCTTGGTGAAGTACTGAGAAATAGACAGACTTCCTTGTGAGATACATGCGAGCTCATTTTCCAAGAGCTGGAGGCGTGCTTCATTCTTCTTTGAAAATAATTTTTCAAAAGTTTCCCAAGCTGCCTTTGGTGTTTTCTCGTCACGGATGTGCTCCAATAGATCCTCCTCGATTGTAGTCTTCAATATAAATAAAGCCTTCCCGGCCTTGATGTTCCATTTTCTCAAGGCTTCAGCATTTTCTTTCGGTGGAGGCGTTGTGTCACTGCCAGCAACTATTTCCCATAAATCCTGTCCTTGTAGGTAGGATTCTATGCAAGTCAGCCAATAACCATAGTTGTGGTTACTGAGACTCTTGATTCCACTGCTCGTACTTGCAAGATCTGCCATCATGACGTTCAACGTCCAATAAGCTTGGTCCCTGACCGATGAGCTTTCACAGTTCCTAACTGTGCTCCGACAGAATCTACCTTAGAGCCTTGGTGAAAACAAGCCGATGTAAACGTCCAACGTTTACCGATTTCCTCCACTAGAAATGGTCTCGAACGACCCGCTCTGATACCAATTGTTGGAAGCTTTGACGAGCTCAACACACCCACTATAGAGGATCTAGACTATACTAGACTCACTACACCAACACTTTGACGTTGGTTAGCCTTTAATTTTATAAATCCTTAGTGCACAATGTACTTAGGCGACAGTGTCGACCATATATCTTTAGGCGGTATAACCGACCATGTATTACTTAGGCGGCAGAGCCGACCATATAATAAGAACAACAAAAGTGCACTAAGAACTTAAACACAAACTAAGGCTTAACCGGGAAACTTAACAAAGAACACTTTTATTAATACAAAAATATAATTACAGTATTACTTACTTATAAGTTTTCTTTTCTCTACTTATAAGCTCTCTCTAACTCACACTCTTCTTATTTCACACCTTACTTCACTACAAATGAAATCCTCACCCCTATTTATACTACTCCATGGAAATTTCTAGAAACTAGATATTTTCATGGATATATAAATATCTAGATATTTCTACAACCTACAAATATCTAGATTTTTCTTTTACATTTCAATTTCTAGATTTTTCTCTCATATTCTAATATCTAGATATTTTCTTATACATATTAATATCTAGATATTTTACATATATACATCTACTAATTCCATATTATCTAAATTTGCATTGTATTTTAACATAGTAACTACCTTTGTATGTTTTTTTTGCAGGCTGATCAATTGCTTGAAAAACATTTAATTCCACACGACAATTCACTCTATCATCTCTCTTAACTAATAAGAAAAAAAAATTATGGTCTCATATTTTATTTTTATTTTTTTTGAAAAAACCCACCTGTCAAAAGTTCCACCATTAGATGACATCCTATATTACAGGTACCATTTTTGTGCAAATATTATATTTTAGTCACGATTAAGAGTTGATGACTGTTTCTTAACTTGCAGGTAGTGGTTGATTCTTAGAGTGCTTCTGTTGAAGCTTTTAGAGGCTCGGTGGTCTAATGTTGACATTTTAAAAAAGGTGAAACAGACTTGGCATATAAATTATGGTAAGTTTGTAACCGTTTGATATTTTGGCATGTAAATTAAGTTTGTAATGAATAGCCGACTGTTGGCAAGTTTTAAACCCTGTAATACTTTTCTATGTAAACTGACTGTGTAATAAATGCTTATCGTAATCGTACACAATTATCAGCAGCGAAGCGCGCACCTCTAAGTCTTCGGATGTGTGTTAACTTTATAATGAATACCTATAATGGTAAATTTTGCACTATATAATACTTTGACAATCGTTATCTTTATAGAATAGCAATCAATAAATCATGTCGCGTATCGCGCACCCCTCAATCTTGTTGAAACCAACCATTGAAGCTCGCAACTAGTATAACGGGCTAGAGAAAAATCTAAACCTAAACCAAGATAACTTTAATCGAGCCAAAACAGAAACGCACTACCTAAACCATGCAAACCGCACGAAGCAGACAATAAAAAATAACAAAATCATACAACTATCTAGCATGAAATAGAACCTAATAAGCCGAGGTATCCGGCTTTGGAGGCAACCTTCCCATTTCTTTCATCTAGTCCCGACGTCATATTGTCAACCTTATTGATACTAACACATTTGCCACTCCGAGATGGAAAAGAATAATTTAACACGTTAGACAATTTATCACTAATAAGTATGCCTTCTGAAGGGGGAATCACACCCTGATCCTCCAAATTTTGGAAAAAGCCTTTATGATTAGACACCGAGGTACGCAACTTGATCGTTTTACACTACAAAAGCATCCTTAGAATCCTTAGCCTTTTGCTTGCTTTTTTTAGACCTATTATGTTTATGCTTATGACCGATATTAACAAATTGTTTAGAAGCATTAACATGTGTTACAACAGTAGGTTGGTAAACTAAAGGCACATTATTTACAACAACAACGAAGGGATATTTTGCACTTAAACTTTATCTACTATCATATGCTCTTGAACTTTATCCACCATCATATTATCTTGAACAGGTAGCTCATCTACAAACACATTGGGAGCCAAACAGATTTATACGCCCCAGGCCAACATTCCCGGTTGAAATCGAAGTTTGATCTAAACACGAAACATCCAGTGCTCCTAAACTACCAAAATGTAGTCTGACATCAACCGCAACCTCTTCCCCGAGCACGTCTAAATCTTCATTCGCATTCTCGACAGTGGCGAATCTAGCATCGTAACTCAATGGGGTCCTAAATTTTTTTCCCGACAACTTACTTAAACGAAAAATTGAATGTGTCGGGTCGGGTCGGGTTAGATAGGATCATTATAAACACCATCAAACAAAAACATATAATTAATACAGTAGTATCGTATATTTATGAATTAGATATATGAAATAGACAATCATTCATAAATTGATCTTCAACCAATATTTATGATCATCAAACCATAATAACTTACGACTTTTACCTCCGACCTTTTAGCAAATATTATCTTTTAATTTCATATTGTACGACTTGGCTGGTAGAGTTTCATGCTCAAAACATTCTCGTGAATCAGTTGGAAGTTCATTCAAGTCAATTCATATATACTTTTGGAAAGGTGCCTGATGTTCATGTTCATCATCCTCTTCAACTTAAACATGTGGTTGTTCTTCATCAATATTTGTAAACGAAATTCTTAGATTCCCCCAAATTTTTGAAATACCGTAATATATTACAAATGACTCTCATATTACAATCTAAGTGTCACAATTAAAATATTAGACAATATATATATACTACATCTGTTCCTAATTTATTGTCCACTATTGCATTTTGAGATATCCCAAACTAATACATAAACCTAAGTAATAAACCTAACACGTTCCAAAGTATAAGTTATAGATTGGAATTGAGAGTTGCAAAAATATAATTAAAAAAAAAGAAGAATGAACCATACCATATATATTAATGACCGATTAAAATTGTAGTTTCAATTTTGCCAAAGATTGGAGAACAAAAACGTAAATTAGGCCGTGTCGTGTTGAACAAAAGCGTAAAGGGTGTATTAGTGTTAGCGTGTATGAGAAAACAAAAAAAGAAAGTTCATTTTTCGTCTTTATATATTTATATACTCCGTATTTATTTGTGGCTCATATTATAAAATCATAAGTGGACTAAATTTTAAGTATTTTTTAGTGACTCATATTATAAAATTTTAAACTTAAAAAATATATGGGGTCCTACAATTATATTTAGTGGTGTCCTATAAAAATTTTAATGATCGTTTGTAAAAAAAATTCCGTTACTAGCGGTGTCCCAGGACCCCGAAGCTATACATGTACACTCGCCACTGATTCTCGATATGAACGTTGTTAGCACCATCAACTTGAACTCCGCCATCACCATTAACATTCAAGGCCTTGTTAACTAGCCCTACATGATTACCGTAGTAAGGATGCCCAGAAAGAATGTGTTTAACTCGAGATCCGAAGAACGACTTAGCTCGTTAACCCAAACGTTACACACCGAAAAGATATCGTCTTTTAGATCAACCTTTACCAAATCGTGCAAGTGTTTCGGGTTCAACGTTTTAAAACGAATAGCGAGCCAACATTGCCCAAATTAATCGATGCAATTATGTTGCACTCATAGTTGCGAATTTACTTTTGGATTATTTTTTAAAAATAGGTTCATTTAATTCAATTTTTGATTTATCGTACAGAATTATCGTACGGAAACTATCACTATCACAATCCATTTTATTGGAGCATTTAAAGAAACTAAATTCTCTAAAACGAGCACAAGTGTCAAATTCTTACTCTTCAATATTGTTCCCTAAACTAAAGACAAAATTAGGCGGTTGGTCCTTGATGTTTGTCAGAAATTACATAGATGACCTTTATCTTTAATTTTGATCTAGATGACCTTAACGTTTTCACTTATAACGCGGATGACCCTGACACTAACGATCATTAATATTTCTACGTTAAATAGAATCACGTGCATTGCATATTAGGGTATTTTCGTCAATTCCACACCTTTCTCTTTTCCATTCATCTTCATCAAAACAATCCCTAAATAATTAATTCCTATTCATATTCATATCCTAAACAAATCATACTCAATTTAAAACTCAACTACTCACGAATCAATGTAATAATTTCAAACATCAATAGTACATTTACAAACCTATTAGTTGAAAAAAATGAGAAAAATTTCAAAAGTGTATCTCTTGATTTTTACAACATTATATAAAAACACCCAATATCAACTCTGTTTCCTTTTCAGTTACTATTTCCCAACTCCTTACCATGCTACCTCACATTCCGATTGCCATGGTAGATTAAAGGTGATGGTGGTTATGATTCTCGATTGGAGCTCTATTGTAGTCCATCGTTTCGAAATCCGATTTAGTGGTTCGTTATTGGTAACCTAAGTTGTTGGGTTTTGTAACTGTTACTGGAGGTGGTTACATGGCGCAAGCTGGTGGAAAAACTTGGTGGACATGAGGTGGTTGATATTACAGCTGGTGAAACTATCACGCACTACTTTATCTTGCCTTCTAATAGTGATTGTTAAAACTATCATTTACAAAGGCTCTTAAGCAAGATTAGTGTTAGTTGCTTGAAACATTTTCTTTTGGTAAAGTATACATGAACTACTCTAATATTTCGATCTAAAATTATAGATGGGTATTTTGTCAACAACTATACATATTGAGAATTTTATAATCATGAAATCGGGCACCTCTTTGTGAATATGAATGCAGACACATCATTGTGAATTATTTTCTTCACTTGGTGACCATCACCATGAAATCTGTTTATTGACAAAGTTTTTTGAGAGATAAATTAAAAAGACAAAATACCCTCACATGATTGGCACATGTGTTGAGTTAACTGAAAAACTCTAACGATCGTTAGTGTCGTGGTTCTCTATGTTACAATTGCAAACTTTAAGGTCATCTAGATAAAAAAAGGTCAACTATGTTATTTGATACAAAGTTCAAGGATCAATGGTGCAATTTTGTCTAAACTAAATTTTTTTTTTTTGAAAGGCAAGTAAGTTTTATAATATTAATAAAAAATTACACGAACAAAAACTAGCAAGGCGCTAGATAACATACGGACTACACACAACACACGAAAAAACATCCAACAAACGAGAAAACACGAGATCACAACTCACGCACAAAAAGAGACGCAAAACCAACAAAAACTCAACACAGAAGGAACCACATTGCTCGAAAGTCGCGACAGATGCAGGAACTATGTTTCCGAATCCGAGGACGCGCAGGAAGAGCAGCATGAGCAACAGGCAGATTCAACGTCGTCCTCTTCCGAATTTTTCATCACATTTTCAATAAAGTATCTTTCGTGCCAACGAAAGTTATCCCGACGTCGGTTACGTTTCATATATCTCCGTCCCCATACATGTTTAATGAAATGACTTTTGATCAACGGATGAATTTTCCTCACTTGAACACGAAACCGAGCAACCGCGGTAGAAGGAGAAGCAATAGAACCCAACCCATATGAGGAGCCAAAGCCCATGTCGGGTTCAATAGGTTTTTCAGGCCCACTTAATGAAACAGATTCAAGCCCACCATTAATTTGAAAATTCATTGGGTTTACCAAAAGGTCATTACTGTCACGCGTGCAAACACCCCGTTCGATACCAGAGCCACTGTCAGAGCATTCTGCATCGAAAATCGAAGAACACGGTATCCCACCTTCACCCGACTCCGGCACCTCCTCGGAATTAAATTCTGGTATGTTTCCAGCCGGAGAATCTTCAGGCGAATCCGACCTTATCTCACCCTCTTCAGCCTCATCTGTAATATCAGGGACATCAGGGACATAAACTCTATCCTCTGTATCAACGGAATCAGAAAACCTCGACACCGGAGCACCATCGGAATTAAAATCCGGTATGATATCAGTTGAGGAATCATCAGGCGAAGCCGAATTAATCTCACAATCTTCACCATCATTTGCAACAACTGCAGACCCACATTGAGACGAATCATCAACATCTTTATCAATTAACCCACCCTCACAGGTACCATAACTCACATCCCCAGATGAAGGATCCTTTTCCCCCATGCTAGATTCATTAGCAGGTTCATTTACAGAATTGTTGGCAGAATTGTTGGAGATGTCATGAGAATTCTTCAAGATATCTTCTCTTACATTTTCAACTCGGGAATTGTTAACTTCGACCAAAGACCATGAAAGTCGATCCTTGTTAAAACTGAATACAAGGTTGTGATTTCTCACCGATTCAGGTAGATTTATTTCGATACATCTACCTCCGACCATTATCTCGATACGATTATCCGTGGGCAGCTGAAACTCCTTGGATACGTGTTTAGTGCCAACAAGCGAGTCAACGAAACTTTTACCTTCCCATTTAAGTGGGTTAGACGGACCACGGTTCCAAGGAGCCGGTGGAAAGTCTTCAACTTTCAGATTGAACTCGCAATCCTTACTCAAAGGCCGATTAACTAACTTCCTCTCTATAGCCTTGTACGCTCGAATCCATCTCCCATTGACTTGGATGGTGTTCAAGGCTTTTGAGAAAGAGTCAATATCTGTGATACCATCAAAACGAACATACCCGAAACGTTGGCCGCTCGACAATCTTTTTCGTGCAAAATACACATCTTTGAGATCACCGTATTTCTCGAAGACACTCCGGCAGTCATCTCGAGACCATGTGTCCGGAAAGTTGAAGATCAAGAACGAAATAACTCGATTAACACACGACTTGGAACACGAGTAGCCGCTTGGCTTCGACATGAAGATCAGCTCATCGTCGGCCCGGAGCCTGACCGAATAAGAAGACGACAATGAGTTTGAATGTCGCCGGAGGTTGGAGCTTGAGTGTCACCGGAGTTATTTTTTAAAATCTAACTATTTTGACTTGATCCAATGCTATAAATTATACAGTACAATTAACTCTATTTATAAGACCCAGCAAATTTACGTAAAAGATATATGTAAGAATTTGGAAATTTAAGACCCACCAACTATTTGTCTTTTGATATGAAGCTTCCAAAGTCTTTCTCTTTCAAAACCCACCTTTCTCTTTGACTTGATATGCAAATTTCAGTTTCGATCTTTCAGTTTTCGAAGCTTCACTGTGAGCGTTTTGAAGTAGATTCCCGCAAAACCAAAAATCCGGTCAAACGGAATATTCCGACGACAGTTCCCGGAGGCGCGTGGCGGCTGTCCGGTGATCAGAAACAAGCCACTCGGCGGTTGGTGGTAGTATGGGGCGGAGAGGTGGTGCTTTTATGGTGAATGACGGTGGTTATTATGGTTCAAAAATTAAGGTTTAGGAATTAGGGTATTCTTTGTCTAAACTAAATACATCCCCATCGTGTTGTAAATCGACATAATTCTTCAGATTATTATACTATCATAACGATAACAATAACAAAGTGGCCGGCTTATTTATTTTGAAATTGTTATCCTTCTAAATAAATTTTTGATAGCAATAGTCATTGACAAATATTTTTATTTTATTTATTGTATTTTATGTAGTATAGTATAATATATACAACCGCATTATTCTTTCGGTGCAACATATTTTTTATTTTAAGATCATTTTAAAGTATCAACATCATCCCTAGTGTATGTATATAATTATTAACATTAACTTAATTATTTAAAAAAAAAATTAATCGGATCTTACTAAACTTATTAAATTTACAAATACTCCCCCGTCAAAAAAAACTGTCGTGCTTTACTTTTCAAACCTTTCATAAACAACTTTAACTTAAAATATTTTTATTTTTGTATATATATTTGATAAAAATTATGCAAATAACAACACATTTTACAACCGAATAAATTTATATAATTTTTATCAAATATTATATAAAACAGATAAAAATCATATAAAGTCAAATGTTAAACGAAAAAAATTTGAAAAGTCAAATGGTACACTTATTTTGAGACGGATGAGTATATAATAATAAAAGATGGAGTGAGATTTAGCTTTAGAGGATTATCTATCATGTACAAACGAGTGTTCAAAATATAACACTTTTACAATTGATTTACACAAGAGCTTAAAGAACACTCGTTAAACTAGACAAAATACTTTTCATTTCTTTCTATGCCACTAGCTAAGAAAACCACATAAAAATACTATTTTTATACTCCCTGTGTACAAATTCTATTTTTTACTATTTTTTTTAGGACATCTCAAATCAATTATTCATTTTCATAAATAAAAAAATAATAATATAATAAAGTTTCTTTATGCTCTTACTTTTATGCATGTATGACAAAAAAAAAAAATATATGTAGAACATAAATGGTAAAACTAGAAAGTAAATAAAAAATATATGTGACAATTACTTTTTTAAAGGATGTGTTTTTTTTAGTTTGAGAAGAATAAATTTGAGAAGAAGAGGGTATTAACTAAGAATAAGAATTTTGGTACCTTGGTCACAATTCAATACTGTATTCTGGTTGACCCTTTATAGAATTAGGTGAAAGTCATATTAGGATACATTTTTGGCGTCATTTTAAATGTAAATGTCAACTAATTGTTTAGAGAACAGTTGGACTATTTTTTTTATTTCATTTGGCCTGCTTTCAAAATTGTTAAAGGGTGATTATCATACAAAATATTTAATAATTATTGATGTTTAAGGGCATGTTTGGTTTGGGGTTAATGAATATAGCGAATGTTATTTGATCACGTCTAAATCTCTATTGGTAGTCTTAGAATTATACTAGAGTGCTTGATTTGAGAAAAATGTATTGATAGATTGTTTTAACTCCAATAACTGTACAAATCCCGTTTGAAATCTAGATTTCAAAGGCGTAAAACAAACGATTAGATTAGCCTCACTCGATTAGATCGAATGAGTTAATATCTTAAGTGTTGATGACCTCCGATATCGACCGGAATCTCAATCGGAGTTGTATTCACGACTGAACAATGTTATAGTATGATTTTGGCAGAGTAACAGTATGTGTCTAGTGTGTCGTAATGAATGACTCATGGGGCGTATTTATAGATGTTTCCAAATAGTTTGTTAAAGGGAATGATGACGTGACATATGTCCCTTTCATAATCGTAACAAACTTTACCAGATTCGTGGACTGACGTGGCACATGTCCCTTTCATTGTCATAATAAACAAAACCTAACAAATTTTCCTAGATTTGTGGGTTGACGTGGCATACGATCCATTCATGTGTTTGTTCCGGGACCAAATGCATGTTCCGAGATCATGCTTTTTTTTGGGAATGTGTGATTATCCTTAAAAGTTATAGTTATTCTGGAATGGTGTGTTATTCCATAATGGTGTGGTGGATCCGTTTACGATGTGACGGATGAACATCACACCCTTGATTAGGTAAAAGGACTTACATGTGAGTATTGCCTACTATATATCAAAGTGCTTCTTCACGGTATTCTTCTGACCGGGTAAGGTTACAGCCGCTTCATATTTTTGTTCATAATATTCTGGTAGAGGTTACAGGACGGCCAACATATTTGGCTAAGTATACCTTGATGTGAAAATACGATCCGTAACCTCTCGGTGCTTCGTAACCGGGTGAGTGGTGCCGATATCCGGCACACTTTTCCTGGTAAAATGGGCTTACGTGAAGTCATGGTCGGCTTCTATCCGGGATATTTCTTCTCGAATGCATATTCGGTTGGGTTTCTGGCCGATTTGTTTAGGTGGGTCTGGGAGAAGGTACATTCTCCTGGACAAACGTGCTGGTTTAATTCTAGATGGAATTATGCGTATCATCAAGTTCCCCCAGATTGGTGATGTCGGCCGGAACGGCTGCGTTGCCAAACTTAAAAAAGTGTCCAAATAGCTTATTGGATGTGCATTAAATGCATCCTGGATTCTATCTAATCAAAGTAAAACTCTTTTTCACATTTTGAGGTACTTTTCGAGTTTGTTGGTGGGGTCCATTTGTAATATCCTCATTTATAAACAATCTTTGAGATTGTTTTAAATTTTTGCTTTCATAACTTCGTCTTTCTGATATTAGAAAAATGATTTTTCTTATTCTTACTATATTATTTTCGATCAAGCAATCATCATGCCACACAGGCCTTCTAATCCTTCATCGTCGTTGCACGATGTGTTACGTGTTTCTAGCATTGTGGATGATGCATATCTTTGTCTTCAATTACGAGAGTTCAGTTTGTTATACCTAGGCCCCATCAACGCACTTGTGGTCCTCCTGATAATCAATGCACAATTTATTCGAGACCTTTTAAGGTTTTAAACCTTCGTTATCCTTTTACCAAGTTTTTTTATGACCGCCCTTAACTTCTATGGTCTTAGTGTTGGGCGTTTGCATCCAAATGCAATTCGATCCATCATGCTTTTCGATATGTATTTTAATAGTTTAGGGATGCCATTATACCTGAAGATATTTAGAAGTATCTTTTGGTTGAAATCGTATCGCACGAGCTGGTATACACTTAAAGATGAATTTGAATATCTTGGTCAATGGTTTGTTATTGCTGACGATTGGGTGCAAAATTTTGTTTTTTCCAACCTTTCTAATTTTTCGATGAGGGATAGCTGTTCTTATGTATTCTGTTGCTGTTCATCGCCCACAGAAGTTGTCAGGTTTGGCTGCTGAGATTTTAGATCATATGCGGGGGTTGATGATCCCTCAGAGGATGTACAACTAGCATGTGCTTGTAATGGCGAATTTGAGTAACAACTGGAGTCATTCTGATCTGATACCCGTTGCCCGTCGAGGCCGGAGAGGTAGTGTTTATATATATATATATATATATATATATATATATATATATATATATATATATATATATATATATATATATATATATATATATATATATATATATATATATATATATATATTTCTTACGTGCTTTGTTGTACTTATGATTACTAGTAGTGGAAAATGACACACTTTTTGTTTTACAGAATTGTTAATGTCGGAAGTTCTACGGTCATCAAGCTCGGACGCAATGGTGTTCACGGATAAGGTGATAGAGGGACTGGTTCCTGCATCTATTACCTGACGGTCTCTTCCCTCTCCTGATGATTCTGAGTCATCGAATGGTGGTCTAGTTCACCGGACGAGGCGTCGGATTGAGTCATCGAATTGTGCCATTTCTGACTATTCGGTAATCAAAGATTACCTGGATGTGATGTCTTTTCATGCTCTTAAGGTGGCATTAGCTGGCTCTTTCTTTCGCAAAGGAGGCAATGGAAACCTTCAGGGCAGCTTTGGTTCGAGAGCGAGAAGTGGTTAACCATCTTGCTGCCGATAACAAAAAATTGTCAAAGCTAGTTTCAACTACTTTAGGTAACCTTACTCGTCTCCAATTTGGTATACCCATTCTTTTCGCACGGTTGTTGAAGTATCCCCTCGTGCATCAACCGTTTATGGCATTTGTTGAATCCATCAAAAAGTTGACCACTTTTGAGGTTCTAAAACGAGTGCACTGTCATATGCCAGCTGGGAATGCTGCTGATGTTATGCGAGGGGTATATGAAATAGTATTAATTTTTACAAGGAAATACTATTAAATACGATACAATTTTACACAAGTTATTTATTTATTTATAGAGTAGATATACCTAAACCTTGCTACAACACTTATAGGCAGTGTACCTAATCGTACAGTAGTGTAGTTTTTAGTAAGTCCGGTTCGTTCCACAGGGATCTTTTAAACAAGCTTAACGCTATATTTTTAAAAACTATATTTGTAAAAATACAAAAATATATATAAGTAGTATTATTATTATAAAAGGGGGTTTTTACCGTTTAATGACCGGTTTGTCGATTTTAAAACTTTAGTCGCAGTTAAAACCTAATGTAAAATATTAAAAATAAATATAACTTAATTTTAAGCGTAAAGTAAATAACGATAATGAAATTGCGATAAATAAAAGTGCGATAAAATAAAATTGCGATAATTAAAGAGAACGATAATTAAAAGTGCAATTAAATACGATGACAGTAAATAAAAGTGCGATAATTAAAAGTGCAATTAAATATGAAAATAAAGAATTATGCTTATTTAAACTTCCGTAATCATGATGTTCGACGTGTTGATTTTAGTTTATTCCCATGGGTTAATTGTCCTTTGTCCTGGATTATTCAATATGTCCGTCTAGTTTTTGTCCATAACAGTCCATCGGTCATAAATTTAAAGTGCGAGTGTCCTCGTCAAATTATCCTTATATCTGAAGTCAAATATTCCAACTAATTGGGGACTTAAACAGTAACAAGGTCTTAATATTTTGTTTAACAATTACACCAGGATATCGACTGCGTGTAACCCAAGGTTTTAATACTTTGTTAACAATTACGCTAAGTGTCCTTGTACATAATTCACCCCTGTTTTAATAAGTCTATTAACTATTAATCCATTCCCGTATCCGGTTAAATGAACGATAATTCGTACATATAAATATCCCGCCCATCGTGTCTGATCGAGTGTATATGGTTATTTATAGGTACATCCAATTGTAAATCTTTATATTAAATTAAAAAATTATCATTTAATTAAACAAATATAAAGCCCATTAATAGCCCATAGTCTAATTTCCACAAGTGTCGTTCTTTTGTCCAAACCCCAATTATGGTACAAAGCCCAATTACCCCGTCTTAATATTTTAGCCCAACATCATGATTAATTCGTCTTAAATAAGCATAATAATAACTTAGCTACGAGACATTAAATTAAAAAGTTTGAACATAACTTACAATGATTAAAAATAGCGTAGCGTTACACGGACGACTTACACCCTTACAACATTTGCTAACACACCCTTATTATTAGAATTTAAAATTAAAATTTAAATTATAATATAAATATATATATATATATATATATATATATATATATATATATATATATATATATATATATATATATATATATATATATATATATATATATATATATATATATATATATATATATACGTGAGTGAGATAGAGAGATGATAAGATGTTCAACCAAAACTGCGAAATTTATAGGCATGTGGCCAACTTTTCAGGGCCATGCGATCGCATGGCTTTGATGCCTGATTTCCATGCGATCGCATGGAGGTAGGTAACCGCTCACATGATTTTTTTTTCTTGCTTGCCGACGTTTATAATATATATATATATATATATATATATATATATATATATATATATATATATATATATATATATATATATATATATATATATATATATATATATATATATATATATATATATATATATATATATATATATATATATATATATATATATTAATTTTAAGAATTAATTATATATTATATTATATTCATGTGCATAGTTGACTTGTAATTTTTAGTCCGTTGCGTCGAGCGTTGAGAGTTGACTTTGGTCCCGGTTCCGGATTTTCGAACGTCCTTGCGTATAATTTAATATCTTGTACTTTGCGTTTTGCATCTTGTACTCTTATAATTTTGAGATGTTTCTTATCAATAATTGGAACCACTTTGATTGTACTTTGTACTTTTGAGCTTTTTGGTCGTTTGCGTCTTCAATTCGTCGAATCTGTCTTTTGTCTTCACCTTTTATTATTTAAACGAATATCACTTGTAAATAGAACAATTGCAACTAAAAGCTTGTCTTTCTTGAGGGATAATGCTATTAAATATATTTTCGTTTTTAGCATTATCAAATATTCAAACACTTGAGCGTTGCTTGTCCTCAAGCAATATAATCTTGAAATAAAAATACTAGAATCACTTCTTTATTCTTCCCACTTTGTAAATCAGTGATTTCTATACGGCGGTATAAACAATGGTAGTAACGATGTGGTTTACAGTCCCACATGACTATGAAAATTTAGATCCATTAAGAAAATTGGATCTTTATGAAAACATTTGATCTTTTGAAAATTAAATCTAGCTTTTACCCTAGATAAGTTTTCCGGAATAACCCTTCACCGGTGTTTGCAAAATGTTTTTGTGGGTTTGGTGGGTTTCATATTTGAAAATTTTAGCTTAAAACTTGCAGTTTTGTGTCACCCACTTTGCTAACCTTGTATTAGGAAAGAAACTCGTCCAGTATACTTGCTGCGTATATTACCTTTCGGTAAACTACCGTCCGGTTGTAAAGGAAAGCGTGGAACAAGCAACTGTTAAGGCAATGTCCCCTGACATGCTTTTAATTATGGTCTATAACGTGTCGGATGCAATTACTATCCTTTGTAGGAGCAATAGTAAAGCTCACCCTATAATTTTTCGGTCTGGCACAAGGTCCTGTCTTCGACCATGCTATGCAACCACCGTTCTTACAGTTGACACCCGATTTGGTTCAGGTGACCTAATGAATTCCAGGTAAATTTCTAGGATTTTACGTTCAATGGTAATGAACGCATTGAAAATGGGTTTTCAGAAAACAAATCGGTTTGTAATTTTGATCAAAATATTTTCTCGTTCAAGCTCTAGTTTAGATATCATTGAATTCCATGAGTTTGTAATTCTCAATCTTTAAAAGTCAATCTCAAGGATTGAGTAATATCAGTCTTAAAAGCTGATTTTTAATCTTTAAGGAGATTATCCTTTCTGGGGATCTGATTCATTAGTCTTATCAAGCTAATTTGCATGGCGTCCTCCCCATTTTACGAGACTGATCCTCTCATGGTTAGGATAAGTCTGATCACTTGGCGACCCTGTTTGATGCTGAGGTCCGTGGATTTCCTGCTGATTTTAGAGATGACTTTTCTAGATTTTTCGTCAACCTACAGCTGGTCTAGACGACAACTTCATGACCTAAGTCAAGAAGCGCGTTTCTTTTTCGGAAGAATTTACTTCCTTTTAATGATGGAATTGATTCATCGTGTAGATCCATCTTTCTTTCAAATATATATTACAGTAAATTGGGTAAAACTGTTTAGATTAGTCCAAAGCAAAAGTATCTTCAGTTATTTGTACAAAAATATGTGATATATGTTTTAAATAACTTGGTAAATTTTCCCACACTTGACTTTTATTTTCTTTTATTTGCCTTTTTATTGTCCTCTATTCCATTTTAAATGAATTCTAACATTTTAGGCTATTTCTCAATTTATGTCCTTTCCGAGGTAACAATAATTTCGGTGTTAACACCTAGTTTTATCGTTCATAAATATGTATAAACATGATTTTGAGTTCATTTAATTGAAAATTTTGAAAAATTTTACTAGAATTGGGTAGTCAGTATATAAGACTAGGGCTGTTCTTTATTATCAGAGAGCACTAGATTCTAATACAACTACTGCTTTACTAGTATTTTTAATGGTAACCAAGTGTATAAGTTAAAATTTTAAAAATCCGAAAGAATTTAACCCTTCCCACACTTAAGATCTTGCAATGCCCTCATTTGCAAGAAATCAGTAACAATTTAAATTATTGAGGGTGATTAGCGTAGAAAAATTGTGACAATCGCTCCAAATCCATATGGACGAACACGTCATTCATCGATTTCATTGCGAGGTATTTGACCTCTATATGATACGTTTTGTAAACATTGCATTCTTTTGAAAAGGCACACCATCAATGAATATTTAAATCAAAGGTTTTCGACATCTGATGAATTCTACATATAGACAATCACCGTAAATAATAGTTTACAATAGTACTTTCGTTGACAATGCAGTCAAAATAAGATACATGGTGATGATTTTGTGAATGCAACGTTTTCTTGAATAAAGCATGCAAGACTCCATGCACATAGCTTGTATAACATGTAAGCAAACAGCGGAAGACTTCTAGGGAACCTGAGAATAAACATGCTAACAAGTGTCAACACAAAGGTTGGTGAGTTCATAGTTTTAGTGTTTCGCATAATCTGTATATAAAAGTGGATCACAAGATTTCAGTTGTTTCATCCAGAAACGTTTATCAATAGATTCTACATAACAGAGCACCCTGGTAACTAAGCTTTAACGTTATAATGATAAATACCCCATTCGTTTTAATACACGCAAACCAACGTGTCCTAACCTCAAATAACACACGTCTGTTAAAAGACTAGCGCTCTAGCTCGGACGGGGATGTCAAGCCATATGGATCCATATACTGTTATTCGCGCCCACCAGCCCATATCCTATGTACTGGCAGCTACTAGTTACCAAAGCTAAGGGATTTTCGGTTCAAACTCAGTGTAGAATTTAGTATGACTTGTATCCATTGCGTTTTAAAATAAATTCCATGTATTCTCAGTCCAAAAAGATAGATTGCAAAAGCAATTAAAAAGGGAGCAAATGAAACTCACGCATATAAATCTAGTATTTTCAGTATTTATAAACAGTCGCATGTATTCTCAGCCCAAAAATATATTGAGTAAAAGGGATCATATGAAACTCACCTTAGCAGCATATAAAGTCGTTCACCAAAATGTGACCGAAACTCGGATTACCAAATAACCGTAGATCTCAACCTAGAGAACATATGTTGGTCAATAAATGTCTATCAAGCTAGGTCAGGTCATAGTGTATCACAATCCTAATGCTCGATGTCGACATACAAAAGTTATCCAAAGTCGTTTCAAAAAGTCAATTTTGACAATAGTTTAACAAAACGAGACGTACCTTATATAATGATTCATTTACTCGGTTGGTAATATTCAAAAATCCAATTTATCAATCTCGTAAACAAGTTGTTTAAATCTTAATTGTAGATTCAAAAGCAATTTCAATTAACTTCAATCATAATTCAGTTGCTCGTATCTTTTAATCCGTTCATCGAAATTATTCGATATCTAAATGAAAAGTTATTGATTTTTCGTCAGCTTTCTAAAAACATGTATATCATATACCTTTTACCAGTAATATATGTATTTAATTCGTGATCTATTATAAACTGTTTAACGACGAAATTTAGCATACACGTATGTATAAATATATATACTCGAGCACTAGACATGGATACACAATTAATATATAAAAGATAAAATATGAGTGCTTACGTATCAATATTGAGATTCAATATTGTAGGGTAGTACGTAGAAGTAACGGAGATGATAAACACTAGGTTTCACTTAAGAGCAAAACCCTCGAACAATACCCATAACCTCCTTAGTAATAACCCATAGTTTCCTTAGCTCTATCCCAGTTGAAAACCCATTTTGAAAGTGACACGCTCATGACCTCGTCGTAGTATTTTAAGTGATATAATTAATAATAATAATAATAATATTAAATAAATAAATTTACACATAGTAATATATGTGTAAAACAACTCGCGCAGAAACCTGGTATTTATAGGCATAATTCCTGATTCTGATGCCCATGCGATCGCATGGGTTTTATGCCTATTTCTCATGCGATCGCATGGCCGTCAGATCCAGCTCACATATTTTTGTTTTCTTGTTTGTCGACATAATTAAATATAATATATATAATATATATAATTTAAATAATTAATTATATATTATATTAAATTCATGTGCATAGTTGACTTGTAATTTTCGTTCCGATGACTCGTATGTTGTCACTCGACTTATGTCCCGGTTTCAGTTTCTCGAACGCATTTTCGTACGCTTAGAAAACTCGCAATTTACGTTTTGTGACTCGTATCTTTGTCAAAATATAGTCTTAAATTATCACTAAACCATATCATTCAAAGTGTATCTTAAACTTTCGAGTGTTTTGGTCATTTACTTCTATAAATCATTGTCTCGCTATATATATATATATATATATATATATATATATATATATATAATAACAAATCGTTTTATGACCAAGTTAATATATATTCTCAACATTCATAAACACGTTTTAAATATACGTCGTAAGTTATTCATACAATTAATATTCCAACTTATCATATATATTCAAATAAATATTTAAACCAATAAGTTTAATGTACGGTATCAAACAATTAATACATTGTTACGTTTTCAAGTTATAGTGTATATATATATATATATATATATATATATATATATATATATATATATATATATATATATATATATATATATATATATATATATATGTATCTATATACATATAATTGTTCGCGAATCGCCGAGAACAACCGAAAGGTATTTGAATATATGAAAGTAGTTCAAAAATTTTGAGATTCAGTTTTACAGACTTTGCTTATCGCGTCGGAAATATTAATCATACAAATATTAAGTTTAAATTTGGTCAGAAATTTTCGGGTCATCACAGTACCTACCCGTTAAAGAAATTTCGTCCCGAAATTTGAGGGAGGTCGTCATGACTAACAATAAAAATATTTTCATGCCGTATATGTGTTGATAAATAGAGTTTTATCACCGTTTAATAATATGGATAGAACAATCCGATTATTCGAAGCGTATGAGAGAAATTATCGTAAAAGAGTGAAATGAAGGAATAGAGATTCGTCTTAATTTTTGACGTAGTAACGATTGATTTCCGGAATTTAAGAAATAGAAAATCTTCATATTCTAAATAAGATTTGATTCTTCGGGATTTAAGGAGATCTTCTTTTATTAAATGCGTAATCTGCCTCGATTGCTATGTCTGATATTTCACTATAAATTGACCTTTTCCGTTTCATTTATTTTCACCACTCTTATAAGCTTCTTCCTTATTTCATACTTATAAAAGATTTGTGAAAATGCTTCATCCAGTTCTGATTCTTGATATTTTCTTGGCTATCATATCATTCATTCTTCTTTTTCATCTGCCATCAGAGGAGGTTATTTTCTTCTACTATTACCTTGGGGTTATATTCTTTTTCATTCTCCTGTGTCTTTATATCGCTATACGTATTGATATACACGGTTTGTAATTTCGGGGTTGTTTTCAGGCTTTATATTTTCCATTATATTTCGGAGCTTCATGCTTTCATTTTCTCTTCCCGACTTTAAGTCAAGCGAATAATGGTCCTAAATTCGTAGCTATACATTTCGGAATGAACATAATTAATGTTCTAAGAAAGAAACGGTAATAGCACAATCTGACTTGTCAAATTACCATAATACCTTGAAAAAGACCGAATCATTAAGAAAATATTTTCTTGATATTTTTAGAGATTATATAGAATGAAAGAGTTATGTAACATGGTTCATGATGAGGGTGTGATATGTGAACATTTATCAAGTTCCATTAGAAACTCAACATGACTTACTATAATATAATCACGTTGATCAAGTGTCATTATACTATACTAACTCATGCTTCAGCTCCCAACACCACTTCAAAAATATTCATATTTTAACCTCGAAGGTTTCAGAATTTAAAAACTAAAATAGTTTCTTTTATGATGTTACACAGATATCACAAGGAGAAAATTAATTTCTGATAAGAATGATTATGGAATTATCTCCAGAAATATGGAGGATATTTATAATGAAAGATTCGATGATATCTTAGAATTTTTAATATCAGGGGATGATGAAGAATATTGTCCTCAAGGGTTTAGATTCGGAAGCAAGGTATTCGTTAATGGCTTCAGCAGATACTAAATCATTTGGATTCTTTGAAGGCAGGTTTAGTCTTTGTGATTTATCTACAGCCTCCTTCATACTTTGCTCAATCCGTTTTTCAGTACCAAAATTTTTCTGAGCTTTGCCAATACACTACTCTTTATCATCAAACTTTTGACTGTTAAAGTCGTTTACAGTTTTTGATGCTTCATCAGCATTTTTCAAGATTTCGAGAACTAGTTCATAGTTTAGGGTGTTTTTCAGAAACTTCACATTCGAAGTCTGTAAGTCTTGAAGGTAAACGTTATATGTATATATATAACTGTTGGTGAAAAATTGCTACGAAATTCAAAATACTGATTTGCTAATTCGCAGTAGTTGGTATGACAATTGTTGTTAAAAGTTGTATATGAGTACTTGATAGAGTTTCAATGAATAATTATCGTGATTTTTTGGAGAGGCTTAATGATCAATGAAGTTTTTGATAAGTTTACTGCTAATGTGGTGGAATATGAAAGGTTCCCCGATAACAAAAATGTATATGCCAAAGTTACAAGTCTGAAAGGTCGTCGTTAACTGGTTGAACGGTTGATAATACTGGATACTTTGAAAAGAAATTGCAAGGTTATTTTCAGTAATAACAATGCTAAAGGATCTTTCACATTTTTGAAGTCAAAGTATAGCTTTGAAAGATGTAGAGATCTAAGAATGATGTCACCCGTTAAATCTTGACTTGGATTCTGATCCGTCAATATCAGAATATATAATTGAATTTGTATGGAAACGATTGTATATCGCTGTGAGCATAGTTAATAATTTTTGAATCAAAGTTGAAGAATGTACAGTATAACATATTAATTGTGAACTTATATATTTCCCGGGAATTACCTACCCGTTAAAGATTTCACAAGTAATATATTGTACAAAAGAATTTTTATTACCGACTTTATGAAAATATATGTATGTATATTTTCTTCAGATGTAACGCAGATTTAATGAGTTAATATCATATTAAGCTCATTTAATTTTTGGCTGGATTAAAAATGAATAATCTTTAAAACATTAAAGATTTCATAATCTTCGTGGAGTATTTTACTAATGTAATCAATACTTCGTTATTCAATTTTATTGATATTTCCACAGTGAATCATGTTGGTGCTTATGGAACTCTTGCTAACTTCGAAAGGTAAAAATGATGTTTTCTGGAAAGTTTCGAGTATATCGAAAATGAAAATGTAAAATCAATTATGTAATTGAATAATACACTTGGTTTATTATGAAATGGAATTCATTAAGTTGGAACAGAGATTGTAGTTAACAATGGTTAAGTTATTAAGGAAGGATGTACATCATTGCATATTAGTAATATGAACTAACCGAGTAGTACATACCAGTTAAGATTCACACGTAATAGCTTAGTACGAAAAGATTTATTTTGATTTTAAAATTCATATATATTAAATATACATAAAATTTCTTCAGGGGAGATGAGTTAATACTTCATCGGTTATTATTGATGGTATTTCTTGGTAACTACTGTGCGTATGACGTTGATGCTCGTGGAACAGATTGTGAAGTTGAGGTTTGCAATGCGAATGTTGTTGGTGGTGGTAATGGTACTGTTGGTGTTGTTGTCGGTGGTACTGTTGATGCCGGTGATGCTGCTGGTGCTTGCAACCTTTGCACCATATTCTCCAAAGCCACCACCTGAGCGCGAAGTTCGTTGACTTCTTCTACTACACCGGGATGATTGGCGGTTCGGACGAGCGGATGAATAAGATCCAGAATTTGAGATAATATATTATCGTGACGAGATACTCTGGAAATAAGAGAGAAAATGGTGTCTCGAACAGGTTCGTCGGTAAGTGCTTCAGGTTCTTCGCCAAGAGGGCAATGTGGTGGATGGAAGGGATCGCCTTCTTCTTGTCTCCAATAATTAAGTAGACTACGAACCCATCCCCAATTCATCCAGAATAGATGATGGCTAATTGGTTGATCCATTCCGGTTACACTGTCTTCGGAATTCAGGTGAATATTCATATCGGAATAGTAGTCAGAGTTTAAGGAATTTGAACTAGATACGGGATCCATCTTGTATAATTAGGGAGATGATTTTTGATATGAATTAGATTATAGAATTTAGTTTGGTATTCTTCAATACAAAATTTACATATGTATATATAATACCAAATTCCATAAATCACGGAGAAATTTTCGGAAGATGTCAGGAAAAGTTTACAGTAACAGATACGCTAAGATATGAATTTTTGTCTATACACTATTTATGCAATAAATGCAGGAAAACGTGTCTAGACTTAAGAATGATAAGCATATAATTTCCGACAAGAAATGATATGCAAAACTTTTGACATGCAGACACAGTCGAAGTCCAGACTTACTAATGCATCCTAACAACTATCAGTTAGACACACTCATGCAAGACCTGGTTCACTAGGACCAACGCTCTGATACCAACTGTGACGATCGCTCCAAATCCATATGGACGAACACGTCATTCATCAATTTCATTGCGAGTTATTTGACCTCTATAAGATACGTTTTGTAAACATTGCATTCTTTCGAAAAGGCACACCATCAATGAATATTTAAATCAAAGGTTTTTGACATCTGATGAATTCTACATATAGACAATCACCGTAAATAATAGTTTACAATAGTACTTCCGTTGACAATGAAGTCAAAATAAGATACATGGTGATGATTTTGTGAATGCAACGTTTTCTTGAATAAAGCATGCAAGACTCCATGCACATAGCTTGTATAACATGTAAGCAAACAGCGGAAGACTTCTAGGGAACCTGAGAATAAACATGCTAACAAGTGTCAACACAAAGGTTGGTGAGTTCATAGTTTTAGTGTTTCGCATAATCTGTATATAAAAGTGGATCACAAGATTTCAGTTGTTTCATCCAGAAACGTTTATCAATAGATTCTACATAACAGAGCACCCTGGTAACTAAGCTTTAACGTTATAATGATAAATACCCCATTCGTTTTAATACACGCAAACCAACGTGTCCTAACCTCAAATAACACACGTCTGTTAAAAGGCTAGCGCTCTAGCACGGACGGGGATGTCAAGCCATATGGATCCATATACTGTTATTCGCGCCCACCAGTCTATATCCTATGTACTGGCAGCTACTAGTTACCAAAGCTAAGGGATTTTTGGTTCAAACTCAGTGTAGAATTTAGTATGACTTGTATCCATTGCGTTTTAAAATAAATTCCATGTATTCTCAGTCCAAAAAGATAGATTGCAAAAGCAATTAAAAAGGGAGCAAATGAAACTCACGCATATAAATCTAGTATTTTCAGTATTTATAAACAGTCGCATGTATTCTCAGCCCAAAAATATATTGAGTAAAAGGGATCATATGAAACTCACCTTAGCAGCATATAAAGTCGTTCACCAAAATGTGACCGAAACTCGGATTACCAAATAACCGTAGATCTCAACCTAGAGAACATATGTTGTTCAATAAATGTCTATCAAGCTAGGTCAGGTCATAGTGTATCACAATCCTAATGCTCGATGTCGACATACAAAAGTTATCCAAAGTCGTTTCAAAAAGTCAATTTTGACAATGGTTTAACAAAACGAGACGTACCTTATATAATGATTCATTTACTCGGTTGGTAATATTCAAAAATCCAATTTATCAATCTCGTAAACAAGTTGTTTAAATCTTAATTGTAGATTCAAAAGCAATTTCAATTAACTTCAATCATAATTCAGTTGCTCGTATCTTTTAATCCGTTCATCGAAATTATTCGATATCTAAATGAAAAGTTATTGATTTTTCGCCAGCTTTCTAAAAACATGTATATCATATACCTTTTACCAGTAATATATGTATTTAATTCGTGATCTATTATAAACTGTTTAACGACGAAATTTAGCATACACGTATGTATAAATATATATACTCGAGCACTAGACATGGATACACAATTAATATATAAAAGATAAAATATGAGTGCTTACGTATCAATATTGAGATTCAATATTGTAGGGTTGTACGTAGAAGTAACGGAGATGATAAACACTAGGTTTCACTTAAGAGAAAAACCCTCGAACAATACCCATAACCTCCTTAGTAATAACCCATAGTTTCCTTAGCTCTATCCCACTTGAAAACCCATTTTGAAAGTGACACGCTCATGACCTCGTCGTAGTATTTTAAGTGATATAATTAATAATAATAATAATAATAATAATAATAATAATAATAATATTAAATAAATAAATTTACACATAGTAATATATGTGTAAAATAACTCGCGCAGAAACCTGGTATTTATAGGCATAATTCTTGATTCTGATGCCCATGCGATCGCGTAGGTTTTATGCCTATTTCTCATGCGATCGCATGGCCGTCAGATCCAGCTCACATATTTTTGTTTTCTTGTTTGTCGACATAATTAAATATAATATATATAATATATATAATTTAAATAATTGATTATATATTATATTAAATTCATGTGCATAGTTGACTTGTAATTTTCGTTCCGATGACTCGTACGTTGTCACTCGACTTATGTCCCGGTTTCAGTTTCTCGAACGCATTTTTGTACGCTTAGAAAACTCGCAATTTACGTTTTGTGACTCGTACCTTTGTCAAAATATAGTCTTAAATTATCACTAAACCATATCATTCAAAGTGTATCTTAAACTTTCGAGTGTTTTGGTCATTTACTTCTATAAATCATTGTCTCGCTATTTGTTAATATATATATATATATATATATATATATATATATATATATATATATATATATATATATATATATATATATATATATATATATATATAATTACAAATCGTTTTATGACCAAGTTAATATATATTTTCAACATTCATAAACACTTTTTAAATATACGTCGTAAGTTATTCATACAATTAATATTCCAACTTATCATATATATTCAAATAAATATTTAAACCAATAAGTTTAATGTACGGTATCAAACAATTAATACATTGTTATGTTTTCAAGTTATAGTGTATATATATATATATATATAATTGTTCGCGAATCGCCGAGAACAACCGAAAGGTATTTGAATATATGAAAGTAGTTCAAAAATTTTGAGATTCAGTTTTACAGACTTTGCTTATCGCGTCGGAAATATTAATCATACAAATATTAAGTTTAAATTTGGTCAGAAATTTCCGGGTCATCACAAAAATGATTAAATTTTACCAAAGTTTCCAAACATATTGGCGTTTTTTTTTTAAATATTTTTGGCATACTTTAGATCAATAGGATTAAAAATAATGATAATAAAATTTCTCGTCCCGCCCTCGGGTAAAGCAATTTCTGTTCAATGACCTAGTTTTCAACTCACGACGAATTTTTAAAAATCATATTTTTAACTTAGCGAAATAAAGTAAATTTTTGTTTTTAAATACACACCAAACTTAAATTTAAAATGCATAAAATTAAAAATTCATATTAAAATTAAAAATTCACACCAAATTCATATTATATTTTTGTTTTTATACATACAAACTTATATTAAAAATATTAATTTTTCAAATATTTACAAACTTAAATATATTGATTTTAAAAAGTTTACAATAATAATTTAATATTTATATATTAATTTTAAAAACAAAGTAAAAATAAAAATTAAAAATCTTTTTGGTCTTTTATCCCACTTTAATCAATCAAATATTATCAAAAATATACGCCCCTCTTTTCGGTAAAGTAATTTCGGCTATATTACCTAGTTTTACTCCTGACGAATTTCTGAAATATTTTGGGTTGATTGATTAAAGATATTTATACCTTAAGAATAAATGGTAAATTTCGCAGTGATGTAATAAATTTTTGTATGATATCAATAATTTCGGTCGCAAAACCTAATTTTATTGAATACCAATTTAATACTTTATAGCGAACGATTTAGCGTTTATTATCAAAAGGTTAAAAGCAATAAAATAAAAATAAAAACTGTACAAACTTACCTGTGAGATAGAATTCTCAGTGACCTGCTTTAGCCCACTCATAAGATAGTCTGACTAATTAGTTTTCCATAGCTACATAGGCGTAACCTCGAGCATTCAACATTTTTTCTTCGAAACATATGAACGGTCCTTCTCTGCATAAAGTAACAAATTCGGTATTTGAATATGTTTGATTATTTGAACATTTACCTTCGTGTGACCATTTTTCGCATTTGTTACATCTTTCAAGGTGTCGTGCTCTTCTTTTCGCTGCAGATTTTGATTTTCCTTTACCAAAATGTAACTTATTATTTTCGTTCCTGGATTCTTTTCTTACTCCGTCCAATTTGCCTCTGATTAATGATACCAATTCACTTGGAAGGGTGTCATTATTACGTTTAGTGATCAAAGCGTGTAGCATTAGACCATGGTTTAGTTCACAGGAAGTCTTCATCTCGTAAAACCTAAAAAAAATAAAAATTCAGAATGGGGGGAGAAGACTAGTTCTTTAGGGTCTGCTAGTGGAAAAGACCAATCGGATTCCATTCTCAGAACTACACGAGAACAGAACAATTAACTCTAGACAATGTTTTCTTTTTAGAACATTTGAATCTCCCCACACTTAAGTAGCTGTGGTTTTGAAATTGTGATTAACTTCATCGTCAATTTCTTTTGGACCATAATCAACTTGCATATCTGTGACTTTTGGTTTAAGCCATTGGTCAGATTCCTGTGTAATATCCACAAATTCAACTAGTTTTGCCTTTTCTTTAGGCGATAGATTGGATACTAACCGGTTACATAACTTAAAGTTCCCTTTGGTTCTAGCATCGCGAATCCGTTTAATAAGTTTCTTCATTGAACTGTTAATAATGGGGTCATTTAATTTCGTATCAACAACGGGGTTCTTTGTTATCAGGTCATCATTAGGTGTTACTTCATTTTCCCCACACTTAGGCATTTTATTATTGTTAAGCACTACCGTTGGAGTTGGTAAAACAATATGCTTCTCATTGATGTTTTTTTTCGGTTCAACGGTTTTGGTTGGTGGAGATTTAGACTTTTGACTCACAAAGGTGATCGATTTTTCATCATTACTAAGTGTCATTCTACCCTCTCTTACATCAAATAACGCCCCGGTGGACGCTAAGAATGGTCGACCTAAAATTATAGGAACGTTTTGGTCCTCTTCTATGTCAATGACAATAAATTCGACTAAAAAGGTTAAATTACCCACTTGAATGGGTAGGTTGTCAACAATTCCAACTAGGTGCCTAATGGTTTGATTAAAGAGTCGAACACTCATCTCCGTTGGACTTAACTCACCTACTCCTAATCTCGTATATAATGAAAGAGGCATAACACTCACACTCGCGCCTAAATCTGCTAGTGCATCATACATGACACAATCACTAAGTAGACATGGAACAATAAATTCACCCGGATCACCCAACCTGGGTAGAGGTTTCGGTGGAACTGTCTTCACCGGGTTTATCTTTACGGTTTTTGTTTCTTGTACTTTCTTATTCTTCTTCTTTTTTCCAGAGGTATCACAAACTTTATTACCTATTACTTGCTCATACTCAACTGGCTTTACATACTCGGGTGGTGGTGGTGGTGTTACTTCTTCATTGTTACTCGCATCTAAAACCTTCCCATCTTCTGGTGTTGGTTTTTTAGAATTTGTTGACACCATATTGACATTCTCATTCCGAGGATTTACTTCAGTATTACTCGATAGCTTTCCTTGTTCCCTCTCACTCATCATGCTAGCAAGAGTACCTACGTGTTTTTCTAGATTCAAAATGGAAGCTTGTTGAGTTCTTAATGACTGATCAAACCTCTCATTTGTTTGCGTTTGAGATGTAATAAATTGTGTTTGAGATTCCATTAGCTTTGCCATCATTTCTTCCAGATTTAGGTTTTTCTCTTCGGTTTGTTGTGGTGGTTTATACAAGCTAGGTCTTTGTTGATTGAAAGTGTTGTTTTGAGTTGGTTGGTTATTCGGACCTTGTTGGTTATACGAGTTATTGTTTGGTCCATTTGGATTGTAAAGAATGTTTTGATTTCGATTAAAGTTTGGCCTTGGCTGTTGATAATTATTTTGATAATTATTTCCCGGCCTTTGGTTCATGTAGGAAACATTCTCTCGTTGTTCCATCGTTTGTTCGATGTGACAATCTTTCGTTAAGTGTGGTCCACTGCATTGCTCACAACCGATTCGTATTGCGTGAATATCTTTAGTCATCTTTTCCATTCGTCTTTCGAAAGCATCTATTTTTGCGGAAAGGGAATCAAAGTCATGGCTAGAATCGGCTCTAGCCGCTTTAGATGAACGAAAAATACCTTTTTCCTGATGCCACTCATGTGAGTGGGAGGCTGTGTTATCGATAATTTTATAAGCTTCAGTTGCAGTTTTCTTCATAATGGAACCACCAGCTGCTATGTCGATGTCTTTTCGTGTAGCAATGTCGCATCCTTGGTAGAATATTTGTACTATTTGATAAGTGTCTAAACCATGTTGCGGACATCCTCTTAACAATTTTCCAAATCTTGTCCACGCCTCATATTGAGTTTCATTTGGCTTTTGCGTGAACGTAACAATTTCTCCTTGAAGTCTCACGGCTTTAGATGCCGGAAAAAATTGTTTAAGAAAATTTTCAACTAAGACATCCCATGTATCAATTGCCCCTTCAGGTAACGATTCTAACCAATCTTTGGCTTCTCCCTTTAAAGTCCAGGGAAATAACATGAGATATATCTGTTCATCCTCCACTTCTCGAATTTTAAATAGAGTACAGATCCTATTAAAGGTACGAAGATATTTGTTTGGATCTTCCTTTGGTGCACCTCTAAATTGGCATTGATTTGTTACCATGTGTAGGATTTGTCCTTTGATTTCATAATCTGGCGCATTAATGTCAGGTTGATTAATTGCGTGACCTTGGCCAGTGCGTTTAGCTCTCATTCGGTCTTCCATACTTAGAGGTTCCAGATATTCCATGATTGAATTTGTTGAATCTGAATCACTAAAGGATTCTGATTTAATGGTTGGTTCCTCTACAATCTACGTTTGAATGATTGGTGGTTCCGGAGGAAAGATTAATGGTTCAGGATCTCTGAATTGTTCCTGAATATTCTCCGGATTCTCAATTGTGAGGTCGGGTTTAAAAAATAGATTATCGGAAATTTGAATTGGAGTACTTGGTCGACTGGATGACGATTCTAAAAAAAAAACAACGGCGACAATATTTGCTAGATGTCTTGATCGAGTTACAGGTGGTGAACGTACAAAAGGTGATGAACGTTTTGCTCGGTGCATTCACTGAATATCCTATTAGTTATAAAAATAAAAATTATATAAGTTATCAAAATAATAGACTTTTCTGCTTTTGCCCACGTTTCGAATAGCCAATAGATGCAGCAGGGAGCCAGAACCCTTTAAATCGGAAGCTCACCACTCAGCCACTAACAAATTCAACTATTACTACGAAGCAGAAAATTTGGATGTTTATCAATTTAACCACTTAAAATAATTTTTCGTTGAAATTTTAGAGAAATTTTAGAGAAGAAATAGAAGAAAAATCTAAGTCCTAAAAACTAGAGCGGCGAAAAATAAGAAAGAAAAAGAGCGCGTCGAAAAAAAAACGTCGAAAAATAAAAGGTCGAAAAAAATATAAAAATAAGAAAGTAGTGCGTCGAAACTTAAAAAGGAACTAAAAACTAAGAATTAAAAGTCGCGTCTAAAAATACTAAAGCTTAAAAGGAATTCTATATTCAAAAGCGGCAATTACTTAAAAAGTACTACAATCTTAAAACGGCGTCGCAAAATTTTAAAGCACCTAAATCTTAGTCTAAAGAAAAAGCACTTAAGGGATTTTAAGGCAAAGCCTAAAAATCTAGAAATAAAAATAACTATGGCAAAAACTATGACTTAAAACTAAATACGAGCGAAAAATACAAATATTATGTTAAAACGAATAAAAAGATATAAAATATAAAAATATACTTAAAGTTGTAAAAAGTACAATTTTTATAAAATTATTATTTTTATATTATTTATTTTATAAAATTATTAATTTTATAATTTATTAAAACTAATTAAACTAAATAATACAAATTAAATAATAAAACTAAAACTTAAATAATAAATAAATAAAAACCTAATTAGGGTTTTAATTAATTATAATTAATAATAATACTCCGTAATGATTGCTGTTAGATGGTCAAACCTGGCGTGTCAGATACCCTCATGCGATCGCATGAAGTTTTGCCTTCGGGCTCATGCGATCGCATGAGCTAGGGTTTCGGGCCAGGTTATGGGTTGCTACAGTACCAGGCCGAAACTTATATATTTATTTATTTTTTTTCTCTGTTTTCTGTTTTAATAAATAATTATGTAAATAAATGAAAACTTGTATTTTAAAAACTAAAATAAAAATAAAGAAACTTTATAATTTTATATATATATAACAAACTATTAAAAATATACAAATATTTTTTTTTCTTTTTATATTTTCGTATATTTAAAACGTATTTTTACAAAAGCGTATTTTTATAAAAGTAAACTAAAAATTAATAAAAATCCTTTTTTTATATATAGCGTTGCGCTTCCGGCGTTTAAGCAAGAATTTCCCCAGCAGCGGCGCCAAAAAATACTTGATGTTATGCTAGGGGTATATGAAATAGTATTAATTTTTACAAGGAAATACTATTAAATACGATACAATTTTACACAAGTTATTTATTTATTTATAGAGTGGATATACCTAAACCTTGCTACAATACTTATAGGCAGTGTACCTAATCGTACAGTAGTGTAGTTTTTAATAAGTCCGGTTCATTCCACAGGGATCTTTTAAATAAGCTTAACGCTATATTTTTAAAAACTATATTTGTAAAAATAAAAAAATGTAAGACCCTGATTTCTGTTTCAGACAGATGGGACGCCGTCCAAGAATGAAAGTTGGGACGCCGTCCAATGGTTGGGACGCCGTCCAACATAACTACGGGCCAGCTGTTATTTTATTTTAAAAAGGGGTATTTTGGTAAATTTCACATGGGTGCCGGTTTGGAGCCTTCAAGGCTGATTCATTGATCACTTTGGATCATATTTCACCAACCCAAAACACTCTCAACCTTATCTAGAGAGAGAGGAGAGTTTTAGAGAGAGAGAGATAGGTGGATTTGGAGAAGAAGGAGTCGGATTCTAGCAAAAGTTCGGGTTCTAAAGTTGTTCATCTCGCTCCTAGCTACGTTGTGGTGGTATTGGTAAGCTCAAACTCCGAATTTCATTTGTTAGATTTGATGTTCAAGTTAGGGTTTTGAGCTAGATTGTTGTGAAACCCTTTTAGATGATGAAGTAGGTTCATGGTGACTTGTTAATCTTGTCACTTGGCGGATTTTGGGTCGGTTGACAATTTGGCCTTGTTTAGGGTTTGATGGTGAGTTTAATCACTAGGTTTAGTGATTATGGAAGTGTTGGAACACTTTTGGGTGTGTTTGGTTGCCTAATTTTGAAATGGGTCAAATTAGGGTTTTGGTGTCAAAATGGGTACGACACGTGTTTAACACTTGTGTTCGGGCTTAATTGGTGTGTTAGGACTATTTTCACTCGTGTTAGTGGATATTGGTTAGTTTGGGCGCGTTTCGTGCTTGGAAGTGCAAATGGGTCGAATTTGCACTAGGTGTCAATTGGGTTGGTTTGTAAGTTAACCCTAATTGTGTTGTTGTGTTTGTGATAATGGAATAGGTACTTTCCATTTGGTGCGTTGCGGATTACTTGGAAGCATTCATCAAGGCGACTAGGTGAGTGTTAATATCCTATATGCATATGTATGTGTAGGATGGGTGCGGGTCGGGTGAAGTGATTCTCGGCTATCGAGCTCACTTCACATATAGGTGGATTTGATGGACTTTTGTATGAGTGCAATTGGCACAGTTGTGCATTTTGGTTGACCACCCTTTGGCGAGGTACACGTTTGTGTGTACGTTATCACACGTGGTTGTGATTTGGATGCTATAACCCCAATGGCGAAGGGTTGATATTGTCATGATGTGGATAACCCCGACGTGGTGGATTTTATAATCCCGTGACCGTGGGTTAAGTTGGAGAAGTGAATCGCGTGTAGTTCGGATTCATGATGACGCGTGTAGTTCGGTCATCTTATCGAAATGAATCTCGTGTAGTTCGGATTCATGGTGACTCGTGTAGTTCGGTCATCTTATTGAGGTAGTAATCTCGTGTGGTTTCGGATTACTAAGGCTCGTGTAGTTTGGCCAACCTCGATGTTGTGAAGATAGTAATCTCGTATGGTTTCGGATTACTAAGGCTCGTGTAGTTCGGCCAATCTTCATTGTTGTATTTGGTTCTCGGTTTTGGGTTAAGGGGTTAACCTTGGTCATTTATATTGTTGTATATATTTATATTGTTGTATTGTCGTGATGTAGCTAACCCTCCGGGTGTAGCTTCTTGGCGTTGTTCACATCGTCGTTGGTGAACTTATATTTGTTGATGTATCTATAGCTTGTTGCTTAGTGACTACGGTATGCTTAGCTTAGCTTGCCTTATACTTGGATGCTTCGGTATGCGGTATTTGATATTTTGTGGCGTGTCCATTTTATGCATATATATGTATGTAGTATGTTATCACTCACTAAGCGTTAGCTTATCCTCTCGTTGTTTATATTTTTATAGATTGCATGGATGCGGTGGCTCGGGTAAGCGCGGGGACTAGTGGACTTGCGTAGTTTTCTTTAGAAGACTTGCTTTTGGATTTGATTAGGACTGGGTAGCGTATCCCCAATCCCATGCTCGGTCTTTATTTAATGTTAAAATTAATGTGGCCGAAAACTCTTAGTTTTGTACGAAAGTTGTAAAACGGCCGATGTGGGCCCGGTGTCGTAAAACTCGGTTTTTATTGTGAAAAACTCTTAGTTTAAACTATTGTAATATATTGTGAAAGTGTTTTGGTTTAAAAGTGTCGGGAAGCGGGTTTTCGCCCGCGTGTGTTCGAAAAACTGATCAGGCTGTTTTAGTACATCTGGACGCCGTTCCAGATGGCTGGACGCCATCCCAGTCTTAAGTTCTGGACGCCGTCCAAGCTTTTGGACGCCGTCCAAGCTTTTGGACACCGTCCAGATCAACTGTTCCAGAAAAAAAAAATTAATTGTGGCACATTTTCGGATGGTTAACGGGTTGGGTTGTTAAAAGTGGTATCAGAGCATGGTCTAAGGGATTTAGGTGACTTGAGATAGGTGCCTAGACTTAGACTTTTGTGTGTGCTTATTTGTTGCGGGACTTGTAGGATTATGGGTCGGAATGGGAATTTGGTTAGTGCCTTAATTGATAGGTAGACTAACGTGTATATTAATACGTGGATATTATTAATATACGATTGTGTTATGTTTGTGTTTATGTTGCGTTGCGAATATCATCGAGCAAGATGGTCGTTGTACTAACGAGGGGATACGATGTGTGTGCGTAATAAGGACTTGCAAACCTTATTACGGGTGCAAATCGTGTTTAACAAGTGATGTACCACGAGTGTCGAGCAAGATGGGGCGGTGTTATGCGTGTTGTTTTATACGTTCGCGGACTAATCGTTTTGCATTCTTTAGAATGACGACGCGAAACGAGATCGAGACGAATGACGAGGAGTTTAACTCTAGAGTTGTGGCCGCCGTTGCGGAGCAAATGAGTGCATTTCAAGAAGAAATGGATAGGAGGTATTCTGAATTTCGAAATAGTGGTGAAATGGAGCATTGTCTTAAGAGCTTCATGAGAACTAAACCTCCGATGTATGACGGAAAACCGGATCCTTTGGTTAGCACCACATGGATTTCGGATGTTGAAGGGTGTTTTCGTACTATTGAATGCCCACCTGAGAAGAGGACAAGACTCGCTACTAGTTTGTTGCGGGGTAGGGCAAAGGATTGGTTGGATGGTAAGATTGATCTTGTCGGTGGTGAACCGTTTATGGCGTTATCGTGGGACTGGTTTAAGAAGGAATTCTTCGAGGAGTTTCTGACTTTAGCCGATTTTTCGGAAATGCGTAATGAGTTGCGAAATTTGCAACAGGGTTCTATGGATTTGAATACTCTCAAGACGACCTTTATGGCGAAGGCTCGTTTTTGCCCGGAGTATTTGGGGAATGATCGTTTGTTGATGGAGGATTTCTATCGGACTTTGAATGATGACTTGAAGAGTAAGATTAGCCGGGGTTACGCGAAGTCGTTTGCGGAATTATTCGCGGTGGCTAGAGGTTTTGAGTCGTATTCGCGATCGAAGATTGGTGAACCTTCAAGTGAGAGAAGGGTTGTTTCGTATGGTGCTCCGAGTAAGAGGACTAAGGGTCTGAGTGTGAGCACGGGTGGTACGCGGACGGGTATACCGGATTCTAGTGCATCTAGATGTTACAATTGTGGCATGAGGGGTCACAAGTCTTGGGAATGTTCGGTACCAAAGAGTGATGGCATGGTGTGCTTCCATTGCCAAGAAGAAGGACATCGTAAGTCGGAGTGTCCCAAGTTAGCGAGGACAGGTGCGGCAAGGAGACGTTAAGGTACGTTTCATTTTAATAAATATGTCCTTTGATTATTTATTATGTGCCGTTGAGTTGAGTTTATTAGATGCATTATGTTGTGCATGTTATTGATATGGGTGACGTTCCTAATGGAAGTACCCTATGGTGACGTTTCGATTGTCGGGCGAAGGGCGTAAGACTTGGTGCAACCAAGCATTCCTTAGTATTGGGAATTGTTTCTACCAAGCCATGGAAATGGGTTTTGGTGTTCGATTGTTAAGCGCGTGTTCGCTATAGTGTGGAAGTTGATGAACTATGAGGTTCGTCGGGTGGTTGGAACCCTTGAAATCGAGTGTTTTGAATCTCGATGTATGTTGGTAATGGAGTTTATATGACGCGACATTAGGTGCCTCTTTTATACCTACTAGCGTGGTGTTCAACTCCGATTGTGTTGCGGTTACATTGTACTTAGGGTACTGAAGTGAAACCCTTAGGTACATGAGTGACTAGGTGGAAATTGACAAACTAGAGCAATTGGATGATTGCGAGGGTGTGGTTTGTGTAATTGTAGTACACTTTTCGTTCGAAGTGTTTGAGGATTGATTTAAATCCTTCGTGTGCTCTCGGTTGGAGCAAGATGTGGTGATGGGTCGTGTGAACCCAATTGTTGGTAAAGTCTACCTTTGGTAGCATGGTACGATTGTACGAGATGCGGTTATGTGATGTAGTTCCAAGTGGGGGAGTTACACTCCCGCCCGAGGAAGTTTTAGTGTGAGATTTCGGATGACGTTTTAGTAAGATCTGAAAATTGTGTTGGGACCTAGTTTGGTCGATTTGTGGTAGATTACAATTTCGGATAAATTGTACTTATGGTTTGGATTTGAATTATCACCGAGGTGGTAATGTGGTAAATCTCATTGAGAGATAATGGACGTGTTTGGTGAGCAAGGTGAAATCCTTCGGTTAAGGGAGGTGTGTCGGATTCTCTTCTAGAGAATTATTGTTTTGTTCCTATGTTTGATATAGGTGGTTCTTGCTCGAGTGTGTGAATGGTTAGTGGTATCCGTTAGGATTCACTATGGCATAGCAGAGCGCGATGTTACGCTACTCGTCGTTCGAGGCCAAAAGGGCGTTGATTGATGAAGCATGACTTTCGGAGTAAGCTGACTTCATCATGGTATTGGTGATTGATGAAGCATGACCTTTAGGGTCCGCTGACTTCATCATGGGAGTATACGATTGGTGGAGCATGACCTTCGGGGTCCGCTGACTTCATCATGAGCGAGGTGTTATATCGGTGGAGCATGACCTTCAGGGTCCGCTGACTTCATCCGGTGTTGAGATTGGTGAAGCATGATCTTTGGGTCAGCTGACTTCATCATGGTAGTGGATCGCGTGTGGTTTTGGATTCACGATGACGCGTCTGGTTTCGGTCATCTTATTGTAGAAGTGAGTCGCGTGTAGTTCGGATTCACAAATGACGCGTGTGGTTTTGGTCATTGTATTGAGGAGTGAGTCTCGTGTAGTTCGGATTCACAAATGACTCGTGTAGTTCGGTCATTCCTCCGGGATAGTGACTCTCGTGTAGTTCGGATTCACTAAGGCGGGTGTAGTTCGGCCAATCCCGATTGTTGTTGTGGTGAAGGTAGTGAGTCTCGTGTAGTTCGGATTCACTAAGGCGCGTGTGTTTTCGGCCAGCCTTCGTGTGGTGTGATCTATCAGTTGATTTATATACCGATGGTGGGGTCGTAAGCACCGTGTGGTTTGATCTATTGGTTGTTTTATGCACCAATGGTGGGGTCGTAAGGACCGTGTTGTGGGAACTATCGGTTGTTTTATACGCCGATGGTGGGGTCGCGAGGACCATGTTGTGTGATTAGTGACACGATAGCCGTGTTTTGCTCACGTGTTGTTACGGGTGTGACGATCGTTGATTTTGTACACCTTAGGATCTAGAGTTGACATGATCGTCTTGGGCGCTATAGGTTTAAACCGTTTGTTATGATGTTACGGTAGTTGCGCATTGGTCGTATTGCGCACTACAAGGGGTGTTAGTGATTGGTGTTATCCGTAAGGATTCGTTTGGATCGGTCTTCATCGTTTCAGATTGTTGACTTTAGGATTAAGAGTTGGTTGCTTTTAGCATTGTACTTGGTAATGGTACGCTAGAGGTTTGATATCTCGGTTCGAGATTGGTTGAGTTTTTCCCGATGTGAGGGATGGAGCATGGTCTTGGTGCTCGAAGTGTGATTTGATAAATCGCGTGCGATGATTTCGGTTGTTAAAGGTGAATCATGGGGAAGAGTTGCATAGGAAACTCGGATTGGGGCTATGTTTGAGGACCGTTGAGTGAGGTCTGTTCGGTTACGTGTTGCAGATCGCGAGGACGCGACCGTGTTTAAGTGGGGGAGAGTTGTAAGACCCTGATTTCTGTTTCAGACAAATGGGACGCCGTCCAAATGTTGGGACGCCGTCCAAGAATGAAAGTTAGGACGCCGTCCAATGGTTGGGACGCCGAACAACATAACTACGGACCAGCTGTTATTTTATTTTAAAAAGGGGTATTTTGGTAAATTTCACATGGGTGCCGGTTTGGAGCCTTCGAGGCTGATTCATTGATCACTTTGGATCATATTTCACCAACCAAAAACACTCTCAACCTTATCTAGAGAGAGAGGAGAGTTTTATAGAGAGAGAGGTGGATTTGGAGAAGAAGGAGTCGGATTCTCGCAAAAGCTCAGGTTCTAAAGTTGTTCATCTCGCTCCTAGCTACATTGTGGTGGTATTGGTAAGCTCAAACTCCGAATTTCATTAGATTTGATGTTCAAGTTAGGGTTTTGAGCTAGATTGTTGTGAAACCCTTTTAGATGATGAAGTAGGTTCATGGTGACTTGTTAATCTTGTCACTTGGCGGGTTTTGGGTCGGTTGACGATTTGGCCTTGTTTAGGGTTTGATGGTGAGTTTAATCACTAGGTTTAGTGATTATGGAAGTGTTGGAACACTTTTGGGTGTGTTTGGTTGCCTAATTTTGAAATGGGTCAAATTAGGGTTTTGGTGTCAAAATGGGTACGACACGTGTTTAACACTTGTGTTCGGGCTTAATTCGTGTGTTAGGACCATTTTCACTCGTGTTAGTGGATATTAGTTAGTTTGGGCGAGTTTCGTGCTTGGAAGTGCAAATGGGTCGAATTTGCACTAGGTGTCAATTGGGTTGGTTTGTAAGTCAACCCTAATTGTGTTGTTGTGTTTGTGATAATGGAATAGGTACCTTCCATTTGGCGCGTTGCGGATTACTTGGAAGCGTTCATCAAGGCGACTAGGTGAGTGTTAATATCCTATATGCATATGTATGTGTAGGATGGGTGCGGGTCGGGTGAAGTGATTCTCTGCTATAGAGCTCACTTCACATTGTCGTGATGTGGATAACCCCAACGTGGTGGATTTTATAATCCCATGACCGTGGGTTGAGTTGGAGAAGGAATCGCGTGTAGTTCGGATTCACGATGACGCGTGTAGTTCGGTCATCTTATCGAAATGAATCTCGTGTAGTTCAGATTCATGGTGACTCGTGTAGTTCGGTCATCTTATTGAGGTAGTTATCTCGTGTGGTTTCGGATTACTAAGGCTCGTGTAGTTCAGCCAACCTCGATGTTGTGAAGATAGTAATCTCGTATGGTTTCGGATTACTAAGGCTCGTATAGTTCGGCCAATCTTCATTGTTGTATTTGGTTCTCGGTTTTGGGTTAAGGGGTTAACCTTGGTCGTTTATATTATTGTATATATTTATATTGTTGTATTGTCGTGATGTAGCTAACCCTCCGGGTGCAGCTTCTTGGCGTTGTTCACATCGTCGTTGGTGAACTTATATTTGTTGATGTATCTATAGCTTGTTGCTTAGTGACTACGGTATGCTTAGCTTAGCTTGCCTTATACTTGGATGCTTCGGTATGCGGTATTTGATATTTTGTGGCGTGTCCATTTTATACATATATATGTATGTAGTATGTTATCACTCACTAAGCGTTAGCTTACCCTCACGTTGTTTACATTTTTATAGATTGCATGGATGCGGTGGCTCGGGTAAGCGCGGGGACTAGTGGACTTGCGTAGTTTGCTTTAGAAGACTTGATTTTGGATTTGATTAGGATTGGGTAGCGTATCCCCAATCTGTAGTGACCCGAACTTTTTCATGTTTATATATATTAAATGAAATTGATATTTACATGATTAAGTGTTTTCAACATGTTAAGCAATCAAACTTATTAAGACTTGATTAATTGGAATAGGTTTCATATAGACAAATGACCACCCAAGTTGACCGGTGATTCACGAACGTTAAAATTTGTAAAAACTATACGATGACATATATATGGTTATATATATAGTTAACATGATTTTATTATAAGTATGTATCTCATTAGGTATTTTAACAATGAGTTATATACATAGAAATGAGACTATTAAATTAAGAAACTCGAAAACGATATATATAACGATTATCGTTATAACGTCTTACTAGGTACATATGAATCATATTAAGATATTGATACACTTGGTTAATTATGTTAAATGATAAGTAAATATATCATTAAGTGTATTAACAATGAACTACATATGTAAAAATAAGACTACTAACTTAATGATTTTGAAACGAGACATATATGTAACGATTATCGTTGTAACGACATTTAATGTATATAGATCATATTAAGAGATATTCGTACATCATAATATCATGATAATATAATAATTTAAAATCTCATTTGATATTATAAACATTGGGTTAACAACATTTAACAAGATCGTTAACCTAATGGTTTCAAAACAACATTTACATGTAACGACTAACGATGACTTAACGACTTAATTAAAATGTATATACATGTAGTGTTTTAATATGTATTCATACACTTTTGAAAGATTTCAAGACACTTATCAAAATACTTCTACTTAACAAAAATGCTTACAATTACATCCTCGTTCAGTTTCATCAACAAATCTACTCGTATGCATCCGTATTCGTATTCGTACAATACACAACTTTCAGATGTATGTACTATTGGTATATACACTCAAATAATCAGCTCTTAGCAGCCCATGTGAGTCACCTAACACATGTAGGAACCATAATTTGGCAACTAGCATGAAATATCTCATAAAATTACAAAAATATGAGTAATCATTCATGACTTATTTATATGAAAACAAAATTACATATCCTTTATATCTAATCCATACACCAACGACCAAAAACACCTACAAACACTTTCATTCTTCAATTTTCTTCATCTAATTGATCTCTCTCAAGTTCTATCTTCAAGTTCTAAGTGTTCTTCATAAATTCCAAAAGTTCTAGTTTCATAAAATCAAGAATACTTCCAAGATTGCAAGTTTACTTCCAAATTTTCTAAATCCATTCCAAGTAATCATCCAAGATCAAGAAACCTTTGTTAATTACAGTAGGTTATCTTTATAATACAAGATAATAATCATATGCAAACTTTAATTCAATTTCTATAACTATAACAATCTTATTTCGAGTGGAAATCTTACTTGAAATTGTTTTCGTGTCATGATTCTGCTTCAAGAACTTTCAAGCCATCCAAGGATCCTTTGAAGCTAGATCCATTTTTCTCATTTCCAGTAGGTTTATCCAAGGAACTTGAGGTAGTAATTATGTTCATAACATCATTCGATTCATACATAAAAAGCTGTCTTATTCAACGTTATAAACTTGTAATCACTAGAACATAGTTTAGTTAATTCTAAACTTGTTCGCAAATAAATTTAATCCTTCTAACTAGAATTTTAAAATCAACTAAACACATGTTCTATATCTATATGATATGCTAACTTAATGATTTAAAACCCGGAAACACGATAAACACCATAAAACTGGATATACGCCGTCGTAGTAAAACCGGGGGCTGTTTTGGTTGGGATAATTAAAAGCTAAGAAGAACTTTGATTTAAAAACTATACTTCTGGAAAAATGATTTTTCTTATGAACATGAAACTATATCCAAAAATCATGGTTAAACTCAAAGTGAAAGTATGTTTTTCAAAATGGTCATCAAGATGTCGTTCTTTCGACGAAAATGACTACCTCTTTCAAAAATGACTTGTAACTTGTATTTCCGACTATAAACTTATACTTTTTCTATTTAGATTCATAAAGTTAAGTTCAATACGAAACCGTGGCCACTGGAATCACTCAAAACGAATTAGAAACGAAGAAATGGCGAGTAAAACAAGATTGATAAAAACTACTCATTTTACCTACGTGAAAGTTAGTAATAAATCTATTCCAACCATAACCTAATCAACTTATATTATATATTATGTAATCTTGAGATACCATAGACACATATACAATGTTTTGAACTATCATGTCGACCCATCTATATATATATATATATATATATATATTGCGAAACAACTATAGACACTCTATATGTGAATGTTGGAGTTAGCTATACAGGGTTGAGGTTGATTCCAAAATATATATATAGTTTGAGTTGTGATCAATACTGAGATACGTATACACTGGGTCGTGGATTGATTCAAGATAATATTTATGGATTTATTTTTATACATCTAACTGTGGACAACTAGTTGTAGGTTACTAACGAGGACAGCTGACTTAATAAACTTAAAACATCAAAATGTATTAAAAGTATTGTAAATATATTTTGAACATACTTTGATATATATGTATATATTATTATAGGTTCGTGAATCAACCAGTGGCCAAGTCTTACTTCCCGATGAAGTAAAAATCTGTGAAAGTGAGTTATAGTCCCACTTTTAAAATCTAATATTTTTGGGATGAGAATACATGCAGGTTTTATAAATGATTTACAAAATAGACACAAGTACGTGAAACTACATTCTATGGTTGAATTATCGAAATCGAATATGCCCCTTTTTATTAAGTCTGGTAATCTAAGAATTAGGGAACAGACACCCTAATTGACGCGAATCCTAAAGATAGATCTATTGGGCCTAACAAACCCCATCCAAAGTACCGGATGCTTTAGTACTTCGAAATTTATATCATATCCGAAGGGTGTCCCGGAATGATGGGGATATTCTTATATATGCATCTTGTTAATGTCGGTTACCAGGTGTTCACCATATGAATGATTTTTATCTCTATGTATGGGATGTGTATTGAAATTTGAAATCTTGTGGTCTATTGTTATGATTTGATATATATAGGTTAAACCTATAACTCACCAACATTTTTGTTGACGTTTAAAGCATGTTTATTCTCAGGTGAATGCTAAGAGCTTCCGCTGTTGCATACTAAAATAAGGACAAGATTTGGAGTCCATGTTTGTATGATATTGTGTAAAAACTGCATTCAAGAAATTGATTTCGATGTAACATATTTGTATTGTAAACCATTATGTAATGGTCGTGTGTAAACAGGATATTTTAGATTATCATTATTTGATAATCTATGTAAAGCTTTTTAAACCTTTATTTATGAAATAAAGGTTATGGTTTGTTTTAAAAATGAATGCAGTCTTTGAAAAAACATCTCATATAGAGGTCAAAACCTCGCAACGAAATCAATTAATATGGAACGTTTTTAATCAATAAGAACGGGACATTTCAGTTGGTATCCGAGCGTTGGTCTTAGAGAACTAGAATTTTGCATTAGTGTGTCTTATCGAGTTTGTTAGGATGCATTAATGAGTCTGGACTTCGACCGTGTTTACTTGAAAAATGATTACTTAACAAATTTTATTGGAAACTATATATTTTTAACATGTGAATATTATGTGATATATTTATCTCTTAACGTGTTTGATATTATGTGATAGATGTCTACCTCTAATACAAGTCCCATTGACTCATCTAATAATAATGAAGAGTCAAATGTAATTTGGAATGATTCGTGGACTGATTCACAAGTTCTCGAAGAGGAACCGGAAGAAGAATCGGAACCGGAAGAAGAATCAAAACCGGAGGAGGAGGAACCGGAAGAAGAAATAGAACCGGTGGGGGAAATAATAAAACGGTTAAGTAAAAGAAAATCCTCAACCAATCGACCAAGGTTAATTATGGTCAACGGTGTTTCTGCCAAGGAAGCAAAATATTGGGAGGATTACCAATTCTCCGATGAATCGGATCCCGACGAGGATTCCGATGATGTTATAGAAATTACCCCAACTGAATTTAAAAAGGCAAAAGAGAACAATAAGGGAAAGGGCATAAAAATATAGAAATCTGATTCCAACCCCGATGAACTTTATATGTATCGTCAACACCCGTATTTCTTAAGTTGTAACAATAATCCGGGAACCTCTAAACCACCAGGTTTTTCTAGACCAATGTGGAAAACGACGGCTCGTATTAGGGGAACATCATATATCCCTAAAAACTTAGCAAAAAGAACCAAGTTCGAAAAAGAAGAAACGAGTGAGTCGGAATAAGATAGTTGTATTTGTGCGGTGTAATATATGTAATATAGTGTGCTTATGCTTTACGATATATGTAAAAATTGCTTGTATTAATAAGTATCTTTTATGAATCTAACTCTTGTCTATTTTACAGTATAAAAACACAAAATGGATAGACAACCCAATATTTTAGAAGACTTACCCGGAGACATGATTGATGAAATCTTGTCTAGAGTCGGTCAGAATTCCTCGGCATAACTATTTATGGCAAAATCAGTTTGTAAGACATTCGAAGAACGTTCTAAGAATGCCTTGGTTTATAAAAGGCTTTCGTTTGAAAGATGGGGGATATCACATTGGGAAACCCATAAGTTACGATGTGTTTACTTTGACGCATATATTGCGGGGAACCCAAATGCTATTTTACGCAACGGGTTAAGAAATTATTTTGACTCAATGTATCCGAATATAGGACTTCATAATTTAGAAAAAGCGGCTAACATGCAACAAAAAGAAGCATGTTATGCTTACGGGTTAGTAATGTTCGCTTCTCACCAAAGTGAGAAAAAGAACATCGGGCTACAACTATTAAACAAAACGTTCCCACAAGTGACGGAGTCGGTAATTGGGGTAAGAAATGAGGTTTTTTGGTTATTACGAGACTGTTGGTCATTACGTAACCTTCGTCCTTTTGACGACGTTACAACACGTTGTCATACTATCGGTCACAACGGTTATGTTCCACAAGACCAAGGATGGGAAGTGGTATTAGAAAAACCAGAATGCATGACTTGTTTCTGGACGTATGAATTACGTATCTTTGTTGCCTTTGCTGAACGCCTTATTTATTAACTAGAATTATCTTCGCAACTACTTTGTATCAAAGTTTTATGTGCTATATTTCATGCTATATGTAAAATAGCGGTATTGTAAGTTTGCAAGTTATTGTATAAAGGTTTGAATATGATATATATTTTTTTGTGATTAGTTTTTCATATAGAATTGTAGTAGTTGAAATGGTATGTTAGCTACTAAGTATGAACTTAACGGGTAGGTACTACCCGAATTAAAGAGTATAAAATGCTAATATGAAGAAAGAGCTTTTATAAATAAGTTCATATTACGCTACGAAATACTATTGACTACTCTTGATATTCTATATGATTAACTCGTTTCATTTGACTATTCTGAAGGAAATGGCACCGACTACTCGACACACCTTGAATATGAGTGAAGAGGAATTTCGTGCCTTTCTTGCTTCAAACATAGCCGCAGTACAGGCCGCGCTACATACCAACAATAACCTTAGATCTAGTAGTACAGGAAATCATGTAGGATGCACCTACAAAGAATTCACTGCCTGCAAACCTTTGGAATTTGATGGAACCGAAGGACCGATCAGATTGAAACGGTGGACCGAGAAGGTTGAATCGGTGTTTGCCATAAGTAAGTGTACTGAAGAGGAAAAAGTGAAGTACGCTATGCATACCTTCACAGGTTCTGCGTTAACATGGTGGAATACCTATCTAGAGCAAGTGGGAAAAGATGATGCTTGCGCACTACCGTGGTCAGCATTCAAGCACTTGATGAACGAGAAGTACCGTCCCAGAACTGAGGTCAATAAGCTCAAGACAGAACTTAGAGGGTTACGAACCCAAGGATTTGATATTACCACGTACGATAGACGATTCATAGAATTATGCCTATTGTGTCCGGGAGCGTTCGAAGATGAGGAAGAGAAGATCGACGCGTTTGTGAAAGGATTACCGGAAAGAATCCAAGAAGATATAAGTTCACACGAGCCCGCCTCCATACAATAGGCATGTAGAATGGCTCACAAACTAGTGAACCAGATTGAAGAAAGAATTAAAGAACAGACTGCTGAAGAGGCCAATGTGAAGCAAGTCAAAAGAAAGTGGGAGGAAAACGGTGATAAGAATCACCAATACAACAGCAACAGCAATTACAACAATAATCGCAACAACTATCCCAACAATCGCAACATCAATCGCAACTACAACAAACGGCCCAACAACAACAACAACAACAATAACAACAATAACAACAACAACTACAACAATCATCCCAACAACAATAATAATCGCAACAACAACAACAATCAGAAGCAGCTATGCCAAAGGTGTGAAAAGTATCACTCGGGGTTCTGCACCAAATTTTGCAACAAGTGTAAAAGAAATGGTCATAGCGCGGCGAAGTGTGAGGTCTACGGACCAGGGGTTAACAGAACGAAAGGAACAAATGGTGTCGGAACGAGTAATGGCGGAGCAAGTAGTGTCAGAGCAAGTTATGCCAATGTAGTTTGTTATAAATGTGGAAAACCGGGCCACATTATTAGAAATTTCCCAAACCAGGAGAACACGAATGGACAAGGCTGCAGAAGAGTTTTCAATATTAATGCGGCAGAGGCACAGAAAGACCCGGAGCTTGTTACGGGTACGTTTCTTATTGACAATAAATCTGCTTACGTTTTATTTGATTCGGGTGTGGATAGAAGCTATATGAGTAGAGATTTTTGTGCTAAATTAAGTTATCCATTGACGCCTTTGGATAGTAAATTTTTACTCGAATTAGCAAATGGTAAATTAATTTCAGCAGATAATATATGTCAGAATCGAGAAATTAAACTGGTTAGCGAAACATTTAAGATTGACTTGATACCAGTAGAGTTAGGGAGTTTTGATGTGATAATCGGTATGGACTGGTTGAAAGAAGTGAAAGCAGAGATCGTTTGTTACAAAAATGCAATTCGCATTATACGAGAAAAAGGAAAACCCTTAATGGTGTACGGAGAAAAGGGCAACACGAAGCTACATCTTATTAGTAATTTGAAGGCACAAAAACTAATAAGAAAAGGTTGCTATGCTGTTCTAGCACACGTCGAGAAAGTACAAACTGAAGAAAAGAGCATCAATGATGTTCCCGTCGCAAAAGAATTTCCCGATGTATTTCCGAAAGAATTACCGGGATTACCCCCACATCGATCCATTGAATTTCAAATAGATCTTGTACCAGGAGCTGCACCAATAGCTCGTGCTCCTTACAGACTCGCACCCAGCGAGATGAAAGAACTACAAAGCCAATTACAAGAACTTTTAGAGCATGGTTTCATTCGACCAAGCACATCACCGTAGGGAGCTCCTGTTTTGTTTGTCAAGAAGAAAGATGGTACATTCAGGTTGTGTATCGACTACCGAGAGTAGAACAAACTTACCATCAAGAACCGCTACCCACTACCGAGAATCGACGACTTATTTGATCAACTACAAGGCTCGTCTGTTTATTCAAAGATTGACTTACGTTCCGGGTATCATTAAATGCGGGTGAAAGAAGATGATATTCCAAAGACTGCTTTCAGAACACGTTACGGTCATTACGAGTTTATGGTCATGCCATTAGGTTTAACTAATGCACCAGCTGTGTTCATGGACCTTATGAACCGAGTGTGTGGACCATACCTTGACAAGTTTGTCATTGTTTTCATTGATGACATACTTATTTACTCAAAGAATGACCAAGAACATGGTGAACATTTGAGAAAGGTGTTAGAAGTATTGAGGAAGGAAGAATTGTACACTAAATTTTCAAAGTGTGCATTTTGGTTGGAAGAAGTTCAATTCCTCGGTCACATAGTGAACAAAGAAGGTATTAAGGTGGATCCGGCAAAGATAGAAACTGTTGAAAAGTGGGAAACCCCGAAAACTCTGAAACACATACGCCAGTTTTTAGGACTAGCTGGTTACTACAGAAGGTTCATCCAAGACTTTTCCAGAATAGCAAAACCCTTGACTGCATTAACGCATAAAGGGAATAAATTTGAATGGAAGGATGAACAAGAGAAAGCGTTTCAGTTATTGAAGAAAAAGCTAACTACGGCACCTATATTGTCATTGCCTGAAGGGAATGATGAGTTTGTGATTTATTGTGACACATCAAAGCAAGGTCTCGGTTGTGTATTAATGTAACGAACGAAGGTGATTGCTTATGCGTCTAGACAATTGAAGATTCACGAACAAAATTATACGATGCATGATTTGGAATTAGGCGCGGTTGTTTTTGCATTAAAGACTTGGAGGCACTACTTATATGGGGTCAAAAGTATTATATATACCGACCACAAAAGTCTTCAACACATATTTAATCAGAAACAATTGAATATGAGGCAGCGTAGGTGGATTGAATTGTTGAATGATTACGACTTTGAGATTCGTTACCACCCGGAGAAGGCAAATGTGGTAGCTGACGCCTTGAGCAGGAAGGACAGAGAACCCATTCGAGTAAAATCTATGAATATAATGATTCACAATAACCTTACTACTCAAATAAAGGAGGCGCAACAAGGAGTTTTAAAAGAGGGAAATTTAAAGGATGAAATACCCAAAGGATCGGAGAAGCATCTTAATATTCGGTGAAGACGGAACCCGGTATAGGGCTAAAAGGATTTGGGTACCAAAATTTGGAGATATGAGAGAAATGGTACTTAGAGAAGCTCATAAAACCAGATACTCAATACATCCTGGAACGGGAAAGATGTACAAGAATCTCAAGAAACATATTTGGTGGCCGGGTATGAAAGCCGATGTTGCTAAATACGTAGGAGAATGTTTGACGTGTTCTAAGGTCAAAGCTGAGTATCAGAAACCATCAGGTCTACTTCAACAACCCGAAATCCCGGAATGGAAATGGGAAAACATTACCATGGATTTCATCACTAAATTGCCAAGGACTGCAAGTGGTTTTGATACTATTTGGGTAATAGTTGATCGTCTCACCAAATCAGTACACTTCCTACCAATAAGAGAAGATGACAAGATGGATAAGTTAGCACGACTGTATTTGAAGGAAGTCATCTCCAGACATGGAATACCAATCTCTATTATCTCTGATAGGGATGGCAGATTTATTTCAAGATTCTGGCAGACATTACAGCAAGCATTAGGAACTCGTCTAGACATGAGTACTGCCTATCATCCACAAATCGATGGGCAGAGTGAAAGGACGATACAAACGCTTGAAGACATGCTACGAGCATGTGTTATTGATTTCGGAAACAGTTGGGATCGACACCTACCGTTAGCAGAATTTTCCTACAACAACAGTTATCATTCTAGTATTGAGATGGCGCCGTTTGAGGCACTTTATGGTAGAAAGTGCAGGTCTCCAATTTGTTGGAATGAAGTGGGGGATAGACAGATTACGGGTCCGGAGATAATACAAGAAACTACCGAGAAAATCATCCAAATTCAACAAAGATTGAAAACCGCCCAGGGTCGACAAAAGAGCTACGCGGACAGTAAAAGAAAAGATATAGAGTTTGAAATTGGAGAAATGGTCATGCTTAAGGTTTCACCTTGGAAAGGCGTTGTTCGATTTGGTAAACGGGGGAAACTAAATCCAAGGTACATTGGACCATTCAAGATTATAGATCGTGTCGGACCAGTAGCTTACCAACTGGAGCTACCTCCACAACTCGCGGCTGTACATAACACTTTCCACGTCTCAAATTTGAAGAAATGTTTTGCTAAAGAAGATCTCACTATTCCGTTGGACGAAATCCAAATCAATGAAAAACTTCAATTCATTGAAGAACCCGTCGAAATAATAGATCGTGAGGTTAAAAGACTTAAACAAAACAAGATACCGATTGTTAAGGTTCGATGGAATGCTCGTAGAGGACCCGAGTTCACCTGGGAGCGTGAAGATCAGATGAAAAAGAAATACCCGCATTTATTTCTAGAATATTCGTCAACACTTTCAACAGCTTAAAATTTCGGGACGAAATTTATTTAACGGGTAGGTACTGTAGTGACCCGAACTTTTCCATGTTTATATATATTAAATAAAATTGATATTTACATGATTAAGTATTTCCAACATGTTAAGCAATCAAACTTATTAAGACTTGATTAATTGGAATAGGTTTCATATAGACAAATGACCACCCAAGTTGACCGGTGATTCACGAACGTTAAAATTTGTAAAAACTATACGATGACATATATATGGTTATATATATAGTTAACATGATTTTATTATAATTATGTATCTCATTAGGTATTTTAACAATGAGTTATATACATAGAAATGAGACTATTAAATTAAGAAACTCGAAAACGATATATATAACGATTATCGTTATAACGTCTTACTAGGTACATATGAATCATATTAAGATATTGATACACTTGGTTAATTATGTTAAATTATAAGTAAATATATCATTAAGTGTATTAATAATGAACTACATATGTAAAAATAAGACTACTAACTTAATGATTTTGAAACGAGACATATATGTAACGATTATCGTTGTAACGACATTTAATGTATATAGATCATATTAAGAGATATTCGTACATCATAATATCATGAGAATATAATAATTTAAAATCTCATTTGATATTATAAACATTGGGTTAACAACATTTAACAAGATCGTTAACCTAATGGTTTCAAAACAACATTTACATGTAACGACTAACGATGACTTAACGACTCAATTAAAATGTATATACATGTAGTGTTTTAATATGTATTCATACACTTTTGAAAGACTTTAAAACACTTATCAAAATACTTCTACTTAACAAAAATTCTTACAATTACATCCTCGTTCAGTTTCATCAACAAATCTACTCGTATGCACCCGTATTCGTACTCGTACAATACACAGCTTTCAGATGTATGTACTATTGGTATATACACTCCAATGATCAGCTCTTAGCAGCCCATGTGAGTCACTTAACACATGTGGGAACCATCATTTGGCAACTAGCATGAAATATCTCATAAAATTACAAAAATATGAGTAATCATTCATGACTTATTTACATGAAAACAAAATTACATATCCTTTATATCTAATCCATACACCAACGACCAAAAACACCTACAAACACTTTCATTCTTCAATTTTCTTCATCTAATTGATCTCTCTCAAGTTCTATCTTCAAGTTCTAAGTGTTCTTCATAAATTCCAAAAGTTCTAGTTTCATAAAATCAAGAATACTTCCAAGATTGCAAGTTTACTTCCAAATTTTCTAAATCCATTCCAAGTAATCATCCAAGATCAAGAAACCTTTGTTACATACAGTAGGTTATCTTTCTAATACAAGGTAATAAGCATATTCAAACTTTAATTCAATTTCTATAACTATAACAATCTTATTTCGAGTGGAAATCTTACTTGAAATTGTTTTCGTGTCATGATTCTGCTTCAAGAACTTTCAAGCCATCCAAGGATCCTTTGAAGCTAGATCCATTTTTCTCATTTCCAGTAGGTTTATCCAAGGAACTTGAGGTAGTAATGATGTTCATAACATCATTTGATTCATACATAAAAAGCTGTCTTATTCAACGTTATAAACTTGTAATCACTAGAACATAGTTTAGTTAATTCTAAATTTGTTCGCAAATAAAGTTAATCCTTCTAACTAGACTTTTAAAATCAACTAAAAACATGTTCTATATCTATATGATATGCTAACTTAATGATTTAAAACCCGGAAACACGATAAACACCATAAAACTGGATATACGCCGTCGTAGTAAAACCGGGGGCTGTTTTGGTTGGGATAATTAAAAGCTAAGAAGAACTTTGATTTAAAAGCTATAATTCTGGAAAAAATGATTTTTCTTATGAACATGAAACTATATCCAAAAATCATGGTTAAACTCAAAGTGAAAGTATGTTTTTCAAAATGGTCATCAAGATGTCGTTCTTTCGACGGAAATGACTACCTCTTTCAAAAATGACTTGTAACTTGTATTTTCGACTATAAACTTATACTTTTTCTATTTATATTCATAAAGTTAAGTTCAATACAAAACCGTGGCCACTGGAATCACTCAAAACGGATTAGAAACGAAGAAATGGCGAGTAAAACAAAATTGATAAAAAACTACTCATTTTACCTACGTGAAAGTTAGTAATAAATCTATTCCAACCATAACCTAATCAACTTATATTGTATATTATATAATCTTGAGATACCATAGACACGTATACAATGTTTCGACCTATCATGTCGACCCATCTATATATATATTGCGGAACAACCATAGACACTCTATATGTGAATGTTGGAGTTAGCTATACAGGGTTGAGGTTGATTCCAAAATATATATATAGTTTAAGTTGTGATCAATACTGAGATACGTATACACTAGGTCGTGGATTGATTCAAGATAATATTTATGGATTTATTTCTGTACATCTAACTGTGGACAACTAGTTGTAGGTTACTAACGAGGACAGCTGACTTAATAAACTTAAAACATCAAAATGTATTAAAAGTATTGTAAATATATTTTGAACATACTTTGATATATATGTATATATTGTTATAGGTTCGTGAATTAACCAGTAGCCAAGTCTTACTTCCCGACGAAGTAAAAATCTATGAAAGTGAGTTATAGTCCCACTTTTAAAATCTAATATTTTTGGGATGAGAATACATGCAAGTTTTATAAATGATTTACAAAATAGACACAAGTACGTGAAACTACATTCTATGGTTGGATTATTGAAATCGAATATGCCCCTTTTTATTAAGTCTGGTAATCTAAGAATTAGGGAACAGACACCCTAATTGACGCGAATCCTAAAGATAGATCTATTGGGCCTAACAAACCCCATCCAAAGTACCGGATGCTTTAGTACTTCGAAATTTATATCATATCCGAAGGGTGTCCCGGAATGATGGGGATATTCTTATATATGCATCTCGTTAATGTCGGTTACCAGGTGTTCACCATATGAATGATTTTTATCTCTATGTATGGGATGTGTATTGAAATATGAAATCTTGTGGTCTATTGTTATGATTTGATATATATAGGTTAAACCTATAACTCACCAACATTTTTGTTGACGTTTAAAGCATGTTTATTCTCAGGTGAATACTAAGAGCTTCCGCTGTTGCATACTAAAATAAGGACAAGATTTGGAGTCCATGTTTGTATGATATTGTGTAAAAACTGCATTCAAGAAACTGATTTCGATGTAACATATTTGTATTGTAAACCATTATGTAATGGTCGTGTGTAAGCAGGATATTTTAGATTATCATTATTTGATAATCTACGTAAAGCTTTTTAAACCTTTATTTATGAAATAAAGGTTATGGTTTGTTTTAAAAATGAATGCAGTCTTTGAAAAAACGTCTCATATAGAGGTCAAAACCTCGCAATGAAATCAATTAATATGGAACGTTTTTAATCACTAAGAACGGGACATTTCACAATCCCATGCTCGGTCTTTATTTAATGTTAAAATTAATGTGGCCGAAAACTCTTAGTTTTGTAAGAAAGTTGTAAAACGGCCGATGTGGGCCCGGTGTCGTAAAACTCGGTTTTTATTGTGAAAAACTCTTAGTTTAAACTATTGTAATATATTGTGAAAGTGTTTTGGTTTAAAAGTGTCGGGAAGCGGGTTTTCGCTCGCGTGTGTTCGAAAAACTGATCAGGCTGTTTTAGTACATCTGGACGCCGTCCCAGATGGCTGGACGCCATCCCAGTCTTAAGTTCTGGACGCCGTCCAAGCTTTTGGACGCCGTCCAAGCTTTTGGATGCCGTCCAGATCAACTGTTCCAGAAATTTTTTTTAATTGTGGCACATTTTCGGATGGTTAACGGGTTGGGTTGTTACAAAAAATATATATAAGTAGTATTATTATTACAAAAGGGGGTTTTTATCGTTTAATGACCGGTTTGTCAATTTTAAAACTTTAGTCGCAGTTAAAACCTAATGTAAAATATTAAAAATAAATATAACTTAATTTTAAGCGTAAAGTAAATAACAATAATGAAATTGCGATAAATAAAAGTGCGATAAAATAAAATTGCGATAATTAAAGAGAACGATAATTAAAAGTGCAATTAAATACGATAACAGTAAATAAAAGTGCGAAAATTAAAAGTGCAATTAAATATGAAAATAAAGAATTATGCTTATTTAAACTTCCGTAATCATGATGTTCGACGTGTTGATTTTAGTTTATTCCCATAGGTTAATTGTCCTTTGTCCTGGATTATTCAATATGTCCGTCTGGTTTTTGTCCACAACAGTCCATCTGTCATAAATTTAAAGTGCGAGTGTCCTCGTCAAATTATCCTTATATCCGAAGTCAAATATTCCAACTAATTGGGGACTTAAACAGTAACAAGGTCTTAATATTTTGTTTAACAATTACACCAGGATATCGACTGCGTGTAACCCATGGTTTTAATACTTTGTTAACAATTACGCCAAGTGTCCTTATACATAATTCACCCCTGTTTTAATAAGTCTATTAACTATTAATCCATTCCCGTGTCCGGTTAAATGAACGATTATTCATACATATAAATATCCCACCCATCGTGTCCGATCGAGTGTATATGGTTATTTATAGGTATGTCCAATTGTAAATCTTTATATTAAATTAAAAAATTATCATTTAATTAAACAAATATAAAGCCCATTAATAGCCCATAGTCTAATTTCCACAAGTGTCGTTCTTTTATCCAAACCTCAATTATGGTACAAAGCCCAATTACCCCGTCTTAATATTTTAGCCCAACATCATGATTACTTCGTCTTAAATAAGCATAGTAATAACTTAGCTACGAGACATTAAATTAAAAAGGTTGAACATAACTTACAATGATTAAAAATAGCGTAGCGTTACACGGACAGAATTTCGACTTACACCCTTACAACATTCGCTAACATACCCTTATTATTAGAATTTAAAATTAAAATTATAATATATATATATATATATATATATATATATATATATATATATATATATATATATATGTATATATATATATATATATATATATATATATATATATATATATATATATATGTATGTATATATATATATATACACACGTGAGTGAGATAGAGAGATGATAAGATGTTCAACCAAAACTGCGAAATTTATAGGCATGTGGCCAACTTTTCAGGGCCATGCGATCGCATGGCTTTGATGCCTGATTTCCATGCGATCGCATGGAGGTAGGTAACAGCTCACATGATTTTTTTTTCTTGCTTTCCGACGTTTATAATATATAATATAATATATATATTAATTTTAAGAATTAATTATATATTATATTATATTCATATGCATAGTTGACTTGTAATTTTTAGTCCGTTGCGTCGAGCATTGAGAGTTGACTTTGGTCCCGGTTCCGGATTTTCGAACGTTCTTGCGTATAATTTAATATCTTGTACTTTGCGTTTCGCATCTTGTACTCTTGTAATTTTGAGACGTTTCTTATCAATAATTGGAACCACTTTAATTGTACTTTGTACTTTTGAGCTTTTTGGTCGTTTGCGTCTTCAATTCGTCGAATCTGTCTTTTATCTTCACCTTTTTATTATTTAAACGAATATCACTTGTAAATAGAACAATTGCAACTAAAAGCTTGTCTTTCTTGAGGGATAATGCTATTAAATATATGTTCATTTTTAGCATTATCAGCTGCCGAGAGGATGATTGAAGAAATAGGGCCTTCCTGTTTGGAGGAGTGTCAACAGGCGCACAAAGCTCTTCGACAAATAAACTTCGATAGCCTAGATAAGGTTTGTAGGGATGAAGACTCAACCATGAAGGATATTGTAGACTTTCAACCTTAGAACTATTTAAAATTTGTTTGTTCTATGGTTTTATGTATAAATGTCATGTTTTGTTCCCGTTGGGTTTTAATGTAAACTAGTTTTTTATTTATTTTATGTTGTGTGGAATGTTATGACAATAATGTAGATATCTAGACTACGCGTGAGGATGGTCGTGATGTTTATACGGTAAAACCGGACCAACAATAATTTGGTCGGACCCTCTCATATATTCGATATTGTTCTTCGGGAGGAAATCCTCCTACCAACGAAAGCTAGAAGGCATTTCTTTTGGCGGTAGGTCTGAAATATGTCAAAAGACTTATGTTTGTGTTTGTATCATATTCAGAGAGACATGTAGTATAAGAAAATAAATTTTGATTTTATTGAGAGCTTATAGTTAAGATATCTGTACATGATTGCATCCATACTATTTTGGCAGAGTGGGTGATCAGTCCTCCCGGTTACAGATAGTTTACACATGATATTTTTTCAAATGGAAAGCGTGCCAGGGGCATCGCAACAATACTCCGCCTGGCATTTCTAGGTGATATGCACCGTAGTAATTTATGCCGACAACTTTGTAAGGCCCCTCCCAGCGGGGACCCAATTTTCCGTTGTCTTGTTGTCAGCTGGCATCATTATTCGCAGTACCAGGTCATTGAGTTAAAAGTCTAATGGTTTGACTTTCTTGTTATAATGGTTTGCAATTTTTTTTTCTTTTTTACCTAACGGATGGAAGCTATGGTCGTGCGTTCTTCAAGGGTATCCAAGTTTTCCCTTAGTGCATCGTCATTTTCTTGTTTGTGAAATTCGTTTATGCATGCAGTCGGGACAATTGCCTCAGTCGATATGACTGTGTGACGACCCGAAAATTTCCGACTAAATTTAAACTTTATCTTTATATTATTCTGACACGATAAGCAATGTTTTTTAAGTTAAATCTCAAGGATTTTAAACTATGTTTATACATTCATTTAAACCTCGACCAAATTCCAATGATTCATGAACCATTAAATGAACATATATGAATATGTATGTATATGTGTATATGTTATAAATTGAAAATGTCAACAAAGTATTTAAACGTATAATGCTTTATATGAACGTATTTGTTTCAATATGATTATCGACGAAATAAAAAAAATATATTAAATAATTGAATTATCAGAAACATTGAATTATGATTACAAGTCTCTGTTGAGAGGTCCACTATTATTTGAGAAAATCTATTCCTCTTAACGATATTCAGAATAATTTGTAAAGCTATTTATAAATAAAAATAAAAAGTGTCATTAACGAAAGTTAGACAAAAGTTAGTGGAGAATTGGTTTCCATAATATTCTATTAATCTATTTTCAAACGTACAAAAACGTTTTCAGTTTAAAAAGAACTTTATTATTAAAACGTATATAACTTTTATAAATATCTAGAATCACTTTTGACAACTCATTACTTAACCAGTATAATAAATATAACGATATTTATATTTTATTTCATTAAATATATATAACGATTTAAATTAATATTATATATATTTATACGCGTATTATACATACATAGTTTTTATACTTTTACTATACTTTAACTTTACATTTACTTTACTTTTACTTTACTTTTACATTAATAATTCACTTTAATAATTCATACTTTAATAATTCACTTTAATAATTCATACTTTAATAATTCACTTTAATAATTCATACTTTAATAATTTACTTTAATAATTCAAAAATCTATTATAAATAGAATTCAATAGGTTTCATTATTTCATAGAAACTTGAAAATATATTTCTCTAAACTCTCTCAATCGATATATATATATATATATATATATATATATATATATATATATATATATATATATATATATATATATATATATATATATATATATATATATATATATATTGCTCTGTATTATTTCAAGATATTATTAGTATACATAAAATATTACGACGGAGTGATGTTCGAGTGATTTCAAAGTAGTTTTTTGAATGAGTCGAAGCTAAGGAAATTATGGGTTATAGCTGTGGAGGTGATGGGTATGGTTCATGGGTATGCTCATGAGGTCAATCTAGTGTTTATCATCTCCGTTGCGTCTACGTAATTTTCTGCAATATTGAATCTCAATATTGATACGTGAGCACTCATAACTTAACTTTTATATATCAATAGTGTATCCCTAACTAGTGCTCGAGTATATAAGATTATGCATGCTTGTACATTTGATATTGTCCTTAGATAGGTTAGTTGAATCCTAAATTAGATACATATGCTACTGAGATAGGGTATATGATATGCATGTCATTGAAAAGCTAGCGAAAAATTAAGAACTTTTCATTTAGATATCGAATTGTTTCGATGAACGGATTAGAAGTTATAGTCAACTGAATTTTAGTATTATTGTTAAAATGATTATTATTACTATCGTCGTTATTATTTTAATAGAAATATCATTGTTATTATAAAATATCATTATTAATATTATGTTAGTATTATCATTTTATCATAATAACATTTTTAGTAAATATAAATATTGTTATTTTTTTATAGAATAATAATAATTATTATTACAAAATAATACAACTTTTACTTATTATTATTATGATCAATATTATTTTATCAAATAAATAGGGTATACAAAGATATTTTTCACCACGCGTAATATAATTACATTAATAATACTAACCACTATAGTTTTACGATATTAAGTGAACTTTATAAATTTTAGTACTTAAGATATATAAAAGTATATTTTATCATATATAAACGTTAATATAAATTTTTATTAATAAATGACTTTTATTATTATAAAATCTAATAAATATATTTAAATATATAAAACGACTATAGTTAACTTATATAATAAACACGTATAAATTTTAGAAGTCATTTTGGGTCAAGTTGACTTTTGTTGACTTTTGCATATTAGTCTCGAGCATTAGGATTGTGGTACACTATGACTTGACCAAAAATTGTAAGACAAATATTGACCAACATATAAATATATATATAATTAATATAGGTTCGTGAATCCTAGGCCAACCTTGCACTTGTTAAATGACGTTATATGTATTTTTACCACGAAATACAGTATGGTGAGTTTCATTTGCTCCCTTTTATATATATTTTTGGGACTGAGAATACATGCGCTGTTTTTATAAATGTTTTACGAAATAGGCACAAGTACTAAAACTAATTCTACGTGGGTTTAAACCAGAAATATACCCTTAGCTTGGTAACATTAAACTACTTGTCTATGTACGGTAGGCGCGAATCCTAAAGATAGATCTATTGGGCCTGACAAACCCCATCCTGACTATGGGATGCTTTAGTACTTCGAGGTTATTTTAAACACACCTGATCTGGTGTACTTCAGAGGGTAAAACATGAACGTTAAGGGTTGTTACCGGGTGCCTACAACTTATAGAATACTTTTATACACTTGCGAGTGTACATATATTTATAAACGGAAATCTTGTGGTCTATTAATATATTGAAATGATTGTTATGATAAACCTATGAACTAACCAACCTTTTGGTTGACACTTTAAAGCATGTTTATTCTCAGGTATTAAAGAAATCTTTCGCTGTGCTTTAGCTCATTTTAAGGATATTACTTGGAGTCATTCATGGCATATTTTGAAAGACGTTGCATTCGAGTCATTGAGTTCTTCAAGATTATTATTATGTCAATTATAGTTGGATGTATTATGAAATGGTGTGCATGCCGTCAACTTTTGTTGTAAAGAAATTTTGTCTTTTAAAAACGAATGCAATGTTTGTAAAATGTATCATATAGAGGTCAAATACCTCGCGATGTAATCAACTATTGTGAATCGTTTATAATGTATATGAACGGGTCCTTTCAGTTGGTATCAGAGCGGTGGTCTTAGCGAACTAGGTCTGCATTAGTGTGTCTAACTGATAGTCGTTAGGATACATTAGTGAGCCTGGACTTCGACCGTGTCTGCATGTCAAAAGTTTTGCTTATCATTTTTGTCGGAAATTGCCTGCTTATCATTTTTAGTCTAGACATGTCTTACTGCATTGATTGCATGAATAGTGTATAGACAAAATTCATATCTTAGCGTATCTGCTAATCTGTAGCGACCCGGCAAAACCGTCATTGACGGCGCCGTCTACTTAGGTCCCGTTACGTGGTCATAAGTCTTTAAAACAACGTTTGACCAAAAGTATGTCGCATTCATTTCAAAAGTAAAGATGTTTCAAGGTTTACAAGGTAGTTCGACAACTAGTTACATAACAAAGTTTAAAGTACAATTTAAACATATGCGACACAAATGAAAGTAGCCAAAAGACGCTCCACGTATGCATGTTTACTCGACATCCAAGCAAGTATCAAAAGTAATGAGCGGAAGCATGTATCACACAGATGTTCAAGGACCTGAGAAAAACATAGAAATCTGTCAATGAAAACGTTGGTTAAATCATAGGTTTGAATAAGTAAGTACAAGTGAACCACAAGATTTGCAACAATGATATAATAGTAATACATTCCAAAAGTTTGTTTCACGAGCACCCAATTATCAATGCTTAACATTCCTTCCATAGAACCCCATCACAATAGTGTTAGAACATACACTGTTTCTCGAAAATATATTTCATTCGTAAACGGTAGCGAACCGTTTGAATGAGGGTTTGTCAAACCCATATGGCCATATAACATAAGTTCTCGCTTACACCCGGCAAGTGTAACTAATGATAATCGAATTGAGGATTTTTGTTCAAACTCGTATGTAGAATGTTTGTTTTCCTGTACTTGTGTTCACTTAGTAAAAAGAAACGTTTATGTTTTCTCATCCTAAATGTAAGTGTAAAAGAGTAAAAGTGGGACTATGATCTCACCTTGAGCGCAAGAGCAAATAAGTACTTCGACGAGTAACGTGTGCAAAGAACAATGCTAGTCTTGACCTAACAAATAGGTTGTATCAATAACGATAGTCACGATTGGTCAAAGATGTTCAATTAGTCCTATAGCTCAATACGACTCGAATAGTATAGCATGTGAATCATGTTGTCAAGTTTCATACAAGAATCAAGTATAAAGGCATGTTAAAACGATTGCATAAACGTTTGGTTAAGTTTGACTAAAAGTCAAACTTGGTCAAAGTCAAAGTCAATGGGGTCGGGTCGGGTACCCGACAAATTTTCTAAGTTTTATAATCATGTATGAGCATGTTGGTCAAGTTTCATGTCAATCGGAGGTGCGTAGCATAGCAAACATTTTTCGTGAGACGACCAAGCAAAACAAAATCTGATAGTGTATCTGGACGGCGTCCAGAATTAAGTTTTGGAAGGAGTCCAGAATTAAGTTTTGGAAGGAGTCCAGAATTAAGTTTTGGACGGCGTCCCAATTGGTACTCAGACCCTGTTTGCAGAAAACACAAGTGCACGAACCAAACTTCAATCAATCCTAGTTTATGATCCGCAAACAATCAAGACATGTATCTTATATCATCGGAAAGCTCTTTTGACAAGGAACACAACTATATACATTTCCTAAATCAAGTTCATCATTTAAGACAACAAAAACCTCGTCGAATGATCGTTAAACGTTCAGAATCAATGTTTTAAGTTCATCAAATGCATTTTAAGTTTCGGGAATCCAATTCACACATATGATATGCCATTTTGAAGGTAATCAAACACACATTGCAACCAAACACTTATAAACAACATTTCATAGCATTTGATGCATCAAAAGTTCATATTAAGCCTATCAAACCCTAACCAAAATCTCAAAACCAATAATCATGTTAATGTAAGGTTTTCATGTCAATCAACACACCAAAACGAAGCTAATGAAGTAACTAACACTTTGAACATACAAACATTAACATCTAAAAACATTTCATCATCCAAAATCAAAGATTTAACAAACACTTTTTCAAGTTCATGCTAGTTATGTCAAATCACAAGATCGAGCATACAAATTACATATACGATATCACAATGAGCCATAGACACTAATTAACACACTTTTAAGTCAAGAACACTAAGATTATGAAATTTAGAGTTTTTAGAAAGTTACCCAATCGAGATGAAATTAGTATCAAAACGTAGAGAATGAAGAGAGGATTCCAAATATGTAATTTGTTTTGATGTTAGCCTCCAAAATCGGATTTAGATGATGAATTAAGGATTGAATGTTGAGAGGATTTGGAAGTAGTAAAAGATGAGGATGAAAATGAATGGATGAAAGGGGTTTGACCCTTTGACCTAGTCAAGGGTTTGATCCCTTGTCAAGTTTAGTCCCTCAACTTTCGTTCGGGTGCGTGAATTACCTAAACGAGATAATTTAAAACGCGTATTAACGGGAGATGTTATAAACATATAACGGAGTTTAAAATAGTATAACGGAAAAGTAAATGGAAAAAGGCAGGATGTTACATTACCTACTCCTTAAAAGAAATTTCTTCCCGAAATTTAAGTAGGCGTAGTAGTCGTTGTTTCTTCCTCGAAATCTTGCGTTTCCGGAATCGGGAATAAGTGAGGGTATTTCTTTTGCATTTGATCTTGCCTTTCCCAAGTAAACTCGGGTCCCCGTTTGGCATTCCAACGGACTTTAACAATCGGAATTCGGCTTTGTTTCAATGTCTTGACGGAGGTGTCCACAATTTCAACCGGTTCCTCCACAAAATGAAGTTTGTCATCAATAGTAAGTTCCTCGAGAGGGATGACGATATCGGGTTCGACAAGACACTTTTTCAAGTTAGATACATGGAAGGTAGGATGAACGGAGCTCAATTGAGGTGGAAGATCTAAACGATAAGCAACGGTTCCAATACACTCCAAGATTTCGAAAGGACCAATATACCGCGGATTTAATTTCCCACGTTTTCCAAAATGAATTACACCTTTCCAAGGCGCGACTTTTAACATTACTCGGTCACTGACTTGAAATTCGAGGTCGTTGCGTCATTTGTCGGTATAGCTCTTTTGACGACTTCGGGCCGTCCGAAGCCTATCTCGGATTTGTACGATCTTCTCGGTGGTTTCGTGAATGAGTTCGGGTCCGGTGATTTGCACGTCGCCTACCTCGGCCCAACAAAGAGGTGAACGACATTTTCGGCCATATAGCGCTTCAAAAGGTGCGGCTTTAATACTCGCGTGATAACTATTGTTGTAGGAGAACTCGGCGAGAGGTAAGTGCTTGTCCCAAGCTTTTCCAAAATCAACCACGCAAGCTCGTAACATGTCCTCCAAGGTTTGAATGGTGCGTTCGCTTTGCCCATCGGTTTGGGGATGGTATGCGGTGCTCATGTCTAAACGCGTTCCCAACGCTTTTTGCAAGGTACGCCAAAACCTAGAAACAAAATGGCCATCTCTGTCGGAGATGATCGATAAAGGTACAAAGTGTCGAGCTACGATCTCCTTGAGGAAAAGTTTTGCAAGTTTCTCCATTTTGTCGGTCTCTTTCATAGCGAGAAAGTGTGCGGATTTGGTGAGATGGTCAACAATACCGCCCGTTGTTTTTGGTAGTTTGGTGATAAAATCCATTGTTATTCTTTCCCACTTCCATTGCGGGATTTCGGGTTGTTGAAGTAGTCCGGACGGTCTTTGGTGTTCGGCTTTGACTTTGGAACATGTCAAACACTTAGAAACATAGGTAGCTACGTCCCTTTTGATGTGCGGCCACCAATATAGTTGTTTAAGGTCGTGGTACATCTTATTGGCACTGGGGTGAATCGAGTATCGTGACTTATGGGCTTCATCTAAAATAAGACTTCGTAGGTCCCCATATCTAGGCACCCAAATCCTTCCGGCGAAATATCGAAGTCCGGTCTCCCTAACTTCGAATTAAGAGACGATAATGTTCAAGAGCTCGTGTGAAACGTTTTCATCCTTGAGAGCCTCATCTTGGGCTACCCGAATTTGGCTATTAAGGTTGGTGTGAATGGTGATGTTTAAAGCTCGGACACGAAGAGGCACCGCTCTTTCCTTTCGACTTAAGGCATCGGCTACTACATTTGCCTTTCCCGGATGGTAACGAAGCTCACAATCGTAATCGTTCAAAGTTTCAATCCATCGTCGTTGTCTCATGTTTAGTTGCTTTTGATCGAAGATGTGTTGGAGGCTTTTGTGATCGGTAAAGATAGTACTCTTGGTTCCATAAAGATAGTGCCTCCACATTTTAAGTGCAAAGACAATGGCTCCGAGTTCGAGATCATGTGTCGTGTAGTTTCGTTCATGAATTTTGAGTTGTCGAGAAGCATAAGAAATGACTTTCGTTCGTTGCATCAACACACACCCAAAACCATGTTTCGAGGCGTCGCAATACACAACAAAATCATCATTGCCTTCGGGAAGTGACAAGATAGGAGCGGTGGTTAGCTTTGTTTTCTAGATTTGAAATGCGGATTCTTGTTCGGTCGCCCAAATGAATTTCTTTCCCTTGTGAGTTAATGCGGTTAGAGGACGAGCAACCAAAGAGAAATCCTTGATGAATCTACGGTAGTATCCGGCGAGACCCGAGAATTGACGAATGTGAGTAGGTGTTGTAGGAGTCTCCCATTTACTAATGGCTTCGATTTTCGATGGATTGACTTTAATACCTTGGTCACTTACAACATGACCAAGAAATTGAACTTCCTTCAACCAAAATTCACATTTAGAGAATTTGGCATAGAGTCGTTCTTGTCTCAAGAGTTCAAGCACAAGTCGGAGATGTTGTTCGTGTTCTTCTTCGCTTTTAGAATAGACCAAGATGTCATCGATGAACACAATAACAAATTTATCAAGATACGGTTTGCAAACGCGGTTCATATGATCCATGAACATCGCCGGTGCGTTAGTGAGACCAAATGGCATTACAAGAAATTCATAACTACCATAACGAGTTCGGAAAGCGGTTTTGGAGACATCTTCCCCCTTAACCCTTAATTGATGATAACCTGAGCGGAGATCGATTTTTGAATATACACAAGACCCTTGTAGTTGATCAAAGAGGTCATCGATGCGAGGAAGAGGATATCGGTTCTTAACCGTCAATTTGTTCAGTTCACGATAATCAATGCACATTCGTAGGGATCCATCTTTATTTTTAACAAACAAAATCGGAGCGCCCCAAGGTGAATGACTAGGTTGGATAAAACCACGGTCAAGTAGTTCTTGGATTTGACTTTGCAAGAAGATTTCGGATGGAGCAAGTCTATATGGTGCACGAGCTACGGGTACGGTGTGAAGACCCATCCTAATCCATCCAGACAAAGTCCACATCGATTATAAACGATTCACATTAGTTGATTTCATCGTGAGGTACTTGACCTCTATATGATACATTTTACAAACATTGCATTCGTTTTTAAAAGATAAACTTTCATTTACATAGAAAGTTGACGACATGTATACCCATTCATAATATATCCATCTATAATTGACTTAATAATAATCTTGATGAACTCGATGACTCGAATGCAACGTTTTTTGAAATATGTCATGAATGACTCCAAGTAATGTCTCTAATATGAACAAATGTACAGCGGCAGATTTCTTTCATACCTGAGAATAAACATGTTTTCAAGTGTCAACCAAGAGGTTGGTGAGTTCATAAGTTTATCATAAACAATCATTTCATAATTTTAAAAGACCACAAGATTTCATATTTCCATTTCTCATAGACATACGTCCCATGCATAGAGACAAAATATCATTCATATGGATTGAACACCTGGTAACCGACATTCACAATATGCATATAAGAATATCCCCATCATTCCGGGATCCTCCTTTGGACATGATATAAATTTCGAAGTACTAAAGCATCCGGTACTTTGGATGGGGCTTGTTGGGCCCGATAGATCTATCTTTAGAGTTCGCGTCAACTAGGGTGTCTGTTCCCTAATTCTTAGATTACCAGACTTAATAAAAAGGGGCATATTCGATTTCGATCATTCAACCATATAATGTAGTTTCAATTACTTGTGTCTATCTCGTAAAACATTTATAAAAACAGCGCATGTATTCTCAGTCCCAAAAATATATATTGCAAAAGCATTTAAAAAGGGAGTAATGAAACTCACGCATGTAAATATTGCAAAATAGTTAATAAAGCATTTGCATGTATTCTCAGCCCAAAAACGTAAAGAGTAAAAGGGGCAAATGAAACTCAAGCATGTAAATATTGCAAAATAGTTAATAAAGCATTTGCATGTATTCTTAGTCCAAAAACGTAAAGAGTAAAAGGGGCAAATGAAACTCACCTAATGTATTTTGTAGTAAAAATACATATGACAACATTAGACAAACTGAACAATGCAAAGTTGGCCTCGGATTCACGAACCTATAGTCAATAATGTATATTAACACATGTAATTGTAATAATACTTAAATTAATATTTGTAACGGTAAAAATGATAATACTTGTTATTACTAATAAAAATAATAATGTTTGTGAAAAATAATAACATAATGTATTGTTTCAAAATGGTAATATTATTAATAATCCTGATTCTTATATTAATAATAATAAGATTAATGATAAAACTAATACCTATAATAACATTAATAACAGTAGTTCTTAATAAAAATGTAAAGTTTACTAACTAAGATAATGAAAATTATAGTCTTGATAATATAACCTAATACTTAATATCAATAATAATAATAATAATAATAATAATAATAATAATAATAATAATAATAATAATAATAATAATAATAATAATAATAATAATAATAATAATAATAATAATAATAATAATAATAATAAAAATAATAATAATTGTAACTATAATCATAATATTATGTGATACTTAATACTTGTATGATATTTATAATAATAATTACAATCATAATACTAACAAAAATAATAATAATCATAATTGTAATAATAATAATAATATTTGTAATAATAAATATAATAATAAATTTTGATATTAAAACTACCTCATAAAGTCTGAAAAAAAATAATGCCACGAGCAGGGCTCGAACCCGAGACCTCTCGCTCACCAAACAACACTCTAAACCAATACTCCAAGACTGTCTTTCTGTTTACACTTGTAACCCATCTATACTTAACCCGATTAGTACACTAGTGGCCTGCAACCCAACATGTCTTTAGCCCATGAACTAATTAAAAGAAATCCAAAGTTATAGTCCCATCAATTATTAAACACGGAGCCAAACTGATAAGCCCAATAAACCTAATCAAATTAAACGATCCCTATAACCCTATATCAATTATCAGATATAAATTGGACCGTAACAGAAACTAGTATAATCCTTCGATGGCATGTATTGTTCACTACTAGACCACACTTTCAAGAAAATATCACGGTTTCATCTTCTAGTGGAGAGAGAGGGGTCCATTAATGATTCAATATCAAATATAATAGGAGGTGTGCGTGTTTTATTGAACCTGTCTGGCTCCACCGAATTCATTTAACAATCACATTTAAATCATTAATTTACCCGAGTGGTTATTACTTTTGGGTATCTGTTGACCAAAGGAGAAAAAAAAGAAAAAGGAACGTAACACAATAGAAGAATACAATGATGGTGCTACGGTATACTAGCTGAAACAGAAAATTTAATTTTGTGAGAGAGAGGAGAGAGAGAACGAGTGAGAGAGATGAAGAATGGTGGTCAATGGTTGTGATGTTTTATTCGGACTGAACAGAAAGATAGAGCAGTAGCAGATGCAGGTAACGTATGGCAATTGGTTTTGGTTTTGGTTGCAGCAGGAATTCGAAACAGGAAAAAAAAATAATGACGGTAGTGGTAGGTTAGGGATGATCACGGTTGTGCTTGTGATGTTTGTCTAGGTGAAGTAGTTGATGGTTAATGAAGTGAAACAAGGTGACGAGGTTAAGTGTCGGTACCTTACACCGAAGGTAAGAACCAAAATTACATAAGTGGGTTTGATGATGTTTGATTTATATAGGATAAAGTGAGTTTGTTGAGTCGGGGGTAATGGCAACAGAAAATAGTAGCAACAGGAACGAAGCAACAATAAATGGGTTTGATCACGTGAACTGCAACATATCACAAACCTTCGATTATTACTTGATTAGGCTGATTGGTAGTGAGTGTTGATCGAACAAGAAATATGAAATAATAAGAGAAAGATTGTAATTACAAAGGAATATAATAGTTACTAATCAAGTGGTGTTGTGGTTGTTCCTGGTGGAGGTTTATAGTAGTGATGGATCTAGTTGGTGGTTTCTCTAGCTAATGGTGGCCGTTGGTAAAAGTGATGGTGGGTTGTGGTGGAGTTTTGATCGGAGGAAGGAGTTGTGAGTTTGTGTAAGTGTGTGTTTTGTATATGCATACAACACATATAATACAATAGATAATGTTAGGTGATAGAATCAAACACAAAATAATTCAATACCAAATCAATTAGTTACAGTAATTGTAATCAATAATGATAGTGGATAATCGAATAATTTTTCAACAATATAAGACAATTGATGGTTATAAAAATCAAACATGTGTCGACATAAGGAATCAAGTATGAGGTGAAAACATGAGGAAAAATTTAAAAGAAACAGATAGTGACTTGTAACTAAATTTGTACCTGACTGTTTAATCTTTAATGATTGAAAAAGAAGTGTAACAAAGTGAATCCAATTTATCTGTATTTATGATTCGTAATATTGATAGTTAATAACAATAATTATATTGATAATATTAATAATACTAACTAATAATAATAATATTACTAGTAATAATATTATTATTGATAAAGATACTAATAATAATAAATGATAAAAAGAATAATATGATAATATTAATACTAATAATAATGATAATAAAAATAATAAGTTTAATAACAATTAATAATTATGATAACTAAAATGATGATTTCTATTAATAAGAGTAATAATATTATCTAATGATAATACGAGTAATAATATCTATAACCAATTACATGTATCAAATTTCATATCTATATATTATATATTTTTATATTTATTTATATATATATATGTGTGTGTACATATTTATTTACAAATAACTGTTCGTGAATCGTCAGAAATGGTCAAAGGGTAATTGCATATATGAAACAGTTCAAACTTTTTGAGACTCCAACATTACTGACTTTGCTTATCTTGTCGAAATCATATAAAGATTAAGTTTAAATTTAGTCGAAAATTCCCGGGTCATCACAGTACCTACCCGTTAAAGAAATTTCGTCCTGAAATTTGAGTGAGGTGGTCATGGCTAACAATAAGAATGTTTTCATGACAAATATGAGTTGATAAATAGAGTTTTATCATCATTGAATAATATGGATAAAACAGTTTGATTATTCGAAGAGCACGAGTGAAGCTATTCACAAAAGAATGAAATGAGAAACAAAGATTTGTTTTTAACTTTTGACGTAGACATGTTTGAATTTAGAAAATAAGGCGCGTCTTAACTTTCGACATTGTCTTGGTTGAATTCCGGAATTCAAGGGATTTAAAAAAATCTTGAAGATCTATAAGATCTTATTCTTTGGGATTTATGGAAATTAAGATCTCTTTAATTAAATACGGTGATCTTCCCCGATTACTACGTCTGATTTTTCCTTTATAAATTTACCTTTTCCGTTCCATTTATTTTCACCACTTCTATACTCAATTCCCAAATTCAAAAGATTTATGAAAATGCTTAACCCTGTTCTGATTCTTGTTCTTATTCTAACTATCGCAATGATCGTTCTTCTTTTCCAACTCCCACCTGAAGAATCTGTTTATTTCTATTATGCTCTAGGGATTATTGTATTTATAATCCTCCCATGTCTTTATATTGATATACGTACTGATATTCACGGTTTGTAATTTCGGTGTTGTCATTGGGTTTTATATTTTCTCTTATATTTTGAAGTCCTTGCTTCTGTTTTCTATAATCATTATCATCCCCAGTTAATACTTCCACTATTTGCTGCGATTTATCTCCAATTTCTATTTCGGAGCTTTGTCCCTTCATTTCTTCTTCTTGCGATTGGGCATCTCTTGTAATGGTCCAGAATTCACAGATACAAGTTTTAGAATGAACATTGTTAATGTCCTAAGAAGGTAATGGTAATAGAACAATTTGACTTGTGAAATTACTAGAATTCGAGGAAAGATAGGACTATCAAGAAAAATATGTTCTTGATATGTTTAAAGATTTAGACAGAACGTAAGAGTCGTGTAACATAGCACATGATGACGTTGTAATATGTGAATCATCACATTCCATTTAGAAACTCAGCATGACTTACCTTAATATAATCATGTTGATCAAGTGTCATTATATTATACTAACTCATGCATCAGTTCCCAACACTACTTCAAAAACATTCATATTTTAAATTCGAAAGTTTACAGAATATAGAAACTAACAGTTTCTATATGATGTAACACTGATAGCACGAAGAGATTAATGATTTCAGATAAGATTAGTTATGAAAATATATTCAGAAATATCAAGGATATTTATAATGAAAGATACGATAATATCTCGGAATATCTAAGATCAGAGGATGATAGAAACTATTGTCCGCAAGGGTTTAGAGTAAGGAGCATGATATTCACTAAAGACTTTAGCAGACATTTGTAGCGACCCGACCAAAACCGTTATTGACGGCGCCGTTAACTTAGGTCCCGTTGCGTGGTCGTAGTCCCTATATGAGACTCGTTTGACCAAAATTATGTCGCATTCATTTGAAAGGTACAAGACTTGCAAGTTTAGTTTACAAAACCGTTCGACAACAAGTCTAAGTTTACAAAAGTCATAAAGTATAAATGAAATAACTTGCGACATAATTAGTTTAAAAACACAGTTGCTATAAATAGCGTAAGTATGTAAACAAAAGTTTGAATCCAAAGGTGCTATCACTAGCGTATGTATGTATGTATCTTGACTCCAAGCAAATAATCAGAGTGTATGCATGTATGCTTGACCCCAAGCAAGTATGAGTGTACGCGGAAGCATGTATCAAATAGCCAAGTATGAACCTGAGAAACATATAGAAAACTGTCAACGAAAAACGTTGGTGAAATCATAGGTGTATTAGTAAATGTTATATTTTGAACCACAAGATTTAGTATTTCCATAAATTGATCATCCAAAAGTTGCATTCCAAAAGTTGGTTCGCGAGCACCCAATTATCAAAGCTTAACATTCCTTCCATTGTATACCCCATCACTTAGTGCTAGAACAAACACTGATTCTCGAAAATATATTTCATCCGTAGACGGTAGCGAACCGTCAAGGATGAGGGTTGTCAACCCATATGGCCATATAACATAAGTTCTCGCTTACACCCGGCAAGTGTAACTAATGATAATCGAATTGAGGATTTTTGTTCTAAACTCGCTGTAGAATGTTTGTTTTCCTTGTACTTGTGTTCAAAGTATAAAAGTAAGTAGTACAAAATGTAACAAAGTATATGTTTCTCAGCCCACAATTTAAAAGTATAAAAAGTTGTTGAAAAGGTGGGACTATGATCTCACCTCGAGTGCACGAGTATAAAAGTACTTCAACAAGTAAACGTTGTGCATGAAAGTTGCTTAGCCTTGACCTAAACAAGTAAGTTATATCAATTTACCGGTTACGACACAAGGTCGGGTGAAATGTGTTCAATTAGTCCTATGGCTCGTTACGACTCGATTAAGTATAGCATGTGAATCACGTTGTCAAGTTTCATACAAGAAACAAGTATAAAAGCATGTTAGAATGATTGTATAAAAGTTTGGTTAAGTTTGGCTAAAAGTCAAACTTGGTCAAAGTCAAAGTCAACGATGTCGGGTCGGGTATCCGACAATTTTTCTAAGTTATATAATCATATATGAGCATGTTGGCCAAGTTTCATGTTAATCGGAGGTCCGTAGCATATCAAACATTTTACGTCAAATGACCAAGCAAAACAGCCAGTTTTAGCACAATGGGACGGCGTCCCAAATGGCTAGACGGCGTCCCACATTGAAGGGTGGGACGGCGTCCTGATACCCTAGACGGCGTCTAGGTTCAAAAGGTGGGACGGCGTCTAGGAGGTTGGGACGGCGTCCCAAGAGGCTTACAGGTCCTGTCTGCAGAAAACACAAGGCACGAGCCAAACTTCAATCAATCCTAGTTTATGATCCGCAAACAATCAAGACATGTATTTTATATCACCGGAAAGCTCTTTCGACAAGGAACACAACTAGATACATTTCTTAAATCAAATTTATCATTTTAGACAACAAAAATCTCGTCGAAAGTTCGTTAAACGTTCCAAAACAAGGTTTCAAGTTCATCAATTGCAATTCAAGTTTCGGGAATCCGATTTATACATACGATATGCCGTTTTGAAGGTAATGAAACATGTAATACAACTAAACACTTATCAATAACATTAATAAGCATTCAACGCATCAAAAGTTCGTTTTAAGAGTTGTCAAACCCTAACCAAACCTCAAAATCACTAATCATGTTAATGTAAGGTTTTCATGTCAATCAACACACCAAAACGAAGCTATTGAAGTAACTAACACTTTGAACACACAAACATTAACATCTAAACACATTTCATCATCCAAAATCAAAGATTAAGCATACACTTTTCATTTTCAAGCTAGTTACACCAAAACATCAAGATCGAACATACAAATCATATATTCATGTTATACACGAGCCATAGACACTAACTAACAACATTTCAAGTCAAAAACACGAATTTAGAGAAAATTTAGTGTTTTAGAAATGTTACCCAAAATGGATGAAATTGGTACCAAATCGAAGAGGATGATGAGAGGATCACGAATATGTAATTTGTTTTGAAGTTTGCTTCCCGATCCGAATTTAGATGATGAATTATGTTTGTGTTCTTGAGAGAAAAAAGAAAGAAAGAGAGAGAGAGAGAGGGATTGAATGGTGGAAAAATGGGTTGACTAGTTGACCTAGTCAACTAGTTTGCCCATTTGGCAACTCCGGTCCCTCGAGTTTCAAAGCGGGTGCGGGATTTAACCGATCGAATATTTTTAAAACGCAAGTTAACGAGAGATGTTATAATTAAATGACGGAATTTTTATGAACATTAGTCAACGGAAACTACGAATTTAAATAACGAAAGGTATTATTTAAAAGAAAAAGACGGTGTTAAAAATAAATTTAACGGAAAAACGCGGAATGTTACATTATCCACAACTCAAAAGAAATTTCGTCCCGAAATTTAGTTGGAAGTAGTAGTTGTTGAATCTTCCTCGAGATTTTGTGTTGCCAATTCTACGAATGAAGGAGAAGTACGTTCTAGGGTATTTCAACGAACCTGAAGGTCGGGGTCGTATGTCGTTTTAAGGTTTGGTTCCATGATTTTATGGTTTCCGGTCCTCCTAGGAAGTGAGGTTCATCGTCGATAGTGAGTTCATCAAAGAAGATAACAAGTTCTCGTTTCGCAAAACACGTCTTTGAGTTGATACGTCGAATGTAGGATAACGGAGACCCCAAAATGAGTCGGAAAGGTCTAAACGGCTAGCGACGGGTCCAAAACACCCCAAGAATTTAAAGGGTCAAAATATCGCGGATTTAGCTTCCTACGTTTTCCCGAAACGGATTGCACCTTTCCAAGGTGCGACTCTTAACGCGACGCGGTTTCCCACGTGGAATTTGAAATGTTTACGTCTAAATCGGCGTAGCTCATTTGGCGACAACGAGTCGTGTTGGGTCTTTCTTGGATATGGATAAGTTTTCTCGGTCGCTCATGCATAATCCCGGTCCCGGTGAATTGGTCATCGTTTACTTGGTTCGACAAAAGGAGAATGACGTTTCCGGTCATATAAGGTTTCAAAGGTGTGGCGTCAATACTCGAATGAAAATTTTGTAGTAAGAGAGTTTGATTAAAGGCAAAGACGTTTCTCAAGAAAATTTGAAGTTGGTAATACAAATTCGTATTATGGTTTTCAAGACTTAAATCGTATGTTTGTTCGGTCCGTCGGGTTGTGGATGGTACGCGGTACTCATGTCTAAACGCGGTCCCGAGGCTTTTTGTGAGGCACTCCAAAATCTAGAAGTGAAACGAGGATCTCGATCTGAAACGGGGTATATTTCCCTAAGGCATATTGAACAAGTTTGCTAGGAATTGAAAACGTTAGCTAGGACAAGTTTCTCAAGAAAATTCGCGTCGCGGAAGATTTATCGGTTTCCAAAAACGTTCGTCGGGGCAAGTTCTCCTCGGTTTCTGAAAGAAAAACGTTCGTCGGGACTATTCACCCTCGAGGTGAATACTAGTATAACGTGGAGAGTCTCTCCCTCCATTGAGAGTTTAGAGTAAAGATTTCCTGAACCGGAAGTACGAGTGTGATGAGAGAGAAGTTTCCGCCTCGGTGCGAGCATAACGAGTAAATTGTAGTTAGTCAATAAGACTGTGCGAGGACGAGATAGTATACACGTGTAACATACGGTTGAAGTCGAGAGGAATCGGTAATTCATTCGGAAGCACAAGTATAATTTGACAATAATTGAAGGTGTGTCCCTGGTATGGTTGTTATAAATATTCTCGGAGTTTTCGGATGTCCAAACCTGAAAAGATGAAGTCATGTACATGGCACATGGTGGTGTTTAGGTTAATCGAGTCTAACCACCATCACGCGTCACTAGAACTTTGGTATGTCTTACCGTAATATAACTACGTTGATCGAGTGTAGTTATATTATGCTAACTCATACCTCCATTCCCACATCACTCTATAGATTCAAGTTCGCGTCATCGCGAAAATCTAAAATGAACAAAATGTAACGACGTCTCAAACATGACTCGTATTAAATCGAAAGAATTTGTGCAACTATAAACAAGCGTTCCCCGAGGGAAGTGTATCAATGATTGTTCACGTCAATGTGGTTCGAGTCAGACAATATTGTATTTAGGTATGAAAAGAGTAACGAGTCATGATAACAAGTAATACGCAACCGTAGCGATAAATGGTGATGACGATACTCATCTAGAGTAGTGACAGTGACTTTACAACATTCATGGATAGTAAGATGAGACGGGGGAAATAACAACCAAGGAGTCAGAGTTCCCGAACGAGTGTGACTAATGAAGTCGTCGTCATCCATACGTGTATGAATCATGAATTTACGTGTGTTACCAAAAAGTGGCGGAATACAAGTTCGTATGATGAAGGTTGGGTACCATTAAAAAGTTTGCCTAAGAATGATTCAAGTATAATGCACAAGTAGTCAAGTAAGTGCTATCTATAGCAAATGTATGTCAGAATGCAAATGCTAACTATCCGGTTGTAGTCTAGACTCACTAATGCGTCCTAACGACTCTGTTAGACACACTAATGCACGTCCTAGTTCCCTACAACCAACGCTCTGATACCATCTGTAGCGACCCGACCAAAACCGTTATTGACGGCGCCGTTAACTTAGGTCCCGTTGCGTGGTCGTAGTCCCTATATGAGACTCGTTTGACCAAAATTATGTCGCATTCATTTGAAAGGTACAAGACTTGCAAGTTTAGTTTACAAAACCGTTCGACAACAAGTCTAAGTTTACAAAAGTCATAAAGTATAAATGAAATAACTTGCGACATAATTAGTTTAAAAACACAGTTGCTATAAATAGCGTAAGTATGTAAACAAAAGTTTGAATCCAAAGGTGCTATCACTAGCGTATGTATGTATGTATCTTGACTCCAAGCAAATAATCAGAGTGTATGCATGTATGCTTGACCCCAAGCAAGTATGAGTGTACGCGGAAGCATGTATCAAATAGCCAAGTATGAACCTGAGAAACATATAGAAAACTGTCAACGAAAAACGTTGGTGAAATCATAGGTGTATTAGTAAATGTTATATTTTGAACCACAAGATTTAGTATTTCCATAAATTGATCATCCAAAAGTTGCATTCCAAAAGTTGGTTCGCGAGCACCCAATTATCAAAGCTTAACATTCCTTCCATTGTATACCCCATCACTTAGTGCTAGAACAAACACTGATTCTCGAAAATATATTTCATCCGTAGACGGTAGCGAACCGTCAAGGATGAGGGTTGTCAACCCATATGGCCATATAACATAAGTTCTCGCTTACACCCGGCAAGTGTAACTAATGATAATCGAATTGAGGATTTTTGTTCTAAACTCGCTGTAGAATGTTTGTTTTCCTTGTACTTGTGTTCAAAGTATAAAAGTAAGTAGTACAAAATGTAACAAAGTATATGTTTCTCAGCCCACAATTTAAAAGTATAAAAAGTTGTTGAAAAGGTGGGACTATGATCTCACCTCGAGTGCACGAGTATAAAAGTACTTCAACAAGTAAACGTTGTGCATGAAAGTTGCTTAGCCTTGACCTAAACAAGTAAGTTATATCAATTTACCGGTTACGACACAAGGTCGGGTGAAATGTGTTCAATTAGTCCTATGGCTCGTTACGACTCGATTAAGTATAGCATGTGAATCACGTTGTCAAGTTTCATACAAGAAACAAGTATAAAAGCATGTTAGAATGATTGTATAAAAGTTTGGTTAAGTTTGGCTAAAAGTCAAACTTGGTCAAAGTCAAAGTCAACGATGTCGGGTCGGGTATCCGACAATTTTTCTAAGTTATATAATCATATATGAGCATGTTGGCCAAGTTTCATGTTAATCGGAGGTCCGTAGCATATCAAACATTTTACGTCAAATGACCAAGCAAAACAGCCAGTTTTAGCACAATGGGACGGCGTCCCAAATGGCTAGACGGCGTCCCACATTGAAGGGTGGGACGGCGTCCTGATACCCTAGACGGCGTCTAGGTTCAAAAGGTGGGACGGCGTCTAGGAGGTTGGGACGGCGTCCCAAGAGGCTTACAGGTCCTGTCTGCAGAAAACACAAGGCACGAGCCAAACTTCAATCAATCCTAGTTTATGATCCGCAAACAATCAAGACATGTATTTTATATCACCGGAAAGCTCTTTCGACAAGGAACACAACTAGATACATTTCTTAAATCAAATTTATCATTTTAGACAACAAAAATCTCGTCAAAAGTTCGTTAAACGTTCCAAAACAAGGTTTCAAGTTCATCAATTGCAATTCAAGTTTCGGGAATCCGATTTATACATACGATATGCCGTTTTGAAGGTAATGAAACATGTAATACAACTAAACACTTATCAATAACATTAATAAGCATTCAACGCATCAAAAGTTCGTTTTAAGAGTTGTCAAACCCTAACCAAACCTCAAAATCACTAATCATGTTAATGTAAGGTTTTCATGTCAATCAACACACCAAAACGAAGCTATTGAAGTAACTAACACTTTGAACACACAAACATTAACATCTAAACACATTTCATCATCCAAAATCAAAGATTAAGCATACACTTTTCATTTTCAAGCTAGTTACACCAAAACATCAAGATCGAACATACAAATCATATATTCATGTTATACACGAGCCATAGACACTAACTAACAACATTTCAAGTCAAAAACACGAATTTAGAGAAAATTTAGTGTTTTAGAAATGTTACCCAAAATGGATGAAATTGGTACCAAATCGAAGAGGATGATGAGAGGATCACGAATATGTAATTTGTTTTGAAGTTTGCTTCCCGATCCGAATTTAGATGATGAATTATGTTTGTGTTCTTGAGAGAAAAAAGAAAGAAAGAGAGAGAGAGAGAGAGGGATTGAATGGTGGAAAAATGGGTTGACTAGTTGACCTAGTCAACTAGTTTGCCCATTTGGCAACTCCGGTCCCTCGAGTTTCAAAGCGGGTGCGGGATTTAACCGATCGAATATTTTTAAAACGCAAGTTAACGAGAGATGTTATAATTAAATGACGGAATTTTTATGAACGTTAGTCAACGGAAACTACGAATTTAAATAACGAAAGGTATTATTTAAAAGAAAAAGACGGTGTTAAAAATAAATTTAACGGAAAAACGCGGGATGTTACAACATTGAATCATTTGGATTCTTTGAAGTCAAACTTATTCTTTGTGATTTTTCCACGGCTTTCTTCATAGTTTCGCATAATCTGCTTTTCGGTAATAAATTTTTCTATTGAATGTTTCCAATATAATGACACACAGGAAGCACGAAGAGGTATATAATTTCGGACGAGAATATTTATGAAAATATCCTCAGAAATATCGAAGATATTGATGATGATATTTTGGAATTTCTAAGTTCGATGGTTGATGGAGAAAGATTTTCCGCAAGATTTTAACATGACTCCGGAGCAAGATATTCTCTAAAGATTTCAACGGATCCAGAATTACTTGAATCCTTTGAATATAGGGTTTGGTCCTTGTATTTGTCCTTGGTCTCCTTCATGGGTAGCTCAATCTGTTTTTCAATACCCAATTTCGAGCGTTCCTAACACTCCTTTCTTTATCATCAAACTTTTGGCCGTTTAGACCATCTACCATTATTCTGTTTCTTCTGCATTTAATGCTATGATATCTGAATCATCGATTATTAATCCGAGGTGGTTTCAGAAAAATTATGTTTTTAGATGATTAAACGCTGATGGTAATATGGTGGAATATGAAAGGTTCCCTGGTAACAATAAAAGAGCACGCGTATATATCAACGTTATAATAAGGTTGTTTCGTACGAAAAGTCGAAGTTGTCTTGCTGGAGCTGTGACAAAATTTGGCTATTTTGAAGAAGAACTACAAAGTTATTTTGGGTAATAATAACACTAAAGAAATTAGCACAGTTATGTATTGAACGTTTACTCAGTTTCCGAGAGTCTTTCAAGTGCATTACTATATGCATCAATCTTTTCTTCCGTAAATGAAGTGCGGTTGGTTCATCCTCTCGATTGAGGTGTTTTCAAGAATCATGAAAGGTTTGAATGCAGAATGTAATCGTGAAGATACAAATGTTGTTTAAGACGAAATCAAGTGGCAACTTGAAGAATTGTTTAGTTTCATATGTTATAATCAATATTTTAATTCATTTTAATTGTCCAATGTTATTAGTCCACAGTCGATAGTCCACAGTTGACAGTCCAATAATTCATATATAGTTTAATATATAATATTCGTATTAATTAATACGTGTCTTGACCCGTATACGTCTCAGATTCGATCACAACTCAAACTATATATATTATTGTAGAATCAACCTCAACCCTGTATAGAGAACTCGATCATTACTGCATATAGAGTGTCTATGGTGATTCCAAATAATATATATAGATGCGTCGATATGATATGTCAAAACCTTGTATACGTGTCCCGATATTTAAAGTGCGTAAAATATATAACAGAAAATTAAATAACGATAAATAAAGTGCGTAAAGTAAATAACAGAAATTTAATGACGATAAATAAAATTGCGAGAATGTAAATTGCGATAAAATAAATTGCGATAAATAAAATGTAATCAGTTAGCTAGGATTTTGTTAGCGTGGATTCTTAACAAAATTTCTCATAGTTAATTTGTTTGTTTCTAACAAATTTTATTTTGTCCAATATTTTCTTCATTATGCCACTTGTCGGATTCTGATAGGTCAAAATCCAAATATGAAATTGAATGAAAATGGTTATTCTGTGATGAACGGATTCGTATAGCTGTGGTTACAAGTAGGATAGTAAATGACTGTTGAATCAGATTCGAAGAATGTACAGTGTAACTTATTAATACGAAATCTAAATATTCCTCGAGTATTACCTACCCGTTAAAATATTTTCACCATTAACAGTTTGTACAATAAAAATTTTAATTACAATCTTTATGAAAACATATATACATATATATTTTCTTCAGACGTAATTATGGATTTAATGAGTCAATATGATATTAAACTCATTTGATTTACCGTTAGAATAAGAATATATAATCTCTAAAACATTAGAGATTACCTAATCTCCATGTCGAACGAAGATAAATGATGTAGAATGATTCGTAGAATGATGATTATACTCGAGGTACAGAATGAGATGTTGAGGCATGGATTGTTGAAACTTGGGTTGTTGGTTGTACTGGTCCCATTGGTGCTGAGGCTGGTGATGTTACCGGTGTTGGTGATACAGCTGGTGCTTGTAAATTGTATATCGTGCTCTCTAAAGTTAATACTCGAGCTCGGAGTTCTCTAACTTCTTCTACTAACCCTGGTTGATTATCAGTGTGAGGTAGTGGTCGGATATCTTCTCTAGTTCCGTTAATGGTAGATTCAAGACGAAAAATTCTTGCAAATAGGGTATAAACGGTGTTGCTAACGGGTTCGCCGGTGAGCGGGTCAAGTACTCCAAGGTTAGGTGGTAGATTCGATTCATGATATGGAGTACCTTCTTCCCTTCTCCATAGGGTGAGTATGTCGCGAACCCACCCCCATTTTCTCCAGTAATCACGGTAGTTGATTGGTTGGTGTGCTCCTGTCACGCTGTCTTCGGAGTCAGAGGAACTTGGTTGATTCGTAGAGGCCATCTTACGGGATCTCAGGAAAGATTTTTGGTATGAAGAGTTTAATGACAGCAATTTATAGTTGGATGGTATTCTCAATGCATAATTTACATAGATATATATAGTACCAGGATCCCTTAAATTAAGGAGAAATTTACGAGAGATATCAGGCAAGGTCTACAGTAACAGATACGCTAAGATATGAATTGTCAGATACGCTAAGATATGAATTTTTTCTATACACTATTCATGCAGTCAATGCAGCAAGACGTGTCTAGACTAAGAATGATAAGCAGATAATTTTCGACACAAATTGATAAGCAAAACTTTTTGACATGCAGACACGGTCGAAGTCCAGACTTACTAATGCATCCTAACGACTTATCAGTTAGACACACTAATGCAGACCTGGTTCGCTAAGACCTCTACTCTGATACCAACTGTGAAGACCCGTCCTAATCCATCCGGACAAAGTCCACATCGATTATAAATGATTCACATTAGTTGATTTCATCGTGAGGTACTTGACCTCTATATGATACATTTTACAAACATTGCATTCGTTTTTAAAAGATAAACTTTCATTTACATAGAAAGTTGACGACATGTATACCCATTCATAATATATCCATCTATAATTGACTTAATAATAATCTTGATGAACTCGACGACTCGAATGCAACGTTTTTTGAAATATGTCATGAATGACTCCAAGTAATGTCTCTAATATGAATAAATGTACAGCGGCAGATTTCTTTCATACCTGAGAATAAACATGTTTTCAAGTGTCAACCAAGAGGTTGGTGAGTTCATAAGTTTATCATAAACAATCATTTCATAATTTTAATAGACCACAAGATTTCATATTTCCATTTCTCATAGACATACGTCCCATGCATAGAGACAAAATATCATTCATATGGATTGAACATCTGGTAACCGACATTCACAATATGCATATAAGAATATCCCCATCATTCCGGGATCCTCCTTCGGACATGATATAAATTTCGAAGTACTAAAGCATCCGGTACTTTGGATGGGGCTTGTTGGGCCCGATAGATCTATCTTTAGAGTTCGCGTCAACTAGGGTGTCTGTTCCCTAATTCTTAGATTACCAGACTTAATAAAAAGGGGCATATTCGATTTCGATCATTCAACCATATAATGTAGTTTCAATTACTTGTGTCTATCTCGTAAAACATTTATAAAAACAGCGCATGTATTCTCAGTCCCAAAAATATATATTGCAAAAGCATTTAAAAAGGGAGTAATGAAACTCACGCATGTAAATATTGCAAAATAGTTAATAAAGCATTTGCATGTATTCTCAGCCCAAAAACGTAAAGAGTAAAAGGGGCAAATGAAACTCACGCATGTAAATATTGCAAAATAGTTAATAAAGCATTTGCATGTATTCTCAGCCCAAAAACGTAAAGAGTAAAAGGGGCAAATGAAACTCACCTAATATATTTTGTAGTAAAAATACATATGACAACATTAAAAAAACTGAACAATGCAAAGTTGGCCTCGGATTCACGAACCTATAGTCAATAATGTATATTAACACATGTAATTGTAATAATACTTAAATTAATATTTGTAACGGTAAAAATGATAATACTTGTTATTACTAATAAAAATAATAATGTTTGTGAAAAATAATAACATAATGTATTGTTTCAAAATGGTAATATTATTAATAATCCTGATTCTTATATTAATAATAATAAGATTAATGATAAAACTAATACTTATAATAACATTAATAACAGTAGTTCTTAATAAAAATGTAAAGTTTACTAACTAAGATAATGAAAATTATAGTCTTGATAATATAACCTAATACTTAATATCAATAATAATAATAATAATAATAATAATAATAATAATAATAATAATAATAATAATAATAATAATAATAATAATAATAATAATAATAATAATAATAATAATAATAATAATAATAATAATAATAATAATAATAATAATAATAATAATAATTGTAACTATAATCATAATATTATGTGATACTTAATACTTGTATGATATTTATAATAATAATTACAATCATAATACTAACAAAAATAATAATAATCATAATTGTAATAATAATAATAATAATAATAATAATATTTGTAATAATAAATATAATAATAAATTTTGATATTGAAAACTACCTCATAAAGTCTGAAAAAAAAATAATGCCACCAGCAGGGCTCAAACCCGAGACCTCTCGCTCACCAAACAACACTCTAAACCAATACTCCAAGACTGTCTTTCTGTTTACACTTGTAACCCATCTATACTTAACCCGATTAGTACACTAGTGTCCTGCAACCCAACATGTCTTTAGCCCATGAACTAATTAAAAGAAATCCAAAGTTATAGTCCCATCAATTATTAAACACGAAGCCAAACTGATAAGCCCAATAAACCTAATCAAATTAAACGATCCCTTTAACCCTATATCAATTATCATATATAAATTAGACCGTAACAGAAACTAGTATAATCCTTCGATGGCATGTATTGTTCACTACTAGACCACACTTTCAAGAAAATATCACGGTTTCATCTTCTAGTGGAGAGAGAGGGGTCCATTAATGATTCAATATCAAATATAATAGGAGGTGTGCGTGTTTTATTGAACCTGTCTGGCTCCACCAAATTCATTTAACAATCACATTTAAATCATTAATTTACCCAAGTGGTTATTACTTTTGGGTATCTGTTGACCAAAGGAGAAAAAAAAGAAAAAGGAACGAAACACAATAGAAGAATACAATGATGGTGCTACGGTATACTAGCTGAAACAGAAAATTTAATTTTGTGAGAGAGAGGAGAGAGAGAACGAGTGAGAGAGATAAAGAATGGTGGTCAATGGTTGTGATGTTTTATTCGGACTGAACAGAAAGATAGAGCAGTAGCAGATGCAGGTAACGTATGGCAATTGGTTTTGGTTTTGGTTGCAGCAGGAATTCGAAACAGGAAAAAAAAATATAATGACGGTAGTGGTAGGTTAGGGATGATCACGGTTGTGCTTGTGATGTTTGTCTAGGTGAAGTAGTTGATGGTTAATGAAGTGAAACAAGGTGACGAGGTTAAGTGTCGGTACCTTACACCAAAGGTAAGAACCAAAATTACATAAGTGGGTTTGATGATGTTTGATTTATATAGGATAAAGTGAGTTTGTTGAGTCGAGGGTAATGGCAACAGAAAATAGTAGCAACAGGAACGAAGCAACAATAAATGGGTTTGATCACGTGAACTGCAGCATATCACAAACCTTCGATTGTTACTTGATTAGGATGATTGGTAGTGAGTGTTGATCGAACAAGAAATATGAAATAATAAGAGAAAGATTGTAATTACAAAGGAATATAATAGTTACTAATCAAGTGGTGTTGTGGTTGTTCCTGGTGGAGGTTTATAGTAGTGATGGATCTAGTTGGTGGTTTCTCTAGCTAATGGTGGCCGTTGGTAGAAGTGATGGTGGGTTGTGGTGGAGTTTTGATCGGAGGAAGAAGGAGTTGTGAGTTTGTGTAAGTGTGTGTTTTGAAAGGACCCGTTCATATACATTATAAACGATTCACAATAGTTGATTACATTGCGAGGTATTTGACCTCTATATGATACATTTTACAAACATTGCATTCGTTTTTGAAAGATAATCTTTCTTTACATCGAAAATTGACAGGTATGCATACCATTTCATAATATCCACTATCCAACTATAAATTGATTTAATAATAATCTTTAATGAACTCAATGACTCGAATGCAACGTTCTTCGAAATATGCTATGAAAGACTCCAAGAAATATCTTTAAAATGAGCAAATGCACAGCGGAAGATTTCTTTAACACCTGAGAATAAACATGCTTTAAAGTGTCAACCAAAAGGTTGGTGAGTTCATTAGTTTATCATAATCATTTATTACCATCATTTTAATAGACCACACGAATTTCATTTCCAGTTCTCATAAATATACATCTCATGCATAGAGACAAAAATAATCATTCATATGGTGAACACCTGGTAATCGACATTCACAATATATATATATAAGAATATCCCCATCATTCCGGGATCCTCCTTCGGACATGATATAAATTTCGAAGTACTAAAGCATCCGGTACTTTGGATGGGGCTTGTTGGGCCCGATAGATCTATCTTTAGAGTTTGCGTCAATTAGGGTGTCTGTTCCCTAATTCTTAGATTACCAGACTTAATAAAAAGGGGCATATTCGATTTCGATCATTCATCCATATAATGTAATTTCAATTACTTGTGTCCATTTCGTAAAACATTTATAAAAACTGCGCATGTATTCTCAGCCCAAAAATATAAAGGGTAAAAAGGCAAATGAAACTCACCATACTGTATTTCGTAGTAAAAATACATATAACGTCATTGAACAAGTGCAAGGTTGGCCTCGGATTCACGAACCTATATTATATATATTTATATGTCGGTCAATATTTGTCTAACAAATTAAGTCAAGTCATAGTGTACCACAATCCTAATGCTCGAGACTAATATGCAACAGTCAACAAAAGTTAATTTGACTCAAAGAGATTTCCAGAATGATTATTATATAGATTAAATATCGTCATTTTATATTTTAAATATTTTTAAAAGATTTATTAGAGTGAATAACATAATTCATTTATTAATAAATAAAATTTTATATTAAAATCTATATAATAAATTATACTCTTATATATATTAGGTAATAAAATTTATAAAGTTTATAAAGACAATATGATAAGTATTTATAACGTGATTATATTATACGTAGTAAAATATCTTTGTATTACATATTTATTTGATAAAATAACATTGATAATAATAATAAGTAAAAGTCGTATTATTTTGTAATAATAATCATTATTATTTTATTAAATAAAATCAATGTTTATATTTACCTAAATGATATTATGATAAAATGATAATTCTAATTATGATTTCTTTAATACTTACGATACTTTTTAATAATAATAATAATGATAAGAATAACAAGAATGATAATTTTATCTAAATTAATATCTTACCATATTTTAATTTCATCATGATACTCATATTCATTATTTCCTAATCAATTTGTTAATAGTTTTTAAATCGTCTTTTATATCGCGTTCATTTTAATGATAATAATAGTAATAATAATAATAATTAAGTGTTACTAATATTATAATAATACTAATAATAATAAATGTTATGATAATGAATATACTAATAACTATTTTAAATGATAATAATAATAATAATTATCCTAATTATAATTTGAATGATAATAATAATAAAAGATAACAAGTTTTACTGATAGTACTTTTTATTGATAATGATAATAATAATAATAATAATAATAATAATAATAGTAATAATAATAATGAGAATAAATAATAATAATAATAATAATAATAATAATAATAATAATAATAATAATAATAATAATAATAATAACTAAATAAATACTAGAACGACGATAATAGTGACGATAATAATAATCATTTTTAATAATAATACAAAAATTCAATTGACAATAACTTCTAATCCGTTCATCGAATCCATTCGATATTTAAATGAAAAGTTTATAGTTTTTCGTTAGCTTTCCAAGAACATGCATATCTTATACCTTATTTCAACCGTAGGTGTAACTAATTTAGGATTCAACATAACCTATCTATGGGCAATATCAAAAGTACAAGCATGCATAATCCTATTTTCTCGAGCACTAGTCAGGGATACACTATTAATATGTAAAAATTAATTTACGAGTACTCACGTATCAATATTGAGGTTCAATATTGCAGGAAAAATACGTAGACGCAACGGAGATGATAAACACTAGGTTTGACTCACGAGCATACCCCTGATCCATACCCATAACCTTCATAGTTATAACCCATAATTTCCTTAGCTCTATCCCGCTCATAAAACTCGTTTTGAAAATTCATTTTAGATCACTCGAGAAACACTCCGTCGTAGTATTTTATGTATAATACTAATAATAATACTCCTCACTATAAGATTAATAATAATATTAATCTTAATAATTATAATAATAATAATATTATTATTATTATTATTATTATTATGTAATATAGATATTGAGATCGAGAGATAGATGTAATGAAATGTAACCAGACTGAGTTCGATCTTTATAGCCTAACACTGGACCCCACCATTCCAGGTACAGCTCATTCGCACTTCATTCCTTATGTCGACACTCCTATCCCTTTTATATTACATATGATACTTAATTTATATATTATTTAATATATATTATATTTAATCTTTAGAATTAATTAAATATTATATTATATTTACGCTCATGGTAAAATTATAATTTTTGCAAAAATGACACGGGCGTGGTCTCACGACTCATATACCACTTTCGGTTTTTCGAGCGCAGTTTCGTACGTTTAGAAAACTAGCCTTTTACGTTACACGACGTGTACCTTTTACAAAAATTAGATTTACTTATCAATAATTTATCTTTATAAAAATATCACTTATAAAATTTAGCGTTGTGGTCATTTACTTATTTAAATCAAAGTCTCGTTGTTTATCAAATTATTTTATTTTAAATTAAACATTTTGTGACATGTACCTTTATTAATAACTAGACTTAAATTAATTAAAACTAACCCACTCAAAGTGTAACTTAATCTTTTGAGTGTTTTGGTCATTTCCTTTTATAATTCATAATCTTGTTATATATCAAAGCCTATTTATTAATATTTGTTTAGAATCAAAACGTTTTATGACTAATTTAAAATATAGATATATATTTAAAATTTATCTAATAACATACTAGTTAACTTTTCAAAACTAATTATATTTCATAGTTTGTTTTATAATCGTTTAGAAAATATTATAACACGTTTTGTTTATTCTTTAAGGCTTTAAATAGATCCAATTTCTTTATGCACTAACGTTTTTAAATATCAACCGCATCACTAAAAGAGTGTTACTATCATGTGCTTAATGAATCTAGAAAACATATATTCTAAATACAAGTCGCGGGTTTTCTATATATATGACTAATAATCGAAATACCAACTTACGTTATTTAAATAAATATATTTTAATAACCAGTTCTATTATATCGAAAAAAGTTTTCACACGTATGAAAATAGATCAATCAATGTATTATGAAATTCAATTATCCACTAACTTTTTTCTAACTCTCGATAAGTGACACCTTGTTCTTATTTGAAGATCACTTCACCATTATTTTCGAATACCGTTAAAAGTAAGAGTTCTCTAATTCAAAGTGGACCTCATAACAGAGACTCGTAATCCCAATTCAATGTATTTGATGATTCAATCGTTTATTATTATCTTTTAATCTCGTCGATTAACTTACATCGAACAAATACGTTCATGTAAAGTATTATTCATTCAATACCTTGGTAGTATTTCCAAATTCATAAAATAGATCTCATAGCTTATATTCATATTAACTAATCCGTTCAATGTTTCATTAATATAACTCAATTTAATAATCATACATATGTATACGTATATCTAATTATTTACACATAATTGTTCGTGAATCGTTAGGCATGGTCAAAGGATATTTGTTTACATGAATATAGTTTCAAAACTTTCGAGACTCAACATTACAGATTTTTTGCTTATCGTGTCGGGAATATATAAAGATTAAAGTTTAAATTTGATCGGAATTTTCCGGGTCATCACATGTTTTGTATATGCATACACACATATAATACAATAGATAATGTTAGGTGATAAAATCAAACACAAAATAATTCAATACCAAATCAATTAGTTACAGTAATTGTAATCAATAATGATAGTGGATAATCGAATAATTTTTCAACAATATAAGACAATTGATGGTTATAAAAATCAAACATGTGTCGACATAAGGAATCAAGTATGAGGTGAAAACATGAGGAAAAATTTAAAAGAAACAGATAGTGACTTGTAACTAAATTTGTACCTGACTGTTTAATCTTTAATGATTGAAAAAGAAGTGTAACAAAGTGAATCCAATTTATCTGTATTTATGATTCGTAATATTGATAGTTAATAACAATAATTATATTGATAATATTAATAATACTAACTAATAATAATAATATTACTAGTAATAATATTATTATTGATAAAGATACTAATAATAATAAATGATAAAAAGAATAATATGATAATATTAATACTAATAATAATGATAATAAAAATAATAAGTTTAATAACAATTAATAATTATGATAACTAAAATGATGATTTCTATTAATAAGAGTAATAATATTATCTAATGATAATACGAGTAATAATATCTATAACCAATTACATGTATCAAATTTCATATCTATATATTATATATTTTTATATTTATTTATATATATATGTGTGTACATATTTATTTACAAATAACTGTTCGTGAATCGTCAGAAATGGTCAAAGGGTAATTGCATATATGAAACAGTTCAAACTTTTTGAGACTCCAACATTACTGACTTTGCTTATCGTGTCGAAATCATATAAAGATTAAGTTTAAATTTAGTCAAAAATTCCCGGGTCGTCACATGCGGCTCCCGGAATAAGATCGATTTGGAATTCAACCGGTTGATGAGGTGGAAGACCCGACAATTCGTCGGGAAATATCTCGGAAAAGCCACTAACAATTGGCACATCATTGATGTGCTTCTCATCGGACTCGACTTTCTTAACATGAGCAAGGATCGCAAAACAACCCTTACAGAGTAGTTTTCTAACTTTAATGCATGAAACGAGGTTGAGTCCGGTGCAACTCTTATCGCCATAGACGATCAAAGGTTCACCATTCTCGATAGGAATTCGGATTGCGTTAAGATCACAAAGGATGTGAGAATTCATTTTGGCTAGCCAATTCATACCGATTATTACATCAAAGCTTCCTAGTTCCATGGGTATCAAGTTAATTTCAAACTCATTACCCAAAATGTTTATCGTACACCCCCGGTAATATATGTCGGCACTCAATAGTTTCTCGTTGGCCACTTCAATGGTATAAGTGGTATCTAGTGGGAGTGGTGGAGTGCTAAAAGAATGAATCAAAGTCTTGGATACAAAGCATTTATCGGCACCCGAATCGAATAAACAAGTAACATAAGTTTTGTTGAGAAGAAACGTACCTGTGACTAATTCATTGTCATCTCGGGCTTCCTCGGTGTTGATGTTGAAAGCTCGGCCGCGCGTATTGGGGTTATCTTTCCTCTTCGGGCATGCATTTCTATAATGGCCCGTTTGGCCACATTCATAACAAGTGCCCGTTTTTGGTGCATTGGGCCCCTTTCGAGCGATGGGGGCAACACTTTTACACTCATTGGCCTTATGACCAACTCCTTGGCACCGGTGGCAAATTAACTTGCCACATTCACCAAAGTGATGTTTGTTGCATTTGTTGCAAAGAGGTAGGTTCCCGGCATAACCCTTCTTGCCGTCGGAGGTGTAAGGCTTCTTAGCAAAGTTGTTGTTGCTTGTTTGGGGGGCTTCCCACTTTCTTTTGTTGTTACCCGACTTATCCTCGGCTTTAGGTGCCGGCACTACAATTTCGTCCACCGTTTCTATCAATTTGCGGGCCATGTTCAAAGCTTCTTGATGATTAGTGGGTTTGGATGACATTACTCCGTGTTTGATGCTCTTTGGAAGACCATCCATGTAAAGTTCAACCCTTAAAGCTTCGGGGTTCACAAGATTTGGACACATCAGGGATAGTTCGGCGAATCGTTGATTATAGGCCTTGAGATCGTTTCCGATCGCCTTTAAAGTTCTTAGCTCTTGTTCGAGCCTTCGGGTTTCTTCACGAGGGAAATATTCGACAATCATCTTTTCCCTCAAGTCGGCCCAAGAGAGGGCGTGAGCTTCATCGGTACCCACCGATTGTACATAGGTGTTCCACCACGTGAGGGCGATACCGGCAAAGGTGTGGGTGGAATATTTGACTTTATCTTGGTCTCGACAACCGCTTATGCTAAAAACGGCTTCCATTTGTTCGAACCATCGAGTGAGTATAACCGGTCCCCCGGTCCCATAAAAAGTGTGAGCTTTGCACCCCATGAAGGCTTTGTAGGAGCACCCTTCGCTTGAGTTACCGGCCCATTAATTGTTGTTGTTGTGGTTGTTGTTATTGTTGGAGGAGTGATCGGCCATGGCCGCTTCCACGGCGGTGGCTATCATTCGTTGTAGAGCTTGTTCGGGAGTCTCATGGCGTGGCACATGACGAGGAGGCATTGTTCCTTCAAAACACAAGAATACCGTTGATTAGTATTTTCAATAATACTAATCATGATATGGAAATAGGATAGAGAGAAAAATTTTCCTTGACTCGCCTTAAATTCTTTGTGTCATAATGTCGGAACGTTCATATGAGTCACCATAATATAATCCCGGAAATTATATTACCCTAATTCATATGTGCATCCGACATTACTTCACTAAGTCAAGGTGGCGCGTCAATCAAATTAAACAACGTGAGATTAAGATGAAATAAAAGTAGATATGAGTAGAAACGTTCGAGTATAATGCACAAGTAGTCAAGTAATTCCTACTTCAAGTCTATATGCCAGTTGTAGTCTAGACTCACTAATGTACCCTATGACTCGGGGTTGACACCAATGAACTCTAAATCCCTACAACCAACGCTCTGATACCATCTGTAGCGACCCGGCAAAATCGTCATTGATGGCGCCGTCTACTTAGGTCCCGTTACGTGGTCATAAGTCTTTAAAACAACGTTTGACCAAAAGTATGTCGCATTCATTTCAAAAGTAAAGATGTTTCAAGGTTTACAAGGTAGTTCGACAACTAGTTACATAACAAAGTTTAAAGTACAATTTAAATATATGCGACATAAATGAAAGTAGCCAAAAGACGCTCCACGTATGCATGTTTACTCGACATCCAAGCAAGTATCAAAAGTAATGAGCGGAAGCATGTATCACACAAATGTTCAAGGACCTGAGAAAAACATAGAAATCTATAAACGAAAACGGTGGTGAAATCATAGGTTTGAATAAGTAAGTACAAGTGAACCACAAGATTTGCAACAATGATATAATAGTAATACATTCCAAAAGTTTGTTTCACGAGCACCCAATTATCAATGCTTAACATTCCTTCCATAGAACCCCATCACAATAGTGTTAGAACATACACTGTTTCTCGAAAATATATTTCATTCGTAAACGGTAGCGAACCGTTTGAATGAGGGTTTGTCAAACCCATATGGCCATATAACATAAGTTCTCGCTTACACCCGGCAAGTGTAACTAATGATAATCGAATTGAGGATTTTTGTTCAAACTCGTATGTAGAATGTTTGTTTTCCTGTACTTGTGTTCACTTTATAAAAAGAAACGTTTATGTTTTCTCATCCCAAATGTAAGTGTAAAAGAGTAAAAGTGGGACTATGATCTCACCTTGAGCGCAAGAGCAAATAAGTACTTCGACGAGTAACGTGTGCAAAGAACAATGCTAGTCTTGACCTAACAAATAGGTTGTATCAATAACGATAGTCACGATTGGTCAAAGATGTTCAATTAGTCCTATGGCTCAATACGACTTGAATAGTATAGCATGTGAATCACGTTGTCAAGTTTCATACAAGAATCAAGTATAAAGGCATGTTAAAACGATTGCATAAACGTTTGGTTAAGTTTGACTAAAAGTCAAACTTGGTCAAAGTCAAAGTCAACGGGGTCGGGTCGGGTACCCGACAATTTTTCTAAGTTTTATAATCATGTATGAGCATGTTGGTCAAGTTTCATGTCAATCGGAGGTGCATAGCATAGCAAACATTTTTCGTGAGACGACCAAGCAAAACAGAATCTGATAGTGTATCTGGACGGCGTCCAGAATTAAGTTTTGGAAGGAGTCCAGAATTAAGTTTTGGAAGGAGTCTAGAATTAAGTTTTGGACGGCGTCCCAATTGGTACTCAGACCCTGTTTGCAGAAAACACAAGTGAACGAACCAAACTTCAATCAATCCTAGTTTATGATCCGCAAACAATCAAGACATGTATCTTATATCATCGGAAAGCTCTTTTGACAAGGAACACAACTATATACATTTCCTAAATCAAGTTCATCATTTAAGACAACAAAAACCTCGTCGAATGATCGTTAAACAGAATCAATGTTTCAAGTTCATCAAATGCATTTTAAGTTTCGGGAAACCAATTCACACATATGATATGCCGTTTTGAAGGTAATCAAACACACATTGCAACCAAACACTTATCAACAACATTTCATAGCATTTGATGCATCAAAAGTTCATATTAAGCCTATCAAACCCTAACCAAAATCTCAAAACTAATAATCATGTTAATGTAAGGTTTTCATGTCAATCAACACACCAAAACGAAGCTAATGAAGTAACTAACACTTTGAACATACAAACATTAACATCTAAAAACATTTCATCATCCAAAATCAAAGATTTAACAAACACTTTTTCAAGTTCATGCTAGTTATGTCAAATCACAAGATCGAGCATACAAATTACATATACGACATCACAATGAGCCATAGACACTAATTAACACACTTTTAAGTCAAGAACACTAAGATTATGAAATTTAGAGTTTTTAGAAAGTTACCCAATCGAGATGAAATTAGTATCAAAACGTAGAGAATGAAGAGAGGATTCCAAATATGTAATTTTTTTTGATGTTAGCCTCCAAAATCGGATTTAGATGATGAATTAAGGATTGAATGTTGAGAGGATTTGGAAGTAGTAAAAGATGAGGATGAAAATGAATGGATGAAAGGGGTTTGACCCTTTGACCTAGTCAAGGGTTTGATCCCTTGTCAAGTTTAGTCCCTCAACTTTCGTTCGGGTGCGTGAATTACCTAAACGAGATAATTTAAAACGCGTATTAACGGGAGATGTTATAAACATATAACGGAGTTTAAAATTGTATAACGGAAAAGTAAATGGAAAAAGGCGGGATGTTACATAATCCATATCTTAGTGTATCTGTTACTGTAAACTTTGTCTGACATATCCCGTAAATTCCTCCGTAATCTACGAAATCTTTTGCGCTATATATATATATAGATATTCTATGTAATTAGAATACCACCCGATAGCCGAAAAATCATTTCATATCGAAAAATCCTTTATTCAATCAAAAGAAATGGAATTCGTCATTAGTTCAAGTCCCTCGAATTCCGATATGGAATCCCACTCAAGCTCCGAAAGCAGTGTGACCGGAATGGATCAACCAATTAGCCATCATCTATTCTGGATGAATTGGGGATAGGTTCGTAGCCTCCTCAATAATTGGAGACAAGAAGAAGGTGATCCCTTCCATCCACCACATTGCCCTCTTGGCGATGAACCTGAAGCACTTACCGGTGAACCGGTCCGAAACACCATTTTCTCTCTCATTTCCAGAGTATCTCGTCACGATTATATACTACATCAAATTCTAGATTTTATTTATCCGCTCGTCCGAACCGACAATCACCCCGGTGTAATAGAAGAAGTCAACAAGCTTCGCGCTCGAGTAGTGGCTTTAGAGAATATGGTGCAAGGGTTACAAACACCAACAACAGCACCAGTAGCATAACCAGTACCACCATCAGCAACACCAACAGTACCATCACCACCACCAACAATAACATCCGCATCCCACACTTCAACATCACAACCTATATCCTATGAGTACCAATGACATACACTCTATAGATACCAAGGAATACCAACAACAACAAACGATGAAGTATTGATTCATAACTTCATTGGAGAAACATTTTGCGACGGTTATGTAGTCTCTAAAGTCTTAGAGATTATCTATTCTAGCCCTAACCATAAATTAGATGAGTGAACCCAAATGATAGAAGGAAGAGTAGAAATCCTGACAAGAATGATGTGTGGTTTACAAGCTAGACTTGATTTACCAACAGCATCAACAGTACCATGAACATCACCAGCACAGTCAGTGACATCAGCGTTGTCAGAATCAGCAGCACCTATAACATCACAAACTCCGTCAGTTCAAGAATCACCGTGGACATCATTATAAATCAACAACAAGTATGTCATATCAATGAGTTATGAAGTATTAACTCATTTCCACTGAAGGATTTATATGTATATCTTATATATATAAATTTTTAGACCATAATAAATATTTTCGTACTAAGCTATTATGTGTGAATCTTAACTACTCGGTTAATTCATGTTACTAATATGCAATAATGTACGTCCTTCGTCCACAACTTAACCATCATTAACTACAATCTCTGCCTCAATTCAATAAATCCCAATTCATAATAAATCAAATGAATTATTCAAATATAAGTTTGATTTTTCACTTTCATCGTCGATGTACTCGAAACTTTTCAAATAACATTATTCGTACCTTGCGAAATTCACAAGAATTCCACAAACACCAACAAATAACGAAGTATTAATTCATAATTTCAATTTTATTGAATAAATACTCCGTAAAAGTTATGTAATTTCTAAAGTCTTTAGGGATTATTCAGTTCTAGTTTCAACCGTAAATCAAATGAGTTAAATTTAATATTAACTCATTAAATCTATGTTACATCTGAAGAAAATATGCACATATATATTTTTATAAAGACTGTAATAAAATTCTGATGTACAAAATATTAATTGTGAAAAAGTTTTTTTAACGGGTAGGTAATACCCGAGAGATATATAAATTCACAATTAATATGTTACATTTTTCGAATCTGATTAAGCAAATCATCAACTATACTCCCAAAATCTCACAACAATATACATTCTTGTATAGAAATCAAAACAACCATTCTCACCCAAATTTGATTACGCATTCTGATTTTGATAAATCAAAATCCAAGTCATGATTTAATAGAAGACATCACTCTTAGATTCCTACATCTTTCAAAGCTATACTTTGACTTCAAAACTGTGTTAGAACATCATATGTATATTAACGATTACAAACTGTGTTCAAACTCTCCGAATTTTTCGAAGACACTTCAAACAATGAACAATCGAGATGATGATCCAACCACATATTACCCACATTTATGTACCTAAAAAGCTCTCGAAGCCAAAGTCATAGTTCGACGCGTATCCGTGTCAGACCCTTTGGCATTTATTAGCTAAAATGACTTTTCAATTCCTTTTCAAAGTAGACAGTTTTGTCACAGCTCCAGCAAGTCAACTTCGACTTTTCAGTCAGACTAGTCTTATTATAACCTCGATAGATACGTTGCCCTTTCATCATCGTTACTGGGGACCTTTCATATCTCGCCACCTTAGCATTAAACTTACCAACAACTTCAATTATCTTTGACTTTTCGAAAAATCATTATATTTATTGAAATCACATCATTTACTCATTCGCATCTTGTAACGAGAATTGTCATACGAATCATCAGAAAACAGTAACCAGTATTTTGAAATCTCGCAGCATGTCTACGCCAACAGTTATATGTGTACGTAAAATGTCTATCTCCTGGACTTACATACTTTGAATGTGAAGTTCTGAAAAATATTTTGAACTGCAAACTAGTTCTTGAAATGCTGGCGAAGCATCAAAAACTGTAAACAATCTTAACAGTAAAAAGTTTGATGACAAAGAATAGTAAGGTGGTAAAGCTGAGAAAAAGAGAAGGTTTGGAACTAGGAAACGGATTGAACAGACTATGAAGGAGGCTGTGGACAAATCACAAAGACTAAATCTGCCTTCAAAGAATCCAAATGATTCAGTGCCTGCTAAAGTCATTAACGAATACCTTACTCTTTATTCTAAACCTTTATAGACAAATCTTCATCATCATCCATCAATATTAGAAATTCTAAGATATTATCATATCTTTCATTATAAATATCCGCGATATTTTTGAAGATATTTTCACAACTAATCTTATCTGAAGTCATTTATCTCTTTGCGCTATCAGTGTTACATCATATAAGAAACTATTAGTTTCTATATTCTATAAACTTTCGAGTTTAAATTATGAATGTTTTGAAGTAGTGTTGGGAACTGAAGCATGAGTTAGTATAATATAATGACACTTGATCAACGTGATTATATTACAGTAAGTCATGCTGAGTTTCAAATGGGACATGACGATTCACAGACCATGCCATCATCATGTTCCATGTTACACGACTCTTGTATTCTATTTAATCTCTAAAAAATCAAGAATATATTTTCTTGATGATTCGGTCTTTTCAGGGTATTCTGGTAAATTAACAAACCAAGATCGTGCCATTACCATTTCCTTCTTAGAACATTAACTATGTTCATTCTGAAATTCATATCTGCGAATACTGGACCATTACAAACGTTGCTTAATCGCAAGAAGAAGAAACGAAAGGACAAAACTCCAAAATAGAAATTGGAGTATAAATCGCAGCAAATAGAAGGGAGCATTAACTGTGGATGTCAATGATTATAGAAGACAAAAGCAGGGGCTTTGAAATATAAGAGAAGATATAAAACCCAACAACCACCCAAAAATTATAAACCGTATATATCGATGCATACAGCAATACAAAGACACGGAAGAACTAAAAACACTATAAAACCGAGAGTATAGTAGAAGTAAATAGATTCTTCCGGAGGAAGATGAAAAAGAAGAACGACATATATGAAAGTGAGGAGTATATCGAGAATCAGTACTGGATGAAGCATATTGACAAATACTTTAAAATATGAGTTGAGGGAGAAAGAATAGAAGGTGTGAGTTGTAAGGAAATGAAGGAGGTGGATTTATAGTGAAATACCTGACAGAGAAATCAAGATGGATTATCGTATTAATTCGAAGAGAATCATAATCTCCTTAATCACCGAAGCATCAAATCCAACATAGATTACAAAGATTTTCTTTAAATTCGGAGATCAATTGTGATGACGTCAAAAGATATGATGAATCACTATAATCTTATTTCCTTCATTTACGATAACTTCCCTCATACGCTTCGAGTAATCGAATTATTTTATCCATACTTCTTAGACATGATAAAACTTCATAATTGTCATAATAACATTCTCATTGTTAGCCATAACGACCTCTATCAAATTTCGGGGACGAAATTTCTTTAACGGGTAGGTACTGTGATGACCCGGAAATTTCTGACTAAATTTAAACTTTATCTTTATATTATTCTGACACGATAAGCAATGTTTGTTAAGTTAAATCTCAAGGATTTTAAACTATGTTTATACATTCATTTAAACCTCGACCAAATTCCAATGATTCACGAACCATTAAATGAACATATATGAATATGTATGTATATGTGTATATGTTATAAATTGAAAATGTCAACAAAGTATTTAAACGTATAATGTTTATATGAACGTATTTGTTTTAATATGATTATCGATGAAATAAAAAAATATATTAAATGATTGAATTATCAGAAACATTGAATTATGATTACAAGTCTCTGTTGAGAGGTCCACTATGATTTGAGAAAATCTATTCCTCTTAACGATATTCGGAATAATTTGTAAAGCTATTTATAAATAAAAATAAAAAGTGTCATTTATGAAAGTTAGACAAAAGCTAGTAGAGAATCGATTTCCATAATATTCTATTAATCTATTTTCAAGCGTACAAAAATGTTTTTAGTTTAAAAAGAACTTTATTATTAAAACGTATATAACTTTTATAAATATCTAGAATCACTTTTGACAACTCATTACTTAAACAGTATAATAAATATAACGATATTTATATTTTATTTCATTAAATATATATAACGATTTAAATTAATATTATATATATATTTATACGCGTATTATACATACATAGTTTTTATACTTTTACTATACTTTAACTTTACCTTTACTTTACTTTTACTTTACTTTAACTTTAATAATTCACTTTAATAATTCATACTTTAATAATTCACTTTAATAATTCATACTTTAATAATTCACTTTAATAATTCAAAAATCTATTAAAAATAGAATTCAATAGATTTTATTATTTCATAGAAACTTGAAAATATATTTCTCTAAACTCTCTCAATCAATTTATATATATATATATATATATATATATATATATATATATATATATATATATATATATTTGCTCTGTATTATTTCAAGATATTATTAGTATACATAAAATATTATGACGGAGTGATGTCCGAGTGATTTCAAAATAGTTTTTTGAATGAGTCGAAGCTAAGGAAATTATGGGTTATAGCTATGGAGGTGATGGGTATGGTTCATGGGTATGCTCGTGAGATCAATCTAGTGTTTATCATCTCCGTTGCGTCTACGTACTTTTCTGCAATATTGAATCTCAATATTGATACGTGAGCACTCATAACTTAACTTTTATATATCAATAGTGTATCCCTGACAAGTGCTCAAGTATATAGGATTATGCATGCTTGTACATTCGATATTGTCCTTATATAGGTTTGTTGAATTCTGAATTAGATACATATGCTACTGAGATAGGGTATATGATATGCATGTCATTGGAAATCTAGCGAAAAATTAAGAACTTTTCATTTAGATATCAAATGGTTTCGATGAACGGATTAGAAGTTATAGTCAACTGAATTTTAGTATTATTGTTAAAATGATTATTATTACTATCGTCGTTATTATTTTAATAGAAATATCATTGTTATTATAAAATATCATTATTACTATTATGTTAGTATTATCATTTTATCATAATAACATTTTTAGTACATATAAATATTGTTATTTTTTTATAGAATAATAATAATTATTATTACAAAATAATACAACTTTTACTTATTATTATTATTATGATCAATATTATTTTATCAAATAAATAGGGGATACAAAGATATTTTTAACCACGCGTAATATAATTACATTAATAATACTTACCACTATAGTTTTACGATATTAAGTGAACTTTATAAATTTTAGTACTTAAGATATATAAAAGTATATTTTATCATATATATATAAACGTTAATATAAATTTTTATTAATAAATGACTTTTATTATTATAAAATATAATAAATATATTTAAATATATAAAACGACTATAGTTAAGTTATATAATAAACACGTATAAATTTTAGAAGTCATTTTGGGTCAAGTTGACTTTTGTTGACTTTTGCATATTAGTCTCGAGCATTAGGATTATGGTACACTATGACTTGACCAAAAATTGTTAGACAAATATTGACCAACATATAAATATATATAATTAATATAGGTTCGTGAATCCGAGGCCAACCTTGCATTTGTTAAATGACGTTATATGTATTTTTACTACGAAATACAGTATGGTGAGTTTCATTTGCTCCCTTTTATATATATTTTTGGAACTGAGAATACATGCGCTGTTTTTATAAATGTTTTACGAAATAGGCACAAGTACTAAAACTAATTCTACGTGGGTTTAAACCAGAAATATACCCTTAGCTTGGTAACATTAAACTACTTATCTATGTACGGTAGGCGCGAATCCTAAAGATAGATCTATTGGGCCTGACAAACCACATCCTGACTATGGGATGCTTTAGTACTTCGAGGTTATTTTAAACACACCTGATCTGGTGTACTTCAGAGGGAAAAACATGAATGTTAAGGCTTGTTACCGGGTGCCTACAACTTATAGAATACTTTTATACACTTGCGAGTGTACATATATTTATAAACGGAAATCTTGTGATCTATTAATATATTGAAATGATCGTTATGATAAACCTATAAACTCACCAACCTTTTGGTTGACACTTTAAAGCATGTTTATTCTCAGGTATTAAAGAAATCTTCCGCTGTGCATTAGCTCATTTTAAGGATATTACTTGGAGTCATTCATGGCATATTTTGAAAGACGTTGCATTCGAGTCATTGAGTTCATCAAGATTATTATTATGTCAATTATAGTTGGATGTATTATGAAATGGTGTGCATGCCGTCAACTTTCGTTGTAAAGAAAGTTTGTCTTTTAAAAACAAATGCAATGTTTGTAAAATGTATCATATAGAGGTCAAATACCTCGCGATGTAATCAACTATTGTTAATCGTTTGTAATGTATATGAACGGGTCCTTTCAGACTGCCTCTGTACCGTACACCGAGCTGAAAGGTGTTTCGTTTGTACTTTCTTTGGAGTGGTCCGGTGGGCCCAACATACATGTGGAAGTCTTTGAACCATCCTTGTCGGTTTTTCCCAATCTGGCCTTGATTCCGCCTACAATATCCCTGTTTGTGACTTCAACCTGGCCGTTGGCCTGTGGATACGCTGCAGAGGTGAATGATTACTTTATGTCCCTGTCAATGCACCAATCTCTGAATGATTTATGTTCGAATTAAGTGTCGTTATCAATGACTATCTCTCAGGGCAAACCGAAGCGAAAGACTATGTTTTCCCTCACAAATGTAAGGATTTTTCTCCCAGTAATCGTGCTCAGTGGTTTTTCTTACACCCACTTAGTGAAGTAGTCGATTGCAAAAAATTTAACGTTTTCGACACCCGTTGGGAATGCGCCTATGATATCAATTCCCCATTTGCAGAATGGCCAGATTGCCTTAACCGAGATCATATTGTGCCGAGGAGACTTGTTAACTCGGGAATGTATTTGGCATACCTCATAATTAACTATTAGTTCATATGTGTCTCGGTACATTTACGGCTAAAAATAACCCATTCTTTTGATTATGCTAACCGCAGTTCTGTAACCGGAGTGTGCCGAGCAGGATCCTTCGTGCATTTCTTGTACAATCTCTTTGGCCTGTGTCGGTCCAACACATCTTAAATATGGTTCCGTAAATGAATTCCTATACAACGTATCGTCCCGGAAGTGGTACATCGGTGCCTGCATCCGAATCTTTCGGGCTTGGAACTTGTCTACTGAGAGAATACCTTCAGTAATATACTGTACAAACGGGGTCATCCAATAGTCTCTGTCGTCCGTGATGATTTCCATAAGAGTAGCTTTGTCGGTAGATTTCCTTTCTAATACCTCGACCATGACCTATTTTTGTAAAATGATCGTACAATAGGGAGGCAAGTTTGCTTAAAGTGTCTGCTTTTTTGTTACGGTTTTGGGGTATTTACTTTATTTCAAATGTTCCAAAAACATTTTTTAGCATTTTTGCTACTTCTGGTTATTTTTGCATTGATGTATCCCGAGCTTCAAAACTGCCGTTTAATTGGCTTGCTATTAGTTGTAAATCGACATAGGCTGTAAGTCGTTTAACTTCTATGCTTTTTGCCAAACACAAAACTGCTAACAGGGCTTCATACTCAGCCTCATTATTTGACGCAGCAAGTTTCATTCGTATGGCGTAAGTGATTTCACCTACATCCGGAGTTACTAACAGAAACCTATTCTGGATCCTTCTTCACCGGATGCTCCATCAGTGTATAATCCTTAAATTTCATCTTCTTCTTTCCTATTTACGGGGGTTTCACCATGTTTTATTATGTAGGATGGGAGTTCAACCAAGAATTCTACTATCACTTTCCCTTTCATAGAATTCCTCGGGAGAAAGCTGATTTCATGTTCGCCGAGTTCAATTGCCCACTTGTCTAGTCTTTCGAAGATTTCTGGCCTATTCAGGACTTGTTTAATCGGTTGGTCCGTGAGGACCTGCATTGGGTATGCCTAAAAGTATCTTCGAAGACGCCTCGCTGTGTGTACCAACGCATAGATTAATTTTTCCATTACCGAGTAATTTACCTCTCCATTTTGAAGGAATTTGCTGACGAAGTATACTGACATTTGGACCTTGTCTCTGTTGGCTATTAACACCGAGCTGATTGCTTCGGAAGAAGCGCTAGATAGACCGTCAGAGTCTCTCCCTAAATTGGGACCGTGAGTGTCGGTAATTTCCTCAAAAATGTCTTCATTTCCTGGAAGGCCTTTTCCTCTTTTCCCTTGTTAGATGAAACCTTTTTTGTTTAGGCACCCTTATAGGGTCTGAAAGGATGGTAAGGACCTATCGGTAGCCCGGGACAGGAATCACGTTAATGCTTTCAGCCTACAGTTAGGCTTTTTACGTCTTTTTTGCTCTTTAGGAATTGCATGTTTTCGATGGCTTGAATCTTTTTTAGGTTAGCCTTAATCCCTCTCGTGGTGACCGTGAATTTGAGGAATCGGCCCTCCTCTACCCGAAAGGAACACTTGTATAGATTGAGCTTCATGTTAATCTTTCGTAGCGGTTCGAAGGTTTCAATGATATCCAGGACCATTTGCTCCTCGGAATCACTCTTGATTATGTAACATTAACATATGCCTCGATATTCCATCTAATCTGGTCCTGGAATGCTTGGTCGATCATCTTCTGGTACTTTGCTCCTGCGTTTTTAAGCCAAATGTCATTTTGGTATAACGAGAAAATGCCTTTGTTTGTTAAGAACACGGTTTTGTCTTCGTCGATTTCCGCCATTGAGATCTGGTGATAACCTTTGTATGCATCCAGAAAGCATTTGAACCTAAAACCTGCTAAGGATTCAACTTTCCAGTCGATTTCCTGCAAGGGGTAGTTATCTTTCGGGTTGGCCACCCACGTTTGGTATTTTACTTCCCTCATTATTCCTGCATCGACCAGTTTCTTTACCTTTTCATCCAGGAATTCGCTTCATTTAAAAGCCATTGCCCTTTTCTTTTGGACGACTAGAGGGATGTTTGGGTGTACATTCAACCAATGTTGAGCTATTTTGCGTGGAACTCATGTCATGTCAGATGGTTCCCACGCAAAAACGTCAATATTTCTGCCAATAGTCTACAGAGTGTATCCTTAGCGCAGACACTTAAGCCAGTGCATAGCTGAATTCTCTGTTCCAGCTGTTTAAGATTCAGAGAGATGGGTCCGTCATCATGTATGATTATGTATTTATTATCTTTGAATATTTGTAGACATTCTATCGGTTCCAACTCATGTGTTCGGATTGTTGCTATGCCAGCTGGGGTTGGAAATTTCAACATGCCGTGCACTGTTGATGTGATCACTCCAAATTTCTGCATGGCTGTTCGTCCGAGTATAACATTATACCGAGAGTCAGTTTTGACAATGCAGAACTCAATTTCAGAAGTTTTTGAAAACGTATTTTTCCTAAAAACAACTTCTAGTGTGATGGAGCCCACTGGCCAAGTTGTCGTAATGTTAAATCCTGCCAATGTCGAAGTTTCCACTCTTTTGAGCTTACGGACACCCTCCGGTAGCTACAACAAACAATGTTCAAATATGACGTCTGTCCCCGCACGTGTGCCTGTGTAAATTCGACTGATTTGGCAGTTTGAAATGTGTGCTTTGATGATAACTGGCTCGTTTGAAGGATTGATATTAAATTACAACGGGAAGATGATAGGTTTGTGTCTCCATTCATCTAATGCTCATGCCTTCCGTCTTTGCCCAGCAGCCCATGAATGAATCATGTATAAATCGTCTTCCGTCATTTTGCTTTTGCTTGTTTCGTGTACGTCTAGCTCGTTGAGGTAAAGAGTAGTTTATTGCGTACTGTAAGTTAGCGCCATTTGATCATGACTAAATCTAAATTGGTGGTCTTAGACTTGAGTGCTTAATTTTGGATTAATGTAGTGATCGATTGTTTTAACTCTAATAACTGTGCAAACCCCATTTGAAATCTAGATTCCAAGGGCGTAAAACAAACGATCAGATATACCTTACTCGATTAGATCGAATAAGTTAATATTTTATGTGTTGATGAACTCAGGTATCGACCGTAATTTCAATTGAAATTGTATTAATGACTGAACAATGTTACAATATGATTTTGGCAGAGTAACAGTATGTGTCCAGTGTGTCGTAATGAATGACCCATGGGGCGTATTTATAGGTGTTTCCAAAGAGTTTGTTAGATGGAATGATGACGTGGCATATGTCCCTTTCATAATCGAGTGCACGCAGATTAGAAAGATCACGAAGGAAATACAGTAACATAGAAATAAATATATTAAAAGGTACAGAACTAAACTAACTTTTTGAACAAGAACGGAATTTCCTAGATTTCCTCTCAACCGTGATCGTCGAAAATGTTCGGATTTAGTAGCCATTGGTTCCAATCGATTTTGTGTTTCTTTGAAAGATTATTAATCCATTGAAAACTTTATACTTGGATTTCATTTAAATCCATACGAATACTCCCATTTTCTGCTTGAACACTTGAAGATTTCGGTTCTTCCAAATGAACACCCTGGAACATATCACCAACATCTAAATAATGTTGATTACCTGAATTCCACCATTGAAAAACCTTTAACCAAAGCTCATTTGCGAAAGGGCAAGAAATAAGTATGTGTTCTACAGTTCATTTTCATTTTTACATACTACACATACAATGGTATCAAGCAATACTCCACGCTTACTAAGCTCGAAACGGACATGTAAGCGTTTCAACTTTGCTCTCCAAATGAATAGTCCTATTTTCTGAGGTAGAAAACTGATATGCAATGTGGCAGCGAGAGGGTATGTGTGGTAAAGAATATTGTAATTTAATAGGCAGGCGAAGGAAATAGTAGAGTATAGTCCATTGGGACTCAATGTCCACCTCCAATCGTCATTACCTGAAGATGAGAAAGAGTATGAAAGTATGTTGTATAATCTTTCATAGATATGAAACTCTAGCATCCTTGTTTTCCTCCAACCTGTACAATCTTTCATAGATCTCACATAGTAGATGTTCGTTAATCCATGAATGTTTCCAGAAAAGTGTATCCCCACCCAAGCCAACCATTTTAAAGAACGAATATGGAAAGTGAAAATCAAGCTTTCTCAATTCGTTATCAACTTGTTAGATAGAGTGCCATGTTGAACCCTTATGAGAAATATTGACATCACGATTTGGTACCAAACCCTCATCCCTCCCATGAATACTTTTGATTAACCGAACCCAAAGGGCGGTACTTTCGGTAGAAAGTACCACCACCATTTTCTCAATAAGGCAAGATTTTTGGCTTTGAGAGATCTGATATTTAGACCACCTTTCTCGTATGGAGAAAAAATGGTGTCCCAACCCACCTACGACATTTTATGATTGTCACCTGACCCGCCCCAAAAAAAAACTTACCTCTCAAACCTTCAAGCAATTCGATGAAACCCGAAGGAGCGAGGAATAGAGAGAAGGCATACAAGGGGAGGTTATTGAGAATCGATTTTTATTATGTGATTCGGCCACCAAAGGATACCGTTTATGCTTTCCAAACCGCCAATCTACCTTTAACTTTTTCAGTGACGGGTAACCAATCTTTAATATTTTTCATTCTCGAACCAATATGGAGTCCAAGGTAAGTCATGGGCAGTTTTCCTGCGTTGCAGCAGAGAGCTTCAGCCATCAGGTTGATCGAGTCACTTGATACACCGATCCTATATATAAAACTCTTGGAAACATTCACTTTTAGTCCCTATAGTTTCTCTAAACAATTTAGGAGCTTCATAAGGTGTCTAGCGTTCTTTTTGCTCCAATCTCCAAAAAACATAGTATCTTCTGCATATTGTAGATGTGACACGAGAATTTTATCGGATCCTATTTCTACCCCCTTAAAAGTCCTTTCTCCACTGTACACTTTGTAAGTCGACTGAGACCCTTTGTAGCAAGAATAAAAAGATAAGGGGATATGGATCTCCTTGCCTTACCCCTCTTTTTTAGAGAGAACTCGTCTGTAGGCGAGCCATTTATGAGGATGGATATTGAGGCGGACTTCAAGCATGCTTCCATCCACGACCGCCATTTCACTCCAAATCCCATTATTTCTAGAAGCTTAAGAAGGTAGTCCCAATATAGGCTAACAAAAGCCTTCTCAAAATCAGCCAATCTTCAACCACCTCATTTGTTATTAGGATGCTATCCATAATGGAACAACCTTTGATGAATGCACTCTGCTCGCTTCCTACTAGCTTGGGGATCACTCTTTTATGTCGATTAGCTAGTAGGGTCGCGATAATCTTGTAGTAGCTACCAATTAAACTAATAGGTCGATAGTCACCTATACCCATTAGATTTTTCCTTTTCGGAATTTAACTTATTAAGGAGGCGTTACACCCTTTTGATTTTTCTTGGTGTTGCCAAAACCATGCCACCGCCTTGGAAAGATCTTATTATAATAACCACCAAAACTTCTTAAATAAACCAAGATTAAAACCGTCTGGTCCCAGTGCTTTTGACTCGCCACGGCCTTTTATTGCTAACCAAATTTCTGCCTCCGAGAATGGGGATCCGAGCCTTTCTGTATCGTCAGCTCAGATGGAATTAAAGCCCAAATCTTTTAGATCATTTAGGATCGGCCTGCTATTTTTGTCTCGTTCGAATATTTTTCGAAAATAGTCGAATATCTAGGGATTTGATGAAAGTTGGATTCTCTACTCAGCTGCCGTTTATGTGTAGCCCCCTGATCTTTGATTTGTTCGATCCTCGTTCTATTATGGAGTGAAAATATTTCGTGTTATCTTCCCCCTCAACCACCCATTTAAGTCTTGCTTTTTGTTTAAGAATATGGGCTTTCTCTCGATCTTTTTGTAGCCACTTACATCTAGCTTCAACCCATTTGTTTCTGTCCACACTTTTGAGAATGGATAGCTCGGCTTTTCTTTCCCATTCCATCACCTAGTTTTTTGCCGAAATCGAAATAAATATCAATGGACCCATATTTGGTTTTGCTCCACCTATGAAGGGCCTCTTTTACCTTTTTTTAGTTTATTTCGTAACGCACAATCCATCAGTGACCCATCTATTCGATTATTCCATGCATCGACCATTATATTTTCTACATCAGTTGATTCTAGCCAAATATCGAACAATTTAAAGGGTTTTGGACCAAAGTCTTCATTTTGGTCCTTCAGAATTATTAGACAATGGTCAGAGAACTTTCTTTAAAGTCCGAGGGTCGAGATATCATCCCACATATGTAGAAATTAACTTGACACTAACAACCGATCAATTTTACTGAGTTTTTCTCTGTCATCACTAAATCTAGTGACCCTTTTACCTACAAGGGGGATTTCAGTGAGTTGGGTTTTTTCAAAAACTCATTAAACTACTTTGAACGTCTATCAATGAACTCACAATTCTGTCTTTTGAACGGGTGGCGGACTATTTGAAGAGACCCGTCCTAATTCATAAGGACGAATACCATAACATATGATACATTGCGAGGTATTTGACCTCTATATGATACATTTTACAAACATTGCATTCATTTTTAAAAGACAACTTTCATTATAATGATAGTTGACAATATGCATACAATTTCCCAATATATCCAAACTATAAATGACTTAATAATAATCTTGATGACTTTAACGACTCGAATACAACGTCTTTTGAAATATGCCATGAATGACTCCAAGTAATATCTTTAAAATGAGTAAATGCACAGCGGAAGGTTTCTTTAATGCCTGAGAATAAACATGCTTAAAAGTGTCAACCAAAAGGTTGGTGAGTTCATTAGGTTATCATAATCAATCATTTCCATAATTTTAATAGACCAAAAGATTTCATTTTCATAGTTAACTGCAGGAACACTCATCTGCAAAAATCATTCATATGGTGAACACCTGGTAACTGACATTAACAAATGCATCTAGAATATCCCCAAATATACAGGTACACTCATCTGTATATAAAATCGAAGTACTAAAGCATCTGTAACCTGGATGGGACGTGTCGAAGTCCATAAATCTATCTTCAGGATTCGCGTCAATTTGAGGGTCTGTTCCCAAATGCATAGGTTACCAAGCTAAAAAGGGTGATATCCGGTATAATAATTCAACCATAGAATGTAGTTTCAAGTACTTGTGTCTATTTTATAAAACAGTTATAAAAACAACGCATGTATTCTCAGTTTCAAAAATAGATATTACAAAAGCATTTAAAAAGGGAGTAAATGAAACTCACAATACTGTATTTTGTAGCAATAATGCAAATGACGGCACTGAACAAGTGCAGGTTTGGCCTCAGATTCACGAACCTATATTAATTATATATATTTATATGTTGGTCAATATCTGTCTAACAATTTATGTCAAGTCATAGTGTATCACAATCCTAATGCTCGAGATTATCATGCAAAAGTCAACGAAAGTCATCTTGACCCAAAATGGCTTCCAAAATCTATACATGTTTATTATATAATTTAAATATAGTCGTTATATGTATTTACATATATTTATCAGATTTTATTAGAGTAATTAATACAAGTCATTTATTAATCCAATTTATATTAAAATTTATATATGATAAAAATATATTATTATATATCTCAAGTAACAAAATTTATTAAGTTCACTTAATATCATAAAAATATAGTGGTATGTATTATTAATGTAATTATATTACGTGTGGTAAAAATATCTTTGTATCACATATTTATTCGATAAAATAATATTGATAATAATAATAATGAGTAAAAGTGGTATTATTTTGTAATAATAATAATAATAATAATAATAATTATTCTACTAATAATAACAATAACAATATTTATATTTACTAATGATGATATTAATTATAATAAAATGATTATTCTAATCATGATAATTTTAATAATAACGATACCTTTTATTATTAACTGTAATAATAATAATATTTTATAAAAATAATAATTCTATTCAAAATGATAATTTTTAATAATAATAATAATACTAAAATGATAATAATAATGATATTTAATAATAACAATGATATTTCTATTAAAATCATAATTTTAATAAAAATGATAGTTTTAATATTAATGATTCTTTTAATAATAATAATAATGATAAAAATAATAAGATGATAGTTTTGATATAAATATTAATTATTTTAACAATAATAATAATAATAATAATAATAATAATAATAATAATAATAATAATAATAATGATTATTAGATGATAATAATAATAATGACGATAATAACGATGATAACGATAACGATAACGATAACGATAACTATAACGATAACTATAACGATAACGATAACGATAATGATAACGATAACGATAACGATAACGATAATGATAACGATAACGACGATAGTAATAATAATAATCATTTTAACAATAATACTTAAAATTATAGATAATTCAATTGACTATATCTTTTAATCCGTTCATCGAAACCATACGCTTTCTAAATGAAAAGTTATTAATTTTTTGCCAGCTTTCAAATGACATGCATATCATATATCTTATCTCAGTAGTATATGTATTAAATTCATGATTTATCATAAACTATATAACGATGAAAATAAGCATACAAGCATGCATAATCATATATACTCGTGCACTAGTCAGGGATATACTATTAGTATATAAAAGATAAGATATAAATGCTCACGTATCAATATTGTGATTCAATATTACAGGAAAGTACGTAGACGCAACAGAGATGATAAACACTAGATTGACCTCACAAGCATACCCCCGAACAATACCCATAACCTCCATAGCTATAACCCGTAATTTCCTTAGCTCTACTCCGCTCGTAAAACCCATTTTGAAAAAAAAACTCGCTCATAACCTTGTCGTTGTGATGACCCGGGAATTTTCGACCAAATTTAAACTTGAATCTTATATGGTTTCGACACGATAAGCAAAGTCTGTAATTTTAAAGTCTCAAAACCTTTGAACTGTGTTCATGTATACATTTGACCTTTGACTACTTCCGACGATTCACGAACATTTAATGGTAACTAAGAATGTAAATATAAATAATTATATTAGTATTAATGGACTATTAAGTAATTTAGTTATTATGAAAGATAACATTAAACAACTAAAGATTTTTTTTATTTTGAATATATATAGCATATTGTATATAAATGGTTCAAACATATTTTATCAACGTTATCAAATATTAAATGTATAATGTTATACTTTGTAGTTAATTGTTTAATATATATATAATTAATCATCTACTTAACATTTAAAACATGATTGTATATATAGAGTAGTATACATATATAAAAATATAAATCTATATATGATTATATACATAATTATTATATTATGTATATGTAGAAATTTATAATATATCTATGATGAAATAATGTACTATTTTAAATAAATATATATATAATACTTACATATATAAAATATTTATATTTTTCATAATTACATACATAATTATAATATAATTAGTATGCAAACAAATATTATAAATATTTATATTAAAATGTATAAATATATAATATTCAGTAGATGTTATAATACATATTATATAATTATTAAATATTACATAATAATATGTAATATTAATAAATTAAATTTAAATACAAATATAGTTGTTGTAGTAATATTATTAGTATTGTCAAATATCAACATTTGTATTCATAATATCATTTTATAACATATAAAGATGAAATTGGATATATATATATATATATATATATATATATATATATATATATATATATATATATACATATATATATATATATATACATATATATATATACATATATATACATATATATATATATATATATATACATATATATATATTAGATTATTATTACTAATATTATCATTATTATCAGTAAAATATTAATATTATCATAATTAGTATGGTATTATTATTATTATTATCATTTTTACAATTATTATTATCATTAATATTATATTTATTATTATTATTAATTTTAATAATAATGACAGATATTAATAGTATTGTTATTATATATTATTATTATTAATTATAAATATTAAATTAAAAACACAGTACGGATATGATATATATGCACGCGTGATCTCTGTATCTATTATTTCTATTATATTTTTTTTTTTGCTTTTCTTATCCCTGCTCGTGAATATGTGTCGACGTTTTTCCATCTTTATCAACCGATCTCTATTATTACAACATGATTATGTATCACTGCAAATGAAATAAAAAGGAAATCCAATTGGATTAAAGAGCACAGCTATTTTTTTTCCTCTCTGCACGCTCCAATTTTTTTTTCTCTTAATTCAATTTCGAATCAAGTTTCAAAATCTAAAAATGAAATTACGTTAGGAATCCTCTAGTAAATGTTTCTAAAAAGTTTCATCCCTCAATTCTTGATATCGAGTCTCAATTTTGAAGTCAAAGATTTATTTCAAAAAGTCAAAACGAAGTGTTTATTGTGAAATTCGAATTCTGTGTTTTGTTTCATGATAAATTGAGGATTTCAGAAGTTTACAGGACGGAGTTAGAAATTTTTTCATGTTATAACAATTAGTTAAAACGTTGTAAATTACAAATTTTTTTTTTTTTTGTTATGCTGTTCAACGAGCAGATGCTCCCTTCTTCCTTTTATTTTTGTTTTTATAAAACCAATTAATCACAATTTGATGTTTTCTGTTTTTTCTAAAAGTCTAATGGCTGAAACAATAAATTTCTGAATATTGGGTTTACTCTAGTCGAATGGATTAAGGGAAGAAGAGAAGAAGAAGAACATAGATCACAAGGGTATACGGGTTATAATAATTTCGGATGGGTTATAAAGCAGAAAATGGGCGATGGCCCAATGGTGAAGGTGTATTGCCGGTGAGCGAGAGGTCTTGGGTTCGAGCCCCGTCATGGGCATTTCTTTTTTAGAAAAGTTTTCAAAAAGGTATACACACATATATTTTCATTTTCAATATTATCATTATTATTATTATTATTATTATTATTATTATTATTATTATTATTATTATTATTATTATTATTATTATTATTATTATTATTATTATTATTATTATTATTGTTGTTTATTGTTATTATTATGGTTATTCTAAGTATTATTATTATTACTATATGATTAAGATTATGAATATCATTAATATTATTATTGTTGTTAATATAAATTTTAAAGACAAAATAATAATAATTGTACGATTATGAAAGTAGTATATAAAGTTTAAGATTATATTAAGATGATAATGGTAAAAAAAATTTTAATAAATATTATTATTACCATTATTAAAGTTAATATTATTCTATATAAATTATTATTTGTATTACTATGGTTATTATTTTTAAAAATGATTAACACAAATGTATTTATTATAATCATTATAAAGATATTAAATTTTTTTTACTTATTATTATCATTACAACTATACTATTATTATTGTTATCATTTTTACGACTATTACCATTATTAATATTATTATTATTATTATCACTACTAGGATTATTAATATTATCATCTTTATTAGTAATATTAAGTATTATAATTATTATCATTTTTACCATTATTAATATTATTTTAGTATTATTATAATTACTACTTTTAATAAACATATATATATATATATATATATATATATATATATATATATATATATATATATATATATATATATATATATATATATATATATATATATATATTAGTAGATATAACACAACAAAATTAATATTGTTATATACAAAATGAATATATGAAACACATATATATTATTATTATAAAAATGATATCACCAATAAATTTATTTATGAAATTGTTCGATTACGAGTATGTGTTTATATATATATATATATATATATAGGTTCGTGAATCCGAGGCCAACCCTGCATTGTTCAATATAGTCATATGTATTTTTACTACAAAATAAATTAGGTGAGTTTTCATTACTCCCTTTTTAAATGCTTTTGCAATATATATTTTTGGGACTGGGAATACATGCGCTACTTTTATAACTGTTTTACGAAATAGACACAAGTAATCAAAACTACATTATATGGTTGAATGATCGAAGCCGAATATGCCCCTTTTTGCTTGGTAACCTAAGAATTAGTAAACCGATCTACTAATTGACGCAAATCCTAAAGATAGATCTATTGGGCCTAACGAACCCCATCCAAAGTACCGGATGCTTTAGTACTTCGAATTCATTTATATCATGTCCGAAGGATTTCCCGGAATGATTGGGGATATTCTTATATGCATCTTGTTAATGTCAGTTACCAGGTGTTCAATCTATACGAATGATATTTTTGTCTCTATGCATGGGACGTATATTTATGAGAACTGAAAATGAAAATCGTGTGGTCTATTAAAATGATGGAAATGATTATTTATGTTAAACTAATGAACTCACCAACCTTTTGGTTGACACTTGAAAGCATGTTTATTCTCAGGTATGAAAGAAGTCTTCCGCTGTGCAATTGCTCATTTTAAAGATATTACTTGGAAATCATTCATGACATATTTCAAAAGACGTTGCATTCGAGTCGTTGAGTTCATCAAGATTATTATTAAGTCAATTATAGTTAGATATATTATAAAATGGTATGCATGCCGTCAACTTTCGATATAATGAAAGATTGTCTTTTCAAAAACGAATGCAATGTTTGTAAAATGTATCATATAGAGGTCAAGTACCTCGCGATGTAATCAACTGTTGTGAATCATTTATAATAGATATGGACTTCGTCCGGATGGATTAGGACGGGTCTCTTCAGTTGGTATCAGAGCGATGGTCTTAGCGAACCAGGTCTGCATTAGTGTGTATAACTGATAAGTCATTAGGATGCATTAGTGAGTCTGGACTTCGACCGTGTCTGCATGTCAAAAGTTTTGCTTATCATTAGTGTCAAAAATTATTTGCTTATCATCCTTAAAGTCTAGACATGTCTTACTGCCTCTATTGCATAGACAGTGTATAGATAAATCCATATCTTAGCGTTTCTGTTATTGTTACCTTTGCCTGACAGCTTTCGTAGATTCCTCCGTAACTTATGGGATTTTAGTATTATATATGCATATGTAAATTATATATTGTAGGGTACTAATCTACATCCTATAATCTATTTCTTATCGAAAATCCTTCATCTGATCGTACGAGATGAATCTCTCAACCAGTTCGATTCCTCATATTCCGATAGCCATTCCGATAGTTATTCCGATAGCTATTCCGATATGGATATTCACCTAAGCCCCGAAAGCGGTGTCACCAGAATGAATCAATCAATCAGCCATCCCCAATTCATTTGATGGGTTCGTAGTCGATTTAATCAATGGAGACAAAAAGAATGTGATCCTTTGCATCAACCGAAATCACCTTTTGGCGAAAGAACCTGAAGCACTTACCGGCGAACCTATTCGAAACACCATTCTCACATTCATTTCCCGAATATCTCGCCAAGACTATATCATAACTCAAATTCTAAACCTTATTCATTCGCCTGTTCTTACCGACAATCATCTCGGAGTAATAAGTCAACGAATTACGCGCCCAAATTGTAGCCTTGAAAAATATGGTGCAAAACGTACCAGCTTCAGCAACACCAACGACACCAACAGTACCACCAACATCAATACCAGTACCTTCAACAAAACACATCTCAACATCACAATCTGTACCTCGAGCATAATCATTATTTTACGTATCATTCTACATCAATTATCTTCATTCGACATAGCGATTATGTTATCTCTAATGTTTTAGAGATTATATATTCTTGTTCTAACGATAAATCAAATGAGTTTAATATCATCTTGACTCATTAAATCCATGATTACATCTGAAGAAAATATATATGTATATATGTTTTCATAAAGATTGTAATTAAAAAAAAAATTCTTTCGTACAAAGTGTTAATTGTGAAAATATTTTAACGGGTAGGTAATACCCGAGGAATATTCAGATTTCACATTAATAAGTTACAATGTACATTCTTTCAAATCTAAGTCAACAGTCATTTACTATCCTACTTACATCCACCGATATACAAATCCTTTCACCACAGAATAATCATATTCATCCAATTTCATATTTGGATTTTGATTTATCAGAATCCAACAAGTGGCATAATGAAGAAAACATTTGACAAAATAAAATTTGTTAGAAATAAACAAATTAACTATGAGAAATTTTGTTAAAAATCCACGCTAACTGTTCCTAGCTAATTGTTCCTGTCTAACTGATTACATTTTATTTATCGCAATTTAAATATCGCAATTTACATTCTCATAATTTTATTTATCGTCATTTAATTTCTGTTATTTACTTTACGCACTTTATTTATCGTCATTTAATTTCTGTTATTTATTTTACGCACTTTAAATATCGGGACACGTATACAAGGTTTTGACATATCATATCGATGCATCTATATATATTATTTGGAATCACCATAGACACTCTATATGCAGTAATGATCGAGTTCTCTATACAGGGTTGAGGTTGATTCTACAATAATATATATAGTTTGAGTTGTGATCGAGTCTGAGACATGTACACGGGTCACAATACGTATTTATTTAATTCGAATATTATATCTTAAACAATATATGAATTATTGGACTGTTAATTATGGACTATCGACTGTGGACTAATAAGATTGGACAATTAAAAATGAATTAAAATATTGATTATAACATATGAAACTAAACAATTCTTCAAGTTTGCCACTTTATTTCATCTTAAACCTCGTTTGTATCTTGACGATTACAATCTGCTTTCAAACCTTTCATGATTCTTGAAAACACCTCAATCGAGAGGATGAACCAACCACATTTCATCTACAGAAGAAAAGATTGATGGATATAGTTATGCACCTGAAAACACTCAGAACCTGAGTAAACGTTTAACATGTATCTGTGCTAATTCCTTTAGTGTTATTATTACCCAAAATAACTTGGTAATTCCTTTCAAAGTAGCAAATTTTGTCATAGCTTCAGCAAGTCAACTTCGACTTTTCGATCGAAACAACCTTATTAACACCTTGATATATATATACGTGTGCTCTTTTATTATTACCGGGGAACCTTTTATATTCCACCATATTATCAGCAGACGTACCAGCAACCTCGTTGCTTCTTGACTTAAATCTCTCTGATAAATCATTATATTTATTTATTGAAACCCTTTCATATGCTCATCCGCATCTTGTAACGAGAACTGTCATACCAATTACCGGAAATCAGCAATCAGTACTTTGAAAGCTCACAGCATATCTACATCAACAGTTATATGTATAACATTTATCTCTTAGAATTATGATCTTTTATTCTGAAATTCTGAAAAGCACCCAGTCTACGAATCAATACTCTAAATTTTGAGGAAGCTGAATGAAGCAGCAGAAACTGTAGACAATCGTAAACAACTTTAATCATCGGGAGTTTGATAATAAAGAATGGAATGTTGGGAACGCTTGAAAGAAAATTTGGTACTGAAAAACTAATTGAGCAAACTACGAAGGAGTCTCTGAACAAATCACAAGGACTAAACTTGTACATTAAAGAATCCTGATGATTCTGTTTCTGATGAAATCTTTAGATAATTCCTTGCTTCTGACTCCAAACTCCTGCGGACAAATTTTCTTCACCATCCTTCGATATTAGAAATTTCAAGATATCATAGTATCTTTCATTATAAATATCCTCCATATTTCTGAAGATATTTTTATAACTATTCTTATCTGAAATCATAAATCTCTTCGTGCTCTCCGTGTTACATCATATAGAAATTGTTAGTTTCTATATTCTGTAAACTTTTGAGCTTAAAATATGAATATTATTGAAGTAATGTTGGGAACTGATGCATGAGTTAGTTTAATATAATGACACTTGATCAACGTGATTATATTACAGCAAGTCATGCTGAGTTTCTAAATGGAACATGATGATTCACAGATTATAACGTCATCATGTGTCATGTTACATAACTCTTTCATTCTATTTAACCTCTAAACATATCGAGAAACATATTTTCTTGATATCTCTATCTTTCTGTAACTTCTGGTAATTTGACAATTCAAATCGTGCTACTACCTTTCCTTTCTACCTGGTATATTATGATAATTCGAAACTCCATACCTACGAATTCTGTACCATTACTTGCGAAAAGAAATAAAAGCATGAAGCTCCGAAATAGAAAGGGGGTATAAATCGCAGCAAATAAGAGAGATAATTAACTGTGGATGACAATAATTATAGGAGACAGAAGTAGGGACATCGAAATATAACGAAAGATATAAAACCCAACAACAGCGCAGAAATTACAAACTGTGGATATTAATACAAATAGCAATATAAAGACACGGTAGAATTAAGAATAGTATCATCCCAAGGCAATAGTAGAAGTAACCAAATCTTTCTGGTGGAAGATTGAATAGAAGGATGATAGAAATGATAATTAGGAAAATATCAAGGATTAGAACTGGATTAATCATTTTCACAATCTTTTGGATGTATGAACTAAGAAAGAAAGTATAGGAATGGTGAGAATAAGGAAACGGAAAAAGTTTAATTTATAATGGGGACATCAGACAGAGAAATCGAGGCAGATCACCGTATTTAATTATAGAGATCTTAATCTCCTTATGCGCCGAAGAATCAAATCTCTCAGATTTTGAAGATTTTCTTTAAATCCCTTGAATTCCGGAATTCAATCGCGACTACGTCAAAAGTTATGGAAAATCTCCATTTCTTCATCTCGATTTTTTTGTGATAGATTTATTCGTGCTCTTCGAATAATCGAATTATTTTATCTGTATTATTCAATAATGATAAAACTCTATTTATCAGCTCATATTCGTCAGGAAAACATATTTATTGTTACCCATGACGACCTCACTCAAATTTCGAGACGAAATTTCTTTAACGTGTAGGTACTGTGATGACCTGGGAATTTCCGACCAAATTTAAAATTGAATCTTATATGGTTTCGACACGATAAGCAAAGTCTGTAATGTTGAAGTCTCAAAACCTTTGAACTGTGTTCATGTATACATTTGACCTTTGGCTACTTCCGACGATTCACGAACCTTTAATGGTAACTAAGAATGTAAATATAAATAATTATATATATAAATAATTATATTAGTATTAATGGACTATTAAGTAATTTAGTTATTATGAATGATAACATTAAACAACTAAAGATTTTTTTTTATTTTGAATATATATAGCATATTGTATATAAATGGTTCAAACATATTTTATCAACGTTATCAAATATTAAATGTATAATGTTATACTTTGTAGTTAATTGTTTAATATATATAATTAATCATCTACTTAACATTTAAAACATGATTGTATATATATAGTAGTATACATATATATAAATATAAATCTATATATGATTATATACATAATTATTATATTATGTATATGTAGAAATTTATAATATATCTATGATGAAATAATGTACTATTTTAAATAAATATATATAATACTTACATATATAAAATATTTATATTTTTCATAATTACATATATAATTATAATATAATTAGTATGCAAACAAATATTATAAAATATTTATATTAAAATGTATAAATATATAATATTCGGTAGATGTTATAATACATATTATATAATTATTAAATATTACATAATAATATGTAATATTAAAAAATTAAATTTAAATACAAATATAGTTGTTGTAGTAATATTATTAGTATTGTCAAATATCAACATTTGTATTCATAATATCATTTTATAACATATAAAGATGAAATTGGATATATATATATATATATATATATATATATATATATATATATATATATATATATATATATATATATATATATATATATATATATATATATATATATATATATATATATTAGATTATTATTACTAATATTATCATTATTATCAGTAAAATATTAATATTATCATAATTAGTATGGTATTATTATTATTATCATTTTTACAATTATTATTATCATTAATATTATATTTATTATTATTATTAATTTTTTTAATGATGATAGATATTAATAGTATTGTTATTATATATTATTATTATTAATTATAAATATTAAATTAAAAACACAGTATGGATATGATATATATGCACGCGTGATCTCTGTATCTATTATTTCTATTTTATATATATATATATATATATATATATATATATATATATATATATATATATATATATATATATATATATCTATATATATATATATATATTCTGCTTTTCTTATCCCTGCTCGTGAATATGTGTCGACATTTCTCCATATTTATCAACCGATCTCTATTATTACAATATGATTATGTATCACTGCAAATGAAATAAAAAGGAAATCCAATTAGATTAAAGAGCACATCTATTTTTTTCTCTCTGCACGCTCCAATTTTTTTTTCTCTGAATTCAATTTCGAATCAAGTTTCAAAATCTAAAAATGCAATTACGTTAGGAATCCTCTAGTAAATGTTTCTGAAAAGTTTCATCCCTCAATTCTTGATATCGAATCTCAATTTCGAAGTCAAAGATTTATTTCAAAAAGTCAAAACAGAGTGTTTATTGTGAAATTCGAATTCTGTGTTTTGTTTCATGATAAATTGAGGATTTCAGAAGTTTATAGGACGGAGTTAGAAATTTTTTCATGTTATAACAATTAGTTAAAATGTTGTAAATTACAAAAAAAAAAAAAAAAATTGTTATGCTGTTCGACGAGCAGATGCTCCCTTCTTCCTTTTATTTTATTTTTTTTATAAAACCAATTAATCACAACTTGATGTTTTCTGTTTTGTCTGAAAGTCTAATGGCTGAAACAATAAATTTCTGAATATTGGGTTTACTCTGGTCGAATGGATTAAGGGAAGAAGAGAAGAAGAAGAACATAGATCACAAGGGTATACGGGTTATAATAATTTCAGATGGGTTATAAAGCAGAAAATGGGCGATAGCTCAATGGTGAAGGTGTATTGCCGGTGAGCGAGAGGTCTTGGGTTCGAGCCCCATCATGGGCATTTCTTTTTTAGAAAAGTTTTCAAAAGGGTATACACACTTATATTTTCATTTTCAATATTATTATTATTATTATTATTATTATTATTATTATTATTATTATTATTATTATTATTATTATTATTATTATTATTATTATTATTATTGTTGTTGTTGTTGTTGTTGTTGTTGTTGTTGTTGTTGTTGTTTATTGTTATTATTATGGTTATTCTAAGTATTATTATTATTACTATATGATTAAGATTATGAATATCATTAATATTATTATTGTTGTTAATATAAATTTTAAAGACAAAATAATGATAATTGTATGATTATGAAAGTAGTATATAAAGTTTAAGATTATATTAAGATGATGATGGTAAAAAAAATTTAATAAATATTATTATTACCATTATTAAAGTTAATATTATTCTATAAAAATTATTATTTGTATTACTATGGTTATTATTTTTAAAAATGATTAACACAAATGTAGTTATTATTATCATTATAAAGATATTAAATTTTTTTTACTTATTATTATCATTACAACTATACAATTATTATTGTTATCATTTTTAAGACTATTACCATTATTAATATTATTATTATTATTATCACTACTAGGATTATTAATATTATTATCTTTATTAGTAATATTAAGTATTATAATTATTATCATTTTTACCATTATTAATATTATTTTAGTATTATTATAATTACTACTTTTAACAAACATATATATATATATATATATATATATATATATATATATATATATATATATATATATATATATATATATATATATATATATATATATATATATAAATATAAATATATTTAATACATATAACATAACAAAATTAATATTGTTATATACAAAATGAATATATGAAACACATATATATTATTAATATAAAAATGATATCACCAATAAATTTATATATGAAATTGTTCGATTACGAGTATGTGTTTTAATATATTCATATATATATATATATATATATATATATATATATATATATATATATATATATATATATATATATATATATATATATATATATATATATATATCCCTGCATTGTTCAATATAGTCATATGTATTTTTACTACAAAATACATTAGGTGAGTTTTCATTACTCCCTTTTTAAATGCTTTTGCAATATATATTTTTGGAACCGAGAATACATGCTCTACTTTTATAACTGTTTTACGAAATAGACACAAGTAATCAAAACTACATTATATGGTTGAATGATCGAAGCCAAATATGCCCCTTTTGCTTGGTAACCTAAGAATTAGTAAACCGGTCTACTAATTGACGCGAATCCTAAAGATAGATCTATTGGGCCTAACGAACCCCATCCAAAGTACCGGATGCTATAGTACTTCGAATTCATTTATATCATGTCCGAAGGATTTCCCGGAATGATTGGGGATATTCTTATATGCATCTTGTTAATGTCAGTTACCAGGTGTTCAATCCATATGAATGATATTTTTGTCTCTATGCATGGGACGTATATTTATGAGAACTGAAAATGAAAATCTTGTGGTCTATTAAAATGATGGAAATGATTATTTATGTTAAACTAATGAACTCACCAACCTTTTGGTTGACACATGAAAGCATGTTTATTCTCAGGTATGAAAGAAGTCTTCCGCTGTGCAATTGCTCATTTTAAAGATATTACTTAGAAATCATTCATGACATATTTCAAAAGACGTTGCATTCGAGTCGTTGAGTTCATCAAGATTATTATTAAGTCAATTATAGTTAGATATATTATAAAATGGTATGCATGCCGTCAACTTTCGATATAATGAAAGATTGTCTTTTCAAAAACGAATGCAATGTTTGTAAAATGTATCATATTGAGGTCAAGTACCTCGCGATGTAATCAACTGTTGTGAATCATTTATAATCGATATGGACTTCGTCCGGATGGATTAGTACGGGTCTCTTCAGTCATAGTATTTTATGTGTATTATTAATAATAATACTACTATTAATAATAATACGATTAATAAAAATAATATTAATTTTAATAATATATATATATATATATATATATATATATATATATATATATATATATATATATATATATTTACGGAGAGAGTAAGGTGTAAGTGTGTGCAAAACTGAACGAATTCGATTGCAATTTATAGAACTTGACATGCCCCAGCCTCCCATGCGATCGCATGGTTTTCGGGCACTATGGCCATGCGATCGCATGGCCTTGATTTCCAGCAACCATGTATTTTAAACGTGGGCTTCCGACACTTTTATTATTAATATATATAATTAATTATTTAATTTATATAATTATTTATATATTATATTATATTTATGTTTTTAGTGAATTTGTAATTTTAGTTCCAATGACTCGTACGTTATCACTCGACTTATGTCCCATTTCCGGTTTCTCGAACTCATTTTTGTACGCTTAGAAAACTCGCACCTTACGTTACGCGATGTGTACCTTTATTGAAATGACCCGTCCTAATCCATCCGGACAATGTCCATATTGATTACAAATGATTCATAATAGTTGGTTACATCGCGAGGTACTTGACCTCTATATGATACATTTTACAAACATTGCATTCGTTTTTAAAAGACAACCTTTCATTTACATCAAATGTTGACGACAAGCATACCATTTCATAATATATCCAACTATAATTGACTTAATAATAATCTTGATGAACTCAACGACTCGAATGCAACGTCTTTCGAAATATGCCATGAATGACTTCAAGTAATATCCTTAAAATGAGCTAATGCACAGCGGAAGATTTCTTTCATACCTGAGAATAAACATGCTTTAAAGTGTCAACCAAAAGGTTGGTGAGTTCATTAGTTTAACATAAAAAATCATTTCCATCATTTTAATAGACCACAAGATTTCATTTTCAGTTCTCATAAATATACGTCCCATGCATAGAGACAAAAATAATCATTCATATGGATTGAACTGAAATGCCCCGTCCTAATCCATCCGGACGAAGTCCATATCGATTATAAACGATTCACAACAGTTGATTTCATCGCGAGGTACTTGACCCCTATATGATACATTTTACAAACATTGCATTCGTTTTTGAAAAGACAAACTTTCATTACATCGAAAGTTGATAGCATGCATACCATTTCATAATATATGCAACTATAATTGACTTAATAATAATATTACTAAACTCAACGACTTGAATGCAACGTCTTTTGAAATATGCCATGAATGACTCCAAGTAATGTCTCTAATATGAGTTAATGCACAGCGGAAGATTTCTTTCGTACCTGAGAATAAACATGCTTTAAAGTGTCAACCAAAAGGTTGGTGAGTTCATCAGTTTATCATAAATAATCATTTCATAAATTTAATAGACCACAAGATTTCATATTTCCAATTCTCATAAATAAACGTCCCATGCATAGAGACAAAAATATCATTCATATGGATTGAACACCTGGTAATCGACATTAACAATATGCATATAAGAATATCCCCATCATTCCGGGATCCTCCTTCGGACATGATATAAATTTCGAAGTACTAAAGCATCCGGTACTTTGGATGGGGCTTGTTGGGCCCGATAGATCTATCTTTAGGATTCGCGTCAATTAGGGTGTCTGTTCCCTAATTTTTAGATTACCAGACTTAATAAAAAGGGCATATTCGATTTCGATAATTCAACCATATAATGTAGTTTTGATTTACTCGTGTCTATTTCGTAAAACAGTTATAAAAGCAGCGCATGTATTCTCAGTCCCAAAAATGTAAAGAGTAAAAGGGAATCAAATAAACTCACTCTACTGTATTTTATAGTAAAAATACATAAGACGATGTTGAACAACTGAACAATGAAGGGTTGGCCTCGGATTCACGAACCTATATCATTTGTATATATATTAATATACATAGTGGTAATCGAATAAATATATATATAAATTTATTAGTTATATCCTTTCTATATTATTAATATATATATATGTTTCGTACATTTATTTTGTACATAAAAATATTAAATTTTGTTATGTTATAAGTATTAATATATTTATATATATATCATTTATTTATTAATACAAAGATAATATTTTAAGTGTTAACAATAATAATAATAATAGTACTAATACTAATAATAATGATAATAGTATTAATAGTTATATGAATGATAATATTAACGATAGTTTTATAATGAATCTCATAATAGTGATAATATTAGTAGTTTTTAATAAAATGAATAATTTAATAGTAATGGTAATGAAAATAACAATTTTGATAATAATATGTAATACTTGATAATAATAATAATAATTATACAATCTTATCACTAGTGGTAATCTTATTTAATAATACTTTTGTTAATAATAATAATAAAATTTATAAATGTTACTAATACTTGTATTCGTAATGATGATAAGACTAATAACTAATGTTAGTAATACATAATCATGATATTACTAATAATAATTATAATTCTAATACTTAATGATAATAATAATAATAATAATAATAATAATAATAATAATAATAATAATAATAATAATAATAATAATAATAATAATAATAATAATAATAATAATAATAATAATAATAATAAAAAAAATAGACTACCTAAACAAAATGGGAAAGAATGTCTCACGTAGGAATCGAACCCGCGACCTCTAGCTTATCCATCAACACCCCAAACCACTTCTCCATCGGTTACATTTCTATTTAATAACCCAGACATAAATATATTTAACCCGTTTATTAAATTGTTCCTCTTCTTCCTTAAACTACACCCAGAACTATTCATCGTCTCTTTCAATTCGTCACTCTCTTCATCATTATCATATAGTGATCATCTTCTTCTTCGTGACATCACAGGATCCTCATCAATCCTTCATCACAGTCACCATCTTTCTCGCGTTTTAATTTAATTATTACCGCCACTATTCAACATCATCATCATGTATAGTCATCGCCATCTTTTATCATCATCTTCATTTTTCATTATTCCCGTTTTAAACATGAACAACGAATAGCAGCTGCAGTAACTATGGCTTTGATCAAAACAGAAAAAATAAAAACATATTGCAGCAGGTTTATAAGAGTTTGGTTGTGGTTTGAAGCTGTAAACAGGAACAAAAGTGTAAAGGCTGTTGTAGCAGTAATATAGTGACGTCAAGAAGAAAGAAAAATAAATATGGCGGTTTGTGTTGGTGAATTACAGTGAGAAACAGAAAATTACACGTAGTAGCAGCAGTTTAGAACGAGATACTAGCCTTAATATTGAACAAGTGGGGTTTATCGTTGTTGTTTTCAGCTGAAACAGGAAACACAAAAGTAGCAGAAGCCCATGGTTACGGCTGTAACAGAAAATATCTAGCAGCAGCAGTATACAGCAACATTAATGATGATGGTGGTTTGAAGGTGATTGAGGTGGTCACTGTTAGTCGAACATACCATTTGCATAGTACTGGTTTTGATGGTTGTGGCATTCGAAAGAAAGATACAGAAAAGGATGTTCATGGTAGTTGTTGTGGTGATGAAATATGATTTGGATGATGAGGGTGGTTGATGGTAGTGGCGGGTATTGGTGGCCGACGGTGTGGTGGTCCGGTGATATAAGGGAGAGTCGAAGAAGATAGAAGGATTGTCTATCTATCTTTCTCATATCTATATCTATATACAGATATATTAAACTATAATTTAGATTAATAATATTATTATAATAATAATTAAGAATCATAAAGTCATGGAGAAAAAAACAGTAATTGATTCATATTTCAAACTATCACGGACATATAAACTATTACACTACCGACAGTATATCACGGACAGCTATATCGTGTCCATTGCTAAACAGTTAACGTATAAAAGTGTCCCTAAAAATCTCAAACTTTTAGATTAAATATAATTAATTATTTCACTCATTAACTGCTTGAAACCTAATCAAAAAGATTCGATAATTGTTTATTTTCTGTTCCAATTTATAGGTACGGAGTACTAATATTTAAACTTAAAAATGTAAAAATATCTTTAACAAATCTAAAATCTTCGTAATCAATTTACATTCCAACTTTTATCTTAATCATTCATGAACATGTATTATATCTATATTAAAACTAGTGAAACGTCAACCGAGTATCACTGACGTTTACTAATTAGGTTCGAAATCAATTATTTTTAACATATTCTCTTTCTATATGCAACCAGTCTTAAATAACAAGGTTAATTACTAAAATAAATATATTATATATTTTTAACAAATCTATTTAATATAATTTTATATATTTATAAATAGTATTTATATACTTTTTTAAATATATACTTATAATAATAGTTTTCATTACATCGAATTATTTTACATATTTATTTCCTAAAATTAAATCATATATTAGATCAAATAATATTTTAAATTATTATTATATCTATGTATATGTAATTTAATATATATGTATCTATTTACAAATAGTTGTTCGTGAATCGTCGAGCATAGTCAAATGGTATTTGATTACATGAATACAGATTTCGAAACTTTCGAGACTCATCATTACAGATTTTGCTTATCGTGTTGGAAACATTTAAAGATTGAGTTTAACTTTGGTCAGAAATTTCCGGATCATCACAGTACCTACCCGTTAAAGAAATTTCGTCCCGAAATTTGAGTGAGGTGGTCATGGCTAACAATAAAAATTTTTCATGACGAATATGAGTTGATAAATTGAGTTTTCATCATTACAGAATAATACAGATAAAATAATTCGATTATTCGAAGAGCACGGATGAAACTATCATGAGAGAGGTCCCAACGGGCATCGTCCACCTTCGCCCAAAAACTTGCCCAAATTTTTAGCCGTTAGTAAAAAAAATAAAAATAAAAAATTTTCAACGGCTATCCCAACGGTCACTTTTACACTATAAAAACACCAACCATATACTTCATTTTATACACTCAAACATATATTTCTTTTATATTTCCTTCTTTCTTAAGATCAAGATCAAACACTCCCAAATTGCAAAATGTTAACACTTCCCCCAATGATTGTTTCATTCGATGTTCATTACGGAGGTGATTTCCGTAATCAAATGATGGAATATGAGTGGGGAGACAGTATTTCGTTTGAAGATATCGACATTCATGATGTTGGTTTACAAGATTTGCTATCCTTTCTGAAGGAAAAAGTTCCGTGTGAATTCACGTCTGTGTTCTTTTATAAAGACGATTATGATGCGGATTGTAGGGCAAGTTTTCTGTGTACCGATGATCAATGGTAATTTATAAAAGATACCATTGAAGATCGCGGTAAACGCATTTCTTTATATGCGGTTCTTGAAGGTGAAGAGACGTTGGGTTATCGTTACCTCGATGAATCAGTTGAAGCAGCAGTTGAGGCATCAAGAGAAATACCGATGTCTCCAGAGTACCTTACGGATGGTGAAATGACTGGTGAACGCTACTTTGCAGATGACAATTGATGACGACGAGTAGTTTGGTTATAATCTTTTAATTTTTAATTGTCGTGATGTTTTAATTTTTAATTATTGTAATTTCAGTGTTGTTGTCGAGTTTTATATCTTTCTTTATGTTTCGGAGCTCTTCGTCTTTTTAATCTCCTCTCGATCTCTAGTAAAACGAGTAATGGTCTAGAATTTGTAAGTACGGAGTTTCGAATGAATTTAATGTTATAATCAAAGAAGAACGTAATAGTACGATTTGATTCGTCAAATTACCAGAATCATTGAGAATAGAGCTATCAAGAATATACTTTCTTGATATGTTCAGAAGTTAATTAGAATGAAAGTGTTATGTAACATGACACATGATGGTGGTATGATCTATTGTGAACCATCATGTCCCATTAGAACTCAGCATGACTTACTGTAATATAATCACGTTGATCAAGTGTCATTATATTATACTAACTCATGCTTCAGTTCCCAACATTACTTCAATAACATTCATATTTTAAGCTCGAAAGTTTACAGAATATAGAAACTAACAGTTTCTATATGATGTAACACTGATAGCGCGAAGAGATAAATGATTTCAGATAAGAATAGTTATAAAAATATCTCCAGAAATATGGAGGATATTTATAATGAAAGATTCCATAATATCTCAGGATATCTAAGATCAGAGGATGATAGAAACTATTATCTGCAAGGGTTTAGAGTAAGGAGCAAGATATTCACTAAAGACTTTAGTAGACATTGAATCATTTGAATTCTTTGAAGTCAAACTTATTCTTTGTGATTTGTCCACGGCTTTCTTCCTAGTTTCGCATAATCTGCTTTTTGGTACTAAATTTTCTATTGAATGTTTTCAATATAATGATACACAGGAAGCGCGAGGAGATATATAATTTCGGACGAGAATATTTATGGAAATATCCTCTGAAATATGGAAGATATTGATTATGATATTTTGGAATTTCTAAGTTCGATGATTGATGGAGAAAGATTTTCCGCAAGATGACTTCGGAGTAAAATATTCTCTAAAGATTTCAACGGATCCAGAATTATCTGGATTCTTTGAATATAGGGTATTGTCCTTGTATTTGTCCTTGGTCTCCTTCATGGTTAATTCTATCCGTTTTCCAGTTCCAACGTTTCTGAGCTTTTCCAACATATTATTCTTTATCATCAAACTTTCGTCGACTAAGGTCATTTACGGTTGCCTACAGTTTCTGCTGCTTCATTCAGCTTTTTCATCATTCAGAGTATCGATTCGTAAACTGGGTGCCTTTTCCAAAATTTTAGAATTGAAGGTCGTAATTCTAGGAGATAATTGTTATATGTATACATATAACCATTGATGTAGAAATGCTACGAGATTCGAAATACTGATTGCTGATTCCCGGTAATTGGTATGGCTATTATTGTTACAGGGTATAGATGAATACAAGATGGGGTTTCAGTGAATGTAATGATTTTTCGGAAAGTCCAAATTCATTGAAGTTGCTGGTAAGTTTACTGCTAATGTGGTGGAATATAAATGGTTCCCCGATAACGATGATGACAGGCAAACTTATATATCGAGGTTATAATTGTGTTTATTTGAATGAAAAGTCGGAATTGGTTTGCTGAAGCTATGACAAAATTGGCTAATTTGGAAAGGGATTGCAAAATTACTTTCGATAATAATAACGCCAAAGGAGCTAGCACAGATACGTGTTAAACGTTTACTCAGGTTCCGAGGGTTTTCAGGTGCATAACTATATGCATCAATCTTTTCTTCCGTAGATGAAATGTGGTTGGTTCATCCTCTCGATTGAGGTGTTTTCAAGATTCATGAAAAGTTTGATCGCAGATTGTATTCGTCAAGATATAAATGGGGTTTAAGATGAAAATCAAGTGGCAACTTGAGGAATTGTTTAGTTTCATATTTTATAATCAATATTTTATTTCATTTTTAATTGTCCGATCTTATTAGTCCGCAGTCGATAGTCCACAGTTGACAGTCAAATAATTCATATATAGTTTAATATATAATATTCGAATTAATTACTAAATATCGTGACCCGTGTACATGTCTCAGACTCGATCACAACTCAAAGTATATATATTATTTGAGAATCAACCTCAACCCTGTATAGAGAACTCGATCATTACTGCATATAGAGTGTCTATGGTGATTCCAAATAATATATATAGATGCGTTGATATGATATGTCAAAACCTTGTATACGTGTCCCGATATTTAAAGTGCGTAAAATAAATAACAGAAATTAAATGACGATAAATAAAGTGCGTAAAGTAAATAACAGAAATTAAATAACAATAAATAAAATTGCGAGAATGTAAATTGCGATAAATAAACTGCGGTAATTAAATTGCGATAATTAAATAGTAATACGAAATTAACTGTTAGCTAGGAACAGTTAGCTAGGATTTTGTTAGCGTGGATTCTTAATAGAATTTTATATTATTAATTAATCTGTTTCTAATCAAATTTTTTTTTTTTATTGTGTCCATTATTTCTTCGTTATGCCACTTGATGGATTCTGATAGGTCGAAATCCAAATATGTAATTGGATGAATATGGTTATTCTGTGGTGAACGGATTTGTATATCGGTGGATGTAAGTAGGATAGTATATGACTGTTGGAACAGATTCAAAGAACGTACAATGTAACTTATTAATGTGAAATTTAAATAGTCCTCGGGTATTACCTACCCGTTAAAATATTTTCACCATTAACAGCTTGTACAAGAGGATTTTTAATTACAATCTTTATGAAAACATATATACATATATATTTTCTTCAGATGTATTCATGGATTTATTAAACTCATTTGCTTTTCGGTTGGAACTAGAATAAATAATCTTTAAAACTTTAGCGATTACATTTTCGACATGTCGAACGAAGATCATACTCAAAGTACAGATGATGATATTGAAGCATGGATTGTTGATGGTACTGGTGCTGTTATTGATTGTACTGTTGGTGCCGGTGATGTTGCTGAAGCTGGTACATTTTCCACCATATTCTCCGAATTGATTATTCGAGCGCGAAGTTCGTTGATTTATTACTCCAGGATGATTGTCGGTCGGGACGAGCGGATGAATAAGGTTCAGAATTGTGGATAGAATATAATCTTGTCGAGTTACTTTGGAAATAAGACTGAAAATGGTGTCTCAAACAGGTTCGCCGGTAAGTGATTCAGGTTCTTCGCCAAAAGGTGAATTCGGTTGGTGAAAGGGATTGCCTTCTGCGCGTTTCCATTAATTAAGTCAACTACGAACCCATCAGATGAATTGATAATGGCTGATTGGTTGATTCATGCCCATGACGCTGTTTTCGGAGCTTAGGTGAACATCTATGTCGGAATAGCTGTCGGAATAACTATCGAAATAGTTATCGGAATTTGAGGGACTCAAACTGATTTAGGGATTCATCCCATACTATCAGATGAAGGATTTTCGATAAGAAATAGATTATAGGATGTAGATTAGTACCCTGTAATACATAATTTACATATGCATATATAATACTAAAATCTCATAAGTTACGGAAGAATCTACGGAAGCTGTCAGGCAAAGGTAACAGTAACAGATACGCTAAGATATGAATTAGCATATATGCTAAAATATGAGTTTTGTCTATACACTATCTAAGCAATAGAGGCGGTAAGATGTGTCTAGACTTTAAGGATGATAAGCAAATAATTTTTTTCTAAGGATGATAAGCAGATGATTTTCGACTAGAAATGATAAGCAAAATTTTTGACATGCAGACACGGTCAAAGTCCAGACTCACTAATGCATCTAAACAACTATCAGTTAGACACACTAATGCAGACATGGTTCGTTAAGACCACCACTCTGATACCAACTGAAATGCCCCGTCCTAATCCATCCGGACGAAGTCCATATCGATTATAAACGATTAACAACAGTTGATTTCATCGTGAGGTACTTGACCCCTATATGATACATTTTACAAACATTGCATTCGTTTTTGAAAAAACAAACTTTCATTACATCGAAAGTTGATAGCAGGCATACCATTTCATAATATATGCAACTATAATTGACTTAATAATAATATTGCTAAACTCAACGACTTGAATGCAACGTCTTTTGAAATATGCCATGAATGACTCCAAGTAATGTCTCTAATATGAGTTAATGCACAGCGGAAGATTTCTTTCGTACCTGAGAATAAACATGCTTTAAAGTGTCAACCAAAAGGTTGGTGAGTTCATCAGTTTATCATAAATAATCATTTCATAAATTTAATAGACCACAAGATTTCATATTTCCAATTCTCATAAATAAACGTCCCATGCATAGAGACAAAAATATCATTCATATGGATTGAACACCTGGTAATCGACATTAACAATATGCATATAAGAATATCCCCATCATTCCGGGATCCTCCTTCGGACATGATATAAATTTCGAAGTACTAAAGCATCCGGTACTTTGGATGGGGCTTGTTGGGCCCGATAGATCTATCTTTAGGATTCGCGTCAATTAGGGTGTCTGTTCCCTAATTCTTAGATTACCAGACTTAATAAAAAGGGCATATTCGATTTCGATAATTCAACCATATAATGTAGTTTTGATTACTCGTGTCTATTTCGTAAAACAGTTATAAAAGCAGCGCATGTATTCTCAGTCCCAAAAATGTAAAGAGTAAAAGGGAATCAAATAAACTCACTCTACTGTATTTTGTAGTAAAAATACATAAGACGATGTTGAACAACTGAACAATGCAGGGTTGGCCTCGGATTCACGAACCTATATCATTTGTATATATATTAATATACATAGTGGTAATCGAATAAATATATATATAAATTTATTAGTTATATCCTTTCTATGTTATTAATATATATATGTTTCGTACATTTATTTTGTACATAAAAATATTAAATTTTGTTATGTTATAAGTATTAATATATTTATATATATATATCATTTATTTATTAATACAAAGATAATATTTTAAGTGTTAACAATAATAATAATCATAGTACTAATACTAATAATAATGATAATAGTATTAATAGTTATATGAATGATAATATTAACGATAGTTTTATAATGAATCTCATAATAGTGATAATATTAGTAGTTTTTAATAAAATGAATAATTTAATTGTAATGGTAATGAAAATAACAATTTTGATAATAATATGTAATACTTGATAATAATAATAATAATAATTATACAATCTTATCACTAGTGGTAATCTTATTTAATAATACTTTTGTTAATAATAATAATAAAATTTATAAATGTTACTAATACTTGTATTCGTAATGATGATAAGACTAATAACTAATGTTAGTAATACATAATCATGATATTACTAATAATAATTATAATTCTAATACTTAATGATGATAATAATAATAATAATAATAATAATAATAATAATAATAATAATAATAATAATAATAATAATAATAATAATAATAATAATAATAATAATAATAATAATAATAATAATAATAATAATAATAATAATAATAATAATAATAATAATAATAATAATAATAGACTACCTAAACAAAATGGGAAAGAATGTCTCACGCAGGAATCGAACCCGCGACCTCTAGCTTATCCATCAACACCCCAAACCACTTCTCCATCGGTTACATTTCTGTTTAATAACCCAGACATAAATATATTTAACCCGTTTATTAAATTGTTCCTCTTCTTCCTTAAACTACACCCAGAACTATTCATCGTCTCTTTCAATTCGTCACTCTCTTCATCATTATCATATAGTGATCATCTTCTTCTTCGTGACATCACAGGATCCTCATCAATCCTTCATCACAGTCACCATCTTTCTCGCGTTTTAATTTAATTATTACCGCCACTATTCAACATCATCATCATGTATAGTCATCGCCATCTTTTATCATCATCTTCATTTTTCATTATTCCCGTTTTAAACATGAACAACGAATAGCAGCTGCAGTAACTATGGCTTTGATCAAAACAGAAAAAATAAAAACGTATAGCAGCAGGTTTATGAGAGTTTGGTTGTGGTTTGAAGCTGTAAACAGGAACAAAAGTGTAAAGGCTGTTGTAGCAGTAATATAGTGACGTCAAGAAGAAAGAAAAATAAATATGGCGGTTTGTGTTGGTGAATTACAGCGAGAAACAGAAAATTACACGTAGTAGCAGCAGTTTAGAACGAGATACTAGCCTTAATATTGAACAAGTGGGGTTTATCATTGTTGTTTTCAGCTGAAACAGGAAACACAGAAGTAGTAGAAGCCCATGGTTATGGCTGTAATAGAAAACATCTAGCAGCAGCAGTATACAGCAACATTAATGATGGTGGTGGTTTGAAGGTGATTGAGGTGGTCACTGTTAGTCGAACATACCATTTGCATAGTACCGGTTTTGATGGTTGTGGCATTCGAAAGAAAGATACAGAAAAGGATGTTCATGGTAGTTGTTGTGGTGATGAAATATGATTTGGATGATGAGGGTGGTTGATGGTAGTGGCGGGTATTGGTGGCCGACGGTGTGGTGGTCCGGTGATATAAGGGATAGTCGAAGAAGATAGAAGGATTGTCTATCTATCTTTCTCATATCTATATCTATATACAGATATATTAAACTATAATTTTGATTAAAAATATTATTATAATAATAATTAAGAATCATAAAGTCATGGAGAAAAAAACAGTAATTGATTCATATTTCAAACTATCACGGACATATAAACTATTACACTGCCGACAGTATATCACGGACAGCTATATCGTGTCCGTTGCTAAACGGTTAACGTATAAAAGTGTCCCTAAAAATCTCAAACTTGTAGATTAAATATAATTAATTATTTCACTCATTAACTGCTTGAAACCTAATCAAAAAGATTCGATAATTGTTTATTTTCTGTTCCAATTTATAGCTATGGAGTACTAATATTTAAACTTAAAAATGTAAAAATATCTTTAACAAATCTAAAATCTTCGTAATCAATTTACATTCCAACTTTTATCTTAATCATTAATGAACATGTATTATATCTATATTAAAACTAGTGAAACGTCAACCGAGTATCACTGACGTTTACTAATTAGGTTCGAAATCAATTATTTTTAACATATTCTCTTTCTATATGCAACCAGTCTTAAATAACAAGTTTAATTACTAAAATTAATATATTATATATTTTTAACAAATCTATTTAATATAATTTTATATATTTATAAATAGTATTTATATACATTTTTAAATATATACTTATAATAATAGTTTTCATTACATCGAATTATTTTACATATTTATTTCCTAAAATTAAATCATATATTAGATCAAATAATATTTTAAATTATTATTATATCTATGTATATGTAATTTAATATATATGTATCTATTTACAAATAGTTGTTCGTGAATCGTCGAGCATAGTCAAATGGTATTTGATTACATGAATACAGATTTCGAAACTTTCGAGACTCATCATTACAGATTTTGCTTATCGTGTTGGAAACATTTAAAGATTGAGTTTAACTTTGGTCGGAAATTTCCGGATCATCACATGAACACCTGGTAACCGACATTAACAATATGCATATAGAATATCCCCATCATTCCGGGATCCTCCTTCGGACATGATATAAATTTTGAAGTACTAAAGCATCCGATACTTTGGATGGGGCTCGTTGGGCCCGATAGATCTATCTTTAGGATTCTTGTCAATTAGGGTATCTGTTCCCTAATTCTTAGATTACCAGACTAAACAAAAAGGGGCATATTCGATTTCAATAATTCAACCATAGAATGTAGTTTCACGTACTTGTGTCTATTTTGTAAATCATTTATAAAAATTGCGCATGTATTCTCTGCCCAAAAATATAAAGGGTAAAAAGGCAAATGAAACTCACACATATAATTATTGTAAAACAGTTAATAAAGCATTTGCATGTATTCTCAGTCCCAAAAATGTTAAGAGTAAAAGGGATCAAATGAAACTCACCTAATGTATTTTGTAGTAAAAATACATATGACTATTTTGAACAACTGAACAATGCAGGGTTGGCCTCAGATTCACGAACCTATATCATTTATATATATATTAACACCTAAAATGGTAATCGACTAAATTTATATATTATTAGTGATTTAATTGTTATTCTAATTATGATTTTCATTAATAACCTAATTAATTATATTTTTTTAATATTAATTATAAAAGTATTAATATAATTATGTTATATGTAGTAAATATAGTTTTATATAGCTAATAATTATTTGATAAAATAATATTGATAATAATAATAAATAAAAGTTGTTTTATTTTATAATAATAATAATAATAATAGTTATTATGATAATAATATTGATAATATAAAAATAATTAATGTCAAAACAATAGTAATGATAGTAATAATAATAATTTTGATAAAATGATAACTTTTCTAATAATAATAATAATAATAATAATAATAATAATAATAAAATGATACTTTTAATATAAATGATAGTTTTTAATAAAAATTATACTAATAATAATATTAATGATATCATTAATAATTATTTTAATAATAATAATAATAATAATAATAATAATAATAATAATACTTACATTAATAATTAAAAATAACAATAATAACCTTAAACTTAATAATAATAATTGATAACTAATATTTATTATAATATTAAATGATAATACTAATAATAACAATAAGAGTAATAATAGTAACTACCTTACTTAGAAAAAGCTCCAAAAAGAAGAAGTGCCCATGCCCGGGCTTGAACCCAAGACCACTCACTTCACAAACCCACCTCTAAACCATTGAACCACAAGTATTTTTCTGATTTTATCTGTATCCTAAATATATTTCGCCCGTATTTTCTATTTCAAGTCCAATAACCAAATTAGGATTAGCCCAACAACATACACGGCCCAATATCAATTAAAGTTCACGGCTCAACCTGATTCCAGAGTACATGACCTGGTTGTATTAATAAAAAGAAATTTCGCTTTCTGCTTTAATTAATTAGGATCGACAGCAATAGGACCACTTAGTTTTATTACTTTCCAACATTGAATCAATCACCATCATTATTGTTAAATCACCATCACTATTTTTATTTGCCCTTAAAAAAATCCTAACAGACACCTCGAGTAGCAGCTGCAGTCGATTGAAACGGGAACATAACAGCAGCAAAACAGTTTGAGTATAGTAGCAGAAGGTTCTCGGTTACGTGGGTCTTGGTTAGGTGGTTTCGAATAAAAAAAATATATAAAAGGAGTTGCAGGTTACATCGTGATGAGTTCGGTAGTGGTGATAGAGAGTGGCATTTAGAGTGAGGATTGCTTACAGTGGTGGTTCTCAACCCATCACAGAAACGGAATCCAGGAAACACGATTGTAGCAGGTTGCAGTTTATGATGATTGTGGTGGTTTTCGGTTTGTTTTGCTCGCTCAACACAGAAAATAACATAGTGGTTTTTGTTGGTGGTTTTTGTTGGTGGTTTATGATAGTTTCATGGTGATGAATGATGGTAATGATATGGTGACGGTGGTGTGAGATGAGGAAGTCGATCAAAAAATAGAAAATAAAACAATTGGGTTTTATCTCTTTCCTTTTATGTGGTGGTGATGGTTATCATAGGTGGTTGTTAAATGGGTGACAATTTTGGCTATTGTAAACAGGATAGTAAGGTGGCGAGATCAATTGTAGGGTGGTTTTAATGGTGATTTGAGGTGGTGATGGATTTGAATATGATAGTGAGGGTTGCAGGTTATAGATGGATCACGATGGTGAACTAGATATGGTGAGATGGTTGTCTACGGTGGCTTAAGGTAGTGAATTTTGTAGTCGGGAGTGGTGCATGGTTGTTATCTATATCATATATGTGTATGTGTAATTGATATAATATGTACTTCGTAATTTAAATAAAAGAGGCTAGGTTACACATATATGGTGAATATGAGTCATCAATTGCTATACGACATGTATTAATAAAATTGAAGCTGACTGTGAATAAGAAAGAAAGTGGTGTAATATGCAAACCCTCTTAACTTGAAAGTCACGAGAGCAAATTTTATATGAAGTATTTGTTTATATAATTTATGATTATTGAGCATGTAATGAAGATGGAATGAATTCAAATGAAAGAAAAAGAAGAAAGGAAGACATTATACAATAACAAGTGGGTGGTGGTTATTATAAATGGGTTATAGTGTTTTACCTGTAGGTACTCGTGTTATATATATATTGATATAGATAGATGACATATTATTATAATATGTAACATCAAACAAGTTGTCTATAATAAAATATAATAATTAAGTAACATGTGAAATTAAACCAAAACAGTATAGCCATCATAAAAATTGTCATTTTCTAGTCGGCATCCATTTTATTTAGGGATATATATCGTGCTCCGTTGATAAATAGTGACGGATAAAAGTATTCAAAAAAAATCCCAAATTTTTATTTTAACTATCTTTATTTATTTTAGTTGATATGGTATAAAATTTGGTTATTAATTACTAAATAAAAATTACCTCACTGTCCGCGCCCGATTCTAGGTAAAATATAAAAAGTGTTCGAATTTAACAATTAGCTCCCAAATATATTTTTAATAGGCCTATGCTTCATATAACACTTTTATTCAATATTTCTAATTCTTATTTATATACCTATATACACATATATACATATTCATTTACAAACAATTGTTCGTAAATCGTCGGGAATATATGAAACACAGTTCAAAGATTTTGAGACTCGGTTTAATAGACTTTGCTTATCGTGTCGGAATTATATAAATATTAAGTTTAAATTTGGTCAGAAATTCCCGGGTCATCACATTTATCAATAATTAAACTTAATCATCGATAGACTATATTACCCAAAGTATAATCTTTACATTTGAGTGTTGTGATCATTTGCTTCTATACATCGACATCTCGTTATATATACATATGATAATATAAATTTAAATCAAAACGTTTGTATCTAATTAATATTATATTAAATCACTTTGTAATATATATATATATATATATATATATATATATATATATATATATATATATATATATATATATATATATTTATACTTATATTTTAAAAATATAAATTCATACATATCGTATGTAATTGAAATATCTATTTAATAATATAATATTTGGTTTTTCAAAACTATTTATATTTCAAAGTTCATTTTAGAGTCGTTTAAATGATAGAAATTATTATATCATATAACGTTTATATTTTAAATCATATAATTTATTCATGCATCAAATTCTCATAAGTTAACTTATCTAAATATCAATTGATTCAATAATCGAATACTAATATCGTTTATTAAATAATTCAATATATATATATATATATATATATATATATATATATATATATATATATATATATATATATATATATATATATATATATATATATATATATATATATATATATATATATATATATATATATATATAAACACGTTTTTAATTACACATTGAAAGTTATATATATATATATATATATATATATATATATATATATATATATATATATATATATATATATATATATATAATTAAATCACGGACCGTTATCATTTATACTTGTCAAAAGGTTTCTAGAAAGATTCTAAATTTTAAGATAACGTTAAAACCTTTATCCTTATTAAAATGACTCGATAACAATTTGTCAAAAGTGGTTCCAGATATTTATAAAGTAACATTCCTTTTTAAAGAAGACGTGATACTCAAATCATTGTATATAATTTCTAAAATTTATAACAGTAAAAGATAATGATAATAACTTTAATAATTTACTTCTTGACATATTGTAAAATGTACAAATCTTTCAAAATACATCGTAGTACATTTTATATCTTTGAAACCATAATTATATGTACTTTATAGCATAAAACTTTAATTAAATTTTATATACATACAACATTATAAAATGTTTTAATAATAGAATTCTTTTAGGCTGAAAACGTTTTCGTACGTTTGAAAATTATTCAATTAACTACTATAAACTTTATTCTTCTAAAACTAATTATATTAAAATCACATAATCTATTACTAGAACTTATGTTTATTTTAAATCCTTATAAGTTTGTATTAACTTGGTTAATAAATCAAGTGTTACTCTATATCTATTAATTTTATTCGAAACCACTTATATATAAGCTCAGTATACTTTGTCTATATATATATATATATATATATATATATATATATATATATATATATATATATATATATATATATATACACGTTTCACATAACACGTTTTATTATGTAGACATTTATCTATGACGAATAAGTATAACGTTATACGTTTAATATTTTTCTAACGTTTACAAGTCATAAAATAGATTTCCTAATATATTTACATGTCAATCAAACCGTTTAATGTTTTTTTAATATTTCTCAATTTAATAATCAAACATATGTATATATTCATACATATCTATTTACACATAATTGTTCGTGAATCATCGAGAGCATTCGAAGCGTAAATGAATACATGAACATAGTTCAAAGTTTTTGAGATTTCAACATTACATACTTTGCTTATCGTGTCGGAAACATTAAATCATTTAAAGATTACGTTTAAATTTGATGGAAATTTTCGGGTTGTCACACTATTGAAGTCCTTACATAGAACCCATGCCACATTTGGATAATTCATAAGTGATTCTAAACTAAGCCACAACCTTTTCTTATTCTCGTCGTTATGAGGGTCATAGACATTTACGATAATAGTTTCCTTTTCCTTACCAAACCAACCCCCTTTTATGGCTAAGTAAAAATCTGATACCACAACATTATTGATAGTAAAGACATTTGGATCGCAGATGATAAGCAGACCACTCGATCTGCCTATCATTGGCTTTTGAATGAAGTCGAAATTAGAGTTTCCCCATATATATCGGATCTATTTATTAGAGACTTCATGGCATTTCGACTCTAGTATTACCACTACCTCAGATTGTTCTGTCATTTGAAGGTTCGTAAACCAATTGATCTTACCATCGGGATTTTCATCACATCCTAATCAACGAATATTCAACGATATAATCTTCATTTAAAAAGTTAAAGGAAACGACCTACTAGGAAGGTCTATTGGGATTTTGAGTCCTAAGGAACTCCCAATCTCTCACCAAACGCCTTCAATCCAACACTGTCATATGACTACTGAGATCCCTTCTTTAATTTAGCCTTCGACTTATGGGATTTGCTGGAAATTTTTTATTTTGACTTTGTTCAAGATTTGTTGTTCCTTACGATCTGAGTATTTCCATTATTTCCTCGAGCTATATGTTTGGCATGAAGGATTCGAGATGATGTTTTTCATCCCATGATACTGCTCCAAGTGGAGTCCTTACACTTATCTGAGGGGGGTTTCTTTTGTGTTTTTTTTTCTGATAGTTGGTAAATATTGGAATGGAATGAGGGGAGAGGGTAGAGGTTGTTGGGAGAGGATTAGGGATACGGTTGAGGTTGTGGGGATTTGATTTGCTAGATTGTGTTCTCTGGATCTTGGGTTTGATATTTGGGGTAGGCGAATTGGGATGTCAGGTTTAGGATTGGGCGAAAACTCAATGTGATTGAGGATACGTATAGGGCTGAAGGGGTTTTTTAATAGGAATTGTGATGGTTAAATTGGGTCGTTAGAATTTGGTTTAGGCATTTGAGGTGTGGTAGGATTAGAAGGAATGACTGTGGAATGAGTTTTGTTTAGAGTTTTCGACAGTTTTTAGTTATTTTTATATTGTGTTGGATTCGAAGTGTTAGGCGTATGGACAATTGGAGGGTTTGGGCTCGAGATGTGGATATGCTTATTGGATAGTTTATTTGGTCTCACTGAGTTTTTAGCAATATGGGATTGGTTACTTGGGCTGGATGTAGCTTTTGGGCTCGAAAGGTGAATTGGATTAGGGGAGTATTTCTTGTGATTTGGGCTCGAAATAGACTGGGTTAGTGTTGAGCTAGGGATGGATGGGAAAGATTAAGTTAGACTTGGGATAGGGGGAAAGGATTGGTAACTTTAGGAGAATGGGCAGATATTGGGCTTGTGCATCTAATTGGGCTTTTCTCGTCGGTGAGTTCATTATCTTATGTATCTTTATTTTTCTTTTTGCTGCCTTTTGGGGAGTAGTGGGTCCCAGTTGTAGTGACCCGAACTTTTCCATGTTTTTATATATTAAATGAAATTGATATTTACATGATTAAATGTTTCCAATATGTTAAGCAATCAAACTTGTTAAGACTTGATTAATTGAAATAGGTTTCATATAGACAATTGACCACCCAAGTTGACCGGTGATTCACGAACGTTAAAACTTGTAAAAACTATATGATGACATATATATGGTTATATATATATAGTTAACATGATATTATGATAAGTAAACATATCATTAAGTATATTAATAATGAACTACATATGTAAAAACAAGACTACTAACTTAATGATTTTGAAACGAGACATATATGTAACGATTATCGTTGTAACGACATTTAATGTATATATATCATATTAAGAGATATTCGTACATCATAATATCATGATAATATAATAATTTAAAATCTCATTTGATATTATAAACATTGGGTTAACAACATTTAACAAGATCGTTAACCTAAAGGTTTCAAAACAACACTTACATGTAACGACTAACGATGACTTAACGACTCAGTTAAAATGTATATACATGTAGTGTTTTAATATGTATTCATAAACTTTTGAAAGACTTCAAGACACTTATTAAAATACTTCTATTTAACAAAAATGCTTACAATTACATCCTCGTTCAGTTTCATCAACAATTCTACTCGTAAGCACCCGTATTCGTACTCGTACAATACACAGCTTTTAGATGTATGCACTATTGGTATATACACTCCAATTATCAGCTATTAGCAGCCCATGTGAGTCACCTAACACATGTGGGAACCATCATTCGGCAAATAGCATGAAATATCTCATAAAATTACAAAAATATGAGTAATCATTCATGACTTATTTACATGTAAACAAAATTACACATCCTTTATATCTAATCCATATACCAACGACCAAAAACACCTACAAACACTTTCATTCTTCAATTTTCTTCATCTAATTAATCTCTTTCAAGTTCTATCTTCAAGTTCTAAGTGTTCTTCATAAATTCTACAAGTTCTAGTTTCATAAAATCAAGAATACTTCCAAGTTTGCTAGCTTACTTCCAATCTTGTAGAGTGATCATCCAACCTCAAGAAATCTTTATTATTTACAGTAAAATATCTTTCTAATACAAGGTAATACTCATATTCAAATTTTGATTCAATTTCTATAACTATAACAATCTTATTTCGAGTGGAAATCTTACTTGAACTTGTTTTCGTGTCATGATTCTAATTCAAGAACTTTCAAGCCATCCAAGGATCCTTTGAAGCTAGATCCATTTTTCTCATTTCCAGTAGCTTTATCCAGAAAACTTGAGATAGTAATGATGTTCATAACATCATTCGATTCATACATATAAAGCTATCTCATTCGAAGGTTTAAACTTGTAATCACTAGAACATAGTTTAGTTAATTCTAAACTTGTTCGCAAACAAAAGTTAATCCTTATAACTTGACTTTTAAAATCAACTAAACACATGTTCTATATCTATATGATATGCTAACTTAATGATTTAAAACCTGGAAACACGAAGAACACTGTAAAACCGGACATACGCCGTCGTAGTAACACCGCGGGCTGTTTTGGTTTAGTTAATTAAAAACTATGATAAACTTTGATTTAAAAGTTGTTCTTCTGGTAAAATAATTTTTCTTATGAACATGAAACTATATCCAAAAATCATGGTTAAACTCAAAGTGGAAGTATGTTTTCTAAAATGGTCATCTAGACGTCGTTCTTTCGACTGAAATGACTACCTTTACAAAAATAACTTGTAACTTATATTTTCAACTATAAACCTATATTTTTTTTGTTTATATTCATAAAATAGAGTTAAATATGAAACCATAGCAATTTGATTCACTCAAAACAGATTTAAAATGAAGAAGTTATGGGTAAAACAAGATTGGATAATTTTTCTTGTTGTAGCAACGTGAAAATTGGTAACAAATCTATATTAATCATATACTAGCTAACTTATATTGTATTATACATGTATTCTAATATATTATGTAATCTTGGGATACCATAGACACGTATGCAAATGTTTTGACATATCATATCGACCCATGTGTATATATTATTTGGAACAACCATAGACACTCTATATACAGTAATGTGAGAGTTAGCTATACAGGGTTGAGGTTGATTCCAAAAATATATATACTTTGAGTTGTGATCTAGCCTGAGACGTGTATACACTGGGTAGTGGATTGATTCAAGATAATATATATCAATTTTTTTCTGTACATCTAACGTTGGACAACTAGTTGTAGGTTACTAACGAGGACAGCTGACTTAATAAACTTAAAACATCAAAATGTATTAAAAGTGTTGTAAATATATTTTGAATATACTTTGATATATATGTACATATTTGTTATAGGTTCGTGAATCGACCAGTGGCCAAGTCTTACTTCCCGACGAAGTAAAGATCTGTGAAAGTGAGTTATAGTCCCACTTTTAAAATCTAATATTTTTGGGATGAGAATACATGCATGTTTTATAAATGATTTACAAAATAGACACAAGTACGTGAAACTACATTCTATGGTTGAATTATTGAAATCGAATATGCCCCTTTTTATTAAGTCTGGTAATTTAAGAATTAGGGAACAGACACCCTAATTGAAGCGAATCCTAAAGATAGATCTATTGGGCCTAACAAACCCCATCCAAAGTACCGGATGCTTTAGTACTTCAAAATTTATATCATATCCGAAGGGTGTCCCGGAATGATGGGGATATTCTTATATATGCATCTTGTTAATGTCGGTTACCAGGTGTTCACCATATGAATGATTTTTATCTCTATGTATGGGATGTATATTGAAATATGAAATCTTGTGGTCTATTGTTACGATTTGATATATATAGGTTAAACCTATAACTCACCAACATTTTTGTTGACGTTTAAAGCATGTTTATTCTCAGGTGAATATTAAGAGCTTCCGATGTTGCATACTAAAATAAGGACAAGATTTGGAGTCCATGTTTGTATGATATTATGTAAAAACTGCATTCAAGAAACATATGTCGATGTAATATATTTCTATTGTAAACCATTATGTAATGGTCGTGTGTAAACAGTATATTTTAGATTATCATTATTTGATAATCTACGTAATGCTTTTGAAACCTTTATTGATAAAATAAAGGTTATGGTTGTTTTAAAAAATGAATGCAGTCTTTGAAAAACGTCTCATATAGAGGTCAAAACCTCGCAACGAAATCAATTAATATGGAACGTTTATAATCAATATGAACGGGACATTTCAGTTGGTATCAGAGAGTTGGTCTTAGAGAACCAGAATTTTGCATTAGTGTGTCTTATCGAGTTTGTTAGGATGCATTAGTGAGTCTGGACTTCGACCGTGTTTACTTGAAAAATGATTGCTTAACAAATTTTGTTGGAAACTATATATTTTTAACATGTGAATATTATGTGATATATTAATCTCTTAACGCGTTTGATATTATGTGACAGATGTCTACCTCTAGAACAAGTCCCATTGACTCACCTAATAATAATGAAGAGTCAAATGTAAATTGGAATGATTCATGGACTGATTCACTAGTTCCCGAAGAGGAACTTGAAGAAGAGTCGGAACCGAAAGAAGAATCGGAACCGGAAGAAGAATCGGAACCGGAAGAAGAAATAGAACAGTGGGGGAAATAATAAAATGGTTAAGTAGAATAAAATCCTCAACCAACCGACCAAAGTTAATTATGGTCAATGGTGTTTCCGCCAAGGAAGCAAAGTATTGGGAGGATTACCAATTCTCCGATGAATCAGATCCCGACAAGGATTCCGATGATGTTATAGAAATTACCCCAACACAATTTAATAAGGCAAAAGAGAACAATAAGAGAAAGGGCATAAAAATAGAGAAATTTGATTCCAAACCAGATGAACTTTATATGTATCGTCAACACCCGTATTTCTTAAGTTGTGACAATAACCCGAGAACCTCTAAACCACCAGGTTTTTCTAAACCAATGTGGAAAATGACGGCTCGTATTAGGGGAACATCATATATCCCTAGAAACTTGGCAAAACGAACAAAAACCGAAGAAGAAGAAGAAACGAGCGAGTCGGAATAAGATAGTTGTATTTGTGTGGTGTAATATATGTAATATAGTGTGCTTATGCTTTATGATATATGTAAAAATTGCTTGTATTAATAAGTATTTTTTATGAATCTAACTCTTGTCTATTTTACCGTATAAAAACACAAAATGGATAGACAACCCAATATTTTAAGAGACCTACCCGGAGACATGATTGATGAAATCTTGTCTAGAGTCGGTCAGAATTCCTTGGCACAACTATTTAAGGCGAGATCAGTTTGTAAGACATTCGAAGAACGTTATGATTGATTTATAAAAGGCTTTCGTTCGAAAGATGGGGATATCACATTGGGAAATCCATAAATTACGATGTTTTTACTTTGACGCATATATTGCGGGGAACCCAAATGCTATTTTACGCAACGGGTTAAGAAATTATTTTGACTCAATATATCCGAATATAAGACTTCGTGATTTAGAAAAAGTGGCAAACATGTAACATAAAGAAGCATGTTATGCTTACGGGTTAGTAATGTTCGCTTCTCACCAAAGTGAGAACAAGAACATCGGGCTACAACTATTATACAAAACGTTCCCACAAGTGACGGAGTCGGTAATTGGGGTAAGAAATGAGGTTTTTAGGTTATTACGAGACTGTTGGTCATTACGTAACCTTCATCCTTTTGACGACGTTACAACACATTGTCTTACTATCGGTCACAACGGTTATGTTCCACAAAACCAAGGATGGGAAGTGGTATTAGTAAAACCAGAATGCATGACTTGTTTCTGGACGTATGAATTACGTGTCTTTATTGCCTGATGTGCAGCGGGGTAGTATATAAAATAGCTTATATTTTTACAGAAAATACTATTAAATACGATACAATTTTACACAAGATATTTATTTATTTATAGAATGGATATACTTAAACCTTGATACAACACTTATAGGCAGTGTACCTAATCGTACAGTAGTGTAGTTTTTAGTAAGTCCGGTTCGTTCCACAGGGAATCTTTTTAAACAAAGCTTAACGCTATATTAGTTTACTTTTATAAAAATACAAATATATATATATAAGTAATATTATTATTATAAAGGGGGGTTTTTACCGTTTAATGACCGGTTTGTCGATTTTAAAACTTTAGTCGCAGTTAAAACCAAATGTAAAATATTAAAAATAAATACAAGACTTAAATTAAAGCATAAAGTAAATAACGATAATGAAATTGCGAATAATAAAAGTGCGATGAAAATAAACTTGCGATAATTAAAAAGTACGATAATTGAAAGTGCAATTAAATACAATAACAATAAAAATGCGATAATTAGAAGTGCAATTAAATATAAAATAAAGGAAATTAAATATGAAATAAAAGAATTATGCTTATTTAAACTTCTGTAATCATGATGTTTGACGTGTTGATTTTAGTTTTATGCCCATGGGTTAATTGTCCTTTGTCCTGGATTATTTAATATGTCCATACGGATTTGTCCATAATAGTCCATCATTCATAAATATAAAGAGCGAAAGCCTTCGTCAAATTATTCTTATTCCCGAAGTCAAATATTCCAACTAATTGGGGATTCGAATTGTAACAAGGTTTTAATACTTTGTTTAATGAATACACCAGGTTATCGACTGCGTGTAAACCAAGGTTTTACTACTTTGTTAACAATTACACCAATTACCCTTGAATGTAATTCACCCCTATTTCAACAAGTTTATTAACTATTAATCCAGTTCCGTATCCGGTAAAATGAATAATTATTGGTATTTATAGATATCCCGCCCACCGTACCCAGTCAAGCGTATGTGGTTATATATAAATACGTCAAATTATAAGTTTGTATATTAAATTAACAAGGTATTGTTTAGTTAATATAAAACCCATTAATAGCCCATAGTCTAATTTCCACAAGTGTCGTTCTTTTGTCCAAACCCCAATTATGGTACAAAGCCCAATTACCCAATTTTAGTAATTAGACCAACATCATGATTACTTCGGATTAAATAAGCATAATAATAATTTAGCTACGAGACATTAATGTAAAAAGGTTGAACATAACTTACAATGATTAAAAATAGCGTAGCGTTACACGGACAGAATTTCGACTTACACCCTTACAACATTCGCTAACATACCCTTATTATTAGGATTAAAATTAAAATTAAAATTAAAATTAAAATATAAATATAAATATATACGATATAGATAGAGAGATGGATGGATTTTTTTGGTGAATTTTTACGATCAGAATGCGCGAGCTTTATAGGGAGTTTCAGAAATTGGGGCTCCGCGACTCGCGGCCTTTTTGGCCTTCAAACTCCGCGAGTCACGGAGTTTGAAATTACAGCTCAGTCCCTTTTGGAGTCTTTCTTGCCGACGGTTTATAATATATATATAATATATATATAATTAATATAATTAATTATATATTATATTATATTTATATACATAGTTAACTTGTAATTTTTAGTCCGTTGCGTCGAGCGTTGAGAGTTGACTCTGGTCCCGGTTTCGGATTTTCGAACGTCCTTGCGTACAATTTTTTATTTTGTACTTTGCGTTTTGAATCTTGTACTCTTGTAATTTCGCGACGTTTCTTATCAATAATTGGAACCTCTTTGATTGTCTTTTGTACTTTTGAGCTTTTTGGTCGTTTGCGTCTTCAATTCGTCGAATCTGTCTTTTGTCTTCACCTTTTATTATTTAATCGAATATCACTTGTAAATAGAACAATTGCAACTAAAAGCTTGTCTTTCTTGAGGAATAATGCTATGAAATATATGTTCATTTTTAGCATTATCAAATATTCCCACACTTGAGCGTTGCTTGTCCTCAAGCAATATCGTCTTGAAATACTAGAATGACTTCTTTATTCTTCACACTTTGTACATCAGTGATTTCTATACGGTGGTATAAACAATGGTAGTAACGATATGGTTTACAGTCCCACATGACTATAAAAATTTAGATCCATTAAGGAAATTGGATCTTTATGAAAATATTTGATCTTTTGAAAATTAAATCTAGTTTTTACCCTAGATAAGTTTTCCGGGATAACCCTTTACCGGTGTTTGCAAAATATTTTTGTGGGTTTGTGGGTTTCAGATTTGAAAATTTTAGCTCAAAACTTATGGTTTTGTGTCACCCACTTGCTAACCTTGTATTTGGAAAGCAACACGTCCAGTTTACTTGTCCCGTATATTACTTTTCGGTAAACTACCGTCCGGTTGTAAAGGAAAGCGTTGAACAAGCAACTGTTAAGGCAATGTCCCCTGATATGCTTTTAATTATGGTCTATAACGTGTCGGACACAATTACTATCCTTGGTAGGAGCAATAGTAAAGCTCACCCTTACGATTTTTTTCGATCTGGCACAAGGTCCTGTCTTTGACCACTATGCAACCACCGTTCTTACGGTTGACACCCGATTTAGTTCAGGTGACCTAATGAATTCCAGGTGAATTCCTAGGATTTTACGTTCAATGGTAATGAACGCATTGAAAATAGGGTTTTCAGAAAACAAATCGGTTTGTAATTTTTGATCAAAATATTTTCTCGTTCAAGCTCGAGTTTAGATATCATTGAATTCCATGAGTTTGTAATTCTCAATCTTTAAGATCAATCTCTAGGATTGAGTAATATCAGTCTTAAAAGCTGATTTTTTGATCTTTTAAGGATATTATCCTTTCTGGGGATCTGATTCATTAGTCTTATCAAGCTAATTTGCATGGTGCCCCCCCATTGTACGAGATAAATCCTTCTCATGGTTAGAATAAATCTGACCACTTGGCGACCCTGTTTAATGCTGAGGTCCGTGGATTTCCTGCTGATTTTAGTGATGACTTTTCTAGATTTTTCGTCAACCTACAGCTGGTCTGGACGACAACTTCATGACCTAAATCAAGAAGCGCGTGTCTTTTTCAGAAGACTTTACTTCCTTTTAATGATGGAATTGATTCATCGTGTAGATCCATCTTTTCTTTTCTTTCATCGGGTAAAACAGTTTAGTTTAGTTCAAAGCAAAAGTATTTTCAGTTATTTGTTACAGAAATATGTGATATATGTTTTGAATAACTTGGAGAATTTTCCCACACTTGGCTTTTATTTTCCTTTTTATCATCCTCTATTCCATTTTAAATGAATTTTAACATTTTGGTTTATTTCTCAATTTATGTCCTTTCCGAGGTAACAATAATTTCGGTGTTAAAACCTAGTTTTATCGTTCATAAATATGTATAAACATGATTTTGAGTTCATTTAATTGAAAATTTTGAAAAATTTTACTAGAATTGGGTAGTCAGTATATAAGACTAGGGCTGTTCTTTATTATCAGAGAGCACTAGATTCTAATACAACTACTGCTTTACTAGTATTTTTAATGGTAACCAAGTGTATAAAGTAAAAAATTTTAAAATCCAAAAGAATTTAACCCCTTCCCACACTTAAGATCTTGCAATGCCCTCATTTGTAAGAAATCGGTAACAATTTAAATTATTGAGGGTGATTTGTGTGAAAATGATTAAATTTTTACCAAAGTTTCCAAATATATTGGCGTTTGTTTGCTGAATGATAAATGGTGCACATCATTTGTTCATTCCGTCTTGTTGTTATTTCACATATATTTTGCATCTTGTCGTCAAAATTAGTTGCTTTTGCTGAACTTAATGCCAGTCTTTGAAAATGCGTTGTTTTACCCTGTTGTGTACATAAGATAAACTGCAAAACATATATACATATTTTTGAAGTTTGGTATATTACCCCACATTCAAAAATTAATAAAATCTAAGAATAAAAGTTAGACAATTATAAAAACTATTACAATATTAACAAAAGTATTAAACGTATCAATCATTACAAATTACAAAATAAAAAAATTAATAAGTAGACTAGGGATGATATTGATACCAATAGGGGTTCCAGGCATAACCATAGGTGCTATAGAATGCTTCGGCAGGGTTATACGTAGGATACGGTGGCTGCATCTCTATAGACCAGGGAGGGAAGATGGGTTTCGGTGTAGGAATATAGTTTCTACCTATATGTTGGCAATGAGCTATGATTTGGTTCTGATGAACTTGCCAATCTTCAAATGCTCTCTGTCTAGCATTTTCGTACTCCTGAGAAGCTATAAACCTTTGCATTTCTTGCATCTCATTTCCCCCTCCTACATTACCTTGCTGTTGATTTCTCTCAACCTGTGGATGTCTACCATGGTATTGTACTGCGGCATTATTTCGCCTCTTCAAAACTTTCGCACCATGGTATACATTTAAACCTATAGTATCGCGGGGTTCTGGTTCTTCTACTAATAATCCCCCCCGACTTATATCCACACCGAGATATTCACCAATCAAAGTAATAAAAATACCACCTCCTATTATGCTATGCGGCCTCAACCCCCGAACCATAGCTGATAAATAATAACCCACACAATACGGTATACTTACAGCGCTTTGTGGGTCTCGAATACACATATGGTAAAACAAATCCTGTTCATTTACTTTTTCCTTGTTCTTACCCCTTTGTGTAATCGAATTAGCTAAAAACCTATGAATTACTCTTAATTCGGCTCTATCTATATCCAAATAAGAGTAATTTCCCCCTTTGAAACGGTGGTGGCTTGTCATTTGACTCCACACACCGTGTGTATCAAAATTTTCATCTATCTTTCTACCATTTAGTATCAACCCTCTACAATCGGCAGATGCTAACTCCTCAGGCGTATATATACGTAAAGCCTGAGCCATGTCCAGTAAAGACATGTGGCGCATCGAACCGCCTAACAAAAATCTAATAAAAGAACGATCGGTTAAACTAGCTACCCGATCATTCAACTCTATACTACACAACAATTCTTCACACCATACTTTATATACAGGTCTACGCATGGTGAATAAACGTACCCAGTCATTAAAAGTAGAATTAACATACCTCTGTACAAGTAATTCCCTAATTGGCCCGGCCAATTCTACAGCTTCTAAGGGTCCCCACTCTTGTAGTAGTTATCCACCTCCTGTTGTTCCGCATTCTCAGCAGGAGCATTGCGAGCTTGGGATGAAGATTCACCCCTTTCAGTCTGTAAAACACATCAAACACAATTTTTGTGCATCCAAATATGCATTAGTGTCAGCAAAATCATCAATCAAAATAATCACAATGACATGATCAATTTATATCAAACTTAAGCTCATTTTCACATTTTCATCAAATCTACACTTTTTCAAATAAGCATATACGAAAATGTTCGCCAAGTTCATAAGCATTCAACTCAAATAACATGTCAAAATAATCATTACTAGCAATTAAACAAGTTTCAAATGGCATTGTCTTTCAAAAATCAAGTTCATGAATTTTAGACTTGAAAAAGTCCACTTTAATTCTCAAAATCATGTTTAGGCTTAAAGTTTGGATCATTTAACTACCTAGACATGTTACACTACTTAATTTAGCAACAATTCATGACAAAAATCGGCCATAACCTGTTTATATCAAAAAGCCCCAAATTTGCTCAAGAACACAAACCCTAGATTACTCAAAATTTGAAGTTTAAGGCTTCTAATCATGTTAAATAGCATCAATCTAGGTTATACAAGCATAATACATAAACAATTTAAGCATAATTACACTAAAAAGCATCAAAAGCAAATTGGGGAAAAAAATTGCTCAAGAACACAAATTTCGGATTAAATGGTGTTTAGGTGTAGAAATTTACCGTTTTTCTTGAGTAATTCCTAGATAGCATCCTTCTCAACATGATTTTAGTAAAAGATTTGGTGATTAACGGTTAAAAATTGTGATTTTGGGGGTGTTTTTGGGTGTTTTTTCGGCAGTTTTTCGCTGTGTTTTCTGTTGTGGGGAGTGAAACTGAGCTGTTTCAGCTCGTTTTATTTTTTCTGTAATCCGGTACTCCCGCGACTCGCGGGGATTAAACCTCCAAACTCCGCGAGTTGCGGAGTTTGGTATATATTTTTTTTTTTATAATCTTTTAACTTATAAAACAATTAAGTAAATAATTTTTTTAAAATTTTGTTTTCCTTATTATTGAGGACGAGGTCGTTTCGGATCGATGTCCTAGTCTGTCCCTCGACAAAATTTTAAAATTTGTCTTTTTGTAGCTATTGTTTTAAAAGCTAAGATTTTTGGTTTTTTAATGTTTTTGGCATACTTTAATTCAATAAGATTAAAAATAATGATAATAAAAGTTCTCGTCCCTCCCTCGGGTAAAGCAATTTCGGTTCAAATACCTAGTCTTCAACTTACGACGAATTTTAGAAATCATATTTTTAACTTAATGAGATAAAGTAAATTTTTGATTTTAAATTCACACAATTTAAATATAAAATTCAAAATTAATATTAAAAATTCACACCAAACTTACAATTTAAAATGCATAAAATTAAAAATTCATATTTTAAAAATTAAAAATTTTCACCAAACTTAATTTTAAAAATTCATATTATAAATTCACACCAAACTTATATTAATTTTTCAAATATTTACAATTTTAAATATATTGATTTTACAAAGTTTACAATATTAATTTAAGATTTAAATATTAATTTTTAAAAACATGGTAAAAATAAAATTAAAAATCTTTTTGGCTTTTTATCCCACTTTAATCAATCAAATATTAACAGAAATATGCGCCCCTCTTTTCGGTAAAGTAATTTCGGTTCCAAGACCTAATTTAACTCATGACGAATTTTTGAAATATTTTGGGTTGATTGATTAAAGATATTTATACCTTAAGAATAAACGTTAAATTTCGCAGTGATGTAATAAATTTTTGAATGATATCAATAATTTCGGTCGCCAAACCTAATTTTATTCAATACCAATTTAATACTTTTTAGCGAACAAATTAGCGTTTATTATCAAAAGGTTAAAAATAAAAAAGTTAAAATAAAAACTGTACAGACTTACCTGTGAAATAGATTTCTTAGTTATATGATCTATCCCATTCATAAGATAGTCGGTTTAATTGGTTTTCCATAGCTACATAGGCGTAACCTCGAGCATTCAGTGTCTTTTCTTCTAAACATATGAACGGTCCGTCTCTGCATAAAGTAACAAATTCGGTATTTGAATAGGTTTGATTATTTGAACATTTACCTCCATGTGACCATTTTCCGCATTTGTGACATCGTTCTAGGTGTCGTGCTCTTCTTTTTGCTGCGGATTTTGATTTTCCTTTACCAAATTGTAACTTATTATCTTCGCATCTGGATTCTTTTCTAACTCCGTCCATTCTTTCTCTGATTACTGATACTAGTTCACTCGGTAGTATGTCATTATTACGTTTAGTGATCAAAGCGTGTAGCATTAGACCATGGTTTAGTTCACAGGCAGTCTTCATTTCGTAAAAACCTAAAAAAAAATAAAAATTCAGAATGGGGGGAGAAGACTAGTTCTTTAGGGTCTGCTAGGGAAAGACCATTTGGGTTCCATTTTCGAGAACTACACGAAAACAGACAATCTAACTCTAACAGAAATACATAAACCCCTTGATTCTCCCCACACTTAGTCAGCTGTGGTGTCGAAATTGTGATTAACATTATTTTCAATTGAATCATCAACAACTTGTATATCTTTGACTTTTACTTCAATCCATTTGTTGATTTCCTCCGTAACTTTCACAAATTCAACTAACATTGCCTTTTCTTTTGGCGATAAATTGGATATTAATCGGTTATATAACTTAAAGTTTCCTTTAATCTTAGCATCGTGAATCCGTTTATAAAGTTTCTTCGTTGAACTGTTAAAAATGAATTCATCTAATTTCGTATCATCAACGGCATTCTTTGTGATTGGATCATCATTAAGTGTTTCTTCATCTTCCCCACACTTATGCGTTTTTATTGGTCTAACAGTTTTGGTTTGTGGAGATCTAAACTTTCGGTTCACAAAGGTGATCGATGTATCACCATCCCTAAGTGTTATTCTACCTTCTCTTACATCAATGAATGCCTCGGTGGTTGCTAAAAATGGGCGACCTAGAATTAGAGGAATATCAAGGTTTTCCTCCATATTAATCACTATGAAGTTTGCAACAAAGGTCAAACTTCCCACGTTAACAAGTAAATTATTTGCTATTCCAACCGGGTGTTTAATGGTTTGGTCAAATGATTGAACACCTATTTTGGTTGGTTTTAATTTACCCATGCCTAATCTTTTGTATAAGGAAAGAGGCATAATATTTGCACTTGCTCCTAAATCTGCGAGTCCATTATATACAGCACCATCATTAAGTAAGCAAGAAATGATAAATTCACCCGGGTCTCCTGCTTTAGTAAGTCGAGTTGGTTTGTAAACCTTTTTCGGGTGTTCTTTCCTTGTTTCTTTCATTTCTATTTGAATTTCTTGTTCACATTTTTCTTCGTTTCTTGGAATGGGAGGTTTGTATAGGAATTCTTCTTCATCACTCAAATTTGAATCCTCCCTATATTCCAGTTTTGATTTTTCATATGTTGTTGATAACATATTTATGTTTTCATTTTGAAGGTTTTCTTGGGTGGTGAAATTATGATTAACTTCATTGTCAACTTCCATCGGACCATGTATGTAATGTTTAACTCTGTGACCATTAACTTTAAATTCAATCCCATTTGAATTTATCAATTCTATCGTTCCGTATGGGAAAACTCTTTTGACTATGAATGGTCCAGACCATCTTGATTTCAATTTTCTAGGAAATAGCTTGAATCGTGAATTGAAAAGAAGAACTCTGTCTCCTTCCTTAAATTCTTTTGAACTTCTGATTCTTTTATCATGCCATTTCTTCGTTCTTTCTTTATAGATTAACTAATTATCGTATGCTTCATGTCTTTATTCTTCTAATTCATTTAGTTGACTTAATCGTAGACGTCCAGCTTCATGTAAATCAAGATTACATGTTTTCAAAGCCCAAAATGCTTTGTGTTCAATTTCTACTGGAAGATGACATGCTTTTCCATAAACAAGTCTAAAAGGTGTGGTTCCAATTGGAGTTTTGTAGGCTGTTCTAAAAGCCCAGAGTGCATCCTCCAATTTAATGGACCATTCCTTTGGATTTGATCCTACGGTTTTCTCTAGAATACGTTTTAAAGCTCGGTTGGTATTTTCAACTTGTCCACTTGTTTGTGGATGATATGCGGTGGAGATTTTATGAGTTACTCTATATCTTTTAAGAACTTTCTCAAGTTGATTATTACAGAAATGAGTACCCCGATCACTTATTAAAGCTTTCGGTGTTCCAAACCTTGCAAAAAGATGTTTTAAAAAGTTGACTACAACTCGTGCATCGTTAGTTGGGAGAGCTTGTGCTTCCGCCCATTTAGATACATAATCAATGGCTACGAGTATATATAGATTATTATGAGATTTTGGAAATGGACCCATAAAGTCAATACCCCAAATGTCAAATACTTCACATACTTGGATGACATTTTGTGGCATTTCATCACGTTGACTTATTTTTCCGGCTCTTTGACAAGCATCATAGGATTTGCAAAGAAGGTGTGCGTCTTTGTAAATTGTAGGCCAATAGAATCCAGCATCATAAACTTTTCTTGCTGTTAGTTGAGGCCCATAATGCCCTCCTGTTGGTCCTGTGTGACAATGGTTTAAAATTTTACTAGCTTCATCTCCAAATACACATCGGCGTATTATTCCATCGGGACAACTTTTAAACAGATGTGGATCTTCCCAAAAATAGTGTTTTATATCACTGAAGAATTTCTTTCGTCTTTGGTACGATAATCCTTTTTCAAGGAATCCACATACTAAATAGTTTGCATAGTCTGCAAACCATGGGATTTCTTTATAATCTATCTTCAATAGATATTCATCAGGAAAGTTGTCTTGTATGGCCGATTCATTTAGAACTTCTAATTCGGGATTTTCAAGACGAGAAAGATGATCAGCGACGAGATTTTCTGCTCCTCTTTTATCTCGGATTTCAATATCAAACTCTTGTAAGAGTAAAATCCAACGGATTAATCTTGGTTTAGCATCTTGTTTCGAAAATAGGTATCTAAGAGCAGAATGGTCGGTATAGACCACCGTTTTTGCTAGAACGAGATATGATCGAAATTTGTCAAAAGCAAAGACAATAGCAAGGAGTTCTTTTTCAGTAGTTGTATAGTTTGTTTGTGCTCCTTGTAACGTCTTACTAGCATAATATATAGGTTGAAATCGTTTTTCAATCCTTTGTCCTAAAACGGCTCCCATTGCAAAATCACTTGCATCGCACATTAGTTCAAATGGTAGATTCCAATTTGGTGTGATCATGATCGGTGCATTAGTGAGTTTTTCTTTAAGAATATTAAAAGATTTGATACACTCATCTGAAAAGATGAATGGAGCATCCTTTTCTAGGAGTTTATTCATAGGAGTGGCAATTTTAGAAAAATCTTTTATGAAACGTCGGTAAAAACCGGCATGTCCTAGAAAACTCCTAATTCCTCTAACATTGGTGGGATGTGGAAGTTTAGCAATTACATCTACTTTAGCTCTATCCACTTCAATTCCTTCTTTTGAAATTTTATGACCAAGAACGATGCCTTCTTTAACCATGAAATGGCATTTCTCCCAATTAAGTACTAGATTTGATTGTTCGCATCTAATAAGCATTCGTTCAAGATTAACTAGACATGATTCAAATGTATCACCGAAGACTGAAAAGTCATCCATGAATACTTCCATGCATTCTTCTATCATGTCGTGAAAAATCGCCATCATACACCTTTGAAAGGTTGCAGGGGCGTTGCAAAGTCCAAATGGCATGCGTTTGTAAGCAAAAGTACCATAAGGGCATGTGAATGTGGTTTTCTCTTGGTCCTCGGGTGCTATTGGAATTTGAAAATATCCGGAAAATCCATCTAGAAAACAATAGTAACTATTTCCGGCTAATCTTTCCAACATTTGATCTATGAAAGGTAAGGGAAAGTGATCTTTTCTGGTGGCGTCATTTAATTTTCTATAATCAATACACACACGCCATCCTGTTACAGTCCTAGTAAGAATAAGCTCATTTTTCTCATTTGTAATGACAGTCATGCCACCCTTCTTAGGTACGCATTGAACTGGGCTTACCCATGGACTATCAGAAATTGGATATATCAAACCTGCATCTAGCAGTTTAATAATCTCTTTCTTAACTACATCTTGCATATTAGGATTTAGTCTTCGTTGGCGTTGCACATACGTTTTATGACCTTCTTCCATAAGGATTTTATGTGTGCAATACGAAGGACTTATTCCTTTAATATCATGAATCTTCCATGCAATGGCTGGTTTATGAGCTTTCAACACAGAAATGAGTTGTGATTTCTCATTTTCAGTAAGAGAAGATGATATTATTATAGGTAATTCAGATTCACCATGTAAATAAGCGTATTCCAAATGGTTTGGAAGTGGCTTTAACTCTAATTTCGGAGGTTCTTCTATCGATGATTTGTATCGATATCTGTCTTCTTCTTTTAGCATTTGAATTTCTTCTGTTGTTGGTTCATATCCATTAGCTATAAGTGTAGCTAACATTTCAGCTTCATCAATTGGTTCATTACCTTCTCCTAAAGAACATTCTCCTGTTCCTTGTAATTCTGGAAATTCTTCTAATAATTCTGCATGTGCATCTATAGTTTGAATATAATAACATGTATCATCTGCAGATTGTGGTTGTTGCATTGCTCTATCAACTGAAAAGGTAACACTCTCATCCTCTATACTTAGGGTCAGTTTCTTACCGAACACGTCTATCATTACTTTAGCCGTGTTTAAGAATGGTCTTCCTAATATGAGAGGAACTTGAGAATCTTCTTCCATGTCCAGAACAACAAAATCTACTGGAAATATTAAAGTACCAACTTTAACTAGCATGTTCTCCATTATCCCTCTAGGATATTTTATTGATCTATCGGCTAGTTGTATGCTTATTCTGGTTGGTTTCAATTCTCCAAGGTCTAGTTTAGTGTATAGTGAATACGGCATTAAATTTATACTAGCACCTAAGTCTGCCAATGCTTCTATTGAACTAAGACTACCCAGAAAACATGGAATTGTGAAACTTCCTGGATCAGATAGTTTTTCTGGTTTCTTATTCAACAGCACTGCTGAACAATTAGCATTCATAGTAACAGCCGAGAGTTTTTCCATTTTCTTTCTATTTGAAATTAGATCTTTCAAGAATTTAGCATATCTAGGCATTCCTGAAATCACATCAATGAAAGGAAGATTTACATTTATCTGTTTAAACATATCTAAGAATTTGGATTGCTCGGCTTCAAGTTTCTCTTTCTTCATTTTAGTCGGGTAAGGAAGTGGTGGTTGGTATGGTTTAACATAAGGTTTAGCCTTAACTGTGTTATCTTCATTAACCTTTTCAACTACCGGTTCTTTTTCCTTATCTTGATCAGGTTGTGGTTCTTGTGGAGTAGGAATAGCTTCACCAGAAATTACAGGTATTTCCGGTGGTTTAAGCGTTGTACCACTTCTTGTGGTAATAGCTTTAGCTGTTTCATTTCGGGGGTTAGCATTTGTATCACTAGGTAGACTTCCCGGTTTTCTTTCACCTATTAACCTTGCTAGGTTACTTACTTCTTGTTCTAGATTTTGAATAGAAGCTTGTTGATTTCTAAATGCTTGAGCATTTTGTTCATTGGTTTGTTTTTGAGATGTGAAAAACTGCGTTTGAGTTTCAACTAGCTTCGTCATCATATCTTCTAAATTCGGGTTTTTATCATCGGTTTGTTGTGGTGGTTTGTTTTGAAAATTAGGTCTTTGCTGATTGTAATTATTATTAGATACTTGTTGATTGCTAGGACCTTGTTGGTTGTTGTATGGAATATTTCTGTTATAATTCTGGTTTTGATTGTAAATCGGTCTTGGCGGTTGATAATTATTCTGATAATTATTTCCAGGCCTTTGGTTTATGTATGGAATATTCTCTCTTTGTTCCATTGTTAATTCAATACTGAGACAATCTTTTGTCAAATGTGGTCCTCCACACTGCTCACAACTAATTCGTATTGAGTGAATATCTTTAGTCATCTTTTCCATTCGTCTCTCGACAGCATCTATCTTTGCGGAAATGGAATCTAAGTCATGGCTAGAATCGGCTCTAGCTGCTTTAGATGATCTAACGATATCTTTTTCTTGGTGCCACTCATGTGAGTGGGAAGCAGTGTTATCAATAATTTTGTAAGCATCAGTTTCGGTTTTCTTCATAATAGAACCACCAGCTGCTATATCTATGTCTTTCCTTGTAGTGATGTCGCATCCTTGGTAGAATATTTGTACTATTTGACAGGTGTCTAAACCATGTTGCGGACATCCTCTTAACAACTTTCCATATCTACTCCATGCCTCATATAGAGTTTCATTCGGTTTCTGTGTAAACGTAACAATTTCTGCTTGAAGTCTTACGGCTTTAGATGCAGGAAAGAATTGTTTAAGAAATTTGTCAACTAAAACATCCCATGTATCAATCGCCCCTTCAGGTAACGATTCCAACCAATCTTTGGCTTCTCCCTTTAAAGTCCAGGGAAATAACATGAGATATATCTGTTCATCCTCCACTTCTCGGATTTTAAATAGTGTGCAGATCCTATTAAAGGTATGTAAATGTTCATTTGGATCTTCCTTCGGCGCACCACTAAATTGACATTGATTAGTCACCATGTGTAGAATTTGTCCTTTGATTTCATAATCTGGCGCATTAATGTCTGGATGAGTAATTGCGTGACCTTGGCCAGTGCGTTTAGCTCTCATTCGGTCTTCCATACTTAAAGGTTCCAGATTCTTCATAATTGAATTTGTTGAATCGGAATCACTAGAGGATTCTGATTTAATGGTTCGTTCCTCAACAATCTCTGTTTGAATGATTGGTGGTTCCGGAGGAAAGTTTAGTGGTTCAGGATCTACGAATCGTTCCTGAATATTCTCCGGATTCTCAATTGTGAGGTAGGGTTCAAAAAATGGATTATCGGAAATTTGAACTGAAGTACTTGGTCGACTGGATGACGATTCTAAAGAAAAATCAACGGCGGTAATATTTGCTAAATGTCTTGATCTAGTTACAGGTGGTGAACGTACAAAAGGTGGTGAACGTCTTGCTCGGTGCATTCACTGAATATCCTATTAGTTTTTTTTTTTAAAAGGAAAGAAAAATTATAATAAGTTATCCAATCAATAGACTTTTCTGATTTTTCCCACGTTTCGAATAGCCAAAAGATGCAGCAGAGGGGCAGGATTCGTTTGGTCTCAATATAATTGAGGACTGTTTGGCTCCAATAACCCGGTCCACGTACAAATCCAACTATTACTACGAACCAGAAAATTTTGATGTCTATCAATTTAACCACTTAAAATAAATTTTCGTAATTTTAAGAAAATTTAGATAAGAAGTAGAATAAAAATCTATGTGCTAAAACTAGAATAGCGAGAAATAAGAAAGAAAAAGAGTTCGTCGGAAAAGGTCGAAAAAGAAAAATGGTTGAAAAATAAAAGGTGACAGAAAAATAAAAGAAACTTATAAAACTTAAAAATACTTGACTAACCTAACCTTATTACTACAACTAACTTAAAATTATAATCGCAAATTGAGATTACTAATTGGAATGATAATTGATACATAGGTAAAAAGTGTCTAAAAATATTAAAGCTTACAGGAAAAACTAAATCCCAAATGGAAATAACTTAAAAAGAAACTAAAACTTAAAAAGGCGTCGCAAAGTTCTAAAGCACCTAAATCTTAGTCTAAAGAAAAAGTACTTAAGGGATTTTACGGCAAAGCCTAAAAATCTAGAAGTAAAAATAACTATGGCAAAAACTAAGTTTAAAACTAAATATGAGCTAAAAATACAAATATTATGCTAAAACGATTAAAAAGGGATAAAATATAAAAATATACAAAAAGTTGTAAAAAGTACAATTTTTATAAAAATATTATTTTTATATTAATTATTTATTAAAACTATTAATTTTACAATTTAATTAAACTAATTTAACTAAAATATAAATTAAATAAAACTTAAATTAAAATAAAACTAATTATAATAATAATAATAATTAGGGTTAATAATAATTATAATTAATAATAATCCGTAATAAATGCAGTTTAGGGTTTCTGTCGGTGTCAGAGAAACTCCGCGAGTCGTGGTCCTCAAAGCTGCAAACCCCGCGGGTCGCGGGGTTCCAGTTTTCAACTCTGGAACAGGAAATTTACGCGTTTTTTTTTTCTGTTTTTAATTTTTTCTGTTTATAAAAAAAAATATGTGTATAATAAAAACTTATATTTAAAACTTAAATAAAAATAGAATTACTTTATAATTTTATAAATAAAAATCTTAAAACTAGATTTATATATATATATTTTTTTATATGTTTTTAAATAAAAACAAAATACTTAAATAAAACTTATATAAAAAATAAAGAAACTTTATAAAACTTAAATATTTAACAAAATCTTAAAAATATATAAATTTTTGTTTTTCTTTTTATATTTTTAAATATTTAAAACGTATTTTTATAAAAACAAATTTTAATAAAAGTAAACTAAAAATCTTTTTTTTTTTATGTAGCGTTGCGCTTCCGGCTTTTAAGAAGTCCCCGGCAGCGGCGCCAAAAATACTTGATGTGCAGCGGGGTAGTATATAAAATAGCTTATATTTTTACAGAAAATACTATTAAATACGATACAATTTTACACAAGATATTTATTTATTTATAGAATGGATATACTTAAACCTTGCTACAACACTTATAGGCAGTGTACCTAATCGTACAGTAGTGTAGTTTTTAGTAAGTCCGGTTCGTTCCACAGGGAATCTTTTTAAACAAAGTTTAACGCTATATTAGTTTACTTTTATAAAAATACAAATATATATATATAAGTAATATTATTATTATAAAGGGGAGTTTTTACCGTTTAATGACCGGTTTGTCGATTTTAAAACTTTAGTCGCAGTTAAAACCAAATGTAAAATATTAAAAATAAATACAAGACTTAAATTAAAGCATAAAGTAAATAACGATAATGAAATTGCGAATAATAAAAGTGCGATGAAAATAAACTTGCGATAATTAAAAAGTACGATAATTGAAAGTGCAATTAAATACAATAACAATAAAAATGCGATAATTAGAAGTGCAATTAAATATAAAATAAAGGAAATTAAATATGAAATAAAAGAATTATGCTTATTTAAACTTCTGTAATCATGATGTTTGACGTGTTGATTTTAGTTTTATGCCCATGGGTTAATTGTCCTTTGTCCTGGATTATTTAATATGTCCATACGGATTTGTCCATAATAGTCCATCAGTCATAAATATAAAGAGCGAAAGCCTTCGTCAAATTATTCTTATTCCCGAAGTCAAATATTCCAACTAATTGGGGATTCGAATTGTAACAAGGTTTTAATACTTTGTTTAATGAATACACCAGGTTATCGACTGCGTGTAAACCAAGGTTTTACTACTTTGTTAACAATTACACCAATTACCCTTGAATGTAATTCACCCCTGTTTCAACAAGTTTATTAACTATTAATCCAGTTCCGTATCCGGTAAAATGAATAATTATTGGTATTTATAGATATCCCGCCCACCGTACCCAGTCAAGCGTATGTGGTTATATATAAATACGTCAAATTATAAGTTTGTATATTAAATTAACAAGGTATTGTTTAGTTAATATAAAACCCATTAATAGCCCATAGTCTAATTTCCACAAGTGTCGTTCTTTTGTCCAAACCCCAATTATAGTACAAAGCCCAATTACCCAATTTTAGTAATTAGCCCAACATCATGATTACTTCGGATTAAATAAGCATAATAATAATTTAGCTACGAGACATTAATGTAAAAAGGTTGAACATAACTTACAATGATTAAAAATAGCGTAGCGTTACACGGACAGAATTTCGACTTACACCCTTACAACATTCGCTAACATACCCTTATTATTAGGATTAAAATTAAAATTAAAATTAAAATTAAAATATAAATATAAATATATACGATATAGATAGAGATATGGATGGATTTTTTTGGTGAATTTTTACGATCAGAATGCGCGAGCTTTATAGGGAGTTTCAGAAATTGGGGCTCCGCGACTCGCGGCCTTTTTGGCCTTCAAACTCCGCGAGTCGCGGAGTTTGAAATTACAGCTCAGTCCCTTTTGGAGTCTTTCTTGCCGACGGTTTATAATATATATATATAATATATATATAATTAATATAATTAATTATATATTATATTATATTTATATACATAGTTAACTTGTAATTTTTAGTCCGTTGCGTCGAGCGTTGAGAGTTGACTCTGGTCTCGGTTCCGGATTTTCGAACGTCCTTGCGTACAATTTTATATTTTGTACTTTGCGTTTTGAATCTTGTACTCTTGTAATTTCGAGACGTTTCTTATCAATAATTGGAACCTCTTTGATTGTCTTTTGTACTTTTGAGCTTTTTGGTCGTTTGCGTCTTCAATTCGTCGAATCTGTCTTTTGTCTTCACCTTTTATTATTTAAACGAATATCACTTGTAAATAGAACAATTGCAACTAAAAGCTTGTCTTTCTTGAGGAATAATGCTATGAAATATATGTTCGTTTTTAGCATTATCATTGCCTTTGCTGAACGCCTTATTTATTAACTAGAATTATCTTCGCAACTACTTTGTATCAAAGTTTTATGTGCTATATTTCATGCTATATGTAAAAAAAAAAAGCGGTATTGTAAGTTTGCAAGTTATTGTATAAAGGTTTGAATATGATTTTTTTTTTTGTGATTAGTTTTTCATATAGAATTGTAGTAGTTGAAATGGTATGTTAGCTACTAAGTATGAACTTAACGGGTAGGTACTACCCGTATTAAAGAGTATAAAACGCTAATATGAAGAAAGAGCTTTTATAAATAAGTTCATATTACGCTACGAAATACTATTGACTACTCTTGATATTCTATATGATTAACTCGTTTCATTTGACTATTTTGAAGGAAATGACACTGACTACTCGACACACCTTGAATATGAGCGAAGAGGAATTTCGTGCCTTTCTTGCTTCAAACATAGCCGCAGTACAGGCTGCGCTACATACCAACAATAACCTTAGATCTAGCAGTACAGGAAATCGTGTAGGATGCACCTACAAAGATTTCACTGCCTGCAAACCTTTGGAATTTGATGGAACCGAAGGACCGATCGGATTGAAACGGTGGACCGAGAAGGTCGAATCGGTGTTTGCCATAAGTAAGTGTACTGAAGAGGACAAAGTGAAGTACGCTACGCATACCTTCACAGGTTCTGCGTTAACATGGTGGAATACCTATCTAGAGCAAGTGGGACAAGATGATGCTTACGCACTATCGTGGTCAGCATTCAAGCACTTGATGAACGAGAAGTACCGTCCCAGAACCGAGGTCAATAAGCTCAAGACAGAACTTAGAGGGTTACGAACCCAAGGATTTGATATTACCACGTACGAAAGACGATTCACAGAATTATGCCTATTGTGTCCGGGAGCGTTCGAAGATGAGGAAGAGAAGATCGACGCGTTTGTGAAAGGATTACTGGAAAGAATCCAAGAAGATATAAGTTCACACGAGCCCGCCTCCATACAACAGGCATGTAGAATGGCTCACAAACTAGTGAACCAGATTGAAGAAAGAATTAAAGAACAAACTGCTGAAGAGACCAATGTGAAGCAAGTCAAAAGAAAGTGGGAGGAAAACGATGATAAGAATCACCAATACAACAAAAACAGCAATTACAACAATAATCGCAACAACTATCCCAACAATCGCAACATCAATCGTAACTACAACAAATGGCCCAACAACAACAACAACAACAACAACAACAACAGCAACTACAACAATCATCCCAACAACAATAATAACCGCAACAACAACAACAATCAGAAGCAGCTATGCCAAAGGTGTGAAAAGTATCACTCGGGGTTCTGCACCAAATTTTGCAACAAGTGTAAAAGAAATGGTCATAGCGCGGCGAAGTGTGAGGTCTACGGACCCGGGGTTAACAGAACGAAAGGAATAAATAGTGTCAGAACGAGTAATGGCGGAGCAAGTAGTGTCGGAGCAAGTTATGCCAACGTAGTTTGTTATAAATATGGAAAACCGGGCCACATTATTAGAAATTGCCCGAACCAGGAGAACACGAATGGACAAGGCCGCGGAAGAGTTTTCAATATTAATGCGGCAGAGGCACAGGAAGACCCGGAGCTTGTTACGGGTACGTTTCTTGTTGACAATACATCTGCTTATGTTTTATTTGATTCGGGTGCGGATAGAAGCTATATGAGTAGAGATTTTTGTGCTAAATTAAGTTGTCCATTGACGCCTTTGGATAGCAAATTTTTACTCGAATTAGCAAATGGTAAATTAATTTCAGCAGATAATATAGGTCGGAATCGAGAAATTAAACTGGTTAGCGAAACATTTAAGATTGACTTAATACCAGTAGAGTTAGGGAGTTTTGATGTGATAATCGGTATGGACTGGTTGAAAGAAATGAAAGCAGAGATCGTTTGTTACAAAAATGCAATTCGCATTATACAAGAAAAAGGAAAACCCTTAATGGTGTACGGAGAAAAGGGCAATACGAAGCTACATCTTATTAGTAATTTGAAGGCACAAAAACTAATAAGAAAAGGTTGCTATGCTGTTCTAGCACACGTCGAGAAAGTACAAACTGTAGAAAAGAGCATCAATGATGTTCCCGTCGCAAAAGAATTTCCCGATGTATTTTCGAAAGAATTACCGGGATTACCCCCACATCGATCCGTTGAATTTCAAATAGATCTTGTACCAGGAGCTGCACCAATAGCCTGTGCTCCTTACAGACTCGCACCCAGCGAGATGAAAGAACTGCAAAGCCAATTACAAGAACTTTTAGAGCGTGGTTTCATTCGAACAAGCACATCACCGTGGGGAGCTCCTGTTTTGTTTGTCAAGAAGAAAGATGGTACATTCAGGTTGTGTATCGACTACCGAGAGTTGAACAAACTTACCATCAAGAACCGCTACCCACTACTGAGAATCGATGACTTATTTGATCAACTACAAGGCTCGTCTGTTTATTCAAAGATTGACTTACGTTCCGGGTATCATCAAATGCGGGTGAAAGAAGATGATATTCCAAAGACTGCTTTCAGAACACGTTACGGTCATTACAAGTTTATGGTCATGTCGTTTGGTTTAACTAATGCACCAACTGTGTTCATGGACCTTATGAACCGAGTGTGTGGACCATACCTTGACAAGTTTGTCATTGTTTTCATTGATGACATACTTATTTACTCAAAGAATGACCAAGAACACGGTGAACATTTGAGAAAGGTGTTAGAAGTATTGAGGAAGGAAGAATTGTACGCTAAGTTTTCAAAGTGTGCATTTTGGTTGGAAGAAGTTCAATTCCTCGGTCACATAGTGAACAAAGAAGGTATTAAGGTGGATCCGGCAAAGATAGAAACTGTTGAAAAGTGGGAAACCCCGAAAACTCCAAAATACATACGCCAGTTTTTAGGACTAGCTGGTTACTACAGAAGGTTCATCCAAGACTTTTACAGAATAGTAAAACCCTTAACTGCATTAACGCATAAAGGGAAGAAATTTGAATGGAAGGATGAACAAGAGAAAGCGTTTCAGTTATTGAAGAAAAATCTAACTACGGCACCTATATTGTCATTGCCTGAAGGGAATGATGATTTTGTGATTTATTGTGACGCATCAAAGCAAGGTCTCGACTGTGTATTAATGCAACGAACGAAGGTGATTGCTTATGCGTCTAGACAATTGAAGATTCACGAACAAAATTATACGACACATGATTTGGAATTAGGCGCGGTTGTTTTTGCATTAAAGACTTGGAGGCACTACTTATATGGGGTCAAAAGTATTATATATACCGACCACAAAAGTCTTCAACACATATTTAATCAGAAACAACTGAATATGAGGCAGCTTAGGTGGATTGAATTGTTGAATGATTACAACTTTGAGATTCGTTACCACCCGAGGAAGGCAAATGTGGTAGCCGACGCCTTGAGCAGAAAGGACAGAGAACCTATTCGAGTAAAATCTATGAATATAATGATTCACACTAACCTTACTACTCAAATAAAGGAGGCGCAACAAGGAGTTTTAAAAGAGGGAAATTTAAAGGATGAAATACCCAAAGGATCTGAGAAGCATCTTAATATTCGGGAAGACGGAACCCGGTATAGGGCTGAAAGAATTTGGGTACCAAAATTTGGAGATATGAGAGAAATGGTACTTAGAGAAGCTCATAAAACCAGATACTCAATACATCTTGGAACGGGGAAGATGTACAAGGATCTTAAGAAACATTTTTGGTGGCCAGGTATGAAAGTCGATGTTGCTAAATACGTAGGAGAATGTTTGACGTGTTCTAAGGTCAAAGCTGAGCATCAGAAATCATCAGGTCTACTTCAACAACCCGAAATCCCGGAATGGAAATGGAAAAACATTACCATGGATTTCATCACTAAATTGCCAAGGACTGCAATTGGTTTTGATACTATTTGGGTAATAGTTGATCGTCTCACCAAATCAGCACACTTCCTGCCAATAAGAGAAGATGACAAGATGGAGAAGTTAGCACGACTGTATTTGAAGGAAGTCGTCTCCAGACATGGAATACCAATCTCTATTATCTCTGATAGGGATGGCAGATTTATTTCAAGATTCTGGCAGACATCACAACAAGCATTAGGAACTCGTCTAGACATGAGTACTGCCTATCATCCACAAACTGATGGGCATAGCGAAAGGACGATACAAACTCTTGAAAACATGCTACGAGCATGTGTTATTGATTTCGGAAACAGTTGGGATCGACATCTACCATTAGCAGAATTTTCCTATAACAACAGCTATCATTCAAGCATTGAGATGGCACCGTTTGAAGCACTTTATGGTAGAAAGTGCAGGTCTCTGATTTGTTGGAGTGAAGTGGGGGATAGACAGATTACGTGTCCGGAGATAATACAAGAAACTACCGAGAAGATCATCCAAATTCAACAACGGTTGAAAACTGCCCAAAGTCGACAAAAGAGCTACGCCGACATTAAAAGAAAAGACATAGAATTTGAAATTGGAGAAATGGTCATGCTTAAGGCTGCACCTTAGAAAGGTGTTGTTCGATTTGGTAAACGGGGGAAATTAAATCCAAGGTATATTGGACCATTCAAGATTATTGATCGTGTCGGACCAGTAGCGTACCTACTTGAGTTACCTCAACAACTTGCGAATGTACATAACACTTTCCACGTCTCGAATTTGAAGAAATGTTTTGCTAAAGAAGATCTCATTATTCCCTTGGACGAAATCCAAATCAATGAAAAACTTCAATTCATTGAAGAACCCATCGAAATAATGGATCGTGAGGTTAAGAGACTTAAACAAAACAAGATACCGATTGTTAAGGTTCGATGGAATGCTCGTAGAGGACCCGAGTTCACCTGGGAGCGTGAAGATCAGATGAAGAAGAAATACCCGCATCTATTTCTAGAAGATTCGTCAATACTTTCAACAGCTTAAAATTTCGGGACGAAATTTATTTAACGGGTAGGTACTGTAGTGACCCGAACTTGTAATCACTAGAACATAATTTAGTTAATTCTAAACTTGTTCGCAAACAAAGTTAATCCTTCTAACTTGACTTTTAAAATCAACTAAACACATGTTCTATATCTATATGATATGCTAACTTAATGATTTAAAACCTGGAAACACGAAGAACACTGTAAAACCGGACATACGCCGTCGTAGTAACACGGGATGTTTTGGGTTAGTTAATTAAAAACTATGATAAACTTTGATTTAAAAGTTGTTCTTCTGGGAAAATGATTTTTCTTATGAACATGAAACTATATCCAAAAATCATGGTTAAACTCAAAGTGGAAGTATGTTTTCTAAAATGGTCATCTAGACGTCGTTCTTTCGACTGAAATGACTACCTTTACAAAAAAGACTTGTAACTTATATTTTCAACTATAAACCTATACTTTTTCTGTTTATATTCATAAAATAGAGTTCAATATGAAACCATAGCAATTTGATTCACTCAAAACAGATTTAAAATGAAGAAGTTATGGGTAAAACAAGATTGGATAATTTTTCTTGTTGTAGCAACGTGAAAATTGGTAACAAATCTATATTAATCATATCCTAGCTAACTTATATTGTATTATACATGTATTCTAATATATTACGTAATCTTGGGATACCATAGACACGTATGCAAATGTTTTGACATATCATATCGACCCATGTGTATATATTATTTGGAACAACCATAGACACTCTATATGCAGTAATGTGAGAGTTAGCTATACAGAGTTGAGGTTGATTCCAAAAATATATATACTTTGAGTTGTGATCTAGCCTGAGACGTGTATACACTGGGTCGTGGATTGATTCAATATAATATATATCAATTTTTTTTCTGTACATCTAACGTTGGACAACTAGTTGTAGGTTACTAACGAGGACAGCTGACTTAATAAACTTAAAACATCAAAATGTATTAAAGGTGTTGTAAATATATTTTGAATATACTTTGATATATATGTACATATTTGTTATAGGTTCGTGAATCGACCAGTGGCCAAGTCTTACTTCCCGACGAAGTAAAAATCTGTGAAAGTGAGTTATAGTCCCACTTTTAAAATCTAATATTTTTGGGATGAGAATACATGCATGTTTTATAAATGATTTACAAAATAGACACAAGTACGTGAAACTACATTCTATGGTTGAATTATCGAAATCGAATATGCCCCTTTTTATTAAGTCTGGTAATTTAAGAATTATGGAACAGACACCCTAATTGACGCGAATCCTAAAGATGGATCTATTGGGCCTAACAAACCCCATCCAAAGTACCGGATGCTTTAGTACTTCAAAATTTATATCATATCCGAAGGGTGTCCCGGAATGATGGGGATATTCTTATATATGCATCTTGTTAATGTCGGTTACCAGGTGTTCACCATATGAATGATTTTTATCTCTATGTATGGGATGTATATTGAAATATGAAATCTTGTGGTCTATTGTTACGATTTAATATATATAGGTTAAACCTATAACTCACCAACATTTTTGTTGACGTTTAAAGCATGTTTATTCTCAGGTGAATATTAAGAGCTTCCGATGTTGCATACTAAAATAAGGACAAGATTTGGAGTCCATGTTTGTATGATATTATGTAAAAACTGCATTCAAGAAACATATGTCGATGTAATATATTTCTATTGTAAACTGTAACACCCCAGGTAAAACGTTCCCCGTAGCATGATATTGTCCGCCTTGCCCGTAGGCGCACGGATTTTTCTTGGCGACCAAACATGACGAGCACTTTCCCAGGAGGTCACCCATCCCTGTAGTGCTCTCGCCTGAGCACGCTTAACTGCAGAGTTCTCATGGGATCTGCTGCGCTTGTGGTCCCAAAACGCGTCATGCTAGGAAAGGTCTCCACACCCTTATAAGGCATGCTTCGTTCCCCTCTCCAACCGATGTGGGACGAATGTAACACGGATGTTACAATCCTCCCCCCTAATGGGACACAGCGTCCTCGCTGTGCACGTTTGGTCCGGGGCCTGGCTCTGATACCATCTGTAACACACCAGGTAAAACGTTCCCCGTAGCATGATATTGTCCGCTTTGCCCGTAGGCGCACGGATTTTTCTTGGCGACCAAACACGACGAGCACTTTCCCAAGAGGTCACCCATCCCGGTAGTGCTCTCGCCTGAGCACGCTTAACTGCAGAGTTCTCATGGGATCTGCTGCGCTTGTGGTCCCAAAACGCGTCATGCTAGGAAAGGTCTCCACACCCTTATAAGGCATGCTCCGTTCCCCTCTCCAACCGATGTGGGACTGATGTAACACGGATGTTACATAAACCATTATGTAATGGTCGTGTGTAAACAGTATATTTTAGATTATCATTATTTGATAATCTACGTAATGCTTTTGAAACCTTTATTGATAAAATAAAGGTCATGGTTGTTTTAAAAAATGAATGCAGTCTTTGAAAAACGTCTCATATAGAGGTCAAAACCTCGCAACGAAATCAATTAATATGGAACGTTTATAATCAATATTAACGGGACATTTCACCAGCCTCATCATTAGGGTTTTTTTGAGAACTATATGGAACTCCTTCCCAGGAATGTCGTTAGACGTAGAATTGGGAACAACACCCTCATAATTACCCTTTTTGAATGTCCATTGTTTCCAAAGCACCTAGATGTTTCATCTTCCACATCCACCATCGCCGACGATTTCACTTTTGGTATCGATTCATTATCTGAGTTAATTTTAGTTTCTGACTCGGTGGATGAATACCACTCACTGTCATCATCCTCTAATTCCATGTCTAATTCCATTATATCATTTGGATCTTCCTGAACATGAGCAAAAATTATGGTTGTGTCGACTATTACTTTAACCGATTCTTAAATGAAGTTTGAGACTCATTTCCTGATTAGGACTTTTCCAGCGATTAGATTTTGGTGACTATCGTCAATTTCGCAGTTTTTGGTATCCAGAATTAGGCCATACCAACCCGCAATTTGTTTGAAAGTTTTTAAGTTCCAACATGTTACCGGGATAACGTAAATGTTAAGCCAAGATAATCTTCTAGGAGGGAGACACTTTTGATATAGGCGATGAACATTTGATATACATTTCTTCACCCAATGATTTTATTCGTTTAAAATGTTGGTGACGGTTTCTTGATTCTCAGAAACTAGCATAACCTCTAAGTCACCCAGATATTTGAGATTGTACTTGTTTAGACCTTCTTCTTCACATAGGAGATGGAGTTTGGCCAGGTTTGTAGGTCCTCTACCTGTCCCACGATGGCCCTCCTGAAAATTCTTTGATTGATATCAATCGAATCTTAAAGCTATTGTCCTACCAGCATGAGAGGTTTGAGCTTTTGGATTATCAGAAACTTTTGATGGAGTTTTGTTTTCAACTACATCAATAAAATTTATGTCGTCTCTATATGATTCCCTCCAATAAGTTTTAACGTTAGCTCATTTCTTTTCCATGATACCTCTATCTTCATATGTTTGGTTTTGTTTTCACTCATTTCCATATGCATTAACCTTTTCATCTGGATTTTTCTTTGCTTTGTAGCCCCTTAGAGGTGTGTTTCCGATCAGAATTGTACTGAGTTTTGTTGCGAAAGCATCATCATTGTTGATACCCTCAAATCTTACGAAACCAAAACGTTACCCACTCGCTAGGGTTTTCCTAGCGATGTACACATCTCTCACAGGACAGTATCATTTAAAGAGTCGCAATAAATCAGTTACTAGCCAGTTGATGGGGAAGTTGAAAATTAGAAAAGATGTCAGATGAAGGCCGAAAGCACACGTAGATCAATTCCCATAGCTTGTACCGCTGTAACCTCCTTGCGCCGCCGCCGTGCTCCTCAGATGACCATAACCTGATTGTCTCTCTCTCTCTAAAAATGTGGCGAATGCTCCCAATAATACCGACTGTATTTTTTTTTATTTTCTTAACCGTCTCTTATATCTCCGTACTTTTTACTTTACATCTCCGATTTTTTTATTTCATTTTTAGTGCATATCTCAAATCTCACGTACAACATCATCTTAAAATAGTTAAAAATTTCTCCCCCCTCTTACTTTTATACCTTAAAAGAGAAATTTGTAAAGATATTAAATTGTGTCTCTCTAATTAAAGATTTTTTATTATTTGTTGGTTACTTATTTTAATTGTAAAAAAAGTATATGATAGATAGTAAAAATCCATATGCACAATAAATTAATATGCACATCAAAATTTTTGTATGCAATGTTGTGTACTGTTGTCGTTTGTAGCGTTACCATATGATATCAGTGCTATTAGTATGCATATTATGATCTGTCACATAATTATTTTCTTGTTCATATTTTCTATTTTTAAAGCACAAATTTTGAAGTTTTAGAGTTGTAGAATAAAACAAAGCACAAATTTTTGAAGTTTTAGAGTTGTACCATTCAATTTTCATTTCCATTCCTATTCTCGTCCTTGAACCAAGCACACCCTAAGTTCTTAAGTGCCTTATCTCGTGTGTTGATATGTAAATAATTTTTTTCCCGAAAAGCAATAATACTAACTCGAAAAGGCCAATTTAGGAAGGCCAGTCCATTACATGAGTTTGAAGTAAAGTACATACAAAACACGAAATAACTAGAAGTGAAACTGATAAACCTAACAGAGTACTAGTTGATGAGAGTGCAACTTTACATCCACAAAAGTTAAATAAGACAGGTGCAAGGATCTGAGATCCAGACCAGCCAAACCAACTTTCGATTCTTGATATGATTAGATATTCATTTGAATGATTTGAGTTATATTTCCATTAAACCCATAGGACCGCTCTAAGACGTAGTCGCAAAGACTTTTTTGGTTTCGATTTCTCCATAACAAATATGCACTTGTCCATTCGATAGCTTTCCATAAACTTGAACCCAATGGTGATAAAGCAGGGTTAGATTTCCCACATAAGGTTTCATTTAAACTTAAGTTTGCAACCGTACCTAACCCCCACCAGTTATATACCTGCTCCCAAGTACCCACTGAATTTCGGCAGAAAATTAATGAATGATCAACTGTGTAAACGTCTTCATCACATAGAGGGCATAAAATGAAGTCAAGATCAATACCTCTTTTATCGAGTTCGGTATGTACTAGAATCCGTCTGTTTAATACCCTCCATATGAAAACTTCGACATTTGCCGACACAAGATTGTTTGTAAGTGTTTCTAAACGCGAACTACTGATGCTTCTTATAATTAGATTATTCACTAGACTCAATTATTTTTTGTTGTAAAAATTCCACTCGATGTTAAGTTCCAAATCCCAGAATCAGGAGTCCTGTCATGCTTAGCATATGAATTTTAGTAGCTAAAAGGGAGAGTTTAGCTCAGATTACGTACGTCCAGTAAGGTTTCCCCTCCAGTTCCATGTCGTCACATAATTCTGCTCACCCTAAGTGATTTTGTCGCGTACTAAAGCACAGTGATCAGCTTCCAGATGGTGTATTCACTTTTATTTCTCTCTTAAGGGGATTTTGTGGGTGATTTAAGATTTTTATTAAAAAAACAATTTCTAGTCAATTAAGATCATGTCCACAAGCATATAATGATCAAATAAAGCGGAAACGTTTTAAATATAAAACAATCACCAAAACCCGGATCCATATGTATTATACGGTTAATTAATAAATTAATATCAAGTACGAATACAATTGTACCTCTCTTTGAAGACCACAAGTGAAGGGACCCGTTCATATCGATTATAAATGATCACAATAGTTGATTACATCGCGAGGTACTTGACCTCTATATGATACATTTTACAAATATTGCATTCGTTTTTAAAAGACAGTCTTTTTTTACATCGAAAGTTGACGGCATGCATACCATTTCATAATATATCCAACTATAATTGACTTAATAATAATCCTGATAAACTCAACGACTCGAATGCAACGTCTTTTGAAATATGTCATGAATGACTCCAAATAATATCCCTAAAATGAGCAATTGCACAGCGGAAGATTTCTTTCATACCTGAGAATAAACATGCTTTAAAGTGTCAACCAAAAGGTTGGTGAGTTCATTAGTTTATCATAATCAATCATTTCCATAATTTTAATAGACCACGAGATTTCATATTTCCATTTCTCATAAACATAATCTCATATCAGGCATTTCGCAAACTACATAGAGATAAAAATCATTCATATGGTGAACACCTGGTAACCGACCTTAACAAGATGCATATAGAATATCCCCATCATTCCAGGACTCCCTTCGGACATGATAAATTCGAAGTACTAAAGCATCCGGTACTTTGGATGGGGCTTGTTGGGCCCAATAGATCTATCTTTAGGATTCGCGTCAATTAGGGTGTCTGTTCCCTAATTCTTAGATTACCAGACTAAAAAGGGGCATATTCGGTTTAATAATCTAGCCATAGAATGTAGTTTTAAGTACTTGTGTCTATTTCGTCAAACATTTCTAAAGCAGCGCATGTATTCTCAGTCCCAAAAATATATATTGCAAAAGCATTTAAAAAAGGGAGAAAATGAAACTCACAATACGATATTTTTTGTAAAAATATTCATACGACGATACTGAACAATGCAGGGTTGGCCTCGGATTCACGAACCTATATCATTTATATATTCATTAAAACATATACTCGTAATCAAATAAATTTATATATTATTATTAATGATGTATTTGATATATTTTATAAGTTTCTTTATTTATTTATATATTTTCATTTTATATATACAAATATTAATATCGTTAAATTTTGTAATTTAAATATATATATTTTTATATATATATAATCTTTATATATATATATATATATATATATATATATATATATATATATATATATATATATATATATATAATCTTAACAACGTTATTAAAACTTTTACTTTCATAATCAATATTATTTTTATAACAATAATATAGATAATACTTGTTAATAATGAAAATGATAGTTTTTAATTATAAAGGCAATCTTGTTATGTATGAAATTTTCATTACAATAATTAATCTTGATACTACTAATAATAAAATGATAATAATAATAGTAATAATAATAATAATTATAATATCTATAATAATAATACTTTTACTAATAATGATGTTAATAATGGTATTACTAATAATAATGCTTCTAATAATAATAATAGTAATAATATCTTATTTAGATTACTTACTTATAGTTTTACTCGTTTTCATATTTGTATTCATATATATAATTATAATCCTTACAATAAATTTTTATCATAATACTAATAATAATAATAATGATATTATTAAGACAATACTTATTTGAATAAAAATAATAATAATACTTATAATACTTATAATAATAATATTGAATGATACTAACTACTTATTTTATCATTACTAATAGTAATTATATTACTTGTAATAATAATAATATCTAATATTAACAATACTAGTGACAAATATAATAATATTTAGTAGTAATAATCATACTGATAATAATAAGTGTTAATTAATGATATTAATAACTATAATACTTCTAATAATGATAATGATCAAATTTATGATAATACAATTGATAATAATTATAACAATAATAATATTAACAATAATAATAATAGTAATAATAATAATGATAGAAATAAATAAGAAAGATAAAAGAGTATATACCCTTCTCTAAAAAGAATTGCACCATACGGGACTCGAACCCGCGACCTCCCGCTAACCCGCTAGCACCCATTACCATTCAACCCTTTCTGTTTTTCTGTATTATATTCGTTCTAAATTCTATTTAAACCATCCATGTTTGTTTCCACTCTCTTCTCTTCGCATACAACTGGTCGACCAGGGTGGAAACAACAAATCAAAACGATTTAGACTCTTTGATAGCAATAGAAGGAATTTATACCGATATTTGTATGTATTGAAAATGAATAAAAAAAATTATAGTAGAAACAGACCCACTGTTCGACGAAGTGAATAAGATGAACAAAATTTCGATTTTTGATTTTTGAGACGTTTTTAAATGAAACTTTCAATATGAATTGTGTTTGAAATCGTTTACAGAAACTTATGAAATCGTCAACTTGAATTGTATCAATTAACGCGAATTCATTCAAAGAAACATTGTTGACTTTTTTTTAAAACAAAACTTTGACTCGAGATTTCGAATTCGATATCGCAAATTGAAACTTGAAACTTTCCAGAAAGTATAATTAAATCATTCCTAACAATACTACATTTACAGATTTTTAAATGGGATTCGTATTCGAGTTTTTAAAAAATTTCTCAAGAACAGAGAAATATGAACTGGTTCAGTTCTTTTGTGTTAAAAAAAATGAAGTTACACTTAATACTTGATAGCTGATATTCGAAAACTGGTTCCATAAATACAAAAGATCGATTGCTTTATAATAGATATTGTCGACAGATTTACTCACCCAGTACACAATTAAATAAAAAAAAAAGTGAAAGTGACTGCAAACTGATTTTGGAAATATCTGATATGGAATTCGTTCATGTACAGATTCTAAAGACAAAACTCAAATTCATTTACAATTTGACAATGATATAAAACAGATTACGTACTTATTTATTTTTATTTACAAATATACCGTATTTATATTTATATTATATACCGTATTTATTTATTTATTTAACTGTATTCTTGTATCTATCTATATATCCAATCTGTATATGTATTTCTATATGTATATATCTGTTTATATATATGTTTATATATATCTATAATTCATAAATTTCGATATTGATAATGTTATTATTAATCAAATATTAATACTAGTAATAAATTAATAAAATTATTGATAATAATATCGAAATACTAATAATAATACTAATAGTTATATTAGTAATAATAATAATAATAATATCAAAATAGATAACAATAATAATACAGATATGGTAATACTAGTAAAAAATAATACTAATCCTATTAATGATACTAATAATAATATTAATAATAATATAACAAATTACATGTAACAATTTTAAATTTATAATCTTTAATGATACTAATACTAATAATAATATTTCATGTAATAATTAATATAACAACTATAAATAAACTTGTAATTATATTTAATATATTAATTTTACAATTAATATATATTATATTATATGATAACATTAATTTAATATTTAAATGTTATATATATATATATATATATATATATATATATATATATATATATATATATATATATATATATATATATATATATATATATATATATATATACAAATACTTATTAATATAAATCATATATATATTTATATATATTTATTTTAATGGTAACTTAACTATTTTATTTATTATTTTACCTTTTTAATTCTAATTGATTAATGTGTATTTGATTATTCAAATATTATATATATACTCTTATATTTACATTTATATATATATTTATATATTTATTTACACCGTTCGTGAATCATCGGACATAGTCGAAGGGTAAATGTTATCCATGTAAACAGTTCAAAAATTCTGAGATTCACATTACAGACTTTGCTTATCGTGTCGAAATCATATAAAGATTAAGTTTAAATTTGGTCTGAAATTTTCGGGTCGTCACAACAAGTTGATGGAAAACACCTTTCATTGAACACCACAGTTAGATTGAGAGAAACCTACGACCAAAAATACGATCATCTCTAAGGTTGATCCATACTACACTTCAAACAAAGTCAATTAAATGTGCTAGTCCCGTTCAAGTATTAAATCAATAAAAGGATTAATAAACCTTTTTATTAATTCTTTTTTAAAAACCAAAACAAATAAATAATCAACAATTTGACCATCTATCTACTGAGAAAGAATATAATATACAACAACTTTATGTTAAGTCGAAAACGTAAAAGAACAAAATATAAACTTTCGTTGTATGTTTTTTCGTAGCAAGTCAAAGAAAACAATTTACTTTGATTGTTTGTCGGTTTCTAGATCTAGAATAAATCAATGTACATTATCCAAATTCACAAATTAAATAATATGATTGTTATGTTATTCTAATTGTTTGCAACCTCAAAAGTTCACTAGAGTAGCTTTTCAGCTACTTATCTTTCTCACATGAAAACATGAACGTCACGTCCACGTACGGCTAATGGTTTTTATTTGTGTTAATCTTAATTTTAGGTTAGATCACATCTCTCTTTATAAAATAATTTAAACCCAAATAGATTAAGACTTAATTATTGGGCTTGAGTGATTATTTAGTAGACTTAGTTAATATAATTAATTCAAGAGTCCAATAAATAATTATCAAGATAAGTCCAATTATTTAAAATTTACTTTATTTTAATTCTCAATAATTGAATAATAATATATATAAATATACGATATAAATATATATACATTATATATGATGTCTAGGTGTATATGTGCGTGATCCTAAAGGCCCACATAAATTCAGCCATATAGTTGTATGTTATACCTTACGCATTAATCCTACAGACTCCGACTTGGGCACGACACAACACCATGCAACTATACAAAAAATGGTTGACGTCTAGCAGCATGCCATTGTCCCCAAATTCACATGAGGGTAGTTTCTCAAAACTGCTCATAGTAAGTGTTAATGTCATTTGTCCCTTTGTTTCAGATACTTGAGTTAAACTTGTGACATGGATCATCAGTCATTCTCATTTGTTTAACAATTTGTTTCTCGATTCTCAGAACTGAACTAGATCACCAAATTGATTAAGTATCATCTCAATTACATTTGGGTATGGCCATACAAATATCTGTTCATTCTTCGAGGAGCTCAAAAGTATCTAACTCCAAACAATTGGGAGGAACAAATCCTATCTTGCTTACACGTGTCTGCCACGAGCTTCACACTACACCCAATAATGGCCTATATAACAGCCTTATTCAGTACAACGTTTAACCATATCAAAGTATAATGCTCCACACATTGAAACTTGCATGCATCTCAAGTCTAAGGACAATATGACATAACTACTTGCTAGTTTCACTATTGACGCCGATCCATGTTGTGAAAACTCGAAGGTTGGGTCATTTCAATGTGAATCACAATGAACACATATGAGTTTGATATGAACACATTTCATATTCAAACGCTTACAATTTTCTTAATTCGATGTTACTCCTGTATCATCAATCGAAAATGGAAAATTTAGAATAAATAATTATCCAAGGATTTAAACATGCAAATATAGAACACATTTTTATAGATGAAAACAATATAACACATTATATCAATTCATTACAAATAAAACTGCTTTTATGTTCCATTATCCAAATACCAAAATTATATAAGATTATTGGCTGATCTAAAGTCAATGTTCATAAGATGATCAACACGTTAGGTACACGACATTGGCTTTATGAATGATTTAGCTAAATTATCTTTATTAAATGAACTTTTAGAATATGTACATCGCAAAGAATGTGTTTGGCACCTCACAGAACTGCTGGTTCATTTGTTATTTCAATAACACTACGGGGATATTCAGTAGTTGGGAAAACGTCAAGCTCAGAAAAAATTTTCCGAACGAAATAGATTCTAGTGCAGCTTCTGGAGAAGTAATGTATTCCGCTTTAGTAAACATCGCAATCAACTGTGCTTTCGTTCAATAACAAAACGTAGCTTGATTGCTATCAACTATATCGACTTGTTTCGAAACTTTTATAAGTGTAACACTTTGGACCTAGTTCATCGAAACCTCCGTAAACATAGAATATATCGCCAGTATGTCGAAAATACTTTTATATATACTTTATAGAAGTCGAGTGACAATCTAATGGATTCTGTTGGTATCCGTTCTTTATATTTAGAGCGAAGGAAACATAGTCTAATGCACCTGATAGCGTACATGATGGGTCATATAACCGAAGATTATTGTGATCCCACATATTCGCTTTACCTCATCAAGGGTAAAGGGGTTTGAGTCCTACTTAACACCTCATTTGTTTGTACTGGAAGACTTCTATGCTTGGAACCTTCCATCCTAAAATGCTTTAGGACTTTTGTCAACCTATGCACTTTGACTTACTTCTATTAACCGCTTTGATCTCTTTCTATAGATCTTGATTCCATGGATATATGCTAAATATCTGAGATCTTTCATAGCAAGACACTTCCTATGCCAGGACTTAACATCTTGTAGCAATAGAATGTGAATTTCTATGAATAATATTTCTTCAACATTTAAGATCAGAAAGATTGTAGCTCCCACTAGCTCTCATGTACACATAGCTGATCAAGATTTTGTGAAAAAATTAAACTCTTTGATTTTCTCATCAAACTATTGTTCCAGCTCCTTGTTGCTTGCTTTAATCCATAAATGGATTATTAAACCTTGCATATACTATTAGGATATTTAGGATTCATAAACCCCTTTTGGTTGCACCATATTCTTCCAAAAGGTATGTACATAGGTGTGTACATATTCTTCCATATGGGTCTTTAACTTGAAGATCCATTTACACCTAAGAGTCATACTGTTTGGAGGAAGATTAATCAAGTTCCAAACTTGATAATCTTTCATGGACTGTATCTCTATATTCGTAGTATCTATCCATTTATCGTATTCATCAGATAATGCAACTTTGTAATTAGCGGGTTCTCTCGGATCCCCTAATTCCGAAATCCTCAACATGAACCAAAAAGACAATCTTTCAAGTGGATGAGAGGTACTACTAGATTTACGAATAAAAGGTGTTTCGTCCTGTAGTCCTGCACTTTCATAAAGCGGGTCAGTACAAATTTTGCTAGTGCCTTCAGAAGGTGAAGTATCTTGCTCTTGAATTTCTTCAAGATATATACAGTGCTCCCACTTGCTTCTAGCAAGTGGAGACTTTCTCCAAAATCTCTGCATATCTAGCTATGAAAAACCCTGTTTCGAGCTGGATAGTGGAAGTAAGAACCCATCGTTTCCTCTGGGTGTCGTACTAAGATACTTTTGATAGTTCTGGGTACAAGTTTGTTTGGTGTATCACGTTCACGTTAGCCGCACAACCCCAGACTTAAAAGTAAGACATATTAGAGATCATCCCACCCCATATGATGCAGTGGGAATTCTTACAGCAGACTCTAAAAACAATATCCCAAAAGGACGGTGGTAGGGTAAGACTAATCATTAATCGAACCATGTCTAACAAGGTTTGATTTCTCCTTTTAAACACCCCTCCATGCTAAGGTGTTTATGAGTAAGTCGTAAGACAATCACATGACTAGTTAGATAGTCTAAAACTTTTTGACTCATATATTCACCTCTACGGTCAAACCGTAGAACCTTAATAGTCATTTCAAGTTGATTTCTACTTCATTTCGATATGCTTTGAACGTTTCGAACATTTCATTTTTATGTTTAAGCAAGTAAACATAACCATGTCTAGTGAAATCATCAGTAAATAACGAAGTAGCAGGAATTAATCTAAATGGGTAGTATACATAAGTATGAATGCGTCCAGGTTGATCTATTACCCTTATTTTTAACTTTACCTGGTAGGCTGGACAATCCTGCCTCCAGTGACTTGTCTCACCCCAGTGATGACAAGCCATGTCCTTTGCCGGATACCCTTTCTTTGCTGGTGGAGAGAATTTCTTGGAGAGTAAGCTTGCTTACCCTTGCCTATTCTCTTGCCACAAGTAATTAGCGGTTTTTACAGAATTTTTTTCCTATATTGTCAATACAACATGACTTTTCTTTAGCAGCACTTTTCAGCCAACTCAAATGTTGCTCTGAAATGGTTTTCCTCATGCAGTGCATGTAGTAATTCATTACCAAAACCACCATTTTCCTTAGACAGTGAAGTAACCATCAAGTTCACTTCAAAGACATGTGGCATAGGAAAACCTAGGTGCTCCAATTTTTTGAGAAAGCCCTCCATGTTCAAAACATAAAAGCTATCCAACTTTCTCGCTTCATGTTTGTAATCGTGAAATGCTTCCACAGTTTCAAATAGTTATTGATCTGCCTGTCATATGCATTGTAGTCCTTTAAGTTCTTTTGAAACTTAAGGGTCATGAAATTAAGCATAAGACATTCTACTTACAAGTTGTTCGTTAAAATGATTACTATAATCATCATGAACAATAATAGTGGCAATCTCAATGGGAACTTAACCAAAGGCGATTTCTAGATGGTACAACTTTCTTTCAGCCTTTCGGACAATCCTAAGGCTGTGATAAAGTTGCACACGTTCCGTTTTTCCTTTATCAAGGATTGAACTTACTGTCAAGTTGTTTACGGATCGATTTTCATTTGATGTCATATACAGAATTTATTAAGTTCTTTTAGTATTTTCGATAATTATCCTTTAATAAATTAACTACCCTCGTTTTATATCATTAAAATAATTAATTTTCGTAAAAGGCTAAGATCCACATTGTGCTTCCACCATCACATCAGTTGATCTGCTAGCAATGATGGATTCAATTGGTAGGCGGCAGGTACCAATTGCGTTATAAGTGCAACTGTTAGATTTTATGGGACCCATGACATATAGTGTCCAACAACTAGTGTCATTCAAGCATGTTTGTTCCATCCTTGCCTCGGGTTGCAGTCTCACCTCTCAACTCGATTAAGTAATCCAATTTTGAAACTTGTAAAAATAAATCTAGGTCTCACGCATAGACAATAATTACCTCGGGGCTATAATTCAACCAGGATCTCACCGTAGTCAAAAAATAATGCCAAGTGTTTCAACGAATTGGACAGAACGACTTAAGTTTTAATGGGTATATATATATATATATATATATATATATATATATATATATATTACAATTTTAATAAAACAATTTATAAAAATTGTGTTATGAATACTTTATGCATATAATATTCGCCTCACAAATTAAAACTAATTTGATTTATTTTAATCATGTTTTGACTTTAATTCTCACATGGCAATTCATATACAATCAAATAATATATAAAACATAATTAAAACAAAACACGACATAATATATGTGCATATCCTCAACAGATGAAATCCTATGTCTAGTCTCACAAGCCATAGTGAGAACCAAGTGGTCATCTAAAGGGACAATCACGATAACAAACCTGAGGAGCTCCCACTTGTGTCAAGATCACATAATGACCAAATGTACTTCTTGACTGCATCTTTCACAATTCCTTTCCAACAACTTTGGCAGTCCGAAACTCCATCAAGAAGTCCTTGAAACCAGAAACTTCCTTCTAAGAAGTTGTAGCTCTATGTGTTATGAACCTCCAGTAAAAATTTCACGACCAACGGGCGTCTAATGAATCGGGAAACTCCGCTTTACTGAGAGGCTGTAAGGCTGACCGAATTTTCTTCTTCATCTCTTTAATCGCATCATGGAGGTTACAAATACTTGAAATAATATAAAACTAATCTAGAATTGTAAATTACATCAATGACTCAAAATGGCCTCCAACAATAATTAAAATTACATGAATATAATTTCCAAAACATACGGCATCCATAACAACCATAAATAACCATAAACGACCAAACAACACGACTATACGGTCTAGGTTTTTCATCGGCTATGAACAAACAATCATCATAATAATAACATGATTATGATAATAAACAAGTGGCTTACTCCATGGCACAAGATGCATGTCAATGACCATGGATTTAAAATTAGTAAATAAACAAGCCAAAAACAAAGTCTAAATACGCAAGATTTAAACCTCAACAAATAACCATATAATTACCATAAGAGGCTCTTGATACCACTGTGGGTGATTTAAGATTTTTATTAAAAAACAATTTTCTAGTCAATTAAGATCATGTCCACAAGCATATAATGATCAAATAAAGCGGAAGCGTTTTAAATATAAAACAATCACCAAAACCCGGATCCATATGTATTATACGGTTAATAAATAAATTAATATCAAGTACGAATAGAATTGTACCTCTCTTTGAACACCATAGTTAGATTGAGAGAAACCTACGACCGAAAATACGGTAATCTCTAAGGTTGATCCACACTACACTTCAAGCAACGTCAATTGGATGTGCTAGTCCCGTCAAGTATTAAATCAATAAAAGGATTAATAAACCTTTTTATTAATTCTTTTTTAAAAACCAAAACAAATAAATAATCAACAATTTGACCATCTATCTACCGAGAAAGAAAATAACATACAACAACTTTATGTTAAGTCGAAAACGTAAAAGAACAAAACATAAACTTTCGTTGTATGTTTTTTCGCTGCAAGTCAAAGAAAACAAGTTACTTTGATTGTTTGTCGTTTTCTAGTTCTAGAATAAATCAATGCACATTATCCAATTTCACAAATTAAATAATATGATTGTTATGTGATTCTAAATTGTTTGCAACCTCAAAAGTTCACAAGAGTAGCTTTTCAGCTACTTATCTTTCTCGCATGAAAACATGAACGTCACGTCCACGTACGGCTAATGGTTTTTATTCGTGTTAATCTTAATTTAGGTTAGATCACATCTCTCTTTATATAATAATTTAAACCCTAACTAGCTTAAGACCCGCGAATTCGCAGGTTTCGACAATAAAAATTATAAATATACTATACTATTATTTATGATCACATCAGTTTAAACGACAAATATTCGGTATAACAAACACTACTTGCACTCTTGCAGGAGCCGTGAAATCACGAGTATATAAAAGAGCAACATAAAAAAACTCATTGAATAATTATTATAAAACAATAAGAGCAAACACTATTACATTACATTGAGTATTTAAACACATATACCTCATAACTTCAACAATCCAGCAAAACTTTACACTTAAACTTCAATTTATATTATTATTTTATACACGGCTGACCATAAATAAATAAAGCTTTTGCCATCACCAAATGAAGCAAACCAACGTTCGCTTATAATGATTGTTCAGAAGCTTCCTTCAGTTCATTATGAGGGAAAGTAGACCACAAACATGTAAGAGCATTATTAAGTCCAACAATACATCTTACTTTCACTATCTCCTACAAAATATACTTTTTTGAATTAGAATCAACAACTATACTAAGATGGAATGAATCACTTGGTACAGAAAAATATATGAGAATGTTATCATGATGATCTCATGATATTGAATTACATGTAAACAAAAAAATAACATTAAATCCATCAAAGATGATAAGTGTCAAAAAAGGTGTTGAACATAACATTTGTAGTGCATTCAATCATAAGTTAATCATAAGTTGTACATAACTCTGCGAATCTTATTCTGATTTTATCCATCAGCACCCCCAAATCTAATAAGCGAGGTCGAAAAAATGCTGAAAATTTACTGAGCAAACTAAAAACACTAATTTAGGGTTTAAAAATTATACTCTCGAACTGTAAAAAGTAAAAAGTACTCACTTGTGCACAAAGTTCCAGTACTTGTTGCTTAAAAAAGGCATACAATAAAACATCCAGCATAGCCTGCAAGAGGCAGGCCGAAAATTATAACAGCATCAAAAATTTTACATCACAAAAGAAAAAAATTTACACCCATTTAATGACAACACCTATTTGCATATACTTATGATCAAGCCTTGCACCTTAAAGCCTTCAAACACCTTGGATCAATCTTCCACTCTTCCATGGAAATTACCCATTTTTTATTACAATTTTTTGAGTCTCAAAAAATTAGGCGGTATTTTAATCACGCCTTTATTTATTTATTTTTATTTTGGACTGATTATTGAATTTCTTTTATTGATTAATGTATTTTTTATTAAAAAATTAAATTTTCTTTCTATTTTTGATTTTTCGTTATGCTTGGCGTAACCTTTTTTATGACATCATCGAAAGTGTCTTTCATAAAATATCGACCATAGCAAAACAAACCTAGAATCAACGGGTCAATCCCATGCGCCTATCTGCAGACTTATGGATCACTATAAGTCAAAAGTTATACTTACTTCTCGCTGCTCATGTAGATCAACGGGTCATTTTTTTGTGTTCCTTGTACACCTTTATTCGTTGACATATAACCTACAATTCAGAAACACCTTTAGTAATTTACTAATTTAGATCAGTAAGACAAATACATATAACCACTAGGAAACCATTCATCAGGTGGTATGCATTCAAAGACATAAATACACAATAGTTAAACAACTTCATTAATTTTTCTATTTTATGCTCCTATAATTCACTTTATATTTCATCAACCTAGTGGCATGCATTTTATCAACCTGGATACATTAACTGTTATCACTACCATACACAAAAGATGGAGCTAAAGATAACGTACGTTAAAGTCAAAATACTGCTTCTTCACCCAGTAACAATCTGCAGAAGCAAATGTAAAACATTAAGAACACAATGCAATAAGAATCAAGAAAAACACATCAACAAACCAAAGAGTAAAAAGATGGTCAAAAAGATATAGTACCTTATGGTGGATGGGATATGATCTGAATCACATTAACATATATATGGTGAAGATCTCCATAAACAATTTTATAAAAAGATGCATTTTCCAAATGAAAGTCAAATAACACCAGATCTTATAAATCTAAATAAACCGGCCCCTATACACAGAACCTACATAACGCAAATAAACAACAAAAGCTTCTTATTTGTGAAGACTTTAAGTTTCGGACATAATAATGTATCCCGGCAACACAGTCTGACCAATTCAACCTGACAAAATATTATGCTTAAGGTGAACCCATTTGCTACCTCTGGATAGTTAGATACAACTAAAGATCAAAATAACATCAAAACGAAGAAATTATCTTATATTGAATATGGGAAGAAGAAAAAAAACTGGTGACAAGATTCTGTGATGCAAAAAAACGTTCTAACCAAAATTTATATCTTGAAAGATTAACACATTTACAAACAACTATACCATAGAGTCGGTTCCGGTTTGAATTTTAGTCTCAACAATAATAAGTTCACAAAGCAGTAGTCTTACTTGAATTGATATTATCAAACGTAGCTAATGAGCAAATAAAAAGTCAATCTGGTCACAAGTTTATAGCGTTAACTCATGGAAAAGAATTCAATTAGAAAGTTATAGCATCGAGAAAAGTAAAAATTTGCCACACTATATCGAGTTCTGAATGAACCTGTTATTTGTATGGCTAGTAAATGGGTTGTGGTTTGTGAATGACGTCATCACTATTCACCAAATTATATATAGCATACATATACATTACACTTGAAAGTAACTAATTTGATATGGAGTGACCTACTGACCTTCTGAAATGGAACTTCAAATTGGGACTTTCTATTGTAGCATTGTTGCCCTCTTGTGTTCTTCGCTTGTATTCGTAATGCAAGCATCTTTGAAGAAATAATGGCTGCAAAAAAATAAACCATCAGTTACAAACCAAAACATAAAAGTATTATTCTTCACAAATGTCACTGATATCATAAATTTTAAATCACATCGATACAATATGTTTTACTCCGCAACATATAGAAGGCATTTTATTAATGTAATCAGCTGAAACACATATGAGTATATGACAGATATAAAAGCTACCATTTCTAGTAGATTATCCTTTATGAGTGTTCCATTAATACATCCATTAGTATGCTCCTTTACTATCGCATGAGTCGATTTGGGTTGTGTTTTATCTTACCGTTTAATTCGAAAAAGTATTTAAGGTAAAATTGCACCTGCGTGAGTGATCCTCATTTATTTGTGCAATCAAAATTACACATCAGAGTTTTATATGTGGGTCAACACAACCCGACCAACCCATTTCGACAGCAGCCCAATGCAAATGCAACGACTTTTGACCCATAACCAATCCACACCGATTAAAGAATACCTTTACTTCTAACCTACTTTTAATCATAAATGGATCATAATGTGTCAGATAACTATTGCTCCCACTTTTCCCAAGAGAAGAAAGTTGACCCAAAGCATCATTACAACAATTTCACTGAACATATGTAACTCGCAGTTCACTTAAAATAACTATTCAATGTAATAAATCATTAACCATTTAGTTGTCATCAAAGAACATAATTATAATGCACCTAAATGCACATCTCTATCAATTAAATTCAGACGATATACGTGAACACAATCAGACAATACTCTTTTCAAATGAATACGCTTGATTGATGTAATGGGTGTAAGTTTCAATCTTTCAGACCTAACCGAGTCCAAAACTTCATCAAAGCATTCATTGAAAAGTTGGAGGGCGATAACATTCAAACAAAATACCTAACCACCATTAAGCAATAGCCAAAAACACGTTTGATTTCATCGAACTGTTAACGAAATAAGGGGCAAAATTAGAACATCAGATATGAATTCACATAGTAAGGAGCATACCCTTACACTTAAGCAGCCAACAACACGTTTGATATGATCTGGTGGAGTTTTTGACGTTACCGAATTAATAAGTTAACGATCTTCAAATCAGTTTGACGTTCTTGATCGAGCATGATGTTTTATGCTATAACTGAATCCAAATGTTTGTACTACAATAAAATTAGTCTTTGGTTATTGTAATATTTTGCAACATCATAACTATAACAAAATAGTAGAAACAAAATTCATGATCAGTATACATACCTTAGTTCCTTATTCAACATCGACGATTATTTGAAAAGACAGTGAAGATTCAATTGACAACCTACCATCATATACAACCTTTTCAAAATCTGTACAACGTTATGGTACCATTTAAATTCAGTAAAATCAAAACTATTCATTCCAATTAATAGTTTAACCTTTAGCTTGAATGTTGCTTCTGACCCAGGATGTAAGGATATAGCATATATGAACAATCAATTAAAAAAAAAAAAAAAAAAAAAAACAATAAAAACCCTAATTCATAAAAATACTTACCTTGATTTCAGCGATAAAAGACTATGAATTGGTTTGGCGTGGATAATCATCTTCTAAACAATTAAAGTATTAAACAACTTTGTTTGGTTTGATTATCGGAATTCGGGCAAGGATTTCATCATCTTAATTCGCTCTTTGAAATCGTTGAGAATAATCATCTTAATATTGATCAGATATTGTCGATTGACGATTTGGGGGAGAAGTTAGGGATTTTTTTTCTCCGAATCAAGTGAATGAATATGATTTCGAAGGAAGTAGAATTAAGGTAGTAAGTAGATCGAGAGTTTTTGCCCTAATTTTTGGGTGTGTCTACTGAAGTGGAGATAGCTGGTTTTTTTGGCCCGCGTTATGATTAAAGGGTATTTAGGGAAAATTAGCGAATTATAATAGTTATAATCTTATAATTAGATCTAAGGGTGGAGAAATAAGGGTAAGGTATGTCATTTTTTGAATTCAATGGTCAAGATTAAAAGATGACTGTTTTATATATCTCAATTAGATTTTTCTTTTAATGTATAATATCGAAATATCGATATCGATATCGATAGATTAGACTTAATTATTGGGGTTGAGTAATTATTTAGTGAACTTAATTAATATAGTTAATTCAAGAGTCCAATAACTAATTATCAAGATAAGTCCAATTAATTAAAAAAAAATTATTTTAATTCTCAATACTTGAATAATATATATATATATATATATATATATATATATATATATATATATATATATATATATATATATATATATATATATATATATAGTGGTAGGATCAAGAGGGAAGTAACCAATCGGGGGGAAGCGGGGGGAAGCAAAAACTTTTTTTTCTTCGTTTTTTGAAAAAACTTTGTTCACGAACATTATAGATGAGATGAAAATATGAACATTTAGTAGAGACACTTTGTGATAAATATTTTATTTTGGCGGGAAAACGCTCGAAGAAGTAATATATAACAATTATCGTGTTTTTCGAGCGTATGTTGAGGTTTTAGATATTAGGGTTTGGATATTAGGGTTTAGATATTAGGGTTTATAGGGTTTAGATATTAGGGTTTAGAAATTTAGGGTTTAGATTTAGGATTTAGATTGAGTTTTTAACACGAACGGTTTAGAGTTTAGGGTTTAGGGTTTAGGGTTTAGAGTTTAGGGTTTGGTGTTTTGGGTTTATGGAATAAACCCAAAACACCAAACCCTAAACCCTAAACTCTAAATCGGGCTAAATTTTACTTCACAAAACATGAAGAAAAAAAACATTAACATTCTTCACGAACAATATTATCTTGAATGTTATTTTTGTCGATCGTTTTCCCGCCAAAATAATAACATTCATCACGAAGTGTCTTTTCTAAATGTTCTTATTTTCATCCAATCTATAATGTTCGTGAACAAAGTTTTTTCATAAAACGAAATTTTTATTTTTTTTTTTTGCTTCCCCCCGCTTCCCCCGATTGGTTACTTTCCCATTGATCCTGCCTATATATATATATATATATAAAAATATATATATATATATATATATATATATATATATATATATATATATAATTATAAATGACGTCTAGGTGTATATGTGTGTGACCCCGAAGGTCCACATGAATTCAGCCATATAGTTGTGTGTTGTACATTGCGCATTAATCCTACAGATTTCACATAACCACGGTATATCCAGAAAAGTGAATTAGCTCCATCTCCAATTGCTTTTGCAAATGAACATGCAAAGTTTATGTCCAGCTTCTCGATTGAATAACTTGCACGTAACATATCAAGCTAAGCGCTACTCATACCTTGAGGCCTATTAGATCCCGAATGAGGGAGTAACCCATTGGTTCTGTATATGCTTTTAATTACTGAAACCCTTAGTGATTTGGGTTCGGTTTTGGCTCGCCAAAACCATTTACCGAAAAGCATGAGCTTTTTACCCCGAAGAGACCTGATGTTAAGACCTCCCTCACCGTATAGTAAAAGAGAATCTTCCCATTTAACCTAAATCAATTTAGAACTCTCACCCGACAAGTTCCAAAATAAATTGCATCCAATAATCTCTAATTTTTAAGGACACTCAAAAAGGCACGAAAGAGAGAAAAATAGTATAGCGGTAAAATACTCAAGACCGATTTAAAAAGCGTTAACCTTCCACCATACAAAACCGTTTTAGCTTTCCAATCCGGAAGTTTCAAGTTAAACTTATCTTTCACGGGATTCCAGTTTTCCACTTTACTCATGTCCCGACCAATGGGAGGTCAAGATAATTGGACGGGAAATCCCCTACTTTACATCCCACCCGATTAGGTATACACTCAACTTCTTCCTTTGCTACACCCAAGCCAAAAATGAGACTTTTATGTAAATTAATCTTAAGAACCAACATGTTTTCGAAGTATTTAAGGAGCTTAATGAGGTTATAAAAATTATGTCTATTCCAATCTCCAAGGAAGATTGTATCATCTGCATATTGTAGATGTGATATAAGCACTTTGTCCACCCCAATTTCCACACCTTTGAAGAGCCCTTCGTTTATAATACAATTCAATCCTTCCACTACAATAATAAAGAGAAACAGAGATAGCGTGTCTCTTTTCCTAACGCCTCTCTAGATAGAGAATTCGTTAGTAGGTGATCCATTGACAAGTATGGATATAGAGGCCGATTTGAGACATGCGAGAATTCATATTCTCCATCGATGCCCGAATCCCATTCTGTCATCATATCCATTAAAAATTCCCAATTTCGACTATCGAACGCTTTTTCAAAGTCTACTTTAAAAATGAGAGTTTTCCTTTTATTCCTCCTAAGATAGTCAGTGAGCACCTCATCAAGTACCTTTTTTTTAACAACGCACTTTTCTCATCCCCGATAAGATTTGGTAAGGCCTTACGAATACGCATGGAGAGGATTTTCGCAAGGATCTTGTAATAGCATCCAATTAGACTAATAGGCTAAAAATCATTTAGACTTAAGGGGTCCGGCTTCTTTGTCAGGGAGGTGACAAAGGATGCATTACATCCTTTTAAAAATCTCACACTTTTCCCAAAACCGCTCGAGAGCGTTCATAAGATCCTTCTTAATCAAATCTCAATCCATCTTGAAAAACATGAACTTGAAGCCATCCGCCCCGGATGATTTTGAACAATTACACTCTTTAATAGCATCTAGAACTTTTTTTTCGGTGAAAATGTGTTCCCGCTCCTCAGCTTGCTCAGAAGTTAGCCATAGAATAAGAGGCTGATTGGGCTCAATATCATCATACTCTACAAATTTCATCTTATTTACATTTTACTTTAAAAATTGCACCTTAAAGTGGTAATACGCTTCTTGCTTTATGACAATAGGATCTTCACTCCAAATCTCATTAATGTTGAGACCATGAATGTTGTGTTTGGCATATCTTCTTTAAATAAAAGAGTGAAAACATTTCGTGTTTTTATCTCCTTCAAGGGTCCATTTAGCACGCTCCTTTTGTTTAGCCATGTTTGTTTTAATCATTTCTTTGTCGATCCACTTCTTTCTTGAGTCAATCCATTCTTTCCTTTCATTATTCGTGAGCATCCTGTTTTCAGCATTAAGATCTTGTAACATCATTGAGATCTTGCTTCTGACGCGAACCATGCTTATGAATAGACCAACACTCAAAGAGTACTATAATACTATTCTAATCACAACCTATGTTGGGAAGCTCTTCTATGATAGATATGTAACTATCCATACGTAAGTACTAAACTCTATTATGACGCATGACGTTAAACACAGATAACTACTTACCCTGTAATCTAAGAGTGATCAATTCCTAGCACTAGGTTATAGTCACGTGGGTAATTGGAAAGGGTGGTCCTTAAATTAGACTCCTAAATCCGACAGGGTTTCAGTATAACAAGTACTCAAATGCTCAGACATATAATCAACAAGCAAAACAATTATAACGGATAAACAGATGCATATAGTGAAAGTAACTTAAAATAACAAAACCATATTATTAAATTAAGGAAAACGTTCACCGTATAAAAACGTGGTCTTGACCATTACAAGTGTTGACATTCTCTAGACTGCTCCTAGTACAATCTTCGACGTTCACCTCCGAGTACTAGTCTTCCCGCTCTGAGGTGAGAAGGCCTCGAAAGTATCTAGCTTAAAAGCTAGAGAGAAACTAGTTTTGTAGTAAGAGAAGCATTTTAGAAATTCGTTCAAATGAATGACAAATTAGCTTTTTTATAAGAGAGAACTGAGCCTGGCAGCCCGTGGGTACTACCCGTAGAGGATTGGGCAGCCTGTGGTTGGTGCCCGTGGAATGGGTCTGGTTGCCCGTGGAGATTGCACGTGTGTTGTTCTTGGCCATGGAGATTGCCCGTGTAACTGGTCTTCGTGACAGCCCGTGTCTGATCTTTGGCAGCCCGTGTGGCTGAATGTGGCAGCCCATGTTTGGCCTGTTTTTAAGATCGTAACTTGATTTCATCGTTTTCGCTCTAGATTCTTCGGTTTAAGTCTATTTTCGCTGATTCTTCTTGCATCGTCCTTGTAATCACTTAATCTATCAAATAAGATAAACAAATGCTTAATTCTTTGATAAACTTAATTACTTTAGTGTATTTAGGACTAAATATTGAGGGTAAAAACGTGTCTTTTTAATCGATATCAAATATCTCACACTTAGACTTTGCTTGTCCTCAAGCAAACCTTTTGAACTTTCAAACCCTTGGGTGTTCCGTTCTTTGCAAACAAGTGGTTTCGCCTTTTGAGATGCAAGAATAAAAACTTGTTTAATTTCTTATAGTAATAGTGAATCTATCTCTACAAGCATGAGAGGAGGTTACATGATTGTAGATGCCTTACTCGACTCACTCAATTCACTTAAGTATATCGGGTTTTCTAAATTCTATGTTGAAATGAATTCGCTCAATAGCCTGACATGTTGCATTCATCGTTATAGACTTGGTCAAGACTCATGTCTTTTCGACATTTTTGCAAAAATGTTTTCATTTATATCTCCTAAGATAATTCGTGAAGAACTTCGTTATAGCAAAGGAATAGTCTGAAAGAATTGAGCTCAGAGGTTTATATGGATACATAGGAGTGCTTTTTGGTATTTTTAGTTTGAAGCACGATCAGGCAATCTTTTTCAGTTTTTGGAAACTTCTTTCGAGCATTTCTTCTTAAACTGTTTTGAATACTTTTTCGAAGCTTCTTTTTATAGATTCTTCTCCTTTCCTCAGAATCTTGAAATAGTTTTTTTTTTACAAACATTTTGCTTTTTATCTTTGAGATCTTCCTCTTGACGGCAGTCCTCTTTAGATACTTTGCTGAAATGCTCATTGATTTTCTATGATTTTTCTCTTCCCTGATCAATCTTTTGAATTTTCTTTATTTTGAGAGGGAATAAGATAAACGTTGTAGATGGTGAATATTTTTGTGATTTTTGAGTGAGTATTTAGGTTGAAAGAATGGAAACAGAAATGGTGATTTTGGGAATCGTTGACTCAAGTTTTTGCACAAAACGAATTTTGACACTTTCAAAAAATATTTATATAGCAATGATTTGATCTACTGCTCTGATACCAGTGGTAAGTAACTAGAGGTGTGGGTGAATAGTTACTTAATACGTTTTTAACACTTTTTTGATTGATCACTAAATTTGATTAACTATGATCAATCAATTCAACTCAAACTTGATGTGTATGGTGTATATGTTCAAAATGATAAATAAAGTAAGGTAACGAACATAGACACAAGGATTTATAGTGTTTTGGGTGGATGTTAACTAATTTACCTTAATCCACTGCCCGATTACACTAATCGGGACTCTTGCTTCATTAAGTACTTTTCTCCAAACCCGATGGAGATCTGATTTACAAGTCTTCAACTTCTTTGATAGACAACAAACCTAATCTTTCTATTCCTTTGAAAGACCAACTCCAACCTAGCTCAACTTGTTTTCAACTTGGACAAGTATTAATCTTCAAATAAGATTAATCAACTTCCTAAGTCCCATTAAGGAAGTAGATCACCAAACTAGCCTATGCTTCTACTAATTGAAGTTACAAGACTTATACAATTTGCAATGATGATCCTAAGATAATACTGGGACATACATTACACTAAGTAAACCTACAAGATAAAAAATTTTAATTAGTAAGTTTACAACAACCAAATGCCATATCTATAAGATCATAGAATCTTCTCTTGCTTGATCACATTTGAGTAGTAATTAAAGTTCTTGTGATCTCTGGAAATAAGTCTTTAAAATATGCAAGAGGGTCAGCTTCAAATGCTCTTCAATGCTTGTTATTTATAGTGAGATTCAAAAACTATCCGTTGTCACACGGTCACAGGCACAGTCGACCTTGGTTCGACCGTGCGTACCCCATTCCAAAATATGTATCTGTTGTATAGCCATTTGACTCATTGAACACTATATTTTGGAATCTTTACTCCATCTAGCACCTGTAAAAGAAACCCAATATCCTATACAACTACTATATGCATTAAGTGTGTGAGATTTGGTCTTATTGAGTGAAAATGACATAACACTCCAAATGTGGTAAACCCAACATTCTTGGAGAAGTGTCTTGATTGATATTTTGGGTAATCTCAGTTTGGTCAAGACTTAGTTAGGTTCATTAATGCATTTTGTTCAATTCTAAAGACTAGTCAACATGTCATTAACTTCCTAGTTTCAATTAATCACAAATCATATTCATTTTAAGATTAAGTAGAGATTAATTGAATGATGTATTTCTAAAATAAACATTAAATGTGTAATGATATCAATGTTAGTCATACTTGGACAAGTAACACAATGTGTTACTTAGACAAAACCAAATAGATTATTGACCATTATTCTTTTGTGAACCATTTTACACTTAATTCATTAAAGTAAACTAGTTACTTGAATCCTAGTATTCTAACTAATAACACATAGTAAGCAGTTAATCAAGTTGGCAAATTAATAAGTATTAAACATATTAGTAAGTACCAAGTAATACTCACACATAGCAAGAGATAGTTATTCTAAGATCAATCATATAGATATTTGCACAACACTATGGTTCAAGCTTTAGCAAGCTTACTTGCAATATAAAATATTGCATGATTAATGTGTAAGCACACATTAATGTCCAACACATGCACAAGGGAAAAGAAATCTCTAGTTGGGACTTGGTGACCATCCTAAATGTATCTAAGTGTATTTTAGGATTACAAGTCTTTACTAGTTATACTTAAAAGTATTGTTCTTCATTTAGCCTTAATTTTTCACTAAGTAATCTTTAATTGTAATTAGTGTTCTAGTGACATTAGCTTATGTGTGTTGGTACTTGGTGATCATCCTAAGAATATCTAGACAAGTTTTAAGATCACAAATTGTTGATTAACACTTATGTGTTATGCCTAATCATGATTAATTTGTCATTAAGATGTAATTAAGCGTAATTAACCAAGATTAGTGTTTTTATGACCAAAACTCAATTGAGTATGGAGAGGGCATCTATTCTAAGCGTGTTGAGACAGGTTTCATGAATTATAGATGTCGGGAAGTAGTCAAACTAAATTTGATCGAAAATGGTGACAGAGAATTCTGCGGTCGCACTACAGTCGACCGTGGTGGCGACCGTGCAACTTGTTTTCACAAAACTGCGTTGCAATTCAGTCTGGGCTTCTACGGGTAAGTATACGGTGGACCGTACTTTAACCGTGTACTTTAATGATCTTTATTTTCATTTTATAAGTTTTGTTTGACTTGGTCATTTGCAAGATCAAGTATGGATTAGTGAACTTGTGTGTTTTAAGTTAAGAAGTCGATCATCACTTATGCATATGTATGTGTCATCATCAAAACATATTCTTTGGTTAAGCATCGTACTTAACTTTGTCGGTTAGTCCATTAACCAACATTCAACCAACAGAGTTAAAAATTGTGCAGTTTATTTTATAGAATGTTGTAATTAGTGAAGAACATAGTACTCCTCTATGGTTGCAAGGTGCGTATGCAGATGTGCCACTTTGGATATCTCCGAATCAGGTTCCGGTGTAATCTTTCTTGTGTAGATCATCCTTGCTTCAATGACATGCCTTCGGGTCATTCGTTTGTCACGATCATTGTTTGTACGGTTTATTTATTCCAAATATCGACATAATATTAAATTTTTAACATGCATAAACGTGGATAAAAGTAAAATGCAACGAACCTTAGTCGGGCATACAAACCATAATAATAATAATAATAAGTGTACTAGCAGAATCTAAAATGATTATAATGAAGGTGGATATAGAATCACTCCTTTGGTGAGCCTGGGTACTCCATGGTCGACTGGTGATATGATTGGATATGTCCAAGATGTGTCCTCGTCCTGATGCCTCGGGGTATGCCTCTAACAGATTAAGCCTCATCCATAGCATAAAGCTACTCTGTTGAAGGTTCCTATGTGGTAAACAGGTTGGCAAACTGTTGTGCTTGTGCGAACCGATGAGTTGGGGTGATATGAAAACTCCCCAGACCCACTCATAAGATCTGAAACGCGGTATGACCTATTCTCTCAGCTGTAACCACCTGAAGAAGTACCTCATCCTGACGTAAGCACCAACTATTCCATGTTTGATGTCATCACACCTGTTTGTGCAACCTAATCCTAATCACCAGTCAATCCTTGACTGAATATATCTCTGTGAGTGCTGATGGATGTCCCATAAGTACCAACAAATGGGGAATCTGCCATAGTGGTATCAATACCATGACCTGAAGGGCCTGGTGAATAGTGCTTGAGAATAAGAGCTGTAGCAATGACGATATGCTCTGTATAAGTGACATGGCTAGTGCCACCTGTGTATTATTGGCACTTAGCATTCGATATGTTGGGAGGATCCAAAAAAAGTAGAGGAGAAAGCCCATGTATCCTCAGCAAGTTTGACTCAAAATGCCGATGGTTCGCAAAACTGCGAGCCTGCACCATCCACCAGTGCTCTCCTGGAACATATCCCTGATAATAGTGATAACGAGGATACTTAGGATGTGGTGGAGACACGTGCTCATGTACAGGCTCATGTATGGGCTCATGTACGTGCTCCTATGGCTCATGTTGTATTGGCAGAGTGTTCTCTCTCCTACGTGTCCCGCAAGCTATCCTAGCATCGGTACGGAAAACATCTGGGGGTACGATAACACCTTCAAATAACATATCAACCGATCCTACCACGTGAGGTATCGCCTTCAATGTCAACTTGTCGTCTTTGATACTCATCATATCCCAATCCTTTTGTAGAAACTTATACCAAATGTGATGTGATTATGTATCAATACGGTACTCAACCTGCTCTGAAATCAAATAGATCCTCTTCAACAACCTAGTAACTACCGGTCTCTCAGTGGTAAAAGTCTTGGCTAGCAAGTAAGCTACCCGAAAGTTAGTGTGCCGGCGCATATAATGAAGAACTCTGATGTTGTTGGCCTGTACGTTATTACCGTGTTGGGATATCGGTAGTAGAGATTGCGAGAGAAGATGGTGAAAAATTCGATCGACCGGGTTATTGAGCTATGAAGCCTTGGTTTGAGAAGTCCAATGAGTAATGCTTGATAACTCGGCCTAAGTATCCTGTGTATCAACTGAAGGATCGTGATTGGTGAAAACATGACATGCCAGATTTCGTGGTGAATATAGCTGAAGATGAGTAGCAAACTAGGCAAGTGTCAACTGATAAGTAGAATTGGCATGCCTGAACTGTGTGAATGGATTACTCGAGTAAGAAACTGCCTCAATATCCTCATAAAAAATCCAAGTAGCCATCAATTCAGTATACGACTCAATTAACACCTTCTCGTCAAAACTAAAAAGACGAGACCAAGAACGGTGGGAGCTACCGTTAACCAAAAACTCTAAAATCTGCCTCAACCCTCCTGCCTAGCCACAATTCCCCATAACATCCCAATCAATAATTTTCAGGTGACCTCGTCTCCCATCTATCTATTTTTGGATCACTGGCTCGTATATTTGTGGGTTGTCTTGATTTTAGAGACATACGGGTAGCTCATCCTTGGGAGAAAGATAGTGTAAGTAACTAGAGGGGGATGAATAGTTAATGGTTTCTTAAAACTTTTTCAAAATCTTTAACAATCAAAACATAAGTTTTAAGTGTGGAAGTGTTTGTGTTTGTTAATGCAAGTATGTATGGAATTTAAATGCACAAACACGAGAATTTATAGTGGTTCGGGAGGATGTTAACTAATCCTCCTTAATCCACTCCCCGATTCACTAATCTGAAGTTAGCTTCACTAAGCATTTCTCCAAACAAGGTGGAGATCCATTTACACCAAATGAACTTCAATAAGCCACACCAACACTATTCCTACATCACACTCGTCTTCACCTTGGACAAGCATCAATTTCCTAATGGAAATATGTGCAACTTCCTAACACAACTTTAAGGAAAAAGGATCACTTGATAAGATGATGTTCTTATCACAAGATCAATTCTACTAACTCAATCTCTCATAGTTCTTCAATAGGTCACACCAACCTTACATAGATCAAACTTGTCTACACCTTGGACAAGTATTAATTCCTAATGGAATTAATCAACTTCCTAGATCCCTTTAGGGAAGTTGAATTACTAAGTAAGATGGTGCTTCCTATCACAAGGACTATTTAACTTCCTTGACCCCCTAAGGAAGTATCTCACAAAGTAAACTTAAAGATACAGATGATAAGCATAAAGTTTACAATGTAATTCTACTTAGAGTAAGTAGATTCTCTCTTTCTCTCTTATAATCTCTCCATATATATATATATATATATATATATATATATATATATATATATATATATATATATATATATATATATATATATATATATATATATATATATATATATGGAGAGATTATAAGAGAGAAAGATAGAATCTACTTATGTATATATATATATATATATATATATATATTTATATATATATATATATATATATATATATGTGTGTGTGTATGTGTGTGTGTGCGCGCGCGCGCTTGAGGCTTGGGAGATTAGTTGATAAGACTTTGAAAGTTTGTTGGAAAGAGGTGGTCTTCAAGTTTGGCAGATTTTGGTATTTATAGGAAATCAAAAATGCTGACAGAACCTCCACGGCTCACCCCACGGTTGACCGAGGATCGAACGCACTCTTGTTCTACTGAAAATAAATCCGTTATAGAGCCGTTGTAATTTGCATATTTTGGTCATTTTCCTTTATTTGATGTCTGCAACAAGATGCCAAAACATCTTGACATCCTTGAATATCCTCTCTCATTTTGGAAGCATTCATGGAAGTTGACATAAGCTTACAAAAGAGGAAGTCACATAATCCTTGCTTGTGTCATTAATTACCAAAAAGGGTAAATGCTTATTTTTTGCTCCATGACAATTAGCAAGCTTTCAAAGATCATATCACAAGTCTTTCATACATTTGTCAACATTTGGTTGCAAGTATATGCTTTATTGGTTACTTTCAACACTCCAAATAAGACTGATGTGTGCAGCGGTGTATACAAAATGCTATTATTTTTAATACGAAATTGGGTACAATTTACACAAGTTTTATTATTTATTTATAAATGGGATATACCTAAACCTTGCTACAACACTATAGGCAGTGTACCTAATCGTAGAGTAGTTTAGCTTTTAGTAAGTCTGGTTCGTTCCACAGGCAGCTAGTGATTACGTACTATATTTTTAACAACTATATTTATACAAATATATATATATATATATATATATATATATATATATACAAATATATAGTAATAATAATATATAAAAGGGGTGTTTTACCATTTAATGACCGGTTTGTCGATTTTATATTTTAAGCATAAAGATAAATGACAATAATTAAAGTGCGTAAAATAAATAACAATATTTAAAGTTGCAATAATTAAAAGTGCGTTAAATGAAATGACAGTAAATAAAATGACAGAAAATAAAAGTACGATGAGATATAAAATAACACAATTATGCTTATTTAAACTTCCGTAACCATGATGTTTGACGTTTTGATTTTAATTTATCTCTCTGGGTTAATTGTCCTTTGTCCTGGATTTATTTGATACCTATCTGGTTTTTATCCATAATAGTCCATCGGTCATAATTATAAAATGCTCGTCAAATTAACCTTATTCCCGAAGTCAAATATTCCAACTAATTAGGGATTCAAACTGTAACAAGGTTTTAATACTTTGTTAATAATTATACCAGGTTATCGACTGCGTGTAATCCAAGGTTTTAATACTTTGTTAACAATTACACCAATTATCCTTGTATGTAATCCACCCCTGTTTTAATTAGTCCATGATACATTAATTTATTCACTTGGCCATAATGAATAATCAATTACCCAATCCAATGATTAATTAAATAATTTGTAAAAGATGTCGTATAAACGTCACTAAATAGGACATTCATAATCATTTAATAATTATTAGATTAAATAATTTGAAGACATGTTCGACAGATTCTAATGAGTTGTCATTGATTAGACAATACCCCCCATCTATTAATAGTCTATAGTCCGATGTTCACAAGTGTCGGTCTTTTGTACAAACCCTAATTATGGTACAAAATCCAATAACCCCGTCTAAATATTTAGCCCAACATCAAGTTTACTTCGGCTCAAATAAGCATAATAATAACTTAGTTACGAGACATTAATTTAAAAAGGAAGAACATAGCTTACAGTGATTATTTATCGCGTAGCGTTACACGGACAGAGTTTCGACTTACAAAACCTTAAAACATTTCTTACATTAACCCAATTATTATTAAACTTAATTTAAACTTAATATTATATATATAAATATATAACTATTGATCAGAGGAAAGAAAATGAAAAGAGAGTGTGTTTTTACTCGTGCATAAGCCTGGCTTTTATAGGAGATTTCTGTCCAGCATTCCTATGCGATCGCATGGGATCAAAGCACAATATCCATGCGATCGCATGGCCTCAATTTCCAGCTCATTTGATTTTTGGCTCCTAGCTTGTCGACATATTTATTCAATATGTATAATATATATATAATTTTATATAATTATATATATATATATATATATATATATATATATATATATATATATATATATATATATATATATATATATATATATATATATATATATATATATATATATATATATATATAAATATATATATATATTATATTATATTCTTGTGCAATGTTGACTTGTAATTTTAGCTCCGTTGACTCGCGCGTTGATGCCCGGTTCATGTCTCGGTTCCGAATTTTCAAACGTCCTTTCGTACGCGTAGATATCTTGTACTTTGCGTTCTGCGGCTTGTACTCTTGTCATTTTTAGATGTTTCTTATCAATAAATTGAATCATTTGGATTGTAACTTATACGTTTGAGCTTTTTGATCATTTGCTTCTTCAAATCATCGATTTCTTCTTTTGTCTTCGCACTTATTTATTTAAACGAATATTACTTGAAAATAGAGCAATTGCAACTGAAAACTTTACATATTGGAAGGATATTGCGCCTAAATATATGTTTATTTGGAGCACTATCAAATATCCCCACACTTGAACGTTGCTTGCCCTCAAGCAATATAGAACTTGAAATAAAATCACACTAGAATCACTTCTTTATTCTTCACACTTTATACATAAGTGATTATGATACGGCAGTATATACAATGATAGTAACGACGTGGTTTACAGTCCCACATGACTATAAATATTTAGATCCCTTAAGGAAATTGGATCTTTATGAAAACATTTGATCTTTTTAAAATTCATTCTTGCTTTTACCCTAGATAAATTTTCCGGAATAACCCTTCACCGGTGTTTGCAAAATGTTTTTGTAGGTTTTGTGGGTTTCAGATTTGAAAATTTTAGCTCAAAACTTATGGTTTTGTGTCACCCACTTGCTAACCTTGTATTAGGAAAGCACACGTCCAGTTTATTTGCTCCGTATATTACCTTTCGGTAAACTACCGTCCGGTTGTAAAGGAAAGCGTTGAACAAACAACTGTTAAGGCAATGTCTAATGATATACAGATGTTCATGATCTAAAATGTGTCGGATGCAGTTACTATCCTTTGTAGGAGAAATAGTAACGACACCCTATAATTTTTCGGTCTGGCACAAGGTCCTGTCTTCGACCATGCTATGCAACCACCATTCTTACGGTTGACATCGTATTTGGTTCCGGTGACCTAATGATTTCCGATGAATTCTCAGGATTTTACGTTCAATGGTAATGAACACATTGAAAATAGGTTTTCAGAAAACAAATCGTTTTTAATTTGATCAAAATGTTTTCTCGTTCAAGCTCGAGTTTAGATATCATCGAAATCCATGAGTTTGTAGTTCTCAATCTTTAAGGTCAATCTCAAGGATTGAGTAATATCAGGCTTAAAAGCTAATTTTTTTTTTATCTTTAAGGAGATTATCCTTTCTGGGGGTCTGATTCATTAGTCTTATCAAGCTAATTTGCACGGCGCCCTCCCCATTTTACGAGATAGATCCTCTCATGGTTAGGATAAGTCTGACCACTTGGCGACCATGTTTGATACTGAGATCTGTGGATTTCCTGCTGATTTTAGAGATGACTTTTCTATATTTTTTGTCAACCTACAGCTGGTCTGGACGACAACTTCTTGACCTAAATCAAGAAGCGCGTATCTTTTTCGGAAGACTTTACTTCCTTTTAATGATGGAATTGATTCATCGTGTAGATCCATATTTCTTTCAAATATATTATAGTAAATCGGGTAAAACTGATTAGTTTAGTCCAAAGCAAAAGTACCAGCAATAATCTTGTACAAAAATATGTGATATATATTTTAAAGAACTTGGTGAATTCTTCCCACACTTAGTTTTTATTTATTTCTTTCTTTGCCTTTTTATTCTCTTCTATTCCATTTTAAATGAATTCTAGCGTTTTAGGTTGTTTCTCAATTTATGTCCTTTCCAAGGTAACAATAATTTCGGTATTAACACCGAGTTTTATCGTTCATAAATATGTATAAACATGATTTTGAATTCATTTATTTAATTTTTTTTTAAAAATTTTACTAGAAGTGGGTAGACAGTATATAAGACTAGGGTTGTTCTTTATTATCAGAGATCACTAGATTCTAATACAATTACTTCTTTACTAGTAAAATTTAACGGTGGCTATTAAACCAAGTGTATAAGTCAAATGTTTAAAACCCGAAAGAATTTAATCCCTTCCCACACTTAAGATCTTGCAATGCCCTCATTTGCAAGAAATCAGTAAAAATTTAAATTAATGAGGGCGATTAGCGTAGAAAAATGATTAAAAATACCGAGTTTGCAAAAATATTGTTTTATATCACATTTGATATTTTACGTCCTGTCGTCAAAATTAGTAGCTTTTGCTGAACTTAATATCAGTCTTTGAAAGTGCGCTGTTTTACCATGTTTTGTACATAATATAAACTACAAACAAATATATACATACTTTTTTTTATATAAAAACCTTAACTTAATAAAAAAATTAATTGATAAATTTGAAATTTTGTTTTCCTTTATTTAGGTAGCGGTAGTTTCAGTACATTTACCTAGTCCGTCCCTCGACAAAATTTTAAAATTTTCGTTTTAAAGCGAATGTTTTAAAAGCAAAGATTTTTGGGTTTTTTGTTTAATTTTTTTTGTCATACTTTAAATCAATAAAATTATAAATAATGATAACAAAATTTTTCGCCCCGCCCTCGGGTAAAGCAATTTCGGTTCTATGACCTAGTGTTTAACTCACGACGAAATTTAGAAATCATTTTTTTAAACTTAATGAAATAAAGTAAATTTTGTTTTTAAATTCACACAAAACTTAGATTTAAAAAGCGTATTAATTTCATACAAAACCTATAAATCAAAAAATTCAGAATGGGGGGAATAAACTAGTTCTTTAGTGTCTGCTAGTGGAAAAGACCAATCGGATTCCATTCTCAGAACTACACGAGAACAGAACAGCTAACTCTAGACAGTATTTTCTTTTTAGAACATTTGAATCTCCCCACACTTAGGTAGCCGTTGTGTTGAAATTGTGATTAACTTCATCATCAATTTCTTTTGGACCATAATCAACTTGCATATCTGTGTCTTTTGCTTTAAGCCATTGGTTGAATTCCTGTGTAATATCCACAAATTCAACTAGTTTCGCCTTTTCTTTAGGCAATAGATTGGATACTAACCAGTTACATAACTTAAAGTTCCCCTTGGTTCTATCATCGCGAATCCGTTTAATAAGTGTCTTCATTGAACTATTAATAACGGGGTCATTTACTTGTATCAACAACGGGGTTCTTTGTTATCAGGTCATCATTAGGTAATATTTCATCTTCCCCACACTTAGGCATTTTATTATTGTTAAGCACTACCGTTGGAGTTGGTAAAACAATATGGTTCTTACCAATCATTTTTATTGGTTCAACGGTTTTGGATTGGTGGAGATTTAGACTTTCGAATCATAAAGGTGATCGATTTGTCAAGATCACTAAGTGTCATTCTACCCACTCTTATATTAATGAATGCCTCGGTGAACGCTAAGAATGGTTGACCTAAAATTAGAGGAATGTTTGAGCCCTCTTCTATGTCAATGACAATAAATTCGACTAGAAAGGTTAAATTACCTACTTGAACGGGTAGGTTGTCAGCAATTCCAACTGGGTGCTTAATAGTTTTATTAAGGAGTCGAACAATCACTTTCGTTGGACTTAACTCACCTACTCCTAATCTCTTATATAATGAAAGAGGCATAACACTCACACTCGCACCTAAATCTGCCAGTGCATCATACATGACACAATCACTAAGTAGACAAGGAACAATAAATTCACCCGGATCACCCAACCTTGGTGGAAGTTTTGGTGGAACTGTCTTTACCGGGTTTACTTTTACGGTTTTTGTTTCTTGCACTTTCTTATTCTTCTTCTTCTTTTCAGAGGTATCACAAACTTTATTACCTATTACTTGCTTATACTCAACTCCTTTACTTGGAAACGAGATGGGTGGTCTGTATGGTGCCACCACTCATTTTACATACTCGGGTGGTTGATGTGCGTAGGGGTGTATACAAAAGAGTTATATTTTTACTACGAAATACGATGAAATATGATACAAGTTTTAATTAATTTATTTACAAATGGGATATACCTAAACTCTGCTACAACACTATAGGCAGTGTACCTAATCGTAGAGTAGTATAGTTTTTAGTAAGTCTGGTTCATTCCACAGGGAGACGACTTATTTTACACTATATTTTAAACAACTATATTTGTACAAAATATATATTTTTATATATAATAATAATATAAAAGGGGGTTTACTGTTTAATAACCGGTTTATCGATTTTATATTTTAAGTCACAATTAAAACCTAATGAAAAATATAAATGACGATAATTTAAGTGCGTAAAATAAAATGTGATAAGAAATAAGATAAAATTATTATACTTATTTAAACTTCCGTAATCATGATGTTTGACTTTTTGATTTCAATTAATTATCCTGGGTTAATTATCTTTTGTCCTGGATTATTTAATATGTCCATCTGGTTTTTGTCCATAATAGTCAATCAGTCATAAATATAAAGTGCGAGTGTCCTCGTCAAATTATCCTTATATCCGAAGTCAAATATTCCAACTAATTGGGGACTTAAACTATAATTACACCAATTTTTCTTGTATGTAATTCACCCCTGTTTTAATAAGTCCATTGACTATTAATGTATTCCTTGTCCGGTTAAATGAACGATTATTAGTACTTATAAATATCCCGCCCATCGTGTCCGATCGAGTGTATATGGCTATTTATAGGTACGTCCAATTGTAAATCTTTATATTAAATTAACGAACTATCATTCAATTAAACAAATATAAAGTCCATTAATAGCCCACAGTCTAATTTCCTCAAGTGTCGTTCTTTTGTCCAAACCCCAATTATGGTACAAAGCCCAATTACCCCATCTTTAATAATTAGCCCAATATCATGATTACTTCGATTTAAATAAGCATAATAATAACTTAGTTACAAGACATTAATTTAAAAAGGAGAACATAACTTACATTGAGTATTTATCGCGTAGCTTTACACATACAGAACTTCGACTTTAAAACTCGTAAAATAACCTTTACATAACCCAAACTAATCTAATATAAAACTAAACTAATATATATATATATATATATATATATATATATATATATATATATATATATATATATATATATATATATATATATATATTACAGAGGGAGTATTATTATTGTGTAATTATTCTGGCCGAATTCGTTGGTATTTATAGATGTGGCCAGAATTTTCAGCCCATGCGATTGCATGGAAAAATGTCTTCCAGGCCATGCGATCGCATGGCCACCTGGATCCAGCCCACATGCCTTGTTTTCTAGCTTGTCGACGTTATTTAATATAATATATAATATATAAATAATTTATATAATTATTTAAATATTATATTATATTCTTGTGCATAGTTGACTTGTAATTTTTGGTCCGTTGAGTCGGGCGTTGATAGTTGGCTCAGGTCCCGGTTCCGAATTTTTGAACGTCCTTTCGTACTATTTAATATCTTGTACTTTGCGTTTTGCAATTTGTAATTTGCACAAAAAATTATTTTCCTTAACTCCCAAAATCCGCGCAAGTCTTTAACTCACTTTTAGTGGCACTTTTGAGTGCACTATGGCTTTAGTGGCACTTTTCAGGCTTTAGTGGCACTTTTTCTTTAATCTTCGTGCTTTATCTTCACATTTATTTATTTAAACGATTACAACTTAAAAATAGAATAATTACAACTAAAAACTTTACACATTGGGATGATATTGCGACTAAATATATGTTCGTTTGGAGCACTATCAGTGGTGGTGGTGGTGTAACTTCTTCATTGTTACTCACATCTAAAACCTTCCCATCTTCTGGAGCTGGTTTTTCAGAATTTGTTGACACCATATTAACAATCTCATTCCGAGGATTTACTTCAGTATTACTCGGTAGCTCTCCTTGTTCCCTCTCTCTCATCATGCTAGCAAGAGTACCTACGTGTTTTTCTAGATTCAAAATGGAAGCTTGTTGAGTTCTTAATGACTGATCAAACCTCTCATTCATTTGGGTTTGAGATGTAATAAATTGTGTTTGAGATTCAACTAGCTTTTGTACCATTTCTTCCAGATTTGACTTTTTCTCTTCGGTTTGTTGTGGTGGTTTATACAAGCTAGGTCTTTGTTGATTGAAAGTGTTGTTTTGAGTTGGTTGGTTATTCGAACCTTGTTGGTTATACGAGTTATTGTTGGGTCCATTTGGATTGTAAAGAATGTTTTGATTTCGATTGAAGTTTGGCCTTGGCGGTTGATAATTATTTTGATAATTATTTCCCGGCCTTTGGTTCATGTAGGAAACATTCTCACGTTGTTCCATGGTTTGTTAAATGTGACAATCTTTCGTTAAGTGTGGTCCACCGCATTGCTCACAACTGATTCGTATTGCGTGAATATCTTTAGTCATCTTTTCCATTCGTCTTTCGAAACCATCTATTTTTGCGGAAACGGAATCAAAGTCATGGCTAGAATCGGCTCTAGCCGCTTTAGATGAACGAAAGATATCTTTTTCCTGATGCCACTCATGCGAGTGGGAAGCGGTGTTATCAATAATTTTGTGAGCTTCAGTTGCAGTTTTCTTCATAATGGAACCACCAGCTGCTGTGTCGATGTCTTTTCGTGTAGCAACGTCGACACCTTGGTAGAATATTTGTACTATTTGATAAGTGTCTAAACCGTGCTGAGGACATCCTCTCAACAACTTTTCGAATCTTGTCCATGCCTCATATAATGTTTCATTTGGCTTTTGCGCGAACGTAACAATTTCTCCTTGAAGTCTCACGGTTTTAGATGCCGGAAAGAATCTTTTAAGAAATTTCTCAACTAAGACATCCCATGTGCCAATCGCTCCTTCAGGTAACGATTCTAACCAATCTTTGGCTTTTTTCCTTTAAAGTCCAGGGAAACAACATGAGATAGATCTGTTTATCCTCAGCTTCTCTGATTTTGAATAAAGTACAGATCCTATTAAAGGTTCGAAGATGTTCATTTGGATCTTCTTTTGGCGTACCACTATATTGGCATTGATTAGTTACCATGTGTAGGATTTGTCCTTTGATTTCATAATCTGGCGCATTAACATTTGGCTGATTAATGGCGTAACCTTGGCCCGTGCGTGTGGCTCTCATTCGGTCTTCCATACTTTGAGGTTCCGTTATTTCCATTTTTGAATTTGTTGAATCCGAATCACTAGAAGATTCTGATTTAACGGTTTGTGGTTCAGGAGGAATGATTAGTGGTTCAGGATCTTGGAATTGTCCTTGAATATCTTCCGAGTTCTCAATTGTGAAGTCGGGTTCAAAAAATGGATTATCGGAAATTTGAATCGGAGTACTTGTTCGACTAGATGATGATTCTAAAGAAAAATCAACGGCGACAATATTGGCTAGATGTCTTGATCTGTTTACAGGTGGTGAACGTATGAAAGGTGGTGAACGTTTTGCTTGGTGCATTCACTAAGTAACCTATTAGTTATAAATATAAAAATTATATAAGTTATCAAATTATTAGAGTTTTATGATTTTGCCCATGTTTCGAATAGTCAATAGATGCAGCAGGTAGCCAGGATCCTTTAAATCGAAAAATCCACAACTCGCCACTAACAAATCCAACTATTACTACGAACTAGAAAATTTGGATGTCTATTAATTTAATCGCTTACAATAATTTTTCGTCGAAATTTTGAAATAAAAATGTATGTCCTAAAAACTGGAGCGTAGAAATGAAAAAGATAAAGCGCGTCGAAAAACGTCGAAAAATAAAAATAAGAAAGAAAAACGCCGAAACTTAAAAGTCCAAAAACTAAATCTAAAAAGTTGCGCCTAAAGGTATTAAAGCTTAAAAGGAATTCTATATCCAAAACGGCAATAACTTAATTCGGAACTAAAATCTAAAAACTGCGTCGCAAAATTCTAAAGTGCCTAAATCTTAATCTAAAGAAAAAGCATTTAAGAGATTTTACGGCAAAACTTAAAGATCTAGAAAAACTATGGCAAAAACTAAGTTTAAACTAATGACAAATATTATGAAATAAACGATAAAAATACAAATTATAACTAAAATGATAAAAATACAAATTTTATAAAAATATTATTTTTATATTATTATTTTATAAAAGTATTAATCTATATAATTAATAATAATAATAACACTTAATATTACTAATTATATACTAAAATTAATAATATGTTAAATAATTAAACCCTAATTAGAATAAATAATAATAATTATAATTAAAACCCTACTGCCGTATTAAATGCTGTACGAGGTATGTGGCCTGCCAGCTCACCCCATGCGAGTGCATGGATTTCGTGCTGCTGGATCATGCGATCGCATGAAAATGCAGGTTCAGTTTTTTGTGTAGACTCAAAATTGCAGGTGCAAAACTCGGCAATTTTTTTAAATAAAAATAAAAGATAGATAATTTAATAAAAATAAATTTTTATTTTTAAAAGAATCTAAATAAAAAATATTTTTAAAGATAATCTCTTAAAAATATATGTATATGTATATATATATATATATATATATATATATATATATATATATATATATATATATATATATATATATATATATATATATATATATATATATATATATATATATATATATATATATATTATTTAACACTTATTATAAATACAAAATATTTTTACGAAATACGAAATAATATATTTTTACAAAAATATAGTTTACAAAAATATAGCGTTTTGCTTCGGCGTCCCCGACAGCGGCGCCAAAAACTTGATGTGTGCAGCGGTGTATATGAAATTCTATTATTTTTAATACGAAATACGGTACAATTTACACAAGTTTTATTATTTATTTATAGATGGGATATACCTTAACCTTGCTACAATACTATAGGCAGTGTACCTAATCGTAGAGTAGTTTAGCTTTTAGTAAGTCCAGTTCGTTCCACAGGGAGCTAGTGATTACGTATTATATTTTTAACAACTATATATATATATATATATATATATATATATATATATATATATATATATATATATAGATAGTAATAATAATATATAAAAGGGGGTTTTACCGTTTAATGACCGGTTTGTCGATTTTATATTTTAAGCCTAAAGATAAATGACAATAATTTAAGTGCGTAAAATAAATAAAAATATTTAAAGTTACGATAATTAAAAGTGCGTTAAATGAAATGACAGTAAATAAAATGACAGAAAATAAAAGTACGATGAGATATAAAATAACACAATTATGCTTATTTAAACTTCCGTAACCATGATGTTTGATGTTTTGATTTTAATTTATCTCTCTGGGTTAATTGTCCTTTGTCCTTGATTTATTTGATACCTATCTGGTTTTTGTCCATAATAGTCCATCGGTCAAAATTATAAAATGCTCGTCAAATTAACCTTATTCCCGAAGTCAAATATTCTAACTAATTAGGGATTCAAACTGTAACAAGGTTGTAACGACCCTGGATTTTCCAACGTTTAATTAATAATATTTATTATTAATGCTTGTGTTTAATGAATGTATTTTATTACATTTACTTGTTACCGTACATGACTTCGCACGCCCCGATTCATCTTTGTGACACACGAACTTTTCACGAATAATATTTAGAATATTATTTACATTCATGATTAATTTTTATTAATCATTTTTAATTAACTAGTGTTAGTAGTTAATTGCTTGGGATTATTTATTTAATTAATTGTTACATGCTAAAGACTTGGGCTTTTATTAATGGATACATGTTAATGGACTTGGAAGCCCACCCTACTTCTCTTGATGGACTATTAGGAGCCCAACATTATGTTAATGACTTATTAATACATAAGCAAGATTAATTAAGTGAAAGGAATCTAGTTACTTACACATTTACACCTTGTTCCCATGACACTTTGCTTTATTACCATTTCTAGCTTACACCATTCTCCAATACTTGAAAATTGGCTTTTGACCTTGCCTCTTTTGCTACCAAAACCGTCCACCATAGTGAGCATTGGAGGGAGTTTTATTTTTCAATTTTTGTTACATATTACTAGCATTTTACTTCATAATTCACACACTTCATCTTACTACTTTTCTCTCTTTCATTTTGCTCTCTACTTTGTAAGTAACTTGAGCTTTTTCTTCTTTTTTTTTCTTGTAAAAACCGAAATATATACATATACATCATCATCATTTGCTTGTTTTGATTACTTGTTCTTTGTTGTTGATTACTTATTTGTTGTTTATCTTTGTTAAAGATCAAGTTCTATAACTTGTATCTTCATCTAATCTTGGTTACTTTCATCTTTTGTTGTAAAGAACCAAGAACAAAGAATCTAAACTTTCTAGTTTATGGTTCTACACTTAATGTTTTAAAGATTTAAAGTTCATGAGTTGTAAAAACCATACTTGTATTCATGTTTGTAAACTTAAGGTTTACTTTCTTAAAGATCAAAGTCTTGGCTTGAATCTTTAAAGTATGAACAACCATGAACTTGTTACTTATAGATTTAATTTATTTCTTCATTTTATATACTTTAAAGTTGTGATGTTGTTAATTTGGTCAAGTATTACTAGTTAATCTTGATCTCATATTTCTTGAAACTAAAAGTTAACTTTATAAGTTCAAGAACATGGAAGTATAACTTTCTAGTTATAACTTCATATACTTATATTGGATCTAAGTTTATATAACTTATGGTCTTCTAATTATGTTGTAAATAAGAGCTTACAAGCTTACATACATTTTTCAAGTTGAAAATCTAAGTTTCATAACTTTTGGTTTCGTTAAAGTAAAGATCCAAGTATTATAACTTAGGATCTAACTTAAGAACTTTACATCTAGACTTTTGGGTCTAGGATCTTCAAGATCTAACTAAGAACTATGTTCTACCACTTAAGATCTTGTTTATTTAGTTTACTTTCAAGTTTATAGCTTAATATTACTTTTATAACTCATGTATGTGTCGGATCTAAGATCTTGATGTAACTTTGGTTCATCAAACTACATACAACTCTTAAGTGAGTTGTGCAACTTACCTTAGACTTATACTAGTGTTATTATGGTCAAACCTTGGTTAAGATGATGCAAAACCATCAACGAGTTGTACACTTGAAGCTATACGCATCAAGGATGAGAACTGTGATGAGCATCAAGCACCAAGAACCCACTGGAACACCTTACTTACTGTTTCTTGAACTGATCAGACTACCTGGGCTAATGTAAAGTTGATTTTCAGTTATTTCGTTTCGATTATATGATTTTCTATTTAGACCTCGTCTTAATCCGAGTTACGGTTTAGGATCTATGGCCTCCCGAAAGTCACTACACTCTATTAACGTTGTGCTGAAATTTATGACCTACTCGCACTTAAACCATCACCACGGTCAAATTAAGATGAGTTTGTTTCTGGAAATTGGTCAGACTCTAGGGGACTCATATACGGAGCCATGGACACTGGTCTCACATCATTTCAGTTTGTATAGAGGTCGTGGCAACATGAACGAATTCAACCCTTGTTTCAAACCCTAGTCTTGACTTAAAACTTACCTTATACTTTTGTTTAATGATGAATGATGATGGTACTTAAGACCTAATTTACATACTTTTAAACTTTTGGGAACGATTTACTGACTTAGTTACTTTTGAATTAGGTTGAGGACTTTCCGGACCTACATACTTGCTTACTTTCCCGAACCAACTTTACTACTACTTTACCACTGTGAGTTATAGCATCTCTTTTTACTTTAACTATTTTGGGAACTGAGAATACATGCGCATTTTATGTTTTACATACTAGGCACGAGTACTTAAACTTTATATATGTGTGGGTTATACAACGGCATAAACTTTCCCCTTAGCTCGGCAACGTTTAGTCATTGGTCTTTGAACCAGTGAACGCGAATCTTAGATATGGATCCATAAGATTTGACATCCCCACTCGGGCTAGTAGTGCTAGCATTTAACTGGTGTTTAATACTTCGTAAACATACGCACTTGCCAAGTGTTTACTTTTAGGGGGTGATAAACGTTAAGTTAGTTACCAAGTGCCCACGGTTATACATATACTTTTCATACTGTTTTGAAATGCTGTTGAAGCACTGAAATCTCGTGGCCTACCTTACATTACTGTTATACTTAAACTATAGCTCACCAACCTTTGTGTTGACGTTTTTAAGCATGTTTTTCTCAGGTGCTTAAGGTTTTCTTGCTTTCGCTGTACTAGTCATGCTTTGTAGACACCCGCTGCGCTTATTAGAGATGTCACCACATGAAACGTTTAATTTGCATTCAAACTATATTACTTTTGAAACGATGTAATTGTAACGACCTACGGGTCACGTACTATTATTTTTGCTTGCTATTCGTTGAAGCATACTTTAGGATGTTAAACATTTGACGTTGGTTAAAACGTCACCTTTTATCATGAATGCAAACTCTTTTTGAAACAGCATATAGTATTTGACCTTGTAATGATCCTGTTGTTGATGATTCGTACACGATAGTTTTGTACGGGGAATCACATCTGGTATCAGAGAATTGGTTGTAGGGAATTAGGTTGCATTAGTGAGTCTGGACTGACCCGAGTAGGATTCACTAATAGGACTAATCTACAACTTGCTAGTTTACTTGTTTCCACGAAACTTACTGCATGCTGCTGCTTACTTTTACTGCTATATGCCGTATGCTACTACATGATTTCACTACTGCATGCTATTATCTGCTTTTAATCGTATGCTACTTCTGTACGATTTGTTATTATTGCCATGCTATTCACTGCTATACATGATTTAGACTGCCGTAGTTACTTTGCCTAATACGTGCTTGCTTTATGACTTACTGACATGGAAAAAGTTATTTTTCCTTGTTCAGATGTCGGATATTCCACATGTCATCATTTTGGACAGCGACACTGACTCATCAGTCACCTCACCTGCCATCGTTGCCGATTCTCAGATGCCGTTGTCGACACCTTCCAGTGACTCAGGCGCTTCATCCTCTGGAGCCAGTAGCCATACGCCCGACCCAGTGGTTACCTTAGACGGACACATGGACCCACTGAAGATTCCAGCTCCACTTGCCCCAGGACCTCCGGAGCCACAGCACCATCCCGTTGGTGCTGTGATTCCCGCAGAACTTGGGGAAGGTCCGGTCCGTAATGAGCATAACCATTGGTACCAACGCCTTCCTGATGGACGTCTCGTGCTGATCGGACCCACTAAATACTGACAGATGATGGCCGCCCGAGGAGAGCCACCCGTGCAGCCACCCCCAGCCGATCTAGACGACCCATCATCCGTCGATTCTTCATCCAACGACTCATCCTCTGACGACTCTAGTGACGAGGATTCAGATGAGGACCCTGATAATGCACCTGTACAGCCACCCTCTACCCCGCCGAAGAAGCGTACCGTTTCGATGGTACCGTCATTCCAGGGATTAATGGAGGTCGACCATTCGTTGACGCTCATGGTCGACGTCGTAGGGTTACCGCCCGTAAGCGGCTTGTGCCGTACCCTGCTGATCCTTTTGTGCGTAAGCCTTACCGCTTTGCAGCCTCTACTTCTGGAGCCAGACCGTCTGCACCACCAGCACCACCCGTTCCGACTGCACCGCCTACCCCACCATCTCCCTCTGTCGAGGAACTGATGAGGGAGGTGGAGATCCTCCATGCTCGGGTAACTGAGCTCGAGGACCAGATGTCCCACGTATTGGACATCCTACACCCACCATCACCATAGAGCTTTTGTAGTAGATTTCATTATGTAATCTCATTTGTAGTTTTATGTTTTACTTATGTATTGTACGAACCTATGCGGATGTATGCAACTTATTATTAATGAATGGAACTTTGTGTTGTTTAATTCTTGCACGGTGTTCTATTTACGTTACGGTATGATGATTCTGTGGTATCTGAATCTATTTGCGTTACTTAATTAGCATGTGTTGTGTTGATTCCATGCTGGTTACCATATACTGTATTATTACCATTTGAATACTAGATTTTGACTTGAGTCAAAATTTTTGTTTAGAACATCAATGGCAAACGGAAGATCAACGCCAACCACAGCACAGATCGAGGAAATGATCAATGAACGAGTCGCCGCAGCTTTAGCGGAAATGAACCCCCAAGCTCCACCGCCACCGGTTATCCAGCCCATTCGTAATGGGTGTACATACAAAGAGTTTCAAAGTTGCAAGCCCCACAACTTTAGTGGAACTGAGGGACCGGTTGGTCTCACAGGTGGTTTGAGAAATTAGAATCTGTGTTCCGAGTTAGTAACTGCTCAGACGAACAAAACCAAGTATGCTTCATGTACGCTGTCAGACGGCGCACTAACTTGGTGGAACACTCTAGCTCAAGCAAAGGGTATTGATGAGGCATTTGCTACCCCATGGGAGGAATTCAAAGGGGCCCTGATTGAGGAATATTGCCCTAGGACAGAGATCCAGAAGATGGAGATTGAGTTTATGCAGTTGAAGGTTGTGGGAAACGATCTCGATGGTTACAACCGTAGATATCTAGAATTAGACCTGATGTATCCTACCATGGTTACCCCGGAGTTTAAACGTATGGAAAGGTATTTGTGGGGACTTCCCAAGTCCATTAAGGGAAATGTTACCTCGTCTAAGCCACCGAATGTCCCGGAAGCAATCCGCATGGCGCATACCTTAATGAACCAAATCATCATCGAGGAACCGGAAAAGGCAAAATCCGAAGCGGGTAGTAGTGAAAAGTGCAAGTGGGACAACAACAACAAAGGAGAGCCTATGATCAAAACCCGGCGAAGCGACATGAGGGTTTTAAGGGAAACAACAACGGTGGAAATCCCCATCCGAATACCAACTCGAACCCCAACTACAAGGGCAGTCTGCCACAGTGTAAGAGGTGCTACAAGCACCATAACGGGTACTGTAATGTTGTTTGTGAAAAATGCAAAAAGACCGGACATATTGGCAGGGACTGCATGATCACCACCATGACTGGGAAGCCGAACCCCACTGGACCGAGAAAGTGTTATGAATGCGGACAAACGGGCCACTTCAGAAATGAGTGTCTCAACAAGAGAAAGGATGGCGGACCACCACGTGGACGAGCTTTCAATGTAAATGCAAGGGATTCTCGTGAGAACCCCGACTTGGTGACAGGTATATTCACTATCAACAATCTATTAGCTTCTGTCCAATTTGATACTGGTGCCAATAGAAGTTATGTATGTAGACACTTTTGCGATAAGATAAATTGGTCGTTAGTTCCTTTAAAGGAGAGTATGCTTGTAGAGGTAGCCAATGGAAAACTTGAGAAAGTTGACCAAATTAGCCGAGGATCTATTATCAACATAGCTGGTGTAGATTTCTAGATTGACTTAATACCCATTAAGTTGGGAAGCTTTAATGTTATTGTCGGTATAGACTGGTTGACCAAGATAAGGGCCGACATTATCTGTGGAGATAAAGCTCTTCGTATACCACAAGGAGATGGTGAACCACTGATTATTTATAGAGAGAGATGTAGCTCAAAACTGAATCTCATTAGTTGCATGAAAGTGCAAAAGATCATGAAGAAAGTATGCCATGCTGTTTTGGCACATGTGAAAACGTTAGAAACTGAGGTGAAGAGCGTGGATGACGTACGAATTGTGAACGAATTTTCCGATGTCTTTCCAGTGGAATTGCCTGGATTACTACCACCGAGAGCAGTAGAGTTTCAGATTGATTTAGTGCCAGGAGCTGCACCTGTAGCTCGCGCACCTTATCGACTCGCACCTTCCAAAATGCAAGAGTTGCAGAGCCAATTACAAGAACTGCTAGACCGTGGATTTATCCAACCAAGTTTCTCGCCTTGGGGCGCACCTGTTTTATTTGTGAAGAAGAAGGACGGATCATTCCGCATGTGTATTGACTACCGTGAACTCAACAAATTGACGATCAAGAATCGGTATCCTCTTCCCCGAATTGACGATCTTTTCGACCGGTTGCAAGGATCAAGCATTTACTCTAAGATCAATTTGTGATCCGGATATCACCAGTTGAGGGTGAAAGAGAGCAACGTGATGAAGACTGCATTCAGAACTCGTTATGGTCATTATGAGTTTCTCGTGATGCCATTCAGTTTAACCAACGCACCTGCCGTGTTCATGGACCTCATGAATCATGTCTGCAAATCATACCTGGATAAGTTCATTATCGTCTTCATAGATGATATCCTCATCTACTCCAAAAGCAAAGAAGAACATGAACAACATCTTCGTCTAGTGTTGGAACTCTTGAGACAAGAGCAACTTTATGCAAAATTCTCCAAGGGTGAATTTTGGTTGAAGGAAGTCCAATTTCTGGGTCATGTTGTGAGCGACCAGGGTATCAAAGTTGATCCCGCAAAGATTGAAGCTATCAGCAAGTGGGAGACCCCCACTACTCCGACTCATATCCGCCAATTTTTAGGTCTCGCCGGTTACTACCGAAGATTTATTGAAGGATTCTCTCTGATTGCGCGTCCTTTGACCGCGCTGACTCACAAAGGGAAGAAGTTCATTTGGGAACCCGAACAGGAATGAGCATTTCAAACCTTGAAAAAGAAGTTAACCACCGCACCTATCTTATCACTTCCTGAAGGCAGTGACAATTTCGTCGTTTATTGCGATGCTTCGAAAAGTGGTTTTGGTTGTGTACTGATGCAACGAACAAAGGTTATCGCTTACGCCTCCCGTCAACTGAAGATTCACGAGCGAAATTACACTACGCACGATCTCGAACTTGGAGCCGTTGTCTTTGCGCTCAAACTGTGGAGACACTATCTTTATGGAACTAAGAGCACTATTTTCACCGATCATAAAAGCCTCCAACACATCTTTGATCAGAAGCAACTGAATATGAGACAGCGTCGATGGATCGAGACGCTAAACGACTATGATTGTGAACTTCGTTATCACCCTGGCAAGGCCAATGTTGTGGCTGACGGTTTAAGCCGAATGGAGAGGACGGCACCTCTTCGTGTTCGGGCACTGAACATCACCATTCATTCAAACCTCAATAGCCAGATCCGAGTAGCCCAAGATGAGGCTCTCAAGGAGAAGAATATATCTCATGAATACTTGAACATTCTCGTCTCACGATTCGAGGTTAAGGAAACTGGACTCCGATGCTATGCCGGAAGAATTTGGGTACCTCATTATGGGGATCTATGGAACCTTATTCTAGATGAAGCCCATAAGTCGAGATATTCGATTCACCCAGGAGCCGGCAAAATGTACCACGATCTTAAGGAACAGTACTGGTGGCCGAATCTTAAGAAAGATGTTGCAACGTATGTTGGTAAGTGTTTGACTTGTTCGAAGGTTAAGGCCGAACATCAGAGACCTTCTGGGTTACTTCAACAACCGGAAATCCCGCAATGGAAGTAGGAAAGGATAACAATGGATTTCATTACAAAGCTACCAAAGACGGTGGGTAGATACGATACCATTTGGGTTATCGTTGACCATCTTACCAAATCTACACACTTTTTAGCCATGAAGGAGACGTATACGATGTAGAGACTCGCTTAACTATACATCAAAGAGGTTATATCTCGTCATGGTGTACCTTTATCGATCATCTCAGATCGCGATCCCCGTTTTGTTTCCAGATTTTGGCGTTCTTTACAAGAAGCCATGGGAACCCGTCTCGACATGAGCACTGCATATCACCCACAGACCGGCGGACAAAGCGAACGCACGATTCAGACTTTGGAAGACATGTTGCGTGCATGTGTCATTGATTTCGAAAAGGCTTAGGAAAGGCATTTGCCGCTAGCCGAATTCTCGTACAACAACAGTTATCACTCGAGTATTAATGCCGCACCTTTTGAAGCGTTGTATGGCCGCAAGTGCCGTTCTCCTATTTTTTGGGCCAAGTTAGGCGAAGTGCAAATCACCGGACCCAAGATAGTCCATGAAACAACTGAGAAGATTGCTCAAATTCAAGCTAGACTTAAGAGGGCCCGTGATCGCCAAAAGAGTTATGCAGATCGTAAACGTAAAGACTTTGAATTCAACGTGGGTGACCGTGTAATGTTGAAGGTTGCACCTTGGAAGGGTGTGATTCGTTTTTGAAAGCGCGGAAAGTTAAACCCGCGATACATTGGTCCTTTTGAAATTTTGGAGCGTATTGGACCCGTTGCTTACCGTTTGGATCTCCCAACTCAATTGAGCTCAGTTCATTCTACCTTCTACGTATCAAATTTGAAGAAGTATCTTGCTGCACCAGAACTTGTCATACCACTAGAAGAACTTACAATTGATGACAAACTCCACTTCGTGGAAGAGCCTGTTGAAATTATAGACTGTGAGGTCAAAACTTTGAAACACAACAAAATTCCGATCGTCTGAGTACGATGGAATGCCAAACGAGGACCTGAGGTTACCTGGGAACGAGAGGATCAAATGATGTAGAAGTATCCTCACCTTTTCCCAACTCCTCCATTTACCTCAGCTTAAAATTTCGGGACGAAATTTTCTTTAACAGGTGGGTAATGTAACGACCCTGGATTTTCCAACGTTTAATTAATAATATTTATTATTAATACTCGTGTTTAATGAATGTATTTTATTACATTTACTTGTTACCGTACATGACTTTGCATGCCCCGATTTATCTTTGTGACACACGAACTTTTCATGAATAATATTTAGAATATTATTTACATTCATGATTAATTTTTATTAATTATTTTTAATTAACTAGTGTTAGTAATTAATTACTTGGGCTTATTAATGGATACATGTTAATGGACTTGGAAGACCACCCTACTTCTCTTGATGGACTATTAGGAGCCCAACATTATGTTAATGACTTATTAATACATAAGCAAGATTAATTAAGTGAAAGGAATCTAGTTACTTACACATTTACACCTTGTTCCCATGACACATTGCTTTATTACCATTTCTAGCTTACACCATTCTCCAATACTTGAAAGTTGGCTTTTGACCTTACCTCTTTTGCTACCAAAACCGTCCACCATAGTGAGCATTGGAGGGAGTTTTATTTTTCAATTTTTGTTACATATTACTAGCATTTTACTTCATAATTCACACACTTCATCTTACTACTTTTCTCTCTTTCATTTTGCTCTCTACTTTGTAAGTAACTTGAGCTTTTTCTTCTTCTTTTTTCTTGTAAAAACCGAAATATATACATATACATCATCATCATTTGCTTGTTTTGATTACTTGTTCTTTGTTGTTGATTACTTATTTGTTGTTTATCTTTGTTAAAGATCAAGTTCTATAACTTGTATCTTCATCTAATCTTGGTTACTTTCATCTTTTGTTGTAAAGAACCAAGAACAAAGAATCTAAACTTTCTAGTTTATGGTTCTACACTTAATGTTTTAAAGATTTAAAGTTCATGAGTTGTAAAAACCATACTTGTATTCATGTTTGTAAACTTAAGGTTTACTTTCTTAAAGATCAAAGTCTTGGCTTGAATCTTTAAGGTATGAAGAACCATGAACTTGTTACTTGTAGATTTAATTTATTTCTTCATTTTATGTACTTTAAAGTTATGATGTTGTTAATTTGGTCAAGTATTACTAGTTAATCTTGATCTCATATTTCTTGAAACTTAAAGTTAACTTTATAAGTTCAAGAACATGGAAGTATAACTTTCTAGTTATAACTTCATATACTTATGTTGGATCTAGTTTATATAACTTATGGTCTTCTAATTTTGTTGTCAATAAGATCTTACAAGCTTACATACATTTTTCAAGTTGAAAATCTAAGTTCCATAACTTATGGTTTCATTAAAGTAAAGATCCAAGTATTATAACTTAGGATCTAACTTAAGAACTTTAGATCTAGACTTTTGGGTCTAGGATCTTCAAGATCTAACTAAGAACTATGTTCTACCACTTAAGATCTTGTTTATTTAGTTTACTTTCAAGTTTATAGCTTAATATTACTTTTATAACTCATGTATGTGTCAGATCTAAGATCTTGATGTAACTTTGGTTCATCAAACTACATACAACTCTTAAGTGAGTTGTGCAACTTACCTTAGACTTACACTAGTGTTATGATGGTCAAACCTTGGTTAAGATGATGCAAACCCATCAACGAGTTGTACACTTGAAGCTATACGCATCAAGGATGAGAACCGTGATGAACATCAAGCACCAAGAACCCACCGGAACACCTTACTTACTATTTCTGGAACTGATCAGACTACCTGGGCTACTGTAAAGTTGATTTTCATTTAGTTCGGTTCGAGTATATGATTTTCCATTTAGACCTCGTCTTAATCCAAGTTACAGTTTAGGATCTATGGCCTCCCGAAAGTCACTACACCTTATTAACGTTGTGCTGAAATTTCTGACCTACTCGCACTTAAACCATCACCACGGTCAAATGAAGACGTGTTTGGTTCTGGAAATTGGTCATCCTCTAGGGGACTCATACACGGAGCCATGGACACTGGTCTCACCTCATTTTAGTTTGTATAGAGGTCGTGGCGACTGAACGAATTTAGCCCTTGTTTCAAACCCTAGTCTTGACTTAAAACTTACCTTATTCTTTTGTTTAATGATGAATGATGATGGTACTTAAGACCTAATTTACATACTTTTAAACCTTTGGGAACGATTTACTGACTTAGTAACTTTTGACTTAGTTTGAGGACTTTCCGGACCTACATATTGCTTACTTTCTCGAACCAACTTTACTACTACTTTACCACTGTGAGTTATAGCATCCCTTTTTACTTTAACTATTTTGAGAACTGAGAATACATACGCATTTTACGTTTTACATTCTAGGCACGAGTACTTAAACTTTATATATGTGTGGGTTATACAATGACATAAACTTTCCCTTTAGCTCGGTAACGTTTAGTCATTGGTCTTTGAACAGGTGAACGCGAATCTTAGATATGGATCCATAGGGTTTGACATCCCCACTCGGGCTAGTAGCGCTAGAATTTAACGGGTGTTTAATACTTCGTAAACATACGCACTCGCAAAGTGTACTTTTAGGGGCTGATAAACGTTAAATTAGTTACCAAGTGCCCACGGTTATACATATACTTTTCATACTATTTTGAAACGCTGTTGAAGCACTGAAATCTCGTGGCCTACCTTACATTACTGTTATAATTAAACTATAGCTCACCAACCTTTGTGTTGACGTTTTTAAGCATGTTTTTCTCTGCTGCTTAAGGTTTGCTTGCTTCCGCTGTACTAGTCATGCTTTGTAGACACCCGCTGCGCTTATTAGAGATGTCGCCGCATGAAACGTTTAATTTGCATTCAAACTATATTACTTTTGAAACGATGTAATTGTAATGACCTATGGGTCACGTACTATTATTTTTGCTTGCTATTCGTTGAAGTATACTTTCGGATGTTAAACATTTGACGTTGGTTAAAATGTCACCTTTTATCATGAATGCAAACTCGTTTTGAAATAACATATAGTATTTGACCATGTAATTATCCTGTTATTGATGATTCGTACACGATGGTTATGTACGGGGCATCACAAAGGTTTTAATACTTTGTTAATAAATATACCAGTTTATCGACTGCGTGTAATCCAAGGTTTTAATACTTTGTTAACAATTACACCAATTATCCTTGTATGTAATTCACCCCTGTTTTAATTAGTCCATGATACATTAATTTATTCACTTGGCCATAATGAATAATCAATTACCCAATCCAATTGATTAATTAAATAATTTGTAAAAGATGTCGTATAAACGTCACTAAATAGGACATTCATAATCATTTAATAACTATTAGATTAAATAATTTGAAGACAGGTTCGACAGATTCTAATGAGTTGTCATTGATTAGACAATACCCCCATCTATTAATAGTCCATAGTCCGATGTTCACAAGTGTCGGTCTTTTGTACAAACCCTAATTATGGTACAAAATCCTATAACCCCGTCTAAATATTTAGCCCAACATCACGATTACTTCGGCTCAAATAAGCATAATAATAACTTAGTTACGAGACATTAATTTAAAAAGGAAGAACATAGCTTACAGTGATTATTTATCGTGTAGCGTTACACGGACAAAGTTTCGACTTACAAAACCTTAAAACATTTCTTACATTAACCCAATTATTATTAAACTTAATTTAAACTTAATATTATAAATATAAATATATAAATATTGATCAGAGGAAAGAAAATGAAAAGAGAGTGTGTTTTTACTCGTGCATAAGCCTGGCTTTTATAGGAGATTTCTGTCCAGCATTCCCATACGATCGCATGGGATCAAAGCACAATATCCATGCGATCGCATGGCCTCAATTTTGCAGCTCATTTGATTTTTGGCTCCTAGCTTGTCGACATATTTATTTAATATGTATAATATATATATATATAATTTTATATAATTATATATATATTATATTATATTTTTGTGCAATGTTGACTTGTAATTTTAGCTCCGTTGACTCGCGCGTTGATGCCCGGTTCATGTGTCGGTTCAAAATTTTCAAACGTCCTTTCGTACGCGTAGATATCTTGTACTTTGCGTTCTGCGGCTTGTACTCTTGTCATTTTTAGACGTTTCTTATCAATAAATTGAATCATTTGGATTGTAACTTGTACGTTTGAGCTTTTTGGTCATTTGTGTCTTCAAATCGTCGATTTATTCTTTTGTCTTCGCACTTATTTATTTAAACGAATATTACTTGAAAAATAGAACAATTGCAACTGAAAACTTTACATATTGGAAGGATATTGCGCCTAAATATATGTTCATTTGGAGCACTATCAAATATCCCCACACTTGAACGTTGCTTGTCCTCAAGCAATATAGAACTTGAAATAAAATCACACTAGAATCACTTCTTTATTCTTCACACTTTATACATAAGTGATTATGATACAGCGGTATAAACAATGATAGTAACGACGTAGTTTACAGTCCCACATGACTATAAACATTTAGATCCCTTAAGAAAATTGGATCTTTATGAAAACATTTGATCTTTTTAAAATTCATTCTAGCTTTTACCATAGATAAATTTTCTGGAATAACTCTTCATCGGTGTTTGCAAAATGTTTTTGTGGGTTTTGTGGGTTTCAGATTTGAAAATTTTAGCTCAAAACTTTTGGTTTTGTGTCACCCACTTGCTAACCTTGTATTAGGAAAGCACACGTCCAGTTTACTTGCTCCGTATATTACCTTTCGGTAAACTACCATCCGGTTGTAAAGGAAAGCGTTGATCAAGCAACTATTAAGGCAACGTCTAATGACATGCAGATGTTCATGATCTAAAATGTGTCGGATGCAATTACTATCCTTTGTAGGAGAAATAGTAAAGACACCCTATAATTTTTCGGTCTGGCACAAGGTTCTGTCTTCGACCATGCTATGCAACCACCGTTCTTACGGTTGACATCGTATTTGGTTCAGGTGACCTAATGAGTTCCGATGAATTCTCAGGATTTTACGTTCAATGGTAATGAACGCATTGAAAATAGGTTTTCAGAAAACAAATCGGTTTTAATTTGATCAAAATTTTTTCTCGTTCAAGCTCGAGTTTAGATATCATCGAATTCCATGATTTTGTAATTCTCAATCTTTTAGTTCAATCTCAAGGATTGAGTAATATCAGGCTTAAAAGCTGATTTTTTTTTTATCTTTAAGGAGATTATCCTTTCTGGGGGTCTGATTCATTAGTCTTATCAAGCTAATTTGCACGGCGCCCTCCCCATTTTACGAGACAGATCCTCTCATGGTTAGGATAAGTCTGACCACTTGGCGACCCTGTTTGATGATGAGGTCCGTGAATTTCCTGCTGATTTTAGAGATGACTTTTCTATATTTTTCGTCAACCTACAGATGGTCTGGACGACAACTTCTTGACCTAAATCAAGAAGTGCGTGTCTTTTTCGGAAGACTTTACTTCCTTTTAATGATGGAATTGATTCATCGTGTAGATCCATATTTATTTCAAATATATTATAGTAAATCGGGTAAAACTGATTAGTTTAGTCCAAAGCAAAAGTACCAGCAATAATCTTGTACAAAAATATGTGATATATGTTTTAAAGAACTTGGTGAATTCTTCCCACACTTAGTTTTTTATTTATTTCTTTCTTTGCCTTTTTATTCTCTTCTATTCCATTTTAAATGAATTCTAGCGTTTTAGGTTGTTTCTCAATTTATGTCCTTTCCGAGGTAACAATAATTTCGGTATTAACATCTAGTTTTATCGTTCATAAATATGTATAAACATTATTTTGAATTCATTTATTTGAAATTTTTTTAAAAATTTTACTAGAAGTGGGTAGACAGTATATAAGACTAGGGTTGTTCTTTATTACCAGAGATCACTAGATTCTAATACAACTACTGCTTTACTAGTAAAATTTAACGGTGGCTATTAAACCAAGTGTATAAGTCAAATGTTTAAAACCCGAAAGAATTTAATCCCTTCCCACACTTAAGATCTTGCAATGACCTCATTTGCAAGAAATCAGTAAAAATTTAAATTCATGAGGGCGATTAGCGTAGAAAAATGATTAAAAATACCGAGTTTGCAAAAATATTGATTTATATCACATTTGATATTTTACGTCCTGTCGTCAAAATTAGTAGCTTTTGCTGAACTTAATATCAGTCTTTGAAAGTGCGCTGTTTTACCCTGTTTTGTACATAATATAAACTACAAACAAATATATACATACTTTTTTTTATATAAAAACCTTAACTTAATAAAAAAATAATTGATAAATTTAAAATTTTGTTTTCCTTTATTTTGGTAGCGGTAGTTTCGGTACATTTACCTAGTCCGTCCCTCGACAAAATTTTAAAATTTTCGTTTTAAAGCGATTGTTTTAAAAGCAAAGATTTTTGGGTTTTTTGTTTAATTTTTTTTGTCATACTTTAGATCAATAAAATTATAAATAATGATAACAAAATTTTTCGCCCCGCCCTCGGGTAAAGCAATTTCGGTTCTATGACCTAGTGTTTAACTAACAACGAAATTTAGAAATCATTTTTTTAAACTTAATGAAATAAAGTAAATTTTGTTTTTAAATTCACACAAAACTTAGATTTAAAAAGCGTAATTTCATACAAAACCTACAAATCAAAAAATTCAGAATGGGGGGAATAAACTAGTTCTTTAGTGTCTGCTAGTGGAAAAGACCAATCGGATTCCATTCTCGAAACTACACGAGAACAGAACAACAAACTCTAGACAGTATTTTCTTTTTAGAACATTTGAATCTCCCCACACTTAGGTAGCTGTGGTGTCGAAATTGTAATTAACTTCATCATCAATTTCTTTTGGACCATAATCAACTTACATATCTGTGTCTTTTGCTTTAAGCCATTGGTCGGATTCTTGAGTAATATTCACAAATTCTACTAGTTTCGCCTTTTCTTTTGGCAATAGATTGGATACTAACCGGTTACATAACTTAAAGTTTCCCTTGGTTCTAGCATCACGAATCCGTTTAATAAATGTCTTCATTGAACTATTAATAATGGGGTCATTTAATTTTGTATCAACAACGGGGTTCTTTGTTATCAGGTCATCATTAGGTGTTATTTCATCTTCCCCACACTTAGGCGTTTTATTATTGTTAAGCACTACCGTTGGAGTAGGTAAAACAATATGGTTCTTACCAATCGTTTTTATTGGTTTAACGGTTTTGGTTGGTGGAGATTTAGACTTTCAAATCATAAAGGTGATCGATTTGTCACGATCATTAAGTGTCATTCTACCCACTCTTACATTAATGAATGCCTCGGTGGACGCTAAGAATGGTCGACCTAAAATTAGAGGAATGTTTGAGTCCTCTTCTATGTCAATGACAATAAATTTGACTAGAAAGGTTAAATTACCTACTTGAACGGGTAGGTTGTCAGCAATTCCAACTGGGTGCTTAATAGTTTTATCAAGGAGTCGAACAATCATTTCCGTTGGACTTAACTCACCTACTCCTAATCTCTTATATAATGAAAGAGGCATAACACACACACTCGCACTTAAATCTGCTAGTGCATCATACATGACACAATCACTAAGTAGACAAGGAACACTAAATTCACCCGGATCACCCAACCTTGGTGGAAGTTTTGGTGGAACTGTCTTTACCGGGTTTACTTTTACGGTTTTTGTTTCTTGCACTTTCTTATTCTTCTTCTTCTTTCCAGAGGTATCACAAACTTTATTACCTATTACTTGCTCATACTCAACTCCTTTACTTGGAAACGAGATGGGTGGTCTGTATGGTGCCACCACTCGTTTTACATACTTGGGTGGTGGTGGTGGTGTAACTTCTTCATTGTTACTCACATCTAAAACCTTCCCATTTTCTGGAACTGGTTTTTTAGAATTTGTTGACACCATATTAACATTCTCATTCCGAGGATTTACTTCAGTATTATTCGGTAGCTTTCCTTATTCCCTCTCTCTCATCATGCTAGCAAGAGTACCTACATGTTTTTCTAGATTCAAAATAGAAGCTTCTTGAGTTCTTAATGAATGATCAAACCTCTCATTAGTTTGGGTTTGAGATGTAATAAATTGTGTTTGAGATTCAACTAGCTTTTGTACCATTTCTTCCAGATTTGACTTTTTCTCTTCGGTTTGTTGTGGTGGTTTATACAAGCTAGGTCTTTGTTGATTGAAAGTGTTTTTTTGAGTTGGTTGGTTATTCGAACATTGTTGGTTATACGAGTTATTGTTGGGTCCATTTGGATTGTAAAGAATGTTTTGATTTCGATTGAAGTTTAGCCTTGGCGGTTAATAATTATTTTGATAATTATTTCCCGGCCTTTGGTTCATGTAGGAAACATTCTCACGTTGTTCCATGGTTTGTTCAATGTGACAATCTTTCGTTAAGTGTGGTCCACCGCATTGCTCACAACTGATTTGTATTGCGTGAATATCTTTAGTCATCTTTTCCATTCATCTTTCGAAAGCATCTATTTTTGCGGAAACGGAATTAAAGTCATGGCTAGAATCGGCTCTAGCCGCTTTAGATGAACGAAAGATATCTTTTTCCTGATGCCACTCATGTGAGTGGGAAGCGGTGTTATCAATAATTTTGTGAGCTTCAGTTGCGGTTTTCTTCATAATGGAACCACCAGCTGCTGTGTCGATGTCTTTTCGTGTAGCAACGTCGACACCTTGGTAGAATATTTGTACTATTTGATAAGTGTCTAAACCGTGCTGAGGATATCCTCTCAACAACTTTCCGAATCTTGTCCACGCCTCATATAATGTTTCATTTGACTTTTGCGTGAACGTAACAATTTCTCCTTGAAGTCTCACGGCTTTAGATGCCGGAAAGAATCTTTTAAGAAATTTCTCAACTAAGACATCCCATGTGTCAATCTCTCCTTCAGGTAATGATTCTAACCAATCTTTGGCTTCTCCCTTTAAAGTCCAGTGAAACAACATGAGTTAGATCTGTTCATCCTCAACTTCTCTGATTTTAAATAGAGTACAGATCCTATTAAAGGTTCGAAGATGTTCGTTTGGATCTTCTTTTGGCGTACCACTATATTGGCATTGATTAGTTACCATTTGTAGGATTTGTCCTTTGATTTCATAATCTGGCGCATTAACATTTGGCTGATTAATGGCGTGACCTTGGCCCGTACGTGTGGCTCTCATTCGGTCTTCCATACTTTGAGGTTCCATTATTTCCATTTTTGAATTTGTTGAATCTGAATCACTAGAAGATTCTGATTTAACGGTTTGTGGTTCAGGAGGAATGATTAGTGGTTCAGGATCTTGAAATTGTCCTTGAATATCTTCCGAGTTCTCAATTGTGAAGTCGGGTTCAACAAATGGATTATCGAAAATTTGAATCGGAGTACTTGTTCGACTAGATGATGATTCTAAAGAAAAATCAACGGCGACGATATTGGCTAGATGTCTTGATCTGGTTACAGGTGGTGAACGTATGAAAGGTGGTGAACGTTTTGCTCGGTGCATTCACTAAGTAACCTATTAGTTATAAATATAAAAATTATATAAGTTATCAAATTAATAGACTTTTCTGATTTTGCCCACGTTTCGAATGATCAATATATGCAGCAGGTAGCCAGGATCCTTTAAATCGAAAAATCCACAACTCGCCACTAACAAATCCAACTATTACTACGAACCAGAAAATTTGGATGTCTATTAATTTAATCGCTTACAATAATTTTTCGTCAAAATTTTGGAATAAAAATCTATGTCCTAAAAACTAGAGCGTAGAAATGAAAAAGATAAAGCGCGTCGAAAAGCGTCGAAAAATAAAAATAAGAAAGAAAAACGTCGAAACTTAAAAGTCCAAAAACTAAATCTAAAAAGTTGCACCTAAAGGTATTAAAGCTTAAAAGGAATTCTATATCCAAAATGGCAATAACTTAATTAGGCACTAAAATCTAAAAACTGCGTCGCAAAATTCTAAACCGCCTAAATCTTAATCTAAAGAAAAAGCACTTAAGGGATTTTACGGCAAAACTTAAAGATTTATAAAAACTATGGCAAAAACTAAGTTTAAACTAATGACAAATATTATGAAATAAACGATAAAAATACAAATTATAACTAAAATGATAAAAATACAAATTTTATAAAAATATTATTTTTATATTATTATTTTATAAAAGTATTAATCTATATAATTAATAATAATAATAACACTTAATATTACTAATTATATACTAAAATTAATAATATGTTAAATAATTAAACCCTAATTAGAATAAATAATTATAATTATAATTAAAACCCTACTGCCGTATTAAATGATGTACGAGGTATGTGGCCTGCCAGCTCACCCCATGCTAGTGCATGGATTTTGTGCTGCTGGATCATGCGATCGCATGAAAATGCAGGTTCAGTTTTTTGTGCAGACTCAAAATTGCAGGTTCAAAACTCGGCAGTTTTTTTTTAAATAAAAATAAAAGATAGATAATTTAATAAAAATAAATTTATATTTTTAAAAGATTCTAAATAAAAAATACTTTTTAAAGATAATCTCTTAAAAATATATGTATATATATATATATATATATATATATATATATATATATATATATTTTTTTTTTTTTTATTTTATTTAACACTTATTATAAATTCAAAATATTTTTACGAAATACGAAATAATATATTTTTACAAAAATATAGTTTACAAAAATATAGCATTTTACTTCAGCGTCCCAGACAGCAGCGCCAAAAACTTGATGTGTGCAGCGGTGTATACGAAATACTATTATTTTTAATACGAAATACGGTACAATTTACATAAGTTTTATTATTTATTTATAGATGGGATATACCTAAACCTTGCTACAATACTATAGACAGTGTACCTAATCATAGAGTAGTTTAGCGTTTAGTAAGTCCGGTTCGTTGCACAGAGAGCTAGTGATTACGTACTATATTTTTAACAACTATATTTATACAAATATATATATATATATATATATATATATATATATATATATATATATATATATATATATATATATATATATAGTAATAATAATATATAAAAGGGGGGTTTTACCGTTCAATGACCGGTTTGTCGATTTTATATTTTAAGCGTAAAGATAAATGACAATAATTTAAGTGCGTAAAATAAATAAAAATATTTAAAGTTGCGATAATTAAAAGTGTGTTAAATGAAATGACAGTAAATAAAATGACAGAAAATAAAAGTATGATGAGATATAAAATAACACAATTATGCTTATTTAAACTTCCTTAACCATGATGTTTGACGTTTTGATTTTAATTTATTTCTCTGAGTTAATTGTCCTTTATCCTGGATTTATTTGATACCTATCTAGTTTTTGTCCATAATAGTCCATCGGTCATAATTATAAAATGTTCGTTAAATTAACCTTATTCTCGAAGTCAAATATTCCAACTAATTAGGGATTCAAACTGTAACAAGGTTTTAATACTTTGTTAATAATTACACCAGGTTATCGACTGCGTGTAAACCAAGGTTTTAATACTTTGTTAACAATTATACCAATTATCCTTGTATGTAATCCACCTCTGTTTTAATTAGTCCATGATACATTAATTTATTCAGTTGGCCATAATGAATAATCAATTACCTAATCCAATTGATTAATTAAATAATTTGTAAAAGATGTCGTATAAACGTCACTAAATAGGACATTCATAATCATTTAATAATTATTAGATTAAATAATTTGAAGATAAGTTCGATAGATTCTAATGAGTTGTCATTCGATTAGACAATACCCCCCATCTATTAATAGTCCATAGTCCGATGTTCACAAGTGTCGGTCTTTTGTCCAAACTCTAATTATGGTACAAAATCCAATAACCCCGTCTTAATATTTAGCCCAACATCACGATTATTTTGGCTCAAATAAGCATAATAATAACTTAGTTACGAGACATTAATTTAAAAAGGAAGAACATAGCTTATAGTGATTATTTATCGCGTAGCGTTACACGGACAGAGTTTCAACTTAAAAAACCTTAAAATATTTCTTACATTAACCCAATTATTATTAAACTTAATTTAAACTTAATATTATAAATATAAATATATAAATATTGATCAGAGGAAAGAAAATGAAAAGAGAGTGTGTTTTTACTCGTGCATAAGCCTGACTTTTATAGGAGATTTCTGTCCAGCATTCCCATGCGATCGCATGGGATTAAAGCATAATATCCATGCGATCGCATGGCCTTAATTTCCAGCTCATTTGATTTTTGGCTCATAGCTTGTCGACATATTTATTTAATATATATATAATATATGTATATAAAATATATATATAATTTTATATAATTATATATATATTATATTATATTCTTGTGCAATGTTGACTTGTAATTTTAGCTCCGTTGACTCGCGCGTTGATGCTCGGTTCATGTCTCGGTTCTGGATTTTCGAACATCCTTTCGTACGCGTAGATATCTTGTACTTTGTGTTCTGCGGCTTGTACTCTTGTCATTTTAGATGTTTCTTATCAATAAATTGAATCATTTGGATTGTAACTTGTATGTTTGAGCTTTTTGGTCATTTGCGTCTTCAAATCGTCGTTTTCTGCTTTTGTCTTCGCACTTATTTATTTAAACGAATATTACTTGAAAATAGAACAATTGCAACTGAAAACTTTACATATTGGAAGGATATTGCACCTAAATATATGTTCATTTGGAGCACTATCAAAGACCAATTTGTTTTATGTGAAGACTTCTTGGGAATTACACTAATCATAAAGAGATAAATATACTTAAGCACGTAAGTAATGCTTAATGATTAATCAAGTGCAAAGAATCTCTTTATTTGTGACTTAATGACCATCCTAATCATGTCTATATATATTTTATATTTAAAATGATGATTTGCAATTAGGTACAAATTGATATTTTGCAACACTTATGTGTTTAACCTTAATTGCAAGCTATAGTGTCATTAAGGCGTCATTAGGAGACATTAAGCGAGATTAACATCCTAGATACCAAAATTCTTTTTGATATGAAGGGGCAACCATTCTAAGTATGTTGAATAAGGTTTCGTGAATTATAGATGCCCCGAAGTGGTCAAACTTTATTTGGTCAATAAATTTGAATAGAACAAACTACGTCTGACCTGGTTTCTCAAAAATCAAGGTACAGGACACACACGGCCTGACCTGCGGTCGACCGTGGTCCGAGCCGTGTATTTCCTGAGTTTTTCAAATTACTCTTTTGACTTTTTTATTATGTTTATCGGTCATTTTCTAGAGATATTGTAGGCTCGTAAACTTGTGTTGTTCTATATGCTTTTAAGCACTTAAGGCTTGGTTTCATCATTAAAACGAAGTGATTAACATTTGAATATTATCATTGGATCACTAATCAACAGAAAGAATTGGCGAGGCATCCTGAAAATGAGAATTGAGAGATGTAGGTTATATTTCAAAAAGTAATAAACACGTATATAATTTATATAGAAAAGTGATTTAGCAAATTTTTCAAAAAAATTCGAAATGAGGGCTTTAAAATCGGACTTTTCCATACACCTGTTATCGCACAATATTAGCCAAATTTTTTAAAAAAAATATCAAATCATGATATAACTAAAATCTAGCATATATTTAATACATACCCGTGATTACAAAATACTGGCTAAAAATAATAATTATTGTGATCTTAGTCATAATAAGGAATTTTAGTCAAAGATTTCGTCTTTTCAAGCTTTTAACAATCAAACCTGATCATTATTAATTACCTTATCACAAATCGTTTCTATATTAGCATTTTACGCGTTTTGGTTTTATAAGTGTTTAAGAAAATATTAAAAAGGATAAAAAGTACACTTTTGAGAAAGATGACTCGGGTTCCAAATTTTATTAAAAGTCAAATATTTAATCAAGTATAATAATTTTCCAAGTTATCCTAGGTTTTAAAACGTTTTAACATTAAGTTTCACCGAAAAGCTTATTATGTACGTTTTGACAAATTTTTCAATTTTCTTGCAAACTTGCTTGAAACCTAGTTTAATTTACGATCTTCTTGTTGCAAAAGACTAGCAAGTTAAATCTATACGTAACAATCATATCATAAAATCCAAAAATTTCACCAAATTGACCAAATTCGACTAAGTTAAACCTAGTCAACAATTAGATTTCTATAACCTAACCTAAAGTTACACCTAAAAACTAACATTAATCAACCACAATATCATCCTAAGCACATACAATAAATTAATCAAGCATATAATCACGAATACATAAAAAGTAATTTTAAAACCCTATGTGAAAATTAGAATTTACACAAGATTTGTACCTCTTTAGACTAAATTTATCGGAGAAATGAGTTTAGGAGTTGTAAGAGAAAAAGTTTAGGACTTGGAATCGTTCGATTTGGTTCCAAAATGAGTTTGGTGTGGTGGTTTGGTGGGTTTCGGCCGCAACAAAGATGGATTTGAGAACATTCCTTATCATTGATACGAGGCAGAAGACTTACAAATGATCCTAGATCAAACTTCATCTCAATCTCCTCGTCTTGATACTTGAGGTAAATTTCTTCCCCACATTCTATTGAAAGATTGTGTAGAGTGCAGACACGACTACATAGATCACGCATGAAGTTCACATGAATTTTTGAAATTGGGAAATATGAGGAATAGAGATGTTTGACAAAAGCTCGATAAACATCCAGTCTTCGACGAGGGTTTAGCAGATTTCCAATGAAAGGAGCTTCAGGGTTATCTATGTAACGATCTTCTTCTGGAATAAAGTTGACCAGACATGGATATTGGAAAAAGGTTGGATATTCTTCTTAAGTTTCATTTTCCATGTGGAGAAGTTCATTAAGGCTGAATCTTCTGTTAGGATCATGAAGAGGGTCAAATCCTGGTTCATTTGAATAGAATTTCTCTAAAAGCGATGAAATCATGGGTGTAACGACCCTACTTTTTTGACTTATATTTGTACTTTATATTTTCACGAAACTGCGTATTTATGTATACTGAGCTATATTTTATTCTGGGATATTAATTCATGTTGATTACTTTCGTTTATATTTTAAAACGTGTTAGTAAGTACTTAGTTACTTAACTTGATCCCCGAATGCTTTTATGGCCGTTAGTGTCACTTGTCGTTTAAAGCGAGCTACGTACTTGGTACACGTTTAACTTTTGTCATAATTGGAATATTATGACTACGTAAAACTAATTGTTATTTTCTAATGACAATTACTTGGCTTATTGGTTGCTTAATTATGCTTAGTAAATTTACTAATGCACACTAGTTAGTCTTATTCGACTTTCTACCTTATTGGATTTAGACCCACCCTACTCTAGTTAATGGACCATTAAATTAGCCCAACTTTAATGGATTAATGACCCATTAAGATGTAAGATAAAAACTTATTAATATGAGCCAACATACTAGCATTTTTGTTAACCATTACAACACATGTTGCATGGGATCCCAACAACAAGCACCACCTTTAGACCACCACCATGCAAAAAGCAAAGTTTGTCCCCCTTGTCCCCCCTAGGCCGTCGGCCAACCCACCACCACCACCACTATAAGTATCACACTTCATTCTTCATTTAAAACTTGATTTCATTCTCATTTTACACACACTTGCTCTCTACTCTCTAGTCTTTCTCACACTAAAATTGTAGGTTTTTAAATTTTCTTCTTCTTCTTCTTCTCTTTTTAATCACGACATCATCATCATCATAAGATCAAGCTTTTTAGCTTTTTTATCTTGTTAAATCTTGTAGATTCAAACTTTGATTTGAATCCTTCAAGAACATGAAAGATTCAAGCTTTATAGCTTTGAATCTTCATTAATTTGTTGGATCTAAGTTTTCTAGCTTATGATCTCTTTATTTTTGTTAAAAGATCAAAACTTGTGTTTATGATCTTCATGAAACTTGAAGATTTAACCTTTTATTTTAAAGATCTTCAAGAACATAAAAGATTCAAGCTTTATAGCTTTGGATCTTCATTACTTTGATGGATCTAAGCTTTATAGCTTAAGATCACTTTGTTTTTGCTAAATGATCAAAACTTGTGTTTATGATCTTCACGAAACTTCAAGATCTAGCTTATTGCTTTAAAGATATTCAAGGACATAAAAGATTCAAGTACTCTAGCTTTGAAATCTCTAATTATTGTTAAGGGATCCAAAATTTCTAGCTTAGGGTTTCATTACTTTGTTTGATCTAAGTTATGTAACTTAAGGTCTTGCTTGATTTGAATCAAATTTTGTAGCTTTAATCTTGAATAGAACTTGTATTTGTGTTAAGACTAAGAACATGATGTAACCTTGGTTCATCATCCTTTTAAAACTGTTAAGTGAGTTATATTTCTTCTTAGTCTTGACATTGTGTGTTGATGGTTGAAACTTGGTCGAAGAGATGCTAAAACATCAAGAGTTGTACACTTGAGACTTATACGCATCAAGGATGAGAATCGTGATGAGCATCAAGCACCAAGAAACCCACTGGAGCACATGTTTTCTGTTTTTCGGGGTCTGATCAGACTCCTGGGACTTCTGGAAAGTTGATTTCCAGATAGCTCGGTTTGAGTAGATGACTTTTCGTTTAAGACTCGCCAAAATCCGATATACGGTTTAGGATTTATAGCTTTTCGAAAATCACTACGCCTTTGTAACGACGTGCTGAAAATTCTGACCTACTCGCGCTTGAACCGTCGCCACGGTCAAACGACAAGGAGTTAGATCTGAAATTTTTTTACAGCGGTACGAGGACTCACATACGGAGGCTTGGCCACTGACCACACATCTTTTCAGTTTGTATAGAGGTCGTAACAGCTGTCCGAAGTCAGCCCTTTTGTTTCGATCTCTATTCTTGTTGAAAACTTACTTTATCTTTTACGAATGATGATGATGATGATGATGATACTTAAGGCTTAACTTATTTACTTTTAAACTTTTAGGGACAATTTACTGATTTAGTAACCTTTGACTTAGGTTGACGACCTTTCGGACCGACTTACTACTTGCATACTTTTCATATCGACTTTTACCGCACATTCACTGTGAGTTATAGCTCCCTTTCTACTTTACTATTTTTGGGACTGAGAATACATGTGCTTTTTATGTTTTACATACTAGACACGAGTACTTAACTTTATATATGTGTGGGTGATATAACGGCACAAAGATTCCCCTTAGCACGGTAACGTTTAGTCATTAGTATTTGAACCGGTGAACGCGGATCTTAGATATGGATCCATAGGGTTTGACATCCCCACTCGGGCTACTCGTGCTAGAATTTAATGGGTGTTTAATACTTCGAGAACGTACGCACTCACCAAGTGTACTTTTAGGGAGTGATATTTATTTTACGTTAAGTTAGTTACCGGGTGCCCACGAACAAGCATATAATTTTCATACTGTTTTGAATACGAAATCTCGTGGTCTACATTATATAGTTGTTTACAAAAACTATAGCTCACCAACATTCATGTTGACATTTTAAAGCATGTTATTTCTTAGGTGTTTAGACGTTGTTGCTTCCGCTGTTAGACTTGCTGTTATAGACTCGCTGTGTTAGACTTCTGCTGCATTGTTTTGAGATGTCTCAATCATGGAACTTTTATTTTGCATTCACAACTTATGTTACATTTGAACAATGGCTTTATAATGACCTTTGTGTCACGTACTTATGTTAATGCTTTCTATTCGTAGAAGCACGTTATCTTTTGTAAAACATTTGACGTTGGTAAAAACGTTACCTTTTCATGAATGTAAAAGTTATTTTAAAACAGCATATAGTATTATACCGTGTAATAGACCTGTTGTTGATGAACCGTACATGATGGTTTTGTAAGGGGCGTCACACTGGGTCAGACGAAGTTATCCGGCTCCTTGGACTACAAGGTTCAGCAGTTATCTGAAGAGATTTATCAGGGTTTAGATCCATCGTTGATGAGGTTGGAATTCTAAACGCGTTGTTTTTATAAAGGAAAACTTATCCGGCTTCTGAAGTTGTGGGAGAGCTAATGTCTTCCGTACTTTCTTCGTAATCGGTTAAGCTTGGCACATGATCTACAAACATTAATACCATAATTAATATATTTTAAAATTTTCAATTTACTTAGGGTTTTCTAAAGGCGACTTAAATTCCTATACCGACCAACATTCTATTCTGTAAGCATACGTGTTCTTATCAATTTATCTTTTGAAACAAGCAGCCGGATTGACTACTGGGAGGAAGGATCCTTTTGGTCCTAATGAAATTGTTGATTGTTCGGAAAATCCAACAACCAAGTCCATGTTTAGTGTCAACCTAAGACACCACTCAAGAATCTCAGATATCTTAACAAAACCATCAATTACCTTACATAATAGAAAATTCGATCCCCAGCAGCGGCGCCAAAAACTACTACCTCCTACTGATATGACTAAAATGGACGGTTTATTTTTAAGCGGTGTCGTTAGGTCGCTAAACGTCTGTTCAGGACACCAGCAGGTGGTGAGGGTTTTAAATTTATATTTAGCTGGGGTTTCTAGCTACAATTCACCTACTTGCCTCTTTCTATAACGAATAAGTGATAAGTATAACCTGAGTTCATATTTTTGTATGTTTTTCGATAATGTGGGATCTAAGTATGTCTAAATTCAAACCTAGAGCAAGTAGGATGAATATATGGTATGTATTTAATTTTGAATATTTAAGATAGTAACAGACAGATAAGTAAAGGATGGTGGATGTAATATTTGAAACCGAAAGAGAATTATAGACTAAGTCTTGTTTCCTAAGATGAACTCTAAACCTCAATCAGACAGGGATGAACGTATTTGATTTGTCACTAAGAGTTTAGGCTTTAAATATTATGGCCAATACGAATATGTTCACTCCCAACGTTAATCTAAACTGATTGAAACGACCTTTTTAGGAATGAATCCTAGGCTCATGAAAAAAAGTAACATACTCAAGAATGTTTTGGCTTTTCTTAATCTTAGTAGACTTAACTTAAATTGTAAACTCCAATTGATGCTCTAGTTATACTTAAACATTAACAGACGTGCAATCTTAGATAGTCTAAGGGACTGCTAATTGGATTGCTTGTCTCTCCTTTGCCATCAATTACTCCACTCCAGATCATCTTACAACATCATTAAGCTTTTGCTTCTTTTTTGAACCATGCTTATGAATAGACAAACACTCAAAGAGTACTATTATACTATTCTAATTACAACCTATGTTAGGCAGCTCTTCAATGATAGATATGTTACTATCCATACGTAGGTACTAAACCCTATTGTTACATTAAACACAGATAACTACTTACCCTGTAATCTAAGATTGATCAATTCCTAGTACTAGGTTATAGCCACGTAGGTAATTGGAAAGGGCGGTCCTTAAATTAGACTCCTAAATCTGGCAGGGTTTCAGTATAACAACAACTCAAATGCTCAAACAGATAATCAACAAACGAAACAATTATAACGGATAAACAGATGCATATAGTGAAAGTAACTTAAAATAACAAAACCATATTATTAAATTAAGGAAATCGTTCACTGTATACGAACATGGTTTTGACCATTACAAGTGCTGACATTCGCCTCCGGGAACTAGATTTCCCGCTCGGAGGTGAGAAGGCCTCAAAAGTATCTAGCTTAAAATCTAGAGAGAGAAACTAATTTTGTAGTGAGAGAAGTGGTTGAGAAGTGTGTTAAAATGGATGACAAATTAGCCTTTTTATAAGAGAGAACTGAGTCTGAAAGCTCATCGGTACTGCCCGTGGAGGATTGGGCAGCCAGTGGTGGGTGCCCGTGGAATGGGTCTGGTTGCCCGTGGAGATTGCCAGTGTGTTGTTCTTGGCCATTGAGATAGCCCTTGTAACTGGTCTTGGTGGCAGCCCGTTTCTGATCTTTAGCGGCCCATGTCTAATCTTTGGCAATGCGTGTAGCTTGTCTGGCAGGTTGTGTGGCTGGGTGTGGCAGATCGTGTTTGGCCTGTTTTCGAGGTTGTAACTTGATTTTATCGTTTTCGCTCTAGATTCTTCGTTTTAAGTCCGTTTTTGCTGATTCTTCTTGCATCGTCCTTGTAATCACTTAATCTATCAAATAAGGTAAACAAACGCTTAATTCTTCGATAAAGTTAATTACTTTAGTGTATTTAGGACTAAATATCGGGGTAAAAACATGTCTTTTTAGCCTATATTGTAGTGACCCGAACTTTTCCATGTTTATATATATTAAATGAAAGTAGTATATTTACATGATTAAATGTTTTCAACATGTTAAGCTATCAAACTTGTTAAGACTTGATTATTTGAAATGTGCTTCATATAGACAATTGACCACCCAAGTTGACCGGCGATTCACGAACGTTAAAAATTTGTAAAAACTACATGATGATATATATATGGATATATATATGGTTAACATGAGATTATGATAAGTAAGTATCTCACTAAGTATATTAACAATGAGTGATATACATAAAAATGAGTTTATTGAATTAAGAAACTCGAAACGATATATATAACGATTATCGTTATAACAATGTCTTACTAAATACATATGAATCATATTAAGATATTGATACACTATGTTTAACATGATAAAATGATAATTAAGTATATCATTAAGTGTGTTAACAATGAACTACATATGTAAAACAAGACTACTAACTTAAGAATTTCGAAACGAGGCATATATGTAACGATTATCGTTGTAACAACATTTAATTGTATATATATCATACTAAGATATATTAATATATCATAATATCATGATAATGTAATAATTTAATATCTCTTTAGATATAATAAACAATGGGTTAACAACATTTAACAAGATCGTTAACCTAAAGGTTTCAAAACAACATTTACATGTAACGACTAACGATGACTTAACGACTCAGTTAAAATGTATATACATGTAGTGTTTTAATATGTATTCATACACTTTTGGAAGACTTCAAGACACTTATCAAAATACTTCTACTTAATAAAAATGCTTACAATTACATCCTCGTTCAGTTTCATCAACAATTCTACTCGTATGCACCCGTATTCGTACTCGTACAATACATAGCTTTTAGATGTATGTACTATTAGTATATACACTCCAATGATCAGCTCTTAGCAGCCCATGTGAGTCACCTAACGCATGTGGGAACCATCATTTTGATGGAATTTAACAAGTTTCAAAACAACATGTTCATGAAGTTAACACAATCATAAAACCAATTTTAAGATAGTTAATACGAGCGGAAGCATTAATAGAACAAGTATATATATATAAAACCGTTTTGTTAAATTCCATACTAATATCAAGTCTTGGAATCATACTTACAAATAATACAAGTAAAAGAAGAAGATTATACCTCTTCAATGGTGAGTAATGAGCTGAATGGACAGCAGGATATGAAGGAGAAGATGATGGAGAAAATAGCTTCTAATTTGAAGCCTCAAGTGTGTAATACCCACAAGCCCTTTTGCACCAACACCCCTTTTGATAGAGTTAGGATTTAGGACACTTAATCACCTAGATTTAGCAAGCAAAACCACTTCCTTCCTCCCTAAAGGTCACGGCCAGCAGGCCTTGTTTCAGCAGAAAAAGTTGCAGTTTTCTTTAGTGTATGCTTGTTTTTCATCTCACTTGAGTCAAGGAATGCTTTGGTTAAAAGGAGACATGCATGCTTAAGGAATATCTTGTTCCAAGTTACCAAGCAAGCATGGGAATCACACCTAGGAGTCCCAAAAACTGCATCCTCCCTTTTTATTTAAACAACAAGTGCAATTTATATAAACTTGTAAATACATTTATAAAACTTGTTAAATAAAACCATGCATTATTTATGTTACTTATATTTTATAAACTTTTATAAAATATAAAATAATATAATCATTTAAACCTATAAACAATTATATATAAATTATCCAAATAATTTACCTCAAGTGATAATACTTTAGAAAACCGATTTTCTAAAATTCTAGTGTCGCGTATTTACATAACAATCCAATCGTTAAAATAAATACATATAAAGTGTTGGTAAGCTTGTTATTGGGTATGACCCGACTTGGATCATAACATAGTGGCCACGTTAATTTAATATGTCTCTCGGGCATATGAAATACCTACAATCTCCCACTTGCACGAGAAACAGAAGAAATTAATGCAAGTGATGGATACCACCTAACGACCGTCCATCACCCCCAATATATTATGACTTTTGCCATTCAATAACATCATCTCTTTCAAGTTCCCATCTCGAATATGAATAGGTGAATCTTTTCATTATATCCTTTCGTCCTAGATGTCATGTTAAATCCAAGAGATACAGAGTGATCACTCTCCTTTAGATTTAACTTTATCAGGCCTTAGACATCTGACTCTCAACGAATAAGAGGGACAAATTCCATCTCGACTACATACGTCCTTAATATATACCTTGCATTATACCTGAGCTCCTCCTTATGAACTACCATATTTCAGAATAGCGAAGGAAAGAATCAAGGCACAATACTTGGTAGATATCTGAATCCAATATGTATCTCAGGTCAGAGGATACAATGATATTCGCCTTTACTCAAGATTACATGTGATCAACCACAAAGGCTCCATTTAGTAAATCTTGAGGGCGGGTCTTCCAATATTTGTATCCCACAAATATCTATGAACCTTGGTTGCAACCTTGCCCCACATTCATCCCGTGAATGTAAACCAATCCAAGTTCATAATAGTCTAAACCTCACACTTGTTCCCACAAATGTGATCGACTACGGAATTTAGAATAATTGCTTATTCATGGATAAAATATGCAAAATAGGAACTTAACTCAAAATAAATTAAACCATAATTATATTAATGAGTTTGAACAATTTCGTTCCGTTACAATACTTAAAACAGATCATGACCAATCACTAGAATATCGAAGCCCTAATGCACAAACATGTCCTGCATGTTTTGATCCATGTAAGAGCTTCGTGAGAGGATCCGCTATATTAAGATCTGTGTGAACTTTGCGAATACATATCTTTCCCTTTTCAACTTCATCCCGTATGTAGTTGAATCTCCGCTCAATGTGACGGGTCTTTTGATGAGCACGAGGTTCTTTGATTTGAGCAATCGCACCCTCGTTGTCACAAAAGATCTCAAGAGGGTCCTGAATGGAAGGGACTACTCCTAAGTTGTCGATGAATTTCTTCATCCATGCAGCTTCCTGAGCTGCCAATGATGCGGCGATGTACTCCGACTCTGTAGGGGATAGAGCAACAACATCCTGTTTTGAACTCTTCCAAGAGACCGCACCTCCATTTAATGTGAAGACATAACCGGATTGTGATCGAGAATCATCACGATCAGTTTGAAAACTAGCGTCCACGTAACCTTTTACAGCGAGTTCCTCCTCACCAGACCCATATATCAGAAACATATCCTTAGTCCTCCTAAGGTATTTCAATATACTTTTAACAGCAATCCAATGACTGTTTCCTGGGTTATTCTGGTATCTACTTGTCAGGCTAAGAGCGCATGACACATCCGGTCTAGTGCATATCATTGCATACATGATTGACCCAATGGCAGAAGCATATGGGACTTTCTTCATTCTCTCCTGTTCATCTTTCGTGGTGGGGCACTGAGATGAACTGAGAAGTGTTCCCTTTTGAATAGGTACCAAACCTTTCTTAGAGTTCTCCATTTTGAACCTTTTCAAGATTTTTTCAATGTATGCACTTTGATTTAAACCTATCAGTTTCTTGGATCTATCCCTGTAGATCCCAATCTCCAAAACGTATTGTGCTTCTCCAAGATCCTTAATGGAGAAGCATTTACTTAACCAAGTTTTAACACCTTGCATTGCCGGAATATCATTTCCAAATAACAATATATCATCCACATATAGTACAAGGAACATGATAGTGCTCCCACTAGCTTTCTTGTATACACAAGCTTCATCACCATTTTTAATGAAGCCAAATTTCTTGGCCTCCTCATTAAAACGATGATTCCACATTCTAGATGCTTGTTTCAATCCGTAGATTGACTTCTTCAACTTGCATACCTTTTTAGGATAATTCGGATCAAAAAAACCCTCAGGCTGAACCATATAGACATCTTCCTCAAGATGTCCGTTTAGGAAGGCGGTCTTGACATCCATCTGCCATATTTCATAATCATAATGAGCAGCAATGGCAAGTAATATCCTAATAGACTTTAGCATCGCCACAGGCAAAAAAGTTTCATCATAGTCAACCCCTTGAGTTTGAGTGAAACCTTTTGCTACAAGAGTAGCTTTATATGTATCCAAGTTTCCATGTATGTCGGTTTTCATTTTGAACAGCCATTTACAATCAACTAGCCTAGAGCCAGGAGGTTGCGCAACATGTTCCCAAACTTGGTTGTCATACATGGATTGCATCTCAGCGTTCATGGCTTCCTGCCATTTATCTTTATCAATCCTTGATAAAGCATCTTGGTAGTTTATTGGTTCATCCAAATCAACCACATAGCAACCATCCATGAGAAACCCATATCTCTCAGGAGGATTGCTAATCCTACCAGATCTGCGAATGTCTTATGTATTTTGATCATCCATCTGATCACTCTCAACATTTTCATGTTGAGTGCTAGTGTCAGCCAATTGTGTATCATCTACTTGATCTTGAACCTCTTCAAGATCTATCTTCCTTTCACTATTTCCTTCCATTAGGAACTTAGTTTCAAGGAATTCTGCCTTTCGAGCAACAAATACATTTTGCTCGGTTGGATCATAGAAATAGTATCCCATATCATCCTTGGGATATCCTATGAAGATACACTTTGTGGATCGAGCATTCAACTTATTAGGGACGTAACGCTTAGGATAAGCTTCACATCCCCATACCTTTAAGTATGATATAGATGGAGGTTTTCCAAACCACATCTCATGAGGTGTTCGTTCCACTTTCTTGGTTGGGGCCATATTTAAAATACGAGCCGCGGAGCATAGACAATAACCCCAAAATGATAGAGGTAACGAGCTTCTAGCCATCATAGATCGAACCATATCCATTAGGGTTCGGTTCCTCCTTTCGGAAACTCCATTAAGTTGTGGTGTCCCGGGTGGAGTAAGTTGCGAGATAATTCCACAACTTCTAAGATGATCTTGGAAAGCATCGCTTAGGTATTCACCTCCTCTATCGGTACGAAGTACCTTGATTGTCTTATTGAGTTGATTTTGTACTTCGCTTTGATATTCTTTGAATGCTTCAAAAGTTTCGTCCTTATGTCTTAACAAGTAGACATATCCAAAATGACTGAAGTCATCAATGAAAGTAACGAAGTATCTTTCACCATTCCTAGCTATGGGCTTAAAGGGTCCACATACATCCGAATGTATTAATCCCAATAAGTCCTTAGCCCTTTCATAGGTCCCTTTGAAAGGTGCTTTAGTCATTTTGCCTTGTAAACAAGATTCACACACATCAAACGAGTCCACCTCATTTGATTTCAAGAGTCCATTCTTTTGAAGTGTCTACATTCGGTTCTTGTTTATGTGACCAAGGCGACAATGCCATAAGTGGGAATCACTCAAATCCCTTTTGAGTTTCTTGGTGCTAGTATGGTATATTGAGCTACTAGATGATGTATCATCATGAACCAATTCATAAATTCCATTTGAAGGTGAAGCCTTAAAATAGAATACATTATCTAAATAAACATGGATATCATTATTAACAAAGTTAAGATAAAAACCACATTGTTTTAAATGGGAAACTGAAATAATGTTTCGACATAAATCCGGTGCATACAAAACATTGTTCAAAATAAGTTCCAAACCACTTGGAAGCTTTAATACAAAGTCTCCTTGAGCCTTCACTTGCACTTTGGCTCCATTACCCATAAAGAGACTTGATGTTCCCATTTGCTTGCTACTTCTTTTGAACCCCTGCAAAGAATTGCAAATGTGAGTTCCACATCCAGTGTCTAATACCCATGTATTAGAAGAAGTAATACTAAGCTCTATATATACCATATATATGTTACCTGAGGATTACCCCGCATCCCTCTTTTCCTTCAACTCCTTAAGGTAGACCGGGCAATTGCGTTTCTAGTGACCCATTTCACCGCAATCGAAGCACGGGTCTTCCTTGGGGTTTGCTTGTCCGGCAACCTTTTGCTTCTTGTTCTTGTTTTTGGTTGGGGTAACCATCCTCCCCTTTCCCTTGCCTTGATGGGTGGGTCCTTTCCTCTTAGCCGCCTTTGGCTTAGAGGTGTTGTTACCTTTGGACCCACCATCATTGATCATTAGCACGGGTGAAGCCCTCTTACCCATGCTAGTTTCCGCCGTCCTGAGCATGCCATGAAGTTCGCCAATGGTCTTATCCATCCCATTCATATTGTAATTAATTACAAATTGGTCAAACCTCTTTGACAAGGAGTTTAGGATAAGATCGGTGGCTAGCTCATTAGATATGTTGAGGTTAAGACGGTTTGCGCGATCAATGAGGCTTTTCATTTTGAGGACATAAGATGAAACGGATTGGGAGTCGTCCATACGACATGTATGAAGCGCTCGAACAGTCTCGAAGCGCTCGACACGTGCTTGTTGAAGGAACATCTCCTTCAATTGCGTGATCATGTCGTATGCAGTATGATGCTCGAAATCCTTTTGGAGTTTGGGTATCATAGTCCCAAGCATTAGGCAAGCGACTTGCACCGAATCGGCACAATACTTATCCCAATAAGCTATGCCTTCCGTATCATCCTCGTCTGGTTGATCGGGAATGGGGTCTTCCAACACATACGCCTTATCCTCAAGTTTGAGGACAATCCTAAGATTGCGGAACCAATCCATAAAGTTCGTATGGTTGAGTTTGTCTTTCTCGAGGAGAGACCTTAACGATAGGTTGTTCAAGTTAATAGGTGCATTTTGCATGTTGTTATTGGCGGCCATCTACAAAATTTAACAAAGTTCATTTAAGTATCGATTTTAAATTTAATAAACAATACCCTTTTAAATTTTAATTGACTTATTAAATATTAGAATCCAACGGTAAATCAAATTTCGGTTAGGTGACCTTTATCCCGTTATTTGATTTAGCTAGGTAGTCATTTATATGACAATTGCAATCCTTTTGAAACTTCTAAATTATGGGATCATGCAATCCTTTTGCATGGCATATTCATCCCATCAACACCTATTTGTTCCTCATGCTTCGGTGACCCTAAGTTCATGATTCCCAAATCAAGTCGTCCTACTTGTGTAAACGTGTAAATTTAACATCCAAGTGGTTAGGTGACCTTTATCCCACAAGTGTGCGAAATTTACCTCAATCATATTAGTTTGCTCACAACGGTTAGGTGACCTTTATCCCATTATGAGTTCCCTAATATTTTCAAGTGTCACACAAAAGGATGGCGTTTAACTTGTTTGCCTTGTCGATTAAGGGATTTTAAGTTTTCGTTAATTCTAGTTTAAGAAAACATTTATGCCATACACCAACATGCATTTAGTGTATGGTTCATTTGAAATCCATTTTCAAGTCTTGTAATTAAGCCAATTACTTGATATAAACCAATTTATATATGTGATCCTTTTCATGTTCTTAATAACCGTTTATTAATGTCCTTTTGCTACTTTTAATTTAACCATTTAAATTGTCGATATGCATGTTGTTAATAATGTTAATTTAACCAATTAAATTGTCATTTTAGTTTGTTGTTAACTTGTGTGATTAACTTGTAGCATACAAACATACAATCCACAATCATACAAGAAATAAAACAACCACGCATGCAAAACAAATGTGTTCACAATCAAGCCAATTTGGTGGAGATTTGTTTAGCCGAAAACAAATGTCACCGGTTAAGGGTTAAAACACAAAGTAAGAGGTTTTAACCTCCCACTTAAACTTGCATCCAAATGCATCTTCATGTGTTCTTCAAGTCTTCATCATCTTCATCATTTTACAAAATATATCCTAATACATTTTGTCTAAAATTGAAATTACAACCTAATCTACTTTACATACCAAATATAAAATAAATTACATAACCAAATGAATTATTACATGCCAAATGAATAATTATTATTACAAACCAATTGAATAAATATTAATCAACCATGCATGCAACCAAACACAAGGTCAAGGCTTAGATTGTGAACATTTACATTCAACCAAAATTAGACCAAATGGAAGAACCCAAAAACCCATTTTGGGTCTCCTTAAAATCGGCCTAAATTCCAAACCCACCCAAACCCGACAATTTTTGCATTCCATTCTCATGCATGTACTTGAAATGCAAATATAGTGGGTTTAAAGACCATATAAGAAGCATAATCCATAGACCTCGGCTCTAGATACCATTGATGGAATTTAACAAGTTTAAAAACAACATGTTCATGAAGTTAACACAATCATAAAACCAATTTTAAGATAGTTAATACGAGCGGAAGCATTAATAGAACAAGTATATATATATAAAACCGTTTTGTTAAATTCCATACTAATATCAAGTCTTGGAATCATACTTACAAATAATACAAGTAAAAGAAGAAGATTATACCTCTTCAATGGTGAGTAATGAGCTGAATGGACAGCAGGATATGAAGGAGAAGATGATGGAGAAAATAGCTTCTAATTTGAAGCCTCAAGTGTGTAATACCCACAAGCCCTTTTGCACCAACACCCCTTTTGATAGAGTTAGGATTTAGGACACTTAATCACCTAGATTTAGCAAGCAAAACCACTTCCTTCCTCCCTAAAGGTCACGGCCAGCAGGCCTTGTTTCAGCAGAAAAAGTTGCAGTTTTCTTTAGTGTATGCTTGTTTTTCATCTCACTTGAGTCAAGGAATGCTTTGGTTAAAAGGAGACATGCATGCTTAAGGAATATCTTGTTCCAAGTTACCAAGCAAGCATGGGAATCACACCTAGGAGTCCCAAAAACTGCATCCTCCCTTTTTATTTAAACAACAAGTGCAATTTATATAAACTTGTAAATACATTTATAAAACTTATTAAATAAAACCATGCATTATTTATGTTACTTATATTTTATAAACTTTTATAAAATATAAAATAATATAATCATTTAAACCTATAAACAATTATATATAAATTATCCAAATAATTTACCTCAAGTGATAATACTTTAGAAAACCGATTTTCTAAAATTCTAGTGTCGCGTATTTACATAACAATCCAATCGTTAAAATAAATACATATAAAGTGTTGGTAAGTGTAGTAACCCGTCCTTATCCCCCTGGACGAAGTCATCGACATTTGGTTTTATTACGGTGATCGACTCCAAGTAATGTCTTTAAAGTGAGCAAATGCACAGCGGAAGACTTAATTCGTACCTGAGAATAACATGCTTTAAAAAGTCAACATAAAGTTGGTGAGATATATAGGTTTGATGCTAGCAGCGTTATAACAATGGACCACAAGATTTCATATGTAAACATTTAATAAAAATATTCTAAGTGGTTGAGCACTTGGTAACCATACTTAACATTTAATCACGTCGCATATTCCCTTTAATATGAAATCTTACTACACTGTACCAAGTGTAGTCACGAAACGAAGTACTGTGCAACCGTTGAATACTGGTCGTCCAGTCCGGTTGGGGTTGTCAGGCCCGATAGATCTATCAACAGGATTCGCGTTTACAATACCGCTGTAAATATTAGTTACCAAGCTACAGGGAAGTATGCCAGTGGTACAACTCAACGTAGAATATATTTTTGATCACTTGTGTCCATAACGTAAGTCATTTATAAAAACAGCGCATGTATTCTCAGCCCAAAAATATTTAGAGTTTAAAAGGGAACTATATACTCACCATACTGTATTTTGTAGTAAAAATACATATAACACCATTGATCAATTATAAGGTTGGCCTTGGGTTCATGAACCTATATTATTTGTATTTATGTTAATACAATAATCGTAATCAAACAAGTGTATATCTATTACTTTATGTATTAAAATTAATGTTCTCATATATATAATTTTATTAATACTTACTTTACATCATTATACTTATTTGATATTTAATTAATGTTACTTGTTTAAACGAAATTTTTATGTAATATTAGTATACTTTATTTAGTAAATATATTTGTATTTATATATTTATATATCGTTTGTTGTGTTTAATTATCAATTGTAGTAGTACTAGTTTAAGAATAATAATAATACCGATAGTAGTAATTTTAGCAAAAATGGTAATTTTATTAGTAATGATAAAGTAGAAATAATAGTTTTAGCCAAAATAGCATTTTCAATAGTAATGGTAAGTTTAATAATAATTATAGTTAAATAGAAATTTGTAGTGTTCATAATTTAATAATACAAAAAAAAATACTCCTAACATTCTAATATTAATGATAATAATACCTAAATTAATAATAATAATAATCATAACAATAATAATAACAAATAATAATAATAACAGTAATTAAAAAGAAAAAAAAAATATACCCTTTAATAGATCCATTCTAAAAAGAAATGCCCACCAGCGGACTCGAACCCTTGACCCCTTGCAAACCCGAACAACTCCTTAACCAATTGGGCTGTGCCCATTATCCGATTTTATACAGAAAATGTAGTCATTTAACTCTATTTTTATGTCATCCCTCTTCTTCCTCACCAAAAACCCAATCAATCAAAACCATGATTATAACAGTGAATCAAATCGACTTGTTTTTAAATTGAAACAGAATTACACTCGTGGTTGTCTCAGCTTTAAATAAAAACTTTAGTAAATATACTTATCTGTATCTGTTATTCAAGCTAACGAAGAACTCATATTCGGTTTTTAAATTCAAGAGTGTTTTAGACATAACTTATAACATGAAACAGGTTTAAAAACACTCCTAAAGACTTTCTGAAAACCCAATTTAACACAGAACATGAAAACAGATTCGAATTGTTGTGATGAACACACCGATTGACTTTTAAAACTAGAACTTTGACCTCAAAATTCAAGCTAGTTATTAGAAATTTGAAAACTAAACTTTCCAGATAGTTTAAAGAATGGATTTACAACAATACAGCATTTAAAGATTTTAAATTTCATTCCAATTCGTGATTTGGTTATAAAGTCGAATATGCAGAAGTATCGACCTGTCTGTTCTTGTTACATCTGTTTAATTCGCCTGATTTAAAGTATTTGGATTCGATGTTTGATAGTGTTGAGGAAAGACTACTCTACTAGTATCAATATCCCAAATCATCGATTTATATAACAATGTTGTCGACATAAATAAAATCAGAGAAAAAAAATAGATAGCGACATGTAAAAAGGGATTTTAGGATTTAGTCTTGGGTTTTATCTGATAAGTCTTGCTTCCTACAGAATTGGTAACATTTACAGCTAATATGGATTTGGATTATAGCAATCACCGCGACAGAAAGAATCAAAAATTAATAGAAAATAATTGAGATACAATAAAGTAATTGATTGTTGATACTGACATTAAACAGAAATTTAGATATACATTTTATATATAGGTTTTATATATCCGTTTATATATAAATATATATATATATGGTTATAAATATAAAAAATTTTAAGTTTTTGATCATTAACATATATTTTAATAATATTAATTATATTACTAATAATTAATGATATTACTATTAATAATATTTTTGATAATAAACTAGCATAGTAAATGTTAAATAATAATAATATTGTTATTAGTAATTATAATAGTAATAACTAATAATAATAATGAAGACAATTATATTAATAAGAAACAATACCAATAAAAATAATATTAAATAATAATTCTATTAATAAATATAATAATAATAAGTTATGTCTTAAAACCATACATATATTAATTTTAATAATACAACCGTCAATATTTAATGTTAATTAATAATAATACAACTAATAATAATAATAAGGATAATAATATTATTATCATAATAATATTAATAAGAATAATGATAATAATAACTTTAAATAAAATGAAAATTTTAATAATCAAGTTAATATTAATACTCTTATCAATCTTAATAATAATTATATATTTATTTACCTATTTATTTACACGTAACTGTTCGTGAATCGCCAGGCTTGGTCAAAGGTCAACTGTATATGAATATAGTTTTAAACTTTTCGAGACTCAACATTACAGATTTTGCTTATCGTGTCGGAAACATATAAAGCGTAAGGTTTAAATTTGGTCGGAAATTTCCGGGTCGTTACAGTACCCACCCGTTAAAGAAATTTCGTCCCCGAAATTTGGTAGAGGTTGTCATAAATAACAATAGGAATGTTTTCATGACGAATATGAAGTAATAATAGAGTTTTATTATTAGTGAAAGATATGGATAGAACGATTCGATCATGTGAAACGTTCGAGTGAAGCTCTCACAAAAGAGTGAGATAAGTAAGTAACTATATTCGTTTCAACTGATGACGTAGTTACTATTGATTTCCGGAATTTAAGGGATTTAAGGAAAGTCTTACGTAATAAGATTCGATTTTTCGGCGATCAGGTTCTTCTTTTATTTAATACAGCCATCTGTTTCGATTCCTCTGTCGGATATTTTATTATAAATCTACCCCTTCGTTTCCTTATTTTCCACAACTCACATCTTCTACTCGTTCTCTCTCATTTCATACCTTAAAATATTCTTTAAAATGCTCCATCCCATTCTGATCCTTGATATACTCTTAATTTTCACATCTGTTATTCTTCTTTTTCATCTACCACCAGAAGAATCTATTTACTTCTACTATACTCCTGTGTTTATAGTGTTTCTAGTTTTACCGTGTCTCTATATTGCTATCTGCATCGATATACACGATTTGAAATTTCTGGGTGGTTGTTGGGTTTTATGTCTTCCATTATATTTCGATGTTCCTGCTTCTGTCCTTTATAATCATTGTTATTTACAGTTAAGGCTCTCTTTTGTTTGCTGCGATTTATACTCCAATTTCTATTTTTGGAGCTTTATTCTTTCGTTTCCTCTTCCCGTCCTTGAGTCAAGCGAGCAATGATCCGGAATTTGTAGGTATGAAATTTGGAATGAACATAGCTAATGCTCTTAGAAAGAAATGGGAATGGCACGATTTTGATTCGTCAAATTACCAGAATATCCTGGAAAAGATAGAACTATCAAAATGATATGTTCCTAATATGTTTGGAGGTTGAATTGAATGTAAGAGCCGCGTAACATGGCACATGATGATGGTACTGTGAATCATCGCATTCCATTAGAAACTCAACATGACTTACTGTAATATACTGAAGTTGATCAAGTTTCATTATATTATACTAATTCATGTATCAGTTCCCAACACTACTTCAAAACATTCCTATTTCAAACTCGAAGGTTTCAAAATTTAGAAACTAACACAGTTTCTTTTATGTTGTATCGCAGATAATTCGGAGAGATAGATGATAATAGATAAGACTAGTTGTGAACATATCTCCAGAAATATTGAGGATATTTATAATGATAGGCACGATGATATCTTAGATTTTCTATCATTGATAGATGACGAGGAGGATTTGTTTGTGAAAGTTTAGAATGAGAAGTAAAGTATTTGCTAATGATTTCAGCAGACACGGAATTGTTTGTATTCTTTGAAATCAAACTTATTCTTTATGATTTGTCCCCGATTTTCTTCATGGTTTCGCATAATCCGCTTTTCGGTACTAAATTTTCTGTCGAGTGTTCCTAATTAACTTTTGGCCCTTAAAACCATTTACGACATGCGGCTTCGTCAGCATTCTCAAAGTGAACGGATCTGGGTCATCGGTTATCAAACCGAGGTGATTTCAAGAGAATTGTGTTTTTAGATGATTAAACGCTGATGGTAGTATGGTGAAATATAAAAGGTTCTTCGGTAACGACGGCGAACGAACAATGTGTATATATCGAAGTTATAATAAGAGTAATCTTACTGAGAAGTCGAAGTGGAGCTGTGACAAAATTAGCTTCTTGAAAAGGAATTGTAGGGTTGTTTTTGCTAATAAATGGCAAAGGATTCAACACGGTATGTGTTAAACTATGAATTTAGATTTGAGAGTTTTTCAGGTGCATAAATCTTTTCTTCCGTAGATGAAGTGCGGTTGGTTCATCTTTCCAATCGAGGTGTTTTCAAGAATCATGAAAAGCTTTGAATGCGAATTGTAACCGTCAAGATACGAATGAGGTTTAAGATAAAATCAAGTGGCAAGCTTGAAGAATTATTTAGTTTCATATGTTATAATCAATATTTTAATTTAATTCATTTTAATTGTCCAAAGTTAGCAGTCCAATAGTCCGATGGTTCAATGATTCATATATAATTTAATATATAATATTCGAATTAAATAATACGTATCGTGACCCGTGTACCGGTCTCGGTGTCGATCACAACTCAAAGTATATATATATTTTGGAATCAACTCCGACCCTGTATAGCCAACTCCCACCTTCACATATAGAGTGTCTACGGTTGTTCCGAAATATATATATAGATGGGTCGATATGATAAGTCGAAACCTTGCATACGTGTCCCGTTATTTAAAGTACGTAAAAGTAAATAACAGAAATTAAATGACAATAAATAAAATTGCGAGAATGTAAATTGCGATAAATTAAATGTTAATCAGTTAGCTGGGAACAGTTAGCCGGAACAGTTAGCGTGAAATCCTAACACAATTTCAATTAATTAATTCGTTTGTTTCTAACACTTTTTTATTTTTGTCCAATGTTTTCTTCGTTATGCCACTTGTTGAATTCTGATAGGTCAAAATCCAAATATGAAATTTGAATAGAAATGGTTATTCTGGAATGAACGGATACGTACAACGATGATTAGGCTCGAGGTACAGAATGAGATGTTGAAGCAGGTGATGTTGAAACTTGGGTTGTTGGTGGTACTGGTGTTGATGTTGGTGCCAGTGATGTTGCTGGAGCTGTTAAGTTTTGCACCATATTTTCCAAAACTACTACTCGAGCGCGAAGTTCGTTGACTTCTTCTACTAACCCTGGCCGGTTATTAGTGTGAGATGGAGGTTGGATATCTTCTCTAGTTCCGTTAATGGTAGCCTCAAGACGAAAAATTCTTGCAACGAGGGTATAAACAGTATTGCGAACAGGTTCACCGGTGAGCGGGTCGAGTACTCCGACATTAGGCGGTAGATTCGGCTCATGATATGGAGTACCTTCTTCATTTCTCCATAGAGTAAGTATTTCGTGAACCCATCCCCACTTTCTAAAGAAATCTCGGTAGTTGATCGGTTGATGCGCTCCCGTCACACTATCTTCGGAGTCAGAGGAACTTTGTCGATTCGTGGAGGCCATCGTACGCGATCACAGAAAGATTTTTGGTATGAAAAGCTTAGTGAGAGCAATGAGAGTTGGATGGTATACTCAATGCATAATATGCATAAATATATATAGTACCAGGATTCCTTAAATCACGGAGAAATTTACGGAAAATATTAGGCAAAGTTTACCGTAATAGATACGCTAAGATATGAATTTGTCTATACACTATCAATGCAGTAAATGCAATAAGACGTGTCTAGACTTAAGCAGGCAATTCCTAAAGATGATAAGCAGATAGTTTCCGACTAGGAATGATAAGCAAAACTTTTTGTCATGCAGACACGGTCAAAGTCCAGACTCACTAATGTATCCTAACAACTACTAGTCAGACACACTAATGCAATGCCTGGTTCGCTAAGACCACCGCTCTGATACCATCTGTAGTAACCCGTCCTTATCCCCCTGGACGAAGTCATCGACATTTGGTTCCATTACGGTGATCGACTCCAAGTAATGTCTTTAAAGTGAGCAAATGCACAGCGGAAGACTTAATTCGTACCTGAGAATAACATGCTTTAAAAAGTCAACATAAAGTTGGTGAGATATATAGGTTTGATGCTAGCAGCGTTATAACAATGGACCACAAGATTTCATATGTAAACATTTAATAAAAATATTCTAAGTGGTTGAGCACTTGGTAACCATACTTAACATTTAATCACGTCGCATATTCCCTTTAATATGAAATCTTACTACACTGTACCAAGTGTAGTCACGAAACGAAGTACTGTGCAACCGTTGAATACTGGTCGTCCAGTCCGGTTGGGGTTGTCAGGCCCGATAGATCTATCAACAGGATTCGCGTTTACAATACCGCTGTAAATATTAGTTACCAAGCTACAGGGAAGTATGCCAGTGGTACAACTCAACGTAGAATATATTTTTGATCACTTGTGTCCATAACGTAAGTCATTTATAAAAACAGCGCATGTATTCTCAGCCCAAAAATATTTAGAGTTTAAAAGGGAACTATATACTCACCATACTGTATTTTGTAGTAAAAATACATATAACACCATTGATCAATTATAAGGTTGGCCTTGGGTTCATGAACCTATATTATTTGTATTTATGTTAATACAATAATCGTAATCAAACAAGTGTATATCTATTACTTTATGTATTAAAATTAATGTTCTCATATATATAATTTTATTAATACTTACTTTACATCATTATACTTATTTGATATTTAATTAATGTTACTTGTTTAAACGAAATTTTTATGTAATATTAGTATACTTTATTTAGTAAATATATTTGTATTTATATATTTATATATCGTTTGTTGTGTTTAATTATCAATTGTAGTAGTACTAGTTTAAGAATAATAATAATACCGATAGTAATAATTTTAGCAAAAATGGTAATTTTATTAGTAATGATAAAGTAGAAATAATAGTTTTAGCCAAAATAGCATTTTCAATAGTAATGGTAAGTTTAATAATAATTATAGTTAAATAGAAATTTGTAGTGTTCATAATTTAATAATACAAAAAAAAAAAATACTCCTAACATTCTAATATTAATGATAATAATACCTAAATTAATAATAATAATAATCATAACAATAATAATAACAAATAATAATAATAACAGTAATTAAAAAGAAAAAAAAATATATACCCTTTAATAGATCCATTCTAAAAAGAAATGCCCACCAGCGGACTCGAACCCTTGACCCCTTGCAAACCCGAACAACTCCTTAACCAATTGGGCTGTGCCCATTATCCGATTTTATACAGAAAATGTAGTTATTTAACTCTATTTTTATGTCATCCCTCTTCTTCCTCACCAAAAACCCAATCAATCAAAACCATGATTATAACAGTGAATCAAATCGACTTGTTTTTAAATTGAAACAGAATTACACTCGTGGTTGTCTCAGCTTTAAATAAAAACTTTAGTAAATATACTTATCTGTATCTGTTATTCAAGCTAACGAAGAACTCATATTCGGTTTTTAAATTCAAGAGTGTTTTAGACATAACTTATAACATGAAACAGGTTTTAAAACACTCCTAAAGACTTTCTGAAAACCCAATTTAACACAGAACATGAAAACAGATTCGAATTGTTGTGATGAACACACCGATTGACTTTTAAAACTAGAACTTTGACCTCAAAATTCAAGCTAGTTATTAGAAATTTGAAAACTAAACTTTCCAGATAGTTTAAAGAATGGATTTACAACAATACAGCATTTAAAGATTTTAAATTTCATTCCAATTCGTGATTTGGTTATAAAGTCGAATATGCAGAAGTATCGACCTGTCTGTTCTTGTTACATCTGTTTAATTCGCCTGATTTAAAGTATTTGGATTCGATGTTTGATAGTGTTGAGGAAAGACTACTCTACTAGTATCAATATCCCAAATCATCGATTTATATAATAATGTTGTCGACATAAATAAAATCAGAGAAAAAAAATAGATAGCGACATGTAAAAAGGGATTTTGGGATTTAGTCTTGGGTTTTATCTGATAAGTCTTGCTTCCTACAGAATTGGTAACATTTACAGCTAATATGGATTTGGATTATAGCAATCACCGCGACAGAAAGAATCAAAAATTAATAGAAAATAATTGAGATACAATAAAGTAATTGATAGTTGATACTGACATTAAACAGAAATTTAGATATACATTTTATATATAGGTTTTATATATCCGTTTATATATAAATATATATATACGGTTATAAATATATAAAATTTTAAGTTTTTGATCATTAACATATATTTTAATAATATTAATTATATTACTAATAATTAATGATATTACTAATAATAATATTTTTGATAATAAACTAGCATAGTAAATGTTAAATAATAATAATATTGTTATTAGTAATTATAATAGTAATAACTAATAATAATAATGAAGACAATTATATTAATAAAAAACAATACCGATAAAAATAATATTAAATAATAATTCTATTAATAAATATAATAATAATAAGTTATGTCTTAAAACCATACATATATTAATTTTAATAATACAACCGTCAATATTTAATGTTAATTAATAATAATACAACTAATAATAATAATAAGGATAATAATATTATTATCATAATAATATTAATAAGAATAATGATAATAATAACTTTAAATAAAATGAAAATTTTAATAATCAAGTTAATATTAATACTTTTATCAATCTTAATAATAATTATATATTTATTTACCTATTTATTTACACGTAACTTTTCGTGAATCGCCAGGCTTGGTCAAAGGTCAACTGTATATGAATATAGTTTTAAACTTTTCGAGACTCAACATTACAGATTTTGCTTATCGTGTCGGAAACATATAAAGCGTAAGGTTTAAATTTGGTCGGAAATTTCCGGGTCGTTACAGTAAGCTTGTTATTCGGTATGACCCGACTTGGATCATAACATAGTGGCCACGTTAATTTAATATGTCTCTCGGGTATATGAAATACCTACACATTTGGCAACTAGCATGAAATATCTCATAAAATTACAAAAATATTAGTAATCATTCATGACTTATTTACATGTAAACAAAATTACACATGCTTTATATCTAATCCATATACCAACGAACAAAAACACCTACAAACACTTTCATTCTTCAATTTTCTTCATCTAAGTGATCTCTCTCAAGTTCTATCTTCAAGTTCTAAGTGTTCTTCATAAATTCTATAAGTTCTAGTTTCATAAAATCAAGAATACTTCCAAGTTTGCTAGCTTACTTTCAATCTTGTAAAATGATCATCCAACCTCAAGAAATCTTTCTTATTTATAGTAAGATATCTTTCTAATACAAGGTAATACTCATATTCAAACTTTGATTCAATTTCTATAACTATAACAATCTTATTTCGAGTGGAAATCTTACTTGAACTTGTTTTCGTGTCATGATTCTGCTTCAAGAACTTTCAAGCCATCCAAGGATCCTTTGAAGCTAGATCTATTTTTCTCATTTCCAGTAGGTTTACCTACTAAAATTAAGGTAGTAATGATGTTCATAACATCATTCCATTCTTACATATAAAACTATCTTATTCGAAGATTTAAACTTGTAATCACTAGAACATAGTTTAGTTCATTCTAAACTTGTTCACAGATAAGGTTAATCCTTCTAACTTGAATTTTAAAATCAACTAAACACAAGTTCTATATCTATATAATATGCTAACTTAATGATTTAAAACTTGGAAACACGAAAACACCGTAAAACCGGACATACGCCGTCGTAGTAACACCGCGGGCTGTTTTGGGTTTGATAATTAAAAACTATGATAAAATTTGATTTAAAAGTTGTTCTTCTGGGAAAATGATTTTTATTATGAACATGAAACTATATCCAAAAATCATGATTAAACTCAAAGTGAATGTATGTTTTCCAAAATGGTCATCTATACGTCGTTCTTTCGACTGAAATGACTACCTTTACAAAAATGACTTGTAACCTGTATTTCTAACTATAAACTTATACTTTTCTTTATAGATTCATAAACTTAAGTTCAATATGAAACCATAGCAATTAGATTCACTCAAAACAGATTTAAAACGAAGAAGTTATGGGTAAAACAAGATTGGATATTTTTGCTTGTTGTAGCTACGTGAAAATTGGTAACAAATCTATATTAATCATATCCTAGCTAACTCATATTGTATTATACATGTATTCTAATATATTATGTAATCTTGGGATACCATAGACACGTATGCAAATGTTTTGACATATCATATCGACCCATGTATATATATTATTTGGAACAACCATAGACACTCTATATGCAGTAATGTTGGAGTTAGCTATACAGGGTTGAGGTTGATTCCAAAAATATATATACTTTGAGTTATGATCTAGCCTGAGACGTGTATACACTGGGTCGTGGATTGATCCAAGATAATATATATCGATTTATTTCTGTACATCTAACTATGGACAACTAGTTGTAGGTTACTAACGAGGACAGCTGACTTAATAAACTTAAAACATTAAAACATATTAAAAATGTTGTAAATATATTTTGAACATACTTTGATATATATATGTACATATTTGTTATAGGTTTGTGAATCGACCAGTGGCCAAGTCTTACTTCCCGACGAAGTAAAAAATCTGTGAAAGTGAGTTATAGTCTCACTTTTAAAATCTATTATTTTTTTGGGGATGAGAATACATGTGATTTTATAAATGTTTTACAAAATAGACACAAGTAATCGAAAATACTTTCTATGTTGGATTATCGAACCGAATATGCCCCTTTTTAGCTTGGTAGCCTAAGAATTAGGGAAATGGTCCCTAATTGACGCGAATCCTAAAGATATATCTATTTGGCCCAACAAGCCTCATCCGAGTTACGAATGCTTTAGTACTTCGATTTATCATATCCGATGAGAGTCCCGGAATGATGGGGATATTCTATATGCATCTTGTTAAGGTCGGTTACCAGGTGTTCAACATATGAATGATTTTTATCTCTATGCAGTTTGCGAAATGTCTGATATGAGATGTGTTATAAAAATGAAATCTTGTGGTCTATTATTATGATTTGATAATATGTAGGTTAAACCTATAACTCACCAACAATTTTGTTGACGTTTTAAGCATGTTTATTCTCAGGTGATTATTAAGAGCTTCTGCTGTTGCATACTAAATTAAGGACAAGATTTGGAGTCCATGCTTGTATAATATTGTTTAAAAACTGCATTCGAAGACTTATGTTGATGTGGAATATTATTGTAAACCATTATGTAATGGTCGTGTGAAAAACGCTATATTTTAGATTATCATTATTTGATAATCGTCGTAATATTTTAAAGGTTATGGTTTGTTCTAAAATCGAATGCAGTCTTTGAAAAACGTCTCATATAGAGGTCAAAACCTCGTAACGAAATCAATTAATATGGAACGTTTATAATCAATATGAACGGGACATTTCATATATTACTTTCCAAATGTTTTTTGACTCTAATCCTTTAATGCAAACTTGACATTCTTCAATTTATCTAGAAAAATACTATCCACCCACCGGGTATCCACACTTAGATTCCAGTCATCATTCACAATTTGAAATGATCCTTCCTCTTCCAACCATTTATCAAAAATCTTCGTCGATTTTGGACCAAAATCAATGGTTCTATCCCTTAGAATAATGGGAGAATGGTCTGAGAATTTTCGCTCTAGAGCGAGAGCCAAGCTTCGACCCACATAAAGTTGAACTTCTCGAAAATAACAAATATGTCCAGCTTGCTAAACTTTAGTCAGTTAAAAACATATTCTTGTAAATCTCTTACCCCCAAAGGAACTTCAATCAACTCAGACTTATTGATAAACTCGCTAAACCACTTTGCTCTCCTTTTGATAAATTTTCTATTTTTCTGTTCATATTGATATCTTATTTTGTTAAATTCTCCAATGAGAACCCATGCAGCTTCGTAACCACCTACAAATTTCTCGTGGCTTGCCCATATTTTCAACTTATTAGTATCATCATGTGGACCGTAAAATAGTGACAAAAATAGACAATGCATCCCTTCGTTTCCATTTTTCCAAAACTGCAATATAAAAGTCATTTTTCCAAATTTGCATCTGAATTAATCAGAATTGGTCCAACATCTTGGCCAACCCCAATTAGGTCACCTTCATTATTGTGCTGCTCATTAATTATCTTCACATTCCCTTAAAGCTCGTTTATATTCTCATAAGATTCCAGTCCAACATCCTTCACCTTGTTTTCTTTATCTTACCTCATCTATGTATTGGGCTCTTCAGCATTACTAGCCACCTTATTGGGCTTATGCTCAATGTTGGGTATATAAATGGATTCATTGGCCTCGTTAGTACCCTTAGTGGGCTCATCCTCATTGGTGGGCTCAACCTCAGATTTTCTTGGAGCCTGACGTCATTAGGGCTAGTTGAAAAAGCATTATGTCTAGTAGATTCACATCCATCATCTTTTAATATTTCCAAAGAAGGCTGCCCCTTGGAATTATTGCTTGCTTTGGAATTTGAAGGAATGTCATCATTATTGCACACGTTCTTTATGTCTAAGCGTGAACACCATGATCCTCCCTCTTCCAAATGTTTTTCCTGGACTAGCTTTCCGATTGCTGCAACATCTTTGGTAGGCACCGTCATACAATCCACATCATCATCTTCCAGACTGAAATTCGAGATTATTTATTCATCTGCGCTGTAGTTTTCATCGTCCCCACATTCACTATTTGATTTTTCTTCTATGTCGATCTCAATGATGTCACTAAGCATTTCCATGACTTTGATGTAAAACAGGCTATTGCCAGCACGAGTTTAACAGTTTCCTTGGTCATATTTATTCCCCACACCGTTACTAAAATTCTACTTGCAATTAGGTTTTGATTTCCTTTATGAGAGCAATTGATTGTCTCATGAATTTGAACTAACCATCCTGCAATCTTACGAAATTTTTTCTTTCCAGTATCTGAAAGGTACGCCTATAATGTTAAGCCAAGTGAGCCTTTCCGATACTAGGTACAGACTATCCCTCAAACGTACATCACTTAGCCATTTTTTTAGGCAATGATCTTCGTGCTCCATGATGTTCTTAGCTGCATTTTTAGCTTCAAAGATTATTGAAGCAAAAAGGAAAAAGGTTCGAATAACATGTAAGGATCAATCTTTAGAAGGACTGAAGAACATGACACTATTTCAAACGTTATTTGAACCCGAAGGGTTTGTATTTGTCAATTCTCAGAAAGAAAAGGTTTTCATCAGAACGAATGAGCTCAATAAATATTCTGATGGGACACTCAAAGCTGTGTGGAAATATCTCAAGTATCGTCAAAGCAAGTTTGAGGACATTGACATGAAAATGAGCCTTGGAGAATTTATCAAATATCTAAAAGATGGACTTAAACTCCGAATTTATACAAGACATTATGAGATTCTATGTGGGCAAAGGAAAAGAAGATTTTTCAAGGAAATGAATGAATATCCAATCTATGAAGGAGATCTAAGAAAAGTGTGGGGTACATGGAAACCATCAAATAAGATTTCAGATAATCAAATTCAATTTTCTGATCCTGACGGTACAAGATGAAAGCCACATTTGGACTCTGAAGATTACAAAGTAGGATTACATTGTAAATTTACATTTAACAGAAAAAGGGAGATTGTTAGGACCCTGAAATGTATAGTGTAAATGTGAATAAAGCTTAATCAAAATGTTCTATAGATGAGGGCTATATATAGAACCTAAGTAGTCCTAACTAGATAGCCATTGTATTGTAGTGAGTTTAGGAAGCTGTGGAATTTCATTTCATACGAATTTCTCTCTATCCAAATATGTTACTATTCTTTCGAATCTCATTCTTTCTCTTGATTCTTCGTTATTCAATCATGATATAACCTATCATGGAGATTCCCGAGTTATATGGGCATTGAACCAAGAAGTTAGAGAAAGTGGTGGGTCCAGCAAAAGGGCGAAACTATTTGATGACTGGCGACGAAGCGAGGAGATCTAACGAGGTTGTTTCATGTACTTTCATGGTTAACTCTAATCCTGTGAAGGTGCTCTTTGATTATGGTGCTAATTTGTCCTTTGTGTCTCTAAAGTTTGTGCATAAGCTTGATAGACCACTAGTTAAGTTGAGTCGTCCAGTAGAAGTCGAAATATCAGATGGTAAAACTATGCTAGGCTTTGATGTGTGTGAGAATTATGATATTGTGTTTGGTACTGAAAGCTTTATATCGATCTTATACCCATGACATTGGGTGAATTCGATGTTGTCGTTGGCATGGATTGGCTCGATCGTTATAGAGCCGATATTGCATGTCATGAGAAATTTATTCGGGTGAAGACCTCAAGTGGGGGAGAGTTAATCATCCATGGTGAGAAATGGAGAAGAGTTGTGCCATTATGGACTTATGCACAGGCACGTCGGCTCCTTTGTAGTGGTGGTATTGCTTTTCTTACACATGTAATTGATACTCAAGAAGAGCCTCCATCTATTCGTAGTATTCCGGTGGTAACTGAATTTGAGGATGTGTTTCCGAATGAGTTACCGGGTGTTCTGCCGAAAAGGCAAGTTGAATTTTGCATCGAGTTGATTCCGGGAGCTACTCCCATTGCTAAGATTCCTTATCATTTAGCACCAATAAGATGCAAGATTTGTTGAATCAAACCAAAGATTTATTAGAAAAGGGTTTCATTCGACCGAGTACTTCACCTTGGGGTGCTCCATATTTGTTCGTGAAGAAGAAAGACGGTAGTATGCTTCTGTGTATTGATTACCGTGAGTTGAATAAGGTGATGATTAAAAATTGTTATCTGTTGCCTCGTATTGATGAGTTGTTTGATCAATTACAATGGGCTTGTTATTTTTCTAAAATCGATTTGCGATCCGGCTATTATCAAGTACAGCTCCGTGACGAAGATATTGAGAAAACAACGTTTCAGACTCATTGCGGGTATTATGAATATGTGGTGATGCCTTTTGGTCTTACGAATGCGCCCGCGGTGTTCATGGACCTTATGAATCGGGTTTGTCAACCCACGTTGGATAAATCAGTAATTGTGTTCATCGACGACATACTCATTTATTCTAAGAGTGTGAAGGAACATGAACACCATCTTCGCTAAATATTAAAAACATTGTGAAAAGAGAAGTTGTATGCCAAATTCTCTAAGTGCGAATTTGGCTAAAGGAAGTGCAATTACTTGGCCATATTGTTAATAAAGAAGGGATTCAAGTGGATTTGGTGAAAATTAAAGCGATAGAAAAGTGGGAATGACCGATTGCTCCTACAGAAGTCAGAAGTTTTCTCAGATTGACCGGTTATTATCGTCGCTTTATTCAAGATTTTTTTAAGATAGCTTCTTCGTTGACCAAATTGACGAGGAAGAAAGTGAGGTTTAATTGGGAGAATGAGCAAGAAATTGCTTTCCAATTATTGAAGGAGAAATTGTGTCAATCTCCAGTGTTAGTGTTACTAGAGGGTGTCGATGATATGACGGTGTATTGTGATGCTTCTATTAAAACCTGCAGCCATAAGAGCCTCAGTCACTCGTTGGATAATGAGTTCTTCAACTTGAGCCTCGAGCATTTCCGTAGTAAACATAATTTCCTTCAACACAAACGATACATCGAAACAAGCCCAATGAAAACAGAGTTATAAAAAAATATACTAGCAACGAGTGTTGATGACTAGTAAATAATAATAGTACATAGAGATTTGTTAGTAGTGATAAGTAGTGTTAGGTAGCACTAGTAGTAGTAAGAGGTGATAGTAGTGATAGTATTGACGGTAGTGGCACTAGTGATAGTAGTGGTAGTAGTGGTGATAGTGGTAGTAGTAATAGTAGCATGAACAATATATAGTAGTGGTATCAGTCACTTAAGTAGTAACAGTAGTAGTAACGATAATCATTCATAAAAGTAACTAAACAATTTAAGTAGTAATATTCTTATTCAAAATCCATGCATAACGAAAGTACAAAATCCCTCATGTCATAAGTAAAATCCATAAAAGCAAAATCGCATCTTGCAATGTACGTGCAAGTATCGAGGAATAAGTAATAATAATAAAATAGTTTCTAATAGCATGGAACAAGTCCAAACGAGCAATCTCTACTTCTATTTTGAAGCTCCTTCAACAAATACTCGACTATCCTCTCTAGGTTCTCAACTCTGGACGTAAGGTTATTGGGTAGGTTTAGAGGTAGAAGTGGAAACGTCATAGGGATGATAACGGCGACACATCTCAAGTGATTGGTTGTCATAATGAAAACTCTTATAGAGTGGGTTATTGGCTCGAGCAGGTCCTTTGGGTATCCTACGGTGACCTCTTGGTCCGTAGGGGTTAACAAAGTAGGGATCAACAAAAGGTGACTGGGAACGAGTAGGTGAATCGGGTAAATTAGGTTCAGATTCGGATTCGATTTTCGAATCCTCCTCGGAATCCTCTTCCGGTTCTTCCTCTTCGAGCCCTTCCTCTTCCAGCTCTTCCTCATGCTCAGATTCCATCTCGGGTTCAGACTCAATATCATCCACAAACTCGAAAATAGTGTTCCCTTGTACTTGTACGGTTTCCTCGGATTCCGTGTCGGAGTCGGTAAGAATGACAGGATTAGAAGAAGTCATCTAGCACTCAAGAAAAACACCAAGTTAATACCCTTAGAAATCATATCGTTCAAGTAAGGTAATAAGTAGCGTAACTATGGTTCATGTAACTTAGCAAGTCTAGGGTTACAGTCCAGACTCAAAAGATGTCCTAAAATTCGACTCTCTAATGCAGCCTAGTCCTAGGTAACCGATATGCTCTGATACCATATTTAACATCCCGCCAAATTCCCATCTAACGGCGTGTTAATCAAAAGTCCCACAGCTAGCGGTTACGCCCTCTATATGAGACGTTTCAAAACAATCGCATTTAATTTTACTAAAAAGTTGACTTTTAAAACATTAGTCAATAAGCCCAAAATAAGTAACACTATTGTGATCGTAACCACAAGCCAATAGTATTAAACATATGCAAAAGTTTTAAATGCAAAAGTAATAATTGTCTTTATTAAAATATGCTGACTCCAAGGCCAGACCATATCATCAAACACATCGGAAGCAAATACCTCTTAGACCTGAGAATACAAACACGCAAAACATGTCAACAATAATGTTGGTGAATCCACAGGTTTAATAGCTTAACAATGTCTGAAAACAGTTAACAGAAAATAGTTTAATTCCATTGACCACAAGATTTTAATATGTACAACCCGAAGTTGTAAATTACTACGTAATTCATGAGCACCTGAATAATAACAATGACCTGAGTATAGAAGCCACTACACTCCCTTTACCCCATAAAAATGTTTACACTTGTTCGAGTGTATAAAACATTCAAAGTAAATGCGCCAAGTTTAATATTGTTTGGGCGAGGTTGTCTAACCTAACGGATCCGTCAATCTAAATTGTGCTTACCCAAAGGTAATAAAAGTATTCAAGCTAGGGGATTTTTGGACACAACTCAATATGTATTAAATAATAAGTACTCGTGTCAATCATAAAAAGCATTTGAAAAATGTAAATAATCAGCGTGTATTCTCATTCTAAAAATAGTAAGTGAAAATGGGACTATAGACTCACCTTTGGATAGCTCTTGAACAAACGTAAGCAAATAACTCGTATAGTTTATATCCGAGTAAAGCAACCTAAGTATACGTATATAGTTTGGTCATTATTTATATCTTATAATATAGTAGTTTCATAGAGTAGGTTTTCTTATTGCTCGACTCGACTCGTTTCAAAGTAAAAGTCAACTAATTTATGCAAGTCAAACAAAGTCAACCCAAGTCAAACCAAAAGTCAAACTAAAAGTCAAACTTGGTCAAAGTGGTCAATTAAAGTCAATATCAGTAGGTTCATGTCAAATATTGGTTAACATGTCAAACCTAAGTCAACTAACACGTATCAGATCATAATTAGTCAATTACGCGATCACAGTTTATCGTCTAGCATAATGTTCATGTACAAGTTGCAAACAATGCACAATATCTCATAACACATAATACATGGTAGTATGACAAGCTCCAGATCTTAACTAGACATATAAAAGTTTCCAAAAAGCAATAGCAGGGTCTCATACGATGCATATAAGTCGGGTTTCAGAATGGACGCATTTATGGTTCACTAAATCAGTTTCTGTCTACGCACCAATCTCATTTTGAATATAACCGGAGCTAGGGCATGAAAATCAAGCTAGGTAAGTGGCCATGGTTCAAGGAAAAATCAAATTACCACATATCCAAAATCTAGACATGCTTGTTTAGCCAATTAGTACAGTTAATTCAATCAAGTTGGATGTTCTGTTTCAGCTCAAATCAGAAGTCACCAAAGGTATGGCCTTAGGGTGCACAATGGATCAGTTTTTACGACTTGACATAAACTAGACTTAAGTCAAAAAACATGTAAAGTTTCATTATACAGAAGGGAAAGGTCTCAAAAGGTCCACAACTCATGCTATAAGACTATAGGTGCAGACGTTACAGATTTGGACTGAATTCAGGTTACCATTTCGATTCGCATATTACTCAAGTTTCACAAATCCAAATGCTGTAATGCATAGATGAAAAGATAACTATAACATATGGCTTTTCCAGAAATGCAAAGACCTAAATCATCAACTCATGGAAAACGAATTAAAAAAGTCAATTTCAAGATAATGAGTAAATAAGTTTTTTCAAGAATGTTCAAACAAGCATAACGTGAGCTATACAAATCCAAATCGCATGATATCCTAGTCTAACTTGAGTGTTTTTAAGTCCTCTATCCATTTTTGATCAGTTCACAATTCAATTCCATGTCCATTTTTCCAGAATTCGACATAATCATGGATTCATCACAAAAACTTCAATCGATCATATCTTAATCATACGGAAACGAAAATACACAAATCCAAAGCCTAAAATTATTAATTTTTAGAGAGGATTTCAAATATATCAGAATATTTAACATTCAAGAAAGTCAAGTTTGTGTAATCATGCAAAACAAATTCGTGAGCTATACAAATCCAAATCGCATGATATCCTAGTCTAACTTGAGTGTTTTTAAGTCCTCTATCCATTTTTGATCAGTTCACAATTCAATTCCATGTCCATTTTTCCAGAATTCGACATAATCATGGATTCATCACAAAAACTTCAATCGATCATATCTTAATCATACGGAAACGAAAATACACAAATCCAAAGCCTAAAATTATTAATTTTTAGAGAGGATTTCAAATATATCAGAATATTTAACATTCAAGAAAGTCAAGTTTGTGTAATCATGCAAAACAAATTCGTGATTAACCCTAATCACATCAAACGATCAAATTAACGATAACAATTAACAATAACGTGTATCGATTTGAGCAATAGACCTACTCTATCAAACACTAATAAAATCAGATCTAGAAAAATTAGGGTTTAGATAAATATACCTTAGATCACTAAATTGATTACACCAATGCGTAGACAATGATGTGAATTGCAAAACTCGTGTAACGTTTAATCTAAAAATCAAAAATTGATGTTGTGGTGATAATGATGGTGTTGATGATGAGAGGGATGGGGAAGGAGTCGACTGCCAAATTTTGGTGTACGGGATTATGATTAAATTAGGTTAATACCATGTATTTATATTAAGCCCTAAATTCACTAATTAGCAACTCAGCCCCTCAAGTATGCAAAAATTAAAATTTAAGGGGGAGGAGTGGGGGTTTCAGCCGAAAATGGCCCACATGGGATTCCCGGGCTCTCGTTTTGCAAAAGCGTGTACTCATGGTCTGATCAAGCATATTTTCACTAGGTCAAGGTGAATCTACGCTTGAGTGCATGATAGGGTTTAAGGACTAACAACATTCGGACCTCCGACGCTTAGTCGTGGATAACCCACATCGGTATCGTTTTGATTTCGATAGGGTGGCCGTTTTGAGTGTCCACCAAAAACCCAGCATACGGGGTTGAGTGGCCCAAAGACATGAAGGTTTTATAGTTCATGACATACCTGAAAGTCTTTACGTGTTAGATCATATGAAGCTTGTTCGTACGATGATGATATATATGCTTTTCGTTACGTATGAGTAACCGAATATGTTTTTAGGGTTTATGAGCTATGATTTATAGGCTCACGAATTAGGGTTTTGATAGAATCTCTTCCCTAATTAAATGTAATCTTATCCCCAACTAACTCTCGTTATTTAAGGAAAAGAATCCGAATTGATTATACCGTACATTCTTCTAGAATATACTGGACCCTTATGCAAGTATACGAAACTCGTATAAGATGGTATATGCGCCTAGAGTGCGACTATACTCGTGCCATATGTCTTACATGGCAATTTGTGTGCGGTTCAGGGCTTTGGATGCGTAATTCGCATAGTCATGCGGATATCCGTATCATTAAGTCCCCCCAGTACAATGTTATATACAATGAAAATTAGTGTATAACATCGAACTAGTAAGAAAATGTACACATAATGAACCACAACAATACCCTTGAACCAAATTAGCACGATTAGTATTTCCGCTAAAAATCCTTGTTGGATTCCAAATGTAACCGGACAATGCATAAGATTATTTAAATATATATGCATAACCGGATACTGTATTAGCATTAAATGCAATGTATGCGTGCAGTCATTAAACTATCTTTTCGGCTGCATTTCCTGCACTCGAGGTGACAACTGTCACTATTTACCGAGAAGGTAATCATTGTAATTATTCAACCGCCTGTTGATGCTAACATGCACCAGACATCTTAACAAAGTGTTTAGCCTAAGATTTATACACATGTACGGCTATGATTATACCCTTGTTACTTTTTGGCTCCCGTATTTTCTCTATAAATAGGATTATGGCTTTTTCGTATCTCACAATCTTTTCCATTTAAAGTCATTCAACCCTTTTCATCTTCTCTGCCAAACCTTGTACCTGATTGTAAAAAAGGTATGTATCATACTCTTATACTTTGCGTTATACTATGTAACCTTAGTTACATATTTTACGTATTACTCATATGTTGTTCTGAGTTTTACTTTGTAGATGAAGATGGAATCATATGCACCCATTCCTGCCACCGATTCTGGTAACCTTACTAGTTTGTCTCCGGTCAGTCGTTCCGATACGATACCTTCACTATATCGAACTCCCTGATGCCAGAAGCTTTGGTAACTACAAGAGGTTGCTTGATGAAGGTATTAATTTTGACCGTCTGACCTTTTATTGAAACTCGACTTTAAGTTTTTATACGCCATTTTTATTTTTTTGCAGGTCCAAGTGGTGTATCTTACCATTCTAAGTGCGTATGCTCGAATCCTAATGATTCATCTTTACTGATTCCTAATGTGAATGAGTTCATGAAGGTTCCACTTCCGGTATTTGCAGAACAGTTTTTATTTTTACAATCTTGTGCCTCTCAGCAGTTAGTGCAGAAGTTCTCCTCACTTTCTCATTCCGGAGAACTTTATATGGACGCACAGTCGACGCTTTTCAACTTCGCCAAAGATTTGAACCGTCTGCAACAGAAATCTGCTGCACTTGCTCATCCACCACTGCCCTCAACAACAGAAACAGCTAAAATAAATGCCTTGCAAGAGGACAACGCAAAGCTGATTGCCCAACTTGCAGTTGCTGTGACTGCGCATGTGCAGGCAGAGGAGCGGATAAATGTCCTGATGTTTAAAAGGCAGCAAGAGGAGGACCAACATGTTGCTGAAAAAAGGTTTATGGAGTCTGAGATTGCATCGTTATCTGCGAAACTGAAAGAAGTAGAGAGTCATGTCATGTTTTTGAATGAAAGCTTCTGTGATTGGTTTTCAGCCCAGGAATCGTAGGGCGTGAAGCATGATGTTGTAAAGGCGGAGTACGACATTCTCCGGAAGGGTCTTCCGATGATAATCCAGCATGCTCTTGACTGCAAAGTGGTCGAGCAGCGATTTGGCGCAGCTATGGTTACTGCGCGCGCTTATGAGCGTACCCTATTCTGGAATGTCATCTGCCAGGAGATGTATGTACCCCCCGCGATTCCCCTAAACGTTGCTGAGCTGCTATCTGATGGAGCCAAGGAAAGGTGTGAAAAAGCTTGTGTCCAACTTGAATAAATCCCGATCCCCCGTCTACAATTTCTAATCAATGATCCCACCGTCTCCAAGCAGGAGATTGTCAATGACAAACTCGACTGAGTTTGTTAGGCTACCCAGGATGGATATTGTTTATTCATGCTTGGGTATTGTTTTTTGCTAGTGAGGGATGGGCCTTGCAACCTTGGAGGTTTCGCATCCCTATATTATATTTTTCTTTTATGTTTAAAGCAGAGTATGCGTCTGATCGCTGCGTGTGAGGATGGCATATTCTCCTTAGTGTAGGGCAATCGTTCCAGCCAATGCCACCCCCTTTTTTTCTTTTTTATATATTAGCATATATTAGGTCAAATTTTGTATATGTCACGCTTTTATGCTAAGCGTCTGACCTTATATTTTTATCCCAACTGTAATTTGTTAGGTTCGATTGAATGCAATCGAATATCTCTTTTGGTTAAAGTGCAATTATTGTGTTGTTATGAAGTCACTATGGCGGTTATAATGATTCATTACAATTTTATGCATGCAATAACTCCTATTTAGAATAAATGTCATGACTTCATGACGGGAGCGACCCTTCAATCATTTCATGATCTTTTTATTCTTGCGTTAACAATCCAATGTTATACCCAAAAGTAAGCAAACCAATGCTTATAAGTTTATACTCAAGACTTTTATAAAAATTTTATAAGTGTGTACGGATATACAATCCAATGTAATTTACCCGTACTCTAGACAAACCAATGTCTATACTCAAGAGTCTTCTGGCCACGCCAATGTCTGGGTTATTTAAACAAGTAAACCAAACTTGTGTTTTATAGTCTATACTGTGCAAGTCTTCGTCTTGCGCTGTGTACAAGCGTTTGAAACAATCCAATGTTTTACTACTGTCACCATTAAAAATAGTATTAGTAATCAAACTAAACTATGCCACTTGAGACTCGGAGTGTGTCCCTGTGCAGCTTAAGGGGCATGCAATCATCAAATGTAAAAATGCACAAGTTATTGGCTTAAATTGCATGATTCAATTTATTTCAAACATATTACTTGTCCAACACTTAGTTGTCATGTTTACAATGGAAAATAAAAAGTTACATAATAGAAACTTTAAACAGTTATTTGGGGTGATCAATCCCTCTGTTGTTTTTCATATGTAGCACCGTTTGAGTGTCTGCGCATGCCATGTGCGTTTTATTATTTTTCCATCAAAACTCGCTAGTCGATACGCCCCTGTATCGCTTACGCCAATAACCTTGTATGGTGATAATGCTAAAAACAAACATATATTTCATAGCATTATTCCTCAAGAAAGACAAGCTTTTAGTTGCAATTGTTCTATTTACAAGTGATATTCGTTTAAATAATAAAAGGTGAAGACAAAAGACAGATTCAACGAATTGAAGACGCAAATGACCAAAAAGCTCAAAACTACAAAATACAATCAAAGAGGTTCCAATTATTGATAAGAAACGTCTCGAAATTACAAGAGTACAAGATTCAAAACGCAAAGTACAAGATATTAAATTGTACGCAAGGACGTTCGAAAATCCGGAACCGGGACCAGAGTCAACTCTCAACGCTCGACGCAACGGACTAAAAATTACAAGTCAACTATGCACATAAATATAATATAATATTTAAATAATTCTTATAATTATTTATATATTATAATAAATAATAAAAACCGTCGGCAAGAAAGACTCCAAACTGGACTGAGCTGTAATTTCAATCTCCGCGACTCGCGGAGTTTGAAGGCCAAAAATGCCGCGAGTCGCGGAGCCCCAAGTTTTGAAAGTCCCTATAAAAGCAACCGAATTCTGAGCATTTTTCATCGTCTTTTTCTTCTCCTCATTCATACGTAAAATATATATATATATATATATATTTATAATTTATATTTTAATTTTAATTATAATTCTAATAATAAGGGTATGTTAGCGAATGTTGTAAGGGTGTAAGTCGAAATTCTGTCCGTGTAACGCTACGCTATTTTTAATCATTGTAAGTTATGTTCAACCTTTTTACATTAATGTCTCGTAGCTAAGTTATTATTATGCTTATTTAAAACGAAGTAATCATGATGTTGGGCTAATTACTAAAATTGGGTAATTGGGCTTTGTACCATAATTGGGGTTTGAACAAAAGAACGACACTTGTGGAAATTAGACTATGAGCTATTAATGGGCTTTATATTTGTTTAACTAAATGATAGTTTGTTAATGTTAATATAAAAATTTACAATTGGGCGTCCCTATAAATTACCATATACACTCAATCGGACACGATGGGCGGGGTATTTATATGTACGAATAATCGTTCATTTAACCGGACACGGGAATGGATTAATAGTCACTAGTCACTAGAATAATTAAAACAGGGGTGAAATTATGTACAAGGACACTTGGTATAATTGATAACAAAATATTAAAACCTTGGGTTACACTCAGTCGACATCCTGGTGTAATTATTAAACAAAGTATTAAAATCTTGTTACAGTTTAAGTCCCCAATTAGTTGGAATATTTGACTTCGGGAATAAGAATAATTTGACGAAGGCTTTTGCTCTTTATATTTATGACTGATGGACTATTATGGACAAATCCGTATGGACATATTAAATAATCCAGGACAAAGGACAATTAACCCATGGGCATAAAACTAAAATCAACACGTCAAACATCATGATTACGGAAGTTTAAATAAGTATAATTATTTTATTTCATATTTAATTTCCTTTATTTTATATTTAATTGCACTTCTAATTATCGCATTTTTATTTTATCGCACTTTTATTATTCGCAATTTCATTATCGTTATTTACTTTATGCTTTAATTTAAGTCTTGTATTTATTTTTAATATTTTACATTTGGTTTTAACTGCGACTAAAGTTTTAAAATCGACAAACCGGTCATTAAACGGTAAAAACCCCCCTTTATAATAATAATATTACTTATATATATATATTTGTATTTTTATAAAAGTAATATAGCGTTAAGCTTTGTTTAAAGATTTCCCTATGGAACGAACCGGACTTACTAAAAACTACACTACTGTACGATTAGGTACACTGCCTATAAGTGTTGTAGCAAGGTTTAAGTATATCCATTCTCTAAATAAATAAATATCTTGTGTAAAATTGTATCGTATTTAATAGTATTTCCTGCTAAAATTAATAACTATTTTATACCACTCTGCTAAAACATCAAGTATTTTTGGCGCCGCTGCCGGGGAACGTCTTAAACGCCGGAAGCGCAACGCTAATAGAAAAAAAAAAAAAAAATTTAGTTTACTTTTATTAAAATTCGTTTTTATAAAAATACGTTTTAAAAATTCGAAAATATAAAAAGAAAAACAAAAATATAAATACTTTTAGGAGTTTGATAAATATTTAAGTTTTATAAAGTTTCTTTAGTTTGTAAAAATATAAGTTTTATTTAATTTATTTTATAAATATATTTTATAAATATAAAAAACCGAAAAAAAATATAAATATATATAAATCTATTTTTTTTATTGTTATAAAGTATTTTATTTTTATCTTAGTTATTAAAGATAAGTTTTATTTAAATTATATAAATATTTTAATTAATATAAACAGAAAATATAAAAACAGAAAACAGAAAATAAAAATAAAAAAAAATAAAGAAAAACGCGTCGAATTTCAAACCTGTCAGTTGAATTTCTGAACCGCGCGAGTCGCGGGGTTTGGTGCCTTGAATACCGCAACTCGCGGAGGGGACCTGACACCAACAGGAAGCCCTAATCCTGCATTTATTATAGAGTATTATTAATTATTATTAATTAATTTGTAATTAGGGTTAAATATTTAATTAATTTAGTATTTAATTTAAGTTTTAATTAATTTGTATTATTTAGTATTAATTAGTTTAATTAATTTATAAAATTAGTAGTTTTAATAAATAAATAATATAAAAATAATATTTTTATAAAAATTGTACTTTTTACAACTTTTTGTATATTTTTATATTTTATCCCTTTTTAATTGTTTTAGCATAATATTTGTATTTTTAGCTCATATTTAGTTTTAAACATAGTTTTTGCCATAATTATTTTTACTTCTAGATTTTTAGGCTTTACCGTAGAATTCCTTAAGTGCTTTTTCTTTAGACTAAGATTTAGGTGCTTTAGAATTTTGCGATGCCTTTTTAAGTTTTAGTTTCTTTTTAAGTTATTTCCATTTGGGATATAGTTTTTCCTGTAAGCTTTAATATTTTTAGACACCTTTTACTATGTATCAATTATCATTCCAATTAGTAATCTCAATTTGCGATTATAATTTTAAGTTAGTTGTAGTAATAAGGTTAGGTTAGTCAAGTATTTTTAAGTTTTATAAGTTTCTTTTATTTTTCCGTAACCTTTTATTTTTCAACCATTTTTCTTTTTCGACCTTTTCCGACGAACTCTTTTTCTTTCTTATTTCTCGCTATTCTAGTTTTAGGACATAGATTTTTATTCTACTTCTTATCTAAATTTTCTTAAAATTACGAAAATTTATTTTAAGTGGTTAAATTGATAGACATCAAAATTTTCTGGTTCGTAGTAATAGTTGGATTTGTACGTGGACCGGGTTATTGGAGCCAAACAGTCCTCAATTATATTGAGACCAAACGAATCCTGCCCCTCTGCTGCATCTTTTGGCTATTCGAAACGTGGGCAAAATCAGAAAAGTCTATTGATTGGATAACTTATTATAATTTTTCTTTCCTTTTAAAAACTAATAGGATATTTAGTGAATGCACCGAGCAAGACGTTCACCACCTTTTGAACGTTCACCACCTGTAACTAGATCAAGACATTTAGCAAATATTACTGCCGTTGATTTTTCTTTAGAATCGTCATCCAGTCAACCAAGTACTTCAGTTCAAATTTCCGATAATCCATTTTTTGAACCCGACCTCACAATTGAGAATCCGGAGAATATTCAGGAACGGTTCGTAGATCCTGAACCACTAAACTTTCCTCCGGAACCACCAATCATTCAAACAGAGATTGTTGAGGAACGAACCATTAAATCAGAATCCTCTAGTGATTCCGATTCAACAAATTCAATTATGGAGAATCTGGAACCTTTAAGTATGGAAGACCGAATGAGAGCTAAACGCACTGGCCAAGGTCACGCAATTACTCATCCAGACATTAATGCGCCAGATTATGAAATCAAAGGACAAATTCTACACATGGTGACTAATCAATGCCAATTTAGTGGTGCGCCGAAGGAAGATCCAAATGAACATCTACGTACCTTTAATAGGATCTGCACACTATTTAAAATCCGAGAAGTGGAGGATGAACAGATATATCTCATGTTATTTCCCTGGACTTTAAAGGGAGAAGCCAAAGATTGGTTGGAATCGTTACCTGAAGGGGCGATCGATACATGGGATGTTTTAGTTGACAAATTTCTTAAACAATTCTTTCCGGCATCTAAAGCCGTAAGACTTCAAGCAGAAATTGTTACGTTCACACAGAAACCGAATGAAACTCTATATGAGGCGTGGACAAGATATGGAAAGTTGTTAAGAGGATGTCCGCAACATGGTTTAGACACTTGTCAAATAGTACAAATATTCTACCAAGGATGCGACATCACTACAAGGAAAGACATAGATATAGCAGCTGGTGGTTCTATTATGAAGAAAACCGAAACTGATGCTTACAAAATTATTGATAACACTGCTTCCCACTCACATGAGTGGCACCAAGAAAAAGATATCTTTAGATCATCTAAAGCAGCTAGAGCCGATTCTAGCCATGACTTAGATTCCATTTCCGCAAAGATAGATGCTGTCGAGAGACGAATGGAAAAGATGACTAAAGATATTCACTCAATACGAATTAGTTGTGAGCAGTGTGGGGGACCACATTTGACAAAAGATTGTCTCAGTATTGAATTAACAATGGAACAAAGAGAGAATATTTCATAAATAAACCAAAGGCCTGGAAATAATTATCAGAATAATTATCAACCGCCAAGACCGATTTACAATCAAAACCAGAATTATAACAGAAATATTCCATACAACAACCAACAAGGTCCTAGCAATCAACAAGTATTCAATAATACTTACAACCAGCAAAGACCTAATTTTCAAAACAAACCACCACAACAAACCGATGATAAAAAGCCGAATTTAGAAGATATGATGACGAAGCTAGTTGAAACTCAAACGCAGTTTTTCACATCTCAGAAACAAACCAATGAACAAAATGCTCAAGCATTTAGAAATCAACAAGCTTCTATTCAAAATCTAGAACAAGAAGTAAGTAACCTAGCAAGGTTAATAGGTGAAAGAAAACCGGGAAGTCTACCTAGTGATACAAATGCTAACCCCCGGAATGAAACAGCTAAAGCCATTACCACAAGAAGTGGTACAACACTTAAACCACCGGAAATACCTGTAACTTCTGATGAAACTATTCCTACTCCACAAGAACCACAACCTGATCAAGATAAGGAAAAAGAACCGGTAGTTGAAAAAGTTAATGAAGATAACACAGTTAAGGCTAAACCTTATGTTAAACCATACCAACCACCACTTCCTTACCCGAGTAAAATGAAGAAAGAGAAACTTGAAGCCGAGCAATCCAAATTCTTGGATATGTTTAAACAGATAAATGTAAATCTTCCTTTCATTGATGTGATTTCAGGAATGCCTAGATATGCTAAATTCTTGAAAGATCTAATCTCAAATAGAAAGAAAATAGAAGAACTCTCGGCTGTTACTATGAATGCTAATTGTTCAGCAGTACTGTTGAATAAGATACCAGAAAAACTATCTGATCCAGGAAGTTTCACAATTCCATGTTTTCTGGGTAGTCTTAGTTCAATAGAAGCATTGACAGACTTAGGTGCTAGTATAAATTTAATGCCGTATTCACTATACGCTAAACTAGACCTTGGAGAATTAAAACCAACAAGAATAAGCATACAACTAGCCGATAGATCAATAAAATATCCTAGAGGGATAATGGAGAACATGCTAGTTAAAGTTGGAACTTTAGTATTTCCAGTAGATTTTGTTGTTCTGGACATGGAAGAAGATTCTCAAGTTCCTCTCATATTAGGAAGACCATTCTTAAACACGGCTAAAGCAATGATAGACGTGTTCGGTAAGAAACTGACCCTAAGTATAGAGGATGAGAGTGTTACCTTTTCAGTTGATAGAGCAATGCAACAACCACAATCTGCAGATGATACATGTTATTATATTCAAACTATAGATGCACATGCAGAATTATTAGAAGAATTTCCAGAATTACAAGGAACAGGAGAATGTTCTTTAGGAGAAGGTAATGAACCAATTGATGAAGCTGAAATGTTAGCTACACTTATAGCTAATGGATATGAACCAACAACAGAAGAAATCCAAATGCTAAAAGAAGAAGACAGATATCGATACAAATCATCGATAGAAGAACCTCCGAAATTAGAGTTAAAGCCACTTCCAAACCATTTGGAATACGCTTATTTACATGGTGAATCTGAATTACCTGTAATAATATCGTCTTCTCTTACTGAAAATGAGAAATCACAACTCATTTCTGTGTTGAAAGCTCATAAACCAGCCATTGCATGGAAGATTCATGATATTAAAGGAATAAGTCCTTCGTATTGCACACATAAAATCCTTATGGAAGAAGGTCATAAAATGTATGTGCAACGCCAACGAAGACTAAATCCTAATATGCAAGATGTAGTTAAGAAAGAGATTATTAAACTGCTAGATGCAGGTTTAATTTATCCAATCTCTGATAGTCCATGGGTAAGCCCAGTTCAATGCGTACCTAAGAAGGGTGGCATGACTGTCATTACAAATGAGAAAGATGAGCTTATTCCTACTAGGACTGTAACAGGATGGCGTGTGTGCATTGATTATAGAAAATTAAATGACGCTACCAGAAAAGATCACTTTCCCTTACCTTTCATAGATCAAATGTTGGAAAGATTAGCCGGAAACAGTTACTATTGTTTTCTAGATGGATTTTCCGGATATTTTCAAATTCCAATAGCACCCGAAGATCAAGAGAAAACCACATTCACGTGCCCTTATGGTACTTTTGCTTACAAACGCATGCCATTTGGACTTTGCAACGCCCCTGCAACCTTTCAAAGGTGTATGATGGCGATTTTTCACGACATGATAGAAGAATGCATGGAAGTATTCATGGATGACTTTTCAGTCTTCGGTGATACATTTAAATCATGTATAGTTAATCTGGAACGAATGCTAATTAGATGCGAACAATCAAATCTAGTTCTTAATTGGGAGAAATGCCATTTCATGGTTAAAGAAGGCATCGTTCTTGGTCATAAAATTTCAAAAGAAGGAATTGAAGTGGATAGAGCTAAAGTAGATGTAATTGCTAAACTTCCACATCCCACCAATGTTAGAGGAGTTAGGAGTTTTCTAGGGCATGCCGGTTTTTACCGACGTTTCATAAAAGATTTTTCTAAAATTGCCACTCCTATGAATAAACTCCTAGAAAAAGATGCTCCATTCATCTTTTCAGATGAGTGTATCAAATCTTTTAATATTCTTAAAGAAAAACTAACTAATGCGCCGATCATGATAACACCAAATTGGAATCTACCATTTGAACTAATGTGCGATGCAAGTGATTTTGCAATGGGAGCCGTTTTAGGACAAAGGATTGAAAAACGATTTCAACCTATATATTATGCTAGTAAGACGTTACAAGGAGCACAAACGAATTATACAACTACTGAAAAGGAACTCCTTGCTATTGTCTATGCTTTTGACAAATTTCGATCATATCTCGTTCTAGCAAAAACGGTGGTCTATACCGACCATTCTGCTCTTAGATACCTATTTTCAAAACAAGATGCTAAACCAAGATTAATCCGTTGGATCTTACTCTTACAAGAGTTTGATATTGAAATACGAGATAAAAGAGGAGCAGAAAATCTCGCCGCTGATCATCTTTCTCGTCTTGAAAATCCCGAATTAGAAGTTCTAAATGAATCGGCCATACAAGACAACTTTCCTGATGAATATCTATTGAAGATAGATTATAAAGAAATTCCATGGTTTGCAGACTATTTAGTATGTGGATTCCTTGAAAAAGGATTATCGTACCAAAGACGAAAGAAATTCTTCAGTGATATAAAACACTATTTCTGGGAAGATCCACATCTGTTTAAAAGTTGCCCCGATGGAATAATACGCCGATGTGTATTTGGAGATGAAGCTAGTAAAATATTAAACCATTGTCACACAGGACCAACAGGAGGGCATTATGGGCCTCAACTAACAGCAAGAAAAGTTTATGATGCTGGATTCTATTGGCCTACAATTTACAAAGACGCACACCTTCTTTGCAAATCCTGTGATGCTTGTCAAAGGGCCGGAAAAATAAGTCAACGTGATGAAATGCCACAAAATGTCATCCAAGTATGTGAAGTATTTGACATTTGGGGTATTGACTTTATGGGTCCATTTCCAAAATCTCATAATAATCTCTATATTCTCGTAGCCATTGATTATGTATCTAAATGGGCGGAAGCACAAGCTCTCCCAATTAACGATGCACGAGTTGTAGTCAACTTTTTAAAACGTCTTTTTGCAAGGTTTGGAACACCGAAAGCTTTAATAAGTGATCGGGGTACTCATTTCTGTAATAATCAACTTGAGAAAGTTCTTAAAAGATATGGAGTAACTCATAAAATCTCCACCGCATATCATCCACAAACAAGTGGACAAGTTGAAAATACCAACCGAGCTTTAAAACGTATTCTAGAGAAAACCGTAGGATCAAATCCGAAGGAATGGTCCATTAAATTGGAGGATGCACTCTGGGCTTTTAGAACAGCCTACAAAACTCCAATTGGAACCACACCTTTTAGACTTGTTTATGGAAAAGCATGTCATCTTCCAGTAGAAATTGAACACAAAGCATTTTGGGCTTTGAAGACATGTAATCTTGATTTACATGAAGCCGGACGTTTACGATTAAGTCAACTAAATGAATTAGAAGAATTAAGACATGAAGCATACGATAATTCATTAATCTATAAAGAAAGAACGAAGAAATAGCATGATAAAAGAATCAGAAGTTCAAAAGAATTTAAAGAAGGAGACAGAGTTCTTCTTTTCAATTCACGATTCAAGCTATTTCCTGGAAAATTGAAATCAAGTTGGTCTGGACCATTCATAGTCAAAAGAGTTTTTCCATACGGAACGATAGAATTAATAAATTCAAAAGGGATTGAATTTAAAGTTAATGGTCACAGAGTTAAACATTACATACATGGTCCGATGGAAGTTGACAACGAAGTTAATCACAATTTCGACACCACAGCTAACTAAGTGTGGGGAGAATCAAGTCTTTAAAGGATAATATGTATTTCTGTTAGAGTTAGATTATCTGTTTTCGTGTAGTTCTCGAAAATGGAACCCGAATGGTCTTTCCCTAGCAGACCCTAAAGAACTAGTCTTCTCCCCCCATTCTGAATTTTTATTTTTTTAGGAAATGAAGACTGCCTGTGAACTAAACCATGGTCTAATGCTACACGCTTTGATCACTAAACGTAATAATGACATACTACCGAGTGAACTAGTATCAGTAATCAGAGAAAGAATGGACAGAGTTAGAAAAGAATCCAGATGCGAAGATAATAAGTTACAATTTGGTAAAGGAAAATCAAAATCCGCAGAGAAAAGAAGAGCACGACACCTAGAAAGATGTCACAAATGCGGAAAATGGTCACATGGAGGTAAATGTTCAAATAATCAAACCTATTCAAATACCGAATTTGTTACTTTATGCAAAGACGGACCGTTCATTTGTTTAGAAGAAAAGACACTGAATGCTCGAGGTTACGCCTATGTAGCTATGGAAAACCAATTAAACCGACTATCTTATGAATGGGATAGATCATATAACTAAGAAATCTATTTCACAGGTATGTCTGTACAGTTTTTTTTTTATTTTTTTTTATTTTTAACCTTTTGATAATAAACGCTAATTTGTTCGCTAAAAAGTATTAAATTGGTATTGAATAAAATTAGGTTTGGCGACCGAAATTATTGATATCATTCAAAAATTTATTACATCACTGCGAAATTTAACGTTTATTCTTAAGGTATAAATATCTTTAATCAATCAACCCAAAATATTTCAAAAATTCATCATGAGTTAAATTAGGTCTTGGAACCGAAATTACTTTACCGAAAAGAGGGGCGCATATTTTTGATAATATTTGATTGATTAAAGTGGGATAAAAAGCCAAAAAGATTTTTAATTTTATTTTTACCATGTTTTTAAAATTAATATATAAATCTTAAATTAATATTATAAACTTTGTAAAAACAATATTTTTAAAATTGTAAATATTTGAAAAATTAAAATAAGTTTGGTGTGAATTTATAATATGAATTTTTAATTTTTAAAATATGAATTTTTAATTTTATGCATTTTAAGTTTTAAGTTTGGTGTGAATTTATAATATAAATTTTTAATTTTTAAAATATGAATTTTTAATTTTATGCATTTTAAGTTTTAAGTTTGGTGTGAATTTTTAATATTAATTTTGAATTTTATATTTAAATTGTGTGAATTTAAAAATAAAAATTTACTTTATCTCATTAAGTTAAAAATATGATTTTTAAAATTCGTCGTAAGTTGAAGACTAGGTCTTTGAACCGAAATTGCTTTATCCGAGGGAGGGACGAGAACTTTTATTATCATTATTTTTAATCTTATTGAATTAAAGTATGCCAAAAACATTAAAAAACCCAAAAATCTTAGCTTTTAAAACAATCGCTACAAAAAGACAAATTTTAAAATTTTGTCGAAGGACGGACTAGGACATCGATCCGAAACGACCTCGTCCTAAATAACAAGGGAAACAAAATTTTAAAATTAAGTACTTAATTGTTTTATAAGTTAATGATTATAAAAAAAAAAAAAATAGCAAACTCCGCGACTCGCGGAGTTTGAAGGCTTAAATGCCGCGAGTCGCGGGAGGACCAAAATACAGAAAAAAATATAAACGCACAAATTGATCAGTCCACACCCCCAAAACATAAAACACTGCGAAATACTCCGAAAAAACACCCAAAAACACCCCCAAAATCACAATTTTTAACCGTTAATCACCAAATCTTTTACTAAAATCATGTTGAGAAGGATGCTATCTAGGAATTACTCAAGAAAAACGGTAAATTTCTACACCTAAACACCATTTAATCCGAAATTAGTGTTCTTGAGCAATTTTTTCCCCAATTTGATTTTGATGCTTTTTAGTGTAATTAGGCTTAAATTGTTTATGTATTATTCTTGTATAACCTAGATTGATGCTGTTTAACATGATTAGAAGCCTTAAACTTCAAATTTTAAGTAATCTAGGGTTTGTGTTCTTGAGCAAATTTGGGGCTTTTTGATATAAACAGGTTATGGCCGATTTTTGTCATGAATTGTTGCTAAATTAAGTAGTGTAACATGTCTAGGTAGTTAAATGATCCAAACTTTGAGCCTAAACATGATTTTGAGAATTAAAGTGGACTTTTTCAAGTCTAAAAATTCATGAACTTGATTTTTGAAAGATAATGCCATTTGAAACTTGTTTAATTGCTAGTAATGATTATTTTAACATGTTATTTGAGTTGAATGCTTATGAACTTGGCGAACATTTTTGTATATGCTTATTTGAAAAAGTGTAGATTTGATGAAAATATGAAAATGAGCTTAAGTTTGATATAAATTAATCATGTCATTGTAATTATTTTGATTGATGATTTTGCTGACACTAATGCATATTTGGATGCACAAAAATTGTGTTTGATGTGTTTTGCAGACTGAAAGGGGTGAATCTTCAATCCAAGCTCGCAATGCTCCTGCTGAGAATGCGGAACAATAGGAGGTGGATAACTACTACAAGCAGGATATACCTCATCCAGTCATGACCTTTTCTGATATGCACTTGGAAGAGTTGCACCCGAACCTGAGATTTGACAGACTTTGGATAGATTATCCAAAATATCAAAGGGGTTTGCATACTCTTCATTCTAAGGTTGTTGAGGTACCGAGGGTCATAGAATGGGGACCCTTAGAAGCTGTAGAATTGGCCGGGCCAATTAGGGAATTACTTGTACAGAGGTATGGTAATTCTACTTTTAATGACTGGGTACGTTTATTCACCATGCGTAGACCTGTATATAAAGTATGGTGTGAAGAATTGTTGTGTAGTATAGAGTTGAATGATCGGGTAGCTAGTTTAACCGATCGTTCTTTTATTAGATTTTTGTTAGGCGGTTCGATGCGCCACATGTCTTTACTAGACATGGCTCAGGCTTTACGTATATATACGCCTGAGGAGTTAGCATCTGCCGATTGTAGAGGGTTGATACTAAACGGTAGAAAGATAGATGAAAATTTTGATACACACGGTGTGTGGAGTCAAATGACAAGCCATCACCATTTCAAAAGGGGAAATTACTCTTATTTAGATATAGATAGAGCCGAATTAAGAGTGATTCATAGGTTTTTAGCTAATTCAATTACACAAAGAGGTAAGAACAAGGAAAAGGTAAATGAACAGGATTTGTTTTACCATATGTGTATTCGAGGCCCACAAAGCGCTGTAAGTATACCATATTGTGTGGGTTATTATTTATCAGCTATGGTTAGGGGGATGAGACCACATAGCATAATAGGAGGTGGTATTTTTATTACTTTGATTGGTGAATATCTCGGTGTGGATATAAGTCGGGGGGGATTATTAGTAGAAGAACCAGAACCCCACGATACTATAGGTTTAAATGTATACCATGGTGCGAAAGTTTTGAAGAGGCGAAATAACGCCGCAGTACAATACCATGGTAGACATCCACAGGTTGAGAGAAACCAACAGCAAGGTAATGTAGGAGGGGGGAATGAGATGCAAGAAATGCAAAGGTTTATAGCTTCTCAGGAGTACGAAAATGCTAGACAGAGAGCATTTGAAGATTGGCAAGTTCATCAGAACCAAATCATAGCTCATTGCCAACATATAGGTAGAAACTATATTCCTACACCGAAACCCATCTTCCCTCCCTGGTCTATAGAGATGCAGCCACCGTATCCTACGTATAACCCTGCCGAAGCATTCTATAGCACCTATGGTTATGCCTGGAACCCCTATTGGTATCAATATCATCCCTAGTCTACTTATTATTTTATTTTTTTTATTTTTTAATTTGTAATGATTGATACGTTTAATACTTTTGTTAATATTGTAATAGTTTCTATAATTGTCTAACTTTTATTCTTAGATTTTAATAATTTTTGAATGTGGGGTAATATACCAAACTTCAAAAATATGTATATATGTTTGCAGTTTATCTTATGTACACAACAGGGTAAAACAACGCATTTTCAAAGACTGGCATTAAGTTCAGCAAAAGCAACTAATTTTGACGACAAGATGCAAAATATATGTGAAATAACAACAAGACGGAATGAACAAATGATGTGCACTATTTATCATTCAGCAAACAAATGCCAATATATTTGGAAACTTAGGTAAAAATTTAATCATTTTCACACAAATCACCCTCAATAATTTAAATTGTTACTGATTTCTTGCAAATGAGGGCATTGCAAGATCTTATGTGTGGGAAGAGGTTAAATTCTTTCGGATTTTAAAATTTTTATCTTAAACACTTGGTTACCATTAAAAATACTAGTAAAGCAGTAGTTGTATTAGAATCTAGTGCTCTCTGATAATAAAGAACAACCCTAGTCTTATATACTGACTACCCAATTCTAGTAAAATTTTTAAAAAATTTTTTTCAATTAAATGAACTCAAAATCATGTTTATACATATTTATGAACGATAAAACTAGGTTTTAACACCGAAATTATTGTTACCTCGGAAAGGACATAAATTGAGAAACAAACCAAAATGTTAAAATTCATTTAAAATGGAATAGAGGACGATAAAAAGGAAAATAAAAGCCAAGTGTGGGAAAATTTACCAAGTTATCTTAAACATATGTCACATATATCTGTAACAAATAACTGAAAATACTTTTGCTTTGGACTAAGCTAAACTATTTTACCCGATGAAAGAAAAGAAAGATGGATCTACACGATGAATCAATTCCATCATTAAAAGGAAGTAAAGTCTTCCGAAAAAAGAAACGCGCTTCTTGATTTAGGTCATGAAGTTGTCGTCCAGACCAGCTGTAGGTTGACAAAAAAATCTAGAAAAGTCATCACTAAAATCAGCAGGAAATCCACGGACCTCAGCATTAAACAGGGTCGCCAAGTGGTCAGATTTATCCTAACCATGAGAAGGATTTATCTCGTAAAATGGGGGGGCACCATGCAAATTAGCTGGATAAGACTAATGAATCAGATCCCCAGAAAGGATAATCTCCTTAAAGATTAAAAATCAGCTTTTAAGCCTGATATTACTCAATCCTAGAGATTGACCTTAAAGATTGAGAATTCAAACTCATGGAATTCAATGATATCTAAACTCGAGCTTGAACGAGAAAATATTTTGATCAAAATTACAAACCGATTTGTTTTCTGAAAACCCTATTTTCAAAGCATTCATTACCATTGAACGTAAAATCCTAGGAATTCACCTGGAATTCATTAGGTCACCTGAACCAAATCGGGTGTCAACCGTAAGAACGGTGGTTGCATAGCATGGTCAAAGACAAGACCTTGTGCCAGACCGAAAAATTATAAGGGTGAGCTTTACTATTGCTCCTACCAAGGATAGTAATTGCGTCCGACACGTTATAGACCATAATCAAATACATGTCATTAGACATTGCCTTAACAGTTGCTTGTTCAACGCTTTCCTTTACAACCGGACGGTAGTTTACCGAAAGGTAATATACGGGACAAGTAAACTGGACGTGTTGCTTTCCAAGTACAAGGTTAGCAAGAGGGTGACACAAAACCGCAAGTTTTGAGCTAAAATTTTCAAATCTGAAACCCACCAAACCCACAAAAATATTTTGCAAACACCGGTAAAGGGTTATTCCGGAAAACTTATCTAGGGTAAAAACTAGATTTAATTTTCAAAAGATCAAATGTTTTCATAAAGATCCAGTTTCCTTAATGGATCTAAATTTTTATAGTCATGTGGGACTGTAAACCATATCGTTACTACCATTGTTTATACCGCCGTAAAGAAATCACTGATGTACAAAGTGTGAAGAATAAAGAAGTGATTCTAGTATTTCAAGACGATATTGCTTGAGGACAAGCAACGCTCAAGTGTGGGAATATTTGATAATGCTAAAAACAAACATATATTTCATAGCATTATTCCTCAAGAAAGACAAGCTTTTAGTTGCAATTGTTCTATTTACAAGTGATATTCGTTTAAATAATAAAAGGTGAAGACAAAAGACAGATTCAACGAATTGAAGACGCAAACGACCAAAAAGCTCAAAAGTACAAAATACAATCAAAGAGGTTCCAATTATTGATAAGAAACGTCTCGAAATTACAAGAGTACAAGATTCAAAACGCAAAGTACAAGATATTAAATTGTACGCAAGGACGTTCGAAAATCCGGAACCGGGACCAGAGTCAACTCTCAACGCTCGACGCAACGGACTAAAAATTACAAGTCAACTATGCAGATAAATATAATATAATATTTAAATAATTCTTATAATTATTTATATATTATAATAAATAATAAAAACCGTCGGCAAGAAAGACTCCAAACTGGACTGAGCTGTAATTTCAATCTCCGCGACTCGCGGAGTTTGAAGGCCAAAAATGCCGCGAGTCGCGGAGCCCCAAATTTTGAAAGTCCCTATAAAAGCAACCGAATTCTGAGCATTTTTCATCATCTTTTTCTTCTCCTCATTCATACGTAAAATATATATATATATATATATATATATATATATATATATATATATATATATATATATATATATTTATAATTTATATTTTAATTTTAATTATAATTCTAATAACAAGGGTATGTTAGCGAATGTTGTAAGGGTGTAAGTCGAAATTCTGTCCGTGTAACGCTACGCTATTTTTAATCATTGTAAGTTATGTTCAACCTTTTTACATTAATGTCTCGTAGCTAAGTTATTATTATGCTTATTTAAAACGAAGTAATCATGATGTTGGGCTAATTACTAAAATTGGGTAATTGGGCTTTGTACCATAATTGGGGTTTGAACAAAAGAATGACACTTGTGGAAATTAGACTATGAGCTATTAATGGGCTTTATATTTGTTTAACTAAATGATAGTTTGTTAATGTTAATATAAAAATTTACAATTGGGCGTCCCTATAAATTACCATATACACTCAATCGGACACGATGGGCGGGGTATTTATATGTACGAATAATTGTTCATTTAACCGGACACGGGAATGGATTAATAGTCACTAGAATAATTAAAACAGGGGTGAAATTATGTACAAGGACACTTGGTATAATTGATAACAAAATATTAAAACCTTGGGTTACACTCAGTCGACATCCTGGTGTAATTATTAAACAAAGTATTAAAATCTTGTTACAGTTTAATTCCCCAATTAGTTGGAATATTTGACTTCGGGAATAAGAATAATTTGACGAAGGCTTTCGCTCTTTATATTTATGACTGATGGACTATTATGGACAAATCCGTATGGACATATTAAATAATCCAGGACAAAGGACAATTAACCCATGTGCATAAAACTAAAATCAACACGTCAAACATCATGATTACGGAAGTTTAAATAAGTATAATTATTTTATTTCATATTTAATTTCCTTTATTTTATATTTAATTGCACTTCTAATTATCGCATTTTTATTTATTGTTATTATATTTAATTGCACTTTTAATTATCGTACTTTTTAATTATCGAAAGTTTATTTTATCGCACTTTTATTATTCGCAATTTCATTATCGTTATTTACTTTATGCTTTAATTTAAGTCTTGTATTTATTTTTAATATTTTACATTTGGTTTTAACTGCGACTAAAGTTTTAAAATCGACAAACCGGTCATTAAACGGTAAAAACCCCCTTTATAATAATAATATTACTTATATATATATTTGTATTTTTATAAAAGTAATATAGCGTTAAGCTTTGTTTAAAGATTTCCCTGTGGAACGAACCGGACTTACTAAAAACTACACTACTGTACGATTAGGTACACTGCCTATAAGTGTTGTAGCAAGGTTTAAGTATATCCATTCTCTAAATAAATAAATATCTTGTGTAAAATTGTATCGTATTTAATAGTATTTCCTGCTAAAATTAATAACTATTTTATACCACTCTGCTAAAACATCATATGGTCCTTCCCATTTAGGTCCGAGTTTACCCGTGTCCTCCGCTCTGCTTGCTTCATTTTTTGCCACACCAAATCATCCAATTGGAAAGATAATGGCTGTACGCGCTTATTGTAGTAGCTCGCGATTTTTTGTTTGTTGATTGCTTCTTTTATGGTCGCCATTTCCCTGTGCTCTTCAACTAAGTTTAGATTTTCACGCAGTTCTTCGCTATTGCTACTTTCATCGAAGGGAGCTATGCGCATAGTTGGCACATTTATTTTCACTGGTATTACAGCCTCGGACCCATACACCAAACTGAAAGGTGTTTCATTAGTTGTGCCTTTTGGTGTTGTGCGGTGTGCCCACAGTACATTCAGCAGTTCATCTATCCAACCCCTCCGACACAATCTAAGTCTTGCTTTGATACCTAACACAATATCTCGATTTGTTACTTTGCACTGGCCGTTTTCCTGGGGATGTGCAACTGACGTGAATGTTTGCTTTATATTTAGCTCTTGGCACCAATCGCTGAATGGGTTACCTTCAAATTTTATACCATTGTCACTTACTATTTCGTTTGGTATTCCAAACTGACATACGATGTTTTTCCACACAAAATTTCAGATTTGTTTGCCCGAAATTTTTTTCAGCGGTTTGGCTTCTACCCACTTTGTAAAATAATCAATGGCCACTACCAAGAACTTTACACCTCCTGGTCCTGTGGGGAATGGCCCTACTATATCAATGGCTCATTTACAGAAAGGCCATGGAGATGCGACTGGTATCATTGGATGTCGCGGAGCTTTACTTACCGGTGCGTGCATCTGACACGACTGACATTTGCGTATTACCTCCACAGCATCTCTGTATATTGATGGCCAATAGTATCCATGCTGCATTATTTTGGACGCAAATGTTTTGTGCCCAGAGTGCAGAGCGCACATTCCCTCGTGCACTTCCCGTATGATTGACTCTGCTTGAGTTGGATTAAAACACCGCAAATGGGGTCCCAAGAAAGACTTTCTGTATAGAATTCCTTTATCTAAAAAATATATCAGTGCTTTCATTTTAATCTTTCTTGCTTCTGTTGAATCTATTGGCAATGTACCTTTATTCAGAAATTCCACTATCGGTGTCATCCAACTCTGCTCCTCTTCTTCAACTGTAGCGGATACACCGTCTGTATCAATGGATTTTACTTTCACTTCCTCAACCCAAATGTCTTTCTTAAAATGGCTGAATGTTAAGGCAGCTAGCTTACTGAGCGCATCCGCCTTTTAATTTAATGTTCTTGAAACCTGAGTTATCTGGAATAAATCAAAGTCTAACGCAAGCTCTTGCAAAAGTTTCAGATACTTTTGCATCGATTCATCATGTGCTTCAAATATCCCGTTGAATTGGTTTGCAACTAGTTGTGAATCGACATATAATGACAGCTCTTTTACCTCCAAATGTTTTGCTACCCGCATTCTAGATAACAACGCTTCATACTCAGCTTCATTGTTTGATACAGGGAAGCTAAAATGCAGTGCGAAGGTATATTATTCTCCTTCTGGACTTTTCAGGACTATTCTTGCCCCTGCACCTTCTGGACACAAACCCCATCTGTGTGCATTTCCCACAGCTACTCGGGCGGAGGTGGTATTTCTTTTTATTCATGCGAGACTTCGATATCTTTGGCTGTTTCAGCCAGATAATCTGCCAGAACGTGCCCTTTTACCACACTTCTTGGTGAAAAGCTTATCTCATGCTCACCTAATTCAATAGCCCATTTGGCCATGCGACCAAAATTTTCTGGTTTGTATAGCACCTGCTCAACAAGTATCAGCGAATGTAATTTTGCTAGAATTTTCAAGCAATTTTAAGTTATTTGACAATACTTTGTTTCTGTCATACCTGATTTATTGGTTGGTCTGTTAGGACTATTATTCGATCCGCTTGAAACTATCTCCTTAAGCGTCTAGCCGTATGTACGAGTGCATAAACCAGTTTTTGAATTGCAGGGTAGTTTAATTCACTTTCTGTTAAAGCTTTGCTAACAAAATATACAGGCATTTGTACATGTCCGCACAGCATAATCAAATAATTTTAAATGTCTATTGACTAAAAAGTGACTATATTTAAGTTTATGGAGCATACATGTCCCCTGTCAGCTATCAATACTGAACTTATCGCTTCTTTCGATGCTGCTAAGTAAAGTATCAACGTTTCTTCTGCAATCGGCGCAGTCATCGTCGGAAACTCTTTTAACAATTTTTTCATTTCTTGAAACGCCACTTCTACTTCCTCTATCCACTTGAAATCCGTTTTCTTTAAGCAATTCTTTAACGTCCCGAAAAAGAGCGATCGCTCTGCGGATTTTGATAAAAACCTGGTTAACGCCGCCAATTTACCCATTAAACTTTGCACCTCTTTTTTATTTATGGGCAACGGCATATTTTCGATTGCCTCTATTTTCTTTGGATTTGCGCGTATCCCGCGCTCAGTTATTATATGACCAAGAAACTTTCCTTCCTCTTCTCTAAAACTGCACTTCGACGGATTGAGCTTCATATTTATCTTTCTTAACGATGCAAACGTTTCTAATATATCTTCCAACAAACCTTGCTCTGTTGTACTTTTTATCACCAAATCATCAACATATGCTTCTAAATTTCTGCCAATCTGACTTTTGAAAGCCTCGTCTATTACGCGTTGGTATGTTGCTCTGGCATTCTTTAAACTAAATGGCATCTTGGTATAACAATATATACCCTGGCTTGTGTGAAAGGCAGTTTTATCCTCATCATCTGCTGCCATCTGTATCTGATGGTATCCTTTGTACGCATCCAGATCCAGAAAACATTTATATCGGAAGCCGGCTAGCGACTCAACTTTCCAGTCTATTTCTGGTAGAGGATAATTATCTTTGGGACAGGCTTTGTTGATGTCCGTGGAGTTGACACATATGCGCCAACACCCATCAGGCTTTTTTACCAGTACCGGGTTTGCCACCCACGTTTGGTACCTTACTTCTCATAATATGTTTGCTTTGACTAACTTGTCAACTTCTGCCTTCAACCATTCGCTTCTTTCCGGTGCCATACCACGTTTCTTTTGTCGTACCGGCGTTAGACTTGGATTTGCATTAATTTTATGCTCAGCAATTTCTCTTGGCACGCCGGTCATCTCTACTTCCTTCCATGAAGAGACATCTGCATTAGAAGCTAATATGTTACGAAGCTTAAACTTTGTTTCATCAGACAATCCTCCGCTGATTTTAATTTTTTGCTCTGCATATCGCGGATTTGCGATAATCATGCAGCTTCGAAGCTGTTCTTCTTCACTTGGCTGTTTCTCAGCTTATTCTATAGCTGCAACACTTGCATCTTATTTTTCTGACCTTATCGTCGCAATTCCTAATGGTGTTGGGAACTTGATAAGGCCATGCACTGTGGAAGGGATAGCTGCCAATTTTTGCAAAGTTGTGCGTCCTACAAGTGCATTATATTTCGTGTAAGACCTTACTACATCAAATTATACTTTGTACTTCTTACTAACTCCTTATCATCATCATCTACCAGCTCAAATTCTAACTCGATGATCCCAAATAGCAATGCGGACTCCCCAGAAAATCCTGATAATGCGGTGCTAGGAGTTACTAGCTTGGCTCGCACCACTCCTGGCAACAAGCGGAAACAATGTTAGTACATTATATCAACACCGCAACCAGTGTCTACAAGCAATCACTTTATGATGTACCCGTAGCCTTTAACGCGCCCCTTAATTGTGATGGGCGCATCCGAGGGTTCCTGCGCTATGGCCGAGAACATGATGGGAGTGTTTTCCCACTCTTCTGACAATTCTAACTTACGTCTCTGATTTGCACGTCTACTGGTTACCATATTAATAGTTTTATCCATTTCCCTTCAATCATTCTTCCTTTGCCATGGATATTCTTTTTCTCCTTTCGGCTTCTCACTTGATGTTTTTCCACTTTTCTTCAACTGTTGCAATCTTCCTCTTTTTAGTTCAGCAACTACCTTTTCTATTAGATGCCGACATTCGTTGGTTTCATGACCATAATCATCATGAAAATCGCAAAATTTGCTTTTATCTCTGTTCCCATATTTTGACAAAGGTACCGGGGGTTCGAAGCTTTTGCATACTGCCTCTGTAGCTAAAATTTCTTTTGGTGTTTTTGTGAGGTCTTTTATTAATGCAACATTATCAGCGTGGTTGCTTTTAAACCGCTAACTTCTTCCCCCTTGTTGTTATTAAACTTACGATATTTATCACTATTGTAATTATCACTTCGGGGTGGCCAACTACTACCATAGCGCTTGCCAGATTCTGATCCTCTTCCATGCATTCGATAATAATCGTCATCAATATCCATTCTTGAAGAGGTATTTCTGCAATTTTGCTTTATGTCTTCTTGTGCACGCATGTAATCATGCGTTTCTTTTATAGCTTCTGCGAAAGTATCCGACACTCTTCTGCATAATCGCTGCCATAAAGATAGATGTCTGGTCGTATCTATACAATGTATAAAGCCTGAAACCTTCTGACTTTCTGGTAAGTCTTGTATTTTGGCCACCTCCTTGGTGTACCTGTCTATTACTTCTCCCAAGCTTTCTTTTGGTTTCTGCTTAATGATGTGGCATTCAACATGTGTTCTTAACTTCCCAGTGTTAAAGGTAACACAGGTGCTACTATGAAGGGATGATTTGCAATGTGTGGCACAAACTTTTCCGTGGTAGGAGCTAGCTCAAGACTTTGCTTAGCTTTTTGTCCTTGCATCACCGCGAACCAATTGCTCATAAATTCGTGTACTCGCACTGGCTCATTAAAAGCTGGCGCCAAGTGCGGTGGCGTGACCTGCTGCAAATGAGATATAAAGCTGTTTGACTGAGTCGCTACATAGTGCGTCCCGCTATATTGGTTACTTGCAATAGTAGGGATTGGTTGCGAAGATGCATACGTCGTTGACCCTCGTTGCGGTGTCAGCGTAATATATAAACCATCTAGATTTCTCAGACCCATCTGCCCGATTCTTTCCTGAGCATTTTCGGTAGTAACCCTTTCAATAGGATTTTCGGGTTCAACCGAGGTGATGATTGGTATGGTACCCATACAGGTAGTTTTTGTAGTGACCCGAACTTTTCCATGTTTATATATATTAATTGAGATTGATATTTACATGATTAAATGTTTCCAACATGTTAAGCAATCAAACTTGTTAAGACTTGATTAATTGAAATATGTTTCATATAGACAATTGACCACCCAAGTTGATCGGTGATTCACGAACGTTAAAACTTGTAAAAACTATATGATAACATATATATGGATATATATATATAGTTAACATGATACTATGATAAGAAAACATATCATAAAGTATATTAACAATGAACTACATATGTAAAAACAAGACTACTAACTTAATGATTTTTGAACGAGACATATATGTAACGATTATCGTTGTAAAGACATTTAATGTATATATATCATATTAAGAGATATTCATACATGATAATATCATGATAATATAATAATTTAAAATCTCATTTGATATTATAAACATTGGGTTAACAACATTTAACAAGATCGTTAACCTAAAGGTTTCAAAACAACACTTACATGTAATGACTAACGATGACTTAACGACTCAGTTAAAATGTATATACATGTAGTGTTTTAATATGTATTTATACACTTTTGAAAGACTTCAATACACTTATCAAAATACTTCTACTTAACAAAAATGCTTACAATTACATCCTCGTTCAGTTTCATCAACAATTCTACTCGTATGCACCCGTATTCGTACTCGTACAATACACAGCTTTTAGATGTATGTACTATTGGTATATACACTCTAATGATCAGCTCTTAGCAGCCCATGTGAGTCACCTAACACATGTGGGAACCATCATTTGGCAACTAGCATGAAATATCACATAAAATTACAAAAATATGAGTAATCATTCATGACTTATTTACATGAAAACAAAATTACATATCCTTTATATCTAATCCATACACCAACGACCAAAAACACCTACAAACACTTTCATTCTTCAATTTTCTTCATCTAATTGATCTCTCTCAAGTTCTATCTTCAAGTTCTAAGTGTTCTTCATAAATTCCAAAAGTTCTAGTTTCATAAAATCAAGAATACTTTCAAGTTTGCTAGCTCACTTCCAATCTTGTAAGGTGATCATCCAACCTCAAGAAATCTTTGTTTCTTACAGTAGGTTATCATTCTAATACAAGGTAATAATCATATTCAAACTTTGGTTCAATTTCTATAACTATAACAATCTTATTTCAAGTGATGATCTTACTTGAACTTGTTTTCGTGTCATGATTCTGCTTCAAGAACTTCGAGCCATCCAAGGATCCATTGAAGCTAGATCCATTTTTCTCTTTTCCAGTAGGTTTATCCAAGGAAATTAAGGTAGTAATGATGTTCATAACATCATTCGATTCATACATATAAAGCTATCTTATTCGAAGGTTTAAACTTGTAATCACTAGAACATAGTTTAGTTAATTCTAAACTTGTTCGCAAACAAAAGTTAATCCTTCTAACTTGACTTTTAAAATCAACTAAACACATGTTCTATATCTATATGATATGCTAACTTAATGATTTAAAACCTGGAAACACGAAAAACACCGTAAAACCGGATTTACGCCGTCGTAGTAACACCGCGGGCTGTTTTGGGTTAGTTAATTAAAAACTATGATAAACTTTGATTTAAAAGTTGTTATTCTGAGAAAATGATTTTTATTATGAACATGAAACTATATCCAAAAATTATGGTTAAACTCAAAGTGGAAGTATGTTTTCTAAAATGGTCATCTAGACGTCGTTCTTTCGACTGAAATGACTACCTTTACAAAAACGACTTGTAACTTATTTTTCCGACTATAAACCTATACTTTTTCTGTTTAGATTCATAAAATAGAGTTCAATATGAAACCATAGCAATTTGATTCACTCAAAACGGATTTAAAATGAAGAAGTTATGGGTAAAACAAGATTGGATAATTTTTCTCATTTTAGCTACGTGAAAATTGGTAACAAATCTATTCCAACCATAACTTAATCAACTTGTATTGTATATTATGTAATCTTGAGATACCATAGACACGTATACAATGTTTCGACCTATCATGTCGACACATCTATATATATTTCGGAACAACCATAGACACTCTATATGTGAATGTTGGAGTTAGCTATACAGGGTTGAGGTTGATTCCAAAATATATATAGTTTGAGTTGTGATCAATACTGAGATACGTATACACTGGGTCGTGGATTGATTCAAGATAATATTTATCGATTTATTTCTGTACATCTAACTGTGGACAACTAGTTATAGGTTACTAACGAGGACAGCTGACTTAATAAACTTAAAACATCAAAATATATTAAAAGTGTTGTAAATATATTTTGAACATACTTTAATATATATGTATATATTGTTATAGGTTCGTGAATCAACAGTGGTCAAGTCTTACTTCCCGACGAAGTAAAAATCTGTGAAAGTGAGTTATAGTCCCACTTTTAAAATCTAATATTTTTGGGATGAGAATACATGCAGGTTTTATAAATGATTTACAAAATAGACACAAGTACGTGAAACTACATTCTATGGTTGAATTATCAAAATCGAATATGCCCCTTTTTATTAAGTCTGGTAATCTAAGAATTAGGGAACAGACACCCTAATTGACGCGAATCCTAAAGATAGATCTATCGGGCCCAACAAGCCCCATCCAAAGTACCGGATGCTTTAGTACTTCGAAATTTATATCATATCCGAAGGGTGTCCCGGAATGATGGGGATATTCTTATATATGCATCTTGTTAATGTCGGTTACCAGGTGTTCACCATATGAATGATTTTTATCTCTATGTATGGGATGTGTATTGAAATATGAAATCTTGTGGTCTATTATTATGATTTGATATATATAGGTTAAACCTATAACTCACCAACATTTTTGTTGACGTTTTAAGCATGTTTATTCTCAGGTGATTATTAAGAGCTTCCGCTGTCGCATACTTAAATAAGGACAAGATTTGGAGTCCATGCTTGTATGATATTGTGTAAAAACTGCATTCAAGAAACTTATTTTGTTGTAACATATTTGTATTGTAAACCATTATGTAATGGTCGTGTGTAAACAGGATATTTTAGATTATCATTATTTGATAATCTACGTAAAGCTTTTTAAACCTTTATTGATGAAATAAAGGTTACGGTTTGTTTTAAAATGAATGCAGTCTTTGAAAAACGTCTCATATAGAGGTCAAAACCTCGCAACGAAATCAATTAATATGGAACATTTTTAATCAATAAGAACGGGACATTTCAGTTGGTATCAGAGCGTTGGTCTTAGAGAACCAGAAAATTTGCATTAGTGTGTCTTATCGAGTTTGTTAGGATGCATTAGTGAGTCTGGACTTCGACCGTGTTTTCTTTAAAAATGATTGCTTAACATTTTTGTTGGAAACTATATATTTTTAACATATGAATATTATGTGATATATTAATCTCTTAACGTGTTTGATATTATGTGATAGATGTCTACCTCTAGAACAAGTCCCATTGACTCACCTAATAATAATGAAGAGTCAAATGTAAATTGGAATGATTTGTGGACTGATTCACAAGTTCCCGAAGAGGAACCGGAAGAAGAGTCGGAACCGGAAGAAGAATCGGAACCGGAAGAAGAATCGGAACCGGATGAAGAAATAGAACCGGTGGAGGAAATAATAAAACGGTTAAGTAAAAGAAAATCCTCAACCAACCGACCAAAGTTAATTATGGTCAATGGTGTTTCCGCCAAGGAAGCAAATTATTGGGAGGATTACCAATTTTCCGATGAATCGGATTCCGACGAGAATTCCGATGATGTTATAGAAATTACCCCAACTGAATTTAAAAAGGCAAAAGAAAATAATAAGGGAAAGGGCATAAAAATAGAGAAATCTAATTCCAACCCCGATGAACTTTATATGTATCGTCAACCCCCGAAGTCCTTAAGTTGTAACAATGACCCGGGAACCTCTAAACCACCAGGTTTTTCTAAACCAATGTGGACAACGACGGCTCGTATTAGGGGAACATCATATATCCCTAGAAACTTGGCAAAACGAACCAAAACCGAAGAAGAAGAAACGAGCGAGTCGGAATAAGATAGTTGTATTCGTGTGGTGTAATATATGTAATATAGTGTTCTTATGCTTTATGATATATGTAAAAATTGCTTGTATTAATAAGTATTTTTTTTATGAATCTAACTCTTGTCTATTTTACAGTTTAAAAACACAAAATGGATAGACAACCCAATATTTTAAGAGACCTACCCGGAGACATGATTGATGAAATCTTGTCTAGAGTCGGCCAGAATTCTTCGGCACAACTATTTAAGGCGAGATCAGTTTGTAAGACATTCGAAGAACGTTCCAAGAATGTCTTGGTTTATAAGAGACTTTCGTTTGAAAGATGGGGGATATCACATTGGGAAACCCATAAGTTACGATGTGTTTACTTTGACGCATATATTGCGGGGAACCCAAATGCTATTTTACGCAACGGGTTAAGAAATTATTTTGACTCAATATATCCGAATATTGGACTTCGTGATTTAGAAAAAGCGGCTAACATGCAACATAAAGAAGCATGTTATGCTTACGGATTAGTAATGTTCGCTTCTCACCAAAGTGAGAACAAGAACATCGGGCTACAACTATTAAACAAAACGTTTCCACAAGTGACGGAGTCGGTAATTGGGGTAAGAAATGAGGTTTTTAGATTATTACGGGACTGTTGGACATTACGTAACCCTCGTCCCTTTGATGACGTTACAACACGCTGTCTTATCAACGGCCATAACGGTTATGTTGCACAAGACCAAGGATGGGAAGTAGTCCTAGTAAAACCAGAATGCATGACTTGTTTCTGGACGTATGAATTACGTGTCTTTATTGCCTTTGCTGAACGACTTGTGTACTAGCTAGAATTGTCTTCACAACTATCTTGTATCAAAGTTATTGTGTGCTATATTTCATGCTTTATGTAAAATAAGCGGTATTGTAAGTTTGTAAAATATTGTATAAAAGTTTGAACGCGAAATATTATTACAATCAGTTTTTCATATAGAATTGTAGTAGTTGAATTGTATATTAGCTACTAAGTATGAACTTAACGGGTAGGTACTACCTGAATTTAAACTTATAAAACGCTAATATGAAGAAAAAGCTTTTATAAATGAGTTCATATTATGCTACGAAATACTATTAACTACTCTTAATATTCTGTATGATTAACTTGTTCCATTTAACTATTTTGAAGGAAATGGCACCGACTACTCGACACACCGTGAATATGAATGAAGAGGAATTCCGTACTTTTCTAGCTTCAAACATAGCCGCAGTACAGGCTGCGCTACATACCAACAATAACCTTGGATCTAGCAGTACAGGAAATCGTGTAGGATGCACCTACAAAGAATTCACTGCCTGCAAACCTTTGGAATTTGATGGAACCGAAGGACCGATCGGATTGAAACGGTGGACCGAGAAGGTTGAATCGGTGTTTGCCATAAGTAAGTGTACTGAAGAGGACAAAGTGAAGTACGCTACGCATACCTTCACAGGTTCTGCGTTAACATGGTGGAATACCTATCTAGAGCAAGTGGGACAAGATGATGCGTACGCACTACCGTGGTCAGCATTCAAGCACTTGATGAACGAGAAGTACCGTCCCAGAACCGAGGTCAATAAGCTCAAGACAGAACTTAGAGGGTTACGAACCCAAGGATTTGATATTACCACGTACGAAAGACGATTCACAGAATTGTGCCTATTGTGTCCGGGAGCATTCGAAGATGAGGAAGAGAAGATCGACGCGTTTGTGAAAGGACTACCGGAAAGAATCCAAGAAGATATAAGTTCACACGAGCCCGCCTCCATACAACAGGCATGTAGAATGGCTCACAAACTAGTGAACCAGATTGAAGAAAGAATTAAAGAACAGACTGCTGAAGAGGCCAATGTGAAGCAAGTCAAAAGAAAGTGGGAGGAAAACGGTGATAAGAATCACCAATACAACAACAACAGCAATTACAACAATAATCGCAACAATTATCCCAACAATCGCAACATCAATCGCAACTACAACAAACGGCCCAACAACAACAACAACAACAACAGCAGCAACTACAACAATCATCCCAACAACAATAATAACCGCAACAACAACAACAATCAGAAGCAGCTATGCCAAAGGTGTGAAAAGAATCACTCGGGGTTCTGCACCAAATTTTGCAACAAGTGTAAAAGAAATGGTCATAGCGCGGCGAAGTGTGAGGTCTACGGACCAGGGGTTAATAGAACGAAAGGAACAAATGGTGTCGGAACGAGTAATGGCGGAGCAAGTAGTGTCGGAGCAAGTTATGCCAATGTAGTTTGTTATAAATGTGGAAAACCAGGCCACATTATTAGAAATTGCCCGAACCAGGAGAACACGAATGGACAAGGCCGTGGAAGAGTTTTCAATATTAATGCGGTAGAGGCACAGGAAGACCCGGAGCTTGTTACGGGTACGTTTCTTATTGACAATAAATCTGCTTACGTTTTATTTGATTCGGGTGCGGATAGAAGCTATATGAGTAGAGATTTTTGTGCTAAATTAAGTTGTCCATTGACGCCTTTGGATAGTAAATTTTTACTCGAATTAGCAAATGGTAAATTAATTTCAGCAGATAATATATGTCGGAATCGAGAAATTAAACTGGTTAGCGAAACATTTAAGATTGATTTGATACCAGTAGAGTTAGGGAGTTTTGATGTGATAATCGGTATGGACTGGTTGAAAGAAGTGAAAGCAGAGATCGTTTGTTACAAAAATGCAATTCGCATTATACGAGAAAAAGGAAAACCCTTAATGGTGTACGGAGAAAAGGGCAACACGAAGCTACATCTTATTAGTAATTTGAAGGCACAAAAACTAATAAGAAAAGGTTGCTATGCTGTTCTAGCACACGTCGAGAAAGTACAAACTGAAGAAAAGAGCATCAATGATGTTCCCATTGCAAAAGAATTTCCCGATGTATTTCCGAAAGAATTACCGGGATTACCCCCACATCGATCCGTTGAATTTCAAATAGATCTTGTACCAGGAGCTGCACCAATAGCTCGTGCTCCTTACAGACTCGCACCCAGCGAGATGAAAGAACTGCAAAGCCAATTACAAGAACTTTTAGAGCGTGGTTTCATTCGACCAAGCACATCACCGTGGGGAGCTCCTGTTTTGTTTGTCAAGAAGAAAGATGGTACATTCAGGTTGTGTATCGACTACCGAGAGTTGAACAAACTTACCATCAAGAACCGCTACCCACTACCGAGAATCGACGACTTATTTGATCAACTACAAGGCTCGTCTGTTTATTCAAAGATTGACTTACGTTCCGGGTATCATCAAATGCGGGTGAAAGAAGATGATATTCCAAAGACTGCTTTCAGAACACGTTACGGTCATTATGAGTTTATGGTCATGCCGTTTGGTTTAACTAATGCACCAGCTGTGTTCATGGACCTTATGAACCGAGTGTGTGGACCATACCTTGACAAGTTTGTCATTGTTTTCATTGATGACATACTTATTTACTCAAAGAATGACCAAGAACACGGTGAACATTTGAGAAAGGTGTTAGAAGTATTAAGGAAGGAAGAATTGTACGCTAAGTTTTCAAAGTGTGCATTTTGGTTGGAAGAAGTTCAATTCCTCGGTCACATAGTGAACAAAGAAGGTATTAAGGTGGATCCGGCAAAGATAGAAACTGTTGAAAAGTGGGAAACCCCGAAAACTCCGAAACACATACGCCAGTTTTTAGGACTAGCTGGTTACTACAGAAGGTTCATCCAAGACTTTTCCAGAATAGCAAAACCCTTGACTGCATTAACGCATAAAGGGAAGAAATTTGAATGGAATGATGAACAAGAGAAAGCGTTTCAGTTATTGAAGAAAAAGCTAACTACGGCACCTATATTGTCATTGCCTGAAGGGAATGATGATTTTGTGATTTATTGTGATGCATCAAAGCAAGGTCTCGGTTGTGTATTAATGCAACGAACGAAGGTGATTGCTTATGCGTCTAGACAATTGAAGATTCACGAACAAAATTATACGACGCATGATTTGGAATTAGGCGCGGTTGTTTTTGCATTAAAGACTTGGAGGCACTACTTATATGGGGTCAAAAGTATTATATATACCGACCACAAAAGTCTTCAACACATATTTAATCAGAAACAACTGAATATGAGGCAGCGTAGGTGGATTGAATTATTGAATGATTACGACTTTGAGATTCGTTACCACCCGGGGAAGGCAAATGTGGTAGCCGATGCCTTGAGCAGGAAGGACAGAGAACCCATTCGAGTAAAATCTATGAATATAATGATTCATAATAACATTACTACTCAAATAAAGGAGGCGCAACAAGGAGTTTTAAAAGAGGGAAATTTAAAGGATGAAATACCCAAAGGATCGGAGAAGCATCTTAATATTCGGGAAGACGGAACCCGGTATAGGGCTGAAAGGATTTGGGTACCAAAATTTGGAGATATGAGAGAAATGGTACTTAGAGAAGCTCATAAAACCAGATACTCAATACATCCTGGAACCGGGAAGATGTACAAGGATCTCAAGAAACATTTTTGGTGGCCGGGTATGAAAGCCGATGTTGCTAAATACGTAGGAGAATGTTTGACGTGTTCTAAGGTCAAAGCTGAGCATCAGAAACCATCAGGTCTACTTCAACAACCCGAAATCCCGGAATGGAAATGGGAAAACATTACCATGGATTTCATCACTAAATTGCCAAGGACTGCAAGTGGTTTTGATACTATTTGGGTAATAGTTGATCGTCTCACCAAATCAGCACACTTCCTACCAATAAGAGAAGATGACAAGATGGAGAAGTTAGCACGACTGTATTTGAAGGAAGTCGTCTCCAGACATGGAATACCAATCTCTATTATCTCTGATAGGGATGGCAGATTTATTTCAAGATTCTGGCAGACATTACAGCAAGCATTAGGAACTCGTCTAGACATGAGTACTGCCTATCATCCACAAACTGATGGGCAGAGCGAAAGGACGATACAAACGCTTGAAGACATGCTACGAGCATGTGTTATTGATTTCGGAAATAGTTGGGATCGACATCTACCGTTAGCAGAATTTTCCTACAACAACAGCTACCATTCAAGCATTGAGATGGCGCTGTTTGAAGCACTTTATGGTAGAAAGTGCAGGTCTCCGATTTGTTGGAGTGAAGTGGGGGATAGACAGATTACGGGTCCGGAGATTATACAAGAAACTACCGAGAAGATCATCCAAATTCAATAACGGTTGAAAACCGCCCAAAGTCGACAAAAGAGCTACGCTGACATTAAAAGAAAAGATATAGAATTTGAAATTGGAGAGATGGTCATGCTTAAAGTTGCACCTTGGAAAGGCGTTGTTCGATTTGGTAAACGAGGGAAATTAAATCCAAGGTATATTGGACCATTCAAGATTATTGATCGTGTCGGACCAGTAGCTTACCGACTAGAGTTACCTCAACAACTCGCGGCTGTACATAACACTTTCCACGTCTCGAATTTAAAGAAATGTTTTGCTAAAGAAGATCTCACTATTCCGTTAGATGAAATCCAAATCAACGAAAAACTTCAATTCATCGAAGAACCCGTTGAAATAATGGATCGTGAGGTTAAAAGACTTAAGCAAAACAAGATACCAATTGTTAAGGTTCGATGGAATGCTCGTAGAGGACCCGAGTTCACCTGGGAGCGTGAAGATCAGATGAAGAAGAAATACTCGCATCTATTTCCAGAAGATTCGTCAACACCTTCAACAGCTTAAAATTTCGGGACGAAATTTATTTAACGAGTAGGTACTGTAGTGACCCGAACTTTTCCATGTTTATATATATTAATTGAGATTGATATTTACATGATTAAATGTTTCCAACATGTTAAGCAATCAAACTTGTTAAGACTTGATTAATTGAAATATGTTTCATATAGACAATTGACCACCCAAGTTGATCGGTGATTCACGAACGTTAAAACTTGTAAAAACTATATGATGACATATATATGGATATATATATATAGTTAACATGATACTATGATAAGAAAACATATCATAAAGTATATTAACAATGAACTACATATGTAAAAACAAGACTACTAACTTAATGATTTTTGAACGAGACATATATGTAACGATTATCGTTGTAAAGACATTTAATGTATATATATCATATTAAGAGATATTCATACATGATAATATCATGATAATATAATAATTTAAAATCTCATTTGATATTATAAACATTGGGTTAACAACATTTAACAAGATCGTTAACCTAAAGGTTTCAAAACAACACTTACATGTAACGACTAACGATGACTTAACGACTCAGTTAAAATGTATATACATGTAGTGTTTTAATATGTATTTATACACTTTTGAAAGACTTCAATACACTTATCAAAATACTTCTACTTAACAAAAATGCTTACAATTACATCCTCGTTCAGTTTCATCAACAATTCTACTCGTATGCACCCGTATTCGTACTCGTACAATACACAGCTTTTAGATGTATGTACTATTGGTATATACACTCTAATGATCAGCTCTTAGCAGCCCATGTGAGTCACCTAACACATGTGGGAACCATCATTTGGCAACTAGCATGAAATATCTCATAAAATTACAAAAATATGAGTAATCATTCATGACTTATTTACATGAAAACAAAATTACATATCCTTTATATCTAATCCATACACCAACGACCAAAAACACCTACAAACACTTTCATTCTTCAATTTTCTTCATCTAATTGATCTCTCTCAAGTTCTATCTTCAAGTTCTAAGTGTTCTTCATAAATTCCAAAAGTTCTAGTTTCATAAAATCAAGAATACTTTCAAGTTTGCTAGCTCACTTCCAATCTTGTAAGGTGATCATCCAACCTCAAGAAATCTTTGTTTCTTACAGTAGGTTATCATTCTAATACAAGGTAATAATCATATTCAAACTTTGGTTCAATTTCTATAACTATAACAATCTTATTTCAAGTGATGATCTTACTTGAACTTGTTTTCGTGTCATGATTCTGCTTCAAGAACTTCGAGCCATCCAAGGATCCATTGAAGCTAGATCCATTTTTCTCTTTTCCAGTAGGTTTATCCAAGGAAATTAAGGTAGTAATGATTATCATAACATCATTCGATTCATACATATAAAGCTATCTTATTCGAAGGTTTAAACTTGTAATCACTAGAACATAGTTTAGTTAATTCTAAACTTGTTCGCAAACAAAAGTTAATCCTTCTAACTTGACTTTTAAAATCAACTAAACACATGTTCTATATCTATATGATATGCTAACTTAATGATTTAAAACCTGGAAACACGAAAAACACCGTAAAACCGGATTTACGCCGTCGTAGTAACACCGCGGGCTGTTTTGGGTTAGTTAATTAAAAACTATGATAAACTTTGATTTAAAAGTTGTTATTCTGAGAAAATGATTTTTATTATGAACATGAAACTATATCCAAAAATTATGGTTAAACTCAAAGTGGAAGTATGTTTTCTAAAATGGTCATCTAGACGTCGTTCTTTCGACTGAAATGACTACCTTTACAAAAACGACTTGTAACTTATTTTTCCGACTAAAAACCTATACTTTTTCTGTTTAGATTCATAAAATAGAGTTCAATATGAAACCATAGCAATTTGATTCACTCAAAACGGATTTAAAATGAAGAAGTTATGGGTAAAACAAGATTGGATAATTTTTCTCATTTTAGCTACGTGAAAATTGGTAACAAATCTATTCCAACCATAACTTAATCAACTTGTATTGTATATTATGTAATCTTGAGATACCATAGACACGTATACAATGTTTCGACCTATCATGTCGACACATCTATATATATTTCGGAACAACCATAGACACTCTATATGTGAATGTTGGAGTTAGCTATACAGGGTTGAGGTTGATTCCAAAATATATATAGTTTGAGTTGTGATCAATACTGAGATACGTATACACTGGGTCGTGGATTGATTCAAGATAATATTTATCGATTTATTTCTGTACATCTAACTGTGGACAACTAGTTATAGGTTACTAACGAGGACAGCTGACTTAATAAACTTAAAACATCAAAATATATTAAAAGTGTTGTAAATATATTTTGAACATACTTTAATATATATGTATATATTGTTATAGGTTCGTGAATCAACAGTGGTCAAGTCTTACTTCCCGACGAAGTAAAAATCTGTGAAAGTGAGTTATAGTCCCACTTTTAAAATCTAATATTTTTGGGATGAGAATACATGCAGGTTTTATAAATGATTTACAAAATAGACACAAGTACGTGAAACTACATTCTATGGTTGAATTATCAAAATCGAATATGCCCCTTTTTATTAAGTCTGGTAATCTAAGAATTAGGGAACAGACACCCTAATTGACGCGAATCCTAAAGATAGATCTATCGGGCCCAACAAGCCCCATCCAAAGTACCGGATGCTTTAGTACTTCGAAATTTATATCATATCCGAAGGGTGTCCCGGAATGATGGGGATATTCTTATATATGCATCTTGTTAATGTCGGTTACCAGGTGTTCACCATATGAATGATTTTTATCTCTATGTATGGGATGTGTATTGAAATATGAAATCTTGTGGTCTATTATTATGATTTGATATATATAGGTTAAACCTATAACTCACCAACATTTTTGTTGACGTTTTAAGCATGTTTATTCTCAGGTGATTATTAAGAGCTTCCGCTGTCGCATACTTAAATAAGGACAAGATTTGGAGTCCATGCTTGTATGATATTGTGTAAAAACTGCATTCAAGAAACTTATTTTGTTGTAACATATTTGTATTGTAAACCATTATGTAATGGTCGTGTGTAAACAGGATATTTTAGATTATCATTATTTGATAATCTACGTAAAGCTTTTTAAACCTTTATTGATGAAATAAAGGTTACGGTTTGTTTTAAAATGAATGCAGTCTTTGAAAAACGTCTCATATAGAGGTCAAAACCTCGCAACGAAATCAATTAATATGGAACGTTTTTAATCAATAAGAACGGGACATTTCAGTTTTAACTCTGAAACCTGGTGGAACGGTTTCGGTTGGAGAACCGAAGCTCGGATTTTTTGGAGGCAGATCCTCGAATGGTTTGAAGCTAGTTCATGATTCCATTAAGCTTCCATTGGGAGAGTGCCACCAACACTTAGATGATTCTTTTAGGACTGTTTCCGATGCAAGTGATCCTGTTTCAATATTTGATGTTGACGGAGGCTTTGATGTGCCTTTGACTGGTGTAGGCGGCGTCGATGGTGTATTTGTAACAGTCGCTGTAGGTGTTTGAAACCCTGGACTTACTGGAGAATCCGATCACCCCTGATTTTTGGCATTCTTACTTCCTCCACCCATTCTTGCTGACAATTTTGAAAACCTGAAAGTGACCGATTAATTGAACAAAAAAGTTTTATGGAAAGAAGATACATATAATAAATTATACACAACATAAATTCCAATCTTATTTGTTTCATATAACCGGTCCCACGGATGGAACCAAATTATCAAGCATATTTTCACGAGGTCAAGGTGAATCTACGCTTGAGTGCATGATAGGGTATAAGGACTAACAACATTCGAACCTCCGACGCTTAGTCATGGATAACCCACATCAGTATCGTTTTGATTCCGACAGGGCGGCCGTTTTGTGAGTCCACTAACAACCCAGCATACGGGGTTGAGTCCAAAGACATGAAGGTTTTATAGTTCAAGACATACCTGAAAGTCTTTACGTGTTAGATCGTATGAAGCTTGTTCGTACGATGATGATATGTATGCTTTTCTTTACATATGAGTAACCGAATATGTTTTTAGGGTTTATGAGCTATGTATTTATAGGCTCACGAATTAGGGTTTCGATAGAATCTCTTCCCTAATTAAATGTAATCTTTTCCCCAACTAACTCTCGTTATTTAAGGAAAAGAATCCGAATTGATTATACCGTACATTCTTCTAGAATATACTTGACCCTTATGCAAGTATACGAAACTAGTAACAGATGGTATAGGTGCATAGAGTGCGACTATACCCGTGCCATATGTCTTACATGGCAATTTGTGTGCGGTTCAAGGCTTTGGATGCGTAATCCGCATAGTCATGCGGATATACGTATCATTATGGTCCGTTTCAAGTGCCGTTTAAAACATACCAAATTCCCGGAATGCTAAATCGATTGTTAAAACGCAACCAAACATTTAATTTATTAAAAAACCGAATAAATTAAATATTTTTAGAAGTTAATAATTATTAAAATAAACCCGAGCGTTGCGTTGCTCGAAAAGCAATTTTTATCGTTATTCATCCGAAATATTTTTATCGATTAATATTAACCCATATTAATTCAAATAACCCTCCAAAGATCACGCATGCATTTAATACACTTAAACACATAAAAAATCAAATAATTGCCGTTAAATCAACTAACGGACAGTTAACAGAAGTGACGGAAAAAGCAGGGTTGTTACAGTGGCAAATCTCATTTGTCACTTTGGTTCGTGTGTTCGATACCACCCGTGCGGTTAGTGATAATCGTGTGTTCATGTCACTAATGGTTGCTGTGAATAACCGATGGTTCATTCGCAAGAACCATTCGCTTGTGCTTATGGTTAACCATGAAGTGTTGTGTATATCGATGTGTTTAGCATGCTACTTGACTATTTGTGTTATACTCGTTGTAGTGCCTATTATATGTTGGTTTGTGTGGTATGCGGGTGTGTTCATAGTTTGTGTGGTATGCGGGTGGTATGCTACTTGACTATTTGTGCAATACTCGTTGCAGGTCGCGCTGCACCCTGCAAATCCGCGATGCGACTTAGTGCTGGAACATATGGTCTGGTCTGAGTTTTAGCTTCAGCATTAATAATGCACTAAGGACCGCGTCGAGACCAGGATGGACTGTGATGCGATGATAGACTGTTTAAAAACAAATGTTTCATTTTTCTGTAACAAGTTGGAGTCGTTTCATATAGGAAATGGTAATGATTATAGTTGAAGATGGTTGGTTATTTATTATGGGATTGCCCATTAACTTAAAGTGGTTAATGCCCCATTACACCCAAAAATGTAGGGAATGCATTCCCTATAATACTTATCATTTTATTTTTCATATCTCCTTACTTTTTAGTTTACATCTCTAATTTTTTTCCTCATTTTTAGTGCATATCTTAAATCTTCACGCACAACATCATCTTGAAAGAGTTAAAAATTCTTCTCCTTTCTTATTTTTATACTTTAAAAGAGGAATTCATAAAGATATTAAATTGTGTCTCTCTGATTGAAGATTTTTTTTATTGTTTGTTGTTTAATTATTCTAATTGTAAAAAAAGTATATAAAAGATAGGAAAAATGCATATGCACATCAAATATGCAATGTTGTGTACTATTGCCCTTTGTAACTTTACTATTTGATATAAGTGCTATCAATATGCATATTAAGTTCCGTAAATTATTTTCTTATTCATATTTTCAAGTTTTAAACCAATATTATTCAGTTATAGAGTTGTAGAATATAACAAACTAGTGAAATGACCCGTGGAATCACGGGTTTGTTTAAACGAAACAGTTTAATGATATGTTTTAGGTATTAAGTGAACGTAAATGCTAAAGTTATTTAGTTTAATGACCCATGGAATCACAGAGTCCGACTAAGAAACTCGTCAGCTGAACATTTCATCAAACACCTAAAATGAATATTAAACAATTAACATCCAATCATAAGAGATAATATTGGTTGTCATTTTATTTTAAAAGTATTAAAATATAAATTTAGAATTGGTTCCTTTTGCCTAGCTTTTATATCCCTTCTCATACTAAATTCAAAATAATTAATTAAAATAATTCAAAATTATTTAATTTTAATAATTAAAATAATTATCAATAAGATTTAATTATAATAACTAATTAACAAGATTTAATTTTAATTCAAAATTATTTAGATTAATGACATCACCCACCATGCTTAGATTTTTTTTTTTTTTTGATTTTTTCTTAATAAAGGAATTAGCCTAATAATGATTTATGGTTTATCATCATTATAAAGTAGGAACCAATCAACAACAATGCAATTGGAATGATCATTGCATTCCTATTAGTATATTACCATTCCATTCCTATTCCCATCCTTAAACCAAGCACACCCTAAGTTTATTTAATGCTTATTGTTTTTGTTGCTGCCTTTTTATTTAGCAAATCCATATATATAAAATGTTATTCAAAACAATCTTGTTTCTAATCAATGGGTTGATTGGGGAATTGTGGTGTTAAGAAAGTCTGGACAAACATGGGCTATACAATCTTATTCGACTAGCCTAATTGAAGGCCTAGTGTTCTCCGTAGTTCACGATGCTGGGGATTTGTATACCAGTCCATTCAGAATCACCTGGTCTAATTCCCTGTGACATACCAATTAAGTTGATAGATTAATTGATACAGAACTTAGCGTCTACACCACATGTAATTTAACAAGACGGCATAATGTTGGTTAGTGATCCAATAATAATATTCAAATATTTATCACTTTGTATTGATGATGACACCAAGTCTTGTGTGCTTAAAACAACATATAGAACAACACAAGTTCAGAAGCCTACACAATCTCTAGCAAATGACCAATACACAAAATTGCTAAGTCAAAAGAGTCATTTGAAAAATACTGAAGGAGCACGGCTGGGTCCACGGTCAACCGCAGGTCAGACTGTGGGATGCCTTATACCTTGGCTCCACGAATCAAGGTACACGGTTGACTCCACGGTCAGCCGTGGGTCGACCGTAGTTTCTCACTATCCGAATATTTGATCGAAAAATGTTTGACTACTTCGGGGCATCTATAATTTACAAAACTTATTTAAACATGCTTAGAATAGTAGCCTCCTTTATATTCAAATGATTATTGGTCACTAAAACACTAATCTTGGTAAATCACACTTAATGACGCATTAATGACACTTTTAGCTTATGGTTAATGTTAAACACACAAGTATGGCTAAAAGTTCTTTTTCAAAGGGTATCTTTTTAAATCTAAGTTAAAAGTAATGAAATACTTAAAGATGGTCATTAAGTCCCCGTTAAAGAGATGTTCTCCACTTGATTAACCATTAAGCATTTATTACACGCTTAATAAGAGTTTAGTGTAAACTCCTAAAAGTCTTCATGTAAAAACAAGTTGGTCTAATTTGAAAGGTTCCAAGTAGCCAATGAGTGCATATACTTGCAAAACTAATATTGACAAAAGGCTTGAAGACTTGTGACTTGAAGTTTGGAAGCTTGTGGTTGTCATGGAATCAAAATTCTACATTTGCCTTAAAAGGAAATCAATAACACACCTCTAGTACAATGTGACTTTCCTCTTTTAAGGAAAGGTCAACCTCAAAGAATACATCCAAGATAAAAGGGGTAATGTAGGTCTTTTCAAATATTTTTGGCATCTAATTGCACCCATCCAATAAGGGAAAATGATAAAGTTAAAGATCTCAATCGGCTACAAATTCAGAGGTCAGGACCTTGTCTACCCACAATCGACCATGAGGTGAGCCACAGTCATCCGGGTTTTATTTTCTTTTGCCTATAAAAGCTAAACCTTGTAGCACTTGAAGACTCACCTCTTGCACTTACATTTCCATACATTTACTAATATCATTAAAAAATTATTGCAATCTATTTAGAGTGATTCAAGCAAGAGTGATAGTAAACTTATTTGTGAGTTTAATTGTAAAATATCTTCTTAAAGAGATCTAGAAGATATGTGAGGTTTCACTTAGTGGAAGCATTAGGATCTTGTGGTAAGAGCATTTGGTGATTGTGAATTCTTCAAAGGTATGTAAGGGTTCATAAGTTGTGGCTTATCGAGGAGCTAGTGTTGTATCCGGACACTCTACTGAGTTTGGAGCTTTATAGTGAAACTAACTCTCAATTCGTTAGAATTGAGGAGTGGATTAAGGAAGATTAGTTAACATCTTCCCGAACCACTATAAATCTCCGCATTTGTTCTCTTATCCCTTATCTCTATGTTTATTATACTCGAGGAACAAACAAATCAAATCACACTATAGTAATCTCAAGTTCTAAATTGGAAAAAGTTTTAGAAATCGCACTAATTAACTATTCACCCCCCACTAGTTACTTACAATTGGTATCAGAACAGTTGCTCTAAACGTTTTGCTAAAATTGTTATTTTTAAGATAAAAATTAATTTTTGCAAACTTCTGAGTTAAAGATCATGGAACAAAAATTTGAGAACTTGAGCTATAGTGAAGGTTCCTCTATGCAAAGACCTCCACTACTTGAAAGTGAAGAATTTTGCTATTGGTAACAAAGATTTGAAACATATGTCTGTGCTAAAGATATAGACGTTTGTGACATTATTACTAAGGACGATTATGTTCCATTCACACTAAGTGAGGATAGGAAAACTAGAATAATTGTACCCGAAGATAATTGTTGAAACAACCCAACCCGTAGTTAACACGAAATTTTTTTTGTAATAGAAACATTTACACGCCATTCAATGATTGAAACCATTCCATACGATCCATTAAAACATGCAACAAGTTTAATGTTTACAAAAGGCACGAAGGCCAATAATTAAATGTAATACAAGTTCGACCCATTAAAATGATAGTTTTAATCCAAACTACACCCGAGCATGGTTTGGGGCTAAACTACCCAAAACGCTAGGTCGACTTCAAAAACTTCAACAAGAATACAACATGGGGAAACTAGTATCCAACAACCCCCTTCCCTATGTCCGCACCCGCATATAAATAGATAAACAACGAGAGGGGTAAGCTAACGCTTAGTGAATGCAATAATTATACATGTGCATATATAACCTACTTACTTGCAATCACTCACACAATACCGCATACAAGCTAGTAATTTAACAACCATGCAAACAACATGCATAAACTACCATCCGCAATTCACAATAAGCTAGCAACGTCAATAGCATATAGTTCACAATTTAATATGCTAACACTAATTTACACAACCATGATTAACCAATCGAACAAGGGAACGATACATGAAAGACCGTCGGAGTTCATAACATCCATTAGTGTTACTTAACACCGCGTAATCACTAATCCCTTGGGTGATGTCTTAAACACCGTGACTAACTTACCCCCATGACAATGTGGTGTCTTGAACACCGTGACTATCCCACATGTTAATCAAGCCCATGAGTGGTGTCTTGAACACCGCGATAATCCCACTCCCATGACAATGTGGCGTATTAAACACCGCGACTATTCCACATGTTAATTAACCAATGAGTGGTGTCTTGAACGCCGCGACAATCCCACTCGTTACATAGAATGTGGTGTCTTAAACACCGCGACTGTAACGACCCTGGATTTTCCAACTTATATTATTAAAATTTATTATTAATACTTGTGTTGTACTAAATGTATTCTTATACATTTTACTTGTTACCGTAATTGACTTTCCATGTCCCGACTCGTCTTTTCGACACGTGCTTTTCACGAATAATATTTCGAATATTATTTACGTTCATAATTAATTGTTATTAATTATTTCTAATTAACTAATGTAAGTAGTTAATTACTTGGGCTTGTTACTAATTGATTATATACTTATACATGGGCCTTTATTATTGGACTTGGACTATCAAAGCCCACCCTACATTACTTAATGGACTAGTTAGTGAGCCCATCTTTATGCTTGTGATTTATTAAGGATAAACAAGGATTAATTAGTTTAGTGAGGAGACAAAGATGTTCAAGCATGCAAGCACCAACTTTCCATGCATTTAACTTATTACTCTTCCTAGCATTCAACACTTTCCCACACTTGAAAGATGAGTTTTGACTTCCCCTTTTGAACCCCCTAATGTTGACGGTTTGTGCAAGGGTGGAGGAGAGTTCCATTTTTCATTTTATTTGTTACTTATATGCTAGCCTTACTTCATTTTACACACACCTCTCTTACACTACTTCTTACTCTAAAACTTTCTCTCTAAATTGTTGAGGACCTTTCGGACCAACTACTTGCTTACTTATCTCGTACCAACTTTACTACTTTTCACTGTGAGTTATAGCATCCTTGTTTACTTTAACTATCTTGAGAACTGAGAATACATGCCCTTTTTACATTTTACATACTAGGCACGAGTACTTAAACTTTATATATGTGTGGGTTATACAATGGCATAAACTTTCCACTTAGCTCGGTAACGTTTACTCATTGGTCTTTGAACCGGTGAACGCAAATCTTAGATATGGATGCATAGGGTTTGACATCCCCAATCGGGCTAGTAGCGCTAGCATTTAACGGGTGTTTAATACTTCGTAAACTTACGCACTTGCCAAGTGTACTTTTAGGGGGTGATATATATATATATATATATATATATATATATATATATATATATATATATATATATATATATATATATATATATATATATATATATATATATATATATATATATTACTTCGTAAACTTACGCACTTGCCAAGTGTACTTTTAGGGGGTGATATTACGTTAAGTTAGTTACCAAGTGCCCACGGTTGAATATAAACTTTTCATACTGTTTTGAAACACAGAAATCTTGTGGCCTACCTTACATTACTGTTATACTTAAACTATAGCTTACCAACATTCATGTTGACGTTTTTAAGCATGTTTTCTCAGGTTCTTAGAGGTTTGATGCTTCCGCTATAGTAGTCTTGCTGTGTAGACTCCCACTGCTTTTGTTAGAGATGTCTCTGCATGAAACGTTTACCTTGCATTCACAAACTATGTTACTTTTGAACAATGAATTTGTAATGACCATTGGGTCTCGTACTTATGTTAATTGCTTCTATTTGTAGAAGCCTACTTTCATTTATAAAACTTATGACGTTGGTTATGACGTCACCCTTTCTTATGAATGCAAAATTATTTTAAAACAACATATAGTGTTTGACCTTGTAATGATCCTGTTGTTGATGATCCGTACACGTTAATTTTGTACGGGGCATCACATTTGGTATCAGAGCATTGGTTGTAGGAAATTAGGTTGCATTAGTGAGTCTAGACCGGACCGAGTAGGATTCACTAATAGGACTAATCTACAACTTGCTAGTTTACTTGTTTCTGCGGAACTTGCTGCAAGCTGCTGCTTACTTTTACTGCTATATGTCATATACTGCTACTTGTTTTCACTACTGGATGATACTATCTGCTTTTGATTGCATGATACTTCTGTAGGGTTTGTTATTATTGCCATGCTATTTACTGCTATAGATGATCTAGACTGTCGTAGTTACTTTGCCTAATACGTGCTTGCTATATGACTTACTGACATGGAAAAAGTTATTTTTCCTTGTTCAGATGTCGGATATCCCGCCCATCATCATTGACTTGGGGAGCGACTCAGATTCATCTGCCACCTCGCCTGCTATTTCCGCCATCTCACAGATCCCGTCATCGCTACCCTCCAGTGACTCTGGCGATTCATCCTCTGGGGACAGTAGCCACGCACCTGACCTGATGATCATCTCAGACAGAGACGAGGACCAAGTAGAGATTCTAGCTCCACCTAGCCCAGGACTCCCGGAGCCACAGCACCGTTCCGGTGGTGCTGTGATTCCTGGGGGAAATGAGGACGGTCCTTTCTGCAATGAGCGAGGACATTGGGTCAGACGCCTTGCTGATGGACATGTCGTATTGATCCCGCCTAAAAGATATCGACTGATGACCACTGGTCGAGCAGATCCACCCTCAGATGATTCAGACTACTCATCATCCGATGACTTCAGCGAGGAGGATTCCGATGAGGACCCTGAGGAGACGCCCGTGCAGCCGCACTCTACCCTGCCGAAGAGGCGGTATCGTTTCGATGTACTGTTATTCCAGGGGTTAACGGAGGTAGACCGTTTGTGGACGCACACGGACAGTTGGTTAGGGTTACCGCCCGTAAGCGGGTTGTGCCTTACCCTGCCAATCCATTCGTGCGTAAGGCTTCTCGCTACACACCGTCTACTTCTAGTGTTGAACCGTCTATACCACCAGCTCCACCAACATTCATCTGCACCACCAGCTCCACCTGTACCATCTGCACCGCCTGCCCCCAGCATCCCCCGTCATCGAGGAACTGACGAGGGAAGTGCATATCCTCCGTGCTCGGGTAACTGAGCTCGAGGACTGTAGTGACCCGAACTTTTCCATGTTTATATATATTAATTGAGATTGATATTTACATGATTAAATGTTTCTAACATGTTAAGCAATCAAACTTGTTAAGACTTGATTAATTGAAATATGTTTCATATAGACAATTGACCACCCAAGTTGACCGGTGATTCACGAACGTTAAAACTTGTAAAAACTATATGATGACATATATATGGATATATATATAGTTAACATGATACTATGATAAGTAAACATATCATTAAGTATATTAACAATGAACTACATATGTAAAAATAAGACTACTAACTTAATGATTTTTAAACGAGACATATATGTAACGATTATCGTTGTAAAGACATTTAATGTATATATATATATATATATATATATATCATATTAAGAGATATTCATACATGATAATATCATGATAATATAATAATTTAAAATCTCATTTGATATTATAAACATTGGGTTAACAACATTTAACAAGATCGTTAACCTAAAGGTTTCAAAACAACGCTTACATGTAACGACTAACGATGACTTAACGACTCAGTTAAAATGTATATACATGTAGTGTTTTAATATGTATTTATACACTTTTGAAAGACTTCAATACACTTATCAAAATACTTCTACTTAACAAAAATGCTTACAATTACATCCTCGTTCAGTTTCATCAACAATTCTACTCGTATGCACCCGTATTCGTACTCGTACAATACACAGCTTTTAGATGTATGTACTATTCGTATATACACTCTAATGATCAGCTCTTAGCAGCCCATGTGAGTCACCTAACACATGTGGGAACCATCATTTGGCAACTAGCATGAAATATCTCATAAAATTATAAAAATATGAGTAATCATTCATGACTTATTTATCCTTTATATCTAATCCATACACCAATGACCAAAAACACCTAAAAACACTTTCATTCTTCAATTTTCTTCATCTAATTGATCTCTCTCAAGTTCTATCTTCAAGTTCTAAGTGTTCTTCATATATTCTACAAGTTCTAGTTACATAAAATCAAGAATACTTTCAAGTTTGCTAGCTCACTTCCAATCTTGTAAGGTGATCATCCAACCTCAAGAAATCTTTGTTTCTAACAGTAGGTTATCATTCTAATACAAGATAATAATCATATTCAAACTTTGGTTCAACTTTTATAACTATAACAATCTTATTTCAAGTGATGATCTTACTTGAACTTGTTTTCGTGTCATGATTCTGCTTCAAGAACTTCGAGCCATCCAAGGATCCGTTGAAGCTAGATCCATTTTTCTCTTTTCCAGTAGGTTTATCCAAGGAACTTAAGGTAGTAATGATATTCATAACATCATTCGATTCATACATATAAAGCTATCTTATTCGAAGGTTTAAACTTGTAATTACTAGAACATAGTTTAGTTAATTCTAAACTTGTTCGCAAACAAAAGTTAATCCTCATAACTTGACTTTTAAAATCAACTAAACACATGTTCTATATCTATATGATATGCTAACTTAATGATTTAAAACCTGGAAACACGAAAAACACCGTAAAACCGGATTTACGCCGTCGTAGTAACACCGCAGGCTGTTTTGGGTTAGTTAATTAAAAACTATGATAAACATTGATTTAAAAGTTGTTATTCTGGGAAAATGATTTTTATTATGAACATGAAACTATATCCAAAAATTATGGTTAAACTCAAAGTGGAAGTATGTTTTCTAAAATGGTCATCTAGACGTCGTTCTTTCGACTGAAATGACTACCTTTACAAAAACGACTTGTAACTTATTTTTCTGACTATAAACCTATACTTTTTCTGTTTATATTCATAAAATAGAGTTCAATATGAAACTATAGCAATTTTATTCACTCAAAACGGATTTAAAATGAAGAAGTTATGGGTAAAACAAGATTGGATAATTTTTCTCATTTTAGCTACGTGAAAATTGGTAACAAATCTATTACAACCATAACTTAATCAACTTGTATTGTATATTATGTAATCTTGAGATACCATAGACACGTATACAATGTTTCGACCTATCATGTCGACACATCTATATATATTTCGGAACAACCATAGACACTCTATATGTGAATGTTGGAGTTAGCTATACAGGGTTGAGGTTGATTCCAAAATATATATAGTTTGAGTTGTGATCAATACTGAGATACGTATACACTGGGTCATGGATTGATTCAAGATAATATTTATCGATTTATTTCTGTACATCTAACTGTGGACAACTAGTTGTAGGTTACTAACGAGGACAGCTGACTTAATAAACTTAAAACATCAAAATATATTAAAAGTGTTGTAAATATATTTTGAACATACTTTGATATATATGTATATATTGTTATAGGTTCATGAATCAACCAGTGGCCAAGTCTTACTTCTCGACGAAGTAAAAATCTGTGAAAGTGAGTTATAGTCCCACTTTTAAAATCTAATATTTTTGGGATGAGAATACATGCAGGTTTTATAAATGATTTACAAAATAGACACAAGTACGCGAAACTACATTCTATGGTTGAATTATCGAAATCGAATATGTCCCTTTTTATTAAGTCTGGTAATCTAAGAATTAGGGAACAGACACCCTAATTGACGCGAATCCTAAAGATAGATCTATTGGGCCTAACAAACCCCATCCAAAGTACCGGATGCTTTAGTACTTCGAAATTTATATCATATTCGAAGGGTGTCCCGGAATGATGGGGATATTCTTATATATGCATCTTGTTAATGTCGGTTACCAGGTGTTCACCATATGAATGATTTTTATCTCTATGTATGGGATGTGTATTGAAATATGAAATCTTGTGGTCTATTATTATGATTTGATATATATAGGTTAAACCTATAACTCACCAACATTTTTGTTGACGTTTTAAGCATGTTTATTCTCAGGTGATTATTAAGAGCTTCTGCTGTCGCATACTTAAATAAGAACGAGATTTGGAGTCCATGCTTGTATGATATTGTGTAAAAACTGCATTCAAGAAACTTATTTTGTTGTAACATATTTGCATTGTAAACCATTATGTAATGGTCGTGTGTAAACAGGATATTTTAGATTATCATTATTTGATAATCTACTTAAAGCTTTTTAAACCTTTATTGATGAAATAAAGGTTATGGTTTGTTTTAAAATGAATGCAGTCTTTGAAAAACGTCTCATATAGAGGTCAAAACCTCGCAACGAAATCAATTAATATGGATCGTTTTTAATCAATAAGAACGGGACATTTCAGTTGGTATCCAAGTGTTGGTCTTAGAGAACCAGAATTTTGCATTAGTGTGTCTTATCGAGTTTGTTAGGATGCATTAGTGAGTCTGGACTTCGACCGTGTTTAGTTAAAAAATGATTGCTTAACAAATTTTGTTGGAAACTATATATTTTTAACATGTGAATATTATGTAATATATTAATCTCTTAACGCGTTTGATATTATGTGATAGATGTCTACCTCTAGAACAAGTCCCATTGACTCACCTAATAATAATGAAGAGTCAAATGTAAATTGGAATGATTCGTGGACTGATTCACAAGTTCCCGAAGAGGAACCGGAAGAAGAGTCGGAACCGGAAGAAGAATCGGAACCGGAAGAAGAATCGGAACCGGATGAAGAAATAGAACCGGTGGGGGAAATAATAAAACGGTTAAGTAAAAGAAAATCCTCAACCAACCAATCAAGGTTAATTATGGTCAATGGTGTTTCCGCCAAGGAAGCAAAATATTGGGAGGATTACCAATTCTCCGATGAATCGGATTCCGACGAGAATTCCGATGATGTTATAGAAATTACTCCAACTGAATTTAAAAAGGCAAAAGAAAATAATAAGGGAAAGGGTATAAAAATAGAGAAATCTAATTCCAACCCCGATGAACTTTATATGTATCGTCAACCCCCGAAGTCCTTAAGTTGTAACAATGACCCGGGAACCTCTAAACCACCAGGTTTTTCTAAACCAATGTGGAAAACGACGGCTCGTATTAGGGGAACATCATATATCCCTAGAAACTTGGAAAAACGAACCAAAACCGAAGAAGAAGAAACAAGCGAGTCGGAATAAGATAGTTGTATTCGTGTGGTGTAATATATGTAATATAGTGTGCTTATGCTTTATGATATATGTAAAAATTGCTTGTATTAATAAGTATTTTTTTTTATGAATCTAACTCTTGTCTATTTTACAGTATAAAAACATAAAATGGATAGACAACCCAATATTTTAAGAGACCTACCCGGAGACATGATTGATGAAATCTTGTCTAGAGTCGGTCAGAATTCTTTGGCACAACTATTTAAGGCGAGATCAGTTTGTAAGACATTCGAAGAACGTTCCAAGAATGCCTTGGTTTATAAAAGGCTTTTGTTCGAAAGATGGGGGATATCACATTGGGAAATCCATAAGTTACGTTGTGTTTACTTTGACGCATATATTGCGGGGAACCCAAATGCTATTTTACGCAATGGGTTAAGAAATTATTTTGACTCAATATATCCGAATATTGGACTTCGTGATTTAGAAAAATCAGCTAACATGCAACATAAAGAAGCATGTTATGCTTACGGATTAGTAATGTTTGCTTCTCACCAAAGTGAGAACAAGAACATCGGGCTACAACTATTAAACAAAACGTTCCCACAAGTGACGGAGTCGGTAATTGGGGTAAGAAATGAGGTTTTTAGATTGTTACGGGACTGTTGGACATTACGTAACCCTCGTCCCTTTGACGACGTTACAACACGCTGTCTTATCAACGGCCATAACGGTTATGTTTCACAAGACCAAGGATGGGAAGTAATCCTAGTAAAACCAGAATGCATGACTTGTTTCTGGACGTATGAATTACGTGTCTTTATTGCCTTTGCTGAACGACTTGTGTACTAGCTAGAATTATCTTCACAACCATCTTGTATCAAATTTATTGTGTGCTATATTTCATGCTATATGTAAAATAAGCGGTATTGTAAGTTTGTAAAATATTGTGTAAAAGTTTGAACGCGAAATATTATTATAATCAGTTTTTCATATAGAATTGTAGTAGTTGAATTGTATATTAGGTACTAAGTATGAACTTAACGGGTAGGTACTACTCGAATTTAAACTTATAAAACGCTAATATGAAGAAAAAGCTTTTATAAATGAGTTCATATTATGCTACGAAATACTATTAACTACTCTTAATATTCTATATGATTAACTTGTTCCATTTGACTATTTTGAAGGAAATGGCACCGACTACTCGACACACCGTGAATATGAATGAAGAGGAATTCCGTACTTTTCTAGCTTCAAACATAGCCGCAGTACAGGCTGCGCTACATACCAACAATAACCTTGGATCTAGCAGTACAGGAAATCGTGTAGGATGCACCTACAAAGAATTCACTGCCTGCAAACCTTTGGAATTTGATGGAACCAAAGTACCGATCGGATTGAAACGGTGGACCGAGAAGGTCGAATCGGTGTTTGCCATAAGTAAGTGTACTGAAGAGGACAAAGTGAAGTATGCTACGCATACCTTCATAGGTTCTGCGTTAACATGGTGGAATACCTATCTAGAGCAAGTGGGACAAGACGATGCGTACGCACTACCGTGGTCAGCATTCAAGCACTTGATGAACGAGAAGTACCGTCCCAGAACTGAGGTCAATAAGCTCAAGACAGAACTTAGAGGGTTACGAACCCAAGGATTTGATATTACCACGTACGAAAGACGATTCACAGAATTGTGCCTATTGTGTCCGGGAGCATTCGAAGATGAGGAAGAGAAGATCGACGCGTTTGTGAAAGGATTACCGGAAAGAATCCAAGAAGATATAAGTTCACACGAGCCCGCCTCCATACAACAGGCATGTAGAATGGCTCACAAACTAGTGAACCAGATTGAAGAAAGAATTAAAGAATAGACTGCTGAAGAGGCCAATGTGAAGCAAGTCAAAAGAAAGTGGGAGGAAAACGGTGATAAGAATCACCAATACAACAACAACATCAATTACAACAATAATCGCAACAATTATCCCAACAATCGCAACATCAATCGCAACTACAATAAACGGCCCAACAACAACAACAACAACAACAACAACAACAACAACAATAACAGCAACTACAACAATCATCCTAATAACAATAATAACCGCAACAACAACAACAATCAGAAGCAGCTATGGCAAAGGTGTGAAAAGTATCACTCGGGGTTCTGCACCAAATTTTGCAACAAGTGTAAAAGAAATGGTCATAGCGCGGCGAAGTGTGAGGTCTACGGACCAGGGGTTAATAGAACGAAAGGAACAAATGGTGTCAGAACGAGTAATGGCGGAGCAAGTAGTGTCGGAGCAAGTTATGCCAATGTAGTTTGTTATAAATGTGGAAAACCGGGCCACATTATTAGAAATTGCCCGAACCAGGAGAAAACGAATGGACAAGGCCGCGGAAGAGTTTTCAATATTAATGCGGCAGAGGCACAGGAAGACCCGGAGCTTGTTACGGGTACATTTCTTATTGACAAAAAATCTACTTACATTTTATTTGATTCGGGTGCGGATAGAAGCTATATGAGTAAAGATTTTTGTGCTAAATTAAGTTGTCCATTGACGCCTTTGGATAGTAAATTTTTACTCGAATTAGCAAATGATAAATTAATTTCAGCAGATAATATATGTCGGAATCGAGAAATTAAACTGGTTAGCGAAACATTTAAGATTGATTTGATACCAGTAGAGTTAGGGAGTTTTGATGTGATAATCGGTATGGACTGGTTGAAAGAAGTGAAAGCAGAGATCGTTTGTTACAAAAATGTAATTCGCATTATACGAGAAAAAGAAAAACCCTTAATGGTGTACGGAGAAAAGGGCAACACGAAGCTACATCTTATTAGTAATTTGAAGGCACAAAAACTAATAAGAAAAGGTTGCTATGCTGTTCTAAAACACGTCGAGAAAGTACAAACTGAAGAAAAGAGCATCAATGATGTTCCCATTGCAAAAGAATTTCCCGATGTATTTCCGAAAGACTTACCGGGATTACCCCCACATCGATCCGTTGAATTTCAAATAGATCTTGTACCAGGAGCTGCACCAATAGCTCGTGCTCCTTACAGACTCGCACCCAGCGAGATGAAAGAACTGCAAAGCCAATTACAAGAACTTTTAGAGCATGGTTTCATTCGACCAAGCACATCACCGTGGGGAGCTCTTGTTTTGTTTGTCAAGAAGAAAGATGGTACATTCAGGTTCTGTATCGACTACCGAGAGTTGAACAAACTTACCATCAAGAACCGCTACCCACTACGGAGAATCGACGACTTATTTGATCAACTACAAGGCTTGTCTGTTTATTCAAAGATTGACTTACGTTCCGGGTATCATCAAATGCGGGTGAAAGAAGATGATATTCCAAAGACTGCTTTCAGAACACGTTACGGTCATTACGAGTTTATGGTCATGCCGTTTGGTTTAACTAATGCACCAGCTGTGTTCATGGACCTTATGAACTGAGTGTGTGGACCATACCTTGACAAGTTTGTCATTGTTTTCATTGTTGACATACTTATTTACTCAAAGAATGACCAAGAACACGGTGAACATTTGAGAAAGGTGTTAGAAGTATTGTGGAAGGAAGAATTGTACGCTAAGTTTTCAAAGTGTCCATTTTGGTTGGAAGAAGTTCAATTCCTCGGTCACATAGTGAACAAAGAAGGTATTAAGGTGGATCCGGCAAAGATAGAAACTGTTGAAAAGTGGGAAACCCCGAAAACTCCGAAATACATACGCCAGTTTTTAGGACTAGCTGCTTACTACAGAAGGTTCATCCAAGACTTTTCCAGAATAGCAAAACCCTTGACTGCATTAACGCATAAAGGGAAGAAATTTGAATGGAATGATGAACAAGAGAAAGCGTTTCAGTTATTGAAGAAAAAGTTAACTACTGCCCCTATATTGTCATTGCCTGAAGGGAATGATGATTTTGTGATTTATTGTGACGCATCAAAGCAAGGTCTCGGTTGTGTATTAATGTAACGAACGAAGGTGATTGCTTATGCGTCTAGACAATTGAAGATTCACGAACAAAATTATACGACGCATGATTTGGAAATAGGCGCGGTTGTTTTTCATTAAAGACCTGGAGGCACTACTTATATGGGGTCAAAAGTATTATATATACCGACCACAAAAGTCTTCAGCACATATTTAATCAGAAACAACTGAATATGAGGCAGCGTAGGTGGATTGAATTATTGAATGATTACGACTTTGAGATTCGTTACCACCCGGGGAAGGCAAATGTGGTAGCCGATGCCTTGAGCAGGAAGGACAGAGAACCCATTCGAGTAAAATCTATGAATATAATGATTCATAATAACTTACTACTCAAATAAAGGAGGCGCAACAAGGAGTTTTAAAAGAGGGAAATTTAAAGGATGAAATACCCAAAGGATCGGAGAAGCATCTTAATATTCGGGAAGACGGAACCCGGTATAGGGCTGAAAGGATTTGGGTACCAAAATTTGGAGATATGAGAGAAATGGTACTTAGAGAAGCTCATAAAACCAGATACTCAATACATCCTGGAACGGGGAAGATGTACAAGGATCTCAAGAAACATTTTTGGTGGCCGAGTATGAAAGTCGATGTTGCTAAATACGTAGGAGAATGTTTGACGTGTTCTAAGGTCAAAGCTGAGCATCAGAAACCATCTGTTCTACTTCAACAACCCGAAATTCCGAAATGGAAATGGGAAAACATTACCATGGATTTCATCACTAAATTGCCAAGGACTGCAAGTGGTTTTGATACTATTTGGGTAATAGTTGATCGTCTCACCAAATCAGCACACTTCCTGCCAATAAGAGAAGATGACAAGATAGAGAAGTTAGCACGACTGTATTTGAAGGAAGTCGTCTCCAGACATGGAATACCAATCTCTATTATCTCTGATAGGGATGGCAGATTTATTTCAAGATTCTGGCAGACATTACAGCAAGCATTAGGAACTCGTCTAGACATGAGTACTGCCTATCATTCACAAACTGATGGGCAGAGCGAAAAGACGATACAAACGCTTGAAGACATGCTACGAGCTTGTGTTATTGATTTCAGAAACAGTTGGGATCGACATCTACCGTTAGCAGAATTTTCCTACAACTACAGCTACCATTCAAGCATTGAGATGGCACCGTTTGAAGCACTTTATGGTAGAAAGTGCAGGTCTCCGATTTGTTGGAGTGAAGTAGGGGATAGACAGATTACGGGTCCGGAGATTATACAAGAAACTACCGAGAAGATCATCCAAATTCAACAACAGTTGAAAACCGCCCAAAGTCGACAAAAGAGCTACGCTGACATTAAAAGAAAAGATATAGAATTTGAAATTGGAGAGATGGTCATGCTTAAACTTGCACCTTGGAAAGGCGTTGTTCGATTTGGTAAATGAGGGAAATTAAATCCAAGGTATATTGGACCATTCAAGATTATTGATCGTGTCGGACCAGTAGCTTACCGACTTGAGTTACCTCAACAACTCGCGGCTGTACATAACACTTTTCACGTCTCGAATTTGAAGAAATGTTTTGCTAAAGAAGATCTCACTATTCCGTTAGATGAAATCCAAATCAACGAAAAACTTCAATTCATCGAAGAACCCGTCGAAATAATGGATCGTGAGGTTAAAAGACTTAAGCAAAACAAGATACCAATTGTTAAGGTTCGATGGAATGCTCGTAGAGGACCCGAGTTCACCTGGGAGCATGAAGATCAGATGAAGAAGAAATACCCGCATCTATTTCCAGAAGATTCGTCAACACCTTCAACAGCTTAAAATTTCGGGACGAAATTTATTTAACGGGTAGGTACTGTAGTGACCCGAACTTTTCCATGTTTATATATATTAATTGAGATTGATATTTACATGATTAAATGTTTCCAACATGTTAAGCAATCAAACTTATTAAGACTTGATTAATTGAAATATGTTTCATATAGGCAATTGACCACCCAAGTTGACCGGTGATTCACGAACGTTAAAACTTGTAAAAACTATATGATGACATATATATGGATATATATATAGTTAACATGATACTATGATAAGTAAACATATCATTAAGTATATTAACAATGAACTACATATGTAAAAACAAGACTACTAACTTAATGATTTTTAAACGAGACATATATGTAACGATTATCGTTGTAAAGACATTTAATGTATATATATCATATTAAGAGATATTCATACATGATAATATCATGATAATATAATAATTTAAAATCTCATTTGATATTATAAGCATTGGGTTAACAACATTTAACAAGATCGTTAACCTAAAGGTTTCAAAACAACACTTACATGTAACGACTAACGATGACTTAACGACTCAGTTAAAATGTATATACATGTAGTGTTTTAATATGTATTTATACACTTTTGAAAGACTTCAATACACTTATCAAAATACTTCTACTTAACAAAAATGCTTACAATTACATCCTCGTTCAGTTTCATCAACAATTCTACTCGTATGCACCCGTATTCGTACTCGTACAATACACAGCTTTTAGATGTATGTACTATTGGTATATACACTCCAATCATCAGCTCTTAGCAGCCCATGTAAGTCATCTAACACATGTAGGAACCATCATTTGGCAACTAGCATGAAATATCTCATAAAATTACAAAAATATGAGTAATCATTCATGACTTATTTACATGAAAACAAAATTACATATCCTTTATATCTAATCCATACACCAACGACCAAAAACACCTACAAACACTTTCATTCTTCAATTTTCTTCATCTAATTGATCTATCTCAAGTTCTATCTTCAAGTTCTAAGTGTTCTTCATATATTCTACAAGTTCTAGTTACATAAAATCAAGAATACTTTCAAGTTTGCTAGCTCACTTTCAATCTTGTAAGGTGATCATCCAACCTCAAGAAATCTTTGTTTTTTACAGTAGGTTATCATTATAATACAGGGTAATAATCATATTCAAACTTTGGTTCAACTTCTATAACTATAACAATCTTATTTCAAGTGATGATCTTACTTGAACTTGTTTTCGTGTCATGATTCTGCTTCAAGAACTTCGAGCCATCCAAGGATCCGTTGAAGCTAGATCTATTTTTCTCTTTTCCAGTAAGTTTATCCAAGAAACTTAAGGTAGTAATGATGTTCATAACATCATTCGATTCATACATATAAAGCTATCTTATTCGAAGGTTTAAACTTGTAATCACTAGAACATAGTTTAGTTAATTCTAAACTTGTTCGCAAACAAAAGTTAATCCTTATAATTTGACTTTTAAAATCAACTAAACACATGTTATATATCTATATGATATGCTAACTTAATGATTTAAAACCTGAAAACACGAAAAACACCGTAAAACCGGATTTACGCCGTCGTAGTAACACCGCAGGCTGTTTTGGGTTAGTTAATTAAAAACTATGATAAACTTTGATTTAAAAGTTGTTATACTGGGAAAATGATTTTTATTATGAACATGAAACTATATCCAAAAATTATGGTTAAACTCAAAGTGAAAGTATGTTTTCTAAAATGGTCATCTAGACGTCTTTCTTTCGACTGAAATGACTACCTTTACAAAAATGACTTGTAACTTATTTTTCCGACTATAAACCTATACTTTTTCTGTTTAGATTCATAAAATAGAGTTCAATATGAAACTATAGCAATTTGATTCACTCAAAACGGATTTAAAATGAAGAAGTTATGGGTAAAACAAGATTGGATAATTTTTCTCATTTTAGCTACGTGAAAATTGGTAACAAATCTATTACAACCATAACTTAATCAACTTGTATTGTATATTATGTAATCTTGAGATACCATAGACACGTATACAATGTTTCGACCTATCATGTCGACACATCTATATATATTTCGGAACAACCATAGACACTCTATATGTGAATGTTGGAGTTAGCTATACATGGTTGAGGTTGATTCCAAAATATATATAGTTTGAGTTGTGATCAATACTGAGATACGTATACACTGGGTCGTGGATTGATTCAAGATAATATTTATCGATTTATTTCTGTACATCTAACTGTGGACAACTAGTTGTAGGTTACTAACGAGGACAGCTGACTTAATAAACTTAAAACATCAAAATATATTAAAAGTGTTGTAAATATATTTTGAACATACTTTGATATATATGTATATATTGTTATAGTTTCGTGAATCAACCAGTGGCCAAGTCTTACTTTTCGACGAAGTAAAAATCTGTGAAAGTGAGTTATAGTCCCACTTTTAAAATCTAATATTTTTGGGATGAGAATACATGCAGGTTTTATAAATGATTTACAAAATAGACACAAGTACGTGAAACTACATTCTATGGTTGAATTATCGAAATCGAATATGTCCCTTTTTATTAAGTCTGGTAATCTAAGAATTAGGGAACAGACACCCTAATTGACGCGAATCCTAAAGATAGATCTATTGGGCCTAACAAACCCCATCCAAAGTACCGGATGCTTTAGTACTTCGAAATTTATATCGTATCCGAAGGGTGTCCCGGAATGATGGGGATATTCTTATATATGCATCTTGTTAATGTCGGTTACCAGGTGTTCACCATATGAATGATTTTTATCTCTATGTATGGGATGTGTATTGAAATATGAAATCTTGTGGTCTATTATTATGATTTGATATATATAGGTTAAACCTATAACTCACCAACATTTTTGTTGACGTTTTAAGCATGTTTATTCTCAGGTGATTGTTAAGAGCTTCCGGACGAGATTTGGAGTACATGCTTGTATGATATTGTGTAAAAACTGCATTCAAGAAACTTATTTTGTTGTAACATATTTGTATTGTAAACCATTATGTAATGGTCGTGTGTAAACAGGATATTTTAGATTATCATTATTTGATAATCTACTTAAAGCTTTTTAAACCTTTATTGATGAAATAAAGGTTATGGTTTGTTTTAAAATGAATGCAGTCTTTGAAAAACGTCTCATATAGAGGTCAAAACCTCGCAACGAAATCAATTAATATGGAACGTTTTTAATCAATAAGAACGGGACATTTCAAGGACCAGGTGTCCCACATGATGGACATCCTTTACCCACCGTCACCATAAGGCTATTGTTTTCGATTTCATTATGTAATCCCGTTTGTAGTTTTATGTTTTACTCATGTATTGTATGAACCGTATGCGGATGTATGCAACTTTCTTATTAATAAATGGAACGTAGTGTTATTAGTTTCTGTACGGTGTTCTATTTACATTACTATATGATGATTTTGTGGTATCTGTATCTAGTTGCATTACTTAATTAGCATGTGTTGTGTTGATTCCATGATGGTTACCATATACCGTATTACTATTTATTAAATGTTGAATTTTGACTTAAGTCGAAATTTCTGTTTCGAAGATCAATGGAAAACGGAAGATCAACGCCCACAGCAGCACAGATTGAGGAGATGATAACTGAATGAATAGCCACAGCAATTGCGAATGTCAACCCCCAAGCTCCACCGGTTAACCAGCACAATCATAACGGGTGCACCTATAAGGAATTTCAAAGCTGCAAGCCCCATAATTTCGGTGGTACTGAGGGGCCAGTTGGACTGATGAGATGGTTTGAGAAATTGGAAGCTGTGTTCTGTGTGAGCAACTGCTCAGAAATGAACAAGACTAAGTATGCCTCCTGTGAAATGTCCCGTTCTTATTGATTAAAAACGTTCCATATTAATTGATTTCGTTGCGAGGTTTTCACCTCCATATGAGACGTTTTTCAAAGACTGCATTCATTTTTAAAACAAACCATAACCTTTATTTCATAGATAAAGGTTTTAAAAAGCTTTATGTAGATTATCAAATAATGATAATCTAAAATATCCTGTTTACACACGACCATTACATAATGGTTTACAATACAAATATGTTACAACAAAATAAGTTTCTTGAATGCAGTTTTTACATAATATCATACAAGCATGGACTCCAAATCTCGTCCTTATTTAAGTATGCGACAGCAGAAGCTCTTAATAATCACCTGAGAATAAACATGATTAAAACGTCAACAAAAATGTTGGTGAGTTATAGGTTTAACCTATATATATTAAATCATAATAATAGACCACAAGATTTCATATTTCAATACACATCCCATACATAGAGATAAAAATCATTCATATGGTGAACACCTGGTAACCGACATTAACAAGATGCATATATAAGAATATCCCCATCATTCCGGGACACCCTTCGGATATGATATAAAATTTCGAAGTACTAAAGCATCCGGTACTTTGGATGGGGTTTGTTAGACCCAATAGATCTATCTTTAGGATTCGCGTCAATTAGGGTGTGTCTGTTCCCTAATTCTTATATTACCAGACTTAATAAAAAGGGGCATATTCGATTTCGATAATTCAACCATAGAATGTAGTTTCACGTACTTGTGTCTATTTTGTAAATCATTTATAAAACCTGCATGTATTCTCATCCCAAAAATATTAGATTTTAAAAGTGGGACTACAACTCACTTTCACAGATTTTTACTTCGTCGGGAAGTAAGACTTGGCCACTGGTTGAATCACGAACCTATAACAATATATACATATATATCAAAGTATGTTCAAAATATATTTACAACACTTTTAATATCTTTTGATGTTTTAAGTTTATTAAGTCAGATGTCCTCGTTAGTAACCTACAACTAGTTGTCCACAGTTAGATGTACATAAATAAATCGATAAATATTATCTTAAATCAATCCACGACCCAGTGTATACGTATCTCAGTATTGATCACAACTCAAACTATATATATTTTGGAATCAACCTCAACACTGTATAGCTAACTCCAACATTCACATATAGAGTGTCTATGGTTGTTCCGAAATATATATAGATGTGTCGACATGATAGGTCGAAACATTGTATACGTGTCTATGGTATCTCAAGATTACATAATATACAATACAAGTTGATTAAGTTATGGTTGGAATAGATTTGTTACCAATTTTCACGTAGCTAAAATGAGAAAAATTATCCAATCTTGTTTTACCCATAACTTCTTCATTTTAAATCCGTTTTGAGTGAATCAAATTGCTATGGTTTCATATTGAACTATATTTTATGAATCTAAACAGAAAAAGTATAGGTTTATAGTCGGAAAAATAAGTTACAAGTCGTTTTTGTAAAGGTAGTCATTTCAATCGAAAGAACGACGTCTAGATGACCATTTTAGAAAACATACTTCCACTTTGAGTTTAACCATAATTTTTGGATATAGTTTCATGTTCATAATAAAAATCATTTTCTCAGAATAACAACTTTTAAATCAAAGTTTATCATAGTTTTTAATTAACTAACCCAAAACAGCCCGCGGTGTTACTACGACGGCGTAAATCAGGTTTTACGGTGTTTTTCGTGTTTCCAGGTTTTAAATCATTAAGTTAGCATATCATATAGATATAGAACACGTGTGTAGTTAATTTTAAAAGTTAAGTTAGAAGGATTAACTTTTATTTGCGAACAAGTTTAGAATTAACTAAACTATGTTCTAGTGATTACGAGTTTAAACCTTCGAATAAGATAGCTTTATATGTATGAATCGAATGATGTTATGAACATCATTACTACCTCAAGTTTAGTAGGTAAACCTACTGGAAGTGACAAGAAATGATCTAGCTTCAAAGGATCTTGGATGGCTTGAAAGTTCTTGAAGTAGGATCATGACACAAAAACAAGTTCAAGTAAGATTTTTACTCGAATTAAGATAGTTTATAGTTATAGAAATTGAATCAAAGTTTGAATATGAATATTACCTTGAATAAGAAAGATAACCTACTGTATATAACAAAGGTTTCTTGATCTTAGATGATTACTTGGAATGGATTAGAAAGCTTGGAAGTAAATTAGTAAACTTGAAGGGATTTTTGAAGTGTTCTTGAAGTGTTCTTCCTATGATGATTATAGCTTGATTCTTGAAGTGATTTTTGATGAAGATGATGATTAACTACTGGAAAAATACATTCATAATAGTGTGTGTGTGTTGAGAGAGAATTAGAAAGAGAATTGGAAGTGAAATGGAGTGAATGATGAGTGGTAATTGGTGAGTGGGGTTAAAAGGAGTTCTAGTTAGTTGACTAGCTCATGGTAGAAGTTAAAATTTATTAGTCATACATGACATAATCAAGAGTGGAATCCCATGCTAGTTCCTATTGGTATATACTCATAGTAAGTACGTTTTGAAGCTGTGTATAATACGGGTAAGAATACGACTAGAATTCTTGATGAAAGAAAAGAATGGGAAAGTAACTGTAACCATTTTCGTTAAGTATGAGTTTTTTGATATATGTCTTGAAGTCTTCCAAAAGTATTTTAATACATCTAAATACACTACATGTATATACATTTTAACTGAGTCGTTAAGTCATCGTTAGTCGTTACATGTAAGTGTTGTTTTGAAACCTTTAAGTTAACGATCTCAATTAATGTTGTTAACCCATTGTTTATTATATCTAATGAGATGTTAAATTATTATATTATCATGATATTATGATATATTAATATATCTTAATATGATATATATACATTTAAATGTCGTTACAACGATAATCGTTACATATATGTCTCGTTTCGAAATCCTTAAGTTAGTAGTCTTGTTTATATGTATATAACTCATTGTTAATATAATTATGGAGATACTTACTTATCATAATCTCATGTTAACCATACGTATATCCATATATATATCGTCGTGTCGTTTTTACAAGTTTTAACGTTCGTGAATCGCCGGTCAACTTGGGTGGTCAATTGTCTATATGAAACATATTTCAATTAATCAAGTCTTAACAAGTTTGATTGCTTAACATGTTGGAAACATTTAATCATGTAAATATCAATCTCAATTAATATATATAAACTTGGAAAAGTTTGGGTCACTACAGTACCTACCCGTTAAATAAATTTCGTCCCGAAATTTTAAGCTGTTGAAGGTGTTGACGAATCTTCTGGAAATAGATGAGGGTATTTCTTCTTCATCTGATCTTCACGCTCCCAGGTGAACTCGGGTCCTCTACGAGCATTCCATCGAACCTTAACAATTGGTATCTTGTTTTTCTTAAGTCTTTTAACCTCACGATCCATTATTTCGAGGGTTCTTCGATGAATTGGAGTTTTTCGTTGATTTGGATTTCATCTAACGGAATAGTGAGATCTTCTTTAGCAAAACATTTCTTCAAATTCGAGACGTGGAAAGTGTTATGTACAGCCGCGAGTTGTTGAGGTAACTCAAGTCGGTAAGCTACTGGTCCGACACGATCAATAATCTTGAATGGTCCAATATACCTTGGATTTAATTTCCCTCGTTTACCAAATCGAACAACGCCTTTCCAAGGTGCAACTTTAAGCATGACCATCTCTCCAATTTCAAATTCTATATCTTTTCTTTTAATGTCAGCGTAGCTCTTTTGTCGACTTTGGGCGGTTTTCAACCGTTGTTAAATTTGGATGATCTTCTCGGTAGTTTCTTGTATAATCTCCGGACCTGTAATATGTCTATCCCCCACTTCACTCCAACAAATTGGAGACCTGCACTTTCTACCATAAAGTGCTTCAAACGGCGCCATCTCAATGCTTGAACGGTAGCTGCTGTTGTAGGAAAATTCTGCTAACGGTAGATGTCGATCCCAACTGTTTCCGAAATCAATAACACGTGCTCGTAGCATGTCTTCAAGCGTTTGTATCGTCCTTTCACTCTGCCCATCAGTTTGTGGATGATAGGCAGTACTCATGTCTAGACAAGTTCCTAATGCTTGCTGTAATGTCTGCCAGAATCTTGAAATAAATCTGCCATCCCTATCAGAGATAATAGAGATTGGTATTCCATGTCTGGAGACGACTTCCTTCAAATACAGTCGTGCTAACTTCTCCATCTTGTCATCTTCTCTTATTGGTAGGAAGTGTGCTGATTTGGTGAGACGGTCAACTATTACCCAAATAGTATCAAAACCACTTGCAGTCCTTGGCAATTTAGTGATGAAATCCATGGTAATGTTTTCCCATTTCCATTCTGGGATTTCGGGTTGTTGAAGTAGACCTGATGGTTTCTGATGCTCAGCTTTGACCTTAGAACACGTCAAACATTCTCCTACGTATTTAGCAACATCAGCTTTCATACCCGGCCACCAAAAATGTTTCTTGAGATCCTTGTACATCTTCCCCGTTCCAGGATGTATTGAGTATCTGGTTTTATGAGCTTCTCTAAGTACCATTTCTCTCATATCTCCAAATTTTGGTACCCAAATCCTTTCAGCCCTATACCGGGTTCCGTCTTCCTGAATATTAAGATGCTTCTCCGATCCTTTGGGTATTTCATCCTTTAAATTTCCCTCTTTTAAAACTCCTTGTTGCGCCTCCTTTATTTGAGTAGTAAGGTTATTATTAATCATTATATTCATAGATTTTACTCGAATGGGTTCTCTGTCCTTCCTGCTCAAGGCATCGGCTACCACATTTGCCTTCCCCGGGTGGTAACGAATCTCAAAGTCGTAATCATTCAATAATTCAATCCACCTACGCTGCCTCATATTCAGTTGTTTCTGATTAAATATGTGTTGAAGACTTTTGTGGTCAGTATATATAATACTTTTGACCCCATATAAGTAGTGCCTCCAAGTCTTTAATGCAAAAACAACCGCGCCTAATTCCAAATCATGCGTCGTATAATTTTGCTCGTGAATTTTCAATTGTCTAGACGCATAAGCAATCACCTTCGTTCGTTGCATTAATACACAACCGTGACCTTGCTTTGATGCGTCACAATAAATCACAAAATCATCATTCCCTTCAGGCAATGACAATATAGGTGCCGTAGTTAGCTTTTTCTTCAATAACTGAAACGCTTTCTCTTGTTCATCCTTCCATTCAAATTTCTTCCCTTTATGCGTTAATGCAGTCAAGGGTTTTGCTATTCTAGAAAAGTCTTGGATGAATCTTCTGTAGTAACCAGCTAGTCCTAAAAACTGGCGTATGTGTTTCGGAGTTTTCGGGGTTTCCCACTTTTCAACAGTTTCTATCTTTGCCGGATCCACCTTAATACCCTCTTTGTTCACTATGTGACCGAGGAATTGAACTTCTTCCAACCAATATGCACACTTTGAAAACTTAGCGTATATTTCTTCCTTCCTCAATACTTCTAACACCTTTCTCAAATGTTCACCGTGTTCTTGGTCATTCTTTGAGTAAATAAGTATGTCATCAATGAAAACAATGACAAACTTGTCAAGGTATGGTCCACACACTCGGTTCATAAGGTCCATGAACACAGCTGGTGCATTAGTTAAACCAAATGGCATGACCATAAACTCGTAATGACCGTAACGTGTTCTGAAAGCAGTCTTTGGAATATCATCTTCTTTCACCCGCATTTGATGATACCCGGAACGTAAGTCAATCTTTGAATAAACAGACAAGCCTTGTAGTTGATCAAATAAGTCATCGATTCTCGGTAGTGGGTAGCAGTTCTTGATGGTAAGTTTGTTCAACTCTCGGTAGTCGATACACAACCTGAATGTACCATCTTTCTTCTTGACAAACAAAACAGGAGCTCCCCACGGTGATGTGCTTGGTCGAATGAAACCATGCTCTAAAAGTTCTTGTAATTGGCTTTGCAGTTCTTTCATCTCGCTGGATGCGAGTCTGTAAGGAGCACGAGCTATTGGTGCAGCTCCTGGTACAAGATCTATTTGAAATTCAACGGATCGATGTGGGGGTAATCCCGGTAATTCTTTCGGAAATACATCGGGAAATTCTTTTGCAATGGGAACATCATTGATGCTCTTTTCTTCAGTTTGTACTTTCTCGACATGTGCTAGAACAGCATAGCAACCTTTTCTTATTAGTTTTTGTGCCTTCAAATTACTAATAAGATGTAGCTTCGTGTTGCCCTTTTCTCCGTACACCATTAAGGGTTTTCCTTTTTCTCGTATAATGCGAATTGCATTTTTGTAACAAACGATCTCTGCTTTCACTTCTTTCAACCAGTCCATACCGATTATCACATCAAAACTCCCTAACTCTACTGGTATCAAATCAATCTTAAATGTTTCGCTAACCAGTTTAATTTCTCGATTCCGACATATATTATCTGCTGAAATTAATTTACCATTTGCTAATTCGAGTAAAAATTTACTATCCAAAGGCGTCAATGGACAACTTAATTTAGCACAAATATCTCTACTCATATAGCTTCTATCCGCACCCGAATCAAATAAAATGTAAGCAGATTTATTGTCAATAAGAAACGTACCCGTAACAAGCTCCGGGTCTTCCTGTGCCTCTGCCGCATTAATATTGAAAACTCTTCCGCGGCCTTGTCCATTCGTGTTCTCCTGGTTCGGGCAATTTCTAATAATGTGGCCCGGTTTTCCACATTTATAACAAACTACATTGGCATAACTTGCTCCGACACTACTTGCTCCGCCATTACTCGTTCCGACACAATTTGTTCCTTTCGTTCTATTAACCCCTGGTCCGTAGACCTCACACTTTGCCGCGCTATGACCATTTCTTTTACACTTGCTTCAAAATTTGGTGCAAAACCCCGAGTGATACGTTTCACACCTTGGGCATAGCTGCTTCTGATTGTTGTTGTTGTTGCGGTTATTATTGTTGTTGGGATGATTGTTGTAGTTGCTGTTGTTGTTGTTGTTGTTGTTGTTGGGTCGTTTGTTGTAGTTGCGATTGATGTTGCGATTGTTGGGATAATTGTTGCGATTATTGTTGTAATTGCTGTTGTTGTTGTATTGGTGATTCTTATCACCGTTTTCCTCCCACTTTCTTTTGACTTGCTTCACATTGGCCTCTTCAGCAGTCTGTTCTTTAATTCTTTCTTCAATCTGGTTCAATAGTTTGTGAGCCATTCTACATGCCTGTTGTATGGAGGCGGGCTCGTGTGAACTTATATCTTCTTGGATTCTTTCCGGTAATCCTTTCACAAATGCGTCGATCTTCTCTTCCTCATCTTCGAATGCTCCCGGACACAATAGGCACAATTTTGTGAATCGTCTTTCGTACGTGGTAATATCAAATCCTTGGGTTCGTAACCCTCTAAGTTCTGTCTTAAGCTTATTGACCTCGGTTCTGGGACGGTACTTCTCGTTCATCAAGTGCTTGAATGCTGACCACGGTAGTGCGTACGCATCGTCTTGTCCCACTTGCTCTAGATAGGTATTCCACCATGTTAACGCAGAACCTGTGAAGGTATGCGTAGCGTACTTTACTTTGTCCTCTTCAGTACACTTACTTATGGCAAACACCGATTCGACCTTCTCGGTCCACCGTTTCAATCCGATCGGTCCTTCGGTTCCATCAAATTCCAAAGGTTTGCAGGCAGTGAATTCTTTGTAGGTGCATCCTACACGATTTCCTGTACTGCTAGATCCAAGGTTATTGTTGGTATGTAGCGCAGCCTGTACTGCGGCTATGTTTGAAGCTAGAAAAGTACGGAATTCCTCTTCATTCATATTCACGGTGTGTCGAGTAGTCGGTGCCATTTCCTTCAAAATAGTCAAATGGAACAAGTTAATCATACAGAATATTAAGAGTAGTTAATAATATTTTGTAGCATAATATGAACTCATTTATAAAAGCTTTTTCTTCATATTAGCATTTTATAAGTTTAAATTCGGGTAGTACCTACCCGTTAAGTTCATACTTAGTAGCTAATATACAATTCAACTACTACAATTCTATATGAAAAACTGATTATAATAATATTTCGCGTTCAAACTTTTACACAATATTTTACAAACTTACAATACCGCTTATTTTACATATAGCATGAAATATAGCACACAATAAATTTGATACAAGATGGTTGTGAAGATAATTCTAGCTAGTACACAAGTCGTTCAGCAAAGGCAATAAAGACACGTAATTCATACGTCCAGAAACAAGTCATGCATTCTGGTTTTACTAGGATTACTTCCCATCCTTGGTCTTGTGGAACATAACCGTTATGGCCATTGATAAGACAGCGTGTTGTAACGTCGTCAAAGGGACGAGGGTTACGTAATGTCCAACAGTCCTGTAACAATCTAAAAACCTCATTTCTTACCCCAATTACCGACTCCGTCACTTGTGGGAACGTTTTGTTTAATAGTTGTAGCCCGATGTTCTTGTTCTCACTTTGGTGAGAAGCGAACATTACTAATCCGTAAGCATAACATGCTTCTTTATGTTGCATGTTAGCCGCTTTTTCTAAATCACGAAGTCCAATATTCGGATATATTGAGTCAAAATAATTTCTTAACCCATTGCGTAAAATAGCATTTGGGTTCCCCGCAATATATGCGTCAAAGTAAACACATCTTAACTTATGGATTTCCCAATGTGATATCCCCCATCTTTCGAACGAAAGCCTTTTATAAACCAAGGCATTCTTGGAACGTTCTTCGAATGTCTTACAAACTGATCTCGCCTTAAATAGTTGTGCCGAAGAATTCTGACCGACTCTAGACAAGATTTCATCAATCATGTCTCCGGGTAGGTCTCTTAAAATATTGGGTTGTCTATCCATTTTGTGTTTTTATACTGTAAAATAGACAAGAGTTAGATTCATAAAAAAAATACTTATTAATACAAGCAATTTTTACATATATCATAAAGCATAAGCACACTATATTACTTATATTACACCACACAAATACAACTATCTTATTCCAACTCGCTTGTTTCTTCTTCTTCGGTTTTGGTTCGTTTTGCCAAGTTTCTAGGGATATATGATGTTCTCCTAATACGAGCCGTCGTTATCCACATTGGTTTAGAAAAACCTGGTGGTTTAGAGGTTCCCGGGTCATTGTTACAACTTAAGGACTTCGGGGGTTGACGATACATATAAAGTTCATCGGGATTGGAATTAGATTTCTCTATTTTTATGCCCTTTCCCTTATTATTTTCTTTTGCCTTTTTAAATTCAGTTGGGGTAATTTCTATAACATCATCGGAATTCTCGTCAGAATCCGATTCATCGGAGAATTGGTAATCCTCCCAATATTTTGCTTCCTTAGCGGAAACACCATTGACCATAATTAACCTTGGTCGGTTGGTTGAGGATTTTCTTTTACTTAACCGTTTTATTATTTCCCCCACCGGTTCTATTTCTTCATCCGGTTCCGATTCTTCTTCCGGTTCCGATTCTTCTTCTGGTTCCGACTCTTCTTCCGGTTCCTCTTCGGGAACTTGTGAATCAGTCCACGAATCATTCCAATTTACATTTGACTCTTCATTATTATTAGGTGAGTCATTGGGACTTGTTCTAGAGGTAGACATCTATCACATAATATCAAACGCATTAAGAGATTAATATATCACATAATATTCACATGTTAAAAATATATAGTTTTCGACAAAATTTGTTAAGCAATCATTTTTCAAGTAAACACGGTCGAAGTCCAGACTCACTAATGCATCCTAACAAACTCGATAAGACACACTAATGCAAAATTCTGGTTCTCTAAGACCAATGCTCGGATACCAACTGAAATGTCCCGTTCATATTGATTAAAAATGTTCCATATTAATTGATTTCGTTGCGAGGTTTTGACCTCTATATGAGACGTTTTTCAAAGACTGCATTCATTTTTAAAACAAACCATAACCTTTATTTCATAGATAAAGGTTTTAAAAAGCTTTACGTAGATTATCAAATAATGATAATCTAAAATATCCTGTTTACACACGACCATTACATAATGGTTTACAATACAAATATGTTACAACAAAATAAGTTTCTTGAATGCAGTTTTTACACAATATCATACAAGCATGGACTCCAAATCTCGTCCTTATTTAAGTATGCGACAGCGGAAGCTCTTAATAATCACCTGAGAATAAACATGCTTAAAACGTCAACAAAAATGTTGGTGAGTTATAGGTTTAACCTATATATATTAAATCATAATAATAGACCACAAGATTTCATATTTCAATACACATCCCATACATAGAGATAAAAATCATTCATATGGTGAACACCTGGTAACCGACATTAACAAGATGCATATATAAGAATATCCCCATCATTCCGGGACACCCTTCGGATATGATATAAAATTTCGAAGTACTAAAGGATCTGGTACTTTGGATGGGGTTTGTTAGACCCAATAGATCTATCTTTAGGATTCGCGTCAATTAGGGTGTCTGTTCCCTAATTCTTAGATTACCAGACTTAATAAAAAGGGACATATTCGATTTCGATAATTCAACCATAGAATGTAGTTTCACGTACTTGTGTCTATTTTGTAAATCATTTATAAAACCTGCATGTATTCTCATCCCAAAAATATTAGATTTTAAAAGTGGGACTACAACTCACTTTCACAGATTTTTACTTCATCGGGAAGTAAGACTTGGCCACTGGTTGATTCACGAACCTATAACAATATATACATATATATCAAAGTATGTTCAAAATATATTTACAACACTTTTAATATATTTTGATGTTTTAAGTTTATTAAGTCAGCTGTCCTCGTTAGTAACCTACAACTAGTTGTCCACAGTTAGATGTACAGAAATAAATCGATAAATATTATCTTGAATCAATCCATGACCCAGTGTATACGTATCTCAGTATTGATCACAACTCAAACTATATATATTTTGGAATCAACCTCAACCCTGTATAGCTAACTCCAACATTCACATATAGAGTGTATATGGTTGTTCCGAAATATATATAGATGTGTCGACATGATAGGTCGAAACATTGTATACGTGTCTATGGTATCTCAAGATTACATAATATACAATACAAGTTGATTAAGTTATGGTTGGAATAGATTTGTTACCAATTTTCACGTAGCTAAAATGAGAAAAATTATCCAATCTTGTTTTACCCATAACTTCTTCATTTTAAATCCGTTTTGAGTGAATCAAATTGCTATGGTTTCATATTGAACTCTATTTTATGAATCTAAGCAGAAAAAGTATAGGTTTATAGTCGGAAAAATAAGTTACAAGTCGTTTTTGTAAAGGTAGTCATTTCAGTCGAAAGAACGACGTCTAGATGACCATTTTAGAAAACATACTTCCACTTTGAGTTTAACCATAATTTTTGGATATAGTTTCATGTTCATAATAAAAATTATTTTCTCAGAATAACAACTTTTAAATCAAAGTTTATCATAGTTTTTAATTAACTAACCCAAAACAGCCCGCGGTGTTACTACGACGGCGTAAATCCGGTTTTACGGTGTTTTTCGTGTTTCCAGGTTTTAAATCATTAAGTTAGCATATCATATAGATATAGAACATGTGTGTAGTTAATTTTAAAAGTCAAGTTAGAAGGATTAACTTTTGTTTGCGAACAAGTTTAGAATTAACTAAACTATGTTCTAGTGATTACGAGTTTAAACCTTCGAATAAGATAGCTTTATATGTATGAATCGAATGATGTTATGAACATCATTACTACCTCAAGTTTAGTAGGTAAACCTACTGGAAGTGAGAAGAAATGATCTAGCTTCAAAGGATCTTGGATGGCTTGAAAGTTCTTGAAGTAGGATCATGACACAAAAACAAGTTCAAGTAAGATTTTTACTCGAATTAAGATAGTTTATAGTTATAGAAATTGAATCAAAGTTTGAATATGAATATTACCTTGAATAAGAAAGATAACCTACTGTATATAACAAAGGTTTCTTGATCTTAGATGATTACTTGGAATGGATTAGAAAGCTTGGAAGTAAATTAGTAAACTTGAAGGGATTTTTGAAGTGTTCTTGAAGTGTTCTTCCTATGATGATTATAGCTTGATTCTTGAAGTGATTTTTGATGAAGATGATGATTAAATACTTTAAAAATACGTTCATAATAGTGTGTGTGTGTTGAGAGAGAATTAGAAAGAGAATTGGAAGTGAAATTGAGTGAATGATGCGTGGTAATTGGTGAGTGGTGAGTGGGGTTAAAAGGAGTTCTAGTTAGTTGACTAGCTCATGGTAGAAGTTAAAATTGATTAGTCATACATGACATAATCAAGAGTGGAATCCCATGCTAGTTCCTATTGGTATATACTCATAGTAAGTACGTTTTGAAGCTGTGTATAATACGGGTAAGAATACGACTAGAATTCTTGATGAAAGAAAAGAATGGGAAAGTAACTGTAACCATTTTCGTTAAATATGAGTGTTTTGATATATGTCTTGAAGTCTTCCAAAAGTATTTTAATACATCTAAATACACTACATGTATATACATTTTAACTGAGTCGTTAAGTCATCGTTAGTCGTTACATGTAAGTGTTGTTTTGAAACCTTTAAGTTAACGATCTCAATTAATGTTGTTAACCCATTGTTTATTATATCTAATGAGATGTTAAATTATTATATTATCATGATATTATGATATATTAATATATCTTAATATGATATATATACATTTAAATGTCGTTACAATGATAATCGTTACATATATGTCTCGTTTCGAAATCCTTAAGTTAGTAGTCTTGTTTATATGTATATAACTCATTGTTAATATACTTATGGAGATACTTATCATAATCTCATGTTAACCATACGTATATCCATATATATATCGTCGTGTTATTTTTACAAGTTTTAACGTTCGTGAATCGCCGGTCAACTTGGGTGGTCAATTGTCTATATGAAACATATTTCAATTAATCAAGTCTTAACAAGTTTGATTGCTTAACATGTTGGAAACATTTAATCATGTAAATATCAATCTCAATTAATATATATAAACATGGAAAAGTTCGGTTCACTACATCCTGTACACTATCAGAAGGCGCTTTAACCTGGTGGAACACACTTGCTCAGGCTAAGGGTATTGACGAGGCTTATGCTACACCGTGGGAGGAACTTAAGGGGGCTATGATCGAGGAGTACTGCCCCATAACAGAGATTCAGAAAATGGAAGCTGAGTTTTGGGAGTTGAAGGTTGTGGGAACCGATCTTGATGGTTATAACCGAAGGTACCTGGAATTAGCTCTGATGTGCCCCACGATGGTTACCCCTGAATTTAAGCGAATGGAGCGGTATTTGTGGGGACTTCCCAAGTCCATTCAGGGAAATTTCACCTCTTCAAAACCAGCTGATGTCCCGGAAGCTATGCGCATGGCGCACACCCTGATGAACCAAATTACCAGCAAAGAACCAGAAAATGGAAAATCTGAATCGGGAGCTAGTAATGAGAAACGTAAGTGGGATAGCCACAAGGGAAGGGTCTATGAACAAAACCCAGCTAAAAGGAATGAAAGTTTCAAGGGAAACAACGATGGGAGGAACCCCAACCCGAACCCTACTACAAGGGTAGTCTCCCGCAGTGCAAGAGATGCTACAAGCATCATACCGGGTACTGCAACGCGGTCTGTGAAAAGTGTAAAAGGACTGGGCATATTGGCAAAGACTGCAAGATCACCACCCCAACTGTGAAGACAAACCCTACTAGGCCAAGGAAATGCTATGATTGTGGACAATAGGACCACTTCAGGAATGAATGTCCCAACAAGAGAAAGGACGGCGGGCCAGCGCGTGGAAGAGCTTTTCACATAAACGCAAGGGATGCCTGTGAGAACCTCGACTTGGTTACAGGTATATTCACTATCAACAATCTATTAACTTCTGTCCTATTTGATACTGGTGCCGATAGGAGTTATGTATGTAGACGCTTTTGCTCTAAGATAAATTGGTCATTAGTTCCTTTAAAGGAGAGTATGCTTGTTGAGGTAGCCAATGGAAAACTTGAGAAAGTTGACCAAATTAGCCGAGGAGGTATTATCAACGTAGCTGGTGTGGATTTCGAGATTGACTTGATACCCATCAAATTAGGAAGTTTTGATGTGATTGTCAGTATGGACTGGTTGACCAAGGTAAGGGCCGACATTATCTGTAGAGATAAAGCTATTCGTATACCACACGGAAATGGTGAGCCACTAATTATTTACGGAGAGAGATGTAACTCGAAGCTGAACCTCATTAGTTGCATGAAAGCACAAAAGATCATGAAGAAAGGACGTCTTGCTGTTTTAGCACATGTGAAAACATTAGAAACTGAGGTGAAGAGCGTGGATGATGTATGAATTGTGAACGAATTTCCCGATGTCTTCCCAGAAGAATTGCCTGGATTACCGCCATCAAGAGCAGTGGAGTTTCAGATTGATTTAGTGCCAGGAGCTGCAACTGTAGCTCGCGCACCTTATCGACTAGCACCTTCTGACAGAGCCAACTACAAGAACTGCTAGACCGTGGATTTATCCAACCAAGTTCTTCGCCTTGGGGCGCAACTGTTTTATTTGTGAAGAAGAAGGATAGATCTTTTTGCATGTGTATCGATTATCATGAGCTGAACAAGTTGACTATCAAGAATCGGTATCCCCTTCCCAGAATTGACGATCTTTTCGATCAGCTGCAAGGATCAAGCATTTACACTAAGATAGATTTGCGATCAGGTTATCACCAGCTGAGGGTGAAGGAGAGTGATGTGATGAAAACTGCGTTCAGAACCCGTTATGGTCACTATGAGTTCCTCGTGATGCCATTCGGTTTAACCAACGCACCTACCGTGTTTATGGATCTCATGAATCGTGTATGCAAGCCATACCTAGATAAGTTCATTATCATCTTAATAGATGATATCCTCATCTACTCCAAAAGTGAAGAAGAACATGAGCAACATCTTCGACTAATGCTTGAACTCTTGAGACAAGAGCAACTTTATGCCAAATTCTCCAAGTGCGAGTTTTGGTTGAAGGAAGTCCAATTCCTAGGTCATATTGTGAGCGATCAAGGTATCAAAGTTGATCCCACAAAGATCGAAGCTATCAGAAAGTGGGAAACCCCCACAACTCTGACTCATATCCGCTAATTTTTAGGTCTCGCCGGTTACTACCGAAGATTTATTGAAGGTTTCTCTCTGATTGCGCGTCCTTTGACAGCGCTGACTCACAAAGGGAAGAAGTTCGTTTGGGAAACCGAACACGAATTAGCATTTCAAACCTTGAAGCAGAAGTTAACCACAACGCCTATCTTATCACTTCCTGAAGGCAGTGACGATTTCATAGTATATTGTGATGCCTCGAAAAATGGTTTTGGTTGCGTATTGATGCAAAGAACGAAGGTCATTGCTTATGCTTCTCATCAACTGAAGATTCACGAGTGAAACTACACTACTCACGATCTTGAACTTGGAGCCGTTGTTTTTGTGCTCAAATTGTGGAGACACTATCTTTATGGAACTAAAAGTGCTATCTTCACCAACCACAAAAGCCTCCAACACATATTCGATCAGAAACAACTGAACATGAGACAACGACGATGGATCGAGACGCTGAACGACTATGATTGTGAGCTTCGTTACCATCCTGGCAAGGCCAATGTTGTAGCCGACGCTTTGAGCAGAAAGAAAAGGATGGCACATCTTCGTGTCCGAGCCCTGAACATCACCATACATTCAAACCTCAATAGTCAAATCTGAGTAGCCCAAGATGAGGCTCTTAAAGAGGAGAATATTTCTCATGAACAATTGATGTGCGTAGAGGTGTATACGAAATAGTTATATTTTTGTTACGAAATACTATTAAATACGATACAATTTTACACAGGTTATTTATTTATTTATAGAGTGGATATACCTAAACCTTGTTACAACTCTTATAGGCAGTGTACCTAATCGTACAGTAGTGTAGTTTTTAGTAAGTCCGGTTCGTTCCACAGGGAGCTAGCCAAGTTTAATGCTATATTTTTAAAACAATGTTTGTAAATAAATATATATATATATATATATATATATATATATATATATATATATATATATATATATAAGTAGTATTATTATTATAAAAGGGGTTTTTTTACCGTTTAATGACCGGTTTGTCGATTTTAAAACTTTAGTCGCAGTTAAAACCTAATGTAAAATATTAAAAATAAAAATAACTTAATTTAAAGCGTAAAGTAAATGACAATAATTAAAGTGCGATAAATAAAATGACAATAAATAAAATTGCGATAATTAAAAAGTACGATAATTAAAAGTGCAATTAAATAAAATGACAGTAAATAAAAGTGCGATAATTAAAAGTGCAATTAAATATGAAATAAAGGAATTATGCTTATTTAAACTTCCGTAATCATGATGTTTGACGTGTTGATTTTAGTTTATTACCATGGGTTAATTGTCCTTTGTCCTGGATTATTCAATATGTCCATCTGGTTTTTGTCCATAACAGTCCATCAGTCATAAATATAAAGTGCGAGTGTCCTCGTCAAATTATCCTTATATCCGAAGTCAAATATTCCAACTAATTGGGGACTTAAACTATAATTACACCAATTTTCCTTGTATATAATTCACCCCTATTTTAATAAGTCCATTGACTATTAATCTATCCCCGTGTCCGGTTAAATGAACGATTATTAGTACTTATAAATATACCGCCCATCGTGTCCGATCGAGTGTATATGGTTATTTATAGGTACGTTTAATTGTAAATCTTTATATTAACTTAACAAACTATCATTTAATTAAACAAATATAAAGCCCATTAATAGCCCATAGTCTAATTTCCACAAGTGTTGTTCTTTTGTCCAAACCCCAATTATGGTACAAAGCCCAATTACCCAATCTTAATATTTAGCCCAACATCACGATTACTTCGATTTAAATAATCATAATAATAACTTAGCTACGAGACATTAATTTAACAACAAAATTAAACATAACTTACAGTGGGTGTTATTAGCGTAGCGGTACACGGACAGAGTTTCGACTTACAAACTTAAAACATTCCTTACAATAACCCAACTAAACCATAACTTTATTATTAAAATTAACTTAAATTAAAATTATAATATAAATATAAATATTATTCTTTACAGAGGAAGAAAGAAAGAGTGAAGGTGTAAGGTTGATGCTGTGATTTGCTTCCGTATTTATAGGCATTAATTGTTGTTACTATTGATGAGTGGAATCAACTTGATGAAACCAACCGGTGAATTAAATTGATTCAATTCTTATTATTATTATATATTATTATTATATTATTATTATTATTATTATTATGAATTATATATATATATTATATTATATTCTTGTGCATAGTTGACTTGTACTTTCAGCTCCGTTGCGTCGAGCGTTGAAAGTTGGTTCATGTCTCGGTTCCGGATTTTCGAACGCCTTTTCGTATAATTTAATATCTTGTACTTTGCGTTTTGCGGCTTGTACTTTTGTAATTTTGAGACGTTTCTCATCAATAAATTAAACCACTTGAATTGCACTTTGTACTTTTTTGCTTTTTGGTCATTTGCGTCTTCAAATCGTTGAATCTGTCTTTTGTCTTCACCTTTTATTATTTAAATGATAATTACTTGAAATTAGAACAATTGCAACTAAAAGCTTGTCTTTCTTGAAGGATAATGCTATGAAATGTATGTTCGTTTTTAGCATTATCAAATATTTCCACACTTGAGCGTTGCTTGTCCTCAAGCAATATAGAACTTGAATATAACTTTACTAGAATCACTTCTTTATTCTTCACACTTTGTACATCAGTGATTTCAATACGGCGGTTATGAACAATGATGGTAACGATGTGGTTTACAGTCTCACATGACTATAAAAATTTAGATCCGTTAGGAAATTGGATCTTTATGAAAAAATTTGATCTTTTGAAAATTCAATCTAGTTTTTACCCTGGATAAGTTTTTCGGAATAACCCTTCACCGGTGTTGCAAAATGTTTTTGTGGGTTGTGTGGATTTTAGATTTGAAAATTTTAGCTCAAAACTTGCGGTTTTGTGTCACCCACTTGCTAACCTTGTATTAGGAAAATAACACGTCCAGTATACTTGCTCCGTATATTACCTTTCGGTAACCTACCGTCCGGTTGTAAAGGAAAGCGTTGAACAAGCAACTGTTAAGGCATTGTCCCATGATATGCTTTTAATTATGGTCTATAACGTGTCGGATGAAATTACTATCCTTTGTAGGAGCAATAGTAAAGATCACCCTATAGTTTTTCGGTCTGGCACAAGGTCCTGTCTTTGACCATGCTATGCAACCACCGTTCTTACGGTTGACACCCAATTTAGTTCAGGTGACCTAATGAATTCCAGGTGAATTCCTAGGATTTTACGTTCAATGGTAATGAACGCATTGAAAATAGGTTTTCAGAAAACAAATCGGTTTGTAATTTTGATCAAAATATTTTCTCGTTCAAGCTCGAGTTTAGATATCATCGAATTCCATGAGTTTGTAATTCTCAATCTTTAAAAATCAATCTCAAGGATTGAGTAATATCAGGCTTAAAAGCTGATTTTTGATCTTTAAGGAGATTATCCTTTCTGGGGATCTGATTCATTAGTCTTATCAAGCTAATTTGCACGGCGCCCTCCCCATTTTATGAGACAAATCCTCTCATGGTTAGGATAACTCTGACCACTTGGCGACCCTGTTTGATGCTGAGGTCCGTGGATTTTCAGCTGATTTTCGAGAAAATTTTTCAAGGTTTTTCGTAGACTCTACAACTGGTCTGGATGACAACTTTCTGACATAAATCAAGAAGCGCATTTCTTTTTGGGAAGACTTTACTTCCTTTTAATGATGGAATTGATTTATCGTGTAGATCCATATTTTCTTTTTTCTTTATTATAATATTACGGGTGAAACAGTTAATTTAGTCCAAAACAAAAGCACCTGCAATAAACTTTACAGAAACATGTGATAGATAGTTTTATTGAATAACTTGGTACATTCTCCCCACACTTAGTTTTTTTCTTTGCCTTTTTATTCTCATTTATTCCATTTTAAATGAATTCAAGCGTTTTAGGGTGTTTCTCAATTTATGTCCTTTCCGAGGTAACGATAATTTCGGTATTAACACCTAGTTTTCATCGTTCATAAATATGTATAAACATGATTTTGAATTCATTTAGTTGAAATTTTTTCAAATTTTCACAAAATTTGGCAATTAAACCAAGTGTAAACCCGAGAGAATTTATAACCCTTCCCCACACTTGAGATCTTGCAATGCCCTTATTTGCAAGAAATCAGTAAAAATTTAAATTCATGAGGGTGATTAGTATAGAAAAATGATTAAAAATACCGAGTTTGCAAACCTATTGTTTTATATCACATTTGATATTTTACGTCTTATTGTTAAAATTAGTAGCTTTTGATGAACTTAATGTCAGTCTTTGAAAGTGCGATGCTTTACCCTGTTTTGTACATAAGATAAACTACAAACATATATACATATTTTTTTTATTTATAAAAACCTTAACTTAATAAAACAAATAATTGAGTAATTTAAAATTTTGTTTTCCTTTTTATTTAGGAGGAGGTTGTTTCGGTACGTTTACCTAGTCCGTCCCTCGACAAAATTTTAAAATTTGTCATTTTTAAGCGCAGTTTTAAAAGTAAAGATTTTTGGGTTTTTTTTTTTTTGGCTTACTTTAATTCAATAAGATTAAAAATAATGATAATAAAAATTCTCGTCCTTCCCTTGGGTAGAGCAATTTCGGTTCAACGACCTAGTTTTCAACTCACGACGAATTTTAAAAATCATATTTTTAATTTAACGAAATAAAGTAAATTTTTGTTTTTAAATTCACACCAAACTTAAATTTAAAATGCATAATATTAAAAATTCATATTATTAAAATTTTAAAAATTCACACCAAATTTAAATTTTGTTTTTATACATACAAACTTATATTAAAAACATAAAATTTTCAAATATTTACAAACTTAAATATATTGATTTAAAAAGTTTACAATAATAATTTAATATTAATATATTAATTTTAAAAACAAAGTAAAAATAAAATTAAAAATCTTTTTGGTCTTTTATCCCACTTTAATCAATCAAATATTATCAAAAATATACGCCCCTCTTTTTGGTAAAGTAATTTCGGCTATATTACCTAGTTTTATTCCTGACGAATTTCTGAAATATTTTGGGTTGATTGATTAAAGATATTTATACCTTAAGAATAAACGGTAAATTTCGCAGTGATGTAATAAATTTTTGTATGATATCAATAATTTCGGTCGCAAAACCTAATTTTATTGAGTATCAATTTAATACTTTATAGCGAACGATTCAGCGTTTATTATCAAAAGGTTAAAAGCAATAAAAATAAAAATAAAAACTGTACATACTTACCTGTGAGATAGAATTCTCAGTGACCTGCTTTAGCCCACTCATAAGATACTAGGACAAATTGGTTTTCCATAGCTACATAGGCATAACCTTGAGCATTCAATGATTTTTCTTCGAAACATATGAACGGTCCTTCTCTGCATAAAGTAACAAACTCGGTATTGGAATATGTCTGATTCGTCGAGCATTTTCCTTCATGTGACCATTTTCCGCATTTGTGACATCTTTCAAGGTGTCGTGCTCTTCTTTTCGCTGCGGATTTTGATTTTCCTTTACCAAAATGTAACTTATTATGATCGTTTCTGAGTTCTTTTCTTACTCCGTCCAATTTGGCTCTTATTACTGATACCAGGTCACTCGGGAGTGTGTCATTATTACGTTTAGTATTCAAAGCGTATAGTATTAAACCATGGTTTAGCTCACAGGAATTCTTCATCTCGTAAAACCTAAAAAAAATAAAAATTCAGAATGGGGGGAGAAGACTAGTTCTTTAGGGTCTGCTAGGGAAAGACCATTCGAATTCCATTCTCGATAACTACACGAAAACAGAATATCTAACTCTAACAGAAATACATATTACCCTAAAAAGATTCGAACCTTCCCACACTTAATTAGCTGTGGTGTCGAAATTGTGATTAACTTCGTTGTCAACTTCCATCGGACTATCTATGTAATGTTTAACTCTGTGACCATTAACCTTAAATTAAATCCCATTTGAATTTATTAATTCTACTGTTCCATATGGGAAAACTCTTTTGACTATGAATGGTCCAGACCATCTTGATTTCATTTTTCCAGGGAATAACTTGAATCGTGAATTGAAAAGAAGAACTCTGTCTCCTTCTTTAAATTCTTTTGAACTTCTGATTCTTTTATCATGCCATTTCTTCGTTCTTTCTTTATAGATTAACGAATTTTCATATGCTTCATGTCTTAATTCTTCTAATTCATTTAATTGGCTTAACCGTAGACGTCCAGCTTCATGTAAATCAAGATTACATATTTTCAAAGCCCAAAATGCTTTGTGTTCAATTTCTACTGGAAGATGACATGCTTTTCTGTAAACGAGTTTATAAGGTGTGGTTCCAATTGGGGTTTTGTAGGCTGTTCTAAAAGCCCAGAGTGCATCCTCCAATTTCATGGACCATTCCTTTGGATTTGATCCTACGGTTTTCTCTAGAATACGTTTTAATGCTCGGTTTGTATTTTCAACTTGTCCACTCATTTGTAGATGATAAACAGTGGAGATTTTATGAGTTACTCCATATCTTTTGAGAACTTTATCAAGTTGATTATTACAAAAATGAGTACCCCGATCACTTATTAAAGCTTTCGGTGTTCCAAACCTTGCAAAAAGACGTTTTAAGAAGTTAACAACAACTCGTGCATTGTTAGTTGGGAGAGCTTGTGCTTTCGCCCATTTAGATACATAATCAATGGCAACGAGAATGTATAGATTATTATGAGATTTTGGAAATGGACCCATAAAGTCAATACCCCAAATGTCAAATACTTCACATACTTGAATGACATTTTGTGGCATTTCATCATGTTGACTTATTTTTCCGGCCCTTTGACAAGCATCACAGGATTTGCAAAGAAGGTGTGCGTCTTTGAAATTTGTAGGCCAATAGAATCCAGCATCGTAAACTTTTCTTGCTGTGAGTTGAGGCCCATAATGCACCCCTGTTAGTCCTGTGTGACAATGGTTTAAGATTTGACTGGCTTCATCCCCAAATACACATTGGCGTATTATTCCATCGGGACAACTTTTAAACAAATGTGGATCTTCCCAGAAATAGTGTTTTATATCACTAAAGAATTTCTTTCATTTTTGGTACGATAATCCTTTTTCAAGGAATCCACATACTAAGTAGTTTGCATAGTCTGCAAACCATGGAATTTCATTATAATCTATCTTCAATAGATATTCATCAGGAAAGTTATCGTGTATGGCCGATTCATTTAGAACTTCTAATTCAGGATTTTCAAGACGAGAAAGATGATCAGCGGCGAGATTTTCTGCTCCTTTTTTATCTCGAATTTCAATATCGAATTCTTATAAGAGTAAAATCCAATGGATTAATCTTGGTTTGGCATCTTGTTTCGAAAATAGGTATCTAAGAGCAGAATGGTCGGTATAGACCACCGTTTTAGCTAAAACGAGATATGATCGAAATTTGTCAAAAGCAAAGACAATAGCAAGGAGTTCTTTTTCAGTAGTTGTGTAGTTTGTTTGTGCTCCTTGTAACGTCTTACTAGCATAATATATAGGTTGAAATCGTTTTTCAATCCTTTGTCCTAAAACGGTTCCCATTGCAAAATCACTTCATCGCACATAAGTTCAAATGGTAGATTTCAATTTGGAGTTATCATGATCGGCGCATTAGTGAGTTTTTCTTTAAGAATATTAAAAGATTTGATGCACTCATCTGAAAAGATGAATGGAGCATCCTTTTCTAGGAGTTTATTCATAGGAGTGGCAATTTTAGAAAAATCTTTAATGAAATGTCGGTAAAAACCGGCATGTCCTAGAAAACTCCTAACTCCTCTAACATTGGTAGGATGTGGAAGTTTAGCAATTACATCTACTGTAACACCCCGTTTTTCCCCGTACATGATTTATAGGTGAATTGGGTATGTACGATAGGCGTATGAAGGGTTCGGGACATTTTCTAGTGTTAAGTCTTGTGTGAGGAGAAAATTACTCAGATCGTGCTTTGTGTTGCGGTGCGACAAAGGAGGTCGCGGCGCGGCAATGGACTGAAATTGAGATCAGAAGTAGGACAAAGAATGATCCCAGACCTAGTTATAGGTCGCGACGCGACGAATTAGGCCGCGGCGCGGCATTCTGGGCAAACTGGTGCTGGATTTTTGTAATATTAAATGAGAAGCAAGGGCATTTTGGTCTTTTCACGTTTGAGCCAGATTTAAGGCTTTAACCTCATCCACTCATTCATTTTCTTTATTTTCTTTTTCCTTTTCTTTCCTATTTTCCTCTCAAAACTTAAAATCCTCAAGTGATTCAAGTGAGATTTTGGAAAGGAAGAAGCGGGTTTTGATCTTTGGCGTAGTTGACAAGTTTGTTCTCCTCGTTCTTAGCTACACGGTGATACTAGTGGTAAGCTCTAACTCCTAATTTCATTTTCATGTTCATCATTCAAATTTGGGGCTTTTGATTGTATGATTCATAGATGGAACCCATTTAGTTGTTAATTGGAGATTAACACCAAGATTCGGGTTTGTAAGTGTTAGAGGCGGATTTTGGGTTGGTTAATGATTTAATCATGTTTAAGACTTGAGGATGGTGTATAATCTCTAGTATTAGCGATTATTGATGTTTTGGAGACTTTTAGGGTTTTCGTGGTTGACTAATTTTGACTAGAGTCAAAATTAGGGTTTGTTGAGGATTATGACCCGAATGTCGATTCGATGAGGTTTGTAAACTTAAAATGGATTAAGTTGAAGTATAAAAACCGAGTTAAACATGTTTTGGTGTCAAAACTTGTAAATGGTGAGATTTTAACCTTATGGGTCAAAATTAGGGTTTATGGGCGATTTTGAGAACGATAAGTGTTTAACACTTGTGTTCGGGTTTAATTGGCATGTTAGGACCATTTTCACTTGCGTTAGTGAATGTTGGTTAGTTTGGACATGGTTTGTGCTTGAAAGTGCCTTTAGGTCGAAATTGCACTAAGTGTCGAATTGGGTTGGTTTGTAAATCCATCCTAATTGTGTTGTTGTATTTGTGTTAATGGAATAGGTACTTTCCATTAACGAGTTGCGAATTATTTGGAAGCATTCATCAAGGCGACAAGGTGAGTGTTAATATCCTGTGTACATATGTATGTGTAGGATGGGTGCGGGTCGGGTGAAGTGGTTCTCGGTTATAGAGCTCACTTCACATATAGGTGGATTTAATGAACTTGTGTACATGTCCAATTGGCACGGTTGTGCATTTTGGTTGACCACCTTTGGCGAGGTGCACACTTTGTATGTACATTATCACATGGGTTGTGAGTGGAATAATTATATATGTATGTATATGAGTTATTTATTTGTGGGGTATGGGTTAAAGTTCGATGTTGACGATACCATACCCTAGAGTACTTAGTTGTGTTGATGAGGGTTTAAAGTTCGGTGTTGACGATACCTTATATGTATGGAGTTAAAGTTTGATGTTGACGATGCCATACCACTATTGTAGTGATTTGATGAGGGATTAAAGTTCGATGTTGACGATACCTCATATGTGGGTTTTAAGTTCGATGTTGACGATACCACATTAAATGGGGCGGATGGGGTTTAAGTTCGATGTTGATGATACCATTCGCGGTGCTAGCCTTGAGATCATGAATACTAATGGATGTTGTGAACATCGATGTTTGTCGTATTGTTATATATATTAATGTAATGTTGTGTTGTAGCTAACCCTCCGGGTGTAGCTTATTGGCGTTGTTCACATCGTCGTTGGTGAACTTATACATTGTTGATATCTTTAGCTTGTTGCTTAGAGATCGTACGGTATGCTTAGGGTAGTTTCCTTATACATGGATGCTTCGGTATGCGGTATTTGATATTTGTGTGGCTGTCCATTTTATACATATATATATGTATGTAGTATATTATCATTCACTAAGCGTTAGCTTACCCTCTCGTTGTTGATATTTTTATAGGTTCGTATGCTTGGCGGCTCGGGTAAGCTTGGGGATTAGAGATCTTGGCTAGGTTGCTTAGAAGATCGTGCTTTTTTACTCGATTAGGATTTGGGTAGCGTAGTCCCAAATCACCATGCTCGGTTTTGTTGGAAACTAAACTAGTCGGGTTGTGTATGTCCGTTTGGACAATGAACTAATGTATTAAATGTTTTAAGGTTATTAAACCTTCTATTGTAATTAAAGATGTATATGGAAAAACAATTGGGACCTAAAGTATTATTTAACGCGTATTAAAAGGAAAAAATTTATGGGCCGGAGTATTTGGGGAATGATCATTTGTTGATGCAAGATTTCTATCGAACCTTGAATGATGACTTGAAGAATAAGATTAGCCGGGGTCACGCGAAATCGTTTGCGGAATTATTCGCAGTGGCTAGAGGTTTAGAGTCGTATACGCGATCAAAGATTGGTGAACCTTCAAGTGAGAGAAGGGTTGTTTCATATGGTGCTCCGAGTAAGAGGACTAAGGGTTCGAGTGTGAGCACGGGTGGTACACGGACGGGTATACTGGATTCTAGTGCATCTAGATGTTACAATTGTGGCATGAGGGGTCACAAGTCTTGGGAATGTTCGGTACCAAAGGGTGATGGTATGGTGTGCTTCAATTGCCAAGAAGAAGGACATCGTAAGTCGGAATGTCCCAAGTTAGCGGGGACAGGTGCTGCAAGGAGACGTTAAGGTACGTTTCATTTTGATAAATATGTCCTTGATTATTTATTATGTGCCGTTGAGTTTGAGTTTATTCGATGCATTGTGTTGTGCATGTTATTGATATGGGTGACGTTCCTAATGGAACTACCCTATGGTGACGTTTGATTGTCGGGCGAAGGGTGTAAGACTTGGTGCAACCAAGCATTCCTTAGTATTTGGGGAACATTATACCGAGCCATGGAAATGTTTTTTGGTGTTCGATTGTTAAGCGTGTGTTCGCTTGTGTGTTGAAGCTGATGAACCATGAGGTTCGACGGGTGAGATGAAACCCGAGAGATTGAGTGTTTAAAATCTCGATGTATGTTGGTAATGGAGCCTACATGACGCGACATTAGGTGCCTCTTCTATACCTACTAGCGTGGTGTTCGACTCTGATTGTGTTGCGGTTATGCTGTACTTAGGATACCGAAGTGAAATCCTTAGGTACATGAGTGACTAGGTGGAATTTGACAAACTAAAGCAATTGGATGATTTCGAAGGTATGGTCTGTGAGATCGTGGTACACTTTTTGTTCGAAGTGTTTAAGGATTGATTGAAATCCTTCGTGTGCTCAAGGCTGGAGCAAGATATGGTGATGGGTCATGTGAGCCCAATCGTTTGTAAAGTCTACCTTTGGTAGCAATGTACGGTTGTACGAGTTGTGGATATGGGACATAGTTCCAAGTAGGGGGGGGGGGTTACACTCCCGCACGAGAAAGTTTTAGTGTGAGATTTCGGATGATGCTTTTGGTAGATCCGGAAAACGTTGTCGAGACCTAGTTTTGGTCGATTCGTGGTAGAGTACAATTTCTGATAAATTGTACTTATGGTTAGAATTTGAATTATCACCGAGGTGGTAATGTGGTATATCTCGTTGAGAGATAATGGACGTGTTTGGCGAGCAAGGTGAAATCCTTCGGTTAAGGGAGGTGTGTGTCGGATTCTCTTCTAGAGAATTATTGTTTTGTGCCTATGTTTGATATAGGTGGTTCTTGCTCGAGTGTGTGAATGGTTAGTGGTATCCGTTAGGATTCACTATGGCGTAGCAGAGCGCGATGTTACGCTACTCGTCGTTTGAGGCCAAAAGGGCGTTGATTGATGAAGCATGACTTTCGGAGTCCGCTGACTTCATCATGGTATTGGTGATTGATGAAGCATGACCTTTAGGGTCCGCTGACTTCATCATGGGAGTATGCGATTGGTGGAGCATGACCTTCGGGGTCCGCTGACTTCATCATGAGCGAGGTGTTATATCGGTGAAGCATGACCGTTGACGGGGTCCGCTGACTTCATCCGGTGTTGAGATTGGTGAAGCATGATCTTCGGGTCCGCTAACTTCATCATGGTAGTGGATCGCGTGTGGTTTCGGATTCACGATGACGCGTGTGGTTTCGGTCATCATATTGTGGAAGTGAGTCGCGTGTAGTTCGGATTCACAAATGACTCGTGTGGTTTCGGTCATTGTATTGAGGAGTGAGTCTCGTGTAGTTCTGATTCATAAATGACTCGTGTAGTTCGGTCATTCCTTCGGGATAGTGACTCTCGTGTAGTTCGGATTCACTAAGGCGCGTGTAGTTCGGCCAATCCCGATTGTTGTTGTGGTGAAGATAGTGAGTCGTGTGTAGTTCGGATTCACTAAGGCGCGTGTGTTTTCGGCCAGCCTTCAGATCGTGTGATCTATTGGTTGTTTGATACACCAATGGTGGGGTTGTAAGGACCATGTTGTGGGAACTATCGGTTGTTTTATACGCTGATGATGGGGTCGTGAGGACCATGTTGTATGTTTAGTGATGCGATAGAAGTGTTTCGCTCACATGTTGTTACGGGTGTGACAATAGTCGATTTTGTACACCTCGGGATCTAGCATTGCCATAATCGTTTTGGGCGCTATCGGTTTTAACCGTTGGATTATGATGTTACGGTAGTTGAGTATTGGTCGTATTGCGCACTACAAGGAATGTTTAGTGTTATGTGCAATCCGTAAGGATTCGTTTCTTTTCGGTCTTCGTCGGTTTAGATGGTTGACTTTATTTTGATGTGCGGTGGTTACTAACGATGTACTTGGTATGGTATGCTAAGGGGTTGATATTGTAGTGACCCGAACTTTTCCATGTTTATATATATATTAAATGAAATTGTTATTTACATGATTAAGTGTTTCCAACATGTTAAGCAATCAAACTTGTTAAGACTTGATTAATTGAAATCGGATTTATATAGACAATTGACCACCCACGTTGACCGGTGATTCACGAACGTTAAAACTTGTAAAAACTATACGATGACATATATATGGTTATCTATATAGTTAACATGATTTTATTATAAGTATGTATCTCATTAGGTATTTTAACAATGAGTTATATACATAAAAATGAGACTATTAATTTAAGAAACTCGAAAATGATATATATAACGATTATCGTTATAACAACGTCTTACTAGGTACATATGAATCATATTAAGATATTGATACACTTGGTTAATTATGTTAAATGATAAGTAAATATATTATTAAGTGTATTAACAATGAAATACATATGTAAAAATAAGACTACTAACTTAATGATTTTGAAACGAGACATATATGTAACGATTATCGTTGTAACGACATTTAACTGTATATATATCATACTAAGATATATTATATATCATAATATCATGATAATATAACAATTTAACATCTCATTTGTTATAATAAACAATGGGTTAACAACATTCAAAAAGATCGTTAACCTAAAGGTTTCAAAACAACATTTACATGTAACGACTAACGATGACTTAACGACTCAGTTAAAATGTATATACATGTAGTGTTTTAATATGTATTCATACACTTTTGAAAGACTTCAATACACTTATCAAAATACTTCTACTTAACAAAAATGCTTACAATTACATCCTCGTTCAGTTTCATCAACAATTCTACTCGTATGCACCCGTATTCGTACTCGTACAATACACAGCTTTTAGATGTATGTACTATTGGTATATACACTCCAATGATCAGCTCTTAGCAGCCCATGTGAGTCACCTAACACATGTGGGAACCATCATTTGGCAACTAGCATGAAATATCTCATAAAATTACAAAAATATGAGTAATCATTCATGACTTATTTACATGAAAACAAAATTACATATCCTTTATATCTAATACATACACTAACGACCAAAAACACCTACAAACACTTTCATTCTTTAATTTTCTTTATCTAATTGATCTCTCTCAAGTTCTATCTTCAAGTTCTAAGTGTTCTTCATAAATTCTAAAAGTTCTAGTTTCATAAAATCAAGAATACTTCCAAGATTGCAAGTTTACTTCCAAGTTTTCTAAATCCATTCCAAGTAATCATCCAAGATCAAGAAACCTTTGTTACTTACAGTAGGTTATCTTTCTAATACAAGGTAATAATCATATTCAAACTTTAATTCAATTTCTATAACTATAACAATCTTATTTCGAGTGGAAATCTTACTTGAAATTGTTTTCGTGTCATGATTCTGCTTCAAGAACTTTCAAGCCATCCAAGGATCCTTTGAAGCTAGATCTATTTTTCTCATTTCCAGTAGGTTTATCCAAGGAACTTGAGGTATTAATGATGTTCATAACATCATTCGATTCATACATATAAAGCTATCTTATTCGAAGGTTTAAACTTGTAATCACTAGAACATAGTTTAGTTAATTCTAAACTTGTTCGCAAATAAAAGTTAATCCTTCTAACTTGACCTTTAAAATCAACTAAACACATGTTCTATATCTATATGATATGCTAACTTAATGATTTAAAACCTGAAAACACGAAAAACACCGTAAAATCGGATTTACGCCGTCGTAGTAACACCGCGGGCTATTTTGGGTTAGTTAATTAAAAACTATGATAAACTTTGATTTAAAAGTTGTTATTCTGAGAAAATAATTTTTATTATGAACATGAAACTATATCCAAAAATTATGGTTAAACTCAAAGTGGAAGTATGTTTTCTAAAATGGTCATCTAGACGTCGTTCTTTCGACTGAAATGACTACCTTTACAAAAACGACTTGTAACTTATTTTTCCGACTATAAACCTATACTTTTTCTATTTAGATTCATAAAATAGAGTTCAATATGAAACCATAGCAATTTGATTCACTCAAAACGGATTTAAAATGAATAAGTTATGGGTAAAACAAGATTGGATAATTTTTCTCATTTTAGCTACGTGAAAATTGGTAACAAATCTATTCCAACCATAACTTAATCAACTTGTATTGTATATTATGTAATCTTGAGATACCATAGACACGTATACAATGTTTCGACCTATCATGTCGACACATCTATATATATTTCGGAACAACTATAGACACTTTATATGTGAATATTGGAGTTAGCTATACAGGGTTGAGGTTGATTCCAAAATATATATAGTTTGAGTTGTGATCAATACTGAGATATGTATACACTGGGTCGTGGATTGATTCAAGATAATATTTATCGATTTATTTCTGTACATCTAACTGTGGACAACTAGTTGTAGGTTACTAACGAGGACAGCTGACTTAATAAACTTAAAACATCAAAATATATTAAAAGTGTTGTAAATATATTTTGAACATACTTTGATATATATGTATATATTGTTATAGGTTTGTGAATCAACCAGTGGCCAAACCTTACTTCCCGACGAAGTAAAAATCTGTGAAAGTGAATTATAGTCCCACTTTTAAAATTTAATATTTTTGGGATGAGAATACATGCAAGTTTTATAAATGATTTACAAAATAGACACAAGTACGTGAAACTACATTCTATGGTTGAATTATCGAAATCGAATATGCCCCTTTTTATTAAGTCTGGTAATCTAAGAATTAGGGAACAGACACCCTAATTGACGCGAATCCTAAAGATAGATCTATTGGGCCTAACAAACCCCATCCAAAGTACCGGATGCTTTAGTACTTCGAAATTTAAATCATATCCGAAGGGTGTCCCGGAATGATGGGGATATTCTTATATATGCATCTTGTTAATATCGGTTACCAGGTATTCACCATATGAATGATTTTTATCTCTATGTATAGGATGTGTATTGACATATGAAATCTTGTGGTCTATTATTATGATTTGATATATATAGGTTAAACCTATAACTCACCAACATTTTTGTTGACGTTTTAAGCATGTTTATTCTCATGTGATTATTAAGAGCTTCCGCTGTCGCATACTTAAATAAGGACGAGATTTGGAGTCCATGCTTGTAGGATATTGTGTAAAAACTGCATTCAAGAAACTGATTTCGATGTAACAGATTTGTATTGTAAACCATTATGTAATGGTCGTGTGTAAACAGGATATTTTAGATTATCATTATTTGATAATCTACGTAAAGCTTTTTAAACCTTTATTTATGAAATAAAGGTTATGGTTTGTTTTAAAAATGAATGCAGTCTTTGAAAAACGTCTAATATAGAGGTCAAAACCTCGCAACGAAATCAATTAATATGGAACGTTTTTAATCAATAAGAACGGGACATTTCAGTTGGTATTCGAGCGTTGGTCTTAGAGAACCAGAATTTTGCATTAGTGTGTCTTATCGAGTTTGTTAGGATGCATTAGTGAGTCTGGACTTCGACCGTGTTTACTTGAAAAATGATTGCTTAACAAATTTTGTTGGAAACTATATATTTTTAACATTTGAATATTATGTGATATATTAATCTCTTAACGCGTTTGATATTATATGATAGATGTCTACCTCTAGAACAAGTCCCATTGACTCACCTAATAATAATGAAGAGTCAAATGTAAATTGGAATGATTCGTGGACTGATTCACAAGTTCCCGAAGAGGAACCGGAAGAAGAGTCGGAACCGGAAGAAGAATCGGAACCGGAAGAAGAATCGGAACCGGTAGAAGAAATAGAACCAGTGGGGGAAATAATAAAATGGTTAAGTAGAAGAAAATCCTCAACCAACCGACCAAAGTTAATTATGGTCAATGGTGTTTCCGCCAAGGAAGCAAAATTTTGGGAGGATTACCAATTCTCCGATGAATCGGATTTCGACGAGAATTCTGATGATGTTATAGAAATTACCCCAACTGAATTTAAAAAGGCAAAAGAAAATAATAAGGGAAAGGGCATAAAAATAGAGAAATCTAATTCCAACCCCGATGAACTTTATATGTATCGTCAACCCCCGAAGTCCTTAAGTTGTAACAATGACCCGGGAACCTCTAAACCACCAGGTTTTTCTAAACCAATGTGGAAAACGACGGCTCGTATTAGGGGAACATCATATATCCCTAGAAACTTGGCAAAACGAACCAAAACCGAAGAAGAAGAAACGAGCGAGTCGGAATAAGATAGTTGTATTCGTGTGGTGTAATATATGTAATATAGTGTGCTTATGCTTTATGATATATGTAAAAATTGCTTGCATTAATAAGTATTTTTTTTTATGAATCTAACTCTTGTCTATTTTACAGTATAAAAACACAAAATGGATAGACAAGCCAATATTTTAAGAGACCTACCCGGAGACATGATTGATGAAATCTTGTCTAGAGTCGGTCAGAATTCTTCGGCACAACTATTTAAGGCGAGATCAGTTTGTAAGACATTCGAAGAACGTTCCAAGAATGTCTTGGTTTATAAGAGACTTTCGTTTGAAAGATGGGGGATATCACATTGGGAAACCCATAAGTTACGATGTGTTTACTTTGACGCATATATTGCGGGGAACCCAAATGCTATTTTACGCAACGGGTTAAGAAATTATTTTGACTCAATGTATCCGAATATAGGACTTCATGATTTAGAAAAAGCGGCTAACATGCAACATAAAGAAGCATGCTATGCTTACGGGTTAGTAATGTTCGCTTCTCACCAAAGTGAGAAAAAGAACATCGGGCTACAACTATTAAACAAAACGTTCCCACAAGTGACGGAGTCGGTAATTGGGGTAAGAAATGAGGTTTTTAGGTTATTACGAGACTGTTGGTCATTACGTAACCCTCGTCCCTTTGACGACGTTACAACACGCTGTCTTATCAACGGCCATAACTGTTATGTTCCACAAGACCAAGGATGGGAAGTTGTCCTAGTAAAACCAGAATGCATGACTTGTTTCTGGACGTATGAATTATGTGTCTTTATTGCCTTTGCTGAACGACTTGTGTACTAGCTAGAATTATCTTCACAACTATCTTGTATCAAAGTTATTGTGTGCTATATTTCATGCTTTATGTAAAATAAGCGGTATTGTAAGTTTGTAAAATATTGTATAAAAGTTTGAACGCGAAATATTATTATAATCAGTTTTTCATATAGAATTGTAGTAGTTGAATTGTATATTAGCTACTAAGTATGAACTTAACGGGTAGGTACTACCCGAATTTAAACTTATAAAACGCTAATATGAAGAAAAAGCTTTTATAAATGAGTTCATATTATGCTACGAAATACTATTAACTACTCTTAAGATTCTGTATGATTAACTTGTTCCATTTGACTATTTTGAAGGAAATGGCACCGACTACTCGACACACCGTGAATATGAATGAAGAGGAATTCCGTACTTTTCTAGCTTCAAACATAGCCGCAGTACAGGCTGCGCTACATACCAACAATAACCTTGGATCTAGCAGTACAGGAAATCGTGTATGATGCACCTACAAAGAATTCACTGCCTGCAAACCTTTGGATTTTGATGGAACCGAAGGACCGATCGGATTGAAACGGTGGACCGAGAAGGTCGAATCAGTGTTTGCCATAAGTAAGTGTACTGAAGAGGACAAAGTGAAGTACGCTACGCATACCTTCACAGGTTCTGCGTTAACATGGTGGAATACCTATCTAGAGCAAGTGGGACAAGACGATGCGTACGCACTACCATGGTCAGCATTCAAGCACTTGATGAACGAGAAGTACCGTCCCAGAACCGAGGTCAATAAGCTCAAGACAGAACTTAGAGGGTTACGAACCCAAGGATTTGATATTACCACGTACGAAAGACGATTCACAGAATTGTGCCTATTGTGTCCGGGAGCATTCGAAGATGAGGAAGAGAAGATCGACGCGTTTGTGAAAGGATTACCGGAAAGAATCCAAGAAGATATAAGTTCACACGAGCCCGCCTCCATACAACAGGCATGTAGAATGGCTCACAAACTAGTGAACCAGATTGAAGAAAGAATTAAAGAACAGACTGCTGAAGAGGCCAATGTGAAGCAAGTCAAAAGAAAGTGGGAGGAAAACGGTGATAAAAATCAACAATACAACAACAACAGCAATTACAATAATAATCGCAACAATTATCTCAACAATCGCAACATCAATCGGAACTACAACAAACGGTCCAACAACAACAACAACAACAACAACAACTACAACAATCATCCCAAGAACAATAACAACCACAACAACAACAACAACAACAATCAGAAGCAGCTATGCCAAAGGTGTGAAAAGTATCACTCGGGGATCTGCACCAAATTTTACAACAAGTGTAAAAGAAATGGTCATAGCGCGGCGAAGTGTGAGGTCTACGGACCAGGGGTTAACAGAACGAAAGGAACAAATGGTGTCGGAACGAGTAATGGCGGAGCAAGTAGTGTCGGAGCAAGTTATGCCAATGTAGTTTGTTATAAATGTGGAAAATCGGGCTACATTATTAGAAATTGCCCGAACCAGGAGAACACGAATGGACAAGGCCGCGGAAGAGTTTTCAATATTAATGCGGCAGAGGCACAGGAAGACCCGGAGCTTGTTACGGGTACGTTTCTTATTGACAATAAATCTGCTTACGTTTTATTTGATTCAGGTGCGGATAGAAGCTATATGAGTAGAGATTTTTGTGCTAAATTAAGTTGTCCATTGACGCCGTTGGATAGTAAATTTTTACTCGAATTAGCAAACGGTAAATTAATTTCAGCAGATAATATATGCCGGAATCGAGAAATTAAACTGGGTAGCGAAATATTTAAGATTGATTTGATACCAGTAGATTTAGGGAGTTTTGATGTAATAGTTGGCATGGACTGGCTGAAGAAGGTGAAAGCAGAGATCGTATGTTATAAAAATACAATTCGCATTGTACGAGAAGAAGGAGAACCCTTAATGGTGTACGGAGAAAAGGGCAACATGAAGCTACATCTTATTAGTAATTTGAAGGCACAAAAACTAATAAGAAAAGGTTGCTATGCTGTTCTAGTACACGTCGAGAAAGGTCAAACTGAAGAAAAGAGCATCAATGATGTTCCCGTCGCAAAAGAATTTCCCGATGTATTTTCGAAAGAATTACCGGGACTACCTCCACATCGATCTGTTGAATTTCAAATAGATCTTGTACCAGGAGCTGCACCAATAGCTCGTGCTCCTTATAGACTCGCACTCAGCTAGATGAAAGAACTGCAAAGCCAACTGCAAGAACTATTAGAAGGTGGTTTCATTCGACCAAGCACATCACCATGGGGAGCTCCTATTTTGTTTGCCAAGAAGAAGGATGGTACATTTAGGTTGTGTATTGACTACAGAGAGTTGAACAAACTTACCATCAAAAACCGTTATCCACTGCCGAGAATTGACGACTTATTTGATCAACTACAAGGCTCGTCGGTTTATTCGAAGATCGATTTACGTTCTGAATATCATCAAATGCGAGTAAAGGAGGATGATATTCCAAAAACTGCTTTTAGGACGCGTTATGGTCATTACGAGTTTATGGTTATGCCGTTTGGATTGACTAACGCACCAGCTGTGTTCATGGACCTTATGAACCGAGTGTGTGGGCCATATCTTGACAAGTTTGTCATTGTTTTCCTCGATGACATACTTATTTACTCAAAGAATGATCAAGAGTACGAAGAACATTTGAGAAAAGTGCTAGAAGTATTGAGGAAAGAAAAACTGTACGCTAAGTTTTCAAAGTGTGCATTTTGGTTGGAAGAAGTTCAATTCCTCGGTCACATAGTGAACAAAGAAGGTATCCAGGTGGACCCGGCAAAGATCGAAACCGTTGAAAAGTGGGAAACCCCAAAAACTTCGAAGCATATACGTCAATTTTTAGGATTGGCTGGTTACTACAGAAGATTCATCCAAGATTTCTCCAAATTAGCAAAACCCTTGACTGCATTAATGCATAAAGGGAAGAAATTTGAATGGAAGGATGAACAAGAGAAGGCGTTTCAATTATTGAAGAAAAAGCTAACTACGGCACATATATTGTCATTGCCTGAAGGGAATGATGATTTTGTGATTTATTGTGACGCATCAAAGCAAGGTCTCGGTTGTGTATTATTGCAACGAATGAAGGTGATTGCTTGTGCGTCTAGACAATTGAAGATTCACGAACAAAATTATACGACGCATGATTTGGAATTAGGCGCGGTTGTTTTTGCATTAAAGACTTGGAGGCACTACTTATATGGGGTCAAAAGTATTATATATACCGACCACAAAAGTCTTCAACACATATTTAATCAGAAACAACTGAATATGAGGCAGCGTAGGTGGATTGAATTGTTGAATGATTACGACTTTGAGATTCGTTACCACCCGGGGAAGGCAAATGTGGTAGCCGACGCCTTAAGCAGAAAGGACAGAGAACCCATTCGAGTAAAATCTATGAATATAATGATTCACACTAACCTTACTACTCAAATAAAAGAGGCGCAACAAGGAGTTTTAAAAGAGGGAAATTTAAAGGATGAAATACCCAAAGGATCGGAGAAGCATCTTAATATTCGGGAAGACGGAACCCGGTATAGGGCTGAAAGAATTTGGGTACCAAAATTTGGAGATATGAGAGAAATGGTACTTAGAGAAGCTCATAAAACCAGATACTCAATACATCCCGGAACGGGGAAGATGTACACGGATCTTAAGCAACATTTTTGGTGGCCAGGTATGAAAGCCGATATTGCTAAATACGTAGGAGAATGTTTGACGTGTTCTAAGGTCAAAGCTGAGCATCAGAAACCATCAGGTCTACTTCAACAACCCGAAATCCCAGAATGGAAATGGGAAAACATTACCATGGATTTCATCACTAAATTGCCAAGGACTGCAAGTGGTTTTGATACTATTTGGGTAATAGTTGATCGTCTCACCAAATCAGCACACTTCCTGCCAATAAGAGAAGATGACAAGATGGAGAAGTTAGCACGACTGTATTTGAAGGAAGTCGTCTCCAGACATGGAATACCAATCTCTATTATCTCTGATAGGGATGGCAGATTTATTTCAAGATTCTGGCAGACATTACAGCAAGCATTGGGAACTCGTCTAGACATGAGTACTGCCTATCATCCACAAACTGATGGGCAGAGCGAAAGGACGATACAAACGATTGAAGGCATGCTACGAGCTTGTGTTATTGATTTCGGAGACAGTTGGGATCGACATCTACCGTTAGCAGAATTTTCCTACAACAACAGCTACCATTCAAGCATTGAGATGGCGCCGTTTGAAGCACCTTATGGTAGAAAGTGCAGGTCTCCGATTTGTTGGAGTGAAGTGGGGGATAGACAGATTACGGGTCCGGAGATAATACAAGAAACTACCGAGAAAATCATCCAAATTCAACAAAGATTGAAAACCGCCCAGAGTCGACAAAAGAGCTACGCGGACAGTAAAAGAAAAGATATAGAGTTTGAAATTGGAGAAATGGTCATGCTTAAGGTTTCACCTTGGAAAGGCGTTGTTCGATTTGGTAAACGAGGGAAACTAAATCCAAGGTACATTGGACCATTCAAGATTATAGATCGTGTCGGACCAGTAGCTTACCAACTGGAGCTACCTCAACAACTCGCGGCTGTACATAACACTTTCCACGTCTCAAATTTGAAGAAATGTTTTGCTAAAGAAGATCTCACTATTCCGTTGGACGAAATCTAAATCAATGAAAAACTTCAATTCATTGAAGAACCCATCGAAATAATGGATCGTGAGGTTAAGAGACTTAAACAAAACAAGATACCGATTGTTAAGGTTTGATGGAATGCTCGTAGAGGACCCGAGTTCACCTGGGAGCGTGAAGATCAGATGAAGAAGAAATACCCGCATTTATTTCCAGCAGATACGTCAACACCTCCAACTGCTTAAGATTTCGGGACGAAATTTATTTAACGGGTAGGTACTGTAGTGACCCGAACTTTTCCATGTTTATATATATATTAAATGAAATTGTTATTTACATGATTAAGTGTTTCTAACATGTTAAGCAATCAAACTTGTTAAGACTTGATTAATTGAAATAGGTTTTATATAGACAATTGACCACCCAAGTTGACCGGTGATTCACGAACGTTAAAACTTGTAAAAACTATACGATGACATATATATGGTTATATATATAGTTAACATGATTTTATTATAAGTATGTATCTCATTAGGTATTTTAACAATGAGTTATATACATAAAAATGAGACTATTAATTTAAGAAACTCGAAAACGATATATATAACGATTATCGTTATAACAACGTCTTACTAGGTACATATGAATCATATTAATATATTGATACACTTGGTTAATTATGTTAAATGATAAGTAAATATATTATTAAGTGTATTAACAATGAAATACATATGTAAAAATAAGACTACTAACTTAATGATTTCGAAACGAGACATATATGTAACGATTATCGTTGTAACTACATTTAACTGTATATATATCATACTAACATATATTATATATCATAATATCATGATAATATAACAATTTAACATCTCATTTGTTATAATAAACAATGGGTTAACAACATTCAACAAGATCGTTAACCTAAAGGTTTCAAAACAACATTTACATGTAACGACTAACGATGACTTAACGACTCAGTTAAAATGTATATACATGTAGTGTTTTAATATGTATTCATACACTTTTGAAAGACTTCAATACACTTATCAAAATACTTCTACTTAACAAAAATGCTTACAATTACATCCTCGTTCAGTTTCATCAACAATTCTACTCGTATGCACCCGTATTCGTACTCGTACAATACACAGCTTTTAGATGTATGTACTATTGGTATATACACTCCAATGATCAGCTCTTAGCAGCCCATGTGAGTCACCTAACACATGTGGGAACCATCATTTGGCAACTAGTATGAAATATCTCATAAAATTACAAAAATATGAGTAATCATTCATGACTTATTTACATGAAAACAAAATTACATATCCTTTATATCTAATCCATACACCAACGACCAAAAACACCTACAAACACTTTCATTCTTTAATTTTCTTTATCTAATTGATCTCTCTCAAGTTCTATTTTCAAGTTCTAAGTGTTCTTCATAAATTCCAAAAGTTCTCGTTTCATAAAATCAAGAATACTTCCAAAATTGCAAGTTTACTTCTAAGTTTTCTAAATCCATTCCAAGCAATCATCCAAGATCAAGAAACCTTTGTTACTTACATTAGGTTATCTTTCTAATACAAGGTAATAATCATATTCAAACTTTAATTCAATTTCTATAACTATAACAATCTTATTTCGAGTGGAAATCTTACTTGAAATTGTTTTCGTGTCATGATTCTGCTTCAAGAACTTTCAAGCCATCCAAGGATCCTTTGAAGCTAGATCTATTTTTCTCATTTCCAGTAGGTTTATCCAAGGAACTTGAGGTATTAATGATGTTCATAACATCATTCGATTCATACATATAAAGCTATCTTATTCGAAGGTTTAAACTTGTAATCACTAGAACATAGTTTAGTTAATTCTAAACTTGTTCGCAAATAAAAGTTAATCCTTCTAACTTGACCTTTAAAATCAACTAAACACATGTTCTATATCTATATGATATGCTAACTTAATGATTTAAAACCTGAAAACACAAAAAACACCGTAAAATCGGATTTACGCCGTCGTAGTAACACCGCGGGCTGTTTTGGGTTAGTTAATTAAAAACTATGATAAACTTTGATTTAAAAGTTGTTATTCTGAGAAAATAATTTTTATTATGAACATGAAACTATATCCAAAAATTATGGTTAAACTCAAAGTGGAAGTATGTTTTCTAAAATGGTCATCTAGACGTCGTTCTTTCGACTGAAATGACTACCTTTACAAAAATGACTTGTAACTTATTTTTCCGACTATAAACCTATACTTTTTCTGTTTAGATTCATAAAATAGAGTTCAATATGAAACCATAGCAATTTGATTCACTCAAAACGGATTTAAAATGAATAAGTTATGGGTAAAACAAGATTGGATAATTTTTCTCATTTTAGCTACGTGAAAATTGGTAACAAATCTATTCCAACCATAACTTAATCAACTTGTATTGTATATTATGTAATCTTGAGATACCATAGACACGTATACAATGTTTTGACCTATCATGTCGACACATCTATATATATTTCAGAACAACCATAGACACTCTATATGTGAATGTTGCAGTTAGCTATACAGGGTTGAGGTTGATTCCAAAATATATATAGTTTGAGTTGTGATCAATACTGAGATACGTATACACTGGGTCGTGGATTGATTCAAGATAATATTTATCGATTTATTTCTGTACATCTAACTGTGGACAACTAGTTGTAGGTTACTAATGAGGACAGCTGACTTAATAAACTTAAAACATCAAAATATATTAAAAGTGTTGTAAATATATTTTGAACATACTTTGATATATATGTATATATTGTTATAGGTTCGTGAATCAACCAGTGGCCAAGTCTTACTTCCCGACGAAGTAAAAATCTGTGAAAGTGAGTTATAGTCCCACTTTTAAAATCTAATATTTTTGGGATGAGAATACATGCAGGTTTTATAAATGATTTACAAAATAGACACAAGTACGTGAAACTACATTCTATGGTTGAATTATCGAAATTGAATATGGCCCTTTTTATTAAGTCTGGTAATCTAAGAATTAGGGAACAGACACTCTAATTGACGCGAATCCTAAAGATAGATCTATTGGGCCTAACAAACCCCATCCAAAGTACCGGATGCTTTAGTACTTTGAAATTTATATCATATCCGAAGGGTGTCCCGGAATGATGGGGATATTCTTATATATGCATCTTGTTAATGTCGGTTACCAGGTGTTCACCATATGAATGATTTTTATCTCTATGTATGGGATGTGTATTGAAATATGAAATCTTGTGGTCTATTATTATGATTTGATATATATAGGTTAAACCTATAACTCACCAACATTTTTGTTGACGTTTTAAGCATGTTTATTCTCAGGTGATTATTAAGAGCTTCCGCTGTCGCATACTTAAATAAGGACGAGATTTGGAGTCCATGCTTGTAGGATATTGTGTAAAAACAGCATTCAAGAAACTGATTTCGATGTAACATATTTGTATTGTAAACCATTATGTAATGGTTGTGTGTAAACAGGATATTTTAGATTATCATTATTTGATAATCTACGTAAAGCTTTTTAAACCTTTATTTATGAAATAAAGGTTATGGTTTGTTTTAAAAATGAATGCAGTCTTTGAAAAACGTCTCATATAGAGGTCAAAACCTCGCAATGAAATCAATTAATATGGAACGTTTTTAATCAATAAGAACGGGACATTTCAGATATCTCGGTACGAGATTGGTTGAGTTTTCCCGATGGTAGGGAATGAGCATGGTTTTAGTGCTCGGATTGTGGATTTGATAAATCGAGGGTGACGATTTAGTTGTTAAAGGCAATTCAGTAGGAAGAATTGCTTAGGAAAGTCGGTTGGGACTTATGTTTGAGGACCGTGAAGTGTGGTCCATTTGGTTAAGTGACGAGGATCACGAGGATGTGATCGAGTCCAAGTGGGGGAGAGTTGTAACACCCCATTTTTCCTCGTACATGATTTATAGGTGAATTGGGTATGTACGATAGGCGTATGAAGGGTTCGGGACATTTTCTAGTGTTAAGTCTTGTGTGAGGAGAAAATTACTCAGATCGTGCTTTGTGTCACGGCGCGACAAAGGAGGCCGCGGCGCGGCAATGGACTGAAATTGAGATCAGAAGTAGGACAAAGAATGATCCCAGACCTAGTTATAGGTCGCGGCGCGACAAATAAAGTCGCGGCGCGGCATTCTGGGCAAACTGGTGCCGGATTTTTGTAATATTAAATGAAAAGCAAGGGCATTTTGGTCTTTTCACGTTTGAGCCAGATTTGAGGCTTTAACCTCATCCACTCATTCATTTTCTTTATTTTCTTTTTCCTTTTCTTTCCTATTTTCCTCTCAAAACTTAAAATCCTCAAGGGATTCAAGTGAGATTTTGGAAAGGAAGAAGCGGGTTTTGATCTTTGGCATAGTTGACAAGTTTGTTCTTCTCGTTCTTAGCTACACGGTGATACTAGTGGTAAGCTCTAACTCCAAATTTTATTTTCGTGTTCATCATTCAAATTTGGGGCTTTTGATTGTATGATTCATAGATGGAACCCATTTAGTTGTTAATTGGAGATTACACCAAGATTCGGGTTTGTAAGAGTTAGAGGCGGGTTTTGGGTTGGTTAATGATTTAACCATGTTTAAGACTTGAGGATGGTGTATAATCACTAGTATTAGCAATTATTGATGTTTTGGAGACTTTTAGGGTTTTCGTGGTTGACTAATTTTGACTAGAGTCAAAATTAGGGTTTGTTGAGGATTATGACCCGAATGTCGATTCGATGAGGTTTGTAAACTTAAAATGGATTAAGTTGAAGTATAAAAACCGAGTTAAACATGTTTTGGTGTCAAAACTTGTAAATGGTGAGATTTTGACCTTATGGGTCAAAAATAGGGTTTATGGGCGATTTTGAGAACAATAAGTGTTTAACACTTGTGTTCGGGTTTAATTGGCATGTTAGGACCATTTTCACTTGCGTTAGTGAATGTTGGTTAGTTTGGACATGGTTTGTGCTTGAAAGTGCCTTTGGGTCAAAATTGCACTAAGTGTCGAATTGGGTTGGTTTGTAAATCCATCCTAATTGTGTTGTTGTATTTGTGTTAATGGAATAGGTACTTTCCATTGACGAGTTGCGGATTATTTGGAAGCATTCATCAAGGCAACAAGGTGAGTGTTAATATCCTATGTACATATGTATGTGTAGGATGGGTGCGGGTCGGGTGAAGTGGTTCTCGGTTATAGAGCTCACTTCACATATAGGTGGATTTGATGGACTTGTGTACATGTCCAATTGGCACGGTTGTGCGTTTTGGTTGACCACCTTTGGCGAGGTGCACATTTTGTGTGTACATTATCACATGGGCTTGTGAGTGGAATAATTATATACGTATGTATATGAGTTATTTATTTGTGGGGTATGGGTTAAAGTTCGATGTTGACGATACCATACCCTAGAGTACTTAGTTGTGTTGATGAGGGTTTAAAGTTCGGTGTTGACGATAACTTATATGTATGGAGTTAAAGTTCGATGTTGACGATGCCATACCACTATTGTAGTGATTTGATGAGGGATTAAAGTTCGATGTTGACGATACCTCATATGTGGGTTTTAAGTTCGATGTTGACGATACCACATTAAATGGGGCGGATGGGGTTTAAGTTCGATGTTGAAGATACCATTCGCGGTGCTAGCCTTGAGATCATGAATACCAATGGATGTTGTGAACATCGATGTTTGTCGTATTGTTATATATATTAATGTAATGTTGTGTTGTAGCTAACCCTCCGGGTGTAGCTTATTGGCGTTGTTCACATCGTCGTTGGTGAACTTATACATTGTTGATATCTTTAGCTTGTTGCTTAGAGATCGTACGATATGCTTAGGGTAGTTGCCTTATACATGGATGCTTCGGTATGCGGTATTTGATATTTGTGTAGCGTGTCCATTTTATACATATATATATATATATGTATGTAGTATATTATCATTCACTAAGCGTTAGCTTACCCTCTCGTTGTTGATATTTTTATAGGTTTGCATGCTTGGCAGCTCGGGTAAGCTTGGGGATTAGAGATCTTGGCTAGGTTGCTTAGAAGATCTTGCTTTTGTACTCGATTAGGATTTGGGTAGCGTAGTCCCAAATCACCATGCTCGGTTTTGTTGGAAACTAAACTAGTCGGGTCGTGTATGTCCGTTTGGACAATTAACTAATGTATTAAATGTTTTAAGGTTATTAAACCTTCTATTGTAATTAAAGATGTTTATGGAAAAACAATTGGGACCTAAAGTATTATTTAACGCGTATTAAAAGGAAAAATTTTTATGGGCCGGTTTTAATTTTGGGTTGTTACATCTACTTTAGCTCTGTCCATTTCAATTCCTTCCTTTGAAATTTTATGACCAAGAACAATGCCTTCTTTAACCATGAAATGGCATTTCTTCTAATTAAGAACTAGATTTGATTGTTCGTATCTAATAAGCATTCGTTCAAGATTAACTAGACATGATTCAAATGTATCACCGAAGACTGAAAAGTCATCCATGAAAACTTCCATGCATTCTTCTATCATGTCTTGAAAAATCGCCATCATGCACCTTTGAAAGGTTGCAGGGGCGTTGCAAAGTTCAAATGGCAAGCGTTTGTAAGCAAAAGTACCATAAGGGCACGTGAATGTGGTTTTCTCTTGGTCCTCGGGTGCTATTGGAATTTGAAAATATCCGGAAAAACCGTCAAGAAAACAATAGTAACTATTTCCGGCTAATCTTTCCAACATTTGATCAATGAAAGGTAAGGGAAAGTGATCTTTTCTGGTGGCGTCATTTAATTTTCTATAATCAATACAAACACGCCATCCTGTTACAGTCCTAGTAGGAATAAGCTTATTTTTTTCATTTGTGATGACAGTCATGCCACCCTTCTTAGGTACGCATTGAACTGGGCTTACCCATGGACTATCAGAGATTGGATAAATTAAACCTGCATCTAGCAGTTTAATAATTTCTTTCTTAACAACATCTTGCATATTAGGATTTAGTCTTAGTTGGCGTTGCACATACGTTTTATGACCTTCTTCCATAAGGATTTTATGTGTGCAATACGAAGGACTTATTCGTTTAATGTCATGAATCTTCCATGCAATAGCTGGTTTATGAGTTTTTAATACAGAAATGAGTTGAGATTTTTCATTTTCAGTAAGAGAAGACGATATTATTACAGGTAATTCAGATTCACCATGTAAATAAGCGTATTCCAAATGATTTAGAAGTGGCTTTAACTCTAATGTCGGTGGTTCTTCTATCGATGATTTGTATCGATATCTATCTTCTTCTTTTAGCATTTGAATTTCTTCTGTTGTTGGTTCATATCCATTAGCCATAACTGTAGCTAACATTTCACCTTTATCAATTGGTTCAGTTCCTTCTCCTAAAGAACATTCTCCTGTTCCCTGTAATTCTGGAAATTCTTCTAATAATTCTGCATGTGAATCTATAGTTTGAATATAATAAATAACATGTATCATCTGCAGATTGCGGTTGTTGCATAGCTCTATCAACTGAAAAGGTAACACTCTCATCCTCTATACTTAGGGTCAGTTTCTTACCGAACACGTCTATTATTGCTTTAGCCGTGTTTAAAAATGGTCTTCCTAATATGAGAGGAACTCGAGAATCTTCTTCCATGTCCAGAATAACAAAATTTACTGGAAATACTAAAGTACCAACTTTAACTAGCATGTTCTCCATTATCCCTCTAGGATATTTTACTGATCGATCGGCTAGTTATATACTTATTCGTGTTGGTTTCAATTCTCCAAGGTCTAGTTTAGTATATAATGAATACGGCATTAAATTTATACTAGCACCTAAATCTGCCAATGCTTCTATTGAACTAAGACTACCCAGAAAGCATGGAATTGTGAAATTTCCTGGATCAGATAATTTTTATGGTATCTTATTCAACGGTACTGCAAAACAATTAACATTCATAGTAACAGCCGAGAGTTCTTCCATTTTCTTTCTATTTGTGATTAGATCTTTCAAGAATTTAGCATATCTAGGCATTCCTGAAATCACATCAATGAAAGGAAGATTGACATTTATCTGTTTAAACATATCCAAGAATTTGGATTGCTCGGCTTCAAGTATTTCTTTTCTCATTTTACTTGGGTAAGGAAGTGGTGGTTGGTATGGTTTAACATAAGGTTTAGCTTTAACTGTGTTATCTTCATTAACCTTTTCAACTACCGGTTCTGTTTCCTTATCTTGCTCAGATTGTGGTTCTTGTGGAGTAGGAATAGCTTCATCAGAAATTACAGGTATTTCAGGTGGTTCAAGTGTAATACCACTTCTTGTGGTAATAGCTTTAGCTGTTTCATTCCGGGGGTTAGCATTTGTATCACTAGGTAGACTTCCCGGTTTTCTTTCACCTATCAACCTTACTAGGTTGCTCACTTCTTGTTCCAAATTTTGAATAGAAGCTTGTTGATTTTTAAATGCTTGAGCATTTTGTTCATTCGTTTGTTTCTGAGATGTGAAAAACTGCGTTTGAGATTCAACTAGCTTCGACATCATGTCTTCTAAATTTGGCTTTTTATCATCGGTTTGTGGTGGTTTATTTTGAAAAATAGGTCTTTGAAGGTTGTAAGTATTATTAGGTACTTGTTGATTGCTAGGACCTTGTTGGTTGTTGTATGGAACATTTCGGTTATAATTCTGATTTTGATTGTAGATTGGTCTTGGCAGTTGATAATTATTCTGATAATTATTTCCAGGCCTTTGGTTCATGTATGAAACATTCTCTCTTTGTTCCATTGTTTGTTCAACACTGAGACAATCTTTTGTCAAATGTGGTCCTCCACACTGCTCACAACTAATTCGTATTGAGTGAATATCTTTAGTCATCTTTTCCATTCGTCTCTCGATAGCATCTATCTTTGCGGAAATGGAATCAAAGTCATGGCTAGAATCGGCTCTAGCTGCTTTAGATGATCTAACGATATCTTTTTCTTGGTGTCACTCATGTGAGTGAGAAGCAGTGTTATCAATAATTTTGTAAGCATCAGTTGCGGTTTTCTTCATAATGGAACCACCAGCTGCTATATCGATATCTTTTCGTGTAGTGATGTCGCATCCTTGGTAGAATATTTGTACTATTTGACAAGTGTCTAAACCATGTTGCGGACATCCTCTCAATAACTTTCCAAATCTTGTCCACGCCTCATATAGAGTTTCATTTCGCTTTTGTGTGAACGTAACAATTTCTCCTTGAAGACTCACGGCTTTAGATGCCGGAAAGAATTGTTTAAGAAATTTTTCAACTAAAACATCCCATGTATCAATCGCCCCTTCAAGTAACGATTCTAACCAATCTCTGGCTTCTCCCTTTAAAGTCCAGGGAAATAACATGAGATAGATCTGTTCATCCTCAACTTCTCTGATTTTAAATAGAGTACAGATCCTATTAAAGGTTCGAAGATGTTCGTTTGGATCTTCCTTCGGTACACCACTAAATTGGCATTGATTAGTTACCATGTGTAGGATTTGTCCTTCGATTTCATAATCTGGCGCATTAATGTCTGGTTGAGTAATTGCGTGACCTTGGCCAGTGCGTTTAGCTCTCATTCGGTCTTCCATACTTAGAGGTTCCAGATTTTCTATGATTGAATTTGTTGAATCTGAATCACTAGAGGATTCTGATTTAATGGTTTGTTCCTCGACAATTTCTGTTTGAATGATTGGTGGTTCCGGAGGAAAGATTAGTGGTTCAAGATCTCTGAATTGTCCTTGAATATCCTCCGGATTCTCAATTGTGAGGTCGGGTTCAAAAAATGGATTATCGGAAATTTGAATTGGAGTACTTGGTCGACTTGATGACGATTCTAAAGAAAAATCAACGGTGACAATATTGGCTAGATGTCTTGATCGAGTTACAGGTGGTGAACGTATGAAAGGTGGTGAACGTTTTGCTCGGTGCATTCACTGAATATCCTATTAGTTATAAAAGATAAAAATTATATAAGTTATCAAATTAATAGACTTTTCTGATTTTGCCCACGTTTCGAATAGCCAATAGATGCAGCAGGTAGCTAGGACCCTTTAAATCGGAAGCCCACAACTCGCCACTAACAAATCCAACTATTACTACGAACCAAAAAATTTTGGATGTCTATCAATTTAACCACTTAAAATAATTTTTCGTTAAAATTTAAAGAAATTAGAGAGAAGAAATAGAAAATTCTATGTCCTAAAAACTAGAGCGTCGAAAAATAAGAAAGAAAAAGAGTGCGTCGAAAAATAAAAGGTCGAAAAATAAGAAAATTGTAGCGCGTCAAAAATTAAAAAGGGATTCTAAACGAAAAACGGGAATTACTTAAAAGGATACTAAAATTTTAACACGGCTCGCAAAATTTTAAGGCACCTAAATCTTAGTCTAAAGAAAAAGCACTTAAGGAATTTTATGGCAAAGCCTAAAAATCTAAAAGTATATAAATAACTATGGCAAAACTAAACTTAATACTAAAAGTTGTGACTAGAGTCTAAAAATCTAAAGGTAATAAAACTTAAAATAATTTTTTTTTTAAATTTGAAATTGCGTGTTCAAAAACTGAAATTGCATGATTAAAATCTGAAATTGCATGTTCAAAACTGAAATTGCGTGTTGAAAAAATCTGAAATTGCATGTCTAAAATCTGAAATTGCATGTGTAAATTCTGAAATTGCATGTTCAAGACTGAAATTGCGTGCTTAAAACTGGAATTGCATGTGTAAAATCTGAAATTGCATGTTTAAAATCTGAAATTGCATGTGTAAATTCTGAAATTGCATGTTCAAGACTGAAATTGCGTGTTCAAAAACTGAAATTGCATGTTCAAAACTGAAATTGCGTGTTCAAAATCTGAAATAGCGTGCTTAAAACTGGAATTGCATGTGTAAAATCTGAAATTGCATGTCTAAAATCTGAAATTGCATGTGTAAATTCTGAAATTGCATGTTCAATACTGAAATTGCGTATTCAAAAACTGAAATTGCATGTTCAAAACTGAAATTGTGTGTTCAAAATCTGAAATTGCATGTCTAAAATCTGAAATTGCATGTGTAAATTCAGAAATTGCATGTTCAAGACTGAAATTGCGTGTTCAAAAACTGAAATTGCATGTTCAAAACTGAAATTGCGTGTTCAAAATCTGAAATTGCATGTTCAAAAATTGAAATTGCGTGTTGAAAATATGAAATTGCGTGTTGAAAACTGGAATTGCATTTTTAAAATCTGAAATTGCATGTGTAAAATCTGAAATTGCAGGTTCAAACTGGTTTGGCCCAAATACTATAATTTATTAATTTTTTTATTAAATTTTTTTTTAAAATTTTTTTTTTTTTAACGATTTTAAGATTTTTAAATTTTTTTTTTATGAAATTAATATTTTTTAAATTTTTTTTTTTAAATTATTATTATTTTTTATTTACGTTTTAATTTTTAAAATTTTTTTTTTATTTTAAAATTTTTTTTTATTTTTTTTATAAAAAAAACACGAGCTCCCCGGCAGCGGCGCCAAAAATACTTAATGTGCGTAGAGGTGTATACGAAATAGTTATATTTTTGTTACGAAATACTATTAAATACGATACAATTTTACACAGGTTATTTATTTATTTATAGAGTGGATATACCTAAACCTTGCTACAACACTTATAGACAGTGTACCTAATCGTACAGTAGTGTAGTTTTTAGTAAGTCCGGTTCGTTCCACAGGGAGCTAGCCAAGTTTAATGCTATATTTTTAAAACAATATTTGTAAATATATATATATATATATATATATATATATATATATATATATATATATATATATATATATATATATATATATATATATATATATATATATATATATATATATATATATATAAGTAGTATTATTATTATAAAAGGGGGTTTTTTACCGTTTAATGACCGGTTTGTCAATTTTAAAACTTTAGTCGCAGTTAAAACCTAATGTAAAATATTAAAAATAAAAATAACTTAATTTAAAGCGTAAAGTAAATGACAATAATTAAAGTGCGATAAATAAAAGTGTGATAAATAAAATGACAATAAATAAAATTGCGATAATTAAAAAGTACGATAATTAAAAGTGCAATTAAATAAAATGACAGTAAATAAAAGTGCGATAATTAAAAGTGCAATTAAATATGAAATAAAGGAATTATGGTTATTTAAATTCCGTAATCATGATGTTTGACGTGTTGATTTTAGTTTATTACCATGGGTTAATTGTCCTTTGTCCTTGATTATTCAATATGTCCATCTGGTTTTTGTCCATAACAGTCCATCAGTCATAAATATAAAGCGCGAGTGTCCTCGTCAAATTATCCTTATATCCGAAGTCAAATATTCTAACTAATTGGGGACTTAAACTATAATTACACCAATTTTCCTTGTATATAATTCACCCCTATTTTAATAAGTCCATTGACTATTAATCTATCCCCGTGTCCGGTTAAATGAACGATTATTAGTACTTATAAATATCCCGCCCATTGTGTCCGATCGAGTGTATATGGTTATTTATAGGTACGTCTAATTGTAAATCTTTATATTAACTTAACAAACTATCATTTAATTAAACAAATATAAAGCCCATTAATAGACCATAGTCTAATTTCCACAAGTGTCGTTCTTTTGTCCAAACCCCAATTATGATACAAAGCCCAATTACGCAATCTTAATATTTAGCCCAACATCACGATTACTTCGATTTAAATAATCATAATAATAACTTAGCTACGAGACATTAATTTAACAACAAAATTAAACATAACTTACAGTGGGTGTTATTAGCGTAGCGGTACACGGACAGAGTTTCGACTTACAAACTTAAAACATTCCTTACAATAACCCAACTAAACCATAACTTTATTATTAAAATTAACTTAAATTAAAATTATAATATAAATATAAATATTATTCTTTACAGAGGAAGAAAGAAAGAGTGAAGGTGTAAGTGTTAGGACCCCGAAGTTGTATAGTGTTAATGTGAAAATAAGCTTAAATGAAGGTTCCTTAGAAGAGGGCTATATAAAGAACCTAAGTAGTCCTAATTAGATAGCCATTGCATTGTAACCGAGTTCTAGAAGCTGTGGAATGTAATTGTACCGATTCTCTCTAATACCGAGTCTCATGCTTACATACCGAATCTCTCTTTATTTTATCATTTCTCTCAATCTCAACATGATCTGACCTATCATTTGGTATCAGAGCTTCCAGGAAGTGATTCTACATCACTATATCGATCCAGAGACTGTAGATTATAGAATCTGATTACTCTCGGTATTTTGAATTACATTCGGTATCATCGAATTTGATAATCTGACGTTCAGATTCTTGTGATAAGTTCAGCAAAGGTGCATTAGGTATTTTAGAAAGAGTTTCGATCATCATTACAGCTTTTTAACTTCAATTATGGAGAATCAAGTTGTTTTTTAGAGTTTGTGGCTAAAACTCTCGGTATTGCTTAATTCAAGCTTGATTCTGGATTTTTGTGAAGATTTAAGGATTCAGTTGTGTTCGTGAGGTGTTAAATCACATTTCTGACGGTTCAATTTCTTCAATTCATTAAGTTCTGAAGATTTGATCAACAGTCGGTATCGTAACTGTCATACCGAGTCTGCTTCATTATTTAAATTCATTTTAAGTGTTGCAGATTATGGTGTGATTGTGATTCTATCACATTCGGTTTGATTATACGTAGCTAATTGGTGTGGTTTGAGAAAGGATTCTTTCATATTTCTAAGTTTTAAACTTAGACTCGGTATTGTCAACTGCTACAGTTGACATTTGGTATCCTATACTTTCGGTATCTTTGATATTTTGTGTGATACTAACGTGTTTCCTTGTGCAGCAAGGTTACAGAATCTAATTCAAAAGGATTGAATTGAGTTTGAACTTCAAATTCATACAGAATCTGACTACCGAATCAAATACAGAATTTGAGTTTCTGTATCACTTAATCCATTATTTTAAGTGGTTACAGGCTACAATTCTTGTGATTACCGAATCTATACTGAATCTGGGTGTGTCTCTTGTATTTCTGATCAGTTTCTTTTACAGAATCTGATATACAGAATCTTCACCGAATCTGCTACTTTACCGAATCTGCTACAGTACCGAATCTGTTACAGAATCTGACATTCTGATCAGATTGTTGTGATTTTTCATCTTAGATTTGTGTAATACAGAATCTTTACCGAATCTACCTCATTTTCAAGATGTCTACTCAAGATACTTTGATCATTGGATCAGATTCCCGTCCTCCAGTGTTGTTTGATGGCAAATACACTCAGTGGCTTCACCGTATCACTCAGTACATAGACTATAAGGGTGAGAAAGCAAAACACATTTGGGCTTCTCTGAGAGATGGTCCAGTTGTTGATTATCATCCAGATACTGGTATGCCAATTCCAGTCTATGAACTTTCTGGTGATAAGCGTGAGAGAGCTCAGGGTGACATAGAGGCAAAGAATATTGTTATGTAAGCTATCCCGTATGAATTGTTTGAAAATGTTGATAGCAACACAACAGCAAAAGATATATGGGATGAGATCAAACGACAGCAAGAAGGTTATGACATGTCAGACGTTACTAAATTGAATAAGGCTCTGGGATTCTATGAAGATTTCAAGCAGGAAACTGATGAACCACTCAAGGATACCTATCGTCGTTTCAATGGTGTTCTCAATGAGTTGAAAAGGTGCAAGATCATAAAAGTAAATGCTGAAGTCAACATGAAGTTTCTCAAAAAGCTCAATGCTGATTGGCTTCCTTATGGAACCATTGTTCGATCTACTAAAGAGATTGACAAGTTGACTATTCAAGAGCTTGTTGGAGTTCTTATGCATTATCAACCTGAAGTGTCTAAACTTCAAGAAGGAAGGAAAGAGTCTTCTTCGGGCGATCCACTTGCCCTAATTGCCAAAAAGAAGAGCAAATCGTTGTCGTCTTCCAAAAGCTTGTCCAAGAAAGTGCTTGTTGAAGAATCAACTGATTCAGAAGATTTGAATCTTTCTGATGTTGATGATTCTCATCTTAAATTAGTCAAGATGGCAGCCATGTTCACAAAAGCCTTGAACAAACACAAGTTTAAAGGCAAATCAAGCAATCAACGCAAAAACTCGTCATCTTCCTCGTACTACAAGAAAGCTGATCAATCTAAACAACAACGTGCTGATGATTCCAAGAAGGAAGATTCAATTTGTTTCAATTGTGGCAAAGCTGGTCATTACTCTCGTGAGTGCAAGATGCCTAAGAAGAAGGACGCAGCTTACTACAAGAAGAAAATGTTGATGGCTAAGATTGTAGAAACTAGGGGAGAGCTAAAACCGGTTGATGATACTTGGTTTAACTGGACTGACGATTCAGATTCAGAGGTGGAACATGCAAATGTTTGCAAGGTGACAAAGCTCATCAAAGCTAAGGAAGTAATGGAGAATTCTGACTCAACATCCGATGATGATGAGGTACAATCATCTGAAATCTCACCTGATTTTATAAAAATGCAAAATGACTTGATGAAGAATCTGGTCTCAATGTCAAAAGAAGTCAAAGGCTTAAAATCTGAAAACAAAGTTTTAAAAGATAAAATCAAAATGAATGAGACCAGACCTTCCTCATCCAAATTGCAAATGGATGTGCAACAATTGACTCTCGAACTCAACTCTAAGGAAACTGAGTTGGAAGATCTGAAAAATACAATTCATCCAATTAAAGTTGAAAGAACTGATTATCGTTTAAAATCGGAACGACTTGCAGAAAAAGTTCAATTTTTAGAAAAAGATCTTTCTGATTTGAAAAACCAACATGAACCCACACTTTCAAAACTAAACAAGAAAATCGTTCAATTGGAAAACACCATAATTGAAAAGAACACTGAAATTCCTTTATTGTCAAAAGAATCTTTTCAAATGAAAGCACAACTTGCTCGATATGAGGAAAAACTCTATCGAACAGAGCAATCCAAAGCTATCATGGATATGGAACTTTCAAAACAAACGATTTTCATGAATAGACCAAAAACGATTCATGGTGAAAAGTAGGGGTTGGGTTATGAAGATCCGAAAATTTTGGAAGATGCTTCCAAAAAGATTCCAGGATTATATCATTATGATTATTTTCAAGCTGGTTTACCATCGCATTTTGTACATGCTTCTGATGATATTATTGTAAATCGTAAATCTAGGAAATACCATCAAATTAGATTAATGTATGAAAAAATCAATGCTAAGATAGGTAAATCGAATCCTGATTTCTTTAAAAATCTTGTTGAAACTGAAAAGAACATGCAACGTGAAGATTATGTGCCTAAGCGTAGACTGGTTTATATCCCAACACTCATGCTAGAGAAATACATTTTAATACTTGAGAATGAAGTGTTTAACAAACCTAGTTCTAGCATTACTGCAATAGATGAGGTGTTTGATGAACCAAATTTTGATGTGAAACCAATTCTACCAACTTTACCTGCTTGTCCAGATGATGTTTTTCGTGCAGACCTAGCACATGAACTAACTGTCTTCTTTGAGACAGATTCTCTAGGTCAAAATTCTTTAGATGATAAAGTAGAACCTCAGGATGAACCGAACATTGAACCTTTGATAGATTTTGAAAGTCAACTTGATCCTTTGCATGATTATTACTTGCATTTACCTGCTGTACGTAATTTGAATTGTATAGTAGCTCAACTTGAACAGGAGAATATTGACTTGCAACTTAAGTGCCAATCATTAGAACAAATGCTTGCTTTGTGTGATAAATTGCCTTCACTGCCTAAGAAAGAATGTACTTATGCTTTTAAGGAGGGTGAAGTGATAGTTTCTGCTGAAGAATTATGTCTTGAGATTAAAAGCTTAAAACAAAAGTTAATTCAAATGAAACAGGCTAACACACTTAAGCAAACCTCTAATGTTGCAACCAATGTGCTTGAATGTACTGGTGGGATTACTAAGAAGGGGAAGGGAACAACAACATCTAAAGATGTAAAACCCATTACTATTCTTAAAAATCCTCTACGTTCTCAATTTGGCAATCATGGTTCGAAAGTTGTTTCTACAACTCAGTATATTGTTAAAAAGGTTCATTCTCCAAATGGTTCTGTGTTAACTGAAAAGATTCCTATGATTCCTATGACAAAAACTTCAAAAGAGAGTCTTTTAAAGAAATCAGTTAAGTCCACAACACACACAAGTTCTAAACCTGATTTAAGTGAGTATGATGCAAAAGAACGTACAATCAAATTGGAAATTCTGCAAAATCAGTCATCTCATGTGTCAACTGAAAAGTTTGGACGTCTAACTAACAAAGGTGTTCTTCGTGTCACAGGTCATAATCCAAACATGAATTGCAAATCTGTATCGGTTCCTAAGTCCACGACTAAGAAAGTAGCAACCAAACCAAAGCAATCTGCTAGTCGACCTAGGAAATCATCTCATGTTTTTCAATTTTCGTCTGTGAACAAAATATCTACTTGGAATAAATTGTGTGTTAAGACTTCTGATAACGATGTAAAGATTGATATTGAGTATGATGCTTCATGTAATGTGGTTTTAAATGATGCTTTATTGTCTAAACTGCATGATGCTTTACGTGATTATTTCATCATTGATCCAAAGTTTGTTGTTAATCCAAAGTTTATTGTTGGTACTAACCGAAAAGGACCCAAAAAACTTTGGGTACCTAAACTCTAGGAAATTCACATTTACAGGGTTTCGACGTCTATGTTTGGTATATCAATTCCGGTTGTTCTCGACACATGACGGGTGATAAATCCTTGCTTGTCAACTTCATTGACAAATTCCTAGGAACGGTTACATTAAGAAATGATGAGATTGCAACAATAACGGGTTACGAAGATTTTGTGCAAAATGGCATAACAATCAAACGGGTTTCATATGATGAGGGTTTGGGGTGCAGTTTATTTAGTGTGAGCCAATTCTGCGATGGAGATCTCAAAGTATTATTTGAACGTCAACAATGCTCGGTGCAATCCACCGGAGGGAATGATCTTCTTGTTGGTAAACGTTGTGCTTCACTATATACTATTGACCTCAATGATGCACCATCACATGCAACCATGTGTTTGGCCACTCGTTCTACCAAAGAAAATTCATGGTTATGGCATCATCGAATGTCACACCTGAATTACAAGGGTATCAATCGACTAGTCTCTAAAGATTTAGTTGATGGTATTCCAACCTTTCAATATGATAAGCATCATGTATGTCCATCATGTGCGATGGGTAAGCTGAAACGGACTAATCATCCGCTTAAGCAAAACCCCAGTACTTCATCGTCTTTGCAATTATTGCATATGGACTTATGTGGACCCATGCGTATTTCTAGCCTCGGTGGAAAGAAACATGTGCTTGTCATTGTTGATGACTATACCCGGTTTACATGGATTTTTATTTTGCGAACTAAGTCAGAAACCCCCGCCATTATCATTGAATTCATTAAAAAGATTCAACGCTCTTTTAACAAACATGTTAAGAGCATCAGAACTGATAATGGGACGGAATTTAAGAATGACCCGCTTGATAGTTATTTGAAAGACAAAGGCATTGAACATCAGTTCTCTGCTGCTCGGACCCCCAACAAAAAGGAGTAGTCGAACGACGTAATCGTACGTTGTGCGAAGCAGCACGAACGATGCTTCCTACTCCAAATTACCTCCAAAAATGTGGGGGGAGGCCATTTCAACTGCATGCTATACCCAAAATTGTTGTATTGTAAACAAACGTTTTGATAAAACTCCATATGAGTTATTATATGGTAGACGCCCGAATGTCAAATATTTCCGTGTTTTTGGTTGTATATGCTATGTGCTTAACGATTTTGACAGCCTCGAAAAGTTTGATCCTCATGGTGATCAGGCCATATTTCTTGGTTATTCCTCGAACAAAGTTGTTTATCGTGTTTATCATAAGCGGACAAAGATGATTAAAGAGAGCATTAACGTCAAGTTCGATGAATTTTCGGGAATGGCTTTTGAACAACTCAGTTCAAAACCCGATCCTAACCTGGCTATTACTTCTTCCGCGCAAAACTCAATTTTCTCGAAGAAGGGTGTTCCTACGGTTACATCAGAGGAACTGAATATCTTGTTTGATAGTCTTTATACTCCTCAACGGGATTCAAATGTTTAAGCCGTACCGATTACACCATCACAGTCAACTACTGTGGAGACTCTTCAAAGTCTTTTTGATGAAGATTCAACACCAACTGATTCACCTGTTGCTTCTTCATCCTCCCTCCAACCTCCTGTTACTGATAATCTTGAACCAATTCAAGATTCATCAGTTGATACAACTCCAGCTGTTTCTCCAGAAACTCTATTGAATCCATTAGATAATGTTACATCAGATCCAGCGGATCAAGGCTCAACGTCAACAACGGTTGATGTTTCAATGGATACCACTGATGTATAACCTCTTCCACACACCCGATGGACTAAAAGTCATCCAATAGATCTTATTATTGGTGACGCATCTGCTCCAGTGTCAACTCGAAGGGCTACTCAGAATATGTGTCTATTCACAGCCTTTCTTAGTAAGATTGAACCAACAACGGTTGCTCAAGCTTTACTAGATCCATACTGGGTAGTTGCAATGCAAGACAAGATCAATCAATTTGAACGATTGAAAATATGGCGATTAGTTCCAAGACTAACGGGTCAACGACCAATTGGGGTAAAGTGGATTTTCAAGAACAAGAAAGATTCTGATGGAATTGTGGTTCGAAACAAGGCACGTCTTGTGGCCAAAGGATATCGATAACAAGAAGGCATTGATTATGATGAAACGTTTGCTCCGGTTGCTAGGATTGAGGCAATTCATCTTTTCCTTCCATTTGCTTCTCATATAAAGTTCACGGTGTTTCAAATGGATGTCAAAACTGCTTTTCTGAATGGTTATCTTCAAGAGGAAGTCTGTGTTGATCAACCAGAGGGCTTTGTCGATCCCATTCATCCAAACCACGTTTACTACTTGGAGAAAGCTTTATACGGTCTGAAACAAGCACCGTTTGCATGGTACGAGACCTTAACAAAGTATTTGCTAGACAATGGCTTCTCTCGTGGAACGATTGATACAACGCTATTCATCCGTAAAAACCACGGTCACATTCTCTTGGTTCAAATTTACGTTGATGATATTATTTTTGGTTCCACGTCCCCGGCCTTATGCAAAGAATTTGGTGACCTTATGGCCAGCAAATTCGAAATGAGCATGCTTGACCAGTTAACTTTCTTCTTGGGGTTACAAGTAAAACAATTACCAAATGGGATTTTTATCAGTCAAACAAAGTATATCAATGATATGCTAAAACGTTTTAAAATGACTACTTTAAAACCAATGATAACCCCAATGAGGACTTTACTGGATACTGATACTAATGGGGAACCCTTTGATATTACGCTTTATCGAAGCATGGTTGGTTCTCTAATGTATTTGACTGCAAGTTGACCAGACATTACACTTGCCGTAACTGTCTGTGCCCGCTTTCAGTCCAACCCTAAGAAATCTCACTCCAAAGCGGTTGTTAGGATTTTTCAATACCTTAAAGGTACACCTAACCTTGGGATCTGGTATCCTCATGGATTCGATTTCAATCTCACTGCTTATACTGATGCGGATCATGGTGGTTGCCATGTTAATAGAAAAAGCACATCTGGATCAATTCAGATGTTGGGGAAAAGGCTAGTTGGTTGGTCATCCAAAAAGCAGAACTGTGTGTCTTTATCCACAGCTGAGTCTGAGTACATTGCTGCAGCTCACTGTTGTTCACAAGTTTTGTAGATGCAAACTCAACTCTTGGACTATGGCTTTAAGATTTCTAAGACCCCGATCTATTGTGATTCACAAAGTGCTATTGCAATAACAAGCAACCCGGTTCAGCATTCTAAAACTAAACACATAGATATTCGTTATCATTTCATTAAGGACCATGTAGAGAAAGGGGATGTAGAATTATACTTTGTACCTACTAAAGTACAGTTAGCTGACATGTTCACTAAACCTTTAGATGAACTTAGGCTAAAATTCTTGATCAAAGAGATTGGCATGGTAGAGTATAGTGCTTGATATTCCTTAGATCTGTTGGGACTTATTTTTGGGATCTTGTGTTTAGGGGGAGTAGATACTTTCTAGGGGGAGCAACTAAGTTTCAGTGCTTTAGATAATTTTTCTTTAAGGGACTGCCTTTAGATTAATGATAACTTTCTAGGTACATTTGTTCAATGGTTACGCAAGGGGGAGGTAACTCATTGATATCCTATTTCAAGGGGGAGTTGATTCATTTTCTTGGAACATAATCAAAATGTTGATTTACTTTCTTGTATATCACATTTTGAGGGGCAGAAAAAGGGAGAAAATGAGAAAATTATTCAAAAATATTGTTTTTCAAAAGTGAATTCAAAATTTCTTTGTTTTTATCTGAAATAATTCACTATTGCTTGTATACATCTCAGTATGCAACCCGTGTCAACAATTGGTATCACTGGAGATTTGTACTTTGTATAAAATTCAAAGTTCTTTCAAGTACAAATCTTATTTTGAAAAATTCATAAAAATTGGAAAAGATAAAATCCAAAAATATTTAAATTTTTACTGAATAAATGCTATTTTTAGCATTTTACCGAGTCCGACAACCAACTGTACAGATTCGGTAAGTTTAAAGTTTTCAAAAAAATTGTCTCAGAATTGTTTTTCAAGAAAAGATTGAATTGGATTTCAAGAGGAAAAATCAATTTGTCAAGATTTGGAGTTAAATTGTTTATGTTTTAAAAAATTGGACTGAATTCGGTATATTAGGCCCATTCTGTAAAGCCCATTCGGTATTTTACCTTCGGTATCTATAAAAGGAGAGTCAAAGTCAAACATTACTCTTACTGTTATTAATTACCTACCGAGTCTGTTGATTATACTGAATCTGCCTAATTCTACCGAGTCCGTCATTCTGTTTCTTCAAATTCTTGGTAATTGTTCATTTTAATCAATGTTTAAGATATATTATTGTAGATCTGAGATAATTATGTTTTTATCAACCAGAAAAGTTCAAAATAACTGGATTATGATCTTTAATTTTTGAAATCTTGTTGATTATAGCGAGTCTGAGTCGATTTCAATTAATCTTTGATTAAACTCAATTGATTTGGAAAATCAACATGAAATCTTGTCTAATCTGAGTTAAATTGACTGATCTATCATTTGACAGAGCCTGATTACATGTTTAATTGCTTATTTGATGGATTCTGTATCTACCGAATGTGTTCTTATCTTGATACCGAATTTGTTCATACAATTAACATGTTAATATGCTTGTAATTGAATGGTTGTTTGATCATGGTTGTGAAATTACATGATATGTGATAGAATATGAATGTTTGAGTGACTTTCTGTTAATTGTTGAAGATACCGAATCTGGTTTTCCTTCTTGATACCGAGTCTGAAATTTGGTACCTTGAAATTTTCTGATTTTTATCTTCAAACACTTAACATGTTTATTCTATATTTTTCTGATATGAAAACTTAAGCTTATTTGGTTACAGAATCTAAAGTTTTCATAACTACCGAATCTGCTTGAATTGTGTTGAAATTGACTAAGTGTTGTTTTGATTCCTTGTGTTATATAATTGACTTTGCATGATGATTTTGTACTAAGATAAATATAATATGAATGTCATGGTTTTCAATTATTTGTTCATATTTGAGAATAAAAATCTTAAAATTTAAAAATATAAAAAGGATTTCAAAGGCAAATAAGAATAGAGATATATGCTTTTTGTTAAATATCTTGTGGTCTTCTATTTCTTATTTATACAGCTAAATGGCGAACAATCACTCTATCAACTCTGAAACCAATATTCCCTGCAAATATTGGACTGCAATTCTAGAGAGGCATACTTTATGGCCTGCTCTGAGCTCCACAGTTAGTGTGCCAGAAACAGACTTGGATATTCTTAACAGATCAATCAGATTTGTGGAGGCCACACAACCAAATGCTACTAATCCACAGGGCGAACCAGCCACATTTGAATTTAGGCTGAGAGGAGTACAAGGATTCAGGAGTATCACAAAAGCAGACTTCAGGAGGATATTCAGACTTCCTCTTGTACAGAATGCTCCTGCTTTTCCTGCTACTCAGCAAATGATGACTTATGTCTTTGATCTTGGTTATGTTGGAGCTACCAATGTTCCACCAGCTAAGTTTCAGAAGAAATATCTGCACTCAAGGTGGTATGTAATCTTCTCAATCATCAACAGATGCTTGTTGATGACAAGAAGTGGATCTGATAGCTTAACTGTGCCGATGCTCAAACTTTTCTACTCATTCACAAGAGTAGAGAATCCTGATTATGCAGAACTTATATGGGATTTGGTTCAGGCACAGGTTGAAAAGCCAAGGGGTTCATACATCCCTTGCGAAAGGTTTTTCTGTATCTTTATCCATGATGCTATCAATGCTTGCAGAAATGCAAATATCTTTGTACCAGGTACACATGGATTACAGATGAAAAGGTTTGGAGAGCTGAAGATGAACACCCCTATGGTGTCTGACAATCAATTCACTGCACCAATTCCAAATTGTCTAGTGAGGCTAGCTGAACCCCAAGACGCTCGTATGCGTTCTTATTTTCGGGCTGTAGGAATACCTCTTCCGAACCCGGTACAACAAGAACAAGTTGAACCTGCCGTGGTTCTAGCCCCAGAGGTTGTAGAGGAACCTGTAGTTCAACCACCCGGGCCAGCTAATCCTCCACTTAGGGTGAACCTCGAACGATCTAGGGTAGCACACCAAGCTCAACCCGTGAGGATCAGGGAACCTAGTCCAACTAGGATTGAACTAACCCTTTCCACAACACCCGAAGTAAGCAGTGACACTTCAGCAACAGCATCTGAATCATCTCCTGAACATTCTCCTAAGAGAACTCGATACATGCCTGATGAGATGATTCAGACTCCGCCAACCCAATGAGTAACTAGATCTAGGACTTCGACACCCATCGTCCGCCAAACAGTTACTCCAACCAGTGGTGATACGGACCAAGACCTAGAGCCAATTAGGTCACCCTCACCCATCTCCGTATCACATTCAAGAATAACAGTAAGCCCTACGCTAAATGAAGCGCAAGCTTCGGTAGGCAAGAGATCTAAACGCACGGATGGTAAAACGACCACTAAGCCCATTCAATCTAAACAGGACTTAATAATAAATCCTACAAAGCAAGGTGCTTCGGCATCTAAGGAAGTAAAGTCTTCCTCTGTAGTAAAGTCTGCGTTGACTCAATCAATTGAGGAAACTCAATCATTGAAGTCCAGAACGGCCGAAGGGGAGCCTAAAAATCTTGAAAAGGCACCCTGCGTATCGGCTGGAAATCCTCCTGTACTTCAACGTACAACAGGGTCTCGAGGTCCGGCTTATCTTGATGAGGAAGATCTGCCGCGTCCCATGGAAACGAGTCAACATGACAATCCTTCGGGATATTTATCAGACTTCCAGCAGACTGTTCCCTTAGTTCATGAAAGTGATCCATTGGTTCAAACCACTTCTCTTCCGGATTCTGAATCTCAGGGTCTGGAGGAAGAGTCTTTAACTGAAAGAGATGTGCCACCTCATGGTATATCAATGATTTCAGGAGTCAGGGATAGCAAAATCTCTGCGAGAACTAAACAGACGGGTAGTTCTACTACTCTGTCAGAGTCCCATGAGACCAAAGTCATGGAGGCGGATGCTTCGAAAGAAACTTCACCGGTGACAACTCCGGTTAATACCCAACCTCCTTCAGAAGGGGATATCACGAATCTGACTAGTAGTATGTACAGCCCTACATATAAGAATAATATCGCACAATCATCCTTACCTGCCCTCACGGCAACTCAAACACTTCCACCGACATCGCCTTCAACAGTTGCTGCTGAAGCTGCTTTTGTTCATGGTTACACTGTTGTTTCACCAACTGGGTGACCTTCTCGAAGTTCAAATAGATATGGATTACAGTATCTCTCTGATAATGAGGTGGAGGAGCTCTATCTTGTTGAGTTTACTAAACGAACTGATCTTGATGAAGTTCGCGAAACTATGATGATTTATCTTGAGCAAGCAAGGATAGTGTATCCTTTATCTCCATGCAAGTCACCTGGACCAATTCACATGCCTGATCATGATGATTTTGATCCCGACAATCTTCATGAGGGGGAGAATAGACAAGGTGGTTATCGGTCCAGTGTTTTTCAAAGATCAACTTATGAAGCTGGTACATCTAGTCAACAGAAGGATAAAGATGTTGTTGATATATCTGATTCCAGTGATGAAATTGAAGAAATTCAGTGTGAAAGTTTTCTAGATGAATCGGAAAGTCAGAGAGAGGGTGACTCAGGAATGTTAATGATTATGGATTCAGCTGATCTATCAGAGAAAAAGTTAACTCAAGAGGACAATCAAAACTTTGACAACATTGAAGATATCTTGAAGGGGTCATCGAGTGTCGCCAATGAATTCGATGATCATCAATTTGTTAATTTGACATCTCCAACTGACGAATTTGGAATACACTTCGAAAAGGAGATTTTCTCTAATGGCAAAGAAGATACCACGACTCCTCCCGATTTGAATGTTCCTTTTCAAATTGCAGAGATTGTTCTTGAACGTGATGTAAATTACCAACTGAGTGAGGATGAAGAGAAAAATATTCTTCGTTCACCATTCATTAAACAACAAGCATATAGAATTTATGGTGATTCTGATCTCGTCCTTTCTGCATCAATGAGTGTTCTAGGTGCATGGAAATATCATAAGAAACCAGAATTTCTCAAAGCTTATCTGAGTGTTCGTGACAAATTCAAATTGAAGAATGAAGAGAAACTTCAAATTCAGCGGAGTTCAGAGATTAAAAGCATAAATAAGATTTTGATGATTAATAAGGATGGAGTGAAGATGCCATTGTTTCAAGTTACAAGAATGGATGATGAGGATTATCAATTCTCAGAAGCGGATTTTGATAAACTGAAGATGGATGACATTATTTTCATTTACAACTATCTGATTAACTTGAATGAATCTGCAACAATTTATCATGCTACTGCAATGAAGGCAGTCTACAGGTTTATTCTTGATTCGATGAGATGGATGTCAGTTCATGATTTTCAGTTGGGATTGGAATCTGGACACAAAAAGCTCGGAATCAAACCACCAAATCAAGTGATTGAAGAGCTAAGATACATGTCCTTACTTGAAGTGAGCGACTGTCCATATGGGTTTGTATTTGTCAATTCTCACTATACAAAGATCTTCATCAGAGTCTTAGATTTTAGAAGATACTCAGACGGAACGTTGATGTATGCTTTCAAGTACATGAGATGGAGATTGATCAATAACTGTTATTCAACTGAAGATATTGAGATTGTCAAATACATTCTCACAAGATTAAAAAGTCGTCTCAAAACAAGAGTGAATATACGAAGATATGAGAATCTCAAGGGATTCAAATCTAAAGATCACTTCAGAGGAACAAAGTTCCTTTAGATGTTTCAAAATAGGATTATGTTGTAAAGTTCACATTTAACACTAAGGGGGAGATTGTTAGGACCCCGAAGTTGTATAGTGTTAATGTGAAAATAAGCTTAAATGAAGGTTCCTTAGAAGAGGGCTATATAAGGAACCTAAGTAGTCCTAATTAGATAGCCATTGCATTGTAACCGAGTTCTAGAAGCTGTGGAATGTAATTGTACCGATTCCCTCTAATACCGAGTCTCATGCTTACATACCGAATCTCTCTTTATCTTATCATTTCTCTCAATCTCAACATGATCTGACCTATCAGTAAGGTTGATGCTGTGATTTGCTTCCGTATTTATAGGCATTAATTGTTACTATTGATGAGTGGAATCAACTTGATGAAACCAACCGGTGAATTGAATTGATTCAATTCTTATTATTATTATATATTATTATTATTATATTATTATTATTATTATTATGAATTATATATATATTATATTATATTCTTGTGCATAGTTGACTTGTACTTCCAGCTCCGTTGCGTCGAGCGTTGAAAGTTAGTTCATGTCTCGGTTCCGGATTTTCGAACGCCTTTTCGTATAATTTAATATCTTGTACTTTGCGTTTTGTGGCTTGTACTTTTGTAATTTTGAGACGTTTCTCATCAATAAATTGAACCACTTGAATTGTACTTTGTACTTTTTAGCTTTTTGGTCATTTGCGTCTTCAAATCGTCGAATCTGTCTTTTGTCTTCACTTTTTATTATTTAAACGATAATTACTTGAAATTAGAACAATTGCAACTAAAAGCTTGTCTTTCTTGAAGGATAATGCTATGAAATATATGTTCATTTTTAGCATTATCAACAATTGAACATTCTCGTCTCTCGATTCGAGGTTAAGGAGACTGGACTCCGATACTTCGCCGAAAGAATTTGGGTGCCTAGTTATGGGGATTTACGAAGCCTCATTCTAGACGAAGCCCACAAGTCAAGATATTCGATTCATCCGGGAGCCGGTAAAATGTACCACGATCTCAAAGAACAGTATTGGTGGCCTAATCTTAAGAAGGACGTTTCTACTTACGTTGGGAAGTTTTTGACTTGTTCAAAGGTTAAGGCCGAGCATCAGAGGCCCTCTGGGTTACTTTAGCAACCAGAAATCCCAGAATGGAAGTGGGAAAGGATAACAATCGACTTCATTACGAAACTACCAAAGACGGTGGATGGATACGATACCATCTGGGTTATCGTTGACCATCTTACCAAATCTGCACACTTCTTAGCCATGAAAAAAACGGATACAATGGAGAAACTCGCTCAACTATACATAAAGGAAATTGTATCTCGTCATGGTGTGCCCTTATCGATTATTTTAGACCGAGATGCCCGTTTTGCTTCTAGATTTGGCGTTCTTTGCAAGAAGCCTTGGGGACTCGTCTCGACATGAGTGATGCGTATCACCCACAGACCGACAAACAAAGCGAACGCACGATTCAGACTTTGGAGGACATGTTGCATGCTTGTGTTATTGATTTCGGAAAGGCTTGGGAAAGGCATTTGCCGCTAGCTGAATTCTCTTACAACAACAGTTATCATTCAAGTATTAATGCCGCACCTTTCGAAGCGTTGTATGGCCACAAATGCCGTTCTCCTATTTGTTGGGCCGAAGTAGGCGAAAAGCAAATCACCGGACCCAAGTTAGTCCATGAAACAACCGAGAAGTTTGTCCAAATTCAAGCGAGACTCAAGACAGCCCGTGATCGCCAAAAGAGTTATGCCGACCTTAAACATAAAGACTTAGAATTCAACGTGGGTGACCGTGTAATGTTGAAGGTCGCGCCTTGGAAAGGTGTGATCCGTTTTGAAAAACGTGGGAAGCTCAACCCGCGATACATTGGTCCTTTCGAAATCTTGGAGCGTGTTGGACCCGTTGCTTACCGACTGGATCTCCCGACTCAATTGAGCTCAGTTCATCCTACCTTCCACGTATCGAATTTGAAGAAGTGTCTTGTTGAACCAGAACTTGTCATACCACTGGAGGAACTTACGATTGATGACAAACTCCACTTCGTGGAAGAACCTGTCGAAATTATGGACCGTGAGGTCAAAACTTTGAAACACAAAAAGATTCCAATCGTCCGAGTCCGATAGAATGCCAAACGAGGACCCGAGTTTACCTGGAAACGAGAGGATCAAATGATGCAGAAGTATCCTCACCTTTTCCCAACTCATCCATCTACCTCAGCTTAAAATTTCGGGACGAAATTTTCTTTAATAGGTGGGTAATGTAATGACCCTGAATTTTCCAACTTATATTATTAATATTTATTATTAATACTTGCGTTGTACTAAATGTATTCTTATACATTTTACTTGTTACTGTAATTGAGTTTCCATGTCCCGACTCGTCTTTTTGACACGTGCTTTTCACGAATAATATTTCAAATATTATTTACGTTCATAATTAATTGTTATTAATTATTTCTAATTAACTAATGTAAGTTGTTAATTACTTGGGCTTGTTACTAATTGGTTACATACTTATACATGGGCCTTTATTATTGGACTTGGATTATCAAAGCCCACCCTACATTACTTAATGGACTAGTTAGTGAGCCCATCTTTATGCTTTTGATTTATTAAGGATAAACAAGGATTAATTAGTTTAGTGAGGATACAAACATGTTCAAGCATGCAAGCACCAACTTTCCATGCATTTAACTTATTACTCTTCCTAGTATTCAACACTCTCCCACACTTGAAAGATGAGTTTTGACTTCCCCTTTTGAACCCACTAATGGCGACGGTTTGTGCAAGGGTGGAGGAGAGTTCCATTTTTCATTTTATTTGTTACTTATATGCTAGCCTTACTTCATTTTACACACACCTCTCTTACATTACTTCTTACTCTAAAACTTTCTCTCTAAATTGTTGAGGACCATTCGGACCAACTACTTGCTTACTTATCTCATACCGACTTTACTACTTTTCACTGTGAGTTATAGCATCCTTTTTTACTTTAACTATTTTGGGAACTGAGAATACATGCGCTTTTTACGTTTTACATACTAGGCACGAGTACTTAAACTTTATATATGTGTGGGTTATACAACGGCATAAACTTTCCCCTTAGCTCGGTAACGTTTAGTCATTGGTCTTTGAACCAGTGAACGCGAATCTTAGATATGGATCCATAGGGTTTGACATCCCCACTCGGGCTAGTAGCACTAGCATTTAACGGGTGTTTAATACTTCGTAAACTTACGCACGCGTCAAGTGTACTTTTAGCGGGTGATATTACATTAAGTTAGTTACTAAGTGCCCACGGTTGAACATATACTTTTCATACTGTTTTGAAACATGGAAATCTCGTGGCCTACCTTACATTACTGTTATACTTAAACTATAGCTCACCAACATTCGTGTTGACGTTTTTAAGCATGTTTTCTCAGGTGCTTAGAGGTTTGATGCTTCCGCTATAGTAGTCTTGCTGTGTAGACTCCCGCTGCTTTTGTTAGAGATGTCTCTGCATGAAACATTTACCTTGCATTCACAAACTATGTTACTTTTGAACAATGAATTTGTAATGACCATTGGGTCTCGTACTTATGTTAATTGCTTCTATTCGTAGAAGCCTACTTTCGTTTATAAAACTTATGACGTTGGTTATGACGTCACCCTTTCTTATGAATGCAAACTTATTTTAAAACAGGATATAGTGTTTGACCTTTTAATGATCCTGTTGTTGATGATCCGTACACGTTAATTTTGTACGGGGCATCACAGCGACTATCCCACATTCACGCTACACAAATAAATACATTATATACGTACACGCATAATTATTCCACTCACCTTATCGCCTTTGGTGAACTAGGAAATCAAGCTCGCAACCTTCAATGTAATGCACCTATCACATTATGCATTTAATTAACATACAAACTAGTGGAATTAACCACCAACACTTACTCTTGAGCATTTAATGACCTAATGCATTAAATGACTCACATCCACCAAAATCGCGCATTAATGGCCATGACTCGTCATAAATCACTAAAAGCTAGTGATTAGAGTCTACTAACTCCAATTAACACAAACTTAGGGTATTTCATACCCATCTCACCCAACTAGGTCAACATTTCCCATTTAATCCATTTTAGCATGTTGACTTACAAATTTTGGTCAAACTTAATCCCATTAACAAATCTTTCATCATTTATAAGTGTATTAGTGACTAACAACACAATTTAACACTTACAACCTCAATTCATATAACCAAAACCCTAGATCATAGCTATTAGGATTTTCTTACATCAATATTACCCAAATTCACCCATTTAACCCCCAAATGGGTCTTACAAGTCTCAAATGAACAAAACCCTAGCCATAATTTAACTAAAACTCAAAAAATGGAGTTAAGACTTACCAACACTATCCACTCGTAGCTAAGAACGAGGAGGAAAACTTTACCGCTTGCTCCAAAGATCAAATCTCAAATCTTCACTCTCAAATCTCACCTTGAATCTAAATGGGTTTTGTGTTTTGAGAGGAAATAGAGAAAGAAAATGGAAAAGAAATAAATAATTGAGATAAGTGGCTGATATTTGAGCCACAAATCTGATCCAAATGCGAAAACATGAAAATACCCTTAATTCACTCTTTTTTAAAAACTAAAATCGGAACCAGTTCAGCCAGTAGGTCGCCGCGCGACCCCCATATGCCGCGGCGCGGCACTTCACTTAAAATTCGAGCTGTTTTGATCGATTTCTGGCTCTGATTTTGTGTTGTGTGTCGCGGCGTGACAGTCACCCTACGCGGCGTTACAATGGTCGCCAACTGACCACTTTTCAACATCTTAAACCCACAATGATTTACACGACTTGTACACTTCGTTCTCGCTTCCTATATGCGTCTAAACTTCATCATAAGGCCTCTCACGTCTTAATACACTCCTAAGCCATGTGTATACTGATACACACATACATTCTCATGCGTAATATATATATATATATATATATATATATATATATATATATATATATATATATATATATATATATATATAGTATACATCAATTTAAAACTTTAAATCATTTAATCGCGTAAACAAACGAAATATAAACGTACTAAAGATTAAATACGTACCTTAAGACACGTATGAAGAAAACGGGATGTTACAACTCTCCCCCACTTGAATCAGAGCGCGTCCTCGCGATCCAAGCCGCATGACAAGCCGGAAGATAAACTAAAACAAACTCTTCGGATTCCCACGTAAACTCGGAACCCTTTCGATGTTGACATTGCACTTTGTAAGTTCTAACTTCATTGTTTCGCAACATTTTAACCTTTTCATCAAGAATGGCTATCGGTTCTTCCACGTACTATAGCTTGTTGTTCAAGGTAATTTCATCTAATGGCACCCAAGTCGAGTCATCCGCAAGACACTTACGGAGATGGGAAACATGAATTGTGTTATGGATTCCCGCAAGCTCTTGGGTAACTCTAGTCTATAAGCAACCTCACCAACATGAGCCAAAACCTTGAAAGGTCCAATAAATCGAGGAGCTAACTTTCCTCGCTTTCGGAACCGAATAACACCTTTCCATGGCGAAACCTTAAGCATCACCATGTCACCTTCTTGAAACTCAATCGGTCTCCTACCTTTATCGGCATAAGATTTTTGTCTATCTTGGGCCTCCTTAAGTCGAGCCAGAATCATCTCAATCTTACTATTCGTCTCTAGCACCAAATCGGTACTCCCGATTTCTCGTTGACCCACTTCACCCCAACAAATAGGAGTTCGAGAATTCCATCAATGGTAAGTGCTCATCCCAACTACCACCAAAATTAATAACACATGCCCTTAACATATCCACCAATGTTTGATTCGTACGTTCGGTTTGACCGTCCATTTGAGGATGATACGCCGAGCTCATCTTCAATTGTGTACCCGTATCTTCATGAAACTTATTCTAAAACCGAGACGAGAAATGAGTATCTCGATCCGAAACAATAGATATAGGAACCCCATGTCTCGATATCACCTCCTTGATAAATAACTTGGACAAAGTCTCCGACGATATCGTTTCCCGAATGGGAAGAAACAAAGCACTCTTCATCAATCTATCAACTATCACCCAAATCGTATCATATTGGGTTCTCACCGTCTTTTATAACTTAGTAATGAAGTCCATGGTAATGTGCTCCCAAATCCATTTTGGAACTTCCAACGGTTGTAACTTACCATACGGCTTTTGGTGTTCGGCTTTAGCTTGCAAACACGTGACGCATTGTTCAATATACTTAACAACATCACGTTTCATACCGGGCCACCAATACTCTTTTTTCAAATCATAGTACATCTTCATTGTATCCGGATGAATGGAATACTTTGACTTATGTGCTTCATCAAGTAGCACTTGTCGGTAGCCACCCATCTTAGGCACCCACACTCTTCCTTGAAAAGACAACAAACCATGCGGGCCTAAGGTAATGGACTTCGTTTGCCCCACGATTCGTTCCTTATGCTTGTTATTAAAAAAAGCTTCAATTTGAATCTCACCAAGCTTCACAAGAAAATCGTTAGTAATAATCATGTGTAACGACCCTACTCGTATTGCCGGGTGTTGACTCTTTCTACTTAACGCATCCGCGACAACATTCACCTTGCCCGGATGATAAAGTATCTCACAATCATAGTCCTTTACCACATCCATCCACCTACGTTGATGATAATTCAAATCTCGTTGATTAAAGAGATGTTTCAAACTCTTATGATCTGAATAAATCGTACACTTGACACCATACAAGTAGTGGCACCAAATTTTCAACGCATGAACCACCGCCGCCAATTCAAGATCATGAGTCGGGTATCTCTTTTCATGTTCCTTTAATTGTCGAGAGGCGTAAGCGATGACTTTACCTCTTTGCATTAGAAAAACCCAATTCCATTTAATGAGGCATCACAATAAACCATCATATCTTCGATCCCTTCCGGTAGTACCAACACTGGAGCTTGACACAATTTCTCCTTTAATAATTGGAAAGCAATTTCTTGCTCATTTTCCCAATTAAACCTCACGTTCTTCCTCGTCAACTTCGTCAAAGGAGTAGCAATCTTAGAAAACTCTTGGATAAACTGACGATAATAACCGGCCAATACGAGAAAACTTCGAACTTCCGTAGGCGTAGTCGGTTTTCCCCAATTCTTCACCGTTTCTATCTTCCCCGGATCTACTTGAATACCTTCTCGATTCACAATATGGCCAAGGAATTGCACTTCCCTTAGCCAAAATTCACATTTGGAGAATTTTACATATAATTTCTCCTTTCGCAACGTCTTCAACACTTCACGCAAATGGTGTTCATGTTCCTTCATACTCTTAGAATAAACAAGTATATCGTAAATGAACATAATTACCAACTTTTCCAACATAGGTTGGCACACTCGGTTCATAAGATCCATGAATGCTGCCGGTGCATTCGTAAGACCAAAAGGCATAACCACAAACTCAAAATGCCCGTAACATGTTCGAAAAGCCGTTTTCTCTATATCTTCCTCACGGACCCGTACTTGATGATAGCTGGATGGCAAGTCCATCTTAGAAAAATACGTTACACCTTGGAGTTGGTAAAACAAATCGTCAATCCGAGGCAATGGATAACGATTCTTAATCGTCACTTTGTTTAACTCCCGATAATCGATGCTCATCCGCATACTACCATTTTTCTTTTTCACAAACAAAATCGGAGCACCCCATGGCGAGGAACTCGGTCAAATAAAACCCTTTTCAAGAAACTCTTGGGTTTGATTTAACAATTCTTGCATTTCTACCGGCGCTAAAAGATAAGGAGTCTTAGCAATGGGAGTAGCTCCCGGAACCAACTCAATGCGAAATTCGACTTGTCTTTCCGCCGGCACACCCGGTAACTCATCTGGAAAAACATCTTCAAATTCATTAACCACCGGAATTTCACGAATGGGTGGTAGCTCATCACGAGTATCAACTACATGGGCAAGAAAAACCATACTACCACTCTTAAGAAAACGTCGCGCCCGTGCATTAGTGCATAAAGGTACGAGTCTTCTTCGTTTATCGCCATGAATAATCAACTCTCCCCCACTTGGGGTCTTCACATGAATGAACTTATCATGGCATGCAATATCGGCTCTATAACGATCGAGCCAATCCATACCCACAACAATATCAAACTCACCCAAAGTCATCGGAATGAGATCAATTTTAAACGTTTCGATACCAAACCCAACATTACAATCTTTACACACATCAACCCCTAGCACCGTCTTACCATCCGCTATTTCGACTTCTACCGAATGACTTAACTTAGCTAGCGGTTTGTTAAGCTTAGACACAAATCGAGGCGACACAAAAGACAAATTAGCACCGCTATTATATAATATCCTTGCCGGATTAGAGTTAACCATGAAAATACCTGAGACAACTTCATTGGATTGCTTGGCCTCATCATTGGTCACCAAATAATTTCGCCCCTTAGCCGTACCTGCCGCTTTCTCTAACCGCTTAACATGATCATTTTTCAAATCGGGACACTCCGTCCTTCGATGCCCTTCTTTACCACAATTATAACAAGTGAGTTTGGTTGTAGTAGATGGTTTGGTGCAATCACGGGCCATATGCCCCTTTCATCCACAATTATGACAAGAATAAGGAAAATTTCCGGAAGCACCTTTCTTCACACTACCAACACTCTCGGTTGCACCTTTACTCTTCTTGTTCGAGTGACTAGTAGCTTCAAACTTCCTTTTGTCAAAAGTAAAGCCACTCTTTCTCAAGATGAGTGACTCGAAACCTTTGGCCATATCGAACAACTTATCAAAACTTTTCATGACGTTCACACTAATCTTCTCTTGATAGTTATCGTTCAAGATTCGATAGAAGTCTTCCTTCAACATTTTTTCATTCCCGACATACTCTGGGCAAAATTGGCTTTTTGACAAGAAAATGGATTTAAGAGTGTTCAAATCCATCGACCCTTGCCTCAAGGAACGCAACTCGTCCTTAAGTCTAGTAAGATCGGTCGAAGTTCGCTACCCTTGGAAATATTCCGCCTTGAACTCGTCCCAAGTAAAATCCATACATTGTTCTTTACCATGGAGTTGGATTTTTGCGTCCCACCACAACTTAGCATCACCTCTCAACATGCTACAACTGTACCTCGTATTCTTATCGAGAGGGCATTCACAAGTACGAAAAGTCCCCTCCATATCGGAGATCCATCGGGCACTCTTAAGTGGATCCTGTTCTCCCTCAAAAGTAGGAGGTTGAACATCTTAGAAGTTCTTATAGAAAAAGTCTCGCTTTCCATCGTTATCCTCTTGAAGGACAACCTTAATTTGTTCCTTTACTACATTGACTAATTGCTCGTCAATCGTATCTAAAAACATCTTCTTAACATCTTCTAGGAAAGACGTATGGTAACTTTTCAAAATGGCCTCAACCTTGACCGTGAACTCGGGGTCCTCGCTCGTGCCCCCATTATCGGTGTCGTGTCCATTTCTCATCTTCATTCTATAAAACGGAAGAGGTTAAACATCGAAATGAAAAGACATAACACACACACACACATATATATATATATATATATATATATATATATATATATATATATATATATATATATATATATATACATACACACATATACACCTTATCGCCCCATCTTGCTCAACAATCGTCGTACATCGCTTGTTTGACATGATTTTCACCCGTAACAATGGTAGCTAGTCATTGTTACGCGGGCATCTTGCATTAACTTGCTAGTACAACGTCTATCTCGCTTGATGGATTTCAAATACAACGCAAAACAAATAGCGCAAGGTTAGTTCACATAAACCTATGCACTAACCAAACCCGGTCCCACCCGTCTCCTACAAGTCCCGCATAAAGCGCACACATAATAAAGTGTAAGTCTAGGCACCTATCTCAAGTCGCCTAAATCCCTTAGACCATGCTCTGATACCACTTGAAACAACCCAACCCGTAGTTAACACGATTTTTTTTTTGTAACAGAAACATTTACGCGCCTTTCAATGATGTAAACCATTCCATACGATCCATTAAAACATGCAACAAGTTTAATGTTTACAAAAGGCACGAAGGCCAATAATTAAATGTAATAAAAGTTCGACCCATTAAAATGATAGTTTTAATCCAAACTACACCCGAGCATGGTTTGGGGCTAAACAATCCAAAACGCTAGGTCGACTTCAAAAACTTCAACAAGAATCCAACATGGGGAAACTAGTATCCAACAACCCTCTTCCCTTTGTTCGCACCTGCATCTAAAAAGATAAACAACAACAGGGGTAAGCTAACGCTTAGTGAATGCAATAATTATACATGTGCATATATAACCTACTTACTTGCAATCACTCACACAATACCGCATACAAGCTAATAATTCAACAACCATGCAAACAACATGCATAAACTACTATCCGCAATTCACAATAAGCTAGCAACGTCAATAGCATATAGTTCACAATTTAATATGCTAACACTAATTTACACAACCATGGTTAACCAATCGAACTAGGGAACGATACATGAAAGACCGTCGGAGTTCATAACATCCATTAGTGTTACTTAACACCGCGTAATCACTAATCCCCCGGGTGATGTCTTAAACACCGCGACTAACTCACCCCCATGACAATGTGGTGTCTTGAACACCACAACTATCCCACATGTCAATCAAGCCCATGAGTGGTGTCTTGAACACAGTGACAATCCCACTCCCATGACAATCTGGCATCTTAAACACCGCGACTATTCCACATGTCAATCAACCAATGAGTGGTGTCTTGAACACCTCGACAATCCCACTTGTTACATAGAATGTGGTGTCTTAAGCACCGCGACTATCCCACATTCACGCTACACAAATAAATACATTATATACGTACACGCATAATTATTCCACTCACCTTATCGCCTTTGGTGAACTAGGAAATCAAGCTCGCAACCTTCAATGTAATGCACCTATCACATTATGCATTTAATTAACATACAAACTAGTGGAATTAACCACCAACACTTACTCTTGAGCATTTAATGACCTAATGCATTAAATGACTCACATCCACCAAAACCGCCCATTAATGGCCATGACTCGTCATAAATCACTAAAAGCTAGTGATTAGAGTCTACTAACTCCAACTAACACAAACTTAGGGTATTTCATGCCCATCTCACCCAACTCGATCAACATTTCCCATTTAACCCATTTTAGCATGTTGACTTACAAGTTTTGGTCAAACTTAATCCCATTAACAAATCTTTCATCATTTACAAATGTATTAGTGACTAACAACAAAATTTAACACTTATAACCTAAATTTATATAACCAAAACCCTAGATCATAGCTATTAGGGTTTTCTTACATCAATATTACCCAAATTCAAACATTTAACCCCCAAATGGGTCTTACAAGTCTCAAATGAACAAAACCCTAGCCATAATTTAACTAAAACTCAAAACACGGAGTTAAGACTTACCAACACTATCCACTTGTAGCTAAGAACGAGGAGGAAAATTTTACTTCTTGCTCCAAAGATCAAATCTCAAATCTTCACTCTCAAATCTCACCTTGAATCTATATGGGTTTTGTGTTTTGAGAGGAAATAGAGAAAGAAAATGGAAAAGAAATGAATAATTGAGATAAGTGGCTGATATTTGATTCACAAATCTGATCCAAACGTGAAAAGATGAAAATACCCTTGATTCACTCTTTTTAAAAACTAAAATCGGAACCAGTTTAGCCAGTATGTCGCGGCGCGACCCCCAAATGCCGCGGCGCGGCACTTCACTTAAAATTCGAGCTGTTTTGATCGACTTCTGACTCTGATTTTGTGTTGTGTGTCGCGGCGCGACACTCACCCTCCGCGGCTCGATAATGGCAGCTAACTGACCACTTTTCAACATCTTAAACCCACAATGATTTACACGACTTGTACACTTCGTTCCCGCTTCCTATATGCGTCTAAACTTCATTATAAGGCCTCTCACGTCTTAATACACTCCTAAGCCATGTGTATACTCATACACACATACATTCTCATGCTTAATATATATATATATATATATATATATATATATATATATATATATATATATATATATATATATATAGTATACATCAATTTAGAACTTTAAATACGTACTAACGATTAAATACGTACTTTAAGACACGTATGAAGAAAATGGGATGTTACAGTCCAAGGAACATAAAACGGATGTAGGGAAAAACTATCAAGCTAAACTAGTCATATTTAATGTTTTGCCTAGAAAAGAATATGAAAGGTTCTTTATGCTTAAGAATGCAAAGGAAATATGGGATTGTTAAATAATTACTCATCAAGAAAACGTGCAATTCATTGAACATAAAATTGAACTACTAGTAGCTCAATATGAACAATTTGTTATATCAGATGATGAGAAAATTGATACCGCTTATTCTATATTTAACAATATTTGTTCATGTTTGAAAGCTTTAGTACTATATACACGAACAAGCAATATGTTCGAAAATTCTTAAGAGCATTACCCTCTAAATGGAGACCTAAAGTGATGTTAATAGATGAGTCAAAGGACTTGGAAAAGTTCTCTCTTGATGAACTCATTGGAAATCTAAAAGTCCATGAGATCATCCTAGACAAGGAGGAAGAAGTAGACAAAGTCAAGAAAGAAAAGAATAAGTCAATTCCTTTGAAGGCCAAAGCAAGTGAAGAAGGTAAATACGAAGAGGATGAAGATGATATCCTAAATGACGATGAACAACTTGCATTTATTGTTCGATCATTCAAGAAATTCTACCGAAGACCAGGGAATCATGTTTGAACCCCAATGGACTCAAAGAAGGCACCTTTTGATTCCAAGAAGAAGTTCATAAGGAAATGTTTTGGATGTGGCGATCCAAATCATTTAATAAGTGAATGTCCCAAAAGAAAGAACGAGAAGGCATTTCCTGGAGTTGCATGGGACGATGAAGACAATGAGATACAAGAAGAAGGAAAAGAAACATGTCTCATGGCCATTGAAGCACCAAGTTTATGAAACGATGATGAAGCTTACCTAGTCGGACAAATCGACAATGCGGTTCTTCCAAACTCTTTTGAATCCAATTTTGATAATTTCATTAAGCTTTGTGATCTAAGTAGTAGAGTTAGCACTAGTAATACTAACTTAAAAGAAAAAATAACTCACTTACTTTAGAAGTATCTAGGATAAAGGGAAGAATAACTAACTCACACGAATGTCTTACTTTTGATGATCTAAAGCATGAAAATAAAACGCTTAACAAAACTGTCAAACTACTTGAAAATAAAATCAAGTTTTCAATATATAATAAAAGTGGAAAAGTGCTAGAAGACATTTTAAGTATTCAATAAACAAGCAATGAGAAACATGGTTTATGGTTTAAAGAAAGCTCCCTTAAAATCAAATCATCAAAACAACAAACTATAGTGTTTGTAAGTCTCAAGGAAATCCAAACGTTACAGAAGACGTGTCGAAGCACGTCAAGACCGTGAAGTCGACGGCAGGACCATTTTCAAACATTAGTTCACCTAAAAGGGAAGAAATTAAAATGGAATTCCTTAGAAAATAAGACTAACCACCCTAGAAACCCTAGGAAGAAAATCGCTTAAACAAGGGCTCAACCAAAAGGAAAATACAACGCTAAAGTCGTAAAAAGATGGGTTAGAATAGGTGTTTTTGATGCTAATCATCCCGGACCCAATAAACATTGGGTACCAAAGATATTAATCAACCAAATATAGGTTTTCCTAAATGGTGTTGTACAAGAAGAAGATTGGATAATCGATAGTGGATGTACAACGCACATGAAGGGGAACAAAGACTTCTTCACAAGGTACAAAGAACATAATGGTGGTGGCGTAAACTTTGGTGGAGATGTTTGTGGTAAAATCGTCGGTAAAGGTAACATCACTAAGTCTAAAATTACTCTTGAAGATGTCTCGCATATTAAGAATCTAAGCTTTAATTTGCTAAGTGTTGGTAAAATATGTGATAAATGTTATAACATGACATTCACTAAATTATCTTCACATTTAACCAAAGATGGTAAGAATCTTATAAATAGAATTAGGAAAAAGGGCCTTTACACGTGTAAACTAAATGACTCTAAACATTTAGATATTTGTCTGACTTCCATTCATGACACTACCACTTTGTGGCATAGGAGACTTGGGCATGCAATATGAAACTAATTCACAACATATCTTCTAAAGAAATGGTTAGAGATTTACCCAAGCTAAAATATGAAAGTCATTTTTGTGATGCATTTAAAGTAGAAAAACAAGTCCATGCTAGTCATAAACCTAAGAACTTCATTTCAACCAAAATTTATCTAGAACTCTTGCACATAGATTTGTTTGGTCCATTATTTGTTCAAAGTTATGGTGAGAATTTCTACACCTTGGTAATCGTTGATGAGTTTTCTACATATACATTGACACTTTTTCTAAAACACAAAAATGAGGCATTTGAGAGATTTGTAATTTTTGCTACAAAAATACAAAACTTGCTTGGGTATACAATTGTCACCATACGAACTGATCATTGAAGAGAATTTGATAATGATGCCTAATTTGGAGTCTTTTGTGATTAGATGAAATTTCACAGAATTTCTAAGCTCCTCGCACTCCTCAATCAAATGGGGTTGTTAAAAGAAAAAACCGAACTCTTCAAGAAATGAGTAGAATAATGTTAAATGAACAATCAATCCCTCAAAAATTTTGGTGTGAAGTGGTAGCAACCTCTACTTATGTTCAAAATAGAGTTCTAATTAGGCCTTTAATGGATAAAACACCCTATGAAATCCTAAATGGTAGGAAACCCACCGTAAGTCACCTTAGAGTATTTGGATATAAGTGTTTCTTTTTAAACAAAAAAGGAATACCTAACAAAGTTCGAACCTAAAGCCTATGAAGGAGTATTCCTAGGATATTCGTAAGAAAGCAAAGCCTAGAGGGTTCTAAACAAGTACACTAATGTCATAGAAGAGTCGTTAGATGTAACCTTTGATGAAACTCCTCCACCTAAGTCCAAACAACTAGTAGATGATGATGTGATTAAACAAGAAGCCATTGTGACTAGCACAACCCAAAATGAACTCAAAGAAGTTGAAGAAACTAATGAAAAAGAATCTCACTTGGAAAACGATCCTAGCAAAGACAATTTAGAACCCATAACTGACCTTAAACATATTAAGGATCATCCAATAGAACAAGTCGTAGGAGATATCAACACTAGAACCACAAGATCACAAATCTTCAATCCAGTTGCAAACTATGCATTCATCTACCAAATAGAACCAAAAAATGTCAAAGAAGCTTTATTAGATGAGAGTTGGTAGAAGCCATGCAAGAGGAATTAAATCAATTCCAAATGAGTGACGTATGGGATTTGGTTCCCTTACCAAGTGAGCAAAATATTATAGGAACCAAATAGGTATATAGGAACAAACTAGATGAAGATGGGAAGGTTGTTAGAAACAAGGCTAGGTTGGTTACACAAGGGTATAGCCAACAAGAAGCAATCAATTACAATGAGACATTTGCTCATGTAGCTATACTAGAGTCCATTAGAATAGTTCTTGCATATGCATGTGCTAAAAACTTAAAACTATGTCAAATGAATGTCAAAAGTTCTTTTCTAAATGGTGTCATAATTGAAGAAGTATTTGTGTCACAACCCTCGGGCTTTGAAGATTATGAAAAACCATATCATGTGTTTAAACTTAAAAAAGCCCTGTATGGACTCAAACAAGCTCCTAGAGCTTGGTATGAGAGACTTAGAACCTTCCTTATTAATTACGGATATGAAATGGGAAAAATTGATAATACATTATTCGTCAAAATACATGAAAATGATTTTGTTATTGTTCAAATATATGTTGATGATATTGTTTTTAGTTCTACTAAAGAGTGTCTTAGCAATGAGTTTTTCTAAGTTAATGCATGATAAATTTGAAATGAGCATGATGGATGAACTCAAGTTCTTTCTCGGACTCCAAATTAAGCAACTAGAAGATGGAACATTCATCAGTCAACAAAAGTATATTCATGATATGCTCAAAAAGTTTGGAATGGAAAACTCAAAGCATATGGTCACTCCTATGGCCACCAATGTCAAGCTTACTCTTGAAGGAGAAGGAGATTCATTCGATAGCACCAAGTATAGAGGAATGATTGGATCTCTTCTATACTTAATGGAAAGCAGGCTCGATATTATGTATAGCGTGTGCTTGTGTATAAGATTCCAAGAGAATCTCAAAATATCTCACGTAGAAGCGGTCATACGAATCTTTAGATACTTGAAAGGTACCATGCATCTTGGTCTATGGTATCTAAAGTTCACCGGTGTTGACATTATGTGCTTTGTGAATTTCGAACATGGAGGATCGTTGATTGATCAAAAGAGCACAAGTGGTGTATGTGCATTTTTCGGACTTTGCTTAACATCATGGTTCTCCAAGAAGCAAACATCCATTACACAATCTACTACCGAAGCGGAGTATGTTACTGTGATAGCCCGTCCTAATCCATCTGGACGAAGTCATCAACATTTGGTCCCATCGCGAGGTAATGAACTCTATATGCCATGAATGACTCCAAGTAATATCTTTAAATTGAGCAAATGCACAGCGGAAGATTTCTTTCATACATGAGAATAAATATGCTTTAAAGTGTCAACCAAAAGGTTGGTGAGTTCATTAGTTTATCATCAATATTCATTTCCATCATTTTTAATAGACCACAAGATTTTCATGTCCATTTCTCATAAACATACATCCCATACATAGAGATAAAAATCATTCCTATGGATTGAACACCTGATAACCGACATTAAAAAGATGCATATAGAATATCCCCATCATTCCGGGACTCCCTTCGGACATGATAAAATCGAAGCACTAAAGCAGTTCAAATTCTCTGATTGGGGCTTGTTAGTGTCCATAGATCTATCTTTAGGATTCGCGTCAATTAGGGGCCAGTTCCCTAATTCTTAGGCTACAAAGCTAAAAAGGGCATATTCGGTTCGATAATCCAACCATAGAATGTAGTTTCGATTACTTGTGTCTATAAAAGCAGCGCATGTATTCTCAGTCCCAAAAATATATTTTGCAAAAGCATTTAAAAAGAGAACAAATGAAACCCACAATACGATATTTTGTAGTAATTATATGCATACGACGGAACTGAACAATGCAAGGTTGGCCTCAGATTCACGAACCTATATCAATTATGTATATTAATACATGTAATGGAAATCGAACAGATTTTATATCCTATTAGTGATTTTAATTGTTATTTTAAATCATGTGTTTCATTAATAACTTAATTAATTATATTTATTAATATTTATTATATAAATATTACTATAGTTATGTTATATGTAATAATATATTTTTTATAAGTAATCTTAGTTGTAATAATAATGATAATACTAATGGTAATTAATAGTAATACAAATGATGATAATAATAATAATAATGCTAAAAATAATAATTTTAATGTTAGAATAATAATGAATTTAATAATAATAATAATAATAATAATAATAATAATAATAATAATAATAATAATAATAATAATAATAATAATAATAATAATAATAATAATAATAATAATAATAATAATAATAATAATAATAATAATTATAATCTTGATAAACCTATTAATACAAATGATAATAATAATAAAAATCATAATTTTAATATTTAGTGTTAGTTTAATAATAATAATAATAATAATAATAATAATAATAATAATAATAATAATAATAATAATAATAATAATAATAATAATAATAATAATAATAATAATAATAGAAATACTACCTCAAAGAAGTAGCCCTTAAAAATAATTCCCAAGTCCGGGTTTGAACCCGCGACGTCCCGCTAATCTGATAACACCTTTAACCATCGATCCATATAGATTTTCTGAAATAATTCCTATATAAATAATATATAACCCATGTTTCTCTGTTTTCCCTATTTCTTCTTCTTATTTAAAAAAAAAAATGCTATAACCGGGGCTCCAACCCAAGACCTCTCACTACACACAATTACACCCAAACCACTCCACTACCGATTGCTTTTCTGTTTAAAACCATTCTTCATTTTATTTTAACCCATCTACATCATTGTGATTATAACAAGGAAAAGAAGAAAACAATACTCATATGTATCCTTTTATCATTTCTTCGTTACCATTTATAGTCCATCTGCAAATCCTTATTCTACTCTCAGCCTGCTAACAAAAACAGGAACTCGACCCAATCATCTAAGCCCAAACTAATAATCCATTAATCTGTTTAAGATTTAATAGCACATTTAGCATTCTAATAAACCCGTCGAATTTTCTTGTGGCCTATTATATTTCCCCAAGATGCTTCGATTGAATTAAACAAATACATGCAGTTGTAATTTTGAACGTGATACTATCACCTTGTGATTCCTTTTGTCGTCCCACTAGCTCCTTTTTAATTCCAATTAGATGTAATATTTTACTTAATTAAATGAGGTTGTTTCTTTAGTGTGTCTGCCAACAACAAAATCGAGCCATCCATAATGCTTTATGCCCGTAATGTTTTTAAATTTCAAAACAGCAAAGCAATAGGCTTGGAATCATAACAGAAGTAATGGCAGGTGAATAAAGTAATACAAATGGATATCTATTCATAAATTTTTGTCGACCATGAAACATATCTTAGTCTCACTTGATTAAAGATCAAACACCATGTGTTTATTTATATAATAACCAAGTTGTCACACCTTAAACTGTATACATGTCATCCTTATCATTCATTAAATTATTCCAAATATTATGGGTTGTGAGTGGGTTACGAAGAAGAAAAAAAATAAGCAGAACAAATCATAATGCAGTAACAATCTAGTTATAGCAGTAGCGTAATGGTAACAATGGTAGTAGTTGGTGAGAGTTCATGATTTAAACAGAAAGGAAAGCAGAATAACGAGCAGATTGTATGTTATGGTGGTGGTGTTGTGATGGCCATCGAATACCAAAACATGAAGGAATTATAATCAAGAGAATAGAAGTGGGTTTAGTGATCGTGAAACAGAAAGATAGTAGCGATATTCGTAGCTGCAGTAATGATTAGCAATAGCAGTTGTAGCTAGTAGGTGATTGTTAGTGATTGGCGATGCTTATTAGCAGCAATAAGCTGCTGCAGTAGACTGTTTTGGGTGAGTTTTTAACACCCAGAAACAACAAAGAGTGGTTGCAGATGTCGATGTTGAGTAGTGGGTGATGGTGGTTCGAAGGTTGTGATGGTGGGATGGAAGTCTTGGATTCACGAAAATAATAGAAAGTGTAACAAAGGTGAGAGAGAGAGAGGTTGGAGAGAGAGACGAGAGAGTGAGGTGGTGGATATAGTGATCATAGTGAAGGTGAAAGTGGTGATACACGGAGGTTTATGTTCACGATCTTAACAAAAACAGGAGGTAGAAATTAAGGTGATAGTCGTGGATCTAAACGGGTTTCATGATGATCGAAGTGGTGGTTCATGGTGGAAGTGAGTTGTGTAGCTTAGTGGCCATTTGACAGATTAAAACAGAATAGCAGCAGGTGGCAGTAGTACTCGTTGCATAGCAACCAAGCAGTGATGATTAAAGTGGTGTTGTGGTTCATTGGGTTTATCTCTCTAATGCCTACATATGTATGTATATATAACTATGTATGGTTATGTGTGTATATATAACTATGTATGGTTATATATATATATATATATATATATATATATATATATATATATATATATATATATATATATATATATATATATATATATATATAAAGAGCAAGATGGTGATAGTGGATTGGTGATCATCATAGGTTAAGTGGGTTTATGTGATGGTTCTAAATGGTGATGGATTTGGTAGTTAGTTCTCTAAATAACAGAAAGAGAAACAGAAAAACATACGTGAGAGATAGATAGAGAGTGGCAGTGAAAGATGGCCGTAGGTGGTGCTCCGGTGATGGCAGTGGTGGTTGCTTTGGTTGTCAGAGATCAAGAAGATGAATATGTGTCTCAATATGAATGTGGTAGTTTGGCTCAATTTGTAGATTAAAAAGAAAGTGGTGATATTTAGAAAATAAAATACGGAGTAATAATATATAGATATAGAAGATAGTGGTGTTGATACATGCATAAGTCCCTAGTGTAAAGAAAATAAGGACAAATCACACACAGTAATCCCAATCAATTTGTCTAATTGATTCACGGGATGATCAATCAAATAAGAATAATATATTAATATTAATAATATAATAATAATAATAAAATAAAACATGTTCTATGTTCCATATCTATATGTTTGATGCTAGTGTATATGTATGCCCATATAGAGATATTTGATTGATAATGAAACAAATAGATACAGTAATTTACTCTATTACTTCACAAGATATTTAAGAGGCTGCCGACACTCTTAACAGGTGTTTTACATCTTAGTTTCAATATACCCAAAAGTTGATGGGTTTCATCTGATAGCAAAGCATCTGGTGTAAAGTTTGCGAACAATAGTCGAGTTAATTATCTTAGAATCAATTGATAAAAATATCGTGCATGTATGTACATATAATATGTCAAGTTGTGAAGCAAAACAAGAATATCCACAGTGACACAATCAATATTCAATATCTTTATTCAATTTGTATCAATCAATAATAGTTATAATAAATATAAATATATAAACATGTGATAATATTAGGCGCCGCTTTTCACAGACTGGATTTCGTGTAATTATTTAATTTATTTTAATATTAATAATAAATACATATAGATATATTAATGATAATAATACTCTCAATATTAATAATGATAATAATAACAAGTTGTATTTATAATAATTTTAATGATTTTTAATAATCATGATGATACTAATAATATTAATATTTATATTAGTAATAAGATTAATAATAATGATAATAATAATAATATTAATATAACAAATTAATATTAATACATACTTATTTACATGTACATATCTATTGTTCGTGAATCGTCGAAAATGGTCGAAGTTTAAATGAATGTAATGAACAGTTCAAAATTTTTGAGACTCAACATTGCAGACTGTGCTTATCGTGTCAAAAATATTAAATCGTATCGAGAGTTGGGTTTAAAATTAGTCGAAATTTTCCGAGTCGTCACAGTACCTACCCGTTAAAGAAATTTCATCCCGAAATTTGATCGAGGTCGTCATGGCTAACAATAAGAATGTTTTCATGATGATTATGAGTTGATAGATAGAGTTTTATCATCATTGAGTAATATGAATAAGATAATTCGATTACTTGAAGAGTACGAATGAAGCTATCACTAAATAGTGAAATGAGAAAGACAAGTTTCATCATAACTTTTGACTAGTCATGGTTGAATTCCGAAATTCAAGGGATTTCAAAGAAAATCTTCAAAATCTAAATGAGATTTGTTTCTTCAAAAAATGGGAAATTATAATTCTCTTTAATTAAATGTGGTAATCTGCCTCGATTGTTCTATCGGGTATTTTCACTATAAATTAACCTTTCCCGTTCCATTATTTTCACCACTCTAATACTTTCTTCCTTAATTCTTATTTCTAAAAGATCCATTAATATGGTCAATCATGTATTGATCATTGCTATTATATTAACCATATTTACCGTCATTCTTCTTTTCTATCTTCCACCAGAAGAACATTTTTACTTCTACAACGCTCTTGGGTTGATGGTTTTCATAATCCTACCCAGCCTCTGTCCTTCCATAATTATTGACATCTACGGTTAATGATCTCTCATATTTATGTTTAGAAGCTCTATGCTTCTGTTTTCTCTTTCCGACTTGAAGTAAAGCGATTAAGAAGTCTCAGATTCGTAGGTATGAAGTTTTGAATGATCATGATATACTATGCAGAAAAGAAAGTTATTAGCACGATTTGATTTTTCAAATTACCAGAATCACGGAAAGATAGAAATATGAAGAAAATATGTTCTTGATATGTTTAGAGGTTGAATAGAATGAAAAGTCATGTAACATAACACATGATGAGGGTATGGTCTACTGTGAACCATCATCATGTTCCATTAGAAATTTAGCATGACTTACTGTAATATAATCATGTTGGCCGGGCGTCATTATATTATACTAACTCATGCTTCAATCCCCCACACTTCTTTAGAAATCATTCATAATTTAAACTCAAAGGTTATAGAATTTAGAAACTAAGACAGTTTCTTTTATGATGTAATATAGATAGCACGAGGAGATAAATAATTTCGAACAAGAATACTTATGAAAATATCCTCAGAAATATCAAAGATATTTATGATGATATTTTGGAATTTTCTAAAATCGAAGGTTACTGAAGAAAATTCTTCCGCAAGGATTTAGAATAATTAAGGAGCAAGATATTCGCTAGAGATTTCGTCAGGTAATGAATTGTCTGGATTCGTTAAATTCAGGTTTAATCCTGGTGATTTGTCCACAGCCTCCTTTATAGTTTTGCATAATCCGCTTTCCAGTATCAATTTTCTATTAAGTGTTTCCAACACTCTATTCTTTATCATCAAACTTTTGGCCATTAAGATCATCTACAGTTTTACTGCTTCATCAGCATTCAAAGTCATCATAACTGAATCATTGGTTATCAATCCGAGATGTTTCAAGAATTTCGAAGGATTTGAACGGAGATTGTAATCGTCAAGATATAAAGGATGGTTTAAGATAGAATCAAGTGGCAAACTTTAGGAAATATTTAACTGTAGTAGATGTAATTTATTAATGATATTTTAAGTCAAAATGTGTTGCAATTAATATTTCCTACTCTTTTAATACTTTTTAATTGTCCAGGGTTAGTAGTCCAATGTTAGTAGTCCAATATTCCAATAGCCCAATAGTCAATATATAATTTTAGAATTTTAAATATTTAAGATTAGAAGATGATGAAGAAATTTTACGTAATTAATTAGTTGGTTACTAATAAATTTTATTTTATTCATTATTTCTTCATTATGCCACTTGTCAAATCTTGACTTGGATTCTGATTGGCCAAAATTTGAATATGAAATTGAAATTGAATGATAATGGTTGTTCTTCGGTGAACGGATGTGTATATGTGTGGATTTGAGTAGTATTATTAAAGACTATTGAATCTGATTTGAAGAATGTACAGTATAACTTATTAATGTGAAATCTAAATATTCATTGGGTATTACCTACCCGTTAAAATATTTTCATCATTAACAGTTTGTACAAAAGAATCTTTAATTACAATCTTTATGAAAATATATACTTACATATATATTTTCTTCAAATGTAATCATGGAATTAATGAGTCAAAATGTTATTAATCTCATTTGATTTATCGTTAGAACTAGATTACATAATCTCTAAAACATTTAGAAATTACATAATCGCCATATCGAACGAAGATAATCGATGTTAACGATATGTAGAACGAAGATTATGATCGAGGTACAGAATGAGATGTTGAGGCATGTGATGTTGAAACTTGAGTTGCTGGTGGTACTGGTGTTGATGTTGGTGGTACTGTTGGTGCCGGTGATGTTGCTGAAGCTGGTAAGTTTTGCACCATATTCTCCAAATTGATTACTCGAGCGCGAAGTTCGTTGATTTCTTCGATTACTCTGGGATGATTGGCTGTTGGAACGAGCGGATGAATAAGGTTTATAATTGTAGATATTATGTATCCGTTGTGAACTATCTGGGAAATGAGAGTGAAAATGGTGTTTCGGACTGGTTCGCCGGTAAGTGCTTCAGGTTTTTCGCCAATAGGGCAATATGATGGGTGGAAAAGATCTCCTTCTTCGTGTCTCTATTGATTAAGTCAACTACGTACCCATCCCCAATTCATTCAGAATTGGTTATGACTGATTTGTTGCTCTGTCCCTGTTACGCTGTTTTCAGAGCTCAGGTAGAAATCCATATCGGAATAGTTGTCGGAATTCGAGAATTTTGAACTAGTAGCGAGTTTCATCTTGCACGGTCAGATAAAGTATTTTCGATAGGAAATAGATTATAGGATTTAGTTTGGTATACTTTAATATATAATTTACATATGTATATACAATACCAAAATCCCATAAGTCACGGAGGAATCTTCGAAAGCTGTCAGACAAAGTTTATAGTAACAGATATGCTAAGATATGAATTTGTTTATATGCTATCTATGCAATAAGTGCAGGAAGACGTGTCTAGACTTAAGAATGATAAGCAGATAATTTTCAACTAGAAATGATAAACAAAACTTATAATATGCATCTAAGGTTGAAGTCCAGAATTGCTAATGCATTCTAACGACTATCAATCAGAATCACTAATGCAAGACCTGGTTCGCTTAGACCACCGTTCTGATACCAACTGTGACAGCCCGTCCTAATCCATCTGGACGAAGTCATCAACATTTGGTCCCACCGCGAGGTACTGAACTCTATATGCCATGAATGACTCCAAGTAATATCTTTAAATTGAGCAAATGCATAGCGGAAGATTTCTTTCATACCTGAGAATAAACATGCTTTAAAGTGTCAACCAAAAGGTTGGTGAGTTCATTAGTTTATCATCAATATTCATTTCCATCAGATTTAATAGACCATAAGATTTTCATGTCCATTTCTCATAAACATACATCCCATACATAGAGATAAAAATCATTCATATGGATTGAACACCTGGTAATCGACATTAACAAGATGCATATAGAATATCTCCATCATTCCGGGACTCCCTTCGGACATGATAAAATCGAAGTACTAAAGCAGTTCGAATTCTCTGACTGGGGATTGTTAGTGCCCATAGATCTATCTTTAGGATTCGCGTAAATTAGGGGCCAGTTCCCTAATTCTTAGGCTACAAAGCTAAAAATGGGGCATATTCGATTCGATAATCCAACCATAGAATGTAGTTTCGATTACTTGTGTCTATTTTGTAAAACATTTATAAAAGCAGCACATGTATTCTCAGTCCGAAAAATATATATTGTAAAAGCATTTAAAAAGGGAGCAAATGAAACTCACAATACGATATTTTGTAGTAAATATATGCATACGACGGAACTGAACAATGCAAGGTTGGCCTCAGATTCACGAACCTATATCAATTATGTATATTAATATATGTAATGGAAATCGAACAAATTTTATATCCTATTAGTGATTTTAATTGTTATTTTAAATCATGTGTTTCATTAATAACTTAATTAAATATATTTATTAATATTTATTATATAAATATTACTATAGTTATGTTATATGTAATAATTATATTTTTTATAAGTAATCTTTATTGTAATAATAATGATAATACTAATGGTAATTATTAGTATTACAAATGATGATAATAATAATAATAATGTTAAAAAATAATAATTTTAATGTTAGAATAATAATGATTTTAATAATAATAATAATAATAATAATAATAATAATAATAATAATAATAATAATAATCTTGATAATCCTATTAATACAAATGATAATAATAATAAAAATCATAATTTTAATATTTAGTGTTAGTTTAATAATAATAATAATAATAATAATAATAATAATAATAATAATAATAATAATAATAATAATAATAATAATAATAATAATAATAATAATAATAATAATAATAATAATAATGGTAATAGAAATACTACCTCAAAGAAGTAGCCCTTAAAAATAATGCCCAAGTCCAGGTTTGAACCATCGACGTCCCGCTAACCCGATAACACCTTTAACCATCGATCCATATAGATTTTTCTGAAATAATTCCTATCTAAATAATATATAACCCTTGTTTCTCTATTTTCCCTTTTTCTTCTTCTTCTTTTAAAAAAACAATGCTACAACCGGGGCTCAAACCCAAGACCTCTCACTACGCACAATTAATCCCAAACCCCTCCACTACCGATTGCTTTTCTATTTAAAACCATTTTCATTTTATTTTAACCCATCTACATCATCTTGATTCTAACAAGGAAAAGATGAAAACAATACGCATATGTTTCCTTGTATCATTTCTTCGTTACCATTTACAGTCCATCTGCAAAATCCTTAGTCTTCTCTCGGCCTGCTAACAAAAACAGTAACTCGGCCCAACCATCTAAGCCTAAACTAATAATCCATTAATCCGTTTAAGATTTAATAGCCCATTTAGTATTCTAATAAACCCGTCTACTTTTCTTGTGGCCTATTATATTTCCCCAAGATGCTTCGACTGAATTAAACAAATACATGCAGTTGTAATTTTGAATGTGATAATATCACCTTGTGATTCCTTTTGTCGGCCCACCAGCTCCTTTTTAATTCCAATTAGATGTAATATTTTACTTAATTAAATGAGGTTGTTTCCTTAGTGTTTCTGCCAATAACAAAGTCGAGCCATCCATAATGCTTTATGCCCGTAATGTTTTTAAATTTTGAAACAACAAAGCAATAGCCTTGGAATCGTAACAGAAGTAATGGCAGGTGAATAAAGTAATACTAGTGGATATCTATTCGTAAATTTTTGTCGGCCATGAAACATATGTTAGTCCCACTTGATTAAAGATCAAACGCCATGTGTTTATTTATATAATAACTAAGTTGTCACACCTTAAACAGTATACATGTCATCCTTATCATTTCATTAAATTGTTCCAAATATTATGGGTTGTGAGTGGGTTACGAAGAAGGAAAAAAATAAGCAGAACAAAGCTTAATGCAGTAACAATCGAATTATAGCAGTAGCGTAATGGTAACAATGGTAGTAGTTGGTGAGAGTTCACGGTTTAAACAAAAAGGAAAGCAGAATAACGAGCAGATTATATGTTATGGTGGTGGTGTTGTGATGGCCATCGAATACCGAAACATGAAGGAATTATAATCAGGAGAATAGAAGTGGGTTTAGTAATCATGAAACAGAAAGATAGTAACGATATTCGAAGCTGCAGTAACGAGTAGCAATAGCAGCTGTAGCAAGTAGGTGATTGTTAGTGATTGGCGACGGTTAGTAGCAGCAATAAGCTGCTGCAGTAGACTGTAGCAATAGCAGCTGTAGCAAGTAGGTGATTGTTTTGGGTGAGTTTTTGACTCGCATAATAGCAAAGAGTGGTTGCAGATGTTGATGTCGAGTAGTGGGTGATGGTGGTTCGAAGGTCGTGATGGTGGGATGGCAGTCTTGGATTCACGAAAATAATAGAAAGCGTAACAAAGGTGAGAGAGAAGGAGGTTAGAGAGAGAGATGAGAGAGTGAGGTGGTGGATATGGTGATCATAGTGAAGGTGAAGGTGGTGATACACGGAGGTTTATGTTCACAATCTTAAAAAAAATAGGAGGTAGAACTCAAGGTAATAGTCGTGGTTCTAAACAGGTTTCATGATGATCGAAGTGGTGGTTCATGGTGGAAGTGAGTTGTATGGCTTTGTGGCCGTTTGATAGATTAAAACAGAATAGCAGCAGGTGGCAGTAGTACTCGTTGTGTAATGACCCGGAATTTTCCGACCAAATTATACTTATGAGATTAATATTTACATAAATTAAACCATACCAACATGATAAGCAATCCAAATTGTTGAGACTTGTGTTTTTGAAAAGAGTTTTACACAACGTTTGACCATCCAATATGACCGATGATATCACGAACTATATAACATACGATAATTATACATTTGTGTATATATATGTATTTATATATATTTAACATGATCTAAGGATAGTTTAACATCTCATTGTGTACTAGTGACAATGAGTTATAAGTATATTTTGAAACTACTAACTTAAGTTTTCAAAACGATAACTATACGTAACATTCTTTGATATATATACTTATAATCTATAATGCTTATACATGTATCGTATATATAATGTATTTAATCACTTTTTAAGGACTTAAATACATAAAACAATATAAGTATATTAACAAAAGATAGCTATATTTGAATTCTCATTCCGTTTCCTCAAGATTTCTATACGTATATCTAGGGTATATGTACCCGTATCATACCCAGCTTCTATACGTATTTACTATTGGTATATACACATCAAATCAACATCTTAATCAACATTATTACTGCCCTAGATATGAGGTAACTAGGATTTGTCAAGTAGTATGAATTATTAGTAAGAAAACAAAATTAGGAATCCTTTTCTTTCTTTATAAACTAAAAACGTTTTTATAAGTGAACACCATTTCTTCACTCCATTTTCTCATACCTACACCCTCATTTCTCTCTAAAAATACTCCTAACTTCATACTTGATCATATCCAAGCATTTTCCCCATCATTTAGCTTCAATTACAAGCCTTAAACACCATAAGAAAACTCTTTCAAGAACATATCAAAATAACCACCCATTTGAAGAAGTTTACTTCCAACCTTTTGATCTAACTCCACCACTCTTTGATTCCAAGATTATTTCTTATCTTTTGCAGTAACTTTTTCCAAGTAACTTGAGGTAGTAACCTTGTTCGTAATCTTATTCAATTCATATTCATATAGCTATCTTATTTTGTGGTATAAAATTTTAACAACAAGAACATAGTTTGAATGATTTCAAACTTGTTCGCAAACTAAATAGATCCTTCTAACTTGACTTTTAAAATACTTCAAGACCTGTAATATATCATAATGATATGCTAACCTAACAAGATATAACTTGGTTTTACAAAGAACATCTTAAAAACTGAATCTACGTCGTCGGAGTGCAACCGGGGGCTGTTTTGGGTTGGATAATTAAAAACCATCTTGAACTTTGAATTGGAAGTTCATATTCTGGAAAAATAATATTTCTTATGAATATGTTAACACATAAAAATTTCATGATTTAACTCAAAGTGTAAGTATTTTTAGAAAAATGATCATTAAATGTTGTTTTTATGATGGAAAATGATCACTTTCATAAGTTTCACCAAAGTTTGACCTATAACCTATGATTTCGAATACAAACTAAGGTATTTTCAGTTCATATTCTTAAAATTTGACTCGATCCAAGGAAGTGGCAAGTTGAACCAACAAAAACGGAGTTGTAATGAAGAAACTACGACTAAAACAAGATTGGGTATCCGAAGCTAGTTTAGCTACGAAAATATTTGGAGAAAAAGTAAATTAATCATATATTTTCTAATTAATATGATATTTTATATATAATAACTTATGAGTTGATTTTATATATTTCAGGACCACCCGTAAACAACACGAGAAGATTAATCATAAGACCTCATGATTGTACGCAACACGTCATTTGACAACACAGTACTTTATGTACGCAACAAGTCATTTGACAACATGGTACCATGGGTCGAGATTAATTCTGATCAATACGAATACGATGGGGTCTTTATTTATTTTATTTAAGCAACTAATTGTGGACCACTAACATCGGACTGCTAACTACGGACTAAGAAAATATTAAAAGTATTAAAAGTATATATATATGTAACGATTACTTAAAAAGAAAATATGTTGATATATTATATATATGGTTAGGTTCGTGATATCTATCGGAAACCAAGTCGAATTAAATACCTTCAAGGCAAAAGTGAGTTTCATTTGCTCCCTTTTTAATTGCTTTTGCAATATATATTTTTGGGCTGAGAATACATGCGCTGCTTTTATAAATGTTTACAAAATAGACACAAGTACTTAAAAATATATTCTACGTTGAGTTGTACCACTGGCATATTTCCCTGTAGCTTGGTAACTACTATTTACATGGGTATTGTAAACGCGAATCCTGTTGATAGATCTATCGGGCCTGACAACCCCAACCGGACTGGACGACCAGTATTCAACGATTGCACAGTACTTCGTTTTGGTGACTACACTTGGTACGGTGTAGTGAGATTTCATAATAAAGGGAATGTGCGACGTTGATTAAATGTTAAGTATGGTTACCAAGTGCTCAACCACTAAGAATGCTTTACATACACTTGCGAGTGTATTATGTTTATGATTATGAAATCTTGTGGTCTATTAACATATTGAAATGATTGTCATGATAAACCTATGAACTCACCAACCTTTTGGTTGACACTTTAAAGCATGTTTATTCTCAGGTACGAATTAAGTCTTCCACTGTGCATTTGCTCAATATAAGGGCATTACTTAGAGCCGATCATCGCAATGGGACCAAATGTTGATGACTTCGTCCAGGTGGATTAGGACGGGTCCTTTCAGTTGGTATCAGAGCGGTGGTCGTAGCGAACCAGGTCTTGCATTAGTGTGTCTAACTAGTAGTTGTTAGGATGCATTAATGAGTCTGGACTTCGACAGTGTCTACATGTCAAAAGTTTTGCTTATCATTTCTAGTCGAAAATCATCTGCTTATCATCCTTAGGAAATTACCTGCTTATCATTCATAAGTCTAGACACGTTTTACTACATTTACTGCATTGATAGTGTATAGACGAATTCTTATCTTAGCATATCTGTTATTGCGAACTTTGACTGATATCTTTTCAAAGATTCTCTGTAATTTACGGGATTTTGGTATTATATATACATATGTAAATTATGTATTGAAGAGTACCAAATCTAACTCCTATAATCTATTCCATACCAAAAATTCATTTTCCCCATTATACAAGATGGATTCCGCATCTAGTTCGAATTCTTCAGATTCCGACAGTTATGCCGATATGGATTTCCATTCGGGCTCCGAAAGCAGCGTCACCGGAATGGATCAACCAATTTCCCATCATCTATTTTGGATGAATTGGGGATGGGTTTGTAATATACTAAATCACTGGAGACAAGAAGAAGGTGATCCATTCCATCCACCAAATTGCCCTCTTGGCGATGAACCTGAAGCACTTACCGGCGAACCTATTCGAAACACTATTTTCTCTCTCATTTCTAGAGTATCTCGTCACGATTATATACTATCCCATATTACAAATCTTGTTCATTCGATCGCTCCAACCGCCAATCATCCCGGTGTACTAGCAGAAGTTAACGAACTTCGCGCTCGCGTGACGGCTTTGGAGAACATGGTGCAAAGGTTACAAACACCAGCAGTAGCACCAGCAGCATAATCAGCACCACCATCAATAACATCAACAATACCATCATCACCACTAACAAACAACATCCGCATCACACGTCTCGACATCATAATCTGTCCCACAAACATCAACATCATACGCACCATAAATACCAAGGAGTACCAACAATAATGAACGATGAAGTATTGATCCACAACTTCATTGATATTCTGCGAAGAATATGTGGTTTCAAAAAGTTTTAGAGATTTCTTATTCTAGCTCAAACCGAAAAGCAAATGCGATTAATATCATATTAACTCATTAAATTCATGATTTCATCTGAAGAAAATATATATGTATATATGTTTTCATAAAGATTGTAATTAAAAGTTCTTTTGTACAAAATATTAATGGTGAAAAATTTTTTTAACGGGTAGGTAATACCCGAGGAATAATTAGATTTCATCTTAATAAGTTACATTGTACATTCGTCGAAGCTAATTCAACAGTCATTTACTATCCTACTTACAACCACCGATATACGTATCCGTTCACTGCAGAATAACCATTTTCATTCAATTTCATATTTGGATTTTGACTTCCCAGAATCCAACAAGTGGCATATGAAGAAAACATATGACAAAATAAAATCTGTTAGAAACAAACAAATTAACTATGAAAAATTTTGTTAAGAATCCATGCTAACTGTTCCAGCTAACTGTTCCTAGCTTACTGATTACATTTTATTTATCGCAGTTTATTTATCGCAATTTAATTATTGCACTTTTATTTATCGTCATTTAATGTCTGTAATTATTTTACGCACTTTAAATATCGGGACACGTATACAATGTTTTGACATATCATATCGAAGCATCTATATATATTATTTAGAATCACCATAGACACTCTATATGCAGTAATGATCGAGTTCTCTATACAGGGTTGAGGTTGATTCTACAATAATATATATAGTTTGAGTTGTGATCGAGTCTGAGACGTATACGGGTCACGACACGTATTAATTAATTCGTATATTATATATTAAACTATATATGAATTATGGACTGTTACTGTGGACTATCGACTGTGGACTAATGACATTGGACAATTAAAATGAATTAAAATACTGATTATAACATATGAAACTAAACATTTCTTCAAGATTGCCACTTGATTTCATCTTAAACCTCATTGTATCTCGACGATTACAATCAGCGTTCAAATCTATCATGATTCTTAAAAACACCTCAATCGAGAGGATAAACCAACCGCACTTCATCTACGGATGAAAAGATTGATGCATATAGTTATGCACCTGAAAAACCCTCGAAAACTGAGTAAACGTTTGACACATATCTGTTCTAGTTCCTTTAACATTGTTATTACCGAATATCGTTTTGCAATCCCTTTCCAAAGTAGCTAATTTTGTCACAGCTCCAGCAAGTCAACTCCGACTTTTCATCCGAAACAACTTTATTATAACCGCGATATATATGCGTACTATTTATTGTTACTGGGGAACCTTTTATATTCCACAATATTACCATCAGCGATTAATCATTTTAAAAACACAATTCTCCTGAAGCTACCTCGGTTTGATAACCGATGACCCAGATCAGTTTACTTTGAAAATGCTGACGAAGCAGCATGTTGTAGATGATCTTAATGGCCAAAAGTTTGATGATAAAGAAAGGAGTGTTAGGAACGCTCGATAGAAAATTTAGTACCGAAAAGAGGATTATGCGAAACTATGAAGAAAGCCGTGGACAAATCACAAAGAATAAGTTTGCCTTCAAAGAATCCAAATGATTCTGTGCCTGCTGAAATCGTTAGCAAACATCTTATTTCTCATTCTAAACCTTCACAGACAAATCTTTTTCATCATCCATTGATATTAGAAAATCTAAGATATTCTCGTATGTTCTATTATAAATATCCTCCATATTTCTGGCGATATTTTCACAACTATTCTTATCTGAGATCATTTATCTCTCCGTAATATCTGCAACATAAAAGAAACTGTGTTAGTTTCTAAATTCTGAAACCTTCGAGTTTAAAATATGAATGTTTTGAAGTAGTGTTGGGAACTGAAGCATGGATTAGTATAATATAATGATACTTGATCAACATCATTATATTACAGTAAGTCATGCTGAGTTTCTAATGAAGCATGATGATTCACAGTACCGTCATCATGTGCCATTTACACGACTCTTACATTCTATCTAATCTCTAAACATATCAAGAGAATATTTTTCTGGATGACTCGGTCTTCTCCAGGGTATTCTGGTAATTTAACAAATCAAAATCGTTCTATTACCATTTTCTTCTTAGAGCATTAGCTATGTTCATTCTGAATTTCATATCTACGAATTCCGGACCATTACTCGCTTAACTCGAAGTCGGGAAGAGAAAACGAAAGCATGAAGCTCCAAAAAATAATGAAGAATATAAACTCCGATAATAACCCTGAAATTACAAACCGTATATATCGATGCAGATAGCAATATAGAGACACGGGAGAATTAGAAACACTATAAACACAAGAGTATAGTAGAAGTAAATAGATTCTTCTAGTGGTAGATGAAAAAGAAGAATGACAGATATAAAATTTAGGAGTATATCAAGAATCAGGACTGGATGGAGCATATTGATGAATGCTTTAAAGTAAGAATCAAGGGAGAAAGAATAGAAGGTGTGATTCGTGGAAAATAAGGAAACAAAGGGGTGAATTTATAGTGAAATATCTGACAGAGCAATCGAAATAGATTATTGCATATAATCAAAGAAGATCCTGATTTCCTTAATCACCAAAGAACCAAATCTTATTACGTAAGATTCTCTTTAAATCCCTTAAATCCCGGAAATCAATCATAACTACGTCATCGGTTAAGACGAATATATTTTACTCATCTCACTCTTTTACGATAGTCTCATTTATATTCTTCGCATAATCGAATCGCTTTATCTACATTACTCAATGATGATAAAACTCCATTTTCACCTTATATTTGTCATGAAAACCTTCTTATTGTTATCCATAACAACCTCTATCAAATTTCGGGGACGAAATTTCTTTAACGGGTAGGTACTGTAATGACCCAGAATTTTCCGACCAAATTATACTTATGAGATTAATATTTACATAAATTAAACCATACCAACATGATAAGCAATCCAAATTGTTGAGACGTGTGTTTTTGAAAAGAGTTTTACACAACGTTTGACCGTCCAATATGACCGATGATATCACGAACTATATAACATACGATAATTATACGTTTGTGTATATATATGTATTTATATATATTTAACATGATCTAAGGATGGTTTAACATCTCATTGTGTACTAGTGACAATGAGTTATAAGTATATTTTGAAACTACTAACTTAAGTTTTCAAAACGATAACTATACGTAACATTCTTTGATATATACACTTATAATCTATAATGCTTATACATGTATCGTATATATAATGTATTTAATCACTTTTTAAGGACTTAAATACATAAAACAATATAAGTATATTCACAAAAGATAGCTATATTTGAATTCTCGTTCCGTTTCCTCAAGATTTCTATACGTATATCTAGGGTATATGTACCCATATCATACCCAGCTTCTTTACGTATTTACTATTGGTATATACATATCAAATCAACATCCTAATCAACATTATTACTGCCCTAGATATGAGGTAACTAGGATTTGTCAAGTAGTATGAATTATTAGTAAGAAAACAAAATTAGGAATCCTTTTCTTTCTTTATAAACTAAAAAGGTTTTTATAAATGAACACCATTTCTTCACTCCATTTTCTCATACCTACACCCTCATTTCTCTCTAAAAATACTCCTAACTTCATACTTGATCATCTCCAAGCATTTTCCCCATCATTTAGCTTCAATTACAAGCCTTAAACACCATAAGAAAACTCTTTCAAGAACATATCAAAATAACCACCCATTTGAAGAAGTTTACTTCCAACCTTTTGATCTAACTCCACCACTCTTTGATTCCAAGATTATTTCTTATCTTTTGCAGTAACTTTTTCCAAGTAACTTGAGGTAGTAACCTTGTTCATAATCTTATTCACTTCATATTCATATAGCTATCTTATTTTGTGGTATAAAATTTTAACAACAAGAACATAGTTTGAATGATTTCAAACTTGTTCGCAAACTAAATAGATCCTTCTAACTTGACTTTTAAAATACTTCAAGACCTGTAATATATCATAATGATATGCTAACCTAACAAGATATAACTTGGTTTTACAAAGAACATCTTAAAAACTGAATCTACGTCGTCGGAGTGCAACCGGGGGCTGTTTTGGGTTGGATAATTAAAAACCATCTTGAACTTTGAATTGGAAGTTCATGTTCTGGAAAAATAATATTTCTTATGAATATGTTAACACATAAAAATTTCATGGTTTAACTCAAAGTATAAGTATTTTTAGAAAAATGATCATTAAATGTTGTTTTTATGATGGAAAATGATCACTTTCATAAGTTTCACCAAAGTTTGACCTATAACCTATGATTTCGAATACAAACTAAGGTATTTTCAGTTCATATTCTTAAAATTTGACTCGATCCAAGGAAGTGGCAAGTTGAACCAACAAAAACGGAGTTGTAATGAAGAAACTACGACTAAAACAAGATTGGGTATCCGAAGCTAGTTTAGCTACGAAAATATTTGGAGAAAAAGTAAATTAATAATATATTTTCTAATTAATATGATATTTTATATATAATTACTTATGAGTTGATTTTATATATTTCAGGACCACCCGTAAACAACACGAGAAGATTAATCATAAGACCTCATGATTGTACGCAACACGTCATTTGACAACACGGTACTTTATGTACGCAACAAGTCATTTGACAACATGGTACCATGGGTCGAGATTAATTCTGATCAATACGAATACGATGGGGTATTTATTTATTTTATTTAAGCAACTAATTGTGGACCACTAACATCGGACTGCTAACTACGGACTAAGAAAATATTAAAAGTATTAAAAGTATATATATATGTAACGATTACTTAAAAAGAAAATATGTTGATATATTATATATATGGTTAGGTTCGTGATATCTATCGGAGACCAAGTCGAATTAAATACCTTCAAGGCAAAAGTGAGTTTCATTTGCTCCCTTTTTAATTGCTTTTGCAATATATATTTTTGGGCTGAGAATACATGCGCTGCTTTTATAAATGTTTACAAAATAGACACAAGTACTTAAAAATATATTCTACGTTGAGTTGTACCACTGGCATATTTCCCTGTAGCTTGGTAACTACTATTTACATGGGTATTGTAAACGCGAATCTTGTTGATAGATCTATCGGGCCTGACAACCCCAACCGGACTGGACGACCAGTATTCAACGGTTGCACAGTACTTCGTTTTGGTGACTACACTTGGTACGGTGTAGTGAGATTTCATAATAAAGGGAATGTGCAACGTTGATTAAATGTTAAGTATGGTTACCAAGTGCTCAACCACTTAGAATGCTTTACATACACTTGTGAGTGTATTATGTTTATGATTATGAAATCTTGTGGTCTATTAACATATTGAAATGATTGTCATGATAAACCTATGAACTCACCAACTTTTTGGTTGACACTTTAAAGCATGTTTATTCTCAGGTACGAATTAAGTCTTCCGCTGTGCATTTGCTCAATATAAGGGCATTACTTGGAGCCGATCATCGCAATGGGACCAAATGTTGATGACTTCGTCCAGGTGGATTAGGACGGGTCCTTTCACGTTGCATAGCAACCAAGTAGTGATGATTAAAGTGGTGTTGTGGTTCATTGGGCTTATATCTCTAATGCCTACATATGTATGTATATATAACTGTGTATGGTTATGTATATATATATATATATATATATATATATATATATATATATATATATATATATATATATAAAGAGTAAGATGGTGATAGTGGATTGGTGATCATCATAGGTTAAGTGAGTTTATGTGATGGTTCTAAATGGTGATGGATTTGGTGGTTAGTTCTCTACATAACAGAAAGAGAAATAGAAAAACATACGTGAGAGATAGAGAGAGTGGCGGTGAAAGATGGCCGGAGGTGGTGCTCCGGTGATAGTAGTGGTGGTTGCTTCGGTTGTCAGAGATCAAGAAGATGAATATGTGTCTCAATATGAATGTGGTAGTTTGGCTCAATTTGTAGATTAAAAAGAAAGTGGTGATATTCAGAAAATAAAATACGGAGTAATAATATATAGATATAGAGGATAGTGGTGTTGATACATGCATAAGTCCCAAGTGTAAAGAAAACAAGGACAAATCACACACAGTAATCCCAATCAATTTGTCTAATTGATTCACGGGATGATCAATCAAATAAGAATAATTATTAATATTAATAATATAATAATAATAAAATAAAACGTGTTCTATGTTCCATATCCATATGTTTTATGCTAGTGTATATGTATGCCCATATAGAGATATTTGATTGATAATGAAACAAATAGATAGAGTAATTTACTCTATTTCTTCACAAGATATTTAAGAGGCTGCCGACACTTTTAACAGGTGTTTTACATCTTAGTTTCAATATACCCAAAAGTTGATGGGTTTCATCTGATTGCAAAGCATCTGGTGTAAAGTTTGCAAACAATAGTCGAGTTAATTATCTTAGAGTCAATTGATAAAAATATCGTGCATGTATGTACATATAATATGTCAAGTTGTGAAGCAAAACAAGAATATCCACAGTGACACAATCAATATTCAATATCTTTATTCAATTTGTATCAATCAATAATAGTTATAATAAATATTAATATATAAACATGTGATAATATTAGCCGCCGCTTTTCACAGACTGGATTTTGTGTAATTATTTATTTTATTTTAATATTAATAATAAATACATATAGATATATTAATGATAATAATACTCTCAATATTAATAATGATAATAATAACAAGCAGTTTTTATAATAATTTTATTGATTTTTAGTAATCATGATGATACTAATAATATTAATATTTATATTAGTAATAAGATTAATAATAATGATAATAATAATAATATTAATATAACAAATTAATATTAATACATACTTATTTACATGTACATATCTATTGTTCGTGAATTGTTGAAAATGGTCGAAGTTTAAATGAGTGTAATGAACAGTTCAAAATTTTTGAGACTCAACATTACAGACTGTGCTTATCGTGTCAAAAATATTAAATCGTATTGAGAGTTGGGTTTAAAATTAGTCGAAATTTTCCGGGTCATCACAGTAGCTACCCGTTAAAGAAATTTCCCCCCAAAATTTGATCGAGGTCGTTATGGCTAACAATAAGAATGTTTTCATGACGATTATGAGTTGATAGATAGAGTTTTATCATCATTGAGTAATATGAATAAGACAATTCGATTATTTGAAAAGTACGAATGAAGCTATCACTAAATAGTGAAATGAGAAAGACAAGTTTCATTATAACTTTTGACTAGTCATGGTTGAATTTCGGAATTCAAGGGATTTCAAAGAAAATCTTCAAAATCTAAATGAGATTTGTTTCTTCGGAAAAAGGGAAATTATAATTCTCTTTAATTAAATGCGATAATCTGCTTCGATTGTTCTGTCGGGTTTTTTTCACTGTAAATTAACCTTTCCCGTTCCATTATTTTCACCACTCTAATACTTTCTTCCTTAGTTCTTATTTCCAAAAGATCCATTAATATGGTCAATTCTGTATTGATCATTGCTATTATATTAACCATATTTACCGTCATTCTTCTTTTCTATCTTCCACCAGAAGAACATTTTTACTTCTACAACGCTTTTGGGTTGATGGTTTTCATAATCCTACCCTACCTCTGTCCTTCCATAATTATTGACATCCACGGTTAATGATCTCTCCTATTTATGTTTCGAAGCTCCATGCTTCTGTTTTCTCTTTCCGACCTGAAGTAAAGCGATTAAGACGTCTCAGATTCGTAGGTATGAAGTTTCGAATGATCATAATATACTATACAGAAAAGAATGGTATTAGCACGATTTGATTTGTCAAATTACCAGAATCACGGAAAGATAGAAATATCAAGAAAATATGTTCTTGATATGTTTAGAGGTTGAATAGAATGAAAAGTCGTGTAACATGACACATGATGAGGATATGGTCTAATGTGAACCATCATCACGTTCCATTAGAAATTTAGCATGACTTACTGTAATATAATCACGTTGGCTAGGCGTCGTTATATTATACTAACTCATGCTTCAATCCCCTCACTTCTCTAGAAATCATTCATAATTTAAACTCGAAGGTTATAGAATTTAGAAACTAAAACAGTTTTTTTTATGATTTAATATAGATAGCATGAAGAGATAAATAATTTCAGACAAGAATACTTATGAAAATATCTTCAGAAATATCGAAGATATTTATGATGATATTTTGGAATTTTCTAAAATCGAAGGTTACTGAAGAAAATTCTTCTGCAAGGATTTAGAATAATTAAGGAGCAAGATATTCGCTAGAGATTTCGTCAGGTACTGAATCATCTGGATTCGTTAAATTTAGGTTTAATCCTGGTGATTTGTCCACAGCCTCCTTCATAGTTTTGCATAATCCGCTTTCCAGTATCAATTTTCTATTGAGTGTTTTCAACACTCTATTCTTTATCATCAAACTTTTGGCCATTAAGACCATCTACAGTTTTACTGCTTCATCAGCATTCAAAGTCATCATAACTGAATCATTGGTTATCAATCCGAGATGTTTCAAGAATTTCGAAGGATTTGAACGGAGATGGTAATCGTCAAGATATAAAGGAAGGTTTAAGATAGAATCAAGTGGCAAACTTGAGGAAATATTTAACTGCATTAGATGTAATTTATTAATGATATTTTAAGTCAAAATGTGTTGTAATTAATATTTCCTACTCTTTTAATACTTTTTAATTGTCGAGGGTTAGTAGTCCAATGTTAGTAGTCCAATAGTCCAATAGTTCAATAGTCAATATATAATCTTAGAATTTTAAATATTTAAGATTAGAAGATGATGAAGAAATTTTACGTAATTAATTAGTTGGTTACTAATAAATTTTATTTTATTCATTATTTTCTTCATTATGCCACTTGTCAAATCTTGACTTGGATTCTGATTGGTCAAAATTTGAATATGAAATTGAAATTAATGATAATGGTTGTTCTTCGGTGAACGGATGTGTATATGTGTGGATTTGAGCAGTATTGTTAAAGACTGCTGAATCTGAATTGAAGAATGTACAGTATAACTTATTAATGTGAAATCTAAATATTCTTCGGGTATTACCTAGCCGTTAAAATATTTTCATCATTAACAGTTTGTACAAAAGAATCTTTAATTACAATCTTTATGAAAATATATACTTACATATATATTTTCTTCAGATGTAATCATGGAATTAATGAGTTAAAATGATATTAATCTTATTTGATTTATCGTTAGAACTATATTACATAATCTCTAAAACTTTTAGAAATTACATAATCGCCATATCGAACGAAGATAATCGATGTTAACGATATGTTGAACGAAGATTATGCTCGAGGTACAGAATGAGATGTTGAGGCATGTGATGTTGAAACTTGAGTTGCTGGTGGTACTGGTGTTGATGTTGGTGGTACTGTTGGTGTCGGTGATGTTGCTGAAGCTGGTAAGTTTTGCACCATATTCTCCAAATTGATTACTCTAGCGCGAAGTTCGTTGACTTCTTCGATTACTACAGGATGATTGGCGGTTGGAACGAGCGGATGAATAAGGTTTAGAATTGTAGATATTATGTAGTCGTTGCGAACTATCCTGGAAATGAGAGTGAAAATGGTGTTTCGGACTGGTTCGCCAGTAAGTGCTTCAGGTTTTTCGCCAATAGGGCAATATGATGGGTGTAAAAGATCTCCTTCTTCGTGTCTCCATTTATTAAGTCGACTACGAACCCATCCCTAATTCATTCAGAATTGGTGATGACTGATTTGTTGCTCCGTTCTGGTTATGTTGTTTTCGGAGATCAGGTAGAAATCCATATCGGAATAGCTGTCGAAATCCGAGAATTTTGAACTAGTAGCGAGTTTCATCTTGCACGATTAGATAAAGTATTTTCGATAGGAAATATATTATAGGATTTAGTTTGGTATACTTCAATACATAATTTACATATGTATATACAATACTAAAATCCCATAAGTCACGGAGGAATCTTCGGAAGCTGTCAGACAAAGTTTATTGTAACAGATATGCTAAGATATGAATTTATCTATACGCTATCTATGCAATAAGTGCAGGAAGATGTGTCTAGACTTAGGAATGATAAGCAGATAATTTTCCACTAGAAATGATAAACAAAACTTATAATATGCAGCTAAGGTCGAAGTCCAGACTTGCTAATGCATTCTAACGATTATCAATCAGACTTACTAATGCAAGACCTGGTTCACTAAGACCACCGCTCTGATACCAACTGTGACAGCCCGTCCTAATCCATCTGGACGAAGTCATCAACATTTGGTCCCATCACGAGGTACTGAACTCTATATGCCATGAATGACTCCATATAATATCTTTAAGTTGATAAAATGCACAGCAGAAGATTTCTTTCATACCTGAGAATAAACATGCTTTAAAGTGTCAACTAAAAGGTTGGTGAGTTCATTAGTTTATCATCAATATTCATTTCCATCATTTTTAATAGACCACAAGATTTTCATGTCCATTTCTCATAAACATACATCCCATACTTAGAGATAAAAATCATTCATATGGATTGAACACCTGGTAACCGACATTAACAAGATGCATATAGAATATCCCCATCATTCCGGGACTACCTTCGAACATGATAAAATCAAAGTACTAAAGCAGTTCAAATTCTCTGACTGGGGTTTGTTAGTGCCCATAGATCTATCTTTAGGATTCGCGTCAATTAAGGGTCAGTTCCCTAATTCTTAGGCTACCAAGCTAAAAAGGGGCATATTCGATTCGATAATCCAACCATAGAATGTATTTTCGATTACTTGTGTCTATTTCGTAAAACATTTATAAAAGCAGCGCATGTATTCTAAGTCCCAAAAATATATATTGCAAAAGCATTTAAAAAGGGAGCAAATGAAACTCACAATACGATATTTTGTAGTAAATATATGCATACGACGGAACTGAACAATGCAAGGTTGGCCTCAGATTCACGAACCTATATCAATTATGTATATTAATACATGTAATGGAAATCGAACAGATTTTATATCCTATTAGTGATTTTAATTGCTATTTTAAATCATGTGTATCATTAATAACTTAATTAATTATATTTATTAATATTTGTTATATAAATATTACTATAGTTTTGTTATATGTAATAATTACATTTTTTATAAGTAATCTTTGTTGTAATAATAATGATAATACTAATGGTAATTATTAGTAATACAAATGATGATAATAATAATAATAATGTTAAAAAATAATAATTTTAATGTTAGAATAATAATGATTTTAATGATAATACTAATAATAATAATAATAATAATAATAATAATAATAATAATAATAATAATAATAATAATAATAATAATAATAATAATAATAATAATAATAATAATAATAATAATCTTGATAATCCTATTAATACAAATGATAATAATAATAAAAATCATAATTTTAATATTTAGTGTTAGTTTAATAATAATAATAATAATAATAATAATAATAATAATAATAATAATAATAATAATAATAATAATAATAATAATAATAATAATAATAATAATAATAATAATAATAATGGTAATAGAAATATTACCTTAAAGAAGTAGCCCTTAAAAATAATGCCCAAGTCCGGGTTTGAACCTGCGATGTCCCGCTAACCCGATAATAGATTTAACCATCGATCCATATAGATTTTTCTGAAATAATTCCTATCTAAATAATATATAACCCTTGTTTCTCTGTTTTCCCTATTTCTTCTTCTTCATTTAAAAAAACAATGCTACAACCGGGGCTCGAACCCAAGACCTCTCACTACACACAATTACACCCAAACCACTCAACTACCGATTGCTTTTCTGTTTAAAACCATTCTTCATTTTATTTTAACCCATCTACTTCATCGTGATTCTAACAAGGAAAAGATGAAAACAATACGCATATGTACCCTTGTATCATTTCTTCGTTACCATTTACAGTCCATCTGCAAATCCTTAGTCTACTCTCGGCCAGCTAACAAAAACAGGAACTCAGTCCAATCATCTAAGCCCAAACTAATAATCCATTAATCTGTTTAAGATTTAATACCCCATTTAGCATTCTAATAAACCCGTTGACTTTTCTTGTGGCCTATTATATTTCCCCAAGATGCTTCGACTGAATTAAACAAATACATGCAGTTGTAATTTTCAACGTGATACTATCACCTTGTGATTCCTTTTGTCGGCCCACTAGCTCCTTTTTAATTCCAATTAGATGTAATATTTTACTAAATTAAATGAGGTTATTTCTTTAGTGTGTCTGCCAACAACAAAATCGAGCCATCCATAATGCTTTATGCCCATAATGTTTTTAAATTTTGAAACAGCAAAGCTATAGCCTTGGAATCGTAACAGAAGTAATGGCAGGTGAATAAAGTAATACAAGTGGATATCTATTCATAAATTTTTGTTAGCCATGAAACATATCTTAGTCCCACTTGACTAAAGATCAAACGCCATGTGTTTATTTATATAACAACCAAGTTGTCACACCTTAAACTGTATACATATCATCCTTATCATTTCATTAAATTGTTCCAAATATTATGGGTTGTGAGTGGGTTACGAAGAAGAAAAAAATAAGCAGAATAAAGCTTACTGCACTAACAATCGAGTTATAGTAGTAGTGTAATGGTAACAATGGTAGTAGTTGGTGAGAGTTCACGGTTTAAACAGAAAGGAAAGCATAATAACGAGCAGATTGTATGTTATGGTGGTGGTGTTGTGATGGCCATCGAATACCGAAATAAGAAGGAATTATAATCAAGAGAATAGAAGTGGGTTTAGTGATTGTGAAATAGAAAGATAGTAACGATATTAGCAGCTGCAGTAACGAGTAGCAATAGCAGCTGTAGCTAGTAAGTGATTGTCAGTGATTGGCGACGGTTAGTACCAGTAACAAGCTGCTGCAGTAGACTGTTTTGGGTGAGTTTTTGACAAGCAGAAACAGCAAAGAGTGGTTGTAGATGTCGATGTCGAGTAGTGCATGATGGTGGTTCGAAGGTTGTGATGGTGGGATGGCAGTCTTGGATTCACGAAAATAATAGAAAGCATAATAAAGGTGTGAGAGAGAGGTTGGAGAGAGAGACGAGAGAGTGAGGTGGTGGATATGGTGATCATAGTGAAGGTGAAGGTGGTTATACACGGAGGTTTATATTCACGATCTTAACAAAAACAGGAGGTAGAACTCAAGGTTATAGTCGTTGTTCTAAACGGGTTTCATGATGATCGAAGTGGTGGTTCATGGTGGAAGTGAGTTGTGTGGCTTTGTGGTCGTTTGACAGATTAAAATAGAATAGCAGCAGGTGGCAGTAGTACTCGTTGCATAGCAACCAAGCAGTGATGATTAAAGTGGTGTTGTGGTTCATTGGGTTTATATCTCTAATGCCTACATATGTATGTATATATAACTATGTATGGTTGTGTGTGTGTATATATATATATGTGTATATATATATATATATATATATATATATATATATATATATGTGTGTGTGTGTGTGTGTGTGTGTATATGTGTATATATATATATATGTGTATATATATATATATATATATATATATATATATATATATATATATATATATATATATAAAGAGCAAGATGGTGATAGTGGATTGGTGATCATCATAGGTTAAGTGGGTTTATGTGATGGTTCTAAATGGTGATGGATTTGGTGGTTAGTTCTCTACATAACAGAAAGAGAAACAGAAAAACATACGTGAGAGATAGAGAGAGAGTGGCGGTGAAAGATGATCGGAGGTGGTGCTCCGGTGATGGCAGTGGTGGTTGCTTCGATTATCAGAGATCAAGAAGATGAATATGTGTCTCAATATGAATGTGGTAGTTTGGCTCAATTTGTAGATTAAAAAGAAAGTGGTGATATTCAGAAAATAAAATACGGAGTAATAATATATAGATATAGAAGATAGTGGTGTTGGTACATGCATAAGTCCCTAGTGTAAAGAAAACAAGGACAAATCACACACAGTAATCCCAATCAATTTGTCTAATTGATTCACGGGATGATCAATCAAATAAGAATAATATATTAATATTAATAATATAATAATAATAAAATAAAACGTGTTCTTTGTTCCATATCCATATGTTTTATGCTAGTGTATATGTATGCCCATATAGAGATATTTGATTGATAATGAAACAAATAGATACAATAATTTACTCTATTACTTCACAAGATATTTAAGAGGCTACCGACACTTTTAACAGGTGTTTTACATCTTAGTTTCAATATACCCAAAAGTTGATGGGTTTCATCTGATAGCAAAGCATCTGGTGTAAAGTTTGTGAACAATAGTCGAGTTAATTATCTTAGAATCAATTGATAAAAATATCGTGCATGTATGTACATATAATATGTCAAGTTGTGAAGCAAAACAAGAATATCCACAGTGACACAATCAATATTCAATATCTTTATTCAATTTGTATCAATCAATAATAGTTATAATAAATATAAATATATAAACATGTGATAATATTAGCCGCCACTTTTCAAAGACTGGATTTCGTGTAATTATTTTAATATTAATAATAAATACATATAGATATATTAATGATAATAATACACTCAATATTAATAATGATAATAATAACTAGTAGTATTTATAATAATTTTAATGATTTTTAGTAATCATGATGATACTAATAATATTAATATTTATATTAGTAATAAGATTAATAATGGTAATAATAATAATAATAATATTAATATAACAAATTAATATTAATACATACTTATTTACATGTACATATCTATTATTCGTGAATCGTCAAAAATGGTTGAAGTTTAAATGAATATAATGAACAGTTCAAAATTTTTGAGACTCAACATTACAGACTGTGCTTATCGTGTCAAAAATATTAAATCGTATCGAGAGTTGGGTTTAAAATTAGTCAAAATTTTCCGGGTCGTCACAGTTGCCGTGGGAAAAGCATGTGCACAAGTGCTATGGATGAAACAAACCTTCATCGATTATGATATCATCTCTTCTGAAATACCTATTTGTTGTGATAATAAGAGTGCTATAGACCTATCTAAAAATCAAATATTGCACTCTAGGACTAAACACGTAGACATTAGGCACCACTTTTTATGTGATCATGTCCAAAAAGGTAATATTGTGATTGATAAGGTAGACTCCTTAGAAAATATTGCTGATATCTCAAATAAGCCTTTAAAAAAGGAGAGCTTTACTCTTCTTAGAATGGGTTAGGTATGATAGAACTTGTGCCTTAATTAAACCCACCAAGCCCGCGCGGTCGAACCACGGTCGACCGTGGAGTCAACGCACAACAGCTGACGGATGTTTTGTCTTTTCCGCACCATCTTTATTTTTCTAAACCACTTTTTCACCAACCACAGTCCTTCTATAAACCCCAACCACTAGATTTCAGAATTCATTGTCTTCCTTCTCTCGAACATCTAGTGGTCCTCAAATGTAAGCTTCCAAACTTTTTAATTTTGCTTACCTTAAAATTTTCTCATGTGATCCTTGACTACTTGCATAATCTTACATGAAAATAACTTTAGTGTCTTTCATACTAATAGGAACACTTGTTTTGATGCATAACTTATCAATTTTGTGAAAGCTTCTTTGCAAAGATCTAAATTAATATAGTGCAAAGTAGGAACTATTTCTTGCATAACTCACAAAATTGTATTTGAAAACCACTCATGCACACACAAATGTTTGACCAAGTTCTTGTGATAAATGTCAATATCATGATACTTATCAAACTTTGGCAAATATAAATTGAAATGATGAAACTTGTCTATCTTTTCAAAATGGCACAATTTCCTTGTTTTAAAAAATACGTCAAGATAAGAATTAATCGACACATGTTTCACATATTGGTTTTCAAAACCATGTTGCATACATGACTTTTTCACTAAAAGTTTCACGTTCCTAGGAAATGACTAACACAAGAAGACAATATGCGGCATATCACCAACAATAAATGGAGACTCGAACCCTTCTTGAAGAAAGAGTTGTTCACTATGATGAATTTCCAAACCTTCAAACAACATTCACTCAAAAATAATGTTTTTCTTTCTTAAACCTGGATGAGGTCATCTATCCACCCCTTATCCGAGAATTTTATGCCAACTTCGAACTTGAAAACCCAAATCAAGTCAAATTTCAACTCGGTAAGAAAATTCAAACTTGGCCTCTCTCGTACTTTTCTTCGGTTATGAGATTCCCTCACAAGGTCGAAATTTCTACATTCCTCGAACCAATCTTAGATCTTTGCACCCAACATACCCCACAAAAGAAGTACTATCGACCATCACTCACTCGAATGTACCTCACAATCTCAATCACCGCATTCGTGTTTGAGACTCCAAGATTAGTCATGATCTTCAACTCCTCCTAACTATCATCCGACACAACATATTTTGTAGGGAGACTTCTGTTAATCATCTCTTGGGAACCGAGGTAGCCATTTTATGGTACTTTCTATCAAACGAAGCCATAAACTTAGCTTTTGTCGTGACTCAATGAATGGGAAATCATCGTAATCTTCCTAGTCGTCCACTTCCTTATTCTATTCATCTCAATCGCATCTTCCGACACCTAGGTATGATAACTCCCCTAGAGGTTCCTCGCTCCGTGTCAACCACTCCGCTTACCTTTTGGATTGTCACTCCTATCATTATACTCTCATCCAACTCTGAGGACTCGGAAATCTCGGATGCCGTCAGTACCAATGCCAATTACCTTTAAAATGTTGGTTAGGATTATCTTACGGGAGGATAGTTATGTTAAACTAGTCTATGATTCAGACTTATGCTTATGATGTGTAATGTGTTATGTACTCCTATTATGACTTATGTGTACTAATCCTCTTTTTCTCTATGAGTCTTATATTGCACATTTCAAGGAGGAGCTATATTATCAACTGCTTTGTAAGATTCAAGGGGGAGCATAACTCTCGAGCGAGCTAGTTCCAAGGGGAGCTAACCTTTTTTCTTTAAAAAACGAGGGAGAAAGTGTATGGTAAGTGATGTTAACACATGTTTTTTATTATACGCTTAAGCACACTTACATAGGTCTGTCATTATCAAAAAGGAGGAGAATGTTGGTTAGTGATCCAATAATAATATTAAAATGTTAACCACTTTGTTTTGATAATGACACCAAGTCTTGTGTGCTTAAAACAATGCATAGAACAACACAAGTTCACAAGCCTACACAATCTCTAGCAAATAACGTATAGAAAAACACAAGTTCACAAGCCTACACAAGCTCTAGCAAATGACCAATACATAAAATTGTTAAGTCAAAAGAGTCATTTGAAAGATACTGAAGGAGCACGGCTGGGTCTACGGTCAATCGCTGGTCAGACCGTGGGATGTCCTGTACCTTAGCTCCACGAAACAAGGTACACAGTCGACTCCACGGTCAGCCGTGGGTCGATGGCAGTTTCTCACTGTTCGGATTTTAGATAGAAAAATGTTTGACTACTTCGGGGCATCTATAATTTAAAAAACTTATTTAAACATGCTTAGAATAGTTGCATCCTTCATATTCAAATGAGTTTTGGTCACTAAAACACTAATCTTAGTTAATCACACTTAATGACAACACTTTTAGCTTATGATTAATGTTAAACACACAAGTATGGCTAAAAGTTTTTGTCAAAAGGTATCTTTTTAAATCTAAGCTAAAAGTAATGAAATACTTAAAGATGATCATTAAGTCCCAATTAAAGAGATTCTCTCTACTTGAGCAACCATTAAGCATTAATTACATGCTTAATAAGAGTTTAGTGTAAACTCCCAAAAGTCTTCATGTAAAAACAAGTTGGTCTAATTTGGAAGGTTGCAAGTAGCTAATGAGTGCATATACTTGCAAAACTAATGTTGACAAAAGGCTTGAAGACTTATGACTTGAAGTTTTGAAGCTTGTGGTTATCATGGGATCAATATTCAGCATTTGCCTTAATAGGAAATCAATGACACACCTCTAATACAATGTGACTTTCCTCTTTTAAGGCAAGGTCATCCTCAAAAAATACATCCAAGATAAAAGGGGTAACTCAGGTCTTTTTAGATGTTTTTGGCATCTAATTGAGGTCATCCAATAAGGGAAAATGACAAAGTTAAAGATCTCCAACGGCTACAAATTTAGAGGTCAAGACATGCATGGTCGACCTACGGTCGACCGTGAGGTGAGCCACAGTCATCCTGGCTTTATTTTCTCTTCCCTATAAAAGCTAAGCTTTGGAGCACTTGAAGACTCACCTCTTGCACTTACATTTTCATACATTTACTGATATCATTCAAATTTTATTGTAATCTATTTAGAGTGATTCAAGCAAGAGCGATTGAAAACTTATTTGTGAGTTTACATGTGAACTATCTTCTTAAAGGGATCTATAAGATAGCTGAGGTTTCAATTAGTGGAAGCATTAGGATCTTGTGGTAAGAGCATTTGGTTATTGTGAATTCTTCAAAGGGACGTAAGGGCTCATAAGTTGCAGCTTATCGAGGAGCTAGTGTTGTATCCGGACACTCCACTGAGTTTAGAGCATCATAGTGAAACTAACTCTCAATTCGTTAGAATTGAGGAGTGGATTAAGGAATATTAGTTAACATCTTCCCGAACCATTATAAATTTCTGTGTTTGTTCTCTTATCCCTTATCTCTATATTTATTATACTTGTGAATAAACTAATCAAATCACACTATAGTAATCTCAAGTTCTAAATCGGAAAAAGTTGAAAAAATCACACTAACTAACTATTCACCCCCCCTCTCTCTAGTTACTTACACACACCTACTTAACTAGTAAAATAACAACAAATACACTCCATTACCTTAACCGTTTTCAAACTGCTATATTCTACATATTTATTTACCTGTTTATTTTCTACTTTTAAATTACTAAATTAGTTTAATAAAAATAAAAACAACCACTACATGTACCTTACAAAACATTTTATATTATATAATTTGTCTTGACGAATATGTTTCAATTCAATCAATTCTAAGAACGACCTTAGGTCAACCTACCATTTGCTAACTCTTAGGATTAAGCATTAGTACACCTAGGTCCAGCAAAATAAAAATAATAAACACCACCGATGCGCCCGAGCGGGACTCACCTCCGTCGAATCCAACCACCGACGTCGAGAAATAAAAAGACGACCGCCCAGCAGACATCAAATTTTTGGCTACGCTGCCGGGGAAACTGATTGTACGATCCAAAGACGTCTAGATAAATATATATAGTTAAATAGCTTAGTATAAAATAATAATATATATAGTTGAGAACGTAATTAAAATAATATATTTATAACTAATATAGTAGTAACTTTTTAAAAAAAACTAAAAATACAAAATAATTAGTTATGAGCGTAATCGTAGTAATAATACAATATACTAATTATTTACGTTTGTATAAAACAAAATATTTTTAATTAAATGATAAAATAAATAAAATAATAAAAATAATAATAAAATATATAAAATAAAATAATCTTTTATAAAAAATATATATTAATATATTACAATAATTTTTAAAAAACATAATATTAATTAATAAAATATTTTATTAAAATAATTTTTTTAAAATAAAAAATTACATATTAAAAAACTAAAATTTAAAAAAAAAAATTTATAACAAATAATAAAAATGATTATAAGTTATAGTCTTAATAAGAAATGTAATAAGTATACTGGTAGTTGTAACTAGAATATATTTAAATGTCGGTTAAGATTAAATAGTTCCAAAGCCGAAATCAGACTCGTACAATACATTTTGAACTTTGGACAATCTTATGATGAATCGATCTACGCCGCATGGGAACATTACAAGGCAAGGCTTAAGAAATGCCCCGATCACCGTCTAGAACATCATACCCTGATGCGTACATTCTATGGTAGAATGAAGGAAAATCACAGGACAACTCTTGATCTTGCTTCTTAAGGCAATTTCATGAACCACGCTGAAGACGAGGCATGGAGTTTGATTAAAGACATGACTGTGCACAATTACAACTAGAATGCTGACAAATACTCCTCAACATCTAAAGTATTTGCCAGTTCCAACCCTGTTAGAAATGGAGCCATTACATACCTGTCAGAGATGATGAAAAGCTTAACCAAAGAAATCATAGAGTTGAAGAAGCAACCTCATCCAGTGCACCAAGTTCGAAATGTCTAAAATGTACCAACATACACCAGATTGAACACAGAAATTCAATTTTCCACAGCACTCAACCAATCACTAATCTGTCTAGTGAAACCCTCAACCCAAAGGTTGAGGGATGTCAACTCAATAACGACTCAAGGAAAGTACCGGACTTACCTTATGTTTTCCCTCTGGTGGATAAACAATATGTTGTGACATCGACAGTAGTGACTGAGTCATCACCTAATGTGAATAGGACAAATCATATTCCATTCCCAACCCGTCTAAGCGACAAACTTATAAGTTAAAATCTTTCGATCTTGATGGTAAATTCTTAGACATTATGTCAAGAATTCCTTCTAAGAGAACGTATTTTAGGAGACTTCTATCTATAAAGGACAAGGTACCCAAGCTACCTAGTATCCCACTAAGGACCGAGTGTTCACTCATTCTCCAAAATACTTTACCTAAGAAGATGGGAAAAAAAGAACTTTTCATCCTCCCTTGCTCAATCAATCAATTGGGAACAATCCGTGTGCTATTTGATCTAGGTACTGACATCAATCTGATGACCTATGAAATATTCCCAAGGCTTAGAATAGGAAACCCCAACCCACTAAAATGACTGATCTGTAATTTCGTAATCTGAAATAATTAGCAAAATATCTAGCAATTTTCACACAACTAAAGCAACTAAAACCAATTCGTGTAGTAATTTATTAAGTATTTGACCAATTCGTTCCACAGAGAGCAGGTTATTCAGAAACTTAAAACTAGCAATTATCCTAAGCCAATGTGAAATTTTAGGTTTATTTAAACTAAGAAAATGCGTAAAGTAAATTTGAACTTAAATCAATAGAGATAAATGTATCCACTTAGAGTCAATTCCTTCAAATCGGGATTGCTTGTTAAACCTGTTTAAACAATTATATTTAAGATGACACTTCAATTATCTATCGATTTTCATAGTTTATTGACTAAATCCCTAGTTCAATTGTCGTTAACCTAGTTTTCTAATCAACTCACTCAATAATCACCCAAGATAATAATCTAACTTAAATTGCTTTGGTTTCTGTCATGACCCGCCAAAATCCCTATTGATGTCATTCACGATCACAGGTCCCGCAACAAAGGTTACCCTTCTATATGCTATGTTTTATAAAAGTTTTGCATTCAATTTAAAAGACTTTTTTGCTACGTTGGTCCTTCAATTATACACGAAATTGCAATCCGAGTCCCTCAAGTATTTTTTTTTTTGGATTTTCGAGTCCTTAAAATTGCAAAATTTTGCAATCTGAGTCCCTCAGTCAGTTTGCCGTCAAAATTAACTGTTAATTGACATGTGCCATGCATGTGAGGGTAAAATCGTCTTTTTACTCTTTTCTTTGACTTTTTTGCTCTGTTGGTCCTTCGTTTATAGATAAAATTGCAATCCTAGTCCCTCAAGGTTGTTTTTTTTTTTTTTTTTTTTTTTTTTTTAGAGTCCAAACAAAATATATTATAGATTATCATCATTTATCTATTTTCAATGTATTCAAATAATATATCACCTACTACACATAAATATATATGGATACATCACTGATTATAATTACATACACACATCACTGATTATAATTACAATTCCAATGCTTTTCAACAAAAAAATAATTACAATTGCAATTAACAGATATATAAATGGATATCTGACTGAGATGCGATAATAATCGATCCTCAGCCACACCACTAGACACATTAAATTTAAGCAAGGGTTTCAACCTCTCATCAGCACGACACCATAACCTGTATATCAAGCGCTTGTAACCGATGCATAACCGTTCCTTGAACACTCCGTTGAATCAACAAATCGTCATCGTTATCTCCATCACCAACAAACAAATTCGTTAAACGAGCAGCAGGTCCAAGTCCGTTACCGTTAAGCGGTATCGATGAATCTCCGGAAATCGTAACCGAAGAAGATGAATCATCAAATGTCATTTATTGATCATCGATGTCTCTATCATCGATCGATTGTTGTTTCTCATGATTGTTCATATTGAAATTAATTTTAATTATATGGAATCGATTATTACAATTTAATCAACGATTTGGTAACGAATTAAAGGAATTAGTGATTAGAAACCCTAGAATTTAATAGATCTAAATGGAGGATGTGATTGGGTATATAGATATATTTTTTTTTGTATGTAAAAGATAAAAAATTTGAGGGACTCGGATTGCAATTTTGTGTATAAACGAAGGACCAATGAAACAAAAAAGTCAAAGAAAAGAGTAAAAAGACGATTTTACCCTCATATGCATGCCACATGTCAAAGGTTAACGGCCAATTTAGACGGAAGTTAGACGGAGGGACTCAGATTGCAAAATTTTGCAATTTAGAGTCCAAACAAAATATATTATAGATTATCATCATTTATCTATTTTCAATGTATTCAAATAATATATCACCTACTACACAGAAATATATATGGATACATCACTGATTATAATTACATACACACATCACTGATTATAATTACAATTCCAATGCTTTTCAACAAAAAAATAATTACAATTGCAATTAACAGATATATAAATGGATATCTGACTGAGATGCGATAATAATCGATCCTCAGCCACACCACTAGACACATTAAATTTAAGCAAGGGTTTCAACCTCTCATCAGCACGACACCATAACCTGTATATCAAGCGCTTGTAACCGATGCATAACCGTTCCTTGAGCACTCCGTTGAATCAACAAATCGTCATCGTTATCTCCATCACCAACAAACAAATTCGTTAAACGAGCAGCAGGTCCAAGTCCGTTACCGTTAAGCGGTATCGATGAATCTCCGGAAATCGTAACCGAAGAAGATGAATCATCAGATGTCATTTATTGATCATCGATGTCTCTACCATCGATCGATTGTTGTTTCTCATGATTGTTCATATTGAAATTAATTTTAATTATATGGAATCGATTATTACAATTTAATCAACGATTTGGTAACGAATTAAAGGAATTAGTGATTAGAAACCCTAGAATTTAATAGATCTAAATGGAGGATGTGATTGGGTATATAGATATATTTTTTTTGTATGTAAAAGATAAAAAATTCGAGGGACTCGGATTGCAATTTTGTGTATAAACGAAGGACCAATGAAACAAAAAAGTCAAAGAAAAGAGTAAAAAGACGATTTTACCCTCATATGCATGCCACATGTCAAAGGTTAACGGCCAATTTAGACGGAAGTTAGACGGAGGGACTCGGATTGCAAAATTTTGCAATTTTAAGGACTTGAAAATCCAAAAAAAAAAGCTTGAGAGACTCGGATAGCAATTTCGTGTATTATTGAAGGACCAACGGAGCAAAAAAGTCAATTTAAAATAAGTTTTCCACACGTGGACGATCACTAAATAACATAGTCAATCACCATAAATAATAAGTTGCTAAAGATAGCATGCTTTTAAAAATAAAAAGTTTCTAAAAATAGAAATTCAACATTTACCATAACTAATGTATTTAAATAACCAAGTGAATGCAAAAATAAAGTTTAATTATGGCATGATAGACTCCATGCAGCACCTTGTCAATCAAGCAAGCAATTCAGATAACGGATGCACTTCACAAACCTGAGAATAAACATACTTAAAAAGTCAACATAACGGTTGGTGAAATATATGTTTACGAAATATGTACAATAGTAAGTAAAGTAGACCACAAGATTTCCATGTTCAAAACATTACAAAAGTTTCTACCAAAAGTTGAGTACCCGGTAACTAAACTTAACGTAAATATTAAGTATCCCTGAAGAAAAATACACCGATACATGTGTACCAAAACTCAAATAATATATGTCCATTAACTGTTAGTGCTTAACTAACCCGGACAGGGATGTCAAACCCTATGGATCCATCTATATCTATTCGCGCCCACTGATTCATAAACTAGTAGTCACTAGTTACCAACGCTAAGGGATTTTCGTATAAAACTCAATGTAGAATTAAAGTAGTTAAGTACTTGTGTCTATTATGTAAAAAACAATAACGTATGTATTATCATCCTAAAAATGTAAAGTTTAAAAGTGGGACTACAACTCACCTTCAGCTCAACTACAGTTCAACAACAACGCAAGTTCAAGTATCCACAAAGTAACCACCTAAATATATATATAAGTGATCAGTTAAAGTCTAACATATAAAGGACCGGTCAAAATACGGCACAATCCTAATGCTCATAACTGACACGCAAAAATTAAGAAAAGTCAACACAAAAAGTCAACTCAAAAGTCAAAGTTAAAAGTCAAAGGTCAAACCAAATTTAACTCACAAGTCAACTCAGAAAGTCAAGGTCAAAGTCAAAATCAAAGGTCAAACTCATAATTGTTATCATTCGTGTCAAAATATATAAAATTTATAATAGTTGTAATACGTTTTGAAATTTCAAAATAGTGCAGCAAATTTCAGAATTTTTATAAAAATAATTACACATCCGTTTGCCCTGAAATACACGTCATTCTCTTCGTAATTTAGTTATCTATGACATAACCGGAAATCAGACTCTAACTCTAAACCTGAAAGTCGCAGCAGTTACAAACGCACCAGACAGCTTATTCGGAAAGATTCAGCATTTATACAATTTAATATAAACTTCAAAAATTTGGGTAGGACGAAAGACAAAACGAAACGAATCGATTCTTAAGCCTAATCTTATTAATTTTTCGATGCCGCTAATCTTATCAACCCAGATTTTTAGTATTACATCGTTATCCATGTCAAAATCGTTCCTTTTTAATTTACACAAATCGTATCTTAATACAATCATAACTTTTGAGTCGTTTAATGATGTGTCAAAAGTGTGTGCAGTAGTGCTTTATCTTTTATTTCAACTTTTAAATTTATAAAACCTTTTTTTTACTTTTAACACTCTAACAAGCAACAAGACCCGGTCAGATGTAGTATTTTAGGTTATCGTCCCAAGAGAGCGTGAAAGCAGATAAGAGTTATTTATTATATAGCTTGGCTCTTATCAAAGAACTAAAGATAGATTTTTATGTGTTTTTAAGGTTGTTGGCTTTTATCTCTTAGGAAAGAGATGATTTAATATAAACAAAATAACAAAATATAAAGCAAGAAATAAAGTTTTAAAATAAACAATTATAAAAGAGAAGTGATTACAAGGACGTTTGAATCATAAGGGACATATATTTATTATTTCATAACTTATATTAATAAATAGCAAGATAACAATCATAGACCAATCATTATCCGTAAAAGGTTAGGTTAAATGTCTCATATCATTCATAAGATAGGACCTAAAGCATACATAACTAAGTGATGTTCATAGCTAATGTCTTCATTCATGGCATTCAAATAATCACATGATAAATATTACCTAAACATCATGTGGATCCAATGCAACATTTGATTAGACTGATAAATAGATAAGTTAATAAACTCAATCAGATCAATTCAAGTTACTAGCTGAAAATTAATCTTAATCAAGTTCTCGTGCAATTGACAATTAAACACACATAAACAAAGATTATTCGATTAAGCCTAAGAATAATGAATTCTATTATATAAGTGTGATTCAAGTTCAACTAGTTGTATAACTACCAATGATGTTTATCTAATTTGCATGCAATCCAAACACTATATTTGATGGACTAGATCTAAACAACTGATACGAATCAAATATAAGATCATAGAATCAATGACTAGTTAATCCTAGATTCATAATATTTAATCATTAAGCATGGCAAACAAGTTATTGAATTATGGCTGATATAAACAGTTTAAATAATCATCATAGAAACATGAACATACAGATCTAGAAACAAACCAGAAACCGTAGGGACTGAAGCACGAAGCCGGCGGCTTGGACAGAGGAAGCCGGCGGCTTCATTCATTTTCCCAGATTTTCACAGTTTTCGTCCAAGTAACCACTATGAACGTTTAGTTCATAGTTGGAGACGAACTGAAACAGTTAAATATAAATAAAGACATAATTGAAAATATGTGATAAAGTAAATAAGATTATAACTTACAAAGTAATAAAGAGAAATAAGAAAAACTGCATTAACTTGAATTTAGACTTGAATCCAATGCAAGAGAGTAACTTTACATTGAAAATTAAACCTAAAGTAACCCTAAACAACTGAATTTTGAAAGTTGAGACTGAAATAATGAAAAGGTACACTGAAAACTGTAGAATTCGGCCAGTATTTATAGACCTCGAAAATCGTGCCAAGCCGGCGGCTTCGTACGAAGCCCCCCGGCTTCCTTAAGTGGTGACTTTTTCTCCACTCAATACTTGATCGTTACGCTCAAGAAAACATGTTTTAGGTCCAAGTCAGCGGCTTAAATATCAAGCCGGCGGTTTCACTTCAGATTTGAGCTTGGAGGCCAAGAAAAGCGTGTCCGGCAAAATGTTGACTTTTTAACTAAAGTCGGCGGCTTCCTTGCCCCAAGCGTGCGGCTTCACTTTAACTAAGCCGGCGGCTTCTTCTATTATGTTGTAGATTTTTGTCTTACGGTCGTTTTGACAGGTGGCTCGTCGAAAACGGAGTCCGGATGATCAAGATATGGCCAAAATGGTGACAGCACGCAGATTTTCAGCATTGCTTCACCACTGTGTTCCTTTTTCTTATTTTTAATCCTGTTTTAACACATTTCTCAAAAAAAACATTAAAATACCTTTTTCTTCTTTTTCTTCATTTTATCCATTTTCGTATGTTAAAGTACTTAAAATGTCTTTAAAATGCCAAAATATCTCCTCAAAATGTATTCAAAAACATGTATAATTTAGGAGTTATCATGAAATGTCACGTTCATATTGATTATAAACGTTCCATATTAATTGATTTCGTTGCGAGGTTTTAACCTCTATATGATACGTTTTTTAAAGACTGCATTCATTTTTAAAACAACCATAACCTTTATTTTATCAATAAAGGTTTTAAAAATATTACGTAGATTATCAAATAATGATAATCTAAAATATACTGTTTATACACGACCATTACATAATGGTTTACAATAGAAATATATTACATCGACATATGTTTCTTGAATGAAGTTTTTACACAATATCATACAAACATGGACTCCAAATCTTGTCCTTATTTTAGTATGCAACAACGGAAGCTCTTAGTATTCACCTGAGAATAAACATGCTTTAAACATCAACAAAAATATTGGTGAGTTATAGGTTTAACCTATATATATCAAATCGTAACAATAGACCACAAGATTTCATATTTCAATACACATCCAATACATAGAGATAAAAATCATTCATATGGTGAACACCTGGTAACCGACATTAACAAGATGCATATATAAGAATATCCCCATCATTCCGGGACACCCTTTGGATATGATATAAATTTTGAAGTACTAAAGCATCTGGTACTTTGGATGGGGTTTGTTAGGCCCAATAGATCTATCTTTAGGATTCGCGTCAATTAGGGTGTCTGTTCCCTAATTCTTAGATTACCAGACTTAATAAAAAGGGGCATATTCGATTTCAATAATTCAACTATAGAATGTAGTTTCACGTGCTTACGTCTATTTTGTAAATCATTTATAAAACCTGCATGTATTCTCATCTCAAAAATATTAGATTTTAAAAGTGGGACTATAACTCACTTTCACAGATATTTCATTCCTCGAAAATAAGACTTGACCACGGATCGATTCACGAACCTATACAAATTTGTACATATATATCAAAGTATGATCAAAATATAATTACAACCATTTTTATTATCTTTTAAAGATTTGAGTGTATTAAGTCAGCTGTCCTCGTAAATAACCTACAACTAGTTGTTCACAGTTAGATGTACAGAAATAAATCGATATATATTATCTTGAATCAATCCACGACCCAGTGTATACACGTCTCAGGCTAGATCACAACTCAAAGTATATATATTTTTGGAATCAACCTCAACCCTGTATAGCTAACTCCAACATTACTGCATATAGAGTGTCTATGGTTGTTCCAAATAATATATATACATGGGTCGATATGATATGTCAAAACATTTGCATACGTGTCTATGGTATCCCAAGATTACATAATATATTAGAATACATGTATAATACAATATAAGTTAGCTAGGATATGATTTGTATAGATTTGTTAAACATTTCCCGTAGCTAAAAAGATCAAAAATATCCAATATTGTTTTACCCATAACTTCTTCATTTTAAATTCGTTTTGAGTGAATAAAATTGCTATGGTTTCATATTGAACTCTAATTTAAGAATCCAAACAGAAAAAGTATAGGTTTATAGTTGGAAATTTAAGTTACATGTCAATTACTAAAGAGGTAGTCATTTCCGTCGAAAGAACGACATCTTGATGACCATTTTGAAAAACATACTTTCACTTTGAGTTTAACAAAGATTTTTGGATATAGTTTCATGTTCATATGAAAAATCATTTTCTCAGAAGAACAAATTTTAAATCAAAGTTTATCATAGATTTTAATTATCCAAACCAAAACAGCCCCCGGTTTCACTATGACGGCGTATATCCGATTTTATGGTGTTCATCGTGTTTCCAGGTTTTAAATCATTAAGTTAGCATATCATATAGATATAGAAAATGTGTTTAGTTGATTTTAAAAGTCAAGTTAGAAGGATTAACTTTTGTTTGCGAACAAGTTTAGAATTAACTAAACTATGTTCTAGTGATTACAAATTTAAACCTTCGAATAAGATAGCTTTATATGTATGAATCGAATGATGTTATGAACATCATTACTACCTCAATTTTCCTGGATAAAACTACTAGAAATGAAAAAAATGGATCTAGCTTCAAAGGATCCTTGGATGGCTTAAAGTTCTTGAAACAGATTCATGACACGAAAACAGTTCAAGTAAGATTTTCACTCGAAATAAGATTGTTATAGTTGTAGAAATTGAATCAAAGTTTGAATATGAATATTACCTTGAATTAGAAAGATAACCTAATTTAAATAACAAAGGTTCCTTGATCTTATATGATTACTTGGAATGGATTAGAAAGCTTGGAAGTAGACTTGCAAACTTGGAAGTATTCTTGATTTTTATGAAACTATACTTATGGAATTTATGAAGAACACTTAGAACTTGAAGATGGACCTTGAGAGAGATCAATTAGATGAAGAAAATTGAAGAATTAAAGTGTTTGTAGGTGTTTTTGGTCATTGGTATATGGATTAGATATAAAGGATATGTAATTTTGTTTTCATGTAAATAAGTCATGAATGATTACTAATATTTTTGTAATTTTATGAGATATTTCATGCTTGTTGCCAAATGATGGTTCCCACATGTATTAGGTGACTCACATGGGCTGCTAAGAGCTGATCATTGGAGTGTATATACCAATAGTACATACCTCTAAAATCTATGTATTGAACGAGTATGAATACGGGTGCATACGAGTAGAATTGTTGATGAAACTGAACGAGGATGTAATTGTAATCATTTTTGTTAAGTAGAAGTACTTTGATATGTGTCTTGAAGTCTTTCAAAAGTGTATGAATACATATTAAAACACTACATGTATATACATTTTAACTGAGTCGTTAAGTCATCGTTAGTCGTTACATGTAAATGTTGTTTTGAAACCTTTAGGTTAACGATCTTGTTAAATGTTATTAACCCATTGTTTATTATATCAAATGAGATGTTAAATTGTTACATTATCATGATATTATGATATATAATATATCTTAGTATGATATATATACAGTTAAATGTCGTTACAACGATAATCGTTACATATGTGACTCGTTTCGAAATCATTAAGTTAGTAGTCTTATTTTTACATATGTAGTTCATTGTTAATACACTTACTGATATATTTACTTATCATTTAGCATAATTAACCAAGTGTATCAATATCTTAATATAATTCATATGTACCTAGTAAGACGTTGTTATAACGATAATCGTTATATATATCGTTTTCGAGTTTCTTAATTTAATAGACTCATTTTTATATATATAACTCATTGTTAAAATACCTAATGAAATACTTACTTATAATAAAACCATGTTAACTATATATATAACCATATATATGTCATCGTATAGTTTTTACAAGTTTTAACGTTCGTGAATCACCGGTCAACTTGGGTGGTCAATTGTCTATATGAAACCTATTTCAATTAATCAAGTCTTAACAAGTTTGATTGCTTAATACGTTGGAAACATTTAGTCATGTAAATATCAATCTCAATTAATATTTATAAACATGGAAAAGTTCGGGTCACTACAGAGCCTACCCGTTAAATAAATTTCGTCCCGAAATTTTAAGCTGTTGAAGGTGTTGACGAATCTTCTGGAAATAGATGCGGGTATTTCTTCTTCACCTGATCTTCGCACTCCCAGGTGAACTTGGATCCTCTACGAGCATTCCATCGAACCTTAACAATCGGTATCTTGTTTTGCTTAAGTCTCTTAACCTCACGATCCATTATTTCGACGGGTTCTTCAATGAACTGAAGTTTTTCGTTGATTTGGATTTTGTCCAACGGAATAGTGAGATCTTCTTTAGCAAAACATTTCTTCAAATTCGAGACGTGGAAAGTGTTATGTACAGCTGCGAGTTGTTGAGGTAGCTCCAGTTGGTAAGCTACTGGTCCGACACGATCTATAATCTTGAATGGTCCAATGTACCTTGGATTTAGTTTCCCCCATTTACCAAATCGAACAACGCCTTTCCAAGGTGAAACCTTAAGCATGACCATTTCTCCAATTTCAAACTCTATATCTTTTCTTTTACTGTCCGCGTAGCCCTTTTATCGACTCTGGGCGGTTTTCAATCGTTGTTGAATTTGGATGATTTTCTCGGTAGTTTCTTGTATTATCTCCGGACCCGTAATCTATATATCCCCCACTTCATTCCAATAAATCGGAGACCTGCACTTTCTACCATAAAGTTCCTCAAACGGCGCCATCTCAATACTAGAATGATAACTGTTGTTGTAGGAAAATTCTGCTAACGGTAGGTGTCGATCCCAACTGTTTCCGAAATCAATAACACATCCTCGTAGCATGTCTTCAAGCATTTGTATCATCCTTTCGCTCTGCCCATCAGTTTGTGGATGATAGGCAGTACTCATGTCTAGACGAGTCCCCAATGCTTTTTGCAACGTCTGCCAGAACCTTGAAACAAATCTACCATCCCTATCAAAGATAATAGAGACGGGTATTCCATGTCTGGAGACAACCTTCTTCAAATACAATCGCGCCAACTTCTCCATTTTGTCATCTTCTCTCATTTCCAGGAAGTGTGTTGACTTGGTGAGACGATCAACTATTACCCAAATAGTATCATAACCACTTGCAGTCCTTGGCAATTTAGTAATGAAATCCATGGTAATGTTTTCCCATTTCCATTTTGGGATTTTAGGTTGTTGTAGTAGACCTGATGGTTTCTGATGTTCAGCTTTGACCTTAGAACACGTCAAACATTCTCCTACATATTTAACAATATCGGCTTTCATACCCGGCCACCAAAAGTGTTTCTTGAGATCTTTATACATCTTCCCCGCTCCGGGATGTATTGAATATCTGGCTTTATGTGCTTCTTTAAGTACCATTTCTCTCACATCTCCAAACCTTGGTACCCAAATTCTATCAGCCTTATATCGGGTTCCGTCTTCCCGAATATTAAGATGTTTCTCTGATCCTTTGGGTATCTCATTCTTCAACTTTCCTTCTTTTACAACCCCCTGTTGCACCTCCTTTATTTGAGTAGTAAGGTTAGTACGAATAATTATATTCATAGCTTTTACCCGTATAGGTTCTCTGTCCTTTCTACTCAAAATGTCGGCTACCACATTCGCCTTCCCCGGGTGGTATCGAATCTCAAAATCATAATCATTCAACAGTTCAATCCACCTGCATTGTCTCATATTCAGTTGCTTCTGATTAAATATATGTTGGAGACTTTTGTGGTCGGTATATATAATACTTTTGACTCCATATAAATAATGCCTCCAAGTCTTTAATGCAAAAACAACAGCACCCAATTCCAAATCGTGAGTTGTATAATTTTGCTCGTGAATATTCAATTGTCTAGACGCATAAGCAATCACCTTCGTTCGTTGCATTAATACACAATCGAGACCTTGCTTTGATGCGTCACAATAAATAACAAAATCATCATTCCCTTCAGGCAATGACAATATAGGTGCCGTAGTTAGCTTTTTCTTTAATAACTGAAACGCCTTCTCTTGTTCATCCTTCCATTCAAATTTCTTCCCTTTATGCGTTAATGCAGTCAAGGGTTTTGCTATTTTGGAGAAATCTTGGATGAATCTTCTGTAGTAACCAGCCAATCCTAAAAATTGACGTATATGCTTCGGAGTTTTTGGGGTTTCCCACTTTTCAACGGTTTCGATCTTTGCCGAGTCCACCTGGATACCTTCTTTGTTCACTATGTGACCGAGGAATTGAATTTCTTCCAACCAAAATGCACACTTTGAAAACTTAGCGTACAGTTTTTCTTTCCTCAATACTTCTAGCACTTTTCTCAAATGTTCTTCATGCTCTTGATCATTCTTTGAGTAAATAAGTATGTCATCGATGAAAACAATGACAAACTTGTCAAGATATGGCCCACACACTCGGTTCATAAGGTCCATGAACACAGCTGGTGCGTTAGTCAATCCAAACGGCATAACCAAAAACTCGTAATGACCATAACGCGTCCTAAAAGCAGTTTTTGGAATATCAGCCTCCTTTACTCACATTTGATGATATCCAGAACGTAAATCGATTTTTGAATAAACCGACGAGCCTTGTAGTTGATCAAATAAGTCGTCAATTCTCGGCAGTGGATAACGGTTTTTGATGGTAAGTTTATTCAACTCTCTGTAGTCAATACACAACCTAAATGTACCATCCTTCTTCTTGACAAACAAAACAGGAGCTCCCCATGGTGATGTACTTGGTCAAATGAAACCACGTTCTAATAGTTCTTGTAGTTAGCTTTGCAGTTCTTTCATCTCGCTGGGTGCGAGTCTGTAAGGAGCACGAGCTATTGGTGCAGTTCCTGGTACAAGATCTATTTAAAATTCAACAGATCGATGTGGAGGTAGTCCCGGTAATTCTTTTGAAAATACATCGGGAAATTCTTTTGCGACGGGAACATCATTGATGCTCTTTTCTTCAGTTTGTACTTTCTCGACGTGTGCTAGAACAGCATAGCAGCCTTTTCTTATTAGTTTTTGTGCCTTCAAATTACTAATAATGTAACGACCCGGAAATTTCCGACCAAATTTAAACTTTAAAATCTATACGTTTCTGACACGATAAGCAAAAACCTGTAATATTGAGTCTAGAAAGTTTGAAATCTATATTTGGATGATTAGTTACCCTTTTGACCAAGCCTGACAATTCACGAACGTTTACGTGTATATGTGTTATATATTTATTTAATAGTTAACGATAACAAAGTATTAGTTATATAATTTGTGGTTTCGATATAAGGTTATTATATTTATCGGCGAGAGTAAAAGATAATATAATTTTATAAATATCTGAAACCCTTTTGTCAAATTATTTACGAGGTGTTTTTAATGAGATTAAAGATTTTAACGTTATTTAAAAGTCAGAACTTTTCTTGAAACCTTTTGACAAAACGTAAACGTCAACGGTCCGTGATTTTAATAAAAGCAAATATTTAAAATAGAACGTGTTCATTAAATATATTTATGTATTTTATAAAATGATTAAATATAATATTTAACTAAAACTAAAACGTTTTGGATTTTAATACTTATTGAAAGATAAAGAAACTTTGATTTATAAAAGTTAATGACCACAACACTCAAAAGGTTAAGTTACATTTTTGGTGGGATTGTTTTCATAATTTAAATCTATTTTTTATGATAAAGGTACGTGTCATGAAACGTAAAGTGTTAGTTTTTTTTGGCGTACGAAACTTTGTTTGGAAAACAGGAACCGGGACATTAGTCAAGTGTCAATGTAAAAGTAATTTTTGTAAAAATTATATTTTTACCCCTAACGTAAACTAAATATAATATTTAATTAATTATATAAAATAAATTATATATATTATTATTTTTAAAATCATGTGTCGGTTGAATAAAACAAATATGTGTCCTGGGACCCGAAGGCCCGCGAGTTGCGGGGAAATAGCCCTCATTAGGCCGCAAGTTGCAGAGCTTTAAAAAAACCTGGCTTGTCTATAAATTCGATTGGTCTTGTTCGGTTCTAATCCACAAACAAATATCACTTTATCTTTTAGGTACTCCGTAAACATGCTAATCCACAAACAACTATCACTTTATCTTTTAGGTACTCCGTAAACATGTATTTATTTTACTAAAATTATTAATATTATTATTATTAATTAATCTTATTATTAAAGATTATTATTATTATTATTATTAAATCTTAATATTATTATTATTAGTATTAATTGATTGTATTAGTATTAAGATTACCTAAAATTCTATGACCGGGTTCTGTCCAAATGTTTTCAAAAATGGTGTCATGAGTGAGAGCGAGTGAGCCAAATTATGGATTATAGCTATGGAGCTTATGGGTAATGTTCGGGGGTTTTACTCGTGAGTCAAACTAGTGTTTATCATCTCCGTTGCGTCTACCTTTTATCCTGCAATATTGAATCTCAATATTGATACGTGAGCACTCAAAACTTAACTTTTATTTACTCTTAGTGTGTCCCTGACTAGTGCTCGAGAAATTAGGATCATGCATGCTATTATATTTATTTTTGACAAAATATGTGTTAGGATAGAATCTGAATTAGTTACTTCTGCAGTTAAGATAAGCTATATGATATATATGTTTTTGGAAAGGTGGCGAAAAACTATAAACTTTTCATTTAGATGTCGAATGAATTCGACGGACGGATTTGAAGTTATAGTCAATTGAACTTTTGTATTAATTAATAAAAATGGTTATTTTTACGATGTCATTAAAATCATTATTATTATCATTATTATTATCATTATTATTATCAAAATGTTATTATTATAATTATTATGATTTTTATTATTATTGTTAGTTAAAAATAACTAATATTTTTATCAAAACTATAAAGTTATCATTTTTGTTATAATTAAAAATATTATTTAAATTAAAACTATTAAAATATTATCATTTAGTTATTATTTTAATCATTATCATTAAAACTATAAAATTATTATTTTCATCATTGTTAACATTATTAAAGTTAAAACTATTATTTAAAAATATCATCTAAAAATAAAAATTATTTTTATATCAATTTTGTTATAATTTTATAAGGTATTATAAAGAAAATATATTATTATTTACTTTAATAAATATTGTACAAATATTTAAAATATAAAACGATGATATTTAGCTATATTTAATTATGTACAAAATTTTGGAAATCATTTTAAGACAAATGAATTTTATTAACGTTGCGTATTAGTCTCGAGCATTAGGATTGTGGTACACTGTAAATTAACTTTATTTGTTAATTAGATATTAATCAATATATAAATATATAATTAATTAGGTTCGTGAATCGAAGGCCAACCTTATAAGTTACCAATGGTGTTATATGTATTTTTACTACAAAATACATTAGGTGAGTATATAGTTCCCTTTTAACTCTAAATATTTTGGGCTGAGAATACATGCGCTGTTTTTATAAATGATTTACGTTATGGACACAAGTGATCAAAAATATAAATTCTACGTTGAGTTGTACCATGGCATATCTCTTTATACTTGGTAGCTAATATTTACGTGAGGAGCATAAACGCGAATCCTGTTGATAGATCTATCGGGCCTGACAACCCCAACCGGGCTGGACGACCAGCATTTTCGTTACTACACTTGGTACGGTGTAGGGTTTATTTAAGAGTATGCTGCTGTGATTTAAATGTTAAGTATGGTTACCAAGTGCTCAACGTCTTTTCTATACACGAGGAGTGTATTATGTATAAACTTTAAATCTTGTGGTCCATAGTTATAACGCTGCTAGCATCAAACCTATATATCTCACCAACTTTATGTTGACATTTGAAAGCATGTTATTCTCAGGTATGAATTAAGTCTTCCGCTGTGCATTAGCTCATATTAAGGATAGTATTTGGGACCATTTAAGCCATGTTTCAAGGACGTTGCATTCAAGTTATTGACGTTCAGTAGAGACTATTATCAAGTAAATGACAGATTAGGTCATTTGGGTATTATGAAATGTTAGGCGAATATGTCAAATCTTAATGTATAGATAGATTGCCTTTTAAGAATAAATGCAGCGTTTGTAAATGTATCATATAGAGGTCAAGTACCTCGCGATATTGTCAACTGTTGTAATTTGTTTGTAATCAATATGGACATCGTACGAATGATTAGTTTCGGATCCTTTCAGTTGGTATCAGAGCGTTGGTCTTAGCGAATCAGGCCTTGCATTAGTGTGTCTAACTGGTAGTTGTTAGGATACATTAGTGAGTCTGGACTTTGACCGTGTCTGCCTGTCAAAAGTTTTGCTTATCATTTCTAGTCGGAAATCATCTGCTTATCATCCTTAGGAAACTTGCCTGCCTATCATTCTCAAGTCTAGACACGCTCTACTGCATTTAGTGCATCGATAGTGTATAGAAGAAATTCATATCTTAGCGTATCTGATAATTCCTATCTTGGCGTATCTGTAGATTTGCCTGATATATGCCGTAACATCCTTTGTAGCCTACGAAATCTTTAGTATTACATATAGATATTCTATATAGTTAGAATATCATCCGATATCCGGAAATCATTTCACATTGAAGATCCTTTCCATTCATCCAATTACCCCTTGGCGATGAACCTGAAGCACTTACCGGCGAATCTATTCGAAACATCATTTTCTCGCTCATTCCTAGAGTATCTCATTACGATTACATAATATCCCATATCACAAATCTTGTTCATCCGCTCGCTTCGACCGCCAATCATCCTGGTGTACTAGCAGAAGTTAACGAACTACACGCTCGTGTGATGGCTTTGGAGAACCTGGTGCGAAGGTTACAAACACCAGCGGCAGCACCGGCAGCATAACCAGTACCTCCAGTAACATCAACATCGCAATCTTCAGTACCAGCACTATCAATATCATCACCATCATCAACGTCAATGATATCCTTATCCCCCTCAAACCACAACCACGTCATAAATCTCAACGTCACAAATTACACCTCGAGTATAATCACCGTTCTATGTATCGCTCTATCCACTTTATTTTCGTTCTACATATCGTTCTAGATCGATTAACTTCAATTTATGTACCATTCTACCTCATTACCTCCGTTCAATATGGCGACTAAGTAATCTCTAATGCTTTAGAGATTATGTAATCTAGTATTAACAATAAACCTGATGAGTTTAATATTTTATTGACTCATTAAATCTATGATTACATTTGAAGAAAATATATATGCAAGTATATTTTCATAAAGATTGTAATTAAAAATTCTTTTGTACAAACTGTTAATGGTGAAAAATATTTTAACGGGTGGGTAATACCGAGGAATATTTAGATTTCACATTAATAAGTTACACTGTACATTCTTCGAATCTGATTCAACGGTCATTTATTATTCCACATACGACTACCAATATACGTATCCATTCACCACAGAACAATCATTTCTATTCAAATTTCATATTTGGATTGATCTATCAGAATCCAACAAGTGGCATAAAGAAGAAAATATTGGACAAAATAAAAATTTGATAGAAACAGATGAATTAACTAATTGAAATTTGGTTAGGATTACACGCTAACTGTTCCGGCTAACTGTTCCCAGCTAACTGATTAACATTTAATTTATCACAATTTACATTCTCGCAATTTTAATTTCTGCACTGTACATACTGTCGGGACACATGTACAACAACACGTCGGATTAATTCTGAGACAACACGTTGTATAATGGGTCATGATATATATTTATTTATTTTACGCATTTAAAATAACGGGACACGTATGCAAGGTTTCGACTTATCATATTAACCCATCTATATATATATATATTTTGGAACAACCATAGACACTCTATATGTGAAGGTGGGAGTTGGCTATACAGGGTCGGAGTTGATTCCAAAATATATATATACTTTGAGTTGTGATCGACACTGAGACCGGTACACGGGTCACGATACGTATTAATTATGTATATTAAATTATATATGAATATATTGAACTGTTATTGGACCATTGGACAATCAGACAATAGACTGCTAACTATGGACAAGTAAAATGAATTAAAATATTGATTATAACATAAGAAACTAAACTAATCTTCAAGTTTGCCACTTGATTCTATCTTAAACCTCATTCGTATCTTGACAATTACAATTCGCATTCAAATCTTTCATGATTCTTGAGAACACCTCGATTGAGAAATTGAACCAGCCACACCTCGTTTATGGAAGAGAGATTCATGCATACAGTTATGCACCTGAAAAACTTTCAAAAACCGAAGTTATAGTTAAAACGTATCCGCGTCAAAATTCCTTATCATCCATTAGTAAAAGCAACCCTACGATTCCTTTTCAAGTAGCCAATTTTGTCACAGCTCCACTTCAACTTCTCAGTAAAACTAGTCTTACTATCATCTCGATATAAATACGTTGTCCTTTCGCCGTCGTTACTGGAGAACCTTTTATATTCCCGACATCATCAGCAGATATACCAGCAGCTCGTTATCTCTTCGGCGGAATCCGCAATTAGTATTTTGAAAATCTCGTAGCATTTCTCCAGTTATACCTATAATATTTATTTCTAAGAAATTCATACTCCGAATGTGAAGATTCTGAAAACACCCTGAACTATGAAGTAGTTCTTAAAATGCTGATGAAGCAGCAAAAACTGTGAATGAATTTAGCAGTCAAAAGATGACGATAAAGTATCATGTGTTGGTAAAGCTCAGAAAAAGAGGAGATTTGGAACTGGAAAACGGATTGAGCAAAGTATGAAGGAAGGTGTGGATAAATCACAAGAACTGAATCTGCTTTCACAGAATCCAAACGATTCAGAACCTGCTGAAACAGTTAGTAAGAACCCTACTCGATATTCTAAACCTTTCCGGATGATATTCTTCAGCATTACCTTATCCTAGATATTATAAGATATCTTCATATTTTCTGTTATACATATTCTCCATATTTCAGGAGATATTTTCACAACTACCCTTATCTGCGATCATGTATCTTTCCATAATATCTGCGTTATAAAATAAAAGAAACTATGTTAGTTTCTAAATTCTGAAACCTTCGAAATTGAAATATGAATGTTTTGAAGTAATGTTGGGAACTGATGCATGAATTAGTATAATATAATGAAACTTGATCAACTTCATTATATTACAGTAAGTCATGTTAAGTTTCTAATGGAATGTGATGATTCGCAGTACCGTCATCATGTGCCATTTACACGGCTCTTACATTCTGTCCAATTCCCAAACGTATTAGGAACATATTGTCTTGATAGTTCTATCTTTTCCAGGGTATTCTGGTAATTTAACAAATCAAAATTGTGCCAATACCCTTTCTTTCTTAGAGCATTAGCTATGTTCATTTCAAATCTCCTACCTACGAATTCCGGACCATTACAAGAGACACTTAAACGCAAGAAGAGGAAACGAAAGAATGAAGCTTCGAAGTAGAAATTGGGGTATAGATCGCAGCAAATGGGAGAAAGCATTAACTGTGGATGACAATGATTATAGAAGACAGAAGTAGGAACATCGAGATATAAGTGAAAATATAAAACCCAACAACCACCCAGAAATTACAAACCGTGTATATCAATACGTATTGCAACGTAAAGACACGGGAGAATTAGAAACATTATAATTCCAAGGAAATCATAAAAATGAATAGATTCTTCTGGCGGCAGATGAAAAAGAAGAATGAAAGATATGAAAGTTAGAAGTATAACAAAAATCAAAACGGGATGAAGCATTTTAAAGAATACCTTAAGGTATGAATTAGAGGAGGAAAAGTAGGAGATGTGAGATATGGAAATAAGGAAACGAAGGGGGTAGTTTTATAGTAAAATATCCGACAAAGAAATCAAAATCGATTTGCTGCATTAACTCAAAGAAGATCTTGATCGCCAAAGAACCAAATCTTATTACGTAAGATTTTCTTTAGATCCCTTAAATTCCGGAAATTAATCCTAACCACGTCATCGGTTAAAAAAATTCCATATTCACTCATTTCATTCCTTTGTGATAGCTTCACTCGTGTGTTTCACATGATCGAATCATTTTATCCGTATCTTCCAATAATGATAAAACTCTATTATTACCTCATATTCGTCATGAAAATATTCCTATTGTTATTTATGACAACCTCTACCAAATTTCGGGGACGAAATTTCTTTAACGGGTGGGTACTGTAACGACCCGGAAATTTCCGACCAAATTTAAACTTTAAACTCTATACGTTTCCGATACGATAAGCAAAAACCTGTAATATTGAGTCTAGAAAGTTTGAAATCTATATTTGGATGATTAGTTACCCTTTTGACCAAGCCTGACGATTCACGAACGTTTATGTGTATATGTGTTATATATTTATTTAATAGTTAACGATAACAAAGTATTAGTTATATAATTTGTGGTTTCGATATAAGGTTATTATATTTATCGGTGAGAGTAAAAGATAATATAATTTTATAAATATCTGAAACCCTTTTGTCAAATTATTTACGAGGTGTTTTTAATGAGATTAAAGATTTTAACGTTATTTAAAAGTCAGAACTTTTCTTGAAACCTTTTGACAAAACGTAAACGTCAACGGTCCGTGATTTTAATAAAAGCAAATATTTAAAATAGAACGTGTTCATTAAATATATTTATGTATTTTATAAAATGATTAAATATAATATTTAACTAAAACTAAAACGTTTTGGATTTTAATACTTATTGAAAGATAAAGAAACTTTGATTTATAAAAGTTAATGACCACAACACTTAAAAGGTTAAGTTACATTTTTGGTGGGATTGTTTTCATAATTTAAATCTATTTTTTATGATAAAGGTACGTGTCATGAAACGTAAAGTGTTAGTTTTTTTTGGCGTACGAAACTTTGTTTGGAAAACAGGAACCGGGACATTAGTCAAGTGTCAATGTAAAAGTAATTTTTGTAAAAATTATATTTTTACCCCTAACGTAAACTAAATATAATATTTAATTAATTATATAAAATAAATTATATATATTATTATTTTTAAAATCATGTGTCGGTTGAATAAAACAAATATGTGTCCTGGGACCCGAAGGCCCGCGAGTTGCGGGGAAATAGCCCTCATTAGGCCGCAAGTTGCCGAGCTTTAAAAAAACCTAGCTTGTCTATAAATTCGATTGGTCTTGTTCGGTTCTAATCCACAAACAAATATCACTTTATCTTTTAGGTACTCCGTAAACATGCTAATCCACAAACAACTATCACTTTATCTTTTAGGTACTCCGTAAACATGTATTTATTTTACTAAAATTATTAATATTATTATTATTAATTAATCTTATTATTAAAGATTATTATTATTATTATTATTAAATCTTAATATTATTATTATTAGTATTAATTGATTGTATTAGTATTAAGATTACCTAAAATTCTATGACGGGGTTCTGTCCAAATGTTTTCAAAAATGGTGTCATGAGTGTAACGACCCGACCAAAACCGTTATTGACGGCGTCGTTAACTTAGGTCCCGTTGCGTGGTCGTAGTCCCTATATGAGACTCGTTTGACCAAAATTATGTCGCGTTCATTTGAAAGGTACAAGACTTGCAAGTTTAGTTTACAAAACCGTTCGACAACAAGTCTAAGTTTACAAAAGTCATAAAGTATAAATGAAATAACTTGCGACATAATATAGGTTGAAAAACACAGTTGCTATAAATAGCGTAAGTATGTAAACAAAAGTTTGAATCCAAAAGTGCTATCACTAGCGTATGTATGTATGTATGCTTGACCCCAAGCAAGAAATCAGAGTGTATGCATGTATGCTCGACTCCGAGCAAGTATGAGTGTACACGGAAGCATGTATCAAATAGCCAAGTATGAACCTGAGAAACATATAGAAAACTGTCAACGAAAAACGTTGGTGAGATCATAAATGTATTTGTAAAAGTATATTTTGAACCACAATAGTTTGTATAGATGATTATCCAAATCGTATTTATTCCGAAGAATGTAGTTTGTATTGCGAGCACCCAATTACCAAAGCTTAACTGAATCTTCCCTCTGAATTTTGAATATAGTGTTAGAACATATACTATGCACGTTGAAATTATATTTCATCCACTAACGGTAGCGAACCGTCTGAATGAGGGTTCGTTAAACCCGTATGGCCACACAACATAATCACTCGCTTACACTTACACCCTGCAAGTGGAACTAATGATAATTGGATTGAGGACTTTTGTTCTAACTCGTCTGTATCTTTGTATTCGTATTGTGTTCAAAGTATAAAAGTATGAAAAGTATATATACATGTGAAATGTATATAAGTATGTAATGTATATGTTTCTCAGCCCACGATTTAAAAGAATAAAAGTTGTTGAAAAGGTGGGACTATGATCTCACCTCGAGTGCACGAGTATAAAAGTACTTCACAAAGTAACGTATGCATGAAAGTTGCTTAGCCTTGACCTAAACAAGTAAGTTGTATCAATTAACCGGTTACGACACAAGGTCGGGTGAAATGTGTTCAATTAGTCCTATGGCTCGTTACGACTCGATTAAGTATAGCATGTGAATCACGTTGTCAAGTTTCATACAAGAAACAAGTATAAAAGCATGTTAGAATGATTGTATAAAAGTTTGGTTAAGTTTGACTAAAAGTCAAACTTGGTCAAAGTCAACGAAAAAGTCAACACATTCGGGTTCGGTCCCGAACTATTTTTCTGAGGTTTTTATTCATATATAAGCATATTAGAACAAGTTTCATGTGAATCGGAGATCGGTAGCTAGTCAAACATTTCGCGTGAAATGTGACAAAGTGAGCAGAATCTGGCCAGGCGATTCTGCGCGCCGCGCGGGGATGTGGCGCGCCGCGCCACTACCTGGCCAGAGAATTCTGGTCAGTTTTTCCAAGTGTGCACGAACCAAAACCTTTTCCAACCCAATTCTTGACCCGCAAACACTTATAATGCCTATCATATATCGTCGAAAAGGTATTTTGACGAGGAATACAACTAACCATATATCATCAATCAAAAACATCATTTACAATAACCGAAAACTCGTCAATTGATCAAGAAAGATTTATTTTCAAAGTTTCAAGTTCGTAAAACGTATTTTATGATTCGGGAATCCAATTTACACATACGATATGCCGTTTTGAAGGTAATGAAGCATACATTACTACTAAACACTAACAATTAACACTCCATGGCATTTAAGCATCCAAAAGTTCATGTCAAGAACTATCAAACCCTAGTCAAACATCACAAAATCATTAATCGGGTTTTTGAAGTTTTCTTAATCAACCTACACATCCAAATGTGGCTAATGATACTAGTAACACAATTAAAACATGCACTTTAACAATCTAACAACATTAACTCATCCAAAATCAAGGATTAAGCAAACCCATTTCAAGTTCATGCTAGTTACTCCAAAAACAACAAATCGAGCAAACCAAACATATATTCATGTTAGACTTGAGCCATAGACACTAACTAACACCATTTCAAATTAAAAACACGAATTTAGAGAAATCTAGAGTTTTAGAAATGTTACCCAAACGAGATGAAGTTGGTATCAAATTGTAGAGGATGAAGAGAGGATTCCAAATATGTAATTTGTTTTGAAGTTTGCTTCCAATCCCGAATTTAGATGATGATTCTATGAAGTTGGGGTTTGTGTGTGTTCTTGCTAGAGAGAAAAAGAGAGAGATGGAGGGATTGAATGGTGGTGAAATGGGTTGACTAGTTGACCTAGTCAACTAGTTTGCCCATTTGGCAACTCCGGTCCCTCGAGTTTCAAAGCGGGTGCGGGATTTAACCGATCGAATATTTTTAAAACGCTCGAGTAAATGTGTGATGTCAAAATTAAATAGCGGAAATATAATGAACGTTACTCACGGAAACTATTAATTTAAATACGAAAGATTATGTTTTAAAAAAAAAGACGGTGTTAAAATTAAATTTAACGGAAAAACGCGGGATGTTACATTATCCACACCTCAAAAGAAATTTCGTCCCGAAATTTAGTTGGAAGTAGTAGTTGTTGAATCTTCCTCGAGATTTTGTGTTGCCAATTCTACGAATGAGGGAGAAGTACGTTCTAGGGTATTTCAACGAATTTTGACGGTCGGGATCATATGTTGTTTTAAGGTTTGGCTTCACGATTTATGGTTTCAACCGGTCCTCCTAGGAAGTGAGGGTTATCGTCGATAGTGAGTTCATCAAAGGAGATAACAAGTTCTCGTTCCGCAAAACACGTCTTTGAGTTGATACATCGAATGTAGGATAAACGGAGACCCAAAATGAGTCGAAAAAGTCTAAACGGTTAGCGACGGGTCCAAAACACCCCAAGAATTTAAAGGATCAAAATATCGCGGATTTAGCTTTCTACGTTTTCCTGAAACGGATTGCACCTTTCCAAGGTGCGACTCTTAACGTGACGCGGTTTCCCACGTGGAATTTGAAATGTTTACGTCTAACATCGGCGTAGCTCTTGGTGATTACGAGTCGCGTAGGGTTTTACCTGAATATGAATAAATTTTCTCGGTTGCTCATGAATAAACTCGGCCCCGGTGAATTGATCATCGTTTACTTTGTTCGACAAAAGAGAATGACGTTTCCGGTCACGTGTGGTTTCAAAAGGAGTGACGTTAAAAACTCGAATGAGAATCATTGTAGTACGAGGATTCGGTTAAAGGAAAATACTTTTCTCAAGTAAATTTGAAGTTGGTAATACAAACTTGTATTATGGTTTCCAAGGTTTAAATCGCATGTTTGTTCGGTCCGTCGGGTTGTGGATGGTACGCGGTACTCATGTCTAAACGCGGTCCCGAGGCTTTTTGTAAGGTACTCCAAAATCTAGAAGTGAAACGAGGATCTCAATCCGAAACGAGGTACATTTCCCTAAGGCATAGTGAACAAGTTTGCTAGGAATTGAAAACGTTAGCTAGGACAAGTTTCTCAAGAAAATTCGCGTCGCGGAAGATTTATCGGTTTCCAAAAACGTTCGTCGGGGCAAGTTCTTATCGGGTTTTGAAAACGATTGTTAGGACTATCCACCCTCGCGGCGAATACTTGTATGACGTGAAGAGTCGCTCTCCATTGAGAATTTAGAATAAGGACCTCCTGAACCGGAAGTACGAGGGTGATGCAAGAGAAGTTCCCACCCCGATGTGAGCATAACGAGTAAATTGTAGTTAGTCATTAAGACTGCGCGAGGACGAGCTAGTATACCCGTGTGACATACGGTTGAAGTCGAATGGAATCGGTAATTCATTCGGAAGCATAAATATAATTTGACAATAATTGAAGGTGTGTCCCCGGTATGGTTGTTATAAATATTCTCGGAGTTTTCGGATGTCCAAACCTGAAAAGATGAAGTCATGTACATGGCACATGGTGGTGTTTAGGTTGATCGAGTCTAACCACCATCACGCGTCACTAGAACTTTGGTATGTCTTACCGTAATATAACCACGTTGATCGAGTGTCGTTATATTACGCTAACTCATACCTCCATTCCCACATCACTCCATAGATTCAAGTTCGTGTCATCGTGAAGACCTAAAATGAACAAAATGTAACGACGTCTCAAACGTCACTCATATTGAAATGTCCCGTTCTTATTGATTAAAAACGTTCCATATTAATTGATTTCGTTGCGAGGTTTTGACCTCTATATGAGACGTTTTTCAAAGACTGCATTCATTTTTAAACAAACCATAACCTTTATTTCATCAATAAAGGTTTAAAAAGCTTTACGTAGATTATCAAATAATGATAATCTAAAATATCCTGTTTACACACGACCATTACATAATGGTTTACAATACAAATATGTTACAACAAAATAAGTTTCTTGAATGCAGTTTTTACACAATATCATACAAGCATGGACTCCAAATCTTGTCCTTATTTAAGTATGCGACAGCGGAAGCTCTTAATAATCACCTGAGAATAAACATGCTTAAAACGTCAACAAAAATGTTGGTGAGTTATAGGTTTAACCTATATATATCAAATCGTAACAATAGACCACAAGATTTCATATTTCAATACACATCCCATACATAGAGATAAAAATCATTCATATGGTGAACACCTGGTAACCGACAATAACAAGATGCATATATAAGAATATCCCCATCATTCCGGGACACCCTTCGGATATGATATAAATTTCGAAGTACTAAAGCATCCGGTACTTTGGATGGGGTTTGTTAGGCCCAATAGATCTATCTTTAGGATTCGCGTCAATTAGGGTGTCTGTTCCCTAATTCTTAGATTACCAGACTTAATAAAAAGGGGCATATTCGATTTCGATAATTCAACCATAGAATGTAGTTTCATGTACTTGTGTCTATTTTGTAAATCATTTATAAAACCTGCATGTATTCTCATCCCAAAAATATTAGATTTTAAAAGTGGGACTATAACTCACTTTCACAGATTTTTACTTCGTCGGGAAGTAAGACTTGGCCACTGGTTGATTCACGAACCTATAACAATATATACATATATATCAAAGTATGTTCAAAATATATTTACAACACTTTTAATATATTTTGATGTTTTAAGTTTATTAAGTCAGCTGTCCTCGTTAGTAACCTACAACTAGTTGTCCACAGTTAGATGTACAGAAATAAATCGATAAATATTATCTTGAATCAATCCACGACCCAGTGTATACGTATCTCAGTATTGATCACAACTCAAACTATATATATTTTGGAATCAACCTCAACCCTGTATAGCTAACTCCAACATTCACATATAGAGTGTCTATGGTTGTTCCGAAATATATATAGATGTGTCGACATGATAGGTCGAAACATTGTATACATGTCTATGGTATCTCAAGATTACATAATATATAATACAAGTTGATTAAGTTATGGTTGGAATAGATTTGTTACCAATTTTCACGTAGCTAAAATGAGAAAAATTATCCAATCTTGTTTTACCCATAACTTCTTTATTTTAAATCCGTTTTGAGTGAATCAAATTGCTATGGTTTCATATTGAACTCTATTTTATGAATCTAAAAAAAAAAAGTATAGGTTTCTAGTCGGAAAAATAAGTTACAAGTCGTTTTTGTAAAGGTAGTCATTTCAGTCAAAAGAACGACGTCTAGATGACCATTTTAGAAAACATACTTCCACTTTGAGTTTAACCATAATTTTTGGATATAGTTTCATGTTCATAATAAAAATCATTTTCTCAGAATAACAACTTTTAAATCAAAGTTTATCATAGTTTTTAATTAACTAACCCAAAACAGCCCGCGGTGTTACTACGACGGCGTAAATCCGGTTTTACGGTGTTTTTCGTGTTTCCAGGTTTTAAATCATTAAGTTAGCATATCATATAGATATAGAACATGTGTTTAGTTGATTTTAAAAGTCAAGTTAGAAGGATTAACTTTTGTTTGCGAACAAGTTTAGAATTAACTAAACTATGTTCTAGTGATTACAAGTTTAAACCTTCGAATAAGATAGCTTTATATGTATGAATCGAATGATGTTATGAACATCATTACTACCTTAAGTTCCTTGGATGAACCTACTGGAAAAGAGAAAAATGGATCTAGCTTCAATGGATCCTTGGATGGCTCAAAGTTCTTGAAGCAAAATCATGACACGAAAACAAGTTCAAGTAAGATCATCACTTGAAATAAGATTGTTATAGTTATAGAAATTGAACCAAAGTTTAAATATGATTATTACCTTGTATTAGAATGATAACCTACTGTAAGAAACAAAGATTTCTTGAGGTTGGATGATCACCTTACAAGATTGGAAGTGAGCTAGCAAACTTGAAAGTATTCTTGATTTTATGAAACTAGAACTTTTGGAATTTATGAAGAACACTTAGAACTTGAAGATAGAACTTGAGAGAGTTCAATTAGATGAAGAAAATTGAAGAATGAAAGTGTTTGTAGGTGTTTTTGGTCGTTGGTGTATGGATTAGATATAAAGGATATGTAATTTTGTTTTCATGTAAATAAGTCATGAATGATTACTCATATTTTTTGTAATCTTATGAGATATTTCATGCTAGTTGCCAAATGATGGTTCCCACATGTGTTAGGTGACTCACATGGGCTGCTAAGAGCTGATCATTGGAGTGTATATACCAATAGTACATACATCTAAAAGCTGTGTATTGTACGAGTACGAATACGGGTGCATACGAGTAGAATTGTTGATGAAACTGAACGAGAATGTAATTGTAAGCATTTTTGTTAAGTAGAAGTATTTTGATAAGTGTATTGAAGTCTTTCAAAAGTGTATAAATACATATTAAAACACTACATGTATATACATTTTAACTGAGTCGTTAAGTCATCGTTAGTCGTTACATGTAAGTGTTGTTTTGAAACCTTTAGGTTAACGATCTTGTTAAATGTTGTTAACCCAATGTTTATAATATCAAAAGAGATTTTAAATTATTATATTATCATGATATTATGATGTACGAATATCTCTTAATATGATATATATACATTAAATGTCGTTACAACGATAAACGTTACATATATGTCTCGTTTCAAAATCATTAAGTTAGTAGTCTTGTTTTTACATATGTAGTTCATTGTTAATATAATTAATGATATGTTTACTTATCATAATATCATGTTAACTATATATATAACCATATATATGTCATCATATAGTTTTTTTACAAGTTTTAACGTTCATGAATCACCGGTCAACTTGGGTGGTCAATTGTCTATATGAAACCTATTTCAATTAATCAAGTCTTAACAAGTTTGATTGCTTAACATGTTGGAAACATTTAATCATGTAAACATCAATCTCAATTAATATATATAAACATGGAAAAGTTCGGGTCACTACAGTACCTACCCGTTAAATAAATTTCGTCCCGAAATTTTAAGCTGTTGAAGGTGTTGACGAATCTTCTGGAAATAGATGCGGGTATTTCTTCTTCATCTGATCTTCACGCTCCCAGGTGAACTCGGGTCCTCTACGAGCATTCCATCGAACCTTAACAATTGGTATCTTGTTTTGCTTAAGTCTTTTAACCTCACGATCCATTATTTCGACGGGTTCTTCGATGAATTGGAGTTTTTCGTTGATTTGGATTTCATCTAACGGAATAGTGAGATCTTCTTTAGCAAAACATTTCTTCAAATTCGAGACGTGGAAAGTGTTATGTACAGCCGCGAGTTGTTGAGGTAACTCAAGTCGGTAAGCTACTGGTCCGACACGATCAATAATCTTGAATGGTCCAATATACCTTGGATTTAATTTCCCTCGTTTACCAAATCGAACAACGCCTTTCCAAGGTGAAACTTTAAGCATGACCATCTCTCCAATTTCAAATTCTATATCTTTTCTTTTAATGTCAGCGTAGCTCTTTTGTCGACTTTGGGCGGTTTTCAACCGTTGTTGAATTTGGATGATCTTCTCGGTAGTTTCTTGTATAATCTCCGGACCCGTAATCTGTCTATCCCCCACCTCACTCCAACAAATCGGAGACCTGCACTTTCTACCATAAAGTGCTTCAAACGGCGCCATCTCAATGCTTGAATGGTAGCTGTTGTTGTAGGAAAATTCTGCTAACGGTAGATGTCGATCCCAACTGTTTCCGAAATCAATAACACATGCTCGTAGCATGTCTTCAAGCGTTTGTATCGTCCTTTCGCTCTGCCCATCAGTTTGTGGATGATAGGCAGTACTCATGTCTAGACGAGTTCCTAATGCTTGCTGTAATGTCTGCCAGAATCTTGAAATAAATCTGCCATCCCTATCAGAGATAATAGAGATTGGTATTCCATGTCTGGAGACGACTTCCTTCAAATACAGTCGTGCTAACTTCTCCATCTTGTCATCTTCTCTTATTGGTAGGAAGTGTGCTGATTTGGTGAGACGATCAACTATTACCCAAATAGTATCAAAACCACTTGCAGTCCTTGGCAATTTAGTGATGAAATCCATGGTAATGTTTTCCCATTTCCATTCCGGGATTTCGGGTTGTTGAAGTAGACCTGATGGTTTCTGATGCTCAGCTTTGACCTTAGAACACGTCAAACATTCTCCTACGTATTTAGCAACATCGGCTTTCATACCCGGCCACCAAAAATGTTTCTTGAGATCCTTGTACATCTTCCCCGTTCCAGGATGTATTGAGTATCTGGTTTTATGAGCTTCTCTAAGTACCATTTCTCTCATATCTCCAAATTTTGGTACCCAAATCCTTTCAGCCCTATACCGGGTTCCGTCTTCCCGAATATTAAGATGCTTCTCCGATCCTTTGGGTATTTCATCCTTTAAATTTCCCTCTTTTAAAACTCCTTGTTGCGCCTCCTTTATTTGAGTAGTAATGTTATTATGAATCATTATATTCATAGATTTTACTCGAATGGGTTCTCTATCCTTCCTGCTCAAGGCATCGGCTACCACATTTGCCTTCCCCGGGTGGTAACGAATCTCAAAATCGTAATCATTCAATAATTCAATCCACCTACGCTGCCTCATATTCAGTTGTTTCTGATTAAATATGTGTTGAAGACTTTTGTGGTCGGTATATATAATACTTTTGACCCCATATAAGTAGTGCCTCCAAGTCTTTAATGCAAAAACAACCGCGCCTAATTCCAAATCATGCGTCGTATAATTTTGTTCGTGAATCTTCAATTGTCTAGACGCATAAGCAATCACCTTCGTTCGTTGCATTAATACACAACCGAGACCTTGCTTTGATGCGTCACAATAAATCACAAAATCATCATTCCCTTCAGGCAATGACAATATAGGTGCCGTAGTTAGCTTTTTCTTCAATAACTGAAACGCTTTCTCTTGTTCATCATTCCATTCAAATTTCTTCCCTTTATGCGTTAATGCAGTTAAGGGTTTTGCTATTCTGGAAAAGTCTTGGATGAACCTTCTGTAGTAACCAGCTAGTCCTAAAAACTGGCGTATGTGTTTCGGAGTTTTCGGGGTTTCCCACTTTTCAACAGTTTCTATCTTTGCCGGATCCACCTTAATACCTTCTTTGTTCACTATGTGACCGAGGAATTGAACTTCTTCCAACCAAAATGCACACTTTGAAAACTTAGCGTACAATTCTTCCTTCCTCAATACTTCTAACACCTTTCTCAAATGTTCACCGTGTTCTTGGTCATTCTTTGAGTAAATAAGTATGTCATCAATGAAAACAATGACAAACTTGTCAAGGTATGGTCCACACACTCGGTTCATAAGGTCCATGAACACAGCTGGTGCATTAGTTAAACCAAACGGCATGACCATAAACTCGTAATGACCGTAACGTGTTCTGAAAGCAGTCTTTGGAATATCATCTTCTTTCACCCGCATTTGATGATACCCGGAACGTAAGTCAATCTTTGAATAAACAGACGAGCCTTGTAGTTGATCAAATAAGTCGTCGATTCTCGGTAGTGGGTAGCGGTTCTTGATGGTAAGTTTGTTCAACTCTCGGTAGTCGATACACAACCTGAATGTACCATCTTTCTTCTTGACAAACAAAACAGGAGCTCCCCACGGTGATGTGCTTGGTCGAATGAAACCACGCTCTAAAAGTTCTTGTAATTGGCTTTGCAGTTCTTTCATCTCGCTGGGTGCGAGTCTGTAAGGAGCACGAGCTATTGGTGCAGCTCCTGGTACAAGATCTATTTGAAATTCAACGGATCGATGTGGGGGTAATCCCGGTAATTCTTTCGGAAATACATCGGGAAATTCTTTTGCAATGGGAACATCATTGATGCTCTTTTCTTCAGTTTGTACTTTCTCGACGTGTGCTAGAACAGCATAGCAACCTTTTCTTATTAGTTTTTGTGCCTTCAAATTACTAATAAGATGTAGCTTCGTGTTGCCCTTTTCTCCGTACACCATTAAGGGTTTTCCTTTTTCTCGTATAATGCGAATTGCATTTTTGTAACAAACGATCTCCGCTTTCACTTCTTTCAACCAGTCCATACCGATTATCACATCAAAACTCCCTAACTCTACTGGTATCAAATCAATCTTAAATGTTTCGCTAACCAGTTTAATTTCTCGATTCCGACATATATTATCTGCTGAAATTAATTTACCATTTGCTAATTCGAGTAAAAATTTACTATCCAAAGGCGTCAATGGACAACTTAATTTAGCACAAAAATCTCTACTCATATAGCTTCTATCCGCACCCGAATCAAATAAAACGTAAGCAGATTTATTGTCAATAAGAAACGTACCCGTAACAAGCTCCGGGTCTTCCTGTGCCTCTACCGCATTAATATTGAAAACTCTTCCACGGCCTTGTCCATTCGTGTTCTCCTGGTTCGGGCAATTTCTAATAATGTGGCCTGGTTTTCCACATTTATAACAAACTACATTGGCATAACTTGCTCCGACACTACTTGCTCCGCCATTACTCGTTCCGACACCATTTGTTCCTTTCGTTCTATTAACCCCTGGTCCGTAGACCTCACACTTCGCCGCGCTATGACCATTTCTTTTACACTTGTTGCAAAATTTGGTGCAGAACCCCGAGTGATTCTTTTCACACCTTTGGCATAGTTGCTTCTGATTGTTGTTGTTGTTGCGGTTATTATTGTTGTTGGGATGATTGTTGTAGTTGCTGTTGTTGTTGTTGTTGGGCCGTTTGTTGTAGTTGCGATTGATGTTGCGATTGTTGGGATAATTGTTGCGATTATTATTGTAATTGCTGTTGTTGTTGTATTGGTGATTCTTATCACCGTTTTCCTCCCACTTTCTTTTGACTTGCTTCACATTGGCCTCTTCAGCAGTCTGTTCTTTAATTCTTTCTTCAATCTGGTTCACTAGTTTGTGAGCCATTCTACATGCCTGTTGTATGGAGGCGGGCTCGTGTGAACTTATATCTTCTTGGATTCTTTCCGGTAATCCTTTCACAAACGCGTCGATCTTCTCTTCCTCATCTTCGAATGCTCCCGGACACAATAGGCACAATTCTGTGAATCGTCTTTCGTACGTGGTAATATCAAATCCTTGGGTTCGTAACCCTCTAAGTTCTGTCTTGAGCTTATTGACCTCGGTTCTGGGACGGTACTTCTCGTTCATCAAGTGCTTGAATGCTGACCACGGTAGTGCGTACGCATCATCTTGTCCCACTTGCTCTAGATAGGTATTCCACCATGTTAACGCAGAACCTGTGAAGGTATGCGTAGCGTACTTCACTTTGTCCTCTTCAGTACACTTACTTATGGCAAACACCGATTCAACCTTCTCGGTCCACCGTTTCAATCCGATCGGTCCTTCGGTTCCATCAAATTCCAAAGGTTTGCAGGCAGTGAATTCTTTGTAGGTGCATCCTACACGATTTCCTGTACTGCTAGATCCAAGGTTATTGTTGGTATGTAGCGCAGCCTGTACTGCGGCTATGTTTGAAGCTAGAAAAGTACGGAATTCCTCTTCATTCATATTCACGGTGTGTCGAGTAGTCGGTGCCATTTCCTTCAAAATAGTTAAATGGAACAAGTTAATCATACAGAATATTAAGAGTAGTTAATAGTATTTCGTAGCATAATATGAACTCATTTATAAAAGCTTTTTCTTCATATTAGCGTTTTATAAGTTTAAATTCGGGTAGTACCTACCCGTTAAGTTCATACTTAGTAGCTAATATACAATTCAACTACTACAATTCTATATGAAAAACTGATTATAATAATATTTCGCGTTCAAACTTTTATACAATATTTTACAAACTTACAATACCGCTTATTTTACATAAAGCATGAAATATAGCACACAATAACTTTGATACAAGATAGTTGTGAAGACAATTCTAGCTAGTACACAAGTCGTTCGGCAAAGGCAATAAAGACACGTAATTCATACGTCCAGAAACAAGTCATGCATTCTGGTTTTACTAGGACTACTTCCCATCCTTGGTCTTGTGCAACATAACCGTTATGGCCGTTGATAAGACAGCGTGTTGTAACGTCATCAAAGGGACGAGGGTTACGTAATGTCCAACAGTCCCGTAATAATCTAAAAACCTCATTTCTTACCCCAATTACCGACTCCGTCACTTGTGGAAACGTTTTGTTTAATAGTTGTAGCCCGATGTTCTTGTTCTCACTTTGGTGAGAAGCGAACATTACTAATCCGTAAGCATAACATGCTTCTTTATGTTGCATGTTAGCCGCTTTTTCTAAATCACGAAGTCCAATATTCGGATATATTGAGTCAAAATAATTTCTTAACCCGTTGCGTAAAATAGCATTTGGGTTCCCCGCAATATATGCGTCAAAGTAAACACATCGTAACTTATGGGTTTCCCAATGTGATATCCCCCATCTTTCAAACGAAAGTCTCTTATAAACCAAGACATTCTTGGAACGTTCTTCGAATGTCTTACAAACTGATCTCGCCTTAAATAGTTGTGCCGAAGAATTCTGGCCGACTCTAGACAAGATTTCATCAATCATGTCTCCGGGTAGGTCTCTTAAAATATTGGGTTGTCTATCCATTTTGTGTTTTTAAACTGTAAAATAGACAAGAGTTAGATTCATAAAAAAAAATACTTATTAATACAAGCAATTTTTACATATATCATAAAGCATAAGAACACTATATTCCATATATTACACCACACGAATACAACTATCTTATTCCGACTCGCTCGTTTCTTCTTCTTCGGTTTTGGTTCGTTTTGCCAAGTTTCTAGGGATATATGATGTTCCCCTAATACGAGCCGTCGTTGTCCACATTGGTTTAGAAAAACCTGGTGGTTTAGAGGTTCCCGGGTCATTGTTACAACTTAAGGACTTCGGGGGTTGACGATACATATAAAGTTCATCGGGGTTGGAATTAGATTTCTCTATTTTTATGCCCTTTCCCTTATTATTTTCTTTTGCCTTTTTAAATTCAGTTGGGGTAATTTCTATAACATCATCGGAATTCTCGTCGAAATCTGATTCATCGGAGAATTGGTATTCCTCCCAATATTTTGCTTCCTTGGCGGAAACACCATTGACCATAATTAACTTTGGTCGGTTGGTTGAGGATTTTCTTTTACTTAATCGTTTTATTATTTCCCCCACCGGTTCTATTTCTTCATCCGGTTCCGATTCTTCTTCCGGTTCCGATTCTTCTTCCGGTTCCGACTCTTCTTCCGGTTCCTCTTCGGGAACTTGTGAATCAGTCCACAAATCATTCCAATTTACATTTGACTCTTCATTATTATTAGGTGAGTCAATGGGACTTGTTCTAGAGGTAGACATCTATCACATAATATCAAACACGTTAAGAGATTAATATATCACATAATATTCATATGTTAAAAATATATAGTTTCCAACAAAAATGTTAAGCAATCATTTTTAAAGAAAACACGGTCGAAGTCCAGACTCACTAATGCATCCTAACAAACTCGATAAGACACACTAATGCAAATTTTCTGGTTCTCTAAGACCAACGCTCGGATACCAACTGAAATGTCCCGTTCTTATTGATTAAAAACGTTCCATATTAATTGATTTCGTTGCGAGGTTTTGACCTCTATATGAGACGTTTTTCAAAGACTGCATTCATTTTTAAACAAACCATAACCTTTATTTCATCAATAAAGGTTTAAAAAGCTTTACGTAGATTATCAAATAATGATAATCTAAAATATCCTGTTTACACACGACCATTACATAATGGTTTACAATACAAATATGTTACAACAAAATAAGTTTCTTGAATGCAGTTTTTACACAATATCATACAAGCATGGACTCCAAATCTTGTCCTTATTTAAGTATGCGACAGCGGAAGCTCTTAATAATCACCTGAGAATAAACATGCTTAAAACGTCAACAAAAATGTTGGTGAGTTATAGGTTTAACCTATATATATCAAATCGTAACAATAGACCACAAGATTTCATATTTCAATACACATCCCATACATAGAGATAAAAATCATTCATATGGTGAACACCTGGTAACCGACAATAACAAGATGCATATATAAGAATATCCCCATCATTCCGGGACACCCTTCGGATATGATATAAATTTCGAAGTACTAAAGCATCCGGTACTTTGGATGGGGTTTGTTAGGCCCAATAGATCTATCTTTAGGATTCGCGTCAATTAGGGTGTCTGTTCCCTAATTCTTAGATTACCAGACTTAATAAAAAGGGGCATATTCGATTTCGATAATTCAACCATAGAATGTAGTTTCATGTACTTGTGTCTATTTTGTAAATCATTTATAAAACCTGCATGTATTCTCATCCCAAAAATATTAGATTTTAAAAGTGGGACTATAACTCACTTTCACAGATTTTTACTTCGTCGGGAAGTAAGACTTGGCCACTGGTTGATTCACGAACCTATAACAATATATACATATATATCAAAGTATGTTCAAAATATATTTACAACACTTTTAATATATTTTGATGTTTTAAGTTTATTAAGTCAGCTGTCCTCGTTAGTAACCTACAACTAGTTGTCCACAGTTAGATGTACAGAAATAAATCGATAAATATTATCTTGAATCAATCCACGACCCAGTGTATACGTATCTCAGTATTGATCACAACTCAAACTATATATATTTTGGAATCAACCTCAACCCTGTATAGCTAACTCCAACATTCACATATAGAGTGTCTATGGTTGTTCCGAAATATATATAGATGTGTCGACATGATAGGTCGAAACATTGTATACATGTCTATGGTATCTCAAGATTACATAATATATAATACAAGTTGATTAAGTTATGGTTGGAATAGATTTGTTACCAATTTTCACGTAGCTAAAATGAGAAAAATTATCCAATCTTGTTTTACCCATAACTTCTTTATTTTAAATCCGTTTTGAGTGAATCAAATTGCTATGGTTTCATATTGAACTCTATTTTATGAATCTAAACAAAAAAAGTATAGGTTTCTAGTCGGAAAAATAAGTTACAAGTCGTTTTTGTAAAGGTAGTCATTTCAGTCAAAAGAACGACGTCTAGATGACCATTTTAGAAAACATACTTCCACTTTGAGTTTAACCATAATTTTTGGATATAGTTTCATGTTCATAATAAAAATCATTTTCTCAGAATAACAACTTTTAAATCAAAGTTTATCATAGTTTTTAATTAACTAACCCAAAACAGCCCGCGGTGTTACTACGACGGCGTAAATCCGGTTTTACGGTGTTTTTCGTGTTTCCAGGTTTTAAATCATTAAGTTAGCATATCATATAGATATAGAACATGTGTTTAGTTGATTTTAAAAGTCAAGTTAGAAGGATTAACTTTTGTTTGCGAACAAGTTTAGAATTAACTAAACTATGTTCTAGTGATTACAAGTTTAAACCTTCGAATAAGATAGCTTTATATGTATGAATCGAATGATGTTATGAACATCATTACTACCTTAAGTTCCTTGGATGAACCTACTGGAAAAGAGAAAAATGGATCTAGCTTCAATGGATCCTTGGATGGCTCAAAGTTCTTGAAGCAAAATCATGACACGAAAACAAGTTCAAGTAAGATCATCACTTGAAATAAGATTGTTATAGTTATAGAAATTGAACCAAAGTTTAAATATGATTATTACCTTGTATTAGAATGATAACCTACTGTAAGAAACAAAGATTTCTTGAGGTTGGATGATCACCTTACAAGATTGGAAGTGAGCTAGCAAACTTGAAAGTATTCTTGATTTTATGAAACTAGAACTTTTGGAATTTATGAAGAACACTTAGAACTTGAAGATAGAACTTGAGAGAGTTCAATTAGATGAAGAAAATTGAAGAATGAAAGTGTTTGTAGGTGTTTTTGGTCGTTGGTGTATGGATTAGATATAAAGGATATGTAATTTTGTTTTCATGTAAATAAGTCATGAATGATTACTCATATTTTTTGTAATCTTATGAGATATTTCATGCTAGTTGCCAAATGATGGTTCCCACATGTGTTAGGTGACTCACATGGGCTGCTAAGAGCTGATCATTGGAGTGTATATACCAATAGTACATACATCTAAAAGCTGTGTATTGTACGAGTACGAATACGGGTGCATACGAGTAGAATTGTTGATGAAACTGAACGAGAATGTAATTGTAAGCATTTTTGTTAAGTAGAAGTATTTTGATAAGTGTATTGAAGTCTTTCAAAAGTGTATAAATACATATTAAAACACTACATGTATATACATTTTAACTGAGTCGTTAAGTCATCGTTAGTCGTTACATGTAAGTGTTGTTTTGAAACCTTTAGGTTAACGATCTTGTTAAATGTTGTTAACCCAATGTTTATAATATCAAAAGAGATTTTAAATTATTATATTATCATGATATTATGATGTACGAATATCTCTTAATATGATATATATACATTAAATGTCGTTACAACGATAAACGTTACATATATGTCTCGTTTCAAAATCATTAAGTTAGTAGTCTTGTTTTTACATATGTAGTTCATTGTTAATATAATTAATGATATGTTTACTTATCATAATATCATGTTAACTATATATATAACCATATATATGTCATCATATAGTTTTTTTACAAGTTTTAACGTTCATGAATCACCGGTCAACTTGGGTGGTCAATTGTCTATATGAAACCTATTTCAATTAATCAAGTCTTAACAAGTTTGATTGCTTAACATGTTGGAAACATTTAATCATGTAAACATCAATCTCAATTAATATATATAAACATGGAAAAGTTCGGGTCACTACACATATTATATCGAAAGAATTTCTACAACTCTAAAGAAGCGTTTCCCCGTGGGAAGTGTATAAATGATTGTTCACGTCAAATCGGTTCGATTCAAACAATAATGTATTTAGGTACGAAAAGAGTAACGAGTCATGATAACGAGTAGTACGCAACCGTAGCGATAAACAGTGATGACGATACTCTTCTAGAGTAGTGACGGTGACTTTACAATATTCATGGATAGTAAGATGAGACAGGGGGAATAACAACCAAGGAGTCAGAGTTCCCGAACTAAAGTGGTAGGATACGAGTTCGTATAATGAAGGTTGGGTATTATTAAAAAGTTTTCCCTAAGAATGATTCAAGTATAATGCACAAGTAGTCAAGTAAGTGCTATCTATAGCAAATGTATGTCAGAATGCAATGATTAACTATCCGGTTGTAGTCTAGACTCACTAATGCGTCCTAACGACTCTGTTAGACACACTAATGCACGTCCTAGTTCCCTACAACCAACGCTCTGATACCACTTGTAACGACCCGACCAAAACCGTTATTGACGGCGTCGTTAACTTAGGTCCCGTTGCGTGGTCGTAGTCCCTATATGAGACTCGTTTGACCAAAATTATGTCGCGTTCATTTGAAAGGTACAAGACTTGCAAGTTTAGTTTACAAAACCGTTCGACAACAAGTCTAAGTTTACAAAAGTCATAAAGTATAAATGAAATAACTTGCGACATAATATAGGTTGAAAAACACAGTTGCTATAAATAGCGTAAGTATGTAAACAAAAGTTTGAATCCAAAAGTGCTATCACTAGCGTATGTATGTATGTATGTATGCTTGACCCCAAGCAAGAAATCAGAGTGTATGCATGTATGCTCGACTCCGAGCAAGTATGAGTGTACACGGAAGCATGTATCAAATAGCCAAGTATGAACCTGAGAAACATATAGAAAACTGTCAACGAAAAACGTTGGTGAGATCATAAATGTATTTGTAAAAGTATATTTTGAACCACAATAGTTTGTATAGATGATTATCCAAATCGTATTTATTCCGAAGAATGTAGTTTGTATTGCGAGCACCCAATTACCAAAGCTTAACTGAATCTTCCCTCTGAATTTTGAATATAGTGTTAGAACATACACTATGCACGTTGAAATTATATTTCATCCACTAACGGTAGCGAACCGTCTGAATGAGGGTTCGTTAAACCCGTATGGCCACACAACATAATCACTCGCTTACACTTACACCCTGCAAGTGGAACTAATGATAATTGGATTGAGGACTTTTGTTCTAACTCGTCTGTATCTTTGTATTCGTATTGTGTTCAAAGTATAAAAGTATGAAAAGTATATATACATGTGAAATGTATATAAGTATGTAATGTATATGTTTCTCAGCCCACGATTTAAAAGAATAAAAGTTGTTGAAAAGGTGGGACTATGATCTCACCTCGAGTGCACGAGTATAAAAGTACTTCACAAAGTAATGTATGCATGAAAGTTGCTTAGCCTTGACCTAAACAAGTAAGTTGTATCAATTAACCGGTTACGACACAAGGTCGGGTGAAATGTGTTCAATTAGTCCTATGGCTCGTTACGACTCGATTAAGTATAGCATGTGAATCACGTTGTCAAGTTTCATACAAGAAACAAGTATAAAAGCATGTTAGAATGATTGTATAAAAGTTTGGTTAAGTTTGACTAAAAGTCAAACTTGGTCAAAGTCAACGAAAAAGTCAACACGTTCGGGTTCGGTCCCGAACTATTTTTCTGAGGTTTTTATTCATATATAAGCATATTAGAACAAGTTTCATGTGAATCGGAGGTCGGTAGCTAGTCAAACATTTCGCGTGAAATGTGACAAAGTGAGCAGAATCTGGCCAGGCGATTCTGCGCGCCGCGCGGGGATGTGGCGCGCCGCGCCACTACCTGGCCAGAGAATTCTGGTCAGTTTTTCCAAGTGTGCACGAACCAAAACCTTTTCCAACCCAATTCTTGACCCGCAAACACTTATAATGCCTATCATATATCGTCGAAAAGGTATTTTGACGAGGAATACAACTAACCATATATCATCAATCAAAAACATCATTTACAATAACCGAAAACTCGTCAATTGATCAAGAAAGATTTATTTTCAAAGTTTCAATTTCGTAAAACGTATTTTATGATTCGGGAATCCAATTTACACATACGATATGCCGTTTTGAAGGTAATGAAGCATACATTACTACTAAACACTAACAATTAACACTCCATGGCATTTAAGCATCCAAAAGTTCATGTCAAGAACTATCAAACCGTAGTCAAACATCACAAAATCATTAATCGGGTTTTTGAAGTTTTCTTAATCAACCTACACATCCAAATGTGGCTAATGATACTAGTAACACAATTAAAACATGCACTTTAACAATCTAACAACATTAACTCATCCAAAATCAAGGATTAAGCAAACCCATTTCAAGTTCATGCTAGTTACTCCAAAAACAACAAATCGAGCAAACCAAACATATATTCATGTTAGACTTGAGCCATAGACACTAACTAACACCATTTCAAATTAAAAACACGAATTTAGAGAAATCTAGAGTTTTAGAAATGTTACCCAAACGAGATGAAGTTGGTATCAAATTGTAGAGGATGAAGAGAGGATTCCAAATATGTAATTTGTTTTGAAGTTTGCTTCCAATCCCGAATTTAGATGATGATTCTATGAAGTTGGGGTTTGTGTGTGTTCTTGCTAGAGAGAAAAAGAGAGAGATGGAGGGATTGAATGGTGGTGAAATGGGTTGACTAGTTGACCTAGTCAACTAGTTTGCCCATTTGGCAACTCCGGTCCCTCGAGTTTCAAAGCGGGTGCGGGATTTAACCGATCGAATATTTTTAAAACGCTCGAGTAAATGTGTGATGTCAAAATTAAATAGCGGAAATATAATGAACGTTACTCACGGAAACTATTAATTTAAATACGAAAGATTATGTTTTAAAAAAAAAGACGGTGTTAAAATTAAATTTAACGGAAAAACGCGGGATGTTACAATGAGTGAGAGCGAGTGAGCCAAATTATGGATTATAGCTATGGAGGTTATGGGTAATGTTCGGGGGTTTTACTCGTGAGTCAAACTAGTGTTTATCATCTCCGTTGCGTCTACCTTTTATCCTGCAATATTGAATCTCAATATTGATACGTGAGCACTCAAAACTTAACTTTTATTTACTCTTAGTGTGTCCCTGACTAGTGCTCGAGAAATTAGGATCATGCATGCTATTATATTTATTTTTGACAAAATATGTGTTAGGATAGAATCTGAATTAGTTACTTCTGCAGTTAAGATAAGCTATATGATATATATGTTTTTGGAAAGGTGGCGAAAAACTATAAACTTTTCATTTAGATGTCGAATGAATTCGACGGACGGATTTGAAGTTATAGTCAATTGAACTTTTGTATTAATTAATAAAAATGGTTATTTTTACGATGTCATTAAAATCATTATTATTATCATTATTATTATCATTATTATTATCAAAATGTTATTATTATAATTATTATGATTTTTATTATTATTGTTAATTAAAAATAACTAATATTTTTATCAAAACTATAAAGTTATCATTTTTGTTATAATTAAAAATATTATTTAAATTAAAACTATTAAAATATTATCATTTAGTTATTATTTTAATCATTATCATTAAAACTATAAAATTATTATTTTCATCATTGTTAACATTATTAAAGTTAAAACTATTATTTAAAAATATCATCTAAAAATAAAAATTATTTTTATATCAATTTTGTTATAATTTTATAAGGTATTATAAAGAAAATATATTATTATTTACTTTAATAAATATTGTACAAATATTTAAAATATAAAACGATGATATTTAGCTATATTTAATTATGTACAAAATTTTGGAAATCATTTTAAGACAAATGAATTTTATTAACGTTGCGTATTAGTCTCGAGCATTAGGAGTGTGGTACACTGTAAATTAACTTTATTTGTTAATTAGATATTAATCAATATATAAATATATAATTAATTAGGTTCGTGAATCGAAGGCCAACCTTATAAGTTACCAATGGTGTTATATGTATTTTTACTACAAAATACATTAGGTGAGTATATAGTTCCCTTTTAACTCTAAATATTTTGGGCTGAGAATACATGCGCTGTTTTTATAAATGATTTACGTTATGGACACAAGTGATCAAAAATATAAATTCTACGTTGAGTTGTACCATGGCATATCTCTTTATACTTGGTAGCTAATATTTACGTGAGGAGCATAAACGCGAATCCTGTTGATAGATCTATCGGGCCTGACAACCCCAACCGGGCTGGATGACCAGCATTTAACGGTTGCACAGTACTTCGTTTCGTTACTACACTTGGTACGGTGTAGGGTTTATTTAAGAGTATGCTGCTGTGATTTAAATGTTAAGTATGGTTACCAAGTGCTCAACGTCTTTTCTATACACGAGGAGTGTATTATGTATAAACTTTAAATCTTGTGGTCCATAGTTATAACGCTGCTAGCATCAAACCTATATATCTCACCAACTTTATGTTGACATTTTAAAGCATGTTATTCTCAGGTATGAATTAAGTCTTCCGCTGTGCATTAGCTCATATTAAGGATAGTATTTGGGACCATTTAAGCCATGTTTCAAGGACGTTGCATTCAAGTTATTGAAGTTCAGTAGAGACTATTATCAAGTAAATGACAGATTAGGTCATTTGGGTATTATGAAATGTTAGGCGAATATGTCAAATCTTAATGTATAGATAGATTGCCTTTTAAGAATAAATGTAACGTTTGTAAATGTATCATATAGAGGTCAAGTACCTCGCGATATTGTCAACTGTTGTAATTCGTTTGTAATCAATATGGACATCGTCCGGATGATTAGTTTCGGATCCTTTCAAATAAGATGTAGCTTCGTGTTGCCCTTTTCTCCGTACACCATTAAGGGTTCTCCTTCTTCTCGTATAATGCGAATTGCATTTTTGTAACATACGATCTCTGCTTTCATCTCCTTCAGCCAGTCCATGCCAACTATTAAATCAAAACTCCCTAACTCTACTAGTATCAAATCAATCTTAAATATTTCGCTACCCAGTTTAATTTCTCGATTCCGGCATATATAATCTGCTAAAATTAATTTACCGTTTGCTAATTCGAGTAAAAATTTACTATCCAACGGCATCAATGGACAACTTAATTTAGCACAAAAATCTCTACTCATATAGCTTCTATCCGCACCCGAATCAAATAAAATGTAAGCAGATTTATTGTCAATAAGAAACGTACCCGTAACAAGCTCCGGGTCTTCCTGTGCCTCTGCCGCATTAATATTGAAAACTCTTCCGCGGCCTTGTCCATTCGTGTTCTCCTGGTTCGGGCAATTTCTAATAATGTGGCCCGGTTTTCCACATTTATAACAAACTACATTGACATAACTTGCTCCGACACTACTTGCTCCGCCATTACTCGTTCCGACACCATTTGTTCCTTTCGTTCTGTTAACCCCTGGTCCGTAGAACTCACACTTTGCCACGCTATGACCATTTCTTTTACACTTGTTGCAAAATTTGGTGCAGAACCCCGAGAGATACTTTTCACACCTTTGGCATAGCTGCTTCTGATTATTGTTGTTGTTGTTGTTGTTGCGGTTGTTATTGTTGTTGGGATGATTGTTGTAGTTGTTGTTATTGTTATTGTTGTTGTTGTGCCATTTGTTGTAGTTGCGATTGATGTTGCGATTGTTGGGAAAGTTGTTGTTGTTTTGGTGACTCTTATCACCATTTTTCTCCCACTTTCTTTTGACTAGCTTCACGTTGGCCTCTTCGGCCGCCTGTTCTTTAATTCTTCCCTCAATCTGGTTCACTAGTTTGTGAGCCATTCTACATGCCTTTTGTATGGAGGCAGGCTCGTGTGAACTTATATCTTCTTGGATTCTCTCCGACAACCCTTTCACAAACGCATCGATCTTCTCTTCCTCATCTTCGAACGCTCTCGGACACAATAGGCACAATTCTGTGAATCGTCTTTCGTATGAAGTAATATCGAATCCCTGTGTTCATAACCCTCTAAGTTCTGTCTTGAGCTTATTGACCTCGGTTCTGGGATGGTACTTCTCGTTCATCAAGTGCTTGAATGCTGACCACGGTAGCGCGTAAGCAGCATCTTGTCACACTTGCTCTAGATAGGTATTCCACCAAGTTAACGCAATACCTGTGAAGGTATGCGTAGCGTACTTCACTTTGTCTCCTTCAGCACACTTACTTATGGCAAACACCGATTCAACTTTCTCGGTCCACCATTTTAATCGGATTGGTCCTTCGGTCCCATCAAATTCTGAAGGTTTGCAGGCAGTGAATTCCTTGTAGGAGCATCCTACACAATTTCTTGCGCCGTTAGCTGTATTGCTAGATTCAAAGTTATTGTTGGTATGTAGCGCGGCCTGTACTGCGGCTATGTTTGAAGTAAGAAAGGCAAGAAATTCCTCTTCGCTCGTATTCAAGGTGTGTCGAGTAGCCAGTGCCATTTCCTTCAAAATAGTCAAATGAAATAATTTAATCATACAGAATATTAAGAGTAGTCAATAGTATATCGTAGCATAATATGAACTCATTTATAAAAGATTTTTCTTCATATTAGCATTTTATAAGTTTAAATTCGGGTACTACCTACCCGTTAAGTTCATACTTAGTAGCTAATTTACAATTCAACTACTACAATTCCATATTAAAAGCTGATTATAATAATATATCACATACAAATATTCTTCAAACTTACAACTTCGCTATATTACATATAACATGAAATATAGTACACTATGATACAGAACAGTTTTGAAGATAAATCTAGTTAATACGCAAGTTGTTCAGCAAAGGAAATAAAGATACGTAATTCATAAGTCCAGAAACAAGTCATGCATTCTGGTTTTACTAAGACGACTTCCCATCCTTGGTCTTGTGAAAAATAACAGTTATGACCATTAGTTAGGCAGCATGTTGTAATGTCGTCAAAAGGACGAGGGTTTCATAATGTCCAACAGCCCCGTAATAATCTAAAAACCTTGTTTCTCACCCCAACTACTGAATCCGTCACTTGTGGGAAAGTTTTATTTAAAAGTTGCAATCCAATGTTCTTTTTCTCACTTTGGTAAGAAGCGAACATCACTAATCCGTAAGCATAACATGCTTCTTTATGTTGCATGTTAGAAGCTCTTTCTAATTCACGAAATCCTATGTTGGGATATGTTGAGTCAAAATAGGTTCTTAACCCGTAGCGTAAAATTGCATTTGGGTTCCCCGCATTTAACGCTTTAAAGAAAACATAGCGTAACTTAAAGTCTCCCAATGTGATATACCCCACCTATCAAAGGAAAGCCTTTTATAAACTAAGGCATTTCTGGAAAGTCTTTCAAATGTTTGACAAGTTAATTTCGCCATAACTAAATGTGCTGATGAATTCTGACCGACTCTAGACAAGATTTCCTCAATCATATCCTCTGGTAGGTCTTCTAAAATATTCGGTTGTCTACCCTTAACGTCCATTTTGTTTTTATACTATAAAATAGACAAGGATTAGATTCGTAATAACAAACAATACAAGCAATTTTTACATAGAACATAAAAGTACAAGCACACTACAATACATTTATTACACAACATGCTCACACCCCTCTAATCTGAATCACTGGTTTCTTCTTCTTCGGACTTGGTTCTTTTTCCTAATCTTCTAGGGATATATGATGTTCCTCTAATACGAGTCGTCGTTTTCCACATTGGTTTAGAAAAACCTGGTGGTTTACAGGTTCTCGAGTTATTGTCACGATATTGAAAATACGGGTGTTGACGGTACATATAAAGTTCATAGGGGTCGGAATCAGATTTCTATATTTTGATGCCTTTTCCCTTATTATTTTCTTTTGCCTCATTAAATTGGGTCGGGGTAATTTCTATAACATCATCGGAATCCTCATCAGGATCCGATTCATCGAAAAATTGGTAATTTTCCCAATATTTTGCTTCCTTAGCGGAAACACCATTGACCATTATTAACTTTGGTCCATTGGTTGAGGATTTTCTTTTATTTGACCGGTTTTCTGTAGTTCCTACTATTCCCCCCTCCGGAACCTCTTCTTCTTCTGGTTCCTCTTCTTCTGGTTCCTCTTCTTCCGGTTCCGTTTCCTCTTCTTTCGGTTCTTCGGGAACTTCTGAATCTTGCCAATATATATTCTACTCTTCGTTATTATTAGGTGAGTCAATGGAATTTGTGTTAGAGGTAGACATCTATCACACAATATCAAACATGCTGAGAGATTAATATATCACATAATATTTACATGTTAATAATATATAGTTTCTAACAAAAATGTTAAGCAATCATTTTTAAAGAAAACACGGTCGAAGTCCAGACTCACTAATGCATCCTAACAAACTCGATAAGACACACTAATGCAAATTTTATGGTTCTCTAAGACCAACGCTCGGATACCAACTGAAATATAGTTGTGGACAACCACTGTCCCACCCAGTGCCTTCCCAGCTAATCGCCTGGTGACCACTCAGTGTACCTCAGATACTGATTTTAGGGCCTGCCTCTCGGCTACTGCCAACCCTCGTAAGGGATCGCAAGGAGTAAGAGCCAATGCTTCGTCACAGGTAACACTGTGAGAACCTCCTTTACGACTAACCCGCCACACATGGACGGCGTTATACCAGCTCTGATACCAACTGAAATGTCTCGTTCATATTGATTATTAACGTTCCATATTAATTGATTTCGTGGCGAGGTTTTGACCTCTATATGAGACGTTTTTCAAAGACTGCATTCATTTTTAAAATAACCATAACCTTTATTTTATCAATAAAGGTTTTAAAAACATTACGTAGATTATCAAATAATGATAATCTAAAATATACTGTTTACACACGACCATTACATAATGGTTTACAATAGAAATATATTACATCGACATATATTTCTTGAATGCAGTTTTTACATAATGTCATACAAACATGGACTCCAAATCTTGTCCTTATTTAAGTATGCAACAGCGGAAGCTCTTAGTATTCACCTGAGAATAAACATGCTTTAAACGTCAACAAAAATGTTGGTGAGTTATAGGTTTAACCTATATATATCAAATCGTAACAATAGACCACAAGATTTCATATTTCAATACACATCCCATACATAGAGATAAAAATCATTCATATGGTGAACACCTGGTAACCAACATTAACAAGATGCATATATAAGAATATCCCCATCATTCCGGGACACCCTTCGGATATGATATAAATTTCGAAGTACTAAAGCATCCGGTACTTTGGATGGGGTTTGTTAGGCCCAATAGATCTATCTTTAGGATTCGCGTCAATTAGGGTGTCTGTTCCCTAATTCTTAGATTACCAGACTTAATAAAAAGGGGCATATTCGATTTCGATAATCCAACCATAGAATGTAGTTTCACGTGCTTGTATCTATTTTGTAAATCATTTATAAAACCAGCATTTATTTTCATCCCAAAAATATTAGATTTTAAAAGTGGGACTATAACTCACTTTCACAGATATTTCCTTTCTTGAAAATAAGACTTGACCACGGATCGATTCACGATCCTATACAAATATGTACATATATATCAAAGTATGATCAAAATATAATTACAACCATTTTTATTATCTTTTAAAGATTTGAGTGTATTAAGTCAACTGTCCTCGTTAATAACCTACAACTAGTTGTCCACAGTTAGATGTACAGAAATAAATCGATATATATTATCTTGAATCAATCCACGACCCAGTGTATACACATCTCAGGCTAGATCACAACTCAAAGTATATATATTTTTGGAATCAACCTCAACCCTGTATAGCTAACTCCAACATTACTGCATATAAAGTGTCTATGGATGTTCCAAATAATATATATACATGGGTCGATATGATATGTCAAAAAATTTGCATACGTGTCTATGGTATCCCAAGATTACATAATATATTAGAATACATGTATAATACAATATAAGATTTGTTAAACATTTCCCGTATCTAAAAAGATCAAAAATATCCCATCTTGTTTTACCCATAACTTCTTCATTTTAAATCCGTTTTGAGTGAATCAAATTGCTATGGCTTCATATTGAACTCTAATTTAAGAATCCAAACAGAAAAAGTATAGGTATATAGTTGTAAATTTAAGTTACATGTCAATTACTAAAGAGGTAGTCATTTCCGTCGAAAGAACGACATCTTGATGACCATTTTGAAAAACATACTTTCACTTTGAGTTTAACCAAGATTTTTGGATATAGTTTCATGTTCATATGGAAAATCATTTTCCCAGAAGAACAACTTTTAAATCAAAGTTTATCATAGATTTTAATTATCCAAACCAAAACAGCCCCCGGTTTCACTATGACGGCGTATATCCGATTTTATGGTGTTCATCGTGTTTCCAGGTTTTAAATCATTAAGTTAGCAAATCATATAGATATAGAAAATGTGTTTAGTTGATTTTAAAAGTCAAGTTAGAAGGATTAACTTTTGTTTGCGAACAAGTTTAGAATTAACTAAACTATGTTCTAGTGATTACAAGTTTAAACCTTCGAATAAGATAGCTTTATATGTATGAATCGAATGATGTTATGAACATCATTACTACCTCAAGTTTTCTGGATAAAACTACTGGAAATGAGAAAAATGGATCTAGCTTCAAAAGATCCTTGGATGGCTTGAAAGTTCTTGAAACAGAATCATGACACGAAAACAGTTCAAGTAAGATTTTCACTCGAAATAAGATTGTTATAGTTGTAGAAATTTAATCAAAGTTTGAATATGAATATTACCTTGAATTAGAAAGATAACCTACTGTAAATAACAAAGGTTCTTTAATCTTAGATGATTACTTGGAATGGATTAGAAAGCTTGGAAGTAGACTTGCAAACTTGGAAGTATTCTTGATTTTTATGAAACTATACTTATGGAATTTATGAAGAACACTTAGAACTTGAAGATGGAACTTGAGAGAGATCAATTAGATGAATAAAATTGAATAATGAAAGTGTTTGTAGGTGTTTTTGGTCGTTGGTATATGGATTAGATATAAAGGATATGTAATTTTGTTTTCATGTAAATAAGTCATGAATGATTACTAATATTTTTGTAATTTTATGAGATATTTCATGCTAGTTGCCAAATGATGGTTCCCACATATGTTAGGTGACTCACATGTCAGCTAAGAGCTGATCATTGGAGTGTATATACCAATAGTACATACATCTAAAAGCTGTGTATTGTACGAGTACGAATACGGGTGCATACGAGTAGAATTGTTGATGAAACTGAACGAGGATGTAATTGTAAGCATTTTTGTTAAGTAGAAGTACTTTGATATGTGTCTTTAAGTCTTTCAAAAGTGTATGAATACATGTGACGATCGCTCCAAATCCATATGGACGAACACGTCATTCATCGATTTCATTGCGAGGTATTTGACCTTTATATGATACGTTTTGTAAACATTGCATTCTTTTAAAAAGGCACACCATAAATGAATATTTAAATGAAAGGTTTTCGACATCTGATGATTTCTACATATAGTCAATCACCGTAAATAATAGTTTACAATAATACTTCCGTTGACAATGCAGTCAAAATAAGATACATGGTGATTATTTGGTGAATGCAACGTTTCCTTAAAAAATATGTCATGTAAGACTCCGTGCACATAGCTTGTCTAACACATAAGCAAACAGCGGAAGACTTCTAGGAAACCTGAGAATAAACATGCTAACAAGTGTCAACACAAAGGTTGGTGAGTTCATAGTTTTATTGTTTCATATAATCTGTATATAAAGGTGGATCACAAGATTTCAGTTGTTTCATCCAGAAACGTTTATCAAAATATTCTACGAAATTGAGCACCATGGTAACTAAACTTAACGTATATATAATTTGTACCCTTTGTATAATCATCTTAATAGTACACGCAAACCAACGTGTACGCTTCTCAAATAGCATACGTCCGTTAAAAGGCTAGTGCTCTAGCTCGGACGGGGATATCAAGCCCTATGGATCCATATACTACTACTCGCGCCCACCAGTTCTTATAACTGGTAGTTAACAGTTACCAAAGCTAAGGGATTTTCGGTTCAAACTCAGTGTAGAATTTAGTATGTACTTGTATCCATTGCATTTAAAATAAAGTGCATGTATTCTCAGCCCAAAAATATATATTACAAAAGCAATTAAAAAGGGATCAATGAAACTCACCTTAGCAGCATATAAAGTTGTTCACCAAAATGTGACCGAAACTCGGATTACCAATTAATCGTAGATCTCAACCTAGAGAACATATGTTGGTCAATAAATGTCTATCAAGCTAGGTCAAGTCATAGTGTATCACAATCCTAATGCTCGAGATCGACATATAATAGTTATCCAAAGTCGTTTCAAAAAGTCAATTTTGACAATAGTTCAACAAAACGAGACGTGCCTTATATAAGGATTTATTTACTCGGTTGGTAATATTTAAAAGTTCACTTTATCAATCTCGTAAACAAGTTGTTTAAATCTTAATTGCAGATTCAAAAGCAATTTCAATTAACGTCAATCATAATTCAGTTGATCATATCTTTTAATCCGTTCATCGAAACTATTCGATATCTAAATGAAAAGTTATTGATTTTTCGCCAGCTTTCCAAAAACATGTATATCATATACCTTTTACTAGTAATATATGTATTTAATTAGTGATTCATTATAAACTGTTTAACAACAAAATTTAGCATACAAGCATATATAAATATATATACTCGAGCACTAGACATGGATACATAATTAATATATAAAAGATAAGATATGAGTGCTTACGTATCAGTATTGAGATTCAATATTGTAGGAAAGTACGTAGACGTAACGGAGATGATAAACACTAGGTTTGATTCACAAATATACCCCCGAACATTACCCATAACCTCCTTGGCAATAACCCATAATTTCCTTAGCTCTATCCCGCTTGAAAACCATTTTGAAAATAACTCACTCATGACCTCGTCGTAGTATTTTATGTATAATACATAATTAATAATACTAATAATAATAATATTAATAATAATATTAATCTTAATAATATAAATAATAATAATAATAATAATAATAATAATAATAATAATAATAATAATAATAATAATAAAATAAATTAAATAAATATTACGGAGTAATAATACTAGAGAAAGAGAGATAGATTCTGAGCCAAAAATCGTGCAATTTATAGAACCTTTTCTGAAAAAGTACCCCATGCGATCGCATGGGATTTGTGCTTCAAGGCAATGCGATCGCATGGCCCTCTGATCCAGCTCACAAACTTTTAACTTTTTGTTTGTCGACATAATTTTATATAATATATTTAATTTATATAATTAATTATATATTATATTAAATTCACATGCATAGTTGACTTGTAATTTTTGTTCCGATAAGTCGTACGTCATCCCTCGACTTATGTTCCGGTTCCGGTTTTTCAAATGTCCTTTCTTACGCTGAGAAAACTTGTATTTTACATTTCGTGTCACGTACCTTTGTCAAAATATAGCCTTAAATTATCCCTAAACTATACCACTCAAAGTATATCTTAAACTTTCGAGTATTTTGATCATTTACTTCTATAAATCATCATCTCGCTATTTGTTAATATATATATAATAACAATTCGTTTTTATGACCAAGTTAATATTATATTTTATCGTATTGTTAAATATATATTTTCAATATTAATAAACACGTTTTAAAATACATATTCATATATCTAATTCCAACAGTTGATATTCCTTAATATTGTATGTGTCCAAATTACGTTATTTAAACAAACACTTTACCATTTATTCCGAATACCGTTAAGAATGAATGATTTCCCAAATCAACGTGGACCTTACAACAGAGACCCGTAATAATATCATAATCCTTAAGGAATTCAATAATTATCTTTTAATTCAATCGTTTGGCATAATCTTTTAACTCTGTATCTAAATATATCAATCAGATAATCAAACCAATAAGTTTAATGCACAGTATCATATACTCAACACTTTGTTATGTTTTCAATTTATGGTATATATATGTATCTATTTACATATAATTGTTCGTGAATCGTTGAGAACAATCGAAAGGTAATTGAATAGTTCAAAAATTTTGAGATTCAACTTTACAGACTTTGCTTATCGTGTCGGAAACGTTAAAGATTAAGTTTAAATTTGGTCAGAAATTTCCGGGTCATCACAGTACCTACCCGTTAAAGAAATTTCATCCCGAAATTTGAGTGAGGTCGTCATGGCTGACAATAAAAATGTTTTCATGACGAATATGAGTTGGTAAATATAATTTTATCACCATTGAATAATACGGATAAAACAATCCGATTACTCGAAGCGTATGAAAGAAGTTATCGTAATAGAGTGAAATGGAGAATAGAGATTCGTCTTATCTCTTGATGTAGTAACGATTGATTTCCGGAATTTAAGGAATAGAAAATCTTCATAATTTAAATAAGATTTGATTCTTCGAAATTTAAGGAAATTAGGATTTTCTTTGATTAAATGCGTAATCTGCCTCGATTGCTATGTCTGATATCTTGCTATAAATTAACCTCTTCCGTTTCATTTATTTTCACCACTCCTATAATCTTCTTTCTTATTTCATACTTACAAAAGATTTGTGAAAATGCTTCATCCAGTTCTGATTCTTGATATTTTCTTGGCTATCATATCATTCATTCTTCTTTTTCATCTGCCACCAGAGGAGGTTATTTTCTTCTACTATTACCTTGGGGTTATATTATTTTTTATTCTCCTGTGTCTTTATATTGCTATACGCATTGATATACACGGTTTGTAATTTCGGGGTTGTTTTCGGGCTTTATATTTTCCATTATATTTCGGAGCTTCATGCTTTCGTTTTCTCTTCCCGACTTTAAGTCAAGCGAATAATGGTCCAAAATTCGTAGGTGATAATGCTAAAAACGAACATATATTTCATAGCATTATTCCTCAAGAAAGACAAGCTTTTAGTTGCAATTGTTCTATTTACAAGTGATATTCGTTTAAATAATAAAAGGTGAAGACAAAAGACAGATTCGACGAATTGAAGACGCAAACGACCAAAAAGCTCAAAAGTACAAAAGACAATCAAAAAGGTTCCAATTATTGATAAGAAACGTCTCGAAATTACAAGAGTACAAGATTCAAAACGCAAAGTACAAAATATAAAATTGTACGCAAGGACGTTCGAAAATCCGGAACCGGGACCAGAGTCAACTCTTAACGCTCGACGCAACGGACTAAAAATTACAAGTTAACTATGTATATAAATATAATATAATATATAATTAATTATATTAATTATATATATATTATATATATAATAAAAACCGTCGGCAGAGAAAGACTCCAAGATGTGAGCTGGAATTTCAAACTCCGCGACTCGCGGAGTTTGAAGGCCAAAATGGCCGCGAGTCGCGGAGACCCAAAATGAAAAAATGCCTATAAAGCCAACCGAATTCTGAACGCAAAATATCAATCTTTTTCTTCTCTTATCATACGTAAAATTTATATATATATATATATATATATAATTTATATTTTAATTTTAATTATAATTCTAATAATAAGGGTATGTTAGCGAATATTGTAAGGGTGTAAGTCGAAATTCTGTCCGTGTAACGCTACGCTATTTTTAATCATTGTAAGTTATGTTCAACCTTTTTACATTAATGTCTCGTAGCTAAGTTATTATTATGCTTATTTAAAACGAAGTAATCATGATGTTGGGCTAATTACTAAAATTGGGTAATTGGGCTTTGTACCATAATTGGGGTTTGGATAAAAGAACGACACTTGTGGAAATTAGACTATGGGCTATTAATGGGCTTTATATTTGTTTAACTAAATGATAGTTTGTTAATGTTAATATAAAGATTTACAATTGGGCGTCCCTATAAATTACCATATACACTCGATCGGACACGATGGGCGGGGTATTTATATGTACGAATAATCGTTCATTTAACCGGACACGGGAATGGATTAATAGCCACTAGAATTATTAAAACAGGGATGAAATTACATTCAAGGGTAATTGGTGTAATTGTTAACAAAGTAGTAAAACCTTGGTTTACACGCAGTCGATAACCTGGTGTATTCATTAAACAAAGTATTAAAACCTTGTTACAATTCGAATCCCCAATTAGTTGGAATATTTAACTTCGGGTATAATAATAATTTGACGAGGACACTCGCACTTTATATTTATGACTGATGGACTGTTATGGACAAAAACCAGACGGACATATTAAATAATCCAGGACAAAGGACAATTAACCCATGGGCATAAAACTAAAATCAACACGTCAAACATCATGATTACGGAAGTTTAAATAAGCATAATTCTTTTATTTCATATTTAATTTCCTTTATTTTATATTTAATTGCACTTCTAATTATCGCATTTTTATTTATTGTTATTTAATCGCACTTTTAATTATCGTACTTTTTAATTATCGTAAGTTTATTTTATCGCACTTTTATTATTCGCAATTTCATTATCGTTATTTACTTTACGCTTTAATTTAAGTCTTGTATTTATTTTATATTTTATATTAGGTTTTAACTGCGACTAAAGTCTTAAAATCGACAAACCGGTCATTAAACGGTAAAAACCCCCCTTTATAATAATAATATTACTTATATATATATTTGTATTTTTATAAAAGTAAACTAATATAGCGTTGAGCTTTGTTTAAAGATTTCCCTGTGGAACGAACCGGACTTACTAAAAACTACACTACTGTACGATTAGGTACACTGCCTATAAGTGTTGTAGCAAGGTTTAAGTATATCCATTCTATAAATAAATAAATATCTTGTGTAAAATTGTATCGTATTTAATAGTATTTTCGCACTAAAAATAATACTATTTTATATACACCTCGCATAACATCAAGTATTTTTGGCGCCGCTGCCGGGGAGCACTCTTAAACGCCGGAAGCGCAACGCTAATATAAAAAAAAAAAAAAAAGATTTTTAGTTACTTTTATTAAAAGTCGTTTTTGTAAAAACACGTTTTAAAAATTCGAAAATATAAAAAGAAAAACAAAAATATAAGTATTTTTAAGATTTTGTTAAATATTTAAGTTTTATAAGTTTCTTTATTTTTATTTTAGTTTATAAAAATATAAGTTTTAATATCTTTTATTTAATTAAAAAACAGAAAACAGAAAGAAAAAAAAATAAATAAAGAAAAAACGCGTCAAATATTGAAAGCTGTCATCTGAATTCTGGAACCCCGCGACTCGCGGGGTTTGAAGCATAAAATACCGCGACTCGCGGAGACCATCTGACACACGGACAGAAGCCCTAATTCAGCATTAATTACGGGTATTAATTAATTATTATTATTATTTAACCCTAATAATTATTATTATTATTAGTTTTATTTTAACTTTTACTTTTTAATTAATTTGTATTTTTAGTTTAATTAATTTATTTAAATTGTAAAATTAGTAGTTTTATTAAATAAATAATATAAAAATAATATTTTTATAAAAATTGTAATTTTTACAACTTTTTGTATATTTTTATATTTTGTCCCTTTTTAATCGTTGTAGCATAACTTTTGTATTTTTAGCTCATATTTAATTTTAAACTTAGTTTTTGCTATAGTTATTTTTACTCCTAGATTTTTAGGCTTTGCCGTAGAATTCCTTAAGTGCTTTTTCTTTAGACTAAGATTTAGGTGCTTTAGAATTTTGCGACGCCTTTTTAAGTTTTAGTTTCTTTTTAAGTTATTTCCATTTGGGATTTAGTTTTTCCTGTAAGCTTTAATATTTTTAGACACCTTTTACTATGTATCAATTATCATTTCAATTAGTAATTTCAATTTGCGATTATAATTTTAAGTTAGTTGTAGTAATAAGGTTAGGTTAGTTAAGTATTTTTAAGTTTTTATAAGTTTCTTTTATTTTTCCGTCACCTTTTATTTTTCAACCATTTTTTTCTTTTTCGACCTTTTGCGACGAACTCTTTTTCTCTCTTATTTCTCGCCATTCTAGTTTTTAGGACTTAGAATTTTTTCTACTTCTTATCTAAATTTCTTAAAATTACGAAAATTTATTTTAAGTGGTTAAATTAATAGACATCAAAATTTTCTGGTTCGTAGCAATAGTTGGATTTGTACGTGGACCGGGTTATTGGAGCCAAACAGTCCTCAATTATATTGAGACCAAACGAATCCTGCCCCTCTGCTGCATCTTTTGGCTATTCGAAACGTGGGCAAAATCAGAAAAGTCTATTGATTGGATAACTTATTATAATTTTTCTTTCCTTTTAAAAACTAATAGGATATTCAGTGAATGCACCGAGCAAGACGTTCATCACCTTTTGTACGTTCACCACCTGTAACTAGATCAAGACATTTAGCAAATATAACCGCCGTTGATTTTTCTTTAGAATCGTCATCTAGTCAACCAAGTACTTCAGTTCAAATTTCCGATAATCCATTTTTTGAACCCGACCTCACAATTGAGAATCCGGAAAATATTCAGGAACGGTTCGTAGATCCTGAACCACTAAACTTTCCTCCGGAACCACCAATCATTCAAACAGAGATTGTTGAGGAACGAACCATTAAATCAGAATCATCTAGTGATACCGATTCAACAAATTCAATTATGGAGAATCTGGAACCTTTAAGTATGGAAGACCGAATGAGAGCTAAACGCACTGGCCAAGGTCACGCAATTACTCATCCAGACATTAATGCGCCAGATTATAAAATCAAAGGACAAATTTTACACATGGTGACTAATCAATGCCAATTTAGTGGTGCGCCGAAGGAAGATCAAAATGAACATCTACGTACCTTTAATAGGATCTGCACACTATTTAAAATCCGAGAAGTGGAGGATGAACAGATATATCTCATGTTATTTCCCTGGACTTTAAAGGGAGAAGCCAAAGATTGGTTGGAATCGTTACCTGAAGGGGCGATCGATACATGGGACGTTTTAGTTGACAAATTTCTTAAACAATTCTTTCCTGCATCTAAAGCCGTAAGACTTCAAGCGGAAATTGTTACGTTCACACAGAAACCAAATGAAACTCTATATGAGGCGTGGACAAGATATGGAAAGTTATTAAGAGGATGTCCGCAACATGGTTTAGACACCTGTCAAATAGTACAAATATTCTACCAAGGATGCGACATCACTACAAGGAAAGATATAGATATAGCAGCTGGTGGTTCTATTATGAAGAAAACCGAAACTGATGCTTACAAAATTATTGATAACACTGCTTCCCACTCACATGAGTGGCACCAAGAAAAAGATATCATTAGATCATCTAAAGCAACTAGAGCCGATTCTAGCCATGACTTAGATTCCATTTCCGCAAAGATAGATGCTGTGGAGAGACGAATGGAAAAGATGACTAAAGATATTCACTCAATACGAATTAGTTGTGAGCAGTGTGGAGGACCACATTTGACAAAAGATTGTCTCAGTATTGAATTAACAATGGAACAAAGAGAGAATATTTCATACATAAACCAAAGACCTGGAAATAATTATCAGAATAATTATCAACCGCCAAGACCAATTTACAATCAAAACCAGAATTATAATCGAAATATTCCATACAACAACCAACAAGGTCCTAGCAATCAACAAGTATCCAATAATACTTACAATCAGCAAAGACCTAATTTTCAAAACAAACCACCACAACAAACCGATGATAAAAAGCCGAATTTAGAAGATATGATGACGAAGCTAGTTGAAACTCAAACGCAGTTTTTCACATCTCAAAAACAAACCAATGAACAAAATGCTCAAGCATTTAAAAATCAACAAGCTTCTATTCAAAATCTGGAACAAGAAGTAAGTAACCTAGCAAGATTAATAGGTGAAAGAAAACCGGGAAGTCTACCTAGTGATACAAATGCTAACCCCCGGAATGAAACAGCTAAAGCTATTACCACAAGAAGTGGTACAACACTTAAACCACCTGAAATACCTGTAACTTCTGATAAAACTATTCCTACTCCACAAGAACCACAACCTGATCAAGATAAGGAAAAAGAACCGGTAGTTGAAAAGGATAATGAAAATAACACAGTTAAGGATAAACCTTATGTTAAACCATACCAACCACCACTTCCTTACCCGAGTAAAATGAAGAAAGAAAAACTTGAAGCCGAGCAATCCAAATTCTTGGATATGTTTAAACAGATAAATGTAAATCTTCCTTTCATTGATGTGATTTCAGGAATGCCTAGATATGCTAAATTCTTGAAAGATCTAATCTCAAATAGAAAGAAAATGGAAGAACTCTCGGCTGTTACTATGAATGCTAATTGTTCAGCAGTGCTGTTGAATAAGATACCAGAAAAATTATCTGATCCAGGAAGTTTCACAATTCCATATTTTCTGGGTAGTCTTAGTTCAATAGAAGCATTGGCAGACTTAGGTGCTAGTATAAATCTAATGCCGTATTCACTATACACTAAACTAGACCTTGGAGAATTAAAACCAACCAGAATAAGCATACAACTAGCCGATAGATCAATAAAATATCCTAGAGGGATAATGGAGAACATGCTAGTTAAAGTTGGTACTTTAGTATTTCCAGTAGATTTTGTTGTTTTGGACATGGAAGAAGATTCTCAAGTTCCTCTCATATTAGGAAGACCATTCTTAAACACGGCTAAAGCAATGATAGACGTGTTCGGTAAGAAACTGACCCTAAGTATAGAGGATGAGAGTGTTACCTTTTCAGTTGATAGAGCAATGCAACAACCACAATCTGCAGATGATACATGTTATTATATTCAAACTATAGATGCACATGCAGAATTATTAGAAGAATTTCCAGAATTACGAGGAACAGGAGAATGTTCTTTAGGAGAAGGTAATGAACCAATTGATGAAGCTGAAATGTTAGCTACACTTATAGCTAATGGATATGAACCAACAATAGAAGAAATTCAAATGCTAAAAGAAGAAGACAGATATCGATATAAATCATCGATAGAAGAACCTCCGAAATTAGAGTTAAAGCCACTTCCAAACCATTTGGAATACGCTTATTTACATGGTGAATCTGAATTACCTGTAATAATATCGTCTTCTCTTACTGAAAATGAGAAATCACAACTCATTTCTGTGTTGAAAGCTCATAAACCAGCCATTGCATGGAAGATTCATGATATTAAAGGAATAAGTCCTTCGTATTGCACACATAAAATCCTTATGGAAGAGGGTCATAAAACGTATGTGCAACGCCAACGAAGACTAAATCCTAATATGCAAGATGTAGTTAAGAAAGAGATTATTAAACTGCTAGATGCAGGTTTGATATATCCAATTTCTGATAGTCCATGGGTAAGCCCAGTTCAATGTGTACCTAAGAAGGGTGGCATGACTGTCATTACAAATGAGAAAAATGAGCTTATTCCTACTAGGACTGTAACAGGATGGCGTGTATGTATTGATTATAGAAAATTAAATGACGCCACCAGAAAAGATCACTTTCCCTTACCTTTCATAGATCAAATGTTGGAAAGATTAGCCGGAAATAGTTACTATTGTTTTCTAGATGGATTTTCCGGATATTTTCAAATTCCAATAGCACCCGAAGATCAAGAGAAAACCACATTCACGTGCCCTTATGGTACTTTTGCTTACAAACGCATGCCATTTGGACTTTGTAACGCCCCTGCAACCTTTCAAAGGTGTATGATGGCGATTTTTCACGACATGATAGAAGAATGCATGGAAGTATTCATGGATGACTTTTCAGTCTTCGGTGATACATTTAAATCATGTCTAGTTAATCTGGAACGAATGCTAATTAGATGCGAAAAATCAAATCTAGTACTTAATTGGGAGAAATGCCATTTCATGGTTAAAGAAGGCATCGTTCTTGGACATAAAATTTCAAAAGAAGGAATTGAAGTGGATAGAGCTAAAGTAGATGTAATTGCTAAACTTCCACATCCCACCAATGTTAGAGGAGTTAGGAGTTTTCTAGGGCATGCCGGTTTTTACCGACGTTTCATAAAAGATTTTTCTAAAATTGCCACTCCTATGAATAAACTCCTAGAAAAGGATGCTCCATTCATCTTTTCAGATGAGTGTATCAAATCTTTTAATATTCTTAAAGAGAAACTCACTAATGCGCCGATCATGATAACACCAAATTGGAATCTACCATTTGAACTAATGTGCGATGCAAGTGATTTTGCAATGGGAGCCGTTTTAGGACAAAGGATTGAAAAACGATTTCAACCTATATATTATGCTAGTAAGACGTTACAAGGAGCACAAACGAACTATACAACTACTGAAAAAGAACTCCTTGCTATTGTCTTTGCTTTTGACAAATTTCGATCATATCTCGTTCTAGCAAAAACGGTGGTCTATACCGACCATTCTGCTCTTAGATACCTATTTTCAAAACAAGATGCTAAACCAAGACTAATCCGTTGGATCTTACTCTTACAAGAGTTTGATATTGAAATCCGAGATAAAAGAGGAGCAGAAAATCTCGCCGCTGATCATCTTTCTCGTCTTGAAAATCCTGAGTTAGAAGTTCTAAATGAATCAGCCATACAAGACAACTTTCCTGATGAATATCTATTGAAGATAGATTATAAAGAAATCCCATGGTTTGCAGACTATGCAAACTACTTAGTTTGTGGATTCCTTGAAAAAGGATTATCGTACCAAAGACGAAAGAAATTCTTCAGTGATATAAAACACTATTTCTGGGAAGATCCACATCTGTTTAAAAGTTGTCCCGATGGAATAATACGCCGATGTGTATTTGGAGATGAAGCTAGTAAAATTTTAAACCATTGTCACACAGGACCAACAGGAGGGCATTATGGGCCTCAACTAACAGCAAGAAAAGTTTATGAAGCTGGATTCTATTGGCCTACAATTTACAAAGACGCACACCTTCTTTGCAAATCCTGTGATGCATGTCAAAGGGCCGGAAAAATAAGTCAACGTGATGAAATGCCACAAAATGTCATCCAAGTATGTGAAGTATTTGACATTTGGGGTATTGACTTTATGGGTCCATTTCCAAAATCTCATAATAATCTATATATACTCGTAGCCATTGATTATGTATCTAAATGGGCGGAAGCACAAGCTCTCCCAACTAACGATGCACGAGTTGTAGTCAACTTTTTAAAACGTCTTTTTGCAAGGTTTGGAACACCGAAAGCTTTAATAAGTGATCGGGGTACTCATTTCTGTAATAATCAACTTGAGAAAGTTCTTAAAAGATATGGAGTAACTCATAAAATCTCCACCGCATATCATCCACAAACAAGTGGACAAGTTGAAAATACCAACCGAGCTTTAAAACGTATTCTAGAGAAAACCGTAGGATCAAATCCGAAGGAATGGTCCATTAAATTGGAGGATGCACTCTGGGCTTTTAGAACAGCCTACAAAACTCCAATTGGAACCACACCTTTTAGACTTGTTTATGGAAAAGCATGTCATCTTCCAGTAGAAATTGAACACAAAGCATTTTGGGCTTTGAAGACATGTAATCTTGATTTACATGAAGCCGGACGTCTACGATTAAGTCAACTAAACGAATTAGAAGAATTAAGACATGAAGCATACGAAAATTCGTTAATCTATAAGGAAAGAACGAAGAAATGGCATGATAAAAGAATCGGAAGTTCAAAAGAATTTAAAGAAGGAGACAGAGTTCTTCTTTTCAATTCACGATTCAAGCTATTTCCTGGAAAATTGAAATCAAGATGGTCTGGACCATTCATAGTCAAAAGAGTTTTCCCATACGGAACGATAGAATTAATAAATTCAAATGGGATTGAATTTAAAGTTAATGGTCACAGAGTTAAACATTACATACATGGTCCGATGAAAGTCGACAACGAAGTTAATCACAATTTCGACACCACAGCTAACTAAGTGTGGGGAGAATCAAGTCTTTAAAGGATAATATGTATTTCTGTTAGAGTTAGATTGTATGTTTTCGTGTAGTTCTCGAAAATGGAACCCGAATGGTCTTTCCCTAGCAGACCCTAAAGAACTAGTCTTCTTCCCCCATTCTGAATTTTTATTTTTTTTAGGTTTTTACAAAATGAAGACTGCCTGTGAACTAAACCATGGTCTAATGCTACACGCTTTGATTACTAAAAGAAATAATGATATACTCCCGAGTGAAATAGTATCAGTAATCAGAGAAAGAATGGACGGAGTTAGAAAAGAATCCAGATGCGAAGATAATAAGTTACAATTTGGTAAAGGAAAATCAAAATCCGCAGCGAAAAGAAGAGCACGACACCTAGAACGATGTCACAAATGCGGAAAATGGTCACATGGAGGTAAATGTTCAAATAATCAAACCTATTCAAATACCGAATTTGTTACTTTATGCAGAGACGGACCGTTCATATGTTTAGAAGAAAAGACACTGAATGCTCGAGGTTACGCCTATGTAGCCATGGAAAACCAATTAAACCGACTATCTTATGAATGGGATAGATCATATAACTAAGAAATCTATTTCACAGGTATGTCTGTACAGTTTTTATTTTTATTTTTAACCTTTTGATAATAAACGCTAATTTGTTCGCTAAAAAGTATTAAATTGGTATTGAATAAAATTAGGTTTGGCGACCGAAATTATTGATATCATTCAAAAATTTATTACATCACTGCGAAATTTAACGTTTATTCTTAAGGTATAAATATCTTTAAACAATCAACCCAAAATATTTCAAAAATTCGTCATGAGTTAAATTAGGTCTTGGAACCGAAATTACTTTACCGAAAAGAGGGGCGCATATTTTTGATAATATTTGATTGATTAAAGTGGGATAAAAAGACAAAAAGATTTTTAATTTTATTTTTACCATGTTTTTAATCTTAATATTTAAATCTTAAATTAATATTGTAAACTCTGTAAAAACAATATATTTAAAATTGTAAATATTTGAAAAATTAATATAAGTTTGATATAAATTTATAAATTTTTAAATTAAGTTTGGTGTGAATTTTTAATTTTTAAAATATTAATTTTTAATTTTATGCATTTCAAATTTTAAGTTTGGTATGAATTTTTAATATTAATATTGAATTTTATATTTAAGTTGTGTGAATTTAAAAACAAAAATTTACTTTATCTCATTAAGTTAAGAATATGATTTTTAAAATTCGTCGTAAGTTGAAGACTAGGTCTTTGAACCGAAATTGCTTTACCCGAGGGAGGGACGAGAACTTTTATTATCATTATTTTTAATCTTATTGAATTAGAGTATGCCAAAAACATTGAAAAAAAAACCCAAAAATCTTAGCTTTTAAAACAATCGCTACAAAAAGACAAATTTTAAAATTTTGTCGAGGGACGGACTAGGACATCGATCCGAAACGACCTCGTCCTAAATAACAAGGGAAACAAAATTTTAAAATTAATTACTTAATTGTTTTAATAAGTTAATGATTATAAAAAAAAAAAATAATAAAAAAAAATATATACCAAACTCCGCGAGTCGCGGAGTTTGGAGGGTTAATCCCCGCGACTCGCGGAGAGACCGGATTACAGAAAAAAAAATAAGAGCTGCAACAGCTCAGTTTCATACTCCTCAACTCAAACAACCTGCGAAAACTGCACCCGAAAAACCCGAGAAAAAACCCAAAAAATCCCAATTTTTAACCGTTAATCACCAAATCTTTTGCTAAAATCATGTTGAGAAGGATGCTATCTAAGAATTACTCAAGAAAAATGGTAAATTTCTACACCTAAACACCATTTAATCCGAAATTTGGTGTTCTTGAGCTATTTTTTCCCCAATTTGATTTTGATGCTTTTTAGTGTAATTAGGCTTAAATTGTTTATGTATTATGCTTGTATAACCTAGATTGATGCTGTTTAACATGATTAGAAGCCTTAAACTTCAAATTTTGAATAATCTAGGGTTTGTGTTCTTGAGAAAATTTGGGGCTTTTTGATATAAACAGGTTATGGCCGATTTTTGTCATGAATTGTTGCTAAATTGAGTAGTGTAACATGTCTAGGTAGTTAAATAATCCAAACTTTGAGCCTAAACATGATTTTGAGAATTAAAGTGGACTTTTTCAAGTCTAAAATTCATGAAATTGATTTTTGAAAGATAATGCCATTTGAGACTTGTTTAATTGCTAGTAATGATTATTTTGACATGTTATTTGAGTTGAATGCTTATGAACTTGGCGAACATTTTCGTATATGCTTATTTGAAAAAGTGTAGATTTGATGAAAATATGAAAATGAGCTTAAGTTTGATATAAATTGATAATGTCATTGTAATTATTTTGATTGATGATTTTGCTGACACTAATGCATATTTGGATGCACAAAATTTGTGTTTGATGTGTTTTGCAGAATGAAAGGGGTGAATCTTCATCCCAAGCCCGCAATGCTCCTGCTGAGAATTTGGAACAACAGGAGGTGGATAACTACTACAAGCAGGATGTACCTCATCCAGTCATGACTTTTTCCGATATGCACTTGGAAGAGTTGCACCCGAACCTGAGATTTGACAGACTTTGGATAGATTATTCAAAATATCAACGGGGTTTGCATACTCTTCATTCCAAGGTTGTTGAGGTACCGAGGGTCATAGAATGGGGACCCTTAGAAGCTGTAGAATTGGCCGGGCCAATTAGGGAATTACTTGTACAGAGGTATGGTAATTCTTCTTTTAATGACTGGATATGTTTATTCACCATACGTAGACCTGTATATAAAGTATGGTGTGAAGAATTGTTATGTAGTATAGAGTTGAATGATCGGGTAGCTAGTTTAACCGATCGTTCTTTTATTAGATTTTTGTTAGGCGGTTCGATGCGCCACATGTCTTTACTGGACATGGCTCAGGCTTTACGTATATATACGCCTGAGGAGTTAGCGTCTGCCGATTGTAGAGGATTGATACTAAACGGTAGAAAGATAGATGAGAATTTTGATACACACGGTGTGTGGAGCCAAATGACAAGCCATCACCGTTTCAAAGGGGGAAATTACTCTTATTTGGATATAGATAGAGCCGAATTAAGAGTGATACATAGGTTTTTAGCTAATTCGATTACACAAAGGGGTAAAAACAAGGAAAAAGTAAATGAACAGGATTTGTTTTACCATATGTGTATTCGAGACCCACAAAGCGCTGTAAGTATACCATATTGTGTGGGTTATTATTTATCAGCTATGGTTCGGGGGATGCGACCACATAGCATAATAGGAGGTGGTATTTTTATTACTTTGATTGGTGAATATCTCGGTGTGGATATAAGTCGGGGGGGATTATTACTAGAAGAGCCGGAACCCCGCGATACTATAGGTTTAAATGTATACCATGGTGCGAAAGTTTTGAAGAGGCGAAATAACGCCGCAGTACGATACCATGGTAGACATCCACAGGTGGAGAGAAACCAGCAACAAGGTAATGTAGGAGGGGGGGAATGAGATGCAAGAAATGCATAGGTTTATAGCTTCTCAGGAATACGAAAATGCTAGACAGAGAGCATTTGAAGATTGGCAAGTTCATCAGAACCAAATCATAGCTCATTGCCAACATATAGGTAGAAACTATATTCCTACACCGAAACCCATCTTCCCTCCTTGGTCGATAGAGATGCAGCCACCATATCCTACGTATGACCCTGCCGAAGCATTCTATAGCACTTATGGTTATGCCTGGAACCCCTATTGGTACCAATATCATCCTTAGTTTACTTATTATTATTTTTTTATTTTGTAATTTGTAATTATTGATATGTTTAATACTTTTGTTAATATTGTAATCATTTTTATAATTATCTAACTTTTATTCTTAGATTTTAATAATTTTTGAATGTGGGGTAATATACCAAACTTCAAAAATATGTATATATGTTTGCAGTTTATCTTATGTACACAACAGGGTAAAACAACGCATTTTCAAAGACTGACATTAAGTTCAGCAAAAGCAACTAATTTTGAAGACAAGATGCAAAATATATGTGAAATAACAACAAGACGGAATGAACAAATGATGTGCACCATTTATCATTCAGCAAACAAACGCCAATATATTTGGAAACTTTGGTAAAAATTTAATCATTTTCACACAAATCACCCTCAATAATTTAAATTATTCCTGATTTCTTGCAAATGAGGGCATTGCAAGATCTTAAGTGTGGGAAGGGGTTAAATTCTTTCGGATTTTAAAATTTTTTACTTTATACACTTGGTTACCATTAAAAATACTAGTAAAGCAGTAGTTGTATTAGAATCTAGTGCTCTCTGATAATAAAGAACAGCCCTGGTCTTATATACTGACTACCCAATTCTAGTAAAATTTTTCAAAATTTTCAATTAAATGAACTAAAAATCATGTTTATACATATTTATGAACGATAAAACTAGGTTTTAAACACTGAAATTATTGTTACCTCAAAAAGGACATAAATTGAGAAACAAACCAAAATGTTAAAATTTATTTAAAATGGAATAGAGGACGATAAAAAGGAAAATAAAAGCCAAGTGTGGGAAAATTTACCAAGTTATCTTAAACATATGTCACATATATCTGTAACAAATAACTGAAAATACTTTTGCTTTGGACTAAACTAAACTGTTTTACCCGATGAAAGAAAAGAAGAGATGGATCTACACGATGAATCAATTCCATCATTAAAAGGAAGTAAAGTCTTCCGAAAAAGACACGCGCTTCTTGATTTAGGTCATGAAGTTGTCGTCCAGACCAGCTGTAGGTTGACGAAAAATCTAGAAAAGTCATCACTAAAATCGGTTGGAAATCCACGGACCTCAGCATTAAACAGGGTCGCCAAGTGGTCAGATTTATCCTAACCATGAGAAGGATTTATCTCGTACAATGGGGGGGCACCATGCAAATTAGCTGGACAAGACTAATGAATCAGATCCCCAGAAAGGATAATCTCCTTAAAGATTAAAAATCAGCTTTTAAGACTGATATTACTCAATCCTAGAGATTGACCTTAAAGATTGAGAATTACAAACTCATGGAATTCAATGATATCTAAACTCGAGCTTGAACGAGAAAATATTTTGATCAAAATTATAAACCGATTTGTTTTCTGAAAACCCTATTTTCAATGCGTTCATTACCATTGAACGTAAAATCCTAGGAATTCACCTGGAATTCATTAGGTCACCTGAACTAAATCGGGTGTCAACCGTAAGAACGGTGGTTGCATAGTGGTCAAAGACAGGACCTTGTGCCAGACCGAAAAATTATAAGGGTGAGCTTTACTATTGCTCCTACCAAGGATAGTAATTGCGTCCGACATGTTATAGACCATAATCAAAAGCATGTCACGGGACATTGCCTTAACAGTTGCTTGTTCAACGCTTTCCTTTACAACCGGACGGTAGTTTGCCGAAAGGTAATATACGGGACAAGTAAACTGGACGTGTTGCTTTCCAAATACAAGGTTAGCAAGTGGGTGACACAAAACCGCAAGTTTTGAGCTAAAATTTTCAAATCTGAAACCCACCAAACCCACAAAAATATTTTGCAAACACCGGTAAAGGGTTATTCCGAAAAACTTATCTAGGGTAAAAACTAGATTTCAAAAGATCAAATGTTTTCATAAAGATCCAATTTCCTTAATGGATCTAAATTTTTATAGTCATGTTGGACTGTAAACCATATCGTTACTACCATTGTTTATACCGCCGTATAGAAATCACTGATGTACAAAGTGTGAAGAATAAAGAAGTGATTCTAGTATTTCAAGACAATATTGCTTGAGGACAAGCAACGCTCAAGTGTGGGAATATTTGATAATGCTAAAAACGAACATATATTTCATAGCATTATTCCTCAAGAAAGACAAGCTTTTAGTTGCAATTGTTCTATTTACAAGGGATATTCGTTTAAATAATAAAAGGTGAAGACAAAAGACAGATTCGACGAATTGAAGACGCAAACGACCAAAAAGCTCAAAAGTACAAAAGACAATAAAAAAGGTTCCAATTATTGATAAGAAACGTCTCGAAATTACAAGAGTACAAGATTCAAAATGCAAAGTACAAAATATAAAATTGTACGCAAGGACGTTCGAAAATCCGGAACCGGGACCAGAGTCAACTCTTAACGCTCGACGCAACGGACTAAAAATTACAAGTTAACTATGTATATAAATATAATATAATATATAATTAATTATATTAATTATATATATATTATATATATAATAAAAACCGTCGGCAGAGAAAGACTCCAAGATGTGAGCTGGAATTTCAAACTCCGCGACTCGCGGAGTTTGAAGGCCAAAATGGCCGCGAGTCGTGGAGACCCAAAATGAAAAAATGCCTATAAAGCCAACCGAATTCTGAACGCAAAATATCAATCTTTTTCTTCTCTTATCATACGTAAAATTTATATATATATATATAATTTATATTTTAATTTTAATTATAATTCAAGTAATAAGGGTATGTTAGCGAATATTGTAAGGGTGTAAGTCGAAATTCTGTCCGTGTAACGCTACGCTATTTTTAATCATTGTAAGTTATGTTCAACCTTTTTACATTAATGTCTCGTAGCTAAGTTATTATTATGCTTATTTAAAACGAAGTAATCATGATGTTGGGCTAATTACTAAAATTGGGTAATTGGGCTTTGTACCATAATTGGGGTTTGGATAAAAGAACGACACTTGTGGAAATTAGACTATGGGCTATTAATGGGCTTTATATTTGTTTAACTAAATGATAGTTTGTTAATGTTAATATAAAGATTTACAATTGGGCGTCCCTATAAATTACCATATACACTCGATCGGACACGATGGGCGGGGTATTTATATGTACGAATAATCGTTCATTTAACCGGACACGGGAATGGATTAATAGCCACTAGAATAATTAAAACAGGGGTGAAATTACATTCAAGGGTAATTGGTGTAATTGTTAACAAAGTAGTAAAACCTTGGTTTACACGCAGTCGATAACCTGGTGTATTCATTAAACAAAGTATTAAAACCTTGTTACAATTCGAATCCCCAATTAGTTGGAATATTTAACTTCGGGTATAATAATAATTTGACGAGGACACTCGCACTTTATATTTATGACTGATGGACTTTTATGGACAAAAACCAGACGGACATATTAAATAATCCAGGACAAAGGACAATTAACCCATGGGCATAAAACTAAAATCAACACGTCAAACATCATGATTACGGAAGTTTAAATAAGCATAATTCTTTTATTTCATATTTAATTTCCTTTATTTTATATTTAATTGCACTTCTAATTATCGCATTTTTATTTATTGTTATTTAATCGCACTTTTAATTATCGTACTTTTTAATTATCGTAAGTTTATTTTATCGCACTTTTATTATTCGCAATTTCATTATCGTTATTTACTTTACGCTTTAATTTAAGTCTTGTATTTATTTTATATTTTACATTAGGTTTTAACTGCGACTAAAGTCTTAAAATCGACAAACCGGTCATTAAACGGTAAAAACCCCCCTTTATAATAATAATATTACTTATATATATATTTGTATTTTTATAAAAGTAAACTAATATAGCGTTGAGCTTTGTTTAAAGATTTCCCTGTGGAACGAACCGGACTTACTAAAAACTACACTACTGTACGATTAGGTACACTGCCTATAAGTGTTGTAGCAAGGTTTAAGTATATCCATTCTATAAATAAATAAATATCTTGTGTAAAATTGTATCGTATTTAATAGTATTTTCGCACTAAAAATAATACTATTTTATATACACCTCGCATAACATCAGTAGGTATGGATTTTGAAATGAACATAATTAATGTTCTAAGAAAGAAACGGTAATGGCACAATCTGACTTGTCAAATTACCAGAATACCTCGAAAAAGACCGAATCATCAAGAAAAATATTTTCTTGATATGTTTAGAGGTTAAATAGAATGAAAGAGTTATGTAACATGGTTCATGATGAGAGTATGATCTGTGAACCTTTATCACGTTCAATTAGAAACTCAGCATGACTTACTGTAATATAATCACGTTGATCAAGTGTCATTATATTATACTAACTCATGCTTCAATGCCCAACACTACTTCAAAAACATCCATTTTTTGAAATTTTCAGAAATTAGAAACTAAAATAGTTTCTTTTATGATGTAACACAGATAGCGTGAAGAGATAAATGATTTCAGATAAGAATAGTTATGAAAATATCTTCAGAAATATGGAGGATATTTATTAATGGAAGATACGATGATATCTTAGAATTTCTAATATCAGAGGATGATGCGGAAAATCTGTCTGTGAAGGTTTAGAATAAAAAGTAAGATTCTTACTAATGGTTTCAGCAGACACTGAATCATTTGGATTCTTTGAAGGTAGATTTCGTCCTTGTGATTTTTCTACAGCTTCCTTCATACTTTGCTCAACCCGCTTTCCAGTTCCAAACCTTCTCTTTTTCTGTGCTTTTCCAACACACTACTCTTTATCATCAAACTTTCGACTGTTAAAGTCGTTTACAGTTTTTGCTGCTTCATCAGCATTTTTCCAAAATTAGTAGAACTAGTTTCGTAGTTTGGGGTATTTTTTAGAAACTTCACATTCGAATTATGTAAGTCTAGAAGATAGATGTTATATATATATAACTGTTGTCGTAGAAAATGCTATGAGATTCAAAATACTGATTGCTAATTCTCAGTGGTTGGTATGGAAATTATTGTTACAAGATGTGGATGAGTACATGATAGGGTTTCAATGAGTATAAGGATTTTTCGAAAGGTCAAGAATTAATAAAGTTGTTTGGTAAATTTACTGCTAATGTGGTGGAACATGAAAGGTTTCTCAGTAACAAAACGTATATATCAAGGTTACAATAAGGCTTAATCTGAAAAGTTGAAGTTGACTGGTTGGAAGTGTGATAAAACTGGATACTTTGAAAAGAAATTGCAAGATTATTTTCGGTAATAACAATGCTAAAGGATCTTTCACCGTTTTAAAGTCAAAGTATAGCTTTGAAAGATGTAGTGATCTAAGAATGATGTCACTTGTTAAATCTTGACTTGAATTCTTCTCTGTCAATATCAGAATATGTAATTGAATTTGTATAAAAATGATTGTATATCGCTGTGAGCATAGTTAATAATTTTTGAATCAAAGTTGAAGAATGTACAATGTAACATATTAATTGCGAACTTAAATATTTCCCGGGTATTACCTACCCGTTAAAGATTTCACAATTAATATTTTGTACAAAAGAATTTTTATTACCATCTTTATGAAAATATATCTATGTATATTTTCTTCAGATGTAACACAGATTTAACGAGTTAATATCATATTAAGCTCATTTGATTTTCGGCTTGACTTAGAAATGATTAGTCTCTAAAACATTAAAGATTACATAATCTTTGCGGAGTATTTCTCTAATGTAATCGATACTTCATTATTTATTCTTATTCCTCGGTGAAGGATGTTGATGCTCGTGGAATTTTCGTGAACTTCATAAGATATAAATGATGTTTTCGAGTACATCGAAGATAAAAGTGTAAAATCAGACATGTAGTTGATTAATACACTAAGTTCATTATGAAATTGAATTCATTGAGTTGAAACAGATATTGTAGTTAACGATGGTTAAGTCGTTAACGAAGGATGTATATCATAGCATATTAGTAATATGAATTAACCGAGTAGTACCTACTAGTTAAGATTCACACGTAATAGCTTAGTACGAAAAGATTTATTTTGATTTCAAAATTCATATATATTAAATATACATAAAATTTCTTCAGGGGAAATGAGTTAATACTTCATCGGTTATTGTTGCTGGTATTTCTTGGTAACTATGGTGCGTATGACGTTGATGCTCGTGGGACAAATTGTGAAGTTGAGGTTTGAAATACGGATGTTGTTGGTGAAATGTCCCGTTCTTATTGATTAAAAACGTTCCATATTAATTGATTTCGTTGCGAGGTTTTGACCTCTATATGAGACGTTTTTCAAAGACTGCATTCATTTTTAAAACAAACCATAACCTTTATTTCAGAAATAAAGGTTTAAAAAGCTTTACGTAGATTATCAAATAATGATAATCTAAAATATCCTGTTTACACACGACCATTACATAATGGTTTACAATACAAATATGTTACATCGAAATCAGTTTCTTGAATGCAGTTTTTACACAATATCATACAAACATGGACTCCAAATCTTGTCCTTATTTTAGTATACAACAGCGGAAGCTCTTAATATTCACCTGAGAATAAACATGCTTTAAACGTCAACAAAAATGTTGGTGAGTTATAGGTTTAACCTATATATATCAAATCGTAACAATAGACCACAAGATTTCATATTTCAATACACATCCCATACATAGAGATAAAAATCATTCATATGGTGAACACCTGGTAACCGACATTAACAAGATGCATATATAAGAATATCCCCATCATTCCGGGACACCCTTCGGATATGATATAAATTTCGAAGTACTAAAGCATCCGGTACTTTGGATGGGGTTTGTTAAGCCCAATAGATCTATCTTTAGGATTCGCGTCAATTAGGGTGTCTGTTCCCAAATTCTTAGATTACCAGACTTAATAAAAAGGGGCATATTCGATTTCGATAATTCAACCATAGAATGTAGTTTCACGTACTTGTGTCTATTTTGTAAATCATTTATAAAACCTGCATGTATTCTCATCCCAAAAATATTAGATTTTAAAAGTGGGACTATAACTCACTTTCACAGATTTTTACTTCGTCGGGAAGTAAGACTTGGCCACTGGTTGATTCACGAACCTATAACAATATATACATATATATTAAAGTATGTTCAAAATATATTTACAACACTTTTAATATATTTTGATGTTTTAAGTTTATTAAGTCAGCTGTCCTCGTTAGTAACCTACAACTAGTTGTCTACAGTTAGATGTACAGAAATAAATCGATAAATATTATCTTGAATCAATCCACGACCCAGTGTATACGTATCTCAGTATTGATCACAACTCAAACTATATATATTTTGGAATCAACCTCAACCCTGTATAGCTAACTCCAACATTCACATATAGAGTGTCTATGGTTGTTCCGAAATATATATAGATGTGTCGACATGATAGGTCAAAACATTGTATACGTGTCTATGGTATCTCAAGATTACATAATATACAATACAAGTTGATTAAGTTATGGTTGGAATAGATTTGTTACCAATTTTCACGTAGCTAAAATGAGAAAAATTATCCAATCTTGTTTTACCCATAACTTCTTCATTTTAAATCCGTTTTGAGTGAATCAAATTGCTATGGTTTCATATTGAACTCTATTTTATGAATATAAACAGAAAAGTATAGGTTTATAGTCAGAAAAATAAGTTACAAGTCGTTTTTGTAAAGGTAGTCATTTCAGTCGAAAGAACGACGTCTAGATGACCATTTTAGAAAACATACTTCCACTTTGAATTTAATCATAATTTTTGGATATAGTTTCATGTTCATAATAAAAATCATTTTCTCAGAATAACAACTTTAAAATCAAAGTTTATCATAGTTTTTAATTAACTAACCCAAAACAGCCCGCGGTGTTACTACGACGGCGTAAATCCGGTTTTACGGTGTTTTTCGTGTTTCCAGGTTTTAAATCATTAAGTTAGCATATCATATAGATATAGAACATGTGTTTAGTTGATTTTAAAAGTCAAGTTAGAAGGATTAACTTTTGTTTGCGAACAAGTTTAGAATTAACTAAACTATGTTCTAGTGATTACAAGTTTAAACCTTCGAATAAGATAGCTTTATATGTATGAATCGAATGATGTTATGAACATCATTACTACCTTAAGTTCCTTGGATAAACCTACTGGAAAAGAGAAAAATGGATCTAGCTTCAATGGATCCTTGGATGGCTCGAAGTTCTTGAAGCAGAATCATGACACGAAAACAAGTTCAAGTAAGATCATCACTTGAAATAAGATTGTTATAGTTATAGAAATTGAACCAAAGTTTGAATATGATTATTACCTTGTATTAGAATGATAACCTACTGTAAAAAACAAAGATTTCTTGAGGTTGGATGATCACCTTACAAGATTGGAAGTGAGCTAGCAAACTTGAAAGTATTCTTGATTTTATGAAACTAGAACTTTTGGAATTTATGAAGAACACTTAGAACTTGAAGATAGAACTTGAGAGAGATCAATTAGATGAAGAAAATTGAAGAATGAAAGTGTTTTTAGGTGTTTTTGGTCGTTGGTGTATGGATTAGATATAAAGGATATGTAATTTTGTTTTCATGTAAATAAGTCATGAATGATTAATCATATTTTTGTAATTTTATGAGATATTTCATGCTAGTTGCCAAATGATGGTTCCCACATGTGTTAGGTGACTCACATGGGCTGCTAAGAGCTGATCATTGAAGTGTATATACCAATAGTACATACATCTAAAATCTGTGTATTGTACGAGTACGAATACGGGTGCATACGAGTAGAATTGTTGATGAAACTGAACGAGGATGTAATTGTAAGCATTTTTGTTAAGTAGAAGTATTTTGATAAGTGTATTGAAGTCTTTCAAAAGTGTATAAATACATATTAAAACACTACATGTATATACATTTTAACTGAGTCGTTAAGTCATCGTTAGTCGTTACATGTAAGTGTTGTTTTGAAACCTTTAGGTTAACGATCTTGTTAAATGTTGTTAATCCAATGTTTATAATATCAAATGAGATTTTAAATTATTATATTATCATGATATTATCATGTATGAATATCTCTTAATATGATATATATACATTAAATGTCTTTACAACGATAATCGTTACATATATGTCTCATTTAAAAATCATTAAGTTAGTAGTCTTGTTTTTACATATGTAGTTCATTGTTAATATACTTAATGATATGTTTACTTATCATAGTATCATGTTAACTATATATATATCCATATATATGTCATCATATAGTGTTTACAAGTTTTAACGTTCGTGAATCACCGGTCAACTTGGGTGGTCAATTGTCTATATGAAACATATTTCAATTAATCAAGTCTTAACAAGTTTGATTGCTTAACATGTTGGAAACATTTAATCATGTAAATATCAATCTCAATTAATATATATAAACATGGAAAAGTTCGGGTCACTACAGTACCTACCCGTTAAATAAATTTCGTCCCGAAATTTTAAGCTGTTGAAGGTGTTGACGAATCTTCTGGAAATAGATGCGGGTATTTCTTCTTCATCTGATCTTCACGCTCCCAGGTGAACTCGGGTCCTCTACGAGCATTCCATCGAACCTTAACAATTGGTATCTTGTTTTGCTTAAGTCTTTTAACCTCACGATCCATTATTTCAACGGGTTCTTCGATGAATTGGAGTTTTTCGTTGATTTAGATTTCATCTAACGGAATAGTGAGATCTTCTTTAGCAAAACATTTCTTCAAATTCGAGACGTGGAAAGTGTTATGTACAGCTGCGAGTTGTTGAGGTAACTCAAGTCGGTAAGCTACTGGTCCGACACGATCAATAATCTTGAATGGTCCAATATACCTTGGATTTAATTTCCCTCGTTTACCAAATCGAACAACGCCTTTCCAAGGTGCAACTTTAAGCATGACCATCTCTCCAATTTCAAATTCTATATCTTTTCTTTTAATGTCAGCGTAGCTCTTTAGTCGACTTTGGGCGGTTTTCAACCGTTGTTGAATTTGGATGATCTTCTCGGTAGTTTCTTGTATAATCTCCGGACCCGTAATCTGTCTATCCCCCACTTCACTCCAACAAATCGGAGACCTGCACTTTCTACCATAAAGTGCTTCAAACGGCGCCATCTCAATGCTTGAATGGTAGCTGTTGTTGTAGGAAAATTCTGCTAATGGTAGATGTCGATCCCAACTGTTTCCGAAATCAATAACACATGCTCGTAGCATGTCTTCAAGCGTTTGTATCGTCCTTTCGCTCTGCCCATCAGTTTGTGGATGATAGGCAGTACTCATGTCTAGACGAGTTCCTAATGCTTGCTGTAATGTCTGCCAGAATCTTGAAATAAATCTGCCATCCCTATCAGAGATAATAGAGATTGGTATTCCATGTCTGGAGACGACTTCCTTCAAATACAGTCGTGCTAACTTCTCCATCTTGTCATCTTCTCTTATTGGTAGGAAGTGTGCTGATTTGGTGAGACGATCAACTATTACCCAAATAGTATCAAAACCACTTGCAGTCCTTGGCAATTTAGTGATGAAATCCATGGTAATGTTTTCCCATTTCCATTCCGGGATTTCGGGTTGTTGAAGTAGACCTGATGGTTTCTAATGCTCAGCTTTGACCTTAGAACACGTCAAACATTCTCCTACGTATTTAGCAACATCGGCTTTCATACCCGGCCACCAAAAATGTTTCTTGAGATCCTTGTACATCTTCCCCGTTCCAGGATGTATTGAGTATCTGGTTTTATGAGCTTCTCTAAGTACCATTTCTCTCATATCTCCAAATTTTGGTACCCAAATCCTTTCAGCCCTATACCGGGTTCCGTCTTCCTGAATATTAAGATGCTTCTCCGATCCTTTGGGTATTTCATCCTTTAAATTTCCCTCTTTTAAAACTCCTTGTTGCGCCTCCTTTATTTGAGTAGTAATGTTATTATGAATCATTATATTCATAGATTTTACTCGAATGGGTTCTCTGTCCTTCCTGCTCAAGGCATCGGCTACCACATTTGCCTTCCCCGGGTGGTAACGAATCTCAAAGTCGTAATCATTCAATAATTCAATCCACCTACGCTGCCTCATATTCAGTTGTTTCTGATTAAATATGTGTTGAAGACTTTTGTGGTCGGTATATATAATACTTTTGACCCCATATAAGTAGTGCCTCCAAGTCTTTAATGCAAAAACAACCGCGCCTAATTCCAAATCATGCGTCGTATAATTTTGTTCGTGAATCTTCAATTGTCTAGACGCATAAGCAATCACCTTCGTTCGTTGCATTAATACACAACCGAGACCTTGCTTTGATGCATCACAATAAATCACAAAATCATCATTCCCTTCAGGCAATGACAATATAGGTGCCGTAGTTAGCTTTTTCTTCAATAACTGAAACGCTTTCTCTTGTTCATCATTCCATTCAAATTTCTTCCCTTTATGCGTTAATGCAGTCAAGGGTTTTGCTATTCTGGAAAAGTCTTGGATGAACCTTCTGTAGTAACCAGCTAGTCCTAAAAACTGGCGTATGTGTTTCGGAGTTTTCGGGGTTTCCCACTTTTCAACAGTTTCTATCTTTGCCGGATCCACCTTAATACCTTCTTTGTTCACTATGTGACCGAGGAATTGAACTTCTTCCAACCAAAATGCACACTTTGAAAACTTAGCGTACAATTCTTCCTTCCTCAATACTTCTAACACCTTTCTCAAATGTTCACCGTGTTCTTGGTCATTCTTTGAGTAAATAAGTATGTCATCAATGAAAACAATGACAAACTTGTCAAGGTATGGTCCACACACTCGGTTCATAAGGTCCATGAATACAGCTGGTGCATTAGTTAAACCAAACGGCATGACCATAAACTCGTAATGACCGTAACGTGTTCTGAAATCATTCTTTGGAATATCATCTTCTTTCACCCGCATTTGATGATACCCGGAACGTAAGTCAATCTTTGAATAAACAGACGAGCCTTGTAGTTGATCAAATAAGTCATCGATTCTCGGTAGTGGGTAGCGGTTCTTGATGGTAAGTTTGTTCAACTCTCGGTAGTCGATACATAACCTGAATGTACCATCTTTCTTATTGACAAACAAAACAGGAGCTCCCCACGGTGATGTGCTTGGTCGAATGAAACCACGCTCTAAAATTTCTTGTAATTGGCTTTGTAGTTCTTTCATCTCGCTGGGTGCGAGTCTGTAAGGAGCACGAGCTATTGGTGCAGCTCCTGGTACAAGATCTATTTGAAATTCAACGGATCGATGTGGGGGTAATCCCGGTAATTCTTTCGGAAATACATCAGGAAATTCTTTTGCGATGGGAACATCATTGATGCTCTTTTCTTCAGTTTGTACTTTCTCGACGTGTGCTAGAACAGCATAGCAACCTTTTCTTATTAGTTTTTGTGCCTTCAAATTACTAATAAGATGTAGCTTCGTGTTGCCCTTTTCTCCGTACACCATTAAGGGTTTTCCTTTTTCTCGTATAATGCGAATTGCATTTTTGTAACAAACGATCTCTGCTTTCACTTCTTTCAACCAGTCCATACCGATTATCGCATCAAAACTCCCTAACTCTACTGGTATCAAGTCAATCTTATATGTTTCGCTAACCAGTTTAATTTCTCGATTCCGACATATATTATCTGCTGAAATTAATTTACCATTTGCTAATTCGAGTAAAAATTTACTATCCAAAGGCGTCAATGGACAACTTAATTTAGCACAAAAATCTCTACTCATATAGCTTCTATCCGCACCCGAATCAAATAAAACGTAAGCAGATTTATTGTCAATAAGAAACGTACCCGTAACAAGCTCCGGGTCTTCCTGTGCCTCTGCCGCATTAATATTGAAAACTCTTCCACGGCCTTGTCCATTCGTGTTCTCCTGGTTCGGGCAATTTCTAATAATGTGGCCCGGTTTTCCACATTTATAACAAACTACATTGGCATAACTTGCTCCGACACTACTTGCTCCGCCATTACTCGTTCCGACACCATTTGTTCCTTTCGTTCTATTAACCCCTGGTCCGTAGACCTCACACTTCGCCGTGCTATGACCATTTCTTTTACACTTGTTGCAAAATTTGGTGCAGAACCCCGAGTGATTCTTTTCACACCTTTAGCATAGCTGCTTCTGATTGTTGTTGTTGTTGCGGTTATTATTGTTGTTGGGATGATTGTTGTAGTTGCTGTTGTTGTTGTTGTTGTTGTTGGGCCGTTTGTTGTAGTTGCGATTGATGTTGCGATTGTTGGGATAATTGTTGCGATTATTGTTGTAATTGCTGTTGTTGTTGTATTGGTGATTCTTATCACCGTTTTCCTCCCACTTTCTTTTGACTTGCTTCACATTGGCCTCTTCAGCAGTCTGTTCTTTAATTCTTTCTTCAATTTGGTTCACGAGTTTGTGAGCCATTCTACATGCCTGTTGTATGGAGGCGGGCTCGTGTGAACTTATATCTTCTTGGATTCTTTCCGGTAATCCTTTCACAAACGCGTCTATCTTCTCTTCCTCATCTTCGAATGCTCCCGGACACAATAGGCACAATTCTGTGAATCGTCTTTCGTACGTGGTAATATCAAATCCTTGGGTTCGTAACCCTCTAAGTTCTGTCTTGAGCTTATTGACCTCGGTTCTGGGACGGTACTTCTCGTTCATCAAGTGCTTGAATGCTGACCACGGTAGTGCGTACGTATCGTCTTGTCCCACTTGTTCTAGATAGGTATTCCACCATGTTAACGCAGAACCTGTGAAGGTATGCGTAGCGTACTTTACTTTGTCCTCTTCAGTACACTTACTTATGGCAAACACCGATTCGACCTTCTCGGTCCACCGTTTCAATCCGATCGGTCCTTCGGTTCCATCAAATTCCAAAGGTTTGCAGGCAGTGAATTCTTTGTAGGTGCATCCTACACGATTTCCTGTACTGCTAGATCCAAGGTTATTGTTGGTATGTAGCGCAGCCTGTACTGCAGCTATGTTTGAAGCTAGAAAAGTACGGAATTCCTCTTCATTCATATTCACGGTGTGTCGAGTAGTCGGTGCCATTTCCTTCAAAATAGTTAAATGGAACAAGTTAATCATACAGAATATTAAGAGTATTTAATAGTATTTCGTAGCATAATATGAACTCATTTATAAAAGCTTTTTCTTCATATTAGCGTTTTATAAGTTTAAATTCGGGTAGTACCTACCCGTTAAGTTCATACTTAGTAGCTAATATACAATTCAACTACTACAATTCTATATGAAAAACTGATTATAATAATATTTCGCGTTCAAACTTTTATACAATATTTTACAAACTTACAATACCGCTTATTTTACATAAAGCATGAAATATAGCACACAATAACTTTGATACAAGATAGTTGTGAAGATAATTCTAGCTAGTACACAAGTCGTTCAGCAAAGGCAATAAAGACACGTAATTCATACGTCCAGAAACAAGTCATGCATTCTGGTTTTACTAGGACTACTTCCCATCCTTGGTCTTGTGCAACATAACCGTTATGGCCGTTGATAAGACAGCGTGTTGTAACGTCATCAAAGGGACGAGGGTTACGTAATGTCCAACAGTCCCGTAATAATCTAAAAACCTCATTTCTTACCCCAATTATCGACTCCGTCACTTGTGGAAACGTTTTGTTTAATAGTTGTAGCCCGATGTTCTTGTTCTCACTTTGGTGAGAAGCGAACATTACTAATCCGTAAGCATAACATGCTTCTTTATGTTGCATGTTAGCCGCTTTTTCTAAATCACGAAGTCCAATATTCGGATATATTGAGTCAAAATAATTTCTTAACCCGTTGCGTAAAATAGCATTTGGGTTCCCCGCAATATATGCGTCAAAGTAAACACATCGTAACTTATGGGTTTCTCAATGTGATATCCCCCATCTTTCAAACGAAAGTCTCTTATAAACCAAGACATTCTTGGAACGTTCTTCGAATGTCTTACAAACTGATCTCGCCTTAAATAGTTGTGCCGAGGAATTCTGGCCGACTCTAGACAAGATTTCATCAATCATGTCTCCGGGTAGGTCTCTTAAAATATTGGGTTGTCTATCCATTTTGTGTTTTTAAACTGTAAAATAGACAAGAGTTAGATTCATAAAAAAATACTTATTAATACAAGCAATTTTTACATATATCATAAAGCATAAGAACACTATATTACATATATTACACCACACGAATACAACTATCTTATTCCGACTCGCTCGTTTCTTCTTCTTCGGTTTTGGTTCGTTTTGCCAAGTTTCTAGGGATATATGATGTTCCCCTAATACGAGCCGTCGTTGTCCACATTGGTTTAGAAAAACCTGGTGGTTTAGAGGTTCCCGGGTCATTGTTACAACTTAAGGACTTCGGGCGTTGACGATACATATAAAGTTCATCGGGGTTGGAATTAGATTTCTCTATTTTTATGCCCTTTCCCTTATTATTTTCTTTTGCCTTTTTAAATTCAGTTGGGGTAATTTCTATAATATCATCGGAATTCTCGTCGGAATCCGATTCATCGGAGAATTGGTAATCCTCCCAATATTTTGCTTCCTTGGAGGAAACACCATTGACCATAATTAACCTTGGTCGGTTGGTTGAGGATTTTCTTTTACTTAACCGTTTTATTATTTCCCCCACCGGTTCTATTTCTTCATCCGGTTCCGATTCTTCTTCCGGTTCCGATTCTTCTTCCGGTTCCGACTCTTCTTCCGGTTCCTCTTCGGGAACTTGTGAATCAGTCCACGAATCATTCCAATTTACATTTGACTCTTCATTATTATTAGGTGAGTCAATGGGACTTGTTCTAGAGGTAGACATCTATCACATAATATCAAACGCGTTAAGAGATTAATATAACACATAATATTCACATGTTAAAAATATATAGTTTCCAACAAAATTTGTTAAGCAATCATTTTTCAAGTAAACACGGTCGAAGTCCAGACTCACTAATGCATCCTAACAAACTCGATAAGACACACTAATGCAAAATTCTGGTTCTCTAAGACCAACGCTCGGATACCAACTGAAATGTCCCGTTCTTATTGATTAAAAACGTTCCATATTAATTGATTTCGTTGCGAGGTTTTGACCTCTATATGAGACGTTTTTCAAAGACTGCATTCATTTTTAAAACAAACCATAACCTTTATTTCATAAATAAAGGTTTAAAAATCTTTACGTAGATTATCAAATAATGATAATCTAAAATATCCTGTTTACACACGACCATTACATAATGGTTTACAATACAAATATGTTACATCGAAATCAGTTTCTTGAATGCAGTTTTTACACAATATCATACAAACATGGACTCCAAATCTTGTCCTTATTTTAGTATGCAACAGCAGAAGCTCTTAATATTCACCTGAGAATAAACATGCTTTAAACGTCAACAAAAATGTTGGTGAGTTATAGGTTTAACCTATATATATCAAATCGTAACAATAGACCACAAGATTTCATATTTCAATACACATCCCATACATAGAGATAAAAATCATTCATATGGTGAACACCTGGTAACCGACATTAACAAGATGCATATATAAGAATATCCCCATCATTCCGGGACACCCTTCGGATATGATATAAATTTCGAAGTACTAAAGCATCCGGTACTTTGGATGGGGTTTGTTAAGCCCAATAGATCTATCTTTAGGATTCGCGTCAATTAGGGTGTCTGTTCCCAAATTCTTAGATTACCAGACTTAATAAAAAGGGGCATATTCGATTTCGATAATTCAACCATAGAATGTAGTTTCACGTACTTGTGTCTATTTTGTAAATCATTTATAAAACCTGCATGTATTCTCATCCCAAAAATATTAGATTTTAAAAGTGGGACTATAACTCACTTTCAAAGATTTTTACTTCGTCGGGAAGTAAGACTTGGCCACTGGTTGATTCACGAACCTATAACAATATATACATATATATCAAAGTATGTTCAAAATATATTTACAACACTTTTAATATATTTTGATGTTTTAAGTTTATTAAGTCAGCTGTCCTCGTTAGTAACCTACAACTAGTTGTCCACAGTTAGATGTACAGAAATAAATCGATAAATATTATCTTGAATCAATCCACGACCCAGTGTATACGTATCTCAGTATTGATCACAACTCAAACTATATATACTTTGGAATCAACCTCAACCCTGTATAGCTAACTCCAACATTCACATATAGAGTGTCTATGGTTGTTCCGAAATATATATAGATGTGTCGACATGATAGGTCGAAACATTGTATACGTGTCTATGGTATCTCAAGATTACATAATATACAATACAAGTTGATTAAGTTATGGTTGGAATAGATTTGTTACCAATTTTCACGTAGCTAAAATGAGAAAAATTATCCAATCTTGTTTTACCCATAACTTCTTCATTTTAAATCCGTTTTGAGTGAATCAAATTGCTATGGTTTCATATTGAACTCTATTTTATGAATATAAACAGAAAAGTATAGGTTTATAGTCGGAAAAATAAGTTACAAGTCGTTTTTGTAAAGGTAGTCATTTCAGTCGAAAGAACGACGTCTAGATGACCATTTTAGAAAACATACTTCCACTTTGAGTTTAATCATAATTTTTGGATATAGTTTCATGTTCATAATAAAAATCATTTTCTCAGAATAACAACTTTAAAATCAAAGTTTATCATAGTTTTTAATTAACTAACCCAAAACAGCCCGCGGTGTTACTACGACGGCGTAAATCCGGTTTTACGGTGTTTTTCGTGTTTCCAGGTTTTAAATCATTAAGTTAGCATATCATATAGATATAGAACATGTGTTTAGTTGATTTTAAAAGTCAAGTTAGAAGGATTAACTTTTGTTTGCGAACAAGTTTAGAATTAACTAAACTATGTTCTAGTGATTACAAGTTTAAACCTTCGAATAAGATAGCTTTATATGTATGAATCGAATGATGTTATGAACATCATTACTACCTTAAGTTCCTTGGATAAACCTACTGGAAAAGAGAAAAATGGATCTAGCTTCAATGGATCCTTGGATGGCTCGAAGTTCTTGAAGCAGAATCATGACACGAAAACAAGTTCAAGTAAGATCATCACTTGAAATAAGATTGTTATAGTTATAGAAATTGAACCAAAGTTTGAATATGATTATTACCTTGTATTAGAATGATAACCTACTGTAAGAAACAAAGATTTCTTGAGGTTGGATGATCACCTTACAAGATTGGAAGTGAGCTAGCAAACTTGAAAGTATTCTTGATTTTATGAAACTAGAACTTTTGGAATTTATGAAGAACACTTAGAACTTGAGAGAGATCAATTAGATGAAGAAAATTGAAGAATGAAAGTGTTTGTAGGTGTTTTTGGTCGTTGGTGTATGGATTAGATATAAAGGATATGTAATTTTGTTTTCATGTAAATAAGTCATGAATGATTACTCATATTTTTGTAATTTTATGAGATATTTCATGCTAGTTGCCAAATGATGGTTCCCACATGTGTTAGGTGACTCACATGGGCTGCTAAGAGCTGATCATTGAAGTGTATATATACCAATAGTACATACATCTAAAAGCTGTGTATTGTACGAGTACGAATACGGGTGCATACGAGTAGAATTGTTGATGAAACTGAACGAGGATGTAATTGTAAGCATTTTTGTTAAGTAGAAGTATTTTGATAAGTGTATTGAAGTCTTTCAAAAGTGTATAAATACATATTAAAACACTACATGTATATACATTTTAACTGAGTCGTTAAGTCATCGTTAGTCGTTACATGTAAGTGTTGTTTTGAAACCTTTAGGTTAACGATCTTGTTAAATGTTGTTAATCCAATGTTTATAATATCAAATGAGATTTTAAATTATTATATTATCATGATATTATCATGTATGAATATCTCTTAATATGATATATATACATTAAATGTCTTTACAACGATAATCGTTACATATATGTCTCGTTTAAAAATCATTAAGTTAGTAGTCTTGTTTTTACATATGTAGTTCATTGTTAATATACTTAATGATATGTTTACTTATCATAGTATCATGTTAACTATATATATATCCATATATATGTCATCATATAGTGTTTACAAGTTTTAACGTTCGTGAATCACCGGTCAACTTGGGTGGTCAATTGTCTATATGAAACATATTTCAATTAATCAAGTCTTAACAAGTTTGATTGCTTAACATGTTGGAAACATTTAATCATGTAAATATCAATCTCAATTAATATATATAAACATGGAAAAGTTCGGGTCACTACAGTTGGAGGTGGTAATGGTACCGTTGGTGTTGTTGTTGGTGGTACTGTTGATGCCGGTGATGCTGCTGGTGCTTGTAACCTTTGCACCATATTCTCTAAAGCCATTACCCGAGCGCGAAGCTCGTTGACTTCTTCTACTACACCGGGATGATTGGCGGTTCGGACGAGTGGACGAATAAGATCAAGAATTTGAGATAGTATATTATCGAGACGAGATACTCTGGAAATAAGAGAGAAAATGGTGTCTCGAACAGGTTCGCCGGTAAGTGCTTCAGGTTCTTCGCCAAGAGGGCAATGTGGTGGATGGAAGGGATCGTCTTCTTCTTATCTCCAATAATTAAGTAGGCTACGAACCCATCCCCAATTCATCCAGAATAGGTGATGGATGATTGGTTGATCCATTCCGGTTACATTGTCTTCGGAATTCAGGAGAATATTCATATCGGAATAGCTGTAAGAGTTTAAGGAATTTGAACTAGATACGGGATCCATCTTGTATAATTAGGGAGATGATTTTTGATATGAATTAGATTATAGAATTTAGTTTAGTATTCTTCAATACATAATTTACATATGTATATATAATACCAAATTCCATAAATCACGGAGAAATTTTCGGAAAATGTCAGGAAAAGTTTACAGTAACAGATACGCTAAGATATGAATTTTTGTCTATACACTATTCATGCAATAAATGCAGGAAAACGTGTCTAGACTTAAGAATGATAAGCATGTAATTTCCGACAAGAAATGATAAGCAAAACTTTTAACATGCAGACACGGTCGAAGTCCAGACTTACTGATGCATCCTAACAACTATCAGTTAGACACACTCATGCAAGACCTGGTTCACTAGGACCAATGCTCTGATACCAACTGTGACGATCGCTCTAAATCCATATGGACGAACACGTCATTCATCGATTTCATTGCGAGGTATTTGACCTTTATATGATACGTTTTGTAAACATTGCATTCTTTTAAAAAGGCACACCATAAATGAATATTTAAATGAAAGGTTTTCGACATCTGATGATTTCTACATATAGTCAATCACCGTAAATAATAGTTTACAATAATACTTCCGTTGACAATGCAGTCAAAATAAGATACATGGTGATTATTTGGTGAATGCAACGTTTCCTTGAAAAATATGTCATGTAAGACTCCATGCACATAGCTTGTCTAACACATAAGCAAACAGCGGAAGACTTCTAGGAAACCTGAGAATAAACATGCTAACAAGTGTCAACACAAAGGTTGGTGAGTTCATAGTTTTATTGTTTCATATAATATGTATATAAAGGTGGATCACAAGATTTCAGTTGTTTCATCCAGAAACGTTTATCAAAATATTCTACGAAATTGAGCACCCTGGTAACTAAACTTAACGTATATATAATTTGTACCCTTTGTATAATCATCTTAATAGTACACGCAAACCAACGTGTACGCTTCTCAAATAGCATACGTCCGTTAAAAGGCTAGCGCTCTAGCTCGGACGGGGATATCAAGCCCTATGGATCCATATACTACTACTCGCGCCCACCAGTTCTTATAACTGCCAGTTAACAGTTACCAAAGCTAAGGGATTTTCGGTTCAAACTCAATGTAGAATTTAGTATGTACTTGTATCCATTGCGTTTAAAATAAAGTGCATGTATTCTCAGCCCAAAAATATATATTGCAAAAGCAATTAAAAAGGGATCAATGAAACTCACCTTAGCAGCATATAAAGTTGTTCACCAAAATGTGACCGAAACTCGGATTACCAATTAATCGTAGATCTCAACCTAGAGAACATATGTTAGTCAATAAATGTCTATCAAGCTAGGTCAAGTCATAGTGTATCACAATCCTAATGCTCGAGATCGACATATAATAGTTATCCAAAGTCGTTTCAAAAAGTCAATTTTGACAATAGTTTAACAAAACGAGACGTGCCTTATATAAGGATTTATTTACTCGGTTGGTAATATTTAAAAGTTCACTTTATCAATCTCGTAAACAAGTTGTTTAAATCTTAATTGCAGATTCAAAAGTAATTTCAATTAAAGTCAATCATAATTCAGTTGATCATATCTTTTAATCCGTTCATCGAAACTATTCGATATCTAAATGAAAAGTTATTGATTTTTCGCCAGCTTTCCAAAAACATGTATATCATATACCTTTTACTAGTAATATATGTATTTAATTAGTGATTCATTATAAACTGTTTAACGACGAAATTTAGCATACAAGCATATATAAATATATATACTCGAGCACTAGACATGCATACATAATTAATATATAAAAGATAAGATATGAGTGCTTACGTATCAGTATTGAGATTCAATATTGTAGGAAAGTACGTAGACGTAACGGAGATGATAAACACTAGGTTTGATTCACAAATATACCCCCGAACATTACCCATAACCACCTTGGCAATAACCCATAATTTCCTTAGCTCTATCCCGCTTGAAAACCATTTTGAAAATAACTCACTCATGACCTCGTCGTAGTATTTTATGTATAATACATAATTAATAATACTAATAATAATAAGATTAATAATAATATTAATCTTAATAATATAAATAATAATAATAATAATAATAATAATAATAATAATAATAATAATAATAATAATAATAATAATAATAATAATAATAATAATAAAATAAATTAAATAAATATTACAGAGTAATAATACTAGAGAAAGAGAGATAGATTCTGAGCCAAAAATCGTGTAATTTATAGAACCTTTTCTGAAAAAGTACCCCATGCGATCGCATGGGATTTGTGCTTCAAGGCCATGCGATCACATGGCCCTCTGATCCAGCTCACAAACTTTTAACTTTTTGTTTGTCGACATAATTTTATATAATATATTTAATTTATATAATTAATTATATATTATATTAAATTCACATGCATAGTTGACTTGTAATTTTTTTTCCGATAAGTCGTACGTCATCACTCGACTTATGTTCCGGTTCCGGTTTTTCAAACGTCCTTTCGTACGCTGAGAAAACTTGTATTTTACATTTCGTGTCACGTACCTTTGTCAAAATATAGCCTTAAATTATCCCTAAACTATACCACTCAAAGTATATCTTAAACTTTCGAGTATTTTGATCATTTACTTCTATAAATCATCATCTCGCTATTTGTTAATATATATATAATAACAATTCGTTTTTATGACCAAGTTAATGTTATATTTTATCGTATTGTTAAATATATATTTTCAATATTAATAAACACGTTTTAAAATACATATTCATATATCTAATTCCAACAGTTGATATTCCTTATTATTGTATGTGTCCAAATTACGTTATTTAAACAAACACTTTACCATTTATTCCGAATACCGTTAAGAATGAATGATTTCCCAAATCAATGTGGACCTTATAACAGAGACCCGTAATAATATCATAATCCTTAAGGAATTCAATAATTATCTTTTAATTCAATCGTTTGGCATAATCTTTTAACTCTGTATCTAAATATATCAATCAGATAATCAAACCAATAAGTTTAATGCACAGTATCATATACTCAACACTTTGTTATGTTTTCAATTTATGGTATATATATGTATCTATTTACATATAATTGTTCGTGAATCGTTGAGAACAATCGAAAGGTAATTGAATAGTTCAAAAATTTTGAGATTCAACTTTACAGACTTTGCTTATCGTGTCGAAAAAGTTAAAGATTATGTTTAAATTTGGTCAGAAATTTCCGGGTCATCACAATACATATTAAAACACTACATGTATATACATTTTAACTGAGTCGTTAAGTCATCGTTAGTCGTTACATGTAAATGTTGTTTTGAAACCTTTAGGTTAACGATCTTGTTAAATGTTGTTAAACGATTATTTATTATATCAAATGAGATGTTAAATTGTTACATTATCATGATATTATGATATATAATATATCTTAGTATGATATATATACAGTTAAATGTTGTTACAACGATAATCGTTACATATATGACTCGTTTCGAAATCATTAAGTTAGTAGTCTTATTTTTACATATGTAGTTCATTGTTAATACACTTACTGATATATTTACTTATCATTTAGCATAATTAACCAAGTGTATCAATATCTTAATATGATTCATATGTACCTAGTAAGACGTTGTTATAATGATAATCGTTATATATATCGTTCTCGAGTTTCTTAATTTAATAGACTCATTTTTATGTATATAACTCATTGTTAAAATACCTAATGAGATGCTTACTTATAATAAAATCATGTTAACTATATATATAACCATATATATGTCATCGTATAGTTTTTACAAGTTTTAACGTTCGTGAATCACCGGTCAACTTGGGTGGTCAATTGTCTATATGAAACCTATTTCAATTAATCAAGTCTTAACAAGTTTGATTGCTTAACACGTTGAAAACATTTAGTCATGTAAATATCAATCTCAATTAATATATATAAACATGGAAAAGTTCGGGTCACTACATATCAAATCCCCCACACTTAAGCTTTTGCTTGTCCTCAAACAAATAAATATTTAAACATTTAAAAGTATACTCCCTTAGGCTTTTTTTTATCAAACATAGTATTTTAATGAGATGTTTTGACAACACTTCGGTTAATCTTGTGTTTTCAGCTAAACATTATCTTCACTTTTTTTCTCAAAGATTAACACTTATATTTGAATTTCACCTAGGTAATGTATCAAAAGAAATATTAAATGGGTAGTTTATATCGAAATTTGGTTTATCAGGGTGGTCATGACACGAATAAAATTGGTTTAAAAGCAGAAGCAAAATGCAAAGTCAAAAAGATATCTAATCATTAAAGTTTAGTTATTATTATAAGAACTAGTCTGAACCAAACCAAGGAGTACAAGTGGTCCTAATGTTCATTAATCCAGATTTATACAACAGTTGGTCATCATTGGACTCTTTTATTTTCTAGCTAGAACTTTTTAAAAGTGTATGGTTCTTATTGGAACTCTTTTCTCTCGCTCTCATCACTCTTATTGGCCTTCATTGGGCTCTTTTACTTTTCATTTCTTTTGCTTTCATGCTTCGCATTTGCTTTACATTTGGCAATGTTTCTAACTTGGCCCTTATTTGGACTCTTTTGTTGCATCAGTGGTCCATGCTTATTATGCCATATGGTAGTGGCTATAAGTTTGTAATTATTTCACAATTTTTGGCGTTTACTTCCTATCTTAAACAAGTATTCCGATCTCGAAGTTGAGAGTAGTTCTATTAGCTTTAAGATTAGATTAATGAAAAGACATACGTTTAACTAAGAATTTATACTTCCAAAAATATAGGGTTAGGAATAAAAATTTGGTTCCGTATGGGTTTTTAATCTAAAGGATTAGGTTTCTAATGGTAACTAATTGGATTTTTGTTAGCGCTCTATATATTTAGATATGTATTCAAGTGCTAATGACCTGGGTACAGGCTTAAATTGGTTTTAAAACAAAAGGCTAACAAAAAATAAAATCCTAGATATTTCTTTATAATTTACATTACCTTGATTTCACGTGTTTTACAATTTATTCCATCTCAAAATTTAAAGATTTCACCATATAGGGAGTCAAAAACTAGATACTTTTTAGGGTATGAATTATTAATCACAAAGCAACAATTTTTTATAATGTAGGACAAACAAAATCAAGTGTGATTTTTTTAATCATAAAAACCTCATTTTATTATATTTCCTTAGCATTTTTCAAAAAATATCTTAGGTTTTTTAATTTAGTGAAGAATTCACTTCCCTCCCCCACACATATTTCATGCAATGTTCTCACTTGCATGAATTTATACTACAAGGATAATATAAAGGAAGATAAAAATGTAAAAGTAAAAGGGAGAGAAAACATCACAGGGATTTATGAGCTGCAAGTGAAAGGATGAGCGCGAAGATCAGCATGCCCCAGTCAGCTTCGAACACTACTCATAGATGGACAATATACGAAACACAAAACATGATTATTGATTAAAGAGTCATAAGCTTGACTCATCCCCATTTAAATTTTTCCTTAGTGGGGTTTAACTTCTCCCACACTTATCGGGCGACATATAAAATCAGTGAAAAACGTTCCATGAATTAGTAACGTTAACCAGTCATTAACACCTCGGGTTGTAAAGATAAATTTAATATGTTGTTTGTTCCAAATTTTGAAATTAACCAGATTGTCAGTAAATAGTTTTCCATTGTGTAGGTCTTACGGTAATAAGTTTGTTTTCGTTGCTGCTTCTTGCTAAAATGGCTCTTTAAATACCGTTTCACATCCGATAATTTTTTTATGATAAACGAAGTCTATCGAAGTTATACATATTTCAAGTGGTGTTTCCGGTATAAGTTCTTTCTTAGTAAATATTTCAAACAATTCATCCTCGGATTCATCTTTCATTAATTCATCAAACTCGGCATCTAAATCTTCATCATTAATACTTATAGGTGTGAAATCCCCCGTGTCTACATTCATTAGTTCCCGAAAGTCTTCCTCAAGAGAAGAATCAATGTCATATAACCTTAAATTTGGAGCTGTTTCCACTAACCTAGTGTTTTCTAGCAACTTTTCCACCTCGACTTTGAAATACAATCCTCATCTTCATCATCCGAAGAATTCCATTTTATCGGATGAAACTCATCATCGTCCTCTGTATCGGAAGGATCCCAATCTATACCCGTTGGTTCATCATCTATAATTCCATCCTTAAATGGTGAGGCTACTAGCATAGGTGGTGGAGTGGTAGATTGTGGAGTTATAGGTTGTGGAATTGGTATAGACTCTGTCACACTTAATTAATCTAGGTATGAATCGGTAGGTAGTTTTGTAGTAGGTGGGGTACTCGAATGTTTTACGTTCGGATTTGTGCAACATTGAAAAGGTCAATAAAAACACGGGCAAAATCCCTTGGCTATCATCATCTCTTCTATCGACATGTTTCTAACACTAACCCTAATCTCCTCTACCTCTTCTTTGACTGGTTCGAACTCCTCATTAACCAACTCTTCCTCATCATTAGTCTAATAATACGCATTGGAAAGATATTTTTCGATAGTTATTGTATGTTGAGTTTGTGTATTTTCTTCCTTTTCCTTTATTTGTCTCATGTATTCATTCCATTCTAATATCGATTGTATTTGTTTTGGTGTATATGGATTAGCTGTATATTCATCCTTATTTTCTTTACTAAACATTTCCATAAAAGTTCTCCCTTCTTTTCTCTTTATTGGTTATTCCATATTTTTAAATAAGATTTGAGATTTAGATTTTAGAATGAAGATTTTAATTATAGGAGGAATTAAGATTTGAATGAGAAAATAATTTAAGTAATTAAATAATAACTAAATAGATTAAATTTAAGTAATAAAATATAAATAACTTATAAATAAATTAAATAACAACTTTTATTGCTTAACAACGAATAATCAAACATACACAGCCTATTGAATCTTTCAATACTTAAGTAACCCGTTAGCCTCTAGGTTCGAGCAGAGGCCTTTAAATCGGAACCCCAGCAACTCTCCCCTAAAGGAAGACAGTCATCACCCATTTTCAAGAAATATCCATAACCAAAGTATATCTAATTTCCGTATTTACCGCGCTTCCCGGCAGCGGCGCTAAAAAGTTGATGTGTCAAAAGTGTGTGCAGTAGTGCTTTATCTTTTATTTCAACTTTTAAATTTATAAAACCTTTATTTTACTTTTAACACCCTAACGAACAACAAGACCCGGTCAGATGTAGTATTTTAGGTTATCGTTCCAAGTGAGCATGGAAGCAGATAAGAGTTGTTTATTATATAGCTTAGCTCTTATTAAAGAACTAAAGATAGATTTTTATGTGTTTTTAAGGTTGTTGGCTTTTATCTCTTAGAAAAAAGATGATTTAATATAAACAAAATAACAAATTATAAATCAAGAAATAAAGATTTAAAATAAATAATTATAAAAGAGAAGTGATTACAAGGATGTGTGAATCGTAAGAGATATATATTTATTATTGCATAACTTATATTAACAAATAGTAAGATAACAATCATAGACCAATCATTATCCCTAAAAGGTTAAGCTAAATATCGCATATCATTCATAAGGTAGGACCTAAAGCATACATTAACTAAGTGATGTTCATAGCTAATGTCTTCATTCATGGCATTCAAATAATCACATGATAAATATTACCTAAACCTGATGTGGATCCAAGGCAACATTTAATTAGACTGACAAATAGATAAGCTAATAAACCAAATCAGATCAATTCAAGTTACTTTCTGAAAATTAATCTTAATCAAGTTCTCATACAATTGACAATAAACACACATAAACAAAGGTTCTTCGATTAAGCCTTACAATAATGAATTCTATTATATAAGTGTGATTCAAGTTCAACTAGTTGTATAACTTCCAATGATGTTTACCTAATTTACATGCAATCCAAACATTATATTTGATGGACTAGATCTAAACAAGTGATATGAATCAAATATAAGATCTTAAAATCAATGGCTAGTTAATCCTAGATTCATAATATTTAATCATTAACCATGGCAAAAAGTTATTGAATCATGGCAGATATAAACAGTTTAAATAATCATCACAAAAACTTGAACATACAAATCTGGAAATGAAGCAGAAACTGTACGGACTGAAGCACGAAGCTGGTGGCTAGGCACAGCCATGCCGGCCGATTGGACTGAGGAAGCCGGCGGCTTCATCTATTTTCCCAGATTTTCACAGTTTTCGTCCAAGTAACCACTATGAACGTTTAGTTCATAGTTGGAGATGAATAGAAACAGTTAAATATAAATAAAGACATAATTGAAAATATGCGATAAAGTCAATAAGATTATAACTTACAAAGTAATAAAGAGAAATAAGAAAAACTACATTAACTTGAATTTAAACTTGAATCCAATGCAAGAGAGTAACTTTACATTGAAAATAAAACCTAAACTAACCCTAAACTACAGAATTTTGAAAGTTTAGAGTGAAATAATGAAAAGGTACACAGAAAACTGTAGAATTTGGCCAATATTTATAGACCTCGAAAAACGTGCCAAGCCCGCGGCTTCTTACGAAGCCCCCGGCTTCCTTAGGCTGTGACTTTTTCTCCACTCAATATTTGATCGTTACGCTCAATAAAACGCATTTTAGGTCCAAGACGGAGGCTTCAGATGTCAAGCCGGCGGTTTCACTTCAGATTTGAGCTTGGAGGCCGAGAAAAACGTGTCCGGCAAAATGTTGACTTTTTGACTAAATCTGGCGGCTTCCTTTCCCCAAGCCAGCGGCTTCCCTTTAACTAAGCTGGCAGATTCCTCCACTATGTGTAGATTTTTTTCTTGCGGTCGTTTTGACATATGGCTCGTCGAAAATGGAGTTCGGATGCTCCAGATATGGCCAAAACGGTGACAGCTTGCAGATTTTCAGCATTGCTTCAACACTGTGTTCCTTTTTCCTGTTTTTAATCGTGTTTTAACACATTTTTCAAACAAAACATTAAAATACCTTTTTCTTTATTTTATCCATTTTCGTATGTTAAAGTACTTAAAATTTCTTTAAAATGCCAAAATAACTCCTCAAAATGTATTCAAAAACATGTATAATTTAAGAATTATCATTTAACGAAAACACATGATATCTAAATGAAAACTTATTATTTTTCCTCAAAGAATTCAATGACAAACTTCTTATTACATGATTCTAATTCTAAATTCTCCAGACCTCAAAAATCAAATACTAATTTTAGATCGAAATTTATATAATCATATCTTACAAACCATACGACGAAAAAACATGATATCTAAATGAAAAGTTATTAATTTTTTGAAAGCTTTTTAAGCACATAAAATTCATTATATGAAAATATCAATTTCATATCATTAGGTTAAATATTAAATTCGGGATTTATAATTAAAACCTTTTTCGAACAAAATAACAACTAAAACACATCACACAAACATAGACATGAACACTAGTATTGATTGTGTAGCAACCCGACAAAAACGTCATTGACGGCACCGTCTACTTAGGTCCCGTTACGTGGTCATAAGTCTTTAAAATGACGTTTGACCAAAATATGTCGCATTCATTTCAAATGTAAAGATTTTTCAAGTTTACAAAAGTAGTTCAACGACTAGTTACATTACAACGTTTAACGTACAAATGAAACCTATGCGACACAATTTAAAAGTAAGTCAAAAGATGCTCCATGTATGCATGTATACTCAACATCCAAGAAAGTATCAAAGATAGTGAGCAGAAGCATGTAACACCTATTGTTCAAGGACCTGAGAAAAACATAGAAATCTGTCAACGAAAAACGTTGGTGAAATCATAGGTTTAAGTAAGTAAGTGAGTAAGTACAAATGAACCACAAGATTTATAACGTTGAAATAATAGTAAACCATTCTAAAATTTGTTATCACGAGCACCCAATTATCAAGGCTTAACTTTCCACGAACCCCATCACAATAGTGTTAGAACATACACTGTTTCTCGAAAATATATTTCATCCGAATAATGTTAGTGAACCGTCCGAATGAGGATTTCACAAACCCATATGGGAATACACCATAAGTTCTCGCTTACACCCGGAAAGTGTAACTAATGATAATCGAATTGAGGATTTTGTTCTAACTCGTATGTAGAATGTTTGTTTTCGTACTTGTGTTCACTTTGTAAAATGAAACGTTCACGTTTTCTCATCCCAAATGTAAGTTAAAAAGAGTAAAATTGGGACTATGATCTCACCTTGAGTGCACAAAGGTAAAAGTACTCCACAAGTAAACGTGTGCAAGAACGGATGCTAGTCTTAACCTAAACAAGTAGGTCGTATCAATAACGGTAAACATGATTGGTCAAAGTTGTTCAATTAGTCCTATGGCTCGTTACGACTCGATTATATATGGCATGTGAATCACGTTGCCAAGTTTCATGCATGATACAAATATAAAAGTATGTTAGAATGATTGCATAAGTATTTGGTTAAGTTTGAACAAAAGTCAAATTTGGTCAAGTCAAAGTCAACAAAAAAGTCAACACGTTCGGGTCGAGTCCCGAACTATTTTGCTAAGCTAATTAATCATATATAAGCATGTTAGAACAAGTTACATGTTAATCGGAGGTGCGTAGCATAGTTAGAATTTTCGGTGTAAAAGTAAAGTTGATCAGTCCCTGGCCACGCCTAATGTCGCGCCGCGACCAAGGAGTGCCGCGCCGCGGCAATCAACGTGAACTGGTGCCTGGTTAGTTTCAATTGTTCAAGTCTCAACCAAACTTCAATTAAGCACAAATCACAAACCGTAAACACTTAAAATGCATACCATACATCGTTGGAAAGGTAATTTAATGAGGAACACAACTAAACACATTTCATCAATCAAAAAACATCATTTACAATAAACAAATCCAAGTTAAAAGCTCATTAAATGCCCACCATAAATGCTTTTAAGTTTATAAATACACATTTATGATTCGGGAATTAAATGCATACATATAATACGTCGTTTTGTAGGTAATTATGCATATAATACCACTAAACACTTGCAAACCACATTGCAAAGTATTTAATGCATCAAAAATCCATTTTACTTCTATCAAACCCTAACTCAAAGTCACAAATTTAACAATTATATTTATGAAGCTTTTCCATGTCAACCTACATACCAAATTGAAGCTAGTGATTCTAGTAACACATTTAATACATGCACTTTTAACATCTAATAATATACAACCAAATCTCAAAATCAAACACACCCATTTCAAGTTTAAGCTAGTTACATCAAAATGACAAGAACAAGCATATAAATCATATATTCATGTTAGACTTGAGCCATAGACACTAATTAACACTTTTATAAGTTAAAAACATCAAGAACAAAGAATCTAGTGATTTTAAAAAGTTACCCAAAATAGATGAAATCGGTATGGAATCGAAGAGGAAGTTGCAAGGATTCCAAATATGCAATTTGTTTTGATGAACACTTTCTAGATCGAAAATGGATGATGATTCTTTGATTTGGGTGTTGAGAGAAAAAGATGGAAGTATAAAGGAAAAGTGGAGGATGAATGAATGGGGGAGATGGTGTTGACCATTTGACCTAGTCAAAAGTTTGGTCTCTTGGCAAGTTTAGTCCCTCAAGTTTGAAGCGAGTGCATGAATTACCTAAACGAAATATTTTAAAACGCGTATTAACGGAAGATGTTATAATTATATAACGGACTTTAAAATAGATAAACAAAAAGTAAATGGAAAAAGACGGGATGTTACATTACCTACTCCTTAAAGAAATTTCGTCCCGAAATTTAAGTAGGCGTAGTGGTCGTTGTTTTTTCCTCGGGATCTTGCGTTTCCAAATCTACGAATAAATGAGGGCATTTCCTTTGCATTTAATCTTGTCTTTCCCAAGTAAACTCGGGTCCTCTTTTGGCGTTCCAACGGACTTTGACAATCAGAATTCGGCTATGTTTTATTGTTTTGACGGAGTGATCCACAATTTTAACCGGTTCTTCCACAAAATGAAGTTTGTCGTCAATAGTAAGCTCCTCGAGAGGGATGACGAGTTCGGGTTCGGCGAGACACTTCTTCAAATTTGATACATGGAAAGTAGGATGAACGGAGCTCAGTTGAGGCAGAAGATCTAAACGATAAGCAACGGTTCCAACACACTCCAAGATTTCGAAAGGACCAATATACCGCGGATTTAACTTCCCGCGTTTCCTGAAACAGATTACACCTTTCCAAGGTGCGACTTTTAACATTACGCGGTCACCGACTTGGAATTCGAGGTCGTTGCGTCTAATGTCGGTATAGCTCTTTTGATAACTACGGACCGTCCTAAGCCTATCTCGGATTTGAACGATATTCTCGGTTGTTTCATGAATGAGTTCGGGTCCGGTGATTTGTATGTCGCCTACTTTGGCCCAACAAAGAGGTGATCGACATTTTCGGCCATATAACGCTTCGAATGGTGCGGCGTTAATACTCGTGTGATAACTATTGTTGTAGGAGAATTCGGCGAGAGGCAAGTGCTGCCCCAATCTTTTCCAAAATTGATAACACAAGCTCGTAGAATGTCTTCCAAGGTTTTAATTATGCGTTCGCTTTGTCCGTCGATTTGAGGATGGTATGCGGTGCTCATGTCTAATCGTGTTCCCAATGCTTCTTGTAAAGTACGCCAAAATCTAGAAACAAAACGGCCATCCCGGTCGTAAATAATCGATAATGGTACACCGTGACAGGCTACGATCTCTTTAATGTAAAGTTGTGCAAGTTTCTCCATTTTTTTGGTTTCCTTCATGGCTAGGAAGTGGGCGGATTTGGTGAGACGGTCTACAATAACCCAAATAGTATCATAACCGCTCGCCGTTCTTTGTAGTTTTGTGATAAAATCCATAGTTATTCTCTCCCACTTCCATTGTGGGATTTTGGGTTGTTGAAGTAGTCCGGGCAGTCTTTGATGTTCGGCTTTGACTTTTGAGCAAGTTAGGCATTTTCCAACATAAGTAGCGACGTCCCTTTTAGTGTTCGACCACCAATATTATTCCTTAAGGTCGTGGTACATCTTATTGGCACTGGGGTGAATCGAATACCTTGACTTATGGGCTTCATCTAGAATAAGGCTTCGCAAGTCCTCATAACTAGGCACCCAAATTCTTCCAGCAAAATATCAGAGTCCGGTCTCCTTAACTTCAAATCGAGAGGTGAGGACGTTCAAGCATTCGAGAGAGATGTTTTCATCCTTGAGAGCCTCATCTTGGGCTACACGAATTTGATTATTGAGATTGGTGTGGATGGTGATGTTTAAAGCTCGGATACGAAGAGGTACCACTCTTTCTTTTCGACTTAAGGCATCGGCTACTACATTTGCCTTCCCGGGATGGTAACAAAGCTCACAATCATAATTGTTCAAAGTTTCAATCCACCGTCGTTGTCTCATGTTTAGTTGTTTTTGATCGAAGATGTGTTGAAGGGTTTTGTGATCGGTGAAGATGGTACTTTTGGTCCCATAAATATAATGTCTCCACATTTTGAGTGCAAAGACAACAGCTCCGAGTTTGAGATCATATGTCGTGTAGTTCCGTTCATGAATTTTTATTTGTCGAGAGGCATAAGCAATGACTTTCTTTCGTTGCATCAATACACACCCAAAACCATGTTTCGAGGCATCGCAATATACAACAAAATCATCATTGCCTTCAGGAAGTGACAAGATAGGAGCGGTGGTTAGCTTTGTCTTCAAGATTTGAAACGCGGACTCTTGTCCGGTTGCCCAAATGAATTTCCTTCCCTTGTGAGTTAATGCGGTTAGAGGATGAGCAACCAAAGAGAAATCCTTGATGAATCTACGATAGTACCCGGCGAGACCCAAGAATTGACAAATGTGAGTAGGAGTAGTAGGGGTTTCCCATTTGCTAATGGCCTCGATTTTTGATGGATCGACTTTAATACCTTGATCGCTTACAACATGACCAAGAAATTGAACTTCCTTCAACCAAAATTCACACTTGGAGAATTTGGCATAGAGTTGTTCTTGTCTTAGAAGTTCAAGCATAAGTCGGAGATGTTGTTCGTGTTCTTCTTCGCTTTTAGAATAGACCAAAATATCATCGATGAACACCATAACGAATTTGTCGAGGTATGGTTTGCACACGTAGTTCATAAGATCCATGAACACCGTCGGTGCGTTATTTAGACCAAATGGCATTACAAGAAATTCATAACTACCATAACAAGTCCAAAAAGCAGTTTTGGAGACATCTTCCTCCTTAACCCTTAATTAATGATAACCCGAGCGGAGATCGATTTTTGAATATACATAAGACCCTTGTACTTGATCAAAGAGGTCATCAATGCACGGAAGAGGATATCGGTTCTTAACCATCAATTTATTTAGTTCACGATAATCAATGCACATTCGTAGGGATCCATCTTTCTTTTTAACGAAAAAATTGGAGCGCCCCATGGTGAATGGCTAGGTTGGATAAAACCATGGTCAAGTAGTTCTTGGATTTGACTTTGCAATTCTTGCATTTCGGATGGAACAAGTCTATACGGTGCACGTGCTATGGGTGCGGCTCCCGAAATAAGATCGATTTGGAATTCTACAGGTCGATGAGGTGGAAGGCCCGGTAATTCGTCGGGAAAAACATCGGAAAAGTCACTAACAATTGGCACATCATCGATATGCTTCTCATCGATCTCGACTTTCTTGACATGGGCTAGAATCGCGAAACAACCTTTACGAAGGTATTTTTCAACTTTAAGGCACAAGATGAGGTTGAGTCCGGTGCAACTCTTATCGCCATAGACAATCGAGGGTTCACCATTCTCGATAGGAATTTGAATCGCTTTATGATCCCAAAGGATGTGAGATTTCGTTTTGGCTAACCAATCCATAGCAATGATTACATCGAAGCTCCCTAGTTCTATAGGTATCAAGTCAATTTCAAACTCTTTACCCATTAAGTTTAATGTACAACCCCGATAAAATTGGTCAGCACTCAATAGTTTCCCGTTGGCCACCTCAATGGTGTAAGTAGTATCTAATGGAAGTGGTAGAGTGCTAAAAGAATGAGTCAAAGTCTTGGATACAAAACTCTTATCGGCACCCGAATCGAATAAGCAAGACACATAAAAATTGTTGAGAAGAAACGTACCCGTGACTAGTTCATTGTCATCTCGGGCTTCCTCGGTGTTAATGCTGAAAGCTAGACCGCGCGTATTTGGTGTATTGGGCCCCTTTAGAGCGACGGGGGCGGCACTTTTACAATCGTTGGCCTTATGGCCACTTCCTTGCCACCGGTGGTAAATTAGCTTGCCACATTCACCAAAGTGATGCTTGTGACATTTGTTACAAAGAGGTAGGTTTCCAGCATAACCCTTCTTGCCGTCGGAGGTGAAAGGCTTCTTGGCGAAGTTGTTGTTGTTGTTGCTTGATTGGGGGGCTTCCCACTTTCTTTTGTTGCCACCTGATTTATCCTCGGCCTTAGGTGCTGGTACTACGATTTCATCCACCGTTTCTATCAATTGGCGGGCCATCTTCAAAGCTTCTTGTAGGTTAGCGGGTTTGGATGACATTACCCCATGTTTGATGCTCTGAGGAAGGCCATCCATATAAAGTTCAACTCGTAGAGGCTCAGGATTTACAAGGTTTGGACACATTAGATCTAACTCGAAAAACCGTTGATTATAAGCGTTGAGGTCGTTTCCGACTGCTTTCAAACCTCTTAGCTCACTTTCGAGCCTTCGAGTCTCCTCGCGGGGAAAGTATTCGGTGATCATTTTTTCTTTTAAATCAGGCCAAGAGAGAGCATGGGCTTCATCGGTACCCACCGATTGTACATACGTGTTCCACCACGTGAGAGCGATATCGGTAAAAGTGTGGGTGGAGTATTTGAACTTGTCTTGGTCCCGGCAACTGCTTATGCTAAAAACGGCTTTCGTTTGCTCAAACCATCTAGTGAGAGCAAGCGGTCCTCCGGTCTCTTCGAAAGTGTGAGGTTTGCACCCCATGAAAGCTTTGTAGGAGCATCCCTCGTTTGAGTTACCGGCTCCATTGTTATTGTTGTTGTGGTTGTTGTTATTGTTGTTGTTGTTGGATGAGTGACCGGCCATGGCCGCATCTACGGCGGTGGCTATCATCCGTTGAAGAGCTTGTTCGGGAGTTTCATTGCGTGCGACTCGGCGAGGAGGCATTGTTCCTTCAAGACACAAGAATATCGTTGATTAGTATTCTCAATAATACTAATCGTGATATGAAATAAAGATAGAAAATTTTCCATGACTCGCCCTAAATTCTTTATGTTATAATGTCGGAACGTCCATATGAGTCACCGTAATATAATCCCGGAAATTATATTACCCCAATTCATATGTGCATTCGACATTACCTCATAAAGTCAAGGTGGCGTGTCAATCAAATTAAACTACGTGAGATTAAGATGAAATAAGAGTTAGATACGAATAGAAGAGTTCGAGTATAAATGCACAAGTAGTCAAGTAATTCCTACTTCAAGTCTATATGCCGGTTGTAGTCTAGACTCACTAATGTACCCTATGACTCGAGGTTGCACCAATGAACTCTAAATCCCTACAACCTGGCTCTGATACCATCTGTAGCGACCCGACAAAAACGTCATTGACGGCGCCGTCTACTTAGGTCCCGTTACGTGGTCATAAGTCTTTAAAATGATGTTTGATCAAAATATGTCGCATTCATTTCAAATGTAAAGATGTTTCAAGTTTACAAAAGTAGTTCAACGACTAGTTACATTACAACGTTTAACATACAAATGAAACCTATGCGACACAATTTAAAAGTAAGTCAAAAGATGCTCCATGTATGCATGTATACTCAACATCCAAGCAAGTATCAAAAATAGTGAGCGGAAGCATGTAACACCTATTGTTCAAGGACCTGAGAAAAACATAGAAATCTGTCAACAAAAAACGTTGGTGAAATTGTAACGATCCAGCTTTTTCGACTTGCTTTTGCGCTTTATGCTTTCACAAAACTCCGTATATGTGCGTACTGAGCTAGTTTATGCTCTGGGATCTTATTTAATGATTAATTCCTTTTATTAATATCTTACAATGTGCTATTAAGTGTGTAATCACTTAACTTGATCCCCAAAAGCTTTTACGACCGTTGGTGTCACTTGACGTTTGAAACGAGCTATGTACTTAGTACACGTTTAACTTTTGTCATAATCTGAATATTATTGAAACAATCCAACCCGTATTCCATACGATAATTTTTTTTTTATAATACACATTTACGCGCCAATTAAATATGTAAACCATTCCACAAGTTCCATTTAAAACGTACCACAATTTAAACGTTTACAAGGTACGAAGTCCATTAATTAAGTTTATTACAAGTTCGACCCACTACAAATGATAGTTTATAATCCATACGACACTTCGAGCATGGTTTGGGACTAAACAACCCAAAACGTTAGGCCAACTTCCAAAAGCTCCAACGAAACATCATCAAAGGACACCTAGTGCCCAACAACCCCTTTTCCCCTATCCGCACCTGCATCTAAAAAGATATACAACGAGAGGGGTAAGCTAATTGCTTATTGAATGCAATAATTATACATGTTCATATATAATCTACTTACTTGTAATCACTTACACAATACTGCATACAAGCTAACAATTCGATAACCATGCAAACATCATGCATAAACTACTATCCACAATTCACAAAAGCTAGCAACAATAATAGCATATAGTTCACAATTTAATATGTTAGATACGAATTCACACAACCATGGTTAACCAATCGTACAAGGGAACGGTACTCGTAAAAGACCGTCGGAGTTTATAACATCCATTAGTGTTACTTAAACACCGCGTAATCACTAATCCCCCGGGTGATGTCTTGAACACCGCGACTAACTCACCCTCATGACAATGTGGCATCTTGAACATCGCGACGATTCCACATGTCAATCAAACCAATGAGTGGTGTCTTGAACACCGCGACAATTCCACTCCCATGATAATGTGGTGTCTTAAACACCGCGACAATACAACATGTCAATCAAACAATGAGTAGTGTCTTGAACATCGCGACAATACTACTCGTTACTTAGAATGTGGTGTCTTGAACACCGCGACAATGCCACATTCATACTACACAAAAATTAATACATTATATACGTACACGCATAATTATTCCACTCACCTTGACACAAGGATGATGATTATGCACTTCTGAACTTCAAAGCAATGTACCTAATACATTAAGTACACTTTCAATACACAAACTAGTGGAACTATCCAAATTACTTACATTTGAGCATTTAATGACCCAATTTGCATTAAATAATTCAACTACACCAAAACCGCCCATAAATGACCAAGACTCAACTTCAATCACTAAAGCTAGTGAATTAAAGTCTACTAACACAAACTTGGTGTATTTCATACCCATTTCGCCCAAACTAGGTCAACATTACTCTTTTGACCCATTTCAATACTTAAACTTAAATTTTAGTCAAACATGACCCATTTACAATTCTTCATTCAATTACAAGTGCATTAGTGACTAAAAACACCATTTAACACTTACAACCTCAAATCATAAGACCAAACCCTAGATTATAGCTATTTAGGGTTCCCTTTCATCAACATAACCCAAATTCACCCATATTACCCCCAAATGGGTCTTACAAGTTCCAAATGAACCAAACCCTAGCATAAACCAATTAAAACTCAAACATAGAGTTAAAACTTACCAACACTATCCAATTGTAGCTAAGAACAAGGAGAATAACTTTAATTCTTGCTACAAAGATCAACTCTCAATCCTTCACTCACCAATCTCACTTGAAACCAAATGGGTTTTCATGGTTTGAGAGAAATTGGAGAAAGAAAAGAGATAAGGAAAATGAATTAAATGGATAAGTGGTGGAGATTTAATGCTCCAATCAGATCTACATGTAAAAAGATGAATTTGCCCTTGAACCACTTAATTTAAAACAAAAATCCAGAACCAGTTCACCCAGTGGGTAGCGGCGCGGCCCCAATTGTCGTGGCTCAGCAAATAACGTATTTTACGAGCGGTATTAAATCATTCCTGACCCAGATTCTAGTTATTGGTCGAGGCGCGGTCTTCTTCTCCGCGGCGAGACATTTAAAGGAAAACTCGACCCTTATTATCATGCCTCCTGACTCTGGTTTGAGTTCAATGTCGCGGCGCGATAAAGGCTTCCGCAGCGCGACAATGGCCTTCAACTGGCCCATTCGACAACTTTACACAACTTAACGATTTATTCAACTTATACACCTTGTTCACGCTTCCTATGCACGTCTAAACTTCATCTTTTAGTCTCACAAAACTTAACATCAACAAAGACCCATGCATATACTTATACATGCATATATTCTATATATATATATATATATATATATATATATATATATATATATATATATACACACACACACATACATATTCGTATATATATATTTACACAATAACTAGCACTTAGGTCTTTTAATCACATACGCACAAGTTATAAGCGTACCAATAAATAAGTTTGTACCTTTAAATAAGTACGGGAAAAACGGGATGTTACAATTATGAATACGAAATACTAATTGTTATTTTATAATAACAATTAATTGGGTTTTTGGATGCTTAATTACGCTTAGTAATTTACTAGAGCACACTAGTTAGTCTTGTTGAACTTTCTACCTTGTTGGACTTTAGCCCACCCTACACTAGCTAGTGGACTATTTAATTAGGCCAATTATAATAAGTTAGTGACCCATAATAATGAAAGACAAATGCCCATTTATTAGAGGGAACATACTAGCATTTTTGATAAGCATTATCCTTAATGTTGCATGGGATCCTAACATAAGCACCTACTTTAGACAACCATTAATCAAAAAGCAAAAAGTTGTCCCCCTTGTCCCCCCCACTAACCTACGGCCTAAACCACCCACCCACGCCCTCACCACCTATAAATACAAGCCTCATTTCACTCATTTCACACCTGATTTCATTTGTAATTTACACACACTTACTCTCTAATTCTCTCTCTAGTTCTTCTCTCTCTAAAAAGTGTTGACGACCTTTCGGACCGACTTACTACCTGCATACATTTCGTATCGACTTTTAATACTTATCCACTATGCTTAGATGATGTTGCTTCTGCTGTTATACTTGCTGTCTTGGTGTTATAGATTTGCTGTTACGGACCTGCTGTGTTAGATTTCCGCTGCATTACTTAGAGATGTCTCAACCATGGAACTTTTCTTTTGCATTCGTAACTTATGTTATTTTCAAACAATGGCTTTGTAACGACCTTTGGGTCACATACTTATGTTAACACTATCTTTTTATGAATGCAAAACTGGTTTTCAAACAGCATGTAGTGTTTGACCTTGTAATGATCCTGTTGGTGATGAACCGTACATGATGGTTTTGTACGGGGCGTCACATTTGGTATCAGAGCATTGGTTGTAGGGAATTAGGTTGCATTAGTGAGTCTAGACCAGACTGAGTAGGATTCAATAATATGACCAATCTACAACTTGCTCGTTTACTTGTTTCTGCGGAACCTGCTGCATGCTACTGTGTTATATTATTGCATGTTACTGCTTACTACTACTGCATGACACTGCTTACTTCTACTGCTGTATGAACTTGCTGCATGTTACCGTTTCCTTTTACTGCTATGTAAACTCGCTGTATTCTTTTGCTTATTCTCGCTACTGCATGCTACTATCTGCTTTTAGCATGTTACTTCGGTATGATACTGTTACTATTTCCATACTATGTACTGTTGTAGACACTCTAGGCTGCTGTAGTTACTATGCCTAATTACGTGCTTGCTACCCGTCTGCTTTTCGCTGTACCGACTTGGAGAATTTATCTTTCCTAGTTCAGATATTTTTCTGAACCCTTTTCCCACTCGTCTAACCCTAAGGACTAGTATGGTAATCCACCTGTTACTACCATTCCACCGTTCCGAATATCGAAACATTACTTCACGCAATCTAGGAGGAGTACCCCCGGATTACACGCCCACTAAGGTTGATCCTCGGAGGAGTAGATATGCGAGGACTTGTCGGAGTAACTGCACCCCGAGCTCACCCTAATTATCCACGTACAACTTATGAACATTAGAAGGATGTTCAGTTTCTGCAAGATGATTCGTATCCTGTAACTTTCATGACCGTCACTTATCTCTTTCATCCTTCATCGCTGCTCGACGATCTAACGACAATTCTGGACTTAGGTCCCCAACACTCTTAGGCATTGGAGAAGTCGGGAGGACATCTCTTTTCACAAGGTCAGAGTGCCTTCTATTGATGCTCAGCCATACCCAAGGACTTGGGAGTCGCCTTAAGACGTATCGTATTACTACTTGTTACACGTACAGTTCGACACGAGACCCAGATGGAACTTCTAGAAAGGAACCTAACGACGATACCTGAACCTGAACATTTTGAAGAAATTCCGGGACCTTTAGGCATTAATGCATGACCTACGGAACCTACGCACCCACACCAAGAAGCCGTGAGATTAATTATGTAGATTTGTTTTGAGATAGCATAGATAAATCACCGTTAAATGAAATTGAGTAGAACTCAAAGTGATCAAGTTACATTAACCATATGGAGTGATATTGGAATGAACGTACGATTTAGTACAACATAATGATGCCAGGCCAGCATAATTATGTTGAAGTAAATCATGCAGAAGTCCCAATGTCACTATATAAGGGAGATGAAGCGATTCAAAGGAAATTTTGGTAGGAACCACTTGAGTTTACGCATTATGGTCTGTTAGAGGTAGGGAAAGAATAACCACTTAGCCCAGATACTGTACAAAAAGGGCCTTGATTGCAGAATTGATAACTGTCACGACCCGAAAAATTCCGACTAATTTTAAACGAAACTCTCGATACGATTTAATATTCTTGACATGATAAGAGAAGTCTGTTAGGTTGAGTCTCAAAAAGTTTGAACCGTTTCATATATTCAATTGACCTTCGACTGTTCTCGACGATTCACGAACTACTATTTGTAAATAAATGTGTATACATATAAAAATAAATATAAATATATGTGTAGAGTATATTAAATATAATTATTAAATGATTGTAACCCTTGTTGATCATTCGATTATTATTTAGATAAACTTAATTCCAACTTATGTGATTTTAAAAAGATAAACGATGATCCATAATTTAGATATATGAAATTTGGGATCATTAAAAATATTTTTACTTTGAAGAATTGGGTTTTAGTACTCTGTACATATTACTTGGAATTAAAAATAAATTATAGACGAACCTTTTTGATCAGGTATCAAACAGGTAATGAGTGAAATAATTAAATATAATTAATCTAAAAATTTGGGATTTTTAGGAACACTTTTATACGCTAACTGTTTAGCAATGGACACGATATGTTATCCTATTAAACTGTCGGTAGAATAACTCAATAATTAAGAGGCTGCTAATTGTTTCTTTCACACGTTATATTTGTTGAGATGTAATAATATATTATTATTATTATTATATTTATTTATCACTAAATGATTGATTAAACTTACTGTTTAGTTTTGCTTTTCCCTAAAGGTGAATGACATAGTATATAATGTTTGACAATGTGTAACTAGAAGACAATCTGTCATTGATTAAACGGGTCATATTTATAGCTTGAATTTTATTTTTTTTTTAAAAGGGGAGAAACAAAATATAATGTTTTACACGAAGCTACTTATGTGGTGTATTATATCTGAAATGATGCTTTTACAATAGCATTTTAACAGCCAAACTTTTTCTCACTATATTATAATTCGCGAAGTATATGTTAAGATTACCACTTTTCTCAACTCAAACCATCCACTAAAACACAACAACCCCACCTAACACATGTATATATTCGTTGTGTGTTTTTTTTTAGATTCTCACTTAAACACCATCTCATATTATATATACATATACCCACTTGATAACATTTACTTCTAAAATTTTATGTCAAGCTCTAGATTAAAACACCAAAACACTTCTTCTTCTTCACCATTCTATCCGCCACTTTCATCAACCGAGAACCATCATTAAACAACCACCTTTTCATCACCACTGGCAACCTTCTGTCACTAAACTACTATTGCTATACATTAATGGCTAGTTGTATGATGTTGTTACCTTCGATCACCATATCTAAAATCGATAACCACTATGCAATTCAAGCCAAACACTCGACCTCCCTTTATTCTATCTTCTGTTGATTCGATCAACCTCACCTTAAACAACAAACGTTTCTGTTTTCTTCTTGCTCGACAACCCAATTCAAACTGTGAAGCACCATGAGACCCAAACAGCCACCACTTCAAGCCTTCTTCACCTTCAACAATCATCTTGAACCACCATGAAACACCACCATTGACAACCATCAGAACAGTGAACCCTCTCAATCTCTCTCTCTTCTCTCTCTAACCTCGTCCGCCATCACAACCACCACATGATTACTGCTACGTTGCTGTCTTGTTCTACTTCTGTTTTGATCAAAAACCTGCAACAGCTGCTATTCCTGTCTCTATCACGAACCAACCCACACACACCCTGCTGCATCTATTGATCATGTCTTTCTGTTTCAAACCACACCCATCGAAACTCATATATTCTTTCTCTGTCCGAATAAATCCACAAAAACCATGGAAGATAGCTACAGCGTTTATAATTTTCTGTTTTTCTATTCGAACTCCAAAGGATACTATTACACGTTCTTCCTGTTATAAGTACGATGATGAGCTATTAAGATGTAAAATTAATATTGAAGATGATGATGGAATCGTGGAAAAGAAGATACATAGTAAACAGGAAAAATGAGAACGATGATGATGAAGATCAAACTGTTCTAGTCCTCCTTCTGTAGAACCCTAAAACCCCACACGTTTTATCCTCTTTCTCTTGTGGCCGATAATTAATGAATCAAATAACCCCACTTTTAAATTTAATAAAGGATTAAGGTTTATATTGTTATATATTTACAGTCGATTATTAACCTTAATTGGGCCGTGATTTTTGGTGTTATTGGACTAGTAGGGTGGATTTCTAATTAGATTAGGATGGGCCAAGCCTTGTTTGGTTAACGGACTAGAAACAGGAAACCAAATCTATGGGTGTAAGGAAGAAGACGGACATATAGATTATAAGGATATAATCCGTTAATTAAAACAGAAAAGACATAGCGGAGCAGTGGTTAGTAGGGTGTGTGTTTAATCAAGAGGTCACGGGTTCGAATCTGGAAGTGACAATTCTTTTTAGGAAGCTTATTTGGTCATTTAAAGTTAAAGGTAGTGTTATTATAGTTATTTTTATCATTGTCATTATAATTAAAATTATAATTAAAATTATGAATTATCAATTTTATTAAAAGTAACATTTTTATTAAAAATTATTATTAGTAATTATCATTTATTATTAAATTTAATATTATTATTAAAACTATTATTTTTATTAAATTTATCATTATTATTAGAATTACCATTATTTTTATTTTTATTATAATTATCATTATTTTGGTATTATTATAATTATTATATTAGCAAATAAATAATATTTTTATAAAACTATATTTATTACATATATCATTTTACATACTAATATTTTTAAAACTAAAATTTTATTATTTTTTTAAGTTACATATAATATATAAAAATATTTTAATATAATCATATATATAAACTTTAATACATTATATATATTTTTTTAAAACACATTAATATGAATCTAATATACAAATTAAGTATCTATTTAAAAATACCTAATTAGATGTAACTAAGTTATTTATTACCAAATTATAATATATGAGCTTGTTTAAGTGTTATTATATGAGTTAATATATATACATATAAATGATATAGGTTCATGAATCCGAGACCAACCCTATATTTGTTCAATGACATCATATGTATTTTTACTACAAAATACAGTATGGTGAGTTTCATTTGCTCCCTTTTTAATTGCTTTTGCAATATATATTTTTGGGCTGAGAATACATGCGCTGCTTTTATAAATGTTTACGAAATAGACACAAGTACTTAAAAATATATTCTACGTTGAGTTGTACCACTGGCATATTTCCCTGAGCTTGGTAACTACTATTTACATGTGGTAGTGTAAACGCGAATCCTGTTGATAGATCTATCGGGCCTGACAACCCCAACCGAACTGGACGACCAGTATTCAACGGTTGCACAGTACTTCATTTTGGTGACTACACTTGGTATGGTGTAGTGAGATTTCATAATAAAGGGAATATGCGACGTTGATTAAATGTTAAGTATGGTTACCAAGTGCTCAACCACTTAGAATATTTTTATTAAATCGTTTGTGTATAAGAAATCCTGTGGTCTATTAAGGCATAGAAATGATTGTTATGATAAACCTATGAACTCACCAACCTTTTGGTTGACACTTTAAAGCATGTTTATTCTCAGGTACGAATTAAGTCTTCCGCTGTGCAATTGCTTAATTTAAGGACATTACTTGGAGTCGATCATCGCAATGGGACCAAATGTTGATGACTTCGTCCAGGTGGATAAGGACGGGTCTTTACAGGTGGTATCAGAGCGTTGGTCGTAGCGAACCAGGTCTTGCATTAGTGTGTCTAACTAGTAGTTGTTAGGATACATTAATGAGTCTGGACTTCAACCTAGTAGTTGTTAGGTTATGTTAATGAGTCTAGACTTGAACCTGGTCTGCATGTTAAAAGTGTTTACTTACCACTATTTGTTGAAAAATATCTACTTGTCATTTTCAGTCTCGACGCGTCTTATTGCAATTATTGCATAGACGGTGTACAGACAAATTCATATCCATTACATTAAATCTTGTCTGATACGTTTCCTTAATTTCCTCCGTAATCTACCAGATCTTATGTACTATATACAGATAGTCTATGTAATTAGGATATCATCCAATATTCAGCCCTCAATCCATATCAAGAATCATTTTATAACTTTCTACGATCGCGTAAGATGGCCTCTCCGAATAGACCAAGTTCCTCCAGCTCCGAAGACAGCGTGACTGGAGCGCACCACCCAATCAACTACTGTGATTATTGGAGAAAATGGGGGTGGGTTCGTGACATACTCACCCTATGGAGAAGGGAAGAAGGTACTCCATATCATGAGCCGAATCTACCGCCTAATGTCGGAGTACTCGACCCGCTCACCGGCGAACCTGTTCGCAACACTGTTTATACCCTCTTTACGAGAATCCTTCATCTTGAGGCTACCATTAACGGAACTAGAGAAGATATCCAACCTCCACCTCACACTAATAACCAGCCTGGGTTAGTAGAAGAAGCCAACGAACTTCGTGCTCGAGTAGTAGCTTTGGAGAATATGGTGCAAAACTTACCAGCTTCAGCAGCATCACCGGCACCAACAGTACCACCAGTATCAACAGTTGTACCATCAACAACACAAGCCTCAACATCTCATTCTGTACCTCGAGCATAATTTTCATTTTACGTATCATTCTACACCGACTATCTTTTTTCTACATATCTTTCTATATCAATTACCTTTGTTCTACATGACGATTATATAATCTCTAATGTTTTAGAGATTATATATTCTTATTCTAACGGTAAATCAAATGAGTCTAATATCATATTGACTCATTAAATCCATAATTACATCTGAAGAAAATATATATGTAAGTATATTTTCATAAAGATTGTAATTAAAAATTCTTTTGTACAAACTGTTAATGGTGAAAATATTTTAACGGGTAGGTAATACCCGAGGAATATTTAGATTTCACCTTAATAAGTTACACTGTACATTCTTTGAATCTGATTCAATAGTCATTTACTATCCTACTTACATTCATCGATATACAGATCCGTTCACTGCAAAATAACCATTTCCATTCAAATTTCATATTTAGATTTTGACCTATCAGAATCCAACAAGTGGCATAATGAAGAAAACATCGGACAAAATAAAATTTGTTAGAAACAAACGAATTAACTAATTGAAATTTTGTTAAGAATCCACGCTAACTGTTCCTAGCTAACTGGTTACATTTTATTTATCGCAATTTAATTATCGCAATTTTATTTATCGTCATTTAATTTCTGTTATTTATTTTTACGCACTTTAAATCGGGACACATGTACACAATACGTCGGATTAATTCTGAGACAATAAGTTGTACACGGGTCATGATACATATTTATTTATTTTACGCACTTTAAATAACGGGACACGTATACAAGGTTTTGACATATCATATTGACCCATCTATATATCTATCTTGGAACAACCATAGACACTCTATATCCAAATGACGGAGTTAGCTATACATGGTTGAGGTTGATTTCAAAATATATATATAGTTTGAGTTGTGATCAATACTGAGACCGGTACACGGGTCACGATACGTATTAATTAATTCGAATATTATATATTAAACTATATATAAACTATTGGACTATTGGACTACTAACTTTGGACAATTAAAAATGAATTAAAATATTGATTATAACATATGAAACTAAACAATTCTTTAAGTTTGTCACTTGATTTCATCTTAAACCTCATTTGAATCTTGACGATTCCAATCCATGTTCAAATCTTTCATGATTCTTAAAAACACCTCGATCGAGAGGATGAACCACCTGCACTTCATCTACGGAAGAAAAGATTGATACATATAGTTATGCACCTGAAAAACTCTCGGAACCTGAGTAAACGATTAACACGTATTTGTGCCAGCTTCTTTAGCGTTGTTATTACCAAAAATAACTTTGCAATCCCTTTCCAAAGTAGCCAATTTTGTCACAGCTCCAGCAAATCAACTTCGACTTTTCATTCGAACAAATCATATTATAACTTTGATATATAAGTTGCCCTTCATCATCATTACCGAAAAACCTTTTATATTCCATCATATTGCCAGCAGACGTAGCAGCAACCTCGTTGCTCCTTGACTTAAATCTCTCCGACAAATCACTATATTTATCTATTGAAGTCTTATCATGTGCTCATCGACATCTTGTAGCGATAGTTGCCATACTAAATACCGGGAAGCATTAATCATTAATTCTAGAATTTCGCAACGTTCTTACGTCAACAGTTATATATCTATATATAACGTGTATCTTTTGGACCGATGAATTTCAATTCGGAATCTCTGAATTTCTGAAAAGCCCTCTAGCTTACGAATCAGATCTCTGAGTTCTGAAAATGCTGATGAAGTAGCAAAAGTTGTAGATGGTCTTAATGGCCAAAAGTTTGATGATATTGAATAGAGTATTGGAAACACTCAATAGGGAATTGGTACTGGAAAACGAATTGAGCAAACCATGAAGGAGACGGTGGACAAATCACAAGGAGTAAACATGTACTTAAAGAATCCAGATGATACTATTTCTAATGAAATCTTTAGCGAATACCTTACTCCTTACTTATTCTAAATCTTTGCGGAAAAATTTTCTTCATCATCCTTCGATCTAGAAATTTAAAAATATCGTTATAAATATCTTAAATATTTCTGAAGATATCTTCATAAATATCTTCGTCTGAAATTATCTATCTTCTCGTGCTATCTATGTTACCTCATAAAAGAAACTGTTTTAGTTTCTATATTCTTTAAAATTCAAGTTAAATTATGAATGATTTCCTAGAGAAATGTTGGAAATTGAAGCATGAGTTAGTATAATATAATGACACCGGGCCAACGTGGTTATATTACAGTAAGTCATGCTAAATTTCTAATGGAACGTGATGATGATTCACAGATCATACCCTCATCATGAACCATGTTACAGCACTCTATCATTCTACTTAAACTCTAAGTATATCACGTAAATATTCCCTTGATAATTCTGTTCTTCTGTAATTTCAACAATCTGCTAATAAATCGTGCTATTACATTTCTTTCTGATTAGAAGATTTTCTTTAAATTCCTAGAATTCCGGAAATCCACCATGACTACGTCAAAAGTTAAGACGAAACTTTTCACTCTTTTATGATGGCTTCACTCGTACGCTTCACATGATCGAATTGTTTTATCTATATTAATCAATAATGATAAAACACTATTTATCAACTCATATTCGTCATAAAAACAATTTTTATTGTTAGCCATGATGACCTCACTCAAATTTCGGGGACGAAATTTCTTTAACGGGTGGGTACTGTCACGACCCGAAAAATTCCGACTAATTTTAAACGAAACTCTCGATACGATTTAATATTCTTGACACGATAAGAGAAGTCTGTTAGGTTGAGTCTCAAAAAGTTTGAACCGTTTCATATATTCAATTGACCTTCGACTGTTCTCGACGATTCAGGAACTACTATTTGTAAATAAATGTGTATACATATAAAACTAAATATAAATATATGTGTAGAGTATATTAAATATAATTATTAAATGATTGTAACCCTCGTTGATCATTCAATTATTATTTAGATAAACTTAATTCCAACTTATGTTATTTTAAAAAGATAAACGATGATCCATAATTTAGATATATGAAATTTGGGATCATTAAAAATATTTTTACTTTGAAGAATTGGGTTTTAGTACTCCGTACATATTACTTGGAATTAAAAATAAATTATAGACGAACCTTTTTGATCAGGTTTCAAACAGGTAATGAGTGAAATAATTAAATATAATTAATCTAAAAATTTGAGATTTTTAGGAACACTTTTATACGCTAACTGTTTAGCAATGGACACGATATGTTATCCTATTAAACTGTCGGTAGAATAACTCAATAATTAAGAGGCTGCTAATTGTTTCTTTCACACGTTATATTTGTTGAGATGTAATAATATATTAATATTAATATTATTATATTTATTTATCACTAAATGATTGATTAAACTTACTGTTTAGTTTTGCTTTTCCCTAAAGGTGAATGACATAGTATATAATGTTTGACAATGTGTAACTAGATGACAATCTGTCATTGATTAAATGGGTCATATTTATAGCTTGAATTTTTTTTTTTTTAAAAAGGGTAGAAACGAAATATAATGTTTTACACGAAGCTACTTAGGTGGTGTATTATATCTGAAATGATGCTTTTACAATAGCATTTTAACAGCCAAACTTTTTCTCACTATATTATAATTCGCGAAGTATATGTTAAGATTACCACTTTTCTCAACTCAAACCATCCACTAAAACACAACAACCCCACCTGACACATGTATATATTCGTTGTGTGTTTTTTATTAGATTCTCACTTAAACACCATCTCATATTATATATACATATACCCACTTGATAACATTTACTTCTAAAATTTTATGTCAAGCTATAGATTAAAACACCAAATCACTTCTTCTTCTTCACCATTCTATCCGCCACTTTCATCAACCGAGAACCATCATTAAACAACCACCTTTTCATCACCACTGGCAACCTTCTGTCACTAAACTACTATTGCTATACATTAATGGCTAGTTGTGTGATGTTGTTACCTTCGATCACCATATCTAAAATCGACAACCACTATGCAATTCAAGCCAAACACTCGACCTCCCTTTATTCTATCTTCTGTTGATTCGATCAACCTCACCTTAAACAAAAAACGTTTCTATTTTCTTCTTGCTCGACAACCCAATTCAAACCGTGAACCACCATGAGACCCAAACAGCCACCACCTCAAGCCTTCTTCACCTTCAACAATCATCTTGAACCACCATGAAACACCACCATTGACAACCATCATAACAGTGAACCCTCTCAATCTCTCTCTTCTCTCTCTATCCTCATCCGCCATCACAACCACCACATGATTACTGCTACGTTGCTGTCTTGTTCTACTTCTGTTTTGATCAAAAACCTGCAACCGCTGCTATTCCTGTCTCTATCGCGAACCAACCCACACACACCCTGCTGCATCTATTGATCCTGTCTTTCTGGTTTCAAACCACACCCATCGAAACTCATATATTCTTTCTCTGTCCGAATAACTCCACAAAAACCATGGAAGATAGTTACAGCATTTATAATTTTCTATTTTTCTATTCGAACTCCAAAGGATACTATTACACGTTCTTCCCGTTATAAGTATGATGATGAGCTGTTAAGATGTAAAATTAATGGTGAAGATGATGAAGGAATCGTGGAAAAGAAGATGAATAGTAAACAGGAAAAATGAGAACGATGATGATGAAGATCAAACTATTCTAGTCCTCCTTCTGTAGAACCCTAAAACCCCACACGTTTTATCCTCTTTCTCTTGTGGCCGACAATCCATGAATCAAATAACCCCACTTTTAAATTTAATAAAGGATTAAGGTTTATATCGTTATATTTTTACAGTCGATTATTAACCTTAATTGGGCCGTGATTTTTGGTGTTATTGGACTAGTAGGGTGGATTTCTAATTAGATTAGGATGGGCCAAGCCTTGTTTGGTTAACGGACTAGAAACAAGAAACCAAATCTATGGGTATAAGGAAGAAGACGGACATATAGATTATAAGGATATAATCCGTTAATTAAAACAGAAAAGACATAGCGGAGCAGTGGTTAGTAGGGTGTGTGTTTAATCAAGAGGTCACGGGTTCAAATCTGGCAGTGACAATTCTTTTTAGGAAGCTTATATGATCATTTAAAGTTAAAGGTAGTGTTATTATAGTTATTTTTATCATTGTCATTATTATCATTATAATTAAAATTATGAATTATCATTTTTATTAAAAGTAACATTTTTATTAAAAATTATTATTATTAATTATCATTTATTATTAAATTTAATATTATTATTCAAGCTATTATTTTTATTAAATTTATCATTATTATTAGAATTACCATTATTTTTATTTTTATTACAATTATCATTATTTTGGTATTATTATAATTATTATATTAGCAAATAAATAATGTTTTTATAAAACTATATTTATTACATATATCATATTACATACTAATATTTTTAAAACTAAAATTTTATTATTTTTTTAAGTTACATATAATATATAAAAATATTTTAATATAATCATATATATAAACTTTAATACATTATATATATTTTTTTAAAACACTTTAATATGAATCTAATATACAAATTAAGTATCTATTTAAAAATACCTAATTAGATGTAACTAAGTTATTTATTATCAAATATTAATATATGAGCTTGTTTAAGTGGTATTATATGAGTTAATATATATACATATAAATGATATAGGTTCATGAATCCGAGACCAACCCTATATTTGTTCAATGACGTCATATGTATTTTTACTACAAAATACAGTATGGTGAGTTTCATTTTCTCCCTTTTTAATTGCTTTTGCAATATATATTTTTCGGCTGAGAATACATGCGCTGCTTTTATAAATATTTACGAAATAGATACAAGTACTTAAAAATATATTCTACGTTGAGTTGTACCACTGGCATATTTCCCTGAGCTTGGTAACTACTATTTACATGGGGTAGTGTAAACGCGATTCCTGTTGATAGATCTATCGGGCCTGACAACCCCAACCGGACTGGACGACCAGTATTCAACGGTTGCACAGTACTTCGTTTTGGTGACTACACTTGGTACGGTGTAGTGAGATTTCATAATAAAGGGAATATGCGACGTTGATTAAATGTTAAGTATGGTTACCAAGTGCTCAACCACTTAGAATATTTTTATTAAATCGTTTGTGTATAAGAAATCTTGTGGTCTATTAAGGCATATAAATGATTGTTATGATAAACCTATGAACTCACCAACCTTTTGGTTGACACTTTAAAGCATGTTTATTCTCAGGTACGAATTAAGTCTTCCGTTGTGCAATTGCTTAATTTAAGGACATTACTTGGAGTCGATCATCGCAATGGGACCAAATATTGATGACTTCGTCCAGGTGGATAAGGACGAGTCTTTACAATAACCCGAAAATCTGTTATAGATATAGACATCCAGGACACTTAAGGAAACTGTTCTCAAATAGGAAAAACTTTGGACTTACTTGCGGTAGAGCAATCGTTATGGAGACTCGCATAGATCCTGATTATAGTTAGGGGACGATTCGTCACAATGTTTATTTTCTCTAGGTTGTTTATTACTAGAGCGATAGAAACCTTATATCTAAGGACCTTAGTGTTATGATATTAAGCCATTAACAACCATGAGGGTTAAGTATTCTATAGGACAAGCAAATGGTAAGCTGGCAGAGATAGAGGAATAATTTAAGGTAGTACCTTAAAATTAACAGGTGGGTCATTTGGAGATGACCTCATGCCAACAAAACTTAGAAATTTTAATGAAGTAGTTGGAAAGGATTAGTTACCTATGCATAAACAAATGTTATTTGAGAAGGTTGATAGAATTTTTCGCGATAGTATAATAAGATTTGGTTGGAATAAACCTTAAGATTAACCTGATACTCATCAAGTTAGGAAGCTTTGATGAAATAATTGGAACGGACTGGCTTTCAAGGATGGAAGCGAAAGTTATTTATAGTAAGAAGATTTTTCGTATACCTCGTAAGAATAGTGAGCCACTAATAGTTTACGAGGAGAGAAGAAGCCCGAAGCTGGACCTTATTAGTTGCATGACAACAACCCGAAATCCCACAATGGAAATGGGAAGGAATAACAATGGATTGTTTCACAAAGCTACGAAAAACGGTAGACGGTTAAGACACTATCTGGATTATCGTTGACCGCCTCACCAAATCTACTCACTTTCTAGCCATAAAAGGAACCGATACAATGGATAAACTTGCACAAATATACATAAAGGAAATTGAATCCCGTCACTCCAGCGATTCAAATTCTATATTAAAGACTACCCAAGAGTCTTATTTGATACTCATTCTTACGCGACTCTGAATCCTAACTTATTCCGAGAGATTTCTTATTTGATGATAAGCACACCATCATCCTTCTTACTTCGATATTAGTCATACCAATTCGAAATTTTCCAAAATCATTGGGTAGTTAATTCCCATCCTCATACTCTCCCTTTCGTATCTCACTTATAAGCAACAAATTTACACTTAAGCATTTTTGGTCGAAGGACTTATGCCCTACTAATAGTCATCAACCACATTTAAATTCAACAGTTTTCATTACCTCGTAACATTTTTTGCTCACCTATCACCCGGAAAATTTAAAAAATCATTTACTCATGAATCTTTTCCAACTTGTAACCTCCGAAATATGAAAATTTTGTTTGCTAAAATTTTACGGTACGATCCTCTCAAAGTTTTATAAAAGTAAATTTATTTTATTTGCCATTCGTACAAAATTTTTGAAATCGTATATGTTATGTAAGATATAGTAAATGATTACTTATTTTTGATAAATACATATGAAATTTTACTTTTACTTTTACAAATCGAATCTTTTATTCAAAAGATATTTTACTTTTGAATGGTACGTGTTGTACATAACCCTAGTTTACTAAAGAACTTTGTTCTTACATTGTCACCTTAAACGATTTCTATAAAATTTCGTTGCTTATTATATATAAAATTTTTCGTTGCTTATTCATATCCAAGTCATCATGAAGAATGAAAACTGTCGAAATTAAAAGATTCATGTGTGTGTGTATGTGATGAAGGCACTTACTACCACGTCATGCAGAGCCTTCGGGCATCCACTAACACTTAAACCATTCAAAATTCTTGCATTACCTCAGGGATCTTATTTACCACACCTGTTGAAGCGATGCTCTTTCTTACATAACTCTAAGTCCTGACTTATTTTAGGGGATTCTCACTTAGTGACACTAATACCATCAGTATTCTGACTTTAGTATTAGTCATAACCTATTTGGCATCTGCAAAGTCAAGAAGCTATTAACTTCTCGTCCTCATGCTCTATCCTTCATACCGCACTTTTTAGCAACGGCTTCGCACGTGAACACTTTTGGCCCAAAGACTTATGTCATGATAGTTTTCAAAACTACCTTTAATTCATTAGTTTTCATTACCTAGTAACATGTCATCTGATGATTTAAAGATTTTTTCACTCAATCTTTTTCAACTCATAACCCCTGAAATACGAAAAACTATGTTTATCAAAATTTTTACACGTTGTATATTTATGCGGTCCTCACGAGATTTATGGACAAATGAAAGTAATGAAATTTTTCTAGTCACTTATGTAATTTATAAAATCATATATGTATAAATTTATCCTTACTTATATTGGTTAGTACATACTAAGTTATACCTTCAAATTATTTAAAAATCGCTCCTTTATTGAGTTGTTTAACTTAAGTCAAATAGTTTTGTGCAAAATGGTACACGTTGTACATACTTCTAAATTTACTAGGAACTTCGTTCCATTTATGTTGTCACATCAAACGTTTAAAGGTTCTTCAAAACTTCCCTGGTTGATTTCATTAAAGGTTTTTGTATTAGTCTACACCATGTATGGATCACACTTCTTCTCGTCCTCTATTTAGGGATAAAGCTTACGATTAAGATCTTTGTTAAAACCTCTTGAGAAGCTCTGGATGGCAGTTTTATAAAATTTGTTAGAAAGTATTTGCGCTCATAGAAATGTTCCTTTAAGGTTAGTCATGGCAAAAACGCGGGCCGATAAATCAGTTTTCTGAGGTACACTCAGTGGTCACCCTATCGTAGAAAAGGCACTAGGCGGGTTTCTACTCTCAATATTTCACGGCTAATTGCAACACCCTCGTAAACATCATCTCTATGTAAAGTAGGTTGAGGTACAAGAAATCATTTTTGGAAATTCTTTTCACTCGGAGAAAACCATTCTTTATGACCTAGGGTTCACATATCTACTCATCTGCGCATCCCCTTAAGTATAAGGACAAATTCAGGACGAACCGCTCAAAGAATTCACTCTCGTTCAAAGATCACACCTTTCGTGCGATTCTCTTTCGGAAATGTAATATAGGATACTTTAAGAATCTATGAATCATGTTACCCCCCTTGGAAGGGACAACTCAAGACGTCTATAACACAGATGTGGTTACTCTATATATTCCTTCCTTCGTTGGTTACAACTATTTGTTGTTCTAGTTAATGTTAACCCTAACTTCAACGTGTAACTGAAAGGATAAAGTTACCTTATGGAACTGTGCTTTCATTCCATTCAAGGATAAGATCACATGCATCATGGAAAACTGGGTGATATCTTTCATTGTTCATTCAGACCGTCCTGAAGACACTATAAATAATTATGGATGGCATTGCATGTAAGTCTGATTTGTCACCTTCGGCTAAAATTTCAGTTCATTTAATCAAACAAACGTTTCTTAAAAATCGGGTTCTTTATACCTATGGTGTCCTTCCGAAATTAAGGGATTAGTAAAATCTGTGGCTAACACTATCTAGACATCAAATCGCATGGTTAGGATCACCATGTTTTCCATTCTACCTGTCAGCTTGGTATTGCGACATAAGCGCTCAACGTTTTAGAGGAGTTTGGTAACATTCATGATGTATTTCATGCATCCAGCTTACGGAAGATGCCTGTAGGGCTAAAAACATCATCTTTTCTTTTTTGGAATTATATTCGGATGACATACTCATGTTAACTAGAAACGAAATCAGTTTGTTGATCTCTTAGGACCAGAAACTTAATTAATGGCATATACCTATTCTTAATTTTATACGCCCAAGTACCTTTCAAGGTAAATAACTCACTTCTGAGCCCATGTGTCTCACAGAACTTTGATACGCTCCTTCTTATTCAAATACAGTACCATTGTTGGTCACTCCTCAAAATTTCGGGACGAAATTTTCTTTAACATGTGGGTAATGTAACGACCCGGCTTTTTCGACTTGCTTTTGTGCTTTGTGCTTTCACGAAACTGCGTATATGTGCGTACTGAGCTAGTTTATGCTCTGGGATCTTATTTAATAATTAATTACTTTCATTAATATCTTACAACGTGCTATTAAGTGTGTAATCACTTAACTTGATCCCCAAAAGCTTTTACGACCGTTGATATCACTTGACGTTTGAAACGAGCTATGTACTTGGTACACGTTTAACTTTTGTCATAATCGGAATACTATGACTACGAAATACTAATTGTTATTTTATAATAACAATTAGTTGGGTTTTTGTATACTTAATTATGCTTAGTAATTTACTAGAGCACACTAGTTAGTCTTGTTGGACTTTCTACCTTATTGGACTTTAGCTCACCCTACACTAGCTAGTGGACTATTTAATTAGCCCAATTATAATAAGTTAGTGACCCATAATAATGAAAGACAAATGTCCATTTATTAGGGGGAACATACTAACATTTTTGATAAGCATTATCCTTAATGTTGCATGGGATCCTAATATAAGCACCTACTTTAGACAACCATTAACCAAAAAGCAAAAAGTTATCCCCCTTGCCCCCCCCCCCACACTAACCTACGGCCTAAACCACCCACCCACACCCTCACTACCTATAAATACAAGCCTCATTTCACTCATTTCACACTTGATTTCATTTGTAATTTACACACACTTACTCTCTAATTCTCTCTCTAGTGCTTCTCTCTCTAAAAAGGGTTAATGACCTTTCAGACCGACTTACTACCTGCATACGTTTCGTATCGACTTTTACTGCTTATTCACTGTGCTTAGACGATGTTGCTTCCGCTGTTATGCTTTCTGTCTTAGTGTTATAGACTTGTTGTTACGAACCTGCTGCATTAGATTTCCGCTGCATTACTTAGAGATGTCTCAACCATGGAACTTTTCATTTGCATTTGTAACTTATGTTATTTTCTAACAATGGCTTTGTAACGACCTTTGGGTCACATACTTATGTTAACGATATCTTTTTATGAATGCAAAACTGATTTTCAAATAGCATATAGTGTTTGACCTTGTAATGATCCTGTTGTTGATGAACCGTACACGATGGTATTGTACGGGCGTCACAAAATCATAGGTTTAAGTAAGTAAGTGAGTAAGTACAAATGAACCACAAGATTTATAACGTTGAAATAATAGTAAACCATTCTAAAATTTGTTATCACAAGCACCCAATTATCAAGGCTTAACTTTCCACAAACCCCATCACAATAGTGTTAGAACATACACTGTTTCTCGAAAATATATTTCATCCGAATAACGGTAGCGAACCGTCCGAATGAGGGTTTGTCAAACCCATATGGCCATACAACATAAGTTCTCGCTTACACCCGACAAGTGTAACTAATGATAATCGAATTGAGGATTTTTTTCTAACTCGTATGTAGAATGTTTGTTTTCGTACTTGTGTTCACTTTGTAAAATGAAATGTTCATGTTTTCTCATCCCAAATGTAAGTTAAAAAGAGTAAAATTGGGACTATGATCTCACCTTGAGTGCACAAAGGTAAAAGTACTCCACAAGTAAACGTGTGCAAGAATGGATGCTAGTCTTGAACTAAACAAGTAAGTCGTATCAGTAACGGTAAACATGATTGGTCAAAGTTGTTCAATTAGTCATATGGCTCGTTACGACTCGATTATATATGGCATGTGAATCACGTTACCAAGTTTCATGCATGATACAAATATAAAAGCATGTTAGAATGACTGCATAAGTATTTGGTTAAGTTTAAACAAAATTCAACTTTGGTCAAGTCAAATCAACGAAAAAGTCAACACGTTCGGGTCGGGTTTCAAACTATTTTTCTAAGCTAATTAATCATATATAAGCATGTTAGAACAAGTTACATGTCAATCGGAGGTGCGTAGCATAGTTAAAATTTTCTGTGTAAAAGTAAAGTTGATCAGTCCCTGGCCACGCCTAATGTCGCGCCGCGACCAAGGAGTGCCGCGCCACGGCAATAACATGAACTGGTGCCTGGTGTAGTGACCCGAACTTTTCCATGTTTATATATATTAATTGAGATTGATATTTACATGATTAAATGTTTCCAACATATTAAGCAATCAAACTTGTTAAGACTTGATTAATTGAAATAGGTTTCATATAGACAATTGACTACCCAAGTTGACCGGTGATTCACGAACGTTAAAACTTGTAAAAACTATATGATGACATATATATGGTTATATATATAGTTAACATGATATTATGATAAGTAAACATATCATTAAGTATATTAACAATGAACTACATATGTAAAAACAAGACTACTAACTTAATGATTTTGAAACGAGACATATATGTAACGATTATCGTTGTAACGACATTTAATGTATATATATCATATTAAGAGATATTTGTACATCATAATATCATGATAATATAATAATTTAAAATCTCTTTTGATATTATAAACATTGGGTTAACAACATTTAACAAGATCGTTAACCTAAAGGTTTCAAAACAACATTTACATGTAACGACTAACGATGACTTAACGACTCAGTTAAAATGTATATACATGTAGTGTTTTAATATGTATTCATACACTTTTAAAAGACTTCAAGACACTTATCAAAATACTTCTACTTAACAAAAATGCTTACAATTACATCCTCGTTCAGTTTCATCAACAATTCTACTCGTATGCACCCGTATTCGTACTCGTACAATACACAGCTTTTAGATGTATGTACTATTGGTGTATGTGATGACCCGGGAATTTTCGACCAAATTTAAACATAATCTTATATGATTCGACTCGATAAGCAAAGTCTATTAAACTGAGTCTCATTATGTTTGAACTATTTCATGATAACATTTGACCTTTAACTATTTCCGACGATTCACGAACCTTTAATTGTAACTAAGAATGTAAATATAAATAATTATATATATAAAACTAATTATATTAGTATTAATGAACTATTAAGTAATTTTGTTATTATAAAAGATAACATTTAATAACTAAAGATTTTCATTTTGAATATATATAGTATATTGTATATAAATGATTCAAACATATTTTACCAACGTTATCAAAATATTAAATGTACAATGTTATACTTTGTAGTTAATTGTTTAATATACATAATTAATCATCTACTCAACATTTAAAACATGATTTTATATATATGGTAGTATACATATATACATAAATATAACTATATATATATGATTTTATACATAATTATTATATTATGTATATGTAGAAATTTATAATATATCTATGATGAAATAATGTACTATTTTAATAAATATATATAATACTTACATATATAAAAAATTTATATTTTTCATAATTACATACATAAGTATAATATAATTAGTATGTAAATAAATATTATAATATATTTATATTAAAATGCATAAATATATAATATTCAGTATATGTTACAATACATATTACATAATTATTAAATATTACATAATAATAGATGATATTAATAAATTAAATTTAAATACAAATATAGTTGTTGTAGTAATGTTATTTGTATCGTCAAATATCAATATTTGTATTCATAATATCACTTTATATCATATAAAGATGAAATTGGATGTATAAATTAGATTATTATTACTAATATTATTATTATCGATAAAATATTAATATTATCATAATTAGTATGGTATTATTATTATTATTATTATATTATTATTATTATCATTTTTACAATTATTATTATCATTAATATTATATTTATCATTATTATTAATTTTATTAATATTATTAGATATTAATAGTATTGTTATTATATATTATTATTATTAATTAAAAAAAACAGTAGGGATCTATATTATACGCGTGACCTCTGTATCCTTTATCTCTATTATTATTATTTTTTTTGTTTCTTTCCTGCTCCCAACTCGTGAACCTGTGTTGACATTTTCTCCATTTTTTATCAACCGATCTCTATTATTACAACATGATTATGTATAATTGCTAATCAAATAAAAAGGAAATCCAATGGGATTAAAGAGCACAGCGATATTTTTTTTTTCTTCTTCTCTGCACGCTCCAATTTTTTTTTTTTCTCTTAATTCAATTTCGAATAAAGTTTCAAAATCTAAAAATGCAGAAAGGTTAGAAATCTTTCTTTGAATCTATCTGCAAAATCTCAACTCTCAAATCTTTATATCGATCTTGAATTTTGAAGTCAAAGTTTAGTTTAAAAAAAGTCAACAATTGTTCTTGAGACAAATTCGCGTTCGTGTATATGTTTCTGATCAAATTGACGATTCCAGTAGTTTTTATACATGTTTAGAAAACTATTTCGTGTTATAAACATTATCTATAATGTTATCTATTACGAAATCAATTTTTTTTGTTTTGTTCCAAGAACCGACGCTGCAGTAGGCCTTTAGTATTTTTTTTATATTTTATTTTAGAACCCAAATTATTATTTTTTCTGTAATGTTTTGAAGCTTTAAAGGGAACCCCGATTTTTTTTTTTTTTTTGGTTATTGATGTTTTGTTGAATCCATGAGACTTGTGGAGAAGAAGAGGAATAGAAGAAAAACAGTTTATATATAAAATTTAAATTCGATATTAGTACAGAGAATCAGAATTGGTGGGATGGTCGAGAGTGTTTGCGTGTGAGCATGTGGTCACGAGATCGAGTCCAGAGGACGGTAGTTTTTTTTTTTTTTTGAAACTCTTTTCATGTGAGGTAGTTTTCTTTTCTAATTTTATTATTGTTATTATATATTAATTATTATTAGTATTATTATTATTATTGTGATTGTTTTGATTGTTATTGTTATTGTTATTATTAGTATCATACTTGTTATCATATTTGAAAGTATTATAGACATTACTATTATTATTATGATAGGTATTAATAATATTATTATTAGTAATAAACTTATCATTTTAGTATTTTATCATCATTAGGATTATGATTATGATTATCATTATTATTATTATGAAGGAAATAAAAATATATTATTATCATCAATATTACAATTTGTACCGGTTTATAAATAATAGTATCATCAGTACATTTACAATTAATAATATCATATTTATCAGTATCATCATTAATATTTACTAGTATTATTATGATTATCATTTATCATTTTATAAATATTAGAACCCTTATTATTAACATAAGTATGGTATTAGTATTAATATTATTTTAGAGTTATTATTATTAGTATCATTAACAGTTATCATTTTCATTTTTTTTGCTATTAGTATTATCATTATTAATAAAATTATTATTATTAGTAGTAAATCATTATTATCTAAATTATTATTTTAACAAATAAATCTTTTGTACACTATATATATACTTATGGTATATACTAGGATTGTATTAATAATTCACATAACAAACTAATAAAATTTCATAAATACAATACTAACCACAAATATATGTATATAAATATATTAATGTCACTATTTATATAAACGTAAATCATTATAGATATATACACATAAAATCGATATATATATAAAATATAACTTAAAATATAATATAAGTATACGTTTTAAAATAAAGGTTAGAATAAATTCTACAAAACTATAATATATAAATAATACATATTAATAAATGAAATTTTGTAACTTACATTATACGTATTAATATATACACAATTGATATAGGTTCGTGAATCCGAGGCCAACCCTGCATTGTTCAATGATGTCATATGTATTTTTACTACAAAATACAGTATCGTGAGTTTCATTTGCCTTTTTACCCTTTATATTTTTGGGCTGAGAATACATGCGCAACTTTTATAACTGTTTTACGAAATTGACACAAGTACGTGAAACTACATTCTATGGTTGGATTATCGAAGTCGAATATGCCCCTTTTTATTAAGTCTGGTAATCTAAGAATTAGGGAACAGACACCCTAATTGACGCGAATCCTAAAGATAGATCTATCGGGCCCAACAAGCCCCATCCAAAGTACCGGATGTTTTAGTACTTCGAAATTTATATCATGTCCGAAGGAGGATCCCGGAATGATGGGGATATTCTTATATATACATATTGTTAATGTCGGTTACCAGGTGTTCAATCCATATGAATGATATTTTTGTCTCTATGCATGGGACGTATGTTTATGAGAAATGGAAATCTGAAATCTTGTGGTCTATTAAAATGATGGAAACGATTGTTTAAGTTAAACTAATGAACTCACCAACCTTTTGGTTGACACTTTAAAGCATGTTTATTCTCAGGTACGAAAGAAATCTTCCGCTGTGTATTTGCTCATTTTATAGATATTACTTGGAGTCATTCATGGCATATTTCAAAAGACGTTGCATTCGAGTCGTCGAGTTCATCAAGATTATTATCAAGTCAATTATAGTTGGATATATTATGAAATGGTATGCATGCCTGTCAACTTTCGATGTAATGAAAGTTTGTCTTTTCAAAAATGAATGCAATGTTTGTAAAATGTATCATATAGAGGTCAAGTACCTCGCGATGTAATCAACTGTTGTGAATCGTTTATAATCGATATGGACTTCGTCCGGATGGATTAGGACGGGTCTTCACAGTTGGTATCAGAGCGGTGGTCTTAGCGAACCAGGTTTTGCATTAGTGAGTCTAACTGATAGTCGTTAGAATGCATTAATGAGTCTGGACTTCGACCGTGTTTGCATGTCAAAAGTTTTGCTTATCATTTAGTATCGAAAAATTATTTGCTTATCATCCTTAAAGTCTAAGACACGTCTTACTGCCTTTATTGCATAGACAGTGTATAGTTAAATTCATATCTTAGCGTATCTTTTATTGTTACCTTTGCCTGACAGCTTCCGTAGATTCCTCCGTAGCTTATGGGATTTTAGTATTATATATGCATATGTAAATTATGTATTGCAGGGTACTAATCTACATCCTATAATCTATTTCTTATCGAAAATCCTTCATCTGATCGTACGAGATGAATCCCTCAACCAGTTCGAGTCCATCAGATTTCGATAGCTATTTCGATAGTTATTCCGACAGCTATTTCGATATGGATTTCCACTCGAGCTCCGAAAGCAGAGTAACCGGAATGAATCGATCAATTAGCCATCATCTATTCTGAATGAATTGGAGATGGGTTCGTAGTCGACTTAATCAATGGAAACGCGAAGAAGGCGATCGTTTCCACTAACCAAATTCACCTCTTGACAATGAACCTAAAACGTTTACCGGCGAACCTGTTTGAGACACCATTTTCTCTCTCATTTCCAAAGTATCTCATCACGATCATATACTATCTCAGATTCTAAACCTCATTCATCCGCTCGTCCGAACCGACAATCATCCCGGTGTAATAGAAGAAGTTAACGAACTTCGCGCATAAGTTGTAGTCTTGGAAAATATGGTGCAAAACGTACCAGCTTCATCCAAATCACCGGCACCAACAGTACCACCAACAACCCAAATTTCAATATCACATGCCTCAACATCTCAATCTATACCTCGAGTATAATCATCATTCTACATGACATTCTACATCAGTTATCTTCGTTCGACATGGTGATTATGTAATCTCTAATGTTTTAGAGATTATTTATTCTAGTTCCAACTGAAAACTAAATGAGTTTAATATCATGTTAACTCATTAAATTCATGATTACATTTGAAGAAAATATATATGTATATATGTTTTCATAAAGATTGTAATTAAAAATTCTTTTGTACAAACTGTTAATAATAAAAATATTTTAACGGGTAGGTAATACCCGAGGAATATTTAAATTTCACATTAATAAGTTACACTGTATATTCTCCGAATCTGATTCAACAGTTATTCACTATCCTATTTACAACCACCGGGATACTTATCCATTCACCAAAGAATAACTATTTTCATTCAAATTCAATTTCATATTTGAATTTTGACCTATCAGAATCCAACAAGTGGCATAATGAAGAAATAATGGACACAATAAAAATTGATTAGAAACAGACTAATTAACAATATTAAATTTTATTAAGAAACCACGCTAACAAAATCCTAGCTAACTGTTCCTAGCTAACTGTTAATTCCGTATTACATTTTATTTATCGCAATTTATTTATCGCAATTTATATTCTCGCAATTTTATTTATTGTCATTTAATTTCTGTTATTTACTTTACGCACTTTATTTATCGTCATTTAATTTCTGTTATTTATTTTACGCACTTTAAATATCGGGACACGTATACAAGGTTTTGACATATCATATCGACACATCTATATATATTATTTGGAATCACCATAGACACTCTATATGCAGTAATGATCGAGTTCTCTATACAGGGTTGAGGTTGATTCTATAATAATATATATACTTTGAGTTGTGATCGAGTCTGAGACATGTACACGGGTCACGATACGTATTAATTAATTCAAATATTATATATTAAACTATATATGAATGATTGCACTGTCAACTGTGGACTATCGACTGTGGACTAATAATATTGGACAATTAAAATGAATTAAAATATTGAATATAACATATGAAACTAAACAATTCTTCAAGTTTGCCACTTGATTTCGTCTTAAACCTCATTTGTATCTTCACAATTACATTCTGCGTTCAAACCTTTCATGATTCTTGAAAACACCTCAATCGATAGGATGAATCAACCGCACTTCATCTACGGAAGGAAAGATTTATGCATATAGTTATGCACCTGAGAAACTCTCGGCAATTGAGTAAAAGTTCAACACATAGCCGCGTCAGATCCTTTGGCATTTATTAACAAAAACAACTTTGCGATCCCTTTTCAAAATTAGCCAATTTTGTCACAGCTCCAACAAGTCAACTTCGACTTTTCGTACAAAACAACCTTATTATAACGTTTATATATACGCGTGCTCTTTTATTGTTACCAGGTAACCTTTCATATTCCATCATATTACCATCAGCGTTTAATCATCTAAAAACACAATTCTCCTGAAACCACCTCGGATTAATAACCGATGATTCAGATATCATAGCATTAAATGCAGAGGAAACAGAAAAATGGTAGATGGTCTAAACGGACAAAAGTTTGATGATAAAGAAAGGAGTGTTAGGAACGCTCGATAGAAAATTGGGTATTGAAAAACATATTGAGTTACCCATGAAGGAGACCAAGGACAAATACAAGGACCAAATCCTATATTCAAGGGATTCAGGTAATTCTGGATCCGTTGAAATCTTTAGAGAATATCTTGCTCCGAAGTCATGTTAAAATCTTGCGGAAAATCTTTCTCCATCAACCGTCGAACTTAGAAATTCCAAAATATCATCATCAATATCTTTGATATTTCTGAGGATATTTTCATAAATATTCTCGTCCGAAATTATATACCTCTTCGTGCTTCCTGTGTATCAATATATTGGAAACATTCAATAGAAAATATAGTACCGAAAAGCAGATTATGCGAAACTATGAAGAAAGCCGTGGATAAATCACAAAGAATAAGTTTGACTTCAAAGAATCCAAATAATTCAATGTCTGCTAAAGTCTATAGTGAATAACTTTCTCCTTACTCTAAACCCTTGCAGACAATAGTTTCTATCATCCTCTGATCTTAGATATTCTGAGATATTATCGTACCTTTCATTATAAATATCCTCCATATTTCTGGAGATATTTTTATAACTATTCTTATCTGAAATCATTAATCTTTTCGTGCTATCAGTATTACATCATATAGAAACTATAGTTTCTATATTCTGTAAATTTTCAAGCTTAAAATATGAATGTTATTGTAGTAATGATGGGAACTGATGCATGAGTTAGTATAATATAATGACACTTGATCAACGTGATTATATTACAGTAAGTCATGCTGAGTTTCTAAATGAAACGTGATGATTCACAGATCATAACGTCATCATGTGCCATGTTACATAACTCTTTCATCCTACTTAACTCCGTAACAAATCAAGAAAATGTATTCTTGATGGTTCTATCTTCCGTGATGTTGATAAATTTGAAAATCAAATCGTGCTATCACGTTCCTTCATGCTTAGAACATTATAATCATTCGAAACTCTATATCTATAAATTCTGGACCATTATTCGCTTGACTTGAAGTCGGGAAGAGAAAACAAAAGCATAGAGCTTTGAAATATAAGGGAGAATATAAAGTCCGATAACAACACATAAATTACAAACCGTGTATATCAATGTTTATCGCAACATAAAGACACGGGAGAATTAAAAACATTATAATCCCGAGGGCGAAGTAGAAGAAAGCAGATTCCTCTGGTGGAAGTTGGAAAAGGAGAATGATTGTTGCGATAGTAAGGATGAGGACAAGGATCAGAACTGGATTAATCATTTTCAGAATCTTTTGGATGTATGAACTAAGAAAGAAAGTATAAGAATGGTGAGAATAATGGAAAGGAAGAGCTTAATTTATACTGGAAATATCAGACGTAGTAATCGGGGCAGATCACTGTATTTAATTAAAGAGATCTTAATTTCCATAAATCCCGAAGAATCAGATTTTATAGATCTTCAAGATTTTCTTTAAATCCCTTAAATTCCGGAATTCAACCAAGGCAATGTCAAAAGTTAAGACGCGCCTTATTTTCTAAATTCATACCTGACTACGTCAAAAGTTAAAAACAAATCTTTGTTTCTCATTTCATCCTTTTGTGAATAGCTTCATTCGCACTCTTCGAATAATCGAATTATTTTTATCCATATTACTCAATGAGGATAAAACTCAAGTTATCAACTCATATTCGTCAGGAAAACATATTTATTGTTAGCTATGACGACCTCACTCAAATTTCGGGACGAAATTTCTTTAACGGGTAGGTACTGTGATGACCCGGGAATTTTCGACCAAATTTAAACATAATCTTATATGATTCGACTCGATAAGCAAAGTCTATTAAACCGAGTCTCATTATGTTTGAACTATTTCATGATAACATTTGACCTTTAACTATTTCCGACGATTCACGAACCTTTAATTGTAACTAAGAATGTAAATATAAATAATTATATATAAAACTAATTATATTAGTATTAATGAACTATTAAGTAATTTTGTTATTATAAAAGATAACATTTAATAACTAAAGATTTTCATTTTGAATATATATAGTATATTGTATATAAATGATTCAAACATATTTTACCAACGTTATCAAAATATTAAATGTACAATGTTATACTTTGTAGTTAATTGTTTAATATACATAATTAATCATCTACTCAACATTTAAAACATGATTTTATATATATGGTAGTATACATATATACATAAATATAACTATATATATATGATTTTATACATAATTATTATATTATGTATATGTAGAAATTTATAATATATCTATGATGAAATAATGTACTATTTTAATAAATATATATAATACTTACATATTGTAACAACCCAAACCGTAACCGACCAAACACGACGAAATTTCAAACAAAAAAAAAAATTTTCTGGTGCAGGCCATCTGCGCGGCGCGCCAGATGGCCGCGCGGCGCGCCAAGTCACCTGGACAGCCCGCTGTCCCCGGAAGTTTATTTAACGAAAATGTTTGACTAGTTCCCGACATTTTTAGCCAAAACGCTTTTAACCATACATTCATATATGTAAAACTAGCACATAACTAAGGTTTGAGCGAGTTTTACAAAGTGGGGCCCACACGTGCCCAAAACGCCACTAAATTTAAAATACAATGTTTAATACAAATTAGAGTTTCGACCACGAAAAGTTTAATTGCCAAACGATACAACGAGCATGGTGTTTGGGGTTAAACTACCCAAATCTCGGTCAAACTCCAAAATCATCACATCCCAAAAGCGTCACTAAACAAGACGGAATCTCTAATCCAACCGGATGCCCTTACCCTTGTCCACACCGGAACCTATAAAAATAGTGAACAACGAGAGGGTAAGCAAAGCTTAGTGAGTAAAACATATATATACATGCATACACAACTTACCCACACGCATCCACGATATCAAATAACACATAACAAATCTCGATAAGCAAGCTAGTATCACCAAACGTATCACTAGCAATAATCATAGCATAAATACTCATCACAATAATCAAATGCTAGTATGAACAACAATAAATCATGGTTAACCAATCTCTTCGCTAGGGAACGACTTCGCGAAACAAGTCATCGATGTTCATAACATTCGTTAGCTTCCAAAAACGGCTATGGCATGCTAACCCCCCGAGGTGTTCCAAAAACGGCTATGGCATCACCCCTCAAGTGTTCCAAAAACGGCTATGGCATCACTTGCTCAATGTGAGTAGAACACGGCTATTACTCACGCTTTCGTACACCAACACGGCTATGTGTACGGGTAACTCAAATAACAACGTGGGAGTAAAACACGGCTATTACTCGCCACTAAATGCACAAACACGGCTATGTGCCTTAGTACAAAACATGGACTAATACGGCTAAGTCCCACAACCTTGGTCACAAAACGGCTATGTGACACCATCAACACGGTACATAAATCATATACATACATATATAGATATTCCACTCACCTCAAAATCTCCTGTCGAAAGATAACCGAGCTCGAACACTCCAATGTAACGCACCTATTACATTTATCACAATATCAAAATCATAACTCAAGTTGGTCAACACTCTAAAGCTCACTCCTAGAGCCAATTTGACCTATGGTGCAAATCCGACCCATTTGCACCCTTAACCCTAAAATCGGGTTAACTCATCACAAAACCCTATCATTAACCAAAGTAGGTTCTTTACACATTTTGACATTAGTTTTAGGCTTCAACTACACATATTAATTAGCTTAAGTTCAATTTGACCCATTTGGCACTTTCAAAGTCAACCTACCCATTTTTGGGTCAACCACTAACCCTTTTACACCCATTTACATAAATCATGGTGTCTAACCCTCTTACTAGCTAATTAGGGTTCTCCAACATCAATTAACACTTCCAAAACCCTAGTTAACTCAATATTGAGTCTATATGACCCAAATTACCCAAGAATACCCAAAATTAACCAAAAGTGGGTTTTATGTTCACCTTTGACTCAAACCCTAGCCCTAAATCAAATTAAACAAAGGAATTAAGATTAGAGCATACCACAACTACCAAAACGAAGATAATGACGAGATGAACAACTTTAGAACTTGGGCTTTAGCAAGAAACCCTCTTCTTCCTCTTCAAAGTGAGCTTTCCCTCTCTAAAACTCACTCTCTCACTAAAATAAATTGGGAGGTGATAAGGTTGGTGAACAAGGGAGTAAATGAGCTCCCAAACTACTGAACCAAGCATTAAACTCGGCCTTGATGTGAATTTACCAAAATACCCCCAAAATATCTAATTTAAAAAGAGAAAGGGATCTGTCACAGACAGTTGGCGCGGCGCGCCACAAGGCCGCGCGGCGCGCAACCCTGCCAGTTCAGCTCCTTTTGTATTTTAAATACACGCAACAGAACCCCGTTTCAAGTACCGTACATTACACTTATATACACATATGTACACTATAAATAATCGGGTCTTACAACTCTTCCCCACTTATTCGGATTGCGACCTCGCAATCCATGCCGCATGACAAGCGGGAAGATAAACCAACACAAACTCTTCAGGTTCCCAAGTGAACTCGGAACCCTTATTCCGCCGCCATTGAACTTTAAAAGTCCTAACCTCCTTATGCCTCAACCTCTTGACCTTTTCATCAAGTATTGCAATTGGCTCTTCAACATACTCCAACTTATTGTTTAGCTCAATTTCATCTAAAGGCATCCATGAAGAATCATCCGCAAGACACTTACGGAGGTGAGAAACATGAAACGTGTTATGGATCCCCGCAAGCTCTTCGGGCAATTCCAATCGATATGCAACTTCACCAACACGAGCTAAGACTTTAAACGGCCCAATAAACCGAGGACCTAACTTTCCCCGTTTTCGAAATCGAATAATACCCTTCCATGGCGAAACCTTAAGCATTACCATGTCGCCCTCTTGGAATTCGATCGTTCGTCTACGTTTATCGGCATACGACTTTTGTCTATCTTGAGCCTTTTTCAAATGTTCGCGAATAATATCAATCTTGTTATTCGTCTCTAAAACCAAATCGGTACTTCCGATTTCTCTTTGACCCACTTCTCCCCAACAAATGGGAGTTCGACACCTTCGGCCATAAAGCATCTCGTAAGGTGGCATCCCGATACTAGTATGAAAACTATTATTGTATGAGAATTCCACCAAGGGTAAATGCTCATCCCAACTACCACCAAAATCAATTATGCACGCCCGTAACATATCTTCCAAAGTTTGATTCGTACGCTCGGTTTGACCGTCCGTTTGAGGATGATACGCCGTGCTCAACTTTAATTGTGTACCCATATCTTCATGAAACTTTTCCCAAAATCGAGATGTAAAACGGGTATCTCGATCCGAAATAATAGATATAGGAACGCCATGTCGCGAGACCACTTCCTTGATAAACAACTTAGCCAAGGCCTCCGACGATATTGCTTCTTTAATGGGAAGAAACAAAGCACTTTTCGTCAACCGATCCACTATAACCCAAATCGAATCATATTGAGTTCTCGCCGTCTTAGGTAATTTAGTGATGAAGTCCATGGTAATGTGCTCCCATTTCCATTTCGGGATCTCTAACGGTTGCAACTTACCATACGGCTTTTGATGTTCGGCTTTAACTTGCAAACAAGTAACACATCGTTCAACGTATTTTACAACATCACGTTTCATGCCCGGCCACCAATAATCTTTCTTCAAGTCATGATACATTTTCGTCGCGCCCGGATGAATGGAATATTTCGACTTATGTGCTTCATCGAGTAGCACCCGTCGGTAATCACCCGTCTTAGGCACCCACACCCTTCCTTGAAAGGACAACAAACCCCGCGGACCCATAGTAATAAACTCCGATTGGCCCACAATTCGTTCCGTGTGCTTATCGTGAACATAAGCCTCTATTTGGTCTTCAACCATCTTTTCAAGAAAGTCGTTAGTGATAATCAAACGTAACGATGTTATACGTATCGCCGGATGTTGAGTCTTTCGACTTAACGCATCCGCGACCACATTCGCCTTACCCGGATGGTAAAGTATCTCACAATCATAATCTTTCACCACATCCATCCATCTACGTTGACGATAATTCAAATCCCTTTGAGTAAAAAGGTGTTTCAAATTCTTATGATCCGAATATATCGTACACTTGACACCATACAAGTAGTGGCGCCAAATTTTCAACGCATGCACAACCGCCGCCATTTCAAGATCATGAGTCGGGTACCTCGTTTCGTGTTCCTTTAATTGTCGAGAGGCATAAGCAATGACTTTACCCCTTTGCATAAGAACGCACCCGAGCCCATTTAAGGAAGCATCACAATAAACCACCATGTCTTCGACGCCTTCCGGTAACACTAACACCGGAGCTTGACACAACTTCTCTTTCAATAATTGAAAAGCAATTTCTTGCTCGTTTTCCCAATTGAACTTAGCACTCTTCCTCGTCAACTTTGTTAATGGAGAAGCAATCTTAGAAAAGTCTTGGATAAACCGACGATAATAACCGGCCAATCCGAGAAAACTTCGGATCTCCGTGGGCGTAGTCGGTCGTCCCCAACTCTTCACCGTCTCAATCTTCCCCGGATCCACTTGGATACCGCTTTCGTTCACAATGTGACCAAGGAATTGAACCTCCCTTAGCCAAAATTCACATTTAGAGAATTTTGCATACAACTTCTCCTTTCTTAACGTCTTCAAAACTTCGCGCAAGTGACGTTCATGTTCGTGCATACTTTTCGAGTAGACTAGTATGTCGTCAATGAACACAATAACCGACTTGTCCAACATAGGTTGGCACACCCGGTTCATAAGATCCATGAATGCCGCCGGTGCATTCGTAAGACCAAAAGGCATAACCACAAACTCATAATGCCCATAACGCGTTCGGAAAGCCGTTTTCTCAATGTCTTCCTCACGGACCCGCATTTGATGATAGCCGGACCGTAGATCGATCTTGGAGAAATACGTTGCGCCTTGAAGTTGATCAAACAAATCGTCGATCCTAGGTAATGGATAACGATTCTTGATCGTCACTTTATTCAACTCACGGTAATCAATGCACATACGCATACTACCGTCTTTCTTCTTCACAAATAAGACCGGAGCGCCCCATGGCGAAGCACTCGGTCGGACAAAACCCTTCTCGAGCAATTCTTGAATTTGATTCAATAACTCTTGCATCTCCGTTGGTGCTAAACGATAAGGAGTTTTAGCAATGGGGGTAGCCCCCGGAACCAACTCGATGCGAAATTCGACTTGTCTTTCCGCCGGGACACCCGGTAACTCATCCGGAAAGACATCTTCAAACTCATTAACTACCGGAATTTCACGAATTGGTGGTGGCTCATTACGAGTGTCGACCACATGAGCAAGGAAAGCCATACCACCGGTAACAACGGAACGACGTGCCCGTGCAAAAGTGCATATCGGCACCGGTCTTCTTCTCTTATCGCCATGAATAATCATTTCTCCCCCACTTGGGGTCTTCACACGAATACACTTATCATGGCATGCAATATTGGCTCTATAACGATCGAGCCAATCCATACCAACAACGATATCAAAGTCGCCCAAGGTCATTGGAATAAGATCAATTTTAAAAGTTTCGGCACCAAAAACAACATCACAATTTTTACACACATCAACCACTAGCACCGTCTTGCCGTCCGCTATTTCGACTTCTACCGGACGACTTAACTTAGCTAGCGGACTATCAAGTTTAGGCACAAATTTAGGAGACACAAACGACAAATTTGCACCGCTATCAAAAAGAATCCTTGCCGGATTAGAATTAACCATGAAAGTACCTGAAACAACTTCGTTGGATTGTTTGGCTTCATCGTTCGTCATCAAGTAGTTTCGCCCTCTAGCCGACCCCGCCGCCTTCTCAATCTTCTTAACATGATCATTATTCAACTCGGGGCATTCCGGCCTCTTGTGCCCCACTTTACCGCAATTAAAACACGTAACCGTCTTGGCCGTGCATTCACGGGCGTAATGACCCGACTTCCCACAATTAAAACAAGTGGGCGCAAAAGTACCCGTGCCACCTTTCTTCACACTATTAACGCTCTCGGTGCCTTTCTTAGACTTCTTGTTTGAAAAATTCGAATAGCTCGAACCTTCAAACTTCCTTTTCGAGAAAACAAAATCACTCTTCCTAGGCACCTCCGGCTCAAAACCCCGAGCCAACTCAAACAATTCATCGAAGGTCTTAGCCATACCCCGGCTAATCTTGCTCTTGTAGTCGGCATTCAAAGTACGATAAAAATCTTTCATAAGCTTATGATCATCACCCACATACTCCGGGCAAAAACGAGTCTTTGCCAAGAATGTAGACTTGAGGGTAACTAAATCCATGGAACCTTGTTGCAAATGATGCAACTCGTCCCGAATTCGATCAAGATCGGATGAAGTTCGGTATTCCCTGAAAAACTCTTTCTTGAACTCCTCCCACGTCAAGCCCATGCATTGCTCCTCGCCATACAAATTGATTTTATCATCCCACCACAACTTGCCTTCCTCACGTAACATGCTAGACCCAAACCTCGCCTTCTTCTCGGGAGGACACTCCGCGGTACGGAAGGCCCCCTCGATGTCCGAAATCCAACAAGTACTTTTCAACGGATCCCTCACCCCATTAAACGTCGGAGGTTGAGTATCCTTAAAATTTTTGTAGTGGAAGTCTCTCTTTCCATCACCCCCTTCACCTCGAGGATAAACGTTTCTAGCATCAAGGGCCTCTTCAATAGTGGCCTTCAATCGTTCATTTATCATTTCGGTCACTTGCCCATCGACCGACTCTTGGAAGACCCTTCGGACATCCGCAAGAAAATCCGATTTCAACTTCTTAAAGACGGCCTCGACCTTGGTCGAGAACTCGGCGTCTTCACTTGTACTCCCGTTTTCATGATCAGGACCGTTTCTCGTCTTCATTCTATAAAACGAATTAGGTTAAACCATGAAACGAAAGGACAATTATACCCAATTACATACGTATACACCACACTACCCCATCTTGCTCAACAATCGTCGTACATTGCTTGTTTGACCCGATTTGCACCCGTAGTAATGGTAGCTAGTCATTACCACGCAAGCATGTCGCGCTAACTCGCTAGTACAACGTCCATCTCGCTTGATGATTGCTAAACACAACACAAACAAATAGCGCATGATTAGTTCACATAAACCTATGCACTAATCATACCGATCCGACCCAAAGTCCTACAAGTCCCGCATAAACACGCACACAAAGTCTAAGTCTAGGCGCCTATCTCAAGTCACCTAAATCCCTTAGACCATGCTCTGATACCACTTGTAACAACCCAAACCGTAACCGACCAAACACGACGAAATTTCAAACAAAAAAAAAAAATTTCTGGTGCAGGCCATCTGCGCGGCGCGCCAGATGGCCGCGCGGCGCGCCAAGTCACCTGGACAGCCCGCTGTCCCCGGAAGTCTATTTAACGAAAATGTTTGACTAGTTCCCGACATTTTTAGCCAAAACGCTTTTAACCATACATTCATATATGTAAAACTAGCACATAACTAAGGTTTGAGCGAGTTTTACAAAGTGGGGCCCACACGTGCCCAAAACGCCACTAAATTTAAAATACAATGTTTAATACAAATTAGAGTTTCGACCACGAAAAGTTTAATTGCCAAACGATACAACGAGCATGGTGTTTGGGGTTAAACTACCCAAATCTCGGTCAAACTCCAAAATCATCACATCCCAAAAGCGTCACTAAACAAGACGGAATCTCTAATCCAACCGGATGCCCTTACCCTTGTCCACACCGGAACCTATAAAAATAGTGAACAACGAGAGGGTAAGCAAAGCTTAGTGAGTAAAACATATATATACATGCATACACAACTTACCCACACGCATCCACGATATCAAATAACACATAACAAATCTCGATAAGCAAGCTAGTATCACCAAACGTATCACTAGCAATAATCATAGCATAAATACTCATCACAATAATCAAATGCTAGTATGAACAACAATAAATCATGGTTAACCAATCTCTTCGCTAGGGAACGACTTCGCGAAACAAGTCATCGATGTTCATAACATTCGTTAGCTTCCAAAAACGGCTATGGCATGCTAACCCCCCGAGGTGTTCCAAAAACGGCTATGGCATCACCCCTCAAGTGTTCCAAAAACGGCTATGGCATCACTTGCTCAATGTGAGTAGAACACGGCTATTACTCACGCTTTCGTACACCAACACGGCTATGTGTACGGGTAACTCAAATAACAACGTGGGAATAAAACACGGCTATTACTCGCCACTAAATGCACAAACACGGCTATGTGCCTTAGTACAAAACATGGACTAATACGGCTAAGTCCCACAACCTTGGTCACAAAACGGCTATGTGACACCATCAACACGGTACATAAATCATATACATACATATATAGATATTCCACTCACCTCAAAATCTCCTGTCGAAAGATAACCGAGCTCGAACACTCCAATGTAACGCACCTATTACATTTATCACAATATCAAAATCATAACTCAAGTTGGTCAACACTCTAAAGCTCACTCCTAGAGCCAATTTGACCTATGGTGCAAATCCGACCCATTTGCACCCTTAACCCTAAAATCGGGTTAACTCATCACAAAACCCTATCATTAACCAAAGTAGGTTCTTTACACATTTTGACATTAGTTTTAGGCTTCAACTACACATATTAATTAGCTTAAGTTCAATTTGACCCATTTGGCACTTTCAAAGTCAACCTACCCATTTTTGGGTCAACCACTAACCCTTTTACACCCATTTACATAAATCATGGTGTCTAACCCTCTTACTAGCTAATTAGGGTTCTCCAACATCAATTAACACTTCCAAAACCCTAGTTAACTCAATATTGAGTCTATATGACCCAAATTACCCAAGAATACCCAAAATTAACCAAAAGTGGGTTTTATGTTCACCTTTGACTCAAACCCTAGCCCTAAATCAAATTAAACAAAGGAATTAAGATTAGAGCATACCACAACTACCAAAACGAAGATAATGACGAGATGAACAACTTTAGAACTTGGGCTTTAGCAAGAAACCCTCTTCTTCCTCTTCAAAGTGAGCTTTCCCTCTCTAAAACTCACTCTCTCACTAAAATAAATTGGGAGGTGATAAGGTTGGTGAACAAGGGAGTAAATGAGCTCCCAAACTACTGAACCAAGCATTAAACTCGGCCTTGATGTGAATTTACCAAAATACCCCCAAAATATCTAATTTAAAAAGAGAAAGGGATCTGTCACAGACAGTTGGCGCGGCGCGCCACAAGGCCGCGCGGCGCGCAACCCTGCCAGTTCAGCTCCTTTTGTATTTTAAATACACGCAACAGAACCCCGTTTCAAGTACCGTACATTACACTTATATACACATATGTACACTATAAATAATCGGGTCTTACACATATATAAAAAATTTATATTTTTCATAATTACATACATAAGTATAATATAATTAGTATGTAAATAAATATTATAATATATTTATATTAAAATGCATAAATATATAATATTCAGTATATGTTACAATACATATTACATAATTATTAAATATTACATAATAATAGATGATATTAATAAATTAAATTTAAATACAAATATAGTTGTTGTAGTAATGTTATTTGTATCGTCAAATATCAATATTTGTATTCATAATATCACTTTATATCATATAAAGATGAAATTGGATGTATAAATTAGATTATTATTACTAATATTATTATTATCGATAAAATATTAATATTATCATAATTAGTATGGTATTATTATTATTATTATTATTATTATATTATTATTATCATTTTTACAATTATTATTATCATTAATATTATATTTATCATTATTATTAATTTTATTAATATTATTAGATATTAATAGTATTGTTATTATATATTATTATTATTAATTAAAAAAAACAGTAGGGATCTATATTATACGCGTGACCTCTGTATCCTTTATCTCTATTATTATTATTTTTTTTGTTTCTTTCCTGCTCCCAACTCGTGAACCTGTGTTGACATTTTCTCCATTTTTTATCAACCGATCTCTATTATTACAACATGATTATGTATAATTGCAAATCAAATAAAAAGGAAATCCAATGGGATTAAAGAGCACAGCGATATTTTTTTTTTCTTCTTCTCTGCACGCTCCAAATTTTTTTTTCTCTTAATTCAATTTCGAATAAAGTTTCAAAATCTAAAAATGCAGAAAGGTTAGAAATCTTTCTTTGAATCTATCTGCAAAATCTCAACTCTCAAATCTTTATATCGATCTTGAATTTTGAAGTCAAAGTTTAGTTTAAAAAAACTCAACAATTGTTCTTGAGACAAATTCGCGTTCGTGTATATGTTTCTGATCAAATTGACGATTCCAGTAGTTTTTATACATGTTTAGAAAACTATTTCGTGTTATAAACATTATCTATAATGTTATCTATTACGAAATCAATTTTTTTTTGTTTTGTTCCAAGAACCGACGCTGCAGTAGGCCTTTAGTATTTTTTTATATTTTATTTTAGAACCCAAATTATTATTTTTTCTGTAATGTTTTGAAGCTTTAAAGGGAACCCCGATTTTTTTTTTTTTTTTGGTTATTGATGTTTTGTTGAATCCATGAGACTTGTGGAGAAGAAGAGGAATAGAAGAAAAACAGTTTATATATAAAATTTAAATTCGATATTAGTACAGAGAATCAGAATTGGTGGGATGGTCGAGAGTATTTGCGTGTGAGCATGTGGTCACGAGATCGAGTCCAGAGGACGGTAGTTTTTTTTTTTTTTTGAAACTCTTTTCATGTGAGGTAGTTTTCTTTTCTAATTTTATTATTGTTATTATATATTAATTATTATTAGTATTATTATTATTATTGTGATTGTTTTGATTGTTATTGTTATTGTTATTATTAGTATCATACTTGTTATCATATTTGAAAGTATTATAGACATTACTATTATTATTATGATAGGTATTAATAATATTATTATTAGTAATAAACTTATCATTTTAGTATTTTATCATCATTAGGATTATGATTATGATTATCATTATTATTATTATGAAGGAGATAAAAATATATTATTATCATCAATATTAGAATTTGTACCGGTTTATAAATAATAGTATCATCAGTACATTTACAATTAATAATATCATATTTATCAGTATCATCATTAATATTTACTAGTATTATTATGATTATCATTTATCATTTTATAAATATTAGAACCCTTATTATTAACATAAGTATGGTATTAGTATTAATATTATTTTAGAGTTATTATTATTAGTATCATTAACAGTTATCATTTTCATTTTTTTTGCTATTAGTATTATCATTATTAATAAAATTATTATTATTATTAGTAAATCATTATTATCTAAATTATTATTTTAACAAATAAATCTTTTGTACACTATATATATACTTATGGTATATACTAGGATTGTATTAATAATTCACATAACAAACTAATAAAATTTCATAAATACAATACTAATCACAAATATATGTATATAAATATATTAATGTCACTATTTATATAAACGTAAATCATTATAGATATATATACATAAAATCGATATATATATAAAATATAACTTAAAATATAATATAAGTATACGTTTTAAAATAAAGGTTAGAATAAATTCTACAAAACTATAATATATAAATAATACATATTAATAAATGAAATTTTGTAACTTACATTATACGTATTAATATATACACAATTGATATAGGTTCGTGAATCCGAGGCCAACCCTGCATTGTTCAATGACGTCATATGTATTTTTACTACAAAATACAGTATCGTGAGTTTCATTTGCCTTTTTACCCTTTATATTTTTGGGCTGAGAATACATGCGCAACTTTTATAACTGTTTTACGAAATTGACACAAGTACGTGAAACTACATTCTATGGTTGGATTATCGAAGTCGAATATGCCCCTTTTTATTAAGTCTGGTAATCTAAGAATTAGGGAACAGACACCCTAATTGACGCGAATCCTAAAGATAGATCTATCGGGCCCAACAAGCCCCATCCAAAGTACCGGATGTTTTAGTACTTCGAAATTTATATCATGTCCGAAGGAGGATCCCGGAATGATGGGGATATTCTTATATATACATATTGTTAATGTCGGTTACCAGGTGTTCAATCCATATGAATGATATTTTTGTCTCTATGCATGGGACGTATGTTTATGAGAAATGGAAATCTGAAATCTTGTGGTCTATTAAAATGATGGAAACGATTGTTTAAGTTAAACTAATGAACTCACCAACCTTTTGGTTGACACTTTAAAGCATGTTTATTCTCAGGTACGAAAGAAATCTTCCGCTGTGTATTTGCTCATTTTATAGATATTACTTGGAGTCATTCATGGCATATTTCAAAAGACGTTGCATTCGAGTCGTCGAGTTCATCAAGATTATTATCAAGTCAATTATAGTTGGATATATTATGAAATGGTATGCATGCCTGTCAACTTTCGATGTAATGAAAGTTTGTCTTTTCAAAAACGAATGCAATGTTTGTAAAATGTATCATATAGAGGTCAAGTACCTCGCGATGTAATCAACTATTGTGAATCGTTTATAATCGATATGGACTTCGTCCGGATGGATTAGGACGGGTCTTCACAGTGTATACAATCCAATGATCAGCTCTTAGCAGCCCATGTGAGTCACCTAACACATGTGGGAACCATCATTTGGCAACTAGCATGAAATATCTCATAAAATTACAAAAATATGAGTAATCATTCATGACTTATTTACATGAAAACAAAATTACATATCCTTTATATCTAATCCATACACCAACGACTAAAAACACCTACAAACACTTTCATTCTTCAATTTTCTTCATCTAATTGATCTCTCTCAAGTTCTATCTTCAAGTTCTAAGTGTTCTTCATAAATTCCAAAAGTTATAGTTTCATAAAATCAAGAATACTTTCAAGTTTGCTAGCTCACTTCCAATCTTGTAAGGTGATCATCCAACCTCAAGAAATCTTTGTTTCTTACAGTAGGTTATCATTCTAATACAAGGTAATAATCATATTCAAACTTTGGTTCAATTTCTATAACTATAACAATCTTATTTCAAGTGATGATCTTACTTGAACTTGTTTTCGTGTCATGATTCTGCTTCAAGAACTTCGAGCCATCCAAGGATCCGTTGAAGCTAGATCCATTTTTCTCTTTTCCAGTAGGTTTATCCAAGGAACTTAAGGTAGTAATGATGTTCATAACATCATTCGATTCATACATATAAAGCTATCTTATTCGAAGGTTTAAACTTGTAATCACTAGAACATAGTTTAGTTACTTCTAAACTTGTTCGCAAACAAAAGTTAATCCTTCTAACTTGACTTTTAAAATCAACTAAACACATGTTCTATATCTATATGATATGCTAACTTAATGATTTAAAACCTGAAAACACGAAAAACACCGTAAAACCTGATTTACGCCGTCGTAGTAACACCGCGGGCTGTTTTGGGTTAGTTAATTAAAAACTATGATAAACTTTGATTTAAAAGTTGTTATTCTGAGAAAATGATTTTTATTATGAACATGAAACTATATCCAAAAATTATGGTTAAACTCAAAGTGGAAGTATGTTTTCTAAAATGGTCATCTAGACGTCGTTCTTTCGACTGAAATGACTACCTTTACAAAAACGACTTGTAACTTATTTCTCCGACTATAAACCTATACTTTTCTGTTTAGATTCATAAAATAGAGTTCAATATGAAACCATAGCAATTTGATTCACTCAAAACGGATTTAAAATGAAGAAGTTATGGGTAAAACAAGATTGGATAATTTTTCTCATTTTAGCTACGTGAAAATTGGTAACAAATCTATTCCAACCATAACTTAATCAACTTGTATTGTATATTATGTAATCTTGAGATACCATAGACACGTATACAATGTTTCGACCTATCATGTCGACACATCTATATATATTTCGGAACAACCATAGACACTCTATATGTGAATGTTGGAGTTAGCTATACAGGGTTGAGGTTGATTCCAAAATATATATAGTTTGAGTTGTGATCAATACTGAGATACGTATACACTGGGTCGTGGATTGATTCAAGATAATATTTATCGATTTATTTCTGTACATCTAACTGTGGACAACTAGTTGTAGGTTACTAACGAGGACAGCTGACTTAATAAACTTAAAACATCAAAATATATTAAAAGTGTTGTAAATATATTTTAAACATACTTTGATATATATGTATATATTGTTATAGGTTCGTGAATCAACCGGTGGTCAAGTCTTACTTCCCAACGAAGTAAAAATCTGTGAAAGTGAGTTATAGTCCCACTTTTAAAATCTAATATTTTTGGGATGAGAATACATGCAGGTTTTATAAATGATTTACAAAGTAGACACAAGTACGTGAAACTACATTCTATGGTTGAATTATCGAAATCGAATATGCCCCTTTTTATTAAGTCTGGTAATCTAAGAATTAGGGAACAGACACCCTAATTGACGCGAATCCTAAAGATAGATCTATTGGGCCTAACAAACCCCATCCAAAGAACCGGATGCTTTAGTACTTCGAAATTTATATCATATCCGAAGGGTGTCCCGGAATGATGGGGATATTCTTATATATGCATCTTGTTAATGTCGGTTACCAGGTGTTCACCATATGAATGATTTTTATCTCTATGTATGGGATGTGTATTGAAATATGAAATCTTGTGGTCTATTATTATGATTTGATATATATAGGTTAAACTTATAACTCACCAACATTTTTGTTGACGTTTTAAGCATGTTTATTCTCAGGTGATTATTAAGAGCTTCCGCTGTCGCATACTTAAATAAGGACGAGATTTGGAGTCCATGCTTGTATGATATTGTGTAAAAACTGCATTCAAGAAACTTATTTTGTTGTAACATATTTGTATTGTAAACCATTATGTAATGGTCGTGTGTAAACAGGATATTTTAGATTATCATTATTTGATAATCTACGTAAAGCTTTTTAAACCTTTATTGATGAAATAAAGGTTATGGTTTGTTTTAAAATGAATGCAGTCTTTGAAAAACGTCTCATATAGAGGTCAAAACCTCGCAACGAAATCAATTAATATGGAACGTTTTTAATCAATAAGAACGGGACATTTCAGTTGGTATCCGAGCGTTGGTCTTAGAGAACCAGAAAATTTGCATTAGTGTGTCTTATCCAGTTTGTTAGGATGCATTAGTGATTCTGGACTTCGACCGTGTTTTCTTTAAAAATGATTGCTTAACATTTTTGTTGGAAACTATATATTTTTAACATATGAATATTATGTGATATATTAATCTCTTAACGTGTTTGATATTATGTGATAGATGTCTACCTCTAGAACAAGTCCCATTGACTCACCTAATAATAATGAAGAGTCAAATGTAAATTGGAATGATTCGTGGACTGATTCACAAGTTCCCGAAGAGGAACCGGAAGAAGAGTCAGAACCGGAAGAAGAATCGGAACCGGAAGAAGAATCGGAACCGGAAGAAGAATCGGAACCGGTGGGGGAAATAATAAAACGGTTAAGTAAAAGAGAATCCTCAACCAACCGACCAAGGTTAATTATGGTCAATGGTGTTTCCGCCAAGGAAGCAAAATATTGGGAGGATTACCAATTCTCCGATGAATCGGATTCCGACGAGAATTCCAATGATGTTATAGAAATTACCCCAACTGAATTTAAAAAGGCAAAAGAAAATAATAAGGGAAAGGGCATAAAAATAGAGAAATCTAATTCCAACCCCGATGAACTTTATATGTATCGTCAACCCCCGAAGTCCTTAAGTTGTAACAATGACCCGGGAACCTCTAAACCACCAGGTTTTTCTAAACCAATGTGGACAACGACGGCTCGTATTAGGGGAACATCATATATCCCTAGAAACTTGGCAAAACGAACCAAAACCGAAGAAGAAGAAACGAGCGAGTCGGAATAAGATAGTTGTATTCGTGTGGTGTAATATATGTAATATAGTGTTCTTATGCTTTATGATATATGTAAAAATTGCTTGTATTAATAAGTATTTTTTTTATGAATCTAACTCTTGTCTATTTTACAGTTTAAAAACACAAAATGGATAGACAACCCAATATTTTAAGAGACCTACCCGGAGACATGATTGATGAAATCTTGTCTAGAGTCGGCCAGAATTCCTCGGCACAACTATTTAAGGCGAGATCAGTTTGTAAGACATTCGAAGAACGTTCCAAGAATGTCTTGGTTTATAAGAGACTTTCGTTTGAAAGATGGGGGATAGCACATTGGGAAACCCATAAGTTACGATGTGTTTACTTTGACGCATATATTGCGGGGAACCCAAATGCTATTTTACGCAACGGGTTAAGAAATTATTTTGACTCAATATATCCGAATATTGGACTTCGTGATTTAGAAAAAGCGGCTAACATGCAACATAAAGAAGCATGTTATGCTTACGGATTAGTAATGTTCGCTTCTCACCAAAGTGAGAACAAGAACATCGGGCTACAACTATTAAACAAAACGTTTCCACAAGTGACGGAGTCGGTAATTGGGGTAAGAAATGAGGTTTTTAGATTGTTACGGGACTGTTGGACATTACGTAACCCTCGTCCTTTTGACGATGTTACAACACGCTGTCTTATCAACGGCCATAACGGTTATGTTCCACAAGACCAAGGATGGGAAGTAATCCTAGTAAAACCAGAATGCATGACTTGTTTCTGGACGTATGAATTACGTGTCTTTATTGTCTTTGCTGAACGACTTGTGTACTAGCTAGAATTATCTCCACAACTATCTTGTATCAAAGTTATTGTGTGCTATATTTCATGCTTTATGTGAAATAAGCGGTATTGTAAGTTTGTAAAATATTGTATAAAAGTTTGAACGCGAAATATTATTATAATCAGTTTTTCATATAGAATTGTAGTAGTTGAATTGTATATTAGCTACTAAGTATGAACTTAACGGGTAGGTACTACCCGAATTTGAACTTATAAAACGCTAATATGAAGAAAAAGCTTTTATAAATGAGTTCATATTATGCTACGAAATACTATTAACTACTCTTAATATTCTGTATGATTAACTTGTTCCATTTGACTATTTTGAAGGAAATGGCACCGACTACTCGACACACCGTGAATATGAATGAAGAGGAATTCCGTACTTTTCTAGCTTCAAACATAGCCGCAGTACAGGCTGCGCTACATACCAACAATAACCTTGGATCTAGCAGTACAGGAAATCGTGTAGGATGCACCTACAAAGAATTCACTGCCTGCAAACCTTTGGAATTTGATGGAACCGAAGGACCGATCGGATTGAAACTGTGGACCGAGAAGGTCGAATCGGTGTTTGCCATAAGTAAGTGTACTGAAGAGGACAAAGTAAAGTACGCTACGCATACCTTCACAGGTTCTGCGTTAACATGGTGGAATACCTATCTAGAGCAAGTGGGACAAGATGATGCGTACGCACTACCGTGGTCAGCATTCAAGCACTTGATGAACGAGAAGTACCGTCCCAGAACCGAGGTCAATAAGCTCAAGACAGAACTTAGAGGGTTACGAACCCAAGGATTTGATATTACCACGTACGAAAGACGATTCACAGAATTGTGCCTATTGTGTCCGGGAGCATTCGAAGATGAGGAAGAGAAGATCGACGCATTTGTGAAAGGATTACCGGAAAGAATTCAAGAAGATATAAGTTCACACGAGCCCGCCTCTATACAACAGGCATGTAGAATGGCTCACAAACTAGTGAACCAGATTGAAGAAAGAATTAAAGAACAGACTGCTGAAGAGGCCAATGTGAAGCAAGTCAAAAGAAAGTGGGAGGATAACGGTGATAAGAATCACCAATACAACAACAACAGCAATTACAACAATAATCGCAACAATTATCCCAACAATCGCAACATCAATCGCAACTACAACAAACGGCCCAACAACAACAACAACAACAACAACAACAACAGCAACAGCAACTACAACAATCATCCCAACAACAATAATAACCGCAACAACAACAACAATCAGAAGCAGCTATGCCAAAGGTGTGAAAAGTATCACTCGGGGTTCTGCACCAAATTTTGCAACAAGTGTTAAAGAAATGGTCATAGCGCGGCGAAGTGTGAGGTTTACGGACCAGGGGTTAATAGAACGAAAGGAACAAATGGTGTCGGAACGAGTAATGGCGGAGCAAGTAGTGTCGGAGCAAGTTATGCCAATGTAGTTTGTTATAAATGTGGAAAACCAGGCCACATTATTAGAAATTGCCCGAACCAGGAGAACACGAATGGACAAGGCCGCGGAAGAGTTTTCAATATTAATGCGGCAGAGGCACAGGAAGACCCGGAGCTTGTTACGGGTACGTTTCTTATTGACAATAAATCTGCTTACGTTTTATTTGATTCGGGTGCGGATAGAAGCTATATGAGTAGAGATTTTTGTGCTAAATTAAGTTGTCCATTGACGCCTTTGGATAGTAAATTTTTACTCGAATTAGCAAATGGTAAATTAATTTCAGCAGATAATATATGTCGGAATCGAGAAATTAAACTGGTTAGCGAAACATTTAAGATTGATTTGATACCAGTAGAGTTAGGGAGTTTTGATGTGATAATCGGTATGGACTGGTTGAAAGAAGTGAAAGCAGAGATCGTCTGTTACAAAAATGCAATTCGCATTATACGAGAAAAAGGAAAACCCTTAATGGTGTACGGAGAAAAGGGCAACACGAAGCTACATCTTATTAGTAATTTGAAGGCACAAAAACTAATAAGAAAAGGTTGCTATGCTGTTCTAGCACACGTCGAGAAAGTACAAACTGAAGAAAAGAGCATCAATGATGTTCCCATTGCAAAAGAATTTCCCGATGTATTTTCGAAAGAATTACCGGGATTACCCCCACATCAATCCGTTGAATTTCAAATAGATCTTGTACCAGGAGCTGCACCAATAGCTCGTGCTCCTTACAGACTTGCACCCAGCGAGATGAAAGAACTGCAAAGCCAATTACAAGAACTTTTAGAGCGTGGTTTCATTCGACCAAGCACATCACCGTGGGGAGCTCCTGTTTTGTTTGTCAAGAAGAAAGATGGTACATTCAGGTTGTGTATCGACTACCGAGAGTTGAACAAACTTACCATCAAGAACCGCTACCCACTACCGAGAATTGAAGACTTATTTGATCAACTACAAGGCTCGTCTGTTTATTCAAAGATTGACTTACGTTCCGGGTATCATCAAATGCGGGTGAAAGAAGATGATATTCCAAAGACTGCTTTCAGAACACGTTACGGTCATTACGAGTTTATGGTCATGCCATTTGGTTTAACTAATGCACCAGCTGTGTTCATGGACCTTATGAACCGAGTGTGTGGACCATACCTTGACAAGTTTGTCATTGTTTTCATTGATGACATACTTATTTACTCAAAGAATGACCAAGAACACGGTGAACATTTGAGAAAGGTGTTAGAAGTATTGAGGAAGGAAGAATTGTACGCTAAGTTTTCAAAGTGTGCATTTTGGTTGGAAGAAGTTCAATTCCTCGGTCACATAGTGAACAAAGAAGGTATTAAGGTGGATCCAGCAAAGATAGAAACTGTTGAAAAGTGGGAAACCCCGAAAACTCCGAAACACGTACGCCAGTTTTTAGGACTAGCTGGTTACTACAGAAGGTTCATCCAAGACTTTTCCAGAATAGCAAAACCCTTGACTGCATTAACGCATAAAGGGAAGAAATTTGAATGGAATGATGAACAAGAGAAAGCGTTTCAGTTATTGAAGAAAAAGCTAACTACGGCACCTATATTGTCATTGCCTGAAGGGAATGATGATTTTGTGATTTATTGTGACGCATCAAAGCAAGGTCTCGGTTGTGTATTAATGCAACGAACAAAGGTGATTGCTTATGCGTCTAGACAATTGAAGATTCACGAACAAAATTATACGACGCATGATTTGGAATTAGGCGCGGTTGTTTTTGCATTAAAGACTTGGAGGCACTACTTATATGGGGTCAAAAGTATTATATATACCGACCACAAAAGTCTTCAACACATATTTAATCAGAAACAACTGAATATGAGGCAGCGTAGGTGGATTGAATTATTGAATGATTACGACTTTGAGATTCGTTACCACCCGGGAAAGGCAAATGTGGTAGCCGATGCCTTGAGCAGGAAGGACAGAGAACCCATTCGAGTAAAATCTATGAATATAATGATTCATAATAACCTTACTACTCAAATAAAGGAGGCGCAACAAGGAGTTTTAAAAGAGGGAAATTTAAAGGATGAAATACCCAAAGGATCGGAGAAGCATCTTAATATTCGGGAAGACGGAACCCGGTATAGGGCTGAAAGGATTTGGGTACCAAAATTTCGAGATATGAGAGAAATGGTACTTAGATAAGCTCATAAAACCAGATACTCAATACATCCTGGAACGGGGAAGATGTACAAGGATCTCAAGAAACATTTTTGGTGGCCGGGTATGAAAGCCGATGTTGCTAAATATGTAGGAGAATGTTTGACGTGTTCTAAGGTCAAAGCTGAGCATCAGAAACCATCAGGTCTACTTCAACAACCCGAAATCCCGGAATGGAAATGGGAAAACATTACCATGGATTTCATCACTAAATTGCCAAGGACTGCAAGTGGTTTTGATACTATTTGGGTAATAGTTGATCGTCTCACCAAATCAGCACACTTCCAGCCAATAAGAGAAGATGACAAGATGGAGAAGTTAGCACGACTGTATTTGAAGGAAGTCATCTCCAGACATGGAATACCAATCTCTATTATCTCTGATAGGGATGGCAGATTTATTTCAAGATTCTGGCAGACATTACAGCAAGCATTAGGAACTCGTCTAGACATGAGTACTGCCTATCATCCACAAACCGATGGGCAGAGCGAAAGGACGATACAAACGCTTGAAGACATGCTACGAGCATGTGTTATTGATTTCGGAAACAGTTGGGATCGACATCTACCGTTAGCAGAATTTTCCTACAACAACAGCTACCATTCAAGCATTGAGATGGCGCCGTTTGAAGCACTTTATGGTAGAAAGTGCAGGTCTCCGATTTGTTGGAGTGAAGTGGGGGATAGACAGATTACGGGTCCAGAGATTATACAAGAAACTACCGAGAAGATCATCCAAATTCAACAACGGTTGAAAACTGCCCAAAGTCGACAAAAGAGCTACGCTGACATTAAAAGAAAAGATATAGAATTTGAAATTAGAGAGATGGTCATGCTTAAAGTTGCACCTTGGAAAGGCGTTGTTCGATTTGGTAAACGAGGGAAATTAAATCCAAGGTATATTGGACCATTCAAGATTATTGATCGTGTCGGACCAGTAGCTTACCGACTTGAGTTACCTCAACAAATCGCGGCTGTACATAACACTTTCCACGTCTCGAATTTGAAGAAATGTTTTGCTAAAGAAGATCTCACTATTTCGTTAGATGAAATCCAAATCAACGAAAAACTTCAATTCATCGAAGAACCCGTCGAAATAATGGATCGTGAGGTTAAAAGACTTAAGCAAAACAAGATACCAATTGTTAAGGTTCGATGGAATGCTCGTAGAGGACCCGAGTTCACCTGGGAGCGTGAAGATCAGATGAAGAAGAAATACCCGCATCTCTTTCCAGAAGATTCGTCAACACCTTCAACAGCTTAAAATTTCGGGACGAAATTTATTTAACGGGTAGGTACTGTAGTGACCCGAACTTTTCCATGTTTATATATATTAATTGAGATTGATATTTACATGATTAAATGTTTCCAACATATTAAGCAATCAAACTTGTTAAGACTTGATTAATTGAAATAGGTTTCATATAGACAATTGACTACCCAAGTTGACCGGTGATTCACGAACGTTAAAACTTGTAAAAACTATATGATGACATATATATGGTTATATATATAGTTAACATGATATTATGATAAGTAAACATATCATTAAGTATATTAACAATGAACTACATATGTAAAAACAAGACTACTAACTTAATGATTTTGAAACGAGACATATATGTAACGATTATCGTTGTAACGACATTTAATGTATATATATCATATTAAGAGATATTTGTACATCATAATATCATGATAATATAATAATTTAAAATCTCTTTTGATATTATAAACATTGGGTTAACAACATTTAACAAGATCGTTAACCTAAAGGTTTCAAAACAACATTTACATGTAACGACTAACGATGACTTAACGACTCAGTTAAAATGTATATACATGTAGTGTTTTAATATGTATTCATACACTTTTGAAAGACTTCAAGACACTTATCAAAATACTTCTACTAAACAAAAATGCTTACAATTACATCCTCGTTCAGTTTCATCAACAATTATACTCGTATGCACCCGTATTCGTACTCGTACAATACACAGCTTTTAGATGTATGTACTATTGGTATATACACTCCAATGATCAGCTCTTAGCAGCCCATGTGAGTCACCTAACACATGTGGGAACCATCATTTGGCAACTAGCATGAAATATCTCATAAAATTACAAAAATATGAGTAATCATTCATGACTTATTTACATGAAAACAAAATTACATATCCTTTATATCTAATCCATACACCAACGACCAAAAACACCTACAAACACTTTCATTCTTCAATTTTCTTCATCTAATTGATCTCTCTCAAGTTCTATCTTCAAGTTCTAAATGTTCTTCATAAATTCCAAAAGTTCTAGTTTCATAAAATCAAGAATACTTTCAAGTTTGCTAGCTCACTTCCAATCTTGTAAGGTGATCATCCAACCTCAAGAAATCTTTGTTTCTTACAGTAGGTTATCATTCTAATATAAGGTAATAATCATATTCAAACTTTGGTTCAATTTCTATAACTATAACAATCTTATTTCAAGTGATGATCTTACTTGAACTTGTTTTCGTGTCATGATTCTGCTTCAAGAACTTCGAGCCATCCAAGGATCCGTTGAAGCTAGATCCATTTTTCTCTTTTCCAGTAGGTTTATCCAAGGAACTTAAGGTAGTAATGATGTTCATAACATCATTCGATTCATACATATAAAGCTATCTTATTCGAAGGTTTAAACTTGTAATCACTAGAACATAGTTTAGTTAATTCTAAACTTGTTCGCAAACAAAAGTTAATCCTTCTAACTTGACTTTTAAAATCAACTAAACACATATTCTATATCTATATGATATGCTAACTTAATGATTTAAAACCTGAAAACATGAAAAACACCGTAAAACCGGATTTACGCCGTCGTAGTAACACCGCGGGCTGTTTTGGGTTAGTTAATTAAAAACTATGATAAACTTTGATTTAAAAGTTGTTATTCTGAGAAAATGATTTTTATTATGAACATGAAACTATATCCAAAAATTATGGTTAAACTCAAAGTGGAAGTATGTTTTCTAAAATGGTCATCTAGACGTCGTTCTTTCGACTGAAATGACTACCTTTACAAAAACGACTTGTAACTTATTTCTCCGACTATAAACCTATACTTTTCTGTTTAGATTCATAAAATAGAGTTCAATATGAAACCATAGCAATTTGATTCACTCAAAACGGATTTAAAATGAAGAAGTTATGGGTAAAACAAGATTGGATAATTTTTCTCATTTTAGCTACGTGAAAATTGGTAACAAATCTATTCCAACCATAACTTAATCAACTTGTATTGTATATTATGTAATCTTGAGATACCATAGACACGTATACAATGTTTCGACCTATCATGTCGACACATCTATATATATTTCGGAACAACCATAGACACTCTATATGTGAATGTTGGAGTTAGCTATACAGGGTTGAGGTTGATTCCAAAATATATATAGTTTGAGTTGTGATCAATACTGAGATACGTATACACTGGGTCGTGGATTGATTCAAGATAATATTTATCGATTTATTTCTGTACATCTAACTGTGGACAACTAGTTGTAGGTTACTAACGAGGACAGCTGACTTAATAAACTTAAAACATCAAAATATATTAAAAGTGTTGTAAATATATTTTAAACATACTTTGATATATATGTATATATTGTTATAGGTTCGTGAATCAACCGGTGGTCAAGTCTTACTTCCCAACGAAGTAAAAATCTGTGAAAGTGAGTTATAGTCCCACTTTTAAAATCTAATATTTTTGGGATGAGAATACATGCAGGTTTTATAAATGATTTACAAAGTAGACACAAGTACGTGAAACTACATTCTATGGTTGAATTATCGAAATCGAATATGCCCCTTTTTATTAAGTCTGGTAATCTAAGAATTAGGGAACAGACACCCTAATTGACGCGAATCCTAAAGATAGATCTATTGGGCCTAACAAACCCCATCCAAAGAACCGGATGCTTTAGTACTTCGAAATTTATATCATATCCGAAGGGTGTCCCGGAATGATGGGGATATTCTTATATATGCATCTTGTTAATGTCGGTTACCAGGTGTTCACCATATGAATGATTTTTATCTCTATGTATGGGATGTGTATTGAAATATGAAATCTTGTGGTCTATTATTATGATTTGATATATATAGGTTAAACTTATAACTCACCAACATTTTTGTTGACGTTTTAAGCATGTTTATTCTCAGGTGATTATTAAGAGCTTCCGCTGTCGCATACTTAAATAAGGACGAGATTTGGAGTCCATGCTTGTATGATATTGTGTAAAAACTGCATTCAAGAAACTTATTTTGTTGTAACATATTTGTATTGTAAACCATTATGTAATGTTCGTGTGTAAACAGGATATTTTAGATTATCATTATTTGATAATCTACGTAAAGCTTTTTAAACCTTTATTGATGAAATAAAGGTTATGGTTTGTTTTAAAATGAATGCAGTCTTTGAAAAACGTCTCATATAGAGGTCAAAACCTCGCAACGAAATCAATTAATATGGAACGTTTTTAATCAATAAGAACGGGACATTTCACCTGGTCAGTTTCAATTGTTCAAGTCTCAACCAAACTTCAATTAAGCACAAATCACAAAACGTAAACACTTAAAACGCATACCATATATCGTTGGAAAGGTAATTTAATGAGGAACACAACTAAACACATTTCATCAATCAAAAACATCATTTACAATAAACAAATCCAAGTTGAAAGCTCATTAAATGCCCACCATAAATGCTTTCAAGTTCATAAATGCACATTTATGATTCAGGAATTAAATGCATACATATAATATGCCGTTTTGTAGGTAATTATGCATATAATACCACTAAACACTTACAAACCACATTGCAAAGCATTTAATTAATCAAAAATCCATTTTACTTCTATCAAACCCTAACTCAAAGTCACAAATTTAACAATTATGTTTATGAAGCTTCTCCATGTCAACCTACATACCAAATTTAAGCTAGTAATGCTAGTAACACATTTAATACATGCACTTTTAACATCTTACAACATTTAAGAAACCAAATCTCAAAATCAAACACACCCATTTCAAGTTTAAACAAGTTACATCAAAATGACAAGAACAAGCATATAAATCATATATTCATGTTAGACTTGAGCCATAGACACTAATTAATAGTTTTATAAGTTAAAAACATCATGCACAAAGAATCTAGTGATTTTAGAAAGTTACCCAAAATAGATGAAATCAGTATGGAATCGAAGAGGAAGTTGCAAGGATTCCAAATATGCAATTTGTTTTGATGAACACTCTCTAGATCGAAAATGGATGATGATTCTTTGATTTGGTTGTTGAGAGAAAAAGATGGAAGTATAAAGGAAAAGTGGAGGATGAATGAATGGAGGAGATGGTGTTGACCATTTGACCTAGTAAAAAGTTTGGTCTCTTGGCAAGTTTAGTGCCTCAAGTTTGAAGCGAGTGCGTGAATTACCTAAACAAAATATTTTAAAATGCGTATTAACGGAAGATGTTATAATTATATAACGGACTTTAAAATAGATAGATGGAAAGTAAATGGAAAAAGACGGGATGTTACAGATTGTACTATGTAATTGAAGAAAAATCAGAGATATAAAGATATAGGGTTCTTAGATCTTACCTAAATCAAACAATTAAACACATAGATGAATAGATCTAATAACGTAGATCACGAATATGCAATTAATTTAATGACCAAGCAATTGGAGATGATGGATTTGTTGATGATGATGATGATGATGGTGGAAGATGATGATGATGGTGTGGGGATGTGAATCGGCCAAAAACAAGAGAGAAAATATGGAAAGAAAATAATGCACAATGATTTTTCCTAACCCTAGTTTCCTTATAAACTAACAAGTTTCCAAAAAACGAAACAACACCCCCTCCCATGAGGGTTCCGATCGTCCCATAGGGCCATGGTTGATGGAATTTAAAAAGTTTCATAAACAACATGTTAATGTAGTTAGCTTAATCATTAAACCAATTTAATGTAGTTAAAACAAGCGGAAGCATTATCTAAAGTTCATGTTAACATGTTAAGCTATAAGGTTAAATTCCATGATAATATCAAGTCTTGGATAAATGCTTACAAATATAACAAGTAGAGAAAATATATATACCTCCTCAAGCTAGTTGAGGGTTGTTTCTAATGTGCTAAAAGATGATGAAGATGATGGAATGAAAGCCTCTAACTTGAAGCCTCAAGAGTGTTATACCCACAAGCCTTTTGTTACCAACACCACCAAGGATTTGGTTAGGATTTAAGACACTTGATTAACTAGATTACCAAGCAAAAACTCTCTCTTTTTCTCTCAACAGCCCACGGCCAACAGCCCTTATTGCAGCAGAAAATTGCAGTTTCTTTTTTAAGAGTGTATTGCTTGTTAAGTCTAAGTCTTGAGTCAAGGAATCCCTTGGTTAAAGAGAGTCTTGCATGCCTTAAGGAATCTATTGTTACAAGTAACCAAGCAAGCATGGGAATGTCACCTAGGAGTCCCAAAAACTGCAGTCTTATATCATTTAAATAACAAGTATAATTTATATAAAACTTGTTACATTTTATATAAAACTTGTTATTAAAGTTTAAGTTATAAATATAGGTTACTTGTACTTTATAAACCAATTTATAAAGTATAACACAACATAATTATTTATACATATAAATAATCAAATCCTTAATATATAAATTGTTCAAACAATTTATCTCAAGTGATAATATTTCAGAAACTCGATTTTCTAAAATTCAAGTGTCGCGTATTTGTTTAATGATCCAATAGTTAAGATCAAATACGTTTAAGGTGTCGGTAAGCTTGTTATTGGGTATGACCCGACTTGGATCATAACATATCAGCAACATTAATTAAATACGTCTCTCGGGCATACGAAAAATCTACAATCTCCCACTTGCATGAGAACATGAGAAATTAATTCAAGTGATGGATACCACCTAAAGACCGTCCATCACCCCCAATATGTTATGACTTTGTGCCATTCAATAACATCATCCCTTTCGAGTTCCCATCTCGAATATGAATAGGTGAATCTTTTCATTACATCCTTTCGTCCTAGATATCATGTTAAATCCAAGAGATACAAAGTGATCACTCTCTTTTAGATTTAACTTTATCAGGCCTTAGACATCTGACTCTCAACGAATAAGAGGGACAAATTCCATCTTGACTACATACGTCCTAAATATGTACTTTGTATTATACCTGAGCTCTTTCTTATGAACTACCATATTTCAGAATAGCGAAGGAAAGAATCAAGGCACAATACTCGATAAATATCTGAACCCTGTCAGAGGATACAATGATATTTGCCTTTACTCAAGATTACATGTGATCAACCACAAAAGCTCCATTTAGTAAGTCTTGAGAGCGGGCCTTCCAATATTTGTGTCTCACAAATATCTATGAACCTTGGTTGCAACCTTGCACCACATTCATCCCGTGAATGTATACCAATCCAAGTTCATAATAGTCTAAACCTCACACTTGTTCCCACAAATGTGATCGACTACGAAATTTAGAATAATTACTTATTCATGGATAAAATATACAAAATAGGAACATAACTCAAAATAAATTAATGCCATAATTATATTAATGAGTTTGAACAATTTCGTTCCGTTACAATACTTAAAACAGATCACAACCAATCACTAGAATATCGAAGCCCTAATGCACTAACATGCCCTTGATGTTTTGCACCATGTAAGAGCTTCGTGAGTGGATCCGTTATATTAAGATCTGTGTGAACTTTGCGAATACATATCTTTCCCTTTTCAACTACATCCCTTATGTAGTTGAATCTCCGCTCAATGTTACGGGTCTTTTGGTGAGCACGAGGTTCTTTGATTTGAGCAATCACACCCTCGTTGTCACAAAAGATCTCAAGAGGGTCCTGAATGGAAGGGACTACTCCTAAGTCGTCGATGAATTTCTTCATCCATGCAGCTTCCTGAGCTGCCAATGATGCGGCGATGTACTCCGACTCTGTAGTGGATAAAGCAACAACATCCTGTTTTGTACTCTTCCAAGAGACCGCACCTCTATTTAACGTGAAGACATAACCGGATTGTGATCGAGAATCATCTCGATCAGTTTGGAAACTCGCATCTACGTAATCTTTTACAGCGAGTTCCTCCTCACCAGACCCATATATCAGAAACATATCCTTAGTCCTTCTAAGGTATTTCAATATAATTTTGACTGCAATCCAAAGACTATTTCCTGGGTTATTCTGGTATCTACTTGTCAGGCTAAGAGCGCATGACACATCTGGTCTAGTGCATATCATTGCATACATGATTGACCCAATGGCAGACGCATATGGGACTTTCTTCATTCTCTCATGTTCATCTTTCGTGGTGGGGCACTGAGATGAACTGAGAAGTGTTCCCTTTTGAATAGGTACCAAACCTTTCTTAGAGTTCTCCATCTTGAACCTTTTCAAGATCTTTTCAATGTAAGCACTTTGATTCAAACCTATCAGTTTCTTGAATCTATCCCTGTAGATCCCAATCCCCAAAACGTATTGTGCTTCTCCAAGATCCTTAATGGAGAAGCATTTACTTAACCAAGTTTTAACCCCTTGCATTGCCGGAATATCGTTCCCAAATAATAATATATCATCCACATATAATACAAGGAACATGATAGTGCTCCCACTAGCTTTCTTGTATACACAAGCTTCATCACCATTTTTAATGAAGCCAAATTTCTTGGCCTCCTCATTAAAACGATGATTCCACATTCTAGATGCTTGTTTCAATCCGTAGATTGACTTCTTTAACTTGCATACCTTTTTAGGACACTTCGGATCAACAAAACCTTCAGGCTGAACCATATAGACATCTTCCTCAAGATGTCCATTTAGGAAAGCGGTCTTGACATCCATTTGCCATATTTCATAATCATAATGAGCAGCAATGGCAAGTAATATCCTAATAGACTTTAGCATTGCCACAGGCGAAAAAGTTTCATCATAGTCAACCCCTTAAGTTTGAGTGAAACCTTTTGCTACAAGTCTAGCTTTATATGTATCCAAGTTTCCATGTATGTCATTTTTCATTTTGAAAAGCCATTTACAATCAACCAGCCTTGAGCCAGTAGGTTGATCAACAAGTTCCCAAACTTGATTGTCATACATGGATTGCATCTCAGCGTTCATGACTTCCTTCCGTTTATCTTTATCAATCCTTAATAAAGCATCTTGGTAGTTTGTTGGTTCATCCAAATCAACCACATAGCAACCATCCATGAGAAACCCATATCTCTCAGGAGGATTACTGATCCTACCAGATCTGCGAATGTCTTGTGTATTTTGATCATCCATTTGATCACTCTCAACATTTTCATGTTGAGTGCTAGTGTCAACCAATTGTGTATCATCTACTTGATCTTGAACCTCTTCAAGATCTATCTTCCTTTCACTATTTCCTTCCATTAGGAACTTAGTTTCAAGGAATTCAGCCTTTCGAGCAACAAATACATTTTGCTCGGTTGGATCATAGAAATAGTATCCCATATCATCCTTGGGATATCCTATGAAGATACACTTCGTGGATCGAGCATTCAACTTATTAGGGACGTAACGCTTAGGATAAGCTTCACATCCCCATACCTTTAAGTTTGATAGAGATGGAAGTTTTCCAAAGCACATCTCATGAGGAGTTCGTTCTACTTTCTTGGTTGGGGCCATATTTAGAATACGAACCGCGGAGCATAGACAATAACCCCAAAATGATAGAGGCAACGAGCTTCTAGCCATCATAGATCGAACCATATCCATTAGGGTTCGGTTCCTCCTTTCGAAAACTCCATTAAGTTGGGGTGTTCCATGAGGAGTGAGTTGCGAGATAATCCCACAACTTTTAAGATGATCTTGGAAAGCATCGCTCAGGTATTCACCTTCTCTATCGGTATGAAGTAACTTGATTGTCTTATTGAGTTGATTTTGTACTTCGTTTTGATATTCCTTAAATGCTTCAAAAGTTTCGTTCTTATGTCTTAACAAGTAGACATATCCGAAACGACTAAAGTCATTAATGAAAGTGACGAAGTATCTTTCACCTTTCCTAGTCATGGGCTTAAAGGGTCCACATACATCCGAATGTATTAATCCCAAAAAGTCTTTAGCCCTTTCATAGGTCCCTTTGAAAGGTGCTTTCGTCATTTTTCCTTGTAAACAAGATTCACATACATCAAACGAGTCTAGTTCATTTGATTTCAAAAGTCCATTCTTTTGAAGTGTATGCATTTGATTCTTATTTATGTGACCAAGGTGACAATGCCATAAGTAGGAATCACTCAAATCCCTTTTGAGTTTCTTGGTGTTTGCATGGTATATTGAGCTATTGTATGATGTGTCATCATGAACCAATTCATAAATACCATTCACAAGCGAAGCCTTGAAATAGAACACATTATCTAAAGAAACATGGATATCATCATTAATGAAATTAAGATTAAACCCATATTGTTTCAAACGGGATACAGAAATAATGTTTCGAGATAAATCGAGTGCATACAAAACATTTTTCAAAATAAGCTCCAAACCACTTGGAAGCTTTAAAATAAAGTCTCCTTGAGCTACTACGTGCACCTTAGCTCCATTTCCCATGTAGAGACTTGATGTTCCCGCTTCTTGTTTACTTCTTTTGAACCCCTGCATAGAATTGCAAATGTGATTTCCACATCCTGTGTCTAATACCCATGTATTAGAAGAAGTAATACTAAGGTCAATGTATACCATATATACATTACCTGAGGTTTGCCCTGCATCCCTCTTTTCTTTCAACTCCTTTAGGTAGACCGGGCAGTTGCATTTCCAGTAACCCATTTCACCTCAACCAAAGCACGGATCTTCCTTGGGGTTAGCTTTACCAGTAACCTTTTGCTTCTTGTTATTGTTGGTTGGGGTAACCATCTTCCCCTTTCCCTTACCCTTGCCTTGGTAGGCATGTCCTTTCCTCTTAGCCACCTTTAGCTTAGAAGTGTTATTAGTTTTGGACCCGCCTTCATTGATCATAAACATGGGTGAAGCCCTTTTACCCATGCTTGCTTCGGCCGTCTTAAGCATGGCATGTAATTCACCAATGCTTTTATCCCAACCATTCATGTTATAATTTAACACGAATGTGTCAAACCTCTTTGACAATGAGTTAAGGATAAGGTCTGTGGCTAATTCATTAGACACGTTGCAATTTAGATGGTTTGCTCGATCAATTAGGCTTTTAAACTTAAGGACATAAGATGAAACGGATTGGGAGTCGTCCATCCAACATGCATGAAGCACTCGGACCGTTTCAAAGCGCTCGACACGAGCTTGTTGAAGGAACATCTCCTTCAACTGTGTGATCATGTCATATGCACTATGATGCTCGAAATCCTTTTGGAGTTCGGGTATCATAGTTCCAAGCATTAGGCAAGAAACTTGCAACGAATCGGTGCAATATTTCTCCCAATAATCCATGCCTTCCGTATCATCCTCGTCCGGTTGATCGGGAATGGGGTCTTCCAACACATACGCCCTATCCTCAAGTTTGAGGACAATTCTTAGATTGCGGAACCAATCCATGAAGTTCGTATGGTTGAGTTTTTCCTTTTCGAGGATTGACCTCAACGATAGGTTGTTAAAGTTGATTGGTGCGTTTGGAATGTTGTTGTTATTGGCGGCAATCTACAAAATTTAACAAAGTTGTTTAAGTATTAATTTTAATTTAACAATCAATACCCTTTAAATCCAATTGATATTTATTAAATTATAGAATCCAACGGTAAATCAAATTTCGGTTAGGTGACCTTTACCCCGTTATTTGATTTAGCTAGGTAGTCATTATATGACAATTGCAATCCTTTTGCAACTTCTAAGTTATGGAATCATGTAATCCTTTTGCATGGCATATTTATTCCATCAACGCCTATTTGTTCCTCATGCTTCGGTGACCCTAAGTTCATGATTCTCAAATCAAGTCGTCCTACTTGTGTAAACGTGTAAATTTAACATACAAGTGGTTAGGTGACCTTTATCCCACAAGCATACGAAATTCACCTTAATCATATTAGTTTGCTCATAACGGTTAGGTGACCTTTATCCCATTATGAGTTCCCTAATATTTTTAAGTGTCACACAAAAGGATGGCGTTTAACTTGTTTGCCTTGTGATTTAAGGGATTTTAAGTTTTCATTAATTCTAGTTTGAGAAAACTTTTATGCCATACACTAACATGCATTTAGTGTATAGTTCATTTGAAATCCATTTTCATGTCTTGTAATTAAGCCAATTACATGATATAAACCATTTTATATATGTGATTATCTCCATGTTCTTAATAACCGTTTATTAATGTCCTTATGCCACTTTTAATTTGACCATTTAAATTGTCGTTTTGCATATCGTTAATAATGTCAAATTTAACCAATTAAATTGTTATTTTTCTTGTTGTTAACTTGTGTGATTAACTTGTAGCATACAAACATACAATCCACAATCAGACAATAAACAACCAAGCATGCAAAACAATATGTTCACAATCAAGCCAATTTGGTAGACATTTATTTAGCCGAAAACAAATGTCACCGGTTAAGGGGTTATAACACAAAGTAGGAGATTTTAAATCTCCCACTTAATCTTCCATCCAAATGCTCCTTCTTGTGTTCTTCAAGTCATCATCTTGCATCTTCATTTTTACAAAATATATCCTAATACATTTTTTCTAAAAAAATGAAAATACAACCTAATCTATTTTACATACCAAATATAAAATAAATTACATAACCAAAATTAATATTACATACCAAATGAATAATTAATTTTACAAACCAAATTAAATGAATATAACAACCATATTGAAAGATTAACAAATCAACCAAACATACATTCAAACAAAAGGTCAAGGCATTGATTGTGAACATTAATATATCAATAAAATGACCAAAATGGAGCAACCCAAAACCCATTTTGGGTGTCCATGGATTCGGCCAACATCACCAACCCTCCCAAACCCGAAAATTTTTGCATTCCATATTCATGCATGTACTTAGAATGCAAATATATAGGGTTTAAAGACCATATAAGAAGCATAATCCATAAACTTTGGCTCTAGATACCATTGATGTTATTTAAAAAGTTTCATAAACAACATGTTAATGTAGTTAACTTATTCATTAAACCAATTTAATGTAGTTAAAACAAGCGGAAGCATTATGTAAAGTTCATGTTAACATGTTAAGCTATAAGGTTAAATTCCATGATAATATCAAGTCTTGGATAAATGCTTACAAATATAACAAGTAGAGAAGATATATATACCTTCTCAAGCTAGTCGAGGGTTGTTTCTAATGTGCTAGAAGATGATGAAGATGATGGAATGAAAGCCTCTAACTTGAAGCCTCAAGAGTGTTATACCCACAAGCCTTTTGTTACCAACACCACCAAGGATTTGGTTAGGATTTAAGACACTTGATTAACTAGATTACTAAGTAAAAACTCTCTCTTTTTCTCTCAACAGCCCACGGCCAACAGCCCTTATTGCAGCAGAAAATTGGAGTTTTTTTTAAGAGTGTATTGCTTGTTAAGTCTAAGTCTTGAGTCAAGGAATCCCTTGGTTAAAGAGAGTCTTGCATGCCTTAAGGAATATATTGTTACAAGTAACCAAGCAAGCATGGGAATGTCACCTAGGAGTCCCAAAACTACATTCTTATATCATTTAAATAACAAGTATAATTTATATAAAACTTGTTACATTTTATATAAAACTTGTTATTAAAGTTTAAGTTATAAATATAGGTTACTTGTACTTTATAAACCAATTTATAAAGTATAACACAACATAATTATTTATACATATAAATAATCAAATCCTTAATATATAAATTGTCCAAACAATTTATCTCAAGTGATAATATTTCAGAAACCCGATTTTCTAAAAGTCAAGTGTCGCGTATTTGTTTAATGATCCAATAGTTAAGATCAAATATGTTTAAGGTGTTGGTAAGCTTGTTATTGGGTATGACCTGACTTGGATCATAACATATCAGCCACATTAATTAAATACGTCTCTCGGGCAAACAAAATACCTACAATGGTGTCCCGAACTTTAATTATTTAACTTGTGGCGCGAATATGTAAAAAGCCTTGCGTTCACGGTCTCGCAAAACTTATACGGTTAACGGTTTCTAGTGGTCATCGTAATAAAAAATTTGTTGACAAGCTCATATGCACGAGTGTGCTGAGCTGAGTCACAAACCTAATATGTGTAAACATACACGAGTGAGTGATCACCCGTACGGCTGAGACAGCCCACTCGTACGAGTGAGGGCTGACTCGCGCGATTAAGTCAACATCAGGGGTATATAAGTGTTTATGTTCTTCATGTTAGGTTAAGCCTCTCATTACACACACATCACTCAGATCTGGTAGCCTGTCCGATTCTCTCTCAACCCAAATCACTCAAGAGGTGAATAATAGCTCTAGGTGTTAATCTAATCGCACATCCATTGTTGTGGTTTGACTTAATTAATCCCAAAAAGCATTTCATATTCACTAGAGGGTTTGATTCACTAATTCCGCCTTTGTGTGAGTTAAATCTGTTGATTTCGAAGTTCCTAGTCATGTTTCATCATTCATATTAGAGCATTGGTTGTGATTTCAACATCATCCTAGTGATTTTTGGCGATTAACGAGTTTATTATTTGGGTTTTTGAGTTTAGAGTGATTTTGATCAAAAAGGAATCATTTTTACGTGTGTAATTGTGATTAGAGAGTGTGTTTATGTTAGTTTAGTGTTAATCCAGCTTGTGGGCGAAGAAATTGATGTTTAACATCAGTTTCTAGGGTTTTAGAGTGAATTAGGTTGAACAGCAACCTACACGAGTGGGTCAGTAAAAATTTGCTCACTCGCGCAGTTGACCTCACTCGTGAACTCACACGAACGGTTTAGCATAACCTTAGTTAGGTTAAGTTACTACAGTCTGATCACACGAGTGATCATACGGTTGACTGTGAAACGTACGAGTGATCACATGGTTGATCCTTACTCGCACGTCTGAGGTTTAGTGGTAGGTCTTTTGGTTGGTTAGGTCGTACGTACGATTAAGTCGTGACACGTACGCTTGAGGTTGTGACACGTACGTGTGAGGTAGTGACTCGTACGCTTGTGATCCTAAACCGCACGGTTTACCTGTTTTGGTAATATTGTCAATATGTTTAATTAGAACGATTATGCGTTGGCTGCATCGTTAGTTCAGAGTATTACAAATATGAATCAACGATTACTCCTTGCTGAGAGTGAATCCGGAAGTGGTACGAAATGTCCAAGATTAATGAACATGGATAACTATTCTACTTGGAAGTCTAGATTTAAAATTTGTTCTGATGGTCAGGATACGAAGCTTTGGAAGTACATTGAAATCGAATTTCAATGGCCACGTTCACCAGTTACAAATGAATTGTATACGTTGCATAATATGCCTTCGGAAGAACGTGAAGAGTATAACTTGGAGAAGAAGATGTACTGTAACTTGACTAATGCTCTTGATGTTCCGATTTTCCATCAATTTCTGTGTCATGATAATTCATTCAAGATATGGGAAGCACTTCGTACTTTCAATGAAGGAAATACATCTTACAGAACTAGAAAAGGTTTAGAGTTGAAAGCTGAGTTTGATCGTTTTCACTGGCAAGTCGGAGAATCTATTACGGAATTGGTTGAAAGATACCGTCAATTGCTAGCTGAACTACACAAGCATGAAGTAATCATTGCTGAGAAAGATAAAGTGACATGTCTAGCTGGAGCATTACTATTAGAATGGAATGCTTTCGTACTAACTATGAAAACCAGTGGAGAACTTGCTACTGCTACAGTGAACTCGTTTATTGCAAGACTTCAAGAAGAAGAGTTAGAACTATTAAACAAAGTTAAGAGGTCTAAACAAGTTCAAGACACTAAAATGTATTGTCCAAATGGTTATACACCTCCTAAGTCAGCTCATGCACCATTTCAAACAGCTTTTGCTACAAACAACCAGAATATGTATGGTTTAAATGTTAGCAGTGCACCTATTCAACAACCTTCATATCCACCACAAGTTTCACCATGTTCACTCAATAATCAATCACAACCTACTTCCAATACTTCAGAGTCATCTACACCGACTGCATGAGTCATCTACACCGACTGCATCAGATGTTCTTTCTGCACTTAAGATTGAGAATATAAGGAAAGCAGGGAAAGAAAAGATTAGTGAAGATATAGCTTTACTATCAAGCCTTGTTAATACCTACGATAGTTATCTTGATGGTCGTGTGGGTAACATTCATCTAACAACTGAAGATTATCATCAACTTGATAAAGATGAAGCAGAAAAGATGGATATTATGTGGGGTATGGCAAATCTTGTGAGAAGAGCAAGAGATTACGAAGGGCGAACTGGAAAACCGATCAGTCTGACCAAAGATACAAAACTGGGATTTGATATGAATACTATTACTTGTTACAACTGTGGAGAATTAGGTCATTTTTCAAGACAGAGCACAAAACAGAAGAATCAAGGTAATCGTAATCCTTTCAAGAATCAGAACTACAGTTCTTAGAGTCAAACAACTAAGCGTGAGATTTACATTACTGATAAAGTAAATGAACCAGAAACAGCTGAGATGTGATGCCCCGTACAAAACCATCGTGTACGGATCATCAACAATAGGATCATTACAAGGTCATACACTATATGCTGTTTGAAAACCAGTTTTGCATTCATGAAAATATAGCGTTTTACAAAAGATAAAGTGCTTCCTATGAATAGAAGCATAAACATAAGTACGTGACCCCAGAGGTTGTTACAAACCCATTGGTTGAAAATAACGTAAGTTACGAATGCAAAATAAAAGTTCCATGATTGAGACATCTCTAAGTAATGCAGCAGAAGTCTAACACAGCAAGTATAACAGCGGAAGCAACAACATCTAAGCACCTGAGAAATACATGCTTAAAAGGTCAACACGAATGTTGGTGATCTATAGTTTGTTCGTAATCAGTAATGTAATGTAGGCCACGAGATTTCAGTGCTTCAACCAGCAGTTTAATTCAGTAATTTAAATCAGTATGGTAAAGTATATGTTCAACCGTGGGCACTTGGTAACTAACTTAACGTAAATAACACCCCCTAAAAGTACACTTGGTGAGTGCATAAGTTTACGAAGTATTAAACACCCGTTAAATGCTAACGCAACTAGCCCGAGTGGGGATGTCAAACCCTATTGATCCATATCTAAGATTCGCGTTCACCGGTTCAAAAACCAATGACTAAACGTTACCGAGCTAAGGGGAAAGTTTATGCCGTTGTATAACCCACACATCTATAAAGTTTAAGTACTCGTGCCTAGTATGTAAAACGTAAAATGTGCATGTATTCTCTGTTCCCAAAATAGTTAAAGTAAAAAGGGATGCTATAACTCACAGTGAAAAGTAGTAAAGTTGATTCGGGAAAGTAAGCAAGTAGTTTGTCTGAAAGGTCCTCAACCTAAGTCAAAAGTTACTAAGTCAGTAAATCGTTCCCAAAGGTTTAAAAGTATGTAAATTAGGTCTTAAGTATCATCATCATTCATCATCAAATAAAAAGTGTAAAGTAAGTTTTTATTCAAGAATAGAGTTTGAAATAAAGGCTGACTTCGTTCAGTCGCCACGACCTCTATACAAACTGAAATGAGGTGAGACCAGTGGCCATGGCTCCGTATATGAGTCCCCCAGAGGCTGAAAAATTTCCAGAACTAAACAGGTCATCATTTGACAGTGACGACGATTTAAGTGCGAGTAGGTCAGAAATTTCAGCACAACGTTAAAAGGGTGTGGTGACTTTCGGAAGGCTATAAATCCTAAACCGTAAATCGGATTAAGGCGAGTCTTAAACGAAAAATCATCTACTCGAACCAAAAAATCTGAAAATTAACTTTTCCAGTAGCCCAGGTTATTATCAGTTCCAGAAAACAGTAGGTAAGGTGCTCCGGTGGGTTCTTGGTGCATAATGCTCATCATGGTTCTCATCCTTGATGCTTGTAGCTTCAAGTGTACAACTCGTTGATGGGTTTGCATCATATTAACCAAGGTTTTACCATCATAACACTAGTGTATATCTAAGATAAGTATCATAACTCATTTAAGGTTTATAAATAGGTTGATGAACCCAAGTTACATCAAGATCTTAGATCCGACACATACATGTGTTCTAATAGTAATATTAAGCTATAAACTTGAAAGTAAACTAAATAAACAAGATCTTAAGTTGTAGAACTTAGATCTTAGTTAGATCTTAAAGATCCTTGACTTGAAAGTCTAGATCTAGTGTTCTTAAGTTAGATCCTAAGTTATAAGACATGGATCCTTACTTTAATAAAACCATAAGTTATGAAACTTAGATTTTAATCTTGTAAAATGTATATAAGCTTATAAGCTCTTATTTACAACAAAATTGGAAGACCATAAGCTATAGAAACTTAGATCTAACATAAGTGTATGAAGTTATAACTAGAAAGTTATACTTCTATGTTCTTGAACTTATAAAGTTTAACTTTAGTTTCAAGAAATATGAGATCAAGTTTAACTAGTAACACTTGACCAAATTAACAACATCACAACTTTAAATAAATAAAATGAAGAAATAAACTAAAGTTACAAGTATTATGTTCATGTTTGTTTCATACTTGAGAAGATTCAATTCAAAGTTTGGATCTTAAGGAAATAAACTTCAAGTCTACAAAACATGAACACAAGTAAGCTCTCAAGGCTTATGAGTTTTAGATCTACATAATACTTCAAGTGTAGAACCATAAACTATCAAGTTTAGATCCTTGTTCTTGACTTCACCAAACAAAGGTGGAAGTAACAAGATTCATGAAGATACAAACTATAAAGTTTGATCTTGAACAACAAACAACAACAAGTAAATGATGATGATAGAAGTCGAATTCAAGGAAGAAAAAAGAAAGAAAATAAAGTTTATTACTTACAAAGTTTGAGAGAAAAGACTAAAGATAAGAGAGTGCAAGTATGTTGTGTGTGTAAAATGAAGTGAAGACTAGTGTATAAGTAACAAATAAAAATGAAAAAATGAAACCTCCCTCCCCATTCCAAACCTACAGTTTTGGGAGCTCAAATAGGGAAGTCAAATGCTTACTTTCAAGTATTGGGAGGTGGTGTAAGCTTAAAATGGATTAAAGTTAAATTGCATGGGAAAGAGTTGTAAGCATGCTTGTGACAAGTCTCCTCATAAACTTAATTAATCCTTGTTTAGTCTTAAAGCATCATTAGCATAATAGTGGGCTTACTAGTAGTCCATTAAGAAAGGTAGGGTGGGCTTCCAAGTCCATGTCCATTAATAAAGGCCCAAGTCCAAGTATGTAACAATTAAATAAATAAAGCCCAAGTAACTAACTAATTACATTAGTTAATTAAAAATGATTAATAATAATTAATCATGAATGTAGATAATATCCGAAATATTATTCGTGAAAAGCGTGTGTCACGAAGACAAGTCGGGCCATGGAAAGCCAATTACGGTGTTAAGTCCATTAAGGTAACTGGTAATCATTAGTAAACACTAAGCTTAATTAAATAAGCCCTCAAGCCAAGTAATTGTTATAATAAATAACAATCAAGTTTACGCAGTCGTAATATTCAAATTACGACAAAAGTTTAACGTGTACCAAGTACGTAACTCGTTTAAAACAATATGTGACATCAACGGTCGTAAAAGCATTCGGGGATCAAGTTAAGCGATTACACACTTAATAGCACGTTGTAAGATATTAACGAGAGTAATTAATCGTGATTAAAGATCCTAGAGCATAAGCTAGCTAAGTACGCACAAATACGGAGTTTCGTGAAAGCACAAAGCACAAAAGCAAGTTGAAAAAGCCGGGTCGTTACATTACCGACCTGTTAAAGAAAATTTCATCCCAAAATTTTGAGGAGTGACCAGTAATGGTACCGTATTTGAATAAGAAGAAGTGTATCAAAGTTCCGTGAGATTCATGGGCTTAGAAGTGAGTTATTTACCTTGAAAGGTACTTCGGTGTATGAAAGTAAGAATGGGTATATGCCATTAGTCAAGTCTCTTGTCCTAAGAGATCGACAAATTGATTTCGTTTCTGTTTAACATGAGTATGTTATCTGAATATATATAACCACAAAAGGAAAGATGGTATTTTTAGCCTTACGGGCATCTTCTGTAAGCTGGATGCGTGAAATGCATCATGAATGTTTCTAAACTCATCTAAAACATTGAGCGCTTATGTCGCAATACAAAGCTGACAGATAGAATGGAAAAAATGGTGATCACAACCATGCGATTTGATGTCTGGATAGTGTTAGCCACGAATTTTACTAACCCCTTGATTTCGGAAGGAGGCCATAGGCATAAAGAACTCGATATTTAAGAACGTTTCATTTGAATAAATGATTTGGAATTTTAGCTGAAAGTGACCAATCGGACTTGCAAGACATAATTGTTTATAGTGCCTTCAGAATGGTCTGAACGAACAATGAAAGATATCACCCAATTTAACATACAGCGTGTGAACTTATCCTTGGATGAAATGAAGACACAGTTTTATAATGCAACTTTATCCTTTCAGTTACATGTTGAAGTTAGGGTTAACGTTAACAAGAGCAACATATAGTTGCTACCAATGGAGGAAAGGAACGTGTAGAGTAACCACATCAGTGTCGTAGATGTTTTAAGCAGTCCCCTTCCAAGAGGATAACAAGATTCATAGATTCTCAAAGTATCTTACATTACATTTTCGAAAGAGAATCGCACGGAAGGTGTGATCTTTGAACGAGAGTGAACTCTTCGAGGGTTCGTTTTGAATTTATCCTTATACTTAAGGGGATGCGCAGATGAGAAGATACGTGAACCCTTGGTCATAAAGAATGGTTTACTCTAAGTGAAAAGAATCTCCAAAAATGATTCATATGCCTCTTCATACAGATTTATAGAGATGAGATTTACGAGGGTGTTGCGATTTGCCGTGAAGTATTGAGAACAGAAACCCACCTCGTGCCTTTCCTACAATAGGGTGACCACTGAGTGTACCTTAGAAAACTGATTTATTGGCCCGCGCTTTTGTCATGTCTAACCTTAAAAAGAACATTTTATGGGTGCGAAGATTTTCTAACAAATTTTATAAAACTGCCATCCAAAGTGGCTCAAGAATTTTTAACAAGAATCTTAATGGTAAGCTTCATCCCCAACGAAGGGCGAGAAGAAGTGTGATCCATACATGGTGTAGTCTAATAGGAAAACCTTTAATAAAATCAACCAAGGAAGTTTTGAAAAACCTTTAAACGTTTGATGCGATAACATAAACGGAACGAAGTTCTTAGTAAATTTAGAAGTAGGTACAACGTGTACCATTTTTCACAAAACTATTTGACTTAAGTTGAATAACTCGATAAAAGAGCGATTTTTAAATAATTTGAAGATATAACTTAGTATGTACTAACCAAAATAAGTAAAGGTAAATTTATTAACTTAATTATACATACATATATGATTTTATAAATCGCATAACTGACAGAAAATTTTTGTTACTTTCATTTGTCCATAAATCCCGTGAGGACCACACGAATAATCAACGTGTAAAAATTTTGATAAACATAGCTTTTCGTATTTCAGAGGTTGCGATTTGAAAAAGATTGAGTGGAGAATCTTTAAATCATCGGGTGACGAGTTACTAGGTAATGAAAACTAACGAATTAAATGTAGTTTTGATAATTGTTAGGACATAAATCTTTGGGCCAAAAATGTTCACGTGCGAAGCCGTTGCTAAAAAGTGAGGTATGAAGGATAGAGCATGAGGACGAGAAGTTAATCGCTTCTTGACTTTGTAAAATGCCAAACAGGTTATGACAAATAATAAAGTCGGAATACTGATGGAGGTAGTATCACTAAATGAGAGTCTCTTGGAATAAGTCAGGACTTAGAGTTATGTAAGAAAGAGCATTGTTCCAACAGGTGTGGCGAATAAGATCCCTGGGGTAACGCAATAACTTTAAATGGTTTAAGTGTTTGTGGATGCCTAAAGGCTCTGAATGATGTGGCGGTAAGTGTCTTCAACACATACACACATGAATCTCTCGATTTCGACGGTTGTAAAGTCTTCATGATGACTTGGATACGAATAACACGAAAAATTTTATATAACAAGTAACAAAATTTTTTAGAGAAATTGTTTAAGGTGATGATGTAAGGAAAGAAACGAAATTCTTTGTAAACTAGAGTTATGTACAACATGTACTATTCTAAGTAAAATATCCTTTGAATAAAAGAATTGGTTTGTAAAAGTGAAAGTAAAATCTCATATGCACTAGTCAAAAAAATAAGTAATTATTTACTTTAACATATACGGTTTCTAAAATTTGCACGTATGGCAGATAAAATAAATTTATTTTTACAAAACTTTTAGATGATCGCACAGTAAAATAGTGTGTGTAAAATTTTGGCAAACAAAATTTTCATATTTCGGAGGTTACAAGTTGGAAAAAGATTGATGACGATTGAGTAAAAGATTTTGAAAATTTCAGGTGATATTTGAGGTAATAAAACTATTGAACTTAAATGTGGTTGATGACTGTTAGTAGGGCATAAGTCCTTTAACCAAAAAAAAAAATTGCTTAAGTGTGAAGCTGTTACTCATAAGTGAGGTACGAATGGGAGAGTCTGAGGATGAGGATTAACTACCCATTGATTTCGGAAATTTTGAACTGGTATGAATATGGTTGAAGTAAGAAGGATGATGGTGTGGTTATCATCGAATAAGGAATCTCTCGGAATAAGTGAGGATTTAGAGTCGCGTAAGAATGAGTATCAAATAAGATTCTTGGGTAGTCTTTAATATAGAATCTGAATCGCTGAAGTGACGGGATACAATTTCCTTTATGTATCATTGTGCAAGTTTGTCCATTGTATCGATTCCTTTTATGGCTAGAAAGTGAGCAGTTTTGGTCAGACGGTCAACAATAACCAAGATAGTGTCATAACCGCCAACCATTTTCGGTAGTTTCGTGATGAAATCCATTGTTATTCATTCCCATTTCCATTGTGGGATTTAGGTTTGTTGAAGTAACCCAGATGGCTTTTGACTCAACATTCTCGCGAGGTATACGAATAATCTTCTCACTATAAATAACTTTCGCTTTCATCCTTGAAAGCCAGTTCGTTCCAACTATTTCATCAAAGCTTCCTAACTTGATGGGTGTTCGGTAATTCTTAAGGTTCATTCCAATCAAATCTTATTATACTACCGTGAAAAATTCTATCAATCTTCTCAAATAACATCTACTTGTGCGTAGGTAACTAATCCTTTTCAACTACTACATTAAAACTTCCAAGTTTTGTTAATATGAGGTCATCTCCAAATGACCCACCTGTTAATTTTAAGGTACTACCTTAAATTATTCCCCTATCTTTACCAGCTTACCATTTGCTTGTCCTTTAGAATACTTAACTCTCATGGTTGTTAATGGCTTATTATTCATAACGCTAAGGTTCTTAGATATAATGTTTCTATCGTTCTAGTATTAAACAACTCCGAAACAATAAAACATTGTGACGAAACGTACCCTAACTAAAATCAGGATCTATGCAAGTCTCCATAACGATTTCTTTACCTCAGGTAAGTTTAAAGTTTTTCCTATATGGGAACTTTTTCCTTAAATTTCCAGGGTGTCGATATCTATAACAAATTTTCAAGTTACCAATTCTGCAAATCAATGCCCCTTTTGTACAGTATCTTGGCTACGTGGTTATTCCTTCCCTACCTTTAACAGACTATAATGTGTATGCTCAAGTGATCCCTGCCAAAATTTTCCCTGGATCACCTCATATTCCTCATGTAGTAGCATTGGAACTTCTGCATGATTTACCCCAATATAATCACGCTGGCATGGCATCATTATATTGTACTAAATCGTACGTTCATTCCAATATCATTCCATATGGTCAATGTAACATGATCACTTCTAGTTATACTCAATTTCATCTAACGGTGCTTTAGCTATGCTATCTCAAAACAAATTTTACATAATTAATCTCGCGGTTTCTCGTAGGTTCCGTGGGTCATGCATTAATGCCTAAATGTCCCGAAATTTCTTCAAAATGTTCGGGTTCAGGTAATGTCGTTAGGTTCCTTTCCAGAAATTCAATCTAGGTCTTGTGTCGAGTTGTACGTGTAGCAAGTAGTAATACGATATGTTTTGAGGCGACTCCCAAGTCTTTGGGTATGGCTGAGCATCAGTAGAAGACACTCTATCCTTGTGGAAGGAGATGTCCTCCTGACTTCTCCAATGCCCAAGAGTGTTTAGATCCTAAGACCAGAAGTGTCGTTAGATCGTCGAGCAGTGGTTAAGTGATGGTCATGAAAGCGTACAGGGTATGTGTCCACTGAACAATCTTCTAGATTGCGTGAAGTAATATTTCGATCTCTGGAATGGTGGAGCAGTAGTAACAGGTGGATTACACTACTAGTTCTTAGGGCTAGGCGAGTGGGAAAGTAGTTTAGAAAAACATCTGAACTGGGAAAGATAAGTTCTCCAAGTCGGTACAGCGAAAAGCAGACGGGTAGCAAGCACATAATCAGGAATAATAACTACAGCAGCCTAGATCGTCTACAGCAGTACATAGCATGGCAGCAGTATCAACAGAAGTATCATGCAAAAAGTAGATAGTAGCATGCAGTAGCGAGAATAAGCAAAAGCATACAGCAAGTTTTACATAGCAGTAAGGGTAAGCAATAGCATGCAGCAAGTTCGTATGAGCAGTAGTAGTAAGCAGTGGCATTCAGTAGTAGTAAGCAGTAACATGCAGTAATATAACACGGTGGTATGCAGCAGGTTCTGCAGAAACAAGTAAACGAGCAAGTTGTACATTAGTCCTATTAGTGAATCCTACTCGGTCCGATCAAGACTCACTAATGCAACCTAATTCCCTACAACCAATGCTCTGATACCAAATGTGACGCCCCGTACAAAACCATCGTATACGGATCATCAACAACAGGATCATTACAAGGTCATACACTATATGCTGTTTGAAAACCAGTTTTGCATTCATGAAAATATAGCGTTTTACAAAAGATAATGTGCTTCCTATGAATAGAAGCATAAACATAAGTACGTGACCCCAGAGGTCGTTATAAAGCCATTGGTTGAAAATAACGTAAGTTACGAATGCAAAATAAAAGTTCCATGATTAAGACATCTCTAAGTAATGCAGCGGAAGTCTAACATAGCAAGTCTAATACGCCAAGATAGCAAGTATAACAGCGGAAGCAACAACGTCTAAGCACCTGAGAAATACATACTTAAAAGGTCAACACGAATGTTGATAAGCTATAGTTTGTTCGTAATCAATAATGTAATGTAGGCCACGAGATTTTAGTGCTTCAACCAGCTGTTTAAATCAGTAATTCAAATCAGTATGATAAAGTATATGTTCAACCGTGGGCACTTGGTAACTAACTTAACGTAAATAACACCCCCTAAAAGTACACTTGGCGAGTGCGTAAGTTTACGAAGTATTAAACACCCGTTAAATGCTAGCGCGACTAGCCCGAGTGGGGATGTCAAACCCTATGGATCCATATCTAAGATTCGCGTTCACCGGTTCAAAAACCAATGACTAAACGTTACCGAGCTAAGGGGAAAGTTTATGCCGTTGTATAACCCACACATATATAAAGTTTAATTATTTGTGCCTAGTATGTAAAACATAAAACTCGCATGTATTCATAGTTCCCAAAATAGTTAAAGTAAAAAGGTATGCTATAACTCACAGTGAAAAGTAGTAAAGTTGATTCGGGAAAGTAAGCAAGTAGTTTATCCGAAAGGTCCTAAACCTAAGTCAAAAGTTACTAAGTCAGTAAATCATTCCCAAAGTTTAAAAGTATGTAAATTAGGTCTTAAGTATCATCATCATTCATCATCAAACAAAAAGTGTAAAATAAGTTTTTATTCAAGAATAGAGTTTGAAATAAAGGCTGATTTCGTTCAGTCGCCACGACCTCTATACAAACTGAAATTAGGTGAGACCAGTGGCCATGGCTCCGTATATGAGTTCCCCAGAGGCTGACCAATTTCCAGAACGAAACTCATCTTCGTTTGACCATGGCGATGGTTTAAGTGCGAGTAGGTCAGAAATTTCAGCACAACGTTAAAAGGGTGTAGTGACTTTCGGAAGGCTATAAATCCTAAACCGTTAATCGGATTAAGGCGAGTCTTAAACGAAAAGTCATATGCTCAAACCGAAAAATCTGGAAATTAACTTTTCCAGTAGTCAAGTTACTGATCAGTTCCAGAAAATAGTAGGTAAGGTGCTCCGGTGGGTTCTTGGTGCTTGATGCTCATCACGGTTCTCATCCTTGATGCTTGTAGCTTCAAGTGTACAACTCGTTGATGGGTTTGCATCATCTTAACCAAGGTTTAACCATAATAACACTAGTGTATGTCTAAGATAAGTAGCACAACTCATTTAAGGGTTGTAAGTAGGTTGATGAACCCAAGTTACATCAAGATCTTAGATTCAACACATACATGAGTTCTAATAGTAATATTAAGCTATAAACTTGAGAGTAAACTAAATAAACAAGATCTTAAGTTGTAGAACTTAGATTTTAGTTAGATCTTAAAGATCCTAGACTAGAAAGTCTAGATCTAGTATTCTTAAGTTAGATCCTAAGTTATAAGACTTGGATCCTTACTTTAATAAAACCATAAGTTATGAAACTTAGATTTTAATCTTGTAAAATGTATATAAGCTTATAAGCTCTTGTTTACAACAAAATTGGAAGACCATAAGCTATAGAAACTTAGATCTAACATAAGTATATGAAGTTATAACTAGAAATTTATACTTCCATGTTCTTGAACTTATAAAGTTTAACTTTAGTTTCAAGAAATATGAGATCAAGTTTAACTAGTAATACTTGACCAAATTAACAACATCACAACTTTAAATAAATAAAATGAAGAAATAAACTAAAGTTACAAGTATTATGTTCATGTTTGTTTCATACTTGAGAAGATTCAAATCAAAGTTTGGATCTTAAGGAAATAAACTTCAAGTCTACAAAACGTGAACACAAGTAAGCTCTCAAGGCTTATGAGTTTTAGATCTACATAATACTTCAAGTGTAGAACCATAAACTATCAAGTTTAGATCCTTGTTCTTGACTTCACCAAACAAAGATGAAAGTAACAAGATTCATGAAGATACAAACTATAAAGTTTGATCTTGAACAACAAACAACAACAAGTAAATGATGATGATGGAAGTCGAATTCAAGGAAGAAAAAAGAAAGAAAATAAAGTTTATTACTTACAAAGTTTGAGAGAAAGGACTAAAGAAAAGAGAGTGCAAGTATGTTGTGTGTGTAAAATGAAGTGAAGACTAGTGTATAAGTAACAAATAAAAATGAAAAATGAAACCTCCCTCCCCATTCCAAACCTACGGTTTTGGGAGCTCAAATAGGGAAGTCAAATGCTTACTTTCAAGTATTGGGAGATGGTGTAAGCTTAAAATGGATTAAAGTTAAATTGCATGGGAAAGAGGTGTAAGCATGCTTGTTTAGTCTTAAAGCATCATTAGCATAATAGTGGGCTTACTAGTAGTCCATTAAGAAAAGTAGGGTGGGCTTCCAAGTCCATGTCCATTAATAAAGGCCCAAGTCCAAGTATGTAACAATTAAATAAATAAAGCCCAAGTAACTAACTAATTACATTAGTTAATTAAAAATGATTAATAATAATTAATTATGAATGTAAATAATATCCGAATTATTATTCATGAAAATCATGTGTCACAAAGACAAGTCAGGCCATGGAAAGCCAATTACGGTGTTAAGTCCATTAAGGTAACTGGTAAGCATTAGTAAACACTAAGCTTAATTAAATAAGCCCTCTAGCCAAGTAATTGTTATAATAAATAACAATCAAGTTTACGCAGTCATAATATTCAAATTACGACAAAAGTTTAACGTGTACCAAGTACGTAACTCGTTTAAAACGATATGTGACATCAACGGTCGTAAAAGTATTCGGGGATCAAGTTAAGCGATTACACACTTAATAGCATGTTGTAAGATATTAACGAGAGTAATTAATCGTGATTAAAGATCTCAGAGCATAAGCTAGCTCAGTAAGTACAAATACGCAGTTTCGTGAAAGCACAAAGCACAAAAGCAAGTCGAAAAATCCGGGTCGTTACATGAGACTCCTAACAAAGCTTTGGTTGTCATTCATGTAGATGATGATGATTGGTCTATCAAATTGAATGTAGATGATCAACAACCTAAAGCTAACATGGAAAATATCACTGAAGTTGAAGAAGATTGTGTCACTGATCAAAATTTAATTGAGAAGCTGTCTGCTCGTGCTGAAAGAGCTGAAGAGTTGTCTCGAACCATTCGGAAGTAGAAAGTTCAGAAACAGGTTAAAGAAAAATTCAAGAACGCACGTGATTCAGTTCCTCGTACACCTGAATCTGGAAGTGTTTCACCAACTTCGTCAGAGGACTATTACTTCAACAGTTGGAAGAGTAAATATGATGATACCTCAGTGTTTGAAGACAATCTAGAAGCGGATCAATATGAAGAAAGTTTATTTGATGCTGACAAGGAACTAGACGAATGGGGTAGAATGATTGGCGTAGAGTTGGAAATGTTAGTTCTCATAGGTGAAGGTTCAGATCTTGAGAGTGTAAATTCAGAAGATGAAGATTCAGACGAAATTTCAGATTCAGAAGTTGAAGTTAAAACTGATCATACTGGCCTTGATCAAATTGATTTTGAGGCACTTAACAAGCAAGCAGTAGATTTACTAAAGATGTGCTTATCAAAAATTGATCTTGAGAAGGTCACCGGGTTAACAAAAGCTAAAGATATTTGGGACAGACTTGAACAGATTCATTTGGGAAAAGATGCTGATACATCAGAGTTTCTTACAGATTTATCAGAATCAGAAGATGAGCTCGATGATGGGAAGAAGACAAATTACTTTGCATTTATGGCTGAGACGTCTTCATCAAATAACGCTCAACAGGTATCTTCTGATCCATCTACGGATAATGAATGTGTTAAATGCGCTGAATCTAAAATAACAATAGACAATTTAACAAAGGCTTATGCGAAGATGAAAGAAAAATGGCACGCAGACCATGTGACCACTAAGGTTGAAAATGAGTTGAAAGAGCAGATCAAAGTTTATAAAAAACAACTTCACGATCTTAAATGTTATAACTTTGACATAAAGCAAGCTTTAATTAAACGTGTTGACACAATTAATGAACTAAAGAAAGAAAATGAATGCGTTAAAACTGATTTAGAAGCAATTTCAATTAAAATGAAATGTTGGGCAAGTGCATCAAAGTGGAATGCATTAATTTAATGACACTAATGGCAAGGGTATTGGATATAAGTCTGCATCTCATCCTTTTCAGAACCCATTTGTTAATGCAAACCTAGTTGACGGTCGACCAGAAGACTGTATTCCTCCTAGTTATGAAGATTACGTTGAAAAGAATAAAAAATCTAGCTCAACTAAGAATACAACTTCTGATGATACTGCTGAAGGTGCTCTAGATCATGAGGAATATAGAAAAACTGGGTTAGGAGATAACTCTAAGACAAGTAGGGTTAGAACACCAAAAGGTCCTGTTAAAATTTTAAGAAATCCTAGATTTGCTGACAGAACTGTTCCTCCTGTTACACCTAAGCCTGTTCCAAAAGATAAACCAAATGATTCTCCTGTGTTCGTAAGAAAACAAGACCCTTCATGTTTAAACTCTAATAATGTGTATGAATTTAGAGGACATAGGGAGTTTCGTCAATGTTTTAATTGTGCTGTCTTTGGACACATTGCTGCTTATTGTCCTAGAAGAGTTCGTTCCACTAGACATAAGATTGACTTGTCACATGATAATTTTAGAACATCTCATGTTCATAGAACAAACTCACCTGTAGGTAATGAAAGTCGTGATAAGAGGTTTAAGACAAATGTTGTTTATGGAGATCCTAAGAGAAAGATTTTAAATAGATCTGTTTCACCTGTGGAAGGTAAAATTCCAAAGAGAAGTTTTGAGGAAAATGTGACAGGGTTTCGAAATCAAGAAAAACCTTTTGAACCAAAGGCACGATCACCTTCGCAAAAAACTAGTCGTCGAAAATACTTTTCCCGTAACAGACCACAAATGAGTCGCTTTGAAGATGAGCAAAATGTGAAAAACCAGAAGAGCAATATTGCTACTTCTAAACTGTCTAAGTTTATGGTTTCTAATGATGAGATTCCACCGGACTCAAACGAGAAATGGATGGAATTTCAAGCTATGGGTGTTAATGGACAACCTACTACCATCCGGGCGTGGGTTCCCATTATCAATTAATATTCTTAATGTGATATACAGGGAACTAGGGTACCTGTAAAAAACACATGGATAGTGGATAGCGGCGCTTTGAGACATATGACTGGACAACTATCTCTTCTTTCAGATGTACACCCAATTAAGGGAGGTTATGTTGCATTTGCTGGAGATATAGGAGGTCACATTTTAGCTCAAGGTTTATTGAAGAATGAGAAAGTTAGTTTCGACAAAGTGAACTATTGTCAAGAGCTTGCAAAAACTTTGTTGTCGGTTTCACAAATCTGTGAAAAATCTTTCAAGGTTGCGTTTGATGACGAATTCAGCTACATTTTGAAACCAGAGTTTTTGATTCCTCCAGAAATGATTTTGATGAAGGATCCTAGACAAGCTGATTTATACATGCTAGATATGAATGTTGCTACTTCAACTGCTGAACATCATCAAGCTTTTGTTTCTAAAGCGACTGAACAAGATTCTATTACATGGCACAATCGCATGGGTCATTTAAGTTTTCAGAAAATGAATCACCTTATCCACAACAATCTTGTAGAAGGTGTTGATCTTCGATCTTTTCAGATTCCAGGAACATGTGTTCCGTGTAAGAAGGGTAAGTAGAGCAAGAAAGCTCATAAGCTGGTTAAGTATAATCCAATCTCTGCTCCACTTGAATTGTTACATATGGATCTTTTCGGTCCAATTCGTTTTGAAAGCATTGATGGAAGTAAGTATTGTCTGGTTGTAACTGATGATTATTCAAGATTTTCTTGGGTAATGTTTTTGAAAGAGTAGTCCGACACTTTTGAGAATTTGAAAGTGCTAATCAATCGATTAGAGACAGGTTTTATTATAAAGGTAAGAAAGATTCATTACGACAACGGTACAGAAATCAAGTATCAGTATCTTGCAGGTTTTTGTATTGAAAAAGGTATCAATATGTAGTTCAGTTTTGTATACGCTCCTCAGATGAATGGTGTTGCTGAATGAAAGAATAGGGTATTGATCGAGACAGCTAGAACAATGCTGGAAGATTCATTGTTACCTGTTCATTTTTGGAGTGAAGCTGTTGCTAATGCGTGTTACACTATGAATTGAGTTCTGACTGTTAAACGACTGGGTAAAATTTGCTATGAGCTATTGCAGGGGAGAAAACCATATTTGAAGCATCTAGAATCATTTGGTGCACCGTGTACCATCTTGAAAAGAAAACCAGGAAGTAAGTTTGATTCTAAAGTGGTTATTGGAGTATTTCTAGGGTATAGTTCTCCAAACAAGCGAGTTTTCAACAATGAAACAAGATGTGTTGAAGAATGGTCTGAAGTTGACGTCCAAAGGAATCAAACGAAGAGTGCTCCTAAGAGTCATCCTTGGATTTATAACTATGATGAGCTGATTGAATCATTCAATCTTGCTCCAGATCAGATGGAGAATGAAGTTGAGTTACAAATGCTGTTTGATTTACAAAATGAACCACAAGAGTTTGCACCTACTCCACTTCCAACTCCATTACCGACAGTCAATGAGCCAGTTCAAGTTTCAGATCAAGATGTTGATTCAGTGTACGATACCTACAGATCTGATATTTCAAGTGAAAGTTTTGACAATCCTGAAGATATTGGTGATATTACGAATCTACATCATGAGATACTTTTCCTTGCACAACCAGTTCCCAGAACTACAGCTGCTCATCCTAGAGAGAATATTATTGGAGATCCAAATGCGTGTGTTAAAACAAGAAGGCAAGTTCAGTTTGATGGTCAAGTTGATACTCATATGACAGCTGCTGCTGCTGCATACTACGAGTACTCATGTCATATTTCTAGAATAGAGCCAAAGACAACAAAAGAAGCCTTGAAGCATGTTGATTGGGTCATGGCTATGCAAGAAGAGATTCGGCAATTTAATCTTTTGGATATTTGGAAGCTAGTTACTAAGCCGCATGGAGCTAAAGTAATTGATCTCAAATGGGTTTGAAAGTGCAAGTTTGACGAATATGGCAATGTTATCCGTAACAAGGCAAGACTAGTTGCTAAAGGTTATCAGCTTTCATGACCCATCCTAATCCATCTAGACGAATACATTACATTTGGTTACATCGCGAGGTACTTGACCTCTATATGATACATTTTACAAACATTGCATTCATTTTTAAAAGACAAACTTTCTTTACATTGAAAGTTGATGATATGCATACCCTTTCATAATATATCTAACTATAATTGACTTAGTAATAATCTTGATAAACTCAACAACTCAAATGCAACGTCTTTTGAAATATATCATGAATGATTCCAAGTAATATCTCTAGGATGAGCTAATGCACCGTGGAAGATTTCTTTCATACCGGAGAATAAACATGTTTTAAAGTGTCAACCAAAAGGTTGGTGAGTTCATTAGTTTATCATAAATAATCATTTCATAATTTTAATAGACCACAAGATTTCATATTTCCATTTCTCATAAACATACGTCCCATGCATAGAGACAAAAATATCATTCATATGGATTGAACACCTGGTAACCGACATTAACAAGATGCATATAAGAATATCCCCTATCATTCCGGGAAATCCTTCGGACATGATAAAACAACATCGAAGTACTAAAGCATCTGGTACTTTGGATGGGGTTCGTTAGGCCCAATAGATCTATCTTTAGGATTCGCGTCAATTAGTAGATCGGTTTACTAATTCTTAGGCTACCAAGAAAAAAGGGGCATATTCGGCTTCGATCATTCAACCATATAATATAGTTTCGATTACTTGTGTCTATTTCGTAAAACATTTATAAAAGCGCATGTATTCTCAGTCCCAAAAATAAATATTACAAAAGCATTTAAAAAGGGAGTAATGAAACTCACAATACTGTATTTTGTAGTAAAAATACATATGACTACATTGAAAAATGCAGGGTTGGCTTCGGATTCAAGAACCAATATCAATTATATATATATTAAAACATATAATTGAAATCTCAAAATTTCTTTTATTAATATATATTATTTATATATATTTTGTAGTTATATAAAATTTATACTAGATTTCATTTTAAAAATATATACATCATTTTATATCTTAAATTATATGTTGTATATATTTAATTTGTACATGTTTTTAAAGTGATTAATATAGTTATTTTAATATCTATATATATTAAGTATTATATTAAAAATACTTAATTTGTTGTATGTAAGTTTTTATATATGTAATGTTAATATGATTTATATATAGACTATTAATATATATGTAAATAATACGTTTTAAGTATAAAATATTTATTGTTTAAAAAATGATAGTTTTGATACTACTGATTTTCTACTAATATTAATAATAACCTTATTAAAATGATAATATTAATATTAATAATGATAATGATATTGTTAATAACGATACTTTTGTTTAATAATAATACTAATTATTTTAATAGTTACAAAAGTGATACTAATACTAAAATAATGATAACTTGTATTATTTTCATATTAATAATCAAATCATAATGATAATAATAATACAACTATTAGTGATAATAAAAATAATAATAAAAATAACCAATTTATTTATAACACTTAATAATGATAATACTAATACTTATAAAATGAGACTAATACTAATTTTAATGAAAATAATAATAAATTGTGTTATTTCCATAATGACACTAATAATAATAATCATAATAATAATATTAATCCTTATATTACTTAATGATATTATTTAGTAATAACAAAAATAATAATAATATTAATCTTATTATTTATGATAACAACAAATATTAATAACAATAATGATAATAATAATCATAATAATAATAATAATAATAATAATAATAATAATAATAATAACAATAATAATAATAATAATAATAATAATAATAATAATAATAATAATAATAATAATAATCATAATAATAATAATAATAGTAATAGTAATAATAATAAAAGCAATAGACTACCTTATAAAGCTTTTCCTAAAAAAATCCCGAAAGAGACTCGAACCCGAGACCTCCCGTTCACTAACCCAACACTCTAACCATTCCAACCCAGCTGTTTTTCTGAATATATCCACAATCGTATATATTTAACCTGAATACTTATGTTCTATGTTCTTCTTCTTCAAGCTTCGAATCGACCAAAGGATTATAGTTTGTAACAAACTAAGATTTGTTTGTTTTAGTAATTGTAAGCGAGACAGAAAATGATTTTAACTTGTGAAATAAATTCAACAGACAAAAAAAATATATTACAGCTACATGTTGTTCGTAAGTTTTGAAAAAAAAATGGCTTTTTGATTTGAGGACGTTTTATACTTCAATTCCTTCATGAAATATTTCATAAATCACTCATAGAAACTATTGGATTCGTTAATTTAACTTGAAACATTACAACGAATCCAAATTTCTTGATGAACACTCGGTTTGACTTTTGAAATATAAACTTTGACTCCTAAATCAGACTCAATAATAAGAATTGGAAACTGAGATTTTGCAGGTAGCTTGAGTGATTGATTCCTAACAAAACTGCATTTAAGGATTTTGAAATGGGTTTCGAAATCGAGAATTTGATAAAATGGTTCAAGAGCAGAGATTATCGAGTTTTTTTTTTTAATTATTTTAATTATTAGACATAAATGACTATTATCTGCTATGATTGAGGATTTATGAGAGGAAGTTCATTGAATGACTCAAATGGATCGATTGATTTATAATGAATTTTAGGTTGACAAGATAGTACAGGCAAAAGAAAAAAAATATATATAATAAAAAATGATACCGATGCCTAAAAGAATTTGTATCTTTCTGTATGTTTTTATATATAATTAATATTAATAATTAATAAATATATTAATAATAATACTAATTAATAATAAATATCTTAATACTAATAAGAAAAATACTAATTATAATAATAATATAAATGCTGTATTTTAAGAATTTTAAAATAATAAGTCACAATAATAATAATTTTGGTGAATTTGATTATTAATGATACTAATAATAATAATATTAATAATAATACTAATTATAATAATATTAACATTATTAGTAATAAAAATGATATAACAATTTTTACATATCAAATTTCATATCTATATGCTATATAATAATAATAATAATAATAATAATAATAATAATAATAATAATAATAATAATAATAATAATAATAATAATAATAATAATAATAATAATAATAATAATAATACAGATATTACTACTAATATTGAAAGTAATAATAATATATCAATTATATTTTTTTATTTGCAAGAAAGTTTAATATTATATCTTATTAGCTATGTAATTTTTAATAATTATATTATATATCCTATGATAACATTTATTTGATATTGAATATTTATATATTATATATTATTAATTGAAATCATATATATACATATAGATTTATAATAATATCATGTATATGTTTGTATATATATTCTTTTTAATTACACTAAATTATTATTTATTCAAAATATTACATATATTCTTATATTTATATTTATATAAATATTTTTACATAGTTATTTACAGACAATGGTTCGTGAATCATCGAGAGTAGTCAATGGTTAAATGAATACATGTAAACAGTTCAAAAATTTTGAGATTCAACATTACAGACTTTGCTTATCGTATAGAAATCAAATAAGATTCAAGTTTAAATTTGGTCGGAAATTCCCGGGTCATCACAGTACCTACCCGTTAAAGAAATTTCATCCCGAAATTTGAGTGAGGTCGTCATGGCTAACAATAAGAATGTTTTCGTGATGAATATGAGTTGATAAATAGAGTTTTATCATTATCGAGTAATATAGATAAAACGATTTGATTATGTAAAGCGTACGAGTGAAGCTGTTACAAAGATTGAGACAGAGCTTTAACTTTTTGACGTAGTCACGGTGGATTTCCGGAATTCTAGGGATTTAAAGAAAATCTTCGAATTCTAAGAGATTTGATTCTTCAGCGAATAAAGAGATTAAGATCTCTATAACTAAATACGGTGATCTGCCTCGATTTTTCTATCAGATATTTCACTATAAATTAACTTCTTCTATTTCGTTACTTTTACCATTCCTATACCCAATTCCCAAATTCAAAATTTTATGAAAATGCTAAATCTAGTTCTGATCCTTGTCCTTATCCTTACTATCACAACCATCATTCTCCTTTTTCAACTTCCCCAGAGGAATCTGCTTATTTTTACTTTGCCCTTGGGGTTATAGTGCTTTTAATCCTCCCATGTCTTTATGTTGCTATAAACATTGATATACACGGTTTGTAATTTATGTGTTGTTATCGGGCTTTATATCTTCCCTTATACTTCGAAGTCCTTGCTTCGGTTTTCTATAATCATTGTCATCCCCAGTTAATACTCCCCCTATTTGCTGCAATTTATACTCCAATTTCTATTTCGGAGCTTTGTCCATTCGTTTCTTCTTCTTGCGATTGGGCATCTTTTGTAATGGTCCAAAATTCGTAGATATAAGTTTCATAATGAACATTGTTAATGTTCTAAGAAAGAAACGGTAATAACACAATTTGACTTGTCAAATTACCAGAATTCAAGGAAAGATAGGACTATCAAGAAAAACATTTTCTTGATATGTTTATAGATTAGACAGAACGTAAGAGTCGTGTAACATGGCACATGATGACGTTATGATCTGTGAATCATCACGTTCCATTTAGAAACTCAGCATGACTTAATGTAATATAATCACGTTGATCAAGTGTCATTATATTATACTAACTCATGCATCAGTTCCCAACATTACTTCAATAACATTCATATTTTAAGCTCGAAAGTTTACAGAATATAGAAACTAACAGTTTCTATATGATGTAACACTGATAGCACGAAGAGATTAATGATTTCATATAAGAATAGTTATGAAAATATCTTCAGAAATATGGAAGATATTTATAATGAAAGATACGATGATATCTTAGAATTTCTAATATCGAAGGATGGTGAAGAAAATTTTTTCGCTAGAGTTTGGAGTCAGAAGCAAGGTATTCGCTAAAGATTTCATCAGAAACAGAATCATCAGAATTCTTAATGTATAAGTTTAGTCCTTGTAATTTGTTCAGAGACTCCTTCGTAGTTTGCTCAATCAGTTTTTAGTTTCAAACTTTTTCTGAGCTTTTTCAACACTCCATTCTTTATCATCAAACTTTTGACTGTTAAGGCAGTCTTCAGTTTTTGCTGCTTCATCAGCTTTTTCAGAATTCGGAGATTTGATTCGTAAGTTAGAGTGCTTTTCAGGAATTCAGAGATTCCGAATTGAAATTTATCAGTCCAGAAGATATACGTTAAATATATAACTGTTGACATAGGAACGCTGCGAAATTCGAGAATTATCGATTAACGCTTCCCAAAATTTGGTATGGCAACTATCGTTACAAGATGCCGATGAGTTCATGATATGACTTCAATAGATAAATATAGTGATTTATCGGAGAGATTTAAGCCAAGGAGCAACGAGGTTGCTGGTACGTCTGCTGGTAATATGATAGAATATAAAAGGTTCTCTGATAACAATAAAAGAGTACGCATATATATATCAAGATTATAATAAGGTTGTTTCGAACAAAAAGTCAAAATTGGCTTGTTGGAGCTGTGACAAAATTTGCTACCTTGAAAAGGAATTTTAAAGTTATTTTGGGTAATAATAATGCTAAAGTAGCTAACACGGATACGGGTTAAACGTTTTACTCAGGTTCCGAGTGTTTTCAAATGCATATCTATATTCATCATTCTTTTCTTCCGTAGATGGAGTGTGGTTGGTTCGTCCTCTCGACTGAAGTGTTTTCAAGAATCATGAAAGGCTTGAACGCAGATTGTAATTGTCAAGATACAAATGAGGTTTAAGATGAAATCAAATGACAAACTTGAAGAATTGTTTTGTTTCATATGTTATAATCAATATTTTAATTCATTTTTAATTGTCCAATCTTGATAGCCCACAGTCGATAGTCCACAGTTAACAGTCCAATAATTCATATATAGTTTAATTTATAATATTCGAATTAATTAATACGTATCGTGACCCGTGTACATGTCTCAGACTCGATCACAACTCAAATTATATATATTATTGTAGAATCAACCTCAACCCTGTATAGAGAACTCGATCATTACTGCATATAGAGTGTCTATGGTTATTCCAAATAATATATATAAATGCGTCGATATGATATGTCAAAACCTTGTATACGTGTCCCGATATTTAAAGTGTGTAAAATAAATAACAGAAATTAAATAACGATAAATAAAGTGCGTAAAGTAAATAACAGAAATTAAATGACCATAAATAAAATTGCGAGAATGTAAATTGGGATAATATAAAATGTAATCAGTTAGCTAGGAATAATTAGCTAGGAATAATTAGCTAGGAACAGTTAGCGTGGATTCTTAACAAAATTTCTCATAGTTAATTTGTTTGTTTCTAACAATTTTTATTTTGTCCAAGGTTTTCTTCATTATGCCACTTGTCGAATTCTGATAGGTCAAAATCCAAATATGAAATTGAATAAAAATGGTTATTCTGTGGTGAACGGATATATATATCTGTGGATGTAAGTAGGATAGTAAATGACTGTTGAATCAGATTCGAAGAATGTACAATATAACTTATTAATGTGAAATCTAAATATTCCTCGGGTATTACCTACCCGTTAAAATATTTTCGCCATTAATGGTTTGTACAAAAGAATTTTAATTACAAACTTTATGAAAATATACTTACATATATATTTTCTTCAGATGTAATCATGAATTTAATGAGTCAATATGATATTAGACTCATTTGATTTACCATTAGAATAACAATATATAATCTCTAAAACATTAAAGATTACATAATCACCATGTCGAACGAAGATAAATAATGTAGAATGATTCGTAGAACGATGATTATGCTCGAGGTATAGTATGCGATGTTGAGGCATGGATTGTTGATGGTACTGGTGCTGCTTTTGATGGTACTGTTGACGCCGATGATGTTGATGAAGCTGGTAAATTTTGCACCATTTTCTCCAAATTGATTACTCGAGCGCGAAGCTTGTTGACTTCTTCCATTATTCAGGAATGATTTGTCGATCGGAACGAGCGGATGAATAAGGTTTAGAATTGTGGATAGAATATAATCATGTTGAGCTATCGAGCTACTCTGGAGATGAGGGTGAAAATGGTGTTTCGAACTGATTCGCCGGTAAGTGTTTCAGGTTCATCGCCAAGAGGTGAATTCGGTTGGTGGAAGGGATCGCCTTCTTCGCGTCTCCATTGATTAAGTCGACTACGAATCCAATAGATGAATTGGGGATGGCTGATTGATTGATTCATTCTGGTGACACCGCTTTCGGAGCTTAGGTGAATATCCATGTTGAAATAGCTGTCAGAATAACTATCAAAATAGCTATAGGAATCTGAGGGACTCGAACTGGTTGAGGGATTCATCTCGTACGATCAGATGAAGGATTTTCGATAAGAAATAGATTATAGGATGTAGATTAGTGCCCTGCAATACATAGTTTACATATGCATATATAATACTAAAATCCTATAAGTTACGGAGGAATCTACGGAAGTTGCCAGGCAGAGTCTACAGTAAAAGATATGCTAAGATATGAATTAGCAGATACGCTAAGATACGAATTTTGTCTATACACTATTCATACAATCATTGTAGTAAGATGTGTCTAGACTAAGAATGATAATCAGGTAATTTCCTAAGGATGATAAGTAGGTAATTTTTGACACAAAATGATAAGCAAAACTTTTGACATGCAGACACGGTCGAAGTCCAGACTCACTAATGCATCCTAACGACTTATCAGTTAGACACACTAATGCAGACCTGGTTCGCTAAGACCGCCGCTCTGATACAAACTTTCATGACCCGTCCTAATCCATCTGGATGAATACATTACATTTGGTTACATCGCGAGGTACTTGACCTCTATATGATACATTTTACAAACATTGCATTCATTTTTAAAAGACAAACTTTCTTTGCATTGAAAGTTGACAACATGCATACCATTTCATAATATATCTAACTATAATTGACTTAGTAATAATCTTGATAAACTCAACAACTCGAATGCAACATCTTTTGAAATATGTCATGAATGATTCCAAGTAATATCTCTAGGATGAGCTAATGCACAGCGGAAGATTTCATTCATACCTGAGAATAAACATGCTTTAAAGTGTCAACCAAAAGGTTGGTGAGTTCATTAGTTTATCATAAATAATCATTTTATAATTTTAATAGACCACAAGATTCCATATTTCCATTTCTCATAAACAAACGTCCCATGCATAGAGACAAAAATATCATTCATATGGATTGAACACCTGGTAACAGACATTAACAAGATGCATATAAGAATATCCCCTATCATTTCGGGAAATCCTTCGAACATGATAAAACAACATCGAAGTACTAAAGCATCCGGTACTTTGGATGGGGTTCGTTAGGCCCAATAGATCTATCTTTAGGATTCGCGTCAATTAGTAGATCGGTTTACTAATTCTTAGGCTACCAAGCAAAAAGGGGCATATTCGGCTTCGATCATTCAACCATATAATGTAGTTTCGATTACTTGTGTCTATTTCGGAAAACATTTATAAAAGCGCATGTATTCTCAGTCCCAAAAATATATATTGCAAAAGTATTTAAAAGGGAGTAATGAAACTCACAATACTGTATTTTGTAGTAAAAATACATATGACGACATTGAACAATGCAGGGTTGGCCTCGGATTTACGAACCTATATCAATTATATATATATAAAAACATATAATTGAAATCTCAAAATATCTTTTATTAATATATATTATTTATATATATTTTGTAGTTATATAAAATTTATACTAGATTTCATTTTAAAAATATATACATCATTTTATATCTTAAATTATATGTTGTATATATTTAATTTGTACATGTATTTAAAGTGATTAATATAGTTATTTTGATATCTATATATATTTAGTATTATATTAAAAATATTTAATTTGTTTTATGTAAGTTTTTATATATGTAATATTAATATGATTTATATATAAACTATTAATATATATGTAAATAATACGTTTTAAGTATAAAATATTTATTGTTTAAAAAATGATAGTTTTGATATTAATGATTTTCTACTAATATTAATAATAACCTTATTAAAATGATAATATTAATATTAATAATGATATTGTTAATAACGATACTTTTGTTTAATAATAATACTAATTATTTTAATAGTTACAAAAGTGATACTAATACTAAAATAATGATAACTTGTATTATTTTCATATTAATAATCCTAATCATAATGATAATAATAATAATACAACTATTAGTGATAACCATAACAAAAATAACCAATTTATTTATAACACTTAATAATGATAATACTAATACTTATAAAATGAGACTAATACTAATTTTAATGAAAATAATAATAAATTGTGTTATTTCCATACTGACACTAATAATAATAATCATAATAATAATAATATTAATCCTTATATTACTTAATGATATTATTTAGTAATAACAAAAATAATAATAATATTAATCTTATTATTTATGATAACAACAAATATTAATAACAATAATGATAGTAATAATCATAATAATAATAATAATAATAACAATAATAATAATAATAATAATAATAATAATAATAATAATAATAATAATAATAATAATAATAATAATAATAATAATAATAATAATAATAATAATCATAATCATAATAATTAATAATAGTAATAATAATAAAAGCAATAGACTACCTTATAAAGCTTTTCCTAAAAAAATCCCAAAAGAGACTCGAACCCGAGACCTCCCGTTCACTAACCCAACACTCTAACCATTCCAACCCAGCTATTTTTCTGAATATATCCACAATCGTATATATTTAACCTGAATACTTCTGTTCTATGTTCTTCTTCTTCAAGCTTCGAATCGACCAAATGATTATAGTTTGTAACAAACTAAGATTTGTTTGTTTTAGTAATTGTAAGCGAGACAGAAAATGATTTTAACTTGTGAAATAAATTCAACAGACAAAAAAAAATAAAAAAATATTACAGCTACATGTTGTTCGTATGTTTTGAAAAAAAAATGGCTTTTTGATTTGAGAACGTTTTAGACTTCAATTCCTTCATGAAATATTTCCTAAATCACTTATAGAAACTATTAGATTTGTTAATTTAACTTGAAACATTACAACGAATCCAAATTTCTTGATGAACACTCGATTTGACTTTTGAAATATAAACTTTGACTCCTAAATTCAGACTCAATAATAAGAATTGGACTAAGATTTTGCAGGTAGTTTGAGTGATTGATTCCTAAAAAAACTGCATTTAAGGATTTTGAAATGGGTTTCAAAATCGAGCTTTTGATAAAATAGTTCAAGAGCAGAGGTTATCGAGTTTTTTTTTTTAAAATGGTTTTAATTATTAGACATAAATGACTATTATCTGCTATGATTGAGGATTTATGAGAGCAAGTTCATTGAATGACTCAAATGGATCGATTGATTTATAATGAATTTTAGGTCGACAAGATAGTATAGGCAAAAGAAAAAAATATATATATATATAATAAAAAAATGATACCGATGCCTAACAGAATTTGTATCTTTCTGTATGTTTTTATATATAATTAATATTAATAATTAATAAATATATTAATAATAATACTAATTAATAATAAATATCTTAATACTAATAAGAAAAATACTAATAATAATAATAATAATATAAATGTTGTATTTTAATAATTCTAAAATAATAAGTCACAACAATAATAATTTTGGTGAATTTGATTATTAATGATACTAATAATAATAATATTAATAATAATACTAATTATAATAATATTAACATTATTAGTAATAAAAATGATATAACAATTTTTACATATCAAATTTCATATCTATATGCTATATATAATAATAATAATAATAATAATAATAATAATAATAATAATAATAATAATAATAATAATAATAATAATAATAATAATAATAATAATAATAATAATAATAATAATAATAATAATACAGATATTACTACTAATATTGAAAGTAATAATAATATATCAATTATATTTTTTTATTTTCAAGAAAGTTTAATATTATATCTTATTAGCTATGTAATTTTTAATAATTATATTATATATCCTATCATAACATTTATTTGATATTGAATATTTATATATTATATATTATTAATTGAAATCATATATATACATATAGATTTATAATAATATCACGTATATGTTTGTATATATATTCTTTTTAATTACACTAAATTATTATTTATTCAAAATGTTACATATATTCTTATATTTATATTTATATAAATATTTTTACATATTTATTTATAGACAATGGTTCGTGAATCGTCGAGAGTAGTCAATGGTTAAATGAATACATGTAAACAGTTCAAAAATTTTGAGATTCAACATTACAGACTTTGCTTATCGTATCGAAATCAAATAAGATTCAAGTTTAAATTTGGTCGGAAATTCCCGGGTCATCACATCAGCAAGATCCCGAATTCGATTATGATGAAGTTTTTGCTCTTGTTGCCAGATTGGAAGCTATTTGCATTTTCTTGACTTTTGCTTCATTTATGAAGTTCAAAGTGTTTCAAATGGATGTCATGAGTGCATTTATTTATGGCAAGCTTAATGAAAGAGTATATGTTAGTCAACCACCGGGTTTTGAAGATCATCTTCATCCTGATAAAGTTTATCGTTTATGGAGAGCCCTATATGGTTTATATCAAAACCCACGTGCTTGATATGGACATCTGTCAATGATGATCTAATCTTAGTTCAGATTTCTGTCGATGACATTATTTTTGGTTCTACTAAGTAGGAACCCGTTGACGAGTTTGAGCAGGTGATGAAGGACGAATTCGAAATTCGTAAATTGGGTCTATTACACTATTTTCTTGGTTAGCAAGTCGAACAAACTGATAATGGAATTTTTCTTCACCAAGCAAAGTATGTGAATGATATACTCGAACGTTTCGTTATGACTCAAGAACGTCCTGTGTCGACCCCGCTATCTGTTAATCACGGTATTTCGTTAGACTGTGAGGGGGAGCCTGTTGATCATACATACTATCGAGCAATCATCGGATCGCTCATGTATCTCACTGCATCTAGGCCGGATATTATGTTCGCAATATGTCTGTGTGCACGTTATCAAGTTAATCCGAATACAGTTCATCTTACAGCTATTAAAAGAATTCTACGTTATCTGTTACATTCTCCAAATCTCGACATCTGGTATTCGAACGAAGGAAAGTTTGATCTTGTAGCCTACAGTGAATCAGACTATGCAGGTTGCAAAATCAAGAACAAATTTACATCAGGAGGATTTCAATTTCTAGGTGAAAGGCTGGTGACCTGGCAATGCAAGAAACAAACTGCAGTTGCACTTTCCACGTGTGAAGCTGAATATATTGCTGTTGCTAGTTGCTATTCGCAAGTTGTTTGGATTCAACAACAACTTCGCGATTACGGACTAAGAATCTCTTTCTCTCCTCTTTATATTGATAATACTGCTGCTATTGCAATTACTAAGAATCTTGTGCAACACTCTAAGACTAAACACATGGGTGTTAAGTATCATTTTCTTAGGGATTGCCATGAGAAAAAGATAATTGAGGTTAAGAGAATAGGTACTAAGGACCAGAGGGCTGACCTTTTTACTAAGGCTTTTGATAAACCTAGGTTCTTGCTACTTTTAGAGATAAATGGCATTGTTGATCGAGACAAAGTAATTTTGGATGTTGATTGTGAGGTTTAATCAAACTTTTAGACTTTGCATGTAGGATGCATGACATATAGATTTTAGTTTCTTATTATCTGACTGCATATTTTTTCTTTCTGTCTGCATTTCCTTGCATTATTTCTTTCATGTTTGCATGCTAGTCTGTAGCTATTTTCTGTTTTCTTTGTTTAAAATGCTAAAAGACAAAAAGATTTTATGTTTTAGTATTTTAGGGGGAGTATATGTTTCAACAGAAATACCTAAAAAGTGTAAAATGCCTCATCAGAAAACCCTAAAAAGTTGAAAATTCCGAAAATGAGCTTATTTTTTATTAATATGTTGGAGATGAAGAAATTACTGTACTGAGAATTGATATATTTGATTAGTGAGGACTGATTTGAATGTTTATGTTTATCTGTTGTGTGATGTACTGATAGATGTGACTTATGAATTCTTGGCATTACACAATCATAATAAGAATAAAGATCATCTAAGATTCAGAAGTCATGAACGATCTGTAGCGTTTGAAGGTAGTTACCTAATTATCTCCGAAACTGTATCTAATGATAATTGTTGAGGAACTCAACAGCCGGTTGAGGGTATCCCCTATCATAATTGATAATCACTAGAAAAGTTTGGGGGTGGATTTAAGGTTGAGGATTATCTGTTTGGCTGATGCATACCACGTTGTCACGGGCCTAAGACTTGTAAATCAAAACTAAACCCCGAAAATATCAGAGAAAATTAGTTTATGTCGAAGTAAGTGTCCCTTCTCGCTTAAGGTCGAAAAGTATAATTCCTTATTGCAGACCGTTCAAGCATTTAAGGGAGAACACCTTCGAGTGATCTGAGCACACAACAAAGAAACATGAGTTCATGCATAAAAATGGAAAATCCATTCATGATGGCGTTCAAAATCAGTATATCAAAAGACAGTGATATGCTGAAAAGAAATATCAAAAGAAAATCAAAGTCAAAAATAATTGGCGTATCAAGATGGCTAAGTCCTGAAAGTATGAAGAATGCTGATTCATGATGTGCTCATAAAGAACTCAGATCATTCTTAGTGTGACGCCCCCACGCAGCTTGAATTATTTAATCATGACGTTCACACTGAACTATCAAGATTCTTGTCGTCTGCAATTTAGAGTTATACCTATTAAGACTGTAAGTTGGAAAGATATTTACCTAGATATACTCTAAATAATATATAAATGAAAGTTTAACTTTCGATTCCATTTTCCATGTCAACTTGAACATATAGAATTTAAGGGCCTTGAGATTTATTTCGTGTGATGATTGGTCATTAGGCAAGTCTGCTTTAACTGTAGACCAATCCCCGCGGTAAATAATGTGCCTATACGGATAATCCAATATATTCTGAGATCTGCCGAACCAACTAGATTGAAGATTGTCAATACATTGGTAGAAGCCAAAGGCTGACAAGGTTATTCAAAATGCCGTGAGAACCATCCTTTTCAATTTGATTGAAGTACATGGATAGAGATAACGGAAAGTTACGCGTAATGAATTGACAACCTAATAAAAATGCACAATCATAAGTGATGAAAGAATCAAGGATTAACGAACTTAGCGTGATCTCAAAAATCATTGCTCTATAATGTTTAAGCAATTAATGCCAACATGATTGTCGAAGTGTCCAGAAGGAGTCTGTTCATGTTTAATGAGGATTGATATCAGTAATTGCATGATAATAGACATATACTAGATAATTAGGAATGAACAACAGAAGTTGATTCAATATGTCAGTTCTGATCCATTTTTAAAATTGTTAATCAACTTGCTCACAAAAAGAATGTGGATTTGTATGTGTTTGTTTATCTGTCTGTTAAATAGTTTGCATTGAAAACTGTAAAACAACAAAAAGATTTTGGTTTACATGTTATTGCATTTCATGATAGAATGTCTTTTATTTGCATATTTTTAGTTGCATGACATTATATATCGGAAAACTCATAAAGATTTTGTCTTTTCTTTATTTTCTGATTATCCTCTGAATATACAATGACATCTGAAAGAACCTTGTCAAGATCAAGATATTTTTTGCCACCAAATCCACAAGATAGAAGTTTGTAGAGCTTGTGATTGTTTGAAGGATTTTAATGATTTAATGTGTTAGTGAACTTAAGATGACATTACACTGAAGGACTTACTCATGTGAAACAGAATGTTTAGAGTAATAACCTCGTTTTGGTTAAGATTCTTGGTCTGCCTATGTGTTAATGATCATACCTTGATAGATTAGTGATTTATGACTCAAATTGAAAGTGCTAGTTAGCTCTAATATTTCCAAATGAGTCAAAATCCTAAGTTTGTGAAAATTTGAAATTGCCAAAGTGGCTCACTCGCACGTTTGAAGTGTGAACCGTACGAGTAACCACACGATTGAGGTTAACCGTACGTATGACCCTGTTCTAGAATTGTCCTAAGACTTCTGGGTCACACACACGAGTGACTCTGAGTCGTGTGGTTGATGGTGAACCATGTGTTCAACCGTACGGTTGATCACGAGAGGCTAAATATGGGTGCTGAGCACAGTTGCTCACACTTGCACACCCATACCCATTTTTTTCTCTCAAAAATCGATCATCACCAATCACATTTTCCACCGTAGGTTTTGTTAAACATCTTAAGCCGATCTCAGCGCCACTAACTAGGTACAATTTCATTGATGTTTCATTGGTTAATTCTTTGTTTAAATGTGTCGAAACCCTAGTGGGTTATAAATCAAATTTCGTATAATTGCAGTATGTTTTGATGTTTGTTTGATGTTCTTTTATGTTAAACAGTACCTTAGCTTACTATCTTGATGTAAATCGGCCTCTAAAACACTCAAACATGCAATCCCGTTGATTTAAAATTGGCATTTAATATTGGTTTCATCAGACATGCACGAGTAACCTCACTTGCACACGTGGGACATGACTCGCACGAGTCAGTACGCGGTAAAGACTTAACCGTGTGAACATCTAGCCCACTCGTTTGATTTCACTTGATTTTTATTTGGATGCTCACTCATTTAACTGAACTGACATGTGTGCTTAACCGCACGATTCACCACACGGTTGACTCACCATGTTATTGCTCAAACGTGTCAACAGTGACATGAGTGACAATGTTACTAGCACGACTGACCTCTCAGCCCCACGTGTGACAGTCCCACTCGCTTGGTTTATCCTATTTAACAAGTTTATGACACATTGTTGCAAATGCTTTGATGATTTATGATTTATGATTACTTTTTCTAACATTTCTGTTGATGTTTCAGTTTGTTAAGATATTACTAATGGCTGAACAACAAGTTAATGTTCTGGTTGTTAATCAAGAAGCTCAGGGGGAGCAAGGACAGAATCCTCAAGTTAATCCCGTTAATCCACCTGATCAACCAGAGATTATCCTAGAAATGGGTGAGCTCAATAATCAAGTAGCTCTCTGTGATACAACTCTTGAGAAAGGTGATCATTTTGAGGAGATTGTCAAGTTTCTTAAGCGATCAAGGATCTATACCGCGATCTCAACTCAGTGTACAGCTTACTATAGCCATCAAATGGAATTCTGGAGAAATGTAGTACTTGATGTGTCAGAGGATGAAGCTAAACTAGTTAGTATTGTTCAAGGGCATGAGGTTACCGTTTCTAAGACAGTGATCAGGAGGATACTAGGCTTTAATGATGAGAACTGCTCCCACATGACGATCAATCAAGAAAGAATCCACGGATGCTTTAAAAGATGTGGATACTCTGGTTACCTTGCTAGTAATTCAGAACTGATGAAGACACTTCTACCTCCACAGTATTGATATCTTGCTCACTTGTTGATGCACTGCTTAAGTAGACGAAAAGCTGGTTTTGATAAGCTGAATGAGAAAGTGCAGAGTATGTTTATTGCACTCGTCCTAAAGGCTCCGTATGATTTCTCAGGATTTGTTTTCTATTACTTTAAAGCTAATCACTTCAGTTCTACTCAGAGATATATTATCTACGCCCGTTTTCTTCAATTGATTATCAATGACGCAGCACCAGATTTACCAAAGCTTGAACATGATATTATTCACCTAAACCCAATGAATTCGATAACTTTTCGGAGAATGGAGGAAACACGAAATGAGAAGTTAAAACCTGATTTTAAAAGAAAGCTTGTTTGCCATCTCATCAAGGAAGAATATAGATGTCCAACTGGTAATGCTTGGAGAAATGATGATTCCGACTCTAACTATGAAGTTACTGATGAGGAGGAAGGTGAATATGATAATCAGAGAGCAACTGGTGAAGCTCAAAGAGGAAATAATTATAATGATGATGTTAATGATGGTGATGATGAAGCGACTGAATAGGATGTTAGTTTGATCCAAAGAAAGAGGAAAGGGAAAGAAGCAATGACTTCCGAGCAACCCAAGAAGAAGGAGAGGAGAACCAAACACCATTATGACTGATCACAGAGGTCATCTTATAGAGGTTCTAGACAACAAGCTCATAGACAACCTTTCGGCTTTATGAAGGATGTCAGAGCCGCTGTTACCTCACCAAAGGCTGCTGTTACAACACCACAGGTCACGTCATCATAATTCAAGACATATCAAAATCTTCTGTTGTCTTTAATCACAAAATAATGAATCTCAAAAATCAAGCTATCGAAGAGAAGAAAGCTAGTGAAGCTAAGATTGATTTGTTGGTTGAAGATAACAAAAAGTTGTGGAGATGTGTGAATCGTGAGAAGGAGAGATCTGCAAAGATGAGGAAGGAGATTGTGGAGATTAAAAGTTTGAATGAAGTGAAATTAAAGGAGTTGAATGATAAGATTAAACAACTCACTTCTGGTAAAATCGAGTTGATAACAGATGGAGGAGAAGAATATTCCTCTGATTTGGGTGGTGATGAAAAAGATGATGAAGAAGACACTGGCACTAAAGGACCCACTTTTGAAATTCTGTTAGTGATACCTATTCGAAGCTTTAATGAATATGGTGAGGTCTTTACTGCTGAATATTATATGAATTATTCAAATGTATTTAATGATGCTGAAAAGGGGGACGTTCCACCAAGTGATTTCCCAGTGGAACAGCTTGCTGCTCTGTCATACGATAATGAAAATGATACAAAGGATACAGAGACAGTTGAAGCTGAAAACAAGGCTCCATAAGAAGAGCCGACTGTTAAAGTCCCTCCTGAATCAATCCAAAATATCGATTTAAGTGATTTTGATAATTTGTTTGCGGATGAAAAGAGTAAAGATTCTGTTGGTAAAGGTAATGAGAAATAGGATGTGATTATTGAATTCGAAGATGAATTGGTGATAGAATCTGAGAAAGAAGAAGAAGAAGAAGTTGACATTGTTATACCTTTGCTCGAGCCCTACTCAAATCCGCCACTCACTACTTTAAGTGACTTTTTCAATTTGAGTAGTGAGGTGGTTGATTGAATTAGAAAAGCTGAGGAAGGTATATAAGGAGTAAATCAAAGAAGTTGATGTTTTGATGGAAAGTAATAAGAGAATCCGACATGAGAAACTGCTCGTTAAGAAAGAAAGAAATGAGACTGAACTAAAAAGGAAGAAACTCCGAGCCGAGCAAGCTAAAGCCAAGGGATGATAGGGTTAAGGTGAATGGAAACGTTGAAGAAGACGAGAGCCATCAGAGTTGGTGGAAACAGAATGTTGTTAACCCTGATCAGATGAATAAGCCAGAACTCGAGCCAAAGTTTTTCAGTTTCTATGAAAAGGGAAAGAGAACCAAGAAGTATGCTAAGGGTAAAATATTGAGCTAGGATACTTCAAGGAGATAAATTGTTTTGCAATCAAGAGGGAGGGAGGAGTTGATTATATGGCAAGATCGAGTCACTTCAAACTCTACCTTACTTTGAGATCATGCAACTTGTGAAGCTGAAGATGTTGATTGGTGAGGATAGTGACCTTTCCAGATTGTTTCAGAGAAAACTTAGATATGAGTACAAAATAGGGAAATGGGATATCTTTAAGTCAACAGCCTCTAGGTTCTCCATGCACCCAACAATGTTGAATTCGAAAGGTGGACCTGTTCGAGTTGTTAAGGTCCGTCTAGCTAAGTACATGATTCAATCTCCTTTGATGCCCTTACCCAAGGATATATGTAAAAACTTCAGATGGTGGTTCTATGATGAATTGTCAGAGGAAGCAGTGATCTTGACTGCAATTGAGAAAGATGATGGAAGCATACAGTTTGACAATGTGAGGATTCTGGATCCTATGTGGCTGAGAAACTTGACGAGAGTTGATGTGGAGACACTTCACCGCCATCACATTACGTTCAGAGATGATAAAAAGGAGGAAGCTATGAGATATCAATGTGTGATCGATGTGTACCATGCCTACCTCAACAGAGAAAGTGATGCCCAAAGCTCGACCCAAGCTCAGGCCAATTGAATCCTGTCAGATACTGTGTTGCTAGTTTGTATTTTATTTTTGATGATGTATTTATGCGAGAGAGAGAATCTGGATATGTTTTGATGTTAAACTGATGTTACTTTTGGACTTATATGTACTTCACGAATGTTTACTTTATTGTAATCGATGTTCTAGGTCCTAGGGGGAGTTGTTGATTCATTTTCTGTAAGTCCCTAGACATCTATCCTACGTTTATGATTAGTAGCTCAGTTTATGGGTTACCATGATCGCTTGTTATTATCCTATCTGTGTTTATATGTGGTTACAGGTACTGCAGGAACGCGATAAGGATGTTTGACTTTATTAGACTCAGTCAGATGTATGAGTGAAGCCTCACTCGTACGGCTGATAAGCTCATACGCACGAGTGTGCTGAGCTGAGTCACAAACCCAATCTGTGTAAACATACACGAGTGAGTGATCACTCGTACGACTGAAACAGCCCACTCGTACGAGTGAGGGCTGACTCGCGTGGTTGAGTCAACAGCAGGGGTATATACGTGTTTATGTTCTTAATTTTAGGTTAAGCCTCTCATTACACACACATCACTCAGATCTGGTAGCCTGTCCGATTCTCTCTCAACCCAAATCACTCAAGAGGTGAATAATAGCTCTAGGTGTTAATCTAATCACACATCCATTGTTATGGTTTGACTTAATTAATCCCAAAAAGCATTTCATATTCACTAGAGGGTTTGATTCACTAATTCCGCCTTTGTGTGAGTTAAATCTGTTGATTTCGAAGTTCCTAGTCATGTTTCATCAAAATCCAAAATAAAGAATAAACACATTCTTATTAAATTTACAAGTTCCAGTAAATATTGTAAATAATATTTATAAATAAAAAGATAACATAAAAATGTTATTTCATAAAAACGCGACTAAAAGGTTGATAATGGTTGTTAAGCAACACTTAACAATTATAAGAAATTCCAAACCAAGTATCACGTAAATATTATAATTATAAATAATATTTATAATATAATATAATAAATAAAAGTCAACTAATTCACGTATGACACAAAAATCAAATATAACAGTCGTCAAGTGGAATCATGACATCATCTTTAGGCTTTTCAACAAAAGTCAAATCTAACAGTCCACTAATCTCTATAGGCTTTTCAATAAAATGAAGTTTTCATCGACTCGAATCTCATCAAGTGGAATCATGACATCTTCTTTATCCAAACACTTCTTCAAGTTCCACACATGAAAAGTATCGTGAACACTACTAAGCTCTTGTGGCAACTTCAACCGATAAGCCACATGTCCAATTCTTTCAGTGATTTCAAATGGTCCAACATATCGGGGACTTAATTTTCCTATCTTACCAAAACGTACTATACCTTTCTAAGGTGATACTTTCAACATAACTGGGTCACCAACAAAAAAGAGATCTACGCTTTCTACCATATAACGCTTTAAATGGTGCAGTATTAATGCTCGTATATTAACTATTTTTATAAGAAAACTCTGTAAATGGTAGATATCTATCCCAACCATTTCCAAATTCAATAACACACGCCCGAAGCATGTCCTATAAAGTCTGTATGGTTCTCTCATTCTGACCATCTCTCTGTGGATGGATGATATGCTACTAACGGACGGTTTTATTTGTGCGGTGTCGTTAGGTCACAGGATATCCGGTTCGGTAGCACACAGTGTCTTCGTTTATTTATATTGTGCGGGGCCTAAATTTACTTTTACTTTCTAAGGTGTAGAAGGTGTAAGTTAACCTAGTGTCATATTTTTTTGCTGATTAACGAATTGAAGATCAAGTGGATAATTGTCTTTTAGTTAAATTACCTGGATAAAAGATAGTAGTTATTTTTTAGCTAAAAGTCCTAAGTGCAGAAAAGTAAATAAGTGGAAGGATATCCGGAGTATGCAGATCAGGGAAATGTTGACCAAGATATCAGTATTGGGTTAGGGAAAGGTAATTATGCTTATGTTAAGACCATGCTTGGAATGATGTAGATCTGGTTGGATGAGCCAATTACACATACCTACTTGTCTCTGAACTCTCGGAGTTCTCTTTGAGCAGTGAGAAATATGTCACTTGGTCGTATAATTGAAAGGTAACAATACATCGGAGGCTATCCTCAGTAAAGCACTAGGTTTATTAGTGAGTTAAGCTCTAATCCTAACCCTCGTTATCAGTTTTGTTAACTGAATAACAATATGTCGTGTTGATTGAACACTGATCACAAACGGAAGGAATCCGTCGGTTTAAGTTGGCAAAACCTTAAATAAAAACTAACAACCATTCCATCATACTAATGAGATTATATCCATTCAAACATTATACAGCATCACAGTTAATATACTGATAGTAAAGCAGATAGCAATCTAATGAATACCTAAACAGTTGATATGATTAAGACATAATGCAACAATCAGACAAGAACATGCAATAGGCTTGAGTCACACAGTGAAGGAACTAACTAGATCTTAACTGCTCCTAAGAAGTCTCTTCGGAACAGTCAATAGGTATACTAGGTCATTCATGTCTCAATTCCTAAGTTCCGTGTCCTAAAAGCGCATCTCGGGAACTCCAGCCATACCGAGTTCATAGAATCTTCAGATACAGTATAACCAGCGGTCTTAATCCTATGAAGTAGCTAATTTCATATAGGTGGACAAGTCCTGATCACCACCTAGGTTGGTCAATCCTTAAGATGCTAGCATATAAATCTATCAGACTTCCAAGTTCAGTATTATAACAGTAATCGTACTAAATTAACATAATTGCGCTAACCCAAACTTCTATCATGGCAACATACAGATTAATTAAGCTATCATGGTAATATCGGAACGCATTATTAAACATAAAAAGTAAGAACAAATGTTTAATACAAAAGACAAGCGTTTCGGATAAAAACTTGAAAAGGCCGAAGAAATCTGCCTGAGATCGCAGGGACTCGCCGATATCCTCCGTAAAATACAAGCTAAGCTAACTACTACTAAAAATTAACTAAAAGCTTGAAAATATGAAATGAATTACAAATTGAGTGTGTGTTGAAATGGATGGAGAAAGCCCTTTAAATAGACTTGAAATTTGCCTGCAAACGCCTGGCAGGCCGTTTGGCAGGCCGTTTGCAGGGGCCGTTTGCCAGGTTTGCCCGTTTAAGGTGCCCGTTTTCTCTGACCGTTTGGCAGGCTGTTTGCCATACTGACAAGCCGTTTGGCAGGCCGTTTGGCTTGCTGGTTTGCTGGTTTGCTGGATCGTAACTTGATTTCTTATCTTTCACCATTTTTGCTCGAGAATCTTTGTTTTAGCTCCGTTTTACTTGATTCTTTTTGCATTGCCTTCGTAATTACTTAATCTACAAAATCAACCGAAAAAGAGATAATTTTGCTGACAAAGTTTAAATCTTTATTGTTCTAGGGCTTAATATTGGGGATAAAAATGTGACTTTTTGACCGATATCAAATACCCCACACTTGGCTTTGCTTGTCCTCAAGCAAAAAGCGGGAATATAAGGATCTTTATCATAGACTCTCCCTTGCCCCACCCGTGGATCTTTTTATTATTTCTTCATCAGAAGTTGGAATATCTTTCGAAAGTATTGGAAAAAGTTTCGAGCTTCGATGATTTGGTCGCTAGATTTCAATCGCGTCCATAGTGAAAAAGGCGTACTTTCCAACTCTCAGATGTAGAGTATACATGATCAGGCTCCTCACTAGCGGATCACTCATATCACTCAAGTGTTTATGGTGTCCTATTCTAATTGTATTGTCGCTCAGAAGCCAGTCGTGTAACAGTTTTCATCATAGGCTTGGTAAAGCATCGATATCTCCACCGGTTAAGTAAGGACGGCACTGATCTTCTTCCTAAGCATTCTTTCAAGAGGAAGACGGGTTATAGGGTTTGGTTGAGAAATTTATGGATTGGTGAAAGGTATCCAGATCTTTTGATTTTTGAGAGAATTGATAGACTTTGATTCTTTAGAGTATCCATTTTTGGATAGAGAACGGCCTGGAATTCATAGAAGCTTTCTTCGGAAGAGGCGGATTTTGCTAAGACTTTGTCTAGAATTTTCTTTGGCTCTTCCGGCATCCTTCTTTAGGGCAACTTCTCGGGTTTTTCTTTGCCTTACTCATAGAGACTTTGCTCTTTCATCATCATTTTGTTTTTTTAATATCGGAATACCCTTTCTTCATAACTTTTGTCTTTCATTTCTGGTGCCCAGAGAGGAAGTGATAATCCACTGAAAATAGGTCTTTGACCTATCAAAAATAATCAGGGGTTCGGAATCTTTCAAAAAGTGCTTTTGAAGCGAATTTGATCGATCTATCTCTTTACTAATCTCTGGATCTTTTGATGAATGGAAAGGGGAGTGAATGTGAATGGTGTATTTTGGGAGTGAATTTGGGGTAAATATTTCTGATTCATCAACTCTTTATGTGAGTTGGTCAGTTTAAATTGCGTGGAGTGGAAACAGAAACGAATGGCTTTTTGTCTTTTATATTCAGAATGATTTCGGAAGGAGTATCGCACGTGCACCACGTATGGCGCTTACTAACCATTGGTCTTGTAACGTATGTTAGGACCAAGTTCTAACTTGAACCATACACCGGCACGCTCATCAATCGAAATGACAAAGTACTGTAGATTTGATGGGTCATACAGATACTTTGGGTCCAAGATTCCTTACCTTTTTGGGAGTAGGGGTCGTGCTTGATCATGCGTAGCCTTTTACATATTTTCTTAAAAGAAATCTTTTGACACAAAACATAAGTTTCAGCTTAATCGTTCCGTTCTAATAAATGCTCCGAAAACCGATTTCTAACAATTTTATTAGATCTTTTGGGCAAAAACAAGGTAAGAATTTTTTGAAATTACCCAATATCCATTGCTTAATTACTTTTTGGACAAAAGAATTTTTCAAAACTTGGCGTTTTATGGTTACTTGACCTTTAAAACCTTCGACCTTTACCCATTACCCCACACTTAGAAGAACATTGTCCCTAATGTTCTCTAGAAAGAATATTTTAATATTTTATAAATTAAGGACATTGACTTCTAAAATTTCCAAGTTAGTTGCGAGGGTTACCCCACACTTAGAGATTTTAGTGCGTTATAATTGAAATAGGTTTGAGGAAGGATTACTTCCCTATGGTCGTGTTACTTTCCTAGTGCTGGGCCCTCCTACGGTCAATCTCCTAAGGACCAGTCTCTTTTGATAATATTTCTGCATGAAGAACAAAAAGAGAAAGACAGCATTTCCACTATATATATAACTTTTTTAGTACAATGCTTCATAAAGATAAAACAAAAATAAAATAAAGTTAAGTAGTCTACGGGATACTATCCTGGTCAATGTGCTGAGTCGGCGCTGCGAAGTATCCAAAGGGATCATCATCATCCTCTAGTCTTGGTAAGTACTCAAGAGGTTGCCCTATATCCAACTCAGGGCCTAGTAGTGAATCCAGACAGAGGTCTGACGGTAACTCCAGGTGGGATAGGCTCGAGAAAGGCTCGTCGTCAGGTATGCTCCTGGTGATCTCAAATGCCTGGGCCGTTGGTGGCTCAATTGATATGGGAATAGTGACTAAGTGACTGATAACTCCTAAATTATACATGTTTTTTAATACATTTTGAGGAGTTATTTTGGTATTTTAAAGTCATTTTGATACTAAAACACACAAAAATGGGTAAAAACGGGAAAAATGTATTTTTAATATTTTGTTGAGAAATGTGATAAAACAGGGTTAAAACAGGAATATGCAAGAAGTTGAAGCTAAATATTGAAGAAATTCTGAAGAGATGCTGAAATTCTGGGCGCTGTCACGGTTTTAGCTATATCTTCAGCATCCAGACTCCGTATTCGACGAGCCACCTGTCAAAATGACCGTAACATAAAATTCTACAATAAAATGCAAGAACCCGACGGCCTTGTTAAGTGGAAGCCGCCAGATTGGGGCAAGGAAGCCGCCGACTTTGGTCAAAAAGTAAACATTTTGCCCGACACGTTTTTCTTGGCCTCCAAGCTCAAATCTGAAGTGAAGCCGCCGGCTTGACATCTGAAGCCGCTGGCTTAGACATAAAACACGTTTTCTTGGGCATTACGATCAAGTTTTGATGGTAGAAAAAGTCACCGCCATGGGAAGCTGCCGGCTTCGTACGAAGCCGCCGGCTTGGCACGGTTTTCGAGGTCTATAAATACTGTACGAATCCTACAGTTTTCGATGTACCTTTTCATTATTTCACTCTCAACTTTCGAAATTCTGTAGTTTAGAGTTAGTTTAGGTTTTATTTTCAATGTAATCTTGCACTGGATTCAAGTTTAAATTCAAGATTAATGCACTTTTCTTATTCCTCTTTATTACTTTGTAAGTTATAATCTTATTTACTTTATCGCATCTTTTTAATTATGTTTTTATTTACTGTTATCTGTTTCTGTTCGTCTCCAACTATGAACTAAACGTTAATAGTGGTTACTTGGACGAAAACTGTGAAAATCGGGGAAAACAGATGAAGCCGCCGGCTTCCTCAGTCCAAGCCGCCGGCTTGGCTGAGCCAAGCCGCCGGCTTCGTGCTTCATTCCATACGGTTTCTGGTTCTTTTCCAGATCTGTATGTTCATGTTTCTGTGATGATTATTTAAACTGTTTATATCTGCCGTGATTAAATTACTTGTTTGCCATGCTTAATGATTAAATATTATGAATCTAGGATTAACTAGTCATTGATTCTATTTTAACAACCCGTCCTAATCCACCTGGACGAAGTCATCAACATTTGGTCCCATTGCGAGGTGTTGTCTTAAATATGCCATGAATGACTCCATGTAATATGAGCAAATGCACAGCGGAAGATTTCTTTCATACCTGAGAATAAACATGCTTAAAAGTGTCAACCAAAAGGTTGGTGAGTTCATAGGTTTATCATAACAATCATTTCAATATTTTAATAGACCACAAGATTTCTGTTTATATATTTATACACTCGAAAGTGTATTAAAGTATTCTATAAGTTGTTGAGCGCTTCAGTAACCATACTTAACAATTAATGTGGCATATTCCCTTTATTATGAAATCTCCCTATACTATACCAAGTGTAGTAAAAACAAAGTACTATGCAACCGTTTACGATACTAGAGCGACTAGCCCGGTTGGGGTGGTCAAACCCGATAGATCTATCAATAGGATTCGCACTTACATGTTCTTCTAATATGTAAATATTAGTTACCAAGCTATTAGGGAAGATATGCAAGGTGGTACAACTCAACGAAGAATATATTTTAAGTACTTGTATCTATTTCGTCAAACATAAAAGCAGCGCATGTATTCTCAGCCCAAAAATATATATTGCAAAAGCAATTAAAAGGGAGCAAATGAAACTCACAATACTGTATTTTGTAGTAAAAATACATATGACGACATTGAACAAGTGTAGGGTTGGCCTTGGATTCACGAACCTATATCAAGTATATATATATATATATATATATATATATATATATATATATATATATATATATATATATATATATATATATATATATATATATATATATATATATTAACACATGTAATTGTACAAATTTATATATATTATTATTAGTGATATAATTATTATATTAATAAATTATATATTTCATTATTAACTTAATTATATTTATTTTATATATTATATATATTTAATTTGTGTATATACATTTATGATTACTAATATTTATATAGTTTTATTAATATATTTGGTTAGTATTATATTAAAAATACTTAATTGGTTATATATGAATTTTTATATAAAAATGTTAATATTATTAATACATACTTATACGTAATATTACTAAGAGTATATTTTTATATACAAAAATGTTTACTTGGTAACATAATATCAATAATAGTAATAAAAGTTGTATTTGCTTATAATGATAATAATACAACTACTTATGATAATAATAAAAATAATAATGATATTTTTAATTAAAAAAAGATTCTTTTAATAATACTATAGTTGTTAAAATAATAATAATGATACTATTAGTAAAAATGATAATAAAGATAATAATACTTAATACTTAATAATAATAGATACTTAATACTTGTATTACTAATAATGATAATAATAACAACAATAATAATAATAATAATAATAATAATAATAATAATAATAATAATAATAATAATAATAATAATAATAATAATAATAATAATAATAATAATAATAATAATAATAATAATAATAATAATAATAATAATACTTTTACTACATGATATTTATAAAAATGATATTTTTTTAACAATAATGATAACAACAATAATATCAATGATGTTAATAATAATAATAATAATTGTAATAATAATAATAATAATATTACTACCTTAAGGAATTAGTAAGCTTCCATAAAAAAAAAATTGTCATTGCACAGGCTTGAACATGCGGCCACCTAGGAGCTTAACAGCGTACTTGACCACTCGGCTACCAGCACATTTATATTAAATTTTGTAATTATTTGTAGGTATTGCTTTGTATAATTCTGATCTTGAAACCCAAGCCCCATTCTGAGAGCCCGATAGTTAACCCAAGATAATAATTGTTCAAGCCCAAGATAGTTGTCCCAAGTTGTTGAGTTAAATTAAAAAAAAATCGCAGCAAGCTGGGATTGAACCTCTAACCTCTCGTTGCACACAAACTCCCATAAACCACCACACCATCTATTTCTTTCTGAGTTAAATTACGATTTTAAATCCCTTATATTTATTTTCTATTTCCATCATCTCCTTCATAAACAATATCATAATCATATTCATGATCATCATTTTCTCGATCATCATTAATATCTTCGATCCTCATCATTTTATCTCACCATCCTCATCATCGTATTCTTTTAATCATCGTCAACATTTCCAAAACACCATCTATATTATTCCATCGTTATCCACCATTATCATAGTATCATCTTCATACTTGCATACATGTTCTTCATGGTTTAAATCAAACAGAAACAGATGAGCTCAAGCAACAGCAGGAGTAGGAACGAAGAAGAAGAAAAGAAAAAAATATATATAATTAATGTTCAAGTGGGTTTGCGAAGGGGATGATGAACAGTGGTGGATTTTCAACTGCAACAAGGATCGGTTGTGGTGGGTTTACAGCTGATCAGAAACAAGAAAATTCAATCATAGTCGATCAAGTAGAAACATCATCAGAGTAGTATGTTCTCATTGTGTTTTATGATCGTGGTTTTTGTGGTTCAAACGAAAACATAGAAAAACTTCAGTTGTTATGGTGGTCATGAGGGTGTTGGAGGTGGTGATGATGGTGCTCCGATGGTGGTGTTAAGACATCGGTGGTGGACGTTCACAATGGAGAGGGTGGTTCATTGGTGGCATAAGTGGTGGTTCCCGGTGGTGGTGATCTTGGTGAGTTGATGGAGGTGTCTGAAAAAAATAGAAAAGAGGTAAGGTTGTGGTGGTTTAATACAATGGTTGTGGTGGTGATTGGAGGTGGCCTGTGATGTGTATGGTGGCGACCGAGGGTGGTGACTTACGATGATCGAGTTGTTGAAGAATAATTGAGGTCTAAGGTGGTACACTTGATTCATGTATATAAGTTATATATATACATATATGTATATATAAAAAGTAACTAATAAGTTTCAACAACTAATAGTAATCCTCGTGAAACCTTTTGTCTATACATTACCGATAGTTAATAGGGTATTATATCGTACTCCGTTGTTAATAAGTGGCAGATAAAAGTGTTCAGAAAAATCCCATATTTTTAAATTAATTATATTTATTTATTTTGGTCATTATGGTATAAAATTCGGTCATTAACTATTAAATAAAAATTACATTAATTATTCACTCCCAACCCTAAGTAAAATATAAAAAAATTTAAAATTTAACAAATAGTTCCTAAATATATTTTTAGTAAGCCTATAATTTATAAAACTCAATTTCGAATCACCGTTTATTTTAAAATCACATAAGTTTCTTTTTAACTCGTGTAATATCGTTCGAATGACAATTTAGCGTTACCTTCGTTTACTGAATAGTTTTGAAATCAAAAAATATATATTATTTATATTTTATTTATATATAAATAATATTTATTATATATTAGCACTATTTTATATATCTAATTCTAACAATTACAATACCTAATAGTTCATATTATTATATACAAATATATATAAGCATATTTATTTACAAGTAATCGTATCATGAGTCGTCGGACATAATCAAAGATTAAATGAATTCATGAAAACAGTTCAAAAATTTTGAGACTCAGTTTAACAGACTATGCTTATCTTGTCGAAATCATATAAAGATTGAGTTTAAATTTGGTCGAAAATTTCCGGGTCGTCACATCTATGATCTTATATTCAATTCATATCACTTGTTTAGATCTAGTCCATCAAATATAGTGTTTGGATTGTATGCAAGTTAGATAAACATCATTGGTAGTTATACAATTAGTTGAACTTGAATCACACTTGTATAATAGAATTCATTATTGTTAGGCTTAATCGAAGAACCTTTATTTATGTGTGTTTAATTGTCAATTGCATGAGAACCTGATTAAGATTAACTTTCAGCTAGTAACTTGAGTTGATCTGATTAAGTTTATTTGCTTATATAATTTGTCAGTCTATTTAAATGTTGCCTTGGATCCACATCAGGTTTAGGTAATATTTATCATGTGATTATTTGAATGCTATGAATGAAGACATTAGCTATGAATATCACTTAGTTAATGTATGCTTTAGGTCCTACCTTATGAATGATATGCGACATTTAGCTTAACCTTTTAGGAATAATAATTGGTCTATGATTGTTATCTTGCTATTTGTTAATATAAGTTATGAAATAATTAATATATTTCCCTTATGATTCACACGTCCTTGTAAACACTTCTCTTTTATAATTGTTTATTTTAAATCTTTATTTCTTGCTTTATATTTTGTTATTTTGTTTATCTTCAATCATCTCTTTCCTAAGAGATAAATATCAACAACCTTAAAATGCATAAAAATCTATCTTAAGTTCTTTAATAAGTGCTATGCTATTTAATAAACAACTCTTATCTGCTTCCATGCTCTCTTGGGACGATAACCTAAAATACTACATTTGACCGGGTTTTGTTACTCGTTAGGGTGTTAAAGTGTATTAAATAAAGCTTTTATAAATTTAAAAGTTGAAAGATAAGTTAAGCACTACTGCACACACTTTTGACACATTAACTTTTTGGCGTCGTTGCCGGGGAAGTGTAGCGCGGTAAATACGAAAATTGGATATACTTTGGTTATTAATATTTCTTGAAAATGGGTGATGATTGTCTTCCTTTAGGGGAGGGTTACTGGGGTTCCGATTTAAAGGCTCCTACTCGAACCTAGACGCTAACGGGTCACTTAAGTATTGAAAGATTCAATAGGCCGTGTATGTTTGATTATTCGTTGTTAAGCGATAAAAGTTGTTATTTAATTTATTTATAAGTTATTTATATTTTATTAATTAAAATTTAATCTATTTAGTTATTAGTTAATTACTTAAATTATTTTCTCATTCAAATCTTAATTCCACCTATAATTAAAATCTCCATATTAAAATCTATATCTCAAATCTTATTTAAAAATATGGAAGAACCAATAAAGAGAAAAGAAGAAAGAACTTTTATTGAAATGTTCAGTAAAGAAAATAAGGATGAATATACAGCTGATCCATATACACCAAAACAAATACAATCGATGTTAGAATGGAATGAACACGTGAGACAAATAAAAGAAAAGGAAGAAAATGCTCAAACTCAACATAAGATAACTATCGAACAATATCTTTCCAGTGCGTATTATTGGACTAATGATGAGGTAGAATTGGTTAATGAGGAGTTTGAACCAGTCAAAGAAGAGGTAGATGAGATTGGGGTTAGTGTTGAAACATGTCGATAGAAGAAATGATGATAGCCGAGGGATTTTACCCGTGTTTTTATGGACCTTTTCAATGTTGTGCAAATCCAGAGGTAAAACATTCATGTACCCCATCTAATACACAATTACCTACCGATTCAAACCTAGAACAATTAAGTATGACAGAATCTATTCCAATACCACAACCTATCATTCCACCACCTATGTTAGTAGACCCGGATAGTATATTTAGCGATGAAATTTTAGATGAAGAATCACCGTGTATAGATTTGGATCCTTCAGATATCGAAGACGATGATGAGTTCCATCCGATCAAATTGGATTCTTCTGATGATGAAGAAGATGATTCTTATCTTAATTTTGAGGTGTACGGATTGCTAGAAAACATTAGGTTAGTGGAAACTGCTCCAATTGTAAGGTTAGATGATATTGATTCCTCTCTTGAGGAAGATTTTCGAGAATTAATGAATGTAGACACGTGAGATTTCATACATATAAGTATTAAGGATGAAGATCTAGATGCCGAGTTTGACGAGTTTATGAAGGTCAACATCAATGATGAATCCGAGGATGAACTGTTTGAAAATTTTACTAAGAAAGAACTTATGCCGGAAACACCAATTGAAATATGTATAACATCGGTAGAATTTAGGTACCCTCAAGAAATTATCAAATGTGAAATGGTATTTGAAGACCCGTTTTGGCAAGAACCCGCAACAAAAACAAACTTATTGCTGCAAGACCTACACAATGGGAAACTATTAATTGACGCTTGGGTTAATTTCAAAATTTTGAACAAACAGCAAATTAAATATATCTTTACAATCCGAGGTGTTAATGACTGGTTAACGTTAATAATTTGTGGAACGTTTTCCATCGATTTTATATGCCGCCCGATAAGTGTGGGGGAAGTTAAACCCCACTAAGGAAAAATTTAAATGGGGATGGTCAAGCTTATGACTCGCTAATCAATAAGCATGATTTGCGTTATGTTTCGTATGTTGGCCATCTATGAGTAGTGTTCGAAGCTGACTGGCGCATGCTGATCTTCACGCTCATCCTTTCACCTGCAGCTCATAAAACCCTGTGATGTTTTCTCTCCCTTTTACTTTTACATTTTTGTCTTCCTTTATTTATCGTTGTAGTATAAATTCATGCAAGTGAGGACATTGCATGAAATAAGTGTGGGGGATTAGGAAAGTGAATTCTTCACTTAATTAAAAACCTAAGATATTTTTTTGGAAATTTTTAAGGAAATACTAAATAAAATGAGGTTTTTAAATCACACTTGATTTTGTTTGTCCTATAAAAAATTGTTGCTTTGTGATTAATAATTCATACCCTTAAAAGTAACTAATTTTTGACTGTCTATATGGTGAAATTTTTTTAATTTTGAGATGGAATAAATTATAAATAAATATAAAACACCTAAAATCAAGGTAATGTAAATGATAAAAAAATATCTAGGATTTTATTTTTTGTTAGCCTTTTTATTTTAAAACCAATTTAAGTCAGTACTCAGGTCGTTAGCACTTGAATATATATCCAAATATATAGAGTATTAACAAAATTCCAATTAGTTACCATTAGAAACCTAGACCTTTAGATAAAAACCTAAATTAAATCAAATTTCCATTCCTAACCCTATATTTTTGGAAGTATAAATTCTTAGTCAAACTTATGTCTTTTCATTAATCTAATCTTAAAGCTAATAGAACTACTCTCAACTTCGAGATCGGACTACTTGTTTAAGATAGGAAATAAATGCCAAATATTGTGAAACGGTTGCAAACTTATAGCCACTACCATATGGCATAATAAGCATGGACCACTGAGGCAGCAAAAGAGTCCCAATGAGGGCCAACGTAGAAAAAAATTTGCCAAATGTAAAGTAAATGCTAAGCATGAATGCAAAAGAAATAAAAAGTTAAAAGAACCTAATGAAGGCCAAAAGGAGTGATGAGAGTGAGAGAAAAGAGTTCCAATGAGAACCACACACTTATAAATGCTCTAGTTAGAAAATAAAGGAGTCCAATGATGACCAACTGTTGTATAAATCTGGATTAATGACCATTAGGACTACTTGTACTCCTTGGTCTGGTTTAGACTAGTTCTTATAATAATAACTAAACTTTAATGATTAGACATTTTTTTGACTTTGCATTTTACTTCCGCTTTTAAACCAATTTTATCCGTGTCATGACCACCCGATAAATCAAATTCCGATATTAGCTACCCATTTAATATTTCTTTTGATACATTACCTAGGTGAGATTCTTATATAAGTGTTAATCTTTGAAAAAAATTTGAAGATAATTTTTAGCTGAAAACACAAGATTAACCAAAGTATTGCTAAAACATCTCATTAAATACTATGTTTGATAAAAATGCCTAAGGGAGTATACTTTTAAATGTTTTTATCTTTATTTGCTTGAGGACAAGCAAAAACTTAAGTGTGGGGGAATTGATAACTCCTAAATTATACATGTTTTTTAATACATTTTGAGGAGTTATTTTGGTATTTTAAAGTCATTTTGATACTAAAACACACAAAAAGGGTAAAAATGGAAAAAATGTATTTTTAATGTTTTGTTGAGAAATGTGATAAAATAGGGTTAAAACAGAAATATGCAAGAAGTTGGAGCTAAATATTGAAGAAATTCTAAAGAGATGCTGAAATTCTGCGCGTTGTAACGGTTTTATCTATATCTTGAGCATCCAGACTCCGTTTTCAACGAGCCACCTGTCAAAACGACCGTAACAGAAAATTCTACAAAAAACGGAGGAAGCGGCTGGCATTGTTAAGGGGAATTCACCGGCTTGGGGCAAGGAAGCCGCCGAATTTGGTCAAAAAGTCAACATTTTGCCCTGCACATTTTTCTTGGCCTCCATGCTCAAATCTGAAGTGAAACCGCCGGCTTGACATCTGAAGTCGCTGGCTTGGACATAAAACGCATTTTCTTGGGCATTACGATCAAGTTTTGATTGGAGAAAAAGTCACCGCCATGGGAAGCCGCCGACTTCGTACGAAGCCGACGGCTTGGCACGGTTTTCGAGGTCTATAAATACTGGCCGAATCCTACAGTTTTCGATGTACCTTTTCATTATTTCACTCTCAACTTTCAAAATTCTGTAGTTTAGGGTTAGTTTAGGTTTTATTTTTAATGTAAAGTTACTATCTTGCATTGGATTCAAGTTTAAATTCAAGATTAATACAGTTTTCTTATTCCTCTTTATTACTTTGTAAGTTATAATCTTATTTACTTTATCGCATCTTTTTAATTATGTTTTTATTTACTGTTATCTGTTTCTGTTCTTCTCCAACTATGAACTAAACGTTCATAGTGGTTACTTGGACGAAAACTGTGAAAATCTGGGAAAACAGATGAAGCCGCCGGCTTCCTCGGTCCAAGCCGCCGGCTTGGCTGAGCCAAGCCGCCGGCTTCGTGCTTCAGTCTGTACGGTTTCTGGTGCTTTTCCAGATCTATATGTTCATGTTTCTGTGATGATTATTTAAAGTGTTAATATCTGCCATGATTAAATAACTTGTTTGCCATGCTTAATGATTAAATATTATGAATCTAGGATTAACTAGTCCTTGATTCTATGATCTTATGTTCAATTCATATCACTTGTTTAGATCTAGTCCATCAAATATAGTGTTTGGATTGCATGCAAATTAGGTAAACATCATTGGTAGTTATACAATTAGTTGAACTTGAATCACACTTATATAATAGAATTCATTATTGTTAGGCTTAATCGAAGAACCTTTGTTTATGTATGTTTAATTGTCAATTGCATGAGAACCTAATTAAGATTAACTTTCAGCTAGTAACTTGAGTTGATATGATTAAGTTTATTAGCTTATATAATTTGTCAGTCTAATTAAATGTTGCCATGGATCCATAACAGGTTTAGGTAATATTTATCATGTGATTATTTGAATGCTATGAATAAAGACATTAACTATGAACATCACTTAGTTAATGTATGCTTTAGGTCATACCTTATGAATGATATGCGACATTTAGCTTAACATTTTAGGGATAATAATTGTTCTATGATTGTTATCTTGCTATTTGTTAATATAAGTTATGAAATAATTAATATATTTCTCTTATGATTCACACGTCCTTGTAATCACTTCTCTTTTATAATTGTTTATTTTAAATCTTTATTTCTTGCTTTATATTTTGTTATTTTGTTTATCTTTAATCATCTCTTTCCTAATAGATAAATATCAACAACCTTAAAACACATAAAAATCTATCTTTAGTTCTTTAGTAAGAGCTAAGCTATTTAATAAACAACTCTTATCTGCTTCCACGCTCTCTTGGGACGATAACCTAAAATACTACATTTGACCGGGTTTTGTTGCTCGTTAGGGTGTTAAAGTGTATTAAATAAAGGTTTTATAAATCTAAAAGTTGAAAGATAAGTTAAGCACTACTACACACACTTTTGACACATCAGTGACAACCCTCAGGTAGCTCAGAGACTAGAACTGGCTCGGTGACTGGAGCAGGCGGCGTGATGTGAATAGGAGTAGCATGTGCAGGCATGGCAGTTGAGGCAATTGAGTGAACTGAGACCGGTATGGAACGCCTGGGGTAGCTTGTCGTGTCGGCTGAACACGGCGTGTTAGCCTAAATGAAGACGGGCCCAGAGTACTGCGCGGCATCCCCTCGCACTGAAGGTATGCTCTAAGAGCTCGGTAGAGCCTCTGCTGGTCTCTGAGTAGTGCCCATGTAACATCAGGGTCACTTAAAGTGGCTCCATAGTGTATCACCGTCTGTGGCTCATGTGTCTCTGGTAGCTGTGTATGCTCAGCAGGTCTCCTGGCTAAACGTCTAGATCGTCGAACGGGAGGAGCTGGCGATGTTGTGCTTATGTCCTCCTCAACACTCTCCAATATCAATCGCCTTGGGCCTAATTGCCCTGTTGATGGCCTATTATGATCAGCACTGCTTCCGGATGAGTAAACTCTAGGAGTCCTCCTCCTGCGAACTATGATGTAAACTGAAGCTCCTAAACTTGGCATTTTTGCCTGAACGCATTCAATAATCTTGTAAGTACTAAGCGCAAGTACGGCGCTTAGTTGTTAGTACACAGAAATAATATCTTAAGACTGAAAATAATCGAAATAAAAATAAATAATAATAAAAGGATAAGCAAGGGGTGCCTCCCAAAAGCGCTTTATTTATCAAGTCGTTACAACTCAATTTTTCTTTTCCAGATCTTCAGAATGGATCAAAGGAGAATAGGTGCTCCTCCTTATCGTGGTCCCCTAGATAAGCTTTTAACCGGTGGCCGTTGACTTTAAAGTTGCCAGTAGGTCCTTCCAATTCCACGGCTCCGTGTGGAAAATCATGTACAACTTTGTATGGGCCACTCCATCTTGATCTAAATTTTCCAGCGAACTTCTTGAATCGCGAATTGAAGAGTAGAACTTTATCTCCAGGGGCGAACTTCGTAGGGATTAATTTTGCATCATGCGTAAGCTTCGTTCGTTCCTTGTAGATGTATGACGTTCCGTATGCTTGATCTCTTAATTCAGCGAGTTAGTTCATCTACATCTTCCGATGCTTTGCTGTAATTGAGGGGTCGAGGTTGCAGGTCTTCAGCTCTCAGAGAGCTTTATATTTAAGTTCCAGCGGAAGGTGACAGGCTTTTTCATAGATCATGCGGTAGGGTGTAGTCCCTAGAGGAATCTTGTAAGCAGTCCGGAATGCCCATAGAGCATCGTCTAGTTTCTCGGCCCATTTATTTCCATGATGGCCGATAGTTCGTTCTAAGATTCTTTTGAGTGCTCTCTTCGTGACCTCTGCTTGTCCGTTAGTCTGCGGATGATAGGCAGTGGACATCTTGTGGGTAACTCCGTATTGTTGCATCACCTTCATAAATTGAGTATTACAGAAGTGTGTGCCTCTATCACTTATTATAGCACGGGGAGCTCCAAATCTGCAGAAGAGTCTCTTCAGGAAGTTGGTGAAGACTTTAGCATCATTAGTTAGAAATGCTTGGGCTTCGACCCATCTGGAGACGTAATTGAAAGGACCCGTCCTAATCCATCTGGATGAATACATTACAATTGATTTCATCGCGAGGTACTTGACCTCTATATGATACATTTTACAAACATTGCATTCGTTTTTAAAAGACAAACTTTCATTACATTGAAAGTTGATGGCATGCATACCATTTCATAATATATCCAACTATAATTGACTTAATAAAATCTTGATGAACTCAATGACTCGAATGCAACGTCTTTTGAAATATGTCATGAATGACTCCAAGTAATATCTCTAAAATGAGCAAATGCACAGAGGAAGATTTCTTTCATACCTGAGAATAAACATGCTTTCAAGTGTCAACCAAAAGGTTGGTAAGTTCATAGGTTTATCATAAAACAATAAAATTCATCATTTTGATAGACCACGAGATTTAAATGCTGCATGGTACAAATGGGCCCGAATCCTATACCCACCTGTAATGTACATGCGATATCTTTTAAATACAGTACACCTTTCTCGTGTACGAAATCATCTTTCATAAATCTTAGTAACCGTACACATATCTCGTATACAAAATATAATACACATAACATGTGTATAAAAATCATCTCTCGATACATAACATTCACATCAATCGGTGGCAATTATCATGTCCACATAATTCAATGGTAGCAATTATCATGTCCACATAATTCAATGGTGGCAATTATCATGTCTACATAATTTCAATGGTGGCAATTATCATGTCCACATAATTCAATGGTGGCAATTATCATGTCCACATAATTCAATAATAATCCGCAGAACTTCTGTCTGCATAATAATTCATTCGAGGAATGTTTTGCTTGTGTCTATCTCGTCAAACATTTATAAAAGCATTTCATGTATTTGCAGTTCAAAAAATGTATTCAAAAGCATTTAATAAAGCAGTTGTAAAAGTAGCGCATGTATTCTCAGTCCCAAAATGTAAAGAGTAAAAGGGAGCAAATGAACTCACCTAATGTATTTTGTAGTAAAAATACATATGACTATATTGAACAATGCAGGGTTGGCCTCGGATTCACGAACCTATATCATTTATATATATATATATATATATATATATATATATATATATATATATATATATATATATATATATATATATATATATATATATATATATATATATATATATATTAACACATATAATGGTAATCGAACAAATTTAGGTATTATTATAAATTGTTATTTTAGTAACTTGTACGTTTCATTAATAACTAAATTAACTATATTTATTTGTATATACATTAATTAGATAATTAGTATTTATTACAAACATATTAATATATTTATGTTTTATGTAAACAATATATTTTTATATAGAAAATATTTATTTGATATATTAATAATACTATTAATAATAATGATAAAAATAATAATATTAGTGTTAGAAATAATAAAAGTGATAATAAAAATAATAATGATAAAAATAATGATAATTCTAATAATAATAATTATAATGATAGTTCAAATAATAAATATGGTAATTTTTATAAAAGAATTAGTTTCAATAATAATACTACTTACATTTAAAAAAAAATGATAATAATAATAATAATAATAATAATAATAATAATAATAATAATAATAATAATAATAATAATAATAATAATAATAATAATAATAATAATAATAATAATAATAATAATAATAATAATAAAAATAATAATAAGACTACATTTCAAAATAAGATTTTAAAAAGAAAACGCTACTGCCCGGGTTCGAACCCGCGACCTCTCATTAATCAACATAACACTTTATCATTCCTCTGTCTAATACTTTCTGTTAGAACTAGGATATTAATTCCTTTTAATCCCATCGTACGCGTTCATCATCATCATCCATTATCATCATCATTATCATATATTAATCATAATCATGTTCATCATGTTCATATTCTTCATCATCATCGAACTCATTCATCACCATCATAATTCTTACCTTGTCACCTCATCACACGCTCATGATTCAATCAACTCATCATCTAATTACAATTAGGTTTTAGCCCAAATAAAAATAAGACTAACACCTAGCGGCCTAGATAGCAACATATGGATCGATTTAATTGCGTGCAGCAGCCTACTTCAACAAGCCCAACATAAGCTGGATTTTGGCCAAATAACACGGCCCACTACACAAACAATGATACAGCTTTTAATAGAAAAAGAAACGGGGTGCCCCATTAAACCATATAACAAACGATTTCTTTTCCTTTCTAAAAACAAATAGGGTTACTTGTTCTAAATTGCCAGCCATCAAGAAAGAAAACACTCAACTACTTTACCTTTATTATGCTATTAACATCATCTTATTATCTAATTGGCATCATCATCATTAGTTATATCCATCACTCTTATAATCCATTAATCATCATCTTTAATATTATTGTATCATCATTAACTTATATCGTTACATGGTCATTATCGTACATCATCCTCATAATCTAATCATTTCATTCACCATCACAATCATCATTTTATTAAAACATCATCTTCTACTATTTCGTGTTTGTTCTTACAGGAAGGATGATGCAGGAAAAAAAATATAGGAAGTAGCAATAGCAGCGACATTCGTGGTTTGATAAAGGCAGAAGGAAAAGAACAACACGAGTGGATTTGCAATATCATAAGGTTGGGTTTGTGAATCAATTGTGGACTTGTAAGGGTGGATGAATTGGTAGATAGCTAAGCCCAAAATAAATACTAGTGTTAATCAGCCCATATTGATCAAGTCTTAATGTCGGCTGAGAAAAAGAAAAACCAAAAGGAAAGAATAGAGAAAGGTTACACGTATAACACCTTTTTACTATTTTCATCATCGTCTAACAGCAACAAAACATAAAAAGCTTTTGCTGTAGCCAACCACTCTCTCTTTCCATCATCATTCGTTAAAAAGAATAGCAGGAGTAGCTAGCAACAGTGAATAATATTAATTGGGTTTTCTTGTTGTGTGTTCTGAAACTGAAAGGTAACAAAAATAAATGGAATAGATATAGTAAAAGGGAAGGAGGCTAGCTGCAATAGCAGCTCGAATATATATAGTATGCAAGAGACGATATTAAATTGTGGTTATATGGTGTTGGGTCTGGGTTGAACCGGACTTGAAACAGAAATATAGCAGATACAACAGTCATGGTTGATCTTTGATGGTGGTTTAATGGTTTGCGAGGTGGTGGCCATAGTGATCTCGATGGTTGATACATTTGAGGTGTACGTCTAATATATGTGTATATATATAATATGAGATAAAGAGATTAAAGGTGGTGGTTGTAGTGACACAATGGTTCAGGGGTTTTTGAGTTCACCGGTTATAACCGGGTCATGGATTATAAGTTTCACGATGATGGTTTACAAGGTGGTAGATGTATCGGTTTAGCCATAAAAACAGAAAAGAAATCGTAACCTTAAAAAAAACGAGTGATGGTAGTTGTGGTTGTACATGGTGAAGGACGGTTGTTGATCGGAGTGGAGTAGAAGACGGCTAGCAGTGGTCGAGGGTGTTGTTGTATGAGGATAGAATTTGATAGATGATTTCATGTAATGTGGATGTGTGTTATATATTACTTTCAATATGTATATCTATATGTTTGAGTATAATATGTATATATAGAAATAGAACAGATAGTTGTTTACCGGGAAGAACAAGTTGTTTTTGAGTAGGTATATCAACATTTGTTCGTATATAATATTTCAATATGTGTAACTTTCACCTATATGAAACGAATATCTAAATATCTATAAAGTTGATCAAACAAACACAGTAACTTTCAGTTACATCATTTATGCACCGAATCAATTTGGTATAGTGCCAAACAAACTACTTTTCTTTTCAATCATTTATCGGATTCAATCGAATATAAAAATATATAATAATATTATTAATAATAATAAACGTGCATCTAATTAAATATCTTACCGACAATTTTATTAGGAATGATATATCGTGTCCATTGTTAAACAGTGGCGGATAAAAGTCTTCGGAAAAATCCCAAATTAAATATCTTTATTTATTTCGGTAATTATGGTATAAAGTTCGATCATTAATTTATTAAATAAAAATTACATCAACTGTCCCTCTCATTTATGATTGAAATATAAAAAATGTTAAAACTTAACAAATAGTTCCTAAATACATTTTTAATAAGCCTAAAATTTATAGAACTCATTTTCGTGTCACCGTTTATTTTAAAATCACATAAGTTTGAATTTAACTTGCTTAATATTAATCGAAACATCAAACGAGTATTACAATCATTTAATATTTATTTTTAATATACTTTATTTATATATAGAGATATATTATAATATCCTATTTTTATTTTATTTATTTTTTAATAACAACAACATATAATACTTCAAATTATATTTCAAATTATTATTTATATATACATACCCACATATCTATTTACAATTAATTGTTCGTGAATCGTCGAGAGCAGTCGAAGGTCAATTGAATATATGAACATCGTTCCAACATTTTCTAGACTCAACATTACATACTTTGCTTATCGTATCGAAATCATATAAAGATTAAGTTTAAATTTGATCGGAAATTTCCGGGTCGTCACAATACCTACCCGTTAAAGAAATTTCGTCCCGAAATTTGAGTAAGGTGGTCATGGCTAACAATAAAAATGATTTCATGATGAATATGAGTTGATAAATAGAGTTTTATCATTATTGATTAATATAGATAAAACGATTCGATTATGTGATGGGTACGAGTGAAACTGTCACAAAAGATTGAGATGAGAAATAAAGATTCGTCTTAACTTTTGACGTATGTGTGTCTTGATTTTTGACATTGTCTTCCGGAATTCAAGGGATTTAAAGAAAATCTTCGAAATCTAAAAGATTTGATTCTTTGGCGAATAAAGAAATCAAGATCTCTATAATTAAATATGATGATCTGCCTCTATTACTTTGTCTGATATTCCCATTATATATTAAACTCTTCCGTTCCATTATCCTCACCATTCCTATATTGTCTTTCTTAGTCCATACATCCAAAAGATTGTGAAAATGCTTAATCCAGTTCTGATTCTTGTTCTTATCCTCACTATCGTAGCAATCATTCTCCTTTTCTAATTACCACCAGAGGAACCATTTTCTTCTACTTTGCCCTTGGGGTTATAATGCTTTTAATTCTCCCGTGTCTTTATGTTGCGATAAACATTGATATACACGGTTTATAATTCCTGTGTTTGTGATCGGCTTTATATTTTCCTTTATTTTTCGGAGCTCCATGCTTTTGTTTTCTCTTCCTGACCCCAAGTCAAGCGAATAATGGTCCAGAATTCGTAGATATAGAGTTTCAAATGATTATAATGTTCTAAGCAGGAAGGAACATGATAGCACAATTTGATTTTCAAATTTATCAAAATTACAGAAGATAGAACTATCAAGAATATATTCTTCTTGATATGTTCGGAGGTTATGTAGAATGAAAGAGTTATGTAACATGACACATGATGATGGTATAATCTACTGTGAACCATCATCACGTTTCATTAGAAACTCAGCATGACTTACTGTAATATAATCACGTTGGCCAAGCGTCATTATATTATACTAACCCATGCTTCAATTCCCAACACTTCTCTACAATTCATTCATAATTTATACTTAGATTTTACAGAAGTTTCCAATATAATGGAATACAGAAAACATAAAGAGGTAGATAATTTCGAACAAGAATATTTATGAAAATATCTTCAGAAATATCGAAGATATTTATGATGATATTTGGAATTTCTAAGTTCGATAGTTGATGAAGAAAGATTTTTCGCAAGATGAGTACGGAGCAAGATATTCTTTAAAGATTTCGACGGATCCAGAATTACCTGAATTCTTTGAATATAGGTTTTGGTCCTTGTATTTTTCCTTGATCTCCTTCATGGTTAGCTCAGTCCGTTTTTCAGTATCAAATTTTCTATCGAGCGTTCCCAACACTCAATTCTTTATCATCAAACTTTTGGCCATTTTGACCATCTAAAATTTTGCTGTTTCCTCTGCATTTAATGCTACCATATCTGAATCATCGGTTATCAATCCGAGGTGGTTTCAAGAGAATTGTGTTTTTAGATGATTAAACGCTGATGGTAATATGGTGGAATATAAAAGGTTTCTCTGATAGCAATAAAAGAGCACGCATGTATATCAAGGTTATAATAAGGTTGTTTCGAATGAAAAGTTGAAGTTGACTTGCTGAATCTGTGACAAAATTGGCTAATTTGAGAAGGGATTGCAAAGTTATTTTTGGTAATAATAATTCCTAAAGGGTTAGCACATATACGTTTTAAACGTTTACTCAGGTTCCGAGTGTTTTTCAGGTGTATAACTATATGCATAAATCTTTCCTTTCGTCGACGAAGTGCGGTTGGTTCATCCTCTCGATTGAGGTGTTTTTAAAGAATCGTGAAAAGTTTGAATGCAGATTGTAATCGTCAAGATACAAATGAGGTTTAAGACGAAATCAAGTGGCAAACTTGAAGAAATGTTTAGTTTCATATGTTATAATCAATATTTTAATTTATTTTAATTGTCCAATGTCATTAGTCCACAGTCGATAGTCCACAGTTAACAGTTCAATAATTCATATATAATTTAATATATAATATTTAAATTAATTAATACGTATCGTGACCCGTGTACATGTCTCAGACTCGATCACAACTCAAACTATATATATTATTGTAGAATCAACCTCAACCCTGTATAGCTAACTCCAGCATTACTGCATATAGAGTGTCTATGGTTATTCCAAATAATATATATAGATGCGTCGATATGATATGTCAAAACCTTGTATACGTGTCCCGATATTTAAAGTGCGTAAAATAAATAACAGAAATTAAATGAAGATAAATAAAATTGCGAGAATTAAAATTGCGATAAATAAAATGCGATAAATAAAAGGTAATACGGAATTGACAGTTAGCTAGGAACAGTTAGCGTGGATTCTTAACAAAATTTCTCATAGTTAAATCGTTTATTTCTAACAAATTTTATTTTGTCCAATGTTTTCTTCACTTGTTAGATTCTGATAGATCAAAATCCAAATATGAAATTGAATAAAAATGGTTATTTTGCGGTAAACGGATACGTATATTGGTGGTTGTAAATAGGATAGTAAATGAATATTGAATTAGACTTGAAAGAATGTACGGTGTACTTATTAATGTAAAATCTAAATATTCCTCGGGTATTACCTACCCGTTAAAATATTTTCATCATTAACAGTTTGTACGAAAGAATTTTTAATTACAATCTTTATGAAAATATATATACATATATATTTTCTTTAGATGTAATCATGGATTTAATGAGTTAATATGATATTAATCTCATTTGATTTTCGTTTGGAACTAGAATGAATAATCTCTAAAACTTTAGAGATTACATAATCGTCATGTAGAACGAAGATAAATGATGTAGAACAATTTGTGGAACGATGATTATACTCAAGATACAGAATGAGATGTTGAGGCATGGGATGCGGATGTTGTTGTTAATAGTGGTGATGGTACTGTTGGTGCCAGTGATGTTGCTGAAGCTGGTACGTTTTGCACCATATTCTCCAAATTGATTACTCGAACACGAAGTTCGTTGACTTCTTGTATTATTCTGGGATGATTGTCGGTCGGAACGAGCGGATGAATAAGATTTAGAATTAGAGATAGTATATAATCATGACGAGGTACTCTGGAAATGAGAGAGAAAATGGTATTACGAGCAGGTTCGCCGGTAAGTGCTTTAGGTTCATCGCCAAGAGGTAAATTCGGTTGGTGAAAAGGATCGCCTTCTTCGCGTCTCCATTGATTAAGTCGACTACGAACTCATCAGATGAATTGGGGATGGATGATTAGTTGATTCATTCTGGTGACGCTGCTTCCGGAGCTTAGGTGAATATCCATGTCGGAATAGCTGTCGAAAGCCGAGAAGTTTGAAGTAGTTGCGAGTTCCATCTCATAAGATTGAGTAAAGGATTTTTCGATTTGAATGATTTTCGGCTATCGGATGGTATTCTAATTACATAGAATATCTATATATATATAGAGCAAAAGATTTCGTAGATTACGGCGGGATTTTCGGAATATGTCAGGCAAAGTTTACAGTAACAGATACGCTAAGATACGAATCTTGTCTATACACTATTCATGCAATCAATGCAGTAAGATGTGTCTAGACTTTAAGAATGATAAGCAGGTAATTTTGACACGAAATTATAAGCAAAACTTTTGACATGCAGACACAGTCGAAGTCCAGACCCACTAATGCATCTAAACAACAATCAGTTAGACACACTAACGCAAGACCTGGTTCGCTAAGACCACCGCTCTGATACTAACTGAAAGGACCCGTCCTAATCCATCTGGACGAATACATTACAATTGATTTCATCGCGAGGTACTTGACCTCTATATGATACATTTTACAAACATTGCATTTGTTTTTAAAAGACAAACTTTCATTACATCGAAAGTTGATGGCATGCATACCATTTCATAATATATCCAACTATAATTGACTTAATAAAATCTTGATGAACTCAATGACTCGAATGCAACGTCTTTTGAAATATGTCATGAATGACTCCAAGTAATATCTCTAAAATGAGCAAATGCACAGCGGAAGATTTCTTTCATACCTGAGAATAAACATGCTTTCAAGTGTTAACCAAAAGGTTGGTGAGTTCATAGGTTTATCATAAAACAATAAAATTCATCATTTTGATAGACCACAAGATTTAAATGCTGCATGGTACAAATGGGCCCGAATCCTATACCCACCTATAATGTACATGCGATATCTTTTAAATACAGTACACCTTTCTCGTGTACGAAATCATCTTTCATAAATCTTAGTAACCGTACACATATCTCGTATACAAAATATAATACACATAACCTGTGTATAAAAATCATTCTCTCGATACATAACATTCACATCAATCGGTGACAATTATCATGTCCACATAATTCAATGGTGGCAATTATCATGTCCACATAATTCAATGGTGGCAATTATCATGTCCACATAATTTCAATGGTGGCAATTATCATGTCCACATAATTCAATGGTGGCAATTATCATGTCTACATAATTCAATAATAATCCGCAGAACTTCTGTCTGCATAATAATTCATTCGAGGAATGTTTTGCTTGTGTCTATCTCGTCAAACATTTATAAAAGCATTTCATGTATTCGCAGTTCAAAAAATGTATTTCAAAAGCATTTAATAAAGCAGTTGTAAAAGTAGCGCATGTATTCTCAGTCCCAAAATGTAAAGAGTAAAAGGGAGCAAATGAACTCACCAAATGTATTTTGTAGTAAAAATACATATGACTATATTGAACAATGCAGGGTTGGCCTCGGATTCACGAACCTATATCATTTATATATATACCTAAATTTGTTCGATTACCATTATATGTGTTAATATATATATATATATATATATATATATATATATATATATATATATATATATATATATATATATATATATATATATATATATATATATATATTAACACATATAATGGTAATCGAACAAATTTAGGTATTATTATAAATTGTTATTTTAGTAACTTGTACGTTTCATTAATAACTAAATTAACTATATTTATTTGTATATACATTAATTAGATAATTAGTATTTACATACACACATATCTATTTACAATTAATTGTTCGTGAATCGTCGAGAGCAGTCGAAGGTCAATTGAATATATGAACATCGTTCCAACATTTTCTAGACTCAACATTACATACTTTGCTTATCGTATCGAAATCATATAAAGATTAAGTTTAAATTTGATCGGAAATTTCCGGGTCATCACAGTAATCTACTGCTACGAGGACATATTCTTTTCCATTAGACTTTGGGAATGGCCCCATGTTAAAACTTGATTTCTTTTCCATTAGACTTTTCGAAGATCTCGCAAGCTTGGATATTAGTCCGAGGCATCTCATTCTTCATAGAGATAATACCTTGCCTTTGGCATGCGTCGCAACGCTTTACAAGCACTTGCGCATCTCGGAATATAGACGGCCAATAAAATCCTGATTCGTAGACTTTTCTTTCGGTTAAGTTTTCTCTATGATGACCTCCAGTTGGTCCATGGTGACATTGGTGAAGAATCCCTGCTGCTTGTTTTTCATCTACGCACCTCCTGATTATCTGATCAGGGCAAATTCTAAACAGGTAAGGAAGTTCCCAGTAGTAGTACTTGGCATCCCTGAAGAACTTCCTTCTTCGAGAGGTGCTCATTCCTTTTTGTACTACTCCGGCAACTAGGTAGTTGGCCATGTCGGCATACCAAGGAGTGTCAGTAAATTGTGATCCTATGTGAGTTTGTCCTAAACTCATAAGCTGTTCTTCCAGAAATTTATCTCTGATATCTTGTTCAGCAAGTTTTTCCATCGCTGGATTCTCCAAACGACTAAGATGGTCTGCTGTGACGTTCTCTGCTCTTTTCTTATCTTTAATCTTAATATCGAATTCCTGAAGGAGTAAGATCTATCGTAGGAGTCTTGGTTTCGCGTCTTGCTTAGTGATGAAAGGACCCATTCATACCAATTATAAACGATTCACCATAGTTGATTTCATTGCGAGGTACTTGACCTCTATATGATACATTTTACAAACATTGCATTCATTTTTAAAAAATAAACTTTCATTTCATCGAAAGTTGACGGCATGCATACCACTTCATCCAATATCCAACTATAAATGACTTAATAATAATCTTGTTGAACTCAACAACTCGAATGCAATGTCTTTTGAAATATGTCATGAATGACTTCAAGTAATATCTCTAAAATGGGTAAATGCACAACGGAAGATTTCTTTCATACCTGAGAATAAACATGCTTTAAAGTGTCAACCAAAAGGTTGGTGAGTTCATAGGTTTCTCATAAACAATAAAATTCATCATTTTGATAGACCACAAGATTTAAATACAGTACACCTATCTCGTATACGAAACCATTTTTCATAATGCTTGGCAGAGTAGGTTCGTATCATTTTCTCCCCCGTAGGTTGCCTCGGGATTTTTAAATAACAGTACACATATCTCGTGCACAAAAATATCATACACATAACCTGTGTATAAAATCATTCTCTCGATACATAACATTCACTTTACTTTCATTGCTTGGCTTGGTAACCGACCTTAACATATAATGCGCATCAATAATATCCCCAAAACAGAACATCTCGTCTGTATGATATATAAACCTCGAAGTACTAAACACCACGCCCACTAGCTCTTTAGTCTAGTGAACATTCTGGGTGGTGGTGTTAAACCCGGTAGCTACCGTTAGGATTCGCGTGAATTAGGGCCATACCCATTTTCTAATTCTTAGGTTACCAAGCAATAATAATCAGGGAAAATATTCATATCAATTAGTGGCAATTATCACGTCCAACTAATTCAATAATAATCCACAGAACATCTGTCTGCATAATAATTCATTCGAGGAATGTTTTGCTTGTGTCTATCTCGTCAAACATTTATAAAACTATTTCATGTATTCTCAGTTCAAAATATATTTCAGAAGCATTTAATAAAGCAGTTATAAAAACAGTGCATGTATTCTCAGTCCCAAAAATATAAATAGTAAAAGGGAATCAAATGAACTCACTATACGATATTTTGTAGCAAAAATATGCATACGACAGAACTGAACAATGCAGGGTTGGCCTCGGATTCACGAACCTATATCATTTATATATATATATATATATATATATATATATATATATATATATATATATATATATATATATATATATATATATATATATATATATATATATATATATATTAACACATATAATATATATATATTAACACATATAATGGTAATAAAACAAATTTATATATTATTTGTGATTTAATTATTATTTTAATTATGTGTTTCATTAATAACCTAATTAATTACATTTATTAATATTTATTATAAAAGTATTAATATAGTTATGTTATATATAGTAAATATGGTTTTATATAACTAATAGTTATTTGATAAAATAATATTGATAACAATAATAATTAAAAAGTTTTATTTTATAATAATAATAATAGTAATAATAATAATAATGATAATTTTTATAATACTTTTAATAATAATGATAGAAAAATGATAATTTTAATAATACTTTTAATAATAATAATAATAATAATAATAATCCTAATAATATGAATAATAATAATAATAATCATATTAATAAAAGTAATAATAATAATAATAATAATAATAATAATAATAATAATAATAATAATAATAATAATAATAATAATAATAATAATAATAATAATAATAATAATAATAATACTAATAATAATAAAAGAGTACAACTTTTAAAGAAAGGAGCTTTAAAAAATAAAACGCCACTGCTAAGGCTCGAACCCGCGACCTCTCATTTAACAAACACCCACCAAACCATTGGACCACTGATTGCTTTCTAATTTAATTCACATATTAATTTATTTACCTATCAATGCTACTGCCTTCATATAAACCCATTTAAACGAAGCCCAAGTACAACTAGATCAAACTATAATAGCCCAAATAGTAATAACCCAATTTAACCAAGCCCAAACCATTGTTTTAAAAGAAAGATGGAACAGTTTCGATGGGTTTCTTCATTAACTTTTATCATCATCGTATAATTATTAATCATGTAGAAACAAAAGGAAACGAACTGCAAAACAAACAACAGTTGTTTGATGCTGGTGTGTGGGTCTCAAAATTTAGTAGTAACAAGTTTGATGATCGAAGATGCTAATAGTTCTGTAACACCTATGATAGATCGGGCCATAACCAGGAACATAAATAGTTTATGATAGGTTGATGGTTTTAATAGGTTTCGAGTAACAAAGGTGGTGAGGGTCTACTGGTAATCAAGTATTAATGCTTCATGTGTTAACCATTTGACCAGAAAATAGAACAAAAACATTCGAGTGGTTTAATGGTGGTGGTACACTGCTAGAATTCGAGCAAAAAGGAGACAAAATCACGAACAACGGCATATAACCGTGGGTTTTTTGGTGGTTTGCGCTGATAGTTTACAATGGTTACAACAAAACAGAAAATTGAGCTGTAGTAGTAGCAAGAATGCCACGATCATCATCATATTCATACAATGTTTTCACTGTTCATCATTATCTTCGTTTAATATTCTGTTCGTCACGCCTCGCGCTGTAACCATCATTCATCATCATAATCCTCTATTATTACAGTCACTATTCATTGGTTCCTTTGTGGGTTTCAAACTATAATTAAAAACAAAAACACAGCAACAGATGTGGTGGTTTGCAATAGTTGTTTAGGGTGATGTTTGGGCTGTAATATAGGAACCAGGAACAGAAGATACTAGGAGCTTTTAGCTGCATTCGCATAGTAAAACGAACAGCAAAATCGAAAGCATCATGGACTGCTTTTAAAAAGAAACGATCTAAACAAGTGTAGCAGGTTCTGGGTGGTAGTTTACGTTCTAAAACTGAAAAAAAAAAACAGTAGTAGCACAACAGTATAGCACCAGTAGGAAACTAGTGATGGATGGTGGTTCTCGGTTAGCAATCAGGAAAAAAAACAGAAATTGATGGTTTCATGGTGGTTTTTGGTGGTTGTAAGTTTGAAGATGGCAACGATGGTAGTGTTGATTTAAGGTAGTGGTGGCTTGATAGTAGTGAAATGTACCGTTCATAATGATTATAAACGTTTCATATTAATTGATTTCGTTGCGAGGTTTTGACCTCTATATGAGACATTTTTCAAAGACTGTATTCGATTTTTAAAACAAACCATAACCTTTATTTTGTCGATAAGGGTTTAAGATATTATGAAGATTATCAAATAATGATAATCTAAAATATAATGTTTTCACACGACCATTACATAATAGTTTACAATAATATTACACAACAATATAAGTCTTCGAATACAGTTTTTAAACAATATTATACAAGCATGCAGTGAAAGGACCCGTTCATATACATTATAAACGATTCACAATAGTTGATTACATCGCGAGGTATTTGACCTCTATATGATACGTTTTACAAACATTGCATTCGTTTTTAAAAGACAAACTTTCTTTACATCAAAAATTGACGGCATGCATACCATTTCATATTACATCCAACTATAATTGACTTAATATTAATCTTGATGAACTCAACGACTCGAATGCAACGTCTTTCAAAGTATGTCATGAATGGCTCCAGGTAATATCCTTAAAATGAGCTAATGCACAGCGGAAGATTTCTTTAATACCTGAGAATAAACATGCTTAAAAGTGTCAACCAAAAGGTTGGTGAGTTAATAGGTTTATCATATCAATCATTTCAATATATTAATAGACCACAAGATTTCCGTTTATAAATATATGTACACTCGCAAGTGTATAAAAGTATTCTGTAAGTTGTAGGCACCCGGTAACAAGCCTTAACGTTCATGTTTTACCCTCTGAAGTACACCAGATCAGGTGTGTTTAATATAACCTCGAAGTACTAAAGCATCCCATAGTCAGGATGGGGTTTGTCAGGCCCAATAGATCTATCTTTAGGATTCGCGCCTACCGTACATAGACAAGTAGTTTAATGTTACCAAGCTAAGGGTATATTTCTGGTTTAAACCAACGTAGAATTAGTTTTAGTACTTGTGTCTATTTCGTAAAACATTTATAAAACAGCGCATGTATTCTCAGCCCAAAAATATATATTGCAAAAGCAATTAAAAAGGGAGCAAATGAAACTCACAATACTGTATTTTGTAGCAATTATGTATATGACGGCACTGATCAAGTGCAGGGTTTGTCTCGGATTCATGAACCTATATTAAGTATATATATATTTATATGTTGGTCAATATCTGTCTAACAATTTAGGTCAGGTCGTAGTGTATCACAATCCTAATGCTCGAGACCGACATGCAAAAGTCAACAAAAGTCAACTTGACCCAAAATGACTTTCAAAATCTATACATGTTTATTATATAACTTATATATAGTAGTTTTATATATTTAAATATATTTATCAGATCTTATTATACTAAATAATACAAGTCATTTATTAATAAATAAAAATTTATATTAAAATTCATATATGATAAAAATATACTTTTATATATCTCAAGTAATAAAATTTATAAAATTCACTTAATATCATAAAAATATAGTGGTATGTATTATTAATGTAATTACATTACGTGTGGTAAAAATATCTTTGTACGCATATTTATTTGATAAAATAATATTGATAATAATAATAATGATAAAAATAATAAAATGATAGTTTCAATAAAAATATTAATTTTTAGTAATAAAGATAATTTTAGTAATAACATCAACTGATAACAGTTATAATAATCGTTTTAATAATAATATTAAAATTAATGATAATTCAGTTGACCATATCTTTTAATCCGTTCATCGAAACCACACGATTTCTAAATGAAAAGTTATTAATTTTTTTCTTCAGCTTTTCAACGACATGCATATCATATAACTTATCTCAGTAGCATATGTATCAAATTCGTGATTTATCATAAACTATTTAACAACGAAACTAAGCATACAAACATGCATAATCATATATACTCGAGCACTAGTCAGGGATACACTATTAATATATAAAAGATAAGATATGAATGCTCACGTATCAATATTGTGATTCAATATTGCAGGAAAGTACGTAGACGCAACGAAAATGATAAACGTTAGGTTGACCTCACGAGCAATACCCTTGATCAATACCCATAACCTTCATAGCTATAACCCATAATTTCCTTAGCTATATCCCATTTGAAAACTTATTTTGAAATCGTCTGAATATAACTCCGTCGTAGTATTTTATGTATACAAATAATATCTTGAAATAGTACTAAGTAAATATATATATATATGTAATTCGATTGAGAGAGTTTAGAGAAATATATTTTCAAGTTTCTATGAAATAATGAAACATATTGAATTCTATTTATAATAGATTTTTGAATTATTAAAGTGAATTATTAAAGTATGAATTATTAAAGTGAATTATTAAAGTATGAATTATTAAAGTGAATTATTAAAGTATGAATTATTAAAGTGAATTATTAAAGTATGAATTATTAAAGTGAATTATTAAAGTATGAATTATTAAAGTGAATTATTAAAGTATGAATTATTAAAGTTAAAGTAAAGTAAAAGTAAAAGTAAAGTAAAGGTAAAGTTAAAGTATAGTAAAAGTATAAAACTATGTACGTATAATACGCGTATAAAAATATATAATATTAATTTAAATCGTTATATATATTTAATAAAATAAAATATAAATATCGTTATCTTTATCATACTGGTTAAGTAATGAGTTGTCAAAAAGAATAGATTTCTTAAATCACAGTGGACCTCATAACATAGGCCCGTAATCATATCATAATGTATCTGATAATTCAATCATTTGATATTATCTCTTAATTCTGTCGATAAATATATCGAAACAAATATGTTCATGTAAAGTATCATATATCTAATACTTTGTTAATGTTTTCAGTTAATATTATATATTACATATACATATCTATATACACATAATTGTTCGTGAATCGTCAAACACGGTCAAAGGGTAATTGATTACATGAATGTAGTTCCAAACTTTTTAAGATTCAACATTACAAATTCTGCTTATCGTGTCGGAAACATATAAAGGTTAGGTTTAAATTTGGTAGGAAATTTCCGGGTCGTCACAGTACCTACCCGTTAAAGAAATTTCGTCCCGAAATTTGATCAAGGTCGTCATGGCTAAATTTAAAAATGTTTTCATGACGAATATGAGTTGATAAATAGAGTTTTATCATTATTGAGTAATATAGATAAAACAATTTGATTACGCGAAGAGTATAAGTGAAGCTATCGCAAGAGAGTGAAATGAGTAAACGTATATTCGTTTTAACCGATGACGTAGTTATGATTGATTTCCGGAATTCATGGAATTTAAAGAAAATCTTTGCAATAAGATTTGGTTCTTTGGCGATTAAGGAAATCAGGATCTTATTTGATTAAATGCGATAATCTGTCTCGATTTCTCTGTCTGATATTTTACTATAAATCCGCCCCTTCGTTTCTTTATTTCCACAGCTCACACCTTCTAGTCTTTCTCCCCAATTCATACTTTAAAGCATTCGTTAATATGCTTCATCCAGTATTGATTCTTGATATACTCTTAACTTTCATATCTGTCATTCTTCTTTTTCATCTACCACCGGAGGAAGTTATTTTCTTCTACCATTACCTTGGGGTTATTGTGTTTTTCATCCTCCCGTGTCTTTATATTGCTATACGCATTGATATACAAGGTTTGTAATTTTGGGGTTGTTATCGGGCTTTATATTCTCCATTATATTTCGGAGCTTCATGCTTTCGTTTTCTCTTCCCGACCTTAAGTCAAGCGGATAATGGTCCAGAATTTGTAGATATGAATTTTTGGATGAACATAGTTAATGTTCCAAGAAGAAAATCGTAATGGCACGATCTTGATTTGGCAAATTACCAGAATATCCTAAAATATAGAGCTATCAAGATGATATGTTCTTAATATGTTTGGAAATTGGGTAGAATGTAAGAGTCGTGTAAATAGTACATGATGACGGTATGTTCTGTGAATCATCACGTTCCATTAGAAACTCAGTATGACTTACTGTAATATAATCACATTGATCAAGTGTCATTATATTATACTAACTCATGCTTCAGTTCCCAATACTACTTCAAAAACATTCCTATTTTAAATTCGAATTTTTTTTTTCTTCAGAATTTAGAAACTAACACAGTTTCTTTTTATGTTGTAACGCAGATATTGCGAATAGATAGAAGATTTTGGATAAGAATAGTTGTGAAAATATCTTTAGGAATATCGAAGATATTTATAATAAAAGATACTATAATATCTTAGAATTCTTAACATAGATGGATGATGAAGAAGATTTGTCTGTGAAGGTTTAGAATAAGAAGTAAGGTGTTTGCTAACTATTTCAGTAGACTCTGAATCATTTGGATCCTTTGAAGGCAGGTTTAGTCTTTGTGATTTGTCCACAGCCTCCTTCATGGTCTGCTCAATCCGTTTTCCAGTTTCAAACCTTCTCTTTTTCTCAGCTTTACCACCATACTATTCTTTATCATCAAACTTTTGACTGTTAAATTCGTTTACAGTTTTTACTGCTTCATCAGCATTTTTCCAATTTCAGAGAACTAGTTCATGGTTTGGGATGTTTTTCAGAAAATTCACATTCGAAGTATGTAAGTCTAGGAGATAGACGTTATATGTATACATATAACTTTTGACGTAAAATTGTCGCGAAATTCAAAATACTGATTGCTAATTCCCAGTAGTTGGTGTGATAATTATTGTTACAGGATGTAGGTGAGTACATGATGGGGTTTTAATGAATAAGTATAGTGGCTTTTTGGAGAGGCTTATGTCGAAGGTTAATGAAGTTTTTGATAAGTTTACGGCTAATGTGGCGAGATATGAAAGGTTCCCCGGTAACAATGATGAAGGGGTAATTGTTATAATAAGGTTTATTCGTATAAACAAATGAAGGTGATTTGTTGAAGCTATGACAAAACTGTCTATTTTGGAAAGAGATTGGAAAATTATATTTGGTAATAAATATCAAAGGATCTGACACGGATACGTGTTAAACTATAACTTTGGTTTCGAGAGCTTTTCAGGTGCATGGCAGTGGGTAATGTGTGGTTGGATCATCATCTCGCATGTCTTTAATAATTTCAAAGTGTTTGAACACATATTGTAATTGTTAATATACATATGATGTTCTAAGATTTTGAATGATACAAATATTTTTGTGAGTTCCATGAATAGAAATGAGGTTCTAGGACAGTTTTGAAGTCAAAGTATAGTTTTGAAAGATGTTGAAATATAAGAGTGATGATTTCGGTTATATCTTGAATCGAATTCTGAGATTTCAAAATCAGAATATGTAATTAGATTTTGAATGAGTATGGTTGTTTTGATTTCTATAAAAGAATGTATATTGTTGTGAAAGTAGGGAGTATAATGGATTATTTTCTGAATCAGATTCGAAGAATGTAACATATTAATTGTGAATTTATATATCTCTCGGGTATTACCTACCCGTTAAAAAAAATTTCACAATTAATATTTTGTATAAAAGAATTTTATTACAGTCTTTATGGAAATATATATGTGTATATTTCTTCAGATATAATATAGATTTAATGAGTTAATATTAAATTAAACTCATTTGATTTATGGTTAAGGCTAGCATAGATAATTTCTAAACTTTAGAAATTACATAATCGTCGTAGAATGTTTTCCCAATGAAGTTATGAATCAGTACTTCATCGTTGTGGTATTCCTTGGTATCTACATGGCGTATGACGTCGATGCTCGTGGGACAGATTGTGAAGTTGAGGTTTGCGATGCGGTTGTTGTTGGTGGTGGTAATGGTACTGTTGATGTTGTTGATGGTGGTACTGGTTATGCTGCTGGTGCTGCTACTGGTGTTTGTAACCTTTGCACCATATTCTCCAAAGCCACTACCCGAGCGCGAAGCTCGTTGACTTCTTCTATTACACCGGGGTGATTGTCGGTTCGGACGAGCGGATAAATAAGATCTAGAATTTGGTGTAGTATATAATCATGACGAGATACTCTGGAAATGAGAGAGAAAATGGTGTTTCGGACAGGTTCGCCGGTAAGTGCTTCAGGTTCATTGCCAAGAGGGCAATGTGGTGGATGAAAGGGATCGCCTTCTTCTTGTCTCCAATGGTTAAGTAGATTACGAACCCATCCCCAATTCATTCAGAATAGATGATGGCTAATTGGTTGATTCATTCCGGTCACGCTTCTTTCGGAGCTCATGTGGAAATCCATATTGGCATAGCTGTCGGAATCCGAGGAACTCGAACTGGTTGAGGGATCCATCTTGTATGATCAGGGAAAGAATTTTTTGGTATGAAATAGATTGTAGAATTTAGATTTGGTATTCTTCAATACATAATTTACATATGTATATATAATACCAAAATCCCATAAATTACGGAGGAATCTTTGAAAGATGTCAGTCAAAGTTCACAGTAACAGATATGCTAAGATAAGAATTCGTCTATACACTATTATGCAATAAATGTAGGAAAACGCGTCTAGACTTAAGAATGATAAGCAGGTAATTTCCTAAGGATGGTAAGTAGATGATTTCCGACTAAAAATGATAAGCAAAAATTTTGACATGCAGACACGGTCGAAGTCCAGACTCACTAATGCATCTTAACAACTATCAGTTAGACACACTAATGCAAGACCTGGTTCGCTAAGACCACCGCTCTGATACCAACTGAAAGGACCCGTTCATATACATTATAAACGATTCACAATAGTTGATTACATCGCGAGGTATTTGACCTCTATATGATACGTTTTACAAACATTGCATTCGTTTTTAAAAGACAAACTTTCTTTACATCAAAAATTGACGGCATGCATACCATTTCATATTACATCCAACTATAATTGACTTAATATTAATCTTGATGAACTCAACGACTCGAATGCAACGTCTTTCAAAGTATGTCATGAATGACTCCAGGTAATATCCTTAAAATGAGCTAATGCACAGCGGAAGATTTCTTTAATACCTGAGAATAAACATGCTTAAAAGTGTCAACTAAAAGGTTGGTGAGTTCATAGGTTTATCATATCAATCATTTCAATATATTAATAGACCAAAAGATTTCCGTTTATAAATATATGTACACTCGCAAGTGTATAAAAGTATTCTATAAGTTGTAGGCACCCGGTAACAAGCCTTAACGTTCATGTTTTACCCTCTGAAGTACACCAGATCAGGTGTGTTTAATATAACCTCGAAGTACTAAAGCATCCCATAGTCAGGATGGGGTTTGTCAGGCCCAATAGATCTATCTTTAGGATTCGCGCCTACCGTACATAGACAAGTAGTTTAATGTTACCAAGCTAAGGGTATATTTCTGGTTTAAACCAACGTAGAATTAGTTTTAGTACTTGTGTCTATTTCGTAAAACATTTATAAAACAGCGCATGTATTCTCAGCCCAAAAATATATATTGCAAAAGCAATTAAAAAGGGAGCAAATGAAACTCACAATACTGTATTTCGTAACAATTATGTATATGACGGCACTGAACAAGTGCAGGGTTTGTCTCGGATTCATGAACCTATATTAAGTATATATATATTTATATGTTGGTCAATATCTGTCTAACGATTTAGGTCAGGTCGTAGTGTATCACAATCCTAATGCTCGAGACCGACATGCAAAAGTCAACAAAAGTCAACTTGACCCAAAATGACTTTCAAAATCTATACATGTTTATTATATAACTTATATATAGTAGTTTTATATATTTAAATATATTTATCAGATCTTATTATACTAAATAATACAAGTCATTTATTAATAAATAAAAATTTATATTAAAATTCATATATGATAAAAATATACTTTTATATATCTCAAGTAATAAAATTTATAAAATTCACTTAATATCATAAAAATATAGTGGTATGTATTATTAATGTAATTACATTACGTGTGGTAAAAATATCTTTATACGCATATTTATTTGATAAAATAATATTGATAATAATAATAATGATAAAAATAATAAAATGATAGTTTCAATAAAAATATTAATTTTTAGTAATAAAGATAATTTTAGTAATAACATCAACTGATAACAGTTATAATAATCGTTTTAATAATAATATTAAAATTAATGATAATTCAGTTGACCATATCTTTTAATCCGTTCATCGAAATCACACGATTTCTAAATGAAAAGTTATTAATTTTTTTCTTCAGCTTTTCAACGACATGCATATCATATAACTTATCTCAGTAGCATATGTATCAAATTCGTGATTTATCATAAACTATTTAACAACGAAACTAAGCATACAAACATGCATAATCATATATACTCGAGCACTAGTCAGGGATACACTATTAATATATAAAAGATAAGATATGAATGCTCACGTATCAATATTGTGATTCAATATTGCAGGAAAGTACGTAGACGCAACGAAAATGATAAACGTTAGGTTGACCTCACGAGCAATACCCTTGATCAATACCCATAACCTTCATAGCTATAACCCATAATTTCCTTAGCTATATCCCATTTGAAAACTTATTTTGAAATCGTCTGAATATAACTCCGTCGTAGTATTTTATGTATACAAATAATATCTTGAAATAGTACTAAGTAAATATATATATATATATGTAATTCGATTGAGAGAGTTTAGAGAAATATATTTTCAAGTTTCTATGAAATAATGAAACATATTGAATTCTATTTATAATAGATTTTTGAATTATTAAAGTGAATTATTAAAGTATGAATTATTAAAGTGAATTATTAAAGTATGAATTATTAAAGTGAATTATTAAAGTATGAATTATTAAAGTGAATTATTAAAGTATGAATTATTAAAGTGAATTATTAAAGTATGAATTATTAAAGTGAATTATTAAAGTATGAATTATTAAAGTTAAAGTAAAGTAAAAGTAAAAGTAAAGTAAAGGTAAAGTTAAAGTATAGTAAAAGTATAAAACTATGTACGTATAATACGCGTATAAAAATATATAATATTAATTTAAATCGTTATATATATTTAATAAAATAAAATATAAATATCGTTATCTTTATCATACTGGTTAAGTAATGAGTTGTCAAAAAGAATAGATTTCTTAAATCACAGTGGACCTCATAACATAGGCCCGTAATCATATCATAATGTATCTGATAATTCAATCATTTGATATTATCTCTTAATTCTGTCGATAAATATATCGAAACAAATATGTTCATGTAAAGTATCATATATCTAATACTTTGTTAATGTTTTCAGTTAATATTATATATTATATATACATATCTATATACACATAATTGTTCGTGAATCGTCAAACACGGTCAAAGGGTAATTGATTACATGAATGTAGTTCCAAACTTTTTAAGATTCAACATTACAAATTCTGCTTATCGTGTCGGAAACATATAAAGGTTAGGTTTAAATTTGGTCGAAAATTTCCGGGTCGTCACATGCAGACTCCAATCCTGTCTTTATTTAGCATGCAATAGCGGAAGCTCTTAATAATCACCTGAGAATAAACATGTTTTAAATGTCAACAATATGTTGGCGAGTTATAGGTTTAATCTTTATCTTAAATCATAATAATAATAGGCTACAAGATTTCAATTATAACAGCACACGTAACCCGTGTACAAAATAATACGCGTAACACGCGAATTAAAAATCATTCATATGGAGAACACCTGGTAACCGACATTAACAAAAATGCATCTAGAATATCCCCATCATTCCGGGACTCTCATCGGACATGATAAAATCGAAGTACTAAAGCATCTGTAACCCGGATGGGGTTTGTTAGGCCCAATAGATCTATCTTTAGGATTCGCCTCAATTAGGGTTTCTGTTCCCTAATTCTTATATTACCAGACTAAAAAGGGTGATATTCGGTTTAATAATCCAACCATTGAATGTAGTTTCAAGTACTTGTGCCTATTTTGTAAAATATTTATAAAACTGCATATATTCTCATCCCAAAAATATTCGATAGCAAAAATGGGACTATAACTTACTTTCACAGATTATCCTTTCGTCAGAAAATAATACCGTGCCACTGGTCGATTCACGAACCTATAAATATATACATATATATCAAAATATATTCACAACATTTTTATTACGTTTTAATGATTTAAGTTTGTTAAGTTAGCAGTCCATTGTTAGTAATCTACAACTAATTATCCACAGTCAATAGTACAGAAATAAATCAATATATATTATCGCGAATCAATCCACGACCCAGTGTATACAAGTCTCAGGCTAGATCACAACTCAAAGTATATATATTTTTGAAATTAACCTCAACCATGTATAGCGAACTCTAGCATTATAGCATATAGAGTGTCTATGGTTGTTCCAAATAATATATATAGATGACGCCGATATGATATGTCAAAACATTGTATACGTGTCTATGGTCTATCAAGGTTACATAATATGTTAGAGTACATGTATAATACAATATAAGTTAGTTAAGTTATGGTTAGAATAGATTTGTTACAGATTTCACGTAGCTACAACAAACAAAAATATCCAATTTTGTTTTACCCATAACTTCTTCGTTTTAAATCCGTTTTGAGTGATTCAAGTTGCTATGGTTTCATAATGAACTGAAATTAATGAAACTAAATAGAAAAAGTATAAGTTTATAGTCGAAAATACAGGTTAAAATTCAATTTTGTAAGAGGTAGTCATTTCAGTCGAAAGAACGACGTCTTGATGACCATTTTGAAAAACATACTTTCACTTTGAGTTTAACCATGATTTTTGGAAATAGTTTCATGTTCATAAGAAAAATCATTTTCCCATAAGAACAACTTTTAAATCAAAGTTTATCATAGTTTTTAATTATCTAACCCAAAACAGCCCCTGGTTTCACTACGACGGCGTATGTCCGGTTTTACGGTGTTCTTCGTGTTTCCAAGTTTTAAATCATTAAGTTAGTATAACATATAGATATATAACATGTGTTTAGTTGATTTTAAAAGTTAAGTTAGAAGGATTAACTTTGTTTGCGAACAAGTTTAGAATTAACTAAATTATGTTCTAGTGATTACAAGTTTAGATCTTCGAATAAGATAGTTATATATATATGAATCGAATGATGTTATGAACATCATTACTGCCTACAATTTAGTAGGTAAACCTACTGAAAGTGACAAGAAATGATCTAGCTTCAAAGGATCTTGGATGGCGTGAAAGTTCTTGAAGTAGAATCATGACACGAAAACAAGTTCAAGTAAAATTTTTACTCGAATTAAGATAGTTTATATTTATAGAAATTGAATCAAAGTTTGAATATGAGTATTACCTTGATTTAGAAAGATAACCTACTGTAAATAACAAAAGTTTATTGATCTTAGATGATTACTTTGAATGGATTAGAAAGATTGAAAGTAATCTTGGAATCTTGAAAGGTTTTTCTTGAAGTGTTCTTGATGTGTTCTTGAAAGATTCTTTTTATGGTGATCTAAGCTTTGATTATGAGATCAAAACTTGCTGAATATGATGAGAGTTAGAAGAGGCCGAATTGTGTGTGTTTAGAGAGTAATATGATGTAGTAATCTAGCATGAAATGGATGTATATATCCATGCTAATCCCAGGTTTTTTTTTTTTTGTTAGTCAACAAAGGCTTTTCTAGATTTGTTATTTAACTTAATCATTCATGGTAAATGACAAAGGTTAATCCCTACATGTTTCTATAATGGATGATGAGTCATTTAGGGCTGCTAAGATCAAATTATTGAGTGTATGTATCAATAGTAAGTGAAGGTATTTCGTATGCCCGAGAGACATATTAAATAAATGTGGCTAATGTGTTATGATCCAAGTCGGGTCATACCCAATAACAAGCTTACCAACACCTTATATGTATTTAATCTTAATGATTGGATCATTAAATAAATACGCGACACTTGAACTTTAGAAAATCGGTTTTCTAAAATATTATTACTTGAGATAAATTATTTGGATAATTTATATGATAAGGATTTAATTATTTATAAGATTAAATAGTTATGTTGTGATACATTTTATAAAAGGATTTGTAAAATGTAAACAACAATTACATGGCATTATTTTGTAACAAGTTTTATATAAAAATGGAAGTAACATTTTTTTTTAAAAACCTTGATGGGGGACGGTTTTTTTAGGGAACCAAGGTCACCACCCCATGCTGGTTTCTACTTCCAATATATGCCATAACTCCTTAGTTATTGATGCTTGACCAAAAGAACTAGCACATGCATTCGAAAGTTCAAGTAATAAACTAAAACTCTCTCTTTTTCTGCTGAAAACTGCCGAGATTTTTGAGGGAAGTAGAAGAAGTTTTGAGTTTATTGGAAGCTCATTTTCTAGTGTATTTAAATCCTAACTAAAGTTCAAGGTGTTGGTCACAAGTTTGGGGTATTATCCCTTGAGGTTTCATTGCTTTGAAGCTCCATTTATCAACATCATCTTCACCATCTTCTTGCTACTTGTAAAACGACCCTCAACAAGTTTGAGGAGGTAAATTCTTATTCCTTCTCTTTAGTTTGTAAGTATAGCTTCAAGACTTGATGTCTTCATGGAATTCAATCTAAAATGGTTTAACATATACATTTGTTTATAAATGAAATAACACTTCTGCTTGCCTTAATACTCTTAAATTGGTTTTGTGATTTTATAAATGTTATGAACTTGTTGTTATGTTAAATTCCATCAGTAAGTACACCTAGAAGCTGTGTATTATACGAGTATGAATACGGGTGCATACGAGTAGAATTGTTGATGAAAATGAACGAGAACGTAATTGTAAGCATTTTTGTTAAGTAGAAGTACTTTGATATGTGTCTTGAAGTCTTTCAAAAGTGTACTAATACATCTTAATACACTACATGTATATTCGTTTTAACTGAGTCTTTAAGTCATCGTTAGTCGTTACATGTAAGTGTTGTTTTTGAAAGCTTTAAGTTAACGATCTCATTTAATGTTGTTGAAAGCTTTAAATCAAATTTTAACACATTTTTAATAAAGCGATATTAACCCAAACAAAAAATTTCCAAGCCAGGGGCTCTGCCCCTTGGACCTCGCCAGGGGTTGCCACCCCTTGGACCCCACTATCGGGGGCGCTGCCCCCGAACCCCCTTCATAATCAAGATAAGTTCAAACAAGTGTTTACTCCACACTTTCCCATACTTGTTCGATATTTATCAAGGTTATTTTGGTTAACAAATTAATTCCATTACACTTAAATCATATTGGTGACACAAATCACCAACAATGAATATATCTTAATACGATATATATACATTAAAATGTCGTTACAACGATAATCGTTACATATATGTCTCGTTTCGAAATTCTTAAGTTAGTAATCTTGTTTTTACATATGTAGTTCATTGTTAACATACTTAATGATATATATAATTATCATTTTATCATGTTAAATATAGTGTAACAATATCTTAATATGATACATATGTATTTAGTAAAACGTTGCTATAATGATAATCGTTATATATATCGTTTCGAGTTTCATAATTCAATAGTCTCATTTTATGTATATAACTCATTATTAATATACCTAGTGAGATACTTACTTTTCATAATATCATGTTAGCTATATACATATCCATATATATCTCATCATATAGTTTTTACAAGTTTTAACGTTCGTGAATCGCCCGTCAACTTGGGTAGTCAATTGTCTATATAAAGCTCATTTCAAATAATCAAGTCTTAACAAGTTTGATTGCTTAACATGTTGGAAACATTTAATCATGTAAATATCAATTCCATTTAATATATATAAACATGGATAAGTTCGGGTCACTACAGTACCTACCCGTTAAATAAATTTCGTCCCGAAATTTTAAGCAGTTGGAGGTGTTGACGTATCTTTTGGAAATAAGTGCGGATATTTCTTCTTCATCTAATCTTCATGTTCCCAGGTGAACTCAGGTCCTCTATGAGCATTCCATCGAACCTTAACAATTGGTATCCTGTTTTGCTTAAGTCTTTTAACCTCGCGATCCATTACTTCGACGGGTTCTTCAATGAATTGAAGTTTTTCATTGATTTTAATTTCATCTAAAGGAATGGTGAGATCTTCCTTATCAAAGAATTTCTTCAAATTCGAAATGTGGAAAGTGTTATATACGTTGGCGAGTTGTTGAGGTAATTCTAGTCGGTAGGCTACTGGTCCGACACGATCTATTATCTTGAATGGTCCAATGTACCTTGGATTTAGTTTCCCCCATTTACCAAATCGAACAACACCTTTCCAAGGTGAAACCTTAAGCATGACCATCTCTTCAATTTCAAATTCTATATCTTTTCTTTTAATGTCTGCGTAGCTCTTATCGACTTTGAGCGGTTTTCAACCGTTGTTGAATTTGAATGATTTTCTCTATAGTTTCATGGATTATCTCTGGACCCGTAATCTATCTATCCCCCACTTCATTCCAACAAATCGGAGACCTGCGCTTTCTACCATAAAGTGCTTCAAACGGCGTCATCTCAATACTCGAATGGTAACTGTTGTTGTAGGAAAACTCTGCTAACGGTAGATGTCGATCCCAACTATTTCTAAAATCAATAACACATTCTCATAGCATGTCTTCAAGTGTCTGTATCGTTCTTTCACTTTGTCCATCAGTTTGTGGATGATAGGCTGTACTCATGTCTAGACGAGTCCCCAATCATTGTTGCAACGTCTGCCAGAATCTTGAAACAAATTTGCCATCCCTATCAAAGATAATAGAGACTGGTATTCCATGTCTGGAGACGACTTCCTTCAAGTATAAACGTGCCAACTTTTCCATTTTATCATCTTCTCTCATTGGCAGAAAGTGTGCTGACTTGGTGAGATGATCGACTATTATCCAAATAGTATCATAACCACTTGCAGTTCTTGGCAATTTAGTAATGAAATCCATGGTAATGTTTTCCCATTTCCATTCTGGGATTTCATGTTGTTGTAGTAGACCTGATGGTTTTTGATGTTCGGCTTTGACCTTAGAACACGTCAAACATTCTCCTACGTATTTAGCAATATCGGCTTTTATACCCGGCCACCAAAAGTGTTTCTTGAGATTCTTGTACATCTTCCCCGCTCCAGGATGTATTGAATATCTGGTTTTATGTACTTCCTTAAGTACCATTTCTCTCATATCTCCAAAATTTGGTACCGAAATTCTTTCAGCCCTATATCGGGTTCCGTCTTCCTGAATATTAAGATGTTTCTCCGATCCTTTGGGTATTTCATTCTTCAAATTTCCCTCTTTTAAGACTCCCTGTTGCGCCTCCTTTATTTGAGTAGTAAGGTTAGTACAAATAATTATATTCATAGCTTTTAACCTTATAGGTTCTCTGTCCTTTCTACTCAAAGCGTCGGCTACTGCATTCGCCTTCCCCAGGTGGTAACGAATCTCAAAATCGTAATCATTCACTAACTCAATCCACCTATGCTGCCTCATGTTCAGTTCTTTCTAATTAAATATGTGTTGGAGACTTTTGTGGTCGGTATATATAATACTTTTGACCCCATATAAGTAGTGCCTCCAAGTCTTTAATGCAAAAACAACAGCGCCTAATTCCAAATCATGTGTCGTATAATTCTGCTCGTGAATCTTCAATTGTCTAGGCGCATAAGCAATTACCTTCGTTCGTTGCATTAATACACAACCGAGACCTTTCTTTGAGGCGTCACAATATATCACAAAATCATCATTCCCTTTAGGCAATGACAATATAGGTGTCGTAGTTAACTTTTTCTTCAACAATTGGAACGCTTTCTCCTGTTCATCCTTCCATTCAAATTTCTTCCCTTTATGCGTTAATGCAGTTAAGGGTTTTACTATTTTGGAAAAATTTTGGATGAACCTTCTGTAGTAACCAGCCAGTCCTAAAAATTGGCGTATATGCTTCAGAGTTTTCGGGGTTTCCCACTTTTCAATGGTTTCAATCTTTGCCGGATCCACCTAAATACCCTCTTTGTTTACTATGTGACCGAGAAATTGAACTTCTTCCAACCAAAATGCACACTTTGAAAACTTAGCGTACAGTTTTTCTTTCCTCAGCAACTCTAGCACTTTTCTCAAATGTTCTTCATGCTCTTGATCATTCTTTGAGTTAATGAGTATGTCATCGATGAAAACAATGACAAACTTGTCAAGATATGGTCCACACACTCGGTTCATGAGGTCAATGAACACAGCTGGTGCGTTAGTCAACCCAAACGGCATAACCATAAACTCGTAATGACCGTAACGTGTTCTGAAAGAAGTCTTCGAAATATCATCCTCCTTCACCTGCATTTGATGATACCCAGAACATAAGTCAATCTTCGAATAAACTGACGAGCCTTGTAGTTAATCAAATAAGTCGTCGACTCTCGGTAATGGGTAACGGTTCTTGATGGTAAGTTTGTTCAACTCTCGGTAGTCGATACACAACCTGAATGTATCATCCTTCTTTTTGACAAACAAAATAGGAGCTCCCCATGGTGATGTACTTGGTCGTATGAAACCACGCGCTAATAGTTCTTGTAATTGGCTTTGGAGTTCCTTCATTTTGCTGGGTGCGAGTCTGTATGGAGCATGAGCTATTGGTACCGCTCCTGGTACAAGGTCTACTTGAAATTCAACGGATCGGTGTGGAGGTAGTCCCGGTAATTCTTTCGGAAATACATCGGGAAATTCTTTTACGATGGGAACATCATTGAAGTTCTTTTCTTCAATTTATACTTTTGCAACATGTGCTAGAATAGCATAGCAACCTTTTTTTTATTAATTTTTGCGTCTTCAAATTACTAATAAGATTTAGCTTCGCGTTGCTCTTTTCTCCGTACACCATTAAGGGTTTTCCTTCTTCTCGTACAATGTGAATTGCATTTTTGTAACACACGATCTCTGCCCTCTCCTTTTTTAACCAGTCCATGCCAATTATCATATCAAAACTCCCTAACTCTACTGGTATCAAATCAATCTTAAATGTTTCGCTAACCAGTTTAATTTCTCTGTTCCGACATATTTTATATGCTGAAATTAATTTACCATTTGCTAATTCGAGTAAAAATTTATTATCCAAAGGCGTCAATGGATAACTTAATTTAGCACAAAATTCTTTACTCATATAACTTCTATCCGCACCCGAATCAAATAAAACATAAGCAGGTTTTTCTTCTATAGGAAACGTACCCGTAACAAGTTCTGGGTCTTCCTGCACTTCTGGTGCATTAATATTGAAAACTCCTCTCCGGCCTTGACCATTATTATTCCCCTGGTTGGGACACCTACTTTTGTAATGGCCCTTTTTCCCGCATCCGAAACAAGTAACATCGTCATTTTCTATTCCATTAACCCTTGGTACGTAAACTTCACACTTTGCCACACTATTCCTCCTTCTTTTACACTTGGTATATGATACCGAACAGAAAGTATTCGGATAGTATCCTTCACACCTTTTGCATGGAATTTTTTGATTTTGGTTGTCATTTTTGTTATTGAAATACTTGTTGGGCTTGTTGTTGTTGGGTCATTTGTTGTAGTTGTTATGGGAGTTATTGTAGTTGTTGTTGGGATTGCGATTGTTGTTGCGGTTAATGTTGCGGTTGTTGTGGTTGCTATAACGATTGTTGTTGCTGTAAGATTGGTGACCCTTGTCACTGTTTTCTTCCCACTTTCTCTTGACTTGTTTTATTTTGGCCTCCTCGGCCGCCTGCTCTTTAATTCTTTCCTCAATCTGGTTTATGAGTTTATGAGCCATTCGATTTGCCTTTTGTATAGAGGCGGGCTCGTGTGAACTTATATCTTCTTGAATCCTTTCTGGTAACCCTTTCACAAACGCGTCGATCTTCTCTTCTTCATCTTTGAACGGTCTTGGACACAATAGGCACAACTCTGTGAACCATCGTTCGTACGTGGTAATATTGAATCCTTGTATTCGTAACCCTTTAAGCTCTACTTTGAGCTTATTGACCTCGTTTCTGGGACGGTACTGCTCAGTCATCAAGTGTTTGAATGCTGACCACGGTAGTGCGTAAGCAGCATCTTGTCCCACTTGCTCTAGATAGGTATTCAACCATGTTAATGCAGTACCTGTGAAGGTATGCATGGCGTAATTCACCTTATCTTCTTCGGTACATTTACTTATAGCAAACACCGATTTGACTTTCTCAGTCCACCGTTTCAATCTGATTGGTCCTTCGGTTCCATCGAATTCCAAAGGTTTACAGGCAGTGAATTCTTTGTAGGAGCATCCTGATGTGTTCTAGAGGGTGTGTATGAAACGGCTATCAGTTTTATATTTATTTACTACAGGAAATCACCTAAATTAAACTAAAACACAAAAGGCAAGTATACCTATCGTGTAATAAAATAGCTAAGGTAAAGTCCGGGAGGTCGATCCGTGGACACTATTATTGGGTGTCTTACTAGGTCAAATTAGTTATTTAAGTAATTCAACTAGATATAGTAATTATAGGTAACTTTAGGGGGATTTACCATTTAATGACTGGTTTGTCGATTTATATTTTAAGCGTACAGATAAATGACGATAATTAAAGTGCGTAAAATAAATAACAATATTTAAATGACAATAAATAAAATTGCGAGTAAATGAAAGTACGATGAGAAATGCAATAAAAGAATTATGCTTATTTAAACTTCCGTAATCATGATGTTTGACGTTTTAATTTTAATTTATTATGCTGGGTTAATTGTCCTTTGTCCTGGATTTATTTGATACCTATCTGGTTTTTGCCCATAATAGTTCATCGGTCATAATTATAAAATGATCGTCAAATTAACCTTATACCCGAAGTCAAATATTCCAACTAATTGGGGATTCGAACTGTAAATAGGTCTTAATACTTTGTTAATAATTACACCAGGTTATCGACTGTGTGTAATCCAAGGTCTTAATACTTTGTTAACAATTACACCAATTACCCTTGTATGTAATCCACCCCTGTTTTAATTAGTCCATGATTATTAATTTACCCACTTGGCCAGAATGAATAATAAATTACCCAACCCAATTGATTAATTAAATGATTGTAAAAGATGTCGTATAAACGTCACTAAATAGGACATGCATAATCATTTAATAATTATTAGATTAACTAATTTGAAGATAGGTTCGACAGACTCCAAAGAGTTGTCATTCGATTAGACAATACCCCCATCTATTAATGGTCCATGGTCCAATGTCCACAAGTGTCGGTCTTTTGTCCATACTCTAATTATGGTACAAAATCCAATAACCCAATCTTTAATATTTAGTCCAACATCATGATTACTTCGGCTCAAATAAGCATAATAATAACTTAGTTACGAGACATTAATTTAAAAAGGAAGAACATAGCTTACAGTGGTGAATAATCACGTAGCGTTACACAGACAGAGTTCCGACTTTAAAACCCGTAAAACATTTCTTACAATAACTCAATTATTATTAAACTTAAATTAAAATTATAATTATAAATATATATAAATTACATATATAGAGAAAGAAGATTGGAAAAAGGTGTGTCTTTCTTCATTCTCCGTAGTCTCGTTTTATAGGCAAATGATGAATTTGAAATTTTCACTTATGACCCCTTAACTATGCTCAATTAACAACTTTTTATTATTTATTATTATTCTTATTATGAATTATTTAAATATTAAATTATATTCTTGTGCATAGTTGACTTGTACTTTCAGCTCCGTTGCGTCGAGCGTTGAAAGTTGGTTCATGTCTCGGTTCCGGATTTTCGAACGCCTTTTCGTATAATTTAATATCTTGTACTTTGCGTTTTGCGGCTTGTACGTTTGTAATTTTTAGACATTTCTCATCAATATATTGAACCACTTGGATTGTACTTTGTACTTTTTAGCTTTTTGGTCATTTGCGTCTTCAAATCGTCGAATCTGCCTTTTGTCTTCACCTTTTATTTAAACGAATATCACTTGTAAATAGAACAATTGCAACTAAAATCTTGTCTTTCTTGAGGGATAATGCTATGAAATATGTGTTCGTTTTTAGCATTATCAATATTCCCACACTTGAGCGTTGCTTGTCCTCAAGTAATTTAGTCTTGAAATAAAAACATACTTGAATCACTTCTTTATTCTTCACACTTTGTACATCAGTGATTTCAATACGGCGGTTATGAACAATGATAGTAACGATGTGGTTTACAGTCTCACATGACTATAAAAATTTAGATCCGTTAGGAAATTGGATCTTTATGAAAACCTTTAATCTTTTGAAAATTCAATCTAGTTTTTATCCTAGATAAGTTTTCCGGAATACCCTTCACCGGTGTTGCAAAATGTTATTGTGGGTTTTGTGGGTTTCGGATTTTAAAATTTTAGCTCAAAACTTTACGGTTTTGTGTCACCCACTTGCTAACCTTGTATTAGGAAAGCAACACGTCCAGTTTACTTGTCCCGTATATTACCTTTCGGTAAACTACCGTCCGGTTGTAAAGGAAAGCGATGAACAAGAAACTGTTAAGGCAATATCTAATGACATGCATTTGTTCATGGTCTAAAACGTGTCGGATGCTATTACTATCCTTTATAGGAGCAATAGTAAAGATCATCCTATAATTTTTCTGGTCTGGCACAAGGTCCTGTCTTTGACCATGCTATGCAACCACCGTTCTTACGGTTGACACCCGATATGGTTCAGGTGACCTAATGAATTCTGATGAATTCTCAGGATTTTACGTTCAATGGTAATGAACGCATTGAAAATAGGTTTTCAGAAAACAAATCGGTTTGTAATTTGATCAAAATATTTTCTCGTTCAAGTTCGAGTTTAGATATCATCGAATTCCATGAGTTTGTAATTCTCAATCTTTAAAGTCAATCTCAAGGATTGAGTAATATCAGGCTTAAAAGCTGATTTTTAATCTTTAAGGAGATTATCCTTACTGGGGGTCTGATTCATTAGTCTTAACAAGCTAATTTGCACGGCGCCCTCCCCATTTTACGAGACAGATCCTCTCATGGTTAGGATAAGTCTGACCACATGGCGACCCTGTTTGATGCTGAGGTCCGTGGATTTCCTGCTGATTTTAGAGATGACTTTTCTAGATTTTTCGTCAACCTACAGTTGGTCTGGACGACAACTTCTTAACCTAAATCAAGAAGTGCGTGTCTTTTTCGGAAGACTTTACTTCCTTTTAATGATGGAATTGATTCATCGTGTAGATCCATCTTTCTTTCGAATATATTACAGTAAATCTGGTAAAACTGATTAGTTTAGTCCAAAACAAAAGTACCTGCAATAGGCTTGTACAGATATGTGATATATGTTTAAAAGAACTTGGTGAATTCTTCCCACACTCAGCTTTTATTTATTTCTTTCTTTGCCTTTTTATTCCCCTCTATTCCATTTTAAATGAATTCAAGCGTTTTGGGTTGTTTCTCAATTTATGTCCTTTCCAAGGTAACAATAATTTCGGTAGTATCACCTAGTTTTATCGTTCATAAATATGTATAAACATGATTTTGAATTCATTTAGTTGAAAATTTTTCAAATTTTCACAAAATTTGACAATTAAAACAAGTGTAAACCCGAGAGAATTTATAACCCTTCCCCACACTTGAGATCTTGCAATGCCCTCATTTGCAAGAAATCAGTAAAAATTTAAATTCATGAGGGTGATTAGTGTAGAAAAATGATTAAAATTACCGAGTTTGCAAACATATTGTTGTTATTTCACATTTGATATTTTGCGTCTTGTCGTCAAAATTAGTAGCTTTTGCTGAACTTAATGACAGTCTTTGAAAGTGCGTTGTTTTACCCTGTTTTGTACATAAGATAAACTACAAACATATATACATATTTTTGAAGTTTGGTATATTACCCCACTTTCAAAAATTTATAAAATCTAATATTTTTTTTTACATACTTTAAATCAATAAAATTAAAAATAATGATAACAAAATTTGTCGTCCCGCACTTGGGTAAGGCAATTTCGGTTCAATGACCTAGTGTTTAACTCACGACGAAATTTAGAAATCATTTTTTTTAAACTTAATTAAATAAAGTAAATTTTTGTTTTTAAAATCACACAAAACTTAAATTTAAAAAGCATATTAATTTCATATAAAATCTACAAAACAAAAAAAAAAATTCAGAATGGGGGGAGAAACTAGTTCTTTAGTGTCAGCTAGTGGAAAAGACCAATCGGATTCCATTCTCGAAACTACACGAGAACAGAACAACTAACTCTAGACAGCATTTTCTTTTTAGAACATTTTGAATCTCCCCACACTTAGGTAGCTGTGGTGTCAAAATTGTGATTAACTTCATCGTCAATTTTTCTTGGACCATAATCAACTTGCATATCTGTGACTTTTGCTTTAAGCCATTGGTCGGATTCTTGTGTAATATCCACAAATTCAACTAATTTCGCCTTTTCTTTAGGCGACAGATTGGATACTAACCGGTTACATAACTTAAAGTTCCCCTTGGTTCTAGCATCGCGAATTCGTTTAATAAGTTTCTTCATTGAACTATTAATAACGGGATCATTTAATTTCGTATCAACAACGGGGTTCTTTGTTATCAGGTCATCATTAGGTGTTACTTCATTTTCCCCACACTTAGGCGTTTTATTATTGTTGAGCACTACCATTAGAGTTGGTAAAACAACATGGTTCTTACCAATCGTTTTTACTGGTTCAACGGTTTTGGTTGGTGGAGATTTAGACTTTCGAATCATAAAGGTGATCGATTTATCATCATTACTAAGTGTCATTCTACCCTTTCTTACATCAAATAACGCCCAGTGGATGCTAAGAATGGTCGACCTAAAATTAGAGGAATGTTTGGTTCCTCTTCTATGTCAATGATAATGAATTCGACTAGAAAGGTTAAATTACCTACTTGAACGGGTAGGTTGTTAGCAATTCCAACTGGGTGCTTAATGGTTTGATCAAGGAGTCGAACACTCATATCCGTTGGACTTAACTCACCTACTCCTAATCTCTTATATAATGAAAGAGGCATAACACTCACACTTGCACCTAAATCTGCTAGTGCATCATACATGACACAGTCACTTAGTAGACAAGGAACGATAAATTCACCCGGATCACCTACCCTAGGTGGAGGTTTTGGTGGAACTGTCTTCACCGGGTTTACTTCTACGGTTTTTGTTTCTTGCACTTTCTTATTCTTCTTCTTCTTCTTTTTTCTAAAGGTATCACAAACTTTATTACCTATCACTTGCTCATACTCAACTCCTTTTCTTGGAAATGGGATGGGTGTTTTGTATGGTGCCACCACTGGCTTTACATACTCGGGTGGTGGTGGTGTTGTAACTTCTTCATTGTTACTCACATCTAAAACTTTCCCATCTTCTGGTGTTGGTTTTTCAGAATTTGTTGATACCATGTTAACATTTTCATTCCGAGGATTTACTTCATTATTACTCGGTAGCTTTCCTTGTTCCCTTTCACTCATCAATCTAACAAGAGTACCTACTTGTTTTTCTAGATTTAAAATGGAAGCTTGTTGAGTTCTAAATGACTGATCAAACCTCTCATTCGTTTGGGTTTGAGTTTCAATAAATTGTGTTTGAGATTCAACTAGCTTAAATACCACTTCTTCCAGATTTGACTTTTTCTCTTTGGTTTGTTGTGTGGTTTATACAAGCCAGGTCTTTGTTGATTAAAAGTGTTATTCTGAGTTGGTTGGTTATTCGGACCTTGTTGGTTGTATGAGTTATTATTGGGTCCATTTGGATTGTAAAGAATGTTTTAATTTCGATTAAAGTTTGGCCTTGGCGGTTGATAATTATTTCCCGGCCTTTGGTTTATGTAGGAAACATTGTCTCGTTGTTCCATCGTTTGCTCAACATTACAATCTTTTGTTAAGTGTGATCCACCGCTTTGCTCACAACTGATTCATATTGCGTGAATATCTTTAGTCATCTTTTCCATTCGTCTCTCGAGAGCATCTATTTTTGTGGAAACAGAATCAAAGTTATGGCTAGAATCGGCTCTAGCCGCTTTAGATGAATGAAAAATATCTTTTTCCTCATGCCACTCATGAGAGTGGGATGCTGTGTTATCAATGATTTTATGAGCTTCGGTTGCAGTTTTCTTCATAATGGAACCACCAGCTGCTGTGTCGATGTCTTTTCGTGTGGCAATGTCGATGCCTTTATTGAAAATTTGTATTATTTGAAAAGTATCTAAACCATATTGAGGACATCCTCTCAACATCCTTCCGAATCTTGTCCATGCCTCATATAACATTTCATTTAACTTTTGCACGAACGTGGCAATTTCTCCTTGAAGTCTCACGGCTTTAGATGCCGAAAAGAATCTTTGAAGAAATTTCTCAACTAAAATATCCCATGAGTCAATCGTTCCTTCAGGTAACGATTCTAACCAATCTTTGGCTTCTTCTTTTAAAGTCCATGGGAACAACATAAGATAAATAGTTTCATCCTCAACTTCTCGGATTTTAAATAGATTACAAATCCTATTAAAAGTTCGAAGATGTTCGTTTGGATCTTCTTTTGTTGTACCACCAAATTGGCACTGATTGGTGATTATGTGTAGAATTTGTCCTTTGATTTCAAAATCTGATGCTCTAACATCTGGCTGATTAATGGCGTGACCTTGGCCCGTGCGTGTGGCTCTCATTCGGTCTTCCATACTTTGAGGTTCCGTTACTTCCATAATTGAATTTGTTGAATCCGAATCACTAGAAGATTCTGATTTAACTATTTGTGGTTCAGGAGAAATGATTAGTGGTTCAGGATCTTGGAATTGTCCTTGAATATCCTCCGGATTCTCAGTTGTGAAGTCGGGTTCAAAAAATGGATTATCGAAAATTTGAGTTGGAGAACTTGTTCGACTAGATGATGATTCTAAAGAAAAATCAACGGCAACAATATTGGCTAGATGCCTTGATCGAGTTACAAGTGGTGAACGTATGAAAGGTGGTGAACGTTTTGCTCGGTACATTCACTGAATATCCTATTAGTTATAAAAATAAAAATTATATAAGTTATCAAATTAATAGACTTTTCTGATTTTGCCCACGTTTCGAATAGCCAATAGATGCAGCAGGTAGCCAGGACCCTTTAAATCGGAAGCCCACAACTCGCCACTAACAGATCCAACTATTACTACGAACCAGAAAATTTGGATGTCTATCAATTTAATCGCTTAAAATAATTTTCCGTTTGAAATTTTAGAGAAGAAATAGAAAATTCTATGTCCTAAAAACTAGAGCGTCGAGAAATAAAAAAGAAAAAGATTGCGTCGAAAAACGTCGAAAAAATAAAAGGTCGAAAAATAAAAATAAGAAAGTAGCGCGTCGAAACTTAAAAGGGATTCTAAACGAAAAGCGGCAATTACTTAAAATGATACTAAAATTTTAACACGGCGTCGCAAAATTTTAAGCCACCTAAATCTTAGTCTAAAGAAAAAGCACTTAAGAGATTTTACGGCAAAGCCTAAAAATCTAAAAGTATAAAAATAACTATGGTAAAACTAAACTTAATACTAAAAGTTGTAACTAGAGTCTAAAAATCTAAAGGTAATAAAACATAAAATAAATATATATATATATTTTTAATTTTATAGACAAAATCTTAAAAATATATATATATTTTTTTTTAAATTTTTTAAAAAAAAAAATTTTTTTATATTTTTTTTTATTTTTTTAACGATTTTAATATTTCTTTTTTAAGGATTTTAAATTTTTTTTTAAAAAAATTTTCTTTTTTTTACAAAATTAATAATTTTTTTATTATTTTTTTAAAAAACTTTTTTTAACTCATTTACTATTCATGAATAGTAAATGAAACAAAATTAATTAATTTACTATTCACATGAAAGCGACATGATAGAAATTATTAATTATAAGTTACATAATATACTCCTGAAATATTTTATAAATACGCCTTTTTAAAACAATTCAAATTTGATTCAAAATTATTATTATATTATTATATTTTATTTCAATATTATTATATTATTATATTTAATTTCAATATTATTATATTATTATATGTATTAAATTATTATATTTAAATTAATATATCTTTAATCAATCAAAAACTAAAAAAAAACTTAAATACCCCTTGAAGACACAAAAAGTGTCCCCGGCAGTGGCGCCAAAAACTTGATGTGTTCTAGAGGGTGTGTATAAACGGCTATCAGTTTTATATTTATTTACTACAGGAAATCACCTAAATTAAACTAAAACACAAAAGACAAATATACCTATCGTGTAATAATATAGCTAAGGTAAAGTCAGGGAGGTCGATCCGTGGACACTATTATTGGGTGTCTTACTAGGTCAAATTAGTTAATTAAGTAGTTAAATTAGATATAGTAATTATAGGTAACTTTGGGGGGTTTTACCGTTTAATGACCGGTTTGTCGATTTTATATTTTAAGCGTACAGATAAATGACGATAATTAAAGTGCGTAAAATAAATAACAATATTAAAATGACAATAAATAAAATTGCGAGTAAATGAAAGTACGATGAGAAATACAATAAAAGAATTATGCTTATTTAAACTTCCGTAATCATGATGTTTGACGTTTTGATTTTAATTTATTATGCTGGGTTAATTGTCCTTTGTCCTGGATTTATTTGATACCTATCTGGTTTTTTCCCATAATAGTTCATCGGTCATAATTATAAAATGATCGTCAAATTAACCTTATACCCGAAGTCAAATATTCCAACTAATTGGGGATTCGAACTGTAAATAGGTCTTAATACTTTGTTAATAATTACACCAGGTTATCGACTGTGTGTAATCCAAGGTCTTAATACTTTGTTAACAATTACACCAATTACCCTTGTATGTAATCCACCCCTGTTTTAATTAGTCCATGATTATTAATTTACCCACTTGGCCAGAATGAATAATAAATTACCCAACCCAATTGATTAATTAAATGATTGTAAAAGATGTCGTATAAACGTCACTAAATAGGACATGCATAATCATTTAATAATTATTAGATTAACTAATTTGAAGATAGGTTCGACAGACTCCAAAGAGTTGTCATTCGATTAGACAATACCCCCCATCTATTAATGGTCCATGGTCCAATGTCCACAAGTGTCGGTCTTTTGTCCATACCCTAATTATAGTACAAAATCCAATAACCCAATCTTTAATATTTAGTCCAACATCATGATTACTTCGGCTCAAATAAGCATAATAATAACTTAGTTACGAGACATTAATTTAAAAAGGAAGAACATAGCTTACAGTGGTGAATAATCGCGTAGCGTTACACGGACAGAGTTCTGACTTTAAAACCCGTAAAACATTTCTTACAATAACTCAATTATTATTAAACTTAAATTAAAATTATAATTATAAATATATATAAATTACATATATAGAGAAAGGAGATTGGAAAAAGGTGTGTCTTTCTTCATTCTCCGTAGTCTCGTTTTATAGGCAAATGATGAATTTGAAATTTTCACTTATGACCCCTTAACTATGCTCAATTAACAACTTTTTATTATTTATTATTATTCTTATTATGAATTATTTAAATATTATATTATATTATATTCTTGTGCATAGTTGACTTGTACTTTCAGCTCCGTTGCGTCGAGCGTTGAAAGTTGGTTCATGTCTCGGTTTCGGATTTTCGAACGCCTTTTCGTATAATTTAATATCTTGTACTTTGCGTTTTGCGGCTTATACGTTTGTAATTTTTAGACGTTTCTCATCAATATATTGAACCACTTGGATTGTACTTTGTACTTTTTAGCTTTTTGGTCGTTTGCGTCTTCAAATCGTCAAATCTGCCTTTTGTCTTCACCTTTTATTATTTAAACGAATATCACTTGTAAATAGAACAATTGCAACTAAAATCTTGTCTTTCTTGAGGGATAATGCTATGAAATATGTGTTCGTTTTTAGCATTATCACATCCCACACGATTTCTTGTGGAATTAGTTCCACTGCTAGAACCAGAGTTATTGTTGTTATTTTCCATTGCGGCCTGTACTGCGGCTATGTTCGCAGCAAGGAAAACACGGAAGTCTTCCTCACTCATGTTCAAGTTCTGGCGAGTCGTCGGTGTCATTTCCTTCAAAAATAGCTAAAAGGATTAAGTTAATCATATAGAATATTAAGAGTAGTCAATAGTATTTCGTAGCATAATATGAACTCATTTATAAAAGCTTTTTCTTCATATTAGCGTTTTATAGTTTTACTTCGGGTAGTACCTACCCGTTAAGTTCATACTTAGCAGCTAATATACAATTCAACTACTACGATTCTATATGAATAACTAAATACAATAATATTTCGCGTTCAAACTTTTATACAATATTTTACAATTTTACAATACCGCTATTTTACATATAGCATAAAATATAGCACATAATAACTTTGATACAAAACAGTTGTGACGAAAATTCTAGTTAATACGCAAGTCGTTCAGCAAAGGTAATAAAGACACGCAACTCATAAGTCCAGAAACAAGTCATGCATTCTGGTTTTACTAAGACTATTTCCCATCCTTGATCCTGTGGAAAATATCTGTGGTGACCGTTGGCTAGGCAGTATGTTGTAACGTCGTCAAAAGGACGGGTGTTACGTAATGCCCAACAGCCCGGTAACAATCTAAAAACCTTGTTTCTCACCCCAACTACTGAGTCCGTCACTTGTGAGAATGTTTTATTTAACATTTGTAATCCGATGTTCTTTTTCTCACTTTGGTGAGAAGCGAACATCACTAACCCGTAAGCATAACATGCTTCTTTATGTTGCATGTTAGAAGCTATTTCTAAAGCACGAAGTCCTATGTTGGGATATGTTGAGTTAAAATAGGTTCTTAACCCGTAGCGTAAAATTGCACTTGGGTTCCACTCATTTAACGCTTTAAAGAAAACACTGCGTAACTTACGGTCTCCCCAATGTGATATACCCCATTTTTCAAAAGAACGCCTTTTATAAACTAAGGCATGCCTGGAACGTTCTTCAAATTTTCTGCAAACTAATTTTGCCGTAAATAATTGTGCCGATGAATTCTGACTGACTTTTGACAAGATTTCATCAATCATGTCCCCGGGTAGGTCTTCTAAAATTTTCGGTTGTCTATCCTTAACATCCATTGTGTGTTTTCTACTGTAAAATAGATGAGGATTAGATTCGTAAAAGATAATTATCAAATAATACAAGCAATTTTTACATACAACATAAAAGTACAAGCACACTTATATTACATATTTTACATATCATGATTACAACTCTTTATTCCGACTCACTCGTTTCTTCCTCCTCGGACTTTGTTCGTTTCGCTAATTTCCTAGGGATATATGGTGCTCCTCTAATACGAGCCATCGTTTTCACAAATGGTTTAGAAAAACCTGGTGGCTTAGATGTTCCCGGGTTATAGTGAAAGTTTAAGAAATACGGGTGTTTACGGTACACCCCATCAGGGTATTTCATGTTAACATAGAGGTCATCGGGGTTGGAATTAGGTTTCTCTATTTTGATGTCTTTTCCCTTATTATTTTCTTTTGCCTTTTCAAATTGGGTTGGGGTAATTTCTATAACATCATCGGAATCCTCGTCGGGATCCGATTCACCAGAAAATTGGTAATTTTCCCAATATTTTGCTTCCTTGGCGGAAACACCATTGACCATTATTAACTTTGGTCCTTTGGTTGAGGATTTTCTTTTATTTATCTGTTTTTCTGTGGTTCCTAATATTTCCTCCTCCGGAACCTCTTCTTCCGGTTCCTCTTCTCCTGGTTCCTCCTCTTCCGGTTCCTCTTCTTCCCGTTCCTCTTCGGGAATTTGTGAATCTTCCCAAAATATATTCGACTTTTCATTATTATTAGGTAAGTCGATGGGATTTGTACCAGAGATAGACATCTATCACACAATATCAAACACGTTAAGAGATTAATATATCACATAATATTTACATGTTAACAATATATAGTTTTCAACAAAAATGTTAAGCAATCGTTTTTCAAGTAAGCACGGTCGAAGTCCAGACTCACTAATGCATCCTAACGAACTCGATAATACACACTAATGCAAATTTCTGGTTCTCTAAGACCAACACTCGGATACCAACTGAAATGTCCCGTTCATAATGATTATAAACGTTTCATATTAATTGATTTCGTTGCGAGGTTTTGACGTCTATATGAGACGTTTTTCAAAGACTGCATTCGATTTTTAAAACAAACCATAACCTTTATTTTGTCGATAAAGGTTTAAAATATTATGAAGATTATCAAATAATGATAATCTAAAATATAGCGTTTTCACACGACCATTACATAATAGTTTACAATAATATTACACAATAATATAAGTCTTCGAATGCAGTTTTTTAACAATATTATACAAGTATGCAGACTCCAATCCTGTCTTTATTTAGCATTCAACAGCGGAAGCTCTTAATAATCACCTGAGAATAAACATGCTTTAAACGTCAACAAAAATGTTGGTGAGTTATAGGTTTAATCTTTATCTTAAATCATAATAATAATAGGCCACAAGATTTCAATTATAACCGCACACGTAACCCGTGTACAAAATAATACGCGTAACCCGCGAATTAAAAATCATTCATATGGAGAACACCTGGTAACCGACATTAATAAAAATGCATCTAGAATATCCCCATCATTCCAGGACTCTCATCGGACATGATAAAATCGAAGTACTAAAGCATCCGTAACCCGGATGGGGTTTGTTAGGCCCAATAGATCTATCTTTAGGATTCGCGTCAATTAGTGTTTCTGTTCCCTAATTCTTAGATTACCAGACTAAAAAGGGTGATATTCGGTTTAATAATCCAACCATAGAATGTAGTTTCAAGTACTTGTGCCTATTTTGTAAAACATTTATAAAACTGCATGTATTCTCATCCCAAAAATATTCGATAGCAAAATTGGGATTATAACTCACTTTCACAGATTATCATTTCGTTGGAAAATAATACTTGGCCACTGGTCGATTCACGAACCTATATATATATATATATATATATATATATATATATATATATATATATATATATATATATATATATATATATATATATATATATATATATATATATATATATATATATATATATATATATATATATATACATATATATATATCAAAATATGATCGAAATATATTCACAGCATTTTTATTACATTTTAATGATTTAAGTTTGTTAAGTTAGCAGTCCATTGTTAGTAATCTACAACTAATTGTCCACAGTCAATAGTACAGAAATAAATCAATATATATTATCTCGAATCAATCCACGACCCAGTGTATACAAGTCTCAGGCTAGATCACAACTTAAAGTATATATATATTTTTGGAATCAACCTCAACCCTGTATAGAGAACTCTAGCATTACAGCATATAGAGTGTCTATGGTTATTCCAAATAATATATATATGACGTCGATATGATATGTCAAAACATTGTATACGTGTCTATAGTCTATCAAGGTTACATAATATGTTAGAGTACATGTATAATACAATATAAGTTAGTTAAGTTATGGTTAGAATAGATTTGTTACAGATTTCACGTAGCTACAACAAGCAAAAATAAACAATTTTGTTTTACTCATAACTTCTTCGTTTTAAATCCGTTTTGAGTGATTCAAGTTGCTATGGTTTCATAATGAACTGAAATTTTTGAAATTAAATAGAAAAAGTATAAGTTTATAGTCAGAAATACAAGTTACAAGTCAATTTTGTAAGAGGTAGTCATTTCAATCGAAAGAACGACGTCTTGATGACCATTTTGAAAAACATACTTTCACTTTGAGTTTAACCATGATTTTTGGATATAGTTTCATGTTCATAAGAAAAATCATTTTCCCAGAATAACAACTTTTAAATCAAATTTTATCATAGTTTTTAATTATCTAACCCAAAACAGCCTTCGGTTTCACTACGACGGCGTATGTCCGGTTTTACGGTGTTCTTCGTGTTTCCAAGTTTTAAATCATTAAGTTAGTGTATCAAATAGATATAGAAAATGTGTTTAGTTGATTTTAAAAGTCAATTTAGAAGGATTAACTTTGTTTGCGAATAAGTTTAGAATTAACTAAACTATGTTCTAGTGATTACAAGTTTAGATCTTCGAATAAGATAGTTATATATATGAATCGAATGATGTTATGGACATCATTACTACCTAAAATTTAGTAGGTAAACCTACTGGAAGTGACAAGAAATGATCTAGCTTCAAAGGATCTTGAAGTCTTTCAAAAGTGTACTAATACATCTTAATACACTACATGTATATTCATTTTAACTGAGTCATTAAGTCATCGTTAGTCGTTACATGTAAGTGTTGTTTTTGAAAACTTTAAGTTAACGATCTCATTTAATGTTGTTGAAAGCTTTAAATCAAATTTTAAAACATTTTTAATAAAGAGATATTAACCCAAATAAAAAATTTCTAAGCCAGGGGCTCTGCCCCTTGGACCCCGCCAGGGGTTGCCACCCCTTGGACCCCGCTATCGGGGGCGCTGCCCCCGAACCCCCGTCATAATTAAGATAAGTTCAAACAAGTGTGCACTCCACACTTTCCCATACTTGTTCGATATTTATCAAGGTTATACTTAAATCATATTGGTGACACAAATCACCAACAATGAATATATCTTAATACGATATAGATACATTAAAATGTCCTTACAACGATAATCGTTACATATATGTCTCATTTCGAAATTCTTAAGTTAGTAATCTTGTTTTTACATATGTAGTTCATTGTTAACACACCTAATGATGTATATAATTATCATTTTATCATGTTAAATATAGTGTAACAATATCTTAATATGATACATATGTATTTAGTAAAACGTTGCTATAACGATAATCGTTATATATATCGTTTCGAGTTTCATAATTCAATAGTCTCATTTTATGTATATAACTCATTGTTAATATACCTAGTGAGATACTTACTTTTCATAATATCATGTTAGCTATATACATATCCATATATATATCATCATATAGTTTTTACAAGTTTTAACGTTCGTGAATCGTCGATCAAATTGGGTGGTCAATTGTCTATATAAAGCTCATTTCAAATAATCAAGTCTTAAAAAGTTTGATTGCTTAACATGTTGGAAACATTTAATTATGTAAATATCAATTTCATTTAATATATATAAACATGAAAAAGTTCGGGTCACTACAGTACCTACCCGTTAAATAAATTTCGTCCCGAAATTTTAAGCAGTTGGAGGTGTTGACGTATCTTCTGGATATAAGTGCGGATATTTCTTCTTCATCTGATCTTCATGTTCCCAGGTGAACTCGGGTCCTCTACGAGCATTCCATCGAACCTTAACAATTCTTATCCTGTTTTGCTTAAGTGTTTTAACCTCGCGATCCATTACTTCGACGGGTTCTTCAATGAATTGATGTTTTTCATTGATTTTAATTTCGTCTAAAGGAATGGTGAGATATTCCTTAGCAAAGCATTTCTTCAAATTCGAAATGTGGAAAGTGTTATGTACGTTGGCGAGTTGTTGAGGTAATTCGAGTCGGTAGGCTACTGGTCCGACACGATCAATTATCTTGAATGGTCCAATGTACCTTGGATTTAGTTTCCCCCGTTTACTAAATCAAACAACACCTTTCCAAGATGAAACCTTAAGCATGACCATCTCTCTAATTTCAAATTCTATATCTTTTATTTTAATGTCTGCGTAGCTCTTTTGTCGACTTTGAGCGGTTTTCAACCGCTGTTGAATTTGAATGATTTTCTCGGTAGTTTTTTGGATTATCTTTGGACTCGTAATCTGTCTATCCCCCACTTCATTCCAACAAATCGGAGACCTGCACTTTCTACCATAAAGTGCTTCAAACTGCGCCATCTCAATACTCGAATGATAACTGTTGTTGTAGGAAAACTTTGCTAACGGTAGATGTCGATCCCAACTGTTTCCAAAATCAATAACACATGCTCGTAGCATGTCTTCAAGTGTCTATATCATTCTTTCACTTTTCCAATCAGTTTGTGGATGATAGGCTGTACTCATGTCTAGACGAGTCCCCAATGCTTGTTGCAACGTCTGCCAGAATCTTGAAACAAATCTGCCATCCCTATTAGAGATAATAAAGACTGGTATTCCATGTCTGGAGACGACTTCCTTTAAGTATAAACGTGCCAACTTTTCCATTTTATCATCTTCTCTCATTGGCAGAAAGTGTCCTGGTACAAGGTCTATTTGAAATTCAATGGATCGGTGTGGAGGTAGTCCCGGTAATTTTTTCGAAAATACATCGGGAAATTCTTTTACGATGGGAACATCATTGATGTTCTTTTCTTCAGTTTGTACTTTTTCAACATGTGCTAGAATAGCATAGCAACCTTTTTTTTATTAATTTTTGCACCTTCAAATTACTAATAAGATTTAGCTTCGCGTTGCTCTTTTCTCCGTACACCATTAAGGGTTTTCCTTCTTCTCGTACAATGTGATTTGCATTTTTGTAACACACGATCTCTGCCCTCTCCTTTTTCAACCAGTCCATGCCAATTATCACATCAAAACTCCCTAACTCTACTGGTATCAAATCAATCTCAAATGTTTCGCTAACCAGTTTAATTTCTCGGTTCCGACATATTTTATCTGCTGAAATTAATTTACCGTTTGCTAATTCGAGTAAAAATTTATTATCCAAAGGCGTCAATAGACTACTTAATTTAGCACAAAATTCTTTACTCATATAACTTCTATCCACACCCGAATCAAATAAAACATAAGCAGGTTTTTCATCTATAGGAAACGTACCCGTAACAAGTTCTAGGTCTTCCTGCGCTTCTGCCGCATTAATATTGAAAACTCTTCCCCGGCCTTGACCATTATTATTCCCCAGGTTGGGACACCTACTTTTGTAATGGCCCTTTTTCCCGCATCCGAAACAAGTAACATCGTCATTTTCTGTTCCATTAACCCTTGGTCCGTAAACTTCACACTTTGCCACACTATTCCCCGTTCTTTTACACTTGGTATATGATACCGAACAGAAAGTATTCGGATGGTATCCTTCACACCTTTTGCACGGAATTTTTTGATTTTGGTTGTCATTTTTGTTATTGAAATAGTTGTTGGGCTTGTTGTTGTTGGGTCGTTTGTTGTAGTTGTTATGGGAGTTATTGTAGTTGTTGTTGGGATTGCGATTATTGTTGCGGTTAATGTTGCAGTTGTTGTGGTTGCTATAACGATTGTTGTTGTTGTAAGATTGGTGACCCTTGTCACTGTTTTCTTCCTACTTTCTCTTGACTTGTTTTATTTTGACCTCCTCGACCGCCTGCTCTTTAATTCTTTCCTCAATCTGGTTTATGAGTTTATGAGCCATTCGACTTGCCTTTTGTATGGAGGCGGGCTCGTGTGAACTTATATCTTCTTGAATCCTTTCTGGTGACCCTTTCACAAACGCGTCGATCTTCTCTTCTTCATCTTCGAACGCTCTTGGACACAATAGGCATAACTCTGCGAACCTTCGTTCATACGTGGTAATATCGAATCCTTGTGTTCGTAACCCTTTAAGCTCTACTTTGAGCTTATTGACCTCGTTTCTGGATAAAACAAAAATATCCAATTTTGTTTTACCCATAACTTCTTCGTTTTAAATCCGTTTTTAGTGATTCAAGTTGCTATGGTTTCATAATGAACTTAAATTTATGAAACTAAATAGAAAAATTATAAGTTTATAGTCGGAAATACAGGTTACAAGTCAATTTTGTAAGAGGTAGTCATTTCAGTCGAAAGAACGACGTCTTGATGACCATTTTGAAAAAAATATACTTCCACTTTGAGTTTAACCATGATTTTTGGATATAGTTTCATGTTCATAAGAAAAATCATTTTCCCAGAAGAACAACTTTTAAATCAAAGTTTATCATAGTTTTTAATTATATAACCCCAAAACAGCCCCTGGTTTCACTACGACGGCTTATGTCCGGTTTTACGGTGTTCTTCGTGTTTCCAAGTTTTAAATCATTAAGTTAGTATATCATATAGATATAGAACATGTGTTTAGTTGATTTTAAAATTCAAGTTAGAAGGATTAACTTTGTTTGCGAACAAGTTTAGAATTAACTAAACTATGTTCTAGTGATTACAAGTTTAGATCTTTGAATAAGATAGTTATATATATATGAATCGAATGATGTTATAAACATCATTACTACCTAAAATTGTAGGTAAACCTACTAGAAGTGACAAGAAATGATCTAGCTTCAAAGGATCTTGGATGGCTTGAAAGTTCTTGAAGTAGAATCATGACACGAAAACAAGTTCAAGTAAGATTTTTACTCGAATTAAGATTGTTTATAGTTATAGAAATTGAATCAAAGTTTGAATATGAGTATTACCTTGATTTAGAAAGATAACCTACTGTAAATAACAAAAGTTTCTTGATTTTAGATGATTACTTTGAATGGATTAGAAAGATTGAAAGTAATCTTGGAATCTTGAAAGGTTTCTTGAAGTGTTCTTGATGTGTTCTTGAATGATTCTTTTTATGGTGATCTAAGCTGTGATTATAAGATCAAAACTTGCTGAATATGATGAGAGTTAGAAGAGGTGGAAGTGTGTGTGTTTAGAGAGTAATATGATGTAGTAATCTAGCATGAAATGGATGTATATATCCATGCTAATCCCACATTTTTTTTTAGTTAGTCAACAAAGGCTTTTCTAGTTTTGTTATTTAACTTAATCATTCATGGTAAATGACAAAGGTTAATCCCTACATGTTTCTATAATGGATGATGAGTCATTTAGGGCTGCTAAGATCAGATTATTGAGTGTATGTATCAATAGTAAGCATTTTTGTTAAGTAGAAGTACGAGTAGAATTGTTGATAAAAATGAATGAGAACGTAATTGTAAGCATTTTTGTTAAGTAGAAGTACTTTGATATGTGTCTTGAAATCTTTAAAAAGTGTACTAATACATCTTAATACACTACATGTATATTCGTTTTAACTGAGTCGTTAAGTCATCGTTAGTCGTTACATGTAAGTGTTGTTTTTGAAAGCTTTAAGTTAACGATCTCATTTAATGTTGTTGAAAGCTTTAAATCAAATTTTTACACATTTTTAATAAAGCGATATTAAATCAAACAAAAAATTTCCAAGCCAGGGGCTCTTCCCCTTGGACCCTGCCAGGGGTTGCCACCCCTTGGACCCCGCTATCGGGGGCGCTGCCCCCGAACCCCCGTCATAATCAAGATAAGTTCAAACAAGTGTGCACTCCACACTTTCCCATATTTGTTCGATATTTATCAAGGTTATTTTGGTTAACAAATTAATCCCGTTACACTTAAATCATATTGGTGACACAAATCACCAATAATGAATATATCTTAATACGATATATATACATTAAAATGTCGTTACAACGATAATCGTTACATATATGTCTCGTTTCAAAATTCTTAAGTTAGTAATCTTGTTTTTACATATGTAGTTCATTGTTAACACACTTAATGATATATATGATTATCGTTTTATCATGTTAAATATAGTGTAACAATATCTTAATATGATACATATGTATTTAGTAAAACGTTGCTATAACGATAATCGTTATATATATCGTTTCGAGTTTCATAATTCAATAGTCTCATTTTATGTATATAACTCATTGTTAATATACCTAGTGAGATACTTACTTTTCATAATATCATGTTAGCTATATACATATCCATATATATATCATCATATAGGTTTTACAAGTTTTAACGTTCGTGAATCGCCGGTCAACTTGGGTGGTCAATTGTTTATATAAAGCTCATTTCAAATAATCAAGTCTTAATAAGTTTGATTGCTTAACATGTTGGAAACATTTAATCATGTAAATATCAATTTCATTTAATATATATAAACATGGAAAAGTTCGAGTCACTACAAGTAGCAGGCGGTGGGCGGTGGTTATTGATGGCCAAAGCAATTGAGGTAGAGGGTGGTGGTTGGAAGATAGAAAAGGGTGGTTCGAGGTGGCTGCAAAATGGCTTGATCGTGGATGTTTGGTGTGATGGTGACTACTTTGGTTAATAAATGAAACTGAAATAATTTATGGTGGTCGATGTTTACATCCATAAAGGAAGAAGAAAAATGGTTGCAGGTGGTTTGATCGAAGTGGTGGAGGTTGTTGTAGTTAAAAAAAATGGGAAGGTGTTCTCGAGCAACAAACGGGTGGGTGTGTTGATGATCATTCATATAAGTATATATATATACATATTACGTATTTATGATAATGGAATTAGTGGACAAAGAATGAAACCAAATTAGACATAATATCAATCAATATGTCAAAAGTGTTCCACTAGTAGCAGTGGAAGAAATATTAAAGGAGGTGACGTTTGTGGGTTCTTCAACTGCCAAAAAATGCAGTGTATATATATTTGTCTATATAGAGGAAAAGATAGTGGAAACAATAAAAAGAAAAACAGTGTACGAATTATAAATATATATTTATATCAATTGATTAAAAACGTGTGAACACAAGACACAAATTCTCAACATAAATACAGTGAAGCAGCCTTAAATTTGGTTGTTTCTACCGACGCTTTTAATTGGATAGTATTTCGTAGTCCGTTGTTCATCAGTGGCGGATAAAAGTATACAGAACAATTCCAAATTTTTAAATTAACTATATTTATTTATTTTGGTCATTATGGTATAAAATTCGATCATTAATTTATTAAATAAAAATTACATCAACTGTCCCTCTCGATTCTGGGTAAAATATAAAAAGTGTTAAAATTTAATAACTAGATCCTAAATACATTTACAGTAAGCCTAAAATTTATAGAACTCATTTTCGAATCACCATTTATTTTAAAATCATATAAGTTCGAATTAAACTTGTTTAATATCCATTGAATAGTAATTGAGTGTTACTTGTCGTTTACTAAATAGATTCGAAATCACAAAATATATAATTAATATACTTTATATATATATATATATATATATATATATATATATATATATATATATATATATATATATATATATATATATACGTGTGTGTGTGTGTGTGTTTTTTTAAATAATAATTATTATAATATCCTATTTTTATTTTATTTTACATAATTAAATTTTAATAGCAATACATATAATATTTCAAATTATTTTTCCATTTACCATTTATATATATACACACATATCTATTTACAATTAGTTGTTCGTGAATCGTCGAAACTAGTTAAAGATTATATGAATTCATGTAAGCAGTTTAAAAATTTTGAGACTCAACATTACAGACTTTGCTTATCGTTTCGAAACCATATAAAGATTAAGTTTAAATTTGGTCGGAAATTTTCGGGTTGTCACAAGTGAATAGATATTTGAGGGCTGAATAATCTGTATAGACTATAGTTTTGGACAGGATAAGATAGGAACGGAATTTGTCGAAGGTGTAAACTACGGCTAGCAGCTCCTTTTCCGTGGTAGTGTAATTCTCTTGAGCTCCCGTTAAGGTTTTGCTTGCGTAATAGATTCGATGAAAGTGCTTATCTACCCGTTGTCCAAGCACATATCCAACTGCGAAGTCACTCGCATCACACATGATTTCAAATGGTAGACTCCAATCAGGAGGTATCATGATGGATGCATGTGTTAGCTGTTCCTTCAGATAGTTGAATGCTTTTCGACATTCTTCATTAAAGACAAACGGGAATTCCTTTCCTAGGAGATGAGTGAGAGGTCGTGTGACCTTTGAAAATCCTTAATGAAGCGTCGGTAAAAACCGACGTGTCCTAGGAAACTCCTTACCGCTTTTACTGTGGTAGGTTCTGGAAGTTTTGTAATGGTCTCAATCTTAGCCTTATCAACTTCTATTCCTGCTTTTGAAATCTTATATCCTAAAACTATCCCTTCTTTAACCATGAAGTGACATTTTTCCCAATTCAGAACTAAATTCGACTCTTCACACCGGGTAAGCATCTTGTCAAGGTTTGAAAGGCACGAATCAAAGGTACTACCAAAAACTGAGAAGTCGTCCATGAAGACTTCCATACAACGTTCAATCATGTCATGGAATATTGCTACCATGCATCGCTGGAATGTAGTTGGTTCATTGCATAACCCAAAGAGCATGCATCGATAAGCAAATGTTCCATAAGGACAGGTAAAGGTTGTCTTTTCTTGGTCCTTTGGATCGAGGGGAATTTGAAAGTAGCCGGAAAAACCGTCAAGGAAACAGTAGTATTCATTTCCTGATAGACGTTCCAACATTTGATCAATGAAAGGTAATGGAAAATGATCCTTCTGGGTTGCATCGTTTAGTTTATGATAATCTATGCAAACCCTCTAACCGGTGACTTCCCGAGTTGGAATAAGCTCATTATTCTCATTTTGAATTACGGTTGTCCCTCCCTTTTTGGGTACCACTTGAATAGGACTAACCCATGATGAATCACAAATGGGATAGATTAGACTGGCGTCCAGAAGTTTGATTACTTCTTTCTTGACGACTTCTTGAATCGTAGGGTTGACCCTTCTTTGCCTCTGAACTGAAGGTTTGAAATCATCTTCCATGAAGATCTTGTGGGTGCAATAGTTGGGGCTGATCCCTTTTATGTCGGAGATCTTCCAAGCAATTGCCTTCTTATGTGATTTCAAAACTTGAACCAATTTCGCCTTTTGTTGTGGCGTGAGGTCTTTCGAGATGATTACAGGGAGTTGCGATTCTCCTTCTAAGAATGCATGCTCCAGATTGTAACTTACACTCCCTCATGATATGGCTGAAATGGATGGTTTTTATTCGTGCGGTGTCGTCGGGCTGCAGCGCTCCAGGATCAGCCACCCAGGGGAAGGTACTGTTTTAAATTTATATTTAGCGGGGCCTAAATCATACTACTCCTTAGTATAAGTAAGGGAAGTATGACCTAGAGTCATATTTTTGAGATATCAGTAGAATCGAACCTATATTTAAGCCTAAGATAGTTAGGAAGGAGTAGTGGTTACTTAATTTTGGGTTTTTCTAATTTATAAGACAGATAAAGTAAATGTGATAAAATTCGTAATTCAGATATGGTTAAAGTGAGTGCATACTATGACCTCATCAGTTATTCTGCCGAGATTATGGAATGATGGCTCATGAATAGGCAGAGGCCTTGTATTCATTACACTGGTCCTAAACGCCCCTGTCATAAGACATGTCACTGGGTACTGCGTTAGGCTTGAAGATTCTGAATATACAGCAACGTCCCTTACCCCCGATACTCGTGCAGTCTGACTATAGGCATACACATTCAGACGGCTCATTCAATTGAGTGACTCGGTTGGGTGACGTATTAACATTCCACAATGGTCTAAATTTTCTTAAGTATAATAGAATACATGGTTTATCATATCCGACAGACGTGATGTATTTCAATGCTTTCGTTAATGCTTGGTTCTTAAAAGATAGTTAGGCCCTTAAAAGAGTTCAACCATAAATAACACCATGGCCAAGTCAAGCTGACTTCCATGAACACGTTCGGTTATCCTAACGGTCCAATCCTTTATGTGTCTAAACAAACAGTTCCTTAATTAACTAAGAATCCCTCAAGCGGGGTATAATGCTTGAGACCACGTTATGGTGCAGTGTACTAATCAACACTGACCGGGTTTCATGGCCTTACTTAGCAGAGGTACAGCTTACAACAACCCTTGTGCTTCAGCGTGCACGTATGAAGTTTATATGCTCGGTGACTACACTAGCATGGTCTGGGACCGACAATGTACTAAGGGTCTAGTCAGATGTTTCACTACGAAAGAGTCCTCAATCGGAATCCAAAGCTTGATAGACTTACTACAACCGGTGTGCCTCAGTCGATCTTACATTGTATCCGATAGACTTCTCTTACTAAGGGGTGACACAGATAGTGTACTCTGAATCGGGGTTCGCGACTTCCCAATAACAGAGCCAATAACTGTGACAACCCGAAAATTTCTAACCAAATTTAAACTTTAATCTTTATATGTTTCCGACACAATAAGCAATATTTGTTAAGTTAAATTTCAAGAATTTTAAACTATGTTCATACATTCATTCAACCTCGACCAAGTTCCAACGATTCACGAACAATTAAACGAATATGATTATATATGTATATGTGTATATATATTATAACTTGAAACGTAAATAAAATATTAGATTAAATACTTTATATGATTGTATCTGTTTCAAAATGTTTATCAATGGAATTAGAAGATAAGATTAAATGATTGAATTATTAGATATATTGAATTATGATTACAAGTCTCTGTTGAAAGGCCCACGTTGATTTGAGAAATCTTTTCATTTTAACAATATTCGAAAAATGGTAAAGTGATTTATAAATAAGAACAAATTGTCAATCATTGAGAACTAGACAAAGGATAGTGGAAGATTGAATTTCATAAAGACTCGATTGATCTATTTAGTTTCAAACGTACAAAAAACGTTTTTAGTTTAAAAAGAACTTTATTATTAAAACGTATATAACTTTTATAAATATCTAGAACCACTTTTGACAACTCATTACTTAACTAGTATGATAAAGATAACGATATTTATATTTTATTTTATTAAATATATATAACGATTTAAATTAATATTATATATATTTATACGCGTATTATACGTACATAGTTTTATACTTTTACTATACTTAAACTTTACCTTTACTTTATTTTTACTTTACTTTAACTTTAATAATTTACTTTAATAATTCATACTTTAATAATTCACTTTAATAATTCATACTTTAATAATTCACTTTAATAATTCATACTTTAATAATTCACTTTAATAATTCAAAAATCTATTATAAATAGAATTCAATAGGTTTCATTATTTCATAGAAACTTGAAAATATTTTTCTCTAAACTCTCTCAATCGATATACATATATATATTTACTCCGTATTATTTCAAGATATTATTAGTATACATAAAATATTACTACGGAGTGCTGTCCGAGTGATTTTGAAATTGTTTTTCGAGTGGGATATGATTAAGGAAATTATGGGTTATAGCTATGGAGGTGATTGAGTATGGTTCATGGGTATGCTCGTGAGGTCAATATAGTGTTTATCATTTTCATTGCGTCTACGTACCTTTCCTGCAATATTGAATCTCAATATTGATACGTGAGTACTCATAATTTAACTTTTACATACTAATAGTGTATCCCTGACTAGTGCTCGAGTATTTAGGATTATGCATGCTTGTACTTTTGATATTGCCCTTAGACAGATTAGGTTGAATCTTGAATTAGTTACACTTGCGGTTGAGATAAGGTATAAGATATGCATGTCCTTGGAAAGCTAGCGAAAAATTAAGAACTTTTCCTTTAGATATCGAATGGTTTCGATGAAAGGATTAGAAGTTATAATCAATTGAATTTTCGATATTTTTATTAAAAATGATTATTATTATCGTCGTTTTTATCGTCGTTCTAGTTTTATCTTATTATTATCATTATTATTATCTTTATCAATAAAAGGGATTTATCATTAAAAATTGTTATTTTTTTTATTATTACTATCGTTATTATCGTTAAAGTTATAATTAGTATTATTATTATTATCCAATTATTATTATTATTATTGGTATTATTATTATTATTATTATCATTATTAATATATATATCATTATTTAAAAATGGTTATTGTTATTGTTATTATTATTATTACTATATTATCATTAAGATAATTAATAGTATTATCGTTAATAATGTTATAGTAACTATCATTATTAATATTAGTGTAATTAAAACAAATATTTGTAACACCTAATTATTTTGATTACTATTATTATCATTATTATGAACACGATATAAAAGACGATTAAAAGCTATTAAACGAAATGATTAGGAAATAATGGGTAAGAGTATCATGATGAAATTAAATATTATAAGATATTGATTTAGATAAAATTATCGTTCTTATTATTTTTATCATTACTATTATTATTAAAAGTATCGTTAGTATTAAAACTATCATTTTAACAAAAATTATCATTTTAATAGACATGTCATTGTTACTATAAAATATCATTATTATTATTATTTTAAATAAAATTATTATTTTAAAGATAATATTAAAAATTATCGTAAATATTAAAGTTATCATAATTAGAATTATCGTTTTATCATAATGTCATCTTAGTAATTATAAATATTGATATTTTTATAATAATTATTATTATTACAAAATAATACAACTTTTACTTACTATCATTATTGATATTATTTTATCAAATAAATATGTGATACAAACATATTTTACTACGTGTAATAACTTACTTTAATAATACCTATCATATTATCTTTATAATATTAAATGAACCCTATAAATTTTATTACTTAATATATATAAAAGTATATTTTATTATATAAATTTAATATAAAATTTTATTTATTAATAAATAAATTATATTATTTACTCTAATAAATCTTTTAAAAATATTTAAAAATATAAAATGACGATATTTAAACTATATATTAATCATGTATAGATTTTTGAAAATTATTTTGAGTCAAATTTACTTTTGTTGACTTTTGCATATTAGTCTCGAGCATTAGGATTGTGGTACACTATGACTTGACCTAATTTGTTAGACAAATATTGACTAACACATAAATATATATAATTAATTTAGGTTCGTGAATCCGAGGCCAACCTTGCACTTGTTCAATGACGTTATATGTATTTTTACTACGAAATACAGTATGGTGAGTTTCATTTGCCTTTTTACCCTTTATATTTTTGGGACTGAGAATACATGCGCTTTTATAAATGTTTGACGAAATAGACACAAGTAATTGAAACTACATTCTATGGTTGAATTATCGAAATCGAATATGCCCCTTTTTATTAAAGTCTGGTAATCTAAGAATTAGGGAACAGACACCCTAATTGACGCGAATCCTAAAGATAGATCTATTGGGCCTAACAAACCCCATCCAAAGTACCGGATGCTTTAGTACCTCAAAATTTATATCATGTCCGAAGGAGGATCCCGGAATGATAGGGGATATTCTTATATGTATCTAGTTAATGTCGGTTACCAGGTGTTCACCATATGAATGATTATTTTTGTCACTACGCATGGGACGTATATTTATGAGAACTGGAAATGAAATTCTTGTGGTCTATTAAAATGATGGAAATAAATGATTATGATAAACTAATGAACTCACCAACCTTTTGGTTGACACTTTAAAGCATGTTTATTCTCAGGTGTTAAAGAAATCTTCCGCTGTGCATTTGCTCATTTTAAAGATATTACTTGGAGTCTTTCATAGCATATTTCGAAGAACGTTGCATTCGAGTCATTGAGTTCATCAAAGATTATTATTAAATCAATTTATAATTGGATAGTGGATATTATGAAACGGTATGCATGCCTGTCAATTTTGGATGTAAAGAAAGATTGTCTTTTAAAAACGAATGCAATGTTTGTAAAATGTATCATATAGAGGTCAAATACCTCGCAATGTAATCAACTATTGTGAATCGTTTATAATGTATATGAACGGGTCCTTTCAATAACTACGTTCTATTATTTGGAAAAGCGATTGAGTTTAAAGCATAATCGGAAAGCATTTCAACAGCATACACAAACCATAATATTATTTCGGCATTATAATTGCTTACATCATAGCATACACTAAAGATAACTACTCGCTAATCATGGCAACAATATCACATAACATAATGATAGAAGACATTATATAAAGATAAGGGATAGAAGTACCAGTAGATTAAACGAGTTCCGAATACAAAAGTGACAACTTCAAGACTCCAGACCGCTCCATATACAATCTTCGGTGTTCTTCTCTGGGTACTAGGTTTCCCGCACGAAGTCGAAGGCCTTGAGAGTATGACTAATATTGTACAAGAGAGAGAAAGAAGTGAATTGAAGTGTGTGTTGGAATGAATGACAAAGACCCTTTAAGTAAGCAAGATTTTTGCCTACAAACGGCTGGCAGGCCGTTTGGCAGGCCGTTTGGCAGGCCGTTTTTGGAGGCCGTTTGCTAAGGCAAGCCGTTTTTGGAGGCCGTTTAACCTGACCGTTTGGCAGGCCTTTTGCCATACTGGTAGGCCATTTGGCAAGCTATATGACAGGCCGTTTGCTGGCCTAGTCAGCCTGATTTTCCTGGATCGTAACTTGATTTCTTGTCTTTTACCGTTTTTGCTCTAGAATCTTCGTTTTAGCTCCGATTCGCCTGATTCTTTTTGCACCGTCTTCGTAATTACTTATTCTTCAATTCTAACTAACAAAGTGGGTATTTTGCTGACAAAGTTCGAATCTTTCTTGTTTTTGGGCCTTAATACTGGGTTAAAACGTAACTTTTTAGCCGATATCATCGGGTAACTTCTTTAATTCCAATTCTGGAGGTTCCTCGATAGATGGCTTCATCCTAGCTATCTCCTTTCGGTCTAATGATTCATACTTCTCCTGGAATTCTGATTCTTCAGTAGCAGTCACTGATGCTATCTGTTCTTCATTTTTGGAAATTGTCCTTCTTAATGCTTCCTCTTCAGAAATGTCTTCTTTAGTTTTGAAGGTAGGTTCGGGAAACTCCTTACAGTCCTCCTTTGACTGGGGTTCCTGATATACTGGAATGAAATCTGTTACTGGAATGAAATCTATTTCTTCATTCGGTCTTCTCCTTAATAGAGGTAAAGGAATGCCTTGTCCTAGCGGTGCTATTTAAATAGTCTTACCAAGAAAATTACTTTCAGAGAGGGTAGATTTGTGTTGACTAAGGTTTATGGCTGAATGGTTGTCGAGATTTCCTTCAGGAGGTGTAAAAAACACAACTTTAGAAATTTGATCTTGACTACATATAGCCATGGTTTCTTCCAGGTATTCGTTGACGAGTTCTTGGAAAGAATCAGAGAGATATACATCTTCTTCTTTATGATTTTTCATGAGACGATCAACATTGAATGTGATTTCTTGTCCTCTAACCCTTAATTTCAATGATTTCTCGTGCACATCAATTATGGCCTTAACAGTATTCAGGAACGGTCTACCAAGAATGAGTGGGACCTTTGTGTCTTCCTCAATATCTATAATGACAAAATCAACGGGAAACGTGAACTTATCCACTCTAACTAGGACATCTTCAGCTATTCCTCGAGAAATCTTAACTGATCTGTCCACGAGTTGGATAGTCATTCTGGTAGGCCTTAAGTCATTTAATCCTAGCTTCTTGAATAATGAATAGGGCATTAGGTTTACACTGGCTCCAAAGTCTGCTAACGCATTGCTAATTTGGATATTTTGTAGGTAGCAAGGTACCGTAAATCTTCCTGTATCTCCTAACTTAGGGGGAATTCCATGTTGTAACACTAACGAGCATTCTTCACTTAAGGGCAAGCTAACTATCTCTCTTAATCTCTTTTTGTTTGAAAGCAATTCTTTGAAAAATTTAGCGCAGTTTGGCATTTCTACTAAAGCATCTACTAGTCGTACATTCAAATGCAAATTCTTAATAATATTCCAGTACTTAGTGAATTGTACTTCTTGTTTTTCCTTCCTAAGCCTACCTGGGAAAGGTATACGGGGCCTTAGGAGAGATAGGTTCCAGTGAATTGATAACTGGTTCAATTGGCACAGGTTCCTTATCGGAAAAATCTTGTATGGGTATATTGACAATTTTTTCCTTCCCTCCTCTAGTAATTACTAGGGCTTCAAACTCACTACACTTTATATAAACATTAGTGCTCAATCGTTTAAGCGTAAGCTGAAAATTGGTGATTAATTCTTCAAAAGTCTTTATCAAAGTATTAAACTTATTTTGACATTCTATGACTTGAAGGTTTATCGTGTATTGCTTTTTCATAAATTCAACTAAAATTTCCTTAGAGTGGAGAGTAGGTTTATGCAACGGGAAGATTATATTATGATCCGAGCTATTTTGCTGTTTGTGTGCCCATCTAGGGTAAGGATACCTTAGATTGGTTCTAGTAGCATCGGAGTTTCTAGGAATTTGTAAATTTTGAAGAGTGAGGGTGAGATCTTGTAACCTGGTTTCCAGCATTTTTATCGTATGTGCAAAGACGTCATCTTCTCAGCAGCTTCATTATTCCAATCTTCCTGTTGTGTAGCTATTGTGTCCAAGAGATTCCATGTTTCGTCTGCTGTTCGGGACATGAAATTGCCGAGGCCATGTCTTGGAGAGACTTATCATCCTTGGTCAAACCATTGTAAAGCATACAGATTATGTCTGCCCGACTTAACAAATTATTCGGACATCTTTTAAGCATCATCTTTATTCTATTCCATGCTAGACACAATGACTCATTTTCTTTTTGAGAATAGTTTGTGATGTCATTTCTTAAACAGGTTTGCAGGGAGGGTGAATAGAATTTGTTTAGAAATTTAGTGGCTAAAACCCCCCATGAATGGATTGAATTCATGTTAAGTTCATCAAACCATGCTAAAGCGTGTGCAGAAAGTGAATATTGAAAAATATGAAGTTTTAAAATGTTTTTCTCGTTTTCTTCCTTCTTAAAAGAGTCCACCAGACTGATAAATTTGTTTAAGTGAAAGTTTGGATCGTCAGTTGGTAATTCTTGAAATTTATAGATCATACTGACTAGTTTAATCATGTGTGAACTGATTTCAGGAATTCCTTCGGTTCCTAAGGTGATTGGTCCTCCTCTTTCCTCTAAGCATGACTTATGCATAGAAGCAAGGGTATATTGTTGTTCCATTTTTAGATTTTCTGTTTAAAAAGACTTAAAAGTAACTTTTAGAAAATATTAATTTACTAAAAGGATCGATAATTTAATAAAAACAATTATTCTTGAAATTCGGTCGCTAACCAGATCGGATATCTTTACTGATAGGATTTCTTACAGATTACTTGTATCGAGGTGGCCAGGCCAACTATGGAGAGGCAGGATCCTTTTAGTTCCAATATAATTGGAGACTGTTCGAAAAATCCAACAACCAAGTCCGTGTATAATTGTCTTTCTTAGACACCACCAAACAACACTTTTTTCTTTTTAAATCTTTCTCGATCAAAATATTCGATCCCCGTCAGCGGCGCCAAGAGAAACAGTGATATGCTACTAACGGACGGTTTTATTTATGCGGTGTTGTTAGGTCGCAGGATGTCCTGTTCGGTAGCACACAGTGTCTTCCTTTATTTATATTGTGCGGGGCCTAAATTTACTTTTACTTTCTAAGGTGTAGAAGGTGTAAGTTAACCTAATGTCGTATTTTTTTTGCTGATTAATGAATTGAAGATCAAGTGGATAATTGTCTTTTAGTTAAATTACCTAGTTAAAAGATAGTAGTTGTTTTTTAGCTAAAAGTCCTAAGTGCAGAAAAGTAAATAAGTGGAAGGATATCCGGAGTATGCAGATCAGGGAAATGTTGACCAAGATATCAGTATTGAGTTAGGGAAAGGTAATTATGCTTATGTTAAGACCATGCTTGGAATGATGTAGATCTAGTTGGATGAGCCAATTACACAGGCCTACTTGTCTCTGAACTCTCGGAGTTCTCTTTGAGCAGTGAGAAGTATGTCACTTGGTGTATAATTGAAAGGTAACAATACCTCGGAGGTTATCCTCAGTAAAGCACTAGGTTTATTAGTGAGTTAAGCTCTAATCCTAACCCTCGTTATCAGTTTAGTTAATTGAATAACAACGTGCCATGTCGATTGAACACTGATCACAAACGGAAGGAATCCGTCGGTTTAAGTTGGCAAAACCTTAAATGAAAACTAACAACCATTCCATCATACTAATGAGATCATATCAATTCAAACATTATACAGCATCACAGTTAATATACTGATAGTAAAGCAGATAGAAATCTAATGAATACCTAAACAGTTGATATGATTAAGACCTAAGGCAACAATCAGACAAGAACATGCAATAGGCTTGAGTCACACAGTGAAGGCACTAACTAGATCTTAACAGCTCCTAAGAAGTCTCACAGTGAAGGCACTAAGTAGATCTTAACAGCTCCTAAGAAGTCTCTTCGGAATAGTCAATAGACATACCAGGTCATTCATGTCTCAATTCATAAGTTCCGTGTCCTAAAAGCGCATTAAATGCCTCTCGGGAACTCCGGCCATACCGAGTTCATAGAATCTTCAGATACAGTATAGACAGGGGTCTTAATCCTATGAAATAGCTAATTTCATATAGGTGGACAAGTCCTGATCACAATCTAGGTTGGTCAATCCTTAAGATGCTAGCATACAAATCTATCAGACTTCCTAGTTCAGTATTATAACAGTAATCGTACTAAATTAACATAATTACGCTAACCCAAACTTCTATCATGACAACATACAGATTAATTAAACTATCATGGTAATATCGGAATGCATTATTAAACATAAAAAATAAGAACACATGTTTAATACAAAAGACAAGCGTTTCGGATAAAAACCTAAAAAGGCCGAAGAAATCTACCCGAGATCGCAGGGACTCGCCGGGATATCCTCCGAAAAATAAAAGCTAAGCTAACTACTACTAAAAATAAACTAAAAACTTGAAAATATGAAATGAATTATAAATTGAGTATGTGTTGAAATGGATGGAGAAAGCCAATTAAATAGACTTGAAATTTGCCTGCAAACGGCTGGTAGGCCGTTTGGCAAGCCGTTTGGCCGGCCGTTTGCAGGGGCCGTTTGCCAGGTTTGCCCGTTTAAGGTGCCCGTTTGCTCTGACCGTTTGGCAGGCCGTTTACCATACTGGCAAGCCGTTTGGCAGGCCGTTTGGCTTGCTGGTTTGCTGGATCATAACTTGATTTCTTGTCTTTCACCGTTTTCGCTCTAGAATCTTCGTTTTAGCTCCGTTTTACTTGATTCTTTTTGCATTACCTTCGTAATTACTTAATCTACAAAATTAATCGAAAAAATGATAATTTTGCCGACAAAGTTTAAATCTTTATTGTTCTAGGTCTTAATATTGGAGATAAAAATGTGACTTTTTGACCGATATCAATGGATAAGCAGTACTCATATTCAGTTGAGTTCCTAACGCTTCTTGTAATGATTGTCAAAATCTCGACATAAATGAAATGACTACAACCCGATTTAACAATTAACTTGTAAAAATATGACACAATTTTTTTTATCATTTAGAAGTACTCACAACCATATAAGTCTTGGATCATCATAACTTACACAAATGTTAAATATAATTCAAAACACCAAAAGCATTAATTTTACACATCGGGAACTCAAGCCCCACAATTTAACAATATTTAACATGACGCATTTGACTAAAGTGACCCACAATGACCATGACCGTTGGGACCATTACCAAAAGCGCCTTTCCAAGGCCACCAATAGGCAAGCTATGCCAATCCCTTACCCTTGTCCTTCGAGGCGCCACAATCTACAAAAATAGTAAAAACAATGAGGGTAAGCAAAGCTTAGTGAGAAGAATAAGTATACAAGTATGCATACAACCTACTAACTTGATTAACACATAAACAACACAAATGCATAAACACAAAGCACCACAACAACCTAGCACAAATAATCCGATATAGCATGCTAGACACAACATGTACAACAGCCCAACACATCATGGTTAACCATTAGCACAAGGGAGCAATTCATTAGAAGAACCACTGGTCGTTCATAACAACCGTTAGTGACACGACACACGTTTTGCACTAACCGATGTGATATGACACACGTCCCACCATAAGACTTATGTGGCGTCGACACACGAACTTGAGTGAAACCCCGACACACATGGTAGCACTCTGGTGAACCCCGACGCATGCGGTAACACTAAATCACAACCAACTCAAGCAAGTATATTATACACATAAATGCATAAATATTCCACTCGCCTTTACTAACTTGAGCTAATGCCAACAATTTGAGCTTCGTTATCAACAAGACTCAAGTCACCTATCAAATGTGCATATAACAAGCTAAAATCAATTATACTCTGGTGACCCAAAATGCCCCAAGTGCAATTTCAACCCATATTGCACCTAACTTTCCTACTTGGTCAAACAATACCCCAACACCCCAAATCACTAGTGGTTAGTGATTTGGTCTTAAACTTACCAAATTACAACTTGTGGTCAAGTGCTAGAAGCACTTCATGACGCGTTTCAACCAAAAGACTCATTTTGACCCAAATTGGGTTTACACCCAAAATCATACTTCCAAAGACACCCATTTGGGTTCCATTCATCAATCTAATCACTAATGATAGTGATTATGCCCATATTGCAAGTCTTTACTTAGCCACAACATTTTCCAACCCAAAACTCACAAACAAGGGCCAACAACTCCCACAACTTGCTTCAAACACCCATTTATGAGCTAGATGGGTTTTATCAAAAACATGCAAGTTCAAACCCTAACATCAAATTGAATGAAAATCAGAGTTAGGACTTACTATCACTATCACCACGTAGCTAGGAACAAGATGAACAAGTTTAACTCTTGCACTTTGGAGAGATTCAACCTCCTTCCTCCTCAAATAAAGCTTTCTCTCTCTAAATGAAGGTTTCTCACTCTAGGAGAGATGGGAGTGTTTGATGGATGTGAAAATGAAATTAAAGTGAATCTAAAACTGCTTCAAAAGCAATATGGTCGTCCATAAGTGAAAAGACACAATTACCCCTCATTAGAACCCTCTAGAGTCGGTTTAAAACACAACACAGACACAGGAACATTGTTCCTGCAAATGGAACGGTGTCCCTGCAAATGGAACGTCGTTCCTGCAAATGGAACGTCGTTCCTCAAGCATGTAACAAGAATGTTGTTCCTCTTGTGACAAACGTCGTTCCTGAAATGGCCTCTAACTCGTTATGTTCACCTGGCTTTATCAAAAACTGCTTCAATTTTAGTAGCACTTTTGAATGCATCCCGACTCTAGTGGCACTTTTCAGCTTTAGTGGCACTTTTACCGATGACATCTGGAACGTCGTTACTCACCTGAAAATATGGGGTGTTACAATAAAACAGCTATCTCGATCAGAAATAATAGATACCAGAACTCCATGTCTTGATACTATTTCCTTCATTATAAATGAGCTAGTCTTTCCATCTTGTTAGTTTCTTTAATAGGCAGGAAATGTGCTGACTTCATGAGACAATCAACTATAAGCCAAATAGTGTCATAGCCACTCACGGTTTTTGGTAACTTTGTAATAAAATCCATAGTGATACGTTTCCACTCTCATTGGGAATCTCGGGATGTTGCAACAACCCAGCCAGTTCCTGATGTTCAGCTTTAACCTTAGAACAAGTCAAACACTTTGCCACATAAGTAGCAATATTTGCCTTCAAATTAGGCCACCAATACTATTCCTTAAGATCATGATACATCTTTCTGGATCCAGTATAAATTTAATATCTAGTCTTATGATCTTCATCTAATACAAGCTTTCTTAATTCACCAAACTTTAGAACCCAAATATGTCCAGCGAAATAACGAGTTACATCCTCTCGTACCTCAAACTGTCTATCCAACCCTTTAATCATCTCAGCTTTCACATTTTCTTCCTTTAAGGCTTCTTATTATTCCTCGTGAATTTTTTTTGTGAGATTTATTCAAATGGTCATATTTAAGGCTCAGAATCTTAGAGGCTTAATTCTTTTCTTTCGGCTCAAAGCGTCGGCTACTATATTAGCCTTTCAAGGATGATAGCGAATTTCACAATCATAGTCATTTAACAACTTGACCTAATGACATTGTCTTATCTTCAGTTATTTTTGATTGAAAATGTGTTGAAGACTCTTATTATCGGTAAATACAGTACATTTGGTTCCATAGAGGTAATATCTCCATATCTTGAGTGCAAAACCTATAGCACCTAACTAATTCATGAGTAGTATAGTTCTGTTCATGAATCTTCAATTGTCGGGAGACATAGCAATCACTTTGTTTCGTTGCATCAATACACAACCAAAAACCTGTCGCGAAGCGTCACAGTATATAACGAAATATTCGTTCCCTTCAAGTAGTGACAAAATAGGTGCTGAAGTCAACTTCTACTTTAATAATTGGAATGTTGCTTCCTTTTCAGAAGTCCAATCATACTTCTTTCCTTTATGTGTCAATACTATTAACGATTTGGCCACACTAGAGAAATCTTAAATAAATCTCCGATAGTAACCAGCCAGACCTAAAAATTGACGTATATGCGTCGGAGTTTTCGGAGTCTCCCATTTTTCAGTGGCTTTTATCTTAGCAGGATCAACTTGAATTCCTTTTCTACTGATAATGTGACCGAGGAATTGTACCTCTTTTAACCAAAAGTCACACTTGAAGAATTTTGCATATAGCCCGTCTTTCCTTAACAGTTCCAACACAATCTTAAGTGTTGTTTATGTTGTTGGTCATTTTTGGAATAAATCAGAATATCATCTATAAAGAAAATAACAAACTTATCCAGATACAGACTACACACACGGTTCATCAAATCTATGAACACAGCTGGTGTATTAGTCAATCCAAACGGTATAACCAAAAATTCATAATGACCGTAGCGAGTTCTATATGCAGTCTTTGGAACATCGTCTTCTTTAACTCTCAACTGGTGATAGCCTGACCTTAAATCAATCTTGGAGTAAACACTTGATCCTTGAAGTTGATCAAACAAATCGTCGATTCTCAGAAGTGGATATCGATTCTTAATGTTCAACTTATTCAGTTCACAATAATTGATACACATTTAGAAAGATCCATCCTTTTTCTTAACAAACAAAACAGGTGCGCCCCACGGGGACAAACTTGGTTGAATAAATCAACGGTCTAATAGCTCTTGCAACTAACTTTGAAATTCTTGCATCTCGGGCGGTGCAAGTCTATATGGCAAATGGGCTACAGGTGAGCACTTGGCACTAGATCTATCTGAAATTCTACAGATCTATGTGGAGTTAATCCAGGTAATTCCTATGGAAAAACTTCAGGAAATTCTCTTACAATGAGCACATCACCAATGCTCTTTTCATCGGTATCAATCTTATTCACGTATGCCAAATAGCATAACAACCCTATCTCATAAACTTATGTGCTTTAAGACAGCTAATGAGGTTTAACTTTGGGTTTCTCTTTTCTCCATAAACCATTATTGGTATTTCATCTTCACGTACAATACGAATCGCTTTCTCATAGCAAACAACTTCCACTTTCATTTTGAACATCCAGTCCATGTCAACTATCACATCAAAACTTCTCAACTCGACAAGTATTAAATCAGTTGCAAATATGTCACCAGCTAGTTGAATCTTACAATTACGACAGATTTTACCAACCTTAACCAGTTTACCATTTGCTAATTCGACAATATCCTTATCTTCTAAGGACTCTAATAAACAGTTTAACTTAGAGCAAAAATCTCTACAGATATAGCTTCTATCGGCACCAGTATCAAACAAGATATTGGAAAATAGATTGTTGATGATAAACGTACCCATAACAAGTTCAAGATCCTCACGTGCATCCTTCGCATTTATCTTGAAAGCTCTACCATGTGCTTGCTCATTGTCCTTCTTCTTGTTTGGACACTGATTTTTAAAAGGGTTGAGACTACTCAAGGGTCATATACTTTTTTTTTCTCCCGCTGTAGGCCATATACCCAAAAAAATACTAATGTAGGTCACATACTTTTAAAAAAGTATCGATGTAAACAAAAGGTAACCTGTTACCGGCTAAACAGGTCACTTTTTGTCAATACACTTTTTGAAAGTAAGTGACCTACATTAGTATTTTTTTGGTATATAGCTTACATTGGAACAAAAAAAAGTATACTTTTTTTAAAGCTCAATCTATAAAATCGATCAAGGATGATTTTTTTTAACAAATTGACTTCAGATTAGTGAATCATAACATCAAACGAAGTTTCGCACATCATCGGAACTGATAATCAACAACAAATTCATAGAGTTTGATCTCGAGTTCATCCTTCACCGAAAACCTGAGCACCGGATCAATCTGAGAGGTTATAGCGAAATGTAAAAATACAGATGTGATCGAAATCTCTTCGTGAAACTATCTGTAAATTTACAGCTCTTTTATCGAAGAAATGAATCCGAACTTCGAAGTCAAAGTTTCAGAAAAAAGTCAAACGAACAACCTTATTTATCAGGTCAACAAGTTAAGTTGGTTTATATTAACACATTTTTTTAAAGTTTATGGCCTACAATAGTATTTTTTTACGTATATGGCCTACATCGGGGAAAAAAAGTATATGACCCTTGAGTAGCCTTAACCCTTTTTAAAATGACCGGGCTTCCCGCACTAATAAAAAACTTTATTAGCTGGAGTAGTCGCCTTAACTCCAATGACAGCAATTCGACAGTTTTTAGCTATGTGCCTCATCTTCTTGCAGTTATCACAAACCACATTATAGTAACCAGTATGATATTTGTAGCACTTCTTGCACAAAGGCTGAGATCTTTTGTAGTTAGAACTACCAGTTGCTCCATCACGGTTATTATGGGAAGTCTATAGTCTCTTCGGGTGTTGTTGATAACCACCCTTATTCTTGTTATCATCCAATTTCCTCTTGACTTCATCAGTCTTAACTTCAGTAGACGGTGTCTCCTTCGTACGAAGAGTAACTTGATCCATACGCTGATGTGCCATCCTAAGTGCTTCTTTCATTGTTTTAGGATTGGATGATGTTACACCACCCTGAATACCCTCAGGTAGGCCTTCAACATACAACTCAACCTTTAGTTCTCCAGTTGCTACTAATGTTGGGCACATCAAGTCAAGTTCCATAAAATGCTTATCATAAGCAACAAGATTAGTACCAACGACCTTCAAATTTTGCAACTCGGTTTCCATTCTCTTGACTTCATTTTGGGGACAATACTCATCAACCAACATTCTTTTCAACACATCCCAAGTAATACCATAAGCAGTATCCATACCCACAACTTGGGAATAAGTATTCCATCATGTAAGTGCACTATCATGAAGTGTGCATGTAGCATAATTGACTCGATCACCTTTGTTGCAACCACTTTTCTTGAAAACGGATTCCATCTTTTCGATCCAACGGGTCAATATGACGGGTCCTTCAGTTCCACTAAAATTCAGTGGCTTGCATCCAACAAATGTCTTATATGAACATACGTGACGTAGATTTCCATTACCAGTAGTAGCTCTTGCTGCCTCACCCACAGCTATAGCTTCATTCACACGTTGATTGATTGTGGCATCGATTTGGGCATCTGACATACGCAACATGTTTCCTTATCAAGTAGGCCTTTAACACAACCCGCTAGCTTGACGTTTATAACCAACATGTCTTCAGCAGCTAACTTCAAAATGGTGTAATCAAAGGTAGGAGATTGAGGTTTGGCGGTACTAGTAGAAGCAATGTTGATGCGACGACGAATAACACGGGGTGAAAGCTCAGAATCATTATCAATGGTACACTTATGTGTAGGTTCGGGAACATGAGTAGCCAAAGGATTAGTGTGACAATATTTCTGAAGAGTAATGTTGTCACGGGCAAAGTTTTTATAAACTAGGTTCTTTAGAAGAGCATGGCTATGGTACATACGTTAAATTTTTCGTGTGTACGAGTAGCTAGGTGACGCTGTAGGATCATACCTAGGGTATGGTTCGGGTTTAGTGGGGATAACAGGTGGAGATAGCGTAGGGGTAACATTAGGCTCAGCCGGGCTCTGTGGACTCGACTCATCAGGTTCCTCCTCCTCGGGATCTTCCTCTTCCTCCTCGGGATCTTCCTCTTTCTCAGGATCTTCATCCTCTTCATCCTCTGTGGACTCATCTCCATCTCAAAATCGGAGTCAATGTCATGAATAATAATGGGCTCAGAAGCAGACATCTAAGCAACCACAAAAACCTATTCAAGTTAGTCAACACGATATATATATATATATATATATATATATATATATATATATATATATATATATATATATATATATATATATATATATATATATATATATATATTGTTATAATTCGGTAGGCTTATAACTACCTTTTTAGTGGTTCTTGACTGTAGAAGGTATATAGAGATAGAGATACTGTAAAACGGAGAAAATAAGGGTTGAACAAAAGGTATGAGTAATTGGTTTTTTATTTATAGGAAAATGTACAATGAGAGTTTGGTGGCATTTGGAATCTATAGAGAGAGAGTGTGTTAACCAAAATAATACCTCTCATAAACTCTAACACAACACACCTATTTATACTCAAAAAAATATACTATGCAATATATAAAATAATAATAAAATTATCATCCAATTATTACTTTTATAACACTCCCCCTTGGATGACAATTTTATTAGAGAATAACTAGTACCGCCTCGTTAAAAACCTTGCTAAAGAAAACCCAGTGGGAAAAAACTTTAGCTAAGGAAAAAGAGTGCAGCATGGAGTTGACTCCCCCTCAAGTAGACATCGCTTCAGTTGTTACATCTTTTGAACATGTCTCATGCCAATGTTGTGAACGTGTGTTCTGAAAATAGCAGTTGGAAGTGCTTTCGTGAAAAGATCAGCAGAGTTTTTGCTGGACTGCACATATCTCATTTCAATCTGGTTGTCCTTAATGAGATTTTGAGTGTATGAGAAGAATCTAGGAGGTATGTGTTTTGTTCGGTCACTTTTGATATACCCTTCTTTCATCTGTGCTATGCAAGCTGCATTATCTTCATAGATAGTTGTTGGACTTTTATCGCGTTCTAGTCCACAAGAATCAGTAATGAATTGTGTCATTGATCTCAACCAAAAACATTCTCGAGTAGCTTCATGTAATGCAATCACTTCAGCATGATTTGATGATGTTGCAACAAGTGTTTGTTTTTGAGAACGCCATGATATTGCAGTACCTCCATTTAGGAATATATATCCATTTTGAGATTTAGCTTTATGTGGATCAGATAAATAACCTGCATCTGCATAACCAACCAAATCTTGTTTTGATTCGTTAGAATAAAATAATCCTAAATCAGTAGTTCCTCGAAGGTATCGAAATATGTGTTTGATCCCATTCCAGTGTCTTTTGGTAGGGGCTGAGCTGAACCTTGCCAACAAATTAACTGCAAAAGAAATGTCAGGTCTTGTACAATTTGTAAGATACATAAGAGCTCCAATTGCACTAAGATATGGTACTTCTGGTCCCAGGATATCTTCATGATCTTCACAGGGACGAAATGGATCAGTGTCAACATTAAGTGATCTAACAACCATAGGAGTACTTAATGGTTTTACCTTGTCCATATTAAAACGTTTTAAAATCTTTTCAGTATATGTTGTTTGATGTACAAGTAAACCATTAGGCATATGTTCAATTTGTAAACCAAGGCAATACTTGGTTTTTCCGAGATCTTTCATTTCAAATTCTTTCTTTAGAAGTTGAATGGCTTCATGGATCTCTTTATTTGTACCTATGATATTAAGATCATCAACATAATCAGCTATGATCACATATCCAGATGTTGTTTTCTTAATGAAAACACATGGGCAAATAAGATTATTGGTATACCCTTTGCTTATCAAGTAATCACTTAATCGTTTATACCACATGCGACCCGATTGTTTCAACCCATATAAAGATCTTTGTAATTTAATTGAGTACATTTCTTTGGGTTTTGCATTGGATGATTCCGATACCTTAAATCCTTCAGGTATCTTCATATATATATCACTATCAAGTGATCCATATAGATAAGCAGTAACAACATCCATGAGATGCATTTCTAAATTTTTAGAAACTGCCAGGCTGATTAAGTATCTAAAAGTAATTGCATCCATAACAGGAGAATACGTTTCCTCATAATCAATTCCTGGTCTTTGAGAAAAACCTTGAGCTACAAGTCTAGCTTTATACCTTGTAATTTCATTTTTCTCATTTCTTTTTCGCACAAAAATCCATCTATACCCCACAGGTTTCACATCTTTAGGTGTGAGCAAAATAGATCCGAAAACTTTTCTTTTATTGAGCGATTCAATTTCAGCTCGTATTGCTCCTTTCCAATGATCCCAATCATGTCTATTTTGACATTCCACGACAGATTTTGGTTCTGGATCATCATCATCATTCATGATGTAATATGCAACATTATATGAAAATATCTCATCAAGATTTTTCATTTCATTCCGGTTCCATACTATTTTTGAATGTGCATAATTGATTGCAATTTCTGTATTGACATCATCAATCTCCTCTGAAGAAGGAGTATTGATTTGTGGTTCTTCTTGAACACTTTCTTTTACCTCATTATCAGCTGATTTTCTTTTTCGAGGATTTTTATCTTTGGAACCAATTGGTCTACCACGTTTCAGGCGTGGCAAAGACTCATGAGTGATTTTATTGTCAGCTTTTGGAATTTCAATTCGAGCTGGAGCATTTACTGCTGGTATATATGATTTAGTCACTCTTTTTGTATCTGTAAATGCATCAGGCAATTTATTCGCAAGTTCTTGCATATGCATTATTTTTTGAACTTCGGTCTCGCATTCTTTTGTACGAGGATCAAGATACATTAATTGAGGTTCATACCATGAAACATCATTTTCTTTATTTTTTATTTCTCCCCCTAATCTAGGGAACAATGTTTCATTAAAGTGACAATCAGCAAAACGTGCTGTAAAAACATCACTCGTCATGGGTTCAATATATCTTATGATTGAAGATGTTTCGTATCCAACATATATTCCCATCCTTCTTTGAGGACCCATTTTTGTGCGTTGTGGTGGTGCGATAGGAACATAAACCGCACAACCAAATGTTCTAAGATGGGAAATATTTGGCTGATGGCCAAAAGCAAGTTGTAAAGGAGAATATGTATGACTTGCACTTGGTCTAATGCGAATTAATGATGCAGCATGTAAAATTGCATGACCCCATACCGATACTGGGAGTTTTGTTCTCATTATCAATGGTCTAGCTATTAACTGCAATCGTTTAATTAGTGATTCAGCTAAACCATTTTGTGTATGCACATGAGCAACAGGATGTTCAACAACAATCCCAATAGACATGCAAAAATCATTAAATGCTTGAGATGTAAACTCACCAGCATTATCCAGCCTTACCCTTTTAATAGTATAATCAGGGAAATGTGCTCTCAATTTAATAATTTGAGCAAGAAATTTTGCAAATGCCATGTTTCTACTTGATAATAGACAAACATGAGACCATCTACTAGATGCGTCTATTAGGACCATAAAATATCTAAATGGTCCACATGGTGGATGAATTGGTCCACATATATCACCTTGAATTCTTTCAAGAAACATTGGTGATTCTTTTTCAACCTTAAGAGGTGATGGTCTTATTATCAATTTTCCAAGTGAGCATGATGTACATGGGATAAGTGCATCATGAGGGATCCTTTGATCCGCCAATGGATGTCCATGTGTATTTTGTATTATTCTTTTCATCATTGTTGATCCTGGGTGGCCTAATCTCTCATGCCACAAACTGATCATTACAGGATCACATGATTTTTCTTTAACTACCACATTTACTTCAGGTACATTTATATGTGTATAATGTAAACCATAATGAAGTCTTGGTAGTTTTTCAATTACACGATTCTTATCAGTGATACTTAAATATTTTTCATTTTCTGTTGTCACTGACTGATAATCATATCCATTTTGGTATATGTCGGAGAAACTTAACAAATTTCTCTTTGACATGGGAGAAAATAAGGCGTTATTTATCAGAAAATTCGTACCATTTGGTAACATGAATTTTGCCTTTCCCATTCCTTTTATTAAGTCCACAGGACCTGATATAGTATGTATAGTTCCTTCCGTTGCTTTCAAGTCTGTGAAATACTTTTTAGATTTGAGTATGGTGTGAGTGGCACCACTGTCTGCAATACAAATATCTCCACCATTTGATTGATTTTTTACTCCGGTAGTATACATCATGAACTTCAAAAAAAAATATGAGAAACAAATAATGAGTACATAATTCATCAATATATTACATTCAAAACATGTTACAAACGATAGCACATAATAAGGAAATATGTAGTAAACTAGATATGGTGTAGATTGAAAATCTACAACCATTTATTTAACGAGAACATATAATAGGATATCTATATATATAGATATTAGAAATTTATTCATTAAAGTAGTCACAAGTTGGCTCAGTGATTTTTGTATCAAGGTCATCCACAAGATTTGCTTCTTTTCTTTTTCCCTTTAGGGATTCTTGATACCGATTAACAGAATGCTGATTTGTTCGGCAGTTTTTAGACCAGTGGCCAATTTTACCACATCGGTAACAAGAATCTTCAACATTCTTTGAAGAGCCTTCTTCAACATTGTGATTTGTGGGATTGTATGGTGTTTGGATTTTATAATTTTGTGGATTATTATTACTTTGTCCACGACTACGACCACCACGACCACGACCACCACCACGACCATTACCATAAGGGTGATTTCGAACATAGTTATGATTTTTATTATTGTTATGGTAATTTCCATGATGATGGTTTTGGCCAATATGGCTACGACCTTGTCCACGCCCTCGTCCATGTGCATTTCTTCTTTTATTATTATTATTGTTAATAGCATTAGCTTCAGTAAATGCTAGCGCACCGGTAGGACGAGATTCTTGATTTTTCATCAGTAATTCTTTATTAACTTCTGCAACTAAGAGATAAGTTTGAAGTTTGGAAAAAGTTTTATAATTCTGCAATCTTAAATTTTCTTGCACGGTTATGTTTGCAGAATGCATTGTGGAGAAAGTTTTCTCTATCATATCAGCATCACTTATTTCTTGACCACAGAATTGAAGCTTTGAACGGATCTTGAACATGGCCGAGCTGTATTCACTTACCTTTTTGAAATCTTGGAACCTTAGATTTCTCCATTCTTCCCTCGCAGCCGGGAGTAATATTTCCTTTTGATTATCGAATCTACTCTTGATACTTTCCCATAAAACATGTGGATCTTTGATAGTGAGAAACATATGTTTTAAGGTGGTATCAATATGTTTGCGAATAAAAGCAATTGATTTTAATTTATCTTGATCGGAACAAGTATTATTTTCTTTTAAAGTTTCTAGAATACCCAATGATCCAAGATTTATTTCTACGTCCATAACCCATGATGTGTAGTTTGTTCCCGATACGTCTAAGGCATCAAACTCAAGCTTTGATAAGTTTGACATTTTCTATTTTCAGAAAGATGAACAACATAAATCATAATCATAATCATAATCATAATAATTTTTTTTTTCATAGACAAATAACAACATGAAATTAGAATTAGTTTAGATTCATAAGTAGCAAACAAATGAATAATGGTATGATTACAAATAATAATATCATAAGAGAATATAGGTTCATATTATATTATTAATGATATTATTATAATATATATTAAGTTATAATATATATCATTATAATATATTTTTCTTATTTTAACCTTTAAGATTTACTTTTAATAAAAATACAAACTACTTTTTCTATTTTTAACTTTTAAGATTTACTTTTAATAAAAATACAAACTACTTTTTCTATTTTAACTTTTAAGATTTACTTTTAATAAAAATACAAACTACTTTTTTTTATTTTAACTTTTAAGATTATAAATTTAAGAATAAACATTAGTATGCATGAAATAAATAATGATTAATTGCATAAGTAATCATAAATGTTAGATAACATATAAAGACCCCATCGTATTCGTATTGATCGGAATTAATCTCGACCCATGGTACCGTGTTGTCAAATGACGTGTTGCGTACATAAAGTACCGTGTTGTCAAATGACGTGTTGCGTACAATCATGAGGTCTTATTAACATAAATATAAATGTTAGTGAAGTTAATAAGAGTTAGATTACAGAAAATATAATTCAGGCGGTATAACCGGCAATATATAACATAAATATAAATGTTAGTGAACATAACTGTAAATGTTAGTATACATAAATAAATGTTAGATAACATAAATGTAAATGTTAGTATACATAAATAAATGTTAGATAACATAAATGTAAATGTTAGTATACATAAATAAATGTTAGATAACATAAATGTAAATGTTAGTATACTTAAATAAATGTTAGATAACATAAATGTAAATTAGGCGACAGTGTCGACCATATATCATTTAGGTGGTATAACCGACCATATATTAGTTAGGTGGCAGAGCCAACCATATTTAGTATAAATGTTGAGATAATCGTGCTGATAACGTGTTATAATTCGGTAGGCTTATAACTACCTTTTTAGTGGTTCTTGACTGTAGAAGGTATATAGAGATAGAGATACTGTAAAACGGAGAAAATAAGGGTTGAACAAAAGGTATGAGTAATTGGTTTTTTATTTATAGGAAAATGTACAATGAGAGTTTGGTGGCATTTGGAATCTATAGAGAGAGAGTGTGTTAACCAAAATAATACCTCTCATAAACTCTAACACAACACACCTATTTATACTCAAAAAAATATACTATGCAATATATAAAATAATAATAAAATTATCATCCAATTATTACTTTTATAACATATATATATATATTCAAATGAAAACATTCTCATTTAAGATATTGGTGAGAACAAATCTAAGTCATCCAACAATTAGATCAATGGTTAATATTCTTCTAAGCATTTATAAATAAAAATATATATATAAGGGTGTAATTGTAACTAACTAGGTACTGCAACTCCCATCCGATTTTCACGCCCCCAGATAATATTTATCTCTCTCCCATTTCTATTTCTATATTCATCATTTCATAATAATGGATGAATCATGAAACTCATAAGTTATGAACATTTCTAATAAATTGTTTTACTCGGCTGCATCCACTTTCAACTAATATTGTTGATGAGATATTAATCATATATAGTTACTCCTCACAAGAAAAGAAAAGAAAAAAAAAACAATAGTGAACAACTCGGGCGTGGCCGGATGCATGGTCTTTTCTAAAGTCATATATTTTGGTAACCTAGGTATCAGGCCCGGCCCAAGAGGGGCGCAACATGCCCAACTGCACAGGGCCCATTTTTTTTAGGGGCCCAATATTTTTAAAGTCATGGCCCGCTATGTTTAAACTACTAAGCCCGAGTTCTAAAAGGTATAAGAGAAACCAGCACAAAGTAAATTAGGCCCAAGTTATCTAACAACCAAAAAACAACCAGGGGCCTTTCATTATATAGATTATATAGTGCTTACCATCCTCCGATGTGGGATGCAAAAACAAAAACATTGACTTAGAATTTCAACTAACTGATTGAGTCACTTACAAAATTCATATGATTATTAAAAATATCATATATACACAAACTCATTGACAACTTGTTCCTAGTATTAATATTATAAAAGGTCATATAAAAACAAAAACCCATACGAAGTTTACAGAAAGTTAGATTATTTTGTTCCTTTTTTTCACATTTAAGGGATAAAGTTATGTTATACTTTTATTATTTTATCGTGATTTAACTATAAATTGTTACGTTGGCATCAAATTACTAGCACTGACAATAAGAGAGTTTGTGTATGACCCAAATTTATACGTGGGTTAATTATATCTGAATGTGAATGTCAACGTGTGCTATTTTTAAAAATGTAGTGCATAATTAAAATCAATCAATTTTTGTCAAGACCGGCCGCGTATTTGTAGGGGCCTTTTTTATCGTCTTGCTCGGGGCACTTAAAAACTCAGGACCGGCCCTGCTAGGTATCCAATATTTTTTAACTGACTAATCCCAGGGCGACTACCCGCTTTGCGAGCAGCCCGGAGTCATTGCAGGCGAACCTCCTTGGCCATGAGGGAGAATAAGTTTGTGGGAGCAAGGAATCGAACCATTGACCTCCACATTGAAAGGTCAGGGTCTTACCATGCCACCACCACCCTAATAATATATATTGCATAATATGCATCCTCAAATAATAACGAGACAACAATATATCTAAAAAGAAGTCCCGATTGTGATGTAAAAAATTGAGATATTGTAGTGGAACAGACGTATGTAAATGAGCATCCTCGTTATCATCTTTGTTGCTTGATTATCATCTTTGTTTATAACCATGGATAAATAACAATGCCATGCATGCATCCTTATTTTTCATGTATTAATTGTATTGATCGATCCATTTAATATTTTGCATTTGCATCATTAAATATTAAAATCAAAATACAAACATGATTGATAACAAATTACATGAATGAAATATTAGATTCAACTATATATGTTTGAACGGATAATGATAAAAAGGGATGATCTTTTGTGTTAAATAATAATAAAAATTCAAAACCTAAAAAGTAGGATGGTAAAGTTACATAATTACCCATGTTCTCATTTTATGTCTGAGAACATTCTCATCAGAACTTGTAACAATAAACAACTTACATTGATAAAAATAACTTGTATTGAGCCCAACTTCAAATTATTGTATGTATTAAAAATTACTACACTCTGGGAACATACTCCTATACATTAGAGACATGGTGCAAATTGTCTTATTGTTACTTCAGAAAAATATAAATGATGTTTAAACAGAACTCAAGTTAGCAACCACTAATTCACTAAAGTTTTAGTTGATCTTTCTATCTTGTAATTCTTTACATAATGATAACTCTTAAAGCATTAGCAATACCATGTAACTAAATATGAACGTAATGAGGCATAATATATTTAAAAAAAAAATTAACAACCCATATACATATATGCATCAGCATACATTCATCTTCGTTAAAAAACAAATCGGTATTGACCATCTTTAATTTTCATATCCTACAGGCAACAAAAAGTCTAATAATACTTGCATTTTGTACTACGAACTCACCAGGCACAAATAATCAATTTTTGGCTACTAATTCGATGGGGGTTATGATATAAGAAAGAGGTAAACAAACATAAGTGATACTCTATTAGCATTCAACAATAAAACAACGAACACAGAAGAAGCTATCATCCAATAATGTTGTTAATCATACCCTAGAAATTGGAAACTAATATCATAAATAATTTATAAAATGAAGGTTGACATCAAGGCATGACGATGTACCTGCTTTTACGGGACCAAAATTTCATTGTCTTTAAGTACATATACAAATTCCTTTACTTTAAACTCGTATGTGGGAACAACAATGTCTGCGTGATCATCATATCAAACCATTACAACCTTAAAGAACAACATGTTCTGAAGTACCAACAACAACATGTTTACTTATAATATTAAGATCGTCTGTGTTCAAACATCGGCACCATAAAGATCACCTCTATTAATAGAGTCGTACAATCCCAATAGATACTCATTCCTTATATCCTGTTGTTTGTCACATAATTTATTCTATCCATTCCAATAGAAGTTGATGTTGCTTTGTAAGGAAAAATGAATATATGTACTACTAAAATCACAAACAGAAGTAAAAGAGAAAAAAAAAAAGAACAAAACACATTTAAAGATGAAGCTAAAAAGGAAAACCCAGTTGCTTTTGAAAATAAGATCAGATCGTGCATTTTCGTAGTATAAAACGTTTTAAATCACTTATTTCCTAAAATTAAATTTTGGGATATCTTAGATTCTGTAATCACATCTTAGACAATTCTTATTTACAACAGATTAAGACTACCGAAACATGTGGCCCGAAGACCTGACAATTACCATAACATGACTAATTCATCTCGATCATTCATGTCGACCCGCCCAATTTTCACATCTTGTTTAAGTAAAAAGATCAGCACATGGATATATAGATGTAATAAAATAAAAAACACATAGAATAGATCTTTGAATACCTCAAGTTGTTTTGACATGAGATCCTATTGTATCTTAAAGCTGGGTCAAAGCCAGTACTGCACTCAACAAAAAGATCGCTAAAAAGTTAACAATAAATTAGGTTGAAATACTCAATTCACCCAAGTACACGATTGAAGTATAAAACCTCATATATAATTTATTCCAAGTACAATTTTGCATCATCTCCTGGCAGTAAAGCTTTGCACACTCTGCATGTAATAAGTTATCACAATTTAAATGTTTAAATATTATCAAAACCTATAAAATGTAATAATAACCGAAGGAAAGTGACATATAAAGATAACTTATATCCAAATGAATCTATAGCAACCATACCCTAGAGAGCAATAATCATATAAGTTTGATATATATAGTATGAACTGCACACAACCAAAAAGTAAGTTTGATATATATAGTATGAACTGCACACAACCAAAAAGAGTTGAAAACTTGATTTAAGTTGCTGTAATTACACCATCCTATATCTGATCAATAGTCCATAATCATATAAGAGAATAAAATAAGTTAAATAAAAATTCTAAAAATTTTGGACCAAAAGTGTTCTAACAACAATAACGTCACCTCATGTAGGCAGAAGGTATGACTGTTTTGACCCATCCATGTCCATGTTGGCACCAACTAATGTATAAATTTAGTTCCCTATAAGTTATTTAATAGATGCATTTAGCAGAAGATTATTATTGTAATTTTGATTTTGATTTCTAACCTTTTCCAGCTCGAACTTGTTAGATTTTAGTCTCCTGATGCCAGTTCCATCAAAAGTTTTTTCACTGTGAGCAACGATAACAGACTGCTCTTTGAGACTTTGAGCCACAACATCGGCTACCTTTTTAAAGTCGATTAAGAACGTCTCCTGAGAAATAGGTTGCTCTTGAGTAATATCATAAGCCGGTTGTGGCGGTACTATATTGTTGCGATTAACCTGAACCAACAAAATATCTCTGTTTGTAAAAATGTGTGCAACAAAAGTTGACAATTTCTACCCATTTACTTCTGAACGGGTTAAAATTGGTTATGAAGAAGAAGAAATTACCCAAGAGTCTAAAACCGGAGGCATCCCTTAATCCACTGTAAGTTTCTCAAAAGCCTTGTTAATGTTGTCAGTATGAGATCCATTCAATATATCAATCTCCGAGAAAATGGACATCATTTCTGGTTCAAAAGCTGGGCTGTGAATGAACTCTAGTAGATCTTCTCCATTTATACGTAGAAAACAACAATAGGATCTCGCTTTAATCCAGCAGCCATCCCTATTAGAAAATCTGAAAGTACTTTTTTATATTCCGTCTTGCTTACTTTTCAGTCTTTACCATGAGTGAACTCACTAAGAACCTGCATCACACAATTTTTATTTCAGAGGGAGCTAATGACATATATAGGATAGCCAAAGCTAGGGAGCGAGGAAGGAGGGACTTAGGTAACATCAAATATATCAAGGATGTAGCAGGGCAAAGTATAGTGAGAGAAGACCTTATTAGGAAAAGATGGGAAGAATATTTTGCATCCCTTTTCGGTAGGGGAAGACCAGAGCGGAACGGTGAACCCCACGAGGTTCAGGAGTTTCAAAACAACTGTTTCTGCACGAGGATTAATCAGGAGGAAGTTAGATTGGCCCACGAAAGATGGGGAGAAACAAAGCAGTAGGACCAGACCAAATTCCGATTGAGGCGTGGAAGTGCCTAGGAGGTGACGGGGTTAGATGGTTGACAAACCATTTCAACACGACGTTTAGAAGCGCAAATATGCCTATGGAATGGAGACTCAGTGAGGTTATTGTAACGACCCGCACTTTTTCGATCATACTATACTTATAAGATTAATATTTACATAAATTAAACATTGCCAACATGATAAGCAATCCAAATTGTCGAGACTTATATTTCCGAAAAGAGTTTTACACAACGTTTGACCGTCTAGTTTGACCGATGATATCACGAACTATACAATAAATGATAATTATACGTTTGTGTATATAAATGTATATATACATATTTAACATGATTAATAAATGTTTTAATATCTCATTTTGTATTAATAACAACAAGTTATATGTGTATTTTGAAACTACTAACTTAAGTTTTCAAAACGATAACTATACGTAACGTTATTTGACATAAATACTTAAGACATATAATGTTTATACATATATTGTATAAGTAATGTATTTAATCACTTTTAAAGACTTAAATACATAAAACCATATAAGTGTATTCACAAAAGATAGCTATATTTGAATCCTCATTCCATTTTTCACAAAATTTCTATACGTATATCTAGAGTATAAGTACTCGTATCATACCTAGCTTCTATACGTATTTACTAATAGTAAATACACATCAAATCACCACCTAACCCACCCTTGTTACTGCCCTTAGAGCAAGGTAATTGGAATTTGGATGCATGCATGAATTATTATACAAAAATACAAGAGAAAACCTTGTCTTGTCTCCTCATGGCCACGTTTTTATGGCCTTTATATGTATCATCATCTTCATTCATTTTACTTCAACTTTCTAGCCAAAACACACACATACTTTGAAGCCTTAAAACCCTTAATCAATTCAGCAAAGTTTCCAAGAAGATCTAGCTTCAAAAACCATACTAAAACACCATAAGAAAACCATACAAAAACACTTCAAGAAAACCCTCCAAGAACACCAACTTACTTCCAATCTTTCATCCACTTCTATCACCCTTTTGATTCTAGCTTCTTACTTCTCTCTTACAGCAACTTCATCCAAGGAACTTGAGGTAGAATCTATGTTCATAACCTTATTCGATTCATATATATATAGCTATCTTATTTTGTGGTACAAAAGTTTAACAACAAGAACATAGTTTGAATGTTTTCAAACTTGTTTGCAAACTAAATAGATCCTTCTAACTTAACTTTTAAAATACTTCAAGACCTGTAATATAACTTATGTATATGCTAATTTAACAAGGTAAAACTTGGTTTTTCAAAGTATAAGTATTTTTAGAAAAATGGTCATTAAAGGATTTTGTTGTAACCAAAAATGTTTAACTTCATATGTTTCACTAATGTTTCACTTATGCCGTATGATTTTGAATACAAACCAAGGTATTTACAGTTCATAGTCTTAAAGAAGAACTCGATCCAAGAAGATGGCAATTTGAATCAACGAAAACGGATTTGTAACGAAGAAACTATGACCGAAACAAAATTGGTTATCCTAGATCATTTCAACTACGGGATCAATTGGAAAAAATGATATAAATCACATATTTCTAAGATAACATGATATTTTATATATATGTACTTATAATTCAATTTTATATGGTTCAGGATCACCCGTAAACAACACGAGAAGATTAATCATAAGATCCCATGATTGTACGCAACACGTCATTTGACAACACCGGTACCATGGGTCAAGATTAATCTCGACCAATACATATACGATGGGGGTTTTTATTTATTTCATTGGGGGTTTATTAAACACCTAAAAATGAACCATTAAAATTGAATTACTAACATCGGACTGCTAACTACGGACTAAGAAATTATTAAAACTATTAAAAGTATAAAAAGTATATATATGTGACGATTGTTTAAAATAGAAATATATTGATAAACTATATATGGATAGGTTCGTGATATCAATCGGAGACCAAGTCGAAATTACATATCTTCAAGACGAAAGTGAGTATATAGTCCCACTTTTAAACTTTAAATATTTCGGGATGAGAATACATGTATTTTATGTTTTACGTTATGGACACAAGTAACTGAAAAATATATTCTACGTTGAGTTGTACCACTGGCATACTTCCCTGTAGCTTGGTAACTAATATTTACAGCGGTATTGTAAACGCGAATCCTGTTGATAGATCTATCGGGCTTGACAACCCCAACCGGACTGGACGACCAGTATTCAACGGTTGCACAGTACTTCGTTTCGTGACTACACTTGGTACAGTGTAGTAAGATTTCATATTAAAGGGAATATGCGACGTGATTAAATGTTAAGTATGGTTACCAAGTGCTCAACCACTTAGAATATTTTTATTAAACTGTTTATATATGAAATCTTGTGGTCTATATATATATTGCTGCCGGCACTAAACCTATATCTCACCAACTTTATGTTGACGTTTTAAACATGTTTATTCTCAGGTGATAATTAGAAGTTTCCGCTGCATTATGTTGAATTTGAGCAGGATCTTGCGTACGCATATTTGTGTCAAAAATAAAACTGCATACCCGAGGATTTGTGTTGTAAAATATACTAGAAATCGTGTTGTTATCATTATTTGTAAAGTTTGTAAGTCGAAGATTATCGCTAAACGATAATCATCTTTCTATCGTCTAAAGCTTGTATCAAAAATAAGATTTGTGGTTTGTAATGTAAAATATATGCAGTTTTCTTTTAAAAATGTCTCATATAGAGGTCAATACCTCGCAATGAAATCATACGTTATCTAACTCGTTCTTAGGGTTAAGGACGGGTTATGACATGTGGTATCAGAGCGTTGGTCTTAGCGAACCAGGTTTGCATTAGTGTGTCTAACCAAGAAGTCGTTAGGATACATTAGTAAGTCTGGACTTTGACCGGGTCTGATTTAAAAACCATTGCTTATCATTGTTGGTTAAAATTTATATGTAAATATTATGTAGTACTAATGGGTTAGTTGTTGTATGATAGATGTCGGGCTCAAAACTTGTTATCACATTCAGCGACTCCGAACCAGAATCTTCAGATGGTGTTCCAGTCATTAACCTATCCGATGACGAAAATAATATCTTTGGGGAAGACTCACAAATTCCGGATGAACCAACTATAGAGAACCCGGAAAGTGAACCCGAGGAGGAAAGTGAACCCGAGGAGGAAAGTGAACCCGAGGAGGAAAGTGAACCCGAGGAGGAAAGTGAACCCGAGGAAGAAATACAGGAAATTACAAAGGACGAGTTCGAACTAGGAAAGAAACGAAAAGCTAGTGAATTAGAAAATCCAAATCCCGAGTTTAATGAGAATGAAGTGGCACCAATTCCACTCAACACTACCACCCCTATCCCCGCTATTCCTATTAGTGCTATCACCGCATCTAGTTTTTCGGCACCTCAGCCAAAACGTAGGGAGACAGCTAGGATTCGCGTTGGGGGATTCCCTGGACATAAATGTTTTGGGAAATAGACCAAACGATGCGCTGCCAAATTAAACCATGGAATCAAATAATGTTTTGTATAATATTATTAGTGTGGTTTGTTTAATGTTCGATGTAAGATAAGCATATGTAAAATAGCGAAGTATGAAATGCAATAATTTTCCATGGTTAAGTATTATTTAGATTGTAGTAATTGGTTCGGTACTAAGCTATTAAGTATGAACATTAACGGGTAGGTACTACCCTAGATATAATTATAAAACGCTAATAAGAAGAAAAGGCTTTTATAATAATACCTGGTTCATATTATTAATAAGCTATAATGTACTGTAAATATACACTACATCTATAATATTCCATGTGAATAATTATTTTCTTTTCATTCTTATAGAAGAATATGGCGCGATTGAACCGAATGACGGAACAAGAAATCCAGGAACTCATCAATCAGCGAGTGAACGACAGAATGTTATGGGTCGAGGCTGCAAGAGGTGCTGCAGTTAACCCAAATCCTCGTGTGGGGTGCACTTACAAAACTTTTCAAGCTTGCAAGCCCTCATCATTCAGTGGAACAGAAGGACCGATCGGTTTAACCCGGTGGATAGAAAAGATGGAAACTGTGTTCAAAATCAGTGGTTGTGTTGAAAAGGACATGACCAAATACGCATCGTGCACTTTACAAGATAGTGCACTCACGTGGTGGAAAAATTATGTGAAGGCTGTAGGAGGAGATGTAGCTTATGATACTCCGTGGGAAGAATTCAAAACAATGTTAATCAATGAATATTGTCCAAGGAACGAGGTTAGGAAGTTGGAAGATGAGTTACGAAGTCTGAAGGTTATTGGTACTGAAATCACCAACTACAATCAGCGATTCATGGAATTAGTTTTGCTATGTCCTGAATTGGTTCCAACCGAAGAACGGAAGATTGAAATGTACAAAGATGGTTTGCCCAAAAAGGTCAAGGCAAATGTTACAGCATCGAAACCTAAGACAATTCATGAAGCTATAACCATGGCAAACGAGCTAATGGATCAGGTCATTTTGGATAAGAAAGCATTCAATACTGATGTGAAGGTATCAGGTAACAAGAGAAAGTGGAATGGAAGCTATGATCGAGGTAATCAACAACAAACTTTTAAGAAACAAGAAACCCCGAAAGGTGCGGGTTGTGGTTCAGGTTTTGGTTACAAAGGACAAAGTCCTTTATGCAACCGATGTCACAAACATCACTTTGGTTACTGTAGTGTGGTATGCAACAAATGTAATCGACAGGGTCATCTTGCTGAAGATTGTAGGGCTCTCGTTACGAATACAAATGGTGCCAAGACTCCTGCCACCAACGCAAATAGAACTGCTTTGGCTACCATTACTTGTTTTGGGTGTGGAAAACAAGGCCACTATAAGAGCCAGTGCCCGAATCCAGAGAAGAATATCGGACCTGCACGTGGAAGAGCATTTATTATTAATGCTAAAGAGGCATGTGAAGACCCGGAGCTTGTTACGGGTACGTTTACCATTAATAACTTATCCGCATCTATTATATTTGATACTGGTGCTGATAGAAGTTACGTGTGTAGAGACTTTCACGCTAAATTGAATTGTTCATCATTACCTCTCGATGCTAAGTACATGATTGAGTTAGCTAATGGTAAACTAATTAAAGCCGATAAAATTTGCCGTGATTGTAAAATAAATTTAGCCGGAGAAACGTTTAAAATTGACTTGATACCCGTAGAATTAGGAAGTTTTGATGTAATAGTCGTCATGGACTGGATGTCCAAAATAGGAGCTGAAGTTGTGTGCGCCAAGAAGGCAATTCGCATTCCTCGTAAGGATAAAACGCCAGTAATGATTTATGGAGAGAAGGGTAACTCAAAGCTAAAACTCATTAGTTATTTGAAAGCTCAAAAGTGCTTGAAGAAAGGGTGCTATGCTATCTTAGCACATGTTAATAAAGTCGAAACAAAGGAAAAAGTGAAGAGCATCAATGACGTGCCTGTGGCAAGAGATTTTCCTGAAGTCTTTCCGGAAAAGTTGCCGGGATTACCTCCATTTAGATCGGTAGAATTTCAAATAGATTTAGTACCAGGAGCTGCACCAGTGGCTCGTGCGCCATATAGACTTGCACCGTCCGAATTAAAAGAACTTCAAAGTCAGTTAAAAGAATTATTGGACCGTGGATTCATACGACCAAGTACATCACCGTGGGGAGCTCCAATTTTGTTTGTTAAGAAGAAAGATGGATCTTTTAGGATGTGTATAGATTATCGTGAATTAAATAAGTTAACTATCAAGAATCGGTATCCACTACCGAGAATTGATGACTTATTTGATCAATTGCAAGGATCATGTGTGTATTCGAAAATCGACTTAAGATCGGGCTATCATCAACTACGCGTCAAAGAAGAGGACATTCCGAAAACTGCTTTTCGGACACGTTATGGTCATTACGAATTTTTGGTCATGCCGTTTGGATTGACAAATGCGCCAGCTGTATTCATGGACCTCATGAATCGAGTTTGTAGTCCATATTTAGATAAGTTTGTTATCGTTTTCATTGATGATATTCTTATCTATTCCAAGAGTGAGCAAGAGCATGAGCAGCATTTAAGGTTGATATTAGAGTTGTTGAGAAAAGAACAGCTATATGCTAAATTTTCTAAATGTGCTTTCTGGTTGAAAGAAGTACAATTTCTTGGCCACGTTGTTAGTAGCAAAGGAATTCAGGTTGATCCAGCAAAAATTGAAGCCATTGAAAAATGGGAGACTCCTAAGACACCAATGCAGATACGCCAATTTTTGGGTTTAGCCGGTTATTATAGAAGGTTTATTCAAGATTCTTCCCGAATAGCTAAGCCGTTGACAGCATTAACGCAAAAAGGGAAGAAATATGAATGGACTTCGGAGCAGGAGAACGCATTTCAAATACTGAAAAAGAAGTTAACTACGGTGCCTATTTTATCATTACCTGAAGGGAACGATGATTTTGAAATATATTGTGACGCTTCGCGACAAGGTTTTGGTTGTGTTCTTATGCAACGAAAGAAAGTAATTGCATTTGCATCCCGACAATTGAAGATTCACGAGCGGAATTATACGACGCATGATCTAGAATTGGGAGCAGTCGTGTTTGCATTGAAGATGTGGAGACACTACTTGTATGGGGTTAAATTCACTGTGTTTACTGATCATAAAAGCCTTCAACATATTTTCGATCAAAAACAATTGAACATGAGGCAACGTAGGTGGGTCGAGTTAATAAACGACTATGATTGTGAAATTCGTTATCATCCCGGGAAGGCGAATGTGGTGGCTGATGCTTTAAGCAGAAAAGAACGAGAACCAATTCGAGTACGAGCGATGAACATAAAAATTCGCATGAATCTCAACTCACAAATCAAAGAAGTTCAACGAGAAGCACTTACTAAAGAAAATATAGGAAATGAAATAATGAAGAAGTATGCGAAGCAACTCGTTATGCGGGAAGATGGAATTCGATATTTTGCAAATCGTATTTGGGTACCGAAGTTGGGTGGATTAAGGAAGTTGATATTGAACGAGGCACATAAGACAAGATATTCGATACATCCTGGAGTTGGAAAGATGTACCAAGATCTTAAGACGCATTATTGGTGGCCTAATTTGAAGACAGACGTTGCAACATATGTTGGGGAATGTTTAACTTGTTCCAAAGTCAAAGCAGAACACCAGAAGCCGTCAGGGTTACTTCAACAACCAGAAATTCCAGAATGGAAATGGGACGGTATTACCATGGATTTCATCACGAAGTTACCAAAGACTGCCTGGGGATACGACACCATTTGGGTAATTGTTGATCGTCTTACCAAGTCTGCACATTTCTTACCTATAAAGGAAACGGATAGAATGGAGAAACTATTACGATTGTATAAAAAGGAAGTTGTTTCAAGGCATGGAATACCTATTTCCATTATATCCGATCGTGATAGTAGATTTACCTCAAAGTTCTGGCAATCACTGCAGGAGGCACTAGGAACTCGTTTAGATATGAGTACCGCATATCATCCGCAAACCGACGGGCAGAGTGAAAGAATGATTCAGACTCTTGAAGACATGCTCAGGGCATGTGTGATCGATTTTGGAAACGGATGGGATAAATATCTACCATTAGCAGAATTCTCGTATAATAATAGTTATCATGCGAGCATTAAAGCTGCGCCATTCGAAGCATTGTACGGAAGGAAGTGTAGATCTCCTATTTGTTGGAATGAAGTAGGAGATCGAAAATTAACTGGTCCCGAGATCATACACGAAACGACTGAGAAGATAGTACAAATCAAGGAGAGATTGAAAACAGCCCGTAGTCGCCAAAAGAGCTACGCCGATGTTCGAAGGAAACCATTAGAGTTTCAGATCGGTGACATGGTTATGTTAAAGGTGTCACCTTGGAAAGGTGTAATACGTTTTGGAAAAAGGGGTAAACTAAACCCAAGGTAAGTAGGCCCGTTCAAGATCATCGAACGCATTGGACCGGTAGCTTATCGACTCGAGTTACCGCAACAACTCGCCGGAGTACATAATACCTTTCACGTCTCAAACCTTAAGAAGTGTCTTGCAAAGGAAGACCTCACCATTCCTCTTGAAGAAATCCATGTCGACGAGAAACTACAATTCGTCGAAGAACCAATCGAAATCATGGACCGTGAAGTTAAACAGCTCAAACAGAGCAATATACCGATTGTTAAGGTTCGTTGGAATGCTAGAAGAGGTCCCGAGTTTACTTGGGAACGAGAAGATCAGATGAAGCAAAAGTATCCACACTTGTTTCTCGATGACGCAAAATAGGTACAATTTTAAAATTTCGGGACGAAATTTATTTAACGGGGAGGTAATGTAACGACCCGCACTTTTTCGATCATACTATACTTATAAGATTAATATTTACATAAATTAAACATTGCCAACATGATAAGCAATCCAAATTGTCGAGACTTATATTTCCGAAAAGAGTTTTACACAACGTTTGACCGTCTAGTTTGACCGATGATATCACGAACTATACAATAAATGATAATTATACGTTTGTGTATATAAATGTATATATACATATTTAACATGATTAATAAATGTTTTAATATCTCATTTTGTATTAATAACAACAAGTTATATGTGTATTTTGAAACTACTAACTTAAGTTTTCAAAACGATAACTATACGTAACGTTATTTGACATAAATACTTAAGACATATAATGTTTATACATATATTGTATAAGTAATGTATTTAATCACTTTTAAAGACTTAAATACATAAAACCATATAAGTGTATTCACAAAAGATAGCTATATTTGAATCCTCATTCCATTTTTCACAAAATTTCTATACGTATATCTAGAGTATAAGTACTCGTATCATACCTAGCTTCTATACGTATTTACTAATAGTAAATACACATCAAATCACCACCTAACCCACCCTTGTTACTGCCCTTAGAGCAAGGTAATTGGAATTTGGATGCATGCATGAATTATTATACAAAAATACAAGAGAAAACCTTGTCTTGTCTCCTCATGGCCACGTTTTTATGGCCTTTATATGTATCATCATCTTCATTCATTTTACTTCAACTTTCTAGCCAAAACACACACATACTTTGAAGCCTTAAAACCCTTAATCAATTCAGCAAAGTTTCCAAGAAGATCTAGCTTCAAAAACCATACTAAAACACCATAAGAAAACCATACAAAAACACTTCAAGAAAACCCTCCAAGAACACCAACTTACTTCCAATCTTTCATCCACTTCTATCACCCTTTTGATTCTAGCTTCTTACTTCTCTCTTACAGCAACTTCATCCAAGGAACTTGAGGTAGAATCTATGTTCATAACCTTATTCGATTCATATATATATAGCTATCTTATTTTGTGGTACAAAAGTTTAACAACAAGAACATAGTTTGAATGTTTTCAAACTTGTTTGCAAACTAAATAGATCCTTCTAACTTAACTTTTAAAATACTTCAAGACCTGTAATATAACTTATGTATATGCTAATTTAACAAGGTAAAACTTGGTTTTTCAAAGTATAAGTATTTTTAGAAAAATGGTCATTAAAGGATTTTGTTGTAACCAAAAATGTTTAACTTCATATGTTTCACTAATGTTTCACTTATGCCGTATGATTTTGAATACAAACCAAGGTATTTACAGTTCATAGTCTTAAAGAAGAACTCGATCCAAGAAGATGACAATTTGAATCAACGAAAACGGATTTGTAACGAAGAAACTATGACCGAAACAAAATTGGTTATCCTAGATCATTTCAACTACGGGATCAATTGGAAAAAATGATATAAATCACATATTTCTAAGATAACATGATATTTTATATATATGTACTTATAATTCAATTTTATATGGTTCAGGATCACCCGTAAACAACACGAGAAGATTAATCATAAGATCCCATGATTGTACGCAACACGTCATTTGACAACACCGGTACCATGGGTCAAGATTAATCTCGACCAATACATATACGATGGGGGTTTTTATTTATTTCATTGGGGGTTTATTAAACACCTAAAAATGAACCATTAAAATTGAATTACTAACATCGGACTGCTAACTACGGACTAAGAAATTATTAAAACTATTAAAAGTATAAAAAGTATATATATGTGACGATTGTTTAAAATAGAAATATATTGATAAACTATATATGGATAGGTTCGTGATATCAATCGGAGACCAAGTCGAAATTACATATCTTCAAGACGAAAGTGAGTATATAGTCCCACTTTTAAACTTTAAATATTTCGGGATGAGAATACATGTATTTTATGTTTTACGTTATGGACACAAGTAACTGAAAAATATATTCTACGTTGAGTTGTACCACTGGCATACTTCCCTGTAGCTTGGTAACTAATATTTACAGCGGTATTGTAAACGCGAATCCTGTTGATAGATCTATCGGGCTTGACAACCCCAACCGGACTGGACGACCAGTATTCAACGGTTGCACAGTACTTCGTTTCGTGACTACACTTGGTACAGTGTAGTAAGATTTCATATTAAAGGGAATATGCGACGTGATTAAATGTTAAGTATGGTTACCAAGTGCTCAACCACTTAGAATATTTTTATTAAACTGTTTATATATGAAATCTTGTGGTCTATATATATATTGCTGCCGGCACTAAACCTATATCTCACCAACTTTATGTTGACGTTTTAAACATGTTTATTCTCAGGTGATAATTAGAAGTTTCCGCTGCATTATGTTGAATTTGAGCAGGATCTTGCGTACGCATATTTGTGTCAAAAATAAAACTGCATACCCGAGGATTTGTGTTGTAAAATATACTAGAAATCGTGTTGTTATCATTATTTGTAAAGTTTGTAAGTCGAAGATTATCACTAAACGATAATCATCTTTCTATCGTCTAAAGCTTGTATCAAAAATAAGATTTGTGGTTTGTAATGTAAAATATATGCAGTTTTCTTTTAAAAATGTCTCATATAGAGGTCAATACCTCGCAATGAAATCATACGTTATCTAACTCGTTCTTAGGGTTAAGGACGGGTTATGACAGTTATTCCCATTTACAAGAACAAGGGAGATGCGCAATTATGTAGTAACTATAGAGGCATAAAGTTACTCAGTCATACTATGAAGCTTTGGGAAAGAGTGATCGAGACGAGGCTCAGACGAGAGACAAAGGTTTCAGAGAACCAATTCGGCTTCATGCCAGGACGCTCGTCGATGGAAGCGATTCACATAGTTAGAAGCCTTATGGAGAAGTATAGGGAAAAGCAAAAGAACCTACACATGGCGTTCTTAGACTTGGAAAAAGCTTATGACTGTGTCCCGCGTGAGCTGATTTGGAAGACTCTTAATGCTAGGGGAGTCCCAAGTAGATATATAAGATCTATTAAAGATATGTACGAGGGGGCGAAGACTCGTGTACGTACGACGGTAGGAAACACAGAGTTTTTCCCGGTAGAGGTTGGTTTACATCAGGGATCTGCCCTTAGCCCTTATCTTTTCGCTTTGATCCTAGACGAGTTGACTCATAGGATACAAGACAACATCCCATGGTGCCTGATTTTCGCCGACGATATTGTATTAGTCTCGGATTCTCAGGATGAGCTTAACAGGAGGCTAGAGCAATGGAGGATCGCCTTAGAATCAAATGGCCTACGGATTAGCAGACTTAAATCGGAGTACCTTAGATGCGATTTCAAGGGGGGCGAAGAGGAACACGACGATATAGTGGATATCAGAATTGGGGATCAGATTCTACCCCAGCAAGAGTCCTTTAGATATTTAGGCTCGATGCTCCACATTTCGGGAAGGATAGATGAGGATGTGACGCATCGTATACGAGTAGGATGGTTGAAGTGGAGGGCTGCGAAAGGGGTGTTGTGCGACAAGAAGGTCCCACTTAAACTGAAAGGTAAATTCTTTAAGGTGGCAATTAGACCAGCCATGTTGTACGGATCAGAGTGTTGGCCAATGACGAAGGCCCAAGAGAGGAGGATGGAGGTGGCAGAAATGAGGAGGCTTAGATGGACGTGTGGTAAGACCATGCTAGATATGATACCAAATGGAGTTTTTAGAGAGAAATTGGAAGTTGGGAACATCATCAACAAACTTAGGGAAGGACGACTTAGATGGTTTGGGCATGTTAGGAGGCGCCCACTTTTAGCCCCAGTTAGGAGAGTCGAGACCCTCGCCGTTGGCGGCGTAAGGAGAAGGGGTAGACCTAGACGTAGGATGGAGGATAGATTGAAGCTTGACATGAAAGAGCTCCTACTGACGGAGGACATGACTTCTGATAGGAGCCTGTGGAGGAGTAGAATTAGAATTATTGAGTAGGTTTTTTTTTTTTTTTTTTTTTTTTTTTTTTTTTCATTGTGTTAGTTACTTTTATTATACAACTACATATATAACTATAACCAGATATTCAATAACCACACTATTTATACCCCTCTACATGGTTTATATGCCTTTGTATCTATGTATATGTTTTTAGGCTATATATATGTACCGATGTATATGTTTGTATCTCTATATATATGTATCTATGTATCTAAGTGCATGTATTGGTGTATGTAGGTTTGTCTGTCTTGTATCTGTACCTAGGTATATATATCTACGAATGTATCTATATGTATTTATGTTTAAGCATGAGTTTTTTTTTTTTTTTTTTTTTCATGCTTTCGTGTGGTATATATACATCGATGTGTATGTCTGTGTGGGTGCGTATATGTATATGTATATGTATATGTATATATCTTGTTTGTCTGTATGTCTACCTGAAATTAAATGGTTATGTGCACTATTTTATTCATGCTCTTTGCCCTACTGTTGTGCATTACTGCTATATGTGTCCCCTTTATGGTTACTGTGTATGGTTGCTTCTTGCTAGGCGCTCATTACTCGTACAGGTACGTATCATTTGCCCTGTCTATTTCGTTCTTATGAGCTCTTCGGGCCGGAGGTCCTTTAGGAAGCAATCTCTTTTGCGCTAGAGTAGAGGGAGGGACGACCTTATCTAGGCGCGGGTTCTATAGGGTGGAGTAGTGACTTCCTTCTAATCTAGGGTACGAGGAATGATTGTCTACACTCACCTCCCCCATACCCCACTTTCGTTGGATTGGGTAATGTTGTTGTTGTTGTTGTTGCCGATTAAAAAAAACATGCAAGTGAAAAGCTACAGTTTACATAAAAACAAATACGTTCTTTATGTAATTATATTAGTGCTTACTATATCAAAACTTGTACTGCATAAACAGGTTAGCCCTTCTAACCCATCAGTGACTCGTTCTATCATTACCTAGAGTTAAGACTAACGATTTCACACTGAGAAACTACGAAATACGTGATTAGTATATAATGATCCTGATATGGGTCAACTTGCTGCCAGTTAGTATTTAAGTTGTTACTAATTGACAGGTCAGCCTATCATTTAAGTAGAAAAATATATGTTCTAACAATAATTAATCAAACAACACATGTAGATAAAATAATGGTTAGAAATATAGGTAAACGGTTACATATATATTTTCTTTCAAAATATATTAAGTTATACATACAATTACAACCAATTGAGCAAGACATAGCACAAACTCAAACTCAAATTTATAACTATCAAACATGGTTACCACATCTCAAAACTACAAATCATTACCAACGAGCTTATAGCTCAGTGGTACCCGATGCCTTTGATCCCTGGGCCCACAGTGGGGGAAGCTTTGACCTTAAGAAAGGCGCAAGTTCGATTCTCAGTCTGGGCGCCCCGCATGGAATTATTTCTCCCTCCGGGGGGAAATTTGTGAAGTGTTTCGGGGGTCTAGCTAGCTGGGGTAAAAATCGCCTTGCCGTCACTGTGGTACCTGGGAGGAGGTACTTTGCCGGCACAGGTCTCTTTCGGGGTGGGATTGGTGGGTGCTACGGCACACAGGGTTAGCGTGTCCCTGCCAACTTACACGTTTTGACCTTAAAACTACAAATCATTACGGTTAGAATTATGTTTGTACATTCAATATCAACCAATGAGATTACAATCGTGGCATAACCCGTCTATCCATAAATGAGTTGAATTTGCTATATTCACCTATTGAAAGCCAACGTCATTCCCTTGTTTGTGATCCCACTGAAGAGATTATACATATATATTACAAAATGGCTAATCTATATAGAAAGAAAATTAAAAACGGAATGTTTAATATAGAACGTAAATTAAACAACATCATGAAGGGTGTTATTACAATAACATCATCATCATCATCATCGTCGTCATCATCGCGTTAGAATATAGACCACTTCTTTCGCGGGTAAGCCATTTGAACTACATTATCCATTTTTGTAGTTTCTTTAGGTGTATAATCACAGTGTACACACAACATGATTGTGGTAAGATATAATAAAATGTGTTAATGTTATCAGCAAAGCCCATTCAGCCTATTCATACAGTTTAGGAGTAAAGATATTGGGTCAGACTGATCTATGATTTTTTTATTTGACTATTAGTAGTCAACTATGTGTAACCTACAAACCTATTATTATAGGCACCGCCAATTGCACTTTCTAATAAAAATACTTTGCATAAACTCATTATAACCCATTTTGACCCATTTGACCCATCTAATGTCAATTTCAACTCATTTCTAAATGAGACATCTTAACAACCCTCGAAACCAAACATATACTCTTAAAATTAGCAAATTTTGACTAATACTCAACTAAAAATCAGCCACTCACTAACGACCGGTTTAAAGCCTATGAGGATGTTGAAAACATGTTACGTCAAATATAGTTCAAAATGCTTACACGGTTGACGGTTTAGTAAAGTAGGATGCTTTTCGATGTTATCTTGAAAATCAAGTGACCAGACTATAAATTAAGAACTAAGTAAAACGGGTTGCTATTCAAACAACTTGCAGAAGAATAGAAAAAGGATAAAAGAAAACAACCCAATGGTTGGATCGATGAAATGTTGTCGTTCTTGGTTGATAAAGAACCCTGCTCCACTTCAGAGTATAACTTTAAATGACAAACCCTGAAGTTAAACATACAGGAACTTTTTACAAATATGCAATGAAATGGCTAAATAGATGTAACCAATGAGTAAGGAAATGATTATCAACCTGAACTTTGTGAAGATGTCGTAGAATTGAATCTTATAACCGGATAATTAACCCAAAATACTCAGTTGTCGTTCCAGGATTTCTTCTAAAACGTGCTCCCAAACTTGAAAGATTGATGGCAAATTTCTGCAAAATATTAGCAACTTAATAAAACTTTGAAAAATTATAATATAAATGCAATTTTCAAAATGAGATTCACAAAAAATGTGAAATCGATAACAAAAATTCATTTATGAACCAAAAATTTCTTACCAGAGATTGCCATAGATTTAGGCTCCCATATGCTCACTTATATGAGCATAACTTGACAAATTCCTTTATATACTTTAACCTTATAAAATTTTCTTACCAGAGATATAGGCTCACTTTTGTGAAATTGATAACAAAAATTCCTTTACTAAAGATGGCATTTGTCCATCTTTTCTTTAATTTGACGAGTGAAACAGCTATAAATTTATTTGGAGTAAAAAGTATATATGTATGTTAACATGTAATATAATAGGATCTATACATATTATGTGGTTAGTATAGACTAGGGATGGCAATGGATCGGGTGAGGCCGTATTCATATCCATATCCATTTATTTATCTTAATTCATATCCATATCCATTTATAAAAATTTCATCCATCCATATTCATATCCATATCCGTCGGGTGAAGCGGGTTAATAGATAATCATCCATATCCATTTAAATTTATTTTATTTTTAGCAATTATAAGCGGTGACTCACTGTATACGATCAAACGTAATATTTCTTAATAGTTTATGCGACCGAAAGTCACATTTTTACTATTCTATATAATAAATAGTCAACAAATAGCCTATTAAACGTGTAAAGATATCGATTACCTCTAAGTTGCTTACTTTTTAGTTACATGGAATCACATTTAAACTATCAAAGTACGATATATACATTTACTGCTATATGTGTTCTCTTTTATGGTTACTGTGTATGGTTGCTTCTTGCTAGGTGCACATAACTCTTACAGGTACGTATCATTTGCCCTCTCTATTTCGTTCTTATGAGCATTTCTGGCTGGAGGTCCTTTAGGAAGCAATCTCTTTTGCTCTAGAGTAGAGAGAGGGACGTCCTTATCTAGGCGCAGGTTCTATACCCGCGAGTGGAGTAGTGACTTCCTTCTAATCTAGGGTACGAGGAACGATTGTCTACACCCACCTCCCCCATACCCCACTTTCGTGGGATTGGGTATTGTTGTTGTTGTTGTTGTAAAATATAAGAAATTTTTTATATTTTTAGAGAAAATATAAAGAAAGATGAGTATAATTAATAGAATATCACTACATAAATGATATTAATTCGAGTGATAAATTTATATATTTAGTTATATCGGGTGAAAACGGGTTCATCCATGGATGAAACTTTTCATCCATATCCATATCCATATCCATTTTGATTCATCCATATCCGTATCCATATCCATTTAGATCGTCCATATCCACGAATAATCGGGTGGATCGGGTGGATATCCACTGGATCGGGTATCCATTGCCATCCCTTACTATAGACAGTAACAAAACATCCAATCAATAAAATTCTGAGTAAGATGGACAATAGTATACACTTCCCCAATGATAATAAAAATATTAACAAAACTACATTTAGACACAATAGCAAGAAATAGACCATCAAATTAAAGGAGAGTTGTGTAAAAAAAAGGCATGAGGCATACCATATAGCGTTTACAGCGGGGAAGATAGTTGCAACGGTGGCGCAGTACCAAAAACAATACAAATGTCGATTTAGGTCATCGACTGAAACTCCAATCTCATTACTAAACCTTCAATCGATTCAAAGATGCCAATGAAACCATTTGATGTTGGATCAGGATTGAGATTTTTTTGATTGAAACTCCAATTTCATTATCAAACCTTCAATCAAACAACCTAATTTGTATTTGTTGAAGAAGACAATCGTTGATTGAGATTTTTCTGATTTTGGTTAACCCTAATTAAGGCAGTTTGATATAATCGTAACAAATTGGTACCATATTGCTCGAAAAATCGTAACAAATCCAGTGGTGGTGAAGGTTTTACTCCAAACGGATTGGATACGACATAATCAGTCGTCAAAGGGTTTGGGTGGTTTTGATTTTTGAAGAGAGATTGTTCAAACATGATATATGTTTTTGTTAAATCTAATTTATTGGTGCAGTTAATTCGTGTTTCTAAAGGGACAAGCATTAGCTTAGATAATTAGGGATTTTTCTAATTCAAAATTATGAGAAAATTAGAATTGCTGAGAATGAATATGGAGGTGCCACGTGGATTTTGAAAGGACCCGTTCATATACATTATAAACGATTCACAATAGTTGATTACATCGCGAGGTATTTGACCTCTATATGATACATTTTACAAACATTGCATTCGTTTTTTTTTTAAAAAGACAAACTTTCTTTGCAACGAAAATTGACGGCATGCATATCATTTCATAATACATCCAACTATAACTGACTTAATAATAATCTTGATGAACTCAACGACTCGAATGCAATGTCTTTCGAATTTTATTGTTTTATGATAAACCTATGAAATCAAGTGCCTTTTGGTTGACACTTTAAAACAAAAAAAAAATAATTGATTTCATAAACGTGAATGTTTTAGACCATAGTTACAACATGAAATATGTTAGAAATCATTCATGTAAACTTCCCAAATCCTCAATTTAACCTGGATTACAACATAGAACTCAAATTTAATCGTAGAACAGTTGTTTGACTTTTTGCTTTTAAAGTTTGACTCGTAAATTCGTACTCGATATTAGGAATTGGGTTTTGAAACTTTGCAAACAGATTAAACAGAAGATTCCTAACAGGATTTCATTCTTACATTTTGAAAATTGATTAGAAATCGAGATTTTTCAAAAACATTTACACGTACAGGGGAAACTGCTGGTTCTTCTTTACTTTCTGTTTTGATTTTCGTATAACAGCTATAAAATTAATAATTGGATATAATGGTGAGTAAATTGAATGATGCATCAACAATTTAGATGATTGTTTATTATAAAGAGAGATTTGAAATCGACAGGATTTTCTAATCAGACAGAAATAAGAATAAAATATAATAAAGCAGATATTGACTTGTAACTGATTTTGGATATTACTGAATTCAATTTCGTTCTTGTACAGCTTTTAGAGATAGAATCAAAATTTAAAAAGCTAGATAGGGACGTGTAGTTGGATTTTGCTGAATTCGAATCCTAAAAAAAATAATAGGTATAATGAAAGGAAATAGATCTGTTACTTATATATGTTTTAATTTTTTAATTTTTTTATTGTTTTATATTAATAAACATTAATCATTAATAGATATATCAATAATAATAAGGATAATAATAAATGTAGTAAAAATGTTAATAATACTAATTTAGATTAAATTATAATAAGCATAATGGTATCTTTACTAATGATTTTTAATAATAATAATAACATCTAATCATAATACAATTAATAATGAAAATATAACAAATTACATGTTTCATTTTTTTTATATCAATATAGTATATAGTAATAATATTAGTAATTGTACTACAATAATTTATACATATCTTAAATTCGTATCTATAAGACATATATTTAAAATAATATAATTAATAATACTGATTTTAATATTAATATAAATATTGGTAATAATAATGAAAGTATTTAGTATAACAACTATATTTTTAATTTGTGATTACTTTTGATATATTAGTGTTACAATTTATTACTTATGTAATGTTTACTAATGATATGTAATATATATATATATATATATATATATATATATATATATATATATATATATATATATATATATATATATATATATATATACATTTAATAATAGTTATACATAGAAATTATATCTATTTATATAGAGACTCATTTTAAATTACGACATATTTATTTTGTATTTTGTTTTACATTTTTAATTATATTTTATTATTTTCAATTATCATATATCCTTACATTTATATACATATATACCTTTTTTATTTACAACAATTGCTCGTGAATCGTCGGGAATAGTCATAGGGTAAATGCATTCATGAAAAATAGTTCAAACATCTTGAGACTCGATTTATTAAACTTTGCTTATCGGGCCAGAATCAATTACAGATTAGGTTTAAATTTGGTCAGAAATTTCTGGGTCGTCACAGTACCTACCCGTTAAAGAAATTTCGTCCTGAAATTTGATTGGGATGGTCATGGTTGACAATAAGTATGTTTTCATGATGCATACGAGCTAGAAATTAAAGTTTTATCATCATTGAGTAATATAGATAAAACTATTCGATTATTCGAAGAGTACGAATGAAGCTATCACAAAAGAGTGAAATGAGTAATTGCAGATTTGACTTAACCGGTGACGTAGTCATGGTTAATTTAGAAAAATAAGGTGCGTCTTAACTTTTGACGTTGTCTAGGTTGAATTGCGGAATTCCAGGGATTTTAAAGAAAATCTTCGAAATCGAAAAGATTTGATTCTTCGAAAATTAAGGAAATTAGGATCTTCTTTAATTTAATTCAATAATCTGGCTTGATTGCTATGTCTAATATTTCACTATAAATCCACTACCTTCATTTCCTTTATATTTCGGAGTTCCATACTTTTGTTTTCTCTTTTATCCATTAAGCATAGCAAATAATGGTCCAGTTCTAAAAGAGAGATTGTAATAGCACGATCTTGATCAGTTAAATTACCAGAAGTCACAGAAAAAGATAGAACTATCAAGAAATATGTTCTTGATATAATTAGAGATCAAGTAAAATGAAAGAGTCGTGTAACATGGCACATGATGACGTTAGGGTCTGTGAATCATCATGTTTCATTAGAAACTCAGCATGACTTACTGTAATATAATCATGTTGATCAAATGTCATTATATTATACTAACTCATGCTTCAGTTCCCAAAACTACTTCAAAAACATTCATATTTTAAATTCGAACTTTTCAGAATTTAGAAACTAATTTAGTTTCCTTTCTGATGTAATACTGATTTCGCGAAGAGTTAAATGATTTCAGATAAGAATAGTTATGAAAATATCTTCAGAAATTATGAGGATATTTATAATGAAAGATACGATGATATCTTAGAATTTCTAATATCAATGGATGATGAAGAAGATTTGTCCGTAAAGGGTTAAAGTCAGGAGCAAGATATTCTCTAAAGATTTCATCGGAAACAGAATCATCAGGATTCTTTATGTACAAGTTTAGTCCTTGTGATTTGTTCAGAGTCTCCTTCATGATTTCGTATAATCCGCTTTTCAGTACCAAATTTTCTTTTGAGCTTTTTCAACGTATCCTTCTTTATCATCAAACTTTTGACTGTTAAGGTTGTCTACAGTTTTTGCTGCTTCATTCAGCTTTTTCAACATTTAGAGTATTGATTCGTAGACTTGGTGCTTTTCAGAATTTCAGAATGAGATATCATAATTCTAAGAGATAAATTGTTATATGTATACATATAACTGTTGATGTTAACATGCTGCGAGATTTCAAAATACTGATTGCTGATTCTCGGTAATTGGTATGGCAATTATCGAGACAAGGTACGGATGAGTATATGATAGAGTTTAAATGAATATAATGATTTTTCAAAGAGACTTAAGCCAATGAGTAATGAAGTTGCTGGTAATTTTACTGCTAATGTGGTGGAATATAAAAGGTTCTCCGGTAACGATGGCGATAGGGTAACGTATATATTGAGGTTATAATAAGGCTGGTCCGACTGAAAAGTCGAAGTTAACTTGTTAGAGCTGTGACAAAATTGGCTAATCTGAAAAGGAATTGTACGGCTATTTTTGGTAATAACAATGCCAAAGGAGCTAGCATAGATACGTGTTAAACGTTTACTTAGGTTCCGAGAATTTTTCAGGTGCATAACTATATGCATTATACTTCCTCTCATTTATAACGTGTGATCGGATCATCCTCTCGATTGAGGTATTTTCAAGAATCATGAAAGGTTTGAACGAAGATTGTAATCGTCAAGATACAAATGAGGTTTAAGGTGAAATCAAGTGGCAAACTTGAAGAAATGTTTAGTTTCATATGTTATAATCAATATTTTAATTCATTTTAATTGTCCAATGTTGGCAGTCCACAGTCGATAGTCTACAGTTAACAGTCCAATAATTCATATCGTGACCCGTGTACATGTCTCAGACTCGATCACAACTCAAAGTATATATATTATTGTAGAATCAACCTCAACCCTGTATAGCAAACTCTAGCATTACAGCATATAGAGTGTCTATGGTGATTCCAAATAATATATATAGATGCGTCGATATGATATGTCAAAACCTTGTATACGTGTCCCGATATTTAAAGTGCGTAAAATAAATAACAGAAATTAAATAACGATAAATAAAATTGCGAGAATTAAAATTGCGATAAATAAATTGCGATAAATAAAATGTAATACGGAATTAACAGTTAGCTAGGAAAAATTAGCTAGGAACAGTTAGTGTGGATTCTTAACAAAATTTTTCTCGTAGTTAATTTGTTTATTTCTAACAAATTTTATTTTGTCCAGTGTTTTCTTCATTATGCCACTTGTTGGATTCTGATAGGTCAAAATCCAAATATGAAATTGAATGAAAATGGTTATTCTGCGGTGAACGGATACGTATATCGGTGGTTGTAAATAGGATAGTAAATGATCGTTGAATCAGATTTAAAGAATGTACAGTGTAACTTATTAATCTGGAATCTAAATATTCCTCTGGTATTACATACCCGTTAAAATATTTTCACCATTAACAGTTTGTACGAAAAAAAAATTTAATTACAATCTTTATGAAAACATACATACATATATATTTTCTTCAGATGTAATCATGGATTTAATGAATCAATGTGATATTAAACTCATCAGATTTACGGCTAGAACTAGAGTACATAATCTCTAAAACATTAGAGATTATATAATCGCCATGAAGAACGAAGGTAATTGATGTAGATCGATACGTACAACGGTGATTATACTCGAGGTACAGAATGAGATGTTGAGGCATGTGTTGTTGATGGTATGGGTGCTATTGCTGGAGGTCATGTTGATGTCGGTGATGTTGCTAAAGCTCTTAAGTTTGCACCATATTTTCCAAAACTATTACTCGAGCACGAAGTTCGCTGAATTCTTGTATTACTCCGGGATGATTGTCGGTCGGAACGAGTGGATGAATAAGGTTTAGAATTGTGGATAGAATATAATTGTGACGAGGTACTCTAGAAATGAGAGAGAAAATGGTGTCTCGAACAGGTTCACCAGTAAGTGCTTCAGGTTCATCGTCAAGAGGGTAATTTAGTTGGTGGAAAGGATAGCCTTCTTCGCGTCTCCATTGATTAAGTCGATTACGAACCCATCTCCAATTCATCCAAAATAGATGATGGCTAATTGGTTGATTCATTCCGGTTACACTGCTTTCGGAGCTCGAGTGGGAATCCATATCGGAATAGCTGTCGGAATAGCTATCGAAATCTGAGGGACTTGAAACTGGTTGAGGGATTCATCTCGTACGATCAGATAAAGTATTTTCAATAAGAAATAGATTATAGGATGTAGATTAGTACCTTGCAATACATAATTTACATATGCATATATAATACTAAAATCCCATAAGTTACGGAGGAATCTACGGAAGCTGTCAGGCAAAGGCAACAATAACAGATACGCTAAGATATGAATTTATCTATACACTGTCTATGCAATAGAGGCAGTAAGACGTGTCTAGACTTTAAGGATGATAAGCAAATAATTTTTCGACACTAAATGATAAGCAAAACTTTTGACATGCAGACACGGTCGAAGTCCAGACTCACTAATGTATTTAAACAACTATCAGTTAGACACACTAATGCAAGACCTGGTTCGCTAAGACCACCGCTCTGATACCAACTGAAAGGACCCGTTCATATACATTATAAATGATTCACAATAGTTGATTACATCACGAGGTATTTGACCTCTATATGATACATTTTACAAACATTGCATTAGTTTTTTTTTAAAAGGCAAACTTTCTTTTCAACGAAAATTGACGGTATGCATACCATTTCATAGTACATCCAACTATAACTGACTTAATAATAATCTTGATGAACTCAACGAATCGAATGCAATGTCTTTCGAAATATGCCATGAATAACTCCAAGTAATATCCTTAAAATGAGCTAATGCACAGCGGAAGATTTCTTTCGTACCTGAGAATAAACATGCTTTAAAGTGTCCACCAAAAGGTTGGTGATTTCATAGGTTTATCATAAAACAATAAAATTCATCATTTTGATAGACCACAAGATTTAAATCCAGCATGGTACAAATGGGTCCGAATCCTATACCCACCTGTAATGTACATGTGATAACTTTTAAATACAGTACACCTTTCTCGTGTACGAAATCATCTTTCATAAATCTTAGTAACCGTACACATATCTTGTGCACAAAAATAACATACACATAACCTGTGTATAAAATCATTCTCTCGATACATAACATTCACTTTTCATTGCTTTCATAGCTTGGCTTGGTAACCGACCTTAACATATAATGCGCATAATAATATTCCCAAAACAGGACATCTCGTCTGTATAATAATCATATAAACTTCGAAGTACTAAACACCACGCCCACTAGCCCTTCCGTCTAGTGAACATTCTGGGTGGGGGTGCTAAACCCGGTAGCTACCTTTAGGATTCGCGTCAATTAGGAGTGCACTAATTCTCAAAATTAGTGATGTTCCCTAATTCTTAGGTTACCAAGCAATAACAATCAGGGGAAAAATATTCATATCAATTGTGGCAATTATCACGTCCACATAATTTAATGGTGACAATTATCACGTCCACATAATTCATTCTAGGAATGTTTTGCTTGTATCTATCTCGTCAAATATTTATAAAAGCATTTCATGTATTCGCAGTTCAAAATGTATTTCAAAAGCATTTAATAAAGCAGTTGTAAAAGTAGCGCATGTATTCTCAGTCCAAAAAATGTAAAGAGTAAAAGGAAATCAAATGGACTCACCATACTGTATTTTGTAGTAAAAATACATATGATGAAACTGAACAATGCAGGGTTGTCCTCGGATTCACAAACCTATATCATTTGTATATTTATTAATATTCATGGTTGTAATTGAACACACACACACACACACACACATATATATATATATATATATATGTATTTGTTATATCATTTTTATGTTAATAATATATATGTTTTATATGTTCATTTTGTATATAAAAATATTAAATTTTGTTATGTTATATGTGTTAAATATATATATTTGTGTATTTCATTTGTTTATCAAGACAGTAGTTCTAATTATACTAAGTTAATATTTTTAAAGATAATAATAATAACTTTAATAATATATTTATGTTAATAATAACTCTATTAGTACTAATAACAATGATACTAATAATAATACTTGTAAAGATATTAATTTTACTGTTTATGATAGTTATGATATTAATGATTGACTAATAATAGTAATAATAATAATGATAGTAATATTATTAGAAATGATATAATAATAATGTTTTTAATACAATCTCTTATGTTCATACCAAAATTTAATAATATAACTAATGCTTAATATTAATTCTAGTCTTAATAATAATGATAATAATAATTTTACTTATTTTATTGATAACAATATTCATAATATTATGTTGGTATTAACAATAATTAACTTATCCATAATCTTAATCGTAATAATTAATAATAACAATAATGATACAATCATAATAATACTAAAAATCATGATTTTACTAATAGTTATAATAATGATAGTATCAATAGTAATTTTAATAAAGAGATAGTTTTACTAATAATGATAAAGTAAAAATGATAGTTTTAGCAAAAGTAATATATTTAGTAATAATGGTACGTTTAATAATAATTATAGTTTTTTTAATGGGTATTTTAATGATCATATTAATAATAATACTAATAGTATAATACTAGTAATGATAATAATAATAATATTACTAATAATTATAAATGATACTAATAATACTTAATACTAGTAGTAACGATAATAATAATGTTAATTAAATTAATGATAATAATAATCATATTATTAACATTAGTACCAATACTTACTTAACATCATACAACAATGATTAATAACAATCAACAATAGTAATAATAATAATAATAATAATAATAATAATAATAATTATTATTATTATTATTATAAATATGAGAACTACCTTTAAAGGCTTAAAAAGAAATAAATCGTCAGAGCCGGGACTCGAACCCGCGACCTCCCGCCCACACGCTAACACCACAAACCATCCAGTCTAATTTGTTTTTCTATTTAACTACAGACCCGATTTAATTTATTCCACCCTTTTCTGTTCCCACTTTCTTCTCCTTCTTCTCTACATTAAATCGACCAAAGATCAAACCTAACTTATAAGGGGTTTCATAATTAATTTTTAGGTTTATAAATGATACATAAACGAATATCGATTAATCAGTTTAAAAATAAAAAAAATAATATAAGAACAGGCTCGCTGTTACGGTTTCAAAACAGAAAAAAATAATTGATTTCATAAACGTAAACGTTTTAGACCATAGTTACAACATGAAATATGTTAGAAATCATTCATGTAAACTTCCCAAATCCTCAATTTAACCTGGATTACAACATAGAACTCAAATTTAATCGTAGAACAGTTGTTTGACTTTTTACTTTTAAAGTTTGACTCGTAAATTCGTACTCGATATTAGGAATTGGGTTTTGTAACTTTGCAAATAGATTAAACAGAAGATTCCTAACAAGATTTCATTCTTAAATTTTGAAAATTGATTAGAAATCGAGATTTTTCAAAAACATTTACACGTACAGGGGAAACCGTTGGTTCTTCTTTATTTTCTGTTTTGATTTTCGTATAACAGCTGTAAAATTAATAATTTTATATAATGGTGAGTAAATTGAATGATGCATCAACAATTTAGATGATTGTTTATTATAAAGAGAGATTTGAAATCGACAGGATTTTCTAATCAGACAGAAATAAGAATAAAATATAATAAAGCAGATATTGACTCGTAACTGATTTTGGATATTACTGAATTCATTTTCGCTCTTGTACAGCTTTTAGAGACAGAATCAAAATTTAAAAAGCTGGATAGGGACGTGTAGTTGGATTTTGCTGAATTCGAATCCTAAAAAAAAAAAATAGGTATAATGAAAGGAAATAGATCTGTTACTTATATTTGTTTTAATTTTTTTTTATTGTTTTATGTTAATAAACATTAATCATTAATAGATATATCAATAATAATAAGGATAATAATAAATGTAGTAAAAATGTTAATAATACTAATTTAGATTATTTTATAATAAGCATAATGGTATCTTTACTAATGATTTAATAATAATAACATCTAATCATAATACAATTAATAATGAAAATATAACAAATTACATGTTTCATTTTTTTATATCAATATAGTATATAGTAATAATAGTAGTAATTATACTACAATAATTTATACATATCTTAAATTCGTATCTGTAAGTCATATATTTAAAATAATATAATTAATAATACTGATTTTAATATTAATATATATATTGGTAATAATAATGAAAGTATTTAGTATAACAACTATATTTTTAATTTGTGATTACTTTTGATATATTAGTGTTACAATTTATTACTTATGTAATGTTTACTATCTATATATATATATATATATATATATATATATATATATATATATATATATATATATATATATATATTACAATATACATTTAATAATAGTTATACATAGAAATTATATCTATTTATATAGAGTCTCATTTTAAATTACGACATATTTATTTTGTATTTTGTTTTACATTTTTAATTATATTTTATTATTTTCAATTATCATATATCCTTACATTTATATACATATATACCTTTTTTATTTACAACAATTGCTCGTGAATCGTCGGGAATAGTCACAGGGTAAATGCATTCATGAAAAATAGTTCAAACATCTTGAGACTCGGCTTATTAAAATTTGCTTATCGGGCCAGAATCAACTACAGATTAGGTTTAAATTTGGTTGGAAATTTCCGGGTCGTCACAGATTTACATGTGACGACCCGGAAATTTCCGACCAAATTTAAACTTAATATTTATATGTTTTTGACACGATAAGCAAAGTTTGTAATGTTGAAATCTCAAAAACTTTGAACTGTGTTCATGTATTCATTTACCCTTTGACTGTTCTTGACGATTCACGAACAACTATTTGTAAATAGATATGTACATATTTAATTATATACATATATATTAAATTGAAATGTTATATGATTCAATTTTTAGAATTTACTATGGAAAATAAAATAAAATATGATATTATAATAATTATTTTTTAAAACATACATATATATAAATAAAATATATTAAAAATAAATATTAAATGATTGTAATAATCGCTGGACGTTTCGATTATTATTTAGAGAAGTTTAATTCAAACTTATATGATTTTAAAATAAACGGTGATCCGAAAATGAGTTATATAAATTTTAGGCTTGTTAAAAAATATATTTAGAAGCTAATTAATAAATTTCAACACTTTTTATATTTTACCTAGGATCGAGCGTGGACAGTGAGTTAATTTTTATTTAATAATTTTAAATAGTTAATGATCGAATTTTATACCATAATGACTGAAATACTTTTATCCGCCACTGATTTCAAATAGTGCACGATACACAGTCCGTGAAAACTGTCGGTAGGATAGAAACAATCAACATTCACGAGAGAATTATTAATTGGAAAAAGGTAAGGTGACTTGTTTTCTTCTTTCTGCACATTAGATATTTAGACATATAATTTAGGATACTGCTATTACTTTTAACTTATATCTATCTATCCTCTATCATCTATATTATATATATGTACATATTATGCAGAGGATATATCACCCACAAAAAAACCACACTCCACCACCTCGCCACCATGGTTAACAGTTTAAAATTTCTGTTTCCTTTCGAACATGTACCCAAACAACCATCGTGAATTATTTTCTACTATATGCTATATCCTTTTTCTGTGTCGCCATCGACCAACAATAATCACTAACCTGCTGCTGTTGATCGGTTTATATATTTCAACTTAGTTTCTAGTTTTTCCTCACCATGACCACATAACAAGCACCACCATTTGAACCACTGTTGCTGCTAGTGTTTTGCTATCGTAATCAACGAAACCTCCACCTTAAACCACCTATACCATTACCATATTTTTTTGTTTTGATTCATTACCACCTCAACCAAGTCGAACCATCCCCAAAAACTGTTTACTCCCGTTCTTTGTTTCAATCTCAAACATAGTTACATACAGTCGGCTTGCACCACTGGTAACCATCATCAATCTTCGTTGATTTTTTTTTCTTTTACCTCTTCTGCTTCCCTGATGTGTTGGCCAAAGTAGACCCACAACTCTCTCACCATTTTAGTTTACTACCGGTATCGTTTGGTTCGGTCAACCTCCATCCTCCTTCGCGTCAAAATAACCCACCTCACTGACCCTGATTCCCTCTTCTGTTTGTTCGAATGAGTTAACAAACCCACAACCACAACAACACAAATCGTCACCATCGGTGACCTGTAACAAAATATTGATATTTGATATTAGTTAGTGTATATTAGGGACTAGGCCCAAGATGAAGTCCATGTTGATTAAATTAAACGAGGAAAAAAAAGATAAAGTGTTATGATGTTGTTGTCACGGTTGGAAACAAAAGGAGTACGTAATTATTTTTTTTTATTGTGGAGCCAAGAAGTAGAATAAACAAATGATAACTCCCTTTTGACTCCATTTTTTTCGGATACTGTTTGGATATAACGGATCACTAGTGGATCGATGAAATAAATTTTTTTTTATGAACCATCTTCTCAAATGCATCGGCCCAACAAGCCCAATTCTCTACTCATGAAACTAAATTTGATGATAGGAAGATGGTGATTTAGCGATGGTGAATGATGATGATGAAATTATGATAATGAATATCGTGATTTAGATGTGGATGATGGTGTAAGACATGAATGATGATGATTTAATTAGAATGATGACGAAGATGTAAGTGGGTTTTGTTATGGAAGTAGAAGAAAACAGAAAACATGAGCTAAATAGATTTAGGTTATGAATTAATTCATAAAGAAACAGATGGAGGAGTGGTTTAGGGTTGTTGGTTTTTAAACCGAGAGGTCATTGGTTCGAAACTAGGCCTAGGCGATTGCATTTTTTTTATTTACAATAAAAGCTGGGCTGTTGTCAAAGCTTGAGGTGTTGGGCCGAGATAAACATGGGCTTGTGGTATAGATCGTTAATATGGATCGTTAATATGGATTAAATAGATTTGAGTTGAGTATTAAAATAGAAATGCACAAACAGTGGACTGGTTAGGCGTGTTATCGGGTTAGTGGGAGATCACGGGTTCAAACCCTGACTTGGGCATTTTTTTAGGACTACTTCTTTGAGGTAGTTTACTTATTACTTATTATTATTATTATTATTATTATTATTATTATTATTATTATTATTATTATTATTATTATTATTATTATTATTATTATTATTATTATTATTATTATTATTGTTATTATCATTAACATTTTAATTAAAATTATAACTATCATTATTATTATTATTATTACTATCATTACTATTATTTTCATTAACATGATTTTTATATATAATTTTATTTTTATTATCACTATTATTATCATTAGTATTATTATTATTATTATTATATTATTATTATTATTATTATTATTATTATTATTATTATATTATTATTATTATTATTATTATTATTATTACAGTATTATTATTACTACAAACATAATAACATTATTATATAATATTACTTATAACAAATTACTGATTTTTGATGTAATACCAACTACAAATATATATATATATATATATATATATATATATATATATATATATATATATATATATATATATATATATATATATATATATATATATATATATATATATATATATATATATATATATATGAATATTGATTATTTACAAAATAACTATATATAAAATATAACTGAAGATATAAAATATAAATAAAGTATATATATTTATAATACCAATTACCAGAAATCAGCAATCAGTATTTTGAATCTCGCAACGTTACTACAACAACAGTTATATGTATACATATAACATTTACCTATTAGGATTATGATCTTCCATTCTGAAATTCTGAAAAGTACCCAGTCTGTGAATCAATACTCGGAATATTGACAAAGCTGAATGAAGCAACAAAAACTGTAAACGACCTCAACAGTCAAAAGTTGATGATAAAGAATTGTATGTTGGCAAAGCTCAGAAAATTTGGTACTGAAAAATGAATTGAGCAAACCTTGAAGGAGACTGTGGACAAATCACAAAGACTAAACCTGCCTTCAAAGAATTCAAATGATTCAGTATCCACTGAAGTCATTAATGAATACCTTGCTCTTGACTCTAAATCTTTACGGATAAATCTTCTTCATCATCCATCGATATTAGAAATTTTAAGATATCATCGAATCTTTCATTATAAATATCCTCGATATTTCTGAAGTTATTTTCATAACTATTCTTATCTGAAATCATTTATCTCTTCGCGCTATCAGTGTTACATCAGAAAAGAAACTATATTTAGGTTCTAAATTATGAAAAATTCGAATTTAAAATATGAATATTTTTGAAGTAATGTTGGGAACTGAAGCATGAGTTAGTATAATATAATGATACTTGATCAACGTGATTATATTACAGTAAGTCATGCTGAGTTTCTAATGGAACGTGGTGATTCACAGACCATAACGTCATCATGTGCCATGTTACACGACTCTTACATTCTATCTAACCTCTAAATGAAAGGACCCATTCATATACATTATAAACGATTCACAATAGTTGATTTCATCGCGAGGTACTTGACCTCTATATGATACATTTTACAAACATTGCATTCGTTTTTAAAAGACAAAGTTTCATTTCATCGAAAGTTGACGGCATGCATACCATTTCATAATATATCCAACTATAATTGACTTAATAATAATCTTGATGAACTCAACGACTCAAATGCAACGTCTTTTGAAATATGTCATGAATGACTCCAAGTAATATCTCTAAAATGAGCAAATGCACAGCGGAAGATTGCTTTCATACCTGAGAATAAACATGCTTTAAAGTGTCAACCAAAAGGTTGGTGAGTTTATTAGTTTAACATAAATAATCATTTCCATCATTTTAATAGACCACAAGATTTTCATTTTCAGTTCTCATAAATATACGTCCCATGCATAGAGACAAAAATAATCATTCATATGGATTGAACACCTGATAATCGACATTTACAAGATGCATATAGAATATCCCCATCATTCCGGGACTCCCTTCGGACATTATAAATTTCGAAGTACTAAAGCATCCTCAACAACGGATGGGGTTTGTTAGGCCCAATAGATCTATCTTTAGGATTCGCGTCAATTAGGGGTGCACTAATTCTCAAAATTAGTGATGTTCCCTAATTCTTAGATTACCAGGCTAAAAGGGGCATATTAGGCTTCGATCCATTCAACCATATAATGTAGTTTCGATTACTTGTGTCTATTTCGTAAAACATTTATAAAAGCGCACGTATTCTCAGTCCCAAAAATATATATTGCAAAAGCATTTAAGAAGGGAGTAATGAAACTCACAATACTGTATTTTGTAGTAAAAATACATATGATGATATTGAACAATGCTGGGTTGGCCTCGGATTCACGAACCTATATCATTTGTATATATATATTAAAACATTTAATCGTAATTGAACAAATTTATATATTACTATTAGTGATGTAATTTCTATATTTAATAAGTTATAAGTTTCATTATTTATTTATATATTTTCATGTTATATATATAAATGTTAATATAGTTAAGTTATGTGTACAAGATATATATATATATATATATATATATATATATATATATATATATATATATATATATATATATATATATATATATATATATATATATATATATATATATATAATCTTTATTTTCATACTTATAACTTTGAGTACGTTATTAAAACTTTTATTTTTAGTAATCATAATTACTTTAAAAATATTGATATAGATAATATTGATAATAATAGTAATGATAATTTTAATGATAGTAAAATAATAATAATTTTAATAATGATGATAGTAATTATAATATTTATAATAATGCTTATGTCACTAGTAATAATAATTCAAATAAAATGATACTAATAATAATAATAATAATAATAATAATAATAATAATAATAATAATAAAAATAATATCTACAATAATGATAATAGTGATAATAATTATAATGATAGTAATTATAATAGTTATTATCATAGTAGTAAAGAAATGATAATTTTTATCCTAATACTTATATTTGTAATTATAATAATAATTATAATACTAATAATAATGATATTGATAATTATAATAATGATGATCTTAATAATAATGATATTACTAATAATTATAGAAATGGTACTAATATTAATATAAATGAAGATAATAGTAATTTGTATCATTTTCATAATAAAATTTATATCCAAGATTTCTATATTCGTAAACTTCGTGTTAAATTTCTAAAACAATAACTAAAGTTTCTATAACATCAATTTGTAACCTTAATTATAATATTAGTAGTAATACTTATATTAATAATAATCATAATAATAATATTTAGTGATAATACTATTACTAGTAAAGATAATGATATTAATATTAATGATAATCACAATATTACTAATAAGTAATAATAATAATAATAATAATAATAATAATAATAATAATAATAATAATAATAATAATAATATTAATATTAATAATAATAATAATAATAATATTAATAAAAAATATACAACCTTTGAAGAAAGGGCTTTAAACAAAAATTCGCCTCTGCCAAGACTCGAACCCGTGACCTCCCGTATACCCGACTACACCTTGAACCAGTCTGCCATTTCTATTTATCTGTTTTAATACCCTCTCCAGTTAATATAACCCGTTCCTGTTTGCACCCTCTTCTTTCCAAGAATCAAAATCGATCAGAGATCTAAGTTCATCAATAGCTAGTTACTTAATTAGTTTTCGGATTTTAAATTGATACAGAAACGATTATTGAGTGATTAAATTGGTTAAAACAATAGGAAAATAAAATAAAAGATGCTGTATCAGAAAAATGAAGAACACGACATAACTCCAACATCGAAATTGACTTTTTAGGGTGTTTTAGCTCACGATTTCAAAATGAACTAAGTTCTAAATCCTTCCTATAAACTTTCTCAGTCATCAATTTAACTTGAATCTTAAAAACAAATTAGAATTTGGTGAAGAACAAAATGTTTGACTTTTAAAAGATAAAGTTTGACCTCAAAATTAGCATTCAATAAAAAGAATTGGGGCTTCAACTTTTGCAGAAAGATTGAGTATTAAATTTCTAACAAAACTACATTTACACAATTTAAAATTTATATCAAATTCGACCCTTTTGAAATTTGGAGACACGAACAGGGCATAGTCTGTGTTCTTCCCTTTTTTTAAAAAAAATCGACAATGTGATTGTGGTTAGAGTCAATTGTAATTGGAATTGAAGAAAGAAGGTTTTATGAACCCTTTATCAACTGAGTTGATCGATAATTATATCTGTTTGAACATGTCGACAGAATATTTTATCCAAGAGGAAGAATACAAAAAAAATAAAAGGAGAAAATGAATGCTAACAGAATTTGGATTCATTCCTATAATCCAACACTGATTTGTACGACCTAATTGACAGAAAAACCAATTTCTACAGCCTGAAAATGATTGTGAACTGATTACGTTCTTTATTTGTATTTATATATGTATATATGGTATTTATATATCTATTTAATCGTTTAGGTAATTATATATGTATATTTGTATTTTATATATAAATGTGTATTTATCTATACTGATTATACATCTGTATATATATGTATCTAATTCTTAATTTTTGATAATTAACTAGTATAGTTATATTAATACTATAATATTAATAATACTAATAATAATATTATTACTAATAATATTATTAATAAAGACTAATAATAACAAATGACAAATAATAATATGACAATATTAATACTAACAATAATGATACTTTTAATTACTAATAATGATGATAATAATATAAATAATAATAATAATCTTAGTAATTATAATAATATTGGTATTATTAATGATAATAATAATATTAATAGTAATATCATCATTTTTACATATCAAATTTGATATATATATATATATATATATATATATATATATATATATATATATATATACACTTTATTTTAAAATTATTTGGTATTGATAATGCAAGTATTAATATTAACAATAATGACAAAGTAAGTAATGATAATAATATTAATATAACAATTATATATTCAAACTTGTAATTATATTTTGTATAATAATATTACGTATTATTACTTATGTAATCCTTATATTACAATATAACAATATTAAATGTTTATACATATTATTTATATATATATATATATATATATATATATTACAACGTACATATCTGTGTACAGAAATCATGTATATATTTATATATATTTATTCTAATAACATCTTATTTATTTGGGATATTATTCTACATATTTGATCCAAATGATGAAATGGTATTATCTCAATTCATATTAATATATATACACTTACTTTTATATTTACATATATATTTTTACTTATAATTTTTATTTACACATAATTGTTCGTGAATCGTCGGGAATAGTCACAAGGTCAAATGTATACATGAACACAGTTCAAAGTTTTTGAGATTCAGTTTAACAAACTTTGCTTATCGTGTCGAGCTTATATGATGATTAAGTTTAAATTTGATCGGAAATTTCCGGGTCGTCACAGTACCTACCCGTTAAAGAAATTTTGTCCCGAAATTTGAGTAAGATGGTCATGGCTAACAATAAAAATGTTTTCATGACGAATATGAGTTGATAAATAGAGTTTTATCATCATTGAGTAATATGGATAAAATAATTCAATTACAAGAAGAGTATAAGTGAAGTTATCACAAAAGAAAGAAATATGCAAATTCGTCTTAACCGGTGACATAGTCACGGTTGATTTCCGGAATTTAAGGGATTTAGAGGAAATCTTCGAAATCTAAAAGATTTGATTCTTCAGCGAATAAGGAAATTAAGATCTCTATAATTAAATAAATACGGCGATCTGCCTCAATTACTCTGTCTGATATTCCCATTATAAATTAAACTTTTTCCGTTCCATTATTTTCACCATTCCTATACTTTCTTTCTTAGTTCATACATCCAAAAGATTGTGAAAATGCTTAATCCCGTTCTAATCCTTGATATTTTTCTAATTATCATTTCTGTCATCCTTCTTTTCAATCTTCCACTAGAAAAATCTGCTTACTTCTACTTTTTCCTTGGGGTGATACTATTCTTAATTCTACCATATCTTTATATTGCTATTTGTATTAATATCCACGGTTTGTAATCTCCGTGTTGTTATTGGGCTTTATATTTTCTCTTATATTTTGGAGCTCTTTGCCTTTTTATTCTCCTCTCGACCTCTAGTAAAACGAGTAATGGTCCAAAATTCGTAGGTATGAAGTTTCGAATTTATCATAATATGAAAAGTAGAAAGAAAAGGTAGTAGCTCGATTTGATTTGTCAAATTACCAGAATATCCGAAAAAGACCGAATCATCAAGAAATTATTTTCTTGATATTTTTGAGATTAAATAGAATACAAGAGTCGTATAACATGGCACATGATGATGGTATGATCTGTGAATCATCACGTTCCATTAGAAACTCAGCATGACTTACTGTAATATAATCACGTTGATCAAGTGTCATTATATTATACTAATTCATGCATTAATTTCTTTACATTTCTCCAGAATTCATTCATAAATTAAACTTAAATTTTACAGAAGTTTCCAATATAATGAAACACAGGAAGCACGAAGAGGTATATAATTTCGGACGAGAATATTTATGAAAATATCCTCAGAAATATCGAAGATATTTATGATGATATTTTGGAATTTCCAAGTTCGAAGGTTGATTAAAAATAAGTTTCCGCAAGATTTTAACATGACTTCGGAGCAAGATATTCTTTAAAGATTTCAACGGATCCAGAATTACCTGGATTCTTTGAATATAGCGTATGGTCCTTGTATTTATCCTTGGTCTCCTTCGTGGTTAGCTCAATCCGTTTTCCAGTTCCAACTTTTTTTTTTAGCTTTTCCAACATACTATTCTTTATCATCAAACTTTTGGCTTTTAAGGTCGTTTACAGTTTTTGTTGCTTCATCAGCACATTCAAACATTCAGAGAACTGATTCGTAAACTGGGTGTTGTTCAGAATTTCAGAATTGAAGATCATAATTCTAGGAAGTGAATGTTATATGTATACATATAACTGTTGCTGTATACATGCTACGAGATTCGATATACTGATTGTTGATTCTCGGTAATTGTTATGGCAATTCTCGTTAACAGATGCAAATAAGTGCATGATAGGGTTTTAATGAACAAATATAACGGTTCTTTGAAGAGATTCAAGCCAATGAGTAATGAAGTTGCAGGTAAGTTTACTGCTAATGTGGTGGAATATAAACGGTTCCCCGGTAACGATGACGAAAGGCAAACTTATATATCAAGGTTATAATAAGGTTAATCCGAATAAAAGTCGAAGTTGACTTGCTAAAGCTGTGACAAAATTGGCTAATTTGAAAAAGAATTGCAATGTTATTTTCAGTAATAACAATGCCAAAGGAGCTATCACATATATGTGTTAAAAGTTTACTCAGGTTCCAAGAGTTTTCAGGTGCATAACTATATGCATCAATCTTTTCTTCCGTAGATGAAGTGCGGTTGGTTCATCCTCTCGATTGAGGTATTTTCAAGAATCATGAAAGGTTTGAATCTCAGATTGTAATCGTCAAGATATAAATGAGGTTTAAGATGAAATCAAGTGGCAAACTTGAAGAAATGTTTAGTTTCATATGTTATAATCAATATTTTATTTCATTTTAATTGTCCAATGTTGGCAGTCCACAGTTAGCAGTCCACAATTAGTAATTCAATAATTCATATATAGTTTAATATATAATATTCGAATTAATTAATACATATCGTGACCCATTGTATACATGTCTCAGACTCGATCACAACTCAAAGTATATATATTATTATAGAATCAACCTCAACCCTGTATAGCTAACTCGATCATTACTGCATATAGAGTGTCTATGGTGATTCCAAATAATATATATAGATGCGTCGATATGATATGTCAAAACCTTGTATACGTGTCCCGATATTTAAAGTGCGTAAAATAAATAACAGAATTTAAATGACGATAAATAAAATTGCGATAAATAAAATACGATAAATAAAATGTAATCAGTCAGCTAGGAACAGTTAGCTAGGATTTTGTTAGCGTGGATTCTTAACAAAATTTCTCATAGTTAATTTGTTTGTTTCTAACAAATTTTATTTTGTCCAATATTTTCTTCAATATTGTAACATTCCAGGTAAACATTCCTCGTAGCATGATATTGTCCGCTTTGCCTCTAGGCGCACGGATTTTTCTTGGCAACCACATGACGAGCACTTTCCCAGGAGGTCACCCACAATATGACCCAGAAATTGGACTTCCTTCAACCAAAACTCACACTTGGAGAATTTGGCATAAAGTTGCTCTTTTCTCAAGAGTTCAAGCACTAGTCGAAGATGTTGCTCATGTTCTTCTTCGCTTTTGGAGTAGATGAGGATATCATCTATGAAGACTATAATGAACTTATCCAGGTGTGGCTTGCATACACGATTCATGAGATCCATAAACACAGCAGGTGCGTTGGTTAAACCGAATGGCATCACGAGAAACTCATAGTGACCATAACGGGTTGTGAACACGGTTTTCATCACATCACTCTCCTTCACCCTCAACTGGTGATAGCCGGATCGCAAATCGATCTTAGAGTAAACGCTTGATCCTTGCAGCTGATCGAAAAGATCGTCAATTCGGGGAAGGGGATACCGATTCTTGATCGTCAATTTGTTGAGTTCGCGGTAGTCGATACACATGCGGAAAGATCCGTCCTTCTTCTTCACAAACAAAACAGGTGCGCCCCAAGGAGATGAACTTGGTTGGATAAATCCATGGTTTAGTAGTTCTTGTAGTTGGCTCTGTAACTCTTGTATTTCGAAAGGTTCGAGTCGATAAGGTGCCCGAGCTACAGGTGCAGCTCTTGGCACTAAATCGATCTGAAACTCCACTGCTCTCGTTGGTGGTAATCCAGGCAATTCTTCTGGAAAGACATCGGGAAATTCGTTGACAATTCGTACATCATCCACGCTCTTCACCTCGGTTTCTAATGTCTTCACATGTGCTAAGACAGCAAGACGTCCTTTCTTCATGATCTTTTGTGCTTTCATGCAACTAATGAGGTTCAGCTTCGAGTTACATCTCTCTCCGTAAATAATCAGTGGCTCACCATCTCCGTGTGGTATACGAATAGTTTTATCTCCACAGATAATGTCGGCCCTTACCTTGGTCAACCAGTCCATACCGACAATCACATCAAAACTTCCCAATTTGATGGGTATCAAGTCAATCTCTAAATCCACACCAGCTATGTTGATAATACCTCCTCGGCTAATTTGGTCAACTTTCTCAAGTTTTCCATTGGCTACCTCAACAAGCATACTCTCCTTTAAAGGAACTAACGACCAATCTATCTTAGAGCAAAAGTGTCTACATACATAACTCCTATCGGCACCAGTATCAAATAGGACAGAAGCTAATAGATTTTTGATAGTGAATATACCTGTAACCAAGTCGGGGTTCTCACGGGCATCCCTTGCGTTTACGTTGAAAGCACTTCCATGCGCTGGCCCGTCTTCCTTTCTCTTGTTGGGACATTCTTTCCTGAAGTGGCCCTGTTGTCCACACTCATAGCACATCCTTGGTCCAGTAGGGTTTGTCTTCACAGTTGGGGTAGTGATCTTGCAGTCTTTGCAATATGCCCTGTCCTTTTACACTTTTCACAGACCACGTTGCAGTACCCAGTATGATGCTTGTAGCATCTCTTGCACTGCGGGAGACTACCCTTGTAGTTAGGGTTCGAGCTAGGGTTCGGGTTGGAGTTGTTTCCCTTGAAACTTTCATGCCTCTTAGCTGGGTTTTGATCAAAGACCCTTCCCTTGTTGCTGTCCCACTTACGTTTCTCATTACTAGCTCCCGATTCGGATTTTTCCATTTTCTGGTTCTTTTCTAGTAATTTGGTTCATCAGAGTGTGCGCCATGCGCATAGCTTCCGGGACATCAGCTGGTTTTGAAGAGGTGACATTTCCCTGGATGGACTTGGGAAGTCCCCACAAATACCGTTCCATTCGCTTAAATTCCGGGGTAACCATCGTGGGACACATCAAAGCTAGTTCCAAGTACCTTCGGTTATAACCGTCAAGATCGGTTCCCACAACCTTCAACTCCCAAAACTCAGCTTCCATTTTCTGAATCTCTGTTCTGGGGTAGTACTCCTCGATCATAGCCCCCTTAAATTCCTCCCACGGTGTAGCATAAGCCTCGTCAATACCCTTAGCCTGAGCAAGTGTGTTCCACCAGGTTAAAGCACCGTCCGACAGTGTACAGGAGGTATACTTAGTTTTATTCATTTCTGAGCAGTTGCTCACACGGAACACAGCTTCCAATTTCTCAAACCACCTCGTCAGTCCAACCTACCCCTCAGTACCACTGAAATTGTGGGGCTTGCAGCTCTGGATATCCTTATAAGTACACCAGTTATGATTGTCCTAGTTAACAGGTGGAGCTTGGGGGTTGACATTCGCAATTGCTGCGGCTATTCGTTCAGTTATCATTTCCTCAATCTGTGCTGCTGTGGGCGTTGATCTTCCGTTTGCCATTGATCTTCGAAACAGAAATTTCGACTTAAGTCAAAATCCAGCAATAAATGATAATACAGTATATGGTAACCAGCATGGAATCAACACAACACATGCTAATTAAGTAATGCAACTAGATACAGATACCAAAAAATCATCATACAGTAACGTAAATAGAACACCGTACAAAAATTAAACAGCACTAAGTTCCATTCATTAATAAGAAAGTTGCATACATCCGCATAAGGTTCGTACAATACATGAGTAAAACATGAAACTACAAACGGGATTACATAATGAAATCTAATACAATAGCCCTATGGTGATGGTGGGTAAAGGATGTCCATCATGTGGAACACCTGGTCCTCGAGCTCAGTTACCCGAGTACGGAGGATATGCACTTTCCTCATCAGTTCCTCGAAGACGGGGGATGCTGGTGGAGCAGGCGGTGCAGATGGTACAGGTGGAGCTGGTGGTGCAGACGATGCTGGTGGAGCTGGTGGTGCAGACGGTCCAGCACCAGAAGTAGACGGTGCGTAACGGGAAGCCTTACGCACGAATGGATCGGCAGGGTAAGGCACAACCCGCTTACGGGCGGTAACCCTAACCAACTGTCTGCGTGCGTCCACGAACGGTCTACCTCCGTTAACCCCTGGAATAACAGTACCATCGAAACGATACCGCTTCTTTGGCGGGGTAGAGGGCGGCTGCACGGGTGTCTCCTCAGGGTCCTCGTCGAAATCCTCGTCGGAATCCTCCTCGCTGGAGTCGTCGGATGATGAATCGACTGAATCATCTGAGGCGGATGTGCTCGGCCAGTAGTCATAAGTCGGTATCTGCCGGGCGGGATCAGCACGACACGTCCATCAGGAAGGCGTCTAGCCCAATGTCCATGCTCATTACGGAAAGGACCGTCCCTATTTTCTCCAGGAATCACAGCACCATCGGAATGGTGCTGTGGCTCCGGGAATCCTGGGCTAGGTGGAGCTGGAATCTCCTCTGGGTCCTCGTCTCCGTCGGAGATGATCATCAGGTCAGGTGCGTGGCTACTGTTCCCAGAGGACGAATCGTCAGAGTCACTGGAGGGTAGCGATGACGGGATCTGTGAGTCGGCAGTAGCTGCAGGCGAGGTGCCAGACGAATCTGAGTCGCTCTTCAAGTCAATGATGATGGGCGGGATATCCGACATCTGAACAAGGAAAAATAACTTTTTCCATGTCAGTAAGTCATATAGCAAACACGTATTAGGCAAAGTAACTACGACAGTCTAGATCATCTACAGCAGTAAGTAGCATGGCAATAATAACAAATCCTACAGAAGTATCATGCAATCGAAAGCAGATAGTAGCATGCAGTAGTGAAAACAAGTAGCAGTATACGACATATAGCAGTAAAAGTAAGCAGCAGCATGCAGCAAGTTCCGCAAAAACAAGTAAACTAGCAAGTTGTAGATTAGTCCTATTAGTGAATCCTACTCGGTCCGGTCTAGACTCAGTAATGCAACCTAATTCCCTACAACCAATGCTCTGATACCAAATGTGATGCCTCGTACAAAATTAACATGTACAGATCATCAACAAACAGGATCATTACAAGGTCAAACACTATATGCTGTTTTAAAATAAGTTTGCATTCATAATAAGGGTGACGTCATAACCAACATCAAAAGTTTTACAAAGAAAGTAGGCTTCTACGAATAGAAGCAATTAATATAAGTACGAGACCCGTAGGTCATTACAAATTCATTGTTTCAAAAGTAAAATAGTTTGTTAATGCAAGGTAAACGTTTCATGCAGAGACATCTCTAACAAAAGCAGCGGGAGTCTACACAACAAGACAACTACAGCGGAAGCATCAAACCTCTAAGCACCTGAGAAAACATGCTTAAAAATGTCAACACGAATGTTGGTGAGCTATAGTTTAAGTATAACAGTAATGTAAGGTAGGCCACGAGATTTCAGTATTTCAAAACAGTATGAAAAGTATATGTTCAACCGTGGGCACTTGGTAACTAACTTAACGTAATATCACCCCCTAAAAGTACACTTGCCGAGTGCATAAGTTTACGAAGTATTAAACACCCATTAAATGCTAGCACTACTAGCCCGAGTGGGGATGTCAAACCCTATGGATCCATATCTAATATTCGCGTTCACCGGTTCAAAGACCAATGACTAAACGTTACCGAGCTAAGGGGAAAGTTTATGTCGTTGTATAACCCACACACATATAAAGTTTAAGTACTCGTGCCTAGTATGTAAAATGTAAAACGTGCATGTATTCTCAGTTCTCAAAATAGTTAAAGTAAAAAGGGATGCTATAACTCACAGTGAAAAGTAGTAAAGTCGGTACGAGATAAGTAAGCAAGTAGTTGGTCTGAAAAGTCCTCAACCTAAGTCAAAAGTTACTAAATCAGTAAATCATTCCCAAAGGTTTAAAAGTATGTAAATTAGGTCTTAAGTATCATCATTGATGTTAGAGCTAAGGGGTATAAAATACTATTAAATTTTACAAGGAAATACTATTAAATACGATACAATTTTACACAAGATATTTATTTATTTATTGAATGGATATACTTAAACCTTGCTACAACACTTATAGGCAGTGTACCTAATCGTACAGTAGTGTAGTTTTTAGTAAGTCCGGTTCGTTCTACAGGGAATCTTTTTCACAAAGCTTAACGCTATATTAGTTTAAATTTATAAAAATACAAATATATATATATAAGTAATATTATTATTATAAAGGGGGGTTTTTACCGTTTAATGACCGGTTTGTCGATTTTAAAAACTTTAGTTGTAGTTAAAACAAAATGTAAAATATTAAATAAATAAAAGACTTAATTTAAAGCGTAAAGTAAATAACGATAATGAAATTGCGAATAATAAAAGTGCGATAAAATAAACTTGCGATAATTAAAAAGTACGATAATTAAAAGTGCAATTAAATACAATAACAATAAATAAAAATGCGATAATTAGAAGTGCAATTAAATATAAAATAAAGGAAATTAAATATGAAATAAAAGAATTATGCTTATTTAAACTTCCGTAATCATGATGTTTGACGTGTTGATTTTAGTTTTATGCCCATGGGTTAATTGTCCTTTGTCCTGGATTATTTAATATGTCCGTCTCGTTTTTGTCCATAACAGTCCATCAGTCATAAATATAAAGTGTGAGTGTACTCGTCAAATTATCCTTATACCCGAAGTTAAATATTCCAACTAATTGGGGACTTAAACTGTAACAAGGTTTTAATACTTTGTTTAATAATTACACCAGGATGTCGACTGCGTGTAACCCAAGGTTTTAATACTTTGTTATCAATTATGCCAAGTGTCCTTGTACATAATTTCACCCATGTTTTAATAATTCTAGTGGCTATTAATCCATTCCCGTGTCCGGTTAAATGAACGATTATTCGTACATATAAATATCCCGCCCGTCGTGTCCGATTGAGTGTATATGGTTATTTATAGGGACGTTCAATTGTAAATCTTTATATTAAAATTAACAAACTATCATTTAGTTAAACAAATATAAAGCCCATTAATAGCCCATAGTCTAATTTCCACAAGTGTCGTTCTTTTGTCCAAACCCCAATTATGGTACAAAGCCCAATTACCCAATTGTAATATTTTTAGCCCAACATCATGATTACTTCGGATTAAATAAGCATAATAACTTAGCTACGAGACATTAATGTAAAAAGGTTGAACATAACTTACAATGATTAAAAATAGCGTAGCGTTACACGGACAGAATTTCGACTTACACCCTTACAACATTCGCTAACACACCCTTATTATTATAAATTAAAATTAAAATTAAAATTATAATATAAATATAAATATTATACGTTGAATGAGGAGAAGAAAAAGATGTGCTTTGTGTTACACCAAAGCTCAATTTTTATAGGCATGTGGGCTGGAATTGTGCACCATGCGATCGCATGGAGTTTCTTCCTCCAGGCCATGCGATCGCATGGCCAGCTGGGGAGACTCAAAAGTCTTTGTTTTTTTATGCTGACGGTTTTTAAATATAATATAATATATGTATTAATTTTAAGAATTAATTATATATTACATTATATTCATGTGCATAGTTGACTTGTAATTTTTAGTCCGTTGCGTCGAGCGTTGAGAGTTGACTCTGGTCCCGGTTTCGGATTTTCGAACGTCCTTGCGTACAATTTAATATCTTGTACTTTGCGTTTTGAATCTTGTACTCTTGTAATTTTGAGACGTTTCTTATCAATAATTGGAACCTCTTTGATTGTCTTTTGTACTTTTGAGCTTTTTGATCGTTTGCATCTTCAATTCGTCGAATCTGTCTTTTGTATTCTCCTTTTATTATTTAAACGAATATCACTTGTAAATAGGACAATTGCAACTAAAAGCTTGTCTTTCTTGAGGAATAATGCTATAAAATATATGTTCGTTTTTAGCATTATCAAATATTCCCACACTTGAGCGTTGCTTGTCCTCAAGCAATATAGTCTTGAAATACTAGAATCACTTCTTTATTCTTCACACTTTGTACATCAGTGATTTCTTTACGGCGGTATAAACAATGGTAGTAACGATATGGTTTATAGTCCCACATGACTTATGAAAATTTAGATCCTTTAGGAAATTGGATCTTTATGAAAACATTTGATTTTTTTAAAAATTAAATCTAGCTTTTACCCTAGATAAGTTTTCCGGAATAACCCTTCACCGGTGTTTGCAAATTCTTTTTGTGGGTTTGGTGGGTTTTAGATTTGAAAATTTTAGCTCAAAACTTATGGTTTTGTGTCACCCACTTGCTAACCTTGTATTAGGAAAGCAACACATCCAGTATACTTGCTCCGTATATTACCTTTCGGTAAACTACCGTCTGGTTGTAAAGGAAAGCGTTGAACAAGCAACTGTTAAGGCAATGTCCCCTGACATGCTTTTAATTATGGTCTATAACGTGTCGGACGCAATTACTATCCTTGGTAGGAGCAATAGTAAAGCTCACCCTTATGATTTTTCGGTCTGGCACAAGGTCCTGTCTTTGACCATGCTATGCAACCACCGTTCTTACGATTGACACCCGATTTGGTTCAGATGACCTAATGAATTCTAGGTGAATTCCTAGGATTTTACGTTCAATGGTAATGAACGCATTGAAAATGGGTTTTCAGAAAACAAATCGGTTTATAATTTGATCAAAATATTTTCTCGTTCAAGCCCGAGTTTAGATATCATTGAATTTCATGAGTTTGTAATTCTCAATCTTTAAGGTCAATCTCTAGGATTGAGTAATATCAGTCTTAAAAGCTGATTTTTAATCTTTAAAGGAGATTATCCTTTCTGGGGATCTGATTCATTAGTCTTATCAAGCTAATTTGCACGGTGCCCCCATTGTACGAGATAAATCCTTCTCATGGTTAGGATAAATCTGACCACTTGGCGACCCTGTTTTATGCTGAGGTCCGTGGATTTCCTGCTGATTTTAGAGATGACTTTTCTAGATTTTTCATCAACCTACAGCTGGTCTGGACGACAACTTCATGACCTAAATCAAGAAGCGCGTTTCTTTTTCGAAAGACTTTACTTCCTTTTAACGATGGAATTGATTCATCGTGTAGATCCATCTCTTCTTTTCTTTCATCGGGTAAAACAGTTTAGTTTAGTCCAAAGCAAAAGTATCTTCAATTATTTATTACAGAAATATGTGACATATGTTTAAGATAACTTGGTAATTTTTCCCACACTTGGCTTTTATTTTCCTTTTTATTGTCCTCTATTCCATTTTAAATGAATTCTAACATTTTGGTCTGTTTCTCAATTTATGTCCTTTCCGAGGTAACAATAATTTCGGTGTTAACACCTAGTTTTATCGTTCATAAATATGTATAAACATGATTTTGAGTTCATTTAATTGAAAATTTTGAAAAATTTTACTAGAATTGGGTAGTCAGTATATAAGACTAGGGCTGTTCTTTATTATCAGAGAGCACTAGATTCTAATACAACTACTACTTTACTAGTATTTCTAATGGTAACCAAGTGTTTAAAGTAAAAAAAAATTTAAAAAATCCGAAAGAATTTAACCCCTTCCCACACTTAAGATCTTGCAATGCCCTCATTTGCAAGAAATCAGTAACAATTTAAATTATTGAGGGTGATTAGTGTGAAAATGATTAAATTTTACCAAAGTTTTCAAACATATTGGCGTTTGTTTGCTAAATGATAAATGGTGCATATCATTTGTTCATTCCGTCTGTTGTTACATCACATTTATTTGTCATCTTGTCGTCAAAATTAGTAGCTTTTGCTGAACTTAATGCCAGTCTTTGAAAATGCACTGTTTTACCCTGTTTTGTACAATTTACAATATACATACATACAAATATAAACATACATGGCAATTTGAAATGGGACTTAATATCCCACTTTCAAATCCTAAATGTGAAATATTAGTACACAATAATAATAAAAATGATAAAGATTACATAAGTATATTCAATAACATAAGTTTAAACATGAATAAGTAAAAAGATAAAAACATAAAAATCATATAAATAACCAAATGGAACCAAATCAGTCTGGATAGGGGTTCCAGTTCATCTCATCAGGTGGGTTCCATTGTTGGTTATAGTTGTTCTGATAGGCTTGGTTATAGTCATACCGGTTAAAGGGTGGTCGGATATCGGGGCTGTGTGGCAGAAAATGAGCAGGTCGAGTAGGTACATAGTTATTTGGTACCTGATATGATAGCTGGCTCATGATTTGGTACTGATGAACTAACCAGCTATTGTGTTGGCGTCACCTATAATCCTCGTATACTCGCTCGGAGTTCCACTGCTCATACATACTATGTCTGGCCGCGTTCGTCATTGCTTCCTCATCTATACGAACGTGGACGTCATGAATAGCATCTCGAAAGACATCCCTAATGTCTTCCACCTCCTCCATTTCCTCGTCTGAGCCTCTCTCTACCTGAGGATGAGATCCCTCATAGGGTACTGCCTGGTTACGTCTACTTTTCAATACCTTAGCACCCACATAAACTTTCAATCCTAAGGGCTCAACCTGTTCTCTACAAAGATGTAATGGACCCAATTGGTTCCTATCAACACCTAAATACTCTCCAATGAGAGTAACAAAAATACATCCTCCTATTATACTCCCGTCCTGCATTCCCTCTACCATTTTAGATAAATAAAAAGCAACACAGTAAGAGATATTGACAAAGCTTCTAGGATCCCGAATACACTTTAGGTAGAATAAATCATGTAAGGTAATTTTTTATTTATTGTGACCTCTCTGTGTAATCGAGTTAGCCAAAAATCTATGAATAATACGAAGCTCGGCTCTGTCAATATGTGTATAGGAGTGTCCTCCTGCTCGTGTAAAAACATCAAAATGTGACATACGCCTCCAAATGGCGTCAGCGTCAAAGTTGCTATCTACCCTTTCACCATAATGAATCAAGTTTGTACAATCGGGTAGTAGCAACTCACCAGGAGTATATATCTGTAAGGCCCTGGCCATGTCCAGCATGGACATTCTGTACATCCTACCGCCAAGGATAAACCTAAGAAATCTTCTATCATCTATTCTAACTATATTTGTATCAAGTGATACAGTACTCATCAACTCAACACACCATTCCTTATATACAGGTCTACGAATGGTGAAAAGACGTTCCCAATCTGTAAAAGAAGAACTGACATACCTTTGAACTAAAAGCTGTCTAACACGGTCAGCTAGATGGACCGTTTCCAAAGGGGCCCAATCGATTACCCTTGGCACCTCTACATTTTTTGTTACCAATTTGAATTTTTTCCTTTGATATGTCTCGTAATCTCTCCATCTCCTATCAAATCTTAGATTAGGATGCAGAGTGTGCTCAGGAATCGTTGGGAATTCTACTGGCGGCCTCATTGAGAATACTATGAATTCATCAACAAACTGTACCGGATCATAATAAGGTATGTGCTGATCAGGCTGTTGTTGTGGTTTTTGTTGTAGTTCTTGTTCGTGTTGCATTTCTAGTTCTGGTTCTGGTGCTGGTGCTGGTCGTCTAGATGATGATGCTCCTGAACCTCCAGTATCGGCTTTCTGCAAAACACATTAAACACAAAATTTGTGCATCCAAATATGCATTAGTGTTAGCAAAATAACAACTTAAAACAATCACTATAACATGTTAAATCAAAATTAAACTTATACACATTTTCACAATTTTTCACAATTCTACACTTTTCAAATAAGCACATATGAAAATGTATACAAAGTTCATAAGCATTTAACTCAAATAACATGTCAAAATAGTCATTACTAATAATTAAACAAGTCTCAAATGGCAAATATATCAAATTAATCAAGTTCATGAATTTTGGACTTAAAAAGTCCACTTTAATCTCCAAAAATCATATTTAGGATCAATGTTTGGATCATTTAACTATCTAAACATATTACGCTACTCAATTTAGCAATAATTCATGACGAAAATCGGCCATAACCTGTTTATATCAAAAATCCCCAAATTGCTCAAGAACACAAACCCTAGATTTCTAAAAATTTTGAAGTTTTTGGCTTCAAATCATGTTAAATAGCATCAATCTAGGTTATACATGCATAAAATACTAACAATTTAACACTAATTACACTAGAAATTAACAAAATTGCATTAGGTAAAAAATTGATAATTATCACAAAAACTAGGAATTTATAGAGTTTAGGGGTGTAATTTTTACCATTTTGCTGAAGAATGAGAATCTAGGCATGATTAGAGCAAGAAAAATGATGAATTACGGTGGAAAAATGATGAAATTTGGTGAAGATTTGAGAGAGTTTCGTGTTTGTGTGTGTGTTGGTGTGATGAAGACAGACTCGCTATCTGTATGTATCAGGCCTGGAATTTGCCTCCATGCGATCGCATGGAGGGATAGGGTGATTCCCATGTAATCGCATGGGTACCCGGCTACAGTGTTTTGCCCCTTTTTTTTTTTTTTTTTTTACAAAACCTTATAACTTCTAAAACATATAATTAATAAAATTCTAAAAATTTTGTTTTCCTTTAGGAGAGAGGGCGTTTCGGATCGTTGTCCTAGTCTGTCCCTTGACAAAATTTTTAAAATTTGTCAAATCAAAGCGCGGTTTTAAAAGAAAAGATTTTTGGATTTTTTAATGTTTTTGGCATACTTTAATTCAATAAGATTAAAAATAATAATAATAAAAGTTCTCGTCCCTCCATCGGGTAAAGCAATTTCGGTTCAACGACCTAGTCTTCAACTCACGACGAATTTTAAAAATCATATTTTTAACTTAGCGAAATAAAGTAAATTTTTGTTTTTAAATTCACACAACTTAAATTTAAAATATGCATAAAATTAAAAATTCACATTTTTTAAAAATTAAAAATTCACACCAAACTTATATTATATTTTTGTTTTTATACATACAAACTTAAAAATATCAATTGTTCAAATATTTACAATTTTAAATATATTAATTTAAAAAGTTTACAATATTAATTTAAGATTTATATATTAATTTTAAAAACATGGTAAAAATAAAATTAAAAATCTTTTTGGTCTTTTATCCCACTTTAATCAATCAAATATTATCAAAAATATGCGCCCCTCTTTTCGGTAAAGTAATTTCGGTTTCATGACCTAATTTAACTCATGACGAATTTTTGAAATATTTTGGGTAGATTGATTAAAGATATTTATACCTTAAGAATAAACGTTAAATTTCGCAGTGATGTAATAAATTTTTGAATGATATCAATAATTTCGGTCGCCAAACCTAATTTTATTCAATACCAATTTAATACTTTATAGCGAACAAATTAGCGTTTATTATCAAAAGGTTAAAAATAAAAATAAAAAATAAAAACTGTACAGACTTACCTGTGAGATAGTATTCTTAGTTATATGATCTATCCCATTCATAAGATAATCGGTTTAATTGGTTTTCCATAGCTACATAGGCCTAACCTCGAGCATTAAGTGTTTTTTCTTCTAAACATATGAACGGTCCGTCTCTGCATAAAGTAACAAATTCGGTATTTGAATAGGTTTGATTATTTGAACATTTACCTCCATGTGACCATTTTCCGCATTTGTGACATCTTTCAAGGTGTCGTGCTCTTCTTTTCGCTGCGGATTTTGATTTTCCTTTACCAAATTGTAACTTATTATCTTCGCATCTGGATTCTTTTCTTACTTCGTCCAATCTTTTTCTGATTACTGATACTAGTTCACTCGGAAGTGTGTCATTATTACATTTAGTGATCAAAGCGTGTAGCATTAGACCATGGTTTAGTTCATAGGCAGTCTTCATTTCGTAAAAACCTAAAAAAAAAATAAAAAATCAGAATGGGGGGAGAAGACTAGTTCTTTAAGGTCTGCTAGGGAAAGACCATTCGGGTTCCATTTTCAAGAACTACACGAAAACAGAAAATCTAACTCTAACAGAAATACATATTATCCTTTAAAGACTTGATTCTCCCCACACTTAGTTAGCTGTGGTATCGAAATTATGATTAACTTCGTTGTCGACTTCCATCGGATTATCTATGTAATGTTTAAATCTGTGACCATTAACTTTAAATTCAATTCCATTTGAATTTATTAATTCTATCGTTCCGTATGGGAAAACTCTTTTGACTATGAATGGTCCAGACCATCTTGATTTCAATTTTCCAGGAAATAGCTTGAATCGTGAATTGAAAAGAAGAACTCTGTCTCCTTCTTTAAATTCTTTTGAACTTCTGATTCTTTTATCATGCCATTTCTTTGTTCTTTCTTTATAGATTAACGAATTTTCGTATGCTTCATGTCTTAATTCTTCTAATTCGTTTAGTTGACTTAATCGTAGACATCCAGCTTCATGTAAATCAAGATTACATGTCTTCAAAGCCCAAAATGCTTTGTGTTCAATTTCTACTGGAAGATGACATGCTTTTCCATAAACGAGTCTAAAAGGTGTGGTTCCAATTGGAGTTTTGTAGGCTGTTCTAAAAGCCCAGAGTGCATCCTCCAATTTAATGGACCATTCCTTCGGATTTGATCCTACGGTTTTCTCTAGAATACGTTTTAAAGTTCGGTTGGTATTTTCAACTTGTCCACTTGTTTGTGGATGATATGCGGTGGAGATTTTATGAGTTACTCCATATCTTTTGAGAACTTTCTCAAGTTGATTATTACAGAAATGAGTTCCCCGATCACTTATTAAAGCTTTTGGTGTTCCAAACCTTGCAAAAAGACGTTTTAAAAAGTTGACTACAACTCGTGCATCGTTAGTTGGGAGAGCTTGTGCTTCCGCCCATTTAGATACATAATCAATGGCTACGAGAATGTAGAGATTATTATGAGATTTTGGAAATGGACCCATAAAGTCAATACCCCAAATGTCAAATACTTCGCATACTTGAATGACATTTTGTGGCATTTCATCACGTTGACTTATTTTTCCGCCCTTTGACAAGCATCACAGGATTTGCAAAGAAGGTGTGCGTCTTTGTAAATTGTAGGCCAATATAATCCAGCATCATAAACTTTTCTTGCTGTTAGTTGAGGCCCATAATGCCCTCCTGTTGGTCCTGTGTGACAATGGTTTAAAATTTTACTAGCTTCATCTCCGAATACACATCGGCGTATTATTCCATCGGGACAACTTTTAAACAAATGTGGATCTTCCCAGAAATAGTGTTTTATATCACTGAAGAATTTCTTTCGTTTTTGGTACGATAATCCTTTTTCAAGGAATCCATATACTAAGTAGTTTGCATAGTCTGCAAACCATGGAATTTTAGTATAATCTATCTTCAATAGATATTCATCAGGAAAGTTGTCTTGTATGGCCGATTCATTTAGAACTTCTAATTCAGGATTTTCAAGACGAGAAAGATGATCAGCGGCAAGATTTTCTGCTCCTCTTTTATCTCGGATTTCAATATCGAACTCTTGTAAGAGTAAGATCCAACGGATTAATCTTGATTTGGCATCTTGTTTCGAAAATAGGTATCTAAGAGCAGAATGGTCAGTATAGACCACCGTTTTTGCTAGAACGAGATATGAACGAAATTTGTCAAAAGCAAAGACAATAGCAAGGAGTTCTTTTTCAGTAGTTGTATAGTTCGTTTGTGCTCCTTGTAACGTCTTACTAGCATAATATATAGGTTGAAATCTTTTTTCAATCATTTGTCCTAAAACGGCTCCCATTGCAAAATCACTTGCATCGCACATTAGTTCAAACGATAGATTCCAATTTGGTGTTATCATGATCGGCGCATTAGTGAGTTTCTCTTTAAGAATATTAAAAGATTTGATACATTCATCAGAAAAGATGAATGGAGCATCATTTTCTAGGAGTTTATTCATAGGAGTGGCAATTTTAGAAAAATCTTTTATGAAACGTCGGTAAAAACTGTAACATCCCGCCTTTTTCCGTTTACTTTTCCGTTATACTAATATAAAGTCCGTTATATGTTTATAACATCTCCCGTTGATACGCGTTTTAAATTATCTCGTTTAGGTAATTCCCGCACCCGAGCGAAAGTTGAGGGACTAAACTTGACAAGGGATCAAACCCTTGACTAGGTCAAAGGGTCAACCCCTTTCACCCATTCATTTCCACCTCCATCTCTCTCTCTTTCTCTCTAGCAAGAACACACACCAAATTATCCAAATTCATTCATTCATCATCTAAATCCGGATTAAGGAGCTAGCAACCAAATAAATTACATATTCGTGATCCTCTCTTCATCCTCTTCGTTTTGGTACCAACTTCATCTCATTTGGGTAACTTTCTAAAATCACTAGATTTTGTGTTCTTGATGTTTTTAACTTATAAAAGTGTTAATTAGTGTCTATGGCTCAAGTCTAACATGAATATATGATTTATATGCTCGATCTCGTTGTTTTAGTGTAACTAGCATGAACTTGAATTTTTGGTGTGTTATTCTTGAATTTTGGATGATCATATGTTGTTAGATGTTAAAAGTTGATGTTTTAATTGTGTTACTAGCATCACTAGCTTCAATTTGATGTGTAGGTTGCCTTAGAAAAACTTCGTGAACTTGATTATTGATTTTGGTGAATTTGGGTTAGGGTTTGATGAACTTGAAATGGACTTTTGATGCATTGAATGCCATGGATTATTATTGGTAAGTGTTTAGTTGGATTGTATGCTTGATTACCTTCGAAACGGCATATCATTCATGTAAATTGGTTACCCGAATCATAAAATGCGTTTTTGGAACTTGAACTTTGATTATGAACGTTTAATTACGGTTTTTGGTTGTTGTAAGTGGAAGTTTGGTTGATGAATTGTGTTTAGTTGTGTTCTTTGTCAAATTACCTTTCCAACGATATAAGGTGCGAGTTCTAAATGTTAGCGGTTTGTAATTTATGCTTGAAAGAGTTTTGATTTGGGACTTGAACAATTGAGGCTGACCAGGTACCAGCGCACGGCTAATGCCGCGGCGCGGCCAGACCATGTCGCGGCGCGACATAAGCCTTGGTCAGGCTCTGACCACCATGTCCAAATTACGAAAAATGTTTGGCATACTACGGACCTCCGATTCACATGAAACTTGTTCTAACATGTTCATATATGATTAAAAACCTCAGAAAAATAGTTCGGAACCCGACCCGAACGTGTTGACTTTCGTTGACTTTGACCGACCAAAGTTTGACTTTTTGTCAAACTTAACCAAATGATTATGCAACCTTCCTAACTTATTTATATACTTGTATCTTGCATGAAACTTGGCAATTTGATTTCACATGCTAAATAATCGAGTCGTAACGAGCCATAGGACTAATTGAACATCTTTGACCTATCGTGTTTACCGTTATTGATACGACCTATTTGTTTAGGTCAAGACTAGCACTATCCTTCGCACACGTTATTTTGTGAAGTACTTTACTACTCGTGCACTCAAGGTGAGATCATAGTCCCACTTTTACTCTTTTTGAACTTATATTGGGATGAGAAAACATAAACGATTCTTTTGAACTAAGTGAACACAAGAACGGGAAAACAAACATTCTACATACGAGTTTAGAACAAAATCCTCAATTCGATTATCATTAGTTACACTTGCCGGGTGTAAGCGAGAACTTATGTTATATGGCCATATGGGTTGACAACCCTCATCCTTGACGGTTCGCTACCGTCTACGGATGAAATATATTTTCGAGAATCAGTGTTTGTTCTAGCACTAAGTGATGGGGTATACAATGGAAGGAATGTTAAGCTTTGATAATTGGGTGCTCGTGAAACAAACTTTTGGAATGTATTACTATTATTTCATTGATGCAAATCTTGTGGTTCACTTGTACTTACTTACTTAAACCTATGATTTCACCAACGTTTTCGTTGACAGATTTCTATGTTTTTCTCAGGTCCTTGAACGATACATGATACATGCTTCCGCTCATTATTTGATACTTGCATTGGATGTCGAGTATATGTGCATTTCATGGAGCGTCTTTTGACTTTACTTTAAACCGTGTCGCCTAGATTTCATTCGTATTATAACGTTGTAACTTAACTATTGGTTGAACAATTCTTGTAAACTTTGGGAACAATCTTTATTTTGAAATGAAGGCGACATATTTTGGTCAAACTTTGTCTTAAAGACTTATGACCACGTAACGGGACCTAAGTAGACGGCGCCGTCAAACATGATTTGGTCGGGTCGCTACAGATGGTATCAGAGCGTTGGTTGTAGGGATTTAGAGTTCATTAGTGTCAACCCCGAGTCATAGGGTACATTGATGAGTCTAGACTACAACCGGCATATAGACTTGAAGTAGGAATTACTTGACTACTTGTGCATTTATACTCGAACGCTTCTACTCATATCTACTCTTAGTTCATCTTAATCTCACGTTGTTTAATTTGATTGACACGCCACCTTGACTTTATAGAATAATGTCGAATGCACATATGAATCAGGGTAATATAATTTCCGGGATTATATTACGGTGACTCATATGAACGTTCCGACATTATGACATAAAGAATTTAAGGCGAGTCGAGAAAAAAAAAAAAAAAAAAAAAAAAAAAAAAAAAAAAACTTCTCTTTATCTTTATCCTATATCACGGTTAGTATTATTGAGAATACTAATCAATGATATTCTTGTGTCTTGAAGGAACAATGGCTCCTCGTCGTGTACGCCGCAATGAAACTCCCGAACAAGCTCTCGAACGGATGATAGCTACCGCCGTAGATGCGGCCATGGCCGGTCACTCATCCAACAACAATAATGATAACAACCACAACAACAACAACGATGGAGCCGGAAACTCAAACGAGGGATGCTCTTATAAAGCTTTCATGGGGTGCAAACCTCACACTTTTGATGGAACCGGGGGACCGGTCGTGCTCACCCGATGGTTTGAGCAAACGGAAGCCGTCTTTAGCATAAGCGGTTGTCGGGACCAAGACAAGGTCAAATACTCCACTCACACTTTCTCCGGAATTGCTCTAACATGGTGGAACACCTATGTTCAATCGGTGGGTACCGATGAAGCTCATGCCCTCTCTTGGGCCGATCTAAAGGAAAAGATGATTGTTGAATATTTTCCGCGCGAAGAAACCCGAAAGCTTGAGGAAGAACTAAGAGCTTTGAAAGCGGTCGGAAACGAACTTAAAGCTTATAATCAACGCTTCGCCGAACTATCCTTGATGTGTCCTAATCTTGTTAACCCCGAATCTCAAAGGATTGAGCTCTACATGCTCGGTCTTCCAAAAAGCATCAAACAAGGGGTGATGTCATCCAAACCCACTACTCATCAAGCCGCTATGAACATGGCTCGCCAACTAATTGAAACGGTTGACGAAATCGTAGTTCCGGCACCTAAGGCCGAGGATAAATCGGGCGGCAACAAAAGAAAGTGGGAACCCTCCCAATCAAGCAACAACAACTTTGCTAAGAATCCTTACACCTCCGACGGCAAGAAAGGTTATGCCGGGAACCTACCTCTTTGCAACAAATGCAACAAACATCACTTTGGCGAATGTAGTAAGTTAATTTGCCACCGGTGCCAAGGAGTTGGTCATAAGGCCAACGATTGTAAAAGTGCCACTCCCGTCGCTCGAAAGTGGCCCAATGCACCAAAGACGGGCACTTGTTACGAATGTGGCCAAACGGGTCATTATAGAAATGCATGCCCAAAGAAGAAAGATAACCCCAATACGCGCGGCCGAGCTTTCAACATCAACACCGAGGAAGCCCGGGATGACACTGAACTAGTCACGGGTACGTTTCTTCTCAACAATTCTTATGTCTCTTGCTTATTCGATTCGGGTGCCGATAAATGCTTTGTATCCAAGACTTTGACTCATTCTTTTAGCACTCCACCTCTTCCATTAGATACCACTTATACCATTGAAGTGGCTAACGGAAAACTATTAAGTGCCGACACATATTACCGGGGGTGTACGTTAAACATTTTGGGTAAGGAATTTGAAATTGACTTGATACCCATGGAACTAGGAAGCTTTGATGTAATAATCGGTATGAATTGGTTAGTCAAAACGAAATCTCACATTCTTTGTGATCTTAACGCAATCCGAATTCCTATCGAGAATGGTGAACCTTTGATTGTCTATGGCGATAAGAGTTGCACCAGACTCAACCTCGTTTCGTGCCTTAAAGTTAGAAAACTGCTCCGTAAGGGTTGTTTTGCGATCCTTGCCCACGTTAAGAAAGTTGAGTCCGATGATAAGCATATCGATGATGTGCCAATTGTTAGTGACTATTCCGATGTATTTCCCGATGAATTGCCGGGTCTTCCGCCTCATCGACCGGTTGAATTCCAAATCGATCTTATTCCGGGAGCCGCACCCGTAGCACGTGCACCATATAGACTCGCTCCATCTGAAATGCAAGAATTGCAAAGTCAAATCCAAGAACTACTTGATCGTGGTTTTATCCAACCTAGCCATTCACCTTGGGGCGCTCCGATTTTGTTTGTTAAAAAGAAAGACGGATCCCTACGAATGTGCATTGATTATCGTGAACTAAATAAATTGACGGTTAAGAACCGATATCCTCTTCCTCGCATCGATGACCTCTTTGATCAACTACAAGGGTCTTGTGTATATTCGAAAATCGATCTCCGCTCGGGTTATCATCAATTAAGGGTTAAGGGGGAAGATGTCTCCAAAACCGCTTTCCGGACTCGTTACGGTAGTTATGAATTCCTTGTCATGCCATTTGGTCTCACTAACACACCGGCGGTGTTCATGGATCATATGAACCGCGTGTGCAAACCGTATCTCGATAAATTCGTTATTGTGTTCATCGATGACATATTGATTTATTCTAAAAATGAAGAAGAGCACGAACAACATCTCCGACTTGTGCTTGAACTTTTAAGACAAGAACAACTCTATGCCAAATTCTCCAAGTGTGAATTTTGGTTAAAGGAAGTTCAATTTCTTGGTCATGTTGTAAGTGACCAAGGTATTAAAGTCGATCCAACGAAAATCGAAGCCATTAGCAAATGGGAGACTCCTACTACTCCTACTCACATTCGGCAATTTTTGGGTCTCGCCGGGTACTATCGTAGATTCATCGAAAATTTCTCTTTGGTTGCACGTCCTCTAACCGCATTGACTCACAAGGGAAAGAAATTCATTTGGGCGACCGAACATGAATCCGCATTCCAAATCTTGAAAACAAAGCTAACCACCGCTCCTATCTTGTCACTTCCCGAAGGCAATGATGATTTTGTTGTATATTGCGATGCCTCAAAACATGGTTTTGGGTGTGTATTGATGCAACGAACAAAAGTCATTGCTTATGCTTCTCGACAACTCAAAATTCATGAACGAAACTATACGACACATGATCTCGAACTCGGAGCCGTCGTCTTTGCACTTAAAATGTGGAGACACTATCTTTATGGAACCAAGAGTACTATCTTCACCGATCACAAAAGCCTTCAACACATTTTCGATCAAAAGCAACTAAACATGAGACAACGACGGTGGATTGAAACTTTGAACGATTACGATTGCGAGCTTCGTTACCATCCCGGGAAGGCAAATGTAGTAGCTGATGCCTTAAGTCGAAAAGAAAGAGCGGTGCCTCTCCGTGTCCGAGCTTTAAACATCACCATTCACACCAACCTTAATAGCCAAATTCGGGTAGCCCAAGATGAGGCTCTCAAGGATGAAAACATCTCTCTCGAACACTTGAACGTCCTCACCTCTCGATTCGAAGTTAAAGAAACCGGACTCCGATATTTCGCCGGAAGAATTTGGGTGCCTAGTTATGGGGACCTACGAAGCCTTATTTTAGATGAAGCCCATAAGTCACGATACTCGATTCACCCCGGTGCCAATAAGATGTACCACGACCTTAAACAGCTATATTGGTGGCCGAACATCAAAAGGGACGTAGCTACTTATGTTTCCAAGTGTTTGACATGTTCCAAAGTCAAAGCCGAACACCAAAGACCGTCCGGACTACTTCAACAACCCGAGATCCCGCAATGGAAGTGGGAAAGGATAACGATGGATTTTATCACCAAGCTACCAAAAACGACGGGCGGTTATGATACCATTTGGGTTATTGTTGACCGTCTCACCAAATCCGCACACTTCCTTGCCATGAAAGAAACGGAAAAAATGGAGAAACTTGCACAACTTTACATTAAGGAGGTCGTAGCCCGACACGGTGTACCATTATCGATTATCTCCGACCGAGATGGCCGTTTCGTTTCTAGATTTTGGCGTACATTGCAAGAAGCGTTGGGAACGCGTTTAGACATGAGCACCGCATATCATCCTCAAACCGATGGACAAAGCGAACGTACAATTCAAACCTTAGAAGACATGTTACGAGCTTGCGTGGTTGATTTCGGAAAAGCTTGGGACAAGCACTTACCTCTCGCCGAGTTCTCTTATAACAATAGTTATCACGCGAGTATTAAAGCCGCACCTTTTGAAGCGCTATATGGCCGCAAATGTCGTTCACCTCTTTGTTGGGCCGAGGTAGGCGACGTGCAAATCACCGGACCCGAACTCATTCACGAAACCACCGAGAAAATCGTTCAAATCCGAGATAGGCTTAGGACGGCCCGAAGTCGTCAAAAGAGCTATACCGACAAACGACGCAACGATCTTGAATTTCAAGTCGGTGACCGAGTAATGTTAAAAGTCGCACCTTGGAAGGGTGTAATCCGTTTTGGGAAACGCGGGAAGCTAAATCCGCGGTATATTGGTCCTTTCGAAATCTTGGAGCGTATTGGAACCGTTGCTTATCGTTTAAATTTTCCGCCTCAATTGAACTCCGTTCATCCTACCTTCCATGTATCTAACTTGAAAAAGTGTCTTACCGAACCCGATATCGTCATCCCTCTTGAGGAACTTACTATTGATGACAAACTTCATTTTGTGGAGGAACCGGTTGAAATTGTGGACACCTCCGTCAAGACATTGAAACAAAGCCGAATCCCGATTGTCAAGGTTCGTTGGAATGCCAAAAGAGGACCCGAGTTTACTTGGGAAAGACAAGATCAAATGCAAAAGAAGTATCCTCATCTATTCGTGAATTCAGAAACGCAAGATCTCGAGGAAGAAACAACGACTACTACGCCTACTTAAATTTCGGGACGAAATTTCTTTTAAGGAGTAGGTAATGTAACATCCCGCCTTTTTCAGTTTACTTTTCCGTTATACTAATATAAAGTCCGTTATATGTTTATAACATCTCCCGTTGATACGCGTTTTAAATTATCTCGTTTAGGTAATTCCCGCACCCGAGCGAAAGTTGAGGGACTAAACTTGACAAGGGATCAAACCCTTGACTAGGTCAAAGGGTCAACCCCTTTCACCCATTCATTTCCACCTCCATCTCTCTCTCTTTCTCTCTAGCAAGAACACACACCAAATTATCCAAATTCATTCATTCATCATCTAAATCCGGATTAAGGAGCTAGCAACCAAATAAATTACATATTCGTGATCCTCTCTTCATCCTCTTCGTTTTGGTACCAACTTCATCTCATTTGGGTAACTTTCTAAAATCACTAGATTTTGTGTTCTTGATGTTTTTAACTTATAAAAGTGTTAATTAGTGTCTATGGCTCAAGTCTAACATGAATATATGATTTATATGCTCGATCTCGTTGTTTTAGTGTAACTAGCATGAACTTGAATTTTTGGTGTGTTATTCTTGAATTTTGGATGATCATATGTTGTTAGATGTTAAAAGTTGATGTTTTAATTGTGTTACTAGCATCACTAGCTTCAATTTGATGTGTAGGTTGCCTTAGAAAAACTTCGTGAACTTGATTATTGATTTTGGTGAATTTGGGTTAGGGTTTGATGAACTTGAAATGGACTTTTGATGCATTGAATGCCATGGATTATTATTGGTAAGTGTTTAGTTGGATTGTATGCTTGATTACCTTCGAAACGGCATATCATTCATGTAAATTGGTTACCCGAATCATAAAATGCGTTTTTGGAACTTGAACTTTGATTATGAACGTTTAATTACGGTTTTTGGTTGTTGTAAGTGGAAGTTTGGTTGATGAATTGTGTTTAGTTGTGTTCTTTGTCAAATTACCTTTCCAACGATATAAGGTGCGAGTTCTAAATGTTAGCGGTTTGTAATTTATGCTTGAAAGAGTTTTGATTTGGGACTTGAACAATTGAGGCTGACCAGGTACCAGCGCACGGCTAATGCCGCGGCGCGGCCAGACCATGTCGCGGCGCGACATAAGCCTTGGTCAGGCTCTGACCACCATGTCCAAATTACGAAAAATGTTTGGCATACTACGGACCTCCGATTCACATGAAACTTGTTCTAACACGTTCATATATGATTAAAAACCTCAGAAAAATAGTTCGGAACCCGACCCGAACGTGTTGACTTTCGTTGACTTTGACCGACCAAAGTTTGACTTTTTGTCAAACTTAACCAAATGATTATGCAACCTTCCTAACTTATTTATATACTTGTATCTTGCATGAAACTTGGCAATTTGATTTCACATGCTAAATAATCGAGTCGTAACGAGCCATAGGACTAATTGAACATCTTTGACCTATCGTGTTTACCGTTATTGATACGACCTATTTGTTTAGGTCAAGACTAGCACTATCCTTCGCACACGTTATTTTGTGAAGTACTTTACTACTCGTGCACTCAAGGTGAGATCATAGTCCCACTTTTACTCTTTTTGAACTTATATTGGGATGAGAAAACATAAACGATTCTTTTGAACTAAGTGAACACAAGAACGGGAAAACAAACATTCTACATACGAGTTTAGAACAAAATCCTCAATTCGATTATCATTAGTTACACTTGCCGGGTGTAAGCGAGAACTTATGTTATATGGCCATATGGGTTGACAACCCTCATCCTTGACGGTTCGCTACCGTCTACGGATGAAATATATTTTCGAGAATCAGTGTTTGTTCTAGCACTAAGTGATGGGGTATACAATGGAAGGAATGTTAAGCTTTGATAATTGGGTGCTCGTGAAACAAACTTTTGGAATGTATTACTATTATTTCATTGATGCAAATCTTGTGGTTCACTTGTACTTACTTACTTAAACCTATGATTTCACCAACGTTTTCGTTGACAGATTTCTATGTTTTTCTCAGGTCCTTGAACGATACATGATACATGCTTCCGCTCATTATTTGATACTTGCATTGGATGTCGAGTATATGTGCATTTCATGGAGCGTCTTTTGACTTTACTTTAAACCGTGTCGCCTAGATTTCATTCGTATTATAACGTTGTAACTTAACTATTGGTTGAACAATTCTTGTAAACTTTGGGAACAATCTTTATTTTGAAATGAAGGCGACATATTTTGGTCAAACTTTGTCTTAAAGACTTATGACCACGTAACGGGACCTAAGTAGACGGCGCCGTCAAACATGATTTGGTCGGGTCGCTACAAAAACCGGCATGCCCTAGAAAACTCCTAACTCCTCTAACATTGGTGGGATGTGGAAGTTTAGCAATTACATCTACTTTAGCTCTATCCACTTCAATTCCTTCTTTTGAAATTTTATGTCCAAGAACGATGCCTTCTTTAACCATGAAATGGCATTTCTCCCAATTAAGTACTAGATTTGATTGTTCGCATCGAATCAGCATTCGTTCAAGATTAGCTAGACATGATTCAAATGTATCATCGAAGACTGAAAAGTCATCCATGAAAACTTCCATGCATTCTTCTATCATGTCGTGAAAAATCGCCATCATACACCTTTGAAAGGTTGCAGGGGCGTTGCAAAGTCCAAATGGCATGCGTTTGTAAGCAAAAGTACCATAATGTCACGTGAATGTGGTTTTCTCTTGATCTTCGGGTGCTATTGGAATTTGAAAATATCCGAAAAAACCATCAAGAAAACAATAGTAACTATTTCTGGCTAATCTTTCCAACATTTGATCAATAAAAGGTAAGAGAAAGTGATCTTTTCTGGTGGCGTCATTTAATTTTCTATAATCAATACATACACGCCATCCTGTTACAGTCCTAGTAGGAATAAGCTCATTTTTTTCATTTGTAATGACAGTCATACCACCCTTCTTAGGCACGCATTGAACTGGGCTTACCCATGGACTATCAGAAATTGGATAAATTAGACCTGCGTCTAGCAGTTTAATAATTTCTTTTTTAACTACATCTTGCATATTCGGATTTAGTCTTCGTTAGCGTTGCACATACGTTTTATGACCTTCTTCCATAAGGATTTTATGTGTGCAATACGAAGGACTTATTCCTTTAATATCATGAATCTTCCATGCAATGGCTGGTTTATGAGCTTTCAACACAGAAATGAGTTGTGATTTCTCATTTTCAGTAAGAGAAGGTAATTCAGATTCACCATGTAAATAAGCGTATTCCAAATGGTTTGGAAGTGGCTTTAACTCTAATTTCGGAGGTTCTTCTATCGATGATTTGTATCGATATCTGTCTTCTTCTTTTAGCATTTGAATTTCTTCTATTGTTGGTTCATATCCATTAGCTATAAGTGTATCTAACATTTCAGCTTCATCAATTGGTTCATTACCTTCTCCTAAAGAACATTCTCCTGTTCCTTGTAATTCTGGAAATTCTTCTAACAATTCTGCATGTGAATCTATAGTTTGAATATAATAACATGTATCATCTGCAGATTGCGGTTGTTACATTGCTCTATCAACTGAAAAGGTAACACTCTCACCCTCTATACTTAGTGTCAGTTTCTTACCAAACACGTCTATCATTGCTTTAGCCGTGTTTAAGAATGGTCTTCCTAATATGAGAGGAACTTGAGAATCTTCTTCCATGTCCAGAACAACAAAATCTACTGGAAATACTAAAGTACCAACTTTAACTAGCATATTCTCCATTATCCCTCTAGGATATTTTATTGATCGATCGGCTAGTTGTATACTTATTCTGGTTGGTTTCAATTCTCCAAGGTCTAGTTTAGTGTATAGTGAATACGGCATTAAATTTATACTAGCACCTAAGTCTGCCAATGCTTCTATTGAACTAAGACTACCCAGAAAACATGGAATTGTGAAACTTCCTGGATCAGATAGTTTTTCTAGTATCTTATTCAACAGCACTGCTGAACAATTAGCATTCATAGTAACAGCCGAGAGTTCTTCCATTTTCTTTCTATTTGAGATTAGATCTTTCAAGAATTTAGCATATCTAGGCATTCCTGAAATCACATCAATGAAAGGAAGATTTACATTTATCTGTTTAAACATATCCAAGAATTTGGATTGCTCGGCTTCAAGTTTCTCTTTCTTTATTTTACTCGGGTAAGGAAGTGGTGGTTGGTATGGTTTAACATACGGTTTAGCCCTAACTGTGTTATCTTCATTAACCTTTTCAACTACCGGTTCTTTTTCCTTATCTTGATCAGGTTGTGGTTCTTGTGGAGTAGGAATAGCTTCATCAGAAGTTACAGGTATTTCAGGTGGTTTAAGTGTTGTACCACTTCTTGTAGTAATGGCTTTAGCAGTTTCATTCCGGGGGTTAGCATTTGTATCACTAGGTAAACTTCCCGGTTTTCTTTCACCTATTAACCTTGCTAGGTTACTTACTTCTTGTTCCAAGTTTTGAATAGAAGCTTGTTGATTTCTAAATGCTTGAGCATTTTGTTCATTAGTTTGTTTTTGAGATGTGAAAAACTGCGTTTGAGTTTCAACTAGCTTCGTCATCATATCTTCTAAATTCGGCTTTTTATCATCGAGTTGTGGTGTTTTGTTTTGAAAATTAGGTCTTTGCTGGTTGTAAGTATTGTTAGATACTTGTTGAAATGCTAGGACCTTGTTGGTTGTTGTATGGAATATTTCGGTTATAATTCTGATTTTGATTATAGATCAGTCTTGGCGGTTGATAATTATTCTGATAATTATTTCCAGGCCTTTGGTTTATGTATGAAATATTCTCTCTTTGTTCCATTGTTAATTCAATACTGAGACAATCTTTTGTCAAATGTGGTCCTCCACACTGCTCACAACTAATTCGTATTGAGTGGATATCTTTAGTCATCTTTTCCATTCGTCTCTCCACTGCATCTATCTTTGCGGAAATGGAATCTAAGTCATGGCTAGAATCTGCTCTAGCTGCTTTAGATGATCTAACGATATCGTTTTCTTGGTGCCACTCATGTGAGTAGGAAGCAGTGTTATCAATAATTTTGTAAGCATCAGTTTCTGTTTTCTTCATAATGGAACCACCAGCTGCTATATCTATGTCTTTTCTTGTAGTGATGTCGCATCCTTGGTAGAATATTTGTACTATTTAACAGGTGTCTAAACCATGTTGCGGACATCCTCTTAATAACTTTCCAAATCTTGTCCACGCCTCATATAGAGTTTCATTCGGTTTCGGTGTGAACGTAACAATTTCTCCTTGAAGTCTTACGGCTTTAGATGCCGGAAAGAATTGTTTAAGAAATTTTTCAACTAAAACGTCCCATGTATCGATCGCCCCTTCAGGTAACGATTCCAACCAATCTTTGGCTTCTCCCTTTAAAGTCCAGGGAAATAACATGAGATATATCTGTTCATCCTCCACTTCTCGGATTTTAAATAGAGTGCAGATCCTATTAAAGGTACGAAGATGTTCATTTGGATCTTCCTTTGGCGCACCACTAAATTGGCATTGATTAGTCACCATGTGTAGAATTTGTCCTTTGATTTCATAATCTGGCGCATTAATGTCTGGATGAGTAATTGCGTGACCTTGGCCAGTGCGTTTAGCTCTCATTTGGTCTTCCATACTTAAAGGTTCCAAATTCTCCATAATTGAATTTGTTGAATCGGAATCACTAGAGGATTCTGATTTAATGGTTCATTCCTCAACAATCTCTGTTTGAATGATTGGTGGTTCCGGAGGAAAATCTAATGGTTCAGGATCTATGAATCGTCCCTGAATATTCTCCGGATTCTCAATTGTGAGGTCGGGTTCAAAAAATGGATTATCGGAAATTTGAATTGGAGTACTTGGTCGACTGGATGACGATTCTAAAGAAAAATCAACGGCGGTAATATTTGCTAGATGTCTAGATCTAGTTACAGGTGGTGAACGTACAAAAGGTGGTGAACGTCTTGCTTGGTGCATTCAGTGAATATCCTATTAGTTTTTAAAAGGAAAGAAAAAATTATATAAGTTATCCAATTAATAGACTTTTCTGATTTTGTCCACGTTTCGAATAGCCAAAAGATGCAGCAGAGGGGCAGGATTCGTTTGGTCTCAATATAATTGAGTACTGTTTGGCTCCAATAACCTGGTCCATGTACAAATCCAACTATTACTACGAACCAGAAAATTTTGATGTCTATCAATTTAACCACTTAAAATAAATTTTCGTAATTTTAAGAAATTTAGATAAGAAGTAGAATAAAAATCTATGTCCTAAAACTAGAATGGTGAGAAATAAGAAAGAAAAAGAGCGCGTCGAAAAAGGTCGAAAAAGAAAAGATCGAAAAAATAAGAAAGAAAAAGAGTGACTTATAAAACTTAAAAATACTTGACTAACCCAACCTTATTACTATCACTAACTTAAAATTATAATCGCAAATTGAGATTACTAATTAGAATGATAATTGATACATAGGTAAAAGGCGTCTAAAAATATTAAAGCTTACAAGTAAAACTGTATCCCAAATGGCAATATCTTAAAAAGGAACTAAAACTTAAAAAGGCGTCGCAAAATTCTAAAGCACCTATATCTTAGTCTAAAGAAAAAGTACTTAAGGGATTTTACGGCAAAGCCTAAAAATCTAGAAATAAAAATAACTATGGCAAAAACTATGAATTAAAACTAAATACGAGCGAAAAATACAAATATTACGCTAAAAACAATTAAAAAAATAAAATATAAAAATATACTAAAAGTTGTAAAAAGTACAATTTTTATAAAAATATTATTTTTATATTATTTATTTTATAAAACTATTAATTTTAAAATTTAATTAAACTAATTAAACTAAATATATAAATTAAATCTAAAAACTAATAACTAATTAAATAATAAAACCTAATTAGGGTTTATTAAATAATAATAATAATAATACCCGTAATTAATGCAGTTTTAGGGTTGCAGTTGGCGTGTCAGACACTCTCATGCGATCGCATGAGTTTATGCCTTCGGGCTCATGCGATCGCATGAGCTGAGGTTTTGGGCCAGGTTACGGGCTGCTACAGTAGCAGGCCCGAGTGTTTTTATATTTTTTTTTTTCTGTTTTGAATTTTCTGTTTTATATATTTATGTAATATATTTATATAAATTAAATAAAACTTATATTTTTATAAAATAAAGATAAAGAAACTTTTATAGAACTTAAATATTTAACAAACTCTTAAAAATATTTATATTTTTGTTTTCTTTTTATATTTTCGAATATTTAAAACGTATTTTTACAAAAGCGTATTTTTTTTAAAAGTAAACTAAAAATAAAAATATTTTTGTTTTTTTTCTTTTTAGCGTTGCGCTTCCGGCTTTTAAGCAAGAAAGTTCCCCGGCAGCGGCGCCAAAAATACTTGATGTTAGAGCTAAGGGGTATAAAATACTATTAAATTTTACAAGGAAATACTATTAAATACGATACAATTTTACACAAGATATTTATTTATTAATTGAATGGATATACTTAAACCTTGCTACAACACTTATAGGCAGTGTACCTAATCGTACAGTAGTGTAGTTTTTAGTAAGTCCGGTTCGTTCCACAGGGAATCTTTTTCACAAAGTTTAACGCTATATTAGTTTAAATTTATAAAAATACAAATATATATATAAGTAATATTATTATTATAAAGGGGGTTTTTACCGTTTAATGACCGGTTTGTCGATTTTAAAAACTTTAGTTGCAGTTAAAACAAAATGTAATATATTAAATAAATAAAAGACTTAATTTAAAGCGTAAAGTAAATAACGATAATGAAATTCCGAATAATAAAAGTGCGATAAAATAAACTTGCGATAATTAAAAAGTACGATAATTAAAAGTGCAATTAAATACAATAACAATAAATAAAAATGCGATAATTAGAAGTGCAATTAAATATAAAATAAAGGAAATTAAATATGAAATAAAAGAATTATGCTTATTTAAACTTCCGTAATCATGATGTTTGACGTGTTGATTTTAGTTGTATGCCCATGGGTTAATTGTCCTTTGTCCTGGATTATTTAATATGTCCGTCTGGTTTTTGTCCATAACAGTCCATCAGTCATAAATATAAAGTGCGAGTGTCCTCGTCAAATTATCCTTATACCCGAAGTTAAATATTCCAACTAATTGGGGACTTAAACTGTAACAAGGTTTTAATACTTTGTTTAATGAATACACCAGGTTATCGACTGCGTGTAAACCAAGGTTTTACTACTTTGTTAACAATTACACCAATTACCCTTGAATGTAATTTCACCCCTGTTTTAATAATTCTAGTGGCTATTAATCCATTCCCGTGTCTGGTTAAATGAACGATTATTCGTACATATAAATATCCTGCCCATCGTGTCCGATTGAGTGTATATGGTTATTTATAGGGACGCTCAATTGTAAATCTTCATATTAAAATTAACAAACTATCATTTAGTTAAACAAATATAAAGCCCATTAATAGCCCATAGTCTAATTTCCACAAGTGTCGTTCTTTTGTCCAAACCCCAATTATGGAACAAAGCCCAATTACCTAATTTTAATATTTTTAGCCCAACATCATGATTACTTCGGATTAAATAAGCATAATAATAACTTAGCTATGAGACATTAATGTAAAAAGGTTGAACATAACTTACAATAATTAAAAATAGCGTAGCGTTACACGGACAGAATTTCGACTTACACCCTTACAACATTCGCTAACACACCCTTATTATTATAAATTAAAATTAAAATTAAAATTATAATATAAATATAAATATTATACGTTGAATGAGGAGAAGAAAAAGATGTGTTTTGTGTTACACCAAAGCTCAATTTTTATAGGCATGTGGGCTGGAATTGTGCACCATGCGATCGCATGGAGTTTCTTCCTCCAGGCCATGCGATCGCATGGCCAGCTGGGGAGACTCAAAAGTCTTTGTTTTTTTATGCCGACGGTTTTTAAATATAATATAATATATATATATATATATATATATATTAATTTTAAGAATTAATTATATATTATATTATATTCATGTGCATAGTTGACTTGTAATTTTTAGTCCGTTGCGTCGAGCGTTGAGAGTTGACTCTGGTCCCGGTTTCGAATTTTTGAACGTCCTTGCGTACAATTTAATATCTTGTACTTTGCGTTTTGAATCTTGTACTCTTGTAATTTTGAGACGTTTCTTATCAATAATTGGAACCTCTTTGATTGTCTTTTGTACTTTTGAGCTTTTTGGTCGTTTGCGTCTTCAATTCGTCGAATCTGTCTTTTGTATTCACCTTTTATTATTTAAACGAATATCACTTGTAAATAGGACAATTGCAACTAAAAGCTTGTCTTTCTTGAGGAATAATGCTATGAAATATATATTCGTTTTTAGCATTATCAATCATCATCAACAACATAAGTAAAAAAGTAAAGTAAGTTTTCAATCAAGAATAGAGATCGAAACAAAGGCTGACTTCGTTCAGCTGCTACAACCTCTATACAAATCAAAAAGATGCGTAGTCAGTGGATATGGCTCCGTATATGAGTCCTTTAACCACTGACCAATTTTCAGAACCAAACTCGTCTTTGTTTGACCGTGGTGATGGTTTAAGTACGAGTAGGTCAGAAATTTCAGCACAACGTTATAAGGGTGTAGTGACTTTCGGAAGGCTATAAATCCTAAAACATAAATTGGATTAAGACGAGTCCTAAATGAAAAGTCATCTAATCGAACCGAACATTCTGGAAATTAACTTTTCCAGTAGCCCAGGTTAATGATCAAATTCCAAAAACAGTAAGCAAAGTGTTCCGGTGGGTTCTTGGTGCTTGATGCTCATCACGGTTCTCATCCTTGACGCTTATAGCTTCAAGTGTACAACTCGTTGATGTGTTTGTATCACCTTAACCAAGTTTTAACCATCATAACACTAGTGTATGTCTAAGATATGTAGCACAACTCATTTAAGGGTTGCAAGTAGGTTGATGAACCAAAGTTACATCAAGATCTTAGATCCGACACATACATGAGTTCTAATAGTAATATTAAGCTATAAAATTGAATGTAAACTAACTAAACAAGATCTTAAGTTGTAGAACTTAAATCTTAGTTAGATCTTGAAGATCCTAGACTAGAAATTCTAGATCTAGTGTTCTTAAGTTAAACTCTAAGTTATGGAACTTGGATCTTTACTTTAATAAAACCATAAGTTATGAAACTTAGATTTTTATCTTGTAAAATGTATATAAGCTTATAAGCTTTTGTTTTAGACAAAATTGGAAGACCATAAGCTATAGAAACTTAGATCCAACATAAGTGTATGAAGTTATAACTAGAAAGTTAAACTTCCATGTTCTTGGACTTACAAAGTTTAAACTTTAGGTCCCAGAAAAATGAGATCAAGTTTAACTAGTAATACTTGACCAAAATTAAATAGATCACTAATTGAAATACTTACAAAAGAAAGAAATAAACTAAAGTTACAAGTAACAAGTTCATGTTTGTTTCAAACTTTAAGAAGATTCAAGCCAAAACTTGGATCTTTAAGAAAATAAACCTTAAGTTTACAAAACATGAACACAAGTAAGATCTCAAAGCTTATAAGCTTTAGATCTTTATAACATATTAAGTGTAGAACTATAAGTTATAGAAACTTAGATCCTTATTCTTGATTTCTCATCAAACAAAGATGGAAGAAACAAGATTCATGAAGATACAAACTATAAAGTTTGATCTTGAACAACAAACAACAAACTAGTAAATTGATGATGAACTTGGTGATTTTTAAAGGAAAAAGAAGAAAGAAAAGAAAATGTATTACTTACAATTTAGAGAGAAAAAGACTAAAGAAAAGAAAGTGCAAGTATGATGTGTGTGTGGAATGAAGTTATACAAGTATATAAGTAATAAAAAAAAATTGAACTCCCTCCCACTCTCACAAAGGCCGACGGTCATAGGCTCCCAAAGAGGTAGTCAAGGTTCAACTTTCTAATGTTGGAAAGTGGTGTATGCTAGGAAGAGTATAAGGTTAAAGATATGGGAAAGAGGTGTTTGCATGCTTGAGACATCTTTGTCTCCTACACCTTAATTAATCTTGTTCTTAACCTTAATGAATCACTAGTAATAATGGGCCACTAATTAATCCATTAAGTAAGGTAGGGTGGGCCTTGATAGCCCAAGTCCAATAATAAAGGTCCATGTATAAGTATGCAACAATTAAATAAAAATCCCAAGTAATTAACTACTTGCATTAGTTAATTAGAAATAATTAATAATAATTAATTATGAACGTAAATAATATTCGAAATATTATTCGTGAAAAGCACGTGTCGAAAAGAGGAGTCGGGACATGGAAAGTCAATTACGGTGACAAGGAAAATGTATAAGAATACATTTATTAACACGCAAGTATTAATAATAAATATTAATAATATAAGTTGAAAATCCAGGGTCGTTACAATTATGCCACTTGTCGGATTCTGATAGGTCAAAATCTAAATATGAAATTGAATGATAATGGTTATTCTGTGGTGAACGGATACCTATATCGGTGGATGTAAGTAGGATAGTAAATGACTGTTGAATCAGATTCGAAGAATGTACAGTGTAACTTATTAATGTGAAATCTAAATATTCATCGGGTATTACCTACCCGTTAAAATATTTTTACCTTTAACAGTTTGTACAAAAGAATTTTTAATTACAATCCTTATGAAAACATATATGCATGTATATTTTCTTCAGATGTAATCATAGATTTATGAGTTAATATGATATTAATCTCATTTGCTTTTTGATTTGAGCTAAAATAAATAATATTTAAGACTTTAGAGATTACATAATCGTTGCAGAATGTTTTTCCCATGAAGTTATGGATTAATACTTCATCGATTATTGTTGTTGGTACTCCTTGGTATCTACAGGGTGTATGACGTTGACGCTCGAGGTACAGATTGTAAAGTTGAGGTTTACGACGCGATTGTGGTTGGGGTTGGTAATGGTACTGTTGGCGTTGATGATGGCGGTACTGGTTATGCTGTTGGTGCTGCTGCTGGTGTTTGTAACCTTTGCACTATATTCTCCAAAGAAACTACCCGAGCGCGAAGCTCGTTGACTTCTTCTATTACACCGGGATGATTGGTGGTTCGGACGAGTGGGTGAATATGATCTAGAATGTGAGATAGTATATAATCATGCCGAGATACTCTAGAAATGAGAGAGAAAATGGTGTCTCGGACAGGTTCGCCGGTAAGTGCTTCAGGTTCATCGCCAAGAGGACAATGTGGTGGATGGAAATGATCACCTTCTTCTTGTCTCCAATGATTGAGGATGCTACGAACCCATCAGATGAATTGGAGATGCCTGATTGGTTGATTCATTCTGGTGACACTGCTTTCAGAGCTTAGGTGAACATCTATGTCGGAATAGCTGTCGAAATTCGAGGAATTTGAACTAGTTACGAGTTCCATCTTGTACGGTTAGATAAAGGGTTTTCGATATGAAATGATTTTTGGATATCAAATGATATTCTAATTACATAGAATACTTATGTATAGTACAAAAGATCCCGTAGATTATGGAGGAATTTTTGGAAGCTGTCAGGTAAAGTTTACAGTAACAGATACGCTAAGATACGAATTAGCAGATACGCTAAGATATGAATTTTGTCTATACACTAATCATGCAGTCAATGCAGTAAGATGTGTCTAGACTAAGAATGATAAGCAAGTGATTTCCTAAGAATGATAAACGGGTAATTTTCGACACAAAATGATAAGCAAAACTTTTGACATGCAGACACGGTCGAAGTCCAGACTCACTAATGCATCTACACAACTATCAGTTAGACACACTAATGCAAGACCTGGTTCGCTAAGACCACCGCTCTGATACCAACTGAAAGTTGGGGACGCATCCCACTCAGTGCCTTCCCAGCTAACCGCCTGGTGACCACTGAGCGTACCTCAGACACTGATTTTACGACCATGCCTCTCGGTAAAGCCAACCATATTCGGACCGCGAGGATTAAGAGCCAATGCTTCGTCACAGGTAACACTGTGAGAACCCCCTCTACGATTAAGCCGATGACACAGCTTAAACCAGCTCTGATACCAACTGAAAGGACCCGTTCATATACATTATAAACGATTCATAATAGTTGATTTCATCGCGAGGTACTTGACCTCTATATGATACATTTTACAAACATTGCATTCGTTTTTAAAAGACAAACTTTCATTTCATAAAAAGTTGACGGCATGCATACTATTTCATAATATATCCAACTATAATTGACTTAATAATAATCTTGATGAACTCAATGACTCGAATGCAACGTCTTTTGAAATATGTCGTGAATGACTCCAAGTAATATCTCTAAAATGAGCAAATGCACAGCGGAAGATTTCTTTCATACATGAGAATAAACATGCTTTAAAGTATCAACCAAAAGGTTGGTGAGTTCATTAGTTTAACATAAATAATCATTTCAATCATTTTAATAGACCACAAGATTTTCATTTCAGTTCTCATAAATATACGTCCCATGCATAGAGACAAAAATAATCATTCATAAGGATTGAACACCTGATAATCAACATTTACAAAATGCATATAGAATATCCCCATCATTCCGAGACTCCCTTCGGACATGACAAATTTTGAAGTACTAAAGCATCCGCAACAACAGATGGGGTTTGTTAGGCCCAATAGATCTATCTTTAGGATTTGTGTCAATTAGGGGTGCACTAATTCTCAAAATTAGTGATGTTCCCTAATTCTTAGATTACCAGGCTAAAAGGGGCATATTCGGCTTCGATCCATTCAACCATATATTATAGTTTCGATTACTTGTGTCTATTTCGTAAAACATTTATAAAAACGCACGTATTCTCAGTCTCAAAAATATATATTGCAAAAGCATTTAAAAAGGGAGTAATGAAACTCAGAATACTGTATTTTGTAGTAAAAATATATATGACGATATTGAACAATGCAGGGTTGGCCTCGGATTCACGAACCTATATCATTTGTATATATATTAAAACATATAATCGTAATTGAACAAATTTATATATTACTATTAGTGATGTAATTTCTATATTTAATAAGTTATAAGTTTCATTATTTATTTATATATTTTCATGTTATATATATAAATGTTAATACAGTTAAGTTATGTGTACAAAAAATATTTATATATATATATATATATATATATATATATATATATATATATAAATATTTTTATTTTCATACTTATAACTTTAAGTACGTTATTAAACCTTTTATTTTTAGTAATCATAATTACTTTAAAATATTGATATAGATAATACTGATAATAACAGTAATGATAATTTTAATGATAGTAAAATAATAATAATTTTAATAAAGATGATAGTAATGATAATATTTATAATAATGCTTATGTTACTAGTAATAATAATTCAAATAAAATGATACTACTAATAATAATAATAATAATAATAATAATAATAATAATAATAATAATAATAATAATAATAATAATAATAATAATATCTACAATAATGATAATAGTGATAATAGTAATGATACTAATTATAATAGTTATTATCATAATAGTAAAGAAATGATAATTTTTATCCTAATACTTATATTTGTAATTATAATAATAATTATAATACTAATAATAATGATATTGATAATTATAATAATGAAGATCTTAATAATATTGATATTACTAATAATTATAGAAATGGTACTAATATTAATATAAATGAAGATAATAGTAATTTGTATCATTTTCATAATAATATTTATATCCAAGATTTCTATATTCGTAAACTTCGTGTTAAATTTCTAAAACAATAACTAAAGTTTCTATAACATCAATTTGTAACCTTAATTATAATATTAGTAGTAATACTTATATTAATAATAATCATTAATAATAATATTTAGTGATAATACTATTACTAGTAATGATAATGATATTAATATTAATGATAATCACAATACTACTAATAAGTAGTAATAATAATAATAATAATAATAATAATAATAATAATAATAATATAATAATAATAATAATAATAATAATAATAATAATAATAATAATAATAATAATAATAATAATAATAATAATAATAAAAAATATATACAACCTTTGAAGAAAGGGCATTAAACAAAAATTCGCCTCTGCCAAGACTCGAACCCGTGACCTCCCGTATACCCGACTACACCTTGAACCAGTCTGCCATTTCTATTTATCTGTTTTAATACCCTCTCCAGTTAATATAACCCGTTCCTGTTTGCACCCTCTTCTTTCCAAGAATCAAAATCAATCAGAGATCCAAGTTCATTAATAGCTAGTTACTTAATTAGTTTTAGGATTTTAAATTGATACAAAAACGATTATTGAGTGATTAAATTGGTTAAAACAATAGGAAAATAAAATAAAAGATGCTGTATCAGAAAACTGAAGAACACGACATAACTCCAACATCAAAATTGACTTTTTAGGGTGTTTTAGCTCACGATTTCAAAATGAACTAAGTTCTAAATCCTTCCTATAAACTTTCTCAGTCATCAATTTAACTTGAATCTTAAAAACGAATTCGAATTTGGTGAAGAACAAAATGTTTGACTTTTAAAAGATAAAGTTTGACCTCAAAATTAACATTCAATAAAAAGAATTGGGGCTTCAACTTTTGCAGAAAGATTGAGTATTAAATTTCTAACAAAACTACATTTACACAATTTAAAATTTATATCAAATTCGATCCTTTTGAAATTTGGAGACACGAACAGGGCACAGTCTGTGTTCTTCCCCTTTTTAAAAAAAATCGACAATGTGATTGTGGTTAGAGTTAATTGCAATTGGAATTGAAGAAAGAAGGTTTTATGAACCCTTTATCAACTGAGTTGATCGATAATTATATCTGTTTGAACATGTCGACATGATATTTTATCCAAGAGGAAGAATACAAAAAAAAATAAAAGGAGAAAATGAATGCTAACAGAATTTGGATTCATTCCTATAATCCAGCACTGATTTGTACGACCTAATTGACAGAAAAACCAATTTCTACAGCCTGAAAACGATTGTGAACTGATTACGATCTTTATTTGTATTTATATATGTATATATGGTATTTATATATCTATTTAATCATTTAGGTAATTATATATATGTATATTTGTATTTTATATATAAATGTGTATTTATCTATACTGATTATACATCTGTATATATATGTATCTATTTCTTAATTTTTGATAATTAACTAGTATAGTTATATTAATACTATAATATTAATAATACTAATAATAATATTATTACTAATAATATTATTAACAAAGACTAATAATAACAAATGACAAATAATAATATGACAATATTAATACTAACAATAATGATACTTTTAATTACTAATAATGATGATAATAATATAAATAAGAATAATAATCTTATTAGTTATAATAATATTGGTATTATTAATGATAATAATAATATTAATAGTAATATCATCATTTTTACATATCAAATTTGATATATATATATATATATATATATATATATATATATATATATATATATATATATATATATATGTGTGTGTGTGTATACTTTATTTTAAAATTATTTGGTAATGATAATGCAAGTATTAATATTAACAATAATGACAAAGTAAGTAATGATAATAATATTAATATAACAATTATATATTCGAACTTGTAATTATATTTAGTATAATAATATTACGTATTATTACTTATGTAATCCTTATATTACAATATAACAAAATGTTTATACATATTATATATATATATATATATATATATATATATATATATATATATATAATAACATATATATCTGTGTACAGAAATCATGTATATATTCATATATATTTATTCTAACAACATCTTATTTATTTGGGATATTATTCTACATATTTGATCCAAATGATGAAATGGTATTATGTCAATTCATATTAATATATATACACTTACTTTTATATTTACATATATATTTTTACTTATAATTTTTATTTACAAATAATTGTTCGTGAATCGTCGGGAATAGTCACAAGGTCAAATGTATACATGAACACAGTTCAAAGTTTTTGAGATTCAGTTTAACAGACTTTGCTTATCGTGTCGAACTTATATGAAGATTAAGTTTAAATTTGATCGGAAATTTCCGGGTCGTCACACTAAACATATCAAGAACATATTATCTTAATAGTTCTATCTTTTCCCTTGAATTCAGGAAATCAACCGTGACTACGTCACCAGTTAAGACGAACCTGCATTTAATCATTTCACTCTTTTATGATAGCTTCACTCGCACTCTTCATATAAATGAATCGTTTTATCCATATTACTCACTAATGATAAAAACTCTAATTTCTAGCTCGTATGCGTCATGAAACCATACTTATTGTCTGTCATGACCATCCTAATCAAATTTCGGGACGAAATTTCTTTAACGGGTAGGTACTACGACGACACGGAATTTTCTGACCAAATTTAAACTTAATCTTTATATGTTTTCGACACGATAAGCAAAGTCTGTAATGTTGAAATCTCAAAAACTTTGAACTGTGTTCATGTATTCATTTACCCTTCGACTGTTCTCGACGATTCACGAACAACTATTTGTAAATATATATGTACATATTTAATTATATACATATATATTAAATTGAAATGTTATATGATTCAATTTTTAGAATTTACTATGGAAAATAAAATAAAATAGGATATTATAATAATTATTATTTAAAACATAACTATATATAAATAAAATATATTAAAAATAAATATTAAATGATTGTAATAATCGTTGGACGTTTCGATTATTATTTAGAGAAGTTTAATTCAAACTTATATGATTTTAAAATAAACGGTGATCCGAAAATGAGTTATATAAATTTTAGGCTTATTAAAAAATATATTTAGAAGCTAATTAATAAATTTCAACACTTTTTATATTTTACCCAGGATCGAGCGTGGACAGTGAGTTAATTTTTATTTAATAATTTTAAATAGTTAATGATCGAATTTTATACCAAAATGACTAAAATAAATAAATATAATTACTGTAAAAATTTGAGATTTTTCCGAAGACTTTTATCCGCCACTGATTTCAAATAGTGCACGATACACAGTCCGTGAAAATTGTCGGTAGGATAGAAACAATCAACATTCACGAGAGAATTATTAATTGGAAAAAGGTAAAGTGACTTGTTTTCTTCTTTCTGCACATTAGATATTTAGACATATAATGTAGGATACTGTTATTACTTTTAACTTATATCTATCTATCCTCTATCATCTATATTATATATATGTACATATTATGCAGAGGATATATCACCCACAAAAAAAAACCACACTCCACCACCTCGCCACCATGGTTAACAGTTTAAAATTTTTGTTTCCTTTCGAACATGTACCCAAACAACCATCGTGAATTGTTTTCTACTATATGCTATATCCTTTTTCTGTGTCACCATCGACCAACAACAATCACTAACCTGCTACTATTGATCGGTTTATATATTTCAACTTGGTTTCTAGTTCTTCCTCACCATGACCACATAACAAGCACCACCATTTGAACCACTGTTGCTGCTAGTGTTTTGCTATCGTAATCAATGAAACCTCCACCTTAAACCACCTATACCATTACCACTTTTGTTTTGTTTTGATTCATTACTACCTCAACCAAGTTGAACCATCCCCAAAAACTGTTTACTCCCGTTCTTTGTTTCAAGCTCAAACATAGTTACATACAGTCGGCTTGCACCACTGGTAACCACCATCAATCTTCGTTGATTTTTTTTTCCTTTTACCTCTTCTGCTTCGCTGATGTGTTGGCCAAAGTAGACCCACAACTCTCTCACCATTTTAGTTTACTACCGGTATCATTTGGTTCGGTCAACTGCCATCCTCCTTCGCGTCAAAACAACCCACCTCACTGACCCCGATTCCCTCTTCTGTTTGTTCGAATGAGTCAACAAACCCATAACCACAACAACACAAATCAACACAATCGGTGACCTGTAACAAAATATTGATATTTGATATTAGTTAGTGTATATTAGGGACTAGGCCCAAGATGAAGTCCATGTTGATTAAATTAAACGAGGAAAAAAAAAAGATAAAGTGTTATGATGTTGTTGTCACGGTTGGAAACAAAAGGAGTACGTAATTATATTTTTTTTATTGTGGAGCCAAGAAGTAGAATAAACAAATGATAACTCCCTTTTGACTCCCATTTTTTTCGGATACTGTTTGGATACAACGGATCACTAGTGGATCGATGAAATAATATTTTTTTTTATGAACCATCTTCTCAAATGCATCGGCCCAACAAGCCCAATTCTCTACTCATGAAACTAAATTTGATGATGGGAAGATGGTGATTTAGCGATGGTGAATGATGATGATGAAATTATGATAATGAATATCGTGATTTAGATGTGGATGATGGTGTAAGACATGAATGATGATGATTTAATTAGAATGATGACGAAGATGTAAGTGGGTTTTGTTGTGGAAGTAGAAGAAAACAGAAAACATGAGCTAAATAGATTTAAGTTATAAATTAATTCAGAAAGAAAAATATGGAGGAGTGGTTTAGGGTTGTTGGTGTTTAAACCGAGAGGTCATTGGTTCGAAACTAGGCCTAGGCGATTGCATTTTTTTTATTTACAATAAAAGCTGGGCTGTTGTCAAAGCTTGAGGTGTTGGGCCGAGATAAACATGGGCTTGTGGTATAGATCGTTGATATGGATCGTTAATATGGATTAAATAGATTTGAGTTGAGTATTAAAATAGAAATGCACAAACAGTGGACTGGTTAGGCGTGTTACCGGGTTAGTGGGAGATCACGAGTTCAAACCCTGACTTGGGCATTTTTTTAGGACTACTTCTTTGAGGTAGTTTACTTATTATTATTATTATTATTATTATTATTATTATTATTATTATTATTATTATTATTATTATTATTATTATTATTATTATTATTATTATTATTATTATTATTATTATTATTATTATTAATTATTAATATAGATTAAATAGATTTGAGTTGAGTATTAAAATAAAAATGCACAAACAGTGGACTGGTTAGGCGTGTTATCGGGTTAGTGGGAGATCACGAGTTCAAACCCTGACTTGGGCATTTTTTTAGGACTACTTCTTTGAGGTAGTTTACTTATTATTATTATTATTATTATTATTATTATTATTATTATTATTATTATTATTATTATTATTATTATTATTATTATTATTATTATTATTATTATTATTATTATTATTATTATTATTATTATTATTATTGTTATTGTCATTAACATTTTAATTAAAATTATAACTATCATTATTATTATCATTATTACTATCATTACTATTATTTTCATTAACATGATTTTTATATATAATTTTATTTTTATTATCACTATTATTATCATTAGTATTATTATTATTACAGTATTATTATTACTACAAACATAATAACATTATTATATACTATTACATATAACAAACTACTGATTTTTGATGTAATACCAACTATATATATATATATATATATATATATATATATATATATATATATATATATATATATATATATATATATATATATATATATATATATATATATATGAATATTGATTATTTACAAAATAACTATATATAAAATATAACTGAAGATATAAAATATAAATAAAGTATATATATTTATATAACTACAACACTTAATATATAAATATTATGTAGGAGAAATTATGTGATTATATGTGTTAATATATATACTTGATATAGGTTCGTGAATCCAAGGCCAACCTTGCATTGTTCAGTTTCGTCATATGTATTTTTACTACAAAATACAGTATCGTGAGTTCATTTGATTCCCTTTTACTCTTTACATTTTTGGGACTGAGAATACATGCGCTGTTTTCATAACTGCTTTATTAAATGCTTTTAAAATATATTTTGAACTGAGAATACATGAAATGCTTTTATTTATAAATGTTTGACGCGATATGACACAAGCAAAAACATTCCTCGAATGAATTATTATGCAGACAGAAGTTCTGTGGATTATTATTGAATTAGTTGGACGTGATAATTGCCACTAATTGTTATGAATATTTTCCCCTGATTATTATTGCTTGGTAACCTAAGAATTAGAAACGGGTATGGCCCTAATTCACGCGAATCCTAAAGGTAGCTACCGGGTTTAACACCCCCACCCAGAATGTTCACTAGACGGAAGAGCTAGTGGGCGTGGTGTTTAGTACTTCTAAGTTTATATATTATACAGATGAGATGTTCTGTTTTGGGGATATTATTGATGCGCATTATATGTTAAGGTCGGTTACCTTGTTGAGCAATGAAATCAAATTGAATGTTATGTATCGAGAGAATGATTTTTATACACAGGTTATGTGTATTATTTTTGTGCACGAGATATGTGTACGGTTATTTAAAAATCGCGAGGCAACCTACGGGGGAGAAAAGGATACGAACCTACTCTGCCAAGCATTATGAAAAATGGTTTAGTACACGAGATAGGTGTACTGTATTTAAATCTGGTGGTCTATCAAAATGATGAATTTTATTGTTTTATGATAAACTTATGAACTCACCAACCTTTTAGTTGACACTTTAAACCATGTTTATTCTCAGGTATTAAAGAAATCTTCCGCTGTGCATTTGCTCATTTTAAAGATATTACTTGGAGTCATTCATGACATATTTCAAAAGACGTTGCATTCGAGTCGTTGAGTTCATCAAGATTATTATTAAGTCGATATATTATGAAATGGTATGCATGCCGTCAACTTTCGATGTAAAGAAAGTTTATCTTTTAAAAACAAATGCAATGTTTGTAAAATGTATAATTTAGAGGTCATATACCCCGCGATGAAATCAATTATTATGTAACGTTTATAATCGATATGAACGGGGTATTTCATTACACTACCGATTTAGTAATATATATATATATATATATATATATATATATATATGGGCAGGATTAACGGGGAAATAACCAATCGGGGAGAAGCGGGGAATTTTTTTTTTCCGTTTTTTTGGAATTTTTTTCCAGGCATCAAGATCACACGAAAATATAAACATTTAAAAAAGACACTTCGTGATGAACTTTATTATTTAGGCGGGAAAACGATCGACAAAAATAAAATTCAAGATAATATTAATCGTGAAAAAATATTAACGTTTTTTCATGTTTTGTGAAGTACTTTTTGTCAAAATTTAGCCCGATTTAGAGTTTAGGGTTTAGTGTTTTGGGTTTAGTCCCTAAACCCAAAACCCTAAACTCTAAATCGCTCGTGTTAAAAACTCAATCTAAATCCCAAATTGAAACCCTAAATCTAAACCTTAAAGTCTAAATTTCTAAACCCTAATATCTAAAACCTCAAAATACGCTCGAAAAACACGATAATTGTTATATATTAATTCTTTGAGCGTTTTTCCGCCAAAATAAAAATATTTATCACAAAGTATCTTTATTAAATGTTCATATTTTCATCCAATCTATAATGTTCGTGAACAAAGTTTTTTCAGAAAACGAACAATTTTTTTTTTTTGCTTCTCCCCTTTTGCCCCCGATTAGTTATTTCCCCCTTCATCATACATATATATATATATATATATATATATATATATATATATATATATATATATATATATATATATATATATATATATATATATATATATATATATCGTCTAGTCTTGATTTGGAATTTTATAGAGAGTTATGGTTTCATGCTGAATTTCTTCGATTTTGGTACGTGCATTACAATACTTATGTTTTGATCGATTAAATTTAGCGTATAGGATTTTGGGATTAGGGTCGTCTTTATTATCTGAGTTCATGCGTGACGTAATAATAATAATCTAAGGAGTTACGTACATATTTTTATAATAGTCCAGATTAAAGATAGCTCTTTAATTTAAGAGGCGAGGCTTTGACAATTATTTTTTTTAGTGGAGTGTGACGTAAATAAAGTTCGGTAAGTGTTATAAACAATAGAAGAGGTTAGCGGACTACGTTGAGCAAAAATTACGATATTTTCCAATATTCATATTTGGGTTGTAACAAATTAATTGTCCACATTCGTCTCAAGTATATTATATACTATATTTTTTTAAATGTACCAAAATAAATTTTTATAAATAATTAGCATGTAATTCATCGTCAGAAGTGTTACTCATTTGAATTAGGACAAAAATTATATACTTGCAAAATAAATATGAAGTACCAAACACATTCCACTAAACTCTAAAAATAAAAGTCACATCACCTTTATAAATAGATGATACAATTTTTTTTTTTGTTAAAATCTTATGTTTGGAGATGTATTAAACACATTTGCTATGTATCTACCTAATATAGTGATAATAAAAATTTTAATTTCAAATAAATATATACGTAGTATATACTCTAGTTAATAACATAATCGTCTACAATTTTTAATCAAAGAATACGTTCCTCACCTTTAGAGTGTGGAATTAGGAAAAAAGGACCAATCAAAGTGGGTTATTGACTCTTGTAAATAATAAAAATATATAATAAATAATAATCATAATATTAATATTAATTAATAATAATAAATAGCTTATATAGTATACAGTATACTATATATATATATATATATATATATATATATATATATATATATATATATTATAAATTATAAATTATAAAATAAAATAAAAGAGAAGAGATAATTTGTTTTATTGGGCCTAGAGATAAGCTAGTGTTTGAAGCCCATACAAATCATCAAACCCCGAATTCAATTCAATCAACAAAACAAAAGGGGTATCCCAAACGTACACCCAACAAATCAGATTTTTTACATTGTCAAACGCCATCAAAGTTTCTTCAAGACGCGTGGACATAATCACGTTCAATCATTGGTGCGTGTTCTACACATCCATAGACGCGACTAGAATACAGCCTCATACTTTGGATGAATGGTTAGAGATCGAAAATTGCACTGTGTGCATCACCGTCTTCCTTCACGAGATATACAAAGATAAAACCTAGATTTCTAATTCTAATATATATGAATTAGAGCCGAATCTGTTTCAAAATCAACAATCTGCAATCGAAGGTACGATCTTTTATGTAATTGATTTGTTTGATTGTATATGTGTATTCTTTTTTTTGTATTAAAAAATTGATTTAATATGTAAATTTTATGAATTTTCAATTTTGTAGATCTGTAAATCTTATCTCTATCGATTCACACCTACTGATGATTGAATTTTATTTTTTACGCTGCATATATTTATTTATTATTAATTATTTGTTGTTAATTTATTAAATTAAATATCCGTATGTATTCAAAGGGGTTTGGGTTTGTGATTAATATCCAATTTTTGGTTTACTTTTATTTATAATTATAAATTATAATTATAATTATATTATGTTTAATCCAATTTTTTTTTTTTTTTTTTTTTTTTTTTTCATTTTTTTAATGAGATTGATATATATCTATTTATCGTCCCCTCAAGTCATAAGTTAATTATTATTAATTAATTTACTCTAGAGATTTTTTTACTTATGCCAGTGGTTTGAGATGATATTATGATTTTTTGCTGATCTGATTTGTTGTAATGCTTAACATGTTATGATCTAGGTTATGAGTTATATGGATTATATGGACATTGATGACATAGAGGTGGTTCCTGACACACCTGATAGAGCTATATCAACACACACCAGCATTAATAACCGAAGCGGTGGATCAAGTAGTTGTCGTGTGATAGATAAGGAACGCTTTAACGAAAAGTTGAAAAACGAGACGAGGGAAAAGGGTAATTCAGTCGCCATAAATGGTAGTCGAAGATTGTTTGTAAGTCCTGAAAATAGCACCAATTCTCCAAGTTTTATGCCAAGGAATCAATCTACTTTCAATGATAGTTTGCCTATAGTTGAAAATGGACATAAAGATAAAGGGAAAGCTAAGTTTAATGGTAATACTAATCGGTCTACAATTCAAGAAAGCAATAGTTTTGTTGATCTAACTGAACAAAATGGGCGCAGTGTGTTTGGAAAGGCTAGTGCACATGTATCTAAACAACCCGGGTTTTCGAATAATGATTTTTCTAAATCAAATAATACTGTCAAATTGGGTCCTAGATCTGACCGTGAAAAAGGAGTTGTAATTGGAGGTCAAAGTAAAGACGAAAAGATTTCGTCTTTATTGGATAGTACGCCACCAAGAGTTCATAAGCATAAAAGGTTGGTGCGAAATGGATGTATATCACCGATTAACATAGAAAAGTCTAAACACGTTGCTGAGACGCATGAGACTAGGAGGGTGGAAAAAGATAAGCGAGCTGATGTCGGTATGATGTCATCGGATGGGTTATCTAGTAGGGTTGATATTAAGGATATAGTTGCTGAAGCTAAAGATTCACATAGGTTTAAAGGGAAGGGAGTATCTCGTCATTCTTCATTTTTCAATGAGGCTGATACGAGAAGTAGGCATTTGTCTAACAGGTATTTTTAACACCAGTTTATTTTGTCAACACAATGCGAGATTGGTTTATATTAATAAGGTAAACGGACCCCCAATTGATAGGCCAATCAGTAGCATTCAACATCATCAGAATTACAATTCTTCTGCCATATTTATAATACAGGATATGTTAGAGTTACACTAATACCCTACCTTTTTCACCAAGAAATACAATAGACGCAACTACTTTAATAATAAAGAAATACTAGTTAATAATTAATAATAATAAACAAATAAAATATTAAAGATTTGGGGTTGTATCAGTACTCCGCCCCCAAACACACACAACAATATCTTAAAATAAGTGAACAATTTACCAATAGATTGGTATTTGTTATTGTTTATTTGCCTAAACAGGGAAAGCCTTATCCGATTTCCTGTTTTACATCTTGAATGAAATGCTAAGGGCTTGTTCGGTTTCATTTAGTATCTTAAAAATTGTAACAGCATATAATTGACTGTGTGATTTGGTTGCAGGAGCTCTATAGTTTTTAAAGACGCAACAGGTACTAGTAAAGAGTCAGATGGATGGAAAACGACACACAACACTACAAGAAAAGCGGACCCCACATTAGTAGACCATGGTCAACATATATCAAGAGGTAAGGGTGTTTCAAGCTCTACCATTGACCAACATATGAACAGAGGACTGCAAACGGATAATAAAAACAATGGTCAATCAAGTAATATCAATAATCATTTTGATGATTTAGATATCGATTGGTTATCGAGCGTCTCTCCTCCACCAGATACCATGTCCCGCCTTTCACATAACTTAGGTCAATTCAAGGAACGTGCACAATTGACAAAAAGACAAAGAGAGGGTGTTGTTTTGAGTAATAAACGAGAACATGATGTGCCAGGTGTCAGTGATGTTGACATGATGTCACGTAGCACACGTGAGGAACCTTCGACTTCTAGATCAACCAGGAATAAGAACCGTCGTGCTGCTAGCACTTCGTGTCCCGTTATCGCGATTGACGAGTTATCTCCACAAGTAGGAAACGATGATGTCAGCACAAACCGAAATAGTAATGAGGGTGTTAGGGCTTTGCAGTTGGAAGCAGATGAGATACTTGCTAGAGAACTTCAAGAGCAGTTGTATAATGAAGAGCTAGAATCTTCACTTGGGTTTGACCAGGTTTTATATTCTTTTTCCAATCTATTATAAATATTTGACAAGGTCTGTCCTTGACCCGTTAAGTTTGGAAACAGGGTAGGTTATCTTGACCCCAAAACATTTGAGTTTCTTATTTTGTTAGTGTGAATTGTATGTTGGGCTGTTTTTAAACTAGTAATATATTTTGGGCGAACTTCTGTCCTTGACCCGTTTCCTTTTGATCTGTTTTTTTTAGTTATTTCTTTGTTTCTTTCTTGCATTACTTGTTTGTTAGAAATGAATTAACCTGGATTAACCCATTGACAAGTTATTGGTTGGAAATTGCCACCTCTAGCTATGTCATTTATTATATTATAGCCGTTTATATATAAAAAAAATCCATGTTAATAGATAGAACACCTTTTTGTTATACCTATAGATGGATTCACACCGTGCATTGGAAATGGCAATGCAGCAGGAGCAGAGGTCTCATGCTATTCATACCGGCACCCGTCCTGCATTTCGGCCTGCTTCCGTATGTTAGCCTTTTACATTTGTTGTTTTCTGTTTGCCTTTTTGTTTCATAAAGAAGCTATCAGTTTGATGTGATCTATATTTGTAAATTTGTTTTGATGTCCATCTAAATACTTTAATTAGATCCAAGAACTATAATTTCAAACTTTTTATTTCTTAGTCTTGTGGCTTCCGTCATTATATACCTTTTTTCTTGACAAATGTTTGTGTGTTTATTCAGAGAGTCTCATTATCAAACCCCCGACCGAGTGTGTCACGCAACCATCCACATATTAGGGGTGGCGCTCAAGCACAGACTTCCACGTCAGCAAGGTTGGCTCGATTGAGAAGTCGTTTTCCCGGACGCCCACGTACAATATCGTCTGCCACTACTTCAAGGAATTCGATATTTCCTTCGAGCATGGATGTAGACATGGTATGAAAATGTGATCTTGCTATTTATTGTCTTAATTATTTATCTATGTTTCTAGTTTTCTTAAGTAATTTGGCTGTTTATTTATCTTATTTAACCTTATATGTGTAAAATGAGTTAAGTGAGGGTAAAACGCGTGAAGTTTGGTAAAACGGGTCAAGTCATATATATTTTGTCAAGTTAGGTCAAATGGGTCAAGTTTGGTTTATACGGATCTATTGAGTCGACATCAATCGTCGATTTATTGGCGACTTGACTGACTCTTAGAGTCTAAATTAAATTCCAGACTGGATTTAAAACCCATGGAAATTTGATTCTACCATTTTCACGGCGTCTATTATTATTTTTATTTTAGTTTTTTTATTTTAAAAAAAAAACTTTTTCCTACTTAAAGGCCGGAGGTCCTCTCGGAAGCAATCTCTTTATCCGTCGAATAAAGAGAGGGATGACTTTCTCTACTCTTGAGAGTGTTTCACTCTGGGTGGGGAAATGACTTGTCTTTATTCTTTGATAGGGGAGGGATTGTCTGCATATCACCTCCCCCGTATACCACTCATGTGGTATTGTGTTTTGTTGTCGTTGTTGTTGTTGGGTAGAACATGTCAAGTATGTGGGGTAAAACGGTTCAAGTGGGTTAAAACTACCTCGTTTTTATTATAAAAGATGTTATGTATTTATGCAACTTCGTATTGAAGGATTTACATTTTTGTTATTATTTATTTATTTTTTTACTGCAGAGAATGCAAATACTGGAAGCACTAGAGGCCTTTAATGATATGGATCTACCTAACGATTTTCTACCCTTTAATGACATGGGATTACCAAGCGAGTTGCTACAGCTAGGACGTGAATTTAACGAGTAAGATCAGATAATACACTTCATTTTTCTTGAATTTTTTTTTTCTTTGGATGCTTCAGCCGCCCCTGTTTTATATCAATTCCACCTTGTTTTTTATTATAGTTTTTAGAAAGTAATGCTTAGTTTTAAAGTTCTTAACTATCGTCTAATCTTTGTGTGTCTTTATTCAGGAATGATTATGAAATGTTGTTGGCTCTTGATGATAATAATCACCAACATGGAGGGGCAACTCATGCTCAAATAAATAATTTGCCACAGTCAACAGTTCAGGTAATTATTATAGTTACTATCCAGTGTGTTTTTTATTATTTTTAGTACTGTTGTAACAAACCGAGATTACTCCCGATTAATCCTCGATTTCTCCTTTTTTAAGAACAGGCCGATCCAATTTTCCAAAATTCGTTTAATTAATCGACCATCTTTGGTTGATGGATCAAAATCGGATTTAGTCGGTTAAAATCGGGCAAAGTCAAAAAATTGATCAACATTTCAATATGAATTTAAACGAGAATTTTAGGATTTTTGAACAAATGAACGATGTTGGTTACGTTTCTAAACAATTATGTTAAAGTTTAGTTTATGTTCAAGTTTTTGTTTCTATAGTTGCACATAATTTTGAAATTTATTATTTAAATGTATAAAGTCCAGTCCTTTTAAACCCCGAGTTTCCGATTACTCCATCCGAAGTCCCAACCGAGGGTAACGAGTTTTGCAACCTTGGTTTTTTAGTAGTGCTTACTCTAGGTGTAATATGCAGGCAGAAAATCTCCAAGAGTGTTCTATATGTCTTGAAACCCCTACAATCGGTGAAACCATACGACACCTTCCGTGCCTTCACAGATTTCATAAAGATGTACGTACTCTTAAAAACTGTTGTCATTTTTCGCTTTCATTTTCATAGCATTTAGTGATTGAGTTCTTACTGCATTTCCTATAACAGTGCATAGATGAATGGCTGAGAAGGAAAACTTCGTGCCCCGTATGCAAATCATCAGTCACTTGATTTGCTTTTTATATTTGTATTGGTTCGTGAGCGTCTCATTTTTGGGGTCTGAAGGTGAATTTGGCTGCAGTTGACCCGAGTTCAACTTCCTAAAGACATACTAAACGACCTGTTGAAACTGAATGTTATATGCTGAAAGCATGCCATGTACCATGGCTAGACAAATGTAATGCAAGGCGGTTTAGTTACTACCAATTATTGGTATTTTTCATTTACATGATGCAATATGTACAACTTTTGGTCTATTGTTGTCCGTTTTAAAATGGTTTTTGGAGGAAGTCTTGATTGACCCATTTTGGTTTCCTAGATAAATTCAGAAGCCCCATGTTAAAAACATTGTAATGGTGTATGAGATGATGATAATATTTTCCTATTATGCATTTATATACCATACCATAAAGCATTTTAATGCATTTATTAAAAAAGTTGAATTAAGTAGTGAAGTTACTATCATACCTCGCATAAGTCAACTGATTATACATCTACATGCTATCTTGGTTCCATGGAAAGTAGAAATTGGATGTTAATGAAAATATTGTTACAAACTAAGGCAATTGTATTTGTATTGTGCTTGCGTTATAGTCATTATTCCAACTTCCAAGATCATATTTATCGATTGTTCATGTTTTCCATCCTTTTGCCATTTTGTGTCCGATTTCTAGTCATGTTCCATTTTCAACAAGTCAGTTTGGTAATTCTGACTTGTGATTTAGTCCTGACATTTTCTATTTGCATGAGTCAAAGCACTAAAAACAATCATGTTCCATACTCATGTATCGCGTGAATGTTTTCAATCACTGATCACCCCAAGATATACTCGTTGCCTTGTAGCACGTCCACAGACCAAAAACAACGATCGGTGGCTGAAAGACTTGAAAGATCAAAACAACAATAGGAAATAAGGTCACCACAACTACCAACCATCACAACAACTCACATAGCGCGGTGGAGGAACCACAGTGTTCACCGCCTGAGGAAATGACGAAATGTGAAATATAAAGGTCTAGATGAAGACAACAAAACGCATATAATATGGAGGAGCTGAGAAGGAAGGAACAATAAAAGGAGAAAAGGAAGAAAAAACGAAAGGAACCGGGCCATTGAGATGAACTTGCAGGCATAGCTCAACGGTTCTCCCCATGTACTTTGTGTCGTGGGATAGTGAGAGGTCATGAGTTCGATCCTTAGGGATGGCATGATTTTCTTTAAACCAATTGAATACCAATAATGGTGGTATATATTGACCCTATAGGGAGGTTTTACCGGATTCGTTCATGGACCTCTACCCGGACCACTGCCCGAATGGATGTGTTCCCCGGGTACCGTCGATCGGGTTCGGGTTTCCGCCCGAACGTGTGTGTTACGTGCAAATGATGAGGGTCGTTGAAAGAAACGATCTACTGATGCTAAAAAATCGCCGTTCAAAAAAAAAAAAAAATCCGGCCATTGAGATATCGGTGGCCAGAAACGGAGCAAATCAGGTGAAGTTTTGTAATTCAAATTCTTGGGACGTGCATTTTTGAGAAAGAAATGATGACAAAATGTGTTTAACCCTTTTTGTGTTCATTACACATGCAAACAAAAAAAGTACGAGTAGTAATTTATGTGTTGGTCGCCCCACAATTGTTTCTTTTTAGCTTTCAGTCGTTTATGTTAAAATATATATGTTGTTGACAGGACGAGCCAAAGATATACGACGCCATCTATTGATCAGAAAGGCGAGTCAAAGATGGTGACAACTATCTATTGATCAGAAAGGCGAGTCAAAGATGGAGACAACTAGTAACCGTTGGCACCAACTTGAGAAGTGTTATAGGTAACATTAGGATTTTCTTTCTAACCTGAACTTGGTACACATTAAGCATTTATTTGTGTTGCATATTTACTCGATGTTCTATTAAAAAAGAGTGCTACGCCTATACAATACTCCCTCCGTCCCATATTACTAGTTTACATACAAAAAACACACAGTTTAAGAAAAGGTCATAAAAATAGTGTACTTTCTGTTTACTTTCCGGTTTTACCCTTACATTTTTTTTTCTTTTTTAATTTTATTCACATACATTAAGGGTATAATAGAACTTAAACTTCTATTTTTTTTTTCTATTTATGAAAGTGAACTATTAATTTAAAATATATCAAAATGAAATACTTAATTTGATTTGAGATAGAGGGAGTATCATTTTAATCAATTTTAGAGAAATGGGATAACAATAAAAATAAAAATCCAAATATATCTTTTGAGCAATTTTCAAAACATCAAATTTATATGTAGAGGCCCAATAATACAATATAGGCCAAATTTATATCGTTGGCCCATGTAATAAAGTATAATGACTATCATCCCATTCTACAAATTGCAGACGCAAATTAGCCGCCGACGCCGGAGAGCTACTGTACGGAAGGTAACACCGTCTATACAAACAAGTAATTTCTCATTTTTCTCTCCCTCTAGTGCTTACTTCTTTTGTCGCATATTAGTTTTGATTTCATGTTTAATAAAAAAATAATCATTTGAATCAATAATTTTCGCATCAATATCTAAGGCCACGACAGTTGTTTTTGATGTAGATTAGAGAAATTGTTAGAATATATATTGAGTATTGACTGATAGAAAACCTTAAATATTGGAGTTAATAAATCGATAATAATAGCTTTGAATCGAATATCATAATATTCGTTTTTATTCTAATAAATATTGTTTCAGGTTGTGAATTCTTCAAAATGTGAAGAATTAATGATGCTTGAATAGTAATTCTAATTGATAATGATCATTGATTTGTAAGATAGTCTTCATGACTTTTGTAATCATTTTATGTTATGAAATGATTTATTAGAATGATATTTGTGCAAATAGGGTTTCAAACGAGTCTAGCTTTTATCGAGCAATTCGAGCTTAATCGAGTCTAGCATCTATCGAATCGAGCGTGTATTGGGTTTTAGCTTAGGCTTAAAGATCAACATTATATTTAGAACATGATATAATCATATACTGATTTTATGTGCATTTTTGCTATCTTCCTATAGGGCTATCGGCAACAACTGGTTATATAATCCCCAAAATTTAGGTTTCTTGTTAACGTTAATTGCTCATATATGTATATTCTGCGATTAACATTGTAGCTTACGATCTAGAAACTAATCCTAGTAAGCATCCTTATGTTTTTTCCTTATTTTCCTATTTTTCGATTGATACAGGAAGTTTATTTCTATTTTTGTTAACTCACCTAATTAACTTAATTTCAGGATCGTGATCTAAGGCAGCCACATAATGTTAGCATCCAAAGTATTTAATCGTCTAATTAACCCAATGAGATGTCAAGGTATACTTAGAGTGCCAATTGCTAGCTACAGTCAAACCACTATCATACAAGATCTTATACCCACCCCTGTGAACGAAGACCGATATTTACAGGACCAATTTAACAAACAAGTTGTAGTGCAGTGTATGGAAAAAGATATTGAAGAAAGAAAGCTACAAAAAGAATACAATGTGTTTAAAAAGGACAAAATCGGTTTTCTTGTAAGTATGCTTATTGAACTTGACGATAGTAAAGAATCAGTCTATGGTGCGCTTGATGTGTGGGTTGCAGAAGAAAGAGAATTTCCAATCGGACGTCTGAAAACCGCGTTAATTAGTCTTGAGAAAATGGAAAAATGGCATAAAGTTGTGCAGGTTATAAAATGGATGTTAAGTAAAGGTCAGGGTGTGACAATTGGAACGTATGGGCAGTTGATACGCGCGTTAGATATGGATAATCGAGTTAAAGAAGCAAATAAAATATGGGTTAAGAAACTTAGTAGAGATGTGCAATTAGTGCCTTGGAAAGTAATGGATATAATTATAACTGTATATCATAGAAATGAAATGTGGGAAGAACTTGTAAAGCTTTTTAAAGGTCTTGAAGCACGTGGTCGTAAACCACCAGATCGATCTGTTGTACGAAAGGTAGCTGAATCGTATGAGAAGCTTGGTTTAGTTGAAGAGAAGGAGCGTTTTTTGGAAAAATATAAGAGTTTTTTTAGTAAAACGCGGGGCCGATATGGGAGGAAGGTTAGTAAGGAATTATCAACATCAGCGGTCTTAAAGATTTCTTCATAGATTAATGATTATTAGGTTAAAGATGTGAAAGTTGCCATTACCAAACACATTGAAAGAAATTTCGAAGCACGTTTATATTTGGAATTTTTTGGCTTCAGAAGAAGGATTCTTTCAAGGCTTTGGGTTGTGACCTGAAGATCTTCAGGTTAGGTAGTCATCCTTCATCACTTTTGTTCTATGTGGATTGATGTATAATTGCTAATATAGACCAATATGGTTTGTAATTCATTTGTCATACATTATACAAGAATTAGAATAAATGAACTGTGAGTCAAGCATGCATGATCTCGAGCACTGCTAGTTTAAATTTGAAAGAGCTTCAGCTTTTGAGCTTTGCTTGGTTCGAGCATAATATGCAAAACTCAATTTCGGCTCGTTTAACATTTTACTACCTTGTGTTCGGGTTTGGGGTTCGGGGTTTGACTTGTTTATTACGAATCCCTATTATTATTCATCCGATCTGATCCGCTTTAAGCGGATATGTATGATCTAAACGGATGAATATTGGATATGGATCGGATATGAATGATAATTCGCAATCCACTAATAAACACGTTTCCACCAGAAATGCTTAAATATATAAACATAAATATATAAATATAAATATCAATATATCTTCATAATTACTCTTATTTTTATATAGTTTCATTTATACATGTTCCTTTCACTTTATTTTGCATAAAAATATTTATATTTAGATGTCCCATTGTTGGCGGAATATTTTTCTTTATATTTAATTGACATTTTGATCAAATGCAACTCTAGAGGGGACAATATTCTATATATTACTTAAACATAAGCCTAAGAGTTGCATGTAATATTTTTTTCATATAATTTGTACATGTTACATTTTTCGTTAAAACCCATCAAAAGAACATTAATGGTTACCATCTACATGTTAAAGAAGTTTGAATTGAAAATGGACAAAGTAGTTGTGATGTCACACATATTTGCTTTTATTTTGGATTTTAAGTATGGATTATTTATTTGATTTGTTCTTGCTTAAATTTGACGTTTCTATTCATTTGATTTCTTTTCAACAAATTTTATTTATCAATTATTATGAATTTATTATACTTCATAGTTGAGACATATGTCAATTTAATAAAAGCACTACACATTTTTTATCTATAAGTTTTAATTTGGTTTAGCCAAAATCGATCCATGTAAATTGTTTTCTTATTTAATTGGATTGGTTTGGTTTTGTTAAATTTGGTTTGATTATTGATTTTTCAACAATATTCTTGAAAACAGATAAGTAAACCGACCGAACGACATGCTATTGGTGGCACTTCCTTTGTTCCTTTTTTTGTGAAGTGTTGGATCACGGTCTTTTTTTTGAGAGTACAAATTTGCATGGATTATTGTTTCTCGTTAAGAAGAAGCTGAACATTTACCACCGAGACTTTGGCTAAGTGGTAATTAAGGAGTGAATCGAAGAACGTGACCCGGGTTAGATTCTTACCTAGAAATTTAGTTTCCTCGAAATACGTGGATCGGATTCGAGTTGAACAGGTTTCTCATGAATATGTGTTATAGAATGAAAAGGTGATAGGTCATCTACATAGTGTGAATCCCCCGTCATTGACTCTAACATTGCTGGTTTAAAAAAAATTGTTGAACATTGAGGAAAAAATGGAGACAGTGGTGGAACTTGAACCCGACTAAAGATAGGGCGATTATCCAAACTTAATAAATTTTTCAATGGGGATTATTCAATTATTAATACGGAATTTTCCAATCGTGTCATCAGAATCACTTCAGTCACGTATCCTTCGTTCAGAGGGTACCACAATTTTCCAGACTATTTCAAACTATTTTTTTCGTGCTTAAGAAACACGAGTTATTCCCCGTCTTCATCAATATATGCAAACTCCGATGTCTCGCAAACATATTCTCACAAAAAATGGAACATGCACGTTAAATTAAAGCCGCTAACGTTAATATCGATCAACGTTTCTTTCAAACCACCATAGTATTCTTTCATGTTTTGGGAAAAAAATACATCTGAATGAACATCGAATGTAATGAAACACGGAGTCATGGTGAAATTTAGAGACTTTTCCAGTTTTCCTAAGAGTATAATATATAATTAACCTTTAAATGGTGGACTGATAAGCTGTAACATCTTCTAATATAAAATATGATGATGATGACCATAGTGGCGGCTTGACGATGAAGACAAAGGAAGATGTTTAAACAATGAAGAATACAACCAAGTTCGTTTATAATACTCGTTAAAGTTGCAGACCTCGTATAGATAATATGTCCTTTTCAAGACACATTTACGATAATAAATAACTAGCATAGTTGCACGAGATATTTTTAGGGGTTTAATATAAGTCATATATAACAAAAAGGAAAATTGTAACATAAGTAGGTTTGTGTTATGAATCATTTTAGCATCACATGTGATGCACATGCTTAGTCTTTAGTTTGTGTGTGTTAGTATAAATAAGGCACTAGGCCATTTTGATGAGGTTAGCTTGAATGTTGTAGTGTGTTGTTAAAATAGAATGCAAATTTGATATTAGTAGATGTATATATGTAAAATATCTAGATATTAATATGTATAAGAAAATATCTAGAATTTAGAATATGGTAGGAAAAATCTAGAAATTTGTATTTGATAGGAAAAATCTAGATATTTGTATGTGTAGAAAAATCTAGATATTTATCCATGGAGATATCTAGTTTCTAGAATGTTCCATGGGTTAGTATAAATATGGGTGATGAGTAGTTCATTTTTGTAAGGTGTGAGAGTTGTAAGGAAGTAAGAAGAGTGTGAGTTAGAGAAGAGAAAACTTATAAGTAAGTAATATTGTAATTGTATTTTGTATTAATAAAAGTGTTCTTTGTTAAGTTTCCCGGTTAAGCCTTAGTTTGCGTTTAAGTTCTTAGCGCACTTGTGTTGTTCTTATTATATGGTCGGCTCTGTCGCCTAAGTGATACATGGTCGGTTATACCGCCTAAATGATATATGGTCGACACTGTCGCCTAAGTACTATCGTGCACTAAGAATTCATAAAATCAAAGGCTAATCTGTGACGATCCGGGAATTTTCGACTAAATTTAAACTTAATCTTTATATGTTTTCGACACGATAAGCAAAGTATGTAATATTGAGTCTCGAAAGTTTTGAAAACTATATTCACGTAATCAATTATCCTTTGACCATGCCTGACGATTCACAAACAGTTATGTGTAAATAGATATGTATGAATATATACATATGTATGATTGTTAATTTGAGAAATATTAACAAAACATTAAACGGTTTGATTGACATGTAAACATATTAAGAAGTCTATTTTATGACTTGTAAACGTTAGTAGAATATTAAACTTATGACGATATACTTATTCGTTATAGATAAACGTTTACGTGATATAACGTGATTTGTGTATATATGTATATTTTGAAATACTAAATGATTTAGTTGTTAGAATTAATTAGGTAAAATAAAATAAAAATATGATATTACAATAATTATCATTTTACAACATATTTGTATATAACTAAAGTATATTAAAAATAAATATTAACTGATTGTAATACTCGTTTGATGTTCCGATTCATATTAAGCAAGTTAAATTCGAACTTATATGATTTTAAAATAAACGGTGATCCGAAAATGAGTTCTATAAATTTTAGGCTTATTAAAAATATATTTAGAAGCTAATTAATAAATTTGAACACTTTTTATATTTTACCCAGAATTGAGAAGGACAGTTGATGTAATTTTTTTATTTAATAATTAATGACCAAACTTTATAGCATAATGACCTAAATAAATAAAAATACTTAAATTAAAATTTTAGAATTTTTCCGAAGACTTTTATCCGCCCCTGATTTCAAATAGTGCTCGATACACAGTCCGTGAAAAACTTTCGTCACATAATTAAAATTCTTCCGGCTGCTAATTGATTGAATTATTGGGCTTATATTCCTTTTTCAATTCAATCACTGTTTCCTTTGTCAATTATATGATAATGATACTTAATATATGATATCCTAATATATATATATATATATATATATATATATATATATATATATATATATATATATATACATATATATATATATATATATACATATGTATATATAAATATATCTATATGTAAGTTGATATGTATACATCTATGGACACCTTACAATCTCGATCAATCAAACTAACAATTCATTACATAAAAGTCTCAACTTACTTTCTGTAATTGCCAAACCCCACATCCTTGTTTCTTTGTTTTTGTCATGAACCCACTCCAAAACACCACTTGATTCCTTTCTGTTTGATGTCTAAATCATCAACCCAACACCCACTATTATATATAATATATAATGAATATAATTTATATGTATATATATAGGTAGTATATACATATAGATAGGGATATGAAACTGCACACCAACTAACTAATCCTATTCTGTTCTTGCTTCAAATTCCATCGAACTATCTAACCCACCATCCAACTTATCACCTAAACCACCAACCTTATATTTTCCCTTCTTTGCTAACCCGTACGACCAACATCATCACTATTGAGCTGCTGCTCAGCTCGTTCCTTTTTGGTCTGCAGCTACTCGACACCCACATACCACAACAACCACTGCAGCTACTGCTACTGCACTATGTTCGCTTCTGTTTCAGCTAGAATCAAACCCTCTTATTCGATCACCAAGACACCATCATGCACCTGCAACTCCCTATTACTCGACACCTTTCTTGCTTGAACTATCAAACAACTCAACCAAAGAATCTCTCGACTGCTATAATTTCTCTTATGATATGTTTCGATTGCTCCTGATTGTTATAACCGAGAACACCCGGCTATCACCACTAAAATACCATTGATCACAACTACAAACCCACAACATCATCGTGTTCGATAACCATTTAACCTTCATCTAGCCCTATCTTTACTTACAAGCACACCCAACATAACCCATTATCAAACTTATCTTATGCTATCGGTTTCTATTTTACAGCCCACAACACAGTCACCATCAATCATCATAATCCGCCACATTTTTTTTTCCTCTCTCTCTCTAAACGTAAACTATCATCACCATCTTTTAACTGCTACTTTGCAGCCGAAAAACACCCAAACCTACTGCCTACGATCGAGTTTTTTGTTAATTATTTTTTTTTGTTTTAATAAGCACCTTCATCATCCCACATATATATTATACACGAATACAACGGCTCGAAAACAATCTTTCCCACCTGCTTTTACTTCTGTTTTCCTGTTCAAACCACAAAGAAGATGTACAGCGAATTATAGAAAGATGATGATCGATGTTATGAGATATATGATAATGACGGCTGTAGGGTTGCTTTCCCATTATCTGATAATCACAATATGTATTTTTTTTAAACTCCTAATTAAATCCACCGACACCTTCATGAAACCCCAATATCCATCGGTGGGTTTCACTTGTTTCACGATAGCAGGCTATTGAGTACAATAAGATTGGGCTATTAATTTAGTTCTTTTTTATATGGGCCGAAGAATACTAGGTTGAGATGATTGGATCAAACGAATTTTGGGTTAAAATAAATAACATTGTGATTTAAAACAGAAAAACGGGTTAGAGAGGATGGTTTAGGCTGTTGAAGGGTTAACGAGGTGTCTAGGGTTCGAGTCTTGCTGCAGCCTTTTTTTTTAAGAAAAGATCTTATGAGGTAGTTACTCTCATTTATTATTATTATTATTATGGTTATTATTATTGTATTGCATGTATTAATGAGTATTGTTATAATGGTTATCATTACTAATATTATTAACATTACTTAGTATTATTAATATTATTATCACTAATATTAATATATGTATTATTATTATTAATATTTTAATTGTAATCATTATTATTATTATTCTTATTAATAATATTTTTTTTATTATTATCATATTTATTTATAGTATCATTTTTATTAAAATTCTAATAATTATTAAAACTACCATCTTTATTAAAATTATCATTTTCATTATTATTATATTAGAACAAATAAAGATTTTATACATAAAATATATTTAATTACCTATAACTATATATTAAACATATTAACATATTTTTATATACAAAATAAACATATATATAATATATAATTTAAAGTATTATATATAGACAAAAATGTGATACAAATTTTATATAAACTACAACACTAAATACATAAATATTATATAATTAATAGATGTAATTATTTGATTACCAATATATGTGGTAATATATATAAGTGATATAGGTTCGTGAATCCGAGGCCAACCCTGCATTGTTCAGTATAGTCATATGTATTTTTACTACAAAATACATTAGGTGAGTTTCATTATTCCCTTTTTAAATACTTTTGCAATATATATTTTTGGGACTGAGAATACATGCGCTGCTTTTATAAATGTTTTACGAAATAGACACAAGTGATCGAAACTACATTCTATGGTTGGATTATTAAACCAAATATGCCCCTTTTTATTAAGTCTGGTAATCTAAGAATTAGGGAACATACACCCTAATTGACGCGAACTCTAAAGATAGATCTATCGGGCCCAACAAGCCCCATCAAAAGTACCGGATGCTTTAGTACTTCGAAATTTATATCATGTCCGAAGGAGGATCCCGGAATGATGGGGATATTCTTATATACATATTGTGAATGTCGGTTACCAGGTGTTCAATCCATATGAATGATATTTTTGTCTCTATGTATGGGACGTATGTTTATGGGAAATGGAATTATGAAATCTTGTGGTCTATTAAAATTATGAAATGATTATTTATGATAACCTAATGAACTCATCAACCTTTTGGTTGACACTTGAAAGCATGTTTATTCTCAGGTATGAAAGAAGTCTTCCGCTGTACAATTGCTCATTTTAAAGATATTATCTGGAGTCATTCATGACATATTTCAAAAGACGTTGCATTCGAGTCGTTGAGTTCATCAAGATTAATATTAAGTCAATTATAATTATATATATATTATGAAATGGTAGGCATACCGTCAACTTTCGATGTAATGAAATATTGTCTTTTCAAAAACGAATGCAATGTTTGTAAAATGTATCATATAGAGGTCAAATACCTCGCGATGTAATCAACTATTGTGAATCGTTTATAATCGATACGGATTTCATCCGAATGGATTAGGACGGGTCCTTTCAGTTGGTATCAGAGCGGTGGTCTTAGTGAACCAGGTCTTGCATTAGTATGTCTAGCTGATAGTTGTTAGGATACATTAGTGAGTCTGGACTTCGACCGTGTCTGCATGTCAAAAGTTTTGCTTATTGTTTTAGTCGGAAATCATCTGCTTATCCTCGTTAGAAAATTACCTGCTCATTATTCTTAGTCTAGACACATCATATTGCAATGATTGTATGAATAGTGTATGGACAAAATTCATATCTTAGCGTATCTGCTGATTCATATCTTAGCATATCTGTTATTGTTACCTTTGCCTGACGGCTTCCGTATATTCTTCCGTAATTTATGGCATTTTAGTATTATATATGCATATGTAACTTATGTATTGCAAGGTACTAATCTACATCCTATAATCTATTTCTTATCGAAAATCCTTCAGCTGATAGTACGAGATGAATCCCTCAACCAGTTCGAGTCTCTCAGATTCCGATAGCTATTCTGATAGTTATTCCAACAACTAATCCGATATGGATTCCCAATCCAGCTCCGAAAGCAGCATCACCAGAATGAATCAATCAATCGGCCATCCCCAATTCATCTGATGGTTCGTAGTCGACTTAATCAATGGAGACGCGAAGAAGGCGATCCTTTCCGTCAATCGAATTCACCTCTTGGCGATGAACTTGAAACACTCACCGACGAACCAATCCGAAACACCATTTTCACCCTCATTACCCGAATATCTCGCCAATATTATATACTATCTTAAATTCAAAACCTTATACATTCGCTCGTTCCTACCGACAATCATCATGGAGTAATAAGTCAACAAACTTCGCGCTCGAATAATCAATTCGGAGAATATGGTGCAAAATGTACCAGCTTCAGCAACATCACCGGCACCAACAGTACAATCAATAACAGCACCAGTACCATCAACAATCCATTCCTCAACATCTCATTATGTACCTCGAGTATAATCATCGTTCTACGTATCGTTCTACATCGATTATCTTCGTTCTTCATGACGATTAAGTAATCTCTAAATGTTTTAGAGATTATGTATTCTAGTTTTAATGGTAAACCAAATGAGTTTAATATCATATTAACTCATTAAATCCATGATTATATCTGAAGAAAATATATATGTATATATATTTTCATAAAGATTGTAATTAAAAATTCTTTTGTACAAACTGTTAATGATGAAAATATTTTAACGGGTAGGTAATACCCGAGGAATATTTAAGATTTCACATTAATAAATTATACTGTACATTCTTCAAATCTGATTAACAGTCATTTTCTATCCTACTTACATTCACAGATATATGAATCCGTTCACTACAGAATAACCATTTCCATTCAAATTTCATATTTAGATTTTGACATATCAGAATCCAACAAGTGGCATAATGAAAAAAAACATTTGACGGAATAAAATTTGTTAGAAACAAACAAATTAACTATGAGAAATTTTGTTAAGAATCCACGCTAACAAAAATCTTAGCTAACTGTTCCTAGCTAACTGTGGACTAATCAACTGAGGACTACCAACAGTGGACAATTAAAATGAATTAAAATATTGATTATAACATAAGAAACTGAAAAATTCTTCAAGTTTGCCACTTGATTTTCATCTTAAACCTCATTTGCATCTTGACGATTTCAATCTGCGTTCAAACCTTTCGTGATTCGTGAAAACACCTCAATCGGGAGGATGAATCAACCGCACTTCATCTACGGAAGGAAAGATTTATGCATATAGTTATGCACCTGAGAAACTCTCGGCAACGGAGTAAAAGTTTACCACGTAGCCGCGTCAGATCCTTTGGCATTTATTAGCAAAAAATAACTTTGCGATCTCTTTTCAAGGTAGCCAATTTTGTCACAGCTCCAACAAGTCAACTTTGACTTTTCATTCGAAGTAGCCTTACTATAATCCTGATATATACGATTACCCTTTTGATACCGGATAATTCTTTTATATTCCACCATATTACCAGCAGACATACCAGCAACCTCGTTACTTCTTGGCTCAAATCTCTCTGACAAATCATTATATTTATTCATTAAAACCCTATCATATACTCATCCGCATCTTGTGACGAGGACAGCCATACAATTACCGGGAATCAGCAATCAGTACTTTGAAAACTCACAGCATATCTACATCAACAGTTATATGTATGACATTTATCTCTTAGAATTATTATCTCTCCTTCTGGAATTCTGAAAAGCACTCAGTCACAAATCAATACTCTGAATGTTGAAAAAGCTGAATGAAGCAGCAGAAACCATAGACAACCGTAAACGACCATAATCATCGAAAGTTTGATGATAAAGAATAGTATGTTGGAAAAGCTCAGAAAAGTTGGAACTGGAAAACGGATTGAGCTAACCACGAAGGAGACCAAGGACAAATACAAGGACCATACCATATATTCAAAGAATCCAGGTAATTCTGGATCTGATGAAACCTTCAACGAATATCTTGCTCTGTACTCATGTTAAAATCTTGCGTAAAAATCTTTCTCCATCAACCATCGAACTTAGAAATCCCAAAATATCATCATCAATATCTTCGATATTTCTGAGGATATTTTCATAAATATTCTTGTCCGAAATTATATACCTCTTCGTGCTTCCTGTGTATCATTATATTGGAAACATTTAAGAGAAAATTTAGTACCGAAAAGCAGATTATGCGAAACTATGAAGAAAGTTGTGGACAAATCACAAAGAATAAGTTTGACTTCAAAGAATCCAAATGATTCAATGTCTGCTAAAGTCTTTAGTGAATATCTTGTTCCTTACTCTAAACCCTTGCAGACAATAGTTTCTATCATCCGCTGATCTTAGATATTCCGAGATATTATCGTATCCTTCATTATAAATATCCTCCATATTTCTGGAGATATTTTTATAACTATTCTTATCTGAAATCATTAATCTCTTCGTGCTATCAGTATTACATCATATAGAAACTGTTAGTTTCTATATTCTGTAAACTTTCGAGCTAAAAATATGAATGTTATTGAAGTAATGTTGGGAACTGATGCATGGGTTAGTATAATATAATGACACTTGATCAACGTGATTATATTACAGTAAGTCATGCTGAGTTTTAAATGGGACGTGATGATTCACAGATCCTAACGTCATCACGTGCCATGTTACATAACTCTTTCATTATGCTTAACTTCTGAACATATCAAGAAAGTATATTCTTGATAGTTCTATTCTCAGTGATTCTGGTAATTTGATAAATCAAATCGTACTAATACATTAGTTCTTATTTAGAACACGATGTTTATTCGAAATTCCATACTTACGAATTCTGGACCGTTACTCGCTTTACTAGAGGTCAGGAGGATAATAAAAAGGCAAAGAGCTCCAAAATATAAGAGAAAATTTAAAGCCCAACAACAACACCGAAATTACAAACCGTGGATATCAGTGCGTATAGCAATATAAAGACACGGGAGGATTATAAATATAATAATCCCTAAAGCATAGTAGAAATAAACGGATTCCTCCGGTGGAAGTTGGAAAAGGAGAATGATTGTTGCGATAATCAGGATAAGAACAAGGATCAGAACAGGACTAAACATTTTCATAAATCTTTTGAATTTGGGAATTGAGTATAGAAGTGGTGAAAATAAATGGAACGGAAAAGGTAAATTTATAAAGGAAATATCAGACGTAGTAATCGGGGCAGATCACCGTATTTAATTAAAGAGATCTTAATTTCCATAAATCCCGAAGAATCAGATCTTATAGATCTTCAAGATTTTCTTTAAATCCCTTGAATTTCGGAATTCAACCAAGGCAATGTCAAAAGTTAAGACGGGCCTTATTTTCTAAATTCAAACCTGACTACGTCAAAAGTTAAAAACAAATCTTTGTTTCTCATTTCATTCTTTGGTGAATAGCATCACTCGTGCTCTTTGAATAATCGAATTGTTTTATCTGTATTACTCAATGATGATAAAACTCTATTCATCAACTCATATTTGTCATGAAAACATTTTTATTGTCAGCCATGACCACTTCACTCAAATTTCGGGACGAAATTTCTTTAACGGGTAGGTACTGTGACGACCCGGGAATTTTCGACTAAATTTAAACTTAATCTTTATATGTTTTCGACACGATAAGCAAAGTATGTAATATTGAGTCTCGAAAGTTTTGAAAACTATATTCACGTAATCAATTATCCTTTGACCATGCCTGACGATTCACAAACAGTTATGTGTAAATAGATATGTATGAATATATACATATGTATGATTGTTAATTTGAGAAATATTAACAAAACATTAAACGGTTTGATTGACATGTAAACATATTAAGAAGTCTATTTTATGACTTGTAAACGTTAGTAGAATATTAAACTTATGACGATATACTTATTCGTTATAGATAAACGTTTACGTGATATAACGTGATTTGTGTATATATGTATATTTTGAAATACTAAATGATTTAGTTGTTAGAATTAATTAGGTAAAATAAAATAAAAATATGATATTACAATAATTATCATTTTACAACATATTTGGCTATAACTAAAGTATATTAAAAATAAATATTAACTGATTGTAATACTCGTTTGATGTTCCGATTCATATTAAGCAAGTTAAATTCGAACTTATATGATTTTAAAATAAACGGTGATCCGAGAATGAGTTCTATAAATTTTAGGCTTATTAAAAATATATTTAGAAGCTAATTAATAAATTTGAACACTTTTTATATTTTACCCAGAATTGAGAAGGACAGTTGATGTAATTTTTTTATTTAATAATTAATGACCAAACTTTATAGCATAATGACCTAAATAAATAAAAATACTTAAATTAAAATTTTGGAATTTTTCCGAAGACTTTTATCCGCCCCTGATTTCAAATAGTGCTCGATACACAGTCCGTGAAAAACTTTTGTCACATAATTAAAATTCTTCCGGATGCTAATTGATTGAATTATTGGGCTTATATTCCTTTTTCAATTCAATCACTGTTTCCTTTGTCAATTATATGATAATGATACTTAATATATGATATCCTAATATATATATATATATATATATATATATATATATATATATATATATATATATATATCTATATGTAAGTTGATATGTATACATCTATGGACACCTTACAATCTCGATCAATCAAACTAACAATTCATTACATAAAAGTCTCAACTTACTTTCTGTAATTGCCAAACCCCACATCCTTGTTTCTTTGTTTTTGTCATGAACCCACTCCAAAACACCACTTGATTCCTTTCTGTTTGATGTCTAAATCATCAACCCAACACCCACTATTATATATAATATATAATGAATATAATTTATATGTATATATATAGGTAGTATATACATATAGATAGGGATATGAAACTGCACACCAACTAACTAATCCTATTCTGTTCTTGCTTCAAATTCCATCGAACTATCTAACCCACCATCAAACTTATCACCTAAACCACCAACCTTATATTTTCCCTTCTTTGCTAACCCGTACGACCAACATCATCACTATTGAGCTGCTGCTCAGCTCGTTCCTTTTTGGTCTGCAGCTACTCGACACCCACATACCACAACAACCACTGCAGCTACTGCTACTGCACTATGTTCGCTTCTGTTTCAGCTAGAATCAAACCCTCTTATTCGATCACCAAGACACCATCATGCACCTGCAACTCCCTATTACTCGACACCTTTCTTGCTTGAACTATCAAACAACTCAACCAAAGAATCTCTCGACTGCTATAATTTCTCTTATGATATGTTTCGATTGCTCCTGATTGTTATAACCGAGAACACCCGGCTATCACCACTAGAATACCATTGATCACAACTACAAACCCACAACATCATCGTGTTCGATAACCATTTAACCTTCATCTAGCCCTATCTTTACTTACAAGCACACCCAACATAACCCATTATCGAACTTATCTTATGCTATCGGTTTCTGTTTTACAGCCCACAACACAGTCACCATCAATCATCATAATCCGCCACATTTTTTTTTCCTCTCTCTCTCTCTAAACGTAAACTATCATCACCATCTTTTAACTGCTACTTTGCAGCCGAAAAACACCCAAACCTACTGCCTACGATCGAGTTTTTGTTAATTATTTTTTTTTGTTTTAATAAGCACCTTCATCATCCCACATATATATTATACACGAATACAACGGCTCGAAAACAATCTTTCCCACCTGCTTTTACTTCTGTTTTCCTGTTCAAACCACAAAGAAGATGTACAGTGAATTATAGAAAGATGATGATCGATGTTATGAGATATATGATAATGACGGCTGTAGGGTTGCTTTCCCATTATCTGATAATCACAATATGTATTTTTTTTAAACTCCTAATTAAATCTACCGACACCTTCATGAAACTCCAATATCCATCGGTGGGTTTCACTTGTTTCACGATAGCAGGCTATTGAGTACAATAAGATTGGGCTATTAATTTAGTTCTTTTTTATATGGGCCGAAGAATACTAGGTTGAGATGATTGGATCAAACGAATTTTGGGTTAAAATAAATAACACTGTGATTTAAAACATAAAAACGGGTTAGAGAGGATGGTTTAGGCTGTTGAAGGGTTACCGAGGTGTCTAGGGTTCGAGTCTTGCTGCAGCCTTTTTTTTTTAAGAAAAGATCTTATGAGGTAGTTACTCTCATTTATTATTATTATTATTATGGTTATTATTATTGTATTGCATGTATTAATGAGTATTGTTATAATGGTTATCATTACTAATATTATTAACATTACTTAGTATTATTAATATTATTATCACTAATATTAATATATGTATTATTATTATTAATATTTTAATTGTAATCATTATTATTCTTCTTCTTATTAATAATATTTTTTTATTATTATCATATTTATTTATAGTATCATTTTTATTAAAATTCTAATAATTATTAAAACTACCATCTTTATTAAAATTATCATTTTCATTATTATTATATTAGAACAAATAAAGATTTTATACATAAAATATATTTAAATTACCTATAACTATATATTAAACATATTAACATATTTTTATATACAAAATAAACATATATATAATATATAATTTAAAGTATTATATATAGACAAAAATGTGATACAAATTTTATATAAACTACAACACTAAATACATAAATATTATATAATTAATAGATGTAATTATTTGATTACCAATATATGTGGTAATATATATAAGTGATATAGGTTCGTGAATCCGAGGCCAACCCTGCATTGTTCAGTATAGTCATATGTATTTTTACTACAAAATACATTAGGAGAGTTTCATTATTCCCTTTTTAAATGCTTTTGCAATATATATTTTTGGGACTGAGAATACATGCGCTGCTTTTATAAATGTTTTACGAAATAGACACAAGTGATCGAAACTACATTCTATGGTTGGATTATTAAACCGAATATGCCCCTTTTTATTAAGTCTGGTAATCTAAGAATTAGGGAACATACACCCTAATTGACACGAACTCTAAAGATAGATCTATCGGGCCCAACAAGCCCCATCAAAAGTACCGGATGCTTTAGTACTTCGAAATTTATATCATGTCCGAAGGAGGATCCCGGAATGATGGGGATATTCTTATATACATATTGTGAATGTCGGTTACCAGGTGTTCAATCCATATGAATGATATTTTTGTCTCTATGTATGGGACGTATGTTTATGGGAAATGGAATTATGAAATCTTGTGGTCTATTAAAATTATGAAATGATTATTTATGATAACCTAATGAACTCACCAACCTTTTGGTTGACACTTGAAAGCATGTTTATTCTCATGTATGAAAGAAGTCTTCCGCTGTGCAATTGCTCATTTTAAAGATATTATCTGGAGTCATTCATGACATATTTCAAAAGACGTTGCATTCGAGTCGTTGAGTTCATCAAGATTAATATTAAGTCAATTATAATTATATATATATTATGAAATGGTAGGCATACCGTCAACTTTCGATGTAATGAAATATTGTCTTTTCAAAAACGAATACAATGTTTGTAAAATGTATCATATAGAGGTCAAATACCTCGCGATGTAATCAACTATTGTGAATCATTTATAATCGATACGGATTTCATCCGAATGGATTAGGACGGGTCCTTTCATAATCAACGTCAAAGTGTTGGTGTAGTGAGTCTAGTATAGTCTAGATCCTCTATAGTGGGTGTGTTGGGCTCGTCGAAGTTGGTATCAGAGCGGGTCGTTCGGGACCATTGCTAGTGGAGGTACTCATCGGTAAACGTTGGACGTTTACATCATCTTGTTAACACCAAGGCCCTAAGGGAGATTCTGTCAGAGCACAGTTAGGAACTGTGAAAGCTCATCGGTCTGGGACCAAGCTTATTGGACGTTGGACGTCATGATGGCAGATCTTGCAAGTACGAGTAGTGGAATCAAGAGTCTCAATAACCACAACTATGGTTATTGGCGGACTTGCATAGAATCCTACCTACAAGGACATGATTTATAGGAAATAGTTGCTGGCAGTGACACAACGCCTCCACCGAAAGAAAATGCCGAAGCCTTGAGAAAATGAAACATCAAGGCCGGGAAGGCTTTATTTATATTAAAGACTACAATCGAGGAGGATCTATTGGAGTACATCCGTGATGAGAAAACACCAAAGGCAGCTTGGAAAACTTTTGAAAAATTATTTTCAAAGAAGAATGAAGCACGCCTCCAGCTCTTGGAAAATGAGCTCGCAGGTATCTCACAAGGAAGTCTATCTATTTCTCAGTATTTCACCAAGATAAAATCTATTTGTCGTGAGATATCTCAACTTGCTCCTGAAGAGAAAGTGAGTGATGCAAGGATGAAGAGAATTATCATCCATGGCTTAAGATCCGAGTATAATGGATTTATAGCCGCTGTGAGAGGATGGCCTACTTAACCATCATTAATAGAGCTGGAGAATTTATTGGCTAATCAAGAGGCATTAGCCAAGTAGATGAATGAAGTAACCATAAAAGACGGAGAAGATGCACTCTTCACCAATAAGAAGAAAGCAACATCTCGAAGACAAGAGGTGATGAAAGAAAGTAACACATATGGGTGTAAGGGTCACCCAAAATCAAAAGACAACACTTCAGGGGGAGCTCAACAAGGAAGAAGAGATCATCGTCAACAATACGGAGAAAATGATAAGAGAAAGAATGGTGAATGCTTCAATTGTGGCAAGAAGGGTCATTTTGCTCGAGATTGTAGATTCCCCAGAAGGCGAACTTTCGAAGGAAATGTGGCCGCCTCAAGAGATGAGAAGAAAGAGGTCACATTCGAAGCAACCATTAATGAGGAAACATGGGATGCAGAAGATGGACTCTCTGTTGAAGCTGACATAGATGATCAAGCTCTTACAACAACTTTAAAGTCAAAAATAAACTACAAAGATGATTGGATCATCGATTCTGGGTGCTCAAATCATATGACCAATGATGAGACGAAGCTGCAAGAAATGGATGACGAAGCTGCAAGAAATGGATGATTACAAAGGAAAGAGAGTCGTGTTGACAGCCAACAATTCTAGGTTGTCTATTTCTCACATTGGAAAGACAATAATTCCAAGTGAAGGTGGATCTCATAAGCTTCAACTCGAGAAGGTGTATCTTGTCCCTGGCCTAAAGAAGAATTTACTGTCAGTACCACAATTGACAGCAGAAGGGAATTATGTGCTCTTTGGACCAGAAGATGTGTCTGTATTCAAGAGAGTGGAGGTGGTTGGTAATCCAATTATGCAAGGAAGAAGAATAGAGTCAGTCTATGTACTATCTACTGAAACAGCATATGTGGATAAGACTCGGAAAAATGAGACGGCTGATCTTTGGCATGAACGTCTTGGGCATGTGGGCTACAACAAGTTAAAGGAGATGATGGTAAAACACATAGTAAATGGGCTTCCTCAAATTGATATCCGAACAGATACAATATGTGCTGGATGTCAATTTGGAAAAGCTCACCAATTGCCATTCAAGGAGTCAGCGCATCAGTCCAAGACACCACTAGAGCTCATACACTCAGATGTCTTCGGCCCAGTGTAACAGACATCACTTGGAGGCATGAAGTATATGGTGACATTCATTGATGACTTCTCAAGGTATGTGTGGGTTTACTTCATGAAAGAAAAGTCGGAGACTCTTCTGAAGTTTAAAGAGTTCAAGAATAAGGTAGAAAGTGAGCTCAATTATAAGATTCGATGCTTACGCACAGATAATGGAGGAGAATATTTATCAACCGAGTTCAATATATATCTTGAGAAGTACAAGATTAGAAGACAATTAACTTGTCCCAATACTCCACAACAGAATGGAGTCGCAGAACGCAAGAATCGTCACCTTGCCGAAACTTGTAGAAGTATGCTTCATGGTAAGAATGTGCTAGGAAGATTTTGGGTCGAATGTATGAGAACGACATCATATGTGATAAATAGGCGTCCACAAACAAAGTTGGGGCATATTTCACCGTATGAAAGATTATGGAAGATCAAGCCAACCGTCAATCATCTCAAGGTTTTTGGATGTGTATGCTATGTCTTCATACCAGATCATCTACGAAGCAAATTTGATAAGAAGGCAATCCGATGCATTTTTGTTGGTTATGATAAATCAAGAAAAGGATGGAGATGTTGTGATCCAAATACTGGAAAGTGCCATACTTCAAGAAATGTGGTATTTGAGGAAGCTTCTTCATGGTGGTCATCACAAAAGATAGAGCTTCCAGAATCTCATAAATTAGAAGAAGTCCCAGAAGAAAGAGAAGAACGTGAAGAGCACGTATTGGATCCAACTAAAGAAGGAGAATAGTCGTACTCTAAGGAAAAGAGTCCATGGAAAACTGGTGTACATCAATCTATATCTGAGGAGGTTCGTCCAAGCCAAAAGGAAGTCGAGGAGCATGCACAAGAATTAAGGAGATCAACAAGGCCGAGACAACCTAATTCAAGGTATGCTAATGCTGCTCATGTGGATGAATCAATACCTATTGAGCCTTCTACTTATGAAGAAGCAGCACAAAGTCGAGAGTGGCAGAAAGCGATGGAAGAAGAAATTAATGCACTAAAAGAAAACCGGACATGGAGTTTAGTTCCAAAGCCAAAAGATGTAAAACCAATATCTTGTAAATGGGTTTACAAGGTGAAGACTCGATCAGATGGCTCCATTGAAAGGTATAAAGCTCGACTTGTTGCTAGAGGTTTTTCTCAACAATATGGGCTGGATTATGAAGAAACATTTAGTCTAGTGGCGAAGATCACAACAATTCGAGTTTTACTAGCTTTAGCTGCTAGCAAATCTTGGAAGTTATGGCAGATGGATGTCAAGAACGCTTTCTTACATGGAGAACTTGACAAAGACATTTATATGGAGCAACTAAGAGGATTTGAGAACAAGTCCCATCCTGACCATGTCTGCAAATTAAAGAAAGCACTATACGGCTTGAAGCAGGCTCCGAGAGCTTGGTACGGGAAGATTGGCGAGTTCTTGGTACAAAGTGGTCTCACAATTGCTCATTCAGATTCTAGTTTATTTGTGAAATAAGATCAAGGAAAACTAGACATAGTGCTAGTATATGTGGATGACTTAATCATCACGGGAGATCACTGTGAGGAGATCCAAAGAACAAGAGAGAATCTGTCTATCAGATTTCATATGAAGGAGCTTGGAGAACTCAAACATTTTCTTGGACTCGAAATAGAGCAGAAAAGAGAAGGATTATTTCTGGGACAACAGAAATATGCGCGAGATCTTTTACAAAAGTACGAAATGCTTAATTGCAAACCTATCTCAACTCTGATGGATCCGAATACAAAACTACGAGCAGACGAAGGAAAAAGTCTTCAAGATGTTACCATGTATCGAAATTTGGTCGGAAGTCTTATTTATCTCACATTAAGCCGACCAGACATATCTTATGCAGTTGGAGTGGCTAGTCGGTACATGAGCAATCCAAAGAAGCCACACCTTGATGCTGTACGACGCATCTTAAGGTATGTTAAAGGCACTATTAACTTTGGTATTTTATACAAGAGAACAAAAGAATGTCAGGTGACTGGATATTGTGACGCTGATTATGCTGGAGACTATGATACACGACGATCAACAACTGGATACGTGTTTAGTATTGGATCCGGAGTAATATCATGGTGCAGCAAGAGACAACCAACTGTATCCTTATCAAGCACTGAAGCAGAATATCGATCGGCAGCATCAGCAACACAAGAAATTACTTGGTTGTAGCAACTAATGGAAGATCTTCATCAATCAATAGATTATCAAGTAAAACTTTTCTGCGATAATCTATCAGCTATTCGATTAGCAGAGAATCCAGTCTTCCATGCAAGAACAAAACATATAGAAGTGCACTATCATTATGTTCGCAAGAAGGTCCTTGAAGGGAAAATCAAGATGATGCTAACAAAGACAGATGAACAGGTTGCAGATATATTCACCAAGAGCCTAAGTAAACCGAAGTTTACAAAATTCAGAGAAGCACTTGGAATGGTCTGCAAGACATCGTTGGAAGAAAATTTGCATTGAGGGGGAGTGTTAAAATACAATGCAAATTTGGTATTAGTAGATGTATATATGTAAAATATCTAGATATTAATATGTATAAGAAAATATCTAGAATTTAGAATATGGTAGGAAAAATCTAGAAATTTGTATTTGATAGGAAAAATCTAGATATTTATATGTGTAGAAAATATCTAGATATTTATCCATGGAGATATCTAGTTTCTAGAATGTTCCATGGGTTAGTATAAATATGGGTGATGAGTAGTTCATTTTTGTAAGGTGTGAGAGTTGTGAGGAAGTAAGAAGAGTGTGAGTTAGAGAAGAGAAAACTTATAAGTAAGTAATATTGTAATTGTATTTTGTATTAATAAAAGTGTTCTTTGTTAAGTTTCCCGGTTAAGCCTTAGTTTGCGTTTAAGTTCTTAGTGCACTTGTGTTGTTCTTATTATATGGTCGGCTCTGCCGCCTAAGTGATACATGGTCGGTTATACCGCCTAAATGATATATGGTCGACACTGTCGCCTAAGTACTATCGTGCACTAAGAATTCATAAAATTAAAGGCTAATCAACGTCAAATTGTTGGTGTAGTGAGTCTAGTATAGTCTAGATCCTCTATAGTGGGTGTGTTGGGCTCGTCGAAGCTTTCAACATGTGTAAACACATTCCTCTCCCGATTTTCCTATAATTGTAAACGTGATTTCAATTTTGGTGCAATACAATTTTGGCCTATAATTCAATTCCATCTCATGTTTGTGGAGTTCAGTTATTTACTAGTGTGTGACTACGAATTCGTTCCTAGAAACACATTACATTTTGTATCAGATTTCAGTTTCGATTTCCTAGGGTTTGTTCATAGAAAAAAAAATGCGGAAATGATTTCATGCGATTGTTGATCAAATCGGTGTTTACATGAAAGTTCACAGCGTGTTCTTGATCAATTCTGCAACATCTTGTGATCTAATTCTAGCTCGAGTTTCGCTCGGAAATTTACATTCAAAGATTTTCGAAGGAAAGTTCCACAAATTCGTAAATTCATGATGTTTTTGGTGCGATTTATGGATGTTATGTGTTAATCGGAAGTATATGAAGTGATTTTGATCGTTTTCGTGGTTTTTCCTGCTATTTCCGATGTCTTTCATATTTTCGCGGCCGTCCGCCACCGTGCTCCGTCATCGTTGCCGTCGCCGGAAATCTAACAGAATTTTGGGTTGAAGACGATTGCCATATATTTTGTACACACGCGTTTCGTTCAGCTCATTGTTCCCACACGTTTTTTAAAGTCACACGTGTACCAGCAATTCAAAAACATACGCGGGTCGAGGGTGCGTAAAACACACGCGCCAATTAGAACATGTGTGGTCTGCTTTCCTTTTCCACGCGTGTATCTCAGCAGCGTTACACACGCGTGCATCTCAGCAGCGTTACACACGCGTTTCCACGGGTTTTTGAGCATTATTTAAAAGCAAAAAAGTGTACCAGGTCATATTTTTTTTCCTTACGCGTGTCTCAGCCAAAATTCGTTCTTATACGCGCGTATTATTTGAGTGTCGTTGATTTTAAGACTTGCAAATAATCTGCACGGGGAAGTTGTTGACTACAGTTGACAACGAGTTTGAGGGTTATTATGGTTATGTCTACAAGAAATAATTCAACTGACGAAACAACATTGGGAAGATTAAGAGCTTCCATTGAACAACTTACCGCAGCTGTACGGGCTATGGAAATCAAATTGGATAATAAAATTGATGCGATGAATGATAAATTTACGAATCGACTTAATAATACAAATACTCAACACATAGTTCTTCTATACGAGGTTCAACGCATGGGAAATGCCGAAAATGATGGCCATTGAGGTGCTATTACGCGATTGACAAAGCTTGAGATTCCTCACTTCGATGGGAAAAATGTTAAAGAGTGGGTTTGTCACAGTAAACAATTTTTCTGTTGATAATATCCTCGATGGGGAGAAATACAGGTTGCCCCGATTTACATGCAATGAAAAGATTTAAGCTAGCACCAACAGTTTGTCCGTGCATGTGGTGAATATGTGAAGTGGGAGATATATGATGAGGCTATTCTTAAACGATTTGGTTCAAGATTCGAAGAACCGGCATCTGAACTTAAAAAGTTACGACAAACTAGTACCGTTCAAGAGTATCACGACGAGTTTGAACGTTTATTGAACAAGTTAGTTGAGTATGAAATATGTCGTCAGTTTGTTTCTTGGCGGGATGCATAAAGATATTGAGTTGGCTGTACGGATGTTCAAACCTCAAACGTTGGAAGATGCTTTTTGCTTGGCAAAACTACAAGAAGATATGTTGGCAGTAAACAGAAAGAAGAAAGCGTGCATCCTTTCTGTTCCAAAAAGTTGGACGTACAGTTATACCCGGTGAATTTCGACATCACTAAACAAATGTGTTACTCAGACTGCTTTACCTTCGACATCGACGTAGTTGGCTTTACCCTCGACTACTTATAAGAGCCAAGTCCGAAATACACCGGCAAGAAATCAATTAACGTCAAAGAAGTATGACGTAAAACGTCCAAAGAATTTATGCTTCCATTGTGATCAATTTCATACGTTGAATCATAAATGTAGTGGTCCTTTGTATACAATTGAGTTACTTTCTGACGAATTTAGTGATGAACAACAAATTCCAGATGAGGACGAATACCAATTACTATTACTGATTACCAAGAAACGGATGTGGGCGAACAACCTCATATTTGGATGAAAGAACTTACTGGTACAAATACTCACCAGACGATGAGGGTGATTAGGCAAGTGAACAACCAAAACATGCATATCTTTAATGATTTAGGAAGCACTCACAATTTTGTTGATGTCAATGCCGCTAAACGGTTGCGGTGCAGATACAAAAATTTTGAACCAATGAAAGTGTTCATACCTGGAGGTAATAACTTGGTCAGTGCAACTGAATGAAAGAATTTTTGATGGACCTTGGCCGGTGTAAGGAACTAGAGGAATGGGGGGGGGGAGGTGAATAGTTCCTTGATGATTTCTTAATAACTTCTCGTATCAGATGAGAAATTTCAGAGGATCATTGCGATCGAACTCACGTTCGACCGTAGGTCTATGTTTTTCAAATGATCGGCATGTTAAAGTTAAGTGCGGAAGTAGTTGTGTTTGTCGATAAGACTACAAAATGTAAGTAATGAAAAAAAAACACAAGATTTATAGTGGTTGAGGAGGATGTTAACTAATCTATTTAATCCACTCCTCGATACACCTTATCCAGAGTTTTCTTCACTAAATTTCTCCAAACCCGGCGGAGATCCGATTACACTAATCGATCTTCAATAAGCCACGCTAGTAGAAGTCCCTCTATCCCTTTGAAAGACTTCACTCTAATACTAGGGTTCTTACCATAAGAACAACTCCAACTTACTTAGATCAAACTTGTCTTCACCCCGAATAAGTATTAGTTCCCAATGAAATTGATCAACTTCCTAGATCCCTTTAAGGAAGAAGAATCACTAAGTAAAATTGTGTTCTTATAAGAATAACTTTAAACTAACTACATTCAACTCATATGTGAAAGTAGTTTACAAATGGCTCTTAACTATTTACTATCAACACTTTTGTGATAATAGTTTACAATAATGAATGGAGAGTTTATAATTGATATTTATATCTAAGAATCTCTCTTTCTCGTGATCTTCCAAAAGGATATGTATTTTAGGCTTTGAAGATCACATGATGAATATTTGAAAGTGCTTGCAAGAGGTTGGTCTTTGAGATGTGCTAAGTTGTTGAATTATTTTGTAGAAATTGTATTTGTTTCTTTGTCTTCAACTTGGCTTGTATTCTTCTTTAGATTCTGAGTATCTTGTTAGAAGTAAAGTGATTTTGACCTTACCACATATATTTGAATAAACTTGGTTGTTGCCCTTTGATTGGCCCATCATATAACAAATGAGGAAGGCATCAAACCTTGTGATAAAGTGACAATCTATATAGGTATAAGTGCAGAATATTTGTCACAACATAAGCCAAAAAAACGGCTATTTAGCAAGCCACAATCAAACACAAAGGGTCTTTAAGTTTCTAACACAATATCAAAGATGTAGGTATCTATGTATGCTTTAAATATAAGTTCTAAGAAGGGTATGTACAGTTTTTTTTGTCAATGTGTTTTTTTATATTGATATATAAGAATCCTTTTTTATGGATTAATTAACCTTTTATGAGAATACCCGATTGGTAAATATTTTACCTTACACTTAAGCTTATTCATAAAAGGTTATTGGCATATAACAAGATATTGCAAAGAGATGGTGTGAAACTTTTGGAAGTATACGATATGTATTTAAACATTGATGTATAGATATTCTAGTTGTGTGATCAATGGATAAATAAGTAAGTTTAAGCTCTTAATATTCTTTTCCAATCAAGTAATCATTCACCAACTATTGATCACATTTGATCATATTATATTGAGTGACATGTGTATTCAATATCCAAGTACAAGTATAAGGTCTATGTATATTTTATATAAGTAAAATCCTCTAAACACTTGTGTGTTTATAAGGTTTTGCCTCAACCTAACGGTGGCAAATGGTGATAATTAGGTTCAAATCTGAAAGTGATAGAACCTTGTTAATTATCATTTACAAACTCAAATAATATCTGTTAGACGAAGTTTCAACCATCAAACCATATATGATCACTATATCTTAGAATTGCATTTTGATCAGAGAGAACTGCGATCAATTCACAGCCCAGGAGTGTCATCGACCGCACGTCCTTGAAACCTTTTGGTCTTCAAAGACGTGTATGCTGACCATGGGCGGTTGATCTGGCGGTCAATCCGCGTCATCGACCACAACCATGCTGCTGTTATTATTAGCACTAAATTTGCGGTGAGGTCACTGGAGCTTATGATTCTAAACTACACAATCGAGCCACAAAACTTGGGTCTCGTATTTGAAATTTTTTTATAAAATTAATACTGACTTGAAAACCACTTGCGTTAACAGAGCAGTGGTACCCAGAGTATCCTGGTTTAATGGGGATCGAGGGTTGGAACCGAGGAGAGTCATCTTCAGATTGTGCCTTATGGGCATCTAATTTGGGGTATCTGTGATGACCCGTCCAAGTCCACTATGGCCCGAGATGTCAACCAGGTCCAAAACACGGTCTACGCCCTCTATATGAGACGTTTTGACCAAAACTTGCATTCATTACAATAAAGTTTCTCAAAATAGAAGTTCAACATAAGTAACAAGCTACTACGAATAAAAATTGAGATAAACAGTATGTGACTCAAACATCAAGTTGTAAACAAAGTACAGAAGAACAGTTTTGATTTATTGAATGCAAGTAAAAGTTTTAAAATCTGCGACTCCAAATATGCAGACCTCTAGCACAGCGGAAGCAAACAGCTAAGTACCTGAGAACAAAACATGCTTAAAAATCAACATGTATGTTGGTGAGATAAGGTTTTATTGTGAACAAATAAGTAAGGTAGACCACGAGATTTCAGTATTCAAAAACAGTGTAAAAGTATTAGTTTACGGGCACCTGGTAACCAAGCTTAACGTCTTAAAATCACCCCCTAATGTGTACACTGGCAGTGCATTATGTAGACGAAGTATTAAACACCCTGTTGGTTGAATGTGGGTTAATACACTAAACAATAAACTTAAGTATAATTAACCAAAGTGTAATCAACCAAAGAATATGTTTTGATGATGACACACACATACGCATAAGTGATGACTGACATCTTAACATAAAACATGCAAGGTCACTAATCCATACTTTATCTTGCAAACGACCGAGTTAAACATAGGTTAAAGAATGAAATTAAAAGTTCAGGTAAACACACGGTCGAGGTACGGTCGACCGCATAGTCAACCGTGAAACCCCAAACTGAATTGCAATGCAGTTTTGTGAAAACAAGTTGCACGGTCGCCACCACGGTCAACCGCAGTGCGACCGCAGTTTTTGACCAAATAAAGTTTGACTAGTTCCCGACATCGATAATTCATGAAACCTTTCTCAACATGCTTAGAATAGATGCCTTCTCCATACTCAATTAAGTTTTGGTCATAAAAACACTAATTGTGATTAAATGACATCTTAATGACAAATTAACCAAGATTAGGCATAACACATAAGTGTTAATCAACAACTTGTGATCTTAATTCTTATCTAGATATCCTTAGTATGATCATCAAGTACCAACAGACTTAAGCCAATATCACTAGAACAATAATTGCTATTAGAAATGACTTAGTGATTAATTAAGGCTAAATGAAGAACAATGCTCTCAAGGTTAAACTATAAATGACTTGTAATCCTAAAACACACTTAGATACATTTAGGATGGTCACCAAGTCCCAACCAGATATTGCTCTTCCCTTGTGTATGTGTTGAACATTAATGTGTGCTTACACATTAATCATGTAATGTGTTATATTGCACATTAAACTTATTAAGTGCTTGAATTATAAGTTGCGCAAGTATCTATATGATGATCCTAGAATAACTATCTCTTGCTATGTGAGTATTACTTGCTACTTGCTAATAATGCTTAATACTCATAAACTTGTCAACTTGATTAATATGTTTGCCATGTGCTCATTAGTTAGGATTCAAGTAACTAACCTACTCCAATAGATTAAGTGTAAAATGGTTCACAATGAAACTATAGTCAATTGTCTATTTGGTTTAGTCTAAGTAACTAAGTGTGATTGCTTGTTCAAGAATAACTTAACCTTAATATCTATACATACTTCATGATTATCTTATAGAGACATTATTCAATTAATCCCTAACTAAACTCAAATGAAACATGACTTGTGATTAATTGGAACTAGGAAGTTAATGATATAGTGACTAGCCTTTAGAATTGAACCAAGGGCATTAATGTGACTAACTAAGTCTTGACCAAGCTGAAATTTCCCTAAATATAAATCAAGACACTTCTCCAAGAATGTTGGGTTTGCCACTTTTGGAATGATTAGTCACTTTCATGCAATAAGACCAAAACTCACACACTTAATGCATATAGTACTTGTATAGGATGTTTGGTTTCTTTTGCAGGTGCTAGAAGGAGTAAAGGTGCCAAAATGTTGTGTTCAAATCTGAGTCAAACGGCTATACAACGGATACCAATTTTGGACTGGAGCACCCACAGTCGCACCACGGTCGACCGTGCAGGCAACCGTGTGTCAACGACTATTTTTTGAATCCCACTATAAAAGGCAAACATTTAAGAGTATTTGAAGCTAACCCTCTTGCACATTTCAAAGGCTTATCTCCAGTGATCACAAGTGCATCAACTACTACTCAAATGTGATCAAACAAGAGAAGATTCTATGATCTTATAGATATAGAATTGGGTTGTTGTAAACTTACTAATCAAAATCATTTATCTTGTGAGTTTACTTAATATAATGTGTGTCCTAGTATTGTGTTAGTATCATCATTGCAGAGTGTAAAAGTCTTGTAACTTCAATTAGTGGAAGCATAAGCTAGCTTAGTGATCTACTTCCTTAAAGGGACTTAGGAAGTTGATTAATCTTATTTGGAGATTAATACTTGTCCAAGGTGAAGACAAGTTATCTAGGTTGGAGTTGATCTTTCAAAGGGATAGAAAGATTAGGTTTGTTGTCTACTAAAGAAGATTGAAGACTTGTAAATCAGATCTCCACCGGGTTTGGAGAAAAGTGCTTAGTGAAGCAACAAATCCCGATTAGTGTAATCGGGGAGTGGATTAAGGTGGATTAGTTAACATCCACCCGAACCACTATAAATCCTTGTGTCTATGTTCTTTACATTACTTCATTTATTATTTTGAACATATACACTACACATATCAAGTTTGAGTTGAGTTGGTTGATCAAAGTAAAATCGAATTTGGTGATCAATCGAAAAATTGTTAAAAACGTTTTAAGTAACTATTCACCCCCTCTAGTGTAGTGACCCGAACTTTTCCATGTTTATATATATTAATTGAGATTGATATTTACATGATTAAATGTTTCTAACATGTTAAGCAATCAAACTTGTTAAGACTTGATTAATTGAAATATGTTTCATATAGACAATTGACCACCCAAGTTGACCAACGATTCAAGAACGTTAAAACTTGTAAAAACGACATGACGATATATATATGGATATACGTATGGTTAACATGAGATTATGATAAGTAAGTATCTCCATAAGTATATTAACAATGAGTTATATACATATAAACAAGACTACTAACTTAAGGATTTCGAAGCGAGACATATATGTAACGATTATCGTTGTAACGACATTTAAATGTATATATATCATATTAAGATATATTAATATATCATAATATCATGATAATATAATAATTTAACATCTCATTAGATATAATAAACAATGGGTTAACAACATTAATTGAGATCGTTAACTTAAAGGTTTCAAAACAACACTTACATGTAACGACTAACGATGACTTAATGACTCAGTTAAAATGTATATACAAGTAGTGTATTTAGATGTATTAAAATACTTTTGGAAGACTTCAAGACATATATCAAAACACTCATACTTAACGAAAATGGTTACAGTTACTTTTCCATTCTTTTCTTTCATCAAGAATTCTAGTCGTATTCTTACCTGTATTATACACAGCTTCAAAACGTACTTACTATGAGTATATACCAATAGGAACTAGCATGGGATTCCACTCTTGATTATTTCATGTATGACTAATCAATTTTAACTTCTACCATGAGCTAGTCAACTAACTAGAACTCCTTTTAACCCCACTCACCACTCACCAATTACCACTCATCATTCACTCCATTTCACTTCCAATTCTCTTTCTAATTCTCTCTCAACACACACACACTATTATGAACGTATTTTTCCAGTAGTTAATCATCATCTTCATCAAAAATCACTTCAATAATCAAGCTATAATCATCATAGGAAGAACACTTCAAGAACACTTCAAAAATCCCTTCAAGTTTACTAATTTACTTCCAATCTTTATAATCCATTCCAAGTAATAATCTAAGATCAAGAAACCTTTGTTATATACAGTAGGTTATCTTTCTTATTCAAGGTAATATTCATATTCAAACTTTGATTCAATTTCTATAACTATAAACTATCTTAATTCGAGTAAAAATCTTACTTGAACTTGTTTTTGTATCATGATCCTACTTCAAGAACTTTCAAGCCATCCAAGATCCTTTGAAGCTAGATCATTTCTTGTCACTTCCAGTAGGTTTACCTACTAAGATTGAGGTAGTAATGAAGTTCATAATATCATTCGATTCATATATATAAAACTATCTTATTCGAAGGTTTAAACTCGTAATCACTAGAACATAGTTTAGTTAATTCTAAACTTGTTCGCAAACAAAAGTTAATCCTTCTAAATTGACTTTTAAAATTAACTACACACATTTTCTATATCTATATGATATGCTAACTTAATGATTTAAAACCTGGAAACACGAAAAACACCGTAAAACCGGATTTACGCCGTCGTAGTAACACCGCGGGCTGTTTTGGGTTAGTTAATTAAAAACTATGATAAACTTTGATTTAAAAGTTGTTATTCTGAGAAAATGATTTTTATTATGAACATGAAACTATATCCAAAAATTATGGTTAAACTCAAAGTGGAAGTATGTTTTCTAAAATGGTCATCTAGACGTCGTTCTTTCGACTGAAATGACTACCTTGACAAAAACGACTTGCAACTTATTTTTCCGACTATAAACCTATACTTTTCTGTTTAGATTCATAAAATAGAGTTCAATATGAAACCATAGCAATTTGATTCACTCAAAACGGATTTAAAATGAAGAAGTTATGGGTAAAACAAGATTGGATAATTTTTCTCATTTTAGCTACGTGAAAATTGGTAACAAATCTATTCCAACCATAACTTAATCAACTTGTATTGTATATTATGTAATCTTGAGATACCATAGACACGTATACAATGTTTCGACCTATCATGTCGACACATCTATATATATTTCGGAACAACCATAGACACTCTATATGTGAATGTTGGAGTTAGCTATACAGGGTTGAGGTTGATTCCAAAATATATATAGTTTGAGTTGTGATCAATACTGAGATACGTATACACTGTGTCGTGGATTGATTCAAGATAATATTTATCGATTTATTTCTGTACATCTAACTGTGGACAACTATTTGTAGGTTACTAACGAGGACAACTGACTTAATAAACTTAAAACATCAAAATATATTAAAAGTGTTGTAAATATATTTTAAACATACTTTGATATATATGTATATATTGTTATAGGTTCGTGAATCAACCAGTGGCCAAGTCTTACTTCCCGACGAAGTAAAAATCTGTGAAAGTGAGTTATAGTCCCACTTTTAAAATCTAATATTTTTGGGATGAGAATACATGCAGGTTTTATAAATGATTTACAAAATAGACACAAGTATGTGAAACTACATTCTATGGTTGAATTATCGAAATCGAATATGCCCCTTTTTATTAAGTCTGGTAATCTAAGAATTAGGGAACAGACACCCTAATTGACGCGAATCCTAAAGATAGATCTATTGGGCCTAACAAACCCCATCCAAAGTACCGGATGCTTTAGTACTTCGAAATTTATATCATATCCGAAGGGTGTCCCGGAATGATGGGGATATTCTTATATATATGCATCTTGTTAATGTCGGTTACCAGGTGTTCACCATATGAATGATTTTTATCTCTATGTATGGGATGTGTATTGAAATATGAAATCTTGTGGTCTATTGTTACGATTTGATATATATAGGTTAAACCTATAACTCACCAACATTTTTGTTGACGTTTTGATAATGCTAAAAACGAACATATATTTCATAGCATTATTCCTCAAGAAAGACAAGCTTTTAGTTGCAATTGTTCTATTTACAAGTGATATTCGTTTAAATAATAAAAGGTGAAGACAAAAGACAGATTCGACGAATTGAAGACGCAAACGACCAAAAAGCTCAAAAGTACAAAAGACAATCAAAGAGGTTCCAATTATTGATAAGAAACGTCTCGAAATTACAAGAGTACAAGATTCAAAACGCAAAATACAAAATATAAAATTGTACGCAAGGACGTTCGAAAATCCGGAACCGGGACCAGAGAGTCAACTTTTAACGCTCGACGCAACGGACTAAAAATTACAAGTTAACTATGCATATAAATATAATATAATATATAATTAATTATATTAATTATATATATATTATATATATATATTATAAAACCGTCGGCAGAGAAACTCCAAGGGTGTGAGCTGTAAATACATTCTCCGCGACTCGCGGAGTTTGAAGAGGATTTTGCCGCGAGTCGCGGAGCCCCAAATTTCAACTCTGGCTATAAAGCAAACCGAATTCTGATCAAAATTTCATATTCTATTTCTCTCATCTCTCTATCTATACGATATATATATATATATATATATATATATATATATATATATATATATATAATTTATATTTTAATTTTAATTTTAAATATAATTCTAATAATAAGGGTATGTTAGCGAATGTTGTAAGGGTGTAAGTCGAAATTCTGTCCGTGTAACGCTACGCTATTTTTAAATCATTGTAAGTTATGTTCAACCTTTTTATATTAATGTCTCGTAGCTAAGTTATTATTATGCTTATTTAAAACGAAGTAATCATGATGTTGGGCTAATTACTAAAATTGGGTAATTGGGCTTTGTACCATAATTGGGGTTTGGACAAAAGAACGACACTTGTGGAAATTAGATTATGGGCTATTAATGGGCTTTATATTTGTTTAACTAAATGAAAGTTTGTTAATGTTAATATAAAGATTTACAATTGGGCGTCCCTATAAATTACCATATACACTCGATCGGACACGATGGGCGGGGTATTTATATGTACGAATAATCGTTCATTTAACCGGACACGGGAATGGATTAATAGCCACTAGAATAATTAAAACAGGGGTGAAATTACATTCAAGGGTAATTGGTGTAATTGTTAACAAAGTAGTAAAACCTTGGTTTACACGCAGTCGATAACCTGGTGTATTCATTAAACAAAGTATTAAAACCTTGTTACAATTCGAATCCCCAATTAGTTGGAATATTTAACTTCGGGTATAAGAATAATTTGATGAGGACACTCGCACTTTATATTTATGACTGATGGACTGTTATGGACAAAAACCAGACGGACATATTAAATAATCCAGGACAAAGGACAATTAACCCATGGGCATAAAACTAAAATCAACACGTCAAACATCATGATTACGGAAGTTTAAATAAGCATAATTCTTTTATTTCATATTTAATTTCCTTTATTTTATATTTAATTGCACTTCTAATTATCGCACTTTTATTTATTGTTATTTAATCGCACTTTTAATTATCGTACTTTTTAATTATCGCAAGTTTATTTTATCGCACTTTTATTATTCGCAATTTCATTATCGTTATTTACTTTACGCTTTAAATTAAGTCTTTTATTTATTTAATATTCTACATTAGGTTTTAACTGCGACTAAAGTCTTAAAATCGACAAACCGGTCATTAAACGGTAAAAACCCCCTTTATAATAATAATATTACTTATATATATATTTGTATTTTTAATAAAAGTAAACTAATATAGCGTTGAGCTTTGTTTAAAGATTTCCCTGTGGAACGAACCGGACTTACTAAAAACTACACTACTGTACGATTAGGTACACTGCCTATAAGTGTTGTAGCAAGGTTTAAGTATATCCATTCTATAAATAAATAAATATCTTGTGTAAAATTGTATCGTATTTAATAGTTTTTCCTAGTAAAATATAAGCTATTTTATATACACCTCGCATAACATCAAGTATTTTTGGCGCCGCTGCCGGGGAACTATCTTAAAAGCCGGAAGCGCAACGCTAATATAAAAAAAAAAAAAGATTTTTTTAACTTTTATTAAAATTCGGTTTTTGTAAAAATACGTTTTAATTATTCAAAAATATAAAAAAAAAACAAAAATATAAGTATTTTTTTTAAGATTTTGTTAAATATTTAAGTTTTATAAGTTTCTTTATTTTTATTTTAGTTTACAAAAATATAAGTTTAATTTTAATATCTTTTATTTATATAAAAATTAAAAACAGAAAATAAAAAAAAAAATAAATAAAGAAAAACGCGTAAAAATTCAAACCTGTCAGCTGAATTCTGGAACCCCGCGACTCGCGGGGTTTGATGCAATAAATGCCGCGACTCGCGGAGCCTTTCTGACAGGCGACAAAAACCCTAATTCAGCATTAATTACGGTTTTTAATTAATTATTATTATTATTTAAACCTAATTATTATTATTATTATTATTATTTGTTTTATTTTTACTTTTACTTTTTATTTATATATTTTAGTTAAATTAGTTTAATTAATTTGTAAAATTAGTAGTTTTATTAAATAAATAATATAAAAATAATATTTTTATAAAAATTGTACTTTTTACAACTTTTTGTATATTTTTATATTTTGTCCCTTTTTAATCGTTGTAGCGTAATATTTGTATTTTTAGCTCATATTTAATTTTAAAACTTAGTTTTTGCTATAGTTATTTTTACTCCTAGATTTTTAGGCTTTACCGTAGAATTCCTTAAGTGCTTTTTCTTTAGACTAAGATTTAGGTACTTTAGAATTTTGCGACGCCTTTTTAAGTTTTAGTTTCTTTTTAAGTTATTTCCATTTGGGATTTAGTTTCTCCCGTAAGCTTTAATATTTTTAGACCTTTTACTATGTATCAATTATCATTCCAATTAGTAATTTCAATTTGCGATTATAATTTTAAGTTAGTTGTAGTAATAAGGTTAGGTTAGTTAAGTATTTTTAAGTTTTTATAAGTTTCTTTTATTTTTCCGTCACCTTTTATTTTTCAACCATTTTTCTTTTTCGACCTTTTGCGACGAACTCTTTTTCTCTCTTATTTCTCGCCATTCTAGTTTTAGGACATAGATTTTTATTCTACTTCTTATCTAAATTTCTTAAAATTACGAAAATTTATTTTGAGTGGTTAAATTGATAGACATCAAAATTTTCTGGTTCGTAGTATGAAACATCCGCGACTAATCCTCCCGGACGAAGTCGGAATCATCAATATCTGGTTCCATTGCGATGATCGACTCCAAATAGTATCCTTAATATGAGTTAATGCACAGCAGAAGACTTAATTCGTACCTGAGAATAACATGCTTTAAAACGTCAACATAAAGTTGGTGAGATATATAGGTTTGATACTAGCAGCGTTATAACTATGGACCACAAGATTACATATAGTTAAACATAATACACTCCTCGTGTATGAAAAAGTCGTTGAGCACTTGGTAACCATACTTAACATTTAAATCACAGCAGCATATTCTTAAATAAACCCTACACCGTACCAAGTGTAGTAACGAAACGAAGTACTGTGCAACCGTTAAAAACTGGTCGTCCAGCCCGGTTGGGGTTGTCAGGCCCGATAGATCTATCAACAGGATTCGCGTTTACGCTCCTCACGTAAATATTAGCTACCAAGTATAAAGAAATATGCCATGGTACAACTCAACGTAGATTTTTGATCACTTGTGTCCATAACGTAAATCATTTATAAAAACAGCGCATGTATTCTCATCCCAAAAATATTTAAAGTTCAAAAAGGGACTATATACTCACCATACTGTATTTTGTAGTAAAAATACATATAACATCATTTAACATGTGCAAGGTTGGCCTTCGATTCACGAACCTAAATTAATTATATATATTAACACATATGATAGTAATCAAATAATTACAATTAATAATTATATAATATTTATATATTTAGAGTTGTAGTTTATATAGAATTTGTATTACATTTTGTCTATACATTATATCTTAAATTATATATATATATATATATATATATATATATATATATATATATATATATATATATATATATATATATATATATATATATATGTTTATTTCGTATGTACATAAAAATATGTTGTATATATTTATTTATTTGTTAAAATGATAGTTTTGATAATAATAATTTACTAATAATAGTAATAATAATAACTTTATTAATAATGATAATACTAATAATAAAAATGATAATGATAATTTTTAATAATGATAATAAGTTATTTTATTTATATAACTAAACGATAATATTGTTCATAATACCTAATACTAATAATGAGTAATAATAATATTAATTATGATAAAAATGCTTAAAATAATAATTTTACTAATAATATTAATTTTAGTAAAAAGATAATTTTAATTAATAATAATGATATTTATAATAATGATATTTCTAATAATAATAATAATAATAAAAATGAAGTAAATAACTACCTTAATTGAGTAGTCCTTAAAAAAATCCAAGTCCGAGTTTAAACCCGTGACGTCCCGCTAACCCGTTAACGCCTTTGATCATTCTTCTATCTCATTCATTTCCGATTTATATTAAAGCCTACATCTATTTAACTTGTATATTTATCTGTTTTCCTTTTTCCCCTTTTTTTTTCTCTTTTCATCAAACAGTTCGATCCGACTAAACCAAAACCGACCAACCAATCATGATTTCATTATCATTTTTGCTATAACCAACATCATAATAGTTCTAATAGTAACCATCAATAACGTGATCATGTATATCATTATTAACTTGTTTATTATCATCATGATCACAACATGATCATAATCATAATCATCTTCTTTTAAACACATTAACATCAAATTCTAACTAATCATAGCATCATCTTCATTTTCTTAACCACAATCATCTTAATCATCTATTAACATTATCATCACCGTTAATCCTTACTATCATCATCCACCAATACTTCAACATTAAGGCTAACTATCTCATAATTCATAATCCTCATTTTAGCTCAAGAAATATGGCAGTTGGATTAAGACCTCGTTAATATCACACTGGCTAGGGTCACGGCCCAATCTACCTCTCATGTCCAAACCGATTGCAGCCCAAGATACATTTAGTTAGTTGACCCAAGTAATAACTTAATCACGTCCATATATTAGGTGATTTATTTGACCGATAATTAAGAAATAAATATATAAAGTAAGTGGGTTTGGTATCCATCGTTGTCAAATTCTTTTTCATTCACACTTTTATTTATCGATCATCACCATTTTTGTTTCAACATAATCATCATCATTAACACCTTCACGTTACAGTAACATCATCGTTGCTATAACAGAAAACAAGACAGTAGCTTCAATGGATGTTTGGAATGGTGGTTGTTTGCGGTTGTGGACGAAACAGAAAAATATGCGAGTGTGAGCAGGAATTTAGCAGCGACTGTTGGGGTGGCTGTGGTGATGTTCAGGTGGCGGTTTTGTGGTTGAAATGGTGGTCTCACGGTTGAAGAGAGTGGAGGTGGTGGTTGTTGATAACGGTTCACGAAAAAGAAAAACAAGAAGGTGATTAATTGATGGGTGGTTTTGGGTTGTTATAACGAAACACAAAAATATATATATAAGAAGTGGTTTGTTTGAGTGGTGGTGTTTTGTCGTGGTTCTCAAGGTGATAAAGAGTGGTTTACAAGTTGAAGATAGCGATGTATTATTATGGTTATGAGTTTAATGTTTGGACGGTTCAACGAAGAAAAAAAATAGCAACAACCTCTTTTGGTTTTGGTTTATAGATTATTTGAAACAGAAACACGAAGTAAAACTTGCAGAAATCTTCAAAGGTGTTTTAGGTGATGGGTCTTGAAAACCAATAACAACAAAAGTGGTGGTGACGGTTTGAAGAAGAAGAAAGGGATAGAGATAGATGGACGTTTGCGGTTGTTTTGTGGTTTCTAGGGGTGGCGGTTTATTATGGTGACACGGTTTCATTGATTTTGTTGGCGGTTGTTCTTTATAGGTAGCGGTGGTGGTTATCATGGTGGTGTATGGTAGTAAGCAGCGGTGGAAAGTGATGAAAAAGGGTGACCATCGGTTTTGGTCATTGAAATTGATATAACATATATGTTATATATATAGAGGTTTATGACATATAAGTCATGTAGGAAAAAGAAACGTGCAACATAATAATAAAATAGTCTAGCTGTCATGCACTAATCTTAAGGTACCGACAATTTAAAGGGAAGTATTTCGTACCCCGTTGTTAAACGGTGGCGGATAAAAGTCTCCAGAAAAATCCCAAAATTTTAAATTAAATGTCTTTATTTATTTTAGTCATTATGGTATAAAATCCGATCATTAACTATTAAATAAAATTTAACTCATTGTCCACTCTCGATCCCAGGTAAAATATAAGAAGTTTTAAAATTTTAACAAATAACTCTTAAATATATATCTAATAGGCCTATAATTTATATAACTCATTTTTAGGTCACCTTTTATCTTAAAATAGTATAAGTTTGAATTTATCACGCTTAATATCAATCGGACATCAAACTAGTATTACCATCAATTAATGTTTTAAATTATACTCACACTTATTATATATATATTTTCTATATACTTCATTTACATATATAGATATATTTTAAATAATAGTTATTATACATTATTTTATTTTTACATTATTAATTATAACAATTACGTCATATAATATTTCAATTTATATTTCAATTTCATATATTTATATATATATATGTGTATTTATTTGCAAATAGTGGTTCGTGAATCGTCAGGCTTGGTCAAAGGGTAACTGATTATCCTAATAGGGATTTCAGACTTTCTAGACTCAACATTACAGATTTTGCTTATCATGTCGGAAATATATAAAGATTAAGGTTTAAATTTGGTCGGAAATTTCAGGGTCGTTACAGTACCCACCCGTTAAAGAAATTTCGTCCCCGAAATTTGAGGGAGGTCGTCATGGCTAACAATAAAATTGTTTTTATGATAAATATGAATTGATAGAATAGAATTTTTATTACCCTTGAGTATTAAGGATAAATCAATTCAATTATTCGAAGAGTACGAATGAAGCTATCACAAAAGAGTGAGATGTGTAATTAGTGTTTCGTCAAATCTTTTGACGTAGATAGGTTTGATCTCCGGAATTCAAGGGATTAAAGAAATCTTCTATTCAGAAAGAAAATGTATTCGCACGATTTATTAGCACACTGTCGGAATTACAGAATAACAGAAATATCAGGTAAATATTTCCGTGATATGCTTAGAGATTAGATAGAATGTAAGAGTCGTGTAACATGACACATGATGATGGTACTGTGAATCATCACATTTCATTAGAAATTCAACATGACTTACTGTAATATAATGAAGTTGATCAAGTTTCATTATATTATACTAATTCATGCATCAGTTCCCAACGCTACTTCAAAACATTCATATTTTAAACTCAGAGATTTCAGAATTTAGAAACTAACACAGTTTCTTTTATGTTGTAACGCAGATGTTACGGAGAGATAAATATTCTCAGATTAGAATACTTATGAAAATATCTTCAGAAATATTGAGGATATTTATAATGAAAAGGCACGATGATATTGTAAATCTTCTATCATTGATGGATAACGAGAAAGATTTGTCTGTGAAGGTTTGGAATAAGGAGTAAGGTGTTTGCTAATGATTTCAACAGGTACGGAATCATTTGGATCCTTTGAAGTCAGGTTTAGTTTTCATGATTTGTTCACGGCCTCCTTCATACTTTGCTCAAACCTTTTTCCAGTTCTCAACCTTCTCTTTTTCGAAGTTTTACCAACACACTGTACTTTATCATCACACTTTTGACCGTTAAAGTTGTTTACAATTTTTGCTGCTTCATCAGCATTTTGAAAACTAGTTCATGGTCCAGGGTGTTTTTCAGAAACTTCACATTCGAAATATGTAACTCTTAGGGATAGACGTTTTCAGTATAACTGGAGAAGTGCTACAAGATTTTCAAAATACTGATTGCGGATTCCGCCAAAGAGATGACGATCTGCTGGTACATCTGCCGATGATGTTATGAAATATAAAAGGTTCTCCGGTAACGATGGCGAATGGACAACGTATAATTATCGAGGTTATAATAAGAGTAGTCTCACTGAGAAGTCGAAGTGGAGCTGTAACAAAATTAGCTTCTTGAAAAGGAATTGTAGGGTTGTTTTTGCTAATAAATGGCAAAGGATTCAACACGATATGTGTTAAACTATGAATTTGGATTTGAGAGTTTTTCAGGTGCATAAATCTTTTCTTCCGTAGATGAAGTGCGGTTGGTTCATCTTTCCGGTCGAGGTGTTTTCAAGAATCATGAAAAGTTGTGAATGCGAATTGTAATCGTCAAGATACGAATGAGGTTTAAAATAGAATCAAGTGGCAAACTTGAAGAATTGTTTAGTTTCATATGTTATAATCAGCTTTTTAACTTATTTTAATTGTCCAAAGTTAGCAGTCTAATAGTTCGTTTGTCCAATGGTCCAATAAGATAATATATAAATTTTATATATAATATTCGAATTACTTAATACGTATCGTGACCCGTGTACCGGTCTCAGTGTCGATCACAACTCAAAGTATATATATATTTTGGAATCAACTCCGACCCTGTATAGCCAACTCCCATCTTCACATATAGAGTGTCTACGGTTGTTCCGAAATATATATATAGATGGGTCAATATGATAAGTCGAAACCTTGTATACGTGTCTCGTTATTTAAAATGTGTAAAATAAATAAATATATATCATGACCCATTATACAACGTGTTGTCTCAGAATTAATCCGACGTATTGCTGTACATGTGTCCCGACAGTATGTACAGTGCAGAAATTAAAATTGTGAGAATGTAAATTGCGATAAATTAAATGTTAATCAGTTAGATGGGAACAGTTAGCCGGAACAGTTAGCGTGGATTCCTATCACAATTTCAATTAATTAATTCGTTTGTTTCTAACACTTTTTATTTTCGTCCAATGTTTTCTTCATTATGCCATTTGTTGGATTCTGATAGGTCAAAATCCAAATATGAAATTTGAATAGAAATGGTTATTCTGTGGTGAATGGATACGTATATCGGTAGTTGTAAGTAGGATAATAAATGATCGTTGAATCAGATTCGAAGAATGTACAGTGTAACTTATTAATGTGAATTCTAAATATTCCTCGGGTACTACCCACCCGTTAAAATATTTTCATCATTAACAGTTTGTATGAAAGAATTTTTAATTACAATCTTTATGAAAATATACTTGCATATATATTTTCTTCAGATGTAATCATAGATTTAATGAGTCAATAAGATATTAAACTCATCAGGTTTATTGTTAATACTAGAATACATAATCTCTAAAGCATTAGAGATTACTTAGTCGCCATATTGAACGAAGGTAATGAGGTAGAACAATACGTAGAACGAAATTAATTGATGTAGAACGATATGTAGAACGAAGATCATGCTCGAAGTATAAATGGTGATATTGAGGTGTGTGATGTTGATATCCGAGTTACAGATTATGATGTTGAGGTTTACGACGCGGTTGTGGTTTGGGGGTGATAAGGGTACTATTAGCGTTGGTGATGGTGATGCTGACTATGCTGCTGGTGTTTGCAACCCTCGCACTATGTTCTCCAAAGTCGTCGAGCGCGAAGTTCGTTAATTTCTGCTAGTATACTGGAATGGTTGGCGATTGAAGCAATCGAATGAACAAGATTCGAGATATGGGATAATATATAATCGTGTCAAAATACTCGAGAAATGAGAGAGAAAATGGTTTCTCGAACAGGTTTGCCAGTAAGTGCTTCAGATTCATCGCCAAGAGGCAATTTGGTGGATGGAAAGGATCTTCGATGTGGAATGATTTTCGAATATAGGATGATATTCTAACTACATAGAATATCTTTATATATATATAACACTAAAGATTTCGTAGACTACAGAAGAACCTATGGCATTTGTCAAGCAGGTCTACAGATGCGCTAATATATGAATTATCAGATACGCTAAGATATGAGTTTCGTCTATACACTATCGGTGTACTAAATGCAGTAAGACGTGTCTAGACTTAAGAATGATAAGCAGGAAATTTCCTAAGGATGATAAGCAGACGATTTCCGACTAGAATGATAAGCAAAACTTTTTGACATGCAAACACGGTCGAAGTCCAGACTCACTAATGTATCCTAACAAGTTACCAGTTAGACACACTAATGCAGACCTGGTTCGCTAAGACCAACGCTCTGATACCAACTGAAACATCCGCGACTAATCCTCCCGGACGAAGTCGGAATCATCAATATCTGGTTCCATTGCGATGATCGACTCCAAATAGTATCCTTAATATGAGTTAATGCACAGCAGAAGACTTAATTCGTACCTGAGAATAACATGCTTTAAAACGTCAACATAAAGTTGGTGAGATATATAGGTTTGATACTAGCAGCGTTATAACTATGGACCACAAGATTACATATAGTTAAACATAATACACTCCTCGTGTATGAAAAAGTCGTTGAGCACTTGGTAACCATACTTAACATTTAAATCACAGCAGCATATTCTTAAATAAACCCTACACCGTACCAAGTGTAGTAACGAAATGAAGTACTGTGCAACCGTTAAAAACTGGTCGTCCAGCCCGGTTGGGGTTGTCAGGCCCGATAGATCTATCAACAGGATTCGCGTTTACGCTCCTCACGTAAATATTAGCTACCAAGTATAAAGAAATATGCCATGGTACAACTCAACGTAGATTTTTGATCACTTGTGTCCATAACGTAAATCATTTATAAAAACAGCGCATGTATTCTCATCCCAAAAATATTTAAAGTTCAAAAAGGGACTATATACTCACCATACTGTATTTTGTAGTAAAAATACATATAACATCATTTAACATGTGCAAGGTTGGCCTTCGATTCACGAACCTAAATTAATTATATATATTAACACATATGATAGTAATCAAATAATTACAATTAATAATTATATAATATTTATATATTTAGAGTTGTAGTTTATATAGAATTTGTATTATATTTTGTCTATACATTATATCTTAAATTTTATATATATATATATATATATATATATATATATATATATATATATATATATATATATATATATATATATATATATATATATATATGTTTATTTCATATGTACATAAAAATATGTTGTATATATTTATTTATTTGTTAAAATGATAGTTTTGATAATAATAATTTACTAATAATAGTAATAATAATAACTTTATTAATAATGATAATACTAATAATAAAAATGATAATGATAATTTTTAATAATGATAATAAGTTATTTTATTTATATAACTAAACGATAATATTGTTCATAATACCTAATACTAATAATGAGTAATAATAATATTAATTATGATAAAAATGCTTAAAATAATAATTTTACTAATAATGTTAATTTTAGTAAAATGATAATTTTAATTAATAATAATGATATTTATAATACTGATATTTCTAATAATAATAATAATAATAAAAATGAAGTAAATAACTACCTTAATGGAGTAGTCCTTAAAAAAATCCAAGTCCGAGTTTAAACCCGTGACGTCCCGCTAACCCGTTAACGCCTTTGATCATTCTTCTATCTCATTCATTTCCGATTTATATTAAAGCCTACATCTATTTAACTTGTATATTTATCTGTTTTCCTTTTTCCCTTTTTTTTTTCTCTTTTCATCAAACAGTTCGATCCCACTAAACCAAAACCGACCAACCAATCATGATTTCATTATCATTTTTGCTATAACCAACATCATAATAGTTCTAATAGTAACCATCAATAACGTGATCATGTATATCATTATTAACTTGTTTATTATCATCATGATCACAACATGATCATAATCATAATCATCTTCTTTTAAACACATTAACATCAAATTCTAACTAATCATAGCATCATCTTCATTTTCTTAACCACAATCATCTTAATCATCTATTAACATTATCATCACCGTTAATCCTTACTATCATCATCCACCAATACTTCAACATTAAGGCTAACTATCTCATAATTCATAATCCTCATTTTAGCTCAAGAAATATGGCAGTTGGATTAAGACCTCGTTAATATCACACTGGCTAGGGTCACGGCCCAATCTACCTCTCATGTCCAAACCGATTGCAGCCCAAGATACATTTAGTTAGTTGACCCAAGTAATAACTTAATCACGTCCATATATTAGGTGATTTATTTGACCGATAATTAAGAAATAAATATATAAAGTAAGTGGGTTTGGTATCCATCGTTGTCAAATTCTTTTTCATTCACACTTTTATTTATCGATCATCACCATTTTTGTTTCAACATAATCATCATCATTAACACCTTCACGTTACAGTAACATCATCGTTGCTGTAACAGAAAACAAGACAGTAGCTTCAATGGACGTTTGGAATGGTGGTTGTTTGCGGTTGTGGACGAAACAGAAAAATATGCGAGTGGGAGCAGGAATTTAGCAGCGACTGTTGGGGTGGCTGTGGTGATGTTCAGGTGGCGGTTTTGTGGTTGAAATGGTGGTCTCACGGTTGAAGAGAGTGGAGGTGGTGGTTGTTGATAACGGTTCACGAAAAAGAAAAACAAGAAGGTGATTAATTGATGGGTGGTTTTGGGTTGTTATAACGAAACACAAAAATATATATATAAGAAGTGGTTTGTTTGAGTGGTGGTGTTTTGTCGTGGTTCTCAAGGTGATAAAGAGTGGTTTACAAGTTGAAGATAGCGATGTATTATTATGGTTATGAGTTTAATGTTTGGACGGTTCAACGAAGAAAAAAAATAGCAACAACCTCTTTTGGTTTTGGTTTATAGATTATTTGAAACAGAAACACGAAGTAAAACTTGCAGAAATCTTCAAAGGTGTTTTAGGTGATGGGTCTTGAAAACCAATAACAACAAAAGTGGTGGTGACGGTTTGAAGAAGAAGAAAGGGATAGAGATAGATGGACGTTTGCGGTTGTTTTGTGGTTTCTAGGGGTGGCGGTTTATTATGGTGACACGGTTTCATTGATTTTGTTGGCGGTTGTTCTTTATAGGTAGCGGTGGTGGTTATCATGGTGGTGTATGGTAGTAAGCAGCGGTGGAAAGTGATGAAAAAGGGTGACCATCGGTTTTGGTCATTGAAATTGATATAACATATATGTTATATATATAGAGGTTTATGACATATAAGTCATGTAGGAAAAAGAAACGTGCAACATAATAATAAAATAGTCTAGCTGTCATGCACTAATCTTAAGGTACCGACAATTTAAAGGGAAGTATTTCGTACCCCGTTGTTAAACGGTGGCGGATAAAAGTCTCCAGAAAAATCCCAAATTTTTAAATTAAATGTCTTTATTTATTTTAGTCATTATGGTATAAAATCCGATCATTAACTATTAAATAAAATTTAACTCATTGTCCACTCTCGATCCCAGGTAAAATATAAGAAGTTTTAAAATTTTAACAAATAACTCTTAAATATATATCTAATAGGCCTATAATTTATATAACTCATTTTTAGGTCACCTTTTATCTTAAAATAGTATAAGTTTGAATTTATCACGCTTAATATCAATCGGACATCAAACTAGTATTACCATCAATTAATGTTTTAAATTATACTCACACTTATTATATATATATATTTTCTATATACTTCATTTACATATATAGATATATTTTAAATAATAGTTATTATACATTATTTTATTTTTACATTATTAATTATAACAATTACGTCATATAATATTTCAATTTCATATATTTATATATATATATGTGTATTTATTTGCAAATAGTGGTTCGTGAATCGTCAGGCTTGGTCAAAGGGTAACTGATTATCCTAATAGGGATTTCAGACTTTCTAGACTCAACATTACAGATTTTGCTTATCATGTCGGAAATATATAAAGATTAAGGTTTAAATTTGGTTGGAAATTTCAGGGTCGTTACATAGTAATAGTTGGATTTGTACGTGGACCGGGTTATTGGAGCCAAACAGTCCTCAATTATATTGAGACCAAACGAATCCTGCCCCTCTGCTGCATCTTTTGGCTATTCGAAACGTGGGCAAAATCAGAAAAGTCTATTAATTGGATAACTTATTATAATTTTTCTTTCCTTTTAAAAACTAATAGGATATTCAGTGGATGCACCGAGCAAGACGTTCACCACCTTTTGTACGTTCACCACCTGTAACTAGATCAAGACATTTAGCAAATATAACCGCCGTTGATTTTTCTTTAGAATCGTCATCCAGTCGACCAAGTACTTCAGTTCAAATTTCCGATAATCCATTTTTTGAACCCAACCTCACAATTGAGAATCCAGAGAATATTCAGGAACGGTTCATAGATCCTGAACCATTAAACTTTCCTCCGGAACCACCAATCATTCAAACAGAGATTGTTGAGGAACGAACCATTAAATCAGAATCATCTAGTGATACCGATTCAACAAATTCAATTATGGAGAATCTGGAACCTTTAAGTATGGAAGACCGAATGAGAGCTAAACGCACTGGCCAAGGTCACGCAATTACTCATCCAGACATTAATGCGCCAGATTATGAAATCAAAGGACAAATTCTACACATGGTGACTAATCAATGCCAATTTAGTGGTGCGCCGAAGGAAGATCCAAATGAACATCTACGTACCTTTAATAGGATCTGCACACTATTTAAAATCCGAGAAGTGGAGGATGAACAGATATATCTCATGTTATTTCCCTGGACTTTAAAGGGAGAAGCCAAAGATTGGTTGGAATCGTTACCTGAAGGGGCGATCGATACATGGGACGTTTTAATTGACAAATTTCTTAAACAATTCTTTCCTGCATCTAAAGCCGTAAGACTTCAAGCAGAAATTGTTACGTTCACACAGAAACCAAATGAAACTCTATATGTGGCGTGGACAAGATATGGAAAGTTGTTAAGAGGATGTCCGCAACATGGTTTAGACACCTGTCAAATAGTACAAATATTCTACCAAGGATGCGACATCACTATAAGGAAAGACATAGATATAGCAGCTGGTGGTTCTATTATGAAGAAAACCGAAACTGATGCTTACAAAATTATTGATAACACTGCTTCCCACTCACATGAGTGGCACCAAGAAAAAGATATCATTAGATCATCTAAAGCAGCTAGAGCCGATTCTAGCCATGACTTAGATTCCATTTCCGCAAAGATAGATGCTGTGGAGAGACGAATGGAAAAGATGACTAAAGATATTCACTCAATACGAATTAGTTGTGAGCAGTGTGGAGGACCACATTTGACAAAAGATTGTCTCAGTATTGAATTAACAATGGAACAAAGAGAGAATATTTCATACATAAACCAAAGGCCTGGAAATAATTATCAGAATAATTATCAACCGCTAAGACCGATTTACAATCAAAACCAGAATTATAATCGAAATATTCCATACAACAACCAACAAGGTCCTAGCAATCAACAAGTATCCAATAATACTTACAATCAGCAAAGACCTAATTTTCAAAACAAACCACCACAATAAACCGATGATAAAAAACCGAATTTAGAAGATATGATGACGAAGCTAGTTGAAACTCAAACGCAGTTTTTCACATCTCAAAAACAAACCAATGAACAAAATGCTCAAGCATTTAGAAATCAACAAGCTTCTATTCAAAATCTGGAACAAGAAGTAAGTAACCTAGCAAGATTAATAGGTGAAAGAAAACCGGGAAGTCTACCTAGCGATACAAATGCTAACCCCCGGAATGAAACAGCTAAAGCCATTACCACAAGAAGTGGTACAACACTTAAACCACCTGAAATACCTGTAACTTCTGATGAAACCATTCCTACTCCACAAGAACCACAACCTGATCAAGATAAGGAAAAAGAACCGGTAGTTGAAAAGGTTAATGAAGATAACACAGTTAAGGATAAACCTTATGTTAAACCATACCAACCACCACTTCCTTACCCGAGTAAAATGGAAAAAGAAAAACTTGAAGCCGAGCAATCCAAATTTTTGGATATGTTTAAACAGATAAATGTAAATCTTCCTTTCATTGATGTGATTTCAGGAATGCCAAGATATGCTAAATTCTTGAAAGATCTAATCACGAATAGAAAGAAAATGGAAGAACTCTCGGCTGTTACTATGAATGCTAATTGTTCAGCAGTGCTGTTGAATAAGATACCAGAAAAACTATCTGATCCAGGAAGTTTCACAATTCCATGTTTTCTGGGTAGTCTTAGTTCAATAGAAGCATTGGCAGACTTAGGTGCTAGTATAAATCTAATGCCGTATTCACTATACGCTAAACTAGACCTTGGAGAATTGAAACCAACCAGAATAAGCATACAACTAGCCGATAGATCAATAAAATATCCTAGAGGGATAATGGAGAACATGCTAGTTAAAGTTGGTACTTTAGTATTTCCAGTAGATTTTGTTGTTTTGGACATGGAAGAAGATTCTCAAGTTCCTCTCATATTAGGAAGACCATTCTTAAACACGGCTAAAGCAATGATAGACGTGTTCGGTAAGAAATTGACCCTAAGTATAGAGGATGAGAGTGTTACCTTTTCAGTTGATAGAGCAATGCAACAACCACAATCTGCAGATGATACATGTTATTATATTCAAACTATAGATGCACATGCAGAATTATTAGAAGAATTTCCAGAATTACAAGGAACAGGAGGATGTTCTTTAGGAGAAGGTAATGAACCAATTGATGAAGCTGAAATGTTAGCTACACTTATAGCTAATGGATATGAACCAACAACAGAAGAAATTCAAATGCTAAAAGAAGAAGACAGATATCGATATAAATCATCGATAGAAGAACCTCCGAAATTAGAGTTAAAGCCACTTCCAAACCATTTGGAATACGCTTATTTACATGGTGAATCTGAATTACCTGTAATAATATCGTCTTCTCTTACTGAAAATGAGAAATCACAACTCATTTCTGTGTTGAAAGCTCATAAACCAGCCATTGCATGGAAGATTCATGATATTAAAGGAATAAGTCCTTCGTATTGCACACATAAAATCCTTATGGAAGAAGGTCATAAAACGTATGTGCAACGCCAACGAAGACTAAATCCTAATATGCAAGATGTAGTTAAGAAAGAGATTATTAAACTGCTAGATGCAGGTTTAATTTATCCAATCTCTGATAGTCCATGGGTAAGCCCAGTTCAATGCGTACCTAAGAAGGGTGGACATGACTGTCATTACAAATGAGAAAAATGAGCTTATTCCTACTAGGACTATAACAGGATGGCGTGTATGTATTGATTATAGAAAATTAAATGACGCCACCAGAAAAGATCACTTTCCCTTACCTTTCATAGATCAAATGTTGGAAAGATTAGCCGGAAATAGTTACTATTGTTTTCTAGATGGATTTTCCGGATATTTTCAAATTCCAATAGCACCCGAAGACCAAGAGAAAACCACATTTACGTGCCCTTATGGTACTTTTGCTTACAAACGCATGCCATTTGGACTTTGTAACGCCCCTGCAACCTTTCAAAGGTGTATGATGGCGATTTTTCACGACATGATAGAAGAATGCATGGAAGTTTTCATGGATGACTTTTCAGTCTTTGGTGATACATTTAAATCATGTCTAGTTAATCTGGAACGAATGCTAATTAGATGCGAAAAATCAAATCTAGTACTTAATTGGGAGAAATGCCATTTCATGGTTAAAGAAGGCATCGTTCTTGGACATAAAATTTCAAAAGAAAGAATTGAAGTGGATAGAGCTAAAGTAGATGTAATTGCTAAACTTCTACATCCCACCAATGTTAGAGGAGTTAGGAGTTTTCTAGGGCATGCCGGTTTTTACCGACGTTTCATAAAAGATTTTTCTAAAATTGCCACTCCTATGAATAAACTTCTAGAAAAGGATGCGCCATTCATCTTTTCAGATGAGTGTATCAAATCTTTTAATATTCTTAAAGAGAAACTCACTAATGCACCGATCATGATAACACCAAATTGGAATCTACCATTTGAACTAATGTGCGATGCAAGTGATTTTGCAATGGGAGCCGTTTTAGGACAAAGGATTGAAAAACGATTTCAACCTATATATTATGCTAGTAAGACGTTACAAGGAGCACAAACGAACTATACAACTACTGAAAAAGAACTCCTTGCTATTGTCTTTGCTTTTGACAAATTTCGATCATATCTCGTTCTAGCAAAAACGGTGGTCTATACCGACCATTCTGCTCTTAGATACCTATTTTCAAAACAAGATGCTAAACCAAGATTAATCCGTTGGATCTTACTCTTACAAGAGTTTGATATTGAAATCCGAGATAAAAGAGGAGCAGAAAATCTCGCCGCTGATCATCTTTCTCGTCTTGAAAATCCCGAATTAGAAGTTCTAAATGAATCGGCCATACAAGACAACTTTCCTGATGAATATCTATTGAAGATAGATTATAAAGAAATCCCATGGTTTGCAGACTATGCAAACTACTTAGTTTGTGGATTCCTTGAAAAAGGATTATCGTACCAAAGACGAAAGAAATTCTTCAGTGATATAAAACACTATTTATGGGAAGATCCACACCTGTTTAAAAGTTGTCCCTATGGAATAATACGCCGATATGTATTTGGAGATGAAGCTAGTAAAATTTTAAACCATTGTCACACAGGACCAACAGGAGGGCATTATGGGCCTCAACTAACAGCAAGAAAAGTTTATGAAGCTGGATTATATTGGCCTACAATTTACAAAGACGCACACCTTCTTTGCAAATCCTGTGATGCATGTCAAAGGGCCGGAAAAATAAGTCAACGTGATGAAATGCCACAAAATGTCATCCAAGTATGTGAAGTATTTGATATTTGGGGTATTGACTTTATGGGTCCATTTCCAAAATCTAATAATAATATATATATACTCGTAGCCATTGATTATGTATCTAAATGGGCAGAAGCACAAGCTCTCCCAACTAACGATGCACGAGTTGTAGTCAACTTTTTAAAACGTCTTTTTGCAAGGTTTGGAACACCGAAAGCTTTAATAAGTGATCGGGGTACTCATTTCTGTAATAATCAACTTGAGAAAGTTCTTAAAAGATATGGAGTAACTCATAAAATCTCCACCGCATATCATCCACAAACAAGTGGACAAGTTGAAAATACAAACCGAGCTTTAAAACGTATTCTAGAGAAAACCGTAGGATCAAATCCGAAGGAATGGTCCATTAAATTGGAGGATGCACTATGGGCTTTTAGAACAGCCTACAAAACTCCAATTGGAACCACACCTTTTAGACTTGTTTATGGAAAAGCATGTCATCTTCCAGTAGAAATTGAACACAAAGCATTTTGGGCTTTGAAAACATGTAATCTTGATTTACATGAAGCCGGACGTCTACGATTAAGTCAACTAAACGAATTAGAAGAATTAAGACATGAAGCATACGAAAATTCGTTAATCTATAAAGAAAGAACGAAGAAATGGCATGATAAAAGAATCAGAAGTTCAAAAGAATTTAAAGAAGGAGACAGAGTTCTTCTTTTCAATTCACGATTCAAGCTATTTCCTGGAAAATTGAAATCAAGATGGTCTGGACCATTCATAGTCAAAAGAGTTTTCCCATACGGAACGATAGAATTAATAAATTCAAATGGGATTGAATTTAAAGTTAATGGTCACAGAGTTAAACATTACATACATGGTCCGATGGAAGTCGACAACGAAGTTAATCACAATTTCGACACCACAGCTAACTAAGTGTGGGGAGAATCAAGTCTTTAAAGGATAATATGTATTTCTGTTAGAGTTAGATTGTCTGTTTTCGTGTAGTTCTCGAAAATGGAACCCGAATGGTCTTTCCCTAGCAGACCCTAAAGAACTAGTCTTCTCCCCCCATTCTGAATTTTTATTTTTTTAGGTTTTTACGAAATGAAGACTGCCTGTGAACTAAACCATGGTCTAATGCTACACGCTTTGATCACTAAACGTAATAATGACATACTACCGAGTGAAATAGTATCAGTAATCAGAGAAAGAATGGACGGAGTTAGAAAAGAATCCAGATGCGAAGATAATAAGTTACAATTTGGTAAATGAAAATCAAAATCCGCAGCAAAAAGAAGAGCACGACACCTAGAAAGATGTCACAAATGCGGAAAATGGTCACATGGAGGTAAATGTTCAAATAATCAAACCTATTCAAATACCGAATTTGTTACTTTATGCAGAGACGGACCGTTCATATGTTTAGAAGAAAAGACACTGAATGCTCGAGGTTACGCCTATGTAGCCATGGAAAATCAATTAAACCGACTATCTTATGAATGGAATAGATCATATAACTAAGAAATCTATTTCACAGGTATGTCTGTACAGTTTTTAGTTTTTATTTTTATTTTTAACCTTTTGATAATAAACGCTAATTTGTTCGCTAAAAAGTATTAAATTGGTATTGAATAAAATTAGGTTTGGCGACCGAAATTATTGATATCATTCAAAAATTTATTACATCACTGCGAAATTTAACGTTTATTCTTAAGGTATAAATATCTTTAATCAATCAACCCAAAATATTTCAAAAATTCGTCATGAGTTAAATTAGGTCTTGGAACCGAAATTACTTTACCGAAAAGAGGGGCGCATATTTTTGATAATATTTGATTGATTAAAGTAGGATAAAAAGACAAAAAGATTTTTAATTTTATTTTTACCATGTTTTTAAAATTAATATTTAAATCTTAAATTAATATTGTAAACTTTGTAAAAACAATATATTTAAAATATTTGAAAAATTAATATAAGTTTGATATGAATTTATGAATTTTTAAATTAAGTTTGGTGTGAATTTTTAAAATATAAATTTTTAATTTTATGCATTTTAAATTTTAAGTTTGGTGTGAATTTTTAATATTAATTTTGAATTTCATATTTAAGTTGTGTGAATTTAAAAACAAAAATTTACTTTATCTCATTAAGTTAAGAATATGATTTTTAAAATTCGTCGTAAGTTGAAGACTAGGTCTTTGAACCGAAATTGCTTTACCCAAGGGAGGGACGAGAACTTTTATTATCATTATTTTTAATCTTTTTGATTTAAAGTATGCCAAAAACATTAAAAAACCCAAAAATCTTAGCTTTTAAAACAATCGCTACAAAAAGACAAATTTTAAAATTTTGTCGAAGGACGGACTAGGACATCGATCCGAAACGACCTCGTCCTAAATAACAAGGGAAACAAAAATTTAAAATTAATTACTTAATTGTTTTAATAAGTTAATGATTATAAAAAAAAAAAAAAAAATAAAATTACCAAACTCCGCGACTCGCGGAGTTTGGTGCTTAAATCTTCGCGACTCGCGGAGGGACCGAAAATCAGAAAAAAAAATATAAAGAGCTGAACGATCAGTTCACTCCCCCACACAAAAACACAGCAAAGAACAGCCGAAAAAAACTGCGCAAAAACACGAAAAACACCCTAAAAAACCACAATTTTTAACCGTTAATCACCAAATTTTTTGCTAAAATCATGTTGAGAAGGATGCTATCTAAGAATTACTCAAGAAAAACGGTAAATTTCTACACCTAAACACCATTTAATTCGAAATTTGGTGTTCTTGAGCTATTTTTTTTCCAATTTGATTTTGATGCTTTTTAGTGTAATTAGGCTTAAATTGTTTATGTATTATGCTTGTATAACCTAGATTGATGCTGTTTAACATGATTAGAAGCCTTAAACTTCAAATTTTGAGTAATCTAGGGTTTGTGTTCTTGAGCAAATTTGGGGCTTTTTGATATAAACAGGTTATGGCCGATTTTTGTCATGAATTGTTGCTAAATTGAGTAGTGTAACATGTCTAGGTAGTTAAATGATCCAAACTTTGAGCCTAAACATGATTTTGAGAATTAAAGTGGACTTTTTCAAGTCTAAAATTCATGAACTTGATTTTTGAAAGATAATGCCATTTGAGACTTGTTTAATTGCTAGTAATGATTATTTTGACATGTTATTTGAGTTGAATGCTTATGAACTTGGTGAACATTTTCGTATATGCTTATTTGAAAAAGTGTAGATTTGATGAAAATATGAAAATGAGCTTAAGTTTGATATAAATTGATAATGTCATTGTAATTATTTTGATTGATGATTTTGCTGACACTAATGCATATTTGGATGCACAAAATTTGTGTTTGATGTGTTTTGCAGAATGAAAGGGGTGAATCTTCATCCCAAGCCCGCAATGCTCCTGCTGAGAATTTGGAACAACAGGAGGTGGATAACTACTACAAGCAGGATGTACCTCATCCAGTCATGACTTTTTCCGATATGCACTTGGAAGAGTTGCACCCGAACCTGAGATTTGACAGACTTTGGATAGATTATCCAAAATATCAACGGGGTTTGCATACTCTTCACTCTAAGGTTGTTGAGGTACCGAGGGTCATAGAATGGGGACCCTTAGAAGCTGTAGAATTGGCCGGGCCAATTAGGGAATTACTTGTACAGAGGTATGGTAATTCTTCTTTTAATGACTGGATATGTTTATTCACCATACGCAGACCTGTATATAAAGTATGGTGTGAAGAATTGTTATGTAGTATAGAGTTGAATGATCGGGTAGCTAGTTTAACCGATCGTTCTTTTATTAGATTTTTGTTAGGCGGTTCGATGCGCCACATGTCTTTACTGGACATGGCTCAGGCTTTACGTATATATACGCCTGAGGAGTTAGCGTCTGCCGATTGTAGAGGATTGATACTAAACGGTAGAAAGATATATGAGAATTTTGATACACACGGTGTGTGGAGTCAAATGACAAGCCATCACCGTTTCAAAGGGGGAAATTACTCTTATTTGGATATAGATAGAGCCGAATTAAGAGTGATACATTGGTTTTTAGCTAATTCGATTACACAAAGGGGTAAGAACAAGGAAAAAGTAAATGAACAGGATTTGTTTTACCATATGTGTATTCGAGACCCACAAAGCGCTGTAAGTATACCATATTGTGTGGGTTATTATTTATCAGCTATGGTTCGGGGGATGCGACCACATAGCATAATAGGAGGTGGTATTTTTATTACTTTGATTGGTGAATATCTCGGTGTGGATATAAGTCGGGGGGATTATTACTAGAAGAGCCGGAACCCCGCGATACTATAGGTTTAAATGTATACCATGGTGCGAAAGTTTTGAAGAGGCGAAATAACGCCGCAGTACGATACCATGGTAGACATCCACAGGTAGAGAGAAACCAGCAGCAAGGTAATGTAGGAGGGGGGAATGAGATGCAAGAAATGCATAGGTTTATAGCTTCTCAGGAATACGAAAATGCTAGACAGAGAGCATTTGAAGATTGGCAAGTTCATCAGAACCAGATCATAGCTCATTGCCAACATATAGGTAGAAACTATATTCCTACACCGAAACCCATCTTCCCTCCTTGGTCTATAGAGATGCAGCCACCATATCCTACGTATGACCCTGCTGAAGCATTCTATAGCACTTATGGTTATGCCTGGAACCCCTATTGGTACCAATATCATCCTTAGTTTACTTATTATTTTTTTTATTATTTTGTAATTTGTAATTATTGATACGTTTAATACTTTTGTTAATATTGTAATCATTTTTATAATTATCTAACTTTTATTCTTAGATTTTAATAATTTTTGAATGTGGGGTAATATACCAAACTTCAAAAATATGTATATATGTTTGCAGTTTATCTTATGTACACAACAGGGTAAAACAACGCATTTTCAAAGACTGGCATTAAGTTCAGCAAAAGCAACTAATTTTGACGACAAGATGCAAAATATATGTGAAATAACAACAAGACGGAATGAACAATTGATGTGCACCATTTATCATTCAGCAAACAAACGCCAATATATTTGGAAACTTTGGTAAAATTTAATCATTTTCACACTAATCACCCTCAATAATTTAAATTGTTACTGATTTCTTGCAAATGAGGGCATTGCAAGATCTTAAGTGTGGGAAGGGGTTAAATTCTTTCGGATTTTAAAATTTTTATCTTAAACACTTGGTTACCATTAAAAATACTAGTAAAGCAGTAGTTGTATTAGAATCTAGTGCTCTCTGATAAAAAAGAACAGCCCTAGTCTTATATACTGACTACCCAATTCTAGTAAAATTTTTCAAAATTTTCAATTAAATGAATTCAAAATCATGTTTATACATATTTATGAACGATAAAACTAGGTTTTAACACCGAAATTATTGTTATCTCAGAAAGAACATAAATTAAGAAACAAACTAAAATGTCAAAATTCATTTAAAATGGAATAGAGGACGATAAAAAGGAAAATAAAAGCCAAGTGTGGGAAAATTTACCAAGTTATTTTAAACATATGTCACATATATCTGTAACAAATAACTGAAAATACTTTTGCTTTGGACTAAACTAAACTGTTTTACCCGATGAAAGAAAAGAAGAGATGGATCTACACGATGAATCAATTCCATCACTAAAAGGAAGTAAAGTCTTCCGAAAAAGAAACGCGCTTCTTGATTTAGGTCATGAAGTTGTCGTCCAGACCAGCTGTAGGTTGACGAAAAATCTAGAAAAGTCATCATTAAAATCAGCAGGAAATCCACGGACCTCAGCATTAAACAGGGTCGCCAAGTGGTCAGATTTATCCTAACCATGAGAAGGATTTATCTCGTACAATGGGGGGGCACCATGCAAATTAGCTGGATAAGACTAATGAATCAGATCCCCAGAAAGGATAATCTCCTTAAAGATTAAAAATCAGCTTTTAAGACTGATATTACTCAATCCTAGAGATTGACCTTAAAGATTGAGAATTACAAACTCATGGAATTCAATGATATCTAAACTCGAGCTTGAACGAGAAAATATTTTGATCAAAATTACAAACCGATTTGTTTTCTGAAAACCCATTTTCAATGCGTTCATTACCATTGAACGTAAAATCCTAGGAATTCACCTGGAATTCATTAGGTCACCTGAACTAAATCGGGTGTCAACCGTAAGAACGGTGGTTGCATAGTGGTCAAAGACAGGACCTTGTGCCAGACCGAAAAAAATTATAAGGGTGAGCTTTACTATTGCTCCTACCAAGGATAGTAATTGCGTCCGACACGTTATAGACCATAATTAAAAGCATGTCACGGGACATTGCCTTAACAGTTGCTTGTTCAACGCTTTCCTTTACAACCGGACGGTAGTTTACCGAAAGGTAATATACGGGACAAGTAAACTGGATGTGTTGCTTTCCAAATACAAGGTTAGCAAGTGGGTGACACAAAACTGTAAGTTTTGAGCTAAAATTTTCAAATCTTAAACCCACCAAACCCACAAAAATATTTTGCAAACACCGGTAAAGGGTTATTCCGGAAAACTTATCTAGGGTAAAAACTAGATTTAATTTTCAAAAGATCAAATGTTTTCATAAAGATCCAATTTCCTTAATGGATCTAAATTTTTATAGTCATGTGGGACTGTAAACCATATCGTTACTACCATTGTTTATACCGCCGTATAAAAATCACTGATGTACAAAGTGTGAAGAATAAAGAAGTGATTCTAGTATTTCAAGACAATATTGCTTGAGGACAAGCAACGCTCAAGTGTGGGAATATTTGATAATGCTAAAAACGAACATATATTTCATAGCATTATTCCTCAAGAAAGACAAGCTTTTAGTTGCAATTGTTCTATTTACAAGTGATATTCGTTTAAATAATAAAAGGTGAAGACAAAAGACAGATTCGACGAATTGAAGACGCAAACGACCAAAAAGCTCAAAAGTACAAAAGACAATCAAAGAGGTTCCAATTATTGATAAGAAACGTCTCGAAATTACAAGAGTACAAGATTCAAAACGCAAAATACAAAATATAAAATTGTACGCAAGGACGTTCGAAAATCCGGAACCGGGACCAGAGTCAACTTTTAACGCTCGACGCAACGGACTAAAAATTACAAGTTAACTATGCATATAAATATAATATAATATATAATTAATTATATTAATTATATATATATTATATATATATATTATAAAACCGTCGGCAGAGAAACTCCAAGGGTGTGAGCTGTAAATACATTCTCCGCGACTCGCGGAGTTTGAAGAGGATTTTGCCGCGAGTCGCGGAGCCCCAAATTTCAACTCTGGCTATAAAGCAAACCGAATTCTGATCAAAATTTCATATTCTATTTCTCTCATCTCTCTATCTATACGATATATATATATATATATATAATTTATATTTTAATTTTAATTTTAATTATAATTCTGATAATAAGGGTATGTTAGCGAATGTTGTAAGGGTGTAAGTCGAAATTCTGTCCGTGTAACGCTACGCTATTTTTAAATCATTGTAAGTTATGTTCAACCTTTTTATATTAATGTCTCGTAGCTAAGTTATTATTATGCTTATTTAAAACGAAGTAATCATGATGTTGGGCTAATTACTAAAATTGGGTAATTGGGCTTTGTACCATAATTGGGGTTTGGACAAAAGAACGACACTTGTGGAAATTAGATTATGGGCTATTAATGGGCTTTATATTTGTTTAACTAAATGAAAGTTTGTTAATGTTAATATAAAGATTTACAATTGGGCGTCCCTATAAATTACCATATACACTCGATCGGACACGATGGGCGGGGTATTTATATGTACGAATAATCGTTCATTTAACCGGACACGGGAATGGATTAATAGCCACTAGAATAATTAAAACAGGGGTGAAATTACATTCAAGGGTAATTGGTGTAATTGTTAACAAAGTAGTAAAACCTTGGTTTACACGCAGTCGATAACCTGGTGTATTCATTAAACAAAGTATTAAAACCTTGTTACAATTCGAATCCCCAATTAGTTGGAATATTTAACTTCGGGTATAAGAATAATTTGATGAGGACACTCGCACTTTATATTTATGACTGATGGACTGTTATGGACAAAAACCAGACGGACATATTAAATAATCCAGGACAAAGGACAATTAACCCATGGGCATAAAACTAAAATCAACACGTCAAACATCATGATTACGGAAGTTTAAATAAGCATAATTCTTTTATTTCATATTTAATTTCCTTTATTTTATATTTAATTGCACTTCTAATTATCGCACTTTTATTTATTGTTATTTAATCGCACTTTTAATTATCGTACTTTTTAATTATCGCAAGTTTATTTTATCGCACTTTTATTATTCGCAATTTCATTATCGTTATTTACTTTACGCTTTAAATTAAGTCTTTTATTTATTTAATATTCTACATTAGGTTTTAACTGCGACTAAAGTCTTAAAATCGACAAACCGGTCATTAAACGGTAAAAACCCCCCTTTATAATAATAATATTACTTATATATATATTTGTATTTTTAATAAAAGTAAACTAATATAGCGTTGAGCTTTGTTTAAAGATTTCCCTGTGGAACGAACCGGACTTACTAAAAACTACACTACTGTACGATTAGGTACACTGCTTATAAGTGTTGTAGCAAGGTTTAAGTATATCCATTCTATAAATAAATAAATATCTTGTGTAAAATTGTATCGTATTTAATAGTTTTTCCTAGTAAAATATAAGCTATTTTATATACACCTCGCATAACATCACGTTTAAAGTATGTTTATTCTCAGGTGAATACTAAGAGCTTCCGCTGTTGCATACTAAAATAAGGACAAGATTTGGAGTCCATGTTTGTATGATGTTGTGTAAAAACTGCATTCAAGAAACTGATTTCGATGTAACATATTTGTATTGTAAACCATTATGTAATGGTCGTGTGTAAACAGGATATTTTAGATTATCATTATTTGATAATCTACGTAAAGCTTTTTAAACCTTTATTTATGAAATAAAGGTTATGGTTTGTTTTAAAAATGAATGCAGTCTTTGAAAAACGTCTCATATAGAGGTCAAAACCTCGCAACGAAATCAATTAATATGGAACGTTTTTAATCAATAAGAACGGGACATTTCAGTTGGTATCCGAGCGTTGGTCTTAGAGAACCATAAAATTTGCATTAGCGTGTCTTATCGAGTTTGTTAGGATGCATTAGTGAGTCTGGACTTCGACCGTGTTTTCTTTAAAAATGATTGCTTAACATTTTTGTTGGAAACTATATATTTTTAACATATGAATATTATGTGATATATTAATCTCTTAACGTGTTTGATATTATGTGATAGATGTCTACCTCTAGAACAAGTCCCATTGAATCACCTAATAATAATGAAGAGTCAAATGTAAATTGGAATGATTCGTGGACTGATTCACAAGTTCCCGAAGAGGAACCGGAAGAAGAGTCGGAACCGGAAGAAGAATCGGAACCGGAAGAAGAATCGGAACCGGAAGAAGAAATAGAACCGGTGGGGGAAATAATAAAACGGTTAAGTAAAAGAGAATCCTCAACCAACCGACCAAGGTTAATTATGAAAGGACCCGTTCATTTTCATATACATTATAAACGATTCACAATAGTTGATTACATTGCGAGGTATTTGACCTCTATATGATACATTTTACAAACATTGCATTCGTTTTTAAAAGACAATCTTTCTTTACATCGAAAATTGACAGGCATGCATACCATTTCATAATATCCACTCTCCAACTATAAATTGATTTAATAATAATCTTTGATGAACTCAATGACTCGAATGCAACGTTCTTCGAAATATGCTATGAAAGACTCCAAGTAATATCTTTAAAATGAGCAAATGCACAGCGGAAGATTTCTTTAACACCTGAGAATAAACATGCTTTAAAGTGTCAACCAAAAGGTTGGTGAGTTCATTAGTTTATCATAATCATTTATTTTCATCATTTTAATAGACCACAAGAATTTCATTTCCAGTTCTCATAAATATACGTCCCATGCATAGAGACAAAAATAATCATTCATATGGTGAACACCTGGTAACCGACATTAACTAGATACATATAAGAATATCCCCTATCATTCCGGGATCCTCCTTCGGACATGATATAAATTTCGAAGTACTAAAGCATCCGGTACTTTGGATGAGGTTTGTTAGGCCCAATAGATCTATCTTTAGGATTCGCGTCAATTAGGGTGTCTGTTCCCTAATTCTTAGATTACCAGACTTTAATAAAAAGGGGCATATTCGATTTCGATAATTCAACCATAGAATGTAGTTTCAATTACTTGTGTCTATTTCGTCAAACATTTATAAAAGCGCATGTATTCTCAGTCCCAAAAATATAAAGGGTAAAAAGGCAAATGAAACTCACCATACTGTATTTCATAGTAAAAATACATATAACGTCGTGGAACAAGTACAAGGTTGGCCTCGGATTCACGAACCTAAATTAATTATATATAATTATATGTTGGTCAATATTTGTCTAACAAATTAGGTCAAGTCATAGTGTACCACAATTCTAATGCTCGAGACTAATATGCAAAAGTCAACAAAAGTAAATTTGACTCAAAATAATTTTTAAAAATCTATACATGATTAATATGTAGCTTAAATATCGTCATTTTATATTTTTAAATATTTTTAAAAGATTTATTAGAGTAAATAATATAATTTATTTATTAATAAATAAAATTTTATATTAAATTTATATAATAAAATATACTTTTATATATATTAAGTAATAAAATTTATAGGGTTCATTTAATATCATAAAGATAATATGATAGGTATTATTAAAGTAAGTTATTACACATAGTAAAATATGTTTGTATCACATATTTATTTGATAAAATAATATCTATAATGATAGTAAGTAAAAGTTATATTATTTTGTAATAATAATTATTATTATAAAAATATCATTATTTATAATTACTAAGATGACATTATGATAAAACGATAATTCTAATTATGATATCTTTAATATTTACGATACTTTTTAATATTATCTTTAAAATAATAATTCTATTTAAAATAATAATAATAATAATGATATTTTATAGTAACAATGACATTTCTATTAAAATGATAATTTTTGTTAAAATGATAGTTTTAATACTAACGATACTTTTAATAATAATAGTAATGATAAAAATAATAAGAACGATAATTCTATCTAAATCAATATCTTATAATATTTTAATTTCATCATGATACTCTTACCCATTATTTCCTAATCGTTTCGTTTAATAGCTTTTAATCGTCTTTTATATCGTGTTCATAATAATGATAATAATAGTAATCAAAATAATTAGGTGTTACAAATATTTGTTTTAATTACACTAATATTAATAATGATAGTTACTATAACATTATTAACGATAATACTAATAATTATCTTAATGATAATATAGTAATAATAACAATAACAATAACAATAACCATTTTTAAATAATGATATATAAATATATTAATAATGATAATAATAATAATAATAATACCAATAATAATAATAATAATAATAATAATAATAATAATAATAATAATAATAATAATAATAATAATAATAATAATAATAATAATAATAATAATAATTGGATAATAATAATAATACTAATTATAACTTTAACGATAATAACGATAGTAATAATAAAAAAAATAACAATTTTTAATGATAAATCCCTTTTATTGATAAAGATAATAATAATGATAATAATAATAAGATAAAACTATAACGACGATAAAAACGACGATAATAATAATCATTTTTAATAAAAATATCGAAAATTTAATTGATTATAACTTCTAATCCGTTCATCGAAACCATTCGATATCTAAAGGAAAAGTTCTTAATTTTTCGCTAGCTTTCCAAGGACATGCATATCTTATACCTTATCCCAACCGCAAGTGTAACTAATTCAAGATTCAACCTAACCTGTCTAAGGGCAATATCAAAAGTACAAGCATGCATAATCCTAAATACTCGAGCACTAGTCAGGGATACACTATTAGTATGTAAAAGTTAAATCATGAGTACTCACGTATCAATATTGAAATTCAATATTGCAGGAAAGGTATGTAGACGCAACGGAAATGATAAACACTATATTGACCTCACGAGCATACCCATGAACCATACTCAATCACCTCCATAGCTATAACCCATAATTTCCTTAATCCTATCCCACTCGAAAAACAATTTCAAAATCACTCGGACAGCACTCCGTCGTAATATTTTATGTATACTAATAATATCTTGAAATAATACGGAGTAAATATACATATGTAAATCGATTGCGAGAGTTTAGAGAAAAATATTTTCAAGTTTCTATGAAATAATGAAACCCATTGAATTCTATTTATAATAGATTTTTGAATTATTAAAGTGAATTATTAAAGTATGAATTATTAAAGTGAATTATTAAAGTGAATTATTAAAGTATGAATTATTAAAGTGAATTATTAAAGTATGAATTATTAAAGTGAATTATTAAAGTATGAATTATTAAAGTGAATTATTAAAGTATGAATTATTAAAGTGAATTATTAAAGTTAAAGTAAAGTAAAAATAAAGTAAAGGTAAAGTTTAAGTATAGTAAAAGTATAAAACTATGTACGTATAATACGCTTATAAATATATATAATATTAATTTAAATCGTTATATATATTTAATAAAATAAAATATAAATATCGTTATCTTTATCATACTAGTTAAGTAATGAGTTGTCAAAAATGGTTCTAGATATTTATAAAAGTTATATACGTTTTAATAATAAAGTTCTTTTTAAACTGAAAACGTTTTTGTACGTTTGAAACTAAATAGATCAATTGAGTCTTTATGAGATTCAATCTTCCACTATCCTTTGTCTAGTTCTCAATGATTAACAATTTGTTCTTATTTAAAAATCACTTTACCATTTTCCGAATATTGTTAAAATGGAAAGATTTCTCAAATCAATGTGGGCCTTTCAACAGAGACTTGTAATAATAATTCAATATATCTGATAATTCAATCATTTGATCTTATCTTCTAATTCCATTGATAAACATTTTGAAACAAATACAATCATATAAAGTATTTAATCTAATATTTTGTTTACGTTTCAAGTTATAATATATATACACATATACATATATAATCATATTCGTTTAATGGTTCGTGAATCGTTGAAACTTGGTTGAGGTTGAATGAATGTATGAACATAGTTTAAAATTCTTGAAATTTAACTTAACAAATATTGCTTATCGTGTCGGAAACATATAAAGATTAAAGTTTAAATTTGGTTGGAAATTTCCGGGTTGTCACAAATTATGGTCAATGGTGTTTCCGCCAAGGAAGCAAAATATTGAGAGGATTACCAATTCTCCGATGAATCGGATTCCGACGAGAATTCTGATGATGTTATAGAAATTACCCCAACTGAATTTAAAAGGGCAAAAGAAAATAATAAGGGAAAGGGCATAAAAATAGAGAAATCTAATTTCAACCTCGATGAACTTTATATGTATCGTCAACCCCCGAAGTCCTTAAGTTGTAACAATGACCCGGGAACCTCTAAACCACCAGGTTTTTCTAAACCAATGTGGACAATGACGGCTCGTATTAGGGGAACATCATATATCCCTAGAAACTTGGCAAAACGAACCAAAACCGAACAAGAAGAAACGAGCGAGTCAGAATAAGATAGTTGTATTCGTGTGGTGTAATATATATAATATAGTGTGCTTATGCTTTATGATATATGTAAAAATTGCTTGTATTAATAAGTATTTTTTTTATGAATCTAACTCTTGTCTATTTTACAGTATAAAAATACAAAATGGATAGACAACCCAATATTTTAAGAGACCTACCCGGAGACATGATTGATGAAATCTTGTCTAGAGTCGGTCAGAATTCCTCGGCACAACTATTTAAGGAGAGATCAGTTTGTAAGACATTCGAAGAACGTTCCAAGAATGCCTTGGTTTATAAAAAGCTTTCGTTCAAAAGATGGGGGATATCACATTGGGAAATCCATAAGTTACGATGTGTTTACTTTGACGCATATATTGCGGGGAACCCAAATGCTATTTTACGCAATGGGTTAAGAAATTATTTTGACTCAGTATATCCGAATATAGGACTTCGTGATTTAGAAAAAGCGGCTAACATGCAACATAAAGAAGCATGTTATGCTTACGGGTTAGTAATGTTCGCTTCTCACCAAAGTGAGAACAAGAACATCGGGCTACAAATATTAAACAAAACGTTCCCACAAGTGACGGAGTCGGTAATTGGGGTAAGAAATGAGGTTTTTAGGTTATTACGAGACTGTTGGTCATTACGTAACCCTCGTCCCTTTGACGACGTTACAACACGCTGTCTTATCAACGGCCATAACGGTTATGTTCCACAAGACCAAGGATGGGAAGTAGTCCTAGTAAAACCAGAATGCATGACTTGTTTCTGGACGTATGAATTACGTGTCTTTATTGCCTTTGCTGAACGACTTGTGTACTAGCTAGAATTATCTTCACAACTATCTTGTATCAAAGTTATTGTGTGCTATATTTCATGCTTTATGTAAAATAAGCGGTATTGTAAGTTTGTAAAATATTGTATAAAAGTTTGAACGCGAAATATTATTACAATAAGTTTTTCATATAGAATTGTAGTAGTTGAATTGTATATTAGCTACTAAGTATGAACTTAACGGGTAGGTACTACCCGAATTTAAACTTATAAAACGCTAATATGAAGAAAAAGCTTTTATAAATGAGTTCATATTATGCTACGAAATACAATTAACTACTCTTAATATTCTGTATGATTAACTTGTTCCATTTGACTATTTTGAAGGAAATGGCATCGACTACTCGACACACCGTGAATATGAATGAAGGGGAATTCCGTACTTTTCTAGCTTCAAACGTAGCCGCAGTACAGGCTGCGCTACATACCAACAATAACCTTGGATCTGGCAGTACAGGAAATCGTGTAGGATGCACCTACAAAGAATTCACTGCCTGCAAACCTTTGGAATTTGATGGAACCGAAGGACCGATCGGATTGAAACGGTGGACCGAGAAGGTCGAATCGGTGTTTTCCATAAGTAAGTGTACTGAAGAGGACAAAGTGAAGTACGCTACGCATACCTTCACAGGTTCTGCGTTAACATGGTGGAATACCTATCTAGAGCAAGTGGGACAAGATGATGCGTACGCACTACCGTGGTCAGCATTCAAGCACTTGATGAACGAGAAGTACCGTCCCAGAACCGAGGTCAATAAGCTCAAGACAGAACTTAGAGGGTTATGAACCCAAGGATTTGATATTACCACGTACGAAAGACGATTCACAAAATTGTGCCTATTGTGTCCGGGAGCATTCGAAGATGAGGAAGAGAAGATCGACGCGTTTGTGAAAGGATTACCGGAAAGAATCCAAGAAGATATAAGTTCACACGAGCCCGCCTCCATACAACAGGCATGTAGAATGGCTCACAAACTAGTGAACCAGATTGAAGAAAGAATTAAAGAACAGACTGCTGAAGAGGCCAATGTGAAGCAAGTCAAAAGAAAGTGGGAGGAAAACGGTGATAAGAATCACCAATACAACAACAACAAAAATCGCAACAATTATCCCAACAATCGCAACATCAATCGCAACTACAACAAACGGCCCAACAACAACAACAACAACAACAACAACAGCAACTACAACAATCATCCCAACAACAATAATAACCGCAACAACAACAACAATCAGAAGCAGCTATGCCAAAGGTGTGAAAAGTATCACTCGGGGTTCTGCACCAAATTTTGCAACAAGTGTAAAAGAAATGGTCATAGCGCGGCGAAGTGTGAGGTCTACGGATCAGGGGTTAATAGAACGAAAGGAACAAATGGTGTCGGAACAAGTAATGGCGGAGCAAGTAGTGTCAGAGCAAGTTATGCCAATGTAGTTTGTTATAAATGTGGAAAACCGGGCCACATTATTAGAAATTGCCCGAACCAGGAGAACACGAATGGACAAGGCCGCGGAAGAGTTTTCAATATTAATGCGGCAGAGGCACAGGAAGACCCGGAGCTTGTTACGGGTACGTTTCTTATTGACAATAAATCTGCTTACATTTTATTTGATTCGGGTGCGGAAAGAAGCTATATGAGTAGAGATTTTTGTGCTAAATTAAGTTGTCCATTGACGCCTTTGGATAGTAAATTTTTACTCGAATTAGCAAATGGTAAATTAATTTCAGCAGATAATATATGTCGGAATCGAGAAATTAAACTGGTTAGCGAAACATTTAAGATTGATTTGATACCAGTAGAGTTAGGGAGTTTTGATGTGATAATCGGTATGTACTGGTTGAAAGAAGTGAAAGCAGAGATCGTTTGTTACAAAAATGCAATTCGCATTATACGAGAAAAAGGAAAACCCTTAATGGTGTACGGAGAAAAGGGCAACACGAAGCTACATATTATTAGTAATTTGAAGGCACAAAAACTAATAAGAAAAGGTTGCTATGATGTTCTAGCACACGTCGAGAAAGTACAAACTGAAGAAAAGAGCATCAATGATGTTCCCATTGCAAAAGAATTTCCCGATGTATTTCCGAAAGAATTACCGGGATTACCCCCACAGCGATCCGTTGAATTTCAAATAGATCTTGTACCAGGAGCTGCACCAATAGCTCGTGCTCCTTACAGACTCGCACCCAGCGAGATGAAAGAACTGCAAAGCCAATTACGAGAACTTTTAGAGCGTGGTTTCATTCGACCAAGCACATCACCGTGGGGAGCTCCTGTTTTGTTTGTCAAGAAGAAAGATGGTACATTCAGGTTGTGTATCGACTACCGAGAGTTGAACAAACTTACCATCAAGAACCGCTACCCACTACCGAGAATCGACGACTTATTTGATCAACTACAAGGCTCGTCTGTTTATTCAAAGATTGACTTACGTTCCGGGTATCATCAAATGCGGGTGAAAGAAGATGATATTCCAAAGACTGCTTTCAGAACACGTTACGGTCATTACGAGTTTATGGTCATGCCGTTTGGTTTAACTAATGCACCAGCTGTGTTCATGGACCTTATGAACCGAGTGTGTGGACCATACCTTGACAAGTTTGTCATTGTTTTCATTGATGACATACTTATTTACTCAAAGAATGACCAAGAACACGGTGAACATTTGAGAAAGGTGTTAGAAGTATTGAGGAAGGAAGAATTGTACGCTAAGTTTTCAAAGTGTGCATTTTGGTTGGAAGAAGTTCAATTCCTAGGTCACATAGTGAACAAAGAAGGTATTAAGGTGGATTCGGCAAAGATAGAAACTGTTGAAAAGTGGGAAACCCCGAAAACTCCGAAACACATACGCCAGTTTTTAGGACTAGCTGGTTACTACAGAAGGTTCATCCAAGACTTTTCCAGAATAGCAAAACCCTTGACTGCATTAACGCATAAAGGGAAGAAATTTGAATGGAATGATGAACAAGAGAAAGCGTTTCAGTTATTGAAGAAAAAGCTAACTACGGCACCTATATTGTCATTGCCTGAAGGGAATGATGATTTTGTGATTTATTGTGACGCATCAAAGCAAGGTCTCGGTTGTGTATTAATGCAACGAACGAAGGTGATTGCTTATGCGTCTAGACAATTGAAGATTCACGAACAAAATTATACGACGCATGATTTGGAATTAGGCTCGGTTGTTTTTGCATTAAAAACTTGGAGGCACTACTTATATGGGGTCAAAAGTATTATATATACTGACCACAAAAGTCTTCAACACATATTTAATCAGAAACAACTGAATATGAGGCAGCGTAGGTGGATTAAATTATTGAATGATTACGACTTTGAGATTCGTTACCACCCGGGGAAGGCAAATGTGGTAGCTGATGCCTTGAGCAGGAAGGACAGAGAACCCATTCGAGTAAAATCTATGAATATAATGATTCATAATAACCTTACTACTCAAATAAAGGAGGCGCAACAAGGAGTTTTAAAAGAGGGAAATTTAAAGGATGAAATACCCAAAGGATCGGAGAAACATCTTAATATTCGGGAAGACGGAACCCGGTATAGGGCTGAAAGGATTTGGGTACCAAAATTTGGAGATATGAGAGAAATGGTACTTAGAGAAGCTCATAAAACCAGATACTCAATACATCCTGGAACGGGGAAGATGTACAAGGACCTCAGGAAATATTTTTGGTGGCCGGGTATGAAAGCCGATGTTGCTAAATACGTAGGAGAATGTTTGACGTGTTCTAAGGTCAAAGCTGAGCATCAGAAACCATCAGGTCTACTTCAAAAACCCGAAATCCCGGAATGGAAATGGGAAAACATTACCATGGATTTCATCACTAAATTGCCAAGGACTGCAAGTGGTTTTGATACTATTTGGGTAATAGTTGATCGTCTCACCAAATCAGCACATTTCCTGCCAATAAGAGAAGATGACAAGATGGAGAAGTTAGCACGACTGTATTTGAAGGAAGTCGTCTCCAGACATGGAATACCAATCTCTATTATCTCTGATAGGGATGGCAGATTTATTTCAAGATTCTGGCAGACATTACAGCAAGCATTAGGAACTCGTCTAGACATGAGTACTGCCTATCATCTACAAACTGATGGGCAGAGCGAAAGGACGATACAAGCGCTTGAAGACATGCTACGAGCATGTGTTATTGATTTCGGAAACAGTTGGGATCGACATCTACCTTTAGCAGAATTTTCCTACAACAACAGCTACCATTCAAGCATTGAGATGGCGTTGTTTGAAGCACTTTATGGTAGAAAGTGCAGGTCTCCGATTTGTTGGAGTGAAGTGGGGGATAGACAGATTACGGGTCCGGAGATTATACAAGAAACTACCGAGAAGATCATCCAAATTCAACAACGGTTGAAAACCGCCCAAAGTCGACAAAAGAGCTACGCTGACATTAAAAGAAAAGATATAGAATTTGAAATTGGAGAGATGGTCATGCTTAAAGTTGCACCTTGGAAAGGCGTTGTTCGATTTGGTAAACGAGGGAAATTAAATCCAAGGTATATTGGACCATTCAAGATTATTGATCGTGTCGGACCAGTAGCTTACCGACTTGAGTTACCTCAACAACTCGCGGCTGTACATAACACTCTCCACGTCTCGAATTTGAAGAAATGTTTTGCTAAAGAAGATCTCACTATTTCGTTAGATGAAATCCAAATCAACGAAAAACTCTAATTCATCTAAGAACCCGTCGAAATAATGGATCGTGAGGTTAAAAGACTTAAGCAAAACAAGATACCAATTGTTAAGGTTCGATGGAATGCTCGTAGAGGACCCGAGTTCACCTGGGAGTGTGAAGATCAGATGAAGAAGAAATACCCGCATCTATTTCCAGAAGATTCGTCAACACCTTCAACAGCTTAAAATTTCGGGACGAAATTTATTTAACGGGTAGGTACTGTAGTGAACCGAACTTTTCCATGTTTATATATATTAATTGAGATTGATATTTCATGATTAAATGTTTCCAACATGTTAAGCAATCAAACTTGTTAAGACTTGATTAATTGAAATATGTTTCATATAGACAATTGACCACCCAAGTTGACCAGCGATTCACGAACGTTAAAACTTGTAAAAACGACATGACGATATATATATATGGATATACATATGGTTAACATGAGATTATGATAAGTAAGTATCTCCATAAGTATATTAACAATGAGTTATATACATATAAACAAGACTACTAACTTAAGGATTTCGAAACGAGACATATATGTAACGATTATCGTTGTAACGACATTTAAATGTATATATATCATATTAAGATATATTAATATATCATAATATCATGATAATATAATAATTTAACATCTCATTAGATATAATAAACAATGGGTTAACAACATTAATTGAGATCGTTAACTTAAAGGTTTCAAAACAACACTTACATGTAACGACTAACGATGACTTAACGACTCAGCTAAAATGTATATACAAGTAGTGTATTTAGATGTATTAAAATACTTTTGTAAGACTTCAAGACATATATCAAAACACTCATACTTAACGAAAATGGTTACAGTTACTTTTCCATTCTTTTCTTTCATCAAGAATTCTAGTCGTATTCTTACCCGTATTATACACAGCTTCAAAACGTACTTACTATGAGTATATACCAATAGAAACTAGCATGGGATTCCACTCTTGATTATGTCATGTATGACTAATCAATTTTAACTTCTACCATGAGCTAGTCAACTAACTAGAACTCCTTTTAACCCCACTCACCACTCACCAATTACCACTCATCATTCACTCCATTTCACTTCCAATTCTCTTTCTAATTCTCTCTCAACACACACACACTATTATGAACGTATTTTTCCAGTAGTTAATCATCATCTTCATCAAAAATCACTTCAAGAATCAAGCTATAATCATCATAGGAAGAACACTTCAAGAACACTTCAAAAATCCCTTCAAGTTTACTAATTTACTTCCAAGCTTTCTAATCCATTCCAAGTAATCATCTAAGATCAAGAAACCTTTGTTATATACAGTAGGTTATCTTTCTTATTCAAGGTAATATTCATATTCAAACTTTGATTCAATTTCTATAACTATAAACTATCTTAATTCGAGTAAAAATCTTACTTGAACTTGTTTTTGTGTCATGATCCTACTTCAAGAACTTTCAAGCCATCCAAGATCCTTTGAAGCTAGATCATTTCTTGTCACTTCCAGTAGGTTTACCTACTAAACTTGAGGTAGTAATTATGTTCATAACATCATTCGATTCATATATATAAAACTATCTTATTCGAAGGTTTAAACTCGTAATCACTAGAACATAGTTTAGTTAATTCTAAACTTGTTCGCAAACAAAAGTTAATCCTTCTAACTTGACTTTTAATATTAACTACACACATGTACTATATCTATATGATATTCTAACTTAATGATTTAAAACCTGGAAACACGAAAAACACCGTAAAACCGGATTTACGCCGTCGTAGTAACACCGCGGGCTGTTTTGGGTTAGTTAATTAAAAACTATGATAAACTTTGATTTAAAAGTTGTTATTCTGAGAAAATGATTTTTATTATGAACATGAAACTATATCCAAAAATTATGGTTAAACTCAAAGTGGAAGTATGTTTTCTAAAATGGTCATCTAAACGTCGTTCTTTCGACTGAAATGACTACCTTTACAAAAACGACTTGTAACTTATTTTTCCGACTATAAACCTATACTTTTCTGTTTAGATTCATAAAATAGAGTTCAATATGAAACCATAGAAATTTGATTCACTCAAAACGGATTTAAAATGAAGAAGTTATGGGTAAAACAAGATTGGATAATTTTTCTCATTTTAGCTACGTGAAAATTGGTAACAAATCTATTCCAACCATAACTTAATCAACTTGTATTGTATATTATGTAATCTTGAGATACCATTGACACGTATACAATGTTTCGACCTATCATGTCGACACATCTATATATATTTTGGAACAACCATAGACACTCTATATGTGAATGTTGGAGTTAGCTATATAGGGTTGAGGTTGATTCCAAAATATATATAGTTTGAGTTGTGATCTATACTAAGATACGTATACACTGGGTTGTGGATTGATTCAAGATAATATTTATCGATTTATTTCTGTACATCTAACTGTGGACAACTAGTTGTAGGTTACTAACGAGGACAGCTGACTTAATAAACTTAAAACATCAAAATATATTAAAAGTGTTGTAAATATATTTTAAACATACTTTGATATATATGTATATATTGTTATAGGTTCGTGAATCAACCAGTGGCCAAGTCTTACTTCCCGATGAAGTAAAAATATGTGAAAGTGAGTTATAGTCCCACTTTTAAAATCTAATATTTTTGGGATGAGAATACATGCAGGTTTTATAAATGATTTACAAAATAGACACAAGTATGTTAAACTACATTCTATGGTTGAATTATCGAAATCGAATATGCCCCTTTTTATTAAGTCTGGTAATCTAAGAATTAGGGAACAGACACCCTAATTGACGCAAATCCTAAAGATAGATCTATTGGGCCTAACAAACCCCATCCAAAGTACCGAATGCTTTAGTACTTTGAAATTTATATCATATCCGAAGGGTGTCCCGAAATGATGGGGATATTCTTATATATATGCATCTTGTTAATGTCGGTTACCAGGTGTTCACCATATGAATGATTTTTATCTCTATGTATGGGATGTGTATTGAAATATGAAATCTTGTGGTCTATTGTTACGATTTGATATATATAGGTTAAACCTATAACTCACCAACATTTTTGTTGACGTTTAAAGCATGTTTATTCTCAGGTGAATACTAAGAGCTTCCGCTGTTGCATACTAAAATAAGGACAAGATTTGGAGTCCATGTTTGTATGATGTTGTGTAAAAACTGCATTCAAGAAACTGATTTCGATGTAACATATTTGTATTGTAAACCATTATGTAATGGTCGTGTGTAAACAGGATATTTTAGATTATCATTATTTGATAATCTACGTAAAGCTTTTTAAACATTTATTTATGAAATAAAGGTTATGGTTTGTTTTAAAAATGAATGCAGTCTTTGAAAAACGTCTCATATAGAGGTCAAAACCTCGCAACGAAATCAATTAATATGGAACGTTTTTAATCAATAAGAACGGGACATTTCATCTAGTTACTTACACACCCGTTGTCCAGCTAGCGCGACTAGCCTGAGTGGGGTTTTCAAACCCTATGGATCCATATCTAAGATTCGGTCTTATCGGCGAGAAAACAACAACTAACCGTTACTAAGCTAAAGGGAATTTCGTGCCATTATATAACCCCTAGTTTAAGTACCCGTGTCTAGTATGTAAAACGTAAAACAACGCATGTATTCTAAGTCCCAAAATAGTTTAGAAGTTTAAAAAGGGAACAATATCTCACCTTGAGTGCTCAACCACGATAACAAGTAACAACAAGTAAGTAAGGTGTCCAGTCTAACGTGTCCTCAACCTAAGTTATAGTCACTTACTCAATGATTTGGTCTAGTGAGTTTCTAATTTTTCTAGTCATACATACAACATCATCATCATACTCTAAAGAAAACTAAGTTTTATTTTTCAAAAAGAGATCGGTTTTTAATACTCGACTTTGGACAGCTGTTGTGTCCTCTATACATAACCAAATGATGCGAGATCAGTGGCCAAGGCTCCGTTTGTGAGTCCTCTTGCAGCTGTCCAAAAATAAGACCCCAACTCAATGTCTTTGATCGTGGCGTCGGTCAAAACGTGAGCGGGTCAGAATTTTCAGCACGTTGTAAGAAAAACATAGTTATTTTTCGAAGGTGTATTTCACAAACCGTGCAACGGATTGCGATGAGGCCTATATGAAAAATCATCTACACAACCTGAGGAATCCAAATCGTAAACTTCTTGGACCTCCAGGTGTGCTGTTTTGAGAAGAATGGGCTGATCGAGTTGCTATGAATGTTTAGACACTTTCCAACTCAAGTAAGGTGCACTTTTATTGCATGTAAGCAATATAGCTTCACCCTTTTTGGTGTCTAAAGCTTTCATGTTGACAAAGGTTGCATCTTTATTACATGGAAGTAGTAAAACTTCAACCTTTTTAGTAATCAAAGCTTTCATATTCACAAAGATTGCATCTTTACTACATAGGAGTAGGAAAGCTTCAACCTTTTTAGCATTTCAAGCTTCTAAGTTTGCAAAGGTTGCACCTTTATCATATTTAGATGATAAAGACTCAATCTTTATGTTCAAGTTTGCTCCTTTATCACATTTAGATGATAAAGACTCAAGCTTTATGTTCAAGGTTGCTCCTTTATCACTTTTAGATGATAAAGACTCAAGCCTTATGTTCAAGTTTGCTCCTTTATCACATTTAGATGATAAAGACTCAAACTTTATGTTCAAGTTTGCTCCTTTATCACATTTAGATGATAAAGACTCAAACTTTATGTTCATATATCATATTTATGCATCTTTAGCACATGTAAGTGTTAAAGACTTGATCTTTATCACCATAAAAATTATAAAAAGGTTAAATGTAGATGAAAGCTACAACCTTTTACAACCAAGGTGCTAAAGATTGCATCTTTCTTCCATTTTCAAAACAATAACAAGTTTGTCATGGATCTTTAAGCTAGAAGCTTAGATCTTCATGTTTTTAAGAGACCATAAGCTACAAAGTTTAGATCTAAGAAAGATTCACGAGACCAAAAGCTAAAAAGCTTAGAACTAAAAAAGATTCATGAGACCATAAGCTACAAAGCTTAGATCTTAGATGATGATGAGTATGAAATTAAAAAGCATGAAGTAAAGTGAAGATAAGCATGAAAAAGCAAGAAAACTTACAAACTTTGCAAGCAATTGAAAAGAAATGAAACTAGAGCTAAAACTTCCTTAAAGAAAAATTTAAAACTTGAAAAATGACGAAGATAATGAGAGTGGTGATGTTGGCCGAAAGTTTTAGGGGGATAAGGGTGGATTTGGTGTGTTGGTGAATGGACAACGATGTTGGAAATCAAGTACTAATGTAGTGGCAACATTTACTTTTTGGTTGGTGGGTTGATTTATTCTTAAATGGCTTAATTTTAATGGGTTAGCTATGTTCCATCTAGTTCACTAATTTAATTAGGTTGGGACATAAATTAAATAATACTTCTCGTCCAAATAAAATGCTAAGTCCAAGTAGTGAGCTAGTGTACATAAGTAATTAATTAAATTCTATTAAAATAATAATTAATTAAATAATTATTACTAATAAATAATAAATAAACATAATAATAATAATATTTCAATTATTATCAAAGAAAAATGTAAGTCATCCAAATATCTAAGTCCTTCCGGCTAGTGACGCTAACGGTCGAATTTATTCGAAAATATATTAAAGTAGGCTATTCATGCAAATACGTGTTTTTGAGGTATCACGAATAATTTACAATTAAGTCGTAACTTCAGGAAATCGTCAAGAAGACAGAAGTATATACGCACATAAAATGTACAACACATATAAGAATGCAAGTCGAAAAATTCGGGTCGTTACATTACCTACCCCTTAAAGAAAATCTCATCCCAAGATTTTAGTCTGATGCCGACGGTGGCGTTGTGAAAAGATGAGGGTATTTCTACTTCATCTGATCCTCTCATTTTCAAGTGAATTCTGGTCCTCTATGAGCGTTCCAACGAATCTTAACGATTGAAATGTTGCTCTGCTTCAAACGTTTGACCCCGCGGTCCATAACCTCTATAGGTTCTTCGATAAAGTGCAGCTTTTCATCGATTTGGATCTCTTCCAGAGGGATGGTGAGATCTTCTTCAGCTAAACACTTCTTCAAATTCAACATGTTGAAAGTGTTGTGCACCTCGCTAAGCTGTGGTGGCAGATCCAACCGATAGGCCACTGGTCCAATTCGTTTGGATATCTCGAATGGACCAACATATCTCGGGTTTAGCTTCCCTCTCTTACTAAATCGTATTACGCCTTTCCAAGGTGATACCTTCATTTTACAAACTCCAGCAGTTTCCTTGTATTATCGGCGTAACTCTTTTGGCGACTTCTGGCCGTTTTTAATAGGTCCTTGATCTGAACGATTTTCTCGGTAGTTTCGTGAATGATTTCCGGAACAGTGATCTGTCTGTCTCCCAGCTCGTTCCAACAGTTTGGAGATCTACACTTTCTTCCATAAAATGCCTCAAATGGTGCAGCATTGATGCTTGAATGATAACTGTTGTTGTAGGAAAATTTCACAAAAGGTAGATATTTATCCCAGCCATTCCCGAAGTCAATCACACATGCGCGAAGCATGTCTTCCAAAGTCTGAATGGTCCTCTCGCTCTAACCATCCGTCTGTGGGTGATAGGCGGTACTCATATCCATTCGAGTCCCCAGTGCATCTTGCAACGATTGCCAGAATCTAGACGTGAAACGACTATCCCGATCTGAGATGATGGACACTGGAACTCCATGTCTCGATACAATCTCCTCCAAAAATAGTCGTGCAAGCTTCTTAAGCTTGTCAGTTTCCTTCATTGGCAGAAAGTGTGCGGATTTTGTGAGAAGGTCAACGATAACCCAAATCGTACCGTTCACGATCTTCGGAAACTTCGTGATAAAATCCATGGTAATGCACTCCCACTTCCACTCGGGAATCTCCGGTTGTTACAGCAATCCTGACAGTTTCTGATGCTCGACCTTGACTTTGGAACAAGTCAAGCACTTCCCAACATACGTAGATATATCAGCTTTCATGTTAGGCCACCAGTAACGTTCTTGGAGGTCATGAAACATCTTTCCCATTCCCGGGTGAATCGAATATCTTGTCTTATGTGCTTTATCGAGAACTACATTCCTTAGGTCACCAAATCGTGGAACCCAAATTCTTCCAGCAAAATGCCGGGTTCCGTCTTCCCTAACTTCAAATTGCTTCTGTAGTCCTCTAAGGATCTCGTTCAAAATATTCTCTTCCTTCATAGCTTCTAACTGAGCCTCCGGAATTTGGTTGGTGAGGTTCATGCAAATAGTCAGATTTAATACCCAAACTCTAAGAGGTGGAGTTCTCTCCTTTCGAGCTAAGGGAATCGGCTACTACATACGCCTTCCCGGGGTGATAGAGTATATCGCAGTCATAGTCATTTAGAAACTCAATCCAACGACATTGTCTCATGTTTAATTGCTTCTGATCGAACATATGCTTGAGACTCTTGTGGTCGGTGTACACCGTGAACTTGGATCCATACAGATAATGTCTCTACATCTTAAGTGCAAAAACTACAGCTCCAAACTCCAAATCGTGAGTTGTGTAATTTTGCTCGTGAGTCTTCAGTTGTCGTGAGGCGTAGGTGATAACCTTCGTGCGTTGCATCAACACACAACCAAAACCTTATCGCGAAGCGTCACAATAAATCACGAAATCTTCGTTTCCCTCATGTAGCGATAAGATCGGTGCAGTGGACAGTTTCTGCTTCAGTAACTAAAACGAGGACTCTTGCTCTGGTAACCACACATATATCTTACCCTTATGCATCAGTGCAGTCAGGGGTCGAGCTATCCTGGAAAAATCCTGAATGAATTGTCTGTAATAGCCTGCAAGTCCTAGAAATTGTCAGATCTGGGTCGGGGTTTTCGGTGTCTCCCATTTACTAATGGCTTCGATCTTGGTGGGGTCTACTTGAATTCCATTTCTACTAACCACGTGGCCTAGGTATTACACTTCCTTCAACCAAAACTTACACTTAGAGAATTTGACATAAAGTTCTTCCTTCTTTAGCAATTCTTACACCAATATGAGGTGTTGCACGTGCTCTTCTTCGCTCTTCTAGTAAATCAATATATCATTTATAAAGACAATGACGAACTTTTCGAGGTAAGGGCTACACACACGGTTCATAAGATCCATAAATACGGCAGGTGCATTCATTAAACCAAATGGCATCACGAGAAACTCATAATAACCATAACGAGTTCAGAACACGGTCTTAGGGATATCATCTCCCTTCACCCTCAACTGGTGATAACCTGACCGTAAATCAATCTCGAGTAAACGCTTGATCTTTGCAGTTGATTGAATAGATCATCAATCCTTGGCAGGGGATATCGATTCTTGATCGTCAACTTGTTCAGTGGTAGTCGATGCACATCCAGAAAGATCCGTTCTTCTTCTTCACGAACAAAACAGGAGCTCCCCAAGGCGAGAAACTTGCTCGAATGAATCCATGATCTAACGATTCTTGCAATTGGCTATGAAACTCTTGCATTTCAGCCAGTGCAAGTCGGTAGGGTGCACGATGAAATGTCCCATTCATATTGATTATAAAAGTTCCATATTAATTGATTTCGTCGCGAGGTTTTGACCTCTATATGAGACGTTTTTCAAAGACTGCATTCATTTTTAAAACAACCATAACCTTTATTTTATCTATAAAGGTTTAAAAAGCATTACGTAGATTATCAAATAATGATAATCTAAAATATATACCGTTTACATAAGACCATTACATAATGGTTTACAATAAGAATATATTACATCAAAAATAAGTTTCTTGAATGCAGTTTTTACATAATATCATACAAGCATGGACTCCAAATCTTGTCCTTATTTTAGTATGCAACAGCGGAAGCTCTTAATAATCACCTGAGAATAAACATGCTTAAAACGTCAACAAAAATGTTGGTGAGTTATAGGTTTAACATATATATTATCAAATCATAATAATAGACCACAAGATTTCATATTTCAATATACATCCCATACATAGAGATAAAATTCATTCATATGGTGAACACCTGGTAACCGACATTAACAAGATGCATATAAGAATATCCCCTATCATTCCGGGAAATCTTTCGGACATGATAAAAACGAATTCGAAGTACTAAAGCATCCGGTACTTTGGATGGGGTTCGTTAGGCCCAATAGATCTATCTTTAGGATTCGCGTCAATTAGTATATCGGTTTACTAATTCTTAGGTTACCAAGCAAAAGGGGCATATTTGGCTTCGATCATTCACCCATATAATGTAGTTTCAATTACTTGTGTCTATTTCGTAAAACATTTATAAAACTGCATGTATTCTCACCCCAAAATATAAGATTTTAAAAGTGGGACTATAACTCACTTTCACAGATTTTTACTTCATCGGGAAGTAAGACTTGGCCACTGGTCGATTCACGAACCTATAACAAATATGTACATATATATCAAAGTATGTTCAAAATATATTTACAACATTTTTAATACGTTTTAATGTTTTAAGTTTATTAAGTCAGCTGTCCTCGTTAGTAACCTACAACTAGTTGTCCATAGTTAGATGTACAGAAATAAATTGATATATATTATCTTGAATCAATCCATGACCCAGTGTATACACGTCTCAGGCTAGATCACAACTCAAAGTATATATATTTTTGGAATCAACCTCAACCCTGTATAGCTAACTCCAACATTACTGCATATAGAGTGTCTATGGTTGTTCCAAATAATATATATAGATGGGTCGATATGATATGTCAAAATATTTGCATACGTGTCTATGGTATCCCAAGATTACATAATATATTATAATACATGTATAATACAATATAAGTTAGCTAGGATATGATTAATATAAATTTGTTACCAATTTTCATGTAGCTACAACAAGCAAAAATATCCAATCTTGTTTTACCCATAACTTCTTCGTTTTAAATCCGTTTTGAGTGTTTCAAGTTGCTATGGTTTATATTGAACTTAAGTTTATGAATCTAAACAGAAAAAGTATAAGTTTATAGTCGGAAATACAGGTTATAAGTTGTTTTTGTAAAGGTAGTCATTTCAGTCGAAAGAACGACGTCTAGATGACCATTTTGGAAAACATACTTCCACTTTGAGTTTAACCATGATTTTTGGATATAGTTTCATGTTCATAAGAAAAATCATTTTCCCAGAAGAACAACTTTTAAATCAAAGTTTATCATAGTTTTTAATTATCAAATCCAAAACAGCCCGCGGTGTTACTACGACGGCGTATATCCGGTTTTACGGTGCTTTTCGTGTTTCCAGGTTTTAAATTATTAAGTTAGCATATAATATAGATATAGAACATGTTTTTAGTTGATTTTAAAAGTCAAATTAGAAGGATTAACTTTTGTTTGCGAACAAGTTTAGAATTAACTAAACTATGTTCTAGTGATTTCAAGTTTAAACCTTCGAAAAAGGTAGTTTTATATATATGAATCGAATGATGTTATGAACATCATTACTACCTCAGGTTTTGTGGATAAACCTACTTGAAATGAGAAAAATAGATCTAGCTTCAAAGGATCCTTGGATGGCTTGAAAGTTCTTGAAGCAGAATCATGACACGAAAACAAGTTCAAGTAAGAATTCCACTCGAAATAAGATTGTTATAGTTATAGAAATTGAATCAAAGTTTGAATATGAGTATTATATTGTATTAGAAAGATACCTTACTGTAAATTATAAAGATTTCTTGAGGTTGGATGATCACTTTACAAGATTGGAAGTAAGCTAGCAAACTTGGAATTATTCTTGATTTTATGAAACTAGAACTTATAGAATTTATGAAGAACACTTAGAACTTGAAGATAGAACTTGAGAGAGATCAATTAGATGAAGAAAATTGAAGAATGAAAGTGTTTGTAGGTGTTTTGGTCGTTGGTATATGGATTAGATATAAAGGATGTGTAATTTTGTTTACATGTAAATAAGTCATGAATGATTACTAATATTTTTGTAATTTTATGAGATATTTCATGCTAGTTGCCAAATGATGGTTCCCACATGTGTTAGGTGACTCACATGGGCTGCTAAGAGCTGATAATTGGAGTGTATATACCAATAGTACATACATCTAAAAGCTGTGTATTGTACGAGTACGAATACGGGTGCATACGAGTAGAATTGTTGATGAAACTGAACTAGGATGTAATTGTAAGCATTTTTGTTAAGTAGAAGTACTTTGATAAGTGTCTTGAAGTCTTTCAAAAGTGTATGAATACATATTAAAACACTACATATAAATACATTTTAACTGAGTCGTTAAGTCATCGTTAGTCGTTACATGTAAATGTTGTTTTGAAACCTTTAGGTTAACGATCTTGTTAAATGTTGTTAACCCAATGTTTATTATATCTAATGAGATGTTAAATTATTATATTATCACGATATTATGATATATTAATATATCTTAGTATGATATATATATAGTTAAATGTTGTTACAACGATAATCGTTACATATATGTCTCGTTTCGAAATCATTAAGTTAGTAGTCTTGTTTTACATATGTAGTTCATTGTTAATACACTTAATGACATGTTTACTTATTATTTATCATAATTAAACATAGTGTATCAATATCTTAATATGATTCATATGTATTTAGTAAGACGTTGTTATAACGATAATCGTTATATATATCGTTTCGAGTTTCTTAATTCAATAAACTCAATTTTATGTATAACACTCATTGTTAAAATACCTAATGAGATACTTACTTATCATAATATCATGTTAACTATATATATAATCATATATATGTCATCATATAGTTTTTACAAGTTTTAACGTTCGTGAATCACCGGTCAACTTGGGTGGTCAATTGTCCAATCAAGTCTTAACAAGTTTGATTGCTTAACATGTTGGAAACACTTAATCATGTAAATAACAATTTCATTTAATATATATAAACATAGAAAAGTTCGGGTCACTACACACGAGCTACAGGTGCAACTCCTGGCAATAATTCTATCAGAAACTCTACTGATTGCTGTGGGGGTAATCCCAGCAACTCTTCTGGGAATACGTCGGGGAATTCGTTTACAATCAGCACGTCCTTTACTCTTTTTTCCTCTACTACCAGCTCCTTCACATGCGCTAAAATAGCATAATGCCCTTTACGCATGAACTTATGAGCCTTCAAATAGCTAATGAGGTGCAGCTTCGGGCTATATCTCTCTCCGTAGACTACTAATGCCACACCATTCTCGCGAGGTATACGGAGAATCTTCTCTCCACAAACAACTTCCGCTTTTACGTTAGACATCCAATCCATGCCGACTATCACGTCAAAGCTCCTTAACTTAATAGGTATCAAATCAATTTTAAAATCTACAACAGCTAGATTTATTATGCCTTCTCGGAAAATTTGATCAACCTTCTCAAATTTACCATTGGCCACCTCAACAAGGTACTTCTCATCCAAAGGAACTAATGACCAATCTAACGTAGAGCAGAAATGTCTACATACATAACTCCTATCGACACCAGTATCAAACAAGACAGAAGCTAATAGCTTATTAATAGTGAGCGTACATGTAACCAAGTCAGGATCCTCATAGGCATCTCTAATATTCATGTTAAAGACCCTTCCACGTGCTGGCCCTCCATCCTTCTTCTTGTTAGGACAATTGTTCTTAAAATGACCCTGTTGGCCGCACTCGAAGAACTTCCTTGTTGCATTCGAGTTTGCTCCGACAGCTGGAGTGTTAACCCTACAATCCTTGCCAATGTGCCCCATATTCTTACACTTCTCGCAAACCATATAACAATACCCAATATGATGCTTGTAACATCCCGCCTTTTTCCGTTTACTTTTCCGTTTAACTATTTAAAGTCCGTTATATGATTATGACATCCCTCGTTAATACGCATTTTAAAATATCTCGTTTAGGTAATTCACGCACCCGCAATCGAACTAGAGGGACCATTGTTGCCAAGAGAGCAAAGAGGTGACTAGGTCAACTAGTCAACCCTTCACTCTCATCCATTCATTATTTCTTTTCTTTTCCATTTTTCTCTAATACTTTCACAAATTCTCTCAAACACCATTTCAAAGATTCAGCATCTAATCAAAATCTAGCAAGCTTCAATCTAAACTAATTACATATTTGGAATCCTTGCAACTTCCTCTTCGATTCCATACCGATTACATCTCGTTTGGGTAACTTTCTAAAATCACTAGATTTTGTGTTCTTGATGTTTTTAACTTATAAAGTTGTTAATTAGTGTCTATGGCTCAAGTCTAACATGATTATATGATTTATATGCTCGATTTCGTTATTTGAAGTAACTAGCTTGAATATGAACTTTGGTGTGTTTGATTTGGTAATTTGGTTGCTTAAATGTTGTTTTTATGGTAAAGTGCAAGTATTAAATGTGTTACTAGTAACACTAGCTTCAATTTGATGTGTAGCTTGTTTTAGAAAACTTCATAAACTTGATTATTGGTTTTGGTGGATTTGGGTTAGGGTTTGATGAACTTGAAATGAACTTTTGATGCTTTGAATGACATGAAATGTTATTTGTAAGTGTTAGGTTGTATTGTATGCTTGATCACCTTCGAAACGGCATATCATTCATATAATTTGGTTGCCGAATCATCGAATTTCATTTATGAACTTGAGTGCATTTAATGAGGAACTTTGAATGTGATTTTGGTTGTTGTAAAAGTAAATGTGATGGATGAAATGTGTTTAGTTGTTTTCCTTGTCAAAATACCTTTCCGATGATATAAGATACATGCTTTGGTTGTTTGCGAGTCATAAATGGTGATTGGTTGAAGTTAGGTTCGTGCATAAAACTTAAAAACTGCCAGAATTCTCTGCACAGGTAATGGCGCGGCGCGTCATATACCCGCGCGGTGCGCCAAAGTGGTCTGTCCAACTTTGTCGATTTTTGAATAATGTTTGCTATGCTACGCACCTCCGATTCACACGTAACTTGTTCTAACATGCTCATACATGATTAAAAACCTCAGAAAAATAGTTCGGGACCCGACCCGAACGTGTTGACTTTTTCGTTGACTTTGACCGACCAAAGTTTGACTTTTTGTCAAACTTAACCAAATGATTATGCAACCTTCCTAACTTGTTTCTATACTTGTATCTTGCATGAAACTTGACAATTTGATTTCACATACTACATAATCGAGTCGTAACGAGCCGTAGGATTAATTGAACATCTTTGACCTATCTTGTTTACCGTTATTGATACGACCTATTTGTTTAGGTCAAGACTAGCACTATCCTTCGCACATGTTACTTTGTGAAGTACTTTTCATACGTGCACTCAAGGTGAGATCATAGTCCCATCTTTCAAACAACTTTTATGCTTTAAACTATGGGATGAGAAACATATACGTATCATACTTTTATACATTGAACACAAGTACGAAAACGAACATTCCACGTACGGGTTTGAACAAAAATCCTCAATTCAATTATCATTAGTTACACTTGCAGGGTGTAAACGTGAACTTATATTATGTGATCACATGGGCTTGACGAGCCTCATTCGGACGGTTCGCTACCGTTAGCGGATGAAATATATTTTCGGGTCTAGTGTATGTTCTAACACTACGCAAAGGGTGCAAAACAGTTAAGTTTGATAATTGGGTGCCCACAAAACAAATAACAACTTTGGAATGCAAATGATTTTGATAATCATATTATATTAAATCTTGTGGTTCAAATGCAACGTTTACTAAAACACCTATGATTTCACCAACGTTTTCGTTGACAGTTTTCTATATGTTTTCTCAGGTCCTTGAAAGCTACTTGATACATGCTTCCGCTCTCTTTTTGATACTTGCTTGGATGTCGAGTATGCATGCATAGTTGGAGCGTCTTTTGACTATTTTAAATTGTGCCGCATAGGTTTCATTCGTACGTTAAACTTTGTATTGTAACTAATCTTTTGAACTACATTTGTAAACTTGAAACATCCTTTTACTTATGAAATAAATGCGACATATTTTGGTCAAACATCATGATAAAGACTTATGACCACGTAACGGGACCTAAGTAGTCGGCGCCGTCAAACATGATTTGGTCGGGTCGCTACAGATGGTATCAGAGCGTTGGTTGTAGGGATTTAGAGTTCATTGGTGTCAACCCCGAGTCATAGGGTACATTGGTAAGTCAAGACTACAACCGGCATATAGACTTGAAGTAGGAATTACTTGACTACTTGTGCATTTTTACTCGAACTCGTCTATCACATCAAATTCTTATTCAATCTTAATCTCACGTTACTTAATTTAATTGACGCGCCACCTTGACTATATGAATTAGTGTCGAATGCATATATGAATTAGGGTAATATAATTTCCGGGATTATATTACGGTGACTCATATGAACATTCCGACATTATGACATAAAGAATTTAAGGCGAGTCAAGGAAATTTTTTTCTCTATCCTTATTCCATATCATGGTTAGTATTATTAAGAATACTAATCAACGGTATTCTTGTGTTTTGAAGGAAAAATGCCTCCTCGTCGTGTGCCACGCCATGAGACTCCCGAACAAGCTCTACAACGAATGATAGCCACCGCCATGGAAGCGGCCATGTAACAACCCGTCCTTATCCATCTGAACGAAATCATCAACATCTGGTTCCATTACATTGATCGACTCCAAGTAAGGTCCTTAACATGAGCTTATGCACAGCGGAAGACTTAATTCGTACCTGAGAATAACATGCTTTAAAATGTCAACATAAAGTTGGTGAGATATATAGGTTTGATACTAGCAGCGTTATAACTATGGACCACAAGATCTCATATGTAAACATTTAATTAAAAATATTCTAAGTGGTTGAGCACTTGGTAACCATACTTAACATTTAATCACGTCGCATATTCCCTTTATTATGAAATCTTACTACACCGTACCAAGTGTAGTCACGAAACGAAGTACTGTGCAACCGTTGAATACTGGTCGTCCAGTCCGGTTGGGGTTGTCAGGCCCGATAGATCTATCAACAGGATTCGCGTTTACAATACCCATGTAAATTGTAGTTACCAAGCTACAGGGAAATATGCCAGTGGTACAACTCAACGTAGAATATATATTTTCGTCACTTGTGTACATAACGTAAATCATTTATAAAAACAACGCATGTATTCTCAGCCCAAAAATATTTAGAGTTTAAAAGGGACTATATACTCACCATACTGTATTTTGTAGTAAAAATACATATAACACCATTGGTACATTATGAGGTTGGCCTTCGATTCACGAACCTATATCATTTGTATATCTTATTAAAACATATAATAGAATTCACATAAATTTTTATTTATTGATTATTTAATTATTTATATTTTATTTGTTGTTGTAGTTTATACAAAATTTGTACCGGATTTTGCTATATGTTATGTTATAATATATATATATATATATATATATATATATATATATATATATATATATATATATATATATATATATATATATATGAATATTTTCATTATACAATTATAGATAATATAAATATATATTATGTACAAAATCTTTACTGATTATAATATAGTAATAATAATAATAATGATAATTTTTATAAAAGTGGTGGTCTTTATATCTATGAAAATTTTAATAATAATTATACTTTACATAAATATAATGATGAAGATGATATTACTAATAAAATTTGATATTAATAATAATAATAATAATACTTATCTATAATAATAATAATGATAATAATGTGATAATAATGATATTAATAACATCAAATAATAATACTTATCAATACAAATACTATCCATAATAATAATAAAAAAATATTAGTAATTCTTTAAATATAAACTACCTCACAAAAGAAGGAGTCCCAAAAAAAAGATGCCAGCAGTAGGGTTCGAACCCTAGACCTCTAGGATATCCAATACCCCCTTAAACCATTTAGCCAGACTTACATTTCTGATTTGTATCTGTTTTATATTTTTATCCCGTATGTATATGTCATCTTCTTCCTCAAGATTACAATCAACCAAAAAAAAAATCATAACACAACCATCGCTTGAATTATCAGTGAACTTGATGCATAAATTTACTATAATCTCGATTAATTGAATTGAAGAAAGAAAAAAAATAAAATAAAAAATAAACGAATATGGTAACAAGACCGCTGCTGCTGTCGCATGTTGAGAAGGAAAAAAAAAATTGATTTCATTTTTGTGAAAGTTTTCGACAATCTTGATAGCACGAATTATATTTAAAATCACCCCTAGAAACATTATCAACCGTCAATTTAACTGGAATCATAATAGATAACACGAATTTAATTGAAGAACTTTAGTTGACTTTAGAAAAAACAAAACTTTGACTCTCGAATTTGAAATGAATATCAAAAATTGGATCATGAAACTTTGCAGAAAGATCGATTAAAAGGTTTCGAACACTTCTACATTTTTAGATTTTTAAAATAATTTCGATTTTGTATTATGAGCATAAGAGTACACGAACAGGGGTGTTCATCGAGTTTTGTGGTATTTTCTGAATATTTTCAATCGAATTTGTCATTATTTCAGTGATTATAAGGTATTATCAGTGTAAAAAGGGTTGTATGATTTATAATTACTGAGCTAATCGAATTTAAAAGGGTTGACAGGTTTACATTTCTCATTACCGAAATATATAAAAGAAAGAAAGAAAAAAAAAACAAATGAAAAAGTTAAAAGTGATTGCAACTAATTTTGTCTAAAACTATTATAGGATTCGATTTTAGGAACAAGAAACAAATGGATTTACTGTATGATGGTTATGTGAAACAACCTCAGATTCCACTCTGTTTGTATGATATTTTTTTTTTAATTTATTGTTAATATTTAATAATTTTAATTATATTAATAGTAATCTAAATACAATAATAATAATAACAAAGTTAATAATAACAGTACTAAATATATATCATAAATTTTTTAATGAATTTGATAATAATAATATTTGTATTATTTATAAATAATAATCACAATGCTAATTAAAATGTTACTACTAATTTTAATAATAGTTATATTTTTAATGATAACAATAATATTAGGAATATTAAAATAGTAATTTAAATGTACCAAACTTTATATCTATTTGTTATTTATATATATAGGATTCATATATATACATATATATATTTTCATATTTATTTACAAATAATTGTTAACGTTATCAATTAAATCGTATATACACATAAATGTTCGTGAATCGTCAGGAATGGTCAAAGGGTAACTAATCATCCGAATATAGATTTCAAACTTTCTAGACTCAACATTAAGGTTTTTGCTTATCGTGTCGGAAACATATAGAGTTTAAGGTTTAAATTTGGTCGGAAATTTCCGGGTCGTTACAGTACCCACCCGTTAAAGAAATTTCGTCCCCGAAATTTGGTAGAGGTTGTCATAAATAACAATAGGAATGTTTTCATGACAAATATGAGGTAATAATAGAGTTTTATCATTATTGGAAGATATGGATAAAACGATTCGATCATGTGAACCGCACGAGTGAAGCTATCACAAAAGAATGAAATGAGTGATTATGAAATTGTTTTAACCGATGACGTGATTAGGATTGATTTCTAGAATTTAAGGGATTTAAAGAAAATCTTATGTAATAAGATTTGGTTCTTCGACGATTTAGGAAATAGGATCTCCTTTGATTTAATGCGGTAATCTGTTTCGATTTCTTTGTCGGATAATTCACTATAAATCCACCTCCTTCGTTTCCTTACTTCCATATTCTACATCTTCTACTCTTTCTCCTTAATTCCTACTTTAAAACATTCGCTAATATGCTCCATCCCGTTCTGATTCTTGTTATACTTCTAACTTTCATATCTTTCATTCTTCTCTTTCATCTATCGCCAGAAGAATCTATTCTCTTTTATCCTTTCCTTGGAATTATAATGTTTTTAATACTCCCGTGTCTTTACGTTGCAATACGTATTGATATACACGGTTTGTAGATCCTGGGTGGTTGTTGAGTTTGATATCTTCCCTTATACTTTGATGCTCCTGCTTCTATTTTCCATAATCATTGTCATCCATTGTTAATACTCTCTCCTATTTGCTGTGATCTATACCCCAATTTCTATTTTGGGGAATTTGTCCCTTCGTTTCTTCTTCCCGTCCTTGAGTCAAGCGATCAATAGTTCGAAATTCGTAGGTATGAAATTCAGAATGAACATAGCTAATGCTCTAAGAAAGAAATGGTATTGGTACGATTTTGATTCGTTAAATTACCAAAATACCCTGGAAAAAAAATAGAACTATCAAGATGATATGTTCCTAATACGTTTGGAGATTGAATAGAATGTAAGAGTCGTGTAACATGGCACATGATGATGGTACTGTGAATCATCATATTCCATTAGAAACTTAACATGGCTTACTATAATATAATGAAGTTGATCAAGTTTCATTATATTATACTAATTCATGCATCAGTTCCCAACACTGCTTCAGAACATTCCCATTTTAAACTCGATGGATTTAGAAACTAACACAATTTCCTTTATATTGTAACGCAGATATTACAGAGAGATGAATGATTTTAGATAAAGATAGTGGTGAAAATATCTTCAGAAATATTGAGGATATTTATAATGAAAGATATGATAATATCCTGGAATTTTTAATGTCGAAGGATGATGATGAAGATTGACCCGTAAGGGTTTAGATTCAGAAGTAAGGTGTTTGCTACAGAATCGTCATAATTCTTTATGTACAAGTTTAGTCCTTGTAACTTGTTCAGAGTCTCCTTCACGGTTTGCTCAATCCGGTTTTCAGTACCAAATTTTCTATCGAGCGTTCCTAACACTTCCTTCTTTTATCATCAACTTTTGGTCATTAAGACCATCTACAACATGCTGCTTCGTCAGCATTTTCAAAGTTATCAGATCTGGGTCATTGGTTATCAAACCAAGATGGTTTCAGGAGAATTGTATTTTTAGATGATTAAACGCTGATGGTAATATGATGGGATATAAAAGGTTCTCCAGTAATGATGGCGAAAGAACAACGTATATATATCGAGGTTATACTAGGAGTAGTCTCACTGAGAAGTCGAAGTGGAGTTGTGACAAAATTAACTTCCTGAAAAGAAATTGTAGGGTTGTTTTTGCTAATAAATAGCAAAGGATTCAACACTATATGTGTTAAACTATGAATTTGGATTCGAAAGTTTTTCAGGTGCATAAATATTTTCTTCCGTAGATGATGTGCGGTTGATTCAACTTCTTGATCGAGGTGTTTTCAAGAATCATGAAAAATTTGAAAGCGAATTGTAATTGTCGAGATACGAATGGGGTTTAAGATAGAATCAAGTGGCAAACTTGAAGATTAGTTTAGTTTCATATGTTATAATCAATATTTTAATTCATTTTAATTGTCCAAAGTTAGCAGTCCAATAATCCGATATTCCAATAGTTCAATAGTTCAATGATTCATATATATAATTTAATATATAATATTCGAATTAAATAATACATATCGTGACCCGTGCACCGGTCTCAGTATTGATCACAACTCAAAGTATATATATATTTTGGAATCCACCTCAACCCTGTATAGCCAACTATAGAGTGTCTATGGTCGTTCCGAAATATATATATAGATGGGTCGATATGATAAGTCGAAACCTTGCATACTTGTCCCGTTAATTAAAGTGCGTAAAAGTAAATAACAAGAATTAAATGACAATAAATAAAATTGCGAGAATGTAAATTGCGATAATTAAATGTTAATCAGTTAGCTGGGAATAGTTAGCTAGGAACAGTTAGCGTGGAATCTTAACAATATTTCAATTAGTTAATCCGTTGGTTTCTAACAAATTTTATTTTGTCCAATGTTTTCTTCATTATGCCACTTGTTGGATTATGATAGGTCAAAATCTAAATATGAATATTGAACAGAAATGGTTATTCTGTGGTGAACGGATACGTATATCGGTGAGTGTAAATAGGATAATAGATAACCGTTGAATCAGATTCGAAGAATGTACAATGTAACTTATTAATGTGAATTCTAAATATTCCTCGGGTACTACCTACCCGTTAAAAATATTTTCATCATTAATAGTTTGGTACGAAGGAAATTTTAATTACAATCTTTATGAAAATATACTTTCATATATATTTTCTTCAGATGTAATCATGGATTTAATGAGTCAATAAGATATTAAACTCATTTGATTTATCGTTAATACTAGATTACATAATTTCTAAAGCATTAGAGATTACATAATCGTAAAGCGATGATAATCGATGTAGAATGATATATAGAACGAAGATCATACTCGAAGTTCAGATGAGGTTTTTGAGGTATGTGATGTTGATATCCGAGATACAGTTTGTGATGTTGAGGTTTACGACGTGGTTGTGGTTGGGGGTGATAAGGGTATTGTCGGCGTTGACGATGATAGTACGGATTATGCTGCTGGTGCTGCTGCCGGTGTTTGCAACCTTCGCACTATGTTCTCCAATGTCGTCACACGAGCGCGAAGTTCGTTAATTTCTGCTAGTACTCCGGGATGATTGACGGGTGGAGCGAACGAATGAATAAGATTCGAAGTATGGGATAGTATGTAATCGTGATGAAATACTCGGAAAAAGGGAAGAGAAAATGGTTTCTCGAACAGGTTCGCCGGTAAGCACTTCAGGTTGAAAAGGGCAATTTGGTGGATGAAGGAGATCTTTGATGTGAAATGATTTTCGAATAGAGGATGATATTCTAACTTCATAGAATATCTATATATATTTAGTACTAAAGATTATGTAGATCACGGAGCAATTTACGGCATGTGTCAGGCAATTCTACGGTAACAGATATTCTAAGATATGAATTTCGTCTATACACTATCGATGCTCTAAATGCAGTAAGACGTGTCTAGACTTTAGATTGATGAGCAGGTAATTTCCTAAGGATGATAAGCAGATGATTTCCGACTAGAGATGATAAGCAAAACTTTTGACAGGCAAACACGGTCAAAGTCCAGACTCACTAATGTATCCTAACAACTACCAGTTAGACATACTAATGGGAGACCTGGTTCGCTAAGACCAACGCTCTGATACCACATGTAACAACCCGTCCTTATCCATCTGAACGAAATCATCAACATCTGGTTCCATTACGTTGATCGACTCCAAGTAAGGTCCTTAACATGAGCTTATGCACAGCGGAAGACTTAATTCGTACCTGAGAATAACATGCTTTAAAATGTCAACATAAAGTTGGTGAGATATATAGGTTTGATACTAGCAGCGTTATAACTATGGACCACAAGATCTCATATGTAAACATTTAATTAAAAATATTCTAAGTGGTTGAGCACTTGGTAACCATACTTAACATTTAATCACGTCGCATATTCCCTTTATTATGAAATCTTACTACACCGTACCAAGTGTAGTCACGAAACGAAGTACTGTGCAACCGTTGAATACTGGTCGTCCAGTCCGGTTGGGGTTGTCCGGCCCGATAGATCTATCAACAGGATTCGCGTTTACAATACCCATGTAAATTGTAGTTACCAAGCTACAGGGAAATATGCCAGTGGTACAACTCAACGTAGAATATATATTTTCGTCACTTGTGTACATAACGTAAATCATTTATAAAAATAGCGCATGTATTCTCAGCCCAAAAATATTTAGAGTTTAAAAGGGACTATATACTCACCATACTGTATTTTGTAGTAAAAATACATATAACACCATTGGTACATTATGAGGTTGGCCTTCGATTCACGAACCTATATCATTTGTATATCTTATTAAAACATATAATAGAATTCACATAAATTTTTATTTATTGATTATTTAATTATTTATATTTTATTTGTTGTTGTAGTTTATACAAAATTTGTACCGGATTTTGCTATATGTTATGTTATATACTATATATATATATATATATATATATATATATATATATATATATATATATATATATATATATATATATATATATATATATATATATATATATATATATATATTATGTACAAAATCTTTACTGATTATAATATAGTAATAATAATAATAATGATAATTTTTATAAAAGTGGTGGTCTTTATATCTATGAAAATTTTAATAATAATTATACTTTACATAAATATAATGATGAAGATGATATTACTAATAAAATTTGATATTAATAATAATAATAATACTTATCTATAATAATAATAATGATAATAATGTGATAATAATGATATTAATAACATCAAATAATAATACTTATCAATACAAATACTATCCATAATAATAATAAAAAAATATTAGTAATTCTTTAAATATAAACTACCTCACAAAAGAAGGAGTCCCAAAAAAAAGATGCCAGCAGTAGGGTTCGAACCCTAGATGTAACGACCCGGAAATTTCCGACCAAATTTAAACTCTAATCTCTATATGGTTCCGACACGATAAGCAAAAACCCTAAAGTTGACCCGCACTTTTTCGATCATTCTATACTTATAAGATTAATATTTACATAAATTAAACCTTACCAACATGATAAGCAATCCAAATTGTTGAGATTTATGTTTCCGAAAAGAGTTTTACACAACGTTTGACCGTCTAGTTTGACCGATGATATCACGAACTATACAATATATGATAATTATACGTTTGTGTATATATATGTATATATACATATTTAACATGATTAATGAATGTTTTAATATCTCATTTTGTATTAATAACAATAAGTTATAAGTATATTTTGAAACTACTAACTTAAGTTTTCAAAACGATAACTATACGTAACGTTATTTGACATAAATACTTAAGACTTATAATGTTTATACATATATCGTATAAGTAATGTATTTAATCACTTTTAAAGACTTAAATACATAAAATCATATAAGTGTATTCACAAAAGATAGCTATATTTGAATCCTCATTCCATTTTTCACAAAATTTCTATACGTATATCTAGAGTATTTGTACTCGTATCATACCTAGCTTCTATACGTATTTACTATTGGTATATACACATCAAATCACCACCTAACCAGCCCTTGTTCATGCCTTATGTATAAGGTAATTACTTTTGAATGATTGTAAGACTAATTACAAAAATACAAACTAAAAATTTGTCCATGTCTACTACATAAACATTTTTTTAGGAGTATATATGTATCCTCATTTTGTTTCATTTTTACTTCCATTCTCTAGCTAAAAACACCCACACTCTCAAGAACATTAAACTCCATAAACATTCAGCAAAGTTCCATGAAGATCTAGCTTCAAAAACCTTACTTAAACACCATAAGAAAACCATACAAAAACACTTCAAGAAATCCTTTCAAGAACACAAACTTACTTCCAATCTTTCATCCACTTCCATCACCCTTTTGATTCTAGCTTCTTACTCCTCTTTTACAGTAACCTTGTCCAAGGAACTTGAGGTAGTATCTATGTTCATAACCTTATTCGATTCATATATATATAGCTATCTTATTTTGTGGTATAAAAGTTTAACAACAAGAACATAGTTTGAATGTTTTCAAACTTGTTTGCAAACTAAATAGATCCTTCTAACTTAACTTTTAAAATACTTCAAGACCTGTAATATAACTTAAATATATGCTAATTTAATAAGGTATAATTTGGTTTTTCAAAGAATATCTTAAAAACTGTTTTTACGACATCGGAGTGCCACCGGGGACTGTTTTGGGTTGGATAATTAAAAATTATCTTAAACTTTGAGTTGGAGGTTTATGTTCTGGAAAAATGATTTTTACTATGAATATGATAACACATAAAAATTTCATGATTTAATTCAAAGTATAAGTATTTTCAGAAAAATAATCATTTAAGGTTGTTTAAATAAAGGAAAATGTTTAACTTCATAAGTTTCACTAAAGTTTCACCTATGCCGTGTGATTTTGAATACAAACCAAGGTATTTTCAGTTCATAGTCTTAAAGAGGGACTCGATCCAAGGAGATGGCAAGTTGAATCAACGAAAACGGATTTGTAACGAAGAAACTATGACCGAAACAAAATTGGTTATCCAAGACTTGTTTAACTTCGGGATTAATTGGAAAAAATTAAATAAAATCACATCTTTCTAAAATAACATGATATTTTATATATATGTACTCATAATTCAATTTTATATGGTTCAGGATCACCCGTAAACAATACGAGAAGATTAATCATAAGATCCCATGATTGTACGCAACACGTCATTTGACAACACCGGTACTTTATGTACGCAACACGTCATTTGACAACACCGGTACCGTGGGTCAAGATTAATCTCGACCAATACATATACGATGAGGGTTTTATTTATTTCATTGGGGGTTTATTAAACATCTAAATATGAACCATTAAAATTGAATTACTAACAACGAACTGCTAACTACGGACTAAGGAATTATTCAAAGTATTAAAAGTATAACAAGTATATATATGTGACGTTTGTTTAAAAAAGAAAAGGTATTGATATATTATATATGGATAGGTTCGTGATATCAACCGGAGACCAAGTCAAATTATATATATATCTTCAAGACGAAAGTGAGTATATAGTCCCACTTTTAAACTCTAAATATTTCGGGATGAGAATACATGTATTTTATGTTTTACATTATGGACACAAGTAACTGAAAAATATATTCTACGTTGAGTTGTACCACTGGCATACTTCCCTGTAGCTTGGTAACTAATATTTACAGCGGTATTGTAAACGCGAATCCTGTTGATAGATCTATCGGGCCTGACAACCCCAACCGGACTGGACGACCAGTATTCAACGGTTGCACAGTACTTCGTTTCGTGACTACACTTGGTACAGTGTAGTAAGATTTCATATTAAAGGGAATATGCGACGTGATTAATTGTTAAGTATGGTTACCAAGTGCTCAACCACTTAGAATATTTTTATTAAAATGTTTATATATGAAATCTTGTGGTCCATCGTTATATCGCTGCTAGCATCAAACCTATATATCTCACCAACTTTATGTTGACGTTTTAAAGCATGTTATTCTCAGGTATGAATTAAGACTTCCGCTGTGCGTTAGCTCATATTAAGGATACTAGTTGGGACCATTTAAGCCATGATACAAGAACGTTGCATTCGAGTCATTGAAGATCATTAAAGACATTTATTAAGTAAATGACAGTTTAGGTCATTTGGATATCGAGAAATGTTTGACGAGTTTATTAATTTTTTTTATGTAAAGATAGATTGCCTTTTAAGAATAAATGCAACGTTTGTAAAATGTATCATATAGAGGTCAAGTACCTCGCGATGTTATCAACTGTTGTAATTCGTTTGTAATCAATATGGACATCGTCCGGATGATTAGTTTCGGATCCTTTCAGTTGGTATCAGAGCGTTGGTCTTAGCGAACCAGGCCTTGCATTAGTGTGTCTAACTGGTAGTTGTTAGGATACATTAGTGAGTCTGGACTTTGACCGTATCTACCTGCTAAAAAGTTTTGCTTATCATTTCTAGTCGGAAACCATCTGCTTATCATCCTTAGGGAGTTGCCTGCTTATCATTCTTTAGTCTAGACACGTCTTATTGCATCTAGTGCATCGATAGTGTATAGACAAAATTCATATCCTAGCGTATCTATTACTATAAACATTGCCCGACGAATTTCAAAGATTCTCCGTAATTCACGGGATTTCGGTATTATATATACATATGAAAATTATGTATTGAAGAGTACCAAACCCAACTCCTATAATCTATTCCAAACCAAAAAAATTCATTTCTCCAACTATACAAGATGAATTCTTCATCCAGTTCGAATTCCTCCGACTTCGATAGCTACGCCGACATGGATTTCCATTCGAGCTCCGAGAACAGCGTCACCGGAATGGATCAACCAATTTTCCATCATCTATTCTGGATGAACTGGCGATGGGTTCGTAATATACTAAATTTCTGGAGGCAAGAAGAAGGTGATCCATTTCATCCACCAAATTGCCCTCTTAACGATGAACCTGAAGCACTTACCGGCGAACCCATTCGAAACACCATTTTCTCGCTCATTTCTAGAGTATCTCGTCATGATTACATACTATCCCATATTTCAAATCTTGTTCATTCGCTCGTTCCAACCGTCAATCATCCCGGTATAATAGAAGAAGTCAACGAACTCCGTGCTCGGGTAGTGGTTTTGGAGAATATGGTGCGAAGGTTACAAACACCAACAGCAGCACCAGCAGCATAATCCGTACTACCATCGTCAACGCCGACAGTACCTTTATCACCCCAATCACAATCTCAACATCACAATCTGTATCTCGAATATCAACATCACACGACTCAATATCTGTACTTCGAGTATGATCTTCGTTCTATATATCGTTCTACATCGATTATCTTCGCTTTACGTATCGTATGACGATTATGTAATTTCTAAAGTCTTAGAGATTATGTAATCTAGAATTAACGATAAATCAAATGAGTTTAATATCTTATTGACTCATTAAATCTATGATTATCTCTGAAGAAAATATATATGCAAGTATATTTTCATAAAGATAGTAATTAAAAATTCCTTCGTACAAACTATTAATGATGAAAATATTTTAACGGGTGGGTAGTACCCGAGGAATATTTAGAATTCACATTAATAAGTTATATTGTACATTCTTGAATCTGATTCAACGGTTATCTATTATCTTACTTACAACCACCGATATTCGTATCCGCTCACCCCAGAATAACCATTTTCAATCAAATTTCATATTCGGATTTTGACCTCCCAGAATCCAACAAGTGGCATAAAGAAGAAAACATTGGACAATTAAAATGAATTAAAATGTTGATTGTAACATATGAAACTAAACAATTCTTCAAGTTTTCCACTTGATTTTATCTTAAACCTCATTCGTAACTTGACGATTACAATTCGCATTCAAATCCTTTCATGATTTCTGAAAACACCCTGAACTATGAAGTAGCTCTTGAAATGCTGATGAAGCAGCAAAAACTGTAAACGACTCTAACAATCAAAAGATTGATGATAAAGAATGGTATGGTGGTAAAGCTGAGAAAAAGAGAAGGTTTGGAACTGGAAAACGGATTGAGCAAAGTATGAAGGAGGCCGTGAACAAATCATGAAAACAGAACCTGCCTTCAAAGGATCCAAATGATCCAGTGCCTGCTGAAACCGTTAGTAAGAACACTGCTCCTTATTCTAAACTTTTCAAGATGATATTCTTCACCATCATTTTATCTTAGATATTATAAGATATCTTCATTCGTTATACATATTTTTCATATTTCTGGAGATATTTTTACAACTATTCCTATCTGCGATCATTTAACTCTCCGTAACATCTGCGCTACAATATAAAAGAAACTGTGTTAGTTTCTAAATTCTGAAATCTCTAAGTTTAAAAATATGAATGTTTTGAAGTAGTGTTGGGAACTGATACATGAATTAGTATAATATAATGAAACTTGATCAACTTCATTATATTACAGTAAGTCATGTTAAGTTTCTAATGGAATGTGATGATTCACAGTACCGTCATCATGTGCCATGTTACACGGCTCTTACATTCTATCAAGTCTTCAAACATATTAGAACGTATCACCTTGATAGTTCTATTTTTTTTCGGAATATTCGAGTAATTTAACGAATCAAGATCGTGCCATTACAATTTCATTCTAAAACCAATAGCAAGGTTCATTCCAAATTTCCTACCTACGAATTTCGGACCATTGTTCGCTTGGCTCGAGGACGGGAAGAAGAAATGAAGGGACAAAACTTCAGAATAGAAATAGGAACATAAACCACAGCAAATAAGAGAGAGCATTAACTGTGGATGACAATGATTTTAAGGGACGGGAGTAGGAACATCGAAATATAAGGGAAGGTATAAAACCTAACAACAACCCCGAAACTACAAACCGTGCATATCAATACGTATTGCAACGTAAAGGCACGGGAGAATTAAAAACATTATAATTCCAAGGAAAGGATAAAAGAGAATAGATTCTTCTGGTGATAGATGAAAAAGAAGAATGAAAGATATGAAAGTTAGAAATATAACAAGGGTTAGAATGGGATGGAGCATATTAGCGAATGTCTTAAAGTAGGAACTAAAGAGAAAGAATAGAAGATGTGGGAAGAAAGAAAGGGAAGGAGGTAAATTTATAGTGAAATATTCGACAAAGAAATCAAAACAGATTGCCGCGTTAAATCAAAGAAGATCCTGATCGCCGCAAAACTAAATCTTATTACATATGATTTTCTTTAAAACCCTTAAATCCCGGAAATCGATCATAATCACGTCATCGGTTACAACAATTCTATATTTACTCATTTCACTCTTTTGTGATAGCTTCGCTCGTGCTTCTCACATAACCAAATCGTTTTATCTAAATCTTTCAATAATGATAAAATTTCATTATTACCTCATATTCGTCATGAAAACATTCCTATTGTTGTTTATGACAACCTCTACCAAATTTCGAGGACGAAATTTCTTTAACGGATGGGTACTGTAACGACCCGGAAATTTCCGACCAAATTTAAACTCTAATCTCTATATGGTTCCGACACGATAAGCAAAAACCCTAAAGTTGACCCGCACTTTTTCGATCATTCTATACTTATAAGATTAATATTTACATAAATTAAACCTTACCAACATGATAAGCAATCCAAATTGTTGAGATTTATGTTTCCGAAAAGAGTTTTACACAACGTTTGACCGTCTAGTTTGACCGATGATATCACGAACTATACAATATATGATAATTATACGTTTGTGTATATATATGTATATATACATATTTAACATGATTAATGAATGTTTTAATATCTCATTTTGTATTAATAACAATAAGTTATAAGTATATTTTGAAACTACTAACTTAAGTTTTCAAAACGATAACTATACGTAACGTTATTTGACATAAATACTTAAGACTTATAATGTTTATACATATATCGTATAAGTAATGTATTTAATCACTTTTAAAGACTTAAATACATAAAATCATATAAGTGTATTCACAAAAGATAGCTATATTTGAATCCTCATTCCATTTTTCACAAAATTTCTATACGTATATCTAGAGTATTTGTACTCGTATCATACCTAGCTTCTATACGTATTTACTATTGGTATATACACATCAAATCACCACCTAACCAGCCCTTGTTCATGCCTTATGTATAAGGTAATTACTTTTGAATGATTGTAAGACTAATTACAAAAATACAAACTAAAAATTTGTCCATGTCTACTACATAAACATTTTTTTAGGAGTATATATGTATCCTCATTTTGTTTCATTTTTACTTCCATTCTCTAGCTAAAAACACCCACACTCTCAAGAACATTAAACTCCATAAACATTCAGCAAAGTTCCATGAAGATCTAGCTTCAAAAACCTTACTTAAACACCATAAGAAAACCATACAAAAACACTTCAAGAAATCCTTTCAAGAACACAAACTTACTTCCAATCTTTCATCCACTTCCATCACCCTTTTGATTCTAGCTTCTTACTCCTCTTTTACAGTAACCTTGTCCAAGGAACTTGAGGTAGTATCTATGTTCATAACCTTATTCGATTCATATATATATAGCTATCTTATTTTGTGGTATAAAAGTTTAACAACAAGAACATAGTTTGAATGTTTTCAAACTTGTTTGCAAACTAAATAGATCCTTCTAACTTAACTTTTAAAATACTTCAAGACCTGTAATATAACTTAAATATATGCTAATTTAATAAGGTATAATTTGGTTTTTCAAAGAATATCTTAAAAACTGTTTTTACGACATCGGAGTGCCACCGGGGACTGTTTTGGGTTGGATAATTAAAAATTATCTTAAACTTTGAGTTGGAGGTTTATGTTCTGGAAAAATGATTTTTACTATGAATATGATAACACATAAAAATTTCATGATTTAATTCAAAGTATAAGTATTTTCAGAAAAATAATCATTTAAGGTTGTTTAAATAAAGGAAAATGTTTAACTTCATAAGTTTCACTAAAGTTTCACCTATGCCGTGTGATTTTGAATACAAACCAAGGTATTTTCAGTTCATAGTCTTAAAGAGGGACTCGATCCAAGGAGATGGCAAGTTGAATCAACGAAAACGGATTTGTAACGAAGAAACTATGACCGAAACAAAATTGGTTATCCAAGACTTGTTTAACTTCGGGATTAATTGGGAAAAATTAAATAAAATCACATCTTTCTAAAATAACATGATATTTTATATATATGTACTCATAATTCAATTTTATATGGTTCAGGATCACCCGTAAACAATACGAGAAGATTAATCATAAGATCCCATGATTGTACGCAACACGTCATTTGACAACACCGGTACTTTATGTACGCAACACGTCATTTGACAACACCGGTACCGTGGGTCAAGATTAATCTCGACCAATACATATACGATGAGGGTTTTATTTATTTCATTGGGGGTTTATTAAACATCTAAATATGAACCATTAAAATTGAATTACTAACAACGAACTGCTAACTACGGACTAAGGAATTATTCAAAGTATTAAAAGTATAACAAGTATATATATGTGACGTTTGTTTAAAAAAGAAAAGGTATTGATATATTATATATGGATAGGTTCGTGATATCAACCGGAGACCAAGTCAAATTATATATATATCTTCAAGACGAAAGTGAGTATATAGTCCCACTTTTAAACTCTAAATATTTCGGGATGAGAATACATGTATTTTATGTTTTACATTATGGACACAAGTAACTGAAAAATATATTCTACGTTGAGTTGTACCACTGGCATACTTCCCTGTAGCTTGGTAACTAATATTTACAGCGGTATTGTAAACGCGAATCCTGTTGATAGATCTATCGGGCCTGACAACCCCAACCGGACTGGACGACCAGTATTCAACGGTTGCACAGTACTTCGTTTCGTGACTACACTTGGTACAGTGTAGTAAGATTTCATATTAAAGGGAATATGCGACGTGATTAATTGTTAAGTATGGTTACCAAGTGCTCAACCACTTAGAATATTTTTATTAAAATGTTTATATATGAAATCTTGTGGTCCATCGTTATATCGCTGCTAGCATCAAACCTATATATCTCACCAACTTTATGTTGACGTTTTAAAGCATGTTATTCTCAGGTATGAATTAAGACTTCCGCTGTGCGTTAGCTCATATTAAGGATACTAGTTGGGACCATTTAAGCCATGATACAAGAACGTTGCATTCGAGTCATTGAAGATCATTAAAGACATTTATTAAGTAAATGACAGTTTAGGTCATTTGGATATCGAGAAATGTTTGACGAGTTTATTAATTTTTTTTATGTAAAGATAGATTGCCTTTTAAGAATAAATGCAACGTTTGTAAAATGTATCATATAGAGGTCAAGTACCTCGCGATGTTATCAACTGTTGTAATTCGTTTGTAATCAATATGGACATCGTCCGGATGATTAGTTTCGGATCCTTTCACTAGACCTCTAGGATATCCAATACCCCCTTAAACCATTTAGCCAGACTTACATTTCAGATTTGTATCTGTTTTATATTTTTATATCTCGTATGTATATGTCATCTTCTTCCTCAAGATTACAATCAACCAAAAAAAAAATCATAACACAACCATCGCTTGAATTATCAGTGAACTTGATGCATAAATTTACTATAATCTCGATTAATTGAATTGAAGAAAGAAAAAAAATAAAATAAAAAAAATAAACGAATATGGTAACAAGACCGCTGCTGCTGTCGCATGTTGAGAAGGAAAAAAAAAATTGATTTCATTTTTGTGAAAGTTTTCGACAATCTTGATAGCACGAATTATATTTAAAATCACCCCTAGAAACATTATCAACCGTCAATTTAACTGGAATCATAATAGATAACACGAATTTAATTGAAGAACTTTAGTTGACTTTAGAAAAAAACAAAACTTTGTCTCTCGAATTCGAAATGAATATCAAAAATTGGATCATGAAACTTTGCAGAAAGATCGATTAAAAGGTTTCGAACACTTCTACATTTTTTGGATTTTTAAAATAATTTCGATTTTGTATTATGAGCATAAGAGTACACGAACAGGGGTGTTCATCGAGTTTTGTGGTATTTTCTGAATATTTTCAATCGAATTTGTCATTATTTCAGTGATTATAAGGTATTATCAGTGTAAAAAGGGTTGTATGATTTATAATTACTGAGCTAATCGAATTTAAAAGGGTTGACAGGTTTACATTTCTCATTACCGAAATATATAAAAGAAAGAAAGAAAAAAAAAACAAATGAAAAAGTTAAAAGTGATTGCAACTAATTTTGTCTAAAACTATTATAGGATTCGATTTTAGGAACAAGAAACAAATGGATTTACTGTATGATGGTTATGTGAAACAACCTCAGATTCCACTCTGTTTGTATGATATTTTTTTTTTAATTTATTGTTAATATTTAATAATTTTAATTATATTAATAGTAATCTAAATACAATAATAATAATAACAAAGTTAATAATAACAGTACTAAATATATATCATAAATTTTTTAATGAATTTGATAATAATAATATTTGTATTATTTATAAATAATAATCACAATGCTAATTAAAATGTTACTACTAATTTTAATAATAGTTATATTTTTAATGATAACAATAATATTAGGAATATTAAAATAGTAATTTAAATGTACCAAACTTTATATCTATTTGTTATTTATATATATAGGATTCATATATATACATATATATATTTTCATATTTATTTACAAATAATTGTTAACGTTATCAATTAAATCGTATATACACATAAATGTTCGTGAATCGTCAGGCATGGTCAAAGGGTAACTAATCATCCGAATATAGATTTCAAACTTTCTAGACTCAACATTAAGGTTTTTGCTTATCGTGTCGGAAACATATAGAGTTTAAGGTTTAAATTTGGTCGGAAATTTCCGGGTCGTTACATGCCATGGCCGATCACTCCTCCAACAATAACAACAACCACAACAACAACAACAATGGAGCCGGTAACTCAAACGAAGGGTGCTCCTACAAATCCTTCATGGGGTGCAAACCTCACACTTTTGATGGAACCGGGGGACCGGTCGTGCTCACCCGATGGTTTAAGCAAACGGAAGCCGTCTTTAGCATAAGCGGTTGTCGAGACCAAGACAAGGTCAAATACTCCACTCACACCTTCGCCGGTGTCGCTCTTACATGGTGGAATACTTATGTACAATCGGTGGGTACCGATGAAGCTCACGCCCTCTCTTGGGCCGATTTAAGGGAAAAGATGGTCATCGAATATTTCCCTCGCGAAGAAACCCGAAAGCTCGAACAAGAGCTAAGAACCTTAGAGGCGGTCGGAAACGATCTCAAGGCCTATAATCAACGATTCGCCGAACTATCCTTGATGTGTCCCAACCTCGTGAACCCCGAATCTCAAAGGGTCGAACTTTATATGTATGGTCTTCCAAAGAGCATCAAACAAGGGGTGATGTCATCCAAACCCGCTAACCTACAACAAGCATTGAACATGGCCCGCCAATTGATCGAAACGGTTGACGAAATCGTAGTTCCAGCACCTAAGGCCGAGGATAAATCGGGAGGCAACAAAAGAAAGTGGGAACCCTCCCAATCAAGCAACAACAACTTTACTAAGAAGCCTTACACCTCCGACACCAAGAAAAGTTATGGCGGAAATAAACCCTTTTGCAACAAATGCCACAAGCACCACTATGGTGAATGTAGCAATCTATTTTGCCACCGGTGCCAAAGGGGTGGTCATGTGGCCAACGATTGTAGAAGTGCCGCCCCCGTCGCTCAAAAGGTGCCTAATGCACCAAAACCGGGTACTTGTTATGAATGTGGCCAAACGGGACATTTTAGAAATGCATGTCCGAAGAAGAAAGCCAACCCCAACACACGCGGCTGAGCTTTCAACATCAACACCGAGGAAGCCCGAGATGATAATGAATTAGTCACGGGTACGTTTATCCTCAACAACACTTATGTTACTTGTTTATTCGATTCGGGTGCCGATAAGAGTTTTGTATCCAAGACTTTGACTCATTCTTTAAATACTCCACCACTCCCACTAGATACCACTTATACCATTGAAGTGGCCAACGGAAAACTATTGAGTGCCGACACATATTACCGGGGGTGTACGTTAAACATTTTGGGTAATGAGTTTGAAATTGACTTGATACCCATGGAACTAGGAAGCTTCGATGTATTAATCGGTATGAATTGGCTAGCCAAAATGAAATCTCACATCCTTTGTGATCTTTACGCAATCCGAATTCCTATCGAGAATGGTGAACCTTTGATCGTCTATGGCGATAAGAGTTGCACCGGACTCAACCTCGTTTCGTGTATTAAAGTTAGAAAACTACTCCGTAAGGGTTGTTTTGCGATCCTTGCTCACGTTAAGAAAGTCGAGTCCGATGAGAAGCACATCGATGATGTGCCAATTGTTAGTGACTATTCCGATGTATTTCCCGACGAATTGCCGGGTCTTTCACCTCATCGACCAGTTGAATTCCAAATCGATCTTATTCCGGGAGCCGCACCCGTAGCACGTGCACCATATAGACTCGCTCCATCCGAAATGCAAGAATTGCAAAGTCAAATCCAAGAACTACTTGATCTTGGTTTTATCCAACCTAGCCATTCACCTTAGGGCGCTCTGATTTTGTTTGTTAAAAAGAAAGACGGATCCCTACGAATGTGCATTGATTATCGTGAACTAAACAAATTGACGGTTAAAAACCGATATCCACTTCCTCGCATCGATGACCTCTTTGATCAACTACAAGGGTCTTGTGTATATTCAAAAATCGATCTCCGCTCGGGTTATCATCAATTAAGGGTTAAGGGGGAAGATGTCTCCAAAACCGCTTTCCGAACTCGTTATGGTAGTTATGAATTTCTTGTAATGCCATTTGGTCTCACTAACGCACCGGCGGTGTTCATGGATCTTATGAACCGCGTGCGCAAACCGTATCTTGACAAATTCGTTATCGTGTTCATCGATGATATTTTGGTTTATTCTAAAAGCGAAGAAGAACACGAGGAACACCTCCGGCTCGTGCTTGAACTTTTAAGACAAGAACGACTCTATGCCAAATTCTCCAAGTGTGAATTTTGGTTGAAGGAAGTACAATTTCTTGGTCATGTTGTAAGTGACCAAGGTATTAAAGTCGATCCAACGAAAATCGAAACCATTAGTAAATGGGAGACTCCCACTACTCCTACTCACATTCGTCAATTCTTGGGTCTCGCCGGATACTACCGTAGATTCATCAAGGATTTCTCTTTGATTGCTCGTCCTCTAACCGCTTTAACTCACAAGGGAAAGAAATTCAATTGGGCGACCGAACAAGAATCCGCATTTCAAATCTTGAAAACAAAGCTAACCACCGCTCCTATCTTGTCACTTCCCGAAGGCAATGACGATTTTGTTGTGTATTGCGACGCCTCGAAACATGGTTTTGGGTTTGTGTTGATGCAACGAACGAAAGTCATTTCTTATGCTTCTCGACAACTCAAAATTCATGAACGAAACTACACAACACATGATCTCGAACTCGGAGCCGTTGTCTTTGCACTTAAAATGTGGAGACACTATCTTTATGGAACCAAGAGTACTATCTTTACCGATCACAAAAGTCTCCAACACATCTTCGACCAAAAGCAACTAAACATGAGACAACGAAGGTGGATTGAAACCTTAAACGATTACGATTGCGAGCTTCGTTACCATCCCGGGAAGGCAAATGTAGTAGCCGATGCCTTAAGTCGAAAAGAAAGAGTGGTGCCTCTTCGTGTCCGAGCCTTAAACATCACCATCCACACCAACCTTAATAGCCAAATTCGGGTAGCCCAAGATGAGGCTCTCAAGGATGAAAATGTTTCACACGAGCTCTTGAACATTCTCGTCTCTCGATTCGAAATTAGAGAGACCGGACTCCGATATTTCGCCGGAAGGATTTGGGTGCCTAGTTATGGGGACCTACGAAGCCTTATTTTAGATGAAGCCCATATGTCACGATACTCGATTCACCCCGGTGCCAATAAGATGTACCACGACCTTAAACAACTATATTGGTGGCCGAACATCAAAAGGGACGTAGCTACTTATGTTTCCAAGTGTTTGACATGTTCCAAAGTCAAAGCCGAACACCAAAGACCGTCCGGATTACTTCAACAACCCGAAATCCCGAAATGGAAGTGGGAAAGAATAACAATGGATTTTATCACCAAACTACCAAAAACGACGGGCGGTTCTGATACCATTTGGGTTATTGTTGACCGTCTCACCAAATCCGCACACTTTCTCGCCATGAAGGAGACCGACAAAATGGAGAAACTTGCACGACTTTATATCAAGGATATCGTAGCCCGACACAGTGTACCTTTATCGATTATCTCCGACCGAGATGGCCGTTTTGTTTCTAGATTTTGGCGTACCTTGCAAGAAGCGTTGGGAACGCGTTTAGACATGAGCACCACATATCATCCTCAAACCGATGGACAAAGCGAACGTACAATTCAAACCTTAGAGGACATGTTACGAGCTTGCGTGGTTGATTCTGGAAAAGCTTGGGACAAGCACTTACCTATCGCCGAGTTCTCTTACAACAATAGTTATCACGCGAGTATAAAAGCCGCCCCATTCAAAGCATTATATGGCCGAAAATGCCGTTCTCCTCTTTGTTGGGCCGAAGTAGGCGACGTACAAATCACCAGACCCGAACTCATTCACGAAACCACCGAAAAGATCGTTTAAATCCGAGATAGGCTTCGGACGGCCCGGAGTCGTCAAAAGTGCTATACCGACAAAAGATGCAACGACCTTGAATTTCAAGTCGGTGACCACGTCATGTTAAAAGTCGCACCTTGGAAAGGTGTAATCCATTTTGGGAAACGCGGGAAGCTAAATCCGCGGTATATTGGTCCTTTCGAAATCTTGGAGCGTATTGGAACCGTTGCTTATCGTTTAGATCTTCCGCCTCAATTGAACTCCGTTCATCCTACCTTCCACGTATCTAACTTGAAAAAGTGTCTTGCCGAACCCGATATCGTCATCCCTCTCGAGGAACTTACTATTGATGACAAACTTCATTTTGTGGAGGAACCGGTTGAAAATGTGGACACCTCCGTCAAGACATTGAAACAAAGCCGAATCCCGATTGTTAAATTCCGTTGGAACGCCAAAAGGGGACCCGAGTTTACTTGGGAAAGGCAAGATCAAATGCAAAAGAAATACCCTCATTTATTCCCAGCTCCGAAAACGCAAGATCCCGAGGAAGAAACAACGACTACTACGCCTGCTTAAAATTTCGGGACTAAATTTCTTTTAAGGAGTAGGTAATGTAACATCCCGCCTTTTTCCATTTACTTTTCCGTTTAATTATTTAAAGTCCGTTATATGATTATGACATCCCTCGTTAATACGTGTTTTAAAATATCTCGTTTAGGTAATTCACGCACCCGCAACCGAACTAGAGGGACCATTATTGCCAAGAGAGCAAAGAGGTGACTAGGTCAACTAGTCAACCCTTCACTCTCATCCATTCACTATTTCTTTTCTTTTCCATTTTTCTCTAATACTTTCACAAATTCTCTCAAACACCATTTTAAAGATTCATCATCTAATCAAAATCTAGCAAGCTTCAATCTAAACTAATTACATATTTGGAATCCTTGCAACTTCCTCTTCGATTCCATATCGATTACATCTCGTTTGGGTAACTTTCTAAAATCACTAGATTTTGTGTTCTTGATGTTTTTAACTTATAAAGTTGTTAATTAGTGTCTATGGCTCAAGTCTAACATGATTATATGATTTATATGCTCGATTTCGTTATTTAAAGTAACTAGCTTGAATATGAACTTTGGTGTGTTTGATTTGGTAATTTGGTTGCTTAAATGTTGTTTTTATGGTAAAGTGAAAGTATTAAATGTGTTACTAGTAACACTAGCTTCAATTTGATGTGTAGCTTGTTTTAGAAAACTTCATAAACTTGATTATTGGTTTTGGTGGATTTGGGTTAGGGTTTGATGAACTTGAAATGAACTTTTGATGCTTTGAATAACATGAAATGTTATTTGTAAGTGTTAGGTTGTATTGTATGCTTGATCACCTTCGAAACGGCATATCATTCATATAATTTGGTTGCCGAATCATCGAATTTCATTTATGAACTTGAGTGCATTTAATGAGGAACTTTGAATGTGATTTTGGTTGTTGTAAAAGTAAATGTGATGGATGAAATGTGTTTAGTTGTTTTCCTTGTCAAAATACCTTTCCGATGATATAAGATACATGCTTTGGTTGTTTGCGAGTCATAAATGGTGATTGGTTGAAGTTAGGTTCGTGCATAAAACTTAAAAACTGCCAGAATTCTCTTCACAGGTAATGGCGCGGCGCGCCATATACCCGCGCGGCGCGCTAAAGTGGTCTGTCCAACTTTGTCGATTTTTGAATAATGTTTGCTATGCAACGCACCTCCGATTCACACGTAACTTGTTCTAACATGCTCATACATGATTAAAAACCTCAGAAAAATAGTTCGGGACCCGACCCGAACGTGTTGACTTTTTCGTTGACTTTGACCGACCAAAGTTTGACTTTTTGTCAAACTTAACCAAATGATTATGCAACCTTCCTAACTTGTTTCTATACTTGTATCTTGCATGAAACTTGACAATTTGATTTCACATGCTACATAATCGAGTCGTAACGAGCCGTAGGACTAATTGAACATCTTTGACCTATCGTGTTTACCGTTATTGATACGACCTATTTGTTTAGGTCAAAACTAGCACTATCCTTCGCACACGTTACTTTGTGAAGTACTTTTCATACGTGCACTCAAGGTGAGATCATAGTCCCATCTTTCAAACAACTTTTATGCTTTAAACTATGGGATGAGAAACATATACGTATCATACTTTTATACATTGAACACAAGTACGAAAACGAACATTCCACGTACGGGTTTGAACAAAAATCCTCAATTCAATTATCATTAGTTACACTTGCAGGGTGTAAACGTGAACTTATATTATGTGATCACATGGGCTTGACGAGCCTCATTCGGACGATTCGCTACGGTTAGCGGATGAAATATATTTTCGGGTCTAGTGTATGTTCTAACACTACGCAAAGGGTGCAAAACAGTTAAGTTTGATAATTGGGTGCCCACGAAACAAATAACAACTTTGGAATACAAATTATTTTGATAATCATATTATATTAAATCTTGTGGTTCAAATGCAACGTTTACTAAAACACCTATGATTTCACCAACGTTTTCGTTGACAGTTTTCTATATGTTTTCTCAGGTCCTTGAAAGCTACTTGATACATGCTTCCGCTCTCTTTTTGATACTTGCTTGGATGTCGAGTATGCATGCATAGTTGGAGCGTCTTTTGACTATTTTAAATTGTGTCGCATATGTTTCATTCGTACGTTAAACTTTGTATTGTAACTAATCTTTTGAACTACATTTGTAAACTTGATACATCCTTTTACTTATGAAATAAATGCGACATATTTTGGTCAAACGTCATGATAAAGACTTATGACCACGTAACGGGACCTAAGTAGTCGACGCCGTCAAACATGATTTGGTCGGGTCGCTATAATGCTTATATCACCTCTTACATTAAGGAAGGTTACCTTTATAGTTTGGGTTAATGCTCATTCCTTCATTGCTTCCCCTAAGGCTCTCATGCCTCTTCACTGGGTTCTGGTCAGCACCTCTACCCTTATTTCCATCCCATTTGTGCTTCCCGTCACTTGCTCCAGTCCCAGACTGTACCTTCTCTGGCCCTCGATGGGTGACCTGATCTATTAAGGTCTGCGCCATGGGCATTGCTTCCGGAATAGTCCCTGGTTTGTAAGAGGTGACATTCCCTTGAATGTCCTTGGGAAGTCCCCATACATACCGCTCCATTCATTTATACACAGGGGTAACCGTCGTAGGGCACATTAAGGCCAACTCCAAGAATCTCTGGTTGTAACCAACAAGGTCAGTTCCTGACACCTTTAACTCCCAAAATCCTATCTTCATCTTCTGAATCTCAGTCCTAGGACAATATTCCTTTCTCATTACCCGCTAGAATTCTTCCCATGGTGTTGCGTATGCTTCATCAATTCCTTGAGCTTGGGCTAATGTGTTCCACCACGTCAGAGCACCATCTACCAGCGTGCAAGATGCGTACTTAACCCTTTGCTCGTCAGGGCAGTTGCTAACTAGAAATACCGCTTCTAACTTCTTGAACCATCTCGTCAGCCGACTAGTCCTTCCATTCTGCTGAAGGACTGCAGTTTGCAACTAAGAAATTTCTTGTAGGAACACTCGGTTCGAGCATTCTTGTTATCGCGCGATTTGGTACAAGATTGGCGTTAGCCAAAGCCGCATTCACACGGGCAGTCACCATTTCCTCGAGCTGATCCACTGTAGGAGTCCGTCCCAGATTTGCGTTCTCGTCTGCCGCTCTCCTCATTGCCATTGATCTTCCAAACATAAAATTTTGACTCCGGTCAAAATTCATTGTTCCACAATGAGAATGTCGTAACAATATAGTAATCAACTATCTAATCATCAAATAACTTATTAACTAAGCATGGCAAGCTAGAGACCGACATCATAGTACAATCATACAACATTTACAAGAAAATGTTGTGAAACTTATTCAAACAACATTAGGTTCCATTCATAATAAGAAAGAAAGTCGCATACAAATCTGTAAGTTTCCGTACAATACTTAGGTGAAATCCTAAAATTACTAACGGAAATACAAAATGAGATCTACTACATAGGTCCTATAGAGAAGGAGGGTAAACGATGTCCATCAGGTGAGACACCTGATCCTCGAGCTCAGTCACTCGGGACCGCATGATACGCACTTCCCTCATCACCTCCTTGATAGTGGGAGGTGCAGGTGGTGCAGGGGTAATGTCCGCAGTAGGTGGTGCGTTACGTGCGACCTTAACCACCAGCGGATCGGGTGGTACTTGCTGGCACAACCCGCTTACGAGCGGTGATCCTAACCAGCTATCCTCGCTCGTTCATGAGCTTTCCCCCATTTACTCCGGGAATAATAGTACCATCGTAGTGGTAACGCTTCTTCGGTGGAGTAGAGGGTGGTGATATAGGATCCTCCTCGGGGTCCTCCTCTTTAGTGACCCTAACTTTTCCATGTTCTTATATACTAAATGAAATTGATATTTTACATGATTAAATGTTTCCAACATGTTAAGCAATCAAACTTGTTAAGACTTGATTATTGAAAAACGTCTCATATAGAGGTCAAAACCTCGCAAAGAGATCAATTAATATGAAACATTTATAATCGATATGAACGGGACATTTCAGTTGGTATCCGAGCGTTGGTCTTAGAGAACCAGAAATTTGCATTAGTGTGTCTTATCAAGTTTGTTAGGATACATTAGTGAGTCTGGACTTCGACCGTGTTTTTCTTTAAAAACGATTGCTTAACACTTTTGTTGGAAGCTATATATTATTAACATGTAAATATTATGTGATATATTAACCTCTTAATATGTTTGATATTGTGTGATAGATGTCTACCACTAGTACAAATCCCATCGACTCACCAAATAATAATGAAGAGTCGAATATATATTGGGAAGATTCACAAGTTCCTGAAGAACCGGAAGAAGAGGAACCGGAAGAAGAAGAGGTTCCGGAGGAGGAAATATTAGGAACCACAGAAAAACAGATAAATAAAAGAAAATTTTCAACCAACGGACCAAAGTTAAAAATGGTCAATGGTGTTTCCGCCAAGGAAGCAAAATATTGGGAAGATTACCCATTTTTCTAAGAATCGGATCCCGATGAGGATTCCGATGATGTTATAGAAATTACCTCGACCCAATTTAATAAAGCAAAAGAAAATAATAAGGGAAAAGGTATAAAAATAGAGAAACCTGATTCCAACCCCGATGAACTTTATATGTATCGGCAACATCCGTATTTCCTAAATTGTAACAATAACCCGGGAACCTCTAAACCACCAGGTTTTACTAAACCATTGTGGAAAACGATGGCTCGTATTAGAGGAACACCATATATCCCTAGAAAATTAGGAAAACGAACCAAGTCCAAAGACGAAGAAACCAGTGATTCAGATTAGAGGGTTGTAATCATGTTATGTATTATAAGTATTGTAGTATGCTTGTACTTTTATGTTCTATGTAAAAATTGCTTGTATTGTTTGTTAATTATCTTTTACGAATCTAATCCTTGTCTATTTTACAGTATAAAAACACAAAATGGATGTTAAAGGTAGACAACCGAATATTTTAGAAGACCTACCAGAGGATATGATTGATGAAATCTTGTCTAGAGTAGGTCAGAATTCATCAGCACAATTAGTTATGGCGAAATTAACTTGTCAAACATTTGAAAGACTTTTCAGAAATGCCTTAGTTTATAAAAGGCTTTCCTTTGATAGGTGGGGTATATCACATTGGGGAGACCGTAAGTTATGCTGTGTTTTCTTTAAAGCGTTAAATGCGGGGAACCCAAATGCAATTTTACTCTACGGGTTAAGAACCTATTTTGACTCAACATATCCCAATATAGGATTTCGTGAGATAGAAAGAGCTTCTAAATTGCAACATAAAGAAGCATGTTATGCTTACGGGTTAGTGATGTTCGCTTCTTACCAAAGTGAGAAAAAGAACATCAGATTACAACTTTTAAATAAAACCTTCCCACAAGTGACGGATTCAGTAGTTGGGGTGAGAAACAAGGTTTTTAGATTATTACGGGGCTGTTGGACATTACAAAACCCTCGTCCTTTTGACGACATTACAACATGCTGCCTAGCCAATGGTCATAACGGTTATTTTCGACAAGACCAAGGATGGGAAGTCATCTTAGTAAAACCAGAATGCATGACTTGTTTCTGAACTTATGAATTACGTGTCTTTATTACCTTTGCTGAACGACTTGCGTATTAACTAGATTTATCTTCAAAACTGTCTTGTATCAAAGTTATTGTGTGCTATATTCCATGTTCTATGTAATATAGCGGAATTGTAAGTTTGAAGAATATTTGAATGTGATATATTATTATAATCAGTTTTTCATATGGAATTGTAGTAGTTGAATTGTATATTAGCTACTAAGTATGAACTTAACGGGTAGGTAGTACCCGAATTAAAACTTATAAAATGCTAATATGAAGAAAAAGCTTTTATAAATGAGTTCATATTATGCTACGAAATACTATTGACTACTCTTAATGTTCTGTATGATTAACTCGACTCAGTTGGCTATTTTGAAGGAAATGACACCGACTACTCGACACACCATGAATATGAGCGAAGAGGAATTTCGTACCTTTCTTGCTGCAAACATAGCCTCAGTACAGGCTGCGCTACATGACAACAATAACTCTGAATCTAGCAATGTAGCTAACGGCGCAAGAAATCGTGAAGGATGCTCCTACAAAGAATTCACTGCCTGCAAACCTTTGAAATTTGATGGAACCGAAGGACCAATTGGATTGAAACGGTGGACCGAGAAGGTCGAATCGGTGTTTGCCATAAGTAAGTGTACTGAAGAGGAAAAAGTTAAGTACGCTACGCATACCTTCACAGGTACTGCGTTAATGTGGTGGAACACCTATCTTGAACAGGTAGGACAAAATGCTGCTTACGCACTACCGTGGTCGGCATTCAAGCAATTGATGAACGAGCAGTACCATCCTAGAAACGAAGTCAATAAGCTCAAGGTAGAGCTTAGAGAGTTACGAACACAAGGGTTTGACATTACCACATATGAACGACGATTCATAGAGTTGTGCCTATTGTGTCCGGGAGCGTTCGAAGATGAAGAAGAGAAGATCGACGCGTTTGTAAAAGGGTTACAAGTAAGGATTCAAAAAGATGTGAGTTCACACGAGCCCGCTTCCATACAAAAGGCAAGTCGAATGGCTTATAAACTCATAAATCAGATTGAGGGAAGAATTAAAGAGCAGGCGGTCGAAGAAGCCAACACGAAAAAACTCAAGAGGAAGTGGGAGGAAAACGGTGACAAGAGTCACTAGTACAACAATAATAACAATTACAACCACAATCGCAACAACTATCCCAACAACCGCAACAACAATCGCAACAATAACCGCAATCCTACTAATAACTACAAAAAACATCCCAACAACAACAACAACAATTACAACAATCGTTTCAACAACAATAACAATCCCAACAACAACCTCAATAACAACAACGGCAACAAAAACCAAAAACAACCATGTCATAGGTGTGAAGAAAATCACCAGGGTTTTGCACGACATTTTGCAACAGGTGTAAAAGAAATGGCCATAGCGCGACAAAGTTTGAGGTCTACGGACCAAAGTTTAACAGAACTAAAGGAATAAATAGTGTCGGAACAAGTAATGCTGGAACGAATAGTGTCGGAGCAAGTAATACCAACGCTGTTTATTATAAACGTGGAAAACCGGGCCACATTATTAGAAATTGCCTGAATCAGGGGAATACTAATGGGCAGGGCTGCGGAAGAGTTTTCAATATTAATGCGGAAGAAGCACAGGAAGACTCGGAGCTTGTTACGGGTACGTTTCTTATTGATGATAAATCTGCTTATGTTTTATTTGATTCGGGTGCAGATAGAAACTATATGAGTAGAGATTTTTGTGCTAAATTAAGTTGCCCATTGAAGCCTTTGGATAATAAATTTTTACTCGAATTAGCAAACGGTAAATTAATTTCAGCAGATAATATATGTCGGGATAGAGAAATTAAACTGGGTGATGAAACGTTTAAGATTGATTTAATACCCGTCGAGTTAGGGAGTTTTGATGTAATAATTGGTATGGACTGATTAAAAAAGGTGAGAGCAGAGGTCGTTTGTTACAAAAATGCGATTCGCATTATGCGTGAAAAAGGAAAACCTTTAATGGTGTACAGAGAAAAGAACAACGTGAAGTTAAATCTTATTAGTAGTTTGAAGGCGCAAAAACTAATAAGAAAAGGTTGTTACGTCTTTCTAGCACACATCGAGGAAGTTAAACCTGAAGAAAAGAATATCAGTGATGTTTCCGTCGCAAAAGAATTTCCCGATATATTTCCGAAAGAATTACCGGGATTACCCCCACATCGATCTGTTGAATTTCAAATAGACCTTCTACCAGGAGCTGCACCAATAGCTCGTGCTCCATACAGACTCGCACCCAGCGAAATGAAATAATTAAAAAGTCAGTTACAGGAACTTTTAGAGCGTGGTTTCGTTCGACCAAGTACATCACCATGGGGAGCTCCTGTTCTGTTTGTCAAGAAGAAAGATGGTACATTCAGGTTGTGTATCGACTACCGAGAGTTGAACAAACTTACCATCAAGAACTGTTACTCATTACCGAGAATCGACGACTTATTTGATCAACTACAAGCCTCGTCAGTTTATTCGAAAATCGATTTACGTTCTGGATATCATCAAATGCGGGTGAAGGAGGATGATATTCATAATACTGCTTTTAGGACGTGTTACGGTCATTACGAGTTTATGGTTATGCCGTTTGGATTGACTAACGCACCAGCTGTGTTCATGGACCTCATGAACCGAGTGTGTGGGCCATATCTTGACAAGTTTGTCATCGTTTTCATCGATGACATACTTATTTACTCGAAGAATGATCAAGAGCACGAAGAACATTTGAGAAAAGTGGTAGAGTTGCAGAGAAAAGAAAAACTGTACGCTAAGTTTTCAAAGTGTGCATTTTGGTTGGAAGACGTTCAATTCCTCGGTCACATAGTGAACAAAGAAGGTATTCAGATGGATCCAGCAAAGATTGAAACCGTTGAAAAGTGGAAAACCCCAAAAACTCCGAAACACATACGCCAATTTTTAGGGCTGGCTGGTTATTACAGGAGATTCATCCAAGATTTTTCCAAAATAGCAAAACCTGTGACTGCATTAACGCATAAAGGGAAGAAACTTGAATGGAAGGATGAACAAGAGAAAGCGTTTCAATTGTTGAAGAAAAAGTTAACTACGACACCTATATTGTTATTACCTGAAGGGAATGATGATTTTGTGATATATTGTGATGCCTCAAAGCAAGGTCTCGGTTGTGTATTAATGCAACGAACGAAGGTAATTGCTTATGCATCTAGACAATTGAAGATTCACGAGCAGAATTATACGACGCATGATTTGGAATTAGGCGCGGTCATTTTTGCATTAAAGACTTGGAGGCACTACTTATATGGGGTTTATAATATTATATATACCGACCACAAAAGTCTTCAACACATATTTAATCAGAAACAACTGAACATGAGGCAGCGCAGGTAGATTGAATTGTTGAATGATTACGACTTTGAGATTTGTTACCACCCGGGGAAGGCAAATGTGGTAGCCGACGCCTTGAGCAGAAAGGACAGAGAACCCATTCGAGTAAAAGCTATGAATATAATGATTCACACTAACCTTACTACTCAAATAAAGGAGGCGCAACAAGGAGTTTTAAAAGAGGGAAATTTAAAGGATGAAATATCCAAAGGATCGGAGAAGCATCTTAGTATTCGGGAAGACGGAACCCGGTATATGGATGAAAGAATTTGGGTACCAAAATTTGGAGATATGAGAGAAATGGTACTTAGAGAAGCTCATAAAACCAGATACTCAATACATCCTGGAGCGGAGAAGATGTACAAGGATCTCGAGAAACATTTTTGCTGGCCGGGTATGAAAGCCAATGTTGCTAAATACGTAGGAGAATGCTTGACGTGTTCTAAGGTCAAAGCTGAGCATCAAAAACCATCAGGTCTACTTCAATAACCTGAAATTCCGGAATGGAAATGGGAAAACATTACCATGGATTTCATCACTAAATTGCCAAGGACTGTAAGTGGTTTTGATAATATTTGGGTAATAGTTGATCGTCTCACCAAATCAGCACACTTCCTGCCAATAAGAGAAGATGATAAGATGGAGAAATTAGCACGACTGTATTTGAAGGAAGTCGTCTCCAGACATGGAATACCAATCTCTATTATCTCTGATAGGGATGGCAGATTTATTTCAAGATTCTGGCAGACATTACAGCAAGCATTAGAACTCGTCTAGGTATGAGTACTGCCTATCATCCACAAATTGATGGGCAGAGAGAAAGGACGATACAAACGCTTGAAGACATGCTACGAGAATGTGTTATTGATTTTAGAAACAATTGGGATCGACATCTACCGTTAGCAGAATTTTCCTACAACAACAGTTACCACTCGAGCATTGAAATGGCACCGTTTGAGGCACTTTATGGTAAAAAGTGCAGGTCTCTGATTTTTTAGAGTGAAGTAGGGGATAGACAGATTACGGGTCCAGAAATTATTCAAGAAACCACGGAGAAAATCATTCAAATCCAACAACGGTTGAAAACCGCCCAAAGTCGACAAAAGAGTTATGCGGACATTAAGAGAAAAGATATAGAATTTGAAATTGGGGAGATGGTCATGCTTAAGGTTTCATCTTGGAAAGGCGTTGTTCGATTTGGTAAACGGGGGAAACTAAATCCAAGGTACATTGGGCCATTCAAGATTATTGATCGTGTCAGACCAGTAGCTTACCGACTTGAGTTACCTCAACAACTCGCAGCTGTACATAACACTTTCCACGTCTCGAATTTGAAGAAACGTTTTGCTAAAGAAGATCTCACTATTCTGTTAGGAGAAATCCAAATTAATGAAAAACTACAATTCATTGAAGAACCCGTTGAAATAATGGATCGTGAGGTTAAAAGACTCAAGCAAAAAAAGATACCAATTGTTAAGGTTCGATGGAATGCGCGTAGAGGACCCGAGTTCACCTAGAAATGAGAAGATCAGATGAAGATGAAATACCCGCACTTATTTCCAGAAGATATGTCAACACCTCCAACTACTTAAAATTTCGAAACGAAATTTATTTAACGGGTAGGTACTGTAGTGACCTTAACTTTTCCATGTTCTTATATACTAAACGAAATTGATATTTTACATGATTAAATGTTTCCAACATATTAAGACTTGATTAATTGAAATAGGTTTCATATAGACAATTTACCAACCAAGTTGACCAGCGATTCACGAACGTTAAAACTTGTAAAAACTATATGATGACATATATATGGATATATATATAGTTAACATGATATTATGATAAGTAAGTATCTCATTAGGTATTTTAACAATGAGTTATATACATAAAAATGAGACTATTGATTTAAGAAACTCGAAAACGATATATATAACGATTATCGTTATAACAACGTCTTACAAAATACATATGAATCATATTAAGATATTGATACACTATATTTAAACATGATAAATGATAAGTAAACATATCATTAAGTGTATTAATAATGAACTACATATGTAAAAACAAGACTTCCAACTTAAGGATTTCGAAACGAGACATATATGTAACGATTATCGTTGTAACGCCATTTAAATATATATATATATATCATATTAAGATATATTAATACATCATAATATCATGATAATGTAACAATTTAACATCTCATTAGATATAATAAACAATGGGTTAACAACATTTAACAAGATCGTTAACTTAAAGGTTTCAAAACAACACTTACATGTAACGACTAATGATGACTTAACGACTCAGTTAAATGTATATACATGTAGTTTTTTAATATGTATTCTTACACTTTTGAAAGACTTCAAGACACTTATCAAAGTACTTCTACTTAACAAAAATGCTTACAATTACGTCCTCATTCGTTTTCATCAACAATTCTACTCGTATGCACCCGTATTCGTACTCGTACAATACACAGCTTCTAAATGTATTTACTATTGATATATACACTCCAATGATCAGCTCTTAGCAGCTCTTGTGAGTCACCAACACATGTGGGAACCATCATTTAACATCTAGCATGAAATATCTAACAAAATTACAAACTAATGGAGCCTATATGACTACCCCATATTCACGTGAAAGAGGAGTACCACAAACACATTCACTTTGCAATTTTCTTGAATCAAATTACTCTCTCTATCTCAAGTGTTCTTCTTTTTTTCTAAGTGTTCTTCATCATCTTCATCAAAATCTAGCTCAATCTAGTTCATAAATCCATACATAAACCAAGTCACAAAACAACTACTCAAGAATACACCAACAACACTTCCAAGTTTGCTAGCTTACTTTCAATCTTGCAAATCCATTTCAAGTGATCATCCAACCTCAAGAAATCTTTCTTATTTACAGTAAGATATCTTTCTAATGCAAGGTAATAATCATATTCAAACTTTGATTCAATTTCTATAACTATAACAATCTTATTTCAAGTGAAAATCTTACTTGAACTTGTTTTCGTGTCATGATTTTGCTTTAAGAACTTTCAAGCCATCCAAGGATCCTTTGAAGCTAGATCTATTTTTCTCATTTCCAGTAAGATCATCCACAAAACTTGAGGTAGTAATGATGTTCATAACATCATTCGAATCATATATATAAAACTATCTTATTCGAAGGTTTAAACTTGTAATCACAAGAACATAGTTTAGTTAATTCTAAACTTGTTCGCAAAAAAAAGTTAATACTTCTAACTTGAATTTTAAAATCAACTAGACACATTTTCTATATCTATATGATATGCTAACTTAATGATTTAAAACCTGAAAACACAAAAAAAACACCGTAAAACCGGATATACACCGTCGTAGTAACACCGCGGGCTGTTTTGGGTTAGTTAATTAAAAACTATAATAATAAACGATTCACAATAGTTGATTACATCGCAAGGTACTTGACCTCTATATAATACATTTTACAAACATTGCATTCGTTTTTGAAAAGACAATCTTTCATTTACATCGAAAGTTGACAACATGCATACCATTTCGTAATATATCTTACTATAATTGACTTAATAATAATCTTGATGAACTCAACGACTCGAATGCAACATATTTTGAAATATGTCATGAATGACTCCAAATAATATCTTTAAAATGAGCAATTACACAGCGGAAGATTTCTTTCGTACCTGAGAATAAACATGCTTTAAAGTGTCAACCAAAAGGTTGGTGAGTTCATCAGTTTAACATAAATAATCATTTCATAATTTTAATAGACCACAAGATTTCATATTTCCATTTCTCATAAACATACGTCCCATGCATAGAGACAAAATATTATTCATATGGATTGAACACCTGGTAACCGACATTCACAATATGCATATAAGAATATCCCCATCATTCTGGGATCCTCCTTCAGACATGATATAAATTTCGAAGTACTAAAGCATCCGGTACTTTGGATGGGGCTTGTTGGGCCCGATAGATCTACCTTTAGAGTTCGCGTCGATTAGGGTGTCTGTTCCCTAATTCTTAGATTACCAGACTTAATAAAAAGGGCATATTAGATTTCGATAATTCAACCATATAATGTAGTTTCAATTACTTGTGTCTATTTCGTAAAACATTTATAAAAATTGCGCATGTATTCTCAGCCCAAAAATATAAAGGGTAAAAAGGCAAATGAAACTCACCATACTGTATTTTGTAATAAAAATACATATGACTATATTGAACAATGCAGGGTTGGCCTCGGATTCACGAACCTATATCATTTGTGGATATATTAATACACGTAATCGTAATCGATCAATTATATATATACACTTGTCATTAATAATATATTTGTTATACTATATGTTATTTATATAAATTTAATATATTTAGTTTATAGGTTTTATAAAACTATTACTTATCATTAATAATAAAAAACTATATATTAAGGTTTAGTATGTATTTGTATTAATTGATATAGCTAAACTGATATCTTTTTGATAATAAAAGTATAGCGTAATGTATTTTTATATAAAAGTATCTATTTATGATAATATTGATAGTTTTAGTGATAACAAAGTAATAATTTTATAAGAATGATAATAATAATAATAATAATAAGTTTAATAATAATAATACCAATGATTATATTAATAATAATGATAATATTTATAATACTACTTATTTACCAATAATAATATTCTTATTTATAACTATAATCGTAATAATAATAATGATAACTAATACATGCATGACAAAATTTATGATAATAAATACATTGGTAATGTTAATAATAATAATAATAATGGTTATAATACTTATAACTATGGTAAAAATAATAATATGTGTTATAATACTAATACTAACAATAATATTAATAACAATAATAATAATCATAGTAATAACATTTATAACAATAATAGTATAAATGATAATCAAAATAATAATAATAATAATAATAATAATAATAATAATAATAATAATAATAATAATAATAATAATAATAATACTAAGATAACAAGTTTACAACTAATAACAATAAATGATAATAATAATAATAATACATAATGATAATAATAATAATAATAATAATAATAATAATAATAATAATAATAATAATAATAATAATAATAATAATAATAATAATAATAATAATAAAATAGAAGAGTTATACCTCACTAAAATAGATTTTAAACAAAAAGGTGCCTCGAGCGGGGCTCGAACCCGCGCCTCCCGCTCCCCCGCACCAACACTTAACCACCCGGCTGACTTCTATTTTCTGATCTATATCCATAGGAAATATTTATAACCCGTATTACACTGTTTCCCTTTCTTCTTCTCAATACCAATCGGCCAGAAAAACCAGATAACAGATTTAAGATTTTTATTTTAGTCTTGAGACCTCATTGTAAACCATTTGAAATAATTATTTTGTGTGATTTAAACAAAACGAAATAAAAAAAATTTACATACAGGCCTGCTGTATGAATACGAAGAACATCAACAACCCAATTTCCATTATCGAATTTAAGACAATTTTTGACAAAACTTACAACACGAAACATGTTTTAAAACATTCCAGGAAACTGTCTGTATCCTCAATTGGACCTAAAACATCAGATTGAAATCAAATTTTACGATGAACAACTAAGTTGACTTTTAACTTCAAAACTTTGACTCCTAAATTGAAACTCAAATCGATGAATTGAAAAGCGAATTTCTGCAGAAATATCCTTTAATATATGCCTAATAAAACTGCAATAATAGATTTTAAAATATCAAACAACTTTGAGCTTTTCAAAATTTTCATACTCGAACAGAGTAACTACTGGTTCCTTTACGTTTTCTGTTTAATTCAATTCGTAAAGTTAGCTCTAATTGAAATTGATAGTGAATGGTGGTACAATTGAATGATGTAAGTCTGATACTCGTGAGTAATCTAATTGTTTTATATCAATTAGCTCGATAAGAGAATCAATTAGGAAGGACAAATAAAATATAAAAAAAGAAAAAGAAGATTAAGACACTCAACGGATTTTGGCTATATTCTGTGATTAATTCTGTAGCTGGTACAATTCAGGAGACAAAAAAAAATCGATTTACATAAAGCTTGATAAGGATTGACAAATGAAATTGATTCTCCTACTTATAATTACGTATTAATCTAAATATATATTTGTATATATCAGGATATTATATTTTGTACATATATATTTATTTAACTGAATATTCATATTTATAAAAAAATAACCGTAATTATATACGATTGGGATATATAACAGAATTTGGATTCATTATCTCTTTATATATATAATTAATTAATACTTATAACTGGTAAATATTTTAATAATAATAACACTATTGATATTAATAATAATAACTAATAATAATAATAATGATAATAATAATTATTAATAAAAATGTTAATAGTTATGTTAGTAATAATAATGATAATACTGATAAAGATAAATAATAATACTACTTATTAGTAATTATAATTTTTAATGTTAGTGTTTGTTTAATAATAATAATAATAATTTTTAAGAATATATGTAATAATAATAATACGATAATATTGATAATGACAAAAATGATAACAATAATCGTAATGATACTAATAATAATATAACAAATTACATGTAACAAATTTCATATTATAATTTTAATGATACAAATACTACTAATGATAATAATTAATGTAATAATATTATAACAACTATAATTAAACTTGTAATTACATTTAACATATTAACATTACAAGTATATAATATGATAGCATTTATTTAATATTTATATATTCTTATTAAGCCAAAAATTTATAAAACTCATTTTTGAATCACCGTTTATTTTAAAATTACGTAAGTTTCTTTTTAACTCGTTTACTATCAATCAAATGACAATTGAGCATTACTTTCGTTTACTGAATAACTTCGAAACCCTATTTATATATTCTATATACTTTATTTATATATATATATATATATATATATATATATATATATATATATATATATATAATAATTATTATATGTTATTATTATTTTACATAATTAATTCTAACAATTACAATATTAATATTTAAAATTATATTACCAATTATTATTTATATATATATATATACACATATCAAGTTACAATTAATTGTTCGTGAATCGTCGGATACAGTCGAAGGTCAATTGGATATATGACAACAGTTCAAACTTTTTGAGACTTAACATAACAGACTTTGCTTATCGTGTCGAAATCATATAAGATTTAAGTTTAAATTTGGTCAGAAATTCCCAGGTCATCACAGTACGTACCAGTTAAAGAGATTTCGTCCCGAATTTTGAGTGAGGTGGTCATGGCTAACAATAAAAATGTTTTCATGACCAATATGAGTTGATAATTAGAGGTTTATCATCGTTGAATAATAATGATAAAATAATTCGATTATTCTAAGAATACGAATGTAGCTATCACAAAAGAGTGAATTGAAGAAAATAAGATTTTCTTTAGCTTTTGACGTAAACAGGGTTGAATTTCGGAATTCAAGGGTTTTATAGAAAATCTTGGAAATCGAAAAGATTTGATTCTTCGGTGAGTAAAGAAATTAAGATCTCTATAATTAAATACGGTGATCTGCCTTGATTACTATGTCTGATATTTCCATTATAAATTAACCTCTTCCGTTCCATTATTCTCACCATTTCTATACGATCTCCAAATTCAAAAGATTGTGAAAATGCTTAATCCAATTCTAAACCCTGATATTTTCCTAATTATCATTTCTGTCATCCTTCTTTTTAATCTTCTACCAGAAAATCTGTTTACTTTTACTTCGCCCTTGGGGTTATGGTGTTTTTAATTCTCCCATGTCTTTATGTTGTGATAAACATTGACATACACGGTTTGTAATTTATGTGTTGTTATCGGGCTTTATATTCTCCCTTATATTTCGAAGCTCTATGCTTCTGTTTTCTATAATCATTGTCATCCCCAGTTAATACTCCCCCTATTTGCTGCGATTTATACTCCAATTTCTATTTCGGAGCTTTGTCCATTCATTTATTCTTTTTGCGATTGGGCATCTCTTGTAATTGTTCAGAATTCGTAGATATAAACTTCGGAATGAACATTTTTATGTTCTAAAAAGGAAATCGTAATGGCGCGATTTGATTTATCAAATTACCAGAATCACTTAGAATAGAACTATCAAGAATATATTTTCTTGATATGTTCGGAGGTTATGTAGAATGAAAGAGTTATGTAAAGTGGCACGTGATGACGTTAGGATTTGTGAATCATCACGTCCCATTAGAGACTCAGCATGACTTACTATAATATAATCACGTTGATCAAGTGTCATTATATTATACTAACTCATGCATCAGTTCCCAACAGTACTTCAATAACATTCATATTTTAAGCTTGAAAGTTTACAGAATATAGAAACTAACAGTTTCTATATGATGTAACACTGATAGCACGAAGAGATCATTGATTTCAGATAAGAATAGTTATGAAAATATCTTCAGAAATATGGAGGATATTTATAATGAAAGATACTATGATATCTTGGAATTTCTAATATCGAAGGATGGTGAAGAAAATTTGTCTGCAAAAGTTTGGAGTCAGAAGCAAGGTATTCGCTAAAGATTTCATCAGAAACAGAATCATCAGGATTCTTAATGTACAAGTTTAGTCCTTGTGATTTGTTCAGAGACTCCTTCGTAGTTTGCACAATCAGTTTTTCAGTTTCAAACTTTTTCTGAGCTTTGCCAACATACAATTTTTTTTTATCATCAACTTTTGGCTATTTGAGGTAGTTTACAGTTGTCTACAGTTTCTGCTGCTTCATTCAGCCTTTTTAACATTCAGAGTATTTGATTTGTAGACTGAGTGCTTTTCAGAATTTCAGAATGAAAGATCATAATTCTAAGAGATAAATGTCATACATATAACTGTTGATGTAGATAGGCTGTGAGTTTTCAAAGTACTGATTGCTGGTTCCCGGTAATTGGTATGACAGTTCTCGTTACAAGATGTGGATGAGTATATGATAGGGTTTCAATGAATAAATATAATGATTTATCAGAAAGATTTAAGCCAAGAAGCAACGAGATTGATGGTACGTCTGCTGGTAATATGGTGGAATATAAAAAAAATTCTCCGGTATCAAAAGGGTAATTGTATATATATCAGGATTATAGTAATACTACTTCGAATGAAAAGTCGAAGTTGACTTGCTGGAGCTGTGACAAAATTGGCTACTTTGAAAAGGGATCGCAAAGTTATTTTTGCTAAAAAGTGCCAAAGGATCTGACGCGGTTACATGTTAAACTTTTACTCAGTTGCCGAGAGTTTCTCAGGTGCATAACTATATGCCTAAATCTTTCCTTCCGGTAGATGAAGTGCGGTTGATTCATCCTCTCGATTGAGGTGTTTCAAGAATCATGAAAGGTTTGAACGCAGATTGTAATCGTCAAGATACAAATGAAGTTGGAGATGAAATCAAGTGGCAAACTTGAAGAATTGTTTAGTTTCATATATTATAAACAATATTTTAATTCATTTTAATTGTCCAATGTTATTAGTCCTCAGTCGATAGTCCACAGTTGACAGTCCAATAATTCATATATAGTTTAATATATAATATTCGAATTAATTAATACATATCGTGACCTGTGTACATGTCTCAGACTCGATCACAACTCAAAGTATATATATTATTATAGAATCAACCTCAACCCTGTATAGAGAACTCGATCATTACTGCATATAGAGTGTCTATGGTGATTCCAAATAATATATATATATATATATATATATATATATATATATATATATATATATATACGTCGATATGATATGTCAAAACTTTGTAAACGTGTCCCAATATTTAAAGTGCGTAAAATAAATAACAGAAATTAAATGACGATAAATAAAGTGCGTAAAGTAAATAAAAGAAATTAAATGACGATAAATAAAATTGCGAGAATGTAAATTGCGATAATTAAATTGCGATACGGAATTAACAGTTAGCTAGGAACAGTTAGCTAGGATTTTGTTAGCGTGGATTCTTAACAATATTTCTCATAGTTAACTTGTTTGTTTCTAACAAATTTTATTTTTTCCAATATTTTCTTCATTATGCCACTTGTGGATTCTGATAGGTCAGAATTCAAATATGAAATTGAATGAAACTGGTTATTTTGTGGTGAACGGATTTGTATATCGGTGGTTATAAATAGGATAGTAAATGATTTTTGAATCAGATTCGAAGAATGTACAGTATAACTTATTAATGTGAAATCTAAATATTCTTTGGGTATTACCTACCCGTTAAAATATTTTCACCATTAACAGTTTGTACAAAAGTATTTTTAATTACAATCTTTATGAAAAAATATATATACCTATATATTTTCTTTAGATGTAATCATGGATTTAATGAGTCAATATGATATTAAACTCATTTGATTTACCGTTAGAACAATAATATATAATATCTAAAACATCAGAGATTACATAATCGCTATGTCGAACGAAGATAAATAATGTAGAATGATTCGTAGAATGATGATTATGCTTGAGGTACATATTGAGATGTTGAGGCGTGTGATGTTGAAACTTGGGTTGTTAGTGGTACTGGTGTTGCCGGTGCTGTTGTTGAAGCTGGTAGGTTTTGCACCACGTTTTTCAAATTGATTATTCGAGCACGAAGTTCGTTGACTTCTTCTATTATTCTGGGATGATTGTCGGTCGGACGAGCGGATGAATAAGGTTTAGAATATGAGTTATGATATAGTCGTGGCGAGATATTCAGGAAATGAGTGTGAAAATGGTGTTACGAACAGGTTCGCCGGTAAGTGCTTCAGGTTCTTCATCAAGAGGTGAATTCGGTTAGTGGAAGGGATCGCTGTCTGCGCGTCTCCATCGGTTAAGTCGACAACGAACCCATCAGATGAATTGGGGATGGATGATTGGTTGATTCATTCTGGTGACTCTGCTTTCGGAGCTTAGGCGAAACTCCATATTGGAATAGCTATCGGAATCCGAGGAATTAGATCTGGTTGAGTGATTCATCTCGTAAGATCAGATGAATGATTTTCGATAAGAAATAGATTATAGGATGTAGATTAATACCCTGCAATACATAATTTACATATGCATATATAATACTAAAATCCCATAAGTTACGGAGGAATCTACGGAAGCTGTCAGGCAAAGGTAACAATAATAGATACGCTAAGATATGAATTTTGTCTATACACTATTCATGCAATCAATGCAGTAAGATGTGTCTAGACTAAGAAGGATAAGCAAATGATTCCCTAAGGATGATAAGCAGGTAATTTTTGACACGAATGATAAGCAAAACTTTTGACATGAAGACACGGTCGAAGTCCAGACTCACTAATGCATCTTAATGATTATCAGTTAGACATACTAATGCAAGACCTGGTTCGCTAAGACCACCACTCTGATACCAACTGTAGAGACCAGTCCTAATCCATCCGGACGAAGTCCATATCGATTATAAATGATTCACAATAGTTGATTACATCGCGAGGTACTTGACCTCTATATGATACATTTTACAAACATTGCATTCGTTTTTGAAAAGACAATCTTTCATTTACATCGAAAGTTGACAACATGCATACCATTTCGTAATATATCTTACTATAATTGACTTAATAATAATCTTGATGAACTCAATGACTCGAATGCAACATCTTTTGAAATATTTCATGAATGACTCCAAATAATATCTTTAAAATGAGCAATTACACAGCGGAAGATTTCTTTCGTACCTGAGAATAAACATGCTTTAAAGTGTCAACCAAAAGGTTGGTGAGTTCATCAGTTTAACATAAATAATCATTTCATAATTTTAATAGACCACAAGATTTCATATTTCCATTTCTCATAAACATACGTCCCATGCATAGAGACAAAATATCATTCATATGGATTGAACACCTGGTAACCGACATTCACAATATGCATATAAGAATATCCCCATCATTCTGGGATCCTCCTTCGGACATGATATAAATTTTGAAGTACTAAAGCATCCGGTACTTTGGATGGGGCTTGTTGGGCCCGATAGATCTACATTTAGAGTTCGCGTCAATTAGGGTGTCTGTTCCCTAATTCTTAGATTACCAGACTTAATAAAAAGGGCATATTCGATTTCGATAATTCAACCATATAATGTAGTTTCAATTACTTGTGTCTATTTCGTAAAACATTTATAAAAATTGCGCATGTATTCTCAGCCCAAAAATATAAAGGGTAAAAAGGTAAATGAAACTCACCATACTGTATTTTGTAGTAAAAATACATATGACTATATTGAACAATGCAGGGTTAGCCTCGGATTCACGAACCTATATCATTTGTGGATATATTAACACACGTAATCGTAATCGATCAATTATATATATACACTTGTCATTAATAATATATTTGTTATACTATATGTTATTTATATAAATTTAATATATTTAGTTTATAGGTTTTATAAAACTATTACTTATCATTAATAATAAAAAACTATATATTAAGGTTGAGTATGTATTTGTGTTAATTGATATAGCTAAACTGATATCTTTTTGATAATAAAAGTATAGCGTAATGTATTTTTATATAAAAGTATCTATTTATGATAATATTGATAGTTTTAGTGATAACAAAGTAATAATTTTATAAGAATGATAATAATAATAATAATAAGTTTAATAATAATAATACCAATGATTATATTAATAATAATGATAATATTTATAATACTACTTATTTACTAATAATAATAATATTCTTATTTATAACTATAATCGTAATAATAATAATGATAACTAATACATGCATGAAAAAATTTATGATAATAAATACATTTGTAATGTTAATAATAATAATAATAATGGTTATAATACTTATAACTATGGTAAAAATAATAATATGTGTTATAATACTAATACTAACAATAATATTAATAACAACAATAATAATCATAGTAATAACATTTATAACAATAATAATATAAATGATAATCAAAATAATAATAATAATAATAATAATAATAATAATAATAATAATAATAATAATAATAATAATAATAATAATAATAATAATAATAATGATAATAATAATGATAATAATAATAATCATAATGATAATAATAATACTAAGATGACAAGTTTACAACTAATAACAATAAATGATAATAATAATAATACATAATGATAATAATAATAATAATAATAATAATAATAATAATAATAATAATAATAAAAATAAAATAGAAGAGTTATACCTCACTAAAATAGATTTTAAACAAAAAGGTGCCTCGAGCGGGGTCGAACCCGCGACCTCCCGCTCCCCCGTACCAACACTTAACCACCCGGCTGACTTCTATTTTCTAATCTATATCCATAGGAAATATTTATAACCCGTATTACACTGTTTCCCTTTCTTCTTCTCAATACCAATCGGCCAGAAAAACCAGATAACAGATTTAAGATTTTTATTTCAGTCTTGAGACCTCATTGTAAACCATTTGAAATAATTATTTTGTGTGACTTAAATAAAACGAAATAAAAAAAAATTTACATACAGGCCTGCTGTATGAATACGAAGAACATCAACAACCCAATTTCCATTATCGAATTTAAGACAATTTTTGACAAAACTTACAACACGAAACATGTTTTAAAACATTCCAGGAAACTGTCTGTATCCTCAATTGGACCTAAAACATCAGATTGAAATCAAATTTTACGATGAACAACTAAGTTGACTTTTAACTTCAAAACTTTGACTCCTAAATTGAAACTCAAATCGATGAATTGAAAAGCGAATTTCTGCAGAAATATCCTTTAATATATGCCTAATAAAACTGCAATAATAGATTTTAAAATATCAAACAACTTTGAGCTTTTCAAAATTTTCTTACGCGAACAGAGTAACTACTGGTTCCTTTACGTTTTCTGTTTAATTCAATTCGTAAAGTTAGCTCTAATTGAAATTGATAGTGAATGGTGGTACAATTGAATGATGTAAGTCTGATACTCGTGAGTAATCTGATTGTTTTATATCAATTATCTCGATAAGAGAATCAATTAGGAAGGATAAATAAAATATAAAAAAAGAAAAAGCAGATTAAGACACTCAACGGATTTTGGCTATATTCTGTGATTAATTCTGTAGCTGGTACAATTCAGGAGACAAAAAAAATCGATTTACATAAAGCTTGATAAGGATTAACAACTGAAATTGATTCTCCTACTTATAATTACTTATTAATCTAAATATATATTTGTATATATCAAGATATTATTTTTTGTACATATATATTTATTTAACTGAATATTCATATTTATAAAAAAAATAACCGTAATTATATACGTTTGGGATATATAACAGAATTTGGATTCATTATCTCTTTATATATATAATTAATTAATACTTATAACTAGTAAATATTTTAATAATAATAACACTATTGATATTAATAATAATAACTAATAATAATAATAATGATAATAATAATTATTAATAAAAATGTTAATAGTTATGTTAGTAATAATAATGATAATACTGATAAATATAAATAATAATACTACTTGTTAGTAATTATAATTTTTAATGTTAGTGTTTGTTTAATAATAATAATAATAATTTTTAAGAATATATGTAATAATAATAATACGATAATATTGATAATGACAAAAATGATAACAATAATCGTAATGATACTAATAATAATATAACAAATTACATGTAACAAATTTCATATTATAATTTTAATGATACAAATACTACTAATGATAATAATTAATGTAATAATATTATAACAACTATAATTAAACTTGTAATTACATTTAACATATTAACATTACAAGTATATAATATGATAGCATTTATATATTCTTATTAAGCCAAAAATTTATAAAACTCATTTTTAAATCACCGTTTATTTTAAAATTACGTAAGTTTCTTTTTAACTCGTTTACTATCAATCAAATGACAATTGAGCATTACTTTCGTTTACTGAATAACTTCGAAACCCTATTTATATATTCTATATACTTTATTTTTATATATATAGATAATAATTATTATATGTTATTATTATTTTACATAATTAATTCTAACAATTACAATATCAATATTTAAAATTATATTACCAATTATTATATATATATATATATATATATATATATACACATATCAAGTTACAATTAATTGTTCGTAAATCGTCGGATAGAGTCGAAGGTCAATTGGATATATGACAACAGTTCAAACTTTTTAAGAGTTAACATAACAGACTTTGCTTATCGTGTCAAAATTATATAAGATTTAAGTTTAAATTTGGTCGGAAATTCCCGGGTCATCACACGATGGATGTCCCGGAATGATAGGGGATATTCTTATATGCATCTTATTAATGTCGGTTACCAGGTGTTCACCATATGAATGATTTTTATCTCTATGTATGAGATGTATATGGAAATATGAAATCTTGTGGTCTATTATTACGATTTGATAAATATATAGGTTAAACCTGTAACTCACAACATTTTTGTTGACGTTTAAAACATGTTTATTCTTAGGTGATTATTAAGAGCTTCCGCTGTTGCATGCTAAAATATGGACAAGATTTGGAGTCAGCATACTTGTATAATATTGTTTAAAACTGCATTCAAGATTTACTTTATTGTAACATATTAATATTGTAAACCAATATGTATTGGTAGTGTGTAAGTGTGATATTTTTAGATTATCATTTATTGATAATCTAGGTGGTGTCCTTTTAACCTTGTGGATAAAATAAAGGTTATGGTTTGTTTTAAAAACGAATGCAGTCTTTGAAAAAAGTCTCATATAGAGGTCAAAACCTCACAAAGAGATCAATTAATATGAAACATTTATAATCGATATGAACGGGACATTTCAGTTGGTATCATACATAATACAAATTAAAATATATTTGTTATAAGAATATTGTTATTACTTCTAATATTAATATCAACACTAGTGTAATTGATATCTTTATTTTAAAAATATAGATATGAAACTGGATATTGGTTTTACTAATATTATTATCAATACTAATGTAATTAGTATTATTATAATTACCATTAATAGTATTATTATTATTATTATTATCAATTTCATTAAAAATTTTATTACTGTGACTTATCATTATTATGATAAGTATTATTATTATGATAAGTATTATTATTAACGGTATTATTATTATTATTTATATATTTATTAACTAATAATTTTAAATACAATATGTAAAAGTAAGATATTTACGTGGATTGAATCATTATACATCACTGTCATCCTATTCTACTTGTGAAATTATGTCGACAAAGTTAAAACTGAATGAGTGATCTCCATAATCAATCTCTCTCTCTCCAAATTATATATACATAATATATGATACATGTTACTGGCACACACCCACATTCATGAAACCATCTATCTATCTATTTCTATCCTTACAACAACATCCTCGACCACTGCTAGCCGTCTTCTGCTCCACTTCGATCAACAACCGCAAACCACCTTGAACTACCACTACATAATCACCATTAACCATCCTTGATCTCGCACCCAATGGCTACCTTATTATTTTATTTGGTCTGTTTCAAACTACAACCATAAACACCATAAGACACAATCACATCTCCATTAAAACTGCACAAGAAGTGGACTGTTTTTGTTTAAATCCGTCATCACAACCACAACGAATCACCCACAGAGCTAGCAAGTCTGCTGCAACTACAGTTACTGTGTATCCATTTTTGTCAAAGACAAAACTCAATCAAACCACCATCATCTACTGCAAATCAAAATAAAAGTGTTAGTCACGTTATGTTTTTATGTTAAGGTTTAGTGGAAACAAAATATATACTGATGATGATGAAGGTCGTAAGAAAACCAAATACTCACCATTGTTACCATTGCTGCTACTGTCCTGTCTCTTTTCTATTTTGATTTACCACAAACACTCAACACCCTCACGAAACCTATAACCTCTTCCTATTCGTTTTTTTCTTTCCAATCGTGAACATTTAATACAAATCGCCACCACCGGAAAACCACCACACCCACTATTGTAAACCACTTGAATGTTGCCATTTATTGTTCTGTTTGCAACCACCACTCACGATCACCAACAGTCACCTCCACCACCTGCAGCTAATTTTGTTGTTGTGAACTCTTGCTGCTTACTTCCAATTCCATTTCCTGTTTCAGTTTAACGAACCAAAACATCAATCCCATAAAACCAATAGTATTCGATGTTATCTACCTTTTACTTATTCTATTCGGTTAAAAGAGAAAAGGAACCGAAAGTTTGATTTAGTGGACTAGTGGATCCAAGAAAGTAATTATATAGATTATTTAAATGGGTCACAAAATGATGCTTTTTCTTAAGTAAATATAATGATAATTAGGATAAACATGATAATGATTATGTTGATGGGGTGATTATAATTAAGAAATAATAATGTTGATCTTATTATGATTATCGATGATGAGGATTTAATCATGATATACAAAGTCGAACTATGGCAAGATAATTATGATGGTTGATTGAAAGTATGATGATTCATCGCTGAAGAAGACTCGAAGATGAGATGTTTGACGGCTGCTATCTGATATTTTTTTTTGTTACTGATTGAGATAAATGGATCATTTAACCAAGTAGACTATGTCATCGGGTTGATTAAACGGGTTTAATTAATTGGGCCTAACAATAAGCTTATTAATTTAAATTGGGCCTATGAGCCAATTTAAGCATGGCTGAAAATGATTTTGATTCAATGTGTATGATCACAAGAAAGATGGAAACAGGAATAAAGATAAATAAATTTAGTTAGGAAATAATCAGAAAAATGGAATAGAGCAGATGGTTAAGGGTGTTGTTGGGGAGCGCGAGGTCCTGAGTTCGAGCCCGGAATAGGGCATTATTTTAAGCCATTTCCTTTTTGAGGTAGAATTCCTATTTATTATTATTACTTTTATTAATCTTATTATTATTATTCTTGATATTATTATTATCACATCATTAATATTATTAAAGATAAGAATTATGATTACCATTAACATTATTATCATTAGGAGTATAAGTATTATTATTATTATTATTCAAATTATCAATATCATTATTATTAGATTTATTATGATTAGGAAAATAAATGATTTAATGATGTTATTAGAGTTATAATTATAAAAATAAGGATTTTAAATGTGAAAATAAAATATTATTATAAGAATAATAAAAATTATAATTTAAGATTCAAATGTAATATTATTGTTATTATTATTATCATTAGAACTAAGACAATTAAAATTATGAATATTCAGTTATGGTCACAATCATTTAAATATTAAGTATAGATATATGTAACTCTTTATTATTATTTTTCTCACTATTATTAAAACTATTATTATTATTATTACTAGAATTATCATTATTTTTATCATTATCATCTTATTTTCATTACTATTATTTTTATTATTATTTTTATAAAAATTATAATATTTATCATTATTATTATTATTTTTAACATTAATATTATTATTTCTAACATTATTATTATTACAATAAAATTAGCTATTAAAGTATATATATAAGACATATATAAAAGTATATACGTAAAAAAAATATAAACAATTGAAATAATATATATATATATATATATATATATATATATATATATATATATATATATATATATATATATATATATATATATATATATATAACTTGTTCGATTATGATTATATGTGTTAATATATATAAATGATATAGGTTCGTGAATCCGAGGCCAATCCTGCATTGTTCAGTATCGTCGTATGAATATTTTTACTACAAAATATTGGATCGTGAGTTTCATTACTCCCTTTTTAAATGCTTTTGCAATATATATTTTTGGGACTGAGAATACATGCGTTTTTATAAATATTTGATGAAATAGACACAAGTAATTAAAACTACATTATATGGTTGAATGATCGAAGCCGAATATGCCCCTTTTGCTTGGTAGCCTAAGAATTAGTAAACCGAGCTACTAATTGACGCGAATCCTAAAGATAGATCTATTGAGCCTAACAAACCCCATCCAAAGTACCGGATACTTTAGTACTTCGATGTTGTTTTATCATGTCCGATGGATGTCCCGGAATGATAGGGGATATTCTTATATGCATCCTGTTAATGTCGGTTACCAGGTGTTTAATCCATATGAATGATTATTTTTGTCTCTATGCATGGGACGTATATTTATGAGAAATGGAAATGAAAATCTTGTGGTCTATTAAAATGATGAAAATGATCGATTATGATAAACTAATGAACTCACCAACCTTTTGGTTGGCACTTTAAAGCATGTTTATTCTCAGGTATGAAAGACCTCTATATGAGACGTTTTTCAAAGACTGCATTTGTTTTTAAAACAAACCATAACCTTTATTTTATCGATAAGGTTAAAAGGACACCACCTAGATTATCAATAAATGATAATCTAAAAATATCACACTTACACACTACCAATACATATTGGTTTACAATATTAATATGTTACAACAAAGTAAATCTCGAATACAGTTTTAAACAATATTATACAAGCATGCTGACACCAAATCTTGTCCATATTTTAGTATGTAACAGCGGAAGCTCTTAATAATCACCTGAGAATAAACATGCTTTAAACGTCAACAAAAATTTTGGTGAATTATAGGTTTAACCTATATATTTATCAAATCGTAATAATAGACCACAAGATTTCATATTTCAATATACATCCCATACATAGATATAAAAATCAATCATATGGTGAACACCTGGTAACCGACATTAACAAGATGCATATAAGAATATCCCCTATCATTCCGGGACATCCATCGGACATGATAAAAACGAATTCGAAGTACTAAAGCATCCGGTACTTTGGATGGGGTTTGTTAGGCCCAATAGATCTATCTTTAGAATTCGCGTCAATTAGTAGATCGGTTTACTAATTCTTAGGCTACCAAGCAAAAAGGGGCATATCCGGCTTCGATCATTCACCCATATAATGTAGTTTCATTTACTTGTGTCTATTTTGTAAAACATTTATAAAACTGCATGTATTCGCATCCCAAAAATATTAGATTTTAAAAGTGGGACTATAACTCACTCTCACAGATTTTTACTTCGTCGAAAAGTAAGACTTGGCCACTGGTCGATTCACGAACCTATAACAAATATGTACATATATATCAAAGTATGTTCAAAATATATTTACAACATTTTTAATACGTTTTACTATTTTAAGTTTATTAAGTCCGCTGTCCTCGTTAGTAACCTACAACTAGTTGTCCATAGTTAGATGTACAGAAATAAATCGATATATATTATCTTGAATCAATCCACGACCCAGTGTATATACGTCTCAGGCTAGATCACAACTCAATGTATATATATTTTTGGAATCAACCTCAACCCTGTATAGCTAACTCAAACATTACTGCATATAGAGTGTCTATGGTTGTTCCAAATAATATATATACATGGGTCGATATGATATGTCAAAACATTTGTATACGTGTCTATGGTATCCCAAGATTGCATAATATTTTAGAATACATGTATAATACATTATAAGTCAGCTAGGACATGATTAATATAGATTTGTTACCAATTTTCACGTAGCTACAACAAGCAAAATTATCCAATCTTGTTTTACCCATAACTTCTTCGTTTTAAATCCGTTTTGAGTGATTCAAGTTGCTATAGTTTCATATTGAACTTACGTTTATGAATCTAAATAGAAAAAGTATAAGTTTATAGTCAGAAATACAGGTTACAAGTCAATATTATAAGAGGTAGTCATTTCAGTCGAAAGAACGACGTCTTGATGACCATTTTGAAAAACATACTTCAACTTTGAGTTTAACCATGATTTTTGGATATAGTTTCATGTTCATAAGAAAAATCATTTTCCCAGAAGAAAAACTTTTAAATCAAAGTTTATCATAGTTTTTAATTAACTAACCCAAAACAGCCCGCGGTGTTACTACGACGGCGTATATCCGGTTTTACGGTGTTTTTTTTCTTCTTGTTTTCAGGTTTTAAATCATTAAGTTAGCATATCATATAGATATATAACATGTGTCTAGTTGATTTTAAAAGTCAAGTTAGAAGGATTAACTTTTGTTTGCGAACAAGTTTAGAATTAACTAAACTATGTTCTAGTGATTACAAGTTTAAACCTTCGAATGATGTTATGAACATCATTACTACCTCAAGTATTGTGAATAAACCTACTGGAAATGAGAAAAATAGGTCTAGCTTCAAAGGATCCTTGGATAGCTTGAAAGTTATTGAAGCAAAATCATGACACAAAAACAAGTTCAAGTAAGATTTCCACTCGAAATAAGATTGTTATAGTTATAGAAATTGAATCAAAGTTTGAATATGAGAATTACCTTGTATTAGAAAGATATCTTACAGTAAATAAGAAAGATTTCTTGAGGTTGGATGATCACTTGAAATGGATTTGCAAGATTGAAAGCAAGCTAGCAAACTTGGAAGTGTTGTTGGTGTGTTCTGTTCTTGAGTAGTTGTTTTGTGCTTGGTTTATGTATGGATTTATGAACTAGATTGAGCTAGATTTTGATGAATATGATGAAGAACACTTAGAACAAAGGAAGAACACTTGAAAGAGAACAATTTGATTCAAGAAAATTGCAAAGTGAATGTGTTTGTGGTACTCCTCTTTCACGTGAATATGGGGTAGTCATATAGGCTCCATTAGTTTGTAATTTTGTTAGATATTTCATGCTAGATGTTAAATGATGGTTCCCACATGTGTTGGTGACTCACAAGGGCTGCTAAGAGCTGATCATTGAAGTGTATATACCAATAGTAAATACATTTAGAAGCTGTGTATTGTACGAGTACGAATACGGGTGCATACGAGTAGAATTGTTGATGAAAATGAATGAGGACGTAATTGTAAGCATTTTTGTTAAGTAGAAGTACTTTGATAAGTGTCTTGAAGTCTTTCAAAAGTGTAAGAATACATATTGAAACACTACATGTATATACATTTAACTGAGTCGTTAAGTCATCGTTAGTCGTTACATGTAAGTGTTGTTTTGAAACCTTTAAGTTAACGATCTTGTTAAATGTTGTTAACCCATTGTTTATTATATTTAATGAGATGTTAAATTATTACATTATCATGATATTATGATGTATTAATATATCTTAATATGATATATATACATTTAAATGTCTTACAACGATAATCGTTACATATATGTCTCGTTTCGAAATACTTAAGTTAGTAGTCTTGTTTTTACATATGTAGTTCATTGTTAATACACTTAATGATATGTTTACTTATCATTTATCATGTTTAAATATAGTGTATCAATATCTTAATATGATTCATATGTATTTTGTAAGACGTTGTTATAACAATAATCGTTATATATATATATATATATATATTGTTTTCGAGTTTCTTAAATCAATAGTCTCATTTTTATATATATAACTCATTGTTAAAATACCTAATGAGATACTTACTTATCATAATATCATGTTAACTATATATATATATATATATATATATATATATATATATATATATATATATATATATATATATATATATATATATATATATATATATATATATATATATATATATATATATATATATATATATATATATATATATATATATCAATATATATGTCATCATATAGTTTTTACAAGTATTAACGTTCGTGAATCGCTGGTCAACTTGGGTGGTCAATTGTCTATATGAAACCTATTTCGATTAATCAAGTCTTAACAAGTTCGATTGCTTAACATGTTTGAAACATTTAATCATGTAAAATATCAACTTCATTTAGTATATAAGAACATGGAAAAGTTAGGGTCACTACAGTACCTACTCGTTAAATAAATTTCGTCCCGAAATTTTAAGCAGTTAGAGGTGTTGACGTATCTTCTGGAAATAAGTGCGGGTATTTCTTCTTCATCTGATCTTCTTGTTCCCAGGTGAACTCGGGTCCTCTACGAGCATTCCATCGAACCTTAACAATTGGTATCTTGTTTTGCTTGAGTCTTTTAACCTCACGATCCATTATTTCGACGGGTTCTTCAATGAATTGTAGTTTTTCATTAATTTGGATTTCGCCTAACGGAATAGTGAGATCTTCTTTAGCAAAACATTTTTTCAAATTTGAGACGTGGAAAGTGTTATGTACAGCCGCGAGTTGTTGAGGTAACTCAAGTTGGTAAGCTACTGGTCTAACACGATCAATAATCTTGAATGGCCCAATGTACCTTGGATTTAGTTTTCCTCGTTTACCAAATCGAACAACGCCTTTCCAAGGTGAAACCTTAAGCATGACCATCTCCCCAATTTCAATTTCAAATCCTATATCCTTTCTCTTAATGTCCGCATAGCTCTTTTATCAACTTTGGGCGGTTTTCAACCGTTGTTGGATTTGAATGATTTTCTCCGTGGTTCCTTGAATAATTTCTGGACCCGTAATCTATCTATCCCCCACCTCACTCTAACAAATCGGAGACCTGCACTTTCTACCATAAAGTGCCTCAAACGGCGCCATTTCAATGCTCGAGTGGTAACTGTTGTTGTAGGAAAATTCTGCTAACGGTAGATGTCGATCCCAATTGTTTCCAAAATCAATAACATATGCTCGTAGCATGTCTTCAAGCATTTGTATCGTCCTTTCGCTCTGCCCATCAGTTTGTGGATGATAGGCAGTACTTATGTCTAGACGAGTTCCTAATGCCTGTTGTAATGTCTGCCAGAATCTTGAAATAAATCTGCCATCCCTATCAGAGATAATAGAGATTGGTATTTCATGTCTGGAGACGACTACCTTAAAATACAGTCGTGCTAACTTCTCCATCTTGTCATCTTCTCTTATTGGCAGGAAGTGTGCTGATTTGGTGAGATGATCAACTATTACCCAAATAGTATCAAAACAACTTGCAGTCCTTGGCAATTTAGTGATGAAATCCATGGTAATGTTTTCCCATTTTCATTTCGGAATTTCGGGTTGTTGAAGTAGACCTGATGGTTTCTGATGCTCAGCTTTGACCTTAGAACACGTCAAACATTCTCCTACGTATTTAGCAACATCGGCTTTCATACCCGGCCACCAAAAATGTTTCTTGAGATCCTTGTACATCTTCCCCGCTCCAGGATGTATTGAGTATCTGGTTTTATGAGCTTCTCTAAGTACCATTTCTCTCATATCTTCAAATTTTGGTATCCAAATTCTTTCAGCCCTATACTTGGTTCCGTCTTCCCGAATACTAAGATGCTTCTCCGATCCTTTGGGTATTTCATCCTTTAAATTTCCCTCTTTTAAACTCCTTGTTGCGCCTCCTTTATTTGAGTAGTAAGGTTAGTGTGAATCATTATATTCATAGCTTTTACTCAAATGGGTTCTCTGTCCTTTCTGATCAAGGTGTCGGCTACCACATTTGCCTTCCCCGGGTGGTAACGAATCTCAAATTCGTAATCATTCAACAATTCAATCCACCTGCGCTACCTCATGTTCAGTTGTTTCTGATTAAATATGTGTTGAAGACTTTTGTGGTCGGTATATATAATACTTTTGACCCCATATAAGTAATGCCTCCAAGTCTTTAATGCAAAAACAACCACGCCTAATTCCAAATCATGCGTCGTATAATTCTGCTCGTGAATCTTCAATTGTCTAGATGCATAAGCAATTACCTTCGTTCGTTGCATTAATACACAACCGAGACCTTGCTTTGAGGCGTCACAATATATCACAAAATCATCATTCCCTTCAGGTAATGACAATATTGGTGCCGTAGTTAACTATTTCTTCAACAATTGAAACGCTTTCTCTTGTTCATCCTTCCATTCAAATTTCTTCCCTTTATGCGTTAATGCAGTCAAGGGTTTTGCTATTTTGAAAAAATCTTGGATGAATCTCCTATAATAACCAGCCAGCCCTAAAAATTGGCGTATGTGTTTCGGAGTTTTCGGGGTTTCTCACTTTTCAAAGGTTTCAATCTTTGCTGGATCCACTTGAATACCTTTTTTGTTCATTATGTGACAGGAATTGAAGTTCTTCCAACCAAAATGCACACTGTGAAAATTTAGCGTACAGTTTTTCTTTTCTCAGCAACTCTAGCAGTTTTCTCAAATGTTCTTCGTGCTCTTGATCATTCTTCGAGTAAATAAGTATGTCATCGATGAAGACAATGACAAACTTGTCAAGATATGGCCCACACACTCGGTTCATGAGGTCCATGAACACAGCTGGTGCGTTAGTCAATCCAAACGGCGTAACCATAAACTCGTAATGACCGTAACGCGTCCTAAAAGCAGTCTTCGGAATATCATCCTCCTTCACCCGTGTCTATGGTATCCCAAGATTACATAATATATTAGAATACATGTATAATACAATATAAGTTAGCTAGGACATGATTAATATAGATTTGTTACCAATTTTCACGTAGCTACAACAAGCAAAATTATCCTATCTTGTTTTACCTATAACTTCTTCATTTTAAATCTGTTTTGAGTGATTCAAGTTCCTATGGTTTCATATTGAACTTAAGTTTATGAATATAAACAGAAAAAGTATAAGTTTATACTTGGAAATACAGGTTACAAGTCAATATTATAAGAGGTAGTCATTTCAGTCGAAAAAACGACGTCTTGATGACCATTTTGAAAAACATACTTCCACTTTGAGTTTAACCATGATTTTTGGATATAGTTTCATGTTCATAAGAAAAATTATTTTCCCAGAAGAACAACTTTTAAATCAAAGTTTATCATAGTTTTTAATTAACTAACCCAAAACAGCCCGCGGTGTTACTACGACGGCGTATATCCGGTTTTACGGTGTTTTTTTGTGTTTTCAGGTTTTAAATCATTAAATTAGCATATCATATAGATATAGAACATGTGTCTAGTTGATTTTAAAAGTCAAGTTAGAAGGATTAACTTTTGTTTGCGAACAAGTTTAGAATTAACTAAACTATGTTCTAGTGATTACAAGTTTAAACTTTCGAATAAGATAGTTTTATATATATGATTCGAATGATGTTATGAACTTCATTACTACCTCAAGTTTTGTGAATAAACCTACTGGAAATGAGAAAAATAGGTCTAGCTTCAAAGGATCCTTGGATGGCTTGAAAGTTCTTGAAGCAAAATCATGACACGAAAACAAGTTCAAGTAGGATTTCCACTCGAAATAAGATTGTTATAGTTATAAAAATTGAATCAAAGTTTGAATATGAGTATTACCTTGTATTAGAAAGATATCTTACAGTAAATAAGAAATATATCTTGAGGTTGGATGATCACTTGAAATGGATTTGCAAGATTGAAAGTAAGCTAGCAAACTAGAAAGTGTTGTTGGTGTGTTCTTGAGTAGTTGTTTTGTGACTTGGTTTATGTATGGATTTATGAACTAGATTGAGCTAGATTTTGATGAAGATGATGAAGAAAACTTAGAACAAAGGAAGAACACTTGAGAGAGAATAATTTTATTCAAGAAAACTGCAAAGTGAATGTGTTTGTGGTACTCCTCTTTCACGTGAATATGGGGTAGTCATATAGGATCCATTAGGTTGTAATTTTGTTAGATATTTCATGCTAGATGTTAAATGATGGTTCCCACATGTGTTGGTGACTCACTAGGTCTGCTAAGATCTGATTGTTGGAGTGTATATACCAATAGTAAATACATTTAGAAGCTGTGTATTATACGAGTACGAATACGGGTGCATACGAGTAGAATGGTTGATGAAAACGAATGTGGACGTAATTGTATGCATTTTTGTTAAGTAGAAGTACTTTGATAAGTATCTTGAAGTCTTTCAAAAGTGTATGAATACATATTAAAACACTACAAGTATATACATTTAACTAAGTCGTTAAGTCATCGTTAGTCGTTACATGTAAGTGTTGTTTTGAAACCTTTAAGTTAACGATCTTGTTAAATGTTGTTAACCCATTGTTTATTATATCTAATGAGATGTTAAATTATTACATTATCATGATATTATGATGTATTAATATATCTTAATATGATATATATACATTTAAATGTCGTTACAACGATAATCGTTACATATTTCGAAATCCTTAAGTTAGTAGTCTTGTTTTTACATATGTAGTTCATTGTTAATACACTTAATGATATGTTTACTTATCGTTTATCATGTTTAAATATAGAATATCAATATCTTAATATGATTCATATGTATTTTGTAAGACGTTGTTATAACGATAATCGTTATATATATCGTTTTCGAGTTTCTTAAATCAATAGTCTTATTTTTATGTATATAACTCATTGTTAAAATACCTAATGAGATACTTACTTATGAATCTATATCTAAGATTCGCGCTTATCGGCGAGAAAACAATAACTAACCGTTACTAAGCTAAAGGGAATTTCATGCAATTATATAACCCCTAGTTTAGGTACTCATGTCTAGTATGTAAAACATAAACATTGCATGTATTCTCAGTCCCAAAATAGTTTAGAAGTTTAAAAAGGGAACAATATCTTACCTTAAGTGCCCAACCACGATAAAAAGTAACAACAAGTAAGTAAGGTTTCCGGTCCAATGTATCCTCATCCTAAGTTATAGTCACTTAGTCAATGATCTTATCTAATGAGTTTCTAATTTGTTCAAGTCATACATTCATCATCATCATCATACTCTAAAGAAAACTAAGTTTTGTTTTTCGAAAAGAGATCGGTTTTAATACTCGACTTTGGACAGCTGTTGTGTCCTCTATACATAACAAAATGACACGGGATCAGTGACAAAGGCTCCGTTTGTGAGTCCTCTTGCCGTTGTCCAAAAATCAGACCCCAACTCAATGTCATTTGATTGTGTCATCGACTAAATCATGAGCGGGTCAGAATATTCAGCACGTCGTAAGAAAAACATAGTGATTTGTCGAAGGCGTATTTCACAAACCGTGCAACAGATTGCGATGAGGCCTATACGAAAAATCATCTACACAACCTGAGGAATCCAAATCGTGAAATTATTGTACCTACAAGTGTCCTGTTTTGATCAGTATGGGCTGATCGAGTTGCAATGAATGTTTAGACACTTTCCGAATCAAGTAAGGTGCACTTGTATTGTATGTAAGCAATTTAGTTTCACCCTTTTCGGTGTCTAAAGCTCTCATGTTGACAAAGGTTGCATCTTTATTACATGGAAGTAATAAAGCTTCAACCTTTTTAGTAATCAAAGCTTCCACGTTCATAAAGATTGAATCTTTACTGCATAAGAGTAGGAAAGCTTCAACCTTTTTAGCGTTTCATGCTTCTAAGTTTGCAAAGGTTGCACCTTTATTATATTTAGATGATAAAGACTCAATCTTTATGTTCAAGTTTTCTCATTTATCACATTTAGATGATAAAGACTCAAGCTTTATGTTCAAGGTTGCTCCTTTATCACATTTAGATGATAAAGACTCAAGCTTTATGTTCAAGTTTGCTCTTTTATCACATTTAGATGATAAAGACTCAAACTTTATGTTCAAGTTTGCTCCTTTATCACATTTAAATGATAAAGACTCAAACTTTATGTTCATATATCATATTTATGCATCTTTAGCACATGTAATTTTTATCACCATAAAAATCATAAAAAGGTTACATGTAGATGAAAGCTACAACCTTTTTCAACCAAGGTTCTAAAGATTGGATCTTTCTTCCATTTTCAAAACAATAACAAGTTTATCATGGATCTTTAAGCTAGAAGCTTAGATCTTCATGTTTTAAGAGACCATAAGCTACAAAGCTTAGATCTAACAAAAATTCATGAGACCATAAACTAAAAAGCTTAGATCTAATAAAGATTCATGAGATCATAAGCTACAAAGCTTAGATCTTAGTTGATGATGAGTATGAAATTAAAAAGCATGAAATAAAGTGAAGATAAGCATGAAAAAGCAAGAAAACTTACGAACTATGCAAGCAATTGAAAAGGAATGAAACTAGAGCTAAAAATTCCTTAAAGAAAAAATTCAAAACTTAAAAAATGATGAAGATAATGAGAGTGGTGATGTTGGCCGATAGTTTTAAGGGGATAAGGGTGTATTTGGTTTGTTGGTGAATGAAAAAGAATATTGGAAATCAAGTACTAATGTAGTGTCAACTTTTACTTTTTGGTTGGTGAGTTGCTTTATGCTTAAATGACCTTTTTAATGGGTTAGTCATGTTCCATCTAGTCCACTAATTTAATTAGGTTGGACCATAAATTAAATAATACTTCTAGTCCAAATAAAATGATAAGTTCGAGTAGTGAGCTAGTGTACACAAGTAATTAATTAAATTCTATTAAAATAATATTTAATTAAATAATTATTACTAATAAATAATAAATAAACATAATAATAATATTTCAATTATTATCAAAGAAAAATGTTAATCATCCAAATATCTAAGTCCTTTCTGCTAGTGACGCTAACAGTCAAATTTATTCGAAAATAAATTAAAGTAGGCTATTCATGCACATAAAATAAAGGTGTAACTTCAGGAAATCGTCAAGATGACAGAAGTATATACGCACATAAAATATACAACACACATAATAAGAATGCAAGTCGAAAAAGTCGGGTCATTACATTACCTACCCCTTAAAGAAAATCTCGTCCCGAGATTTTAGTCTGACGCCGAAAGTGGCGTTGTGAAAAGATGAGGGTATTTCTGCTTCATCTGATCCTCGTTCCCACGTGAATTCTGGTCCTCTATGAGCGTTCCAGCAAACATTGTGTTGTAGCTCATGTGGTAGTGGCTTGGCTCTCTTAGCGAGAGGTCAAGAGTTCGACTCCCGTGGAGTGCAGCATTGCATACAATGTTGCCCCTTTATCCTTGAATTCCACCCAATGGTGCCTTTCGCATATCCCGTTATGGGGTAGTGGGAGAGTGGGTTTTTACCGCCCATGCACTCGGATCGGGCCGGGTTTCCTCCTAGGAAGCAGTTGAGGGCGAGTTATACAACTGCAGGGAGATGAACGCGTGAGTGGTTAAGTCTCTCAAAGGAGATTTTTCACCAGTTTGAGACACATACAACCACATATGGGGTTTGGAATGCGATAGAGAGTGGCGTTGAGGGTAGTGCTTAATATAGGAAGACCAAAGGAAAGGTGGTGAAGAAAGAATGGAAACAATTCGCGTTCATCCAGATAAGACTTAGAGGCTGCTGTTGCAAAGTTCCGTCATTTGATGACAGAGTTAAAGAGGTTTAATACTACCTTCACGAACAAGAATATTGTGCACTGCTTTCGTGAGCGCTTTTTTGTCAAGTGGGATCCAACCTCATCAAATTGAGAAGTCATGTGTTATTTTGGATGATTCTTTTAGTAGCTTCGTTACAAAGCTGCAGGCTAAGGAACTAGAATTACAGGAACGTTTAAATAGATTGGAATTAGTTCAAAACCCAACTGTTTACAAAGCTCCAGCTATAGGATCAAACAAGAAAAATGCACCTCTTCAGACTGCTTTCACTTCTAACAGTCATAAATTGATATCTAATTATGTTTCTCCTGCTCCTCAAAGTGTTCTTCATCATACCACCTCAAGTAAAGACGAGAGTCCTGAGATCCTCAAAATTGATAACATTCATTTTCGAACTATTAAGGGGGTAGAAGAGGATTTGGCGTTAGTTGCAATGGTTGTGAACTCATACAATGATTTACCAAGTGGGTATATCGGGAACAGTCACTTGGATTTGATATGAATAAAGTGAGTTGTCATAATTGTAATGAGTTGGGTCATTTCATCAGAAACTGTAGTAAGCCAAAGCAGCAAGGTTTTCACAATCAAATAGAGAACCTAAGGGTAAGATCAACATCACTATTGTAGACGAGTCAACCAAAGCCTTGGCTGCAACGTATGATGATGAAGTGTATGACTGGTCAGTTAATGAGGCTGACGCATATGACCATCATGCCAATGTTGTGAGAGTTCATATGACATAGGAAGAAGTTGAGAAAGAGAAAGCTGAGAGAGAGTATGGGGTGCATTGGTCAAGATAAGTCCTGCAAGTGCTATAGGTGCCGAATGGAACATAGAATTGAGCAAGCTTGGTACTGGGAATTTTTTTTGCGTAGGGGTATTTTGAACAAGAGGGTCGCTGAGAAGTTTAAGTGGGCTAAGCAAAATGATGCTGATGTGTGGACTGACAGTGATTCGTCTTCCTCTGACGACGTATCCTGGAAATCTTGTGAGAATGGAGGTCAGTCATCAGGAAGCAATTTCGGTAATGATAAGGTTAAGGCTGATAATGTTGCTGATATGGTAAATGTGGAGAAGATGGGTAGCTTGGATATTGGGTCAGATAGCTCGAGTTCAGAATCTGAATTGGAGTCCGAATCGATATCTGGTCAAGTTGCGGAAAAATTCACGCATCTCTATGCTTTCATGGAGGATTCTTCTAACAAATCAAAGGTACAATGTGAAATTAATGTTGTTTGTGAAAATTGTGCTAGTTTAGAACCGAAAATTAAAGACCTCGGAGAATCTGTTACAGCCTATCCTAAATGCATTAAATTAGAAGAACAGGTTAAGAAGCTGACTAATATTTGCCTAAACTGTAATAATTGTACTGTCTTAGAACAAGAAAATGAATTACTTAGGAAAGGTAATGAGACACTTAAGAGATAGTATGAGGATATCATGTTCTATAGAAGTAGAGAGAAAAAGTTTAGGGAAATCATTAAAAGACTAGAGAATTAGGTGACCGAGTTTAAGTCCAATTCGATGCTCAATACTCAAACCATAATGAAGTATAACGCTGAGATAGATGCCCTTAAGAGAGAAAAAGAGTCTTTAAGGATTAGTTTTGAAACAGAAAGAGACAAAGCTTATATCTTTAAGAGGTCTGCTTTTGTGTTAGAGTATTGTCAAACAATAGGAAGTAAGGAAGCTAGTGTTGACTATAAGCAGTGTCCTCCCCCATTTGAACATGACTAGAGTTTCTCACCACATGAGAAACAATTTGGAGAGGACTACATTCAAATTCCACCTACAGTGACTGAACAAGATAACGGAAAAGGGGTAGATAGTTCTGAATCTCCTAAGGTAGGTGTAGGAGAGACCAATAAGGTAGAAAACTCCAAAGAAGAGAGTACTAGCAAACCAAATCCCAAGCCAGTAACTATTCTGAGAAAACCTGCTAATCAGAGACAAATCAGAATTAGGAATCGCTCCCCAATTAAGTTTATTAAAGGTCCTAGTTTTGAAGAGGAGGATTTCTTACGACCCGCATGTAATTCACCACCTAATTATGTTCCTCCACCTAAAATGTCTCCGGTTAGGACTCCTGAAAGATCGCCAATGAAAAGTAGGTCCCCACCCGGACCTCAAATACCTAGATCCCCAATTGGACACAACCCTAGGTTTGACTCTTACTACAGGGGAGATAATTTGGAAACTTATTCATGTTTTCATTGTGGGTTGGGAGGTCACATGGCCTTTAATTATCCTAAAAAGTGTATAGCTCCAGGGAGAAGAATTGAGCTGAGTCCACCCAAGAAATTTCATAACTACACATCAGTTTCTCCTCCGAAGAATCATGTGTATTCCAGACCTACCTCAGGAAAGTCTGAAAAACAGGTGATTCCTCCCCATCCATCCAAATCTGTAAATGATTTAAAGGTTGATCAAAAGCATGTCGACTTTAGGAAACCTTTGCATAAAAATCAAATGTGGAAAACAAGTGAGGGATTAAATAGGGATAGTAGCTCAGGTACTGCTAATGGCAGGGAATATGAAAAGGTTGTTAGTGTCAATGGGAAACCCATTACTGAAAAAGCATAGGTATCCCCTTTAAACTAATCATTTTTCTCTTATCGTGCAGGTCGCCTATAATCCAAGAAAAAACACATGGATTTGTTGATAGTGGGGCGTCCCGGCACATGACATGAAACATGTCACTGCTTCACGATATTAAATCTATCAAAGGAGGAGTAGTTTCTTTTGCAGGTGATCAAGGAGATTTTATTACTGCTCAAGGGATGATTTCAAATTCCTCGGTCAATTTTGATAAAGTAAACTATGTTAAAGAGATGTTGAATAACCTGCTATTAGTTTCTCAAGTTTGTGTTAAAAGGCATAAAGTTCTATTTAATGGGTAGCATTGTTATATTATGAGAAAAGAGTATAAAGTCCCTGAAAACATGATTCTGATGACGACACCAAGAAGTCAAGACCTGTATATTCTTGATATGTGAAAGGCTTATGTCAAAGCAGCTATGGGGCAACAAGATTTCGTGTCCAAAGCTACTGAACAGGAGTCTATACTATGGCATAAACGGATGGGTCATTTAAGCTTCAGGAATATGTACCACTTAGTTCACAACAATTTGGTTGACGGGGTTAATGTTAAAGGGTTCCATGTTCCTGAAGGCTGTTTGCCGTGTAAGAAAGGGAAACAAACCAACAAGCCACATCAAGTAAAGAAACATCATTCCATTAATACTCCTCTTGAGCTCCTTCATATGTTCATTCCATTAATACTCCTCTTGAGCTCCTTCATATGGATCTTTTTGGTCCAATCAATAAGAAGAGTATCAATAGACATTCCTAGTGTTTGGTGGTTACTGATGAGTACATCGCGTTTTACGTGGATAGCTATGCTGAAAAGTAAAGCTGAGATGATTGATCAAATCAAGTTGCTAATCACGAGACTTGAAACACTATACATGTTAAAGGTAAGAAGAATCTGGACAGATAATGGTATCAAATTTAATAATCAAAAGACGAAAGAGTTCTGTAATGAGAGAGGTATTCAACAACACTTCAGTTCATCTTATACTCCGTAAATGAACGGTGTAGCTAAGAGGAAGAATAGAACTCTAATAGAGACTGCCAGAACGATGTTGGCTGACTCAAAATTACCTGTTACTTTTTGGAGTGAAGCAGTTTCAAATGCGTGCTATACTATGAATAACGTTTTTGTTGTTAAACTTCACGACAAGACATGTTATCAATTGCTACTAAAAAGAAAACCGAATATCAAACATCTTGAACCATTTGGTGCTCTTGTACCATTATGGTTCGAGATACTAGTGGGAAATTCAATCCGAAAGCGGTCACATGAAGATTCTTGGGTTATAGGTATGCGTGTAAAAGGGTATATAATTTGGATTCTAGGTGTGTTGAGAACGTACTGAAATTGATATTCAAAGACATGCTTCTGTTACAGCTTGTAAAGGGTATTCATGGTAGTTTGATTATGATGATCTGTTTGAGTCATTCCATCTTCATGAGAAAAACTCAGAGGAGGATGAGATTGCTACACAAATGATGTATAACATGCGCATCTCCGCTGAGCTCATGTCTTATGTGTGAGTGGAATCTAATATTTCGATTGTAGCTGAGGAAAGTGCTCCTGAAATTGAGCCGAATAATAATGAATCAAATTCTGATGATTCTATCCCACAATTGGAGGAGACTATGTTACAATCTGAGGGGGAGGACGTCATTGAAGAAGTGGTGATTGAGGAACCGATTCAGACCACTACTAATGAATCTACTAAGACTGAGGGACTACGACGGTCGAGTAGAACAGTATCTCTCCCTAAACATTTTGATGATTATGTATTTGACCCTGTAGATGTTTAAGGTGCTAAAGCAGATGGAACTTCTACTTCAGATGAACGTGTCACATCCTCTGCAAATGTTTTGACTGATTTTTATACTCATTTGAATCAGACCGGAAGAATCTTGTAACGATCCAACCCGTTAACCAACCAAAACTGCGAAATAAAAAAAAATTTCGAAGCAGGCCTGGCAGCCCGTTGTCCAACTTGTTCCATTTTCGTAAAAAGATCTAACACTTCCCATCATTTTTAGATGAAATGCTTTTCACATCATAATAGTATAAGCAAAACCAGCACGAATCAATGATAAAACGAGTTTTACATCGCGGGGCCCACATTTGCCCAAAATACCATTAAGTACGAAATACGAGTTTCGACCACAAAAAGTTTAATTGCCAAACGTCACTAGAGCATGGTGTTTGGGATTAAACTACCCAAATCTTGGTCGAACTTCCAAAAAGCTATAACCCCCGAAAGCCACTAATCCGTGCGAATACCTTTGCCCTTATCCAAGCCGAATCCTAAAAAGGTAAACAACGAGAGGGTAAGCTAACGCTTAGTGAATGCAATAATTATACACATACATATATAATATACCTACTTGCATACACTTACAAAAATACCTCATACACGCTAGCAATTTACATAGCATACCATCGCAAGTATAACTCTAAACCCTTCAAGATCGCAAGCTAGCATAACAATAGCATATATATAACCCGAATAATATAATATGCTACACTACAACGCGTAATTATGGTTAACCAATAATACGTGGGAATGGTACTTCGAATTTCCCATCGGTGTTCATAACAACCGTTAGCGTACAACGAAATATATCACTAACCCCCTAGGCGACACGGACAACGAAATATCCGTTCAATCAATCGTTAGTGTACAACGAAATATATCACTAACTCTTGGGAAATTTGGACAACGAAATATCCATCATTATTGTACAAAGAAATATATCACTAACTCTTGGTGGTATAGACAACATATACCCGGCCCCTTTCCCGCCCTACAAATAGATACATTATATACACACATGTATAATCATTCCACTCACCTTGTCGACTTGGCGAGATTTCCAATAACAACTTGTAACTTCAAAGCGAGTCACCTAACACAATTAATTCTCAATTAATTCACATAATAAGTTGGACTTTCCACCAACTAGCCTCACTAGTGCATTTATGACCCATTTGCACTAGAATCACTCATTAAAGGTCAAGACTCCCAACTAATCACTAAAAGCTAGTTATTAAGGTTCTAAGACCTCTATCAACACATAACTAGGGTGTTCTCATACACAATTTATACCGCTAGGTCAAACCTACCCATTTGACCCATTTCAAGTCAACCATGAACCCTAGAAACATTTTTTACTTGCAACACAAGTAAGCTAGTGATTAACTAACCATTTTAGACTCATTAACACCATTTATTACTTTAAAACCCTAGGTTGGTTGTTCTTGAGTCCTCAAGACTCAATATTACCCACAAACCCCCAAAATCACCAATAATGGGTTTTATGTTCATCACTAACCCAAGCCCTAAACCTTAAACAAATCAAATTAAGGAAATCAAGATTATAACTTACCACCACAACCAAAACGTAGCTAGTGAGGAGATGAACAACTTTATGACTCGAGCTAAGACCCGTAACTAGCTCCTTCTTCCTTTACTTTAGCTTTCTCTCACTCAAATGGGTTTCTCTCACTAAAATTAAATTAGAAAGATGAAGGTGGTTGAAAATGGAGTTATGATTCCCTAACTACTGACCTTGTGACCTTAACTCGTTCCACAAGTGAAATTACCACAACGCCCTTCCAAAATATCCAATTAGAAAAAGCAGAATCCGGCTACAGCGGGAGTGCGCCACTGATATGGCCGAAACGGACGGTTTTTATTTGCGCGGTGTCGTTAGGCCGCGGCTCACCAGGATCAGCCACTCGTGGGAGAGGATACTTGTTTTAAATTTATATTTAGCGGGGCCTAAATCTTACTGCTCCTTATAAGTAAGGGAAGTATGACCTAGAGTCGTATTTTAGAAATATCAGTAACATCGAACCTATATTGTAACCTAAGATAGTTAGGGAGTAGTGAATATTTATTTTGGGATTTTCTAATTTATAAGATAGATAAAGTAAATGCGATAAAATTTGTAATTCAGATAAGGTTAAAGTAAGTGCATACTATGACTTCATCAGTTATTCTACCGAGATTATGGAATGCTGGCTCATGAATAGGCAGAGGCCCTGTATTCATTACACTGGTCCTAAATGCCCCTGTCATAAGACATGTCACTGGGTACTGCGTTAGGCTTGAAGATTCTGAATAGACAGCAACGTCCCTTACCCCCGACGCCCGTGCAGTCTGACTACAGGCATACACGTTCAGACGGCTCATCCAATTGAGCGACTCGGTTGGGTGACGTATTAACATTCCAAAATGGTCTAAACTTTCATAAGCATAATAGAATACATGGTGTACCATATCCGAGAGACGTGATGTGCTTCAATGCTTTCGTTAATGATTGGTAAGAGATAGTTAGGCCCTTAAAAAGAGTTCAACCATAAAGAACACCATGGCAAAGTCAAGATGACTTCCATGAACACGTTCGGTTATCCTAACAGTCCAATCCTTTATGTGTCTAAACAAACAGTTCCTTAATTAACTAAGAATCCCTCAAGCGGGGTGCAATGCTTGAGACCGCGTTATGGTGCAGTGTACTGGTCAACACTAACCATGTTCCATGGCCTTACTTAGCAGAGGTACAGCTTACAACAACCGCTGTGCTTCAGTGTGCACGTACGAAGTTTATATGCTTGGTGACTACACTAGCATGGTCTAGGACTGATAATGTACTAGGGGTCTAGTTATATGTTTCAATACGAAAGAGTCCTCAGTCGAAATCCAAAGCTTGATAGACTTACGACAACCGATGTGCCTCGGTCGATCTTACGTTGTATCCGATAGACTTCTCTTACCAAGGGGTGACACAGATAGTGTACTCTGAATCGGGGTTCGCGACTTCCCAATAACAGAGCCTATAACTACGTTCTATTAGTTGGAAAAGTGATTGAGTTTAAAGCATAATCGAAAAGTATTTCAACAGCATACACAAACCATAATATTATTTCGGCATTATAACTGCTTACATCATAGCATACACTAAAGATAACTACTCGCTAATCATGGCAATAATATCATAAAACATTATATAAGATAAAGGATAGAAGTACCAGTAGATTAAACGAGTTCCGAATACAAAAGTGACAACTTCAAGACTCCAGACCGCTCCAAATACAATCTTCAGCATTCGCCTCCGGGTACTTAATTTCCCGCTCGGAGGTGAGAAGGCCTTGAAAGTATGACTAATATTGTACAAGAGAGAGAAAGAAGTGAATTGAAGTGTGTGTTGGAATGAATGACAAAGACCCTTTAAATAGACTTGAAAATTGCCAAATACGCCTGGCAGGCCGTTTGGCAGGCCGTATGGCAGGCCGTATTTGGCAGGCCGTATGCAAGGCAGGACGTTTGGTGGCTCGTGTGGTGGCTCGTATATGGTAGGCCATTTCCGTACTGGCAGGCCTTATGGCAGGCCATATGGCAGGCCGTTTGGATTGCTGGTCAGCCTGAATTCCCTGGATAGTAACTTGATTTCTTGTCTTTCACCGTTTTCGCTCTAGAATCTTCGTTTTAGCTCCGATTCTCTTGATTCTGTTTGCACCGTCTTCGTAATTACTTGTTCTTCAATTCTAACTGACGAAGTGGGTATTTTGTCGACAAAGTTCGAATCTTTCTTATTTTTAGGCCTTAATACCGGGGTGAAAACGTGACTTTTTAGCCGATATCAAATATCCCACACTTAGACTTTGCTTGTCCTCAAGCAAACTCTCATTTTAAAGAATCTTTTCGGCGTTTCTTTTCTAATAGCCTAAGCGGTTTGCTTTTATTATAAGGGCAAAAAGATAAGGTGAGTCATCTATGATAATCATTTTTGGTCGAGTTCTCTTCGGCTTTTCTCTTATTTAGTTCTGCTCCTTTTTTCAGAACTTCATCATTTTTTTTATTTTTATTTTTAATAATTTTTTTTTTTTGGAGACTTCATCTCGAGAAACTTTTTGACGGTAAACTTTTTCAAGACCTTTGCCATGATACTTGAGAGGTTTATAATATCGGGTTTTCGGAAGGAATCTCATTTTCTGGATTTTTCGAGAAATAGTAAAGGTGATATGGAGGTGGTGGTGGAGTAGAAGTAGTGGAGGGGTGGAAGGTTTATGTTTGACAAATGGGTGGCTATTTTGATTACAATCAAACCACACTTTGCTGCTTGGAGATGTAGATCTAAAGCAAGTTCTGATTCTGAGCACAGACATCGGCACTCTCAACGGAAAATAGTGAAGCATTAAAGATGAATGCTGATCTTATTTGGGGTGCCTCACCATAATCAATTTAGGTCGATAATGCCTTAGTCATGCAATGCTCTATTAGAGATTTCAATCTAACAAGATTTCCACCTTACTTAAGCCTTATTTTTATTGACAAACGTTTTAGGTTTTTAAAAATACTCTTTCGAAAAGGATTTCTTTTTGCAAAAAAAATTTGAAATTTGGCTTAAGGACTTGGAATCTTCGTAATGGTTTATTATGATATAGCATAAAAAGATACCAACATCCCACACTTAGACGAACATTGTCCTCAATGTTCCTAGTGTATCCCACACTTAGGAGTTTTAGTTGAAGATTTGGGAGTATTCATCTATTGTTTTAATTGGGTGTTATCCCACACTTAGTGATAAGCTAGGATGCGGTATAGCTTGAATCTTTGAGCTAGTAGTGAACAGAAAGAAATACCCCTAGCAGATGCAGCTGGTTTCCTTGCTTCTTTATCGGCTCACTTATCATCCTTTATTCTTCTACTCTACTTTATTGCACGGGTTGCCTCCCGAGAAGTGCTTTTGTTTAAGGTCGTTGGCTCAACCGTAGTGATTCTTCAAAAAGCAAACATTCCTCATTCATGGTTGTGATCTTGGTCTTCTTGAGGGAATGTGAGTCTTGGTGTAACGACCCGGAAATTTTCGACCAAATTTAAACCTTATTCTCTATATGACTCCGACACGATAAGCAAAAACCTGTAATATTGGGTCTAGAAAGTTTGAAATCTATATTTAGGTAATCACTTACCCTTTGACAATTGCCGACGATTCACGAACAACAAAGTGTAAAATTATTTGATTATGTATTTGTAAATTTATATACATATATGTAATGAAAATTATTTGATATGTAATTATATAGATATTTTGAGATAATAAATTTGTGTATAATAAATTTTCATTACATAAAAATAGACGTGCTGTAATATTATAGTGTTATATTAAAAATTATTATTAAGAATTAGGATTAATATTATTATATAAATTTATAATTATCATTATTAATAAATTATTAGTTCTATTAAAAATTATAATACGTATCAATATAAAAACTTACATTAATTATCATTACTATAATTATGATTTTTTTTAATTATTAGTATTATTATATTATTATTGGTTAGTTAGTAAGGTTAATGGATTATATTACATCATAAATAAGTGTAAACATAAAATAAGTATACACATTTTTTTTTTATAATGTTTATTATTTAATGTTTATATAATGTTTATTATTTTAACAGATATAATTCTAGATATAAACACAGATACATATGCCCGCGTTTTTAGTCAACATTTGTTATAGTTTTTCCTGTTCGTCTGTGAACCCTTGTCGGGCAGTTCACCCATTACATAATCGAATTAACACATGTGACTTCACAACTCCATTATCAATACAGCCTTTTTCAGATTGAATTAATCAAAAGAAGTAGTAACAGAACCCACGAAGAACAAAAACCGTCCCCTGTTCTTCAACACAATTTATCACTAATCGATTACGAACCACCATTACCTTGTTTTCTTTTGCTATTGTCGAAGCTACAATCACACACACCTACCACTAGCCACCACCTTCCATCTCTTCGTGATTACACAACTCAATTGTTCGATCCTTGTCTGTTCAGCTACAAACCCTCGACAACCACTCTCACCACTTAAAAACTATCATCATAACACCCACTCAAACCGCTACCCAAACATCACCATCCTCCACCTGTTCCGTTTTTAATCACCATCAATGACCACCATCTTATGATATTTTTATTCTTCCTACTTGATCTCCACTTCATCTATCACCATCCAACCCCGGTTATCATTAACAACGACACCCACTATCACCTTTAACCTCCACATCAAACTCATGGTTGAACTAACTGAGATTTATAATGTTTCTGTTTCTTCGACAACTACATGAAACCATCTTCCATATATCCTTCCTCTCTATTCTCCTTCTCTCTCTCTTTCCTAAATTCAGTTCCTTTTTCAAACACTATACATCACCACCGTAACCATTAATACCGATGTTATATCTTCTGTTTTTGTTCAGCTGCAAAACACCACCCTCTCGTTCTTCTTTTTCTATTTCAATTAGACTCACATGATGCACAATGAAAAGAAGAGGATATAAGAAAGAAGGAAGTAACGAAGAATGATAATAATGAGAATCGATAATTGATAACCGATGAATGTTTTATTGTATTAAACATAATCGAAAACCCCAAACCCAGAAACCTTCTTGTTGTGAGAACGAAGATAATAATGGACGATATGATCAATTTCACACTGCTATTTTTATATGTTGTTGTATGAAGAAAGAGAGAAGATAATCGATACCTGGTGGCGGCTGTTATTTGTTGTTGTGGTGATGAGTCAGACGAAACCCTTTTATATTATTGCATCCATCGATTTTTGCTGTTTCATGAATACCTGGACACCTACAATACATCGTGGACCAACTGCTATTGTGCTGTTGGACTTCTTTTCGTTTTGGGCAGGGAAGTAGTCATTTGCCAGTTGGGCCGAATTAATACAAAATCTCTTGGGCTTGAGGAAGGAAAATACGGGTTATATAATATAAATCGAGAATTGAAACATAAACAAGTAAACAGCTCAATGGTTTAGTAAGGTGTTTGTTAAACGAAGGGTCATGGGTTCGAGCCTTACTCGGGGCATTCTTTTTAAGAATGGCTTTTTAAGGTAGTTTCCAATACCTAAAATCTTTATTACATTTATTGTTATAAGTATTATAATTATTATTATTATTATTGTTATTATTATTATTAAGGATAAGTTAATTATTATTATTACCATTATTAACACAATTAAATATTATTATCATTATTGTTATTACTAAGTATTATCATTAAGTATTAGGAATATTATTAATATTATTATTATTAAGATAGGTATTATGACCATTATTATGACTACGAATATTATTATTATTATTTTGAAACTAATACAAATTATTATTATTTTCATTAACATTATATTAGTATCATTTTTATTATTATTAATATTATTATGATTATTATTATTATTAACATAAATATTTACATATAACAAATTTTTGATTTAACAAAATACTAATTATATAAATAATATACAAAATAAATATATATAACCTTTAAAATAACAAATATATTACTAAATTAAATAGATAATATATATAAACTAGTTTCATTATTATTACATGATAATTATATATTTTAACATATATAACTGATATAGGTTCGTGAATCCGATGCCAACCTTATATTTGATCAATGGTGTTACATGTATTTTTACTACAAAATACAGTATGGTGAGTATATAGTCCCCTTTTAAACTTTAAATATTTTTGGGCTGAGATTACATGCGCTGTTTTTATAAATGATTTACTTTATGGACACAAGTAACTGAAAAATATATTCTACGTTGAGTTGTACCACTGACATACTTCCCTGTAGCTTGGTAACTATTATTTACAGCGGTATTGTAAACGCGAATCCTGTTGATAGATCTATCGGGCCTGACAACCCCAACCGGACTGGACGACCAGTATTCAACGGTTGCACAGTACTTCGTTTCGTAACTACACTTGGTACGGTGTAGTAAGATTTCATAATAAAGGGAATACTTTTTTATTAAATGTTAAGTATGGTTACCAAGTGCTCAACCACTTAGAATATTTTTATTAAAATGTTTACATATGAAATCTTGTGGTCCATAGTTATAACGCTGTTAGCATCAAACCTATATATCTCACCAACTTTATGTTGACATTTTAAAGCATGTTATTCTCAGGTACGAATTAAGTCTTCCGCTGTGCATTTGCTCGTGTTAAGAACATTACTTGGATTCGATCATCGCAATGGAACCAAATGTTGAAGACTTCGTCCGGATGGATAAGGTCGAGGTCCTCACAGTTGGTATCAGAGCGTTGGTCTTAGCGAACCAGGTCACCCATTAGTGTGTCTAACTGGTAGTTGTTAGGATACATTAGTGAGTCTGGACTTTGACCGTGTCGGCCTGTCAAAAGTTTTGCTTATCATTTCTAGTCGGAAATCATCTGCTTATCATCCTTAGGAAATTGCCTGCCTATCATTCTCAAGTCTAGACACGCTCTACTGCATTTAGTGCATCAATAGTTTATAGACGAAATTCATATCTTAGCGTATCTGATAATTCCTATCTTGGCGTATCTGTAGATTTGCCTGATATATGCCGTAACATCCTTTGTAGCCTACGAAATCTTTAGTATTACATATAGATATTGTATATAGTTAGAATATCATCCGATATCCGAAAATCATTTCACGTCGAAGATCTCTTCCATCCACCAAATTGCCCTTTTCAACCTGAAGCGCTTACCGGCGAACCTGTTCGAGAAACCATTTTCTCTCCCCTTTTTCTAAGTATCTCATCACGATTACATACTATCCCATAGTTCGAATCCCATTCATTCGCTCGCTTCAACCGTCAATCATCCCGTAGTACTAGAAGAAGTTAACGAACTACGCGCTCGTGTGACGACTTTGGAGAATCTGGTGCGAAGGTTACAAATACCAGCAACAGCACCAGTAGCATAATCCGTACCACCATCATCAACGTCGACAGTACCCTTATTACCCCCAACCACAACCGTGTCATAAACCTCAACATCACAATTTGTACCTCGGATATCAACATCATATACCTCAAAAATTTCATCGAAACTTCGAGTATGATTTTCGTTCTACATATCGTTCTACATCGATTAATTTCGTTCTACGTATTGTTCTACCTCATTTACTTTCGTTCGACATGGCAATTATGTAATCTCTAAAGTTTTAGAGATCATGTAATCAAGTGCTAACAATAAATCAAATGAGTATAAAATCTTATTGACTCATTAAATCCATAATTACATCTGAAGAAAATATATATGCAAGTATATTTTCATAAAGATCGTAATTAAAAATTCTTTCGTACAAACTGTTAATGATGAAAATATTTTAACGGGTGGGTAGTACCCAAGGAATATTTAAAATTCACATTAACAAGTTACATTATACATTCTTCGAATCTGATTCAACGATCATTTACTATCCTACTTACAATCACCGATATACGTATCCGTTCATCACAAAATAACCATTTCCATTCAAATTTCATATTTGAATTTTTACCTATCCGAATCCAACAAGTGGCATAACGAAGAAAACATTGGACAAAAATAAAAAGTGTTAGAAACAAACGAATTAATTAATTGGAATTGTGATAGGATTTCACGCTAACTGTTCCGGCTAACTGTTCCCAGCTAACTGATTAACATTTAATTTATCGCAATTTACATTCTCGCAATTTTATTTATCGTCATTTAATTTCTGTTATTTACTTTTACGCACTATAAATAACGGGACACGTATGCAAGGTTTCGACTTATCATATATCTATATATATATTTCGGAACAACCGTAGACACTCTATATGTGAAGGTGGGAGTTGGCTATACAGGGTTGGAGTTGATTCCAAAATATATATATACTTTGAGTTGTGATCGACACCGAGACCGGTACACGGGTCACGATACGTATTATTTAATTCGAATATTATATATTAAATTATATATGAATCATTGAACCATCGGACTATTGGACTGCTAACTTTGGACAATTAAAATGAATTAAATTAAAATATTGATTATAACATATGAAACTAAATAATTCTTCAAGCTTGCCACTTGATTTCATCTTAAACCTCATTTGTATCTCGACAATTACAATGTGTGTTCAAATCTTTCATGATTCTTGAAAACCCCTCAATCGAGAGGATGAACCAACCGCGTTTCATCTACGGAAGAAAAGACTTATGCTCCTGTAAGACTCTCGGAGACTAAGTCAACGTTTAACACGCAGCAGTGTTAATTCCTTTAGTGTTATTATTACCCAAAATAACTTTGCAATCCCTTTTCAAATTAGCCAATTTTGTCACAGCTCCAGCAAATTAACCTCGACTTCTCAGAAAGGTTAGTTTCGATATATATACATGTTATTCTTTCGCTGTCGTTACCGGAGAATCTTTTACATTCCATCATCAGCGTTTAACCATCTAAAAACACAATTCTCCTGAAACCACCTCAGTTTGATAACCGATGACCCAGATTCGTTAACTTTGAGAATGCTGATGAAGCAGCATGTTGTCGATGGTCTTAATAGCCAAAAGTTGATGATAAAGAACGGAGTATTGGAAACCCTCAATAGAAAATTTAGTATCAAAAAGCGGATTATGCGAAACTATGAAGTAAGCCGTGGACAAATAACAAAGAATAAGTTTGACTTCAAAGAATTTAAAAGATTCAGTGCCTGCTGAAATCCTTAGTACATACTCTACTCCTTACTCTAAAACCTTTGCTGACACTATTCTACATCATCATCTTTCGGCATTAGAAGTTCCAAGATATTATCATATCTTTCATTATAAATATCCTCAATGTTTCTGAAGATATTTTTATAACTATCAGAAATCATCTATCTTCTCGCGCTATCTGTATCACATCATAAAAGAAACTGTGTTAGTTTCTAAATTCTGAAACCTCCGAATTTAAAATATGAATGTTTTGAAGTAGTGTTAGGAACTGATGCATGAATTAGTATAATATAATGAAACTTGATCAACTTCATTATATTAAAGTAAGTTATGTTAAGTTTCTAATGGAATGCGATGATTCACAGTACCATCATCATGTGCCAAGTTACACGGCTCTTGCATTCTATCCAATCTTCAAACATATCAAAAACATATCATCTTGATAGTTCTATCTTTCTGGATATTCCGGTAATTTGACAAATCAAAATCGTGCCATTTCCATTTCTTTCTAAGAGCATCAGCTATGTTCATTCCGAAATTTTATACCTACAAATTCCGGACCATTGCTCGCTTGACTCGAGAACGGGAAGATATAAAACCCAACAACCACTCAGAATTTACAAATCGTGTATATCAATGCAGGTAGCAATATAGAGACACGGGAGAATTAGAAACACTATAAACACAAGAGTATACTAGAAGTAAATATATTCTTCCGACGGTAGATGAAAGAGAAGAATGACGGATGTGAAATTTTGGAGTATATCAAGAATCAGAATGGGATGGAACATATTGGCAAATGTCTTAAAGTAGGAATTAAGGAGAAAGAGTAGAAGATGTGAGTTGTGGAAAATAAGGAAATGAAGGGGTAGATCTATAATGAAATATCCGACAGAGGAATCAAAACTGAAAGTCGCATTAAATCAAAGAAGATCCTGATTTTTTTCTAAATCGCCGAAGAACTAGATCTTATTACATAAGATTTTCTTTAAATCCCTCAAATCCCGGAAATCAATAGTAACTACGTCATCGGTTGAAACGAATATACTTATTTACTCATTTCACTCTTTTGTGATAGCTTCACTCGTACGCTTCACATAATCGAATTGTTTTACCACTATTACTAAATGGTGATAAAACTTTAGCTATCAATTCATATTCGTCATAAGAACATCTTATTGTTAGTCATGATGATCTCGATCAAATTTCGGGGACGAAATTTTTTTAACGGGTGGGTACTGTAACGACCCGGAAATTTCCGACCAAATTTAAACCTTATTCTCTATATGACTCCGACACGATAAGCAAAAACCTGTAATATTGGGTCTAGAAAGTTTGAAATCTATATTTAGGTAATCACTTACCCTTTGACAATTGCCGACGATTCACGAACAACAAAGTGTAAAATTATTTGATTATGTATTTGTAAATTTATATACATATATATATATATATATATAATTAGTGTATGCGGTTATGTGATAAAACTTGATAATTAAAATATATTTCTATATATATAATATATTGAGTATACAATTATAAGCTGTTATATATTTACACAAGTTCTATATGTAATTATATAGATATTTTGAGATAATAAATTTGTGTATAATAAATTTTCATTACATAAAAATAGACGTGCTGTAATATTATAGTGTTATATTAAAAATTATTATTAAGAATTAGGATTAATATTATTGTATAAATTTATAATTATCATTATTAATAAATTATTAGTTCTATTAAAAATTATAATACGTATCAATATAAAAACTTACATTAATTATCATTACTATAATTATGATTTTTTTTTAATTATTAGTATTATTATATTATTATTGGTTAGTTAGTAAGGTTAATGGATTATATTACATCATAAATAAGTGTAAACATAAAATAAGTATACACGTTTTTTTATAATGTTTATTATTTAATGTTTATATAATGTTTATTATTTTAACAGATATAATTCTAGATATAAACACAGATACATATGCCCGCGTTTTTAGTCAACATTTGTTATAGTTTTTCCTGTTCGTCTGTGAACCCTTGTCGGGCAGTTCACCCATTACATAATCGAATTAACACATGTGACTTCACAACTCCATTATCAATACAGCCTTTTTCAGATTGAATTAATCAAAAGAAGTAGTAACAAAACCCACGAAGAACAAAAACCGTCCCCTGTTCTTCAACACAATTTATCACTAATCGATTACGAACCACCATTACCTTGTTTTCTTTTGCTATTGTCGAAGCTACAATCACACACACCTACCACTAGCCACCACCTTCCATCTCTTCGTGATTACACAACTCAATTGTTCGATCCTTGTCTGTTCAGCTACAAACCCTCGACAACCACTCTCACCACTTAAAAACTATCATCATAAAACCCACTCAAACCGCTACCCAAACATCACCATCCTCCACCTGTTCCGTTTTTAATCACCATCAATGACCACCATCTTATGATATTTTTATTCTTCCTACTTGATCTCCACTTCATCTATCACCATCCAACCCCGGTTATCATTAACAACGACACCCACTATCACCTTTAACCTCCACATCAAACTCATGGTTGAACTAACTGAGATTTATAATGTTTCTGTTTCTTCGACAACTACATGAAACCATCTTCCATATATCCTTCCTCTCTATTCTCCTTCTCTCTCTCTTTCCTAAATTCAGTTCCTTTTTCAAACACTATACATCACCACCGTAACCATTAATACTGATGTTATATCTTCTGTTTTTGTTCAGCTGCAAAACACCACCCTCTCGTTCTTCTTTTTCTGTTTCAATTAGACTCACATGATGCACAATGAAAAGAAGAGGATATAAGAAAGAAGGAAGTAACGAAGAATGATAATAATGAGAATCGATAATTGATAACCGATGAATGTTTTATTGTATTAAACATAATCGAAAACCCCAAACCCAGAAACCTTCTTGTTGTGAGAACGAAGATAATAATGGACGATATGATCAATTTCACACTGCTATTTTTATATGTTGTTGTATGAAGAAAGAGAGAAGATAATCGATACCTGGTGGCGGCTGTTATTTGTTGTTGTGGTGATGAGTCAGACGAAACCCTTTTATATTATTGCATCCATCGATTTTTGCTGTTTCATGAATACCTGGACACCTACAATACATCGTGGACCAACTGCTATTGTGCTGTTGGACTTCTTTTCGTTTTGGGCCGGGAAGTAGTCATTTGCCAGTTGGGCCGAATTAATACAAAATCTCTTGGGCTTGAGGAAGGAAAATACGGGTTATATAATATAAATCGAGAATTGAAACATAAACAAGTAAACAGCTCAATGGTTTAGTAAGGTGTTTGTTAAACGAAGGGTCATGGGTTCGAGCCTTAATCGGGGCATTCTTTTTAAGAATGGCTTTTTAAGGTAGTTTCCAATACCTAAAATCTTTATTACATTTATTGTTATAAGTATTATAATTATTATTATTATTATTGTTATTATTATTATTATTAAGGATAAGTTAATTATTATTATTACCATTATTAACACAATTAAATATTATTATCATTATTGTTATTACTAAGTATTATCATTAAGTATTAGGAATATTATTAATATTATTATTATTAAGATAGGTATTATGACCATTATTATGACTACGAATATTATTATTATTATTTTGAAACTAATACAAATTATTATTATTTTCATTAACATTATATTAGTATCATTTTTATTATTATTAATATTATTATGATTATTATTATTATTAACATAAATATTTACATATAACAAATTTTTGATTTAACAAAATACTAATTATATAAATAATATACAAAATAAATATATATAACCTTTAAAATAACAAATATATTACTAAATTAAATAGATAATATATATAAACTAGTTTCATTATTATTACATGATAATTATATATTTTAACATATATAACTGATATAGGTTCGTGAATCCGATGCCAACCTTATATTTGATCAATGGTGTTACATGTATTTTTACTACAAAATACAGTATGGTGAGTATATAGTCCCCTTTTAAACTTTAAATATTTTTGGGCTGAGATTACATGCGCTGTTTTTATAAATGATTTACGTTATGAACACAAGTAACTGAAAAATATATTCTACGTTGAGTTGTACCACTGGCATACTTCCCTGTAGCTTGGTAACTATTATTTACAGCAGTATTGTAAACGCGAATCCTGTTGATAGATCTATCGGGCCTGACAACCCCAACCGGACTGGACGACCAGTATTCAACGGTTGCACAGTACTTCGTTTCGTAACTACACTTGGTACGGTGTAGTAAGATTTCATAATAAAGGGAATATGCGACGTGATTAAATGTTAAGTATGGTTACCAAGTGCTCAACCACTTAGAATATTTTTATTAAAATGTTTACATATGAAATCTTGTGGTCCATAGTTATAACGCTGTTAGCATCAAACCTATATATCTCACCAACTTTATGTTGACATTTTAAAGCATGTTATTCTCAGGTACGAATTAAGTCTTCCGCTGTGCATTTGCTCGTGTTAAGAACATTACTTGGATTCGATCATCGCAATGGAACCAAATGTTGAAGACTTCGTCCGGATGGATAAGGTCGAGGTCCTCACACTTGGTGGATAAGTTCTGAGAAAGTGTCGGACCAGTAGTGGTAACAAGTCCGGTACTTCTCTTGAAGATCTTCTGAATGATAAGTAGTGCGCAGTTTCGGCTCTTGATAAGTCTTGAAGTCCAATGAGAATGTGATCCATAGCTCTGCTGGTTGACCCATGAATGTCAATCATAGAACCAGTGCTGGTGTTGATGATTTCTCTGATGGGATGCTCATTTCGGAGGTCTTCAAACAATGTCAGAAACTGTATCTTTAGAATTTTGAAGTCTTCAGAACGGTGATCTCCACAGTAAGAGTCTGTAGCTTTGCACAGATTTACTAAAACGCGAAGCTGAAATGAAGTGAAGAGCAATCCTGATCCGAGCATTAATTTCAGCATCTTTGAGTATATCTCCCTACATCCAGCTTTAAATGTGAAACTGGGATCCGTAGATTCTTGGAAGATACGTGTTATCTGCTTAGTAACGTAGGTGGCAATGTTGACTCGGTCTGGTTCAAGATGAGAGAACGGATTGTTTCTCCTTGCTTCTTCCATAACAACGTCTCGTAGCTCTTTGATAATCAGATCGGCGTGGTGATCAATGGTTACGTAAATTACTAGCCTCTCTGGTGTGCTTTCGAAATTATCTCTATCCAGAAGAGCGAAAAGACTCTGAATATCCTCGATCATTTGCAAATCAGAGTGATAAGTTGGGCGACCGGTGGAAATATCCATATGCTTCCGGATGAGAGTCAGTAGTGCTCGTTCGTTTCGTGAGAACGAAAGTGCAGATCTGGCTAAGGCGTTATAAACCTTAGAGTAAAGGATCTTCTGATCTCGACAAGCACCCAAATAGTATCAAATTGGGTTCTTGTCATTTTCGGAAACTTGGTAATAAAATCCATGGTATTATGCTCCCACTTCCACATTAGAATTTCTAGCGGTTGCAACTTACCATACGGCTTTTGGTGTTCGGCTTTAACTTGCAAACACGTAACGTATTACTCAACATACTTAACAATGTCGCGTTTCATGCCCGGCCACCAATAATCTTTCTTCAAATCAAGATACATCTTCGTCGCACCCGGATGAACGGAATACTTAGACTTGTGCGCTTCATCAAGAAGCACCTTTCGGAATTCCCCCATCCTTGGTATCCACACTCTTCCTTGAAAGGACAACAAACCTTTCGGGCCCAAAGTAATAAACTCCGTTTGCCCCACGATCCGCTTTTCACGTTTATTATGGACAAAGGCTTCAATTTGAATCTCACTGATCTTTTTGAGAAAGTCGTTAGTAATTGTCATGCGCAACAATCTTAAACGTATCGCCGGATGTTGACTCTTTCGACTTAACGCATCCGCGTCTACATTCGCCTTGCCCGGATGGTAAAGTATCTCACAATCATTATCCTTCACCACATCCATATATCTATGTTGACGATAATTCAAATCCCGTTGATCAAAAAGATGTTTCAAACGCTTGTGATCCGAATAAATCATACACTTGACACCATACAAGTAATGGCGCCAAATTTTCAAAGCATGGACCACCGCCGCTAGTTCGAGATCGTGTGTCGGGTAATTCTTTTCATGTTCCTTTAATTGGCATGAGGCGTAAGCGATGACTTTACCTCGTTACATTAGAACACACCCGAGCCCATTTAAAGAAACATCACAATAAACCATCATATCATCTACACCTTCCGGCAACACCAAGACCGGAGCTTGACACAATTTCTCTTTTAACAATTGAAAAGCAATTTTTTGCTCTTTTTCCCAATTAAATCTAGCGTTCTTCCTCGTCAATTTCGTCAATGGAGAAGCAATCTTAGAAAAGTCTTGGATAAACCGACGATAATAACCGGCCAATCCAAGAAAACTTCGGATTTCCGCAGGCGTAGTCGATTGTCCCCAACTCTTCACCGTCTCTATCTTCCCCGGATCTACTTGAATTACATCCTTGTTCACAATATGGCCAAGGAATTGAACTTCCTGAAATGTCCCGTTCATATTGATTATAAACGTTTCATATTAATTGATTTCGTCACGAGGTTTGACCTCTATATGAGACGTTTTTCAAAGACTGCATTCATTTTTAAAACAACCATAACCTTTATTTTATCTATAAAGGTTTAAAAAGCATTACGTAGATTATCAAATAATGATAATCTAAAATATACCGTTTACAAACGACCATTACATAATGGTTTACAATAAGAATATATTACATCAAAAATAAGTTTCTTGAATGCAGTTTTTACATAATATCATACAAGCATGGACTACAAATCTTGTCCTTATTTTAGTATGCAACAACAGAAGCTCTTAATAATCACCTGAGAATAAACATGCTTAAAACGTCAACAATAATGTTGGTGAGTTATAGGTTTAACCTATATATTATCAAATCATAATAATAGACCACAAGATTTCTCATTTTTCATAAATATCATTACACTCGCAAGTGTATAAAAATCATTCATATGTTGAACACCTGGTAACTGACGTTAACTTAATGCATAGAATATCCCCAAAACAGAACCTCTTGTCTGTATAATAATCTCGAAGTACTAAACCATCCATAACCTGAATGGAGGTTGTTAAGCCCAATAGATCTATCTTTAGGATTCGCGTCAATTAGGGGCCATTTCCCTAATTCTTAGGCTACCAGACTTGAGAGCGATATTCGGTTTAATAATCCAACCATAGAATGTAGTTTCGCATACTTGTATCTATTTTGTAAAATATTTATAAAACTGCATGTATTCTCATCCCAAAAATATTAGATTTTAAAAATGGGACTATAACTCAGTTTCACAGATTTTTACTTCGTCGGGATGTAAGACTTGGCCACTGGTCGATTCACGAACCTATAACAAATATGTACGTATATATCAAAGTATGATCGAAATATATTCACAACACTTTTTATTACGTTTTAACAATTTAAGTGTATTAAGTCAGTTGTCCTCGTTAGTAACCTACAACTAGTTGTCCATAGTTTGATGTACATAAATAAATTGATATATATTATCTTGAATCAATCCACGACCCAGTGTATACACATCTCAGGCTAGATCACAAATTAAAGTAAATATATTTTTGGAATCAACCTCAACCCTGTATAGCTAACTCCAACATTACTGCATATAGAGTGTCTATGGTTGTTCCAAATAATATATATACATGGGTCGATATGATATGTTAAAAATTTGCATGCGTGTCTATGGTATCCCAAGATTACATAATATATTAGAATACATGTATAATACAATATAAGTTAGCTAGGATATGATTGATATAGATTTGTTACCAATTTTTACGTAGCTACAACTAGCAAAATTATCCAATCTTGTTTTATCCATAACTTCTTCGTTTTAAATCCGTTTTGAGTGAATCAAATTGCTATGGTTTCATATTGAACTTAAGTTTATGAATCTAAGCAGAAAAAGTATAAGTTTATAGTCAAAAATATAGATTACATGTCATTTACTAAAGAGGTAGTCATTTTCGTTGAAAGAACGACATCTTGATGACTATTTTGAAAAACATACTTCCACTTTGAGTTTAATCATGATTTTTGGATATAGTTTCATGTTCATAAGAAAAATCATTTTCCCAAAAGAACAACTTTTAAATCAAAGTTTATCATAGTTTTTAATTAACTAATCCAAAACAGCCCGCGATGTTACTACGTCGGCGTATGTCCGGTTTTACGGTGTTCATCGTGTTTCCAGGTTTTAAATTATTAAGTTAGCATATCATATAGATATAGAACATGTGTTTAGTTGATTTTAAAAGTCAAGTTATAAGGATTAACTTCTGTTTGTGAACAAGTTTAGAATTAACTAAACTATGTTCTAGTGATTACAAGTTTAAACCTTCGAATAAGATATCTTTATATGTATGAATCGAATGATGTTATGAACATTATTACTACCTCAAGTTTTGTGGATAAACCTACTGGAAAAGAAAAAAATGGGTCTAGCTTCAAAGGATCCTTGGATGGCTTTAAAGTTCTTGAAGCAGAATCATGACACGAAAACAAGTTCAAGTAAGGTTTCCACTCGAAATAAGATTGTTATAGTTATAGAAATTGAATCAAAGTTTGAATATGAGTAATACCTTAAATTAGAAAGATATCTTACTGTAAATAAGAAATATTTCTTGAGTTTTGATGATCACTTGAAATGGATTTGCAAGATTGGAAGTAAGCTAGCAAGATTTCTTGAAGTGTTCTTGAATGGTTGTTTTTATGATGATTAAAGCTTGTAATTGAAGCTAAAAGATGGTGAAAATGCTTGGAGATGATCAAGTATGATGTTAGGAGTATTTTGGGAGAGAATTTGGAGTGTAAGTATGAGAAAATGGAATGGAAAAATGGGGTGAAATCATAAAAACGAAATTACTTGTTATAAAGAAAAAAAAGATCCTTAAGTTTGTTTTTATCTCATTAGTCATACAAGTTGTTAAATAATGGTTCCACATATTTTTGACTCTAAGATGGCTGCTAAGAATGAATGATTAAAGGTGAATATACCAATAGTAAATACATCTAAAAGCTGTGTATTATACGAGTACAAATACGGGTGTACACGAGTAGAATTGTTGATGGAAACGAATGAGAATGTAATTTTGAGCATTTTTGCTAAGTAGAAATACTTTGATATATGTCTTGAAGTCTTTCAAAAGTATATTAATACATCTTAATACACTACATGTATATACATTTTAACTGAGTCGTTAAGTCACCGTTAGTCATTACATGTAAGTGTTGTTTTAAGACATTTAAGTTAACGATTTTGTTAAATGTAATTAATCCATTGTTATTATACTTAAATGAGATGTTAAATTATTACATTATCATGATATTATAATGTATAAATATATCTTAATATGATATATATACATTAAAATGTCGTTACAACGATAATCGTTACATATATGCCTCGTTTCGAAATTCTTAAGTTAATAGTCTTGTTTTACATATGTAGTTCATTGTTAACACACTTAATGATATACTTAATTATCATTTTATCATGTTAAACATAGTGTATCAATATCTTAATATGATTCATATGTATTTAGTAAGACGTTGTTATAACGATAATCGTTATATATATCGTTTGCGAGTTTCTTAATTCAATAAACTCATTTTTATATATATCACTCATTGTTAATATACTTAGTGACATACTTACTTATCATAATCTCATGTTAACCATATATATATCCACACACACACACACACATATATATATATATATATATATATATATATATATATATATATATATATATATATATATATATATATATATATATATATATATATATATATATCATATAGTTTTTACAAATTTTTAACGTTCGTGAATCGCCGGTCAACTTGGGTGGTCAATTGACTATATGAAGTGTAACGACCCGCACTTTTTTTTTTCGATCGTTCTAAACTTATAAGATTAATATTTACATATATTAAACCTTACCAACATGATAAGCAATCCAAATTGTCGAGATTTATATTTCCGAAAAGAGTTTACACAACGTTTGACCGTCTAGTTTGACCGATGATATCACGAACTATATAACATATGATAATTATACGTTTGTGTATATATATGTATATATACATATTTAACATGATCTAAGAATGTTTTAATATCTCATTTTGTATTAATAACAATAAGTTATAAGTATATTTTAAAACTACTAACTTAAGTTTTCAAAACGATAACTATACGTAATGTTTTTCGACGTAAATACTTATAACCTATATTACTTATACATGCATCGTATAGATATGTATTTTGTCACTTTTAAAGGGCTTACATACATAAAACAATATAAGTATATTTACAAAAGATAGCTATATTTGAATCCTCGTTCCGTTTCCTCAAAGATTTCTATACGTATACCTAGAGTATATGTACCCGTATCATACGCAGCTTCTAGATGTATTTACTATTGGTATATACCAATAAAAATCTGCTCCTTAGCAGCCTTAAATGATTAAGAAACATGTGGAACCAACCATTTGTCAAGTAGCATGAATTATTTAGCAAGAAAACAAAGTTAGGTATCTTTTTTTTCCTTTATAACCTAAAAACGTTTTTATGCATGCACACCATTTCTTCACCCCATTTTCTCATACTTACACTTCCATTTCTCTCTCAAAATACTCTTAACTTCATACTTGATCATCTCCAAGCATTTTCCCCATCATTTAGCTTCAAAAACCTTACTTAATCACCATAAGAAAACCATACAAAAACACTTCAAGAAATCCTTCCAAGAACACAAACTTACTTCCAATCTTTCATCCAATTCCATCACCCTTTTGGTTCTAGCTTTTTACTCCTCTTTTACAGAAACCTTGTCCAAGGAACTTGAGGTAGAATCTATGTTCATAACCTTATTCGATTCATATATATATAGCTATCTTATTTTGTGGTATAAAATTTTAACAACAAGAACATAGTTTGAATGTTTTCAAACTTGTTTGCAAACTAAATAGATCCTTCTAACTTAACTTTTAAAATACTTCAAGACCTGTAATATATCATAAATATATGCTAATTTAACAAGGTATAACTTGGTTTTTCAAAGAACACCTTAAAAACTGAATTTACGACGTCGGAGTGCAACCGGGGGCTGTTTTGGGTTGGATAATTAAAAACCATCTTAAACTTTGAATTGGAGGTTTATTTTCTGGAAAAATGATTTTTACTATGAATATGATAACACATAAAAATTTCATGATTTAACTCAAAGTATAAGTATTTTTAGAAAAATAATCATTTAAGGTTGTTTACATGATGGAAAATGATTAACTTCATAAGTTTCACTAAAGTTTGACCTATGACCTGTGATTTCGAATACAAACTAAGGTATTTACAGTTCATAGTCTTAAAGAGGGACTCAATCCAAGGAAGTGACAAGTTGAATCAACGAAAACGGAGTTGTAACGAAGAAACTATGACCAAAACGAGATCGGATATCTAAGACTTGTTTAACTTCGGGATTAATTGGGAAAAATTAAATAAAATCACATATTTCTAAGATAACATGATATTTTATATATATGTACTTATAATTCAATTTTATATGGTTCAGGATCACCCGCAAACAACACGAGAAGATTAATCATAAGATCCCATGTTTGTACGCAACACGTCATTTGACAACACCGGTACTTTATGTACGCAACACGTCATTTGACAACACCGGTACCGTGGGTCAAGATTAATCTCGACCAATACATATACGATGGGGTTTTATTTATTTCGTTAGGGGGTTTTATTTATTTCATTGCGGGTATATTAAACATCTAAAAATGAACCATTAAAATTGAATTACTAACAACGAACTGCTAACTACGGACTAAGGAATTAATCAAAGTATTAAAAGTATAACAAGTATATATATGTGACGTTTGTTTAAAAAGAAAAGGTATTGATATATTATATATGGATAGGTTTGTGATATCAACCGGAGACCAAGTCAAATTATATATATCTTCAAGACAACAGTGAGTATATAGTCCCACTTTTAAACTCTAAATATTTCGGGATGAGAATACATGTATTTTATGTTTTACGATATGGACACAAGTAACTGAAAAATATATTCTACGTTGAGTTGTACCACTGGCATACTTCCCTGTAGCTTGGTAACTGTTATTTACAGCGGTATTGTAAACGCGAATCCTGTTGATAGATCTATCGGGCCTGACAACCCCAACCGGACTGGACGACCAGTATTCAACGGTTGCACAGTACTTCGTTTCGTGACTACACTTGGTACGGTGTAGTAAGATTTCATAATAAAGGGAATATGCGACGTGATTAAATGTTAAGTATGGTTACCAAGTGCTCAACCACTTAGAATATTTTTATTAAAATGTTTATATATGAAATCTTGTGGTCTATATTTATATCGCTGCCGGCATTAAACCTATATCTCACCAACTTTATGTTGACGTTTTAAACATGTCTATTCTCAGGTGATAATTAGAAGCTTCCGCTGCATCATGTTGAATCTAAGCAGGATCTTGCGTACGCATATTTGTGTCAAAAATAAGACTGCATATCCAAGAACTTGTGTTGTAAAATATGCTAGAAATCGGGTTGTTATTATCATTTGTAAAGTTTGTAAGTCGAAGATTATCGCTAAACGATAATCATCTTTATTTTGTCCAAAGCTTGTATCAAAAATAAGGATCATGGTTTGTAATGTATAATATATGCAATTTTTCTTTAAAAAAATGTCGCATATAGAGGTCAATACCTCGCAATGAAATCATACGTTATCTAACACGTTCTTATGGTTAAGGACGGGTTATGACATGTGGTATCAGAGCGGTGGTCTTAGCGAACCAGGTTTGCATTAGTGTGTCTAACTGATAAGTCGTTAGGATACATTAGTAAGTCTGGACTTTGACCGGGTTTGATTTAAAAACCATTGCTTATCATTGTTGGTTAAAATTTATATGTAAATATTATGTAGTACTAATGGGTTAGTTGTTGTGTGATAGATGTCGGGCTCAAAACTTATCATCACGTTCAGCGACTCCGAACCAGAATCTTCAGATGGTGTTCCAGTCATTAACCTATCCGATGACGAAAATAATATCTTTGGGGAAGACTCACAAATTCCGGATGAACCGACTATAGAGAACCCGGAAAGTGAACCCGAGGAGGAAAGTGAACCCGAGGAGGAAAGTGAACCCGAGGAAGAAATACAGGAAATTACAAAAGACGAGTTCGAACTAGGAAAGAAACGAAAGGCTAATGAATTAGAAAATTCAAATCCCGAGTTTAGTAAGGATGATGTGGCACCAACTCCACTAGACACTACCACCCCTATTCCCGCTATTCCTATTCATTCTATCCCGGCATCCAGTTCTTTAGTCCCACAGCCAAAATATAGGCAGACAGCCAGGATAAGCGTTAAGCGATTCTTTGAACCTAAACGTCCTAGAAAATAGACCAAACGATGCGCTGCCGTATTAAACCATGGGATCATATAATGTTTTGTATAATATTATTAGTGTGGTTTGTTTAGTGTTCGATGTAAGATAAGCATATGTAAAATAGTGAAGTGTGAAATGCAATAATTTTCCATGGTTAAGTATTATTTAGATGGTAGTAATTGATTCTATACTAAGCTATTAAGTATGGACATTAACGGGTAGGTACTACCCTAGATATAATTATAAAACGCTAATAAGAAGAAAAGGCTTTTATAATAATACCTGGTTCATATTATTAATAAGCTATAATGTACTGTAAATATACACTACATCTATAATATTCCATGTGAATAATTATTTTCTTTTCATTCTTATAGAAGAATATGGCGCGATTGAACCGAATGACGGAACAAGAAATCCAGGAACTCATCAATCAGCGAGTGAACGACAGAATGTTATGGGTCGAGGCTGCAAGAGGTGCTGCAGTTAACCCAAATCTCGTGTGGGGTGCACTTACAAAACTTTTCAAGCTTGCAAGCCCTCATCATTCAGTGGAACAGAAGGACCGATCGGTTTAACCCGGTGGATAGAAAAGATGGAGACTGTGTTTAAAATCAGTGGTTGTGTTGAAAAGGACATGACCAAGTATGCATCGTGCACTTTACAAGATAGTGCACTCACGTGGTGGAAAAATTATGTGAAGGCTGTAGGAGGAGATGTAGCTTATGATACTCCGTGGGAAGAATTCAAAACAATGTTAATCAACGAATATTGTCCAAGGAACGAGGTTAGGAAGTTGGAAGATGAGTTACGAAGTCTGAAGGTTATTGGTACTGAAATCACCAACTACAATCAGCGATTCATGGAATTAGTTTTGCTATGTCCTGAATTGGTTCCAACCGAAGAACGGAAGATTGAAATGTACAAAGATGGTTTGCCCAAAAAGGTCAAGGCAAATGTTACAGCATCGAAACCTAAGACAATTCATGAAGCTATAACCATGGCAAATGAGCTAATGGATCAGGTCATCATGGATAAGAAAGTATCCAATACTGATGTGAAGGTATCAGGTAACAAAAGAAAGTGGAATGGAAATTATGATCGAGGTAACCAACAACAATCTTTTAAGAAACAAGAAAACACGCAAGGTGCGGGTAGTGGTTTAAGCTTTGGTTATAAAGGACAAAATCCTTTATGCAACCGATGCCACAAACATCACTCTGGTTACTGTAATGTGGTATGCAACAAATGTAATCGAAAGGGTCATCTTGCTGAAGATTGTAGGGCTCTCGTTACAAATACAAATGGTACCAAGACTCCTGCCACCAATGCAAATAGAACTGCTTTGGCTACCATTACTTGTTTTGGGTGTGGAAAACAAGGTCACTCTAAGAGCCAGTGCCCGAATCCAGAGAAGAATATCGGACCTGCACGTGGGAGAGCATTTGTTATTAATGCTAGAGAGGCATGTGAAGACCCGGAGCTTGTTACGGGTACGTTTACCATTAATAACTTATCCGCATCTATTATATTTGATACTGGTGCTGATAGAAGTTACGTGTGTAGAGACTTTCACGCTAAATTGAATTGTTCATCATTACCTCTAGATGCTAATTACATGATTGAGTTAGCTAATGGTAAACTAATTAAAGCCGATAAAATTTGCCGTGATTGTAAAATAAATTTAGCCGGAGAAACATTTAAGATTGATTTGATACCCGTAGAATTAGGAAGTTTTGATGTAATAATCGGCATGGACTGGATGTCCAAAATAGGAGCTGAAGTTGTGTGCGCCAAGAAGGCAATTCGCATTCCTCGTAAGGATAAAACGCCAGTAATGATTTATGGAGAGAAGGGTAAATCAAAGCTAAAACTCATTAGTTATTTGAAAGCTCAAAAGTGCTTGAAGAAAGGGTGCTATGCTATCTTAGCACATGTTAATAAAGTCGAAAAGAAAGAAAAAGAGAAGTGCATCAATGACGTGCCTGTGGCAAGAGATTTTCCTGAAGTATTTCCGGAAGAGTTGCCGGGATTACCTCCATTTAGATCTGTAGAATTTCAAATAGATCTTGTACCAGGAGCTGTACCGGTTGCCCGTGCTCCATATAGACTTGCACCGTCCGAGTTAAAAGAACTTCAGAGTCAGTTAAAAGAATTACTGGATCGTGGATTCATACGACCAAGTACTTCACCGTGGGGAGCTCCAATTTTATTCGTCAAGAAGAAAGACGGATCTTTCCGAATGTGTATAGATTATCGTGAATTAAATAAGTTAACTATCAAGAATCGGTATCCACTACCGAGAATTGACGACTTATTTGATCAACTCCAAGGATCATGTGTGTACTCGAAAATTGACCTAAGATCGGGCTATCATCAATTACGTGTCAAAGAAGAAGATATATCGAAAACTGCTTTTCGGACACGCTACGGTCATTACGAATTTTTGGTCATGCCGTTTGGATTGACGAATGCGCCAGCTGTATTCATGGACCTCATGAATCGAGTTTGTAGTCCATATTTAGATAAGTTTGTTATCGTTTTCATTGATGATATTCTTATCTATTCCAAGAGTGAGCAAGAGCATGAGCAGCATTTAAGGTTAATATTAGAGTTGTTGAGAAAAGAACAGCTATATGCTAAATTTTCTAAATGTGCTTTCTGGTTGAAAGAAGTGCAATTTCTTGGCCACGTTGTTAGTAGCAAAGGAATTCAGGTTGATCCAGCAAAAATTGAAGCCATTGAAAAATGGGAGACTCCTAAGACACCAATGCAGATACGCCAATTTTTGGGTTTAGCCGGTTATTATAGAAGGTTTATTCAAGATTTTTCCCGAATAGCTAAGCCGTTGACAGCGTTAACGCAAAAAGGGAAGAAATATGAATGGACTTCTGAGCAGGAGAGTGCATTTCAATTACTGAAAAAGAAGTTGACTACGACGCCTATTTTATCGTTACCAGAAGGGAACGATGATTTTGAAATATATTGTGACGCTTCGCAACAAGGTTTTGGTTGCGTTCTTATGCAACGGAAGAAAGTTATTGCATACGCATCCCGGCAATTAAAGATTCACGAGCGGAATTATACGACGCATGATCTAGAACTGGGAGCAGTCGTGTTTGCATTGAAGATATGGAGACACTACTTGTATGGGGTTAAATGCACTGTGTTTACTGATCATAAAAGCCTTCAACATATTTTCGATCAAAAACAGCTGAACATGAGGCAACGTAGGTGGGTCGAGCTGATAAACGACTATGATTGTGAAATTCGTTATCATCCCGGGAAGGCGAACGTGGTGGCCGATGCTCTAAGCAGAAAGGAACGAGAACCAATTCGAGTACGAGCGATGAACATAAAAATTCGTATGAATCTCAACTCACAAATCAAAGAAGTTCAACGAGAAGCACTTACTAAAGAAAACATAAGAAATGAAATAATGAAGAAGTATGAGAAGCAACTCGTTATACGGGAAGACGGAATTCGATATTTTGCAAATCGTATTTGGGTACCGAAGTTGGGTGGATTAAGGAAGTTGATATTGAATGAGGCACATAAGACAAGATACTCGATACATCCTGGAGTTGGAAAGATGTATCAAGATCTTAAGACGCATTATTGGTGGCCTAATTTAAAGACAGACGTTGCAACATATGTTGGGGAGTGTTTAACTTGTTCCAAAGTCAAAGCAGAACACCAAAAGCCGTCAGGATTACTTCAACAACCAGAAATCCCAGAATGGAAATGGGACGGTATTACCATGGATTTCATCACGAAGTTACCAAAGACTGCCTGGGGATACGACACTATTTGGGTAATTGTTGATCGTCTTACCAAATCTGCACATTTCTTGCCTATAAAGGAAACGGATAGAATGGAGAAATTATTACGATTATATATAAAGGAAATAGTTTCAAGGCATGGAATACCTATTTCCATTATATCTGATCGTGATAGTAGATTTACCTCAAAGTTCTGGCAATCACTACAGGAGGCACTAGGAACTCGTTTGGATATGAGTACCGCATATCATCCGCAAACCGACGGGCAGAGTGAAAGAACAATTCAGACTCTTGAAGACATGCTCAGGGCATGTGTGATCGATTTTGGAAACGGATGGGATAAATATCTACCGTTAGCAGAATTCTCGTATAATAATAGTTATCATGCGAGCATTGGAGCTGCGCCATTCGAAGCATTGTATGGAAGGAAGTGTAGATCTCCTATCTGTTGGAATGAAGTAGGAGATCGACAATTAACGGGTCCCGAGATCATACACGAAACGACTGAGAAGATTGTACAAATCAAGGAGAGATTGAAAACAGCCCGTAGTCGCCAAAAGAGCTACGCCGATGTTCGAAGGAAACCATTAGAGTTTCAGATCGGTGACATGGTTATGTTAAAAGTGTCACCATGGAAAGGTGTAATACGTTTCGGCAAAAGGGGTAAACTGAACCCAAGGTACGTAGGCCCGTTCAAGATTATTGAACGCATTGGACCGGTAGCTTATCGACTCGAGTTACCGCAACAACTCGCCGGAGTACATAATACCTTTCACGTCTCGAACCTTAAGAAGTGTCTTGCAAAGGAAGATCTCACCATTCCTCTTGAAGAAATCCATGTCGATGAGAAACTACAATTCATCGAAGAACCAATCGAAATCATGGACCGTGAAGTTAAACAGCTCAAGCAGAGCAACATACCGATCGTTAAGGTTCGTTGGAATGCTCGAAGAGGTCCTGAGTTTACTTGGGAACGAGAGGATCAGATGAAACAAAAGTATCCACACTTGTTTCTCGATGACGCAAAATAGGTACAATTTTAAAATTTCGGGACGAAATTTATTTAACGGGGAGGTAATGTAACGACCCGCACTTTTTTTTTCGATCGTTATAAACTTATAAGATTAATATTTACATATATTAAACCTTACCAACATGATAAGCAATCCAAATTGTCGAGATTTATATTTCCGAAAAGAGTTTACACAACGTTTGACCGTCTAGTTTGACCGATGATATCACGAACTATATAACATATGATAATTATACGTTTGTGTATATATATGTATATATACATATTTAACATGATCTAAGAATGTTTTAATATCTCATTTTGTATTAATAACAATAAGTTATAAGTATATTTTAAAACTACTAACTTAAGTTTTCAAAACGATAACTATACGTAATGTTTTTCGACGTAAATACTTATAACCTATATTACTTATACATGCATCGTATAGATATGTATTTTGTCACTTTTAAAGGGCTTACATACATAAAACAATATAAGTATATTTACAAAAGATAGCTATATTTGAATCCTCGTTCCGTTTCCTCAAAGATTTCTATACGTATACCTAGAGTATATGTACCCGTATCATACGCAACTTCTAGATGTATTTACTGTTGGTATATACCAATAAAAATCTGCTCCTTAGCAGCCTTAAATGATTAAGAAACATGTGGAACCAACCATTTGTCAAGTAGCATGAATTATTTAGCAAGAAAACAAAGTTAGGTATCTTTTTTTTCCTTTATAACCTAAAAACGTTTTTATGCATGCACACCATTTCTTCACCCCATTTTCTCATACTTACACTTCCATTTCTCTCTCAAAATACTCTTAACTTCATACTTGATCATCTCCAAGCATTTTCCCCATCATTTAGCTTCAAAAACCTTACTTAATCACCATAAGAAAACCATACAAAAACACTTCAAGAAATCCTTCCAAGAACACAAACTTACTTCCAATCTTTCATCCAATTCCATCACCCTTTTGGTTCTAGCTTTTTACTCCTCTTTTACAGAAACCTTGTCCAAGGAACTTGAGGTAGAATCTATGTTCATAACCTTATTCGATTCATATATATATAGCTATCTTATTTTGTGGTATAAAATTTTAACAACAAGAACATAGTTTGAATGTTTTCAAACTTGTTTGCAAACTAAATAGATCCTTCTAACTTAACTTTTAAAATACTTCAAGACCTGTAATATATCATAAATATATGCTAATTTAACAAGGTATAACTTGGTTTTTCAAAGAACACCTTAAAAACTGAATTTACGACGTCGGAGTGCAACCGGGGGCTGTTTTGGGTTGGATAATTAAAAACCATCTTAAACTTTGAATTGGAGGTTTATTTTCTGGAAAAATGATTTTTACTATGAATATGATAACACATAAAAATTTCATGATTTAACTCAAAGTATAAGTATTTTTAGAAAAATAATCATTTAAGGTTGTTTACATGATGGAAAATGATTAACTTCATAAGTTTCACTAAAGTTTGACCTATGACCTGTGATTTCGAATACAAACTAAGGTATTTACAGTTCATATTCTTAAAGAGGGACTCGATCCAAGGAAGTGACAAGTTGAATCAACGAAAACGGAGTTGTAACGAAGAAACTATGACCAAAACGAGATCGGATATCTAAGACTTGTTTAACTTCGGGATTAATTGGGAAAAATTAAATAAAATCACATATTTCTAAGATAACATGATATTTTATATATATGTACTTATAATTCAATTTTATATGGTTCAGGATCACCCGCAAACAACACGAGAAGATTAATCATAAGATCCCATGTTTGTACGCAACACGTCATTTGACAACACCGGTACTTTATGTACGCAACACGTCATTTGACAACACCGGTACCGTGGGTCAAGATTAATCTCGACCAATACATATACGATGGGGTTTTATTTATTTCGTTAGGGGGTTTTATTTATTTCATTGCGGGTATATTAAACATCTAAAAATGAACCATTAAAATTGAATTACTAACAACGAACTGCTAACTACGGACTAAGGAATTAATCAAAGTATTAAAAGTATAACAAGTATATATATGTGACGTTTGTTTAAAAAGAAAAGGTATTGATATATTATATATGGATAGGTTTGTGATATCAACCGGAGACCAAGTCAAATTATATATATCTTCAAGACAACAGTGAGTATATAGTCCCACTTTTAAACTCTAAATATTTCGGGATGAGAATACATGTATTTTATGTTTTACGATATGGACACAAGTAACTGAAAAATATATTCTACGTTGAGTTGTACCACTGGCATACTTCCCTGTAGCTTGGTAACTGTTATTTACAGCGGTATTGTAAACGCGAATCCTGTTGATAGATCTATCGGGCCTGACAACCCCAACCGGACTGGACGACCAGTATTCAATGGTTGCACAGTACTTCGTTTCGTGACTACACTTGGTACGGTGTAGTAAGATTTCATAATAAAGGGAATATGCGACGTGATTAAATGTTAAGTATGGTTACCAAGTGCTCAACCACTTAGAATATTTTTATTAAAATGTTTATATATGAAATCTTGTGGTCTATATTTATATCGCTGCCGACATTAAACCTATATCTCACCAACTTTATGTTGACGTTTTAAACATGTCTATTCTCAGGTGATAATTAGAAGCTTCTGCTGCATCATGTTGAATCTAAGCAGGATCTTGCGTACGCATATTTGTGTCAAAAATAAGACTGCATATCCAAGAACTTGTGTTGTAAAATATGCTAGAAATTGGGTTGTTATTATCATTTGTAAAGTTTGTAAGTCGAAGATTATCGCTAAACGATAATCATCTTTATTTTGTCCAAAGCTTGTATCAAAAATAAGGATCATGGTTTGTAATATATAATATATGCAGTTTTTCTTTAAAAAAATGTCGCATATAGAGGTCAATACCTCGCAATGAAATCATACGTTATCTAACATGTTCTTATGGTTAAGGACGGGTTATGACATGAAGCACATTTCAAATAATCAAGTCTTAACAAGTTTGATTGCTTAACGTATTGAAAATATTTAATCATACAAATATAGTTTTCATTTAATATAAAACATGGAAAAGTTCGGGTCACTACAGTACCTACCCGTTACTTAAATTTCATCCCGAAATTTTAAGCAGTTGGAGGTGTTGACGCATCTTCTGGAAATAGGTGCGGGTATTTCTTCTTCATCTGATCTTCACGATCCCAGGTAAACTCGGATCCTCTACGGGCATTTCATCGAACCTTAACAATTGGTATCTTGTTTTGCTTAAGTCTTTTAACCTCACGATCCATTATTTCGACGGGTTCTTCAATAAATTGAAGTTTTTCGTTGATTTGGATTTTGTCTAATGGAATAGTGAGATCTTCTTTAGCAAAAAACTTCTTCAGATTCGAGACATGAAAAGTGTTATGTACAGCCGCAAGTTGTTGAGGTAACTCCAGTTGGTAAGCTACTGGTCTGATACGATCTATAATCTTGAATGGTCCAATGTACCTTGGATTTAGTTTCCCCCGTTTACCAAATCGAACAACGCCTTTCCAAGGTGAAACCTTAAGCATGACCATCTCTCCAATCTCAAATTCTATATCTTTTCTTTTACTGTCCGCATAGCTCTTTTGTCGACTCTGGGTGGTTTTCAATCGTTGTTGAATTTGGATGATTTTCTCGGTAGTTTCTTGTATTATCTCCAGACCCGTAATCTGTCTATCACCCACTTCACTCCAACAAATTGGACACCTGCACTTTCTACCATAAAGTGCCTCAAACGGTGCCATCTCAATACTCGAATGATAACTGTTGTTGTTGGAAAATTCTGCTAACGGTAGGTGTCGATCCCAACTGTTTCCGAAATCGATAACACATGCTCGTAGTATGTCTTCAAGGGTCTGTATTGTTGTTTCACTCTGCCCATCAGTTTGTGGATGATAAACAGTACTCATGTCTAGACGAGTCCCCAATGCTTGTTGCAGTGTCTGCCAAAACCTCGAAACAAATCTGCCATCCCTATCAGAGATTATAGAGACTGGTATTCCATGTCTGGAGATAACTTCCTTCAAGTATAGACGTGCTAACTTCTCCATTTTGTCATCTTCTCTCATTGGCAGAAAGTGTGCTGACTTGGTGAGATGATCGACTATTACCCAAATAGTATCATAACCACTTGCAGTCCTTGGCAATTTAGTAATGAAATCCATGGTAATGTTTTCCCATTTCCATTATGGGATTTCAGGTTGTTGGAGTAGACCTGATGGTGTCTGATGTTCAGCTTTGACCTTTGAACACGTCAAACATTCTCCTACATATTTAGCAATATCGGCTTTCATACTCGGCCACCAAAAGTGCTTCTTGAGATCTTTGTACATTTAACCTGCTCCGAGATATATTGAGTATCTGGTTTTATGTGCTTCCTTAAGTACCATTTCTCTCACATCTCCAAACTTTGGTACCCAAATTCTATCAGCCCTATATCGGGTTCCGTCTTCCCAAATTTTAAGATGTTTCTCCAATCCTTTGGGTATCTCATTCTTCAACTTTCCTTCTTTTACAACCCCCTGTTGAGCCTCCTTTATTTGACTAGTAAGGTTAGTACGAATAATTATGTTCATAGCTTTTACCCGTATAGGTTCTCTGTCCTTTCTACTCAAAGCGTTGGCTACTGTAGTGACCCGAACTTTTCCATGATTATATATTAAATGAAAACTATATTTGCATGATTAAATATTTCCAACATGTTAAGTAATCAAACTTGTTAAGACATGATTAATTGAAATAGGTTTCATATAGACAATTGACCACCCAAGTTGACCGGTGATTCACGAACGTTAAAACTTGAAAAAACTAGATGATTACATGATATTATGATAAGTAAGTATCTCATTAGGTATTTTAACAATGAGTTATATACATAAAATTGAGTTTATTGAATTAAGAAACTCGAAACGATATATATAACGATTATCGTTATAACAACGTCTTACTAAATACATATGAATCATATTAAGATATTTATACACTATGTTTAATCATAATAAATGATAAGTAAACATGTCATTAAGTGTATTAACAATGAACTACATATGTAAAAACAAGACTACTAACTTAATGATTTCGAAACGAGACATATATGTAACGATTATCGTTGTAACAACATTTAACTGTATATATATCATACTAAGATATATTAATATATCATAATATCATGATAATGTAATAATTTAACATCTCTTTAGATATAATAAACAAAGGGTTAACAACATTTTACAAGATCGTTAACCTAAAGGTTTGAAAACAACATTTACATGTAACGACTAACGATGACTTAACGACCCAGTTAAAATGTTTATACATGTAGTGTTTTAATATGTATTCATACACTTTTGAAAGACTTCAAGACACTTATCAAAATACTTCTACTTAACAAAAATGCTTACAATTACATCCTCGTTCAGTTTCATCAACAATTCTACTCGTATGCACTCGTATTCGTACTAGTATAATACACAGCTTTTAGAGGTATGTACTATTAGTATATACACTCTAATGATTAGTTCTTAGCAGCCCATGTAAGCCACCTAACACATGTGGGAACCATCATTTGGAAAGTAGCATGAAATATCTCATAAAATTACAAAAATATTAGTAATCATTCATGACTTATTTACATGAAAACAAAATTACATATCCTTTATATCTAATCCATATACCAACGACTAAAAACACCTACAAACACTTTCATTCTTCAATTTTCTTCATCTAATTGATCTCTCTCAAGTTCCATCTTCAAGTTCTAAGTGTTCTTCATAAATTCTACAAGTTCTAGTTTCATAAAATCAAGAATACTTCCAAGTTTACTAGCTCACTTCCAATATTGTAAAGTGATCATCCAACCTCAAGAAATCCTTGTTGTTTACAGTAAAATATCATTCCTAATCAAGGTAATACTTATATACAAACTTTGATTCAATTCCTATAACTATAACTATCTTAATTCGAGTGATAATCTTACTTGAACTTGTTTTCGTGTCATGATTCTACTTCAAGAACTTTCAAGCCATCCAAGATCCTTTGAAGCTAGATCATTTATTGTCACTTCCAGTAGGTTTACCTACTAAACTTGAGGTAGTAATGATGTTCATAATATCATTCGATTTATACATATAAAACTATCTTATTCGAAGATTTGAACATGTAATCACTAGAACATAGTTTAGTTAATTCTAAACTTGTTCGCAAACAAAAGTTAATCATTCTAACTTAACTTTTAAAATCAACTAAACACATGTTCTATATCTATATGATATACTAACTTAATGATTTAAAACCAGAAAACACGAAAAATACCGTAAAACCGGATATATGCCGTCGTAGTAACACCGCGGGCTGTTTTGGGTTAGTTAATTAAAAACTATGATAAAATTTGATTTAAAAGTTTTTCTTCTGTAAAAATAATTTTTCTTATGAACATGAAACTATATCTAAAAATCATGGTTAAACTCAAAGTGGAAGTATGTTTTCCAAAATGGTCATCTAGACGTCGTTCTTTCGACTGAAATGACTACCTTTACAAAAACGACTTGTAACTTATTTTTCCGACTATAAACCTATACTTTTTATGTTTAGATTCATAAAATAGAGTTCAATATGAAACCATAGCAATTTGATTCACTCAAATCGGATTTAAAACGAAGAAGTTATGGGTAAAACAAGATTGGATATTTTTTGATTGTTGTAGCTACGGGAAATATTGTAACAATTCTATACAAATCATATCCTAGCTAACTTATATTGTATTATACATGTATTCTAATGTAATCTTGGGATACCATAGACACGTATGCAAATGTTTTGACATATCATATCGACCCATGTATATATATTATTTGGAACAACCATAGACACTCTATATGCAGTAATGTTAGAGTTAGCTATACCGGGTTGAGGTTGATTCCAAATATATATATATACTTTGAGTTGTGATCTAGCCTGAGACGTGTATACACTGGGTCGTAGATTGATTCAAGATAATATATATCGATTTATTTCTGTACATCTAATTGTGGACAACTAGTTGTAGGATACTAACAAGGACAGCTGACTTAATAAACTTAAAACATTAAAACGTATAAAAAATGTTGTAAGTATATTTTGAACATACTTTGATATATATGTACATATTTGTTATAGGTTCTTGAATCGACCAGTGGCCAAGTCTTACTTCCCGACGAAGTAAAAATCTGTGAAAGTGAGTTATAGTCCCACTTTTAAAATCTAATATTTTGGGATGAGAATACATGCAGTTTTATAAATGTTTTACGAAATAGACACAAGTTAATGAAACTACATTATATGGGTGAATGATTGAAGCCAAATATGCCCCTTTTGCTTGGTAACCTAAGAATTAGTAAACCGATCTACTAATTGACGCGAATCCTAAAGATAGATCTATTGGGCCTAACGAACCCCATCCAAAGTACCGGATGCTTTAGTACTTCGATGTTGTTTTTATCATGTCCGAAGGATTTCCCGGAATGATAGGGGATATTCTTATATGCATCTTGTTAATGTCGGTTACCAGGTGTTGACCATATGAATGAATTTTATCTCTATGTATGGGATGTATATTGAAATATGAAATCTTGTGGTCTATTATTATGATTTGATAATATATAGGTTAAACTTATAACTCACCAACATTTTTGTTGACGTTTTAAGCATGTTTATTCTCAGGTGATTATTAAGAGCTTCCGCTATTGCATACTAAAATAAGGACAAGATTTGGAGTCCATGCTTGTATGATATTATGTAAAAACTGCATTCAAGAAACTTATTTTTGATGTAATATATTCTTATTGTAAACCATTATGTAATGGTTGTATGTAAACAGTATATTTTAGATTATCATTATTTGATAATCTAAGTAATGCTTTTTAAACCTTTATCGATAAAATAAAGGTTATGGTTGTTTTAAAAATGAATGCAGTCTTTGAAAAACGTCTCATATTGAGGTCAAAACCTCGCGACGAAATTAATTAATATGAAATGTTTATAATCAATATGAACGGGACATTTCAGTTGGTATCCGAGCGTTGGTCTTAGAGAACCAGAAATTTGCATTAGTGTGTCTTATCGAGTTTGTTAGGATACATTAGTGAGTCTGGACTTCGACCTTGTTTTCTTTAAAAACGATTGCTTAACACTTTTGTTGGAAACTATATATTATTAACATGTAAATATTATGTGATATATTAACCTCTTAATGTGTTTGATATTGTGTGATAGATGTCTACCACTAGTACAAATCCCATCGATTCACCTAATAATAATGAAGAGTCGAATATATTTTGGGAAGATTCACAAATTTCCGAAGAGGAACCGGAAGAAGAGGAACCGGAAGAGGAGGAACCGCAAGAAGAGGAACCGGAAGAGGAGGAACCGGAAGAGGAGGAACTGGAAGAAGAAGAGGTTTCGGAGGACGAAATATTGATAGCTATAGTAAATCGATTAAATAAAAGAAAATCCTCAACCAACGGACCAAAATTAATAATGGTCAATGGTGTTTCCGCCGAGGAAGCAAAATATTGGGAAGATTACCAATTTTCCGATGAATTGGATCCCGATGAGGATTCCGATGATGTTATAGAAATTACCTCGACCCAATTTAATAAAGCGAAAGAAAATAATAAGGGAAAAGGAATAAAAATAGAGAAACCCGATTCCAACCCCGATGAACTTTATATGTATCAACAACATCCGTATTTTCTAAAATGTAACAATGACCCGGGAACCTCTAAACCACCAGGTTTTTCTAAACCATTATGGAAAACGACGGCTCGTATTAGAGGAACACCATATATTCCTAGAAAATTAGGAAAACGAACCAAGTCCGAAGAAGAAGTAACCAGTGATTCAGATTAGAGGGTTGTAATCATGTTGTGTATTATATGTATTGTAGTGTGCTTGTACTTTTATGTTCTATGTAAAAATTGCTTATATTGTTTGTTATTACGAATCTAATCCTTGTCTATTTTATAGTATAAAAACAAAAAGGACGTTAAGGGTAGACAACCGAATATTTTAGAAGACCTACCAGAGGATATGATTGAGGAAATCTTGTCTAGAGTCGGTCAGAATTCATCAGCACATTTAGTTATGGCGAAATTAACTTGTCAAACATTTGAAAGACTTTCCAGAAATGCCTTAGTTTATAAAAGGCTTTTCTTGGATAGGTGGGGTATATCACATTGGGGAGACCGTAAGTTACGCCGTGTTTTCTTTAAAGCATTAAATGCGGGGAACCCAAATGCAATTTTACGCTACGGGTTAAGAACCTATTTTGACTCAACATATCCCAACATAGGATTTCGTGAATTAGAAAGAGCTTGTAACATGCAACATAAAGAAGCATGTTATGCTTACGGGTTAGTGATGTTCGCTTCTTACCAAAGTGAGAAAAAGAACATCATTGCAGCTTTTAAATAAAACCTTTCCACAAGTGACGGATTTAGTAGTTGGGGTGAGAAACAAGGTTTTTAGATTATTACGGGGCTGTTGGACATTACGAAACCCTCGTCCTTTTGATGACATTACAACATGCTGCCTAGCCAATGGTCATAACGGTTATTTTCCACAAGACCAAGGATAGGAAGTCGTCTTAGTAAAACCAGAATGCATGACTTGTTTCTGGACTTATGAATTACGTGTCTTTATTTCCTTTGCTGAACAACTTGCGTATTAACTAGATTTATCTTCAAAACTGTCCTGTATCAAAGTGTACTATATTTCATGTTATATGTAATATAGCGAAGTTGTAAGTTTGAAGAATATTTGTATGTGATATGTTATTATAATCAGTTTTTCATATGGAATTGTAGTAGTTGAATTGTATATTAGCTACTAAGTATGAACTTAACGGGTAGGTAGTACCCGAATTTAAACTTATAAAACGCTAATATGAAGAAAAAGCTTTTATAAATGAGTTCATATTATGCTACGAAATACTATTGACTACTCTTAATATTCTGTATGATTAACTCGATTCAGTTGGCTATTTTGAAGGAAATGGCACCGACTACTCGACACACCATGAATATGAGCGAAGAGGAATTTCGTACCTTTCTTGCTGCAAACATAGCCGCAGTACAGGCTGTGCTACATACCAACAATAACTCTGAATCTAGCAATGTAGCTAACGGTGCAAGAAATCGTGTAGGATGCTCCTACAAAGAATTCATTGCCTGCAAACCTTTGGAATTTGATGGAACCGAAGGTCCAATTGGATTGAAACGGTGGACCGAGAAAGTCGAATCGGTGTTTGCCATAAGTAAGTGTACTGAAGAGGATAAAGTTAAGTACGCTACGCATACCTTCACAGGTACTGCGTTAACGTGGTGGAACACCTATCTTGAACAGGTAGGACAAAATGCTGCTTGTGCACTACCGTGGTCGGCATTCAAGCAATTGATGAACGAGTAGTACCGTCCTAGAAACGAAGTCAATAAACTCAAGGCAGAACTTAGAGAGTTACGAACACAAGGGTTCGACGTTACTACATATGAATGACGATTCACAGAGTTGTGCCTATTGTGTCCGGGAGCATTCGAAGATGAAGAAGAGAAGATCGACGCATTTGTAAAAGGGTTACCAGTAAGGATTCAAGAAGATGTGAGTTCACACGAGCCCGCTTCTATACAGAAGGCAAGTCGAATGGCTTATAAACTCATAAATCAGATTGAGGGAATAATTAAAGAGCAGGCGGCCGAAGAAGCCAACACGAAACAACTCAAGAGGAAGTGGGAGGAAAATGGTGACAAGAGTCACCAGTACAACAACAAAAACAATTACAACCACAATCGCAACAACTATCCCAACAACCGCAACAACAATCGCAACAATAACCGCAATCCTAACAATAACTACAACAAACATCCCAACAACAACAATAACTACAACAACCGTTTCAACAACAATAACAATCCCAACAACAACCTCAATAACAACAACGGCAACAAAAACCAAAAACAGCCATGTCATAGGTGTGAAGAAAATCATCAGGGGTTTTGCACGACATTTTGCAACAGGTGTAAAAGAAATGGTCATAGCGCGACAAAGTGTGAAGTCTACGGACCAAAGTTTAACATAACTACAGGAACAAATAATGTCGGAACAAGTAATGCTGAAACGAATAGTGTCGGAGCAAGTAATACCAACCCTGTTTGTTATAAATGTGGAAAACTGGGCCACATTATTAGAAATTGCCCGAATCAGGGGAATACTAATGGGCTGGGCCGTGGAAGATTTTTCAATATTAATGCGGTAGAAGCACAAGAAGACCCGGAGCTAGTTACGGGTACGTTTCTTATTGACGATAAATCTGCTTATGTTTTATTTGATTCGGGTGCGGATCGAAGCTATATGAGTAGAGAATTTTGTGCTAAATTAAGTTGCCCATTGACACCTTTGGATAATAAATTTTTACTCGAATTAGCATATGGTAAATTAATTTCAGCAGATAATATACGTCGGGATAGAGAAATTAAACTGGGTGATGAAACGTTTAAGATTGATTTAATACTAGTCGAGTTTGGGAGTTTTGATGTAATAATTGGCATGGACTGGTTGAAGAAGGTGAGAGCAGAGGTCGTTTGTTACAAAAACGTGATTCGCATTATGCTTGAAAAAGGAAAACCTTTAATGGTGTACGGAGAAAAGAACAACGCGAAATTAAATCTTATTAGTAGTTTGAAGGCGCAAAAACTAATAAGAAAAGGTTGTTATGTCATTCTAGCACACATCGAGGAAGTTAAACATGAAGAAAAGAACATCAGTGATGTTCCCGTCGCAAAAGAATTTCCCGATGTATTTCCGAAAGAATTACCGGGATTACCCCCACATCGATCCTTTGAATTTCAAATAGACCTTGTACCAGGAGCTGCACCAATAGCTCGTACTCCATACAGACTCGCACCCTCAGAAATGAAAGAATTACAAAGTCAGTTACAGGAACTTTTAGAGCGTGGTTTCATTCGACCAAGCACATCACCATGGGGAGCTCCTATTTTGTTTGTCAAGAAGAAAGATGGTACATTCAGGTTGTGTATCGACTACTAAGAGTTGAACAAACTTACCATCAAGAACTGGTACCCACTACCGAGAATCGATGACTTATTTGATCAGCTACAAGGCTCGTCTGTTTATTCGAAGATCGATTTATGTTCTGGATATCATCAAATGCGGGTGAAGGAGGATGATATTCCAAAGACTGCTTTTAGGACGCGTTACGATCATTACGAGTTTATGGTTATGCCATTTGGATTGACTAACGCATCAGCTGTGTTCATGGACCTCATGAACCGAGTGTGTGGGCCATATGTTGACAACTTTTTCATTGTTTTCATCGATGACATACTTATTTACTCGAAGAATGATCAAGAGCACGAAGAACATTTGAGAAAAGTGCTAGAGTTGCTGAGAAAAGAAAAAATGTACGCTAAGTTTTCAAAGTGTGCATTTTGGTTGGAAGAAGTTCAATTCCTCGGTCATATAGTGAACAAAGAAGGTATTCAGGTGGATCCAGCAAAGATTGAAACCGTTGAAATGTGGGAAACCCCGAAAACTCCAAAACACATACGCTAGTTTTTAGGACTAGCTGGTTACTACAGAAGGTTCATCCAAGACTTTTCCAGAATAGCAAAACCCTTGACTGCATTAACGCATAAAGGGAAGAAATTTGAATGGAAGGATGAACAAGAGAAAGCGTTTCAGTTATTGAAGAAAAAGTTAACTATGGCACCTATATTGTCATTACCTGAAGGGAATGATGATTTTGTGATATATTGTGACGCCTCAAAGCAAGGTCTCTGTTGTGTATTAATGCAACAAACGAAAGTAATTGCATATGCGTCTAGACAATTGAAGATTCACGAACAGAATTATACGACGCATGATTTGGAATTAGGCGCGGTTGTTTTTGCATTAAAGACTTGGAGGCACTACTTATATGGGGTCAAAAGTATTATATATACCGACCACAAAAGTCTTCAACACATATTTAATCAGAAACAACTGAATATGAGGCAGCGTAGGTGGATTGAATTGTTGAATGATTAAGACTTTGAGATTTGTTACCACCCGAGGAAGGCAAATGTGGTAGCCGACGCCTTAAGCAGAAAGGACAGAGAACCCATTCGTGTAAAATCTATGAACATAATAATTCACACTAACCTTACTACTCAAATAAAGGAGGCACAACAAGGAGTTTTAAAAGAGGGAAACTTAAAGGATGAAATACCCAAAGGATTGGAGAAGCATCTTAATTTTCGGGAAGACGGAACCTGGTATAGGGCTGAAAGAATTTGGGTACCAAAATTTGGAGATATGAGAGAAATGGTACTTAGAGAAGCTCATAAAACCAGATACTCAATACATCCTGGAATGGAGAAGATGTACAAGGATCTCAAGAAATATTTTTGGTGGCCAGGTATGAAAGCCGATGTTGCTAAATACGTAGGAGAATGTTTGACGTGTTCTAAGGTCAAAACTGAGCATCAGAAACCATCAGATCTACTTCAACAACCCGAAATCCCGAAATGGAAATGGGAAAACATTACCATGGATTTCATCACTAAATTGCCAAGAACTGCAAGTGATTTTGATACTATTTGGGTAATAGTTGATCGTCTCACCAAATCAGCACACTTCCTGCCAATAAGAGAAGATGACAAGATGGAGAAGTTAGCACGACTGTATTTGAAGGAAGTCATCTCCAGACATGGAATACCAATCTCTATTATCTCTGATAGGGATGGCTGATTTATTTCAAGATTCTGGCAGAGATTACAGCAAGCATTAGGAACTCTTCTAGACATGAGTACTGCCTATCATCCACAAACTGATGGGCAGAGCAAAAGGACGATATAAACGCTTGAAGACATGCTACGAGCATGTGTTATTGATTTCGGAAACAGTTAGGATCGACATCTACCGTTAGCAGAATTTTCCTACAACAACAGCTACCATTCAAGCATTGAGATGGCACCGTTTGAATCACTTTATGGTAGAAAGTGCAGGTCTCCAATTTGTTGGAGTGAAGTGGTGGATAGACAGATTACGGGTCCGGAGATAATACAAGAAACTACCGAGAAGATCATCCAAATTCAACAACGGTTGAAAACCGCCCAAAGTCGACAAAAGAGCTACGCTGACATTAAAAGAAAAGATATAGAATTTGAAATTGGAGAGATGGTCATGCTTAAAGTTTCACTTTGGAAAGGCGTTGTTCGATTTGGTAAAAGAGGGAAATTAAATCCAAGGTATATTGGACCATTCAAGATTATTGATCGTGTCGGACCAGTAGCTTACCGACTTGAGTTACCTCAACAACTCGCGTCTGTACATAACACTTTCCACGTCTCGAATTTGAAGAAATGTTTTGCTAAAGAAGATCTCACTATTCCGTTAGACGAAATCCAAATCACGAAATACTTCAATTCATCGAAGAACCCGTTGAAATAATGGACCGTGAGGTTAAAAGACTTAAGCAAAACAAGATACTAATTGTTAAGGTTCGATGGAATGCTTGTAGAGGACCCGAGTTCACCTGGGAATGAGAAGATCAGATGAAGAAGAAATACCCGCACCTATTTCCAGAAGATTCGTGAACACCTTCTACAACTTAAAATTTCGAGACGAAATTTATTTAACGGGTAGGTACTGTAGTGACCCGAACTTTTCCATGATTATATATTAAATGAAAACTATATTTGCATGATTAAATGTTTCCAACATGTTAAGTAATCAAACTTGTTAAGGCATGATTAATTAAAATAGGTTTCATATAGACAATTGACCACCCAAGTTGACCGGTGATTCACGAACGTTAAAACTTGTAAAAACTATATGATTACATGAAATTATGATAAGTAAGTATCTCATTAGGTATTTTAACAATGAGTTATATACATAAAATTGAGTTTATTGAATTAAGAAACTCGAAACGAAATATATAACGATTATCGTTATAACAACGTCTTACTAAATACATATGAATCATATTAAGATATTGATACACTATGTTTAATCATAATAAATGATAAGTAAACATGTCATTAAGTGTATTAACAATGAACTACATATGTAAAAACAAGACTACTAACTTAATGATTTCGAAACGAGACATATATGTAACGATTATCGTTGTAACAACATTTAACTGTATATATATCATACTAAGATATATTAATATATCATAATATCATGATAATGTAATAATTTAACATCTGTTTAGATATAATAAACAATGGTTTAACAACATTTTACAAGATCGTTAACCTAAAGGTTTCAAAACAACATTTACATGTAACGACTAACGAGGACTTAACGACTCAGTTAAAATGATTATACATGTAGTGTTTTATTATGTATTCATACACTTTTTAAAGCCTTCAAGACACTTATCAAAATAGTTCTACTTAACAAAAATGCTTACAATTACATCCTTGTTCAGTTTCATCAATAATTCTACTCGTATGCACCCGTATTCGTACTCGTACAATGCACAGCTTTTAGATGTATGTACTATTGGTATATACACTCCAATGATCAGCTCTTAGCAGCCCATGTGAGTCACCTAACACATGTGGGAACCATCATTTGGTAACTAGCATGAAATATCTCATAAAATTACAAAAATATTAGTAATCATTCAGGACTTATTTACATGAAAACAAAATTACATATCCTTTATATCTAATCCATATAACAACGACCAAAAACACCTACAAACACTTTAATTCTTCAATTTTCTTCATCTAATTGATCTCTCTCAAGTTCCATCTTCAAGTTCTAAGTGTTCTTCATAAATTCTACAAGTTCTAGTTTCATAAAATCAAGAATACTTCCAAGTTTACTAGCTCAATTCCAATCTTGTAAAGTGATCATCTAACCTCAAGAAATCCTTGTTGTTTACAGTAAGATATCATCACAAATCAAGGTAATACTCATATACAAACTTTGATTCAATTCCTATAACTATAACTATCTTAATTCGAGTGATAATCTTACTTAAACTTGTTTTCGTGTCATGATTCTAGTTCAAGAACTTTCAAGCCATCCAAGATCCTTTGAAGCTAGATCATTTCTTGTCACTTCCAGTAGGTTTACCTACTAAACTTGAGGTAGTAATGATGTTCATAACATCATTCGATTCATACATATAAAACTATCTTATTCGAAGATTTGAACATGTAATCACTAGAACATAATTTAGTTAATTCTAAACTTGTTCGCAAACAAAAGTTAATCCTTCTAACTTGAAATTACTAAAACTAAACACATGTTCTATATCTATATGATATACTAACTTAATGATTTAAAACCAGAAAACACAAAAATCACCGTAAAACCAGATATACGCCGTCGTAGTAACACCGCGGGCTGTTTTGGGTTAGTTAATTAAAAACTATGATAAACTTTGATTTAAAATTTGTTCTTCTGGGAAAATAATTTTTGATATGAACATGAAGCTATATCCAAAAATCATGGTTAAACTCAAAGTGGAAGTATGTTTTCCAAAATGGTCATCTAGATGTCGTTCTTTCGACTGAAATTACTACCTTTACAAAAATGACTTATAACTTATTTTTCTGACTATAAACCTATATTTTTTATGTTTAGATTCATAAAATAGAGTTCAATATGAAACATAGCAATTTGATTCACTCAAATCGGATTTAAAACGAAGAAGTTATGGGTAAAACAAGATTGGATATTTTTTGATTGTTGTAGCTACGGGAAATATTGTAACAATTCTATACAAATCATATCCTACCTAACTTATATTGTATTATACATGTATTCTAATGTAATCTTGGGATACCATAGACACGTATGAAAATGTTTTGACATATCATATCGACCCATGTATATATATTATTTGGAACAACCATAGACACTCTATATGCAGTAATGTTAGAGTTAGCTATACAGGGTTGAGGTTGATTCCAAATATATATATACTTTAAGTTGTGATTTAGCCTGAGACGTGTATACACTGGGTCGTGGATTGATTCAAGATAATATATATCGATTTATTTCTGTACATCTAATTGTGGATAACTAGTTGTAGGATACTAACGAGGACAGCTGACTTAATAAACTTAAAACATTAAAACGTATTAAAAATGTTGTAAGTATATTTTGAACATACTTTGATATATATGTACATATTTGTTATAGGTTCGTGAATCGACCAGTGGCCAAGTCTTACTTTCCGACGAAGTAAAAAATCTGTGAAAGTGAGTTATAGTCCCACTTTTAAAATCTAATATTTTGGGATGAGAATACATGCAGTTTTATAAATGTTTTACGAAATAGACACAAGTAAATGAAACTACATTATATGGGTGAATGATCGAAGCCGAATATGCCCCTTTTGCTTGGTAACCTAAGAATTAGTAAACCGATCTACTAATTGACGCGAATCCTAAAGATAGATCTATTGGGCCTAACGAACCCCCAATCAAAGTACTGGATGCTTTAGTACTTCGATGTTGTTTTTATCATGTCCGAAGGATTTCTCGGAATGATAGGGGATATTCTTATATGCATCTTGTTAATGTCGGTTACCAGGTGTTCACCATATGAATGAATTTTATCTCTATGTATGGGATGTATATTGAAATTTGAAATCTTGTGGTCTATTATTATGATTTGATAATATATAGGTTAAACCTATAACTCACCAACATTTTTGTTGACGTTTTAAGCATGTTTATTCTCAGGTGATTATTAAGAGCTTCCGCTGTTGCATACTAAAATAAGTACAAGATTTGGAGTCCATGCTTGTATGATATTATGTAAAAACTGCATTCAAGAAACTTATTTTTGATGTATATATTCTTATTGTAAACCATTATGTAATGGTCGTGTGTAAACGGTATATTTTAGATTATCATTATTTGATAATCTACGTAATGCTTTTTAAACCTTTATCGATAAAATAAAGGTTATGGTTGTTTTAAAAATGAATGCAGTCTTTGAAAAACGTCTCATATAGAGGTCAAAACCTCGCGACGAAATCAATTAATATGGAACGTTTATAATAAATATGAACGGGACATTTCAGCTACCACATTCGCCTTCCCCGGGTGGTAACAAATCTCAATGTCGTAGTCATTTAACAATTCAATCCACCTACGCTGCCTCATGTTTAATTGTTTTTGATCAAATATATGTTGGAGACTTTTGTGGTCCGTATATATAATACTTTTGACCCCATATAAGTAATGCCTCCAAGTCTTTAATGCAAAAACAACAGCGCCTAATTCCAAATCGTGAGTCGTATAATTTTGCTCGTGAATCTTTAATTGTCTAGACGCATAAGCAATTACTTTCGTTCATTGCATTAATACACAACCGAGACCTTGCTTTGAGGCGTCACAATATATCACAAAATCATCATTCCCTTCAGGCAATGACAATATAGGTGCCGTAGTTAGCTTTTTCTTCAACAATTGGAACCCTTCCTCCTGTTCATTCTTCCATTCAAATTTCTTTCCTTTATGCGTTAATGCAGTCAAGGGTTTTGTTACTTTGGAAAAATCTTGGATGAATCTTCTGTAATAACCAGCCAATCCTAAAAATTGACGTATATGCTTCGGAGTTTTCGGGGTTTCCCAGTTTACAACAGTTTCAATCTTTGCCGGTTCAACCTGAATACCATCTTTGCTCACAACATGTCCGAGGAATTGAACTTCTTTCAACCAAAATACACACTTTGAAAACTTAGCATACAGTTTTTCTTTCCTCAACAATTCCAGTACTTTCCTCAAATGTTCTTCATGCTCTTGATCATTCTTTGAGTAAATAAGTATGTCATCGATGAAGACAATAACAAACTTGTCGAGATATGGTCCACACACTCTGTTCATGAGGTCTATGAATACAGCTGGTGCATTAGTCAAACCAAATGGCATAACCATAAACTCGTAATGACCGTATCGCGTCCTGAAAGCAGTCTTCGGAATATCATCCTCCTTTACCCGCATTTGATGATATCCGGTTTAACGCCTCGTCCTAATCCATCCGGACGAAGTCCATATTGATTATAAACGATTCATAATAGTTGATTACATCGCGAGGTACTTGACCTCTAAATGATACATTTTACAAACATTGCATTCGTTCTTAAAAGACAATATTTCATTTCATCGAAAGTTGACAGGTATGCATACCATTTCATAATATCCAATTATAAATGACCTAATCCGTAATTTACTTAATAATAATCTCTAATGAACTTCAACGACTCAAATGCAACGTCTTTTGAAATATGTCATGAATGACTCCAAGTAATATCTATAAAATGAGCAAATGCACAGCGGAAGGTTTCTTTCATAAATGAGAATAAACATGCTTTAAAGTGTCAACTAAAAGATTGGTGAGTTCATTAGTTTAACATAAATAATCATTTCATAATTTTAATAGACCACAAGATTTCATACTTCCATTTCTCATAATCATACGTCCCATGCATAGAGACAAAAATATCATTCATATGGATTGAACACCTGGTAACCGACATTCACAATATGTATATAAGAATATCCCCATCATTCCGGGATCCTCCTTAGGACATGATATAAATTTCGAAGCACTAAAGCATCCGGTACTTTGGATGGGGCTTGTTGGGCCCGATAGATCTATCTTTAGGATTCGCGTCAATTAGGGTGTCTGTTCCCTAATTCTTAGATTACCAGACTTAATAAAAAAGGGCATATTCGATTATATAATCCAACCATAGAATGTAGTTTCAATTACTTGTGTCTATTTCGTAAAACAGTTATAAAAACAGCGCATGTATTCTCAGTCCCAAAAATATATATTGCAAAAGCATTTAAAAAGGGATTAATGAAACTCACCATACCGTATTTTGTAGTAAAAATACATATAACAGCACTGAACAAGTATAGGGTTGGCCTCAGATTCACGAACCTATATCAATTGTATATCTATTAAAACATATAATGGAAATCACCTAATTTCCTTTATTAATTATATATTATTTATGTGTTTGTAGTTTATATAATGTATATTAAATTCCATTTAAAAATATATACTTATATTATATCTTAAAGTATATGTTATATATATTTATTGTATATATATTTAAAATGATTAGAATCTATACATTTAGTTATATTAATATATCCATGTATATATTTAGTATTATATTAAAAATATCAAATTTGTTGTATGTCGGTATTTATATAAGAAATGTTAATATGTCTTGTATATAGTTATATAGATTATTAATATAGTTGTAGTATATATAATAAGTAGGTTTTATGTACCAAATATCTATTTGTTAAAAATGATAGTTTTGATATTAATGATTTTACTAATAATAGTCTACTAATAATAACTTTATTAATGATGATAATACTAATAATAAGAATGATAATGATAATAATGATAGTACATATGTTAATAATGATTCTATTAATACTAATAAGTACCTAATGATACTAATACTAATATTAATAACAATAATAATAGTTTGTGTTATTTTGATAATAATAACAATCTTAATCATTACAATAGTAATAATACATATATTAGTAATAATAATAATAATGATAAAAATTATAATTTTAGTAACAATAACATTAATAATAATAATAATAATTTTGGTAATGAAATATACCTTCCAAAGCTTTTCAAAAAAAATATGTCCCGAACAGGGTTCGAACCCGAGACCTCTCGCTCACCCGCAAACACACTTAACCATTCTACCATTCTTGTTTTTCTGATTATACTACAACCCAAATATATTTATCTAGTACTTGTTTCAACTAGTTCATCATCTTCTTCACCATAATTAAAATCAAACAGAGGCAATTTAACAACAACAAACGAAAGGGTTTTGAACTTAGGATTTATAAACAATCATGAAACAAAAAATAAAAGTGTTCTTGTAATTAAGAAAATTCAAAAAAAACTGAAAACGAGCCTACTGCTGAAGCTAGTAGCTTCCAAAAAAAAAAATGTTTTCAGTTTTGAGTTCGTTTTGGACAATCTTTACAACATGAAATATGTTTCAAATCATTCCTAAAAACTATTGGAATCGTCAATTGAAATTAAAACATTAAAATAAGCTCTAATTTCTCGATGAACAAATTAGTTGACTTTTGACAAAATAACTTTGACTCGCAAATTCGAATTCGTTATTAAGAATTGGAACTTGAGATTTTACAGAAAGTTTAAGTAAATGATTCCTAATAACTCTGCATTTTTAGTTTTTGAAATTTGTTTCGAGTTCAAGTTTTTGTATATCACTGTCAAGAACCCATGAACTCAAAAGTTGATTTTTAGATTAAGACTGTTATAGATTATGATTACAACATGAATTGTGTTGCAAATCATCCCTATAATCTTTATGGATCATCAAATTAACTGGAAACATCAAAACAAATTCGAATTTGATTCAAGAACACTCAGTTGACTTTTAAAACCAAAACTTTGACTCCAAAATTAGAATTCGATAGAAAGAATTGAGGATTGAAAACTTACAGATAGTTTAGATAGACGATTCCTAACAAGACTGTATTATTACATTTTGGAAATTTGTTCGAATTTGAAATATGGTAAAAATTACCAAGAACAGAGGTGTCGAGCTTATTTTGTGATTTTTAGTTTGTAATTCAATCCTTAACTTCAGTAGTTCATTTATAATGTAAAAATCTTTGTTTTTGAAGTTGACAGATAACAAAATGCAAACATAAAACAAAAATTTTAAAGCTTGATCGTGATATGTAACAAACTGGGAATCTATTTGTACTTATTATTATTATTTTTATATAATTATTATAAATATAAATATAATAATAATGGTACTTTAAATATAAAAATAATAATAATATAAATAACAAAAATAATGTTTTTTATTAATCATAATAACCTTAATGATAATTATAACAAGTTTGTATCTTGAAAAATAACAATACTTATAATTATTTTAGTAATTTTAATAATAATAATAATGATATTAATAATATTAATATTGTTAGAAATACTAATATTAATATAACATATTATGCGTATTAAATTTAATATTACTGTTACTAATATTATTATTAGTATTAATATTAATAATGAAATTAATGATCTTAATATAGCACTTATATTCAAATTTGTAATTACCTTTACTATACTAATATTACAATTTATTATTAATTAGGTAATTTTTAACATATCTTCTATATTTAATAATTATACATTTTTATATAGTACAATATACATAAACACGTTTTAAATACACGTTGCAAGTTATTTATATATCTAACAACCAATATTCTAACTTAAGTTATTTAAACAAAGACATTTTAATAACAAGTTCTATTATAACGAAAAACGTTTTCGCACTTTTGAAAATAGATCAATCAAGTATTATGAAATTCAATTCTCCATTAACTTCTGTCTGACACTAGATAAGTGATTCTTTGTTCTCATTTAAAAATCACTTTACCATTTATTCCGAATACCGTTAAAAAGAAACGATTTCTCAAATTAATGTGAGCCTCGTAACAAAGACTCGTAATCATAATTCAATGTATCTGATAATTCAATCATATGATATTATCTTTTAATTCCATCAATAACTATATTGAACAAATATCGTAACAAACACATTTATGTAAAGTATTATACATCTAATACCTTAACGTTTTCAATTAATAAGTATATATTATATATACATATTTATATACACATAAATGTTGGTGAATCGTTAGACATGGTCAAAGGGTAATTGATTACATGAATATAGATTTCAAAACTTTCGAGACTCAACATTACAGATTTTGCTTATCGTGTTGGAAACATATAAAGATTAAAGTTTAAATTTGATCGGAAATTCCTGGGTCATCACAGTACCTACCCGTTAAAGAAATTTCGTCCCGAAATTTGATCGAGGTCGTCATGGCTAACTATAAAAATGTTTTCATGACGAATATGAGTCGACGGATCGAGTTTTATCATCATTGAGTAATATAGATAAAAAAATTTGATTACGCGAAGAGTATAATCGAAGCTATCGCAAGAGAGGGAAATGAGTAAATGTAGAATCGTTTTAACTGATGACGTAGTTATGATTGATTTTCGGAATTTATGGGATTTAAAGAAAATCTTCGTAATAAGATTTGGTTCTTCGGCGATATAGGAAATCAGATCTTCTTTGATTAAATGCAATAATCTGTTTCGATTGCTCTGTCGGATATTTTACTATAAATCCATTCCCTTCGTTTCCTTATTTTCATAGCTCACACATTCCATTCTTTCTCCCCTGATTCATATTTTTAAAGCATTCATCAATATGCTCCATCCAGTACTGATTCTTGATATACTCCTAACTTTTATATCTATCATTCTTCTTTTTCATCTACCGCTGGAGGAGTCTATTCACTTTTTCCATACTCTTGGCTTTATAGTGTTTTTAGTTCTCTCGTGTCTTTACGTTGCAATACTTATTGATATACACGGTTTGTAATTTATGTGTTGTTGTCGGGATTTATATCTTTCCTTATTCTTCGAAGTCCATGCTTCTGTTTCCTATAATCATTGTCATCCATAGTTAATGCTCTCTCCTATTTGCTGCAATATATACCCTCATTTACACTTCGAAACTTCATTCTTTCGTTTCCTCTTCTTGTCATTAAGCACCGCATGTAATGGTCCAGAATTAGTAGGTATGAAGTTTTGGATGAACATAGTTAATGTTCTAAGAAGGAAATCATGATGGCATGATCTTGATTTGGTAAATTACCAGAATATTATGTTCTTAATATGTTTAGAGATTGAGTAGAATGTAAGAGTCGTGTAAATGGCACATGATGACGGTATGTTCTGTGAATCATCACGTTCCATTAGAAACTAAGCATGACTTACTGTAATATAATCACGTTGATCAAGTGTTATTATATTATACTAACTCATGCTTCAGTTCCCAACACTACTTCAAAACATTCATATTTTAAACTCGAAAGTTTCAAAATTTAGAAACTAAAATAGTTTCTTTTATGATGTAACACAGATAGCGCGAAGAGGTATTGATTTCAAATAAGAATGGTTATGGAATATCTTCAGGCATATGGAGGATATTTATAATGGAAGATATGATGATATCTTAGAATATTTAAGATAAGATGATGATGAAGAATATTGTTCGCAAAGGTTTTAGAGTAAGGAGTAAGGTATTCGTTAAAGACTTCATCAGAAACAGAATCATCAGGATTCTTTAAATACAGAGTTTGGTCCTTGTATTTGTCCTTGGTCTCCTTCATACTTTGCCCAATCCGTTTTCCAGTTCCAAACCTTCTCTTTTTCTCAGCTTTACCACCATACCATTCTTTATCATCAAACTTTTGACTGTTAAAGTCGTTTACAGTTTTTGCTGCTTCATCAGCATTTTTTTTTCTTTCCAATTTCAGAGAACTAGTTCATAGTTTGGGATGTTTTTCAGAGACTTCACATTCGAAGTATGTAAGTCTTGGAGGTAGACGTTATATGTATACATATAACTGTTGGCGTAGAATCGCTGCGAAATTCAAAATACTGATTGCTGATTCCCAGTAGTTGGTATGACAATTACCGTTACGGGATATAGGTGAGTACATGATGGGTTTTAAAGAATAAGTATAGTGACTTTTCGGAGAGGCTTAAGTCGAAGGTTAATGAAGTTGTTGATAAGTTTACTGCTAATGTGGCTAGATCTAAAAGGGTCCCCAGTAACGATGGTGAAATGGCAACGTATCTATCGAGATTATAATAAAATTAGTTTTACTGAAAAGTCAAAGTTGACTTGCTGGGGCTGTGACAAAACTGGCTACTTTGAAAAGGATTCGTAAGGTTGTTTTTGCTAATAAATGATAAAGGATTCAACACGGGTATGTATTAAACTATAACTTTAAGTTCTAGAGTTTTTCAGGTACAAGACTTCGGGTAATGTGTGGTTGGATCATCATCTCGATTGTTCACTATTTGAAGTGTCTTCCGAAATTTTAAAGTGTTTTAAATGCAGCTTGTCATTGTCAATATCCAAAGGATGAAATCGTCATGAATCTCGATTGATTCTCATATCCTTCTGAGTGTTATAAATAAAAGTGATGTTCTATCACAGTTTTGAAGTCAAAGTATAGCTTTGAAAAATGTAAAGATCTAAGAGTGATGGGTTTGCTTATATCTCGAGTTGCATTCTGAGATTTGAAAATCAGAATATGTAATTGAATTTGAATGAGTATGGTTGCTTTGATTGCTTATAAAAGAAGGTATACTTTTGTGAAAATAAGGAGTATAGTTGATGATTTACTGAATTAGAATCGAAGAATGTAATATATTAATTGTGAATTTATATATTTCTCGGGTATTACCTACCCGTAAAAAAAAATTCACAAATAATATTTTGAACAAGAATTTTTCATTACAGTCTTTATGAAAATATATGTATGTATATTTTCTTCAGATGTAATACAGATTTAATGAGTTAATCTCATATTAAGCTCATAGAACTCTTGCTAACTTTGCAAGATACGAATGTTGTTTTCCGGTAAGTTTCGAGTACATCGAAGATGAGAGTGTAAAATCAAACATGTTATTGAATGATACACTTGATTTATTATGAAACTCAATTCATTTAATTGAAACAGATATTGTAGTTAACGATGATTAGGTTGTTAACGAATGATGTACATCATAGCATATTAATAATATGAATTTAACCGAGTAGTATCTACCCTTTTTCAATTCATACTCAATAGCTTAGTACGAACGATTCATTATAGTTTCAGAATTCATATATATAATATATATATATAAATTCTTTCGAAAGAATGAGTTATTACTTCATAACTCGTTAATACAATATATTCGTTGTTGATCAGTGATGATGTCCACGACGATTCTTGAACTGGCAGAGCTTATAATGCTATAGGTGCTGCTAGTGCTGATGATACTGACAACACTAACAGTGCTGGTGATGCTGACGATATTGTTGGCACCGGTGATACTGCCGGTGACTGCTGATGATGCTTGTATAACAAATCTAGCTTATAAATCGTGCACCATTCTTGTCAGGGTTTCGATTCTTCTCTTTATCATCTATGTCCACTTATCTGATTTATGGTTAAGGCGGAAATAGATAATCTCTGAGACTTTAGATATTACATAATCACCGCAGAATGTTTCTCCGATGAAGTTATGAATCAATACTTCATCGTTTGCTGTTGTTGGTACTCCTTGGTATCTATGATGCGTGCGATGTTGATATCCGAGGTACAGATTGTGATGTTGAGGCGTGTGATGCGGATGTGATTGTTGATGGTGGTAATGATACTGTTGGTGTTGATGATGGTGATACCGTTGATGCCGGTGATGCTGCTGGTGCTTAGGATATTGAGGCTTGCGATGTTGATTTACTGGCGGTACTGTTTATGCTGCTGGTGCTGCTGATGGTGTTTGTAATCCTTGCACCAGGTGTTCCAAAGCCACTACTCGAGCACGAAGCTCGTTAATTTCTGCTAGTACACCGGGATGATTGGCGGTTGGAACGAGTGGATGAATAAGATTCGTAATATGGTATAGTATATAATCGTGACGAGATACTCTAGCAATGAGTGAGAAAATGGTGCCTCAAACAGGTTCACCTGTAAGTGCTTCAGGTTCATCACCAAGAGGGCAATGTGGTGGATGGAAGGGATCGCCTTCTTCTTATCTCCAATGATTGAGTAGACTACGAATCCATCCCCAATTTATCCAGAATAGATGATGGGAAATTGGTTGATCCATTCCGGTCACGCTGCTTTCGGAGCTCGAGTAGAAATCCATATCGGCATAGCTGTCGAAATCTGAGGAATTCGAACTAGTTGAGGGATCCATCTCGTATGATCAGGGAGAGAATTTTTTTTTGGTATGAAATAGATTATAAGAGTTAGATTTGGTATTCTTTAATACATAATTTACATATGTATATATAATACCAAAATCCCATAAATTACGGAGAATCTTTGAAAAGATGTCAGTCAAAGTTCCCAGTAATAGATGTGCTAAAATAAGAATTCGTCTATACACTATTATGCAATAAATGCAGGAAAACACGTCTAGACTTAAGTAATTTCCTAAGGATGGTAAGTAGATGATTTCCGACTAGAAATGATAAGCAAAACTTTTAACATGCAGACACGGTCGAAGTCCAGACTCACTAATGCATCTTAACAACTATCAGTTAGACACACTAATGCAAGACCTGGTTCGCTAAGACCACCGCTCTGATACCAACTTTAACGCCTCGTCCTAATCCGTCCGAACGAAGTCCATATTGATTATAAACGATTCATAATAGTTGATTACATCGCGAGGTACTTGACCTCTAAATGATACATTTTACAAACATTGCATTCGTTCTTAAAAGACAATCTTTCATTTCATCGAAAGTTGACAGGTATGCATACCATTTCATAATATCCAACTATAAATGACCTAATCCGTAATTTACTTAATAATAATCTCTAATGAACTTCAACGACTCAAATGCAACGTCTTTTGAAATATGTCATGAATGACTCCAAGTAATATCTATAAAATGAGCAAATGCACAGCGGAAGGTTTCTTTCATAAATGAGAATAAACATGCTTTAAAGTGTCAACTAAAAGGTTGGTGAGTTCATTAGTTTAACATAAATAATCATTTCATAATTTTAATAGACCACAAGATTTCATACTTCCATTTCTCATAATCATACGTCCCATGCATAGAGACAAAAATATCATTCATATGGATTGAACACCTGGTAACCGACATTCACAATATGTATATAAGAATATCCCCATCATTCCGGGATCCTCCTTCGGACATGATATAAATTTTGAAGCACTAAAGCATCCGGTACTTTGGATGGGGCTTGTTGGGCCCGATAGATCTATCTTTAGGATTCGCGTCAATTAGGGTGTCTGTTCCCTAATTCTTAGATTACCAGACTTAATAAAAAAGGGCATATTCGATTAGATAATCCAACCATAGAATGTAGTTTCAATTACTTGTGTCTATTTCGTAAAACAGTTATAAAAACAGCGCATGTATTCTCAGTCCCAAAAATATATATTGCAAAAGCATTTAAAAAGGGATTAATGAAACTCACCATACTGTATTTTGTAGTAAAAATACATATAACAGCACTGAACAAGTATAGGGTTGGCCTCAGATTCACGAACCTATATCAATTGTATATCTATTAAAACATATAATGGAAATCACATAATTTCCTTTATTAATTATATATTATTTATGTGTTTGTAGTTTATATAATGTATATTAAATTCCATTTAAAAATATATACTTATATTATATTTTAAAGTATATGTTATATATATTTATTGTATATATATTTAAAATGATTAGAATCTATACATTTAGTTATATTAATATATCCATGTATATATTTAGTATTATATTAAAAATATCAAATTTGTTGTATGTCGGTATTTATATAAGAAATGTTAATATGTCTTGTATATAGTTATATAGATTATTAATATAGTTGTAGTATATATAATAAGTAGGTTTTATGTACCAAATATCTATTTGTTAAAAATGATAGTTTTGATATTAATGATTTTACTAATAATAGTCTACTAATAATAACTTTATTAATGATGATAATACTAATAATAAGAATGATAATGATAATAATGATAGTACATATGTTAATAATTATTCTAATAATACTAATAAGTACCTAATGATACTAATACTAATATTAATAACAATAATAATATTTTGTGTTATTTTGATAATAATAACAATCTTAATCATTACAATAGTAATAATACATATATTAGTAATAATAATAATAATGATAAAAATTATAATTTTAGTAACAATAACATTAATAATAATAATAATAATTTTGGTAATGAAATATACCTTCCAAAGCTTTTCAAAAAAAATATGTCCCGAACAGGGTTCGAACCCGAGACCTCTCGCTCACCCGCAAACACACTTAACCATTCTACCATTCTTGTTTTTCTGATTATACTACAACCCAAATATATATATCTAGTACTTGTTTCAACTAGTTCATCATCTTCTTCACCATAATTAAAATCAAACAGAGGCAATTTAACAACAACAAACGAAAGGGTTTTGAACTTAGGATTTATAAACAATCATGAAACAAAAAATAAAAGTGTTCTTGTAATTAAGAAAATTAAAAAAAAAACTAAAAACTAGCCTACTGCTGAAGCTAGTAGCTTCCAAAAAAAAATATGTTTTCAGTTTTGAGTTCGTTTTGGACAATCTTTACAACATGAAATATGTTTCAAATCGTTCCTAAAAAATATTGGAATCGTCAATTGAAATTAAAACATTAAAATAAGCTCTAATTTCTCGATGAACAAATTAGTTGACTTTTGACAAAATAACTTTGACTCGCAAATTCGAATTCGTTATTAAGAATTGGAACTTGAGATTTTACAGAAAGTTTAAGTAAATGATTCCTAATAACTCTGCATTTTTAGTTTTTGAAATTTGTTTCGAGTTCAAGTTTTTGTATATCACTGTCAAGAACCCATGAACTCAAAAGTTGATTTTTAGATTAAGACTGTTATAGATTATGATTACAACATGAATTGTGTTGCAAATCATCCCTATAATCTTTATGGATCATCAAATTAACTGGAGACATCAAAACAAATTCGAATTTGATTCAAGAACACTCAGTTGACTTTTAAAACCAAAACTTTGACTCCAAAATTAGAATTCGATAGAAAGAATTGAGGATTGAAAACTTACAGATAGTTTAGATAGACGATTCCTAACAAGACTGTATTATTACATATTGGAAATTTGTTCGAATTTGAAATATGGTAAAAATTACCAAGAACAGAGGTGTTGAGCTTATTTTGTGATTTTTGGTTTGTAATTCAATCCTTAACTTCAGTAGTTCATTTATAATGTAAAAATCTTTGTTTTTGAAGTTGACAGATAACAAAATGCAAACATAAAACAAAAATTTTAAAGCTTGATCGTGATATGTAACAAACTGGGAATCTATTTGTACTTATTATTATTTTTTTATATAATTATTATAAATATAAATATAATAATAATGGTACTTTAAATATAAAAATAATAATAATATAAATAATAAAAATAATGTTTTTTATTAATCATAATAACCTTAATGATAATTATAACAAGTTTGTATCTTGAAAAATAACAATACTTATAATTATTTTAGTAATTTTAATAATAATAATAATGATATTAATAATATTAATATTGTTAGAAATACTAATATTAATATAACATATTATGCGTATTAAATTTAATATTACTGTTACTAATATTATTATTAGTATTAATATTAATAATGAAATTAATGATCTTAATATAGCACTTATATTCAAATTTGTAATTACCTTTACTATACTAATATTACAATTTATTATTAATTAGGTAATTTTTAACATATCTTCTATATTTAATAATTATACATTTTTATATAGTACAATATACATAAATACGTTTTAAATACACGTTGCAAGTTATTTATATATCTAACAACCAATATTCCAACTTAAGTTATTTAAACAAAGACATTTTAATAACAAGTTCTATTATAACGAAAAACGTTTTCGCACTTTTGAAAATAGATCAATCAAGTATTATGAAATTCAATTCTCCATTAACTTCTGTCTGACACTAGATAAGTGATTCTTTGTTCTCATTTAAAAATCACTTTACCATTTATTCCGAATACCGTTAAAAAGAAACGATTTCTCAAATTAACGTGAGCCTCGTAACAGAGACTCGTAATCATAATTCAATGTATCTGATAATTCAATCATATGATATTATCTTTTAATTCCATCAATAACTATATTGATAAAATATCGTAACAAACACATTTATGTAAAGTATTATACATCTAATACCTTAACGTTTTCAATTAATAAGTATATATTATATATACATATCTATATACACATAAATGTTCGTGAATCGTCAGACATGGTCAAAGGGTAATTGATTACATGAATATAGATTTCAAAACTTTCGAGACTCAACATTACAGATTTTGCTTATCGTGTCGGAAACATATAAAGATTAAAGTTTAAATTTGATCGGAAATTCCCGGGTCATTACATCCGGAACGTAAATCGATCTTCGAATAAACCGACGAGCCTTGTAGTTGATCAAATAAGTCATCGATTCTCGGTAGTGGGTAACGGTTCTTGATGTTAAGTTTGTTCAACTCTTGGTAGTCAATACACAACCTGAATGTACCATCCTTCTTTTTGACAAACAAAACAGGAGCTCCCCATGGTGATGTACTTGGTCGTATGAAACCACGCTCTAAAAGTTCTTGTAATTGGCTTTGAAGTTCCTTCATTTCACTGGGTGCGAGTTTGTGTGGAGCACGAGCTATTGGTGCAGCTCCCGGTACAAGATCTATTTGAAATTCAACGGATCGGTGTGGAGGTAATCCCGGTAATTCTTTCGGAAATACATCGGGAAATTCTTTTGCGACGGGAACATCATTGATGCTCTTTTCTTCAGTTTGTACTTTATCGATGTGTGCTAGAATAGCATAGCAACCCTTTCTTATTAGCTTTTGCACCTTCAAATTACTAATAAGATTTAGCATCGCGTTGCTCTTTTCTCCGTACACCATTAAGAGTTTTCCTTCATCTCGTACAATGCGAATTGCATTTTGTAACATACGATCTCTGCTTTCACCTCTTTCAACCAGTCCATGCCGATTATCACATCAAAACTCCCTAACTCTACTGGTATCAAATCAATCTTAAACGTTTCGCTACCCAGTTTAATTTCTCGATTCCGACATATATTATCTGCCGCAATTAATTTACCGTTTGCTAATTCTAGTATAAACTTATTATCCAAAGGCGTCAATGGACAACTTAATTTAGCACAGAAATCCTTACTCATATAGCTTCTATCCGCACCCGAATCAAATAAAACATAAGCAGATGTATTATCAATAAGAAACGTACCCGTAACAAGCTCTGGGTCTTCCTGCGCTTCAACCGCATTAATGTTGAAGACTCTTCCTCGGCCTTGCCCATTATTATCCCCCTGATTTGGGCACATATTTTTGTAATGGCCCTTCTTCCCGCATCCGAAACAGGTAATGTCGGCATAACTTGTTCCGGCATTATTTGTTCCCTTAGCCATTGATCCGTAGATTTCGCACTTTGTCGCACCATGGCCCTTTCTATTACACTTAGTACACACTGCTGTAGATAGCCCAGTTGGATGGTATCCTTCACATCTCTGGCAGAATTTCTGCCTCTTGTTATTATTGTTGGGATTGTTGTTGTTGCGGTTGTTATTGTTGTTTAAACGGTTGTTGTAGTTGTTGCTAGGGTGGTTGTTGTTGTTGCATTTGTTGTTACGAAAATTGGTGCGATTGTAGTTGTGATTGTTGGGTTGATTATAGAAATTGTGACCCTTGTCACTGGTTTCTTCCCATTTTCTCTTGACTTGTTTCGTATTGGCTTCTTCGACCGCCTATTCTTTAATCCTTTCCTCAATTTGATTTATAAGTTTATGAGCCATTCGACTTGCCTTTTGTATGGAGGCGGACTCGTGTGAACTTATATCCTCTTGGATCCTTTCCAGTAACCCTTTTACAAATGTGTCGATTTTCTCTTTTTCATCTTTGAACGCTCCCGGACACAATAGGCACAACTCTATGAATCGTCGTTCGTACGTGGTAATATCAAACCCTTGTGTTCATAACCCTCTAAGCTCTACCTTGAGCTTATTGACCTCGTTTCTGGGACGGTACTGCTCGTTCATTAAGTGTTTGAATACTGACCACGGTAGTGCATAAGCAGCATCTTGCCCCACATGTTCTAGATAAGTGTTCCACCATGTTAACGCAGTACCCGTGAAGGTATGCGTAGCGTACTTTACTTTGTCTTCTTCAGTGTACTTACTTATTGTGACAACCCGGAAATTTCCAACCAAATTTAAACTTTAATCTTTATATGTTTCCGACACGATAAGCAATATTTGTTAAGTTAAATTTCAAGAATTTTAAACTATGTTCATACATTCATTCAACCTCGACCAAGTTCCAACGATTCACGAACCATTAAATGAATATGATTATATATGTATATGTGTATATATATTATAACTTGAAACGTAAACAAAATATTAGATTAAATACTTTATATGATTGTATCTGTTTCAAAATGTTTATCAATGGAATTAGAAGATAAGATCAAATGATTGAATTATCAGATATATTGAATTATGATTACAAGTCTCTGTTGAAAGGCCCACGTTGATTTGAGAAATCTTTTCATTTTAACAATATTCGGAAAATGGTAAAGTGATTTATAAATATGAACAAATTGTCAATCATTGAGAACTAGACAAAGGATAGTGGAAGATTGAATCTCATAAAGACTCGATTGATCTATTTAGTTTCAAACGTACAAAAACGTTTTCAGTTTAAAAAGAACTTTATTATTAAAATGTATATAACTTTTATAAATATCTAGAACCACTTTTGACAACTCATTACTTAACTAGTATGATAAAGATAAAGATAACGATATTTATATTTTATTTTATTAAATATATATAACGATTTAAATTAATATTATATATATTTATACTCGTATTATACGTACATAGTTTTATACTTTTACTATACTTAAACTTTACCTTTTACTTTATTTTTACTTTACTTTAACTTTAATAATTCATACTTTAATAATTCACTTTAATAATTCATACTTTAATAATTCACTTTAATAATTCATACTTTAATAATTCACTTTAATAATTCATACTTTAATAATTTACTTTAATAATTCATACTTTAATAATTCACTTTAATAATTCAAAAATCTATTATAAATAGAATTCAATAGGTTTCTTTATTTCATAGAAACTTGAAAATAGTTTTCTCTAAACTCTCTCAATCGATTTACGTATATATATTTACTCCGTATTATCTCAAGATATTATTAGTATACATAAAATATTACGACGGAGTGCTGTCCGAGTGATTTCGAAGTTGTTTTTTCGAGTGGGATAAGATTAAGAAAATTATGGGTTATAGCTATGGAGGTGATTGAGTATGGTTCATGGGTATGCTCGTGAGGTCAATATAGTGTTTATCATCTCCGTTGCGTTTACGTACCTTTCCTGCAATATTGAATCTCGGTATTGATATGTGAGTACTCATAATTTAATTTTTACATACTAATAGTGTATCCCTGACTAGTGCTCGAGTATATAGGATTATGCATGCTTGTACTTTTGATATTGCCATTAGATAGGTTATGTTGATTCCTGAATTAGTTACATATACGATTGAGATAAGGTATAAGATATGCATGTCGTTGGAAAGCTAGCGAAAAATAGTTGAATTTTGGTTTAAGAATCACTTGAATCCAAGTAATGGTTAGAAAGTTATGAAATAAACAAATTGCATAATTAATTTCGTAATTAAAATTGCTGATGATAATTAGTGAACTAATTTTCTGGGTTATAAAAAGTGATTATTTGGATTCTACTCGTCGATTAGATGAATTTTCATATAAAGCACGTCTCGTTTCGTTGAACGGTTGTCAAGTTATGGACAAAAGAAGTTTTGCAAATTTTGATGAAATGTCGAAACGGGAACTGAAATTCTCGCTGATCTGCGTTGTTTCATATATAAAAAAAAATACCAGTGAATTCTTTGCTGTAAGGTCTAATAAACAACTCTAGCCGTTTGTCAATTCGAGTCTCGATGATTTTTCTAAAAATCATCAAAGTTGACAGTTTGGTCACATTTTAAAATTCTAAAAAGAGCTGAAACTTTTTTATTTAAAAATGTCAGTTTTGTATCAGTTGTCATGGTCGGCCTGATATGTGTTTACTCTTGCCAAAAATCATGTTATATCTTTGTGGTAACGAGAATTTGCAGGCTTTGACCGTTTGTCAATACGAATTTTGAGGAATTTTCTAAAAATCTCCAAAGTAGGCTACTCGGTCACTTTTGTAAATTTATTAAAGCTGAAAAATTAACTTTGAAACGCCGAAAACGCGTTGGCAACTACGAGTTGTCTAGGTTTAGTTTACTTCTGTAATATTTATGCTTAATTTTTTTGGTAATGTGTAACTTTTATCTTTGACCGTTTATCAATCGGAGTTCCGATAATTTTTCTAAAAATAGCTGAAGTGGCCCGTTTAGTCATGTTTGACCGAAAATCATTTTTGTATAAGTTATTATATATTTGCATGAGACCTCATTTTTACTTTGACCTTTGACTTTTGACTTTGAAGTTTGACTTTTCCTGTTAACTTTTCAGTTAACTTTTTGTATTGATTTTCTCAAAAAAAAAAAAAAAAAAAAAAAAAAAAAACCTAAAATACTATTTTATGATTATGAAACCATTTGTGTTACGTTGTTTCACACGTCACCTTTTACTAGAATCTTAATTGAGCATGAGTAATATAACATGTTACTATACTGTAGAGTTAGACTCGAGCTATAGGATAGGATTACACTATGACCTGACCTAAATTGCTATACAAATATTGACCAACATATAAATATATATAATTAACATAGGTTCGTGAATCCGAGGCCAACCTTGCACTTGTTCAATGACGTTATATGTATTTTTACTACGAAATACAGTATGGTGAGTTTCATTTGCCTTTTTACCCTTTATATTTTTGGGACTGAGAATACATGCGCCTTTATAAATGTTTGACGAAATAGACACAAGTAATTGAAACTACATTCTATGGTTGAATTATCGAAATCGAATATGTCCCTTTTTATTAAAGTCTGGTAATCTAAGAATTAGGGAACAGACACCCTAATTGACGCGAATCCTAAAGATAGATCTATCGGGCCTAACAAACCCCATCCAAAGTACCGGATGCTTTAGTACTTCGAAATTTATATCATGTCCGAAGGAGGATCCCGGAATGATAGGGGATATTCTTATATGCATATTGTTAATGTCGGTTACCAGGTGTTCACCATATGAATGATTATTTTTGTCTCTATGCATGGGACGTATATTTATGAGAACTGGAAATGAAATTCTTGTGGTCTATTAAAATGATGGAAATAAATGATTATGATAAACTAATGAACTCACCAACCTTTTGGTTGACACTTTAAAGCATGTTTATTCTCAGGTGTTAAAGAAATCTTCCGCTGTGCATTTGCTCATTTTAAAGATATTACTTGGAGTCTTTCATAGCATATTTCGAAGAACGTTGCATTCGAGTCATTGAGTTCATCAAAGATTATTATTAAATCAATTTATAGTTGGATAGTGGATATTATGAAATGGTATGCATGCCTGTCAATTTTCGGTGTAAAGAAAGATTGTCTTTTAAAAACGAATGCAATGTTTGTAAAATGTATCATATAGAGGTCAAATACCTCGCAATGTAATCAACTATTGTGAATCGTTTATAATGTATATGAACGGGTCCTTTCAGTTGGTATCAGAGCGGTGGTCTTAGCGAACCAGGTCTGCATTATTGTGTCTAACAGATAAGTCGATAGGATGCATTAGTGAGTCTGGACTTCGACCGTGTCTGCATGTCAATAGTTTTGCTTATCATTTTGTGTCAAAAATTAACTACTTATCATCCTCAAGAAATTACCTGCTTATCATTTTTAGTCTAAGACACGTCTTGCTGCATTGATTGCATGAATAGTGTATAGACAAAAATTCATATCTTAGCGTATCTGCTAAATCATATCTTATCGTATCTATTACTGTAAACGTTGCCTGATATATCCCGTAAATTCCTCCGTAATTTACGAAATCTTTTGTTCTATATATATGGATATTCTATGTAATTAGAATACCATCCGATAACCGAAAATCATTTCATATCGAAAAAAAAAAATCCTTATTCAATCGTACGAAATGGAATTCATCATTAATTCAAGTTCCTCGGATTTCGAAATGGAATCCCACTCCAGCTCCGAAAGCAGTGTGACCGGAATAGATCAACCAATCAGTCATCACCTATTCTGGATGAATTGGGGATGTGTTCGTAGCCTCCTCAATCATTGGAGACAAGAAGAAGGTGATCCCTTCCATCCACCACATTGCCCTCTTGACGAAGAACCTGAAGCACTTACCGGCGAACCTGTCCGAAACACCATTTTCTCGCTCATTTCCAGATTATCTCGTCACGATTATATATTACATCAAATTTTAGATTTTATTTATCCGCTCGTCCGAACTGACAATTACCCCGGTGTAATAGAAGAAGTCAACGAGCTTCGCGCTCGGGTAGTGGCTTTGGAGAATATGGTGCAGAGATTACAAACACCAGCAGCAGCATCAGCAGCATAACCAGTAACACCATCATCAAAGCCAATAGTACCATTACCACCCCAACCACAACCACGTCGTAAACCTCAGCTTTACACTCTGTCCCACGAGCACCAATGTCATACGCCCTGTAGATACCAAGGAATACCAACAACAATAACCGACGAAGTATTAATTCATAACTTCATTGGAGAAACATTCCGCGCAGATTATGTAATCTCTAAAGTCTTAGAGATTATCTAATCTAGCCCTAACCATAAATTAGTTAAGCGAACCAATATGATAGAAGGAAGAGTAGAAACCCTGACAAAAATGGTGTGTGATTAACAAGCTAAACTTGTTTTACCAACAGCATCAACAGTACCGTCAGCGTCACCAGCATCATCAGTACAGTCAACATCAGAATCAACAACACCTATAACATCACAAACTCCGTCAGCTCAAGAATCACTATGGACATCATTACGAATCAATAACCCGTATATCGTATCAACGAGTTATGAAGAATTAACTCATTCCCTTTGAAGAAATTATATGTATATTTTATATATTTTGAAATAAAAATAAATCTTTCCGTGCTAAGCTATTGTGTGTGAATCTTAACTACTCGGTTAATTCATATTACAAATATGCAATAATGTACGTCCTTCGGCCGCAACTTAACCAGCGTTAACTACAATCTCTGTCGCAATTCAACAAATTCCAATTCATAATAAATCAAGTATATATTTGATTTTACACTTTCATCATCGATGTACCTGAAACTTTTCAGATAACATCATTCGTACTTTGCGAAATTCACAAGAATTCCACGAACTGAACATCATACATCAACAAATAACGAAGTATTGATTCATAATTTCAATGTCATTAAAGAAATACTGCGTAAAAGTTATGTACTTTTTAAAGCCTTTAGGGATTATTCAATTCTAGTTTCAACCGTAAATCAAATGAGTTTAATTTAACATTAACTCATTAAATCTATGTTACATCTGAAGAAAATATACATATATATATTTTCATAAAGACTGTAATAAAATTCTTTTGTACAAAATATTAATTGTGAAATTTTTTTTAACGAGTAGGTAATACCCGAGAGATATATAAATTCACAATTAATATATTACATTCTTCGAATCTGATTCAGCAAATCATCCATTATACTCCCTACTTTCACAACAATATACATTCTTTTATAGAAATCAAAACAACCATACTCATTCAAAATTTAATTACATATTCTGATTTTGAAATCTCAAAATTCAACTTGAGATATGACCAAAATCATCACTCTTAGATCCTTACATCTTTCACAAGCTATATTTTGACTTCAAAACTGTGTTAGAACATCAAATGTATGTTAACGATTACAATCTGTATAACGACCCTCATTTTTTCCATTCTATATTTTTCCAATATTAAAAGCCCAAACAATATAATTAAAACTTAATGATTAAACTTTAATCAACAATTGTTAAGTGTTAAGAGTTAGAAAACATATTAATTAACTTTGTACAAAAATTGACAAGTTAATAAAAGATGAAAATAATAAACTGTTAGTCGACACTCACTGCTAATTAAAATTTATGCATTTATGTAATATTATAACTAATAACCTATAAGTAATAAATAAAAAGTGACATTTATATAAATAATAAAACAATTGGGAACTAAATATATACAAGTCATGAATTAGTAAAAAGAAAATAATACTTATCATGTAGTAAATGTAAAAATAATAATAATAATAATAGTAATAATAATGAGACTAAAAAAATCTTACATCCTTATGTTGACTAAAAATAAAGTGTAAACTAGTACATCCTTATGTTGACTAATTATAAACTAGTACCACCTATTGTTGACTAAAAATTATAAAACAAAATAAAATCATTAATTAGAACATCCTTATGTTGACTAACACTCTAATACTTGAACTATATAAACACCTAGTTTCTCATTCACAAATCACACCAAAATCCTCTCTCAAAAACAATCTCTCCCTCTCCCTCTCTTGTGGTATTCGGATCTTCAAGCTTGTTCTTCGTGTTCTTCAAGAATCTTCAAGGAGTTCTTCAAGATTTTCAAGGCTTTGATCTTCCATCTTCATCGTGTTCATCTTTTCTTTGTTAATTATCTTGAATCTTCAAAGGTATAACATAAACCCTAAACTATTTACATAAACTTTGATCTTTGATAATTCATATTCATATTATAAACTTGTTATTCATAAGTATATACATAAACACACCTAGATTTATATATACATATATACATGTAAAAAAAAATATTTATATATATATATATACATATATATACGAATTATATATACATATACATATTAAAACCTTAAACCCTAATTACACCTAAACTATAATTCTTAAACCCTAATTAATTAAACTCTAAACATTTATGAAACCCTAGGACATTAATTACTAAACCCTAGTTATTAATTACTACTTTAATTAACTAACCCTAATTAATGAAACCCTAATACTACTTATACTAGTACTTAACATGTATACACTATTACTATTACTAGCACCTATAACCTACTAATTATATTGTAGCACAAAAACATTTTGGGATATGTATTAGAGATGTATAGATCTTCGAACTTTCTTGACGAATGGTTTCTACGAGATTCTAGGCAGAGGGTTTGGATTTCCGATTTAAAGGGTCCTATGGCTCAAGCCCCTAGATCTAAATTAGCCATTCGAAGGGAAAGGGGTGATTGGAAGCTTATCTAATACGGCAAGTATCCTAAAATGGAAACACTCATAAAAGTAGAAACTCTCTAGTCATAGAAACTTAGTAAAATAAGAAACTTTCTAAAAATAGAAACTTTATAAAAATAGTAACTTACTAGGAATAGAAACTTAGTAAAACAAACTATACTTAAACACATACTTAAACTTAAACATGGGCAAAACACTTAACTACTCTTAAATGTCAATAGGTTGACTTTCCTGCTCACTCGTTCAACTCTCTATTCCGAGGAATAACTCTCTCTACTTACTAAGGTGAATTCATAGCCCCACTCTTTATTGCTAGCAAACTTATTTAACTTATTTGGGGTGAGACACATGCTGCTTTTACTATTTACAATTTAGACACAAGTACCAACTGCTAAAACTATGCTATACCCGGCTACGTCCGACTAAGTCCCTACAGTGATATTTTTAAGTGCTGCGGCATGCTTATTTATTGGGGGTAGGCCTATCGGGAGTAACGTCCCCGATACATTTGACTCAGTCTTTGTATTACTTGATAATGAAATTTAAACCGACAAGGACAGACACAACTTGTCATGGGGCAAACTTGAACGTTTAGTCTAAATATCACGCACTGGCATAACTTTTGGATCTGCGAGATCTACTTTTTGATCCTGCGGGAGATCAACTTTACAACTAAATCTTGTGGTCTAAAAACAACGATAACTACTTTTGTTAAACCTATGAACTTCACTCAACCTTTTTGGTTGACACTTTAGCATGTTTTGTCTCAGGTGCTGTTTGATTCAAGCTTTCTTATCTACTACTTATGTGATGCTACTTGGACTTAGGATCAAGAGATATCGCATTTATTACTTCTGCATATGAACAATTACTTTATCGTTATTTCCATTATTGTAACGACATTTCATTTTCCGCTGCGTACTCAATAAAGTTAAATTTTCTCATTTAGTATTGTTCTCGTATTATAATATGTTGGTTTATTTGATATTAGTAACGTTTCTTCCAGACCCTATTGGGAGGACGTTACAGATTGGTATCAGAGCATAACCAGGCTGTTATAGAGAACCAGGATTGCATTTTTATGTGTGCCTTACTTGCTAGCTAGGGTGCCTTAGCAATCTAGGAAACTATAACCTTTCCTGCCTTACACTTAAAGCACTTAGGATTGCCTTATAATCTTAACAATCATGCTTTACCAAACTTGACTTAAAGATTCTAATCAAAGTCTCTTTCCTAATGTAGGACTACAACTTTTCTTGACCATAGTGCCTTTAATTGTTGCCTTTAACTGTTAAATGCTACACTATACTTTAGAAACTTTACTTATCTTAGAATGATGAGCTAATCTAAGAACTCTGCTCACTTTCCTGAGTACTATCCAATTACACCACCGCATCTAAATGCGACACAATGATTTCAGAAATTCTTGACATTCATAAGTCATCTATCATGGTTATGTGTATTACATATGTATTACATGAAATATTATCCATGATTTTGAAACTTTTATAATTGTTACTACTCACACACAAACGTATATAACTCCCTGTTATATCACGTACCTATATGCCTTATGCCTTTATGCATCGGTTTATGAATCGAAAAATGTCATTGGCTTATCACAGTATACGAATTGAAAGTCTTTAATCAAAAGATTATTAGATTACATACTTATCACTTTATGATCTCGACACGTCATACTGCCATTATTAAAGTATAGACACATCATATCTTATTATATCTTATCGTATCTATCCCAATAGATTTTGTCTAACACTTTTCCTAAATTCCCTCCATAAATTACGGAAATCTTTTTGCTATATACACGTATTCGAGGAGACGAATATATCATCCAGTATTCAACACTAATCTCATATCAAAAACCCTAATTCCAAACACATAATATGGATTCCTCGAACTCTTCGAGCTCCAATGGCAGCGTAACCGGAATGAACCAACCAATCAGCCATCATCTATTTTGGATGAATTGGGGATGGGTTCGTAGTAAACTTAATCAATGGAGACAAGAAGAAGGTGATCCCTTCCACCAACCGAATTCACCTCTTGGTGAAGAACCTGAAGCACTTACTGGCGAACCCGTTCGGAACACTATTTTCACCCTCATTTCCAGGATATCCAGTCACGAATATATAATATCTAAAATTTTAGATCTTATTCATCCACTTGTCCGAACCGCCAATCATCCCGGAATAATAGAAGAAGTCAACGAGCTTCGCGCTCGAGTAGTGGCTCTGGAGAATATGGTGCGAAACCTACGAACACCAGCAGCAGCACCAGCAGCATAACCAGTACCATCGGCATCACCACCAACATCACCACCAACATCACCAGCTTCACCAACGACAACATCCGCATTCCACGCCTTAACATCACACTCAGTACCTCAAACATCAACATCATACGCCCCATAGATACCAAGGAATATTAGTAATAATGAGTTAAGATGTATTGACTCATTCTTCCTGAAGAATTACATATGTATACTTTATATATATGGATTGGAACAATAATAAATCTTTTCGTACTAAGCTATTACGTGTGAATCTTAACTAGTATGTACTACATGGTTAATTCATATCACAATATGCTATGATGTACATCTTTTGTTAATAACTTAACAATCGTTAATCATTGCTTCAATACAATAAACTCCATTTCGTAATAAACCAAGTGTATTACTCAAATACATGATTGATTGTATACTTTAATTTTCGATGTACTCGAAACTTTCTAGAAAATATCATTAGTGCCTTATGAATTTCACAAGAATTCCAAGAGCACCAACATCATATACCGAAGTATATCAATAACAATGAACGATGAAGTATTAATTCATAACTTCATTAGCGAAATATTTCACGACAATTATGAAATCTCTAAGGTTTTGGAGATTATTTATTCTCGTTTCAACAACAAATCAAATGAGTTTAATATTATATTAGCTCATTAAAACCATGATTACATCTGAAGAATACATATATGAACGTATATCTTCTCTTTTGTACAAACTGTTAATTGTAAAAAATATTTTAACGGGTAGGTAAAACCCGAGAGATATTCATATCTCATATAAATATGTTACATTGTACATTCTTCCATTCTGATTCAGCAGTTGTTAACTATACTACTTACATTCACATGATATATGTATATGTTCACCAAAGAAAAACCATTTTCATACAAATTCAGTTACATACTCTGATTTTGACATATCGGAACTTAAGTAAAGCTTTAGCAAGTGTTATCTTCCTAAAGATCACTACATTCATGAATTATATTCATTCGTATTCTATGATGAATTATCAAATCAAACCACCGAACTTACCATTCCTTACTTTTGAAAATCACAACATTTCTTCGTCAACCGTTAGATCCATTGATGGATGCATCTTACGCTTAAACACTTCAAATTTAAAATTCTTGAAAACATCCTTTGAATCTTGACGATCGCAATCAGCGTTTAATCATCTAAAAATGAAATTTCTTGAAACCATTTCGGATTGATAACCGATGATTCAAATATGGCTGCATTAAATGCAGAGGAAACAGAATAATTGTAGATGGTCTTAAGGGCCAACAGTTTGATAATAAAGAATGGTACGTTGGAAAAGCTCAAAAGAAAATTTGGAACTGAAAAACGGATTGAGCTAACCATGGAGGAGACCAAGGACAAACACAAGGGTCAAACCCTATATTCAAAGAATCCAGGTAATTTTGGATCCAGTGAAATCTTTAGAGAATATCTTGCTCCGAAGTCATGTTAAAAGCTTGCGGAAAATTTTTCTTCATCAACTTTCGAACTTAGAAATTCCAAAATATCATCATAAATATCCTCTATATTTCGAAAGATATCTTCATAACGATTCATGTCCGCAATTAAGTATCTCTTTGCGATATCTTTATAAAGGAAACTGTTTTAGTTTCTATATTCTGTAAAATTCGAGTTTAAATTATAAATGCTTTGAAGAAGTGTTGGGAATTGAAGCATGAGTTAGTATAATATAATGACGTCAGGCCAACGTGATTATATTACAGTAAGTCATGCTAAGTTTTTAATGGAAGATGATGATTCATAGATTTTATAATCATCATTTTCCATGTTACACGACTCTTACATTCTATTTAACCTCTAAATATATCAAGAACATATTTTTCTTGATGATTCGGTCTTTTCCGGATATTCTGGTAATATGACAAATCAAATCGTGCTATTACATTTCCTTTCTACTTTATATATTATGATCATTCGAAACTTCATACCTATGAATTCTGGACCATTACTCGCTTGACTTGAAGTCGGGAAGAAGAAACAAAAGCATAAAGCTCCGACATATAAGGGAAAATATAAAGCCCGATAACGACTCCGAAATTACAAACCGTGTATATCAATGCGTATAGCAATATAAAGACACGGGATAATTAAAAACACTATAACCCCAAGAGCATAGTAGAAGTAAACAGATTCCTCTGGCGGTAAAAGAAAAAGAAGAATGACTGCATAGATGGTCAATATAATAACCAGGATCAGAACTGGATTAAGCATTTTCTTAATCTTTTGGAAGTTTGAATTGAGAAAGAAAGTATAGAAGTGGTGAAGATAATGAAACGAAAGAAGCTAATTTATAGCAAAATTCCAAACACATCAATCGAGGCAAATCACCGCATTTAATCAAACAAATCTCAAAATTTCGTAAATACCGGAGAATCAAATCTTATAGATTACGAAGATTTCCTTTAATTCCTTGAATTCCGGAAATCAATCGTGACTACGTCAAAAGTTAAGGCGAACATTTAATTTTCTCATTTCACTCTTTTATGATAGCTTCATTTATACACTTCCTATAAACGAATCGTTTTATCCATATTATTCAATAGTGATAAAACTTTATTTTTCAACTTATATTCATCATTAAAATATTCTTGTTGTAAACAATGAAGATCTCTATCAAATTTCATGACTGTGATTTTCACGAACTCCTCTTTGTTTGTCTGCCCTAATATTGTGGCATAAAATGCTCAAGGTTTTAAATGAGCTCAGTACTATTCATAACACATTTCATGTATCCAATTTACTGAAATGACTTGTATAACATCATCATTTTGAATGATATTCGCATTAATGATAAAATGCACTTCGTTAAATAACCTATAGAAATCATGGAAGGAGAGGTCAAACAAACGCGTAAAAGCAATATACCTATCGTTAAAGTCCGTTGGAATTCGCGTAGAGGCCCCGAATATACCTGGGAACGCAAAGACCATATGAAACGGAAATATCCCCATCTCTTCTCAACTGCTGATGCAAACGAGGAAACTACCTAAAAACTTCGGGACGAAGTTTTCAATAACGGGGAGGTACTATAACGACCCTCATTTTTTCCATTCTATATTTTTCCAATATTAAAAGCCCAAACAATATAATTAAAACTTAATGATTAAACTTTAATCAACAATTGTTAAGTGTTAAGAGTTAGAAAACATATTAATTAACTTTGTACAAAAATTGACAAGTTAATAAAAGATGAAAATAATAAACTGTTAGTCGACACTCACTGCTAATTAAAATTTATGCATTTATGTAATATTATAACTAATAACCTATAAGTAATAAATAAAAAGTGACATTTATATAAATAATAAAACAATTGGGAACTAAATATATACAAGTCATGAATTAGTAAAAAGAAAATAATACTTATCATGTAGTAAATGTAAAAATAATAATAATAATAATAGTAATAATAATGAGACTAAAAAAATCTTACATCCTTATGTTGACTAAAAATAAAGTGTAAACTAGTACATCCTTATGTTGACTAATTATAAACTAGTACCACCTATTGTTGACTAAAAATTATAAAACAAAATAAAATCATTAATTAGAACATCCTTATGTTGACTAACACTCTAATACTTGAACTATATAAACACCTAGTTTCTCATTCACAAATCACACCAAAATCCTCTCTCAAAAACAATCTCTCCCTCTCCCTCTCTTGTGGTATTCGGATCTTCAAGCTTGTTCTTCGTGTTCTTCAAGAATCTTCAAGGAGTTCTTCAAGATTTTCAAGGCTTTGATCTTCCATCTTCATCGTGTTCATCTTTTCTTTGTTAATTATCTTGAATCTTCAAAGGTATAACATAAACCCTAAACTATTTACATAAACTTTGATCTTTGATAATTCATATTCATATTATAAACTTGTTATTCATAAGTATATACATAAACACACCTAGATTTATATATACATATATACATGTAAAAAAAAATATTTATATATATATATATACATATATATACGAATTATATATACATATACATATTAAAACCTTAAACCCTAATTACACCTAAACTATAATTCTTAAACCCTAATTAATTAAACTCTAAACATTTATGAAACCCTAGGACATTAATTACTAAACCCTAGTTATTAATTACTACTTTAATTAACTAACCCTAATTAATGAAACCCTAATACTACTTATACTAGTACTTAACATGTATACACTATTACTATTACTAGCACCTATAACCTACTAATTATATTGTAGCACAAAAACATTTTGGGATATGTATTAGAGATGTATAGATCTTCGAACTTTCTTGACGAATGGTTTCTACGAGATTCTAGGCAGAGGGTTTGGATTTCCGATTTAAAGGGTCCTATGGCTCAAGCCCCTAGATCTAAATTAGCCATTCGAAGGGAAAGGGGTGATTGGAAGCTTATCTAATACGGCAAGTATCCTAAAATGGAAACACTCATAAAAGTAGAAACTCTCTAGTCATAGAAACTTAGTAAAATAAGAAACTTTCTAAAAATAGAAACTTTATAAAAATAGTAACTTACTAGGAATAGAAACTTAGTAAAACAAACTATACTTAAACACATACTTAAACTTAAACATGGGCAAAACACTTAACTACTCTTAAATGTCAATAGGTTGACTTTCCTGCTCACTCGTTCAACTCTCTATTCCGAGGAATAACTCTCTCTACTTACTAAGGTGAATTCATAGCCCCACTCTTTATTGCTAGCAAACTTATTTAACTTATTTGGGGTGAGACACATGCTGCTTTTACTATTTACAATTTAGACACAAGTACCAACTGCTAAAACTATGCTATACCCGGCTACGTCCGACTAAGTCCCTACAGTGATATTTTTAAGTGCTGCGGCATGCTTATTTATTGGGGGTAGGCCTATCGGGAGTAACGTCCCCGATACATTTGACTCAGTCTTTGTATTACTTGATAATGAAATTTAAACCGACAAGGACAGACACAACTTGTCATGGGGCAAACTTGAACGTTTAGTCTAAATATCACGCACTGGCATAACTTTTGGATCTGCGAGATCTACTTTTTGATCCTGCGGGAGATCAACTTTACAACTAAATCTTGTGGTCTAAAAACAACGATAACTACTTTTGTTAAACCTATGAACTTCACTCAACCTTTTTGGTTGACACTTTAGCATGTTTTGTCTCAGGTGCTGTTTGATTCAAGCTTTCTTATCTACTACTTATGTGATGCTACTTGGACTTAGGATCAAGAGATATCGCATTTATTACTTCTGCATATGAACAATTACTTTATCGTTATTTCCATTATTGTAACGACATTTCATTTTCCGCTGCGTACTCAATAAAGTTAAATTTTCTCATTTAGTATTGTTCTCGTATTATAATATGTTGGTTTATTTGATATTAGTAACGTTTCTTCCAGACCCTATTGGGAGGACGTTACAATCTGTGTTCAAACCCTTCGAAAATTTCTGAAGACACTTCGAATGATGAGCAATCAAAAAGATGATCCAACCACATGTTACCCACAGTTATGTACCTGAAAAACTCTTGAAACCAAAGTAAAAGTTTAAACAACGTATCGCGTCAGATTCTTTAGCATTTATTAGCAAAAATAACTTTGCGACTCCTATTCAAAGTAGCCAGTTTTGTCACAGCTCCAGCAAGTCAACTTCGACTTTTCAGTCAGACTAACCTTATTATAACCTTGAGATATACACCATCGTTACCAGGGAACCTTTTACATTCCACCACATTATTAACAGATGTATCAACAACTTCATTACCCTTTGACTTTAGCCTCTCCAAAAAGTCATTATAATTATTCATTGAAACCCCATCATTTACTCATTCGCATCTTGTAATGAGAATTTCCATACGAATCATTGGGAATTAGCAATCAGTATTTTGAAATCTCGCAGCATGTCTACGCCAACAGTTATATGTGTATATATAACGTCTATCTTCTGGACTTAATATGAATGTGATGATTCTGAAAAACACTTCCAACTACGAATTGGTTCTCCGAAAATGGAAAAATACTGATGAAGCAGCAAAAAAACTATAACCGACCTTAACAGTAAAAGTTTGATGATAATGAATAGGTGTGCTGGCAAAGCGCAGAAAAAGAGAAGTCTTGGAACTGGAAAACGGATTGAGCAAAGTAGGAAGGAGGCTGTGGACAAATTACAAAGACTGAACCTGACTTCAAAGGATCCAAATAATTCAGTATCTGCTGAAGTCATTAACGAATACCTTGCTCCTGACTCTAAACCCCTGCGGACAATATTCTTCATCATCCTCTGATATTAGATATTCTAAAATATCATCATATCTTTTATTATAAATATCCTCCATATTTCTGAAGATATTAATTTTTCTTATTTGAAATCATTTACCTCTTCGCGCTATCTGTATTACATCATAAAAGAAACTATTTTAGTTTCTAAATTCTGAAACATTCAAGTTTAAAATAGGAATATTTTGAAGTAGTGTTGGGAACTGAAGCATGAATTAGTATAATATAATGACACTTGATCAATGTGATTATATTACAGTAAGTCATGCTGAGTTTCTAAATAGAACGTGATGATTCACAGATCATAACATCATCATGTGCCATGTTATACGACTCTTGTATTCTATTTAACCTCTAAAATATCAAGAAAATATTTCTTGATGATTCGGCCTTTTCCAAGGTATTTTAGTAATTTGACAAGTCAAGATCGTGCCATCACAATTTCCTTCCTAGAACATTAACAATGTTCATTTCAAAATTCGTATCTGTGAATTCTGGATCATTACAAGCGGTGCTTAATCGCAAGAAGAAGAAACGAAAGGACAAAATTTCGAAATAGAAATTGGGGTATAAATTGCAGCAAATAAAAGAGAGCATTAACTGTAAATGATAATGATTATAGAAGACAGAAGCAGAGACTTTGAAATATAAGGGAACATATAAAGCCCAACGACAAACCAGAAATTATAAACCATATATATCGATGCATATAGCAATATAAAGACATGGGAGAACTAGGAACACTATAAACCCAAGAGTATAGTAGAAGTAAATAGATTCTTCCGGCGGTAGATGAAAAAAAAAGAAGAATGACCGATATGAAAGTTAGAAGTATATCGAGAATCAGAACTGTATGGAGCATATTGATGAATACTTTAAAATATGAGTTGAGGGGGAAAGAATAGAAGGTGATGAAACATGATTAAGAACTTAGAAATCAACAGATTTAACTCACACAATGGCAGAATAAGTGAATCAAACTCTCTAGTGAATAGGTTAAGTTTTTTTTTTTGATTAATTTAGTCAAACCACAACTAAATCAAGTGTGATTAGATCAACACCTAGAGCTATTATTCACCACCTGGGTGATTTGGACTGAGAGAGAATCAAAGGAGCTCACTAGATCTGAGTGTGTGTAACAAATGAGAGGCTTAACCTAAAATGAAGAACATAAGACTTTATATACCCCTGATGTTGATACACCCATACGATTCATTCATCACACGTACGAGTTGGCTTCATCAACCGTACGGGTGATCACTCACTCGTGTCTTATCATTTAGGTTGTAATTGTGACTTAGCTCAGCATCAACCATGCGTATGAGCCTGTCAGCCGTACTAGTGAGGCTTCACTCATACGTCTGACTAAGTCTAACATAGTCAAACATCTAAATCTCGTTCCTGTAGTTCCTGTAACCACATACAACCACGGATAGGATAATAACGAGCAATCATGGTGGCCTGTAAACTGTTGTACCCGCAATGGACATGGGTAGATGTCTAGAGACTTGCATAAAATGCATCAACAGATGGTGTGAGTTGTAAGGAAATGAAGGAGGTGAATTTATAAGAAAATCTCCGACAGAACAATTAAAATGGACGATCGCATTTAAAGCGGATCCTAATTCCCTTGATTACCGGAGAGTCAAATCTTATTAAGAAGATTTTATTCAAATCCCTTAAAATCTGGGGATCAATCATATCTACGTCAAATGATAAGATGAATCTACACTTACTCATTTCACTCTTCTATGTTAGCTTCATTCGTACTCTTCATATAAATAGATTGTTTATCCAAATTATTCGCTGATGATAAAACTCTAATTTTCAGCCCGTATGCATCATGATAACATACTTATTATCATTCACGACCTTTCCACTCAAATTTCGGGACGAAATTTCTTTAACGGGTAGGTACTGTGACAACCCGGAAATTTCCAACCAAATTTAAACTTTAATCTTTATATGTTTCCGACACGATAAGCAATATTTGTTAAGTTAAATTTCAAGAATTTTAAACTATGTTCATACATTCATTCAACCTCGACCAAGTTCCAACGATTCACGAACCATTAAATGAATATGATTATATATGTATATGTGTATATATATATTATAACTTGAAACGTAAACAAAATATTAGATTAAATACTTTATATGATTGTATCTGTTTCAAAATGTTTATCAATGGAATTAGAAGATAAGATCAAATGATTGAATTATCAGATATATTGAATTATGATTACAAGTCTCTGTTGAAAGGCCCACGTTGATTTGAGAAATCTTTTCATTTTAACAATATTCGGAAAATGGTAAAGTGATTTATAAATATGAACAAATTGTCAATCATTGAGAACTAGACAAAGGATAGTGGAAGATTGAATCTCATAAAGACTCGATTGATCTATTTAGTTTCAAACGTACAAAAACGTTTTCAGTTTAAAAAGAACTTTATTATTAAAACGTATATAACTTTTATAAATATCTAGAACCACTTTTGACAACTCATTACTTAACTAGTATGATAAAGATAACGATATTTATATTTTATTTTATTAAATATATATAACGATTTAAATTAATATTATATATATTTATACGCGTATTATACGTACATAGTTTTATACTTTTACTATACTTAAACTTTACCTTTACTTTATTTTTACTTTACTTTAACTTTAATAATTCATACTTTAATAATTCACTTTAATATTTCATACTTTAATAATTCACTTTAATAATTCATACTTTAATAATTCACTTTAATAATTCATACTTTAATAATTTACTTTAATAATTCATACTTTAATAATTCACTTTAATAATTCAAAAATCTATTATAAATAGAATTCAATAGGTTTCTTTATTTCATAGAAACTTGAAAATAGTTTTCTCTAAACTCTCTCAATCGATTTACATATATATATTTACTCCGTATTATCTCAAGATATTATTAGTATACATAAAATATTACGACGGAGTGCTGTCCGAGTGATTTCGAAGTTGTTTTTTCGAGTGGGATAAGATTAAGAAAATTATGGGTTATAGCTATGGAGGTGATTGAGTATGGTTCATGGGTATGCTCGTGAGGTCAATATAGTGTTTATCATCTCCGTTGCGTTTACGTACCTTTCCTGCAATATTGAATCTCAGTATTGATATGTGAGTACTCATAATTTAATTTTTACATACTAATAGTGTATCCCTGACTAGTGCTCGAGTATATAGGATTATGCATGCTTGTACTTTTCATATTGCCATTAGATAGGTTATGTTGATTCCTGAATTAGTTACATATACGATTGAGATAAGGTATAAGATATGCATGTCGTTGGAAAGCTAGCGAAAAATAGTTGAATTTTGGTTTAAGAATCACTTGAATCCAAGTAATGGTTAGAAAGTTATGAAATAAACAAATTGCATAATTAATTTCGTAATTAAAATTGCTGATGATAATTAGTGAACTAATTTTCTGGGTTATAAAAAGTGATTATTTGGATTCTACTCGTCGAGTAGATGAATTTTCATATAAAGCACGTCTCGTTTCGTTGAACGGTTGTCAAGTTATGGACAAAAGAAGTTTTGCAAATTTTGATGAAATGTTGAAACGGGAACTGAAATTCTCGCTGATCTGCGTTGTTTCATATATAAAAAAAATACCACTGAATTCTTTGCTGTAAGGTCTAATAAACAACTCTAGCCGTTTGTCAATTCGAGTCTCGACGATTTTTCTAAAAATCATCAAAGTTGACAGTTTGGTCACATTTTAAAATTCTAAAAAGAGCTGAAACTTTTTTATTTAAAAATGTCAGTTTTGTATCAGTTGTCATGGTCGGCCTGATATGTGTTTACTCTTGCCAAAAATCATGTTATATCTTTGTGGTAACGAGAATTTGCAGGCTTTGACCGTTTGTCAATACGAATTTTGAGGAATTTTCTAAAAATCTCCAAAGTAGGCTACTCGGTCACTTTTGTAAATTTATTAAAGCTGAAAAATTAACTTTGAAATGCCGAAAACGCGTTGGCAACTACGAGTTGTCTAGGTTTAGTTTACTTCTGTAATATTTATGCTTAATTTTTTTGGTAATGTATAACTTTTATCTTTGACCGTTTATCAATCGGAGTTCCGATAATTTTTCTAAAAATAGCTGAAGTGGCCCGTTTAGTCATGTTTGACCGAAAATCATTTTTGTATAAGTTATTATATATTTGCATGCCACCTCATTTTTACTTTGACCTTTGACTTTTGACTTTAACCTTTGACTTTTGACTTTGAAGTTTGACTTTTCCTGTTAACTTTTCAGTTAACTTTTTGTATTGATTTTCTCAAAAAAAAAAAAAAAAAAAAAAAAAAAAAAAAAAACCTAAAATACTTTTTTATGATTATGAAACCATTTGTGTTACGTTGTTTCACACGTCACCTTTTACTAGAATCTTAATTGAGCATGAGTAATATAACATGTTACTATACTGTAGAGTTAGACTCGAGCTATAGGATAGGATTACACTATGACCTGACCTAAATTGCTATACAAATATTGACCAACATATAAATATATATAATTAACATAGGTTCGTGAATCCGAGGCCAACCTTGCACTTGTTCAATGACGTTATATGTATTTTTACTACGAAATACAGTATGGTGAGTTTCATTTGCCTTTTTACCCTTTATATTTTTGGGACTGAGAATACATGCGCTTTTATAAATGTTTGACGAAATAGACACAAGTAATTGAAACTACATTCTATGGTTGAATTATCGAAATCGAATATGTCCCTTTTTATTAAAGTCTGGTAATCTAAGAATTAGGGAACAGACACCCTAATTGACGCGAATCCTAAAGATAGATCTATCGGGCCTAACAAACCCCATCCAAAGTACCGGATGCTTTAGTACTTCGAAATTTATATCATGTCCTAAGGAGGATCCCGGAATGATAGGGGATATTCTTATATGCATATTGTTAATGTCGGTTACCAGGTGTTCACCATATGAATGATTATTTTTGTCTCTATGCATGGGACGTATATTTATGAGAACTGGAAATGAAATTCTTGTGGTCTATTAAAATGATGGAAATAAATGATTATGATAAACTAATGAACTCACCAACCTTTTGGTTGACACTTTAAAGCATGTTTATTCTAAGGTGTTAAAGAAATCTTCCGCTGTGCATTTGCTCATTTTAAAGATATTACTTGGAGTCTTTCATAGCATATTTCGAAGAACGTTGCATTCGAGTCATTGAGTTCATCAAAGATTATTATTAAATCAATTTATAGTTGGATAGTGGATATTATGAAATGGTATGCATGCCTGTCAATTTTCGGTGTAAAGAAAGATTGTCTTTTAAAAACGAATGCAATGTTTGTAAAATGTATCATATAGAGGTCAAATACCTCGCAATGTAATCAACTATTGTGAATCGTTTATAATGTATATGAACGGGTCCTTTCACTTATGGTAAACACCGATTCAACCTTCTCAGTCCACCGTTTTAATCTGATTGGACCCTCGGTTCCATCGAATTCCAAAGGTTTACAGAAAGTGAATTTTTGTAGGAGCATCCTACACGAGTTCTCGTGGCGTTAGTTCCATTGCTGGATTCAGAGTTATTGTTATTTTGCATCGCAGCCTGTACTGCGGCTATGTTTGCTGCAAGGAAAGCACGAAATTCTTCCTCGCTCATATTCAGGGTGTGTCGAGTAGTTGGTGCCATTTCCTTCAAAAATAGCCAAAAGAATTTAGTTAATCATATAGAATATCAAGAGTACTCAATAGTATTTCATAGCATAATATGAACTTCTTTATAAAAGCTTTTTCTTCATATTAGCGTTTTATAATTTTTTTTTCTCATTCGGGTAGCACCTACCCATTAAGTTCATACTTAGTAGCTACTATACAATTCAACCACAACAATTCTATATGAAAAACTGATTATAATAATATTTCGCGTTCAAACTATTACACAATATTTTATAAACTTACAATACCGCTATATAGCATAAAATATAGCACACAATAACATTGATACAAAGCAGTTTCGATGACAATCCTAGTTAATACGCAAGTCGTTCAACAAAGGCAATAAAGACACGTAGTTCATAAGTCCAGAAACAAATCATGCATTTTGGTTTTACTAGGACTACTTCCCATCCTTAGTTTTGTGGAACATAACCGTTGTGGCCGTTGATAAGACAGCATGTTGTAACATCGTCAAAGGGACGAGGGGTTTCGTAATGCCCAACAGCCCCGTAACAATCTAAAAACCTTGTTTCTCAACCCAACTACTTAGTTCGTTACTTCTGGAAATGTTTTGTTTAATAGTTGTAATCCGATGTTCTTTTTCTCACTTTGGTGAGAAGCGAACATCACTAACCCATAAGCATAACATGCTTCTTTATGTTGCATGTTAGAAGCTCTTTCTAATTTACGAAGTCCTATGTTGGGATAAGTTGAGTCAAAATAGGTTCTTAAGCCGTAGCGTAAAATTGCACTTGGGTTCTCCGCATTTAATGCTTTAAAGAAAGCACGGCGTAGCTTACTGTCTCTCCAATGTGATATACCCCAACTTTCAAAGGAAAGCCTTTTATAAACTAAGGCATTCTTGGAACTTTCATCAAATGTTCTACAAACTAATTTCGCCGTAAATAATTGTGTTGACGAATTCTGACCAACTTTAGACAAGATTTCATCAATCATGTCCCCGGGTAGGTCTTCTAAATTTTTGGTTGTCTATCCTTAACGTCCATTGTGTTTTTATACTGTAAAACAGACGAGGATTAGATTTGTAAAAGATAATTATCAAATAATACAAGCAATTTTTTTTTTACATACAACATAAAAGTACAAGCACACTTATATTACATATATTACACCGCATGATTACAACCATTTATTCCGACTCGCTTGTTTCTTCTTTTTCGGACTTAGTTCGTTTCGCTAATTTTCTAGGGATATATGGTGCTCCCCTAATACGAGCTGTCGTTTTCCACAATGGTTTAGAAAAACCTGGTGGTTTAGAGGTTCCCGGGTTATTGTTACAATTTAGGAAATACGGATGTTGCCGATACATATAAAGTTCATCGGGGTTGGAATCAGGTTTCTCTATTTTTATACCTTTTCCCTTATTATTTTCTTTTGCCTCTTTAAATTGGGTCGGGGTAATTTCTATAGCATCATCGGAATCCTCATCGGGATCCGATTCATTGGAGAATTGGTAATCTTCCCAATATTTTGCTTCCTTAGCGGAAACACCATTAACCATTATTAACTTTGGTCCATTGGTTGAGGATTTTCTTTTATTTGACCGTTTTCTGTGGTTCCTAATATTTCCCCCTCCGAAACCTCTTCTTCTTCCGGTTCCTCTTCTTCTGGTTCCTCTTCTTCCGGTTCTTCTTCTTCCGGTTCTTCTTCTTCCGGTTCTTCTTCTTCTTCCGGTTCTTCGGGAATTTGTGAATCTTCCCAATATATATTCGACTCTTCATTATTATTAGGTGAGTCAATGGGATTCGTACTAAAGGTAGACATCTATCACACAATATCAAACACGTTAAGAGATTAATATATCACATAGTATTTACATGTTAATAATATATAGTTTCCAACAAAAATGTGAAGCAATTATTTTAAAAGAAAACACGGTCGAAGTCCAGACTCACTAATGTATCCTAACAAACTCGATAAGATACACTAATGCAAATTTCTGGTTCTCTAAGACCAACGCTAAGATACCAACTGAAATGTCCCGTTCATATTGATTATAAACGTTCCAAATTAATTGATTTCGTCACGAGGTTTTGACCACTATATGAGACGTTTTTCAAAGACTACATTTATTTTTAAAACAACCATAACCTTTATTTTATCTATAAAGGTTTAAAAAGCATTACGTAGATTATCAAATAATGATAATCTAAAATATACCATTTACACACGACCATTACATAATGGTTTAGAATAAGAATATATTACATCAAAAATAAGTTTCTTGAATGCAGTTTTTACATAATATCATACAAGCATAGACTCCAAATCTTGTCCTTATTTTAGTATGCAATAGCGAAAGCTCTTAATAATCACCTGAGAATAAACATGCTTAAAACGTCAACAAAAATGTTGGTGAGTTATAGGTTTAACCTATATATTATCAAATCATAATAATAGACCACAAGATTTCTCATTTTTCATAAATATCATTACACTCGCAAGTGCATAAAAATCATTCATATGTTGAACACCTGGTAACCGACATTAACTTAATGCATAGAATATCCCCAAAACAAAACCTCTTGTCTGTATAATAATCTCGAAGTACTAAACCATCCATAACCTGAATGGGGGTTGTTAATCCCAATAGATCTATCTTTAGGATTCGCGTCAATTAGGGGCCATTTCCCTAATTCTTAGGCTACCAGACCTGAAGGTGATATTCGGTTTAATAATCTAACCATAGAATGTAGTTTCGCATACTTGTTTCTATTTTGTAAAACATTTATAAAACTGCATGTATTCTCATCCCAAAAATATTAGATTTTAAAAATGGGACTATAACTCACTTTCACAGATTTTTACTTCGTCGGGATGTAAGACTTGGCCACTGGTCTATTCATGAACCTATAACAAATATGTACGTATATATCAAAGTATGGTCGAAATATATTCACAACAATTTTTATTACGTTTTAATGATTTAAGTGTATTAAGTCAGCTGTCCTCGTTTAGTAACCTACAACTAGTTGTCCATAGTTTGATGTACAGAAATAAATTGATATATATTATCATGAATCAATCCACGAACCAGTGTATACACGTCTCAGGCTAGATCATAACTTAAAGTATATATATTTTTGGAATCAACCTCAACCCTGTATAGCTAACTCCAACATTACTGCATATAGAGTGTCTATGGTTGTTCCAAATAATATATATACATGGGTCGATATGATATATCAAAACATTTGCATACGTGTCTATGGTATCCCAAGATTACATAATATATTAGAATACATGTATAATACAATATAAGTTAGCTAGGATATGATTGATATAGGTTTATTACCAATTTTCACGTAGCTACAACAAGCAAATTTATCCAATCTTGTTTTACCCATAACTTCTTCGTTTTAAATCCGTTTTGAGTGAATCAAATTGCTATGGTTTCATATTGAAATTAAGTTTATGAATCTAAGTAGAAAAAGTATAAGTTTATAGTCAGAAATATAGGTTACATGTCATTTACTAAAGAGGTAGTCATTTCCGTCGAAAGAATGACATCTTGATGTCATTTATCATAGTTTTTAATTAACTAATCCAAAACAGCCCGCAGTGTTACTACGACAGCGTATGTCAGGTTTTACGGTGTTCATCGTGTTTCCAGGTTTTAAATCATTAAGTTAGCATATCATATAGATATAGAACATGTGTTTAGTTGATTTTAAAAATCAAGTTAGAAGGATTAACTTCTGTTTGCGAACAAGTTTAGAATTAACTAAATTATGTTCTAGTGATTTGTGACGATCGCTCCAAATCCATATGGACAATACGTCATTCATTGATTTCATTGCGAGGTATTTGACCTCTATATGATACGTTTTGTAAACATTGCATTCTTTTGAAAAGGAACACCATAAATGAATATTTAAATCAAAGGTTTTCGACATCTGATGATTTCTACATATATACAATCACCGTAAATAATAGTTTACAATAGTACTTCCGTTGACAATGCAGTCAAAATAAGATACATGGTGATAATTTGGTGAATGCAACGTTTCCTTGAAAAGTATGTCATGTAAGACTCCATGCACATAGCTTTTCTAACATATAAGCAACAGCGGAAGACTTCAAGGAAACCTGAGAATAAACATGCTAACAAGTGTCAACACAAAGGTTGGTGAGTTCATAGTTTTAATGTTTCGCATAATCTGTGTATAAAGGTGGATCACAAGATTTCAGTTGTTTCATCCAGAAACGTTTATCAAAATATTCTACAAGATTGAGCACCCTGGTAACTAAACTTAACGTATATATAATTTGTACCCTTTGTATAATCATCTTAATAATACACGCAAACCAATGTGTACGCTTCTCAAATAGCATACGTCCGTTAAAAGGCTAGTGCTCTAGCTCGGACGGGGATATCAAGCCCTATGGATCCATATACTACTACTCGCGCCCACCAGTTCTTATAACCGGCAGTTACTAGTTACCAAAGCTAAGGGATTTTCGGTTCAAACTCAGTATAGAATTTAGTATGTACTTGTGTCCATTGTTTAAAATAAAGTGCATGTATTCTCAGCCCAAAAATATATATTGCAAAAGCATTTAAAAAGGGAGCAAATGAAACTCACCTTAGCAGCACATAAAGTTGTTCACCAAAACGTGACCGAAACTCGGAATATCAAATAACCGTAGATCTCAACCTAGAGAACATATGTTGGTCAATAAATGTCTATCAAGTTAGGTCAGGTCATAGTGTATAACAATCCTAATGCTCGAGATCGACATACAAAAGTTATCCAAAGTCGTTTCAAAAAGTCAATTTTGACAATAGTTCAACAAAACGAGACATACCTTATATAAGGATTCATTTACTCGGTTGGTAATATTCAAAAATCCAATTTATCAATCTCGTAAACAAGTTGTTTAAATCTTAATTGTAGATTCAAAAGCAATTTCAATTAACGTTAATCATAAATCAGTTGATCATATCTTTTAATCCGTTCATCGAAATTATTCGATATCTAAATGAAAAGTTATTGATTTTTCGCCAGCTTTCCAAAAACATGTATATCATATACCGTTTACATATGTATTTACTTCGTGATTCATCATAACTGTTTAACGAGAAAAATTTAGCATACAAGCATGCATAAATATATATACTCGAGCACTAGACATGGATACACAATTAATGTAGAAAAGATAAAATATGAGTGCTTACGTATCAATATTGAGATTCAATATTGTAGGAAAGTACGTAGACGCAACAGAGATGATAAACACTAGATTTGATTCACAAATATACCCTCGAACATTACCCATAACCTCCTTGACAATAACCCATAATTTCCTTAGCTCTATCCCGCTCAAAAACCCATTTTGAAGGTGACACGCTCATAATCTCGTCGTAGTATTTTAGGTATATATACTACTAATAATAATATTATAATAAGATTAATAATATTAATCTTAATAATAATAAAAATAATAATAATAATAATAATAATAATAATAATAATAATAATAATAATAATAATAATAATAATAATAATAATAATAATAATAATAATAATATAAAAAACATAATAATACAGAGGAATGAATCGAGTTTTTATAGTATGTGGCCTGCTACAGTACCTCATGCGATCGCATAAGTTTTCAGTGTTTTTGCCATGCGATCGCATGGCCGCCTTATCCTGTTTTTGTTTGCTAGTTCGTCGACATCAAATAGGGTTACTGTAGCAAATAGTGTGTACTGTAGCAAATAGTGTTTCACTGTAGTAAATAGTGTTTTACTGTAGCAAATAGTGTTTTACGGTAGGAAAGTCATTTTACTGTAGCAAATAGTATTTTACGATAGGAAAGTCGTTTTTACTTGTACATATATATATATATACATACATATAATTGTTCATGAATCGTCGAGAGCAGTCAAATGTAATTTAATACATGAAACAGTTCTAAAATTTTAAGATTCAACTTCATAGACTTTGCTTATCGTGTCGAAAACATTAAATCATTTAAAGATAAAGTTTAAATTTGGTCAGAAATTTCCGGGTCATCACAGTACCTACCCGTTAAAGAAATTTCGTCCCGAAATTTAAGTGAGGTAGTCATGGCTAACAATAGAAATGTTTTCATGACGAATATGAGTTGATAAATAGAATTTTATCACCGTTGAATTATATGGATAAAACAATCCGATTTCTCGAAGCGTATGAGAGAAGTTATCGTAAAAGAGTGAAATGAAAGATTAGAGATTCGTCTTAGCTTTTTACGTAGTTACGATTGATTTCTAGAATTTAAGGAATAGAAAATCTTCATAATCTAAATAAGATTTGATTCTTCGGAATTTGCGGAAATTAGGATTTTCTTTGATTAAATGCGTAATCTGTCTCGATTGCTATAAATTGACCTCTTCCGTTTCATTTATTTTCACCACTCCTATAATCTTCTTTCTTATTTAATACATCCCAATAGATTGTGAAAATGCTTAATCCAGTTCTGATTCTTGATATTTTCCTGGCTACCGTATCCTTCATTCTTCTTTTTCATCTGCCACCAGAGGAAGTTATTTTCTTCTACTATTACCTTGGGGTTATAGTGTTTTTCATTCTCCCGTGTCTTTATATTGCTATACGCATTGATATACACGGTTTGTAATTTCGGGGTTGTTATCAGGCTTTATGTTCTCCATTATATTTCGGAGCTTCATGCTTTCGTTTTTTTCTTCCCGACCTTAAGTCAAGCGAATAATGGTTCAGAATTCGTAGGTATGAATTTCATAATAAACATAATTAATGTTCTAAGAAAGAAACGGTAATGGCACAATCCGACCTGTCAAATTACCAGAATATCCGGAAAAGACCGAATCATCAAGAAATATATTTTCTTGATATATTTAGAGATTATATAGAATGAAAAAGTTATGTAGCATGGTTTATGATGAGGGTGTGATCTGTGAACCTTTGTCACATTCCATTAGAAACTCAACATGACTTACTGTAATATAATCACGTTGATCAAGTGTCATTATATTATACTAACTCATGCTTCAGTTCCAAACATTACTTCAAAACATCCATTTTTTTTCGAATTTTTCAGATTTTAGAAACTAAAATAGTTTCTTTAATGATGTAACACAGATAGCGCGAAGAGGTAATGATTTCAGATAAGAATGGTTTCGAAAAATATCTTCAGAATTATGGAGGATATTTATAATGGGAGATACGATGATATCTTAGAATATTTAAGATAAGATGATGATGAAGAATATTGTCCGCAAAGGTTTTAGAGTAAGGAGCAAGGTATTCGCTAATGATTTCAGCAGACTCTGAATCATTTGGATTCTTTAAAGGTAGATTTAGTCTTTGTGATTTGTCCACAGCCTCCTTCATGGTCTGCTCAATCCGTTTTTCAATTCCAAACCTTATCTTTTTCTATGCTTTACCACCATACTATTCTTTATCATCAAACTTTTGACTGTTAAGGTCGTTTACAGTTTTTGCTGCTTCATCAACATTTTTCCAAAATTCGGAGAACTAGTTTCGTAGTTTGGGGTGTTTTTCGAAAACTTCACATTCGAAGTATGTAAGTCCAGGAGATAGACGTTATATGTACACATATAACTGTTGGCGTAGACGTGCTACAAGATTTCAAGATACCGATTGCTAATTCCCGATAGTTGGTATGGCAATTGCCGTTACAAGATGTGGATGAGTACATGATACAGTTTCAATGAGTATAAGTATTTTTCGGAAGGTCAAACATCAATGAAGTTGTTGGTAAATTTACTGCTAATGTGGTGGAACATGAAAGGTTCCCCAGTAACGAATACGTATATGCCAAAATTATAAGTCTGAAAGGTCGTCGTTGACTGGTTGAATGGTTGATAATACTGGATACTTTGAAAAGGAATTGCAAGGTTATTTTTGGTAAAAACAATACCAAAGGATTTTTCACAGTTTTGAAGTCAAAGTATAGCTTTGAAAGATGTAGAGATCTAAGAATGATTTCACCGGTTCAGAGTTATGACTTGGATTCTGATCCGTCAATATCATAATATGTAATTGAATTTGTATGAAAACGATTGTATATCGCTGTGAGCATAGTTAATAATTTTTGAATCAAAGTTGAAGAATGTACAATATAACATATTAATTGTGAACTTATATATTTCCCGAGTATTACCTACCCGTTAAAGATTTCACAATTAATACTTTGTACAAAAGAATTTTTATTACCGTTTTTATGAAAATATATGTATGTATATTTTCTTCAGATGTAATACAGATTTAATGAGTTAATATCATATTAAGCTCATTTGATTTTCGGCTTGAATTAGAAATGAATAATCTCTAAAATATTAAAGATTACATAATCTTTGCGGAGTATTTCACTAATGAAATCAATACTTCATTATTTATTCTTATTGATATTCCTTGGTGAAGGGTGTTGATATTCGTGGAATTCTTGTAAACTTCGCAAGGTGCAAATGATGTTTTCTAGAAAGTTTCGAGTGCATCGAAGATGAAAGTGTAAAATCAACCATATTATTGAATAATACACTTGGTTTATTATGAAACGGAATTCTTTGGATTGAAACAGAGATTGTAGTTAACGAAGGTTAAGTTGTTAACGAAGGATGTACATCATAGCATATTAGTAATATGAATTTAACCGAGTAGTATTTACCCTTTTTCAATTCATACTTAATAGCTTAGTACGAAAAGATTTATGATGGTTTTAAAATATATATATAAGATATACATATAAATTCTTCAGAGGGAATGAGTTAATATTTCATAACTCGTTGATACAGATATACGTGTTGTTGACTTGTAATAATATCCACGGTGCTTTCTTGAACTGGCGGAGCTTGTGATGTTAGAGGTGCTGATGATTCTAATGATGTTGACAGCACTAACTGTGCTGGTGAGGCTAAGGGTACTATTGATGCTGTTGGTAAAACAAGTCTAGCTTTACCTTACGCATCATTCTTGTCAGGGTTTCTATTCTTCCTTCTATTTATCTGATTTACGGTTAGAACTGGGATAAATAATCTCTAAGATTTTAGAGATTACATAATCACCGTAGAATATTTCTTCGATGAAGTTATGAATCAGTACTTCATCATTTATTGTTGTTGGCACTCCTTGGTATCTACGGTGCGTATGATGTTGATATCTGAAGTACAGTTTTTAGATGTGATATTGAGGTGTGGGATGCGGATGTGGTTGTTGATGATGGTAATGGTACTGTTGTTGTTGATGATGGTGGTACTGGTTATGCTGCTGGTGCTGCTGCTGGTGTTTGTAACCTTCGCACCATATTCTCCAAAGCCACTACCCGAGCGCGAAGCTCGTTGACTTCTTCTATTATACCGGGATGATCGGTGGTTCGGACGAGCGGACGAATAAGATTTAGAATGTGAGATAGTATATAATCATGACTAGATACTCTGGAAATGAGAGAGAAAATGGTATTACGGACAGGTTCGCCGGTAAGTGCTTCAGGTTCTTCGCCAAGAGGGCAATGTGGTGGATGGAAGGGATCGCCTTCTTCTTGTCTCCAATGACTAAGTAAGCTACGAACCCATCCCCAATTCATCCAGAATAGATGATGGCTAATTGGTTGATCCATTCCGGTTACACTGTCTTCGGAGTTCATGTGAATATCCATATCGGAATAGCTGTCGGAATTTAAGGAATTTGAACTAGATACGTGATCCATCTTGTATAATCAGGGAATTGATTTTTGATATAAGATAGATTATAGAATTTAGATTGGTACTCCTCAATACATAATTTACATATGTATATATAATACCAAAATCCCGTAAATTACGGAGAAATTTTCGGAAGATGTCAGGAAAAGTTTACAGTAACAGATATGCTAAGATATGAATTTTGTCGGTACACTATCTATGCAGTAAATGCAGTAAGACGTGTCTAGACTTAAGAATGATAAGCAAGTAATTTTTGAAGATAAATGGTAAGCAAAACTTGGTAAAAAGATATACGGTCATAGTCCAGACTCACTAATGCATCCTAACAATAACCAGTTAGACACACTCATGCAAGACCTGGTTCACTAGGACCAACACTCTGATACCAACTGTGACGATCCCTCCAAATCCATATGGACAATACATCATTCATTAATTTCATTGCGAGATATTTGACCTCTATATGATACGTTTTGTAAACATTGCATTCTTTTGAAAAGGCACACCATAAATGAATATTTAAATCAAAGGTTTTCGATATCTGATGATTTCTACATATAGACAATCACCGTAAATAATAGTTTACAATAGTACTTCCGTTGACAATGCAGTCAAAATAAGATACATGGTGATAATTTGGTGAATGCAACGTTTCCTTGAAAAGTATGTCATGTAAGACTCCATGCACATAGCTTGTCTAACATATAAGCAACATCGGAAGACTTCTAGGAAACCTGAGAATAAACATGTTAACAAGTGTCAACACAAAGGTTGGTGAGTTCATAGTTGTAACGACCCACACTTTTTCGATCGTTCTATACTTATAAGATTAATATTTACATAAATTAAATCTTACCAACATGATAAGCAATCCAAATTGTAGAGACTTATGTTTTTCGAAAAGAGTTTTACACAACGTTTGACCGTCTAGTTTGACCGATGATATCACGAACTATACAATATATGATAATTATACGTTTGTGTATATATATGTATATATACATATTTAACATGACCTAAGAATGTTTTAATATCTCATTTTGTATTAATAACAATAAGTTATAAGTATATTTTGAAACTACTAACTTAAGTTTTCAAAACGATAACCATACGTAACGTTATTTGACTTAAATACTTATGACCTATAATGTTTATACATATATCGTATAAGTAATGTATTTAATCACTTTTAAAGACTTAAATACATAAAACAATATAAGTATATTTACAAAAGATAACTATATTTGAATCCTCGTTCCGTTTTCTCAAAGATTTCTATACGTATACCTAGGGTATATGTACCCGTATCATACGCAGCTTCTAGATGTATTTACTATTGGTATATACCAATAAAAATCTGCTCCTTAGCAGGCTTAAATGATTAAGAAACATGTGGAACCAACAATTTGTCAAGTAGCATGAATTATTTAGCAAGAAAACAAAGTTAGGTATCTTTTTTTTCCTTTATAACCTAAAAACGTTTTTATGCATGCACACCATTTCTTCACCCCATTTTCTCATACTTACACTTCCATTTCTCTCTCAAAATACTCTTAACTTCATACTTGATCATCTCCAAGCATTTTCTCCATCATTTAGCTTCAAAAACCTTACTTAATCACCATAAGAAAACCATACAAAAACACTTCAAGAAATCCTTCCAAGAACACAAACTTACTTCCAATCTTTCATCCAATTCCATCACCCTTTTGGTTCTAGCTTTTTACTCCTCTTTTACAGCAACCTTGTCCAAGGAACTTGAGGTAGAATCTATGTTCATAACCTTATTCGATTCATATATATATAGCTATCTTATTTTGTGGTATAAAATTTTAACAACAAGAACATAGTTTGAATGTTTTCAAACTTGTTTGCAAACTAAATAGATCCTTCTAACTTAACTTTTAAAATACTCCAAGACCTGTAATATAATTTAAATATATGCTAATTTAACAAGGTATAACTTGGTTTTTCAAAGATTATCTTAAAAACTGTTTTTACGACGTCGGAGTGCCACCGGGGGCTGTTTTGGGTTGGATAATTAAAAACCATCTTAAACTTTGAATTGGAGGTTTATTTTCTGGAAAAATGATTTTTACTATGAATATGATAACACATAAAAATTTCATGATTTAACTCAAAGTATAAGTATTTTTAGAAAAATAATCATTTAAGGTTGTTTACATGATGGAAAATGATTAACTTCATAAGTTTCACTAAAGTTTGACCTATGCCGTGTGATTTTGAATACAAACTAAGGTATTTAAAGTTCATAGTCTTAAAGAGGGACTCAATCCAAGGAGATGGCAAGTTGAATCAACGAAAACGGAGTTGTAACGAAGAAACTATGACCGAAACAAAATCGGATATCCAAGACTAGTTTAGCCACGAAAATAATTGGGAAAAATTAAATAAATCACATCTTTTTAAGTTAACATGATATTTTATATATATGTACTTATAATTCAATTTTATATGGTTCAGGATCACCCGTAAACAACACGAGAAGATTAATCATAAGATCCCATGATTGTACGCAACACGTCATTTGACAACACCGGTACTTTATGTACGCAACACGTCATTTGACAACACCGGTACCGTGGGTCAAGATTAATCTCGACCAATACATATACGATGGGGTTTTATTTATTTCGTTGGGGGTTTTATTTATTTCATTGAGGGTATATTAAACATCTAAAAATGAACCATTAAAATTGAATTACTAACAACGAACTGCTAACTACGGACTAAGGAATTATTCAAAGTATTAAAAGTATAACAAGTATATATATGTGACGTTTGTTTAAAAAGAAAAGGTATTGATATATTATATATGGATAGGTTCGTGATATCAACCGGAGACCAAGTCAAATTATATATATATCTTCAAGACGAAAGTGAGTATATAGTCCCACTTTTAAACTCTAAATATTTCGGGATGAGAATACATGTATTTTATGTTTTACGTTATGGACACAAGTAACTGAAAAATATATTCTATGTTGAGTTGTACCACTAGCATACTTCCCTGTAGCTTGGTAACTAATATTTACAGCGGTATTGTAAACGCGAATCCTGTTGATAGATCTATCGGGCCTGACAACCCCAACCGGACTGGACGACCAGTATTCAACGGTTGCACAGTACTTCGTTTCGTGACTACACTTGGTACGGTGTAGTAAGATTTCTTAATAAAGGGAATATGCGACGTGATTAAATGTTAAGTATGGTTACCAAGTGCTCAACCACTTAGAATATTTTTATTAAAATGTTTATATATGAAATCTTGTGGTCTATATTTATATCGCTGCCGGCATTAAACCTATATCTCACCAACTTTATGTTGACCTTTTAAAACATGTCTATTCTCAGGTGATTACTAAAGCTTCCGCTGCATTATGTTGAATTTGAGCAGGATCTTGCGTACGCATATTTGTGTCAAAAATAAAACTGCATACCCAAGGATTTGTGTTGTAAAATATGCTCGAAATCGTGTTGTTATCATTATATGTAAAGTTTGTAAGTCGAAGATTATCGCTAAACGATAATCATCTTTTTATTGTCTAAAGCTTGTAACAAAAATAATGGTTATGGTTTGTAATGTATAATATATGCAGTTTCTCTTTTAAAAACGTCGCATATAGAGGTCAATACCTCGCAATGAAATCATACGTTATCTAACACGTTCTTATGGTTAAGGACGGGTTATGACATGTGGTATCAGAGCGGTGGTCTTAGCGAACCAGGTTTGCATTAGTGTGTCTAAACCGATAAGTCGTTAGGATACATTAGTAAGTCTGGACTTTGACCGGGTCTGATTTAAAAACCATTGCTTATCATTGTTGGTTAAAATTTATATGTAAATATTATGTAGTACTAATGGGTTAGTTGTTGTGTGATAGATGTCGGGCTCAAAACTTGTCATCACATTCAGCGACTCCGAACCAGAATCTTCAGATGGTGTTCCAGTCATTCACCTATCCGATGACGAAAATAATATCTTTGGGGAAGACTCACAAATTCCGGATGAACCGACTATAGAGAACCCGGAAAGTGAACCCGAGGAGGAAAGTGAACCCGAGGAGGAAAGTGAACCCGAGGAAGAAATACAGGAAATTACAAAAGACGAGTTCGAACTAGGAAAGAAACGAAAGGCTAATGAATTAGAAAATTCAAATCCCGAGTTTAGTAAGGATGATGTGGCACCAACTCCACTAGACACTACCACCCCTATTCCCGCTATTCCTATTCGTTCTATCCCGGCATCCAGTTCTTCAGCCCCACAGCCAAAATATAGGCAGACAGCCAGGATAAGCGTTAAGCGATTCTTTGAACCTAAACGTCCTAGAAAATAGACCAAACGATGCGCTGCCGTATTAAACCATGGGATCATATAATGTTTTGTATAATATTATTAGTGTGGTTTGCTTAATGTTCGATGTAAGATAAGCATATGTAAAATAGTGAAGTGTGAAATGCAATAATTTTCCATGGTTAAGTATTACTTAGATGGTAGTAATTGATTCTGTACTAAGCTATTAAGTATGGACATTAACGGGTAGGTACTACCCTAGATATAATTATAAAACGCTAATAAGAAGAAAAGACTTTTATAATAATACCTGGTTCATATTATTAATAAGCTATAATGTACTGTAAATATACACTACATCTATAATATTCCATGTGAATAATTATTTTCTTTTCATTCTTATAGAAGAATATGGCGCGATTGAACCGAATGACGGAACAAGAAATCCAGGAACTCATCAATCAGCGAGTGAATGACAGAATGTTATGGGTCGAGGCTGCAAGAGGTGCTGCAGTTAACCCAAATCCTCGTGTGGGGTGCACTTACAAAACTTTTCAAGCTTGCAAGCCCTCATCATTCAGTGGAACAGAAGGACCAATCGGTTTAACCCGGTGGATAGAAAAGATGGAGACTGTGTTTAAAATCAGTGGTTGTGTTGAAAAGGACATGACCAAGTATGCATCGTGCACTTTACAAGATAGTACACTCACGTGGTGGAAAAATTATGTGAAGGCTGTAGGAGGAGATGTAGCTTATGATACTCCGTGGGAAGAATTCAAAACAATGTTAATCAACGAATATTGTCCAAGGAACGAGGTTAGGAAGTTGGAAGATGAGTTACGAAGTCTGAAGGTTATTGGTACTGAAATCACCAACTACAATCAGCGATTCATGGAATTAGTTTTGCTATGTCCTGAATTGGTTCCAACCGAAGAACGGAAGATTGAAATGTACAAAGATGGTTTGCCCAAAAAGGTCAAGGCAAATGTTACAGCATCGAAACCTAAGACAATTCATGAAGCTATAACCATGGCAAACGAGCTAATGGATCAGGTCATCATGGATAAGAAAGTATCCAATACTGATGTGAAGGTATCAGGTAACAAAAGAAAGTGGAATGGAAATTATGATCGAGGTAACCAACAACAATCTTTTAAGAAACAAGAAAACACGCAAGGTGCGGGTAGTGGTTTAAGCTTTGGTTATAAAGGACAAAATCCTTTATGCAACCGATGCCACAAACATCACTCTGGTTACTGTAATGTGGTATGCAACAAATGTAATCGAAAGGGTCATCTTGCTGAAGATTGTAGGGCTCTCGTTACAAATACAAATGGTACCAAGACTCTTGCCACCAATGCAAATAGAACTGCTTTGGCTACCATTACTTGTTTTGGGTGTGGAAAACAAGGTCACTATAAGAGCCAGTGCCCGAATCCAGAGAAGAATATCGGACCTGCACGTGGGAGAGCATTTGTTATTAATGCTAGAGAGGCATGTGAAGACCCGGAGCTTGTTACGGGTACGTTTACCATTAATAACTTATCCGCATCTATTATATTTGATACTGGTGCTGATAGAAGTTACGTGTGTAGAGACTTTCACGCTAAATTGAATTGTTCATCATTACCTCTAGATGCTAAGTACATGATTGAGTTAGCTAATGGTAAACTAATTAAAGCCGATAAAATTTGTCGTGATTGTAAAATAAATTTAGCCGGAGAAACATTTAAGATTGATTTGATACCCGTAGAATTAGGAAGTTTTGATGTAATAGTCGGCATGGACTGGATGTCCAAAATAGGAGCTGAAGTTGTGTGCGCCAAGAAGGCAATTCGCATTCCTCGTAAGAATAAAACGCCAGTAATGATTTATGGAGAGAAGGGTAACTCAAAGCTAAAACTCATTAGTTATTTGAAAGCTCAAAAGTGCTTGAAGAAAGGGTGCTATGCTATCTTAGCACATGTTAATAAAGTCGAAAAGAAAGAAAAAGAGAAGTGCATCAATGACGTGCCTGTGGCAAGAGATTTTCCTGAAGTATTTCCGGAAGAGTTGCCGGGATTACCTCCATTTAGATCTGTAGAATTTCAAATAGATCTTGTACCAGGAGCTGCACCGGTTGCCCGTGCTCCATATAGACTTGCACCGTCCGAGTTAAAAGAACTTCAGAGTCAGTTAAAAGAATTACTGGATCGTGGATTCATACGACCAAGTACTTCACCGTGGGGAGCTCTAATTTTATTCGTCAAGAAGAAAGACGGATCTTTCCGAATGTGTATAGATTATCGTGAATTAAATAAGTTAACTATCAAGAATCGGTATCCACTACCGAGAATTGACGACTTATTTGATCAACTCCAAGGATCATGTGTGTACTCGAAAATTGACCTAAGATCGGGCTATCATCAATTACGTGTCAAAGAAGAAGATATACCGAAAACTGCTTTTCGGACACGCTACGGTCATTACGAATTTTTGGTCATGCCGTTTGGGTTGACAAATGCGCCAGCTGTATTCATGGACCTCATGAATCGAGTTTGTAGTCCATATTTAGATAAGTTTGTTATCGTTTTTATTGATGATATTCTTATCTATTCCAAGAGTGAGCAAGAGCATGAGCAGCATTTAAGGTTGATATTAGAGTTGTTAAGAAAAGAACAGCTATATGCTAAATTTTCTAAATGTGCTTTCTGGTTGAAAGAAGTGCAATTTCTTGGCCACGTTGTTAGTAGCAAAGGAATTCAGGTTGATCCAGCAAAAATTGAAGCCATTGAAAAATGGGAGACTCCTAAGACACCAACGCAGATACGCCAATTTTTGGGTTTAGCCGGTTATTATAGAAGGTTTATTCAAGATTTTTCCCGAATAGCTAAGCCGTTGACAGCGTTAACGCAAAAAGGGAAGAAATATGAATGGACCTCTGAGCAGGAGAACGCATTTCAAATACTAAAGAAGGAGTTAACTACGGCGCCTATTTTATCGTTACCAGAAGGGAACGATGATTTTGAAATATATTGTGACGCTTCACGACAAGGTTTTGGTTGCGTTCTTATGCAACGGAAGAGAGTTATTGCATACGCATCCCGACAATTGAAGATTCACGAGCGGAATTATACGACGCATGATCTAGAATTGGGAGCAGTTGTGTTTGCATTGAAGATGTGGAGACACTACTTGTATGGGGTTAAATTCACTGTGTTTACTGATCATAAAAGCCTTCAACATATTTTTGATCAGAAACAATTGAACATGAGGCAACGTAGGTGGGTCGAGTTAATAAACGACTATGATTGTGAAATTCGCTATCATCCCGGGAAAGCAAACGTAGTGGCCGATGCTCTAAGCAGAAAGGAACGAGAACCAATCCGAGTTCGAGCAATGAACATAAAAATTCGCATGAATCTCAACTCACAAATCAAAGAGGTTCAACAAGAAGCACTCAATAAAGAAAACATAAGAAATGAAATAATGAAGAAGTATGAGAAGCAACTCGTTATACGGGAAGACGGAATTCGATATTTTGCAAATCGTATTTGGGTACCGAAGTTGGGTGGATTAAGGAAGTTGATATTGAACGAGGCACATAAGACAAGATACTCGATACATCCTGGAGTTGGAAAGATGTATCAAGATCTTAAGACACGTTATTGGTGGCCTAATTTAAAGACAGACGTAGCAACATATGTTGGGGAGTGTTTAACTTGTTCCAAGGTCAAAGCAGAACACCAGAAGCCGTCAGGGTTACTTCAACAACCAGAAATCCCAGAATGGAAATGGGATGGTATTACCATGGATTTCATCACGAAGTTACCAAAGACTGCCTGGGGTTACGACACCATTTGGGTGATTGTTGATCGTCTCACCAAGTCTGCACATTTCTTGCCTATAAAGGAAACGGATAGAATGGAGAAACTATTACGATTGTATATAAAGGAAGTTGTTTCAAGGCATGGAATACCTATTTCCATTATATCTGATCGTGATAGTAGATTTACCTCAAAGTTCTGGCAATCACTACAGGAGGCACTAGGAACTCGTCTGGATATGAGTACCGCATATCATCCGCAAACCGACGGGCAGAGTGAAAGAACAACTCAGACTCTTGAAGACATGCTCAGGGCATGTGTGATCGATTTTGGAAACGGATGGGATAAGTATTTACCGTTAGCAGAATTCTCGTATAATAATAGTTATCATGCGAGCATTAAAGCTGCACCATTCGAAGCATTGTATGGAAGGAAGTGTAGATCTCCTATCTGTTGGAATGAAGTAGGAGATCGACATTTAACTGGTCCCGAGATCATACACGAAACGACTGAGAAGATAGTACAAATCAAGGAGAGATTGAAAACAGCCCGTAGTCGCCAAAAGAGCTACGTCGATGTCCGAAGGAAACCATTAGAGTTTCAGATCGGTGACATGGTTATGCTAAAGGTGTCACCTTGGAAAGGTGTGATACGTTTTGGAAAAAGGGGTAAACTGAACCCAAGATATGTAGGCCCGTTCAAGATCATCGAACGCATTGGACCGGTAGCATATCGACTCGAGTTACCGCAACAACTCGCCGGAGTACATAATACCTTTCACGTCTCGAACCTTAAGAAGTGTCTTGCAAAGGAAGACCTCACCATTCCTCTTGAAGAAATCCATGTCGACGAGAAACTACAATTCGTCGAAGAACCAATCGAAATCATGGACCGTGAAGTTAAACAGCTCAAGCAGAGCAACATACCGATCGTTAAGGTTCGTTGGAATGCTCGAAGAGGTCCCGAGTTTATGTGGGAACGGGAGGATCAGATGAAACAAAAGTATCCACACTTGTTTCTCGATGACGCAAAATAGGTACAATTTTAAAATTTCGGGACGAAATTTATTTAACGGGGAGGTAATGTAACGACCCGCACTTTTTCGATCGTTCTATACTTATAAGATTAATATTTACATAAATTAAACCTTACCAACATGATAAGCAATCCAAATTGTCGAGACTTATGTTTTTCAAAAAGAGTTTTACACAACGTTTGACCGTCTAGTTTGACCGATGATATCACGAACTATACAATATATGATAATTATACGTTTGTGTATATATATGTATATATACATATTTAACATGACCTAAGAATGTTTTAATATCTCATTTTGTATTAATAACAATAAGTTATAAGTATATTTTGAAACTACTAACTTAAGTTTTCAAAACGATAACCATACGTAACGTTATTTGACTTAAATACTTATGACCTATAATGTTTATACATATATCGTATAAGTAATGTATTTAATCACTTTTAAAGACTTAAATACATAAAACAATATAAGTATATTTACAAAAGATAACTATATTTGAATCCTCGTTCCGTTTTCTCAAAGATTTCTATACGTATACCTAGGGTATATGTACCCGTATCATACGCAGCTTCTAGATGTATTTACTATTGGTATATACCAATAAAAATCTGCTCCTTAGCAGCCTTAAATGATTAAGAAACATGTGGAACCAACCATTTGTCAAGTAGCATGAATTATTTAGCAAAAAAACAAAGTTAGGTATCTTTTTTTTCCTTTATAACCTAAAAACGTTTTTATGCATGCACACCATTTCTTCACCCCATTTTCTCATACTTACACTTCCATTTCTCTCTCAAAATACTCTTAACTTCATACTTGATCATCTCCAAGCATTTTCCCCATCATTTAGCTTCAAAAACCTTACTTAATCACCATAAGAAAACCATACAAAAACACTTCAAGAAATCCTTCCAAGAACACAAACTTACTTCCAATCTTTCATCCAATTCCATCACCCTTTTGGTTCTAGCTTTTTACTCCTCTTTTACAGCAACCTTGTCCAAGGAACTTGAGGTAGAATCTATGTTCATAACCTTATTCGATTCATATATATATAGCTATCTTATTTTGTGGTATAAAATTTTAACAACAAGAACATAGTTTGAATGTTTTCAAACTTGTTTGCAAACTAAATAGATCCTTCTAACTTAACTTTTAAAATACTCCAAGACCTGTAATATAACTTAAATATATGCTAATTTAACAAAGTATAACTTGGTTTTTCAAAGATTATCTTAAAAACTGTTTTTACGACGTCGGAGTGCCACCGGGGGCTGTTTTGGGTTGGATAATTAAAAACCATCTTAAACTTTGAATTGGAGGTTTATTTTCTGGAAAAATGATTTTTACTATGAATATGATAACACATAAAAATTTCATGATTTAACTCAAAGTATAAGTATTTTTAGAAAAATAATCATTTAAGGTTGTTTACATGATGGAAAATGATTAACTTCATAAGTTTCACTAAAGTTTGACCTATGCCGTGTGATTTTGAATACAAACTAAGGTATTTACAGTTCATAGTCTTAAAGAGGGACTCGATCCAAGGAGATGGCAAGTTGAATCAACGAAAACGGAGTTGTAACGAAGAAACTATGACCGAAACAAAATCGGATATCCAAGACTAGTTTAGCCACGAAAATAATTGGGAAAAATTAAATAAATCACATCTTTTTAAGTTAACATGATATTTTATATATATGTACTTATAATTCAATTTTATATGGTTCAGGATCACCCGTAAACAACACGAGAAGATTAATCATAAGATCCCATGATTGTACGCAACACGTCATTTGACAACACCGGTACTTTATGTACGCAACACGTCATTTGACAACACCGGTACCGTGGGTCAAGATTAATCTCGACCAATACATATACGATGGGGTTTTATTTATTTCGTTGGGGGTTTTATTTATTTCATTGAGGGTATATTAAACATCTAAAAATGAACCATTAAAATTGAATTACTAACAACGAACTGCTAACTACGGACTTAGGAATTATTCAAAGTATTAAAAGTATAACAAGTATATATATGTGACGTTTGTTTAAAAAGAAAAGGTATTGATATATTATATATGGATAGGTTCGTGATATCAACCGGAGACCAAGTCAAATTATATATATATCTTCAAGACGAAAGTGAGTATATAGTCCCACTTTTAAACTCTAAATATTTCGGGATGAGAATACATGTATTTTATGTTTTACGTTATGGACACAAGTAACTGAAAAATATATTCTACGTTGAGTTGTACCACTAGCATACTTCCCTGTAGCTTGGTAACTAATATTTACAGCGGTATTGTAAACGCGAATCCTGTTGATAGATCTATCGGGCCTGACAACCCCAACCGGACTGGACGACCAGTATTCAACGGTTGCACAGTACTTCGTTTCGTGACTACACTTGGTACGGTGTAGTAAGATTTCATAATAAAGGGAATATGCGACGTGATTAAATGTTAAGTATGGTTACCAAGTGCTCAACCACTTAGAATATTTTTATTAAAATGTTTATATATGAAATCTTGTGGTCTATATTTATATCGCTGCCGGCATTAAACCTATATCTCACCAACTTTATGTTGACCTTTTAAAACATGTCTATTCTCAGGTGATTACTAAAGCTTCCGCTGCATTATGTTGAATTTGAGCAGGATCTTGCGTACGCATATTTGTGTCAAAAATAAAACTGCATACCCAAGGATTTGTGTTGTAAAATATGCTCGAAATCGTGTTGTTATCATTATATGTAAAGTTTGTAAGTCGAAGATTATCGCTAAACGATAATCATCTTTTTATTGTCTAAAGCTTGTAACAAAAATAATGGTTATGGTTTGTAATGTATAATATATGCAGTTTCTCTTTTAAAAATGTCGCATATAGAGGTCAATACCTCGCAATGAAATCATACGTTATCTAACACGTTCTTATGGTTAAGGACGGGTTATGACAATAGTTTTAATATTTCGCATAATCTGTGTATAAAGGTGGATCACAAGATTTCAGTTGTTTCATCCAGAAACGTTTATCAAAATATTCTACAAGATTGAGCACCCTGGTAACTAAACTTAACGTATATATAATTTGTACCCTTTGTATAATCATCTTAATAATACACGCAAACCAACGTGTATGCTTCTCAAATAGCATACGTCCGTTAAAAGGCTAGTGCTGTAGCTCGGACGGGGATATCAAGCCCTATGGATCCATATACTACTACTCGCGCCCACCAGTTCTTATAACCGGCAGTTACTAGTTACCAAAGCTAAGGGATTTTCGGTTCAAACTCAGTATATAATTTAGTATGTACTTGTGTCCATTGTTTAAAATAAAGTGCATGTATTCTCAGCCCAAAAATATATATTGCAAAAGCATTTAAAAAGGGAGCAAATGAAACTCACCTTAGCAGCACATAAAGTTGTTCACCAAAACGTGACCGAAACTCGGAATATCAAATAACCGTAGATCTCAACCTAGAGAACATATGTTGGTGAATAAATGTCTATCAAGCTAGGTCAGGTCATAGTGTATAAGAATCCTAATACTCGAGATCGACATACAAAAGTTATCCAAAGTCGTTTCAAAAAGTCAATTTTGACAATAGTTCAATAAAACGAGACATACCTTATATAAGGATTCATTTACTCGGTTGGTAATATTCAAAAATCCAATTTATCAATCTCGTAAACAAGTTGTTTAAATCTTAATTGTAGATTCAAAAGCAATTTCAATTAACGTTAATCATAATTCAGTTGATCATATCTTTTAATCCGTTCATCGAAATTATTCGATATCTAAATGAAAAGTTATTGATTTTTCGCCAGCTTTCCAAAAACATGTATATCGTATACCTTTTACCAGTAATATATGTATTTACTTCGTGATTCATCATAACTGTTTAACGACAAAATTTAGCATACAAGCATGAATAAATATATATACTCGAGCACTAGACATGGATACATAATTAATGTATAAAAGATAAAATATGAGTGCTTACGTATCAATATTGAGATTCAATATTGTAGGAAAGTACGTAGACGCAACAGAGATGATAAACACTAGATTTGATTCACAAATATACCCTCGAACATTACCCATAACCTCCTTGACAATAACCCATAATTTCCTTAGCTCTATCCCGCTCAAAAACCCATTTTGAAGGTGACACGCTCATAACCTCGTCGTAGTATTTTAGGTATATATACTACTAATAATAATATTATAATAAGATTAATAATATTAATCTTAATAATAATAATAATAATAATAATAATAATAATAATAATAATAATAAAAATAATAATAATAATAATAATAATAATAATAATAATAATAATAATAATAATAATAATAATAATAATAATAATAATAATATAAAAAACATAATAATACAGAGGAATGAATCGAGCTTTTATAGTGTGTGGCCTGCTACAGTACCTCATGCGATCGCATGAGTTTTCAGTGTTCTTGCCATGCGATCGCTTGGCCGCCTTATCCTGTTTTTGTTTGCTAGTTCGTCGACATCAAATAGTGTTTCAATGTAGCAAATAGTGTTTACTGTAGAAAATACGGTTTCACTGTAGCAAATAGTGTTTTACTGTAGCAAATAGTGTTTTACGGTAGGAAAGTCATTTTACTGTAGCAAATAGTATTTTACGGTAGGAAAGTCGTTTTTACTTGTACATATATATATATATATATATATATATATATATACATACATATAATTGTTCATGAATCGTCGAGAGCAGTCAAATGTAATTTAATACATGAAACAGTTCTAAAATTTTAAGATTCAACTTCATAGACTTTGCTTATCGTGTCGAAAACATTAAATCATTTAAAGATAAAGTTTAAATTTGGTCAGAAATTTCCGGGTCATCACATGATTACAAGTTTAAACCTTCGAATAAGATATCTTTATATGTATGAATCGAATGTTGTTATGAACATCATTAATACCTCAAGTTTTGTGAATAAACCTACTGGAAAAGAGAAAAATGGATCTAGCTTCAAAGGATCCTTGGATGGCTTAAAAGTTCTTGAAGCAGAATCATGACACGAAAACGAGTTCAAGTAAGGTTTCCACTCGAAATAAGATTGTTATAGTTATAGAAATTGAATCAAAGTTTGAATATGAGTATTACCTTGAATTAGAAAGATATCTTACTGTAAATAAGAAAGATTTCTTGAGATTGGATGATCACTTGAAATGGATTTGCAAGATTGGAAGTAAGCTAGCAAGATTTCTTGAAGTGTTCTTGAATGGTTGTTTTTATGATGATTAAAGCTTGTAATTGAAGCTAAAAGATGGTGAAAATGCTTGGAGATGATCAAGTATGATGTTAGGAGTATTTTGAGAGAGAATTTGGAGTGTAAGTATGAGAAAATGGAATGGAAAAATGGGGTGAAATCATAAAAACGAAATTACTTGTTATAAAGAAAAAAAAAGATTCTTAAGTTTGTTTTTATCTCATTAGTCATACAAGTTGTTAAATAATGGTTCCACATGTTTTTGACTCTAAGATGGCTGCTAAGAATGAATGATTAAAGGTGTATACACCAATAGTAAATACATCTAAAAGTTGTGTATTGTACGAGTACAAATACGGGTGTACACGAGTAGAATTGTTGATGGAAACGAATGAGAATGTAATTTTGAGCATTTTTGCTAAGTAGAAATACTTTGATATATGTCTTGAAGTCTTTCAAAAGTATATTAATACATCTTAATACACTACATGTATATACATTTTAACTGAGTCGTTAAGTCACCGTTAGTCATTACATGTAAGTGTTGTTTTAAGACCTTTAAGTTAACGATCTTGTTAAATATAATTAATCCATTGTTATTATACTTAAATGAGAAATGAGATGTTAAATTATTACATTATCATGATATTATAATGTATGAATATATCTTAATATGATATATATAAATTAAAATATCGTTACAACGATAATCGTTACATATATGCCTCGTTTCGAAATTCTTAAGTTAGTAGTCTTGTTTTACATATGTAGTTCATTGTTAACACACTTAATGATATACTTAATTATCAATTTATCATGTTAAACATAGTGTATCAATATCTTAATATGATTCATATGTATTTAGTAAGACGTTGTTATAACGATAATCGTTATATATATCGTTTGCGAGTTTCTTAATTCAATAAACTCATTTTTATGTATATCACTCATTGTTAATATACTTAGTGAGATACTTACTTATCATAATATCATGTTAACCATATATATATATATATATATATATATATATATATATATATATATATATATATATATATATATATATATATATATCATCATGTAGTTTTTACAAATTTTTGACGTTCGTGAATCGCCGGTCAACTTGGGTGGTCAATTGTCTATATGAAGCACATTTCAAATAATCAAGTCTTAACAAGTTTGATTGCTTAACATGTTGGAAATATTTAATCATACAAATATAATTTTCATTTAATATATAACATGGAAAAGTTCGGGTCACTACACTTCCCTTAGCCAAAATTCACATTTCGAGAACTTAGCATACAACTTCTCCTTCCGCAACGTTTTCAACACCCTATTCAAATGGTGTTCATGTTCCTTCATACTCCTCGGATAGACAAGTATGTCGTCGATGAGCACAATTACCAACTTGTCCAACATAGGTTGGCACACTCGGTTAATAAGATCCATGAATGCCACCGGTGCATTCGTAAGACCAAAAGGCATAACTACAAACTCAAAATGCCCGTAACGTTTTCGAAAGGCCGTTTTCTCAATATCTTCCTCACGGACCCACATTTGATGATAGTCGGACCGTAGGTCAATTTTTGAGAAATACGTCGCACCTTGGAGTTGGTCAAACAAATCGTCAATCCTAGGCAATGGATAACGATTCTTGATCGTCACTTTATTCAACTCCCGATAGTCAATGCACATACGCATACTACCATCTTTCTTCTTTACGAACAAGACTGGAGCACCCCATGGCGAAGCACTCGGTCGAATAAAACCCTTCTCAAGTAACTCTTGGGTTTGATTTAACAATTCTTGCATTTCCGTCGGCGCTAAACGATAAGGAGTTTTAGCAATGGGAGTAGCTCCCGGAACCAACTCAATGCGAAATTCAACTTGTCTTTCCGCCGGAATACCCGATAACTCATCCGGAAAAACGTCTTCGAATTCATTAACTACCGAAATCTCGTGAATGGATGGTGGCTCATCACGAGTATCAACAACATGGGTAAGAAAAGCCATGCCACCACTAACAAGGAAACGATGTGCCCGTGCAAAAGTGCATATCGGCACAAGTCTTCTACGCTTATCGCCATGAATAATTAACTCTCCCCCACTTGGGGTCTTCACACGAATAGATTTTTCATGGCATGCAATATCGGCTCTATTATGATCGAGCCAATCTATACCAACCACGATATCAAAATCACCCAAAGTCATCGGGATGAGATCAATTTTAAAGTTTTCAGCACCAAACACAACATTACAATTTTTACACACATCAACCACTAGCACCGTCTTGCCATCCACTATTTCAACTTCTACCGGACGACTTAACTTAGCTAACGGTTTATTAAGTTTAGGCACAAATTTTGGAGAGACAAACGACAAACTTGCACCGCTATCAAATAGAATCCTCACCGTATTAGAGTTAACCATGAAAGTACCTGAGATGACTTCATTGGATTGCTTAGCTTCATCATTGGTCATCAAATAATTACGCCCCCTTGCCGACCCCACCGCCTTCTCTATCCTCTTAACTTGATCATTTCGGAGATCGGGGCACTCCGACTTTCGGTGCCCTTCTTGTTGACAATTAAAACATGTGATCACATTAGCACGTGGTTTTGGGCAATCACGAGAGTAGTGACCTTTTTGCCCACAATTGTGGCACGTGGTCACGTGGACATTAGAAGCACCTTTCTTCACACTATCAACACTTTCGGATGCTCCCCTACTCTTTTTGTTCGAAAAACTAGAAGCTTCAAACTTTCTTTTACTTGGCGCACAACTAACCAGACTTGGAGCTTGCGCTTCGAACTCCTTTGCCACCTCCAAAAGTTTAGCAAAAGTCTCAACATGACCAATACTAATTTTACCCTTCAAATCATCTCTAAGGGTTGCATGAAAGTCTTCCATTAACAATTGATCATTCCCCACATTGTAACAACCCAAACCAAACCACGTTCGAACCCGCTTAAAGTATCACAAAAAAAAAAATTATTTTTGTTGCACAGCTATTGGCGTGGCGAGCCAACCTTCTGCGCGGCACGCAAAAAGGCCTGGACAGGCTGCTGTCCCAAAAAGTCAAAAACATGAAAATGTTTGACCACTTCCCGACGTATTTAGACAAAACACTTTTCACAACATATTCATATATGAAAAACTAACACGTTTCATTCATAAAATAAGTTTTAAGAGACCGGCCCACATCGGCTGTTTTACGACTTTCGTACAAAATACAAGTTTTCAACCACATGACTTTTAATACAAAATAAAGCCGAGCATGGCGATTGGGGATACGCTACCCAATCCTAATCGAATCCAAAAGCATGCCTCTAAAGCAACTACGCAAGTCCACTAGTCCCCGAACTTACCCGAGCCGCCGCGTCCATGCAATCTATAAAAATGTCAACAACGAGAGGGTAAGCTAACGCTTAGTAAGTGAGAATATACTACATACATATATATGCAGAAAATGGACACGCCACATAAATAAACAAATACCGCATACCAAAGTATCCAAGCATAAAGGCAAGCTAATCTAAGCATACCGTACGATCACTAAGCAACAAGCTAACAACATCAACAATGAGTAAGTTCACCAACGACAATGTGAACAAATGCCAATAAGCTACACCCGGAGGGTTAGCTACATCACGACAATACAACATTATACGTATACAATATTTAACATGCTAAACAATCACAAACACAATATGGTTAACCATAACGCTATGGTGCTACCGGCTCGTGGTTCACACCATACGTATTTGAGACATACTCTTTTATATTGCTACCGGCTCGTGGTTCACACTTTGACGCTACCGGCTCATGGTTCACGCCTCGTTTTATAGTGCTACCGGCTCATGGTTCACACTCGATGCTACCGACTCGTGGTTCACATCTATTTTTATAGTGCTACCGGCTCGTGGTTCACATCTATTTTTATAGTGCTACCGGCTCGTGGTTCACACTCGATGCTACCGGCTCGTGGTTCACATCTATTTTTATAGTGCTACCGGCTCGTGGTTGACACTCGATGCTACCATAACATCCACAAACAAATACGCCATAAACATGAATGCATAATTATTCCACTCACAATATTAACCCTTCGCCATTGGGCTTATATAATCCACATCACCCGCCCATGTGATAACGTACACACAAAGTGTGCACCTCGTCAAAGGTGGTCAACCAAAACGCACAACCGTGCCAATTGGACCTATACATAAGTCCATCAATCCACATATATGTGAAGTGAGCTCTATAACCGAGAAGCACTTCACCCGACCCGCACCCATCCTACACATACATATGCAGATAGGATATTAACACTCACCTTGTCGCCTGGAAGAATGCCACCGAATAATCCGCAATCACCGATGGAATGTACCTATTCCATTTATCACATAACAAGTAACACAATTAGGGTGGATATACAAACCAACCCAAATTGACAACTAGTGCAATTTCGACCCAAATGCACTACCAAACACCAATCGCGCCCAAATTAACCAATAATCACTAACACAAGTGAGAATGGTCCTAATACGCAAATTAAACCCAATCATAGGTGTTAAACACCTATCTTGCCCATAATGACACTTAAACCCTAATTTTGACCCAAAGGAGTCAACATCGCGCCGTTAGTGAGTTTTGACACCAAAACATATTTAACTCGGTTTTATACTTCAACTTAATCCATTTTAAATTTATAAACCTTATTAGATCGACAATTGGGTCATAATCATCACCAAACCTTAATTTTGACTCTAGTCAAAATTAGTCAACCCAAATTCACCTAAAGTGGTTCCAACACTTCCATAATAACTAAACCTAGTGATTAAACTAAAGATTAAAGCCTAATCAAGGCCAAATCGTCAACCAACCCAAAACCCGCCAAGTGACAAGAATAACTAGTCACCATAAACCCATTTCATCATCTAAGAGGGTTTCACAACAAATCAAACTCAAACCCTAACTTGAATATCAAATCTAACAAATGTAATTCGGAGTTTGAACTTACCAATACCACCAAAATGATGTCGTTGACGAGTAGAACAACTTTAAAACCCAAGCTTTGGTTAGAATCCAACTCCTTCTTCTCCAATTCAAGCTCTCTCACTCTAGAACCCTTCCTCTCTCTCTAGATATGGATGAGAGTGTTTGTGTGGGTGAGAAATGAGCTCCAATGGAGTTCTAGATCAGTTTTGGTGACCCTAAACAGACCCTAAATGAAAAGACCAAAGTACCTCTCATTTAAACCTTTTAAAAAAAGCTGAAAATTGCATCAGACAGGATCGGAGCGCCGCTCCATAAGGTGGAGAGCCGGTCCAACCTTCAGGTCAGTTTTCAGTTTCTTGTTTTGGCCATAACTTTTTGACCGTAGCTCCGTTTTCGATGAATCAAATATCGTTGGAAACGTAATAAGATTTTCTTTCCAATGGTAAGGCTTTGAAACATCAACTCAAATTTATTTGGGGTTGAAAAGATACATACACACCTTGTCACTTCAGACAACATCCAGTTTCCTTCGACGTTCGAGCAAGCAACACGTACGTGCTTCGTACACTTCATACACGCATCGTACACCATAAATAAATTATGTACAATAAATATTTGGGTCTTACACACATACTCGGGGCAAAAATGCGCTTTGGCGAGAAAGTTAGTTTTGAGAGTGTTTAGGTCCAAAGACCCTTGACGCATGTTCCTTAACTCCTTGCGCAATTTGGAAATATCCACTTGCGTACGATACTCAAGTAAAAACTCCTTCTTGAACTCCGCCCAAGACAACCCCACAAAAGCCGCATCACGCACCATATCAATTTTACCATCGAGCCAATCTTTAGCATGGCCCCTCAACAAACTAGTAGCAAGCCTTGTCTTCTTCTCGGGTGGGCACTCAATAGTGAGAAAACAACCCTCAACATCGGAGATCCAAGCAGTACTTTTCATGGGGTCGGGATCCCCGTGAAAGTGAGGAGGCTTAGTCGCCAAAAAGTTCTTATAGCTAAACTCCAACTCGCCCCCATTTTGAGGTCTAGGAAACCTCCTTTCAACTTCTTCTTTGACGGCATTGGTCATTCATTCTTGAATCATATCGACAATTTGTTCCGAAACCGACTCTTCGAATATTTGTTTAACCCTTCGTGAGAAAACCGAAACATAGTTTTCTAAAGCGGTCTCAATCTTGGTAGTCATCTCATCTTCCTCCACATGAGAGGGACCACCATTGCCATTTGTATCCGTTCCGTTTCTCGTCTTCATTCTAAAGATTAAATATGGATTAGACATCACCAACAATTTAATACACATATATACCTATGCATATGACCGCACACACTCCACATCTTGCTTGATACTTGTCGCACATCCTTGTTTGACCTGACTTGCGATCGTAATAGTGGTCGCGACTTACTATTACGCTCACATGCTGTGTCATGCTCAAACGTATCACAACCATCTTGGTCGATGTTCAAACAATAACACATGAATAGTAACATCATAGTATAGCATAGTTAGTCCACCTATGCATGTAAGAACTAATCAAAATCCGCACCGACCCGTAATCCTACAAGTCCCACATATATTTCAACAACACCAAAGTCTAAGTCTAGGCGCCTATCTTAAGTCACCTAAATCCCTTAGACCATGCTCTGATACCACTTGTAACGACCCAACCCGTTAACCAACCAAAACTGCGAAATAAAAAAATTTTTGAAGCAGGCCTGCCCATGCAGGGTGCATGGCGCGCAGCCCTACCTGTGCGCGGCGCGCACAGGGCCTGGCAGCCCGCTGTCTAACTTGTTCGATTTTCGTAAAAAGATCTAACACTTCCCATCATTTTTAGACGAAATGCTTTTCACATCATAATAGTATAAGTAAAACTAGCACGAATCAATGATAAAATGAGTTTTACATCGCGGGGCCCACATATGCCCAAAATACCATTAAGTACAAAATACGAGTTTCGACCACAAAAAGTTTAATTGTCAAACGTCACTTGTAACAACCCGACTTCATAAACCCAAAAATGCGTACCAAAAAAAATAATTTATGGCAGTGCATCTGGACGGCGTCCAGAATCCTGGACGGCGTCCAGATCAGAAGAGTGGGACGGCGTCCAAAGTTTGGGACGTCGTCCAGCTCAAATAACTAGGACGGCGTCCAAGCAATTGGGACGGCGTCCCAATGGCCTTCCAGCTACTGATCACGGGTCCAACTCACACGAGCGGAAAACCCGCTCCCCGACACTTTCAAACGAAAACCTTTTTACCACAAGTCAATATAAGTGAAACTAAGAGATTTTCATCATCAAATCAAGTTTTACATCAACGGGCCCACATCGCCCATTTTACGAGTTTCGTTCAAAAATAAAAGTTTCGACCAAATATAAGTTTAAGTTCCAAACGACACTAGAGCATGGTGTTTGGGGTTAAACTACCCAATCTCGGTCGAACTCCAAAAGCTAACACCCAAAAGCATCCCCTAACAAGACAAGCGGGAGATCACTAATCCAATTGAACGCTCTTACCCTTGTCAACGCCCGAGCCTATAAAAAAAGTAAACAACGAGAGGGTAAGCAAAGCTTAGTGAATGCAATAATTATACATACATATATATAACCCATCTATTTGCAATCACAATTACCGAATACCTTGTACGAACTTGAAACTCAAATTAGCATAACATCATACCCGAAATACTTAACAAGTCGCACATTATCACAAAACCGCATTAGCATATACTCAACACAATATATTTAAACAATATGCTAAACAATCCACAATCTCAATATGGTTAACCATAACGCTATGGTGCTACCGGCTCATGGTTCACACCATACGCCATTGAGTCATACTCTTTTATAGTGCTACCGGCTCGTGGTTCACACTCGATGCTACCGGCTCGTGGTTCACATCTTAGTTTATAGTGCTACCGGCTCGTGGTTCACACTCGATGCTACCGGCTAGTTGTTCACATCTTAGTTTATAATGTTACTGGCTCGTGGTTCACACTCGATGCTACCGGCTCATGGTTCACATCTTAGTTTATAGTGTTACCGGCTCATGGTTCACACTCGATGCTACCGGCTCGTGGTTCACATCTTAGTTTATAGTGCTACCGGCTCGTGGTTCACACTCGATCACACGCATGTTATGGCACTACCGGCTCGATGGTTCATACCATAACACCCACAAATAAATACGTCATATACACATACGTATAATTACTCCACTCACCTTAGAGTCTTCGTGAAAGATAACCGAACTTGCCACTTTAATGTAACGTACCTATTACATTTTAGCACATAATCAATTCACAACTCAAGTCGGTCAAGCAACTCACTCAAAAATCTAGAGTCTTTTGACCCTAAGTGCAATCCCAACCCATTTTGCACCTTTAACCCTAATAATGGGTTAACTTCACCAAAAACCCTAACTCTAGCCAATTAAGGTCTTAACACACTTTTAACCACAAAGTTAACTCGTTTTCATACATGCAAGACAACCTAGGTCATCAAAGACCCATTTGACCCATTTCAAGGTCAACATACCCATTTAGGTCACCCACAACCCAAATGACTCCCACTAACACTAACTATAGGTGTACTAGTGATCTATTAGGCCTTTAAGACCCATTTACACATTTCAATATTTCAAAACCCTAAGTTAGTCACCATTTGGGTCTTCATGACCCAAACTTACCCAAAACCCCAAATTACTCACAAATGGGTTTTATGTGCAATACTAACCCAAACCCTAACCCTTAAACACATTAAACTAAGGTAATCAAGTTTAGGGCTTACCACAACAATCAAAACGAAGCTAACGAGGAGATGAACAACTTTAATGCTCGAGCTAAAACCCGAAACAAGCTTCTTCTTCTCCGATTTGAGCTTTCTCACACTTGAATCACACTCTCTCACTAGGATTTAAGTGGATGAAGTTTGGTGGTTAGGAATGGAGTAATGAGGCTCAACCAAACTGATCTAGGGCCTTTAATTCGTCCACCATGTGAAATTACCAATTTACCCATCTAAGATATTTTAAAGCAAAAAGACATGCCTGCCAGCCATTCTGGACGGCGTCCCAAAATGTTGGACGGCGTCCAGGTCTTCGATGTGGGACGGCGTCCCAAATGTTTAGACGGCGTCCAAACCCAAAAAGAAAACAGGATCTTACAACTCTCCCCCACTTGAACCGGATTGCGACCTCGCAATCCACGCCGCATGACAAGCAGGAAGATAAACCAAGATAAACTCTTCGGGCTCCCAAGTAAACTCGGAACCTTTACTTCGCAGCCATTGAACCTTGAAAGTTCTCACCTCTTTATTCCTCAACATTTTCACCTTCTCGTCAAGGATAGCAATCGGTTCCTCGACATATTCTAACTTGTTGTTTAGCTCGATCTCGTCTAAAGGCATCCATGAGGAATCATCCGCAAGACACTTACGGAGGTGGGAAACATGAAATGTGTTATGGATCCCCGCAAGCTCTTCGGGTAATTCCAATCGATATGCAACTTCACCAACACGAGCTAAAAACTTGAACGGCCCAATAAACCGAGGAGCTAACTTTCCCCGTTTTCGAAATCGAATAATACCCTTCCATGGCGAAACCTTAAGCATCACCATATCGCCTTCTTGGAACTCAATCAATCGCCTACGTCTATCGGCATACGACTTTTGCCTATCTTGAGCCTTCTTCAAATGTTCCCGAATCAAATCGATCTTGCTATTTGTCTCTAAAACCAAATCGGTACTCCCGATCTCTCTTTGACCCACTTCTCCTCAACAAACGGGAGTTCGACACCTACGCCCATAAAGCATTTCGTAAGATGGCATCCTGATACTAGTATGATAACTATTATTGTACGAGAATTCCACCAAAGGAAAATGCTCATCCCAACTACCACCAAAGTCAATGATGCACGCCCGTAACATATCTTCTAAAGTTTGATTCGTACGTTCGGTTTGACCGTCTGTTTGAGGATGATACGTCGTGCTCAACTTCAATTGAGTACCCATATCTTCATGAAACTTTTCCCAAAACCGAGATGTAAAACGGGTATCTCGATCCGAAATAATAGATATAGGAACCCCATGTCGCGAGACCACTTCCTTGATAAACAACTTATCCAAGGCCTCTGACGATATCGCTTCTTTAATGGGAAGAAACAAAGCGCTTTTTGTCAATCGGTCAACTATAACCCAAATCGAATCGAATTGGGTTCTCGCCATTTTAGGTAACTTTGTAATGAAATCCATGGTAATGTGCTCCCATTTCCATTTCGGGATTTCTAACGGTTGCAACTTACCATACGGCTTTTGGTGTTCGGCTTTTACTTGTAAACACATGACACATTGCTCAACATACTTCACAACATCACGTTTCATGCCCCGCCACCAATAATCTTTCTTTAAGTCATGATACATTTTTGTCGCGCCCGGATGAATGGAATATTTTGACTTATGTGCATCATCAAGTAGCACCCGTCGGTAATCACCCATATTAGGCACCCACACCCTTCCTTGAAAGGACAACAAACCACGCGAGCCCATAGTAATGAACTCCGATTGGCCCACGATTCGTTCCGCATGCTTGTTGTGAACGTAAGCCTCTATTTGAATCTCGCCAAGCCTTTCAAGAAAATCGTTGGAAATAATCAAACGTAACGATCCCACTTTTATCGCCGGATGTTGACTCTTTCGACTCAACGCATCCGCGACAACATTCGCCTTACCCGGATGATAAAGTATCTCACAATCATAATCTTTCACCACATCCATCCACCTACGTTGGTGATAATTCAAATCTCGTTGATTAAAGAGATGTTTCAAACTCTTATGATCCGAATAAATCGTACACTTGACACCATACAAGTAATGGCGCCAAATTTTCAATGCATGCACAACCGCCGCCAACTCAAGATCATGAGTCGGATATCTCGTTTCATGTTCCTTTAATTGTCGAGAGGCATAAGCGATGACTTTACCTCTTTGCATTAGAACACACCCGAGACAATTTAAGGAAGCATCATAATAAACCACCATGTCTTCAACACCTTCCGGTAACACTAACACCGGAGCTTGACACAACTTCTCTTTTAACAATTGAAAGGCAATCTCTTGCTCGTTCTCCCAATTAAACCTAGCATTCTTTCTCATCAACTTCGTCAATGGAGAAGCAATTTTAGAAAAGTCTTGGATAAACCGACGATAATAACCGGCCAATCCGAGAAAACTTCAGATTTCCGTAGGCGTAGTCGGTCGTCCCCAACTCTTCACCGTTTCGATCTTCCCCGGATCTACTTGAATACCGTTTTCGTTCACAATATGACCAAGGAATTGAACTTCCCTTAGCCAAAATTCACATTTGGAGAACTTTGCATACAACTTCTCCTTTCGTAGCGTCTTCAATACTTCACGCAAATGATGTTCATGTTCGTCCATGCTTTTCGAGTAGACTAGTATGTCGTCAATGAACACTATTACCGACTTGTCCAACATAGGTTGGCACACTCGGTTCATAAGATCCATGAATGCCGCCGGTGCATTCGTAAGACCAAAGGGCATAACTACAAACTCATAATGCCCGTAACGCGTTCTAAAAGCCGTTTTCTCAATATCTTCCTCACGGACCCGCTTTTGGTGATAGCCGGACCGTAGGTCGATCTTAGAGAAATACGTTGCACCTTGAAGTTGATCAAATAAATCGTCAATCCTAGGTAATGGATAACGATTCTTGATCATCACTTTATTCAACTCACGGTAATCAATGCACATACGCATACTACCATCTTTCTTCTTCACAAATAACACCGGAGCGCCCCATGGCGAAGCACTCGATCGAATAAAACCCTTCTCGAGCAACTCTTGGGTTTGATTTAACAACTCTTGCATTTCCGTTGGTGCTAAACGATAAGGAGTTTTAGCAATGGGAGTAGCTCCCGGAACCAACTCAATACGAAACTCAACTTGTCTTTCCGCAGGAACACCCGGTAATTCGTCCGGAAAAACGTCTTTGAATTCACTAACAACCGGAATTTCACGAATAGGTGGTGGCTCATTACGAGTATCAACAACATGAGTAAGGAAAGCCATGCCACCACTAACAACAAAACGACGTGCCCGTGCAAAAGTGCATATCGGCACCGGTCTCCTTCGCTTATTACCATGAATAATTAACTCTCCCCCACTTAGGGTCTTCACACGAATAAACTTATCATGGCATGCAATATCGGCTCTATAAAGATCGAGCCAATCCATACCAACGACAATATCAAAGTCGCCCAAGGTCATTGGAATAAGATCAATTTTAAAGGTTTCGGCACCAAAAACAACATCACAATTTTCACACACATCAACCACTAGCACCGTCTTGCCGTCCGCTATTTCGACTTCTACCGGACGACTTAACTTAGCTAACGGTCTATCAAGTTTAGGCACAAATTTAGGAGACACAAGCGACAAATTTGGACCGCTATCAAATAGAATTCTCGCCGGATTAGAATTAACCATGAAAGTAGCTGAGACTACTTCGTTTGATCGTTTGGCTTCGTCATTGGTCATCAAATAGTTGCGACCCCTAGCCATGCCCGCCGCTTTCTCTAACCGTTTAACATGATCATTATTCAAATCGGGACATTCCGGCCTCTTATGCCCCTCTTTACCACAATTAAAGCAAGTGATTTTGGTCGACGCCTTGGTGCAATCACGGGCCATGTGTCCTCTTTGATTACAATTATAACACGTGGGCCCGAAACCCCCGGAAGCACCCTTCTTCACACTATTAAAGCTTTCGGAGCCTTTCTTTGACTTCTTATTTAAAAAGTTCGAATGACTTGAACCCTCAAACTTCCTCTTTGAAAAAGTAAAATCGCTCTTTCTTGGCACCTCCGGCTCAAAACCCCGAGCCAATTCAAATAACTCGTCAAAAGACTTAGCCATACCCCGACTAATCTTACCCTTGTACTCATCATTTAAAGTGCGGTAAAAATCCTTCATTAGCTTGTGATCATCACCAACAAACTCTGGGCAAAAACGAGTCTTTGCCAAGAAGGTAGACTTAAGAGTAACTAAGTCCATTGAACCTTGTTGCAAATGGTGCAACTCGTCCCGGATTCTATCGAGATCGGAAGAAGTTCGGTATTCCTTGAAAAACTCCTTCTTAAATTCTTCCTACGTCAAGTCCATACATTGTTCCTCACCACACAAGTTGATTTTATCATCCCACCATAACTTAGCCTCTTCTCGTAGCATGCTAGAACCATACCTCGCCTTCTTTTCGGGAGGACATTCCGAGGTACGGAAAGCTCAATCAATATCGGAGATCCAACATGTACTTTTTAAAGGATTCCGCACCCTATTAAACATCGGGGGTTGAGCATCCTTGAAATTCTTGTAGTACCTCCTTCACCACGAGGATATATGTTTCTAGCGTCAAGGGCCTCTTCGATAGTGGCCTTCATTCGTTCATTTATCAAATCGGTCACCTGCCCATCGACTGAATCTTGAAAGACCTTTCGGACGTCCGTAAGAAAATCCGCTTTTAACTTTTTAAAGACGGCCTCTACCTTGGCCGAAAACTCGGCGTCCTCGCTTGTACTTCCGTTATGATGATCGGGACCGTTTCTCGTCTTCATTCTATAAAACGAAATAGGTTAAACCACAAAAACGAAAGGACAGATTACATATATACATACATATATGCCACACTAATCCATCTCGCTCAACAATCTTCGTACATTACTTGTTTGACACGATTTGCACTCGTAGTGATGGTAGCTAGTCATTACTACGCGAGCACGTCGCGTTAACTCGCTAGTACAACGCCCATCTCGCTTGACGATTGCTAAACACAACACAACAAATAGCGCATGATTAGTTCACATAAACCTATGCACTAACCATCCCGATCCGACCCAAAGTCCTACAAGTCCTACATAAACGCGCACACAAAAAGTCTAAGTCTAGGCGTCTATCTCAAGTCACCTAAATCCCTTAGACCATGCTCTGATACCACTTGTAACAACCCGACTTCATAAACCCAAAAACGCGTACCAAAAAAAAAAAAATTTATGGCAGTGCATCTGGACGGCGTCCAGATCCGAAGAGTGGGACGGCGTCCAAAGTTTGGGACGTCCTCCAGCTCAAATAACTGGGACGGCGTCCCAATGGCCTTCCAGCTACTGATCACGGGTCCAACTCACACGAGCGGAAAACCCGCTCCCCGACACTTTCAAACGAAAACCTTTTTACCACAAGTCAATATAAGTGAAACTAAGAGATTTTCATCATCAAATCAAGTTTTACATCAACGGGCCCACATCGCCCATTTTACGAGTTTCGTTCAAAAATAAAAGTTTCGACCAAATATAAGTTTAAGTTCCAAACGACACTAGAGCATGGTGTTTGGGGTTAAACTACCCAATCTCGGTCGAACTCCAAAAGCTAACACCCAAAAGCATCCCCTAACAAGACAAGCGGGAGATCACTAATCCAATTGAACGCTCTTACCCTTGTCAACGCCCGAGCCTATAAAAAAAGTAAACAACGAGAGGGTAAGCAAAGCTTAGTGAATGCAATAATTATACATACATATATATAACCCATCTATTTGCAATCACAATTACCGAATACCTTGTACGAACTTGAAACTCAAATTAGCATAACATCATACCCGAAATACTTAACAAGTCGCACATTATCACAAAACCGCATTAGCATATACTCAACACAATATATTTAAACAATATGCTAAACAATCCACAATCTCAATATGGTTAACCATAACGCTATGGTGCTACCGGCTCGTGGTTCACACCATACGCCATTGAGTCATACTCTTTTATAGTGCTACCGGCTTGTGGTTCACACTCGATGCTACCGGCCCGTGGTTCGCATCTTAGTTTATAGTGCTACCGGCTCGTGGTTCACACTCGATGCTACCGGCTCGTTGTTCACATCTTAGTTTATAGTGTTACCGGCTCGTGGTTCACACTCGATGCTACCGGCTCGTGGTTCACATCTTAGTTTATAGTGTTACCGGCTTGTGGTTCACACTCGATGCTACCGGCTCGTGGTTCACATCTTAGTTTATAGTGCTACCGGCTCATGGTTCACACTCGATCACACGCATGTTATGGCACTACCGGCTCGATGGTTCATACCATAACACCCACAAATAAATACGTCATATACACATACGTATAATTACTCCACTCACCTTAGAGTCTTCGTGAAAGATAACCGAACTTGCCACTTCAATGTAACGTACCTATTACATTTTAGCACATAATCAATTCACAACTCAAGTCGGTCAAGCAACTCACTCAAAAATCTAGAGTCTTTTGACCCTAAGTGCAATCCCAACCCATTTTGCACCTTTAACCCTAATAATGGGTTAACTTCACCAAAAACCCTAACTCTAGCCAATTAAGGTCTTAACACACTTTTAACCACAAAGTTAACTCATTTTCATACATGCAAGACAACCTAGGTCATCAAAGACCCATTTGACCCATTTCAAGGTCAACATACCCATTTAGGTCACCCACAACCCAAATGACTCCCACTAACACTAACTATAGGTGTACTAGTGATCTATTAGGCCTTTAAGACCCATTTACACATTTCAAAACCCTAAGTTAGTCACCATTTGGGTCTTCATGACCCAAACTTACCCAAAACTCCAAATTACTCACAAATGGGTTTTATGTGCAATACTAACCCAAACCCTAACCCTTAAACACATTAAACTAAGGTAATCCAGTTTAGGGCTTACCACAACAATCAAAACGAAGCTAACGAGGAGATGAACAACTTTAATGCTCGAGCTAAAACCCGAAACAAGCTTCTTCTTTTCCGATTTGAGCTTTCTCACACTTGAATCACACTCTCTCACTAGGATTTAAGTGGATGAAGTTTGGTGGTTAGGAATGGAGTAATGAGGCTCAACCAAACTAATCTAGGGCCTTTAATTCATCCACCAAGTGAAATTACCAATTTACCCATCTAAGATATTTAAAAGCAAAAAGACATGCCTGCCAGCCATTCTGGACGGCGTCCCAAAATGTTGGACGGCGTCCAGGTCTTCGATCTGGGACGGCGTCCCAAATGTTTGGACGGCGTCCAAACCCAAAAAGAAAACAGGATCTTACATCACTAGAGCATGGTGTTTGGGGTTAAACTACCCAAATCTTGGTCGAACTTCCAAAAAGCTATAACCCCCAAAGGCCACTAATCCGTGCGAATACCTTTGCCCTTATCCAAGCCGGATCCTAAAAAAGTAAACAACGAGAGGGTAAGCTAACGCTTAGTGAATGCAATAATTATACACATACATATATAATATACCTACTTGCATACACTTACACAAATACCTCATACACGCTAGCAATTTACATAGCATACCATCGCAAGTATAACTCTAAACCCTTCAAGATCGCAAGCTAGCACAACAATAGCATATATATAACCCGAATAATATAATATGCTACACTACAATGCGTAATTATGGTTAACCAATAATACGTAGGAATGGTACTTCAAATTTCCCATCGGTGTTCATAGCAACCGTTAGTGTACAACAAAATATATCACTAACCCCCTAGGCGACACGGACAACGAAATATCCATTCAATCAATCGTTAGTGTAAAACGAAATATATCACTAACTCTTGGGCAATTTGGACAACGAAATATCCATCGTTAGTGTACAAAGAAATATATCACAAACTCTTGGTGGTATAGATAACATATACCCGGCCCCTTTCCCGCCCTACAAATAGATACATTATATACACACATGTATAATCATTCCACTCACCTTGTCGACTTGGCGAGATTTCCAATAACAACTTGTAACTTCAAAGCGAGTCACCTAACATAATTAATTCTCAATTAATTTACATAATAAGTGTAACAACCCGACATCGTTTTACCAAAAACACGCCTTAAAAAAAAATTTGTCAGACAGCGTATCTGGACGGCGTCCAGAAATGAAGACCAGGACGGCGTCCCATGATTCTGGACGGCGTCCAAATGAACTAAAGTGGACTGATCAGTTTTTATTTACACGCGAGTGGAAAACCCGCTTCCCGACACTTTTAAACGTAACCAATTTCATAATATGTCATATTAAGTAAAACTAAGATATTTCCACCATAAAAACAAGTTTTACAACATCAGGCCCACAATGATCCGTTTTACAAATAATGTAGCGATTTCGACCCATTTATCTCTTTAGACGGATTAGGACTCCATAACCTAACCCAATACCAAGAGCATAATCCCGGGGACTACCAAATCCCCAATCCGCGTCCAAACACCCAAAAGCTACCCCATCGAGCCCAAGTGCTCCTAAGCATCTAGCTTAACAAACTAGCTAGCTTCAAACCACAATACCTGTAAAAAGGTAAACAACGAGAGGGGTAAGCTAAAAGCTTAGTGAATGCAATAATTATACATATACATATATAACCCATCTATTTGCATCACATCCACCAAATACCTCATACGAACTTGTAACTCAAATAGCATGTCATCAAACCCGTAATACTAACAAGTCGTACATTATCACAAAACCGCATTAGCATACACTCAACTCAATATATATAACATGCTAAACAATCAACAATCTCAATATGGTTAACCATAAACGCTATGGTGCTACCGGCTCGTGGTTCACACCATACGCAATTGAGTCATACTCGTTTATAGTGCTACCGGCTCGTGGTTCACACTCGATGCTACCGGCTCGTGGTTCACATCTTAGTTTATAGTGCTACCGGCTCGTGGTTCACACTCGATGCTACCGGCTCGTGGTTCACATCTTAGTTTATAGTGCTACCGGCTCGTGGTTCACACTCGATGCTACCGGCTCGTGGTTCACATCTTATCGCACACATGTTATGGCACTACCGGCTCGATGGTTCATGCCATAACACCCACAAATAAACACGCCATATACACATACGTATAATTAATCCACTCACCTCGATTACATGAAGAGCCAATCCCGCTTGAGCTCCTAATCGTCCAAAAGTAAATCACCTAAGAGATTCACAACAAATAAGCTTTACACCTAAGCTTATACTCAAATCACCATAAGTGCAATTTTCGACCATTTACACATGCACTAACTTTGACTAAGTCAAAACTCACCCGAACTTCTCATAATCACAATCAACTTGTGATTATGTTCCAATAACACATTTTACAAAAGATTTGATCAACCATTCCCCCATTTGGACTCACAACCCGCCCAAATTGCCATAAAGTGCAATTTACACCTTTTTGCACTTTTAACGATATCCGAGGGTCCAAAATTAACAAGGCTTGCCCGTTTTCCCTAAATGCCCTAAGACATCACAATTAGCCTTTAAACACTCTCTAGCTCGAGTTTTGCACCAAAAACCCATTTCGACCCTTAACAAAGTCAATTTCCAACGTTTGCTAGTTTTGACGCCAAAACACTTTTAATTCAAGTTTATACTCTTAACTTAACCCTTTTAGGTTTATAAACCTTACAAAATTGACAACCGATCCAAGATCACTAACGAACCCTAATTTTGACTTATTTCAAGAGTTGTCAACCAAATATACTCAAATGGTTTCCAACACTCCTATAATCACTAGCACTAGTGATTATACACTATTTACGAGCTCTAAGCAAGGCTAAGTCGTTCACCAACCCAAAACCCGCAATCATCAACAATAAACCCGATTACTAGTTCAAATCTTCCATTAATGACTAAATGGGTTATCCCAAGAATATACAAGTTTAAACCCCAAATTGATTATCAAATCAAACAATAAAAACTCGAAGTTAGAACTTACCAACACTACCACAACGTAGCTGTGAACGAGGAGAACAACTTTAACTCTCGCGACTTGACCCGTTTCACCCTTCTTCTTCTTCTTCAAATGGAGCTCTCTCTCACTAAAAACACCTCCTCTCTCTAGGGTTTGAAGATGAGAGTGTTGGTGGGTGAAATGTGATTCACAAATGAGATTGGATCAGTTTTAGAGGCTCCAAACCGACCCCCAAGTGATAAGACACAAATACCCCTTTTAAATTCATTAAAATTCTAACAGTTGGCCTGTCAGGCCATTTGGACAGCGTCCAAAATGGCTGGACGGCGTCCAACCTTTCACTGGTGGACGGCGTCCCAAAATCTAGACGGAGTCCCACTGAACTGAGTCTGAAACTGAACTTGTTTTGGTCGTAACTTTCAAACCGTAGCTCCATTTTTGATGAATCAAATATCATTGGAAACGTAATGAGATTTACTATACAATGGTAAGGTTTTAGAACCTCAACTCCAACTTTATTTGGGATCCAAATATACGCTTACATGCCTCGTATTTCAAATGACGTTCGAAATAACGCGTTTACGAAAAACAGGGTGTTATAATAAGTTGGACTTTCCACCAACTAGCCTCACTAGTGCATTTATGACCCATTTGCACTAGAATCACTCATTAAAGGTCAACACTCCCAACTAATCACTAAAAGCTAGTGATTAAGGTTCAAAGACCTCTATCAACACATAACTAGGGTGTTCTCATACACAATTTATACCGCTAGGTCAAACCTACCCATTTGACCCATTTCAAGTCAACCATGAACCCTAGAAACACTTTTTACTAGCAACACAAGTAAGATAGTGATTAACTAACCATTTTAGACTCATTAACACCATTTATTACTTTAAAACCCTAGGTTGGTTGTTCTTGAGTCCTCGTGACTCAATCTTACCACAAACCCCCAAAATCACCAATAATGTGTATTATGTTCATCACTAACCAAAGCCCTAACCCTTAATCAAATCAAATTAAGGAAATCAAGATTAGAACTTACCACCACAACGAAAACATAGCTAGTGAGGAGATGAACAACTTTATGACTCGAGCTAAGACCCGTAACTAGCTCTTTCTTCCTTTACTTGAGCTTTCTCTCACTCAAATGGGTTTCTCTCACTAAAATTAAATTAGAAAAATGAAGGTGGTTGAAAATGGAGTTATGATACCCCAACTACTGACCTTGTGACCTTAACTCGTTCCACAAGTGAAATTACCACAAAGCCCTTCCAAAATATCCAATTAAAAAAAGCAGAATTCGCGCTTTATGTACTCTATTTACACCTTTGTACCACAAATATTAGGGTGTTACAAATCTTCAGGATTGCGCATTCTTGCTTCGTGTCGCAAGTCGAACCTGATGATGTTAAAGACGCATTGCAGTATGATGAGTGGGTTACAGCTATGCAGGAAGAACTAATACAATTCAATCATTTGGGTGTTTGGCATTTAGTGATTCCACCAAAAGGATGTAAACCGTATGGCCTAAAGTGGGTGTTGAAAAATAAGAAAGATGATCAAGGTATCATGATCCGAAACAAAGCAAGATTGGTTGTCAGGGGTTATCAGCAAATTCCAGAAATTGATTATGATGATGTTTATGCTCTGGTTGCTAGCTAGACTGGAGGCTATCCATATGTTTTTGGCATTTGCTTCGTTTAAAGGTTTTAAGGTATATCAGATGGATGTTAAGAGTGCATTCTTGTATGGCACTCTTCAAAAAATAGAGTATGTGACTCAGCCACCGGGTTTCATTGATCCGCATCATCCGGAAAAGGTGTATCTCTTATAAAAAGTGCTATATGGTCTTCACCAAGCCCCGAGAGCTTGGTATGCAACTTTGTCAAACTACATGATAGAGAAAGGTTTCAGGAGATGAGTCATCGATCAGACCCTGTTTATCAAAGAGAAGGGCGACAACATTATGTTGGTACAGGTTTATGTGGATGTTATCATCTTTGGGTCTACAGATCAGAAAATGGTAGATGAGTTTCAAAATGCTATATAGAAAAGATTCAAGATCAGTTCACTGAGTACCATTAGTTTCTTTTTAGGGTTGCATGTTGATCAAACAGAAAAAGGCATCTTTCTACATCAAACGAAATATTGAGCTGACATCTTAAGCCAATTCAAGATGGAAGATGAACGAGTTTCTAAGAATCCTTTATCGGTGAATCACGGGATTACGCCAGAAAATCAAGGGGAGAAAGTCAACCAGACCCTATATAGAGCTATAATTGGTTCCTTAATGTACCTTACGACATCACGTCCTAATATCATGTTCACGACTTGCTTATGTGCTCATTATCAAACAAATCCGAATGTGAATCATATGTTAGCTGCGAAGAAGATCATGCGTTATCTTAAGGGGACTCCTAGTTTGGACTTATGGTATCAACGGAAGGATGGGTTCGAGTTAACAGCTTATAGTGATTCTGACTATGGAGGCTGCAAATGAGATTTTAAGTCTACCTCTGGTGGTTGTCAGTTTCTAGGTAGCAGGTTAGTGAGTTGGCAGTGTAAGAAACAAACAGCTGTTGCACAATCAATGTGTGAAGCCAAATATATTATTGCTGCAAGCTATACATCTCAGGTTTTATGGATTCAACAACAACTGAGGGATTACGGTTTGCATATTTGTAACACTCCTATATATGTTGATAATACTGCTGCTATTGCTGTAACTAAAAACCATATTAACCATTCAAAGACCAAACACATAGGGATCAAGTACCATTTTATTAGGTACTACTATAAAAAGAAATTAATAGATGTCCTACAAATAGGTACTATAACCCAACGTGCTGATTTGTTTACTAAATCTTTTGACCGACCGCGTTTACTATTTTTGTTAAATGTGCTAGGTGTGACAGATAGGGCAGAGGTCGTGTCCGATAAGGAGTTGTTGAAGTAACCATCCATTCTGTAACATTTGTACATTTGCTTCTGCATGTTGCATCATTTTGCATGTTTAGCTATTTTATTTTATGTTCTGCATGATCATTTTATTTTCTGTTATGCATTTTGATTATGAAAAACCAAAAGGATTTTGTTTTAGTAGTATCGTAGAGAAAATGGCATCACCAAAAAATACAAAAAAAAAGGATAAAGAGAAAAACCATAAAAATTAGAAAATCAAGAAAATGAGAAGTTGTTATGTGAATCTGTGAAATGATTGTATTACTGAACTTATGTTTATCATTATGCGTATAAAGTAAGTAATGCATGATTAGTTGATGATAAGTTGATAAACTTTGACGATTGAATTTTGGAATTAAATGATCACACAAATATAAAGTAAATAATCTTGATAAGGGAATCATGGAAAGATTTACAGCGGTTGATGATAGTCATCTAACTATCACTGAGAATGTACTGAGAAACAATCGTTCAGGAACTCAACAGGTTGAGGTCTCCCCTACTACGATTTATACTCTAGCGAAGGATTGCCAAGTAAGTCCACAAATTGAGTTTACTCTGTCTAGAATGCATACCATTTTTTATTTACCTTTAATGCTTGGGCTAAAATGCTCTGAGTAGGTCAGTCAGGTATCCAAAGGGGGGTGTTCTCACTATGAATGGGTTGAAAAGTGCAATTCTGTATCACAGACAATTATTAATTTGAGAATGAGTCAACAATTGAAGAAGACTACTTCAACACCAATGATTAAGGCTGCAGTGTGATTCATCTTCACTTAAAATTGTGGTGCATCATCATCAAATTTGTAATTTCATTTTATTTTGTGTTATTTCTATCATGTTTGCAAACGTTAAAAGAGAAACATCAGAAAATCTAAGAAAAAAAAACAAAAACAAAAACAAAAAATTATTGGATTCATGTAAATATGTTATTATGTATTTAAATAAAGATGGTGCACAACATCAACAATAAATTATTAGGGTTCTCAAATGGAAATCAAAGTCTATTCATCCGATGTATTCAGTGTCTAAGAATAAGAGAGGTGATCAAACAATGTGCTGATCAGAATGACGGAAGTTAACTATATCCGAGGAGAGAAGTGTATCTGATTATCAGATCTAGAGAACTCAAATCATTTTGTCCATGAAGCTACCATTTAGTAGGACTTCATTTATATTGTCTATGGTATGGGTTGTGCCGATTGACCTAGATAGCTGGGTAGAATTCCATCACTTTCAAATACATCATATCATTCCATCATTATATGCTTTCTGCTCAAGCATGGGGTTTATTGTCGCTGGTACCTAAATGCGTTCTTTTAAAGTATGCAATAAAATTGAGACAAGCAAAGCTTTCTGAATCGAAAGGTATGAGTTTAAGGTAGAAGCTCATGGCTGCCATGATTGCTAAAAACAACGTGAGAATATTCCCGTTCGATTAAATCAAAATTACATCAAGGTGATAGCGGACAACGTCAATAATTTGTTCTCAATTGACTACCTAATAAATTATGTGATCTCAAATGAGGTCTGAGTCTATGATTTAAGCAGCCATAGAAATTTGTTCAAGTAATTAAATGCTAAAGTGATCTTCAAAAAGTCTGGAAGGAAAATATGATGAGTTTATTGATTTTTAAAGACAAAAAGTGTAGGTACTTGAATCAGAACAAAAAGGTTCATAAACAAAAGAATTAACGATGTTAAAACTACTAATTAGGTTCAGTTCTGATACCTAAAAAACTGATTAATTTACCTTCTCACAAAATTATGTGGTTATATTTAAATAGTTGTTAATCTTGTTCTTCTTATGTAATATTGATAGCCAGTAGATTATTTTGTAAATTATGCCTGTAATCTTCACTATGCAGATAGTTTTATCGTTTTGTTTCACCATACTGTATACGTTTGCATTTGCATATAGATAGAATGCATCTCAATATGAAAAATACAAAAATATTTTTGTGTGATTTAGCATTTTTGCATGTGTCATACCTTGAGGGTTGATAAGACAGATGGTGGTTACTTCTTAAACTTCGTATGTGTGGACTAGGGGGAGTTAGTAAGTTCGACATATTCGAAATTAATGTAAAAGTCAATGATCGGGTATTAGGTTACTTGATTCATTCATTGTAACGGATCCCATGAAATTGATGAGACTGAAAAGATTTTAGTGAATGGTTGTCTCAGATAAGAAGTTTGAGTTGAAATTGGTGCGTGAAAGCTTGGACTTAAAGTTTAAAATTTTAATTTTGGATAGTGCATTCGTACGGTAACACATTGCAACCGCACGGATACACCATGTAACTGCACAGTTACATTTGGTCTGAGGTTTTTAAACTTAAAGTGCATCCGTACAGGGACAAACTGCACTCGCATGGTTGCAGCATTAATGGCCAGTTACACACCTGTAACTGCACAGTTGTAGGGTAGGTATAAATACCCAAAACCAGATCTGGGCTCAACTCATGCTTTCATATTTTCAAGTGTAAAAATCATCTAAAATTAACAAGTGTTGAGACGAGTTTTTGCTGTTCATTTCTATTTCCTACTTTCATTTGTGAACATTTTCATCATAACAAGTACTAGATTCATGCCTTAAATCACAAGTTTTCATTGGTGTTCAGTTTTCAAGAACTTAGGATTAATACAGGGTTTGTTGGGAGGTTTTAATTGAAATTGCTGGTTAAAAAAAGTTAGTCAGAGGTCTTAGGACCTTAACTAACCATTTATTTGATGATCAATATAGGTTTTGAATGATTTTGGGTTTTAAATCCCTAACAGCTACGATGAACACCACCGTACGGTTGCACCCTGCAACCGTACGGATGGAACCATACAGATGTATACTTAGAAACCCTAATTTTGAATTTGTGTTTTAATGCTTGTGTTTGAGAAATCTTACGTATTTTTCAGAGTAACGATGTCTGGAACTCCTGCTGCTAATGTTCCTACAGCTGATGGTACCGGCTCTGGTTCCGGTAGACAACGAGCTGCTTCTAAAAAAAGGACTAAGCCTAAGCATGTGACCAAGTCTCGGTCAAAGAAAGCTACTGAGCACAACAATGAGCTACAAGTTGGTGGCAAAAACAACATGCTAGCAAATCTGAACAAGTCTAATTACTTAGCTGACTACCACAGAATAATGGACTTTCAGACAAGGTCCAGAATCTATAAAGCTATTTCTTATGATTTGCCTTCGTACATCTCTCATCAGCGTGAATTCTGGAAATACGCTACGCTCTCAAAGACTATGGATGGGGACCGTAGGGTTGATGTGATCGAGAGTACTGTACAAGGGAAGCCGATTGTGATAACTGAGGGGTATATCCGGAGATTGTGGAACTTCAATGATACTGCTGACATGTGTAGCAAGCTAAACATGGGTCTTGTTAAGGGTTGTCTTCAAAGGTGCAAGTATACAGGAGACATAACCAAGTCTAAGGTTTTGAAGTCGGGATTATGTACGATGTTTAGATATCTGGCTCACGTGATTATGCATTGTCTGAGCTTCAGGAGAGAAGGCCATGATGAGCTAAACACGATCATGCAATCTCTTATGGTCGCTCTAATTCTGAATCTGCCATTCAACTTCTCCGGCATGACATTTGATTACATGGTTGAGAACATGAATTACAAATCTGATCCTTATCTATTGTATCCTTGCTTCTTCAGCTCATCATCTACTCTCTGCATAATGAGCTGGTTAAGGATACTCAGGATCTTATCAAGCTGAACGTCATGACCGATGAGGTTGTGAGACTTATGAAATTCTACAAGGGAAAGTCTGATCCACCAAACCGTCCATTGTTTGGACATCTTCTGAAATTTGATTATATGGCTAGGAATGCTAGAATGTGGAGGAATGAGGATAGTGATTCGGGTACGAAGGATTTTGCTCCTATTTTAACAGAATCTGAAGAAGAAGGGGGTGATCAAGAAGCTGGTTCTCATTCAGCTCAGACTGTTGATGACTTGGACAATTTTAGTTTGAACGATGATGTGTAGGTTAATGAGAGTGGATATATTTTGTTATCTTTGAAAACGAGAGAGGTTTCTGTAACGACCCTACTTTTTTGACTCTTAATTATATTTATTTCTTTCACGAAACTGCATATTTGTGCGTACTGTGTTAGATTATATTCTGGGATCATTAATTATGTTAATTACTTGCGTTAATGCTTCACAACATGTTTTTAAGTACTTGGTTACTTAACGTGATCCTTGATTTCATTTACGACCGTTAGTGTCACTTATTGATTAAAACGAGCTACGAACTTAGTACACGTTAAACTTTTGCCATAATTGGGATATTATGGCTACGTAAACATAATTGTTACTTATTAATGACAATTACTTGGTTTTATGGTTCCTTAATTATGCTTAAGTGTTTACGAAGGCTTACTAGTTACCTTAATGGACTTAATTAAGCTCCGTTCATCCTACCTTTTACGTATCGAATCTGAAGAAGTGTCTCGCTGAACCAGAACTTGTCATACCACTAGAAGAACTTACGATTAATGAAAAACTCCACTTCGTGGAAGAACCTGTTGAAATTATGGACCGTGAGGTCAAGACCTTGAAACGTAACAAGATTCCGATCATCTGAGTCCGATGGAATGCAAAACGAGGACCTGAGTTTACTTGAAAGTGAGAGGATCAGATGATGTAGAAGTATCCTCACCTTTTCCCGACTCCGACATCTACCTCAACTTAAATTTCGGGACGAAATTTTGTTTAACAGGTGGGTAATGTAACGACCCGAATTTTTCACCATCACCATTTACTACCACCATGAACCACACCACATGAGGCCAAATTGTGACGACCCGGAAATTTCTGACCAAATTTAAACTTAATCTGTATATGATTTCGACACGATAAGCAAAGTCTGTAATGTTGAGTCCCAAGAATTTTGAACGGCTGTTATACAATCATTTAACCCCGACCAAATCCTGACGATTCACGAACAACTATTTGCAAATAACTATATATAGATTTAAATATATGTATATATATATATATGTATGTATCATAATTTGTACTATAATTTAAAATAATATAAGATTTAATTATTAAAAATAAATATGAAAAATAAAATAAGATATAATGAAAACTGTTATAAATGTATGTATGTATATATGTATATATATATGTATATATATATATATATATATATATATATATATATATATATATATATATATATATATATAAAGTATATATGGAACAAAATTATTAATTAACTTTAATACTCGTTTGTCATCTCGTTTGATATTAAACAAGTTAAATATGAAATTAATAAGTGAATAATTATATATAAACAATTGTAGATATCATATTATACTATACTATAAGTTCTATACATAACTACTATAGGTATATTGTAATTTATAGACATTGTATGTAAAATTTATAATATCTATTTTTTTTATTTTATGTAGTTATGATATGTATATTATTATTATTATTATTATTATTATTATTATTATTATTATTATTATTGTTATTATCATTGTTATTATAAATTAATATTGTTATTGTTATTGTTATTATTATTATTATTAATACGATTATTATTTATATTGATATTATTATCATTAATATTATTGCTGTTATTATTATTATTATTATTATTATTATTATTATTATTATTATTATTATTATTATTATTATTATTATTATTATTATAATTATTATTATTAATTTCATGATTCTTAAAAAACAAAATTATTATTTGATATTAATGTTTGTATAATTAATATTATAGTTATTAGAAAATAATACAATCTAGTATTATTATTATTAATAGTGATATTTTTATTATTAGTAATTCTATTTAAAATCAGTATTATTAATTATTATTAATTAATACTAATATTATTAATATATTTATTAATATTAATTAAAAAGAAATACAATAAAAAATAATAATAATAATAACTGGTACGAGTTTGTTTTCCATATGTATCGAACTATAACTGGTTCTTGATTCTTGTCTCCAATACTGTACCAAAATTCGAAATCAAACACAAGCATCCAAAATCTGTTACCCATTGTTATCACTTTCTATTTCTTTTATTTATTTAATTTTTTTCTGTACGAGTAATTAAGCTGATTAAATCTCTTCTTGCTATAAAACGAATTGAATTGCTCAATGTTATGGAAAAACAAACAACCATCCAGTTCTCTCCTATCATTATCTATATTAGCTAATTAAACAGATGTATTCAATTATATTATTTTTTCCTTCAGCGATATCTCTGTTCAAATATTTTTCTTTCAAAATTCGAATTAGAAATAATTGTTAAAATCCATTAATGCAGAGTTGTTAGTAAAAATTCATGTAAGCTACCTGCATAATTTCAATTTCTAATTCATCCTATTGATCGAGAATTTTGTAGTCAAACTTTCAAAATAAAAAGTCAAACTTGTGTGTCCTTTGTGAAATTTGAATCCGTTTTTATATTTCATGTTAAATTGATGTTTGGGAAAGTTTCTAGTAATGATTTGGGAAATATTTCATGAAGAAATCGTGATCTAAAAACGTTTAAAAATCAAAATCAATAATTTTTTTTTAAAAAAAAATAGCGACAGCAGCAATATTTCTGTTTCTTTTTTTTCGTTTTTTTATTTTTCAAGATCACACTTTATGATATTGTTAATGTTTACAAGTCGTATTTGAAGCCATAAAATCCGATATTTTGATTTTGAAACTCATCTGGTCGATTTTATTAATGATGAAGTTGAAGAACAGGAAACAGAAAAATAATTCGATTAAATATAATAGCATACGGTTTAAATCAGAAAAAGCACAACTGGATGAGTGGTTAATCGGTTATGGGGTTAGCGGGAGGTCGCGGGTTCGAGCTCAATTAGGGGTATTCTTTTTAGGACAAGCTTTTAAACGTAGTATTTCATTTTATTATTATTATTATTATTATTATTATTATTATTATTATTATTATTATTATTATTATTATTATTATTATTATTATTATTATTATTATTAATATTATTAATATTATTATTATTATTATTATTATTATTATTATTATTATTATTATTATTATTATTATTATTATTATTATTATTATTATTATTACTAGGATTAGTAATAAAAGTATTATTGAGTATCATTTTTTTTTTCTAGTATTATATTTATTACTATACTTATTATTGTTATTATAAAATGATAATCACCCTATTAGAAATTGATTAAGTATAATTGTAATAATACGAGCGAGATTGTGATAATATAAGATAATAAGTATTATGAATTAGTTACGAATATAATTAAGACTATGTGTCATGCTATAAAGGATTATAAAATGTTTAAGATTTAGAACATGAACATAAAATTAATAGATGTACTAAGAAGATTATTTTTATAAAAAGATGATAGATAAAATCATAGGTTATAATTTGAACGTGAACATGAATATGGTTATGATACAAAATAATTATGGTTACGAATTTTTTTTTAACAAAGTATTATAATTATTACTATTATTATGACTAATATTGTATTATGAGTATCATTATAAAAAATAATTAAATATACTTATTACATATGCAATAATTATATTAATATTTCATATAACTAAATATCAAACATATTAACATTTTTTTTATCTATAAATACCTACATACAACAAATTCAATATTTTTAATATAATACTAAATATATATATATATATATATATATATATATATATATATATATATATATATATATATATATATATATATATATATATATGGATATACTAATATAACTAAATCTATAGATTCTAATCATTTTTAAATATATATATAAAATAAGTATATAACATATACTTTAAGATATAATATAAGTATATATTTTTAAATGGAAATTAATATAAATTATATAAACTACAAACACATAAATAATATATAATTAATAAAGGAAATTATGTGATATCCATGATATGTTTTAATAGATATGCAAATGTTATAGGTTCGTGAATCTGAGGCCAACCCTGCATTGTTCAATATTGTCATATGTATTTTTACTACAAAATACATTAGGTGAGTTTTATTTGCCTTTTTACCCTTTATATTTTTGGGCTGAGAATACATGCGCAATTTTTTATAAATGTTTTACAAAATAGACACAAGTAATTGAAACTACATTATATGGGTGAATGATCGAAGCCGAATATGCCCTTTTGCTTGGTAACCTAAGAATTAGTAAACCGATCTACTAATTGACGCGAATCCTAAAGATAGATCTATTGGGCCTAACGAACCCCATCCAAAGTACCGGATGCTTTAGTACTTCGATGTTGTTTTTATCATGTTCGAAGGATTTCCCGGAATGATAGGGGATATTCTTATATGCATCTTGTTAATGTCGGCTGCCAGGTGTTCACCATATGAATGATTTTTGTCTCTATGCATGGGACGTATATTTATGAGAACTGGAAATGAAATTCTTGTGGTCTATTAAAATGATGAAAATGAATGATTATGATAAACTAATGAACTCACCAACCTTTTGGTTGACACTTGAAAGCATGTTTATTCTTAGGTACAAAAGAAATCTTTCGTTGTGCATTTGCTCATTTTAGAGATATTATTTGGAGTCATTCATGACATATTTCAAAAGACGTTACATTCGAGTCGTTGAGTTCATCAAGATAATTATTAAGTCAATTATAGTTGGATATATTATGAAATGGTATGCATGCTGTCAACTTTCGTTGAAATGAAAGTTTGTTTTTTAAAAACGAATGCAATGTTTGAAAAATGTATCATATAGAGGTCAAGTACCTCGTGATGTAATCAACTATTGTGAATCGTTTATAATGTATATGAACTGGTTGCTTCAGTTGGTATCAGAGAGATGGTCTTAGTGAACGAGGTCTTGCATTAGTGTGTCTAACTGATAGTTGTTTAGATGCATTAGTGGGTCTGGACTTCGACCGTGTCTGCATGTCAAAAGTTTTACTTATCATTTAGTGTCGAAAATTATTTGCTTATCATCCTTAAAGTCTAGACACTTCGTACTACCTCTATTGCATAGACAGTGTATAGATAAATTCATATCTTAGCGTATCTGTTATTGTTACCTTTGTCTGACAGTTTCCGTAGATTCCTCCATAACTTATGGGATTTTAGTATTATTTATGCATATGTAAATTATGTATTGCAGGGTACTAATCTACATCCTATAATCTATTTCTTATCGAAAATCCTTCACCTGATCGTACGAGATGAATCCCTCAACCAGTTCGAATTCCTCGGATTCCGATAGCTATTCCGATATGGAGTTTCACCTAAGCTCCGAAAGCAGTGTCATCAGAATGAATCAACCAATCATCCATCCCCAATTCATCTGATGAGTTTGTAGTCGACTTAATCAATGGAGACGCGAAGAAGGCGACCCTTTTCACCAACCAAATTTACCTCTTGGCGAAGAACCTGAAGCACTTACCGGCGAACCTGTTCGTAATACCATTTTCACCCTCATTTCTCGAATATTTCACCACGATTATATTCTATCTAAAATTCTAAACCTTATTCATCCGCTCGTTCGAACCGCCAATCATCCCGGAGTAATCGAAAAAGTCAACGAGCTTCGCGCATGAGTAATGATTTTTGGAAAATATGGTGCAAAACGTACCAGTTTCAGCAACATCACAATTTGTATCTCGAACATCAACATCATACGCACCATAGATACCAAGGAGTACCAACAACAATGAACGATGAAGTATTGATCCATAACTTCATTGAAGAAATATTCTGCGAAGAATATGTGGTTTCTAAAAGTATTAGAGATTACTTATTCTAGCTCAAACCGAAAAGAAAATGAGATTAATATCATATTAACTCATTGAATCCATGATTATATCTGAAGAAAATATATATGCAAGTGTATTTTCATCAAGGTTGTAATTAGGAATTCTTTTGTACAAACTGTTAATGGTGAAAATATTTTAACGGGTAGGTAATACCTGAGGAATATTTAAATTTCACATTAATCAGTTACACGGTACATTCTTCAAATCTGATTCAACAGTTATTTATTATCCTACTTACATCCACAGATATACGTATCCGTTCATCGCAGAATAACCATTTCATTCAATTTCATATTTGAATTTTTACCTATCAGAATCCAACAAGTGGCATAATGAAGAAAATATTGGACAAAATAAAATTTGTTAGAAACAAATAAATTAACTATGAGAAATTTTGTTAAGAATCCACGCTAACTGTTCCTAGCTAACTATTCCTAGCTAACTGATTAAATTTTATTTATCGCAATTTAATTATCGCAATTTTAATTCTCGCAATTTTATTTATCGTCATTTAATTTCTGTTATTTATTTTACGCACTTTATTTATCGTCATTTAAATACTATTATTTACGCATTTAAATATCGGGACACGTATACAAGGTTTTGACATATCATATTGACGCATCTATATATATTATTTGGAATAACCATAGACACTCTATATGCAGTAATGCTGGAGTTAGCTATACAGGGTTGGGGTTGATTCTATAATAATATATATAATTTGAGTTGTGATCGAGTCTGAGACATGTACACGGGTCACGATACATGTTAATTAATTCGAATATTATAAACTATATATGAATTATTGGACTGTTAACTGTGGACTATCAACTGTGGACTGCCGACATTGGACAATTAAAATGAATTAAAATATTGATTATAACATATGAAACTAAACAATTCTTCAAGTTTGCCACTTGATTTCATCTTAAACCTCATTTGTATCTTGACGATTACAATCTGCGTTCAAACCTTTCATGATTCTTAAAAACACCTCAATCGAGAGGATGATCCAAACACACGATACCTACGAAAGGAAGAACTTATGCATATGGGCATGCACCTGAAAAACTCTTGGAAGCTAAGTAGAAGTTTAAAATGAACTTATAATTCCTTGATATTGTTATTACTAAAAATAACTTTGCAACCTCTTTCCAAATTATCCAAATTTGTCACAGCTCCAGCAAGTCAACTTCGACTTTTCAGTCAGACTAGCCTTACTATAACCTTGATATATATGCGTGCTCTTTTATTGTTACCGGGGAACCTTTCATTTTCTACCATGTTATCAGCAGACGTACCAGCAACCTCATTGCTTCTGGGTTTAAATCTCTCTGATAAATCATTATATTTATTCATTGAAACCCTATCATATACACATCCGCATCTTGTAACGAGAACTGCCATACCAATTACCGGGATCAGCAATCAGTACTTTGAAAACTCACAGCATATCTACATCAACAGTTATATGTATAACATTTATCTTTTAGAATTATGATCTTTCATTCTGAAATTTTGGAAAGCACTCAGTCTACAAAACAATACTCTAAATGTCAAGAAAGCTGAATGAAGCAGCAGAAACTGTAGACAACCGTAAATGACCTTAATCATCGGAAGTTTAATAATAAAATAGTATGTTGGTAAAGCTCAAAAAAGTGGGAACGGGAAAACGGATTGACCTAACCACGAAGGAGACCAACGACAAATACAAGGACCATACCGTATGTTCAAAGAATCCAGGTAATTCTGGATCCAATGAAACCTTCAACGTATATCTTGCTCCTACTCATGTTAAAATCTTGCGGAAAATATTTCTTCATCAACCATCGAACTTAGAAATTCCAAAATATCATCATAAATATCTTCGATTTTCTGAAGATATTTTCATAAATATTCTCGTCCGAAATTATTTATCTCTTCGTATTACATCATAAAGGAAACTACCTTAGTTTATAAATTTCTCTAAAATTCGAGTTTGAATTATGAATGATTTTGAAGTAGTGTTGGAAATTGATGCATGAGTTAGTATAATATAATGACACTTGATCAACGTGATTATATTACAGTAAGTCATGCTGAGTTTCTAATGGGACGTGATGATTCACAGATCATAACGTCATCATGTGCCATGTTACATAACTCTTTCATTCTGCTTAATTTCTGGACATATCAAGAAAGTATATTCTTGATAATTCTATTCTCAGTGATTCTGGTAATTTGACAAATCAAATCGTGCTATTACGTTCTTTCTTGTTTAGAATATTAAGTTCATTCGAAGTTTCATAATTACAAATTCTGGACCGTTACTCGCATTACTAGGAGTCGAGAAGATAATAAAAAGGCAAAGAGCTCCAAAATATAAGAGAAAATATAAAGCCCAATAACAACACGGAGGTTACAAACCGTAGATATTAATACGAATAGCAATATAAAGACACAGTATAATTAATAATAGTATCACCCCAAGGTAATAGTAGAAGTAAACAGATTCTTCTGGTGGAAGATTGAAAAGAAGAATGACAGAAATGATAATTCGGAAAAATATCAAGGGTTAGAATTGGATTAAGCATTTTCACAATCTTTTGGATGTATGAACTAAGAAAGAAAGTATAGGAATGGTGAGAATAATGGAACGGAAGAGTTTAATTTATAGTGGAAATATCAGACAGAGTCGAGGCAGATCATCGTATTTAATCATAGAGATCTTAATTTCCTTACTTGCCGAAGAATCAAATCTTTTAGATTTCGAAGATTTTCTTTAAATTCCTTGAATTTCGGAATTCAACCAAGACAACGTCAGAAGTTAAGACGCACCTTATTTTCTAAATTCATGACTAGTAAAAAGTTATGATGAAACTTATCTATCCCATTTCAATATCTAGTGATAGCTTCATTCGTAATCCTCAAATAATCGAATTATTTTATCCTTATTACTCTATGGTAGTAAAACTCTAGTTATCAACTCATAATCGTCATGAAAACATTTTTATTAATTAGCCATGACAATCTCGATCAAATTTTGGGACGAAATTTCTTTAACGGGTAGGTACTGTGACGACCCGGAAATTTCTGACCAAATTTAAACTTAATCTGTATATGATTTCGACACGATAAGCAAAGTCTGTAATGTTGAGTCCCAAAAAATTTGAACGGCTGTTATACAATCATTTGACCCCGACCAAATCCTGACGATTCACGAACAACTATTTGCAAATAAATATATATAGATTTAAATATATGTATATATATGTATGTATCATAATTTGTACTATAATTTAAAATAATATAAGATTTAATTATTAAAAATAAATATGAAAAATAAAATAAGATATAATGAAATCTGTTATGAATGTATGTATATATATATATATATATATATATATATATATATATATATATATATAAAGTATATATGGAATATAATTATTAATTAACTTTAATAATCGTTTGTCATCTCATTTGATATTAAACAAGTTAAATATGAAATTAATAAGCGAATAATTATATATAAACAATTGTAGATATCATATTATACTATACTATAAGTTCTATACATAACTACTATAGGTATATTGTAATTTATAGACATTGTATGTAAAATTTATAATATCTATTTTTTTTATTTTATGTAGTTATGATATGTATATTATTATTATTATTGTTATTATCATTGTTATTATAAATTAATATTGTTATTGTCATTATTATTATTATTATTATTATTATTAATACGATTATTATTTCTATTGATATTATTATCATTAATATTATTGCTATTATTATTATTATTATTATTATTATTATTATTATTATTATTATTATTATTAATTTCATGATTCTTAAAAAAAATTAATATTTGATATTAATGTTTGTATAATTAATATTATAGTTATTAGAAAATAATACAATCTAGTATTATTATTATTAATAGTAATATTTTTATTATTAGTAATTCTATTTAAAATCAGTATTATTAATTATTATTAATTAATACTAATATTATTAATATATTTATTAATATTAATTAAAAAGAAATACAATAATCAAAAAATAATAACTGGTACGAGTTTGTTTTCCATATGCATCGAACTATATCTGATTCTTGATTCTTGTCTCCAATACTGTACCAAAATTCGAAATCAAACACAAGCATCCAAAATATGTTACCCATTGTTATCACTTTCTATTTCTTTTATTAATTTAATTTTTTTCTATACGAGTAATTAAGCTGATTAAATCTCTTCTTGCTATAAAACGAATTGAATTGCTCAATGTTATGGAAAAACAAACAACCATCCAGTTCACTTCTATCATTATCTATATTAGCTAATTAAACAGATGTATTCAATTATATTTTTTTTCCTTCAGCGATATCTCTATTCAAATATTTTTCTTTCAAAATTCGAATTAGAAACAATTGTTAAAATCCATTAATGCAGAGTTTTTAGTAAAAATTCATGTAAGCTACCTGCATAATTTCAATTTCTAATTCATCCTATTGATCGAGAATTTTGGAGTCAAACTTTCAAAATAAAAAGTCAAACTTTTGTGTTCTTCATGAAATTTGAATCCGTTTTTATGTTTCATGTTAAATTGATGTTTGGGAAAGTTTCTAGTAATGATTTGGGAAATATTTCATGAAGAAATCGTGATCTAAAAACGTTTAAAAATCAAAATCAATAATTTTTTTTTAAAAAAAAATAGCGACAGCAGTAATATTTCTGTTTCTTTTTTTCATTTTTTTTTATTATTCAAGATCACATTTTATGATATTGTTAATGTTTACAAGTCGTATTTGAAGCCATAAAATCCGATATTTTGATTTTGAAACTCATCTGGTCGATTTTATTAATGATGAAGATGAAGAACAGGAAACAGAAAAATAATTCGGTTAAATATAAAAGCATATGGTTTAAATCAGAAAAAGCACAACTGGATGAGTGGTTAATCGGTTATGGGGTTAGCGGGAGGTCGCGGGTTCAAGCTCAATTCGAGGTATTCTTTTTAGGACAAGCTTTTAAAGGTAGTATTTCATTTTATTATTATTATTATTATTATTATTATTATTATTATTATTATTATTATTATTATTATTATTATTATTATTATTATTATTATTATTATTATTATTATTATTATTATTATTATTATTATTATTATTATTATTATTGTTATTGTTATTGTTATTATTATTATTATTATTATTATTATTATTATTATTATTATTATTATTATTATTAGGATTAGTAATAAAAGTATTATTGAGTATCATTTTTTTTTCTAGTATTATATTTATTATTATACTTATTATTGTTATTATAAAATGATAATCACCCTATTAGAAATTGATTAAGTATAATTGTAATAATACGAGCGAGATTGTGATAATATAAGATAATAAGTATTATGAATTAGTTACGAATATAATTAAGACTATGTGTCATGCTATAAAGGATTATAAAATGTTTAAGATTTAGAACATGAACATAAAATTAATAGATGTACTAAGAAGATTCTTTTTATAAAAAGATGATAGATAAAATCATAGGTTATAATTTGAACGTGAACATGAATATGGTTATGATACAAAATAATTATGGTTATGAATTTTTTTTTTAACAAAGTATTATAATTATTACTATTATTATGACTAATATTGTATTATGAGTATAATTATAACAAATAAATAAATATACTTATTACATATGCAATAAGTATATTAATATTTCATATAACTAAATATCAAACATATTAACATTTTTTTTATATATAAATACCTACATACAATAAATTCAATATTTTTAATATAATACTAAATATATATATATATATATATATATATATATATATATATATATATATATATATATATATATATATATATATATATATATATATATATATATATATATATATAACTAAATGTATAGATTCTAATCATTTTTAAATATATATATATAAAATAAATATATAACATTTACTTTAAGATATAATATAAGTATATATTTTTAAATGGAAATTAATATAAATTATATAAACTACAAACACATAAATAATATATAATTAATAAAGGAAATTATGTGATATCCATTATATGTTTTAATAGATATGCAAATGTTATAGGTTCCTGAATCCGAGGCCAACCCTGCATTGTTCAATATTGTCATATGTATTTTTACTACAAAATACATTAGGTGAGTTTCATTTGCCTTTTTACCCTTTATATTTTTGGGCTGAGAATACATGCGCAATTTTTTATAAATGTTTTACGAAATAGACACAAGTAATTGAAACTACATTATATGGGTGAACGATCGAAGTCGAATATGCCCCTTTTGCTTGGGAACCTAAGAATTAGTAAACCGGTCTACTAATTGACGCGAATCCTAAAGATAGATCTATTGGGCCTAACGAACCCCATCCAAAGTACCGGATGCTTTAGTACTTCGATGTTGTTTTTATCATGTCCTAAGGATTTCCCGGAATGATAAGGGATATTCTTATATGCATCTTGTTAATGTCGGTTACCAGGTGTTCACCATATGAATGATTTTTGTCTCTATGCATGGGACGTATATTTATGAGAACTGGAAATGAAATTCTTGTGGTCTATTAAAATGATGAAAATGAATGATTATGATAAACTAATGAACTCACCAACCTTTTGGTTGACACTTGAAAGCATGTTTATTCTCAGGTACGAAAGAAATCTTCCGCTGTGCATTTGATCATTTTAAAGATATTACCTGGAGTCATTCATGACATATTTCAAAAGACGTTGCATTCGAGTTGTTGAGTTCATCGAGATTATTATTAAGTCAATTATAGTTGGATATATTATGAAATGGTATGCATGCTGTCAACTTTCGTTAAAATGAAAGTTTGTCTTTTAAAAATGAATGCAATGTTTGTAAAATGTATCATATAGAGGTCAAGTACCTCGTGATGTAATCAACTATTGTGAATTGTTTATAATGTATATGAATGGGTCGCTTCACAAATGGTCCCCCTGAAATGTCCCGTTCTTATTGATTAAAAACGTTCCATATTAATTGATTTCGTTGCGAGGTTTTGACCTCTATATGAGACGTTTTTCAAAGACTGCATTCATTTTTAAACAAACCATAACCTTTATTTCATCAATAAAGGTTTAAAAAGCTTTACGTAGATTATCAAATAATGATAATCTAAAATATCCTGTTTACACACGACCATTACATAATGGTTTACAATACAAATATGTTACAACAAAATAAGTTTCTTGAATGCAGTTTTTACACAATATCATACAAGCATGGACTCCAAATCTTGTCCTTATTTAAGTATGCGACAGCGGAAGCTCTTAATAATCACCTGAGAATAAACATGCTTAAAACGTCAACAAAAATGTTGGTGAGTTATAGGTTTAACCTATATATATCAAATCGTAACAATAGACCACAAGATTTCATATTTCAATACACATCCCATACATAGAGATAAAAATCATTCATATGGTGAACACCTGGTAACCGACAATAACAAGATGCATATATAAGAATATCCCCATCATTCCGGGACACCCTTCGGATATGATATAAATTTCGAAGTACTAAAGCATCCGGTACTTTGGATGGGGTTTGTTAAGCCCAATAGATCTATCTTTAGGATTCGCGTCAATTAGGGTGTCTGTTCCCTAATTCTTAGATTACCAGACTTAATAAAAAGGGGCATATTCGATTTCGATAATTCAACCATAGAATGTAGTTTCACGTACTTGTGTCTATTTTGTAAATCATTTATAAAACCTGCATGTATTCTCATCCCAAAAATATTAGATTTTAAAAGTGGGACTATAACTCACTTTCACAGATATTTACTTCGTCGGGAAGTAAGACTTGGCCACTGGTTGATTCACGAACCTATAACAATATATACATATATATCAAAGTATGTTCAAAATATATTTACAACACTTTTAATATATTTTGATGTTTTAAGTTTATTAAGTCAGCTGTCCTCGTTAGTAACCTACAACTAGTTGTCCACAGTTAGATGTACAGAAATAAATCGATAAATATTATCTTGAATCAATCCACGACCCAGTGTATACGTATCTCAGTATTGATCACAACTCAAACTATATATATTTTGGAATCAACCTCAACCCTGTATAGCTAACTCCAACATTCACATATAGAGTGTCTATGGTTGTTCCGAAATATATATAGATGTGTCGACATGATAGGTCGAAACATTGTATACGTGTCTATGGTATCTCAAGATTACATAATATATAATACAAGTTGATTAAGTTATGGTTGGAATAGATTTGTTACCAATTTTCACGTAGCTAAAATGAGAAAAATTATCCAATCTTGTTTTACCCATAACTTCTTCATTTTAAATCCGTTTTGAGTGAATCAAATTGCTATGGTTTCATATTGAACTCTATTTTATGAATCTAAACAAAAAAAGTATAGGTTTCTAGTCGGAAAAATAAGTTACAAGTCGTTTTTGTAAAGGTAGTCATTTCAGTCGAAAGAACGACGTCTAGATGACCATTTTAGAAAACATACTTCCACTTTGAGTTTAACCATAATTTTTGGATATAGTTTCATGTTCATAATAAAAATCATTTTCTCAGAATAACAACTTTTAAATCAAAGTTTATCATAGTTTTTAATTAACTAACCCAAAACAGCCCGCGGTGTTACTACGACGGCGTAAATCCGGTTTTACGGTGTTTTTCGTGTTTCCAGGTTTTAAATCATTAAGTTAGCATATCATATAGATATAGAACATGTGTTTAGTTGATTTTAAAAGTCAAGTTAGAAGGATTAACTTTTGTTTGCGAACAAGTTTAGAATTAACTAAACTATGTTCTAGTGATTACAAGTTTAAACCTTCGAATAAGATAGCTTTATATGTATGAATCGAATGATGTTATGAACATCATTACTACCTTAAGTTCCTTGGATGAACCTACTGGAAAAGAGAAAAATGGATCTAGCTTCAATGGATCCTTGGATGGCTCAAAGTTCTTGAAGCAAAATCATGACACGAAAACAAGTTCAAGTAAGATCATCACTTGAAATAAGATTGTTATAGTTATAGAAATTGAACCAAAGTTTGAATATGATTATTACCTTGTATTAGAATGATAACCTACTGTAAGAAACAAAGATTTCTTGAGGTTGGATGATCACCTTACAAGATTGGAAGTGAGCTAGCAAACTTGAAAGTATTCTTGATTTTATGAAACTAGAACTTTTGGAATTTATGAAGAACACTTAGAACTTGAAGATAGAACTTGAGAGAGTTCAATTAGATGAAGAAAATTGAAGAATGAAAGTGTTTGTAGGTGTTTTTGGTCGTTGGTGTATGGATTAGATATAAAGGATATGTAATTTTGTTTTCATGTAAATAAGTCATGAATGATTACTCATATTTTTGTAATCTTATGAGATATTTCATGCTAGTTGCCAAATGATGGTTCCCACATGTGTTAGGTGACTCACATGGGCTGCTAAGAGCTGATCATTGGAGTGTATATACCAATAGTACATACATCTAAAAGCTGTGTATTGTACGAGTACGAATACGGGTGCATACGAGTAGAATTGTTGATGAAACTGAACGAGAATGTAATTGTAAGCATTTTTGTTAAGTAGAAGTATTTTGATAAGTATATTGAAGTCTTTCAAAATTGTATAAATACATATTAAAACACTACATGTATATACATTTTAACTGAGTCGTTAAGTCATCGTTAGTCGTTACATGTAAGTGTTGTTTTGAAACCTTTAGGTTAACGATCTTGTTAAATGTTGTTAACCCAGTGTTTATAATAACAAAAGAGATTTTAAATTATTATATTATCATGATATTATGATGTACGAATATCTCTTAATATGATATATATACATTAAATGTCGTTACAACGATAAACGTTACATATATGTCTCGTTTCAAAATCATTAAGTTAGTAGTCTTGTTTTTACATATGTAGTTCATTGTTAATATAATTAATGATATGTTTACTTATCATAATATCATGTTAACTATATATATAACCATATATATGTCATCATATAGTTTTTTTACAAGTTTTAACGTTCGTGAATCACCGGTCAACTTGGGTGGTCAATTGTCTATATGAAACCTATTTCAATTAATCAAGTCTTAACAAGTTTGATTGCTTAACATGTTGGAAACATTTAATCATGTAAACATCAATCTCAATTAATATATATAAACATGGAAAAGTTCGGGTCACTACAGTACCTACCCGTTAAATAAATTTCGTCCCGAAATTTTAAGCTGTTGAAGGTGTTGACGAATCTTCTGGAAATAGATGCGGGTATTTCTTCTTCATCTGATCTTCACGCTCCCAGGTGAACTCGGGTCCTCTACGAGCATTCCATCGAACCTTAACAATTGGTATCTTGTTTTGCTTAAGTCTTTTAACCTCACGATCCATTATTTCGACGGGTTCTTCGATGAATTGGAGTTTTTCGTTGATTTGGCTTCCATCTAACGGAATAGTGAGATCTTCTTTAGCAAAACATTTCTTCAAATTCGAGACGTGGAAAGTGTTATGTACAGCCGCGAGTTGTTGAGGTAACTCAAGTCGGTAAGCTACTGGTCCGACACGATCAATAATCTTGAATGGTCCAATATACCTTGGATTTAATTTCCCTCGTTTACCAAATCGAACAACGCCTTTCCAAGGTGAAACTTTAAGCATGACCATCTCTCCAATTTCAAATTCTATATCTTTTCTTTTAATGTCAGCGTAGCTCTTTTGTCGACTTTGGGCGGTTTTCAACCGTTGTTGAATTTGGATGATCTTCTCGGTAGTTTCTTGTATAATCTCCGGACCCGTAATCTGTCTATCCCCCACCTCACTCCAACAAATCGGAGACCTGCACTTTCTACCATAAAGTGCTTCAAACGGCGCCATCTCAATGCTTGAATGGTAGCTGTTGTTGTAGGAAAATTCTGCTAACGGTAGATGTCGATCCCAACTGTTTCCGAAATCAATAACACATGCTCGTAGCATGTCTTCAAGCGTTTGTATCGTCCTTTCGCTCTGCCCATCAGTTTGTGGATGATAGGCAGTACTCATGTCTAGACGAGTTCCTAATGCTTGCTGTAATGTCTGCCAGAATCTTGAAATAAATCTGCCATCCCTATCAGAGATAATAGAGATTGGTATTCCATGTCTGGAGACGACTTCCTTCAAATACAGTCGTGCTAACTTCTCCATCTTGTCATCTTCTCTTATTGGTAGGAAGTGTGCTGATTTGGTGAGACGATCAACTATTACCCAAATAGTATCAAAACCACTTGCAGTCCTTGGCAATTTAGTGATGAAATCCATGGTAATGTTTTCCCATTTCCATTCCGGGATTTCGGGTTGTTGAAGTAGACCTGATGGTTTCTGATGCTCAGCTTTGACCTTAGAACACGTCAAACATTCTCCTACGTATTTAGCAACATCGGCTTTCATACCCGGCCACCAAAAATGTTTCTTGAGATCCTTGTACATCTTCCCCGTTCCAGGATGTATTGAGTATCTGGTTTTATGAGCTTCTCTAAGTACCATTTCTCTCATATCTCCAAATCTTGGTACCCAAATCCTTTCAGCCCTATACCGGGTTCCGTCTTCCCGAATATTAAGATGCTTCTCCGATCCTTTGGGTATTTCATCCTTTAAATTTCCCTCTTTTAAAACTCCTTGTTGCGCCTCCTTTATTTGAGTAGTAATGTTATTATGAATCATTATATTCATAGATTTTACTCGAATGGGTTCTCTATCCTTCCTGCTCAAGGCATCGGCTACCACATTTGCCTTCCCCGGGTGGTAACGAATCTCAAAATCGTAATCATTCAATAATTCAATCCACCTACGCTGCCTCATATTCAGTTGTTTCTGATTAAATATGTGTTGAAGACTTTTGTGGTCGGTATATATAATACTTTTGACCCCATATAAGTAGTGCCTCCAAGTCTTTAATGCAAAAACAACCGCGCCTAATTCCAAATCATGCGTCGTATAATTTTGTTCGTGAATCTTCAATTGTCTAGACGCATAAGCAATCACCTTCGTTCGTTGCATTAATACACAACCGAGACCTTGCTTTGATGCGTCACAATAAATCACAAAATCATCATTCCCTTCAGGCAATGACAATATAGGTGCCGTAGTTAGCTTTTTCTTCAATAACTGAAACGCTTTCTCTTGTTCATCATTCCATTCAAATTTCTTCCCTTTATGCGTTAATGCAGTCAAGGGTTTTGCTATTCTGGAAAAGTCTTGGATGAACCTTCTGTAGTAACCAGCTAGTCCTAAAAACTGGCGTATGTGTTTCGGAGTTTTCGGGGTTTCCCACTTTTCAACAGTTTCTATCTTTGCCGGATCCACCTTAATACCTTCTTTGTTCACTATGTGACCGAGGAATTGAACTTCTTCCAACCAAAATGCACACTTTGAAAACTTAGCGTACAATTCTTCCTTCCTCAATACTTCTAACACCTTTCTCAAATGTTCACCGTGTTCTTGGTCATTCTTTGAGTAAATAAGTATGTCATCAATGAAAACAATGACAAACTTGTCAAGGTATGGTCCACACACTCGGTTCATAAGGTCCATGAACACAGCTGGTGCATTAGTTAAACCAAACGGCATGACCACAAACTCGTAATGACCGTAACGTGTTCTGAAAGCAGTCTTTGGAATATCATCTTCTTTCACCCGCATTTGATGATACCCGGAACGTAAGTCAATCTTTGAATAAACAGACGAGCCTTGTAGTTGATCAAATAAGTCGTCGATTCTCGGTAGTGGGTAGCGGTTCTTGATGGTAAGTTTGTTCAACTCTCGGTAGTCGATACACAACCTGAATGTACCATCTTTCTTCTTGACAAACAAAACAGGAGCTCCCCACGGTGATGTGCTTGGTCGAATGAAACCACGCTCTAAAAGTTCTTGTAATTGGCTTTGCAGTTCTTTCATCTCGCTGGGTGCGAGTCTGTAAGGAGCACGAGCTATTGGTGCAGCTCCTGGTACAAGATCTATTTGAAATTCAACGGATCGATGTGGGGGTAATCCCGGTAATTCTTTCGGAAATACATCGGGAAATTCTTTTGCAATGGGAACATCATTGATGCTCTTTTCTTCAGTTTGTACTTTCTCGACGTGTGCTAGAACAGCATAGCAACCTTTTCTTATTAGTTTTTGTGCCTTCAAATTACTAATAAGATGTAGCTTCGTGTTGCCCTTTTCTCCGTACACCATTAAGGGTTTTCCTTTTTCTCGTATAATGCGAATTGCATTTTTGTAACAAACGATCTCCGCTTTCACTTCTTTCAACCAGTCCATACCGATTATCACATCAAAACTCCCTAACTCTACTGGTATCAAATCAATCTTAAATGTTTCGCTAACCAGTTTAATTTCTCGATTCCGACATATATTATCTGCTGAAATTAATTTACCATTTGCTAATTCGAGTAAAAATTTACTATCCAAAGGCGTCAATGGACAACTTAATTTAGCACAAAAATCTCTACTCATATAGCTTCTATCCGCACCCGAATCAAATAAAACGTAAGCAGATTTATTGTCAATAAGAAACGTACCCGTAACAAGCTCCGGGTCTTCCTGTGCCTCTACCGCATTAATATTGAAAACTCTTCCACGGCCTTGTCCATTCGTGTTCTCCTGGTTCGGGCAATTTCTAATAATGTGGCCTGGTTTTCCACATTTATAACAAACTACATTGGCATAACTTGCTCCGACACTACTTGCTCCGCCATTACTCGTTCCGACACCATTTGTTCCTTTCGTTCTATTAACCCCTGGTCCGTAGACCTCACACTTCGCCGCGCTATGACCATTTCTTTTACACTTGTTGCAAAATTTAGTGCAGAACCCCGAGTGATTCTTTTCACACCTTTGGCATAGTTGCTTCTGATTGTTGTTGTTGTTGCGGTTATTATTGTTGTTGGGATGATTGTTGTAGTTGCTGTTGTTGTTGTTGTTGTTGTTGTTGTTGTTGTTGGGCCGTTTGTTGTAGTTGCGATTGATGTTGCGATTGTTGGGATAATTGTTACGATTATTGTTGTAATTGCTGTTGTTGTTGTATTGGTGATTCTTATCACCGTTTTCCTCCCACTTTCTTTTGACTTGCTTCACATTGACCTCTTCAGCAGTCTGTTCTTTAATTCTTTCTTCAATCTGGTTCACTAGTTTGTGAGCCATTCTACAAGCCTGTTGTATGGAGGCGGGCTCGTGTGAACTTATATCTTCTTGGATTCTTTCCGGTAATCCTTTCACAAACGCGTCGATCTTCTCTTCCTCATCTTCGAATGCTCCCGGACACAATAGGCACAATTCTGTGAATCGTCTTTCGTACGTGGTAATATCAAATCCTTGGGTTCGTAACCCTCTAAGTTCTGTCTTGAGCTTATTGACCTCGGTTCTGGGACGGTACTTCTCGTTCATCAAGTGCTTGAATGCTGACCACGGTAGTGCGTACGCATCATCTTGTCCCACTTGCTCTAGATAGGTATTCCACCATGTTAACGCAGAACCTGTGAAGGTATGCGTAGCGTACTTCACTTTGTCCTCTTCAGTACACTTACTTATGGCAAACACCGATTCAACCTTCTCGGTCCACCGTTTCAATCCGATCGGTCCTTCGGTTCCATCAAATTCTAAAGGTTTGCAGGCAGTGAATTCTTTGTAGGTGCATCCTACACGATTTCCTGTACTGCTAGATCCAAGGTTATTGTTGGTATGTAGCGCAGCTTGTACTGCGGCTATGTTTGAAGCTAGAAAAGTACGGAATTCCTCTTCATTCATATTCACGGTGTGTCGAGTAGTCGGTGCCATTTCCTTCAAAATAGTTAAATGGAACAAGTTAATCATACAGAATATTAAGAGTAGTTAATAGTATTTCGTAGCATAATATGAACTCATTTATAAAAGCTTTTTCTTCATATTAGCGTTTTATAAGTTTAAATTCGGGTAGTACCTACCCGTTAAGTTCATACTTAGTAGCTAATATACAATTCAACTACTACAATTCTATATGAAAAACTGATTATAATAATATTTCGCGTTCAAACTTTTATACAATATTTTACAAACTTACAATACCGCTTATTTTACATAAAGCATGAAATATAGCACACAATAACTTTGATACAAGATAGTTGTGAAGACAATTCTAGCTAGTACACAAGTCGTTCAGCAAAGGCAATAAAGACACGTAATTCATACGTCCAGAAACAAGTCATGCATTCTGGTTTTACTAGGACTACTTCCCATCCTTGGTCTTGTGCAACATAACCGTTATGGCCGTTGATAAGACAGCGTGTTGTAACGTCATCAAAGGGACGAGGGTTACGTAATGTCCAACAGTCCCGTAATAATCTAAAAACCTCATTTCTTACCCCAATTACCGACTCCGTCACTTGTGGAAACGTTTTGCTTAATAGTTGTAGCCCGATGTTCTTGTTCTCACTTTGGTGAGAAGCGAACATTACTAATCCATAAGCATAACATGCTTCTTTATGTTGCATGTTAGCCGCTTTTTCTAAATCACGAAGTCCAATATTCGGATATATTGAGTCAAAATAATTTCTTAACCCGTTGCGTAAAATAGCATTTGGGTTCCCCGCAATATATGCGTCAAAGTAAACACATCGTAACTTATGGGTTTCCCAATGTGATATCCCCCATCTTTCAAACGAAAGTCTCTTATAAACCAAGACATTCTTGGAACGTTCTTCGAATGTCTTACAAACTGATCTCGCCTTAAATAGTTGTGCCGAAGAATTCTGGCCGACTCTAGACAAGATTTCATCAATCATGTCTCCGGGTAGGTCTCTTAAAATATTGGGTTGTCTATCCATTTTGTGTTTTTAAACTGTAAAATAGACAAGAGTTAGATTCATAAAAAAAATACTTATTAATACAAGCAATTTTTACATATATCATAAAGCATAAGAACACTATATTCCATATATTACACCACACGAATACAACTATCTTATTCCGACTCACTCGTTTCTTCTTCTTCGGTTTTGGTTCGTTTTGCCAAGTTTCTAGGGATATATGATGTTCCCCTAATACAAGCCGTCGTTGTCCACATTGGTTTAGAAAAACCTGGTGGTTTAGAGGTTCCCGGGTCATTGTTACAACTTAAGGACTTCGGGGGTTGACGATACATATAAAGTTCATCGGGGTTGGAATTAGATTTCTCTATTTTTATGCCCTTTCCTTTATTATTTTCTTTTGCCTTTTTAAATTCAGTTGGGGTAATTTCTATAACATCATCGGAATTCTCGTCGGAATCCGATTCATCGGAGAATTGGTAATCCTCCCAATATTTTGCTTCCTTGGCGGAAACACCATTGACCATAATTAACTTTGGTCGGTTGGTTGAGGATTTTCTTTTACTTAACCGTTTTATTATTTCCCCCACCGGTTCTATTTCTTCATCCGGTTCTGATTCTTCTTCCGGTTCCGATTCTTCTTCCGGTTCCGACTCTTCTTCCGGTTCCTCTTCGGGAACTTGTGAATCAGTCCACAAATCATTCCAATTTACATTTGACTCTTCATTATTATTAGGTGAGTCAATGGGACTTGTTCTAGAGGTAGACATCTATCACATAATATCAAACACGTTAAGAGATTAATATATCACATAATATTCATATGTTAAAAATATATAGTTTTCAACAAAAATGTTAAGCAATCATTTGTAAAGAAAACACGGTCGAAGTCCAGACTCACTAATGCATCCTAACAAACTCGATAAGACACACTAATGCAAATTTTCTGGTTCTCTAAGACCAACGCTCTGATACCAACTGAAATGTCCCGTTCTTATTGATTAAAAACGTTCCATATTAATTGATTTCGTTGCGAGGTTTTGACCTCTATATGAGACGTTTTTCAAAGACTGCATTCATTTTTAAACAAACCATAACCTTTATTTCATCAATAAAGGTTTAAAAAGCTTTACGTAGATTATCAAATAATGATAATCTAAAATATCCTGTTTACACACGACCATTACATAATGGTTTACAATACAAATATGTTACAACAAAATAAGTTTCTTGAATGCAGTTTTTACACAATATCATACAAGCATGGACTCCAAATCTTGTCCTTATTTAAGTATGCGACAGCGGAAGCTCTTAATAATCACCTGAGAATAAACATGCTTAAAACGTCAACAAAAATGTTGGTGAGTTATAGGTTTAACCTATATATATCAAATCGTAACAATAGACCACAAGATTTCATATTTCAATACACATCCCATACATAGAGATAAAAATCATTCATATGGTGAACACCTGGTAACCGACAATAACAAGATGCATATATAAGAATATCCCCATCATTCCGGGACACCCTTCGGATATGATATAAATTTCGAAGTACTAAAGCATCCGGTACTTTGGATGGGGTTTGTTAAGCCCAATAGATCTATCTTTAGGATTCGCGTCAATTAGGGTGTCTGTTCCCTAATTCTTAGATTACCAGACTTAATAAAAAGGGGCATATTCGATTTCGATAATTCAACCATAGAATGTAGTTTCACGTACTTGTGTCTATTTTGTAAATCATTTATAAAACCTGCATGTATTCTCATCCCAAAAATATTAGATTTTAAAAGTGGGACTATAACTCACTTTCACAGATATTTACTTCGTCGGGAAGTAAGACTTGGCCACTGGTTGATTCACGAACCTATAACAATATATACATATATATCAAAGTATGTTCAAAATATATTTACAACACTTTTAATATATTTTGATGTTTTAAGTTTATTAAGTCAGCTGTCCTCGTTAGTAACCTACAACTAGTTGTCCACAGTTAGATGTACAGAAATAAATCGATAAATATTATCTTGAATCAATCCACGACCCAGTGTATACGTATCTCAGTATTGATCACAACTCAAACTATATATATTTTGGAATCAACCTCAACCCTGTATAGCTAACTCCAACATTCACATATAGAGTGTCTATGGTTGTTCCGAAATATATATAGATGTGTCGACATGATAGGTCGAAACATTGTATACGTGTCTATGGTATCTCAAGATTACATAATATATAATACAAGTTGATTAAGTTATGGTTGGAATAGATTTGTTACCAATTTTCACGTAGCTAAAATGAGAAAAATTATCCAATCTTGTTTTACCCATAACTTCTTCATTTTAAATCCGTTTTGAGTGAATCAAATTGCTATGGTTTCATATTGAACTCTATTTTATGAATCTAAACAAAAAAAGTATAGGTTTCTAGTCGGAAAAATAAGTTACAAGTCGTTTTTGTAAAGGTAGTCATTTCAGTCGAAAGAACGACGTCTAGATGACCATTTTAGAAAACATACTTCCACTTTGAGTTTAACCATAATTTTTGGATATAGTTTCATGTTCATAATAAAAATCATTTTCTCAGAATAACAACTTTTAAATCAAAGTTTATCATAGTTTTTAATTAACTAACCCAAAACAGCCCGCGGTGTTACTACGACGGCGTAAATCCGGTTTTACGGTGTTTTTCGTGTTTCCAGGTTTTAAATCATTAAGTTAGCATATCATATAGATATAGAACATGTGTTTAGTTGATTTTAAAAGTCAAGTTAGAAGGATTAACTTTTGTTTGCGAACAAGTTTAGAATTAACTAAACTATGTTCTAGTGATTACAAGTTTAAACCTTCGAATAAGATAGCTTTATATGTATGAATCGAATGATGTTATGAACATCATTACTACCTTAAGTTCCTTGGATGAACCTACTGGAAAAGAGAAAAATGGATCTAGCTTCAATGGATCCTTGGATGGCTCAAAGTTCTTGAAGCAAAATCATGACACGAAAACAAGTTCAAGTAAGATCATCACTTGAAATAAGATTGTTATAGTTATAGAAATTGAACCAAAGTTTGAATATAATTATTACCTTGTATTAGAATGATAACCTACTGTAAGAAACAAAGATTTCTTGAGGTTGGATGATCACCTTACAAGATTGGAAGTGAGCTAGCAAATTTGAAAGTATTCTTGATTTTATGAAACTAGAACTTTTGGAATTTATGAAGAACACTTAGAACTTGAAGATAGAACTTGAGAGAGTTCAATTAGATGAAGAAAATTGAAGAATGAAAGTGTTTGTAGGTGTTTTTGGTCGTTGGTGTATGGATTAGATATAAAGGATATGTAATTTTGTTTTCATGTAAATAAGTCATGAATGATTACTCATATTTTTGTAATCTTATGAGATATTTCATGCTAGTTGCCAAATGATGGTTCCCACATGTGTTAGGTGACTCACATGGGCTGCTAAGAGCTGATCATTGGAGTGTATATACCAATAGTACATACATCTAAAAGCTGTGTATTGTACGAGTACGAATACGGGTGCATACGAGTAGAATTGTTGATGAAACTGAACGAGAATGTAATTGTAAGCATTTTTGTTAAGTAGAAGTATTTTGATAAGTATATTGAAGTCTTTCAAAAGTGTATAAATACATATTAAAACACTACATGTATATACATTTTAACTGAGTCGTTAAGTCATCGTTAGTCGTTACATGTAAGTGTTGTTTTGAAACCTTTAGGTTAACGATCTTGTTAAATGTTGTTAACCCAGTGTTTATAATAACAAAAGAGATTTTAAATTATTATATTATCATGATATTATGATGTACGAATATCTCTTAATATGATATATATACATTAAATGTCGTTACAACGATAAACGTTACATATATGTCTCGTTTCAAAATCATTAAGTTAGTAGTCTTGTTTTTACATATGTAGTTCATTGTTAATATAATTAATGATATGTTTACTTATCATAATATCATGTTAACTATATATATAACCATATATATGTCATCATATAGTTTTTTTACAAGTTTTAACGTTCGTGAATCACCGGTCAACTTGGGTGGTCAATTGTCTATATGAAACCTATTTCAATTAATCAAGTCTTAACAAGTTTGATTGCTTAACATGTTGGAAACATTTAATCATGTAAACATCAATCTCAATTAATATATATAAACATGGAAAAGTTCGGGTCACTACACCCCCCCTCCTTGTCCCTTGAACCGTCGACCACCACCCCCATCCCCACCAATTTTTATTTTATTTTTTCTTTTTCTTTCTTTGATAAATACCCACACTTCATTCATTTCTCTCATTTTCATTTTCATTTTCATTCAAACACACACTCTTCTCTCTACTTTCTCACTCTAAAATTTCTCTCAAATACTTGAAGAACTTGTAAGTTCTTAACTCCTTTTTCTTTCTTTTTTTACTTTGGTTCATAGATCATAATCATCAGGAACAAAGATTCAAGTTTTGTAACTTGAATCTTCATAACTTTTGTTGATTTAAAATTTGTCCTGAAAAGTTTTCAAGAACATGAAGGATTCAAGCTTCTTAGCTTTGAATCTTCATAATCTTGTTAGATCTAAGTTTATTTACTTAAGATCTTTTTATTTATGTTTAAAGATCAAAACTCATGTTTATGATCTTCATGTAACTTGTAGATCCAACACTTTACTTTATGGATCTTCAAGAAAGTTTGAAATACAAGCTTGCTAGCTTGATGTTTCTACAAAAAGTTAAGATAAGATCAAAGTTTGTTAACTTATGATCTTCTTTTGTTTGTTGTAGTTTAGATTTGTGACTTCTGTTTTCAAGAAATAAAAGATGCAAGCTTGCTAGCTTGAGATCTCATAAGTGTTGTTAGGAATCCAAGCTCTCTAGCTTAGGGTTTCATTTTTGTGTTTGATCTAAGTTGTGTAACTTATGATCTTCTACTTGGTTTAAATAAAAATTCATTTGATTATGTTCATCTTACTTTACAAGATCTAAGTTTCATAACTTATGGTTGTGTAAAAGTTGAAAGTCTAAGTGTTATGACTTAGGGTTTCACCAAGAACATGAGATCTAGACTTTTTAGTCTAAGGTCTTTAATATTTAGCTAAGATCTAAGTTCTATAGCTTAAGGTCTTGCTTATTTAGTTTGATTCAAAGTTTATAGCTTAATAGAACTTGTGATTGTGTTGAAACTAGGAAATTGATGTAACTTTGGTTCATCATCTTGCTCAAACTCTTACATGAGTTGTATTTTATTTCATAGTCTTAACTTTGTGTGTTGATGGTTAAACCTTGGTTAAAGTGATGCTAGAACATCAAGAGTTGTACACTTGAGGCTTATATGCATCAAGGATGAGAACCGTGATGAGCATCAAACACCGAGAAACCCACCGGAGCACTTGCTTTCTGTTTTTCAGGGTCTGATCAGGCTCCTGAGCTTCTGGAAAAGTTTATTTCCAGATATTTCGGTTCGAGTAGATTACCTTTCGTTTAGGCCTCGCCTAAATCCGATGTACGGTTTAGGATTTATAGCCTTCCGAAAGTCAATACGCCCTTGTAACGTTGTGCTGAAATTTCTGACCTACTCGCACTTAAACTGTCTGCACGGTCAAACGAAGACGAGTTACGTTCTGAAAATTGGTCAGCGGTTTGAGGACACACATATGGAGCCATGGCCACTGGCTTCACGTCATTTCAGTTTGTATATAGGTCGTAGTAGCTGAACGAAGTCTGCCTTTGTTTCGGTCTCTATTCTTGATTGAAAACTTACTTTAATTTTTACGTATGATGTTGATGATGATGATACTTGATGAAACATGACTAGGAACTTCGAAATCAACAGGTTTAATTCACACAAAGGCGGAATTAGTGAATCAAACCATAACTAGTGAATATGAGGAGATTTTTGGGATTAAATTAGTCAAACCACAACAAGGATTGTGTGATTAGATTAATGCCTAGAGCTATTATTCACTACTGGAGTGATTTGGGTTGAGAGAGAATCGGATTAGGGTTTACCAGATCTGAGTGGTGTGTGTGTGTGAGAGGCTTAACCTAAAATGAAGAACATAACACTTATATACCTCTACTGTTGACTCACCCGTACGAGTCATCCATCACACGTACGAGTTGGCTTCATCAGCCGTACGGGTGATCACTCACTCGTGTCTTCTCATTTAGGTTATAATTGTGACTTAGCCCAGCATCAACCGTGCGTATGAGCCTGCCAGTCATACGAGTGAGACTTCACTCACATGTCTGACTAAGTCTAACATAGTCAAACATCCATATCACATTCTTGCAGTACCTGTAACCGCATACAAACACATATAGGATAATAACGAGTGATCATGGTATCCCATAAATTGAAGTACCTGCAATGGACGTGGGTTGGATGTCTAGATACTTACATAAAATGCATCAACAACTCCCCCTAGGACCTAGTCCATCGATTACAATAAAGTAAACGTCCATGAAATACATATAAGTCCAAAAGTAACATCAGTTTAACATCAAGTACATATCCAGATTCTCTCTCTCGCCTAAATACATCATCAAAAACAAAATACAAACTAGCAACACAGTATCCGACATAGATCAGCTGGCTTGAACTTGGTTTGAGCTTTGAGCATCACTGTTTCTATTGAGGTATGCATAGTAGACATCGATCACACGTTGATATCTCATAGCTTCCTCTTCTCGATCATCTCTAAACGTAATGTGATGGCGGTGAAGTGTCTCCACATCAAATCTCGATAAGTTCCTTAGCCACATAGGATCTAAAATCCTCACATTTGCGAACTGTATGCTTCCATCTTCCTTCTCAATCGCAGTCAAGATCACTGCTTCCTCCGACAACTCATCATAGAACCACCATCTGAAGTTTTTGCATATATCCTTGGGTAAGGGCATCAATGGAGATTGCTTCATGTACTTCGCTGGACGGAACCTAACAACGCATACATGTCCACCTTTAGAATTTATCTTTGTAGGGTGCATGAAAACCTGGCGGCTGTTGACTTAAAGATGTCCCATTTCCCTGTCTTATACTCATATCTGAGTTTTCTCTAAAACCACCTGGAAAGGTCACAATCTTCAGTGTTCAACATCTTCATCTTAGCAAGTTGCATGATCTCGAAGTACGGTAGAGTTTTGAAGTGATTAGGACGTGCCATGTAATCAACTCCTCCTTCCCTCTTGATCGCGAAACAATTTATCTCCTTGAAGTAACCCCAGCTTAGTATTTTACCCTTGGAATACTTCTTGGTTCTCTTTCCCCTTTCGTAGAAACTAGCAAACTTCGAATCGAGTTCTGGCTTATTCAACTGATCAGGGTTAACGATGTTCTGTTTCCACCAACTCTGACAGATCTCGTCTTCTTCAACGTTTCTGTTTACTTTAACCCTATCACGTTTGAACCATTCATTGATCGCATTCCATGCCTCGGCTTTGGCTTGCTCGGCTCGAAGTTTCTTCTTCTTCAGCTCTAATTCTTTTCTTTCTTTCTCAACGAGCAGTTTCTCATGTCGGATTTTCTTGTTCTTTTAAATTAGAACATCCACTTCTTTCACTTGTTCTTCGTATACCTTCCTCGCTTTTTCTAACTCAATTAAGTTTTTCTGTTTCACATCACTACTCAAATTGAAGAAGTCACTTAATGTATTGAGTGACGGATTTGAGTATGGTGCAAGCGACGATATAACAATTTCCACTTCTTCCTCTTCCTCGACATCCTCAGACTCTATCTCAAACTCATCTTCGGATTCGACAATCACATTTTCTTTCATACTTTCCTTACCAATAGAACTTTCACTCTTCTCATCTTCGAACATGTTATCAAAATCGCTTAAATTGATATTTTGGATTGATTCGGGAGGGATTTCATCAGCTGGCCCTTCTTGTGGAGCCTTGTCTTCAGCTTCAACTGACTCTGCATTCTCCGTATCATTTTCACTGTCATATGCCAGAGCAGCAAGCTGTTCCAATGGAAACTCACTTGGTGGAACGTCCCCCTTTTCTGCATCATTAAAAACATTTGAATAATTCATATAATATTCAGCATTAAAGACCTCACCGTATTCATTAAAGCTTCGAATAGGTATCACTAACGGTATATCAAAACAGGGTCCTCTAGTTCCAGCATCTTCTTCATCATCTTTCTCATCATCACCACCCAAATCAGAAGAAAATTCTTCTCCTCTCTCCTTAATCAACTTAGTTTTACCAGAGGTAATCGATTCGATTTTATTGTTCAAATCCTTCATTTTCTCCTTGTTCTCGCTCTTGATTGCCAACACTTTCTTTTTCAACTTCTCCGTCCTTCCCTTCTGATGGTCCAATCTATCAGATAACCTCTTATTTTCTTCTACCAACGATTCAATCTTAGCTTCACTGATCTTTTTATCCTCAATGGCTTGATTTTCCAGATTGGTTATTTTGGTGATCAAAGACAATAGTAGATTATGCTGTGTCTTGAATTCAGCTGACGTGATCTGAGGTGTTGTTGGGTCAGGTCTTGGTACGGTAGCAGCAGCTCTTGCATCCTTCATGAAACCGGATGGTTGTCTCTAGCCTGTGGCTTAGAACCTCCTTGAGATGACTTTTGAGGTGAATCAAACTGATATTTAGTTCTCTTCTCCTTCTTCTTCGGTTGTTCAGTCATCTGTTCTTTGCCTTTCCTCTTCCTTTGTTTCAAACTAACATCTTCCTCAGTTGCTTCATTATCACCTTCGATAATCTCATCATCAACATTACCTCCTCCTTGAACTTCACCAGTAGCTCGTTGATTATCACCCTCACCTTCCTTATCAGAAACTTCGTAGTCAGAGTCTGAATCCTCATTTCTCCATGCATTACCAGCCGGGCATCGATTGTTTTCTTTGATCAGATGACAAATAAGCTTTCTGTTAAAATCAAGCTTGTAATCTTCGTTTCTTGTCTCCTCCATCATTCGAAAAATAATCCGATTCATCGGCTTAAGGTGAATAATATCCTCTTCAAGCTTTGGTAACTTAGGTGCAGCATCATTAATGATTAATTGAAGAAAACGGGCATAGATCAGTTATCTCTGAGTAGAACTAAAAATATTTTCTTTGAAGTAGTAGTAAACAAATCCTGAGAAATCATATGGGACTCTGAGAACAAGTGCCACAAACATGCTTTGCACTTTCTCATTCAACTTGTCAAACCCAGCTTTACAACCACTCAAATAATGCATGATCACATGAGCAAGATATCTAAACTGTGGAGGCAGTAGAGTCTTCATCAGCTCAGATTTACCCGAGATATAGCCAGAATAAGCACATCTCTTGAAACATCCATGTATCCTTTCTCGGTTAAGTGTCATGTGGGAACATCTCTCATCAGCAAAACCTAAAATCTTCTTTATCACAGACTTAGAAACAGTTATCTCATGCCCTTGAACCTTACTAACAATCTTCTCTTCAGTATATGACACATCAAGTACAGCATTCTTCCAGAACTCTCTCTGATGCCTGTAGTATGACGTACATGCAGTAGAGATAGCTGTATGAATCCTTGAGTGCTTTAGAAACTCCACAATCTCCTTAAAATGAGAACCTCTTTCAAGAGTAGTATTATAAAGAGCAACTTGATTGTTGAGCTCGCCTTTCTCTAGAATAGTCTCTTGTTGAACAGGCGAATTAACCGGATTCACTTGAGGATCCTGCTGTTGCTCCCCCTGAGCTTCTGGGTTAACAGCTGGAACATTAAGTTGTTGTTCTGCCATTGGTGATATCTTAACAAACTGAAATATTAACAGAAATGTTAGAAATACGACCCACATATCATAAAATATCAAAGTATTTGCATCAAAGTGTCATAAACATGTTAACATGATAAACCGTGCGAGTGATAATGTCACACGTGAGGCTGAGTGATCAACCGTGCAAGTGATATAGTCACTCGTGCCACTGTTGACACATTTTAATAGTAATATGGTTTCAGACAAGGTGCGCGGTTGAGGTACTGTTTATAAGAGAGTGAGTCAACCGTGTGGTGACTCGTGCATGTAATCACACGTGTCAAATCTGTCAAATGAGTGATCAACCTAATCAAATTTAACAAGTGATCTATATGATTCACACGGTTGATCATCAACCGTGTACTGACTCGTGCGAGTCATGTCTCACGCGTGCGAGTGATATCACTCATGCATGTCTGATGAAACCCGTATTAAATGCCTATTTAAATTCCACAAATTACATGTTTGATCGTTTTAGGGACCGATTTACATCACAATAGCATGTATAAGATTCGTTTAAACCAAAACAATAAAAACTAACGAACAAAACAAGCACCAATTACACAAAATTTGAGGTACAAACCCTTAATCATTCAAACATGAAATTAACAGACTAAAACACGATGAAATCTTACCTATTAGGTGGCGCTGAGGTCGGAATAATGTGATAAATAAACGCTGCGGTGGAAAACGTGATCGGTGAAGGTCGAATTTTGAGAGAAAAAAAGTTGGGAGCACAAGTGTGAGCGTCTGTGCTCATCACTCCCTATTTATACTCTTGTGATCAACCGTACGATTGATCACACGATCCACCATCAACCGCACGTCTCACCTAATCACTTGTCATACCCCGTCCAAATTTTCCTGAACGAATACAATAACATCTGGCACCATTGCGATGAACGGACCTCTATATGCCATGAACGACTCCATGTAATATGAGCAAATGCACAGCGGAAGATTTCTTTCATACCTGAGAATAAACATGCTTTCAAGTGTCAACCAAAAGGTTGGTGAGTTTATAGGTTTATCATAAAACAATAAAATTCATCATTTTGATAGACCACAAGATTTAAATTCTGCATGGTACAAATGGGTCCGAATCCTATACCCACCTGTAATGTACATGCGATATCTTTTAAATACAGTACACCTTTCTCGTGTACGCAACCATTTTTCATAAATCTTAGTAACCGTACACATATCTCGTGTACAAAATATCATACACATAACCTGTGTATAAAAATCATTCTCTCGATACATAACATTCACTTCAATTGGTGGCAATTATCATGTCCACATAATTCAATGGTGGCAATTATCATGTCCACATAATTCAATGGTGGCAATTATCATGTCCACATAATTCAATGGTGGCAATTATCATGTCCACATAATTCAATAATAATCGGCAGAACTTCTGTCGGGATAATAATTCATTCGAGGAATGTTTTGCTTGTGTCTATCTCGTCAAACATTTATAAAAGCATTTCATGTATTCGCAGTTTAAAACATATTTCAAAAGCACTTAATAAAGTAGTTGTAAAAACAACACATGTATTCTCAGTCCCAAAAATGTAAAGAGTAAAAGGGAATCAAATGAACTCACTATACAATATTCTGTAGTAAAAATATTCATACGACGATACTGAAAAATGCAAGGTTGACCTCGGATTCACGAACCTATATCAGTTATATATATTAAAACATATAATTAACATGTAATAATAATCAAACCAGTTTATATATATTATATATTTAATTTAGTAATATATTTGTTATTTTAAAGGTTATATATATATATATATATATATATATATATATATATATATATATATATATATATATATATATATTTATTTATTTATTTCGTATATTAAAATTTATACATATAGTTATATTAGTACATATATTTATTTTGCATTATATTGTAAATCAATAATTTATTATATAAAAATAATACTAATTACGACAAAAATCATGATAATTCTAATAATAATAATAATGTTAATAAAAATGAAACTACTTTTAATATTAATAATAATGAAAATACTACTTAAAAATAAATAAAAATATTATATATTAATAATAATAATAATATTTGTGATAATAATAATGTTAATGATATTAATAATAATAATAATACTTTTACTAATAATGATACTAATAATGAAAAATAATAATAATAATATTAAAAATAATAATAATAATAATAATAATAATAATAATAATAATAATAATAATAATAATAATAATAATAATAATAATAATAATAATAATAATAAAAAATAATAGTGAAAAACTACCTCACAAAGAGTTCCAAATAAAAATATTGCTGCTCACGCCCAGGCTCGGGTTCAAACCCACAACCTCCCGCAAATTGACACAATACCCTAACCATTCCCTCTGTCCTGCCTTTCTATTTTAAAACTCAACTTCTAATTATATAAACCGTATATATTTGTTGTTTTCTCAACCCAACACTCCATCGACATCTTCACTCTACCCAATCATACAACATGGATCAAATCTCGGCCCAAGTTGTTTTATCTAAGCCCAAACATGTAATTTAATTCACAGCCCAAGTTCTAAGGAAATAAATCGATCGATATTGGTAGGGTTTAATTGAATAAAAAGGAAATCATAGTGGCAGACAACTAACAGGTATTTCGTTTCATCCTTATCATCATATCCCATCGTCAATCCGTTATCTATATAAAATCATCATCATCGTGATTCCACGGTTCATTGTCACATTCGCCATCTTCATTATCAAAACGCTATTCATCGTCTTCAATATCATCGTATCCCTGTAACTCCTATGTTCATCATCTTCTTTTGATTAACAGAATTCAAAATAGCAGCGAGCATGAGGTGGTGTTTATTGGGTTCATGATAACGAAACAGAAAAATAGGAGACCACAGGTGGGGGATCGTGGTGGTTGTTCTAGTGGGTTAACGATGAGGAGAGGGAGAGAGAATGAAAGAAAAAGTGTGGTTTATTCATGGTGTTTCGCTGCAATCAGGAAACAGAAACAAGAATGAAGATGAAATGGGTTTGTGGGTTTTGGTCTTGGTTTAATCAGAAAAAAAATAGTAGTAGTTAATAGAAAGGTGGGGTTTCAAGTTGGGTTGTGTTTGGTAATAGCAGTCACAGGTTGCTTCGTGTGATGGTGTATGAGCAGTTTTTTTAATGGGTTTCGATTCATGATGATGATGGGTTTGTTCGAATATCAAAAGGAAAAGGGGTGTGGTAGTTCTTGGATTGGCTTGAACAAAACAAGAAAACAAAAATCTAGAAAACCCAGCTGCAATAGTAATCGAGCAAATGTATTTTTATTTTCGAATAAATAAATAGAAGTAGGAACGATTATTGGTTGGCGGTTAACAAAAGTGGTTATCCAGTGGTCATGGGTTGGATATGGTGGTGTGGTGAAGTGGTGGCTCGGTTATGGTTGCAAGGGTGGCGATGGTTAATGCTAGAGATAGTGAGTTTCAATAATCTAATGATGATAGATGTCGGGTAGAAACAAGAAACCTTACAGGAAGTTTAAAGGAAATCTTACTAGCCTCTTTGCACTTATAGATTCTGAAATGAGATTTGAATTCGACATTTTTGGAAAAATAAAAAGGAACAGGGGTACCAGTTTATGTTTAAAGTTTTCTCTTGGTTTTTAAAATTGATAAAGGAGATGTATTGGTTTTAATTGAGAATGAAAATGAAAGACCTGAATAATTCCCCTAATATCAAAAGTAATTTGGTCATTTATAGTAGTAGGAAGAATCACATGATCATTGTATCATACAGGAAAAATAAATAAATAAATAAAATAAATAAAGATGATATGTACATCTAACTGAATTTGGTTCTTTGTGTTTAGAATTGAGATTCCATTAGAGAGGGTTATCAATCAGGAATAGTTAGATTGATACCCTTAACAATCTCGTATGAAGATTTCCTGATTTTATGTTTTATATAGTTAGTTTAATAATTATTAAATATATAAGTAATAATAATAATAATCAAATAATAATAATAATAATACCAACAATATTTATAATGATAATAGATAATAATTATATTAACAAAAACAAACAAAATAATTACTATAATATTAACCCTAATGCAAATAATAATATTAATTCCGTTAATACAAATTATAATAATACTAATAATAATAATGTAATAGTTTATATATAGCAATATCATCATTGTTTATCTCTTATATTTATATAGTTACATTTATAGATTTTAATTAATCTTAATAATAATAACATACAATATTTCAATTTATATTTCCAATTATCATTAATATATCTATATATATATTTATATATATACACACATATCTATTTACACATAAATGTTCATGAATCGTCGAACATAGTCAAAGGGTAATTGTTTACATGAATATAGATTTCAAAACTTTCGAGACTCAACATTACAGATTTTGCTTATCGTGTCGGAAACATATAAAGATTAAAGTTTAAATTTGATCGGAAATTTTCGGGTCATCACAATACCTACCCGTTAAAGAAATTTCGTCCCGAAATTTGAGTGAGGTCGTCATAGCTAACAATAAAAATATTTTTATGACGAATATGAGTTGATAAATAGAGTTTTATCATTATTGAGTAATATAGATAAAATGATTCGCTTATGTGAAGCGTACGAGTGAAGCTGTCACAAAAGTGTGAGATGAGGTAATAAAAGTTCGTCTTAACATTTGACGTAGATATGGTTGATTTCTAGAATTTAAGGGATTTAGAGAAAATCTTTGAAATCTAAATAAGATCTAATTTCCTCGGGATTAAGGAAATTAGGATCTCTCTAATTAAATGCGGAAATCTGCCTTGATTTTTCTATCAGATATTTCACTATAAATTAACTTCTTCTATTCCGTTACTTTTACCATTCCTATACCCAATTTCCAAATTTCAAAAGATTGTGAAAATGCTTAATCCAGTTCTAATCCTTGTCCTTATCCTTACTATCGCAACAATCATTCTCCTTTTCCAACTTCCTCTGTAGGAATCTGTTTTCTTCTACTTCGCCCTTGGGGTTATAGTATTTTTAATTCTCCCGTGTCTTTATGATGCGATAAACATTGACATACACGGTTTGTAATTTATGTGTTGTTATCGGGCTTTATATTCTACCTTATATTTTGGAGTTTCATACTTTTGTTTTCTCTTCCCGACTTTAAGTCAAGCGAATAATGGTTTAGAATTTGTAGATATAGAGTTTCGAATGATTATAATGTTCTAAGCAGGAATGAACGTGATAGCACGATTTGATTTTCAAATTTATCAACATCACGGAAGATAGAACCATCAAGAATACATTTTCTTGATATGTTTAGAATTTAAGCAGAATGAAAGAGTTATGCAACATGGCACATGATGACGTTATGATCTGTGAATCATGACGTTCCATTAGAAACTCAGCATGACTTACTGTAATATAATCACGTTAGCCAAGCGCCATTATATTATACTAACTCATGCTTCAATTTCGAACACTTCTCCACAATTCATTCATAATTTATACTTAGATTTTACAGAAGTTTCCAATATAATGGAATACAGAAAACACGAAGAGGTAGATAATTTCGGACCAGAATATTTATGAAAATATCCTCAGAAATATTGAAGATATTTATGATGATATTTTGGAATTTCTAAGTTCGAAAGTTGATAAGGAAAACTTTTCCGCAAGATATTAACATGACTTCGGAGCAAGATATTCTCTAAAGATTTCGGCGGATCCAGAATTACCTGGATTCTTTGAATATAGGGTTTGGTCCTTGTCTTTGTCATTGGTCTCCTTTATGGTTAGCTCAATCAGTTTTTCAGTACCAAATTTTCTATCGAGAGTTCCCAGCACCCCATTCTTTATCACCAAACTCTTGGCCATTCACACTATCTACAATTTTACTGTTTCCTCTGCATTTAATGCAGCCATATCTGAATCGTCGGTTATCAATCCGAGATGGTGTCAGGAGAATTGTGTTTTTAGATGATTAAACGCTGGTGGTAAAATGGTGGAATATGAAAGGTTCTCTGGTAACAATAAATGAGCACGCATATATATCAAGATTATAATAAGGTTATTCCGAATGAAAATCGAAGTTGACTTGCTGGAGCTGTGACAAAATTGACTAATTTTGGAAAGGGATTGCAAAGTTATTTTTGGTAATAACATCGCCAAAAGAGCTAGCACAGACGCGTGTTAAACGTTTACTCAGGTTCCGAGTGTTTTCCGGTGCATAACTATATGTATCAATCTTTTCTTCCGTAGATGAAGGGCGGTTGGTTCATCCTCTCAATTGAGGTGTTTTCAAGAATCATGAAAGGTTTGAACGCAGATTAGAATTTTCAAGATACAAATGGCGTTTAAGATGAAATCAAGTGGCAACTTGAAGAATTGTTTAGTTTCATATGTTATAATCAATATTTTAATTCATTTTAATTGTCCAATCTTGGTAGTCCACAGTTAGCAGTCCACAGTCACTAACTCAATAATTCATATATAGTTTAATATACAATAATCGAATTAATTAATACGTGTCGTGACCCGTATACGTCTCAGACTCGATTACAACTCAAACTATATATATTATTGTAGAATCAACGTCAAACCTGTATAGCAAACTCCAGCATTACTGCATATAGAGTGTCTATGGTTATTTCAAATAATATATATAGATGCGTCGATATGATATGTTAAAACCTTGTATACGTGTCCCGATATTTAAAGTGCGTAAAAATAAATAACAGAAATTAAATTACGATAAATAAAGTGTGTAAAGTAAATAACAGAAATTAAATGACGATAAATAAAATTGCGAGAATGTAAATTGCGATAATTAAATTGCGATAAATAAAATGTAATCAGTTAGCTAGGAACAATTAGCTAGGAACAGTTAGCGTGGATTCTTAACAAAATTTCTCATAGTTAATTTGTTTGTTTCTAACAAATTTTATTTTGTCAAATGTTTTCTTCATTATGCCACTTGTTGGATTCTGATAAATCAAAATTCAAATATGAAATTGGATGAAAATGGTTTTTCTGTGGTGAACGGATTTGTATATCGGTGGATGTAAGTAGGATAGTAAACGACTGTTGAATCAGCTTCGAAGAATGTACAGTATAACTTATTAATGTGAAATTTGAATATTCCTCGGGTATTACCTACCCGTTAAAATATTTTCACCATTAACAGTTTGTACAAAAGAATTTTTAATTACAATCTTTATGAAAATATACTTACATATATATTTTCTTCAAATGTAATCATGGATTTAATGAGTTAATATGATATTAATCTCATTTGATTTACCGTTAGAATTAGAATGGATAATCTCCAAAACTTTAGTGATTACTTAATCGCCATGTCGAACGGGGATAAATGATGTAGAACATCATGTAGAACGATGATTATACTTGGGGTACAGAATGAGATGTCGAGGCATGGATTGTTGATGATGCTAGTGCTATTGCTGATGGTACTATTGGTACTGGTGATGTTGCTGAAGCTGGTAAATCTTGCACCATATTCTCCAAATTTATTAATCGAGTGCGAAGCTCGTTGACTTCTTCCATTACTCCAAGATGATTGTCAGTCAGAACGAACGGATGAATAAGATTTAGAATTTTAGATAGAATATAATCGTGGCGAGATATTCGGGAAATGAGTGAGAAAATAGTATCTCGAACAGGTTCGCCGGTATGTGCTTCAGGTTCAACGCCAAGAGGTGAATTTGGTTGATGGAAAGGATCACCTTCTTTTTGTCTCCAATGATTAAATAGGCTACGAACCCATAAGATGAATTGGTTGATTCATTCTGGTGACACTGCTTTCGGAGCTTAGGTGAAACTCCATATCGGAATAGCTGTCGGAATCCAAAGAATTCGAACTGGTTGATGGATTCATCTCGTACGATTAGATGAAGGATTTTTGATAAGAAATAGATTATAGGATGTAGATTAGTACCCTGCAATACATAATTTACATATGCATATATAATACTAAAATCCCATAAATTACAGAGAAATCTACGAAAGCTATCAGGCAAAGGTAACAATAACAGATACGCTAAGATATGAATTTATCTATACACAGTCTATGCAATAGAGGAAGTAAGACGTGTCTAGACTTTAAGGGTGATAAGCAAATAATTTTCGACATTAAATGATAAGCAAAACTTTTGACATGCAGACACGGTCGAAGTCCAGACTCACTAATGCATCTAAACAACTACTAATTTGACACACTAATGCAAGACCTGGTTCGCTAAGACCACCGCTCTGATACCACATGTCATACCCCGTCCAAATTTTCCTGAACGAATACAATAATATCTGACACCATTGCGATGAACGGACCTCTATATGCCATGAACGACTCCATGTAATATGAGCAAATGCACAGCGGAAGATTTCTTTCATACCTAAGAATAAACATGCTTTCAAGTGTCAACCAAAAGGTTGGTGAGTTCATATGTTTATCATAAAACAATAAAATTCATCATTTTGATAGACCACAAGATTTAAATCCTGCATGGTACAAATGGGCCCGAATCCGATACCCACCTGTAATGTACATGCGATATCTTTTAAATACAGTACACCTTTCTCGTGTACGAAACCATTTTTCATAAATCTTAGTAACCGTACACATATCTCGTGTACAAAATATCATACACATAACCTGTGTATAAAAATCATTCTCTCGATACATAACATTCATTTCAATTGGTGGCAATTATCATGTCCACATAATTCAATGGTAGCAATTATCTTGTCCACATAATTCAATGGTGGTAATTATCATGTCCACATAATTCAATGGTAAAATTATCATGTCCACATAATTCAATAATAATCCGCAGAACTTCTGTCTGCATAATAATTCCTTCGAGGAATGTTTTGCTTGTGTCTATCTCATCAAACATTTATAAAAGCATTTCATGTATTCGCAGTTCAAAATATATTTCAAAAGTATTTAATAAAGCAGTTGTAAAAACAGCGCATGTATTCTCAGTCCCAAAAATGTAAAGAGTAAAAGGGAATCAAATGAACTCACTATACAATATTTTGTAGTAAAAATATTCATACGACGATACTGAACAATGCAAGGTTGACCTCGAATTCACGAACCTATATCAGTTATATATATTAAAACATATAATTAACATGTAATAATAATCAAACCAGTTATATATATTATATATTTAATTTAGTAATATATTTGTTATTTTAAAGGTTATATATATATATATATATATATATATATATATATATATATATATATATTTATTTATTTTGTATATTAAAATTTATACATATAGTTATATTAGTACATATATTTATTTTGCATTATATTGTAAATCAATAATTTATTTTATAAAAATAATACTAATTACGACAAAAATCATGATAATGCTAATAATAATAATAATGTTAATAAAAATGAAACTACTTTTAATATTAATAATAATGAAAATACTACTTAAAAATAAATAAAAATATTATATATTAATAATAATAATAATATTTGTGATAATAATAATGTTAATGATATTAATAATAATAATAATACTTTTACTAATAATGATACTAATAATGAAAAGTAATAATAATAATATTAAAAATAATAATAATAATAATAATAATAATAATAATAATAATAATAATAATAATAATAATAATAATAATAATAATAATAATAATAATAATAACAATAATAATAATAATAATAATAATAATAACAACAAATAATAGTGAAAAACTACCTCACAAAGAGTTCCAAATAAAAATATTGCTGCTCACGCCCAGGCTCGGGTTCGAACCCACAACCTCCCGCAAATTGACACAATACCCTAACCATTCCCTCTGTCCTGGCTTTCTATTTTAAAACTCAACTTCTAATTATATAAACCGTATATATTTGTTGTTTTCTCAACCCAACACTCCATCGACATCTTCACTCTACCCAATCATACAACATGGATCAAATCTCGGCCCAAGTTGTTTTATCCAAGCCCAAACATGTAATTTAATTCACGGCCCAAGTTTTAAGGAAATAAATCGATCGATATTGGTAGGGTTTAATTGAATAAAAAGGAAATCATAGTGGCAGACAACTAACAGGTATTTCGTTTCATCTTTATCATCATATCCCATCGTCAATCCGTTATCTATATAAAATAATCATCATCGTGATTCCACGGTTCATTGTCACATTCGCCATCTTCATTATCTAAACGCTATTCATCGTCTTCAACATCATCGTATCCCTGTAACTCCTATGTTCATCATCTTCTTTCGATTAACAGAATTCAAAATAGCAGCGAGCATGAGGTGGTGTTTATTGGGTTCATGATAAAGAAACAGAAAAACAAGAGACCACAGGTGGTGGATCGTGGTGGTTGTTCTAGTGGGTTAACGATGAGGAGAGGGAGAGAGAATGAAAGAAAAAGTGTGGTTTATTCATGGTGTTTTGCTGCAGGAAACAAAAACAAGAATAAAGATGAAATGGGTTTGTGGGTTTTGGTCTTGGTTTAATCAGAAAAAAATAGTAGTAGTTAATAGAAAGGTGGGGTTTCAAGTTGGGTTGTGTTTGGTAATAGTAGTCACAGGTTGCTTCGTGTGATGGTGTGTGAGCAGTTTTTTAATGGGTTTCGATTCATGATGATGATGGGTTTGTTCGAATATCAAAAGGAAAAGGGGTGTGGTAGTTCTTGGATTGGCTTGAACAAAACAAGAAAAGAAAAATCTAGAAAACCCAGCTGCAATAGTAATCGAGAAAATGTATTTTTATTTTTGAATAAATAAATAGAAGTAGGAACGATTATTGGTTGGCGGTTACCAAAAGTGGTTATTCGGTGGTCATGGGTTAGAGATGGTGGTGTGGTGAAGTGGTGGCTCGGTTATGGTTGCAAGGGTGACGATGGTTAATTCTAGAGATAGTGAGTTTCAATAATCTAATGATGATAGTTGTCGGGTAGAAACAAGAAACCTTACAGGAAGTTTAAATGAAATCTTACTAGCCTCTTTGCACTTATAGATTCTGAAATGAGATTTGAATTCGACATTTTTGGAAAAATAAAAAGGAACAGGGGTACCGATTTATGTTTAAAGTTTTCTCTTGGTTTTTAAATTTGATAAAGGAGATGTATTGGTTTTAATTGAGAATGAAAATGAAAGAGCTGAATAATTCCCCTAATATCAAAAGTAATTTGGTCGTTTATAGTAGTAGGAAGAATCACAGGATCATTGTATCATACAGGAAAAATAAATAAATAAATAAAATAAACAAAGATGATATGTACATCTAACTGAATTTGGTTCTTTGTGTTTAGAATTGAGATTCCATTAGAGAGGGTTATCAATCAAGAATAGTTAGATTGATACCCTTAACAAACTCGTATGAAGATTTCCTGATTTTATGTTTTATATAGTTAGTTTAATAATTAATAAATATATAAGTAATAATAATAATAATCAAATAGTAATAATAATAATTCTAACAATATTTATAATGATAATAGATAATAATTATATTAACAAAAACAAATAAAATAATTATTATAATATTAACCCTAATGCAAATAATAATATTAATTCCGTTAATACAAATTATAATAATACTAATAATAATAATGTAATAGTTTATATATAGCAATATCATCATTGTTTATCTCTTATATTTATATAGTTACATTTATAGATTTTAATTAATCTTAATAATAATAACATACAATATTTTAATTTACATTTCCAATTATCATTAATATATATATATATATATATATATATATATATATATATATATATATATATATATATATATATATATATATATATATATATATATATATACACACATATCTATTTACACATAAATGTTCATGAATCGTCGAACATAGTCAAAGGGTAATTGTTTACATGAATATAGATTTCAAAAATTTCGAGACTCAACATTACAGATTTTGCTTATCGTGTCGGAAACATATAAAGATTAAAGTTTAAATTTGATCGAAAATTTCCGGGTCATCACATCACTCGTGCGTGTGACCCTGATGTCTTAGGACACTTTAGAACAAGGTCAGCCGTACGGTTAACATCATGCGTGTGGTTACTCGTACGGTTCACACATCAAACGTGCGAGTGAGCCACTTAGGTAATTTCAAATTTTCAATTTTCACAAACTTAGGATTTTGACTCTTTTGGCAATCTTAAAGCTAACTAACACTTTCAATTTGAGTCAAAAACCACTAAATCATCAAGAAATGATCATCAACACTTAGGTAGATCAAAAATCCTAACCCAAACAAGGTTATTACTCTAAACATTCCATGTTCCAAGAGTAAAGCCTACAGTGTAATATCATCTTAAGTTCACTAACAACTTAAATATTTAAAATCCTTCAAGTAATCACAAGCTCTAAAAACTTTAATCTTATGGATTTGGTGGCCAAAAATATCTTGATCTCGACAAGGTTCCTTCAGATGTAATTGTGCATATTCAGAGGATTAATTAGAAAATAAGGAAAAGATAAAATCTTTACATCTTTTCTGAAATATAATGTCATGCAACTAAAAATATGCAAAGAAAAGACATTCTACCATGAAATGCAATAACATGCAAAACCAAAATCTTTTTGTTGTTTTTCAGTTTTCAATGCAAAATACATAAATAAACAGATAAACAAACATATAAATCCACATTCTTTTTGTGAGCTAAATGATTAACAATTTAAAAATGGATCAGAACTGACATATTGAATCAATTTCTGTTGTTCATTCCTAATTATCCAGTCTATGTCTATTATCATGTAATTACTGATATCAATCCTCATTAAAAGTGAATATATTCATTCCGGACACTTGGACAATCATTTTGGTATTAATTACTTGAACACTATAAGGCAATGATTTTTGAGATCACGCTAAGTTCATTAATCCTTGATTCTTCCATCACTTATGATTGTGCATTTTTATTAGGTTGCAAATTCATTACATGTAACTTTTCGTAATCTCTTTCCGTGTATCTCATTTAAATTGAACAGGATGGTTCTCATGGCATTTTGAATAACCCTGTCAGCCTTTGACTTCCATCAGTGTATTGATAATCTTCAATCTAGTTGGAACGACAGATTTTAGAATATATTGGATTATCCGAATAGACGCATTATTTACCGCGGGAATTGGTCTACAGTTAAAGTAGACTTTCCTGATGACCAGTCGTCACACAAAATAAATCTCAAGGCCCTTAACTTCATTATGTTCAAGTTGACATGGAAAACGGAATCGAAAATTAAACTTTCATATATATATATATATATATATATATATATATATATATATATATATATATATATATATATATATATATATATATATATATATATATATATATATATATATATATATATATATATATATATATATAATTAGAGTATATCTAGAGTATATCTAGATAAGTATCTTTCCAACTTACAGTCTTAATAGGTATAACTCTATATTGCAGACGACAAGAATCTTGATAGTTCAGTGTGAACGTCGTGATTAAACAATTCAAGCTATGCGGGAGCGTCACACTAAGAATGATCTGAGTTCTTTATGAGCACTTATGAATCAGCATTCTTCACTTTCAGGACTTTGCCATCTTGACACGCCAATTATTTTTGACTTTGAATTTCTTTTGATATTTCTTTTTCAGCATATCACAGTCTTTTGATATATTGATTTTGAACACCATCATGAATCGATTTTCCATTATTATGCATGAACTCATGTTTCTTTGTTGTGTGCTCAGATCACTCGAAGGTGTTTTCCTTAAATATTTGAAAGGTCCGCAATAAGGAATTATACTTTTCAACCTTAAGTGAGAAGGAACACTTACTTTCGACATAAACTAATTTTCTCTGATATTTTGGGGTTTAGTTTCGATTATTAAGTCTTAGGCCCGTGACAACGTGGTATGTACCAGCCAAATAGATAATCCTCAACTTAAAATTCACCCCCGACTTTCTCTAATGATTATCAATTATGATAGAGGATACCCTCAACCGACTGTTGAGTTCCTCAAAAATTATCATTAGATACGATTTTGGAGATAATTAGGTGACTACCTTCAAACGCTACAGATCGTCCATGACTTCTGAATCTTAGATGATCGTTATTCTTATAATGATTGTCTAATGCCAAGAGTTCATAAGTCATATCTATCAGTACATCACACAACAGATAAACATAAACGTTCAAATCAGTCATTACTAATCAAATATATCAATTCTCAGTACAGTAATTTCTTCATCTCCATCATATTAATCAAAACAAGCTCATTTTTGGAATTTTCAATTTTTTAAGGTTTTCTGATGAGGCATTTTATACTTTTTAGGTATTTTCTGTTGAAACATATACTCCCCCTAAAATACTAAAACATAAAATCTTTTTATCTTTTAGCATTTTAACAAAAGAAACAGAAAATAACTACAGACTAGCATGCAAACATGAAAGAAATCATGCAAGGAAATGCAGACAGTAAGCAACAAATATGCAATACAGATAATAAGAAACTAAAATCTATATGTCATGCATCCTACATGCAAATTCTAAAAGTGTGATTAACCCTCAAACACATCATCCAAAATCACTTTGTCTCGATCAACAATGCCATCCATCTCTAACTGTAGCAAGAACCTAGGTTTATCAAAAGCCTTAGTGAATAAGTAATCCCTCTGGTCCTTAGTACCTCTTCTCTTAACCTCAATAATCTTTTTCTCATGGCAATCCCTAATAAAATGATATTTAACACCTATGTGTTTAGTCTTTAGAATGTTGCACAGGATTCTTAGTAATTGCCATAGCAGCAGTATTATCAATATAAAGAGGAGAGAAAGAGATTCTTAGTCCGTAATCGCGAAGTTATTGTTGGATCCAAACAACTTATGAGCAACAACTAGCAGCAGCGATATATTCAGCTTCACACGTGGAAAGTGCAACAGCAGTTTGTTTCTTGCACTGCCAGGTCACCAGCCTTTCACCTAAAAATTGACATCCTCCTGATGTATATTTGTTATTGATTTTGCAACCTGCATAGTCTGAATCACTGTAAGCTGCAAGATCAAACTTGTCTTCATTCGAATACCAGATGCCAAGATTGGGAGAATGCAACAGATAACGTAGAATTCTTTTGGCAGCTGTAAGATGAACTGTATTCGGATTAACTTGATAACGAGCACACAGACATGTTGTGAACATAATATCTGGCCTAGATGTAGTAAGATACATAAGCGATCCGATGATTGCTCGATAGTATGTAGGATCAACAGGCTCCCCTTCACAGTCTAACGAAATACCATGATTCACAACTAGTGGGGTCGACACAGGACGTTCTTGAGTCATACTAAAACGTTCGAGTATATCATTTACATACTTTACTTGATGAAGAAAATTACCATTACTAGTCTGTTCGACTTGTAAAACAAGAAAGTAATGTAACAGACCCAATTTGCTCATTTTGAATTCGTCCTTCATCACCTGTTCGAACTCATCGACGAGTTCCTACTTAGTAGCACCAAAAATAATGTCGTCTACATAGATCTGGACCAAAATAATATTACCATATTTAACTTTTGTGAACAGAGTATAATCTACCGTGCCTATTTGATAACCTTTTTCGAGCAGATAACTTGACAAACGTCCATACCAAGCTCTTGGGGCTTGATGTAAACCATATAGGGCTCTTCGTAACCGGTAAACTTTGTCAGGATAAAGATGATCTTCAAAACCCGGAGGTTGACAGACATATACTCGTTCGTTTAGCTTGCCATTAAGATATGCACTCTTAACATCCATTTGGAACACTTTAAACTTCATAAATGAAGCAAAAGTTAGAAAAATGTGAATGGCCTCCAATCTGGCAACAGGAGCAAAAACTTCATCATAATCGAATTCAGGATCTTGCTGATAAGCTTTAGCAACTAATCTTGCTTTGTTACGGATCACATTGCCAGCTTCGTCAAACTTGCACTTCCAAACCCATTTGAGATCAATTACCTTAGCTCCATGCAGTTTGGTAACTAGCTTCCAAATATCTAAACGATGGGATTGTTGAATCTCTTCTTGCATAGCCATTACCTAATCAACATGTTTCAACGCTTCTTTAGTCGTCTTTGGCTCGATTCTAGAAATATGACATGAGTACTCGAAGTATGCAGCAGCAGCTGTCATATGAGTATCAACTTGACCATAAAACTGAACTTGCCTTCTTGTTCTAATACATGCATTTAGATCTCCAATAATATTCTCTCAAGGATGAGCGGATGTAGTTCTGGGAACTGGTTGTGCAGGAATAGGTATCTCATGGTGTAGATTCGTGGTATCTCCAATATCTTCTTGATTTTCAGAATTCTCACTTGAAATATCAGATCTGCAGCTATCGTACACTAGATCGATGTCATGATCTGAATCTTGAACTGGTTCAATGACAGTGGGTAATGAAGTTGGTGTTGATGTAGGTGCAGAAACTTCTGGTACATTCTGTAGATCGAATAACATTTGTAACTCAACTTTATTCTCCATCTGATCTGGAGCATAATTGAATGAATCGATCAGCTCATATGATTCTTCATATGATTCCTCTGAACCTCAACTTCAGATCATTCTTCAACACAACTTGTCTCATTGTTGAAAACTCGCTTGTTAGGAGAACTATACCCAAAAAACACTCCAGTAACCACTTTTGAATCAAACTTACTTCCTGGTTTTCTTTTCAAGATGGTACACAGTGCACCAAAATGGTTCTAGATGTTTTAACGATGGTTTTCTCCCATGCAATAGCTCATAGCAAGTTTTACCCAGTCGTTTAACAGTCAAAACTCGGTTCATAGTGTAACATGCATTTGCAACAGCTTAACTCCAAAAATGAACAGGTAACGATGAATTTGCTAGCATTGTTCTAGGTGTCTCAATCAATACTCTATTCTTTCTTTCAGCAACACCATTCATCTGAGGAGCGTATGCAGAACTGAACTGCATATTGATACCTTTTTCAATACAGAAACCTGCAAGATATTGATTCTTGAATTCTGTACCATTATCGCAACGAATATTTCTTACCTTTAAATTGAAACCTGTCTCTAATCGATTGATTAGCACTTTTGTAAGATCCGAGTATTTTTCCTTGTACATATGTGTGTTTAAGATTATTGAAGTGGAAGTTTTGTTGTACTTAATTAAAATGCAAAAGAAGCTGAACTGGGCATTTGGCGCACTGCGCGGCCTTATGGTGCGCCGCGCCATTACAGGCTGACAGATTCTTCCTTCTTTTTAAATTAGATATTTTGGGGGCAATTTGGTAAAATCACTTTGGGGTCCGACTTTAAGGCCCCAAATCAGTTGTTGGAGTCTCCTTTACTCCATTTCCATATACCTTATCACTTACCATTAAATCCTAGAGAGAGAGGAAGTTCTAGAGTGAGAGATCTCCATTAAAGGAAGAAGGAAGTTGAATCGGGTCTTAGTGCGAGTTCTAAAGTCGTTCATCTAGTCGCTAGCTATGTGGTGATTATGTTGGTAAGTTATAAAACCTAATTTCTTACTTTAATTGTATTAAGGGTTAGGGTTTGGGTTATTGGCACATAAAAACCCATTTGTTAGTGAATTAAGGGTTTTTGGGTGAATTTGGGTCTTGTAGACTCAAAGTTGACTAACTAGGGTTTTCTAAGTACTAATCTATGTTTATGAGCTTAAATGAGTTAGTTAAATCACTAGCACACTTAAATATATGTAAAGGGGTGTTAAGTGGGTTAGTGGGTGACCCGAAATGGGTGTATTGACTTTAAATGGTCAAATGGGTCATGATGGACCTAAGTGGGTAAATATATGTGTTTGATGTATAAACCTTGTATTGGAAAGTGTCTTAGGACCTAACTTGGATAATGATTAAGGTTTTAGGGATGTTAACCCACATATTAGGGTTAGAGTTGCAAACGGGTCAAAATTTCACCATGGGTCAAGATAACCCTAGAATGGAGTTTTAGTGGGTTGACCAACTTGAGTTTGTGATTGATTTTATGTATAATGTAATAGGTTAGTTACATTGAAGGTTCTCGGACTTGATTATCTTTCATCGAAGGCGTAAGGTGAGTGGAATAATTATATGTGTAGGTATATAATGTATCTATTTGTTGTAGCGTGAAATGTGTAGTGTCGAGGTGCTAAGACACCACGTTTCACGTGATGAGTGAAGCATCGAGGTGTTAAGATGCCACTCGGGGTGAAGCATCGAGGTGTTAAGATGCTACCTAGGGGTGTAGTGTCGACACCACTCCGTAAAATAATGAGTGAAGCATCGAGGTGGTAAGATGCCACTCGGGGTGAAGTGCCGAGGTGTTAAGGTGCCACCCTAGGGGTTAGTGATACGAGGTGATAAGTACCCTAACGGATGTTATGAAAACCGATGGCGTTTTCGCGAGCGCCATTCCCTTGTACGATTGGTTAACCATGGTTATTTGTGTTGTAAGTGTAAGCATAATATATTATTCGAATTATATTATATGCGTTGCTATGCTAGCTTGTGGTATTGGAGATTTCTAGCTTGTATTCGAGATTATAAGCTAATTGTGTTGCTAGCATGTATGCGGTGTTTGAGTAAGTGATTTGCAAGTAGGTATATTATATATGTATGTGTCACTAAGCTTTGCTTACCCTCTCGTTGTTTACCTTTTTATAGGTTCGGTTGTGGATAAGGTTAAGGGTATCATCTTGGATTAGAGATCCCGTCGTTGCTAGGGAATGCTTTTGGGCTATTTAGCTTTTGGAGTATTGACCGAGACTTGGGTAGTTTAATCCCAAACACCATGCTCGTAGTGTAGTTTGGTACTTAAACTTTTGATGGTCGAAACTCATATTTTGAATTAAACTCATAAAACGGCTGATGTGGGCCCCGCTTCGTAAAACTTCTTTTTATTAATGGAATGTGTTAGTTTTACATATTGGAATATGTTGTTAAAAGCGTTTTGTCTAATTATGTCAGGAAGTGGCCAATCTTTTTAGCATTTCAAGACTTTTTGGATAGACCAGAATGGCGCGCCGCGCGGCCTTCTGGCGTGCCGCGCCATATGCTGTTCCAGCAAAATTTCTTTTTTATTTGATATTTTCTGCGGGTTCGTTTGTGTTTTGGTTTGGGTCGTTACAAGTGGTATCAGAGCATGGTCTAAGGGATTTAGGTGACTTGAGATAGGCGCCTAGACTTAGACTTTTTGTATGCGCGTTATGCGGGACTTGTAGGACTTTGGGTCGGATCGGGTCTTGGTTAGTGCATAGGTTTATGTGAACTAATCATGCGCTATTGTTTTGTGTGGTATTTGAAATCGTCAAGTGAGATGGACGTGGTACTAGTGAGTTAATGCGATGTGCTCGCGTAACAATGATTAGCTACCATTGTTACGGGTTCAAATCATGTCAAACAAGCAATGTACGACGATTGTTGAGCAAGACGGGGTAGTGTGGTGTATATGTATATACATATGGGTTAAGTCCTTTCGTTTTGTTGCTTAATTTACTTCATTTTATAGAATGAAGATGAGAAATGGACACGACACCAATGACGAAGGTACGAGTGAGGACGTTGAACTCACGGCCAAGGTTGAGGCCATCTTTAAAAGGCTAAAGAGGGATTTTCTTGACGACGTTCGAAAGGTCTTCCAAGAGTCGGTCGATGGACAAGTGACCGAAATGATCAATGATCGAATAAAAGCCACAATCAAGGAGGCTTTAGAGGTTAGAATCATTTATCCTCGAGGCGAAGGGGGTGAAGGTAATGGTGGGGGTGGAAGGCGGGACTTCCACTACAAAAATTTCAAGGATACACAACCTCCGATGTTTAATGGGGTGCGAGATCCGTTGAAAAGCACGTGTTGGATTTCCGATATCGAGGGGGCTTTCCGTACCGCGGAGTGTCCTCCCGAAAGGAAGGCGAGGTATGGTTCTAGTATGTTGAGGGAAGAAGCCAAGTTGTGGTGGGATGACAAAATCAACTTATATGGTGAAGAGCATGATGGAATTCAACATAATAACAAGTTTCTTAATGTAAATAGAATCATGAAACCAATTCATTTTAAGTTATAACAAGCGGAAGCATAATTACTAAGAAAACAAGTTTGTGTGCATAACCATTTTAAATTGAATTCCATGTAATATCAAGTCATGAATCATATGCTTACATATAACAAAAAGGAAGAAGATTCATACCTCCTCAAGCTAGTTGAGGGTTGTTTGATACAAGAAGATGATGAACACGTGTGTTAAAACCCCAAGCTTTTGATGCACCAACACCACCCTTGAACTTGGTTATGTTTTAGACACTCAATCACCTTGAAACCAAGCTAGAAACCCTCTTCTTTTGAACCCAAAATTCTGGACAGCAGCTTGTCAAAAGATGATGATGAATGGAGTCTCAAAACTATGAGACCTCAAGAGATAATACCCCAAACTTTTCCCAACACCTAATACTATAGTTAGGATTTGATGATACTTGATTATCACTTGGAAAAACAAACTTTTGAACCATTTTTTTCTGCTGAATACCCACGGCCAGACAGCAAGCAGGAACCAGTTTTTTTTGCTTGTTTTCTACATAGAATATGTGTAATGCATGTGGTTTTAAGTCTCCAACAAGTCCTACCTCTTCTACCCATGCTCATGAGGAGTTGTGCTACTTAAAAGCAACAAAAGAATAAGCATGAGTGGACTTCTTAGAGTCCCAAAATCTGGCCACCATGGGAGTATTATAATCATTATTGTAATTGTTTTATAAACTTGTTAATACAATTACAAAATTGTTAAATAAAACCATGCATTATTTATGTTGCTTACATTTTATAAACCTTTTATAAAATATAACATAATATAATCATTTAAACCTATAAACAATTATATGTAAATTATTCAAATAATTTATCTCAAGTGATAATACTTTAGAAAACAAAATTTCTAAAGTCCAAGTGTCGCGTATTTACTTAATGATCCATTCGTTAAGCTTAAATACGTTTAAGGTGTCGGTAAGCTTGTTATTGGGTATGACCCGACTTGGATCATAACATATTAGCCACATTAATTTAATATGTCTCTCGGGCATATGAAGTACCTTCAATCTCCCACTTGCACGATAAACATAAGAAATTAATGCAAGTGATGGATACCACCTAACGACCGTCCATCACCCCCAATATGTTATGACTTTGTGCCATTCAATAACATCATCCTTTTCGAGTTCCCATCTCGAATATGAATAGGTGAATCTTTCATTACATCCTTTTGTCCTAGATGTCATGTTAAATCCAAGAGATACAGAGTGATCACTCTCCTTTAGATTTAACTTTATCAGGCCTTAGACATCTGACTCTCAATGAATAAGAGGGACAAATTCCATCTTGACTACATACGTCCTAAATATATACCTTGCATTATACCTGAGCTCCTCCTTATGAACTACCATATTTCAGAATAGCGAAGGAAAGAAACAAGGCACAATACTTGGCAAATATCTGAACCCAATATGTATCTCAGGTCAGAGGATACAATGATATTTACCTTTACTCAAGATTACATGTGATCAACCACAAAGGCTCCATTTAGTGAATCTTGAGAGCGGGTCTTCCAATATTTGTATCCCACAAATATCTATGAACCTTGGTAGCAACCTTGCCCCACATTCAGTCCGTGAATGTTACCAATCCAAGTTCATAATAGTCTAAACCTCACACTTGCTCCCACAAATGTGATCGACTACGGAATTTAAAATAATTACTTATTCATGGATAAAATATGCAAAATAGGAGCATAACTCAAAATAAATTAATGCCATAATTATATTAATGAGTTTGAACAATTTCGTTCCGTTACAATACTTAAAACAAATCATGACCAATCACTAGAATATCGAAGCCCTAATGCACAAACATGTCCAGTATGTTTTGCTCCATGTAAGAGCTTCGTGAGAGGATCCACTATATTAAGATCTGTGTGAACTTTGCGAATACATATCTTTCCCTTTTCAACTTCATCCCTTATGTAGTTGAATCTTCGCTCAATGTGACGGGTCTTTTGGTGAGCACGAGGTTCTTTGATTTGAGCAATCGCACCCTCGTTGTCACAAAAGATCTCAAGAGGGTCCTGAATGGAAGGGACTACTCCTAAGTCGTCGATGAATTTCTTCATCCATGCAGCTTCCTGAGCTGCCAATGATGCGGCGATGTACTCTGACTCTGTAGTGGATAAAGCAACAACATCCTGTTTTGAACTCTTCCAAGAGACCGCACCTCCATTTAACGTGAAGACATAGCCGGATTGTGATCAAGAATCATCTCGATCAGTTTGGAAACTCGCATCCACGTAACCTTTTACAGCGAGTTCCTCCTCACCAGACCCATATATATATTAGAAACATATCCTTAGTCCTCCTAAGGTATTTCAATATACTTTTGACAGCAATCCAATGACTGTTCCCTGGGTTATTCTGGTATTTACTTGTCAGGCTAAGAGCGCATGACACATCCGGTCTAGTGCATATCATTGCATACATGATTGACCCAATGGCAGACGCATATGGGACTTTCTTCATTCTCTCCTGTTCATCTTTCGTGGTGGGGCACTGAGATGATCTGAGAAGTGTTTCCTTTTGAATAGGTACCAAACCTTTCTTAGAGTTCTCCATCTTGAACCTTTTCAAGATCTTTTCAATGTATGCACTTTGATTCAAACCTATCAGTTTCTTGGATCTATCCCTGTAGATCCCAATCCCTAAAACGTATTGTGCTTCTCCAAGATCCTTAATGGAGAAGCATTTACTTAACCAAGTTTTAACACCTTGCATTGCCGGAATATCATTTCCAAATAACAATATATCATCCACATATAGTACAAGGAACATGATAGTGCTCCCACTAGCTTTCTTGTATACACAAGCTTCATCACCATTTTTAATGAAACCAAATTTCTTGGCCTCCTCATTAAAATGATGATTCCACATTCTAGATGCTTGTTTCAATCCGTAGATTGACTTCTTTAACTTGTATACCTTTTTAGGATATTTCAAATCAACAAAACCTTCAGGTTGAACCATATAGATATCTTCCTCAAGATGTCCATTTAGGAAAGCGGTCTTGACATCCATTTGCCATATTTCGTAATCATAATGAGCAGCAATGGTAAGTAATATCCTAATAGACTTTAGCATTGCCACAGGCGAAAAAGTTTCATCATAGTCAACCCCTTGAGTTTGAGTGAAACCTTTTGCTACAAGTCTAGCTTTATATGTATCCAAGTTTCCATGTATGTCGGTTTTCATTTTGAAAAGCCATTTACAATCAACTAGCATTGAGCCAGTAGGTTGTTCAACAAGTTCCCAAACTTGGTTGTCATACATGGATTGCATCTCAGCGTTCATGGCTTCCTGCCATTTATCCTTATCAATCCTTGATAAGGCATCTTGGTAGTTTGTTGGTTCATCCAAATCAACCACATAACAACCATCCATGAGAAACTCATATCTCTCAGGAGGATTACTAATCCTACTAGATCTGTGAACGTCTTGTATACTTTGATCATCCATCTGATCATTCTCAACATTTTCATGTTGAGTGCTAGTGTCAACCAATTGTGTATTGTGACAACCCATAAATTTCCAACCAAATTTAAACTTTAATCTTTATATGTTTTCGACACGATAAGCAATATTTGTTAAGTTATATTTCAAGAATTTTAAACTATATTCATACATTCATTCACCCTCGACCAAGTTCCAACGATTCACGAACCATTAAACGAATATGATTATATATGTATATGTGTATATATATTATAACTTGAAACGTAAACAAAATATTAGATTAAATACTTTATATGATTGTATCTGTTTCAAAATGTTTATCAATGGAATTAGAAGATAAGATCAAAAGATTGAATTATCAGATATATTGAATTATGATTACAAGTCTCTGTTGAAAGGCCCACGTTGATTTGAGAAATCTTTCCATTTTAACAATATTCGGAAAATGGTAAAGTGATTTATAAATAAGAACAAATTGTCAATCATTGAGAACTAGACAAAGGATAGTGGAAGATTGAATCTCATAAAGACTCGATTGATCTATTTAGTTTTAAACGTACAAAAACGTTTTCAGTTTAAAAAGAACTTTATTATTAAAACGTATATAACTTTTATAAATATCTAGAATCACTTTTGACAACTCATTACTTAACTACTATGATAAAGATAACGATATTTATATTTTATTTTATATATATAACGATTTAAATTAATATTATATATATTTATACGCGTATTATACGTACATAGTTTTATACTTTTACTATACTTAAACTTTACCTTTACTTTATTTTTACTTTACTTTAACTTTAATAATTCACTTTAATAATTCATACTTTAATAATTCACTTTAATAATTCATACTTTAATAATTCACTTTAATAATTCATACTTTAATAATTCACTTTAATAATTCATACTTTAATAATTCACTTTAATAATTCATACTTTAATAATTCACTTTAATAATTCAAAAATCTATTATAAATAGAATTCAATAGGTTTCATTATTTCATAGAAACTTGAAAATATTTTTCTCTAAACTCTCTCAATCGATTTACATATATATATTTACTCCGTATTATTTCAAGATATTATTAGTATACATAAAATATTACGACGGAGTGCTGTCCGAGTGATTTCAAAATTGTTTTTCAAGTGGGATAGGATTAAGGAAATTATGGGTTATAGCTATGGAGGTGATTGAGTATGGTTCATGGGTATGCTCGTGAGGTCAATATAGTGTTTATCATTTCCGTTGCGTCTACGTACCTTTCCTGCAGTATTGAATATCAATATTGATACGTGAGTACTCATAATTTAACTTTTACATACTAATAGTGTATCCCTGACTAGTGCTCGAGTATTTAGGATTATGCATGCTTGTACTTTTAATATTTCCCTTAGACAGGTTAGGTTGAATGTTAAATTAGTTACACTTGCGGTTGAGATAAGGTATAAGATATGCATGTCCTTGGAAAGCTAGCGAAAAATTAAGAACTTTTCCTTTAGATATCGAATGGTTTCGATGAACGGATTAGAAGTTATAATCAATTGAATTTTCGATATTTTTATTAAAAATGATTATTATTATCGTCGTTTTTATCGTCGTTCTAGTTTTATCTTATTATTATGATTATTATTATCTTTATTAATAAAAGAGATTTATCATTAAAAATTGTTATTTTTTTTATTATTACTATCGTTATTATCGTTAAAGTTATAATTAGTATTATTATTATTATCCAATTATTATTATTATTATTATTATTATTATTATTATTATTATTATTATTATTATTATTATTATTAGTAATATTATTATTATTATTATTATTATCGTTATTAATATATATATCATTATTTAAAAATGGTTATTGTTATTGTTATTATTATTATTACTATATTATCATTAAGATAATTATTAGTATTATCGTTAATAATGTTATAGTAACTATCATTATTAATATTAGTGTATTTAAAACAAATATTTGTAACACCTAATTATTTTGATTACTATTATTATCATTATTATGAACACGATATAAAAGACGATTAAAAGCTATTAAACGAAACGATTAGGAAATAATGAGTAAGAGTATCATGATGAAATTAAAATATTATAAGATATTGATTTTGATAAAATTATCGTTCTTATTATTTTTATCATTACTATTATTATTAAAAGTATCGTTAGTATTAAAACTATCATTTTAACAAAAATTATCATTTTAATAGAAATGTCATTGTTACTATAAAATATCATTATTATTATTATTTTAAATAGAATTATTATTTTAAAGATAATATTAAAAATTATCGTAAATATTAAAGTTATCATAATTAGAATTATCGTTTTATCATAATGTCATCTTAGTAATTATAAATATTGATATTTTTATAATAATAATTATTATTACAAAATAATACAACTTTTACTTACTATCATTATAGATATTATTTTATCAAATAAATATGTGATACAAACATATTTTACTACTTGTAATAACTTACTTTAATAATACCTATCATATTATCTTTATGATATTAAATGAACCCTATAAATTTTATTACTTAATATATATAAAAGTATATTTTATTATATAAAATTAATATAAAATTTTATTTATTAATAAATAAATTATATTATTTACTCTAATAAATCTTTTAAAAATATTTAAAAATATAAAACGACGATATTTAAACTATATATTAATCATGTATAGATTTTTGGAAATTATTTTGAGTCAAATTTACTTTTATTGACTTTTGCATATTAGTCTCGAGCATTAGGATTGTGGTACACCATGACTTAACCTAATTTGTTAGACAAATATTGACCAACACATAAATATATATAATTAATTTAGGTTCGTGAATCCGAGGCCAACCTTGCACTTGTTCAATGACGTTATATGTATTTTTACTACGAAATACAGTATGGTGAGTTTCATTTACCTTTTTACCCTTTATATTTTTGGGACTGAGAATACATGCGCTTTTATAAATATTTGACGAAATAGACACAAGTAATTGAAACTACATTCTATGGTTGAATTATCAAAATCAAATATGCCCCTTTTTATTAAAGTCTGGTAATCTAAGAATTAGGGAACAGACACCCTAATTGACGCGAATCCTAAAGATAGATCTATTGGGAATAACAAACCCCATCTAAAGTACCGGATGCTTTAGTACTTCGAAATTTATATCATGTCCGAAGGAGGATCCCGGAATGATAGGGGATATTCTTATATGTATCTAGTTAATGTCGGTTACCAGGTGTTCACCATATGAATGATTATTTTTGTCTCTATGCATGGGACGTATATTTATGAGAATTGGAAATGAAATTCTTGTGGTCTATTAAAATGATGGAAATAAATGATTATGATAAACTAATGAACTCACCAACCTTTTGGTTGACACTTTAAAGCATGTTTATTCTCAGGTGTTAAAGAAATCTTTCGCTGTGCATTTGCTCATTTTAAAGATATTACTTGGAGTCTTTCATAGCATATTTCGAAGAACGTTGCATTCGAGTCATTGAGTTCATCAAAGATTATTATTAAATCAATTTATAGTTGGATAGTGGATATTATGAAATGGTATGCATGCCTGTCAATTTTCGATGTAGATTGTCTTTTAAAAACGAATGCAATGTTTGTAAAATGTATCATATAGAGGTCAAATACCTCGCAATGTAATCAACTATTGTGAATCGTTTATAATGTATATGAACGGGTCCTTTCAGTTGGTATCAGAGCGGTGGTCTTAGCGAACCAGGTCTGCATTAGTGTGTCTAACAGATAAGTCGATAGGATGCATTAGTGAGTCTGGACTTAGACCGTGTCTGCATGTCAATAGTTTTGCTTATCATTTTGTGTCAAAAATTAACTACTTATCATCCTCAGGAAATTACCTGCTTATCATTTTTAGTCTAAGACACGTCTTGCTGCATTGATTTCATGAATAGTGTATAGACAAAAATTCATAGGTTAGCGTATCTGCTAAATCATATCTTATCGTATCTATTACTGTAAATGTTGCCTGATATATCCCGTAAATTCCTCCGTAATTTACGAAATCTTTTGTTCTATATATATGGATATTCTATGTAATTAGAATACCATTCGATAAACGAAAATCATTTCATATCGAAAAAAAAAATCCTTATTCAATCGTACGAAATGGAATTCATCATTAATTCAAGTTCCTCGGATTTCGAAATGGAATCCCATTCAAGCTCCGAAAGCAGTGTGACATGAATAGATCAACCAATCAGTCATCACCTATTCTGGATGAATTGGGGATGGGTTCGTAGCCTCCTCAATCATTGGAGACAAGAAGAAGGTGATCCCTTCCATCTACCACATTGCCCTCTTGACGAAGAACCTGAAGCACTTACCGGCGAACCTGTCCGAAACACCATTTTCTCGCTCATTTCCAGAGTATCTCGTTACGATTATATATTACATCAAATTTTATATTTTATTTATCCGCTCGTCCGAACCGACAATCACCCCGGTGTAATAGAAGAAGTCAACGAGTTTCGCGCTCGGGTAGTGGCTTTGGAGAATATGGTGCAGAGATTACAAACACCAGCAGCAGCATCAGCATCATAACCAGTACCACCATCATCAACGCCAATAGTACCATTACCACCTCCAACCTCAAACCGCGTCGTAAACCTCAACTTCACAATATGTCCTACGAGCATCAACGTCATACGCACCATAGATACCAAGGAGTACCAACAACAATAACTGACGAAGTATTAATTCATAACTTCATTGGAGAAACATTCTGCGGCGATTATGTAATCTCTAAAGTCTTAGAGATTATCTAATCTAGCCCTTACCATAAATCAGTTAAGCGAACCAAAATGATAGAAGGAAGAGTATAAAACCTGACAAAAATGGTGCGTGATTAACAAGCTAAACTTGCTTTACCAACAGCACCAACAGTACCGTCAGCGTTACCAGCATCGTCAGTACAGTCAACATCCGAATCAATAACACAGATAACATCACAAACTCCGTCAGTTCAAGAATCACTATGGACATCATTACGAATCAATAACGTGTATATTGTATCAACGAGTTATGAAGAATTAACTCATTACCTCTCAAGAAATTATATGTATATTATATATATATATATATATATATATATTTTGAAATAAATCTTTCCGTGCTAAACTATTGTGTGTGAATCTTAACTACTCCGTTAATTCATATTACAAATATGCAATAATGTACGTCCTTCGGCCGTAACTTAACTAGCGTTAACTACAATCTCTGTCACAATTCAACAAATTCCAATTCATAATAAATCAAGTATATATTTGATTTTACACTTTCATCATCGATGTACCCGAAACTTTTCAGATAACATCATTCGTACTTTGCGAAATTCACAAGAATTCCACGAACCGAACATCATACATCAACAAATAACGAAGTATTGATTCATAATTTCAATGTCATTAAAGAAATACTGCGTAAAAGTTATGTACTTTTTAAAGACTTTAGGGATTATTAAATTCAAGTTTCAACCGTAAATCAAATGAGTTTAATTTAACATTAACTCATTAAATCTATGTTACATCTGAAGAAAATATACATATATATATTTTCATAAAGACTGTAATAAAATTCCTTTATACAAAATATTAATTGTGAAATTTTTTTTTAACGGGTAGGTAATACCCGAGAGATATATAAATTCACAATTAATATGTTACATTCTTCGAATCTGATTCAGTAAATTATCCATTATACTCCCAACTTTCACAACAATATACATTCTTTTATAGAAATCAAAACAACCATACTCATTCAAAATTTAATTACATATTCTGATTTTGAAATCTCAAAATTCAACTCGAGATATGACCAAAATCATCACTCTTAGATCCTTACATCTTTCACAAGCTATATTTTGACTTCAAAACTGTATTAGAACATCAAATGTATGTTAACGATTACAATATGTGTTCAAACCCTTCGAAAATTTCTGAAGACACTTCGAATGATGAGAAATCGAGATGATGATCCAACCACATGTTACCCACAGTTATGTACCCGAAAAACTCTTAAAACCAAAGTAAAAGTTTAAACAACGTATCCGCGTCAGATTCTTTGGCATTTATTAGCAAAAATAACTTTGCGACTCCTATTCAAAGTAGCCAGTTTTGTCACAGCTCCAGGAAGTCAACTTCGACTTTTCAGTCAGACTAACCTTATTATAACCTTGAGATATACACCATCGTTACCAGGGAACCTTTTACATTCCACCACATTATTAACAGATGTACCAACAACTTCATTACCCTTTGACTTTAGTCTCTCCAAAAAGTCATTATAATTATTTATTGAAACCCCATCATTTACTCATTCGCATCTTGTAATGAGAATTGCCATACGAATCATTGGGAATTAGCAATCAGTATTTTGAAATCTCGCAGCATGTCTACGCCAACAGTTATATGTGTATATATAACGTCTATCTTCTGGACTTAATTTGAATGTGAAGTTTCTGAAAAACACTCCGAACTAAGAATTGGTTCTCCGAAAATGGAAAAAATGCTGATGAAGCAGCAAAAACTAAAAACGACTTTAAATGGTAAAAGCTGAATGATAATGATGAAGTGTGCTGGCAAAGCGCAGAAAAAGAGAAGTTTTGGAACTGGAAAAACGGATTGAGCAAAGTAGGAAGGAGGCTTTGGACAAATTACAAAGACTGAACCTGACTTCAAAGGATCCAAATGATTCAGTACCTGCTGAAGTCATTAACGAATACCTTGCTCCTGACTCTAAATCCCTGCGGACAATATTCTTCATCATCCTCTGATATTAGAAATTCTAAAATATTATCATAACTTTCATTATAAATATCCTCCATATTTCTGAAGATATTTTCTTAATTTTTCTTATTTGAAATCATTTACCTCTTTGCGCTATCTGTATTACATCATAAAAGAAACTATTTTAGTTTCTAAATTATGAAACATTCAAGTTTAAAATAGGAATATTTTGAAGTAGTGTTGGGAACTGAAGCATGAATTAGTATAATATAATGACACTTGATCAACGTGATTATATTACAGTAAGTCATGCTGAGTTTCTAAATGGAACGTGATGATTCACAGATCATAATATCATCATGTGCCATGTTATACGACTCTTATATTCTATTTAAGTTCTAAAATATCAAGAAAATATTTCTTGATGATTCGGCCTTTTCTAAGGTATTCTAGTAATTTGACAAGTCAAGATCGTGTCATCACAATTTCCTTCCTAGAACATTAACAATGTTCATTCTGAAATTCATATCTGTGAATTCTGGACCATTACAAGCGGTGCTTAATCGCAAGAAGAAGAAACAAAAGGACAAAACTCCGAAATAAAAATTGGGGTATAAATTATAGCAAATAAAAGAGAGCATTAACTGTTAATGATAATGATTATAGAAGACAGAAGCAGAGACTTTGAAATATAAGGGAACATATAAAGCCCAACGATAAACCAGAAATTATAAACTATATATATCGATGCATATAGCAATATAAAGACACGGGAGAACTAGAAACACTATAAACCCAAGAGTATAGTAGAAATAAATAGATTCTTCCGGCGGTAGATGAAAAAGAAGAATGACCAATATGAAAGTTAGAAGTATATCGAGAATCAGAACTGGATGGAGCATATTGATGAATACTTTAAAATATGAGTTGAGGGGGAAAGAATAGAAGGTGATGAAACATGACTAGGAACTTAGAAATCAACAGATTTAACTCACACAATGGCAGAATAAGTGAATCAAACCCTCTAGTGAATAGGTTAATTTTTTTTTTTTTTTTTTTTTTGATTAATTTAGTCAAACTACAACTAAATCAAGTGTGATTAGATCAACACCTAGAGCTATTATTCACCACCTGGGTAATTTGGACTGAGAGAAAATTGGAGGAGCTCACTAGATCTGAGTGTGTGTAACAAATGAGAGGCTTAACCTAAAATGAAGAACATAAGACTTTATATACCTGTGCTGTTGACACACCCATACGATTCATTCATCACACGTATGAGTTGGCTTCATCAACCGTACGGGTGATCACTCACTCGTGTCTTATCATTTAGGTTGTAATTGTGACTTAGCTCAGCATCAGCCGTACGTATGAGCCTGTCAGGTGTACTAGTGAGGCTTCACTCGTACGTCTGACTAAGTCTAACATAGTCAAACATCTAAATCTCGTTCCTGCAGTTCCTGTAACCACATACAAACATGTATAGGATAATAACGAGCAATCATGGTGGCCTGTAAACTGTTGTACCTGCAATGGACGTGGGTAGATGTCTAGGGACTTGCATAAAATGCATCAACAGAAGGTGTGAGTTGTAAGGAAACGAAGGAGGTGAATTTATAAGAAAATCTCTGATAGAACAATTAAAATGGACGATCGCATTTAAAGTGGATCCTAATTCCCTTGATTACCGGAGAGTCAAATCTTATTAAGAAGATTTTCTTCAAATCCCTTGAAATCTGGGAATCAATCATATCTACGTCAAATGATAAGATGAATCTACACTTACTCATTTCCCTCTTCTATGTTAGCTTCATTCGTACTCTTCATATAAATGGATTGTTTATCCAAATTATTCGCTGATGATAAAACTCTAATTTTCAGCCCGTATGCATCATAAAAACATACTTATTATCATTCACGACCTTTTCACTCAAATTTCGGGACGAAATTTCTTTAACGGGTAGGTACTGTGACAACCCGTAAATTTCCAACCAAATTTAAACTTTAATCTTTATATGTTTCCGACACGATAAGCAATATTTGTTAAGTTAAATTTCAAGAATTTTAAACTATGTTCATACATTCATTCACCCTCGACCAAGTTCCAACGATTCACGAACCATTAAACGAATATGATTATATATGTATATGTGTATATATATTATAACTTGAAACGTAAACAAAATATTAGATTAAATACTTTATATGATTGTATCTGTTTCAAAATGTTTATCAATGGAATTAGAAGATAAGATCAAATGATTGAATTATCAGATATATTGAATTATGATTACAAGTCTCTGTTGAAAGGCCCACGTTGATTTGAGAAATCTTTCCATTTTAACAATATTCGGAAAATGGTAAAGTGATTTATAAATAAGAACAAATTGTCAATCATTGAGAACTAGACAAAGGATAGTGAAAGATTGAATCTCATAAAGACTCGATTGATCTATTTAGTTTTAAACGTACAAAAACGTTTTCAGTTTAAAAAGAACTTTATTATTAAAACGTATATAACTTTTATAAATATCTAGAATCACTTTTGACAACTCATTACTTAACTACTATGATAAAGATAACGATATTTATATTTTATTTTATATATATAACGATTTAAATTAATATTATATATATTTATACGCGTATTATACGTACATAGTTTTATACTTTTACTATACTTAAACTTTACCTTTACTTTATTGTTACTTTACTTTAACTTTAATAATTCACTTTAATAATTCATACTTTAATAATTCACTTTAATAATTCATACTTTAATAATTCATACTTTAATAATTCACTTTAATAATTCATACTTTAATAATTCACTTTAATAATTCATACTTTAATAATTCACTTTAATAATTCAAAAATCTATTATAAATAGAATTCAATAGGTTTCATTATTTCATAGAAACTTGAAAATATTTTTCTCTAAACTCTCTCAATCGATTTACATATATATATTTACTCCGTATTATTTCAAGATATTATTAGTATACATAAAATATTACGACGGAGTGCTGTCCGAGTGATTTCGAAATTGTTTTTCAAGTGGGATAGGATTAAGGAAATTATGGGTTATAGCTATGGAGGTGATTGAGTATGGTTCATGTGTATGCTCGTGAGGTCAATATAGTGTTTATCATTTCCGTTGCGTCTACGTACCTTTCCTGCAGTATTGAATCTCAATATTGATACGTGAGTACTCATAATTTAACTTTTACATACTAATAGTGTATCCCTGACTAGTGCTCGAGTATTTAGGATTATGCATGCTTGTACTTTTAATATTTCCCTTAGACAGGTTAGGTTGAATGTTAAATTAGTTACACTTGCGGTTGAGATAAGGTATAAGATATGCATGTCCTTGGAAAGCTAGCGAAAAATTAAGAACTTTTCCTTTAGATATCGAATGGTTTCGATGAACGGATTAGAAGTTATAATCAATTGAATTTTCAATATTTTTATTAAAAATGATTATTATTATCGTCGTTTTTATCGTCGTTCTAGTTTTATCTTATTATTATGATTATTATTATCTTTATCAATAAAAGAGATTTATCATTAAAAATTGTTATTTTTTTTATTATTACTATCGTTATTATCGTTAAAGTTATAATTAGTATTATTATTATTATCCAATTATTATTATTATTATTATTATTATTATTATTATTATTATTAGTATTATTATTATTATTATTATTATTATTATCGTTATTAATATATATATCATTATTTAAAAATGGTTATTGTTATTGTTATTATTATTATTACTATATTATCATTAAGATAATTATTAGTATTATCGTTAATAATGTTATAGTAACTATCATTATTAATATTAGTGTATTTAAAACAAATATTTGTAACACCTAATTATTTTGATTACTATTATTATCATTATTATGAACACGATATAAAAGACGATTAAAAGCTATTAAACGAAACGATTAGGAAATAATGAGTAAGAGTATCATGATGAAATTAAAATATTATAAGATATTGATTTAGATAAAATTATCGTTCTTATTATTTTTATCATTACTATTATTATTAAAAGTATCGTTAGTATTAAAACTATCATTTTAACAAAAATTATCATTTTAATAGAAATGTCATTGTTACTATAAAATATCATTATTATTATTATTTTAAATAGAATTATTATTTTAAAGATAATATTAAAAATTATCGTAAATATTAAAGTTATCATAATTAGAATTATCGTTTTATCATAATGTCATCTTAGTAATTATAAATATTGATATTTTTATAATAATAATTATTATTACAAAATAATACAACTTTTACTTACTATCATTATAGATATTATTTTATCAAATAAATATGTGATACAAACATATTTTACTAAGTGTAATAACTTACTTTAATAATACCTATCATATTATCTTTATGATATTAAATGAACCCTATAAATTTTAATACTTAATATATATAAAAGTATATTTTATTATATAAAATTAATATAAAATTTTATTTATTAATAAATAAATTATATTATTTACTCTAATAAATCTTTTAAAAATATTTAAAAATATAAAACGACGATGTTTAAACTATATATTAATCATGTATAGATTTTTGGAAATTATTTTGAGTCAAATTTACTTTTATTGACTTTTGCATATTAGTCTCGAGCATTAGGATTGTGGTACACTATGACTTAACCTAATTTGTTAGACAAATATTGACCAACACATAAATATATATAATTAATTTAGGTTCGTGAATCCGAGGCCAACCTTGCACTTGTTCAATGACGTTATATGTATTTTTACTACGAAATACAGTATGGTGAGTTTCATTTACCTTTTTACCCTTTATATTTTTGGGACAGAGAATACATGCGCTTTTATAAATGTTTGACGAAATAGACACAAGTAATTGAAACTACATTCTATGGTTGAATTATCGAAATCGAATATGCCCCTTTTTATTAAAGTCTGGTAATCTAAGAATTAGGGAACAGACACCCTAATTGACGCGAATCCTAAAGATAGATCTATTGGGCCTAACAAACCCCATCCAAAGTACCGGATGCTTTAGTACTTCGAAATTTATATCATGTCCGAAGGAGGATCCCGGAATGATAGGGGATATTCTTATATGTATCTAGTTAATGTCGGTTACCAGGTGTTCACCATATGAATGATTATTTTTGTCTCTATGCATGGGACGTATATTTATGAGAACTGGAAATGAAATTCTTGTGGTCTATTAAAATGATGGAAATAAATGATTATGATAAACTAATGAACTCACCAACCTTTTGGTTGACACTTTAAAGCATGTTTATTCTCAGGTGTTAAAGAAATCTTCCGCTGTGCATTTGCTCATTTTAAAGATATTACTTGGAGTCTTTCATAGCATATTTCGAAGAACGTTGCATCATTGAGTTCATCAAAGATTATTATTAAATCAATTTATAGTTGGATAGTGGATATTATGAAATGGTATGCATGCCTGTCAATTTTCGATGTAAAGAAAGATTGTCTTTTAAAAACGAATGCAATGTTTGTAAAATGTATCATATAGAGGTCAAATACCTCGCAATGTAATCAACTATTGTGAATTGTTTATAATGTATATGAACGGGTCCTTTCAAGTATCATCTACTTGATCTTGAACCTCTTCAAGATCTATCTTCCTTTCACTATTACTTTCCATTAGGAACTTAGTTTCAAGGAATTCAGCCTTCCGAGCAACAAATACATTCTGCTCGGAAGGATCATAGAAATAATATCCCATATCATCCTTGGGATATCCTACGAAGATACACTTCGTGGATCGAGCATTCAACTTATTAGGGACATAACGCTTAGAGTAAGCTTCACATCCCCATACCTTTAAGTATGATAGAGATGGAGGTTTTCTAAACCACATCTCATGAGGTGTTTGAAATGTCCCGTTCTTATTGATTAAAAACGTTCCATATTAATTGATTTCGTTGCGAGGTTTTGACCTCTATATGAGACGTTTTTCAAAGACTGCATTCATTTTTAACACAAACCATAACCTTTATTTCATAAATAAAGGTTTAAAAAGCTTTACGTAGATTATCAAATAATGATAATCTAAAATATCCTTTTTACACACGACCATTACATAATGGTTTACAATACAAATATGTTACATTGAAATCAGTTTCTTGAATGCAGTTTTTACACAATATCATACAAACATGGACTCCAAATCTTGTCCTTATTTTAGTATGCAACAGCGGAAGCTCTTAGTATTCACCTAAGAATAAACATGCTTTAAACGTCAACAAAAATGTTGGTGAGTTATAGGTTTAACCTATATATATCAAATCGTAACAATAGACCACAAGATTTCATATTTCAATACACATCCCATACATAGAGATAAAAATCATTCATATGGTGATCACCTGGTAACCGACATTAACAAGATGCATATATAAGAATATCCCCATCATTCCGGGACACCCTTCGGATATGATATAAATTTTGAAGTACTAAAGCATCCGGTACTTTTTATGGGGTTTGTTAGGCCCAATAGATCTATCTTTAGGATTCGCGGCAATTAGGGTGTCTGTTCCCTAATTCTTAGATTACCAGACTTAATAAAAAGGGGCATATTCGATTTCGATAATTCAACCATAGAATGTAGTTTCACGTACTTGTGTCTATTTTGTAAATCATTTATAAAACCTGCATGTATTCTCATCCCAAAAATATTAGATTTTAAAAGTGGGACTATAACTCACTTTCACAGATTTTTACTTCGTCGGGAAGAAATACTTGGCCACTGGTTGATTCACGAACCTATAACAATATATACATATATATCAAAGTATGTTCAAAACATATTTACAATACTTTTAATATATTTTGATGTTTTAAGTTTATTAAGTCAGCTGTCCTCGTTAGTAACCTACAACTAGTTGTCCACAGTTAGATGTACAGAAATAAATTGATAAATATTAACTTGAATCAATCCACGACCCAGTGTATACGTATCTCAGTATTGATCACAACTCAAACTATATATATTTTGGAATCAACCTCAACCCTGTATAGCTAACTCCAACATTCACATATAGAGTGTCTATGGTTGTTCCGAAATATATATAGATGTGTCGACATGATAGGTCGAAACATTGTATACGTGGCTATGGTATCTCAAGATTACATAATATACAATACAAGTTGATTAAGTTATGGTTGGAATAGATTTGTTACCAATTTTCACGTAGCTAAAATGAGAAAAATTATCCAATCTTGTTTTACCCATAACTTCTTCATTTTAAATCCGTTTTGAGTGAATCAAATTGCTATGGTTTCATATTGAACTCTATTTTATGAATCTAAACAGAATAATCATAGGTTTTTAGTCGGAAAAATAAGTTACAAGTCGTTTTTGTAAAGGTAGTCATTTCAGTCGAAAGAACGACGTCTAGATGACCATTTTAGAAAACATACTTCCACTTTGAGTTTAACCATAATTTTTGTATATAGTTTCATGTTCATAATAAAAATAATTTTCCCAGAATAACAATTTTTAAATCAAAGTTTATCATAGTTTTTAATTAACTAACCCAAAACAGCCCGCGGTGTTACTACGACGGCGTAAATCCGATTTTACGGTGTTTTTCGTGTTTACAGGTTTTAAATCATTAAGTTAGCATATCATATAGATATAGAACATGTGTTTAGTTGATTTTAAAATTCAAGTTAGAAGGATTAACTTTTATTTGCGAACAAGTTTAAAATTAACTAAACTATGTTCTAGTGATTACAAGTTTAAACCTTCGAATAAGATAGCTTTATATGTATGAATCGAATGATGTTATGAATATCATTACTACCTCAAGTTCCTTGATAAACCTACTGGAAATGAGAAAAATAGATCTAGCTTCAAAGGATCCTTGGATGGCTTGAAAGTTCTTGAAGCAGAATCATGACACGAAAACAATTTCAAGTAAGATTTCCACTCGAAATAAGATTGTTATAGTTATAGAAATTGAATTAAAGTTTGAATATGATTATTACCTTGTATTAGAAAGATAACCTACTGTAAGTAACAAAGGTTTCTTGATCTTGGATGATTACTTGGAATGGATTTAGAAAACTTGGAAGTAAACTTGCAATCTTGGAAGTATTCTGAATTTTATGAAACTAGAACTTTTGAAATTTATGAAGAACACTTAGAACTTGAAGATATAACTTGAGAGAGATCAATTAGATGAAGAAAATTGAAGAATTAAAGTGTTTGTAGGTGTTTTTGGTCGTTGGTGTATGGATTAGATATAAAGGATATGTAATTTTGTTTTCATGTAAATAAGTCATGAATGATTACTCACATTTTTGTAATTTTATGAGATATTTCATGCTAGTTGCCAAATGATGGTTCCTACATGTGTTAGGTGACTCACATGGGCTGCTAAGAGCTGATCATTGGAGTGTATATACCAATAGTACATACATCTAAAAGCTGTGTATTGTACGAGTACAAATACGGGTGCATACGAGTAGAATTGTTGATGAAATTGAACGAGGATGTATTTGTAAGCATTTTTGTGAAGTAGAAGTATTTTGATAAGTGTCTTGAAGTCTTTCAAAAGTGTATGAATACATGTTAAAACACTACATGTATATACATTTTAACTGAGTCGTTAAGTCATCGTTATTCGTTACATGTAAATGTTGTTTTGAAACCTTCAGGTTAACGATCTTGTTGAATGTTGTTAACCCATTGTTTATTATAACAAATGAGATGTTAAATTGTTATATTATCATGATATTATGATATATAATATATCTTAGTATGATATATATACAGTTAAATGTCGTTACAACGATAATCGTTACATATATGTCTCGTTTCGAAATCATTAAGTTAGTAGTCTTATTTTTACATATGTATTTCATTGTTAATAAACTTAATAATATATTTACTTATCATTTAACATAATTAACCAAGTGTATCAATATCTTAATATGATTCATATGTACCTAGTAAGACGTTGTTATAACGATAATCGTTATATATATCGTTTTCGAGTTTCTTAAATTAATAGTCTCATTTTTATGTATATAACTCATTGTTAAAATACCTAATGAGATACATACTTATAATAAAATCATGTTAACTATATATAACCATATATATGTCATCGTATAGTTTTTACAAGTTTTAACGTTCGTGAATCACCGGTCAACTTGGGTGGTCAATTGTCTATATGAAACCTATTTCAATTAATCAAGTCTTAACAAGTTTGATTTCTTAACATGTTGGAAACACTTAATCATGTAAATAACAATTTCATTTAATATATATATATATATATATATATATATATATATATATATATATATATATATATATATATATATATATAAACATGGAAAAGTTCGGGTCACTACAGTACCTACCCGTTAAATAAATTTCGTCCCGAAATTTTAAGCAGTTGGAGGTGTTGACGTATCTTCTGGAAATAAATGCGGGTATTTCTTCTTTATCTGATATTCACGCTCCCAGGTGAACTCGGGTCCTCTACGAGCATTCCATCAAACCTTAACAATCGGTATCTTGTTTTGTTTAAGTCTCTTAACCTCACGATCCATTATTTCGACGGGTTCTTCAATGAATTGAAGTTTTTCATTGATTTGGATTTCGTCCAATGGAATAGTGAGATCTTCTTTAGCAAAACATTTCTTCAAATTTGAGACATGGAAAGTGTTATGTACAGCCGCGAGTTGTTGAGGTAGCTCCAGTTGGTAAGCTACTGGTCCGACACGATCTATAATCTTAAATGGTCCAATGTACCTTGGATTTAGTTTCCCCCGTTTACCAAATCGAACAATGCCTTTCCAAGGTGAAACCTTAAGCATGACCATTTCTCCAATTTCAAACTCTATATCTTTTCTTTTACTGTCCGCGTAGCTCTTTTGTCAACTCTAGGCTGTTTTCAATCTTTGTTGAATTTGGATGATTTTCTCGATAGTTTCTTGTATTATCTCCAGACCCGTAATCTGTCTATCCCCCACTTCACTCTAACAAATCGGAGACCTACACTTTCTACCATAAAGTTCTTCAAACGGCGCCATCTTAATGCTTGAATGGTAGCTGTTGTTGTAGGAAAATTCTGCTAACGGTAGATGTCGATCCCAACTGTTTTCGAAATCAATAACCAAAGCTCGTAGCATGTCTTCAAGCGTTTGTATCGTCCTTTCGCTCTGCCCATCAGTTTGTGGATGATAGGCAGTACTCATATCTAGACGAGTTCCCAATGCTTGCTGTAATGTCTGCCAGAATCTTGAAATAAATCTGCCATCCCTATCAGAGATAATAGAGATTGGTATTCCATGTCTGGAGACGACTTCCTTCAAATACAGTCGTGCTAACTTCTCCATCTTGTCATCTTCTCTTATTGGCAGGAAGTGTGCTGACTTGGTGAGACGATCAACTATTACCCAAATAGTATCATAACCACTTGCAGTCCTTGGCAATTTAGTAATGAAATCCATGGTAATGTTTTTCCATTTCCATTCCGGGATTTCAGGTTGTTGTAGTAGACCTGATGGTTTCTGATGTTCAGCTTTGACCTTAGAACACATCAAACATTCTCCTACATATTTAGCAATATCGGCTTTCATACCTGGCCACCAAAAATGTTTCTTAAGATCCTTGTACATCTTCCCCGTTCTAGGATGTATTGAGTATCTGGTTTTATGAGCTTCTCTAAGTACCATTTCTCTCATATCTCTAAATTTTGGTACCCAAATTCTTTCAGCCCTATACCGGGTTCCGTCTTCCCGAATATTAAGATGCTTCTCCGATCCTTTGGGTATTTCATCCTTTAAATTTCCCTCTTTTAAAACTCCTTGTTGCGCCTCCTTTATTTGAGTAGTAAGGTTAGTGTGAATAATTATATTCATAGATTTTACTCGAATGGGTTCTCTGTCCTTTCTGCTCAAGGCGTCAGCTATCACATTTGCCTTCCCCGGGTGGTAACGAATCTCAAAGTCGTAATCATTCAACAATTCAATCCACCTACGCTGCCTCATATTCAGTTGTTTCTGATTAAATATGTGTTGAAGACTTTTGTGGTCAGTATATATAATACTTTTGACCCCATATAAGTAGTGCCTCCAAGTCTTTAATACAGAAACAACCGCGCCTAATTCCAAATCATGCGTCGTATAATTTTGCTCGTGAATCTTCAATTGTCTAGACGTATAAGCAATCACCTTCGTCCGTTGCATTAATACACAACCGATACCTTGCTTTGATGCGTCACAATAAATCACAAAATCATCATTCCCTTCAGGCAATGACAATATAGGTTCCGTAGTTAGCTTTTTCTTCAATAATTGAAACGCCTTCTCTTGTTCATCCTTCCATTCAAATTTCTTCCCTTTATGCGTTAATGCAGTCAAGGGTTTTGCTATTTTGGAGAAATCTTGGATGAATCTTCTGTAGTAACCAGCCAATCCTAAAAATTGACGTATATGCTTCGGAGTTTTTGAGGTTTCCCACTTTTCAACGGTTTCGATCTTTGCCGGGTCTACCTGGATACCTTCTTTGTTCACTACGTGACCGAGGAATTGAACTTCTTCCAACCAAAATGCACACTTTGAAAACTTAGCGTACAGTTTTTCTTTCCTCAATACTTCTAGCACTTTTCTCAAATGTTCTTCGTGCTCTTGATCATTATTTGAGTAAATAAGTATGTAATCGATGAAAACAATGACAAACTTGTCAAGATATGGCCCACACACTAGGTTTATAAGGTCCATGAACACAGCTGGTGCGTTAGTCAATCCAAACGGCATAACCATAAACTTCGTAATGACCATAACGCATCCTAAAAGCAGTTTTTGGAATATCATCCTCCTTTACTCGCATTTGATGATATCCAGAACGTAAATCGATCTTCGAATAAACCGACGAGCCTTGTAGTTGATCAAATAAATCGTCAATTCTCGGCAGTGGATAACGGTTTTTGATGGTAAGTTTGTTCAACTCTCTGTAGTCAATACACAACCTAAATGTACCATCCTTCTTCTTGACAAACAAAACAGGAGCTCCCCATAGTGATGTGCTTGGTCGAATGAAACCACGTTCTAATAGTTCTTGCAGTTGGCTTTGCAGTTCTTTCATCTCGCTGGGTGCGAGTCTATAAGGAGCACGAGCTATTGGTGCAGCTCCTGGTACAAGATCTATTTGAAATTCAAAAGATCGATGTGGAGGTAGTCCCGGTAATTCTTTCGGAAATACATCGGGAAATTCTTTTGCGACGGGAACATCAGTGGTGCTCTTTTCTTCAGTTTGTACTTTCTCGACGTGTGCTAGAACAGCATAGCAACCTTTTCTTATTAGTTTTTGTGCCTTCAAATTACTAATAAGATGTAGCTTCATTTTGCCCTTTTTTCCGTACACCATTAAGGGTTCTCCTTCTTCTCGTACAATGCGAATTGCATTTTTATAACATACGATCTCTGCTTTCACCTTCTTCAGCCAGTCCATGCCAACTATTACATCAAAACTCCCTAACTCTACTGGTATCAAATCAATCTTAAATATTTCGCTACCCAGTTTAATTTCTCGATTCCGGCATATATTATCTGCTGAAATTAATTTACCGTTTGTTTATTCGAGTAAAAATTTACTATCCAACGGCGTCAATGGACAACTTAATTTAGTACAAAAATCTCTACTCATATAGCTTCTATTCGCACCCGAATCAAATAAAACGTAAGCAGATTTATTGTCAATAAAAAACATACCCGTAACAAGCTCCAGGTCTTCCTGTGCCTCTGCTGCATTAATATTGAAAACTCTTCCGAGGCCTTGTCCATTCGTGTTCTCCTGGTTCGGGCAATTTCTAATAATGTGGCCCGGTTTTTCCACATTTATAACAAACTACATTGGCATAACTTGCTCCGACACTACTTGCTCTGCCATTACTCGTTCTGACACCATTTATTCCTTTCGTTCTGTTAACCCCTGGTCCGTAGACCTCACACTTCGCCGCGCTATGACCATTTCTTTTACACTTGTTGCAAAATTTGGTGCAGAACCCCGAGTGATACTTTTCACACCTTTGGCATAGCTGTTTCTGATTGTTGTTGTTGTTGTTGTTGCGGTTGTTATTGTTGTTGGAATGATTGTTGTAGTTGCTGTTGTTGTTGCTGTTGTTGTTGTTGTTGTTGTTGTTGGGCCGTTTGTTGTAGTTGCGATTGATGTTGCGATTGTTGGGATAATTGTTGCGATTATTATTGTAATTGCTATTGTTGTTGTATTGGTGATTCTTATCACCGTTTTCCTCCCACTTTCTTTTGACTTGCTTCACATTGGCCTCTTCAGCTATCTGTTCTTTAATTCTTTCCTCAATCTGGTTCACTAGTTTGTGAGCCATTCTACATGCCTGTTGTATGGAGGCGGGCTCGTGTGAACTTATATCTTCTTGGATTCTTTCAGGTAATCCTTTCACAAACGCGTCGATCTTCTCTTCCTCATCTTCGAACGCTCCCGGACACAATAGGCACAATTCTGTGAATCGTCTTTCGTACGTGGTAATATCAAATCCTTGGGTTCGTAACCCTCTACGTTCTGTCTTGAGCTTATTGACCTCGGTTCTGGGACGGTACTTCTCGTTCATCAAGTGCTTGAATGCTGATCACGGTAGTGCGTACGCATCATCTTGTCCCACTTGCTCTAGATAGGTATTCCACCATGTTAACGCAGAACCTGTGAAGGTATGCGTAGCGTACTTCACTTTGTCCTCTTCAGTACACTTACTTATGGCAAACACCGATTCGACCTTCTCGGTCCACTGTTTCAATCCGATCGGTCCTTCGGTTCCATCAAATTCCAAAGGTTTGCAGGCAGTGAATTCTTTGTAGGTGCATCCTACACGATTTCCTGTACTGCTAGATCCAAGGTTATTGTTGGTATGTAGTGCAGCCTGTACTGCGGCTATGTTTGAAGCTAGAAAAGTACGGAATTCCTCTTCATTCATATTCACGGTGTGTCGAGTAGTAGGTGCCATTTCCTTCAAAATAGTCAAATGGAACAAGTTAATCATACAGAATATTAAGAGTAGTTAACAGTATTTCGTAGCATAATATGAACTCATTTATAAAAGCTTTTTCTTCATATTAGCGTTTTATAAGTTTAAATTCGGGTAGTACCTACCCGTTAAGTTTATACTTAGTAGCTAATATACAATTCAACTACTACAATTCTATATGAAAAACTGATTATAATAATATTTCGCGTTCAAACTTTTATACAATATTTTACAAACTTACAATACCGCTTATTTTACATAAAGCATGAAATATAGCACACAATAATTTTGATACAAGATAGTTGTGAAGATAATTCTAGCTAGTACACAAGTCGTTCAGCAAAGGCAATAAAGACACGTAATTCATACGTCCAGAAACAAGTCATGCATTCTGGTTTTACTAGGACTACTTCCCATCCTTGGTCTTGTGGAACATAACCGTTATGGCCGTTGATAAGACAGCGTGTTGTAACGTTGTCAAAGGGACGAGGGTTACGTAATGACCAACAGTCTTGTAATAACCTAAAAACCTCATTTCTTACCCAAATTACCGACTCCGTCACTTATGGGAACGTTTTGTTTAATAGTTGTAGCCCGATGTTCTTTTTCTCACTTTGGTGAGAAGCGAACATTACTAACCCGTAAGCATAGCATGCTTCTTTATGTTGCATGTTAGCCGCTTTTTCTAAATCATGAAGTCCTATATTCGGATACATTGAGTCAAAATAATTTCTTAACCCGTTGGTTAAAATAGCATTTGGGTTCCCCGCAATATATGCGTCAAAGTAAACACATCGTAACTTATGGGTTTCCCAATGTGATATCTCCCATCTTTCAAACGAAAGTCTCTTATAAACCAAGACATTCTTGGAACGTTCTTCGAATGTCTTACAAACTGATTTCGCCGTAAATAGTTGTGCCGAAGAATTCTGACCGACTCTAGACAAGATTTCATCAATCATGTCTCCGGGTAGGTCTCTTAAAATATTGGGTTGTCTATCCATTTTGTGTTTTTATACTGTAAAATAGACAAGAGTTAGATTAATAAAAAAAATATACTTATTAATGCAAGCAATTTTTACATATATCATAAAGCATAAGCACACTATATTACATATATTACACCACACGAATACAACTATCTTATTCCGACTCGCTCATTTCTTCTTCTTCGGTTTTGGTTCGTTTTGCCAAGTTTCTAGGGATATATGATGTTCCCCTAATACGAGCTGTCTTTTTCCACAACGGTTTAGAAAAACCTGGTGGTTTAGAGATTCCCGGGTCATTGTTACAACTTAAGGGCTTCGGGGGTTGACGATATATATAAAGTTCATCGGGGTTGGAATTAGATTTCTCTATTTTTATGCCCTTTCCCCTATTATTTTCTTTTGCCTTTTTAAATTCAGTTGGGGTAATTTCTATAACATCATCGGAATTCTCGTCGGAATCCGATTCATCGGAGAATTGGTAATCCTCCCAATATTTTGCTTCCTTGGCGGAAACACCATTGACCATAATTAACCTTGGTCGGTTGGTTGAGGATTTTCTTTTACTTAACCGTTTTATTATTTCCCCCACCGGTTCTATTTCCTCCTCCGGTTCCTCCTCTTCCGGTTCTGATTCTTCTTCCGGTTCTGATTCTTCTTCCGGTTATTCTTCGGGAACTTGTGAATCAGTCCAATTTACATTTGACTCTTCATTATTATTAGGTGAGTCAATGGGATTTGTGCTAGAGGTAGACATCTATCACACAATATCAAACATATTAAGAGATTAATATATCACATAATATATACATGTTAATAATATATAGTTTCCAACAAAAATGTTAAGCAATCATTTTTAAAGAAAACACGGTCGAAGTCCAGACTCACTAATGCATCCTAACAAACTCGATAAGACACACTAATGCAAATTTTCTGGTTCTCTAAGACCAACGCTCTGATACCAACTGAAATGTCCCGTTCTTATTGATTAAAAACGTTCCAAATTAATTGATTTCGTTGCGAGGTTTTGACCTCTATATGAGACGTTTTGCAAAGACTGCATTCATTTTTAACACAAACCATAACCTTTATTTCATAAATAAAGGTTTAAAAAGCTTTACGTAGATTATCAAATAATGATAATCTAAAATATCCTGTTTACACACGACTATTACATAATGGTTTACAATACAAATATGTTACATCGAAATCAGTTTCTTGAATGCAGTTTTTACACAATATCTTACAAACATGGATTCCAAATCTTGTCCTTATTTTAGTATGAAACAGCGGAAGCTCTTAGTATTCACCTGAGAATAAACATGCTTTAAACGTCAACAAAAATGTTGGTGAGTTATAGGTTTAACCTATATATATCAAATCGTAACAATAGACCACAAGATTTCATATTTCAATACACATCCCATACATAGAGATAAAAATCATTCATATGGTGAACACCTGGTAACCGACATTCACAAGATGCATATATAAGAATATCCCCATCATTTTCGGGACACCCTTCGGATATGATATAAATTTCGAAATACTAAAGCATCCGGTACTTTGGATGGGGTTTGTTAGGCCCAATAGATCTATCTTTAGGATTCGCGTCAATTAGGGTGTCTGTTCCTTAATTCTTAGATTACCAGACTTAATAAAAAGGGGCATATTCGATTTCGATAATTCAACCATAGAATGTAGTTTCACGTACTTGTGTCTATTTTGTAAATCATTTATAAAACCTGCATGTATTCTCATCCCAAAAATATTAGATTTTAAAAGTGGGACTATAACTCACTTTCACAGATTTTTTCTTCGTCCGGAAGTAAGACTTGGCCACTGGTTGATTCACGAACCTATAACAATATATACATATATATCAAAGTATGTTCAAAATATATTTACAATACTTTTAATATATTTTGATGTTTTAAGTTTATTAAGTCAGCTGTCCTCGTTAGTAACCTACAACTAGTTGTCCACAGTTAGATGTACAGAAATAAATCGATAAATATTATCTTGAATCAATCCACGACCCAGTGTATACGTATCTCAGTATTGATCACAACTCAAACTATATATATTTTGGAATCAACCTCAACCCTGTATAGCTAACTCCAACATTCACATATAGAGTGTCTATGGTTGTTCCGAAATATATATAGATGTGTCGACATGATAGGTCGAAACATTGTATACGTGTCTATGGTATCTCAAGATTACATAATATACAATACAAGTTGATTAAGTTATGGTTGGAATAGATTTGTTACCAATTTTCACGTAGCTAAAATGAGAAAAATTATCCAATCTTGTTTTACCAATAACTTCTTCATTTTAAATCCGTTTTGAGTGAATCAAATTGCTATGGTTTCATATTGAACTATATTTTATGAATCTAAACAGAAAAATTATAGGTTTATAGTCAGAAAAATAAGTTAAAATTCATTTTTGTAAAGGTAGTCATTTCAGTCGAAAGAACGACGTCTAGATGACCATTTTAGAAAACATACTTCCACTTTGAGTTTAACCATAATTTTTGGATATAGTTTCATGTTCATAATAAAAATCATTTTCCCAGAATAACAATTTTTAGATCAAAGTTTATCATAGTTTTTAATTAACTAACCCAAAACAGCCCGCGGTGTTACTACGACGGCGTAAATTCGATTTTACGGTGTTTTTCGTGTTTCCAGGTTTTAAATCATTAAGTTAGAATATCATATAGATATAGAACATGTGTTTAGTTGATTTTAAAATTCAAGTTAGAAGGATTAACTTTTATTTGCGAACAAGTTTAGAATTAACTAAACTATGTTCTAGTGATTACAAGTTTAAGCCTTCGAATAAGATAGCTTTATATGTATGAATCGAATGATGTTATGAACATCATTATGTAGTGACCTGAACTTTTCCATGTTTATATATATTAATTGAGATTGATATTTACATGATTAAATGTTTCCAACATGTTAAGCAATCAAACTTGTTAAGACTTGATTAATTGAAATATGTTTCATATAGACAATTGACCACCCAAGTTGACCGGTGATTCACGAACGTTAAAACTTGTAAAAACTATATGATGACAAATATATGGATATATATATAGTTAACATGATACTATGATAAGTAAACATATCATTAAGTATATTAACAATGAACTACATATGTAAAAACAAGACTACTAACTTAATGATTTTTATACGAGACATATATGTAACGATTATCGTTGTAAAGACATTTAATGTATATATATCATATTAAGAGATATTCATACATGATAATATCATGATAATATAATAATTTAAAATCTCATTTGATATTATAAACATTGGGTTAACAACATTTAACAAGATCGTTAACCTAAAAGTTTCAAAACAACACTTACATGTAACGACTAACGATGACTTAACGACTCAGTTAAAATGTATATACATGTAGTGTTTTAATATGTATTTTGTAGTGACCCGAACTTTTCCATGTTTATATATATTAATTGAGATTGATATTTACATGATTAAATGTTTCTAACATGTTAAGCAATCAAACTTGTTAAGACTTGATTAATTGAAATATGTTTCATATAGACAATTGACCACCCAAGTTGACCGGCGATTCACAAATGTTAAAACTTGTAAAAACGACATGACGATATATATATGGATATACATATGGTTAACATGAGATTATGATAAGTAAGTATCTCCATAAGTATATTAACAATGAGTTATATACATATAAACAAGACTACTAACTTAAGGATTTCGAAACGAGACATATATGTAACGATTATCGTTGTAACGACATTTAAATGTATATATATCATATTAAGATATATTAATATATCATAATATCATGATAATATAATAATTTAACATCTCATTAGATATAATAAACAATGGATTAACAACATTAATTGAGATCGTTAACTTAAAGGTTTCAAAACAACACTTACATGTAACGACTAACGATGACTTAACGACTCAGTTAAAATGTATATACATGTAGTGTATTTAGATGTATTAAAATACTTTTGGAATGAAATGTCCCGTTCTTATTGATTAAAAACGTTCCATATTAATTGATTTCGTTGCGAGGTTTTGACCTCTATATGAGACGTTTTTCAAAGACTGCATTCATTTTAAAACAAACCATAACCTTTATTTCATCAATAAAGGTTTAAAAAGCTTTACGTAGATTATCAAATAATGATAATCTAAAATATCCTGTTTACACACGACCATTACATAATGGTTTACAATACAAATATGTTACAACAAAATAAGTTTCTTGAATGCAGTTTTTACACAATATCATACAAGCATGGACTCCAAATCTCGTCCTTATTTAAGTATGCGACAGCGGAAGCTCTTAATAATCACCTGAGAATAAACATGCTTAAAACGTCAACAAAAATTTTGGTGAGTTATAGGTTTAACCTATATATATCAAATCATAATAATAGACCACAAGATTTCATATTTCAATACACATCCCATACATAGAGATAAAAAATCATTCATATGGTGAACACCTGGTAACCGACATTAACAAGATGCATATATAAGAATATCCCCATCATTCCGGGACACCCTTCGGATATGATATAAATTTCGAAATACTAAAGCATCCGGTACTTTGGATGGGGTTTGTTAGGCCCAATAGATCTATCTTTAGGATTCGCGTCAATTAGGGTGTCTGTTCCCTAATTCTTAGATTACCAGACTTAATAAAAAAGGGCATATTCGATTTCGATAATTCAACCATAGAATGTAGTTTCACGTACTTGTGTCTATTTTGTAAATCATTTATAAAACCTGCATGTATTCTCATCCCAAAAATATTAGATTTTAAAAGTGGGACTATAACTCACTTTCACAGATTTTTTCTTCGTCCGGAAGTAAGACTTGGCCACTGGTTGATTCACGAACCTATAACAATATATACATATATATCAAAGTATGTTCAAAATATATTTACAATACTTTTAATATATTTTGATGTTTTAAGTTTATTAAGTCAGCTGTCCTCGTTAGTAACCTACAACTAGTTGTCCACAGTTAGATGTACAGAAATAAATCGATAAATATTATCTTGAATCAATCCACGACCCAGTGTATACGTATCTCAGTATTGATCACAACTCAAACTATATATATTTTGGAATCAACCTCAACCCTGTATAGCTAACTCCAACATTCACATATAGAGTGTCTATGGTTGTTCCGAAATATATATAGATGTGTCGACATGATAGGTCGAAACATTGTATACGTGTCTATGGTATCTCAAGATTACATAATATACAATACAAGTTGATTAAGTTATGGTTGGAATAGATTTGTTACCAATTTTCACGTAGCTAAAATGTGAAAAATTATCCAATCTTGTTTTACCAATAACTTCTTCATTTTAAATCCGTTTTGAGTGAATCAAATTGCTATGGTTTCATATTGAACTATATTTTATGAATCTAAACAGAAAAATTATAGGTTTATAGTCAGAAAAATAAGTTAAAATTCATTTTTGTAAAGGTAGTCATTTCAGTCGAAAGAACGACGTCTAGATGACCATTTTAGAAAACATACTTCCACTTTGAGTTTAACCATAATTTTTGGATATAGTTTCATGTTCATAATAAAAATCATTTTCCCAGAATAACAATTTTTAGATCAAAGTTTATCATAGTTTTTAATTAACTAACCCAAAACAGCCCGCGGTGTTACTACGACAGCGTAAATCTGATTTTACGGTGTTTTTCGTGTTTCCAGGTTTTAAATCATTAAGTTAGAATATCATATAGATATAGAACATGTGTTTAGTTGATTTTAAAATTCAAGTTAGAAGGATTAACTTTTATTTGCGAACAAGTTTAGAATTAACTAAACTATGTTCTAGTGATTACAAGTTTAAGCCTTCGAATAAGATAGCTTTATATGTATGAATCGAATGATGTTATGAACATCATTATGTAGTGACCTGAACTTTTCCATGTTTATATATATTAATTGAGATTGATATTTACATGATTAAATGTTTCCAACATGTTAAGCAATCAAACTTGTTAAGACTTGATTAATTGAAATATGTTTCATATAGACAATTGACCACCCAAGTTGACCGGTGATTCACGAACGTTAAAACTTGTAAAAACTATATGATGACAAATATATGGATATATATATAGTTAACATGATACTATGATAAGTAAACATATCATTAAGTATATTAACAATGAACTACATATGTAAAAACAAGACTACTAACTTAATGATTTTTATACGAGACATATATGTAATGATTATCGTTGTAAAGACATTTAATGTATATATATCATATTAAGAGATATTCATACATGATAATATCATGATAATATAATAATTTAAAATCTCATTTGATATTATAAACATTGGGTTAACAACATTTAACAAGATCGTTAACCTAAAAGTTTCAAAACAACACTTACATGTAACGACTAACGATGACTTAACGACTCAGTTAAAATGTATATACATGTAGTGTTTTAATATGTATTTTGTAGTGACCCGAACTTTTCCATGTTTATATATATTAATTGAGATTGATATTTACATGATTAAATGTTTCTAACATGTTAAGCAATCAAACTTGTTAAGACTTGATTAATTGAAATATGTTTCATATAGACAATTGACCACCCAAGTTGACCGGCGATTCACAAATGTTAAAACTTGTAAAAATGACATGACGATATATATATGGATATACATATGGTTAACATGAGATTATGATAAGTAAGTATCTCCATAAGTATATTAACAATGAGTTATATACATATAAACAAGACTACTAACTTAAGGATTTCGAAACGAGACATATATGTAACGATTATCGTTGTAACGACATTTAAATGTATATATATCATATTAAGATATATTAATATATCATAATATCATGATAATATAATAATTTAATATCTCATTAGATATAATAAACAATGGATTAACAACATTAATTGAGATCGTTAACTTAAAGGTTTCAAAACAACACTTACATGTAACGACTAACGATGACTTAACGACTCAGTTAAAATGTATATACATGTAGTGTATTTAGATGTATTAAAATACTTTTGGAATGAAATGTCCCGTTCTTATTGATTAAAAACGTTCCATATTAATTGATTTCGTTGCGAGGTTTTGACCTCTATATGAGACGTTTTTCAAAGACTGCATTCATTTTAAAACAAACCATAACCTTTATTTCATCAATAAAGGTTTAAAAAGCTTTACGTAGATTATCAAATAATGATATTCTAAAATATCCTGTTTACACACGACCATTACATAATGGTTTACAATACAAATATGTTACAACAAAATAAGTTTCTTGAATGCAGTTTTTACACAATATCATACAAGCATGGACTCCAAATCTCGTCCTTATTTAAGTATGCGACAGCGGAAGCTCTTAATAATCACCTGAGAATAAACATGCTTAAAACGTCAACAAAAAATTTGGTGAGTTATAGGTTTAACCTATATATATCAAATCATAATAATAGACCACAAGATTTCATATTTCAATACACATCCCATACATAGAGATAAAAAATCATTCATATGGTGAACACCTGGTAACCGACATTAACAAGATGCATATATAAGAATATCCCCATCATTCCGGGACACCCTTCGGATATGATATAAATTTCGAAGTACTAAAGAATCCGGTACTTTGGATGGGGTTTGTTAGGCCCAATAGATCTATCTTTAGGATTCGCGTCAATTAGGGTGTCTGTTCCCTAATTCTTAGATTACCAGACTTAATAAAAAGGGGCATATTCGATTTCGATAATTCAACCATAGAATGTAGTTTCACGTACTTGTGTCTATTTTGTAAATCATTTATAAAACCTGCATGTATTCTCATCCCAAAAATATTAGATTTTAAAAGTGGGACTATAACTCACTTTCACAGATTTTTACTTCGTCGGGAAGTAAGACTTGGCCACTGGTTGATTCACGAACCTATAACAATATATACATATATATCAAAGTATGTTCAAAATATATTTACAACACTTTTAATATATTTTGATGTTTTAAGTTTATTAAGTCAGCTGTCCTCGTTAGTAACCTACAACTAGTTGTCCACAGTTAGATGTACAGAAATAAATCGATAAATATTATCTTGAATCAATCCACGACCCAGTGTATACGTATCTCAGTATTGATCACAACTCAAACTATATATATTTTGGAATCAACCTCAACCCTGTATAGCTAACTCCAACATTCACATATAGAGTGTCTATGGTTGTTCCGAAATATATATAGATGTGTCGACATGATAGGTCGAAACATTGTATACGTGTCTATGGTATCTCAAGATTACATAATATACAATACAAGTTGATTAAGTTATGATTGGAATAGATTTGTTACCAATTTTCACGTAGCTAAAATGAGAAAAATTATCCAATCTTGTTTTACCCATAACTTCTTCATTTTAAATCCGTTTTGAGTGAATCAAATTGCTATGGTTTCATATTGAACTCTATTTTATGAATATAAACATAAAAAGTACAGGTTTATAGTCGGAAAAATAAGTTACAAGTCATTTTTGTAAAGGTAGTCATTTCAGTCGAAAGAACGACGTCTAGATGACCATTTTAGAAAACATACTTCCACTTTGAGTTTAACCATAATTTTTGGATATAGTTTCATGTTCATAATAAAAATCATTTTCTCAGAATAACAACTTTTAGATCAAAGTTTATCATAGTTTTTAATTAACTAACCCAAAACAGCCCGCGGTGTTACTACGACGGCGTAAATCCGGTTTTATGGTGTTTTTCGTGTTTCCAGGTTTTAAATCATTAAGTTAGCATATCATATAGATATAGAACATGTGTTTAGTTGATTTTAAAAGTCAAGTTAGAAGGATTAACTTTTGTTTGCGAACAAGTTTAGAATTAACTAAACTATGTTTTAGTGATTACAAGTTTAAACCTTCGAATAAGATAGCTTTATATGTATGAATCGAATGATGTTATGAACATCATTACTACCTTAGGTTCCTTGGATAAACCTACTGGAAAAGAGAAAAATGGATCTAGCTTCAATGGATCCTTGGATGGCTCGAAGTTCTTGAAGCAGAATCATGACACGAAAACAAGTTCAAGTAAGATCATCACTTGAAATAAGATTGTTATAGTTATAGAAATTGAACCAAAGTTTGAATATGATTATTACCTTGTATTAGAATGATAACCTACTGTAAGAAACAAAGATTTCTTGAGGTTGGATGATCACCTTACAAGATTGGAAGTGAGCTAGCAAACTTGAAAGTATTCTTGATTTTATGTAACTAGAACTTGTAGAATATATGAAGAACACTTAGAACTTGAAGATAGAACTTGAGAGAGATCAATTAGATGAAGAAAATTGAAGAATTAAAGTGTTTTTAGGTGTTTTTGGTCGTTGGTGTATGGATTAGATATAAAGGATATGTAATTTTGTTTTCATGTAAATAAGTCATGAATGATTACTCATATTTTTGTAATTTTAAGAGATATTTCATGCTAGTTGCCAAATGATGGTCCCCACATGTGTTAGGTGACTCACATGGGCTGCTAAGAGCTGATCATTGGAGTGTATATACCAATAGTACATACATCTAAAAGCTGTGTATTGTACGAGTACGAATACGGGTCCATACGAGTAGAATTGTTGATGAAACTGAACGACGATGTAATTGTAAGCATTTTTGTTAAGTAGAAGTATTTTGATAAGTGTATTGAAGTCTTTCAAAAGTGTATAAATACATATTAAAACACTACATGTATATACATTTTAACTGAGTCGTTAAGTCATCGTTAGTCGTTACATGTAAGTGTTGTTTTGAAACCTTTAGGTTAACGATCTTGTTAAATGTTGTTAACCCAATGTTTATAATATCAAATGAGATTTTAAATTATTATATTATCATGATATTATCATGTATAAATATCTCTTAATATGATATATATACATTAAATGTCTTTACAACGATAATCGTTACATATATGTCTCGTTTAAAAATCATTAAGTTAGTAGTCTTGTTTTTACATATGTAGTTCATTGTTAATATACTTAATGATATGTTTACTTATCATAGTATCATGTTAACTATATATATATCCATATATATGTCATCATATAGTTTTTACAAGTTTTAACGTTCGTGAATCACCGGTCAACTTGGGTGGTCAATTGTCTATATGAAACATATTTCAATTAATCAAGTCTTAACAAGTTTGATTGCTTAACATGTTGGAAACATTTAATCATGTAAATACCAATCTCAATTAATATATATAAACATAGAAAAGTTCGGGTCACTACATGGAAGACTTCAAGACATATATCAAAACACTCATACTTAACGAAAATGGTTACAGTTACTTTCCCATTCTTTTCTTTCATCAAGAATTCTAGTCGTATTCTTACCCGTATTATACACAGCTTCAAAACGTACTTACTATGGGTATATACCAATAGGAACTAGCATGGGATTCCACTCTTGATTATGTCATGTATGACTAATCAATTTTAACTTCTACCATGATCTAGTCAACTAACTAGAACTCCTTTTAACCCCACTCACCACTCACCAATTACCACTCATCATTCACTCCATTTCACTTCCAATTCTCTTTCTAATTCTCTCTCAACCCACACACACTATTATGAATGTATTTTTCCAGTAGTTAATCATCGTCTTCATCAAAAATCACTTCAAGAATCAAGCTATAATCATCATAGGAAGAACACTTCAAGAACACTTCAAAAATCCCTTCAAGTTTACTAATTTACTTCCAAGCTTTCTAATCTATTCCAAGTAATCATCTAAGATCAAGAAACCTTTATTATATACAGTAGGTTCTCTTTCTTATTCAAGGTAATATTCATATTCAAACTTTAATTCAATTTCTATAACTATAAACTATCTTAATTCGAGTAAAAATCTTACTTGAACTTGTTTTTGTGTCATGATCCTACTTCAAGAACTTTCAAGCCATCCAAGATCCTTTGAAGCTAGATCATTTCTTGTCACTTCCAGTAGGTTTACCTACTAAATTTGAGGTAGTAATGATATTCATAACATCATTCGATTCATATATATAAAACTATCTTATTCGAAGGTTTAAACTCGTAATCACTAGAACATAGTTTAGTTAATTCTAAACTTGTTCGCAAACAAAAGTTAATACTTCTAACTTGACTTTTAAAATTAACTACACACATGTTCTATATCTATATGATATGCTAACTTAATGATTTAAAACCTGAAAACACGAAAAACACCGTAAAACCGAATTTACGCCGTCGTAGTAACACCGCGGACTGTTTTGGGTTAGTTAATTAAAAACTATGATAAACTTTGATTTAAAAGTTTTTATTCTGAGAAAATGATTTTTATTATGAACATGAAACTATATCCAAAAATTATGGTTAAACTCAAAGTGGAAGTATGTTTTCTAAAATGGTCATCTAGACGTCGTTCTTTCGACTGAAATGACTACCTTTACAAAAACGACTTGTAACTTATTTTTCCGACTATAAACCTATACTTTTTCTGTTTAGATTCATAAAATAGAGTTCAATATGAAACCATAGCAATTTGATTCACTCAAAACGGATTTAAAATGAAGAAGTTATGGGTAAAACAAGATTGGATAATTTTTCTCATTTTGGCTACGTGAAAATTGGTAACAAATCTATTCTAACCATAACTTAATCAACTTGTATTGTATATTATGTAATCTTGAGATACCATAGACACGTATACAATGTTTCGACCTATCATGTCGACACATCTATATATATTTCGGAATAACCATAGACACTCTATATGTGAATGTTGGAGTTAGCTATACAGGGTTGAGGTTGATTCCAAAATATATATAGTTTGAGTTGTGATCAATACTGAGATACGTATACACTGGGTCGTGGATTGATTCAAGATAATATTTATCGATTTATTTCTGTACATCTAACTGTAGACAACTAGTTGTAGGTTACTAACGAGGACAGCTGACTTAATAAACTTAAAACATCAAAATATATTAAAAGTGTTGTAAATATATTTTGAACATACTTTAATATATATGTATATATTGTTATAGGTTCGTGAATCAACAGTGGCCAAGTCTTACTTCTCGACGAAGTAAAAATCTGTGAAAGTGAGTTATAGTCCCACTTTTAAAATCTAATATTTTTGGGATGAGAATACATGCAGATTTTATAAATGATTTACAAAATAGACACAAGTACGTGAAACTACATTCTATGGTTGAATTATCGAAATCGAATATGCCCCTTTTTATTAAGTCTGGTAATCTAAGAATTAGGGAATAGACACCCTAATTGACGCGAATCCTAAAGATAGATCTATTGGGCCTAACAAACCCCATCCAAAGTACCGGATGCTTTAGTACTTCGAAATTTATATCATATCCGAAGGGTGTCCCGGAATGATGGGGATATTCTTATATATGCATCTTGTTAATGTCGGTTACCAGGTGTTCACCATATGAATGATTTTTATCTCTATGTATGGGATATGTATTGAAATATGAAATCTTGTGGTCTATTGTTACAATTTGATATATATAGGTTAAACCTATAACTCACCAACATTTTTGTTGACGTTTAAAGCATGTTTATTCTCAGGTGAATACTAAGAGCTTCCGCTGTTGCATACTAAAATAAGGACAAGATTTGGAGTCCATGTTTGTATGATATTGTGTAAAAACTGCATTCAAGAAACTGATTTCGATGTAACATATTTGTATTGTAAACCATTATGTAATGGTCGTGTGTAAACAGGATATTTTAGATTATCATTATTTGATAATCTACGTAAAGCTTTTTAAACCTTTATTTATGAAATAAAGGTTATGGTTTGTTTTAAAAATGAATGCAGTCTTTGAAAAACGTCTCATATAGAGGTCAAAACCTCGCAACGAAATCAATTAATATGGAACGTTTTTAACCAATAAGAACGGGACATTTCAGTTGGTATCAGAGCGTTGGTCTTAGAGAACCAGAATTTTGCATTAGTGTGTCTTATTGAGTTTGTTAGGATGCATTAGTGAGTCTGGACTTCGACCGTGTTTACTTGAAAAATGATTGCTTAACAAATTTTGTTGGAAACTATATATTTTTAACATGTGAATATTATGTGATATATTAATCTCTTAACACGTTTGATATTATGTGATAGATGTCTACCTCTAGAACAAGTCCCATTGACTCACCTAATAATAATGAAGAGTCAAATGTAAATTGGAATGATTCGTGGACTGATTCACAAGTTGCCGTAGAGGAACCGAAGAAGAGTCGGAACCAGAAGAAGAATCGGAACCGGAAGAAGAATTGGAACCGGATGAAGAAATAGAACCGGTGGGGGAAATAATAAAACGGTTAAGTAAAAGAAAATCCTCAACCAACCGACCAAGGTTAATTATAGTCAATGGTGTTTCCGCTAAGGAAGCAAAATATTGGGAGGATTACCAATTCTCCGATGAATCGGATTCTGACGAGAATTCCGATGATGTTATAGAAATTACCCCAACTGAATTTAAAAAGGCAAAAGATAATAATAAGGGAAAGGGCATAAAAATAGAGAAATCTAATTCCAACCTCGATGAACTTTATATGTATCGTCAACCCCCGAAGTCCTTAAGTTGTAACAATGACCCGGGAACCTCTAAACCACCAGGTTTTTCTAAACCAATGTGGACAATGACGGCTCGTATTAGGGGAACATCATATATCCCTAGAAACTTGGCAAAACGAACCAAAACCGAAGAAGAAGAAACAAGCGAGTCGGAATACGATAGTTGTATTCGTGTGGTGTAATATATGTAATATAGTGTGCTTATGCTTTATGATATATGTAAAAATTGCTTGTATTAATAAGTATTTTTTTTTATGAATCTAACTCTTGTCTATTTTACAGTATAAAAACACAAAATGGATAGACAACCCAATATTTTAAGAGACCTACCCGGAGACATGATTGATGAAATCTTGTCTAGAGTCGGTCAGAATTCTTCGGCACAACTATTTAAGGCGAGATCAGTTTGTAAGACATTCGAAGAACGTTCCAAGAATGCCTTGGTTTATAAAAGGCTTTCGTTCTAAAGATGGGGGATATCACATTGGGAAATCCATAAGTTACGATGTGTTTACTTTGACGCATATATTGCGGGGAACCCAAATGCTATTTTACGCAATGGGTTAAGAAATTATTTTGACTCAATATATCCGAATATTGGACTTCGTGATTTAGAAAAAGCGGCTAACATGCAACAAAAAGAAGCATGTTATGCTTACGGATTAGTAATGTTGGCTTCTCACCAAAGTGAGAACAAGAACATCGGGCTACAACTATTAAACAAAACGTTTCCACAAGTGACGGAGTCGGTAATTGGGGTAAGAAATGAGGTTTTTAGATTGTTACGGGACTGTTGGACATTACGTAACCCTTGTCCCTTTGACGACGTTACAACACTCTGTCTTATCAACGGCCATAACGGTTATGTTCCACAAGACCAAGGATGGGAAGTAATCCTAGTAAAACCAGAATGCATGACTTGTTTCTGGACGTATGAATTACGTGTCTTTATTGCCTTTGCTGAACGACTTGTGTACTAGCTAGAATTATCTTCACAACCATCTTGTATCAAATTTACTGTGTGCTATATTTCATGCTATATGTAAAATAAGCGGTATTGTAAGTTTGTAAAATATTGTGTAAAAGTTTGAACGCGAAATATTATTATAATCAGTTTTTCATATAGAATTGTAGTAGTTGAATTGTATATTAGCTACTAAGTATGAACTTAACGGGTAGGTACTACCCGAATTTAAACTTATAAAACACTAATATGAAGAAAAAGCTTTTATAAATGAGTTCATATTATACTACGAAATACTATTAACTACTCTTAATATTCTGTATGATTAACTTGTTCCATTTGACTATTTTGAAGGAAATGGCACCGACTACTCGACACACCGTGAATATGAATGAAGAGGAATTCCGTACTTTTCTAGCTTCAAACATAGCCGCAGTACAGGCTGTGCTACATACCAACAATAACCTTAGATCTGGCAGTACAGAAAATCGTGTAGGATGCACCTACAAAGAATTCACTGCCTGCAAACCTTTGGAATTTGATGGAACCGAAGGACCGATCGGATTGAAACGGTGGACCGAGAAGGTCGAATCGGTGTTTGCCATAAGTAAGTGTACTGAAGAGGACAAAGTAAAGTACGCTACGCATACCTTCACAGGTTATGCGTTAACATGGTGGAATACCTATCTTGAGCAAGTGGGACAAGACGATGCGTACGCACTACCGTGGTCAGCATTCAAGCACTTGATGAACGAGAAGTACCGTCCCAGAACCGAGGTCAATAAGCTCAAGATAGAACTTAGAGGGTTACGAACCCAAGGATTTGATATTACCACGTACGAAAGACGATTCACAGAATTGTGCCTATTGTGTCCGGGAGCATTCGAAGATGAGGAAGAGAAGATCGACGCGTTTGTGAAAGGATTACCGGAAAGAATCCAAGAAGATATAAGTTCACACGAGCTCGCCTCCATACAACAGGCATGTAGAATGGCTCACAAACTAGTAAACCAGATTGAAGAAAGAATTAAGAACAAATACAACAACAACAGCAATTACAACAATAATCGCAACAATTATCCCAACAATCGCAACATTAATCGCAACTACAACAACAACAACAACAACAACAACAACAACAACAACAACAACAACAACAACAGCAACTACAACAATCATCCCAACAACAATAATAACCGCAACAACAACAACAATCAGAAGCAGCTATGCCAAAGGTGTGAAAAGTATCACTCGGGGTTCTGCACCAAATTTTGCAACAAGTGTAAAAGAAATGGTCATAGCACGGTGAAGTGTGAGGTCTACGGACCAGGGGTTAATAGAACGAAAGGAACAAATGGTGTCGGAACGAGTAATGGCGGAGCAAGTAGTGTCGGAGCAAGTTATGCCAATGTAGTTTGTTATAAATGTGGAAAATCGGGCCACATTATTAGAAATTGCCCAAACAGGAGAACACGAATGGACAAGGCCGTGGAAGAGTTTTCAATATTAATGCGGCAGAGGCACAGGAAGACCCGGAGCTTGTTACGGGTACGTTTCTTATTGACAATAAATCTGCTTACGTTTTATTTGATTCGTCTGCGGATAGAATCTATATGAGTAGAGATTTTTGTGCTAAATTAAGTTGTCCATTGACGCCTTTGGATAGTAAATTTTTACTCGAATTAGCAAATGGTAAATTAATTTCAGCAGATAATATATGTCGGAATCGAGAAATTAAACTGGTTAGCGAAACATTTAAGATTGACTTGATACCAGTAGAGTTAGGGAGTTTTGATGTGATAATCGGTATGGACTGGTTGAAAGAAGTGAAAGCAGAGATCGTTTGTTACAAAAATGCAATTCGCATTATACGAGAAAAAGGAAAACCCTTAATGGTGTACGGAGAAAAGGGCAACACGAAGCTACATCTTATTAGTAATTTGAAGGCACAAAAACTAATAAGAAAAGGTTTCTATGCTGTTCTAGCACACGTCGAGAAAGTACAAACTGAAGAAAAGAGCATCAATGATGTTCCCGTCGCAAAAGAATTTCCCGATGTATTTCCGAAAGAATTACCGGGATTACCCCCACATCGATCCGTTGAATTTCAAATAGATCTTGTACCAGGAGCTGCACCAATAGCTCGTGCTCCTTACAGACTCGTACCCAGCGAGATGAAAGAACTGCAAAGCCAATTACAAGAACTTTTAGAGCGTGGTTTCATTCGACCAAGCACATCACCGTGGGGAGCTCCTGTTTTGTTTGTCAAGAAGAAAGATGGTACATTCAGGTTGTGTATCGACTACCGAGAGTTGAACAAAATTACCATCAAGAACCGCTACCCACTACCGAGAATCGACGACTTATTTGATCAACTACAAGGCTCGTCTGTTTATTCAAAGATTGACTTACGTTCCGGGTATCATCAAATGCGGGTGAAAGAAGATGATATTCCAAAGACTGCTTTCAGAACACGTTACGGTCATTACGAGTTTATGGTCATGCCATTTGGTTTAACTAATGCACCAGCTGTGTTCATGGACCTTATGAACTGAGTGTGTGGACCATACCTTGACAAGTTTGTCATTGTTTTCATTGATGACATACTTATTTACTCAAAGAATGACCAAGAACACGGTGAACATTTGAGAAAGGTGTTAAAAGTATTGAGGAAGGAAGAATTGTACGCTAAGTTTTCAAAGTGTGCATTTTGGTTGGAAGAAGTTCAATTCCTCGGTCACATAGTGAACAAAGAAGGTATTAAGGTGGATCCGGCAAAGATAGAAACTGTTGAAAAGTGGGAAACCCCGAAAACTCCGAAACACATACGCCAGTTTTTAGGACTAGCTGGTTACTACAGAAGGTTCATCCAAGACTTTTCCAGAATAGCAAAACCCTTGACTGCATTAACGCATAAAGGGAAGAAATTTGAATGGAATGATGAACAAGAGAAAGCGTTTCAGTTATTGAAGAAAAAGCTAACTACGGCACCTATATTGTCATTGCCTGAAGGGAATGATGATTTTGTGATTTATTGTGATGCATCAAAGCAAGGTCTCGGTTGTGTATTAATGCAACGAACGAAGGTGATTGCTTATGCGTCTAGACAATTGAAGATTCACGAACAAAATTATGCGACGCATGATTTGGAATTAGTCGCGGTTGTTTTTGCATTAAAGACTTGGAGGCACTACTTATATGGGGTCAATAGTATTATATATACCGACCACAAAAGTCTTCAACACATATTTAATCAGAAACAACTGAATATGAGGTAGCGTAGGTGGATTTAATTATTGAATGATTACGACTTTGAGATTCGTTACCACCCGGGGAAGGCAAATGTGGTAGCCGATGCCTTGAGCAGGAAGGACAGAGAACCCATTCGAGTAAAATCTATGAATATAATGATTCATAATAACCTTACTACTCAAATAAAGGAGGCGCAACAAGGAGTTTTAAAAGAGGGAAATTTAAAGGATGAAATACCCAAAGGATCGGAGAAGCATCTTAATATTCGGGAAGACGGAACCCGGTATAGGGCTGAAAGGATTTGGGTACCAAAATTTGGAGATATGAGAGAAATGGTACTTAGAGAAGCTCATAAAACCAGATACTCAATACATCCTGGAACGGGGAAGATGTACAAGGATCTCAAGAAACATTTTTGGTGGCAGGGTATGAAAGCCGATGTTGCTAAATACGTAGGAGAATGTTTGACGTGTTCTAAGGTCAAAGCTGAGCATCAGAAACCATCAGGTCTACTTCAACAACCCGAAATCCCAGAATGGAAATGGGAAAACATTACCATGGATTTCATCACTAAATTGCCAAGGACTGCAAGTGGTTTTAATACTATTTGGGTAATAGTTGATCGTCTCACCAAATCAGCACACTTCCTGCCAATAAGAGAAGATGACAAGATGGAGAAGTTAGCACGACTGTATTTGAAGGAAGTCATCTCCAGACATGGAATACCAATCTCTATTATCTCTGATAGGGATGGCAGATTTATTTCAAGATTCTGGCAGACATTACAGCAAGCATTAGGAACTCGTCTAGACATGAGTACTGCCTATCATCTACAAACTGATGGGCAGAGCGAAAGGACGATACAAACACTTGAAGACATGCTACGAGCATGTGTTATTGATTTCAGAAACAGTTGGGATCGACATCTACCGTTAGCAGAATTTTCCTACAACAACAGCTACCATTCAAGCATTGAGATGGCGCCATTTGAAGCACTTTATGGTAGAAAGTGCAGGTCTCCGATTTGTTGGAGTGAAGTGGGGGATAGACAGATGACGAGTCCGGAGATTATACAAGAAACTACCGAGAAGATCATCCAAATTCAACAACGGTTGAAAACCGCCCAAAGTCGATAAAAGAGCTACGCTGACATTAAAAGAAAAGATATAGAATTTGAAATTGGAGAGATGGTCATGCTTAAAGTTGCACCTTGGAAAGGCGTTGTTCGATTTGGTAAACGAGGGAAATTAAATCCAAGGTATATTGGACCATTCAAGATTATTGATCGTGTCGGACCAGTAGCTTACCGACTTGAGTTACCTCAACAACTCGCGGCTGTACATAACACTTTCCACGTCTCGAATTTGAAGAAATGTTTTGCTAAAGAAGATCTCACTATTTCGTTAGATGAAATCCAAATCAACGAAAAACTCCAATTCATCGAAGAACCCATCGAAATAATGGATCGTGAGGTTAAAAGACTTAAGCAAAACAAGATACCAATTGTTAAGGTTCGATGGAATGCTCGTAGAGGACCCGAGTTCACCTGGAAGCGTGAAGATCAGATGAAGAAGAAATACCCGCATCTATTTCCAGAAGATTCGTCAACACCTTCAACAGCTTAAAATTTCGGGACGAAATTTATTTAACGGGTAGGTACTGTAGTGACCCGAACTTTTCCATGTTTATATATATTAATTGAGATTGATATTTACATGATTAAATGTTTCCAACATGTTAAGAATCAAACTTGTTATGACTTGATTAATTGAAATATGTTTCATATAGACAATTGACCACCCAAGTTGACCGGCGATTCACAAACGTTAAAACTTGTAAAAATGACATGACGATATATATATGGATATACATATGGTTAACATGATATTATGATAATTAATTATCTCCATAAGTATATTAACAATGAGTTATATACATATAAACAAGACTACTAACTTAAGGATTTCGAAACGAGACATATATGTAACGATTATCGTTGTAACGACATTTAAATGTATATATATCATATTAAGTTATATTAATATATCATAATATCATGATAATATAATAATTTAACATCTCATTAGATATAATAAACAATGGATTAACAACATTAATTGAGATCGTTAACTTAAAGGTTTCAAAACAACACTTACATGTAACGACTAACGATGACTTAACGACTCAGTTAAAATGTATATACATGTAGTGTATTTAGATGTATTAAAATACTTTTGGAAGACTTCAAGACATATATCAAAACACTCATACTTAACGAAAATGGTTACAGTTACTTTCCCATTCTTTTCTTTCATCAAGAATTCTAGTCGTATTCTTACCCGTATTATACACAGCTTCAAAACGTACTTACTATGGGTATATACTAATAGGAACTAGCATGGGATTCCACTCTTGATTATGTCATATATGACTAATCAATTTTAACTTTTACCATGATCTAGTCAACTAACTAGAACTCCTTTTAACCCCACTCACCACTCACCAATTACCACTCATCATTCACTCCATTTCACTTCCAATTCTCTTTCTAATTCTCTCTCAACCCACACACACTATTATGAACGTATTTTTCCAGTAGTTAATCATCGTCTTCATCAAAAATCACTTCAAGAATCAAGCTATAATCATCATAGGAAGAACACTTCAAGAACACTTCAAAAATCCCTTCAAGTTTACTAATTTACTTCCAAGCTTTCTAATCCATTCCAAGTAATCATCTAAGATCAAGAAACCTTTGTTATATACAGTAGGTTATCGTTCTTATTCAAGGTAATATTCATATTCAAACTTTAATTCAATTTCTATAACTATAAACTATCTTAATTCGAGTAAAAATCTTACTTGAACTTGTTTTTGTGTCATGATCCTACTTCAAGAACTTTCAAGCCATCCAAGATCCTTTGAAGCTAGATCATTTCTTGTCACTTCCAGTAGGTTTACCTACTAAACTTGAGGTAGTAATGATGTTCATAACATCATTCGATTCATATATATAAAACTATCTTATTCGAAGGTTTAAACTCGTAATCACTAGAACATAGTTTAGTTAATTCTAAACTTGTTCGCAAACAAAAGTTAATCCTTCTAACTCGACTTTTAAAATTAACTACACACATTTTCTATATCTATATGATATGCTAACTTAATGATTTAAAACCTGGAAACACGAAAAATACCGTAAAACCGAATTTACGCCGTCGTAGTAACACCGCGGGCTGTTTTGGGTTAGTTAATTAAAAACTATGATAAACTTTGATTTAAAAGTTGTTATTCTGAGAAAATGATTTTTATTATGAACATGAAACTATATCCAAAAATTATGGTTAAACTCAAAGTGGAAGTATGTTTTCTAAAATGGTCATCTAGACGTCGTTCTTTCGACTGAAATGACTACCTTTACAAAAACGACTTGTAACTTATTTTTCCGACTATAAACCTATACTTTTTCTGTTTAGATTCATAAAATAGAGTTCAATATGAAACTATAGCAATTTGATTCACTCAAAACGGATTTAAAATGAAGAAGTTATGGGTAAAACAAGATTGGATAATTTTTCTCATTTTAGCTACGTGAAAATTGGTAACAAATCTATTCTAACCATAACTTAATCAACTTGTATTGTATATTATGTAATCTTGAGATACCATAGACACGTATACAATGTTTCGACCTATCATGTCGACACATCTATATATATTTCGGAACAACCATAGACACTCTATATGTGAATGTTGGAGTTAGCAATACAGGGTTGAGGTTGATTCCAAAATATATATAGTTTGAGTTGTGATCAATACTGAGATACGTATACACTGGGTCGTGGATTGATTCAAGATAATATTTATCGATTTATTTCTGTACATCTAACTGTGGACAACTAGTTGTAGGTTACTAACGAGGACAGCTGACTTAATAAACTTAAAACATCAAAATATATTAAAAGTGTTGTAAATATATTTTGAACATACTTTAATATATATGTATATATTGTTATAGGTTCGTGAATTAACAGTGGCCAAGTCTTACTTCTCGACGAAGTAAAAATCTGTGAAAGTGAGTTATAGTCCCACTTTTAAAATCTAATATTTTTGGGATGAGAATACATGCAGGTTTTATAAATGATTTACAAAATAGACACAAGTACGTGAAACTACATTCTATGGTTGAATTATCGAAATCGAATATGCCCCTTTTTATTAAGTCTGGTAATCTAAGAATTAGGGAACAGACACCCTAATTGACGTGAATCCTAAAGATAGATCTATTGGGCCTAACAAACCCCATCCAAAGTACCGGATGCTTTAGTACTTCGAAATTTATATCATATCCGAAGGGTGTCCCGGAATGATGGGGATATTCTTATATATGCATCTTGTTAATGTCGGTTACCAGGTGTTCACCATATGAATGATTTTTATCTCTATGTATGGGATATGTATTGAAATATGAAATCTTGTGGTCTATTGTTACAATTTGATATATATATATAGGTTAAACCTATAACTCACCAACATTTTTGTTGACGTTTAAAGCATGTTTATTCTCAGGTGAATACTAAGAGCTTCCGCTGTTGCATACTAAAATAAGGACAAGATTTGGAGTCCATGTTTGTATGATATTGTGTAAAAACTGCATTCAAGAAACTGATTTCGATGTAACATATTTGTATTGTAAACCATTATGTAATGGTCGTGTGTAAACAGGATATTTTAGATTATCATTATTTGATAATCTACGTAAAGCTTTTTAAACCTTTATTTATGAAATAAAGGTTATGGTTTGTTTTAAAAATGAATGCAGTCTTTGAAAAACGTCTCATATAGAGGTCAAAATCTCGCAACGAAATCAATTAATATGGAACGTTTTTAACCGATAAGAACGGGACATTTCATATTTATACACTTTTGAAAGACTTCAATACACTTATCAAAATAGTTCTACTTAACAAAAATGCTTACAATTACATCCTCGTTCAGTTTCATCAACAATTCTACTCGTATGCACCCGTATTCGTACTCGTACAATACACAGCTTTTAGATGTATGTACTATTGGTATATACACTCCAATGATCAGCTCTTAGCAGCCCATGTGAGTCACCTAACACATGTAGGAACCATCATTTGGCAACTAGCATGAAATATCTCATAAAATTATAAAAATATGAGTAATCATTCATGACTTATTTACATGAAAACAAAATTACATATCCTTTATATCTAATCCATACACCAACGACCAAAAATACCTACAAACACTTTCATTCTTAAATTTTCTTCATCTAATTGATCTCTCTCAAGTTCTATCTTCAAGTTCTAAGTGTTCTTCATGTATTCTACAAGTTCTAGTTACATAAAATCAAGAATACTTTCAAGTTTGCTAGCTCACTTCCAATCTTGTAAGGTGATCATTCAACCTCAAGAAATCTTTGTTTCTTACAGTAGGTTATAATTCTAATACAAGGTAATAATCATAGTCAAACTTTGGTTCAATTTCTATAACTATAACAATCTTATTTCAAGTGATGATCTTACTTGAACTTGTTTTCGTGTCATGATTCTGCTTCAAGAACTTCGAGCCATCCAAGGATCCGTTGAAGCTAGATCCACTTTTCTCTTTTCCAGTAGGTTTATCCAAGGAACTTAAGGTAGTAATGATGTTCATAACATCATTCGATTCATACATATAAAGCTATCTTATTTGAAGGTTTAAACTTGTAATCACTAGAACATAGTTTAGTTAATTCTAAACTTGTTCGCAAAAAAAAGTTAATCCTTCTAACTTGACTTTTAAAATCAACTAAATACATGTTCTATATCTATATGATATGCTAACTTAATGATTTAAAACCTGGAAACACGAAAAACACCGTAAAACCGGATTTACGCCGTCGTAGTAACACCGCGGGCTGTTTTGGGTTAGTTAATTAAAAACTATGATAAACTTTGATTTAAAAGTTGTTATTCTGAGAAAATGATTTTTATTATGAACATGAAACTATATCCAAAAATTATGGTTAAACTCAAAGTGGAAGTATGTTTTCTAAAATGGTCATCTAGACGTCGTTCTTTCGACTAAAATGACTACCTTTACAAAAATGACTTGTAACTTATTTTTCCGACCATAAACCTATACTTTTTCTGTTTAGATTCATAAAATAGAGTTCAATATGAAACCGTAGCAATTTAATTCACTCAAAACGTATTTAAAATGAAGAAGTTATGGGTAAAACAAGATTGGATAATTTTTCTCATTTTAGCTACGTGAAAATTGGTAACAAATCTATTCCAACCATAACTTAATCAACTTGTATTGTATATTATGTAATCTTGAGATACCATAGACACGTATACAATGTTTCGACCTATCATGTCGACACATCTATATATATTTCGGAACAACCATAGACACTCTATATGTGAATGTTGGAGTTAGCTATACAGGGTTGAGGTTGATTCCAAAATATATATAGTTTGAGTTGTGATCAATACTGAGATACATATACACTAGGTTGTGGATTGATACAAGATAATATTTATCAATTTATTTCTGTACATCTAACTGTGGACAACTAGTTGTAGGTTACTAACGAGGACAACTGACTTAATAAACTTAAAACATCAAAATATATTAAAAGTGTTGTAAATATATTTTGAACATACTTTGATATATATGTATATATTGTTATAGGTTCATGAATCAACCAGTGGCCAAGTCTTACTTCCCGACGAAGTAAAAATCTGTGAAAGTGAGTTATAGTCCCACTTTTAAAATCTAATATTTTTGGGATGAGAATACATGCAGGTTTTATAAATGATTTACAAAATAGACACAAGTACGTGAAACTACATTCTATGGTTGAATTATCAAAATCGAATATGCCCCTTTTTATTAAGTCTGGTAATCTAAGAATTAGGGAACAGACACCCTAATTGACGCGAATCCTAAAGAGAGATCTATTGGGCCTAACAAACCCCATCCAAAGTACCGGATGATTTAGTACTTCGAAATTTATATCATATCCGAATGGTGTCCCGGAATGATGGGGATATTCTTATATATGCATCTTGTTAATGTCGGTTACCAGGTGTGCACCATATGAATGATTTTATCTCTATGTATGGGATGTGTATTGAAATATGAAATCTTGTGGTCTATTATTATGATTTGATATATATTGGTTAAACCTATAACTCACCAACATTTTTGTTGACATTTTAAGCATGTTTATTCTCAGGTGATTATTAAGAGCTTCCGCTGTCGCATACTTAAATAAGGACGAGATTTTGGAGTCCATGCTTGTATGATATTGTGTAAAAACTGCATTCAAGAAACTTATTTTGTTGTAACATATTTGTATTGTAAACCATTATGTAATGGTCGTGTGTAAACAGGATATTTTAGATTATCATTATTTGATAATCTACGTAAAGCTTTTTAAACCTTTATTGATGAAATAAAGGTTATGGTTTGTTTTAAAATGAATGCAGTCTTTGAAAAACGTCTCATATAGAGGTCAAAACCTCGCAACAAAATCAATTAATATGGAATTTTTTAATCAATAAGAACGGGACATTTCAGTTGGTATCCGAGCGTTGGTCTTAGAGAACCAGAATTTTGCATTAGTATGTCTTATCGAGTTTGTAAGGATGCATTAGTGAGTCTGGACTTCGACCGTGTTTACTTGAAAAATGATTGCTTAACAAATTTTGTTGGAAACTATATATTTTTAACATGTGAATATTATGTGATATATTAATCTCTTAACGCGTTTGATATTATGTGATAGATGTCTACCTCTAGAACAAGTCCCATTGACTCACCTAATAATAATGAAGAGTCAAATGTAAATTGGAATGATTCGTGGACTGATTCACAAGTTCCCGAAGAGGAACCGGAAGAAGAGTCGGAACCGGAAGAAGAATCAGAACCGAAAGAAAAATCGGAACCGGATGAAGAAATAGAACTGGTGGGGGAAATAATAAAACGGTTAAGTACAAGAAAATCCTCAACCAACCGACCAAGGTTAATTATGGTCAATGGTGTTTCCGCCAAGGAAGCAAAATATTGGGAGGATTACCAATTCTCCGATGAATCGGATTCCGACGAGAATTCCGATGATGTTATAGAAATTACCCCAACTGAATTTAAAAAGGCAAAAGAAAATAATAAGGGAAAGGGCATAAAAATAGAGAAATCTAATTCCAACCCCGATGAACTTTATATGTATCGTCAACCCCCGAAGTCCTTAAGTTGTAACAATGACCCGGGAACCTCTAAACCACCAGGTTTTTCTAAACCAATGTGGAAAATGACGGCTCGTATTAGGGGAACATCATATATCCCTAGAAACTTGGCAAAACGAACCAAAACCGAAGAAGAAGAAACAAGCGAGTCAGAATAAGATAGTTGTATTCGTGTTGTGTAATATATGTAATATAGTGTGCTTATGCTTTATGATATATGTAAAAATTGCTTGTATTAATAAGTATTTTTTTTTATGAATCTAACTCTTGTCTATTTTACAGTATAAAAACACAAAATGGATAGACAACCCAATATTTTAAGAGACCTACCCGGAGACATGATTGATGAAATCTTGTCTAGAGTCGGTCAGAATTCTTCGGCACAACTATTTAAGGCGAGATCAGTTTGTAAGACATTCGAAGAACGTTCCAAGAATGCCTTGGTTTATAAAAGGCTTTCGTTCGAAAGATGGGGGATATCACATTGGGAAATCCATAAGTTACGATGTGTTTACTTTGACGCATATATTGCGGGGAACCCAAATGCTATTTTACGCAATGGGTTAAGAAATTATTTTGACTAAATATATCTGAATATTGGACTTCGTCATTTAGAAAAAGCGGCTAACATGCAACATAAAGAAGCATGTTATGCTTAAGGATTAGTAATGTTGGCTTCTCACCAAAGTGAGAACAAGAACATCGGGCTACAACTATTAAACAAAACGTTCCCACAAGTGACGGAGTCGGTAATTGGGGTAAGAAATGAGGTTTTTAGATTGTTACGGGACTATTGGACATTACGTAACCCTCGTCCCTTTGACGACGTTACAACACGCTATCTTATCAACAGCCATAACGGTTATGTTCCACAAGACCAAGGATGGGAAGTAATCCTAGTAAAACCAGAATGCATGACTTGTTTCTGGACGTATGAATTACGTGTCTTTATTGCCTTTGCTGAACGACTTGTGTACTAGCTAGAATTATCTTCACAACCATCTTGTATCAAATTTATTGTGTGCTATATTTCGTGCTATATGTAAAATAAGCGGTATTGTAAGTTTGTAAAATATTGTGTAAAAGTTTGAACGCGAAATATTATTATAATCAGTTTTTCATATAGAATTGTAGTAGTTGAATTGTATATTAGCTACTAAGTATGAACTTAACGGGTAGGTACTACCCGAATTTAAACTTATAAAACGCTAATATGAAGAAAAAGCTTTTATAAATGAGTTCATATTATGCTACGAAATAGTATTAACTACTCTTAATATTCTGTATGATTAACTTGTTCCATTTGACTATTTTGAAGGAAATGGCACCGACTACTCGACACACCGTGAATATGAATGAAGAGGAATTACGTACTTTTCTAGCTTCAAACATAGCCGCAGTACAGGCTGCGCTACATACCAACAATAACCTTGGATCTAGCAGTACAGGAAATCGTGTAGGATGCACCTACAAAGAATTCACTGCCTGCAAACCTTTGGAATTTGATGGAACCGAAGGACCGATCGGATTAAAATGGTGGACCGAGAAGGTCGAATCGGTGTTTGCCATAAGTAAGTATACTGAAGAGGACAAAGTGAAGTACGCTACACATACCTTCACAGGTTCTGCGTTAACATGGTGGAATACCTATCTAGAGCAAGTGGGACAAGACGATGCGTACGCACTACCATGGTCAGCATTCAAGCACTTGATGAACGAGAAGTACCGTCCCAGAACCGAGGTCAATAAGCTCAAGACAGAACTTAGAGGGTTACGAACCCAAGGATTTGATATTACCACGTACGAAAGACGATTCACAGAATTGTGCCTATTGTGTCCGGGAGCATTCAAAGATGAGGAAGAGAAGATCGACGCATTTGTGAAAGGATTACCGGAAAGAATCCAAGAAGATATAAGTTCACACGAGCCCGCCTCCATACAACAGGCATGTAGAATGGCTCACAAACTAGTGATCCAGATTGAAGAAAGAATTAAAGAACAGACTACTGAAGAGGCCAATGTGAAGCAAGTCAAAAGAAAGTGGGAGGAAAACGGTGATAAGAATCACCAATACAACAACAACAGCAATTACAACAATAATCGCAACAATTATCCCAACAATCGCAACATCAATCGCAACTACAACAAACGGCCCAACAACAACAACAACAACAGCAACTACAACAATCATCCCAACAACAATAATAACCGCAACAACAACAATCAGAAGCAGCTATGCCAAATATGTGAAAAGTATCACTCGGGGTTCTGCACCAAATTTTGCAACAAGTGTAAAAGAAATGGTCATAGCGCGGTGAAGTGTGAGGTCTACGGACCAGGGGTTAATAGAACGAAAGGAACAAATGGTGTCGGAATGAGTAATGGCGGAGCAAGTAGTGTCGGAGTAAGTTATGCCAATGTAGTTTGTTATAAATGTAGAAAACCGGGCCACATTATTAGAAATTGCCCGAACCAGGAGAACACGAATGGACAAGGCCGCGGAAGAGTTTTCAATATTAATGCAGCAGAGGCACAGGAAGACCCGGAGCTTGTTACGGGTACGTTTCTTATTGACAATAAATCTGCTTACGTTTTATTTGATTCGGGTGCGGATAGAAGCTACATGAGTAGAGATTTTTGTGCTAAATTAAGTTGTCCATTGACGCCTTTGGATAGTAAATTTTTACTCGAATTAGCAAATGGTAAATTAATTTCAGCAGATAATATATGTCGGAATCGAGAAATTAAACTGGTTAGCGAAACATTTAAGATTGATTTGATACCAGTAGAGTTAGGGAGTTTTGATGTGATAATCGGTATGGACTGGTTGAAAGAAGTGAAAGCAGAGATCGTTTGTTACAAAAATGCAATTCGCATTATACGAGAAAAAGGAAAACCCTTAATGGTGTAAGGAGAAAAGGGCAACACGAAGCTACATCTTATTAGTAATTTGAAGGCACAAAAACTAATAAGAAAAGGTTGCTATGCTGTTCTAGCACACGTCGAGAAAGTACAAACTGAAGAAAAGAGCATCAATGATGTTCCCATTGTAAAAGAATTTCCCGATGTATTTCCGAAAGAATTACCGGGATTACCCCCACATCGATCCGTTGAATTTCAAATAGATCTTGTACCAGGAGCTGCACCAATAGCTCGTGCTCCTTACAGACTCGCACCCAGCGAGATGAAAGAACTGCAAAGCTAATTACAAGAACTTTTAGAGCATGGTTTCATTCGACTAAGCACATCATCGTGGGGAGCTCCTGTTTTGTTTGGCAAGAAGAAAGATGGTACATTCAGGTTGTGTATCGACTAACGAGAGTTGAACAAACTTACCATCAAGAACCGCTACCCACTACCGAGAATCGACGACTTATTTGATCAACTACAAGGCTCGTCTGTTTATTCAAAGATTAACCTACGTTCCGGGTGAAAGGACCCGTTCATATACATTATAAACGATTCACAATAGTTGATTACATTGCGAGGTATTTGACCTCTATATGATACATTTTACAAACATTGCATTCATTTTTAAAAGACAATCTTTCTTTACATCGAAAATTGACAGGCATGCATACCATTTCATAATATCCACTATCCAACTATAAATTGATTTAATAATAATCTTTGATGAACTCAATGACTCTAATGCAACGTTCTTCGAAATATGCTATGAAAGACTCCAAGTAATATCTTTAAAATGAGCAAATGCACAGCGGAAGATTTCTTTAACACCTGAGAATAAACATGCTTTAAAGTATCAACCAAAAGATTGGTGAGTTCATTAGTTTATTATAATCATTTATTTCCATCATTTTAATAGACCACAAGAATTTCATTTCCAGTTCTCATAAATATACGTCCCATGCATAGAGACAAAAATAATCATTCATATGGTGAACACCTGGTAACCGACATTAACTAGATACATATAAGAAAATCCCATATCATTCTGGGATCCTCCTTCGGACATGATATAAATTTCGAAGTACTAAAGTATCCGGTACTTTGGATGGGGTTTGTTAGGCCCAATAGATCTATCTTTAGGATTCGCGTCAATTAGGGTGTCTGTTCCCTAATTCTTAGATTACCAGACTTTAATAAAAAGGGGCATATTCGATTTCGATAATTCAACCATAGAATGTAGTTTCAATTACTTGTGTCTATTTCGTCAAACATTTATAAAAGCGCATGTATTCTCAGTCCCAAAAATATAAAGGGTAAAAAGGCAAATGAAACTCATCATACTGTATTTCGTAGTAAAAATACATATAACGTCATTGAACAAGTGCAAGGTTGGCCTCGGATTCACGAACCTAAATTAATTATATATATTTATGTGTTGGTCAATATTTGTCTAACAAATTAGGTCAAGTCATAGTGTACCACAATCCTAATGCTCGAGACTAATATGCAAAAGTCAACAAAAGTAAATTTGACTCAAAATAATTTCCAAAAATCTATACATGATTAATATATAGTTTAAATATCGTCATTTTATATTTTTAAATATTTTTAAAAGATTTATTAGAGTAAATAATATAATCTATTTATTAATGAATAAAATTTTATATTAAATTTATATAATAAAATATACTTTTATATATATTTAAGTAATAAAATTTATAGGGTTCATTTAATATCATAAAGATAATATGATAGGTATTATTAAAGTAAGTTATTACACGTAGTAAAATATGTTTGTATCACATATTTATTTGATAAAATAATATCTATAATGATATTAAGTAAAAGTTGTATTATTTTGTAATAATAATTATTATTATAAAAATATCAATATTTATAATTACTAAGATGACATTATGCTAAAACGATAATTCTAATTATGATAACTTTAATATTTACGATAATTTTTAATATTATCTTTAAAATAATAATTCTATTTAAAATAATAATAATACTGATATTTTATAGTAACAATGACATTTCTATTAAAATGATAATTTTTGTTAAAATGATAGTTTTAAACTAACGATACTTTTAATAATAATAGTAATGATAAAAATAATAAGAACGATAATTTTATCTAAATAAATATCTTATAATATTTTAATTTCATCATGAAACTCTTACTCATTATTTCCTAATCGTTTCGTTTAATAGCTTGTAATCGTCTTTTATATCGTGTTCATAATAATGATAATAATAGTAATCAAAATAATTAGGTGTTACAAATATTTGTTTTAATTACACTAATATTAATAATGATAGTTACTATAACATTATTAACGATAATACTAATAATTATCTTAATGATAATATAGTAATAATAATAATAACAATAACAATGACTATTTTTAAATAATGATATATATATATTAATAATGATAATAATAATAATAATAATAATACCAATAATAATAATAATAATAATAATAATAATAATAATAATAATAATAATAATAATAATAATTGGATAATAATAATAATACTAATTATAACTTTAACGATAATAACGATAGTAATAAAAAAATAACAATTTTTAATGATAAATCCCTTTTATTGATAAAGATAATAATAATGATAATAATAAGATAAAACTAGAACGACGATAAAAACGACGATAATAATAATAATCATTTTTAATAAAAATATCAAAAATTCAATTGATTATAACTTCTAATCCGTTCATCGAAACCATTTGATATCTAAAGGAAAAGTTCTTAATTTTTCGCTAGCTTTCCAAGGACATGCATATCTTATACCTTATCTCAACCGCAAGTGTAACTAATTCAAGACTCAACCTAACTTGTCTAAGGGCAATATCAAAAGTACAAGCATGCATAATCCTAAATACTCGAGCACTAGTCAGGGATACACTATTAGTATGTAAAAGTTAAATTATGAGTACTCACGTATCAATATTGAGATTCAATATTACAGGAAAGGTGCGTAGACGTAACGGAAATGATAAACACTATATTGACCTCACGAGCATACCCGTGAACCATACTCAATCACCTCCATAGCTATAACCCATAATTTCCTTAATCCTATCCTACTCGAAAAATAATTTCGAAATCACTCGGACAGCACTTCGTCGTAATATTTTATGTATACTAATAATATCTTGAAATAATACGGATTAAATATATATATGTAAATCGATTGAGAGAGTTTAGAGAAAAATATTTTCAAGTTTCTATGAAATAATGAAACCTATTGAATTCTATTTATAATAGATTTTTGAATTATTAAAGTGAATTATTAAAGTATGAATTATTAAAGTGAATTATTAAAGTATGAATTATTAAAGTGAATTATTAAAGTATGAATTATTAAAGTGAATTATTAAAGTATGAATTATTAAAGTGAATTATTAAAGTTAAAGTAAAGTAAAAATAAAGTAAAGATAAAGTTTAAGTATAGTAAAAGTATAAAACTATGTACGTATAATACGCGTATAAATATATATAATATTAATTTAAATCATTATATATATTTAATAAAATAAAATATAAATATCGTTATCTTTATCATACTAGTTAAGTAATGAGTTGTCAAAAGTGGTTCTAGATATTTATAAAAGTTATATACGTTTAATAATAAAGTTCTTTTTAAACTGAAAACGTTTTTGTACGTTTGAAACTAAATAGATCAATCGAGTCTTTATGAGATTCAATCTTTCACTATCCTTTGTCTAGTTCTTAATGATTGACAATTTGTTCTTATTTATAAATCACTTTACCATATTCCGAATATTGTTAAAATAGAAAGATTTCTCAAATCAACGTGGGCCTTTCAACAGAGACTTGTAATCATAATTCAATATATCTGATAATTCAATCATTTGATCTTATCTTCTAATTCCATTGATAAACATTTTGAAACAGATACAATCATATAAAGTATTTAATCTAATATTTTGTTTACGTTTCAAGTTATAACATATATACACATATACATATATAATCATATTCGTTTAATGGTTCGTGAATCGTTGGAACTTGGTCGAGGTTGAATGAATGTATGAACATAGTTTAAAATTCTTGAAATTTAACTTAACAAATATTGCTTATCGTGTCGGAAACATATAAAGATTAAAGTTTAAATTTGGTTGGAAATTTCCGGGTTGTCACAGTACCTACCCGTTAAAGAAATTTCGTCCCGAAATTTGAGTGGAAAGGTCGTGAATGATAATAAGTATGTTTTCATGATGCATACGGGCTGAAAATTAGAGTTTTATTATCAGCGAATAATTTGGATAAACAATCCATTTATATGAAGAGTACGAATGAAACTAACATAGAAGAGTGAAATGAGTAAGTGTAGATTCATCTTATCATTTGACGTAGTTATGATTTATTCCCAGATTTCAAGGGATTTGAAGAAAATCTTCTTAATAAGATTTGACTCTCCGGTAATCAAGGGAATTAGGATCCGCTTTAAATGTGATCGTCCATTTTAATTGTTCTGTCGGAGATTTTCTTATAAATTCACCTCCTTCGTTTCCTTACAACTCACACCTTCTGTTGATGCATTTTATGCAAGTCCCTAGACATCTACCCACGTCCATTGTAGGTACAATAGTTTACAGGCCACCATGATTGCTCGTTATTATACTATCCGTGTTTGTATGTGGTTACAGGAACTGCAGGAACGATATTTAGATGTTTGACTATGTTAGACTTAGTCAGACGTACGAGTGAAGCCTCACTAGTACGGCTGACAGGCTCATACGCATGGTTGATGCTGAGCTAAGTCACAATTACAACCTAAATGAGAAGACACGAGTGAGTGATCACCCGTACGGCTGATGAAGCCAACTCGTATGTGTAATGAATGAATCGTATGGGTGAGTCAACAGCAAGGGTATATAAAGTCTTATATTCTTCATTTTAGGTTAAGCCTCTCATTTGTTACACACACTCAGATCTAGTGAGCTCCTCTGATTCTCTCTCAATCCAAATCACCCAGGTGGTGAATAATAGCTCTAGGTGTTGATCTAATCACACTTGATTTAGCTGTGGTTTGACTAAATTAATCAAAAAAACTTAACCTATTCACTAGAGGGTTTGATTCACTTATTCCGCCATTGTGTGAGTTAAATCTGTTGATTTCTAAGTTCCTAGTCATGTTTCATCACCTTCTATTCTTTCCCCCTCAACTCATATTTTAAAGTATTCATCAATATGCTCCATCCAGTTCTGATTCTCGATATACTTCTAACTTTCATATCGGTCATTCTTCTTTTTCATCTACCGCCGGAAGAATCTATTTACTTCTACTATACTCTTGGGTTTATAGTGTTTCTAGTTCTCCCGTGTCTTTATATTGCTATATGCATCGATATATATGGTTTATAATTTCTGGTTTATCGTTGGGCTTTATATGTTCCCTTATATTTCAAAGTCTTTGCTTCTGTCTTCTATAATCATTATCATTCACAGTTAATGCTCTCTTTTATTTGCTGCAATTTATACCCCAATTTCTATTTCGGAGTTTTGTCCTTTCGTTTCTTCTTCTTGCGATTAAGCACCGCTTGTAATGGTCCAGAATTCACAGATATGAATTTCGGAATGAACATTGTTAATGTTCTAGGAAGGAAATTGTGATGGCACGATCTTGACTTGTCAAATTACTATAATACCTTGGAAAAGGCCGAATCATCAAGAAATATTTTCTTGATATTTTAGAGGTTAAATAGAATACAAGAGTCGTATAACATGGCACATGATGATGTTATGATCTGTGAATCATCATGCTCCATTTAGAAACTCAGCATGACTTACTGTAATATAATCACGTTGATTAAGTGTCATTATATTATACTAATTCATGCTTCAGTTCCCAACACTACTTCAAAATATTCCTATTTTAATCTTGAATGTTTCATAATTTAGAAACTAAAATAGTTTCTTTTATGATGTAATACAGATAGCGCGAAGAGGTAAATGATTTCAAATAAGAAAAATTAAGAAAATATCTTCAGAAATATGGAAGATATTTATAATGAAAGATATGATGATATTTTAGAATATCCAAGATCAGAGGATGATGAAGAATATTATTCACAACGGTTTAGAGTCAGGATTAAGGTATTTGATAATAATTTTAGCAGACACTGAATCATTTGGACTCTTTGAAGGCCGCTTTAGTCTTTGTGATTTGTCCATTGCCTCCTTCATGGTTTGTTTAATCCGTTTTCCAGTTCCAAACCTTCTCTTTTTCTAAGCTTTTCCAACACACTATCCTTTATTATCAAACTTTTGACTGTTAAGGTCGTTTACAGTTTTTGCTGCTTCATCAGCATTTTCCAAACTTCAGAGAACTAGTTCGCAGTTTAGGGTGTTTTTCAGAAACTTCACATTCAAAGTATATAAGTCTAGGAGATAGACATTATATATACACCTATAACTGTTGGCAGAGACATGCTGCAATATTTCAAAATACTAATTGCTGATTCCCAGTAATTGGCATGACAATTCTTGTTACAAGATGCGGATGAGTAAATGATGGGGTTTCGATAAATATAATGACTTTTCGAAAAGTCAAAGATCAGTGAAGTTGTTGGTAAGTTTATTTTTAATGTGGTGAGACATAAAAGGTTCTCCGGTAACGATGACGAAAGGGCAACGTCTAAATCAAGGTTATAATAAGACTGTTTCAACTGAAAAGTCGAAGTTAACTTGCTAAAGTTGTGACAAAACTGACTAATTTGAAAAGGAATCGCAAAGTTATTTTTGCTAATAAATGCCAAAGGGTCCGACACGGATACGTGTTAAATTATGACTCTGGTTTCGAGAGCTTTTCAGATGCAAGACTGTGGTTAATATGTGGTTAGATCATCATCTCGATTGTTTATTATTTGAAGTGTCTTCAGGAATTTCGAAGGGTTTTGAACCCAGATTGTAATCGTTAATATACATATGATGTTCTAACACAGTTTTGAAGTCAAAGTATAGCTTGTGAAAGATGTAAGGATCTAAGAGTGATGATTTCGATCATATCTCGAGTTGAATTCTGAGATTTCAAAATCAGAATATGCAATTAAATTTTGAATGAGTATGGTTGTTTTGATTTCTATAAAAGAATATATATTTTTTGAGAAAATAGTGAGTATAGTTGATGATTGCTGAATCAGATTCGAAGAATGTAACATATTAATTGTGAATTTATATATCTCTCGGGTATTACCTACCCGTTAAAAAAATATTTCACAATTAATATTTTGTACAAAAGAATTTTTATTACAGTCTTTTTGAATATATATATATACATATACATATATATATATATATATATATATATATATATATATATATATATATATATATATATATATATATATATATATATATATATATATATATATATATATGTATATATATATATATATATATATGTATGTATTTTTTCTTCAGATGTAACATCGATTTAATGAGTTAATATTAAATTAAACTCATTTAATTTACGGTTGAAACTAGAATTGAATAATCCCTTAAAGGCTTTAGAGATTACATAAGTATTACTTCAATAATATTGAAATTATGAATCAATACTTCGTTATTTGTTGGGGCATGATGTTGGTTTTCATGAAATTCTTGTGAACTTCGCAAAGTACGAATGATGTTATCTGAAAAGTTTCGAGTACATTGATGACGAAAGTGTAAAATCAACATATATTTGAATAATACACTTGATTTATTATGAATTGGAATTTATTGAATTGAGACAGAGGTTGTAGTTAACGATAGTTAAGTTACGGACGAAGGACGTGCATTATTGCATATTAGTAATATGAATTAACCGAGTAGTTAAGATTCACACATAATAGCTTAGTACGGAAAGATTTATTATGGTTTAAAGATTTATATATAAGATATACATATAAATCCTTCAGTGGAAATGAGTTAATTCTTCATAACTCGTTGATACAATATACTCGTTGTTGATTCATAATGATGTCCGCGGTGATTCTTGAACTGACGGAGCTTGTGAGGTTATAGGTGCTGCTAATGCTGATGCTGACAACACTGATGATTCTGGTGATGTTGGCGGTACTGTTGATGCTTTTGGTAAAACAAGTCTAGTTTGTAAATCGTGCACCATTCTGGTCAGGATTTCTTTTATCATTTCGGTCCACTCATCTGATTTATGGTTAGATCTAGAATAAGTAATCTCTAAAATTTTAGAGATTACATAATCACCGTAAAATATTTCTCCGATGAAGTCATGAATTAATACTTCATCGTTTGTTGTTGTTGGTCTTCCATGTTATTTACAGGACGTATGACCTTGATACTCGTGGGGCAGATTGTGGAGTTGAGGTTTACGATGCGGTTTTGGTTGGGGGTGGTAATGGTACTGTTGACGTTGATGTTGGTGATACTGATTATGCTGCTGGTGCTGCTGCTGGTGTTTGTAACCTTTGCACCATATTCTCCAAAGCCACTACCCGAACGCGAAGCTCGTTGACTTCTTCTATTACAGCGGGATGATTGTCGGTTCGGACAAGCTGATAAATAAAATCTAGAATTTGATGTAGTATATAATCGTGACGAGATACTCTGGAAATGAGAGAGAAAATAGTGTTTCGGACAGGTTCGCCGGTAAGTGCTTCAGGTTCTTCGTCAAAAGGACAATGTGGTGGATGGAAGGGATCACCTTCTTCTTATCTCCAATGATTTAGGAGGCTACGAACCCATCCCCAATTCATCCAGAATAGGTGATGACTGATTGGTTGATCCATTCCGGTCACACTGCTTTCGGAGCTTGAGTGGGATTCCATTTCATAATCTGAGGAACTTGAACTAATGACGAATTCCATTTCGTACAATTGAATAAAGGATTTTTCGATATGAAATGATTTTTCGGCTATCGAATGGTATTCTAATTACATAGAATATCTATATATATAGAGAAAAAGATTTCGTAGATTACGGAGGAATTTACGGAATATGTCAGACAAAGTTTAAAGTAACAGATACGATAAGATATGATTTAGCAGATACGCTAAGATATGAATTTTGTCTATACACTACTCATGCAATTAATGTAGCAAGACGTGTTTAGACTAATAATGATAAGCAAGTAATTTCCTAAGGATGATAAGCAGATGATTTCCAACTAGAAATGATAAGCAAAACTTTTGACATGTAGACATGGTCGAAGTCCAGACTCACTAATGCATCATAATGACTTATCAGTTAGATACACTAATGCAGACCCGGTTCGCTAAGACCACCGCTTTGATACCAACTGAAAGGACCCGTTCATATACATTATAAAGGATTCACAATAGTTGATTACATTGCGAGGTATTTGACCTCTATATGATACATTTTACAAACATTGCATTCGTTTTTAAAAGACAATCTTTCTTTACATCGAAAATTGACAGGCATGCATACCATTTTATAATATCCACTATCCAACTATAAATTGATTTAATAATAATCTTTGATGAACTCAATGACTCGAATGCAACGTTCTTCGAAATATGCTATGAAAGACTCCAAGTAATATCTTTAAAATGAGCAAATGCACAGCGGAGGATTTCTTTAACACCTGAGAATAAACATGCTTTAAAGTATCAACCAAAAGATTGGTGAGTTCATTAGTTTATCATAATCATTTATTTCCATCATTTTAATAGACCACAAGAATTTCATTTCCAGTTCTCATAAATATACGTCTCATGCATAGAGACAAAAATAATCATTCATATGGTGAACACCTGGTAACCGACATTAACTAGATACATATAAGAATATCCCCTATCATTCCGGGATCCTCCTTCGACATGATATAAATTTCAAAGTACTAAAGCATCCGGTACTTTAGATGGGGTTTGTTAGGCCCAATAGATCTATCTTTAGGATTCGCGTCAATTAGGGTGTTTGTTCCCTAATTCTTAGATTACCAGACTTTAATAAAAAGGGGCATATTCGATTTCGATAATTCAACCATAGAATGTAGTTTCAATTACTTGTGTCTATTTCGTCAAACATTTATAAAAGCGCATGTATTCTCAGTCCCAAAAATATAAAGGGTAAAAAGGCAAATGAAACTCACCATACTGTATTTCGTAGTAAAAATACATATAACGTCATTGAACAAGTGCAAGGTTGGCCTCGGATTCACGAACCTAAATTAATTATATATATTTATGTGTTAGAGTAAATAATATAATCTATTTATTAATGAATAAAATTTTATATTAAATTTATATAATAAAATATACTTTTATATATATTTAAGTAATAAAATTTATAGGGTTCATTTAATATCATAAAGATAATATGATAGGTATTATTAAAGTAAGTTATTACACGTAGTAAAATATGTTTGTATCACATATTTATTTGATAAAATAATATCTATAATGATATTAAGTAAAAGTTGTATTATTTTGTAATAATAATTATTATTATAAAAATATCAATATTTATAATTACTAAGATGACATTATGATAAAACGATAATTCTAATTATGATAACTTTAATATTTACGATAATTTTTAATATTATCTTTAAAATAATAATTCTATTTAAAATAATAATAATACTGATATTTTATAGTAACAATGACATTTCTATTAAAATGATAATTTTTGTTAAAATGATAGTTTTAATACTAACGATACTTTTAATAATAATAGTAATGATAAAAATAATAAGAACGATAATTTTATCTAAATAAATATCTTATAATATTTTAATTTCATCATGAAACTCTTACTCATTATTTCCTAATCGTTTCGTTTAATAGCTTGTAATCGTCTTTTATATCGTGTTCATAATAATGATAATAATAGTAATCAAAATAATTAGGTGTTACAAATATTTGTTTTAATTACACTAATATTAATAATGATAGTTACTATAACATTATTAACGATAATACTAATAATTATCTTAATGATAATATAGTAATAATAATAATAACAATAACAATGACTATTTTTAAATAATGATATATATATATTAATAATGATAATAATAATAATAATACCAATAATAATAATAATAATAATAATAATAATAATAATAATAATAATAATAATAATAATAATAATAATAATAATAATAATTGGATAATAATAATAATACTAATTATAACTTTAACGATAATAACGATAGTAATAAAAAAATAACAATTTTTAATGATAAATCCCTTTTATTGATAAAGATAATAATAATGATAATAATAAGATAAAACTAGAACGACGATAAAAACGACGATAATAATAATAATCATTTTTAATAAAAATATCAAAAATTCAATTGATTATAACTTCTAATCCGTTCATCGAAACCATTCGATATCTAAAGGAAAAGTTCTTAATTTTTCGCTAGCTTTCCAAGGACATACATATCTTATACCTTATCTCAACCGCAAGTGTAACTAATTCAAGATTCAACCTAACCTATCTAAGGGCAATATCAAAAGTACAAGCATGCATAATCCTAAATACTCGAGCACTAGTCAGGGATACACTATTAGTATGTAAAAGTTAAATTATGAGTACTCACGTATCAATATTGAGATTCAATATTGCAGGAAAGGTACGTAGACGCAACGGAAATGATAAACACTATATTGATCTCACGAGCATACCCGTGAACCATACTCAATCACCTCCATAGCTATAACCCATAATTTCCTTAATCCTATCCTACTCGAAAAATAATTTCGAAATCACTTGGACAGCACTTCGTCGTAATATTTTATGTATACTAATAATATCTTGAAATAATATGGAGTAAATATATATATATGTAAATCAATTGAGAGAGTTTAGAGAAAAATATTTTCAAGTTTCTATGAAATAATGAAACCTATTGAATTCTATTTATAATAGATTTTTGAATTATTAAAGTGAATTATTAAAGTATGAATTATTAAAGTGAATTATTAAAGTATGAATTATTAAAGTGAATTATTAAAGTATGAATTATTAAAGTGAATTATTAAAGTTAAAGTAAAGTAAAAATAAAGTAAAGATAAAGTTTAAGTATAGTAAAAGTATAAAACTATGTACGTATAATACGCGTATAAATATATATAATATTAATTTAAATCATTATATATATTTAATAAAATAAAATATAAATATCGTTATCTTTATCATACTAGTTAAGTAATGAGTTGTCAAAAGTGGTTCTAGATATTTATAAAAGTTATATACGTTTTAATAATAAAGTTCTTTTTAAACTGAAAACGTTTTTGTACATTTGAAACTAAATAGATCAATCGAGTCTTTATGAGATTCAATCTTCCACTATCCTTTGTCTAGTTCTCAATGATTGACAATTTGTTCTTATTTATAAATCACTTTACCATTTTCCGAATATTGTTAAAATAGAAAGATTTCTCAAATCAACGTGGGCCTTTCAACAGAGACTTGTAATCATAATTCAATATATCTGATAATTCAATCATTTGATCTTATCTTCTAATTCCATTGATAATCATTTTGAAACAGATACAATCATATAAAGTATTTAATCTAATATTTTGTTTACGTTTCAAGTTATAACATATATACACATATACATATATAATCATATTCGTTTAATGGTTCGTGAATCGTTGGAACTTGGTCGAGGTTGAATGACTGTATGAACATAGTTTAAAATTCTTGAAATTTAACTTAACAAATATTGCTTATTGTGTCGGAAACATATAAAGATTAAAGTTTAAATTTGGTTAGAAATTTTCGGGTTGTCACACCGGGTATCATCAAATGCGGGTGAAAGAAGATGATATTCCAAAGACTGCTTTCAGAACATGTTACGGTCATTACGAGTTTATGGTCATGCCGTTTGGTTTAAATAATGCACCAGCTGTGTTCATGGACCTTATGAACCGAGTGTGTGGACCATACCTTTACAAGTTTGTCATTGTTTTCATTGATGACATACTTATTTACTCAAAGAATGACCAAGAACACGGTGAACATTTGAGAAAGGTGTTAGAAGTATTGAAGAAGGAAGAATTGTACGCTAAGTTTTCAAAGTGTGAATTTTGGTTGGAAGAAGTTCAATTCCTCGGTCACATAGTGAACAAAGAAGGTATTAAGGTGGATCCGGCAAAGATAGAAACTGTTGAAAAGTGGGAAACCCCAAAAACTCCGAAACACATACGCCATTTTTTAGGACTAGCTAGTTACTACAGAAGGTTCATCCAAGACTTTTCCAGAATAGCAAAACCCTTGACTGCATTAACGCATAAAGGGAAGAAATTTGAATGGAATGATGAAAAAGAGAAAGCGTTTCAGTTATTGAAGAAAAAGCTAACTACGGCACCTATATTGTCATTGCCTGAAGGGAATGATGATTTTGTGATTTTTTGTGATGCATCAAAGCAAGGTCTCGGTTGTGTATTAATGCAACGAACGAAGGTGATTGCTTATGCGTCTAGACAATTGAAGATTCACGAACAAAATTATACGACGCATGATTTGGAATTAGGCGCGGTTGTTTTTGCATTAAAGACTTGGAGGCACTACTTACATGGGGTCAAAAGTATTATATATACCGACCACAAAAGTCTTCAACATATATTTAATCAGAAACAACTGAATATGAGGCAGCGTAGGTGGATTGAATTATTGAATGATTACGACTTTGAGATTCGTTACCACCCGGGGAAGGCAAATGTGGTAGCCGATGCCTTGAGCAGGAAGGAGAGGGAACCCATTCGAGTAAAATCTATGAATATAATGATTCATAATAACCTTACTACTCAAATAAAGGAGGCGCAACAAGGAGTTTTAAAAGAGGGAAATTTAAAGGAAGAAATACCCAAAGGATCGGAGAAGCATCTTAATATTCGTGAAGACGGAACCCGGTATAGGGCTGAAAGGATTTGGGTACCAAAATTTGGAGATATGAGAGAAATGGTACTTAGAGAAGCTCATAAAACCAGATACTCAATACATCCTGGAACGGGGAAGATGTACAAGGATCTCAAGAAACATTTTTGGTGGCTGGGTATGAAAGCCGATGTTGCTAAATACGTAGGAGAATGTTTGACGTGTTCTAAGGTCAAAGCTGAGCATCAGAAACCATCAGGTCTACTTCAACAACCCGAAATCCCAGAATGGAAATGGGAAAACATTACCATGGATTTCATCACTAAATTGCCAAGGACTGCAAGTGGTTTTGATACTATTTGGGTAATAGTTGATCGTCTCACCAAATCAGCACACTTCCTGCCAATAAGAGAATATGACAAGATGGAGAAGTTAGTACGACTGTATTTGAAGGAAGTCATCTCCAGACATGGAATACCAATCTCTATTATCTCTGATAGGGATGGTAGATTTATTTCAAGATTCTGGCAGACATTACAGCAAGCATTAGGAACTCGTCTAGACATGAGTACTGCCTATCATCTACAAAATGATGGGCAGAGCGAAAGGACGATACAAACGCTTGAAGACATGCTACGAGCATGTGTTATTGATTTCGAAAACAGTTGGGATCGACATCTACCGTTAGCAGAATTTTCCTACAACAACAGCTACCATTCAAGCATTGAGATGGCGCCGTTTGAAGCACTTTATGGTAGAAAGTGCAGGTCTCCGATTTGTTGGAGTGAAGTGGGGGATAGATAGATTACGGGTCCGGAGATTATACAAGAAACTACCGAGAAGATCATCCAAATTCAACAACGGTTGAAAACCGCCCAAAGTCGACAAAAGAGCTACGCTGACAGTAAAAGAAAAGATATAGAATTTGAAATTGGAGAGATGGTCATGCTTAAAGTTGCACCTTGGAAAGGCGTTGTTCGATTTGGTAAACGAGGGAAATTAAATCCAAGGTATATTGGACCATTCAAGATTATTGATCGTGTTGGACCAGTAGCTTACCGACTTGAGTTACCTCAACAACTCGCGACTGTACATAACACTTTCCACGTCTCGAATTTGAAGAAATGTTTTGCTAAAGAAGATCTCACTATTCCGTTAGATGAAATCCAAATCAACGAAAAACTTCAATTCATCGAAGAACCCGTCGAAATAATGGATCGTGAGGTTAAAAGACTTAAGCAAAACAAGATACCAATTGTTAAGGTTCGATGGAATGCTCATAGAGGACCCGAGTTCACCTGGGAGCATGAAGATCAGATGAAGAAGAAATACCCACATCTATTTCCAGAAGATTCGTCAACACCTTCAACAGCTTAAAATTTCGGGACGAAATTTATTTAACGGGTAGGTACTGTAGTGACCCGAACTTTTCCATGTTTATATATATTAATTGAGATTGATATTTACATGATTAAATGTTTCCAACATGTTAAGCAATCAAACTTGTTAAGACTTGATTAATTGAAATATGTTTCGTATAGACAATTGACCACCCAAGTTGACCGGTGATTCACGAACGTTAAAACTTGTAAAAACTATATGATGACATATATATGGATATATATATATAGTTAACATGATACTATGATAAGTAAACATATCATTAAGTATATTAACAATGAACTACATATGTAAAAACAAGACTGCTAAGATAATGATTTTTATACGAGACATATATGTAACGATTATCGTTGTAAAGACATTTAATGTATATATATCATATTAAGAGATATTCATACATGATAATATCATGATAATATAATAATTTAAAATCTCATTTGATATTATAAATATTGGGTTAACAACATTTAACAACATCGTTAACCTAAAAGTTTCAAAACAACACTTACATGTAACGACTAACGATGACTTAACGACTCAGTTAAAATGTATATACATGTAGTGTTTTAATATGTATTTATACAATTTTTAAAGACTTCAATACACTTATCAAAATAGTTCTACTTAACAAAAATACTTACAATTACATCCTCGTTCAGTTTCATCAACAATTCTACTCGTATGCACCCGTATTCGTACTCGTACAATACACAGCTTTTAGATGTATGTACTATTGGTATATACACTCCAATTATCAGCTCTTAGTAGCCCATGTGAGTCACCTAACACATGTGGGAACCATCATTTGGCAACTAGCATGAAATATCTCATAAAATTACAAAAATATGAGTAATCATTCATGACTTATTTACATGAAAACAAAATTACATATCCTTTATATCTAATCCATACACCAACGACCAAAAACACCTACAAACACTTTCATTCTTCAATTTTCTTCATCTAATTGATCTCTCTCAAGTTCTATCTTCAAGTTCTAAGTGTTCTTCATATATTCTACAAGTTCTAGTTACATAAAATCAAGAATACTTTCAAGTTTGCTAGCTCACTTCCAATCTTGTAAGGTGATCATCCAACCTCAAGAAATCTTTGTTTCTTACAGTAGGTTATCATTCTAATACAAGGTAATAATCATATTCAAACTTTGGTTCAATTTCTATAACTATAACAATCTTATTTCAAGTGATGATCTTACTTGAACTTGTTTTCGTGTCATGATTCTGCTTCAAGAACTTCGAGCCATCCAAGGATCCGTTGAAGCTAGATCCACTTTTCTCTTTTCCAGTAGGTTTATCCAAGGAACTTAAGGTAGTAATGATGTTCATAACATCATTCGATTCATACCTATAAAGCTATCTTATTCGAAGGTTTAAACTTGTAATCACTAGAACATAGTTTAGTTAATTCTAAACTTGTTCGCAAACAAAAGTTAATCCTTCTAACTTGACTTTTAAAATCAACTAAATACATGTTCTATATCTATATGATATGCTAACTTAATGATTTAAAACCTGGAAACACGAAAAACACCGTAAAACCGGATTTACGCCATCGTAGTAACACCGCGGGCTGTTTTGGGTTAGTTAATTAAAAACTATGATAAACTTTGATTTAAAAGTTGTTATTCTGAGAAAATGATTTTTATTATGAACATGAAACTATATCCAAAAATTATGGTTAAACTCAAAGTGGAAGTATGTTTTCTAAAATGGTCATCTAGACGTCGTTCTTTCGACTGAAATGACTACCTTTACAAAAATGACTTGTAACTTATTTTTCTGACAATAAACCTATACTTTTTCTGTTTAGATTCATAAAATAGAGTTCAATATGAAACCATAGCAATTTGATTCACTCAAAACGAATTTAAAATAAAGAAGTTATGGGTAAAACAAGATTGGATAATTTTTCTCATTTTAGCTACGTGAAAATTGGTAACAAATCTATTCCAACCATAACTTAATCAACTTGTATTGTATATTATGTAATCTTGAGATACCATAGACACGTATACAATGTTTCGACCTATCATGTCGACACATCTATATATATTTCGGAACAACCATAGACACTCTATATGTGAATGTTGGAGTTAGCTATACAGGGTTGAGGTTGATTCCAAAATATATATAGTTTGAGTTGTGATCAATACTGAGATATGTATACACTGGGTCGTGGATTGATTCAAGATAATATTTATCAATTTATTTCTGTACATCTAACTGTGGACAACTAGTTGTAGGTTACTAACGAGAACAGCTGACTTAATAAACTTAAAACATCAAAATATATTAAAAGTGTTGTAAATATATTTTGAACATACTTTGATATATATGTATATATTGTTATAGGTTCGTGAATCAACCAGTGGCCAAGTCTTACTTCCCGACGAAGTAAAAATCTGTGAAAGTGAGTTATAGTCCCACTTTTAAAATCTAATATTTTTGGGATGAGAATACATGCAGGTTTTATAAATGATTTACAAAATAGACACAAGTACGTGAAACTACATTCTATGGTTGAATTATCGAAATCGAATATGCCCCTTTTTATTAAGTCTGGTAATCTAAGAATTAGGGAACAGACACCCTAATTGACGCGAATCCTAAAGATAGATCTATTGGGCCTAACAAACCCCATCCAAAGTACTGGATGCTTTAGTACTTCGAAATTTATATCATATCCGAAGGGTGTCCCTGAATGATGGGGATATTCTTATATATGCATCTTGTTAATGTCGGTTACCAGGTGTTCACCATATGAATGATTTTTATCTCTATGTATGGGATGTGTATTGAAATATGAAATCTTGTGGTCTATTATTATGATTTGATATATATTGGTTAAACCTATAACTCACCAACATTTTTGTTGACGTTTTAAGCATGTTTATTCTCAGGTGATTATTAAGAGCTTCCGCTATCACATACTTAAATAAGGACGAGATTTGGAGTCCATGCTTGTATGATATTGTGTAAAAACTGCATTCAAGAAACTTATTTTGTTGTAACATATTTGTATTGTAAACCATTATGTAATGGTCGTGTGTAAACAGGATATTTTAGATTATCATTATTTGATAATCTACGTAAAGCTTTTTAAACCTTTATTGATGAAATAAAGGTTATGGTTTGTTTTAAAATGAATGCAGTCTTTGAAAAACGTCTCATATAGAGGTCAAAACCTCGCAACGAAATCAATTAATATGGAACGTTTTTAATCAATAAGAACGGGACATTTCACATTACTACCTGAAGTTCCTTGGATAAACCTACTAGAAATGAGAAAAATAGATCTAGCTTCAAAGGATCTTTGGATGGCTTGAAAGTTCTTGAAGCAGAATCATGACACGAAAACAATTTCAAGTAAGATTTCCACTCGAAATAAGATTGTTATAGTTATAGAAATTGAATTAAAGTTTGAATATGATTATTACCTTGTATTAGAAAGATAACCTACTGTAAGTAACAAAGGTTTCTTGATCTTGGATGATTACTTGGAATGGATTTAGAAAACTTGGAAGTAAACTTGCAATCTTGGAAGTATTCTTGATTTTATGAAACTAGAACTTTTGGAATTTATGAAGAACACTTAGAACTTGAAGATATAACTTGAGAGAGATCAATTAGATGAAGAAAATTGAAGAATGAAAGTGTTTGTAGTTGTTTTTGGTCGTTGGTGTATGGATTAGATATAAAGGATATGTAATTTTGTTTTCATGTAAATAAGTCATGAATGATTACTCACATTTTTTGTAATTTTATGAGATATTTCATGCTAGTTGCCAAATGATGGTTCCCACATGTGTTAGGTGACTCACATGGGCTGCTAAGAACTGATCATTGGAGTGTATATACCAATAGTACATACATCTAAAAGCTGTGTATTATACGAGTACGAATACGGGTGCATACGAGTAGAATTGTTGATGAAACGAACGAGGATGTATTTGTAAGCATTTTTGTTAAGTAGAAGTATTTTTATAAGTGTCTTGAAGTCTTTCAAAAGTGTATGAATACATATTAAAACACTACATGTATATACATTTTAACTGAGTCGTTAAGTCATCGTTAGTCGTTACATGTAAATGTTGTTTTGAAACCTTTAGGTTAACGATCTTGTTGAATGTTGTTAACCCATTGTTTATTATAACAAATGAGATGTTAAATTGTTATATTATCATGATATTATGTTATATAATATATCTTAGTATGATATATATACAGTTAAATGTCGTTACAGCGATAATCGTTACATATATGTCTCGTTTCGAAATCATTAAGTTAGTAGTCTTATTTTTACATATGTATTTCATTGTTAATACACTTAATAATATATTTACTTATAATTTAACATAATTAACCAAGTGTATCAATATCTTAATATGATTCATATGTACCTAGTAAGACGTTGTTATAACGATAATCGTTATATATATCGTTTTCGAGTTTCTTAAATTAATAGTCTAATTTTTATGTATATAACTCATTGTTAAAATACCTAATGAGATACATACTTATAATAAAATCATGTTAACTATATATATAACCATATATATGTCATCGTATAGTTTTTACAAGTTTTAACGTTCGTGAATCACCGGTCAACTTGGGTGGTCAATTGTCTATATGAAACCTATTTCAATTAATCAAGTCTTAACAAGTTTGATTGCTTAACATGTTGGAAACACTTAATCATGTAAATAACAATTTCATTTAATATATATAAAAACATGGAAAAGTTCGGGTCACTACAGTGTTCGTTCCACTTTCTTGGTTGGGGCCATATTTAAAATACGAGCCGCGGAGCATAGACAATAACCCCAAAATGATAGAGGTAACGAGCTTCTAGCCATCATAGATCGAACCATATCCATTAGGGTTCGGTTCCTCCTTTCGGAAACTCCATTTAGTTGGGGTGTTCTAGGAGGAGTGAGTTGCGAGATGATCCCACAACCTTTAAGATGATCTTGGAAAGCATCGCTAAGGTATTCACCTCCTCTATCGGTACGAAATACCTTGATTGTCTTATTGAGTTGATTTTGTACTTCGTTTTGATATTCTTTGAATGCCTCAAAAGTTTCGTCCTTATGTCTTAACAAGTAGACATATCCGAAATGACTGAAGTCATCAATGAAAGTAACGAAGTATCTTTCACCATTCCTAGTTATGGGCTTAAAGGGTCCACATACATCCGAATGTATTAATCCCAATAAGTCCTTAGCCCTTTCATAGGTCCCTTTGAAAGGTGCTTTTGTCAGTTTGCCTTGTAAACAAGATTCGCATACGTCAAACGAGTCTAGTTCATTTGATTTCAAAAGTCCATTCTTTTGAAGTGTATGCATTTGATTCTTGTTTATGTGACCAAGGCGACAATGCCATAAATAAGAATCACTCAAATCCCTTTTGAGTTTCTTGGTGTTTGCATGGAATATTGAGCTATCATGTGATGTGTCATCATGAACCAATTCATAAATACCATTCAAAGGCGAATCCTTAAAATAGAACACATTATCTAAAGAAACATGGATATCATCATTAATGAAATTAAGATTAAAACCATATTGTATCAAACGGGATACAGAAATAATGTTTCGCGATAAATCGGGTGCATACAAAACATTTTTCAAAATAAGTTCCAAACCACTTGGAAGCTTTAGAATAAAGTCTCCTTGAGCTACTACGTGCACCTTAGCTCCATTTCCCATGTAGAGACTTGATGTTCCCGCTTCTTGTTTACTTCTTTTGAACCCCTGCATAGAATTGCAAATGTGAGTTCCACATCCCGTGTCTAATACCTGAAATGTCCCGTTCTTATTGATTAAAAACGTTCCATATTAATTGATTTCGTTGCGAGGTTTTGACCTCTATATGAGACGTTTTTCAAAGACTGCATTCATTTTTAAAACAAACCATAACCTTTATTTCATAAATAAAGGTTTAAAAAGCTTTACGTAGATTATCAAATAATGATAATCTAAAATATCCTGTTTACACACGACCATTACATAATGGTTTACAATACAAATATGTTACATCGAAATCAGTTTCTTGAATGCAGTTTTTACACAATATCATACAAACATGGACTCCAAATCTTGTCCTTATTTTAGTATGCAACAGCGGAAGCTCTTAATATTCACCTGAGAATAAACATGCTTTAAACGTCAACAAAAATGTTGGTGAGTTATAGGTTTAACCTATATATATCAAATCGTAACAATAGACCACAAGATTTCATATTTCAATACACATCCCATACATAGAGATAAAAATCATTCATATGGTGAACACCTGGTAACCGACAATAACAAGATGCATATATAAGAATATCCCCATCATTCCGGGACACCCTTCGGATATGATATAAATTTCGAAGTACTAAAGCATCCGGTACTTTGGATGGGGTTTGTTGGGCCCAATAGATCTATCTTTAGGATTCGCTTCAATTAGGGTGTCTGTTCCCTAATTCTTAGATTACCAGACTTAATAAAAAGGGGCATATTCGATTTCGATAATTCAACCATAGAATGTAGTTTCACGTACTTGTGTCTATTTTGTAAATCATTTATAAAACCTGCATGTATTCTCATCCCAAAAATATTAGATTTTAAAAGTGGGACTATAACTCACTTTCACAGATTTTTACTTCGTCGGGAAGTAAGACTTGGCCACTGGTTGATTCACGAACCTATAACAATATATACATATATATCAAAGTATGTTCAAAAATATATTTACAACACTTTTAATATATTTTGATGTTTTAAGTTTATTAAGTCAGCTGTCCTCGTTAGTAACCTACAACTAGTTGTCCACAGTTAGATGTACAGAAATAAATCGATAAATATTATCTTGAATCAATCCACGACCCAGTGTATACGTATCTCAGTATTGATCACAACTCAAACTATATATATTTTGGAATCAACCTCAACCCTGTATAGCTAACTCCAACATTTACATATAGAGTGTCTATGGTTGTTCCGAAATATATATAGATGTGTCGACATGATAGGTCGAAACATTGTATACGTGTCTATGGTATCTCAAGATTACATAATATACAATACAAGTTGATTAAGTTATGGTTGGAATAGATTTGTTACCAATTTTCACGTAGCTAAAATGAGAAAAATTATCCAATCTTGTTTTACCCATAACTTCTTCATTTTAAATCCGTTTTGAGTGAATCAAATTGCTATGGTTTCATATTGAACTCTATTTTATGAATCTAAACAGAAAAGTATAGGTTTATAGTCGGAAAAATAAGTTACAAGTCGTTTTTGTAAAGGTAGTCATTTCAGTCGAAAGAACGACGTCTAGATGACCATTTTAGAAAACATACTTCCACTTTGAGTTTAACCATAATTTTTGGATATAGTTTCATGTTCATAATAAAAATCATTTTCTCAGAATAACAACTTTTAAATCAAAGTTTATCATAGTTTTTAATTAACTAACCCAAAACAGCCCGCGGTGTTACTACGACGGCGTAAATCCGATTTTACGGTGTTTTTCGTGTTTCCAGGTTTTAAATCATTAAGTTAGCATATCATATAGATATAGAACATGTGTTTAGTTGATTTTAAAAGTCAAGTTAGAAGGATTAACTTTTGTTTGCGAACAAGTTTAGAATTAACTAAACTATGTTCTAGTGATTACAAGTTTAAACCTTCGAATAAGATAGCTTTATATGTATGAATCGAATGATGTTATGAACATCATTACTACCTTAATTTCCTTGGATAAACCTACTGGAAAAGAGAAAAATGGATCTAGCTTCAATGGATCCTTGGATGGCTCGAAGTTCTTGAAGCAGAATCATGACACGAAAACAAGTTCAAGTAAGATCATCACTTGAAATAAGATTGTTATAATTATAGAAATTGAACCAAAGTTTGAATATGATTATTACCTTGTATTAGAATGATAACCTACTGTAAGAAACAAAGATTTCTTGAGGTTGGATGATCACCTTACAAGATTGGAAGTGAGCTAGCAAACTTGAAAGTATTCTTGATTTTATGAAACTAGAACTTTTGGAATTTATGAAGAACACTTAGAACTTGAAGATAGAACTTGAGAGAGATCAATTAGATGAAGAAAATTGAAGAATGAAAGTGTTTGTAGGTGTTTTTGGTCGTTGGTGTATGGATTAGATATAAAGGATATGTAATTTTGTTTTCATGTAAATAAGTCATGAATGATTACTCATATTTTTGTAATCTTATGAGATATTTCATGCTAGTTGCCAAATGATGGTTCCCATATGTGTTAGGTGACTCACATGGGCTGCTAAGAGCTGATCATTGGAGTGTATATACCAATAGTACATACATCTAAAAGCTGTGTATTGTACGAGTACGAATACGGGTGCATACGAGTAGAATTGTTGATGAAACTGAACGAGAATGTAATTGTAAGCATTTTTGTTAAGTAGAAGTATTTTGATAAGTGTATTGAAGTCTTTCAAAAGTGTATAAATACATATTAAAACACTACATGTATATACATTTTAACTGAGTCGTTAAGTCATCGTTAGTCGTTACATGTAAGTGTTGTTTTGAAACCTTTAGGTTAACGATCTTGTTAAATGTTATTAACCCAATGTTTATAATATCAAATGAGATTTTAAATTATTATATTATCATGATATTATCATGTATGAATATCTCTTAATATGATATATATACATTAAATGTCTTTACAACGATAATCGTTACATATATGTCTCGTTTAAAAATCATTAAGTTAGTAGTCTTGTTTTTACATATGTAGTTCATTGTTAATATACTTAATGATATGTTTACTTATCATAGTATCATGTTAACTATATATATATCCATATATATGTCATCATATAGTTTTTACAAGTTTTAACGTTCGTGAATCACCGGTCAACTTGGGTGGTCAATTGTCTATATGAAACATATTTCAATTAATCAAGTCTTAACAAGTTTGATTGCTTAACATGTTGGAAAAATTTAATCATGTAAATATCAATCTCAATTAATATATATAAACATGGAAAAGTTCGGGTCACTACAGTACCTACCCGTTAAATAAATTTCGTCCCGAAATTTTAAGCTGTTGAAGGTGTTGGCGAATCTTCTGGAAATAGATGCGGGTATTTCTTCTTCATCTGATCTTCACGCTCCCAGGTGAACTCGGGTCCTCTACGAGCATTCCATCGAACCTTAACAATTGGTATCTTGTTTTGCTTAAGTCTTTTAACCTCACGATCCATTATTTCGACGGGTTCTTCGATGAATTGAAGTTTTTCGTTGATTTGGATTTCATCTAACGGAATAGTGAGATCTTCTTTAGCAAAACATTTCTTTAAATTCGAGACGTGGAAAGTGTTATGTACAGCCGCGAGTTGTTGAGGTAACTCTAGTCGGTAAGCTACTGGTCCGACACGATCAATAATCTTGAATGGTCCAATATACCTTGGATTTAATTTCCCTCGTTTACCAAATCGAACAACGCCTTTCCAAGGTGCAACTTTAAGCATGACCATCTCTCCAATTTCAAATTCTATATCTTTTCTTTTAATGTCAGCGTAGCTCTTTTGTCGACTTTGGGCGGTTTTCAACCGTTGTTGAATTTGGATGATCTTCTCCGTAGTTTCTTGTATAATCTCCGGACCCGTAATCTGTCTATCCCCTACTTCACTCCAACAAATCGGAGACCTACACTTTCTACCATAAAGTGCTTCAAACGGCGCCATCTCAATGCTTGAATGGTAGCTGTTGTTGTAGGAAAATTCTGCTAACGGTAGATGTCGATCCCAACTGTTTCCGAAATCAATAACACATGCTCGTAGCATGTCTTCAAGCGTTTGTATTGTCCTTTCGCTCTGCCCATCAGTTTGTGGATGATAGGCAGTACTCATGTCTAGACGAGTTCCTAATGCTTGCTGTAATGTCTGCCAGAATCTTGAAATAAATCTGCCATCCCTATCAGAGATAATAGAGATTGGTATTCCATGTCTGGAGACGACTTCCTTCAAATACAGTCGTGCTAACTTCTCCATCTTGTCATCTTCTCTTATTGGTAGGAAGTGTGCTGATTTGGTGAGACGATCAACTATTACCCAAATAGTATCAAAACCACTTGCAGTCCTTGGCAATTTAGTGATGAAATCCATGGTAATGTTTTCCCATTTCCATTCCGGGATTTCGGGTTGTTGAAGTAGACCTGATGGTTTCTGATGCTCAGCTTTGACCTTAGAACACGTCAAACATTCTCCTACGTATTTAGCAACATCGGCTTTCATACCCGGCCACCAAAAATGTTTCTTGAGATCCTTGTACATCTTCCCCGTTCCAGGATGTATTGAGTATCTGGTTTTATGAGCTTCTCTAAGTACCATTTCTCTCATATCTCCAAATTTTGGTACCCAAATCCTTTCAGCCCTATACCGGGTTCCGTCTTCCTGAATATTAAGATGCTTCTCCGATCCTTTGGGTATTTCATCCTTTAAATTTCCCTCTTTTAAAACTCCTTGTTGCGCCTCCTTTATTTGAGTAGTAATGTTATTATGAATCATTATATTCATAGATTTTACTCGAATGGGTTCTCTGTCCTTCCTGCTCAAGGCATCGGCTACCACATTTGCCTTCCCCGGGTGGTAACGAATCTCAAAGTCGTAATCATTCAATAATTCAATCCACCTACGCTGCCTCATATTCAGTTGTTTCTGATTAAATATGTGTTGAAGACTTTTGTGGTCGGTATATATAATACTTTTGACCCCATATAAGTAGTGCCTCCAAGTCTTTAATGCAAAAACAACCGCGCCTAATTCTAAATCATGCGTCGTATAATTTTGTTCGTGAATCTTCAATTGTCTAGACGCATAAGCAATCACCTTCGTTCGTTGCATTAATACACAACCGAGACCTTGCTTTGATGCGTCACAATAAATCACAAAATCATCATTCCCTTCAGGCAATGACAATATAGGTGCCGTAGTTAGCTTTTTCTTCAATAACTGAAACGCTTTCTCTTGTTCATCATTCCATTCAAATTTCTTCCCTTTATGCGTTAATGCAGTCAAGGGTTTTGCTATTCTGGAAAAGTCTTGGATGAACCTTCTGTAGTAACCAGCTAGTCCTAAAAACTGGCGTATGTGTTTCGGAGTTTTCGGGGTTTCCCACTTTTCAACAGTTTCTATCTTTGCCGGATCCACCTTAATACCTTCTTTGTTCACTATGTGACCGAGGAATTGAACTTCTTCCAACCAAAATGCACACTTTGAAAACTTAGCGTACAATTCTTCCTTCCTCAATACTTCTAACACCTTTCTCAAATGTTCACCGTGTTCTTGGTCATTCTTTGAGTAAATAAGTATGTCATCAATGAAAACAATGACAAACTTGTCAAGGTATGGTCCACACACTCGGTTCATAAGGTCCATGAACACAGCTGGTGCATTAGTTAAACCAAACGGCATGACCATAAACTCGTAATGACCGTAACGTGTTCTGAAAGCAGTCTTTGGAATATCATCTTCTTTCACCCGCATTTGATGATACCCGGAACGTAAGTCAATCTTTGAATAAACAGACGAGCCTTGTAGTTGATCAAATAAGTCGTCGATTCTCGGTAGTGGGTAGCGGTTCTTGATGGTAAGTTTGTTCAACTCTCGGTAGTCGATACACAACCTGAATGTACCATCTTTCTTCTTGACAAACAAAACAGGAGCTCCCCACGGTGATGTGCTTGGTCGAATGAAACCACGCTCTAAAAGTTCTTGTAATTGGCTTTGCAGTTCTTTCATCTCGCTGGGTGCGAGTCTGTAAGGAGCACGAGCTATTGGTGCAGCTCCTGGTACAAGATCTATTTGAAATTCAACGGATCGATGTGGGGGTAATCCCGGTAATTCTTTCGGAAATACATCGGGAAATTCTTTTGCAATGGGAACATCATTGATGCTCTTTTCTTCAGTTTGTACTTTCTCGACGTGTGCTAGAACAGCATAGCAACCTTTTCTTATTAGTTTTTGTGCCTTCAAATTACTAATAAGATGTAGCTTCGTGTTGCCCTTTTCTCCGTACACCATTAAGGGTTTTCCTTTTTCTCGTATAATGCGAATTGCATTTTTGTAACAAACGATCTCCGCTTTCACTTCTTTCAACCAGTCCATACCGATTATCACATCAAAACTCCCTAACTCTACTGGTATCAAATTAATCTTAAATGTTTCGCTAACCAGTTTAATTTCTCGATTCCGACATATATTATCTGCTGAAATTAATTTACCATTTGCTAATTCGAGTAAAAATTTACTATCCAAAGGCGTCAATGGACAACTTAATTTAGCACAAAAATCTCTACTCATATAGCTTCTATCCGAACCCGAATCAAATAAAACGTAAGCAGATTTATTGTCAATAAGAAACGTACCCGTAACAAGCTCCGGGTCTTCCTGTGCCTCTACCGCATTAATATTGAAAACTCTTCCACGGCCTTGTCCATTCGTGTTCTCCTGGTTCGGGCAATTTCTAATAATGTGGCCTGGTTTTCCACATTTATAACAAACTACATTGGCATAACTTGCTCCGACACTACTTGCTCCGCCATTACTCGTTCCGACGCCATTTGTTCCTTTCGTTCTATTAACCCCTGGTCCGTAGACCTCACACTTCGCCGCGCTATGACCATTTCTTTTACACTTGTTGCAAAATTTGGTGCAGAACCCCGAGTGATTCTTTTCACACCTTTGGCATAGCTGCTTCTGATTGTTGTTGTTGTTGCGGTTATTATTGTTGTTGGGATGATTGTTGTAGTTGCTGTTGTTGTTGTTGTTGTTGTTGTTGGGCCGTTTGTTGTAGTTGCGATTGATGTTGCGATTGTTGGGATAATTGTTGCGATTATTGTTGTAATTGCTGTTGTTGTTGTATTGGTGATTCTTATCATCGTTTTCCTCCCACTTTCTTTTGACTTGCTTCACATTGGCCTCTTCAGCAGTCTGTTCTTTAATTCTTTCTTCAATCTGGTTCACTAGTTTGTGAGCCATTCTACATGCCTGTTGTATGGAGGCGGGCTCGTGTGAACTTATATCTTCTTGGATTCTTTCCGGTAATCCTTTCACAAACGAGTCGATCTTCTCTTCCTCATCTTCGAATGCTCCCGGACACAATAGGCACAATTCTGTGAATCGTCTTTCGTACGTGGTAATATCAAATCCTTGGGTTCGTAACCCTCTAAGTTCTGTCTTGAGCTTATTGACCTCGGTTCTGGGACGGTACTTCTCGTTCATCAAGTGCTTGAATGCTGACCACGGTAGTGCGTACGCATCATCTTGTCCCACTTGCTCTAGATAGGTATTCCACCATGTTAACGCAGAACCTGTGAAGGTATGCGTAGCGTACTTCACTTTGTCCTCTTCAGTACACTTACTTATGGCAAACACCGATTCAACCTTCTCGGTCCACCGTTTTAATCCGATCGGTCCTTCGGTTCCATCAAATTCCAAAGGTTTGCAGGCAGTGAATTCTTTGTAGGTGCATCCTACACGATTTCCTGTACTGCTAGATCCAAGGTTATTGTTGGTATGTAGCGCAGCCTGTACTGCGGCTATGTTTGAAGCTAGAAAAGTACGAAATTCCTCTTCATTCATATTCACGGTGTGTCGAGTAGTCGGTGCCATTTCCTTCAAAATAGTTAAATGGAACAAGTTAATCATACAGAATATTAAGAGTAGTTAATAGTATTTCGTAGCATAATATGAACTCATTTATAAAAGCTTTTTCTTCATATTAGCGTTTTATAAGTTTAAATTCGGGTAGTACCTACCCGTTAAGTTCATACTTAGTAGCTAATATACAATTCAACTACTACAATTCTATATGAAAAACTGATTGTAATAATATTTCGCGTTCAAACTTTTATACAATATTTTACAAACTTACAATACCGCTTATTTTACATAAAGCATGAAATATAGCACACAATAACTTTGATACAAGATAGTTGTGAAGACAATTCTAGCTAGTACACAAGTCGTTCGGCAAAGGCAATAAAGACACGTAATTCATACGTCCAGAAACAAGTCATGCATTCTGGTTTTACTAGGACTACTTCCCATCCTTGGTCTTGTGCAACATAACCGTTATGGCCGTTGATAAGACAGCGTGTTGTAACGTCATCAAAGGGACGAGGGTTACGTAATGTCCAACAGTCCCGTAATAATCTAAAAACCTCATTTCTTACCCCAATTACCGACTCCGTCACTTGTGGAAACGTTTTGTTTAATAGTTGTAGCCCGATGTTCTTGTTCTCACTTTGGTGAGAAGCGAACATTACTAATCCATAAGCATAACATGCTTCTTTATGTTGCATGTTAGCCGTTTTTTCTAAATCACGAAGTCCAATATTCGGATATATTGAGTCAAAATAATTTCTTAACCCGTTGCGTAAAATAGCATTTGGGTTCCCCGCAATATATGCGTCAAAGTAAACACATCGTAACTTATGGGTTTCCCAATGTGATATCCCCCATCTTTCAAACGAAAGTCTCTTATAAACCAAGACATTCTTGGAACGTTCTTCGAATGTCTTACAAACTGATCTCGCCTTAAATAGTTGTGCCGAAGAATTCTGGCCGACTCTAGACAAGATTTCATCAATCATGTCTCCGGGTAGGTCTCTTAAAATATTGGGTTGTCTATCCATTTTGTGTTTTTAAACTGTAAAATAGACAAGAGTTAGTTTCATAAAAAAAAAATACTTATTAATACAAGCAATTTTTACATATATCATAAAGCATAAGAACACTATATTACATATATTACACCACACGAATACAACTATCTTATTCCGACTAGCTCGTTTCTTCTTCTTCGGTTTTGGTTCGTTTTGCCAAGTTTCTAGGGATATATGATGTTCCCCTAATACGAGCCGTCGTTGTCCACATTGGTTTAGAAAAACCTGGTGGTTTAGAGGTTCCCAGGTCATTGTTACAACTTAAGGACTTCAGGGGTTGACGATACATATAAAGTTCATCGGGGTTGGAATTAGATTTCTCTATTTTTATGCCCTTTCCCTTATTATTTTCTTTTGCCTTTTTAAATTCAGTTGGGGTAATTTCTATAACATCATCGAAATTCTCGTCGGAATCCGATTCATCGGAGAATTGGTAATCCTCCCAATATTTTGCTTCCTTGGCGGAAACACCATTGACCATAATTAACTTTGGTCGGTTGGTTGAGAATTTTCTTTTACTTAACCGTTTTATTATTTCCCCCACCGGTTCTATTTCTTTATCCGGTTCCGATTCTTCTTCCGGTTCCGATTCTTCTTCCGGTTCCGACTCTTCTTCCGGTTCCTCTTCGGGAACTTGTGAATCAGTCCACAAATCATTCCAATTTACATTTGACTCTTCAATATTATTAGGTGAGTCAATGGGACTTGTTCTAGAGGTAGACATCTATCACATAATATCAAACACGTTAAGAGATTAATATATCACATAATATTCATATGTTAAAAATATATAGTTTCCAACAAAAATGTTAAGCAATCATTTTTAAAGAAAACACGGTCGAAGTCCAGACTCACTAATGCATCCTAACAAACTCGATAAGACACACTAATGCAAATTTTCTGGTTCTCTAAGACCAACGCTCTGATACCAACTGAAATGTCCCGTTCTTATTGATTAAAAACGTTCCATATTAATTGATTTCGTTGCGAGGTTTTGACCTCTATATGAGACGTTTTTCAAAGACTGCATTCATTTTTAAAACAAACCATAACCTTTATTTCATAAATAAAGGTTTAAAAAGCTTTACGTAGATTATCAAATAATGATAATCTAAAATATCCTGTTTACACACGACCATTACATAATGGTTTACAATACAAATATGTTACATCGAAATCAGTTTCTTGAATGCAGTTTTTACACAATATCATACAAACATGGACTCCAAATCTTGTCCTTATTTTAGTATGCAACAGCGGAAGCTCTTAATATTCACCTGAGAATAAACATGCTTTAAACGTCAACAAAAATGTTGGTGAGTTATAGGTTTAACCTATATATATCAAATCGTAACAATAGACCACAAGATTTCATATTTCAATACACATCCCATACATAGAGATAAAAATCATTCATATGGTGAACACCTGGTAACCGACAATAACAAGATGCATATATAAGAATATCCCCATCATTCCGGGACACCCTTCGGATATGATATAAATTTCGAAGTACTAAAGCATCCGGTACTTTGGATGGGGTTTGTTGGGCCCAATAGATCTATCTTTAGGATTCGCGTCAATTAGGGTGTCTGTTCCCTAATTCTTAGATTACCAGACTTAATAAAAAGGGGCATATTCGATTTCGATAATTCAACCATAGAATGTAGTTTCACGTACTTGTGTCTATTTTGTAAATCATTTATAAAACCTGCATGTATTCTCATCCCAAAAATATTAGATTTTAAAAGTGGGACTATAACTCACTTTCACAGATTTTTACTTCGTCGGGAAGTAAGACTTGGCCACTGGTTGATTCACGAACCTATAACAATATATACATATATATCAAAGTATGTTCAAAAATATATTTACAACACTTTTAATATATTTTGATGTTTTAAGTTTATTAAGTCAGCTGTCCTCGTTAGTAACCTACAACTAGTTGTCCACAGTTAGATGTACAGAAATAAATCGATAAATATTATCTTGAATCAATCCACGACCCAGTGTATACGTATCTCAGTATTGATCACAACTCAAACTATATATATTTTGGAATCAACCTCAACCCTGTATAGCTAACTCCAACATTTACATATAGAGTGTCTATGGTTGTTCCGAAATATATATAGATGTGTCGACATGATAGGTCGAAACATTGTATACGTGTCTATGGTATCTCAAGATTACATAATATACAATACAAGTTGATTAAGTTATGGTTGGAATAGATTTGTTACCAATTTTCACGTAGCTAAAATGAGAAAAATTATCCAATCTTGTTTTACCCATAACTTCTTCATTTTAAATCCGTTTTGAGTGAATCAAATTGCTATGGTTTCATATTGAACTCTATTTTATGAATCTAAACAGAAAAGTATAGGTTTATAGTCGGAAAAATAAGTTACAAGTCTTTTTTGTAAAGGTAGTCATTTCAGTCGAAAGAACGACGTCTAGATGACCATTTTAGAAAACATACTTCCACTTTGAGTTTAACCATAATTTTTGGATATAGTTTCATGTTCATAATAAAAATCATTTTCTCAGAATAACAACTTTTAAATCAAAGTTTATCATAGTTTTTAATTAACTAACCCAAAACAGCCCGCGGTGTTACTACGACGGCGTAAATCCGATTTTACGGTGTTTTTCGTGTTTCCAGGTTTTAAATCATTAAGTTAGCATATCATATAGATATAGAACATGTGTTTAGTTGATTTTAAAAGTCAAGTTAGAAGGATTAACTTTTGTTTGCGAACAAGTTTAGAATTAACTAAACTATGTTCTAGTGATTACAAGTTTAAACCTTCGAATAAGATAGCTTTATATGTATGAATCGAATGATGTTATGAACATCATTACTACCTTAATTTCCTTGGATAAACCTACTGGAAAAGAGAAAAATGGATCTAGCTTCAATGGATCCTTGGATGGCTCGAAGTTCTTGAAGCAGAATCATGACACGAAAACAAGTTCAAGTAAGATCATCACTTGAAATAAGATTGTTATAATTATAGAAATTGAACCAAAGTTTGAATATGATTATTACCTTGTATTAGAATGATAACCTACTGTAAGAAACAAAGATTTCTTGAGGTTGGATGATCACCTTACAAGATTGGAAGTGAGCTAGCAAACTTGAAAGTATTCTTGATTTTATGAAACTAGAACTTTTGGAATTTATGAAGAACACTTAGAACTTGAAGATAGAACTTGAGAGAGATCAATTAGATGAAGAAAATTGAAGAATGAAAGTGTTTGTAGGTGTTTTTGGTCGTTGGTGTATGGATTAGATATAAAGGATATGTAATTTTGTTTTCATGTAAATAAGTCATGAATGATTACTCATATTTTTGTAATCTTATGAGATATTTCATGCTAGTTGCCAAATGATGGTTCCCATATGTGTTAGGTGACTCACATGGGCTGCTAAGAGCTGATCATTGGAGTGTATATACCAATAGTACATACATCTAAAAGCTGTGTATTGTACGAGTACGAATACGGGTGCATACGAGTAGAATTGTTGATGAAACTGAACGAGAATGTAATTGTAAGCATTTTTGTTAAGTAGAAGTATTTTGATAAGTGTATTGAAGTCTTTCAAAAGTGTATAAATACATATTAAAACACTACATGTATATACATTTTAACTGAGTCGTTAAGTCATCGTTAGTCGTTACATGTAAGTGTTGTTTTGAAACCTTTAGGTTAACGATCTTGTTAAATGTTATTAACCCAATGTTTATAATATCAAATGAGATTTTAAATTATTATATTATCATGATATTATCATGTATGAATATCTCTTAATATGATATATATACATTAAATGTCTTTACAACGATAATCGTTACATATATGTCTCGTTTAAAAATCATTAAGTTAGTAGTCTTGTTTTTACATATGTAGTTCATTGTTAATATACTTAATGATATGTTTACTTATCATAGTATCATGTTAACTATATATATATCCATATATATGTCATCATATAGTTTTTACAAGTTTTAACGTTCGTGAATCACCGGTCAACTTGGGTGGTCAATTGTCTATATGAAACATATTTCAATTAATCAAGTCTTAACAAGTTTGATTGCTTAACATGTTGGAAAAATTTAATCATGTAAATATCAATCTCAATTAATATATATAAACATGGAAAAGTTCGGGTCACTACAATACCCATGTATTAGAAGAAGTAATACTAAGCTCAATGTATAACATATATACATTACCTGAGGATTGCCCTGCATCCCTCTTTTCCTTCAACTCCTTTAGGTAGACCGGGCAGTTACGTTTCCAGTGACCCATCTCACCGCAACCAAAGCACGAATTTTCCTTGGGGTTAGCTTTACCAGCAACCTTTTGTTTCTTGTTATTATTGGTTGGGGTAACCACCTTCCCCTTTCCCTTGCCCTTGCCTTGGTAGGCGGGTCCTTTCCTCTTAGCCACCTTTGGCTTAGAAGTGTTATTGGTTTTGGACCCACCTTCATTGATCATAAACATGGGTGAAGCCCTTTTACCCATGCTCGCTTCTGCCATCTTTAGCATGGCGTGTATGAGACGATCGCTCCAAATCCATATGGATAATACGTCATTCATTGATTTCATTACGAGGTATTTGACCTCTATATGATACGTTTTGTAAACATTGCATTCTTTTGAAAAGGCACACCATAAATGAATATTTAAATGAAAGGTTTTTGACATCTGATGATTTCTACATATAGACAATCACCGTAAATAATAGTTTACAATAGTACTTCCGTTGACAATGCAGTCAAAATAAGATACATGGTGATGATTTGGTGAATGCAACGTTTCCTTGAAAAATATGCCATATAAGACTCCATGCACATAGCTTGTCTATCATATAAGCAAACAGCAGAAGACTTCTAGGGAACCTGAGAATAAACATGCTAACAAGTGTCAACACAAAGGTTGGTGAGTTCATAGTTTGTATGTTTCGCATAATCTGTATATAAAGATGGATCACAAGATTTCAGTTGTTTCATCCAGAAACGTTTATCAATAGATTCTACATAACAGAGCACCCTGGTAACTAAACTTTAACGTTATAATGATAAATACCCCATTCGTTTTAATACACGCAACCAACGTGTCCTAAACTCAAATAACACACGTCCGTTAAAAGGCTAGCGCTCTAGCTCGGACGGGGATGTCAAGCCCTATGGATCCATATACTGTTATTCGCGCCCACCAGTCCACATCCTATGTACTGGCAGTTACTAGTTACCAAAGCTAAGGGATTTTCGGTTTAAACTCAGTGTAGAATTAAGTTTGTACTTGTATCCATTGCGTTTAAAATAAAGTGCATGTATTCTCAGCCCAAAAATATAGATTGCAAAAGCATTTAAAAAGGGAGCAAATGAAACTCACCTTAGCAGCACATAAAGTTGTTCATCGTAATGTGACCGAAACTCGATATATCAAATAATCGTAGATCTCAACCTAGAGAACATATGTTGGTCAATAAATGTCTATCAAGCTAGGTCAGGTCATAGTGTATCACAATCCTAATGCTCGAAATTGACATACAAAAGTTATTCAAAGTTGTTTCAAAAAGTCTATTTTGACAATAGTTCAACAAACGAGACGTACCTTATATAAGGATTCATTTACTCGGTTGGTAATATTTAAAAATCCATTTTATCAATCTCGTAAACAAGTTGTTTAAGTATTAATTGCAGATTCAAAAAGCAATTCCAATTAATGTCAATTATAATTCAGTTGACCATATCTTTTGATTCGTTCCTCGAAACTATTCGATATCTAAATGAAAAGTTATTGATTTTTCGCCAGCTTTCCGAAAACATGTATATCATATACCTTTTACCCGTAATATATGTATTTAATTCGTGATTTATTATAAACTGTTTAACGACGAAATTTAGCATACAAGCATGTATAAATATATACACTCGAGCACTAGTATGTATACACTATTAATTTATAAAATATAAAATATAAATGCTTACGTATTAATATTGAGATTCAATATTGTAGAAAAGTACGTAGACGTAACGGAGATGATAAACACTAAGTTTGATTCACAATTATACCCCCGACCATTACCCATAACCTCCTTGGCAATAACCCATAATTTCCTTAGCTCTATCCCGCTTGAAAACCATTTTGAAAGTGACACGCTCATAACCTCGTCGTAGTATTTTATTAATAATATTAATAATAATTAGATTAATAATAATATTAATCTTAATAATAATAATAATAATAATAATAATAATAATAATAATAATAATAATAATAATAATAATAATAATAATAATAAATGAAATAAATACGAAGTAATATATGATTAACAGAAAGAGTGTGAAAACTGAGCAATTTATAGAACCTTTTCTGAAAAAGTACCCCATGCGATCGCATGGGATTTGTGCTTCAAGGCCATGCGATCGCATGGCCCTCTGATCCAGCTCATAAACTTTTGTTTTCTTGTTTGTCGACATATTATTTAAATATATATATAATATATTTAATTTATATAATTAATTATATATTATATTAAATTCATGTGCATAGTTGACCTGTAATTTTCGTTCCGATGACTCGTACGTTGTTACTCGACTTATGTCCCGATTTCGGTTTCTCGAACGCATTTTCGTACACTTAGAAAACTTGCATTTTACGTTTCGTGACACGTACCTTTGTCAAAATATAGCCTTAAATTATCCATAAACTATATCACTCAAAGTATATCTTAATCTTTCGAGTGTTTTGATTATTTACTTCTATAAATCATTGTCTCGTTATTTATTAATATAATAGTATTTATCAAACGTTTCATAACCAAGTTAATATCTATTCTCAATATTTTTAAATACGTTTTAAAATATACGTCACAAGTTATTCATACAATTAATATTCTAACTTATCATATATATTCAAATAAATATTTAAACTAATAATTTTAATGTACGGTATCAAACATTGTTATGTTTTCAAGTTATAGTATATATATATATATATATATATATATATATATATATATATATATATATATATATATATATATATATATATATAATTGTTCGCGAATTGTCAAGAACAACCAAAAGGTATTTGAATATATGAAAGTAGTTCAAAAATTTTGGAATTTATGAAGAACACTTAGAACTTGAAGATATAACTTGAGAGAGATCAATTAGATGAAGAAAATTGAAGAATGAAATTGTTTGTAGTTGTTTTTGGTCGTTGGTGTATGGATTAGATATAAAGGATATGTAATTTTGTTTTCATGTAAATAAGTCATGAATGATTACTCACATTTTTTGTAATTTTATGAGATATTTCATGCTAGTTGCCAAATGATGGTTCCCACATGTGTTAGGTGACTCACATGGGCTGCTAAGAACTGATCATTGGAGTGTATATACCAATAGTACATACATCTAAAAGCTGTGTATTATACGAGTACGAATACGGGTGCATACGAGTAGAATTGTTGATGAAACTGAACGAGGATGTATTTGTAAGCATTTTTGTTAAGTAGAAGTATTTTGATAAGTGTCTTGAAGTCTTTCAAAAGTGTATGAATACATATTAAAACACTACATGTATATACATTTTAACTGAGTCGTTAAGTCATCGTTAGTCGTTACATGTAAATGTTGTTTTGAAACCTTTAGGTTAACGATCTTGTTGAATGTTGTTAACCCATTGTTTATTATAACAAATGAGATGTTAAATTGTTATATTATCATGATATTATGTTATATAATATATCTTAGTATGATATATATACAGTTAAATGTCGTTACAGCGATAATCGTTACATATATGTCTCGTTTCGAAATCATTAAGTTAGTAGTCTTATTTTTACATATGTATTTCATTGTTAATACACTTAATAATATATTTACTTATAATTTAACATAATTAACCAAGTGTATCAATATCTTAATATGATTCATATGTACCTAGTAAGACGTTGTTATAACGATAATCGTTATATATATCGTTTTCGAGTTTCTTAAATTAATAGTCTCATTTTTATGTATATAACTCATTGTTAAAATACCTAATGAGATACATACTTATAATAAAATCATGTTAACTATATATATAACCATATATATGTCATCGTATAGTTTTTACAAGTTTTAACGTTCGTGAATCACCGGTCAACTTGGGTGGTCAATTGTCTATATGAAACCTATTTCAATTAATCAAGTCTTAACAAGTTTGATTGCTTAACATGTTGGAAACACTTAATCATGTAAATAACAATTTCATTTAATATATAAAAAAACATGGAAAAGTTCGGGTCACTACAGTGTTCGTTCCACTTTCTTGGTTGGGGCCATATTTAAAATACGAGCCGCGGAGCATAGACAATAACCCCAAAATGATAGAGGTAACGAGCTTCTAGCCATCATAGATCGAACCATATCCATTAGGGTTCGGTTCCTCCTTTCGAAAACTCCATTTAGTTGGGGTGTTCCAGGAGGAGTGAGTTGCGAGATGATCCCACAACCTTTAAGATGATCTTGGAAAGCATCGCTAAGGTATTCACCTCCTCTATCGGTACGAAATACCTTGATTGTCTTATTGAGTTGATTTTGTACTTCGTTTTGATATTCTTTGAATGCCTCAAAAGTTTCGTCCTTATGTCTTAACAAGTAGACATATCCGAAATGACTGAAGTCATCAATGAAAGTAACGAAGTATCTTTCACCATTCCTAGTTATGGGCTTAAAGGGTCCACATACATCCGAATGTATTAATCCCAATAAGTCCTTAGCCCTTTCATAGGTCCCTTTGAAAGGTGCTTTTGTCAGTTTGCCTTGTAAACAAGATTCGCATACGTCAAACGAGTCTAGTTCATTTGATTTCAAAAGTCCATTCTTTTGAAGTGTATGCATTTGATTCTTGTTTATGTGACCAAGGCGACAATGCCATAAATAAGAATCACTCAAATCCCTTTTGAGTTTCTTGGTGTTTGCATGGAATATTGAGCTATCATGTGATGTGTCATCATGAACCAATTCATAAATACCATTCAAAGGCGAATCCTTAAAATAGAACACATTATCTAAAGAAACATGGATATCATCATTAATGAAATTAAGATTAAAACCATATTGTATCAAACGGGATACAGAAATAATGTTTCGCGATAAATCGGGTGCATACAAAACATTTTTCAAAATAAGTTCCAAACCACTTGGAAGCTTTAGAATAAAGTCTCCTTGAGCTACTACGTGCACCTTAGCTCCATTTCCCATGTAGAGACTTGATGTTCCCGCTTCTTGTTTACTTCTTTTGAACCCCTGCATAGAATTGCAAATGTGAGTTCCACATCCCGTGTCTAATACCCATGTATTAGAAGAAGTAATACTAAGCTTAATGTATAACATATATACATTACCTGAGGATTGCCCTGCATCCCTCTTTTCCTTCAACTCCTTTAGGTAGACCGGGCAGTTGCGTTTCCAGTGACCCATCTCACCGCAACCAAAGCACGAATTTTCCTTGGGGTTAGCTTTACCAGCAACCTTTTGTTTCTTGTTATTATTGGTTGGGGTAACCACCTTCCCCTTTCCCTTGCCCTTGCCTTGGTAGGCGGGTCCTTTCCTCTTAGCCACCTTTGGCTTAGAAGTGTTATTGGTTTTGGACCCACCTTCATTGATCATAAACATGGGTGAAGCCCTTTTACCCATGCTCGCTTCTGCCATCTTTAGCATGGCGTGTATGAGACGATCGCTCCAAATCCATATGGATAATACGTCATTCATTGATTTCATTACGAGGTATTTGACCTCTATATGATACGTTTTGTAAACATTGCATTCTTTTGAAAAGGCACACCATAAATGAATATTTAAATGAAAGGTTTTTGACATCTGATGATTTCTACATATAGACAATCACCGTAAATAATAGTTTACAATAGTACTTCCGTTGACAATGCAGTCAAAATAAGATACATGGTGATGATTTGGTGAATGCAACGTTTCCTTGAAAAATATGCCATATAAGACTCCATGCACATAGCTTGTCTATCATATAAGAAAACAGCAGAAGACTTCTAGGGAACATGAGAATAAACATGCTAACAAGTGTCAACACAAAGGTTGGTGAGTTCATAGTTTGTATGTTTCGCATAATCTGTATATAAAGATGGATCACAAGATTTCAGTTGTTTCATCCAGAAACGTTTATCAATAGATTCTACATAACAGAGCACCCTGGTAACTAAACTTTAACGTTATAATGATAAATACCCCATTCGTTTTAATACACGCAACCAACGTGTCCTAAACTCAAATAACACACGTCCGTTAAAAGGCTAGCGCTCTAGCTCGGACGGGGATGTCAAGCCCTATGGATCCATATACTGTTATTCGCGCCCACCAGTCCACATCCTATGTACTGGCAGTTACTAGTTACCAAAGCTAAGGGATTTTCGGTTTAAACTCAGTGTAGAATTAAGTTTGTACTTGTATCCATTGCGTTTAAAATAAAGTGCATGTATTCTCAGCCCAAAAATATAGATTGCAAAAGCATTTAAAAAGGGAGCAAATGAAACTCACCTTAGCAGCACATAAAGTTGTTCATCGTAATGTGACCGAAACTCGATATATCAAATAATCGTAGATCTCAACCTAGAGAACATATGTTGGTCAATAAATGTCTATCAAGCTAGGTCAGGTCATAGTGTATCACAATCCTAATGCTCGAAATTGACATACAAAAGTTATTCAAAGTTGTTTCAAAAAGTCTATTTTGACAATAGTTCAACAAACGAGACGTACCTTATATAAGGATTCATTTACTCGGTTGGTAATATTTAAAAATCCATTTTATCAATCTCGTAAACAAGTTGTTTAAGTATTAATTGCAGATTCAAAAAGCAATTCCAATTAATGTCAATTATAATTCAGTTGACCATATCTTTTGATTCGTTCCTCGAAACTATTCGATATCTAAATGAAACCAGCTTTCCGAAAACATGTATATCATATACCTTTTACCCGTAATATATGTATTTAATTCGTGATTTATTATAAACTGTTTAACGACGAAATTTAGCATACAAGAATGTATAAATATATACACTCGAGCACTAGTATGTATACACTATTAATTTATAAAATATAAAATATAAATGCTTACGTATTAATATTGAGATTCAATATTGTAGAAAAGTACGTAGACGTAACGGAGATGATAAACACTAAGTTTGATTCACAATTATACCCCCGACCATTACCCATAACCTCCTTGGCAATAACCCATAATTTCCTTAGCTCTATCCCGCTTGAAAACCATTTTGAAAGTGACACGCTCATAACCTCGTCGTAGTATTTTATTAATAATATTAATAATAATTAGATTAATAATAATATTAATCTTAATAATAATAATAATAATAATAATAATAATAATAATAATAATAATAATAATAATAATAATAATAATAATAAATGAAATAAATACGAAGTAATATATGATTAACAGAAAGAGTGTGAAAACTGAGCAATTTATAGAACCTTTTCTGAAAAAGTACCCCATGCGATCGCATGGGATTTGTGCTTCAAGGCCATGCGATCGCATGGCCCTCTGATCCAGCTCATAAACTTTTGTTTTCTTGTTTGTCGACATATTATTTAAATATATATATATAATATATTTAATTTATATAATTAATTATATATTATATTAAATTAATGTGCATAGTTGACCTGTAATTTTCGTTCCAATGACTCGTACGTTGTTACTCGACTTATGTCCCGATTTCGGTTTCTTGGACGCATTTTCGTACACTTAGAAAACTTGCATTTTACGTTTCGTGACACGTACCTTTGTCAAAATATAGCCTTAAATTATCCATAAACTATATCAGTCAAAGTATATCTTAATCTTTCGAGTGTTTTGATTATTTACTTCTATAAATCATTGTCTCGTTATTTATTAATATAATAGTATTTATCAAACGTTTCATAACCAAGTTAATATCTATTCTCAATATTTTTAAATACGTTTTAAAATATACGTCACAAGTTATTCATACAATTAATATTCCAACTTATCATATATATTCAAATAAATATTTAAACCAATAATTTTAATGTACGGTATCAAACAATTAATACATTGTTATGTTTTCAAGTTATAGTATATATATATATATATATATATATATATATATATATATATATATATATATATATATATATATATATATATATATGTATCTATATACATATAATTGTTCGCGAATTGTCAAGAACAACCAAAAGCTATTTGAATATATGAAAGTAGTTCAAAAATTTTGAGATTCAGTTTTACAGACTTTGCTTATCGTGTCGAAAATGTTAATCATACAAAGATTAAATTTAAATTTGGTCAAAAATTTCCGGGTCATCACAGTACCTACCCGTTAAAGAAATTTCGTCCCGAAATTTGAGTGAGGTCATCATGACTAGTAATAAAAATGTTTTCATGCCGTATATGTGTAGATAAATAGAGTTTTATCACCGTTAAATAATATGGATAAAACAATCCAATTTTTCGAAGCGTATGAGAGAAGTTATCGTAAAAGAGTGAAATGAAGAATAGAGATTCGTCTTAACTCTTGACGTATTAACGATTGATTTCCATAATTTAAGGAATAGAAAATCTTCATAATCTAAATAAGATTTGATTCTTCGGAATTTAAGGAAATTAAGATTTCTTTTGATTAAATGCGTAATTTGCTTCGATTGCTATGTTTGATATTTCGCTATAAATTGACCTCTTCCGTTTCATTATTTTCATCACTCTTACATCTTCTTCCTCATTTCCTATTTTCAAAAGATTGTAAAAAATGCTTCATCCAGTTCTGATTCTTGATATACTCCTAACTTTCATATCTGTCATTCTTCTTTTTCATCTACCACCGGAGAAAGTTATTTTCTTCTACCATTACCTTGGGGTTATAGTATTTTTCATTCTCCCGTGTCTTTATATTGCTATACGCATTGATATACACGGTTTGTAATTTCTGGGTAGTTGTTGGATTTTATATCTTCCCTTATATTTCGATGTCTCTACTTCTGTCTTTCCATAATTATTGACATCCACAGTTAATACTCTCTCCAATTTACTTATATATACTCCCATTGATATTTTGAAGCTTCATGCTTTTGTTTTATCTTCCCGACTTTAAATCAAGCGAATAATGGTCCAGAATTCGTAGGTATGAATTTTGGAATGAACATAATTAATGTTTTAAAAAAAAAACGTTAATAGCACAATCTGACTTGTCAAATTACCAGAATACCTCGAAAAAGACCGAATCATTAAGAAAATATTTTCTTGATAGTTTAGAGGTTAAATAGAATGAAAGAGTTATGTAACATGGTTTATAATGAGGGTATGATCTGTGAACCTTTATCACGTTCTATTAGAAACTCAGCATGATTTACTGTAATATAATCACGTTGATCAAGTGTCATTATATTATACTAACTCATGCTTCAGTTCCCAACACCGCTTCAAAAATATTCATATTTTAAACTCAAAGGTTTCAGAATTTAGAAACTAAAATATTTTCTTTTATGATGTTACACAGATATCGTAAGGAGAAAATTGATTTTCGATAAGAATGATTATGGAATTATCTCCAAAAATATGGAGGATATTTATAATGAAAGATACGATGATATCTTAGAATTTCTAATATCAGAGGATGATGAAGAATATTGTCCGCAAGGGTTTAGATTCGGAAGCAAGGTATTCGTTAATGGCTTCAGCAGATACTGAATAATTTGGATTCTTTGAAGGCAGGTTTAGTCTTTGTGATTTATCCACAGCCTCCTTCATACTTTGCTCAATCCGTTTTCCAGTTCCAAACCTTCTCTTTTTCTGAGCTTTGCCAACACACTATTCTTTATTATCAAACTTTTGGCTGTTAAGGTCATTTACAGTTTTTGCTGCTTCATCAGCATTCAAAGTTATCATAACCGAATCGTTGATTATCAATCCGAGGTGTTTTCAAAAGTTTGAAGGGTTTGCATGAAGATTGTAATTGTCAAGATACATATGATGCTCTAGAATTTTGAACGATACAATTTTTTTTTTCTGGGTTTATGAATAGAAGTGATGTTCTAGCACAGTTTTGAAGTCAATGTATAGCATTTGAAAGATGTAAGAATCTAAGAGTGATGTTTTCTGTTAAATCTTGGCTTGGATTCTGATTTTTCAAAATCAGAATATGTAATTGAATTTGTATGGAAACGATTGTATATCGCTGTGAGCATAGTTAATAATTTTTGAATCAAAGTTGAAGAATGTACAGTATAACATATTAATTGTGAACTTATATATTTCCCGAGTATTACCTACCCGTTAAAGATTTCACAATTAATACTTTGTACAAAAGAATTTTTTTTTACCGTCTTTATGAAAATATATGTATGTATATTTTCTTCAGATGTAATACAGATTTGATGAATTAATATCATATTAAGCTCATTTGATTTTTGAATTGAATGAATAATCTCTAAAACATTAAAGATTACATAATCTTCGCGGAGTATTTCACTAATGAAATCAATACTTCATTATTTATTCTTATTCCTCGGTGAAGGATGTTGATGCTCGTGGAATTCTTCTGAACTTCATAAGATATAAATGATGTTTTCTAGAAAGTTTCGAGTACATCGAAGATAAAAGTGTAAAATCAAACATGTAATTGATTAATACACTAAGTTCATTATGAAATGGAATTCATTGAGTTGAAACATATATTTGTAGTTAACGATGGTTAAGTTGTTAATGAAGGATGTACATCATAGCATATTAGTAATATGAATTAACCGAGTAGTATCTACCCCTTAAAATTCACACGTAATAGCTTAGTACGAAAAGATTCATGATGGTTTTAAAATTTATATATATAAGATATACATATAAATTCTTTAGATGAATTGAGTTATTACATCATAACTAATTGATACAATATACTCGTTGTTGACTCTTAATGATGTCCACGGTGCTATCTTGAATCGACGGAGCTTGTGATGTTAGAGGTACTGCTGATTCTAACGATGTTGACAGCACTGACTGTGCTGGTGAGGCTAAGGGTATTGTTGATGCTGTTGGTAAAACAAGTCTAGCTTGTATCTTACACCATTCGGATAAGGGTTTCTACTCTATCTGATTTAGGGTTAAGGCTAGAATATATAATCTCTAAACTTTAGAAATTACATAATCGCCTTAGAATGTTTCTCCGATGAAGTTATGAATCCATACTTCATCGTTTGTCGTTGCTGGTACTTCTTGGTACCTATGGTGCATATGATGTTGATATCCGAGGTACAAATTGTGATGTTGAGGCGTGTGATGCGGATGTGGTTGTTGGTGGTGGTATTGATCGTGTTGGTGTGGATGATGGTGGTACCGGTTATGCTGCGGGTGCTGCTGCTGGTGTTCGTAACCCTTGTACCATATTCTCCAAAGTCACTACCCGAGCACGAAGCTCGTTGACTTCTTCTATTATACCGGGATGATCGGTGGTTCGGACGATCGGATAAATAAGATTTATAATATGGGATAGTATATAATCATGATGAGATACTCTGGAAATGAGAGAGAAAATAGTATTACGAATAGGTTTGCCGGTAAGTGCTTCAGGTTCTTCGCCAAGAGGTGAATGTGGTGGATGGAAGGGATCACCTTCTTCTTGTCTCCAATGATTAAGTAGGCTACGAACCCATCCCCAATTCATCCAGAATAGGTGATGGCTGATTGGTTGATCCATTCCGGTTACACTTTCTTCAGAGTTCAGGTGAATATCCATATCGGAATAGCTGTCGGAATTTAAGGAATTTGAACTAGATATGTGATCCATCTTGTATAATTAGAGAGATGAATTTTGATATAAAATAGATTATAGAATTTAATTGGTACTCTTCAATACATAATTTACATATGTATATATAATACCAAAATCCCGTAAATTACGGAGAAATTTTTGGAAGATGGCAGTCAAAGTTTACTGTAATAGATATGCCAAGATATGAATTTTGTCTATACACTATCTATGCAATTAATGCAATAAGACGCGTTTAGACTTAAGATGATAGACAGGTAATTTCTGACAAGGAATGATAAGCAAAACTTTTGACATGCAGACACAGTCGAAGTCCAGACTTACTAATGCATCCTAACAACTATCAGTTAGACACACTTATGCAAGACCTGGTTCACTAGGACCAACGCTCTGATACCAACTGTGATGATCGCTCCAAATCCATATGGATAATACGTCATTCATTGATTTCATTACTAGGTATTTGACCTCTATATGATACGTTTTGTAAACATTGCATTCTTTTGAAAAGGCACACCATAAATGAATAATTAAATCAAAGGTTTTCGACATCTGATGATTTCTACATATAGACAATCACCGTAAATAATAGTTTACAATAGTACTTCTGTTGACAATGCAGTCAAAATAAGATACATGGTGATGATTTGGTGAATGCAACGTTTCCTTGAAAAATATGCCATATAAGACTCCATGCACATAGCTTGTCTATCATATAAGCAAACAGCAGAAGACTTCTAGGGAACCTGAGAATAAACATGCTAACAAGTGTCAACACAAAGGTTGGTGAGTTCATAGTTTGTATGTTTCGCATAATCTGTATATAAAGATGGATCACAAGATTTCAGTTGTTTCATCCAGAAACGTTTATCAATAGATTCTACATAACAGAGCACCCTGGTAACTAAACTTTAACGTTATAATGATAAATACCCCATTCGTTTTAATACACACAACCAACGTGTCCTAAACTCAAATAATACACGTCCGTTAAAAGGCTAGCGCTCTAGCTCGGACGGGGATGTCAAGCCCTATGGATCCATATACTGTTATTCGCGCCCACCAGTCCACATCCTATGTACTGGCAGTTACTAGTTACCAAAGCTAAGGGATTTTCGATTTAAACTCAGTGTAGAATTAAGTTTGTACTTGTATCCATTGCGTTTAAAATAAAGTGCATGTATTCTCAGCCCAAAAATATAGATTGCAAAAGCATTTAAAAAGGGAGCAAATGAAACTCACCTTAGCAGCACATAAAGTTGTTCATCGTAATGTGACCGAAACTCGGTATATCAAATAATCGTAGATCTCAACCTAGAGAACATATGTTGGTCAATAAATGTCTATCAAGCTAGGTCAGGTCATAGTGTATCACAATCCTAATGCTCGAAATTGACATACAAAAGTTATTCAAAGTTGTTTCAAAAAGTCAATTTTGACAATAGTTCAACAAACGAGACGTACCTTATATAAGAATTCATTTACTCGGTTGGTAATATTTAAAAATCCATTTTATCAATCTCGTAAACAAGTTGTTTAAGTATTAATTGCAGATTCAAAAAGCAATTCCAATTAATGTCAATTATAATTCAGTTGACCATATCTTTTGATTCGTTCCTCGAAACTACTCGATATCTAAATGAAAAGTTATTGATTTTTCGCCAGCTTTCCGAAAACATGTATATCATATACCTTTTACCCGTAATATATGTATTTAATTCGTGATTTATTATAAACTGTTTAACGACGAAATTTAGCATACAAGCATGTATAAATATATACACTCGAGCACTAGTATGTATACACTATTAATTTATAAAATATAAAATATAAATGCTTACGTATTAATATTGAGATTCAATATTGTAGAAAAGTACGTAGACATAACGGAGATGATAAACAATAAGTTTGATTCACAATTATACCCCCGACCATTAACCATAACCTCTTTGGCAATAACCCATAATTTCCTTAGCTCTATCCCGCTTGAAAACCATTTTGAAAGTGACACGCTCATAACCTCGTCGTAGTATTTTATTAATAATATTAATAATAATTAGATTAATAATAATATTAATCTTAATAATAATAATAATAATAATAATAATAATAATAATAATAATAATAATAATAATAATAATAATAATAATAATAATAATAATAATAATAATAATAATAATAATAATAATGATAATAATAATAAATGAAATAAATACGAAGTAATATATGATTAACAGAAAGAGTGTGAAAACTGAGCAATTTATAGAACCTTTTCTGAAAAAGTACCTCATGCGATCGCATGGGATTTGTGCTTCAAGGCCATGCGATCGCATGGCCCTCTGATCCAGCTCACAAACTTTTGTTTTCTTGTTTGTCGACATATTATTTAAATATATATATAATATATTTAATTTATATAATTAATTATATATTATATTAAATTAATGTGCATAGTTGACCTGTAATTTTCGTTCCGATGACTCGTACGTTGTTACTCGACTTATGTCCCGATTTCGGTTTCTCGGACGCATTTTCGTACACTTAGAAAACTTGCATTTTACGTTTCGTGACACGTACCTTTGTCAAAATATAGCCTTAAATTATCCATAAACTATATCAGTCAAAGTATATCTTAATCTTTCGAGTGTTTTGATTATTTACTTCTATAAATCATTGTCTCGTTATTTATTAATATAATAGTATTTATCAAACGTTTCATAACCAAGTTAATATCTATTCTCAATATTTTTAAATACGTTTTAAAATATACGTCACAAGTTATTCATACAATTAATATTCCAACTTATCATATATATTCAAATAAATATTTAAACCAATAATTTTAATGTACGGTATCAAACAATTAATACATTGTTATGTTTTCAAGTTATAGTATATATATATATATATATATATATATATATATATATATATATATATATATATATATATATATATATATATATATATATATGTATCTATATACATATAATTGTTCGCGAATTGTCAAGAACAACCAAAAGGTATTTGAATATATGAAAGTAGTTCAAAAATTTTGAGATTCAGTTTTACAGACTTTGCTTATCGTGTCGGAAATGTTAATCATAAAGATTAAATTTAAATTTGGTCAAAAATTTCTGGGTCATCACAGTGTAATTCGCCAATGCTCTTATCCCATCTATTCATGTTGTAATTCATTACAAATGTGTCAAACCTCTTTGACAAGGAATTAAGGATAAGGTCTGTGGCTAATTCATTAGACATGTTGCCGTTTAGACGGTTCGCTTGATCAATTAGGCTTTTCATCTTGAGGACATAAGATGAAACAGATTGGGTGTCGTCCATCCGACATGCAAGAAGCGCTCGAACCATTTCGAAGCGCTCGACACGAGCTTGTTGAAGGAACATCTCCTTCAACTGTGTAATCATGTCATATGCACTATGATGCTCAAAATCCTTTTGGAGTTCGGGTATCATAGTCCCAAGCATGAGGCAAGAAACTTGCAACGAATCGGTGCAATATTTCTCCCAATAAGCCATGCCTTCCGTATCATCCTCGTCCGGTTGATCGGGAATGGGGTCTTCCAACACATACACCCTGTCCTCTAGTTTGAGGACAATTCTTAGATTGCGGAACCAATCCATGAAGTTCGTATGGTTGAGTTTTTCCTTTTCGAGGATTGACCTCAACGATAGGTTGTTAAAGTTTATTGGTGCGTTCAGAATGTTGTTGTTATTGGCGGCCATCTACAAAATTTAACAAAGTTGTTTAAGTATCAATTTTAATTTAACGATCAATACCCTTTAATTCCAATTGATATTTATTAAATTTTAGAATCCAACGGTAAACCAAATTTCGGTTAGGTGACCTTTATCCCGTCATTTGATTTAGCTAGGTAGTCATTATATGACAATTGCAATCCTTTTGCAACTTCTAAGTTATGGGATCATGCAATCCTTTTGCATGGCATATTATCCCATCAACGCCTACTTGTTCATCATGCTTCGGTGACCCTAAGTTCATGATTTCCAAATCAAGTCTTCCTACTTGTGTAAACGTGTAAACTTAACATACAAGTGGTTAGGTGACCTTTATCCCACAAGCATGCGAAATTCACCTTAATCATATTAGTTCGTTCATGACGATTAGGAGACCTTTATCCCATCATGAGTTCCCTAATATGTCTAAGTGTCACATAAAAGGATGGCGTTTAACTTGTTTACCTTGTTTGTTAAAGGGATTTTAAGTTTTCATTATTTCTAGTTTGAGAAAACTTTTATGCCATACACCAACATGCATTTAGTGTATGGTTCATTTGAAATCCATTTTCAAGACTTGTAATTTTAGCCAATTACTTGATATAAACCATTTTATATATATATGATCCTTATCATGTTCTTAATAACCATTTATTAATGTCCTTTTAGCCATTTCAATTTAACCGTTTAAATTGTAGTTTGGTAAATTTCATGTTGTTTATAATTTAACCAATTAAATTTTAGTTTTGCTTGTTGTTAACTTGTGTGATAACTTGTTGTAGTAACATACACAATCCACAATCATACAAGAAATAAAACAACCACGCATGCAAAACAAATGTGTTCACAATCAAGCCAATTTGGTAGACATTTGTTTAGCCAAAAACAAATGTCACCGGTCAAGGGTTATAACACAAAGTAGGAGATTTCAAATCTCCCACTTAATCTTGCATCTTCCTTGTCTTCATCTTACATCTTCATTTTTACAAAAAAAAAAAAAAAATCCTAATACATTTTTCTAGAAAATGAAAATACAACCTAATCTATTTTACATACCAAATATAAAATAAATTACATAACCAAATGAATTAATATTACAACCAAATGAATGAATTAATTATTACATACCAAATGAATAATAATAAATCAACCATGCATACAATCATAAGGTCAAGGCATTGATTGTGAACTACTACATACAACAAATATTACCAATTTGCAAGTTCCAAACCCTCTTGGAACCTCTTAAGAATTCGGCCAACCTTACAAACCCACCCAAACCCGAACATTTTTACATTCCATATTCATGCATGTGCATGGAATGCAAATATAGTGGGTTTAAAGACCATAAAAGAAGCATAATCCATAGACTTCGGCTCTAGATACCATTAATGGAATTCAACATAATAACAAGTTTCTTAATGTAAATAGAATCATGAAACCAATTCATTTTAAGTTATAACAAGCGGAAGCATAATTACTAAGAAAACAAGTTTATGTGCATAACCATTTTAAATTGAATTCCATGTAATATCAAGTCGTGAATCATATGCTTACATATAACAAAAGGGAAGAAGATTCATACCTCCTCAAGCTAGTTGAGGGTTGTTTGATACAAGAAGATTATGAACAAGTGTGTTAAAACCCCAAGCTTTTGATGCACCAACACCACCCTTGAACTTGGTTATGTTTTAGACACTCAATCACCTTGAAACCAAGCTAGAAACCCTCTTCTTTTGAACCCAAAATTCTGGACAGCCGCTTGTCAAAAGATGATGATGAATGGAGTCTCAAAACTATGAGACCTCAAGAGATAATACCCCAAACTTTTCCCAACACCTAATACTATAGTTAGGATTTGATGATACTTGATTATCACTTGGAAAAAAAAACTTTTGAACCCTTTTTTTCTGCTGAATACCCACGGCCAGACTGCAAGCAGGAACCAGTTTTTTTTGCTTGTTTTTCTACCTAGAATATATGTAATGCATGTGGTTTTAAGTCTCCAACAAGTCCTACCTCTTCTACCCATGCTCATGAGGAGTTGTGCTACTTAAAAGCAACAAAAGAATAAGCATGAGTGGACTTCTTGGAGTCCCAAAATCTGGCCACCATGGGAGTATTATAATCATTATTGTAATTGTTTTATAAACTTGTTAATACAATTACAAAATTGTTAAATAAAACCATGCATTATTTATGTTACTTACATTTTATAAACCTTTTATAAAATATAACATAATATAATCATTTAAACCTATAAACAATTATATGTAAATTATCCAAATAATTTATCTCAAGTGATAATACTTTAGAAAACCAAATTTCTAAAGTCCAAGTGTCGCGTATTTACTTAATGATCCATTCGTTAAGCTTAAATATGTTTAAGGTGTCGGTAAGCTTGTTATTGGGTATGACCCGACTTAGATCATAACATATTAGCCACAATAATTTAATATGTCTCTCGGGCATATGAAATACCTTCAGAGCAATGCATGAACTTGACATGGGAGGAGTTTAAGAAGGAATTCTTCAAAGAATACCGAACTTATTACGATCTTGATAGAATCCGGGACGAGTTGCACCATTTGTAACAAGGTTCAATGGACTTGGGTACACTCAAGTCTACCTTTTTGGAAAAAACTCGTTTTTTTCCGGAATATGTGGGTGACGATAACAAGTTAATGAAAGATTTCTACCATACTTTGAATGATGAGTTCAAGGGCAAGATTAGTCGAGGTATGGCTAAGTCTTTTGATGAGTTATTTGAATTGGCCCGGGGTTTTGAGCCGGATGTTCCAAGAAAAAGCGATTTCACGTTTTTCAAAAGAAAGTTTGAAGGTTCTAGTCATTCTAACTTTTCAAACAAGAAAAACAAGAACAAGAAGGGTTCTGAGAGTGTTAATAGAGAGAAGAAGGGCGCTTTCGGGGTTTTTTATTATACGTGCTACAATTGTGGGCAACCGGGTCATATGGCTCGTGAATTTCCTAAACCATCTTTCGAAAACAAGGTCACTTGTTTTAATTGCGGAAAAGAAGGGCATAGGAAGCCGGAGTGTCCCGATTTACGAAACGATAATGTGAAGCGGTTAGAGAAGGCGACGGGTACGGCAAGGGGTCGCAACTATTTGATGACCAATGATGAAGCCAAACAATCGAACGAAGTTATCTCAGGTACTTTCATGGTTAATTCTAATCCGGCAAGGATTCTCTTTGATAGTGGTGCAAATTTGTCGTTTGTGTCTCCTAAATTTGTGCGTAAACTTAATAGACCGTTAGCTAAGTTAATTCATCTGGTAGAAGTCGAAATAGCGGATGACAAGACCGTGCTAGTGGTCGAGGTGTGCAAAAATTGTGATGTTGTGTTTGGTGCCGAAAACTTTAAGATAGATCTCATTCCGATGACTTTGGGCGACTTTGATATTGTAGTGGGTATGGATTGGCTCGATCGTAATAGAGTCGATATTGCATGTCATGAGAAATTTATTCGTGTGAAGACCCCAAGTGGGGGAGAGTTAATTATTCACGGTGATAAACGAAGAAGACTTGTGCCGATATGCACTTTACACGGGCACGTCGTTTCCTTGTTAGTGGTGGCATGGCCTTTCTTGCCCATGTTGTTAATACTCGTGATGAGCCACCACCCATTCGTAAAATTCCGGTGGTTAGTGAATTCGAAGACTTTTTTCCGGATGAGTTACCGGGTGTTCCGGCGGAAAGACAAGTTGAATTTCGCATTGAGTTGGTTCCGGGAGCTACTCCCATTGCTAAAACTCCTTATCATTTAGCACCGACAGAAATGCACGAGTTGTTAAATCAAACCCAAGAGTTACTTGAGAAGGGTTTTATTCGACCTAGTGCTTCACCATGGGGCGCTCCGGTTTTATTCGTGAAAAAGAAGGATGGTAGTATGCGGATGTTCATCGATTACCGGGAGTTGAATAAAGTGACGATCAAGAATCGTTATCCATTGCCTCGTATTGACGATTTGTTTGACCAACTCCAAGGTGCGACGTATTTCTCAAAGATTGACCTGCGGTCCGGCTATCACCAAATGCGGGTCCGTGAGGAAGACATCGAGAAAACGGATTTTCGAACACGTTATGGGCATTTTGAATTCGTAGTTATGCCTTTTGGTCTTACGAATGCACCGGTGGCATTCATGGATCTTATGAACCGAGTGTGCCAACCTATGTTGGACAAGTAGGTGATTGTGTTCATTGACGACATACTAGTCTACTCGAAAAGTATGAACGAACATGAACGTCATTTGCATGAGGTGTTGAATACTTTACGAAAGGAGAAGTTGTATGCTAAGTTCTCCAAATGTGAATTTTGGCTAAGGGAGGTTCAATTCCTTGGTCACATTGTGAACAAAGATGGCATTCAATTAGATCCGGGGAAGATAGAGACGGTGAAGAGTTGGAGACAACCGGTTACGCCTACGGAAGTCCGAAGTTTTCTCAAATTGGCCGGTTATTATCGACGGTTTATCCAAGACTTTTCTAAGATCGCTTCTTCACTGACGAAATTGACGAGGAAGAACGCGAGATTTACTTGGGAGAACGAGCAAGAAATTGCTTTTCAATTGTTAAAAGAGAAGTTTTGTCAAGCTCCGGTGTTAGTGTTGCCGGAAGGAGTGGAAGACATGACGGTTTATTGTGATGCTTCGTTAAATGGGCTCGGGTGTGTTCTTATGCAAAGGGGTAAAGTCATCGCTTATGCCTCTCGACAATTAAAGGAACACGAGACGAGATATTCGACTCATGATCTTGAGTTGGTGGCAGTTGTACATGCGTTGAAAATTTGGCGCCATTACTTGTATGGTGTTAAGAGTACAATTTATTCAGATCATAAGATCTTGAAACATCTCTTTAATCAACGAGATTTGAATTATCGTCAACGTAGGTGCATGGATGTGGTAAAAGATTATGATTGTGAAATACTTTATCATCCGGGCAAGGCGAATGTGGTCGCGGATGCGTTAAGTCGAAAGAGTCATCACCCGGCATTACGATTGGGATTGTTACGTATGATTATTACTAATGATTTTCTTAAAAAACTTGGTGTGATTCAAATAGAATCTTACGTTCACAACAAGCATGCGGAGCGAATTGTGGGGCAATCGGAATTCATTACTATGGGTTCGCATGGTTTGTTGTCTTTTCAAGGAAGGGTGTGGGTACCTAAGATGGGTGATTATCGACAAGTGCTACTTGATGAAGCACATAAGTCAAAGTATTCCATTCATCCGGGCGCGACGAAGATGTATCTTGACTTGAGGAAGGATTATTGGTGGCCGGGTGTAGTGACCCGAACTTTTCCATGTTTATATACATTAATTGAGATTGATATTTACATTATTAAATGTTTCCAACATGTTAAGCAATCAAACTTGTTAAGACTTGATTAATTGAAATATGTTTCATATAGACAATTGACCACCCAAGTTGACCGGCGATTCACGAATGTTAAAACTTGTAAAAACGACATGACGATATATATATGGATATACATATGGTTAACATGAGATTATGATAAGTAAGTATCTCCATAAGTATATTAACAATGAGTTATATACATATAAACAAGACTACTAACTTAAGGATTTCGAAACGAGACATATATGTAACGATTATCGTTGTAACGACATTTAAATGTATATATATCATATTAAGATATATTAATATATCATAATATCATGATAATATAATAATTTAACATCTCGTTAGATATAATAAACAATGGGTTAACAACATTAATTGAGATCGTTAACTTAAAGGTTTCAAAACAACACTTACATGTAACGACTAATGATGACTTAACGACTCAGTTAAAATGTATATACATGTAGTGTATTTAGATGTATTAAAATACTTTTGGAAGAATTCAAGACATATATCAAAACACTCATACTTAACGAAAATGGTTACAGTTACTTTTCCATTCTTTTCTTTCATCAAGAATTCTAGTCGTATTCTTACCCGTATTATACACAGCTTCAAAACGTACTTACTATGAGTATATACCAATAGGAACTAGCATGGGATTCCACTCTTGATTATGTCATGTATGACTAATCAATTTTAACTTCTACCATGAGCTAGTCAACTAACTAGAACTCCTTTTAACCCCACTCACCACTCACCAATTACCACTCATCATTCACTCCATTTCACTTCCAATTCTCTTTCTAATTCTCTCTCAACACATACACACACACACACTATTATGAACGTATTTTTCCAGTAGTTAATCATCATCTTCATCAAAAATCACTTCAAGAATCAAGCTATAATCATCATAGGAAGAACACTTCAAGAACACTTCAAAAATCCCTTCAAATTTACTAATTTACTTCCAAGCTTTCTAATCCATTCCAAGTAATCATCTAAGATCAAGAAACCTTTGTTATATACAGTAGGTTATCTTTCTTATTCAAGGTAATATTCATATTCAAACTTTGATTCAATTTCTATAACTATAAACTATCTTAATTCGAGTAAAAATCTTACTTGAACTTGTTTTTGTGTCATGATCCTACTTCAAGAACTTTCAAGCCATCCAAAATCCTTTGAAGCTAGATCATTTCTTGTCACTTCCAGTAGGTTTACCTACTAAACTTGAGGTAGTAATTATGTTCATAACATCATTCGATTCATATATATAAAACTATCGTATTCGAAGGTTTAAACTTGTAATCACTAGAACATAGTTTAGTTAATTCTAAACTTGTTCGCAAACAAAAGTTAATCCTTCTAACTTAACTTTTAAAATTAACTACACACATGTTCTATATCTATATGATATGATAACTTAATGATTTAAAACCTGGAAACACGAAAAACACCGTAAAACCGGATTTACGCCGTCGTAGTAACACCGCGGGCTGTTTTGGGTTAGTTAATTAAAAACTATGATAAACTTTGATTTAAAAGTTGTTATTCTGAGAAAATGATTTTTATTATGAACATGAAACTATATCCAAAAATTATGGTTAAACTCAAAGTGGAAGTATGTTTTCTAAAATGGTCATCTAGACGTCGTTCTTTCGACTGAAATGACTACCTTTACAAAAACGACTTGTAACTTATTTTTCTGACTATAAACCTATACTTTTCTGTTTAGATTCATAAAATAGAGTTCAATATGAAACCATAGGAATTTGATTCACTCAAAACGGATTTAAAATGAAGAAGTTATGGGTAAAACAAGATTGGAAAATTTTTCTCATTTTAGCTACGTGAAAATTGGTAACAAATCTATTCCAACCATAACTTAATCAACTTGTATTGTATATTATGTAATCTTGAGATACCATAGACACATATACAATTTTTCGACCTATCATGTCGACACATCTATATATATTTCGGAACAACCATAGACACTCTATATGTGAATGTTGGAGTTAGCTATACAGGGTTGAGGTTGATTCCAAAATATATATAGTTTGAGTTGTGATCAATACTGAGATACGTATACACTGGGTCGTGGATTGATTCAAGATAATATTTATCGATTTATTTCTGTACATCTAACTGTGGACAACTAGTTGTAGGTTACTAACGAGGACAGCTGACTTAATAAACTTAAAACATCAAAATATATTAAAGGTATTGTAAATATATTTTAAACATACTTTGATATATATGTATATATTGTTATAGGTTCGTGAATCAACCAGTGGCCAAGTCTTACTTTCCGACGAAGTAAAAATCTGTGAAAGTGAGTTATAGTCCCACTTTTAAAATCTAATATTTTTGGGATGAGAATACATGCAGGTTTTATAAATAATTTACAAAATAGACACAAGTACGTGAAACTACATTCTATGGTTGAATTATCGAAATCGAATATGCCCCTTTTTATTAAGTCTGGTAATCTAAGAATTAGGGAACAGACACCCTAATTGACGCGAATCCTAAAGATAGATCTATTGGGCCTAACAAACCCCATCCAAAGTACCGGATGCTTTAGTACTTCGAAATTTATATCATATCCGAAGGGTGTCCCGAAATGATGGGGATATTTATATATATGCATCTTGTTAATGTCGGTTACCAGGTGTTCACCATATGAATGATTTTTATCTCTATGTATGGGATGTGTATTGAAATATGAAATCTTGTGGTCTATTGTTACGATTTGATATATATAGGTTAAACCTATAACTCACCAACATTTTTGTTGACGTTTAAAGCATGTTTATTCTCAGGTGAATACTAAGAGCTTCCGCTGTTGCATACTAAAATAAGGACAAGATTTGGAGTCCATGTTTGTATGATATTGTGTAAAAACTGCATTCAAGAAACTGATTTCGATGTAACATATTTGTATTGTAAACCATTATGTAATGGTCGTGTGTAAACAGGATATTTTAGATTATCATTATTTGATAATCTACGTAAAGCTTTTTAAACCTTTATTTATGAAATAAAGGTTATGGTTTGTTTTAAAAATGAATGCAGTCTTTGAAAAACGTCTCATATAGAGGTCAAAACCTCGCAACGAAATCAATTAATATGGAACGTTTTTAATCAATAAGAACGGGACATTTCAGTTGGTATCAGAGCGTTGGTCTTAGAGAACAAGAAAATTTGCATTAGTGTGTCTTATCGAGTTTGTTAGGATGCATTAGTGAGTCTGGACTTCGACCGTGTTTTCTTTAAAAATGATTGCTTAACATTTTTGTTGGAAACTATATATTTTTAACATATGAATATTATGTGATATATTAATCTCTTAACGTGTTTGATATTATGTGATAGATGTCTACCTCTAGAACAAGTCCCATTGACTCACCTAATAATAATGAAGAGTCAAATGTAAATTGGAATGATTCGTGGACTGATTCACAAGTTCCCGAAGAGGAACCAGAAGAAGAGTCGGAACCGGAAGAAGAATCGGAACCGGAAGAAGAAATAGAACCGGTGGGGGCAATAATAAAACGGTTAAGTAAAAGAGAATCCTTAACCAACCGACCAAGGTTAATTATGGTCAATGGTGTTTCCGCCAAGGAAGCAAAATATTGGGAGGATTACCAATTCTCCGATGAATCGGATTCCGACGAGAATTCCGATGATGTTATAGAAATTACCCCAACTGAATTTAAAAAGGCAAAAGAAAATAATAAGGGAAAGGGCATAAAAATAGAGAAATCTAATTCCAACCCCGATGAACTTTATATGTATCGTCAACCCCCGAAGTCCTTAAGTTGTAACAATGACCCGGGAACCTCTAAACCACCAGGTTTTTCTAAACCAATGTGGATAACGATGGCTCGTATTAGGGGAACATCATATATCCCTAGAAACTTGGCAAAATGAACCAAAACCGAACAAGAAGAAACGAGCGAGTCGGAATAAGATAGTTGTATTCGTGTGGTGTAATATATGTAATATAGTGTGCTTATGCTTTATGATATATGTAAAAATTGCTTGTATTAATAAGTATTTTTTTTATGAATCTAACTCTTGTCTATTTTACAGTATAAAAACACAAAATGGATAGACAACCCAATATTTTAAGAGACCTACCCAGAGACATGATTGATGAAATCTTGTCTATAGTCGGTCAGAATTCCTTGGCACAACTATTTAAGGCGAGATCAGTTTGTAAGACATTCGAAGAACGTTCCAAGAATGCCTTGGTTTAAAAAAGGCTTTCGTTCGAAAGATGGGGGATATCACATTGGGAAATCCATAAGTTACGATGTGTTTACTTTGACGCATATATTGCGGGGAACCCAAATGCTATTTTATGCAACGGGTTAAGAAATTATTTTGACTCAGTATATCCGAATATAGGACTTCGTGATTTAGAAAAAGCGGCTAACATGCAACATAAAGAAGCATGTTATGCTTACGGGTTAGTAATGTTCGCTTCTCACCAAAGTGAGAACAAGAACATCGGGCTACAACTATTAAACAAAACATTCCCACAAGTGACGGAGTCGATAATTGGGGTAAGAAATGAGGTTTTTAGGTTATTACGAGACTGTTGGTTATTACGTAACCCTCGTCCCTTTGACGACGTTACAACACGCTGTCTTATCAACGGCCATAACGGTTATGTTCCACAAGACCAAGGATGGGAAGTAGTCCTAGTAAAACCAGAATGCATGACTTGTTTCTGGACGTATGAATTACGTGTCTTTATTGCCTTTTCTGAACGACTTGTGTACTAGCTAGAATTATCTTCACAACTATCTTGTATCAAAGTTATTGTGTGCTATATTTCATGCTTTATGTAAAATAAGCGGTATTGTAAGTTTGTAAAATATTGTATAAAAGTTTGAACGCGAAATATTATTACAATCAGTTTTTCATATAGAAGTGTAGTAGTTGAATTGTATATTAGCTACTAAGTATGAACTTAACGGGTAGGTACTACCCGAATTTAAACTTATAAAACGCTAATATAAAGAAAAAGCTTTTATAAATGAGTTCATATTATGCTACGAAATACTATTAACTACTCTTAATATTCTGTATGATTAACTTGTTCCATTTGACTATTTTGAAGGAAATGGCACCGACTACTCGACACACCGTGAATATGAATGAAGAGGAATTCCGTACTTTTCTAGCTTCAAACATAGCCGCAGTACAGGCTGCGCTACATACCAACAATAACCTTGGATCTGGCAGTACAGGAAATCGTGTAGGATGCACCTACAAAGAATTCACTGCCTGTAAACCTTTGGAATTTGATGGAACCGAAGGACCGATCGGATTGAAACGGTGGACCGAGAAGGTCGAATCGGTGTTTGCCATAAGTAAGTGTACTGAAGAGGACAAAGTGAAGTACGCTACGCATACCTTCACATGTTCTGCGTTAACATGGTGTAATACCTATCTAGAGCAAGTGGGACAAGATGATGCGTACGCACTACCGTGGTCAGCATTCAAGCACTTGATGAATGAGAAGTACCGTCCCAGAACCGAGTTCAATAAGCTCAAGATAGAACTTAGAGGGTTACGAACCCAAGGATTTGATATTACCACGTACGAAAGACGATTCACAGAATTGTGCCTATTGTGTCCGGGAGCATTCGAAGATGAGGAAGAGAAGATCGACGCGTTTGTGAAAGGATTACCGTAAAGAATCCAAGAAGATATAAGTTCACACGAGCCCGCCTCCATACAACAGGCATGTAGAATGGCTCACAAACTAGTGAACCAGATTGAAGAAAGAATTAAAGAACAGACTGCTGAAGAGGCCAATGTGAAGCAAGTCAAAAGAAAGTGGGAGGAAAACGGTGATAAGAATCACCAATACAACAACAACAGCAATTACAACAATAATCGCAACAATTATCCCAACAATCGCAACATCAATCGCAACTACAACAAACGGCCCAACAACAACAACAACAACAACAACAGCAACTACAACAATCATCCCAACAACAATAATAACCGCAACAACAACAACAATCAGAAGCAGCTATGCCAAAGGTGTGAAAAGTATCACTCGGGGTTCTGCACCAAATTTTGCAACAAGTGTAAAAGAAATGGTCATAGCGCGGCGAAGTGTGAGGTCTACGGACCAGGGGTTAATAGAACGAAAGGAACAAATGGTGTCGGAACTAGTAATGGCGGAGCATGTAGTGTCGGAGCAAGTTATGCCAATGTAGTTTGTTATAAATGTGGAAAACCGGGCCACATTATTAGAAATTGCCCGAACCAGGAGAACACGAATGGACAAGGCCGTGGAAGAGTTTTCAATATTAATGCGGCAGAGGCACAGGAAGACCCGGAGCTTGTTACGGGTACGTTTCTTATTGACAATAAATCTGCTTACGTTTTATTTGATTCGGGTGCGGATAGAAGCTATATGAGTAGAGATTTTTGTGCTAAATTAAATTGTCCATTGACGCCTTTGGATAGTAAATTTTTACTCGAATTAGCAAATGGTAAATTAATTTCAGCAGATAATATATGTCGGAATCGAGAAATTAAACTGGTTAGCGAAACATTTAAGATTGATTTGATACCAGTAGAGTTAGGGAGTTTTGATGTGATAATCGGTATGGACTGGTTGAAAGAAGTGAAAGCAGAGATCGTTTGTTACAAAAATGCAATTCGCATTATACGAGAAAAAGGAAAACCCTTAATGGTGTACGGAGAAAAAGGCAACACGCAGCTACATATTATTAGTAATTTGAAGGCACAAAAACTAATAAGAAAAGGTTGCTATGCTGTTCTAGCACACGTCGAGAAAGTACAAACTGAAGAAAAGAGCATCAATGATGTTCCCATTGCAAAAGAATTCCCCGATGTATTTCCGAAAGAATTACCGGGATTACCCCCACATCGATCCGTTGAATTTCAAATAGATCTTGTACCAGGAGCTGCACCAATAGCTCGTGCTCCTTATAGACTCGCACCCAGCGAGATGAAAGAACTGCAAAGCCAATTACAAGAACTTTTAGAGCGTGGTTTCATTCGACCAAGCACATCACCGTGGGGAGCTCCTGTTTTGTTTGTCAAGAAGAAAGATGGTACATTCATGTTGTGTATCGACTACCGAGAGTTGAACAAACTTACCATCAAGAACCGCTACCCACTACCGAGAATCGACGACTTATTTGATCAACTACAAGGCTCGTCTGTTTATTCAAAGATTGACTTACGTTCCGGGTATCATCAAATGCGGGTGAAAGAAGATGATATTCCAAAGACTGCTTTCAGAACACGTTACGGTCATTACGAGTTTATGGTCATGCCGTTTGGTTTAACTAATGCACCAGCTGTGTTCATGGACCTTATGAACCGAGTGTGTGGACCATACCTTGACAAGTTTGTCATTGTTTTCATTGATGACATACTTATTTACTCAAAGAATGACCAAGAACACGGTGAACATTTGAGAAAGGTGTTAGAAGTATTGAGGAAGGAAGAATTGTACGCTAAGTTTTCAAAGTGTGCATTTTGGTTGGAAGATGTTCAATTCCTCGGTCACATAGTGAACAAAGAAGGTATTAAAGTGGATCCGGCAAAGATAGAAACTGTTGAAAAATGGGAAACCCCGAAAACTCCGAAACACATACGCCAGTTTTTAGGACTAGCTGGTTACTACAGAAGGTTCATCCAAGACTTTTCCAGAATAGCAAAACCCTTGACTGCATTAACGCATAAAGGGAAGAAATTTGAATGGAATGATGAACAAAAGAAAGCGTTTCAGTTATTAAAGAAAAAGCTAACTACGGCACCTATATTGTCATTGCCTGAAGGGAATGATGATTTTGTGATTTATTGTGACGCATCAAAGCAAGGTCTCGGTTGTGTATTAATGCAACGAACGAAGGTGATTGCTTATGCGTCTAGACAATTGAAGATTCACGAACAAAATTATACGACGCATGATTTGGAATTAGGCGCGGTTGTTTTTGCATTAAAGACTTGGAGGCACTACTTATATGGGGTCAAAATTATTATATATACCGACCACAAAAGTCTTCAACACATATTTAATCAGAAACAACTGAATATGAGGCAGCGTAGGTGGATTGAATTATTGAATGATTACGACTTTGAGATTCGTTACCGCCCGGGGAAGGCAAATGTGGTAGCCGATGCCTTGAGCAGGAAGGACAGAGAACCCATTCGAGTAAAATCTATGAATATAATGATTCATAATAACCTACTACTCAAATAAAAGAGGCGCAACAAGGAGTTTTAAAAGAGGGAAATTTAAAAGATGAAATACCCAAAGGATCGGAGAAACATCTTAATATTCGGGAAGACGGAACCCGGTATAGGGCTGAAAGGATTTGGGTACCAAAATTTGGAGATATGAGAGAAATGGTACTTAGAGAAGCTCATAAAACCAGATACTCAATACATCCTGGAACGGGAAAGATGCACAAGGATCTCAGGAAATATTTTTGGTGGCCGGGTATGAAAGCCGATGTTGCTAAATATGTAGGAGAATGTTTGACGTGTTCTAAGGTCAAAGCTGAGCATCAGAAACCATCAGGTCTACTTCAACAACCCGAAATCCCGGAATGGAAATGGGAAAACATTACCATGGATTTCATCACTAAATTGCCAAGGACTGCAAGTGGTTTTGATACTATTTGGGTAATAGTTGATCGTCTCACCAAATCAGCACATTTCCTACCAATAAGAGAAGATGACAAGATGGAGAAGTTAGCACGACTGTATTTGAAGGAAGTCGTCTCCAGACATGGAATACCAATCTCTATTATCTCTGATAGGGATGGCAGATTTATTTCAAGATTCTGGCAGACATTACAGCAAACATTAGGAACTCGTCTAGACATGAGTACTGCCTATCATCCACAAACTGATGGGCAGAGCGAAAGGACGATACAAACGCTTAAAGACATGCTACGAGCATGTGTTATTGATTTCGGAAACAGTTGGGATCGACATCTACCATTAGCAGAATTTTCCTACAACAACAGCTACCATTCAAGCATTGAGATGGCGCCGTTTGAAGCACTTTATGGTAGAAAGTGCAGGTCTCCGATTTGTTGGAGTGAAGTGGGGGATAGACAGATTATGGGTCCGGAGATTATACAAGAAACTACCGAGAAGATCATCCAAATTCAACAACGGTTGAAAACCGCCCAAAGTCGACAAAAGAGCTACGCTGACATTAAAAGAAAAGATATAGAATTTGAAATTGGAGAGATGGTCATGCTTAAAGTTGCACCTTGGAAAGGCGTTGTTCGATTTGGTAAACGAGGTAAATTAAATCCAAGGTATATTGGACCATTCAAGATTATTGATCGTGTCGGACCAGTAGCTTACCGACTTGAGTTACCTCAACAACTCGCGGCTGTACATAACACTTTCCACGTCTCGAATTTGAAGAAATGTTTTGCTAAAGAAGATCTCACTATTCCGTTAGATGAAATCCAAATCAACGAAAAACTCCAATTCATCGAAGAACCCGTAGAAATAATGGATCATGAGGTTAAAAGACTTAAGCAAAACAAGATACCAATTGTTACGGTTAGATGGAATGCTCGTAGAGGACCCGAGTTCACCTGGGAGCGTGAAGATCAGATGAAGAAGAAATACCCGCATCTATTTCCAGAAGATTCGTCAACACCTTCAACAGCTTAAAATTTCGGGACGAAATTTATTTAACGGGTAGGTACTGTAGTGACCCGAACTTTTCCATGTTTATATATATTAATTGAGATTGATATTTACATGATTAAATGTTTCCAACATGTTAAGCAATCAAACTTGTTAAGACTTGATTAATTGAAATATGTTTCATATAGACAATTGACCACCCAAGTTGACCGGCGATTCACGAACGTTAAAACTTGTAAAAACGACATGACGATATATATATGGATATACATATGGTTAACATGAGATTATGATAAGTAAGTATCTCCATAAGTATATTAACAATGAGTTATATACATATAAACAAGACTACTAACTTAAGGATTTCGAAACGAGACATATATGTAACGATTATCGTTGTAACGACATTTAAATGTATATATATCATATTAAGATATATTAATATATCATAATATCATGATAATATAATAATTTAACATCTCATTAGATATAATAAACAATGGGTTAACAACATTAATTGAGATCGTTAACTTAAAGGTTTCAAAACAACACTTACATGTAACGACTAACGATGACTTAACGACTCAGTTAAAATGTATATACATGTAGTGTATTTAGATGTATTAAAATACTTTTGGAAGACTTCAAGACATATATCAAAACACTCATACTTAAAAAAAATGGTTACAGTTACTTTTCCATTCTTTTCTTTCATCAAGAATTCTAGTCGTATTCTTACCCGTATTATACACAGCTTCAAAACGTACTTACTATGAGTATATACTAATAGGAACTAGCATGGAATTCCACTCTTGATTATGTCATGTATGACTAATCAATTTTAACTTCTACCATAAGCTAGTCAACTAACTAGAACTCCTTTTAACCCCACTCACCACTCACCAATTACCACTCATCATTCACTCCATTTCACTTCCAATTCTCTTTCTAATTCTCTCTCAACACACACATACACACACACTATTATGAACGTATTTTTCCAGTAGTTAATCATCATCTTCATCAAAAATCACTTCAAGAATCAAGCTATAATCATCATAGGAAGAACACTTCAAGAACACTTCAAAAATCCCTTCAAGTTTACTAATTTACTTCCAAGCTTTCTAATCCATTCCAAGTAATCATCTAAGATCAAGAAACCTTTGTTATATACAGTAGGTTATCTTTCTTATTCAAGGTAATATTCATATTCAAACTTTGATTCAATTTCTATAACTATAAACTATCTTAATTCGAGTAAAAATCTTACTTGAACTTGTTTTTGTGTCATGATCCTACTTCAAGAACTTTCAAGCCATCCAAAATCCTTTGAAGCTAGATAATTTCTTGTCACTTCCAGTAGGTTTACCTACTAAACTTGAGGTAGTAATGATGTTCATAACATCATTCGATTCATATATATAAAACTATCTTATTCGAAGGTTTAAACTTGTAATCACTAGAACATAGTTTAGTTAATTCTAAACTTGTTCGCAAACAAAAGTTAATCCTTCTAACTTGACTTTTAAAATTAACTACACACATGTTATATATCTATATGATATGCTAACTTAATTATTTAAAACCTGGAAACACGAAAAACACCGTAAAACCAGATTTACGCCGTCGTAGTAACACCGCGGGCTGTTTTGGGTTAGTTAATTAAAAACTATGATAAACTTTGATTTAAAAGTTGTTATTCTGAGAAAATGATTTTTATTATGAACATGAAACTATATCCAAAAATTATGGTTAAACTCAAAGTGGAAGTATGTTTTCTAAAATGGTCATCTAGACGTCGTTCTTTCGACTGAAATGACTACCTTTACAAAAACAACTTGTAACTTATTTTTCCGACTATAAACCTATACTTTTCTGTTTAGATTCATAAAATAGAGTTCAATATGAAACCATAGCAATTTGATTCACTCAAAACGGATTTAAAATGAAGAAGTAATGGGTAAAACAAGATTGGATAATTTTTCTCATTTTAGCTACGTGAAAATTGGTAACAAATCTATTCCAACCATAACTTAATCAACTTGTATTGTATATTATGTAATCTTGAGATACCATAGACACGTATACAATGTTTCGACCTATCATGTCGACACATCTATATATATTTCGGAACAACCATAGACACTCTATATGTGAATGTTGAAGTTAGCTATACAGGGTTGAGGTTGATTCCAAAATATATATAGTTTGAGTTGTGATCAATACTGACATACGTATACACTGGGTCGTGGATTGATTCAAGATAATATTTATTGATTTATTTCTGTACATCTAACTGTGGACAACTAGTTGTAGGTTACTAACGAGGACAGCTGACTTAATAAACTTAAAACATCAAAATATATTAAAAGTATTGTAAATATATTTTAAACATACTTTGATATATATTTATATATTGTTATAGGTTCGTGAATCAACTAGTGGCCAAGTCTTACTTCCCGACTAAGTAAAAATCTGTGAAAGTGAGTTATAGTCCCACTTTTAAAATCTAATATTTTTGGGATGAGAATACATGCAGGTTTTATAAATGATTTACAAAATAGACACAAGTACGTGAAACTACATTCTATGGTTGAATTATCGAAATCGAATATGCCCCTTTTTATTAAGTCTGGTAATCTAAGAATTAGGGAACAGACACCCTAATTGACGCGAATCCTAAAGATAGATCTATTGGGCCTAACAAACCCCATCCAAAGTACCGGATGCTTTAGTACTTCGAAATTTATATCATATCCGAAGGGTGTCCCGGAATGATGGGGATATTTATATATATGCATCTTGTTAATGTCGGTTACCAGGTGTTTACCATATGAATGATTTTTATCTCTATGTATGGGATGTGTATTGAAATATGAAATCTTGTGGTCTATTGTTACAATTTGATATATATAGGTTAAACCTATAACTCACCAACATTTTTGTTGACGTTTAAAGCATGTTTATTCTCAGGTGAATACTAAGAGCTTCCGCGGTTGCATACTAAAATAAGGACAAGATTTGGAGTCCATGTTTATATGATATTGTGTAAAAACTGCATTCAAAAAACTGATTTCGATGTAACATATTTGTATTGTAAACCATTATGTAATGGTCGTGTGTAAACAGGATATTTTAGATTATCATTATTTGATAATCTACGTAAATCTTTTTAAACCTTTATTTATGAAATAAAGGTTATGGTTTGTTTTAAAAATGAATGCAGTCTTTGAAAAACGTCTCATATAGAGGTCAAAACCTCGCAACGAAATCAATTAATATGGAATGTTTTTAATCAATAAGAACGGGACATTTCACCGGGCATGAAACGTGATGTTGTAAAGTACGTTGAGCAATGCGTCACGTGTTTACAAGTTAAGTCCGAGCACCAAAAGCCGTATGGTAAGTTACAACCGTTAGAAATCCCGAAGTGGAAATGGGAGCACATTACCATGGATTTCATCACAAAGTTACCTAAAACGGCGAGAACCCAATTTGATTCGATTTGGGTGATAGTTGATCGATTGACGAAAAGTGCTTTGTTTCTTCCCATTCGGGAAGTGATATCGTCGGAGACCTTGGCTAAGTTGCTTATCAAGGAAGTCATCTCACGACACGGAGTTCCTATATCGATTATTTCGGATCGAGATACTCGTTTTACATCTCGGTTTTGGGAAACGTTTCATGAAGATATGGGTACACAATTAAAATTGAGCACGGCGTATCATCCTCAAATGGACGGTCAAACCGAACGTACGAATCAAACTTTGGAGGATATGTTACGGGCGTGTATTATTGATTTTGGTGGTAGTTGGGACGAGCACTTACCTTTGGTGGAATTCTCGTACAATAATAGTTATCATACTAGTATCGAGATGCCACCTTACGAGATGCTTTATGGGCGGAGGTGTCGAACTCCGATTTGTTGGGATGAAATTGGTCAAAGAGAGATCGGGAGTACCGATTTGGTATTGGAGACGAATAGCAAAATTGATGTGATTCGAGAGCATTTGAAAAAGGCTCAAGATAGGCAAAAGTCGTATGCCGACAAACGTAGACGAACGATCGAATTTCAAGAAGGTGACATGGTGATGCTTAAGGTTTCGCCATGGAAAGGTATTATTCGATTTCGAAAATGGGGAAAGTTAGCTCCTCGGTTTATTGGGCCATTTAAGGTTTTAAATCGTGATGGTGAAGTCGCGTATCGTTTGGAATTACCCGAAAAGCTTGCGGGGATTCATAATACATTCCATGTTTCCCATCTCCGTAAGTGCCTTGCGGATGATTCATCGTGGCTACCATTAGACGAAATTGAGCTAAAAAATAAGTTAGAGTATATTGAGGAGCTGATTGCCATACTCGATGAGAAGGTCAAAAGGTTGAGAAATAAAGAAGTGAGGACTTTTAAAGTTCAATGGCGTCGTAGTAAAGGTTCCGAGTTTACTTGGGAGCCCGAAGAGTTTGTGTTGGTTTATCTTCCTTCTTTTCATGCGGCGTGGATCGCGAGGACGCGCTCCGATTCAAGTGGGGGAGAGTTGTAAGATCCGAGTATTTTTCCTTGTACATACGTGTGTTTAAGATTCTTGAAGTGGAAGTTTTTTTGTACTTAATTAAAATGCAAAAGAAGCTGAACTGGGCATTTGGCGTGCCGCGCGGCCTTATGGCGCGTCGCGCCATTACGGGCTGAAAGATTCTTCCTTCTTTTTAAATTAGATATTTTGGGGGCAATTTGGTAAAATCACTTTGGGGTCCGACTTTAAGGCCCCAAATCAGTTGTTGGAGTCTCCTTTACTCCATTTCCATCTACCTTATCACTTACCATTAAATCCTAGAGAGAGAGGAAGTTCTAGAGTGAGAGAGCTCCATTAAAGGAAGAAGGAAGTTGAATCGGGTCTTAGTGCGAGTTCTAAAGTCGTTCATCTAGTTGCTAGCTACGTGGTGATTGTGTTGGTAAGTTATAAAACCTAATTTATTACTTTAATTGTATTAAGGGTTAGGGTTTGGGTTATTGGCACATAAAAACCCATTTGTTAGTGAATTAGGGGTTTTTGGGTGAATTTGGGTCTTGTAGACTCAAAGTTGACTAACTAGGGTTTTCTAAGTACTAATCGATGTTTATGAGCTTAAATTAGTTAGTTAAATCACTAGCACACTTAAATATATGTAAAGGGGTGTTAAGTGGGTTAGTGGGTGACCCGAAATGGGTGTATTGACTTTAAATGGTCAAATGGGTCATGATGGACCTAAGTGGGTAAATGTATGTGTTTGATGCATAAACCTTGTATTGAAAAGTGTCTTAGGACCTAACTTGGATAATGATTATGGTTTTAGGGATGTTAACCCAAATATTAGGGTTAGAGTTGCAAACGGGTCAAAATTGCACCATGGGTCAAGATAACCCTAGAATGGAGTTTTAGTGGGTTGACCAACTTGAGTTTGTGATTGATTTTATGTATAATGTAATAGGTACATTACATTGAAGGTTCTCGGACTTGATTATCTTTCACCGAAGGCGTAAGGTGAGTGGAATAATTATATATGTAGGTATATAATGTATCTATTTGTTGTAGCGTGAAATGTGTAGTGTCGAGGTGCTAAGACACCACGTTTCACGTGATGAGTGAAGCATCGAGGAGTTAAGATGCCACTCGGGGTGAAGTATCGAGGTGTTAAGATGCCACCTAGGGGTGTACTGTCGAGGTGTTAAGACACCACTCCGTAAAATAATAAGTGAAGCATCGAGGTGTTAAGATGCCACTCGGGGTGAAGTGCCGAGGTGTTAAGGTGCCACCCTAGGGGTTAGTGATACGAGGTGATAAGTACCCTAACGGATGTTATGAACACCGATGGCATTTTCGCGAGCGCTATTCCCTTGTACGATTGGTTAACCATGGTTATTTGTGTTGTAAGTGTAAGCATAATATATTATTCGAATTATATTATATGCGTTGCTATGCTAGCTTGTGGTATTGGAGATTTCTAGCTTGTATTCGAGATTATAAGCTAATTGTGTTGCTAGCATGTATGCGGTGTTTGAGTAAGTGATTTGCAAGTAGGTATATTATATATGTATGTGTATAATTATTGCATTCACTAAGCTTTGCTTACCCTCTCGTTGTTTACCTTTTTATAGATTCGGTTGTGGACAAGGGTAAAGGCATCATCTTGGATTAGAGATCCCGTCGTTGCTAGGGAATGCTTTTGGGCTATTTAGCTTTTGGAGTATCGACCGAGACTTGGGTAGTTTAATCCCAAACACCATGCTCGTAGTGTAGTTTGGTACTTAAACTTTTGATGGTCGAAACTCATATTTTGAATTAAACTCGTAAAACGGCCGATGTGGGACCCGCTTCGTAAAACTTATATTTATTAATGGAATGTGTTAGTTTTACATATTGGAATATGTTGTTAAAAGCGTTTTGTCTAATTATGTCGGGAAGTGGCCAATCTTTTTAGCATTTCAAGACTTTTTGGACAGACCAGAATGGCGCGCCGCGCGGCCTTCTGGCGCGCCGCGCCATATGCTGTTCCAGCAAAATTTCTTTTTTATTTGATATTTTCCGCAGGTTCATTTGTATTTTGGTTTGGGTCGTTACAACTTTCAAGTTTTCAAACGTATCGGACTTCTCTTTCAAAAACATTACCCAAGAGAATCTTGAATAATCATCAGTTACAACCAGACAATACTTACTCCCATCAATGCTTTCAAAATGGATTGGACCGAAGAGATCCATATGTAACAATTCAAGTGGAGCGGAGATTGGATTATACTTTACTAACTTATGACCTTTCTTGCTCTGTTTACCCTTCTTACATGGAACACATGTACCTGGAATCTGAAAAGATCGAAGATCAACACCTTCTACAAGATTGTTGTGAACCAGATAGTTCATCTTCCGAAAACGTAAATGACCCATGCGTTTGTGCCACGTAATAGAATCTTGTTCAGTCGCTTTAGAAACAAAAGCTTGATGATGTTCAGCAGTTGAAGTAGCAACATTCATATCTAGCATATATAAATCAGCTTGTCTAGGAGCCTTCATCAAAAACATTTCAAGAGGAATCAAAAACGCTGGCTTCAAAATGTAGCTGAATTCGTCATCAAATGCTACCTTGAACGATTTTTCACATATTTGTGAAACCGACAACAAATTATTTGCAAGCTCTTGACAATAGTTCACTTTATCAAAACTAATTTTTTCATTTTTCAATAAACCCTGAGCTGAAATGTGACCTCCTTTATCTCCAGCAAAAGCTACATAACCTCCCTTAATTGGGTGTACATCTAAAAGAAGAGATAGCTGTCCAGTCATATGTCTCGAAGCGCCGCTATCCACTATCTAGGTGTTGTTTGCTGGTACCCTGGTTCCCTGCATATCACATTAAGAAAATTAATTGATAATGGGAACCCACGCCCGGGCGGCAGTAGGTTGTCCATTAACACCCATAGCTTGAACTTCCATCCATTTCCCATTTGAGTCAGGTGGAATCTCATCATTAGAAACCGTAAACTTAGACAGTTTAGAAGTAGCAATATTGCTCTTCTAGTTTTTCACATTTTGCTCATCTACGGAGCGATTCGCTCGTGGTCTGGTACGAGAAAAGTATTTTCGACGACTAGCATTTTGCAAAGGCAATCGTGCCTTTTGTAACGACCCGCACTTTTTCGATCGTTCTATACTTATAAGATTAATATTTACATAAATTAAACCTTACCAACATGATAAGCAATCCAAATTGTCGAGATTTATATTTCCGAAAAGAGTTTACACAACGTTTGACCGTCTAGTTTGACCGATGATATCACGAACTATATAACATATGATAATTATACGTTTGTGTATATATATGTATATATACATATTTAACATGATCTAAGAATGTTTTAATATCTCATTTTGTATTAATAACAATAAGTTATAAGTATATTTTAAAACTACTAACTTAAGTTTTCAAAACGATAACTATACGTAATGTTTTTCGACGTAAATACTTATAACCTATATTACTTATACATGCATCGTATAGATATGTATTTTATCACTTTTAAAGGGCTTACATACATAAAATAATATAAGTATATTTACAAAAGATAGCAATATTTGAATCCTCGTTCCGTTTCCTCAAAGATTTCTATACGTATACCTAGAGTATATGTACCCGTATCATACGCAGCTTCTAGATGTATTTACTATTGGTATATACCAATAAAAATCTGCTCCTTAGCAGCCTTAAATGATTAAGAAACATGTGGAACCAACCATTTGTCAAGTAGCATGAATTATTTAGCAAGAAAACAAAGTTAGGTATTTTTTTTCCTTTATAACCTAAAAACGTTTTTATTCATGCACACCATTTCTTCACCCCATTTTCTCATACTTACACTTCCATTTATCTCTCTAAATACTCTTAACTTCATACTTGATCATCTCCAAGCATTTTCCCCATCATTTAGCTTCAAAAACCTTACTTAATCACCATAAGAAAACCATACAAAAACACTTCAAGAAATCCTTCCAAGAACACAAACTTACTTCCAATCTTTCATCCAATTCCATCACCCTTTTGGTTCTAGCTTTTTACTCCTCTTTTACAGCAACCTTGTCCAAGGAATTTGAGGTAGAATCTATGTTCATAACCTTATTCGATTCATATATATATAGCTATCTTATTTTGTGGTATAAAATTTTAACAACAAGAACATAGTTTGAATGTTTTCAAACTTGTTTGCAAACTAAATAGATCCTTCTAACTTAACTTTTAAAATACTTCAAGACCTGTAATATATCATAAATATATGCTAATTTAACAAGGTATAACTTGGTTTTTCAAAGAACACCTTAAAAACTGAATTTACGACGTCGGAGTGCAACCGGGGGCTGTTTTGGGTTGGATAATTAAAAACCATCTTAAACTTTGAATTGGAGGTTTATTTTCTGGAAAAATGATTTTTACTATGAATATGATAACACATAAAAATTTCATGATTTAACTCAAAGTATAAGTATTTTTAGAAAAATAATCATTTAAGGTTGTTTACATGATGGAAAATGATTAACTTCATAAGTTTCACTAAAGTTTGACCTATGACCTGTGATTTCGAATACAAACTAAGGTATTTACAGTTCATAGTCTTAAAGAGGGACTCGATCCAAGGAAGTGACAAGTTGAATCAACGAAAACGGAGTTGTAACGAAGAAACTATGACCAAAACGAGATCGGATATCTAAGACTTGTTTAACTTCGGGATTAATTGGGAAAAATTAAATAAAATCACATATTTCTAAGATAACATGATATTTTATATATATGTACTTATAATTCAATTTTATATGATTCAGGATCACCCGCAAACAACACGAGAAGATTAATCATAAGATCCCATGTTTGTACGCAACACGTCATTTGACAACACCGGTACTTTATGTACGCAACACGTCATTTGACAACACCGGTACCGTGGGTCAAGATTACTCTCGACCAATACATATACGATGGGGTTTTATTTATTTCGTTAGGGGGTTTTATTTATTTCATTGCGGGTATATTAAACATCTAAAAATGAACCATTAAAATTGAATTACTAACAACGAACTGCTAACTACGGACTAAGGAATTATTCAAAGTATTAAAAGTATAACAAGTATATATATATGACATTTGTTTAAAAAGAAAAGGTATTGATATATTATATATGGATAGGTTCGTGATATCAACCGGAGACCAAGTCAAATTATATATATCTTCAAGACAACAGTGAGTATATAGTCCCACTTTTAAACTCTAAATATTTCGGGATGAGAATACATGTATTTTATGTTTTACGATATGGACACAAGTAACTGAAAAATATATTCTACGTTGAGTTGTACCACTGGCATACTTCCCTGTAGCTTGGTAACTGTTATTTACAGCGGTATTGTAAACGCGAATCCTGTTGATAGATCTATCGGGCCTGACAACCCCAACCGGACTGGACGACCAGTATTCAACGGTTGCACAGTACTTCGTTTCGTGACTACACTTGGTACGGTGTAGTAAGATTTCATAATAAAGGGAATATGCGACGTGATTAAATGTTAAGTATGGTTACCAAGTGCTCAACCACTTAGAATATTTTTATTAAAATGTTTATATATGAAATCTTGTGGTCTATATTTATATCGCTGCCGGCATTAAACCTATATCTCACCAACTTTATGTTGACGTTTTAAACATGTCTATTCTCAGGTGATAATTAGAAGTTTCCGCTGCATCATGTTGAATCTAAGCAGGATCTTGCGTACGCATATTTGTGTCAAAAATAAGACTGCATATCCAAGAACTTGTGTTGTAAAATATGCTAGAAATCGGGTTGTTATTATCATTTGTAAAGTTTGTAAGTCGAAGATTATCGCTAAACGATAATTATCTTTATTTTGTCCAAAGCTTGTATCAAAAATAAGGATCATGGTTTGTAATGTATAATATATGCAGTTTTTCTTTAAAAAAATGTCGCATATAGAGGTCAATACCTCGCAATGAAATCATACGTTATCTAACACGTTCTTATGGTTAAGGACGGGTTATGACATGTGGTATCAGAGCGGTGGTCTTAGCGAACCAGGTTTGCATTAGTGTGTCTAACTGATAAGTCGTTAGGATATATTAGTAAGTCTGGACTTTGACCGGGTTTGATTTAAAAACCATTGCTTATCATTGTTGGTTAAAATTTATATGTAAATATTATGTAGTACTAATGGGTTAGTTGTTGTGTGATAGATGTCGGGCTCAAAACTTATCATCACGTTCAGCGGCTCCAAACCAGAATCTTCAGATGGTGTTCCAGTCATTAACCTATCCGATGACAAAAATAATATCTTTGGGGAAGACTCACAAATTCCGGATGAACCGACTATAGAGAACCCGGAAAGTGAACCCGAGGAGGAAAGTGAACCCGAGGAGGAAAGTGAACCCGAGGAGGAAAGTGAACCCGAGGAAGAAATACAGGAAATTACAAAAGACGAGTTCGAACTAGGAAAGAAACGAAAGGCTAATGAATTAGAAAATTCAAATCCCGAGTTTAGTAAGGATGATGTGGCACCAACTCCACTAGACACTACCACCCCTATTCCCGCTATTCCTATTCGTTCTATCCCGGCATCCAGTTCTTTAGTCCCACAGCCAAAATATAGGCAGACAGCCAGGATAAGCGTTAAGCGATTCTTTGAACCTAAACGTCCTAGAAAATAGACCAAACGATGCGCTGCCGTATTAAACCATGGGATCATATAATGTTTTGTATAATATTTTTAGTGTGGTTTGTTTAATGTTCGATGTAAGATAAGCATATGTAAAATAGTGAAGTGTGAAATGCAATAATTTTCCATGGTTAAGTATTATTTAGATGGTAGTAATTGATTCTGTACTAAGCTATTAAGTATGGACATTAACGGGTAGGTACTACCCTAGATATAATTATAAAACGCTAATAAGAAGAAAAGGCTTTTATAATAATACCTGGTTCATATTATTAATAAGCTATAATGTACTGTAAATATACACTACATCTATAATATTCCATGTGAATAATTATTTTCTTTTCATTCTTATAGAAGAATATGGCGCGATTGAACCGAATGACGGAACAAGAAATCCAGGAACTCATCAATCAGCGAGTGAACGACAGAATGTTATGGGTCGAGGCTGCAAGAGGTGCTGCAGTTAACCCAAATCCTCATGTGGGGTGCACTTGCAAAACTTTTCAAGCTTGCAAGCCCTCATCATTCAGTGGAACAGAAGGACCGATCGGTTTAACCCGGTGGATAGAAAAGATGGAGACTGTGTTTAAAATCAGTGGTTGTGTTGAAAAGGACATGACCAAGTATGCATCGTGCACTTTACAAGATAGTGCACTCACGTGGTGGAAAAATTATGTGAAGGCTGTAGGAGGAGATGTAGCTTATGATACTCCGTGGGAAGAATTCAAAACAATGTTAATCAACGAATATTGTCCAAGGAACGAGGTTAGGAAGTTGGAAGTTGAGTTACGAAGTCTGAAGGTTATTGGTACTGAAATCACCAACTACAATCAGCGATTCATGGAATTAGTTTTGCTATGTCCTGAATTGGTTCCAACCGAAGAACGGAAGATTGAAATGTACAAAGATGGTTTGCCCAAAAAGGTCAAGGCAAATGTTACAGCATCGAAACCTAAGACAATTCATGAAGCTATAACCATGGCAAACGAGCTAATGGATCAGGTCATCATGGATAAGAAAGTATCCAATACTGATGTGAAGGTATCAGGTAACAAAAGAAAGTGGAATGGAAATTATGATCGAGGTAACCAACAACAATCTTTTAAGAAACAAGAAAACACGCAAGGTGCGGGTAGTGGTTTAAGCTTTGGTTATAAAGGACAAAATCCTTTATGCAACCGATGCCACAAACATCACTCTGGTTACTGTAATGTGGTATGCAACAAATGTAATCGAAAGGGTCATCTTGCTGAAGATTGTAGGGCTCTCGTTACAAATACAAATGGTACCAAGACTCCTGCCACCAATGCAAATAGAACTGCTTTGGCTACCATTACTTGTTTTGGGTGTGGAAAACAAGGTCACTATAAGAGCCAGTGCCCGAATCCAGAGAAGAATATCGGACCTGCACGTGGGAGAGCATTTGTTATTAATGCTAGAGAGGCATGTGAAGACCCGGAGCTTGTTACGGGTACGTTTACCATTAATAACTTATCCGCATCTATTATATTTGATACTGGTGCTAATAGAAGTTACGTGTGTAGAGACTTTCACGCTAAATTGAATTGTTCATCATTACCTCTAGATGCTAAGTACATGATTGAGTTAGCTAATGGTAAACTAATTAAAGCCGATAAAATTTGCCGTGATTGTAAAATAAATTTAGCCGGAGAAACATTTAAGATTGATTTGATACCCGTAGAATTAGGAAGTTTTGATGTAATAATCGGCATGGACTGGATGTCCAAAATAGGAGCTGAAGTTGTGTGCGCCAAGAAGGCAATTCGCATTCCTCGTAAGGATAAAACGCCAGTAATGATTTATGGAGAGAAGGGTAAATCAAAGCTAAAACTCATTAGTTATTTGAAAGCTCAAAATTGCTTGAAGAAAGGGTGCTATGCTATCTTAGCACATGTTAATAAAGTCGAAAAGAAAGAAAAACAGAAGTGCATCAATGACGTGCCTGTGGCAAGAGATTTTCCTGAAGTATTTCCGGAAGAGTTGCCGGGATTACCTCCATTTAGATCTGTAGAATTTCAAATAGATCTTGTACCAGGAGCTGCACCGGTTGCCCGTGCTCCATATAGACTTGCACCGTCCGAGTTAAAAGAACTTCAGAGTCAGTTAAAAGAATTACTGGATCGTGGATTCATACGACCAAGTACTTCACCGTGGGGAGCTCCAATTTTATTCGTCAAGAAGAAAGACGGATCTTTCCGAATGTGTATAGATTATCGTGAATTAAATAAGTTAACTATCAAGAATCGGTATCCACTACCGAGAATTGACAACTTATTTGATCAACTCCAAGGATCATGTGTGTACTCGAAAATTGACCTAAGATCGGGCTATCATCAATTACGTGTCAAAGAAGAAGATATACCGAAAACTGCTTTTCGGACACGCTACGGTCATTACGAATTTTTGGTCATGCCGTTTGGATTGACGAATGCGCCAGTTGTATTCATGGACCTCATGAATCGAGTTTGTAGTCCATATTTAGATAAGTTTGTTATCGTTTTCATTGATGATATTCTTATCTATTCCAAGAGTGAGCAAGAGCATGAGCAGCATTTAAGGTTGATATTAGAGTTGTTGAGAAAAGAACAGCTATATGCTAAATTTTCTAAATGTGCTTTCTGGTTGAAAGAAGTGCAATTTCTTGGCCACGTTGTTAGTAGCAAAGGAATTCAGGTTGATCCAGCAAAAATTGAAGCCATTGAAAAATGGGAGACTCCTAAGACACCAATGCAGATACGCCAATTTTTGGGTTTAGCCGGTTATTATAGAACGTTTATTCAAGATTTTTCCCGAATAGCTAAGCCGTTGACAGCGTTAACGCAAAAAGGGAAGAAATATGAATGGACTTCTGAGCAGGAGAGTGCATTTCAATTACTGAAAAAGAAGTTGACTACGGCGCCTATTTTATCGTTACCAGAAGGGAACGATGATTTTGAAATATATTGTGACGCTTCGCGACAAGGTTTTGGTTGCGTTCTTATGCAACGGAAGAAAGTTATTGCATACGCATCCCGACAATTAAAGATTCACGAGCGGAATTATACGACGCATGATCTAGAACTGGGAGCAGTCGTATTTGCATTGAAGATATGGAGACACTACTTGTATGGGGTTAAATGCACTGTGTTTACTGATCATAAAAGCCTTCAACATATTTTCGATCAAAAACAGCTGAACATGAGGCAACGTAGGTGGGTCGAGCTGATAAACGACTATGATTGTGAAATTCGTTATCATCCCGGGAAGGCGAACGTGGTGGCCGATGCTCTAAGCAGAAAGGAACGAGAACCAATTCGAGTACGAGCGATGAACATAAAAATTCGCATGAATCTCAACTCACAAATCAAAGAAGTTCAACGAGAAGCACTTACTAAAGAAAACATAAGAAATGAAATAATGAAGAAGTATGAGAAGCAACTCGTTATACGGGAAGACGGAATTCGATATTTTGCAAACCGTATTTGGGTACCGAAGTTGGGTGGATTAAGGAAGTTGATATTGAATGAGGCACATAAGACAAGATACTCGATACATCCTGGAGTTGGAAAGATGTATCAAGATCTTAAGACGCATTATTGGTGGCCTAATTTAAAGACAGACGTTGCAACATATGTTGGGGAGTGTTTAACTTGTTCCAAAGTCAAAGCAGAACACCAAAAGCCGTCAGGATTACTTCAACAACCAGAAATCCCAGAATGGAAATGGGACGGTATTACCATGGATTTCATCACGAAGTTACCAAAGACTGCCTGGGGATACGACACTATTTGGGTAATTGTTGATCGTCTTACCAAATCTGCACATTTCTTGCCTATAAAGGAAACGGATAGAATGGAGAAATTATTACGATTATATATAAAGGAAATAGTTTCAAGGCATGGAATACCTATTTCCATTATATCTGATCGTGATAGTAGATTTACCTCAAAGTTCTGGCAATCACTACAGGAGGCACTAGGAACTCGTTTGGATATGAGTACCGCATATCATCCGCAAACCGACGGGCAGAGTGAAAGAACAATTCAGACTCTTGAAGACATGCTCAGGGCATGTGTGATCGATTTTGGAAACGGATGGGATAAATATCTACCGTTAGCAGAATTCTCGTATAATAATAGTTATCATGCGAGCATTGGAGCTGCGCCATTCGAAGCATTGTATGGAAGGAAGTGTAGATCTCCTATCTGTTGGAATGAAGTAGGAGATCGACAATTAACGGGTCCCGAGATCATACACGAAACGACTGAGAAGATTGTACAAATCAAGGAGAGATTGAAAACAGCCCGTAGTCGCCAAAAGAGCTACGCCGAAGTTCGAAGGAAACCATTAGAGTTTCAGATCGGTGACATGGTTATGTTAAAAGTGTCACCATGGAAAGGTGTAATACGTTTCGGCAAAAGGGGTAAACTGAACCCAAGGTACGTAGGCCCGTTCAAGATTATTGAACGCATTGGACCGGTAGCTTATCGACTCGAGTTACCGCAACAACTCGCCGGAGTACATAATACCTTTCACGTCTCGAACCTTAAGAAGTGTCTTGCAAAGGAAGATCTCACCATTCCTCTTGAAGAAATCCATGTCGATGAGAAACTACAATTCATCGAAGAACCAATCGAAATCATGGACCGTGAAGTTAAACAGCTCAAGCAGAGCAACATACCGATCGTTAAGGTTCGTTGGAATGCTCGAAGAGGTCCTGAGTTTACTTGGGAACGAGAGGATCAGATGAAACAAAAGTATCCACACTTGTTTCTCGATGACGCAAAATAGGTACAATTTTAAAATTTCGGGACGAAATTTATTTAACGGGGAGGTAATGTAACGACCCGCACTTTTTCGATCGTTCTATACTTATAAGATTAATATTTACATAAATTAAACCTTACCAACATGATAAGCAATCCAAATTGTCGAGATTTATATTTCCGAAAAGAGTTTACACAACGTTTGACCGTCTAGTTTGACCGATGATATCACGAACTATATAACATATGATAATTATACGTTTGTGTATATATATGTATATATACATATTTAACATGATCTAAGAATGTTTTAATATCTCATTTTGTATTAATAACAATAAGTTATAAGTATATTTTAAAACTACTAACTTAAGTTTTCAAAACGATAACTATACGTAATGTTTTTCGACGTAAATACTTATAACCTATATTACTTATACATGCATCGTATAGATATGTATTTTATCACTTTTAAAGGGCTTACATACATAAAATAATATAAGTATATTTACAAAAGATAGCTATATTTGAATCCTCGTTCCGTTTCCTCAAAGATTTCTATACGTATACCTAGAGTATATGTACCCGTATCATACGCAGCTTCTAGATGTATTTACTATTGGTATATACCAATAAAAATCTGCTCCTTAGTAGCCTTAAATGATTAAGAAACATGTGGAACCAACCATTTGTCAAGTAGCATGAATTATTTAGCAAGAAAACAAAGTTAGGTATTTTTTTTTCCTTTATAACCTAAAAACATTTTTATGCATGCACACCATTTCTTCACCCCATTTTCTCATACTTACACTTCCATTTATCTCTCAAAATACTCTTAACTTCATACTTGATCATCTCCAAGCATTTTCCCCATCATTTAGCTTCAAAAACCTTACTTAATCACCATAAGAAAACCATACAAAAACACTTCAAGAAATCCTTTCAAGAACACAAACTTACTTCCAATCTTTCATCCAATTCCATCACCCTTTTGGTTCTAGCTTTTTACTCCTCTTTTACAGCAACCTTGTCCAAGAAATTTGAGGTAGAATCTATGTTCATAACCTTATTCGATTCATATATATATAGCTATCTTATTTTGTGGTATAAAATTTTAACAACAAGAACATAGTTTGAATGTTTTCAAACTTGTTTGCAAACTAAATAGATCCTTCTAACTTAACTTTTAAAATACTTCAAGACCTGTAATATATCATAAATATATGCTAATTTAACAAGGTATAACTTGGTTTTTCAAAGAACACCTTAAAAACTGAATTTACGACGTCGGAGTGCAACCGGGGGCTGTTTTGGGTTGGATAATTAAAAACCATCTTAAACTTTGAATTGGAGGTTTATTTTCTGGAAAAATGATTTTTACTATGAATATGATAACACATAAAAATTTCATGATTTAACTCAAAGTATAAGTATTTTTAGAAAAATAATCATTTAAGGTTGTTTACATGATGGAAAATGATTAACTTCATAAGTTTCACTAAAGTTTGACCTATGACCTGTGATTTCGAATACAAACTAAGGTATTTACAGTTCATAGTCTTAAAGAGGGACTCGATCCAAGGAAGTGACAAGTTGAATCAACGAAAACGGAGTTGTAACGAAGAAACTATGACCAAAACGAGATCGGATATCTAAGACTTGTTTAACTTCGGGATTAATTGGAAAAAATTAAATAAAATCACATATTTCTAAGATAACATGATATTTTATATATATGTACTTATAATTCAATTTTATATGGTTCAGGATCACCCGCAAACAACACGAGAAGATTAATCATAAGATCCCATGTTTGTACGCAACACGTCATTTGACAACACCGGTACTTTATGTACGCAACACGTCATTTGACAACACCGGTACCGTGGGTCAAGATTAATCTCGACCAATACATATACGATGGGGTTTTATTTATTTCGTTAGGGGGTTTTATTTATTTCATTGCGGGTATATTAAACATCTAAAAATGAACCATTAAAATTGAATTACTAACAACGAACTGCTAACTACGGACTAAGGAATTATTCAAAGTATTAAAAGTATAACAAGTATATATATGTGACGTTTGTTTAAAAAGAAAAGGTATTGATATATTATATATGGATAGGTTCGTGATATCAACCGGAGACCAAGTCAAATTATATATATCTTCAAGACAACAGTGAGTATATAGTCCCACTTTTAAACTCTAAATATTTCGGGATGAGAATACATGTATTTTATGTTTTACGATATGGACACAAGTAACTGAAAAATATATTCTACGTTGAGTTGTACCACTGGCATACTTCCCTGTAGCTTGGTAACTGTTATTTACAGCGGTATTGTAAACGCGAATCCTGTTGATAGATCTATCGGGCCTGACAACCCCAACCGGACTGGACGACCAGTATTCAACGGTTGCACAGTACTTCGTTTCGTGACTACACTTGGTACGGTGTAGTAAGATTTCATAATAAAGGGAATATGCGACGTGATTAAATGTTAAGTATGGTTACCAAGTGCTCAACCACTTAGAATATTTTTATTAAAATGTTTATATATGAAATCTTGTGGTCTATATTTATATCGCTGCCGGCATTAAACCTATATCTCACCAACTTTATGTTGACGTTTTAAACATGTCTATTCTCAGGTGATAATTAGAAGCTTCCGCTGCATCATGTTGAATCTAAGCAGGATCTTGCGTACGCATATTTGTGTCAAAAATAAGACTGCATATCCAAGAACTTGTGTTGTAAAATATGCTAGAAATCGGGTTGTTATTATCATTTGTAAAGTTTGTAAGTCGAAGATTATCGCTAAACGATAATTATCTTTATTTTGTCCAAAGCTTGTATCAAAAATAAGGATCATGGTTTGTAATGTATAATATATGCAGTTTTTCTTTAAAAAAATGTCGCATATAGAGGTCAATACCTCGCAATGAAATCATACGTTATCTAACACGTTCTTATGGTTAAGGACGGGTTATGACACCTTTGATTCAAAAACTCTCCTATGATCACTTGATTCGGCAACTCTTGCCTCAGTATCCTGTTTAGGAACCTTAATCTTCACAGGAGAAATTGACCTATTGAAGTTCTTTCTCTTATACTCTCCATAGACAACGTTTGTCGTATGATTTTTAACACGAACTCCATCATTAACAGATGAACCTGTTTATGAGCATAAGATGATTTGCGATCATCATATGTGAGCTCAATCTTCTGTCTTGGTGATCTATATCTTCTAGGACAATTAGCAGCAATGTGTCCAAAAATAGCACAACTAAAATATTGACGAAACTCCCTATGTCCTCTAAATTCATACAAGTTATTAGAATTTGAAGATGACGGATCTTGTGTTCTTACTAACACAGGAGAATCATTTGTTTTATTTCTTGGAACAGGTGTAGGTGTAACAGGAGGAACCGGTCTATTAGTAAATCTAGGATTTCTCAAAATTTTAACAGGACCTTTCGGTGTTCTAACTCTACTTGACTTAGAGTTATCTCCTAACCTAGTTTTCCTATCTTCCTCATGATATCATCAGAAGTTGTATTCTTAGTTGAACTACATTTTTTATTCTTTTCAACATAATCTTCATTGCTAGGAGGGATACAATCTTCTGGTCGACCGTCCACTACGTTTGCATTAACAAATGTGTTCTGAAAAGGAGGAGATGCAGAACTATATCCTATACCCTTGCCCTTGGTGTCATTAAGTTCCACCATTAATGCATTCCATTGTGACGCACTTGCCCAACATTTCATTTTGATTGAAATTGCCTCTAAATCAGCTTTAACGCATTCATTTTCTTTCTTTAGTTCATTAATTGTGTAAACACGTTTAATTAAAGCTTGATTTATGTCAAAGTTATAACATTTAAGATCGTGAAGTTGTTTTTTATAAACTTTGATTTGCTCTTTTAATTCATTTTCAACCTTAGTGGTCACATGGTCAGCATGCCATTTTTCTTTCGTCTCCGCATATGCCTTTGTTAAATTATCTATTGTTACCTTAGATTCGGCACATTTAACACATTCAATAACAGTAGATGGATCAAAAGATACCTGTTGAGCATTATTTGATGAGAAAGTCTCAACCATAAATGCAAAGTAATCTATCTTCTTCCCATCATCGAGCTCATCTTCTGATTCTGACGAGTCTGTAAGAAACTCTGATGTATCAGCATCTTTACCCAAATGAATCTGCTCAAGTCTGTCCCAAATATCATTAGCTCTTGTCAAACCGTAAACCTTTTCAAGATCACTTTCTGATAAGCACATCTTCAGTAAATCTACTGCTTACTTGTTCAATGCTTCAAACTCAGATTGATCTACTCCAATATGATCAGCTTTATCTTCAACCTCTAATTCTGACGTCTTGTCCGAATCATCAACATCTGAACTTACACTCTCAAGATCTGAACCTTCACCCATAAAAACTAACATTTCCAATTCATCAGCAAACGTTTTACCCCATTTATCTAGTTCCTTGTCAGCATTAACCAATGTCTCTTCACTCTGATTAGCTTCTAGACTTTCTTCAAACACTGAGGTATCACCATAGTTATCCTTCCAACTGTTGAAGTAGTAGTCCTCTGATGATGTTGGTGAAATACTTCCAGATTCAGGTGTATGAGGAACTGAATCACGTGCCTTCTTGAATTTATCTTTAACCATCTTTTGAATCTTCTCTTTCCGAATGGTTCATGATAACTTTTCAGCTCTTTCAGCACGAGCAGTCAGCTTCTCAATTATACTTTGACCATTGACACAGTCTTCTTTTACTTCAGAAATCTTGTCCATGTTAGCTTTAGGTTGTTGATCATCAACATTCAATTTGATAGACCAATCATCATCGTCTCCATGAATGACAACTAAAGCTTTGTTCGGACCCTCACCCGTTTCAGCTTCATTTACTTTATCAGTAATGTAAATCTCACGCTTTGTAGTTTGACTCTGAGAAATGCAGTTCTGATTCTTGAAAAAATTATGATTACCCTGCTTCTTCTGTTTTGTGCAATGTCTTGAAAAATGACCTAATTCTCCACAGTTGTAGCAAGTAACAGTATTCATATCAAAACCCAATTTGGTATCTTTGGTCAGACTGATTGGTTTTCCAGTTCGCTCTTCGTAATCTCTAGCTCGTCTCACAAGATTTGCCATACCCCACATAATATCCATCTTTTCTGCTTCATCTTTATCAAGTTGATGATAATCTTCTGTTGTTAGATGAATGTTACCCACACGACCATCAAGATAAATATCATAAGAATTAATAAGGCTTGACAACAAAGCTATATCTTCACTAATCTTTTCTTTCCCAGCTTTCCTCAAGTTCTCGATCTTAAGTGCAGACAGAACATCTGATGCAGTCGTGTAGATGACTCAGTAGTATTGGAAGTAGGCTGTGATTGAGTATTGAGAGAACATGGTGAAACTTGTGGTGAATACTAAGGTTGTTGAAAAGGTGCACTGCTAACATTCAAACCATACATATTATGATTGTTCGTAACAAAAGCTGTTTGAAATGGTGCATGAGCTGACTTAGGCGGTGTGTAACCATTTGGACAATACATTTTCATGTCTTGAACTTGTTTAGACCTCTTGACTTTGTTTAACAACTCTAGTTCTTCTTCCTGAAGTCTTGCAATAAACGAGTTCGCTGTAGCAATAGCCAGTTCTCCACTGGTTTTCATAGTTAATACGAAGCCATTCCATTCTAAAGGTAATGCTCCAACTAGACATGTTACTTTGTCTTTTTCAGCAATGGTCACATCATGCTTGTGTAATTTAGCTAGCAAATGACGATATCTTTCAACCAATTCTGTAATAGACTCTCCAACTTGCCAGTGAAAACGATCAAACTCAGCTTTCAATTCCAAACCCTTTCTAGTTCTGTAAGATGCATTTCCTTCGTTAAAAGTACAAAGTGCTTCCTATATCTTGAACGAATTATCATGACACAGAAATTGATGAAAAATCGGACCATCAAGAGCACTTGTCAAATTACAGTACATCTTCTTTTCCAAATTATACTCTTCACGTTCTTCTGAAGGCATGTTATGTAACGTATACAATTCATTTGTAACAGGTAAACGTGGCTATTGAAATTCGGTTTCAATGTACTTCCAAAGCTTTATGTCCTGACCATCAGACCAAATCTTAAATCTCAACTTCCAAGTAGAATAGTTATCCATATTCATTAACCTTGGACATTTCGTACCACTTCCTAATTCACTCTCAGCAAGGAGTAATCGTTGAGTCACATTCATAATGCTCTGAACTAATGGTGCAGCCAACGCGTAATCGTTTGAATTAAACATCTTGAAAACTTTACCAAAGGTAAACCGTGCGGTTCAGGATATCAACTGTACGTGTGATAGTATCAACCGTACGTGTCACAAACTCAAGAGTACGTGTCATAGCTCAATTGTACGTGTCACAATTCAATTAAAAAAACCAATCACTAAGTCTCAAACGTGCGAGTGATGATCAACAGGTTTAATTCACACAAAGGCGAAATTAGTGAATCAAACCATAACTAGTGAATATGAGGAGCTTTTTGGGATTAAATTAGTCAAACCACAACAAGGATTATGTGATTAGATTAATGCCTAGAGCTATTATTCACTACTGGAGTGATTTGGGTTGAGAGAGAATCGGATTAGGGTTTACCAGATCTGAGTGTTGTGTGTGTGTGAGAGGCTTAACCTAAAATGAAGAACATAACACTTATATACCTCTGCTGTTGACTCACCCATACGAGTCATCCATCACACGTACGAGTTGGCTTCATCAGCCGTACGGTTGATCACTCACTCGTGTCTTCTCATTTAGATTATAATTGTGACTTAGCCCAACATTAGCCGTGCGTATGAGCCTGTCAGTCGTATGAGCCTGTCAGTCGTACGAGTGAGACTTCACTCGCACATCTGACTAAGTCTAACATAGTCAAACATCCATATCACGTTCTTGCAGTACCTATAACCGCATACAAACACAGATAGGATAATAACGAGCGATCATGGTATCCCATAAATTGAAGTACCTGCAATGGACATGGGTTAGATGTCTAGGGACTTACATAAAATGCATCAACAATACTTAAGACTTAACTTACATACTTTTAAACCCTTTTGGGACGATTTACTGACTTCGTAACTTTTGACCTAGGTTGAGGACCTTTCGGACCGACTTACTTGCTTACTTATCTCGTATCGACTTTTACCGCACTTTCACTGTGAGTTATAGCATCCTTTTTTACTTCAACTATTTTTGGGACTGAGAATACATGCACTTTTTATGTTTTACTTACTAGGCACGAGTACTTGAACTTTATATATGTGTGGGTTATATAATGGCATAAACTTTCTGTAACGACCCGGAAATTTCCGACCAAATTTAAACCTTAATCTCTATATGTTTCCGACACGGTAAGCAAAATCTGTAATTTTGAGTTTTGAAAGTTTGAAATCTATATTCGGATAATCAGTTACCCTTTGACCATGCCTGACGATTCACGAACAACTATTTGTAAATAGATAGGTATATATATATATATATATATATATATATATATATATATATATATATATAGATATATATATAGATATAATAATATGAAATATAAATTGAAATATAGTTGTTACATCAATGTTATTATATTCATTATTATCATTAATAACAATATCAAGACTGGTAAATTTAATAGATACGGATTTGGTATATATATATATATATACATATATATATAGTAATAGGGTATTATTATTATCAAAATCATTACAACTCAAATTAGAATTATTAACATAAATAATATTATTATTATCATTTTGTTTTTAAATTTTCTAAATATAATTACTATTATTATTATTATTAATACAATTATAACAAATACTATGTAATTATATAATAGATAAAAATTATAACAGCTAAATATAAATAAAACACGTATATAATTTATAAGATCTAAAAATCAGTTCTAAAATCTTCTTAAACTGTTTGTGATTGATAGCAACTGCCGTAAATTATGGAAATTAAAATGAATCACTCCAAAATTTTAAGGTGTCAGTTTCTACTTTATATTTTTATTTTTTTTATTTATTGGGTTTTTATCAGTTATAAAATCCATTTTTTTTTTTTCATGAGAGTAGGCTGTTAAACTATCCATTATCTTTATCGATTATAATCCAGTTGCTTCATTTGATCAAACCCACAACCAATCACCAAGTTAAACCCATATTATCACCACTCTACCCATCATAATACACCATAATCTCCACTCCATATAACTTGTGTTTCTCCTTCTGTTTTCTGATTCAGTTACCACCCTAATCCCACCTTTTATCTTCGACGACATCAACCAAAACCAACTGCAGCTGTTTCGGTCGCTTATCAACAAGAATCATCTAACTCAATCTTCCTCTTTCTCTCCTATTCTAGTCCGAGAGACATCACCAAATCACTACCACTTCTGCTATATAATAGATTACTACTATTATCTTTCTGTTCCAGGTATTTAGCCAACAACAATCAAAACCCATGTTTGATTTTTCTGCTTTCTTCACGAACACACAAAATCACAATAAACCCGAAAACCATCGGCCACCTCCACTCTAACGTTATCTTTCGTTAATCGAACACCACCATGATCCGTTGCAATAGACACCATCATGACTATCAAACCCTCATCCTCACCATGATAACCAACTCTCTCTCATCTCTCTCTCTCCAAACTTATTTGCAAACTACTAAACCACCATCGTACGCCTGCAACCCGCCATCATCCACTCCTGTTTCTGTTTCATCGAATACAACCAAACACCACTTCGAAAACCTTAAACCATCTCCATCACCTTGATTCAAAACCGAGAACTACCACAATAAATCATCACCACGAACTGCAACTGTTTTCTTTTCCTGTTACAAACCCACCGTAAACCCCATTAACTTTATATTGTTGCTGCTAATACTACAATACAACTCCTGTTGTACGAATACAACGAGAACGATGGAGATAAAGTTTGGATAATAAAAAAAAAATTGTATATAACGAGCTGAATAACAAAGAATATATCACGAAGTGGGGATTATGGCGATATGTATATTTTTGTTTCCCAATCACAGCGACATATTTAATTAAAATATGATGATGAAACAAATTTTTAATAAAGGCTGTTTTATTTACCTTTTGTGGCCGACAACTACAGCTCATGAAACCATTCACAATTATATTGTTGTTCTGCTGCTACCGAATTCTGTTAAAAACATTTGAGTTAAATTGTGCAATTTAGTTTTGGGCTTATGAATTAGTAATGGGCCGAACTTTTTAAAGAAGGAGATGAAACGAGACAATTACGGGTTAAATAAAAATGAGTTTCTAATTCAATCAGGAGAACAGATCAGATCAGATGGTTAGGGTGCGTGTTGGGTAGTGAAGGGTCTCGGGTTCGAGTCCCACTTCAGTCAATTTGTTGTCTTCTTTTTTTTGAGAAAGGCTTTTAAGGTATTAACTAATATTATTATTATTATTATTAAAGCTAATTATTATTATTACCATTAAAAACCTTTTATTAATCATTATTATCACTTTCATTATTAAAACTATTATTATTATTATTATTATTATTATTATTATTATCATTTTTATCATATTTAGGTAAAGTATCATTATTATTATTAAATTATAACGAATAAAGATTTTGTACATTAAATATATTTATATTACCTATAATTATATATTAATCATATTAACAAAATTATGTACAAATTCTGTATCAACTACAACAACAAATATATATAGATATTATATGTTTAATAGATGAAATTATGTGATTTCCATTATATGTTTTAATAAGATATACAACTAATATAGGTTCGTGAATCCGAGGCCAACCTTATACGCGTTCAGTGATGTTATATGTATTTTTACTACAAAATACATTAGGTGAGTATATAGTCCCACTTTTAAACTCTAAATATTTCGGGATGAGAATACATGTATTTTATGTTTTACGATATGGACACAAGTAACTGAAAAATATGTTCTACGTTGAGTTGTACCACTGGCATACTTCCCTGTAGCTTGGTAACTAATATTTACAGCGGTATTGTAAACGCGAATCCTGTTGATAGATCTATCGGGCCTGACAACCCCAACCGGACTGGACGACCAGTATTCAACGGTTGCACAGTACTTCGTTTCGTGACTACACTTGGTACAGTGTAGTAAGATTTCATATTAAAGGGAATATGCGACGTGATTAATTGTTAAGTATGGTTACCAAGTGCTCAACCACTTAGAATATTTTTATTAAAATGTTTACATATGAAATCTGGTGGTCCATAGTTATAACGCTGCTAGCAACAAACCTATATATCTCACCAACTTTATGTTGACGTTTTAAAACATGTTATTCTCAGGTACGAATTAAGTCTTCCGCTGTGCATTTGCTCAATTTAAGGACATTACTTGGAGTCGACCATCGCAATGGGACCAAATGTTGAAGATATCGTCCGGATGGATAAGGACGGGTCTTTACACTTTCCCCTTAGCTCGGTAACATTTAGTCATTGGTTTTTGAACCGGTGAATACGAATCTTAAATATGGATCCATAGGGTTTGACATCCCCACTCGGGCTAGTCGCGCTAGCATTTAACGGGTGTTTAATACTTCGTAGACTTACGCACTCGCCAAGTGTACTTTTACGGGGTGATATTACGTTAAGTTAGTTACCAAGTGCCCATGGTTAAGCATATACTTTTCATACTGTTTTGAAATACGAAATCTCGTGGCCTACCTTACATTACCGTTACAATTAAACTATAGCTCACTAACATTCGTGTTGACTTTTAAGCATGTTATTTCTCAGGTGCTTAGACGTTTGATGCTTCAACTATATTAGTCTTGCTGTTAGACTTGCTGTGTAGACTCCCGCTGCTTTTGTTTAGAGATGTCTCTGCATGAAACTTTTACTTTGCATTCACGAACTATGTTACTTTTGAACAATGAAATTGTAATGACCTTTGAGTCTCGTACTTATGTTATTGCTTTCTATTCGTAGAAGCACACTATCATTTGTAAAACATTTGACGTCGGTAAAAACGTTACCCCTTTTTATGAATGCAAACTTATTTTAAAACAGCATATAGTATTTGACCTTGTAATGATCCTGTTGTTGATGATCCGTACACGTTAATTTGGTACGGGGCGTCACATTTGTTATTAGAGCATTGGTTGTAGGGAATTAGGTTGCATTACTGAGTCTAGACCGAGCCAAGTAGGATTCACTAATAGGACTAATCTATAACTTGCTTGTTTACATGTTTCTGCTGAACTTACTACATGCTACTGCTTACCTTTACTACTATGAGTACTTGCTATATGCTACTGCTTATTCTCACTACTGCATGCTACTATCTGCCTTTGCTTGCATGTTACTTTTGTTTAATACTATTAATATTGCCATGCTATGTACTGCTAGGATGCTGTAGTGCCTAATTACATGCTTGCTATATGTCTTACTGACATGGAAAAAGTTATTTTTCCTTGTTCAGATGTCGGACATTCCGCCCATTATCGTTGATTTGGAGAGTGACTCAGATTCGTCCGCTGCATCACCTACCATTGTTACTGACTCACAGATCCCGTCACCGCTACCCTTCGACAACTCTGGCGATTCACCTTCCATTGGACTCGTGATTGACCTAATGGACATCTCAGACGGAGATGAGGATCCCGCGGAGATTCCAGCTCCACCCAACCCTAGACTCCAGGGGCTACAGCACCATTCCGGTGGTACTGTGATTCCTGAGGGAAACGGGGACGGTCCTTTCCATAATGAGCATGGACATTGGGCTAGATGCCTTGTTGATGGACGTGTCGTGCCGATCCTACCTGGCAGATATCGACTTATGACCATCGTCCAGGCAGATCCACCTTCAGATGATTCAGACGGTTCATCATCCGATGACATCAGCGAGGAGCATTCTGAGGATGATTCCGAGGAGGACCCTGAGGAGGAGCCCATGCAGCCGCCCTCTACCCCGCCGAAGAAGCGGTATCGCTTCGATGGTACAGTTATTCCTGGGGTTAACGGAGGTAGGTCGTTTGTGGATGCACGTGGACAGTTGGTTAGGGTTACCGCCCGTAAGCGGGTAGTGCCGTATCCTACTGATCCATTCATGTGTAAGGCCGCTCGTTATGCGCCTTCTACTTCTGGCACTGTGCCATCTGCACCACCTGCACCACCTGCACCTTCTGCACCATCTGCACCATCTGCCACACCAGCATCTCCCACTGTCAAGGAGCTGACGAGGGAAGTGCATACCCTCCATGCTCGGGTGACTGAGCTCGAGGACCAGATGACCCACCTGATGGACATCATTTACCCACCATCACCATAGGGCTATTGTATTAGATATCATTATGTAATACCATTGGTAGTTTATTGTTTTATTCATGTATTGTACGAACCTTATGGAGATGTATGCAACTTTCTTATTAGTGAATGGAACTTAATGTTGTTTAATTATTTTACGATGTTTATTTAAGTTATTGCATGTTGGCTTTTGTGCTATCTGCTGCTGTTTGCCCTGCTTAGTTAACGTGTATTGTGCTGTTTCCATGTTGGTTACCATATACTATAATATTATGACTTATTGAATGCTGGATTTTGACTTAATTCAAAATTTTGATTAGAAGAGCAATGGTAAACGGAAGAGTTCCAAGGGAAATGCCCACAGGCCACAGCAGTACAGATTGACGAAATGATAACTGCTCAAGTAGCCACAGCAATGGCGAATGTCAACCCCCAAGCTCCACCGGCTAACTAGAACATTCATAACGGGTGTACCTATAAGGAATTCCAGAGCTGCAAGCCCCACAATTTCAGTGGTACTGAGGGGCCGGTTGGATTAACGTGGTGGTTTGAGAAGTTGGTAGCTGTATGCCGCGTAAGTAACTGCTCAGAAGTGAATAAAACATAGTATGCCTCCTGCACATTGTCGGACGGCGCTTTAACCTGGTGGAACACACTTGCCCAGGCTAAGGGAATTAACGAGGCTTATGCTACACCATGGGAGGAGTTTAAAAGTGCTATGATCGAGGAGTACTGCCCCAGAACCGAAATTCAGAAGATGGAAGCGGAGTTTTGGGAACTGAAAGTTGTAGGGACTGATCTTGATGGCTATAACCGCAGGTACTTGGAGTTAGCTTTGATGTGCCCCACGATGGTTACCCCTGAATTTAAGCGAATGGAACGGTATTTGTGGGGACTTCCCAAGACCATTCAGGGAAATGTTACCTCTTCGAAACCAGCAGATGTCCTGGAAGCTATGCGCATGGCGCACACCCTGATAAACCAGATCACCCGTAAGGAACCAGAGAAAGCGAAATCAGAATCAGGAGCTAGTAATAAGAAGCGTAAGTGGGAAGGCAACAAAGGAAAGGTCTTTAATCAGCACCCAGCTAAGAGGCATGAGAGTTTCAAGGGAAACAATGACTGGAGGAACCCCAACCCGAACCCTAGCTCAATCCCTAACTACAAGACTAGTCTCCCGTAGTGTAAGAGATGCTATAAGCATCATACTGGGTACTGCATCGTGGTATGTGAAAAGTGTAAGAGGACTGGGCACATTGGCAAAGATTGCAAGATCACCACCCTAGCTGTGAAGACAAACCCTACTGGACCAAGAAAGTGTTTTGAGTGCGGTCAACAGGGCCACTTCAAGAATGAATGCCCAAACAAGAAGAAGGATGGCGGACCGGCACGTGGAAGGGTTTTCAACATGAACTCCATGGATGCCCGTGAGGATCCTGACTTGGTCACAGGTACATTCACTATTAATAAACTATTAGCTTCTGTCTTGTTTGATACTGGTACCGATAGGAGTCACGTAGATAGACACTTTTGCTCTAAGATAGATTGATCGTTAGTACCTTTGAAGGAGAGTATGCTTGTTGAAGTAGCCAATAGAAAACTTGAGAAAGTTGACCAAATTAGCCGAGGAGGCATTATAAACTTAGGTGGAGCGGAATTTGAGATAGATTTGATACCTATTAAGTTGGGAAGCTTTGATGTAATAGTTGGCATGGACTGGTTGTCCAAAGTACAAGCAAAAGTCATCTGTGGAGAAAAGATTATTCGTATACCACGCAAAGACGGTGTGCCATTAATTGTATACGGAGAGAGATGTAGCCCAAAGTTGAACCTTATTAGCTGCATGAAGGCACAAAAGATTATGAAAAAGGGGCATTTTGTTGTCCTAGCACACGTAAAGAAGTTGAAAACGGAGGAGAAAAGCGTAGATGAGGTACGAATTGTGAACGAATTTCCCGACGTCTTTCCAGAAGAACTGCCAGGATTACCCCCACTGAGATCAGTAGAGTTTCAAATTGACCTAGTACCAGGAGCCACACCTGTAGCTCGCGCACCTTATCGACTCGCACCTTCCAAAATGCAAGAGTTGCAGAGTCAACTACAAGAACTAATAAACCGTGGATTCATCCAACCAAGCTCTTCGCCTTGGGGCGTACCTGTTTTGTTTGTAAAGAAGAAGGACGGATCTTTTCGCATGTGTATTGACTACCGCGAACTCAACAAATTGATGATTAAGAATTGGTATCCCCTTCTCATAATTGACGATCTTTTCGATCAACTGCAAGGATCAAGCGTTTACTCTAAGATCGATTTGCGATTCGGTTATCACCAGTTGAGGGTGAAGGAGAGCGATGTACTTAAGACTGTGTTCCGAACTCGTTATGGTCATTATGAGTTTCTCGTGATGTCACTCGGTTTAACTAACGAACCTGCTGTGTTTATGGATCTCATGAACTGTGTATGCAAGTCGTACCTAGAAAAATTCGTTATCGTCTTCATAGATAATATCCTCATCTACTCCAAAAGTGAAGCAGAACATGAGCAACATCTCTGACTCGTACTGAAACTCTTGAGACAAGAGCAACTTTATGCCAAATTCTCCAAGTGTGAGTTTTGGTTGAAGGAAGTTCAATTTCTTTGCCATGTCGTAAGTGATCAAGGTATCAAAGTCGATCCCACAAAGATCGAAGCCATCAGCAAGTGGGAAACCCCCACTACTCCTACTCATATTCGCCAATTTTTAGGTCTCACCGGTTACTATCGAAGGTTCATTGAAGGTTTCTCTCTGATTGCACGTCTATTGACCGCATTGACTCACAAAGGGAAGAAATTCATTTGGGCGGCCGAACAAGAGTCGGCATTCCAAACCCTGAAGCAGAAGTTAACCACCGCACCTATCTTGTCCCTTCCCAAAGGCAGTGATGACTTCGTTGTGTATTGTGATGTCTCGAAAAATGGTTTCGGGTGTGTATTGATGCAACGGATGAAGGTCATTGATTACGCCTCCTGACAACTAAAGATTCACGAGAGAAATTACACAACGCACGATCTCGAGCTTGGAGCCGTTGTCTTTGCACTAAAACTATGGATACACTATCTTTATGGAACAAGGAGTACCATCTTCACCGACCACAAAAGCGTCAAACACATCTTTGATCAGAAGCAACTGAACATGAGACAGCGACGATGGATCGAGACGCTGAACGACTATGATTTTGAACTTCGTTACCATCCTAGCAAGGCAAATGTTGTAGTCGATGCTTTGAGCCGAAAGGAAAGAATGGTACCTCTTCGTGTCCGAGCCTTGAACATTACCATTCATTCGAATCTCAATGGCCAAATCCGAGTAGCCCAAGATGAGGCTCTCAAAGAGGAGAATATTTCTCATGAAAATTTAAACATTCTTGTCTCTCGATTCGAGGTTAAGGAGACTGGACTCCGGTACTTTGCCGGAAGAATCTGGGTGCCTAGTTATGGGGATTTATGAAGCCTCATTCTAGACGAAGCCCACAAGTCAAGATATTCGATTCATCCAGGAGCAGGTAAGATGTACCACGATCTTAAGGAGCAGTATTGGTGGCCTAATCTCAAGAAGGATGTTGCTACTTATGTTGGGAAGTGTTTAACTTGCTCGAAAGTTAAGGCCGAACATCAAAGGCCATCTAGATTACTTCAGCAACCAGAAATCCCACAATGCAAGTGGGAAAGGATAACAATGGACTTCATTACGAAACTACCAAAGACGGTGGGCGGATACGATACCATCTGGGTTATTATTGACCATCTTACCAAATCTGCACATTTCTTAGCCATGAAAGAAACTGATACGATGGAAAAACTCGCTCAGCTATACATAAAAGAAATTTTATCTAAACATGGTGTGCCCTTATCGATTATCTCAGATCGCGATACCCGTTTCGCTTCTAGATTTTGGCGTTCTTTGCAAGAAGCCTTGAGGACTCGTCTCGACATGAGCACTGCGTATCACCCCGTAAACTGACGGACAAAGCGAGCGAACGATTTAAACTTTGGAGGACATGTTGCGTTCTTGTGTTATTGATTTCGGAAAAGCTTGGGAAAAGCATTTGCCGCTAGCCGAATTCTCTTACAACAACAGCTATCATTCGAGCATTAATGCTGCACCTTTCGAAACGTTGTATGGCCGCAAATTCCGTTCGCCTATTTGTTGGGCCGGAGTGGGTGAGAAGCAAATCACCGGACCAGAACTCATTCATGAAACAACCGAGAAGATTGTTCAAATTCAAGCGAGGCTCAAGACGGCCCGTGATCGCCAGAAGAGCTATGCCGACATTAAACGAAAGGACTTCAAATTCAAAGTGGGTGATCGCGTAATGTTGAAAGTCGCACCTTGGAAAGGTGTAATCCGTTTCGAAAAGCGTGGAAAGTTAAACCCGCGATACATCGGTCCTTTTAAAATCTTGGAGCGTGTTAGACCCGTTGCTTACCGTTTGGATCTTCCGACTCAATTGACCTCCGTTCATCCTACCTTTCACGTATCGAATCTGAAGAAGTGTCCCACTGAACCAGAACTTGTCATACCACTAGAAGAACTTACGATTGATGACAAACTCCACTTCATGGAAGAACCCATTGAAATTATGGACCGTGAGGTCAAGTCCTTGAAACGTAACAAGATTCCGATCGTCCGAGTCTGATGGAATGCAAAATGAGGACCTGAGTTTACTTGGGAGCGAGAGGATCAGATGATGCAGAAGTATCCTCACCTTTTCCCGACTCCACCATCTATCTCAGCTTATATTTCGGGATAAAATTTTCTTTAACATGTGGGTAATGTAAGACTTTTTCACCATCACCATGTACTACCACCATGAACCACACCACATGAGGCCAAATGGTCCCCCCCCTCCTTGTCCCTTGAACCGTCAGCCACCACCCCCATCCCCACCAATTTTTATTTTTATTTTCTTTTTCTTTCTTTGATAAATACCCACACTTCATTCATTTCTCTCATTTTCATTTTCATTCAAACACACACTCTTCTCTCTACTTTCTCACTCTAAATTTCTCTCAAATACTTGAAGAACTTGTAAGTTCTTAACTCCTTTTTCTTTCTTTTCTTACTTTGATTCATAGATCATCATCATCATGAACAAAGATTCAAGTTTTGTAACTTGAATCTTCATAACTTTTGTTGATTTAAACTTTTTCTTGAAAAGTTTTCAAGAACATGAAGGATTCAAGCTTCTTAGCTTTGAATCTTCATAATCTTGTTAGATCTAAGTTTATTTACTTAAGATCTCTTTATTTATGATTAAAGATCAAAACCCATGTTTATGATCTTCATGTAACTTGTAGATCCAACACTTTACTTTATGGATCTTCAAGAAAGTTTGAAATACAAGCTTACTAGCTTTATGTTTCTACAAAAATTTAAGATATTTGTTTGTTGTAGTTTAGATTTGTGACTTGTGTTTTCAAGAAACAAAAGATGCAAGCTTGCTAGCTTGAGATCTCATAAGTGTTGTTAGGAATCCAAGCTCTCTAGCTTAGGGTTTCATTTTAGTGTTTGATCTAAGTTGTATAACTTATGATCTTCTACTTTGTTTAAACAAAAGTTCATTTGATTATGTTCATCTTACTTCTCAAGATCTAAGTTTCATAACTTATGGTTGTGTAAAAGTTAAAGTTCTAAGTGTTATGACTTAGGGTTTCACCAATAACATGAGATCTAGACTTTATAGTCTAAGGTTTTTATTATTTAGCTAAGATCTAAGTTCTATAGCTTAAGGTCTTGCTTATTTAGATTGATTCAAAGTTTATAGCTTAATAGAACTTGTGATTGTGTTGAAACTAGGAAATTGATGTAACTTTGGTTCATCATCTTGCTCAAACTCTTACATGAGTTGTATTTTGTTTCCTAGTCTTAAATTTGTGTGTTGATGGTTAAACCTTGGTTAAAGTGATGCTAAAACATCAAGAGTTGTACACTTGAGGCTTATATGCATCAAGGATGAGAACCGTGATGAGCATCAAACACCGAGAAACCCACCAGAGCACTTGCTTTCTGTTTTTCAGGGTCTGATTATGCTCCTGGGCTTCTGGAAAAGTTGATTTCCAGATATTTCGGTTCAATTAGATGACCTTTCGTTTAGGCCTCACCTAAATCAGATGTACGGTTTAGGATTTATAGCCTTCCGAAAGTCACTATGCCCTTGTAACGTTGTGCTAAAATTTCTGACCTACTCTCACTTAAACTGTCGCCACGGTCAAACGAAGACGATTTAAGTTCTGAAAATTGGTCAGCGGTTAGAGGACTCACATATGGAGCCATGTCCACTGGCCTCACGTCATTTCAGTTTTTATAGAGGTCGTAGCAGCTGAACGAAGTCAGCCTTTGTTTCGGTCTCTATTCTTGATTGAAAACTTACTTTACTTTTTACGTATGATGTTGATGATGATGATACTTTACTTCTAAACCCTTTTGGGATAATTTACTGACTTAGTAACTTTTGACCTAGGTTGAGGACCGTTCGGACCAACTTACTTTGTAACAACCCAACCCGTTAACCAACCAATAACGCGAAATAATAAAAAAAAATTCTTTGTGCAGCAAATGGCGCGGCGCTTCATGACCCCGCGCGGCGCGCAAAAGGGCCTAGACAGGCTGCTGTCCCAAAAAGTCCCAAATGCGAAAATGTTTGACCACTTCCCGACACATTTAGACTAAACGGTTTTCACAACATATTATAATAGTTAAAACTAACACGTTCCATCCATAAAAAGGGTTTTACGACACCGGGCCCACATATATCCAAATTACCCTTTAAGTACCAATTTCAAGTTTTCGACCACACGACTTTTAAAACAAAATAAAGCCGAGCATGGCGATTGGAGATACGCTACCCAATCCTAATCAATCCAAAAGCAAGCCTTCTAAAGCAACTACATGAGTCCACTAGTCCCACGCTTACCCGAGCCACCGCATCCATGCAAATCTATAAAAAAGTAAACAACGAGAGGGTAAGCTAACGCTTAGTGAGTGAGAATATACTACATACATATATATGCATAAAATGGACACGCCACACAAAACCAAATACCGCATACCAGAGCATCCAAGCATAAAGGCAAGCTAGTCTAAGCATACCGTAAGATCACTAAGCAACGAGCTAAAGATACATCAACAAAATATAAGTTCACCAACAACGATGTGAACAATGCCAATAAGCTACACCCGGAGGGTTAGCTACATCACGACAATACAACATTATATGTATACAATATATATATATATATATATATATATATATATATATATATATATATATATATATATATATATATATATATATATATATATATATATATATATATATACATACATACATACATACATACATATATATATATAATATATATATATATATATATATATATATATATATATATATATATATATATATATATATATCTCGGATAACATAATTTGCTTACGCTTACTACACAATAACCATGGTTAACCAAGTACAAGGGAATGGTACTTCGAATTTCCCATCGGTGTTCCCAACAACCGTTAGTGTACAACGAAATATATCACGAACCCCTGGGTGGTATCGATCGCCCGAACTTAAAACACACCCGTCACGTGTAATGTGGTATCGAACGCCCGAACTTTAACCCACACTACACGCCCACACACACCTATATGACATATATTGACCCGATGTGGTATTGATCGCCCGAACTTAAACCCACATCGAACCTCATACAAGTAAATACATTATATACACACATGTATAATCATTCCACTCACTATAGTAACCCTTCGTCATTGGGGTTACATAAGTCCACATCGCACGCCCATGTGATAACGTACACACAAAGTGTGCACCTCGCCAAAGTGGTCAACCAAAACGCACAACCGTGCCAATTGGACCTATACACAAGTCCAACAATTCCACCTATACGAGAAGCGAGCTCTACAAGCGAGAACCCCTTCACCCGACCCGCACCCATCCTATACATACATATGCATATAGGATATTAACACTCACCTTGTCGCCTTGAAGAAATGCTTCCAAGTAATCCGTAACTCGTCAATGGAAAGTACCTAATCCGTTATCACAAATTCAACAACACACTTAGATTAGATCTACAAACCAACCCAATTCGACACTTAGTGCAATTCCGACCCAAATGCACTTCCAAGGACAAACCGCGCCCAAACTAACCAATAATCACTAACACAAGTGATAATGGTCCTAATATGCCAATTTAAACCCGATCACAAGTGTTAACACTTATCGTTCCCAAAATCGCCCATAAACACTAATTTTGACCCATAAGGTCAAAATCTCACCATTTACAAGTTTTGACACCAAAACATGTTTAACTCGGTTTTATACTTCAACTTAATCCATTTTAAGTTTACAAACCTCAACGAATCGACATTCGGGTTATAATCCTCAACAAACCCTAACTTCGACTCTAGTCAAAGTTAGTCAACCACAAGAACACTAAATGTCTCCAAATCATCAATAATCACTAACACTAGTGATTATACACCATTCTCAAGTCTTAAACATGGTTTAATCATTAACCAACCCAAAACCCGCCTTTAACACTTATAAACCTGAATCTTGGTGTTAATCTTCAATTAACAACTAAATGGGTTCCATCTATGAACATACAAGCCAAAAGCCTCAAATTTGAATGATGAACACGAAAAGGAAATTTGAAGTTAGAGCTTACCACTAGTATCACCGTGTAGCCAAGAACGAGGAGAACAACCTAGTCAACTACGCCAAAGATCAAGTCCCGCTTATTCCTTTCCAAAAATCCCTTTGAAATCAAATGGGTGTTTGAGTTTTTGAGAGGAAAATGAAATTAAGAAATGAAATGAATGGATGAGGTTAAAGCCTCAAATCTGGCTCAAACGTGAAATGACCAAATTGCCGTTGAACCTTATTTAAAATTACAAGAATCTGGTACCAGTTTGCCCGTATCGCCGCGCCGCGGCCTTAAATGTCGCGCCGTGACATTTGCCTAGTTATGGGATCATTTTTTGTCAAGCTTCTGATCTGGATTAAAGTTTAATGCCGCGCCGCGGCCTCATTTGTCATGCCGCGACACACCGCGTGATCTGAGTCATTTTCTTGCATACAAGACCTCAACACCCGAACATGTCCCGAACCCTTCACACGCCTATCGTACATACACAATACACCTATAAATCATGTACGGGGAAAAACGGGGTGTTACAACTCTCCCCCACTTAGCCTCGATCACGTCCTCGTGATCCTCGTCACTTAACCAAATGGACCACACTTCACGGTCCTCAAACATAAGTCCCAACCGACTTTCCTAAGCAATTCTTCCCACTGAACTGCCTTTAACAACTAAATCGTCACCCGTGATTTATCAAATCCACAATCCGAGCACTAAAACTATGCTCATTTCCTAGCATCGGGATAACTCAACCAATCTCGTACCGAGATATCAACCCCTTAGCGTACCCTTACCGAGTACAACGCTAAAAGCAACCAAGTCTCAACCTAAGGTCAACAATCCGAAATGGTGAAGACCGAACCAAACGAATCCTGACGGATAACACCAATCACTAAACATCCGTTGTAGTGCGCAATACGACCAATACGCAACTACCGTAACATCATAATCTAACGGTTAAAACCGATAGCGCCCAAAACGACTTTCGAAACGCAAAACTCAAGGTGTACAAAATCGACTATTGTCACACCCGTAACAACACGTGAGCGAAACACGGCTATCGCCTCACTAATCATACAACGTGGTCCTCACGACCCACCATCGGTGTATAAAACAACCGACAGATCACACAACCCGAAGGCTGGCTGAAAACACGCGCGCCTTAGTGAATCCGAACTACACGCGACTCACTACCTTCACCACAACAACAATCGGGATTGGCTGAACTACACGCGCCTTAGTGAATCCGAAATACATGAGAGTCACTATCCCGGAGGAATGACTGAACTACTCGAGTCATTTGTGAATCTGAACTACACGAGACTCACTCCTCAATACAATGACCGAAACTACACGAGTCATTTGTGAATCCGAAACCACACGCGATCCACTACCATGATGATGTCAGCGGACCCGAAGATCATGCTTCACCAATCTCAACACCGGATGAAGTCAGCGGACCCCGTCAACGGTCATGCTTCACCGATCGCATACTCCCATGATGAAGTCAGCGGACCCCGAAGGTCATGCTTCATCAATCACATACGCACTTTTGGCCTCAAACAACGAGTAGTGCAACATCGCGCTCCAACCCTAACGGATACCACTAACCATCCACACAATCGAGCAAGAACCACCTATATCGAACATAGGCATAAAACAATAATTCTCTATAAGAGAATCCACCACGCACATCCCTTAACCGAGGGATTCCACCTTGCTCGCCATACCCGTCCATTATCTCTCAACGAGATTTACCATATTACCACCTCGGTGATAATTCAAATCCAAACCATAAGTACAATTTATCAGAAATTGTAATCTAGCACAAATCGACCAAAACCAGGTCTCGACAACATTTTCCGAATCTACCAAAAGCATCATCCGAAATCTCACACTAAAACTTCCTCGTGCGGGAGTGTAACTCCCCCACTTGGAACTACGTCCCATATCCACAACTCGTACAACCGTATAATGCTACCAAAGGTAGACTTTACAAACGATTGGGCTCACACGACCCATCACCATATCTTGCTCCAGCCTTGAGCACACGAAGGATTTTAATCAATCCTTAAACACTTCGAACAAAAAGTGTACCACGATTACACAAACCACACCCTCGCAATCATCCAATTGCTCTAGTTTGTCAATTTCCACCTAGTCACTCATGTACCTAAAGGTTTCACTCTGGTACCCTAAGTACAATGTAACCACAACACAATCGGAGTCGAACACCACGCTAGTAGGTATAAATGAGGCACCTAATGTCGCGTCACGTAGACTCCTTCACCAACATACATCGAGATCCAAAACACTCGATTTCAAGGGTTTCAATCCACCCGACGAACCTCATGGTTCATCAACTTTAACATGAGAGCGAACACGCTCTAACATCCGAACACCAAAGCCCATTTCCATGGCTTGGTAGAAACATTCCCAAATACTAAGGAATGCTTGGTTGCACCAAGTCTTACGCCCTTCACCCGACAATCAAACATAACCGTAGGGTACTTCCATTAGGAACGTCACCCATAACAACAATATGCATAACACAAGGCATTTTACAAACTAAAATTCAACGGCACTTAATAAATAATCAAAGGGCATATTTATTAAAACAAAACGTACCTTAACGTCTCCGTGCCGCACCCGTCCCCGCTAACTTGGAACATTCCGACTTACGATGTCCTTCTTCTTGGCAATTGAAACACACCATACCATCACCCTTTGGTACCGAACATTCCCAAGACTTGTGACCCCTCATGCCACAATTGTAACATCTAGATGCACTAGAATCCGGTATACCCGTCCGCGTACCACCCGTGCTCACACTCGGACCCTTAGTCCTCTTACTCGGAGCACCATACGAAACAACCCTTCTCTTACTTGAAGGTTCACCAATCTTTGATCGCGTATACGACTTGAAACCTCTAGCCACGGCGAATAATTCCGCAAACGATTTCACATGACCCCGGCTAATCTTATTCTTCAAGTCATCATTCAAGGTTCGATAGAAATCTTGCATCAACAAATTATCATTCCCCAAATACTCCAGGCAAAAACGAGCCTTCGCCATAAAGGTCGTCTTGAGAGTATTCAAATCCATAGAACCCTGTTGTAAATTTCACAACTCATTACGCATTTCCGACAAATCGGCTGAAGTCCGGAACTCCTCGAAGAATTCCTTCTTAAACCCGTCCCACGATAACGCAATAAATGGTTCACCACCGACAAGATCAATCTTACCATCCAACCAATCCTTTGCCCTGCCCCGCAACAAACTAGTAGTGAGTCTCGTCTTCTTCTCAGGAGTGCATTCAATAGTACGAAAACACCCTTCGACATCCGAGATCCAAGTTGTGCTTACCAAAGGATCCGGTTTCCCGTCATACATCGGGGGTTTAGTCCTCATGAAGCTCTTAAGACAACGCTCCATTTCACTACTACCCCGAAATTCGGAATTCTTCCTATCCATTTCTTCTCGAAACGCACTCATTTGCTCCGCAACAGTGGCCGCAACTCTAGCGTTAAACTCCACGTCGTTCATCTCGATCCCATTTCCCATCGCCATTCTAAGGAATGCAAAGCGATTAGATCACGAACGTATAAAGCACACGCACAATACCGCCCCCATCTTGCTAAACACTCGTCGTACATCACTTGCTAGACCCGATTTGCACTCGTAATAAGGTTTGCAAGTCCTTATTACGCATACACGCCGTATCAACTCGTTAGTACAACGACCGCCTCGCTCGATGATATAAACAAAGACAAACAAAATCCTACGAGATATAAACACACGCGAGAATTATAATCACAACACAATCATATATTAATAATATCCGCATTACTAATACAAGGCACTAACTAAACCCATTCCGACCCGTAATCCTACAAGTCCCGAAACAAATTAAGCACACACACAAGTATAAGTCTAGGCACCTATCTCAAGTCACCTAAATCCCTTAGACCATGCTCTGATACCACTTGTAACAACCTAACCCGTTAACCAACCAATAACGCGAAATAAAAAAAAAATTCTTTGTGCAGCAAATGGCGCGGCGCGTCATGACCCCGCGCGGCGCACGAAAGGGCCTGGACAGGCTGCTGTCCCAAAAAGTCCCAAATGCGAAAATGTTTGACCACTTCCCGACACATTTAGACTAAACGGTTTTCACAACATATTATAATAGTTAAAACTAACAGGTTCCATCAATAAAAAGGGTTTTACGACACCGGGCCCACATATGTCCAAATTACCCTTTAAGTACCAATTTCAAGTTTTCGACCACACGACTTTTAAAACAAAATAAAGCCGAGCATGGCGATTGGGGATACGCTACCCAATCCTAATCAATCCAAAAGCAAGCCTTCTAAGGCAACTACACGAGTCCACTAGTCCCACGCTTACCCGAGCCACTGCATCCATGCAAATCTATAAAAAGGTAAACAACGAGAGGGTAAGCTAACGCTTAGTGAGTGAGAATATACTACATACATATATATGCATAAAATGGAAACGCCACACAAAACCAAATACCGCATACCGGAGCATCCAAGCATAAAGGCAAGCTAGTCTAAGCATACCCTAAGATCACTAAGCAACGAGCTAAAGATACATCAACAAAATATAAGTTCACCAACAACGATGTGAACATTGCCAATAAGCTACACCCGGAGGGTTAGCTACATCACGACAATACAACATTATATGTATACAATATATATATATATATATATATATATATATATATATATATATATATATATATATATATATATATATATATATATATATATATATATATATATATATATATATATATATATATCTCGAATAACATAATTTGCTTACGCTTACTACACAATAACCATGGTTAACCAAGTACAAGGGAATGGTACTTCGAATTTCCCATCGGTGTTCCCAACAACCATTAGTGTACAACGAAATATATCACTAACCCCTGGGTGGTATCGATCGCCCGAACTTAAAACCCACCCGTCACGTGTAATGTGGTATCGAACGCCCGAACTTTAACCCACACTACATGCCCACACACACACCTATATGACATGGTATCGAACGCCCGAACTTTAAACCCATATCATATATTGACCTGATGTGGTATCGATCGCCCGATCTTAAACCCACATCGAACCTCATACAAGTAAATACATTATATACACACATGTATAATCATTCAACTCACTATATTAACCCTTCGTCATTGGGGTTACATAAGTCCACATCGCACGCCCATGTGACAACGTACACACAAAGTGTACACCTCGCCAAAGTGGTCAACCAAAACGCATAACCGTGCCAATTGGACCTATACACAAGTCCAACAATTCCACCTATACGAGAAGCGAGCTCTACAAGCGACAACCCCTTCACCCAACCCGCACCCATCCTACACATACATATGCATATAGGATATTAACACTCACCTTGTCACCTTGAAGAAATGCTTCCAAGTAATCCGCAACTCGTCAATGGAAAGTACCTAATCCGTTATCACAAATTCAACAACACACTTAGATTGGATCTACAAACCAACCCAATTCGACACTTAGTGCAATTCCGACCCAAATGCACTTCCAAGGACAAACCGCGCTCAAACTAACCAATAATCACTAACACAAGTGATAATGGTCCTAATATGCTAATTTAAACCCGATCACAAGTGTTAACACTTATCGTTCCCAAAATCGCCCATAAACCCTAATTTTGACCCATAAGGTCAAAATCTCACCATTTACAAGTTTTGACACCAAAACATGTTTAACTCGGTTTTATACTTCAACTTAATCCATTTTAAGTTTACAAACCTCAACGAATCGACATTCGGGTTATAATCCTCAACAAACCCTAACTTCGACTCTAGTCAAAGTTAGTCTACCACAAGAACCCTAAAGGTCTCCAAATCATCAATAATCACTAACACTAGTGATTATACACCATTCTCAAGTCTTAAACATGGTTAAATCATTAACCAACCCAAAACCCGCCTTTAACACTTATAAACCCGAATCTTGGTGTTAATCTTCAATTAACAATTAAATGGGTTCCATCTATGAACATACAAGCCAAAAGCCTCAAATTTGAATGATGAACACGAAAAGGAAATTCAGAGTTAGAGCTTACCACTAGTATCACCGTGTAGCCAAGAACGAGGAGAACAACCTAGTCAACTACGCCAAAGATCAAGTCCCGCTTCTTCCTTTCCAAAAATCCCTTTGAAATCAAATGGGTGTTTGAGTTTTTGAGAGGAAAATGAAATGAAAAGGAAAATGAAATTAGGAAACGAAATGAATGGATGAGGTTAAAGCCTCAAATCTGGCTCAAACGTGAAATGACCAAATTGCCCTTGAACCTTATTTAAAATTACAAGAATCTTGTACCAGTTTGCCCGTATCGCCGCGCCGCAGCCTTAAATGTCGCGCCGCGACATTTGCCTAGTTATGGGATCATTTTTTGTCAAGCTTCTGATCTGGATTCCAGTTAAATGCCGCGCCGCGGCCTCATTTGTCGTGCCGCGACACACAGCGTGATCTGAGTCATTTCCTTGCATACAAGACCTCAACACCTGAACATGTCCTGAACCCTTCACACGCCTATCGTACATAAACAATACACCTATAAATCATGTATGGGGAAAAATGGGGTGTTACATACTTGCTTACTTATCTCGTATCGACTTTTACCGCACTTTCACTGTGAGTTATAGCATCCCTTTAAACTTCAACTATTTTAGGGACTGAGAATACAAGCGCTTTTTATGTTTTACTTACTAGGCACGAGTACTTAAACTTTATATATGTGTGGGTTATATAATGGCATAAACTTCCCCTTATCTCGGTAACGTTTAGTCATTGGTTTTTAAACCGGTGAACGCGAATCTTAGATATGGATCCATAGGGTTTGAAATCCCCACTCGGGCTAGTCGCGCTAGCATTTAACAGGTGTTTAATACTTCGTAGACTTACGCACTCGCCAAGTGTACTTTTAGGGGGTGAAATTACGTTAAGTTAGTTACCTAGTACCCACAGTTAAGCATATACTTTTCATACTATTTTGAAATACGAAATCTAGTGGCCTACCTTACATTACCGTTATAATTAAACTATAGCTCACCAACATTTGTGTTGACTTTTAAGCATGTTATTTCTCAGGTGCTTAGACATTTGATGCTTCCGCTGTATTAGTCTCGTTGTTAGACTTGCTGTGTAGACTCCCGCTACTTTTGTTTAGAGATGTCTCTGCATGAAACTTTTACTTTGCATTCACGAACTATGTTACTTTTGAACAATGAAATTGTAATGACCTTTGAGTCACGTACTTATGTTATTGCTTTCTATTCGTAGAAGCACACTATCATTTGTAAAACATTTGACGTCGGTAAAGACGTTACCCCTTTTTATGAATGCAAACTTATTTTAAAACAACATATAGTGTTTGACCTTGTAATGATCCAGTTGTTGATGATCCGTACACGTTAATTTTGTACAGGGCGTCACAGTTTCCGATGATGAACCCATAAGGGGTAGGTTGAACAGGACAAGATTTATTATTAAAAGGACCGATGTGTCTTCATCTGGTGCTGCTGATCCGAACACACAATCATCCACACCAAGACGTGAGGTTCAATCTACACAATCCTCACAAGCATCTCCGGTTCCACCAACTCAACAGCAGACACAACAAGTTGCACCACTACTGGTTATTACAACTGAGATTGGCAGCTCGACAGCTCCTTTTGTTCCACAGATGAGCACTCCTAATTTAATGGGTCTTCAGGCGATGGTGCTAATTTTGGTTAATAAGTATCAGAAGATGAAATCTCAAAATAAAGATAAGAATAAGGTGGTTGGTGAGTTGTAAGCGAAGGTGGATTCATTGATAACTGAACTTGAGAAGTCGAGGAATGAGGCTGCTGATTTGAAAGCTCTTAATGAGAAATAAGCTAAGAGGATCAGACGCACGGATCATTGTGATCGTAAGTTTAAAGATAAGGTAGAGGCAGATCCTCAAGATGGTACTGTTCGTTAGAAGCATATTGACGATGATCTGGTTTCCACTGTAAGTGAATTTTCCTCAGACTTGTCTTCTGATGGTCCTGAGAACGTAAGTCAAATTCAGGAGGTACATTTCCCTAAACCTCTATCTGTTGATATTCATAAGTAAACATATGTTCTGTACAAAATCAAGGTACAGTGATCAGCTCGCTAAACTACGATGTCGAGGAGGGAGAAATTATACATATGAGAAGTGATGAGGAAGTAGCTAGAATGTTTGGTATAGAGGTCGAGCAATTGATTACTTGCGAGAGAACACCTAATACTATGGGGACACGTGCACATATACATGCATATGATGATAGTGCTGAGGAAGTTATCATAGAAGATGCTTCTAATGGTGAGGATTCTGTTAATGATGCTGACGAGGAAGACTTATCATAGTTTGCTGACCTATTTAGACAACAGAATGATGAGGTTTTGAATAGAAAAGTTGATGAAAAGCGAACTGCTGAAGAGGGTGAGTCTTCTGGTGTGAATAAGGATGGTGAGAATCTTGATGTGGTGAATCGACAAAAGAATCAAGAATGGAGGGAGTATTAGAAAACTACTAAGTCTTGGTTTAAGAATAAGCCGCTACTACTAGAGCTGAAGTATAAGCTGTTTTATGATAGAACGGGAAAGGTGGCAGGTGGTAAGATTCTCAGTTGGGCTTTTCTAAAGGATTTGAAGTGTTTTGCTGTAACTAGGGAGAATGGTGTTGATTATTTCAAACATGTGGCCGATATGAAGTCTGTGATGCCCCGTACAAAACCATCGTGTACGGATTGATATGGCCGAAACGGACGGTTTTATTTTCGTAGTGTCGTTAGGCCACGGCACGTCAGAATCAGCTACCACAAGGAGGAGTAGTGGTTTGTTTTATCATTTATATTTAGCTGGGGTTCCAAGCTATAACTCACCTACTTGTCTTCCTTTTAATGAGTAAGTGGTAAATATAACTCAGGTACGTATTTTTGTATGTTTATTCAGTAATGTGGGACAAAAGTGCCTATATAGTTAACCCTAGTGACAAGAGGTGATAGATTAAGATTAACTAGATAAAATAGTAATTAAACAATAAAAGTAAAGATAGGTATGAAGAATAGAATTCTGAAGGGGAATTATCGAAAGAGTTCAACTTCCTAGGATAAACACTAAACCTAAATCAACTGGCTGTGAACCTAACTGATTTTTCACTAAGAGTTTAGGCTTTGAATATTCTGGCTAAGACAGGTATCCCTACTCCCAACGCTAACCTGAAAGGTTTAAACGACCTTATGGATAGAATCCTAGGTACATGAACAAAGTGGTTTACCCAATAAAGGAACGTCTCAGCTTTTCTTAATCCTAGTTGGTCTAACTAAAGCAATATCCTACCACTAAATCACTATGGTATGCCTTAATATTAACAGATGTGCAATCATAGATATTCTAAGGTACTGCTAATTGGGATAGAAGTCTCTCCTTTGCGATCACTTATTCAACCGCGGATCATCTTACAATATCTCTAGAACATTGCTTCTGACGCGAATCATGCTTTTGAGTAAGCTGTTGTTCACTGAACTCTCTATTGCTAACTCTAACCAAAATCTAAATGGGCAGCTCTTCTATGATGAACAAATGGTTATTCATACGTAGGTACTATATCCCTATTGTGACGTTAAGCACACATAATTACTTACCTTGCATCCTAGGGTTGATCAGGTCCTAATACTAGGTTATAGCCACGTGAATAAGCGGAAAGGGTGATCCGTAAATTAAACCTCTAAACCGTCAAGGTTTCAGCATAACAAAATGATAAGTTTCAGATAAAATATTCAACACGTAATAAACAATTGTAACAGATAGATAATCATGCAAGATGAAAGCAACTCAAGATAATAACTTTATTAAATTAAGGAAAGCGTTCACCATTTACAGACGAGATCTGGACCATTACAAGTTCTGACAACCTCTAGCCCGCTCCTATTACAATCTTCGGCGTTCACCTCTTGGTAATTAATTTCCCGCTCGGAGATGAGAAGGCCTTGAAAGCTCTAGTGGGAGAAAGTGTATTGTAGTGAGAGGGTGAAGAGAGGTGTGTGTTGGAATAGATGACAAAGACAATTTAAATAGACTTGAAAATTGCCAAATACGCCTGGCAGGCCGTTTGGCAGGCCGTATGGCAGGCCGTATTTGGCAGGCCGTTTTTCTGGTAGGTCGTTTGGCAGCTCATGTGGTGGCACGTATGTGGCAGGCCGTTTCCATAATGGCAGGCTGTATGGCAGGCCGTATGGCAGGCTGTATGGCAGGCCGTTTGGCTTGTTGGTCAGCCTTGATTTCCTGGATCGTAACTTGATTTCTTGTCTTTCACCGTTTTCGCTCTAGAATATTCATTTTAGCTCCATTTCTCTTGATTCTTTTTGCATTGTCTTTGTAATTACTTTACCTACAAGTTTAATCGAAAAAACGATTATTTTGTCGACAAAGCTTTGAACTTTATGCTTTTGGGACTCAATATCGGGGGTAAAAACGTGACTTTTTAGCCGATATCAAATATCCCACACTTAGACTTTGCTTGTCCTTAAGCAAACTTTCGAACTTAAAACAGTGAGGACTTTAATTTGTAGAGATCAAGCTGTTTTGTTCCGCAAGATGAAAAAGCAGAAACTTGGCTTTTATTCTTTTTGCTATTCTCGAATCTTTTCCCGCAAGCATGAGAGGATGTTACATAACTAAGGCTATCTCACTCGGCTCACTCATTTCACTAAAGTGTTTAGGGTATCCTAAAGTTCTAAGAAATGAAGTCACTCTTAGCCAGTCATGCTTACATTCTTCGTCATAGGCTTGATCAAGACTCAAATCTCCATCACTTATTTGCGAGAATTTTCGGTTATTGACTCAGTTTGAATTTGTGAAGAGATGGGGATTTGGAAGTTTCTAGAGTACGAAGGGTTTTGATAGATAGGAGTTTTCTTTTTCGAAAGATTGATTTCGGCGATCCCTTCAGCTTTTTATCAGAAATTTCTAAGTGAGCATCCTTCTTTTTGACTGCCAGGAGTTTTTCTTGAATCTTTGCTGGTTCTGCTCCCTTTCTCAGAGCCTTTATTCGTAGAGACTTTGCTCTAGTTTTTTTTTTTAAAGCATCTTTTGCTTTTCTCTTCGAGGTCTCCTTTTTGGCGATCATCTTTGATATTTGGCTTTGATGCTTGCATTTTTCTAGTGCAATTTTGGAGGTTTTTCCCCAAAAAGAATGATTTAGTCGGGATTTATTTATTTATGAAGCGAATAGAGTAAATAAGAAAAAGTGAAATGGATTTGTGGAGCGAAAATGGAAACGAAGGTGTGTAGCGGAGGTTGTTTTTTCTTCACGGATAGCTGAGGTTTTAACTTAGTCATCCTCGTCAAAATGTGTGATTCCGAAATGTAGATCAAGAGCAAGTTCTGATTCTGAAATGTTTAACATCGGCGCGCTCAACGGAAATATAGTGAAGCACTAAAAATGAGTGCTTATAAAGTCTTATTTAGGGGTGCCTTACAACAATTATAATAGGTCGAATTGCGCCTTTCGTTATGCAATGCTCTATTGGGAGAATTTATTTTGATTTTTCGCAAAAAGTTTTCAACCCTGTTTTACCCTTTTTGTCTATTTTGTAGCAAAAACTTTTTTGATCTTTCATAGAATTTTATCATCCTTAGCGTTTTATAATTCGAAAAGTTTTAAATTTTGTGAAAAACTTGAGGATTTTACAAGAATCGTTATGAGCAACATTTGCTATCCCACACTTTAAAATAACATTGTCCTCAATGTTAAGGATACGGAGTATCCCACACTTTAGTTTTAAAGAGAGGCGTTTGTTTTATTAAAAGTTTATGTTGGTGGGGTTGCCAATCCCACACTTAGTTTTTAAAGTGGTATAGTAATTGCGTATATTCTATTGAAAAGGTGATAAAGACGTAGTACTCCCCTATGGTGTCAAGACGTGCAATTGGATGGCACGCTGCTTATGGATTCTTCAATTCTTGAGCCGGCGTTATCCTCGTTCAAAGAATCCTTGCTCCAAGTTGTTTCCATCTCTTACGGTCTCGATCGTTGTTTGCTTTGCGATGTTTATTCATGCAATATTTATTCTAAAAGCAACCATACATACTAAAACATAAAAAAAGTTATGCCCGAGACCGGGCGTACAGAAATGTAATTTAATGTAGCATTAATAATAAAAGGTATGAATGTTCCAAAAGATAATCATGATTACGGCTGAGGTGCTGAATATGGTGGAGAGTAGATCACGCTGGTACGGGCCCTGGTTGGGTTCCTCAATCTAGATTGACCCTCGCTGGTCATCTCCTCGTCTGTGGTAAACTGGTCTGCCAACTCTGCTGTATTCATACCCGAGGATATTCTAAATTCTATCTCATCTGATCTAGCGATTAACCCAGTTAACGATGACGTGCTCGTATGAACCATAGGCCCTTCCTGCTAACCCATACTCTCCTGTAAATCTCTACCTCTTCCCCACTGCTGGTTCACGTCCATTCTATCGATACCCTGTGCAACCCCTGCAGTCGTACGCTGCTCCAATGCCTGTTCCCATCTAGGGTCCTGACCAACGGTAATAAGCAATTTTTAACCAAATGTGATGATTTTCAAGCATACAATGATCCTAAAGACCATTTCTAATTCCCTTAAATATTTTTAAACATCAAAGTTGAGCAATAACATATTAAAGTCAAAGATTAGAGCCGTTTGACTGAAAAATATTTATTTTGATCAAAATGTACAAAATAAGGAAAATCAAGGATTAGGCTACATTTTCTCGAGCAAATCAATGATTCCGTCATTTGAACTAGTTTTAAGGTAATCCTAAGTTTTAAAAATGTTTTAACTATAGGAAAAACCGAAGTCCTAATTATGTGTAGTTTGACCAAAATACTAGCCTTCTTTGTTCCAAATTCAGTTTCTAAACATTCCTAATGAATCACTAAGCCTAACTAAGCTAGCAAAACATCAAATTTCCAAGAATTTCACCAAATTTCACCCTAAAACCTCAAGTAACTAGTCTAGAGCCAAAAACTATCCCAAATATCTTAATCAAGCCTAAAAACTAACACAAAGTAATCACTTTGTCTATCTAAGCATAAAAGAATTCATAATTGAGTCAAAAACTAATTTTTCTAAAAAGTCAAAAATTTGACCCTAAGAGAAAATTCGAGTTTTCATCCAGAAAGAGTACCTTTCGTGCGAAATTGATGATGGAATCGAGTTTAGAAGGCTCGAGAGAACAAGTTTCAAGCTTTGATTCGTCGAATTTGGTTAAGATTTGAGTGTGGTAAGGTGGTGGTGGTGCGACGGCTTCGAAGGGACAGAGGGAGAAAAAAAATCACAAAAAGAAAAGAGAAGGAAGAAGAAAAGAGAAGGAAAAGAGAAAGAAAAAGGCCCGTATGGCTCTCGGGCTTATTTCCCCAATCCGACTCGCACAATTTTTAAGTTTTTATGATTTTAAAATTTAAAGGGTTTTAAGAGAAGACAAATAAAATAAAACCTCGGATTTTAATCCGGGTATTTTTATATTATTTCGTTATATTTTCTAAAATATATCACTAACTAAAATAAGAAAAGAAAAGACAACTAAAAATTAAAATATTTTATTTTTATTAAAAACACAAATTACACAGGTTCTACAACTAAATCCCAGAAATGACGCGGAAAGAAAGACAAGTTTAAAGCTTCCTTGACCATCCAGATTAAATCAGCGGAGTGTATTGAGAATATTTTGAAATCACTTAACATTTTACGCTCGCGCCTCTGTAATTCTCCGATATTGTCCATAAGTTTAACCAAAACCCTTTTTACTTTCTTAGTATTTGAAATTCCATCCCTTGACCCAGTATCTCTATAATTTAGTTCAAAAAGAAGTTTTGCCACTGTGTCTTGAAATAAAAGATCTTCTGTGCAGTCAGGATCACCGATATTAAATTTAAAGTTTGAAGATATTTCTCGAATGATCTTCCTTTGCGGGTTTGTAAATGGAAATTTTGACATAGTGAGGATTTGCACAAGTTCCGAGTATACTTTCTTTCTTTTTGCGAAGAAATTCTGATGTATTCTTTCCTTGGTAGAATCCGGAAAAGCTTCAATTAATCTTTTGATGAGAAATGAGGCTGGATCAAAGTAAAAGAAATCTCGGTTTCTGTAGGTTGAAATAGGGTTAGGTGTCTTGCTTTCAATCCAAAATTCTAATTCAGAGATCATTGCCGAGACGTTATGTGAATTGGAGAAACTTCCTTATTGGTGAAATGAGGGAGAAAAGCGACGAATGACTCTAAATCGAAATTGATTTCTGCATCCCGATACTTAACGAAAAGGTCATCCCCACATTCTTTTATCAATTTGTGAAGAGAAAGAGTCTGAGAACGCAGCTCTTTTAACAGATTGAGTTGAAATGTTGAAAATGGGAAGTCTGAGGAATAGAGGTACCTAACGAATTCTCTATAGACGTCTAACCTTCTACTAGGATTTAACAGATTTCCAATAAACGTAGCTTTTGTTTTATCAGAGTTTCGTATCTCTTTAGGATTAAATTCGAACAAGTCTGGATAGTTGAAAATAGTTGGATATTCTCCCCTTATCTCATCTTCCATTATCAGGAGTTCGTTAAGACTGAGCCTCCCTTTTGGATCGTGAAGAGGGTCGAATCCTAGTGTATTTGAGTAAAACTTTTCTAAAAGCAATGAAATCTCTAAGTCAGATGAAATTATCCGGCTTCTTGGACTACAAGAATCAAGAACTAAGTCTTGATGAGATTCATCAGGGTTTAGATTTGTTTTAGGTTTATAAAGAAAAACTTCGCCGGTTTTCGAAGTCGTGGGAGAGCAACTGTCATTCGCACTTTCTTCGTAGACGGTTAAGTTTGAACTGGAAACTACAGAAATTAAAACCATAATTAATATTTTTGTTTTTATAATTTGAAAAGGGTTTACTATAATGGCGACTTTAAATCCTATACCGACAAACTCTCTGTTTATTAAGCATGTGTGATTTTTGTCAATTTATCTTTGAAACAAGTGGCCAGGCAGACAACGGAGAGGCAGGATCCTTTTGGTTCCAATATAATTGGAGACTGTTCGGAAAATCCAATAACCAAGTCCGTGTATAATTGTCTTTCTTAGACACCACTCAAGAATCTCAGATATCTTGATACAATCAACAATTACCATAACAGACAGAAAATAGTTCCCCGGCAGCGGCGCCAAAAACTCTACTCTCCTTATGATATGGCCGAAACGGACGGTTTTATTTTCGCGGTGTCGTTAGGCCGCGGCACGTCAGAATCAGCTACCACAAGGAAGAGTAGTGGTTTGTTTTATCATTTATATTTAGCTGGGGTTCCAAGCTATAACTCACTTACTTGTCTTCCTTTTAACGAGTAAGTGGTAAATATAACTCAGGTACGTATTTTTGTATGTTTATTCAGTAATGTGGGACAAAAGTGCCTATATAGTTAACCCTAGTGACAAGAGGTGATAGATTAAGATTAACTAGATAAAATAGTAATTAAACAATAAAAGTAAAGATAGGTATGAAGAATAGAATTCTGAAGGGGAATTATCGCAAGAGTTCAACTTCCTAGGATAAACACTAAACCTCAATCAACTGGCTGTGAACCTAACTGATTTGTCACTAAGAGTTTAGGCTTTGAAGATTCTGACTAAGACAGGTATCCCTACTCCCAACGCTAACCTGAAAGGTTTAAACGACCTTATGGATAGAATCCTAGGTACATGAACAAAGTGGTTTACCCAATAAAGGAACGTCTCAGCTTTTCTTAATCCTAGTTGGTCTAACTAAAGCAATATCCTACCACTAAATCACTATGGTATGCCTTAACATTAACAGATGTGCAATCTTAGATATTCTAAGGTACTGCTTATTGGGATAGAAGTCTCTCCTTTGCGATCACTTATTCAACCCCGGATCAACTTACAATATCTCAAGAACATTGCTTCTGACGCGAATCATGCTTCTGAATAAGCTGGTGTTCACTGAACTCTCTATTGCTAACTCTAACCACAATCTAAATGGGCAGCTCTTCTATGATGAACAAATGGTTATTCATACGTAGGTACTATATCCCTATTGTGACGTTAAGCACACATAACTACTTACCTTGTATCCTAGGGTTGATCAGGTCCTAATACTAGGTTATAGCCACGTGAATAAGCGGAAAGGGTGATCCGTAAATTAAACCTCTAAACCGTCAAGGTTTCAGCATAACAAAATGATAAGTTTCAGATAAAATATTCAACACGTAATAAACAATTGTAACAGATAGATAATCATGCAAGATGAAAGCAACTCAAGATAATAACTTTATTAAATTAAGGAAAGCGTTCACCATTTACAGACGAGATCTGGACCATTACAAGTGCTGACAACCTCTAGCCCGCTCCTATTACAATCTTCGATGTTCGCCTCCGGGTACTTAATTTCCCGCTCGGAGGTGAGAAGGCCTTGAAAGCTCTAGTGGGAGAAAGTGTATTATAGTGAGAGAGTGAAGAGAGAGGTGTGTTGGAATGGATGACAAAGACCCTTTAAATAGACTTGAAAATTGCCAAATACGCCTGGCAGGCCGTTTGGCAGGCCGTATTTGGCAGGCAGTTTTTCTGGTAGGTCGTTTGGTAGCTCGTGTGGTAGCACGTATCTGGCAGGCCGTTTCCATAAGGGCAGGCAGTATGGCAGGCCGTTTGGCTTGCTGGTCAGCCTTGATTTCCTGGATCGTAACTTGATTTCTTGTCTTTCACCGTTTTTGCTCTAGAATCTTCGTTTTAGCTCCGTTTCTCTTGATTCTTTTCGCATTGTCTTTGTAATTACTTTACCTACAAGTTTAACCGAAAAAACGATTATTTTGCTGACAAAGCTTTGAACTTTATGCTTTTGGGACTCAATATCGGGGGTAAAAACGTGACTTTTTAGCCGATATCACGGATCATCAACAACAGGATCATTACAAGGTCAAACACTATATGCTGTTTTAAAATAAGTTTGCATTCATAAGAAAAGGTGACATCATAACTAATGCCAAATGTTTAACATACGATAATGTGCCTCTGCGAATAGAAGGCGATAATAATAGTACGTGACCCAATGGTCGTTACAAATTCATTGTTTCAAAAGTAACATAGTTTAAATGCAAATTAAATGTTTCATGCGAAGACATCTCTAATAAGCGCAACGGGAGTCTACAAAGCATGACAACTATAGCGGAAGCAACCAAACCTTAAGCACCTGAGAAAAACATGCTTAAAAATGTCAACACAAAGGTTGGTGAGATACAGTTTAAGTATAACAGTAATGTAAGGTAGGCCACGAGATTTCAGTGTTTCAAACCAGTATGAAAAGTATATGTTCAATTGTGGGCACTTGGTAACTAACTTAACGTAAATAACACCCCCTAAAAGTACACTTGGCGAGTGCGTAAGTTTAAGAAGTATTAAACACCCATTAAATGCTAGCGCTACTAGCCCAAGTGGGGATGTCAAACCCTATGGATCCATATCTAAGATTCGCGTTCACCGGTTCAAAGACCAATGACTAAACGTTACCGAGCTAAGGGGAAAGTTTATGCCATTGTATAACCCACACATATATAAAGTTTAAGTACTCGTGCCTCGTATGTAAAACATAAAATGCGCATTATTCTCAGTTCCCAAAATAGTTAAAGTAAAAAGGGATGCTATAACTCACAGTGGAAAGTAGTAAAAGTCGATACGCGGGAATAGTATGCAAGTAGTTGGTCCGGAAGGTCCTCAACCTAAGTCAAAAGTTACTAAGTCAGTAAATCATTCCCAAAGGTTTAAAAGTATGTAAATTAGGTCTTAAGTATCATCATCATTCATTATTAAACAAAAAGTGTAAAGTAAGTTTCAATTAAGAATAGAGTTTGAAATAAAGGCTGACTTCGTTCAGTCGTCACGACCTCAATACAAACTGAAATGAGGTTTGACCGTGGTGACGGTTTAAGTGCGAGTAGGTCAGAAATTTCAGCACAACGTTAATAGGGTGTAGTAACTTTCGGGAGGCCATAGATCCTAAACCGTAACTCGGATTAAGACGAGGTCTAAACGGAAAATCATCTACTCGAATCGAACTAACTGAAAATAAACTTTCCAGTAGCCCAGGTGGTCTGATCAGACACAGAAACAGTAAGTAAGGTGTTCCAGTGGGTTCTTGGTCTTTGATGCTCATCACGGTTCTCATCCTTGATGCGTATAGCTTCAAGTGTACAACTCGTTGATGTGTTTGCATCATCTTAACCAAGTTTTGACCATCATAACACTTGTGTAAGTCTAAGATATGTATCACAACTCACTTAAGAGTTGTATGTAGTTTGATGAACCAAAGTTACATCAAGATCTTAGATCTGACACATACATGAGTTCTAATAGTAATATTAAGCTACAAACTAGAAAGTAAACTAAATAAACAAGATCTTAAGTTGTAGAACTTAGATCTTAGTTAGATCTTAAAGATCCTAGACTAGAAAGTCTAGATCTAGTGTTCTTAATTTAGATCCTAAGTTATAGAACTTGGATCTTCACTTTAATGAAACCATAAGTTATGAAACTTAGATTTTCAACTTGTAAAATGTATATAAGCTTATAAGCTCTTGTTTACAACAAATTTAGAAGACCATAAGCTATAGAAACTTAGATCTAACATAAGTGTTTGAAGTTATAACTAGAAAGTTATACTTCCATGTTCTTGAACTTACAAAGTTTAACTTTAGTTTCAAGACAAATGAGATCAAGATTAACTAGTAATACTTGACCAAGTTATACAAATCACGAATTTAAAAACAACAAAAGAAAGAAATAACTAGATCTATAAGTATTATGTTCATGTTTGTTTCATACTTGAGAAGATTCAAATCAAAGTTTGGATCCTAAGAAAGTAAACTTCAAGTCTACAAAACATGAACACAAAGAAGATCATCAAGTTTATGAACTTTAGATCTCGAAAACATTTAAGTGTAGAACCATAAACTAACAAGTTTAGGTTCTTGTTCTTGGTTCTTCATCAAACAAAGGATGGAAGTAACTAAGATTACATGAAGATACAAGTTAGAGAACTTGATCTTTAACAACAACAACAAACAACAAGTAATAAATCAAGTAAAATGATGATACTAGTGGTGGTTTTAGGAAGAAAAAGAAAGAAGAAAAGAAGTTGTTACTTACAAATTTTTTAGAGAAAAAGAGAAAGTAATGAAAGTGTAAAATGAAGTGTGTGTAAATGTGAGATAATACTTGAAAATAAGTAACCAAAAATTGAAAATAAAACTCCCTCCCACCTCATTGTTGGCCGACGGTTTTTGGAGCAAAAGGGGAAGGGTTAAATGCAACTTTCAAGTATGGGGTGGAGGTGTTAGCTTAGAATGGTAATAAAGTTAAATGCATGGGAGCTTGGTGCTAGCATGCTTGTGACAAGTCTCTTCATACTTAACTTAATTAATCTGGTTCTTAACCTTAATGAGTCATTAGCATGATGTCGGGCTCCTAATAGTCCATTAAGAAAAGTAGAGTGGGCTTCCAAGTCCATTAACATGAGTCCATGTAAGTAAGTAATAATTAAATAAACAAAGCCCAAGTAATTAACTAGTAACATTAGTTAATTAAAAATGATTAATAATAATTAATTATGAACGTAAATAATATTAAAAATTATTATTCGTGAAAAGTACGTGTGTCACAAAGACGAGTCGGGACATGTAAAGTCAAATACGGCAACAAGTAAATGTATAAAAATATATTTATTAACACGCAAGTATTAATAATAAATATTAATAAATAAAAGTTGGAAAATCCAGGGTCGTTACATTACCCACCTGTTAAAGAAAATTTCGTCCCGAAATTTTAAGCTGATGTAGATGGAGGAGCTGGGAAAAGGTGAGGATACTTCTGCATCATTTGATCCTCTCGTTCCCAGGTAAACTCAGGTCCTCGTTTGGCATTCCATCAGACTCGAACGATCAGAATCTTGTTGTGTTTCAAATTTTTGACCTCACGGTCCATAATTTCGACAGGCTCTTCCACGAAGTGGAGTTTGTCGTCAATCGTAAGTTCCTCCAATGGTATGACATGTTCCGATTCAGCAAGACACTTCTTCAAATTCGATACATGAAAGGTAGGATGAACTGAGCTCAATTGAGTTGGAAGATGCAAAAAGTAAGCAACGGGTCCAACACGCTCCAAGATTTCAAAAGGACCAATGTATCGCGGGTTGAGCTTCCCATGTTTTCCAAAACGGATTACACCTTTTCAAGGTGCGACCTTCAACATTACACGGTCACCCACGTTGAATTCGAAGTCTTTACGTTTAAGGTCGGCATAAATCTTTTGGCGATCACGGGCCGTCTTGAGTCGCGCTTGAATTTGGACAATATTCTTAGTTGTTTCATGGACTATCTCGGGTCCAGTGATTTGCGTTTCACCTACTTCGGCCCAACAAATAGGAGATCGGCATTTGCGGCCATACAGCACTGTAATGACCTGGACTTTTTCGATCAATTTATACTTATAAGATTAATATTTACATAAATTAAACCTTACCAACATGATAAGCAATCCAAATTGTTGAAACTTATGTTTTCGAAAAGAGTTTTACACAACGTTTGACCGTCTAGTTGACCGATGATATCACGAACTATATAACATATGATAATTATATGTTTGTGTATATATATATGTATATATACATATTTAACATGATTTATGGATGTTTTAATATCTCATTTTGTATTAATAACAATAAGTTATAAGTATATTTTGAAACTACTAACTTAAGTTTTCAAAACAATAACCATACGTAACGTTATTTGACATAAATACTTATGACCTATAATGTTTATACATATATCGTATAAGTAATGTATTTAATCACTTTTTAAGGATTTAAATACATAAAACAATATAAGTATATTCACAAAAGATAGCTATATTTGAATCCTCGTTCCGTTTTCACAAGATTTCTATACGTATATCTAGAGTATATGTACCCGTATCATACCTAGCTTCTATACGTATTTACTATTGGTACATACACATCAAATCACCACCAACCAGCCCTTGTTCATGCCTTATGTATAAGGTAATTACTTTTGTATGATTGCTTGACTAATTACATAAAAATACAACATGAAAACTTGTCTTTGTCTCCCTTGATTCACGTTTTTAAGACCATGGGGGGGATCATCATTTGATTCAAATTCTATCTTCATTTCTTAGTTAAACACCCACACACTTATAAGCCTTAAACCCTTAATCAATTCAGCAAAGTTACCATAAAGATCTAGCTTCAAAAACATCACTTAATCACCATAAGAAAACCCTTACAAAAACACTTCAAGAATCCTTCCAAGAACACAAGTTTACTTTCAATCTTTCATCCAACTCCATCACTCTTTTGGTTCTAGATTTTTACTCCTCTTTTACAGAAATCTTGTCCAAGTAACTTGAGGTAGTAACTTTGTTCATAACCTTATTCGATTCATATATATATAGCTATCTTATTTTATGGTATAAAATTTTAACAACAAGAACATAGTTTGAATGTTCTCAAACTTGTTTGCAAACTAAATAGATCCTTCTAACTTAACTTTTAAAATACTTCAAGACCTGTAATATATCATAAATATATGCTAACTTAACAAGGTAAAACTTGGTTTTTCAAAGAACACCTTAAAAACTGAATTTACGACGTCGGAGTGCAACCGGGGGCTGTTTTGGGTTGGATAATTAAAAACTATTTTGAACTTTGAATTGGAGGCTTATTTTCTGGAAAATTGATATTTACTATGAATATGTTAATACATAAAAATTTCATGATTTAACTCAAAGTATAAGTATTTTTAGAAAAATAATCATTTAAGGTTGTTTACATGATGGAAAATGATCAACTTCATGAGTTTCACTAAAGTTTGACCTATGACCTGTGATTTCGAATACAAACTAAGGTATTTACAGTTCATATTCTTAAAGAAGGACTCGATCCAAGGAAGTGGCAAGTTGAACCAACGAAAACGGAGTTGTAACGAAGAAACTATGACCAAAACAAGATCGGATATCCAAAACTAGTTTAGCCACGAAAATAATTGGAGAAAAATTTAATAAATCACATGTTTTTAAAATAACATGATATTTTATATATATGTACTCATAATTTAATTTTATATATTTCAGGATCACCCGTAAACAATACGAGAAGATTAATCATAAGATCCCATGATTGTACGCAACACGTCATTTGACAACACCGGTACCGTGGGTCAAGATTAATCCCGACCAATATGAATACAATGGGGTTTTATTTATTTCGATGGGGGTTTTATTTATTTACTAAACACCTAAATATGAACCATTAAAATTGAATTGCTAACTACGGACTAAGAAGACATTAAAAGTATTATAAGTATATATATGTGACGATTGTTTAAAATGAAAATATATTGATATATTATATATGGATAGGTTCGTGATATCAACCGGAGACCAAGTCAAAATATATATATCTTCAAGGCAAAGTGAGTATATAGTCCCACTTTTAAACTCTAAGTATTTCGGGATGAGAATACATGTATTTTATGTTTTACGTTATGGACACAAGTAACTGAAAAATATATTCTACGTTGAGTTGTACCACTGGCATACTTCCCTGTAGCTTAGTAACTATTATTTACAGCGGTATTGTAAACGCGAATCCTGTTGATAGATCTATCGGGCCTGACAACCCCAACCGGACTGGACGACCAGTATTCAACAGTTGCACAGTACTTCGTTTCGTGACAACACTTGGTACGGTGTAGTAAGATTTCATAATAAAGGGAATATGCGACGTGATTAAATGTTAAGTATGGTTACCAAGTGCTCAACCACTTAGAATATTTTTATTAAAATGTTTACATATGAAATCTTGTGGTCTATATTTATACCGCTGCCGGCATTAAACCTATATCTCACCAACTTTATGTTGACGTTTTAAACATGTCTATTCTCAGGTGATAACTAAAAGCTTCCGCTGCAACATGTTGAATTTAAGCAAGATCTTGAGTATGCATATTTGTGTCAAAAATAAAACTGCATATCCGAGGAATTGTAATGTAAAATATGCTAGAAATCGTATTGTTATCATCACATGTAAAGTTTGTAAGTCTAAGATTATCGCTAAACGATAATCATCTTTATATTGTCTAAAGCTTGTATTAACATAAGAGTTATGGTTTGTAATGTAAAATAAATGCAGTTGTTCTTTTAAAAATGTCGCATATAGAGGTCAATACCTCGCAATGAAATCATACGTTATCTAATCGTTCTTATGGTTAAGGACGGGTTATGACATGTGGTATCAGAGCGGTGGTCTTAGCGAACCAGGTTTGCATTAGTGTGTCTAACTGATAAGTCGTTAGGATACATTAGTAAGTCTGGACTTTGACCGGGTCTGATTTAAAAACCATTGCTTATCATTGTTGGTTAAAATTTATATGTAAATATTATGTAGTACTAATGGGTTAGTTGTTGTGTGATAGATGTCGGGCTCAAAACTTATTATCACATTCTGCGACTCCGAATCAGAATCTTCAGATGGTGTTTCAGTCATTAACCTATCCGATAACGAAAATAATATCTTTGGGGAAGACTCACAAATTCCGGATGAACCAACAATAAAGAACCCGGAAAGTGAACCCGAGGAGGAAAGTGAACCCGAGAAAGAAATACAGGAAATTACGAAAGACAAGTTCGAACTAGGAAAGAAACGAAAGGCTAATGAATTAGAAAATTCAAATCCCGAAGAGGATGATGTGGCACCAACTCCACTAGACACTACCACCCCTATTCCCGCTATTCCTATTCATTCTATCCCGGCATCTAGTTCTTCAGCCCCACAGCCAAAATATAGGGAGACACCGCCAAAATATAGGCAGACAGCCAGGATAAGCGTTAAGCGATTCTTTGAACCTAAACGTCCTAGAAAATAGACCAAACGATGCACTGCCGTATTAAACCATGGGATCATATAATGTTTTGTATAATATTATTAGTGTGGTTTGCTTAATGTTTGATGTAAGATAAGCATATGTAAAATAGTGAAGTATGAAATGCAATAATTTTCCATGGTTAAGTATTATTTAGATGGTAGTAATTGGTTCTGTACTAAGCTATTAAGTATGAACATTAACGGGTAGGTACTACCCTAGATATAATTATAAAATGCTAATAAGAAGAAAAGGCTTTTATAATAATAACTGGTTCATATTATTAATAAGCTACGATGTACTGTAAATACATACTACATCTATAATATTCCATGTGAATAATTATTTTTTTTTCATTCTTATTGAAGATTATGGCGCGATTGAACCGAATGACGGAACAAGAAATTCAGGAACACATCAATCAGCGAGTGAACGACAGAATATTATGGGTCGAGGCTGCAAGAGCTGCTGCAGTTAACCCAAATCCTCGTGTAGGATGTACCTACAAGACTTTTCAAGCTTGCAAGCCCTCATCATTCAGTGGAACAGAAGGACCGATCGGTTTAACCCGGTGGATAGAAAAGATGGAGACTGTGTTTAAAATCAGTGGTTGTGTTGAGAAGGACATGACCAAGTATGCATCGTGCACTTTACAAGATAGTGCACTCACATGGTGGAAAAATTATGTGAAGGCTGTAGGAGGAGATGTAGCTTATGATACTCCATGGGAAGAATTCAAAACAATGTTAATCAACGAATATTGTCCAAGGAACGAGGTTAGGAAGTTGGAAGATGAATTACGAAGTCTGAAGGTTATTGGTACTGAAATCACCAACTACAATCAGCGATTCATGGAATTAGTTTTGCTATGTCCTGAATTGGTTCCAACCGAAGAACGGAAGATTGAAATGTACAAAGATGGTTTGCCCAAAAAGGTCAAGGCAAATGTTACAGCATCGAAACCTAAGACAATTCATGAAGCTATAACCATGGCAAACGAGCTAATGGATCAGGTCATCATGGATAAGAAAGTATCCAATACTGATGTGAAGGTATCAGGTAACAAAAGAAAGTGGAATGGAAATTATGATCGAGGTAACCAACAACAATCTTTTAAGAAACAAGAAATCACGCAAGGTGCGGGTAGTGGTTTAAGCTTTGGTTACAAAGGACAAAATCCTTTATGTAACCGATGCCACAAACATCACTCTGGCTACTATAATGTGGTATGCAACAAATGTAATCGAAAGGGTCATCTTGCTGAAGATTGTAGGGCTCTAGTTACAAATACAAATGGTACCAAGACTCCTGCCACCAATGCAAATAGAACTGCTTTGGCTACCATTACTTGTTATGGGTGTGGAAAACAAGGTCACTATAAGAGCCAGTATCCGAATCCAGAGAAGAATAATGGATCTGCACGAGGAAGAGCATTTGTTATTAATGCTAGAGAGGCGTGTGAAGACCCGGAGCTTGTTACGGGTACGTTTACCATTAATAACTTATCAGCATCTATTATATTTGATACTGGTGCCGATAGAAGTTACGTGTGTAGAAATTTTTACACTAAATTGAATTGTTCATCATCACCTCTAGATGCTAAGTACATGATTGAGTTAGCTAATGGTAAACTAATTAAAGCCGATAAAATTTGTCGTGATTGTAAAATAAATTTAGCCGGAGAAACGTTCAAAATTGACTTGATACCCGTAGAATTAGGAAGTTTTGATGTAATAGTCGGCATGGACTGGATGTCCAAAGTAGGAGCTGAAGTTGTGTGTGCCAAGAAGGCAATTCGCATTCCTTGTAAGGATAAAATGCCGGTGATGATTTATGGAGAGAAGGGTAACTCAAAGCTAAAACTCATTAGCTGTTTGAAAGCCAAGAAGTGTTTAGAAAAGGGATGTTATGCTATTCTAGCACATGTTAATGAAGTCAAAAAGAAAGAAAAAGAGAAGTGCATCAATGACGTGCCTGTGGCAAGAGATTTTCCTGAAGTATTTCTGGAAGAGTTGCCGGGATTACCTCCATTTAGATCTGTAGAATTTCAAATAGATTTAGTACCAGGAGCTGCACCAGTTGCCCGTGCTCCATATAGACTTGCACCGTCCGAGTTAAAAGAACTTCAGAGTCAGTTAAAAGAATTACTGGATCGTGGATTCATACGACCAAGTACTTCACCGTGGGGAGCTCCCATTCTATTTGTTAAAAAGAAAGATGGATCTTTTAGGATGTGTATAGATTATCTGGAATTAAATAAGTTAACTATCAAGAATCGGTATCCATTACCGAGAATTGACGACTTATTTGATCAACTGCAAGGATCATGTGTGTACTCGAAAATTGACCTAAGATCGGGCTATCATCAATTACGCGTCAAAGAAGAAGATATACCGAAAACTGCTTTTCGGACACGTTATGGTCATTACGAATTTTTGGTCATGCCGTTTGGGTTGACAAATGCGCCAGCTGTATTCATGGACCTCATGAATCGAGTTTGTAGTCCATATTTAGATAAGTTTGTTATCGTTTTCATTGATGATATTCTTATCTATTCCAAGAGTGAGCAAGAGCATGAGCAGCATTTAAGGTTGATATTAGAGTTGTTGAGAAAAGAACAGCTATACGCTAAATTTTCTAAGTGTGCTTTCTGGTTGAAAGAAGTGCAATTTCTTGGTCACGTTGTTAGTAGCAAAGGAATTCAGGTTGATCCAGCTAAAATTGAGGCCATTGAAAAATGGGAGACTCCTAAAACACCAATGCAGATACGCCAATTTTTGGGTTTAGCCGGTTATTATAGAAGGTTTATTCAAGATTTTTCCCGAATAGCTAAGCCGTTGACAGCATTAACGCAAAAAGGGAAGAAATACGAATGGACCTCGGAGCAGGAGAACGCATTTCAATTACTGAAGAAGAAGTTAACTACGGCGCCTATTTTATCGTTACCTGAAGGGAACGATGATTTTGAAATATATTGTGACGCTTCACGACGAGGTTTTGGTTATGTTCTTATGCAACGAAAGAAAGTTATTGCATACACATCCCGACAATTGAAGATTCACGAGGGGAATTATACGACGCATGATTTAGAACTGGGAGCAGTCGTGTTTGCATTGAAGATATGGAGACACTACTTGTATGGGGTTAAATGCACTGTGTTCACTGATCATAAAAGTCTTCAACATATTTTTGATCAGAAACAGCTGAACATGAGGCAACGTAGGTGGGTTGAGCTGATAAACAACTATGATTGTGAAATTCGTTATCATCCCGGGAAGGCGAACGTGGTGGCCGATGCTCTAAGCAGAAAGGAACGAGAACCAATTCGAGTTCGAGCGATGAACATAAAAATTCGCATGAATCTCAACTCACAAATCAAAGAGGCTCAACGAGAAGCACTTACTAAAGAAAATATAGGAAATGAAATAATGAAAAAGTATGAGAAGTAACTCGTTATGCGGGAAGATGGAACTCGATATTTTGCAAATCGTATTTGGGTACCGAAGTTGGGTGGATTAAGGAAGTTGATATTGAACGAGGCACATAAGACAAGATACTCGATACATCCTGGAGTTGGAAAGATGTACCAAGATCTTAAGACGCATTATTGGTGGCCTAATTTAAAGACAGACGTTGCAACATATGTTGGGGAATGTTTAACTTGTTCCAAAGTCAAAGCAGAACACCAGAAGCCGTCAAGGTTACTTCAACAACCAGAAATCCCAGAATGGAAATGGGATGGTATTACCATGGATTTCATCACAAAATTACCTAAGACTGCCTGGGGTTACGACACCATTTGGGTGATTGTTGATCGTCTCACCAAATCTGCACATTTCTTGCCTATAAAGGAAACGGATAGAATGGAGAAACTATTACGATTATACATAAAGGAAATTGTTTCAAGGCATGGAATACCTATTTCCATTATATCCGATCGTGATAGTAGATTTACCTCAAAGTTCTGGCAATCACTACAGGAGGCACTAGGAACTCGTTTGGATATGAGTACCGCATATCATCCGCAAACCGACGGGCAGAGTGAAAGAACGATTCAGACTCTTGAAGACATGCTCAGGGCATGTGTGATCGATTTTGGAAACGGATGGGATAAATATCTACCATTAGCAGAATTCTCGTATAATAATAGTTATCATGCGAGCATTAAAGCTGCGCCATTCGAATCATTGTACGGAAGGAAGTGTAGATCTCCTATTTGTTGGAATGAAGTAGGAGATCGACAATTAACTGGTCCCGAGATCATACACGAAACGACTGAGAAGATAGTACAAATCAAGGAGAGGTTGAAAACAGCCCGTAGTCGCCAAAAGAGCTACGCCGATGTCCGAAGGAAACCATTAGAGTTTCAGATCGGTGAGATGGTTATGCTAAAGGTGTCACCTTGGAAAGGTGTAATACGTTTCGGTAAAAGAGGTAAACTGAACCCAAGATATGTAGGCCCGTTCAAGATCATCGAACGCATTGGACCGGTAGCTTATCGACTCGAGTTTCCGCAACAACTCGCCGGAGTACATAATACCTTTCACGTCTCAAACCTTAAGAAGTGTCTTGCAAAGGAAGACCTCACCATTCCTCTTGAAGAAATCCAAGTTGACGAGAAATTACAATTCGTAGAAGAACCAGTCGAAATCATGGACCGTGAAGTTAAACAACTCAAGAAGAGCAACATACCGATCGTTAAGGTTCGTTGGAATGCTCGAAGAGGTCCTGAGTTTACTTGGGAACGAGAGGATCAGATGAAACAAAAGTATCCACACTTGTTTCCCGATGATGCAAAATAGGTACAATTTTAAAATTTCGGGACGAAATTTATTTAACGGGTAGGTACTGTAATGACCCGAACTTTTTCGATCAATTTATACTTATAAGATTAATATTTACATAAATTAAACCTTACCAACATGATAAGCAATCCAAATTGTTGAAACTTATGTTTTCGAAAAGAGTTTTACACAACGTTTGACCGTCTAGTTGACCGATGATATCACGAACTATATAACATATGATAATTATACGTTTGTGTATATATATGTATATATACATATTTAACATGATTTATGGATGTTTTAATATCTCATTTTGTATTAATAACAATAAGTTATAAGTATATTTTGAAACTACTAACTTAAGTTTTCAAAACAATAACCATACGTAACGTTATTTGACATAAATACTTATGACCTATAATGTTTATACATATATCGTATAAGTAATGTATTTAATCACTTTTTAAGGATTTAAATACATAAAACAATATAAGTATATTCACAAAAGATAGCTATATTTGAATCCTCGTTCCGTTTTCACAAGATTTCTATACGTATATCTAGAGTATATGTACCCGTATCATACCTAGATTCTATACGTATTTACTATTGGTACATACACATCAAATAACCACCAACCAGCCCTTGTTCATGCCTTATGTATAAGGTAATTACTTTTGTATGATTGCTTGACTAATTACATAAAAATAGAACATGAAAACTTGTCTTTGTCTCCCTTGATTCACGTTTTTAAGACCATGGGGGGGGATCATCATTTGATTCAAATTCTATCTTCATTTCTTAGTTAAACACCCACACACTTATAAGCCTTAAACCCTTAATCAATTCAGCAAAGTTACCATGAAGATCTAGCTTCAAAAACATCACTTAATCACCATAAGAAAACCCTTACAAAAACACTTCAAGAATCCTTCCAAGAACACAAGTTTACTTTCAATCTTTCATCCAACTCCATCACTCTTTTGGTTCTAGATTTTTACTCCTCTTTTACAGCAATCTTGTCCAAGTATCTTGAGGTAGTAACTTTGTTCATAACCTTATTCGATTCATATATATATAGCTATCTTATTTTATGGTATAAAATTTTAACAATAAGAACATAGTTTGAATGTTTTCAAACTTGTTTGCAAACTAAATAGATCCTTCTAACTTAACTTTTAAAATACTTCAAGACCTGTAATATATCATAAGTATATGCTAACTTAACAAGGTAAAACTTGGTTTTTCAAAGAACACCTTAAAAACTGAATTTACGACGTCGGAGTGCAACCGGGGGCTGTTTTGGGTTGGATAATTAAAAACTATTTTGAACTTTGAATTGGAGGATTATTTTCTGGAAAATTGATATTTACTATGAATATGTTAATACATAAAAATTTCATGATTTAACTCAAAGTATAAGTATTTTTAGAAAAATAATCATTTAAGGTTGTTTACATGATGGAAAATGATCAACTTCATGAGTTTCACTAAAGTTTGACCTATGACCTGTGATTTCGAATACAAACTAAGGTATTTACAGTTCATATTCTTAAAGAAGGACTCGATCCAAGGAAGTGGCAAGTTGAACCAACGAAAACGGAGTTGTAACGAAGAAACTATGACCAAAACAAGATCGGATATCCAAAACTAGTTTAGCCACGAAAATAATTGGAGAAAAATTTAATAAATCACATCTTTTTAAAATAACATGATATTTTATATATATGTACTCATAATTTAATTTTATATATTTCAGGATCACCCGTAAACAATACGAGAAGATTAATCATAAGATCCCATGATTGTACGCAACACGTCATTTGACAACACCGGTACCGTGGGTCAAGATTAATCCCGACCAATATGAATACAATGGGGTTTTATTTATTTCGATGGGGGTTTTATTTATTTACTAAACACCTAAATATGAACCATTAAAATTGAATTGCTAACTACGGACTAAGAAGACATTAAAAGTATTATAAGTATATATATGTGACGATTGTTTAAAATGAAAATATATTGATATATTATATATGGATAGGTTCGTGATATCAACCGGAGACCAAGTCAAAATATATATATCTTCAAGGCAAAGTGAGTATATAGTCCCACTTTTAAACTCTAAGTATTTCGGGATGAGAATACATGTATTTTATGTTTTACGTTATGGACACAAGTAACTGAAAAATATATTCTACGTTGAGTTGTACCACTGGCATACTTCCCTGTAGCTTAGTAACTATTATTTACAGCGGTATTGTAAACGCGAATCCTATTGATAGATCTATCGGGCCTGACAACCCCAACTGGACTGGACGACCAGTATTCAACGGTTGCACAGTACTTCGTTTCGTGACTACACTTGGTACGGTGTAGTAAGATTTCATAATAAAGGGAATATGCGACGTGATTAAATGTTAAGTATGGTTACCAAGTGCTCAACCACTTAGAATATTTTTATTAAAATGTTTACATATGAAATCTTGTGGTCTATATTTATACCGCTGCCGGCATTAAACCTATATCTCACCAACTTTATGTTGACGTTTTAAACATGTCTATTCTCAGGTGATAACTAAAAGCTTCCGCTGCAACATGTTGAATTTAAGCAAGATCTTGAGTATGCATATTTGTGTCAAAAATAAAACTGCATATCCGAGGAATTGTAATGTAAAATATGCTAGAAATCGTATTGTTATCATCACATGTAAAGTTTGTAAGTCTAAGATTATCGCTAAACGATAATCATCTTTATATTGTCTAAAGCTTGTATTAACATAAGAGTTATGGTTTGTAATGTAAAATAAATGCAGTTGTTCTTTTAAAAATGTCGCATATAGAGGTCAATACCTCGCAATGAAATCATACATTATCTAACTCGTTCTTATGGTTAAGGACGGGTTATGACAAGCGCTTCAAAAGGTGCGGCATTAATACTCGAATGATAACTGTTGTTGTAAGAGAATTCGGCTAGCGGCAAATGCCTTTCCCAAGCCTTTCCAAAATCAATAACACAAGCATGCAACATGTCCTCCAAAGTCTGAATCGTGCGTTCGCTTTATCCTTCGGTCTGCGGGTGATACGCAGTACTCATGTCAAGACGAGTCCCCAAGGCTTCTTACAAAGAACGCCAAAATCTGGAAGCAAAACGGGGATCGCGATCTGAGATGATCGATAAGGGTACATCATGACGAGATACACCCTCTTTTATGTATAGTTGAGTGAGTCTCTTCATCGTATCAGTTTCCTTCATGGCTAGAAAGTGTGCAGATTTAGTAAGACGGTCAACGATAACCCAGATGGTATCGTATCCGCCCACCGTCTTTGGTAACTTCGTAATGAAATCCATTGTTATCCTTTCTCACTTCCATTGCGGGATTTCTAGTTGCTGAAGTAACCCAGAGGGCCTCTGATGTTCGGCCTTAACTTTTGAGCAAGTCAAACACTTACCGACATAAGTTGCAACGTCCTTCTTAAGATTAGGCCACCAATACTGTTCCTTAAGATTGTGGTACATTTTACTGGCTCCTGGATGAATCGAATATCTCGACTTGTGGGCTTCATCTAGTATAAGGTTCCGTAGATCTCCATAACGAGGTACCCAAATTCTTCCGGCATAGCATCGGAGTCCAGTCTCCTTAACTTCAAATCGAGAAACGAGAATGTTCACGTATTCATGAGATATATTCTCCTCCTTGAGAACCTCATCTTGGGCTGCTCGGATCTGGCTATTGAGGTTCGAATGAATGGTGATGTTCAGTGCCCGAACACGAAGAGGTGTCATCCTCTCCTTTCGGCTCAAAGCGTCAACTACAACATTGGCCTTGCCAGGGTGATAACGAAGTTCACAATCATAGTCGTTCAGCGTCTTGATCCATCGACCCTGTCTCATATTCAGTTGCTTCTGATCAAAGATGTGTTGGAGGCTTTTATGATCGGTGAAAATAGGGCTCTTTGTTCCATAAAGGTAGTGTCTCCACAGTTTTAATGCAAAGACAACGGCTCCAAGCTCAAGATCATGTTTTGTGTAATTTCGCTCACGAATCTTCAGTTGACGAGAGGCGTAAGCGATAACCTTTGTTCGTTGCATCAGTACACAACCAAATCCACTTTTCGAAGCATCGCAATAAATGTAAAAATCGTCACTACCTTCAGGAAGTGATAAGATAGGTGCGGTGGTTAACTTCTTTTTCAAGGTTTGAAATGATGATTCTTGTTCGGGTTCCCAAATGAACTTCTTCCTTTTGTGAGTCAGTGCGGTCAAAGGACACGCAATCAGAGAGAAACCTTCAATAAATCTTCGGTAGTAACCGGCGAGGCCCAAAAATTGGCGGATGTGAGTCAGAGTAGTGGGGGTTTCCCACTTGCTGATAGCTTCGATCTTTGCGGGATCAACTTTGATACCTTGATCACTCACAATGTGACCCAGAAATTGGACTTCCTTCAACCAAAACTCACACTTGGAGAATTTTGCATAAAGTTACTCTTGTCTCAAGAGTTCTAACACTAGACGAAGATGTTGTTCATGTTCTTCTTCGCTTTTGAGGTAGATGAGGATATCATCTATGAATACGATAACGAACTTATCCAGGTACGGCTTGCATACACGATTCATGAGATCCATAAACACGGCAGGTGCGTTGGTTAAACCGAATGGCATCACGAGAAACTCATAATGACCATAACGAGTTCTGAATGCAGTCTTCATCACATCGCTCTCTTTCACCCTCAACTGGTGATAACCGGATCGCAAATCGATCTTAGAGTAAATGCTCGATCCTTGCAACTGGTCGAAAAGATCATCAATTCGGGGAAGAGGATACCGATTCTTGATAGTCAATTTGTTGAGTTCACGATAGTCGATACACATGCGGAAGGATCCGTCCTTCTTATTCACAAATAAAACAGCTGCGCCCCAAGGCGAGAAACTTGATTGGATAAATCCACGGTCTAGCAGTTCTTGTAATTGGCTCTGCAACTCTTACATTTCGAAAGGTGCGAGTCGATAAGGTGAGCGAGCTACAGGTGCAGCTCCTGGCACTAAATCGATCTAAAACTCCACTGCTCTTGATGGCGGTAATCCAGGAAATTCCTCTGGAAAGATGTCGGAAAATTCGTTCACAATTCGTACGTCATCCACGCTCTTCACTCCGGTTTCTAACATTTTCACATGTGCTAAAACAGCAAGACGTCCCTTCTTCATGATCTTTTGTGCTTTCATGCAACTAATGAGATTCAGTTTCGAGCTACATCTTTCTCCGTAAATAATCAGTGGCTCACCATCTCCGTGTGGTATACGAATAGCTTTATCTCCACAGATAATGTCAGCCCTTTATCTTGGTCAACCAGTCCATACCGACAATAACATCAAAGCTTCCCAACTTAATGGGTATCAAGTCAATCTCGAAATCCACACCAGCTATGTTGATAATAGCTCCTCGGCTAATTTGGTCAACTTTCTCAAGTTTTCCATTGGCTACCTCTATAAGCATACTCTCCTTTAAAGGAACTAACGACCAATTTATCTTAGAGCAAAAGTGTCTACATACATAACTTCTATCGGCACCAGTATCAAACAGAACAGAAGCTAATAGATTGTTGATAGTGAATATACCTGTGACCAAGTCGGGGTTCTCACGGGCATCCCTTGCGTTCACGTTGAAAGCTCTGCCACGTGGTGATCCGCTGTCCTTTCGCTTGTTGGGACAATCATTTTTGAAGTGGCCCGGTTGTCCACACTCATAACACTTTCTCGGTCTAGTAGGATTTGTCTTCACATTCAGGGTGGTGATCTTGCAGTCTTTGTCAATATGCCCAGTCCTTTTACATTTTTCACAGACCACGTTGTAGTACCCGGTGTGATGCTTGTAGCATCTTTTGCATTGTGGCAGACTACCCTTGTAGTTGGAGTTCGAGCTAGTGTTCGGGTTGGGGTTGTTTCCCTTGAAACCCTCATGTCGCTTAGCCGGGTTTTGATCATAGACTCTCCCCTTGTTGTTGTCCCACTTACGCTTCTCACTACTACCCGATTCAGATTTAGCCTTTTCTAGTTCTTGGATGGTGATTTGGTTCATCAGGGTATGCGCCATGCGCAGAGCTTCCGGGACATCAGCTGGTTTTGAAGAGGTAACATTTCCCTGAATGGACTTAGGGAGTCCCCAGAAATACCGTTCCATTCTCTTAAATTCAGGGGTGACCATCGTGGGGCACATCAAAGCTAGTTCCAAGTACCTTCGGTTATAACTATCAAGATCATTTCCTACCACTTTCAGTCCCCAAAACTCAGTTTCCATCTCCTGTATCTCCGTTCTGGGGCAGTACTCTTGAATCATGGCCCCCTTAAATTCCTCCCACGGGGTAGCATACGCCTCATCAATACCCTTGGCCTGAGCAAGTGTGTTCCACCAGGTTAACGCGCCGTCCGACAGTGTACAGGAGGCATACTTAGTTTTGTTCATTTATGAACATTTGCTTACACGGAACACAACTTCTAATTTCTCAAACAACCTAGTAAGTCCAACCGGCCCCTCAGTACCACTGAAGTTGTGGGGCTTGCAGCTTTGGAATTCCTTGTATGTGCACCCGTTATGATTGTGCTGGATAACCGGTGGAGCTTGGGGGTTCATTTCCGCTATAGCTGCGGCTACCCGTTCGGCTATCATTTCTTCGATTTGTGCTGCTATGGGCGTTGATCTTCCGTTGGCCATTGATCTTCTAAATAAAATTTTTGACTCAAGTCAAAATCCAGTATTCAAATAATAACAATACAGTATACGGTAACCAACATGGAATCAACACAACACATGCTAATTAAGTAACGCAAATAGATTCAGATACCACAAAATTATCATACGGTAACGTAAATAGAACACCGTACAAAGGTTAAACAACACTAAGTTCCATTCATTAATAAAAAAAACTTGCATACATTCGCATAAGATTCGTACAATACATTAGAAAAACATGAAACTACAAATGGGATTACATAAAGAAATCTAATACAAAAGCCCAATGGTGACGGTGGGTAAAGGATGTCCATCATGTGGGGCACCTGGTCCTCGAGCTCAGTTACCCGAGCACGGAGGGTATCCACCTCCCTCTCAGTTCCTCGACAGAGGGAGAGGCTGGTGGAGCAGGCAATGCTGATGGTGCAGGTGGTGTCGGTAGTGTAGATGATGCTGGTGGAGCTGGTGGTGCAGACGGTCCAGCACCAGAAGTATATGCTGCGTAACGGGGAGCCTTATGTCAGAATGGATCAGCAGGATACGGCACAAGCCGCTTACGGGCGGTAACTCTAACCTTCAGTCCATGTGCGTTAACGAACGATCTACCTCCGTTAACCCCCAGAATAACAGTACCATCAAAACGATACCGCTTCTTCGGCGGGGTAGAGGGTGGCTGCACGGGTGCCTCCTCAGGGTCCTCATCGGAATCATCGTCGCTAGATTCGTCAGATGATGAGTCTTCAGAATCATCGGAAGGTGGATGTGCTCGGCCAGTAGTCATCAGTCGGTATCTGCCGGGTGGAATCGGCACAACACGTCCATCAGGAAGGCGTCTAGCCCAATGATTATGCTCATTTCGGAAAGGAACGTCCCCATATTCCCCAGGAATCACAGCACCACCGGAATGGTGCTGTGGCTCCGAGAGTCCTGGGATAAGCGGAGCTGGAATCTCCGGTAGATCCTCGTGTATGATCACTGGGTCGGGTATGTAGCTACTGGCTCCAGAGGACGAAGCGCCAGGGTCGCTGGAGGGTAAAGAGGACGAGATCTGTGTGTCGGCAGCAGTAGCAGGCGAGGTGGCGGATGAGTCTGAGTCGCTCTCCAAAATGATAACAGGTGGAATATCCGACATCTGAACAAAGAAAAATAACTTTTTCCATGTCAGTAAGTCATATAGCAAGCACGTATTAGGCAAAGTAACTACGACAGTCTAGATCATCTATAGCAGTAAGTAGCATGGCAATAAAGACAAGTATCATGCAATCGAAAACAGATAATAGCATGCAGTAGTGAAAGCAAGTAACAGTATACGACATATAGCAGTAAAAGTAAGCAGCAGCATGCAGCAAGTTCCGCAGAAACAAGTAAACTAGCAAGTTGTAGATTAGTCCTGTTAGTGAATCCTACTCGGTCCGGTTTAGACTCACTAATGCAACCTAATTCCCTACAACCAATGCTCTGATACCAAATGTGATGCCCCATACAAAACCATCGTGTACGGATCATCAACAACAGGATCATTACAAGGTCAAACACTATATGCTGTTTTAAAATAAGTTTGCATTCATAAGAAAAGGTGACGTCATAACTATAGCCAAATATTTAACATACGATAATGTGCCTCTGTGAATAGAAGGCGATAATAATAGTACGTGACCCAATGGTCGTTACAAATTCATTGTTTCAAAAGTAACATAGTTTGAATGCAAATTAAATGTTTCATGCGAAGACATCTCTAATAAGCGCAGCGGGAGTCTATAAAGCATTACAACTACAGCGGAAGCAACCAAACCTTAAGCACCTGAGAAAAACATGCTTAAAAACGTCAACACAAAGGTTGGTGAGCTATAGTTTAAGTATAATAGTAATGTAAGGTAGGCCACAGATTTCAGTGTTTCAAAACAGTATGAAAAGTATATGTTCAACCGTGGGCACTTGGTAACTAACTTAACGTAAATAACACCCCCTAAATGTACACTTGGTGAGTGCGTAAGTTTAAGAAGTATTAAACACCCGTTAAATGCTAGCGCTACTAGCCCGAGTGGGGATGTCAAACCCTATGGATCCATATCTAAGATTCGCGTTCACCGGTTCAAAGACCAATGACTAAATGTTACCGAGCTAAGGGGAAAGTTTATGCCGTTGTATAACCCACACATATATAAAGTTTAAGTACTCATGCCTAGTATGTAAAACGTAAAATGCGCATGTATTCTCAGTTCCCAAAATAGTTAAAGTAAAAAGGGATGCTATAACTCACAGTGGAAAGTAGTAAAAGTCGATACGCGGGAATAGTAAGCAAGTAGTTGGTCCGGAAGGTCCTCAACCTAAGTAAAAAGTTACTAAGTCATTTAATCGTTCCCAAAGGTTTAAAAGTATGTAAATTAGGTCTTAAGAATCATCATCATTCATCATTAAACAAAAAGTGTAAAGTAAGTTTCAATTAAGAATAGAGTTTGAAATAAAGGCTGATTTCGTTCAGTCGCCACGACCTATATACAAACTGAAATGAGGTGAGGCCAGTGGCCATGGCTCCGTATATGAGTCCCCTAGGTACTGACCAATTTTCAGAACCAAACTCGTCTTGGTTTGACCGTGGTGACGGTTTAAGTGCGAGTAGGTCAGAAATTTCAGCACAACGTTAATAGGGTGTAGTGACTTTCGGGAGGCCATAGATCCTAAACCGTAACTCGGATTAAGACGAGGTCTAAATGGAAAATCATCTAATCGAACCGAACTGACTGAAAATAAACTTTCCAGTAGCCCAGGTAGTCTGATCAGACCCATAAACAGTAAGTAAGGTGTTCCGGTGGGTTCTTGGTACTTGATGCTCATCACGGTTCTCATCCTTGATGCGTATAGCTTCAAGTGTACAACTCATTGATGTGTTTGCATCATATTAACTAAGTTTTGACCATCATAACACCTGTGTAAGTCTAAGATATGTAGCACAACTCACTTAATAGTTGTATGTAGTTTGATGAACCAAAGTTACATCAAGATCTTAGATCCGACACATACATGAGTTCTAATAGTAATATTAAGTTACAAACTAGAAAGTAAACTAAATAAACAAGATCTTAAGTTGTAGAACTTAGATCTTAGTTAGATCTTAAAGATCCTAGACTAGAAAGTCTAGATCTAGTGTTCTTAAGTTAGATCCTAAGTTATAGAACTTGGATCTTCACTTTAATGAAACCATAAGTTATGAAACTTAGATTTTCAACTTGTAAAATGTATATAAGCTTATAAGTTCTTGTTTACAACAAATTTAGAAGACCATAAGCTATAGAAACGTAGATCTAACATAAGTGTTTGAAGTTATAACTAGAAAGTTATACTTTCATGTTCTTGAACTTACAAAGTTTAACTTTAGTTTCAAGACAAATGAGATCAAGATTAACTAGTAATACTTGACCAAGTTATACACATCACGAATTTAAAAACAACAAAAGAAAGAAATAACTAGATCTACAAGTATTATGTTCATGTTTGTTTCATACTTGAGAAGATTCAAATCAAAGTTTGGATCTTAAGAAAGTAAACTTCAAGTCTACAAAACATGAACACAAAGAAGATCATCAAGTTTATGAACTTTAGATCTCGAAAACATTTAAGTGTAGAACCATAAACTAACAAGTTTAGGTTCTTGTTCTTGGTTCTTCATCAAACAAAGGATTGAAGTAACCAAGATTACATGAAGATACAAGTTAGAGAACTTGATCTTTAACAACAACAACAAACAACAAGTAATAAATCAAGTAAAATGATGATACTAGTGGCGGTTTTAGGAAGAAAAAGAAAGAAGAAACGAAGTTGTTACTTACAAAGTTTTGAGAGAAAAAGAGAGAGTAATGAAAGTGTAAAATGAAGTGTGTGTAAATGTGAGATAATACTTGCAAATAAGTAACCAAAAATTGAAAATAAAACTCCCTCCCACCCCATTGTTGGCCGACAGTTTTTGGAGCAAAAGGGCAAGGGTCAGATGCAACTTTCAAGTATGGGGTGGAGGTGTTAGCTTAGAATGGTAATAAAGTTAAATGCATGGGAGCTTGGTGCTAGCATGCTTATGATAAGTCTCTTCATACTTAACTTAATTAATCTAGTTCTTAACCTTAATAAGTCATTAGCATGATGTTGGGCTCCTAATAGTCCATTAAGAAAAGTAGGGTGGGCTTCTAAGTCCATTAACAAAAGTCCATGTAAGTAAGTAACAATTAAATAAACAAAGCCCAAGTAATTAACTAGTAACATTAGTTAATTAAAAATGATTAATAATAATTAATCAAGAACGTAAATAATATTCAAAATTATTATTCGTGAAAAGTACGTGTGTCATAAAGACGAGTCGGGACATGTAAAGTCAAATACGGCAACTAGTAAATGTATAAAAATCCATTTATTAACACGCAAGTATTAATAATAAATATTAATAAATAAAAGTTGAAAAATCCAGGGTCGTTACAAAGTATCTCCCTTACTTTGAAATGACAGAGTTGGCCAGATTGTCTCTGCGTTACCATGATACTGATGGTTGGGTCAATGGATGCAGTTTAAAATCAAGAAGGAGTTAAAGTATGGTTGATCAGTGTTAGCTCCGCAGTTTCGAAAGACATCATATTGAATCGATAAAAAAACTGGAAGGAGGGTTAAGATTGTTAAGTATAAGCGTACGAAGACTATGAAGCTTGCTCATGTTCGCAAGATGCCACAAAATTTTGGTAAGAGATTTAAGTGGTGGTATTATGACGGGTGAACCGAGGAGGCTGTTATTCTGTTAGAATCTAGGGTGATTTGGACCAAATTAGGATTTTCGATCCAAGGTGTATCAGAAATTTGTGCAGGGCTGATATCAAGGTGTTGCGAAGACACCCAATCTTTCACGAGTTGCAGAACATGGAACACGCCATCCAGTTCAACGGGCTGTTCGTACTTGTTATGCATATGATCTTTGCACTTAATGTTTTACTTTAAATCATGAACTTGTGAACTTTGGACTTGAACGTTACTTTTATTATCAACTTGGTTGTAATAACTAAACGTGAATGTGTGAACTATCTGTTTGTTGAATTGTTTGAATATGTGCTTGATTAAATATTGTTGTTTTATGTTGATATATTTGTTAGATAATGAACTGGGTTCTAGGGGGAGTTTGTTAGTGCATTATGTTAGTCCCAAGTTCATTATAAGCGTTATACTATGGTTATTGTACGGTTAGTAATAATATACGTGTTGATATACACTTAAAGTTAATTTATTCACTGTTTGAGCAACCGCACCGATGCAGAATGCATTCAGTGTAAAAAACTTATTTATTTTCTATATACTCTAAAACAAGCCTATACATGTTCCGTAGCCTATATAATTTAACATCCACACTCCACATTATGCACACTCTCAATCATCCTATCTAAAAACAAAAGCTAGTTAAATAACTGTGGCATAATGGTGGTGGGCTTATGGTTTGCCGTGTTGATGGGAGCAGTGACGCTAGTAGGGTGGCTATTGTGGTGGTGGAACGATGTAAGATATGGCCGCCTTGTAATGGCAACTTTGGGTGAAGGCAAAAAGCTACCACCCGGCCATATGGGTTTTCCTATCATCGGTGATTTGTTACAGTTTTTGTGGTACTTTAAATTCTTTCGTCGCCCTGACGATTACATCGGCTCAAAGCGTAAAAAGTAATCATACTATTCCGATTAATGTTTTTTTTTTATTACTACTCCGTATCATATAGTATCATGTACGTAGTTTATCTCTTTTTGTATTTATGATTAACGACTATGATGTTATATAGGTATGGTGATGGGGTAGGAATCATAAGGACACACTTATTTGGTAAACCTTCAGTAATTGTGTTTTTACCAACAACATGTAAACATGTTTTTCGCGACGACAAAAGTTTCATACTGATATGGAAAAATATTGAGATTGTTGGCGAAACATCACTGGTTGCGGTTCATGGAAAAGCCCATTTTAGAATCAGAAGTTTTGTTTCAAGAAGTATTAATAAGCCTGATGCGCTTAGTCGTATCGCTCTTGCTGTACAACCACGCATGATCTCAGCCCTTCAATCTTGGGTTAAAAAACATAAAGTTGTTGCCTACAAAGAAGTTAAGAAAGTTACTTTTCAGAATATTGGCAAGTATTTTGCTAGTTTAGAACCGCGGCGTACGCTGGATGAACTGGAAGAATGCTTTGCAGGAATGGTTAAGGGATTCAGAGCATACAAGTTGAATATACCAGGAACAGCATTTCATCATGCCCTTCAGGTAATTGTCCTTTTCCTTTCCAAAAAACTTTAAATACAAAAATTGATGTATTGTAGCGAGTATTTGTACAGTAAAGTAAAGATGAGATTTCCATATTGTTATCAGGTAGGGCAAATAATTATGTGGCCTAATTAAATTAATCAGTGATCATTTCAAAATTCTTTCCTTGTCATTACAAAAATTGAACGTACTATCAAAGGATGAGTGTGGTACTATACCGGTACCGAATCGTACTGAATAAGTTGGTACCACTTTATTTTTTACCCCTAAAGTGAGAACTGAATACCATGCCGAAATAATCGTTTCGGAACCGATACGGTACCATACCAGTGTGGTAAAAAAAGGTACTATACTCGTTTGGTTACGAACTAAATAAAAAATATAATAGTAATTGATGCAAAATTAATAACAATTACAAACAAATTCAAATTATACACATAAATCATAATAATTATTAAGTAGCTTTGCCCCTTATCATATCATAGATTTTTTTTTTCAAAGTCAAAATTATATTATTAAATAAATTAAATAACCTTTTACATAGAACTGGAATCATGGTTCAAAATATGACACCAATCAAAAATAAACATTCATCAAGTCACATGTAAAAAAATTCAAGAATTACAGTGTATTGGCAAGGCACACACCGTACTAGATAACAATTTCAAACAAAACTAATTTTTTATTGTAATCATATGTGTTGCGAGCATCTGTAGAATGCATTTGATAAAAAGTAATACTAATATATTTTAAAAAAGATTATCCACAACCGGTGCATCACGACCACCCAACACTATCCATTTTATACCATGCCTCTAATTACTATAACTTGTTCGGGTTTATTACCCTGGTCTGCCCAATTTGCTATATCTGCCGCTTATGCAGGGGATTAAAGTTATATAGTAGGGTGTGCATACATAGAAAAGGATTCTTTAGTATTTATAGTAGGCCCGATCTTCTAATAAATGAATATTATATCTCTCTTTATTTTTATATTGGTATTGAGTATTAAACGGAAAAATATCTTTATCGTACCGAAAGTGCCGGATTCAAAAAATTTGATAATTCAAGTACCGAATACCGTACCAATTATAGTGGTACGGTACCGGTTCGGTGATTTCATGTACTAATGCTCACCCAGAGCTACTGATGATCGGTGATAACGAGTCAATACATGTTTCATAGGCCAATTGATCTAGCCCAATGGGCCACAACACCTTTTGTAAAATTCTATTAGAGCCGATCATTATATATATGTGGCATATCTATATATAATTGATTGGGTGGAGTTAACGCAAATGTGCCCCAATCATTTCAACAACTAGATTTTTTGCGCCATGTATGGATCTTAAAATATACTCCTCTCATTCCATTGTAATTGTTATATATTTAAACTTTTAAAAGTTTTTCTTTTTCAATATAAAGTTTAAATATATTGTTTGTGTTGAGGGATTTAAATGAGAATGCGAGGGAAGAAGTGATAGGATCGATAGCCCAAACAGGTCCTTAGACTTATATGCGTACATTTGTTTTGTCCCTTGACAGAGGTGGGACTTTGGTTTGCACCCTCGCAAGAAGTGGGTTTGATTCGAAAAAAACAAACCCCATACCATACACGCTTGTTATTCTCCTTCCGGTGAATAGGTCGAGTGGCAATCCAAGATGAATACTTAATGGGGTTCCCAAAAAAATTTCAAATCTAATTATATTTAAATGGTACTTTAACGGTTGTTTACCTTTAATAAACCATAAATTTTAAAAATATATGGGCCTTATAGTTACTTTAGTTAAATTAGTGGTATCTATATAATTTGAATAGTATATCGTTTTCTTTCGTAAATACTCCGTAATATAGTAAGATGGTACTTATGGATATTGTTATGTTGTGTTGCAGTGTCGTAAAAGATCAATGTTGATATTCAAGGATGAGTTGGAAAAAAGAAAAAAAATACATGCTAGAAGTAGTAGACCTATAAATGATCTATTGGATGGCTTGATGAACTTAAAAGATGATGAAGTATACTACTTGAGTGACACAGAGATTCTTGATAACATTGTTAGTCTTCTCGTTTCTGGCTTTGAAACAACTGTTCTTGTGACAACATGGGCTATTTATTATCTTGCGAAATACCCAAAAGTTCTACAAAAGCTTCGGGTACACCATACATATGCCTATGAATAATTTAGTTTTTGTCGATATACTTTTACCATTATTCTTATACGGGTTGTTCCAACATAGGACGAGAACATGTCTCTGAAAAATAACAAGAATGGGCAACTCGTTACAAGCGATGAGATTTTGAAGTCAAAATACACCATCAAGGTATCATTGTAATCATTTGCTTCAAAATATCTATTAGGTTTTTTATCATTATGGTCTACTTTTTGATTTTAATTTATCTTGCTTTCAGGTTGTGGAAGAAACAATCAGGCTCGCAAATGTCGTCCCATTTGTATTACGCACAGCAACAAAAAATGTTTCATATAAAGGTATATATAGTGTCATGTTTTCAACCATCTTAGTATAGTCCAGCCTAGTTGTTGAACTCTTGATATCTTTACAACAGGTTTCAAGTTCAAACTTCACTCGTTTTATATTCTAATATGGCGACCCAGTTAGGCTGCATATTTTTGAGTAAAATATATGCTCCTATTTGGATATATTCTGTGAAGGGAAAACATTATATGTTTGCCCATTTATAGTGCCATGTTTTATTTACCATGTCTAAAGTCATTCTCACTGGGTGATCCATTTATGGTGAAGGATACACTATACCAAAAGGATGGAATATGATTATGTGGTATCTACATACAAATACCGAAAACTTCGATGATCCAATGTGTTTCAACCCGGATAGATGGGATGTAAGTCTCTACCAAACTTTTTAACCATGTTATTAAGTGTTCTTTAATATAATTTTTCGAGTAATGTTAAGTATGTTTTAAGGCGCCAAAGAAACCAGTGACCTACCAACCATTTGGTGGTGGAATAAGACACTGTGTAGGGAATATGCTTGCTCGTTTACAAGTTGCCTTAATTCTTCACCATTTATCCACAGGATACAAGTAAGTTGTAATCATTCAAATATATAGTATCATCAATTAAGTAGAATATATAAATAGTTCTTCGTATTTATTTATTATTTAGAAAATGTAATTTCTTACTCTTATTTACCTTGTATAATTTCTAAATGGATTTCAGGTGGGGATTGGAGAATCCGGATGCGAAAATGAGATATCTCCCATATCCTATGTTAGAAGATCTTGTTGAAATTACCATTGAGAACTTGTGAATTGTATTAAGCAATGATTGTTCGCTCTTTCTCAACCAACCATGCCAGACATTTTTATCTGCTGATTCTGATGAGGTTATGATACTTTGTTGTGAGGGATTGTAATAGATAGTCGGAATAAACTTAAATGAAGAATAAATGATGGAAAAACACGATCATGGCTAAACAATAATAATATGAAAGATAGCTAATCCTTCTCGGATCAACTGTGACAATAAAAGTGAACATTCTCTGTTCAGGATAAAAGTGATTAAAACCTTCACGGCTTAAATCGAAACACAACCTTCTCGGTTGAACAATAAACCTTCACGGTTCAAAATTTTATTCAATATGAATAAACACAATAATAATCAAAATCATCTGAGTTAAAAACAACTCATTCGTTCACTATATTTTGTTAACAAAGGTAACTAATAATTATAAAACTAGGAAACAAATAAAATATAGTAGGAAAGAAAATAAATAAAAAAACCAATTCTTGTCAAACAAAGATTTCATCTTATCTTTGCTTTCCTTGACTCCTACGGCTACAACTACCCTTGTCCACTTCTTGCTTCAAGCCCCACATTCAAACAGCCCAAAGAAGCCTCCAACCCATTAAAGCCAAAATCCAAATAAGAAGCAATTGTTGTTGGGCTAGGCTCAATTTGATCATACACGTATGCATCATTCTCCCCTTCTTCGAAATGACCCCCTCGAGTCTAGATCATCATCACGTTCACCAACATACGGGGACAAATCCGAAACATTAAAAGTGGCAGAAAAATCATAATGACCCGGGACCTCAATTTTGTATGTGTTGTCAATTTTTTCTAACACACAAAAAAAATCATCAACTATCTCGTCATCACTATCACGGGTGATGGGCAACATTAAAGGAGTCACAGTGATGCTAACCCGGTCATTTTGTGCCTCTTCTTCTTCAGCCTCTTCCCCACCATCACTATCATAAATAGGTACGGTGTATTCAACCACACAAGATTCATGAATTTACTCCATGTTAAAAACATGATCAACCGAAGCAACAAAGTTATCCGATTGAGCCTCTCCTAAAAATTTAGGATTTTCAAGCTTCATCTCTATATTACGCAAGAGATTTTGCATGTCTTCCAACTCTTGAATCTTGCGATTCAGTCTCTCTATCTCAACTTGTTTAGCCATGCCTGAAATCTGATACCAAATGATGAAAAACACGATCGTGGCTAAACAATAATAATATGATAGATAGCTAATCCTTCTCGGATCAACTGTGACAATAAAAGTGAACATTCTCGGTTCAGGATAAAAGTGATTAAAACCTTCACGGCTTAAATCAAAACACAACCTTCTCGGTTGAACAATAAACCTTCACGGTTCAAAATTTTATTCAATATGAATAAACACAATAATAATCAAAATCATCTGAGTTACAAACAACTCATACGTTCACTATATATTGTTAACAAAGGTAACTAATAATTATTAAACTAGGAAACAAATAAAATATAATAGGAAAGAAAATAAATAAAAAAATCAATTCTTGTCAAACAAAGATTTCATCTTATCTTTGCTTTCCTTGACTCCTACGGCTACAACTACCCTTGTCCACTTCTTGCTTCAAGCCCCACATTCAAACAGCCCAAAGAAGCCTCCAATCCATTAAAGCCAAAATCCAAATAAGAAGCAATTGTTGTTAGGCTAGGCTCAATTTGATCATACACATATGCATCAATAAACCTCTTGAACGATCAATAAGATTAATAACTAAAGCGTACATGCAAATTTATAAAGAATACACTAAAGGGCTTCTGGCCTACCAGTATCAAGGTAACGTATCAACTTTTGATTGTGAGTTCGAGTCCCGTTTTTGAGAAAAAGTGGACAAAAAGGATGCGTGTCTTTGCTGTAAAAAAAATATATTAAGAATATAGTGGGCTTAACCCGGTATCTGACTAAGATACAAATGGGATATAATCTGTAGTCTCTTATAGTCTCTAACAGTTTAATCTGAATGACTTATGCAAATTTTTTGGATTGCAAGTCACTGCAGCTAGACATGAAGATTTATTGATTCTTAGGAGGCCTTTTATATTTTATGAAAATTTAGGGAACCTGTTGTATCAAATCTAGGCAGGGGCGGATTTGAGGGCGTACAACACGTGCGCTCGCACAGGGCCCATAATCTAAAAGGGCCTATAGTGCAAGTACTTAACCAAGTTTTTTAGTGTTAACTGAATTTATTCATACATATATTTAAAACTGATGTATAAAAAAGGGCCTATTTTTTATTAATTGAACTTATGTATCAAAAATACACCAAAGAATATGTCATTCATCATTAGAAATATAATTTAAGGTCAGGGACATGAGTGGTTGGATTTCCTATCAAATTCCCTTGGAAGGGAAGAAGCGTCTATGATTCCATGTGCCGACTTCCGAAAGTGGTTCATGGGACCCATAGGCGGAGGTAGCGAAGTTGAAACAAGAATTTATTAGCATCTCTCAAGGAGATATGTATGTGATGGAATTTAATGGTGTGCTTTGTGATAAGTCTCGTTTTTGCCCCGAATATTTGGCAAACCCCGACTTACTAAAGGAACATCATCGTATTATCGTGAAAAGTTAAATCCGGAAATAAGTGAATTCATCAATTTAAAAGCATGTGTAGACCTTGCGGCTATGATGGACAAAGCCTTGAATCATGAGACTGATTTGAGGAAAAAGACGACATTGGAGAGACAACTTGACCCGGAGGTAAGATCACAAAATCTTAGCCCGAAAAAGGCCAAGTACGATTTCGGGTCACCATAGAAATCGAAACAATCTTTCAAGTCGGGTATGAGTGGTGCCAAAGAGGGAGAGGCGTGTATTAAATGTGGTAAGCACCATCCCGGTGAGTGTCGGGCAGGAACGAAAGCGTGTTACAAATGTGGAAGAATGGGACACAAGGCTGCAGAGTGTCGAGGAAAGGTAAAGTGCTTTTATTGTTCAAATGAGGGGCATGTGATGGCCGAATGCCCCGAGTATAAGAAGGATGAAGCGGAGGGTGGTGAACGCAAGGTGATCAACAAGGAACCGGGGACGGGGGATTATAAACCAAAGCCCCATATTTACCATGTTACCACGAAAGAAGCCAAGGAGTCACATGACATTGTGTCAGGTACCTTTATTGTTAGTTCTACATTTGCTCATGTTTTATTTGATTCCGGTGCATCAAGGTCATTTGTCTCGTTTAATTTATGTAAATTTTTTGATGTATGTATGAGCAATTTAGAACACCAATTATAAGTGGAAATAGCTAATAATAAGACCGCATTGATTTTCGAAAAGTGAATACATAAAAACTCATGTTTTGATTAATAAAATTCACTTTGGCTTGTATACATCTCAGTATGCAACCCATTTATCAATTGGTATAACTGAGGATTTGTACATTGTTCAGAATCAATAAGTACAAATCTTACATTTTGAAAAAATCTGAAAAATTGAAAAAGGTTAAAAAAATCCAAAAAGATTTTATTTTTCTTGAATAAATGTTATTTTTAACACTTTACCGAATCTGACAACCAAATAGTGTAGATTCGGTTGGTTCCAATTTTCAGATTCTTTCAATCTTAAATTTTGATGAAAAATGATAAACTTGTGGTTAAATACACTCTGATTCTCTAAAGTTTGAGTTAAATTTGAATAAATGGACTGACATTCATTTTTAAGGCCCATTCGGTACCAGATTCAGTAAGACCCAACTTTTACTTCAGACTCGGTGTATAAATAGAAGAGTCAAAACTCAAACTTTTACTTATCAAAATCTGAAGCTACCTGAATCTGGTTATCTGCATACCGAATCTGAGACCAAACTCAAATCAAACTCTGGGTAAATCTCTTTTAGATCAAGTTTTCTTTATAAATGAATAGATTTGAGTTGTGTGGTTGCTATTAAATCAGAAAATATCCATATCTTCATGCTTAGATAATATAATTGATTAAATATGAGAAAACCGAATATGAAAATGAGAATACAAATTTATATAAATAGACAGATTTGTTTACTTAGATGATGTTATTATGTGATTAAATGATGATTGATGTGTGGATATAACTTGAAAAAGACTTGGATTGCATATTGTTTAATTAAATTTTGATAGATTATGTGGTTACCGAAATTGTTCGATCTACAGTAACCGAATATGTTCTTCACTAATACATACAAATATGTTTATTATGTGATTGTTTGTGAATTTGATTATGATTTTAATGAACAAATGACTATGATTACATGATTAGAGTTAATAGATGTGATTTTTGTGATTGTACCGAATCTGCCATGTGTTAACTTGAAAAATACATGAGATTCTCTTTTTAACGAATATGATAAATTGGTTAGATTACATCACATTAATCAAGATTTTTGTATCAGAATATCTTGCATGCTAATCTAGTTCATGAATTTTAAGGAAATGAGTAAATTTGGTTACCGAATCTAACTTATAAAAGATAGATTTTCATGTTACCGAATCTGCTCATTGTGTGAAAAATGCTAAGTGCTGTTTTTATTTTTGAATAATTTGTTTGTTTAACCATGATGAATCTAAATCTTACATGATTTCATTTAACTTAATTGATCAATGTTTCAAAATTTCAAAATGGATTTCATGATTTTCAAACACTTGTAAATATTTTGGAATAAAGGTTTTTATAATTTATAAATTGCATAAAAACTTGTAAAATGAAAAAAAAAAATTCAAGGAAATAAGAATGAAGACATATGATTATTCATAACATCTAGTGGTCTATTATTCTTATCAAGCAGCTAATGACGAACAACTATTTTATCAACTCTGAAACTAACATTCCTAGCAACTACTTGTTGGCCATTCTGGAACGGCATCAGATATGGGATACTTTGAGCTACACTGTGAGTGTACCTGAACAGGATCTCCAACTACTTTTTAGATCTATCACATTTGTTGAAGCTTGTAATGACCCGGAAATTTCTGACAAAATTTAAACTTTAATCTTTACATATTTCCGACATGATGAGCAAAGTCTGTAATGTTAAGTCTCAAAATTTTTAAACTGTTTCCATGAAGTCATGTAACCTTCGACTGCTCTCGACGATTCACGAACCACTATATGTAAATAGATACATACACATTTAAATATATAAATATATAATAATAATAAATTGAAATATCATAGGATTTAATTATTAGAATTTAATATGTGAAATAAAATATGATATTATAATTATATAAAATATATATATACATATATAATTGAAATATAATAACTATATATATATATATATATATATATATATATATATATATATATGTATATATATATATGTGATTTTAAAAAGATAAAACGATGATCCATAATTAAGATATATAAAATTTGGGATTTTTAGGAATACTTTTATACGTTAACTGATTAGCAATGATCACAATATAACATTAAGTGAAAAACAGTCGGTAAGATATTTAAATTAGAAGAGCACGTTTATCATTATTAATATTATACTCTATTCCTGTTTGATCCGTGAATATATGAAATCACTTTATGTCACTGTGTTTGTTTGGTTCGTAATCACATATGTTATTTAAGAGTGTTTGTTCCTACTTTCAACAAAACTAACAAAATTATATATAACATATATGTACATCATCTCCACACACTCACTTTTTGATTTCCACCATCACTACCTTGTAATAATTTTTTTTTTTTTTTTTTTTTTGATAACCAAACTAAACCAAATGATCGCCATTGAGAACCTACAACCATCCACCATCCCATCATCGCCACCATCTCTCCACCTTGAGCACCATGATCCACCACCTTCGGTAAACTCCATCACCGAAGCCCCATCACAACAAACCCTCATGAACATCATTATGTTTCTATTTTCGTTTCGTGGCCCATCAATACAACACCACCGTCATCTTCTAATCACTACTGTAAAATATCACTACCCTATAACCCTCACCACTCGTGACCACCACTTGAAACCACCACCATGTATGCATCATAAATCACCCTAGTTTAACCATTGATACAAACCGTTTCATATGCACTGCATACTGGAACTATGTATCTTTCTCTCTTTTGATAACCACCATTACCGTTACCATCTCAATCAAAACCGCCACCTTAAGTCATCACCACCATTAACCAAAGCCATGAACCGCCATCACTCTATAACCCCACCATCGTTTAACAACCACCATCGGACCTCACTTCACTTACTGCTGTATATTCTGTTTTGCAACCCATGAAACCACTCAAAACACCACCACAAATTTTGTTGTATACCGTCTGTTTCTTTTCAATCATGAACCACCCAAACAACCCAAAACAAACATCTTTGTAGGGTCACTGTTTTACTACTACCTTCGGTTTCCCTATGTACAGTCCAAGCAATCAACACAACTTCTAAATATTCGAACCAATTATCCATATATTAATTGCTATCAAATTCTTTTTTTTGTCAAGTGAGTGCTTTTCTTTGGTGGCCGACAGTTTCCAAACAACTCCACAAAAGTTTCACTTTCCATCTATTTTAAAATTTATGATACATATAATAAATCAAGATGTTCTTTTAGACGTTTTCTTTCTTTTCTCCTTGGCCGAACCACAACAATCTTAGGTGTAGTTTAAGCAAACTTGGGCCGAGATCCATTATGTTGTTGGGTTACGTTGCTGTGGTTGGTTGGATTGGGATCCAACTTATGATGGGCCAAATCAATAATCAATTTCATAGGTTAATGTTTACCTTGTTTCGGTTATTGCACGATGGTGTATAATGATAATTAGAAAAGAATAAAGACGATGTTATGCTATGATAGAGATGATGTCAGGATGATATGAGACACGATGGAGATGAATAAGAAATATGTGAAATAGTTGCTGTTTATAAATTCTTTATTTTTTTCGGACGAACATAGTTAGTTAAACAAACAGGTCGAATATATTGCTGTGGTTTATTAAATCATGATATGGGCTGCTATGATCCAGTTTTCCTATGGTGGGCCGAAACCCAATCTTTTCCATTGGGCCATGTTTGAAACAAAGACGAAATAATGGGTTATATTAATTTTAATCCGGGTCTTATCAGAAATGAAAGGGTGGAGGAATGGTTAAATTAGTGTTGAGGTTAAATGAGGGGTTGCGGGTTCAAACCCTTGCCGTGGCATTTTTTTTTAGAAAATGAAGAAGTTAGAAACAGTCAAATATATAGCATATATAGATATAAGATGTGAATTAATCAGAAAACCGGCTACAGCCGAATGGTCAGAGAGTGATTCGGGTATACGAGCGGTCTGGGGTTCGAGTCTCGTTTCCAACATATCATTTTACTCAGACTTTGAAAGGGTATACACATATTTTTAATTATTCTATCCTTATTATTATTATTATTATTATTATTATTATTATTATTATTATTATTATTATTATTATTATTATTATTATTATTATTATTATTATTATTAGTAATCATTATGATTATTATTATGGTATCATTATTATTACAAATAAAATAAATATTATTATTATCAAAATTATTATTACCACTAATAAATATAGATATTATTAACATCAATATATAATTTGTTGAATACAATTATATGTGTTAATATATATATAAATGATATAGGTTCGTGAATCCAAGGCCAACCCTACACATGTTCAATGATGTTATATGTATTTTTACTACAAAATACAATATGGTGAGTATATAGTCCCACTTTTAAACTCTAAATATTTCGGGATGAGAATACATGCATTTTGTGATTTACGTTATGGACACAAGTGATAAAAAAAATATATTCTACGTTGAGTTGTACCACTGGTATACTTCCCTGTAGCTTGGTAACTACTATTTACATGTGGTATTGTAAACGCGAATCCTGTTGATAGATCTATCGTGCCTGACAACCCCAACCGGACTGGACGACCAGTATTCAACGGTTGCACAGTACTTCGTTTCGGTGACTACACTTGGTACGGTGTAATAAGATTTCATAATAAAGGGAATATGCGACGTTGATTAAATGTTAAGTATGGTTATCAAGTGCTCAACAACTTAGAATATTTTTATTAAAACGATTATATATATGAAATCTTGTGGTCTATAATTATAACGCTGCTAGCACTTAAACCTATATCTCACCAACTTTATGTTGACGTTTTAAAGCATGTTATTCTCAGGTACGAATTAGGTCTTCCGCTGTGCATTTGCTCATGATAAGGACATTACTTGGCGTGGATCATCGCAATGGAACCAAATGTTGATGACTTCGTCCAGGAGGATTAGGACGGGTTGTTAAAGTTGGTATCAGAGCCAGGTTCTTAGCGAACCAGGTCTTGCATTAGTGTGTCTGACTAGTAGTTGTTAGGATACATTAATGAGTCTGGACTTTGACCGTGTCTACATGTCAAAAGTTTTGCTTATCATATCTAGTCAGAAATCATCTACTTATCATCCTTAGGGAATTGCCTGCTTATCATTCATAAGTCTAGACACGTCTTACTGTATTTTGTGCATCGAAAGTGTATAGACAAAATTCATATCATAGCGTATCTGTTACTGTTAACTTTGGCTGTCATCTTTTCAAAGATTCTCCGGAATTCACGGGATTTTGGTATTATATATACATATGTAAATTACGTATTGAAGAATACTAAATCTAACTCCTATAATCTATTCTATACCAAAAATTCATTTCCCCGACTATACAAGATGGAATCCGCATCTAGTTCGAATTCCTCCGACTCCGACAGCTACGCCGATATGGATTTCCATTCGGGTTCCGAGAGCAGCGTCACCAGAATGAATCAACCAATCTCCCATCATCTATTTTGGATGAGTTGGGGATGGGTTCGTAATATACTAAATTATTGGTGACAAGAAGAGGGTGATCCCTTCCATCCACCAAATTACCCTCTTGGCGATGAACCTGAAGCACTTACCGGCGAACCTGTTCAAGAAACCATTTTCTCTCTCATTTCTAGAGTATCTCGTTACGATTATATACTATCCCATATTTCAGATCTTGTTCATTCGCTCACTCCAACCACCAATCATCCCGGTGTACTAGCAGAAGTTAACGAACTTTGCGTTCGCGTGACGGCTTTAGAGAATATGGTGCAAAGGTTACAAACACCAGCAGCAGCACCAGCAGCATAATCCGTACCACCATCATCAACACCGACAGTACCCATTACACCCTCAACCACAACCGCGTCGTAAACCTCAACATCGTAATCTGTATCTCGGATATCAATATCACATGCCTCAATATCATCATCTGTACTTTGAGTATGATCTTCGTTCTACATATCGTTCTACATCGATTACCTTCTCTTTACATATTGTTCTACCTGATTTATCTTCATTCGACAGGGCAATTATGTAATCTCTAATGTTTTAGAGATTGAATATTCTTGTTCTAACGGTAAATCAGATGAGTTTGATATCATATTAACTCATTAAATCCATGATTACATCCGAAGAAAATATATATGCAAATATATTTTCATAAAGATTATAATTAAAAATTTCTTTCGTACAAACTATTAATGATGAAAATATTTTAACGGGTAGGTAATACCCGAGGAATATTTAGATTTCATATCAATAAGTTACATTGTACATCCTTTGAATCTGATTCAACAGCTATTTACTATCCTACTTACATCCACAAAGATACAAATCCGTTCACCGTAGAATAACCAATTTCATTCAATTTCATATTTGGATTTTGACTTATCAGAATCCAACAAGTGGCATAATGAAGAAAACATTGGACATGATAAAAATTTGTTAGAAACAAACAAATTAATTTAAAAAAAAAATCTATTAGGAATCCACGCTAACTGTTCCTAGCTAACTATTCCCAGCTAACTAATTACATTTTATCGCAATTTATATTATCGCAATTTACATTCTCGCAATTTTATTTATCGTCATTTAATTTCTGTTATTTATTTTTACGCACTTTAAATAACGGGACACGTATACAAGGTTTCGACCTATCATATCGACCCATCTATATATATATTTCGGAACAACCATAGACACTCTATATGTGAATGTTGGAGTTGGATATACAGTTTTGAGGTTGATTCCAAAATATATATATGGTTTGAGTTGTGATCAATACTGAGACCGGTACACGGGTCACGATACGTATTAATTAATTCGAATATTATATATTAAATTATATACGAATTTATTGGACTATTGGACAATTGGACTGCTAACTTTGGACAATTAAAATGAATTAAAATATTGATTATAACATATGAAACTAAACAATTCTTCAAGTTTGCCACTTGATTTCATCTTAAATCTCATTTGTATCTCGACAATTACAATCCGCGTTCAAACCTTTCATGATTCTTGGAAATATCTCAATCGAGAGGTTAAACCAACCGCACTTCATCTACGGAAGGAAGGATTTATGCGTATATTTATGCACTTGAAAAACTCTTGAACCCAAAGTCGTAGCTTAACACGTACCTGTGTTGAATCCTTTACCATTTATTAGCAAAAACAACCCTACAATTCCCTTTTCAAAGTAGCCAATTTTGTCACAGCTCCAGCAAGTTAACTTCGACTCCTCAGTAAGACTAGTCTTATTAAAACCTCGATATATATATACGTTGTCTTTTCACCATCATTACTGGAGAACCTTTTATATTCCACGACATCATCAACAGATGTACCAGCAGCTCGTTGTCTCTTTGGCGTAACCCGCAATTAGTATTTTGAAAATCTCGCAGAACTTCTCCAGTTATACTTATGACGTCTATCCCTAAAGAATTTCATACTCCGAATGTGAAGTTTCTGAAAAACACCCCGAATTACGGATTAGTTCTTGAAATGCTGATGAAGCAGCAAAAACTATAAAAGACTTTAGCAGTCAAAAGTTTGATAATAAAGTACGGTGTGTTGGTAAAGCTTAGAAGGTTTGGAACTGGAAAACGGATTGAGCAAAGTATGAAAGAGGCTGTGGATAAATCACAAGGACTGAATCTGCCTTCAAATAATCCAAATGATTCAGTGCTTGCTGAAACCGTTAGTAAGAACTCTACTCCTTATTCTAAACCTTTCCAGACGATATTCTTCATCATCATCTTATTTTAGATATTATAAGATATCTTCATATCTTCCGTTAAACATATTCTCCATATTTCTGGAGATATTTTCACAACTATTCTTATCTGAGATCATTTATCTCTCCGTAATATCTGCATTACAATATAAAAGAAACTGTGTTAGTTTCTAAAATCTGAAACCTCCGAGTTTAAAATACGAATGTTTTGAAGTAGTGTTGGGAACTGATACATGACTTAGTATAATATAATGACACTTTGTCAACGTCATTATATTACAGTAAGTCATGTTGAATTTCTAATGAAATGTGAAGATTCACAGTACCATCATCATGTATCATGTTACACGACTCTTACATTCTATTCAATTTCTAAAGATATCAAGAAAATATTTCTTAATGATTCAGTCTTTTCCAGGATATTCTGGTAATTTGACAAATCAAAATTTGTTCCATTACCATTTCTATCTTAGAGCATTAACAATTTTCATTCCAAAATGCATAGGCGTGAATTCCGAACCATTACAAGAGATGCTTAGTTAAAAAGGAGGAAAAGAAAAAGAATGAAGCTCCGAAATAAAAATTGTAGTAAAAATCGCAGCAAATAGGGAACAGCATTAACTGTGGATGACAACGATTATAGAAAACAGAAGTAGGGACATCAAAATATAAGGAAAGATATAAAACCCAATATCAACCCTGAAACTACAAACCGTGCATATCAATATGTATTGCCACATAAAGGCACGGGAAGATTAAAAACACTATAACCCCAAGATAATAGTAGAAGTAAATAAAATCCTCCGGTGGTAGATGAAAGAGAAGAATGATGGATGTGAAAATTAGGAGTATATCAAGAATCAGAATTGGATGGAGCATATCGACGAATGTCTTGAAGTAGGAATTAAGGAGAAAGAGTAGAAGATGTGAGTTGTGAAAAATAAGGAAACGAAGGAGTAGATTTATAGTGAAGTATCCGACAGAGAAAATCGAAACAGATTGCCGCATTAAATCAAAGAAGATCCTGATCGCCGAAGAATCAAATCTTATTACGTAAGATTTTCTTTAAATCCCTTAAATCCCGGAAATCAATAGTAACTACGTCATCGGTTGAAACGAATATATTTATTTACTCATTTCAATCTTTGTGATAGCTTCACTCGTACGCTTCACATGATCGAATCGTTTTATCTATATATCTCAATAATGATAAAACTCCATTATTACCTCATGTTTGTCATGAAAACATTCCTATTGTTATCTATGACGACCTCTATCAAATTTCGGGGACGAAATTTCTTTAACGGGTAGGTACGGTAATGACTCGGAAATTTCTGACCAAATTTAAACTTTAATCTTTACATATTTCCGACATGATGAGCAAAGTCTGTAATGTTAAGTCTCAAAATTTTTAAACTGTTTCCATGAAGTCATGTAACCTTCGACTGCTCTCGACGATTCACGAACCACTATGTGTAAATAGATACATACACATTTAAATATATAAATATATAATAATAATAAATTGAAATATCTTAGGATTTAATTATTAGAATTTAATATGTGAAATAAAATATGATATTATAATTATATAAAATATATATATACATATATAATTGAAATATAATAACTATATATATATATATGTATATATATATATATATATATATATATATATATATGTGATTTTAAAAAGATAAAACGATGATCCATAATTAAGATATATAAAATTTGGGATTTTTAGGAATACTTTTATACGTTAACTGATTAGCAATGATCACAATATAACATTAAGTGAAAAACAGTCGGTAAGATATTTAAATTAGAAGAGCACGTTTATCATTATTAATATTATACTCTGTTCCTGTTTGATCCGTGAATATATGAAATCACTTTATGTCACTGTGTTTGTTTGGTTCGTAATCACATATGTTATTTAAGAGTGTTTGTTCCTAGTTTCAACAAAACTAACAAAATTATATATAACATATATGTACATCATCTCCACACACTCACTTTTTGATTTCCACCATCACTACCTTGTAATAATATTTTTTTTTTTTTTTTGATAACCAAACTAAACCAAATGATCGCCATTGAGAACCTACAACCATCCACCATCCCATCATCGCCACCATCTCTCCACCTTGAGCACCATGATCCACCACCTTCGGCAAACTCCATCACCGAAGCCCCATCACAACAAACCCTCATGAACATCATTATGTTTCTATTTTCGTTTCGTGGCCCATCAATACAACACCACCGTCATCTTCTAATCACTACTGTAAAACATCACTACCCTATAACCCTCACCACTCGTGACCACCACTTGAAACCACCACCATGTATGCATCATAAATCACCCTAGTTTAACCATTGATACAAACCGTTTCATATGCACTGCATACTGGAACTATGTATCTTTCTCTCTTTTGATAACCACCATTACCGCTACCATCTCAATCAAAACCGCCACCTTGAGTCATCACCACCATTAACCAAAGCCATGAACCGCCATCACTCTATAACCCCACCATCGTTTAACAACCACCATCGGACCTCACTTCACTTACTGCTGTATATTCTGTTTTGCAACCCATGAAACCACTCAAAACACCACCACAAATTTTGTTGTATACCGTCTGTTTCTTTTCAATCATGAACCACCCAAACAACCCAAAACAAACATCTTTGTAGGGTCACTGTTTTACTACTACCTTCGGTTTCCCTATGTACAGTCCAAGCAATCAACACAACTTCTAAATATTCGAACCAATTATCCATATATTAATTGCTATCATTTTTTTTTTTGTCAAGTGAGTGCTTTTCTTTGGTGGCCGACAGTTTCCAAACAACTCCACAAAAGTTTCACTTTCCAGCTATTTTAAAATTTATGATACATATAATAAATCAAGATGTTCTTTTAGACGTTTTCTTTCTTTTCTCCTTGGCCGAACCACAACAATCTTAGGTGTAGTTTAAGCAAACTTGGGCCGAGATCCATTATGTTGTTGGGTTACGTTGCTGTGGTTGGTTGGATTGGGATCCAACTTATGATGGGCCAAATCAATAATCAATTTCATAGGTTAAAGTTTACCTTGTTTCGGTTATTGCACGATGGTGTATAATGATAATTAGAAAAGAATAAAGATGATGTTATGCTATGATAGAGATGATGTCAGGATGATATGAGACACGATGGAGATGAATAAGAAATATGTGAAATAGTTGCTGTTTATAAATTCTTTATTTTTTTCGGACGAACATAGTTAGTTAAACAAACAGGTCGAATATATTGCTGTGGTTTATTAAATCATGATATGGGCTGCTATGATCCAGTTTTCCTATGGTGGGCCGAAACCCAATCTTTTCCATTGGGCCATGTTTGAAACAAAGACGAAATAACGGGTTATATTAATTTTAATCCGGGTCTTATCAGAAATGAAAGGGTGGAGGAACGGTTAAATTAGTGTTGAGGTTAAATGAGGGGTTGCGGGTTCAAACCCTTGCCGTGGCATTTTTTTTTTAGAAAATGAAGAAGTTAGAAACAGTCAAATATATAGCATATATAGATATAAGATGTGAATTAATCAGAAAACCGGCTACAGCCGAATGGTCAGAGAGTGATTCGGGTATACGAGCGGTCTGGGGTTCGAGTCTCGTTTCCAACATATCATTTTACTCAGACTTTGAAAGGGTATACACATATTTTTAATTATTCTATCCTTATTATTTTTATTATTATTATTATTATTATTATTATTATTATTATTATTATTATTATTATTATTATTATTATTATTATTATTATTATTATTATTATTATTAGTAATCATTATGATTATTATTATGGTATCATTATTATTACAAATAAAATAAATATTATTATTATCAAAATTATTATTACCACTAATAAATATAGATATTATTAACATCAATATATAATTTGTTGAATACAATTATATGTGTTAATATATATATAAATGATATAGGTTCGTGAATCCAAGGCCAACCCTACACATGTTCAATGATGTTATATGTATTTTTACTACAAAATACAATATGGTGAGTATATAGTCCCACTTTTAAACTCTAAATATTTCGGGATGAGAATACATGCATTTTGTGATTTACGTTATGGACACAAGTGATAAAAAAATATATTCTACGTTGAGTTGTACCACTGGCATACTTCCATGTAGCTTGGTAGCTACTATTTACATGTGGTATTGTAAACACGAATCCTGTTGATAGATCTATCGGGCCTGACAACCCCAACCGGACTGGACGACCAGTATTCAACGGTTGCACAGTACTTCGTTTCGGTGACTACACTTGGTACGGTGTAGTAAGATTTCATAATAAAGGGAATATGCGACGTTGATTAAATGTTAAGTATGGTTATCAAGTGCTCAACAACTTAGAATATTTTTATTAAAACGATTATATATATGAAATCTTGTGGTCTATAATTATAACGCTGCTAGCACTTAAACCTATATCTCACCAACTTTATGTTGACGTTTTAAAGCATGTTATTCTCAGGTACGAATTAGGTCTTCCGCTGTGCATTTGCTCATGATAAGGACATTACTTGGCGTGGATCATCGCAATGGAACCAAATATTGATGACTTCGTCCAGGAGGATTAGGACGGGTTGTTAAAGTGCTTCACTCCCAACTGTTGAAAACCCTCAAAGGGAATCTGTCATTTCACTTTTCAATTCAGAGGTGTTGAGGAATGGAGAATAATTACAAAGGCTTTCAGGAGGATCTTCCAACTTCCTGTTGTTAAAACTCTCCAGCACTCCCATCAAATGCTACCATGCTGAACTCTATTTTTGATCTGGGTTACAATGGAGATAAAAATATTCTGCAGCTAAATTTCAAAAGAAATATCTCCATTACAGGTGGTATGTGATCTTTTCGATCATAAACAGGTGCCTTATGATGATACCTAAGCGTTCTGATAGCATGACAATCCCTATACTGAAGCTGTTCTACTCTTTCACAAGAGTTGATAATCCAAATTATGCGGAGCTAATATGAGTCTTGGTTCAGGCTCAAGTAGAAAAGCCTCAGAACAATTACATTCCTTGTGAAAGGTTTTATTGTCTTTTTATACATGATGCACTAACCTCTTGCAGGAATGCTAATATATCAGTTCCACCTGCTCATGGATTGAGAATGGTGAGATTCTCCGAGGTGAAAATGAACACACCTAACATTGCTGATAATAGGTTCACAGCATGAATACCTGCCGCGGTTCCAGCCCAAGAGGTTAGAGAGGAACCTAGAAACCAACATGGAATAGATGCAACCTCACTTAGAGTAAACCTCAAACGACCTAAGGTAACTCGATCATCACAACCCATGAGAATCAGTGAGCCTAGTCCAACTTGGAATGCACCTACCCTTTCAACATCTGAGGATAGTGAATTCGACACATCAGCGACTGAAACATCTCCTAAGACAACGAAGAAGAAGAAGCATTACAAACCTGATGAGATGATTCAGACTCCGCCAACTATTCGCAACACTAGATCTAGGACTTCGACTCCTATCTTACACCAAGCTGACACTGTTGGTGATACGGACCAAGACTTAGAGCCTTCTAGGACTCCATCACCGATCTCCGTATCACTTCTAACAATAACAGTAAGCCCTACATTAAATGAAGCTCCAGCTTCGGTAGGCAAGAGATCTAAAAGAAAGGATGGTAAAAATACTAATAATCAGGACTTAAGTATAAATCCAACACAAAGAGATGTTCCTACATGTAGAAAGGAAGTAAAGTATTCCTCTGAAGTAAAGTCTTCGATGACTCAATCGATTGAGGAAACTCGATCATTAAAATCCCGAACGGCTGAAGGGGAGCCGAAAAATATTGAACAGGAACCCTGCGTATCAGCTGAAAATCCTCTTGACATACTTCGTCCAAGTGACGTTGTAGCCCCCTCAACGTCAAACAGGGCCTGGAGGTCTGCTTATCTCGATGAGGGAGATTTATCGCGTCCCACTGAAATGAGTCAACATGACATTCCTTCGGGAAATTTATCAGACTTTCGGTAAACAGATCCTTTAGTTCAAGAAATTGATCGATTGTACCAAACCACTTCTCAACCGAATCTTGAAACTCAGGTCTGGGTGTTGAGTCTTTAACTGAAAGAGATGTATTACCTCATGATACATTGATGACTTCAGGAGTCGGGTATCTTAATATACCTGCAAGAGCTAAAACGACGAGTATTTCTTCTACTCCGTCGGAGTCCTACAAGACATATATCATGGAGGTGATTGACCCGAAAAGGTCTTCACCGGCTATAACTCCGATTGTTAGTCAACCTCCATCAAAAGGGGATTATCTGACTAGTAGTATGTATTAGCCCACATATGATAATAATTCCAATACATTCTCACCTGCCCTCACGGCAACTCAAACAGTTCCAACGACATCACCGACAACATCAGATGATGCTATTCCGATTGTTACTTTTCCACCATCACCCCCGCATTCAACAAATTACTATGATGCATTGGAGCAAGCGTACTTCGGTCGTATGTTTGCAAATCCAAACCTTGATAGCATTCAACGCACTTCACTTCAAACTATCTTTCATGCTCGCATAAGGCATCCACTTACTTCTTGTTCTCCACCGTTAAACCCTCATATAGACGATGAACATGATGATTCTGATCCTCAGAATAGCCATGAGGGGGAGATAGGAGTAGATGGAAAATTCATTGTTATTGATATTTCCACTAGGGGTGGTGTTGTGGGGTCTGCTTCAACTTCACAAGCTAAAACATTTACCGTTGAACCTAAGATGATGCAAACTCATGATGATGTGATTGGAAATGCAGAGTCTGAACATGTTATTATTTCGATAGTTAAACCAAGTCAAACTGAAGTTGTGAGTGGACCAGTTGATGAGGATTTAAAAGTGACTTCTATCTAGAGAAAAAATGATGATGATGATGGATTTGTCGTACTGAGTACACTGTCTTCATTGTATGCTATACGTGATGATGTGGAGATTGTTGATGAAGAGAATCCTGATCCTATTATTAAAAGTAACGATGAAGAGGATTCTACTGATGATATCTTTAATCATATTGAAGAAGAAGAACCTCCAACGGAAAATCTATCTAATTCTTCTTAACAAGCAACACAAACCACAAACACAAATGAGACTTCAACTTATGATGCTACAATATCAAGCTCGACAATCAATTCCTGGCTCAAATTCAACAATGGTATATTCTTCAAGAATCGGGAAAAACGTCCACAATTAGGTGTTGAACATGATTTCCTCACATTGAGAAACCCTTTTGTTGAAGAGAATGCTTATAGAATCTTCCGCATCAAAATGATCGATATCATTCACATCTACAACTACCTCAATATTCTTACCAATAGACCTTTTGAAAAAATATTAAGCTTTAGAGGTGGTGAAGAGATACATGATGGAGACAACTGAACTGATGAGACGAGAGGACTTTCAAATTGGTCTCGAAGCAAAAAGGAAAAAGATTCGAATAACTTGTACGGATCAATCATTCGAAGAACTGGAGAACATGACTGTGTTTCAAACATTATTTGAACCCGAAGGGTTTGTTTTTGTTAATTCTCAAAAGGAAAAGATGTTCATCAGAACGAGCGAGCTAAACAAATATTCAGATGGAACACTTAAAGCCGCACTAAAATATCTCAAGTTTCGACAAAGCAAGGTTGATGATATTGAAATGAAAATGGGTCTAGGAGAGGTTATCAAACACATTAACAATAGTCTGAAGATCCGAATTCAAAAAATACATTTTGAGATTCTTCGCGGTCAAAGGTGTAACAACCCTACTTTTTCCGTCACTTCCGTTAACTGCCTGTTAGTTGTTTTAACGGTGATTACTTGACTTTATATGTGTTTAAGTTTATTAGATGCATACTTGATCCATGGAAGGTTACGTGAATTAATATGGGTTAATATTAATTGATAAACTTATTTCGGTTAATGAAATACGATAAAAACGAAACGGTTTGAATAACTGCAAAAACTACCTTTCGAGTAACGAAACGCTCAGGTTTATTTTAATAATTATTAAATTCAAAAAATATTTAATTTATTTAGTGTTTTAATAAATTAAACTTATTGGTTGCATTTTAACGATCGGTTTAGCGTTCCGGGACTTCGGTACTTTTAAACAGTACTTGAAACAGACCACGAGTACACGGGATTGGAAAACGAGAGCCCGGGAGTACCCTTGGGCACCATTCGGCCGACCACCCCATGTTCCCCCCTAATTTTCTTATTTTGGACTTGTAATTGTAACTAGTGTTTGTAATTAGGCCGTAAGTTAAATACTAGTTAACAACACACTACAACCTAATTCCCTAAACCTAGAAGTCGCCAGTTTCTGCCTCCTCCCTCTGTTTCATTGTCGACCACCACCACACACATATCACCATCAATTTTTAATTTTTAGATTAAACCTTCATCACGAGAATTGTAATTCGCATCGATAGCTACACGTTGATATAAGTAATTCCTTAATCAAAGGTATAATTCTATGAACCCTAATTTTTATAAAGCTGATTTTGATGTGATTTCATAGTGTTTTATGTCAATTTCTCAAGTCTATACGCTTACATATAAATTGCTTGCGTTAATTTGTTCGTTTGATGTGATTAGGGTTAAACCCGAATTTAAATTGCCTGATTACAGAAACTTGACTTTGTTGAATGCTAAATGATGTGAAAAAGTGTGCAGTGCTTAATTTGCCTTTCAAACTTTTAAATTTATATAACCTTTATTATTACACTTTTAACACTCTAACGAGCAACAAAACCCGATCAGAGGTAGTTGATGTCGTGCGAGGTGTACATGAAATACTATATATTTTTGATACGAAAAGCGATACAAATTACACAAGTTTTAATTATTTATTTACAAATGGGATATACCTAAACCTTTCTACAACACTATAGGCAGTGTACCTAATCGTAGAGTATTATAGTTTTTAGTAAGTTCGGTTCGTTCCACAGGGATCGGGCTTATTGCACACTATATTTTTAAACAACTATATTTGTACAAAATATATATAATTATATATAATAATATATAAAAGGGGGTTTACCGTTTAATGACCGGTTTGTCGATTTATATTTTAAGCGAAGCGTATAGTAAATGACGATATTTAAATAACAATATAAAATAAATAACAATAATTAAAATGACAATAAATAAAAGTACGAGGAAATATGAAATAAAATATATTATGCTTATTTAAGCTTCCGTAACCATGATGTTTGACGTTTTGATTTTAATTTATTGTCCTGGGTTAATTGTCCTTTGTCCTGGATGTATTTGAAACCTATCTGGTTTTTGTCCATAATAGTTCATCGATCATAATTATAAACTGCTCGGCAAATTTAACCTTATACCCGAAGTCAAATATTCCAACTAACTGGGGATTCGAACTGTAACAAGGTCTTAATACTTTGCTTAATGAATACACCAGGTTATCGACTGTGTGTAAACCAAGGTTTTAATACTTTGTTAACAATTACACCAATTACCCTTGAATGTAATCCACCCCTGTTTTAATGAGTCCATTGACTATTAATCCATCCCCGTGTCCGGCCAAATGAACAATAATTCGTACTTATAAATATCCCGCCCATCGTGTCCGATTAAGCGTATGTGGTTATATATAGATACGTCAAATCATAACCTTTATATTAAATTAACGAGGTATCGTTAATTTAATATAAAGCCCATTAATATCCCATAGTCTAATTTCCACAAGTGTCGTTCTTTTGTCCAAACCCCAATTATGGTACAAAACCCAATTACCCCGTCTTTAATATTTAGTCCAACATCATGATTACTTTGGCTCAAATAAGCATAATAATAACTTAAGTACGAGACATTAATTTAAAAAGGAGAACATAGCTTACATTGATTATTTATCGCGTAGTGTTACACGGACAGAGCTCCGACTTTAAAAACCCGTAAAAATAACTTTTACATAACCCAAACTAATCTAATATAACACTAATCTATAATATATATACATATATATATTTATGTATATTATACTAGGGAGTATTATTATTATTATATTTATTTTTACTCGCAGAATTCGTGACCTTTTATAGGAGTTTTGATTTCTGACAGCTCCGCGAGTCGTGGAGTTTTTAGCCTTCAAACTCCGCGAGTCGCGGAGTTTGAAAATCCAGCTCAGGATCATTTGTCTCATAGCTTGTCGACATAATTTTTAAATATATATAATATATAAATAATTTATATAATTATTTAAATATTATATTATATTCTTGTGCATAGTTGACTTGTAATTTTTGGTCCGTTGCGTCGGGCGTTGATAGTTGACTCATGTCCCGGTTCCGGATTTTCGAACGTCCTTGCGTACAATTTAATATCTTGTACTTTGCGTTTTGTAACTTGTACTCTTGTCATTTTTAGACGTTTTTCATCAATAAATTGAACCTTTTGAATTGTATCTTGAACATTTGAGCTTTTTGGACGTTTGTGTCTTCAAATCTTCGTTTTCGCCTTTTGTCTTCACACTTATTTATTTAAACAATTACAATGAAAATATAATACAATTACATATGAAAACCTATTATTTAGGAGGGATATTGCTATGAAATATATGTTCCTTTTTAGCCTTATCAATCATCCCCACACTTGAGCGTTGCTTGTCCTCAAGCAATACAGAACTTGAAATAAAAACATACATGAATCACTATTTTATTCATCACACTTTGTACATCAGTGATTTTGATATGGTGGTATAAACAATGATAGTAACGATAGAACCATGGTTAAAGGTGGGTGTGTCATCCACAGTTGCCTCGGGTTTAGGTCAACGACACTTGCAATCAAATAGCCGATTTACTTTCGGTTTCCAAAGCAAAGTGCACATTTGAAAGGCGGTTTACAGTCCCACATGACTATGAAAATGTAGATCCTTAAGGAAATTGGATCTTTATGAAAATATTTGATCTTTTGAAAATTCAATCTAGCTTTTACCCTAGATAAGTTTTCCGGAATAACCCTTCACCGGTGTTTGCAAAATATTTTTATGGGTTGTGTGGGTTTCAGATTTGAAAATTTTAGCTCAACACTTGTGGTTTTGTGTTACCTACTTGCTAACCTTGTATTAGGAAAGCAACACGTCTAGTTTACTTGTCCCGTATATTACCTTTCGGCAAACTACCGTCCGGTTGTAAAAGAAAGCGATGAACAAGAAACTGTTAAGGCAATGTCTAATGACATGCATTTGATTATGGTCCAAAAACGTGTCGGATGCTATTACTATCCTTTGTAGGAGCAATAGTAAAGATCATCCTTATAATTTTTCGGTCTGGCACAAGGTCCTGTCTTCGACCAAGCTATGCAACCACCGTTCTTACGGTTGACACCCGATTTGGTTCAGATGACCTAATGAATTCCAGGTGAATTCCTAGGATTTTACGTTCAATGGTAATGAACGCATTAAAAATGGGTTTTCAGAAAACAAATCGGTTTGTAATTTTGATCAAAATATTTTCTCGTTCAAGCTCGAGTTTAGATATCATTGAATTCCATGAGTTTAAATTCTCAATCTTTAAGGTCAATCTCAAGGATTGAGTAATATCAGTCTTAAAAGCTGATTTTTAATCTTTAAGGAGATTATCCTTTCTGGGGATCTAATTCATTAGTCTTATCAAGCTAATTTGCACGGTGCCCCCCCATTGTACGAGATAAATCCTTCTCATGGTTAGGATAAATCTGACCACTTGGCGACCCTGTTTGATGCTGAGGTCCGTGGATTTCCTGCTGATTTTAGAGATGACTTTTCTAGATTTTTCGTCAACCTACAGCTGGTCTGGACGACAACTTCCTGACCTAAATCAAGAAGCGCGTTTCTTTTTCGGAAGACTTTACTTTCTTTTAATGATGGAATTGATTCATCGTGTAGATCCATCTTTTCTTTTCTTTCATCGGGTAAAATAGTTAATTTAGTCCAAAACAAAAGCACCTGCAATAAACTTTACAGAAACATGTGATAGATAGTTTTTAATTGAATAACTTGGCACATTCTCCCCACACTTAGTTTCTTTCTTTGCCTTTTTATTCTCCTTTATTCCATTTTAAATGAATTCAATCGTTTTAGGGTGTTTCTCAATTTATGTCCTTTCCGAGGTAACGATAATTTCGGTATTAACACCTAGTTTTCACCGTTCATAAATATATATAAACATGATTTTAAATTCATTTAGTTTAAAATTTTTCAAATTTTCATAAAATTTAGAAAATAAGCCAAGTATAAACCCGAGAGAATTTATAACCCTTCCCCACACTTGAGATCATGCAATGCCCTCATTTGCATGAAATCATACTCTAATTATAAATTCATGAGGGTGATTAGTGTAGAAAAGTGATTGAAAATACCCAGTTTGTAATTATAAAGCTCGTCGAATGATAGATGGCGCGGCTCATCGTTCATTCCTTCTTGTTTTATCACACATATTTTTCTTCAAAAACGGTTGCTTTTCTGAACTGTTTGCTAATCTTTAAAAATGCGTCTTTTACCCTAATTTATTATGCATGTTTATTAACGAGTTATGCACTAACCCGAACCCCTAATTTAACGTTAAGTGGGGTTAAACTTCCCCACACTTAGCTGACGACATGTGAAGTCAGTAGAATAAGTTCCACGAATTAAAATAGTGAGCCAGTTATTCACATCTCGGGTGGTATAAAATATATTAATGGGTTTAAAGTTTAGACCCACCCGATCGTCACTACTTAATTCTTTTTTAAGTGTAGCTTTTAGTAAATGGATATGTCTCTTTTCTGGTTCTTGGTCAAATGGATCGATATACACCGACATACATATTATAGGGTGGACAATTTCTAACATTTCCTTCCTTTTATTCTCAAGATCAAAGTTTTCACCTCTATTACCCAATTGGGTGAAATCCGAGGTGTCATTATCTATTACAGCTCGTAGTTCATTTTCGGTAGATGACTCGTCTATTGAGAATATTGGGTTGGAAGGTTGTGGAATGGTGAATTTCGGGATTGGAGTAGATTCTTCTTCATTAACGGTACTTATCAGTCCCTCCATTTTGGTCTCGGGGGTAAAATTTTCAACGTTATCGTTTTCCCAAGAGTACAAATTTGTTACCCTTACTTCTTCTTTATCCATTGATGGATCGATGATTTCGTCGGTAGAGGCTAATGTGTCGATATGTTTTGAAATTGGTAAGACTGAATAAAAAGTATCATCGGGATAGTTGGTGATTTCGGAGCTCTCGAATTCATCAAAATTCGATGATATGAGATTTTCTTGCACAATACTCCTCAGATCAACAGGTGTGTAGTCTGATAGAGTTTCAGCTTGCCAGTTTACAAACTCTCTCATTTGTTCGTTTTGAGCATTGAGTTCTTCGAGTTTGATTTTCATATTGTCTAATAAATTTTCAGACACGTAATTTTTCTCGTCTACTGGTTGTTGAGTTTGGATATATTCTTGGGAATAATCCCAATTTGAATTGTATTCTTCATAATCATTCCATTCAGGTTCCGTGGGTGCGTAATTTTTCATAGGAACGTAATAATAACATTCCCATGTTGAGTGATAATCTCCACAGATTTCACAACCAGTTATTGTTTCGTCATTCGTGATCCAAGATTGACCGAACGAATTGTCATCAACACTCGTTTGAGAGTATTGATTTAATTGATTTTGGATATCAAAAAGAGTTTCCATAGCCTTGTTTTCAAAATTTTCCATTTTATTGCGATGGCCAAATTTTAGCTACAATGTGGTGCATTTACTAATTATCCTATTAGTTATAAAAATAGAAAAACTTATATAAGTTGTCCAATTAATAGACTTTTTTTCTTTTGCCCACGTTTCGAATAGCCAAAAGATGCAGCAGGGAGCCAGAACCCTTTAAATCGGAAGCTCACAACTCAGCCACTAACAAATCCAACTATTACTACGAAGCAGAAAATTGTCAACGTCCATTAATTTAACCACTTAAATAATTTTTCTTTCTGTTTGAGATATTAGATAAGAAATAGAGAAGATTTCTAAGTCCTAAAAACTAAAGCGTCGAGAAATAAGAAAGAAAAAGAATGCGCGTCGAAAAACGTCGAAAAATAAAAATAAGAAAATAGCGCGTCGTAACTTAAAAAGAATTAAAAACTAAGAATTAAAAGTTGCGTCTAAAAATATTAAAGCTTAAAAGAAAAACTATATCCCAAATGGTAATAACTTAAAAAGGTACTAAAATATAAAAGCGGCGTCGCAAAATTCTAAAGCACCTAAATCTTAGTCTAAAGAAAAAGCACTTAAGGGATTTTACGGCAAAGCCTAAAAATCTAGAAGTAAAAATAACTATGGCAAAAACTAAGTTTAAAACTAAATATGAGCTAAAAATACAAATATTACGCTAAAACGATTAAAAAGGGACAAAATATAAAAATATACAAAAAGTTGTAAAAAGTACAATTTTTATAAAAATATTATTTTTATATTATTTATTTATTAAAACTATTAATTTTACATATAATAAAACTAATTAAAATTTAAAATACAATTTAATTAAAAAAAACTTAAACTAATTATAATAATTAAACTAATTAGGGTTTATTAATAATAATAATAATAAAATCCGTAATTAATGTGAAATTAGGGTTCTGTCACGTGTGTCAGAGTGTCTCCGCGAGTCGCGGTATTTCAAGCAGCAAACCCCGCGAGTCGCGGGGTTCCAAAATTCAACTCTGGTACAGTTTTTAATTCGACGTGTTTTTTTTTATGTTTTAAAATCTAAATATTTATATAATAAAAACTTATATTTAAAAACTAAAATAAAAATAGAACTACTTTATAATTTTATAAATAAAAATCGTAAAACTAGATTTATATATATATATATATTTTTTTATTTTATTTTTTTTTTGATATTGTTTTTCTAAAAATATATTTATACAAATATATATTAAAAATATAGCGTTTCGCTAAGTCCCCGGCAGCGGCGCTAAAAACTTGATGTCGTGCGAGGTGTACGTGAAATACTATATATTTTTGATACGAAAAGCGATACAAATTACACAAGTTTTAATTATTTATTTACAAATGGGATATACCTAAACCTTGCTACAACACTATAGGCAGTGTACCTAATCGTAGAGTAGTATAGTTTTTAGTAAGTCCGGTTCGTTCCACAGGGATCGGGCTTATTGCACACTATATTTTTAAACAACTATATTTGTACAAAATATATATAATTATATATAATAATATATAAAAGGGGGTTTACCGTTTAATGACCGGTTTGTCGATTTATATTTTAAGCGAAGCGTATAGTAAATGACGATATTTAAATAACAATATAAAATAAATAACAATAATTAAAATGACAATAAATAAAAGTACGAGGAAATATGAAATAAAATATATTATGCTTATTTAAGCTTCCGTAACCATGATGTTTGACGTTTTGATTTTAATTTATTGTCCTGGGTTAATTGTCCTTTGTCCTGGATGTATTTGAAACCTATCTGGTTTTTGTCCATAATAGTTCATCGGTCATAATTATAAACTGCTCGGCAAATTTAACCTTATACCCGAAGTCAAATATTCCAACTAACTGGGGATTCGAACTGTAACAAGGTCTTAATACTTTGCTTAATGAATACACCAGGTTATCGACTGTGTGTAAACCAAGGTTTTAATACTTTGTTAACAATTACACCAATTACCCTTGAATGTAATCCACCCCTGTTTTAATGAGTCCATTGACTATTAATCCATCCCCGTGTCCGGTCAAATGAACAATAATTCGTACTTATAAATATCCCGCCCATCGTATCCGATTAAGCGTATGTGGTTATATATAGATACGTCAAATCATAACCTTTATATTAAATTAACGAGGTATCTTTAATTTAATATAAAGCCCATTAATAGCCCATAGTCTAATTTCCACAAGTGTCGTTCTTTTGTCCAAACCCCAATTATGGTACAAAACCCAATTACCCCGTCTTTAATATTTAGTCCAACATCATGATTACTTTGGCTCAAATAAGCATAATAATAACTTAAGTACGAGACATTAATTTAAAAAGGAGAACATAGCTTACATTGATTATTTATCGCGTAGTGTTACACGGACAGAGCTCCGACTTTAAAAACCCGTAAAAATAACTTTTACATAACCCAAACTAATCTAATATAACACTAATCTATACTATATATACATATATATATTTATGTATATTATACTAGGGAGTATTATTATTATTATATTTATTTTTACTCGCAGAATTCGTGACCTTTTATAGGAGTTTTGATTTCTGACAGCTCCGCGAGTCGTGGAGTTTTTAGCCTTCAAACTCCGCGAGTCGCGGAGTTTGAAAATCCAGCTCAGGATCATTTGTCTCATAGCTTGTCGACATAATTTTTAAATATATATAATATATAAATAATTTATATAATTATTTAAATATTATATTATATTCTTGTGCATAGTTGACTTGTAATTTTTGGTCCGTTGCGTCGGGCGTTGATAGTTGACTCATGTCCCGGTTCCGGATTTTCGAACGTCCTTGCGTACAATTTAATATCTTGTACTTTGCGTTTTGTAACTTGTACTCTTGTCATTTTTAGACGTTTTTCATCAATAAATTGAACCTTTTGAATTGTATCTTGAACATTTGAGCTTTTTGGACGTTTGTGTCTTCAAATCTTCGTTTTCGCCTTTTGTCTTCGCACTTATTTATTTAAACAATTACAATGAAAATATAATACAATACAATTACATATGAAAACCTATTATTTAGGAGGGATATTGCTATGAAATATATGTTCCTTTTTAGCCTTATCAATCATCCCCACACTTGAGCGTTGCTTGTCCTCAAGCAATACAGAACTTGAAATAAAAACATACATGAATCACTTTTTTATTCATCACACTTTGTACATCAGTGATTTTGATATGGTGGTATAAACAATGATAGTAACGATAGAACCATGGTTAAAGGTGGGTGTGTCATCCACAGTTGCCTCGGGTTTAGGTCAACGACACTTGCAATCAAATAGCCGATTTACTTTCGGTTTCCAAAGCAAAGTGCACATTTGAAAGGCGGTTTACAGTCCCACATGACTATGAAAATGTAGATCCTTAAGGAAATTGGATCTTTATGAAAATATTTGATCTTTTGAAAATTCAATCTAGCTTTTACCCTAGATAAGTTTTCCGGAATAACCCTTCACCGGTGTTTGCAAAATATTTTTGTGGGTTGTGTGGGTTTCAGATTTGAAAATTTTAGCTCAACACTTGTGGTTTTGTGTTACCCACTTGCTAACCTTGTATTAGGAAAGCAACACGTCTAGTTTACTTGTCCCGTATATTATCTTTCGGCAAACTACCGTCCGGTTGTAAAAGAAAGCGATGAACAAGAAACTGTTAAGGCAATGTCTAATGACATGCATTTGATTATGGTCCAAAAATGTGTCGCATGCTATTACTATCCTTTGTAGGAGCAATAGTAAAGATCATCCTTATAATTTTTCGGTCTGGCACAAGGTCCTGTCTTCGACCAAGCTATGCAACCACCGTTCTTACGGTTGACACCCGATTTGGTTCAGGTGACCTAATGAATTCCAGGTGAATTCCTAGGATTTTACGTTCAATGGTAATGAACGCATTAAAAATGGGTTTTCAGAAAACAAATCGGTTTGTAATTTTGATCAAAATATTTTCTTGTTCAAGCTCGAGTTTAGATATCATTGAATTCCATGAGTTTAAATTCTCAATCTTTAAGGTCAATCTCAAGGATTGAGTAATATCAGTCTTAAAAGCTGATTTTTAATCTTTAAGGAGATTATCCTTTCTGGGGATCTAATTCATTAGTCTTATCAAGCTAATTTGCACGGTGCCCCCCCATTGTACGAGATAAATCCTTCTCATGGTTAGGATAAATCTGACCACTTGGCGACCCTGTTTGATGCTGAGGTCCGTGGATTTCCTGCTGATTTTAGAGATGACTTTTCTAGATTTTTCGTCAACCTACAGCTGGTCTGGACGACAACTTCCTGACCTAAATCAAGAAGCGCGTTTCTTTTTCGGAAGACTTTACTTCCTTTTAATGATGGAATTGATTCATCGTGTAGATCCATCTTTTCTTTTCTTTAATCGTTTAAAATAGTTAATTTAGTCCAAAACAAAAGCACCTGCAATAAACTTTACAGAAACATGTGATAGATAGTTTTTAATTGAATAACTTGGCACATTCTCCCCACACTTAGTTTCTTTCTTTGCCTTTTTATTCTCCTTTATTCCATTTTAAATGAATTCAATCGTTTTAGGGTGTTTCTCAATTTATGTCCTTTCCGAGGTAACGATAATTTCGGTATTAACACCTAGTTTTCACCGTTCATAAATATATATAAACATGATTTTAAATTCATTTAGTTTAAATTTTTTCAAATTTTCATAAAATTTAGAAAATAAGCCAAGTATAAACCCGAGAGAATTTATAACCCTTCCCCACACTTGAGATCATGCAATGCCCTCATTTGCATGAAATCATACTCTAATTATAAATTCATGAGGGTGATTAGTGTAGAAAAGTGATTGAAAATACCCAGTTTGTAATTATAAAGCTCGTCGAATGATAGATGGCGCGGCTCATCGTTCATTCCTTCTTGTTTTATCACACATATTTTTCTTCAAAAACGGTTGCTTTTCTGAACTGTTTGCTAATCTTTAAAAATGCGTCTTTTACCCTAATTTATTATGCATGTTTATTAACGAGTTATGCACTAACCCGAACCCCTAATTTAACGTTAAGTGGAGTTAAACTTCCCCACACTTAGCTGACGACATGTGAAGTCAGTAGAATAAGTTCCACGAATTAAAATAGTGAGCCAGTTATTCACATCTCGGGTGGTATAAAATATATTAATGGGTTTAAAGTTTAGACCCACCCGATCGTCACTACTTAATTCTTTTTTAAGTGTAGCTTTTAGTAAATGGATATGTCTCTTTTCTGGTTCTTGGTCAAATGGATCGATATACACCGACATACATATTATAGGGTGGACAATTTCTAACATTTCCTTCCTTTTATTCTCAAGATCAAAGTTTTCACCTCTATTACCCAATTGGGTGAAATCCGAGGTGTCATTATCTATTACAGCTCGTAGTTCATTTTCGGTAGATGACTCGTCTATTGAGAATATTGGGTTGGAAGGTTGTGGAATGGTGAATTTCGGGATTGGAGTAGATTCTTCTTCATTAACGGTACTTATCAGTCCCTCCATTTTGGTCTCGGGGGTAAAATTTTCAACGTTATCGTTTTCCCAAGAGTACAAATTTGTTACCCTTACTTCTTCTTTATCCATTGATGGATCGATGATTTCGTCGGTAGAGGCTAATGTGTCGATATGTTGTGAAATTGGTAAGACTGAATAAAAAGTATCATCGGGATAGTTGGTGATTTCGGAGCTCTCGAATTCATCAAAATTCGATGATATGAGATTTTCTTGCACAATACTCCTCAGATCAACAGGTGTGTAGTCTGATAGAGTTTCAGCTTGCCAGTTTACAAACTCTCTCATTTGTTCGTTTTGAGCATTGAGTTCTTCGAGTTTGATTTTCATATTGTCTAATAAATTTTCAGACACGTAATTTTTCTCGTCTACTGGTTGTTGAGTTTGGATATATTCTTGGGAATAATCCCAATTTGAATTGTATTCTTCATAATCATTCCATTCAGGTTCCGTGGGTGCGTAATTTTTCATAGGAACGTAATAATAACATTCCCATGTTGAGTGATAATCTCCACAGATTTCACAACCAGTTATTGTTTCGTCATTCGTGATCCAAGATTGACCGAACGAATTGTCATCAACACTCGTTTGAGAGTATTGATTTAATTGATTTTGGATATCAAAAAGAGTTTCCATAGCCTTGTTTTCAAAATTTTCCATTTTATTGCGATGGCCAAATTTTAGCTACAATGTGGTGCATTTACTAATTATCCTATTAGTTATAAAAATAGAAAAACTTATATAAGTTGTCCAATTAATAGACTTTTTCTGCTTTTGCCCACGTTTCGAATAGCCAAAAGATGCAGCAGGGAGCCAGAACCCTTTAAATCGGAAGCTCACAACTCAGCCACTAACAAATCCAACTATTACTACGAAGCAGAAAATTGTCAACGTCCATTAATTTAACCACTTAAATAATTTTTCTTTCTGTTTGAGATATTAGATAAGAAATAGAGAAGATTTCTATGTCCTAAAAACTAAAGCGTCGAGAAATAAGAAAGAAAAAGAATGCGCGTCGAAAAACGTCGAAAAATAAAAATAAGAAAATAGCGCGTCGTAACTTAAAAAGGAATTAAAAACTAAGAATTAAAAGTTGCGTCTAAAAATATTAAAGCTTAAAAGAAAAACTATATCCCAAATGGTAATAACTTAAAAAGGTACTAAAATATAAAAGCGGCGTCGCAAAATTCTAAAGCACCTAAATCTTAGTCTAAAGAAAAAGCACTTAAGGGATTTTACGGCAAAGCCTAAAAATCTAGAAGTAAAAATAACTATGGCAAAAACTAAGTTTAAAACTAAATATGAGCTAAAAATACAAATATTACGCTAAAACGATTAAAAAGGGACAAAATATAAAAATATACAAAAAGTTGTAAAAAGTACAATTTTTATAAAAATATTATTTTTATATTATTTATTTATTAAAACTATTAATTTTACATATAATAAAACTAATTAAAATTTAAAATACAATTTAATTAAAAAAAACGTAAACTAATTATAATAATTAAACTAATTAGGGTTTATTAATAATAATAATAATAAAATCCGTAATTAATGTGAAATTAGGGTTCTGTCACGTGTGTCAGAGTGTCTCCGCGAGTCGCGGTATTTCAAGCAGCAAACCCCGCGAGTCGCGGGGTTCCAAAATTCAACTCTGCTACAGTTTTTAATTCGACGTGTTTTTTTTTTCTGTTTTAAAATCTAAATATTTATATAATAAAAACTTATATTTAAAAACTAAAATAAAAATAGAACTACTTTATAATTTTATAAATAAAAATCGTAAAACTAGATTTATATATATATTTTATTTTTTTTTATTTTTTTTTTTGATATTGTTTTTCTAAAAATATATTTATACAAATATATATTAAAAATATAGCGTTTCGCTAAGTCCCCGGCAGCGGCGCCAAAAACTTGATGTCGTGCGAGGTGTACGTGAAATACTATATATTTTTGATAAGAAAAGCGATACAAATTACACAAGTTTTAATTATTTATTTACAAATGGGATATACCTAAACCTTGCTACACACTATAGGCAGTGTACCTAATCGTAGAGTAGTATAGTTTTTAGTAAGTCCGGTTCGTTCCACAGGGAGCGGGCTTATTGCACACTATATTTTTAAACAACTATATTTGTACAAAATATATATAATTATATATAATAATATATAAAAGGGGGTTTACCGTTTAATGACCGGTTTGTCGATTTATATTTTAAGCGAAGCGTATAGTAAATGACGATATTTAAATAACAATATAAAATAAATAACAATAATTAAAATGACAATAAATAAAAGTACGAGGAAATATGAAATAAAATATATTATGCTTATTTAAGCTTCCGTAACCATGATGTTTGACGTTTTGATTTTAATTTATTGTCCTGGGTTAATTGTCCTTTGTCCTGGATGTATTTGAAACCTATCTGGTTTTTGTCCATAATAGTTCATCGGTCATAATTATAAACTGCTCGGCAAATTTAACCTTATACCCGAAGTCAAATATTCCAACTAACTGGGGATTCGAACTGTAACAAGGTCTTAATACTTTGCTTAATGAATACACCAGGTTATCGACTGTGTGTAAACCAAGGTTTTAATACTTTGTTAACAATTACACCAATTACCCTTGAATGTAATCCACCCCTGTTTTAATGAGTCCATTGACTATTAATCCATCCCCGTGTCCGGTCAAATGAACAATAATTCGTACTTATAAATATCCCGCCCATCGTGTCCGATTAAGCGTATGTGGTTATATATAGATACGTCAAATCATAACCTTTATATTAAATTAACGAGGTATCGTTAATTTAATATAAAGCCCATTAATAGCCCATAGTCTAATTTCCACAAGTGTCGTTCTTTTGTCCAAACCTCAATAATGGTACAAAACCCAATTACCCCGTCTTTAATATTTAGTCCAACATCATGATTACTTTGGCTCAAATAAGCATAATAATAACTTAAGTACGAGACATTAATTTAAAAAGGAGAACATAGCTTACATTGATTATTTATCGCGTAGTGTTACACGGACAGAGCTCCGACTTTAAAAACCCGAAAAAATAACTTTTACATAACCCAAACTAATCTAATATAACACTAATCTATACTATATATACATATATATATTTATGTATATTATACTAGGGAGTATTATTATTATTATATTTATTGTTACTCGCAGAATTCGTGACCTTTTATAGGAGTTTTGATTTCTGACAGCTCCGCGAGTCGTGGAGTTTTTAGCCTTCAAACTCCGCGAGTCGCGGAGTTTGAAAATCCAGCTCAGGATCATTTGTCTCATAGCTTGTCGACATAATTTTTAAATATATATAATATATAAATAATTTATATAATTATTTAAATATTATATTATATTCTTGTGCATAGTTGACTTGTAATTTTTGGTCCGTTGCGTCGGGCGTTGATAGTTGACTCATGTCCCGGTTCCGGATTTTCGAACGTCCTTGCGTACAATTTAATATCTTGTACTTTGCGTTTTGTAACTTGTACTCTTGTCATTTTTAGACGTTTTTCATCAATAAATTGAACCTTTTGAATTGTATCTTGAACATTTGAGATTTTTGGACGTTTGTGTCTTCAAATCTTCGTTTTCGCCTTTTGTCTTCGCACTTATTTATTTAAACAATTACAATGAAAATATAATACAATTACATATGAAAACCTATTATTTAGGAGGGATATTGCTATGAAATATATGTTCCTTTTTAGCCTTATCAGTAGTATTTTAGGTTATCGTTCCAAGGAAGTGCTAGGTATGGATAAGAGTTGTTTTATTATTTAATTTTTATTAAAGAACTAGAGATATATTTTTGTATCTTTTATGGGGTAGATTTATCTCTTAGGAAAGAGTTTGCTTTTAAAGATAAACAAAGTAAAATAAGGAATTAAAGATTCAAAATAAAATACAAATACAAATACAAATAAAGATACAAGTAAAGATACAAGTAAAGATACAAGAGATTACATGGACAATTAATTCATATGAGAATCATATTAGATAAGTTTCATAACTTATATTAACACAAATCAAGATAATAATCATAGACCAATTATTATCCCTAAGAAGGTTAAGACAAGTGTTGCATATTAATTAATAGGTAGGACTTAAAGCATATGCTAGATATGTGATGTGCATAACTAGCATCTTAATTGTTCATGTTCAAATCAATTACATGATACATACCAATCTTGTGATGATGATCAATATGCAAATAGAGTGACAAATTATATAAGCTATTAAACACCAAGTAGATCAACTCAAGTTACTAGCTGAAAGTCAATTACTACTATATTTTCATGCAATCATTAATTAAACAAATCCAAATAATGGATCTTCGATTAAGCCTAACAATATTAACTTCTATTATATAAGCGTAACTTAAATCAAATAAGTTTATCACTATTAAGTTCTTTAACTTAGTTGCATGCAATTCAATTTAACAAGTTTGATGGACTAGATCTAAACAAGTAGCATGAATCTAATAATAGATTATCGGATCAAAGACTAATCAACCCTAAAATCATGTTATTTAATCATTAAGCATGGAAAACAAGTATAGTCAAACAAAACAGACTCAAAACAATTCAAATATCATTTTACAGAAACTCAACCATACAGATCTGAAAAAGAACCAAAAATTGCACAGAATAAAGCACGAAGCCAGCGACTTCCTTCACTCCAAGCCGGCGGCTTGAGGGTAAAGCCGGCGGCTTCATCTGACTCCCAAATGAAGTTTAGTTTTTGTCCACGTAATCACTATGAATGTTTAGTTCATAATAAAAGACGAACATAAACGAATACATTAAATAAAATAGATAAAACAATAAAATAAGGATAGAATCATACCTTGAAATGAAGGTAGATGTAAAAAGACTTGAATTAAATCTTGAATATTGATTACAAAAAGAAAATCTAACCTAAGGGTTTAGAGAAAACCCCTAGAAAACGACCTAACAAAATCTGGAAAAACTATCTAATTTTGAACATATGAAAACTGAGACCAAAGGCCTTAATTTATAGAATTCTGGGGCGGTGGCCAAGCCGGCGGCTTCAGTGGGAAGCCGGCGGCTTGCCTTGAGTTGGTGACTCCTCGTGCAAGTTAAACTTGATTCGCAAGCTAAATCTTTGTAACCGTCTTATCCAAGCCGGCGGCTTCAGTCCAGGCCGGCGGCTTCACTTGATTCGCCAAATCTTTTTGATTTTATCTTGATTTTGTTTCCATTTTTACTTGAACTTGGTCGATAAGTTGAGAAACCGTGTCAATCAGGCCGGCGGCTTCATTGGGAAGCCGACAGCTTCCTTTCCTTTTTCTTGATCAACAAGTTCTTTCAATTTTACATCAATTCTGGAACATTCTGGTACTTTCAACACCAAGCCGGCGGCTTCATCATCACCACGCCGGTGGCTTCATCTAGCCACTTTGCAACTTTCTCTATCTTTGATCCTGTTTTATACATAACTTGGACATAATTATTAGAAATATCTTTTTCCCATTTTTACCCATTTTAGTGTGTTTTAGCATCAAAATGACTCAAAAATACTAAGATAACTCCTCAAAATATTACCAAAAAACTGTATAATTTAGGAGTTATCAAATTCCCCATAATTAAACCTTTACTTTTCCTCAAGTAAACCTTATAAATTATATCATGGGTATTTAAAGTAAAATTACAAAGTCAAAAGTATGTCTTAATTCAAAATTAGTATTTATTATTCGTAAGAACTAGTCTGAACCAGACCAAGGATTACAAGTAGTCCCAATGGTTATTAAGTCAAATTTATACAGTTTCCTCATCATTGGACTCTTTTGTTTTCTAACTTTAAGACGTGTATGGTTCTCATTAGAACTCTTTTCTTTTGTTGGGCTTCATTGGGCTCTTTTTCCTTTTCATTTCTTTTGCTTTCATGCTTAGCTTTTAGCTTTACACTTGGCAAATAAATTTAAATTGGCCCTTATTTGGGACTCTTTTGCTGCCTCAGTGGTCCATGCTTCTTATGCCATATGGTAGTGACTATAAGTTTGCACTCGTTTCACAATTTTTGGCTTTTAACTTCTTATCTTAAACAAGTAATCCGATCTTGAAATTGAGAGTAGTTCTATTATTATCATTAAGATTAAGTTAGTAAAAAGACATAACTTTGACGAAGAATTTATATTTTTGAAAAATTTAAAATTGTACCGATTTTTCAACTTTTTTTGGAAAATTGTATTTTTTATAATCTTTTAAGTGATTAATCACTTCCTACCCCACACTTAGATTATGCAATGTCCTCATTGCAATTATAATAAAGAATGAAATAAATGAATAAAGAACATAATTAAAAATAAGGGAAAGAGTGATGTTACTCAATTTGTAGGATCATAGAACGATTTGTGAGCACTTTTGCGGACTTCCTTTGAATTGAATAAGTAACTTGACAAAATATTAAATAACAAAAAACATAATACGAACATAATATTTTATTAATAACTCTTCATTAATTAATCATTTAAACACTTAGGAGCTATATTGCTCTTACAATCATATTTAAAGCAATTAAACAATAAAACACTTAGACATAATATAGTCCTAATAAACATATATAAAGGGACAGGTAGTTTTGATTATAGAGTCGTTTGCGCGTCTCTTTTCTTCTAACAGAATTACTTCTTAGGCTTATTCTCTTCACACTTACTTCTTTTCATACTCATTTAACGCTTTAATTTGTTTGAAGAAATTCAATGTGATGTCAAGACTGAAAGGACCCGTTCATATACATTATAAACGATTCACAATAGTTGATTACATTGCGAGGTATTTGACCTCTATATGATACATTTTACAAACATTACATTCGTTTTTAAAAGACAATCTTTCTTTACATCGAAAATTGACAGGCATGCATACCATTTCATAATATCCACTATCCAACTATAAATTGATTTAATAATAATCTTTGATGAACTCAATGACTCGAATGCAACGTTCTTCGAAATATGCTATGAAAGACTCCAAGTAATATCTTTAAAATGAGCAAATGCACAGCGGAAGATTTCTTTAACGCCTGAGAATAAACATGCTTTAAAGTGTCAACCAAAAGGTTGGTGAGTTCATTAGTTTATCATAATCATTTATTTCCATCATTTTAATAGACCACAAGAATTTCATTTCCAGTTCTCATAAATATACGTCCCATGCATAGAGACAAAAATAATCATTCATATGGTGAACACCTGGTAACCGACATTAACAATATGCATATAAGAATATCCCCTATCATTCCGGGATTCTCCTTCGGACATGATATAAATTTCGAAGTACTAAAGCATCCGGTACTTTGGATGGGGTTTGTTAGGCCCAATAGATCTATCTTTAGGATTCGCGTCAATTAGGGTGTCTGTTCCCTAATTCTTAGATTACCAGACTTTAATAAAAAGGGGCATATTCGATTTCGATAATTCAACCATAGAATGTAGTTTCAATTACTTGTGTCTATTTCGTCAAACATTTATAAAAGCGCATGTATTCTCAGTCCCAAAAATATAAAGGGTAAAAAGGAAAATGAAACTCACCATACTGTATTTCGTAGTAAAAATACATATAACGTCATTGAACAAGTGCAAGGTTGGCCTCGGATTCACGAACCTATATTAATTATATATATTTATATGTTGGTCAATATTTGTATAGCAATTTAGGTCAGGTCATAGTGTAATCCTATCCTATAGCTCGAGTCTGACTCTACAGTATAGTAACATGTTATATTACTCATGCTCAATTAAGATTCTAGTAAAAGGTGACGTGTGAAACAACATAACACAAATGGTTTCATAATCATAAAATAGTATTTTAGGTTTTTTTTTAAGAGAAAATCAACACAAAAAGTTAACTGAAAAGTTAACAGGAAAAGTCAAAGTTCAAAGTCAAAAGTCAAAGGTTAAAGTCAAAAGTCAAAAGTCAAAGGTCAAAGTAAAAATGAGGTCGCATGCAAATATATAATAACTTATGCAAAAATGATTTTCGGTCAAACATGACTAAACGGGCCACTTCAGCTATTTTTAGAAAAATTATCAGAACTCCGATTGATAAACGGCCAAAGATAAAAGTTACACATTACCAAAAAGATTGTAACATCCCGCGTTTTTCCGTTAAATTTAATTTTAACACCGTCTTTTTTTTTAAAAACATAATCTTTCGTATTTAAAGTGATAGTTTCCGTGAGTAACGTTCATTATATTTCCGCTATTTAATTATAACATCACTCGGTTACTCGAGCGTTTTTAAAATATTTCGTTGGTTAATTCCCGCACCCGCTTTGAAACTTGAGGGACCGAAGTTGTCAAGTGGGCAAACTAGTTGACTAGGTCAACTAGTCAACCCACCATTCTCATCCATTCAATCCCTCCATCTCTCTCCCTTTTCTCTCTAGCTCAAGAACCCCATTTCTCCCAACTTCACTAAATCATCATCTAAATTCGATCTAGGAGGCTTACAACAAAACAAATTACATTTTCGTGATCCTCTCTTCATCCTCTACGATTTGATACTAACTACACCGATTTTGGGTAACATTTCTAAAACTCTAGATTTCTTTAAATTCGTGTTTTTGACTTGAAATGTTGTTAGTTAGTGTCTATGGCTCGTGTCTAGCATGATTATATGATTTGTATGCTCGATCTTGATGTTTTGGTGTAACTAGCTTGAAAATGAAAAGTGGATGCTTAATCCTTGATTTTGGATGAGTTAATGTTGTTAGATTGTTAAAGTGCATGTTTTAATTGTGTTACTAGTATCATTAGCCACATTTGGATGTGTAGGTTGATTAAGGAAACTTCAAAAACCCGATTAATGATTTTGTGATGTTTGACTAGGGTTTGATAGTTCTTGACATGAACTTTTGGGTGCTTAAATGCCATGGAATGTTAATTGTTAGTGTCTAGTAGCAATGTATGCTTCATTACCTTCAAAACGGCATATCGTATGTGTAAATTGGATTCCCGAATCATAAAATACGTTTTACGAACTTGAAACTTGAAAATAAACCTTTCTCGATCAATTGACGAGTTTTCGTTTATTGTAAATGATGTTTTTGATTGATGATATGTGGTTAGTTGTATTCCTTGTCGAAATAGCTTTCCGATGATATAAAATACATGTTCTAATTGTTTGCGGATCATAAAATGTGATTGTTTGTGTTTTAGTTCGTGCATACTTTGAAAACTGACCAGAAATCCCTGCACAGAGGGTGGCGCGGCGCGCCCCTTCCCCGCGCGGCGCGCCGATGTGCCTGGTCAGATTCTGACCTCCTCGCCCCGTTTCACGTGAAATGTTTGACTAGCTATCGACCTCCGATTCACATGAAACTTGTTCTAATATGCTTATATATGAGTAAAAACCTCAGAAAAATAGTTCGGGACCGAACCCGAACGCGTTGACTTTTTTTCGTTGACTTTGACCAAGTTTGACTTTTAGTCAAACTTAACCAAACTTTTAACGCAATCTTCCTAACATGCTTTTATACTTGTATCTTGCATGAAACTTGACAATTTGCTTCACATGCTACATAATCGAGTCGTGTCGAGCCATAGGACTAATTGAACACATTTCACCCGACCTTGTGTCGTAACCGGTTAATTGATATAACTTACTTGTTTAGGTCAAGGCTAAGCAACTTTCATGCACACGTTTACTTGTTGAAGTACTTTTATACTCGTGCACCCGAGGTGAGATCATAGTCCCACTTTTACTCTTTTTGAACTTATATTGGGATGAGAAAACATAAACGATTCTTTTGAACTAAGTGAACACAAGAACGGGAAAACAAACATTCTACATACGAGTTTAGAACAAAATCCTCAATTCGATTATCATTAGTTACACTTGCCGGGTGTAAGCGAGAACTTATGTTATATGGCCATATGGGTTTGACAGCCCTCATCCTTGACGGTTCGCTACCGTCTACGGATGAAATATATTTTCGAGAATCAGTGTTTGTTCTAGCACTAAGTGATGGGGTATACAATGGAAGGAATGTTAAGCTTTGATAATTGGGTGCTCGTGAAACAAACTTTTGGAATGTATTACTATTATTTCATTGATGCAAATCTTGTGGTTCACTTGTACTTACTTACTTAAACCTATGATTTCACCAACGTTTTCGTTGACAGATTTCTATGTTTTTCTCAGGTCTTGCACGATATGTGAAACATGCTTCCGCTTACTATTTGATACTTGCATCCGATGTCGAGTATACATGCATTTCATGGAGCGTCTTTTGACTTTACTTTAAACCGTGTCGCCTAGATTTCAATCGTATCTATGACGTTGTAACTTAACTTTTGGTTGAACAATTCTTGTAAACTTGAAACAATCCTTATTTTGAAATGAAGGCGACATATTTTGGTCAAACGTTATCTTAAAGACTTATAATCAGGTAATGGGACCCACGTAGCCGACGCCGTCACTTGACGATTTGTCGGGGTCGCTACAGTTGGTATCAGAGCCTTGGTTGTAGGGATTTAGAGTTCATTTGTGTCCACCCCGAGTCATAGGGTACATAGGTGAATCTAGACTACAACCGGCATATAGACTGAAGTAGGAATTATTTGACAAATTGTGCATTTATACTCGAACTCTTCTATCATATCTAACTCGTATTCGATCTTGATCTTACGTTGATAAATTTTGTTGATGCGCCACCTTGACTTTATGAAGTAATGTTAAATGCACATGAGAATCAGGGTAATATAATTTCCGGGATTATATTACGGTGATTCACATGGACGTTCCGACATTATGACGTAAAGAATTTAAGGCGAGTCAAGGAAAAATTTCCTCTCTATCCTATTTCCATACTCCGGTTAGTATTGTTGAAAATACTAACCAACGATATTCTTGTCTCATGAAGGAACAATGGCTCATCAAGGTCAACACAATACTCCTCTCGAAACTCTGGAACAAGCTCTTCAACAAATGATAACCACCGCCGTGGGTACGGCCGTGGCCGATCACTTTTCTAACAACAACAATCATGGGGCCGGTAATTCAATCGAGGGTTGCTCCTACAGGAACTTCATGAAGTACAATCCTCCCACTTTCAATGGAACCGAAGGACCGGTTGCTCTCACCCGATGGTTCGAACAAACAGAAGCCGTTTTTAGCATAAGCGGTTGTCGGGACCAAGATAAGGTCAAGTTTTCCACCCTCACTCTCACCGGTATTGCTCTCTCATGGTGGAACACGTATGTACAATCGGTGGGTATCGATGAAGCCCTTACACTCTCTTGGACCGAATTAAGAGAAAGAATGACCACCGAATACTTCCCGCGCGAAGAGACTCGAAGGCTCGAACAGGGGCCAAGAAATTTAAAAATAGCCCGAGATGACCTCGAAGCTTATAATCAACGGTTTGCCGAACTAACCTCAATTTGTCCAAACCTCCGGGCTCCCGGGCCCCAAGGAGTTGAGTTTTACATGGATGGCCTCCCTAAGAGCATTCCACACGGGGTAATGCCATTAAGACCCGCCGACCTACAAGAGGCTGTGATGATAGCCCGCCGATTTATAAAAACGGTGGATGAAATTGAAGCGCTGGCACCAATGGTCGAGAACCACCCGAGTAACAACAAAAGAACATGGGAAGCCTCTCAATCAAGCAACCACAACAATAACAACAACCCCGCCAAGAAGCCTTTTACCTCCAACGACAAGAAAGGCTATGCCGGAAAACTGCCTTTTTGTGACGAATGCCACAAGCATCACTTTGAAGGATGTGGCAGGTTTCGCCACCGGCGCCAAGGACCCGTCGCTCGAAAGATGCCCAACGCACACAGAACGGGTGCTTGCTTCGAATGTGGTCAACTGGGTCATTTTAGGAATGTGTGCCCAAATAAGAAAATCAACCCCAACGCACGCCGTTGAACCTTCGACATCGACACCAATGATGCCCGGAACGACGATGGACTAGTAACGGGTACGTTTCTTCACAACAAACCGTATATTTCATACTTGTTCGATTCGATTACCGCTAGACGTTTTATAACCAAGGATTTGACTCATGCTCTTTATATTCCACCTCTTTCCCCCAGATACTACTTAGACGATTTAAGTGATCGACGGAAAAATATTGTGTGCCTATAAATTTTATTGGAGGAAATACGTTAAGACTTTTGACTTGACACCTATAGAACTAGGGAGCTCGGAACCTTTTCGTAAAAAAAAAAAAAAAAAAAAAAAAAAAAAAATGTTTCCCCATCATCTTGTATAGATTATTGTGAACTGAGTAATTTTCGGTTGGAAACCGATACCCTCTCCCTCGCATCCATGACCTCATGATTATTTGCACGAATCCCGTATGTTCCAAATCGAACTCCGTTCCGGTTATCATCAATTGGGGGTTAAGTGAGACGATGTCTCCTAAGCCACTTCCCGAACTCGCAACGTTAGTTGTAAATCTTTCTTAGTACCATTCGATTTATTTAGGACTCTGTCCGTATTCATGAACTTCCTAAACCACGTATGCGAACTTATCTAGACAAATCGGTTATCGTATTTATAGATGACATCTTGAGTTATTCAAGTAAAGAAGGAAAACGAACAACATCACCATCTTACGCTCGAACTTTTGAGAAAAGAGCAACTCTATACCAAATTCTCCGAGTGAGAATTTCTGTTGAACGAAGTACAATTTTCTAAACCATGATGTGAATAGTCTAGGCATTTCAATCAATCTCGAAATCAAGCCACATGTAATCAGGAAACTCCCCCGACTCAGACTTGTATTCGTAAAATCTTAGATCTCGCCGGTTATTACCGAAGATTCATTTCTGCCTTTTCTTGTGTTACACGACTTTTAACCTCGTTAACTCACTGAGGGAAAAATTTAAACCTCCCCCATGTCCGAACCTTGAGCGTGATACTTCACACCAACATTTCTAGTTAAAAATCGTATAGCACCAGATGGAACTCAATTATGAAAATATTTCTACATGAACGCCGGAAGGCATGCTCTCTCGACTCAAAATCAGTGTAACTGAAATTCGTTATTTTGCGCGAAGAATTCTAATACTAAATTGTGGATCCGATCAATTTTCTCGTCATCACATACCACGCTACATATCTCTGTTATTTCACCGTTACCGTCTGATATTACTGGAACTTAAGATAACACACGATCCAATGATACTTCACTCTTCTTTGACTTAATGTCATTGTGTTTCTAATAATCGGCCAACTATTATTCAACCCCGAACTAAACAACTACGTGTACGATCTCGTTTCTCTTTCAGACTTCAACTTTTGACAACTAGAGGCACGTTATGGCAACCTCGAGATGTAAACTCATCCTATTCTAAGTCCTCATTTCACTACTATCTTTACCGTTCGCATTTCCGTTTAAAGAAACTCCTTGTAACATTTCTCCATGGATAGAGAAACTCCTCATATTACATAAGTATTCGCCACGAGGGTGAATAGTCCTAACGAACATTTTTTTTTCGAACCCTAACTGACTCGTTCAAACATATCTTAAGAGATTCTATTCCAACACGGTGTATCTTTGTTAATTATCCCGTATCGAAATACTCGTTTCACTTCTAGTTTTACAAGAAGCCTCGGGACCGCGTTTAGACATGAGTACCGCGTACCATCCACAACCCGACGGACCGAACAAACATGCGATTTAAACCTTGGAAACCATAATACGAATTTGTATTACCAACTTCAAATTTATTTGAGAAAAACATTTTCCTTTAACCGAATCCTCGTACTACAATGATTTTCATTCGAGTTTTAACGTCACTCCTTTTGAAAACACGTGTGACCGGAAACGTCACTCTCCTTTGTCGAACCAAGTAAACGATGATCAATTCACCGGGGCCGAGGTTATTCATGAGCAACCGAGAAAATTTATTCATATTCAGGCAAAACCCTACGCGACTCGTAATCACCAAGAGCTGCGCCGATGTTAGACGTAAACATTTCAAATTCCACGTGGGAAACCGCGTCACGTTAAGAGTCGCACCTTGGAAGGGTGCAATCCGTTTCGGGAAAACGTAGGAAGCTAAATCCACGATATTTTGATCCTTTAAATTCTTGGGGTGTTTTGGACCCGTAGCTAGCCGTTTAGACTTTTCCGACTCATTTTGGGTCTCCGTTTATCCTACATTCAATGTATCAACTCAAAGACGTGTTTTGCGAAACGAGAACTTGTTATCTCCTTTGATGAACTCACTATCGACGATAACCCTCACTTCCTAGGAGGACCGGTTGAAACCATGAATCATGGAAGCCAAACCTTAAAACAACATATGATCCCGACCGTCAAAATTCGTGGAAATACTCAAGGACGTACCTTCACTTATTCGTAGAATTTACAACGCAAGGTCTCGAGTAAGATTCAACAACTACTACTTCCAACTAAATTTCGGGACGAAATTTCTTTTGAGGTGTGGATAATGTAACATCCCGCGTTTTTCCGTTAAATTTAATTTTAACACCGTCTTTTTTTTTAAAAACATAATCTTTCGTATTTAAAGTGATAGTTTCCGTGAGTAACGTTCATTATATTTCCGCTATTTAATTATAACATCACTCGGTTACTCGAGCGTTTTTAAAATATTTCGTTGGTTAATTCCCGCACCCGCTTTGAAACTTGAGGGACCGAAGTTGTCAAGTGGGCAAACTAGTTGACTAGGTCAACTAGTCAACCCACCATTCTCATCCATTCAATCCCTCCATCTCTCTCCCTTTTCTCTCTAGCTCAAGAACCCCATTTCTCCCAACTTCACTAAATCATCATCTAAATTCGATCTAGGAGGCTTACAACAAAACAAATTACATTTTCGTGATCCTCTCTTCATCCTCTACGATTTGATACTAACTACACCGATTTTGGGTAACATTTCTAAAACTCTAGATTTCTTTAAATTCGTGTTTTTGACTTGAAATGTTGTTAGTTAGTGTCTATGGCTCGTGTCTAGCATGATTATATGATTTGTATGCTCGATCTTGATGTTTTGGTGTAACTAGCTTGAAAATGAAAAGTGGATGCTTAATCCTTGATTTTGGATGAGTTAATGTTGTTAGATTGTTAAAGTGCATGTTTTAATTGTGTTACTAGTATCATTAGCCACATTTGGATGTGTAGGTTGATTAAGGAAACTTCAAAAACCCGATTAATGATTTTGTGATGTTTGACTAGGGTTTGATAGTTCTTGACATGAACTTTTGGGTGCTTAAATGCCATGGAATGTTAATTGTTAGTGTCTAGTAGCAATGTATGCTTCATTACCTTCAAAACGGCATATCGTATGTGTAAATTGGATTCCCGAATCATAAAATACGTTTTACGAACTTGAAACTTGAAAATAAACCTTTCTCGATCAATTGACGAGTTTTCGTTTATTGTAAATGATGTTTTTGATTGATGATATGTGGTTAGTTGTATTCCTTGTCGAAATAGCTTTCCGATGATATAAAATACATGTTCTAATTGTTTGCGGATCATAAAATGTGATTGTTTGTGTTTTGGTTCGTGCATACTTTGAAAACTGACCAGAAATCCCTGCACAGAGGGTGGCGCGGCGCGCCCCTTCCCCGCGCGGCGCGCCGATGTGCCTGGTCAGATTCTGACCTCCTCGCCCCGTTTCACGTGAAATGTTTGACTAGCTATCGACCTCCGATTCACATGAAACTTGTTCTAATATGCTTATATATGAGTAAAAACCTCAGAAAAATAGTTCGGGACCGAACCCGAACGCGTTGACTTTTTTTCGTTGACTTTGACCAAGTTTGACTTTTAGTCAAACTTAACCAAACTTTTAACGCAATCTTCCTAACATGCTTTTATACTTGTATCTTGCATGAAACTTGACAATTTGCTTCACATGCTACATAATCGAGTCGTGTCGAGCCATAGGACTAATTGAACACATTTCACCCGACCTTGTGTCGTAACCGGTTAATTGATATAACTTACTTGTTTAGGTCAAGGCTAAGCAACTTTCATGCACACGTTTACTTGTTGAAGTACTTTTATACTCGTGCACCCGAGGTGAGATCATAGTCCCACTTTTACTCTTTTTGAACTTATATTGGGATGAGAAAACATAAACGATTCTTTTGAACTAAGTGAACACAAGAACGGGAAAACAAACATTCTACATACGAGTTTAGAACAAAATCCTCAATTCGATTATCATTAGTTACACTTGCCGGGTGTAAGCGAGAACTTATGTTATATGGCCATATGGGTTTGACAGCCCTCATCCTTGACGGTTCGCTACCGTCTACGGATGAAATATATTTTCGAGAATCAGTGTTTGTTCTAGCACTAAGTGATGGGGTATACAATGGAAGGAATGTTAAGCTTTGATAATTGGGTGCTCGTGAAACAAACTTTTGGAATGTATTACTATTATTTCATTGATGCAAATCTTGTGGTTCACTTGTACTTACTTACTTAAACCTATGATTTCACCAACGTTTTCGTTGACAGATTTCTATGTTTTTCTCAGGTCTTGCACGATATGTGAAACATGCTTCCGCTTACTATTTGATACTTGCATCCGATGTCGAGTATACATGCATTTCATGGAGCGTCTTTTGACTTTACTTTAAACCGTGTCGCCTAGATTTCAATCGTATCTATGACGTTGTAACTTAACTTTTGGTTGAACAATTCTTGTAAACTTGAAACAATCCTTATTTTGAAATGAAGGCGACATATTTTGGTCAAACGTTATCTTAAAGACTTATAATCAGGTAATGGGACCCACGTAGCCGACGCCGTCACTTGACGATTTGTCGGGGTCGCTACAAAGATTAAGCATAAATATTACAGAAGTAAACTAAACCTAGACAACTCGTAGTTGCCAACGCGTTTTCGGCGTTTCAAAGTTAATTTTTCAGCTTTAATAAATTTACAAAAGTGACCGAGTAGCCTACTTTGGAGATTTTTAGAAAATTCCTCAAAACTCGTATTGACAAACGGTCAAAGCCTACAAATTCCCGTTACCACAAAGATATAACATGATTTTTGGCAAGAGTAAACACATATCAGGCCGACCATGACAACTGATACAAAACTGACATTTTTAAATAAAAAAGTTTCAGCTCTTTTTAGAATTTTAAAATGTGACCAAACCGTCAACTTTGATGATTTTTAGAAAAATCGTCGAGACTCGAATTGACAAACGGCCAGAGTCATTTGTTAGACCTTACAGCAAAGAATTCAGTGGTATTTTTTTTATATATGAAACAACGCAGATCAGCGAGAATTTCAGTTCCCGTTTCGACATTTCATCAAAATTTGCAAAACTTCTTTTGTCCATAACTTGACAACCGTTCAACGAAACGAGACGTGCTTTATATGAAAATTCATCTACTCGATGAGTAGAATCCAAATAACCACTTTTTATATGTAATGACCCGGACTTTTTCGATCAATCTATACTTATAAGATTAATATGTACATAAATTAAACCTTACCAACATGATAAGCAATCTAAATTGTTGAGAATTATGTTTTGAAAAGAGTTTTACACAACGTTTGACCGTCTAGTTGACCGATGATATCACGAACTGTATAACATATGATAATTATACGTTTATGTATATATATGTATATATACATATTTAACATGATCTAAGAATGTTGTAATACCTCATTTTGTATTAATAACAATAAGTTATAAGTATATTTTGAAACTACTAACTTAAGTTTTCAAAACGATAACCATACGTAACGTTATTTGACATAAATACTTATGACCTATAATGTTAATACATATATCGTATAAGTAATGTATTTAATCACTTTTAAGGACTTAAATACATAAAACAATATAAGTGTATTCACAAAAGATAGCTATATTTGAATCCTCGTTCCGTTTTCACAAGATTTCTATACGTATATCTAGAGTATATGTACTTGTATCATACCTAGCTTCTATACGTATTTACTATTGGTATATACACATCAAATCACCACCAACCTGCCCTTGTTCATGCCTTATGTGTAAGGTAATTAGAAATTGGATGCTAGCATTGAAAGTCATACAAAATAACAAAAGGAAAACTTGTCCATGTTCCCCCCATTCACGTTTTATATGGCCTTCCCCATATCAATTCTAGTTCACCATTATCACTTCCAAATTACTCTCTAACACACCTACTTGAAAGCCATAAGAAACCCTCATCAATTCAGCAAGAAACCATGAAGATCTAGCCATAGAAACAAGCCTTAATCATCATAAGAAAACTCTTACAAAAACACTTCAAGAATCCTTCCAAGAACACAAGTTTACTTCCAATCTTTCATCCAATTCCATCACTCTTTTGGTTCTAGGTTTTTACTCCTCTTTTACAGTAATCTTGTCCAAGTAACTTGAGGTATTAACTTTGTTCATAACCTTATTCGATTCATATATATATAGCTATCTTATTTTATGGTATACAATTTTAACAACAAGAACATAGTTTGAATGATTTCAAACTTGTTTGCAAACTAAATAGATCCTTATAACTTAACTTTTAAAATACTTCAAGACCTGTAATATATCATAAATATATTCTAATTTAACAAGGTATAACTTGGTTTTTCAAAGAACACCTTAAAAACTGTTTTTACGACGTCGGAGTGCAACCGGGGGCTGTTTTGGGTTGGATAATTAAAAACTATCTTGAACCTTGAATTGGAGGTTTATTTTCTGGAAAAATGATATTTACTATGAATATGATAACACATAAAAATTTCATGATTTAACTCAAACTATAAGTATTTTTAGAAAAATAATCATTTAAGGTTGTTTACATGATGGAAAATGATTAATTTCATAAGTTTCACCAAAGTTTGACCTATGACCTGTGATTTCGAATACAAACTAAGGTATTTACAGTTCATATTCTTAAAGAAGGACTCGATCCAAGGAAGTGGCAAGTTGAACCAACGAAAACGGAGTTGTAACGAAGAAACTATGACCAAAACAAAATCGGATATCCAAGACTAGTTTAGCCATGAAAATAATTGGAGAAAAATTAAATAAATCACATCTTTTTAAAATAACATGATATTTTATGTATATGTACTCATAATTTAATTTTATATATTTCAGGATCACCCGTAAACAATACGAGAAGATTAATCATAAGATCCCATGATTATACGCAACACGTCATTTGACAACACCGGTACTTTATGTACGCAACACGTCATTTGACAACACCGGTACCGTGGGTCAAGATTAATCCCGACCAATACGAATACAATGGGGTTTTATTTCGATGGGGGTTTTATTTATTTATTAAACACCTAAATATGAACCATTAAAATTGAATTGCTAACTACGGACTAAGAAGACATTAAAAGTATTATAAGTATATATATGTGACGATTGTTTAAAATGAAAATATATTGATATATTATATATGGATAGGTTCGTGATATCAACCGGAGACCAAGTCAAAATATATATATCTTCAAGGCAAAAGTGAGTATATAGTCTCACTTTTAAACTCTAAATATTTCGGGATGAGAATACATGTATTTTATGTTTTACGATATGGACACAAGTAACTGAAAAATATATTCTACGTTGAGTTGTACCACTGGCATACTTCCCTGTAGCTTGGTAACTATTATTTACAGCGGTATTGTAAACGCGAATCCTGTTGATAGATCTATCGGGCCTGACAACCCCAACCGGACTGGACGACCAGTATTCAACGGTTGCACAGTACTTCGTTTCGTGACTACACTTGGTACGGTGTAGTAAGATTTCATAATAAAGGGAATATGCGACGTGATTAAATGTTAAGTATGGTTATCAAGTGCTCAACCACTTAGAATATTCTTATTAAAATGTTTACATATGAAATCTTGTGGTCTATATTTATATCGCTGCCGGCATTAAACCTATATCTCACCAACTTTATGTTGACGTTTTAAACATGTCTATTCTCAGGTGATAACTAAAAGCTTCCGCTGCAACATGTTGAATTTAAACAAGATCTTGAGTATGCATATTTGTGTCAAAAATAAAACTGCATATCGGAGGATTTGTAATGTAAAATATGCTAGAAATCGTATTGTTATCATCACATGTAAAGTTTGTAAGTCTAAGATTATCGCTAAACGCTAATCATCTTTTTATTGTCTAAAGCTTGTATTAAAATAAGAGTTATGGTTTGTAATGTAAAATAAATGCAGTTGTTCTTTTAAAAATGTCGCATATAGAGGTCAATACCTCGCAATGAAATCATACGTTATCTAACTCGTTCTTATGGTTAAGGACGGGTTATGACATGTGGTATCAGAGCGGTGGTCTTAGCGAACCAGGTTTGCATTAGTGTGTCTAACTGATAAGTCGTTAGGATACATTAGTAAGTCTGGACTTTGACCGGGTTTGATTTAAAAACCATTGCTTATCATTGTTGGTTAAAATTTATATGTAAATATTATGTAGTACTAATGGGTTAGTTGTTGTGTGATAGATGTCGGGCTCAAAACTTATTATCACATTCAGCGACTCCGAATCAGAATCTTCAGATGGTGTTTCAGTCATTAACCTATCCGATGACGAAAATAATATCTTTGGGGAAGACTCACAAATTCCGGATGAACCAACAATAAAGAACCCGGAAAGTGAACCCGAGGAGGAAAGTGAACCCGAGGAAGAAATACAGGAAATTACGAAAGACAAGTTCGAACTAGGAAAGAAACGAAAGGCTAATGAATTAGAAAATTCAAATCCCGAAGAGGATGATGTGGCACCAACTCCACTAGACACTACCACCCCTATTCCCGCTATTCCTATTCATTCTATCCCGGCATCTAGTTCTTCAGCCCCACAGCCAAAATATAGGGAGACACCGCCAAAATATAGGCAGACAGCCAGGATAAGCGTTAAGCGATTCTTTGAACCTAAACGTCCTAGAAAATAGACCAAACGATGCGCTGCCGTATTAAACCATGGGATCATATAATGTTTTGTATAATATTATTAGTATGGTTTGCTTAATGTTTGATGTAAGATAAGCATATGTAAAATAGTGAAGTATGAAATGGAATAATTTTCCATGGTTAAGTATTATTTAGATGGTAGTAATTGGTTCTGTACTAAGCTATTAAGTATGAACATTAACGGGTAGGTACTACCCTAGATATAATTATAAAATCCTAATAAGAAGAAAAGGCTTTTATAATAATAACTGGTTCATATTATTAATAAGCTACGATGTACTGTAAATACATACTACATCTATAATATTCCATGTGAATAATTATTTTTTTTCATTCTTATTGAAGATTATGGCGCGATTGAACCGAATGACGGAACAAGAAATCCAGGAACTCATCAATCAGCGAGTGAACGACAGAATGTTATGGGTCGAGGCAGCAAGAGCTGCTGCAGTTAACCTAAATCCTCGTGTAGGATGTACCTACAAGACTTTTCAAGCTTGCAAGCCCTCATCATTCAGTGGAACAGAAGGACCGATCGGTTTAACCCGGTGGATAGAAAAGATGGAGACTGTGTTTAAAATCAGTGGTTGTGTTGAAAAGGACATGACCAAGTATGCATCGTGCACTTTACAAGATAGTGCACTCACGTGGTGGAAAAATTATGTGAAGGCTGTAGGAGGAGATGCAGCTTATGATACTCCATGGGAAGAATTCAAAATAATGTTAATCAACGAGTATTGTCCAAGGAACGAGGTTAGGAAGTTGGAAGATGAATTACGAAGCCTGAAGGTTGTTGGTACTGAAATCACCAACTACAATCAGCGATTCATGGAATTAGTTTTACTATGTCCTGAATTGGTTCCAACCGAAGAACGAAAGATTGAAATGTACAAAGATGGTTTGCCCAAAAAGGTCAAGGCAAACGTTACATCATCGAAACCTAAGACAATTCATGAAGCTATAACCATGGCAAACGAGCTAATGGATCAGGTCATCTTGGATAAGAAAGCATCCAATACTGATGTGAAGGTATCAGGTAACAAAAGAAAGTGGAATGGAAATTATGATCGAGGTAATCAACAACAATCCATTAAGAAACAAGAAACCATGCGAGGTGCGGGTAGTGGTTCAAGCTTTGGTTACAAAGGACAAAATCCTTTATGCAACCGATGCCACAAACATCACTTTGGTTACTGTAATGTGGTATGCAACAAATGTAATCGAAAGGGTCATCTTGCTGAAGATTGTAGGGCTCTCGTTACAAATACAAATGGTACCAAGACTCCTGCCACCAATGCAAATAGAACTGCTTTGGCTACCATTACTTGTTATGGGTGTGGAAAACAAGGTCACTATAAGAGCCAGTGTCCGAATCCAGAGAAGAATAATGGATCTGCACGAGGAAGAGCATTTGTTATTAATGCTAGAGAGGCGTGTGAAGACCCGGAGCTTGTTACGGGTACGTTTACCATTAATAACTTATCAGCATCTATTATATTTGATACTGGTGCCGATAGAAGTTACGTGTGTAGAAATTTTTACACTAAATTGAATTGTTCATCATCACCTCTAGATGCTAAGTACATGATTGAGTTAGCTAATGGTAAACTAATTAAAGCCGATAAAATTTGTCGTGATTGTAAAATAAATTTAGCCGGAGAAACGTTCAAAATTGACTTGATACCCGTAGAATTAGGAAGTTTTGATGTAATAGTCGGCATGGACTAGATGTCCAAAGTAGGAGCTGAAGTTGTGTGTGCCAAGAAGGCAATTCGCATTCCTTGTAAGGATAAAATGCTGGTGATGATTTATGGAGAGAAGGGTAACTCAAAGCTAAAACTCATTAGCTGTTTGAAAGCCAAGAAGTGTTTAGAAAAGGGATGTTATGCTATTCTAGCACATGTTAATAAAGTCGAAAAGAAAGAAAAAGAGAAGTGCATCAATGACGTGCCTGTGGCAAGAGATTTTCCTGAAGTATTTCCGGAAGAGTTGCCGGGATTACCTCCATTTAGATCTGTAGAATTTCAAATAGATTTAGTACCAGGAGCTGCACCAGTTGCCCGTGCTCCATATAGACTTGCACCGTCCGAGTTAAAAGAACTTCAGAGTCAGTTAAAAGAATTACTGGATCGTGGATTCATACGACCAAGTACTTCACCGTGGGGAGCTCCGATTCTATTTGTTAGAAAGAAAGATGGATCTTTTAGGATGTGTATAGATTATCGGGAATTAAATAAGTTAACTATCAAGAATCGGTATCCATTACCGAGAATTGACGACTTATTTGATCAACTGCAAGGATCATGTGTGTACTCGAAAATTGACCTAAGATCGGGCTATCATCAATTACGCGTCAAAGAAGAAGATATACCGAAAACTGCTTTTCGGACACGTTATGGTCATTACGAATTTTTGGTCATGCCGTTTGGGTTGACAAATGCGCCAGCTGTATTCATGGACCTCATGAATCGAGTTTGTAGTCCATATTTAGATAAGTTTGTTATCGTTTTCATTGATGATATTCTTATCTATTCCAAGAGTGAGCAAGAGCATGAGCAGCATTTAAGGTTGATATTAGAATTGTTGAGAAAAGAACAGCTATACGCTAAATTTTCTAAGTGTGCTTTCTGGTTGAAAGAAGTGCAATTTCTTGGTCACGTTGTTAGTAGCAAAGGAATTCAGGTTGATCCAGCAAAAATTGAAGCCATTGAAAAATGGGAGAATCCTAAGACACCAACGCAGATACGCCAATTTTTGGGTTTAGCCGGTTATTATAGAAGGTTTATTCAAGATTTTTCCCGAATAGCTAAGCCGTTGACAGCGTTAACGCAAAAAGGGAAGAAATATGAATGGACCTCTGAGCAGGAGAGTGCATTTCAATTACTAAAGAAGAAGTTAACTACGGCGCCTATTTTATCGTTACCAGAAGGGAACGATGATTTTGAAATATATTGTGACGCTTCACGACAAGGTTTTGGTTGCATTCTTATGCAACGGAAGAAAGTTATTGCATACGCATCCCGACAATTGAAGATTCACGAGCGGAATTATACGATGCATGATCTAGAACTGGGAGCAGTCGTGTTTGCATTGAAGATATGGAGACACTACTTGTATGGGGTTAAATGCACTGTGTTTACTGATCATAAAAGCCTTCAACATATTTTTGATCAGAAACAGCTGAACATGAGGCAACGTAGGTGGGTCGAGTTAATAAATGACTATGATTGTGAAATTCTTTATCATCCCAGGAAAGCGAATGTGGTGGCTGACGCACTAAGCAGAAAGGAACGAGAACCAATTCGAGTACGAGCGATGAACATAAAAATTCGCATGAATCTCAACTCGCAAATCAAAGAAGTTCAACGAGAAGCACTTACTAAAGAAAATATAGGAAATGAAATAATGAAGAAGTATGAGAAGCAACTCGTTATACGGGAAGATGGAATTCGATATTTTACAAATCGTATTTGGGTACCGAAGTTGGGTGGATTAAGGAAGTTGATATTGAACGAGGCACATAAGACAAGATACTCGATACATCCTGGAGTTGGAAAGATGTACCAAGATCTTAAGACACATTATTGGTGGCCTAATTTAAAGATAGACGTTGCAACATATGTTGGGGAGTGTTTAACTTGTTCCAAAGTCAAAGCAGAACACCAAAAGCCGTCAGGGTTACTTCAACAACCAGAAATCCCAGAATGGAAATGGGATGGTATTACCATGGATTTCATCATGAAGTTACCAAAGACTGCCTGGGGATACGACACCATTTGGGTGATTGTTGATCGTCTTACCAAATCTGCACATTTCTTGCCTATAAAGGAAACGGATAGAATGGAGAAATTATTACGATTATATATAAAGGAAATAGTTTCAAGGCATGGAATACCTATTTCCATTATATCTGATCGTGATAGTAGATTTACCTCAAAGTTCTGGCAATCACTACAGGAGGCACTAGGAACTCGTTTGGATATGAGTACCGCATATCATCCGCAAACCGACGGGCAGAGTGAAAGAACAATTCAGACTCTTGAAGACATGCTCAGGGCATGTGTGATCGATTTTGGAAACGGATGGGATAAATATCTACCATTAGCAGAATTCTCGTATAATAATAGTTATCATGCGAGCATTAAAGCTGCGCCATTCGAAGCATTGTACGGAAGGAAGTGTAGATCTCCTATTTGTTGGAATGAAGTAGGAGATCGACAATTAACTGGTCCCGAGATCATACACGAAACGACTGAGAAGATAGTACAAATCAAGGAGAGATTGAAAACAGCCCGTAGTCGCCAAAAGAGCTACGCCGATGTCCGAAGGAAACCATTAGAGTTTCAGATCGGTGACATGGTTATGCTAAAGGTGTCACCTTGGAAAGGTGTAATACGTTTCGGAAAAAAGGGGTAAACTGAACCCAAGGTACGTAGGCCCGTTCAAGATTATCGAACGCATTGGACCGGTAGCTTATCGACTCGAGTTACCACAACAACTCGCTGGAGTACATAATACATTTCACGTCTCAAACCTTAAGAAGTGTCTTGCAAGGGAAGATCTCACCATTCCTCTTGAAGAAATCCATGTCGACGAGAAACTACAATTCATCGAAGAACCAATCGAAATCATGGATCGTGAAGTTAAACGGCTCAAGCAGAGCAACATACCGATCGTTAAGGTTCGTTGGAATGCTCGAAGAGGTCCTGAGTTTACTTGGGAACGAGAGGATCAGATGAAACAAAAGTATCCACACTTGTTTCTCGATGACCTAAAATAGGTACAATTTTAATTTTATATATTTCAGGATCACCCGTAAACAATACGAGAAGATTAATCATAAGATCCCATGATTGTACGCAACACATCATTTGACAACACCGGTACTTTATGTACGCAACACGTCATTTGACAACACCGGTACCGTGGGTCAAGATTAATCCCGACCAATACGAATACAATGGGGTTTTATTTCGATGGGGGTTTTATTTATTTATTAAACACCTAAATATGAACCATTAAAATTGAATTGCTAACTACGGACTAAGAAGACATTAAAAGTATTATAAGTATATATATGTGACGATTGTTTAAAATGAAAATATATTGATATATTATATATGGATAGGTTCGTGATATCAACCGGAGACCAAGTCAAAATATATATATCTTCAAGGCAAAAGTGAGTATATAGTCCCACTTTTAAACTCTAAATATTTCGGGATGAGAATACATGTATTTTATGTTTTACGATATGGACACAAGTAACTGAAAAATATATTCTACGTTGAGTTGTACCACTGGCATACTTCCCTGTAGCTTGGTAACTATTATTTACAGCGGTATTGTAAACGCGAATCCTGTTGATAGATCTATCGGGCCTGACAACCCCAACCGGACTGGACGACCAGTATTCAACGGTTGCACAGTACTTCGTTTCGTGACTACACTTGGTACGGTGTAGTAAGATTTCATAATAAAGGGAATATGCGACGTGATTAAATGTTAAGTATGGTTATCAAGTGCTCAACCACTTAGAATATTCTTATTAAAATGTTTACATATGAAATCTTGTGGTCTATATTTATATCGCTGCCGGCATTAAACCTATATCTCACCAAATTTATGTTGACGTTTTAAACATGTCTATTCTCAGGTGATAACTAAAAGCTTCCCCTGCAACATGTTGAATTTAAACAAGATCTTGAGTATGCATATTTGTGTCAAAAATAAAACTGCATATCGGAGGATTTGTAATGTAAAATATGCTAGAAATCGTATTGTTATCATCACATGTAAAGTTTGTAAGTCTAAGATTATCGCTAAACGCTAATCATCTTTTTATTGTCTAAAGCTTGTATTAAAATAAGAGTTATGGTTTGTAATGTAAAATAAATGCAGTTGTTCTTTTAAAAATGTCGCATATAGAGGTCAATACCTCGCAATGAAATCATACGTTATCTAACTCGTTCTTAAGGTTAAGGACGGGTTATGACATTATAACCCAGAAAATTAGTTCACTAATTATCATCAGCAATTTTAATTACGAAATTAATTATGCAATTTGTTTATTTCATAACTTTCTAACCATTACTTGGATTCAAGTGATTCTTAAACCAAAATTCAACTATTTTTCGCTAGCTTTCCAACGACATGCATATCTTATACCTTATCTCAATCGTATATGTAACTAATTCAGGAATCAACATAACCTATCTAATGGCAATATCAAAAGTACAAGCATGCATAATCCTATATACTCGAGCACTAGTCAGGGATACACTATTAGTATGTAAAAATTAAATTATGAGTACTCACATATCAATATTGAGATTCAATATTGCAGGAAAGGTACGTAAACGCAACGGAGATGATAAACACTATATTGACCTCACGAGCATACCGATGAACCATACTCAATCACCTCCATAGCTATAACCCATAATTTCCTTAATCCTATCCCACTCGAAAAAACAACTTCGAAATCACTCGAACAGCACTCCGTCGTAATATTTTATGTATACTAATAATATCTTGAGATAATACGGAGTAAATATATATATGTAAATCGATTGAGAGAGTTTAGAGAAAACTATTTTCAAGTTTCTATGAAATAATGAAACCTATTGAATTCTATTTATAATAGATTTTTGAATTATTAAAGTGAATTATTAAAGTATGAATTATTAAAGTGAATTATTAAAGTATGAATTATTAAAGTGAATTATTAAAGTATGAATTATTAAAGTGAATTATTAAAGTATGAATTATTAAAGTGAATTATTAAAGTATGAATTATTAAAGTTAAAGTAAAGTAAAAATAAAGTAAAGGTAAAGTTTAAGTATAGTAAAAGTATAAAACTATGTACGTATAATACGCGTATAAATATATATAATATTAATTTAAATCGTTATATATATTTAATAAAATAAAATATAAATATCGTTATCTTTATCATACTAGTTAAGTAATGAGTTATCAAAAGTGGTTCTAGATATTTATAAAAGTTATATACGTTTTAATAATAAAGTTCTTTTTAAACTGAAAACGTTTTTGTACGTTTGAAACTAAATAGATCAATCTAGTCTTTATGAGATTCAATCTTCCACTATCCTTTGTCTAGTTCTCAATGATTGACAATTTGTTCATATTTATAAATCACTTTACCATTTTCCGAATATTGTTAAAATGAAAAGATTTCTCAAATCAACGTGGGCCTTTCAACAGAGACTTGTAATCATAATTCAATATATCTGATAATTCAATCATTTGATCTTATCTTCTAGTTCCATTGATAAACATTTTGAAACAGATACAATCATATAAAGTATTTAATCTAATATTTTGTTTACGTTTCAAGTTAAAATATATATACACATACACACATATAATCATATTCGTTTAATGGTTCGTGAATCGTTGGAACTTGGTCGAGGTTGAATGAATGTATGAACATAGTTTAAAATTCTTGAAATTTAACTTAACAAATATTGCTTATCGTGTCGGAAACATATAAAGATTAAAGTTTAAATTTGGTTGGAAATTTCCGGGTTGTCACAGTACCTACCCGTTAAAGAAATTTCGTCCCGAAATTTGAGTGGAAAGGTCATGAATGATAATAAGTATGTTTGCATGATGCATACGGGCTGAAAATTAGAGTTTTATCATCAGCGAATAATTTGGATAAAAAATCCATTTATATGAAGAGTACGAATGAAGCTAACATAGAAGAGTGAAATGAGTAAGTGTAGATTCATCTTATCATTTGACGTAGATATGATTGATTCCTAGATTTTAAGGGATTTGAAGAAAATCTTCTTAATAAGATTTGACTCTCCGGTAATCAAGGGAATTAGGATCCGCTTTAAATGCGATCGTCCATTTTAATTGTTCTGTCGGAGATTTTCTTATAAATTCACCTCCTTCGTTTCCTTACAACTCACACCATCTGTTGATGCATTTTATGCAAGTCCCTAGACATCTACCCACGTCCATTGTAGGTACAACAGTTTACAGGCCACCATGATTGCTCGTTATTATCCTATCCGTGTTTGTATGTGGTTACAGGAACTGCAGGAATGAGATTTAGATGTTTGACTATGTTAGACTTAGTTAGACGTACGAGTGAAGCCTCACTAGTACGGCTGACAGGCTCATACGCATGGTTGATGCTGAGCTAAGTCACAATTACAACCTAAATGATAAGACACGAGTGAGTGATCACCCGTACGGTTGATGAAGCCAACTCGTACGTGTGATGAATGAATTGTATGGGTGTGTCAACAGCAGGGGTATATAAAGTCTTATGTTCTTCATTTTAGGTTAAGTCTCTCATTTGTTACACACACTCAGATCTAGTGAGCTCCTTCGATTCTCTCTCAGTCCAAATCACCCAGGTGGTGAATAATAGCTCTAGGTGTTGATCTAATCACACTTGATTTAGTTGTGGTTTGACTAAATTAATCAAAAAAAAACTTAACCTATTCACTAGAGGGTTTGATTCACTTATTCTGCCATTGTGTGAGTTAAATCTGTTGATTTCTAAGTTCCTAGTCATGTTTCATCACCTTCTATTCTTTCCCCCTCAACTCATATTTTAAAGTATTCATCAATATGCTCCATCCAGTTCTGATTCTCGATATACTTCTAACTTTCATATCGGTCATTCTTCTTTTTTTTTTCATCTACCGCCGGAAGAATCTATTTACTTCTACTATACTCTTGGGTTTATAGTGTTCCTAGTTCTCCCGTGTCTTTATATTGCTATATGCATCGATATATATGGTTTATAATTTCTGGTTTGTCGTTGGGCTTTATATGTTCCCTTATATTTCAAACTCTCTGCTTCTGTCTTCTATAATCATTATCATTCACAGTTAATGCTCTCTTTTATTTGCTGCAATTTATACCCCACTTTCTATTTCGAAGTTTTGTCCTTTCGTTTCTTCTTCTTGCGATTAAGCACCGCTTGTAATGGTCCAGAATTCACAGATACGAATTTCGAAATGAACATTGTTAATGTTCTAGGAAGGAAATTGTGATGGCACGATCTTGACTTGTCAAATTACTAAAATACCTTGGAAAAGGCCGAATCATCAAGAAATATTTTTTTTATATTTTAGAGGTTAAATAGAATACAAGAGTCGTATAACATGGCACATGATGATGTTATGATCTGTGAATCATCACGTTCCATTTAGAAACTCAGCATGACTTACTATAATATAATCACATTGATCAAGTGTCATTATATCATACTAATTCATGCTTCAGTTCCCAACACTACTTCAAAATATTCCTATTTTAAACTTGAATGTTTCAGAATTTAGAAACTAAAATAGTTTCTTTTATGATGTAATACAGATAGCGCGAAGAGGTAAATGATTTCAAATAAGAAAAATTAAGAAAATATCTTCAGAAATATGGAGGATATTTATAATGAAAGATATGATGATATTTTAGAATTTCTAATATCAGAGGATGATGAAGAATATTGTCCGCAGGGGTTTAGAGTCAGGAGCAAGGTATTCGTTAATGACTTCAGCAGATACTGAATTATTTGGATCCTTTGAAGTCAGGTTCAGTCTTTGTAATTTGTCCACAGCCTCCTTCCTACTTTGCTCAATCCGTTTTCCAGTTCCAAGACTTCTCTTTTTCTGCGCTTTGCCAGTACACCTATTCATTATCATCAAACTTTTACTGTTAAGGTCGTTTATAGTTTTTTTTGCTGCTTCATCAGTATTTTTCCATTTTCGGAGAACCAATTCGTAGTTCGAAGTGTTTTTCAGAATCTTCACATTCAAATTAAGTCCAGAAGATAGACGTTATATATACACATATAACTGTTGGCGTAGACATGCTGCGAGATTTCAAAATACTGATTGCTAATTCCTAATGATTCGTATGGAAATTCTCATTACAAGATGCGAATGAGTAAATGATGGGGTTTCAATGAATAATTATAATGACTTTTTGGAGAGGCTAAAGTCAAAGGGTAATGAAGTTGTTGATACATCTGTTAATAATGTGGTGGAATGTAAAAGGTTCCCTGGTAACGATGGTGTATATCTCAAGGTTATAATAAGGTTAGTCTGACTGAAAAGTCGAAGTTGACTTGCTGGAGCTGTGACAAAACTGGCTACTTTGAATAGGAGTCGCAAAGTTATTTTTGCTAATAAATGCTAAAGAATCTGACGCGGATACGTTGTTTAAACTTTTACTTTGGTTTCAAGAGTTTTTCAGGTACATAACTGTGGGTAACATGTGGTTGGATCATCATCTCGATTGCTCATCATTCGAAGTGTCTTCAGAAATTTTCGAAGGGTTTGAACACAGATTGTAATCGTTAACATACATTTTGATGTTCTAACACAGTTTTGAAGTCAAAATATAGCTTGTGAAAGATGTAAGGATCTAAGAGTGATGATTTTGGTCATATCTCAAGTTAAATTTTGAGATTTCAAAATCATAATATGTAATTAAATTTTGAATGAGTATGGTTGTTTTGATTTCTATAAAAGAATGTATATTGTTGTGAAAGTAGGGAGTATAATGGATGATTTGCTTAATCAGATTCGAAGAATGTAATATATTAATTGTGAATTTATATATCTCTCGGGTATTACCTACCCGTTAAAAAAAATTTCACAATTAATATTTTGTACAAAAGAATTTTATTACAGTCTTTATGAAAATATATATATGTATATTTTCTTCGGATGTAACATAGATTTAATGAGTTAATGTTAAATTAAACTCATTTGATTTACGGTTGAAACTAGAATTGAATAATCCCTAAAGGCTTTAAAAAGTACATAACTTTTACGCAGTATTTCTTTAATGACATTGAAATTATGAATCAATACTTCGTTATTTGTTGATGTATGATGTTCGGTTCGTGGAATTCTTGTGAATTTCGCAAAGTACGAATGATGTTATCTGAAAAGTTTCGGGTACATCGATGATGAAAGTGTAAAATCAAATATATACTTGATTTATTATGAATTGGAATTTGTTGAATTGCGACAGAGATTGTAGTTAACTCTGGTTAAGTTGCGGCCGAAGGACGTACATTATGGCATATTTGTAATATGAATTAACCGAGTAGTTATGATTCACACACAATAGCTTAGCACGGAAAGATTTATTTTTATTTCAAAATATATAAAATATACATATAATTTCTTCAATGGGAATGAGTTAATTCTTCATAACTCGTTGATACAATATACGGGTTATTGATTCGTAATGATGTCCATAGTGATTCTTGAGCTGACGGAGTTTGTGATGTTATAGGTGTTGTTGATTCTGATGTGGACTGTACTGATGATGCTGGTGACGCTGACGGTACTGTTGATGCCGTTGGTAAAACAAGTTTAGCTTGTTAATCACACACCATTTTTGTCAGGGTTTCTACTCTTCCTTCTATCATTTTGGTTCGCTTAACTGATTTATGGTTAGGGCTAGATTAGATAATCTCTAAGACTTTAGAGATTACATAATCTGCGCGGAATGTTTCTCCAATGAAGTTATGAATTAATACTTCGTCGGTTATTGTTGTTGGTATTCCTTGGTATCTACAGGGCGTATGACATTGGTGCTCGTGGGACAGAGTGTAAAGTTGAGGTTTACGACGTGGTTGTGGTTGGGGTGGTAATGGTACTATTGGCGTTGATGATGGTGTTACTGGTTATGCTGCTGATGCTGCTGCTGGTGTTTGTAATCTCTGCACCATATTCTCCAAAGCCACTACCCGAGCGCGAAGCTCGTTGACTTTTTCTATTACACCGGGGTGATTGTCGGTTAGGAAGAGCGGATAAATAAAATCTAAAATTTGATGTAATATATAATTGTGACGAGATACTCTGGAAATGAGCGAGAAAATGGTGTTTCGGACAGGTTCGCCGGTAAGTGCTTCAGGTTCTTCGTCAAGAGGGCAATGTGGTGGATGGAAGGGATCACCTTCTTCTTGTCTCCAATGATTGAGGAGGCTACGAGCCCATCCCCAATTCATCCAGAATAGGTGATGACTGATTGGTTGATCTATTCCGGTCACACTGTTTTCGGAGCTGGAGTGGGATTCCATTTCGAAATCCGAGGAACTTGAATTAATGATGAATTCCATTTCGTACGATTGAATAAGGATTTTTTTTTTTTTTTCGATATGAAATGATTTTCGGTTATCGGATGGTATTCTAATTACATAGAAAATCCATATATATAGAACAAAAGATTTCATAAATTACGGAGGAATTTACGGGATATATCAGGCAACGTTTACAGTAATAGATACGATAAGATATGATTTAGCAGATACGCTAAGATATGAATTTTTGTCTATACACTATTCATGCAATCAATGCAGCAAGACGTGTCTTAGACTAAAAATGATAAGCAGGTAATTTCCTGAGGATGATAAGTAGTTAATTTTTGACACAAAATGATAAGCAAAACTATTGACATGCAGACACGGTCGAAGTCCAGACTCACTAATGCATCCTATCGACTTATCTGTTAGACACACTAATGCAGACCTGGTTCGCTAAGACCACCGCTCTGATACCAACTGAAAGGACCCGTTCATATACATTATAAACGATTCACAATAGTTGATTACATTGCGAGGTATTTGACCTCTATATGATACATTTTACAAACATTGCATTCGTTTTTAAAAGACAATCTTTCTTTACATCAAAAATTGACAGGCATGCATACCATTTCATAATATCCACTATCCAACTATAAATTGATTTAATAATAATCTTTGATGAACTCAATGACTCGAATGCAACGTTCTTCGATATATGCTATGAAAGACTCCAAGTAATATCTTTAAAATGAGCAAATGCACAGCGGAAGATTTCTTTAACACCTGAGAATAAACATGCTTTAAAGTGTCAACCAAAAGGTTGGTGAGTTCATTAGTTTATCATAATCATTTATTTCCATCATTTTAATAGACCACAAGAATTTCATTTCCAGTTCTCATAAATATACGTCCCATGGTGAACACCTGGTAACCGACATTAACAATATGCATATAAGAATATCCCCTATCATTCCGGGATCCTCCTTCGGACATGATATAAATTTCGAAGTACTAAAGCATCCGGTACTTTGGATGGGGTTTGTTAGGCCCAATAGATCTATCTTTAGGATTCGCGTCAATTAGGGTGTCTGTTCCCTAATTCTTAGATTACCAGACTTTAATAAAAAGGGGCATATTCGATTTCGATAATTCAACCATAGAATGTAGTTTCAATTACTTGTGTCTATTTCGTCAAACATTTATAAAAGCGCATGTATTCTCAGTCCCAAAAATATAAAGGGTAAAAAGGAAAATGAAACTCACCATACTGTATTTCGTAGTAAAAATACATATAACGTCATTGAACAAGTGCAAGGTTGGCCTCGGATTCACGAACCTATATTAATTATATATATTTATATGTTGGTCAATATTTGTATAGCAATTTAGGTCAGGTCATAGAGTAATCCTATCCTATAGCTCGAGTCTGACTCTACAGTATAGTAACATGTTATATTACTCATGCTCAATTAAGATTCTAGTAAAAGGTGACGTGTGAAACAACGTAACACAAATGGTTTCATAATCATAAAATAGTATTTTAGGTTTTTTTTATAGAGAAAATCAACACAAAAAGTTAACTGAAAAGTTAACAGGAAAAGTCAAAGTTTAAAGTCAAAAGTCAAAGGTTAAAGTCAAAAGTCAAAGGTCAAAGTAAAAATGAGGTCGTATGCAAATATATAATAACTTATGCAAAAATGATTTTCGGTCAAACATGACTAAACGGGCTACTTCAGCTATTTTTAGAAAAATTATCGGAACTCCGATTGATAAACGGCCAAAGATAAAAGTTACACATTACCAAAAAGATTAAGCATAAATATTACAGAAGTAAACTAAACCTAGACAACTCGTTGTTGCCAACGCGTTTTCGGCGTTTCAAAGTTAATTTTTCAGCTTTAATAAATTTACAAAAGTGACCGAGTAGCCTACTTTGGAGTTTTTTAGAAAATTCCTCAAAACTCGTATTGACAAACGGTCAAAGCCTACAAATTCTCGTTACCACAAAGATATAACATGATTTTTGGCAAGAGTAAACACATATCAGGCCGACCATGACAACTGATACAAAACTGAAATTTTTAAATAAAAAAGTTTCAGCTCTTTTTAGAATTTTAAAATGTGACCAAACCGTCAACTTTGATGATTTTTAGAAAAATCGTCGAGACTCGAATTGACAAACGGCCAGAGTCGTTTGTTAGACCTTACAGCAAAGAATTTAGTGGTATTTTTTTTTATATATGAAACAACGCAGATCAGCGAGAATTTCAGTTCCCGTTTCGACATTTCATCAAAATTTGCAAAACTTCTTTTGTCCATAACTTGACAACCGTTCAACGAAACGAGACGTGCTTTATATGAAAATTCATCTACTCGACGAGTAGAATCCAAATAACCACTTTTTATAACCCATAAAATTAGTTCACTAATTATCATCAGCAATTTTAATTACGAAATTAATTATGCAATTTGTTTATTTCATAACTTTCTAACCATTACTTGGATTCAAGTGATTCTTAAACCAAAATTCAACTATTTTTCGCTAGCTTTCCAACGACATGCATATATTATACCTTATCTCAATCGTATATGTAACTAATTCAGGAATCAACATAACCTATCTAATGGCAATATCAAAAGTACAAGCATGCATAATCCTATATACTCGAGCACTAGTCAGGGATACACTATTAGTATGTAAAAATTAAATTATGAGTACTCACATATCAATATTGAGATTCAATATTGCAGGAAAGGTACGTAAACGCAACGGAGATGATAAACACTATATTGACCTCACGAGCATACCCATGAACCATACTCAATCACCTCCATAGCTATAACCCATAATTTCCTTAATCCTACCCCCCCCCCCCCAAAAAAAAACTTCGAAATCACTCGGACAGCACTCCGTCGTAATATTTTATGTATATTAATAATATCTTGAGATAATACGGAGTAAATATATATATGTAAATCGATTGAGAGAGTTTAGAGAAAACTATTTTCAAGTTTCTATGAAATAATGAAACCTATTGAATTCTATTTATAATAGATTTTTGAATTATTAAAGTATGAATTATTAAAGTGAATTATTAAAGTATGAATTATTAAAGTGAATTATTAAAGTATGAATTATTAAAGTGAATTATTAAAGTATGAATTATTAAAGTTAAAGTAAAGTAAAAATAAAGTAAAGGTAAAGTTTAAGTATAGTAAAAGTATAAAACTATGCACGTATAATACGCGTATAAATATATATAATATTAATTTAAATCGTTATATATATTTAATAAAATAAAATATAAATATCGTTATCTTTATCATACTAGTTAAGTAATGAGTTATCAAAAGTGGTTCTAGATATTTATAAAAGTTATATACGTTTTAATAATAAAGTTCTTTTTAAACTGAAAACATTTTTGTACGTTTGAAACTAAATAGATCAATCGAGTCTTTATGAGATTCAATCTTCCACTATCCTTGTCTAGTTCTCAATGATTGACAATTTGTTCATATTTATAAATCACTTTACCATTTTCCGAATATTGTTGAAATGAAAAGATTTCTCAAATCAACGTGGGCCTTTCAACAGAGACTTGTAATCATAATTCAATATATCTGATAATTCAATCATTTGATCTTATCTTCTAGTTCCATTGATAAACATTTTGAAACAGATACAATCATATAAAGTATTTAATCTAATATTTTGTTTACGTTTCAAGTTAAAATATATATACACATACACACATATAATCATATTCGTTTAATGGTTCGTGAATCGTTGGAACTTGGTCGAGGTTGAATGAATGTATGAACATAGTTTAAAATTCTTGAAATTTAACTTAACAAATATTGCTTATCGTGTCGGAAACATATAAAGATTAAAGTTTAAATTTGGTTGGAAATTTCCAGGTTGTCACAAAGACCCCTACGAAAAGACATGTCAAATGAACCACTCAGCTGATGGGTATGTTTTCTCACTTCGGTGCTAAGCTTATATTGGTCTTTTATAAATTCAGTTACAATTCTATCCACGGTAAAGTCATCATCATCTTCTTTATCAACTTTAACCATTTTCACATTAGAGCGAGGAACTTTGGATCTTGGAACTAACGGAATAGATTCAAATATAACACTATAACGAATAGTTAGCGAATTATCAGCATAGTTAATGGTAGCACGAGCGGTAGCTAGAAACGGAGATCCTAGAATTAAAGGAGTTATTGGATCTTCTTTCATGTCCATAACAACAAAATCAATTTTATAGAAAACATAACCAACAATGACTTCAACTTGCCTAACAATCCTTAACTGTTCATGTAAACGACTATCAGCAAAACAAACATTTCCTCTTATTGGTTCCAACGATGGCAATCCTAAACGATTATAAATGGAGAACAGCATAACATTAATGCTAGAACCAGTATTAGCTAATCTCATAACTGGAATCGGACCACGAATTAAGCAAGGGATTTGAAATTCTCCCTGATCAGTGCACATAGCAACAGGAACTTCAGGTGACGTATAAGGATCTACCGGATCAATTGTGAAGGAATAAAGAGGGCGGAAACCTTCTTTTCTCCTTTCTTCTAATTGTTTCATAGTATCAGCTAACCAATCATCTTTATCTTCACATTCTGATTTTTTAGATTTTTCACAATTAACTTCATTATTTTCATCCACCTCTTCATTAACTTCTTCTTCCTTCTCATCAAACAACTCATACATGAAAATTACCTCATCACGATCAAGACCTCGAACCTTAGCATCTTTTGACTTATCTTCCTCATTAGCAGTCAAATTCTTTATTTCTTGATCATATTCTTCTTCTACCACATCAAATTCCCATAAATACTTCAAACCAGGTTCATGAACATCAACCCTATTCACTTCTCTAATAACATTCACCTTTTCAAAACGAACTTCCTTAGAAACTTCAGATTCAATAGGAACTTTACCCTCGACAAGTTTGAATAACTTAGTAACATTGCGCTCTAAGTTTTGAATGGACGCTTGATGATTATTTTGTACTTGGGAAAGTTGAGCTATTATGTTATCATTAGCTTCATTTTGATTTTTGATAAAAGTGAGGATGCTTTCTTCAAGATTATACTTCTTATCATTAGAAGAATTTGGAATGAAAGATGCTCTAACAGGAAAGAAACCAGGTGGGTTTTTATTATTAGTAGGATAAGGTGCATTATAATTATTGTGGTAGTTTGGGTTTCCTTGGAATTAATTCACATACGAAACATTCTCAACTTGCTCCATAGTAAGACTAGTAACACAATCCTTAGTAGCATGAGGAACTTGGCATTTTTCACAACCTACCTTGATCATATGCATCTCCTTAGTAAGCTTTTCAATTTGCCTTCCTAAATTACTCTAAGACCCAAATATTTATTGTACATAATGTATTTATGGTGTATGATGCGTGTATGAAGTGTACGTGTTGCTTGCTCGAATGTCGAAGGAAACTGGAAGTTGTCTGAAGTGACAAGATGTGTACGTATCTTTTTAACCCTAAATAAATTTGTGTTGATGTTTCAAAGCCTTACCATTGGAAAGAAAATCTTATTACGTTTCCAACGATATTTGATTCATCGAAAACGGAGCACCGGTCAAAAAGTTATGGCCAAAACAAGTTACTGAAAACTGTCCTGAAGGTTGGAGCGGCGCTCCGATTGCATCTGATGCAATTTTTAGCTTTTTTAAAGGTTTTAAATGAGGGGTACTTTGGTCTTTTCACTTGGGGTCCGTTTGGGGTCATCAAAACTGATCCATTGATCATTTTGGATCACATTTCACTCATCAAACACTCTTATCAAACCCTAGAGTGAGAAACCCATTTTAAGTGAGAGAAAGCTCCATTTGAAGAAGAAGAAGTTTGATTCGGGTCAAGTCTCAAGTGTTAAAGTTGTTCTACTCGTCAACGGCATCATTTTGGCGGTATTGGTAAGTTCAAACTCCGAATTTCATTGTTTGATTTGAGATTCAATGTTAGGGTTTGAGATAGTTAGTTGTAAAACTCACTTAGTTGATGAAGAGGGTTTATGGAAACTTGCTATTTTGATATTGGCGGGTTTCGGTTTGGTTAATGATTTAACCAAGTTTAAGACTTGTAAATGGTGTATAATCACTAGTATTAGTGATTATTGATGTTTTGGAAACCATTAGGGTTCTTGTGGTTGACTAATTTTGACTAGAGTCAAAATTAGGGTTTGTTGATGTTTATGACTCAATTGCCGATTTAATAAGGTTTATAAACTTAAAATGGATTAAGTTGAAGTATAAAACCAAGTTAAATATGTTTTGGTGTCAAAACTTGCTAATGGCGCGATGTTGACTACTTATGGGTCAAAATTAGGGTTTAAGTGTCATTTTGGGCAAGATAGGTGTTTAACACCTATGATTGGGTTTAATTGGCGTGTTAGGACTATTCTCACTTGTGTCAGTGATTATTGGTTAATTTTGGGCGCGGTTTGTACTTGGAAGTGCATTTGGGTCGAAATTGCACTAAGTGTCAATTGGGTTGGTTTGTAAGTCAACCCTAATTGTGTTACTTGTTATGTGATAAATGGAATAGGTACATTCCATTGGCGATTTCGGATTTTGTTTTGGCATCTATCAAGACTTCAAGGTGAGTGTTAATATCCTATGTGCATATGTATGTGTAGGATGGGTGCGGGTCGGGTGAAGTGGTTCTCGGTTATAGAACTCACTTCACATATAGGTGGATTTGATGGACTTATGTATAGGCCCAATTAGCACTGATGTGCATTTTGGTTGACCACCTTTGGCGAGGTGCACGTTTTGTGTGTACATTATCACACGTGGTTGTGAATTGGATAACCCCAATGGCGAAGGGTTGATATTGAATTGTGATGTGTTTAATTTTATGAATGGATATGTGTTGTCCAAGTTAGTGATATATGTGTTGTATGCTGACGGCTTTATGAATGGATATGTGTTGTCCAAGTTAGTGATATATGTGTTGTACGCTGACGGTTTTATGAATGGATATGTGTTGTCCAAGTTAGTGATATATGCGTTGTACGCTAACGGTTTCATGAACGGATATGTTTTGTCCAAGGGTTTGTGATATATATGTTGTACACTAACGGTTGTTATGAACACCGATGGTAAATTCGAGTACCATTCCTTTGTACGATTGGTTAACCTTGGGCGGTTTTACGCTCTGTTATATATATATATATATATATATATATATATATATATATATATATATATATATATATATATATATATATATATATATATATATATATATATATATATATATATATATATATATTAATGTATTGTTGTGATGTAGCTAACCCTCCGGGTGTAGCTTATTGGCCTTGTTCACATCGTCGTTGGTGACTTACTTTATGGTTGTTGTTACTAGCTTGTTGCTTAGTGATTATACGGTATGCTTAGCTTAGCTTGCCTTTATGCTTGGATGCTCTGGTATGCCGTATTCGATTATTTGTGTGGCGTGTCCATTTTATGCATATATATGTATGTAGTATATTCTCACTCACTAAGCATTAGCTTACCCTCTCGTTATTTACATTTTTTTTTATAGATTTGCTTGGATGAGGTGGCTCGGGTAAGCGTGGGAACTAGTGGCTCGCGTAGTTGCTTTAGAAGGCTTGCTTTTGGACTAATTAGGATTGGGTAGCGTATCTCCAATCGCCATGCTTGGCTCTTATTTTGTGTTTAAAATTGTGGGGTCGAAACTTGTATTTTGTACGTAAAGGGTAATTTGGGTCGATGTGGGCCCCGCTTCATAAAACTTATCTTATTAATGGAACGTGTTAGTTTTACATACATGAATGTGTTGTGAAAAGCGTTTTGCCCAAATACGTCGGAAAGTGGTCAAACATTTTCATGTTTTTGACTTTTTGGGACAGCAGCCTGTCCAGGCCTTTTTGCGCGCCGCGCCAATAGTTGTACAACAAAATAAATTTTTTTTTGTGATACTTTAAGCGGGTTCGAACGTGGTTTGGTTTGGGTTGTTACAAGTGGTATCAGAGCATGGTCTAAGGGATTTAGGTGACTTGAGATAGGTGCCTAGACTTAGACTTTTGTATGTGCTTAATTTATTGCGGGACTTGTAGGATTACGGGTCAGAATGGGTTATAGTTAGTGCCTTGTTTGTAAGTGGACTAACGTTTATATTAGTAATGCGGATATTATTAATATATTATTGTGTTGTGATAATAAATCTCGCGTGTGTTTTTATCGTGTAGAATTTTGTTTGTGTTTGTTATATCATCGAGCGAGGCGGTCGTTGTACTAACAAGTTGATACGGCATGCATGCGTAATAAAGACTTGCAAATCTTATTACGGGTGCAAATCGTGTCTAACAAGTGATGTACGATGGGTGTTTAGCAAGATGGGACGGTGTTGTGCGTGTGGTCTATACGTTCGTGATCTAATCGTTTGCATCCCTTAGAATGAAAGCGGAAGATGGATGCGGAACGAGTGATCCTATTCACGAAGGGAAGGATGAGTTAACGTTAAAGATTGAGGCCGTGTTTGAACAATAGGTCTCGGTTTTCACCGGCAAAGTTAGAGAAGTAACCAAGGAGTTGGTCGAAGGACAAATGACGGAAATGGTCTGAAACCAAGTGACTAAAGTTGTAAAGGAAGAGTTTGAAAAGAGGTTTCCCAAACCTCGAGGTAGCGATGATGAAGATGTACTTGCAAGGTTAGGATTACATGGTGCTCATGGTACGAGGGCACGAAGTACGCCTGAAGGCGTCGGGAATGTGAAGAAGAAGAGTAAGAAGGGTTACAAGCTCACGTGCTTTAAGTGTGGGGAATGGGGTCATTTGGCACAAGATTGTATGGTGGTGCCTTTAGGCTCAATCAGGTGTTTCATTTGCCGGATGGAGGGACACCGGAAGTCAGAGTGTTCCGAATCGCATGACGATCGGGTTAGGAGGTTAGAGCGCGAATACATGATGGGTAGTGGAGCACGGAAGCCCAACAGCGCTACATCAGGTACCTTTAGTACGAAATTATATGTTGTTCATTTGTAATAACATGCGGTATGTGCGTAAGTCTTAGCTAAACTTTATTCTCCGTTGGAGATAATTCGTAGCAAGCGGGCGGTTTACGTTTATGGTTCCGGTTTGCTCTCAGTAGAGTGTATAAGTGGTGTGTTATGCCTTGACCCTATGTTGCGAATCCTTGGGTGCTTAGGCATTTTGGTTGGTATCGGGTCGTTAAGATCGTTCGAGTGAGATCCTTAAGGTCTCAATTGTGTTGTGCATGTTATTGATATGGGTGACGTTCCTAATGGAAGTACCCTATGGTGACGTTGGATTTTCGGGCGAAGGGCGTAAGACTTGGTGCAACCAAGCATCCCTTAGTATTGGGAAATGTTTCTACCAAACCATGGAAATGGGTTTTGGTGTTCGGTCGTTAAGGGCGTGTTCGCTTTCGCGTTGAAGTCGATGAACCATGAGGTTCATCGAGTGGATTGAAATTCTTGAAATCGAGTGTTGATCTCGATGTATGTTGGTAAAGGAGTCTATGTGACGCGACGTTAGGTGCCTTTTTATACCTACTAGCGTGGTGTTCGACTCTGATTGTGTTGCGGTTACATTGTACTTAGGGTACTGAAGTGAAACCCTTAGGTACATGAGTGATCGGATGAAATTCAACAAACTAAAGCAATTGGATGATTGCGAGTGTATAGTTCGCGTAATTTGTGGTACACTTTTTGTTCGAAGTGTTTAAGGATAGGTTAGGATCCTTGGTATGCTCAAAGTTGAAGCAAGACATGGTGATCGGCCGTGTGAACCCAATTATTGGTAAAGTCTACCTTTGGTAGCATTGTGCGGGTGTACGAGATGAGGTTATGGAACGTAGTTCCAAGTGGGGGAGTTACACTCCTGCGCGAGGAGGTTTTAGTGTGAGATTTCGGACAATGCTTTTAGTAGATCCAAAATTTGTGTCGGGACCTAGATTTGGTCGATTTGTGGTAGGGTACAATTTCGGTTAAATTGTACTTGTGATTTTGGATTTGAAATATCACCAAGGTAGTAATGTGGTAAATCTCGTTGAGAGATAATGGACGGGTATGGTGAGCAAGGTGAAATCCCTCGGTTAAGGGATGTGCATATCGGATCCTCTTTTAGAGAATTATTGTTTTGTGCCTATGTTTGATATAGGCAGTTCTTGCTCGATTGTGTGAATGGTTAGTGGTATCCGTTAGGATTCACTATGGCGTAGCAGAGCGCGATGTTACGCTACTCGTCATTCGAGGCCAAAAGGGCGTTGATTGATGAAGCATGACCTTCGGGGTCCGCTGACTTCATCATGGTATTGGTGATTGATGAAGCATGACCTTCGGGGTCCGCTGACTTCATCATGAGATTGTTTATTGGTGAAGCATGACCTTCGGGGTCCGCTGACTTCATCATGAGATCGTTGATTGGTGAAGCATGACCTTCGGGGTCCCCTGACTTCATCATGGGTGTAGTGTTATATCGGTGAAGTATGACCGTTGACGGGGTCCGCTGACTTCATCCGGTGTTGAGATTGGGAAGTGGGTCACGTATAGTTTTCAGCCAGCCTTCGTGTTGTGTGATCTATCAGTTGTTTATACACCGATGGTGGGGTCATGAGGACCATGTTGTGTGATTAGTGATGCGATAGCCGTGTTTCGCTCACATGTTGTTACGGGCATGACAATAATCGATTTTGTACACCTTAGGATTAGCGTTGCCATAGTCGTTTTGGGCGCTTTTGGTTTTAGCTGTTGCTTATGATGTTAGGATAGTGGCGTATTGGGTGTATTGCGCACTACAAAGGATGTTTAGTGGTAAGTGTAATCCGTAAGGATTCATGTGGTTCGATCTTCAACGTTTGGATTGTTGACTTTAGGTTGAGACTTGGTCACTTTTAGCGTTGTCCTTGGTAAAGGTACGCTAAGGAATTGATATCTCGGTACGAGATTGGTTGAGTTTTTCCCGATATGGGGAATTGAGCAGCTTTTAGTGCTCGGATTGTGGTTTTGATAAATCGCGGGTGACGATTTTTGTTGTTAAAGGTGATTCATTGGGAAGAATTGTCTAGGAAAGTTCGGATTGGGACTTATGATTGAGGACCGTTGAGTAGGTCCGGATTGGTTAAGTGGAGAAGATCACGAGGACGTGATCGAGTTTAAGTGGGGGAGAGTTGTAAGACCCAAATATTTATTGTACATAATGTATTTATGGTGTACGATGCGTGTATGAAGTGTACATGTTGCTTGCTCGAACGTCGAAGGAAACTGGACGTTGTCTGAAGTGAAAAGGTGTGTACGTATCTTTTCAACCCCAAATAAAGTTTGTGTTGATGTTTCAAAGCCTTACCATTGGAAAGAAAATCTTATTACGTTTCCAACGATATTTGATTCATCAAAAACGGAGCTACGGTCAAAAAGTTATGGCCAAAACAAGTTACTGAAAACTGACCTGAAGGTTGGAGCGGCGCTCCACCTTATGGAGCGGCTCTCCGATTGCGTCTAATGAAATTTTTAGCTTTTTTAATGGTTTTAAATGAGGGGTACTTTAGTCTTTTCACTTGGGGTCGGTTTGGGGTCATCAAAACTGATCTATTGATCATTTTGGATCACATTTCACTCATCAAATACTCTCATCAAACCCTAGAGTGAGAAACCCATTTTAAGTGAGAGAAAGCTCCATTTGGAGAAGAAGAAGTTTGATTCGGGTCAAGTCTCAAGTGTTAAAGTTGTTCTACTCATCAACGGCATCATTTTGGCGGTATTGGTAAGTTCAAACTCCGAATTTCATTGTTTGATTTGAGATTCAATGTTAGGGTTTGAGATAGTTAGTTGTAAAACCCACTTAGTTGATGAAGAGGGTTTATGAAAACTTGCTATTTTGATTTTTGGCGGGTTTCGGGTTGGTTAATGATTTAACCAAGTTTAAGACTTGTAAATGGTGTATAATCAATAGTATTAGTGATTATTGATGTTTTGGAAACCATTAGGGTTCTTGTGGTTGACTAATTTTGACTAGAGTCAAAATTAGGGTTTGTTGATGTTTATGACTCAATTGTCGATTTAATAAGGTTTATAAACTTAAAATGGATTAAGTTGAAGTATAAAACCAAGTTAAATATGTTTTGGTGTCAAAACTTGCTAATGGCGCGATGTTGACTCCTTATGGGTCAAAATTAAGGTTTAAGTGTCATTTTAGGCAAGATAGGTGTTTAACACCTATGATTGGGTTTAATTGGCGTGTTAGGACCATTCTCACTTGTGTTAGTGATTATTGGTTAATTTTGGACGCGGTTTGTACTTGGAAGTGCATTTGGGTCAAAATTGCACTAAGTGTCAATTGGGTTGGTTTGTAAGTCAACCCTAATTGTGTTACTTGTTATGTGATAAATAGAATAGGTACATTCCATCGGCGATTTCGGATTTTGTTTTGGCATCTATCAAGACTTCAAGGTGAGTGTTAATATCCTATGTGCATATGTATGTGTAGGATGGGTGCGGGTCGGGAGTGGTTCTCAGTTATAGAACTCACTTCATATATAGGTGGATTTGATGGACTTGTGTATAGGCCCAATTAGCACGGATGTGCGTTTTGGTTGACCACCTTTGGCGAGGTGCACGTTTTGTGTGTACATTATCACACGTGGTTGTGAATTGGATAACCCCAATGGCGAAGGGTTGATATTGAATTGTGATGTGTTTAATTTTATGAATGGATATGTGTTGTCAAAGTTAGTGATATATGTGTTGTACGCTGACGGTTTTATGAATGGATATGTGTTGTCCAAGTTAGTGATATATTCGTTGTACGCTAACGGTTTCATGAACGGATATGTGTTGTCCAAGGGTTAGTGATATATGTGTTGTACACTAACGGTTGTTATGAACACCGATGGGAAATTCGAGTACCATTCCTTTGTACAATTGATTAACCTTGGGCGGTTTTACGCTCTGTTATATATATATTAATGTATTGTTGTGATGTAGCTAACCCTCCGGGTGTAGCTTATTGGCGTTGTTCACATCGTCGTTGGTGACTTACTTTATGGTTGTTGTTACTAGCTTGTTGCTTAGTGATTATACGGTATGCTTAGCTTAGCTTGCCTTTATGCTTGGATGCTCTGGTATGCGGTATTCGATTATTTGTGTGGCGTGTCCATTTTATGCATATATATGTATGTAGTATATTCTCACTCACTAAGCGTTAGCTTATCCTCTCGTTGTTTACATTTTTTTTTATAGATTTGCTTGGATGAGGTGGCTCGGGTAAGTGTGGAAACTAGTGGCTCGCATAGTTGCTTTAGAAGGGTTGCTTTTGGACTAATTAGGATTGGGTAGCGTATCCCCAATCGCCATGCTCGGCTCTTATTTTGTGTTTAAAATTGTGGGATCGAAACTTGTATTTTGTACGTAAAGGGTAATTTGGGTCGATGTGGGCCCTGCTTCGTAAAACTTATCTTATTAATGGAACGTGTTAGTTTTACATATATGAATGTGTTGTGAAAAGCGTTTTGCCCAAATACGTCGAAAAGTGGTCAAACATTTTCATGTTTTTGACTTTTTGGGACAGCAGCCTGTCCAGGCCTTTTTGCGCACCGCGCAGAAGGTTGGCGCGCCCCGCCAATAGCTGTGCAACAAAATAAATTTTTTTATTTTTTGTGATACTTTGAGCGGGTTCGAACGTGGTTTGGTTTGGGTTGTTACAATTACCCAATTGCACATTCATAGTCTTAACCATATCTTCAGAATCAAAACTAACAGATTTTACCGAACGAGAAATATCTAAGTCTTGGTGCCATTCATGGGAATGCGCAGCCAACTTATTAATCAAGGTTTCAGCTTCTTCGGTAGTTTTACTCATAATGTTCCCTCCAGTTAGATGTATCTATCTCTCTTCTCGTATCAATATCACAACCCTTGTAGAAAGTAGTTACCTTTTTACATTTATCCAAACCATGTTGTGGACAACCTCTAAGCATTTGACCAAATCGAACCCAAGCAGAATAAAGATACTCATTAGTTTTCTGACAAAAATTAGCAATTTCAGTTTGAAGGGTGACAGTTTTAGACGCAGGAAAGAATCGAGTGAGAAACTTCTCAATCATCGTATCCCAACTAGTAATATCTCCTTCAGGTAACGAGTTCAACCATTCCCTATCTTCATCTTTTAGTGACCATGGGAAGAGATGAAGATAAATAATATTACTTTCCACATTATTAATGTAAAACAGATTACAAATATCTTTAAAATTCCGAATGTGGGCATTAGCATCTTCCTTCTCCGGACCCCTAAATTGATTATCTTTAAGCAAATGAAAAATAGGACCCTTAATATCAAAATTTTCTTTTATTTCGGGCTGAGTAATAGCATGACCTAATCCTTCCCGACCAGCTTTCATTAACGCTTCCATTGAATCAGTCATTTTAATTTCTGAACCAAAGAGAGATCCCAAATTAGAATCAGGACTAGACGGGGGGCTAGATAATGAATCATCATTAGAAGTAGTTCCCTCTTGGAAATCTAATTTCTTAACAATTTTTGAATCCTTAGAAAGTTTAAATAATATATCAGGATTTGACAACATTCTTTGTACGACCGGTTTCTTGGATCGAGTAATCATGTGATCTAAAATCATGAAAAGAAATATTTTAGGAGAAAATCTTTTAAGCCTTAAAGGATATATATATTTAAGTTTTATGTTTATATTAATATTTAAGAAATAACTTAGTATATTATTGAATTTAAAATAAATAAATATAATAAATATTAATGACAACTTTTATCGCATAACAACAAATAATCAAACATACACGGCCTATTGAATCTTTCAATACTTAAGTGACCCGTGAACGTCTAGGTTCGAGCAGAAGCCTTTAAATCGGAACCCCAGCAACCCTCCCCTAAAGGAAGACAGTCATCACCCGTTTTCAAGAAATATCAACAACCAAAGTATATCTAACTTCCGTATTTACCGCGCTACACTTCCCCGGCAGCGGCGCCAAAAAGTTAATGTGCAAAAGTGTGCAGTGCTTAATTTGCCTTTCAAACTTTTAAATTTATATAACCTTTCTTATTACACTTTTAACATTCTAACAAGCAACAAAACCCGATAAGAGGTAGTATTTTAGGTTATCGTCCCAAGGAAATGCTAGGTATGGATAAGAGTTGTTTTATTATTTAATTCTTATTAAAGAACTAAAGATATATTTTTGTATCTTTTATGGGATAGATTTATCTCTTAGGAAAGAGTTTGCTTTTAAAGATAAACAAAGTAAAATAAGGAATTAAAGATTTCAAATAAAATAAAATACAAATAAAGATACAACTGATTACATGGATAATTAATTCATACGGGAATCATATTAGATAAGTTTCATAACTTATATTAACACAAATCAAGATAACAATCATAGACCGATTATTGTCCCTAAGAAGGTTAAGGCAAGTGTTGCATATTAATTAATAGGTAGGAATTAAAGCATATGCTAGATATGTGATGTGCATAACTAACATCTTTATTCTTCATGTTCAATTTAATTACATGATACATACCAATCTTGTGATGAGGATCAATATGAAAATAGACTGACAAATTATATAAGCTATTAAACACCAAGTAGATCAACTCAAGTTACTAGCTGAAAGTCAATTACTACTAAGTTTTCATGCAATCATTAATTAAACAAATCCAAACGAAGGATCTTCGATTAAGCCTAACAATATTAACTTCTATTATATAAGCGTAACTTAAATCAAATAAGTTTACCACTATTAAGTTCTTTAACTTAGTTGCATGCAATTCAATTTAACAAGTTTGATGGACTAGATCTAAACAAGTAGCATGAATAGAATAATAGATTATCGGATCAAAGACTAATCAACCCTAAAATCATGTTATTTAATCATTAAGCATGCCAAACAAGTATAGTCAAACAAAACAGACTCAAAACAATTCAAATATCATTACAGAAACTCAACCATACAGATCTGAAAAAGAACCATAAATTGCACAGAATAAAGCACGAAGTCGGCGGCTTCCTTCACTCCAAGCCGGCGGCTTGAGGGTGAAGCTGGCGGCTGTAGTGACCCGAACTTTTCCATGTTTATATATATTAATTGAGATTGATGTTTACATGATTAAATGTTTCCAACATGTTAAGCAATCAAACTTGTTAAGACTTGATTAATTGAAATAGGTTTCATATAGACAATTGACCACCCAAGTTGACCGGTGATTCACGAACGTTAAAACTTGTAAAAAAAAAAACTATATGATGACATATATATGGTTATATATATAGTTAACATGATATTATGATAAGTAAACATATCATTAATTATATTAACAATGAACTACATATGTAAAAACAAGACTACTAACTTAATGATTTTGAAACGAGACATATATGTAACGTTTATCATTGTAACGACATTTAATGTATATATATCATATTAAGAGATATTCGTACATCATAATATCATGATAATATAATAATTTAAAATCTCTTTTGATATTATAAACATTGGGTTAACAACATTTAACAAGATCGTTAACCTAAAGGTTTGAAAACAACACTTACATGTAACGACTAACGATGACTTAACGACTCAGTTAAAATGTATATACATGTAGTGTTTTAATATGTATTTATACACTTTTGAAAGACTTCAATACACTTATCAAAATACTTCTACTTAACAAAAATGCTTACAATTACATTCTCGTTCAGTTTCATCAACAATTCTACTCGTATGCACCCGTATTCGTACTCGTACAATACACAGCTTTTAGATGTATGTACTATTGGTATATACACTCCAATGATCAGCTCTTAGCAGCCCATGTGAGTCACCTAACACATGTGGGAACCATCATTTGGCAACTAGCATGAAATATCTCATAAGATTACAAAAATATGAGTAATCATTCATGACTTATTTACATGAAAACAAAATTACATATCCTTTATATCTAATCCATACACCAACGACCAAAAACACCTACAAACACTTTCATTCTTCAATTTTCTTCATCTAATTGAACTCTCTCAAGTTCTATCTTCAAGTTCTAAGTGTTCTTCATAAATTCCAAAAGTTCTAGTTTCATAAAATCAAGAATACTTTCAAGTTTGCTAGCTCACTTCCAATCTTGTAAGGTGATCATCCAACCTCAAGAAATCTTTGTTTCTTACAGTAGGTTATTATTCTAATACAAGGTAATAATCATATTCAAACTTTGGTTCAATTTCTATAACTATAACAATCTTATTTCAAGTGATGATCTTACTTGAACTTGTTTTCGTGTCATGATTTTGCTTCAAGAACTTTGAGCCATCCAAGGATCCATTGAAGCTAGATCCATTTTTCTCTTTTCCAGTAGGTTCATCCAAGGAACTTAAGGTAGTAATGATGTTCATAACATCATTCGATTCATACATATAAAGCTATCTTATTCGAAGGTTTAAACTTGTAATCACTAGAACATAGTTTAGTTCATTCTAAACTTGTTCGCAAACAAAAGTTAATCCTTCTAACTTGACTTTTAAAATCAACTAAACACATGTTCTATATCTATATGATATGCTAACTTAATGATTTAAAACCTGGAAACACGAAAAACACTGTAAAACCGGATTTACGCCGTCGTAGTAACATCGCGGGCTGTTTTGGGTTAGTTAATTAAAAACTATGATAAACTTTGATTTAAAAGTTGTTATTCTGAGAAAATGATTTTCATTATGAACATGAAACTATATCCAAAAATTATGGTTAAACTCAAAGTGGAAGTATGTTTTCTAAAATGGTCATCTAGACGTCGTTCTTTCGACTGAAATGACTACCTTTACAAAAATGACTTGTAACTTATTTTTCCGACTAGAAACCTATACTTTTTTTGTTTAGATTCATAAAATAGAGTTCAATATGAAACCATAGCAATTTGATTCACTCAAAACGGATTTAAAATGAAGAAGTTATGGGTAAAACAAGATTGGATAATTTTTCTCATTTTAGCTACGAGAAAATTGGTAACAAATCTATTCCAACCATAACTTAATCAACTTGTATTATATATTATGTAATCTTGAGATACCATAGACACGTATACAATGTTTCGACCTATCATGTCGACACATCTATATATATTTCGGAACAACCATAGACACTCTATATGTGAATGTTGGAGTTAGCTATACAGGGTTGAGGTTGATTCCAAAATATATATAGTTTGAGTTGTGATCAATACTGAGATACGTATACACTGGGTCGTGGATTGATTCAAGATAATATTTATCGATTTATTTCTGTACATCTAACTGTGGACAACTAGTTGTAGGTTACTAACGAGGACAGCTGACTTAATAAACTTAAAACATCAAAATATATTAAAAGTGTTGTAAATATATTTTGAACATACTTTGATATATATGTATATATTGTTATAGGTTCGTGAATCAACCAGTGGCCAAGTCTTACTTCCCGACGAAGTAAAAATCTGTGAAAGTGAGTTATAGTCCCACTTTTAAAATCTAATATTTTTGGGATGAGAATACATGCAGGTTTTATAAATGATTTACAAAATAGACACAAGTACGTGAAACTACATTCTATGGTTGAATTATCGAAATCGAATATGCCCCTTTTTATTAAGTCTGGTAATCTAAGAATTAGGGAACAGACACCCTAATTGACGCGAATCCTAAAGATAGATCTATTGGGCCTAACAAACCCCATCCAAAGTACCGGATGCTTTAGTACTTCGAAATTTATATCATATCCGAAGGGTGTCCCGGAATGATGGGGATATTCTTATATATGCATCTTGTTATTGTCGGTTACCAGGTGTTCACCATATGAATGATTTTTATCTCTATGTATGGGATGTGTATTGAAATATGAAATCTTGTGGTCTATTGTTACGATTTGATATATATAGGTTAAACCTATAACTCACCAACATTTTTGTTGACGTTTTAAGCATGTTTATTCTCAGGTGATTATTAAGAGCTTCCGCTGTCGCATACTTAAATAAGGACAAGATTTGGAGTCCATGCTTGTATGATATTATGTAAAAACTGCATTCAAGAAACTTATTTTGTTGTAACATATTTGTATTGTAAACCATTATGTAATGGTCGTGTGTAAACAGGATATTTTAGATTATCATTATTTGATAATCTACATAAAGCTTTTTAAACCTTTATTGATGAAATAAAGGTTATGGTTTGTTTAAAAATGAATGCAGTCTTTGAAAAACGTCTCATATAGAGGTCAAAACCTCGCAACGAAATCAATTAATATGGAACGTTTTTAATCAATAAGAACGGGACATTTCAGTTGGTATCCGAGCGTTGGTCTTAGAGAACCAGAAAATTTGCATTAGTGTGTCTTATCGAGTTTGTTAGGATGCATTAGTGAGTCTGGACTTCGACCGTGTTTTCTTTAAAAATGATTGCTTAACATTTTTGTTGGAAACTATATATTTTTAACATATGAATATTATGTGATATATTAATCTCTTAACGTGTTTGATATTATGTGATAGATGTCTACCTCTAGAACAAGTCCCATTGACTCACCTAATAATAATGAAGAGTCAAATGTAAATTGGAATGATTTGTGGACTGATTCACAAGTTCCCGAAGAGGAACCGGAAGAAGAGTCGGAACCGGAAGAAGAATCGGAACCGGAAGAAGAATCGGAACCGGATGAAGAAATAGAACCGGTGGGGGAAATAATAAAACGGTTAAGTAAAAGAAAATCCTCAACCAACCGACCAAAGTTAATTATGGTCAATGGTGTTTCCGCCAAGGAAGCAAAATATTGGGAGGATTACCAATTCTCCGATGAATCGGATTCCGACGAGAATTCCGATGATGTTATAGAAATTACCCCAACTGAATTTAAAAAGGCAAAAGAAAATAATAAGGGAAAGGGCATAAAAATAGAGAAATCTAATTCCAACCCCGATGAACTTTATATGTATCGTCAACCCCCGAAGTCCTTAAGTTGTAACAATGACCCGGGAACCTCTAAACCACCAGGTTTTTCTAAACCAATGTGGACAACGACGGCTCGTATTAGGGGAACATTATATATCCCTAGAAACTTGGCAAAACGAACCAAAACCGAAGAAGAAGAAACGAGCGAGTCGGAATAAGATAGTTGTATTCGTGTGGTGTAATATATGGAATATAGTGTTCTTATGCTTTATGATATATGTAAAAATTGCTTGTATTAATAAGTATTTTTTTTATGAATCTAACTCTTGTCTATTTTACAGTTTAAAAACACAAAATGGATAGACAACCCAATATTTTAAGAGACCTACCCGGAGACATGATTGATGAAATCTTGTCTAGAGTCGGCCAGAATTCTTCGGCACAACTATTTAAGGCGAGATCAGTTTGTAAGACATTCGAAGAACGTTCCAAGAATGTCTTGGTTTATAAGAGACTTTCGTTTGAAAGATGGGGGATATCACATTGGGAAACCCATAAGTTACGATGTGTTTACTTTGACGCATATATTGCGGGGAACCCAAATGCTATTTTACGCAACGGGTTAAGAAATTATTTTGACTCAATATATCCGAATATTGGACTTCGTGATTTAGAAAAAGCGGCTAACATGCAACATAAAGAAGCATGTTATGCTTACGGATTAGTAATGTTCGCTTCTCACCAAAGTGAGAACAAGAACATCGGGCTACAACTATTAAACAAAACGTTTCCACAAGTGACGGAGTCGGTAATTGGGGTAAGAAATGAGGTTTTTAGATTATTACGGGACTGTTGGACATTACGTAACCCTCGTCCCTTTGATGACGTTACAACACGCTGTCTTATCAACGGCCATAACGGTTATGTTGCACAAGACCAAGGATGGGAAGTAGTCCTAGTAAAACCAGAATGCATGACTTGTTTCTGGACGTATGAATTACGTGTCTTTATTGCCTTTGCTGAACGACTTGTGTACTAGCTAGAATTGTCTTCACAACTATTTTGTATCAAAGTTATTGTGTGCTATATTTCATGCTTTATGTAAAATAAGCGGTATTGTAAGTTTGTAAAATATTGTATAAAAGTTTGAACGCGAAATATTATTATAATCAGTTTTTCATATAGAATTGTAGTAGTTGAATTGTATATTAGCTACTAAGTATGAACTTAACGGGTAGGTACTACCCGAATTTAAACTTATAAAACGCTAATATGAAGAAAAAGCTTTTATAAATGAGTTCATATTATGCTACGAAATACTATTAACTACTCTTAATATTCTGTATGATTAACTTGTTCCATTTAACTATTTTGAAGGAAATGGCACCGACTACTCGACACACCGTGAATATGAATGAAGAGGAATTCCGTACTTTTCTAGCTTCAAACATAGCCGCAGTACAGGCTGCGCTACATACCAACAATAACCTTGGATCTAGCAGTACAGGAAACCGTGTAGGATGCACCTACAAAGAATTCACTGCCTGCAAACCTTTGGAATTTGATGGAACCGAAGGACCGATCGGATTGAAACGGTGGACCGAGAAGGTTGAATCGGTGTTTGCCATAAGTAAGTGTACTGAAGAGGATAAAGTGAAGTACGCTACGCATACCTTCACAGGTTCTGCGTTAACATGGTGGAATACCTATCTAGAGCAAGTGGGACAAGATGATGCGTACGCACTACCGTGGTCAGCATTCAAGCACTTGATGAACGAGAAGTACCGTCCCAGAACCGAGGTCAATAAGCTCAAGACAGAACTTAGAGGGTTACGAACCCAAGGATTTGATATTACCACGTACGAAAGACGATTCACAGAATTGTGCCTATTGTGTCCGGGAGCATTCGAAGATGAGGAAGAGAAGATCGACGCGTTTGTGAAAGGATTACCGGAAAGAATCCAAGAAGATATAAGTTCACACGAGCCCGCCTCCATACAACAGGCATGTAGAATGGCTCACAAACTAGTGAACCAGATTGAAGAAAGAATTAAAGAACAGACTGCTGAAGAGGCCAATGTGAAGCAAGTCAAAAGAAAGTGGGAGGAAAACGGTGATAAGAATCACCAATACAACAACAACAGCAATTACAACAATAATCGCAACAATTATCCCAACAATCGCAACATCAATCGCAACTACAACAAACGGCCCAACAACAACAACAACAACAACAACAGCAACTATAACAATCATCCCAACAACAATAATAACCGCAACAACAACAACAATCAGAAGCAACTATGCCAAAGGTGTGAAAAGAATCACTCGGGGTTCTGCACCAAATTTTGCAACAAGTGTAAAAGAAATGGTCATAGCGCGGCGAAGTGTGAGGTCTACGGACCAGGGGTTAATAGAACGAAAGGAACAAATGGTGTCGGAACGAGTAATGGCGGAGCAAGTAGTGTCGGAGCAAGTTATGCCAATGTAGTTTGTTATAAATGTGGAAAACCAGGCCACATTATTAGAAATTGCCCGAACCAGGAGAACACGAATGGACAAGGCCGTGGAAGAGTTTTCAATATTAATGCGGTAGAGGCACAGGAAGACCCGGAGCTTGTTACGGGTACGTTTCTTATTGACAATAAATCTGCTTACGTTTTATTTGATTCGGGTGCGGATAGAAGCTATATGAGTAGAGATTTTTGTGCTAAATTAAGTTGTCCATTGACGCCTTTGGATAGTAAATTTTTACTCGAATTAGCAAATGGTAAATTAATTTCAGCAGATAATATATGTCGGAATCGAGAAATTAAACTGGTTAGCGAAACATTTAAGATTGATTTGATACCAGTAGAGTTAGGGAGTTTTGATGTGATAATCGGTATGGACTGGTTGAAAGAAGTGAAAGCGGAGATCGTTTGTTACAAAAATGCAATTCGCATTATACGAGAAAAAGGAAAACCCTTAATGGTGTACGGAGAAAAGGGCAACACGAAGCTACATCTTATTAGTAATTTGAAGGCACAAAAACTAATAAGAAAAGGTTGCTATGCTGTTCTAGCACACGTCGAGAAAGTACAAACTGAAGAAAAGAGCATCAATGATGTTCCCATTGCAAAAGAATTTCCCGATGTATTTCCGAAAGAATTACCGGGATTACCCCCACATCGATCCGTTGAATTTCAAATAGATCTTGTACCAGGAGCTGCACCAATAGCTCGTGCTCCTTACAGACTCGCACCCAGTGAGATGAAAGAACTGCAAAGCCAATTACAAGAACTTTTAGAGCGTGGTTTCATTCGACCAAGCACATCACCGTGGGGAGCTCCTGTTTTGTTTGTCAAGAAGAAAGATGGTACATTCAGGTTGTGTATCGACTACCGAGAGTTGAACAAACTTACCATCAAGAACCGCTACCCACTACCGAGAATCGACGACTTATTTGATCAACTACAAGGCTCGTCTGTTTATTCAAAGATTGACTTACGTTCCGGGTATCATCAAATGCGGGTGAAAGAAGATGATATTCCAAAGACTGCTTTCAGAACACGTTACGGTCATTACGAGTTTATGGTCATGCCGTTTGGTTTAACTAATGCACCAGCTGTGTTCATGGACCTTATGAACCGAGTGTGTGGACCATACCTTGACAAGTTTGTCATTGTTTTCATTGATGACATACTTATTTACTCAAAGAATGACCAAGAACACGGTGAACATTTGAGAAAGGTGTTAGAAGTATTGAGGAAGGAAGAATTGTACGCTAAGTTTTCAAAGTGTGCATTTTGGTTGGAAGAAGTTCAATTCCTCGGTCACATAGTGAACAAAGAAGGTATTAAGGTGGATCCGGCAAAGATAGAAACTGTTGAAAAGTGGGAAACCCCAAAAACTCCGAAACACATACGCCAGTTTTTAGGACTAGCTGGTTACTACAGAAGGTTCATCCAAGACTTTTCCAGAATAGCAAAACCCTTGACTGCATTAACGCATAAAGGGAAGAAATTTGAATGGAATGATGAACAAGAGAAAGCGTTTCAGTTATTGAAGAAAAAGCTAACTACGGCACCTATATTGTCATTGCCTGAAGGGAATGATGATTTTGTGATTTATTGTGACGCATCAAAGCAAGGTCTCGGTTGTGTATTAATGCAACGAACGAAGGTGATTGCTTATGCGTCTAGACAATTGAAGATTCACGAACAAAATTATACGACGCATGATTTGGAATTAGGCGCGGTTGTTTTTGCATTAAAGACTTGGAGGCACTACTTATATGGGGTCAAAAGTATTATATATACCGACCACAAAAGTCTTCAACACATATTTAATCAGAAACAACTGAATATGAGGCAGCGTAGGTGGATTGAATTATTGAATGATTATGATTTTGAGATTCGTTACCACCCGGGGAAGGCAAATGTGGTAGCCGATGCCTTGAGCAGGAAGGATAGAGAACCCATTCGAGTAAAATCTATGAATATAATGATTCATAATAACATTACTACTCAAATAAAGGAGGCGCAACAAGGAGTTTTAAAAGAGGGAAATTTAAAGGATGAAATACCCAAAGGATCGGAGAAGCATCTTAATATTCGGGAAGACGGAACCCGGTATAGGGCTGAAAGGATTTGGGTACCAAAATTTGGAGATATGAGAGAAATGGTACTTAGAGAAGCTCATAAAACCAGATACTCAATACATCCTGGAACGGGGAAGATGTACAAGGATCTCAAGAAACATTTTTGGTGGCCGGGTATGAAAGCCGATGTTGCTAAATACGTAGGAGAATGTTTGACGTGTTCTAAGGTCAAAGCTGAGCATCAGAAACCATCAGGTCTACTTCAACAACCCGAAATCCCGGAATGGAAATGGGAAAACATTACCATGGATTTCATCACTAAATTGCCAAGGACTGCAAGTGGTTTTGATACTATTTGGGTAATAGTTGATCGTCTCACCAAATCAGCACACTTCCTACCAATAAGAGAAGATGACAAGATGGAGAAGTTAGCACGACTGTATTTGAAGGAAGTCGTCTCCAGACATGGAATACCAATCTCTATTATCTCTGATAGGGATGGCAGATTTATTTCAAGATTCTGGCAGACATTACAGCAAGCATTAGGAACTCGTCTAGACATGAGTACTGCCTATCATCCACAAACTGATGGGCAGAGCGAAAGGACGATACAAACGCTTGAAGACATGCTACGAGCATGTGTTATTGATTTCGGAAACAGTTGGGATCGACATCTACCGTTAGCAGAATTTTCCTACAACAACAGCTACCATTCAAGCATTGAGATGGCGCCGTTTGAAGCACTTTATGGTAGAAAGTGCAGGTCTCCGATTTGTTGGAGTGAGGTGGGGGATAGACAGATTACGGGTCCGGAGATTATACAAGAAACTACCGAGAAGATCATCCAAATTCAACAACGGTTGAAAACCGCCCAAAGTCGACAAAAGAGCTACGCTGACATTAAAAGAAAAGATATAGAATTTGAAATTGGAGAGATGGTCATGCTTAAAGTTTCACCTTGGAAAGGCGTTGTTCGATTTGGTAAACGAGGGAAATTAAATCCAAGGTATATTGGACCATTCAAGATTATTGATCGTGTCGGACCAGTAGCTTACCGACTTGAGTTACCTCAACAACTCGCGGCTGTACATAACACTTTCCACGTCTCGAATTTGAAGAAATGTTTTGCTAAAGAAGATCTCACTATTCCGTTAGATGAAATCCAAATCAACGAAAAACTCCAATTCATCGAAGAACCCGTCGAAATAATGGATCGTGAGGTTAAAAGACTTAAGCAAAACAAGATACCAATTGTTAAGGTTCGATGGAATGCTCGTAGAGGACCCGAGTTCACCTGGGAGCGTGAAGATCAGATGAAGAAGAAATACCCGCATCTATTTCCAGAAGATTCGTCAACACCTTCAACAGCTTAAAATTTCGGGACGAAATTTATTTAACGGGTAGGTACTGTAGTGACCCGAACTTTTCCATGTTTATATATATTAATTGAGATTGATGTTTACATGATTAAATGTTTCCAACATGTTAAGCAATCAAACTTGTTAAGACTTGATTAATTGAAATAGGTTTCATATAGACAATTGACCACCCAAGTTGACCGGTGATTCACGAACGTTAAAACTTGTAAAAAAAAAAACTATATGATGACATATATATGGTTATATATATAGTTAACATGATATTATGATAAGTAAACATATCATTAATTATATTAACAATGAACTACATATGTAAAAACAAGACTACTAACTTAATGATTTTGAAACGAGACATATATGTAACGTTTATCATTGTAACGACATTTAATGTATATATATCATATTAAGAGATATTCGTACATCATAATATCATGATAATATAATAATTTAAAATCTCTTTTGATATTATAAACATTGGGTTAACAACATTTAACAAGATCGTTAACCTAAAGGTTTGAAAACAACACTTACATGTAACGACTAACGATGACTTAACGACTCAGTTAAAATGTATATACATGTAGTGTTTTAATATGTATTTATACACTTTTGAAAGACTTCAATACACTTATCAAAATACTTCTACTTAACAAAAATGCTTACAATTACATTCTCGTTCAGTTTCATCAACAATTCTACTCGTATGCACCCGTATTCGTACTCGTACAATACACAGCTTTTAGATGTATGTACTATTGGTATATACACTCCAATGATCAGCTCTTAGCAGCCCATGTGAGTCACCTAACACATGTGGGAACCATCATTTGGCAACTAGCATGAAATATCTCATAAGATTACAAAAATATGAGTAATCATTCATGACTTATTTACATGAAAACAAAATTACATATCCTTTATATCTAATCCATACACCAACGACCAAAAACACCTACAAACACTTTCATTCTTCAATTTTCTTCATCTAATTGAACTCTCTCAAGTTCTATCTTCAAGTTCTAAGTGTTCTTCATAAATTCCAAAAGTTCTAGTTTCATAAAATCAAGAATACTTTCAAGTTTGCTAGCTCACTTCCAATCTTGTAAGGTGATCATCCAACCTCAAGAAATCTTTGTTTCTTACAGTAGGTTATTATTCTAATACAAGGTAATAATCATATTCAAACTTTGGTTCAATTTCTATAACTATAACAATCTTATTTCAAGTGATGATCTTACTTGAACTTGTTTTCGTGTCATGATTTTGCTTCAAGAACTTTGAGCCATCCAAGGATCCATTGAAGCTAGATCCATTTTTCTCTTTTCCAGTAGGTTCATCCAAGGAACTTAAGGTAGTAATGATGTTCATAACATCATTCGATTCATACATATAAAGCTATCTTATTCGAAGGTTTAAACTTGTAATCACTAGAACATAGTTTAGTTCATTCTAAACTTGTTCGCAAACAAAAGTTAATCCTTCTAACTTGACTTTTAAAATCAACTAAACACATGTTCTATATCTATATGATATGCTAACTTAATGATTTAAAACCTGGAAACACGAAAAACACTGTAAAACCGGATTTACGCCGTCGTAGTAACATCGCGGGCTGTTTTGGGTTAGTTAATTAAAAACTATGATAAACTTTGATTTAAAAGTTGTTATTCTGAGAAAATGATTTTCATTATGAACATGAAACTATATCCAAAAATTATGGTTAAACTCAAAGTGGAAGTATGTTTTCTAAAATGGTCATCTAGACGTCGTTCTTTCGACTGAAATGACTACCTTTACAAAAATGACTTGTAACTTATTTTTCCGACTAGAAACCTATACTTTTTTTGTTTAGATTCATAAAATAGAGTTCAATATGAAACCATAGCAATTTGATTCACTCAAAACGGATTTAAAATGAAGAAGTTATGGGTAAAACAAGATTGGATAATTTTTCTCATTTTAGCTACGAGAAAATTGGTAACAAATCTATTCCAACCATAACTTAATCAACTTGTATTATATATTATGTAATCTTGAGATACCATAGACACGTATACAATGTTTCGACCTATCATGTCGACACATCTATATATATTTCGGAACAACCATAGACACTCTATATGTGAATGTTGGAGTTAGCTATACAGGGTTGAGGTTGATTCCAAAATATATATAGTTTGAGTTGTGATCAATACTGAGATACGTATACACTGGGTCGTGGATTGATTCAAGATAATATTTATCGATTTATTTCTGTACATCTAACTGTGGACAACTAGTTGTAGGTTACTAACGAGGACAGCTGACTTAATAAACTTAAAACATCAAAATATATTAAAAGTGTTGTAAATATATTTTGAACATACTTTGATATATATGTATATATTGTTATAGGTTCGTGAATCAACCAGTGGCCAAGTCTTACTTCCCGACGAAGTAAAAATCTGTGAAAGTGAGTTATAGTCCCACTTTTAAAATCTAATATTTTTGGGATGAGAATACATGCAGGTTTTATAAATGATTTACAAAATAGACACAAGTACGTGAAACTACATTCTATGGTTGAATTATCGAAATCGAATATGCCCCTTTTTATTAAGTCTGGTAATCTAAGAATTAGGGAACAGACACCCTAATTGACGCGAATCCTAAAGATAGATCTATTGGGCCTAACAAACCCCATCCAAAGTACCGGATGCTTTAGTACTTCGAAATTTATATCATATCCGAAGGGTGTCCCGGAATGATGGGGATATTCTTATATATGCATCTTGTTATTGTCGGTTACCAGGTGTTCACCATATGAATGATTTTTATCTCTATGTATGGGATGTGTATTGAAATATGAAATCTTGTGGTCTATTGTTACGATTTGATATATATAGGTTAAACCTATAACTCACCAACATTTTTGTTGACGTTTTAAGCATGTTTATTCTCAGGTGATTATTAAGAGCTTCCGCTGTCGCATACTTAAATAAGGACAAGATTTGGAGTCCATGCTTGTATGATATTATGTAAAAACTGCATTCAAGAAACTTATTTTGTTGTAACATATTTGTATTGTAAACCATTATGTAATGGTCGTGTGTAAACAGGATATTTTAGATTATCATTATTTGATAATCTACATAAAGCTTTTTAAACCTTTATTGATGAAATAAAGGTTATGGTTTGTTTAAAAATGAATGCAGTCTTTGAAAAACGTCTCATATAGAGGTCAAAACCTCGCAACGAAATCAATTAATATGGAACGTTTTTAATCAATAAGAACGGGACATTTCAGCGGCTTCATCTGACTCCTAGATGAAGTTTAGTTTTCGTCCACGTAATCACTATGAACGTTTAGTTCATAATAAAAGTCGGACAGAAATGAATACATTAAATAAAATAGATAAAACAATAAGATAAGGATAGAATCATACCTTGAAAAAAAGGTAGATGTAAAAAAGACTTGAATTAAATCTTGAATCTTGATTACAAAAAGTAAATCTAACCTAAGGGTTTAGAGAAAACTCCTACAAAATGACCCAACAAAATCTGGAAAAACTATCTACTTTTGAACATATGAAAACTGAGACCAGAGGCCTTAATTTATAGAATTCTAGGGCGGTGGCCAAGCCGACGGCTTCAGTGGGAAGCCGGCGGCTTGCCTTGAGTCGGTGACTCCTCGTGCAAGTTAAACTTGATCCGCAAGCTAAATCTTTGTAACCGTCTTATCCAAGCTGGCGGCTTCATTCAATGACCCGTCCTAAACCATCTGGACGAATACATTACATTTGGTTACATCGCGAGGTACTTGACCTCTATATGATACATTTTACAAACATTGCATTCGTTTTTAAAAGACAAACTTTCATTACATCAAAAGTTGACGGCATGCATACCATTTCATAATATATCCAACTTTAATTGACTTAATAATAATCTTGTTGAACTCAATGACTCGAATGCAACATCTTTTGAAATATGCCATGAATGACTCCAAGTAATATCTCTAAAATGAGCAAATGCACAGCGGAAGATTTCTTTCATACCTGAGAATAAACATGCTTTCAAGTGTCAACCAAAAGGTTGGTGAGTTCATAAGTTTATCATAAACAATAAAATTCATCATTTTGATAGACCACAAGATTCAAATACAGTACACCTATCTCGTGTACGAAACCATTTTTCATAATGATTAGCAGAGTAGGTTCGTATCCTTTTCTCCCCCGTAGGTTACCTCGCGATTTTCAATAATCGTGCACATATCTCGTGCACAAAACTAATACACATAACCTGTGTATAAAAATCATTCTCTCGATACATAACATTCATTTCGATTTTATTGCTCAACATGGTAACCGACCTTAACATATAATGCGCATCAATAATATCCCCAAAACAGGACATCTCGCCTGTATAATTATAATAAACTTCGAAGTACTAAACACCACGCCCACTAGCTCTTCCGTCTAGTGAACATTCTGGGTGGGGGTGTTAAACCCGGTAGCTACCTTTAGGATTAGCGTGAATTAGAGCCATACCCGTTTCTAATTCTTAAGTTACCAAGCAATAATAATCAGGGGAAATATTCACAATAATTTGTGACGACCCAGAAATTTTTGACCAAATTTAAACTTAATCTTTATATGTTTCTGACACGATACGCAAACTCTATAATATCGAGCTTTAAAAATTTTGGAACTATGTTCATAAATTCAATTGACCTTCGACCATTCCCGACGATTCACGAACCACTATTTGTATATATATATATATATATATATATATATATATATATATATATATATATATATATATATATATATATATATATTACTTATGATAAATTAAAATATTATATGAGTTAATTATGTAACTAAAATAATATATGATATTATTATTATCTATATATATAAATAAAGTATATAGAATATATAAATAGGGTTTCGAAGTTATTTAGTAAATGAATGTAATGCTCAATTGTCATTTGATTGATAGTAAACAAGTTAAAAAGAAACTTATGTGATTTTAAAATAGACGGTTAGCCGAAAATGAGTAATATAAATTTTAGGCTTATTAAAAATGTATTTAGGAACTATTTGTTGAATTTTAAAACTTTTTATATTTTACTTGGGATTGGGATTGAATAATTAATGTAATTTTTATTTAATAATTAATGATTGAATTTTATACCATAATGACCAAAATAAATAAATATGGTTAATTTAAAAATATGGGATTTTTCTGAACACTTTTATCCGCCACTAATTTTGCACAATACACAGTCCGTCAAAACTGTCCGTAGGTTAAAACAAACTTATGGCTGCTTTGCTATTTGGGTTACTATTCGACACTATTTATGATAATTGATTATTTGATTATATTATTGTATCGTTTTGTTTCTTTTCATTTATCTATATTATATGTAGATATACTAGTATGATATGATAATCAAACACCAACACAACCTTACCATCCTTCCACTGCTACTATCTGTTTCTTTTTGAGTTCGATAACCACAGCCCACTCGTCACCTTGCACTCTCTCCATTTGCTCTTCGTGAAATTACCAAACCTCGATAACCACTTTGATAACCCATCGTCACTACCACCCCTCGTTGATCACAACACCATCTTCTCGATCAACCCAACCAAGAACCACCACCTTCGCCACCTTCATCACCATTATGAAACACACTTAATCGCCCACCTTAGCTCTTCTCCTTCATGAACCCATCACCTGACACCCTACAGCTACAACATCATCGAACTACTTGCCTTCGTTACTGCTACTTAATGGTTCTAGTTGGTTCGATCACCACAACACCTTTGCGATTGTTCGAAGGGTAACACTACCCTATAAACATCACCCAAAACCTGCTACTTTGTTGCTTTCTTGTACGATTAACAATCCAAAACGAAATATAATCTCATCATCGACAACCATCATCAAAAGCTGCTGTTCGTTTCTATGGGATGGCCGGAACTCATTGACCATCATCACCTTCAGCTCTCTTCATGTTGATTTGCTATCTGATCATCAACATCAAACAAACACAAACCCTATTCGTTAACCACCTCTATTTCCTTCATCAAATAACCTATAACATCACCACCAAACTCGCTGTTAGTTTGCTATTTCTACTACTACTTCATTATCAAATCGTAACCATGACACCACCATATTCACGTTAGTCTGCTGTTGCTATTCAAATAATTATGTTCTCATGTTATTCGAAACCCAATCAATGAAACCCACTTCCTAATACCGTTCCAGTCACCCAATTAAACACCACCCTAAAACCTTCACTTTGATCAACTGTTACCGTCGTCTTGCTTAATATTCAAGCTGCAACTGCAGCTGTTGTTTCGGCTGGTAGCAAACCGAACCACACACATACCGATACACCATCTTCGTATTACAATTAAAGTTACAACACTTTGATTTTTTTTTTTTTAAAGAATGATATACAAGTGGGTAGTGGAATGATAAAGTTAATGGGGTCATTTTATGAAAATGATTTTTTTATTCTTTTCTTTACTAGCTTAACGATCTGGGAATTTTGGTTATATGTTGGGCCGTAGTTTTTACTTGGGACGAATTCCTTTATTCTGTTTTGGGCCGTGATCCATTAATTTCCATTGGGCCGAAATCCACTCTTGTTGCTGGGCTGGGTACGTAACCGTTCATATTACTGTTTAATATCCGAAGCCTAAAAACCAAAAAAAAACCAATGTTTCTTTTCTTGCTTTTGTCATGGCTACAGCCTTGTAACTACTACTGCACGTTTTCATTTATGTTATGGCTAAACGAAAAGAATATTGATGATGCTTGATGGGTAATTAAAGAATGATGGTGATGAAATTATGGAGAAGATGATAAACTGATTTGTATATGATAAATAATTTGGCCTGCGAATTATTACATGAATGTAATGAGTGGTTTAGTGGTTTGGAAGGGTATTTGTGAAAGGAAAGGTCTTGGGTTCGAGTTTGGACTGTGGCATTTCTTTTTAGAATAATAAGCTGAAGAAGAACACACAGAAACATTAGTTAAAAGGATTTAAAGTAGGAGATAACTAAGAAAGGTTACATGCGGAACAATGGTTTGGTACATTATCGGGACGTCGCGGGTTCAAACCCGGACTTGGGCATTTTTTTTAGGACTACTTCTTTGAGGTAGTTTATGTAACATCCCGCCTTTTTCCGTTTACTTTTCCGTTTAATTATTTAAAGTCCGTTATATGTTTATAACACCTCCCGTTAATACGCGTTTTAAATTATCTCGTTTAGGTAATTCACGCACCCGATTAAAACTTGAGGGACCAATCTTGCCATGTGACCAAACTTTTGACTAGGTCAAAGTAGTCAAACCACTCCCATCCATTCATCTTTTTTATTTTCATTTTTCCTTTTCTCTTCATACTTTCCATTTTTCTTTCAATTCTCCAAACAAAGGAATCATCATCTAAATTCGTTCAAGAAAGCTTCAATCAAAACAAATTACATATTTGAACTCCTTGCAACTTCCTCTTCGATTCCATACCGATTACATCTCATTTGGGTAACTTTCTAAAATCACTAAATTTTGTGTTCTTGATGTTTTTAACTTATAAAGTTGTTAATTAGTGTCTATGGCTCAAGTCTAACATGAATATATGATTTATATGTTCGATTTTATTATTTGAATTAACTAGCATGAACATAAACTTTGGTGTGTTTGATTTGGTGATTTGGTTATTTGAATGATGTTAAATGTTATAAATGCATGTATTAAATGTGCTCCTAACATCACTAGCTTCAATTTGATGTGTAGGTTATTTTAGAAAACTTCATAAACATGATTAGTGATTTTGATGTTGTTGGTTAGGGTTTGATAGAATTGAATGTGAACATTTAATGCATTGAAAGCCATGAATTATTGTTAGTAAGTAGTTAGTTGTATTGTATGCTTGATTATCTACAAAACAGCGTGTTTTATGTATGCATTAAATGCCCGAATCATAAATGTGCACTTGTAAAATTTGAAGCATTAAATGTGTGCATTGATTGATCATTTGATTTGAAAATTCGATTATTGCAATTAATGTTTTCGGTTGGTGAAATGTGTTTAGTTGGGTTCCTTGTCAAATTACCTTTCCAATGATATAAGATGCGTGTCATAAGTGTCTGCGGTTTGTGATTTGTGTTTGATCGAAGTTCGGAAAAAGACTTGAACAATTGAAACTAACCAGGCACCAGCACACGTTAAGTGTCACGGCGCGACATCCCTTGGTCGCAGCGCGGCGTTTGCCGTGTCCAGGTTCTGACCTCCTTAGTCAAAATACGAAAAATGTTTGGCACGCTATGGACCTCCGATTCACATGAGACTTATTCTAACATGCTTATATATGAATAAAAACCTCAGAAAAATAGTTCGGGACCCGACCCGAATGTGTTGACTTTTTCATTGACTTTGACCGACCAAAGTTTGACTTTTTGCCAAACTTATCCAAATGATTATGCAATCTTTCTAACATGATCCTATACTTGTATCTTGCATGAAACTTTACAATTTGATTCACATGCTACGTAATCGAGTTGTATTGAGCCATAGGACTAATTGGACATCTTTGACCTATCGTGTTTACCGTTATTGATACGACCTATTTGTTTAGGTCAAGACTAGCTTTGTTCTTTGCACACGTTACTTGTCGAAGTAATTATTTGTTCTTGCGCTCAAGGTGAGATCATAGTCCCACTTTTACTTTTTTGAACTTACATTTGGGATGAGAAAACATAAACATTTCTTTTTAACTAAGTGAACACAAGTAGAGGAAAACAAACATTCTACATACGAGTTTAGAACAAAATCCTCAATTTGATTATCATTAGTTAGTCTTGCAGTGTGTAAGTGTAGGCGTGAACTTATGTTGTATGGCCATATGGGTTTGACAAACCCTCATCTCGGACGGTTCACTACCGTCTACGGATGAAATATATTTTCGAGAAACAGTGTTGTTCTAGCACTATTAATGGGGTTCAACGGACGGAATGTTAAGCCTTGATAATTGGGTGCTCGTGAATATTAACTTTTAGAATGTACTACTATTTCATCAATGTTGTAAATCTTGTGGTTCGACTTACATTTACTCACTTACTTATTTAAACCTATGATTTCACCAACGTTTTCGTTGACAGATTTCCTATGTTTTTCTCAGGTCCTTGATCATTAGGTGATACATGCTTCCGCACATTCTTTTTGATACTTGCTTTGGATGTCGAGTATACTTGCATATGTGGAGCGTCTTTTGACTACTTTAAACTGTGTCGCACATGTTTCATTTGTACTTTAAACATCGTTATGTACTAGTTATGGAAACTACTTTTGTAAACTTTGAAACATCCACACTTATGAAATGAATGCGACATATTTTCGGTCAAACTTTGTCTTAAAGACTTATGACCATATAATGGGACCTACGTAGATGGCGCTGTCAAACATGATTTGGTCGGGTCGCTACAGTTTACTTATTACTCGTTATTATTATTACTATTATTATTATTATTATTATTAATATTATTATTATTGTTATTATCATGATTAATGTTGTTATTGTTAATATTAGTATTATAATTATTATTATAAGTATCATAAATGTTATTATATTTATTATCGTAAATATGAGTATTATATCTATTATTATTATTACTATGAGTATTACTTTAGATATTATTATTAATATTAATTTTAAAACTTTAATATTATTATCATTATGATGAAAAGGTTTATTATTATTATCATTATAAAAATAATACAAATTATTATTATTTTCGTAAATATTAGTATTAGTATCTTTTTATAAATAATAGAATTGTTAATATTAACATAAGTATTATTATATTATCACGACTATTATTATTATGTAATTACTAAAATCAGTATCATAACTATCATTAACAGTAAAATTAATATTTTACAAGTATTATTATTAATATCATTGTTATTATCATTAATAAAGTTATTATTAACATAAGTATATTATTAATGTTATTATCATTATTTTACTAATATTAACTTAGTATAATTAGAACTACTGTCTTGATATACAAATGAAATACATAAATATATATATATATATATATATATATATATATATATATATATATATATATATATATATATATATATAACACATATAACATAACAAAATATTTTATTATATAAAAGGAATATATGATATATAAATACATTACTAATATAAAAATAATATCATTAATAGGTTATATATGTAAACTTATTCGATAACGATTATGTGTCTTAATATATATACACAAATGATATAGGATCGTGAATCCGAGGCCAACCCTACATTGATTAGTTGTTCATTGTCGTCATATGTATTTTTACTACAAAATACAGTATTGTGAGTTTCATTTGCTCCCTTTTTAAATACTTTTGCAATATATATTTTTGGGACTGAGAATACATGCGCTGCTTTTATAAATGTTTTAAGAAATAGACACAAGTAATCGAAACTACATTCTATGGTTGAATGATCGAAATTGAATATGCCCCTTTTTAGTCTGGTAATCTAAGAATTAGGGAACAGACACCCTAATTGACGCAAATCCTAAAGATAGATCTATGGGCACTAACAAGCCCCAGTCAGAGAATTTGAACTACTTTAGTACTTCGAATTTATCATGTTCAAAGGGAGTCCCAGAATGATGGGGATATTCTATATGCATCTTGTTAAGGTCGGTTACCAGGTGTTCAAACCATACGAATGATTTTTGTCTCTATGTATGGGACGTATATTTATGAGAAATGGAAATGAAAATCTTGTGGTCTATTAAAATGATGGAAATGATCGATTATATTAAACTAATGAACTCACCAACCTTTTAGTTGACACTTTAAAGCATGCTTATTCTCAGGTATTAAAGAAATCTTCCGCTGTGCATTAGCTCATTTTAAGGATATTACTTGGAGTCATTCATGGCATATTTCGAAAGACGTTGAATTCGAGTCGTTGAGTTTATCAAGATTATTTTTAAGTCAATTATAGTTGGATGTATTATGAAATGGTATGCATGCCGTCAACAATCAATGTAAAGAAAGTTTATCTTTTAAAAATGAATGAATGTTTGTAAAATGTATCATATAGAGGTGAAATACCTCGCGATGAAATCAACTATTGTGAATCGTTTATAATGTATATGAACGGAGCATTTCAGTTGGTATCATAGCGGTGGTCTTAGCGAACCAGGTCTTGCATTAGTGTGTCTAACTAGTAGTTGTTAGGATGCATTAATGAGTCTGGACTTCGACCGTGTCTGCATGTCAAAAGTTTTGCTTATCATTTCGTGTCGAAAATTACCTTTATCATTCTTAGGGAATCACTTGCTTATCATTCTTAGTCTAGATACATCTTACTGCATTGACTGCATGAATAGTGTATAGACAAAATTCATATCTTGGCATATCTTCTAATTCATATTTTAGTGTATCTGTTACTGTAAACTTTGCCTGATATATTCCGTAAATTCCTCCGTAATCTACGAAATCTTTTGTTCTATATATATATAGACATTCTATGTAATTAGAATACCATCCAATATTCGAAAATCATTTTCTATCGAAAAATCCTTTACTCAATCGTACGAAATGGAACTCGCCACTAGTTCAAGTTCATCTGGATCCGACAGCTATTCCGACCTGGATGTTCACCTAAACTCCGAAAGCAGTGTCACCTGAATGAATTAACCAATCAGCCATCATCTATTCTAGATGAACTGGGGCTGGATTCGTAGCCTACTTAGTTATTGGAGAAAAAAGAAGGCGATCCCTTTCATCTACCATATTGTACTCTTGATGAAGAACCTGTTCGTAATACCATTTTCTCTCTCATTTCTAGAGTATCTCGACACGATTATATTCTATCCACAATTCTAAACCTTATTCATCCGCTCGTTCCGACCGACAATCATCCGGAATAATGGAAGAAGTCAACGAGCTTCGTGCCCGAGTTGTCACCTTGGAAAATATGGTGCAAAACTTACCAGCTTCAGCAACATCACCGACACCAACAGTACCACCAACATCAACACCAGTACCACCAACAACCCAAGCTTCAAGATCACATGCCTCAACATCTCATTCTGTACCTCGAGTATAATCATCGTTCTACATGACGTTCTGCATCATTTATCTTCATTCGACATGGCGATTATGTAATCTAAAATGTTTTAGAGATTATATATTCTTGTTCTAACGATAAATCAAATGAGTCTAATATCATATTAACTCATTAAATCCATGATTACATCTGAAGAAAATATATATGTATATATGTTTTCATAAAGATTGTAATTAAAAATTCTTTTGTACAAACTGTTAATGGTGAAAATATTTTAACGGGTAGGTAATACCCGAGAAATATTTAGATTTCACATTAATAAGTTAAACTGTACATTCTTCGAATCTAATTCAACAGTCATTTACTATCCTACTTACATCCACAGATATACGTATCCGTTCACCTCAGAATAACCATTTTCATTCAATTTCATATTTGAATTTTGATCTATCAGAATCCAACAAGTGGCATAATGAAGAAAACATTGGACAAAATAAAATTTGTTAAAAACAAACAAATTAACTACGAGAAATTTTGTTAAGAATCCACGCTAATTATTCCTAGCTAACTGTTAATTCCGTATTACATTTTATTTATCGTAGTTTATTTATCACAATTTAAATTCTCGCAATTTTATATATCGTCATTTAATTTCTGTTATTTATTTTACGCAATTTAAATATCGGGACACGTATACAATGTTTTGACATATCATATTGACATCATCTATATATATTATTTGGAATAACCATGGACACTCCATATGCGGTAATGATCGAGTTAGCTATACAGGGTTGAGGTTGATTCTCAAATAATATATATACTTTGAGTTGTGACCGAGTCTGAGACATGTATACAATGGGTCACGATATGTATTAGTTATTTCGAATATTATATATTAAACTATATATGAATTATTGAACTACTAACAGTAGACTACTAACATTGGATAATTAAAATGAATTAAAATATTGATTATAACATATGAAACTAAACATTTCTTCAACTTTACCACTTGACTTCGTCTTAAACCTCATTTGTATCTTGACGATTACAATCTGCGTTCAAACCTTTCATGATTCTTGAAAACACCTCAATCGAGAGGATGAACCAACCGCACTTCATCTATGGAAGAAAAGATGGATGCATATAGTTATACACCTGAAAACACTCGGAACTTGAGTAAACGTTTAAACACGTATCTGTACTAGCTTCTTTGACGTTGTTATTACATAAAAATCACTTTACAATCCCTTTCCAAATTAGCCAATTTTGTCACAGCTCCATCAAATCAACTTCGACTTTCATTCGAATAAACCTTATTATAACTTTGATATATACGTTTTCTCTTTTCATAGTTACCGGGGAACCGTTTATATCCCACCACATTAGCAGTAAATTTACCAACAACATCATTGATCTTTGACTTAAACCGCTCCGAAAAAAAAAACATTATATTTGTTCATTAAAACCCTATCATATACTCATCCACAATGAGAATTTCCGTACCAATTACCAGAAATCAGCAATTAGTATTTTGAATCTCGCAGCGTTTCTACAGCAATAGTTATATATATATACATATAACATTTATCTCTTAGAAATATGATCTTCCATTCTGAAATTCTGAAAAAGCACCCAGTCTACGAATCAATACTCCAAATTTTAAAAATTTCTGATGATGCAACAAAAACTATAAACAACTTTAACAGTCGAATGTTTGATGATAAAGAATAGTATGTTAGCAAAGCTCGGAAAAGTTGGAATTGGAAAACAGATTGAGCAAACCATGAAGGAGGCCGTGGACAAATAACAAAGACTAAATCTGCCTTCAAAGAATCCAAATGATTCAGTATCTGCTGAAGTCATTAATGGATACCTTGTTCCTGACTCTAAATCTTTACGGACAAACCTTCTTCATCATTCATCGATATTAGAAATTCTAAGATATCATCGTGTCTTTCATTATAAATATCCTCGATATTTCTGAAAATATTTTCCATAACTATTCTTATCTGAAATCATTTATCTCCTCGGGTCATCTGTATTACATCATAAAGGAAACTGTTTAGTTTCTAAATTCTGTAAACCTTTGAGTTTAAATTATGAATGTTTTTGAAGTAGTGTTGGGAACTGAAGCATGAGTTAGTATAATATAATGACACTTGATCAACGTGATTATGTTACAGTAAGTCATGCTGAGTTTCTAATGGAACGTCATGATTCACAGACCCTAACGTCATCATGTGCCATATTACACGACTCTTACATTCTACTAAATCTCTAAACAAAATCAAGAACATATTTTCTTGATAATTCTGTCTTTTCCAGTGACTTCTGATAATTTGGCAAATGTTTTGGAAATATGAATTGAAGTATAAAAGATGAGAGTTGTGAAAATAATGAAACGAAAGAGGTTCATTTATAGTGGAAATATCCGACAGAGCAATCAAAACAGATTATCGTATTTAACCAAAGAAGATCCTAATTTCCTTAATTATCAAAGAATCAAATCTTATCACAAAGATTTTCTCCAAATCCCTTGAACTCCGGAAATCAACCATATCTACGTCAAAGGATATGACGAAACATTATTTTCTCATTTCACTAATTTGTGATAGCTTCACTTATACTCTTCGCGTAATCGAATTGTTTTATCCATATTACTCAAATGATGATAAAGCCCTAATTTCTAGCTCGTATGCGTCATGAAAACATACTTATTGTCAGCCATGACCATCTCAATCAAATTTCGGGACGAAATTTCTTTAACAGGTAGGTACTGTGACGACCCGGAAATTTTTGACCAAATTTAAACTTAATCTTTATATGTTTCCGACACGATACGCAAAGTCTGTAATATTGAGCTTTAAAAATTTTGGAACTATGTTCATATATTCAATTGACCTTCGACCATTCCCGACGATTCACGAACCACTATTTGTAATATATATATATATATATATATATATATATATATATATATATATATATATATATATATATATATATATATATATATATATATATATATATATATATATATTACTTATGATAAATTAAAATCTTATATGAGTTAATTATGTAACTAAAATAATATATGATATTATTATTATCTATATATATAAATAAAGTATATAGAATATATAAATAGGGTTTCGAAGTTATTTAGTAAACGAATGTAATGCTCAATTGTCATTTGATTGATAGTAAACAAGCTAAAAAGAAACTTATGTGATTTTAAAATAGACGGTTAGCCGAAAATGGGTAATATAAATTTTAGGCTTATTAAAAATATATTTAGGAACTATTTGTTGAATTTTAAAACTTTTTATATTTTACTTGGGATTGGGAGTGAATAATTAATGTAATTTTTATTTAATAATTAATGATCGAATTTTATACCATAATGACCAAAATAAATAAATATGGTTAATTTTAAAATATGTGATTTTTCTGAACACTTTTATCCGCCACTAATTTCGCACAATAAACAGTCTGTCAAAATTGTCGGTAGGTTAAAACAAACTTGTGGCTACTTTGTTATTTGGGTTACTATTCGACACTATTTATGATAATTGATTATTTGATTATATTATTGTATCGTTTTGTTTCTTTTCATTTATCTATATTATATGTAGATATACTAGTGTGATATGATAATCAAACACCAACACAACCTTACCATCCTTCCACTTCTACTATCTATTTCTTTTTTGAGTTCGATAACCACAGCCTACTCGTCACCTTGCACTCTCTCCATCTCCTCTTCGTGAAATTACCAAACCCCGACAACCACTTTGATAACCCATCTTCACTACCACCCCTCGTTGATCACAACACCATCTTCTCGATCAACCCAACCAAGAACCACCACCTTTGCAACCTTCATCACCATTATGAAACACACTTAATCGCCCACCTTAGCTCTTCTCCTTCGTGAACCCATCACCCGACACCCTACAGCTACAACATCATCGAACTACTTGCCTTCGCTACTGCTACTTAATGTTTCTAGTTGGTTCGATCACCATAACACCTTTGCGATTGTTCGAAGGGTAACACTACCCTATAAACATCACCCAAAACCTGCTACTTTGTTGCTTTCTTGTACGAATAACAATCCAAAACTAAATACAATCTCATCATCGACAACCATCATCAAAAGCTGCTGTTCAGTTCTGTGGGATGGCCGGAACTCATTGACCATCATCACCTTCAGCTCTCTTCATGTTGATTTGCTATCCGATCATCAACATCAAACAAACACAAACCCTATTCGTTAACCACCTCTATTTCCTTCATCAAATAACCTATAACATCACCACCAAACTCGCTGTTAGTTTGCTATTTCTACTACTACTTCATTATCAAAATCGCAACCATGACACCACCATATTCACGTTAGTCTGCTATTGCTATTCGAATAATTATGTTTTCTTGTTATTCGAAACCCAATCAATGAAACCCACTTCCTAATACCATTCCAGTCACCTAATTAAACACCACCCCAAAACCTTCACTTTGATCAACTGTTACCGTCGTCTTGCTTAATATTCAAGCTGCAACTGCAGCTGTTGTTTCGGCTGGCGGTAAATCGAACCACACACATACCCATACACCATTTTCGTATTACAATTAAAGTTATAACACTTTGATTTTTTTTTTTTAAAGAATGATATACAAGTGGGTAGTGGAATGATAAAGTTAATGGGGTCATTTTATGAAAACGATTTTTTTATTCTTTTCTTTACTAGCTTAACGATCTGGGAATTTTAGTTATATGTTGGGCCGTAATATTTACTTGGGACGAATTCCCTTATTCTGTTTTGGGCCGAGATCCATTAATTTCCATTGGGCCGAAATCCACTCTTGTTGCTGGTCTGGGTACGTAACCGTTCATGTTACTGTTTAATATCCGAAGCCTAAAAATCAAAAAAAACAAATGTTTCATTTCTTGCTTTTGTCGTGGCTACAACCTTGTGACTTCTGCTGCACGTTTTCATTTATGTTATGGCTAAACGAAAAGAATGTTGATAATGCTTGATGGGTAATTAAAGAATGATGGTGATGAAATTATGGAGAAGATGATAAACTGATTTGTATATGATAAATAATTTGGCATGCGAATTATTACATGAATGTAATGAGTGGTTCAGTGGTTTGGAAAGGTATTTGTGAAAGGAAAGGTCTTGGGTTCGAGTTTGGACTGTGGCATTTCTTTTTAGAATAATAAGCTGAAGAAGAACACACAGAAACATTAGTTCAAAGGATTTAAAGTAGGAGATAACTAAGAAAGGTTACATGCAGAACAATGGTTTGGTACGTTATCGGGACGTCGCGGGTTCAAACCCGGACATGGGCATTTTTTTAGGACTACTTCTTTGAGGTAGTTTACTTATTACTCATTATTATTATTACTACTATTATTATTATTATTAATATTATTATTATTGTTATTATCATGAATAATGTTGTTATTGTTAATATTAGTATTATAATTATTATTATAAGTATCATAAATGTTATTATATTTATTATCATAAATATGAGTATTATATCTATTATTATTATTACTATGAGTATTACTTAAGATATTATTATTAATTTTAAAACTTTAATATTATTATCATTATGATGAAAAGGCTTATTATTATTATCATTACAAAAATAGTACAAATTATTATTATTTTTGTAAATATTAGTATTAGTATCTTTTTATAAATAATAGAATTGTTAATATTAACATAAGTATTATTATATTATCACGAGTATTATTATTATGTAATTACTAAAATCAGTATCATAACTATCATTAACAGTAAAATTAATATTTTACAAGTATTATTATTAATATCATTGTTATTATCATTAATAAAGTTATTACTAACATAAGTATATTATTAATGTTATTATCATTATTTTACTAATATTAACTTAGTATAATTAGAACTATTGTCTTGATATATAAATGAAATACATATATATATATATATATATATATATATATATATATATATATATATATATATATATATAACATAACAAAATATTTTATTATATAAAAGGAATATATGAAATATAAATACATTACTAATATAAAAATAATATCATTAATTGGTTATATATGTAAGCTTATTCGATAACGATTATGTGTATTAATATATATACACAAATGATATAAGTTCGTGAATCCGAGGCCAACCCTACGTTGATCAGTTGTTCAATGTCATCATATGTATTTTTACTACAAAATACAGTATTATGAGTTTCATTTGCTCCCTTTTTAAATGCTTTTGCAATATATATTTTTGGGACTGAGAATACATGCGCTGCTTTTATAAATGTTTTACGAAATAGACAAAAGTAATCGAAACTACATTCTATGGTTGAATGATCGAAATGGAATATGCCCCTTTTTAGTTTGGTAATCTAAGAATTATGGAACAGACACCCTAATTGACGCGAATCCTAAAGATATATCTATGGGCACTAACAAGCCCCAGTTTGAGAATTTGAACTGCTTTAGTACTTCGAATTTATCATGTCCGAAGCGAGTCCCGAAATGATGGGGATATTCTATATGCATCTTGTTAAGGTCGGTTACCAGGTGTTCAAACCATATGAATGATTTTTATCTCTATGTATGGGACGTATATTTATGAGAAATGGAAATGAAAATCTTGTGGTCTATTAAAATGATGGAAATGATCGATTATGTTAAACTAATGAACTCACCAACCTTTTGGTTGACACTTTAAAGCATGTTTATTCTCAAGTATTAAAGAAATCTTCCGCTGTGCATTAGCTCATTTTAAAGATATTACTTGGAGTCATTCATGGCATATTTTGAAAGACGTTGCGTTCGAGTTGTTGAGTTTATCAAGATTATTTTTAAGTCAATTATAGTTGGATGTATTATGAAATGGTATGCATGCCGTCAACTTTCGATGTAAAGAAAGTTTGTCTTTTAAAAATGAATGTAATGTTTGTAAAATGTATCATATAGATGTCAAATACCTCGCGATGAAATCAACTATTGTGAATCGTTTATAATGTATATGAACGGAGTATTTCATAATTAGTGGTAATTAAAACGTTCAACTAATTCAATAATAATCCACAGAACTTCTGTCTGCATAATAATTCATTCGAGGAATGTTTTATTTGTGTCTATCTCGTCAAACATTTTAAAAGCATCTCAGTCTAAAAATATTGATTTCAAAGGCATTTAATAAAACAGTTGTAAATCAGTTATAAAGCAGCGCATGTATTCTCAGTCCCAAAAATGTAAAAAGTAAAAGGGAATCAAATGAACTCACAATACGATATTTTGTAGTATAATATGCATACGACGGAAACTGAACAATGCAGAGTTGGCCTCGGATTCACGAACCTATATCATTTATGTATATATTAACACATATAATGGTAATCGAACAAATTTATATATTATTAGTGATTTAATTGTTATTTTAATTATGTGTTTCATTAATAATTTAATTAATTATATTTATTTAATATACTTTAGATAAATAATAAAAAAAAATATATTAGTATAGTAATGTTATATGTAATAATTATATTTTACATAAATAATATTTTTTGTAATAGTAATAATAAAACTAATGGTGATATTAGTAATACAAATAATGATAATAATAATAATAATAATAATAATAATAATAATAATAATAATAATAATAATAATAATTTTAATGTTAAAAATAATAACGATGATAATATTAATAATAATAATACTTATATTAATACTGATAATGATACGATAATAATAATTGTAATGGTAATAGTAATACTACCTCAAAGAAGTAGCCCTTAAAAAACTGCCCAAGTCCGGGTTTGAACCCGCGACCACCCGCTAACCCAATAATATCCTTAAACCATTGAACCGTTTCATTTTTCCTAATTTCTATCATTATCAATACCGTATACACCTTTGTTCAACTCATCATCACCATACGCTTATTATCACAACATCACGATTTTCATTATGATCAACATTCAACCATGATCACCTCGTCTCTGTAACATCGTCTATCTATCTTTCTGAACATCAGTGTGTATCTTTATAGCTAACATCATCTAGCCTACACAAATGAGTTTTGGGTTTCGGCCCATGTAATACCCAAAACATGGCAGCCCACTTCGATAATTAACTTAACCATTTACGACCCAAATTACATTGGCCCAATAGTGTCATTGAAGCCCGATGTTGCATTTGTTAAATTAAATTAAGGAAGCTGATGTCTTGTATTTAGAATCCAAAGTATATGTCCCTATCATCTTTATTAGCATAATACACATATCATCTAATCATGATCATACCTAACATCATCATCACATACAACATCGCTTTTCTTTTCCTCAACATCATCACTTAAAATCACCTTAAACTATTTCGGTAACCCAATCCTTCGCATAATCATAGAATCTCTTCATCACTCGATTTTTTTTGGGTTTATCATTATCTTCATTCATTTAATTCCAACAGAAAAGCAAAACGCGAGTTACATTCCAAGCCTAACAATTCAACTGGATCATCTTGATCAGATAGGAATATACGGACCAATTCAAAAAGGAATGGCAGTCCAAATGATTAACTCGGTCCAACAGGGTTCACGGCCTAAAAAAATAATAATATGGTGAATGGAAACTTACTCGATTTTTTGGATACCAGTATGTTACACCTTTATGATATCATCCACGTCATTTTCCATGATTTGAATCATAACACTAAATGGCTCCCTCCCAATTTGTAATAATGCTAAAGCATACTGTTATACTAGTACTTTATCTTTTATTTGTTTAATCTATTAACCTCATTATAAACACACTCTTATCTTTCATGACCCGTCCTAATTCATCCACGTCATTTTCCTCAACATAATGTTAATGATAATATTATTAGTAATAATAATAATATTACAACAAGTTATATATCAAATTCATATCTATAGATTATATATTTAAAATAATGTTAATATCACTAGTATTGACATTAGTATTAGAAGTAATAACACTGTTATTTTAACAACTATAGTTATACTTGTATTACATATATGTATTATTACTTATGTAATATTTATTATTCATATAATATATCATATATAACTTTTATTGATTAATTATTATTTCTAAGAGATTTATACATATTACAATATATTAGAAAATCATATATATTTATATATAGATTCACTTCTCTTAATTACTTAATGATTCTGTTTTATTATCATACATTTTTAACTCAAGTGATTAAATTATATTTTATTAATTCAAATAAATATATGTATACTTATATTTATAATTATATTTATAATTATATTTATAATTATATATATATATACATATATATATATATATATATATATATATATACATATATATATATATATACATATATATATATACATATATATATACTACTTATGTAATATTTATTATTCATATAATATATCATATATAACTTTTATTGATTAATTATTATTTCTAAGAGATTTATACATATTGCAATATATTAGAAAATCATATATATTTATATATAGATTCACTTCTCTTAATTACTTAATGATTCTGTTTTATTATCATACATTTTTAACTCAAGTGATTAAATTATATTTTATTAATTCAAATAAATATATGTATACTTATATTTATATTTATATTTATAATTATACATATATATATACATATACATATATATATATATATATATATATATATATATATATACATATATATATATATACATATATATATATACATATATATATATTTACAATGGTTCGTGAATCGTCGGGAATGGCCAAAGGTTAATTGAATGTATGACAATAGTTCAAACTTTTTGAGACTCTACATAATAGGCTTTGCTTATCGTGTTGAAATTAGATGAAGTTTAAGTTTAAATTTGGTCGGAAATTTCCGGGTCGTCACAGTACCTACCCGTTAAAGAAATTTCGTCTCGAAATTTGAGTGAAGTGGTCATGGTTAACAATTAAAATATTTTCATGACGAATATGATTTGATAAATAGAGTTTTATCATCATTGAGTTATATGGATAGAACAATTTGATTATTTGACAAGTACGAATGAAGCCATCACAAAAGAATGGATTGAATAAAATAAGTTTAGTCATAACTTTTGACATAGTCATGGTTGAATTTAGGAAAATAAGGTTCGTCATAACTTTTGACGTTGTCTCGATTGAATTCCGGAATTCAAGGGATTTTAAAGAAAATATTCTAAATCTAAAAGATTTGATTCTTCGGCGAATAAAAAATTAAGATTCTCTAATTAAATGCGGAGATCTGCCTTGATTTTTCTATAAGATATTTCACTATAAATTAACTTCTTCCATTCCGTTACTTTTACCATCCTTATACCCAATTCCCAAATTCAAAAGTTTATGAAAATGCTAAATCCAGTTCTGATCCTTGTCCTTATCCTTACTATCGCAACAATCATTCTCCTTTTCCAACTTCCACCGGAACAATCTGTTTACTTCTACTATTACCTTGGGGTAATACTATTCTTAATTATACCGTGTCTTTATATTGCTATTCGTATTAATATCCACGGTTTGTAACCTCCGCGTTGTTATTGGGCTTTATATTTTCTCTTATATTTTGTAGCTCTTTGCCTTTTTATTCTCCTCTCGACCTCTAGTAAAGCGAGTAATGGTCCAGAATTCGTAAGTATGGAGTTTTGAATGAACTTAATGTTCTAAACAAGAAAGAACGTAATAGCACAATTTGATTTGTCAAATTTCCTGAATCACTGAGAATAGAACTATCAAGAATATACTTTCTTGATATATTCAGAAGTTATGTAGAATGAAAGAGTTATGTAACATGGCACGTGATGACGTTATGGTCTGTGAATCATCACGTTCCATTAGAAACTCATCATGACTTACTGTAATATAATCACGTTGATCAAGTGTCATTATATTATACTAACTCATGCTTCAGTCCCCGACACTGCTTCAAAAACATTCATATTTTAAGCTCAAAAGTTTACAGAATATAGAAACTAACAGTTTCTATATGATGTAACACTGATAGCACGAAGAGATTAATGATTTCAGATAAGAATAGTTATGAAAATATCTTCAGAAATATGGAGGATATTTATAATGAAAGATACGATGATATCTTGGAATTTCTAATATCGAAGGATGGTGAAGAAAATTTGCCCGCAAGAGTTTGGAGTCAGAAGCAAGGTATTCGTTAAAGATTTCATCAGCTTTTTCAAAACTCAGAAAATTGATTCATAGACTAAAGCGCTTTTCAGAAATTCAGAATTGAAGTTTTGTAAATCCAGGAGATATATATATATATATATATATATATATATATATATATATATATATATATATATATATATATATATATATATATATATATATATATAATTGTTGTCGTAGAATCTCTGAGGAATTCGAGATTATCGATTGATGCCTTCCGGTATTTGGTATGGTAATTATCGTTACAAGATGCCGATGAGTTCATGATAAGACTTCAATAGATAAATATAGTGATTTGTCAGAGAGATTTAAACCAAGGAGTAACGAGGTTGCTTGTACATCTGCTGGTAATATGGGGGAATATAAAAGGTTCTCCGGTAACAAGAAAAGATTATAATAAGATTGTTTCGAACGAAAAGTCGAAGTTGACTTGCTGGAGCTGTGACAAAACTGACTATTGTGAAAAAGAATTGCAATGTTATTTTCTGTAATAATAATGGCAAAGGAGCTAGCACAGATACGTATTAAACGTTTACTCAGTTTCCGAGTGTTTTCAGGTGCATAACTATATGCATCAATCTTTTCTTCCGTAGATGAAGTGTGGTTGGTTCATCCTCTCGATTGAGGTATTTTCAAGAATCATGAAAGGTTTGAATCGCAGATGATAATTGTCAAGATACAAATGAGGTTTAAGATGAAATCAAGTGGCAAACTTGAAGAATTGTTTAGTTTCATATGTTATAATTCAATATTTTAATTCATTTTAATTGTCCAATGTTGGCAGTTCACAGTCGATAGTCCACAGTTAACAGTCCAATAATTCATATATAGTTTAATATAAAATATTTGAATTAATTAATATGTATTGTGACCCGTGTACATGTCTCAGACTCGATCACAACTCAAACTATATATATTATTGTAGAATCAACCTCAACCCTGTATAGCTAACTTCAGCATTACTGCATATAGAGTGTCTATGGTTATTCCAAATAATATATATAGATGCGTCGATATGATATGTCAAAACCTTGTATACGTGTCCCGATATTTAAAGTGCGTAAAATAAATAACAGAAATTAAATGACGATAAATAAAATTGCGAGAATTAAAATTGCAATAAATAAAATGCGATAAATAAATTGAGATAAATAAAAGGTAATACGGAATTAACAGTTAGCTAGGAACAGTTAGCTAGGAATAGTTAGCGTGGATTCTTAACAAAATTTCTCATAATTAATTTGTTTGTTTCTAACAAATTTTATTTTGTCCAATGTTTTCTTCATTATGCCACTTATTGAATTCTGATAGGTCAAAATCCAAATATGAAATTGAATGAAAATGGTTATTCTGTGGTGAACGGATACGTATATCTGTGGATGTAAGTAGGATAGTAAATAACTGTTGAATCAGATTCGAAGAATGTACAGTGTAACTTATTATTGTGAAATCTAAATATTCCTCAGGTATTACCTACCCGTTAAAATATTTTCACCATTAACAGTTTGTACGAAAGAATTTTCAATTACAATCTTTATGAAAATATATATACATATATATTTTCTTCGGATGTAATTATGAATTTAATGAGTCAATATGATATTAAACTCATTTGATCTTTGGTTTGAGCTAGAATAAATAATCTCTAAAACTTTTAGAAACCACATATTCTTCGCAGAATATTTCTTCAATGAAGTTATGAATTAATACTTCATCGTTCATTGTTGTTGGTACTCCTTGGTATCTATGGTGCGTATGATGTTGATGTTCGTGTGACAGATTGTGAAGTTGAGGTGTGCGATGCAATTGTTGTTGGTGGTGGTAATGGTATTGTTGGCGTTGATGATGGTGGTACTGGTTATGTTGCTGGTGCTGCTGCTGGTGTTTGTAACCTTTGCACCATATTCTCCAAAGCCACTACCCGAGCACGAAGCTCGTTTACTTCTTCTATTACATCGGGGTGATTGTCGGTTCAGACGAGCAGATAAATATGATCTAAAATTTGGTATAATATATAATCGTGATGAGATACTCTGGAAATGAGAGAGAAAATGGTATTTTGGATAGGTTCGCCGGTAAGTGCTTCAGGTTCTTCGCCAAGAGGGTATAACAACCCGTCCTTATCCACCTGGACGAAGTCATCAACATTTGGTCCCATTGCGATGATCGACTCCAAGTAATGTCCTTAAAATGAGCAAATGCACAGCGGAAGACTTAATTCGTACCTGAGAATAAACATGCTTAAAAGTGTCAATCAAAAGGTTGGTGAGTTCATAGGTTTATCATAACAATCTTTTCAATATATTAATAGACCATAAGATTTCATTATTTATAAACATAATACACTCGCAAGTGTATGTAAAGCATTCTAAGTGGTTGAGCACTTGGTAACCATACTTAACATTTAATCAACGTCGCATATTCCATTTATTATGAAATCTCACTACACCGTACCAAGTGTAGTCACCAAAACGAAGTACTGTGCAATCGTTGTATACTGGTGGTCCAGTCCGGTTGGGGTTGTCAGGCCCGATAGATCTATCAACAGGATTCGCGTTTACAATACCCATGTAAATAGTAGTTACCAAGCTACAGGGAAATATGCCAGTGGTACAACTCAACGTAGAATATATTTTTAAGTACTTGTGTCTATTTTGTAAACATGTATAAAAGCAGCGCATGTATTCTCAGCCCAAAAATATATATTGCAAAAGCAATTAAAAAGGGAGCAAATGAAACTCACCATACTGTATTTTATAGTAAAAATACATATAACAACATTGAACCACTAAACAATGCAAGGTTGGCCTCGGATTCACGAACCTATATCATGTATATATGTATTAACACACATAATTGTAATCAAACAAATATATATTGTTAGTGCTATGATTTTTATTTTTAATCATGTGTTTCATTAATAAGCTATTTAATTACATTTATTTTGTATACTTTAAATAAATAATTATAATATAGTTTTATTATGTATGTTTTTATATGATCAATTTTTATTGTAATTATAATAATAATATAATAAAATAATGATATTTATAATAGTAATAATAATAAAAATAATATTAAATATAATAATAAAATCATATTTAGTAATAATAATGATAATGATATTTTTAATAATAATAATAATGATAAGTTTAATAAAAATGCTAATTTGATTTAATGATAATTTTACTAAAAATGATAACTTCAATAAAAATGATAGTTTTTAATAAAAATGATAATTTTAACAATAATGATACTAAAATAAAAGGTTGTATTGTTTTTTTTACAATAAAAATTATAGTTTTAATAATAACTCTTAATATTAATAATGCTTAATAATAATAATACTTGATAATAATTAATGTTAATAGCAAAAATAATATTAATAATAATAATAGTCATAATATTGATAGTAATGATAATAATAATAATAATAATAATAATAATAATAATAATAATAATAATAATAATAATAATAATAATAATAATAATAATAATAATAATAATAATAATAATAATAATAATAATAATAATAATAATAATAATAATCATAATAATAATAATAATAACAATATAAATAGATATGGAAGTATATACCCTTTAAAAGTTATCCTAAAAAGAATTGTGCCTTGTGAGACTCGAACCCATGACCTCTCGAACACCCGAAAACACCCTTAACCATTTATCTGTTTCGTTTTATCTGAACAAATCACAGACCTAGTTTATTTAACCCGTTTTATATTTCATTCCGGCCCAATTACCCTATAACGGCCCAACAGACTAATATGTATAAACCTCGGCCCAAAGTATATCTTCGGCCCAACTGACGAAAAGGAAGTGTTGTGGCCCGTTAGAAATCATTTAACCTAAATGAAACCCGATGCAAAAAGGATTCAATTCTTTTTTTTCTTTTCCCCAACCGACAAAATCAAAAGCAATTCCTAAATCGTGTCTTTCACTTTACACTCTGTACATACACCTATTCCCACTTCCATCAATCATTATCATCATGTCTCCATTTGTATAAACTCATCATCAATTATCGTTATTCATTAACATTATCAAGATTATTTTATTTCGTCTTCTCTCATCATCGTTAACAGGAAATATATAAAGAAACAGAAGCCTACAACTGCAGCAGTAGTAGCGATCGATAAAGGTGGCTGTCGATTTTCGTTTGGGGTTTAACAAAAATATATACACAGTAGCTAGATATCGGTTGCAGTTGTAGTAATGGATGTTGCAGCAGACCCATTTAATTATCTTCATTCTTTACTTGAACAGAATCTAATACGAACGAACAGTAGCATCTAAAGTATCGGCTGCAGGAGTGATTTGGGATGGTTATGTTTTTGTTTGGTGGTCGTTGGCCTAAAGAGAGAAGTGATTGTGGTGGAGGATCATGATGGGGATGAAGTTTGACGAGGGTGGTTGCTTGCGGGTGAGAGAAGAAAGAAAAGAAAATTACAATGTGAATGTGGAGATGGTGGGCTATGGTGGTGATAAGTAATCGTAACAGAAACATAATAGTAATGTAAATGGGTTTTGATTGTGGTTGTTCTACAGTCACAAGTTTATTTGTGGTGTTCGTATGGTGATGTTTTGATGAACTCGAACAGGAAACAGATAACCACGAATAGCAAGTAATGATATAAGCTTAATAATGATGATTATATATGATGGTTTTGATATTGGGTTTGTTAATTATCAACACAAATAAATAACAGGAGCATCGGTAGTAGCAGTAAATGGGGATGGTTTCAGAGTGGATTCTCGATGAGATGGTGTCAAGGATGGTTCAAGGTGGTGGTGATAAAGGTGATCGAGGTGATGAAGTGAAAAAGTGGTATTTTAATGATGGTTTGGTGTCGGTTCTCGGTTCTTTGAACAAGAAGGATGCTTATGGTGGTGTGATCAGTTTGATGAAAACAATAGTTTAATCGAGTTGTAGCTTGTATATCGAGTAGGTTATGATGATTAGTTGATGATGGGAGTGATGATAGTTGTTTAGGTGATCGTAGAAGGTGAGTAGACTAGAGAAAGAAATATGAAACGGGTTTTTGGTTTATCCATCTTGCATATGTATTAGGTGTATATATATTAGATAGTTAGAATGATACTTTAGGTATGATAGATATATAGTGAGCAGACAAAGACAAAGTTTTAATTTCATTCATTCATAAACACGTAATACATTCAATTACGGATTCATTTAGTCAGTGTAAATCTAAAAGTGAAAAGCAAAATTTTTAATATAATATATCTATAAAGATTTTAAAACGTGTTTTAACAATAGTAGTCTGTAAAATATCTACCGACAGTTTATTCCGGATGATTGTATTGTGTCCATTGCTAAACAGTTACGATATAAAAGTGTTCCTAAAAATCCCAAACTTTAGATTAAATATAATTAATTATGTCACTCATTAACTGTTTGAAACCTGATCGAAAAGGTTAATCCATTATATGTTTTTAATTCCAATTAATCTGTACTGAGTATTAAAATCTAACTCAGGGTATTAAATTCTATTAATTAAATCTTATTTCAAAATATTATATATATATATATATATATATATATATATATATATATATATATATATATATATATATATATATATTTATTTATTTATTTATATTTATTTTTATATGCTTATTTATATCTAAATACAAATAATCGTTCGTGAATCGCCGGAAATAGTCGATGGGTAAATGAACTCATGAAACAGTTCAAAATTTTTGAGACTCAACCTTACAGACTTTGCTTATTGTGTCAAGAATATTAAATCGTATCGAGAGTTTCGTTTAAAATTAGTCGGAATTTTTCGGGTCGTGACAGTACCTACCCGTTAAAGAAATTTCGTCCCGAAATTTGATCGAGGTCGTCATGACTAACACTAAAAATGTTTTCATTATTGATTAATATAGATAAAACGATTCGATCATGTGAAGCGTACGAGTGAAGCTATCACAAAAGAGTGAAAAGTTTCGTCTTAACTTTTGACGTAGTCACGGTGGATTTCTGGAATTCAAGAAATTGAAGGAAATCTTCTATTCAGAAAGAAAATGAAATAGCACGATTTATTAGCAAACTGTTGGAATTACGGAAGAACAAAAATATCAAGGAAATATTTCCGTGATATGCTTAGAAATTAAGTAGAATGAAAGAGTTATGTAACATGGCACATGATGAGGGTATGATCTGTAAATCATCATCACGTTCCATTAAAAATTTAGCATGACTTACTGTAATATAACCACGTTGGCCCGGCGTCATTATATTATACTAACTCATGCTTCAATTCCCAACACTACTCCAGAAATCATTCATAATTTAAACTCAAATTTTAAAGAACTTCAGAAACTAAAATAGTTTCCGTTATGATGTAACATAGATAGCACGAGGAGATAAATAATTTCGGACAAGAAGAGTTATGAAAATATTCTCAGAAATATCGAAGATATTTATGATGATATTTTGGAATTTCTAAGTTCGAAGGTTGATGAAGAAAGATTTTCCACAAGATTTAACATGACTTCGGGGCAAGATAATTGATGAAGATTTCATTGGATCCAGAATTACCTGGATTCTTTGAACATAGGGTTTGGTCCTTGTATTTGTTCTTTGTTTCCTTCATGGTGTGCTCAATCCGATTTTCAGTACTAAATTTTCTATCGAGCATTCCAAACACTTCCTTCTTTATCATCAACTTTTGGCCATTAAGACCATCTACAACATGCTGCTTCGTCAGCATTTTCAAAGTTAATGGATCTGGATCATCGGTTATCAAACCGAAGTGGTTTCAGGAGAATTGTGTTTTTAGATGATTAAACGCTGATGGTAATATGGTGGAATATAAAAGGTTTTCCGGTAACGAAGGCGAAAAGACTATGTATATATCACAGTTATAATAAGGTTAGTCCGACTGAAAAGTCGAAGTTGACTTGCTAGAGCTGTGACAAAAATTGCTACCTTGATGTCAGTTGAATAGTGCCAATTGATGTAGACAACACAGGAAACTATCATGTTTGTAATGGAGAACGATTTGTCTAAGTATTGTGTGCTGCTCCAGCCTCTGCAAGTTCTTCGGTTACTGGTTCTTCTTTAAAAGCTCGTGCTGGTTCTGCATACATTCTACGCTGGTCAGAAGTAACCTTGAAACTTGGTCTATCTTGTGATGATAGTGAAGGCAGTACACTTAACACTTAAACACAAGATACAATATAGTTTTACAAATAAATAAACTTATGCTGACCTGCACATTACAACTAGTTTGTACAATAATGTTTTTTCATAATTAAATCCTTAATTTGACAGGAGACTTAACAAATTAGTTGGGCTACAATTGGGTCGAAACTGGACTAAAATTGGGCAGAAATTGGGCCGTGAACAGTGCTGAAATTGCCTCTCCAAATGTATATAAGTATAATGTGTTTTATGATTGTCATCCAAATTATCAAATCACCCATAAAAATAAGGTAACTAGTACCAATTGACTAAGACCGGTAATAGCGGGCGACCCCTAATGGTCAAAGAGGAGGCCTTGAGGGTTTTGGGTATGGAGTGAGGAATGAAAAAGGTCCAACCCATGACAAAATTCACATTAGATGGACAAAACGTGTCTTGACATGTGGGCCTTAAATGACATCCTTGGGCCAATGTACTAATAGTTCAGTGGTATCCGGTACCTTTGAAGTCGGGATCCGTCATATGGAAGCTTTGAACTTAAAATAGGCGCAACTTCAATCTCCACTCGCGGAAAGAAGTTACCACTCTTGTGGCAGTGCGATGATCGTTGCTCCTGTCACATGTATGGGAACTCGTTGGAGGTAATTTTTCGGCAGCCGACTCTTTCGGTGTGGGTTTGGCGGGTTTTCAAAGGAAACATAGAGTTGGGGAGTCGCTACCAAATATACACCTTTTGAACATAAAATGACATCTTTGCACTTAATTAATGATTTGTTGACCGATCTCATTACGATCTATTAACCGAATAATTTATTTTCCACAGTTACTTTAGTGCCTACATTATATTGTTCAGTTACATAGGGGTTGTGCATATTTCCAGGTCGATGTTCTCTCGTTTAGTATTGCAATGTTAGCAAAGTCCTTGGTGAAGATACCCAATTAAAAATAATCCATCACTGAACTCGAACTCACAATTTGAAGACACATGAATTATCTCGATACCACTAAGTCACATGCCCTTTTATGTTGTGACTAAGATATTAACTATGAGTAGAACTATAAAGCTTTAAGTCTGGTTAGGAGGTTGTATGCATAGTGTGGACGATTTTAACCACTCGACCCATATGCCCCGTGTTGGATCGATAGCCAAAAACATGTCCTACATACAAGCCAAAAGTCCTTTAATACTCTAAAATATGTAGATTTACTTTTTTCTTTGTCCGATATGGGACTTTGATTTGCACCCCAACACTCCGTTCCCATAACAAACAAAAAATGATTGTGCGTAGGAATAAATGTCAAAACATAAGTGTTAAAGTGCAAGTCGGGTTAATATTAGAAATTGGGATCCGAGTTTATAAAACAGGCTTAAGAGTGAAAGATAACCAATCAAATATAAATACCATAATGAGTCACAATTGTCATATCTAAACCAGATTAATAATCTAAATCTGCTATTTTTTTTTTAAAGCAAGTTGTGAGCATCACTCAGAGGAGTATTAACCACCTTCGCGATCATTTGACACGCACGCTTTCGGAAGAAAACCCGAATTACATTACAGAAACGTGATCCTTAAACTATCCAGAGGAGCAGGCGGCGGGTTTGAATCCTGGATGGATCCGGGAGGAAACCTCCTCAAAATGAATCTGGAGTTTCATGCTTCAGGAAGATTAATTAAGATGGTGAGTTGAGCAACACTCAAACTCACGATCTCAAACCTTAGCCCCAAACGCAAGAAATGAGAATACCACTCGGCTAGAAGCGCGTTAGTTAATCTAAGTATATGATACTAGTAACCGGTATGAAGGTGGGATAACTTTCCTGTATACTACTGGAATTTTAGAATTTAAAGCTGTTAAATTAATCTTAAATTCTAGAAAACGCAAGGACATATAACTTTAGTTGGGTTAATAATCCACAATGCAATCAGTGTTCCTAGCATATTACTTTCCAGATAGAGAAATTTAGAGAAATTAGTTTTTTTTTTTTAAGAAAAAAAAAAAGCAAAATTGAAAAAAACACCCATTTCGTGCAGTTATTACATTTAGGAACAAATTCAATGTCATTTTTATGGTATCATTGCCCTGTACCAAACATACCCAAATTTGCAACAACAGTTGACAAAAACTAAGAATGCAATCCCCTGTGCAGATGCTATTCCTTTTTATTTAAATTCTCAAGTCATAAATAACACAAACCACCACAACATAGCTAACATGGGGTTCACAGCAGACACATAAAGTCTCATAACAATTATGTTAACAACCAACTCTTTAAAAACATAAAAACTTTTAAAAAGATAACAGAAAATAGATATTCAAATGTGAAGAATCGGCTATGAAAAAGCCATCATCATCATCATCATCATCATCAATGATTTCTTCACCTAAATGATTCTGGTCGCTTTGGTTTGCTCTGAACGATAGCTTCAATCTTCTCCATAACATCAGGTGTAAGCTTAGGAATGACATCAATCGCCTTCATGTTTTCTATAATCTGATTATCATAATAACACAAAGGATTAGAGTTGAGAAATTGTAATATTTTAGAACAAGAATGTTTAGTCAATGTTGATATGAAGGATGTGATCTGACCTGATACTCCTTGGTGGCGCCAGTAATAACAGATGAAACGTTAGGGTTTGCAGCACACCATGCAATTGCAAGCTGAGACATGGGTACATCTAGCTCATGCGCAATTGGTTTCAAGTTCCTAACTTTATTCAGCACGCCATCCACCAATGATCTGCTTGCCAAATTCTGCAAAACAAACATTGCAATTTGAAACCTTAAAAAAAAGTGAATGGAACCTTTTCATTTGGTAAATTATATTCCCATTGCTAATAACAACTAAATGTTTGACATGCAGATAGTTCATGTAGTGTTATAACTATTTCTTGAGCGTCTAAATACCGTCAACAATAACAAAGTCATAAACTTCTTGGAATCATAACTAATTTGGGACAAATTACTGCGAATGGAAAACTTCCCAGAAATTGAAGTTTTGGAATTATGATTGAATAACCCAAAATGTAAATTATTACGAGTACAACTTTCATAAGGTAAATTGTAAGTCCTTGAGCGGAGGTAAATTGTAAGGCATCCTTATCAAAGCTAGGCTGTTGCTTGAGTTAGCATACACAATTAATAATCTTTGAATCTGATCTCTTTCTAACTTGTACAATTGGCTGAAATCCATAGTGTTCTATCCAATATAAGAAGAAAAAAATAAAGTATTTGAAAGCAAGATACTGCTTAGTTCGCTTAGATCCTAAAAAGGGATGACATTTCAAATATATATGCAACAACAAATGCCAAGTGGTAATTTCAACCTAATTGAACATTGAGTTGTAGCTCAGCTGGTAGTGGTCTGCCTCTCTTAGCGAGAGGTCAGGAGTTCGATTCTGCTGGAGTTCGATTCTGCTGGACTGCAACATTGCACTCAATGTTATCCCTGACCTGAAGTATCCACCCAGGTCACCTTTCGCTTAGTGTGGGGGTAGCGGGGAGGGGGTTTTACCGGCCATGCCCTCGGATTGGTCCGAGTTTCCTCCAGTGGCGGGTTATGCAACTATGGGAGATGAACGCGTGGGTGGTTAAGTCCCCCTGGGTGATCCCAAACTGATGTCAAAAAATAAAAAAAATAAAAAAAAAAAATAATTTCAACCTAATTGTACATGTGTCAATTTGGGTATAGAATATACATCAGCAGGTCAACTAACCTAATAAATGAAATATCCCGTGACCGTTTCTGACCATTTCCCTAGCCACCCCCAAGATATGTTGTTAGTAAGGGTGTAAACGAGCCAAGCAACTCGCGAGCTACTAGAGCCCGGCTGGTTAAAAGCTCAATTCGAGCCGAGATTAAAAGAGCTCGAGCCCGAACTTTTAACTCATTTGAAGCTCATTTAGTAAACAAGCCCGAGCTCGAGCTTCATATCTCGAACTCAAATAAGCTCGTGAGCCTAAATGAGCTTTTCATTGGTATACACTAAATATTATTTTTGAAAGAATATAACATATAAGTATTTAACAAGCAGCAGCAGCAGTAGTGATATTAAATATAATTATAAGTGGATAAAAATTACATAAACAATAAATATGAAATACGGTTAATTTAAATAATTAATAATAATATAATCGCATGAACAGTACAAGTATATGGTTTCAATTGATATAATTATATAATATATAATATAATATAATATAAAAAGAATGATATGATATAATTAAGCAGTCGAGCTCGAGCCGAGCTCGAGCCGAGCTCGAACTTGTATAATATCAAACAAGCCGAGCTCGAGCTTGAAATAATAGGCTCAAACCGAGCCGAGCCCGAGCTCTTGCTCTTTGAAATTCAAACGAGCCGGGCTCGGAGCTCGAGCTCTTGTTCTATGAAATTTAAACGAGCCGATCTCGAGCTCGGCTCAGCTCATTTACACCCCTAGCTGGTAGAAAGGTTTGAACGGATATCAGGACCTCAACCACTACGCTATCTTGCGATGGTTTCACGATGAAATATTCAGTATCACAAAATACATATGTTTTCAACCTAGTAATCAATTATCCAAATAAGATGTATATTATCTTCATACAAAGACTTATGCTAAAGAATACCACATCCAATGTAAACATATTCATTTCAACACCAAATATCCCAAAATATACCTTGTAGTTCTCCAGCGCGAAACGACTATCAGCCGGAACCCCCGAGTTATATTTTCCAGTCAAAACACCAGATGCAAGTGGACTCCATGTTGTCAACCCAATCCCATAGTTATTATACAATGGAAGATACTCACTCTCAACCTACATAACACAAATCATCAATAATAACAATTAACAATCTAATCTAATTAAACCACCAAAAATAAGCAACTGTTAGTATTTATTCTTACTAAACTAAGCATGCAAGCAGATGAACACTTAAAATAAGCAATCAAGATAAGATAAGCAATCAAGATTCATCTCATCAAACAAAAAACAAATAAAAAAATACAAACTAATGAATAGTAAATCACACTAATAAATTTTGAATACCTTATGCCTAGCAAACATATTATACTCAGGCTGTTCAACACATGGACCCACAAGATCCAACCTTTTTGCAATCTCACAAGCTTCAGTAATCTGTTGAGCAGACCATTCACTAGTTCCCCAATAAAAAGCCCAACCATGATCAATCACATAATTCATAGCCCTAACTGTTTCTTCAATTGGTGTACTCACATCTGGCCTATGACAATAAATCAAATCAACATAATCCATATCAAGTCTTTTCAATGAAGCTTTTGTTCCTTCAATTATATGTTTTCTACTCAAACCCTTATCATTTGGTCCGGGCCCACCCCAAAAGATCTTCGTTGATACAACAATATCGGATCTTTTCCAACCCAGTTCACGAATCGCTTGACCCATGATCTCTTCAGCACGACCGTTTGCGTAAACTTCGGCGTTATCGAAGAAGTTAACGCCGTTATCACGGCAACATTGAAGTAGAGTTTTGGCTTCTTTGACATCGATTTGATTGCCGAAACTTACCCATGCTCCGTATGAAAGCTGGGAGACTTTTAGTCCAGTTTTGCCTAGGTTTTTGTATTGCATTTTGATGAAATTTTGTAGATCTGGGTTAGATCTTTTTTTGTGTAAGAACAAGTGTGTTTGTGTTTGTGTTTGTGAGTAGTGTTGAATAGCTGGAAGATGCTAGAAGTGATTCTAGTTTTGGACTACCACATAGAATAGTTCGCCATATTTAGAGTGTAGTACATAAATAGTCCTTCAACAACTACAGCTTTATAAATTGTACACATTGTTACTTGCAAGTTTCTTATTTGGTTAGGTACATTTAATAATTGGTACTTCTTTCATTTGGAGTGTTTGTATCTTTTTTATTTGACCAAATCCTGGAATTGATATTTCCAAACATGTAATTGATAGATCCAACTAGATTTACTAAACTGCCTTTAATGATATGTTATACAAATTTTTTGATACAATTTTTTTGAAGGGCATTATTGGAAAAAAACAACAAATGTGTGTGGATCTATCAATTTAAAGTTTGGAAATATCACTTCCCATAAAAAAGGTAAACTATTTTACCTTGTTTTCTATTTTCGATAATCTATTTTATTCAGATATATAAAATGGAGTTTTTTTTAAAAAGTTAATAAAAAAGAGAGGTGTAATTGTCATTAACTTTCTCCGTTAAACAACAAGTTGTCATTCCACATCACCTGTTTTTTTCACGGTTCCTGTTTTTCCATTTAATGATGACAGTAATTACACGAACAGTCCTTGTGAGAGTGTTTTCATCTCTAACTTTTTATTCTCTCTCTCTCTGAAACTTTGTTATCTTCTTTATCTTCATCACCATATTCATCTTCTCTAAAATAAAACCACAGATAACTTAAAAAGAATCAATTATAACCAATACACCAACCCTTTAAAACATAATCCGTAATTTAAATCATTCAAAAATAAATTATTCATCTTCTCTAATTATCTACAACTCAAAATTAAAATTAGATCGGAATCAAAAACCAATAATAAATCAAAAAATTGGCATTTCATAAGGTTTAGCTTTGCAAAATAACAAAAGAAAATAATTAAAGCCCGTCTCCCTTTCCTTCCTTGGCAATAAAAAACCATCCAAAATAGTTGCTTTTTGAAACGCCTCAAACCCATTTTATTTTAATATAAAGCGACACAATTTTATTTTATAGCAGGAACCAATTCAAGTTATACTGTGTGTCGTGCAAGAACCCTTTCGCGTCGCGCGGTATAACTGTTTCTGAAAACAGTAACCAACCAGCAGCTGAACAAATCCCAAATTTTACTAAGTGGTGGAAAATGACCCAATACATGTCAATATTGACCCAAACCTGTTCAAACACATTTATCACTTCAAATTGGGTTCAAAAATCCAACCGAATCATAATTAACGTAAAGTGGGTTAAAATGACCCATTACAAATAAAGTGACAATCGCGACCCAAATATACAAAACGCCGGGTTTTGACTCAATAGCCCAACCCATTATCACGAGCATGATCTCGGGGATTATACCAATCCCCTATCCAAGTCCAAAGGCTACAAGCCATCCCAGTTGCGCATTCACCTCAATCAATCACCTTTCAACAACGAGAAGCGGAGTACCATGCACATCTGTTATCTGTTACACTATCTCCAGACGACCTCATACGACATGCTATTCTTGGTCTACTCAACTCTCTCAACAACCTTCCGAATTATTCGCCAGTTTTTGAGACACCTTTCTACCACACAGACCCGCCAGCTTCCTCCAGAAGACATGATAACCCCGATGTAAGTGGTCAACATGAGGGGAAGAATATAGGAGGAAGTTAATCGGCTGCTACTGCTAGACGAACAAGCCAGACACAACACGGTTCTCAATCAAGCGGCTCGGCAAAAGGTAAGGAAATTATGGAGGAAGACCTAGAAGGTGGTGTTGAACGTACAATAGAGGAGGATGACAAAGCACCATAATGCTTTGAAAATGTTCTAGTGATTGACTCTGATGATGATGATTATCAGGATTTGAATTGGGTTGAAATTAAAGAAGAGGGCGTGGAGAATGTTGAACCATAGAATGTGGTTTCAAAGGATGTTGAAATGGAAAATGTTGTTACTGAAACTGTTGAAACAGGGAATGTGGTAGTCTCTGAAGCTGAAACTCTTGTGGTTATACATGTGCCAGAAACAGAAACAAATTTAGACCTTCAACTTGTGTAGTCAAAGAAGAAGAAGAAGAAGAAGAAGAAGAAGAAGAAGAAGAAGAAGAAGAAGAAGAAGAATAGTATGAAAGCACTATGCAACCGAAGCAACGAATAGTTAACCCAACCATTAAACTCCCCGATCAGTTCTCCAAACAACACTTTATTGATCTGGATGTACCTAATGATGAGGAAGTTGAAGTAGTTCAACGCTTCATTCTTCAAGAAACAACTGGTGAACCTGCACCTACTTTTCCAAAAGGCAAACCAACAAAACAATCTACACCTCAGAGTGCAACAACTGAACCGTATCACGAATAATTCTTCAAGGATAAAGAGTTTAGAATAATCTGAATATCACTCAGAAAGAAAAGATACTCACGGGTGCATGGTTAGAGGAACAAGCTTACCGAATATTCTCAAATAAACAAGTTCCTCGAAGCACGGTCGACCGTGGTGTTGGCCGTGGGAGAGATTTCCAGACGTTTGAAACAGGATTCTACGGTCGAGTCTGCGGTCAGCCGTGATGCAGCTGTAGATCTCCTGATGATGAATCTCTTCACTTCTTCTTCTCTTGAGCGCGTTTTGACGATTCTTAGGTTCTACAAAATACTTGAGGACAAGTTTTCTTTTCCTAACATTGAATGATCACATCCTCCCGATGTTTCATCATCAATGACATGTAATATACTATATTTATATATGTGTGTGTGTATATATATATATATATATATATATATATATATATTCAAATATACACATAGTATATATTCAAATATACACATAGTATACACAAAACGCATCAACTTGTATTTAGCATGCAATTCATAGCTTCATTCAATCACACAATCCTAATACAAGTAGACTTCCTTCAACAATCCTTTTAAAATCATTTTCAAAACAATTTTGCATTTGTATGAAAAACCTTTCATTAATTCAAAGTCTTTTGAAAAATTTATTCTCATTAGCATTTTGATCATTGGTTTCGATTGATTTTAAGGTTACCCAATCCTTGACTTATCCCTTCCATTGAATTGCTAGTTTGGCCCATTTTTCCCATGTTCTCAATTCTCCTAATAATAGACAATGTACTTTGATTACATGATTTGTATTTGCTAGAGTCGTGCATAAATTCATTTCAAGTCTATATTTTAATGAATCGTAAATGGTCGTCTTTTCAAATTTTCTTTTCAAAGTGTTGTTTTCATCAATTAGAACTTTGTTAAGTTGTCTAACTTTGTGTAATTCTTTTTTTAAAAGTTTTACTTTATCACGACTACTATCATACACAAATTTAATAGTCTTGTAATCATCTAACAATTCTTCATGATTAAAAGGATATAATACATGTACCTCATTGCAATCCATGCTTGAGACATCATCTTCTTTGAAGGGAGATTCAACCTCTTCTTCACTTTGACCATCTTGATTTTGATCATTCCAAGAACCCATGAGGCAAAAATCTTCATTTCCATCCAAACCTTTTTCTTGAAAATCTCCAAGCTTCTTCAAATTCTCTTTTACCCTTTCACTGTTTAAACTCCTAGAGTTTTCTTATTCTTGAAAGCATAGTGAATCCCAACATTCCTTTGCACTTTCACATGAAATTATCTTCATTCTTTCTTCACTAGGAAGAACTTCATGAAGTAGTAAAATAGCATCAAATTGTTTCAAAACTTCATTGCTTTGAAATGTAGACTTCACTAGTCTTAAACTAGCTTGAGGAACAAAGTCTCCTACTTTGATTATCCTCCATAAGTAGTAATCCTTAGATTTGAGATAATCTTCAAATCTTGATTTCCACACATCAACATCTTCTTTATCAAAGATTGATGCTTCCTTCACCAATTCTTCCAAGTATCTCATAGTTTGAGTTGATCCAAGAATCGTTGACTCAAGTTTTTGCACAAAACAAATTTTGACACTTTCAAAAATGTTTTTAGAGCAATGATTTGAGCAACCGCTCTGATACCAATTGTAAGTAACTAGAGGGGGGTGAATAGTTACTTAATATGTTTTTAACAAATTTTCGATTGATCACCAAATTCGATTAACTATGATCAACCAATTCAACTCAAACTTGATGTGTGTGGTGTGTATGTTCAAAATGATGAATAAAGTAATGTAAAGAACATAAACACAAGGACTTATAGTGGTTCGGGTAGATGTTAACTAATCCACCTTAATCCACTCCCCGATTACACTAATCGGGATTTCTTGCTTCACTAAGCACTTTTTCTCCAAACCCGGTGGAGATCCGATTTACAAGTCTTCAACTTCTTTGGTAGACAACAAACCTAATCTTTCTATCCCTTTGAAAGATCAACTCCAACCTAGATCAACTTTTCTTCACCTTGGATAAGTATTAATCTCCAAATAAGATTAATCGACTTCCTAAGTCCCTTTAAGGAAGTAGATCACTAAGCTAGCATATGCTTCTACTAATTGAAGTTACAAGACTCATACACTTTGTAATGATGATCCTAAGACAATACTAGGACATACATTACACTAAGTAAACTCACAAGATAAATGATTTTGATTAGTAAGTTTACAATAACCAAATTCTATATCTATATGATCATAAAATCTTCTCTTGCTTGATCACATTTGAGTAGTAATTAAAGCACTTGTGATATCTGGAAATAAGCCTTTGAAATATGCAAGAGGGTCAGCTTTAAATGCTCTTCAATGCTTGCTTTTTATTGTGAGATTAAAAAAATAGGCGTTGTCACACGGATGCAGACACGGTCGACCGTGGTTCGATCGTGCGTGCTTCAGTCCAAAAGTATGTATCTGTTGTATAGCCGTTTGACTCAGATTTGAACATCACATTTTAGAATCTTTACTCCATCTAGCACCTACAAAAGAAACCCAACATCCTATACAAGTACTATATGCATTAAGTGTGTGGAATTTGGTCTTATTGAGTGAAAATTACATAACACTCCAAAAGTGGTAAACCTAACATTCTTGGAGAAGTGTCTTGATTGATATTTTGGGTAATCTCTGTTTGGTCAAGACTTAGTTAGCCACATTAATGAATTTGGTTCAATCCTAAAGACTAGTCAACATGTCATTAACTTCCTAGTTTCAATTAATCACAAGTCATATTCATTTTAAGATTAATTGAATGATGTCTTTCTAAAATAAGCATTAAGTATGTAAAGACATCAATGTTAAGTCATACTTGGACAAGTAAACATAATGTGTTACTTATACAAGACCAAATAGACAATTGAACATTATTCCTTTGTGAACCATTTTACACTTAATTTATTGGAGTAAACTAGTTACTTGAATCCTAGTATTCTAACTAGTAAACACATAGCAAATATAGTAATCAAGTTGGCAAATTGATGAGTATTAAACATATTAGCAAGTAGTAAGTAATACTCACACATAGCAAGAGATAGTTATTCTTAAAATCAATCATATAGATATTTGCACAACACTATGGTTTTAGCTTTAGCAAGCTTACATGCAATATAACATATTGCATGATTAATGTGTAAGCACACATTAATGTTCAACACGTGCACAAGGGAAGAGCAATCTCTAGTTGGGACTTGATGACCATCCTAAATGTAATTAAGTGAATTTTAGGATTACAAGTCTTTACTCAAAAGCATTGTTCTTCATTTAGCCTTAATTTGTCACTAAGTAATCTTTAATTGTCATTAGTGTTCTAGTGACAGTAGCTTAAGTGTTTTGGTACTTGGTGATCATACTAAGGATATCTAGATAAGTTTTAAGATCACAAGTTGTTGATTAACACTTATGTGTTATGCCTAATCATGGTTCATTTGTCATAAAGATGTAATTAAGCGTAATTAACCAAGATTAGTGTTTTTATGACCAAGACTCAATTGAGTATGGAAAGGACATCTATTCTAAGCATGTTGAAAAAGGTTTCATGAATTATAGATGTCGGGAACTAGTCAAACTAAATTTGGTCAAAAATGGTGACAGAGAAAACTACGGTCGCACTGCGGTTGACCGTGGTGGCGACCGTGCAACTTGTTTTCACATAACTGCATTGCAATTCAGTCTGGGCTTCTACGGCTGGGTATGCGGTCGACCATACTTTGACCGTGTACTTTGCTGATCTTTATTTTCATTCTTTAAGTTTTGTTTGACTTGGTCATTTGCAAGATCAAGTATGGATTAGTGACCTTGCGTGTTTTATTTTAAGATGTCGATAATCACTTATGCATATGTATGTGTCATCATCAAAACATATTCATTGGTTAAGCATCATACTTAACTTTGTCGGTTAGTCCATTAACCAACATTCAACCAGCATTCTCCCCCTTTTTGATGATGATAAACATACAAGTGATGAGGGACATTTTACTATAAATATACAAGTGTTAACAATCACTTGTATCCATATTTCTCCCCCTTTTGTCAAAGCAAAAAGGTTAGCTCCCCCTAGAACTATGGTCGCCCTTAGAGCAAAGCTCCCCCTTAAATTGTGCATGATAGAAAATATTTATTAATATATAACAAGCACACATTTTATACATAGCAAACATGAAACATAGTTATGCATACATGGAAATATGCATGGAAAGTACAACAAGTCTTTGAGCCTAAGATGCTTAAAAGCAACATTTAATGGAATTATGTATGAGTGATGATACATTTGTTTCCAGAAGAGGATGTAAAGGTCAAGACGTTGAGATGTTTGAACAGGAGTGTCAAATGACGACCATAGGGATAAGGTTGCATAAGATCTTGTTTGAGATCTTGCATCCTTGAAGCCATTATAAAGGCAAGATTGACTGGTATGTACTTGGTTAGGCACCACATGAGTGCAAGTTCAGTCATGGACATTTGATCGTCACCTTCTTTTCTGAAGAAGATGTTATGACTTATGATTGTTTTACATATCCCATATTCTGCTCGAATGTCGCTGTCAAAGACACCTTTTTGACAGAGAGTACTTAGCTTAAGATCAGGATCAATGAAAATTGAGGTTAGTGCTCTTCTTGAAATGAACTTGGGAAGGAGTTGTATATGATTCTTAGTATCATAAAACTCAGCTCCTTTTGTTGGCACTCTAAGGATGTAGCCGAATCGCATGAGTGTCATCACATGGTCTTGATCAAACAGAGTGAATTTTACCTTTCGGTCAGAGGTAAATTCAAACTTTGAGTAGAATTGTTTGATAAGTGAAGGAAATGTGTAGGTTTTAAGTGAGAGAAACGATCCCCATCCAATTTTGTCAAACTCTCTTTGAAGAGTAGGATAATCATAGAACACTTAAATGTTCTTCTTGGATGTGTCTTGAGTCATCTTGATTGTTCTTCTTTCCATCATATGGAAGTTTGTTGAGAACTTTTGACATTTTGAGATTTGAGTAATGTTTGGAGTTTGTGAAGAGAAAGGGTTTTGAAGAACTCATTGCTTTGAGGTGCAAGAAGTTCTTTGAGATTGAGTGAAGGCTTTTCATTCATTTTGAGTAATTATTTTGTTCAAGAAATTTAAAGTTGAAGTTAACTTTGATTGCATTTGGATATTGTTTGTAGGATAGTGATATTGATTTGCTATTGGTGTACATTTAATGAAACTTAAATTAATTGCAGTCAATCTGCAGTCCATATCACGGTCAGCCGTGATTGCGACCGCGTTTTGTCTGCAACATATTTCCAAATTGTTAACATCTTAATTTTCTTTGGGTAAGTTGTTTTAAACAAATTAAGATATTTCAACATTCAAAAGCATCATGTCTACATTCAACCATAGAATCACAACATAATAGTCTTACACATTCCACAAAATAATCAAGCTATTTTAAAGATTTCTAAGTTGACGCACTCTAGTTGTCCTCCTCCGTATCACTTGTCCCGTAGGTCAACTTCCTTATTACCCACTTCATCATCTTCACAATCTTTGACTCCTTCTCGAGGTTCTTGATTTGTTCCTTATAGATTTTGTCTATCTTTACGATCATCCTTAACTCTTGAATTTGTTCATCAGCCTCTTCATCTTCGCTGTCAGGAATCACAGTGTCTTCTCTACTGGTTCCTGCTTCACCGGTCATTCTTTTTCGTTTGCGAGTGGTTGCTTCTGAAATCTTTGGTACTTTAAATATGGCAAGAGTGGGTTGACGAGAGTTATCACTTGTGACACCCAGATATTCAAACACTTTATTGAGATGCAATCCGTAGGGCAATGCACGAGTGGTTTCTGTGATAATTCCATTCATCCTTGATGCCATGAGATAGGCCATATTTACTTTGATGTCATTTTCTAAACACCACATGTAACATCCCGCCTTTTTCCGTTAAATTTATTTTTAACACCGTTTTTTTTTAAATAATACCTTTCGTTATTTAAATTTGTAGTTTCCGTTGACTAACGTTCATAATAATTCCGTCATTTAATTATAACATCACTCGTTTACTCGAGCGTTTTTAAAATATTCGTTTGGTTAATTCCCGCACCCGCTTTGAAACTTGAGGGACTAATCTTGGCACTTGGCCAAATTTTGGTAACTAGTCACCACCACCTCCCACCATCTCATCCATTCATTTCTCACTTCATCTTCTCCCTCTTTTTCTCTCTTCCATTTTAGAACTCAAACACCCATCTTTATAAAATCATCATCTAAATCCGGATCAAGAAGGAAACATCAAAACAAATTACATTTTCGTGATCCTCTCTTCATCCTCTACATTTTGGTACCAATTTCATCAAGTTTGGGTAACATTTCTAAAACTCTAGATTTTCTCTAAATTCGTGTTTTTATACTTGAAATGGTGTTAGTTAGTGTCTATGGCTCGTGTGTAACATGAATATATATTTTGTTTGCTCGATTTGTTGTTTTGAGTAACTAGTTTGAACATTTGAAATGGGTTTGCTTAATCTTGCATTTTGGAAGATTAAATGTTGTTTGATTGTTAAAGTTCATGTTTTAATTGTGTTACTAGTATCACTAGCTTCGTTTTGATGCGTAGGTTGATTAAGAAAACTTCAAACACATGATTATTGATTTTTGTGAATTTTGGTTAGGGTTTGATAGACTTTGAAATGAACTTTTGATGCGTTGAATGCTTGTTAATGTTGTTAGTAAGTGTTTAGATGCAATGTATGCTTAATTACCTTCGAAACGGCATATCGTATGTGTAAATTGGATTCCCGAATCATAAAATACGTTTTACGAACTTGAAACTTTGAAAATAAACCTTTCTTGATCAATTGACGAGTTTTCGGTTATTGTAATTGATGTTTTTGCTTGTGAAAGGTAGTTAATTGTATTCCTTGTCAAAAGAGCTTTCCAATGATATAAGATGCGTATTCTAAGTGTTTACGGTTTGCGTTTTGTGCTAAATTGAATTTTGGATCAAGACTTGAACTTTTGAAACTGACCAGGTACCAGGCCACGCCTAATGTCGCGGCGCGACACCTCTGGCCGCGGCGCGGCAATAGCCGTGTTTGGGTTCTGACCTACTTTGTCAAATTTTGAAAAATGTTTGCTATGCTACGCACCTCTGATTCACATGTAACTTGTTCTAACATGCTTATATATGAATAAAAACCTCAGAAAAATAGTTCGGGACCCGACCCGATCCCGTTGACTTTTTCGTTGACTTTGACCAAGTTTGACTTTTAGTCAAACTTAACAAAACACTTATACAATCGTTCTAATCTTATTTTATACTTGATTCTTGCATGAAACTTGACAACGTGATTCACATGCTATATAATCGAGTCGTAATGAGCCATAGGACTAATTGAACACATTTCGCCCGACCTTGTGTCGTAACCGGTTAATTGATACAACTTACTTGTTTAGGTCAAGGCTAAGCAACATTCATGCACACGTTTACTTTGTGAAGTACATTTATACTCGTGCACTCGAGGTGAGATCATAGTCCCATCTTTCAACAACTTTTATGCTTTAAACTATGGGATGAGAAACATATACGTATCATACTTTTACACTTGAACACAAGTACGAAAACGAACATTCCACGTACGGGTTTGAACAAAAAGCCTCAATTCAATTATCATTAGTTACACTTGCAGGGTGTAAACGTGAACTTATATTATGTGATCACATGGGCTTGACGAGCCTCATTCGGACGGTTCGCTACCGTTAGCGGATGAAATATATTTTCGGGTCTGGTGTATGTTCTAACACTACGCAAAGGGTGCAAAACAGTTAAGTTTGATAATTGGGTGCCCGGGATACAAACAACAACTTTGGAATGCAAATGATTTTGATAATCATCTTATATTAAATCTTGTGGTTCAAAAACAACGTTTACAAACACCTATGATTTCACCAACGTTTTTCGTTGACAGTTTTCTATAAGTTTCTCAGGTTCATACTTGGCTACTTGATACATGCTTCCGCACACTTTGATTACTTGCTTGGAGTCAAGCATACATACATACATACATACGCTAGTGATAGCACCTTTGGATTCAAACTTTTGTCTACATAATTTCGCTATTTATAGCAAACCGTGATTTTCAACTAATTATGTCGCAAGTTATTTCATTTATACTTTATACTCTTGTAAACTTAAACTTGTCGTCGAACGGTTTTGTAAACTAAACCTTGTAAGCATGGTACGTTTCAAATGAACGCGACATAATTTTGGTCAAACGAGTCTCATATAGGGACTACGACCACGTAACGGGACCTAAGTAGTCGGCGCCGTCAATGACGATTTGGTCGGGTCGCTACAGATGGTATCAGAGCGTTGGTTGTAGGGATCTAGGATGTGCATTAGTGTGTCTGACAGAGTCGTTAGGACGCATTAGTGAATCTAGACTACAACCGGATAGTTAGCCATTACATTCTGACATACATTTGCTATAGATAGCACTTACTTGACTATTTGTGCATATATACTTGAATCTTTCTTAGGTGAACTCCATAATGGTACCAAACTTTCATCATACGAATCCGTATTCTGCCACTTCCTGGTAACACACGTAAATTCGAGATTCATGCGCGTAAGGATGACAACGACTTCATTGGTCACACTTGTCCGGGAACCCTGTCTCCCAGATTATGATTCGCCACCGTTTCAACTTACTATCGGTGTCACACCGGTGTACCTTACTATCTACCACTTCTTGTTACTGCCATCACTACTCTAGGTGAGTATCGTCGTCACTACTTATCACTACGATTGCGTACTACTCGTTATCATGATTCGTTGCTCTTTTCGCGCCTAAAGACATTATTGTTTGACTTGAACCGCATTGACGTGAACAATCATTTATACACTTCCCTCGGGGAACGCTTCTTTAGAGTTGCACAAATTCTTTCGATTCAATACGAGTCACGTTAGAGATGCCGTTGCACTTTGTTCATTTTAGATCTTCACGGTTACACGAACTCGAATCTATGGAGTGATGTGGGAATGGAGGTATGAGTTAGCGTAATATAACGACACTCGATCAACGTGGTTATATTACGGTAATTCACACCAAAGTTCTAATGACACATGATGGTGGTTGGACTCGATCAACCTAATCACCACCATGTGCCATGTACATGACTTTATTTTTCTTGTTTGAACATCCGAAAACTCCGAGAATACTGATAACAACCATACCCGGGACACATCTTCGATTATTGTCGAACCATATTGATGCTTCCGAATGAATGACAAATTCTTTCGACTTCAAACATATGTTACACGTGTGTACTATCTCGTTTTCTTATAGTTTTTATAGACGAACTACAAAATGCTTGGTATGCTCACATCGAGGCGAAAACTTCTCTCGCCTTACACTCGTACTTCCGTTTAAGGAAATATTTTATCTAAATTCTCAATGGAGAGAGAGACTCTTCACACTATACTAGTATTCGCCTCGAGGGTGAATAGTCCTATCGAACATTTTCGGAAACTGATAAATCTTCCGCGGCGCGAAATTCTTGAGAAACAGAAACTTGTTCCAACAAACGTTTTCACGTCCTAACAAACTCTTTCAAATATACCTTAAAGAGATGTACCTCGTTTCGGATCGAGATCCTCGTTTCACTTCTAGATTTTGGAGTGCCTCACAAAAAGTCTCGGGACCACGTTTAGACATGAGTACCGCACATCAACCACAACCCGACGGACCGAGTAAACATACGATTCAAACCTTGGAAACCGTAATACGAATTTGTGTTATCAACTTCAAATTTACTTGAGAAAAGTTTTTGCCTTTAACCAAATTCTCTTACAACGATGGTTATCATTCAAGTCTTAACGTCACACTTTCGAGGACGCGTATAGCTGTAATTGTCGTTTTCTTAAATTGTTGAACCGAAGTAGATGACAAGCGAACCACCGGACCCGAAATCATTCATGAAACAACCGGAAAATTTTTCAATTCCAAGAAAGGCTCAAGGCGGATCGTAGTCGCCAAAAGAACTATGCCGATGTTAGACGTGAACCTCTCGAATTCCAAGTGGGTAACCGCGTAACGTTAAAGTCGCACCTTGAAAAGGTGTAATCCGTTTCGGGAAACGTAGATAGCTAAATCCGCGATATTTTTAGTCCTTTTAAAATCCTGGGGCGTTTTGGAACCGTTACTAGCCGTTTAGATTTTTCAACTCATTCGAGTCTCCGTTCATCCTAAATTCTACGTATCAAACTTAAAGGCGTGTCTTGCGAAACAAGAACTTGTTATCCTCTTCGATGAACTTACTATCAACGATAAACTCCACCTCATAGGAGGACCGATTGAAACTATAAATCGTGAAACCAAACTTTAAACCAACGTAAAAACCCCGACTGTCAAAGTTCGTTGAAATGCCCAAGGAAGTACCTTCACTTATTCGTAGAATTGGCAACACAAGATCTCGAGGAAGAAACAACTACTACTACTTCCAACTAAATTTCGGGACGAAATTTCTTTTAAGGTGTAGGTGATGTAACATCCCGCCTTTTTCCGTTAAATTTATTTTTAACACCGTTTTTTTTTTAAATAATACCTTTCGTTATTTAAATTTGTAGTTTCCGTTGACTAACGTTCATAATAATTCCGTCATTTAATTATAACATCACTCGTTTACTCGAGCGTTTTTAAAATATTCGTTTGGTTAATTCCCGCACCCGCTTTGAAACTTGAGGGACTAATCTTGGCACTTGGCCAAATTTTGGTAACTAGTCACCACCACCTCCCACCATCTCATCCATTCATTTCTCACTTCATCTTCTCCCTCTTTTTCTCTCTTCCATTTTAGAACTCAAACACCCATCTTTATAAAATCATCATCTAAATCCGGATCAAGAAGGAAACATCAAAACAAATTACATTTTCGTGATCCTCTCTTCATCCTCTACATTTTGGTACCAATTTCATCAAGTTTGGGTAACATTTCTAAAACTCTAGATTTTCTCTAAATTCGTGTTTTTATACTTGAAATGGTGTTAGTTAGTGTCTATGGCTCGTGTGTAACATGAATATATATTTTGTTTGCTCGATTTGTTGTTTTGAGTAACTAGTTTGAACATTTGAAATGGGTTTGCTTAATCTTGCATTTTGGAAGATTAAATGTTGTTTGATTGTTAAAGTTCATGTTTTAATTGTGTTACTAGTATCACTAGCTTCGTTTTGATGCGTAGGTTGATTAAGAAAACTTCAAACACATGATTATTGATTTTTGTGAATTTTGGTTAGGGTTTGATAGACTTTGAAATGAACTTTTGATGCGTTGAATGCTTGTTAATGTTGTTAGTAAGTGTTTAGATGCAATGTATGCTTAATTACCTTCGAAACGGCATATCGTATGTGTAAATTGGATTCCCGAATCATAAAATACGTTTTACGAACTTGAAACTTTGAAAATAAACCTTTCTTGATCAATTGACGAGTTTTCGGTTATTGTAATTGATGTTTTTGCTTGTGAAAGGTAGTTAATTGTATTCCTTGTCAAAAGAGCTTTCCAATGATATAAGATGCGTATTCTAAGTGTTTACGGTTTGCGTTTTGTGCTAAATTGAATTTTGGATCAAGACTTGAACTTTTGAAACTGACCAGGTACCAGGCCACGCCTAATGTCGCGGCGCGACACCTCTGGCCGCGGCGCGGCAATAGCCGTGTTTGGGTTCTGACCTACTTTGTCAAATTTTGAAAAATGTTTGCTATGCTACGCACCTCTGATTCACATGTAACTTGTTCTAACATGCTTATATATGAATAAAAACCTCAGAAAAATAGTTCGGGACCCGACCCGATCCCGTTGACTTTTTCGTTGACTTTGACCAAGTTTGACTTTTAGTCAAACTTAACAAAACACTTATACAATCGTTCTAATCTTATTTTATACTTGATTCTTGCATGAAACTTGACAACGTGATTCACATGCTATATAATCGAGTCGTAATGAGCCATAGGACTAATTGAACACATTTCGCCCGACCTTGTGTCGTAACTGGTTAATTGATACAACTTACTTGTTTAGGTCAAGGCTAAGCAACATTCATGCACACGTTTACTTTGTGAAGTACATTTATACTCGTGCACTCGAGGTGAGATCATAGTCCCATCTTTCAACAACTTTTATGCTTTAAACTATGGGATGAGAAACATATACGTATCATAACTATGGGATGAGAAACATATACGTATCATACTTTTACACTTGAACACAAGTACGAAAATGAACATTCCACGTACGGGTTTGAACAAAAAGCCTCAATTCAATTATCATTAGTTACACTTGCAGGGTGTAAACGTGAACTTATATTATGTGATCACATGGGCTTGACGAGCCTCATTCGGACGGTTCGCTACCGTTAGTGGATGAAATATATTTTCGGGTCTGGTGTATGTTCTAACACTACGCAAAGGGTGCAAAACAGTTAAGTTTGATAATTGGGTGCCCGGGATAAAAACAACAACTTTGGAATGCAAATGATTTTGATAATCATCTTATATTAAATCTTGTGGTTCAAAAACAACGTTTACAAACACCTATGATTTCACCAACGTTTTTCGTTGACAGTTTTCTATAAGTTTCTCAGGTTCATACTTGGCTACTTGATACATGCTTCCGCACACTTTGATTACTTGCTTGGAGTCAAGCATACATACATACATACATACGCTAGTGATAGCACCTTTGGATTCAAACTTTTGTCTACATAATTTCGCTATTTATAGCAAACCGTGATTTTCAACTAATTATGTCGCAAGTTATTTCATTTATACTTTATACTCTTGTAAACTTAAACTTGTCGTCGAACGGTTTTGTAAACTAAACCTTGTAAGCATGGTACGTTTCAAATGAACGCGACATAATTTTGGTCAAACGAGTCTCATATAGGGACTACGACCACGTAACGGGACCTAAGTAGTCGGCGCCGTCAATGACGATTTGGTCGGGTCGCTACACCACATTAGAGCGAATTGAGTGGCATGGACATTTGAGTGATTATCGGATTTACAGTAGATGTTGTAAATGATAATTTTTTTCCAGATGTCATACTCATGATGAAGGTGTTTTCCTTGCACACCAGATATCTTAATTTCAGCTCTAGGGGCATCATCCTTGCAGAGCGTATCAATCAGAGGAGTTTTGTCTGAAATGAACTCAGGAAGATTTGATAGATCATGTTACCTATTATAGAATTTTTCACCATCGGTGGGAACATCCAGCATAATCCCGAAATCCTTGAGTGGATAAGGGTAATTAATGCCTAGAAGATTGAAGAATATCTCATCATTCACAAAGTTGAAGTTTGCGTAGAATTCTTGAATGGTGAAGTATAAATAGGGCCGTTCAGAGTAAGAAGGAATTTCCATTTGAGTTTCTCAAATTGCCTTACGAGTTCAGGCATTTGAGTGTGAGTAACTCTTCTTCCTTCAGCAATTTTTCTGCCTGGCAGAAATTCAATGTTCTAAGCAATTCTATCTCCAGGATCCGATGGTAGATCGTATGTGTCTTTTCTTTTTGCGACAACATTCTTGCCTTTTCCTTTTGCCATTTCCTACACAGTGATACTTTAAATTAATTCAAAGTATATGTATAGTTCAATTGTAGGCAACAAGTTTTGCAAACTTTAATTATCATCAATACTTAGATGTTTTGATGTTAACGTTCTTCACATTTTCACTCTTCATTAGTGTCAATGAGTTTGCAACTAGATTATGATTTTCACAAAGTTCATATGTGTTCTAGACTTTTAAGATCATCATCAACACATATTTTGACATCTAACATTATCACACTCAATTTGCCACAATGTTATTTTTATCATATGAACAATGATTATATGAAAATCTAACCTAGATGTATAATGAACCCTAAAATTATCCAAAGTTAAATTAGTGCATAGATAGGCATCGTTACAATCGTTTCTAAGTTATTCTCAAGAACAATTTTGATTGTTTGCATTAATTTAAGTTTTGGTACATTCAAGTTAGGGTTTCTTCATAACACTAGTTCATCATACAAACACAATTGAATACTAGGAAAACAAGAATTAATCATACCGAAAGTAGGAATTAAGATGGAAGGAATGCGTGTTCTTCTTTATGCGGTCGATCTCCTCAGCCGTGCAGAGAGTGTTTGTTTTGAAGTGAGTTTGAATGAGATGAGAAGTGAGGGTTTTATTAGATTTAAAACAGAATCAGACCAAGCACGGTCGAAGCACGGTCGACCGTGGTGTTAGTCGAGGGAGAAATCTCCAGACGTTTGAAACAGGATTCTACGGTTGAGTCTGCGGTCAATCGTGATGCAGCCGTGGATTTCCTGATGATGAATCTCTTAACTTATTCTTCTCTTGAGCAAGTTTTGACGATTCTTAGGTTCTATAGAATACTTGAGGACAAGTTTTCTTTTCCTAACATTGAATGATCACATCCTCCCGATGTTTCATCATCAATGACACGTAATATACTATATTTATATGTGTGTGTGTATATATATATATATATATATATATATATATATATATATATATATATATATATATATATATATATTCAATTATAAACATAGTATACACAAAACGCATTAACTTGTATTTAGCATGCAATTCAAAGCTTCATTCAAACACACAATCCTAATACAAGTAGACTTCCTTCAACAATCCTTTTAAAATAATTTTCAAAAACAATTTTGCATTTTTGTGAAAAACCTTTCATTAATTCAACGTCTTTTGAAAAGGTTATTCTCATTAGCATTTTGATCATTGGTTTTGATTGATTTTAAGGTTACTCAATCCTTGACTTATTCCTTCCATTGAATTGCTAGTTTGACCCATTTTTCCCATGTTCTCAATTCTCCTAATAATAGACAATGGACTTTGACTACATGATATGTATTTGCTAGAGTTGTGACACAAATTCATTTCAAGTTTATCTTTTGAGGAATTACAAATAGTTGTCTTTTCAAGCTTTCTTATCAAAGAATTGTTTTCATCAATTAGATCTTTGTTCAATTGCATAGCTTTGTGTAATTCTTTTTCTAAAAGTTTAACTTTGTCACGACTACTATTATATACAAATTTAATAGTTTTATGATCATCTAGCAATTCTTCATAATTAGAAGGATAGAATACATGTATCTCATTGCAATCTATGCTTGAGACATCATCTTCTTTGAAGGGAGATTCAACCTCTTCTTCACTTTGACCATCTTGATTTAGGTCATTCCAAGAACCCATGAGGCAAAAATCTTCATTTCCATTCAAACCCTTTTCTTGAAAATCAAAGTCTCCAAGCTTCTTCCAATTCTCTCTTACCCTTTTACCCTTTAAACGTCTAGAGTTTTCTTCTTCTTGCGAGCATAGTGAATCCCAACATTCCTTTGCACTTTCATATGAAATTATCTTCATTCTTTCTTCACTAGTAAGAACTTCATGAAGTAGTGAAATAGCATCAAATTGTTTCAAAACTTCATTGCTTTGAAATGTTGATTTCACTAGTCTTGAACTAGCTTGTGGAACAAAGTCTCCTACTTTGATTATCCTTCACAAGTAGTAATCCTTAGATTTGAGATAATCTTAAAATCTTGATTTCCACACATCAACTTCTTCTTTATCAAAGATTGGTACTTCCTTCACCAATTCTTCCAAAAATCCCATAGTTTGAGTTGATCCAAGAATTGTTGACTCAAGTTTTTGCACAAAACGAATTTTGACATTATCAAAAATGTTTATAGAGCAATGATTTGAGCAACCGCTCTGATACCAATTGTAAGTAACTAAAGGGGGTGAATAGTTACTTAATACATTTTTAATAAATTTTCGATTGATCACCAAATTCGATTAACTATGATCAACCAATTCAACTCAAACTTGATGTGTGTGGTGTGTATGTTCAAAATGATGAATAAAGTAATGTAAAGAACATAAACACAAGGACTTATAGTAGTTCGGGTGGATGTTAACTAATCCACCTTAATCCACTCCCCGATTACACTAATCGGGATTTCTTGATTCACTAAACACTTTTTACCAAACCCGGTGGAGATCCGATTTACAAGTCTTCAACTTCTTTGGTAGAAAACAAACCTAATCTTTCTATCCCTTTGAAAGATCAACTCCAACCTAGATCAACTTGTCTTCACCTTGGACAAGTATTAATCTCCAAATAAGATTAATCGACTTCCTAAGTCCCTTTAAGGAAGTAGATCACTAAGCTAGCATATGATTCTACTAATTGAAGTTACAAGACTCATACACTTTGCAATGATGATCCTAAGACAATACTAGGACATACATTACACTAAGTAAACTCATAAGATAAATGATTTTGATTAGTAAGTTTACAACAACCAAATTCTATATCTATAAGATCATAGAATCTTTTCTAGCTTGATCACATTGAAGTAGTAATTAAAGCACTTGTGATCTCTGGAAATAAGCCTTTGAAATATGCAAGAGGGCCAGCTTCAAATGCTCTTCAATGCTTGTATTTTATAGTGAGATTCAAAAAGTAGCCATTGTCACACGGTTGCAGACACGGTTGACCGTGGTTCGACCATGCGTGCTCCAGTCTAAAAGTATGTATCCGTTGTATAGTCGTTTAACTGAAATATGAACATCACATTTTGGAATCTTTACTCTATCTAGCACCTGCAAAAGAAACCCAACATCCTATACAAGTACTATATGCATTAAGTGTGTGGGATTTGGTCTTATTGAGTGAAAATGACATAACACTCCAAAAGTGGTAAACCCAACATTCTTGGAGAAGTGTCATGATTGATATTTTGGGTAATCTCAGTTTGGTCAAGACTTAGTTAGCCACATTAATGCATTTGGTTCAATCTTAAAGACTAGTCAACATGTCATTAACTTCCTAGTTTTAATTAATCACAAGTGATGTTCATTTTAAGATTAATTGAATGATGTCTTTCTAAAATAAGCATTAAGTATGTAAAGACATCAATGTTAAGTCATACTTGGACAAGTAAACACAATGTGTTACTTAGACAAGACCAAATAGACAATTAACCATTATTCCTTTGTGAATCATTTTACACTTAATTTATTGGAGTAAACTAGTTACTTGAATCTTAGTATTCTAACTAGTAAACACATAGCAAGTGTAACGATCCGACTTTTTCGACTTTCTTTTGTGCTTTGTGTTTTCGCGAAACTGCGTATTTGTGTGTACTGAGCTATATTATACTCTGGGGACTCCCTACATGTTGAATACTTTCATTTATATGTTAAAAAATATCACTAAGTACGTAGGATACTTAACTTAACCCTCGGAAGCCTTGATGACCGTTAGTGTTACTTGACGTTTTTAACGAACTGCGTACTGCGTACACGTTTAACTTTTGTCATAATCGGAATATTATGACTACAAAATACTAATTGTTATTTTATAATAACAATTACTTGGGTTTTTGGATGCTTAATTACGCTTTGTAATTTACTAGAGCACACTAGTTAGTCTTGTTGGACTTTCTACCTTGTTGGACCTTAGCCCACCCTACACTAGCTAGTAGACTATTTAATTAGCCCAATTTAAATAAGTTAGTGACCAATATTAATAAAAGATAAATGCCCATTTATTAGAGGGAACATACTAGCATTTTTGTCAAGTATTATCCTTAATGTTGCATGGGATCCTAACATAAGCACCAACTTTAGACAACCGTTAACCAAAAAGCAAAAAGTTGTCCCCCTTGTCCCCCCACTAAACCTACGGCCTAACCACCCCACCCACACCCTCACCACCTATAAATACAAGCCTTATTCCATCCATTTTACACTTGCTTTCATTTGTAATTTACACACACTTACTCTCTAATTCTCTCTCTAGTTCTTCTCTCTCTAAAAAGTGTAAGTAATTGATTTTTCTTCTTTTTCTTCCTCTCACTCTCACGAAATCATCATCATCATCATGGGTCTAGCTTTTTAGCTTTTGATCTTGATTACCTCTTGTAGATTCAAACATGGATTTGAATCCTTCAAGAACATGGAAGATTCAAGCTTTCTAGCTTTGAATCTTCACCTATTTTGTAGATCTAAATCTTTTAGCTTTAATCTTGTTATTTTGTTATAAAGATTCAAACTTGTGTTTGTAATCTTCATGTAACTTAAAGATCCAAGCTTTATGCTTCAAGATCTTCAAGAACAACCAAGATTCAATCTTTCTAGCTTTGAATCTTCATTTCTTTTGTTGGATCTAAGTTTTCTAACTTATGATCTCATTATTATGTTAGAAAGATCAAAACTTGTGTTTGTGGTCTTCATATAACTTAAAGATCTAAGCTTTATGCTTCAAGGTCTTTAAGAACACCAAAGATTCAAGCTTTCTAGCTTTGTAATCTTATAACTTGTGTGAAATGTGACAACCCGGAAATTTCCAACCAAATTTAAACTTTAATCTTTATATGTTTCCGACACGATAAGCAATATTTGTTAAGTTAAATTTCAAGAATTTTAAACTATGTTCATACATTCATTCAACCTCGACCAAGTTCCAACGATTCACGAACCATTAAACGAATATGATTATATATGTATATGTGTATATATGTTATAACTTGAAATGTAAACAAAATATTAGATTAAATACTTTATATGATTGTATCTGTTTCAAAATGTTTATCAATGGAATTAGAAGATAAGATCAAATGATTGAATTATCAGATATATTGAATTATGATTACAAGTCTCTGTTGAACGGCCCACGTTGATTTGAGAAATCTTTCTATTTTAACAATATTCAGAAAATGGTAAAGTGATTTATAAATAAGAACAAATTGTCAATCATTGAGAACTAGACAAAGGATAGTGGAAGATTGAATCTCATAAAGACTCGATTGATCTATTTAGTTTGAAACGTACAAAAACGTTTTCAGTTTAAAAAGAACTTTATTATTAAAACGTATATAACTTTTATAAATATCTAGAACCACTTTTGACAACTCATTACTTAACTAGTATGATAAAGATAACGATATTTATATTTTATTTTATTAAATATATATAATGATTTAAATTAATATTATATATATTTATACGCGTATTATACGTACATAGTTTTATACTTTTACTATACTTAAACTTTACCTTTACTTTATTTTTACTTTACTTTAACTTTAATAATTCACTTTAATAATTCATATTTTAATAATTCACTTTAATAATTCATACTTTAATAATTCACTTTAATAATTCATACTTTAATAATTCAAAAATCTATTATAAATAGAATTCAATAGGTTTCATTATTTCATAGAAACTTGAAAACATTTTTCTCTAAACTCTCTCAATCTATTTACATATATATATTTACTCCGTATTATTTCAAGATATTATTAGTATACATAAAATATTACGACGGAGTGCTGTCCGAGTGATTTCGAAATTGTTTTTCGAGTAGGATAGGATTAAGGAAATTATGGGTTATAGCTATGGAGGTTATTGAGTATGGTTCACGGGTAAGGTCAATATAGTGTTTATCATTTCCGTTGCGTCTACGTACCTTTCCTGCAATATTGAATCTCAATATTGATATGTGAGTACTCATAGTTTAACTTTTACATACTAATAGTGTATCCTTGACTAGTGCTCGAGTATTTAGGATTATGCATGCTTGTACTTTTGATATTGCCCTTAGACAGGTTAGGTTGAATCTTGAATTAGTTACACTTGCGGTTGAGATAAGGTATAAGATATGCATGTCCTTGGAAAGCTAGCGGAAAATTAAGAACTTTTCCTTTAGATATCGAATGGTTTCGATGAAGGGATTAGAAGTTATAATCAATTGAATTTTCGATATTTTTATTAAAAATGATTATTATTATTATCGTCGTTTTTATCGTCGTTCTAGTTTTATCTTATTATTATCATTATTATTATCTTTATCAATAAAAGGGATTTATCATTAAAAATTGTTATTTTTTTATTACTATCATTATTATCGTTAAAGTTATAATTAGTATTATTATTATTATTATCCAATTATTATTATTATTATTATTATTATTATTATTATTATTATTATTATTATTATTATTGGTATTATTATTATTATTATCATTATTAATATATATATCATTATTTAAAAATAGTCATTGTTATTGTTATTATTATTATTACTATATTATCATTAAGATAATTATTAGTATTATCGTTAATAATGTTATAGTAACTATCATTATTAATATTAGTGTAATTAAAACAAATATTTGTAACACCTAATTATTTTGATTACTATTATTATCATTATTATGAACACGATATCAAAGACGATTACAAGCTATTAAACGAAACGATTAGGAAATAATGGGTAAGAGTTTCATGATGAAATTAAAATATTATAAGATATTTATTTAGATAAAATTATCGTTCTTATTATTTTTATCATTACTATTATTATTAAAAGTATCGTTAGTATTAAAACTATCATTTTAACAAAAATTATCATTTTAATAGAAATGTCATTGTAACTATAAAATATCAGTATTATTATTATTTTAAATAGAATTATTATTTTAAAGATAATATTAAAAATTATCGTAAATATTAAAGTTATCATAATTAGAATTATCGTTTTATCATAATGTCATCTTAGTAATTATAAATATTGATATTTTTATAATAATAATTATTATTACAAAATAATACAACTTTTACTTACTATCATTATAGATATTATTTTATCAAATAAATATGTGATACAAACATATTTACTATGTGTAATAACTTACTTTAATAATACCTATCATATTATCTTTATGATATTAAATGAACCCTATAAATTTTATTACTTAAATATATATAAAAGTATATTTTATTATATAAATTTAATATAAAATTTTATTTATTAATAAATAGATTATATTATTTACTCTAATAAATCTTTTAAAAATATTTAAAAATATAAAATGACGATATTTAAACTATATATTAATCATGTATAGATTTTTGTAAATTATTTTGAGTCAAATTTACTTTTGTTGACTTTTGCATATTAGTTCGAGCATTAGGATCGTGGTACACTATGACTTGACCTAATTTGTTAGACAAATATTGACCAACACATAAATATATATAATTAATTTAGGTTCGTGAATCCGAGGCCAACCTTGCACTTGTTCAATGACGTTATATGTATTTTTACTACGAAATACAGTATGGTGAGTTTCATTTGCCTTTTTACCCTTTATATTTTTGGGACTGAGAATACAGGCGCTTTTATAAATGTTTGACGAAATAGACACAAGTAATTGAAACTACATTCTATGGTTGAATTATCGAAATCGAATATGCCTCTTTTTATTAAAGTCTGGTAATCTAAGAATTAGGGAACAGACACTCTAATTGACGCGAATCCTAAAGATAGATCTATTGGGCCTAACAAACCCCATCCAAAGTACCGGATGCTTTAGTACTTCGAAATTTATATCATGTCCGAAGGAGGATCCCGGAATGATAGGGGATATTCTTATATATATCTAGTTAATGTCGGTTACCAGGTGTTTGAAATGTCCCGTTCTTATTGATTAAAAACGTTCCATATTAATTGATTTCGTTGCGAGGTTTTGACCTCTATATGAGACGTTTTTCAAAGACTGCATTCATTTTTAAAACAAACCATAACCTTTATTTCATAAATAAAGGTTTAAAAAGCTTTACGTAGATTATCAAATAATGATAATCTAAAATATCCTGTTTACACACGACCATTACATAATGGTTTACAATACAAATATGTTACATCGAAATCAGTTTCTTGAATGCAGTTTTTACACAATATCATACAAATATGGACTCCAAATCTTGTCCTTATTTTAGTATGCAACAGCAGAAGCTCTTAATATTCACCTGAGAATAAACATGCTTTAAACGTCAACAAAAATGTTGGTGAGTTATAGGTTTAACCTATATATATCAAATCGTAACAATAGACCACAAGATTTCATATTTCAATACACATCCCATACATAGAGATAAAAATCATTCATATGGTGAACACCTGGTAACCGACATTAACAAGATGCATATATAAGAATATCCCCATCATTCCGGGACACCCTTCAGATATGATATAAATTTCGAAGTACTAAAGCATCCGGTACTTTGGATGGGGTTTGTTAGGCCCAATAGATCTATCTTTAGGATTCGCGTCAATTAGGGTGTCTGTTCCCTAATTCTTAGATTACCAGACTTAATAAAAAGGGGCATATTCGATTTCGATAATTCAACCATAGAATGTAGTTTCACGTACTTGTGTCTATTTTGTAAATCATTTATAAACCTGCATGTATTCTCATCCCAAAAATATTAGATTTTAAAAGTGGGACTATAACTCACTTTCACAGATTTTTACTTCGTCGGGAAGTAAGACTTGGCCACTGGTTGATTCACGAACCTATAACAATATATACATATATATCAAAGTATGTTCAAAATATATTTACAACACTTTTAATATATTTTGATGTTTTAAGTTTATTAAGTCAGCTGTCCTCGTTAGTAACCTACAACTAGTTGTCCACAGTTAGATGTACAGAAATAAATCGATAAATATTATCTTGAATCAATCCACGACCCAGTGTATACGTATCTCAGTATTGATCACAACTCAAACTATATATATTTTGGAATCAACCTCAACCCTGTATAGCTAACTCCAACATTCACATATAGAGTGTCTATGGTTGTTCCGAAATATATATAGATGTGTCGACATGATAGGTCGAAACATTGTATATGTGTCTATGGTATCTCAAGATTACATAATATACAATACACGTTGATTAAGTTATGGTTGGAATAGATTTGTTACCAATTTTCACGTAGCTAAAATGAGAAAAATTATCCAATCTTGTTTTACCCATAACTTCTTCATTTTAAATCCGTTTTGAGTGAATCAAATTGCTATGGTTTCATATTGAACTCTATTTTATGAATCTAAACATAAAAGTATAGGTTTATAGTCGGAAAAATAAGTTACAAGTCGTTTTTGTAAAGGTAGTCATTTCAGTCGAAAGAACGACGTCTAGATGACCATTTTAGAAAACATACTTCCACTTTGAGTTTAATCATAATTTTTGGATATAGTTTCATGTTCATAATAAAAATCATTTTCTCAGAATAACAACTTTTAAATCAAAGTTTATCATAGTTTTTAATTAACTAACCCAAAACAGCCCGCGGTGTTACTACGACGGCGTAAATCCGGTTTTACGGTGTTTTTCGTGTTTCCAGGTTTTAAATCATTAAGTTAGCATATCATATAGATATAGAACATGTGTTTAGTTGATTTTAAAAGTCAAGTTAGAAGGATTAACTTTTGTTTGCGAACAAGTTTAGAATTAACTAAACTATGTTCTAGTGATTACAAGTTTAAACCTTCGAATAAGATAGCTTTATATGTATGAATCGAATGATGTTATGAACATCATTACTACCTTAATTTCCTTGGATAAACCTACTGGAAAAGAGAAAAATGGATCTAGCTTCAATGGATCCTTGGATGGCTCGAAGTTCTTGAAGCAGAATCATGACACGAAAACAAGTTCAAGTAAGATCATCACTTGAAATAAGATTGTTATAGTTATAGAAATTGAACCAAAGTTTGAATATGATTATTACCTTGTATTAGAATGATAACCTACTGTAAGAAATAAAGATTTCTTGAGGTTGGATGATCACCTTACAAGATTGGAAGTGAGCTAGCAAACTTGAAAGTATTCTTGATTTTATGAAACTAGAACTTTTGGAATTTATGAAGAACACTTAGAACTTGAAGATAGAACTTGAGAGAGATCAATTAGATGAAGAAAATTGAAGAATGAAAGTGTTTGTAGGTGTTTTTGGTCGTTGGTGTATGGATTAGATATAAAGGATATGTAATTTTGTTTTCATGTAAATAAGTCATGAATGATTACTCATATTTTTGTAATTTTATGAGATATTTCATGCTAGTTGCCAAATGATGGTTCCCACATGTGTTAGGTGACTCACATGGGCTGCTAAGAGCTGATCATTAGAGTGTATATACCAATAGTACATACATCTAAAAGCTGTGTATTGTACGAGTACGAATACGGGTGCATACGAGTAGAATTGTTGATGAAACTGAACGAGGATGTAATTGTAAGCATTTTTATTAAGTAGAAGTATTTTGATAAGTGTATTGAAGTCTTTAAAAAGTGTATAAATACATATTAAAACACTACATGTATATACATTTTAACTGAGTCGTTAAGTCATCGTTAGTCGTTACATGTAAGTGATGTTTTGAAACCTTTAGGTTAACGATCTTGTTAAATGTTGTTAACCCAATGTTTATAATATCAAATGAGATTTTAAATTATTATATTATCATGATATTATCATGTATGAATATCTCTTAATATGATATATATACATTAAATGTCTATACAACGATAATCGTTACATATATGTCTCGTTTAAAAATCATTAAGTTAGTAGTCTTGTTTTTACATATGTAGTTCATTGTTAATATACTTTATGATATGTTTTATTATCATAGTATCATGTTAACTATATATATATCCATATATATGTCATCATATAGTTTTTACAAGTTTTAACGTTCGTGAATCACCGATCAACTTGGGTGGTCAATTGTCTATATGAAACATATTTCAATTAATCAAGTCTTAACAAGTTTGATTGCTTAACATGTTGGAAACATTTAATCATGTAAATATCAATCTCAATTAATATATATAAACATGGAAAAGTTCGGGTCACTACAGTACCTACCCGTTAAATAAATTTCGTCCCGAAATTTTAAGCTGTTGAAGGTGTTGACGAATCTTCTGGAAATAGATGCGGGTATTTCTTCTTCATCTGATCTTCACACTCCCAGGTGAACTCGGGTCCTCTACGAGCATTCCATCGAACCTTAACAATTGGTATCTTGTTTTGCTTAAGTCTTTTAACCTCACGATCCATTATTTCGACGGGTTCTTCGATGAATTGAAGTTTTTCGTTGATTTGGATTTCATCTAACGGAATAGTGAGATCTTCTTTAGCAAAACATTTATTTAAATTCGAGACGTGGAAAGTGTTATGTACAGCTGCGAGTTGTTGAGGTAACTCTAGTCGGTAAGCTACTGGTCCGACACGATCAATAATCTTGAATGGTCCAATATACCTTGGATTTAATTTCCCTCGTTTACCAAATCGAACAACGCCTTTCCAAGGTGCAACTTTAAGCATGACCATCTCTCCAATTTCAAATTCTATATCTTTTCTTTTAATGTCAGCGTAGCTCTTTTGTCGACTTTGGGCGGTTTTCAACCGTTGTTGAATTTGGATGATCTTCTCGGTAGTTTCTTGTATAATCTCCGGACCCGTAATCTGTCTATCCCCCACTTCACTCCAACAAATCGGAGACCTGCACTTTCTACCATAAAGTGCTTCAAACGGCGCCATCTCAATGCTTGAATGGTAGCTGTTGTTGTAGGAAAATTCTGCTAACGGTAGATGTCGATCCCAACTGTTTCCGAAATCAATAACACATGCTCGTAGCATGTCTTCAAGCGTTTGTATCGTCCTTTCGCTCTGCCCATCAGTTTGTGGATGATAGGTAGTACTCATGTCTAGACGAGTTCCTAATGCTTGCTGTAATGTCTGCCAGAATCTTGAAATAAATCTGCCATCCCTATCAGAGATAATAGAGATTGGTATTCCATGTCTGGAGATGACTTCCTTCAAATACAGTCGTGCTAACTTCTCCATCTTGTCATCTTCTCTTATTGGCAAGAAGTGTGCTGATTTGGTGAGACGGTCAACTATTACCCAAATAGTATCAAAACCACTTGCAGTCCTTGGCAATTTAGTGATGAAATCCATGGTAATGTTTTCCCATTTCCATTCCGGGATTTCGGGTTGTTGAAGTAGACCTGATGGTTTCTGATGCTCAGCTTTGACCTTAGAACACGTCAAACATTCTCCTACGTATTTAGCAACATCGGCTTTCATACCCGGCCACCAAAAATGTTTCTTGAGATCCTTGTACATCTTCCCCGTTCCAGGATGTATTGAGTATCTGGTTTTATGAGCTTCTCTAAGTACCATTTCTCTCATATCTCCAAATTTTGGTACCCAAATCCTTTCAGCCCTATACCGGGTTCCGTCTTCCCGAATATTAAGATGCTTCTCCGATCCTTTGGGTATTTCATCCTTTAAATTTCCCTCTTTTAAAACTCCTTGTTGCGCATCCTTTATTTGAGTAGTAATGTTATTATGAATCATTATATTCATAGATTTTACTCGAATGGGTTCTCTGTCCTTCCTGCTCAAGGCATCGGCTACCACATTTGCCTTCCCCGGGTGGTAACGAATCTCAAAGTCGTAATCATTCAATAATTCAATCCACCTACGCTGCCTCATATTCAGTTGTTTCTGATTAAATATGTGTTGAAGACTTTTGTGGTCGGTATATATAATACTTTTGACCCCATATAAGTAGTGCCTCCAAGTCTTTAATGCAAAAACAACCGCGCCTAATTCCAAATCATGCGTCGTATAATTTTGTTCGTGAATCTTCAATTGTCTAGACGCATAAGCAATCACCTTCGTTCGTTGCATTAATACACAACCGAGACCTTGCTTTGATGCATCACAATAAATCACAAAATCATCATTCCCTTCAGGCAATGACAATATAGGTGCCGTAGTTAGCTTTTTCTTCAATAACTGAAACGCTTTCTCTTGTTCATCATTCCATTCAAATTTCTTCCCTTTATGCGTTAATGCAGTCAAGGGTTTTGCTATTCTGGAAAAGTCTTGGATGAACCTTCTGTAGTAACCAGCTAGTCCTAAAAACTGGCGTATGTGTTTCGGAGTTTTCGGGGTTTCCCACTTTTCAACAGTTTCTATCTTTGCCGGATCCACCTTAATACCTTCTTTGTTCACTATGTGACCGAGGAATTGAACTTCTTCCAACCAAAATGCACACTTTGAAAACTTAGCGTACAATTCTTCCTTCCTCAATACTTCTAACACCTTTCTCAAATGTTCACCGTGTTCTTGGTCATTCTTTGAGTAAATAAGTATGTCATCAATGAAAACAATGACAAACTTGTCAAGGTATGGTCCACACACTCGGTTCATAAGGTCCATGAACACAGCTGGTGCATTAGTTAAACCAAACGGCATGACCATAAACTCGTAATGACCGTAACGTGTTCTGAAAGCAGTCTTTGGAATATCATCTTCTTTCACCCGCATTTGATGATACCCGGAACGTAAGTCAATCTTTGAATAAATAGACGAGCCTTGTAGTTGATCAAATAAGTCATCGATTCTCGGTAGTGGGTAGCGGTTCTTGATGGTAAGTTTGTTCAACTCTCGGTAGTCGATACACAACCTGAATGTACCATCTTTCTTCTTGACAAACAAAACAGGAGCTCCCCACGGTGATGTGCTTGGTCGAATGAAACCACGCTCTAAAAGTTCTTGTAATTGGCTTTGTAGTTCTTTCATCTCGCTGGGTGCGAGTCTGTAAGGAGCACGAGCTATTCGTGCAGCTCCTGGTACAAGATCTATTTGAAATTCAACGGATCGATGTGGGGGTAATCCCGGTAATTCTTTCGGAAATACATCAGGAAATTCTTTTGCGACGGGAACATCATTGATGCTCTTTTCTTCAGTTTGTACTTTCTCGACGTGTGCTAGAACAGCATAGCAACCTTTTCTTATTAGTTTTTGTGCCTTCAAATTACTAATAAGATGTAGCTTCGTGTTGCCCTTTTCTCCGTACACCATTAAGGGTTTTCCTTTTTCTCGTATAATGCGAATTGCATTTTTGTAACAAACGATCTCCGCTTTCACTTCTTTCAACCAGTCCATACCGATTATCACATCAAAACTCCCTAACTCTACTGGTATCAAATCAATCTTAAATGTTTCGCTAACCAGTTTAATTTCTTGATTCCGACATATATTATCTGCTGAAATTAATTTACCATTTGCTAATTCGAGTAAAAATTTACTATCCAAAGGCGTCAATGGACAACTTAATTTAGCACAAAAATCTCTACTCATATAGCTTCTATCCGCACCCGAATCAAATAAAACGTAAGCATATTTATTGTCAATAAGAAACGTACCCGTAACAAGCTCCGGGTCTTCCTGTGCCTCTGCCGCATTAATATTGGAAACTCTTCCACGGCCTTGTCCATTCGTGTTCTCCTGGTTCGGGCAATTTCTAATAATGTGGCCTGGTTTTCCACATTTATAACAAACTACATTGGCATAACTTGCTCCGACACTACTTGCTCCGCCATTACTCGTTCCGACACCATTTGTTCCTTTCGTTCTATTAACCCCTGGTCCGTAGACCTCACACTTCGCTGCGCTATGACCATTTCTTTTACACTTGTTGCAAAATTTGGTGCAGAACCCCGAGTGATTCTTTTCACACCTTTGGCATAGCTGCTTCTGATTGTTGTTGTTGTTGTTGCGGTTATTATTGTTGTTGGGATGATTGTTGTAGTTGTTGTTGTTGTTGTTGTTGTTGTTGTTGTTGTTGTTGTTGTTGTTGTTGTTGTTGTTGTTGTTGTTGTTGTTGTTGTTGTTGTTGTTGTTGTTGTTGTTGTTGTTGTTGGGCCATTTGTTGTAGTTGCGATTGATGTTGCGATTGTTGGGATAATTGTTGCGATTATTGTTGTAATTGTTGTTGTTGTTGTATTGGTGATTCTTATCACCGTTTTCCTCCCACTTTCTTTTGACTTGCATCACATTGGCCTCTTCAGCAGTCTGTTCTTTAATTCTTTCTTCAATTTGGTTCACGAGTTTGTGAGCCATTCTACATGCCTGTTGTATGGAGGCGGGCTCGTGTGAACTTATATCTTCTTGGATTCTTTCCGGTAATCCTTTCACAAACTCGTCGATCTTCTCTTCCTCATCTTCGAATGCTCCCGGACACAATAGGCACAATTCTGTGAATCGTCTTTCGTACGTGGTAATATCAAATCCTTGGGTTCGTAACCCTCTAAGTTCTGTCTTGAGCTTATTGACCTCGGTTCTGGGACGGTACTTCTCGTTCATCAAGTGCTTGAATGCTGACCACGGTAGTGCGTACGCATCGTCTTGTCCCACTTGCTCTAGATAGGTATTCCACCATGTTAACGCAGAACCTGTGAAGGTATGCATAGCGTACTTTACTTTGTCCTCTTCAGTACACTTACTTATGGCAAACACCGATTCGACCTTCTCGGTCCACCGTTTCAATCCGATCGGTCCTTCGGTTCCATCAAATTCCAAATGTTGGCAGGCAGTGAATTCTTTGTAGGTGCATCCTACACGATTTCCTGTACTGCTAGATCCAAGGTTATTGTTGGTATGTAGCGCAGCCTGTACTGCGGCTATGTTTGAAGCTAGAAAAGTACGGAATTCCTCTTCATTCATATTCACGGTGTGTCGAGTAGTCGGTGCCATTTCCCTCAAAATAGTTAAATGGAACAAGTTAATCATACAGAATATTAAGAGTAGTTAATAGTATTTCGTAGCATAATATGAACTCATTTATAAAAGCTTTTTCTTCATATTAGCGTTTTATAAGTTTAAATTCGGGTAGTACCTACCCGTTAAGTTCATACTTAGTAGCTAATATACAATTCAACTACTACAATTCTATATGAAAAACTGATTATAATAATATTTCGCGTTCAAACTTTTATACAATATTTTACAAACTTACAATACCGCTTATTTTACATAAAGCATGAAATATAGCACACAATAACTTTGATACAAGATAGTTGTGAAGACAATTCTAGCTAGTACACAAGTCGTTCAGCAAAGGCAATAAAGACACGTAATTCATACGTCCAGAAACAAGTCATGCATTCTGGTTTTACTAGGACTACTTCCCATCCTTGGTCTTGTGCAACATAACCGTTATGGCCGTTGATAAGACAGCGTGTTGTAACGTCATCAAAGGGACGAGGGTTACGTAATGTCCAACAGTCCCGTAATAATCTAAAAACCTCATTTCTTACCCCAATTACCGACTCCGTCACTTGTGGAAACGTTTTGTTTAATAGTTGTAGCCCGATGTTCTTGTTCTCACTTTGGTGAGAAGCGAACATTACTAATCCGTAAGCATAACATGCTTCTTTATGTTGTATGTTAGCCGCTTTTTCCAAATCACGAAGTCCAATATTCGGATATATTGAGTCAAAATAATTTCTTAACCCGTTGCGTAAAATAGCATTTGGGTTCCCCGCAATATATGCGTCAAAGTAAACACATCGTAACTTATGGGTTTCCCAATGTGATATCCCCCATCTTTCAAACGAAAGTCTCTTATAAACCAAGACATTCTTGGAACGTTCTTCGAATGTCTTACAAACTGATCTCGCCTTAAATAGTTGTGCCGAAGAATTCTGGCCGACTCTAGACAAGATTTCATCAATCATGTCTCCGGGTAGGTCTCTTAAAATATTGGGTTGTCTATTGATAATGCTAAAAACGAACATATATTTCATAGCATTATTCCTAAAGAAAGACAAGCTTTTAGTTGCAATTGTTCTATTTACAAGTGATATTCGTTTAAATAATAAAAGGTGAAGACAAAAGACAGATTCGACGATTTGAATACGCAAACGACCAAAAAGCACAAAAGTACAAAAGACAATCAAAAAGGTTCCAATTATTGATAAGAAACGTCTCGAAATCACAAGAGTACAAGATTCAAAACGCAAAGTACAAGATATTAAATTGTACGCGAGGACGTTCGAAAATCCGGAACCGGGACCAGAGTCAACTCTTAACGCTCGACGCAACGGACTAAAAATTACAAGTTAACTATGTATATAAATATAATATAATATATAATTAATTATATTAATTATATATATATTATATATATATATTAAAAACCGTCGGCAGCAAGAAACTCCAAGGGTGTGAGCTGTAAATACCTCTCCGCGACTCGCGGAGTTTTAAGGGCATTTTGCCGCGAGTCGCGGAGCCCCAATTTTCAACTCTGGCTATAAAGCCAACCGAATTCTGATCAAAAAATATCATCTTTTTTCCTTCTCATTCATACGTAAATATATTTATATTTATAATTTATATTTTAATTTTAATTATAATTCTAATAATAAGGGTATGTTAGCGAATGTTGTAAGGGTGTAAGTCGAAATTCTGTCCGTGTAACGCTACGCTATTTTTAATCATTGTAAGTTATGTTCAACCTTTTTATATTAATGTCTCGTAGCTAAGTTATTATTATGCTTATTTAAAACGAAGTAATCATGATGTTGGGCTAATTACTAAAATTGGGTAATTGGGCTTTGTACCATAATTGGGGTTTGGACAAAAGAACGACACTTGTGGAAATTAGACTATGGGCTATTAATGGGCTTTATATTTGTTTAACTAAATGAAAGTTTGTTAATGTTAATATAAAGATTTACAATTGGGCGTCCCTATAAATTACCATATAAACTCGATCGGACACGATGGGCGGGGTATTTATATGTACGAATAATCGTTCATTTAACCGGACACGGGAATGGATTAATAGCCACTAGAATAATTAAAACAGGGGTGAAATTACATTCAAGGGTAATTGGTGTAATTGTTAACAAAGTAGTAAAACCTTGGTTTACACGCAGTCGATAACCTGGTGTATTCATTAAACAAAGTATTAAAACCTTGTTACAATTCGAATCCCCAATTAGTTGGAATATTTAACTTCGGGTATAATAATAATTTGACAAGGACACTTGCAATTTATATTTATGACTGATGGACTGTTATGGACAAAAACCAGACGGACATATTGAATAATCCAGGACAAAGGACAATTAACCCATGGGCATAAAACTAAAATCAACACGTCAAACATCATGATTACGGAAGTTTAAATAAGCATAATTCTTTTATTTCATATTTAATTTCCTTTATTTTATATTTAATTGCACTTCTAATTATCGCACTTTTATTTATTGTTATTTAATCGCACTTTTAATTATCGTACTTTTTAATTATCGCAATTTTATTTTATCGCATTTTTATTATTCGCAATTTCATTATCGTTATTTACTTTACGCTTTAATTTTAGTCTTGTATTTATATTTTACATTAGGTTTTAACTGCGACTAAAGTTTTAAAATCGACAAACCGGTCATTAAACGGTAAAAACCCCCCTTTATAATAATAATATTACCTATATATATATTTGTATTTTTATAAAAGTAAACTAATATAGCGTTGAGCTTTGTTTAAAGATTTCCCTGTGGAACGAACCGGACTTACTAAAAACTACACTACTGTACGATTAGGTACACTGCCTATAAGTGTTGTAGCAAGGTTTAAGTATATCCATTCTATAAATAAATAAATATCTTGTGTAAAATTGTATCGTATTTAATAGTTTTTCCTAGTAAAATATAAGCTATTTTATATACTACCCCGCTGCACATCAAGTATTTTTGGCGCCGCTGCCGGGGATCATCTTAAAAGCCGGAAGCGCAACGCTAATATAAAAAGAAAAAAAAAAGATTTTTAGTTACTTTTATTAAAAGTCGTTTTTGTAAAAATATGTTTTAAATATTCGAAAATATAGAAAAAAAAAAACAAAAATATTAGTATTTTTAAGATTTTGTTAAATATTTAAGTTTTATAAAGTTTCTTTATTTCTATTTTAGTTTATAAAAATATAAGTTTTATTTTAAAATCTTTTATTTATTTAAAAAACAGAAAACAGAAAATAAAAAAAATAAATAAAGAAAAACGCGTAAAAAGTGAAACCTGTCAACTGAATTCTGGAACCCCGCGACTCGCGGGGATTTCTTCTTTATTTGCCGCGACTCGCGGAGGGCATCTGACACACGGACAAAAACCCTAATCAAGCATTGATTACGGGTTATTTTTAATTATTATTATTATTAAAACCTAATTATTATTATTATTATTTTTAAGTTTTAATTTTACTTTTACTTTTTATTTATATATATTTTTTAGTTAAATTAGTTTTATTAAAATTGTAAAATTAGTAGTTTTATAAAATAAATAATATAAAAATAATATTTTTATAAAAATTGTACTTTTTACAACTTTTTGTATATTTTTATATTTTGTCCCTTTTTAATCGTTGTAGCGTAATATTTGTATTTTTTTTAGCTCATATTTAATTTTAAACTTAGTTTTAGCTATAGTTATTTTTACTCCTATATTTTTAGGCTTTGCCGTAGAATTCCTTAAGTGCTTTTTCTTTAGACTAAGATTTAGGTGCTTTAGAATTTTGCGACGCCTTTTTAAGTTTTAGTTTCTTTTTAAGTTATTTTCATTTGGGATTTAGTTTCTACTGTAAGCTTTAATATTTTTAGACACCTTTTACTATGTACCAATTATCATTCCAATTAGTAATTTCAATTTGCGATTATAATTTTAAGTTAGTTGTAGTAATAAGGTTAGGTTAGTCAAGTATTTTTAAGTTTTTAAGTTTCTTTTATTTTTCCGTCACCTTTTATTTTTCAACCATTTTTTTTTTTCTTTTTCAACCTTTATCGACGAACTCTTTTTCTCTCTTATTTCTCGCTATTCTAGTTTTTAGGACTTAGAATTTTTTTTCTACTTCTTATCTAAATTTCTTAAAATTACGAAAATTTATTTTAAGTGGTTAAATTGATAGACATCAAAATTTTCTGGTTCGTAGTAATAGTTGGATTTGTACGTGGACCGGGTTATTGGAGCCAAACAGTCCTCAATTATATTGAGACCAAACGAATCCTGCCCCTCTGCTGCATCTTTTGGCTATTCGAAACGTGGGCAAAATCAGAAAAGTCTATTGATTGGATAACTTATTATAATTTTTCTTTCCTTTTTAAAAAACTAATAGGATATTCAGTGAATGCACCGAGCAAGACGTTCATCACCTTTTGTACGTTCACCACCTGTAACTCGATCAAGACATCGTTTAACAAAAATAACCGCCGTTGATTTTTCTTTAGAATCGTCATCCAGTCGACCAAGTACTTCAACTCAAATTTCCGATAATCCAGTTTTTGAAACAAACCTCGCAATTGAGAATCCAGAAAATATTCAGGAACGGTTCGTAGATCCTGAACCATTAAACTTTCCTCCGGAACCACCAATCATTCAAACAGAGATTGTTGAGGAACGAACCATTAAATCAGAATCATCTAGTGATACCGATTCAAAAAATTCAATTATGGAAAATCTGGAACCTTTAAGTATGGAAGACCGAATGAGAGCTAAACGCACTGGCCAAGGTCACGCAATTACTCATCCAGACATTAATGCGCCAGATTATGAAATCAAAGGACAAATTTTACACATGGTGACTAATCAATGCCAATTTAGTGGTGCGCCGAAGGAAGATCCAAATGAACATCTACGTACCTTTAATAGGATCTGCACACTATTTAAAATACGAGAAGTGGAGGATGAACAGATATATCTCATGTTATTTCCCTGGACTTTAAAGGGAGAAGCCAAAGATTGGTTGGAATCATTACCTGAAGGGGCGATCGATACATGGGACGTTTTAATTGACAAATTTCTTAAACAATTTTTTCCTGCATCTAAAGCCGTAAGACTTCAAGCAGAAATTGTTACGTTCACACAGAAGCCAAATGAAACTCTATATGAGGCGTGGACAAGATATGGAAAGTTATTAAGAGGATGTCCGCAACATGGTTTAGACACCTGTCAAATAGTACAAATATTCTACCGAGGATGCGACATCACTACAAGAAAAGACATAGATATAGCAGCTGGTGGTTCGATTATGAAGAAAACCGAAACTGATGCTTACAAAATTATTGATAATACTGCTTCCCACTCGCATGAGTGGCACCAAGAAAAAGATATCATTAGATCATCTAAAGCAGCTAGAGCCGATTCTAGCCATGACTTAGATTCCATTTCCGCAAAGATAGATGCTTTCGAGAGACGAATGGAAAAGATGACTAAGGATATTCACTCAATACGAATTAGTTGTGAGCAGTGTGGAGGACCACATTTGACAAAAGATTGTCTCAGTATTGAATTAACAATGGAACAAAGAGAGAATATTTCATACATAAACCAAAGGCCTGGAAATAATTATCAGAATAATTATCAACCGCCAAGACCGATTTACAATCAAAACCAGAATTATAACCGAAATATTCCATACAACAACCAACAAGGTCCTAGCAATCAACAAGTATCCAACAATACTTACAATCAGCAAAGACCGAATTTTCAAAACAAACCACCACAACAAACCGATGATAAAAAGCCAAATTTAGAAGATAAGATGACGAAGCTAGTTGAAACTCAAACGCAGTTTTTCACATCTCAAAAACAAACCAATGAACAAAATGCTCAAGCATTTAGAAATCAACAAGCTTCTATTCAAAATCTAGAACAAGAAGTAAGTAACCTAGCAAGGTTAATAGGTGAAAGAAAACCGGGAAGTTTACCTAGTGATACAAATGCTAACCCCCGGAATGAAACAGCTAAAGCTATTACCACAAGAAGTGGTACAACACTTAAACCACCTGAAATACCTGTAACTTCTGATGAAACTATTCCTACTACACAAGAACCACAACCTGATCAAGATAAGGAAAAAGAACCGGTAGTTGAAAAGGTTAATGAAGATAACACAGTTAAGGATAAACCTTATGTTAAACCATACCAACCACCACTTCCTTATCCGAGTAAAATGAAGAAGGAAAAACTTGAAGCCGAGCAATCCAAATTCTTGGATATGTTTAAACAGATAAATGTAAATCTTCCTTTCATTGATGTGATTTCAGGAATGCCAAGATATGCTAAATTCTTGAAAGATCTAATCACGAATAGAAAGAAAATGGAAGAACTCTCGGCTGTTACTATGAATGCAAATTGTTCAGCAGTGCTGTTGAATAAGATACCAGAAAAACTATCTGATCCAGGAAGTTTCACAATTCCATGTTTTCTGGGTAGTCTTAGTTCAATAGAAGCATTGGCAGACTTAGGTGCTAGTATAAATCTAATGCCGTATTCACTATACGCTAAACTAGACCTTGGAGAATTGAAACCAACCAGAATAAGCATACAACTAGCCGATAGATCAATAAAATATCCTAGAGGGATAATGGAGAATATGCTAGTTAAAGTTGGTACTTTAGTATTTCCAGTAGATTTTGTTGTTTTAGACATGGAAGAAGATTCTCAAGTTCCTCTCATATTAGGAAGACCATTCTTAAACACGGCTAAAGCAATGATAGACGTGTTCGGTAAGAAATTGACCCTAAGTATAGAGGATAAGAGTGTTACCTTTTCAGTTGATAGAGCAATGCAACAACCACAATCTGCAGATGATACATGTTATTATATTCAAACTATAGATGCACATGCAGAATTATTAGAAGAATTTCCAGAATTACAAGGAACAGGAGTATGTTCTTTAGGAGAAGGTAATGAACCAATTGATGAAGCTGAAATGTTAGCTACACTTATAGCTAATGGATATGAACCAACAACAGAAGAAATTCAAATGCTAAAAGAAGAAGACAGATATCGATATAAATCATCGATAGAAGAACCTCCGAAATTAGAGTTAAAGCCACTTCCAAACCATTTGGAATACGCTTATTTACATGGTGAATCTGAATTACCTGTAATAATATCGTCTTCTCTTACTGAAAATGAGAAATCACAACTCATTTCTGTGTTGAAAGCTCATAAACCAGCCATTGCATGGAAGATTCATGATATAAAAGGAATAAGTCCTTCGTATTGCACACATAAAATCCTTATGGAAGAAGGTCATAAAACGTATGTGCAACGTCAACGAAGATTAAATCCTAATATGCAAGATGTAGTTAAAAAGGAAATTATTAAACTGCTAGATGCAGGTTTGATATATCCAATTTCTGATAGTCCATGGGTAAGCCCAGTTCAATGCGTGCCTAAGAAGGGTGGCATGACTGTCATTACAAATGAGAAAAATGAGCTTATTCCTACTAGGACTGTAACAGGATGGCGTGTGTGTATTGATTATATAAAATTAAATGACGCCACCAGAAAAGATCACTTTCCCTTACCTTTCATAGATCAAATGTTGGAAAGATTAGCCGGAAATAGTTACTATTGTTTTCTAGATGGATTTTCTGGATATTTTCAAATTCCAATAGCACCCGAAGATCAAGAGAAAACCACATTCACGTGCCCTTATGGTACTTTTGCTTACAAACGCATGCCATTTGGACTTTGTAACGCCCCTGCAACCTTTCAAAGGTGTATGATGGCGATTTTTCACGACATGATAGAAGAATGCATGGAAGTATTCATGGATGACTTTTCAGTCTTCGGTGATACATTTAAATCATGTCTAGTTAATCTGGAACGAATGCTAATTAGATGCGAAAAATCAAATCTAGTACTTAATTGGGAGAAATGCCATTTCATGGTTAAAGAAGGCATCGTTCTTGGACATAAAATTTCAAAAGAAGGAATTGAAGTGGATAGAGCTAAAGTAGATGTAATTGTTAAACTTCCACATCCCACCAATGTTAGAGGAGTTAGGAGTTTTCTAGGGCATGCCGGTTTTTACCGACGTTTCATAAAAGATTTTTCAAAAATTGCCACTCCTATGAATAAACTCCTAGAAAAGGATGCGCCATTCATCTTTTCAGATGAATGTATCAAATCTTTTAATATTCTTAAAGAAAAACTCACTAATGCACCGATCATGATAACACCAAATTGGAATCTACCATTTGAACTAATGTGCGATGCAAGTGATTTTGCAATGGGAGCCGTTTTAGGACAAAGGATTGAAAAACGATTTCAACCTATATATTATGCTAGTAAGACGTTACAAGGAGCACAAACGAACTATACAACTACTGAAAAAGAACTCCTTGCTATTGTCTTTGCTTTTGACAAATTTCGATCATATCTCGTTCTAGCAAAAACGGTGGTCTATACCGACCATTCTGCTCTTAGATACCTATTTTCAAAACAAGATGCTAAACCAAGATTAATCCGTTGGATCTTACTCTTACAAGAGTTTGATATTGAAATCCGAGATAAAAAAGGAGCAGAAAATCTCGCCGCTGATCATCTTTCTCGTCTTGAAAATCCCGAATTAGAAGTTCTGAATGAATCGGCCATACAAGACAACTTTCCTGATGAATATCTATTGAAGATAGATTATAAAGAAATCCCATGGTTTGCAGACTATGCAAACTACTTAGTTTGTGGATTCCTTGAAAAAGGATTATCGTACCAAAGACGAAAGAAATTCTTCAGTGATATAAAACACTATTTCTGGGAAGATCCACATCTGTTTAAAAGTTGTCCCGATGGAATAATACGCCGATGTGTATTTGGAAATGAAGCTATTAAAATTTTAAACCATTGTCACACAGGACCAACAGGAGGGCATTATGGGCCTCAACTAACAGCAAGAAAAGTTTATGAAGCTGGATTCTATTGGCCTACAATTTACAAAGACTCACACCTTCTTTGCAAATCCTGTGATGCATGTCAAAGGGCCGGAAAAATAAGTCAACGCGATGAAATGCCACAAAATGTCATCCAAGTATGTGAAATATTTGACATTTGGGGTATTGACTTTATGGGTCCATTTCCAAAATCTCATAATAATCTATATATACTCGTAGCCATTGATTATGTATCTAAATGGGCGGAAGCACAAGCTCTCCCAACTAACGATGCACGAGTTGTAGTCAACTTTTTAAAACGTCTTTTTGCAAGGTTTGGAACACCGAAAGCTTTAATAAGTGATCGGGGAACTCATTTTTGTAATAATCAACTTGAGAAAGTTCTTAAAAGATATGGAGTAACTCATAAAATCTCCACCGCATATCATCCACAAACAAGTGGACAAGTTGAAAATACCAACCGAGCTTTAAAACGTATTCTAGAGAAAACCGTAGGATCAAATCCGAAGGAATGGTCCATTAAATTGGAGGATGCACTCTGGGCTTTTAGAACAGCCTACAAAACTCCAATTGGAAACACACCTTTTAGACTTGTTTATGGAAAAGCATGTCATCTTCCAGTAGAAATTGAACACAAAGCATTTTGGGCTTTGAAGACATGTAATCTTGATTTACATGAAGCCGGACGTCTACGATTAAGTCAACTAAACGAATTAGAAGAATTAAGACATGAAGCATACGAAAATTCGTTAATCTATAAAGAAAGAACGAAGAAATGGCATGATAAAAGAATCAGAAGTTCAAAAGAATTTAAAGAAGGAGACAGAGTTCTTCTTTTCAATTCACGATTCAAGCTATTTCCTGGAAAATTGAAATCAAGATGGTCTGGACCATTCATAGTCAAAAGAGTTTTCCCATACGGAATGATAGAATTAATAAATTCAAATGGGATTGAATTTAAAGTTAATGGTCACAGAGTTAAACATTACATACATGGTCCGATGGAAGTCGACAACAAAGTTAATCACAATTTCGATACCACAGCTAACTAAGTGTGGGGAGAATCAAGTCTTTAAAGGATAATATGTATTTCTGTTAGAATTAGATTGTCTGTTTTCGTGTAGTTCTCGAAAATGGAACACGTATGGTCTTTCCCTAGCAGACCCTAAAGAACTAGTCTTCTCCCCCCATTCTGAATTTTTATTTTTTTAGGTTTTTACAAAATGAAGACTGCCTGTGAACTAAACCATGGTCTAATGCTACACACTTTGATCACTAAAAGAAATAATGACATACTACCGAGTGAATTAGTATCAGTAATCAGAGAAAGAATGGACGGAGTTAGAAAAGGATCCAGATGCGAAGATAATAAGTTACAATTTGGTAAAGGAAAATCAAAATCCGCAGCGAAAAGAAGAGCACGACACCTAGAACGATGTCACAAATGCGGAAAATGGTCACATGGAGGTAAATGTTCAAATAATCAAACCTATTCAAATACCGAATTTGTTACTTTATGCTGAGAAGGACCGTTCATGTGTTTAGAAGAAAAGACAATGAATGCTCGAGGTTACGCCTATGCAGCCATGGAAAACCAATTAAACCGACTATCTTATGAATATAATAGATCATATAACTAAGAAATCTATTTCACAGGTATGTCTGTACAGTTTTTATTTTTATTTATTTTTAACCTTTTGATAATAAACGCTAATTTGTTCGCTAAAAAGTATTAAATTGGTATTAAATAAAATTAGGTTTGGCGACCGAAATTATTGATATCATTCAAAAATTTATTACATCACTGCGAAATTTAACGTTTATTCTTAAGGTATAAATATCTTTAATCAATCAACCCAAAATATTTCAAAAATTCGTCATGAGTTAAATTAGGTCTTGGAACCGAAATTACTTTACCGAAAAGAGGGGCGCATATTTTTGATAATATTTGATTGATTAAAGTGGGATAAAAAGACAAAAAGATTTTTAATTTTATTTTTACCATGTTTTTAATCTTAATATTTAAACCTTAAATTAATATTGTAAACTTTATAAAAACAATATATTTAAAATTATAAATATTTGAAAAAAAAAAAAATTAATATAAGTTTGATATGAATTTATAAATTTTTAAATTAAGTTTGGTGTGAATTTTTAATTTTAAAATATGAAATTTTAATTTTATGCATTTCAAATTTTAAGTTTGGTGTGAATTTTTAATTTTTAAATTTTTAATTTTGAATTTTATATTTAAGTTGTGTGAATTTAAAAACAAAAATTTACTTTATCTCATTAAGTTAAGAATATGATTTTTAAAATTCGTCGTAAGTTGAAGACTAGGTCTTTGAACCGAAATTGCTTTACCCGAGGGAGGGACGAGAACTTTTATTATCATTATTTTTAATCTTATTGATTTAAAGTATGCCAAAAACATTAAAAAAAACCCAAAAATCTTAGCTTTTAAAACAATCGCTACAAAAAGACAAATTTTAAAATTTTGTCGAGGGACGGACTAGGACATCGATCCGAAACGACCTCGTCCTAAATAACAAGGGAAACAAAATTTTAAAATTAAATACTTAATTGTTTTATAAGTTAAAGATTATATATATAAAAAAAAAAAAAAAAAAAAAAAAAAAAAAAAAAAACTCCGCGACTCGCGGAGTTTTAAGTGCAAACCTCCGCGACTCGCGGAGAGACCGGATTACAGAAAAAAAAAATAAGAGCTGCAAACGATCAGTTCACTCAACCCACACAAAAACACCCAAAAACACAGCGAAATAGCTGCGAAAAAACCCCGAAAAACTACCCAAAAACACCCCAAAAATCTCAATTTTTAACCGTTAATCACCAAATTTTTTGCTAAAATCATGTTGAGAAGGATGATATCTAAGAATTACTCAAGAAAAACGGTAAATTTCTACACCTAAACACCATTTAATTCGAATTTTAGTGTTCTTGAGCTATTTTTCCCCAATTTGATTTTGATGCTTTTTAGTGTAATTAGACTTAAATTGTTTATGTATTATGCTTGTATAACCTAGATTGATGTATTATGCCGATTGTAGAGGATTGATACTAAACGGTAGAAAGATAGATGAGAATTTTGATACACACGGTGTGTGGAGTCAAATGACAAGCCATCACCGTTTCAAAGGGGGAAACTACTCTTATTTGGATATAGATAGAGCCGAATTAAGAGTGATACATAGGTTTTTAGCTAATTCGATTACACAAAGGGGTAAGAACAAAGAAAAAGTAAATGAACAGGATTTGTTTTACCATATGTGTATTCGAGACCCACACAGCGCTGTAAGTATACCATATTGTGTGGGTTATTATTTATCAGCTATGGTTCGGGGGATGCGTCCACATAGCATAATAGGAGGTGGTATTTTTATTACTTTGATTGGTGAATATCTCGGTGTGGATATAAGTCGGGGGGGATTATTAGTAGAAGAGCCGGAACCCCGCGACACTATAGGTTTAAATGTATACCATGGTGCGAAAGTTTTGAAGCGGCGAAATAACGCCGCAGTACGATACAATGGTAGACATCCACAGGTAGAGAGAAACCAGGAACAAGGTAATGTAGGAGGGGGGAATGAGATGCAAGAAATGCATAGGTTTATAGCTTCTCAGGAATACGAAAATGCTAGACAGAGGGCATTTGAAGATTGGCAAGTTCATCAGAACCAGATCATAGCGCATTGCCAACATATAGGTAGAAACTATATTCCTACACCGAAACCCGTCTTCCCTCCTTGGTCGATAGAGATGCAGCCACCATATCCTACGTATGACCCTGCCGAAGCATTCTATAGCACTTATGGTTATGCGTGGAACCCCTATTGGTACCAATATCATCCTTAGTTTACTTATTATTTTTTATTATTTTGTAATTTGTAATTATTGATACATTTAATATTTTTTGTTAATATTGTAATCATTTTTATAATTATCTAACTTTTATTCTTAGATTTTAATAATTTTTGAATGTGGGGTAATAAACCAAACTTCAAAAATATGTATATATGTTTGCAGTTTATCTTATGTACACAACAGGGTAAAACATCGCATTTTCAAAGACTGGCATTAAGTTCAGCAAAAGCAACTAATTTTGACGACAAGATGCAAAATATATGTGAAATAACAACAAGACGGAATGAACAAATGATGTGCACCATTTATCATTCAGCAAACAAACGCCAATATATTTGGAAACTTTGGTAAAAATTTAATCATTTTCACACAAATCACCCTCAATAATTTAAATTGTTACTGATTTCTTGCAAATGAGGGCATTGCAAGATCTTAAGTGTGGGAAGGGGTTAAATTCTTTCGGATTTTAAAATTTTTATATTAAACACTTGGTTACCATTAAAAATACTAGTAAAGCAGTAGTTGTATTAGAATCTAGTGCTCTCTGATAAAAAAGAACAGCCCTAGTCTTATATACTGACTACCCAATTCTAGTAAAATTTTTCAAAATTTTCAATTAAATGAATTCAAATCATGTTTATACATATTTATGAACGATAAAACTAGGTTTTAACACCGAAATTATTGTTACCTCGGAAAGGACATAAATTGAGAAACAAACTAAAATGTTAAAATTCATTTAAAATGGAATAGAGGACGATAAAAAGGAAAATAAAAGCCAAGTGTGGGAAAATTTACCAAGTTATTTTAAACATATGCCACATATATTTGTAACAAATAACTGAAAATACTTTTGCTTTGGACTAAACTAAACTGTTTTACCCAATGAAAGAAAAGAAGAGATGGATCTACACGATGAATCAATTCCATCATTAAAAGGAAGTAAAGTCTTCCGGAAAAGAAACGCGCTTCTTGATTTAGGTCATGAAGTTGTCATTCAGACCAGCTGTAGGTTGACGAAAAATCTAGAAAAGTCATCACTAAAATCAGCAGGAAATCCACGGACCTCAGCATTAAACAGGGTCGCCAAGTGGTCAGATTTATCCTAACCATGAGAAGGATTTATCTCGTACAATGGGGGGGCACCGTGCAAATTAGCTGGATAAGACTAATGAATCAGATCCCCAGAAAGGATAATCTCCTTAAAGATTAAAAATCAGCTTTTAAGACTGATATTACTCAATCCTAGAGATTGACCTTAAAGATTGAGAATTCAAACTCATGGAATTCAATGATATCTAAACTCGAGCTTAAACGAGAAAATATTTTGATCAAAATTATAAACCGATTTGTTTTCTGAAAACCCTATTTTCAATGCGTTCATTACCATTGAACGTAAAATCCTAGGAATTCACCTGGAATTCATTAGGTCACCTGAACTAAATCGGGTGTCAACCGTAAGAACGGTGGTTGCATAGCATGGTCAAAGACAGGACCTTGTGCCAGACCGAAAAATTATAAGGGTGAGCTTTACTATTGCTCCTACCAAGGATAGTAATTGCGTCCAACACGTTATAGACCATAATCAAAAGCATGTCACGGGACATTGCCTTAACAGTTGCTTGTTCAACGCTTTCCTTTACAACCGGACGGTAGTTTGCCGAAAGGTAATATACGGGACAAGTAAACTGGACGTGTTGCTTTCCAAATACAAGGTTAGCAAGTGGGTGACACAAAACCGCAAGTTTTGAGCTAAAATTTTCGAATCTGAAACCCACCAAACCCACAAAAATATTTTGCAAACACCGGTAAAGGGTTATTCCGGAAAACTAATCTAGGGTAAAAACTAGATTTCAAAAGATCAAATGTTTTCATAAAGATCCAATTTCCTTAATGGATCTAAATTTTTATAGTCATGTGGGACTGCAAACCATATCGTTACTACCATTGTTTATACAGCCGTATAGAAATCACTGATGTACAAAGTGTGAAGAATAAAGAAGTGATTCTAGTATTTCAAGACAATATTGCTTGAGGACAAGCAACGCTCAAGTGTGGGAATATTTGATAATGCTAAAAACGAACATATATTTCATAGCATTATTCCTCAAGAAAGACAAGCTTTTAGTTGCAATTGTTCTATTTACAAGTGATATTCGTTTAAATAATAAAAGGTGAAGACAAAAGACAGATTCGACGATTTGAATACGCAAACGACCAAAAAGCTCAAAAGTACAAAAGACAATCAAAAAGGTTCCAATTATTGATAAGAAACGTCTCGAAATCACAAGAGTACAAGATTCAAAACGCAAAGTACAAGATATTAAATTGTACGCGAGGACGTTCGAAAATCCGGAACCGGGACCAGAGTCAACTCTTAACGCTCGACGCAACGGACTAAAAATTACAAGTTAACTATGTATATAAATATAATATAATATATAATTAATTATATTAATTATATATATATTAGATATATATATTAAAAACCGTCGGCAGCAAGAAACTCCAAGGGTGTGAGCTGTAAATACCTCTCCGCGACTCGCGGAGTTTTAAGGGCATTTTGCCGCGAGTCGCGGAGCCCCAATTTTCAACTCTGGCTATAAAGCCAACCGAATTCTGATCAAAAAATATCATCTTTTTTCCTTCTCATTCATACGTAAATATATTTATATTTATAATTTATATTTTAATTTTAATTATAATTCTAATAATAAGGGTATGTTAGCGAATGTTGTAAGGGTGTAAGTCGAAATTCTGTCCGTGTAACGCTACGCTATTTTTAATCATTGTAAGTTATGTTCAACCTTTTTATATTAATGTCTCGTAGCTAAGTTATTATTATGCTTATTTAAAACGAAGTAATCATGATGTTGGGCTAATTACTAAAATTGGGTAATTGGGCTTTGTACCATAATTGGGGTTTGGACAAAAGAACGACACTTGTGGAAATTAGACTATGGGCTATTAATGGGCTTTATATTTGTTTAACTAAATGAAAGTTTGTTAATGTTAATATAAAGATTTACAATTGGGCGTCCCTATAAATTACCATATAAACTCGATCGGACACGATGGGCGGGGTATTTATATGTACGAATAATCGTTCATTTAACCGGACACGGGAATGGATTAATAGCCACTAGAATAATTAAAACAGGGGTGAAATTACATTCAAGGGTAATTGGTGTAATTGTTAACAAAGTAGTAAAACCTTGGTTTACACGCAGTCGATAACCTGGTGTATTCATTAAACAAAGTATTAAAACCTTGTTACAATTCGAATCCCCAATTAGTTGGAATATTTAACTTCGGGTATAATAATAATTTGACAAGGACACTTGCAATTTATATTTATGACTGATGGACTGTTATGGACAAAAACCAGACGGACATATTGAATAATCCAGGACAAAGGACAATTAACCCATGGGCATAAAACTAAAATCAACACGTCAAACATCATGATTACGGAAGTTTAAATAAGCATAATTCTTTTATTTCATATTTAATTTCCTTTATTTTATATTTAATTGCACTTCTAATTATCGCACTTTTATTTATTGTTATTTAATCGCACTTTTAATTATCGTACTTTTTAATTATCGCAATTTTATTTTATCGCATTTTTATTATTCGCAATTTCATTATCGTTATTTACTTTACGCTTTAATTTTAGTCTTGTATTTATATTTTACATTAGGTTTTAACTGCGACTAAAGTTTTAAAATCGACAAACCGGTCATTAAACGGTAAAAACCCCCCTTTATAATAATAATATTACCTATATATATATTTGTATTTTTATAAAAGTAAACTAATATAGCGTTGAGCTTTGTTTAAAGATTTCCCTGTGGAACGAACCGGACTTACTAAAAACTACACTACTGTACGATTAGGTACACTGCCTATAAGTGTTGTAGCAAGGTTTAAGTATATCCATTCTATAAATAAATAAATATCTTGTGTAAAATTGTATCGTATTTAATAGTTTTTCCTAGTAAAATATAAGCTATTTTATATACTACCCCGCTGCACATCATCTATCCATTTTGTGTTTTTAAACTGTAAAATAGACAAGAGTTAGATTCATAAAAAAATACTTATTAATACAAGCAATTTTTACATATATCATAAAGCATAAGAACACTATATTACATATATTACACCACACGAATACAACTATCTTATTCCGACTCGCTCGTTTCTTCTTCTTCGGTTTTGGTTCGTTTTGCCAAGTTTCTAGGGATATATGATGTTCCCCTAATACGAGCCGTCGTTGTCCACATTGGTTTAGAAAAACCTGGTGGTTTAGAGGTTCCCGGGTCATTGTTACAACTTAAGGACTTCGGGCGTTGACGATACATATAAAGTTCATCGGGGTTGGAATTAGATTTCTCTATTTTTATGCCCTTTCCCTTATTATTTTCTTTTGCCTTTTTAAATTCAGTTGGGGTAATTTCTATAACATCATCGGAATTCTCGTCGGAATCCGATTCATCGGAGAATTGGTAATCCTCCCAATATTTTGCTTCCTTGGTGGAAACACCATTGACCATAATTAACCTTGGTCGGTTGGTTGAGGATTTTCTTTTACTTAACCGTTTTATTATTTCCCCCACCGGTTCTATTTCTTCATCCGGTTCCGATTCTTCTTCCGGTTCCGATTCTTCTTCCGGTTCCGACTCTTCTTCCGGTTCCTCTTCGGGAACTTGTGAATCAGCCCACGAATCATTCCAATTTACATTTGACTCTTCATTATTATTTGGTGAGTCAATGGGACTTGTTCTAGAGGTAGACATCTATCAATAATATCAAACGCGTTAAGAGATTAATATATCACATAATATTCACATGTTAAAAATATATAGTTTCCAACAAAATTTGTTAAGCAATCATTTTTCAAATAAACACGGTCGAAGTCCAGACTCACTAATGCATCCTAACAAGCTCGATAAGACACACTAATGCAAAATTCTGGTTCTCTAAGACCAACGCTCTGATACCAACTGAAATGTCCCGTTCTTATTGATTAAAAACGTTCCATATTAATTGATTTCGTTGCGAGGTTTTGACCTCTATATGAGACGTTTTTCAAAGACTGCATTCATTTTTAAAACAAACCATAACCTTTATTTCATAAATAAAGGTTTAAAAAGCTTTACGTCGATTATCAAATAATGATAATCTAAAATATCCTGTTTACACACGACCATTACATAATGGTTTACAATACAAATATGTTACATCGAAATCAGTTTCTTGAATGCAGTTTTTACACAATATCATACAAATATGGACTCCAAATCTTGTCCTTATTTTAGTATGCAACAGCGGAAGCTCTTAATATTCACCTGAGAATAAACATGCTTTAAACGTCAACAAAAATGTTGGTGAGTTATAGGTTTAACCTATATATATCAAATCGTAACAATAGACCACAAGATTTCATATTTCAATACACATCCCATACATAGAGATAAAAATCATTCATATGGTGAACACCTGGTAACCGACATTAACAAGATGCATATATAAGAATATCCCCATCATTCCGGGACACCCTTCAGATATGATATAAATTTCGAAGTACTAAAGCATCCGGTACTTTGGATGGGGTTTGTTAGGCCCAATAGATCTATCTTTAGGATTCGCGTCAATTAGGGTGTCTGTTCCCTAATTCTTAGATTACCAGACTTAATAAAAAGGGGCATATTCGATTTCGATAATTCAACCATAGAATATAGTTTCACGTACTTGTGTCTATTTTGTAAATCATTTATAAACCTGCATGTATTCTCATCCCAAAAATATTAGATTTTAAAAGTGGGACTATAACTCACTTTCACAGATTTTTACTTCGTCGGGAAGTAAGACTTGGCCACTGGTTGATTCACGAACCTATAACAATATATACATATATATCAAAGTATGTTCAAAATATATTTACAACACTTTTAATATATTTTGATGTTTTAAGTTTATTAAGTCAGCTGTCCTCGTTAGTAACCTACAACTAGTTGTCCACAGTTAGATGTACAGAAATAAATCGATAAATATTATCTTGAATCAATCCACGACCCAGTGTATATGTATCTCAGTATTGATCACAACTCAAACTATATATATTTTGGAATCAACCTCAACCCTGTATAGCTAACTCCAACATTCACATATAGAGTGTCTATGGTTGTTCCGACATATATATAGATGTGTCGACATGATAGGTCGAAACATTGTATACGTGTCTATGGTATCTCAAGATTACATAATATACAATACAAGTTGATTAAGTTATGGTTGGAATAGATTTGTTACCAATTTTCACGTAGCTAAAATGAGAAAAATTATCCAATCTTGTTTTACCCATAACTTCTTCATTTTAAATCCGTTTTGAGTGAATCAAATTGCTATGGTTTCATATTGAACTCTATTTTATGAATCTAAACAGAAAAGTATAGGTTTATAATCGGAAAAATAAGTTACAAGTCGTTTTTGTAAAGGTAGTCATTTCAGTCGAAAGAACGACGTCTAGATGACCATTTTAGAAAACATACTTCCACTTTGAGTTTAATCATAATTTTTGGATATAGTTTCATGTTCATAATAAAAATCATTTTCTAAGAATAACAACTTTTAAATCAAAGTTAATCATAGTTTTTAATTAACTAACCCAAAATAGCCCGCGGTGTTACTACGACGGCGTAAATCCGGTTTTACGGTGTTTTTCGTGTTTCCAGGTTTTAAATCATTAAGTTAGCATATCATATAGATATAGAACATGTGTTTAGTTGATTTTAAAAGTCAAGTTAGAAGGATTAACTTTTGTTTGCGAACAAGTTTAGAATTAACTAAACTATGTTCTAGTGATTACAAGTTTAAACCTTCGAATAAGATAGCTTTATATGTATGAATCGAATGATGTTATGAACATCATTACTACCTTAATTTCCTTGGATAAACCTACTGGAAAAGAGAAAAATGGATCTAGCTTCAATGGATCCTTGGATGGCTCGAAGTTCTTGAAGCAGAATCATGACACGAAAACAAGTTCAAGTAAGATCATCACTTGAAATAAGATTGTTATAGTTATAGAAATTGAACCAAAGTTTGAATATGATTATTACCTTGTATTAGAATGATAACCTACTGTAAGAAACAAAGATTTCTTGAGGTTGGATGATCACCTTACAAGATTGGAAGTGAGCTAGCAAACTTGAAAGTATTCTTGATTTTATGAAACTAGAACTTTTGGAATTTATGAAGAACACTTAGAACTTGAAGATAGAACTTGAGAGAGATCAATTAGATGAAGAAAATTGAAGAATGAAAGTGTTTGTAGGTGTTTTTGGTCGTTGGTGTATGGATTAGATATAAAGGATATGTAATTTTGTTTTCATGTAAATAAGTCATGAATGATTACTCATATTTTTGTAATTTTATGAGATATTTCATGCTAGTTGCCAAATGATGGTTCCCACATGTGTTAGGTGACTCACATGGGCTGCTAAGAGCTGATCATTGGAGTGTATATACCAATAGTACATACATCTAAAAGCTGTGTATTGTACGAGTACGAATACGGGTGCATACGAGTAGAATTGTTGATGAAACTGAACGAGGATGTAATTGTAAGCATTTTTGTTAAGTAGAAGTATTTTGATAAGTGTATTGAAGTCTTTCAAAAGTGTATAAATACATATTAAAACACTACATGTATATACATTTTAACTGAGTCGTTAAGTCATCGTTAGTCGTTACATGTAAGTGTTGTTTTGAAACCTTTAGGTTAACGATCTTGTTAAATGTTGTTAACCCAATGTTTATAATATCAAATGAGATTTTAAATTATTATATTATCATGATATTATCATGTATGAATATCTCTTAATATGATATATATACATTAAATGTCTATACAACGATAATCGTTACATATATGTCTCGTTTAAAAATCATTAAGTTAGTAGTCTTGTTTTTACATATGTAGTTCATTGTTAATATACTTTATGATATGTTTTCTTATCATAGTATCATGTTAACTATATATATATCCATATATATGTCATCATATAGTTTTTACAAGTTTTAACGTTCGTGAATCACCGATCAACTTGGGTGGTCAATTGTCTATATGAAACATATTTCAATTAATCAAGTCTTAACAAGTTTGATTGCTTAACATGTTGGAAACATTTAATCATGTAAATATCAATCTCAATTAATATATATAAACATGGAAAAGTTCGGGTCACTACAGTGTTCACCATATGAATGATTATTTTTGTCTCTATGCATGGGACGTATATTTATGAGAACTGGAAATGAAATTCTTGTGGTCTATTAAAATGATGGAAATAAATGATTATGATAAACTAATGAACTCACCAACCTTTTGGTTGACACCTTAAAGCATGTTTATTCTCAGGTGTTAAAGAAATCTTCCGCTGTGCATTTGCTCATTTTAAAGATATTACTTGGAGTCTTTCATAGCATATTTCGAAGAACGTTGCATTCGAGTCATTGAGTTCATCAAAGATTATTATTAAATCAATTTATAGTTGGATAGTGGATATTATGAAATGGTATGCATGCCTGTCAATTTTCGATGTAAAGAAAGATTGTCTTTTAAAAACGAATGCAATGTTTGTAAAATGTATCATATAGAGGTCAAATACCTCGCAATGTAATCAACTATTGTGAATCATTTATAATGTATATAAACGGGTCCTTTCAGTTGGTATCAGAGCGGTGGTCTTAGCGAACCAGGTCTGCATTAGTGTGTCTAACTGATAAATCGTTAGGATGCATTAGTGAGTCTGGACTTCGACCGTGTCTACATGTCAAAAGTTTTGATTATCATTTCTAGTCGGAAATCATCTGCTTATCATCCTTAGAAAATTACTTGCTTATCATTATTAGTCTAAACACGTCTTGCTACATTAATTGCATGAGTAGTGTATAGACAAAATTCATATCTTAGCGTATCTGCTAAATCATATCTTATCGTATCTGTTACTTTAAACTTTGTCTGACATATTCCGTAAATTCCTCCGTAATCTACGAAATCTTTTTCTCTATATATATAGATATTCTATGTAATTAGAATACCATTCGATAGCCGAAAAATCATTTCATATCAAAAAATCCTTTATTTAATTGTACGAAATGGAATTCGTCATTAGTTCAAGTTCCTCAGATTATGAAATGGAATCCCACTCAAGCTCCGAAATTAGTGTGACCGGAATGGATCAACCAATCAGTCATCACCTATTCTGGATGAATTGGGGATGGGTTCGTAGCCTCCTAAATCATTAGAGACAAGAAGAAGGTGATCCCTTCCATCCACCACATTGTCCTTTTGACGAAGAACCTGAAGCACTTACCGGCGAACCTGTCCGAAACACTATTTTCTCTCTCATTTCCAGAGTATCTCGTCACGATTATATACTACATCAAATTCTAGATTTTATTTATCCGCTTGTCTGATTCGACAATCATCCCGGTGTAATAGAAGAAGTCAACGAGCTTTGCGTTCGGGTAGTGGCTTGGGAGAATATGGTGCAAAGGTTACAAACACCAGCAGCAGCACCAACAGCATAATCAGTATCACCAACATCAACGTCAACAGTACCATTACCACCCCCAACCACAACCGCATCGTAAACCTCAACTCCACAATCTATCCCACGAGTATCAAGGTCATACGTCCTGTAAATAACATGGAAGACCAACAACAACAAACGATGAAGTATTAATTCATGACTTCATCGGAGAAATATTTTACGGTGATTATGTAATCTCTAAAATTTTAGAGATTACTTATTCTAGATCTAACCATAAATCAGATGAGTGGACCGAAATCATAAAAGAAATCCTGACCAGAATGGTGCACCATTTACAAACTAGACTTGTTTTACCAACAGCATCAACAGTACCGCTAGCATCACCAGCATCGTCAGTGTTGTCAGCATCAGCATTAGCAGCACCTATAACCTCACAAGCTCCGTCATTTCAAGAATCACCGCGGACATCATTATGAATCAACAACGAGTATATTGTATCAACGAGTTATGAAGAATTAACTCATTTCCACTGAAGGATTTATATGTTTATCTTATATATAAATCTTTAAACCATAATAAATCTTTCCGTACTAAGATATTATGTGTGAATCTTAACTACTCGGTTAATTCATATTACTAATATGCAATAATGCACGTCCTTCGTTCGCAACTTAACTATCGTTAACTACAACCTCTGTCTCAATTCAATAAATTCCAATTCATAATAAATCAAGTGTATTATTCAAATATATGTTGATTTTACACTTTCGTCATCAATGTACTCGAAACTTTTCAGATAACATCATTCGTACTTTGCGAAGTTCACAAGAATTTAATGAAAACCAACATCATGCCCCAACAAATAACGAAGTATTGATTCATAATTTCAATATTATTGAAGTAATACTTATGTAATCTCTAAAACCTTTAAGGAATTATTCAATTCTAGTTTCAACCGTAAATTAAATGAGTTTAATTTAATATTAACTCATTAAATCGATGTTACATCTGAAGAAAAAATACATACATATAAATACATATATATATATATATATATATATATATATATATATATATATATATATATATATATATATATATATATATATATATATATATTTTCAAAAAGACTGTAATAAAAATTCTTTTGTACAAAATATTAATTGTGAAATATTTTTTTAACGGGTAGGTAATACCCGAGAGATATATAAATTCACAATTAATATGTTACATTCTTCAAATCTGATTCAGCAATCATCAACTATACTCACTATTTTCTCAAACAATATATATTCTTTTATAGAAATCAAAACAACCATACTCATTTAAAATTTAATTGCATATTCTGATTTTGAAATCTCAGAATTCAACTCGAGATATGATCGAAATCATCACTCTTAGATCCTTACATCTTTCACAAGCTATACTTTGACTTCAAAACTATGTTAGAACATCATATGTATATTAACGATGACAATCTGTGTTCAAAACCCTTCGAAATTCCTGAAGACACTTCAAATAATAAACAATCGAGATGATGATCCAACCACATATTAACCACAGTCTTGCATCTGAAAAGCTCTCAAAACCAGAGTCATAATTTAACACGTATCCGTGTCAGACCCTTTGGCATTTATTAGTAAAAATAACTTTGCAATTCCTTTTCAAATTAGTCAGTTTTGTCACAGCTTTAGCAAGTCAACTTCGACTTTTCAGTTGAAACAGTCTTATTATAACCTTGATTTAGACGTTGCCCTTTCGTCATCGTTACCGGAGAACCTTTTATGTCTCACCACATTAAAAATAAACTTACCAACAACTTCACTGATCTTTGACTTTCCGAAAAGTCATTATATTTATCGAAACCTCATCATTTACTCATCCGCATCTTGTAACAAGAATTGTCATGCCAATTACTGGGAATCAGCAATTAGTATTTTGAAATCTTGCAGCATGTCTCTGCCAACAGTTATAGGTGTATATATAACATCTATCTCCTAGACTTATATACTTTGAATGTGAAGTTTCTGAAAAACACCCTAAACTGCGAACTAGTTCTCCGAAGTTTGGAAAATGCTGATGAAGCAGCAAAAACTGTAAACGACCTTAACAGTCAAAAGTTTGATAATAAAGGATAGTGTGTTGGAAAAGCTTAGAAAAAGAGAAGGTTTGGAATTGGAAAACGGATTAAACAAACCATGAAGGAGGCTATGGACAAATCACAAAGACTAAACCTGCCTTCAAAGAGTCCAAATGATTCAGTATCTGCTGAAATTATTATCAAATACCTTACTCCTGACTCTAAACCCTTGTGAATAATATTCTTCATCATCCTCTGATCTTAGATATTCTAAAATATCATCATATCTTTCATTATAAATATCCTCCATATTTCTGAAGATATTTTCTTAATTTTTCTTATTTGAAATCATTTACCTCTTCGCGCTATCTGTATTACATCATAAAAGAAACTATTTTAGTTTCTAAATTCTGAAACATTCAAGATTAAAATAGGAATATTTTGAAGTAGTGTTGGGAACTGAAGCATGAATTAGTATAATATAATGACACTTGATCAACGTGATTATATTACAGTAAGTCATGCTGAGTTTCTAAATGGAACGTGATGATTCACAGATCATAATATCATCATGTGCCATGTTATACGACTCTTGTATTCTATTTAACCTCTAAAATATCAAAAAAATATTTCTTGATGATTCGGCCTTTTCCAAGGTATTATAGTAATTTGACAAGTCAAGATCGTGCCATCACAATTTCCTTCCTAGAACATTAACAATGTTCATTCCGAAATTCATATCTGTGAATTCTGGACCATTACAAGCGGTGCTTAATCGCAAGAAGAAGAAACGAAAGGACAAAACTCCGAAATAGAAATTGGGGTATAAATTGCAGCAAATAAAAGAGAGCATTAACTGTGAATGATAATGATTATAGAAGACAGAAGCAAAGACTTTGAAATATAAGGGAACATATAAAGCCCAACGATAAACCAGAAATTATAAACCATATATATCGATGCATATAGCAATATAAAGACACGGGAGAACTGGAAACACTATAAACCCAAGAGTATAGTAGAAGTAAATAGATTCTTCCGGCGGTAGATGAAAAAGAAGAATGACCGATATGAAAGTTAGAAGTATATCGAGAATCAGAACTGGATGGAGCATATTGATGAATACTTTAAAATATGAGTTGAGGGGGAAAAAATAGAAGGTGATGAAACATGACTAGGAACTTAAAAATCAACAGATTTAACTCACACAATGGCGGAATAAGTGAATCAAACCCTCTAGTGAATAGGTTAAGTTTTTTTTGATTAATTTAGTCAAACCACAGCTAAATCAAGTGTGATTAGATCAACACCTAGAGCTATTATTCACTACCTGAGTGATTTAAATTGAGAGAGAATCGGAGGAGCTCACAAGATCTGAGTGTGTGTAACAAATGAGAGGCTTAACCTAAAATGAAGAATATAAGACTTTATATACCCCTGCTGTTGACTCACCCATACGATTCATTCATCACACGTACGAGTTGGCTTCATCAGCCGTACGGGTGATCACTCACTCGTGTCTTCTCATTTAGGTTGTAATTGTGACTTAGCTCAGCATCAACCATGCGTATGAGCCTGTCAGCCGTACTAGTGAGGCTTCACTCGTACGTCTAACTAAGTCTAACATAGTCAAACATCTAAATCTCGTTCCTACAGTTCCTGTAACCACATACAAACACGGATAGTATAATAACGAGCAATCATGGTGGCCTGTAAACTGTTGTACTTGCAATGGACGTGGGTAGATGTCTAGGGACTTGCATAATATGTATTAACAGAAGGTGTGAGTTGTAAGGAAATGAAGGAGGTGAATTTATAAGAAAATCTCCGACAGAACAATTAAAATGGCCGATCACATTTAAAGCGGATCCTAATTCCCTTGATTACCGGAAAGTCAAATCTTATTAAGAAGATTTTCTTCAAATCCCTTGATATCTAGGAATCAATCATATCTACGTCAAATGATAAGATGAATCTACACTTACTCATTTCACTCTTCTATGTTAGCTTCATTCGTACTCTTCATATAAATGGATTGTTTATCCAAATTATTCGCTGATAATAAAACTCTAATTTTCAGCCCGTATGCATCATGAAAACATACTTATTATCATTCACGACCTTTCCACTCAAATTTCGGGACGAAATTTCTTTAACGGGTAGGTACTGTGACAACCCGGAAATTTCCAACCAAATTTAAACTTTAATCTTTATATGTTTCCGACACGATAAGCAATATTTGTTAAGTTAAATTTCAAGAATTTTAAACTATGTTCATACATTCATTCAACCTCGACCAAGTTCCAACGATTCACGAACCATTAAACGAATATGATTATATATGTATATGTGTATATATGTTATAACTTGAAACGTAAACAAAATATTAGATTAAATACTTTATATGATTGTATCTATTTCAAAATGTTTATCAATGGAATTAGAAGATAAGATCAAATGATTAAATTATCAGATATATTGAATTATGATTACAAGTCTCTGTTGAAAGGCACACGTTGATTTGAGAAATCTTTCTATTTTAACAATATTCAGAAAATGGTAAAGTGATTTATAAATAAGAACAAATTGTCAATCATTGAGAACTAGACAAAGGATAGTGGAAGATTGAATCTCATAAAGACTCGATTGATCTATTTAGTTTGAAACGTACAAAAACGTTTTCAGTTTAAAAAGAACTTTATTATTGAAACGTATATAACTTTTATAAATATCTAGATCCACTTTTGACAACTCATTACTTAACTAGTATGATAAAGATAACGATATTTATATTTTATTTTATTAAATATATATAATGATTTAAATTAATATTATATATATTTATACGCGTATTATACGTACATAGTTTTATACTTTTACTATACTTAAACTTTACCTTTACTTTATTTTTACTTTACTTTAACTTTAATAATTCACTTTAATAATTCATATTTTAATAATTCACTTTAATAATTCATACTTTAATAATTCACTTTAATAATTCATACTTTAATAATTCACTTTAATAATTCAAAAATCTATTATAAATAGAATTCAATAGGTTTCATTATTTCATAGAAACTTGAAAATATTTTTCTCTAAACTCTCTCAATCGATTTACATATATATATTTACTCCGTATTATTTCAAGATATTATTAGTATACATAAAATATTACGACGGAGTGCTGTCCGAGTGATTTCGAAATTGTTTTTCGAGTAGGATAGGATTAAGGAAATTATGGGTTATAGCTATGGAGGTGATTGAGTATGGTTCACGGGTATGCTCGTGAGGTCAATATAGTGTTTATCATTTCCGTTGCGTCTACGTACCTTTCCTGCAATATTGAATCTCAATATTGATACGTGAGTACTCATAATTTAAATTTTACATACTAATAGTGTATCCCTGACTAGTGCTCGAGTATTTAGGATTATGCATGCTTGTACTTTTGATATTGCCCTTAGACAGATTAGGTTGAATCTTGAATTAGTTACACTTGCGGTTGAGATAAGGTATAAGATATGCATGTCCTTGGAAAGCTAGCGGAAAATTAAGAACTTTTCCTTTAGATATCGAATGGTTTCGATGAACGGATTAGAAGTTATAATCAATTGAATTTTCGATATTTTTATTAAAAATGATTATTATTATTATCGTCGTTTTTATCGTCGTTCTAGTTTTATCTTATTATTATCATTATTATTATCTTTATCAATAAAAGGGATTTATCATTAAAAATTGTTATTTTTTTTATTACTATCGTTATTATCGTTAAAGTTATAATTAGTATTATTATTATTATTATCCAATTATTATTATTATTATTATTATTATTATTGGTATTATTATTATTATTATTATCATTATTAATATATATATCATTATTTAAAAATAGTCATTGTTATTGTTATTATTATTATTACTATATTATCATTAAAATAATTATTAGTATTATCGTTAATAATGTTATAGTAACTATCATTATTAATATTAGTGTAATTAAAACAAATATTTGTAACACCTAATTATTTTAATTACTATTATTATCATTATTATGAACACGATATCAAAGACGATTACAAGCTATTAAACGAATCGATTAGGAAATAATGGGTAAGAGTTTCATGATGAAATTAAAATATTATAAGATATTTATTTAGATAAAATTATCGTTCTTATTATTTTTATCATTACTATTATTATTAAAAGTATCGTTAGTATTAAAACTATCATTTTAACAAAAATTATCATTTTAATAGAAATGTCATTGTAACTATAAAATATCAGTATTATTATTATTTTAAATAGAATTATTATTTTAAAGATAATATTAAAAATTATCGTAAATATTAAAGTTATCATAATTAGAATTATCGTTTTATCATAATGTCATCTTAGTAATTATAAATATTGATATTTTTATAATAATAATTATTATTACAAAATAATACAACTTTTACTTACTATCATTATAGATATTATTTTATCAAATAAATATGTGATACAAACATATTTACTACGTGTAATAATTTACTTTAATAATACCTATCATATTATCTTTATGATATTAAATGAACCCTATAAATTTTATTACTTAAATATATATAAAAGTATATTTTATTATATAAATTTAATATAAAATTTTATTTATTAATAAATAGATTATATTATTTACTCTAATAAATCTTTTAAAAATATTTTAAAATATAAAACGACGATATTTAAACTATATATTAATCATGTATAGATTTTTGTAAATTATTTTGAGTCAAATTTACTTTTGTTGACTTTTGCATATTAGTTCGAGCATTAGGATTGTGGTACACTATGACTTGACCTAATTTGTTAGACAAATATTGACCAACACATAAATATATATAATTAATTTAGGTTCGTGAATCCGAGGCCAACCTTGCACTTGTTCAATGACGTTATATGTATTTTTACTACGAAATACAGTATGGTGAGTTTCATTTGCCTTTTTACCCTTTATATTTTTGGGACTGAGAATACAGGTGCTTTTATAAATGTTTGACGAAATAGACACAAGTAATTGAAACTACATTCTATGGTTGAATTATCGAAATTGAATATGCCTCTTTTTATTAAAGTCTGGTAATCTAAGAATTAGGGAACAAACACCCTAATTGACGCGAATCCTAAAGATAGATCTATTGGGCCTAACAAACCCCATCCAAAGTACCGGATGCTTTAGTACTTCGAAATTTATATCATGTCCGAAGGAGGATCCCGGAATGATAGGGGATATTCTTATATATATCTAGTTAATGTCGGTTACCAGGTGCTCACCATATGAATGATTATTTTTGTCTCTATGCATGGGACGTATATTTATGAGAACTGGAAATGAAATTCTTGTGGTCTATTAAAATGATGGAAATAAATGATTATGATAAACTAATGAACTCACCAACCTTTTGGTTGACACCTTAAAGCATGTTTATTCTCAGGTGTTAAAGAAATCTTCCGCTGTGCATTTGCTCATTTTAAAGATATTACTTGGAGTCTTTAATACCATATTTCGAAGAACGTTGCATTTGAGTCATTGAGTTCATCAAAGATTATTATTAAATCAATTTATAGTTGGATAGTGGATATTATGAAATGGTATGCATGCCTGTCAATTTTCGATGTAAAGAAAGATTGTCTTTTAAAAACGAATGCAATGTTTGTAAAATGTATCATATAGAGGTCAAATACCTCGCAATGTAATCAACTATTGTGAATCATTTATAATGTATATAAACGGGTCCTTTCAGTTGGTATCAGAGCGGTGGTCTTAGCGAACCAGGTCTGCATTAGTGTGTCTAACTGATAAATCATTAGGATGCATTAGTGAGTCTGGACTTCGACCGTGTCTACATGTCAAAAGTTTTGATTATCATTTCTAGTCGGAAATCATCTGCTTATCATCCTTAGGAAATTACTTGCTTATCATTATTAGTCTAAACACGTCTTGCTACATTAATTGCATGAGTAGTGTATAGACAAAATTCATATCTTAGCGTATCTACTAAATCATATCTTATCGTATCTGTTACTTTAAACTTTGTCTGACATATTCTGTAAATTCCTCCGTAATCTACGAAATCTTTTTCTCTATATATATAGATATTCTATGTAATTAGAATACCATTCGATAGCCGAAAAATCATTTCATATCGAAAAATCCTTTATTCAATTGTACGAAATGGAATTCGTCATTAGTTCAAGTTCCTCAGATTATGAAATGGAATCCCACTCAAGCTCCGAAAGCAGTGTGACCGGAATGGATCAACCAATCAGTCATTACCTATTCTGGATGAATTGGGGATGGGTTCGTAGCCTCCTAAATCATTAGAGACAAGAAGAAGGTGATCCCTTCCATCCACCACATTGTCCTTTTGACGAAGAACCTGAAGCACTTACCGGCGAACCTGTCCGAAACACTATTTTCTCTCTCATTTCCAGAGTATCTCGTCACGATTATATACTACATCAAATTCTAGATTTTATTTATCCGCTTGTCTGATCCGACAATCATCCTGGTGTAATAGAAGAAGTTAACGAGCTTCGCGTTCGGGTAGTGGCTTTGGAGAATATGGTGCAAAGGTTACAAACACCAACAGCAGCACCAACAGCATAATCAGTATCACCAACATCAACGTCAACAGTACCATTACCACCCCCAACCACAACCGCGTCGTAAACCTCAACTCCACAATCTGTCCCACGAGTATCAAGGTCATACATCCTGTAAATAACATGGAAGACCAACAACAACAAACGATGAAGTATTAATTCATGACTTCATCGGAGAAATATTTTACGGTGATTATGTAATCTCTAAAATTTTAGAGATTACTTATTCTAGATCTAACCATAAATCAGATGAGTAGACCGAAATGATAAAAGAAATCCTGACCAGAATGGTGCACCATTTACAAACTAGACTTGTTTTACCAACAGCATCAACAGTACCGCCAGCATCACCAGCATCGTCAGTGTTGTCAGCATCAGCATTAGCAGCACCTATAACCTCACAAGCTCCGTCAATTCAAGAATCACCGCGGACATCATTATGAATCAACAACCTTTTGGTTGACACCTTAAAGCATGTTTATTCTCAGGTGTTAAAGAAATCTTCCGCTGTGCATTTGCTCATTTTAAAGATATTACTTGGTGTCTTTCATAGCATATTTTGAAGAACGTTGCATTCGAGTTATTGAGTTCATCAAAGATTATTATTAAATCAATTTATAGTTGGATAGTAGATATTATGAAATGGTATTGATAAGGCTAAAAAGGAACATATATTTCATAGCAAAATTCCCCAAGAAAGACAAGATTTTAGTTGCAATTGTTCCATTTTCAAGTAATATTCGTTTATTTTAAATAAGTGCGAAGACAAAAGGCGAAAACGAAGATTTGAAGACGCAAAGGTCCAAAAAGCTCAAAAGTACAAGATACAATCAAAAAGGTTCAAATTATTGATGAAGAACGTCTAAAAATGACAAGAGTACAAGTTACAAAACGCAAAGTACACGATATAAAATAGTACGCAAGGACGTTCGAAAATCCGGAACCGGGGCATGAACCAACTTTCAGCGCTCGACGCAACGGTGTAAAAATTACGAGTCAACTATGCACAAGAATAAAATATAATATTTAAATAAATCATAATAAGAATAATATTAAATAATAAAAAGTTGTTAATTGAGCATAGTTCAGGGGTCGTAAATGAAAATTCAATTTATAATTTCGCCTATAAAAGAACGATATGTAACGATGAAGAGGGGAAGATATTTTTTTCGATCTTTTTTTCTTTCTATCTTTCTATATCAAATATCAATATCTATATTTATAATTCTCTATCATAATGTTAATGTAATCAGATATAACAATAATCTTAATTTTAATTTTAAATTATGATAATAATAAGATTTATGATAGAGATCGTTTGAGTGTGTAAGTCGAAATTCTGTCCGTGTAACGCTACGCTATTTTTAATCATTGTAAGTTATGTTCAACCTTTTTACATTAATGTCTCGTAGCTAAGTCGTTATTATGCTTATTTAAAATGAAGTACTCATGATGTTGGGCTAATTACTAAAATTGGGTTATTGAACTTTGGACCATAATTAAGGTTTGGGCAAAAGACCGACACTTGTGAAAATTGGATTATTGACTATTAATAGATGGGGGGTATTGTCTAATTGAGTGACAACTCATTGGAGTCTGTCGAACCTATCTTCAAATTAATTAACCTAATAATTAATAATGATTATGGTTGTCCTATTTAGTGACGTTCATATGGAATCTGTTATAATCATTTAATTAATCAATTGGGTTGGGTAATTGATTATTCATTCTGATCAAGTGGATGAATTAATATTCATAAACTAATTAAAACAGGGGTGGATTACATACAGTGATAACTGGTGTAATTGTTGACAGAAGTGATAACTGCGTCACAGTTTAAATCCTTAATCAGTTGGAATATTTGACTTCGGGTATAAGGGTAATTTGACGAGGATACTCGCACTTTATATTTATGACCGATGGACTATTATGGACAAAAACCAGATAGATGTATCAAATAAACCAGGACAAAGGACAATTAACCCATGGTAATAAATTAAAATCAACACGTCAAACATCATGATTACGGAAGTTTAAATAAGCATAATTCTTTTATTATATTTCTCATCGTATCTTTATTTACTGTCATTTTATTACTCGCAATTTTATTTTCTGTCATTTTATTTATCGCAATTTATTTTACGCACTTTAATTTTTGTCATTTATTTTTACGCTTAAAATCGACAAACCGGTCATTAAACGGTAAAACCCCCATTTTATAATAATACTACTACTTATTTATATATATATTTTTACAAATAAACTTAATAATATAGCGTTAACTTCACCAGCTCCCTGTGGAACGAACCGGACTTACTAAAAACTACACTACTCTACGATTAGGTACACTGCCTATAGTGTTGTAGCAAGGTTTAGGTATATCCCATCCGTAAATTAATAAAACTTGTGTCATATTTTGTAGTATTTCCTAGTAAAAATAATACTATTTCGTACCCTCACGCTACATCATCAAGTTTTTGGCGCCGCTGCCGGGGAGAGCGTGAAACGCTATATTTTTAATATATATTTGTAAAAATATAATTATATATAAGTTTGAGAAAAACATAATAAAAAAAAAAAATAATAAAAAATCATACACTCAATAAACATATGGCAATAAAATTATTTAGGATGTGCCTGTTCTTCAAATATTATATAAACAACCTGTTCATACAAGTTTTATTATTTCACCCTATTAGTGAATTGCTTTATCTAGGATAGTTGCTTTATTTCACCCTACTTTTATTATTTCACCCTATTAGTGAATTGCTAAGCTCGTTTTATGGGCTACTTTTATAGGTTGTACTGTTTCTTGCTTCGAATATGTCATTAAAGTTATCACTATACGAGTAGTATTTTCGCAAAAAAAAAAAAAAAAAAAAAAATCGTTTTTTTTTAAAAATTTAAAAAAAAAAACGAAAAAAAAAAAAAAAAAAAAAAAAAAAAACGTAAAAAAAAAAAAAACGTAAAAAAAAAAACGTAAAAAAAAAAAAAAAAAAAATAAACGTAAAAAAAAAAAAAAAAAAAATTATAAAAAAAATATATTTTTAAAATTTTGTCTATAAAAAAAAATGTTTTTTTTTAGTTTTATTACCTTTAGATTTTTAGACTATATTCGCAACTTTTAGTATTAAGTTTAGTTTTGCCATAGTTATTTTTACTTCTAGAATTTTTAGTTTTGTCGTAAAATCCCTTAAGTACTTTTTCTTTAGATTAAAATTTAGGTGCCTTAAAATTTTGCGACGCCATTTTTCGTGCTATTTTCTTATTTTTTTTTTTTTTTTTTCGACGCCTTTTACCTATGTATCAATTACAATTCCAATTAGTAATCTCTATTTGTAGTTTTAATTTTAAGATAGTGATAGTTATAAGGTTGGATTAATCGCGTGTTTTTAAAGTCTTATAAGCCACTCTTCGCCTTTTTCGTTTTTCGACACTTTTCGACGCGCACTCTTTTTCTCTCTTATTTCTCGCTATTCTAGTTTTAGGACATAGATTTTTATTCTACTTCTTATCTAAATTTCTTAAAATTACGAAAATTTATTTTAAGTGGTTAAATTGATAGACATCAAAATTTTCTGGTTCGTAGTAATAGTTGGATTTGTACGTGGACCGGGTTATTGGAGCCAAACAGTACTCAATTATATTGAGACCAAACGAATCCTGCCCCTCTGCTGCATCTTTTGGCTATTCGAAACGTGGGCAAAATCAGAAAAGTCTATTAATTGGATAACTTATTATAATTTTTCTTTCCTTTTTAAAAACTAATAGGATATTCAGTGAATGCACCGAGCAAGACGTTCGCCGCCGGTCATACGTTCACCACCTGTAACTCGATCAAGACATCTAGCAAATATTGTCGCCGTTGATTTTTCTTTAGAATCGTCATCTAGTCGAACAAGAACTCCAACTCAAATTTCCGATAATCCATCTTTTGAACCCGACTTCACAATTAAGAACCCGGAGCATATTCAAGGACAATTCCAAGATCTTGAACCACTAATTATTCCTCCTGAGCCACAAACCATTAAATCAGAATCCTCTAGTGATTCGTATTCAACAAATTCAATTATGGAAGTAACGGAACCTCTAAGTATGGAAGATCGAATGAGAGCCACACGCACGGGCCAAGGTCACGCCATTATTAAGCCAGAAGTTAATGCGTCAGATTATGAAATCAAAGGACAAATCCTACATATGGTAACTAACCAATGCCAATTCAGTGGTGCACCGAATGAAGATCCTAACGAACACCTTCGTACGTTTAATAGAATTTGTACACTATTCAAAATCCGAGAAGTGGAAGATGAGCAGATCTATCTCATGTTGTTTCCCTGGACTTTAAAGGGAGAAGCCAAAGATTGGTTAGAATCGTTACCTGAAGGGGCGATTGACACATGGGATGTTTTAGTTGAAAAATTTCTTAAACGATTCTTTCCGGCATCCAAAGCCGTGAGACTTCAAGGAGAAATTGTTACGTTCGCGCAAAAGCCAAATGAAACATTATATGAGGCGTGGACAAGATTCGGAAGGATGTTGAGAGGATGTCCTCAACACGGTCTAGATACTTTTCAAATAGTGCAAATCTTCTATAAAGGTGTCAACGTTGCTACAAGAAAAGACATCGACATAACAGCTGGTGGTTCCATTATGAAGAAAACCGCAACTGAAGCTTACAAAATTATTGATAACACAGCCTCCCACTCGCATGAGTGGCACCAAGAAAAAGATATCTTTCGATCATCTAAAGCGGCTAGAGCCGATTCTAGCCATGACTTTGATTCCGTTTCCGCAAAAATAGATGCTTTCGAAAGACGAATGGAAAAGATGAATAAAGATATTCACGCAATACGAATCAGTTGTGAGCAATGCGGTGGACCACACTTATTGAAAGATTGTCACATTGAACCAACGATGGAACAACGAGAGAATGTTTCCTATATGAACCAAAGGCCGGGAAATAATTATCAAAATAATTATCAACCGCCAAAGCTAAACTTCAATCGAAATCAATACATTCTTTACAATCCAAAAGGACCCGAAAATAACTTGTACAACCAACAAGGTCCGAATAACCAACCAACTCAAAACAACACTTTCAATCAACAAAGACCTAGCTTGTATAAACCACCACAACAACTCGAAGAGAAAAAGTCAAATCTAGAAGAAATGATAGCAAAGCTGATTGAATCTCAAACACAATTCATTACATCTCAAACCCAAACAAACGAGAGATTTGATCAGTCATTAAGAACTCAACAAGCTTCCATTTTGAATCTTGAAAAACACGTAGGTACTCTTGCTAGCATGATGAGTGAGAGGGAACAAGGAAAGCTACCGAGTAATACTGAAGTAAATCCTCGGAATGAGAATGTTAATATGGTTTCAACGAATTCTGAAAAACCAGCACCAGAAGATGGGAAGGTTTTAGATGAGAGTAACAATGAAGAAGTTACACCACCACCACCCGAGTATGTAAAGCCAGTGGTGGCACCATACAAACCACCCATCCCGTTTCCAAGAAAAGGAGTTGAGTATGAGCAAGTGATAGGTAATAAAGATTGTGATACCTCTGGAAAGAAGAAGAAGAAAAAGAATAAGAAAGTGCAAGAAACAAAAGCCGTAAATATAAACCCGGTGAAGACAGTTCCACCAAAACCTCCACCTAGGGTAGGTGATCCGGGTGAATTTATTGTTCCTTGTCTACTTAGTGATTGTGTCATGTATGATGCACTAGCAGATTTAGGTGCAAGTGTAAGTGTTATGCCTCTTTCCTTATATAAGAGATTAGGTGTAGGTAAGTTAAGTCCAACGGATATGAGTGTTCGACTCTTTGATCAAACCATTAAGCACCCAGTTGGAATTGCTGAAAACCTACCCGTTCAAGTAGGCAATTTAACCTTTCTAGTCGAATTTATTGTCATTGACATAGAAGAGGACCCAAACGTTCCTCTAATTTTAGGTCGACCATTCTTTGCGTCCACCGGGGCGTTATTTGATGTAGGAAATGGAAGAATGACACTTAAAAGTGGTAACAAATCAATCACCTTTATGATTCGAAAGTCTAAATCTCCACCAACTAAAACCGTTGAACCAACAAAAACGATTGGTAATAACCATGTTGTTTTACCAACTCCAACGGCAGTGCTTAACAATAATAAAACGCCTAAGTGTGGGGAAAATGAAGTAACACCTAATGATGACTTGATAATAAAGAACCCCGTTGTTGATACGAAATTAAATGACCCCGTTATTAACAGTTCAATGAAGAAACTTTTTAAACGGGCTATCGATGCTAGAAGTAAGGGGAACTTTAAGTTATGTAACCGGTTAGCATCCAATCTGTCGCCTAAAGAAAAGGCGAAACTAGTTGAATTTTGGGATATTACGGAAGAAGCCGGGCACTGGCTTAAAGAAAAAGTCACAGATAGGCAAGTTGATTATGGACCAAGAGAAATTGACGATGAAGTTAATCACAATTTTGACACCACAGCTACCTAACTGTGGGGAGATTCAAGTGTTCTAAAAAGAAAATGCTGTTTGGAGTTAGTTGTTCTGTTCTCGTGTAGTTCCGAGAATGGAATCCGATTGGTCTTTTCCGCTAGCAGACACTAAAGAACTAGTTTTCTCCCCCCATTCTGAATTTTTGTTTTTTTTTTTTAGGTTTTATATGAAATTAATATGCTTTTAAGTTTTGTGTGATATTTAAAAACAAAATTTACTTTAATTCATTAAGTTGAAAAAATGATTTCTAAAATTCGTCGTGAGTTGAAGACTAGGTCATTAAGCCGAAATTGCTTTACCCGAGGGTGGGACGGCAAATTTTGTTATCATTATTTTTAATTTTATTGATCTAAAGTATGCCAAAAAGATATTAGACTTTATAAATTTTTGAACGTGGGGTAATATACCTAACTTCAAAAATATGTATATATATGTTTGTATTTTATATTATGTACAAAACAGGGTAAAACAACGCACTTTCAAAGACTGTCATGAAGTTCAGCAAAAGCTACTGATTTTGACAAGACGCAAAAAAAAATCAAATGTGAAATAACAATATGTTTGCAAACTCGGTATTTTTAATCACTTTTCTACGCTAATCACCCTCATGAATTTAAATTATAGTCGGATTTCATGCAAATGAGGGCATTGCATGATCTCAAGTGTGGGGAAGGGTTATAAATTCTCTCGGGTTTGCACTTAGTTTATTTGCCAAATTTTGTGAAAATTTGAAAAATTTTCAATTAAATGAAGTCAAAATCATGTTTATACATATTTATGAACGGTGAAAACTAGGTGATAATACCGAAATTATCGGAAAGGACATAAATTGAAAAACAACCTAAAATGCTTGAATTCATTTAAAATGGAATAAAGGAGAATAAAAAGGCAAAGAAAGAAACTAAGTGTGGGGAGAATATACCAAGTTATTCAATTAAAAACATATATCACATATTTTTGTACAAGATTATTGCAGGTACTTTTGCTTTGGACGATACTAATCAGTTTTACCCGGTTTACTGTAATACATTTGAAAGAAAGATGGATCTACACGATGAATCAATTCCATCATTAAAAGGAAGTAAAGTCTTCCGAAAAAGACACGCGCTTCTTGATTTAGGTCATGAAGTTGTCGTCCAGACCAGCTGTAGGTTGACGAAAAATCTAGAAAAGTCATCTCTAAAATCAGCAGGAAATCCACGGACCTCAGCATCAAACAGGGTCGCCAAGTGGTCAGATTTATCCTAACCATGAGAAGGATTTATCTCGTACAATGGGGAGGCACCGTGCAAATTAGCTTGATAAGACTAATGAATCAGATCCCCAGAAAGGATAATCTCCTTAAAAGATTAAAAATCAGCTTTTAAGCCTGATATTACTCAATCCTTGAGATTGACCTTAAAGATTGAGAATTACAAACTCATGGAATTCGATGATATCTAAACTCGAGCTTAAACGAGAAAATATTTTGATCAAAAATACAAACCGATTTGTTTTCTGAAAAACCATTTTCAATGCGTTCATTACCATTGAACGTAAAATCCTAAGAAATTCACCTGGAATTCATTAGGTCACCTGAACCAAATCGGGTGTCAACCGTAAGAACGGTGGTTGCATAGCATGGTCGGAGACAGGACCTTGTGCCAGACCGAAAAATCATAGGATGATCTTTACTATCGCTCCTACCAAGGATAGTTCTAGAATCCGACACGTTAAAAGACCATAATCATCTGCATGTCACGGGACATTGCCTTAACAGTTTCTTGTTCATCGCTTTCCTTTACAACCGGACGGTAGTTTGCCGAAAGGTAATATACGGAACAAGTAAACTGGATGTGTGCTTTCTGATACCGGGATAGCAGTGGATTACACGGACCTAAATGTTTTTAGCCAAAATATTGATCCACAAATAAATTTTGCAACACCGATGGTGGGTCAAATCAGAAAACTTGTCTAGGGTAAAATCTAGCTTGAATTTTTAAAAGATCAAATATTTTCATAAAGATCCTATTTCCTAAAGGATCTAAATTTTTATAATCATGTGGGACTGTAAACCGCCTTTCAAATGTGCACTTTGCTTTGGAAACCGAAAGTAAATCGGCTATTTGATTGCAAGTGTCGTTGACCTAAACCCAAGGCAACTGTGGATGACACACCCACCTTTAACCATGTTTCTATTGTTAATATCATTGTTTATACCGCTCTATCAAAATCACTGATGTACAAAGTGTGAAGAATAAAGAAGTGATTCGTGTGATGTATTATATTATTTAAAGACTGTATTGCTTGAGGACAAGCAACGCTCAAGTGTGGGGATATTGATAAGGCTAAAAAGGAACATATATTTCATAGCAAAATTCCCCAAGAAAGACAAGATTTTAGTTGCAATTGTTCCATTTTCAAGTAATATTCGTTTATTTTAAATAAGTGCGAAGACAAAAGGCGAAAACGAAGATTTGAAGACGCAAAGGTCCAAAAAGCTCAAAAGTACAAGATACAATCAAAAAGGTTCAAATTATTGATGAAGAACGTCTAAAAATGACAAGAGTACAAGTTACAAAACGCAAAGTACACGATATAAAATAGTACGCAAGGACGTTCGAAAATCCGGAACCGGGGCATGAACCAACTTTCAGCGCTCGACGCAACGGTGTAAAAATTACGAGTCAACTATGCACAAGAATAAAATATAATATTTAAATAAATCATAATAAGAATAATATTAAATAATAAAAAGTTGTTAATTGAGCATAGTTCAGGGGTCGTAAATGAAAATTCAATTTATAATTTCGCCTATAAAAGAACGATATGTAACGATGAAGAGGGGAAGATATTTTTTTCGATCTTTTTTTCTTTCTATCTTTCTATATCAAATATCAATATCTATATTTATAATTCTCTATCATAATGTTAATGTAATCAGATATAACAATAATCTTAATTTTAATTTTAAATTATGATAATAATAAGATTTATGATAGAGATCGTTTGAGTGTGTAAGTCGAAATTCTGTCCGTGTAACGCTACGCTATTTTTAATCATTGTAAGTTATGTTCAACCTTTTTACATTAATGTCTCGTAGCTAAGTCGTTATTATGCTTATTTAAAATGAAGTACTCATGATGTTGGGCTAATTACTAAAATTGGGTTATTGAACTTTGGACCATAATTAAGGTTTGGGCAAAAGACCGACACTTGTGAAAATTGGATTATTGACTATTAATAGATGGGGGGTATTGTCTAATTGAGTGACAACTCATTGGAGTCTGTCGAACCTATCTTCAAATTAATTAACCTAATAATTAATAATGATTATGGTTGTCCTATTTAGTGACGTTCATATGGAATCTGTTATAATCATTTAATTAATCAATTGGGTTGGGTAATTGATTATTCATTCTGATCAAGTGGATGAATTAATATTCATAAACTAATTAAAACAGGGGTGGATTACATACAGTGATAACTGGTGTAATTGTTGACAGAAGTGATAACTGCGTCACAGTTTAAATCCTTAATCAGTTGGAATATTTGACTTCGGGTATAAGGGTAATTTGACGAGGATACTCGCACTTTATATTTATGACCGATGGACTATTATGGACAAAAACCAGATAGATGTATCAAATAAACCAGGACAAAGGACAATTAACCCATGGTAATAAATTAAAATCAACACGTCAAACATCATGATTACGGAAGTTTAAATAAGCATAATTCTTTTATTATATTTCTCATCGTATCTTTATTTACTGTCATTTTATTACTCGCAATTTTATTTTCTGTCATTTTATTTATCGCAATTTATTTTACGCACTTTAATTTTTGTCATTTATTTTTACGCTTAAAATCGACAAACCGGTCATTAAACGGTAAAACCCCCATTTTATAATAATACTACTACTTATTTATATATATATTTTTACAAATAAACTTAATAATATAGCGTTAACTTCACCAGCTCCTTGTGGAACGAACCGGACTTACTAAAAACTACACTACTCTACGATTAGGTACACTGCCTATAGTGTTGTAGCAAGGTTTAGGTATATCCCATCCGTAAATTAATAAAACTTGTGTCATATTTTGTAGTATTTCCTAGTAAAAATAATACTATTTCGTACCCTCACGCTACATCATCAGGTATGCATGCCTGTCAATTTTTGATGTAAAGAAAGATTGTCTTTTAAAAACGAATGCAATGTTTGTAAAATGTATCATATAGAGGTCAAATACCTCGCAATGTAATCAACTATTGTGAATCGTTTATAATGTATATAAACGGGTCCTTTCATGAAAAGGATCCAAGCTCTCTAGCTTAGGGTTCCATCACTTCATTTGATTAAGATTGTGTTCATATTTGTTTGATTGAAGTAAAGTTTTAGCTTTAGTTGTAAATAGGACTTGTATTTGTGTTAAGACTAAGGATATGATGTAACCTTGGTTCATCATCCATCTAAGACTCTTAAATGAGTTGTGTTCTTACTTGTTCTTAACATATTGTGTGTTTATGGTTTAATCTTGGTCAAGGTGATACTAACCCATCAAAGAGTTGTACACTTGAAGCTTACAAGCATCAAGGATGAGAACTGTGAAGAGCATCAAGCACCAAGAACCCCACCGGAGAACTTGTTTACTGTTTTTCGGGATCTGATCAGATTCCTGGACTTCTGGAAAATTAATTTTCAGTTATTTCGTTTCGATTAGATGACTTTTCGTTTAGGCCTCGTCTTAATCCGATATACGGTTTAGGATTTATAGCCCTCCGAAAGTCACTATGCCTTTGTAACGTTGTGCTGAAATTTCTTACCTACTCGCACTTAAACCGTCGTCACAGTCAAACGAAGACGAGTTAGGTTCTGAAAATTTGTCAACGGTTAGAGGACTCATATACGGAGCCATATCCACTGACTACGTGTCTTTTCATTTTGTATAGAGATCGTAGCAGCTGACCGAAGTGAGCCTATTGTTTCGATCTCTATTATTGTCAAACTTACTTAGCTTTTATGATGATGAATGATGATGATGATGACACTTAAACTTAAGTTATTCACTTTTAACCTTTTGGGATGATATACTGACCTAGTGACCTTTGACTTAGGTTGACGACCTTTCGGACCGACTTACTACTTGCATACTTTCATTATCGACTTTACCGCTTTTATCACTGTGAGTTATAGCTTCCCTTTTTTTTACTCATACTATTTTTGGGACTGAGAATACATGCGCTTTTTATATTTTACTTACTTCACACGAGTACTTAAACTTTACATATGTGTGGGTTATATAATAGCATAAACATTCCCCTTAGCACGGTAACGTTTAATCATTAGTTTTGAACCGGTGAACGCGAATATTAGATATGGATCCATAGGGTTTGACATCCCCACTCGGGCTAGTCGCGCTAGCATTTAACGATTGTTGTTAGGTGTTGACCGAGGCGGGTCGACATAGTGTATTTGACTTGACCGAGTCGGGTTAATTGGGTTGGTGTTGGAGGCTTAACCAAGTCGGGGGTAACCATGGGATGATTAGAGGGTTAATTGTATTGTTCTCCATAAGGGTTAGCGTAGGATGGCATGCCGTTCGAGAGGCGCTTACGTTGATCATGTAGGTGTGCGAGAAGAGTCACGATTGTTGACTATCTTTGGTGTGTGTAAGTAACCGTGTTAACGGTTGAGAGGATACGAGTTGGGGTGTAAGTCTTGGTGGCACCAAGCATCACCATTGTAAGTGAAAGGATTGCTAGGCTTGATTTGTGGCCTAGGCGGATACTGACAAGCAGGCGTCACTAGAAAGTTGCAGGCGTTGAGCCGTAATGTCCATTGGATTTGTGTGACTTCGAATAGTCAAGTGTCATATGACACCGAGGAGGGACCCAAAAGGGTCGAGTGATTGAGACTCGGTGGTAGTAATGGGAGTTGCATAACACTACGTCAGGTGCCCTCCGTATACCTGCAAGTGGAATGCTTCACTCCAGTGTTGTGATTATTTTGTACTTGGGTACCGACGAGAAAACCCGAAGGCACGAAGATGGTTTATTATGAAGATTAGCGGGCGTTGACGTTTGACCGATTCGAAAGGTCGAGTTTCATGTATCTTGTGGTAAGTCCGCTGAAGATTTTAAGTATGACCAACATTGATACCGGGCGTGTGTGATGTAGAATGTTGAAATTTTGCAAGGTATTATCATCTTGACGGTGATAGCGTGGGGTTAAAACCCTAAGTGGGGAGTATGTACCCGGAGAGTACGGTGGTCCCTCGGTTTGGTAGGCGTGTTTGGGTCATTTGCCGGTAGTTGCCTCGTTTTGAGAGCCAACAAGAGACATAGAGTGTTAGTTTGGACTGTCTCATGTAGGGGCGTGTTAGTGTAGAGTGCGTTCGGGAACGAACTCTCTAGAGTATTGGCGGTGGGCGTTAGAACTCTAAGTCGTGAGTTGGAGTACACCAAGGAAATCTTGAAGGATAGTTGTGCGATTGGAACATTGCATGGTGGTAAGGCGTGATCGATAGGATGCAATGGCGGCATCAAAGGGGTCCGAGATTATGTGAGAACTCGAAGACTTGAGGAAAGTGTGTTGTTTTTGTTCGCGATGAGGTTTAGATCGCGAGGATGTGATCCAATTTAAGTGGGGGAGAGTTGTAAGACCCAAATATTTATTGTACATAATGTATTCATGGTGTACGATGCGTATATGAAGTGTACGAAGCATGTATGTGTTGCTTGCTCGAATGTCGAATAAAACTGGACGTTGTTTGAGGTACAAGGTGTGTACGTATCTTCTCAACCCCAAATAAAGTTTGAGTTGATGTTTCAAAGACTTACCATTGGAAAGAATATCTTATTACATTTCCAACGATATTTGATTCATCAAAAACGGAGCTACGGTCAAAAAAGTTATGGCCAAAACAAGTTTCTGAAATCTGACCTGTAGGGTGGAGCGGCGCCCCACCATTTGGCGCGGCGCGCCGAAGGCGTCTGATGCATTTTTTCAGCATTTTAAAGTGTTTAAATGAAGGGTATTATGGTCCTTTCGCATATGGAAGGTTTTAGGCCACAAAAGGCAGTTTGGGGACTCATTCACCTCCACAATCTTATCCATATCCTCTCATCTTCAACTTCAAGTTCTAGAGAGAGTGAGTAGAGTGAGAAAGCTTGAGAAAAGGAAGAAGAAGCTTGAGTTCTTCAAGTTAAAGCTCATTTCTTTTGTTGTTGTTGTTGTTCTAGCTTCGTTTTCTTCAAAAGGTAAAACCCTAATTCGGATTTAGTTGTGTTAATTCGTTTATTATGCTAGGGTTTGTGTTAATGTAGATGTAAAACCCATTTCTTGGAAGTTTGGGGTAAATGGGTTAAGTTTTGATGTAAGAACCCTAATATTGGTGGGTTTAGGATTGGATGATGATATTGTTAGTTTGTAAACTAATTTTGTTGATGAAATCACTAACTAACTTGGATTGTTAGTGATTTGGGGTGTAAGTTCACAAATTTAGTGTTTTGACTAGTTTTTAGGTCAAAATGGGTTTTTGTGTAAATGTTGGTCTAAAATGCATTTAAAGCCTAAAAGAGGTGTATTTAGGTATTTCGGGAACGCGGGAAATGGTCTCGTTAGTTTTGGACTTTCGAGTATCGTTAAAAGTGCAAAAAGGCGTAGATTGCACTTTATGTCAATTTGGGCGGGTCGTGAGTCCAAATGGGGGATTGGTTGATCAAACCTTATGCAAAATGTATTAGTGGGACATAATCACTATTCGATTGTGATTATGAGTGGTTCGGGTGAGATTTGACTTAGTCAAAGTTGGTCAAGTGTATATAGTCGAAATTACACTTGTGATGTGTTAAGTCGAATAGGCTTAAGTTGTAGCTTATTTGCATGTATGATTTGCGTAGGTGATATACGTGAAGTCTGTGGAAGGAGTTCAAGTTTGCGAGTTGCACTTCTTCAAGTAATCGAGGTGAGTGAAATATTTATACATGTATGTATGTGGTTTATTTACTCGTATGCGATGTGGGCCTTTGGTGCCACATCGTGAGTATTGGGCGTTGTGTCACAAGACGGTGACTTATCGGGGTTATGGGTGAAGAGGATTACGTGTAGGTAATGTCTCGTTAGGAGACTCACGAGTCGGTGACACCTCACGGTGGTTCACGAGGCGGTGACCCTTAGTAGTTGGTTGGTGTTTCACAAGTCGGTGGCACCATAAGTTGGAGAAGTGATTTACGAGTCGGTAACACTTCATAGTGTTCACAAGTCGGTGGCACTTAGTGGTGTTTCACAATTCGGTGACACCTCTTGGAGGTTCGCAAGTCGGTGACCTCATATGTATTGACGGGTGTTTCACAATTCGGTGACACCTTATAGTGCTTCACAAGTCGGTGACACTTGGTGGTACTTCACAAGTCGGTGATGCCACATGGCGTTCACAAGTCAGTGACCCATAAGTATTAGTGGTGATTCACGAGTCGGTGACACCAAATGACGAGTCACAAGTCGGTGACATAGTACGAGTGAGACTCGATGATCTTGGTCGGCTACAAGTCGGTAGTAGCAAAGCGGTGAACGGTTAGCATGTCTATGCCTTTTATGTTTAGTTTATAATTGCGGTAATTTATATTCTAACGTTGTTGCTAGTCGAGTGTTTGTTGATGCTAGCTCGTTTATATATTGTATGCATGGTATTGTAAGTGGATGCGTGTGGGTAAATTACATATGTATATGTATAAGTATTGCATTCACTAAGCATTAGCTTACCCTCTCGTTGTTTTCATTTTTAGGTACGGAAGCGGTTTTGGCAAGGGTATGCTCTGGATTTAGATGATTTTCCCTTTTGATGCTTGCATGGATTACTTTTGTATTTGACCTAGGATTGGGTAGTTTATCCCCAACATCATGCTCGTAGTTTTGTTGGAACTTAAACTTTTGTGGTCGAATTTGTATTTTGTACTTGAAGGGTAAATTGGGCGTATGTGGGCCCGGGTTCGTAAAACTTATTTTATTAATGAAACGTGTTAGTTTTACATACATGAATATGTGGTTGAAAGCGTTTCGTCTAAAAATGTCGGGAAAGGGTCAAACATTTTCGTGTTTTGGCAAAACCGGACAGCGGGCTGTCCAGGTGGTTTGGCGCGCCACGCACCCACCTGGCGCGCCGCGCAGATGGTAGTCACAACAATTTTTTTTTTATTTCATATTTTTCGCGTGTTTGTTCGGGGGTTGGTTTGGGTTGTTACAAGTGGTATCAGAGCATGGTCTAAGGGATTTAAGTGACTTGAGATAGGCGCCTAGACTTAGACTTTTTGTGTGGACTATTATGCGGGACTTGTAGGATTACGGGTCGGTTCGGGTTTCTAGTTAGTGCCTTTAAGAATAGGTGCTTTAACTACGTTTTGATTATGTGTTACTAATCATGTTGTGTTGTGTTGAACATCTAGCGAGATGATTGTTGTATTCATGAGTTCGGCATGGCGTGTGAGCGTAATAATGCTTCGCGACCATTATTACGGTTGCAAACCAAGTCATGCAAGTGATGTACAACAAGTGTTGAACTAGATGGGATGTACGAACGGTGGCATATTATATGTTTGTGAACGATTGATCGTGGTGGTGTGTGTAAGTTATTCATGTTGTGTTCCTAACCGAGTTCATTTCTTAGAATGACGACAATGAGCAAACAAGCCAACGAAGATCAAGACGAAGACGTTGAGTTCACGGCTAAGGTTGAGGCCATCTTTAAACGTCAAAAAGCAGAGTTTCTCGAGGATGTTAGAAAAGTTTTCCGGGAATCGGTTGATGGGAAAATAACCGATCTAATTGATGAAAGGGTGAAGGTCGCAATCGAGGAAGTGCTTGATGCTAGAAATATTTATCCCCGAGGCGAAGGGAGTGAAGGAAATGGGAGGCGGGACTTCCATTACAAAAACTTCAAGGATGCACAACCTCATATGTTTAATGGGGTAAGGGATCCGTTGAAGAGTACATGTTGGGTTTCCGACATCGAGGGGGCTTTTCGTACTAGTGAATGTCCTCCCGAGAAGAAAATGAGGTACGGTTCTAGTATGTTACGTGAAGAAGCCAAGTTGTGGTGGGATGACAAGATTCAATTGTATGGCGGGGAACAATGTATGAGCTTGTCATGGGATGAGTTCAAAAAGGAGTTCTTTGATGAATACCGAACTTCTTCCGATCTTGATAGAATCCGGGATTAGTTACACAATTTGCGACAAGGTTCAATGGACTTGGTTACTCTCAAGTCTACCTTTTTAGCAAAGACTCGTTTTTGTCCGGAGTACGTTGGTGACGATCACAAGTTGGTGAAAGATTTCTACCGTACACTGAATGACGAATTTAAGGGTAAGATTAGTCGGGGAATGGCTAAGTCTTTTGAAGAGTTGTTTGAGTTGGCTAGGGGTTTCGAACAGGAGGTGTCGAAGCCAAGTGTGTCCGGTGTTAGTAAAAGGAAGTTCGAAGCGACGGCGTTTTCGAACAAGAAGAGTAAAAGCGCTACCGAAGGTGTCGGAAGTGTAAATATGAGTGACACAGGTGGTTCTAAATTCGTGTGTTATAATTGTGGACAAACAGGGCATAAGTCTCGTGATTGTCCGTCGGGCAAGGTCACATGTTTTAAGTGCCGGAAGGAGGGACACCGGAAGTCGGAATGTCCCGAGTGGAATAGTGACGGGGCGCGAAAATCTGGCGATGCTTGATTCAGGTACTATTTGATTTTAGTACTATCTATCTGCGGGTGATTTGGGTAATGATTGAGTTTATCCATGTGTTGTAGTGACTAGCTAGGTCGAGTTAGTCCATTGCGGTTTGACTAACCAGGTCGGGTTAATCAATTGTTGTTAGGTGTTGACCGAGTCGGGTTGACCATGGTTATTTGACTAACCAAGCCGGGTTACTCAAATTGTTTTTAGGGGTTTGACCGAGTCGGGTTGACCGAGATAGTTTGACTAACCGAGTTGGGTTAATCGATAAATTATTAGGAGTGTTGACTGAGTCGGGTTGACCGAGTGCGTTTGACTAATCAAGACGGGTTAATCAATTGTTGTTAGGACTTAACCAAGTCGGGTTGACCGTGTGTGTTGACTTAACCAAGTAGGGTTAATCGATTGTTGTTAGGTGTTAACCGAGGCAGGTCGACATAGTGTATTTGACTTGACCGAGTCGGGTTAATTGGGTTGGTTTTGGAGGCTTAACCAAGTCGGGGGTAACCATGGGATGATTAGAGGGTTACTTGTATTGTTCTCCATAAGGGTTAGCGTAGGATGGCATGCCGTTCGAGAGGCGCTTACGTTGATCATGTAGGTGTGCGAGAAGAGTCACGATTGTTGACTATCTTTGGTGTGTGTAAGTAACCGTGTTAACGGTTGAGAGGATACGAGTTGGGGTGTAAGTCTTGGTGGCACCAAGCATCACCATTGTAAGTGAAAGGATTGCTAGGCTTGCTTTGCGGCCTAGGCGGATAGTGACTGAAATGTCCCGTTCTTATTGATTAAAAACGTTCCATATTAATTGATTTCGTTGCGAGGTTTTGACCTCTATATGAGACGTTTTTCAAAGACTGCATTCATTTTTAAAACAAACCATAACCTTTATTTCATAGATAAAGGTTTTAAAAAGCTTTACGTAGATTATCAAATAATGATAATCTAAAATATCCTGTTTACACACGACCATTACATAATGGTTTACAATACAAATATGTTACAGCAAAATAAGTTTCTTGAATGCAGTTTTTACACAATATCATACAAGCATGGACTCCAAATCTCGTCCTTATTTAAGTATGCGACATCGGAAGCTCTTAATAATCACCTGAGAATAAACATGCTTAAAACGTCAACAAAAATGTTGGTGAGTTATAGGTTTAACCTATATATATCAAATCATAATAATAGGCCACAAGATTTCATATTTCAATACACATCCCATACATAGAGATAAAAATCATTCATATGGTGAACACCTGGTAACCGACATTAACAAGATGCATATATAAGAATATCCCCATCATTCCGGGACACCCTTCGGATATGATATAAATTTCGAAGTACTAAAGCATCCGGTACTTTGGATGGGGTTTGTTAGGCCCAATAGATCTATCTTTAGGATTCGCGTCAATTAGGGTGTCTGTTCCCTAATTCTTAGATTACCAGACTTAATAAAAAGGGGCATATTCGATTTCGATAATTCAACCATAGAATGTAGTTTCACGTACTTGTGTCTATTTTGTAAATCATTTATAAAACCTGCATGTATTCTCATCCCAAAAATATTAGATTTTAAAAGTGGGACTATAACTCACTTTCACAGATTTTTACTTCGTCGGGAAGTAAGACTTGGCCACTGGTTGATTCACGAACCTATAACAATATATACATATATATCAAAGTATGTTCAAAATATATTTATAACACTTTTAATATATTTTGATGTTTTAAGTTTATTAAGTCAGCTGTCCTCGTTAGTAACCTACAACTAGTTGTCCACAGTTAGATGTACAGAAATAAATCGATAAATATTATCTTGAATCAATCCACGACCTAGTGTATACGTATCTCAGTATTGATCACAACTCAAACTGTATATATTTTGGAATCAACCTCAACCCTGTATAGCTAACTCCAACATTCACATATAGAGTGTCTATGGTTGTTCCGAAATATATATAGATGTGTCAACATGATAGGTCGAAACATTGTATACGTGTCTATGGTATCTCAAGATTACATAATATACAATACAAGTTGATTAAGTTATGGTTGGAATAGATTTGTTACCAATTTTCACGTAGCTAAAATGAGAAAAATTATCCAATCTTTTTTTACCCATAACTTCTTAATTTTAAATCCGTTTTGAGTGAATCAAATTGCTATGGTTTCATATTGAACTCTATTTTATGAATCTAAACAGAAAAAGTATAGGTTTATAGTCGGAAAAATAAGTTACAAGTCGTTTTTGTAAAGGTAGTCATTTCAGTCGAAAGAACGACGTCTAGATGACCATTTTAGAAAACATACTTCCACTTTGAGTTTAACCATAATTTTTGGATATAGTTTCATGTTCATAATAAAAATCATTTTCCCAGAATAACAACTTTTAAATCAAAGTTTATCATAGTTTTTAATTAACTAACCCAAAACAGCCCGCGGTGTTACTACGACGGCGTAAATCCGATTTTACGGTGTTTTTCGTGTTTCCAGGTTTTAAATCATTAAGTTAGCATATCATATAGATATAGAACATGTGTTTAGTTGATTTTAAAAGTCAAGTTAGAAGGATTAACTTTTATTTGCGAACAAGTTTAGAATTAACTAAACTATGTTCTAGTGATTACAAGTTTAAACCTTCGAATAAGATAGCTTTATATGTATGAATCGAATGATGTTATGAACATCATTACTACCTCAAGTTCCTTGGATAAACCTACTGGAAATGAGAAAAATAGATCTAGCTTCAAAGGATCCTTGGATGGCTTGAAAGTTCTTGAAGCAGAATCATGACACGAAAATAATTTCAAGTAAGATTTCCACTCGAAATAAGATTGTTATACTTATAGAAATTGAATTAAAGTTTGAATATGATTATTACCTTGTATTAGAAAGATAACCTACTGTAAGTAACAAAGGTTTCTTGATCTTGGATGATTACTTGGAATGGATTTAGAAAACTTGGAAGTAAACTTGCAATCTTGGAAGTATTCTTGATTTTATGAAACTAGAACTTTTGGAATTTATGAAGAACACTTAGAACTTGAAGATATAACTGGAGAGAGATCAATTAGATGAAGAAAATTGAAGAATGAAAGTGTTTGTAGGTGTTTTTGGTCGTTGGTGTATGGATTAGATATAAAGGATATGTAATTTTGTTTTCATGTAAATAAGTCATGAATGATTACTCATATTTTTGTAATTTTATGAGATATTTCATGCTAGTTACCAAATGATGGTTCCCACATGTGTTAGGTGACTCACATGGGCTGCTAAGAGCTGATCATTGGAGTGTATATACCAATAGTATATACATCTAAAAGCTGTGTATTGTACGAGTACGAATACGGGTGCATACGAGTAGAATTGTTGATGAAACTGAACGAGGATTTAATTGTAAGCATTTTTGTTAAGTAGAAGTATTTTGATAAGTGTCTTGAAGTCTTTCAAAAGTGTATGAATACATATTAAAACACTACATGTATATACATTTTAACTGAGTCGTTAAGTCATCGTTAGTCGTTACATGTAAATGTTGTTTTGAAACCTTTAGGTTAACGATCTTGTTGAATGTTGTTAACTCATTGTTTATTATAACAAATGAGATGTTAAATTGTTATATTATCATGATATTATGATATATAATATATCTTAGTATGATATATATACAGTTAAATGTCGTTACAACGATAATCGTTACATATATGTCTCGTTTCAAAATCATTAAGTTAGTAGTCTTATTTTTACATATGTATTTCATTGTTAATACACTTAATAATATATTTACTTATCATTTAACATAATTAACCAAGTGTATCAATATCTTAATATGATTCATATGTACCTAGTAAGACGTTGTTATAACGATAATCGTTATATATATCGTTTTCGAGTTTCTTAAATTAATAGTCTCATTTTTATGTATATAACTCATTGTTAAAATACCTAATGAGATACATACTTATAATAAAAACATGTTAACTATATATATAACCATATATATGTCATCGTATAGTTTTTACAAGTTTTAACGTTCATGAATCACCGGTCAACTTGGGTGGTCAATTGTCTATATGAAACATATTTCAATTAATCAAGTCTTAACAAGTTTGATTGCTTAACATGTTGGAAACATTTAATCATGTAAATATCAATCTTAATTAATATATATAAACATGGAAAAGTTCGGGTCACTACAGTACCTACCCGTTAAATAAATTTCGTCCTGAAATTTTAAGCTGTTGAAGGTGTTGACTAATCTTCTGGAAATAGATGCTGGTATTTCTTCTTCATCTGATCTTCACGCTCCCAGGTGAACTCGGGTCCTCTACGAGCATTCCATCAAACCTTAACAATTGGTATCTTGTTTTGCTTAAGTCTTTTAACCTCATGATCCATTATTTCGACGGGTTCTTCGATGAATTGAAGTTTTTCGTTGATTTGGATTTCATCTAACGGAATAGTGAGATCTTCTTTAGCAAAACATTTCTTCAAATTCGAGACGTGGAAAGTGTTATGTACAGCCGCTAGTTGTTGAGGTAACTCAAGTCGGTAAGCTACTGGTCCGACACGATCAATAATCTTGAATGGTCCAATATACCTTGGATTTAATTTCCCTCGTTTACCAAATCGAACAACGCCTTTCCAAGGTGCAACTTTAAGCATGACCATCTCTCCAATTTCAAATTCTATATCTTTTCTTTTAATATCAGCGTAGCTCTTTTGTCGACTTTGGGCGGTTTTCAACCGTTGTTGAATTTGGATGATCTTCTCGGTAGTTTCTTGTATAATCTCCGGACCCGTAATCTGTCTATCCCCCACTTCACTCCAACAAATCGGAGACCTGCACTTTCTACCATAAAGTGCTTCAAACGGCGCCATCTCAATGCTTGAATGGTAGCTGTTTTTGTAGGAAAATTCGGCTAGCGGTAGATGTCGATCCCAACTGTTTCCGAAATCAATAACACATGCTCGTAGCATGTCTTCAAGCGTTTGTATCGTCCTTTCGCTCTGCCCATCAGTTTGTGGATGATAGGCAGTACTCATGTCTAGACGAGTTCCTAATGCTTGCTGTAATGTCTGCCAGAATCTTGAAATAAATCTGCCATCCCTATCAGAGATAATAGAGATTGGTATTCCATGTCTGGAGACGACTTCCTTCAAATACAGTCGTGCTAACTTCTCCATCTTGTCATCTTCTCTTATTGGCAGGAAGTGTGCTGATTTGGTGAGACGATCAACTATTACCCAAATAGTATCAAAACCACTTGCAGTCCTTGGCAATTTAGTGATGAAATCCATGGTAATGTTTTCCCATTTCCATTCCGGGATTTCGGGTTGTTGAAGTAGACCTGATGGTTTCTGATGCTCAGCTTTGACCTTAGAACACGTCAAACATTCTCCTACGTATTTAGCAACATCGGCTTTCATACCCGGCCACCAAAAATGTTTCTTGAGATCCTTGTACATCTTCCCCGTTCCAGGATGTATTGAGTATCTGGTTTTATGAGCTTCTCTAAGTACCATTTCTCTCATATCTCCAAATTTTGGTACCCAAATCCTTTCAGCCCTACACCGGGTTCCGTCTTCCCGAATATTAAGATGCTTCTCCGATCCTTTGGGTATTTCATCCTTTAAATTTCCCTCTTTTAAAACTCCTTGTTGCGCCTCCTTTATTTGAGTAGTAAGGTTATTATGAATCATTATATTCATAGATTTTACTCGAATGGGTTCTCTGTCCTTCCTGCTCAAGGCATCGGCTACCACATTTGCCTTCCCCGGGTGGTAACGAATCTCAAAGTCGTAATCATTCAATAATTCAATCCACCTACGCTGCCTCATATTCAGTTGTTTCTGATTAAATATGTGTTGAAGACTTTTGTGGTCGGTATATATAATACTTTTGACCCCATATAAGTAGTGCCTCCAAGTCTTTAATGCAAAAACAAGCGCGCCTAATTCCAAATCATGCGTCGTATAATTTTGCTCGTGAATCTTCAATTGTCTAGAGGCATAAGCAATCACCTTCGTTCGTTGCATTAATACACAACCGAGACCTTGCTTTGATGCGTTACAATAAATCACAAAATCATCATTCCCTTCAGGCAATGACAATATAGGTGCTGTAGTTAGCTTTTTCTTCAATAACTGAAACGCTTTCTCTTGTTCATCCTTCCATTCAATTTTCTTCCCTTTATGCGTTAATGCAGTCAAGGGTTTTGCTATTCTGGAAAAGTCTTGGATGAACCTTCTGTAGTAACCAGCTAGTCCTAAAAACTGGCGTATGTGTTTCGGAGTTTCGGGGTTTCCCACTTTTCAACAGTTTCTATCTTTGCCGGATCCACCTTAATACCTTCTTTGTTCACTATGTGACCGAGGAATTGAACTTCTTCCAACCAAAATGCACACTTTGAAAACTTAGCGTACAATTCTTCCTTCCTCAATACTTCTAACACCTTTCTCAAATGTTCACCGTGTTCTTGGTCATTCTTTGAGTAAATAAGTATGTCATCAATGAAAACAATGACAAACTTGTCAAGGTATGGTCCACACACTCGGTTTATAAGGTCCATGAACACAGCTGGTACATTAGTTAAACCAAACGGCATGACCATAAACTCGTAATGACCGTAACGTGTTCTGAAAGCAGTCTTTGGAATATCATCTTCTTTCACCCGCATTTGATGATACCCGGAACGTAAGTCAATCTTTGAATAAATAGACGAGCCTTGTAGTTGATCAAATAAGTCGTCGATTCTCGGTAGTGGGTAGCGGTTCTTGATGGTAAGTTTGTTCAACTCTCGGTAGTCGATACACAACCTGAATGTACCATCTTTCTTCTTGACAAACAAAACAGGAGCTCCCCACGGTGATGTGCTTGGTCGAATGAAACCACGCTCTAAAAGTTCTTGTAATTGGCTTTGCAGTTCTTTCATCTCGCTGGGTGCGAGTCTGTAAGGAGCACGAGCTATTGGTGCAGCTCCTGGTACAAGATCTATTTGAAATTCAATGGATCGATGTGGGGGTAATCCCGGTAATTCTTTCGGAAATACATCGGGAAATTCTTTTGCAATGGGAACATCATTGATGCTCTTTTCTTCTGTTTGTACTTTCTCGACGTGTGCTAGAACAGCATAGCAACCTTTTCTTATTAGTTTTTGAGCCTTCAAATTACTAATAAGATGTAGCTTCGTGTTGCCCTTTTCTCCGTACACCATTAAGGGTTCTCCTTCTTCTCGTACAATGCGAATTGCATTTTTATAACATACGATCTCTGCTTTCACCTTCTTCAGCCAGTCCATGCCAACTATTACATCAAAACTCCCTAACTCTACTGGTATCAAATCAATCTTTAATGTTTCGCTAACCAGTTTAATTTCTCGATTCCGACATATATTATCTGCTGAAATTAATTTACCATTTGCTAATTCGAGTAAAAATTTACTATCCAAAGGCGTCAATGGACAACTTAATTTAGCACAAAAATCTCTACTCATATAACTTCTATCCGCACCCGAATCAAATAAAACGTAAGCAGATTTATTGTCAATAAGAAACGTACTCGTAACAATCTAAAAACCTCATTTCTTACCCCAATTACTGACTCCGTCACTTGTGGAAACGTTTTGTTTAATAGTTGTAGCCCGATGTTCTTGTTCTCACTTTGGTGAGAAGCGAACATTACTAATCCGTAAGCATAACATGCTTCTTTATGTTGCATGTTAGCCACTTTTTCTAAATCACGAAGTCCAATATTCAGATATATTGAGTCAAAATAATTTCTTAACCCGTTGCGTAAAATAGCATTTGGGTTCCCCGCAATATATGCGTCAAAGTAAACACATCGTAACTTATGGGTTTCCCAATGTGATATCCCCCATCTTTCAAACGAAAGTCTCTTATAAACCAAGACATTCTTGGAACGTTCTTCGAATGTCTTACAAACTGATCTCGCCTTAAATAGTTGTGCCGAGGAATTCTGACCGACTCTAGACAAGATTTCATCAATCATGTCTCCGGGTAGGTCTCTTAAAATATTGGGTTGTCTATCCATTTTGTGTTTTTAAACTGTAAAATAGACAAGAGTTAGATTCATAAAAAAAAATACTTATTAATACAAGCAATTTTTACATATATCATAAAGCATAAGCACACTATATTACATATATTACACCACACGAATACAACTATCTTATTCCAACTCGCTCGTTTCTTCTTCTTCGGTTTTGGTTCGTTTTGCCAAGTTTCTAGGGATATATGATGTTCCCCTAATACTAACTGTCGTTTTCCACAACGGTTTGGAAAAACCTGGTGGTTTAGAGGTTCCCGGGTCATTGTTACAACTTAAGGACTTCGGGGGTTGACGATACATATAAAGTTCATCGGGGTTGGAATTAGATTTCTCTATTTTTATGCCCTTTCCTTTATTATTTTCTTTTACCTTTTTAAATTCAGTTGGGGTAATTTCTATAACATCATCGGAATTCTCGTCGGAATCCGATTCATCGGAGAATTGGTAATCCTCCCAATATTTTGCTTCCTTGGCGGAAACACCATTGACCATAATTAACCTTGGTCGGTTGGTTGAGGATTTTCTTTTACTTAACCGTTTTATTATTTCCCCCACCGGTTCTACTTCTTTATCCGGTTCCGATTCTTCTTACGGTTCCGATTCTTCTTCCGGTTCCGACTCTTCTTCCGGTTCCTCTTCGGGAACTTGTGAATCAGTCCACGAATCATTCCAATTTACATTTGACTCTTCATTATTATTAGGTGAGTCAATGGGACTTGTTCTAGAGGTAGACATCTATCACATAATATCAAACGCGTTAAGAGATTAATATATCACATAATATTCACATGTTAAAAATATATAGTTTCCAACAAAATTTGTTAAGCAATTATTTTTCAAGTAAACACGGTCGAAGTCCAGACTCACTAATGCATCCTAACAAACTCGATAAGACACACTAATGCAAAATTCTGGTTCTCTAAGACCAACGCTCGGATACCAACTGAAATGTCCCGTTCTTATTGATTAAAAACGTTCCATATTAATTGATTTCGTTGCGAGGTTTTGACCTCTATATGAGACGTTTTTCAAAGACTGCATTCATTTTTAAAACAAACCATAACCTTTATTTCATAGATAAAGGTTTTAAAAAGCTTTACGTAGATTATCAAATAATGATAATCTAAAATATCCTGTTTACACACGACCATTACATAATGGTTTACAATACAAATATGTTACAACAAAATAAGTTTCTTGAATGCAGTTTTTACACAATATCATACAAGCATGGACTCCAAATCTCGTCCTTATTTAAGTATGCGACAGCGGAAGCTCTTAATAATCACCTGAGAATAAACATGCTTAAAACGTCAACAAAAATGTTGGTGAGTTATAGGTTTAACCTATATATATCAAATCATAATAATAGACCACAAGATTTCATATTTCAATACACATCCCATACATAGAGATAAAAATCATTCATATGGTGAACACCTGGTAACCGACATTAACAAGATGCATATATAAGAATATCCCCATCATTCCGGGACACCCTTCAGATATGATATAAATTTTGAAGTACTAAAGCATCCGGTACTTTGGATGGGGTTTGTTAGGCCCAATAGATCTATCTTTAGGATTCGCGTCAATTAGGGTGTCTGTTCCCTAATTCTTAGATTACCAGACTTAATAAAAAGGGGCATATTCGATTTCGATAATTCAACCATAGAATGTAGTTTCACGTACTTGTGTCTATTTTGTAAATCATTTATAAAACCTGCATGTATTCTCATCCCAAAAATATTAGATTTTAAAAGTGGGACTATAACTCACTTTCACAGATTTTTACTTCGTCGGGAAGTAAGACTTGGCCACTGGTTGATTCACAAACCTATAACAATATATACATATATATCAAAGTATGTTCAAAATATATTTATAAAACTTTTAATATATTTTGATGTTTTAAGTTTATTAAGTCAGCTGTCCTCGTTAGTAACCTACAACTAGTTGTCCACAGTTAGATGTACAGAAATAAATCGATAAATATTATCTTGAATCAAATCCACGACCTAGTGTATACGTATCTCAGTATTGATCACAACTCAAACTATATATATTTTGGAATCAACCTCAACCCTGTATAGCTAACTCCAACATTCACATATAGAGTGTCTATGGTTGTTCCGAAATATATATAGATGTGTCGACATGATAGGTCGAAACATTGTATACGTGTCTATGGTATCTCAAGATTACATAATATACAATACAAGTTGATTAAGTTATGGTTGGAATAGATTTGTTACCAATTTTCACGTAGCTAAAATGAGAAAAATTATCCAATCTTGTTTTACCCATAACTTCTTCATTTTAAATCCGTTTTGAGTGAATCAAATTGATATGGTTTCATATTGAACTCTATTTTATGAATCTAAACAGAAAAAGTATAGGTTTATAGTCAGAAAAATAAGTTACAAGTCGTTTTTGTAAAGGTAGTCATTTCAGTCGAAAGAACGACGTCTAGATGACCAATTTAGAAAACATACTTCCACTTTGAGTTTAACCATAATTTTTGGATATAGTTTCATGTTCATAATAAAAATCATTTTCCCAGAATAACAACTTTTAAATCAAAGTTTATCATTGTTTTTAATTAACTAACCCAAAACAGCCCGCGGTGTTACTACGACGGCGTAAATTCGATTTTACGGTGTTTTTCGTGTTTCCAGGTTTTAAATCATTAAGTTAGCATATCATATAGATATAGAACATGTGTTTAGTTGATTTTAAAAGTCAAGTTAGAAGGATTAACTTTTATTTGCGAACAAGTTTAGAATTAACTAAACTATGTTCTAGTGATTACAAGTTTAAACCTTCGAATAAGATAGCTTTATATGTATGAATCGAATGATGTTATGAACATCATTACTACCTCAAGTTCCTTGGATAAACCTACTGGAAATGAGAAAAATAGATCTAGCTTCAAAGGATCCTTGGATGGCTTGAAAGTTCTTGAAGCAGAATCATGACACGAAAATAATTTCAAGTAAGATTTCCACTCGAAATAAGATTGTTATAGTTATAGAAATTGAATTAAAGTTTGAATATGATTATTACCTTGTATTAGAAATATAACCTACTGTAAGTAACAAAGGTTTCTTGATCTTGGATGATTACTTGGAATGGATTTAGAAAACTTGGAAGTAAACTTGCAATCTTGGAAGTATTCTTGATTTTATGAAACTAGAACTTTTGGAATTTATGAAGAACACTTAGAACTTGAAGATATAACTTGAGAGAGATCAATTAGATGAAGAAAATTGAAGAATGAAAGTGTTTGTAGGTGTTTTTGGTCGTTGGTGTATGGATTAGATATAAAGGATATGTAATTTTGTTTTCATGTAAATAAGTCATGAATGATTACTCATATTTTTGTAATTTTATGAGATATTTCATGCTAGTTGCCAAATGATGGTTCCCACATGTGTTAGGTGACTCACATGGGCTGCTAAGAGCTGATCATTGGAGTGTATATACCAATAGTACATACATCTAAAAGCTGTGTATTGTACGAGTACGAATACGGGTGCATACGAGTAGAATTGTTGATGAAACTGAACGAGGATGTAATTGTAAGCATTTTTGTTAAGTAGAAGTATTTTGATAAGTGTCTTGAAGTCTTTCAAAAGTGTATGAATACATATTAAAACACTACATGTATATACATTTTAACTAAGTCGTTAAGTCATCGTTAGTCGTTACATGTAAATGTTGTTTTGAAACCTTTAGGTTAACGATCTTGTTGAATGTTGTTAACCCATTGTTTATTATAACAAATGAGATGTTAAATTGTTATATTATCATGATATTATGATATATAATATATCTTAGTATGATATATATACAGTTAAATGTCGTTACAATGATAATCGTTACATATATGTCTCGTTTCAAAATCATTAAGTTAGTAGTCTTATTTTTACATATGTATTTCATTGTTAATACACTTAATAATATATTTACTTATCATTTAACATAATTAACCAAGTGTATCAATATCTTAATATGATTTATATGTACCTAGTAAGACGTTGTTATAACGATAATCGTTATATATATCGTTTTCGAGTTTCTTAAATTAATAGTCTCATTTTTATGTATATAACTCATTGTTAAAATACCTAATGAGATACATACTTATAATAAAAACATGTTAACTATATATATAACCATATATATGTCATCGTATAGTTTTTACAAGTTTTAACGTTCGTGAATCACCGGTCAACTTGGGTGGTCAATTGTCTATATGAAACATATTTCAATTAATCAAGTCTTAACAAGTTTGATTGCTTAACATGTTGGAAACATTTAATCATGTAAATATCAATCTTAATTAATATATATAAACATGGAAAAGTTCGGGTCACTACAGTGACAACCAGGCGTCACTAGAAAGTTGTAGGCGTTGAGCCGTAATGTCCATTGAATTTGTGTGACTTCGAATAGTCAAGTGTCATATGACACTGAGGAGGGACCCGAAAGGGTCGAGTGATTGAGACTCGGTGGTAGTAATGGGAGTTGCATAACACTACGTCAGGTGCCCTCCGTATACCTGCAAGTGGAATGCTTCACTCCGGTGTTGTGATTATTTTGTACTTGGGTACCGACGAGAAAATCTGAAGGTACGAAGATGGTTTATTGTGAAGATTAGCGGGCGTCGACGTTTGACCGATTCGAAAGGTCGAGTTTCATGTATCTTGTGGTAAGTCCGCTGAAGATTTTAAGTATGACCAATGTTGATACCGGGCGTGTGTGATGTAGAATGTTGAAATTTCGCAAGGTATTATCATCTTGACGGTGATAGCGTGGGGTTAAAACCCTAAGTGGGGGAGTATGTACCCAGAGAGTACGGTGGTCCCTCAGTTTGGTAGGCGTGTTTGGGTCATTTGCCAGTAGTTGCCTCGTTTTGAGAGCCAACTAGAGAAGTAGAGTGTTAGTTTGGACTGTCTCATGTAGGGGCGTGTTAGTATAGAGTGCGTTCGGGAACGAACTCTCTAGAGTATTGGCGGTGGGCGTTAGAACTCTAAGTCGTGAGTTGGAGTACGCCAAGGAAATCCTGAAGGATAGTTGTGCGATTGGAACGTTGCATGGTGGTAAGGCGTGATCGATAGGATGCAATGGCGGCATCAAAGGGGTCCGAGATTGTGTGAGAACACGAAGACTTGAGGAAAGTGTGTTGTTTTTGTTCGCGATGAGGTTTAGATCGCGAGGACACGATCCAATTTAAGTGGGGGAGAGTTGTAAGACCCAAATATTTATTGTACATAATGTATTCATGGTGTACAATGCGTATATGAAGTGTACGAAGCATGCACGTGTTGCTTGCTCGAATGTCGAAGAAAACTGGACGTTGTTTGAGGTACAAGGTGTGTACGTATCTTCTTAACCCCAAATAAAGTTTGAGTTGATGTTTCAAAGACTTACCATTGGAAAGAATATCTTATTACGTTTCCAATGATATTTGATTCATCGAAAACGGAGCTACGGTCAAAAAATTATGGCCAAAACAAGTTTCTGAAATCTGACCTGTAGGTGGAGCGGTGCCCCACTATTTGGCGCGGCGCGCCGAAGGCTTCTGTTGCATTTTTTCAGCATTTTAAAGTGTTTAAATGAAGGGTATTATGGTCCTTTCGCATATGGACAGTTTTAGGCCACAAAAGGCAGTTTGGGGGACTCATTCACCTCCACAATCTTATCTATATCCTCTCATCTTCAACCTCAAGTTCTAGAGAGAGAGTAGAGTGATAAAGCTTGAGAAAAGGAAGAAGAAGCTTGAGTTTTTCAAGTTAAAGCTCATTTCTTGTGTTGTTGTTCTAGCTTCGTTTTCTTCAAAAGGTAAAACCCTAATTCGGATTTAGTTGTGTTAATTCATTTATTATGCTAGGGTTTGTGTTAATGTAGATGTAAAACCCATTTCTTGGAAGTTTGGGGTAAATGGGTTAAGTTTTGATGTAAGAACCCTAATATTGGTGGGTTTAGGATTGGATGATGATATTGTTAGTTTGTAAACTAATTTTGCTGATGAAATCACTAACTAACTTGGATTGTTAGTGATTTGGGGTGTAAGTTCACAAATTTGGTGTTTTGACTAGTTTTTAGGTCAAAATGGGTTTTTGTGTAAATGTTGATCTAAAATGCATTTAAAGCCTAAAAGAGGTGTATTTAGGTATTTTGGGAACGCGGGAAAATGGTCTCGTTAGTTTTGGACTTTCGAGTATCGTTAAAAGTGCAAAAAGGCGTAGATTGCACTTTATGTCAATTTGGGCGGGTCGTGAGTCCAAATGGGGGATTGGTTGATCAAACCTTGTGCAAAATGTATTAGTGGGACATAATCACTATTCGATTGTGATTATGAGTGGTTCGGGTGAGATTTGACTTAGTCAAAGTTGGTCAAGTGTATATAGTCGAAATTACACTTGTGATGTGTTAAGTCGAATAGGCTTAAGTTGTAGCTTATTTGCATGTATGATTTGCGTAGGTGATATACGTGAAGTCGGTGGAAGGAGTTCAAGTTTGCGAGTTGCACTTCTTCAAGTAATCGAGGTGAGTGGAATATTTATACATGTATGTATGTGGTTTATTTACTCGTACGCGATGTGGGCCTTTGGTGCCACATCGTGAGTATTGGGCGTTGTGTCACAAGACGGTGACTTATCGGGGTTATGGGTGAAGAGGATTACGTGTAGGTAATGTCTCGTTAGGAGACTCACGAGTCGGTGACACCTCACGGTGGTTCACGAGGCGGTGACCCTTAGTAGTTGGTTGGTGTTTCACAAGTCGGTGGCACCATAAGTTGGAGAAGTGATTTACGAGTCGGTAACACTTCATAGTGTTCACAAGTCGGTGGCACTTAGTAGTGTTTCACAAGTCAGTGACACCTCTTGGAGGTTCTCAAGTCGGTGACCTCATATGTATTGACGGGTGTTTCACAAGTCGGTGACACCTTATAGTGCTTCACAAGTCGGTGACACTTGGTGGTACTTCACAACTCGGTGATGCCACATGGCGTTCACAAGTCGATGACCCATAAGTATTAGTGGTGATTCACGAGTCGGTGACACCAAATGACGAGTCACAAGTCGGTGAAATAGTATGAGTGAAACTCGATGATCTTGGTCGGCTACAAGTCGGTAGTAGCAAAGCGGTGAACGGTTAGCGTGTCTATGCCTTTTATGTTTAGTTTATAATTGCGGTAATTTATATTCTAACGTTGTTGCTAGTCGTGTGTTTGTTGATGCTAGCTCATTTATATATTGTATGCATGGTATTGTAAGTGGATGCGTGTAGGTAAATTACATATGTATATGTATAAGTATTGCATTCACTAAGCATTAGCTTACCCTCTCGTTGTTTTCATTTTTAGGTACGGAAGCGGTTTTGGCAAGGGTATGCTCGGGATTTAGATGATTTTCCCTTTTGATGCTTGCATGGATTACTTTTGTATTTGACCTAGGATTGGGTAGTTTATCCCCAACATCATGCTCGTAGTTTTGTTGGAACTTAAACTTTTGTGGTCGAATTTGTAATTTGTAGTTGAAGGGTAAATTGGGCGTATGTGGGCCCGGGTTCGTAAAACTTATTTTATTAATGGAACGTGTTAGTTTTACATACATGAATATGTGGTTAAAAGCGTTTCGTCTAAAAACGTCAGGAAAGGGTCAAACATTTTCGTGTTTTTGGCAAAACCGGACAGCGGGCTGTCCAGGTGGTTTGGCGCGCCGCGCACCCACCTGGCGCGCCGCGCACCCACCTGGCGCGTCGCGCAGATGGCAGTCACAACAATTTTTTTTTTATTTCATATTTTTCGCGTGTTTGTTCGGGGGTTGGTTTGGGTTGTTACATAATTACGTGCTTGCTATATGTCATACTGACATGGAAAAAGTTATTTTTTCTTGTTCAGATGTCAGACATGCTGCCCATGACCTTTGACTTCGAGAGTGACTCAGAGACAATTGTTGCCTCACCTACGATTGTTGCTGACTCACAGATCCCTTCACCGCTACCCTCCGACGACTCTGGAGATTCACCTTCCAGTGGACTCGTGCTTGACCTTATGGACGTCTCAGATGGAGACAAGGATACAGAGGAGATTCCAGCTCCACCTAGCCCTAGACTCCCGGGGCTACAATACCATCCCAGTGGTACTGTGATTCCTAGGGGGAATGGAGACGGTCCTTTCCGTAATGAGAGAGGACATTGGGTTAGACGCCTTGCTGATGGACGTGTCGTGCCGATCCCGCCTAGCAGATATCAACTTATGACCACCGGCCGGGCATATCCACCTTCAGATGATTCAGACGATTCGTCAACTCCAGCGAGGAGGAACCCGAGGAGGATTCTGAGGAGGACCCTGAGGAGGAGCCCGTGCAGCCGCCTTCTACCCCGCCAAATAAGCGGTATCGTTTCGATGGTACCGTTATCCTAGGGATTAACGGAGGAAGACCGTTCGTGGATGCACATGGACAGTTGGTTAGGGTCACAGCCTGTAAGAGGGTCGTACCGTATCCCGCTGGCCCATTCGTGCGTAAGACCACCCGCACTGTGCCGTCTACATCTGCACCACCTGCACCATCCGCACCATCTGCACCGCCTGCCCCACCAGCATCGCCCGTCATCGAGGAACTGACGAGGGAAGTGCATATCCTTCGTGCTCGGGTAACTGAGCTTGAGGAACAGGTGTCCCACCTGATGGACATCATTTACCCACCACCACCGTTGGATTATTGTATTAGATTTCCTTATGTAACTCTGTTAGTATTTTCATGTTTTACTCACGTATTGTACGAACCTTATTCGAATGTATGCAACTTTCTTATTAATGAATAGAACTTAATGTTGTTTAAATTTTGTACGGTGTTCTATTTATGCTACTGTATGATCTGTATCTGGTTGCTTTACTTAATTAATTGCGTGTCATGTTGATTCCATACTAGGTGCCTTATGCTATAATATTATGGAATGCTGGATTTTGACTTGAGTCAAAACTTTTGTTCAGAGGAACAATGGCAAACGGAAGAGTCCCAAGGGAAACGCCCACAGCGGCACAGATTGAGGAAATGATTGCTGCTCGAGTAGCCGCAGCTATGGTGAATGTCAACCCTGCTCCAGCTCCATCGGTCAACCCAGCTGTTCAGAACGAGTGTACCTATAAGGAATTTCAGAGCTGTAAGCCCCACAATTTCAGTGGTACTGAAGGGCCAGTTGGACTGACGAGATTGTTTGAGAAGTTGGAAGCTGTGTTCTGAGTGAGCAACTGCTCGGAAGGGAACAAAACTAAGTACGCCTCCTGTACTCTATCGGAAGGCGCTTTAACCTGGTGGAACACGCTTGCTCAGGCTAAAGGAATTGACGAGGCTTATGCTACACCATAGGAGGAGTTTAAGAGTGCTATGATCGAGGAGTATTGTCCCCGAACCGAAATTCAGAAGATGGAAACTGAGTTTTGGGAGCTAAAGGTTGTGGGAACCGACCTTGATGGCTATAACCGAAGGTATTTAGAGTTAGCTTTGATGTGCCCCACGATGGTTACCCCGGAATTTAAGCGAATGGAGCGATACTTGTGGGGACTTCCCAAGACCATTCAGGGAAATGTTACCTCTTCGAAACTAGCAGATGTCCCGGAAGCTATGCGCATGGCGCACACCCTGATGAACCAGATCATCCGCAAGGAACCAGAGAAGGAAAAATCAGAATCAGGAGCTAGTTATGAGAAGCGTAAGTGGGAAAGCAACATAGGGAAGATCTTTGATCAGAACCCAGCTAAGAGACATGAGGGTTTCAAGGGAAACAACGACTGGAGTAACCCCAACCCGAACCCTAGCTCGAACCCTAACTATAAGGGTACTCTTCTGCAGTGCAAGAGATGCAACAAGAATCATACAGGGTACTGCAACGTGGTCCGTGAAAAGTGTAAGAGGACCGGGCACATTGGCAGGGACTGCAAGATCACCACCCCAGCTGTGAAAACAAACCCTACTGGACCAAGAAAGTGTTTTGAGTGTGGTCAACAGGGCCACTTCAAGAATGAGTGTTCGAACAAGAAGAAAGATGCCGGACCAGCACGTGGGAGAGTTTTCAACATGAATGCCAGGGATGCCCGTGAGGATCCTGATTTCTTCACATGTACATTCACTATCAATAACCTATTAGCTTCTGTTCTGTTTGACACCGGTGCCGATAGGAGTTATGTAGATAGACACTTTTTCTCTAAGATAGATTGGTCATTAGTACCTTTGGAGGAGAGTATGCTTGTTGAAGTAGATAATGGAAAACTTTAGAAAGTCGACCAAATTGGCCGAGGTGGTATAATAAACTTAGCTGGTGAAGATTTCGAGATTGAATTGATACCCATCAAGTTGGGAAGTTTTGATGTGATTTTCGGTATGGACTGGTTGTCCAAGGTAAGAGCCGAAGTTATCTGTGGTGAGAAGATTCTTCGGATACCTCGCGACGATGGTGAGCCTCTGATTATCTAAGGAGATAGATGTAGTCCGAAGTTGAACCTCATTAGTTGCATGAAGGCACAGAAAGTCATGAGGAAAGGGCGTTTTGCTATTCTGGCGCATGTGAAGAAGTTAGAAACCGATGAGAAGAGCATTGTTGATGTACGAATTGTGAACGAATTTCCTGACGTCTTTCCAGAAGAGTTACCTGGATTACCGCCGCAGAGATCAGTAGAGTTTCAGATCGATCTAGTGCCAGGAGCTGCACCCGTAGCTCGCGCACCTTATTGACTAGCACCTTCCGAACTGCAAGAGTTGTAGAGTTAACTGCAGGAATTGCTAGACCATGGATTTATCCAACCGAGTTCATCTCCTTGGGGCTAACCTGTTTTGTTTGTGAAGAAGAAGGACATATCTTTTCGCATGTGTATCGATTATCGTGAACTGAACAAGTTGACGATTAAGAATCGATATCCCCTTCCCAGGATTGACGATCTTTTCGATTAGCTGCAAGGATCAAGCGTTTACTCCAAGATTGATTTACGATCAGGTTATCACCAGTTGAGGGTGAAGGAGAGCGATGTGATGAAGACTGCGTTCAGAACCCGTTGTGGCCATTATGAGTTTCTTGTGATGCCATTCGGTTTAACCAACGCACCTGCTGTATTCGTGGATCTCATGAATCGTGTATGGAATCCATATCTGGACAAGTTCGTTATCGTCTTCATAGATGATATCCTCATCTATTCCAAAAGCGAAGGAGAACATGAACAACATCTTCGACTAGTGTTGGAACTTTTGAGACAAGAGCAACTTTATGCCAAATTTTCCAAGTGTGAGTTTTGGTTGAAGGAAGTCTAATTTCTCGGTCATATTGTGAGCAACCAGGGTATCAAAGTTGATCCCGCAAAGATCGAAGCTATCAGCAAGTGGGAAACTCCCACTACTCCTACTCATATCTGCCAATTTTTAGGCCTCGCCGGTTATTACTGAAGATTCATTGAAGGTTTCTCTCTGATTGCACGTCCTTTGACTGCATTAACTCATAAAGGGAAGAAGTTCGTTTGGGAAGCCGAGCAAGAGTCGGCATTTCAAACCTTGAAGCAGAAGTTAACCACCGCACCTATCCTATCTCTTCCCGAAGGTAGTGATGATTTTGTTGTGTACTGTGATGCCTCAAAAAATGGTTTTGGTTGCGTATTGATGCAAAGAACGAAGGTTATTGCTTACGCCTCTCGACAACTGAAGATTCACGAGCGAAATTACACAACGCACGATCTTGAACATGGAGCTGTTGTCTTCGCACTCAAACTGTGGAGAAACTATCTTTATGGAACCAAGAGTACTATCTTCACCGATCACAAAAGCCTCCGACACATATTCGACCAGAAACAACTGAATATGAGATAACGATGGTGGATCGAAACATTGAACGACTATGATTGTGAACTACATTATCATCTCGGAAAGGCAAATGTTGTAGCTGATGCCTTGAGCCGAAAGGAGAGAACGGTACCCCTTCGTGTCCGTGCCTTAAACATCACCATTCAGACGAATCTCAATAACCAGATCCGCGTAGCCCAAGAAGAAGCTCTCAAGGAGGAGAATATTTCTCAAGAGCACTTGAACATTCTAGTTTCTCAATTCGAGGTTAAGGATACTGGACTCCGATACTTTGCTGGAAGAATCTGGGTGCCTAGTTATGGGGATTTACGGAGCCTTATTCTAGACGAAGCCCACAAGTTAAGGTATTCAATTCACCCAGGAGCTGGTAAGATGTACCACGACCTCAAGGTTCAATATTGGTGGTTGAACCTCAAAAGGGATGTTGCAGCTTATGTTGGAAAGTGTTTAACTTGTTCCAAGATCAAAGGCGAACATCAGAAGCCGTCTGGATTACTTCAACAACCCGAAATCCCGTAATGGAAGTGGGAAGGAATAATAATGGATTTCATCATGAAGCTACCAAAGACGGTAGGAGGTTATGATGCCATCTGGGTTATCGTTGACCGTCTTACTAAATCTGCACACTTCCTAGCCATGAAGGAAACTCATACGATGGAGAGACTGGTGCAGCTATACATAAAGGAAGTTGTATCTCGCCATGGTGTACCCTTATCGATTATCTCAGACCGTGACACCCATTTCGCTTCTAGATTTTGGTGTTCTTTGCAAGAAGCCTTGGGAACGCGTCTCGACATGAGCACTGCATAACACCCGCAAACTGACAGACAAAGCGAACGAACGATTCAAACTTTGGAGGACATGTTGCGTGCTTGCGTTATTGATTTCGGAAAAACTTGGGAAAAGCATTTACTGCTAGCTGAATTCTCCTACAACAACAGTTATCATTCGAGCATTAATGCCGCACCTTTCAAAGCGTTGTATGGCCGCAAATGCCATTCTCCTATTTGTTGGGCCGAAGTAGGTGAAAAACAACTCACCGGTCCCGAACTCGTCCATGAAACAACCGAGAAGTTTGTCCAAATTCAAGCGAGGCTCAAGACGGCCCGTGATCGTCAGAAGAGCTATGCCGATCTTAAACGTGGAGATCGCGAATTTCAAATCGGCGACCGCGTTATGTTGAAAGTCGAACCTTGGAAAGGTGTAATCCGTTTCGGAAAGCGTGGGAAGTTGAATCCGCGATATATTGGTCCTTTTGAAGTTTTGGAACGTGTTGGACCCGTTGCTTACCATTTGGATCTTTCGACTCAATTGAGCTCCGTTCATCCTACCTTCCATGTATCGAATCTGAAGAAGTGTCTGTCGAAATTATGGACCGTGAGGTCAAAACCTTGAAACGCAACAAGATTCCGATCGTCCGAGTCCGATGGAATGCAAAACGAGGACCTGAGTTTACTTGGGAATGAGAGGATCAAATGAAATAGAAGTATCCTCACCTCTTCCCGACTCTACCATCTACCTCATCCTAAAATTTCGGGACGAAATTTTCATTAACATGTGGGTAATGCAACGACCCGACTTTTTCGACTTGCTTTTGTGCTTTGTGTTTTCGCGAAACTGCGTATTTGTGCGTACTGAGCTATATTATACTCTGGGGACTCCCTACATGTTGAATACTTTTATTAATATGTTTAAACATATCACTAAGTATGTAGGATACTTAACTTAACCCCCGGAAGCCTTTATGGCCGTTAGTGTTATTTAACATTTTTAACGAACTGCGTACTGTGTACACGTTTAACTTTTATCGTAATCGGAATATTATGACTACGAAATACTAATTGTTATTTTATAATAACAATTACTTGGGTTTTTGGATGCTTAATTACGCTTAGTAATTTACTAGAGCACACTAGTTAGTCTTGTTGGACTTTCTACCTTGTTGGACCTTAGCCCACCCTACACTAGCTAGTGGACTATTTAATTAGCCCAATTTAAATAAGTTAGTAACCCATATTAATGAAAGACAAATGCCCATTTATTAGAGGGAACATACTAGCATTTTTGTCAAGTATTATCCTTAATGTTGCATGAGATCCTAAAATAAGCACCAACTTTAGACAACCATTAACCGAAAAGAAAAAAGTTGTCCCCCTTGTCCCCCCACTAAACCTACGGCCTAACCACCCCACCCACACCCTCACCACCTATAAATACAAGCCTTATTCCATCCATTTTACACTTGCTTTCATTTATAATTTACACACACTTACTCTCTAATTCTCTCTCTAGTTCTTCTCTCTCTAAAAAGTGTAAGTAATTGATTTTTCTTCTTCTTCTTCCTCTCACTCTTACGAAATCATCATCATCATCATGGGTCTAGCTTTTTAGCTTTTGATCTTGATTACATCTTGTAGATTCAAACATGGATTTGAATCCTTCAAGAACATGGAAGATTCAAGCTTTCTAGCTTTGAATCTTCACCTATTTTTTAGATTTAAATCTTTTAGGTTTAATCTTGTTATTTTGTTATAAAGATTCAAAATTGTGTTTGTAATCTTCATGTAACTTAAATATCCAAGCTTTATGCATCAAGATCTTCAAGAAAAACCAAGATTCAATCTTTCTAGCTTTGAATTTTCATTTCTTTTGTTGGATCTAAGTTTTCTAACTTATGATCTCATTATTATGTTATAAAGATCAAAACTTGTGTTTGTGGTCTTCATATAACTTGAAGATCTAAGCTTTATGCTTCAAGGTCTTCAAGAACACCAAAGATTCAAGCTTTCTAGCTTTGTAATCTTATAACTTGTGTGAAAAGGATCCAAGCTCTCTAGCTTAGGGTTCCATCACTTCATTTGATTAAGATTGTGTTCATATTTTTTTGATTGAAGTAAACTTTGTAGCTTTAGTTGTAAATAGGACTTGTATATGTGTTAAGACTAAGGATATGATGTAACCTTGGTTCATCATCCATCTAAGACTCTTAAATGAGTTGTGTTCTTACTTGGTCTTAACATATTGTGTGTTAATGGTTGAATCTTGGTCAAGGTGATGCTAACCCATCAAAGAGTTGTACACTTGAAGCTTACAAGCATCAAGGATGAGAACCGTGATCAGCATCAAGCACCAAGAACCCCACCGAAGCACTTGTTTACTGTTTTTAGGGATCTGATAAGATTCTTGGACTTATGGAAAATTGATTTTCAGTTAGTTCGTTTCGAGTAGATGACTTTTTGTTTAGGCCTTATCTTAATCCGATATACGGTTTAGGATTTATAGCCCTCTGAAAGTCACTACGCCTTTGTAACGTTGTACTGAAATTTCTGACCTACTCGCACTTAAACCGTCGCCACAGTCAAACGATGATGAGTTAGGTTCTGAAAATTGGTCAGCGGTTAGAGGACTCATATACGGAGCCATTGCCACTGACTACACTTCTTTTTGTTTTGTATAGAGGTCGTAGCAGCTGACCGAAAGTCAGCCTATTGTTTCGATCTCTATTCTTGTCAAACTTACTTAGCTTTTATGATGATGAATGATGATGATGATGACACTTAAACTTAATTTATTCACTTTTAACCTTTTGGGACAACATAATGACCTATTGACCTTTAACTTCGGTTGACGACCTTTCGGACCGACTTACTACTTGCATACTTTCATTATCGACTTTACCGCTTTTATCATTATCGGATATACTATATTTATTATTATCTTCATTTTCACACTCATATGGGAGATAGGAAAAGGACGTACAGAGAAAGAAATAAAAAAATGATGGTTGCTAGTTGGTGTCCATTATGAGGGAGTTGGTGATGTATCATCTCAATGCATTGTATCTATATGTAATACATATATAGAATTTTAAATGATAAAGTAAATAATATAGTTATAATAATAATCCCTAACAGTAATCTAAATGAGTTAATCATTTAACACTTGAGCGGATATTTGTATTTTTGTGCAGACAGTTTACACGGGGGTGTGTCCATTGCTAAACAGTTAACATATAAAAGTGTTTCCTAAAAATCCCAAATTTTTAGATTAAATATATTTAATTATTTCACTCATTAACTGTTTGAAACCTGATCAAAAAGGTTCGATAATTATTTATTTTATGTTCCAATCGTGTTACTGACGTTTACTAATTAAGCTCGAAATTATTTATACTATATATATAGTTTCAAACTAATAATAAACTTTATTATATCATTTATTATTTTATATTCTTAATTTCAACAATTAATGATTTATTAATATTATATATAATTATTTATATCTAATTATTTATATATATATATATATATATATATATATATATATATACATACATATCTATACATATAAAATATATATGTATCTATCTATAAATAGTTGTTCGTGAATCGTCGGGAATAGTCAAAGGTCAAATAGTTTCATGTAAACTGTTCTAAAAATTTAAAGACTCAATTTTACAGACTTTGCTTATCGTGTCAAAACCATATAAGATTCAAGTTTAAATTTGGTCGGAAATTCCCGGGTCATCACAGTACCTACCCGTTAAAGAAATTTCGTCTCGAAATTTGAGTAAGGTGGTCATGGCTAACAATAAAAATGTTTTCATGACCAATATGAGTTGATAATTAGAGGTTTATCATCACTGAATAATAATGATAAAATAATTCAATTATTCTAAGAATACGAATGAAGCTATCGCAAAAGAGTGAATTGAAGAAAATAAGATTTTTTTTAGCTTTTGACGTAAACAGGGTTGAATTCAGAAATTCAAGGGATTTATAGAAAATCTTCGAAATCGAAAAGATTTGATTCTTCGGTGAGTAAGGAAATTAAGATCTCTATAATTAAATACCGTGATCTGCCTCGATTACTCTGTCTGATACTTCCATTATAAATCAAACTCTTCCATTCCATTATTCTCGCCATTCATATACTTTCTTTCTTAGTCCATACATCCAAAAGATTGTGAAATGCTTAATCCCATTCTAATCCTTGATATTTTCCCAGTTATCATTTCTGTCATCCTTCTTTTCAATCTTCCTCTAGAAAAATCTGTTTACTTCTACTATTACCTTGGGGGATACTATTCTTAATTCTACCGTGTCTTTATATTGCCATTCGTATTAATATCCACGGTTTGAAACCTTCGTGTTGTTATTGGGCTTTATATGTTCTCTTATATTTTGGAGTACCTGTTTCCGTCTTCCATAATCATTGTCATTCACAGTTAATGCTTTCTCTTATTTGCTGCGATTTATACCCTCTTTCTATTTCGGAGCTTCATGCTTTAGTTTTCTTTTCGCAAATAACGGTCCAGAATTCATAGGTGTGGAGTTTCGAATGAGTTTAAAGTTCTAAACAAGAAAGAACGTAATAGCACGATTTGATTTGTCAAATTACCAGAATAACTGAGAATAGAACTATCAAGAATATATTTTCTTGATATGTTCAGATGTTAATCAGAATGAAAGAGTTATGTAACATGACACATGATGACGTTATAATCTGTGAATCATCATATTTCATTTAGAAACTCAGCATGACTTACTGTAATATAATCACGTTGATTAAGTGTCATTATATTATACTAACTCATGTATCAGTTCCCAAAATTACTTCAATAACATTCATATTATAAGCTCGAAAGTTCACAGAATATAGAAACTAACAATTTCTATATGATGTAACACTGATAGCACTAAGAGATTAATGATTTCAGATAAGAATAGTTATAAAAATATCTTCAGGAATATGGTGGATATTTATAATGAAAGATACGATAATATCTTTGAATATCTAAGATCAGAGGATGATGGAGACTATTGTCCGCAAGGGTTTAGAGTCAGGAACAAGATATCTGCTAAAGACTTCAGCAGACATTGAATCATTTAGATTCTTTGAAGTCAAATTTATTCTTTGTGATTTGTCCACGGCTTCTTTCATAGTTTCGCATAATCTACTTTTCGGTACTAAATTTTCTATTGAGTGCTTCCAATACTCCATTCTTTATCATCAAACTTTCGATGATTAAAGTCGTTTACGGTTGCCTACAGTTCCTGCTGCTTCATTCAGCTTTTTCAACATTCAGAGTATTTATTTGTAGACTGAGTGTTTTTTAGAATTTCAGAATGAAAGATCATAATTCTAAGAGATAAATGTTATATAGATACATATAACTGTTGATGTAGATATGCTGTGAGTTTTCAAAGTACTGATTGCTGATTCCCGATAATTGGTATTGCAATTCTCGTTACAAGATGCGGATGAGTATATGATAGGGTTTCAATGAATAAATATAATAATTTATCGGAGAGGTTTAAACCAAGAAGCAACGAGGTTGCTGGTACGTCTATTGGTAATATGGTAAAATATGAAAGGTTCCCCAGTAACAATAAAAGAGCACGTATATATATCAAGGTTATAATAAAGTTATTTCGAACGAAAAGTCAAAGTTGACTTGTTGGAGCTGTGACAAAATTGGCTGATTTGGAAAGAGATTGCAAAGTTATTTTTGATAATAATAACGCTAAAGGAATTAGCACAGCTACGCGTTAAACGTTTACTTAATTTTCGAGAGTTTTCAGGTGCATAACAATATGCATCGATCTTTTCTTCCGTAGGTAAAGTGCAGTTGGTTCATCCTTTCGATTGAGATGTTTTCAAGAATCATAAACGATTTTTTTTTTGAACGCAGATTGTAATCGTCAAGATACGAATGAAGTTTAAGATGAAATCAAGTGGCAAACTTGAAGAATTGTTTAGTTTCATATGTTATAATCAATATTTTAATTCATTTTTATTGTCCAATATTATTAGTCCACAGTCGATAGTCCACAGTTGACAGTCCAATAATTCATATATAGTTTAATATATAATATTCGAATTAATTAATACGTATCGTGACCCGTGTACATGTCTCAGACTCGATCACAACTCAAATTATATATATTATTGTAGAATCAACCTCAACCCTGTATAGAGAACTCGATCATTACTGCATATAGAGTGTCTATGGTTATTCCAAATAATATATATAAATGCGTCGATATGATATGTCAAAACCTTGTATACGTGTCCCGATATTTAAAGTGCATAAATAAATAACAGAAATTAAATAATGATAAATAAAGTGCGTAAAGTAAATAACAGAAATTAAATGACGATAAATAAAATTGCGAGAATATAAATTGCGATAAATAAACTGCGATAAATAAATTGCGATAAAATAAAAGGTGATACAGAATTAACAGTTAGCTAGGAACAGTTAGCTAGGATCTTGTTAGCGTGGTTTCTTAACAAAATTTCATATTGTTAATTAGTCTGTTTCTAATCAATTTTTATTGTGTCCATTATTTCTTTATTATGCGACTTGTTGGATTCTGATTGGTCAAAATCCAAATATGAAATTGAATGAAAATGGTTATTAGGCGGTGAACGGATACGTATATCGGTGGTTGTAAGTAGGATAGTAAATGACTGTTGAATCGGATTCGAAGTATGTACAATGTAACTTATTAATGTGGAATCTTATATATCCCACGGGTATTACCTACCCGTTAAAATATTTTCACAATTAACACTTTGTATGAAAGAATTTTTAATTACAATCTTTATGAAAACATATATACATATATATTTTCTTCAGATGTAATCTTGGATTCATTGAGTTAATATGATATTAAACTCATTTGGTTTACCGTTAGAACTAGAATACATAATCTCTAAAACATTTAGAGATTACTTAATCGTCATGAAGAACGAAGATAATCGATGTGGAACGATACATAGAACGATGATTATATTCGAGGTACAGAGTGAGATGCTGAGGCATGGATTGTTGATGGTAGTGATGCTGTTATTGATGGTACTATTGGTGCCGGTGATGTTGCTGAAGCTGGTACGTTTTTCACCATATTTTCCAAGGCTACAACTCGGGCGCGAAGCTCGTTGACTTATTACTCCGGAATGATTGTCGGTAGGAACGAGCGAATGAATAAAGTTTTAGAATTTTTGATATCATCTTATCATTATGTGGTATCCTGGAAATGAGTGTGAAAATGGTGTTTCAGACAGGTTCGCCGATAAGTGCTTCAGATTCTCACCAAGAGGTGAATTTGGTTGATGGAAAGGATCGCCTTCTTCGCGTCTCCATGGATTAATTCGACTACGAACCCATCTCTATTTCATCTAGAATAAATGATGGCTAATTGGTTGACTCATTCCGGTTACACTGCTTTCGGAGCTCGAGTGGAAATCCATATCGGAATAGCTGTCGGAATAACTATCGAAATCTGAGGGACTCGAACTGGTTGAGGGATTCATCCCGTACAATCAGATGAAGGATTTTCGATAAGAAATAGATTATAGGATATAGATTAGTACCCTGCAATACATAATTTTTCATATGCATATATAATGCTAAAATCCCATAAGTTATGAAGGAATCTACGGAAGCTGTCAGGCATCGGTAACAATAACAGGTACGCTAAGATATGAATTAGCAGATATGCTAAGATATAAATTTTGTCTATACACTAATCATGTAATTAATGCAATAAGATGTGTCTAGACTAAGGGTGATAAGCAAGTGATTCTCTAAGAATGATAAGCAGGAAATTTTTGACACGAAATGATAAGCAAATCTTTTGACATGCAGACACGGTCGAAGTCCAGACTCACTAATGCATCCTAATGACTTATCAGTTAGACACACTAATGCAGACTTGGTTCGCAAAGACCAACGCTCTGATACCAACTGAAACGCCCCATCCTAATCCATCCGGACGAAGTCTATATTGATTATAAATGATTCTTAATAGTTGATTACATCGCGAGGTACTTGACCTCTATATGATACATTTTACAAACATTGCATTCGTTTTTGAAAAGACAATCTTTCATTACATCAAAAGTTGACAGCATGCATACCATTTCAAAACATATCTAACTATAATTGACTTAATAATAATCTTGATGAACTCAACGACTTGAATGCAACGTCTTTTGAAATATGTCATGAATGACTCCAAGTAATATCTCTAAGATGAGCAAATGCACAGCGGAAGATTTCTTTCATACCTGAGAATAAACATGCTTTAAAGTGTCAACCGAAAGGATGGTGAGTTCATTAGTTTAACATAAATAATCATTTTCATCATTTTAATAGACCACAAGATTTTCATTTTCAGTTCTCATAAATATACGTCCCATGCATAGAGACAAAAATAATCATTCATATAGATTGAACACCTGGTAATCGACATTCACAATATGCATATAAGAATATCCCCATCATTCCGGGATCCTCCTTCAGACATGATATAAATTTCGAAATACTAAAGCATCCGGTACTTTGGATGGGGCTTGTTGGGCCCGATAGATCTATCTTTAGGATTCGCGTCAATAAGGGTGTCTGTTCCCTAATTCTTAGATTACCAGACTTAATAAAAAGGGGCATATTCGATTTAATAATCCAACCATAGAATGTAGTTTCGATCACTTGTGTCTATTTTATAAAGCATTTATAAAAATTGCGCATGTATTCTCAGCCCAAAAATATAAAGGGTAAAAAGGTAAATGAAACTCACTTAATGTATTTTGTAGTAAAAATACATATGACGACATTGAATAAGTGCAAGGTTGGCCTTGGATTCACCAACCTATATCATTTATATAGGTATTAACACATATAATTGTAATAGAACAAATTTATATATTATTGGCGATATACTTGTTATTATGTGTTTCATTAATATCTTAGTTAAATGTATTTATTTTATATATTTAAATTAAATAAAAATGTTAATATAGTTTAGTTAAATATATTTCTATATGATTAATTTTTATTGTAGTAATGATAATAATATTAGTAGTAATATTGATAATAATAATAATATGATTTTTATTAAAAAAATAATGATAATAATAATACTAATGATACTCTTTATGATAATAATAATAATAATGACATGTTTAATAAAATTGCTAATTTTATATATAATGATAATTTTACTAACAATGATAACTTTAATAAAAATGATAGTTTTTAATAAAAATGATAATTTTAATGTTAATGTTAATAATAATTTAAATGATGTTTTCAATAAACAGGTTATTCTTAATATTAATAATAATCTTAATAAAAATGATAATTTTATTTAATTACGACTTAATTGTAATTATATTTATTTTTACTCATAAACGTACTTTTAATTTAATTTTCGATAGTAATTAACTTAGCTATATTCATGATCACAACCTTAGTCGTTTTTATCTTAACATTCGTAATCTTAATTATATTAGTATTAATGATATTAATAATATAATAATTATGATATCAAGTTTGGTATTAGTATAATAATAATAATAATAATAATAATAATAATAATAATAATAATAATAATAATAATAATAATAATAATAATAATAATAATAATAATAATAGTAAAAATAAAAAATGTATACCCTTCCAAAATCTCTTTCTAAAAAGATTTGCTCCATATGGGACTCGAACTCATGACCTTTAGCTTAGACAAAACACACTTAACCACTCCTCCAAATCAGTTTTTCCTGAATTATTACCTTTCCAAATTTTTATAACCCGTACATTCTGTTTTGTATTTCTCCTCCGTTCCAAAACTTACACCCCATCTTCATTATCCGGCCCAACTTTCCTTTTGGTCCAGCTATGCAATACTCAGTCCAACAAGGCCACGGCCCAATGACAGCTTTATTGTTGAATAATAATAAAAAAAAATGTCACGGCCTGGTTTCGAACACATGACCTCTAGATTAGCACCAACACCCCTTAACCACTACACTGCCTCAGCTTTTCTGAATTATTATGAATCCCATATAAACTTAGACCATTCTTCTGTTTTTCTATATTTTCTTCTTATCATCACATCGTCACTTCCGATCATTTTTATTTTACAGCCCAACCGTAAGCTGGACCTCAAACAGGAACACAACCCAAAATGCATTATTTGTTATCGGTCAAATTTTGGAAACAGAACATACGTGGCCCAATCCTTCGACCCAACTGAAAAGAAATCCATTTATGTATGCGTTTATGGATCCATTAACTCAAATTTGGAGAGCTGCAAGATATTATGGTCTACCAATTAAATTTCGAATTAGGAAATAGTACTAAAAGCAGCGTAGCAGTAACTAGTGGGTTGTAATGGAGTGGTGTCTTTGATTGAAACAAAATAGAATGGCGGTAGCAATGAAATTATGAGTTTGCATGGGTGTTCGAAACAGTAGCGGTTAGTGGCAGCAACATCATCTTATGATGGTGAAAGATGGTGGTTGAAGTCGTGGTGATGATGTAGGGTGATGTATGATGGTTGTGGAAGTGTCAGGAGGTGGTGGTGTGGTGATTGAAGATGGCGACATGGTGGTGGTCGAACGGTGGTGATCTTCTTCGTGGTTTCTGGGTTCTCGGTGATGAGGATGAACATGATAGCTCACAATGGTTCATGAAGATGAAATAACAATAAAAATGGTGATGATAAAGATGATTTGAATGAAATAATAATAATAATAATAATAATATAGAACAGACGATTAGCAGGAGTAGTAGATCACGATGATGGTTTGGGAATGATCTTGGTGGTGACAAAGGTCGAAGAAAGAAAAAAAATGATAAAGTTGTGATGGGTAGCGGATGATGGTTGCTTAAAACAAATGGGTTTGAGGTGGTAGTGTGAAGATGATGACGGTTTGCAGGTCACGGTGGCAGACGGTGTCATGAGGTGGTGGTGACGATGGTCTCACGGTGAGAAATAGAATATGAAGGGTGGCGGTGGTGAAAGTGCAATGGTGATGAGGGTGATCACCTAATGTATATGTATCACGTATATGTCACACTTATATATATATATATATATATATATATATATATATATATATATATATATATATATATATATATATATTGATAGATATACTATATTTATTATTATCTTCATTTTCACACTCATATGGGAGATAGGAAAAGGACGTACAGAGAAAGAATTAAAAAAAACGATGGTTGCTAGTTGGTGTCCATTATGAGGGAGTTGGTGATGTATCATCTCAATGCATTGTATCTATATGTAATACATATATAGAATTTTAAATGATAAAGTAAATAATATAGTTATAATAATAATCCCTAATAGTAATCTAAATGAGTTAATCATTTAACACTTGAGCGGATATTTGTATTTTTGTGCCGACAGTTTACACGGGGCGTGTCCATTGCTAAACAGTTAACGTATAAAAGTGTTTCCTAAAAATCCCAAATTTTTAGATTAAATATATTTAATTATTTCACTCATTAACTGTTTGAAACCTGATAAAAAAGGTTCGATAATTATTTATTTTATGTTCCAATTTATATGTACGGAGTACTAATATTTATACTTAAAAATGTAAAAATATTTTTTAACAAATCTAAAATCTTCGTAATCAATTTACAGTCCAACTTTTATTTCAATCCATCATGAACATGTACAATATCTATATTAAAACTAACAAAACATCAACCGAGTGTTACTGACGTTTACTAATTAAGCTCGAAATCATTTATACTATATATATAGTTTCAAACTAATAATAAACTTTATTGTACCGTTTATTATTTTATATTCTTAATTTCAACAATTAATGATTTATTAATATTATATATAATTATTTATATCTAATTATTTATATATATATATATATATATATATATATATATATATATATATATATATATATATATACATATCTATACATATAAAATATATATGTATCTATCTATAAATAGTTGTTCGTGAATCGTCGGGAATAGTCAAAGGTCAAATAGTTTCATGTAAACTGTTCTAAAAATCTAAAAACTCAATTTTACAGACTTTGCTTATCGTGTCAAAACCATATTAGATTCAAATTTAAATTTGGTCGGAAATTCCCGGGTCATCACATTTTCCGTCACTTCCGTTAACTTTCCGTTAGTTTATTTAACGGCGATTACTTAACGTTTATGTGTTTATGTGTAATAAATACATACTTGATCCTTGTAGGGTTACGATAATTAATATGGGTTAATATTAATTTGAAAATATATTTCAGATAAAGAAATACGATAAAAACGTTACGGTTTGAATAACTGCTTTTTGAGCAACGAAATGCTCGGGATTATTTTAATAATTATTTTAATAATTATTAACTTTTAAATATATTTAATTTATTGGGTTTTTAATATTAAACGTTTGGTTGCGTTTTAACGATCGGTTTAGCGTTCCGGGACTTCCGTACGTGTAAACGACACTTGAAACGAGCCACGATTACAAAGTACTAGACAACGAGAGCCCGGGAATAACCCCATTGGGCCATTCGGCTGTGACCCACCCTCACACCCCTTGAAATTCTATTTTGGGCCATTATGTTAATTACTTGCTTATTTAGGGCCTAAGTGTAAGTATTAAACTAGTTAACCTAACACTACACAAACTCTAAACCTAATCAAAAAAAAAAAAAAAAAAAACGCAGCTCTTCCTCCCCCTTTGCTCATTCACGTCGACCTCCACCACCAACAATCCACCATCAATTTTTGTTCTTTGATCAATCTTGCTTCATAAATGTTGTAATTCTCGTTGTCCTCTACGCGTAGATATAATTCTTTTCACAATCAAAGGTATAATTGCATAAACCCTAATTTTCAAAATCAGATTTTTATTGGTGTTTCATAGTTTTTATTGTCTATTGCTCAAGTCTTGACGTGTGATTAATGTTAGATGCGTTAATTTGTCCGATTTGATTGTTTGCCATGAAAACCGAATTTGATTTTGGTATGTACAGAAAATTAACTTTGCTAAATGTTAATTATTATGATGTATTTAGAATCCTCATGTAAAACTATTGATTTTACGCTTTGGATTCACTTGATTTCGTTTCCGTATGATCAAGTTATGTTCATTTGAATTAACGTTGTATTTTTGCTGCTTGATCAGAAATCTGGAATTGATAGGTCATGAATTGGCATGTGAATTTATTACCATTGGTTAGATAATTCAAAAATACTCAGTTAACACTAGTATATCATGTCATTTGCTTGAGTAAAACTTGAGATATGCCTAAACGAATGAAAATGTGGATTTTTACAGCACATGCATGAAAACTGACTTGTATGCTAAAATGTATTGATTTTTGTTATGAGAGATTTACATATCTGTAATATACACAAAAATTACTTCACTTTTCATGTAGATATCATGGTCTAATTGTATGGATCTTCGGATAATTGCATGCGAATGTGACTAGCTAAACTAAGATCGAATCTGCAACTTGCTCTCTGATTTGTACTCCGTGGTTTGTGTTTTGTGAATTAACATGAATACTTCTGGAATATGAATCTTTATATGTTATGTGATATATGGTTATCTTGTTGAAATCTCTGAAACCTTATACATTGTGCACACTCAGGGCCATAGTTTTGATGACTTCTGAATTGAGCTGAAAATAGGACATCCAACTTGATTGAATAATTTGTACTAATTGGCTAAACCAAAGTTCCTCATTTTCGGATATATGATAGTTTGACATGTCCTTGAACCATGGCCACTGACCTTACATTAATTTCATGTCCCTATCTCCGTTTATAGCCGATACGAAATCAGTGCGCAGTCAGAAACTGATTTGACAAACCATGAATGTACCCCTTCTGATTCCCAACTTTTAGACCTTGTATGAGACCCTGGCCAGACTTTCTGGAATCAATTTTGAGTCTAATTATGATCTGGAGTTTTCCATGTTATCATGAATTTTCTGCTATGAGTTATTATGCGAAGTTTGCTACATGTACATAAATGTTTTGCATGACGATAAACTGTGATCGTGTAATTGACCATTTATGATCTAAAATGGGTTGTTTGACTTAGGTTTGACATGTTGACCAAATTTTGACATTAACCTACTGATGTTGACTTTAGTTGACTACCTTGACCAAGTTTGACTTTTGGTTGACTTTGTTGACTTGCATGAACTAGTTGACTATGTGTTGACTTTTACTTCGAAACGCGTCGAGTCGAGCAATAAGACCACTTACTCTATGAAACCATACTTCTTTAAGACATATATGTTGACAAACCTAAATACATATACTTAGGTTGCATTACTCAGCTTTAATCCGTACAAGTTATTTGTCTACTTTTCACACAAGAGCTATTCAAATGTGAGTCTACAGTCCCGCTTTTTACATGTTTTCAGGGATGAGAATACTGATGACACATGACTAAGAACTTTGAAATCAACAGATTTAACTCACACAATGGCGAAATAGTGAATCAAACCCTCTAGTGAATAAGAAAATGCCTTTTGGGATTGATTTAGTCAAACCACAACAATGATTGTGTGATTAGATCAACACCTAGAGCTATTATTCACCTTTTGCAAGGATTTGCGTTGAGAGAGAATCAGACTGGTTACCAGATCTGAGTGATTGTGTAAAATGAGAGGCTTAACCTAAAATGAAGAACATAAACACAATATATACCCCTGCTGATGAGTCAACCGCACGAGTCATGTCTCACTCGTACGAGTGGACAGACTCAATCGTACGGGTGATCACTCACTCGTGTATGTGTACAAAAATTAGGTTTGTGACTCAGCTCAGCACACTCGTGCGTATGAGCTTGTCAGCCGTACGAGTGAGGCTTCACTCGTACGTCTGACTAAGTCTAGATAGTCAAACTTCCATATCCAGTTCCTGCAGTACCTGTAATTGCATATAAACATAGATAGGATAACAACGAGTGATCATGGTAACCTACATACCGAAGTACCTGCAATGGACGTGGGGTAGATGTCTAGGGACTTATGCAAAATGCATCAACAACTCCCCCTAAGACCTAGCACATCTATTACAATAAGTAAACGTCCATAAAAGCATAAAAGTTCATAAGTACCAACAGTTTAAACAAGATTACAGTCCTAAATTCTCTCTCTCACACATAGAAACATCATAAACAAAATACAAACTAGCAACACAGTATACGACATGATTCAGTTGGCATGAGCTTGGTTCGAGCTTTGAGCATCACTTTCTCTGCTAAGGTAGGCATGGTAGACACCGATTACACGCTGATATCTCATAGCTTCCTCTTTCGTATCTTATCTGAATGTAATGTGATGGTGGTGAAGTATCTCCACATCAAATCTTGACAAGTTCCTCAGCCACATACGATCCAAAATCCTAACATTATCGAACTGTATGCTTCCATCATTCTTCTTAACTTCAGTAAGGATCACAGCTTCTTCCGACAACTCATCATAGAACCACCACCTGAAGTTTTTGCAGATATCCTTGGGTAATGACATCAAAGGAGACTGTTTCATATACTTTGCTGGACCGAACTTGACAACACGCACCGGTCCACCCTTTGAATTTTTCTTTGTTGGATGCATGGAGAACCTGGCGGCCGTTGACTTGAAGATATCCCACTTTCCTGTTTTGTACTCAATTATGAGTTTTCTTTGAAACCATCTGGAAAGGTCACTATCCTTAGCGTTCAACATCTTCAGCTTCGCAAGTTTCATGATCTCAAAGTAAGGTTGAGTCTTGAAGTGACTTGGACGAGCCATGTAGTCAACTCCTCCTTCCCTTTTGATCGCAAAACAATTAATCTCTTTGAAATATCCTCAGCTCAAAATTTTACCCTTGGCATACTTCTTGGTTCTCTTCCCTTTATCATAGAAACTGACAAACTTTGGCTCGAGTTCCGGCTTGTTATCTTGATTAGGGTTCACAACATTTTGTTTCCACCAGCTTTGTCGGATATCATCTTCCTCAACATTCCGACTCACTTTAACCCTATCAGTACGATCAAACCAATGCTTAATTTCTTCCCATCCATAGGCTTTAGTTTGTTCGGCTTGAGTTTTTTTTTTTTTTTTTTTTCAAATTCCTTCTTCTCTCTTTCATCAAGCAGTTTCTTATGTCAGATTTTCTTGTTTTTCTCCATCAAATTATCAACTTCCTCAATTTGTCTCTAGTATACCTTCCTCACTTTTTCTAATGCAATCAAATTCTTCGTTTTGACCTCACTACTCAAATTGAAAAAGTCACTTAAAGTATTGAATGACGGATTTGAGTATGGCTCGAGCGAAGGTATCACTATCTCAACTTATTCTTCTTTATTCTCAGATTCTGTTTCCAATTCATCCTCAGATTCGATAATCACATCTTTTTTCACACTACCTTCACCAACAGAACCTTGACTCTTTTCATCTTCAAATAAATTATCAACATCACTTAAATCGATATTTTGGATTGATTCGGGAGGGACTTCATTAACTGGCTCTTCTTGTGGAGCCTTATTATCAGCTTCAACTGCATCTGCATCCTCTGTATCATAATCACTGTCATATGCCAGAGCAGCAAGCTGTTCTACTGGAAAATCACTGGGCGGAACGTTTCCTTTTTCTGCATCATTAAAAATATTTGAATAATTCATATAATATTCAGCGGTAAGCACCTCACCATATTAATTAAAACTTTGAATAGGTATCACTAATGGATATTGAAAAGAGGGTCCTTCAGTTCTAGTGCCAGCATCTTCTTCATTTTTTCATCATCACAAATCAGAGGAATACGCTTCTCCTCCATCCGTAATCATTCTAGTTTTCCCGGACGTGAGTTGTTTGATTTTATCATTCATTGCTTTCAACTTGATCTCATTCTCATTCTTAACCTCAACAATTTGTTTCTTCAACTTCTCCGTCTTCTCCTTTTCACGATTAACTCGTCTCCACAACTTTTTATTATCCTCTTCCAACAACTCAAACTTAAATGCACTTGCCTTTTTCTATTCAATGGCTTGATTCTCAAGATTAGCTATTTTGGTAATCAACGACAACAAGAGGTTTTGTTGTGTCTTGAATTCAGACGGAGTAACTTGCGGTGATGTAACGGTAGCTCTAGCATCCTTCATAAAACTGGAAGGTTGGTGTTGTGTTTGTTGCCTTGAACCACCGTGAGATGATCTTTGTGGTGAGTCATTGTGGTGTTTGGTTCTCTTTTCCTTCTTCTTAGGTTATTCAGAAGACATTGGTTGCTTCCCTTTTCTCTTACTTCGAATCAAACAAGTATCTTCCTCAGTCGCTTCATCATCATCATCATTATCATCTCGGTTTCCTGCTTGAGCTTCACCAACACTTCTTTGATTATCTCCTTGTTCCTCCTCTACATTAGATACCTCATAGTTCGAATCTGAATCATCATTCCTCCAAGCATTTCCTGATGGACATATATAATTCTCTTTGATAAAATGACAAACAAGCACTCTATTGAAATCAGGTTTTAGTTCCTCATTTCGAGTCTGCTCCATTCTTTGAAATGTCACAACATTCATTGGACGTAGTGGGATGATATCATGTTCAAGTTTCGGTAAACTTGGTGCAGCATCATTAATAATCATCTGAAGAAAACGGGCATAGATGAGATACTTCTGTGTAGTGCTAAAGTAATTTTCTCAGAAGTAATGAAAAACAAATCCAGAGAAGTCATACGGAGCTTTCAGAATGAGTGCAACAATCATACTTTGCACCTTCTCATTAAGTTTATCAAAACCAGCTTTTCTTCCACTCATGCAGTGCATCAACACATGAGCAAGATATCGATATTGTGGAAGCAAAAGAGTCTTCATTAGCTCAGAATTACCAACTAGGTAACCAAAATATCCACATCTCTTAAAGCATCCATGGATCCTTTCTCTATTAATCGTCATGTGAGAGCAGTATTCATCATTGAAACTCAATACCCTTCTAATCACAGTCTTTGAGACAACAACCTCATTCCTTTGAACAGTACTTACCAATCTAGCTTCATCTTCAGACACATCAAGAATCACATTCCTCCAGAATTCCCTTTGATGGCTATAGTAGGCTGTGCAAGATGTTGAGATGGCGGTATGGATACTTGACCTCTTGAGAAAATCAACTATCTCCATAAAATGATTTCCTTTCTCAACAGTTGTATCATAGAGAGAAACTTGATTATTTTGGTCACCCATCTCTAAAATGAATTCGGGTTGAACATGTGGATTAACAGGATTAACTGGAGGATTCTCAATCTGCTCCCCGTGAGCTTTTGGATTAGCAACTGGAACATTTGCTTGTGGTTCTGCCATTGAGATGATCTTAACAAGCTGAAATATTAACAGAAAAATTAGAAATAGAAACCATATACCATAAATCATCAAGAACATTCTCAACAAAGTGTCATAACCTAACAAACAGGACAAAACGTGCGAGTGACATGGTCACACGTGCTGCTGAGAAGTCAGTCATGCGAGTAACATGGTCACTCGTGTCACTGTTGACACTTTTTATGAATAACAAGGTTTCAGACAATGTACACGGTTGAGGCAACATATATAAGCGAGTGACAGTCAACTGTGTGGTGACTCGTGCGGTTAAGCACACGTGTGATGACCCGGAAATTTCAGACCAAATTTAAACTTTAATCTTATATTATCTTGACATGATAAGCAAATTCTGTAATGTTGAGTCTTAAAATTTTTGAACTATTTTATGAAATCATCTGACCATTGACTATTTTCAGCGATTCACGAACCATACATATATATATATATATATATATATATATATATATATATATATATATATATATATATATATATATATATATATATATATATATATATATATATATATATATATATATATATATATATATAAATGTATAAATATTAATTATGCAATATATGTTATTATATAAGTAAAATATAAAATTCTATGCTTATTATTATTAGTTTCATTATTATTATTAAAATTAATATTGATATTTATATAATTAATATTATTATGTTTCCATATATTTTTGGATATATACACACACACACACACACACACACACACACACACACACACACATATATATATATATATATATAATCGATATATATAATTATACAAACACTGATAAATATACATAGATATATATAAATTTCGGTTATACATATAAATAAATACAAATATTCAGTTAAATAAATATATAAATATAAAATATACTTATACTGAGATATATACGTATATATTGTTAGATAAAATACGTATTTATTTTATAAAATCCAAAATCAGATATAGATAAAAATAAATATATATACGAACGTATACATACAGGATTGAAGGAGTACGTTTTCATTTCACCATCACACTTTTCTTTAAGGTGTTTCCTGTCTATAATTTGTCAAAACAAATCGAATTCCAATCACCTACATGCCAAAATCTGTTATAAGTCTGTATCAGCTTTGCAGAACCATACAAAATCCAGTACAAGCCTTTATTATTCTTTATTTTTATTTCCTCTTTATCAGATACGAATGATTCTTGCTGTCAATATCATTTAGCTATAAGGCCAGCGATTTCTTTGTGTTCTGGATAAACAAATTCGACCTCACACCCATAATATCATATGCACACACATTCCACATCTATTAGCTGATGAATTAAATTGAAGAAAAACCATTAAATATGTCGACACCTCTGTTGAGTCACTTTTAAACCAAAACCTCGAATTCGAGACAATTTTAAAAATCTAAAAGTACAGTTGTGTTGGGAATATTTTACTTAAACTATCTGTAGATTTTCAGATTCCAACTTTTCAAATTGAGCTTTAATTTGAGAGTCAAAGTTGTTTTACAAAAAGTTAAAGAAATTGTTCATCATGAAATTCGTAAATATTTTGATGTTTTGGATTAAATTGAACATACAGAGAGTTTCTATGATAGATTTACAATCTTTTTCGTGTTACAACCTTTAGCTAAAACAACCTCAATTGTAAAATCATTTTTTTAAGAACACCGATGGCAGCAGCACTGTCTTTTTTTTATTATATTTTCTTTTTCTTCTTTTTCAATTAATAGAAACTTTGGGTATTGAATTTTCATTAATAATCTGAAGTATTAGAATCGTTGATGTGAAGATTGGGGAACTAGTTTTGGGTCGAATTGTTGTTTGAAGGAGAAGAAGAAGATGAACAACATGAACGGGTTAAATAAAAATGGTTTATAGATTATAACAGAAAAGTAAAAGTAGCGTGATGGTTTGGGAACATGTCGGGTATACGGGAGGTCGCGGGTTCGAGCCCTACTCGGGTCATTTCTTTTTATGAGAAGCTTAGGAGGTAGTTTTCTTTTATTTATTTATCTATTATTATTATTATCATTATTATTATTATTTGTTATTATTATCTTTATTATTATTATGACTAATATTGTTACCTATATTATTATTATTATTATTATTATTATTATTATTATTATTGTTACTTATTGCTATTATTATTGTTACATTAATTATTACTTGTATCATAATTGTTATTAATATAAAAACTAGTACTATAACAAGTATTATTATTATTATTATTATTATTATTATTATTATTATTATTATTATTATTATTATTATTATTATTATTATTATTATTATTATTATTATTATTATTATTATTATTATGATGATTATTATTATTATTATTATTATTATTATTATTATTATTATTATTATTATTATTATTATTATTATTATTTTTATTATTATTATTATTACTACTAATATTGTTGTGTTATCATTATTACATACTAGGATTATTGTAGTACTAATATAAGTATTACGATAGAAATTTCATTTATTATTATTATGATTATAGTACAAATAAGATTTATAGTATTAGTAATATTATTGCTAATGTTAATATTATCATGCAAAGTATAAATTTTATCATTTTACTACGAGTATAAGTATTATGTATTAGTATCAAAATCTTTATTTTCATTATCATTATTATTATTAAACTTATCATTTTATATAAAATTTGCATTAATATTATTTTTAAATCTAATAGTATTATCATCCATATTTTAATAATTTCATTAATTTAACTAACAAATGATATTCATATAACAACATATTTAATAACACAAAAGTAAACTATATTAATATCTTAATTATTAAAATGAATAAAATGAATATAATGAAACGTATAAGTTATTAACATTAAAACTCATATTACTAATAATATACTTATTTGTCTGATTACAAGTATATGTATTAATATACATACGAATGATATAGGTTCGTGAATCCAATGCCAACCCTGCATTGTTCAATTGTTCAATATAGTCATATGTATTTTTACTACAAAATACATTAGGTGAGTTTCATTTGCTCCCTTTTTAAATGCTTTTTCAATATATATTTTTGGGACTGAGAATACATGCACTTTTATAAATGTTTGACACAATAGACACAAGTACCTTAACTGCATTCTATGATAGAATTATCTGGGATTGGGGTTGATTATAATGACACGCATTAGCCCCCGGTTTTCGTTAGAGCGTATGAGCTCCCAAGCCGGGTGGATGGTTTATTATTTATGACATTTTGGCACCGGTTGTCCTATATTTTATAAACATGTGTTCAGCCGTGGGGTGTAAAGACCGGCACAGAGGTTCTATATTTTGAAGGCGCATGTATTTAGCCGTGGGGTGAAAGACCGGCACAGATGGTTACTATTATATTTTGAATCCTCACCAGGTGTTCTTCATATGAAAGATATTTTTTTATGCAGTTGGAATGGGACTTCTGCACGTTTTATAATATTTAAAATCTTGTGGTCTATTAAAATGATGAAAATGAAATGATTATTATAAACTGATGAACTCACCAACCTTTTGGTTGACACTTGAAAGCATGTTTATTCTCAGGTTTGAAAGAAATCTTCCGCTGTGCATTAGCTCATTTTAAGGATATTACTTGGAGTCATTCATGACATATTTCAAAAGATGTTGCATTCGAGTCATTGAAGTTCATTAGAGATTATTAAGTAAATGACGGATTAGGTCATTTTTAGTTGGATATTATGAAATGGTATGCATACCTGTCAACTTTCGATGTAATGAAAGTTTGTCTTCTAAAAACGAATGCAATGTTTGTAAAATGTATCATTTAGAGGTCAAGTACCTCGCGATGTAATCAACTATTATGAATCGTTTATAATCAATATGGACTTCGTCTGGATGGATTAGGACGGGGCGTTTCAGTTGGTATCAGAGCGGTGGTCGTAGCAAAACCAGGTCGACATTAGTGTGTCTAACTAGGAGTTGTTAGGATGCATTAGTGAAGTCTGGACTTCGACCTAGTAGTTGTTAGGTTATATTAATGAGTCTGGACTTGAACCTGGTCTGCATCTCAAAAGTTTTGCTTATCATTTCTTGTCAAAAATTACCTGCTTATTATTCTTAGTCTAGACACATCTTACTGCATTGATTGCATGAATAGTGTATAGACAAAAATTCATATCTTAGCGTATCTGCTAATCCATATCTTAGCGTATCTGTTACCATAAACTGTGCCTGATATATTTCGTAAATTCCTCCGTAATCTACGAAATCTTTGGTTCTATATATATAGATATTCTATGTAATTAGAATATCATCCGTTATCCGAAAATCATTTCATATCGAAAAATCCTTTATTCAATCGTACGCAATGGAACTCACAACTAGTTCAAGTCCCTCGGATTCTGATATGGAGTCCCACTCCAGCTCCGAAAGCAGCGTCACCAGAATGAATCAATCAATCAGTCATCCCCAATTCATCTGATGAGTTCGTAGCCTACTTAATCAATGGAGACAAGAAGAAGGTGATCTTTTCCATCAACCAAATTCACCTTTTGGCGAAGAACCTGAAACACTTACCGGTGAACCTATTAGAAACACCATTTCCACCCTCATTTTCCGAATATATCGCCGTGATTATATACTATCTCAAATTCAAAACCTTATACATCAGCTCGTTCCTACCGATAATCATCCCGGAGTAATAGTAGAAGTCAACAAGCTTCGCACCCGAGTTGTAGCTTGAAAAGTATGGTGTAAAACGTACCAGCTTCAGCAAAATCACTGGCACAACAGTACCACCACTAACAGCAACATCCGCATCCCACACCTCAACATCACAATCTATCCCATGAACATCAATATCATACGCATCATAGATACCAAGGAGTACTAACAACAATTAACAATGAAGTATTGACCCATAACTTCATTAATAATCTGTGAAGAATATGTGGATCCCAATAACTAACGATGAAGTATTAATCCATAACTTCATTAACATTCTGTGAAGAATATGTGGATCCTAATAGTTTTAGAGATTACTTATTCTAGCTCAAATCGAAAATCAAATGAGTCTAATATTATATTGACTCATTAAATCCATGATTACATTTGAAGAAAATATATATGTACATATATTTTCATAAAGATTGTGACTAAAAATTCTTTCGTACAAACTGTTAATGATGAAAATATTTTAACGGGTAGGTAATACCCGAGGAATATTTAAGATTTCACATTAATAAGTTACACTGTACATTCTTCAAATCTGATTCAACAGTCATTTCTTATCCTACTTACATCAACAGATATATGAATCCGTTCGCCACAGGATAACCATTTCCATTCAAATTTCATATTTGGATTTTGAACTATCAGAATCCAATAAGTGGCATAATGAAGAAAACATTTGACGGAATAAAATTTGTTAGAAACAAACAAATTAACTATGAGAAATTTTGTTAAGAATCCACGCTAACAAAATCCTAGCTAACTGTTCCTAGCTAACTGTGGACTAATCAACTGAGGACTACCAACATTGGACAATTAAAATAAATTAAAATATTGATTATAACATATGAAACTAAACAATACTTCAAGTTTGCCACTTCATTTCATCTTAAACCTCATTTATATCCTGACGATTACAATCTGCGTTCAAACCTTTCGTGATTCTTGAAAACACCTCAATCTGGAGGACGAATCAACCGCACTTCATCTACGGAAGAAAAGATTTACGCATATAGTTATGCACCTAAAAAACTCTCGGAACCTGTATAAATGTTTAACACGTATCTGTACTAGCTTCTTTGGCATTGTTATTTCCGAAAATAACAACGCAATTTCTTTTCCAATTAGCCAATTTTGTGACAGCTCCAGCATTTGAACTTCAAGTTGTTTATTCAAATAAACCCTATTATAAAGATTACCCCTTCATCATCGTTACCAGGGGACCATTTATATTCCACCACTTTAGCATTAAACTTACCAGCAACTTCATTGCTCATTGACTTAAGTCTCTCCGAAGAATCATTATATTTGTTCATTAAAACCTTACCATATACTCATCCATATCTTATAACGAGAATTTCCATACCAAGTATCGGGAAATCAGCAATCAGTATTTCAAATCTCACAACGTTTCTACATCAACAGTTATATGTATACATATAACATTTATCTCATAGAATTGTGAACTTTCATTTTGAAATTCTGAAAAGCATTCTAGCTTACGAATCAGATCTCTGAGTTCTGAAAAATGAATCGATCAACCATGAAGGAGACTCTGAACAAATTACAAGGACTAAACTTGTACATAAAGAATCCAGATGATTCTGTTTCTGATGAAATCTTTAGCAAATGCCTTGTTCCGTAATTGTTCTAAATCATCGTGAATGAATTTCTTCATCACACGTGAATCTAAAATCTTAAGATATTATCATATCTCTCATTGTAAATATCCTCAATATTTCTGAAGATATCTTCATAAATATTCTCGTCCGATATTAATTATCCCTCCGCGCTATCCGTGTTATCTCATAAAAGGAAACTGTTTTGGTTTCTATATTCTGTAAATCTTCGAATTTAAAATATGAATGGTTTGAAGTAGTGTTGGAAACTGATGCATGAGTTAGTATAATATAATGACACTTGATCAACGTGATTATATTACAGTAATTTATGCTGAGTTTCTAATGGAAGGTGATGATTCACAGAACATACCGTCATCATGTGCCATTTACACGACTCTTACATTCTACCTAATCTCCAAACATATCGAGAACAAATCTTCTTGATAGTTCTATCTTTTTGGATAATTTGGTAATTTTGCCAAATCAAGATCGTGCCATTTCGATTCCTTTCTGAGTACATTAACTATGTTCATTTCAAAATCCATACGAATTCTGGACCATTATTCGCTTGACTCGCGGACGGGAAGAGAAAACGAAAGTATGAAGCTCCAAAATATAATAAAGAATATAAAGCCCGATAACAACCCCAAAATTTCAAACCGTGTATATCAATGCGTATAGCAATGTAAAGACACGGGAGAATTAAAAACATTATAATCCCAAGGAAATAATAGAAGTGAATAGATTCTTCTGGCGGCAGATGAAAGAGAAGAATGAAAGATATGAAAATTAAGAGTATATCAAGAATCAGTACTGAATGGAGCATATTGATGAATGTTTTAAAGTATGAATTGAGGAGAAAGAATAGAAGGTGTGAGTTGTAAGGAAACGACGGGGGTGGATTTATAGTAAAATATCCGACAGAGCAATCAAAACAGATGATCGCATTTAAAGCAGATCCTAATTCCCTTGATCGCCGAAGAACCAAATCTCATTACGAAGATTTTCTTAAATCCCTTAAATTCCGGAAATCAATCGTGACTACGTCATCGGTTAAAACGATTCTACATTTACTCATTTCACTCTCTTGCGATAACTTCACTAATACTCTTCGTATAATCAAAATGTTTTATATATATTACTCAATGATGATAAAACTCTATTATCACCTCATATTCGTCATGAAAACATATTTATTGTTAACCATGACCACCTCACTCAAATTTCGGGACGAAATTTCTTTTAACGGGTAGGTACTGTGATGACCCGGAAATTTCCGACCAAATTTAAACTTTAATCTTATATTATCTCGACATGATAAGCAAAGTCTGTAATGTTGAGTCTTAAAATTTTTGAACTATTTTATGAAATCATCTGACCATTGACTATTTTCAGCGATTCACGAACCTTTGAATTATAAATTTAAATGTATATATATATATATTCATATAGTTATATAATATAAATTAAATATATTAATAATCTATTATGTGATTTAGTAACATAACATAAACTTGTTATTTTGAATATATAGAATATATAGAATATAAATGATTTCGAACACGAATTTTCAACAATGACAAAGTATTAAATATATGATGATACATTTTGAATTTAATTGTTTAGATATATATATAATTAATACATTTATCTAAGTAATAAAACTCGATATTTAAAACATAATTATATATGTATTAGTTGAATATATATATGATATATATATGATATATATATATATATATATATATATATATATATATATATATATATATATATATATGTATGTATATGTATAAATATTAATTATGCAATATATGTTATTATATAAGTAAAATATAAAATTCTATGCTTATTATTATTAGTTTCATTATTATTATTAAAATTAATATTGATATTTATATAATTAATATTATTATGTTTCCATATATATATATATATATATATATATATATATATATATATAATCGAAATATATAATTATACAAACACTGATAAATATACATAGATATATATAAATTTCGGTTATACATATAAATAAATACAAATATTCAGTTAAATAAATATATAAATATAAAATATACTTATACTGAGATATATACGTATATATTGTTAGATAAAATACGTATTTGTTTTATAAAATCTAAAATCAGATATAGATAAAAATAAATATATATACGAACGTATACATGCAGGATTGAAGGAGTACATTTTTGTAGAGACCCGTCCTAATCCATCTGGACGAAGTCCATATCAATTACAAACGGTTCACAATAGTTGATTACATCGCGAGGTACTTGACCTCTATATGAAACATTTTACAAAATTGCATTCGTTTTTAAAAGACAACTTGCTTTACATCGAAAGTTGATAGCATGCATACTATTTCATAATATATCCAACTATAATTGACTTAGTATTAATCTTGACGAACTCGATGACTCGAATGCAATGTCTTTTGAAATATGTGATGAATGACTCCAAGTAATGTCTCTAAAATGAGCAAATACACAGCGGAAGATTTCTTTCATACCTGAGAATAAACATGCTTTAAAGTGTCAACCAAAAGGTTGGTGAGTTCATTAGTTTAACATAAATAATCATTTCCATCATTTAATAGACCACAAGATTTTCATTTTCAGTTCTCATAATTAAACGTCCCATGCATAGAGACAAAAATATCATTCATATGGATTGAACACCTGGTAACCGACATTCACAATATGCATATAAGAATATCCCCATCATTCCTGGATCCTCCTTCGGACATGATATAAATTTCGAAGTACTAAAGCATCCGGTACTTTGGATGGGGCTTGTTGGGCCCGATAGATCCATCTTTAGAGTTCGCATCAATTAGGGTGTCTGTTCCCTAATTCTTAGATTACCAGACTTAATAAAAAAGGGGCATATTCGATTTCGATCATTCAACCATATAATGTAGATTTGATTACTTGTGTCTATTTCGTAAAAAAACATTTATAACAAATTGCGCATGTATTCTCAGCCCAAAAATATAAAGGGTAAAAAGGCAAATGAAACTCACCTAATGTATTTTGTAGTAAAAATACATATGACGACATTTAACAAGTGTAGGGTTGACCTTGGATTCACGAACCTATATCATTAATATATATTAACACATATATTTGTAATCGAACAAATTTATATATATTATATCTTAGTTTATATGTTATATGTATTTAATTTGTATATATTTAAAATGATTAATATTTATACATGTAGATATATTAATATGTATTTTAGTATTTTATCAATAATTTGTTATATGTAATATTTATAAAAATAGTGTTAATATGTTTAGTATATGATTATATGTAATATAAGTATAATATTTATTTGTTATAAAAATAATAATAAAAATGATAATAAAAATAATAATGATAATTAAAATAGTAATGATAATAATAATAATAGTTTTTAATATTAATATAAATTAATACTAATAATATAAAAAAATGTAAAAATAATTTCAATGATACTAATAATAATGACAATGGTTATTTTAATACTATAATTAATAATAATTATTATAACTATAATAAATAAATAAAATGTGTTATACATACATATATCGTCCATAACTTAATGTTATTTATATGTATTCATAATATTATCCATTATCAACTCTTATGATCTTACCTATATTTATCATACTTAACATACATATGATCATAATATTATTCTAATTTTAATCCAACACTTATACTACTTAATAATAATTCTTATAGTAATAGTAATAATAATAATAATAATAATAATAATAATAATAATAATAATAATAATAATAATAATAATAATAATAAATGAGTTACTACCTTCAAAGAGACAAGCCTTAAATAAAAATAATGCCTTAGTCCAGAATCGAACTCATGACCTGTAGTTTAACACAACCACCCCTCACCAATGCTCTACTTATGCTTTTCTGACTTAATTAGGATTTTATCATCTTTTTAACTCAATTTCCATTTTCACCTTCCTTCATAAATTCAATTACAACATGAATGGCCCAATATAACACTAGAAACCTGCGGCCCAACAGGCCCACGTGATTGTTTAAAAAGAAAACTGCAGGATGCAAGAATCGAACATAGGACCTCTCGATAACACACACATATCCCAGACCAATGCTCTATCAGATTGTTTCCTGATATATTTTCCCAAAATTTTTAATATAACCCGTTTGTTCTAAATCTCTTCTTCTTCATACTTAATCAACCCAAATCACCAAAATCATCATGTAACCCTATCATATTTTATCAAACTCGTTTACATCATCGTTATTCCATACGTTCATCATCATTATCATCATCATAATCCTAATTACTTCATTCGTGAATCACCATGAACGTAACCTCATCATCATAAAAATCATTATCGTGATCATAACATCATCATCCTTTATCGTTGTATCATTATCATCATCATCTAATCATGTATCATCGTCACTCTTTATTTCCTTCGATGAGCAGAGACAGTACACACACATCATCATCATTATCACCATAATCAAACTTCGTTATTACTTTCACATAATCACCATCATCTTTATCATTATTCATATTATGATATTTCGAAATCATTACTCCTCATCACCACAGACGACCTCAGTTTCATCATGAAATCCCAACTTGATCATCCTAATTAATGTGGTGTTCGGCCCAAAAGTAAAACTAATCAAGGTATTCTATTAGTGGATCCATAAATTACAGCTTAATTGAAGAAAAGGAGAATGGTGGGCCAAGAAATAATTTAAATCGATTTTCTTTAACAACTAAGTGGGGTTGTCCACAATCCAATTGTCGATAAAACACAATTAATAAAGTGTAATACTTTAGTGTATTAGGTGGGTTTAGGGGACTTTGGTACTGGAAAAACAGGTAAACGAAAGAAAGAAAAAAAATTAATAATGGTAGTGGTTGTACATATTTGGATATAACTCAACAAAAGTGTATCGACATGGAATTCAAACAGATGGAAGTTGCAGTTATGGTGTCAGATTGTTAATGCGAAGGCAGTTTGTATGCAGCAGAAAAACCATGGTCATATTGGTGGTGGTTTTTCGGATGAGAGAGAGAAGAGAGATAACGATGGTTCACGATTAAAAGATGAAGTAGAAACAGAAGAGAGATATAGATAGGTGTTTCATGGTGGCGGTTTTGTTTATGTGTTTGTGGGTTGTTCCAATTCAACAACGTAGCAGTAGTAATAAAACATGTATGATTCTTTGTGGTTTTTATTTGGGTTACAACCGAGAAATACAGTGACATTTATGTAATTGAATAGCATAGTTGAATGGTGAGTTGAGCTATACTTCGGATAGACCTCATGGAACTAAATTAGTAACAGTTCTCACCAGTGGTGTTTGTGATTGTGTATGGTTGCTACGTGGTCTGCTTGTATAGGATAAATGTAATGGTATTTAAGCTCTTTCTCCTGGGTTGATTTTCGATGTGACTATAACTCAGTACAGTAGCCTGGTTCGATGGTTTTTGATTGGTTGTGTGAGGTGGTGATTGTTAAAGGAGAAGGCTGGTTGTTCTTGGTTGTAGTTATAGTGTGGAATGGTGATAAGGGAGGTTGCAGATGGTGGCGTTGGAGGTTCTCAGCCAAAACAGGAAGTAGAAGGAGTAGAAGAAGGAAATGATGGAAGCGATGAAGTGGTTTTATGAATTCAGTGTAATGATAATTTATTTCACACATTTATTTGTATAAGAGATAGGAACTATAATATAATATTACTAATGATTACATGATAATAATAATCCTGTAAATGTGATATGGACAAGTAACAGAAAGCTTAAATGACAAATAGGAATAGTAAAATGTGTCGTTGAATAATTCACATTAGGATATATTTTGGTTGTTAAGTGAAGATGCTCAATCAAGCACAGTGATTACATAGTAACCTCAATTAATTTACGATTGCAAAATGTAACAAGTGGTTTGTTTTTGTGTCAATCCAAAAGAAGAAAGGCAAATTGAAAATGAACAAGTTTAATATAAGATTGTGTTTCATTAATTCACGGTTAAACAGAAGGAAAAAAAGAAAATAAGGTTGAGGGAGATGTCTAACTGATTCATATCAATTATTAAACCTTTAATCTATTATTACTATTATTTATTTATTTTTTATTTAACATTAATAATTAAAATATATTAGCAATAATAATACTGATATTGTTAATAATAATAAAAATACTAATAATAAATTTTAAATAAATCAATTTACGCGTAACAAATTTCATATCCATATATATATTCACAAAAGGAAATTATGTTAAATATACTGATATTAATATTAATAATGAAAGTAATAATAATAATATTGATATAACAACTATATTTTATCTTGCAATTAAATTTAATATACTAATTAACTCATATAATATTTTAAATTATATTTCAAATTAATATATATATATATATATACATACATACATACATATATATATATATATATATATATATATATACATATATATATATATATATATATATATATATATATATATATATATATATATATATATATATATATATATATATATATATATATATATATATATATATATATATATTTACAAATAGTTGTTCGTGAATCGTAGAGAATGGTCGAAGGTCAATTGAATATATACAATAGTTCAAAATTTTTGAGATTTCAATATTACAGACTTTGCTTATCGTATCGAAATCATATGAAGATTAAGTTTAAATTTGGTCGGAAATTTCTGGGTCGTCACAGTACCTACCCGTTAAAGAAATTTCGTCCCGAAATTTGAGTGAGGTGGTCATGGCTAACAATAAAAATGTTTTCATGACAAATATGAGCTGATAAATAGAGTTTTATTACTGTTGATTAATATGGATAAGATAATTCGATTATTCGAAGACTACGAGTGAAACTATCACAAAAGAATGAAATGATTAAATTAGATTCGTCTTAACCGGTGACGTAGTCACGATTGATTTTTGGATTTAAGGTGCGTTTTAAATTTTGACAGAGTCAGGGTTGAATTTCGGAATTCAAGGGATTAAAGAAAATCTTTGAAATCTGAGTGAGATCTGATTCTTCGGTGAATAAGGAGATTAAGATCTCTTCAATTAAATGCGATGATCTACCTCGATTACTCTGTCGGATATTTCCATTATAAATTTTACTTTCTCCGTTCCATTAATTTTCACCACTTCTATACTCAATTCTCAAATTCAAAGATTGTGAAAATGCTTAATCCGGTACTGATCCTTGTCCTTATCCTCACTATCGCAACAATCATTCTCCTTTTCCAATTACCACCGGAGGAATCTGTTTTCTTCTACTTCGCCCTTGGGGTTATAATGTTTTTAATTCTCCTGTGTCTTTATGTTGTGATAAACATTGATATACACGGTTTGTAATTCTTGTGTTTGTGATCGGCTTTATATTTTTCCTTTATTTTTCGGGGCTCCATGCTCTTGTTTTCTCTTCCCGACTCCAAGTCAAGCGAATAATGGTCCAGAATTCGTAGATATAGAGTTTTGAATGATTATAATGTTCTAAGCAGGAAGGAACGTGATAGCACGATTTGATTTTCAAATTTATCAACATCACGGAAGATAGAACCATCAAGAATACCTTTTCTTGATATGTTTAGGAGTTAAGTAGAATGAAAGAGTTATGTAACATGGCTCATGATAATGGTATGATCTACTGTGAACCATCATCACATTTCATTAGAAACTCAGCATGACTTACTGTAATATAATCACGTTGATCAAGTGTCATTATATTATACTAACTCATGCATCAATTTCCAACACTACTCCAGAAGTCATTCATAATTTAAACTTAGATTTTACATAAGTTTCCAATATCATGAAACACATGAAGCACGAAGAGATATATAATTTCGGACGAGAATACAACAACAACAACAATACCCAATCGGATGAGAATATTTATGAAAATATCCTCAGAAATATCGAAGATATTTATGATGATATTTTGGGATTTCTAAGTTCGATGGTTGATGAAGAAAGATTTTTCGCAAGATTTTAACATGAGTACGGAGCAAGATATTCTCTAAAGATTTCAACGGATCCAGAATTACCTGGATTCTTTGAATATAGGGTATGGACCTTGTATTTGTCCTTGGTCTCCTTCATGGTTAGCTCAATCCGTTTTCCAGTTCCAACTTTTCTGAGCTTTTCCAACGTATCCTTCTTTACCATCAAACTTCTGACTGTTACGGTCGTTTACGTTGTCTACAGTTTCTGCTACTTCATTCAACTTTTCAATATTCAGAGTATTGATTTGTAGACTAATTGCTCTTCAAAATTTCAGAATGGAAGATGATAATTCTATGAGGTAAATGTTATATGTATACATATAACTTTTGAAGTAGAAACGCTGCGAGATTTCAAAATACTGATTGCTAATTCTCGGTAGTTGGTTTAGTAATTCTCGTTATAGGATGTAAATGAGTGAATGATAGGGTTTCACTGAATATATTGATTTTTTTTTCGGAAAGTCAAAGATCAACGGAGTTGTTGGTAAATTTACTGCTAATGTGGTGAGATATAAACAGTTTCCCGGTATCGATGACGAAAGATAACTTATATATCAGGGTTATACTAAACTAATCCGAGTGAAAGGTCGAAGTTGACTTGGTGGAGCTGTGACAAAATTGACTAATTTGAAAAAGGATTGCAAATTGATTTTCGGTAATGACAACGTCAAAGGAGCTAGCACAGGTACACGTTAAACGTTTACTCAATTTCCGAGAGTTTTCAGGTGCACAACTATATGCATAAATCTTTCCTTCCGTAGACGAAGTGCGGTTGGTTCATTCTCTTGCTTGAGGTATTTTCGAGAATCATGAAAGGTTTGAACGCAGATTTGAATCGCCAAGATACAAATGAGGTTTAAGATGAAATCAAGTGGCAACTTGAAGAATTGTTTAGTTTCATATGTTATAAATAATATTTTAATTTATTTTAATTGTCCAATGTTATTTGTCCACAGTCGATAGTCCACAGTTTGCAATTCAATAATTCATATATAGTTTAATATATAATATTCAATTTTATTAATACGTATCGTGACCCGTGTACATGTCTCAGACTCGATCACAACTCAAACTATATATATTATTGTAGAATCAGCCTCAACCCTGTATAGAGAACTCGATCATTACTGCATATAGAGTGTCTATGATTATTCCAAATAATATATATAGATGCGTCGATATGATATGTCAAAACATTGTATACGTGTCCCGATATTTAAAGTGCGTAAAATAAATAACAGAAATTAAATGACGATAAATAAAATTGCAAGAATGTAAATTGCGATAATTACATTGCGGTAAATAAAATGTATTCAGTTAGTTAGGAACAGTTAGCGTGGATTCTTAACAAAATTCTGCTCATAGTTAAATTGTTTGTTTCTAACAAATTTTATTTTGTCCAATGTTTTCTTCATTATGCCACTTGTTAGATTCTGATAGATCGAAGTTCAAATATGAAATTGAATAAAAATGGTTATTCTGTGATGAACGGATTCGTATATCTGTAGATGTAAATAGGACAGTAAATGACCGTTGAATCAGATTCGAAGAATGCACAGTGTAACTTATTAAGGTGAAATCTAAATATTCCTCGGGTATTACCTACCCGTTAAAATATTTTCACCATTAATATTTTGTACAAAAGAACTTTTAATTACAATCTTTATGAAAAAATATATACATATATATTTTCTTCAGACGTGATCATGGATTTAATGATTCAATGTGATATTAAACTCATCAGATTTATGGCTAGAACTAGGGTACATAATCTCTAAAACATTAGAGATTGCATAATCGCCATGAAGGATGAAGATAGTTTATATAGAACGATTCGTATAACGATGATTATGCTTGAGGTATAGATTGCGAGGTGGTGACGTGTGATGATGTTGTTGTTGGTACTGGTTATGCTGCTGGTGCTGCTGATGATGGTATTGTTGCTGTCGGTGCTACAAGTGTTGTTGGTGCTGGAGTTGGTGATGCTGTTGGTGTAGTAAGTATAGCTTGTAGATCACGCACCATTCTTGTCAGGTTTTCTATCCTACCCTCTATCATTTCTATCCATCCACTCATCTGATTCGATAGATCTTGATTATCAATTCGAAATTCCCTAACTTCTTCTAATATTCCCCTTCGATTGGTATTCGGAAGTAGAGGTTGAATATTTTTTGAGATTGCAGTAACGCGACCTTTGAGGTGGAAAACTTTAGCAAGAAGGGTGAATACAGTGTTGCGCATAGGTTCACCGGTGAGTACATCATTTTCTCCGATGTTAGGAGGTAAGTTTGGTTCGCGGTAGGGCTCGTCTTCTTCATTTCTCCATCGAGTGAGTAAGTCTTGGACCCACCCCCATCTCCTCCAAAAAGAAAAATAACTAAATGGTTGAGACACTTCTGGTTCATTGACTTCGGAGTCTGCTTCAATATACATCTCGAAATCGCTTCCAGAACTAATGGAATCCAAGCTAGGTGTAGGATTCATCTCTCACGATCAGTTAAAGGGTTTTGATATGAAATGATTTTCGAATATCGAATGATATTATAATTATATATAGAATATCTATACATACTTTCAAAGATCCCGTGAATTATGGAGTAAATTAAGGAAACGTGTCAGATAAAGTCTACAGTGACAGATACGCTAAGATATGAATTTTGTCTATACAATATTCATGCAATCATTGTAGTAAGATGTGTCTAGACTAAGAATGATAAGCAGGTAATTTCCTAAGGATGATAAATAGATAATTTTTTTTGACACGAAATGATAAGCAAAACTTTTGACATGCAGACACGGTCGAAGTCCAGACTCACTAATGCCTCCTAACGACTTATCAGTTAGACACACTAATGCAGACCTGGTTCACTAAGACCTCCGCTCTGATACCAACTGTAGAGACCCGTCCTAATCCATCTGGACGAAGTCCATATCGATTACAAACGGTTTACAATAGTTGATTACATCGCGAGGTACTTGACCTCTATATGATACATTTTACAAACATTGCATTCGTTTTTAAAAGACAACTTGCTTTACATCGAAAGTTGATAACATGCATACTATTTCATAATATATCCAACTATAATTGACTTAGTATTAATCTTGACGAACTCGACGACTCGAATGCAACGTCTTTTGAAATATGTCATGAATGACTCCAAGTAATGTCTCTAAAATGAGCAAATGCACAGCGGAAGATTTCTTTCATACCTGAGAATAAACATGCTTTAAAGTGTCAACCAAAAGGTTGGTGAGTTCATTAGTTTAACATAAATAATCATTTCCAACATTTAATAGACCACAAGATTTTCATTTTTAGTTCTCATAATTAAACGTCCCATGCATAGAGACAAAAATATCATTCATATGGATTGAACACCTGGTAACCGACATTCACAATATGCATATAAGAATATCCCCATCATTCTGGGATCCTCCTTCGGACATGATATAAATTTCGAAGTACTAAAGCATCCGGTACTTTGGATGGGGCTTGTTGGGCCCGATAGATCTATCTTTAGAGTTCGCGTCAATTAGGGTGTCTGTTCCCTAATTCTTAGATTACCAGACTTAATAAAAAAGGAGCATATTTGATTTCGATCATTCAACCATATAATGTAGATTTGATTACTTGTGTCTATTTCGTAAAAAACATTTATAAAAAATTACGCATGTATTCTCAGCCCAAAAATATAAAGGGTAAAAAGGCAAATGAAACTCACCTAATGTATTTTGTAGTAAAAATACATATGACGACATTTAACAAGTGTAGGGTTGGCCTTGGATTCACGAACCTATATCATTAATATATATTAACACATATATTTGTAATCGAACAAATTTATATATATTATATCTTAGTTTATATGTTATATGTATTTAATTTGTATATATTTAAAATGATTAATATTTATACATGTAGATATATTAATATGTATTTTAGTATTTTATCAATAATTTGTTATATGTAATATTTATAAAAATAGTGTTAATATGTTTAGTATATGATTATATGTAATATAAGTATAATATTTATTTGTTATAAAAATAATAATAAAAATGATAATTAAAATAATAATGATAATTAAAATAATAATAGTTTTTAATATTAATATAAATTAATACTAATAATATAAAAAAATGTAAAAATCATTTCAATGATACTAATAATAATGAAAATGGTTATTTTAATACTATAATTAATAATAATTATTATAACTATAATAAATAAAAAAATGTGTTATACATACATATATCGTCCATAACTTAATGTTATTTATATGTATTCATAATATTATCCATTATCAACTCTTATGATCTTATCTATATTTATCATACTTAACATACATATGATCATAATATTATTCCAATTTTAATCCAACACTTATACTAAATAATAATTCTTATAGTAATAGTAATAGTAATAATAATAATAATAATAATAATAATAATAATAATAATAATAATAATAATAATAATAATAATAATAATAATAATAATAATAATAAATGAGTTATTACCTTCAAAGAGACAAGCCTTAAATAAAAATAATGCCTTAGTCCAGAATCGAACTCATAACCTGTAGTTTAACACAACCACCCCTCACCAATGCTCTACTTATGCTTTTCTGACTTAATTAGGATTTTATCATCTTTTTAACTCAATTTCCATTTTCACCTTCCTTCATAAATTCAATTACAACATGAATGGCCCAATATAACACTAGAAACCTGTGGCCCAACAGGCCCACGTGATTGTTTAAAAAGAAAACTGCAGGATGTAAGAATCGAACATAGGACCTCTCGATAACACACACATATCCCAGACCAATGCTCTATCTGATTGTTTCCTGATATATTTTCCTAAAATTTTTAATATAACCCGTTTGTTCTAAATCTCTTCTTCTTCATACTTAATCAACCCAAATCACCAAAATCATCATGTAACCCTATCATATTTTATCAAACTCATTTACATCATCGTTATTCCATACGTTCGTCATCATTATCATCATCATAATCCTAATTAATTCATTCGTGAATCACCATGAACGTAACCTCATCATCATAAAAATCATTATCGTGATCATAACATCATCATCCTTTATCGTTGTATCATTATCATCATCATCTAATCATGTATCATCGTCACTCTTTATTTCCTTCGATGAGCAGAAACAGTACACACACATCATCATCATTATCACCATAATCAAACTTCGTTATTACTTTCACATAATCACCATCATCTTTATCATTATTCATATTATGATATTTCGAAATCATTACTCCTCATCACCACAGACGACCTCAGTTTCATCATGAAATCCCAACTTGATCATCCTAATTAATGTGGTGTTCGGCCCAAAAGTAAAACGAATCAAGGTATTCTATTAGTGGATCCATAAATTACAGCTTAATTGAAGAAAAGGAGAATGGTGGGCCAAGAAAGAATTTAAATCGATTTTCTTTAACAACTAAGTGGGGTTGTCCACTATCCAATTGTTGATAAAACACAATTAATAAAGTGTAATACTTTAGTGTATTAGGTGGGTTTAGGGGACTTGGGTACTGGACAAAACAGGTAAACGAAAGAAAGAAAAAAAAAATAATAATGGTAGTGGTTGTACATATTCGGATATAACTCAACAAAAGTGTATCGACATGGAATTCAAACAGATGGAAGTTGCAGTTATGGTGTCGGGTTGTTAATGCGAAGGCAGTTTGTATGCAGCAGAAAAACCATGGTCATATTGGTGGTGGTTTTTTGGATGAGAGAGAGAAGAGAGATAACGATGGTTCACGATTAAAAGATGAAGTAGAAATAGAAGAGAGATATAGATAGGTGTTTCATGGTGGCGGTTTTGTTTATGTGTTTGTGGGGTTGTTCCAGTTCAACAACGTAGCAGTAGTAATAAAACATGTATGATTCTTTGTGGTTTTTATTTGGGTTACAACCGAGAAATACAGTGACATTTATGTAATTGAATAGCATAGTTGAATGGTGAGTTGAGCTATACTTCGGATAGACCTCATGGAACTAAATTAGTAATAGTTCTCACCGGTGCTGTTTGTGATCGTGTATGGTTGCTACGTGGTCTGCTTGTATAGGATAAATGTAACCGTATTTAAGCTCTTTCTCCTGGGTTGATTTTTGATGTGACTATAACTCAGTAGAGTAGCCTGGTTCGATGGTTTTTGATTGGTTGTGTGAGGTGGTGATTGTTAAAGGAGAAGGCTGGTTGTTCTTGGTTGTAGTTATAGTGTGGAATGGTGATAAGGAAGGTTGTAGATGGTGGCGTTGGAGGTTCTCAGCCAAAACAGGAAGTAGAAGGAGTAGAAGAAGGAAAAAATGGAAGTGATGAAGTGGTTTTATGAATTCAATGTAATGATAATTTATTTCACACATTTATTTGTATAAGAGATAGGAACTATAATATAATATTACTAATGATTACATGATAATAATAATCCTGTAAATGTGATATGGACAAGTAACAGAAAGCTTAAATGACAAATAGGAATAGTAAATTGTGTCGTTGAATAATTCACATTAGGATATATTTTGGTTGTTAAGTGAAGATGCTCAATCAAGCACAGTGATTACATAGTAACCTCAATTAATTTACGATTGCAAAATGTAACAAGTGGTTTGTTTTTGTGTCAATCCAAAAGAAGAAAGGCAAATTGAAAATGAACAAGTTTAATATAAGATTGTGTTTCATTAATTCACGGTTAAACGGAAGGAAAGAAAGAAAATAAGGTTGAGGGAGATGTCTAACTGATTCATATCAATTATTAAACCTTTAATCTATTATTACTATTATTTATTTATTTTTTATTTAACATTAATAATTAAAATATATTAGTAATAATAATACTGATATTGTTAATAATAATAAAAATACTAATAATAAATTTTAAATAAATCAATTTACGCGTAACAAATTTCATATCCATATATATATTCACAAAAGGAAATTATGTTAAATATACTGATATTAATATTAATAATGAAAGTAATAATAATAATATTGATATAACAACTATATTTTATCTTGCAATTAAATTTAATATACTAATTAACTCATATAATATTTTAAATTATATTTCAAATTAATATATATATATATATATATATATATATATATATATATATATATATATATATATATATATATATATATATATATATATATATATATATATATATATATATCTTTTTACAAATAGTTGTTCGTGAATCGTCGGGAATGGTCGAAGGTCAATTGAATATATACAATAGTTCAAAATTTTTGAGATTTCAATATTACAAACTTTGCTTATCGTATCGAAATCATATGAAGATTAAGTTTAAATTTGGTCGGAAATTTCCGGGTCGTCACAGTTTTCATTTCACCATCACACTTTTCTTTAAAGTGTTTCCTGTCTATAATTTGTCCAAACAAATCGAATTCCAATCACCTACATGCCAAAATCTATTATAAGTCTGTATCAGCTTTACAGAACCATACAAAATCCAGTACAAGCCTTTATTATTCTTTATTTTTATATCCTCTTTATCAGATACGAATGATTCTTGCTGTCAATATCATTTAGCTATAAGGCCAGCGATTTCTTTGTGTTCTGGGTAAACAAATTCGACCTCACACCCATAATATCATATACACACACATTCCACATCTATTAGCTGATGAATTAAATTGAAGAAAAACCATTAAATATGTCGACACCTCTGTTGAGTCACTTTTAAACCAAAACCTCGAATTGGAGATAATTTTAAAAATCAAAAAGTACAATTGTGTTGGGAATATTTTACTTAAACTATCTGTAGATTTTCATATTCTAACTTTTCAAATTGAGCTTTAATTTGAGAGTCAAAGTTGTTTTACAAAAAGTCAAAGAAATTGTTCATCATTAAATTCGTAAATATTTTGATGTTTTGGATTAAATTGAACATACAGAGAGTTTCTATGATAGATTTACAATCTTTTTCGTGTTACAACCTTTAGCTAAAACAATCTCAATTGTAAAATCATTTATTTTTTTTAAGAACACTGACGGCAGCAGCACTGTCTTTTTTTATTATATTTTCTTTTTCTTCTTTTTCAATTAATAGAAACTTTGGGTATTGAATTATCATTAATAATCTGAAGTATTAGAATTGTTGATGTGAAGATTGGGGAACTAGTTTTGGGTCGAATTGTTGTTTGAAGGAGAAGAAGAAGATGAACAACAGGAACGGGTTAAATAAAAATGGTTTATAGATTATAACAGAAAAGTAAAAGCAGCGTGATGGTTTGGGAACATGTTGGGTATACGGGAGGTCGCGAGTTCGAGCCCTGCTCGGGTCATTTCTTTTTATGAAAAGCTTAGGAGGTAGTTTTCTTTTATTTATTTATCTATTATTATTATTATCATTATTATTATTATTTGTTATTATTATCTTTATTATTATTATGACTAATATTGTTACCTATATTATTATTATTATTATTATTATTATTGTTACTTATTGCTATTATTATTGTTACATTAATTATTACTTGTATCATAATTGTTATTAATATAAAAACTAGTACTATAACAAGTATTATTATTATTATTATTATTATTATTATTATTATTATTATTATTATTATTATTATTATTATTATTATTATTATTATTATTATTATTATTATTATTCTTATTATTATTATTATTATTATTATTACTATTATTATTATTATTATTATTATTATTATTATTATTATTATTATTATTATTATTATTATTATTATTATTATTATTATTATTATTACTAATATTGTTGTGTTATCATTATTACATACTAGGATTATTGTAGTACTAATATAAGTATTACGATAGAAATTTCATTTATTATTATTATGATTATAGTACAAATAAGATTTATAGTATTAGTAATATTATTGCTAATGTTAATATTATCATGCAAAGTATAAATTTTATCATTTTACTACGAGTATAAGTATTATGTATTGGTATCAAAATCTTTATTTTCATTATCATTATTATTATTAAACTTATCATTTTATATAAAATTTGCATTAATATTATTATTATTAATTCTAATAGTATTATCATCCATATTTTAAAAATTTCATTAATTTAACTAACAAATGATATTCATATAACAACATAATAACACAAAAGTAAACTATATTAATATCTTAATTATTAAAATGAATAAAATGAATATAATGAAACATATAAGTTATTAACATTAAAACTCATATTACTAATAATATACTTATTTGTCTGATTACAAGTATATGTATTAATATACATACGAATGATATAGGTTCGTGAATCCGAGGCCAACCCTGCATTGTTCAATTGTTCAATATAGTCATATGTATTTTTACTACAAAATACATTAGGTGAGTTTCATTTGCTCCCTTTTTAAATGTTTTTGCAATATATATTTTTGGGACTGAGAATACATGCGCTTTTATAAATGTTTGACGCAATAGACATAAGTACCTTAATTGCATTCTATGATAGAATTATCTGGGATTGGGGTTGATTATTATGACACGCATTAGCCCCCGGTTTCCGTTAGAGCGTATGAGCTCCCGAGCCGGGTGGATGGTTTATTCTTTATGACATTTTGGCACCGGTTGTCCTATATTTTATAAACATGTGTTCAGCCGTGGGGTGTAAAGAACGGCACAAAGGTTCTATATTTTGAAGGCACATGTATTTAGCCGTGGGGTGAAAGACCGGCACAGATGGTTACTATTATATTTTGAATCCTCACCAGGTGTTCTTCATATGAAAGATATTTTTTTTGTGCAGTTGGAATGGGACTTCTACACGTTTTATAATATTTAAAATCTTGTGGTCTATTAAAATGATGAAAATGAAATGATTACTATAAACTGATGAACTCACCAACCTTTTGGTTGACACTTGAAAGCATGTTTATTATCAAGTTTGAAAGAAATCTTCCGCTGTGCATTAGCTCATTTTAAGGATATTACTTGGAGTCATTCATGACATATTTCAAAAGACGTTGCATTCGAGTCATTGAAGTTCATTAGAGATTATTAAGTAAATGACGGATTAGGTCATTTATAGTTGGATATTATGAAATGGTATGCATACCTGTCAACTTTCGATGTAATGAAAGTTTGTCTTCTAAAAACGAATGCAATGTTTGTAAAATGTATCATTTAAAGGTCAAGTACATCGCGATGTAATCAACTATTATGAATCGTTTATAATCAATATGGACTTCGTTTGGATGGTTTAGGACGGGGCGTTTTAACACGTGTCAGCTCAATCAAACGAGTGAGCAAAAAAATAAACACCGAGTAAAGTCATATGAGTGGGTCAGGTGTTCACACGGTTGAGCCTCAATCGTGCACTGACTCTTGCGAGTCATGTCTTACGCGTGCGAGTGATGGTCACTCATGCATGTCTGAATGAACCATATTAAATGCTATTTTTAAATTCACGAGATTGCATGTTTGTGTGTTTCAGGACTTGATTTACATCACGATAGTAAGTATAGATATTGTTTAACATGAAACAATAGCAAATAACAACTAAAACACATAACAATTGCACAAAATTGGATCTTAAAACTACTAGGGTTTCGACACACTTAAACAACGAATTAACTAACTAATAATCGATGAAATCATACCAGAAGAGTGGCGCTGTGATCGGCTAGGAATCCTTAACATGTCCTACGGTGGAAATCGTAAATGGTGGAGATCGAATTTTGAGAGAAAAATTAAGTTTGGAGTGCACAAGTGAACACTGTGTTCAACACTCCCCTATTTATACTCTCGTGCTCAATCGTACGGTTAAGCACACGATTCACCTTCCAACCACGCGTCTCACTGTCACTCGTGTGTTTGACCTAGAAGACTAATGGACAAATCTAGAACTTGGTCATTCGTGCAGTTAGCCTTAAACGTGTGGTAACTCGTACGGTTCACACTTCAGTCGTGCGAGTGAGCCACTTTGGCAAATTCCAATTTTCACAAACTTATGATTTCGACTCATTTGTCAAACTTACAGCTAACAGGCACCTTTAATTTGAGTCAAACATCACTAATCCATCAAGAAATGAACATTTACACTTAAGGACTTCCAACAATCTTAATCATCCCTAATTTATTTCTCTAAACCCGCTGATTTTGAAAAATGTATAGCCTACAGTGTAATGTCATCTTAAGATAAATAACTCCTCAATTCACTAAATCCTTCAATCAATTACTAACTTCACAAACTTCTATCTTATGGATTTGGTGTTAGATATGTCTTGATTTCAATAAAGTTCTTTCATATGTCATTGTGCTTTCAGAGGATAATCTGAAAATAAATGAAAGATAAAATCTTTATAAAATTTTCTGAGATATAATGTCATGCAACTAAAAGTATGCAAAAGAAAGACAATCTATCATAAAATGCAATAACATGCCAAAATAAAATCTTTTCGTTGTTTTACAGTTTTCAATGCAAGTTGCTTAACATGATAGTAAAACTAGGCATATTAGAACACATAAATCCACATTCTTTTTGTGAGCAAGATGATTAACATTTTTTTTTTAAAATGGATCAGAACTGACATTTCAAATCAACTTTTGTTGTTCATTCCCAATTATCCGGTCTATGCCTATTGTCATGCAATTACTGATATCAATCCTCATTAAACATGAACATGTGCTTGGTACTTTCTGCGAAACTGCGTATTTGTGCGTACTGTGTTGGTTTATATTCTGGGATCTTATTTCATGTTAATTACTTTCGTTAATACCTTACAACATGCCATTAAGTACTTAGTTACTTATCTTGATCTCCGAATGCTTTTATGACCGTTAGTGTCACTTGACGTTTAGAACAAGCTATGTTTTGGTACACGTTTAACTTTTGTCGTAATTGGAATATTATGACTACGTAATACTAATTGTTATTTTCTAATAACAATTACTTGGGCTTTTGGTTGCTTAATTACTCTTAGTAATTTACTTATGCTCACTAGTTAGTCTTGTTGGACTTTCTACCTTGTTGGACTCAAGCCCACCCTACTCTAGCTAATGGACTATTTAATTAGCCCAATTTTAAATGGATTATAACCCATTAAAATGTAGGACAAAAACACATTTATAAGAGGGAACATACTAGCATTTTTGTTAATCATAATCACAAATGTTGCATGGGTTCCTAACAACTAGCACTACCTTTAGACCACTACTAACCAAAAAGCAAAAAGGTGTCCCCCTTGTCCCCCCCATGTACCTACGGCCCCAATACACTATAAATACCAAGCCATTTCCACCCATTTCACACTTGATCTCATTCACATTTTACACACACTTACTCTCTAATTCTCTCTCTATTCTTTCTCACTCTAGAAAGTGTAAGTTTCAAATTTTCTTCTTCTTCTTCTTCTCATCTCATTTTTGACATCATCATCATCATTAAAGGATCAAGCTTTTTAGCTTCTTGATCTTGTTATATCTTGACGATTCAAACTTTGATTTGAATCCTTCAAGAACATGAAAGATTCAAGCTTTCTAGCTTTGAATCTTCACTGCTTTGTTGGATCTAAGTTTTCTAGCTTATGATCCCTTTATTTTGTTAAAAAGATCAAAACTTGTGTTTATGATCTTCATGTAACTTGAAGATCTAGCCTTTTGCTTAAAGGATCTTCAAGAGCATTAAAGATCTAAGCTTTCTAGCTTAGGGTTTCATTATTTTGTTAAAGATCTTAGATTTTTAGCTTATGGTCTCATTACTTTTACTAGATTTTAGCTTTTTAGCTTATGGTCTCATTAATCTTGTAAAGATCCAAGCTTTCTAGCTTAGGGTTTCTTAATACCTAAGGATCTAAGTTATTATTGTACATCTCACTTGCTTGGAACCATTTTATGATTTTTATGGTGATAAAAATCAAGTCTTCGCCATCTCATATGATGAAGATGCATAAACTTGTATCAAAAGGACAAAGGTTGAAGCTTTATTAGACTTATGCAATAAAGAGACAACCTTGATGTTCAAAAATTTGTAGAATATTAGCTTTTACTCTTAGTTGTTTGTTGATAGTTGAAACTTGGTCAAAGTGATGCTAAAACATTAAAGAGTTGTACACTTGAAGCTTACACGCATCAAGGATGAGAACCGTGATGAGCGTCAAGCACCAAAAAACCCACCGGAGCACTTGTTTGCTGTTTTTCGGGGTCTGATCAGACTCCTGGACTTCTGGAAAATTGATTTTCATATATTTCGTTTCGATTAGATGACTTTTCATTTAGGCCTCGTCTAAATCCAATATACGGTTTAGGATCTATAGCCTTCCGAAAGTCACTACGACGTTGTAACGACGTGCTGAATATTCTGACCTACTCGCGCTTGAACCATCGCCACGGTCAAACGACATTGAGTTAGGATCTGAAAATTGGAGAGCGGTTAGAGGACTCACATACGGAGCCTTGGCCACTAACCACGCATCTTTTCGGTTTGTATAGAGGTCGTAGCGGCTGTCCGAATTCAGCCTTTTGTTTCGATCTCCATTCTTGTTGAAAACTTACTTTAGCTTTTACGAATGATGATGATGATGATGATGATACTTAAGACTAAATTTATTCACTTTTAAACTTTTGGGGACAATATATTGACTTAGTGTTTCATGACCCATCCTAATCCATCTGGACGAATACATTACATTTGGTTACATCGCGAGGTACCTGACCTATATATGATACATTTTACAAACATTGCATTCGTTTTTAAAAAAAGATAAACTTTCATTACATTGAAAGTTGACGGCATGCATACTATTTCATAATATAACCAACTATAATTGACTTAGTAATAATCTTGATGAACTCGATGACTCGAATGCAACGTCTTTTGAAATATATCATGAATTACTCCAAGTAATATCTCTAATATGAGCAAATGCACAGCGGAAGATTTCTTTCATACCTGAGAATAAACATGCTTTCAAGTGTCAACCAAAAGGCTGGTGAATTCATTAGTTTATCATAAACATTCATTTCCATCATTTTAATAGACCACAAGATTTTCATTTCTCATAAATATACGTCCCATGCATAGAGACAAAAATAATCATTCATATGGTGAACACCTGGTAACCGACCTTAACAAGATGCATATAGAATATCCCCATCATTCTGGGACTCCCTTCGGACATGATAAATTCGAAGTACTAAATCATCCGGTACTTTGGATGGGGCTTGTTGGGCCCGATAGATCTATCTTTTGGATTCGCGTCAATTAGGGTGTCTGTTCTCTAATTCTTAGATTACCAGACTAAAAAGGGGCATATTCGGTTTAATAATTTAACCATAGAATGTAGTTTCACGTACTTGTGTCTATTTCGTAAAACAGTTATAAAAGCAGCGCATGTATTCTCAGTCCCAAAAATATATATTGCAAAAGCATTTAAAAAGGGAGTAATGAAACTCACAATACTGTATTTTGTAGTAAAAATACATATGACGGCATTGAACAAGTGTAGGGTTGGCCTCGGATTCACGAATCTATATCATTTGTTTATTTATTAATACACATAATTGTAATCGAACAATATATATAAATTTATTAGTTATATCATTTTTATATTAAAAATATACATATGTTTCATATATTCATTTTGTATATAAATTTTTTTTTAATTGTTGTTATGTTATATGTATTAAATATTATATATATATATATATATATATGTGTATATATATATATGTATGTATATATATATACATACATATATATATATATATGTATGTATATATATATATATATATATATATATATATATATATATATATATATATATATATATATATATATATATATATATATATATATATATATATATATATATATATTTCATTTGTTTACTAAAATAGTAATTATAATAATACCAAAATTATATTAGTAGTGATTAAAATAATAATAATGATAATACTAGTATTATTAATAATGATAATAATATTAATGATTCTATTAATAATAATGTTAATGTTAGTTTTAATAATAAATCTTATAATAATGATAATAACAGTAATTTTTAATAAAATGAAAAGTTTATTAGTAATGATAATGAAAATAATAACTTTTATAATAATACATAATACTTAATAATAAGCAATATCAATAACAATACTTATGTTAATCATAATCATAGTCTTTATGTTTAATTTCTAAGCTAATAGCTAAAGCTGTTATAAAATCAATTCGTACTCCTAATCATAATAATAATGGTAATACTTATATTAATAATAATCCTAATATTAATAATATTTAGTGATAATACCAATGATATTAAGAATAATACTTGTAAAAAATATTACTTTTAATGTTTATGATAGTTATGATATTAATGATTTGCTAATAATATAATAATAACCTTATTAAAATGATAATATTAATAATAATAATGATATTGTTAATAATGATACTTTTGTTTAATAATAATAATACTAATAGTTATAAAAGTGATACCAATACTAATATTAATGAGATTAATGATAATTTGTATTATTTTCATAATAATAATAATAATAATAATAATAATAATAATAATAATAATAATAATAATAATAATAATAATAATAATAATAATAATAATAATAATAATAATAATAATAATAATCCTAATCATAATCATAATAGTAATAATAATACAACTATTAGTGATAATAATAATATTTTTCATACTTGTATTTATAATCATAATAAATGAGAATTTTATCATAATACATATATTAGTAATAATAATGTTAATAACTATATTATTAATACTAATAACAATAATAATTATAATATTAATAATAATAATAATAATAATAATAATAATAATAATAATAATAATAATAATAATAATAATAATAATAATAATAATAATAATAATAATAGTAATAATAACAATAACAATAATAATAATAAATATAAATGAATACTACCTTAAAAGCCTTCCTAAAAAAAATGTCATGTACCGGACTCGAACCCACGACCTCACGCTAACCCGACATGCACCTAAACCGTCTGCTCTAGCTTGTCTTTTCTGTTTTAATCCCCTTCCTAAAATATATACCCCGTTTTCTTAAGCTTCATCTTCTTCCCAAGTAAAAAAAAAAATCGAACAGACAAAGTAACACATTTGATTTTCAAATAAATCAAATTTGTTATTTTGAGACAGAAACGACTTGTGGATATATTTTCCAAACAGAAAAAGAAATAAAAAAAAAAACGCTGTATTGCAGGTTCATGGACGGTTTGAAACTCAAAATCAATTTATGGATTCCAATTCATTTTAGACAATAGTTATAACATGAAATAGATGCTAAACCTTTCCTAGAAACTTTATTCATTCTCAATTGACCTTGAAACATAACAAAATTTTCCAATTTAATTGAAGAACATAATTTGACTTTTTAATCTAAAAACTTTGACTTCACAATTCGAACGCGATATAAAAAATTGAGATATGAAACTTTACAGAAAGTTTAAGTGAGAGATTTATAACAACTTTGAAATTAAATTTTTTGAAATAAGATTCGGATTAGATGTTTTGACAATATTCACCAAGAACAGAGCTGAAGGCTGTGTTCTTTAAATAATCTTTTGATTTTTGATGTTTTTGATCAAATTGTAATGGTAGAGAGATACATAGCGATTATCAGATATATTTACAGCATAATTGACTCAATTATTATTTGTATTGTAGCTATATTGATACGACAGAGGAAATTCGCAAGGACATATAATTAATAAAAAAATAAAACTCTGAGTGGGATTGCTAACAGATTTCGTTGGGTTCCTATGATTGAATTCATTTTTGTAGACAACAAACAAAATTTAACTGTAGGAGGATGGACATGTGAAACCGAATACGATTTATGTCTGCAGTTTATACGTACCCAATATTGTTAATTAAGATAATAATAATACTGATAATATTATTAATAATAATAAAAATACTAATAATAATGATAATAGAAGTAATAATAATAATACTATTAATAATATTATCAAAATAATACTAATAATACTAATAATTATATTTATATCAATAATAAATAATAATGATACTAATAATCATGAAAATGATAATAATAATGTTATTAATGATAAAAATGGTAAAATGTATTATTTTCTAAAAATAAAGTATGATAAGTTTTACTAATAGTTAATAATTTCTTTTAAATGTAAATTATAGTTTTAATTATTCTCCTAATAATATTTATATCTAAAATTATTATTTATTATTATCATAACTTTTATTAGAATTTTTAATGTCTATATTTATAATAATTATATCAATAATACTAATAATAATACTAATAATATAATAATAACAATGATAAATATATTTATGATAAAGATACTAATAAAAATACATAATAATAATATGATAACATTAATAAGTAATAACAATAATAATAATTATATACATATAATTACTATATAAAAAATAGATTTTATAAATTTTACATACAATATCTATAAATCACAATATACCTATAATAGTTATGTATAGAACTTATAGTATAGTATAATATGATATCTACAATTGTTTATATATAATTATTCGCTTATAAATTTCGTATTTAACTTGTTTAATATCAAACGAGATGACAAACTGAGTATTAAAGTTAATTAATAATTATGTTCCATATATACTTTATATATGTATATACATTCTTCATACATTCTTGACTTACTGTAATATAATCACGTTGAACAAGTGTCATTATATTATACTAATTCATGCTTCAGTTCTCAACATTACTTCAAAAACATTCATATTTTAAATTCGAATTTTTCAGAATTTAGAAACTAAAATAGTTTCCTTTTATGATATATCACAGATAGCACGGAGAGATAGTTAATATCGGACGAGATATTTATGAAGATATTTTCAGAAATACTGAGGATATTCATAATAAAAGATACGATATTATCTTAGAATTTTAGAATCAAATTGTGATAAAGAAATTCATTCACAATGATTTAAAGCAATTAAGAAGTAAGGTATTCGCTAAAGATTTCATCAGAAACCGAATCATCAGGATTCTTTGAAGGCAGGTTTAATCTTTGGGATTTGTCCACAGCCGCCTTCATGGTTTGCTCAATCCATTTTTCAGTTTCAACTTTTCTGAGCTTTGACAATATACAATTCTTTATCATCAAACTTTTGACTATTAAGGTAGTCTTCAGTTTTCACTGCTTCATCAGCTTTTTCAAAACTCAGAAAAACTGATTCATAGGCTAGAGTGCTTTTCAGAATTTTAGAATTAGAGATCGTAATTCTAAGAGATAAATGTTATATGTATACATATAACTGTTGATGTAGAAATGCTGCGAGATTCGAAATACTGATTGCTAATTCCCGGTAATTGATGTGGTAATTCTCGTTATAAGATGTGGATGAGTATATGAATAGGTTTTAATGAACAAATATAATGGTTCTTCAGAGAGACTTAAGCCAATGAGTAATGAAGTTGCTGGTAAGTTTACTGCTAATGTGGTGAAATATAAACGGTTCTCCGGTAACGATGAAAAAAGGCAAACTTATATATCGAGGTTACAATAAGACTAATCCGAATGAAAGTCGAAGTTGATTTGCTGGAGCTGTGAAAAAATTTTCTAATTTGAAGAGGGATTGTAAAGTTATTTTCGGTAATAACAACGCCAAAAGAGCTAGCACTGATATGTGTTAAACGTTTACTCAGGTTCCGAGAGTTTTTTAGGTGCATAACTATATGCATCATCTTTTCTTCCGTAGATGAAGTGTGGTTGGTTCATCCTCTTGATTGAGGTGTTTTCAAGAATCATGAAAGGTTTGAACGCAGATTGTAATTGTCTAGATACAAATGAGGTTTAAGATGAAATCAAGTGGAAACTTGAAGAATTGTTTAGTTTCATATATTATAATCAATATTTTAATTCATTTTAATTGTCCAATGTTGGTAGTCCTCAGTTGATAGTCCACAGTTAGCAATATATAATATTCGAATTAATTAATTCGTGTCTTGACCCGTGTACATGTCTCAGACTCGATCACAACTCAAAGTATATATATTATTGTAAAATCAACCTCAACCCTGTATAGCTAACTCCAGCATTACTGCATATAGAGTGTCTATGGTTATTCCAAATAATATATATAGATGCGTCGATATGATATGTCAAAACCTTGTATACGTGTCCCGATATTTAAATGCGTAAATAACAGTATTTAAATGACGGTAAATAAAGTGCGTAAAATAAATAACAGAAATTAAATGACAATAAATAAAATTGCGAGAATTAAATTGCGATAAAATAAATTGCGATAAATAAATGTAATAAGGAATTAACATTTAGCTAGGAACAGTTAGCTAGGATTTTGTTAGCATGGATTCTTAATAGAATTTCTCATAGTTAATTCATTTGTTTCTAACAAATTTTATTTTTTCCAATGTTTTCTTCATTATGCCACTTGTTGGATTATGATAAGTCAAAATCCAAATATGAAATTGAATAAAAATGGTTATTCTGCGGTGAACGGATTCGTATCTCTGTAGATGTAAGTAGGATAGTAAATGAATGTTGAATCAGATTCGAAGAATGTACAGTATAACTTATTAAAGTGAAATCTAAATATTCCTCGGGTATTACCTACCCGTTAAAATATTTTCACCATTAACAGTTTGTACAAAAGAATTTTTAATTACAATCTTTATGAAAACATATATACATATATATTTTCTTCAGATGTAACCATGGATTTAATGAGTCAATATAATATTAAACTCATTTGATTTACCGTTAGAACTAGAATACATAACCTCTAAAACATTAGAGATTACATAATTACCGTGAAGAACGAAGATAATTGTTGTAGAATGATACGTAGAACGATGATTATACTCAAGGTACAGAATGAGATATTGAGGCATGGATTGTTGATGATACTGGTGCTGTTATTGATGGTATTGTTGGTGCCGATGATGTTGCTGAAGCTGGTAAATTTTGCACCATATTTTCTAAATTGATTACTCGAGCGCGAAGTTCGTTGACTTCTTCTATTAGTCCAGGATGATTGTCAGTCGTAACGAGCGGATGAATAAGATCTAGAATTTGAGATAGTATATAATCGTGACGAGATACTCTGGAAATGAGAGAGAAAATGGTGTTTCGGACAGGTTCGCCGGTAAGTGCTTCAGGTTCTTCACCAAGAGATGAATTTGGTTGATGGAAGGGATCGCCTTCTTCTTGTCTCCATCAGTTAAGTCAACTACGAACCCATCAGATGAATTGGGGATGGCTGATTAGTTGATTCATTCTGGTGACGCTGCTTCCAGAGCTTAGGTGAAACTCCATATCGGAATAGCTGTCGGAATCCGAGGAATTCGAACTGGTTGAGGAATTCATCTCGTACGATCAGATGAAGGATTTTCGATAAGAAATAGGTTATAGGATGTAGATTAGTACTCTGCAATACATAATTTACATATGCATATATAATACTAAAATTCCATAAGTTACGGAGGAATCTACGGAAGCTGTCAAGCAAAGTCTACAGTAACATATATGCTAAGATATGAATTACGCTAAGATACGAATTTTGTCTACACACTATTCATGCAATCATTGCAGTAAGATATGTCTAGACTAAGAATGATAAGCATGTAATTTCCTAAGGATGATGAGCAGATGATTTCCGACTAGAAATGATAAGCAAAACTTTTGACATGCAGATACGGTCGAAGTCCATACTCACTAATGCATCTAAAAAACTATCAGTTAGACACACTAATGTAAGACCTGGTTCACTAAGACCACCGCTCTGATACCAACTTTCATGACCCATCCTAATCCATCTGGATGAATACATTACATTTGGTTACATCGCGAGGTACCTGACCTCTATATGATACATTTTACAAACATTGCATTCGTTTTTTTTAAAAGACAAACTTTCATTACATCGACAGTTGACGGCATGCATACCATTTCATAATATAACCAACTATAATTGACTTAGTAATAATCTTGATGAAATCGACTACTCGAATGCAACGTCTTTTGAAATATGTCATGAATGACTCCAAGTAATATCTCTAATATGAGCAAATGCACAGCGGAAGATTTCTTTCATACCTGAGAATAAACATGCTTTCAAGTGTCAACCAAAAGGTTGGTGAATTCATTAGTTTATCATAAACATTCATTTCCATCATTTTAATAGACCACAAGATTTTCATTTCTCATAAATATACGTCCCATGCATAGAGACAAAAATAATCATTCATATGATGAACACCTGGTAACCGACCTTAACAAGATGCATATAGAATATCCCCATCATTCCGGGACTCCCTTCGAACATGATAAATTCAAAGTACTAAAGCATCCGGTACTTTGGATGGGGCTTGTTGGGCCCGATAGATCTATCTTTAGGATTCGCGTTAATTAAGGTGTCTGTTCTTTAATTTTTAGATTACCAGACTAAAAAGGGGCATATTCGGTTTAATAATTCAACCAGAGAATGTAGTTTCACGTACTTGTGTCTATTTCGTAAAACAGTTATAAAAGCAGCGCATGTATTCTCAGTCCCAAAAATATATATTGCAAAAGCATTTACAAAGGGAGTAATGAAACTCACAATACTGTATTTTGTAGTAAAAATACATATGACGACATTGAACAAGTGTAGGGTTGGCCTCGGATTCACGAACCTATATCATTTGTTTATTTATTAATACACATAATTGTAAGCGAACAATATATATAAATTTATTAGTTATATCATTTTTATATTAAAAATATACATATGTTTCATATATTCATTTTGTATATAATTTTTTTTAATTGTTGTTATGTTATATGTATTAAATATTATATATATATGAAGTTTAAATTGTTGTTATATATGTATTAAACATATACAGATTAAGTTTAAATATGGTCGAAAATTCCCGGGTCATCACATAGTGACCTTTGACTTAGGTTGACGACCTTTCGGACCGACTTACTACCTACATACTTTTCATATCGACTTTTACTGCTTATTCACTGTGAGTTATAGATTCCCTTTTTTACTCTACTATTTTTGGGACTGAGAATACATGCGCTTTTTATGTTTTACATACTAGACACGAGTACTTAAACTTTATATATGTGTGGGTGACATAACGGCACAAAGATTCTCCTTAGCTCGGTAACGTTTAGTCATTAGTTTATGAACTGGTGAACGCGAATCTTAGATATGGATCCATAGGGTTTGGCATCCCTACTCGGGCTAGTCGCGCTAGCATTCAACGGGTGTTTAATACTTCGTAAACAGACGCACTCACTAAGTGTACTTTTAGGGGGTAATATTACGTTAAGTTAGTTACCGGGTGCCCACGGTTAAGCTTATACTTTTCATACTGTTTTGAATACAAAATCTCGTGGTCTACATTACATTACTGAATACAAGAAAACTATAGCTCACCAACATTCATGTTGACCTTTTAAGCGTGTATTTCTCAGGTGCTTAGACGTTGTTGCTTCCACTGTTAGACTTGCTATCTTGCTGTTAGACTTGATGTCTTGATGTTAGACTTGCTGTTACAGACTCACTGTGTTAGACTTCCGCTGCATTACTTAGAGATGTCTCAATCATGGAACTTTTATTTTGCATTCACAACTTATGTTATTTTGAATAATGGCTTTGTAACGACCTTTGTATCACGTTATCTTTTGTAAAACGTTATCTTTTCATGAATGCAAAACTTGTTTTAAAACCGCATGTAGTATTATACAGTGTAATGGACCTGTTATTGACGATTCGTATATGATGGTTTTCTAGGCGTCACATTTGATATCAGAGCATCGGTTGTAGGGAATTAGGTTGCATTAGTGAGTCTTGACCAAGCCGAGTAGGATTCGCTAATAGAACTAATCTACAACTTGCTCGTTTACTTGTTTCTGCTGCTGCATGCTACTGTATTATATTAATGTTACTGCTTACTACTACTGCATGCTACTGCTTACCTTTACTGCTGTGTGAACTTCTGATAATGCTAAAAACGAACATATATTTAATAGCATTATCCCTCAAAAAAGACAAGATTTTAGATGCAATTGTTCTATTTACAAGTGATATTCGTTTAAATAATAAAAGGTGAAGACAAAAGACAGATTCGACGAATTGAAGACGCAAACGACCAAAAAGCTCAAAAGTACAAAGTACAATCAAAGTGGTTCAAATTATTGATGAGAAACGTCTCAAAATTACAAGAGTACAAGATGCGAAACGCAAAATACAAGATATTAAATTGTACGCAAGGACGTTCGAAAATCCGAAATCGGGACCAGAGACAACTCTCAACGCTCGACGCAACGGACTAAAAATTACAAGTCAACTATGCACATAAATATAATATAATATTTAAATAATTCTTAAAATTATTTATATATTATATATATTTATATAAATCGTCTGCAGAAGGCAAACAAAGACATGTGACCTGGAAAAGCTGGCCATGCGATCGCATGGCCTGGAAGAACAAATTCCATGGATCGCATGGCAGTAGGTGGCAGGCCACACCCCTATAAATTCACAGTTTTGGTTGATCATATATCCATCATCTCTCTATCTATCACTCGTATATATATATATATATATATATATATATATATATATATATATATATATATATATATATATTATATTTATATTATAATTTTAATTTTAAATTCTAATAATAAGGGTATGTTAGCGAATGTTGTAAGGGTGTAAGTCGAAATTATGTCCGTGTAACGCTATGCTATTTTTAATCATTGTAAGTTATGTTCAACCTTTTTAATTTAATGTCTCGTAGCTAAATTATTATTATGCTTATGTAAGACGAAGTAATCATGATGTTGGGCTAAAATATTAAAATTGGTTAATTGGGCTTTGTACCATAATTGGGGTTTGGATAAAAGAACGACACTTGTGGAAATTAGACTATGGGCTATTAATGAGTTTTATATTAACTAAATGATACCTCGTTGATTTAATATATAAACTTATAATTTGACGTATTTATATATAACCACATACGCTTGACTGGGTACGGTGGGCAGGATATCTATAAATACCAATAATTGTTCATTTTACCGGACACGGAACTGGATTAATAGTTAATAGACTTGTTGAAACAGGGGTGGATTACATTCAAGGGTAATTGGTGTAATTGTTAACAAAGTAGTAAAATCTTGGACTACACGCAGTCGATAACCTGGTGTATTCATTAAACAAAGTATTAAGACCTTGTTACAATTCGAATCACCAATTAGTTGGAATATTTAACTTCGGGAATAAGAATAATTTGACGAAGACTTTCGCACTTTATGATTATGACTGATGAACTATTATGGACAAATCCGTATGGACATATCGAATAATATAGGACAAAGGACAATTAACCCATGGGAATAAACTAAAAATCAACACGTCAAACATCATGATTATGGAAGTTTAAATAAGCATAATTCTTTTATTTCATATTTAATTGCACTTTTAATTATCGCACTTTTATTTATTGTCATTTTATTTAATTGCATTTTTAATTATCGTACTCTTTAATTATCGCAATTTTATTTTATCGCACTTTTATTTATCGCAATTTCATTATCGTTATTTACTTTACACTTTAAATTAAGTTATATTTATATTTTACATTAGGTTTTAACTGCGACTAAAGTTTTAAAATCGACAAACTGGTCATTAAACGGTAAAAACCCCCTTTATAATAATAATACTACTACTTATATATATTTTTGTATTTTTACAATTATAAGTTAAAACTAATATAGCGTTAAGCTTGTTTAAAAGATCCCTGTGGAACGAACCGGACTTACTAAAAACTACACTACTGTACGATTAGGTACACTGTCTATAAGTGTTGTAGCAAGGTTTAGGTATATCCATTCTATAAATAAATAAATATCTTGTGTAAAATTGTATCGTATTTAATAGTATTTCGTTGTAAAAATAATACTATTTCCTAGCACACCTCGCACACATCAAGTATTTTTGGCGCCGCTACCGGGGAACGCTAAAACGCCAAAAACGTAACGCTATAAAAAAAATATTTTTTATAAAGTTCCTTTTTTTGTAAAAATATACGTTTTAATTATTAAAAACCGAAAATATAAAAAGAAAAGAAAAACAAAATATTTATATATTTTAATAGTTTGTTATATATATATATAAAATTATAAACTTTCTTTATTTTTATTTTAGTTTTTAAAATACAAGTTTTTATTTATTTATATAATTATTTATTAAAATAGAAAATAGAAAAAAAATATATATAACTCTCGGCCTGGTACTGTAGCAGCCCAACACCTGGCCCGAAAACCTAGCCCATGCGATCGCATGAGCCCGAAGGCAAAATTTCATGCGATCGCATGAGGGTACCTGACACGCCAGGTTTGACCATCCAACAGCAATCATTACGGAGTATTATTATTAATTATAATTAATTAAAACCCTAATTAGGTTTTTATTTATTTATTATTTAAGTTTTAGTTTTATTATTTAATTTGTATTATTTAGTTTATTTAGTTTTATAAATTATATAAAAATTAATAGTTTTATAAAATAAATAATATAAAAATAATATTTTTATAAAAATTGTACTTTTACAACTTTAAGTTTATTTTTATATTTTGTATTTTTTTGTTTGTTTTAGCGTAATATTTGTATTTTTCGCTCGTATTTAGTTTTAAGTTATAGTTTTTGGCATAGTTATTTTTATTTCTAGATTTTTAGGCTTTGCCGTAAAATCCGTTAAGTGCTTTTTCTTTTGACTAAGATTTAGGTGCTTTAGAATTTTGCGACGCCGTTTTTATATTTTAGTACCTTTCTAAGTTATTGCCATTTGAGATATAGTATTTCTTTTAAGCTTTAATAGTTTTAGACGCAACTTTTAATTCTTAGTTTTTAGTTCCTTTTTAAGTATCGACGCGCTACTTTCTTATTTTTATTTTTCGACGCCTATTATTTTTCGACCTTTTATTTTTCCACGATTTTCGATGCGCTCTTTTTCTTTCTTATTTTTCGCCGCTCTAGTTTTTAGGACTTAGAAATTTCTATTTCTTCTCTAAAATTTCTTTAAATTTCAACGAAAGATTATTTTAAGCGGTTAAATTGATAGACATCCAAATTTTCTGTTTCGTAGTAATAGTTGGATTTTGTTAGTGGCTGAGTCGTGAGCTTCCGATTTAAAGGGTTCTGGCTCCCTGCTGCATCTATTGGCTATTCGAAACGTGGGCAAAAGCAGAAAAGTCTATTAATTTGATAACTTATATAATTTTTATTTTTATAACTAATAGGATATTCAGTGAATGCACCAAGCAAAACGTTCACCACCTTTTGTACGTTCACCACCTGTAACTCGATCAAGACATCTAGCAAATATTGTCGCCGTTGATTTTTCTTTAGAATCGTCATCCAGTCGACCAAGTACTCCAATTCAAATTTTCAATAATCCATTTTTTTGAACCCGACCTCACAATTGAGAATCCGGAGAATATTCAGGGACAATTCAGAGATCCTGAACCATTAATCTTTCCTCCGGAACCACCAATCATTCAAACAGAGATTGTCGAGGAACCAACCATTAAATCAGAATCCTATAGTGATTCAGATTCAACAAATTCAATCATGAAAAATCTGGAACCTCTAAGTATGGAAGACCGAATGAGAGCTAAACGCACTGGTCAAGGTCACGCAATTACTCAACCAGACATTAATGCGCCAGATTATGAAATCAAAGGACAAATCCTACACATGGTAACTAATCAATGCCAATTTAGTGGTGCGCCGAAGGAAGATCCAAACGAACATCTTCGTACCTTTAATAGGATCTGTACACTATTTAAAATCCGAGAAGTGGAGGATGAACAGATATATCTCATGAAGGGGCGATTGATACATGGGACGTTTTAGTTAAAAATTTTCTTAAACAATTCTTTCCGGCATCTAAAGCCGTGAGACTTCAAGGAGAAATTGTTACGTTCACACAAAAACGAAATGAAACTCTGTATGAGGCATGGACAAGATTTGGAAAGTTGTTGAGAGTATGTCCGCAACATGGTTTAGATACTTGTCAAATAGTACAAATATTCTACCAAGGATGCGACATCACTACAAGAAAAGACATCGATATAGCAGCTGGTGGTTCCATTATGAAAAAAACCGCAACTGATGCTTACAAAATTATTGATAACACTGCTTTCCACTCACATGAGTGGCACCAAGAAAAAGATATCGTTAGATCATCTAAAGCAGCTAGAGCCGATTCTAGCCATGACTTAGATTCCATTTCTACAAAAATAGATGATGTCGAGAGACGAATGGAAAAGATGACTAAATATATCCACTCAATACGAATTAGTTGTGAGCAGTGTGGAGGATCACATTTAACAAAAGATTGTCTTAGTATTGAACTAACAATGGAACAAAGAGAGAATGTTTCATACATAAACCAAAGGCCTGGAAATAATTATCAGAATAATTATCAACCGCCAAGACCAATCTATAATCAAAACCAGAATTATAACCAAAATGTTCCATACAACAATCAACAAGGTCCTAGTAATCAACAAGTATCCAACAATACTTACAACCAGCAAAGACCTATTTTTCAAAATAAATCACCACAAACCGATGATAAAAAGACAAATTTAGAAGATATGATGTCAAAGCTAGTTGAATCTCAAACTCAGTTTTTCACATCTCAGAAAAAAACGAATGAACAAAATGCTAAAGCATTTAGAAATCAACAAGCTTCTATTCAAAATCTGGAACAAGAAGTGAGCAACTTAGCAAGGTTGATAGGTGAAAGAAAACCGGGAAGTCTACCTAGTGATACAAATGCTAACCCCAGAATGAAACAGCTAAAGCCATTACCACAAGAAGTGGTGTTACACTAAAACCACCTGAAATACCTGTAATTTCTGATGAAGCTATTCCTACTCCACAAGAACCACAACCTGAGCAAAATAAGGAAACAGAACCGGTAGTTGAAAAGGATAATGAAGATAACACAGTTAAGGCTAAACCTTATGTTAAACTATACCAACCACCACTTCCTTACCCGAGTAAAATGAGAAAAGAGAAACTTGAAGCCGAGCAATCCAAATTTTTGGATATGTTTAAACAAATAAATGTCAATCTTCCTTTCATTGATGTGATTTCAGGAATGCCTAGATATGCTAAATTTCTGAAAGATCTAATCACAAATAGAAAGAAAATGGAAGAACTCTCGGCTGTTACTATGAATGCTAATTGTTCTGCAGTGCTGTTGAATAAGATACCAAAAAAATTATCAGATCCAGGAAGTTTCACAATTCCATGTTTTCTGGGAAGTCTTAGTTCAATAGAAGCATTGGCAGACTTAGGTGCTAGTATAAATCTAATGTCATATTCACTATACGCTAAACTAGACCTTGGAGAATTGAAACCAACACGAATAAGTATACAACTAGCCGATAGATCAGTAAAATATCCTAGAGGTATAATGGAGATCATGCTAGTTAAAGTTAGTACTTTAGTATTTCCAGTAGATTTTGTTATTCTGGACATGGAAGAAGATTCTCGAGTTCCTCTCATATTAGGAAACCATTCTTAAATACGACCAAAGCAATAATAGACGTGTTTGGTAAGAAACTGACCCTAAGTATAGAGGACGAGAGTGTTACCTTTTCTGTTGATAGAGAAATGCAACAACTGCAATCTGCAGATGATACATGTTATTATATTCAAACTATAGATTCACATGCAGAATTGTTAGAAGAATTTCCAGAATTACAAGGAACAGGAGAATGTTCTTTAGGAGAAAGAACTGAACCAATTGATGAAACTGAAATGTTAGCTACACTTATGGCTAATGGATATGAACTAACAACAGAAGAAATTCAAATGCTAAAAGAAGAAGACAGATATCGATATAAATCATCGATAGAAGAACCACCGACATTAGAGTTAAAGCCACTTCCAAACCATTTGGAATATGCTTATTTACATGGTGAATCTGAATTACCTGTAATAATATCGTCTTCTCTTACCAAAAATGAAAAATCTCAACTAATTTCTGTGCTAAAAGCTCATAAACCAGCTATTGCATGGAAAATTCATGATATTAAAGGAATAAGTCCTTCTTATTGCACACATAAAATCCTTATGGAAGAAGGTCATAAAACGTATGTGCAACGCCAAAGAAGACTAAATCCTAATATGCAAGATGTTATTAAGAAAGAAATTATTAAACTGCTTGATGCAGGTTTAATTTATCCAATCTCTGATAGTCCATGGGTAAGCCCAGTTCAATGCGTACCTAAGAAGGGTGGCATGACTGTCATCACAAATGAGAAAAATGAGCTTATTCCTACTAGGACTGTAACAGGATGGCGTGTTTGTATTAATTATAGAAAATTAAATGACGCCACCAGAAAAGATCACTTTCCCTTACCTTTTATTGATCAAATGTTGGAAAGATTAGCCGGAAATAGTTACTATTGTTTTCTTGATGGTTTTTTCGGATATTTTCAAATTCCAATAGCACCTGAAGACCAAGAGAAAACCACGTTCACGTGCCCTTATGGTACTTTTGCTTACAAACGCATGCCATTTGGACTTTGCAATGCCCCTGCAACCTTTCAAAGGTGCATGATGGAGATTTTTGACGACATGATAGAAGAATGCATGGAAGTTTTCATGGATGACTTTTCAGTCTTCAGTGATACATTTGAATCATGTCTAGTTAATCTAGAACGAATGCTTATTAGATGCGAACAATCAAATCTAGTACTTAATTGGGAGAAATGCCATTTCATGGTTAAAGAAGGCATCGTTCTTGGTCATAAAATTTTAAAGGAAGGAATTGAAGTGGATAGAGCTAAAGTAGATGTAATTGCTAAACTTCCACATCCCACCAATGTTAGAGGAGTTAGGAGTTTTCTAGGGCATGCCAGTTTTTACCGACGTTTCATAAAAGATTTTTCTAAAATTGCCACTCCTATGAATAAACTCCTAGAAAAAGATGCTCCATTCATCTTTTCAGATGAATGCATCAAATATTTTAATATTCTTAAAGAAAAAATCACTAATGCGCCGATCATGATAACACCAAATTGGAATCTACTGTTTGAACTAATGTTAGATGCAAGTGATTTTGCAATGGGAGCCGTTTTAGGACAAAGGATTGAAAAACGATTTCAACCTATGTATTATGCTAGTAAGACGTTACAAGGAGCACAAACGAATTACACAACTACCGAAAAAGAACTCTTTGCTATTGTCTTTGCTTTTGACAAATTTCGTTCATATCTCGTTCTAGCTAAAACGGTGGTCTATACTGACCATTCTGCTCTTAGATACCTATTTTCGAAACAAGATTCTAAACCAAGATTAATCCGTTGGATCTTACTCTTACAAGAGTTCGATATTGAAATCCGAGATAAAAAGGGAGCAGAAAATCTCGCCGCTGATCATCTTTCTCGTCTTGAAAATCCTGAATTAGAAGTTCTAAATGAATCGGCAATACAAGACAACTTTCCTAATGAATATCTATTGAAGATAGATTATAATAAAATTCCATGGTTTGCAGACTATGCAAACTACTTAGTATGTGGATTCCTTGAAAAAGGATTATCGTACCAAAAATGAAAAAATTCTTTAGCGATATAAAACACTATTTCTGGGAAGATCCACATTTATTTAAAAATTGTCCAGATGGAATAATACTCCTATGTGTATTCAGAGATGAAGCTAGTCAAATATTAAACCAATGTCACACAGGACTAACAGGAGGGCATTATGGGCCTCAGCTCACAGCAAGAAAAGTTTACGATGCTGGATTCTATTGGCCTACAATTTTCAAAGACGCACACCTTCTTTGCAAATCCTGTGATGCTTGTCAAAGGGCCGGAAAAATAAGTCAACGTGATGAAATGCCACAAAATGTCATTCAAGTATGTGAAGTATTTGACATTTGGGGTATTGACTTTATGGGTCCATTTCCAAAATCTCATAATAATCTCTACATTCTCGTTGCCATTGATTATGTATCTAAATGGGCGGAAGCACAAGCTCTCCTGACTAATGATGCACGAGTTGTAGTCAACTTTTTAAAACGTCTTTTTGCAAGGTTTGGAACACCGAAAGCTTTAATAAGTGATCGGGGTACTCATTTTTGTAATAATCAACTTGAGAAAGTTCTCAAAAGATATGGAGTAACTCATAAAATCTCAACCGCTTATCATCCACAAACAAGTGGACAAGTTGAAAATACCAACCGAGCTTTAAAACATATTGTAGAGAAAACCGTAGGATCAAATCCAAAGGAATGGTCCATGAAATTGGAGGATGCACTCTGGGCTTTTAGAACAGCCTACAAAACTCCAATTGGAACCACACTTTTTAAACTCGTTTACGGAAAAGCATGTCATCTTCCAGTAGAAATTGAACACAAAGCATTTTGGGCTTTAAAGACATGTAATCTTGATTTACATGAAGCTGGACGTCTACGGTTAAGTCAACTAAACGAATTAGAAGAATTAAGACATGAAGCATACGAAAATTCGTTAATCTATAAAGAAAGAACGAAGAAATGGCATGATAAAAGAATCAGAAGTTCAAAAGAATTCAAAGAAGGAGACAGAGTTCTTCTTTTCGATTCACGATTCAAGCTATTTCCTGAAAAATTGAAATCAAGATGGTCTGGACCATTCATAGTCAAAAGAGTTTTCCCGTACGGAACGGTAGAATTAATAAATTCAAATGAGATTAAATTTAAGGTTAATGGTCACAGAGTTAAACATTACATACATGGACCGATGGAAGTTGACAATGAAGTCAATCATAATTTCGACACCACAGCTAACTAAGTGTGGGGAAGTTCGAATATTTTTAAGGTAATATGTATTTCTGTTAGAGTTAGATATTCTGTTTTCGTGTAGTTCTCGAGAATGGAATCCGAATGGTCTTTCATTAGCAAACCCTAAAGAACTAGTCTTCTCCCCCCATTCTGAATTTTTGTTTTTTTAGGTTTTACGAGATGAAGACTTCCTGTGAACTAAACCATGGTCTAATGCTACACGCTTTGATCACTAAACGCAATAATGACACCCTTCCAAGTGAATTTGTATCATTAATCAGAGGCAAATTGGACGGAGTAAGAAAAGAATCCAGGAACGAAAATAATAAGTTACATTTTGGTAAAGGAAAATCAAAATCCGCAGCGAAAAGAAGAGCACGACACCTTGAAAGATGTCACAAATGCGGAAAATGATCACACGAAGGAAAATGCTCGACGAATCAGACATATTCCAATACCGAATTTGTTACTTTATGCAGAGATGGACCGTTCATATGTTTCGAAGAAAAAACGATGAATGCTCGAGGTTACGCCTATGTAGCTATGGAAAACCAATTAGTCTGACTATCTTATGAGTGGGCTAAAGCAGGCCACTAAGACATCTATTTCACAGGTAAGTATGTACAGTTTTTATGTTTATTTTTATTGCTTTTAACCTTATGATAATAAACACTAAATCGTTCGCTATAAAGTATTAATTTGGTATTCAATAAAATTAGGTTTTGCGACCGAAATTATTGATATCATACAAAAATTTACTACATCACTGCGAAATTTACCGTTTATTCTTAAGGTATAAATATCTTTAATCAATCAACCCAAAATATTTCAGAAATTCGTCAGGAGTAAAACTAGGTAATATAGCCGAAATTACTTTACCGAAAAGAGGGGCGTATATTTTTGATAATATTTGATTGATTAAAGTGGGATAAAAGACCAAAAAGATTTTTAATTTTATTTTTACTTTGTTTTTAAAATTAATATTAAATTAATATTGTAAACCTTTTAAAATCAATATATTTAAATTTATAAATATTTGAAAAAATTAATATTTTTAATATAAGTTTGTATGTATAAAAACAAAAATATAATATAAATTTGGTGTGAATTTTTAATTTTAATAATATGAATTTTTAATTTTATGCATTTTAAATTTAAGTTTGGTGTAAATTTAAAAATAAAAATTTACTTTATTTCGCTAAGTTAAAAATTGATTTCTAAAAATTCGTCGTGAGTTGAAGACTAGGTCGTTGAACCGAAATTGCTCTACCCAAGGGAGGGACGAGAACTTTTATTATCATTATTTTTAATCTTATTGAATTAAAGTATGCCAAAAACATTTAAAAAACCCAAAAATCTTTACTTTTAAAACCACGCTTTGAATTGACAAATTTTAAAATTTTGTCGAGGGACGGACTAGGACAACGATCCGAAACGCCCTCATCCTAAAAAGAAACAAAATTTTAATTTTTATTAAATTATATGTTTTAATAAGTATAAGGTTTTTATAAAAAAAAAAGTACTGTACCCGAACCCCATGCGATCGCATGGGGTTTGCACTGCAACTCCATGCGATCGCATGGAGCTGGAATCCAGGCCAGAAACATAAAACCCAGAGCTGTGTTCTGTCTCCACACTTACACACACATATACACACGAACACACACTCAAATCCTCACAAAAAATCACCAAATTTCACCGTGATTCGTCAAATTTCTTGCTCTAATCATGCCTAGGTTCGGATTCTTCAACAAAAAGGTAAAAATTACACCCCTAAACTCTTAAAATTTCTAGTTTTTGTGATAATTACCAATATTATACCTAATTTAATTTTGTTAATTTCTAGTGTAATTAGAGTTAAATTGTTAGTATTTTATGCATGTATAACCTAGATTGATGCTATTTAACATGATTTGAAGCCAAAAACTTTAAAATTTCTAGAAATCTAGGGTTTGTGTTCTTGAGCAATTTGGGGCTTTTTGATATAAACAGGTTATGGCCGATTTTTATCATGAATTATTGCTAAATTAAGTAGTGTAACATGTTTAGGTAGCTAAATGATCCAAACATTGATCCTAAACATGATTTTTGGAGATTAAAGTAGACTTTTTAAGTCTAAAATTCATGAACTTGATTAATTTGATATAATTGCCATTTGAGACTTGTTTAATTGTTTGTAATGACTATTTTGACATGTTATTTGAGTTAAATGCTTATGAACTTTGTATACATTTTCATATAGGCTTATTTGAAAAAGTGTAGAATTAATAAAATAGTGAAAATGTGTATAAGTTTAATTTTGATTTAACATGTTATTGTAATTGTTTCAACTTGTTATTTTGCTAACACTAATGCATATTTGGATGCACAAATTTTGTGTTTAATGTGTTTTGCAGAAAATCGATACTGCTGGTGCTTCATCATCATTTAGACAACCACAACAAGAACCTGAACCAGAATATGAGCTGCAATACGAGCCAGAACCCGAACAAGAACCACAACAGGAACAACAACATCAGCCTGATCAACATGTACCTTATTATGATCCGCTACAATTTGTTGATGCCTTCACAGTATTTCCGATACATCCGCCAGTAAAATACCCAACGATTCCTGAACATACATTGCATCCTAATCTGAGATTCGATAGAAGTTGGAGAGATTACCCGGCATATCAAAGTAATAAATTCAAATTAGTAACGAAAGATGTAGAGGTGCCTAGGGTAATTGATTGGAATCCTTTGGAAACGGTACATCTAGCTGACCGTGTTAGACTGCTACTGATTCAAAGGTATGGCAGTTCTTCTTTTACCGATTGAGAACGTCTATTCACCATTCGTAGACCTGTATATAATGATTGGTGTGTTGAGCTTATGAGTACTATAGCGTTAAATGTAGACGTAGATAGATTAGATGATAGAAGTTTTCTTAGATTTATACTTGGCCGTAGGATGTACAGGATGTCCATGCTGGACATGGCCAGGACTTTGCAGATATATACGCCCGCTGAATTACTACTACCCGATTGTATTAATTTGATTTATCGTGGTGAAAGGGTAGATATGAATTTTGATGCGAACGCCGTCTGGAGGCGTATGTCAGATTATAATGTTTTCGGGCGGGCAGGAACACATACCTACTTACATATTAACAGAGCCGAGCTTCGTATAATTCATAGATTTTTGGCTAACTCAATTACACAGAGAGGTCACAACAAGGAAAAATTGACCTTACATGATTTATTTTACCTAAAGTGTATTCGAGACCCAAGAGGCTTTGTTAATATCCCTTACTGTGTTGGTTTTTATTTATCTAAAATGGTGGAAGGAATACAGGAAGGAGGGATAATTGGAGGAGGTATTTTTGTTACTCTTATTGGAGAGTATTTAGCTGTAGATAGGGACCAAGGGGGTCCACTTTTGGTATGTAGAGAACAGGTTGAGCCTTTAGGATTGAGGGTTTATGTGGGTGCTAAGGTATTAAAGAGTAGACGCAATCAGGCAGTACCCTATGAAGGTAGTCATCCTCAGGTAGAGAGAGGTTCACACGAGGAAATGGAGGAAGCGGATGACATTAGGGATGTCATTCGGGAGGCTATGAATGATGTCTACCAGCGTGTAGATGAGGTAGACATGACAAACAAGGAGAGATTTCGTAGGATGGAGCAGTGGCAAGCCCGGAATGATTACGAGCATTCCAGGCAACGACAGCATGATAGATGGGACTATCATCAGCGTCAGATTATGAGTCAGCTGTCACCTCAGGAGCACTACGTCCCGACCCGACCAGCTTACTATCCTCTACACCAGCCCGAGATGAGACCGCCATTTACTCTCTATGACCCTAACCAGGCATACCAGTACACCTATCACCAACCATGGAACCCGGACGACGACATGAACTGGAACCCCTATCCAGATTGATTTAGTTCCGGTTGGTAATTTATATGATTTTTAATTTTTATTATTTCTGTTTATTTATGTTTAAACACATTATATTATGATACTTTTATTGTAATGTTTAATATTTTTATTTGTTGTACTAATGTTTCATATTTGATTTGAAAGTGGGATTTTAAGTCCCATTTCAAATTACCATGCATGTTTATATTTGTATTGTATGTATTTTATTTCATGTACACAACAGGGTAAAACAACGCATTTTCAAAGCCTGGCATTAAGTTCAGCAAAAGCTAGTACTTTTGACGACAAAACGAAAAACAAATGTGATGTAACAACAAGATGGAATGAACAAATGATGTGCACCATTTATCATTCAACAAACAAACGCCAATATGTTTGGAAACTTTGGTAAAATTTAATCATTTTTCTACGCTAATCACCCTCAATAATTTAAATTGTTACTGATTTCTTGCAAATGAGGGCATTGCAAGATCTTAATTGTGGGAAGGGGTTAAATTCTTTCGGATTTTTAAAATTTTTACCTTATACACTTGGTTAACATTAAAAATACTAGTAATGCAGTAGTTATATTAGAATCTAGTGCTCTCTGATAATAAAGAACAGCCCTAGTCTTATATACTAACTACCCAATTCTAGTAAAATTTTCAAAATTTTCAATTAAATGAATTCAAAATTATGTTTATACATATTTATGAACGATAAAACTAGGTGTTAACACCGAAATTATTGTTACCTCGGAAAGGACATAAATTGAGAAACAGCCTAAAATGTTAGAATTCATTTAAAATGGAATAGAGGACAATAAAAAGTCAAATAAAAGAAAATAAAAGCCAAGTGTGGGAAAATTTACCAAGTTATTTAAAACATATATCACATATTTTTGTACAAATAACTGAAGATACTTTTGCTTTGGACTAATCTAAATAGTTTTACCCAATTTACTGTAATATATTTGAAAGAAAGATGGATCTACACGATGAATCAATTCCATCATTAAAAGGAAGTAAAGTCTTCCGAAAAAGAAACGCGCTTCTTGATTTAGGTCAGGAAGTTATCGTCCAGACCAGTTATAGAGTCTACGAAAAACCTTGAAAAGTTTTCTCGAAAATCAGCTGGAAATCCACGGACCTCAGCATCAAACAGGGTCGCAAAGTGGTCAGACTTATCCTAACCATGAGAGGATCTGTCTCGTAAAATGGGGAAGACGCCGTGCAAATTAGCTTGATAAGACTAATGAATCAGATCCCCAGAAAGGATAATCTCCTTAAAGATCAAAAATTAGCTTTTAAGCCTAATATTACTCAATCCTTGAGATTGACTTTTAAAGATTGGAAATTACAAACTCATGGAATTCGATGATATCTAAACTCGAGCTTGAACGAGAAAATGTTTTGATCAAATTATAAACCGATTTGTTTTCTAAAAACGCATTTTTAATGCATTCATTACTAGTGAATGTAAAATCCTAGGAATTCACCTGGAATTCATTAGGTCACCTGAACCAAATCGGGTGTCAACCGTAAGAACAGTGGTTGCATAGCATGGTCGAAGACAGGACCTTGTGCCAGACCGAAAAACTATAGGGTGAGCTTTACTATTGCTCCTACCAAGGATAGTAATTGCATCCGACACGTTATAGACCATAATTAAAAGCATGTCAGGGGACATTGCCTTAACAGTTGATTGTTCAATGCTTTTCTTTACAACCGGACGGTAGTTTACCGAAAGGTAATATACGGAGCAAGTATGCTGGACGTGTTGCTTTCCCAATACAAGGTTAGCAAGTGGGTGACACAAAACCGCAAGTTTTGAGCTAAAATTTTCAAATCTGAAACCCACCAAACCCACAAAAACATTTTGCAAACACCGGTGAAGGGTTATTTCGGAAAACTTATCTAGGGTAAAAGCTAGATCGTATTTTCAAAAGATCAAATGTTTCCATAAAGATCCAATTTCCTTAAGGATCTAAATTTTTATAGTCATGTGGGATTGTAAACCACATCGTTACTACCATTGTTTATACCGCCGTATAGAAATCATTGATGTACAAAGTGTGAAGAATATAGAAGTGATTCTAGTATTTTTATTTCAAGACTATATTGCTTGAGGACAAGCAACGCTCAAGTGTGGGAATATTTGATAATGCTAAAAACGAACATATATTTAATAGCATTATCCCTCAAGAAAGACAAGCTTTTAGTTGCAATTGTTCTATTTACAAGTGATATTCGTTTAAATAATAAAAGGTGAAGACAAAAGACAGATTCGACGAATTGAAGACGCAAACGACCAAAAAGCTCAAAAGTACAAAGTACAATCAAAGTGGTTCAAATTATCGATGAGAAACGTCTCAAAATTACAAGAGTACAAGATGCGAAACGCAAAATACAAGATATTAAATTGTACGCAAGGACGTTCGAAAATCCAGAACTGGGACCAGAGACAACTCTCAACGCTCGACGCAACGGACTAAAAATTACAAGTCAACTATGCACATAAATATAATATAATATTTAAATAATTCTTAAAATTATTTATATATTATATATATTTATATAAATCGTTGGCAGAATGCAAACAAAGACATGTGACCTGGAAAAGCTGGCCATGCGATCGCATGGCCTGGAAGAACAAATTCCATGCAATCGCATGGCAGTAGGTGGCAGGCCACACCCCTATAAATTCGCAGTTTTGGTTGATCATATATCCATTATCTCTCTATCTATCACTCGTATATATATATATATATATATATATATATATATATATATATATATATATATATATATATATATATATATATATATATATTATAATTTTAATTTTAATTTTAAATTCTAATAATAAGGGTATGTTAGCGAATGTTGTAAGGGTGTAAGTCGAAATTCTGTCCGTGTAACGCTACGCTATTTTTAATCATTGTAAGTTATGTTCAACCTTTTTAATTTAATGTCTCGTAGCTAAATTATTATTATGCTTATTTAAGACAAAGTAATCATGATGTTGGGCTAAAATATTAAAATTGGGTAATTAGGCTTTGTACCATAATTGGGGTTTGGATAAAAGAACGACACTTGTGGAAATTAGACTATGGGCTATTAATGAGTTTTATATTAACTAAATGATACCTCGTTGATTTAATATATAGACTTATAATTTGACGTATTTATATATAACCACATACGCTTGACTGGGTACGGTGGGCGGGATATCTATAAATACCAATAATTGTTCATTTTACCGGACACGGAACTGGATTAATAGTTAATAGACTTGTTGAAACATGGGTGGATTATATTCATGGGTAATTGGTGTAATTGTTAACAAAGTAGTAAAACCTTGGACTACACGCAGTCGATAACCTAGTGTATTCATTAAACAAAGTATTAAGACCTTGTTACAATTCGAATCCCCAATTAGTTGGAATATTTAACTTTGGGAATAAGAATAATTTGACGAAGACTTTCGCACTTTATGATTATGACTGATGGACTATTATGGACAAATCTGTATGGACATATCGAATAATCCAGGACAAAGGACAATTAACTCATGGGAATAAACTAAAAATCAACACGTCAAACATCATGATTATGGAAGATTAAATAAGCATAATTCTTTTATTTCATATTTAATTGCACTTTTAATTATCGCACTTTTATTTATTATCATTTTATTTAATTGCATTTTTAATTATCGTACTCTTTAATTATCGCAATTTTATTTTATCGCACTTTTATTTATCGCAATTTCATTATTTTTATTTACTTTACGCTTTAAATTAAGTTATATTTATATTTTACATTAGGTTTTAACTGCGACTAAAGTTTTAAAATCGACAAACCGGTCATTAAACGGTAAAAACCCTCTTTATAATAATAATACTACTTTTATATATTTTTGTATTTTTACAATTATAAGTTAAAACTAATATAGCGTTAAGCTTGTTTAAAAGATCCCTGTTGACCGAACCGGACTTACTAAAAACTACACTACTGTACGATTAGGTACACTGCCTATAAGTGTTGTAGCAAGGTTTAGGTATATCCATTCTATAAATAAATAAATATCTTGTGTAAAATTGTACTGTATTTAATAGTATTTCGTTGTAAAAATAATACTATTTCCTAGCACACCTCGCACACATCAACTTCCTGTACGCTACTGCTATTTTTCTTGCTACTGCATGCTGCCATCTACCTTTGATTGCATGTTACTTCTGTTTAATACTGTTACTATTGCCATGCTATGTACTGCTAGGCTGCTGTAGTGCCTGATTAGATGCTTGCTATATGTCTTACTGACATGGAATAAGTAATTGATTGCTATATTAATATAGCATTATTACTTATTGGGTAACTGATATTGACTTGAGTCAAAATTTTTGATTGGAATATCGATGGCTAATGGAAGAGGTCCAAGGGAAATGCCTACAGTAGCACAGATTGAGGAGATGATAGTCGCTCGAGTAGCTGCAGCTATGGCGAATGCCAACCCCCAAGCTCCACAGGCTAACCAGAACATCCAGAATGGGTGCACTTTCAAGGAATTTCAGAGTTGTAAGCCCCATAATTTCAGTAGAACAGAAGGTCCAGTTGTCTGACGAGATGGTTTGAGAAGTTGGAATCCGTATTCTGTGTGAGTAACTGCTCCGAAGGGAATAAGACCAAGTTTGCGTCCTGCATGCTATCGGATGTGCTTTGACTTTGTGAAATACGTTTGCTCAGGCTCAGGAAATTTACGAAGCTTATACTACACCATGGGAGGAGTTTAAGAGGGCTATGATTGAGGAATACTGGCCCAGAATCGAAATCTAGAAAATGGAAGCGGAACTGACATTGATGGTTATAACTGAAGGTACTTGGAATTAGCTTTGATGTGCCCCACAATGGTTACTCCGGAGTACAAATGGATGGAGAGGTATTTGTGGGAACTCCCTGTGGACATTCAAGGAAATGTCACTTCTTCGAAACCAGCAAATGTCCCAGAAGCTATGCGCATGGCGCACACCCTGATGAATTAAATTACCCGCCAAGATCCATAGAAGGTGAAATTGGAATCTGGAGCTAGTAATGGAAAACGTAAGTGAGACGGAAACAAGGGAAAAGGTTTTGACCAGATCCCAGCTTAGAGGTATGAGAATTTTAAGGGAAACAACGACTGGAGCAACCCTAACCCGAACCCTAGCTCTAGCCCTAACTACAAAGGTACCCTTCCAAGGTGTAAGAAATGCTACAAGTCACATTGTTATTAGTTGCATGAAGGCACAAAAGGTCATGAGAAAAGGGCGTTTTGCTATTTTGGCGCACGTGAAGAAGTTGGAAACTGAGGAGAAAAGCGTGGATGATGTGCAAACTGTGAACGAATTTCCTGACGTCTTTCCAGAAGAATTTCCGGGATTACCGCCGCCGAGATCAGTGGAGTTTCAAATCGATCTAGTGCCACGAGCTGCACCTGTAGCTCGCGCACCTTATCGACTTGCACCTTCCGAACTGCAAGAGTTGCAGAGTCAACTACAGGAACTTCTAGACTGCAGATTTATCCGACCGAGTTCATTGCCTTGGGACGCACATGTTTTGTTCAGGAAGAAGAAGGACGGAACAAGTTGACGATCAAGAATTGGTATCCCCTTCCCAGGATTGACGATCTATTCGATCAGCTGAAAGGATCAAGCGTTTACTCCAAGATTGATTTATGATCAGGTTATCACCAATTGAGGGTGAAGGAGAGCGGTGTACTTAAGACTGCATTCTGAACTCGTTATGGTCATTATGAGTTACTCGTGATGCCATTCGGTTTAACCAACGCACCTGCCGTGTTTATGGATCTTATGAATCGCGTATGCAAGCCGTACCTGGACAAATTCGTTATTGTATTCATAGACGATATCCTAATCTCTTCCAAAAGCGAAGAAAAACATGAGCAACATCTTCGACTCATGCTTGAACTCTTGGGATAAGAGCAACTCTATGCCAAATTCTCCAAGTGTGAATTTTGGTTGAAGTAAGTCTAATTTCTTAGTCATATTGTGAGCGATTAGGGTATCAAAGTCGATTCCGCAAAAATCGAAGCCAACAGCAAGTTGAAAACCCCCACTACTCCTACTTATATTCGGCAATTTTTAGGCCTCGCCGGTTATTACCGTAGATTCATCGAAGGTTTCTCTCTGATTGCACGTCCTTTGACCGCGTTAACTCACGAGGGGAAGAAGTTCATTTGGGAAACCGAGCAAGAGTCGGCATTCCAAACCCTGAAGCAGAAGTTAACCACCGCTCCTATTCTGTCCCTTCTCGAAGGCAGTGATGACTTCGTTGTGTATTGCGATGCCTCCCGACAAGGTTTTGAGTGTGTATTGATGCCACAGAAGAAGGTTATTGCTTACGCCTCCTGACAACTGAAGATTCACGAGTGAAACTACATGACTCACGATCTCGAGCTTGGAGCCATTGTCTTTGCACTCAAACTGTGGAGACACTATCTGTATGGGACCAAGAGCACTATTTTCACCAACCACAAAAGCCTCCAACACATATTCGATCAGAAGCAACTGAACATGAGACATCGACGGTGGATCGAGATATTGAACGATTATGATTGTGAACTCCGCTACCACCCTGGCAAGGCAAATATTGTAGCCGATGCCTTGATCCGAAAGGAGAGAATGGTACCTCTTCGTGTCCGAACATTGAACGTCACCATTCACACGAATCACAATAGCCAAATCCGTGTAGCCCAAGAGGAAGCTCTCAAGGAGGAGAATATTACTCAAGAGCACTTGAACATTCTCATTTCTCGATTCGAGGTTAAGGAGACTGGACTTCAATATTTTGTCGGAAGAATATGGGTGCTTAGTTATGGAGATTTACGAAGCCTTATTCTAGACGAAGCCCACAAGTCAAGGTATTCGATTCATCCAGGAGCTGGTAAGATGTACCACGACCTCAAGGTTCAATATTGGTGGCCAAACCTCAAAAGGGATGTTGCTACGTATGTTGGAAAGTGTTTAACTTGTTCCAAGATCAAAGCCGAACATCAGAGGCCATCCGGATTACTTCAGCAACCCGAAATCCCACAATGGAAGTGGGAAGGAATAACAATGGACTTCATCACGAAGCAACCGAAGACGGTAGGCAGTTATGATACCATCTGGGTTATCGTTGATCGTCTTACCAAATCTACACACTTCCTAGCCATGAAGGAAACTGATATAATGGAGAAACTCGCGCAACTATACATAAAGGAAGTTGTATCTCATCACGGTTTACCCTTATTGATTATTTCAGACCGAGACGCCAGTTTCGCTTCTAGATTTTGGCATTCTTTACAAGAAACTTTGGGAACACGTTTAAATATGAGTACTGCGTATCACCCGCAAACTGACGGACAGAGCGAACGCATGATTCAAACCCTGGTGGTCATGTTGCGTACTTGTGTAATTGATTTCGGAAAGGCTTGGGAAAAGCATTTGACGCTGGTCGAATTCTCTTACAACAATAGCTATCACGCGAGCATTAAGGCCGCACCTTTCGAAGCTTTATATGGCTGCAAGTTCCGTTCTCATATCTGTTGGGCCGAAGTAGGTGAAAAACAACTTACTGGACCCGAACTCGTCCATGAAACAACCGAGAAGATTGTCCAAATTCAAGGAGGCTCAAGACAGCCCGTGATCGTCAAAAGAGCTATGCCGACCTTAAGCGTAAAGATCGCGAATTCCAAGTAGGTGACTGAGTGATGCTGAAAGTCGCACCTTGGAAAGGTCTAATCCATTTCGGAAAGCGTGAAAAGCAAAACCCGAGATATATTGGTCCTTTTGAAGTCTTGGAGCGTATTGGACCCGTTGCTTACCGTTTGGATCTTCCGACTCAGTTGAGTGCAGTTCATCCCACTTTCCACGTGTCGAATCTGAAGAAATGTCTTGCTGAACCAGAACTTGTCATACCTCTTGAGGAGCTTACGATTGATGACAAACTCCACTTCGTGGAAGAACCTATTGAAATTATGGACCATGAGGTAAAAACCTTGAAACACAACAAGATTCCAATTGTACGAGTCCGTTGGAATGCTAAACAAGGACCCAAGTTTACTTGGGAACGAGAGGATCAGATGATGCAGAAGTATCCTCACCTCTTCACAACTCTACCATCTACCTTAGCTTAGAATTTCGGGACAAAATTTTCATTAATAGGTGGGTAATGTAACGACCCGAATTTTTTGACTTACTTTTGTGCTTGTTACTTTCTACGAAACTGCGTATTTGTGCGTACTGTGTTGGTACTTAGTTACTTAACTTGATCTCCGAATGCTTTTATGACCGTTAGTGTCACTTAACGTTTAGAACGAGCTATGTTTTGGTACACGTTTAACTTTTGTCGTAATTGGAATATTATGACTACGTAATATTAATTGTTATTTTCTAATAACAATTATTTGGGCTTTTGGTTGCTTAATTACGCTTAGTAATTTACTTATGCTCACTAGTTAGTCTTGTTGGACTTTCTACCTTGTTGGACTCAAGCCCACCCTACTCTAGCTAATGGACTATTTAATTAGCTCAATTTTAAATGGATTATGACCCATTAAGATGTAGGACAAAAACCCATTTATAAGAGGGAACATACTAATATTTTTGTTAACTATAATCACAAATGTTGCATGGGATCCTAACAACTAGCACCATCTTTAGACCACCACTAACCTAAAAGCAAAAAGGTGTCTCCTTTGTCCCCCCCATGTACCCACGGCTACCACCACCTCAATCCACTATAAATACCAAGCCATTTCCACCCATTTCACACTTGATCTCATTCACATTTTACACACACTTACTCTCTAATTCTCTCTCTAGTCCTTCTCACTCTAAAAAGCGAAGTTTCAAATTTTCTTCTTCTTCTTCTTCTCTTCTTCTCATTTTCGACATCATTATCATCACTAAAGGATCAAGCTTTTTAGCTTCTTGATCTTGTTATATCTTGAAGATTTAAACTTTGATTTGAATCCTTCAAGAACTTGAAAGAATCAAGCTTTCTAGCTTTGAATCTTCATTGCTTTGTTGGATCTAAGTTTTCTAGCTTATGATCCCTTTATTTTGTTAAAAAGATCAAAACTTGTGTTTTATGATCTTCATGTAATTTGAAGATCTAGCCTTTTGCATAAAGGATCTTCAAGAACATTAAAGATCCAAGATTTGTAGCTTAGGTTTTCATTATTTTGTTAAATATCTTAGCTTTTTAGCTTATGGTCTTATTACTTTTACTATATCTTAGCTTTTTAGCTTATGGTCTCATTAATCTTGTAAAGATCTAATCTTTCTAGCTTAGAGTTTCTTAATACCTAAGGATCTAAGTTATTATTGTAGATCTCACTTGCTTGGAACCTTTTTTATGATTTTTATGGTGATAAAAATCAAGTCTTCACCGTCTCATATGATGAAGATGCATAAACTTGTGTCAAAAGGACAAAGGTTGAAGCTTTATTGGACTTATGCAATAAAGAGACAACCTTGATGTTCAAAAACCTGTAGAATGTTAGCTTTTACTCTTAATTGTGTGTTGATGGTTGAAACTTGGTCAAAGTGATGCTAAAACATCAAAGAGTTGTACACTTGAAGCTTACACGCATCAAAGATGAGAACCGTGATGAGCATCAAGCACCAAGAAACCCACCGGAGCACTTGTTTGCTGTTTTTCGGGGTCTGATCAGACTCCGAGGACTTCTAGAAAATTGATTTTCAGATAGTTCGTTTTGAATAGATGACTTTTAATTTAGGACTCGCCTAAATCCGATATACGGTTTAGGATCTATAGCCTTCCGAAAGTCACTACGACGTTGTAACGACGTGCTGAAAATTCTGACCTACTCGCGCATGAACCATCTCCACGGTCAAACAACATCGCGTTAGGATCTGAAAATTGGATAGCGGTTAGAGGACTCACATACGGAGCCTTAGCCACTGACCACGCATCTTTTCGGTTTGTATAGAGGTCGTAGCAACCGTCCGAAGTCAGCCTTTTGTTTCGATCTCTATTCTTGTTGAAAACTTACTTTAGCTTTTACGAATGATGATGATGATTATGATGATGATGATGATGATACTTAAGACTAAATCTATTCACTTTTAAACTTTTGGGGACAATATACTGACTTTGTGACCTTTGACTTAGGTTGACGACCTTTAGGACCGACTTACTACCTGCATACTTTTCATATCGACTTTTACTACTTATTCACTGTGAGTTATAGCTTCCCTTTTTAATCTACTATTTTTGGGACTGAGAATACATGCGCTTTTTATGTTTTACATACTAGACACGAGTACTTAAACTTTATATATGTGTGGGTGATATAACGGCACAAAGATTCCCCTTTGCTCGGTAACGTTTAGTCATTGGTTTATGAACTGGTGAACGCGAATCTTAGATATGGATCCATAGGGTTTGACAACCCCACTCAGGCTAGTCACCCTAGCATTCAATGGGTGTTTAATACTTCGTAAACAGACGATGATGTTATGCGAGGTGTATATGAAATAGTTATATTTTTACTATGAAATACTATTAAATACGATACAATTTTACACAAGTTATTTATTTATTTATAGAGTGGATATACCTAAACCTTGCTACAACACTTATAGGCAGTGTACCTAATCATACAGTAGTGTAGTTTTTAGTAAGTCCGGTTCGTTTCGCAGGGAGATAGCCAAGTTTAACGCTATATATATTTTAAACTATATTTGTATATATATATATATATATATATATATATATATATATATATATATATATATATATATATATATATAAATATATATATATATATATATAAGTATTGTTATTATTATTATAAAAAGGGGGTTTTACCGTTTATTGACCGATTTGTCGATTTTATGTATTAAGTTGCAATTAAAACCTAATGTAAAATATTAAATATAAATACAACTTAATTTAAAGCGTAAAGTAAATGATGATAAATAAAATTGCTATAATTAAAAGTGCGATAAATAAAATGACAATAAATAAAATTGCTATAATTAAAAGTACGATAATTAAAAGTGCGATAAGATATAAAATAAAGGAATTATGCTTATTTAAACTTCCATAATCATGATGTTCGACGTGTTGATTTTATTTTATTACCATGGGTTAATTGTCCTTTGTCCTGGATTATTCAATATGTCCATACGGTTTTTTTCCATAACAGTCCATCAGTCATAAATTTAAAGTGCGAGTGTCCTCGTCAAATTATCCTTATATCCGAAGTCAAATATTCCAACTAATTGGGGACTTAAACTGTAATAAGGTTTAATACATTGTTAATGATTACACCAGGTTATCGACTGTGTGCAATCCAAGGTTTTAATACTTTATTATCAATTACACCAAGTGTCCTTATATGTAATCCACCCCTATTTTAATGAGTCCATTGACTATTAATCCATCCTCGTGTCCGGTCAAATGAACGATTATTAGTACTTATAAATATCCCGCCCATCGTGTCCGATCGAGTGTATGTGGTTATTTATAGATACGTCAAATTGTAAATCTCTATATTAAATTAACGAATTATCATTCAGTTAAACAAATATAAAGCCCATTAATAGTCCATAGTCCAATTTCCACAAGTGTCGGTCTTTTGTCCAAACCCCAATTATGGTACAAAGTCCAATTACCCCGTCTTAATATTTAGCCCAACATCACAATTACTTCGATTTAAATAAGCATAATAATAACTTAGCTACGAAACATTAATTTAAAAAGGTTGAACATAACTTACAATGAGTATTAACAGCGTAGCGTTATACAGACAGAATTTCGACTTACAAACTTAAAACATTCGCTTACAAAACCTTATTATTATTAAACTTAAATTATAATTATAATTAAAATATAAATATAAATATATATTTGAGAGTAAGAGAGATAGTTGATATATTGTGTTCTAAACTCGTCCGAAAAATGCTGAATTTATAGACCTGGCCAAACTTTTGGGGCCATACGATCGCATGGGCTTCCTTTGCATTTGCCATGCGATTGCATGGAGTCTAGGGATAGCTCACAATCTTTTGTTTTCTTGTTTGCTGACGGTTTTTATTTTAATATATAAATATAAAATATATATAATTTATAGAATTATTTATATATTATATTATATTATATTCGTGTGCATAGTTGACTTGTAATTTTAGCTCCGTTGCGTCGCGCATTGATAGTTGGTTCATATCCCGATTCTAGATTTTCGAACATCCTTTCGTACGATTTAATATCTTGTACTTTGCGTTTTGTGGCTTGTACTCTTGTAATTTTGAGACGTTTCTCATCAATAAATTGAACCTCTTGGATTGTACTTTATACTTTTTAGCTTTTTGGTCGTTTGCGTCTTCAAATCGTCGAATATGTCTTTTGTCTTCGCCTTTTATTATTTAAACGAATATCACTTGTAAATAGAACAATTGCAACCAAAAGCTTGTCTTTCTTGAAGGATAATGCTATGAAATATATGTTTGTTTTTAGCATTATCAAATATTCCCACACTTGAGCGTTGATTGTCCTCAAGCAATATAGAACTTGAATATAAATTTACTAGAATCACTTCTTTATTCTTCACACTTTGTACATCAGTGATTTTAATACGGCGGTATGAACAATGATAGTAACGATGTGGTTTACAGTCTCTCATGACTATAAAAATTTAGATCCTTTAAGGAAATTGGATCTTTATGAAAACATTTGATCTTTTTGAAAATTCAATCTAGCTTTTACCCTAGATAAGTTTTTCGGAATAACCCTTCACCGATGTTTGCAAATTGTTTTTGTGGATTTTGTGGGTTTCAGATTTGAAAATTTTAGCTCAAAACTTATGGTTTTGTGTCACCCACTTGCTAACCTTGTATTAGGAAAGCAACACATCCAGTATACTTGCTTCGTATATTACCTTTCGGTAAACTACCGTCCGGTTGTAAAGGAAAGCGTTGAACAAGCAACTGTTAAGGCAATGTCCCGTGACATGCTTTTGATTATGGTCTATATCGTGTCGGATGCAATTACTATCCTTTGTAGGAGCAATAGTAAAGATCACCCTATAGTTTTTCAGTCTGGCACAAGGTCCTGTCTTCGACCATGCTATGCAACCACCGTTCTTACGGTTGACACCCGATTTGGTTCAGGTGACCTAATGAATTCCAGTGAATTCTTAGGATTTTACGTTCAATGGTAATGAATGCATTGAAAATAGGGTTTTCAAAAAATAAATCGGTTTGTAATTTAATCAAAATATTTTCTCGTTCAAGCTCGAGTTTAGATATCATCGAATTCCATGAGTTTGAATTCTCAATCTTCAAAAGTCAATCTCAAGGATTGAGTAATATCAGGCTTAAAAGCTGATTTTTGATCTTTAAGGAGATTATCCTTTCCGGGGATCTGATTCGTTAGTCTTATAAGCTAATTTGCATGGCGCCCCCCCATTGTACGAGACAGATCCTCTCATGGTTAGGATAAGTCTGACCACTTGGCGACCCTGTTTGATGCTGAGGTCCGTGGATTTACAGCTGATTTTCGAGAAAACTTTTCAAGGTTTTTCGTAGACTCTACAACTGGTCTGGACGACAACTTCCTGACCTAAATCAAGAAGCGCGTGTCTTTTCCTCGAAAGACTTTACTTCCTTTTAAATTCCATTTATATTACAATAAACTGAGTAAAACTGATTAATATCATCCAAAACAAAAGTATCTTTAATTATTTGTACAAAAATATGTGATATATGTTCTAAATAACTTGGTAAATTTTTCCCACACTTGGCTTTTATTTTCCTTTCTTTGCCTTTTTATTCTCCTCTATTCCATTTTAAATGAATTCTAACATTTTTGAGTTGTTTCTCAATTTATGTCCTTTCCGAGGTAACAATAATTTCGGTGTTAACACCTAGTTTTATCGTTCATAAATATGTATAAACATGATTTTGAATTCATTTATTTGAAAAAAATTTAAAAATTTTACTAGAATTGGGTAGTCAGTATATAAGACTAGGGCTGTTCTTTATTATCAGAGAGCACTAGATTCTAATACAACTACTGCGTTACTAGTATTTTTAATGGTAACCAAGTGTTTAAATTAAAATTTTAAAAATCCGGAAGAATTTAACCCCTTCCCACACTTAAGATCTTGCAATGCCCTCATTTGCAAGAAATCAGTAGCAATTTAAATTATTGAGGGTGATTAGCGTAGAAAAATGATTAAATTTTACCAAAGTTTCCAAACATATTATTGTTTGTGTTGAATGATAAATGGTGCACATCATTTGTTCATTCCGTCTGTTGTTACATCACACTTACTTTTCGTTTTGTCGTCAAAATTAATAGCTTTTGCTGAACTTAATGCCAGTCTTTGAAAATGCGCTGTTTTACCCTGTTGTGTATATGAGATAAAATACATACAATATAAATATAAACATACATGGTAATTTGAAATGGGACTTAATATCCCACTTTCAAATCAAATATGAAATATTAGTACAAAATTAATAAAAATATTAAACATTACATTAAAGTATCAAAATGTTAAATATTTAGCATAAATAGATAAAAATAATAAGAGAGAAGACATCACCAATGGAACACTATTGATTTGGATAGGGGTTCAAGTTCATATCATCATTTGGGTTCCATGGTTGGTGATCGGTGTTCTGGTATGCTTGATTGGGGTCGTACAAATCATAGGGTGGTCGCATATCGGGCTGATATGGAGGATAGTAAGTAGGTCGAGTCAGGATGTAGTTATTTGGTACCCGATATGATAGCTGGCTCATGATTTGGTGCTAATGAACTTGCCAGCTATCGTGTTGGCGTCTCCTGGAAGTCTCATACTCATTTGCGGCTTGCCACTGCTCATACCGACGATGCCTATCCTCATTAGTCATTTCTACCTCATCTATACGCTGGAAAACATCAGTAGCACTATCCCTAATGACATCCCTAATGTCATCCGCTTCCTCCATTTCCTCATTTGAACCCCTCTCTACCTGTGGATGGCGGCCCTGATATTGTACTGCCTGATTGTGTCTCCTAGTCAATACCTTTGCACCTTGATAGACTTGCAAACCTAAAGTCTCGTCCTGTTCCCTACATAACATCATCGGACCCCCTTGATCCCTATCTACACCTAAATACTCTCCAACGAGAGTAACAAAAATACCTCCTCCTATTATTCCCCCTTCCTGTATATCTTCCACCATTTTGGACAGATAAAAACCAACACAGTAGGGGATATTAACAAAGCTTCTAGTGTTTCGAATACACTTAATGTAAAATAAATCGTGTAAGGTCATTTTCTCCTTGTTGTTACCTCTTTGTGTAATCGAGTTTGCTAAGAAACTATGTATTATACGAAGCTTGGCTTTATTAATATCTAAATAGGAGTGTCTTCCTCCCCACGTAAACACATTAAAATTTGACATACGCCTCCAGATGGCGTTTGCGTCAAAATTTCTATCTACCCGCTCACCATGATAAATCAAATTTGTACAATCAGGTGATAGTAATTCAGCGGGAGTGTAAATCTATAAAGCTCTGGCCATATCCATCATGGACATCCTGTACATCCTACGGCCAAGTAAGAATCTAAGAAAACTCTTATCGTCTATCCTATCTACATCTTTATTAAAAGCTATAGTACTCATTAGCTCAACACACCACTCTTTATATACAGGCCTACGAGTGGTAAATAAACGTTCCCAATCAGTAAAAGAAGAGCTGCCATACCTTTGGATTAGATGCTGCCTAACTGGATTAGCTAGGTGGACCCTTTCCAAAGGCTCCCAATCTATTACCCTTGGTACTTCTACATTTTTGGTCCAAAGCTTAAATTTGTTACTTTGGTACGTCGGGTAATCTCTCCAACTTCTATCAATCCTTAAATTGGGATGCAACTATTCTTCATGAATTGTTGGGTGTTCTATTATATGGTGAATGGGAAATACTACGTAGGCAATAAAAAATTGTGGCTCCGGCTCATAGTATGGTACGTGTTGATCATAATGTTGTTGTTGTTCAGGTTGGTGTTCCGGTTCGTGATATTGCATCTCTGGCTGTGGTTCTGGATTAGGTTGCCTAGACGATGATGCACCGTCCGTATCTGTATTTTTATTTTTGGTTCCAAATTCGAAGAAAGGCATGTTTATAGCAGATTGTAGGACGAAATTTCGTTGAATTTGGTGAAAAATTGATGAAATTTGATGATGTTTGGGAGTAAATTGCGTATGTGTGTGTGTTGGTATTATGAGATAGAAACCAGGTTGCTGGAACTTTTAATCTCTCCTGCCCAGACCTACCATGCGATCGCATGGTTATTAGGCATTAGGCTCATGCGATCGCATGGCCCAGTAATTCAAAAATTATTCGAACTTGTAAACTGACTCGGCCCAAATTCATAATTTATATATTATTTGATTTATTATAGAGAATATTTATATTAATAATCTTATATTTTAAAAATTAAAATAAAAAATATATATATTTTTATATTTATTATTATTATTATTATTATTATTATTATTATTATTATTATTATTATTATTATTATTATTATTATTATTATTATTATTATTATTATTTTAAAAACCTTTTACTTATAAAACAAATGATTAATTAATTTTAAAATTTTGTTTTCTTTTTAGAATGAGGGCGTTTCGGTACGTTGACCTAGTTCGTCTCTCGACAAAAATTTAAAATTTGTCATTTTTAAAGCGTTGTTTTAAAAGTAAAGATTTTTGGGTTTTTTTTTTTTTTTAATGTTTTTGCATACTTTACATCAATGAGATTAAAAATAATGATAATAAAATTTCTCGTCCCGCCCTCGGGTAAATCAATTTCGGTTCAACGACCTAGTCTTCAACTCACAACGAATTTTTAGAAATCATATTTTTAACTTAATGAAATAAAGTACATTTTTGTTTTTTAAATTCACACCAAACTTAAATTTAAAATGCATAAAATTAAAAATTCATATAAATATCACTAATATTTATACATTAATTTTACAAACTTTATATTGAAAATATTAATTTTTAAAATATTTAAAAACCTAAATATATGGATTTAAAAAGATTTACAATATTAATTTAATATTTATATATTAATTTTAAAAACAAGGTAAAAATAAAATGAAAAATCTTTTTGGTCTTTTATCCCACTTTAATCAATCAAATATTAACCAAAATATACGTCCCTCTTTTAGGGTAAAGTAATTTCGGCTATATTACCTAGTTTTACTCCTGACGAATTTCTGAAATATTTTGGATTGATTGATTAAAGATATTTATACCTTAAGAATAAACGGTAAATTTCACAGTGATGTAATAAATTTTTGTATGATATCAATAATTTCAGTTTCGTATACCTAATTTTATTGAATATCAATTTAATACTTTATAGCGAACGATTCAGCGTTTATTATCAAAAGGTTAAAAGCAATAAAATAAAAATAAAAACTGTACATACTTACTTGTGAGATAGAATTTCTCAGAGACCTGCTTTAGCCGACTCATAGGAGAGTCGTGTAATTTGGTTTTCCATAGCTACATAAGCATAACCTCAATTTTTCAATAACTTTTCTTCTAAACATATGAACGGTCCTTCTCTGCATAGAGTAACAAATTCGGTATTTGAATATGTTTGATTGTTCGAACATTTACCTTCGTGTGACCATTTTCTGCATTTATGACATCTTTCAAGGTGTCGTGCTCTTCTTTTTGTTGCGGATTTTGATTTTCCTTTACCAAAATGTGTCTTATGATGATTCTTCCTGAGTTCTTTCCTCACTTCGTCCATTTTCCTCTTATGAATGATACTAGTTCACTTGGAAGAGTGTTATTATTACTTTAGTAATCATAGCGTGTAGTAGTAGACCATGGTTCAGATCAAAGGACTTCTTCATCTCGTAAAACCTAAAAGAAATAAAAATTCAGAATGGAGGGAGAAGACTAGTTCTTTAGGGTCTGCTAGGGAAAGACCATTCGGATTCCATTCTTGAGAACTACATGAAAACAGAATATCTAACTCTAACAGAAATACATATTACCCTAAAAAGATTCAAATCTTCCCACACTTAGTTAGATGTGGTGTCAAAATTGTGATTAACTTCATCTTCAACTTTCATTGGATTATCTATGTAATGTTTAACTCTGTGATCATTAACCTTAAATTTAATCCCATTTGAATTTATTAATTCTACTGTTCCGTACGAGAAAACGCTTTTGACTATGAATGGTCCAGACCATCTAGATTTCAATTTTTCAGGAAATAGCTTGAATCGTGAATTGAAAAGAAGAACTCTGTCTCCTTCCTTCAATTCTTTTGAACTTCTGATTCTTTTATCATGCCATTTCTTCGTTCTTTCTTTATAGATTAACGAATTTTCATATGCTTCATGTCTTAATTCTTCTAATTCATTTAATTGACTTAATCTTAGACGTCCGGCTTCATGTAAATCAAGATTACACGTCTCAATTTCTACTGGAAGATGACATGCTTTTCCGTAAACAAGTTTAAAAGGTGTGGTTCCAATTGGAGTTTTGTAGGGTGTTCTAAAAGCCCAGAGTGCATCCTCCAATTTCATGGACCATTCCTTCGAATTTGATCCTACGGTTTTCTCTAGAATACGTTTTAATGCTCGGTTGGTATTTTCAACTTGTCCATTTGTTTGTGGATGATAAGCGGTTGAGATTTTATGAGTTACTCCATATCTTTTGAGAACTTTCTCAAGTTGATTATTACAAAAATTAGTACCCCGATCACTTATTAAAGCTTTCGGTGTTCCAAACCTAGCAAAAAGATGTTTTAAGAAGTTGACTACAACTCGTACATCGTTAGCTGGGAGAGCTTGTGCTTCCGCCCATTTAGATACATAATCAATAGCAACGAGAATGTAGAGATTATTATGAGATTTTGGAAATGGACCCAAAAAGTCAATACCCCAAACATCAAATACTTCACATACTTGAATGACATTTTGTGGCATTTCATCACGTTGACTTATTTTTCCGGCCCTTTGACAAGCATCACAGGATTTATAAAGAAGGTGTGCGTCTTTGAAAATTGTAGGCCAATAGAATCCAGCGTCATAAACTTTTCTTGCTGTGAGTTGAGGATCATAATACCCCCCTGCTGGTCCTGGGTGACAATGGTTTAAGATTTGACTAGCTTGATCTCCGAATACGCATCGGCGTATTATTTTATCGGGACAACTTTTAAATAAATGTGGATCTTCCCAAAAATAATGTTTTATATCACTAAAGAATTTCTTTAGTTTTTGGTACGACAACCCTTTTTCAAGGAATCCACATACTAAGTAGTTTGCATAATCTGCAAATCATGGAATTCCATTATAATCTATCTTCAATAGATATTAATCAGGAAAGTTATCTTGTATGGCCGATTCATTTAGAACTTCTAATTCAGGATTTTCAAGACGAGAAAGATGATTAGCGGCGAGATTTTCCGCTCCCTTTTTGTCTCGGATTTCAATATTGAACTCTTGTAAGAGTAAGATCCAACGGATTAATCGTGGTTTAGCATCTTGTTTTGAAAATAGGTATCTAAGAGCAGAATGGTCGGTATAGAACACCGTTTTAGCTAGAACGAGATATGAACGAAATTTGTCAAAAGTAAAGACAATAGCAAGGAGTTATTTTTCAGTAGTTGTGTAATTCGTTTGTACTCCTTGTAACATCTTACTAGCATAATAAATAGGTTGAAATCGTTTTTCAATCCTTTGTCCTAAAACGGCTCCCATTGCAAAATCACTTGCATCGCACATAAGTTCAAATGGTAGATTCCAATTTGGAGTTATCATGATCGGCGCATTAGTGAGTTTTTCTTTAAGAATATTAAAACATTTGATGCATTCATCTGAAAAGATGAATGGAGCATCCTTTTCTAGGAGTTTATTTATAGGAGTGGCAATTTTAGAAAAATCTTTTATGAAACGTCGGTAAAAACCGGCATGCCCTAGAAAACTCCTAACTTCTCTAACATTGGTAGGATGTGGAAGTTTAGCAATTACATCTACTTTAGCTCTATCCACTTCAATTCCTTCCTTTGAAATTTTGTGACCAAGAACGATGCCTTCTTTAACCATGAAATGGCATTTCTCCCAATTAAGAACTAGATTTGATTGCTCGCATCTAATAAGCATTCGTTCAAGATTAACTAAACATATTTCAAAAGTATCACACTGAAAAGTCATCCATGAAAACTTTCATGCATTTTTCTATCATGTCGTGAAAAATCGCCATCATACACCTTTGAAAGGTTGCAGGGGCGTTGCAAAGTCCAAATGGCATGCGTTTGTAAGCAAAAGTACCATAAGGGCACATGAATGTGGTCTTCTCTTGATCCTCGGGTGCTATTGGAATTTGAAAATATCCGGAAAAACCGTCAAGAAAACAATAGTAACTATTTCCGGCTAACCTTTCCAACATTTGATCAATAAAAGGTAAGGGAAAGTGATCTTTTCTGGTGGCGTCATTTAATTTTCTATAATCAATACAAACACGCCATCCTGTTACAGTCCTAGTAGGAATAAGCTCATTTTTCTCATTTGTGATGACAGTCATACCACCCTTCTTAGGAACGCATTGAACTGGCCTTACCCATGGACTATCAGAGATTGGATAAATTAAACCTGCATCTAACAGTTTAATAATTTCTTTCTTAACAACATCTTGCATATTAGGATTTAGTCTTCGTTGGTGTTGCACATATGTTTTATGACCTTCTTCCATAAGGATTTTATGTGTGCAATACGAAGGACTTATGCCTTTAATGTCATGAATCTTCCATGCAATAGCTTGTTTATGAGCTTTTAGCATAGAAATGAGTTGAGATTTTTCATTTTTCGTAAGAGAACACGATATTATTACAGGTAATTCAGATTCACCATGTAAATAAGCATATTTCAAATGGTTTGGAAGTGGCTTTAACTCTAATATCGTTGGTTCTTCTATTGATGATTTGTATCGATATCTGTCTTCCTCTTTTAGCATTTGAAGTTCTTCTGTTATTGGTTCGTAATCATTAGCCATGAGTACGGCTAACATTTCAGCTTCATCAATTGGTTCAGTTCCTTGTCCTAAAGAACATTCTCCTGTTCCTTGTAATTCTGGAAATTCTTCTAACAATTCTGCATGTGAATCTATAGTTTGAATATAATAACATGTATCATCTGCAGAATTCGATTGTTGCATGGCTCTATCAACTGAAAAGGTAACACTCTCGTCCTCTATACTTAGGGTCAATTTCTTACCGAACATGTCAATTATTGCTTTAGCCGTGTTTAAGAATGGTCTTCCTAATATGAGAGGAACTCGAGAATCTTCTTCCATGTCCAGAATAACAAAATCTACTGGAAATACTAAAGTACCAACTTTAACTAGCATATTCTCTATTATCCCTCTAGGATATTTACTGATCGATCGGCTAGTTGTATGTTTATTCGTGTTGGTTTCAATTCTCCAAGGTCTAGTTTAATGTATAATGAATACGACATTAAATTTATACTAGCACCTAAGTCTGCCAATGTTTCTATTGAACTAAGACTATCCAGAAAACATGGAATTCTGAAAATTCCTGGATCTGATAATTTTTCTGGTATCTTATTCAACAGCACTGCAGAACAATTAGCATTCATAGTAACAGCCGAGAGTTCTTCCATTTTCTTTCTATTTGTAATTAGATCTTTCAGAAATTTAGCATATCTTGGCATTCCTGAAATCACATCAATGAAAGGAAGATTTACATTTATTTGTTTAAACATATCCAAGAATTTGGATTGCTCGGCATCAAGTCTTTCTTTTCTCATTTTACTTGGGTAAGGAAGCAGTGGTTGGTATGGTTTAACATAAGGCTTAGCCTTAACTGTGTTATCTTCATTAACCTTTTCAACTGCCGGTTCTGTTTCCTTTTCTTGCTCAGATTGTGGTTCTTATGGAGTATGAATAGAGTCATCAGAAATTACAGGAATTACAAATGGTTTAAGTGTAATACCACTTCTTGTGGTAATGGCTTTAGCTATTTCATTCCGGGGGTTAGCATTTGTATCGCTAGGCAGACTTCCCGGTTTTCTTTCACCTATCAACCTTGCTAGGTTACTTACTTCTTGTTCCAGTTTTTGGATCGAAGATTTTTGATTTCTAAATGCTTGAGCATTTTGTTCATTGGTTTGTTTCTGAGATGTGAAAAACTGCGTTTGAGATTCAACTAGTTTTGACATCATGTCTTCTAAATTTAGCTTTTTATCATCAGTTTGTGGTGGTTTAATTGGAAAAATAGGTCTTTGCTGATTGTAAGTATTATTGGATACTTGTTGATTACTAGGACCTTGTTGGTTATTGTATGGAACATTTAGGTTATAATTCTGATTTTGATTGTAGTTTGGTCTTGGCGGTTGATAATTATTCTGATAATTATTTCCAGGCCTTTAGTTCATGTATGAAACATTCTCTCTTTGTTCCATCATTTGTTCAATACTGAGACAATCTTTTGTCAAATGTGGTTCTCCACACTGCTCACAACTAATTCGTATTGCGTGAATATCTTTAGTCATCTTTTTCATTCGTCTCTCGAAAGCATCTATCTTTGCGGACATGGAATCAAAGTCATGGCTAGAATCGGCTCTAGCCGCTTTAGATGATCTAACGATATCTTTTTCTTGGTGCCACTCATGTGAGTGGGAAGCAGTGTTATCAATAATTTTGTAAGCTTCAGTTGCGGTTTTCTTCATAATGGAACCACCAGCTGCTATATCGATGTCTTTTCGTGTGGTGATGTCGCATCCTTGATAGAATATTTGTACTATTTGATAAGTATCTAAACCATGTTGCGGACATCCTCTTAACAACTTTTCAAATCTTGTCCACGCCTCATATAGAGCTTCATTTGGCTTTTTCGTGAACGTAACAATTTCTCTTTGAAGTCTCACGGCTTTAGATGCCGGAAAGAATTGTTTAAGAAAATTTTCAACTAAGACATCCCATGTATCAATCGCCCCTTCAGGTAACGATTCTAACCAATCTTTAGCTTCTCCCTTTAAAGTCCAGGGAAATAACATGAGATAGATCTGTTCATCCTTAACTTCTCTGATTTTGAATAGAGTACAAATCCTATTAAAGGTACGAAGATGTTCGTTTGGATCTTCCTTCGGCGCACCACTAAATTGGCATTGATTAGTTACCATGTGTAGGATTTGTCCTTTGATTTCATAATCTGGCGCATTAATGTCTGGTTGAGTAATTGCATGACCTTGACCAGTGCGTTTTGCTCTCATTCGATCTTCCATACTTAGAGGTTCCAGATTTTTCATGATTGAATTTGTTGAATCTGAATCACTAGATGATTCTGATTTAATGGTTTCTTCCTCGACAATCTCTGGATGAGTGATTTGTGGTTCAGGAGGAATGAATAGTGGTTCAGGATCTCTGAATTGTCCCTGAATATCCTCCGGATTCTCAATTGTGAGGCCGGGTTCAAAAAATGGATTATCGAAAATTTAAATTGGAGTACTTGGTCGACTAGATGACGATTCTAAAGAAAAAATCAACGGCGACAATATTAGCTAGATGACTTGATCGAGTTACAGGTTGTGAACGTATGAAAAGTGGTGAACGTTTTGCTCGGTGCATTCACTGAATATCCTATTAGTTATAAAAAAATAAAAATTATATAAGTTATCAAATTAATAGACTTTTCTGATTTTGCCCACGTTTCGAATAGCCAATAGATGCAGCATGTAGCCAGGACCCGTTAAATCGGAAGCCCACAACTCGCCACTAACAAATCCGACTATTACTACGAACCAGAAAATTTTGGATGTCTATCAATTTAACCGCTTAAAATAATTTTTCGTCGAAGTTTAAAGAAAATAAAGAAAATTCTATGTCATATAAACTAGAGCGTCGAGAAATAAGAAAGAAAAAGAGTGCATCGTAAAATGTCGAAAAATAAAAGGTCGAAAAATAAGCGTCAAAAAATAATAAAATGCAGCGTCGAAACTTAAAAGTCTAAAAACTAAGAATTAAAACTTACGTCTAAAGGTATTAAAGCTTAAAGGAATTCTATATCCAAAACGGCAATATCTTAAAAAGTACTAAAATCTTAAAACGGCGTCGCAAAATTTTAAAGCACCTAAATCTTAGTCTAAAGAAAAAGCACTTAAGGGATTTTACGGCAAAGCCTAAAAATCTAGAAATATAAAATACTACGGCAAAAACTAATCTTAAAACTAATTACGAACAAAAAAAATACAAAATTACGCTTGAACGATTAAAATGATACGAAATATAAAAATAAAATTTAAAGTTATAAAAATACAATTTTTATAAATATATTATTTTTTTTATAACTTATTAAAAATTATCAATTTATAATTAATAAAACTAATTTAAACTAAATATAACAAATTAAATAAAACTAAAACTAAATATTATTAAATTAAAAACCCTAATTATAATTAATAAATAATAATAATTATTAATACTCCGTAACCCTAATCGACAGACAAAGGTTTCAGGCCTGTCAAGTCATTTCATGCGACCACATGAAATTCCTTTGCTTGGGTCATGCGACCGCATGAATCCGGAAACCAGGCCAGAAGTTGGGCTGCTACAGTACCTTGGCCTGATTACTTTTACTTAATTTTTTTTTCTGTTTTATATTTTCTGTTTTTAATTTATAAAAAAAAATATAATATGTAAAAAAAACTTATAAAAAAAATTACTTATTAATCTTAATTTTAAACAAAAGAAAAATAAAAATATAAACTTTTTAATTTAAATATTTAAAAAAAAATATATATATATATATATATATATATATATATATATATATATATATTTTAAAAACTTATATATTTTTACAAGACTAACTTAAAAACTAATTTTTTTATAGCGTTTCGCTTCGGCGTTTAAGACTTTCCCCGGCAGCGGCGCCAAAAATACTTGATGTTATGCGAGGTGTATACGAAATAGTTATATTTTTACTACGAAATACTATTAAATACGATACAATTTTACACAAGTTATTTATTTATTTATAGAGTGGATATACCTAAACCTTGCTACAACACTTATAGGCAGTGTACCTAATCGTACAGTAGTGTAGTTTTTAGTAAGTCCGGTTCGTTCCGCAGGGAGCTAGCCAAGTGTAACGCTATATATATTTTAAACTATATTTGTATATATATATATATATATATATATATATATATATATATATATATATATATATATATATATATATATATAAGTTGTATTATTATTATTATTATAAAATGGGGGTTTTACCGTTTAATGACCGGTTTGTCGATTTTATGTCTTAAGTTACAATTAAAACCTAATGTAAAATATTAAATATAAATACAACTTAATTTAAAGCGTAAAGTAAATGACGATAAATAAAATTGCGATAATTAAAAGTGCGATAAATAAAATGACAATAAAAAAATTGCGATAATTAAAAGTACGATAATTAAAAGTGCGATAAGATATAAAATAAAGGAATTATGCTTATTTAAACTTCCGTAATCATGATGTTCGACGTGTTGATTTTAGTTTATTACCATGGGTTAATTGTCTTTTGTCATGGATTATTCAATATGTCCATACGGTTTTTGTCCATAACAGTCCATCAGTCATAAATATAAAGTGCGATTGTCCTCGTCAAATTATCCTTATATCCGAAGTCAAATATTCCAACTAATTGGGGACTTAAACTGTAATTAGGTTTAATACATTCTTAATGATTACACCAGGTTATCGACTGTGTGCAATCAAAAGTTTTAATACTTTATTATCAATTACACCAAGTGTCCTTATATGTAATCTACCCCTGTTTTAATGAGTCCATTGACTATTAATCCATCCCTGCGTTTGGTCAAATGAATGATTATTAGTACTTATAAATATCCTGCCCATCGTGTCCGATCGAGTATATGTGGTTATTTATAGATACGTCAAATTGTAAATCTCTATATTAAATTAACGAATTATCATTCAGTTAAACAAATATAAAGCCCATTAATAGTCCATAGTCCAATTTCCACAAGTGTCGGTCTTTTGTCCAAACCCCAATTATGGTACAAAGCCCAATTACCCCATCTTAATACTTAGCCCAACATCACGATTACTTCGATTTAAATAAGCATAATAATAACTTAGCTACGAGACATTAATTTAAAAAGATTGAACATAACTTACAATGAGTATTAACAGCGTAGCGTTACACGGACAGAATTTCGACTTAAAAACTTAAAACATTCGCTAACATAACCTTATTATTATTAAAATTATATTGTGTCCTAAACTCGTCCGAAAAATGCTGAATTTATAGACCTGGCCAAACTTTTGGGGCTATGCGATCGCATGGGCTTCCTTTGCATTTGCCATGTGATCGCATGGAGTCTAGGGACAGCTCACAATCTTTTGTTTTCTTGTTTGCCGACGGTTTTTATTTTAATATATAAATATAATATATATATATATATAATTTATAGAATTATTTATATATTATATTATATTCGTGTGCATAGTTGACTTGTAATTTTAGCATCGTTGCGTCGCGCCTTGATAGTTGGTTCATGTCCCGGTTCCGGATTTTTGAATGTCCTTTCGTACGATTTAATATCTTGTACTTTGCGTTTTGCGGCTTGTACTCTTGTAATTTTGAGACGTTTCTCATCAATAAATTGAACCTCTTGGATTGTACTTTGTACTTTTTAGCTTTTTGGTTGTTTGCGTCTTCAAATCATCGAATCTGTCTTTTGTCTTCACCTTTTATTATTTAAACGAATATCACTTGTAAATAGAACAATTGCAACCAAAAGCTTGTCTTTCTTGAAGGATAATACTATGAAATATATGTTCGTTTTTAGCATTATCAGACGCACTCGCCAAGTGTACTTTTAGGGGGTAGTATTACATTAAGTTAGTTACCGGGTGCCCACAGTTAAGCATATACTTTTCATACTGTTTTGAATACGAAATCTTGTGGTCTACATTACATTACTGAATACAAGCAAACTATAGCTCACTAACATTCGTGTTGACCTTTTAAGCGTGCATTTCTCAGGTGCTTAGACGTTGTTGCTTCCGCTGTTAGACTTGCTGTCTTGCTGTTAGACTTGCTGTCTTGGTGTTAGACTTGCTATTACAGACTCGCTGTGTTAGAATTCCGCTACATTACTTAGAGATGTCTCAATCATGGAACTTTTATTTTGCATTCGTAACTTATATTATTTTGAATAATGGCTTTGTAATGACCTTTGTGTCACGTTATATTTTGTAAAATGTTATCTTTTCATGAATACAAAACTTGTTTTAAAACAGCATGTAGTATTATACCGAGTAATGGACCTGTTGTTGACGATTGGTACATGATGGTTTTGTACGGGGCGTCACAGGTGTGAACGTCGTGATTAAACAATTCAAGATGTGCGGGGGCGTCACACTAAGAATGATCTGAGTTCTTTATGTGCTCTTCATCAGCATTTCTCATTCTTTCCACTTTCAGGACTTTGCCATCTTGATACGCCAATTTTTTTTTACTTTGATTTTCTTTTGATATTTCTTTTTCAGCATATCATTGTCTTTTAATATATTGATTTTGAGCGGCATCATGAATGGATTTTCCATATTTATAATTGAACTCATGTTTCTTTGTTGTGTGCTCAGATCACTCGAAGGTGTTCTCCCTTAAATGCTTGAACGGTCCGCAATAAAGACTTATACTTTTCGAATTTAAGCGAGAAGGGACACTTACTTCGACATAAACTAATTTTCTCTGACATTTTGGAGTTTAGTTTCGATTATTAAGTCTCATGCCCGTGACAACGTGGTATGCACCAGCCAAACAGATAATCCTCAACCCCTTAATCCAAGACCAACCTTTTCTAATGATTTTTAATTATGATAGGGGATACCCTCAACCGACTGCTGAGTTCCTCAACAATTATCATTAGATACAGTTTCGAAGATAATTAGGTGACTACCTTCAAACGCTACAGATTGTCCATGACTTCCGAATCTTAGATGATTGTTATTCTTAGTATGATTGTCTAACAACAAGAATTCGTAAGTCACATCTATCAGTACATCACACAACAGATAAACATAAACATTTAAATCAGTCCTTACTAATCAATTATCAATTTTCAGTATAGTAATTTCTTCATCTCCAACATATTAATCAAAACAAGCTCATTTTCGGAATTTTCAACTTTTTAAGGTTTTCTGATGAGGCATTTTATGTTTTTTAGGTATTTCCTGTTGGAACAAATTCTCCTCCTAAAATACTAAAAACATAAATCTTTTTGTCTTTTAGCATTTTAAACATAATGAAAAGTAGAAAATATCTACAGACAGCATGCAAATATTAAGTAACTCATGTAAAGTTATGCAGACAGCTTTGATAATATGCAAATAAGAAAAGCATAAACTAATTATCTAAATGTCATGCACGCTACATGCACAATCTAAAAGTTTGATTAATCCTCACAGTTCGACATCCGAAATCACCTTGTCTCGATCAACAATGTCGTTCATCTCTAATAGGTGCAAGAACCTAGGTTTATCAAAAGCCTTAGTGTACTGGTCAGCCCTTTGGTCCTTAGTACCTATTCTTTTAACCTCTATGATTCTTTTCTCATGACAATCACGAATAAAATGATACTTAACTCCTATATGCTTTGTTTTAGAATGTTGAACAGGATTCTTAGTGACAGCAATAGCAGCAGTATTATCAATAAAGAGAGGAGAGAGAGAGATTCTTAGCAGGTAATCGCGAAGTTGCTATTGAATCCAGATAACTTGCGAACAACAACTAGCAGCAGCTATGTATTCAGCTTCACATGTGGAAAGAGCGACGGAAGTTTGCTTCTTGCACTGCCAGGTCACCAGCCTTTCACCAAGAAATTCCTGATGTTGATTTGTTGGTTGATTTTGCAACCTGCATAATCTGAATCACTGTATGCTACAAGATCAAACTTTTCATCGCTAGAGTACTATATGCCAAGATTAGGAGAATGTAAGAGATAACGTAAAATTCTTTTGGCAGCTGTTAGGTGAACTATGTTCGAATTAACTTGGTATCGTGCACAGAGACATGTTTCAAACCTTATATCTGGCCTTGACGCAGTAAGGTACAGGAGCGATCCGATGATTGCTCTATAGTAAGTTAGATCAACAGGTTCCCCTTCACAATCTATAGAGATTCCATGATTAACTGCTAACGGGGTGGAAACTGGACGTTCTTGAGTCATACAGAATCGTTCTAATATGTCGTTCACATATTTTGCTTGGTGCAGAAAGATCCCGTGATCCTTCTGTTCGACTTGCAATCCAAGAAAATAATATAACAGACCCAATTTGCTCATTTTGAATTTGTCTTTCATAACCTGCTCGAACTCATCGACGAGTTCCTGCTTAGTAGAACCGAAAATGATATCATCAACATAAATCTGGACCAAGATAATGTGGTCACCTTATACTTTAGTGAACAGAGTACCGTCTACCGTACCCATTTGATATCCTTTTTCGATAAGATAACTAGATAAACGTCCATACCAAGCACGCGGGCTTGATGTAGTCCATAAAGGGCTCTCCGTAAACGGTAAACTTTGTCAGGATGAAGATGATCTTCAAAACCCGGTGGTTGATTGACATATACTCTTTCATTTAGCTTGCCATAAAGAAAAGCGCTCTTGACATCCATCTGATAAACTTTGAATTTCATGAATGAAGCGAATGCCAAGAAAATACGAATTGCTTCCAATCTAGCAATAGGAGCAAAAACTTCATCATTGTCGAATTCTGGATCTTGCTGATAACCCTTTGCTACTAACCTAGCTTTGTTACGAATAACAATGCCATCTTCATCATTGTGGCGCCCTGTACTAAATCATCATGTACGGACCATCAACAACAGGATCATTACAAGGTTAAGTACTATATGCGTTTTCAAAACAGAGTTTGCATTCATTAATAAAAGGTGACGTCATAACTAACGTCAAATGTTTTACAATCCAAAAGCATGCTTCGCTAAGTAGAAGCAATAAATAAGTGTACGTGACCCCAAAGGTCGTTACATAACATAGTTTCAAAAGAAAAAATAAGTTTGAATGCAAGATAAGTAGTCATGCGATAACAACTCTAAGCAGCGGGTTCTACAGCACGACTAGTACACAGCGGAAGCAACCTCAAGCACCTGAGAAATACATGCTTAAAAATGTCAACACAAAGGTTGGTGAGCTATAGTTTAAGTATAACAGTATGTAAGGTAGGCCACGAGATTTCAGTGCTACAAAGAGCGTTTCAAAACAGTATGATAAAGTATAAGTTAACCGTGGGCACTTGGTAACTAACTTAACGTTTATACCCCCTGAAAGTACACTTGGCAAGTGCGTATGTCTACGAAGTATTAAACACTCGTTAAATGCTAGCGCTACTAGCCCGAGTGGGGATGTCAAACCCTATGGATCCATATCTAAGATTCGCGTTCACGGTTCAAAAACCAATGATTAAACGTTACCGAGCTAAAGGGAATGTTTATGCCGTTGTATAACCCACACATATATAAGTTTAAGTACTCATGCCTAGTATGTAAAACATAAAATCCGGATGTATTCTCAGTTCCCAAAATAAGTTAAAGTAAAAAAGGGAATGCTATAACTCACAATGATAATGTAGTCGTAAAGTCGGTTCGGAAAAGGTGTGCAAGTAATCGGTCCGAAGGTCCTCAACCTAAGTCAAATAGTACTAAGTCAGTAAATCATCTTAATAGGTTTAAAAGTATTTAATTAAGGTCTTAAGGGTCATCATCATTCATCATTAAACAAAAGGCGTAAAGTAGGTTTCGTTTATGAAAGTAGTTTAAAACAAAATCTGATTCAGTCAGTCACCACAGCCTCTACCCTTACTGAATTAAGGTGAGACCAGTGGCCATGGCTCTGTCTATGAGTCCCTTAAGTGTGGTAAAAATTCCAGAAGCAAACTCGTCTTTGTTTGACCTTGGCGACGGTCTAAGTGCGAGTAGGTCAGAAATTTCTGCACAACGTTAAAGGACATAGTGACGATCGGAGGGCCATAAATCCCAAACCGTAACTCGGATTAAGATGAGTCCTATATGAAAAGTTATCTACTCGAAAATTTCTATCTAAAAATCAAGGTTAGAACAGCGCAGGTCTACTGATCTGTTACAGAAACATCAGATCAGTAGCTTTTGGACAGAAACAGTAAGTTTAAAAGGGTTCCGGTGGTCTTGGTGCTTGATGTTCATCATGGTTCCCATCCTTGATGCATATAGCTTCAAGTGTACAACTCATTGATGTATCTACATCATCTTAATCAAGTCTTGACCATCATAACCCAAGTACAAGTCTAAGACATGAAGCACAACTCACTTAAGAGTTGTATGAAGTTTGATGAACCAAAGTTACATCAAAGTCTTAGATCTAACACATACATGGACTTTAAAGCTAATAACAAGTTACAAACTTGAAAGTAAACTAACTAATCAAGATCTTAAAATGTAGAACATAGTTCTTAGTTAGATCTTGAAGATCCAAGACTCAAAAGTCTAGATCAAGCATAAGTATACAAGGTTATATTTAAAGAAAACTTATTTGTATGTTCTTGAACTTTCAAGGTTAACTTTTAGTTCAAGATTAATGAGATCAAGACTAACTTGTAGTACTTGACCATTTAAACTAATTACATGAAAGTATAGTGCAAGAAGAATTAAACTAAGTAAACAAGTAAATTATTCATGGTTGTTCATACTTTAAAGATTCAAACCAAAGTTTGATCTTTAGAAAGTAAACTTCAAAGTTTACTTCATGAACTTCAAGTATGAATTTAATCAACACATGAACTTGCAATCTTTTAAGAAAGTATATGTAGAATCATAACTAGTAAGTTATGTTCTTGAGTGTTCTTGATAAATACAAGAAATAAGAAGAATCAAACTAGAAAGTTTATTCTTGGAAACCAGTAAAGAATAACTAACAATTACATGTAATAAACTAACAAGTAATCAAACTACAAATAACAAAAGATGATGATGATTGTGGGGTGTTTGAATTCGGTTTTAATCAAGAAAAGAAGAAGAGAAAAACTCAAGTTACTTACAATATTAAGAAAGAAAAGAGAGAAAAAGTTGAGAGAATTATGAGAGGTAAGTTTGAAGTGAAGTGTGAGAGTGAGTTTGCAAGTAATGAAGTAGTAAAAAAAAAAAAATTGAATCCCCTAATAGCCAAAGAGGCCGACGACCAGCTGCACACAAGAGGGAGGAAGCAATTGTTTGATGGTTTCAAGCATGAAGTTGTCCTTAAAGGTGGTTACTAGATGGTTGTTTATGGGAACCAGTTGTAAGTATAATGTAATTTGATTCTTTACTAAGTTAACTAACTAGTTACCATTTAATTGATACTTACACTTTGAAAGAGTGGGCTAACTAAGCCCACTTAAAGGTAGGGTGGGCTTACAAGTCTTAATTCATGAGTCCATTAACTAATCAAAGCCCAAGTTCAATTAATTAACAATTAAACCCAATTAAAGCCCAAGTAACTAACTAATAGCCTTAGTTAATTAAAATGATTAATAAAATTAATCATGAATGTAAATAATATCTAGAAATATTATTCGTGAAGTTTCGTGTGTCACAAAGACGTTTCGGGCACTTAATAGTCAAGTACGGGCAATCATGGCAACATGTAAATGTAATCACATACATTCGTTTAATCACACGCATTAATAATAATAATTATTAACAAATAAAAGTTGGAATTTCCAGGGTCGTTACATTACCCACCTGTTAAAGAAAATTTCGTCCCGAAATTTAAGCTGAGGTAGATGGAGGAGTCGGAAAAAGGTGAGGATACTTCCGTATCATTTGGTCCTCTCGCTCCCAAGTAAACTCGGGTCCTCGTTTGGCATTCCATCGCACTCGGACGATCGAAATCTTGTTGCGTTTCAAAGTTTTGATCTCACGATCCATAATTTCAACAGGTTCTTCCACAATGTGGAGTTTGTCATCAATAGTAAGTTCCTCCAATGGTATGATCAGTTCAGGTGGAGCAAGACACTTCTTCAAGTTTGATATGTGGAAGGTAGGATGAACTGAACTCAGTTGTGTTGGAAGATCAAGACGATAAGCAATGGGTCCAACACGCTCCAAAATTTCAAAAGGACCAATGTACCGCGGGTTTAACTTTCCGCGCTTCCCAAAATGGATCACACCCTTCCAAGGTGCAACCTTCAACATAACACGGTCTCTAACGTTGAATTCAAAGTCCTTACGTTTAAGATCAGCATAACTCTTTTGGCGATCACGGGCAGTCTTAAGTCTAGCTTGAATCTGAGCAATCTTCTCCGTGGTTTCGTGGACTACCTCGGGTTCGGTGATTTGCTTTTCGCCTACTTCGGCCCAACAAATAGGAGATCGGCACTTACGGCCATACAATGCTTCAAAAGGTGCGGCATTAATGCTCGAGTGATAACTATTGTTGTACGAGAATTCGGCGAGTGGCAAATGCCTTTCCCAGGCCTTTCCAAAATCAATAACACATGCACGCAACATGTCCTCCAAGGTCTGAATCATTCGTTCACTTTGCCCGTCTGTCTGAGGATGATAAGCAGTACTCATGTCAAGACGAGTTCCCATGGCTTCTTGCAAAGAACGCCAAAATCTAGAGGCAAAACGGGGATCACGATCGGAGATGATCGATAAAGGTACACCATGTCGTGATACAACCTCTTTGATGTATAACTGAGCAAGTCTCTCCATTGTATCAGTTTCCTTCATTGCTAGAAAGTGTGCAGATTTGGTAAGGCGGTCAACAATAACCCAAATAGTATCGTATCCGCCCACCGTCTTTGGTAGCTTGGTGATGAAATCCATTGTGATCCTTTCCCACTTCCATTGTGGGATCTCCGGCTGTTAAAGTAAACCAGAAGGTCTCTGATGCTCGGCTTTAACCTTTGAGCAAGTCAAACATTTACCAACATAAGTCGCAACGCCCTTCTTAAGGTTCGGCCACCAATACTGTTCCTTAAGGTCGTGGTACATCTTGCCCGCTCCAGGGTGAATCGAATATCTCGATTTGTGTGCTTCATCAAGTATAAGGTTCCGTAGATCTCCATAAAGAGGTACCCAAATTCTTCCGGCATAACATCGGAGTCCAGACTCCCTAACCTCGAATCGAGAGACAAGTATGTTCAAATGTTCATGAGATATGTTCTCCTCCTTGAGAGCCTCATCTTGGGCTACTCTGATCTGGCTGTTGAGGTTCGAATGGATGGTGATGTTCAGAGCCCTAACACGAAGAGGTGCCGTCCTCTCCTTTCGGCTTAAAGCGTCAGCTACAACATTGGCCTTGCCAGGGTATAACGGAGTTCACAATTGTAGTCGTTGAGCGTCTCGATCCATCGACGTTGTCTCATATTCAGTTGCTTCTGATCAAAGATGTGCTGGAGACTCTTGTGATCGGTGAAGATAGTGCTCTTAGTTCCATACAAATAGTGTCTCCACAATTTAAGCGCAAAGACAACGGCTCCAAGTTCAAGATCATGTGTAGTGTAGTTCCGCTAGTAAATCTTCAATTGGCGGGAGGCATAGGCAATAACCTTTGATCGTTGCATCAGTACACAACCAAAACCACTCTTCGATGCATCACAATAAACAACAAAGTCGTCACTGCCTTCAGGAAGTGATAGGATAGGTGCGGTGGTTAACTTCTTCTTCAAAGTTTGAAATGCTGATTCGTGTGCGGGTTCCCAAATGAACTTCTTGCCCTTGTGAGTCAGTGCGGTCAGAGGACGCGCAATCAGAGAAAATCCTTCGATGAATCTTCGGTAATAACCGGCGAGACCTAGGAATTGGCGAATATGCGTCGGAGTAGTGGGGGTCTCCCACTTGCTGATGGCTTCAATCTTGGCGGAATCAACTTTGATACCCTGGTCGCTTACAACATGACTCAAAAATTGTACTTCCTTCAACCAAAATTCACACTTGGAGAATTTGGCGTAAAGTTGCTCTTGTCTTAAGAGTTCAAGCACTAATCGGAGGTGTTGCTCATGTTCTTCTTCGCTCTTAGAGTAGATAAGGAAATCATCTATGAAGACGATAACAAACTTGTCCAAGTAAGGCTTGCAGACATGATTCATGAGGTCCATGAACACGGCAGGTGCATTTGTCAAACCGAATGGCATTACGAGAAACTCATAATGACCATACCGGGTCCTGAATGCAGTTTTCATCACGTCACTTTCCTTCACCCTCAGCTGGTGATATCCGGATCACAAATCGATCTTTGAATAAACGCTCGATCCTTGTAGTTGATCAAAAAGATCGTCAATTCGTGGAAGAGGATACCGATTTTTGATAGTCAATTTATTGAGTTCACGGTAGTCGATACACATACGGAAGGATCCATCCTTCTTCTTCACAAACAACACAGGTGCGTCCCAAGGCGAGAAACTTGGTTGGATAAATCCACGGTCTAACAGCTCTTGTAGTTGACTCTGTAATTCTTGCATCTCGGAAGGTGCGAGTCTATAAGGTGCACGAGCTACAGGTGCAGCTCCTGGCACTAAGTCAATCTGAAACTCTACAGCTCTCTGCGGCAGCAATCCAAGCAATTCCTCTGGGAAGACATCGGAAAATTCGTTCACAATTCGAACGTCATTCACGCTCTTCACCTCAGTTTCTACCGCTTTCACATGTGCTAGGACAGAAAAACGTCCCTTCTTCATAATCTTTTGCGCTTTCACGCAACTAATGAGGTTCAACTTCGAGGTACATCTCTCTCCGTAGATAACCAGTGGTTTGCCATCTCCTTGTGGTATGCGAAGTGCTTTATCTCCACAGATTATATCGGCCTTTATCTTGCTCAACCAATCCATACCAACGATCACGTCAAAGCTTCCCAGTTTGATAGGTATCAAATCAATTTCAAAATCTGCACCAGCTATGTTGATAATAGCTCCACGACTAATATGGTCAACCTTTTCAAGTTTTCCATTTGCGACCTCGACAAGCATACTTTCTTTTAACGGGACTAATGACCAATTAATCTTATCGTAAAAATGTCTACATACATAACTTCTATCCGCACCAGTATCAAACAAGACAGAAGCTAAAAGATTGTTGATTGTGAATATACCTGTCACCAAGTCGGGGATATCGCGTGCATCCCTTGCATTAACATTAAAAGCTCGTCCACGGGGTGGTCCGCCATCTTTTCGCTTGTTGGGGCATGCATTTCTGAAATGGCCCGTCTGCCCGCATTCGTAGCACTTCTTCGGCCCATTGGTGTTTGGCTTCCCATTCAAAGTAGTGACCTTGCAGTCCTTCCCGATGTGCCTAGCCCGTTGGCACTTCTCACTGACAACATTGCAATACCCAGTGTGGTGTTTGTAACATCGCTTGCATTGAGGTAAGGTTCCTTTGTAGTTCGGGTTGGTGTTGGTGTTGTTGTTGGGATTAGGGTTTCCACCGTTGTTGTGCCTCTTGGCGGGGGTTTGATCGTAGTTTCTCCCCCTATTGTTGTTGTTGTTGTTATTGTTGTGGTTGTTGTGGTTGTTGTCCCATTTCCTCTTTTCGCTACTACCGGCTTCAAACTTAGCCTTCTCCGGCTCGTCAAGGATGATTTGATTCAGGAGAGTATGCGCCATGCGCATTGCTTCGGGAACAGTCGGTGGTTTGGATGAGGTGACATTCCCCTTGATGGGCTTAGGAAGTCCCCAAAAGTATCGCTCCATTCATTTAAATTCGGGGGTGACCATAGGTGGACACATCAGCGCTAACTCCAAAAACCTACAGTTGTAGCTGTCAAGATCGTTTCCTACGGCCTTATGTTGCATGAATTCAATCTCCATCTTTTAAACCTCGGTTCTCGAACAGTATTCCTCAATCATAGCACATTTAAACTCTTCCCAAGGCGTAGCATACGCCTCATTGATTCCTTACGCTTGGGCCATGGTATTCCACCATGTAAGCGCGCCATCAGAAAGCGTGCAAGAAGCAAACTTGGTTTTATTACCCTCCGAACAGTTGCTAACTCGGAATACTGATTCAAGTTTCTCGAACCATCTGGTGAGACCAACCGGTCCCTCGGTGCCACTGAAGTTATGCAGTTTGTAGCTCTGGAATTCCTTGTAAGTACACCCATTTCGAACGGGTGGGATAACTGGTGGTGGTGGCGGTGGAACTTGAAAATTTCTTTCTGCTAGGGCTGCAGCGACCCGTTCGTTGATCATGTCCTCAATCTGGGCGGCGGTAGGTGTGGATCTTCCGTTAGCCATGGTATTCTAAACAAAAATTTTGACTCAAGTCAAAATCCAAGTATGCAAGTAGTAATAATACAGTATATAGTGACCAACATGGAATCAAAACATCACATGTTATTAAATAATGCATATAGGTACAAATACCACAGAATCATCGTACATCAATGTAAATAGAACATTGTGCAAGAATTAAATAACGCAAAGTTCCATTCATTAATAATAATAAGTTTCATACATCTGAATAAGTTCGTACAATACATATGAAATACATGAAACTATATCTAGATTACATCATGAAATCTAAATACAAGGTCCTACGGTGAAGGCAGGTGAACTGCTCCTCGAGCCAACTGCTCCTCGAGCTCAGTGACTCGAGCTCGGAGAGTCTCAATTTCCCTCATCAGTTCCTCGTTAGAGGGAGCTAGTGGGGCAGGCGGTGCAGGTGGGCGGGTGGTGCCGGTGGTGCCGGTGGTGCTGATGTAAATGGTCCGGCTCCGAATGTAGACGGTACGTCCCTAGATGTAAGTGGTCCGTATCTAAATCTAGGTGGTACGGTTCCAGGAATAGTCAATACGTAACGGGGAACCTTACGTATCTGTGGGTCGGCAGGGTATGGCACAACTCGTTTACGAGCAGTAACCCTACGACAATGGCCAAATGCGTCAGTAAAAGCACGACCTCCATTCACCCCTGGAATGACGGTGCCGTCAAAACGGCACCGCTTCTTCGGCGGGGTGGAGGGTGCCTGAATAGGTCTATCAGTAGGATCCTCATCATCGCTGGAGTCGTCTGATGATGAAGAATCGACGGATGATGAGTTATCCGAATCGTGTGGTGGTGACACTGGTGGCTGAGCTGGTAATCCGAAGCGTCCAAAGGCGGCCAACATCTGTCTGTGTCTGCCTGGCGGAATCACGACTAAACGTCCGTCGGTAGTGCGTCGGCAAGGCGTGCGCATGTGGTTACGAAACGGCCCTTCTCCGAACTCCGCGGGGATCTCAATACCACCAATGCGGGGCTGTGACCTCGAGGGTCCGGGAGCAGACACTGGGGCAGGTGCACTAGTACCAGCTCCAGAAGTAGAAGCGCCGGGATCACTAGTGGGTGTCGGGGCCGGTGTATCGGTAGTAGCAACAGCAGGTGTAGCAGTAGGTAGGGCGACGGGGTCTGAGTCTGTACTGCCCAAAATGCCAGTAGGTGGAACATCCGACATCTGAACAAGGAAAAATAAATTTTCCATGTCAGTATGTCATAAAGCAAGCAATTAATAGGCCAACAGTTTAAATCATGTATAACAATAACTAGCATGGCAATAACAGCAATTCGTATGAAAGTAGCATGCAATCAAAAGCAAGTAGCATCATGCAGTAGTGATATCATGTAGTAGCATACGGCATATAGCAGAAAAAGTAAGCATTAGCATGTAGTAAGCTCAGCGGAAACAAGTAAACTAGCAAGTTGTAGATTAGTCATATTAGTGAATCCTACTCGGGTCGGTCTTAGACTCACTAATACAACCTAATTCCCTACAACCAATGCTCTGATACCAAATGTGACGCCCCGTACTAAATCATCATGTACGGACCATCAACAACAGGATCATTACAAGGTTAAGTACTATATGCGTTTTCAAAACAGAGTTTGCATTCATTAATAAAAGGTGACGTCATAACTAACGTCAAATGTTTTACAATCCAAAAGCATGCTTCGCTAAGTAGAAGCAATAAATAAGTGTACGTGACCCCAAAGATCGTTACAAAACATAGTTTCAAAAGAAAAAATAAGTTTGAATGCAAGATAAGTAGTCATGCGATAACAACTCTAAGCAGCGGGTTCTACAGCACGACTAGTACACAGCGGAAGCAACCTCAAGCACCTGAGAAATACATGCTTAAAAACGTCAACACAAAGGTTGGTGAGCTATAGTTTAAGTATAACAGTATGTAAGGTAGGCCACGAGATTTCAGTGCTACAAAAAGCGTTTCAAAACAGTATGATAAAGTATATGTTAACCGTGGGCACTTGGTAACTAACTTAACGTTTATACCCCCTGAAAGTACACTTGGCAAGTGCGTATGTCTACGAAGTATTAAACACTCGTTAAATGCTAGCACTACTAGCCCGAGTGGGGATGTCAAACCCTATGGATCCATATCTAAGATTCGCGTTCACGGTTCAAAAACCAATGATTAAACGTTACCGAGCTAAAGGGAATGTTTATGCCGTTGTATAACCCACACATATATAAGTTTAAGTACTCATGCCTAGTATGTAAAACATAAAATCCGCATGTATTCTCAGTTCCTAAAATAAGTTAAAGTAAAAAGGGAATGCTATAACTCACAATGACAATGTAGTCGTAAAGTCGGTTCGGAAAAGGTGTGCAAGTAATCGGTCCGAAGGTCCTCAATGTAGTGACCCGAACTTTTCCATGTTTATATATATTAATTGAGATTGATATTTACATGATTAAATGTTTCCAACATGTTAAGCAATCAAACTTGTTAAGACTTGATTAATTGAAATAGGTTTCATATAGACAATTGACCACCCAAGTTGACCGGTGATTCACGAACGTTAAAACTTGTAAAAACTATATGATGATATATCTATGGTTATATATATAGTTAACATGATATTATGATATGTAAACATATCATTAAGTATATTAACAATGAACTACATATGTAAAAACAAGACTACTAACTTAATGATTTTGAAACGAGACATATATGTAACGATTATCGTTGTAACGACATTTAATGTATATATATCATATTAAGAGATATTCGTACATCATAATATCATGATAATATAATAATTTAAAATCTATTTTGATATTATAAACATTGGGTTAACAACATTTAACAAGATCGTTAACCTAAAGGTTTCAAAACAACATTTACATGTAACGACTAACGATGACTTAACGACTCAGTTAAAATGTATATACATGTAGTGTTTTAATATGTATTCATACACTTTTGAAAGACTTCAAGACACTTATCAAAATACTTCTACTTAACAAAAATGCTTACAATTACATCCTCGTTCAGTTTCATCAACAATTCTACTCGTATGCACCCGTATTCGTACTCGTACAATACACAGCTTTTAGATGTATGTACTATTGGTATATACACTCCAATGATCAGCTCTTAGCAGCCCATGTGAGTCACCTAACACATGTGGGAACCATCATTTGGCAACTAGCATGAAATATTTCATAAAATTACAAAAATATGAGTAATCATTCATGACTTATTTACATGAAAACAAAATTACATATCCTTTATATCTAATCCATACACCAACGACCAAAAACACCTACAAACACTTTCATTCTTCAATTTTATTCATCTAATTGATCTCTCTCAAGTTCTATCTTCAAGTTCTAAGTGTTCTTCATAAATTCCAAAAGTTCTAGTTTCATAAAATCAAGAATACTTTCAAGTTTGCTAGCTCACTTCCAATCTTGTAAGGTGATCATCCAACCTCAAGAAATCTTTGTTTCTTACAGGAGATTATCATTCTAATACAAGGTAATAATCATATTCAAACTTTGGTTCAATTTCTATAACTATAACAATCTTATTTCAAGTGATGATCTTACTTGAACTTGTTTTCGTGTCATGATTTTGCTTCAAGAACTTTGAGCCATCCAAGGATCCATTGAAGCTAGATCCATTTTTCTCTTTTCCAGTAGGTTCATCCAAGGAACTTAAGGTAGTAATTATGTTCATAACATCATTCGATTCATACATATAAAACTATCTTATTCGAAGGTTTAAACTTGTAATCACTAGAACATAGTTTAGTTAATTCTAAACTTGTTCGCAAACAAAAGTTAATCCTTCTAACTTGACTTTTAAAATCAACTAAACACATGTTCTATATCTATATGATATGCTAACTTAATGATTTAAAACCTGGAAACACGAAAAACACCGTAAAACCGGATTTACGCTGTCGTAGTAACACCGCGGGCTGTTTTGGGTTAGTTAATTAAAAACTATGATAAACTTTGATTTAAAAGTTGTTATTCTGAGAAAATGATTTTTATTATGAACATGAAACTATATCCAAAAATTATGGTTAAACTCAAAGTGGAAGTATGTTTTCTAAAATGGTCATCTAGACGTCGTTCTTTCGACTGAAATGACTACCTTTACAAAAACGACTTGTAACTTATTTTTCCGACTATAAACCTATACTTTTCTGTTTAGATTCATAAAATAGAGTTCAATATGAAACCATAGCAATTTGATTCAATCAAAACGGATTTAAAATGAAGAAGTTATGGGTAAAACAAGATTGGATAATTTTTCTCATTTTAGCTACGTGAAAATTGGTAACAAATCTATTCCAACCATAACTTAATCAACTTGTATTGTATATTATGTAATCTTGAGATACCATAGACACGTATACAATGTTTCGACCTATCATGTCGACACATCTATATATATTTCGGAACAACCATAGACACTCTATATGTGAATGTTGGAGTTAGCTATACAGGGTTGAGGTTGATTCCAAAATATATATAGTTTGAGTTGTGATCAATACTGAGATACGTATACACTGGGTCGTGGATTGATTCAAGATAATATTTATCGATTTATTTCTGTACATCTAACTGTGGACAACTAGTTGTAGGTTACTAACGAGGACAGCTGACTTAATAAACTTAAAACATCAAAATATATTAAAAGTGTTGTAAATATATTTTGAACATACTTTGATATATATATGTATATATTGTTATAGGTTCGTGAATCAACCAGTGGCCAAGTCTTACTTCCCGACGAAGTAAAAATCTGTGAAAGTGAGTTTCATTTGCCCTTTTACCCTTTATATTTTTGGGCTGAGAATACATGCGAAATTTTTATAAATGTTTTACGAAATAGACACAAGTAATCGAAACTACATTATATGGTTGAATGATCGAAGCCGAATAGGCCCCTTTTTGCTTGGTAGCCTAAGAATTAGGGAACATCACTAATATTGAGAATTAGTGCACGCCTAATTGACGTGAATCTTAAAGATAGATCTATCGGGCCTAACAAACCCCATCCAAAGTACCGGATGCTTTAGTACTTCGAAATTTATATCATATCCGAAGGGTGTCCCGGAATGATGGGGATATTCTTATATATGCATCTTGTTTATGTCGGTTACCAGGTGTTCACCATATGAATGATTTTTATCTCTATGTATGGGATGTGTATTGAAATATGAAATCTTGTGGTCTATTATTATGATTTGATATATATAGGTTAAACCTATAACTCACCAACATTTTTTGTTGACGTTTTAAGCATGTTTATTCTCAGGTGATTATTAAGAGCTTCCGCTGTCGCATACTTAAATAAGGACGAGATTTGGAGTCCATGTTTGTATGATATTGTGTAAAAACTGCATTCAAGAAACTTATTTTGTTGTAACATATTTGTATTGTAAACCATTATGTAATGGTCGTGTGTAAACAGGATATTTTAGATTATCATTATTTGATAATCTACGTAAAGCTTTTTAAACCTTTATTGATGAAATAAAGGTTATGGTTTGTTTTAAAATGAATGCAGTCTTTGAAAAACGTCTCATATAGAGGTCAAAACCTCGCAACGAAATCAATTAATATGGAACGTTTTTAATCAATAAGAACGGGACATTTCAGTTGGTATCCGAGCGTTGGTCTTAGAGAACCAGAAAATTTGCATTAGTGTGTCTTATCGAGTTTGTTAGGATGCATTAGTGAGTCTGGACTTCGATCGTGTTTTCTTTAAAAATGATTGCTTAACATTTTTGTTGGAAACTATATATTTTTAACATATGAATATTATGTGATATATTAATCTCTTATCGTGTTTGATATTATGTGATAGATGTCTACCTCTAGAACAAGTCCCATTGACTCACCTAATAATAATGAAGAGTCAAATGTAAATTGGAATGATTCGTGGACTGATTCACAAGTTCCCGAAGAGGAACCGGAAGAAGAGTCGGAACCGGAAGAAGAATCGGAACCGGAAGAAGAATCGGAACCGGAAGAAGAAATAGAACCGGTGGGGGAAATAATAAAACGGTTAAGTAAAAAAAAGAATCCTCAACCAACCGACCAAGGTTAATTATGGTCAATGGTGTTTCCGCCAAGGAAGCAAAATATTGGGAGGATTACCAATTCTCCGATGAATCGGATTCCGACGAGAATTCCGATGATGTTATAGAAATTACCCCAACTGAATTTAAAAAGGCAAAAGAAAATAATAAGGGAAAAGGCATAAAAATAGAGAAATCTAATTCCAACCCCGATGAACTTTATATGTATCGTCAACTCCCGAAGTCCTTAAGTTGTAACAATGACCCGGGAACCTCTAAACCACCAGGTTTTTCTAAACCAATGTGGAAAATTACGGCTCGTATTAGGGGAACATCATATATCCCTAGAAACTTGGCAAAACGAACCAAAACCGAAGAAGAAGAAACGAGCGAGTCGGAATAAGATAGTTGTATTCGTGTGGTGTAATATATGTAATATAGTGTGCTTATGCTTTATGATATATGTAAAAATTGCTTGTATTAATAAGTATTTTTTTATGAATCTAACTCTTGTCTATTTTACAGTTTAAAAACACAAAATGGATAGACAACCCAATATTTTAAGAGACCTACCCGGAGACATGATTGATGAAATCTTGTCTAGAGTCGGTCAGAATTCCTCGGCACAACTATTTAAGGCGAGATCAGTTTGTAAGACATTCGAAGAACGTTCCAAGAATGCCTTGGTTTATAAAAGGCTTTCGTTCGGAAGATGGGGGATATCACATTGGGAAATCCATAAGTTACGATGTGTTTACTTTGACGCATATATTGCGGGGAACCCAAATGCTATTTTACGCAATGGGTTAAGAAATTATTTTGACTCAATATATCCGAATATTGGACTTCGTGATTTAGAAAAAGTGGCTAACATGCAACATAAAGAAGCATGTTATGCTTACGGATTAGTAATGTTCGCTTCTCACCAAAGTGAGAACAAGAACATCGGGCTACAACTATTAAACAAAACGTTCCCACAAGTGACGGAGTCGGTAATTGGGGTAAGAAATGAGGTTTTTAGATTGTTACGGGACTGTTGGACATTACGTAACCCTCGTCCCTTTGACGACGTTACAACACGCTGTCTTATCAACGGCCATAACGGTTATGTTCCACAAGACCAAGGATGGGAAGTAGTCCTAGTAAAACCAGAATGCATGACTTGTTTCTGGACGTATGAATTACGTGTCTTTATTGCCTTTGCTGAACGACTTGTGTACTAGCTAGAATTATCTTCACAACCATCTTGTATCAAATTTATTGTGTGCTATATTTCATGCTATATGTAAAATAAGCGGTATTGTAAGTTTGTAAAATGTTGTGTAAAAGTTTGAACGCGAAATATTATTATAATCAGTTTTTCATATAGAATTGTAGTAGTTGAATTGTATATTAGCTACTAAGTATGAACTTAACGGGTAGGTACTACCCGAATTTAAACTTATAAAACGCTAATATGAAGAAAAAGCTTTTATAAATGAGTTCATATTATGCTACGAAATACTATTAACTACTCTTAATATTCTGTATGATTAACTTGTTCCATTTAACTATTTTGAAGGAAAATGGCACCGACTACTCGACACACCGTGAATATGAATGAAGAGGAATTCCGTACTTTTCTAGCTTCAAACATAGCCGCAGTACAGGCTGCTCTACATACCAACAATAACCTTGGATCTAGCAGTACAGGAAATCGTGTAGGATGCACCTACAAAGAATTCACTGCCTGCAAACCTTTGGAATTTGATGGAACCGAAGGACCAATCGGATTGAAACGGTGGACCGAGAAGGTCGAATCGGTGTTTGCCATAAGTAAGTGTACTGAAGAGGACAAAGTGAAGTACGCTACGCATACCTTCACAGGTTCTGCGTTAACATGGTGGAATACCTATCTAGAGCAAGTGGGACAAGACGATGCGTACGCACTACCGTGGTCAGCATTCAAGCACTTGATGAACGAGAAGTACCGTCCCAGAACCGAGGTCAATAAGCTCAAGACAGAACTTAGAGGGTTACGAACCCAAGGATTTGATATTACCACGTACGAAAGATGATTCACAGAATTGTGCCTATTGTGTCCGGGAGCATTCGAAGATGAGGAAGAGAAGATCGACGCGTTTGTGAAAGGATTACCGGAAAGAATCCAAGAAGATATAAGTTCACACGAACCCGCCTCCATACAACAGGCATGTAGAATGGCTCACAAACTAGTGAACCAGATTGAAGAAAGAATTAAAGAACAGACTGCTGAAGAGGCCAATGTGAAGCAAGTCAAAAGAAAGTGGGAGGAAAACGGTGATAAGAATCATCAATACAACAACAACAGCAATTATAACAATAATCGCAACAACTATCCTAACAATCGCAACATCAATCGCAACTACAACAAACGGCCCAACAACAACAACAACAACAACAACAACAACAACAACAACAACAACAACATCAACCACAACAATCATCTTAACAACAATAATTACCGCAACAACAACAACAATCAGAAGCAGCTATGCCAAAGGTGTGAAAAGTATCACTCGGGGTTCTGCACCAAATTTTGCAACAAGTGTAAAAGAAATGGTCATAGCGCGGCGAAGTGTGATGTCTACGGACCAGGGGTTAACAAAACGAAAGGAACAAATGGTGTCGGAACGAGTAATGGCGGAGCAAGTAGTGTCGGAGCAAGTTATGCCAATGTAGTTTGTTATAAATGTGGAAAACCGGGCCACATTATTAGAAATTGCCCGAACCAGGAGAACACGAATGGACAAGGCCGCGGAAGAGTTTTCAATATTAATGCGGCAGAGGCACAGGAAGACCCGGAGCTTGTTACGGGTACGTTTCTTATTGACAATAAATCTGCTTACGTTTTATTTGATTTGGGTGCGGATAGAAGCTATATGAGTAGAGATTTTTGTGCTAAATTAAGTTGTCCATTGACGCCTTTGGATAGTAAATTTTTACTCGAATTAGCAAATGGTAAATTAATTTCAGCAGATAATATATGTCGGAATCGAGAAATTAAACTGGTTAGCGAAACATTTAAGATTGATTTGATACCAGTAGAGTTAGGGAGTTTTGATGTGATAATCAGTATGGACTGGTTGAAAGAAGTGAAAGCAGAGATCGTTTGTTACAAAAATGCAATTCGCATTATACGAGAAAAAGGAAAACCCTTAATGGTGTACGGAGAAAAAGGCAACACGAAGCTACATCTTATTAGTAATTTGAAGGCACAAAAACTAATAAGAAAAGGTTGCTATGCTGTTCTAGCACACGTCGATAAAGTACAAACTGAAGAAAAGAGCATCAATGATGTTCCCATTGCAAAAGAATTTCCCGATGTATTTCCGAAAGAATTACCGGGATTACCCCCACATCGATCCGTTGAATTTCAAATAGATCTTGTACCAGGAGCTGCACCAATAGCACGTGCTCCTTACAGACTTGCACCCAGCGAGATGAAAGAACTGCAAAGCTAATTACAAGAACTTTTAGAGCGTGGTTTCATTCAACCAAGCACATCACCGTGGGGAGCTCCTGTTTTGTTTGTCAAGAAGAAAGATGGTACATTCAGGTTGTGTATCGACTACCGAGAGTTGAACAAACTTACCATCAAGAACCGCTACCCACTACCGAGAATCGACGACTTATTTGATCAACTACAAGGCTCGTCTGTTTATTCAAAGATTGACTTACGTTCCGGGTATCATCAAATGCGGGTGAAAGAAGATGATATTCCAAAGACTGCTTTCAGAACACGTTACGGTCATTACGAGTTTATGGTCATGCCGTTTGGTTTAACTAATGCACCAGCTGTGTTCATGGACCTTATGAACCGAGTGTGTGGACCATACCTTGACAAGTTTGTCATTGTTTTCATTGATGACATACTTATTTACTCAAAGAATGACGAAGAACACGGTGAACATTTGAGAAAGGTGTTAGAAGTATTGAGGAAGGAAAAACTGTACGCTAAGTTTTCAAAGTGTGCATTTTGGTTAGAAGAAGTTCAATTCCTCGGTCACATAGTGAACAAAGAAGGTATTAAGGTGGATCCGGCAAAGATAGAAACTGTTGAAAAGTGGGAAACCCCGAAAACTCCGAAACACATACGCCAGTTTTTAGGACTAGCTGGTTACTACAGAAGGTTCATCCAAGACTTTTCCAGAATAGCAAAACCCTTGACTGCATTAATGCATAAAGGGAAGAAATTTGAATGGAATGATGAACAAGAGAAAGCGTTTCAGTTATTGAAGAAAAAGCTAACTACGACACCTATATTGTCATTGCCTGAAAGGAATGATGATTTTGTGATTTATTGTGACGCATCAAAGCAAGGTCTCGGTTGTGTATTAATGCAACGAACGAAGGTGATTGCTTATGCGTCTAGACAATTGAAGATTCACGAACAAAATTATACGACGCATGATTTGGAATTAGGCGCGGTTGTGTTTGCATTAAAGACTTGGAGGCACTACTTATATGGGGTCAAAAGTATTATATATACTGACCACAAAAGTCTTCAACACATATTTAATCAGAAACAACTGAATATGAGGCAGCGTAGGTGGATTGAATTATTGAATGATTACTACTTTGAGATTCGTTACCACCCGGGGAAGGCAAATGTGGTAGCTGATGCCTTGAGCAGGAAGGACAGAGAACCCGTTCGAGTAAAATCTATGAATATAATGATTCATAATAACCTTACTACTCAAATAAAGGAGGCGCAACAAGGAGTTTTAAAAGAGGGAAATTTAAAGGATGAAATACCCAAAGGATCGGAGAAGCATCTTAATATTCGGGAAGACAGAACCCGGTATAGGGCTGAAAGGATTTGGGTACCAAAATTTGGAGATATGAGAGAAATGGTACTTAGAGAAGCTCATAAAACTAGATACTCAATACATCCTGGAACGGGGAAGATGTACAAGGATCTCAAGAAACATTTTTGGTGGCAGGGTATGAAAGCTGATATTGCTAAATACGTAGGAGAATGTTTGACGTGTTCTAAGGTCAAAGCTGAGCATCAGAAACCATCAGGTCTACTTCAACAACCCGAAATCCCGGAATGGAAATGGGAAAACATTACCATGGATTTCATCACTAAATTGCCAAGGACTGCAAGTGGTTTTGATACTATTTGGGTAATAGTTGATCGTCTCACCAAATCAGCACACTTCTTCCCAATAAGAGAAGATGACAAGATGGAGAAGTTAGCACGACTGTATTTGAAGGAAGTCATCTCCAGACATGGAATACCAATCTCTATTATCTCTGATAGGGATGGCAGATTTATTTCAAGATTCTGGCAGACATTACAGCAAGCATTAGGAACTCGTCTAGACATGAGTACTGCCTATCATCCACAAACTGATGGGTAGAGCGAAAGGACGATACAAACGCTTGAAGACATGCTACGAGCATGTGTTATTGATTTCGGAAACAGTTGGGATCGACATCTACCATTAGCAGAATTTTCCTACAACAACAGCTACCATTCAAGCATTGAGATGGCGCCGTTTGAAGCACTTTATGGTAGAAAGTGCAGGTCTCCGATTTGTTGGAGTGAAGTGGGGGATAGACAGATTACGGGTCCGGAGATTATACAAGAAACTACCGAGAAGATCATCCAAATTCAACAACGGTTGAAAACCGCCCAAAGTCGACAAAAGAGCTACGCTGACCTTAAAAGAAAAGATATAGAATTTGAAATTGGAGAGATGGTCATGCTTAAAGTTGCACCTTGGAAAGGCGTTGTTCGATTTGGTAAACGAGGGGAATTAAATCCAAGGTATATTGGACCATTCAAGATTATTGATCGTGTCGGACCAGTAGCTTACCGACTTGAGTTACCTCAACAACTCGCGGCTGTACATAACACTTTCCACGTCTCGAATTTGAAGAAATGTTTTGCTAAAGAAGATCTCACTATTCCGTTAGATGAAATCCAAATCAACGAAAAACTTCAATTCATCGAAGAACCCGTCGAAATAATGGATCGTGAGGTTAAAAGACTTAAGCAAAACAAGATACCAATTGTTAAGGTTCAATGGAATGCTTGTAGAGGACCCGAGTTCACCTGGGAGCGTGAAGATCAGATGAAGAAGAAATACCCGCATCTATTTCCAGAAGATTCGTCAACACCTTCAACAGCTTAAAATTTCGGGACGAAATTTATTTAACGGGTAGGTACTGTAGTGACCCGAACTTTTCCATGTTTATATATATTAATTGAGATTGATATTTACATGATTAAATGTTTCCAACATGTTAAGCAATCAAACTTGTTAAGACTTGATTAATTGAAATAGGTTTCATATAGACAATTGACCACCCAAGTTGACCGGTGATTCACGAACGTTAAAACTTGTAAAAACTATATGATGACATATCTATGGTTATATATATAGTTAACATGATATTATGATATGTAAACATATCATTAAGTATATTAACAATGAACTACATATGTAAAAACAAGACTACTAACTTAATGATTTTGAAACGAGACATATATGTAACGATTATCGTTGTAACGACATTTAATGTATATATATCATATTAAGAGATATTCGTACATCATAATATCATGATAATATAATAATTTAAAATCTATTTTGATATTATAAACATTGGGTTAACAACATTTAACAAGATCGTTAACCTAAAGGTTTCAAAACAACATTTACATGTAACGACTAACGATGACTTAACGACTCAGTTAAAATGTATATACATGTAGTGTTTTAATATGTATTCATACACTTTTGAAAGACTTCAAGACACTTATCAAAATACTTCTACTTAACAAAAATGCTTACAATTACATCCTCGTTCAGTTTCATCAACAATTCTACTCGTATGCACCCGTATTCGTACTCGTACAATACACAGCTTTTAGATGTATGTACTATTGGTATATACACTCCAATGATCAGCTCTTAGCAGCCCATGTGAGTCACCTAACACATGTGGGAACCATCATTTGGCAACTAGCATGAAATATCTCATAAAATTACAAAAATATGAGTAATCATTCATGACTTATTTACATGAAAACAAAATTACATATCCTTTATATCTAATCCATACACCAACGACCAAAAACACCTACAAACACTTTCATTCTTCAATTTTATTCATCTAATTGATCTCTCTCAAGTTCTATCTTCAAGTTCTAAGTGTTCTTCATAAATTCCAAAAGTTCTAGTTTCATAAAATCAAGAATACTTTCAAGTTTGCTAGCTCACTTCCAATCTTGTAAGGTGATCATCCAACCTCAAGAAATCTTTGTTTCTTACAGTAGGTTATCATTCTAATACAAGGTAATAATCATATTCAAACTTTGGTTCAATTTCTATAACTATAACAATCTTATTTCAAGTGATGATCTTACTTGAACTTGTTTTCGTGTCATGATTTTGCTTCAAGAACTTTGAGCCATCCAAGGATCCATTGAAGCTAGATCCATTTTTCTCTTTTCCAGTAGGTTCATCCAAGGAACTTAAGGTAGTAATGATGTTCATAACATCATTCGATTCATACATATAAAACTATCTTATTCGAAGGTTTAAACTTGTAATCACTAGAACATAGTTTAGTTAATTCTAAACTTGTTCGCAAACAAAAGTTAATCCTTCTAACTTGACTTTTAAAATCAACTAAACACATGTTCTATATCTATATGATATGCTAACTTAATGATTTAAAACCTGGAAACACGAAAAACACCGTAAAACCGGATTTACGCTGTCGTAGTAACACCGCGGGCTGTTTTGGGTTAGTTAATTAAAAACTATGATAAACTTTGATTTAAAAGTTGTTATTCTGAGAAAATGATTTTTATTATGAACATGAAACTATATCCAAAAATTATGGTTAAACTCAAAGTGGAAGTATGTTTTCTAAAATGGTCATCTAGACGTCGTTCTTTCGACTGAAATGACTACCTTTACAAAAATGACTTGTAACTTATTTTTCCGACTATAAACCTATACTTTTCTGTTTACATTCATAAAATAGAGTTCAATATGAAACCATAGCAATTTGATTCACTCAAAACGGATTTAAAATGAAGAAGTTATGGGTAAAACAAGATTGGATAATTTTTCTCATTTTAGCTACGTGAAAATTGGTAACAAATCTATTCCAACCATAACTTAATCAACTTGTATTGTATATTATGTAATCTTGAGATACCATAGACACGTATACAATGTTTCGACCTATCATGTCGACACATCTATATATATTTCGGAACAACCATAGACACTCTATATGTGAATGTTGGAGTTAGCTATACAGGGTTGAGGTTGATTCCAAAATATATATAGTTTGAGTTGTGATCAATACTGAGATACATATACACTGGGTCGTGGATTGATTCAAGATAATATTTATCGATTTATTTCTGTACATCTAACTGTGGACAACTAGTTGTAGGTTACTAACGAGGACAGCTGACTTAATAAACTTAAAACATCAAAATATATTAAAAGTGTTGTAAATATATTTTGAACATACTTTGATATATATATGTATATATTGTTATAGGTTCGTGAATCAACCAGTGGCCAAGTCTTACTTCCCGACGAAGTAAAAATCTGTGAAAGTGAGTTTCATTTGCCCTTTTACCCTTTATATTTTTGGGCTGAGAATACATGCGAAATTTTTATAAATGTTTTACGAAATAGACACAAGAAATCGAAACTACATTATATGGTTGAATGATCGAAGCCGAATAGGCCCCTTTTTGCTTGGTAGCCTAAGAATTAGGGAACATCACTAATATTGAGAATTAGTGCACGCCTAATTGACGTGAATCTTAAAGATAGATCTATCGGGCCTAACAAACCCCATCCAAAGTACCGGATGCTTTAGTACTTCGAAATTTATATCATATCCGAAGGGTGTCCCGGAATGATGGGGATATTCTTATATATGCATCTTGTTAATGTCGGTTACCAGGTGTTCACCATATGAATGATTTTTATCTCTATGTATGGGATGTGTATTGAAATATGAAATCGTGTGGTCTATTATTATGATTTGATATATATAGGTTAAACCTATAACTCACCAACATTTTTTGTTGACGTTTTAAGCATGTTTATTCTCAGGTGATTATTAAGAGCTTCCGCTGTCGCATACTTAAATAAGGACGAGATTTGGAGTCCATGTTTGTATGATATTGTGTAAAAACTGCATTCAAGAAACTTATTTTGTTGTAACATATTTGTATTGTAAACCATTATGTAATGGTCGTGTGTAAACAGGATATTTTAGATTATCATTATTTGATAATCTACGTAAAGCTTTTTAAACCTTTATTGATGAAATAAAGGTTATGGTTTGTTTTAAAATGAATGCAGTCTTTGAAAAACGTCTCATATAGAGGTCAAAACCTCGCAACGAAATCAATTAATATGGAACGTTTTTAATCAATAAGAACGGGACATTTCACTCAACCTAAGTCAAATAGTACTAAGTCAGTAAATCGTCTTAATAGGTTTAAAAGTATGTAATTAAGGTCTTAAGGGATGTAACGACCCGCACTTTTTCGATCGTTCTATACTTATAAGATTAATATTTACATTAATTAAACCTTACCAACATGATAAGCAATCCAAATTGTCGAGATTTATATTTCCGAAAAGAGTTTACACAACGTTTGACCGTCTAGTTTGACCGATGATATCACGAACTATATAACATATGATAATTATACGTTTGTGTATATATATGTATATATACATATTTAACATGATCTAAGAATGTTTTAATATCTCATTTTGTATTAATAACAATAAGTTATAAGTATATTTTAAAACTACTAACTTAAGTTTTCAAAACGATAACTATACGTAATGTTTTTCGACGTAAATACTTATAACCTATATTACTTATACATGCATCGTATAGATATGTATTTTATCACTTTTAAAGGGCTTACATACATAAAATAATATAAGTATATTTACAAAAGATAGCTATATTTGAATCCTCGTTCCGTTTCCTCAAAGATTTCTATACGTATACCTAGAGTATATGTACCCGTATCATACGCAGCTTCTAGATGTATTTACTATTGGTATATACCAATAAAAATCTGCTCCTTAGTAGCCTTAAATGATTAAGAAACATGTAGAACCAACCATTTGTCAAGTAGCATGAATTATTTAGCAAGAAAACAAAGTTAGGTATTTTTTTTTCCTTTATAACCTAAAAACGTTTTTATGCATGCACACCATTTCTTCACCCCATTTTCTCATACTTACACTTCCATTTATCTCTCAAAATACTCTTAACTTCATACTTGATCATCTCCAAGCATTTTCCCCATTATTTAGCTTCAAAAACCTTACTTAATCACCATAAGAAAACCATATAAAAACACTTCAAGAAATCCTTCCAAGAACACAAACTTACTTCCAATCTTTCATCCAATTCCATCACCCTTTTGGTTCTAGCTTTTTACTCCTCTTTTACAGAAACCTTGTCCAAGGAATTTGAGGTAGAATCTATGTTCATAACCTTATTCGATTCATATATATATAGCTATCTTATTTTGTGGTATAAAATTTTAACAACAAGAACATAGTTTGAATGTTTTCAGACTTGTTTGCAAACTAAATAGATCCTTCTAACTTAACTTTTAAAATACTTCAAGACCTGTAATATATCATAAATATATGCTAATTTAACAAGGTATAACTTGGTTTTTCAAAGAACACCTTAAAAACTGAATTTACGACGTCGGAGTGCAACCGGGGGCTGTTTTGGGTTGGATAATTAAAAACCATCTTAAACTTTGAATTGGAGGTTTATTTTCTGGAAAAATGATTTTTACTATGAATATGATAACACATAAAAATTTCATGATTTAACTCAAAGTATAAGTATTTTTAGAAAAATAATCATTTAAGGTTGTTTACATGATGGAAAATGATTAACTTCATAAGTTTCACTAAAGTTTGACCTATGACCTGTGATTTCGAATACAAACTAAGGTATTTACAGTTCATAGTCTTAAAGAGGGACTCGATCCAAGGAAGTGACAAGTTGAATCAACGAAAACGGAGTTGTAACGAAGAAACTATGACTAAAACGAGATCGGATATCTAAGACTTGTTTAACTTCGGGATTAATTGGGAAAAATTAAATAAAATCACATATTTCTAAGATAACATGATATTTTATATATATGTACTTATAATTCAATTTTATATGGTTCAGGATCACCCGCAAACAACACGAGAAGATTAATCATAAGATCCCATGTTTGTACGCAACACGTCATTTGACAACACCGGTACTTTATGTACGCAACACGTCATTTGACAACACCGGTACCGTGGGTCAAGATTAATCTCGACCAATACATATACGATGGATTTTTATTTATTTCGTTAGGGGGTTTTATTTATTTCATTGCGGGTATATTAAACATCTAAAAATGAACCATTAAAATTGAATTACTAACAACGAACTGCTAACTACGGACTAAGGAATTATTCAAAGTATTAAAAGTATAACAAGTATATATATGTGACGTTTGTTTAAAAAGAAAAGGTATTGATATATTATATATGGATAGGTTCGTGATATCAACCGGAGACCAAGTCAAATTATATATATCTTCAAGACAACAGTGAGTATATAGTCCCACTTTTAAACTCTAAATATTTCGGGATGAGAATACATGTATTTTATGTTTTACGATATGGACACAAGTAACTGAAAAATATATTCTACGTTGAGTTGTACCACTGGCATACTTCCCTGTAGCTTGGTAACTGTTATTTACAGCGGTATTGTAAACGCGAATCCTGTTGATAGATCTATCGGGCCTGACAACCCCAACCGGACTGGACGACCAGTATTCAACGGTTGCACAGTACTTCGTTTCGTGACTACACTTGGTATGGTGTAGTAAGATTTCATAATAAAGGGAATATGCGACGTGATTAAATGTTAAGTATGGTTACCAAGTGCTCAACCACTTAGAATATTTTTATTAAAATGTTTATATATGAAATCTTGTGGTCTATATTTATATCGCTGCCGGCATTAAACCTATATCTCACCAACTTTATGTTGATGTTTTAAACATGTCTATTCTCAGGTGATAATTAGAAGCTTCCGCTGCATCATGTTGAATCTAAGCAGGATCTTGCGTACGCATATTTGTGTCAAAAATAAGACTGCATATCCAAGAACTTGTGTTGTAAAATATGCTAGAAATCGGGTTGTTATTATCATTTGTAAAGTTTGTAAGTCGAAGATTATCGCTAAACGATAATTATCTTTATTTTGTCCAAAGCTTGTATCAAAAATAAGGATCATGGTTTGTAATGTATAATATATGCAGTTTTTCTTTAAAAAAATGTCGCATATAGAGGTCAATACCTCGCAATGAAATCATACATTATCTAATACGTTCTTATGGTTAAGGACGGGTTATGACATGGGTCATCATCATTCATCATTAAACAAAAGGCGTAAAGTAGGTTTCGTTTATGAAAGTAGTTTAAAACAAAGTCTGACTTCAGTCAGTCACCACGGCTTCTACCCTTACTGATTTAAGGTGAGACCAGTGGCCATGGCTCCGTCTATGAGTCCCTTAAGTGTGGTAAAAATTCCAGAAGCAAACTCATCTTCGTTTGACCGTGGCGACGGTCTAAGTGCGAGTAGGTCAGAAATTTCTGCACAACGTTAAAGGACATAGTGACGATCGGAGGGCCATAAATCCCAAACCGTAACTTGTATTAATATGAGTCCTATATGAAAAGTTATCTACTCGAAAAGTTCTATCTAAAAATAAAGGTTAGAACAGCCCAGGTCTATTGGTCTGTTACAGAAACATTAGATCAGTAGCTTTTGGACAGAAACAGTAAGTTTAAAAGGGTTCCGGTGGTCTTGGTGCTTGATGTTCATCATGGTTCTCATCCTTGATGCATATAGCTTCAAGTGTACAACTCATTGATGTATCTACATCATCTTAACCAAGTCTTGACCATCATAACCCAAGTGCAAGTCTAAGACATGAAGCACAACTCACTTAAGAGTTGTATGAAGTTTGATGAACCAAAGTTACATCAAAGTCTTAGATCTAATACATACATGGACTTTAAAGCTAATAACAAGTTACAAACTTGAAAGTAAACTAACTAATCAAGATCTTAAAATGTAGAACATAGTTCTTAGTTAGATCTTGAAGATCCAAGACTCAAAAGTCTAGATCAAGCATAAGTATACAAGGTTATATTTAAAGAAAACTTATTTGTATGTTCTTGAACTTTCAAGGTTAACTTTTAGTTCAAGATTAATGAGATCAAGACTAACTTGTAGTACTTGACCATTTAAACTAATTACATGAAAGTATAGTGCAAGAAGAAGTAAACTAAGTAAACAAGTAAATTATTCATGGTTGTTCATACTTTAAAGATTCAAACCAAAGTTTGATCTTTAGAAAGTAAACTTTAAAGTTTACTTCATGAACTTCAACTATGAATTTAATCAACACATGAACTTGCAATCTTTTAAGAAAGTATATGTAGAATCATAACTAGTAAGTTATGTTCTTGAGTGTTCTTGATAAATACAAGAAATAAGAAGAATCAAACTAGAAAGTTTATTCTTGGAAACTAGTAAAGAATAACTAACAATTACATGTAACAAACTAACAACAAGTAATCAAACTACAAATAACAAAAGATGATGATGATTGTGGGGTGTTTGAATTCGGTTTTAATCAAGAAAATAAGAAGAGAAAAACTCAAGTTACTTACAATATTAAGAAAGAAAAGAGAGAAAAAGTTGAGAGAATTATGAGAGGTAAGTTTGAAGTGAAGTGTGAGAGTGAGTTTGCAAGTAATGAAGTAGTAAAAAAAAAAATTTGAATCCCCTAATAGCCAAAGAGGCCGACGGCCAGCTGCACACAAGAGGGAGGAAGCAATTGTTTGATGGTTTCAAGCATGAAGTTGTCCTTAAAGGTGGTTACTAGATGGTTGTTTATGGGAACTAGTTGTAAGTATAATGTAGTTTGATTCTTTACTAAGTTAACTAACTAGTTACCATTTAATTGATACTTACACTTTGAAAGAGTGGGCTAACTAAGCCCACTTAAAGGTAGGGTGGGCTTACAAGTCTTAATTCATGAGTCCATTAAATAATCAAAGCCCAAGTTCAATTAATTAACAATTAAACCCAATTAAAGCCCAAGTAACTAACTAATAGCCTTAGTTAATTAAAATGATTAATAAAATTAATCATGAATGTAAATAATATCTAGAAATATTATTCGTGAAGTTTCGTGTGTCACAAAGACGTTTCGGGCACTTAATAGTCAAGTACGGGCAATCATGGCAACATGTAAATGTAATCACATACATTCGTTTAATCACACGCATTAATAATAATAATTATTAACAAATAAAAGTTGGAATTTCCAGGGTCGTTACAATTATACTTATTCTTCCAAACCCATTTAAGATCAACGACTTTAACACCATTCGGCTTCGTTACCAACTTCCAAACGTCTAACTGATGAAATTATTGAATCTCTTCTTGCATGGCCATTACCCAGTCAACATGCTTCAAAGCTTCTTTCGTTGTCTTAGGCTCAATTTTGGAAATATGACATGCATACTCGAAGAATGCAGCAGCAGTTGTCATATGAGTATCAACTTGGCCATCAAATTGAACTTGTCTTCTTGTTCGAACATACTTATTTGGATCGCCAATAATATTTTCTCTATGATGAGCAGCTGTAGTTTTGGGAACTGGTTGTGCAGGAACTGGTTGTGCAGGAACAGGTATATTATGATGTAGATTTGTAGTGTCACCCATATCTTCAGGATTTTCTGAACTTTCACTTGAAATATCAGATCCGCAGGTATCGTAAATGGGATCTTGATCAGATTCTTGAAGTGATTCAACAACATATGGAGTAGGATCAAGAGATTGAATAGGTGCAGACACTACTGGCACATTCTGTAAATCAAACAACATTTGTAATTCTAATTCGTTCTCCACATAATTCGGAGCAAGATTAAATGAGTCAATCAGCTCATCATAGTTGTAAATCCATGGATGGCTCCTTGGAGTAGCTTTCTGCTGGTTTCTCTGAACATCAACTTCAGACCATTCTTCCACACATCTGGTTTCATTGTTGAAGACTCGCTTGTTAGGAGAACTATTCCCTAAAAATACGCCGGCAACTACTTTAGCATCAAACTTAGTTCCTGGTTTTCTCTTCAATATGGTACAAGGTGCACCAAATGGTTCTAGATGTTTCAGGGTAGGTTTTCTTCCATGCAACAGTTCATAACAAGTCTTACCCAAACACTTAACTATCAAAACCCGATTCATTGTGTAATACGCATTTGCAACAGCCTCTCCCCAAAAATGAACATGTAGTGATGAGTCAGCTAGCATGGTTCTAGCAGTCTCAATCAAAACCCTATTCTTTCTTTCTGCAACACCATTCATTGGAGGAGCATATACAGAACTAAACTGCATATTGATACCCTTTTCGATACAGAAACCTGCAAGATACTGATTTTTAAATTCTGTGTCATTGTCGCAACGAATCTTTCTCACTTTTAGATTAAAACCTTTTTCTAATCTATTGATTAGCACCTTCAAGTTCTCAAAAGTCTCAGACTTTTCTTTCAAGAATATAACCCAAGAAAATCTTGAATAATCATTAGTTACAACCAGACAGTACTTACTTCCATCAATGCTTTCAAAACGGATTGGACCGAAAAGATCCATATGCAATAGTTCAAGTGGAGTAGAGATTGGATTGTACTTAACCATCTTATTTGCTTTCCTGCTCTGTTTACCCTTCTTACACGGAACACATATTCCTGGAATTTGAAAAGATCAAAGATCTACACCTTCCACAAGATTATTGTGAATGAGATGATTCATTTTCTGAAAACTTAAATGACCCATGCGTTTGTGCCATATGATAGACTCTTGTTCAGTTGCCTTAGAAACAAAGGCTTGATGATATTCAGTAGTTGAAGTAGCAACATTCATATCCAGGATGTACAAACCAACTTGTCTTGGAGCCTTCATTAAAAATCATATCAGGTGGGATCACAAATTCTGGTTTCAAAATGTAGCTGTATTCATCATCAAAGGCTACTTTGAAGGATTTCTCACAGACCTGCGAAACCGATAACAAATTTTTTGCAAGCTCTTGAAAATAATTCACTTTATCGAAGCTGACTTTCTCATTCCTTAATAAACCCTGAGCGATAATGTGACCACCTTTATCTCCAGTAAAAGAAACATAACCTCCCTTAATAGGATGAACATTTGAATGAAGAGATAGTTGTCCTGTCATATGTCTCGAAGCGCCACTATCTACTATCCAGGTGTTATTTGCAGATACCCTGGTTCCCTGCATATCACATTAAGAGAATTAATTGATAATGGGAACCCACGCCCGAACGGCAGTAGGTTGTCCATTAACACCCATAGCTTGAAATTCCATCCATTTCCCGTTTGAGTTAGGAGGAATCTCATCATTTGAAACCACAAACTTAGTAAATTTGGAAGGAGAGATGTCATGCTTTTGGTGGCTGACATTCCTCTCTGAATCTGAGTGATTCATCCGTGGTCTGATTCGAGAAAAATATTTTTGACTACTTGCTTTTTATGAGGGTGACCCCATCTTTGGTTCAAAAGGTTTTTCTTGATCACAAGACCCGGTTACATTTTCCTCAAAACTTCTTTTCGGAATTTTACCTTTCACAGGTGAAACAGATCTATTGAAATTCTTTCTCTTAGAATCTCCATAAACAGCATTTGTCTTAAACCTCTTATCACGACTTTCATTTCTTACAAGTGAATTTGTTCTATGAACATAAGATGATCTAAAATTATCATGTGTCAAGTCAACCTTATGTCTAGTGGAATGAACTCTTCTAGGACAATAAGCAGTAATGTGTCCAAAAACAGCACAATTAAAACATTGACGAAACTCTCTATGTCCTCTAAATTGATACACCTTCTTAGTGTTTGAAGATGAAGGGTCTTGTGTTCTTACGAACACCTGAGAATCATTTGATTTTTCTCTTGCAACAGGCTTAGGAGTAACTGGAGGAACAGGTCTGTTAGCAAATCTAGGATTTTTTAAAATCTTAACAGGACCTTTTGGTGTTATTACCCTACTTCTCTTAAAATTATCTCCTAAACCAGTTTTCCTATCTTCCTCATGATCTAAAGTACCTTCAGCAGTATCATCAGAAGTTGTATTTTTAGTTGAGCTATATTTTTTATTCTTTTCAACATAATCTTCATAACTAGGAGGAATACAGTCTTCTGGTCTACCGTCAACTACATTTGCATTAACAAATTTGTTTTGAAAAGGTGGAGATGCAGATTTATATCCAATACCCTTACCCTTGGTGTCATTAATTTCTACCATTAATGCATTCCATTGTGACGCACTTGCCCAATATTTCATTTTAATTGAAATAGCTTCTAAATCAGCTTTAACGCATTCATTTTCTTTCTTTAGTTCATTGATTGTGTCAACACGTTTAATTAAAGCTTGATTTATGTCAAAGTTATAACATTTAAGATCGTGAAGTTGCTTTTTATAAACTTTGATCTGCTCTTTCAACTCGTTTTCAACCTTAGTGGTCACAAGGTTTGCTTGACATTTATCTTTCATATTCGCATAAGCCTTGGTTAAATTATCTATTGTTATTTTAGATTCAGCACATTTAACACATTCACTATCAGTAGATGGATCAGAAGATACCTGTTGAGCATTATTTGATGAAGAAGTCTCAGCCATAAATGCAAAGTAACTTGTCTTCTTCCCATCATCGAACTCATCTTCTGATTCTGATGAATCTGTAAGAAACTCTTATGTATCAGCATCTTTTCCCAAATGAATCTGTTCAAGTCTGTTCCAAATATCTTTAGCTCTTGTTAACCCAGAAACTTTCTCAAGATCACTTTTTGATAAGCACATCTTTAGTAAGTCTACTGCCTGCTTGTTCAGTGCTTCAAAATTAGTTTGATCTGCTCCCGTATGATCAGCTTTATCTTCGACCTTTGAATCTGAATTCTTGTCTGAATCATCATCTTCTGAATTTGTACTCTCAAGATCTAAACCTTCACCCATTAGAACTAACATCTCCAGCTCTACATCTATCATTCTACCCCATTCATCTAGTTCTTTATCAGTATCAAAGAATGTCTCTTCTCTTTGATCAACTTCAAGACTATCTTTAAACATTGAGGTATCACCATATCTATCCTTCCAGATGTTGAAGTAATAGTCCTCTGACGATGTTGGTGAAACACTTCCTGATTCAGGTGTACGAGGAACTGAATCACGTGCTTTCTTGAATTTGTCTTTAACTTGTTTCTGAATCTTCTCTTTCTGAATAGTTCGTGACAATTCTTCAGCTTTTTCAGCACGATCAGTTAACTTCTCAATTAGACTTTGATTAGTAACACAGTTTGTTTCAACTTCAGTGATCTTTGCCATGTTGGCTTTAGGTTGTTGCTCATTCACATTCAATTTGATTGACCAGTCATCATCATCTCCATGAATGACAACTAGAGCTTTGTTAGGACCTTCATTAGTTTCTACATCATTCCCTTTGTCAGTGATGTATATCTCTCACTTTGTTGATTGACTTTGGGAACTAACGCGATTATAGTTATGATTCCTGAAAGGATTATGATTACCCTGCTTCTTTTGTTTTATAAACTGTCTAAAAAAATGACCTAACTCTCCACAGTTGTAACAAGTAACAGTATTCATATCAAAAATCAGTTTTGTATCCTTAGTCAGACTGATTGGTTTCCCAGTTCTCTCTTCATAATCTCTAGCTCTTCTCACAAGATTTGTTATACCCCACATTATATCCATCTTTTCTGCTTCATCCTTATCGAGTTGTTGATAGTCTTCTGTAGTTAGATAAATATTTCCCACACGACCATCAAGATAATTATCATAAGAATTCAGAAGATTTGACAATAGAGCTATGTCTACATGAATCTTCTCCTTTCCCACTTTTCTTATGTTTTCAATCTTGAGTGCAGATAAAACTTCTATAGCAGATGGTGTAGATGACTCTGTTGTATTTGAAGTAGGCTGTGATTGAGTGCTGAGTGAACATGGTGAAACTTGTGGCGAATAGGAAGGTTGTTGTGTACTTGGAGTTGTAACATTCAAACCATACATGTTTTGATTGTTTGTTACAAAAGCAGTCTGAAATGGAGCATGAGCAGATTTAGTGCGTGTATATCCCGTTGGATAATACATCTTGGTGTCTTGAATTTTCTTAGACTTTTTCATTTTGTTCAATAGCTCTAATTCCTCTTCTTGAAGTCTTGCAATAAACGAGTTCACCGTAGCAGTAGCTAGTTCTCCACTAGTTTTCATAGTCCGGACAAAACCATTCCATTCCAATGGAAGTGCTCCAGCTAAACATACCACTTTATTTTTTTCTTCATTCGTTACATCATGCTTATGCAATTCAGCTACCAAATGATGATATCTTTCAACCAAATCTGTAATAGATTCTCCAACTTGCCAGTGAAAGCGATCAAACACAGCTTTCAACTCTAAACCCTTCCGAGCTTTGTAAGCTGTATTTCCTTCATTGAATGTACAAAGTGCTTCCCAAATCTTGAACGAATTATCATGACAGAGAAACTGATGAAAAACCGAACCATCAAGAGCACTTGTCAAGTTACAGTACATTTTCTTCTCCAAGTTATACTCATCACGTTCTTCCGAAGGCATATTATGCAGAGTGTATAACTCATTTGTAACAAGTGAACGTGGCCATTGAAATTATGATTCAATACACTTCCACAGTTTCGTATCTTGACCATCGGACTAAATCTTAAATCTAGACTTCCACGTAGAGTAATTATCCATATTCATCAATCTTGGACATTTTGTACCACTCCCAGATTCACTTTCAGTAAGGAGTAATCGTTGAGTCATATTTGTAATACTCTGAACTAACGGTGCAGCCAATGCATAGTCGTTTGAATTATATATCTTGATAATTTTACCAAACATGTAAACAGTGCGGTTTAGTACTCAGTCGTATGAGTCACAAAATGATCTACCTCAAACGTACGTGTCACACACTCAGACGTACGTGTGACTTTAGCAACCAAAAGAACTAACACAAAACCTCAAATGTGCGAGTAATGATCAACCGTGTGATCAGTAATGCGTGTCACAAGTCAATCGTGTGATCACTCATGTGATCAGACTAGTCACTTAACCTAAACTAGGTTATGCTAAACCGTGCGGACAAGTTTACGAGTGATGCTCAGACGCTTGAGTGAGTATTCATCAGGTGACCCACTCGTGTGAATAGATGTATACCCTAAATCACTCTAAAACCCTAGAAAATGATGTTAAACAACAATTTCTTTGTCCACAAGCTAGATTAGCACTAAACTAACATAAACACACTCTCTAATCACTATTACAAACGTAAAAATGATAACTTTTTGATCCAAAACCCTCTAAACTCTAAAACCCAAAAATATAAGCTCTAAATCACTAAAAATCACTAGGATGATGTTGAAATCTCAACCAACGCTCTGATACCAATGATGACACATGACTAGGAACTTCGAAATCAACAGATTTAACTCACACAATGGTGGAATAGTGAATCAAACCCTCTAGTGAATAAGAAAATGCTTTTTGGGATTGTTTTAGTCAAACCACAACAATGATTGTGTGATTAGATCAACACCTAGAGCTATTATTCACCTTTTGCAAGGATTTAGGCTGAGAGAGAATCGAACTGGTTACGAGATCTGAGTGATTGTGTAAAATGAGAGGCTTAACCTAAAATGAAGAACATAAACACAATATATACCCCTGCTGATGAGTCAACCACACGAGTCATGTCTCACTCGTACGAGTGGACAGACTCAACTGTACGGGTGATCACTCATTGTGTATGTGTACACAATTAGGTTTGTGACTCAGCTCAGTACACTCGTGCGTATGAGCTTGTCAGCCGTACGAGTGAGGATTCACTCGTACGTTTGACTGAGTCTAGATAGTCAAACTTCTATATCCAGTTCATGCAGTACCTGTAATTGTATATAAACATAGATAGGATAACAAAGAGCGATCATGGTAACCTACATACTGAAGTACCTGCAATGGACGTGGGATAGATGTCTAGGGACTTATGTAAAATGCATCAACAAATACACACTTTTGTACTTACATTTTCAAATGCTTTTATGTTGACACGAGTACTATATATACATATTGAGTTTGTACACAAAGCCCCTAGCTTGAATACTTTTATTACCATCGGGTAAGCACAATTTAGATGGATGGATCCGTTAGGTTAACAACCTCACCCTACTTTATAACTGTGGTGCATTTACTTAGAACATTAGATACACTCGTACAAGTGTATAACATTTTTATGGGGTAAAGGGGAGTATAGTGGATTCTATACTCTGGTCATTGCTAGTATCCAGGTGTTCATAGATTATGTAAATGTTTCGCAACTTGGAGTTGTACTTGTAAAATCTTGTGGTTAAGGAACTTAAACTATTTTCTGAATACTGTTTTTCAGATACTGTTTGCATTATTTTAAACCTGTAGAATCACCAACATTATTTGTTGACCTGTTTTGCATGTTTTATTCTCAGGTCCTTAAGAGGTAGACTTCCGCTGTAGTTTGATGCTTGGTCTGGCCGTGGATTCAGCATGATTATTAAAGACATTATTTATTATCGCATTTAAAACTTTTACAACTGTTTAAATACTGTTGGCTTGTGGTTACGATCACAACAGTGTTTCTATTTTAGGATTTATTGACTTATGTTTTGAAAGTCAACTTTTAATAAAATTAAATGCGATTTCTTTGAACGTCTCATATAGAGGGCGTAACTGTTAACTGTGGGACCTTGATTAACACGCCGTCAGATGGAAATTTGGTAGGGTGTTATAGTGTTGCAGTTTCGTGTTTGGATGAGATGGTTTGATTCCTCTACAGGGATAAGCCACAATCACTACTTCGTCGGTTCACAATATGTGCCAAAATTTAAGTTCAAGGTTGACAGTCTTAAGCGTTTTATTTTCCAAAGTCCTACGAACCGAACTACACACAGTCAGTGATGTGATGCATGCAAGACTAGCTGAAATTGAAGCCCAAAAGAAGACTGTAGAAGAACCGGCTAAGGAATGATCATTGGAGGGGATATTATTTTCAAAACCCACATCAATGGGAGATTGTTGACAATGTAATTGTTTAGTTTAGTGTCGTGTGGTTTTACCGTATGTAATAGTTAGTCATTTACTTTTTTACTATGGTTAATGTAACTAACCACTTGTAACATGGGAGGTTGTGATATATAAACAACCTCCCATCTATTGTGTATCTAGTTATCCATATTATTACAAGAAATATTACTTTCACTCCCTTGTTCTCTCTCGTGTGTTCTTACTTGTTCATAGACCCAAACCCACAAACACCATCACAAACCGTCGGTCTTGGCTAGATTAGGGACCAACACTTTAGACCTTACAGAGTAAGAAATTATTCATTTAAAACATAAGTTGCAACATTATGTGCTAGATGTGCATAATTATCATGAGTTAAAAAAGGTTTGAACGGTTGTTGACTTATGTAGACTCCTGCCAAAAACTGAGAAGTCAGAAGTGTATCATTTGCTTAATAGATTGATTCGTTCTATATTAACTCTTCCAGTTTCAACCGCGGAAAGTAAAAGACTTTCATATCAACAAAAATGTTAAAATAAGACAGTGTAGCAGCATGAGTGACAAGTTTTGTGTAATTCTTAGACATTGAGAGTGATATTGCAGAAAGATTTTCTACATATGAGATAATAGATGATTTCACTCTCAAGAAACGTAGGCGTTTCCGAATTCAAATGCCCAATATTTTTTTTAAATAACTTACTTTTAGTATATGTTTTATAAGTATTTAACTTATACAATTGTTTTAACCAAATTATTACTAATAATTGTTTAATCAATGAGACTACGAATCGACGTGACATGAATCAATCTATTTATTATTATTTTTGAAAAAACTTATCTATGAAGTATTACTATAACTCATATGTTCTAATATAAATAGTTTTATTTTCATTTTTTTCATAATAATTAACTGTTATGATGTGTATATGAAATTTTTTTAATTGATAGTTATTTATTGTGTAAGTTATCTCCCTTGTGATTCAAAGATTTTAATTGTCCATCATTTTGAATCAAGTCTGATAATCACTATAAATGAAAACTCTAAATGATGTGAAACAAGTATTGTATTCACCTTCTATATGAATAGATAAAAATATATATATTTAATTATTAGATAAATGTTCTAGATATAATTTAATGAGAGTATTGAAGAAAAATTAATGTTATTAATGATTAGGAGATAGTTTAAACTACGATTTTCGTTTTACTAAGAAACATTGACAAAAAAATACGTTGAATACTTAATGTAAATTGAAAAAAATTGACTTTTAAAGTCGTTGTAGTCCTTTGTTTTAGGCTTTCCTAGCTACTCGCTAAGGAGTTTGATTTATAAATTTTTGACCGTTAAATAAAACACAACATTACTTTACCTCTTAAGTCATTGTATGTTGTTAGTAACCAATGATCACTATTTGCACCTAAAACATGTGAAATATGTGGATGAGTTTACAAGAATTAATAAATTGCTAAAATTAGTTTAAGGTAAAAGTTTATTTATGGAATAATTATTTGAAAATGCATTGAACTTTCACCAAATTCGTATTGTATGCATCCAACTTTCAAATCTTCTATTGTATGTATTCAACTACTAAATCTCTACTATTGTATGCATTGAATTACTTATAGCTCAGGTAGCAGGTCAATATGCAGAAAAAGTTACATGGTTGGTTCTCCAATTTAACGTTCATTAATTTTTTCGTTAAGTTCCATTTTAAATTCATTAAAAAAAAATTAAAACCCCATTTAATCACCATACTTCATCTCCTCTTTATTTCTTTTTCTTCAATTGATGAAATTAAATCTTCATTTCTTTTCCTGCAATAATAGTTCGTTCAAAAATTGCTATGAACATCAAATCTTCAATTGATGAAATTAATCATGAATCCAATTCCTCAAGCATTCATAGTCAGTGATAAACACATTTTGATGAGGATTCACAACTAAAACAGCAATAAAATTTGGAAATCGAAGAAGACCACTAGCAACTTCTGCATATAGACTTTGAAGATCAAGGTTGAATTTTAGAGATTTTCAGATAACATAACCTGAATCAAAGTAGCTTGTAATCATCTTGTAAACACTCGAAACTGAATCATAGCATCTAAAACTCAACAATCTGGTCGAATTAAATTGTTGACCGAAGAACAATAAACTTTGACTTCTAGATCTGAAACAACTTTAGGGTTGTTAAATGAATCTGATGGTTGAAGTGTAGTGACTTGAACTTTTTCATGTTTATATATATTAAATGAAATTGATATTTACATGATTAAATGTTTCCAATATGTTAAGCAATCAAACTTGTTAAGACTTGATTATTTGAAATGACTGTCATGTAGATAATTGACCACCCAAGTTGACTGGCGATTCACGAACGTTAAAACTTGTAAAAACTATATGATGATATATATATGGATATATATATATATATATATATATATATATATATATATATATATATATATATATATATATATATATATATATATATATATAGTTAACATGATATTATGATAAGTAAGTATATCACTAGGTATATTAACAATGAGTTATATACATAAAAATGAGACTACTAAGTTAAGAAACTCGAAACGATATATATAACGATTATCGTTATAACAACGTCTTACTAAATACATATGTATCATATTAAGATATTGTTACACTATATTTAACATGATAAAATAATAATTATATATATCATTAAGTATATTAACAATGAACTACATATGTAAAACAAGACTACTAACTTAAGAATTTCAAAACAATATATATACATAACGATTATCGTTGTAATAGTATTTTAACATATATATAATGTTAAGATATATTCATACATCATGTTATCATGTTAACATAACAATTAACATCTCATTTAAGTATAATAACAATGAATTAATTACATTTAACAAGATCGTTAACTTAAAGGTTTCAAAACAACACTTACATGTAACGACTAACGATGACTTAACGACTCAGTTAAAATGTATATACATGTAGTGTATTTAGATGTATTAGTACACTTTTGAAAGACTTCAAAACACATATCAAAGTACTTCTACTTAACAAAAATCCGTACAATTACATCCTCATTCATTTTCATCAACAATTCTACTCGTATGCACCAGTATTCGTACTCGTACAATACACAGCTTCTAGATGTATATACTATTGGTATATACACTTCAATAATCAGCTCCTTAGTAGCCCATGTGAGTCATTAAACATAAGGGAACCATCATTTGGCAACTAGCATGAAATATCTCACAAAATTACCAAAAATATTATAAATCATTCATGAATTATTTACATGAAAACAAACTTGCACATCCTTTATATCTAATCCATATACCAACAACCAAAAACACCTACAAACACTTTCATTCTTCAATTTTATTCATCTAATTGATCTCTCTCAAGTTCTATCTTCAAGTTATAAGTGTTCTTCATATATTCTATAAGTTCTAGTTTCATAAAACCAAGAACACTTTCAAGTTTGCAAGATTACTTCCAAGCTTTCTAATCCATTCCAAGTAATCATCCAAGATCAAGAAACCTTTATTACTTACTGTAGGTTATCTCTCTAATTCAATGTAATACTCATATTCAGACTTTGATTCAATTTCTATAACTATAACAATCTTAATTCGAGCAGAAATCTTACTTGAACTTGTTTTCGTGTCATGATTCTACTTCAAGAACTTTCAAGCCATCTAAGAATCTTTTGAAGCTAGATCATTTCTTGTCACTTCCAATAGGTTTACCTACTAAACTTAAGGTAGTAATTATATTCATAACATCATTCAATTCATACATATAAAGCTATCTTATTCGAAGATTTAAATTTTTAATCACTAGAACATAATTTAGTTAATTCTAAACTTGTTCGCAAATAAAGTTAATCCTTATAACTTGACTTTTAAAATCAATTAAACACATGTTCTATATCTATATGATATGATAACTTAATGATTTAAAACCTGGAAACACGAAGAACACCGTAAAACCGGACATACGCCGTCGTAGTGAACTCGGGGGCTGTTTTGGGTTTAAAAAAAATAAAAAGCATCTTAATATTTGAATTGGAAGTTTATTTTTTGGAAAAATGATATTACATATGAACATGATACTATATCCAAAAATCATGGTTAAACACAAAGTGGAAGTATGTTTTTCAAAATAGTCATCAAGATGTCGTTTTTCGACGGAAATGACTACCTATAAAAAATGACTTGTAACCTGTATTTTTGACTATAAACTTATACTTTTTCTGTTAGTTTCATAAATTTTATTTCATTATGAAACCATAACAACTTTAATCACTCAAAACGGATTTGAAACGAAGAAATGACGGGTAAAACAAAATTGGATAAACTTGCTAGTTTTAGCTACGAAAATTTTGTAACAAATCTAGACTAAACATATCCTAACTAATTTATATTGTATTATACATATTATGTAATCTTGGGATACCATAGACACGTATACAATATTTTGGCATATCATATCGACCCATCTATATATATTATTTGGAACAATCATAGACACTCTATATGCAGTAATGTTTGAGTTAGCTATACAGGGTTGAGGTTGATTCCAAAAATATATATACTTTGAGTTGTGATCTAGCCTGAGACGTGTATACACTGGGTCGTGGATTGATTCAAGGTAATATATATTGATTTATTTCTGTACATCTAACTGTGGACAACTAGTTGTAAGTTACTAACAAGGACTGCTAACTTAACAAACTTAAATCATAAAAACGTAATAAAAAATGTTGTGAATATATTTCGATCATACTTTGATATATATGTACACATTTGTTATAGGTTCGTGAATCGACCAGTGGCCAAGTCTTACTTCCAGCAAAGTAAAAATCTTTGAAAGTGAGTTATAGTCCCACTTTTACAATCTAATATTTTTTTTTGAGATGAGAATACATGCAGCTTTATAAATGTTTTACAAAATAGATACAAATACGCAAAACTACATTCTATGGTTGGATTATTAAACCGAATATCTCCCTTCAAGTCTGGCAACCTAAGAATTAGGGAAATGGCCCCTAATTGACGCGAATCCTAAAGATAGATCTATTGGGCTTAACAACCCCCATTCAGGTTATGGATGGTTTAGTACTTCGAGATTATTATATAGACGAGAGGTTCTGTTTTGGGAATATTCTATGCATTAAGTTAACGTCGGTTACCAGGTGTTCAACATATGAATGATTTTTATCTCTATGCAATTTGCGAAATGCCTGATATGAGATGTGTTATAAAAATGAAATTTTGTGGTCTATTATTATGATTTGATAATATATAGGTTAAACCTATAACTCACCAACATTTTAGTTGACGTTTTAAGCATGTTTATTCTCAGGTGATTATTAAGAGCTTCCGCTATTGCATACTAAAATAAGGACAAGATTTGGAGTCCATGCTTGTATATGATATTGTGTAAAAACTGCATTAAAGAAACTTATTTTTGATGTAATATATTCTTATTATAAACCATTATGTAATGGTCGTGTGTAAACGGTATATTTTAGATTATCATTATTTGATAATCTACGTAATGCTTTTTAAACCTTTATCGATAAAATAAAGGTTATGGTTGTTTTAAAAATGAATGCAGTCTTTGAAAAACGTCTCATATAGAGATCAAAACCTCGCGACGAAATCAATTAATATGGAACGTTTATAATCAATATGAATGGGACATTTCAGTTGGTATCCGAGCGTTGGTCTTAGAGAACCAGATATTTGTATTAGTGTGTCTTATCGAGTTCGTTAGGATGCATTAGTGAGTCTGGACTTCGACCGTGTTTACTTGAAAAATGATTGCTTAACATTTTTTTTGGAAACTATATATTGTTAACATGTAAATATTATGTGATATATTAATCTCTTAACGTGTTTGATATTGTGTGTTAGATGTCTACCTCTAGTACAAATCCCATTGACTCACCTAATAATAATGAAGAGTCAAATATAGTTTGGGAAGATTCACAAATTCCCGAAGAAGAACCGGAAGAGGAGGAACCGGAAGAGGAGGAACTGGAAGAGGAGGAACCGGAAGAAGAGGAACTGGAAGAAGAGGTTCCGGAGGAAGAAATATTAGGAACCATAGAAAAATAGATAAATAAAAGAAAATCCTCAAACAATGGACCAAAGTTAAAAATGATCAATGGTGTTTCCGCCGAGGAAGAAAAATATTGGGAAGATTACCAATTTTCTGATGAATCGGATCCCGATGAGGATTCCGATGATGTTATAGAAATTACCTCGACCCAATTTGAAAAGGCAAAAGAAAATAATAAGGGAAAGGGCATCAAAATAGAGAAACCTGATTCCAACCCCGATGAACTTTATATGTATCGTCAACACCCGTATTTCTTAAGTTGTAACAATAACCCGGGAACCTCTAAGCCACCAGGTTTTTCTAAACCATTTGTTAAAACAACGGCTCATATTAGAGGAACATCATATATCCCTAGAAAATTAGCAAAACGAAACAGGTCCGAAGAGGAAGAAACTAGTGAGTCGGAATAAAGAGTTGTAATCATGAGGTGTAAAATATGTAAAATAAGTGTGCTTGTACTTTTCTTGTTGTATGTAAAAATTGCTTGTATTATTTGATAATTATCTTTTACGAATCTAACCCTCGTCTATTTTTACAGTATTAAAATAAAAATGGATGTTAAGGATAGACAACCAAAAATTTTAGAAGACCTACCCGGGGACATGATTGATGAAATCTTGTCTAAAGTCAGTCAGAATTCATCGGCACAATTATTTACGGAGAAATTAGTGTGTAGAACATTTGATGAACGTTCCAGGCATGCCTTATTTTATAAAAGGCTTTTATTTGAAAGATGGGGTATATCACATTGGGGACACCGTAAGTTACGCCGTATTTTCTTTAAAGCGTTAAATGCGGGGAACCCAAATGCAATTTTACGCTACGGGTTAAGAACCTATTTTGACTCAACATATCCCAACATAGGACTTCGTGAGTTAGAAAGAGCTTCTAACATGCAACATAAAGAAGCATGTTATGCTTACGGGTTAGTGATGTTCGCTTCTCACCAAAGTAAGAAAAAGAACATCGGATTACAACTTTTAAATAAAACCTTCCCACAAGTGATGGATTCAGTAGTTGGGGTGAGAAACAAGGTTTTTAGATTATTACGGTACTGTTGGACATTACGAAACCCTCGTTCCTTTGACAATGTTACAACATGTTGTCTTGTCAACGGCCACAACGGTTATGTTCCACAAGACCAAGGATGGGAATTAGTCTTAGTAAAACCAAAATGCATGACTTGTTTCTGGACTTATGAATTACATGTTTTTATTGCCTTTGCTGAACAACTTGCGTATTAACTAGGATTGTTGTCACAACTGTTTTGTATCAAAGTTATTGTGTGCTATATTTCATACTATATCTATAATAGCGGTATTGTAAGTTTGTAAAATATTGTATAAAAGTTTGAACGCGAAATATTATTATAATCAGTTTTTCATATAGAATTGTAGTAGTTGAATTGTATATTAGCTACTAAGTATGAACTTAACGGGTAGGTACTACCCGAATTAAAACTATAAAACGCTAATATGAAGAAAAAGCTTTTATAAATGAGTTCATATTATGCTACGAAATACTATTGACTACTCTTAATATTCTATATGATTAACTTAATTCTTTTGAGCTATTTTTGAAGGAAATGGCACCGATGACTTGTCAGAATTTGAACATGAGCGAGGAAGACTTCCGTGTTTTCCTTGCAGCAAACATAGCTGCGGTACAGGCTGCAATGCAAAACAACAACAATAACTCTGAATCTAGCAATAAAAATAACGCCACAAGAAATCGTGTAGGATGCTCCTACAAAGAATTCATTGCCTGTAAACCTTTGGAATTCGATTGAACCAAGGGTCCAATCGGATTGAAATGGTGGAACGAAAAGGTTGAATCGGTATTTGCCATAAGTAAGTGTACTGAAGAAGACAAAGTAAAGTACGCTACGCATACCTTCACAGGTACTGCGTTAACATGGTGGAATACCTACCTAGAGCAAGTGGGACAAGATGCTGCATACGCACTACCGTGATCAGCATTCAAACATCTGATGACTGAGCAGTATCGTCCCTGAAACGAGGTTAATAAGCTCAAAGTAGAGCTTAAAGGATTACGAACACAAGGTTTCGACATTACCACATACGAACGACGATTCACGGAGTTGTTTTTATTGTGCCCAAGAGCGTTCGAAGATGAAGAGGAGAAAATCAACACATTTGTAAAAGGGTTACCAGAAATGATCCAAGAAGATATAAGTTCACACGAGCACGCCTCCATACAAAAGGCGAGTTGAATGGCTCATAAACTCATAAATCAGATTGAGGAAAGAGTTAAAGAGCAGACGGCCGAAGAAGCCAACACGAAACAAATCAAGAGAAAGTGGGAAGAAACCAGTGACAAGGGTCACAATTTTAACAATCAACACAACAATCACAATTACAATCGCACCAATTTTCGCAACAACAAACGCAATAACAACAACCACCCCAGCAACAACTACAACAACCGTTTCAACAACAATAACAACCGCGATAACAACAATCCCAACAATAACAACAAGAGGCAGAAACCATGTCAGAGGTGTGAAGTATACCATCCGAATGGGCTCTGTACGGCAGTGTGTACTAAGTGTAAAAGAAAGGGCCATGGTGCGACAAAGTGCGAAATCTACGGATCGATGGCTAAGGGAACAAATAATGCCGGAACAAGTTATGCCGACATTACCTGTTTCGGATGCAGGAAGAAGGGCCATTACAAAAATGCATGTCCAAATCAGGGGGATAATAATGGGCAAGGCCGAGGAAGAGTCTTCAACATTAATGCGGTTGCAGCACAGGAAGACCCGGAGCTTGTTACGGGTACGTTTCTTATTAACAATACATCTGCTTATGTTTTATTTGATTTGGGTACGGATTGAAGCAATATGAGTAAGGATTTCTGTGCTAAAATAAGTTGTCCATTGACGCCTTTGGATAATAAATTTTTACTCGAATTAGCAAATGGTAAATTAATTACAGCAGATAAGATATGTCAGAATCGAGAAATTAAACTGGTTAGCGAAACGTTTAAGATTGATTTGATACCAGTAGAGTTAGGGAGTTTTGATGTGATAATCGGCATGGGCTAGCTGAAAAAGGAGAGAGCGGAAATCGTATGTTACAAAAATGCGATTCGCATTGTATGAGAAAAAGGAAAACCCTTAATGGTGTACGGAGGAAAGAGCAACGCGAAGCTAAATCGTATTAGTAATTTGAAGGCATAAAAACTAATAAGAAAAGGTTGCTATGCCGTTCTAGCACACATCGAAGAAGTCAAACCCGAAGAAAAGAACAACAATGATGTTCCCGTCGCAAAAGAATTTCCCGATGTATTTCCGAAAGAATTACCGGGACTACCTCCACACCGATCTATTAAATTTCAAATAGATCTCGTACCAGGAGCTACACCAATAGCTCGTGCACTATACAGACTCGCACCCAAGGAAATGAAGGAACTCCAAAGCCAATTATAAGAACTCTTAGAGCGTAGTTTCATTCGACCAAGCACATCACCATGGGGAGCTCCTTTTTTGTTTGTCAAGAAGAAAGATGATACATTCAGGTTGTGTATCGACTACCGAGAATTGAACAAACTTACCATTAAGAACTGTTTCCCACTACCGAGAATCGACGACTTATTTGATCAAATACAAGGTTCGTCAGTTTATTCGAAGATTGATTTACGTTCCGGATATCATCAAATGCGGGTGAAGGAGGATGATATTCCAAAAACAGCTTTTAAGACGCGTTACAGTCATTACGAGTTTATGGTTATGCCATTTGGTTTGAATAATGCACCAGCTGTGTTCATGGACCTTATGAACCGAGTGTGTGGACCATATCTTGACAAGTTTGTCATTGTTTTCATCGATGACATACTTATCTACTCAAAGAATGATCAAGAGCACGAAGAACATTTGAGAAAAGTGCTAGAGTTGTTGAGGAAAGAAAAACTGTACGCTAAGTTTTCAAAGTGTGCATTTTGGTTGGAAGAAGTTCAATTCCTCGGTCACATAGTGAACAAAGAAGGTATTCAGGTGGATCCGAAAAAGATTGAAACCATTGAAAAATGGGAAACCCCGAAAACTCTGAAACACATACGCCAATTTTTAAGATTAGCTGGTTACTACAGAAGATTCATCCAAGATTTTTACAAAATAGAAAAACCCTTGACTGCATTAACGCATAAAGGGAAGAAATTTGAATGGAAGGATGAACAAGAAAAAGAGTTTCAATTGTTGAAGAAAAAGTTAACTACGGCACCTATATTGTCATTGCCTGAAGGGAATGATGATTTTGTGATATATTGTGACGCCTCAAAGCAAGGTCTCGGCTGTGTATTAATACAATGAATGAAGGTAATTGCTTATGCGTCTAGACAATTGAAGATTCACGAGCAAAATTATACGACGCATGATTTGGAATTAGGCGCGGTTGTTTTCTTGCATTAAAGACTTGGAGGCACTACTTATATGGGGTCAAAAGTATTATATATACCGATCACAAAAGTCTCCAACACATATTTAATCAGGCGAATGTGGTAGCAGACGCTTTGAGTAAAAAGGACAGAGAACCTATGCGAGTAAAAGCTATGAATATAATTATTCTTACTAACCTTACTACTCAAATAAAGGAGGCGCAGCAGGGTGTCGTAAAAGAAGGGAATTTGAAGAATGAAATACCCAATGGATCGGAGAAACACCTTAATATTCGAGAAGACGGAACCCAGTATAGAGCCGAAAGAATTTGGGTACCAAAGTTTGGAGATGTGAGAAAAATGGTACTTGGGGAAGCACATAAAACCAGATACTCAATACATCTCGGAGCAGGAAAGATGTGCAAGGACCTCAAGAAACATTTTTGGTGGCCGGGTATGAAAGCCGATATTGTGAGATATGTAGGAGAATGTTTGATGTGTTCTAAGGTCAAAGCTGAACATCAGAAACCATCAGGTCTACTTCAACAACCTGAAATCCCAGAATGGAAATGGAAAAATATTACCATGGATTTCATTACAAAATTGTCAAGAACTGCAAGTGGTTATGATACTATTTGAGTAATAGTCAAACGTCCTACCAAATCAGCACACTTTCTGCCAATGAGAGAAGATGATAAAATAGAGAAGTTAGCGCAATTATATTTAAAGGAAGTTGTCTCCAGACATGGAATACCAATCTCTATTATCTCTGATAGGGATGGCAGATTTGTTTCAAGGTTTTGGCAGACACTGCAACAAGCATTGGGGACTCGTCTAGACATGAGTACTTCTTATCATCCACAAACTAATGGGCAAAGTGAAAGGATGATACAGACCCTTGAAGACATGCTACAAGCATGTGTTATCGATTTGGGAAACAGTTGGGATCGACACCTACCGTTAGCAGAATTTTCCTACAACAACAGTTATCATTATAGTATTGAGATGGCGCAATTTGAAGCACTTTATGGTAGAAAGTGCAGGTATCCAATTTGTTGGAGTGAAGTGGGGGATAGACAGATTACGGGTCCAGAGATAATACAAGAAACTACCGAGAAAATCATCCAAATTCAACAACGATTGCAAACCGCCCAGAGTCGTCAAAAGAGCTACGCGAACAGTAAAAGAAACAATATAGAATTTAAGATTGGAGAGATGGTCATGCTTAAGGTTTCACCTTGGAAAGGCGTTGTTCAATTTGGTAAACGGGGGAAACTAAATCCAAGGTATATTGGACCATTTAAGATTATAGATCGTGTCAGACCAGTAGCTTACCAACTTGAGTTACCTCAACAACTCGCGGCTGTACATAACACTTTCCACGTCTTTAAATTTGAAGAAATGTTTTGCTAAAGAAGATCTCACTATTCCATTAGACGAAATCCAAATCAACGAAAAACTTCAATTTATTGAAGAACCCGTCGAAATAATGGATCGTGAGGTTAAAAGACTTAAGCAAAACAAGATACCAACTGTTAAGATTCGATGGAATGCTCGTAGAGGACCCGAGTTCACCTGGGAGCGTGAAGATCAGATGAAGAACAAATACCCGCACCTATTTCCAGAAGATTCGTCAACACCTTCTACAGCTTAAAATTTCGGGACTAAATTTATTTAACGGGTAGGTACTGTAGTGACCCGAACTTTTCCATGTTTATATATATTAAATGAAATTGATATTTACATGATTAAATGTTTCCAACATGTTAAGCAATCAAACTTGTTAAGACTTTATTATTTGAAATGAGTGTCATGTAGACAATTGACCACCCAAGTTGACCGGCGATTCACGAACGTTAAAAATTGTAAAAACTATATGATGATATATATATATATATATATATATATATATATATATATATATATATATATATATATATATATATATATATATATATATATATATATAGTTAACATGATATTATGATAAGTAAGTATATCACTAGGTATATTAACAATGAGTTATATACATAAAAATGAGACTACTAAGTTAAGAAACTCGAAACGATATATATAACGATTATCGTTATAACAACGTCTTACTAAATACATATGTATCATATTAAGATATTGTTGCACTATATTTAACATGATAAAATAATAATTATATATATCATTAAGTATATTAACAATGAACTACATATGTAAAACAAGACTACTAACTTAAGAATTTCGAAACAATATATATACGTAACGATTATCGTTGTAATAGTATTTTAACATATATATATATATATATATATATATATATATATATATATATATATATATATATATATATATATATATATATATATATATATATATATATATATATATATATGATGTTAAGATATATTCATACATCATGTTATCATGTTAACATAACAATTTAACATCTCATTTAAGTATAATAATAATGAATTAATTACATTTAACAAGATCGTTAACTTAAAGGTTTCAAAACAACACTTACATGTAACGACTAACGATGACTTAACGACTCAGTTAAAATGTATATACATGTAGTGTATTTAGATGTATTAGTACACTTTTGAAAGACTTCAATACACATATCAAAGTACTTCTACTTAACAAAAATTCTTACAATTACATCCTCATTCATTTTCATCAACAATTCTACTCGTATGCACCCGTATTCATACTCGTACAATACACAGCTTCTAGATGTATATACTATTGGTATATACACTTCAATTATCAGCTCTTTAGAAGCCCATGTGAGGTATTAAACATGTGGGAATCATCATTTGGAAACTAGCATGAAATATCTCACAAAATTACAAAAAATATTATAAATTATTCATGAATTATTTACATGAAAACAAACTTACACATCCTTTATATCTAATCCATATACCATCGACCAAAAACACCTACAAACACTTTCATTCTTCAATTTTCTTCATCTAATTGATCTCTCTCAAGTTCTATCTTCAAGTTATAAGTGTTCTTCATATATTCTATAAGTTCTAGTTTCATAAAACCAAGAACACTTTCAAGTTTGCAAGATTACTTACAAGCTTTCTAATCCATTCCAAGTAATCATCTAAGATCGAGAAACCTTTGTTACTTATAGTAGGTTATATCTATAATTCAAGGTAATACTCATATTCAAACTTTGATTCAATTTCTATAACTATAACAATCTTAATTCAAGCAGAAATCTTACTTGAACTTGTTTTCATGTCATGATTCTACTTCAAGAACTTTCAAGCCATCCAAGAATCTTTTGAAGCTAGATCATTTCTTTTCACTTCCAGTAGGTTTACCTACTAAACTTAAGGTAGTAATTATGTTCATAACATCATTCGATTCATACATATAAAGCTATCTTATTCGAAGATTTAAACTTGTAATCACTAGAACATAGTTTAGTTAATTCTAAACTTGTTCGCAAATAAAGTTAATCCTTCTAACTTGACTTTTAAAATCAACTAAACACATGTTCTATATCTATATAATATGCTAACTTAATGATTTAAAACCTGGAAACACGAAGAACACCGTAAAACCGGACATACGTCGTCGTAGTGAAATCGGGGGCTGTTTTGGGTTAAAAATAAAAATAAAAAGTATCTTAATCTTTGAATTGGAAGTTTGTTTTCTGGAAAAATGATATTACATATGAACATGATACTATATCTAAAAATCATGGTTAAACACAAAGTGGAAGTATGTTTTTCAAAATAGTCATCAAGATGTCATTTTTTCGACGGAAATGACTACCTCTTTAAAAAATGACTTGTAACCTGTATTTCTGACTATAAACTTATACTTTTTCTGTTTAGTTTCATAAATATTATTTCATTATGAAACCATAGCAACTTGAATCACTCAAAACGGATTTAAAATGAAGAAATGACGGGTAAAACAAAATTGGATAAACTTGCTAGTTTTAGCTACGAAAATTTTGTAACAAATCTAGACTAAACATATTCTAGCTAATTTATATTGTATTATACATATTATGTAATCTTGGGATACCATAGACACGTATACAATGTTTTGACATATCATATCGACCCATCTATATATATTATTTGGAACAACCATAGACACTCTATATGCAGTAATGTTTGAGTTAGCTATACAGGGTTGAGGTTGATTCCAAAAATATATATATTTTAAGTTATGATCTAGCCTGAGACGTGTATACACTGGGTTGTGGATTGATTCAAGATAATATATATTGATTTATTTCTGTACATCTAACTGTGGACAACTAGTTGTAGGTTACTAACGAGGACTGCTAACTTAACAAACTTAAATCATAAAAACGTAATAAAAAATGTTGTGAATATATTTCGATCATACTTTGATATATATGTACACATTTGTTATTGGTTCGTGAATCGACCAGTGGCCAAGTCTTACTTCCGGCAAAGTAAAAATCTGTGAAAGTGAGTTATAGTCCCAGTTTTACAATCTAATATTTTTTTTTTGGGATGAGAATACATGCAGCTTTATAAATATTTTACAAAATAGGCACAAATATGCAAAACTACATTCTATCACTACTACATAAAGGGATATTTGGACGTGTGTAAAAGGCCATGTAGACGTGTTGAATGACACATATAAATGGCACAGCTCTAATTGATATTGCCAATTACACCGGTTCCTTGCACCGGTCTATTAAACTTATATAGACGTGTCGAATCTCAACAAATAGACGTGTTCAACAGAGGGTTAGATGGTAGGTAGTTAGACGTGTTCCGTTATCTCAATTAGATGTGGTCCGTTATGTCAGTTAGACGTTTTCCATTACTTCAAGTAGACGTGGTCAAAAGCCATTTGGACGTGTTCCGTTAGTGTAATTAGTCGTGTTATTAGTAAGAACTAGACGTGTTCTTGATGAATTTGAAAACCCGATTAGTCGTGTCCCGTATTAACTTGTGCCTGCCATTTTTTTCCCAAATTTTTTAAATATCAGAATATAATATTAAATTTTTAAATTTTTAAATAGCCGCTAATATTAACTACCATTCAAAATTTCACGCCAAATACAACAGACTATCAATTAGACGTGTAAGCAAATAGAGGTGTTAGCTATTAGACGTGTTTGCAAGTTATCAATTAGATGTGTTAGCTAGGTAAGTTTCTGCTGGCAATTAAAATGTGCTGTAAAAGTGGTTTAACTGAAAAATTATTACATGATTATAAATAAATGTATAAACATTCGACAGATAGACAAATTAAAATTGTTACACCACACTCAACTATACAATTGACATAATGTATTTGATTTGTACCTATATCTAACAAAATGTAATACAAAATACATTTATCGTTAATATACTTTAAACATAGAAAAAACGAAGGTCTTTGCACCAATATATATATATATATATATATATATATATATATATATATATATATATATATATATATATATATATATATATATATATACATATATATATATATATATCACGCCCAACTAGCATTCTGCCCATTTTGTAAGCATCCAAGTATGTCATTCTGCTATAAACCTGCATAAATGTCCAAATATGACATCAATTAATGAAAACTTGATATGCAAAATGATTGTTGATCAGTGCAAATAGTAATACAAACAGTTAATTTAACTTATAATTATACAACCATTATAACATACCTTGTTGAGATCAAAAAGGACTCCACAAATGCCATCTTTCAAAAATATCGTCTAGATCGATGGTAGAAAGGCAACGTTCATCCCACGAAAGCTGTAGATTTCAAATAGATTCCCAATATATACTTTATTATATATTTTATATTAACATATATAATAAAGTATAAGTTATATTTAAAAATATACAAAGATAAATAATTTAGTAATTTTTCACAATACCAACAACTTACTTCGTCAATACAAAATTCTCTCTTTATACCACCACTAGCGATCGAATACATCCAACTGAGGACATAGTAACCGCACTCCCAACTTCCTGGTTGTTGATTGCACTGCATGACAATTGCAAACGCGTTTAACATGTAAAACGTATACAATAACATTAACATTAACATAAACATATAAACCTCAACATTAACATAAGACTATAGATGTTTGTACAAACCTTGACTACTTCTCATTTCAAAGGACCCCTAGCCCTATTGAAAATTAGATAAAAATACAAATAATTAACAGTTAATGCAGAATACTGTGATTTAAAATATTATTTAAATAAACAATTAATTAAAATAAACAAAGTCGTCTTACTTATTTATACAATCTGCGAGTAGATAATTGTTTATCGTCTTCTGTTGTTTCCTATTCAGTGAATCAAGTATAATTCCTTTATTCTCTTTTAGCGATACAAAAAACAACACCCAGTGGCCTCTAGAAAAACAAAAACAACGTTCATTTAGAAAAAAAAAATATGTATAAGCATTGTTATATATATTAGTAATGATATAATTTGAAGATTTACATACAATTGAACATATGGTGCGAAGAAATAATCATAAGTGGATTTGAAGGCGGTCTTCAAGTAGTCTATCACATCATTTTTGCCAGATTCAATCAATTTGCATTGGATCGAATAAGGGTTAATTAACCCATATGGTTTGGTAAAGGCTATTTTCATAAAGTTGTGTAGACCCCTAACAAATATGAAGTAAAAGGCCAAATGATGTTACCGTTCAACTTAAACTATAGTCAAACATGTGCATAAGTAAAATATGATTCATATGAAAACATATTACTGTCAATGTAACCTATATGAATATGAAAACATGTGCAAAAGATAACATAAATGTACTTACATCATGAAGGAAAATATAATGCTGCAATCCAACCAACCCTTTTTCCAAAATGTCATGATGTCATCAACATCAATCGTAGTTACCAAATTACCTGTTACGCCTGCAAACACACCAGGAGGGGTATTAAGTGTACATCTGGATGTAGGATCTTCTCTAGTCATCCATCTAGTATATGTAAAGACCCGACAAAATCGTCATTGACGGCGCCGTTAACTTAGGTCCTGTTACGCGGTCGTAGTCCCTATATGAGACACGTTTGACCAAAATTATGTCGCATTCATTTGAAACGTGCATGACTTGCAAAGTTAAGTTTACCAACGGTTCGACAACACGTTTAAGTTTACAAAGTTATAAAGCATAAATGAAGTAACTTGCGACATAATATAAGTTGAAAATCACAGTTGCTATAAATAGCGTAAGTATGTTAACATTTGTTTGAATCCAAAGGTGCTATCACTAGCGTATGCATGTATGCTTGACTCCAAGCAAGTAATCAAAGTGTATGCATGTATGCTTGACCCCAAGTAAGTATGAGTGTACGCGGAAGCATGTATCAAATAGGCAAGTATGAACCTGACAAACATATAGAAAACTGTCAACGAAAAATGTTGGTGAAATCATAGGTGTATTAGTAAACGTTGTATTTGAACCACAAGATTTAATATAAGATGATTATCAAAATCATTTGCATTCCAAAGTTGTTGTTTGTTTTGCGAGCACCCAATTATCAAACTTAACTGTTTTGTACCCTGTTACGTAGTGCTAGAACATACACTATACTTGTAAATATATTTCATCTGCTAACGGTAGCGAACCGTCCTAATGAGGCTCGTCAAGCCCATGTGATCACATAATATAAGTTCTCGTTTACACCCTGCAAGTGTAACTAATGATAATTGAATTGAGGATTTTTGTTCAAACCCGTACGTAGAATGTTCGTTTTCATACTTGTGTTCAAAGTGTAAAGTATGATACGTATATGTTTCTCATCCCATAGTTTAAAGCATAAAAGTTGTTTGAAATATGGGACTATGATCTCACCTCGAGTGCACGAGTATAAAAGTACTTCACAAAGTAAACATGTGCATGATAGTTGCTTAGCCTCGACCTAAACAAGTGAGTTGTATAAATTAACCGGTTACGACACAAGGTCGGGCGAAATATGTTCAATTAATCCTATGGCTCGTTACAACTCGAATATATAGCATGTGAATCACGTTGTCAAGTTTCATGCAAGAATCAAGTATAAAATAAGATTAGAATGATTGCATAAGTGTTTTGTTAAGTTTAACTAAAAGTCAAACTTGGTCAAAGTCAATGAAAAAGTCAACGGGGTCGGGTCGGGTCCCGAACTATTTTCCTGAGCTTAGAAGTCATGTATAAGCATGTTGGCCAAGTTTCATATTGATCGGGGGTGCGTAGCATACTTAGAAATAAGAGAAATTTGACATTTTTGGGTAGTCTGCCTCAGATGCACCGCATCTGAGGCAGATGCGCCGCATCTGCATCTGGTGCAGCAATTCTGGGGCAGTTTACACTTAGACGATTTCAACTTCAAACGATCATAACTTTTGACTCGTTAACATTAAAAACACGTATCTTATATCGTTGGAAAGGTAATTTAAAGAGGAATACAACTAAACTTATTTCATCAATCAATTCCATCATTAAAAACAAAGGAAACCTCAATAAATGATCATTAAACGTTCAAAATCAACGTTTCAAGTTCATAAAACGCATTTCTTGACTCGGGAATCCAATTCACACATATGATATGCCATTTTGAAGGTATTGAAACATACATTACAACTAATCACTAACTAATAACATTTCATGGCATTCAAAGCATCAAAAGTTCATTTTAGAGTTCATCAAACCCTAATCAAAATCATGAATTCAATCATTTTGTAAATGAAGCTTTTCTAAATCAACCTACACATCAAAATGAAGCTAATGATGCTAGTAACACATTTAATATGTTAACTTTAACATTTAAACAACATTTAATCATCCAAAATCAAAGATTAAGTACACTCATTTCAAATGTTTAAACTAGTTACTCAAGACAACAAATCGAGCAAGTAATTCATATATTCATGCTAGACATGAGCCATAGACACTAACTAACACCATTTCAAGTATATAAAATGAATTTAGAGAAATCTAGTGTTTTTAGAAACCTTACCCCAAGCTATGAAATTTGTACCAAACCGAAGAGGATGAAGAGAGGATTCCAAATATGTAATTTGTTTTGATGTTTGCTTCTTCAATCGGATTTAGATGGTGATTGAATGGATTGAGAGAAAAAGAGTGTTCTTGAGCTAGAGAGAAAAAAAGGGAGAAGAGAGGTGAATTGAATGAGTGGTGATGGTGGGGTTTGACTAGTTGACCTAGTCAACTAGTTAGGCCCCTTTGCAACTTTGGTCCCTCGAGTTTCAAAGCGGATGCGGGAATTAACCAAACGAATATTTTAAAAACGCTCGAGTAAACGAGTGATGTTATAATTAAATGACGGGGATATTATGAATGTTAGTCAACGGAAACTACGAATTTAAACAACGAAAGATATTATTTAAAAAAAAAAGACGGTGTTAAAAATAAATTTAACGAAAAAACGCGGGATGTTACATTACCTACACCTTAAAAGAAATTTCGTCCCGAAATTTACTTGGAAGTAATAGTTGTTGCTTCTTCTTCGAAACCTTGCGTTGCCAATTCTACGAATAAGTGAAGGTACTTCCTTGGGCATTTCAACGAACTTTGGCGATCGGGATTTTACGTTGTTTTAAGGTTCGGCTTTACGATCCATAATTTCAATAGGTTCTCCTATGAAGTAGAGTTTGTCATCGATAGTAAGCTCATCGAAAGGAATACAAGTTCTTGTTCGGCAAGACACTTTTTCGGGTTTGATACATGGAATGTAGGATGAACGGAGACTCAAACGAGTCAGAAAATCTAAATGGCTAGCAACGGGTCCAAAACACCCCAAGATTTTTAAAAGGCTCAAATATCGTGGAGTTAGCTTTCTGCGTTTCCGAAACGGACTACACCTTTTCAAGGTGCAACTTTTAACGTTACGCGGTTTCCCACATGGAATTTGAAAGGTTTACGTCTAACATTGGCATAGCTCCTTTGGCGACTACGGGCTGTCTCGATCCTTTCTCGGATTGGAACGATTTTAACGGTTACTCCATGAATGAGTCCGGGTTCGGTGACTTGATTATCATTTACTTGGTTCGACAAAAGGAGAATGACGTTTTCGGTCATATAAGATTTAAAAAGGTGTGACGTTAAGACTTGAATGATAACCATCGTTGTAAGAGAATTTGTTTAAAGGCAAAAACTTTTCTCAAGTAAATTTGAAGTCGATAACACAAACTCGTATTATGGTTTTCGAGGTTTGAATCGTGTGTTTGCTTGGTCCGTCAGTTTGTGGATGATACGCGGTACTCATGTCTAAACGTGGTCCCGAGGCTTTTTGTAAGGCACTCCGAAATCTAGAAGTGAAACGAGGATCTCGATCCGAAACGAGGTACATTTCTTTAAGGTATATTTGAACAAGTTTGTTAGGACCTGAAAACGTTTGTTGGAATAAGTTTCTATTTCTCAAGAATTTCGTGCCGCGGAAGATTTATCGGTTTTTGAAAACGTTTGTTAGAGCAAGTTTCTTATCGGTTTCTGAAAACGTTCGTTGGGACTATTCACCCTTGAGGCGAATACTAGTATAATCGTGAAGAGTCTCTCTCTCCATTTAGAATTTAGATAAAAGATTTCCTTATACCGAAGTATGAGTGTGATGCGAGGGAAGTTTCCGCCTCTATATGAGCATAAAGAGTATATTGTAGTTCGTCGATAAAATTGCGCGAAAACGAGATAGTATAAACGTATAACATATGTTTGAAGTTGAAAGAATTTGCCATTCATTTGGAAGCATAAATATAGTTCGACAATAATCGAAGACGTGTCCCGGGTATGGTTGTTATCAATATTCTCGGAGTTTTCGGATATCCAAACAAGAAAAGTGAAGTCATGTACATGGCACATGGTGGTGATTAGGTTGATCGAATCCAACCACCATCTCGTGTCATTAGAACTTTGATATGACTTACCGTAATATAACTACGTTGATCAAATGACATTATATTACGCTAACTCATACCTCCATTCCCACATCACTTCATAGAATCAAGTTCGTGTAATCGTGAAAATTTAAAATAAACAAAGTATAACGACGTCTCTAACGTGACTCGTATTGAATCGAAAGAATTAGTGCAACTCTAAAGAAGCGTTCCCAGAGGGAAGTATATAAATGATTGTTCACGTCAATGCGGTTCAAGTCAAACAATAATGCATTTAGGTACTAAAAGAGTAATGCATCATGATAACGAATAGTACGCAACCGTAGTGATAAGTAGTGACGATGATGCTCACCTAGAGTAGTGATGGTAGTAACACGAAAAAGTAGATAGTGAGAAACACCGGTGAGAAACCGATAGTAAGTTGAAATGGTGGCGAATAACAATCCGAGAGACAGAGTTCCTGAACAAGTGTGACTAATGAAGTCGTCGTCATCCATACGTGTATGAATCTTGAATTTACGCGTGTTACCAGAAAGTTGCAGAATACGAGTTCGTATAATGAAAACTTGGTACCATTAAAAAGTTTGCCTAAGAATGATTCAAGTATAATGCACAAGTAGTTAAGTAAGTGCTATCTATATCAAATGTATGTCAGAATGCAATGATTAACTATCCGGTTGTAGTCTAGATTCACTAATACGTCTTAACGACTCTGTCAGACACACTAATGCATATCCTAGTTCCCTACAACCAACGCTCTGATACCATCTGTAGCAACAGATGGGGTAGAAACCCACCCAGTGCCTTTCCAGCTAACCGCTTGGTGACCACTGAGTGTACCTCAGACACTGATTTTACGGCCCGCATTTCTGCCAAACTGCCAACCCTCCTACAAAGGGACCGCAAGGGGTAAGAGACAATGCTTCGTCACAGGTTACACAGTGAGAACCCCCTCTACGATTAACTCGCCAAAAAGCATAGTCCGTTCAGGGTGCCCGGCATGACATCATGACGCGTGACTACCTTTACGGCTAAGGTTAAACCAGCTCTGATACCATCTGTAGCGACCTAACAAAATCGTCATTGACGGCGCCGTTAACTTAGGTCCCGTTACATGGTCGTAGTCCCTATATGAGGCACGTTTGACCAAAATTATGCCGCATTCATTTGAAACGTGCATGACTTGCAAAGTTCAGTTTACCAATGGTTCGAGAACACGTTTAAGTTTACAAAGTTATAAAGCATAAATGAAGTAACTTGCGACATAATATAAGTTGAAAATCACAGTTGCTATAAATAGCGTAAGTATGTAAACATTTGTTTGAATCCAAAGGTGCTATCACTAGTGTATGCATGTATGCTTGACTCCAAGCAAGTAATCAAAGTGTATGCATGTATGCTTGACCCCAAGCAAGTATGAGTGTACGCGGAAGCATGTATCAAATAGGCAAGTATGAACCTGAGAAACATATAGAAAACTGTCAACGAAAAACGTTGGTGAAATCATAGGTGTATTAGTAAACGTTGTATTTGAACCACAAGATTTAATATAAGATGATTATCAAAATCATTTGCATTCCAAAGTTGTTGTTTGTTTCGCGGGCACCCAATTATCAAACATAACTGTTTTGTACCCTGTTACGTAGTGTTAGAACATACACTATACTCGAAAATATATTTCATCCGCTAACGGTAACGAACCGTCCGAATGAGGCTCGTCAAGCCCATGAGATCACATAATATAAGTTCTCGTTTACACCCTGCAAGTGTAACTAATGATAATTGAATTGAGGATTTTTGTTCAAACCCGTACGTGGAATGTTCGTTTTCGTACTTGTGTTCAAAGTGTAAAGTATGATACGTATATGTTTCTCATCCCATAGTTTAAAGCATAAAAGTTGTTTGAAAGATGGGACTAGGATCCCACCTCGAGTGCACGAGTATAAAAGTACTTCACAAAGTAAACGTGTGCATGATAGTTGCTTAGCCTCGACCTAAACAAGTAAGTTGTATAAATTAACCGGTTACGACACAAGTTCGGGCAAAATGTGTTCAATTAGTCCTATGGCTCGTTACGACTCGAATATGTAGCATGTGAATCACGTTGTCAAGTTTCATGCAAGAATCAAGTATAAAATAAGATTAGAACGATTGCATAAGTGTTTTGTTAAGTTTAACTAAAAGTCAAACTTGGTCAAAGTCAACGAAAAAGTCAACGGGGTCGGGTCAGGTCCCGAACTATTTTCCTGAGCTTAGAAGTCATGTATAAGCATGTTGGCCAAGTTTCATATTGATCGGGGGTGCGTAGCATACTTAGAAATAAGCGAAATTTGACATTTTTGGGCAGTCTGCCTCAGATGCGCCGCATCTGAGGCAGATGCGCCGCATCTGCATCTGGTGCAGCAATTCTGGGGCAGTTTACACTTAGACGATTTCAACTTCAAATGATCATAACTTTTGACTCGTTAACATTCAAAACACGTATCTTATATCGTTGGAAAGGTAATTTAAAGAGGAATACAACTAAACACATTTCATCAATAAATTCTAACATTAAAAACAAAGGAAATCTCAATAAATGATCATTAAACGTTCAAAATCAATGTTTCAAGTTCATAAAACGCATTTCTTGACTCGGGAATCCAATTCACACATATGATATGCCGTTTTGAAGGTATTGAAACATACATTACAACTAATCACTAACTAATAACATTTCATGGCATTCAAAGCATCAAAAGTTCATTTTAGAGTTCATCAAACCCTAATCAAAATCATGAATTCAACCATTTTGTAAATGAAGCTTTTCTAAATCAACCTACACATCAAAATGAAGCTAATGATGCTAGTAACACATTTAATATATGAACTTTAACATTTAAACAACATTTAATCATCCAAAATCAAAGATTAAGTACACCCATTTCAAATGTTTAAACTAGTTACTCAAGACAACAAATCGAGCAAGTAATTCATATATTCATGCTAGACACGAGCCATAGACACTAACTAACACCATTTCAAGTATATAAAACGAATTTCGAGAAATCTAGTATTTTTAGAAACCTTACCCCAAGCTATGAAATTTGTACCAAATCGAAGAGGATGAAGAGAGGATTCCAAATATGTAATTTATTTTGATGTTTGCTTCTCCAATCGGATTTAGATGGTGATTGAATGGATTGAGAGAAAAAGAGTGTTCTTGAGCTAGAGAGAAAAAAAGGGAGAAGAGAGGTGAAGTGAATGAGTGGTGATGGTGGGGTTTGACTAGTTGACCTCATCAACTATTTAGGCCCCTTTGCAACTTTGGTCCCTCGAGTTTCAAAGCGGGTGCGGGAATTTACCAAACGAATATTTTAAAAACGCTCGAGTAAACGAGTGATGTTATAATTAAATAACGGGGATATTATGAACGTTAGTCAACGGAAACTACGAATTTAAGCAACGAAAGATATTATTTTAAAAAAAATGGTGTTAAAAATAAATTTAACGGAAAAACGCGGGATGTTACAGTATACACTTCTTGTACAATTGGTCTGTCGGGTATGGCATTCTCCAATATGATCAGCTGGGTAAGCACATATTGTTTTTTATTTTTTTGTAAATCTGTTATTGGTTGGTTAGTTGCAACAACCTGAACACCACATCATCAAAATTTTCTTATATATTAATATAATTTTGTAAGTTGAATTATATATGGTGAGTACTTCGTTGAACATATACCTTCTTACTAATAGGAGCAGCACTTATATCCATCTGCTTATTACTTGGAGCAACATTTTTATCAATTTTTTTTTTTGTAATTCACCGGTGTTTGATTTTGTTTCACACTCCTGTTAACAAATATAATATTTACATTAAAAAATAGTTACTAATCACACTAGTTTTGTAGTTACTGTTGTATGTTAGTGATTTATCATTTTAGGAAATTCTAAAAATAAGCAATTATGTAGGTACCTATTATTTAACAGACGCATTCTCAAGACAGGCCATGGTATGAAAGCCCCTACAGCTTCCTTCAATGTATTAATCTCAAAATCTTTATCTGGTATTGGAAGCAACACAGATTCATAGCGAGGCAAGACATGTTTTACTGACACCTTCATGTATCCTGGTAACATACGTTGTCCATGTATTAGGGTATGGTCGGTTCCATACAAAATCCCCCTAGCACACGGTACAGGTTCTGTACTTTTGGGATTCAGCAACATGATTTCTGTATGCGTCTATAGTGAACATGAATAAGGAAAAATTACATTTATAGTTAAAAGTATAAAGTTATGTATCACATAGAAGAATAATGAGTAAAAAATTTTTACAATAATTGAGAGTAAAAACAATAACCTTTATTTGTTGCAATTCAATCACTGATTGTGGTGTCAACCCTGGTATTTTCCCATTACTTTCTTGCACAGTACGATCGAAGGGAACCATTTTCATAACAGGCCATTGAACATGTAGTCCTTTGACATCCTTTAAGATCTCCTTCTTCGAATCTTTTGAAACGCCTTTTAGTGGTATTGGAATTCTCGTGGACATGTAACCCTCAATAATTTTTGTTATTTTAACCTTCATGTAAAAAGGTAACACTTTTTCCCAATCTACTTTTGTATCTTCGTTGGTTGGGTATATCGTACCCTTCGCACATACAATATGGTCTATACGATCCGGGTGAAATAAGTAGACTACAACCGGCTCCTAAAAACAACAGCAAAACAAGAAATGTATTTATTAGTTTATAATCCAATTTTAAGTGAATGAAAAACTGCCAATTACCTGTGTGGTTTGCAAATTTAACAGCGATTTGTATTTCGTCCGATCCCTCGATTCATGAGACCCTTGATTTTGCATGGCTAGTCCCTCCACGTTATGGTGTTTCGTCACTCTTTGCTGTTCAACCACTCTTCGATGTTCAACCTGTCTCCTCTGTTCCTCTTCTATATGCCTTTCTTCCTCCCTACTCTTTTGTACCTCTATCCGCCTGTCCTCCTTTCTACGCCTTTCCTTCGCCCTCGTTTTTTCCTCCTCTATCCGCCTTTCATCCTCTCTACGCATTTCCTCAACTCTCATTTGTTCTTCCAGATCTTGATTGTTATCAACTACCTCATCATGCCACATCACTTGTTCGTCTACTACTTGTGCATCCATTAGTGGCATCTGTATCTCTGAGTCAGCATGTGAACCGGAATTTTCTTTTATTTTACGCTCTTCTATACGCTTGTCTATACGCTCGTCTACTATTGCCTTTATATTTTCCACTGTAAATACTTGTTCTACCTTTTGTCTTTTTCATTGTAGGCCCGTGCTATAGCCTAACATGCTACTAAGACCCCTAGTTCTACCTCTATGTTCTTTCCCTACATGTTCTAACAACGCATCCCCACCCGCTTTATCCGTCCTAACCTGAAACAAATAAACAAAAAAGTTTATGTCATACAAGTATTTTAAATACTTAATTATAAGAATATAAATTAATACAAATTAAATTCTAATACAATTTTATCTATAAGTGACGAATTTGTCGCGGGATATTTCGTCTTCACTTCTTTATCTGGCCTCATCCTGCCCAAAATATAATTCCTCGCAGCGGGATTACTGATATCATGGTATATCGTACGCTTGTTAGGATCATTTTTTTTTCCAGCTGCCACTTTTTTTCATGGCCACGATATCCTGACTGACCAACACGGGCATAATCATCTTTATTTTGTTTCAAAGCATTTTTCCTCCCTTTTTCTCATAGTTCCTTAACATGTTACATATGATTACAGAACACATCAGTTAAAATAGCACAATCTAAATACAAAATCATTAGATTGTGTGCTTGCATTCAATATTGTATGCAAGCACACCCTAAGTGTGCTTGCATTCAATATTATTTATTGTATGCAAGCACATGTTAACATTTAAAATTTTGTAAACTAACACTGCTTGTAATATAACTCAACTTTGAATGTATACATCATCACTGAAATCTTATCTTGCATTACTATGAATTATATTATTTTCTATTAAAAGATTAGTTGAATAAGACATAGTTTAATACTCAGATGAATTCTTTTGGTTAGTTGTTTAAGACCCATTAACCACTTTAGGGTAACCCCAACCAAGCATGCCCTTACATATTTTACATGTTCTTCACTAATATTGATTCATTGTTTAACAATTATAATACGAATGTGATTCAGCGTTTACCAAAAGTGCTTCTTGAGAAAGCACCGGAGTTAAAGAAAGGAAATTCTTATCAATGCGTTGACATAGATAACCGAGTTCACACCAGGGGGCTTTTGGAGGAGAAGAACAGAAAAAAACCCAACTTGTGTGTTTCTTCTGGCTGGAAGAAATTTGTTCGTTTATGTGGCTATAGTCCGGGGGACGAAATTTGGATGGTATTCAACCGCAGGCAGCGAAAGTTTGAATTTACGTGGGATGACGTTCACAACTTCGATTGACAGTATGTGTTTGGGATGTTTGGGTATGGAAGCAGAGGTTAGGTTTCTGCATTTTTTGTGTTTGTATGGGCAGTTTCAGTAATTAGTAGGTATGAATGGTATATGTGTTTGGGATGTTTAGATGCTTTTTTACGAAACTTTGGATGTGTAAGTATGGATGGTTCATTTTTGAAGATTACGCGTTATGTGAATGTGAATCAGCGCGTAATGTTTTAATTGTAACTCCTTTTGGTGATGTAAATTGTGCAACCAATGTAATTAACTTTAAGACTTTGTTATATTCTGTGGAAAACAAGACATTCCAAAGTGTTCAAAAATAAAAATTTTGACAGCTTCAGTGTTAGTTAATGAGATACAAATATTATCTTATGAGTGGATATCTAGGAGACTTCAGAATTCGAGAGTATATTGGTTCAAGTGGCTTTGAAATCCGAGTGCTTATCTCGTGTTGTAACTTGGCTGTATATCTTTTCGAAACAGCTTAGTTGCAATCCTAGTTGCAAACTAACAGGGCTGTAATCTTAGATTGGTTCAAGTGGCTTATCTCATAACAAACTAACTGGGCTGTATATCTTAGTTGCAATCTCAGCAACTTGCAGGGTTTTTTTGGGATGTTGCTGGGCTATTTTGGCTCATGTATTGTTTGTTTGTGTTTTACTCGTAGTATGAATTGAACTAGTTTAGGTCTGTGTTGATATACTAGCTCACATATTGATTATTTGTAATTTATATAAGTTAATAGATAGATAGATATAAATATAAATATATATTATAGTTATTTTTGTATTATAATATATATTCATACTTATCTCTTGAGAAAAATACTCATTCCTTAAATCAAATTCATTCCAAATTTAAACTAGCTCCTAATTGATCTCTTCTACCCACGTTAATGTTAACCGACATAACCTGTTAATTTGTTTACGGTGTTAGTGTTATCAGCATATTAGACGTGTTAAACTAATTAGACGTGTGCCTTCTAAGTAATTTAGACGTGTTACAACTGGACGTGTTGATCAAACTAAATTAGACGTGTCTGGGGTAAGTTAATTAAACGTGTTGTCACTTAGACGTGTGCCTGGTACAACTTATTAGACGTGTTGTCAAATAGACGTGTTCCCGGTAAAACTTATAAGACGTGGTTACCAATAAGAGGTGCTACCCTTAGTTAGACATGTTGTAGGATTCTAATTAGACGTGTTCTGACTTACATTTAGAGGTGTTCCGGTTTTTTTTAACATAAATTAACCATTTAGACGTGTTCATGTTTCTTAATTAGACGCGTGGATTGAGGAACGAGTCTATATGAGGGGCACTAAATGAGCCGATTTGTAGTAGTGTATGGTTGGATTATTAAACCGAATATCGCCCTTCAAGTCTGGCAACCTAAGAATTAGGGAAATGGCCCCTAATTGACGCGAATTCTAAAGATAGATCTATTGGGCTTAACAACCCCCATTCAGGTTATGGATGGTTTAGTCCTTCGAGATTATTATACAGATGAGAGGTTCTGTTTTGGGGATATTCTATGCATTAAGTTAACGTCAGTTACCAGGTGTTCAACATATGAATGATTTTTATCTCTATGCAGTTTGCGAAATGCCTGATATGAGATGTGTTATAAAAATGAATCTTGTGGTCTATTATTATGATTTGATAATATATAGGTTAAACCTATAACTCACCAACATTTTTGTTGACGTTTTAAGCATGTTTATTCTCAGGTGATTATTAAGAGCTTCCGCTATTGCATACTAAAATAAGGACAAGATTTGGAGTCCATGTTTTATGATATTGTGTAAAAACTGCATTCAAGAAACTTATTTTTGATGTAATATATTCTTATTGTAAACCATTATGTAATGGTCGTGTGTAAACGGTATATTTTAGATTATCATTATTTGATAATCTACGTAATGCTTTTTAAACCTTTATGGATAAAATAAAGGTTATGGTTGTTTTAAAAATAAATGCAGTCTTTGAAAAACGTCTCATATAGAGGTCAAAACCTCGCGACGAAACCAATTAATATGAAACGTTTATAATTAATATGAACGGGACATTTCATGAAGAAGTTGTGTTTTAGCTTTAGGAACTCAGATCCCGATGTCAGATTGTTGTTATAACTTCAAAATCAAAAACACCTAAATTTGTTAATGATGATGAACGACGAAGATGATGACGAACAATTTCTGAATCTGCTTCGTTCTAGTGTTGAAGATGAATGATGATGAAGTAGAAATCTGATTTGGATCTGTGATGTATGATTTTTGATGGATTTATGCCTGTAAACTTAGATCTGTTGAATTTATAAAAGTGAATGTGGGTGAAATTATATAAGTGTATAAAAATATGAAATATAATTTATAATGTTGAGTTAAAGAATTTACAAATGAATTTATACTAAATAATGATGAATGGATGAAGATGGACGAAAGGTTAAAGAAATTAGGGTAATAAGTTACATGAAGGATCAATGAAATTAGGGTTTACAAACATGAGGGACTAATAATGTAAATGTTTGAAAAAGTGACCTGAAAGGTTACCTGTTACAACAATTTATATGCATACAATAGATGTAAATGTTTGAAAAAGTGACCTGAAAGGTTACCTGTTACAACAGTTTATATGCATACAATAATAGTAGAGATCTAAAAGTTAAATGCATACAATAGGAGATTTAAAAGTTGAATGCATAATTTGGTGAAAGTTCGATGCATTTTCAAATAATTTTCCCTTTATTTATTTATCGATTATCTAACCATTATTTGATTTTGGTACACAATGTTTTATTTATTGTTGTACGTAAAGCTACTAGCCAGTTTGACAACAACAATACTGGTAAAGAGGAGGCATGCAATTCCCAGATCCGAAACCAAATCTCTTGCAATATGCATCGCAGTCTGGTATGTCTTCACATTTTCCTTGACATTCATATCTCGCTTGTGCAGCTCCGGCAAACCCTAAAAACAGTTTGAAGTCAAAATATAGTGAACATGAAAATTGTACTTCGAATATAATATGATAATGTGAATGAGTTTGTTGTTTAATACTTACAGAAAGAAAGGATCAATAGAACGATGAATAAAAGGTTCCTCATAACTAAATTTTACTGTTAAGTGTGATATACTGATTCCACGGGTTAAATAGGCTAGTTTTTTCTAATAAAAAATAACTGAAAATAGTTGTTTTTCATTTCACTATTTGGTTCACATGAATATAGTGAAAAAAAAAAAAACATTTTAAGTGGCTTTTTCAGAATTTTTTTTGTACGGAAACTAACAAATTAATTCATCATAACACATACTTTTTGTTTTTCAAACAAGTGTTAAACGTGACCATACGTGTATAGAATTCGATCCCTTAAGACGTTTGCCTATCGACGTCAAAAGCATTCGCCACATACCGCCGCTGACCACCACCGCCGCTGACCGCCATCGGGAGCAATTCGCCAGAACCATCGTCTGTTGCCCCTGCAACGGTTGTTTGACGAAATGATGTGGGGCCCGCATGAATTCAAATGTTAAATGTTGGAGCTGCTGCCCCCTTTTTTTTTTAATTACAATTTTATACTCAGAGGCGGAGCCTAGAAAATTCGATCGATAGTGTCAATAAATAAGAGTCAATATATTGTTAGATATTAAAAGTATTATTTACTTCAACGTAACATATTATTAATATGGATGAACTAGTAAAACTAATACGAATGTAAATTATGGTTTATCATCGTAAACCTCCCGTGGCCATCTGAGTTCAATCGGGGTGAATTTAGGCTGCTCGCAAAACGTCTAGTCGTCATGAGATTAATCAGTTCGTCAAACGAGTTGAAAATCAAGGAAAATAGGATTTTTTTTTTTTTTTTTTTTTTTTATTTTAGTAGTTATAAAAATGATATAGATATTTTTGTTAGTTTAGGAAGTCATAAAGCATGTTCCATTTTATGTATACCATCAAATTGTCAATTGGTATATATATGTTTATTTATTTTTTAAGTATATACTAGTATTGTTGAAACAATAATATTAATGTAAACTAATGAATGAGAAAAAGAAAGGAAAAAGGAAAAAGACATGATCAAATAATGGAATACATACCTTCACAGTAAGTAAAAGAATAGTAAGTGGACTTGACAGTAAAAATAAAATAATAAGTGTAAAATTACTCCAACCACTCAGCTACCTTCACGTTTATGGTTTATAGTGCAACATGTAATTATATATTTCAAAATTTGATGGTGTCAATTGCACCGTATAAGATGGCTCCGCCACTCTTTATACCAATATAAATATAACCCACACTCATATTTTATCAAACTTAAACACACACAAATTTCACTCTCATTTTTAATATATCACTCTCACTCTTATTTTTATATCACTCTCATCAATTCATCAAAATGATTTTTACAAACATTGTTACCTTCAATGTTAATGTTGGTGAGTTTTTTTCCTACGATATGAAGCAACACTGCGGTGAAACTGTCCATACGTTAGACGTTGTTGTTAGCGACGTTGATCTTTCTAATTGTTTGACTATTTAAGGTGAAATGTTGATTTCGAGGCATCCAAGTTCGCGTATTGGTATGAAAAAGAGGCGGAGTTCGAGTGGGTAGAGAGTAACGATCAACGGGCCAAAATACTCGAAAAAGCTATAATAAGGTCAACAATGTCGTGTTGTATACCAATGGTATTTGGGACGAAATCTCTCACGAAACTGATCGTAGTGAGGATGGATATTATACCGATTGATTGGTATTATATCATTAATCGTAGTTTTAGTTTAATTAATCGTACTTTATTTATGTAATCGTATTTTTAATTTTATGTTAAAGTAGTTTAGTTTTATGTAATCGTAGTATAATTAATGTAATCGTATTTTTTAGTTTTATGTAATCGGTTTTTTAAAAACGTAATGTTTATTTTGATTTTTTTAATTTACGTATTTATTTATATTTATATTTATATTTTGTATTTAAATAATAATTAAAAATGGGTAAAGTTGGATGGTGGAGTTTATGATATGGAGTGATTTGTGAAAGAAATGTGAAAGAAATGTTAGGGTGTTGTGCTGATGTGGCGCTGATGTGAAGGAGAGAATGTCTGTTAAAGAATAGAACGATAGGGAGTGGCCTAAGAAACACGTGAGACAAAATTTAATGTTAAAGTGAACTCAAAATTGTGCTTCTCTCATCAACATTGTGTGTGGTCTACGCATCCATGACTACTGATCCGGATATATAAACGTATTTACTTTTGTAATTGCCCTTTACGTATATGTTACCACCGAAGCAGTGGAGTCTTGAAAGAAATTGATCATTTCTAAACAGGTTAAATTTTCTGAGATATTTTTCCTTTAAAATTGATCATTTCTAAACAGTTTGGAGTATGAATCTAGACAAAATTGCATGGGGTCCCTGTGGTTTGTTCGATACAATAAGTAGAGTTCAAAAGAATTTTTTCACCTTGGGGTTACTATGGTTTGTAGAAGTTTCACGGGGTCCAACACTATAACATCTATCTAATTTTAACGTTTTAGGACCTCACATGAGCTCATGTCTTTTAATTAAAACCTGATGACTCGTGCACAAAATCTCAAGTTTTCTGCTACAGTGGCTTGTTCATCTCAATATCATGCTCTAAAATCACAAATTCTTCCATAATGTTGTACAGCACAAATTGCTTACATAGATTCCATCCTTACATCAATCCTTACTCTCATGTATCATCAATTTGGTTAAACAACAACAGATTCAAGTCATTCGATCTCGAGTTCTTCGTCTTCTCAAAACGTCATGGTGATTTGAGCTCCGGACCGATCGGATATGTTATAGCAAAAAAGTAAAAGTGCAGTTCGATTAGGATTCACATTTGAATCTCCTTGACGAATCTCAGATTCAGTCTCGTTGATATGAGCACGAATTTGCCGGTCAAAGTTTGTCCTAAAAACTCAAACGAAAAGCTCTTGATCAAATTCAAAGTTTCTGTGTTGTTTCTGGTATAATTGATGATTTTCGAGCATTTTAGGAGTTATTTGAAGCATTTTTCATCAAGGAATCAAAGCTTAACAGTTTCTAAATCGAATTATCAACTTTCAAGTTCATGTAAAGAACTTCAACTGTTCAACGACGATTCCCGCTTTTGATGATGTTTTTGGCCATGAATGCTTCATAAGAAGTCTAAAACGAATCATAATGATCATTTTTCAATCATATTTGAGGTTAAATTCTTATGGATTCGACTTAGACAAATTATCTATTCATCAGCTCTCGCACCTGTTCGTTGCCAAATCCGTGATTTTTGTGATTTTTGTTGATGTAATGCTTGAAGATAAATCACATAATTTGTTTAATCGATACATAAGGGAACTAGTTAATCAATTTTGAGCAACAATTTGATTAGATCAAAATTAATGTTGAAGGTCGATGATGAAGATGAAATTAGACAATACTAGGAAAAAATTGGGAATACTGAGGACTCATGTGCACATTTATACACCAGGTTTTAATTAAAAGACAATAATACCCTCATGTGCAGGTCATGAGGCCCTAAAACGTTAAAATTAGACAGACGTTATGGTGTTGGACCCCCCGTGAAACTTCTGCAAACCATAGTGACCCCCAAGGTGAAAAAATTCTTTTGGACTCTACTTGTTGTATCTAACAAACCACAGAGACCCCGATGCAATTTTTTCATGAATCTATTTATCGTAGTGTTGATCAAATTTGTTAAATTTTAATGAGATACAGAGAGAGATAGAGAGATGGAAATGATATTGTTATTGCTTAATCATCAATCATAATACATCAGCAGTTATATATAAAGCCTAAATATTAACCTAGCTCATCTAAAGGGGTGTTTGGATTTGCGTTTTGAAAATTGATTATGCGTTTTAGATAATTATAATCAAATAATCCGCTGTTGCAAAACTTGATTTTAATTAATAGTGTTTGGGTTTGATTATGATGTATGATATCGTAATAATTGATAATCATTTTTTTGAGTGTTTGAAAATATAAGATTATTTGATAATTTAACATGTAAATTACCAAAAAGACACTCTTTGAAAAATGAGAAAAGGTACTCCGCATAATGATATAAATATCTTTTTAATGAACAATATATAAGTACTAATAAGCTACTCTATAATTTTCATTTCGTTTGGGTGTAAGTTATTATCTTTAAATAATATACTGATCAAGTAATCATGTAAGGAGTAATATAATTAAGTATGTTAGTGGATGCTACCGTAGATAAGTAATCTTCTGCGTATATAGTTTGCAGGGGGCCACGCATAATGACGTGCTAGTTACAGAAAAGCTAAAATAATACTGTATGGTTTTGTGTATAATATAGAAGGTTATATGGTTTTCTACGAGGTTACAATAGTAATTTAAATCAAGATAAATAGTTTTTGAGAATCGCGTTTCCCAACAGTAACCCCTTGGTTACTTTTTGATTTCTGCGATTTGAACCTCTAAAAATGTGAATAATCAGTTTTTAACATTAATTTTCCAAACACCAAAAATAGATTATTTGCGATTTCTAAATGTGATAATCAAATAATTCATCTCCAAACGCCAATCCAAACACCCCCTAAACATGAATAATTCAATAATGCTAATCGGCCCGATGGGCTTACAAATATATCCATCTAACATCCCCCGCAGTTAGAGCGGGAGTAGAACGAACGTTTAAACTGGATCTAAACTCGTCAAAGAGAGCGGTAGGCAAACTTTTGGTGAAGATGTCTGCAAACCAGTAGCGGAAGGGACACGGAGCACGCGAACATGACCCTTGAGCACAAGATATCACTCAAAGTAGATATCAATCTAAATGTGTTTAATTCACTGATGCTGAACTGAGTTGTCAGACATGTGCACCGCACTGACATTATCACAGTAAACAAGAGTAGCGGAAGAAAGCGTGCAGTGGAGCTCACGAAGAAGATTACGTATCCAACATCTCTCGGCAACGACATTGCAACACCACGGTATTCGGCCTCAGCACTAGACCTGGAAGGAGTATGTTGACGCTTAGAAGACCATGATAAAATATTCTTACCCAAAAACACGTAATACCCATAAGTAAATTGTCTAGTGGATGGACAACATGCCCAGCCCGCATCACAGTAAGCAACCAATTAATTCGTGGATGAGGCGAACAACTGTAGGTCGTGGTCCAGAGTTCCCTGGACTTAACGAATGATCCGTCAAAGGGCGGTCATATAAGGTTCCTGAGGATCATGCATAAATAAACATATCTGATGTACATCATATGAGATGTCTAGATGAGTGAAAGTGAGATACTGAAGTGCACCATCTAGACTGTGATATAAAGTGAGATCCCTGACCGGGGGCTAGAAGTAGTAAGCTTAGTGCCTATATCAATCGGGGTTATGCTCGAATTACAACCAACCATGTCTGCACGCTCAGTAATCTCGGTAGCATACTTCTTCTGAGATAGAAACATCCCAGGAGTAGTACGAGTGACGGAGATCCGTAGAAAGTAGTTCAACGGGCCTAGGCCTGTTATCGAGAACTCCTTATGCAAGGAGAAATAATCCGCTGAAGTAAAGTGGTCGACGAAGTAGTCTAAACTATGTCATCTACATATAATAATAAATAAGCGGTGTCTGCACCCTGTTGATAAATGAAGGAGGAGTCACATCTACTGTGCTGAAAATCAACACATTGAGCATACCCGGCAAACTGTTGGAACCGGGCATGAGTAGCCTTCTTCAAACCATACAGGGATTTCTGCAAAAGACACACATGATCCGGGCGAGCTGGGTCACGAAAACCAGGAGGCTGATGCATGTAGGCTGTTTCAGAGAGATGACCATGAAGGAACACATTCTTCACATCTAGCTGATGAACTGGCCAATGTCGAGAAGCGACAAGGCTGAGAACAGTCCTGATAGTAGCCAATTTAACAATCGCGCTGAATGTCCCATCACAATCAATATCAACCTACTGACTACGACCATTAACAACAAGTCGAGCATTATACCTAATCAAAGTGCCATCAACATTAAACTTGTGCTTGACTAGCCACATGGAGCGAACTATGTTCGTGTCTGAGTGACGAGCCACAAGGTTCCAAGTACCTTTTTTAATAAAGCATTATATTCTTCAGTCATAACTGAAAGGACCCGTTCATATACATTATAAATGATTCACAATAGTTGATTACATCGCGAGGTACTTGACCTCTATATGATACATTTTTCAAACATTGCATTCGTTTTTAAAAGATAAACTTTCTTTACAACGAAAGTTGACGGCATTCATACAATTCCCTAATACATCCAATTATAATTGACTTAATAATAATCTTGATGAACTCAACGACATAAATGCAACGTCTTTCGAAAATATGCCATTAATGACTCCAAGTAATATCTCTAAAATGAGCAAATGCACAGCGAAAGATTTATTTCAAACCTGAGAATAAACATGCTTTAAAGTGTCAACCAAAAGGTTGGTGAGTTCATTAGTTTATTGTAAACAATAAAATTCATCATTTTGATAGACCATAAGATTTAAATATAGTACACCTAGCTCGTGTACGAAACCATATTTTATAATGCTTAGCAGAGTAGGTTCGGATCCTTTTCTCCCCCGTAGGTTTCTTCGCGATTTTTAAATTCATAAACATAATCTCGTATCAAGCATTTTGCACGGCGTAGAGATAAAAGTCATTCATACGAACTACAAACACCTGGTAATCGACCTTAACAAAATACATCTAGAATATCCCCCGCATACCGGCATTCCGCACGGTCATGCAAAAAGCATACAATCATGCCACTCTTTTAAATATGATGGTTGTGTACACCTCACAAACAAATCATATCTTTTAAAGCTGGCGGTTGTATACCTATTTCGAAGTACTAAAGCAGTTCAAATTCTCTGACTGGGGCTTGTTAGTGCCCATAGATCTATCTTTAGGATTCACGTCAATTTGGGGCTTGGTTTCTAAATTCTCAGATTACCAGACTAAAAGGGGTGATATCCGGTGTACTCATAACTCATTCGTAGAGTGTTTTTAAGTACTTGTGTCTATCTCGTCAAACATTTATAAAAGTTGTGCATGTATTCTTAGTCCCAAAAATATATTATAAAAGCATTTAAAAAGGGAGTAATGAAACTCACACATATAAATATTGTAAAATAGTTAATAAAGCATTTTGCATGTATTCTCAGCCCAAAAATGTAAAGGGTAAAAAGGGCAAATGAAACTCACCATACTGTATTTCGTAGTAAAAATACATATAACGTCATTGAACAAGTGCAAAGTTGGCCTCGGATTCACGAACCTATATTAATTATATATTTTTATATGTTGGTCAATATCTGTATAGCAATTTAGGTCAGGTCATAGTGTATCACAATCCTAATGCTCGAGACTAATATACAAAAGTCAACAAAAGTCAATTTGACTCAAGATTATTTTCAAAATTTATACATGATTATTATATAGTTTAAATATCGTCGTTTTATATTTTAAAATATTTTTTAAAAGATTTATTAGAGTAAATAATATAATTCATTTATTATAAAAATATAATTTTATATATCTTAAGTAATAAAATTTATAAAGTTAATTTAATATCATAAAGATAATATGATAGGTAGTATTAATGTAATTATATTACACGTAGTAAAATATCTTAATATCTTTGTATTACATGTTTATTTGATAAAATAATATCGATAATAATAATAGTAAGTAAAAGTTGTATTATTTTGTAATAATAATTATTATTATTCTACTAATAATAATAACAATATTTTTATTTAGGAAAAATGGTATTATGATAAAATGATAATTCTTATTAAAAATGAAATTTTATATTAACAATGATATTCCTATTAAGAATAATAATTTTTGTAAAAATGATAGTTTTAATATTAATAATACTTTTAAATATAATAGTGATAAAAATAATGAAAAACGATAATTTTATCTAAATCAATATCTTACGATATTTTAAATTTCATCATGATACTCATTCTCATTATTTCCTAATCGATTCGTTTAATAGCTTTTAATCATCTTTTATATCGCATTCATATTAATGATAATAATAGTAATCATAATAATTAGGTGTTACTAATATTAGTTTTAATTATAATAATACTAATAATAATAAATATTATGATAATACTAATAACTATTTTATTGATAATAATAATAATACTGAATATAACTTTAACGATAATAACGATAGTAATAATAAAAATAACAATTTTTAATTATAATACCTTTTATTGATAATGATGATGATAATAATAATAATAATAATAATAATAATAATAATAATAATAATAATAATAATAATAATAATAATTAGATAAAAACTATAATAATAATAATAATAATAATAATAATAATAATAATAATAATAATAATAATAATAATAATAATAATAATAATAATAATAATAATTAGATAAAAACTATAACGACGATAATAATGACGATAATAATAATCATTTTTAATAATAATGCAAAAATTCAATTGACTATAACTTCTAATCTGTTCATCGAAACCATTCGATATCTAAATGAAAAGTTCTTAATTTTTCGCTAGCTTTCCAACGACATGCATATCTTATACCTTATCTTAACCGCATATGTGACTAATTCAGGATAAAACATAACCTATCTAACGGCAATATCAAAAGTACAAGCATGCATAATCCTATATACTCGAGCACTAGTCGGGGATACACTACTAATATATTAAAGTTAAGTTATGTGTGCTCACGTATCAATATTGAGATTCAATATTGCAGGAAAGGTACGCAGACGCAACGGAGATGATAAACACTAGATCGACCTCACGAGCATACCCTCGAACATTACCCATCACCTTGATAGCTATAACCCATAATTTCATTAGCCCTATCCTACTCGAAAGCCATTTTTGATAACCCGTTTTAGATCACTCGAGCAGCACTCCGTCGTAGTATTTTATGTATAACTAATACTAATAATATTAATATTAGCACAACTAATAATAATAATAAGATTAATAATAATAATAATAATTAAAATTGATATATACATAGAGATATGAGATAGATAGAAAGAATGAATGTGTTTTGTGGATTTGTGGATACGTCGAACCAGAACTCGATGCTTTAGAGAATTGAACCTCACCCACCATTCCATGCGATCGCATGGGTTGAAGGTGGATTGGCCATGCGATCGCGTGGTCTTAATATACAGCTCATGTTCGACCAATCGTGGTTACCGACACTTGTTTAATATTAATTTATATATAATATATTTAATCTATATAATTAATTAAATATTATATTATATTTACATGTATCGTTAGTTTGTAATTTTAACACCGATGATTTGCACGTTGTCACTCGACTCATGTCCCGCTTTCGATTTTTCGAACGAAGTTTCGTACGCTGAGAAAATCAATACTTTACGTTTCATGACGAGTACCTTTATAAATAATAATACTTAATTCAATGAAAAACTAACCCATTCAAAGTGTAACCTAATCAATCGAGTGTTGTGGTCATTTGCTTCTATAAATCATCGTCTCATTGTTTACCAAAATGTATTATTTTAAATCGAAACGTTTTATGAGTAAATTAAAATATATATATATATATATATATATATATATATATATATATATATATATATATATATATATATATATATATATATATATATATATATTTATATTTTCATTTCAAATTATAAATTTATACATAATATATATGTTTGAAATATTTATCTAATAATAAGATTTTAGTTTTTCCAAAATAATCATATTTCAAAGATTATTATATATAATCATTTAAATAATAAAATTTATTATGCCGTATTACGTTTACGTTCTTGAAGCACTATATATATATATATATATATATATATATATATATATATATATATATATATATATATATATATATATATATATATATATATATATATATATATAATATAAAGCTTAAATTCTTCTAATTTTATAAAATCAATTTATCCTTATAAAATAATAGATTATAATAACTCAGTTTTTGAAATCGTTTTCTTACATTTAAAAATAGATCAGTCGAATATTATGAAATCCAATTCTCCACTAACTTTTGACTAACGTTCGTCAATTGACACATTTGTTCTTATTTGTAAAATCACTTTACCATTTTCTGAATATGCTTAAAAAAGAAAGGTTTCCTAAATCAAAGTGGATCTCTCAACAGAGACTCGTAATCATAATTCAATGTATCTGATAATTCAATCATTTAATATTATCTTTTAATTCCGTCAATAATTATTTTAAATATATTTTGAAACAAATACGTTTATGTAAAGTATTATACGTCTAATACTTTGTTAACGTTTTCAAGCTATGATATATACATATATACATATATAAACATATATAATCATATCATTCATTTAATAGTTCATGAATCGTAGGCATTTGGTCAAAGTTAAATGAATGTATGAACATAGTTTAAGATGTTTGAGACTTAACTTAACAAACTTTTCTTATCGTGTCGGAATAATATAAAGATTAAAGTTTAAATTTGGTCGGAAATTTTCGGGTCGTCACAATAACGTTATGCCAGCTAGGGTCGCTAAGGACGTGAGAGTACATTTTTGGTGTAGGAGGGGTTGGAAACGAGAAGATTTAGATGTTAAATACATTTAGTGGTTCCAAGACGATGACGGATGACCATCGGATGAATAGAAGCAGTAGTTGGGGGAGCGGGAAGAAGAGATGATGCAATCACATGAGGAGAATAAGGAGTAGGTGTGAGAGTGACAGGTAAAGGATTAAGAGCTAGGTTGCGAGAGAAAATATTAGGTGGTGGATAAAGAAACTCGTAGGATGAAGGTTGAGGATTAGTAATGGAACCGTAAGGAAAAGAGGTCTCGTCAAAGGTGAGATAACGAGAGAGGATAATTTTTTGAGTTGCGAGATCAAGACAAAGGTCACCACAATGATTAGAGGGGTACCCGAGGAAAATGCAAGTAGTAGAACGGGGAGAGAGTTTATTGATGGTTTTTAGGTGGGTATAGCAATGGCATCTGAAGACACGAAGAATGAAGTAATTATGTGGATATTAATTGAGACGAGTGTGGGGAATATCATGTTTAATAGAGGAGGATGAAAGAAGATTTAAGAGATAGGTGGCCATGTGAAGGGCCTCAACCCATAAGGTAGGGGGAAGATGTGCTTGGAAGAGAATGGTGAAAATGAGGTTACTAACAGTGCGGATCATACGTTCGAACTTACCATTCTGCTGAGAAGACTGAGGACAGGAAAATCGAAGTTAGATATTGTTGTTTTCATAGAGTTAGGGGATTTGGTTGTTATTGAATTCCCCACCATGATCACATTGAAACGCTTTAATTTCATAATTAAACTGAGTTTTAACATAAGTGTGAAATTGAAGAAATTTATAAAATACTCATATATATTACGTAAAGGATATACCCACAAATGTTGCAAATAATGATCCAAAATTATGACATGGTATTTTTAACCACTAAGACTCGAAGTATGAGAAGTCCATATATCCGAGTGAACAATGTCAAATAGAGAAGTAGCATGAAAAAGGGAACTACTAAACGAAAGTCTTACGTTTAAGTTGACAAGCATGATAAGGAATACGAGACATTTTATTATTACAAGAAATAGAAATACTAGAAAGAAGATGACGAAAAATATCAGTGCTTGGATGTCCGAGATGGTGATGCCATATGCTGGGGGTGGTAAGGAGAGCATGATGAGCTGGCGATTGATATGACTACAAAGATACGGTCGAAACGGACAGTTTTATTTGTACGATGTCGTTAGGTTGCAGGACGTCAGATTCAGTTGATCAAGGTCGCATACAGTGGTTTTGTTTATTTATATTGTGTGGGGCCTAAATTTACTTTTAACTTTCTAATGTAGAAGGTGTAAGTTAACCTAGTGTCATTTTTTTGAATGGTTTAACGAATTGAAGATCAAGTGAATAATTGTCTTTTATTTAAATTACCTGGATAAAGGATAGTAGTTGGTTTAAGCTAAAGGTACTAATTGTGGGAAAAGTAAATAAAATGGAAGGATATCCAGAGTATGCAGATCGAGGAAATGTTGACCAAGATATTAGTTCGGACTAGTGAAAGGTAATTATGTTGATGTTAAAACTATGATTGGAATGGTGTAGATCTGGTTGGATGAGCCAATTACACAGACCTACTTATCTCTAGACTCTCGGAGTTCCCGTTGAGTAGTGAAAAGTATGTCACTTGGTTGTATAATTGAAATATAACTATACCTTGGAGATTATCCTTAGTAAAGTACTAGGTTTAATAGTGAGTTGAGCTCTAATCCTAAACCTCGTTATCAGTTTAGTTAACTGAATAACAACGTGCCGTGTTGATTGAACACTGATCACAAACAGAAGGAGTTCGTTGGGTTAAGTTGACAAAACCATAACTGAAAACTAACAACCATTTCATCATACTAATGAGATCATACCAAAATCAAACATTATACAACATTACAATTGATATACTGAAAGTAAAGCAGATAGAAACCTAGCAGATACCTAGACAGTTGATATGACTTAATCCTAAGGCAACAATCAAACAAGAACATGCAATTGGTGTGGGTCATACAGTGAACGTGAAACAACACGTCCTAATCCATCCGAACGAAGTCCATATTGATTATAAACGATTCATAACAGTTAATTACATCGCGAGGTACTTGACCTCTATATGATACATTTTTACAAACATTGCATTCGTTTTTGAAAAGACAATCTTTCATTACATCGAAAGTTGACGACATGCATACCATCTCATAATATATCCGACTATAATTGACTTAATAATAATCTTGATGAACTCAACGACTCGAATGCAACGTCTTTTGAAATATGTCATGAATGACTCCAAGTAATATCTCTAAAATGAGCAAATGCACAGCGGAAGGTTTCTTTAATACCTGAGAATAAACATGCTTTAAAGTGTCAACCAAAAGGTTGGTGAGTTCATAGGTTTATCATAAAACAATAAAATTCATCATTTTGATAGACCACAAGATTTAAATCCTGCATGGTACAAATGGGCCCGAATCCTATACCCACCTGTAATGTACATGCGATATCTTTTAAATACAATACACCTTTCTCGTGTACGAAATCATCTTTCATAAATCTTAGTAACCGTACACATATCTCGTGCACAAAAATAACATACACATAACCCGTGTATAAAATCATTCTCTCGATATATAACATTCACTTCAATTGGTGGCAATTATCATGTCCACATAATTCAATGGTGGCAATTATCATGTCCACATAATTCAATGGTGGCAATTATCATGTCCACATAATTCAATGGTGTCAATTATCATGTCCACATAATTCAATAATAATCCGCAGAACTTCTGTCTGCATAATAATTCATTCAAGGAATGATTTGCTTGTGTCTATCTCGTCAAACATTTATAAAAGCATTTCATGTATTCGCAGTTCAAAATATATTTCAAAAGCATTTAATAAAGCAGTTATAAAAACAGCGCATGTATTCTCAGTCCCAAAAATGTAAAGAGTAAAAGGGAATCAAATGAACTCACCATAATGTATTTCGTAGTAAAAATACATATAACATCATTGAACAAGTGTAAGGTTGGTCTCTGATAAGGCTAAAAAGGAACATATATTTTATAGCAATATCCCTCCTAAATAATAGGTTTTCATATGTAATTGTATTATATTTTCATTGTAATTGTTTAAATAAATAAGTGCGAAGACAAAAGGCGAAAACGAAGATTTGAAGACACAAACGTTCAAAAAGCTCAAATGTTCAAGATACAATTCAAAAGGTTCAATTTATTGATGAAAAACGTCTAAAAATGACAAGAGTACAAGTTACAAAACACAAAGTACAAGATATTAAATTGTACGCAAGGACGTTCGAAAATTCGAAACCGGGACATGAGTCAACTATCAACGCCCGACGCAACGGACCAAAAATTACAAGTCAACTATGCACAAGAATATAATATAATATTTAAATAATTATATAAATTATTTATATATTATATATATTTAAAAATTATGTCGACAAGCTATGAGACAAATGATCCTGAGCTGGATTTTCAAACTCCGCGACTCGCGGAGTTTGAAGGCTAAAAACTCCACGACTCGCGGAGCTGTCAGAAATCAAAACTCCTATAAAAGGTCACGAATTCTGCGAGTAAAAATAACATAATAATAATAATACTCCCTAGTATAATATAAATAAATATATATATATATATATATATATATATATATATATACATATATAATATAAATTAGTGTTATATTAGATTAGTTCGGGTTATGTAAAAGTTATTTTACGGGTTTTTAAAGTCGGAGCTCTGTCCGTGTACTACTACGCGATAAATAATCAATGTAAGCTATGTTCTCCTTTTTAAATTAATGTCTCGTACTTAAGTTATTATTATGCTTATTTGAGCCGAAGTAATCATGATGTTGAGCTAAATATTAAAGACGGGGTAATTGGGTTTTGTACCATAATTGGGGTTTGGACAAAAGAACGACACTTGTGGAAATTAGACTATGGGCTATTAATGGGCTTTATATTAAATTAACGATACCTCGTTAATTTAATATATAGGTTATGATTTTACGTATCTATATATAACCACATACGCTTAATTGGACACGATGGGCGGGATATTTATAAGTACGAATTATTGTTCATTTGACCGGACACGGGGATGGATTAATAGTCAATGGACTCATTAAAATAGGGGTGAATTACATTCAAGGGTAATTGGTGTAATTGTTAACAAAGTATTAAAACCTTGGTTTACACACAGTCGATAACCTGGTGTATTCATTAAGCAAAGTATTAAGACCTTGTTACAGTTCAAATCCCCAGTTAGTTGGAATATTTGACTTCGGGTATAAGGTTAAATTTGCCGAGCAGTTTATAATTATGACCGATGAACTATTATGGACAAAAACCAGATAGGTATCAAATAAACCATGACAAAGGACAATTAACCCGAGTAACAATTAATTAAAATCAAAACGTTAAACATCATGATTACGGAAGTTTAAATAAGCATAATCCTTTTATTTCATATTCTATCGCAATTTTATTTATTGTTATTTTATTTATCGTCATTTATATATTTTACGCACTTTAATTATTGTCATTTATCTTTACGCTTAAAAATATAAAATCGACAAACAAGCCATTAAACGGTAAAACCCCCCTTTTATAATAATATTACTACTTATATAATTATATATATTTTGTATAAATATAGTTGTTAAAAATATAGTAAGTATCACCAGCTCCCTGTGGAACGAACCGGACTTACTAAAAACTACACTACTCTACGATTAGGTACACTGCCTATAGTGTTGTAGCAAGGTTTAGGTATATCCCACTCTATAAATAAATAAATAACTTGTGTAATTTGTAACGTATTTTGTATTAAAAATAATAGTATATTTCGTACCCCCACGCTACATCATCAAGTTTTTGGCGCCGCTGCCGGGGACTTGGCGAAACGCTATATTTGTAATATATATTTGTATAAATATATTTTTAGAAAAACAATATCAAATTTAAAAAAAAAAAAAAAACCCGAAAAAATAAAATATATATATAAATCTAGTTTTACGATTTTTATTTATAAAATTATAAAGTAGTTCTATTTTTATTTTAATTTTTAAATATAAGTTTTTATTATATAAATATTTAGATTTTAAAACAGAAAAATATAAAACAGAAAAAAAAACGTCAAATTAAAAACTGTACCAGAGTTGAATTTTGGAACCCCGCGACTCGCGGGGTTTGCTGCTTGAAATACCGCGACTCGCAGAGACACTCTGACACACGTGACAGAACCCTAATTTCACATTAATTACGGATTTTATTATTATTATTATTATTAATAAACCCTAATTAGTTTAATTATTATAATTAGTTTAAGTTTTTTTTAATTAAATTGTATTTTAAATTTTAATTAGTTTTATTATATGTAAAATTAATAGTTTTAATAAATAAATAATATAAAAATAATATTTTTATAAAAATTGTACTTTTTACAACTTTTTGTATATTTTTATATTTTGTCCCTTTTTAATTGTTTTAGCGTAATATTTGTATTTTTAGCTCATATTTAGTTTTAAACTTAGTTTTTGCCATAGTTATTTTTACTTCTAGATTTTTAGGCTTTGCCGTAAAATCCCTTAAGTGCTTTTTCTTTAGACTAAGATTTAGGTGCTTTAGAATTTTGCGACGCCGTTTTTATATTTTAGTACCTTTTTAAGTTATTACCATTTGGGATATAGTTTTTCTTTTAAGCTTTAATATTTTTAGACGCAACTTTTAATTCTTAATTTTTAATTCCTTTTTAAGTTACGACGCGCTATTTTCTTATTTTTATTTTTCGACGTTTTTCGACGCGCATTCTTTTTCTTTCTTATTTCTCGACGCTTTAGTTTTTAGGACTTAGAAATTTTCTCTATTTCTTATCTAATATCTCAAACAGAAAGAAAAATTATTTAAGTGGTTAAATTAATGGACGTTGACAATTTTCTGCTTCGTAGTAATAGTTGGATTTGTTAGTGGCTGAGTTGTGAGCTTCCGATTTAAAGGGTTCTGGCTCCCTGCTGCATCTTTTGGCTATTCGAAACGTGGGTAAAAGCAGAAAAGTCTATTAATTGGACAACTTATATAAGTTTTTCTATTTTTATAACTAATAGGATAATTAGTAAATGCACCACATTGTAGCTAAAATTTGGCCATCGCAATAAAATGGAAAATTTTGAAAACAAGGCTATGGAAACTCTTTTTGATATCCAAAATCAATTAAATCAATACTCTCAAACGAGTGTTGATGACAATTCGTTCGGTCAATCTTGAATCACGAATGACGAAACAATAACTGGTTGTGAAATCTGTGGAGATTATCACTCAACATGGGAATGTTATTATTACGTTCCAATGAAAAATTACGCACCCACGGAACCTGAATGGCATGATTATGAAGAATACAATTCAAATTGGGATTATTCCCAAGAATATATCCAAACTCAACAACCAGTAGACGAGGAAAATTACGTGTCTGAAAATTTATTAGACAATATGAAAATCAAACTCGAAGAACTCAATGTTCAAAATGAACAAATGAGAGAGTTTGTAAACCGGCAAGCTGAAACTCTATCAGACTACACACCTGTTGATCTGAGGAGTCGTGTGCAAGAAAATCTCATATCATCGAATTTTGATAAATTCGAGAGCTCCGAAATCACCAACTATCCCGATGATACTTTTTATTCAGTCTTACCAATTTCACAACATATCGACACATTAGCCTCTACCGACGAAATCATCGATCCATCAATGGATAAAGAAGAAGTAAGGGTAACAAATTGGTACTCTTGGGAATACGATAACGTTGAAAATTTTACCCCCAAGGCCAAACCGAACTTCACCATTCCACAACCTTCCAACCCAATATTCTCAATAGACGAGTCATCCACCGGAAATGAACTACGAGCTGTAATAGATAATGACACCTCGAATTTCACCCAATTGGGTAATAGAGGTGAAAACTTTGACGTCGAGAATAAAAGGAAGGAAACATTAGAAATTGTCCACCCTATAATATGTATGTCGGTGTATATCGATCCATTTGACCAAGAACCAGAAAAGAGACATATCCATTTACTAAAAGCTACACTTAAAAAAGAATTAAGTAGTGACGATCGGGTGGGTCTAAACTTTAAACCCATTAATATATTTTATACCACCCGAGATGTAAATAACTGGCTCACTATTTTAATTTGTGGAACTTATTCTACCGACTTCACATGTTGTCAGCTAAGTGTGGGGAAGTTTAACCCCACTTAACGTTAAATTAAGGGTTCGGGTGTAGTGACCCGAACTTTTCCATGTTTATATATATTAATTGAGATTGATATTTACATGATTAAATGTTTCCAACATGTTAAGCAATCAAACTTGTTAAGACTTGATTAATTGAAATATGTTTCATATAGACAATTGACCACCCAAGTTGACCGGTGATTCACGAACGTTAAAACTTGTAAAAACTATATGATGACATATATATGGATATATATATAGTTAACATGATACTATGATAAGTAAATATATCATTAAGTATATTAACAATGAACTACATATGTAAAAACAAGACTACTAACTTAATGATTTTTAAACGAGACATATATGTAACGATTATCGTTGTAAAGACATTTAATGTATATATATCATATTAAGAGATATTCATACATGATAATATCATGATAATATAATAATTTAAAATCTCATTTGATATTATAAACATTGGGTTAACAACATTTAACAAGATCGTTAACCTAAAGGTTTCAAAACAACACTTACATGTAACGACTAACGATGACTTAACGACTCAGTTAAAATGTATATACATGTAGTGTTTTAATATGTATTTATACACTTTTGAAAGACTTCAATACACTTATCAAAATACTTCTACTTAACAAAAATGCTTACAATTACATCCTCGTTCAGTTTCATCAACAATTCTACTCGTATGCACCCGTATTCGTACTCGTACAATACATAGCTTTTAGATGTATGTACTATTGGTATATACACTCCAATGATCAGCTCTTAGCAGCCCATGTGAGTCACCTAACACATGTGGGAACCATCATTTGGCAACTAGCATGAAATATCTCATAAAATTACAAAAATATGAGTAATCATTCATGACTTATTTACATGAAAACAAAATTACATATCCTTTATATCTAATCCATACACCAACGACCAAAAACACCTACAAACACTTTCATTCTTCAATTTTCTTCATCTAATTGATCTCTCTCAAGTTCTATCTTCAAGTTCTAAGTGTTCTTCATAAATTCCAAAAGTTCTAGTTTCATAAAATCAAGAATACTTTCAAGTTTGCTAGCTCACTTCCAATCTTGTAAGGTGATCATCCAACCTCAAGAAATCTTTGTTTCTTACAGTAGGTTATCATTCTAATACAAGGTAATAATCATATTCAAACTTTGGTTCAATTTCTATAACTATAACAATCTTATTTCAAGTGATGATCTTACTTGAACTTGTTTTCGTGTCATGATTCTGCTTCAAGAACTTCGAGCCATCCAAGGATCCGTTGAAGCTAGATCCATTTTTCTCTTTTCCAGTAGGTTTATCCAAGGAACTTAAGGTAGTAATGATGTTCATAACACCATTTGATTCATACATATAAAGCTATCTTATTCGAAGGTTTAAACTTGTAATCACTAGAACATAGTTTACTTAATTCTAAACTTGTTCGCAAACAAAAGTTAATCCTTCTAACTTGACTTTTAAAATCAACTAAACACATGTTCTATATCTATATGATATGCTAACTTAATGATTTAAAACCTGGAAACACGAAAAACACCGTAAAACTGGATTTACGCTGTCGTAGTAACACCGCGGGCTGTTTTGGGTTAGTTAATTAAAAACTATGATAAACTTTGATTTAAAAGTTGTTATTCTGAGAAAATGATTTTTATTATGAATATGAAACTATATCCAAAAATTATGGTTAAACTCAAAGTGGAAGTATGTTTTCTAAAATGGTCATCTAGACGTCGTTCTTTCGACTGAAATGACTACCTTTACAAAAACGACTTGTAACTTATTTTTCCGACTATAAACCTATACTTTTTCTATTTAGATTCATAAAATAGAGTTCAATATGAAACCATAGCAATTTGATTCACTCAAAACAGATTTAAAATGAAGAAGTTATGGGTAAAACAAGATTGGATAATTTTTCTCATTTTAGCTACGTGAAAATTGGTAACAAATCTATTCCAACCATAACTTAATCAACTTGTATTGTATATTATGTAATCTTGAGATACCATAGACACGTATACAATGTTTCGACCTATCATGTCGACACATCTATATATATTTCGGAACAACCATAGACACTCTATATGTGAATGTTGGAGTTAGCTATACAGGGTTGAGGTTGATTCCAAAATATATATAGTTTGAGTTGTGATCAATACTGAGATACGTATACACTGGGTCGTGGATTGATTCAAGATAATATTTATCGATTTATTTCTGTACATCTAACTGTGGACAACTAGTTGTAGGTTATTAACGAGGACAGCTGACTTAATAAACTTAAAACATCAAAATATATTAAAAGTGTTGTAAATATATTTTGAACATACTTTGATATATATGTATATATTGTTATAGGTTCGTGAATCAACCAGTGGCCAAGTCTTACTTCCCGACGAAGTAAAAATCTGTGAAAGTGAGTTATAGTCCCACTTTTAAAATCTAATATTTTTGGGATGAGAATACATGCAAGTTTTATAAATGATTTACAAAATAGACACAAGTACGTGAAACTGCATTCTATGGTTGAATTATCGAAATCGAATATGCCCCTTTTTTTATTAAGTCTGGTAATCTAAGAATTAGGGAACAGACACCCTAATTGACGCGAATCCTAAAGATACATCTATTGGGCCTAACAAACCCCATCCAAAGTACCGGATGCTTTAGTACTTCGAAATTTATATCATATCCGAAGGGTGTCCCGGAATGATGGGGATATTCTTATATATGCATCTTGTTAATGTCGGTTACCAGGTGTTCACCATATGAATGATTTTTATCTCTATGTATGGGATGTGTATTGAAATATGAAATCTTGTGATCTATTATTATGATTTGATATATATATAGGTTAAACCTATAACTCACCAACATTTTTGTTGACGTTTTAAGCATGTTTATTCTCAGGTGATTATTAAGAGCTTCCGCTGTCGCATACTTAAATAAGGATGAGATTTGGAGTCCATGCTTGTATGATATTGTGTAAAAACTGCATTCAAGAAACTTATTTTGTTGTAACATATTTGTATTGTAAACCATTATGTAATGGTCGTCTGTAAACAGGATATTTTAGATTATCATTATTTGATAATCTACGTAAAGCTTTTTAAACCTTTATTGATGAAATAAAGGTTATGGTTTGTTTTAAAAATGAATGCAGTCTTTGAAAAATGTCTCATATAGAGGTCAAAACCTCGCAACGAAATCAATTAATATGGAACGTTTTTAATCAATAAGAACGGGACATTTCAGTTGGTATCCGAGCGTTGGTCTTAGAGAACCAGAATTTTGCATTAGTGTGTCTTATCGAGTTTGTTAGGATGCATTAGTGAGTCTGGACTTCGACCGTGTTTACTTGAAAAATGACTGCTTAACAAATTTTGTTGGAAACTATATATTTTTAACATGTGAAAATTATGTGATATATTAATCTCTTAACGCGTTTGATATTATGTGATAGATGTCTACCTCTAGAACAAGTCCCATTGACTCACCTAATAATAATGAAGAGTCAAATGTAAATTGGAATGATTCGTGGACTGATTCACAAGTTCCCGAAGAGGAACCGGAAGAAGAGTCGGAACCGGAAGAAGAATCGGAATCGGAAGAAGAATCGGAACCGGATGAAGAAGTAGAACCGGTGGGGTAAATAATAAAACGGTTAAGTAAAAGAAAATCCTCAACCAACCGACCAAGGTTAATTATGGTCAATGGTGTTTCCGCCAAGGAAGCAAAATATTGGGAGGATTACCAATTCTCCGATGAATCGGATTCCGACAAGAATTCCGATGATGTTATAGAAATTACCCCAACTGAATTTAAAAAGGCAAAAGAAAATAATAAGGGAAAGGGCATAAAAATAGAGAAATCTAATTCCAACCCCGATGAACTTTATATGTATCGTCAACCCCCGAAGTCCTTAAGTTGTAACAATGACCCGGGAACCTCTAAACCACCAGGTTTTTCTAAACCAATGTGGACAACGATGGCTCGTATTAGGGGAACATCATATATCCCTAGAAACTTGGCAAAACGAACCAAAATCGAAGAAGAAGAAACAAGCGAGTCGGAATAAGATAGTTGTATTCGTGTGGTGTAATATATGTAATATAGTGTTCTTATGCTTTATGATATATGTAAAAATTGCTTGTATTAATAAGTATTTTTTTTATGAATCTAACTCTTGTCTATTTTACAGTTTAAAAAACACAAAATGGATAGACAACCCAATATTTTAAGAGACCTACCCGGAGACATGATTGATGAAATCTTGTCTAGAGTCGGCCAGAATTCCTCGGCACAACTATTTAAGGCGAGATCAGTTTGTAAGACATTCGAAGAACGTTCCAAGAATGTCTTGGTTTATAAGAGACTTTCGTTTGAAAGATGGGGGATATCACATTGGGAAACCCATAAGTTACGATGTGTTTACTTTGACGCATATATTGCGGGGAACCCAAATGCTATTTTACGCAACGGGTTAAGAAATTATTTTGACTCAATATATCCGAATATTGGACTTCGTGATTTAGAAAAAGCGGCTAACATGCAACATAAAGAAGCATGTTATGCTTACGGATTAGTAATGTTCGCTTCTCACCAAAGTGAGAACAAGAACATCGGGCTACAACTATTAAACAAAACGTTTCCACAAGTGACGGAGTCGGTAATTGGGGTAAGAAATGAGGTTTTTAGATTATTACGGGACTGTTGGACATTACGTAACCCTCGTCCCTTTGACGACGTTACAACACGCTGTCTTATCAACGGCCATAACGGTTATGTTCCACAAGACCAAGGATGGGAAGTAGTCCTAGTAAAACCAGAATGCATGACTTGTTTCTGGACGTATGAATTACGTGTCTTTATTGCCTTTGCTGAACGACTTGTGTACTAGCTAGAATTATCTTCACAACTATCTTGTATCAAAGTTATTGTGTGCTATATTTCATGCTTTATGTAAAATAAGCGGTATTGTAAGTTTGTAAAATATTGTATAAAAGTTTGAACGCGAAATATTATTATAATCAGTTTTTCATATAGAATTGTAGTAGTTGAATTGTATATTAGCTACTAAGTATGAACTTAACGGGTAGGTACTACCCGAATTTAAACTTATAAAACGCTAATATGAAGAAAAAGCTTTTATAAATGAGTTCATATTATGCTACGAAATACTATTAACTACTCTTAATATTCTGTATGATTAACTTGTTCCATTTAACTATTTTGAAGGAAATGGCACCGACTACTCGACACACCGTGAATATGAATGAAGAGGAATTCCGTACTTTTCTAGCTTCAAACATAGCCGCAGTACAGGCTGCGCTACATACCAACAATAACCTTGGATCTAGCAGTACAGGAAATCGTGTAGGATGCACCTACAAAGAATTCACTGCCTGCAAACCTTTGGAATTTGATGGAACCGAAGGACCGATCGGATTGAAACGGTGGACCGAGAAGGTTGAATCGGTGTTTGCCATAAGTAAGTGTACTGAAGAGGACAAAGTGAAGTACGCTACGCATACCTTCACAGGTTCTGCGTTAACATGGTGGAATACCTATCTAGAGCAAGTGGGACAAGACGATGCGTACGCACTACCGTGGTCAGCATTCAAGCACTTGATGAACGAGAAGTACCGTCTCAGAACCGAGGTCAATAAGCTCAAGACAGAACTTAGAGGGTTACGAACCCAAGGATTTGATATTACCACGTACGAAAGACGATTCACAGAATTGTGCCTATTGTGTCCGGGAGCATTCGAAGATGAGGAAGAGAAGATCGACGCGTTTGTGAAAAGATTACCGGAAAGAATCCAAGAAGATATAAGTTCACACGAGCCCGCCTCCATACAACAGGCATGTAGAATGGCTCACAAACTAGTGAACCAGATTGAAGAAAGAATTAAATAACAGACTGCTGAAGAGGCCAATGTGAAGCAAGTCAAAAGAAAGTGGGAGGAAAACGGTGATAAGAATCACCAATACAACAACAACAGCAATTATAACAATAATCGCAACAACTATCCTAACAATCGCAACATCAATCGCAACTACAACAAACGGCCCAACAACAACAACAACAACAACAACAACAACAACAACAACAACAGTAACCACAACAATCATCTTAACAACAATAATAACCGCAACAACAACAACAATCAGAAGCAGCTATGCCAAAGGTGTGAAAAGTATCACTCGGGGTTCTGCACCAAATTTTGCAACAAGTGTAAAAGAAATGGTCATAGCGCGGTGAAGTGTGATGTCTACGGACCAGGGGTTAATAGAACGAAAGGAACAAATGGTGTCGGAACGAGTAATGGCGGAGCAAGTAGTGTCGGAGCAAGTTATGCCAATGTAGTTTGTTATAAATGTGGAAAACCGGGCCACATTATTAGAAATTGCCCGAACCAGGAGAACACGAATGGACAAGGCCGCGGAAGAGTTTTCAATATTAATGCGGCAGAGGCACAGGAAGACCCGGAGCTTGTTACGGGTACGTTTCTTATTGACAATAAATCTGCTTACGTTTTATTTGATTCGGGTGCGGATAGAAGCTATATGAGTAGAGATTTTTGTGCTAAATTAAGTTGTCCATTGACGCCTTTGAATAGTAAATTTTTACTCGAATTAGCAAATGGTAAATTAATTTCAGCAGATAATATATGTCGGAATCGAGAAATTAAACTGGTTAGCGAAACATTTAAGATTGATTTGATACCAGTAGAGTTAGGGAGTTTTGATGTGATAATCTGTATGGACTGGTTGAAAGAAGTGAAAGCAGAGATCGTCTGTTACAAAAATGCAATTCGCATTATACGAGAAAAAGGAAAACCCTTAATGGTGTACGGAGAAAAGGGCAACACGAAGCTACATCTTATTAGTAATTTGAAGGCACAAAAACTAATAAGAAAAGGTTGCTATGCTGTTCTAGCACACGTCGAGAAAGTACAAACTGAAGAAAAGAGCATCAATGATGTTCCCATTGCAAAAGAATTTCCCGATGTATTTCTGAAAGAATTACCGGGATTACCCCCACATCGATCTGTTGAATTTCAAATAGATCTTGTACCAGGAGCTGCACCAATAGCTCGTGCTCCTTACAGACTCGCACCCAGCGAGATGAAAGAACTGCAAAGCCAATTACAAGAACTTTTAGAGCGTGGTTTCATTCGACCAAGCACATCACCGTGGGGAGCTCCTGTTTTGTTTGTCAAGAAGAAAGATGGTACATTCAGGTTGTGTATCGACTACCGAGAGTTGAACAAACTTACCATCAAGAACCGCTACCCACTACCGAGAATCGATGACTTATTTGATCAACTACAAGGCTCGTCTGTTTATTCAAAGATTGACTTACGTTCCGGGTATCATCAAATGCGGGTGAAAGAAGATGATATTCCAAAGACTGCTTTCAGAACACGTTACGGTCATTACGAGTTTATGGTCATGCCGTTTGGTTTAACTAATGCACCAGCTGTGTTCATGGACCTTATGAACCGAGTGTGTGGACCATACCTTGACAAGTTTGTCATTGTTTTCATTGATGACATACTTATTTACTCAAAGAATGACCAAGAACACGGTGAACATTTGAGAAAGGTGTTAGAAGTATTGAGGAAGGAAGAATTGTACGCTAAGTTTTCAAAGTGTGCATTTTGGTTGGAAGAAGTTCAATTCCTCGGTCACATAGTGAACAAAGAAGGTATTAAGGTGGATCCGGCAAAGATAGAAACTGTTGAAAAGTGGGAAACCCCGAAAACTCCGAAACACATACGCCAGTTTTTAGGACTAGCTGGTTACTACAGAAGGTTCATCCAAGACTTTTCCAGAATAGCAAAACCCTTGACTGCATTAACGCATAAAGGGAAGAAATTTGAATGGAATGATGAACAAGAGAAAGCGTTTCAGTTATTGAAGAAAAAGCTAACTACGGCACCTATATTGTCATTGCCTGAAGGGAATGATGATTTTGTGATTTATTGTGATGCATCAAAGCAAGGTCTTGGTTGTGTATTAATGCAATGAACGAAGGTGATTGCTTATGCGTCTAGACAATTGAAGATTCACGAACAAAATTATACGACGCATGATTTGGAATTAGGAGCGGTTGTTTTTGCATTAAAGACTTGGAGGCACTACTTATATGGGGTCAAAAGTATTATATATACCGACCACAAAAGTCTTCAACACATATTTAATCAGAAACAACTGAATATGAGGCAGCGTAGGTGGATTGAATTGTTGAATGATTACGACTTTGAGATTCGTTACCACCCGGGGAAGGCAAATGTGGTAGCCGATGCCTTGAGCAGGAAGGACAGAGAACCCATTCGAGTAAAATCTATGAATATAATGATTCATAATAACCTTACTACTCAAATAAAGGAGGCGCAACAAGGAGTTTTAAAAGAGGGAAATTTAAAGGATGAAATACCCAAAGGATCAGAGAAGCATCTTAATATTCAGGAAGACGGAACCCGGTATAGGGCTGAAAGGATTTGGGTACCAAAATTTGGAGATATGAGAGAAATGGTACTTAGAGAAGCTCATAAAACCAGATACTCAATACATCCTGGAACGGGGAAGATGTACAAGGATCTCAAGAAACATTTTTGGTGGCCGGGTATGAAAGCCGATGTTGCTAAATATGTAGGAGAATGTTTGACGTGTTCTAAGGTCAAAGCTGAGCATCAGAAACCATCAGGTCTACTTCAACAACCCGAAATCCCGAAATGGAAATGGGAAAACATTACCATGGATTTCATCACTAAATTGCCAAGGACTGCAAGTGGTTTTGATACTATTTGGGTAATAGTTGATCGTCTCACCAAATCAGCACACTTCCTACCAATAAGAGAAGATGACAAGATGGAGAAGTTAGCACGACTGTATTTGAAGGAAGTCGTCTCCAGACATGGAATACCAATCTCTATTATCTCTGATAGGGATGGCAGATTTATTTCAAGATTCTGGCAGACATTACAGCAAGCATTAGGAACTCGTCTAGACATGAGTACTGCCTATCATCCACAAACTGATGGGCAGAGCGAAAGGACGATACAAACGCTTGAAGACATGCTACGAGCATGTGTTATTGATTTCGGAAACAGTTGGGATCGACATTTACCGTTAGCAGAATTTTCCTACAACAACAGCTACCATTCAAGCATTGAGATGGCGCCGTTTGAAGCACTTTATGGTAGAAAGTGCATGTCTTCGATTTGTTGGAGTGAAGTGGGGGATAGACAGATTACGGGTCCAGATATTATACAAGAAACTACCGAGAAGATCATCCAAATTCAACAACGGTTGAAAACCGCCCAAAGTCGACAAAAGAGCTACGCTGACATTAAAAGAAAAGATATAGAATTTGAAATTGGAGAGATGGTCATGCTTAAATTTGCACCTTGGAAAGGCGTTGTTCGATTTGGTAAACAAGGGAAATTAAATCCAAGGTATATTGGACCATTCAAGATTATTGATCGTGTCGGACCAGTAGCTTACCGACTTGAGTTACCTCAACAACTCGCGGCTGTACATAACACTTTCCACGTCTCGAATTTGAAGAAATGTTTTGCTAAAGAAGATCTCACTATTCCGTTAGATGAAATCCAAATCAACGAAAAACTTCAATTCATCGAAGAACCCGTCGAAATAATGGATCGTGAGGTTAAAAGACTTAAGCAAAACAAGATACCAATTGTTAAGGTTCGATGGAATGCTCGTAGAGGACCCGAGTTCACATGGGAGCGTGAAGATCAGATGAAGAAGAAATACCCGCATCTATTTCCAGAAGATTTGTCAACACCTTCAACAGCTTAAAATTTCGGGACGAAATTTATTTAACGGGTAGGTACTGTAGTGACCCGAACTTTTCCATGTTTATATATATTAATTGAGATTGATATTTACATGATTAAATGTTTCCAACATGTTAAGGAATCAAACTTGTTAAGACTTGATTAATTGAAATATGTTTCATATAGACAATTGACCACCCAAGTTGACCGGTGATTCACGAACGTTAAAACTTGTAAAAACTATATGATGACATATATATGGATATATATATAGTTAACATGATACTATGATAAGTAAATATATCATTAAGTATATTAACAATGAACTACATATGTAAAAACAAGACTACTAACTTAATGATTTTTAAACGAGACATATATGTAACGATTATCGTTGTAAAGACATTTAATGTATATATATCATATTAAGAGATATTCATACATGATAATATCATGATAATATAATAATTTAAAATCTCATTTGATATTATAAACATTGGGTTAACAACATTTAACAAGATCGTTAACCTAAAGGTTTCAAAACAACACTTACATGTAACGACTAACGATGACTTAACGACTCAGTTAAAATGTATATACATGTAGTGTTTTAATATGTATTTATACACTTTTGAAAGACTTCAATACACTTATCAAAATACTTCTACTTAACAAAAATGCTTACAATTACATCCTCGTTCAGTTTCATCAACAATTCTACTCGTATGCACCCGTATTCGTACTCGTACAATACATAGCTTTTAGATGTATGTACTATTGGTATATACACTCCAATGATCAGCTCTTAGCAGCCCATGTGAGTCACCTAACACATGTGGGAACCATCATTTGGCAACTAGCATGAAATATCTCATAAAATTACAAAAATATGAGTAATCATTCATGACTTATTTACATGAAAACAAAATTACATATCCTTTATATCTAATCCATACACCAACGACCAAAAACACCTACAAACACTTTCATTCTTCAATTTTCTTCATCTAATTGATCTCTCTCAAGTTCTATCTTCAAGTTCTAAGTGTTCTTCATAAATTCCAAAAGTTCTAGTTTCATAAAATCAAGAATACTTTCAAGTTTGCTAGCTCACTTCCAATCTTGTAAGGTGATCATCCAACCTCAAGAAATCTTTGTTTCTTACAGTAGGTTATCATTCTAATACAAGGTAATAATCATATTCAAACTTTGGTTCAATTTCTATAACTATAACAATCTTATTTCAAGTGATGATCTTACTTGAACTTGTTTTCGTGTCATGATTCTGCTTCAAGAACTTCGAGCCATCCAAGGATCCGTTGAAGCTAGATCCATTTTTCTCTTTTCCAGTAGGTTTATCCAAGGAACTTAAGGTAGTAATGATGTTCATAACACCATTCGATTCATACATATAAAGCTATCTTATTCGAAGGTTTAAACTTGTAATCACTAGAACATAGTTTAGTTAATTCTAAACTTGTTCGCAAACAAAAGTTAATCCTTCTAACTTGACTTTTAAAATCAACTAAACACATGTTCTATATCTATATGATATGCTAACTTAATGATTTAAAACCTGGAAACACGAAAAACACCGTAAAACTGGATTTACGCCGTCGTAGTAACACCGCGGGCTGTTTTGGGTTAGTTAATTAAAAACTATGATAAACTTTGATTTAAAAGTTGTTATTCTGAGAAAATGATTTTTATTATGAACATGAAACTATATCCAAAAATTATGGTTAAACTCAAAGTGAAAGTATGTTTTCTAAAATGGTCATCTAGACGTCGTTCTTTCGACTGAAATGACTACCTTTACAAAAACGACTTGTAACTTATTTTTCCGACTATAAACCTATAATTTTTCTATTTAGATTCATAAAATAGAGTTCAATATGAAACCATAGCAATTTGATTCACTCAAAACAGATTTAAAATGAAGAAGTTATGGGTAAAACAAGATTGGATAATTTTTCTCATTTTAGCTACGTGAAAATTGGTAACAAATCTATTCCAACCATAACTTAATCAACTTGTATTGTATATTATGTAATCTTGAGATACCATAGACACGTATACAATGTTTCGACCTATCATGTCGACACATCTATATATATTTCGGAACAACCATAGACACTCTATATGTGAATGTTGGAGTTAGCTATACAGGGTTGAGGTTGATTCCAAAATATATATAGTTTGAGTTGTGATCAATACTGAGATACGTATACACTGGGTCGTGGATTGATTCAAGATAATATTTATTGATTTATTTCTGTACATCTAACTGTGGACAACTAGTTGTAGGTTATTAACGAGGACAGCTGACTTAATAAACTTAAAACATCAAAATATATTAAAAGTGTTGTAAATATATTTTGAACATACTTTGATATATATGTATATATTGTTATAGGTTCGTGAATCAACCAGTGGCCAAGTCTTACTTCCCGACGAAGTAAAAATCTGTGAAAGTGAGTTATAGTCCCACTTTTAAAATCTAATATTTTTGGGATGAGAATACATGCAAGTTTTATAAATGATTTACAAAATAGACACAAGTACGTGAAACTACATTCTATGGTTGAATTATCGAAATCGAATATGCCCCTTTTTTTTATTAAGTCTGGTAATCTAAGAATTAGGGAACAGACACCCTAATTGACGCGAATCCTAAAGATAGATCTATTGGGCCTAACAAACCCCATCCAAAGTACCGGATACTTTAGTACTTCGAAATTTATATCATATCCGAAGGGTGTCCCGGAATGATGGGGATATTCTTATATATGCATCTTGTTAATGTCGGTTACCAGGTGTTCACCATATGAATGATTTTTATCTCTATGTATGGGATGTGTATTGAAATATGAAATCTTGTGATCTATTATTATGATTTGATATATATATAGGTTAAACCTATAACTCACCAACATTTTTGTTGACGTTTTAAGCATGTTTATTCTCAGGTGATTATTAAGAGCTTCCGCTGTCGCATACTTAAATAAGGACGAGATTTGGAGTCCATGCTTGTATGATATTGTGTAAAAACTGCATTCAAGAAACTTATTTTGTTGTAACATATTTGTATTGTAAACCATTATGTAATGGTCGTGTGTAAACAGGATATTTTAGATTATCATTATTTGATAATCTACGTAAAGCTTTTTAAACCTTTATTGATGAAATAAAGGTTATGGTTTGTTTTAAAAATGAATGCAGTCTTTGAAAAATGTCTCATATAGAGGTCAAAACCTCGCAACGAAATCAATTAATATGGAACGTTTTTAATCAATAAGAACGGGACATTTCATCGGGTTAGTGCATAACTCGTTAATAAACATGCATAATAAATTAGGGTAAAAGACGCATTTTTAAAGATTAGCAAACAGTTCAGAAAAGCAACCGTTTTTGAAGAAAAATATGTGTGATAAAACAAGAAGGAATGAACGATGAGCCGCGCCATCTATCATTCGACGAGCTTTATAATTACAAACTAGGTATTTTCAATCACTTTTCTACACTAATCACCCTCATGAATTTATAATTAGAGTCTGATTTCATGCAAATGAGGGCATTGCATGATCTCAAGTGTGGGGAAGGGTTATAAATTCTCTCGGGTTTATACTTGGCTTATTTTCTAAATTTTATGAAAATTTGAAAAATTTTAAACTAAATGAATTTAAAATCATGTTTATATATATTTATGAACGGCGAAAACTAGGTGTTAATACCGAAATTATCGTTACCTCGGAAAGGACATAAATTGAGAAACACCCTAAAACGATTGAATTCATTTAAAATGGAATAAAGGAGAATAAAAAGGCAAAGAAAGAAACTAAGTGTGGAGAGAATGTGCCAAGTTATTCAATTAAAAACTATCTATCACATGTTTCTGTAAAGTTTATTGCAGGTGCTTTTGTTTTGGACTAAATTAACTATTTTACCCGATGAAAGAAAAGAAAAGATGGATCTACACGATGAATCAATTCCATCATTAAAAGGAAGTAAAGTCTTCCGAAAAAGACGCGCTTCTTGATTTAGGTCAAGAAGTTGTCGTCCAGACCAGTTGTAGGTTGACGAAAAATCTAGAAAAGTCATCACTAAAATCAGCAGGAAATCCACGGACCTCAGCATCAAACAGGGTCGCCAAGTGGTCAGACTTATCCTAACCATGAGAGGGTCTGTCTCGTACAATGGGGGGGCACCGTGCAAATTAGCTTGATAAGACTAATGAATCAAATCCCCAGAAAGGATAATCTCCTTAAAGATTAAAAATCAGCTTTTAAGACTGATATTACCCAATCCTAGAGATTGACCTTAAAGATTGAGAATTACAAACTCATGGAATTCAATGATATCTAAACTCGAGCTTGAACGAGAAAATATTTTGATCAAAATTATAAACCGATTTGTTTTCTGAAAACCCATTTTCAATGCGTTCATTACCATTGAACGTAAAATCCTAGGAATTCACCTGGAATTCATTAGGTCACCTGAACCAAATCGGGTGTCAACCGTAAGAACGGTGGTTGCATAGCATGGTCGAAGACAGGACCTTGTGCCAGACCGAAAAATCATAGGATGATCTTTACTTTTGCTCCTACAAAGTATAGTACTAGCATCCGACACGTTTATAGACCATAATTAAAAGCAAGTCACGGGACATTGCCTTAACAGTTGCTTGTTCATCGCTTTCCTTTACAACCGGACGGTATTTTATCGAAAGGTAATATACGGAGCAAGTATACTGGACGTGTTGCTTTCCTAATACAAGGTTAGCAAGTGGGTGACACAAAACCATAAGTTTTGAGCTAAAATTTTCAAATCTGAAACCCACAAAACCCACAAAAAATATTTTGCAACACCGGTGAAGGGTTATTCCGGAAAACTTATCTAGGGTAAAAGCTAGATTGAATTTTCAAAGATCAAATGTTTTCATAAAGATCCAATTTCCTTAAGGATCTACATTTTCATAGTCATGTGGGACTGTAAACCGCCTTTCAAATGTGCACTTTGCTTTGGAAACCGAAAGTAAATCGGCTATTTGATTGAAAGTGTCGTTGACCTAAACCCGAGGCAACTGTGGATGACACACCCACCTTTAACCATGGTTCTATCGTTACTATCATTGTTTATACCACCATATCAAAATCACTGATGTACAAAGTGTGATGAATAAAAAAGTGATTCATGTATGTTTTTATTTCAAGTTCTGTATTGCTTGAGGACAAGCAACGCTCAAGTGTGGGGATGTTTGATAAGGCTAAAAAGGAACATATATTTTATAGCAATATCCCTCCTAAATAATAGGTTTTCATATGTAATTGTATTATATTTTCATTGTAATTGTTTAAATAAATAAGTGCGAAGACAAAAGGCGAAAACGAAGATTTGAAGACACAAACGTCCAAAAAGCTCAAATGTTCAAGATACAATTCAAAAGGTTCAATTTATTGATGAAAAACGTCTAAAAATGACAAGAGTACAAGTTACAAAATGCAAAGTACAAGATATTAAATTGTACGCAAGGACGTTCGAAAATTCGAAACCGGGACATGAGTCAACTATCAACGCCCGACGCAACGGACCAAAAATTACAAGTCAACTATGCACAAGAATATAATATAATATTTAAATAATTATATAAATTATTTATATATTATATATATTTAAAAATTATGTCGACAAGCTATGAGACAAATGATCCTGAGCTGGATTTTCAAACTCCGCAACTCGCGGAGTTTGAAGGCTAAAAACTCCACGACTCGCGGAGCTGTCAGAAATCAAAACTCCTATAAAAGGTCACGAATTCTGCGAGTAAAAATAAAATAATAATAATAATACACCCTAGTATAATATAAATAAATATAATATATATATATACATATATAATATAGATTAGTGTTATATTAGATTAGTTCAGGTTATGTAAAAGTTATTTTACGGGTTTTTAAAGTCGGAGCTCTGTCCGTGTACTACTACGCGATAAATAATCAATGTAAGCTATGTTCTCCTTTTTAAAGTAATGTCTCGTACTTAAGTTATTATTATGCTTATTTGAGCCGAAGTAATCATGATGTTGAGCTAAATATTAAAGACGGGGTAATTGGGTTTTGTACCATAATTGGGGTTTGGACAAAAGAACGACACTTGTGGAAATTAGACTATGGGCTATTAATGGGCTTTATATTAAATTAACGATACCTCGTTAATTTAATATAAAGGTTATGATTTGACGTATCTATATGTAACCACATACGCTTAATCGGACACGATGGGCGGGATATTTATAAGTACGAATTATTGTTCATTTGACCGGACACGGGGATGGATTAATAGTCAATGGACTCATTAAAATAGGGGTGAATTACATTCAAGTGTAATTGGTGTAATTGTTAACAAAGTATTAAAACCTTGGTTTACACACAGTCGATAACCTGGTGTATTCATTAAGCAAAGTATTAAGACCTTGTTACAGTTCAAATCCCCAGTTAGTTGGAATATTTGACTTCGGGTATAAGGTTAAATTTGCCGAGCAGTTTATAATTATGAGCGATGAACTATTATGGACAAAAACCAGATAGGTATCAAATAAACCATGACAAAGGACAATTAACCCGAGTAACAATTAATTAAAATCAAAACGTTAAACATCATGATTACGGAAGTTTAAATAAGCATAATCCTTTTATTTCATATTCTTTCGCAATTTTATTTATTGTTATTTTATTTATCGTCATTTATATATTTTACGCACTTTAATTATTGTCATTTATCTTTACGCTTAAAAATATAAAATCGACAAACAAGCCATTAAACGGTAAAACCCCCCTTTTATAATAATATTACTACTTATATAATTATATATATTTTGTATAAATATAGTTGTTAAAAATATAGTAAGTATCACCAGCTCTCTGTGGAACGAACCGGACTTACTAAAAACTACACTACTCTACGATTAGGTACACTGCCTATAGTGTTATAGCAAGGTTTAGGTATATCCCACTCTATAAATAAATAAATAACTTGTGTAATTTGTAACGTATTTTGTATTAAAAATAATAGTATATTTCGTACCCCCACGCTACATCATCAGTCTCGGATTCACGAACCTATATCATTTATATGTATATTAACACATATAATGGAATTCGAACAAATTTAGGTATTATTATTAATTGTTATTTTAGTAACTTGTACGTTTCATTAATAACTAAATTAACTATATTTATTTTTATATACAATAAATAGATAATTAATATTTATTACAAATATTTTAATATAGTTATGTTTTATGTAAATAATATATTTTTATATAGAAAATCTTTATTTGATATATTAATAATTAATAATACTAATATTAATAATGATAAGAATAATAATATTAGTGTTAGAAATAATAAAAATGATAATAAAAATAATATTGATAAAACCAATGATAATTCTAATAATAATAATAATAATAATAATAATGATAGTCCTAATAATAAAAATGATAATTTATATATAAAAATTTAGTTTCAATAATAATACTACATACTTTAAAAATGATAATGATAAAAAAAAAAGAGTAATAAGTAAACTACCTCCAAGAAGTAGTCCTTAAAATAATGCCCAAGTCCGGGTTTGAACCCGCGACGTCCCGCTAACTCGATAACTCCTTTTAACCATTCCTTTGTCACCTCATTTCATCTTCGAATATTGTTTTGTCATAGTGTATGATCAAAATTATTATCTATATCGCCATCACCTTAACAATCTAACCATCATCCTTATATACCATGCCATCTCTAAAATCATCATCTTATCTCATCATCATAAATATTATATAACATTATCATCATTAATTTTTATTAACTTCATCATAAAATCATAAAACATGAAATCACAATCCTAGTTCATTTCGTTAGCCACCCGTCATCATCATGTATTCGTTGTCATCACAATTATGATTTCATGTAACATCTATCATCCTTAAACTTATGATCTCCACATCATAACGTTATCATTATGATCATTATCATCACACTAATCATCATCATCATTATCATTATCATCATCATTAACTTGTACCTTATCGACTCCCTATCATATCTATCATTTATATTACTTCATACGTACATCATCATATTACTATCATTAAGTTGTCATTATTCCTTCACCCTCATTAATACCGTATCATCATAATCAACCCTATAAACTAGCCCGCCATTTTGGCCCAACAAGTGTCAAGTGGGCTTCGGCTAAAATGGGTGCTTAGATCTTATCGGCCCAACAAAATAAACAAACACGGCCCACTGTTTTCAAGCCATCCTAAAGTTTAAATGGCCCAATATTAATAACAAGTACAACCCAATTCAAAACAGATTTAATGATCCAGTTTCTTTGATAAAAAAAATATATCTTGTTTTCCGGTTTTAAGAGTTGAGGATCGTGCAACAATAGTAGTATCTAGTTCACTATTATGTTTTAAATCTTGTGTTTTTTCCTGTTGATGGGACCAGCAATGAAAGGATAGCAAAGTGAACAATTAGCCGCCACTTTCCTCCTTATTATCATATTATACTCCTATTAATCAAGTGGGGTTAATCCTTTTTAGTGTGTCGGCCACCTTTGATTAAGAGATTAGATCTAATATTTTTTAAATGCACAATATCCATATATGTCCCTATCTTGCATGATTATAAAAGGGTGTTGGAATGATAAAGGTGGTGTTTTAATAATCAAAAGAAACATGGGGTGTTTGGCAGTTTTTGTTGAATTTGATCGAAACAGAAAAGTCACGTAGCAGTTGTAAAACTCGAGTTTCATGTGGGTTTGTTTGAAATACAAAAAAAAATATTAAAAGTAAAATAGTGGTTCCTTTTATGTTTGTTGGATGAATTAGGAACATGAATAATACGCAGGCAAAAGTTTGGCTTGGATGGTTTTTAGATTAAGCAGAAAGAGGCAAAGATGGTGAGGCGTGGTTAAGAGATGGTAGAGAGTGGTCGGTGGTGCCCAAACAACGAAGAAAACAGAAAATTACGGTGGTGGAACATGGTGGTTTCGGGGATGAAGGTGAGGAGACGAGGTGGTGATTCACGTAAGTTGGAGAGGGTGGTGTAGGTTGTTCTTTTATGTTTACTTGTAACAGAAACATAAATTATATGCATCATAGCAACACTATATTTCGAGGAAAGAGATAGAGAGAGAGGGAGAGAGATGAGGGATGAAGGTGGTTAACTTACGAAGATCGAGGGAGATTGAGATGATTCACGATGGTTGAGGTAGTGGTTAATGGTGATGGTACTTTGACAAGAGTTAAAGAAACAGAAAGATGATATTTTATATGGGTTTGTATTTCTTGGTGTTACCCGATGAGGGTTTGGTTCATGGTGATCGAACACGTAATCACAATAGTAGTAATAGGCGATGGATCGTTAGAAGTGATGGTGTTCTCGGTGCTATGAGGAAGAAGAAAAACTAGATGGGTGTGGGGTAGTGTGTTGTATTTGTAAAAGAAGAAGTAGGAGAGAAAATTTAGTTTTTGAGTTCTCTTGTATGCACTCAAATATATTACATAGATACTAGATAGTTGAGATAGATAGTGCATAGAATAGACACGGTACATGAATAATGTGATGTATGTGCATGTGTAATCATATAATATGTATGAATTGATAGAAGACAGAGACAGTTAACAAACTCATGTAATTATCATTATTGAATCAATCAGGAACAGAAAACTTGTCAATCAATATGAATCCATTTTACGGGTAAATGAACAAGTTGAAATGTATATAATATAATAATAATTAATAAACGCGTGAATTAGAATTAGCAGCCATCAATTTGTTTTTAATCTACCGACAGTTTTAATTACGAATATTATATCGTATATTATTATTTTAAGTTATTATTTATATATACATATATTTATATTTATATATATAATTATATATTTATATATACACAATTATTTATAACCAATTGTTCGTGAATCGTCGAGCATAGTCAAAGGGTAATTGATTACATGAATATAGATTTCAAAACTTTCGAGACTCAACATTACAGATTTTGCTTATCGTGTCGAAACCATATAAAGATTAAGTTTAAATTTGGTCAAAAATTCCCGGGTCGTCACAGTACCTACCCGTTAAAGAAATTTCGTCCCGAAATTTGAGTGAGGTGGTCATGGCTAATAATAAAAATGTTTTCATGACGAATATGAGTTGATAAATTGAGTTTTATCATCATGGAGTAATATGGATAAAAATAATTTGATTATTCGAGGAGTATGAATGAAGCTATCACCAAAGAGTGAAATAGGAAAGTAAAGATTCATCTTAACTTTTGATAGAGTCAGGGTTGAATTCCGGAATTCAAGGGATTTAAAGAAAATCTTCGAAATCTAAAAGATTTGATTTTTCGGCGAATGAGAAAATTAAGATCTCTATAATTAAATGCGAAAATCTGCCTTGATTGCTTTGTCTGGTATTTTCACTATAAATGAACTACTTCCGTTCCATTACTTCTCACCACTCCTATTTTCTATACTTTAATTCATACTTCCAAATCATCAGTCAATATGCTTCATCCAGTTTTAATTCTGGATATATTCCTGACTTTCATATCGGTCATTCTCCTTTTTCATCTACCACCGGAGGAATCTGTTTACTTCTATTATGCTCTTGGGTTTATTGTGTTTTTAGTTCTCTCGAGTCTTTATATTGCTATACGTATTGATATACTCGGTTTGTGAATTCTGTGTTTGTGATCGGCTTTATATTTCTTGTTATGTTTCGGAGCTCTATGCTTTTGTTTTCTCTTCCCGACTTCAAGTCAAGCGAAAAATGATCCAGAATTCGTAGGTATGAAGTTTCGATCGATTATAATGTTCTAAGCAGAAAGAAACGTAGTAGCACGATTTGATTTGGTAAATTACCAGAATTACAGAAGATAGAATTATCAAGAATATATTTTCTTGATATGTTCGGAGGTTAGTTAGAATGAAAGAGTTATGTAACATGGCACATGATGATGGTATGATCTGTGAATCATCATGTTCCAATAGAACTTTTAGCATGACTTACTGTAATATAATCACGTTGATCAAGTGTCATTATATTATACTAACTCATGCATCAGTTCCCAACATTACTTCAATAACATTCATATTTTAAGCTCGAAAGTTTACAGAATATAGAAACTAACGGTTTCTATATGATGTAACACTGATAGCACGAAGAGATTAATGATTTTAGATAAGAACATTTATGAAAATATCTTCAGAAATATGGAGGATATTTATAATGAAAGGTACGATGATATCTTGGAATTTCTAATATTGAAGGATGGTGAAGAAAATTGGTCCACAAGAGTTTGGAGTCAGAAGCAAGGTATTCGCTAAAGATTTCCACAGATTCAGAATTATCTGGATTCTTTGAATATAGGGTATGGTCCTTGTATTTGTCTTTGGTCTCCTTCGTGGTTAGCTCAATCCGTTTTCCAGTTCCAACTTTTCTGAGCTTTTCCAACATATTATTCTTTATCATTAAACTTCCGACGATTAAGGTCGTTTACGGTTGTCTACAGTTTTTGCTGCTTCATTCAGCTTTTTCAACATTCAGAGTATTGATTTGTAGACTGAGTGTTGTTCAGAATTTTAGAATGAAAGACCATAATTCTAAAAGATAAATGTTATACATATAACTATTGATGTAGATATGATGTGCGTTTTCAAAGTACTGATTGCTGACTCCTGATAATTGGTATGGCAGTTCTCGTTATAAGATGCAGATGGGTATATGATAGGGTTTCAATGAATAAACATAATGAATTATCGGAGAGATTTAAACCAAGAAGCAACGAGGTTGCTGGTACGTCTGCTGGTAATATGGTAGAATATGAAAGGTTTCCCGGTAACAATAAAAGAGCACGCATATATATCAAGGTTATAATAAGGTTGTTTCAAACGAAAAATCGAAGTTGTCTTGCTGGAGCTGTGACAAAATTCGCTACTTTGAAAAGGGATTATCAAGTTATTTTGGGTAATAATAACACTAAGGAATTAGAACAACTACGTGTTAAACGTTTACTCAGTTTTCGAGAGTTTTTCAGATGCATAACTATATGCATCAATCTTTTCTTCCGTGGATGAAGTGCGGTTGATTCATCCTATCGTTTGAGGTGTTTTCAAGAATCATGAAAGGTGTGAACGTAGATTGTAATCGTCAAGATATAAATGAGGGTTAAGATGAAATCAAGTGACAAACTTGAAGAGATGTTTAGTTTCATATGTTATAATCAATATTTTAATTCATTTTAATTGTCCAATGTTAATAGTCCACAGTCGATTGTCCATGGTAACAGTCCAATAATTCATATATAGTTTAATATATAATATTTGAATTAATTAATATGTATCGTGACCCGTGTACATGTCTCAGACTCGATCACAACTCAAACTATATATATTATTGTAGAATCAACCTCAACCCTGTATAGCTAACTCCAGCATTACTGCATATAGAGTGTCTATGGTTATTCCAAATAATATATATAGATGCGTCGATATGATATATCAAAACATTATATACGTGTCCCGATATTTAAAGTGCGGAAAAATAAATAACCAAAATTAAGTGACGATAAATAAAGTGCGTAAAGTAAATAACAGAAATTAAATGACGATAAATAAAATTGCGAGAATGTAAATTGCGATAATTAAATTGCGATAAATAAAATGTAATCAGTTAGCTAGGAACAATTAGCTAGGAACAGTTAGCGTGGATTCTTAAAAAAATTTCTCATAGTTAATTTGTTTGTTTCTAACAAATTTTATTTTGTCAAATGTTTTCTTCATTATGCCACTTGTTGGATTCTGATAGGTCAAAATCCAAATATGAAATTGAATGAAAATAGTTATTCTGCGGTGAACGGATACGTATATCTGTGGTTGTAAATAGGATAGTAAATTACTGTTGAATTAGATTTGAAAGAATGTACAATGTACTTATTAATGTGAAATTTAAATATTCCTCGAGTATTACCTACCCGTTAAAATATTTTCACCATTAACAGTTTGTACGAAAAAAATTTTAATTACAGTCTTTATGAAAAAAAAATATATATACACTTATATTTTCTTCAGATGTAATCATGGATTTAATGAGTAAATATGATATTAAACTCATTTAATTTACCGTTAGAACAAGAATATAGAATCTCTAAAAAATTAGAGATTACATAATCGTTATGTCGAACGAAGATAAATGATGTAGAACGATACGTAGAACGATGATTGTACTCAAGATACAGAATGAGATGTTGAGGCATGGATTGTTGATGGTACTGGTGCTGTTATTGATGGTACTGTTGGTGCCGGTGATGTTGTTGAAGCTGGTAAATTTTGCACCATATTCTCCAAATTGATTACTCGAGTGCGAAGTTCGTTGACTTCTTCTATTATTCTGGGATGATTGTCGGTTGGAACGAGCGAATGAATAAGGTTTAGAATTGAGATAGTATATGATCGTGACGAGATACTCTGGAAATGAGAGAGAAAATGGTGTCTCGAACAGGTTCGCCGGTAAACGCTCCAGGTTCATTGTCAAGAGGTGAATTCGGTTGGTGGAAGGGATCACCTTCTTCGCATCTCCATTGATTAAGTCGACTACGAATGCATCAAATGAATTGGGGATAACTGATTGATTGATTCATTCTGGTGACATCGCTTTGGGAGCTTAGGTGAATATCCATGTCAGAATAGCTGTCGGAATAACTATCGGAATAGCTATCGAAATCTGAGGGACTCGAACTGGTTGAGGAATTCATCTCGTACAATCAGATGAAGGATTTTCGATAAGGATTAGATTATAGGATGTAGATTAATACTCTGCAATACATAATTTACATATGCATATATAATACTAAAATCCCATAAGTTACGGAGGAATCTATGGAAGTTGTCAGGCAAGGTTACAGTAATAGATATGCTAAGATATGAATTAGCAGATACGCTAAGATACGAATTTTGTCTATACACTATTCATGCAATCATTGCAGTAAGATGTGTCTAGACTAAGAATGATAAGCAGGTAATTTCCTAAGGATGATAAGCAGATGATTTTCGACTAGAAATGATAAGCAAAACTTTTGACATGCAGACACGGTCGAAGTCCAGACTCACTAATACATCTAAACAACTATCAGTTTGACACACTAATGCATGACCTGGTTCGCTAAGACCACCGCTCTGATACCAACTGAAACAACCCATCATAATCCATCCGAACGAAGTCTATATTGATTATAAACGATTCATAACAGTTGATTACATTGCGAGGTACTTGACCTCTATATGATACATTTTTACAAACATTGCATTCATTTTTGAAAAGACAATCTTTCATTACATCGAAAGTTGACGACATGCATACCATCTCATAATATATCCGACTATAATTGACTTAATAATAATCTTGATGAACTCAACGACTCGAATGCAACATCTTTTGAAATATGTCATGAATGACTCCAAGTAATATCTCTAAAATGAGCAAATGCACAGCGGAAGGTTTCTTTAATACCTGAGAATAAACATGCTTTGAAGTGTCAACCAAAAGTTTGGTGAGTTCATAGGTTTATCATAAAACAATAAAATTCATCATTTTGATAGACCACAAGATTTAAATCTTGCATGGTACAAATGGGCCCGAATCCTATACCCACCTGTAATGTACATACGATATCTTTTAAATACAGTACACCTTTCTCGTGTACAAAATCATCTTTCATAAATCTTAGTAACCGTACACATATCTCGTGCACAAAAATAAAATACACATAACCCGTGTATAAAATCATTCTCTCGATATATAACATTCACTTCAATTGGTGACAATTATCATGTCCACATAATTCAATGGTGGCAATTATCATGTCCACATAATTCAATGGTGGCAATTATCATGTCCACATAATTCAATGGTGTCAATTATCATGTCCACATAATTCAATAATAATCCGCAGAACTTCTGTCTGCATAATAATTCATTCGAGGAATGTTTTGCTTGTGTCTATCTCGTCAAACATTTATAAAAGCATTTCATGTATTCGCAGTTCAAAATATATTTCAAAAGCATTTAATAAAGCAGTTATAAAAACAGCGCATGTATTCTCAGTCCCAAAAATGTAAAGAGTAAAAGGGAATCAAATGAACTCACCATAATGTATTTTGTAGTAAAAATACATATAACATCATTGAACAAGTGTAAGGTTGGTCTCGGATTCACGAACATATATCATTTATATGTATATTAACACATATAATGGAATTCGAGCAAATTTAGGTATTATTATTAATTGTTATTTTAGTAACTTGTACGTTTCATTAATAACTAAATTAACTATATTTATTTTTATATACAATAAATAGATAATTAATATTTATTACAAACATTTTAATATAGTTATGTTTTATGTAAATAATATATTTTTATATAGAAAATCTTTATTTGATATATTAATAATTAATAATACTAATAATAATAATGATAAGAATAATAATATTAGTGTTATAAATAATAAAAATAATAATGATAAAACCAATGATAATTCTAATAATAATAATAATGATAGTCCTAATAATAAAAATGATAATTTATATATAAAAATTTAGTTTCAATAATAATACTACATACTTTAAAAATGATAATGATAATAAAAATGAGTAATAAGTAAACTACCTCCAAGAAGTAGTCCTTAAAATAATGCCCAAGTCCGTGTTTGAACCCGCGACGTCCCGCTAACCCGATAACTCCTTTTAACCATTCCTTTGTCACCTCATTTCATCTTCGAATATTTTTTTGTCATAGTGTATGATCAAAATTATTATCTATATCGCCATCACCTTAACAATCTAACCATCATCCTTATATACCATGCCATCTCTAAAATCATCATCTTATCTCATCATCATAAATGTTATATAACATTTTCATCATTCGTTTTTATTAACTTCATCATAAAATCATAAAACATGAAATCATAATCCTAGTTCATTTCGTTAGCCACCCGTCATCATCATGTATTCATTGTCATCACCATTATGATTTCATGTAACATCTATCATCCTTAAACTTATGATCTCCACATCATAACGTTATCATTATGATCATTATCATCACACTAATCATCATCATCATTATCATTATCATCATCATTAACTTGTACCTTATCGACTCCCTATCATATCTATCATTTATATTACTTCATACGTACATCATCATATTACTATCATTAAGTTGTCATTATCCCTTCACCCTCATTAATACCGTATCATCATAATCAACCCTATAAACTAGCCAGCCATTTTGGCCCAACAAGTGTCAAGTGGGCTTCGGCTCAAATGGGTGCTTAGATCATATCGGCCCAACAAAATAAACAAACACGGCCCACTGTTTTCAACCCATCCTAAAGTTTAAATGGCCCAATATTAATAACAAGTACAGCCCAATTCAAAACAGATTTAATGACCCAGTTTTTTTGATCGAAAAAAAATATATCTTGTTTTCCTGTTTTAAGAGTTTAGGATCGTGCAACAATAGTAGTATCTAGTTCACTAATATGTTTTAAATCTTGTGTTTTTTCCTGTTGATGGGACCAGCAACGAAAGGATAGCAAAGTGAACAATTAGCCGCCACTTTCCTCCTTATTATCATATTATACTCCTATTAATCAAGTGAGGTTAATCCTTTTTAGTGTGTCGGCCCCCTTTGATCAAGATATTGGATCCAATATTTTTTAAATGCACACTATCCATATATGTCCCTATCTTGCATGATTATAAAAGGGTGTTGGAATGATAAAGGTGTTGTTTTAATAATAAAAAAAAACATGGGGTGGTTGGCGGTTTTTGTTGAATTTGATCGAAACAGAAAAGTCACGTAGCAGTCGTAAAACTTGAGTTTCATGTGGGTTTGTTTGAAATACAAAAAAAAATATTAAAAGTAAAATAGTGGTTCCTTTTGTGTGTTTTGGATGAATTAGGAACATGAATAATACGCAGGCAAAAGTTTGTCTTGGGTGGTTTTTAGATTAAGCAGAAAGAGGCAAAGATGGTGAGGCGTGGTTAAGAGATGGTAGAGAGTGGTCGGTGGTGCCCAAACAATGAAGAAAACAGAAAATTAGGGTGGTGGAATGTGGTGGTTTCGGGGATGAAGGTGAGGAGACGAGGTGGTGATTCACATAAGTTGGAGAGAGTGGTGTAGGTTGTTCTTTTATGTTTACTTGTAACAGAAACAGAAATTATATGCATCATAGCAGCACTATATTTCGAGGAAAGAGATAGAGAGAGAGGGAGAGAGATGAGGGATGAAGGTGGTTAACTTACGAAGATCGAGGGAGATTGAGATGATTCACGATGGTTGAGGTAGTGGTTAATGGTGATGGTACTTTGATAAGAGTTAAGGAAATAGAAAGGTGATATTTCATATGGGTTTGTATTTCTTGGTGTTACCCGATGAGGGTTTGGTTCATGGTGATCGAACACGTAATCACAATAGTAGTAATAGGCGATGGATCGTTAGAAGTGATGGTGTTCTTGGTGCTATGAGGAAGAAGAAAAACTAGATGGGTGTGGGGTAGTGTGTTGTATTTGTAAAAGAAGAAGTAGGAGAGAAAATTTAGTTTTTGAGTTCTCTTGTATGCACTCAAATATATTACATAGATACTAGATAGTTGAGATAGATAGTGCATAGAATAGACACGGTACATGAATAATGTGATGTATGTGCATGTGTAATCATATAATATGTATGAATTGATAGAAGACAGAGACAATTAACAAACTCATGTAATTATCATTATTGAATCAATCAGGAACAGAAAACTTGTCAATCAATATGAATCCATTTTACGGGTAAATGAACAAGTTGAAATGTATATAATATAATAATAATTAATAAACGTGTGAATTAGAATTAGCAGCCATCAATTTGTTTTTAATCTACCGATAGTTTTAATTACGAATATTATATCGTATATTATTATTTTAAGTTATTATTTATATATACATATATTTATATTTATATATATAATTATATATTTATATATACATAATTATTTATAACCAATTGTTCGTGAATCGTCGAGCATAGTTAAAGGGTAATTGATTACATGAATATAGATTTCAAAACTTTCGAGACTCAACATTACAGATTTTGCTTATCGTGTCGAAACCATATAAAGATTAAGTTTAAATTTGGTCGGAAATTCCCGGGTCATCACAAAAGGCACTAACTAGATCTTAACGGCTCCTAAGAAGTCTCTTCGGAACAGTCAATAGGCATACTAGGTCATTCATGTCTCAATTCCTAAGTTTCATTTTCTAAAAGCACATTAAATGCCTCTCGAGAACTCCGGCCATACTGATTTCATAGAATCTTCAGATACAGTATAACCTTGGGTCTTAATCATATGAAGTAGCTAAGTTCATATAAGTGGACAAGTCCTGATCACAACCCAGGTTGGTCAATCCTTGTAACACCCCAAAAATTTGATACCAGGGGGAGCTGCATCGCGTGGGTTGAGGCCGCGCCGCGACTATTGGTGTATCTAATGGTTGTTTTAATAAAAAGTTACCTATGTCAATTTGTGCTATGGGATGCGCCGCGGGGAGAAAAGGCGATCCGCGCCTTTTGCTTTGAGCTGATGGTCAGTTTTGGTGAAAAGTTTCTGGTCCCGAATAACACTTAGAGTCGTGCCGCGGGCCTAGGAGCCGCGCCGCAGCTATCTGCGGGGCAAAAAGCTGACTTTTGACTTTTTAAATGGTTTAAGTGGGGGCAAATGGGTCTTTTCACCAATGAACGGCCTATTAGTTGGATCAGTTTAGATACATTTTAATTTCATTTTCACATCCATCCAACACTTCCAACCATCCTAGAGTGAGAAAGCTTCCTTAGTGAGAGAAAGCTTGATTTGGGGAAGAATGAGGTTGAATCCCACAAAAGTGCGAGTGCTAATCTTGTTCATCTCGTTCCTAGCTATCTTGTGATACTAGTGGTAAGTCATAACTCCGATTTTCTTTCAATTTAAGGTTAGGGTTTGAGATTTGCATGTTCTTGATTTAACTCATCTAGCTCACAAATGGGTGTCTAGAGCTAGAATGGGTGATGATTGACCCTTGATGGTGGGTTTTGGGTTGGTGAAATGTTTAGTCATATGTAAGCTTGCATTTTGTGTATAATCACAAGTATTGGTGTTGTTGTTGGTGAATGGAGCCCAAATGGGTGTTTTTGGTAGTTTGATTTTGGGTGTAAACCCGAGTTGGGTCAAATGGGTTTTTAGTTGAAATGGGTCATGTAGTGCTTTTAACCCTTGACCATGAGATGTATTGGGTTAAGTTTAGGACCAAATCACTAGTTTTTAGTGATTGGGGGTATTGGGTCTCGTTTGACCAAGTTAGTATTTTGAGTGCAATTTGGGTTAAAGTTGCACTTGTGGGTTTCGGGCCAAGCTACTATTGTTCATAGCTTGATGTTGTGTGATTTATGCTAGGTAACTTACCTCTGGAGCAATCTTGAAGTCCTAGCTTGGTTTTGACTCATCTAATTTTTCAAGGTGAGTGGAGTATTTATATGTGTGTATATATAAATTGTTTGCTTGTATTGTGTGATGGCGAGTGATACCGACTATAAGGTTCACTCTTCGTGGCCATTTAGTGTAAGGTGGTGAGTGTTACCCGTAAGGTCTCACTCTTCTTGACCACGTTTGTGAATGAAGTTGTGGCGAGTGTTATTCACTCTTCGGCGGTCACACATTGTTTAAGGATGTGGTGAGTGTTACTCAACGAATACACTCTTTGGCGACCACGTTCGTGTGTACTTGGCGGTGCCATCCAGAAGGCACCTTCGCGACCATGTGTACTTGTTTGGTAGTGTTATTTCATTCGATGACTAGCACTATTTTGCATGGTTAACCATATTGACATGTTGTAGCGTAATACGTTATTTTGGATTTATGTTATTTGTGATGTTAGCTTGTATGCAGATATTTGTGCAAATGGTACAAGTAAGGGGTTTATGTATGTATACATATAAGTATTGCACTTACTAAGCTTTGTAGCTTACTCTTTCGTTGTTTACTTTTTTTAGATAGTGGCACATCGAAGGACAAGGGTAAGAGTTTAGCATAGCTTGTTTGTGGCGATTATGAAGGCGCTTTTTGGTAATGGTCCCGACGGTCATGCTCATAAAGGGGTCGTTTTGGTTAATCTTTTGGGTCTTGTGAGACCGGTGATGTAAACAATTAACTTGATGTACTTCTTAAACTTTTATTAGCTTTTGAATGATGGTTGTAATCAAATGGTGGTTGTGATGAAGTAATTTAATTTAAAAAAAATGTGTCATATTTCTACGAGTTAATTATTAATTCGGTTGGGAGTCGTTTCAAGTGGTATCAGAGCATGACCTAAGGGATCTAGGTTGCCTTGGGACGGGTGCCTGGAATTAGGTTGAATGGATGTTTTATGCATGACTTCTCAGGTTACGGGACCATGAGATTGTTGTAGGCACTTTATTGCTTGTGGTTAATTGTGTAAGTGCTTTTGGTTAACATCGAGTGATATGGTTTTTGTATCAAGGAGTTTGATAGGATGCGCAAGTGTATTAATGATTGGCCACCATTAGTACGGTTGCACATCGTGTCAAATGAATGAAATACGAAGAGCGTCAAGCAAGATGGGATTGTTAAGTGTTTTGACATGACTTTTATTGTGTTCTAATCTATTTTAAATTATAGTATGAGGACATGAAGTGGAGTGGATATTGAGGGTCCAAGTTGCGGGGGTGATAACAATGATGATGACCTTACGGCCAAGATTGAGGCCGCACTTGAGAGTTATTCGGCGGTGTTCATCGGGAAGGTGAGAGAGATATTTCAACAAACGGTGGATGAACAAATCACCGATCTCATAAGTGAACGGGTGTGTGAGGCATTGAAAGAAGAGTTTGAGAAGAGGTTTACGATGCCTCAAGTCGAGGGTGGTGCCGATGAGGGGTTCCTTAATCATGGTATTCCCGACAACACTAGTGGGAGGGGGTTTAGTTACAAAGACTTTAAGCTAATTAAGCCTCCAATCTTCGAAGGGAATCTCAATCCTCTCATAAGTACTAGGTGGATATCCGACGTTGAAGGGTGTTTTCGAGTGAACGAATGCCCACCCGATAATAAGACAAGGCTTGCTACGAGCCTATTAAGGGGTGCGAAGAAGACTTGGTTGGATGATAAAATTTTAGTGATGGGTGAAGGGCCTTTTATGAGTTTGTCATGGGATGATTTCAACACCGAGTTCTTCTTAGAGGAGTATCGCACACAAGCCGATCTTACCCGAATAAGGAATGAGTTGCGAAGTTTGAGGCAACGGTCGATGGACCTAAACACTCTAAAGGCTACTTTTCTTGCTAAGGTTCAGTTTTGCCCCGAGTATATCGGGAATGACCGTATGTTGATGGAGGACTTCCATAAGACCTTAAATGATGATATGCGTAAGAAGATTAGTCTTGGTCACGTTAAGTCCTTCTCCGAGTTAACGTTCTGAAAGTAGGTGATGCTTCCTTTAATAAGAGGAATTTTGAGGCTAGTAGTGCTCCGGGAAAAAAGGCAAAAAGTGGGGCCGAAAGTGTTAGAAGTGTGAAGAAAGGGGGACCGGGAGGCTACGCTCCTACTTGTTTCAATTGTGGCCAAAATGGGCACTATTTTCGTGATTGTACTAACCCTCCTGCTAGTAAGATCACTTGTTTTAATTGTCGAAAAGAGGGTCATCAAAAATCCGAGTGTCCTGATTTGGGTTTGGGGGAAAAGAGCAATGATAACACCAAACGTTTAGAAAAGGCGGCGGGGCTCGCGAGGGGTCGAAACTTCATGATGACTACCGATGCTGCTAGGAAGTCCAACTAGGTGGTTTCAGGTACTTTCTTGGTTAACTCTAAACCCGGTAAGGTTCTGTTTGATAGTGGTGCCGATATGTCGTATGTTTCCTTAAAATATGCGGCTATTTTAGATTGTCCCTTATGTGATCGAGACTTTCCTTTACAAGTTGAGATCGTGGATGGTAGGTTCTCGGTGGCTAATGAGGTATATAAAAATTGTGTTATTGATTTCGGAACCAAGAGGTTTGATATCGACTTGGTTCCTATTACTTTGGGTGAATTTGATGTTGTGATGGGTATGGATTGGCTTGATCATAATAGAGCTAATCTTGATTGTCATGAGAAGTTTGTAAGGGTAAGAACCCCAAGTGGGGGAGAACTAATTGTGTATGGTGAAGCTCGAAGACGTCCCGTGCCTATTTGTACTTACGCTCGGGCGCGTCGACACGTGTCTAGTGGAGGTATGGCTTACCTAGCTCATGTGGTTGATACTCGTGATGAGCCACCTTCCATTAAATATATTCTTGGTGTTCCGCCGGTAAGACAAGTGGAGTTTCGCATCGACTTGGTTCCGGGGGCGAATCCTATTGCCAAAACTCCCTATCGTTTGGCACCAAATGAGATGCGCGAATTTTTGAACCAAACCTAAGAGTTGTTAGAAAAGGATTTTATTCGACCGAGTAGCTCACCATGGGGTGCTCCGGTTTTTTTTGTGAAGAAGAAAAATGGTAGTATGCGTATGTGCATCGATTACCGTGAGCTTAATAATCAAGAATCGTTATTCGTTGCCTAGGATTGACGATTTGTTTGATCAACTTCAAGGTGCGTGTTATTTCTCCAAGATTGACTTGCGATCCGGTTACCATCAAATGCGGATCCGTGAGGAAGATATCGAAAACACGGCGTTTCTGACGCGATATGTGCATTTTGAGTTCGTAGTAATGCCTTTTGGTCTTAGGAATGCACCTGCGGCATTTATGGACCTTATGAACCGAGTGTGCCAACCTATGTTGGACAAGTTGGTAATTGTGTTCATTGAAGACATACTTGTTTATTCAAAGAGTATGAAGGAACATGAACATCATTTGCGTGAGTTGTTGAAGACGTTGCGTAAGGAGAAGTTGTATGCGAAATTCTCGAAGTGTGAATTTTTGTTAAGGGAAGTACAATTCCTTGGCCATTTTGTAAATCACGAGGGGATTAAAGTGGATCAGGGAAAAATTGAAGCGATTAAGAGTTGGGAACGACCGACTACACCTACAGAAGTCCAAAGTTTCCTCGGATTGGCCAGTTATTACCGTCGGTTTATCCAAGATTTTTCCAAGATTGCTTCATCTTTAACCAAGCTAACTCGGAAGAATGTGAAGTTCGAATGGGGTGATTGTAGCAACCCGACAAAATCGTCATTGACGGCGCCGTCTACTTAGGTCCCGTTACGTGGTCATAAGTCTTTAAAATGACGTTTGACCAAAATATGTCGCATTCATTTCAAATGTAAAAGTGTTTCAAGTTTACAAAGGTAGTTCTACGACTAGTTACATTACAATGTTTAACGTACAAATGAAACCTATGCGACACAAGTTTGAAAGTAATCCAAAAGATGCTCCATGTATGCATATATACTCGACATCCAAGCAAGTATCAAAAAGAGTGCGGAAGCATGTATCACATAGCATTTAAGGACCTGAGAAAACATATAGAAAACTGTCAACGAAAAATGTTGGTGAAATCAAAGGTGCATTAGTAACGTTGTTTTTGAACCACAAGATTTAATATAGTTGATTATCCAAATCGTTTGTATTCCAAAAGTATGTTCGCGAGCACCCAATTATCAAGACTTAACTGTTTTGTACCCTGTTACGTAGTATTAGAACATACACTATACTCGAAAATATATTTCATCCGCTAACGGTAGCGAACCGTCCGAATGAGGCTCGTCAAGTCCATGTGATCACATAATATAAGTTCTCGTTTACACCCTGCAAGTGTAACTAATGATAATTGAATTGAGGCTTTTTACCCTGCAAGTGTAACTAATGATAATTGAATTGAGGCTTTTTGTTCAAACTCGCACGTGGAAGGTTTGTTTTCGTACTTGTGTTCAAAGTATTAAAAGTATGATACGTATATGTTTCTCATCCCATAGTTTAAAGCGTAAAAGTTGTTGAAAAGGTGGGACTATGATCTCACCTTGGTTGCATGAATAGTAAATTGTACTTTACAAGGTAACGTGTGCAAGAACGAATGCTAGTCTTGACCTAAACAAATAAGTTCATATCAATATTGGTGAAGACGGTCGGTCAAAGTGTTCAATTAGTCCTATGGCTCGTTACGACTCGATTAATATAGCATGTGAGTCACATTGTCAAGTTTCATGCAAGGTACAAGTATAAAAACATGTTAGAACGATTGCACAAACATTTGGTTAAGTTTGATTAAAAGTCAACCTTGGGTCGGGTTAAAGTCAACGAAAAAGTCAACACGTTCGGGTCGGGTCTCGAACTATTTTTCTGAGGTTTTTAATCATATATAAGCATGTTAGAACAAGTTACATGTGAATCGGAGGTGCGTAGCATAACAAACATTTTTCATAAAAGTGTAAGCTTGATCAGAAACCAAACACGGAAAATGGCGCGCCGTGACCAAAGAGTGCCGCGCCGCAGCAATTAACGTGAACTTATGCCTGGTCAGTTTCAATTGTTCAAGTCTAAATCCAAACTTCAATTAAGCACAATTCACAAACCGTAAACACTTAGAACACGTATCTTATATCATTGGAAAGGTAATTTGACGAGGAACACAACTAAACACATTTCATCAATCAAAAGCATCATTTGCAAAAATCGAATTTCTAAGTTGATAGTTCATTAAATGTTCACCATAAATGCCTTCAAGTTCATAGATACACTTTGATGATTCGGGAATTAAATGCACACATATAATATGCCGTTTCGTAGGTAATTACGCATACAATACAACTAAATACTTACAAACAACATTGCATAGCATTTGGTGCATCAAAAATCCATTTTATTTCTATCAAACCCTAACTCAAAATCACAACTTTTGCAATTAAGTTTATGGAGTCTTTCCAAGTCAACCTAAACATCAAATTGGAGCTAGTGATGCTAGTAACACATTTAATACATGCACTTTTAACATCTAACAACATTTAAACAACTAAATCTCAAGATCAAACACACTCATTTCAAGTTCATGCTAGTTACACTAAAATAACGAGATCGAGCATATAAATCACATAATCATGTTAGACTTGAGTCATAGACACTAATTAACACTTCTATAAGTTAAAAACATCAAGAACACAAAATCTAATGTTTTTAGAAAGTTACCTAAATGCAATAAAGTTGGTATGGATTCGAAGAGGAAGATGCAAGGATTCCGAATATGTATTTTGTTTTGATGTTTGCTTCCTTGAAATGATTTAGATGATGATTCTTTGAATTGGGTGTTTGAGAGTAAAAAGTGAAAGTAAGAGAGAAAGAGGAGGATGAATGAGTGGAAGGGATGAGGTTTGACCACCTTGACCTAGTCACCACTTTGGTCCATTGGCAAATTTAGTCCTTCAAGTTTTAAGCGTTTGCGTGAATTACCTAAACGAGATATTTTATAACGCATGTTAATGGAAGGTGTTATAATATATAACGGACTTTAAGAAAATGTATAACGGAAGGTAAATGGAAAAAGGCGGGATGTTACATTACCTACTCCTTAAAAGAAATTTCGCCCCAAAATTTAAGTAGGCGTAGTAGTCGTTGTTTCTTCCTCGGGATCTTGCGCTTCTGAATTCATGAATAAATGAGGATACTTCCTTTGTATTTGATCTAGTCTTTACCAAGTAAACTCGGGTACCCTTTTAGCATTCCAACGAACTTTGACAATCGGAATTCGGCTTTGTTTTAGCGTTCTGACGGAGTGGTCCACAATTTCGACTGATTCTTCCACAAAATGAAGTTTGTCATCAATAGCAAGCTCCTCGAGAGGAATGGTGAGTTCGGGTTTGGCAAAGCACTTCTTCAAATTTGATACATGGAAAGTAGGATGAACAAAGCTTAATTGAGGCAGAAGATCTAAACGATACGCAACGGTTCCAACACGCTCCAAGATTTTGAAAGGACCAATATACCGCGGATTTAGCTTCCCGCATTTCCCGAAACGGATTACACCTTTCCAAGGTGCGACTTTTAACATTACGCGGTCACCGACTTGAAATTTGAGGTCGTTGCATCTTTTGTCGGTATAGCTCTTTTGACGACTTCGGGCCGTCTGGAGCCTATCTCGGATTTGAACGATCTTCTCGGTCGTTTCATGAATGAGTTCGGGTCCGGTGATTTGTGTGTCGCCTACTTCGGCCCAACAAAGAGGTGAACGAAATTTTCGGCCATATAATGCTTCGAATGGTGCGGCGTTAATACTCGTGTGATAACTATTGTTGTAGGAGAATTCGGCGAGAGGCAAGTGCTTGTCCCAAGCTTTTCCGACATCGATAACGCAAGCTCGTAGCATGTCTTCCAAGGTTTGAATTGTGCGTTCGCTTTGTCCGTCAGTTTGTGGATGATATGCGGAGCTCATGTCTAAACGCGTTCCCAACGCTTCTTGTAAAGTACGCCAAAATCTAGAAACAAAACGGCCATCTCGGTCAGAAATAATCGATAAGGATACACCGTGACGGGCGATGATCTCTTTAATGTAAAGTTGTGCAAGTTTCTCCATTTTGTCATTTCCTTCATGGCTAGGAAGTGCGCGGATTCGGTGAGACGGTCAACAATAACCCAAATAGTATCATAACTGCCCATCGTCTTTGGTAGTTTGGTGATAAAATCCATCGTTATCCTTTCTCACTTCCATTGCGGGATTTCGGGTTGTTGAAGTAATCCGGATGGTCTTTGATGTTTGGCTTTGACTTTGGAGCAAGTTAGGCATTTTCCAACATAAGTAGCGACGTCCCTTTTAATGTTCAGCCACCAATATTGTTCCTTGAGGTCGTGGTACATCTTATTGGCACCGGGGTGAATCGAATATCTTGACTTATGGGCTTCGTCTAAAATAAGGCTTCGTAGGTCCCCATAACTAGGTACCCAAATTCTTCCGGAGAAATATCGGAGTCTATTTTTTTAACTTCGAATCAAGAGGTGTGGACATTCAAGTGTTCGAGAGAGATGTTTTCATCCTTGAGAGCCTCGTCTTGGGCTACACGAATTTGACTATTGAGGTTGGTGTGAATGGTGATGTTTAAAGCTCGGACACGAAGAGGCACCGCGCTTTCCTTTCGACTTAAGGCACCGGCTACTACGTTTGCCTTCCCGGGATGGTAACGAAGCTCACAATCATAATCGTTTAAAGTTTCAATCCACCGGCGTTGTCTCATGTTTAGTTATTTTTGGTCGAAGATGTGTTGGAGGCTTTTGTGATCGGTGAAGATAGTACTCTTGGTTCTATAAGGATAGTGTCTCCACATTTTTAGTTCAAAGACAAGGGAGATGCATAAGCAATGACTTTCTTTCGTTGCATCAATACACACCCAAAACCATGTTTCGAGGCATCACAATATACAACAAAATCATCATTGCCTTCGGGAAGTGACAAGATAGGAGCGGTGGTTAGCTTTGTCTTCAAGACTTGAAACGCGGATTCTTGCTCGGTCGCCCAAATGAATTTATTTTCCTTGTGAGTTAACGTGGTTAGAGGACGTACAACCAAAGAGAAGTTTTCGATGAATCTACGATAGTACCCGGCGAGACCCAAGAATTGATGAATGTGAGTAGGAGTAGTAGGAGTTTCCCATTTGCTAATGGCTTCGATTTTTGATGGATCGACCTTAATACCTTGATCACTTACAACATGACTAAGAAATTGAACTTCCTTCAACCAAAATTCACACTTGGAGAATTTGGCATAGAGTCGTTCTTGTCTCAAGAGTTCGAGCACGAGTCGAAGGTGTTGTTCGTGTTCTTCTTTGCTTTTAGAATAGATCAAGATGTCATCGATGAACACAATAACGAATTTATCGAGATACGGTTTGCACACGTGGTTCATAAGGTCCATGAACACCTCTGGTGCATTAGTGAGACCAAATGGCATTACAAGAAATTCATAACTACCATAACGAGTCCGGAAAGCGGTTTTGGAGACATCTTCCCCCTTAACCCTTAATTGATGATAACCCGAGCGGAGATCGATTTTTGAATATACACGAGATCCTTGTAATTGATCAAAGAGGTCATCGATGCGTGGAAGAGGATATCGGTTCTTAACCGTCAATTTTTTTAGTTCACGATTGTCGATACACATTCGTAGGGATCTATCTTTCTTCTTAACGAATAAAATCGGAGCGCCCCATGGTGAATGGCTAGGTTGGATAAAACCATGGTCAAGTAGTTCTTAAATTTGACTATGCAATTCTTACATTTCAGATGGAGCAAGTCTATACGGTGCACGTGCTATGGGTGTGGCTCCCGGAATAAGATCGATTTGGAATTCAACCGGTCGATGAGGTGGAAGACCCAGCAATTCATCAGGAAATACATCGGAAAAGTCACTAACAATTTACACATCATCGATATGCTTCTCATCAGACTCGACTTTCTTAACGTGGGCAAGGATCGCAAAACAACCCTTACGGAGTAGTTTTCTAACTTTAAGGCATGAGACGAGGTTGAGTCCGGTGCAACTCTTATCGCCATAGACAATCAAGGGTTCACCGTTCTCGATAGGAATCCGGATTGCATTAAGATCGCAAAGAATGTGAGATTTCATTTTGACTAACCAATTCATACTGATTATTACATCGAAGCTCCCAAGTTCCATGGGTATCAAGTCAATTTCAAACTCAATTCCCAAAATATTTAACGTACACCCCCGATAATATGTGTCGGCACTCAATAGGTTCCCGTTGGCCACCTCAATGGCATAAGTAGTATCTAGGGGGAGTGGTGGAGTGCTAAGAGTATGAACCAAAGTCTTGGATATAAAACATTTATCGGCACCCGAATCGAATAAGCAAGAAACATAAGATTTGTTGAGAAGAAACGTACCCGTGACTAGTTCATTGTCATCTCGGGCCTCTTGGGCATTAATGTTGAAAGCTTGGCCGCGTGTGTTGGGGTTAACTTTCTTCTTCGGACATGCATTTCTAAAATGACCCGTTTTGCCACATTCAAAAAAAGCACCCGGTTTTGGTGCATTGGGCCCCTTTTGAGCGACGGGGGCGGTACTTCTACAATCGTTGGCCACATGACCACTCCTTTGGCACCGGTGGCAAAATGATTTGTCACATTCACCATAGTGATGTTTGTGGCATTTATTGCAAAAAAGGTTTATTTCCGCCATAACTTTTCTTGGCGTCGGAGGTGAAAGGTTTTTTGGTGAAGTTGTTGTTGTAGTTGCTTGATTGGGAGGCTTTCCATTTTCTTTTGTTGCTACCCGATTTATCCTCGACTTTAGGTTCCGGTACTACGATTTCGTCCACCGTTTCTATCAATTTGCGGGCCATATTCAAAGCTTCTTGATGATTAGTGGGTTTGGATGACATTACCCCATGTTTGATGCTCTTTGGAAGACCATCCATGTAAAGTTCAACCCTTGAAGACTCGGGGTTCACAAGGTTTGGGAACATCAAGGCTAATTCGGAAAATCGTTGATTATAAGCCTTGAGATCGTTTCCGACCGCTTTTAAAGTTCTTAGCTCTTGTTCGAGCTTTCGGGTTTCTTCACGAGGGAAATATTCGATGATCATGTTTTCCCTTAAATCAGCCCAAGAGAGGGTGTGGGCTTCATCGGTACCCACCGATTGTACATAGGTGTTCCACCAAGTGAGAGCGACACCGGCGAAAGTGTGAGTGGAGTACTTGACCTTGTCTTGGTCCCGACAACCGATTATGCTAAAGACGGCTTTCGTTTGCTCAAACCATCGGGTGAGCACAACCGGTCCCCCGGTTCCATCTTAGGTGTGAGGTTTGCACCCAATGAAAGCTTTAAAGGAGCATCCCTCGTTTGAGTTACCAGCTCCATTGTTGTTGTTGTTGTGGTTGTTGTTATTGTTGTTGTTGTTGGATGAGTGACCGGCCATGGCCGCATCCACGGTGGTGGCTATCATTCGTTGTAGAGCTTGTTCGGGTGTTTCATGGCGTGGTACACGGCGAGGAGGCATTGTTCCTTCAAAATACAAGAATATCGTTGATTAGTATTCTCAATAATACTAACCGTGATATGGAATGAGGATAAAGAGAAAAATTTTCCTTGACTCGCCTTAAATTCTTTATGTCATAATGTCGAAACATTCATATGAGTCATCGTAATATAATCCCGAAAATTATATTACCCTAATTCATATGTGGATTCGACATTATTTCACGAAGTCAAGGTGGCGTGTCAATCAAATTAGACAACGTGAGATTAAGATGAAAAAAGAGTAGTTATGAGTAGAAACGTTCGAGTATAGTAGTCAAGTAATTCCTACTTCAAGTCTATATGCCGGTTGTAGTCTAGACTCACTAATGTACCCTATGACTCGGGGTTGACACCAATGAACTCTAAATCCCTACAACCAACGCTCTGATACCATCTGTAGCGACCTGACAAAATCGTCATTGACGGCGCCGTCTACTTAGGTCCCGTTACGTGGTCATAAGTCTTTAAAATGACGTTTGACCAAAATATGTCGCATTCATTTCAAATGTAAAAGTGTTTCAAGTTTACAAAGGTAGTTCCACGATTAGTTACATTACAATGTTTAACGTACAAATGAAACCTATGCGACACAATTTTGAAAGTAAGCCAAAAGATGCTCCATGTATGCATATATACTCGACATCCAAGCAAGTATCAAAAAGAGTGCAGAAGCATGTATCACATAGCATTTAAGGACCTGAGAAAACATATAGAAAAATGTCAACGAAAAACGTTGGTGAAATCATAGGTGCATTAGTAACGTTGTTTTTGAACCACAAGATTTAATATAGTTGATTATCCAAATCGTTTGTATTCCAAAAGTATGTTCGCGAGCACCCAATTATCACGACTTAACTGTTTTGTACCCTATTACATAGTGTTAGAACATACACTATACTCGAAAATATATTTCATCCGCTAACGGTAGCGAACCGTCCGAATGAGGCTCGTCAAGCCCATCTGATCACATAATACAAGTTCTCATTTACACCCTGCAAGTGTAACTAATGATAATTGAATTGAGACTTTTTGTTCAAACTCGCATGTGGAAGGTTTGTTTTCGTACTTGTGTTCAAAGTATTAAAAGTATGATACGTATATGTTTCTCATCCCATAGTTTAAAGCGTAAAAGTTGTTGAAAAGGTGGGACTATGATCTCACCTTGGTTGTACGAATAGTAAGTTGTACTTCACAAGGTAACGTGTGCAAGAATGAATGCTAGTCTTGACCTAAACAACTAGGTTCTTATCAATGTTAGTGAAGACAGTCGGTCAAAGTGTTCAATTAGTCCTATGGCTCGTTACGACTCGATTAATATAGCATGTGAGTCACATTGCCAAGTTTCATGCAAGGTACAAGTATAAAAACATGTTAGAACGATTGCACAAACATTTGGTTAAGTTTGATTAAAAGTCAACCTTGGGTCGGGTCAAAGTCAACAAAAAAGTCAACACATTCGGGTCGGGTCCCGAACTATTTTTTCTGAGGTTTTTAATCATATATAAGCATGTTAGAACAAGTTACATGTGAATTGGAGGTGCGTAGCATAACAAACATTTTTCGTAAAAGTGTAAGCTTGATCAGAAACCAAACACGGCAAATGCCGCGCCGCGACCAAAGAGTGCCGCGCCGTAGCAATCAACGTGAACTGATGCCTGGTCAGTTTCAATTGTTCAAGTCTAAATTCAAACTTCAATTAAGCACATTTCACAAACTGTAAACACTTAGAACACGTATCTTATATCATTGGAAAGGTAATTTGACGAGGAACACAACTAAATACATTTCATCAATCAAAAGCATCATTTGCAAAAATCGAATTTCCAAGTTGATAGTTCATTAAATGTTCACCATGAATGCCTTCAAGTTCATAGATGCACTTTGATGATTCGGGAATTAAATACACACATATAATACACCGTTTCGTAGGTAATTACGCATACAATACAACTAAACACTTACAAACAACATTGCATAGCATTTGGTGCATCAAAAATCCATTTTACTTCTATCAAACCCTAACTCAAAATCACAACTTTTGCAATTAAGTTTATGGAGTCTTTCCAAGTCAACCTACACATCAAATTGGAGCTAGTGATGCTAATAACACATTTAATACATGCACTTTTAACATCTAACAACATTTAAACAACTAAATCTCAAGATCAAACACACTCATTTCAAGTTCATGCTAGTTACACTAAAATAACGAGATCGAGCATATAAATCACATAATCATGTTAGACTTGAGCCATAGACACTAATTAACACTTCTATAAGTTAAAAACATCAAGAACACAAAATCTAGTATTTTTAGAAAGTTACTCAAATGCAATAAAGTTGGTATGGATTCGAAGAGGAAGATGCAAGGATTCCGAATATGCATTTTGTTTTGATGTTTGCTTTCTTGAAATGATTTAGATGATGATTCTTTGAATTGGGTGTTTGAGAGTAAAAAGTGAAAGAAAGAGAGAAATAGGAGGATGAATGAGTGGAAAGGATGAGGTTTGACCACCTTGACCTAGTCACCACTTTGGTCCATTGGCAAGTTTAGTCCCTCAAGTTTTAAGCGTTTGTGTGAATTACCTAAACGAGATATTTTAAAACGCATGTTAACGGAAGGTGTTTTAAATATATAACGGACTTTAAGAAAATGTATAACAGAAGGTAAACGGAAAAAGGCGGGATGTTACAGTGATATGCAATAAAATGCTTTTCAGCTATTGAAGAGCAAATTGTGCCAAGCTCCGGTGCTGGTATTACCGGAAGGGGTGGATGACATGGTGGTGTATTGTGATGCCTCGATTAGTGGGCTCGGTTGTGTTCTTATGCAAAGTGGTAAAGTGATCGCTTATGCCTCGAGACAATTAAAAGAGCACGAGAAGAACTACCCGACTCATGATCTTGAGCTGGCGATGGTGGTTTATGCGTTGAGAATTTGGTGTCATTATCTTTATGGTGTTAAGTGTACGGTTTATTCGGATCATAAGAATTTAAAATACTTCTTTGATCAACGTGACCTAAATAACCGACAATGGCGATGGTTAGATTTGTTGAAGGATTATGATCTTGAGATACTTTATCACCCGGGTAAAGCTAATGTGGTTGCGGATGCGTTAAGTCAGAAGAACCAAGTTCTGAGTTTTCAAGTAAAGTCGTTGCGAACGATTCTTTCGAATGATTTTCTCGAGAAACTCGGTGAGGTTCAAATTAAGGCGATTGTTAATCATAAGCGTGAAGAGCGGATTCAAGGACAAACGGAGTCGATTGTCCTAGGTACGCATGGGTTGTTATGTTTTCAAGGTCGGGTGTGGGTGCCAAAATTGGGGTTTCACCGTGCGGTGCTACTCGATGAGGCGCACAAATCAAAGTATTCTATTCATTCGGGTGCTACGAAAATGTATCTTGATTTGAAGAAGGAGTATTGGTGGCCCGGTATGAAGCGTGATGTGGTTAAGTATGTTGAGCAATGTGTTACTTGCTTGTAAGTTAAGGCCGAACATCAAAAGCCCTATGGTATAGTGCAATCGTTAGAAATCCCGAAGTGGAAATGGGAGCATCTTACCATGGATTTTATCACTAAGTTGCCCAAAACGGCGAGAACCCAATATGATACAATTTGAGTAATCTTTGATCGGTTGACGAAAAGAGCCTTGTTTCTTCCTATACGTGAGGCAATTTCGTCTAAGATGTTGGCAAGGTTGTTCATTAAAGAGGTGATTTCGATACACGGGGTACCGGTTTCTATTGTTTCGGATAGAGATACGCGGTTTACTTCTCGATTTTGGGGTAAGTTTCATACCGAAATGTGTCCTCAAGTGAAATTAAGCACCGCTTTTCATCCTCAAACGGACGGTCAAAGCGAAAGGACCACCCAAACCTTGGAGGATATGCTTCGAGCGTGTGTAATTGACTTTGGTGGAAGTTGGGATGAGCATTTACCGTTGGTGGATTTCTCTTACAATAATAGCTACCATGCAAGTATTGGAATGCCACCATATGAGATGCTCTATGGGCGATGATGCCGAACCCCGATTTGTTGGGGCGAGGTGGGTCAAAGAGAAATTGGTGGTACTTGAAGTGGTTCTTGAGACGAACCAAAAGACTGATGTGATTCGTGCCCGCCTCAAAGTGGCACAAGATCGACAAAAGTCGTATGCGGATAAGCATAGGCGACCGATTGAGTTTAATGAAGGTGATATGGTGATGCTTAAGGTGTCGCCATGGAAGGGTGTAATTAGGTTCCGAAAGCGGGGGAAACTTGCTCCTCGATTTCTTGGACACTTTAAAGTGATGGCACATGTTGGTGAGGTTGCTTATCGTATGGAGTTACCCGAAGAGCTTGCAGGAATCCATAACACATTCCATGTTTCCTATCTTCGCAAGTGTCTTGCAGATGACTCGATGTGGGTACCATTGAACGAAATTACTCTAAATAACAAATTAGAGTATGTGGAAGATCCGGTTGCTATTCTTGATGAGAAAGTTAAAGAGATTCGAAATAAGAGCATGCGGACTTATAAGGTGCAATGGCGTCACCGAAAGGGGTCCGAGTGTACATGGGAATCCGAGGATTTTGTGAAGGAGCATTTTCCTTCGTTACTTGATGCGTGGATCGCGAGGACGCGATCGGGTCCAAGTGGGAGAGAGTTGTAACACCCCAAAATTTGATACCAGGGGGAGCTGCGCCACATGGCTTGAAGCCGCGCCGTGGATATTTGGTGTATCTGATGGTTGTTTTAATAAAAAGTTACCGATGCCAATTTGTGCTATGAGATGCGCTGCGGGGAGAAAAGGCGCGCCGCACCTTTTGCTTTGAGCTGATGGTCGGTTTTGGTGAAAAGTTTCTGGTCCCGAATAACACTTGGAGCCGCACCTAGGAGCCGCGACGCTGCTATCTGCGGGGCAAAAAGCTGACTTTTGACTTTTTAAAGGGTTTAAGTGGGGGCAAATGGGTCATTTCACCCATGAACGGCCTATTAGTGGATGGATCAGTTTAGATTCATTTTAATTTCATTTTCACATCCATCCAACACTTCCAATCATCCTAGAGTGAGAAAGCTTCCTTAGTGAGAGAAAGCTTGATTTGGGGAAGAAGGAGGTTGAATCCCACAAAAGTGCGAGTGTTAATCTTGTTCATCTCGTTCCTAGCTATCTTGTGATACTAGTGGTAAGTCCTAACTCCGATTTTCTTTCAATTTAAGGCTAGGGTTTGAGATTTGCATGTTCTTGATTTAACTCATCTTGCTCACAAATGGGTGTCTAGAGCTAGTATGGGTGATGATTGACCCTTGATGGTGGGTTTTGGGTTGGTGAAATGTTTAGTCATGTGTAAGCTTGCATTTTGGGCATAATCACAAGTATTGGTGTTGTTGTTGGTGAATGGAGCCCAAATGGGTGTTTTTGGTAGTATAATTTTGGGTGTAAACCCTAGTTGGGTCAAAATGGGTTTTTGGTTGAAATGTACCATGGAGTGCTTTTAACCCTTGACCATAAGATGTATTGGGTTAAGTTTGGGACCAAATCACTAGTTTTTAGTGATTTGGGGGGTATTGGGTCTCGTTTGACCTAGTTAGTGTGTTGAGTGCAAATTGGGTTAAAGTTGTACTTGTGGGTTTCGGGTCAAGCTACTAGTGTTCAAAGCTTGATGTTGTGTGATTTATGCTAGGTAACTTGCCTCTGGAGCAATCTTGAAGTCCTAGCTTGGTTTTGACTCATCTAATTGTTCAAGGTGAGTGGAGTATTTATATGTGTGTATATACAAATTGTTTGCTTGTATTGTGTGATGGCGAGTGATACCGATTGTAAGGTTCACTCTTCGTGGCCATTTAGTGTATGGTAGTGAGTGTTACCAGTAAGGTCTCACTCTTCGTGACCGCGTTTGTGAATGAAGTTGTGGCGAGTGTTATTCACTCTTCGGAAGTCACACATTGTTTAAAAATGTGGTGAGTGTCACTCAACAAATACACTCTTCGGCAACCACGTTCGTGTGTACTTGGCGGTGCCATCCGGAAGGCACCTTCGCGGCCATGTGCACTTGTTTGGTAGTGTTATTTCATTCGATGACTAGCACTATTTTTCATGGTTAACCATATTGACATGTTGTAGCGTAACGCGTTATTTTGGATTTATGTTATTTGTGATGCTAGCTTGTATGCGGATATTTGTGTAAATAGTTCAAGTAAGGGATTTATATATGTATGCATATAAGTATTGCACTCACTAAACTTTGTAGCTTACTCCTTCGTTGTTTACTTTTTTGTAGATAGTGGCACATCGAAGGACAAGGGTATGAGTTTGGCATAGCTTGTTTGTGGCGATTATGAAGGCACTTTTTGGTAATGGTCTCGACGGTCATGCTCATAAAGGGGTCGTTTTGGTTAAACTTTTGGGTCTTGTGAGACCGGTGATGTAAACAATTAACTTGATGTATTCTTAAACTTTTATTAGCTTTTGAATGATGGTTGTAATCAAATGGTGGTTGTGATGAACTAATTTAATTTTTTAAAAAAATGTGTCATATTTCTACAAGTTAATTATTAATTCGGTTGGGAGTCGTTTCAATCCTTAAGATGCTAGCATACAAATCTATTAGACTCACAAGTTCATCATAACTATAGTAACCGTACTAATTTAACATAACTACGCTAACCCAAACTTCTATCATGGCAACATACAGATTAATTAAGCTAACATGGTAATATCGAAACGCATTATTAAACATAAAAAGTAAAAACACATGTTTAATACAAAAGACAAGCGTTTCGGATAAAAACCTGAAAAGGCTGAAGAAATCTGCCCAAGATCGCAGGGACTCTCCGGGATATCCTCCGGAAAATAAAAGCTAAGCTAACTACTACTAAAGACTAGCTAAAAAGTTTGAAAATATAAAAGGAATTACAAATTGAGTGTGTGTTGAAATGGATGGAAAGAGCCCTTTAAATAGACTTGGATTTTGCCAGCAAACGGCTGGCAGGCCGTTTGGCAAGCCGTTTAGCAAGCTGTTTGCTGGTGTCGTTTGCCAGTTTTGCCCGTTTGCAATACCCGTTTGTACTGGCCGTGTGGCAGGCCGTTTGACATACAGGCAAGACGTTTGGCAAGCTGTTTGGCAGGTCGTTTGGCTTGCCTGGTTAGCTGAAATCACTGGATCGTAACTTGATTTCTTGTCTTTCACCGTTTTCGCTCTAGAATCTTTGTTTTAGCTCCGTTTTACTTGATTATTTTTGCATTGCCTTCGTAATTACTTAATCTACAAAATCAACCAAAAAGCGATAATTTTACCAACAAAGCTTGAATCTTTATTGATTTAGGGCCTAATATCGGGGGTAAAAACGTGACTTTTTGGCCGATATCAGCAATGATGTATGAGTCGTGAATGGATAGAGATCTTCAGTGATATCGCACCGGAGAAGGAGGCGGTGGATCAAGTAATCTTTCACATATAATCTAACTCGTAATGTATCGCATTACAATTTAACATGGTATCCGACCATATCCAAACCCTAAATAAATAAAAGATAGCTTCCTCAATTTTATATTCAACCACTACCATTTATTGTTTTCCTCATATAATATTGTTTCGTCGTCGTTTACTCTGTTGTTATTCTTGTTCCTTTTATTTTCCGTAACACGACATTAATTTAGGTTCTCAAAAGTATCCTGGGAGTGTGTCTCCATCTTCACCGTCAATCCGATTCCACCAGAAAATATATACAATTATTGTTATTTTTTTCTATTTGGCTAATCTTTTATTTTATCTAGACACACAGAGAAAAAAAATATATCCAAATCTCTTCACGCAACAAATTCACAAGTTAATTTAGAGCCAACCGACTAGCAATCTTCTTTTCAATCCTTTATTATTTATTTATTATATTATTATCATTATTATTATCAAATTATTATTATTATTATTATTATTATTATTATTATTATTATTATTATTATTATTATTAACAATCGACCGACGTCGAGTTTTAATCAATCAAAAGTTAGACAATTATCACATTGAGAATGACCTAGCAGAATCAACACTGTAATCCACCACACATTATTGCATAGAAAAGATTATTACTCTACTTATTTGCTTGACATCATACAAGCCCAACACCCCCATTAGGCCAATTTAGTCTGGCACAATCTATGTATAATAGATCTGCATCTCAGTATATATCAAATGGACCACCTAGGCCTAGTTACTTATTTAGTGAACTGCAACAACATGGCAATGTGCCTACTCTGTACTATTGTAGGCCTAGTCCAAATTTTAGCACATTTGCAGCAACTTCACAGCCGAGTCTGGGAACACTTATGCCACACGCATTTAATGCAACTACTCTTTCGGATTACGGTAACTCAGGTTGGACTATGGACACATGTGCGTCCACTCACCATACATCTAGCATTAAAAATTTAAGTACTGTTTTTAATCATTGCATGTATCCTTCGGTAGCCGTTGGGGATGGAAATCACATTCCTGTCGTCAACACGGGCCATAGCGTTTTGTCTAACATTCACCGGTCCCCGCACCTTAATAACGTACTTGTTATGCCTAATATTGTTAAAAATCTTATCTATGTTCGTCGTTTTGCCCATAATAATAAGGTTTCTGTTTGTTTTGCTTAATCATCAATCGTAATACATCAGCAATTATATATAAAGCTTAAATATTAACCTAGTCCATCTAAACATGAATAATTCAATAATGCTACTCTGCCAATGAACTTACAAATATATCCGTCTAACAAAATTAACCTTTTTAATTTGTTTTATGTTGATAAATGTCGTTTCTGAATGTCACACTGATAAAGAGAGGGTACATTCAAAAGAGAAAAATCTTGTGAAAGTCCCTTCTTGTAGATCGATACAAGAGGTGAAGGTAGCCATGGTAACCTCTGTGAGAGAATGTTGGTAATATAAGTGGCCTCACTAAGGGCATTTCTAATATGAATGAAATATTTTGATCAAATTGATATGGAGCCTGCTATTCTTAGGAGGCCAGATGGACCACCTGTTTTACCTAGAAAATTTAGTGACTACATTATTAAAGTGAACGTTAAGTTTGGTTGTAACGACCCAACCCGTTAACCAATCAAAACTGCGAAATAAAAAAAAATTCAAAGCAGGCCTGCCCAGGCTGGGTGCGCGGCGCGCACCCCTACCTGTGCGCGGCGCGCACAGGGCCTGGCAGCCCGCTGTTCAAATTGTTCCGTTTTCGTAAAAAGATCTAACACTTCCCATCATTTTTAGACAAAATGCTTTTCACAACATAATAGTATAAGTAAAATAAGCACGAATCAATGATAAAACGAGTTTTACATTGCAGGGCCCACATATTCCCAAAATACCATTAAGTACGAAATACGAGTTTCGACCACAAAAAGTTTAATTCTCAAACGTCACTAGAGCATGGTGATTGGGGTTAAACTACCCAAATCTTGGTCGAACTTCCATAAAGCTAAAACCCCCGAGAGCCACTAATCCAAGCGAATACCTTTGCCCTTATCCAAGCCGGATCCTAAAAAGGTAAACAACGAGAGGGTAAGCTAACGCTTAGTGAATGCAATAATTATACACATACATATATAACCTACTTACTTGCAATCACATGCACAATTATCTCATACACGCTAGCAATTTAAATGACATACCAACGCAAGGTATAACGCTAAATCTCCAAGACCACAAGCTAGCACAAACAATAGCATATATAACTCGAATAATATAAAATGCCACACTACAAATACATAACCATGGTTAACCAATAGTACAAAGGAATGGTACTTCGAATTTCCCATCGGTGTTCCCAACAACCGTTAGCGTACAACGAATTATAACACTAACCCCGGAGTGGTATCGATCGCCCGAACTTTAAACCCACCCGTCACGCAAAATGTGGTATCGATCGCCCGAACTTAAAACCCACACTTTATGCCCACACATAATGATATGGTATCGATCGCCCGAACTTAAAGCCCATATCATATATTAACCCGATGTGGTATCGATCGCCCGAACTTAAAACCCACATCGAATCTCGTACAAGTAAATACATTATATACACACACATGTATAATCATTCCACTCACCTTGTCGCCTTGATGAAATGCTACCGAATAATCCGCAACTTGCCGATGGAATGTACCTATTCCATTATCACAAATACAACAACACACTTAGAGTGGATTTACAAACCAACTCAATTCGACACTTCGTGCAATTTCGACCAATTGCACTTCCAAACACAAACGCGCCGAAACTAACCAATAATCACTAACACAGGTGAAAATGGTCTTAATATGCTAAATGAACCCAATCATAAGTGTTGAACACTTATCATTCTCAAAATCACCCAAAACCCCAATTTTAACTCATTTCCAAAATTAGTCTTTCAAATACACAAAATGGGTTCTAACACTTCCATAATCACTAATCCTAGTGATTAAACCCAAATACAAGTCCTAATCATGGCCAATTTGTTCACCAACCCAAAATCCACCAACAACAACCAAGAACCGATTACTAGCATCAATACACTCACTTCAAGAGTTTAAATGGGTTTCCTAACAATTTAAGTTCAAACCCTAACTTCAATATCAAGATCAAACAATGAAATTCGGAGTTTGAACTTACCAAAACTACCACAACGTATAACAACTTTAAAACCCGAGCTTTGGTGAGAATCCAACTCCTTCTTCCCCAAATGAAGCTTCCTCTCTCTAAAACCTCTTCTCTCTCTAGGGTTAAAGATGAGAGTGTTTGTGGTGTATAAATGAGGATAAGATGATCAATGGATCAGCTTTGAAGGCTCCAAACCAGCCCCAAGTGAAATGACCAAAATGCCCATCATTTAATTCAAAAAGAAAAAGCCAGAAAACTGTCGTCATGTGAGTGCGCTGAGCGCACTCTTAAAGGTGCGCGGCGCGCACTAAGCTCAGATCAGACAGTCAGCTTTTAAATTTAAACTACGCTTTACCCACTATACGTACATCATTATAACTCTTTGTACCATAAATATTTGGGTGTTACAACTCTCCCCCACTTAGAATCGATCACGTCCTCGTGATCCTCGTCACTTAACCACCCGGAACCGCACTTTATGGTCCTTAACGAACGTTACAATCCGATTTCCACCACATTACACATTAACCCGAAGAATAATCCAATAACTAAATACACACTTCCGAAACGTGCAATACACGCATTTTTTTGGGTTGTCCGTCTCGTTTTTTCTGAAAACGACTCAAAAGACGGTCAAAGCTAAAAGTTCGGTCAAAGTCTGTCAAAGACGGTGAAAGTTGGTCAAAAATGCTCAAAATCAGTCAAATTTTCGTCAAGATGTGATATGTTTTAAAATTAGGGTTTGTTTTCATTTTTTGGGCCGCTCTTTTCTCTGTGTCCTTACTGATTATGTACTCGGTAACATTAATTGAGTTTGAAGTTTGATTTTATTTAAATTCAAGTTCTTATTTAAGAAATTTATGGTACACAATCAACTATTTTATACATATATAAATATACATTTAAGAAATTATTAATAAAGTCAACGTTGGTCAACGACCGATGCGTCCCCGATGCGTCCCCGACTCGGCCGACGCGTCCTTTTTAAGTCTCGGCCGATGCGTCCTCGACTCGTGACTTTTACAACCTTGATTAAAACTGTTAATATTCAATATGAAGAGCAAGTAGCAAATATCTTTACTAAGAATCTAAGTATTGGTCAACACATTTATTTGTTGGAGAAATTAAGGTTGATTGATTTATTTAGGCTTAGATTAAGGGGATCTTAATTTATTTATCAATCTTAGCCTGGATATTTTCGATGTTATTTTTATTCATGTCATTGTGGTTGCATGACCTCTAGTGTAATGTTTTAGTTGTAATTGTGCTTCATGTCATATCTGAAGAATAAAGGGGTTGTTGGTGACATCTTTATATATCCAAGGCACATGTGGATTGCTGGGGCTTATTGAAAGATTGCTAAGGATAGAAATATATAAATCAATTTTGATTTATTATTTCATTTATCACACATAATATCATCTCTCTAGATTGTTTTCTCTCTTGTTCATATTCATATTCTAGGGTTTTCGTATTATATACTAGTTCATCATCTTGGTGGCTTGGTGGCTAGTTGTGCTAAGTGGCGGAAGGTGAAAAATTATTTTGGAAGGGCTATTGTTAAATTTATAAACTTTTAAAAGGGCCATAAAGGTAATATTATAAATTTATCTTAAAATATAGTAACTTTTACACTAGAAGCCAAAATTTAAGGATGACCATGGCCCTCTTTTACTAACACATAGTACCGCCTCTGGTTGTGGTTCGATCTCTTAAATCATCAAACATATTGTTCGATTGAGTCTGTTTCTTTTTGTGTGTTTTTATATGACTAGAGATCTCCGTTTTGTATATATGAAAGATTTATTATTCGATTGCTTATGATATGATATATTTTGATATATTCAAGTTGTTAGTGTAAATCTTGATTTTCTGACACTTAAAAGTATTTAAAGCAACAACAATATTTAATTTACGTGTGTAATATTTGTATGCATTTTAACGACTAGAAAAATCTTATTTTGAAAACGAAAGGATCCTATCCACCTGAAGCTAATAAATATGAAACTAGTTATCAAATATTGGCATGTTATCTAGACGATCTAACAAAGGGACCAGGTTATTGGAAGTGTTGTAAATCTCGTTTTATTTTATCGAGATCTCGGCGAGATCTCATTTTTCAGAAGGCAGCCGAGAATAATTTTCCATCTCGCCACTATTTCTCGATCAAAGGGGGAGATCTCGGTCAACACCATTATTTCTCTGATTTTCTCGCTAATTTTTCAGATTTTCTCGTAATTGAAATCAAATATTTCTCAATGAAAAATTACACAAACATTACAAAATTTATAGAATACAAAACTGAAACCCTAATGCTAAAACACTAACGGGCCGAGCCCGTCTATACAATTGGGCTAATCCAAATACATGAATATATACAATCTAATACGCCCCCGCAGTTGGAACGGGAGTTAGAGAACGGACGTTCAAGCTGGATTTGAAATCTATAAATAACTGTGCAGGGAGTCCCTTAGTAAAAATATCAGCATACTGAGAAGTAGTAGGGACGTGAAGAACACGAACATCACCCGTAGCTACCTTATCACGCACGAAATGTATGTCTATCTCAATATGTTTTGTGCGTTGATGTTGTACTGGGTTGGTAGATAGGTAAACCGCACTCACGTTATCACAATAAACCAAGGTAGCATGAGAGAGCGGTGAGTGAAGTTCGCGAAGTAAGTTACGTATCCAACATGTCTCGGCAACAGCATTAGCAACCGCTCGATATTCAGCTTCGGTACTCGAACGAGATACGGTTGCCTGTCTTTTAGAAGACCAAGATAGAATATTATTACCAAGGAAAACACAATACCCAGACGTAGAGCGACGAGTATCAGGACAACCTCCCCAATCTGCATCAGAGTAGGCAATGAGTTTCGTAGTGGAGGACGGAAAAATCTGAAGCCCGTTATCAACTGTCCCACGAACATAACGCAACACGCGTTTAAGAGCACCGAAGTGAGGTTCTCTTGGGTCATGCATGAACAAACACAACTGCTGAACAGCATACGTAATGTCAGGTCGAGTAAATGTCAAATATTGAAGGACACCAGCCAAACTGCGATATAAAGTGGGATTCGTGACTGGAGGCCCATCAGGTCCAAGTTTGGACTTTGTATCAACAGGAGTGCTACAGGGCTTATAGTTAGACATATCAGCCCTATCCAAAATATCAAGTGCATATTTTCGTTGAGACAGAAACATGCCATGTGTACTACGAGTAGCAGATATCCCCAAAAAATAATTAAGCGGTCTAAGATTAGTCATGGCAAATTCCTTGCCAAGAGAAGTTATGATCTTCTGTAAAAGAGAGGTGGACGAAGCAGTAAGAACAATATCATCCACATATAACAATAAATAAGCAGTATGGGTCCCATGTCGGTAAATAAACAGCGATGAGTCACAATGGCTATGTTGAAAACCAATACGAAGAGCATACTGAGTAAACCTATGAAACCAAGCACGAGGAGCTTGTTTGAGACCATATAATGATTTGCGAAGATGACATACATAACCTGGTTTCGTTGGATCATGAAACCCTGGAGGCTGATGCATGTAGACGGTATCTGTAAGATCACCATGTAAAAAAGCGTTCTTGACATCTAGCTGATGAATCGGCCAGTGTCGAGAAACGGATAGGCTAAGCACAGCCCGAATAGTTGCCGGTTTTACAACCGGACTAAAAGTCTCACCACAATCAATACCTGGTCGTTGGCTTTTGCCATTAGCCACCAAACGAGCTTTGTACCTGTCGAAAGTGCCATCAGAGTGTAACTTGCATTTAAACAACCACATAGATCTCACAATATTAACACCTGAAGGTCTCGGAACCAGAACCCAAGTACCATTTTTAATTAAAGCGTTATATTCATCAATCATTGCTTGTTTCCAGTTAGGGTCAGAAAGGGCCTGGATGTGAGATTTAGGAATATCAGGTGGGGTGTTAACATTTAGGTTTAAGCGAGAGATGGGTTTGTGGATTCCGGTTTTGGCTCGGGTAAGCATTGGGTGTTGATTGTGGGTTGTTGGAGTGGGGGTGGTCGAACCAGTCGAGGAAGGGTGAACAGAGGTCGAAGCATCAATAGTAACTGAAGCATCGGTATAAGAAGGATCAGGGTTGGCGGAAGCAGGAACCGGAGTAGTAGTAGTTGTTGTTGTTGTTGTAGTAGGTGGGATGCTAGGGTTTTCGGTGTGGTGGTGGAGTGGGTAAGGTTGGAACTCACCGGGAATATCGAGAAACGAGTAAGAGGGAGAGGAGTTTGGTTGCATAGAACCAAACGGAAATATAGTCTCATCAAAGGTGACATGGCGGGAAATAATGATCTTTTTGGTTTCAAGATCAAGACACCGATACCCATGATGATTTGATGGGTAGCCAAGGAATATGCATGGGCTGGAACGTTTGGCGAGTTTGTGAGGTGTTGGAAGATGTGGGTAACACAAGCAGCCAAAGACACGAAGATGAGAAAATTTAGGGTTTTTGTTGAAAAGTTTAGTAAATGGTATTTCATCTAAGATAGAACTAGAGGGAAGAATGTTAAGAAGGTGTGTGGCCATGTGAAGTGCCTCAACCCAATATTCAGGTGGAAGGCGAGCATGAAAGAGAAGAGAGTGAATACTATTATTAATAGTGCGGATCATTCGTTCTGCCATATCATTTTGTTGGGAGGTATGTGGGCATGAGAAACGAAACGTAATGCCATGGGTAGCAAAGAGGTCATGGAAGGAAGCGTTATCGTATTCACCACCGTTGTCACATTGGAAGGCTTTGATTGTGGTATTGAATTGATTTTTAACATATGCGTGAAAGTTTAAGAATTTGGAAAAGGCGTCAGATTTCTTGCGAAGAGGGTATATCCACAAAAAATGAGTAAAGTGGTCTAATAATAACATGTAATATTTAAAACCACCTACACTAACAATGGGAGATGTCCATAGATCAGAATGTATTATTTCAAAGGGCTTTGAAACAATAGAAGTAGAACGAGAGAACGGTAATTTAACATGTTTTCCTAACTGGCAAGCATGACATAAGGTTTTTAACAGGAGGTTTGTTACAATTAAAGAAACCACGAGAAACTAAAGTATGTAAGATATGATCACCCGGGTGTCCCAAGCGATTGTGCCAAAGGGGTTGACTCGATGTAAGTAAAGCAATGTTGGATATGTTGGAAGGGGTGACGGGGTAGATGTCACCATCACTATCACATCGAAGGAGAGTATGTCTGGTTCGAGCATCCTTTATAGAGAAACCAAATTCGTCAAATTCAATAGTGGATTTGTTATCTTTGTTAAATTGTTTGACAGAAATTAGGTTTTTCACAATGTTTGGTGTAACAAGGATATTATGTAGGTGTAGGGGTCGGTAAGGGTTGGGTAATGTGGCGTTTCTGGATGTTAATACAGGTATGGTGGAACCGTCACCAACAATAACTGATGGTATAATGCTTTTATTAAAAACAGTGTCGAGTTTACCTGAGTCTGAATACAAACATTACTTCCTCTAAAATAATTGTTGTTACTGTTACCATCGTACCATCTAAATTCAGATGCTTGATCCATAATAATAATAATAAAAAAAATAGCAGTAGAGATAATCGATGTAATACTAGATATAAATGATTGTGGCACTTTCTCTAAAACTGATCAATTGAGAATAATAGTGAGATCACGATGGTGGCCAAGTTGATTGTGAATTCAACACCAACAATTAATTCAAGGCACAAAATTCGACAAGTGCCATCTAAATAAAGAAATAGATAAATATTGATACTTAGCTTTACCAAAGATGTACTCCGTAATAGCAAAGTGAGGACTGATGATGGCAAAGTATATAAATCGGTGGTAAAGTGTATAACTCAGCAGCCACGAAAATTAAAAAAAAGAAATAGTAGGCTAGGGTTTCAAAGTTGAGAAGAAGAAGAAAAGAAAGGGATCGAGAAAAATATGGCGACTGATACCATGAAATCAAATATTTCTCAATGAAAAATTACACAAACATTACAAAATTTATAGAATACAAAACTGAAACTCTAATGCTAAAACACTAACGGACCGAGCCCGTCAATACAATTGGGCTAATCCAAATACATGAATATATACAATCTAATAGTAATTTCTCGGATTTTCTCGTAATATATATATATATATATATATATATATATATATATATATATATATATATATATATATATATATATATATATATATATATATATATATATATATATATATATATATATATATATATATATATATATATATGGGCACGATCCGTAGCTAAACTTAAAATGAGTACAAAGTGAATAAGCAAATATGAACTACAAAATATCATAAAATTTCAATTTAGCTTAAAATACATAGAAGGGTAAAAAGGTCAATTTAATAATTAAAATTAATAAAAATTAATTATACAAAAGTTAACATATTATGAACCACCTTCATCACCACCACCCACCACCATCAACCTCCACCACCACCACCACCACCAACCACCACCCACCACCACCACCACCACCAACCACCACCACCAACCAGCATCAACCACCCACCACCACCAACCACTACCACCACCACCACCCACCACCACCACCATCAACCACCACCACCACCAACCACCACCCACCACCACTACTACCAACCACCACCACCACCCACCACCACCAACTACCACAACCACCACCTCCAACCACCACCAGCAACCACCACCATCACCAACCAGCACCATCAATCAACACCATCAATCAACACCACCAACCAGCGCCACGCACCACCACGACCACCACCCACCACCAACCACCACCACCCACCACCATCAACCACCACCACCAACCACCACCACCACCCACCACCAACCACCACCACCCACCACCACCAACAACCACCACCACCCACCACCACCCACCTCCAACCACCACCACCCACCACCACCCACCACCACCACGTACCACCATCAACCACCACCACCACCTCCCACCACCACCACCTACCACCACCACCCATCACCACCACCCACCACTACCCACCACCAACCACCACCAACCCCCACCAACCACCACCACCACCCACCACCACCAACCACAACCACCACCACCACCCACCACCACCACCAACCACCACCACCCACCACCACCAACCACTACCACCACCACCAACCACCACCACCCACACCACCTCTCACCCCCAACCACCAACCACCACCTCCAACCACCACAAACAACCACCACCATCACCAACCAACACGATCAATCACCACCACCAACCAGCACCACCCACCACTACCACCAAACACCACCACCACCCACCACCACCAACCACCACCACCACCACCAACACCACCAACCAACACCACCTACCACCACCACCCATCACCACCACCACCAACCACCACCCACCACCACCAATCACCACCACTACTACCAACCACCACTAGCAACCACCACCATCACCAACCAGCACCATCAATCAACACCACCAACCAGCGCCTCCCACGACCACCACCAACCACGTACCACCACCAACCACCACTACCCACCACCAACCACCACCACCACCACCCACGACCAACCATCACAACCACCACCAACCACCACCCACCACCACCATAACCAACCACCACCACCAACCACCACCACCAACCACCCCAACCATCAGAAAAAGATTTATCATTTATCGAAAAACATTTATCATTCATCAAAAAACAATTATAATCAGACAATTATCATTCATCGAAAAATATTTATCATTCATCAAATATTTATCATTCATCGAAAAACGTTAATCATTCATCGAAAAACATTTATCATTCATCGAAAGATAATTATCATTCATTGAAAAATATTTATCATTTATCGAAAAATAATTATCATTCTTCGAAAAATATTTAACATTCATCGGAAAAAAATTATCATTCATCAAATAGTTATCATTTCATCAGACAATCATTCATCAAACATTTATCATTCATTAGAAAAAGTTTTCATTCATCTAAATTATTTTTCGTCAAATAGTTATCTTTTTTTAAAATATCGGTTATTATTCATAAGAAAACAATAATCATTCATCACAAAATGATTATCTTGCATTAAAATAATTTATATCATCAAACATTTTAATATAATTACAAAAGTAGTGGAATTTCAAATAGATGATATAATATGATTAGTTTTATAAAAAAGAATAGGGCATTCCGAGAATCGAACTAGGGACCTCTCGCAGCGAAAGTGAGAATCATACCACTAGACCAAATGCCCAATTATCATTTATCTAATTGTTGTCATTCATATAAAAAACACTTATCTTTTATCGAAAAATAATTATCATTCATCACAAAGCTATTAAACACTTCTCATTTATCAAAAAACAGTATCATTCATCAAGCAGTTATCATTCATCAAAATAACCGATAATTGATAAAAATATCAAATGAATGATAAAAGTAGCTCATGAATGATAAACGATGAATGATAAAAAAAACGTGATGAATGATAAAAAAAAATATCTGATGAATGATAAAAATACGCAGTGAATGATAAAGATGTGACGACCGGGGAATTTCCGAATAAATTTAAACTTAATCCTCATATAAGTTCGACACGATAAGCAAAGTCTGTAAAGTTGAGTCTCAAAATTTTGAATTGTTTTCATACAATCAAATTAACTTCGACCATTTCCGACGATTAACGAACAACTAATTGTAAATAGATACATGTATATATATATATATATATATATATATATATATATATATATATATATATATATATATATATATATATATATATATATATATATATATATATATATATATATATATACTACTTGTAAATATATAAAATAATATTAAATCTATTTTTTTAAAAATATATAATATATATTTATGTGATAAAACTTGTTATTTAAAACTGATTATATTTAGAGAGAGAGTAAATGGAAAATGAATGATTTCGAGCTTAATTAGTAAACGTCAGTAACACTTGGTTGATGTTTTATTAGTTTTAATATAGATATTGTACATGTTCATGAAGGATTGAAATAAAAGTTGGACTGTAAATTGATTACGAAGATTTTAGATTTGTCAAAAATATTTTTACCTTTTTAAGATTAAATATAAGTACTCCGTACCTATAAATTGAAACAGAAAATAAATAATTATCGAACCTTTTTTATCAGGTTTCAAATAGTTAATGAGTGAAATAATTAAATATATTTAATCTAAAAATTTGGGAATTTTTTAAGAACATTTTTATTCCGTAACTGTTTAGCAATGGACACGATTTAGTCATTCGGGAAAAACTGTCGGTAGAGTGACTCCAAATTATTAGGCTGCTTCTCCACTAGCATGTTTAATTTGATTAAGATTATTATTTAATATTATTATAATAATTATTATATTATTATTATTAATTTTTGGAATCACTTTACAGTGAGATATATACACATATGTAATATGAATTCCATCTTCATCTTAAACCAACATCACTCTCCAATATCTATTATCGTTAACAACACCATAAAACCACCATGATTCAGTCGACAACAAATGGTCACCACCTCCATTTTTGTTTCCGTCTTCGGTTCCTGAGTTCCTGTTTCAGTTCACCGTTGTAAATCATCGCGTCACCCACAATCACCACCAAAACGCCCCACCATCCATTAGCCACTTAAAAACCACCATCACCTTCATAATCTTTTTCTCTCTCTATATATATATATACAACCGTTGCAATTGATTAATCAGGCATAACCCATCTTCTTCTTTCTCATGAATGATCACGACCATCATCACCGGAGTCAATCTATCACCATAACCGCTACCATTGAACCCAACTTCTATTATGTTTCTGTTTCTGGTCAAGAAAGTTCCAAACCATAGAAACCATGTGACTTCTATTTCTGCGATTATACTTTCTGTTCCAGCTTGTGATCCGCCACCACAGGTTGCTAAAATCACTGCTACTGCTCATTTCTTGTTGCTACATCTGCTGTTACTGCTAGTCTCTACTGTACAATTTACATAAACCGCCTTTTTCTATTACTACTGTTCCGACGGAAGTAAAGAAAAGGATGACGAAAAGTAAACGTTGATAAGCTATGAAGATTACGCGTTCTGTTTAGGGTAGTACACGTTTCGCTTACAAGTTCCGTGTAATATGGTAACCTCATGATGATATTGTCGCTGCTACTCGCTGCCTCCTTATTCCTGTTTCTATTAAATTAGGAGAAGAAGAGGAAACAGATAAATAATACGGGTTATATATATAAAATTTGGTATTAAATCAGAAGAGATAAAATAGAGGAGTGGTGTGGGTGTGTTTGTGTTAACCGAGTGGTCACGAGTTCAATCCCAGCTTGCAACAATTTTTTTTTAAAACAACAAACTGCTCCAGGCTTTAGTAATTGGGCTAAACATGTGGACTGTGATATTGGGCCGAAAATTTGATAGAAGTGTTGGGTTTGGAAACAATTAAATGGGCATTATCTTGGGCTCCTTTAATGGACTTCATTATAGGTATAAATATTATTATTGTCATTATTAATTGTATTTGTATTATCATTATCATTAATATTATTATTATTGTTATATTATGATTATATATTAAATATCACATAAGTATGATTATTGTTATTATTAGTATTATTAAATTAAAATCATCATTATCATTATTATTAAAACCATCATTTTTTTTATTAAAAGTATCAATATTATTAAAATTATCATTACTATTATTATAAAGTATTATCATTATTATTATTATTATTATTATAAGTATCATTATTTTTATTATCATTACTTTAGTATTATCATAATTATTATTTTAACAAACGAAAGATACTTATATAAAAATATATTTATTACATATATCATAAGTATGTCTAATTCACTATTTTAAAATAAAAATAACATATATATATATATATATATATATATATATATATATATATATATATATATATATATATAACATTTGAAATAATAAATACATATTAATTTAAATGAGTAACATAATTAATATATATAAAATGGGTTGAATACCATTATGGGTTCATTATATGTGTTAATATATATACTTGATATAGGTTCATGAATCCAAGGCCCCCTTACACTTGTTCAATGTAGTCATATATATTTTTACTACAAAATACAGTATGGTGAGTTTCATTTGCGTTTTTACCCTTTATATTTTTAGGCTGAGAATACATGCGAAATTTTTATAAATGTTTTACGAAATAGACACAAGTAATTGAAACTACATTATATGGGTGAATGATCGAAGCCGAATATGCCCCTTTTTACTTGGTAACCTAAGAATTAGTAAACCAGTCTACTAATTGACGCGAATCCTAAAGATAGATCTATTGGGCCTAACGAACCTCATCCATTGGAGCGGATTCTTTAGTACTTCGATGTTGTTTTATCATGTCCAAAGGATTTCCCGAAATGATAGGGGATATTCTTATATGCATCTTGTTAATGTCGGTTACCAGGTGTTCAATCCATATGAATGATTTTTGTCTCTATGCATGGGATGTATATTTATGAGAACTGAAAATGAAAATCTTGTGGTCTATTAAAATGATGAAAATGATTATTTATGTTAAACTAATGAACTCACCAACCTTTTGGTTGACACTTGAAAGCATGTTTATTCTCAGGTATGAAAGAAATCTTCCGCTGTGCATTTGCTCATTTTAGAGATATTATTTGGAGTCATTCATGATATATTTCAAAAGACGTTGCATTCGAGTCGTTGAGTTCATCAAGGTTATTATTAGGTCAATTATAGTGGGATATATTATGAAATGGTATGCCTGCTGTCAACTTTTGATGTAAAGAAACTTTGTCTTTTCAAAACGAATGCAATGTTTGTAAAATGTATCATATAGAGGTCAAGTACCTCGCGATGTAATCAACTATTGTGAATCGTTTGTAATCGATATGGACTTCGTCCAGATGGATTAGGACCGGTCCTTTCAGTTGGTATCAGAGCGGTGGTCTTAGCGAACCAGGTCTACAATAGTGTGTCTAAGTGATAAGTCGTTAGGATGCATTAGTGAGTCTGGACTTCGACCATGTCTGCATGTCAAAAGTTTTGCTTATCATTTTGTGTCGGAAATCATCTACTTATCATTCGTAGAAAATTACCTGCTTATCATTCTTAAGTCTAGACACGTCTTGCTGCATTGATTGCATGAATAGTGTACAGACAAAATTCATATCTTAGCGTATCTGCTAAATCATATCTTATCGTATCTATTACTGTAAACTTTGTCTGACATATTCTGTAAATTCCTCCGTAAACTACGAAATCTTTTGTTCTATATATATGGATATTCTATATAATTAAAATACCATCCGATAGCCGGAAACTTATTTCATATCAAAAAATCCTTTATTCAATCATACGAAATGGAATTCGTCATTAGCTCCGAAAGCAGTGTGATCGGAATGGATCAACCAATCAGCCATCATCTATTTTGGATGAATTGGGAATGGGTTCGTAGCCTCCTCAATCATTGGAGACAAGAAGAAGGTGATCCCTTTCATCCACCACATTGCCCTCTTGACGAAGAATTTGAAGCACTTACCGGTGAACCTGTCCGAAATACCATTTTCTCTCTCATTTCCAGAGTATCTCGTCACGATTATATACTGCATCAAATTCTAGATTTTATTTATCTGCTCGTTCGAACCGACAATCACCCCGGTGTAATAGAAGAAGTCAACGAGCTTCGCGCTCGGGTAGTGGCTTTGGAGAATATGGTGCAGAGATTACAAACACCAGCAGCAGCACCAGCAGCATAACCAGTACCACCATCATCACCGCCAACAGTACCATTACCACCTCCAACCACAACCGCGTCGTAAACTTCAACTTCACAATCTGTCCCACGAGCATCAACGTCATACGCACCATAGATACCAAGGAGTACCAACAACAATAACTGACGAAATATTAATTCATAACTTCATTGGAGAAACATTATGCGGCGATTATGTCATCTCTAAAGTCTTAGAGATTATCTAATCTAGCCCTAACCATAAATCAGTTAAGCAAATCAAAATGATAGAAGGAAGAGTAGAAACCATGACAAAATTTATGGTTAGCAAGCTAAACTTGTTTTACCAACAGCATCAACAGTATCGTCAGCGTCACCAGTATCGTCAGTACAGACAGCATCAGAATCAACAACACCTATAACATCACAAACTCCGTCAGTTCAAGAATCACTGTGGACATCATTACGAATCAATAACGCGTATATTGTATCAACGAGTTATGAAGAATTAACTTATTCCCTCTGAAGAAATTATTTGTATATTATATATATATATATATATATATATATATATATATATATATATATATATATATATATATATATATATATATTTTGAAGTAAAAATAAATCTTTTCGTGCTAAGCTATTGTGTGTGAATCTTAACTACTCGGTTAATTCATATTACAAATATGCAATAATGTACGTCCTTCGCCCGCAACTTAACCATCGTTAACTACAATCCCTGTCGCAATTCAACAAATTCCAATTCATAATAAATCAAGTATATATTTGATTTTACACTTTCATCATCGATGTACCCGAAACTTTTCAGATAACATCATTCTTACTTTGCGAAATCACAAGAATTTAACGAAAACCAACATCACATCTCAACAAATAACGAAGTATTGATTCATAATTTCAATATTATTGGAGAAATACTTATGTAATCTCTAAAGCCTTCAAGGGATTATTCAATTCTGGTTTCAACCATAAATCGAATGAGCTTAATTTAGTATTGACTCATTGAAATCCATGTTACATCTGAAGAGAATATATACATATATATTCTCATAAAGACTGTAATTAAAAATTCTTTTGTACAAACTGTTAATGGTGAAAATATTTTAACGGGTAGGTAATACCCGAGGAATATTTAAATTTCACATTAATAAGTACACTATACATTCTTTCAAATCTAATTCAACAGTCATTTACTATCCTATTTACAACCACAGATATACGTATCCGTTCATCGCAGAATAACCATTTTCATTCAATTTCATATTTGGATTTTGACCTATCAGAATCCAACAAGTGGCATAATGAAGAAAACATTTGACAAAATACAAATTTGTTAGAAACAAACAAATTAACTATGAGAAATTTTGTTAAGAATCCACACTAACAAAATCCTAGCTAACTGTTCCTAGCTAACTGATTACATTTTATTTATCGCAGTTTATTTATCGCAATTTAATTATCGCAATTTTATTTATCGTCATTTAATTTCTGTTATTTACTTTACACATTTTATTTATCGTCATTTAATTTCTGTATTTATTTTACGCACTTTAAATATCGGGACACGTATACAAGGTTTTGACATATCATATCGACGCATATATATATTATTTGGAATAACCATAGACACTCTATATGCAGTAATGATCGAGTTCTCTATACAGGGTTGAGGTTGATTCTATAATAATATATATACTTTGAGTTGTGATCGAGTCTGAGACATGTACACGGGTCACGATACATATTGATTAATTCGAATATTATATATTTAACTATATATGAATTATTGAATTGCTAACTATGGACTATCAACTGAGGACTACCAACATTGGACAATTAAAATCAATTAAAATATTGATTATAACATATGAAAATAAACAATTCTTCAAGTTTGCCACTTGATTTCATCTTAAACCTCATTTGTATCTTGACGATTACAATCTGCGTTCAAACCTTTCACGAATCTTGGAAACACCTCAATCGAGAGGATGATCCAACTACACATATTTGTGTCAGATCCTTTAGCATTGTTATTACCCAAAATAACTTTGCAATTCCTTTCCAAATTAGCAAATTTTGTCACAGCTCCAACAAGTTAACTTTGATTTTTTCGTTCGAAACAACCTTATTATAACCTTGATTTATATGCGTGCTCTTTTATTGTTACCGGGAAACCTTTTATATTCCACCATATTACCATCAACGTTTAATCATCTAAAAACACAATTCTCTTGAAAACCACCTCGGATTGATAACCGATAATTCAGATATGGTAGCATTAAATGCAGAGGAAACAGCAAAATCGTAGATGGTCTAAACGGCCAAAAGTTTGATAATAAACAATGGAATGTTTGGAACGCTCGATAGAAAATTTGGTACTGAAAAATAGATTGAGCTAACCATGAAGGAGACTAAGGACAAATACAAGGACCAAACTCTGTATTTAAAGAATTCCGATGATTCTGTTTCTGATGAAATCCTTAACGAATACCGTACTCCTTAATTACTCTAAATCATTGTGAATGAAATTCTTCATCACAATTTGACTCTGAAATTCTAAGATATCATCGTATCTTTCTTTATTAATATCCTCAATATTTCTGAAGATATCTTCATAAATATTCTCGTTTGATATTAATTATCTCTCTGCGATATCCGTATTATATCATAAAAGGAAACTGTTTTAGTTTCTATATTCTGCAAACCTTTGAATTTAAAATATGAATGTTTTTGAAGTAGTGTTGGGAACTGATGCATGAGTTAGTATAATATAATGACATTTGATCAACGTGATTATATTACAGTAAGTCATGCTGAGTTTATAATGGAATATGATGATTCACAGATCATAACATCATCATGTGCCATGTTACATAACTCTTTCATTCTGCTTAACTTCTAAACATATCAAGAAAGTATATTCTTGATAGTTCTATTCTCAGTGATTCTGGTAATTTGACAAATCAAATCGTGCTATTACGTTCTTTCTTGTTTAAAACATTAAGTTCATTCGAAACTCCATACTTACGAAATCTAGACCGTTACTCGCTTTACTAGAGGTTGAGAAGAGAATAAAGAGGCAAAGAGCTCCAAAATATAAGAGAAAATATAAAGCCCAATAACAACACGGAGGTGACAAACTGTGGGTATTAATACGAATAGTAATATAAAGACACGATATAATTAAGAATAGTATCACCCAAGGTAATAGTAAAAGTAAACAGATTTTGAAAGATTTAAAGGAAGGATGAAAGAAATGATAATTAGGAAAATATCAAGGATTAGAACGGGATTAAACATTTTTACAATCTTTTGGATGTATGAACTAAGAAAGAAAGTATAGGAATGGTGAGAATAACAGAACGGAAGAGTTTAATTTATAATGGAAATATCAGATAGAGTAATCGAGGCAGATCACCGTATTTAATTACAGAGATCTTAATCTCCTTATTCGCCGAAGAATCAAATCTCTCAGATTTCGAAGATTTTCTTTAAATCCCTTGAATTCCGAAATTCAATCGTGACTACGTCAAAAGTTATGGAAAATCTCCATTTCTTCATCTCGATCTTTTGTGATAGCTTCATTCATAAGCTTTGATTAATCGAATCATTTTATCCATATTACTCAATGATGATAAAACTCTATTTATCAACTCATATTCATCATGAAAACATTTTTATTGTTAACCATGACCACCTCACTCAAATTTCGAGACGAAATTTCTTTAACGGGTAGGTACTGTGACGACCCGAGAATTTTCGACTAAATTTAAACTTAATCTTCATATGAGTTCGACACGATAAGCAAAGTCTGTAAAGTTGAGTCTCAAAATTTTGAACTGTTTTCATACAATCAAATTAACTTCGACCATTTCCGACGATTCACGAACAACTAATTGTAAATAGATACATGTATATATATATATATATATATATATACTACTTGTAAATGTATAAAATAATATTAAATCTATTTGTTTAAAAATATATAATATATATTTATGTGATAAAACTTGTTATTTAAAACTGATTATATTTAGAGAGAGAGAGTAAATGGAAAATGAATGATTTCGAGCTTAATTAGTAAACGTCAGTAACACTTGGTTGATGTTTTATTAGTTTTAATATAGATATTATACATGTTCATGAAGGATTGAAATAAAAGTTGGACTGTAAATTGATTACGAAGATTTTAGATTTGTCAAAAATATTTTTACCTTTTTAAGATTAAATATAAGTACTCCGTACCTATAAATTGGAACAGAAAATAAATAATTATCGAACCTTTTTTATCAGGTTTCAAACAGTTAATGAGTGAAATAATTAAATATAGTTAATCTAAAAATTTGGGATTTTTTTAAGAACATTTTTATTCCGTAACTGTTTAGCAATGGACACGATATAGTCATTCGGGAAAAACTGTCGGTAGAGTGACTCCAAATTATTAGGCTGCTTCTCCACTAGCACGTTTAATTTGATTAAGATTATTATTTAAGATTATTATAATTATTATTATATTATTATTATTAATTTTTGGAATCACTTTACAGTGAGATATATACACATATGTAATATGAATTCCATCTTCATCTTAAACCAACATCACTCTTCTATATCTATTATCGTGAACAACACCACAAAACTACCATGATTCAGTCGACAACAAATGGTCACCACCTCCATTTTTGTTTCCGTCTTCGGTTCCTGAGTTCCTGTTTCTGTTCACCGTTGTAAACCATCGCGTTACCCACAATCACCACCACAACCCCCCCACCATCCATTAGCCACTTAAAAACCACCATCACCTTCATAATCTTTTTCTCTCTCTATATATATACAACCGCTGCAATTGATTAATCAAACATAACCCATCTTCTTCTTTCTCATGAATGATCACGACCACCGTCACCGGAGTCAATCTATCACCATAACCGCTACCATTGAACCCAACTTCTATTATGTTTCTGTTTCTGGTCAAGAACGTTCCAAACCATAGAAACCATGTGACTTCTACTTCTACGATTATACTTTCTGTTCCAGCTTGTGATCCGCCACCACAGGTCGCTAAAATCACTGCTACTGCTCATTTCTTGTTGCTACGTCTGCTGTTACCGCTAGTCTCTGCTGTACAATTTAAATAAACCGCCATTTTCTATTACTAGTGTTCCGACGGAAGTAAAGAAAAGGATGACGAACAGTAAACGTTGATAAGCTATGAAGATTACGCGTTCCGTTTAGGGTAGTACACGTTTCGCTTACAAGTTCCGTGTAATATGGTAACCCCATGATGATACTATCGCTGCTACTCGCTGCCTCCTTATTTCTGTTTCTATTAAATTAGGAGAAGAAGAGGAAACAGATAAATAATACGAGTTATATATATAAAAGTTGGTATTAAATCAGAAGAGATAAAATGGAGGAGTGGTGTGGGTGTGTTTGTGTTAACCGAGTGGTCACAAGTTCAATCCCAGCTTGCAACATTTTTTTTTTAAAACAAAAAACTGCTCCAGGCTTTAGTAATTGGGCTAAACATGTGGACTGTGATATTGGGCCGAAAATTTGATAGAAGTATTGGGTTTGGAAACAATTAAATGGGCATTATCTTGGGCTCCTTTAATGGACTTCATTATAGGTATAAATATTATTATTGTCATTATTAATTGTATTTGTATTATCATTAATATTATTATTATTGTTATATTATGATTATAAATTAAATATCACATAAGTAGGATTATTGTTATTATTAGTATTATTAAATTAAAATCATCATTATCATTATTATTAAAACCATCATTTTTTTATTAAAAGTATCAATATTATTAAAATTATCATTACTATTATTATAAAGTATTATCATTATTATTATTATTATTATTATTATTATTATTATAAGTATCATTATTTTTATTATCATTACTTTAGTATTATCATAATTATTATTTTAACAAACGAAAGATACTTATATAAAAATATATTTATTACATATATCATAAGTATGTCTAATTCACTATTTTAAAATAAAAATGACATATATAGATATATATATATATATATATATATATATATATATATATAACATTTGAAATAATAAATACATATTAATTTAAATGAGTAACATAATTAATATATATAAAATGGGTTGAATACCATTATGTGTTCATTATATGTGTTAATATATATACTTGATATAGGTTAATGAATCCAAGGTCCCCTACACTTGTTCAATGTAGTCATATGTATTTTTTACTACAAAATACAGTATGGTGAGTTTCATTTGCCTTTTTACCCTTTATATTTTTGGGCTGAGAATACATGCGAAATTTTTAAAAATGTTTTACGAAATAGACACAAGTAATTGAAACTACATTATATTGGTGAGTGATCGAAGCCGAATATGCCCCTTTTTACTTGGTAACCTAAGAATTAGTAAACCAGTCTACTAATTGACGCGAATCCTAAAGATAGATCTATTGGGACTAACAAACCCCATCCGTTGGAGCGGATGCTTTAGTACTTCGATGTTGTTTTATCATGTCCAAAGGATTTCCCGGAATGAAAAGGGATATTCTTATATGCATCTTGTTAATGTCGGTTACCAGGTATTCAATCCATATGAATGATTTTTGTCTCTATGCATGGGACGTATATTTATGAGAACTGGAAATGAAAATCTTGTGGTCTATTAAAATGATGGAAATGATTATTTATGTTAAACTAATGAACTCACCAACCTTTTGGTTGACACTTGAAAGCATGTTTATTCTCAGGTATGAAAGAAATCTTCCGCTGTGCATTTGCTCATTTTAGAGATATTACTTGGAGTCATTCATGATATATTTCAAAAGACGTTGCATTCGAGTCGTCGAGTTCATCAAGGTTATTATTAGGTCAATTATAGTGGGATATATTATGGAATGGTATGCCTGCCGTCATCTTTTGATGTAAAGAAAGTTTGTCTTTTCAAAACGAATGCAATGTTTGTAAAATGTATCATATAGAGGTCAAGTACCTAGCGATGTAATCAACTATTGTGAATCATTTGTAATCGATATGGACTTCGTCCAGATGGATTAAGACGGGTCCTTTCAAAAGATAGCTAATGAATGATAAGCAAAGAATGATAAAAGAATGTGATGAATGATAAAAAATACCCGATGAATGATAAAAATACCCGATGAATGATAAAAATACTCGATGAATGATAAAAGTAGCTGATGAATGATAAAAAAATACTCGATGAATGATAAAAACACCCGATGAATGATAAAAATACCAAATGAATGATAAAAGTAGCTGATGAATGATAAAAAGATACCCGATGAATGATAAAAGTAGCTGATGAATGATACGAAGTCTGTCACGACCCTAATTTTTCCGTTATCTATTCCGTTAATTATTTAACGACCGTTAACTGTTATTCTTACCACGTCATTTCTATGACCTATATTATTATCTTTGTAATAATATATATGTTAATGTTAATTATTATGTGTTATGTGAATGTTTGTATTCATATTTTAAGTTATATGTTTCTACGTGTCGCGGATTTCTATCCGGCGAATCTTTTTGGTTTTTAAACCAACGGTCGAGTTTTTGGTATATTTAAATCCTAATTATTTTAAATATGATATTTTAAGATCATATAATTATATATAGTATTTATAATTATTTTTCGTCGCGTATTTGTTATCTCTCCGAATTTTCAATCGCGTAAGCGTGTTTTCGCGTTTCGGGTTTCGTTCGGGCATTCGGGCCACAAGGTTTCTTCCATTTATCAACTTGGCCCACTATGGGGCCCACCCCATCCCAATTTCGGCCGAACCAAAAGAGGGGAGGGAGTACTCCCTTTTGTTTTTCATTTTATCTCATTTTTATTTTTATCCTTAATCACTCCTAAACCTAATTAGCAAGTTTTCTCTCCTCCCTTTTGCTCCTCCTTGTGCCGTTGCCTAACACCACACAAACATCATCATCATCAATCAATTTTAGTGCTTCGATCAAGATATATTTCACATAAACGGATTCCTTTCAATCTCCTCTACGCGATTATACTTCTTGATTATCATTTAGGGTATAAACCCTAACCCTAGAACTTTCAATTTTTCATTACTTTTCTGTATTTTGATTATATATTGATAGTATAATGATTACATGTTATTGTATCGATGTTTGTATGCGTAGAATTGCTCAAATATTTATGTTTTCGGTTTGATTTAATTGGGACAACAGCTTGTACGTTCTTTTCTGGTATTTTAACTGATATAAAAGTGAAAATAAAGTATCTAGATGAGTTCCTCTCATCAAGACATTAATTTTAGACTCCGGATTCATGTCGTTTCGATTTCCGGAGCCCTAAATATGATCAAAATGGTATTTTGTTAAGATTGAAATGTGATATTGATATAAACCAGGTTTAGTCCGACTTTGTGACCATATTTGGTGACTTAGGGTGTGTTAGTGCGTTAGGATTAATGCTGGGACGAACTTTCATGTTCGGGTCATCTAAATCCGAGCCACGAATCACCCGTTATGGCTAAAACACAATTTTGATTAAATTGAAGTTCCAAGTGGTGTCATGGCTGATCACCACGACTTGTGGACTGTTCTTGGTGTGTTCTTGAGTGCACCAATGTGTCGAGTGGTTTGATTAGGCAGATATATATATAAGGCTCGCCGAAAACCGACACCCGGGGCTCAAGATACGACCCGATGAACTTTTAATTTAAAACATATGGTTAATAATTAAACTTATGATATAAATAATGAATTTCATTATCATTTAATTACTTATGATATAAAAAGTAATTATTATTATTTAAGACTTATGATATATATTTATTATAACATTTAATTATTACTTATGATTTAAGTAACATTTTAATTAAACTTATGATTAATAATACTCTTATTATTAATGGAAAATACTTATGATAAGTATTAAACTTACATTATGAGATTATTATTATAAGACTTATAATAAGAATTAATTAATTATTTAATTATTATAAGGCTTAGTTATTATTTAATTATAAGTTAATTATTAAATACTTATGATTTAATGATTATAATTAGAAACTTATGATATGATTAATAATTCATTATTAATTAATAATACTTATGATATGATTTAAAATTTATTATTAATTAATAATACTTATATTATGACTAATATTTAATTAATTAATTAAATACTTATGTTATATTAATTATATCATTTAAACTTATATTAACTTTAATAATTCATTTTAATTTAATTAAACTTATGTTATGACATAATTAGACATACTTAACTTTAATAAACATTATAACTTATATTATTATTACAACTTACACTTTTAAAATTAACGTTGACTACGTTTGACCAAGGTTGACTTTTGAGTTGACTTTCGGTTGACTTTGACTTTCAGTTGACTTTTGTTGACTTTCTAATTAAGAAAACTTTCCTAACTTATAAACTTTCCAAAAATATAAACTTTCCAAAAATAGAAACTTTCCAAAAATGGAAACCTGCTAAAAATAGAAACTTTCTAAAAATAGAAAGTGTGTGTCCGTACGCTGTTTCGATCAAACCGATGCATGCTGAGTATTGTTCTATGACTACTTGCAACATGTACAATAGCTATCATACTAAGACTTGACTTAAGTTAGTTATTTATATCGACCTGCTTTATTTATAGGTCGGTGTTGTGATCATTCCTGATCACTGTACTCATTTGCTGTTTGCTTATTTGTGTTGGTTACTTCGTTACTAATAAGGTGAGTTATAGTCCCGTTTTTACATACTTTTCAAAGTATATTTTTGGGATGTGATTACGTGCAATTCATTTTACGTTTAGACACAAGTGACAATTAAATTTAAATTATTCATTGTGAGTTGGACAAAAATATTCCCTAGTCTGGTAACTGTAATCATTGGTTTCTACCGGTGAACGCGAATCCTACGGATAGATCTATCGAGTTTGACAACCCCATTTCGAGCTAGTCGCGCTAGCAATTTATAATTGGAATGTTTAGTACTTCGTATTTTGTTGTAGATACACTGTCCGGTGTATATAATTTATTGTGTTTGACAAGGGTAAATAAAGGGTTAAGTGGTTACCAGGTGGCTCATTGATAATGGAATAATGTTTAATGTTTTCTAACATTTTTAAATCTTGTGGTCTAAAGTTTATTCAATTATTTAAACCTATAATTCACTCAACCTTTGTGTTGACAGTTTACTCGCATGTTTTCACAGGTACTTGAGTTTATGTGATGCTTCCGCTGTGTTTAGAAGAGTCTGCATGCATTTGGGCAGATTTTAATGAAACAATTTATGAAACTTAAGCTTGCATTCTGTTTTTGGATAATTTAAACTTGTGGTTTGTTGACAATGTTTCATGTCAACTTTGGTTAATTAATATGTTGGGTTACTTTTAAACTACATATTTTGGTATGCTTTCCTTTTTGGAAAACTTTTGAAATAAAAGAATGCAATGTCGTTTGTTAAATTCATTTAAGTTCGATCAAGCTGTGGGACCAAGTGACGGAGCCGTTAAGTGTTTTGACGGGGCCATCACAAAGTTCGACCCGCCCATTTTGCCACTTCCGATAAAGAGCAATATTATGATATAGGGATGTCAGTGACACCCACACCCACTGCGCTGGCTCCGCCCATTCTACTCATGCTCAATACCTTCAAGTAACGTAAATGTAGATATTTAAATTTAATTAATTTAATAAACATGTGTGCATTCATACGAAGAGTATAATACAAGTAATTATTCGAATAAAGAGATGCAAAATTATCATAAAAGGGACCATCACTATGATGAGCAGCATTAAACTTAGCCTTGTATGTTATAAAATATTGTTTCAGCATAATTGAGATTTCACACATTGATGCTGATCATATTGTTTTGCAAGTAATGGTTGAAATTTTCCTCAATTCATCCATAAATGTATATTTGTGCATGTGTGCAAGCATATACTATTAACTATATTTGTATATATGTACAAAAAGCTAATCTAAAACTACTGGATCCAGCTGACTTGTTGGTTTCAGTTTAGCTAAATTAACCGGTATACTAAAAATACCCAATGAATAATATAAATAGGTGATGAATGATAAAAAACCATGATGAATGAGATAAAAAATATGATGAATGATACAGTAAAAAAAACTGATGAATGATAAAAAAAATTTAGTAACAATCACTTGTCAATTAGAAGTCAAAAAACAAGAAACTAACATACCTTGCTTTAAACGATTTTATCTCCATTGGCCCTTAGAGCATCACAGATATTGATCGTTATCGAGACTCCAATTCAATCACCATGTTTTCTCTTTCCTTGTGTTTTATTTTTTCAACATACCAAATTAAAACCCTTAAAGCATACATACAGGAAAAAAAAACAGTGATATACATCAAAATGTTTTTTTGGAAATCTTTTCAGGATGTATATAAATAAAAATAGCTATTGAGAACATCAGCTCTAGTTGAAGTCCAAAATCACCAGAAGCCATTTTTGTTGAGTGACTACTAACTACCAACATTTTATTATCTACCAAATTATAAAAAGGATCATACCTGGTGTGCAAGATTATGTATCACAACAATACTCCTAGCATCCTTATAAACTCCATAAGGACGATACTTTGCTGCCAATAGTCTAAAGAATAATACATAGGTCATATTACAACTTTTTCTTTTATACTATCATTATCTATCCACTTCTCTTCATTACATTACTACCAAATTTTAGGGATTACATAAAGAGTAAGAAAAACTATTTTTAATGATCATAAAAAAGTTGTCTAAAGTATAAGAGATAAGAAAAACATAGGGGCTGAGTGTTATAGTGACATACACTGGCACAAGACCCGCATGCCAATCGTTGGCAAGGAACAAACATTTTTTACCATACGTAAACCCACCGAGAGGTGAACCGAAACTGCTCCAGAAGAAAATAATGTGGTTAATAAAGGAATTCATGTTAAAGGTCACTATAACTAAGAGGTGGTAGCTTCAATCTTCTTAATATGTATATTGGTAGGTCCGGGTAATGTTAAATCGCTAATGTGTCATGTAGTATAATAAATAAAATAGCTTATAACTAAATGCATGACATTCGTAGTGTACTTTCAATGCCTTAAAATGTCCTTTATCACTCATTCAGTCAATTATACTAGTATTACTTAAATAATATGATCAGTTTTGTAGTCATGCTGGACAGAGTAGATATTTATTAGAGGTTCACAATCTTTGGAAAGCTAGCTATTCTTTCTGGTCAAACAGAACATTTAGACATGCACAATAAGTACCTGTGTTGTCCCATAATGCAACCAACTCTTACTCCCACCTGCATTGTAACTTCCTTAATTAGTACATGATTATCACCGAATGCCCCGTATGCGTCACCAAATGGATTTCAAGGACGATGGAAAGAGGCGTGGTCCACAAATACCTAACAACAGCAAACGAAGTTTGACATAAGATGATCGGGCTTACCAACATGTAAATAGCATAACAAGATAACTAACTTAAGTAAAATTCTCTTTCAGCTAACCAATTCATTAAAATGTTATCATTCATCAAAAGATTATATTATACCTCAAATTTTGATGCTTTTCAATAATGGAATCAAACTCAATTGATCTCTGCTGCTACAATTCAAGCAGAAGGCTTCCTTTAGATTGAGGTACAATGTTTCTTATTCTCCTACAAATGAGAAGTATGATGAGAAAAATGAATAAAAAATAATACACCCAATTGTGTAGTCTTCTCAAAAAACAATAAAAAAATACACCCAATATGTATCTATGTATCTGAAGATCAACAGAAACACCAAGTACATCCAAGGCTCTTTTTTTTCTCCTAACTACACAAACAAACCAAAAAATATCATGAATTATTTTTCAATTATAAAAAGTGACACATACTATAAGGTCAATGAAAACACTATCAACTCAAACAAGAACATATAAATCATAAACACATCAGACAAATGTGAAAGTGATGTTGTAATAAAACTCTGTTTTCAAGTCAGTCAATTTTCTTGATGTAGAACATATCATCAAGGGTTTTTATTTCTTCTTAATGAATTGTCAGCTTCCATACTAGAAAACACCGATTTCTCCAAATTACAGTTAATAAGGCTCGAAAGTGGAAAAACACTCGGTGTAGTATTTTCAAGTGAGTGTAATAACTTAACGACTTCATCGTCTCGGAATCATGATTTCGAAGCTTTCTATTTGAGTCCGTAACGTGAAATCAAAATCGTATTACAAGGATCTGAGATTGGATAAGATATCAGTTAAAAGGAGATGAAGGAGATGAAAGTTGAAGAACATATGAACTACTGCAGTATTTTATTTCTTTTTCTTTTATTGTTGCTGAGAAAAAATCTAAGGGAAATTAAATTATGAAAATGACCAAAATACCCCTCCGCGTTTTTTAGTATAAAATTGGAATTTCTAAAATGTGAGGCTCATATTCACTTATCCAGTTTGTACCCCATTTAATGCTTAGCTATGGATTGGTCCACTATATATATATATATATATATATATATATATATATATATATATATATATATATATATATATATATATATATATATATATATATATATATATATATATGGGCATGATCAATTGGGAAGTAACAATCGGGGGGAAGCGGGGGAAGGAAATTTTTTTTTCTTCGTTTTTTTGGATTTTTTTCAGGCATCAAGATCACACGAAAATATGAACATTTAAAAAAGACACTTCGTGATGAATGTTATTATTTAGGCGGGAAAACAATCGATAAAAATAACATTCGAGATAATATTGATCGTGAAGAATGTTAACGTTTTTTTTTCCATGTTTTGTGAAGTAAAATTTAGTCCGATTTAGAGTTTAGAGTTTAGGGTTTAGGGTTTGGTGTTTTGGGTTTAGTCCCTAAACTCAAAACCCCAAACCCTAAACTCTAAACCGTTCGTGTTAAAAACTCAATCTAAATTCAAAATCTAAACCCTTAATCTAAACCCTAAACCCTAAATTTCTAAACCCTAATATCTAAACTCTATAAACCCTAATATCTAAACCCTAATATCTAAAACCTCGACATACGTTCGAAAAACATGATAATTGTTATATATTACTTCTTCGAGCGTTTTTCCGCCAAAATAAAAACATTTATCACAAAGTGTCTTTATTAAATGTTCATATTTTCATCCAATCTATAATGTTCGTAAACAAAGGTTTTTCAGAAAACGAAAAAAACAAATTTACTTCCCCCCGATTGGTTACTTCCCCCTTGATTTTACCAACAAGAATTGAGGGTTTGCGCGTTGATGCTCTAAGGTTTATGCTATTTTAATGCTAGCTATCGATTTAGATGGCACATTTTACTTCATGTTTTTTTTTTTTTTGGCACAAAAACTACAACCAAAAACAATTACAGTCTCCAAAAACGACCTATCATTTGTTCAATATGTAATTGAAATAACATTAGTCCAAAGGTCATGTCTACCAATATGTACGCATACGGGTCAATATAGGCACATATGACCAAATTGGGTTATGAATTTCCATGTCGATCAAAATATGCTTGAAAATATTTATGAAAACACCAAAAGTTCCAAAGGCACTTAACTCAGACATATGGTGACAAATAAGTCATTCAAGCATCTTCACAAAATATTAGCTATAAAAAAGTTATCCAAGTAACAACGTTTGAGTATTAGCTTCCAATATCCAAAAAGTCAGTGAACATGAAAAAAAAAAAAAAGCATTGTTCAATATGCTATAACAAATTAAAATATGCATTACATGCCTTCACCAATTCAATCTAACATCAATATATTTATCACTATTGCAACACTTATAACTAATCAGACCAAAATATAACACTTGCATTTATATGGGTAAGATAAACCATACTAGGTAATTCTATTTCTCTAAATAAAAGCAAGTGTAAGATAAAGCATACCATGTAATTCAATTTCTATCCGATTGTTCATGCACTTGCGCAATCACGATTTAGGTGTCGCTACAGAACCTGCATCAGATCCAATTAGAATAAATGAAATTTGATATTAAAGATAGTCCATAAAGTATAAAATGCAAGCATAGGACACGTTTTTTTTTTTTAATATAGTAAGCACACTATACTGGTCCAAATTGCTTCATTATATAGGAACTTGTGGTGGTACCTTATCTTACGTATATTTATATTTATGCCAACATCATAAAAGTGCTAATATCATACGTAGATAAAGAAGTATCTTGCACTCTATTAATCCGTCGAGGTTGAACATTTTCGAGAAGAGCTACTATAATATCTTAAAAGTTGACCATATCAGCTACAAAACTCGCAAATCTATTTAAATACCAGATTGACTACCACTACTTTAAAAGAGTTCTACCAAGCTATTACTGAATTCGAGCATATGCTAAATATATTTTCAAGAGAAAATTCATTTTACCTGATTAGCATGAACTCCAAAATATTCGTAACGCTTGCAGAAATTGTGTGCTTTTATTAGTAAATGGTCTTGTCATTATGTACCGATGTATTGCCATTATATTACCAGAACCTGCATAAACCAAAAAAGATAGTGTTAATTTTCTTATCCAAAATACATGCTATTACATATTGCTTTACAAATGCATATCACTACATCCGCAATAAGGAGTCTCCTCGAAAACTACGCCATTACCTTCACTTTCAATTTTGCAGCAAGATCCATCGTCTCTTTAAGGCTTTAAGGCTGACCTATGTGTAAGAACAATTCATTAACATCAGATAGGCTGACCTATTTGTAGAATACATTTAAAAAAAATGACGATTTGCCAGAGAGATTAGAAGATCCCATACAAGTAGCCAAATTGATGAAAACTTGATGAAAGTGCAATGTACTTTATAGATTTACCTAACAGGAGATGAAAAGAAAATAACAACAAAATAAACAAAAAGACCTGTAATTAGAATCTCAGCATACATCAGACTCTGTGATTATGCCTGCTTTGGGGACTTAATTTCAAAACATCTCATCTTCTCTTTCTCATTCTCCAGTACATGCTCCACATACCTTCATCATTAACATATAACCCATTATATATTATCTTAAATCACTTTCAGAGACCATTAGATTATCTTACCAGAATGAATTTTTTGCATGAACTTACTGTTGGGTGAAAATGGAGGTTTGAAGGATTTTGCTGCTGTTCACATTCGCATCCTGTAGACGATGATCGTATAGTAGAGATGATAAATCTACTAGCTGTTCTTCAAGACCCTGGTATTTATTTAACAAAATACAATGCTTCTTCAACTTAAAATTAAATTAAAAAAAAAAAAGAACTCAATTATATAAAAATATTAATTTTTATTTTTATTATTATGTTAATAATAATAATAATTATCAATTGATTATTAAATTCGTGAGTTCGTGAGTCTACGCTAATCATAGTATTAAATGACAACATAAACACAAGGATGATGAACCAACTCTGGTGTCAGACTCCAAAGCAGCTTTAGCTGTACTCATACCCCCACCGTATCTGCATCAGTAAATCGTATACATAAGATTATATAAAGGAAAACAATCTCCAAAAAAAAAAAAAAAAAATGAAGGTATAATAAACTACCCTGGTAAGACCCTTTCAGAAGCCATGCAGTTCAAGGAAATAGTTGCACTGCCTGCAACATAATAATCAAAATAAACTTAATAATTATAATTGAGATGTTAGATATTTTCGGAAATAAATATATATTTTTGACAAAAGGTGTTCCATTCCAACCCGTTTTGGCCCATAGAGTACCAATATTGCCTTGGTTTGTACCCATGTAACCGATCCATCCAAGAATTGAATTTAAGACGAGAATCATACCTGGGTTCATTATTGGGAGAAAATGTTTGAGCAGAGATATAAATGAATAGCTTGATGCAGAGATGGCAGAAAGATAACCATGCCTAGATGTTTCTGAGAGTAACTTGTCAACCTGAAAACCATGTTTTATTTGCTTAAAGAAAGATTAGAATATGTAACTTACTATATAACATATTTTCTTAATCTTAAATATGAGAATGACAAATAATAATAGGTAACGACGTATAACTACACAATTCACTATCTAGAAGTATCAAAGTGGTAGCGTCAGGCCGCAGGCGGGTTGTGTAACATGTCAAAATGGGTGATTCTGCTGGGGGTCAAGCTGCTACAGGTGAGTTTTTTTTAATAAATTTAATATAATTTACAAAAGTGTTACCCATACATTTTGGGCGTCTTTCGACCCGTTCCCGAATCCTTGTTCGAATCTTGGGGTGGTTAGGTAAGGGTTGGAAACAGCCATGCAGTAATCTTGATGGGCTTCGTACAGTAGAATATGGGGTTGGATTACTCGCCCTCCCGGGTAACCCGAACAGCGCAAAACCTTAGAACATTTTTTTACCCGTTTCCGAAGATGACCACTTAGATTTAAAACATAAACCCCGATTTGAGTAATTAATTAGCTATTAAGTGAGATATTCACATGTTACAAAAGAGCAGTACTAAAATGTCGATGCATCCAAAGTCATCTTTCACATATTCTGCTACTTCCTGCGACACATATATACCGAATTAGTTATATAATAGGCAAAGCCTTTAGTTTGACTATATTTCAAAGTTCTCACATGTCATGAACCTCAATATTTGATTATTAAAATTGATACCTTTATGGTCCATTTTGAAGACCCCGCGTAGCGCTTGTTAGATTTTACCTGCATAACCAAATAATTATATAATTATATATTGGGATATATATGAGACTCCATACTTTGTAAAACTGCAGGAAAATTATTTATGATAGTTTGAATTAACATCTTCAGGAACATCTTCAGGAGTATCATAAACTGCATCTAGGGGATAAATAACTGCATCAGGAGTATCAACCCACTAATAACTCGCCCAAAAAGAAGAAAAAAATTACAGTACATGTTAGTGAACAGAATAAACTAAGAAATTTATATACCTCGTATAAATCCATTGACATACGATGGTAGTTTTATGTAACATAATCTGCGAAACAACAAAGAAAGCCTCCGATCTCCTACTATTGATGATCTTAATTCTTAAAAACTCATCTGCGAATGGGTCAACCTGAAAGAACAACTGCTTGGGATAAAGATTTTGACCTAAATATGAAAGTATATAAAACTTAAAAAAGTAATGATGACAAAATTACCAGCCTTTTTATATCCATAACCCATTTCATGTAAAAATGGCTATAAACACATTTATTATTCTTCTTCATATATTTATAAGAAAGATATTACCTAAAAATCTGCATAACATGTTGTAATCTTCCTGAACTAAACCTCATTAGGATATATAACAACATTTCTGACATAAATTAGTAGTCTCTCAAAGGCTCTCCTCACTTGGATATCATCATCCGCCGTTCAACAACACAAAATTCATGAAACACGAAGTTCTCTACTGCTTGAAACAGAAGTAAAACATACCTTATTGGGTCGCTTTTTTATGGCAAGACAACAACTACCTGTGTGGTACCTTATTTCACCTGGCTAAAATAAATCGAATACACGTACAAATGTTAAACATCAAACCATGATACTCATATTACCTTATTCACTTGCACCATAGGAAAATCGGTATTTAGGGATGCAAGATTTTGTGACTGCAATCCAAACCTCTCTCTTCTTTATATATATCAATAAAAACCAAGGTTGCAAAAGACGTGAGACGGGGTCGAGACGGCCGGGTCCTAAAAAGGTCGAGACGTTCAAGACGGGGTCGAGACGGGGGTAGAGACGGACGTTGACCAAAGTTGACTTTTAAATATATAAGTATATAAATATATATATGTACATATTTTAAAGTCAAAAACTTCAATTGACTAACTTGTACTCATAATTGCTATCACCGTTAATATAATACTGAAAATCTAAACTAAAATACGACATATTTGATTGATTTTGCCGACTTTCTGGCTTTTTCGAATTTTGAGAGACTTTGACATGATTTTTTTCAACTTTGACTCGAATTTTGACCGTTGACTGTCATATTAGACGGTTTTCTTCGAGACGGGACGGGCTAGTCACCAAACCGTCGCAACGGGCGTCGAGACGGCTCGAGACGGGGTGTTTTGCAATAGTGATAAAAACATTACAACCTTCCACATATATGCATCAACAGCTAAAAATGGCATTATCATATGAAAATATAAAAGTCAAGCTTTAATTGATAAAATGTAACAAACTGACGAATTAATTGATATCGTTACATTAAGAATGGCATCCGCAAATCATATGAATATACTATCTAGTCATTTTTCTTGCTTTTAAGAAAAACGAATCAAAAAATTAGAGACGCGAAAGAAATAAATTGTGAGTTACCAGTGGAAGTAAATTCATAATTTCTTCACAGTTGTACCATGATCAATATATTTGCAGTTATAAGGATTCAGGAACCTAATTTAATTTAGAAGAAAAAATCTATATAATAGATGATTAGCATCAGTTCATGATTAACAAACCACAATCACAAAAGTTTCACTAAAATTAGACAGTGGCACAAATGACTCAAACATTTTACCACCTCCAAAAAATTAACAGCCTATATTTGACCCAATCAATTTGCTACCTCTAAGGCTTAAGATTAACTCGTTTATGCCTTGGATATATACATGTACAACTTGCATCATAAAATCAAACAACTTAATAAGCAGACTTTAAGGACAAGGGTGATAGCACAAACCTTTTAAGTGACATGGCTTCAATCCATAAAATCCTAACTATATTTGCAAAAAAATAAATCTCAATTCAACAAAAAAAAAAAATAAAAAAAAATTAGGTGAGTAATTACATGTAAGTTATAAACAATAAAATCAAGAGCGATTATGATGTAATACATAACTCGCCTTAAGACATGTTCAGTGATGTGACGCCCCGTACAAAACCATCGTGTACGGATCATCAACAACATGATCATTACAAGGTCAAACATTATATGCTATTTGAAAACCAGTTTTGCATTCATGAAAAGATAGCGTTTTACAAAAGATAACGTGACACACAGGTCGTTACAAAGTCATTGTTTGAAAATAACATAAATTAAGAATGCAAAGGAAAAGTTCCATGATTGAGACATCTCTAAGTAATGCAGCGGAAATCTAACACTGCAGGTCCGTAACAGCAAGTCTATAACACCAAGACAGCAAGTCTAACAGCGGAAGCAACAACGTCTAAGCAGCTGAGAAATGCACGCTTAAAAATTCAACACGAATGTTGGTGAGCTATAGTTTGTTTTTAATCAGTAATGTAATGTAGATCACGAGACTTCAGTGCTTCAACCAGTAGTTTAAATCAGTGTTTCAAAATAGTATGAACAGTATATGCTTAACCGTGGGCACCCGGTAACCAAACTTAACGTATTATATAGCACCCCCTAAAAGAGCACTTGGCGAGTGCGTTTGTCCTTGAAGTATTAAACACCCGTTGAATGCTAGCGCGACTAGCCCGAGTGGGAATGTCAAACCCTATGGATCCATATCTAAGATTCGCGTTCACGGTTAGAAAACCAATGATTAAATGTTACCGAGCTAAGGGGAATCTTTGTGCCGTTTTGTAACCCACACATATATAAAGTTTAAGTACTCGTGCCTAGTATGTAAAACATAAAAAGCGCATGTATTCTCAGTCCCAAAAATAGTAAAAAGTAATAAGGGATGCTATAACTCACAGTAAATAAGCAGTAAAAGTCGATACGAAAAGTATGCAAGTAGTAAGTCGGTCCGAAAGTTCGTCAACCTAAGTCAAAGGTCACTAAGTCAGTATGTTGTCCCTATAAGTTTAAAAGTGCATAAATTAAGTTTAAGTGTCATCATCATCATCATCATTCATCAAAGCTAAAGTAAGTTTAACAAGAATAGAGATCGAAACAAAAGTCTGACTTCCGACAGCTGTTACGAGCTCTATACAAATTGAAAAGTCTCGTAGTCAGTGGCCATGGCTCCGTATGCGAGTCCTCTAAATGCTGACCAATTTTCAGAACCTAACTCATCTTCATTTGATCGTGGCGACGGTTTAAGTGCGAGTAGGTCAGAAATTTCAGCACAACGTTACAAAGGTGTAGTGACTTTCGGAAGGCTATAAATCTTAAACCGTATATCGGATTAAGTCGAGGCCTAAATGAAAAGTCATATAATCGAAACGAACTATCTGAAAATAAATTTTCCAGAAGCCCAGGAGTCTGATCAGACCCCAAAAAACAGCAAACAAGTGCTCCGGTGAGATTCTTGGTGCTTGATGCTCATCACGGTTCTCATCCTTGATGCTTGTAAGCTTCAAGTGTATAACTCTTTGATGTTTTAGCATCACTTTGACCAAGGTTCAACCATCAATACACAACTAAGAGTAAAATCTATCATTCTACAAGTTTTGAACATCAAGATTGCCTCTTTATTGCATAAATCCAATAAAGCTTCAACATTTGTCCTTTTTACACAAGTTTATGCATCTCCATCATATGTGATGATGAAGACTTGATCTTTATCATCACACCAAACTCAAAAAGGTTCCAAGTAAGTGAGATCTACAATAATGACTTAGATCTCAAGTATTAAGAAAACCCTAAGCTAGAAAACTTGGATCTTTACAAGATTAATGAGACCATAAGCTAGAAAGCTAAGATCTTTAACAAAATAATGAAAGTAATGAGACCATAAGCTAAAAAGCTAAGATTCTTTAACATAATAATGAAACCCTAAGCTAGAAAGCTTGGATCTTTAGTGTTTTTGAAGATCTTGAAGCATAAAGCTTGGTTCTTTAAGATACATGAAGATCATAAACACAAGTTTTGATCTTTATAACAAAATAAAGAAATCATAAGTTATAAAATCTAGATCTAACAAGTAAATAAAGATTCAAAGCTAGAAAGCTTGAATCTTTCATGTTCTTGAAGGATTCAAACCCAAGTTTGAATCTACAAGATGTAACAAGATCAAAAGCTAAAAGCTAGATCCATTAAATGATGATGACGATGTCGATTATGATGAGAGGAGAAGAAGAAGAAGAAAATTTAAAACTTACACTTTTTAGAGTGAGAAAGACTAGAGAGAGAATTAGAGAGTAAGTGTGTGTAATTTGTAAATGAAATCAAGTGTAGAATGGGTGAAATAAGGCTTGTATTTATAGGTAGTGAGGAGGTGGGAGGGGTGTGGTGGCCGTGGGTATGGGAGCGGGACAAGGGGGACAAATTTTTGCTTTTTGGTTAATGGTTGTCTAAAGTTGGTGCTTATGTTAGGATCCCATGCAACATTAAGGATAATGCTTAACAAAATGCTAGTATGTTCCCTCTAATAGATGGGCATTTGTCTTTCATTATTATGGGTCACTAACTTATTATAATTGGGCTAATTAAATAGTCCACTAGCTAGAGTAGGGTGGGCTAAACTCCAACAAGGTAGAAAGTCCAACAAGACTAACTAGTGTGTTCTAGAAAATTACTAAGCGTAAATAAGCATCCAAAAACCTAAGTAATTGTTATTATAAAATAACAATTAGTATTTCGTAGTCATAATATTCTGATTATGACCAAAGTTAAACTTGTACACAGTACATAGCTTGTTTCAAACGTCAAGTGACACCAACGGTCGTAAAAGCATTCGGGGATCAAGTTAAGTGATTACACACTTAATAGCACGTTGTAAGGTATTAATGAAAGTAATTAATCATTAAATAAGATCCCAGAGCATAAACTAGCTCAGTACGCACATATATACAGTTTCGTGAAAGCACAAAGCACCAAAAGCAAGTCGAAAAAGCCGGGTCGTTACATTACCCACCTGTTAAAGAAAATTTCGTCCTGAAATTTTGAGGAGTGACCAACAATGGTACCGTTTTTGAATAAGAAGGAGCGTATCAAAGTTCTGTGAGACTCGTGGACTCAGAAGTGAGTTATTTACCTTGAAAGGTACTTGGGCGTATAAAAGTAAGAATAGGTATATGCCATTAATTAAGTCTCTTATCCTAAAAGATCAACAAATTGATTTTGTTTCTCGCTAACATGAACATGTCTTCTGAATATATATACCCACAAAAGGAAAGATGATGTTTTTAGCCTTACATGCATCTTCAGTAAGCTGGATGCATGAAATGCATCATGAATGTTACCAAACTCATCTAAAACTTTGAGTGCTTATGTCGCAATACAAAGCTGACAGGTAGAATGGAAAACATGGTGATCATAACCATGCGATTTGATGTCTGGATAGTGTTAGCCACGGATTTTACTAACCCCTTGATTTCAGAAGGAGACCATAGGCATAAAGAACCTGATATTTAAGAAACATTTCATTTGACTAAATGAATTGAAATTTTAGCTGAAAGTGACTAATCGGACTTATATGCAATGCATGCCATAATTATTTATACTGTCTTCAGGACGGTCTGAACGAACAATGAAGGATATCACCCAGTTTACCATACTGCAGGTGAAATTATCCTTAGATGAAATGAAAGCACAGTTCCATAATGTAACTTTATCCTTTCAGTTACATGTTGAAGTTAGGGTTAACATTAACTAGAACAACATATAATTGTAACCAACGAAGGAAGGAATATGTAGAGTAACCACATCAGTATCGTAGATGTTTTAAGAAGTCCCTTCCAAGAGAATAACAAGATTCATAGATTCTTAAAGCATCCTATATTACACTTCTGAAAGAAAATCACACGAAAGGTGTGATCTTTGAACGATAATGAACTCTTTGAGCGGTTTGTTCTGAATTTATCCTTATACTTAGGAGATGCGCGGATGAGAAGATACGTGAACCCTTGGTCATAAAGAATGGTTTACTCCAAGTGAAAAGAAACTCCAGAACGATTTCTTGTACCTCAATATACTGATTCATAGAGATGATGTTTACGAGGGTGTTGCGATTAGCCGTGAAATATTGAGAGTATAAACCCACCTAGTGCCTTTTCTATGATAGGGTGGCCACTGAGTGTTTCCCAGAAAACTGATTTATCGGCCCGCGTTTTTGCCAAGTCTAACCTTAAAAGGAATATTTTATGAGTGCAAAGACTTCCTAACAAATTTTATAAAATGACCATCTAAAGTGGCTCAAGAGTTTTTAACAAAGATCTTAATGATAAGCTTCGTCCCTAACGGAGGGCGAGAAAAAGTGTGGTCCATACATGGTGTAGTCTAATATGAAAACCTTTAATAAAATCAGCCAAGAAAGTTTTGAAAAATCTTTAAACGTTTGTTGTGACAACATAAACGGAACGAAGTTCCTAGTAATTTAGAAGTATGTACAACGTGTACCATTTTACACAAAACTATTTGATAAGGAGCGATTTTTAAATAATTTGAAGGTATAACTTGGTATGTACTAACCAAAATAAGTAAAGGTAAATTCATTAACTAAATTATATACATGTGTATATGATTTTATAAATCGCATAAGTGACAGAAAATTTTTATTACTTTCATTTGTCCATAAATATCGTGAGGACCGCACAATAAACGTGTAAAATTTTTGATAAACATAGATTTTTTCATTTCAGAGGTTACGAGTTGAAAAAGATCTAGTGAAAAATCTTTGAATCATCGGGTGACATGTTACTAGGTAATGAAAACTAATGAATTAAATGTAGTCTTGATAATTATCCGGACATAAGTCTTTGGGCAAAAATGTTCACGTGCGGAGCCGTTGCTAAAAAGTGGAGTATGAAGGATAGAGCATGAGGACGAGAAGCTAATCGCTTCTTGACTTTGCAAAAAGCTAAACAGGTTATGGCTAATATTAAAGTCGAAATACTGATGGTGTTAATATCACTAAATGAGAATTTCTTGGAATAAGTCAGGACTTAGAGTTATGTGAGAAAGAGCATTGTTCCAACAGGTGTGGCAAATAAGATCCCTGGGGTAACGTAATAATTTGAATGGTTTAAGTGTTAGTGGATGCCCAAAGGCTCTGCATGGCGTGGTAGTAAGTGCCTTCATCGCATACACACACACACGCACACATGAATCTCTCAATTTCGACAGTTGTAAAGTTTTTATGATGACTTGGATACGAATAATCAACGAAGAAGTTTATATAATAAGCTACGAAATTTTATAGAATTTGTTTAAGGCGACAATGTAAGAAAAGAAATGAAGTTCTTAGTAAACTAGGGTTATGTACAACCCGTATCATTCAAAGTAAAATATCTTTTGAATAAAAGATTTGATTTGTAAAAGTGAAAGTAAAATTTCATATGTATTTGTCAAAAGTAAGTAATCATATACTTTATTTTATATAACATATATGATTTCAAAAATTTGCACGAATGGCAAATAAAATAAATTCACTTTTATAAAACTTTGAGAGGATCGCACAGTAAAATAGTATGTGTAAAATTTTGGCAAACAACTTTTCATATTTCGGAGGTTACAAGTTGGAAAAAGATTGAGTAAAAGATTTTTGAAAATTTCGGGTGACATTTGAGCATCAATGTCACGAGGTAATGAAAACTATTGAATTTAAATGTGGCTGATGACTATTAGTAGGGCATAAGCCCTTCGACCAAAAATGCTTAAGTGTAAAGTTGTTGCTTATAAGTGAGATACGAAAGGGCGAATATGAGGATGAGAATTAACCTCCCATTGATTTGGAAAATTTTGAACTGGTATGACTAATATCAAATAAGAAGCATGATGGTGTGATTATCATCGAACAAGGAATCTCTCGGAATAAGTTAGGATTTAGAGTTGCGTAAGAACGAGTATCAAATAAGATTCCTGGCTTGTGATGACCCGAAAATTTCTGACCAAATTTAAACTTAATCTTTGTATGATTAACATTTCCGACACGATAAGCAAAGTCTGTAAAACTGAATCTCAAAATTTTTGAACTACTTTCATATATTCAAATACCTTTCGGTTGTTCTTGACAATTCGCGAACAATTATATGTATATAGATACATACATATATATATATATATATACTATAACTTGAAAACGTAACAATGTATTAATTGTTTGATACTGTACATTAAACTTATTGGTTTAAATATTTATTTGAATATATATGATAAGTTGGAATGTTAATTGTATGAATAATTTGCAACGTATATTTAAAACGTGTTTATGAATGTTGAAAATATATATTAACTTGGTCATAAAACGATTTGTTATTATATATATATTAATAAATAGCGAGACAATGATTTATAAAAGTAAATGACCAAAACACTCGAAAGTTTAAGATACACTTTGAATGATATAGTTTATTGATAATTTAAGACTATATTTTGACAAAGGTACGAGTCACAAAACGTAAATTGCGAGTTTTCTAAGCGTACGAAAATGCGTTCGAGAAACCGAAACTGGGACATAAGTCGAGTGACAACGTACGAGTCATCGGAACGAAAATTACAAGTCAACTATGCACATGAATTTAATATAATGTATAATTAATTATTTAAATTATATATATTATATTTAAATATGTCGACAAACAAAACAACAAAAAATTGTGAGCTGGATTTTGGGGCCATGCGATCGCATGAGAAATAGACATAAAACCCATGCGATCGCATGGGGTTCAATTTCAGCAAATGTACTATAAATTCTTCAGTTTTCTGCGAACATTTTTCACACACATACATATTACACTCTCTGTATTATTATTATTATTATTATTATTATTATTATTATTATTATTATTATTATTATTATTATTATTATTATTATTATTATTATTATTATTATTATTATTATTATTATTATTATTATTATTAAGATTATTATTATTATTTTATTATTATTAGTAGTATTATATTATTATTATTATTAATTATATCACTTAAAATACTACGACGAGGTCATGAGCGTGTCACTTTCAAAATGGGTTTTCAAGCGGGATAGAGCTAAGGAAACTATGGGTTATTACTAAGGAGGTTTTGGGTATTGTTCAAGGGTTTTGCTCGTGAGTCAAACTAGTATTTATCATCTCCGTTGCGTCTACGTACTTTCCTACAATATTGAATCACAATATTGATACGTAAGCATTTATATCTTATCTATTATATATTAATAGTGTATCCCTGACTAGTGCTCGAGTATATAGGATTATGCATGCTAGTACGATTAATTTTGTCGTTAAATAGTTTATGATAGATCACGAATTTAATACATATATTACTGATATAAGGTATATGATATGCATGTTTTTGGAAAGCTGGCGAAAAATCAATAACTTTTCATTTAGAGATCGCGTAATTTCGATGAACGAATTAAAAGATATGGACAACTGAATTATGATTAACATTAATTGAAATTGCTTTTGAATCTGCAATTGGTATTTAAACAACTTGTTTATAAGATTGATAATTTGGATTTTCATATATTACTAATCGAGTAAATGAATCTCTATATAAGGCACGTCTCGATTTGTTGAACAATTGTCAAAATTGACTGTTTTATCATATTTTAAAGCTTTATAAAACTATAGTCTAATTATTCAAGTATTGGGAAACCATGTGAAATGTTAAACTATTTTCGATTACCATGATCATTCAAACTATAGTATAGATTTTAAAAGATCATATTGGGTCAGGTTGACTTTTTGAAATGACTTTTGATAACTTTTGTATGTCAATCTCGAGCATTAGAATTGTGATACACTATGACCCAACCTAGCTTATTAGACATGTATTGACCAACATATGTTCTATAGGTTGAGATTTACGGTTAATTTTGCATTCTGAGTTTCAGTCACTTTTTGGTAAATGACCTTATGTGCTGCTAAGGTGAGTTTCATTTGCTCCCTTTTTAATTGCTTTTGCAATCTATATTTTTGGACTGAGAATACATGCGCTTTATTTTAAATGCAATGGATACAAGTACATACTAAATTCTACACCGAGTTTGAACCGAAAATCCCTTAGCTTTGGTAACTAGTAACTGCCAGTTATAAGAACTGGTGGGCGCGAGTAGTTGTATATGGATCCATAGGGCTTGACATCCCCGTCTGTTTCAGGTATAGAAACCCTAGCCAGAACTATAAAACAGGCGTATGCTATTTGAGTTTAGTACACGTTGGTTTGCGTGTATTGTACATGTTGGTTGCATGTATGTTAAAACAGGGGTACTTATTATAACGTTAAAGCTTAGTTACCAGGGTGCTCAATCTTGTAGAATATCTTGATAAACGTTTCTGGATGAAACAACTGAAATCTTGTGATCCACCTTTATGTACAGATTATGCAAAACATTAAAACTATGAACTCACCAACCTTTGTGTTGACACTTGTTAGCATGTTTATTCTCAGGTTCCCTAGAAGTCTTCCGCTGTTTGCTTATATGTTATACAAGCTATGTGCATGGAGTCTTACATGGCATATTTTTCAAGGAAACGTTGCATTCACCAAATCATTACCATGTATCTTATTTTGACTGCATTGTCAACGGAAGTACTATTGTAAACTATTATTTATGGTGATTGTCTATATGTAGAAATTATCAGATGTCGAAAACCTTTGATTTAAATAACCATTTATGGTGTGCCTTTTCAAAAGAATGCAATGTTTACAAAACATATCATATAGAGGTCAAATACCTCGCAATGAAATCGATGAATGACGTGTTCGTCCATATAGATTTGGAGCGATCGTCACAGTTGGTATCAGAGCTTGAGGTCATAGGGAACCAGAATTTACATTAGTGTGTTTAACTGGTAATTGTTAGGATGCATTAGTGAGTCTGGACTATGACCGTATCTGTTTTTACCGAGTTTTGCTTACCATTTATCGTCGAAAATTACTTCCTTATTGATGTGTCAAGACGTAACCTTTAAAATGTAGACAATATGCTTAATAATTAACACATAATACAGGCAACTAAAACCCGATCATGTAGTAACTAGCAAGTAAATTGACCAGTTCGATCCACAGGGAGAAGTTTGTTTAAATGATTTTACCACAATTAATTATTCTAAAAAGGGGGTTTATATTTGAAGTTGTGTTTTTGTTTAATGAAACAGTAAATAAATATAATGAATAACAATAATGAGAATGCGGTGTTTACTTCTATGCTTGATAGATGACAGGGATTGTTCTTTTATAATTAAAACCGTTATGCGATAGTTACAATAGAGTAGTTTATATCAATTTCACAATATCTATAAACTTAAGAACTATGTTTAATCAACAGGATTATTTCTTGGTTAAATTCACATAAAACCTACTTTACTAAGATCACTCTAAGTAAACTACATGATTGTAAAACCTAAATATCATCCAATTACCATCCTATATTCACATATAGGTGTCTAGATCACTAGGTGTTGAAGTACAAATTATAGCCTTTGATAAATTCACATAAATCAAGTCATAACTCGTATAATTGAACTAGAATATAAAGATAGTTACAACAATGGATTTCTTGAAAGAACATGGTGATTTAGATTGATTAATTAACTAGATTCAACCCGGTTAAACTCACGTGAAACCTTAATTACAACAATCACTTGAGGTAATTTCATAACTATGTTGCTTTGGAACTTATTCAATTACCGAATTAAACACATAACAAAATCACTTAAGTGTATGTATCTAATCGTCTAGATTACTAGATGTATTGAAGTATAGATTGTTTTCCTAGTTAACTCACATTAATAGGTTGCAATCTATATAATTGAAGTAATGATCTAAACATGCATAACAATGGTTCTTACGGTTGAACTAGATAATTAAATCAATCAAACATATGTATAACTAGCATAACATCAAAGTATAGAACAATCCCAAGCCATAAATCTTACATTGAAGCAAACACACAAGGCTTTTAGCCTAACATAATCATAGTAGAACTAATGAAACAGTAAATACAAGTTGAATTCATGTTAAAAAGATATAGAACAATAGTACCAATTGCGATAAACGATCCTAGCTTAATATTGATGTTGAAAGAGTGGAGATTAACTTGCAGCCTTCCTTGGACCTTGAAAACCGTCTTAAAACTGGGGGAGAACATAGTAGTGAAGGTGTCTCAAGTAAGTAACCAAAGGCTCCATTAAATAGCCTCAAAAGTTAGGTATTTTGGCCAGAAAGTGACCAGATGCGCCGCATCTCTTTGGGATGCGCCGCATCTCTTTTTGTTCAGTAGATTCCAGCTCGATTATGCACTCAGGACTGTCGGCAGGGGGTCAGATGCGCCGCATCTGGGACAGATGCGCCGCATCTGGCTTGGATGCGCCGCATCCATCTCAGATGCGCCGCATCTGGGGCTGTTTTGGTCCAGAAGTATGCATGCTCCGCATCTGAAACTGTCGGGAATTATTTGGTGCATAGATGCGCCGCATCTAAGAGAGATGCGCCGCATTTAGACCTGTTTCAGTGGTTTCGGGCTGTTTTGCGCGTTCAATCTTCGTTTTAACTCTGTTTTTGCTGTTGGTCTTCATTTATTCATTCACAATGGACTTTTACAAATATACATGAATTACAATACATACGTATAACAATTACATACAAATGGAACAACTTTGGATCGAAATAACGGCAATAAACATGTATAATTTTGGCGTTATCAATATCCCCACACTTAAACCTTGCTTGTCCTCAAGCAAGACTTATAAGAAATCAAAATTTACTACAGTAAACACACTTACTTAATTGAGAACATAAAAATGGGAATCACTCACTTGATATAGTACACAAGATACACAAGTTATTTAGTAACACAATAACTCACACTATATGGAAATCACACTTGGGTCACAATATATACACACTCACACTTTTATTTATTTCACAATGTAATACACACACTTTGAGTACACACACGATTATTTATTTCACAATATAATACACACACTTTGAGTACACACACGAAATGAAATCACGCCAAAGTTGAAAGGTGGGTTTTAAAGTCCACATTTCTTAAAAATTTGGATCCTTAGGGAAATTGGGACCTTTGTGAAAAACCTTTTATATTTTGAAAATTAGACATGTTAGTTTTTACACTAACAAGTTTTCTGGTTTTAACCTCAAAGTCCGGTTTAGGGTAACTGAAAACCGAAGCCTCAGTCGGCGCTTAGCAAGCTACTCGCCCCCATGATTGAAGTATCATGGAACTTGAAACCGGATGTCCTAAAAATGGTTTTACACAATATAGTTCATAAAATAGCATAAGTTTTAGAAGAAACTATATCATATCCAAATATCATCGGTGAACCATGAGTTTGCACACCTCAATTTGTTATGGCATATGTATGTTGACCGCGGTCAACATAGATGCGGTTGATCTTTACAGAGATCATCCATCTGGGGATTAGATTCATTAGTCTTAAAAGCTAATTTGCACTGTGCCCCCCATTGTACGAGACAGATCCATCTCATGGTTAGGATAAGTCTGACCACCAAAAACCCTGTTTGATGCTGAGGTGAGGTGGATTTCTAGCCGATGATAGAGATGACTTTTCAAGATTTTTCGTCAACCTACAGCTGTTCTGGACTACGACTTCTAACATAAGTTAGCAAGTGTGTCATATTGGAAGACTTGACTTCCATCACAATCATTACATGGATGAGCATTGGATTAGATTGTTAGAACAACAAATTACTTGATGATTTTCATTTCATCCAGAATGTGGTATAGCATGATGATTATATCTTTTATATGACTACTAGTTTTATGATTTTTAACAAAATAAACTCAATCATTTGGTTATTTCTTAATTTGTTTTGTGATAATAATTTCGATGTATACACCTAGTTTTAAAATCTACAAATTTTAAACAAAATTTGAATTTATGAAGATAAAAGTTCAAAAAAAATCTCACCATTTTAAGCCAATTTAACAAAAATCAAAACCCGAAAGAATTTATAACTTCCTCCTCACACTTGAGTTCATGTATCGCCCTCGTTACATGAAATCAGAAAAATTAAATTCAAGAGGGTTAAATAGTGTATAAGAGAGTTATTACTTTCGAGGTTTAAAACCGAAGCGTACGGGATGATGGCGCTGAACTGAATGCCAGCATAAGAACATCATCCACTTCTTGTAACCACAAATCAATCACCAATCAAGTATGTGCTGAACTTAATGCCAGTCTTTGTAAAAATGCAGCATATAGCACAATGCTTACCTGTATCAAACCAAACCAAGCAAACATTTCATAAAAAAAAATAATGGGGTGGTACTCCATGTACCGCAAATACCCCACTTATAAAAACCTAAGGAAGTTAAATTACATCACAATCCAAATTACTATAATCCTAAGCAAACCAAATGAAATAAATTGTTTTTAAACATAACCAACATTGTTCAAATCATTAAAGAAACAAACCATCATCCTCGGAAGTCATCAATATAAACCTACAAACACAAATCAAGGGTTAGAAAAATCCCCAAAATGAGCTGCTTGGTCCAGCTCCACCTTCATTTTCTTGTTGAGTTTGTGGAGCGGGTTCCTTTCCTTTTCTTTTCCTAGTTGATGGACCTCCATAAACTTGTTCCTTCCCTTTATCCTACAAACAATCAAAATAGACAAAACAAAACCAAACAAAACAAACCAAATCGATTAGCGTTAGAAATCCAAATCCAAAACCTAACATTAGCCACCATTTATACACAAAAACCATTTAGAATAAGTTTAAACATGTTATATTATACATATCTAATAATCTCTCTAACTACATGCCAAACATAATCCTATCATGGTACGGACTCATTCCATCTTCAACAAACATGTACTAGTATGTCATATGATTAGAGACACTTTTACAAGCATAACCATACAAAACATGTTTAATTTCACCAAAACTTTCAATGACATAACATATTAAACCATAAGCATTCGCTAATAATCATGTCTAACAATATGCAATCTATGGTTTTCATACATTTAAACATTAAAGTCAAGCCAAATCAACCTTTCACCAAAAAGCCTAATGCATACAATGCTTAACTCTCAAATGTAATCTTTCAAATCGAATAAACACTAAGTTAAGGCATAAATGAGTTTAGCATTAGTAATGTATTGCAACAATTCCCCTTAGAACAATAACAAGTCAACACAAGTCAAAATCCCCAAATTAAGAACCTAGATTTTAATTTATGCAAAATTATTTGATTCAGCAAGGATTCATGGCATTTTGTTAGTGTAAACAAGTAGTTAAACATCAAAACATCTTAATTTAAACAAGTAATGGTCAAAAATTCGAAACCCCTAAATTTCATCAAGAACCCTAATTTTCAAATTGAAGATTTAAGCATGTAATCATCAAGTTAGAGCATGAACAAGGATTAGTCACAACATTACAATCATAATATGACCAAAACATGAAGATTCAAACACCCCCACACTTAGAATAAGAAAAATCTGAATTGAAGAATGAAGAACATTAAAATCATGAAGAAATGAAGAGTAATCTTACCTTTCCCATGTTAATAGTCGGATTTGTTGTTTAAATATGGGATTAAACGGTTGATTTTGTGTTTAGAGATGAATGTTTTGAGAGAAAATGGAATGGGGTTCGAAGTTGTTGGTGAGAAAATGAGTAAAATGAAGATGAAAACCGTTTTTGTGGTGTAACACGCGAGACAGGAGAAAAATACCCCAGTGGCGGCACTTTTGGGGTTCGATGCGGCGCATCTACCTCGACAAATGCGGCGCTTTTGCCTTATGCGGCGCATCTGAAACTGTCGGTTTTTTTATGTCCACAAATGCGGCGCATCCATCACAGATGCGGCGCATCTGACCCTGGTTCACCAGTTTTTGATGTTTTTCACTGTCTAATCAGTTTGGAAGGTCCCTAAACAACTTGGTTCGTATTAAAACTGGAAAAATCACTTAAAAACAATCAATCCTAAAAAAAACTAGACGCACGAATGAGACTATGTACAAAATGTGAAGTTTATTAGTGAGTCGTTCACTCGACTCCACCCTGATTTTAACTAACGTCGGGGTGATAAACATCACCCTTCTTTACTCCAATAGAACTATTACCGCAACCATTCTCACCACTAATTTTTGACAATAACCAAGAGTCCGAAAATCTTGACTCTTCAACCAATTTTTTCAACCTATCTTTCTCAAATTTCGATAAGTTTGACACCAATCTCTCTCTCAAATGTTCATCTTTTTCCGACATAGCATTTCTAACCCTACCATATAACTTCTTCATGGTTTTCTCAACAACACAATCATTGGGTGGTTTACTATCAAGCTTTTCTTTACCGCTATCCCCACACTTAGCTTGTTGACTAATGGGTTTGACATTGTCAACAATATTCACTGAAACTATCGGTGTGGGTGGTGGGTTCATACTAAACTCAGTTTGATAGGTTGCACTCTTGCCTCTATCTTTCAAAACTAGTTTTCCTGTTTTTCAATCTGTTAAAGCACTTGCAGTTGCTAAAAATGGTCTACCTAAACTAATAGGTACAAACTTATCTTCCTTCATGTCTACAACTACAAAGTCAGCTAGAAACTCAAGTTCACCTGTTTTTACTACTAAGTTTTTAGCAATCCCTATAGGTTTATTAACTGACTGATTAATGAATCTAATGCCTGAATTGGTCGATTTAAGTTCACCTAAGTTCAAACACGAGTAAATGGAATAGGGCATGAGATTTATACTCGCACCTGAGTCAGCTAGTGATCTAAGAGTTTTAGATTCATTAACCTTACAAGGTACTATGAACGGTCCGGGATCACCTAACTTAGGTGGCAACTCATTCTTCTTCACAATAGTAGCACATTCTGCTTCAAGAAATGCGGATGATGCTTGCTCACACACTCCTTCTTTTGCCATCAAATCATTCAAGAATTTCCCATAGTTTGGCATACCTGCAATAACATCAACCAAAGGTACATTTACACAAATATTATCCGTATTTAAAGGCTTACAATGATTCTCCTTTGGTTTTTCGGATGCAAGTGCTTGCGGGTATGGAATGGGTGGTTTGTAGTCTTCCACTTTAGGTGCTTGCTTCACCGTATCTTTTGCTTCTTCCTTGATCATCTTCTAATTATCATCAACCCTAAACTCAGAAGGCTCGGTGGTTTCCATTTTCTGCACTTCCGCATGATTTCCCGACATCAACCTCATCAAATAATCACCATACTCGGGAGTTATGTCACCAACTCGGATCCCTTCATCTTCACATGTTATACTCTTCACACTTTCAACTCGGACATCATCAATCTCTTGATAAGGAGTGTAATCCGCCATATTGGATAAATCAGAAAATATAAATTCATCACACTCTTCATCATCATCTTCACACCCAAGAGTAAAAATAGGACTATGCTCCGGTGTCTTGAAACTTGCTTCATCCTCATAGAAACTATAAATAGCATTCACTTGTGAATATGCTGGAGCTTGAGGATCCTTCTTCTTTAGTATAACCGGAGGTTTACTTGCACTTGGTGGTCTAGGTTGATTCATGCTATGACTAGGATTCACTTGCGTATTCGATGGAAGAGTGCCCGGTGGCCTCTCCCCTAGTAATTGTGAAATCCTACCCACTTCTCTTTCAAGAGTTTGAATCGTAGTTTGTTGACTTTGTATTTGTTGTTGTACAAGATTTTCACTTTCTCCTTGTTTCACCATGAAATCCCTAAGTAAATCTTCTAAACCTGGGCTAACATGAGTTTGATTTTGCTGTTGTGGAAATTGATTTTTATTGTAGGATGGTTGATTTCTGTTGTTAAACCCTGGTGTTCCATTTTGATATGAAAAATTTTTCAAGTTGTTTTGATAACCCGAATTTCTTCCTTGGTAATTATAATTGTTAGACCCCGAAGCTCCTTCTCTTTGATAACAATTAGAACCTTGATTCCCTGAGTAACCAATGAAATTAGCTTGCTCCTCCATTGAACTTCGATCGAAATCCTTAGTAAGGTGCGGTCCTTGACATAATTCACAACCTACTTTTATAGCATGCATTTCTTTAGTCATCTTCTCAATTTGCCTTCCTTGATTTGCCAATTGAACTTTTAAAGCAGTGATTTCATCGTTGCTTTCAATACTAGCAACCGTGGTTGATCTAGAGAACTCCATCTCTTGATGCCAATTATGAGAATGTGCTGCTATATCAGCAATGATTGTGTGAGCTTCTTCGGGTGTTTTTTCATGATTGAACCTCCTGCTGCAACATCAATATCTTTTCAAGTAGCCACATTGACTCCTTTATAGAATATTTGGACCTTTTGGAATGTATTCAACCCGTGTTGAGGACATACTCTAAGTATTTTATTGAATCGGGTCCAAGCTTCATAAAGGGTCTCATTAGGCTTTTGCTTAAAGTGATTTATATCACTTTGTAACTTTGCTGCTTTTGAAGCAGGGAAGAACTCTGACAAAAACTTATCCATCATATCATTCTAATCTTCGATATAACCTTCTAGTAACGAATGTAACCAATCTCTTGCATCATCCTTTAACGACCATGGAAAGATTTTTAAACATGCGATATCATCGGTGACATCCTTGATCTTGAATAGCTTGCATATGCTTACAAACTTACGAAGATGCTCATTAGCATCCTCATTCGGAGCTCCACCAAATTGGCATGTATTAGTCACCATGTGTAGAAATTGACCTTTTATTTCAAAACCATCAGTCATCGTAGGTTGAACAATTACGTGGCCTTGTCCTGTCCTTGTTGCCTTCATCAAAGCATCCATCGTTTGATTTGTAGCAGTCATCTCTTCCTCTTCTTTAATGACTGGCTCGATGATAGGTTGAACAATCGGTTCAGAGTTAGAATCTAATGAAAGTGATTCTAAACCCTGAGCAAGAGATTCTACTTCTTGAGCCCTTAAGCGTTTGTGAAGTTCTCTTTCAGGCTCAGGATATGAAGGAATTAAATTAGAGTAGGAAGAACGTAGATTCATGCACTAATACCTATCCTGCAATCACAACACCACAAACAAACCAATTGCAAAAATACAAGCTTACAATAAAAAGTAACTTTTCTAGGAATTGAATTCCTACAAAAGGATCGAATAATTCAAAGTTTATTAAAATCTTTTAACAAAACCGCTCCCCGGCAGCGGCGCCAAAAAGTTGATGTGTCAAGACATAACCTTTAAAATGTAGACAATATGCTTAATAATTAACACATAATACAGGCAACTAAAACCCGATCATGTAGTAACTAGCAAGTAAATTGACTAGTTCGATCCACAGGGAGAAGTTTGTTTAAATGATTTTACCACAATTAATTATTCTAAAAAGGGGGTTTATATTTGAAGTTGTGTTTTTGTTTAACGAAACAGTAAATAAATATAATGAATAACAATAATGAGAATACGGTGTTTACTTCTATGCTTGATAGATGACATGGATTGTTCTTTTATAATTAAAACCGTTATGCGATAGTTACAATAGAGTAGTTTATATCAATTTCACAATATCTATAAACTTAAGAACTATGTTTAATCAACAGGATTATTTCTTGGTTAAATTCACATAAAACCTAGTTTACTAAGATCACTCTAAGTAAACTACATGATTGTAAAACCTAAATATCATCCTATTACCATCCTATATTCACATATAGGTGTCTAGATCACTAGGTGTTGAAGTACAAATTATAGCATTTGATAAATTCACATAAATCAAGTCATAACTCGTATAATTGAACTAGAATATAAAGATAGTTACAACAATGGATTTCTTGAAAGAACATGGTGATTTAGATTGATTAACTAACTAGATTCAACCCGGTTAAACTCACGTGAAACCTTAATTACAACAATCACTTGAGGTAATTTCATAACTATGTTGCTTTGGAACTTATTCAATTACCGAATTAAACACATAACAAAATCACTTAAGTGTATGTATCTAATCATCTAGATTACTAGATGTATTGAAGTATAGATTGTTTTCCTAGTTAACTCACATTAATAGGTTGAAATCTATATAATTGAAGTAATGATCTAAACATGCATAACAATGGTTCGTACGGTTGAACTAGATAATTAAATCAATCAAACATATGTATAACTAGCATAACATCAAAGTATAGAACAATCTCAAGCCATAAATCTTACATTGAAGCAAACACACAAGGCTTTTAGCCTAACATAATCATAGTAGAACTAATGAAACAGTAAATACAAGTTGAATTCATGTTAAAAAGATATAGAACAATAGTACCAATTGCGATAAACGATCCTAGCTTAATATTGATGTTGAAAGAGTGGAGATTAACTTGCAGCCTTCCTTGGACCTTGAAAATCGTCTTAAAACTGGGGGAGAACGTAGTAGTGAAGGTGTCTCAAGTAAGTAACCAAAGGCTCCATTAAATAGCCTCAAAAGTTAGGTATTTTGGCCAGAAAGTGACCAGATGCGCCGCATCTCTTTGGGATGCACCGCATCTCTTTTCGTTCAGTAGATTCCAGCTCGATTCTGCACTCAGGACTGTCGGCAGGGGGTCCGATGCGCCGCATCTGGGACAGATGCGCCGCATCTGGCTTGGATGCACCGCATCCATCTCAGATGCGCCGCATCTGGGCTGTTTTGGTCCAGAAGTCTGCATGCTCCTCATCTGAAACTGTCGGGAATTATTTGGTGCATAGATGTGCCGCATCTAAGAGAGATGCGCCGCATTTAGACCTGTTTCAGTGGTTTCGGGCTGTTTTGTGCGTTCAATCTTCGTTTTAACTCTGTTTTTGCTGTTGGTCTTCATTTATTCATTCACAATGGACTTTTACAAATATACATGAATTACAATACATACGTATAACAATTACATACAAATGGAACAACTTTGGATCGAAATAACGTCAATAAACATGTATAATTTTGGCGTTATCACTTATCATTCCTAAGTCTAGACACATCTTACTGCATTTACTGCATAGATAGTGTACCGACAAAATTCATATCTTAGCATATCTGTTACTGTAAACTTTTCCTGACATCTTTCGAAAATTTCTCCGTAATTTACGGGATTTTGGTATTATACATACATATGTAAATTATATATTGAAGAGTACCAATCTAAATTCTATAATCTATCTTATATCAAAAATAAATTCCCTGATTATACAAGATGGATCACGTATCTAGTTCAAATTCCTTAAACTCCGACAGCTATTCCGATATGGATATTCACCTGAACTCCGAAGACAGTGTAACCGGAATGGATCAACCAATTAGCCATCATCTATTCTGGATGAATCGGGGATGGGTTCATAGCCTACTTAGTCATTGGAGACAAGAAGAAGGTGATCCTTTCCATCCACCACATTGCCCTCTTGGCGAAGAACCTGAAGCATTTACCGGCGAACCTGTTCGTAATACCATTTTCTCCCTCATTTCCAGAGTATCTCATCATGATTATATACTATCTCAAATTCTAAATCTTATTCGTTCGCTCGTCCGAACCGACAATCATCCAGATGTAGTAGAAGAATTCAACGAGCTTCGTGCTCGAGTGGTGACTTTAGAGAATATGGTACAAAGGTTACAAGCACCAGCAGCATCACCAGCATCAACAGTACCACCATCATCAACGCCAACATTATCATTACCACCACCACCAACAACATTCGCATCCCACACCTCAACATCACAATCTGTACCTCGAACATCAACGTCATACGCACCATAGATACCAAGGAATACCAACAACAACAAACGATGAAGTATTGATTCATAACTTTATCGAAGAAATATTCTGCAAAGAATATGTAGTTTCTAAAAGTGTTAGAGATTATATATTCTAGTCCTAGTCAAAAACCAGATGAGATTAAGATTATGTTAACTCATTAAATCCATGATTACATCTAAGGAAACTATATATATAAGTATATTTTCATAAAGATTGTAATTAAGAAAATTATTTTGTATAAACTGTTAATGGTGAGAATATTTTAACGGGTAGGTAATACCCGAGGGATATATAAATTCACAATTAATATGTTACATTCTTTGATTCCGATTCAACAAATCATCAACTATACTCACTACTTTCACACAATATATATTCTTTTATAAAAATCAAAACAACCATCCTCATCCAAATTCGATTACATATTCTGATTTAAAAAAAAATAAAAATCAGAATCCAAGCCAAGATTTAACAAAAGACATCATTCTTAGATTCCTAAATCTTTCAAAGCTATACTTTGACTTCAAAAATGTGCTAGAACATTATATGTATATTAACGATTACAATCTGTGTTCAAACCCTTTGAAATTCCTGAAGACACTTCAAATAATGAATCATCGAGATGATGATCCAACCACATGTTACCCCACAGTTATGTACCTGAAAAACTCTTGAAACCAAAGTCATAGTTTAACACGTATCCGTGTTAGACCCTTTGGCATTTATTAGCTAAAATAACTTTGCAATCCCTTTATAGAGTAGTCAGTTTTGTCACAGTCCCAGCAAGTCAACTTCGATTCTTCAGTCGAAACAGCCTTATTATAACCTTGATATATACGTTGCCCCTTTCGCCATCATTACCGGGGAACCGTTTATGTTCCACCACAAATAAACTTACCAACAACTTCACTGATTTTTGACTTTCCGAAAAATCATTATATTTATCGAAACCCCATCATTTACTCATCTGCATCTTATAACAAGAATTGTCTTGCCAATTACTGGGAATCAGCAATCAGTATTTTGAAATCTCACAGCATGTCTACTCCAACAGTTATATGTGTACATAAAACATCTATCTCCTATATTTACGTACTTTGAATGTGAAGTTTCCTAAAACACCTTAAACCGCGAACTAGTTCTCGAAATTTTGAAAAGTACTGATGAAGCAGCAAAAACTGTAAACGAACTTAACAGTAAAAAGTTTGATGATAAAAAATAGTGTGTTGGTAAAGCTCAGAAAAAGAAAAGGTTTGGAACTGGAAAACGGATTGAGCAAAGTATGAAGGTGGTTGTGGATAAATCACAAGGACGAAACCTGCCTTCCAAGAATCCAAATGATTCAGTATTTACTGAAGCCATTAACGAATACCTTGTTTCCGAATCTAAACCCTTGCGGATAATATTCTTCATCATCCTCTTATATTAGAAATTCTAAGATATCATCATATCTTTAATTATAAATATCCTCCATATTTCTGGAGATAATTCCATAATCATTCTTATCAGAAATCAATTTTCTCCTTATGATATATGTGTTACATCATAAAAGAAACTATTTTAGTTTCTAAATTCTAAAACCTTTGAGTTTAAAATATGAATATTTTTGAAGTGGTGTTGGGAGCTGAAGCATGAGTTAGTATAATATAATGACACTTGATCAACGTGATTATATTACAGTAAGTCATGCTGAGTTTCTAAATGGAACGTGATGATTCACAGATCATAACGTCATCATGTGCTATGTCATACGACTCTTGTATTCTAGTTAATCTCTAAGAATATCAAGAAAATATTTTCTTGATGATTCGGTCTTTTCCGGATATTCTGGTAATTTGACAAATCAAAATCGTGCCATTACAATTTCCTTCTTAGAACATTAACTATGTTCATTTCAAAATCTATACCTACGAATTCTGGACCATTACGAGCAATGCTTAGTCACAAGAAGAAGAAACGAAGGGACAAAACTCCAAAATAGAAATTGGGGTATAAATCGCAGCAAATAAAAGAAAGCATTAACTGGGGATGATAATAATTATAGAAGACAGAAGAAGGAACTTTGAAATATAAGGGAGAATAAAGCCCGATAACAAAACATAAATTACAAACCGTGTATATCAATGTTTATCGCAACATAAAGACACGGGAGAATTAAAAGCACTATAACCCCAAGGGCAAAGTAGAAGTAAGCAGATTCCTCCGGTGGTAGATAAAAAAGAAGAATGAAAGATATGAAAGTTAGGAGTATATCAAGAATCAGAACTGGATGAAGCATTTTTCACAATCTTTTGAAAATAAGAAATGAGGAAGAATATGTAAGAGTGATGAAAATAATAAAACGGAAGAGGTCAATTTATAGCGAAATATCAAACATAGCAATCGAGGCAAATTACGCATTTAATCAAAAGAAATCTTAATTTCCTTAAATTTCAAAGAATCAAATCTTATTTAGATTATGAAGATTTTCTATTCCTTAAATTACGGAAATAAATCGTTAATACGTCAAGAGTTAAGACGAACTCTATTATTCATTTCCACTCTTTTACGATAACTTCTCTCATACGCTTTGAATAATCGGATTGTTTTATCCATATTATTCAACGGTGATAAAACTCTATTTATCAACACATATACGTCATGAAAACATTTTTATTGTTAGTCATGACGACCTCACTCAAATTTCGGGACGAAATTTCTTTAACGGGTAGGTACTGTGATGACCCGGAAATTTCTGACCAAATTTAAACTTAATCTTTGTATGATTAACATTTTCGACACGATAAGCAAAGTCTGTAAAACTGACTCTCAAAATTTTTGAACTACTTTCATATATTCAAATACCTTTCAGTTGTTCTTGACAATTCGCGAACAATTATATGTATGTATATATGTATGTATATATATATATATATATATACTATAACTTGAAAACGTAACAATGTATTAATTGTTTGATATTGTACATTAAACTTATTGATTTAAATATTTATTTGAATATATATGATAAGTTGGAATGTTAATTGTATGAATAATTTGCGACGTATATTTAAAACGTGTTTATGAATGTTGAAAATATATATTAACTTGGTCATAAAATGATTTGTTGTTATATATATATTAACAAATAGCGAGACAATGATTTATAAAAGTAAATGATCAAAATACTCGAAAGTTTAAGATACACTTTGAATGATATAGTTTATTGATAATTTAAGACTATATTTTGACAAAGGTACGAGTCACAAAACGTAAATTGCGAGTTTTTTAAGCGTACGAAAATGCGTTCGAGAAACCGAGACATAAGTCGAGTGACAACGTACGAGTCATCCGAACGAAAATTACAAGTCAACTATGCACATGAATTTAATATAATATAAATTAATTATTTAAATTATATATATTATATATATTATATTTAAATATGTCGACAAACAAAACAACAAAAAATTGTGAGCTGGATTTTGGGGCCATGCGATCGCATGAGAAATAGGCATAAAACCCATGCGATCGCATGGGGTTCAATTTTAGCAAATGTACTATAAATTCTCCATTTTTCTGCGAATGTTTTTCACACACATACATATTACACTCTCTGTATTATTATTATTATTATTATTATTATTATTATTATTATTATTATTATTATTATTATTATTATTATTATTATTATTATTATTATTATTATTTTATTATTATTAGTAGTATTATATTATTATTATTAATTATATCACTTAAAATACTACGACGAGGTCATGAGCGTGTCACTTTCAAAATGGGTTTTCAAGCGGGATAGAGCTAAGGAAACTATGGGTTATTACTAAGGAGGTTTTGGGTATTGTTCAAGGGTTTTGCTCGTGAGTCAAACTAGTATTTATCATCTCCGTTGCGTCTACGTACTTTTCTACAATATTGAATCACAATATTGATACGTAAGCATTTATATCTTATCTGTTATATATTAATAGTGTATCCCTGACTAGTGCTCGAGTATATAGGATTATGCATGCTAGTACGATTAATTTTGACGTTAAATAGTTTATGATAGATCACGAATTTAATACATATATTACTGATATAAGGTATATGATATGCATGTTTTTGGAAAGCTGGCGAAAAATCAATAACTTTTCATTTAGAGATCGCGTAATTTCGATGAACGAATTAAAAGATATGGACAACTGAATTATGATTAACATTAATTGAAATTGCTTTTGAATCTGCAATTGGTATTTAAACAACTTTTTTATAAGATTGATAATTTGGATTTTCATATATTACTAATAGAGTAAATGAATTTCTATATAAGGCACGTCTCGATTTGTTGAACAATTGTCAAAATTGACCGTTTTATCATATTTTAAAGCTTTATAAAACTATAGTCTAATTATTCAAGTATTGGGAAACCATGTGAAATGTTAAACTATTTTCGATTACCATGATCATTCAAACTATAGTATATATTTTAAAAGATCATATTGGGTCTGATTGACTTTTTGAAATGACTTTTGATAACTTTTGTATGTCAATCTCGAGCATTAGAATTGTGATACACTATGACCCAACCTAGCTTATTAGACATGTATTGACCAACATATGTTCTATAGGTTGAGATCTACGGTTAATTTTGCATTCCGAGTTTCGGTCACTTTTTGGTAAATGACCTTATGTGCTGCTAAGGTGAGTTTCATTTGCTCCCTTTTTAATTGCTTTTGCAATCTATATTTTTGGGCTGAGAATACATGCACTTTATTTTAAATGCAATGGACATAAGTACATACTAAATTCTACACCGAGTTTGAACCAAAAATCCCTTAGCTTTGGTAACTAGTAACTGCCGGTTATAAGAACTGGTGGGCGCGAGTAGTTGTATATGGATCCATAGGGCTTGACATTCCCGTCTGTTTCAGGTATAGAAACCCTAGCCAGAACTATAAAACAGACGTATGCTATTTGAGTTTAGTACACGTTGGTTTGCGTGTATTGTACATGTTGGTTGCATGTATGTTAAAACAGGGGTACTTATTATAACGTTAAAGCTTAGTTACCAGGGTGCTCAATCTTGTAGAATATTTTGATAAACATTTCTGGATGAAACAACTGAAATCTTGTGATCCACCTTTATGTACAGATTATGCAAAATATTAAAACTATGAACTCACCAACCTTTGTGTTGACACTTGTTAGCATGTTTATTCTTAGGTTCCCTAGAAGTCTTCCGCTGTTTGCTTATATGTTATACAAGCTATGTGCATGGAGTCTTACATGGCATATTTTTCAAGGAAACGTTGCATTCACCAAATCATCACCATGTATCTTATTTTGACTGCATTATCAATGGAAGTACTATTGTAAACTATTATTTATGGTGATTGTCTATATGTAGAAATTATCAGATGTCGAAAACCTTTGTTTTAAATATTCATTTATGGTGTGCCTTTTCAAAAGAATGCAATGTTTACAAAACGTATCATATAGAGGTCAAATACCTCGCAATGAAATTGATGAATGACGTGTTCGTCCATATGGATTTAGAGAGATCGTCACATGGCTAGTCCTTAAGATAGAATTTGAATCGCCGAAGTGACGGGATACAATTTCCTTTATGTAACGTCGTGTAAGTTTGTCCATTGTATCAGTTTCTTTCATGGCAAGAAAGTGAACAGATTTGGTGAGACGGTCAACAATAACCCAGATAGTGTCTTAACTGCCCACCGTTTTCGGTAGCTTCGTGATGAAATCCATTGTTATTCCTTCGTATTTTCATTGTGGGATTTCGGGTTGTTGTCATGCAACTAATAAGGTTCAGCTTCGGGCTACTTCTCTCCTCGTAAACTATTAGTGGCTCACTATTCTTGCGAGGTATACGAAAAATTTTCTCTCTATAAATAACTTTCGCTTCCATCCTTGAAAGCCAGTCCATTCCAACTATTTCATCAAAGTTTCCTAACTTGATGAGTATTAGGTTAATCCTAAAGTCCATTCCAACTTTTACATCAAGCTTCCTAACTTGATGGGTGTTAGGTAAATCTTAAGGTTCATTCCAACCAAATCTTATTATACTGTCGTGAAAAATTCTATCAATCTTCTCAAATAACACCTGTTTGTGCGTAGATAACTAATTCTTTCCAACTACTACTTTAAAATTTTCAAGTTTTGTTGACGTGAGGTCATCCCCAGATGACCCACCTGTCAATTTTAAGGTACTACCTTAAATTATTCCTCTATCTCTGCTAGCTTACCCTTAGCTTGTCCTATAGAATACCTAACTCTCATGGTTGTTAATGGCTTATTAGTCATAACACTAAGGCTCTTAGATATAAGGTTTCTATCGCTCTAGTACTAAACAACTCCAAGACAATAAAACGTTGTGATGAAACGTACCTTAAAATCAGGATCCAAGCGAGTCTCCATAGCTGAGATAACGATTGCTCTATCGCAAGTAAGTCCAAAGTTTTTCCTATTTGAGAACTTTTTCCTTAAGTGTCCAGGGTGTCTATATCTATAAAAAAAAATTAGATTATCAACTCTGCAATCAAGGCCCTTCTTGTACAGTATCTGGGCTAAGTGGTTATCCTTTCCCTACCTCTAATAGACCATAACGCGTATACTCAAGTGGTACCTACCAAAATTTCCTTTGAATCGCTTCATATTCCTCATTTAGTAACATTGGGACTTCTGCATGATTTACTTCAACATAATCACGCTGGCCTGGTGTCATTATATTGTACTAAATCGTACGTTCATTCAAACATCACTCCATATGGTCAATGTAACGTGTTCACTTTAAGTTCTACTCAATTTCATCTTAACGGTACTTTATCTATGCTATCTCAAAACAAAATCTACATAATTAATCTCACGATTTCCAGGTGTGGGTGCGTAGGTTCTGTAGGTCATGCATCAATGCCTAAATGTCCCGAAGTTTTCTTCAAAAGGTTCGGGTTCAGGTAATGTCGTTAGGTTTCTTTCTAGAAATTTAATATGGGTCTCGTGTTGAGTTGTACGTATAGCAAGTAGTAATATGATATGTCTTGAGGTGACTCCCAAGTCTTCGGGTATGGCTGAGCATCAGTAGAAGGCATTCTGACCTTGTAAAATGAGATGTCCTCCCGACTTCTCCAGTGCCTAAGAGTGTTAGGGACCTAAGTCCAGAAGTGTCGTTACATCGTCGAGTAGTGGTAAAGAATGGAAGAGATAAGTGAAGGTCATGAAAGTGTACGAGATACGAGTCAAATTGCGGAAACTGAACATCCTTCTAATGTTCATACATTGTACATGGCTAATTAGGGTGAGCTCGGGGTGCAGTTACACCGATACGTCCTCACATATCTCCTCCACCGAGGATTAACTTTAACTGGCGTGTAATCCGAGGGGTACTCCTTTTAGATTACATGAAGTAATGTTTCGATCTCTGGAACGGTGGAACGGTAGTAACAGGTGGTTTACATACTTGTACTTAGGGTTAGACGAGTGGGAAAAGGGTTCAGAAAAACATCTGAACTAGGAATGATAAGTTTTCCAAGTCGGTACAGCGAAAAGCAGACGAGTAGCAAGCACGTAATTAGGCCTAACAACTACAGCAGCCTAGATCGTCTACATCAGTACATAGCATGGCAGTATAATAGTATTGAGCATGCAATCAAAAGCAGATAGTAGCATGCAGTAGCGAGAATAAGCAAAGCATACAGCGAGTTTACATAGCAGTAAAAGGAAATGGTAGCAAGCAACAAGTTCATACAGCAGTAGAAGTAAGTAGTGGCATTGGTGTTATTCAAGGGGTATATGAAATAGTATTAATTTTACAAGGAAATACTATTAAATACGATACAATTTTACACAAGATATTTATTTATTTATAGAGAGGATATACCTAAACCTTGCTAGAACACTTATAGGCAGTGTACCTAATCGTACAGTAGTGTAGTTTTTAGTAAGTCCGGTTCATTCCACAGGGATCTTTAAAACAAGCTTAACGCTATATTTTTAAAAACTATATTTGTAAAAATACAAAAAAAAAATATATAAGTAGTATTATTATAAAAGGGGGTTTTTACCGTTTAATGACCGGTTTGTCGATTTTAAAACTTTAGTCGCAGTTAAAACCTAATGTAAAATATTAATTATATAAAAGACTTAATTTAAAACGTAAATTAAATAACGATAATGAAATTGCGATAATAAAAGTGTGATAAAAGAAAATTGCGATAATTAAAAAGTACGATAAATAAAAGTGCAATTAATGACAACAAATAAAAGTGCGATAATTAGAAGTGCAATTAAATATGAAAATGAAAGAATTATGCTTATATAAACTTCCGTAATCATGATGTTTGACGTGTTGATTTTAGTTTATTTCCATGGGTTAATTGTCCTTTGTCCTGGATTATTTAATATGTCCGTCTGGTTTTTATCCATAACAGTCCATCAGTCATAAATATAAAGTGCGAGTGTCCTCGTCAAATTATCCTTATATCCGAAGTCAAATATTCCAAGTAATTGGGGACTTAAACTGTAACAAGGTTTTAATACTTTGTTTAATAATTACACCAGGATATCAACTGCGTGTAACCCAAGGTTTTAATACTTTGTTAACAATTACGCCAAGTGTCCTTGTACATAATTCACCCCTGTTTTAATAATTCCATTAACTATTAATCCATTCCCGTGTCCGGTTAAATGAACGATTATTCGTACATATAAATATCCCGCCCATCGTGTCCGATCGAGTGTATATGGTTATTTATAGGTACGTCCAATTGTAAATCTTTATATTAAATTAATAAACTATCATTTAATTAAACAAATATAAAGCCCATTAATAGCCCATAGTCTAATTTCCACAAGTGTCGTTCTTTTGTCCAAACCCCAATTATGGTACAAAGCCCAATTACCCAATTTTAAATATTTTAGCCCAACGTCATGATTACTTCGTCTTAAATAAGCATAATAATAAATTAGCTACGAGACATTAAATTAAAAATAACATTAACCATAACTTACAGTGATTAAAAATAGCGTAGCGTTACACGAACAGAATTTCGACTTACACCCTTACAATATTCGCTAGCATACCCTTATTATTAGAATTTAAAATTAAAATTAAAATTATAATATAAATATATATATATACGTGATAGATAGAGAGATGGATGAAGGATAAGTGTTAGTCTTCTTCTTTTAACATTTGAATTTCTTCTATTGTTAGTTCATATCCATTAACCATAAGTGTAGCTAACATTTCAGTTTTATCAATTGGTTCAGTTCCTTCTCCTAAAGAACATTCTCCTGTTCCTTGTAATTCTGGAAATTCTTCTAACAATTCTTCATGTGAATCTATAGTTTGAATATAATAACATGTATCATCTGCAGATTGCGGTTGTTGCATGGCTCTATCCACTGAAAAGGTAACACTCTCGTCCTCTATACTTAGGGTTAGTTTCTTACCAAACACGTCTATTATTGCTTTAGCCGTGTTTAAGAATGGTCTTCCTAATATGAGAGGAACTCGAGAATCTTCTTCCATATCCAGAATAACAAAATCTACTAGAAATACTAAAGTACCAACTTTAACTAGCATGTTCTCCATTATCCCTCTAGGATATTTTACTGATCGATAGGCTAGTTGTATGCTTATTCGTGTTGGTTTCAATTCTCCAAGGTCTAGTTTAGTGTATAATGAATATGGCATTAAATTTATACTAGCACCTAAATCTGCCAATGCTTCTATTGAACTAAGACTACCCAGAAAACATAGAATTGTGAAACTTCCTGGATCAGATAGTTTTTCTGGTATCTTATTCAACAGCAATGCAGAACAATTAGCATTCATAGTAACAGCCGAGAGTTCTTCCATTTTCTTTCTATTCGTGATTAGATCTTTCAAGAATTTAGCATATCTAGGCATTCCTGAAATCACATCAATGAAAGAAAGATTGACATTTATTTGTTTAAACATATCCAAGAATTTGGATTGCTCGGCTTCAAGTTTCTCTTTTCTCATTTTACTCGGGTAAGGAAGTGGTGGTTGGTATGGTTTAACATAAGGTTTAGCCTTAACTGTGTTATCTTCATTAACCTTTTCAACTACCGGTTCTTTTTCTTTATCTTGCTCAGGTTGTGGTTCTTGTGGAGTAGGAATAGCATCATCAGAAATTACAGGTATTTCAGGTGGTTTAAGTGTAATACCACTTCTTGTGGTAATGGCTTTAGCTGTTTCATTCCGGGGGTTAGCATTTGTATCACTAGGTAGACTTCCCGGTTTTCATTCACCTATTAACCTTGCTAGGTTACTCACTTCTTGTTCCAAATTTTGAATTGAAGCTTGTTGATTTCTAAATGCATGAGCATTTTGTTCATTGGTTTGTTTCTGAGATGTGAAAAACTGAGTTTGAGATTCAACTAGCTTCGACATCATATCTTCCAAATTTGGCTTTTTATCATCGGTTTGTAGTGGTTTGTTTTGAAAAATAGGTCTTTGTTGGTTGTAAGTATTATTGGATACTTGTTGATTACTTGGACCTTGTTGGTTGTTGTATGGAACATTTCGGTTATAATTCTGGTTTTGATTGTAGATTGGTCTTGGCGGTTGATAATTATTCTGATAATTATTTCCAGGCCTTTGGTTTATGTATGAAACATTCTCTCTTTGTTCCATTGTTAGTTCAATACTGAGACAATCTTTTGTTAAATGTGGTCCTCCACACTGCTCACAACTAATTCGTATTGAGTGGATATCTTTAGTCATCTTTTGCATTCGTCTCTCGACAGCATCTATCTTTGCAGAAATGGAATCGAAGTCATGGCTAGAATCGGCTCTAGCTGCTTTAGATGATCTAACAATATCTTTTTCTTGGTGCCACTCATGTGAGTGGGAAGCAGTGTTATTAATAATTTTGTAAGCATCTGTTGCGGTTTTCTTCATAATAGAACCACCGGCTGCTATATCGATGTCTTTCCTTGTAGTGATGTCGCATCCTTGGTAGAATATTTGTACTATTTGACAGGTGTCTAAACCATGTTGCGGACATCCTCTCAATAACTTTCCAAATCTTGTCCACGCTTCGTATAGAGTTTCGTTTGGCTTTTGTGTGAACGTAACTATTTCTCCTTGAAGTCTCACGGCTTTAGATGCCAGAAAGAATTGTTTAAGAAATTTTTCAACTAAAACATCCCATGTATCAATCGCCCCTTCAGGTAACGATTCTAACTAATCTTTGGCTTCTCCCTTTAAAGTCCAGGGAAATAACATGAGATATATCTGTTCATCCTCCACTTCCCTTATTTTAAATAGAGTGCAGATCCTATTAAATGTACGAAGATGTTCATTTGGATCTTCCTTCGGCGCACCACTAAATTGGCATTGATTTGTTACCATGTGTAGGATTTGTCCTTTGATTTCATAATTTGGCGCATTAATGTCTGGTTGAGTAATTGCGTGACCTTGGCCAGTGCGTTTAGCTCTCATTCGGTCTTCCATACTTAGAGGTTCCAGATTCTCCATGATTGAATTTGTTGAATCTGAATCACTAGAGGATTCTGATTTAATGGTTGGTTCCTCTACAATCTCTGTTTGAATGATTGGTGGTTCCGGAGGAAAGATTAGTGGTTCAGGATCTCTGAATTGTCCCTGAATATCCTCCGGATTCTCAATTGTGAGGTCGGGTTCAAAAAATGGATTATCGGAAATTTGAATTGGAGTACTTGGTCGACTGGATGACGATTCTAAAGAAAAATCGACGGCGACAATATTTGCTAGATGTCTTGATCGAGTTACAGGTGGTGAACGTTTTGCTTGGTGCATTCACTGAATATCCTATTAGTTATAAAAGATAAAAATTATTAAAGTTATCAAATTAATAGACTTTTCTGCTTTTGCCCACGTTTCGAATAGCCAATAGATGCAGCAGGGAGCCAGAACCCTTTAAATCGGAAGCTCACAACTCAGCCACTAACAAATCCAACTATTACTACGAAGCATAAAATTTGGATGTCTATCAATTCAACCACTTAAAATAATTTTTCGTTGAAATTTAAAGAAATTTTAGAGAAGAAATAGAAAAAAATCTAAGTCCTAAAAACTAGAGTGGCGAAAAACCTCGAAAAAAATAAAAGGTCGAAAAATAAAAAGAATGTAGCGCGTCGAAACTTAAAAAGGAACTAAAAACTAAAATTAAAAGTTGCGTCTAAAGGTATTAAAGCTTAAAAGAAATACTATATCCCAAAATGACAATAACTTAAAAAGGTACTAAAATATAAAAACGGCGTCGAAAAATTCTAAAGCACCTAAATCTTAGTCTAAAGAAAAAGCACTTAAGGGATTTTACGGCAAAGCCTAAAAATCTAGAAATAAAAATAACTATGGCAAAAACTATGTTTTAAAACTAAATACGAGCGAAAAATACAAATATTACGCTAAAACAAACAAAAAGATACAAAATATAAAAAAAATAATCTTAAAGTTGCAAAAAGTACAATTTTATAAAAATATTATTTTTATATTATTTATTTTATAAAACTATTAATTTTATAATTTATTAAAACTAATTAATACTTAAAATACAAATTAAAACTAAAAACTAAAACAAAAACTAAATTAATTATTTAATTAACTAACCCTAATTAGGGTTTAGAATAATAATAATAATAAATACTCCGTAATTAATGCTGTGGAAAATCAAACTGTGGCGTGTCAGGGTACTTCATGCGATCGCATGAATTTTTGCCTTCGGGCTCATGCGGTCGCATGAGCTAGGATTTCGGGCCAGGGTATGGGCTGCTACAGTACCGGGCCGTTTGATTTCTTTTATTTTTTTCTTTTTTTCTGTTTTTCTGTTTTAATTTAAATAATAATAAAAAATAACTTAAATAAAAATTTAATTTTAAAAACTAAAATAAAAATACTTTTATAAATTTTTAACAACTCTTAATAACAAATATATAGATTTTGTTTTTCTTTTTTATATTTTTGGTTTTTAATAATTAAAACGTATATTTTTACAAAAAAAGAACTTTATAAAAATCTTTTTTTTATATTTAGCGTTGCGCTTTTGGCGTTTAACTTTCCCTGGCAGCGGTGCCAAAAATACTTGGTGTTATGCGAGGGGTATATGAAATAGTATTAATTTTACAAGGAAATACTATTAAATACGATACAATTTTACACAAGATATTTATTTATTTATAGAGTGGATATACCTAAACCTTGCTAGAACACTTATAGGCAGTGTACCTAATCGTACAGTAGTGTAGTTTTTAGTAAGTCCGGTTCGTTCCACAGGGATCTTTAAAACAAGCTTAACGCTATATTTTTAAAAACTATATTTGTAAAAATACAAAAATATATATAAGTAGTATTATTATAAAAGGGGGTTTTTACCGTTTAATGACCAGTTTGTCGATTTTAAAACTTTAGTCGCAGTTAAAACCTAATGTAAAATATTAATTATATAAAAGACTTAATTTAAAACGTAAATAAAATAACGATAATAAAATTGCAATAATAAAAGTGCGACAAAAGAAAATTGCGATAATTAAAAAGTACGATAAATAAAAGTGCAATTAATGACAACAAATAAAAGTGCGATAATTAGAAGTGCAATTAAATATGAAAATGAAAGAATTATGCTTATATAAACTTCCGTAATCATGATGTTTGACGTGTTGATTTTAGTTTATTTCCATGGGTTAATTGTCCTTTGTCCTGGATTATTTAATATGTCCGTCTGGTTTTTGTTCATAACAGTCTATCAGTCATAAATATAAAGTGCGAGTGTCCTCGTCAAATTATCCTTATATCCGAAGTCAAATATTCCAACTAATTGGGGACTTAAACTGTAACAAGGTTTTAATACTTTGTTTAATAATTACACCAGGATATCAACTGCGTGTAACCCAAGGTTTTAATACTTTGTTAACAATTACGCCAAGTGTCCTTGTACATAATTCAACCCTGTTTTAATAATTCCATTAACTATTAATCCATTCCCGTGTCCGGTTAAATGAACGATTATTCGTACATATAAATTTCCCGCCCATCGTGTCCGATCGAGTGTATATGGTTATTTATAGGTACGTCCAATTGTAAATCTTTATATTAAATTAACAAACCATCATTTAATTAAATAAATATAAAGCCCATTAATAGCCCATAGTCTAATTTCCACAAGTGTCGTTCTTTTGTCCAAACCCCAATTATGGTACAAAGCCCAATTACCCAATTTTAAATATTTTAGCCCAACATCATGATTACTTCGTCTTAAATAAGCATAATAATAAATTAGCTACGAGACATTAAATTAAAAATAACATTAACCATAACTTACAGTGATTAAAAATAGCGTAGCGTTACACGGACAAAATTTCGACTTATACCCTTACAACATTCGCTAACATACCCTTATTATTAGAATTTAAAATTAAAATTAAAATTAAAATTATAATATATATATATATATATATATATATATATATATATATATATATATATATATATATATATATATATATATATATATATATATACGTGATAGATAGAGAGATGGATGAAGGATATTGTGTACTGAGCCAAAACACGCGAATTTATAAGGGTGTGGCCTGTCACCTACTGCCATACGATCGCATGGAATTTGTTCTTCCAGGCCATGCGATCGCATGGCCAGCTTTTCCAGGTCACATGTCTTTGTTTGCATTCTGCCGACGATTTATATAAATATATATAATATATAAATAATTTTAAGAATTATTTAAATATTATATTATATTTATGTGCATAGTTGACTTGTAATTTTTAGTCCGTTGCGTCGAGCGTTGAGATTTGACTCTGGTCCCGGTTCCGAATTTTCGAACGTCCTTGCGTATAATTTAATATCTTGTACTTTGCGTTTCGCGTCTTGTACTCTTGTAATTTTGAGACGTTTCTCATCAATAATTTGAACCATTTTAATTGTACTTTGTACTTTTGAGCTTTTTGGTCGTTTGCGTCTTCAAATCATCGAATCTGTCTTTTGTCTTCACCTTTTATTATTTAAACGAATATCACTTGTAAATAGAACAATTGCAACTAAATGCTTGTCTTTCTTGAGGGATAATGCTATAAAATATATGTTCCTTTTTAGCATTATCAGGCATGCAGTAGTAGTAAGCAGTAACATGCAGTAATATAACACAGTAGCATGCAGCAGGTTCTGCAGAAACAAGTAAATGAGCAAGTTGTAGATTAGTCCTATTAGCGAATCCTACTCGAGTCGGTTAAGACTCACTAATGTAACCTAATTCCCTACAACCAATGCTCTGATACCAAATGTGACGCCACATACAAAACGATTGTGCACGGATCATCAACAACAGGATCATTACAAGGTCAAACACTATATGCTGTTTGAAAACCAGTTTTGCATTCATGAAAAGATAGCGTTTTATAAAAGATAACGTGACACAAAGGTCGTTACAAAGTCATTGTTTGAAAATAACATAAATTAAGAATGCAAAGGAAAAGTTCCATGATTGAGACATCTCTAAGTAATGCAGTGAAAATCTAACACAGCAGGTCCGTAACAGCAAGTCTATAACACCAAGACAGCAAGTCTAACAGCGGAAGCAACAACGTCTAAGCACCTGAGAAATACATGCTTAAAAAGTCAACACGAATGTTGGTGAGCTATAGTTTGTTTGTAATCAGTAATATAATGTAGACTACGAGATTTCAGTGCTTCAACCAGCAGTTTAAATCAGTGTTTCAAAATAGTATGAACAGTATATGCTTAACCGTGGGCACCCGGTAACTAAACTTAACGTATTGTATATCACCCCCTAAAAGTGCACTTGGTGAGTGCGTTTGTCCTCGAAGTACTAAACACCCGTTGAATGCTAGCGCGACTAGCCCGAGTGGAGATGTCAAACCCTATGGATCCATATCTAAGATTCGCGTTCACGGTTAGGAAACCAATGATTAAACGTTACCGAGCTAAGGGGAATCTTTGTGCCATTTTGTAACCCACACATATATAAAGTTTAAGTACTCGTATCTAGTATGTAAAACATAAAAAGCGCATGTATTCTCAGTCCCAAAAATAGTAAAAAGTAATAAGGGATGCTATAACTCACAGTGAATAAGCAGTAAAAGTCGATACGAAAAGTATGCAAGTAGTAAGTCGGTCCGAAAGGTCATCAACCTATGTCAAATGTCACTAAGTTAGTATGTTGTCCCCATAAATTTAAAAGTGCATAAATTTAGTTTAAGTGTCATCATCATCATCATCATCATTCATCAAAGCTAAAGTAAGTTTAACAAGAATAGAGATCAAAACAAAAGGCTGACTTCGGACAGCTGTTAAGACTTCTATACAAATCGAAAAGATGCGTAGTCAGTGGACATGGCTCTGTATGTGAGTCCTCTAACCACTGACCAATTTTCAGAACCTAACTCGTCTTCGTTTGACCGTGGCGACGGTTTAAGTGCGAGTAGGTCAAAAATTTCAGCACAACGTTACAAAGGCGTAGTGACTTTCGGAAGGCTATAAATCTTAAACCGTATATCGGATTAAGTCAAGGCCTAAACAAAAAGTCATATAATCGAAACGAACTATCTGAAAATCAATTTTCCAGAAGCCCAAGAGTCTGATCAGACCCCGAAAAACAGTAAACAAGTGCTCCGGTGAGATTCTTGGTGCTTGATGCTCATCACGGTTCTCATCCTTAATGTTTGTAAGCTTCAAGTATACAACTCTTTGATGTTTTAGCATCACTTTTAATCCAATCTAGCAATCAAATATCAAAACAAATTACATATTTGTGATCGCTGCATCATCCTCTTCAATTTGGTACCAATTTCACTACTTGAGGTAAAGTTTCTAAAAACTCTAGATTTCCCTAATTCATTTTATAGACTTGAAATAGTGTTAGTTAGTGTCTATGGCTCGTTTATAACATGAATATATGATTTGTTTGCTTGTTCTTGATGTTTTGAGTAACTAGCATGAACACCTGAAATGAGTTAGTTTAATCCTTGATTTTGGTTGAGTAAATATTGTTTAAATGTTAAAGCTCATGTATTAAATGTGTTACTAGCATTATTAGCTTCGTTTTGGTATGTAGGTTGATTTAGAAAAACTCCATTTACAAAATTGTTGAATTCATGATTTTTGGTTAGGGTTTGATGAACTTTAAAATGAACTTTTGATGCTTTGAATGCTATAAAACATTGTTAGTAAGTATTTAGTTGCATTGTATGCATAATTACCTTCGAAACGGAATATTATATGTGTGTATTAAGTTCCCAAATCATCTTATGCATTTTATGAACTTGAAACTTTGATAATGAGCTTTAAATGATCATTCGATGAGAATTAAGTTATTGAAAATGATGTTTTTGTTTTATGAAATGTGTTTAGTTGTATTCCTCATTAAATTACCTTTCCAACGATATAAGATACGTGTTTTGAATGTTTACGGTTCATTAGTTGTGTTTGAAAGAAGCTTGGTTCGTGCACTTGAAAATTCAGCAACAGCACCTGAAACCAGGGGCCTCGCTATAGCGAGCCCTGGTGTGCACAAAATCTCGCTATAGCGAGAATATTTCTGTCCCGATTTTTTTTATTTATTTTTTTTTTGAATTTTCAAGTTTCGTCACCGCTTACTCGCAACTCCGTTTAACATGAAATTTTGCCAACATGCTTATATATGACTACGTTTATATGTACAATAGTCGGATACCCGACCCGAGCCCGTTGACTTTGACCAAGTTTGACTTTTAGTCAAACTTAACCAAATACTTATGCAATCGTTCTAACATGCTTTTATACTTGATTCTTGCATGAAACTTGACAACGTGATTCACATGCTATATAATCGAGTCGTAACGAGCCATAGGACTAATTGAAGACATTTCGACCGACCTTGTGTCTTACCCGGTATTGATGCAACTTAATTGTTTAGGTCAAGGCTAAGCAACTTTCGTTTGCACAACGTTTAATTTCAAGTACTTTGGCATGCAACTACGGTGAGATCATAGTCCCACCTTTTTCAACAACTTTTATTCTTTTCAATAGTGGGCTGAGAAACATATGCATTGTATACATTTTATACTTTCATACTTTTATACTTTGAACACAACTAGAAAAACAAACATTCCACGTATGAGTTAGAACAAAAGGCCTCAATTCAATTATCATTAGTTACACTTGCAGGGTGTAAGCGAGAACTTATGTTGTGTGGCCATGCGGGTTTGACGAACCCTTATCCGGACAGATGAAACGTATTTTCGGGTATAGTGTAGGTTCTAACACTAGATTCAGAGGTACCATTCAGTTAAGACTTGATAATTAGGTGCTCGTGATAAAAACAACAACTTTTGGAATGCAAACAATTTGGATAATCAACTATACAAAATCTTGTGGTTCAAAAACATACGTTTACAAATACACCTATGATTTCACCAACGTTTTTCGTTGACAGTTTTCTATATGTTTCTCAGGTTTATACTTGGCTACTTGATACAAGCTTCCGCACACTTTGATTACTTTCTTGGGGTCAAGCATACATGCATACGCTAGTGATAGCACCTTTGGATTCAAACTTAATGTTTACATGCATACGCTATTGAATGCATTCGTGATTTTTAACTTATATTATGTCGCAAGTTATTTCATTTATACTTTACAACTTTTGTAAACTTAAACTTGTTGTTGAACTTTGGTAACTTAAACTTTACAAGTCTTACACGTTTCAAATGAATGCGACATAATTTTGGTCAAACGTGTCTCATTTAGGGACTATGACCACGTAACGGGACCTAAGTTAACGATGCTGTCAATGATGATTTTATCGGGTCGTTACAGATGGTATCAGAGCATTGGTTGTAGGGATCTAGGTTGTACATTAGTGTGTCTGACAGAGTCGTTAGGACGTATTGGTGAATTTAGACTATAACCGGACAGTTAATCATTGCATTCTAACTTGCATTTGATATAGATAGCACTTACTTGACTACTTGTGCATTTATACTTGAATCTTTCTTAGGAGAACTCCTTAATGGTACCAAATTTTTATCATACAAACTCGTACTCTGCCACTTTCGGGTAACACACGTAAACTTAAGTTTCATACGCATAAGGAGGATGACGACTTCATTAGTCACACTAGTTCGGGAACTCTGTCTCCCATGTTGTTATTCACCACTGTCCCAGCTTACTATCTGTGACGTCCTCTAGATAGGTCCTGGAAGAATAACATCACTAATTATATCAAATCACAGTTGTATAAACGAGAACGACTCTATATGAGATGTTTTATTGAGTTTTGCAGCGGAAGATAAATAGATTACATTGTATTTAATGAACAACACATTAAATGTCTTTAATTGATATGATATGAAATGAAGACTCCAAGCATGGCAAGCAATCATCATCAAAGCAGTAGATATATAGCGGAAGCAATATTTAAGTACCTGAGAATAAACATGCTTTAAAGTGTCAACACGAGGTTGAGTGAGTTCATAGGTTTGTCATAATAATGATTTCAGTAATAGTGTTAGACCACAAGATTTTTGTTCATAAGCTTGGTCTCGCAGGGACCAATTAGTAGATCTCGCAGATTTAAAAGTTGTTCATAAAGTTGGTCTCGCAGGGACCAAAAAGTAGATCACGCAGATCCAAAAGTTGTTCATAAAGTTGGTCTCGTAGGAACTAAAAAGTAGATCACGCTGATCCAAAAGTTATTCATAAGCTTGGTCTCACATGGACCAATTAGTAGATCACGCAGATCCAAAAGTTATTCATAAGCTTGGTCTCACAGGAACCAATTAGTAGATCACGTAGATCCAAAAGTTGTTCATAAGCTTGGTCTCGCAGGTACCAATTAGTAGATCACGCAGATCCAAAAGTTGTTCATAAAGTTTGTCCCAAAGACAAGTTGTGTTTATACTTGTCGGTTAGGAACTTAGTTGGACATAGCCGGGTATAGCATAGTTTAAAGTTGGTACTTGTGTCTAGCATGTAAAATAGTTATAAAAGTTGTGCATGTATTCTCAGCCCAAAAATGTATATAAAAAGTTTAAAATGGATCTATAAACTCGCCTTAAATAGCAGTTAAAGTATTCCTTGAAAGGAATGAAATGAATGGAAATAAGTGACCGGGATCTCAACGTATCAATATTGTGACTCAATATTGCAGGAAAAAGTACGCAGATATAACGGACATTACAAATGCTAGGTTAACCTCACGAACAATACCCATAACCTCCATAGCTATAACCCATACTTTCCTTAGCTCTATCCCGCTCATAAAACCCGTTTTGAAATGACCCGCTCATGACTTCGTCGTAGTATTTTATGTATAAATAATAATATGTTATAATTCAGTAGGCTTATAACTACCTTTAGTGGTTTGATTCTTGATAAAGAATACTAATAATGAAGTGTAAGAACAAAGATGATAATGGAGATAAAGAAAGAAACACTTTGTAAGTGTGAGAAATAGTGCAAGTTTAATGCTTGCATTCATGAGTATTTATAGCCTAAAATTTCAATATAAAAATACATACTTTATGTACCAAAATTGACTATATGTATACTAGTTTATAATTTTATTTTTAGTCAACATAAGGATGTACTAGTTTATACTTTCCTTTTTTTAATTTTAATTTATTTTTAGCCAACATAAGGATGTATTTGTTTAGGATTCTTTTTAGTCTCATTATTATTATTATTATTATTATTACATTTACTACATGATAAGTATTATTTTCTTTTTACTAATTCATTACATTGAAAATATATATATATATATATATATATATATATATATATATATATATATATATATATATATATATATTCATTTTGAAATATATATTTGAAATATGTATTTAATATTTAGTTTTTCAAAATCAATTATATTTTAAAGTTTATTTTAAAATCGTTTAAATAATAGAAATTATTATAACACGTAACGTTTTTAATTTATATATATATATATATATATATATATATATATATATATATATATATACACATAAAATTGTTCGTGAATCGTCGGAATCATATAAAAGTTAGGTTTAAATTTAGTCAAAAATTTCCGAGTTGTCATAGTTGTAGTGACCCGAACTTTTCCATGTTTATATATATTAATTGAGATTGATATTTATATGATTAAATTTTTCCAACATGTTAAGCAATCAAACTTGTTAAGACTTGATTAATTGAAATATGTTTCATATAGACAATTGACCACCCAAGTTGACCGGCGATTCACGAACGTTAAAACTTGTAAAAACGACATGACGATATATATATGGATATACATATGGTTAACATGAGATTATGATAAGTAAGTATCTCCATAAGTATATTAACAATGAGTTATATACATATAAACAAGACTACTAACTTAAGGATTTCGGAACGAGACATATATGTAACGATTATCGTTGTAACGACATTTAAATGTATATATATCATATTAAGATATATTAATATATCATAATATCATGATAATATAATAATTTAACATCTCATTAGATATAATAAACAATGGGTTAACAACATTAATTGAGATCGTTAACTTAAAGGTTTCAAAACAACACTTACATGTAACGACTAACGATGACTTAACGACTCAGTTAAAATGTATATACATGTAGTGTATTTAGATGTATTAAAATACTTTTGGAAGACTTCAAGACATATATCAAAACACTCATACTTAACGAAAATGGTTACAGTTACTTTTCCATTCTTTTCTTTCATCAAGAATTCTAGTCGTATTCTTACCCGTATTATACACAGCTTCAAAACGTACTTACTATGAGTATATACCAATAGGAACTAGCATGGGATTCCACTCTTGATTATGTAATGTATGACTAATCAATTTTAACTTCTACCATGAGCTAGTCAACTAACTAGAACTCCTTTTAACCCCACTCACCACTCACCAATTACCACTCATCATTCACTCCATTTCACTTTCAATTCTCTTTCTAATTCTCTCTCAACACACTCACACTATTATGAACGTATTTTTCCAGTAGTTAATCATCATCTTCATCAAAAATTACTTCAAGAATCAAGCTATAATCATCATAGGAAGAACACTTCAAGAACACTTCAAAAATCCCTTCAAGTTTACTAATTTACTTCCAAGCTTTCTAATCCATTCCAAGTAATCATCTAAGATCAAGAAACCTTTGTTATATACAGTAGGTTATCTTTCTTATTCAAGGTAATATTCATATTCAAACTTTGATTCAATTTCTATAACTATAAATTATCTTAATTCGAGTAAAAATCTTACTTGAACTTGTTTTTGTGTCATGATCCTACTTCAAGAACTTTCAAGCCATCCAAGATCCTTTGAAGCTAGATCATTTCTTGTCACTTCCAGTAGGTTTACCTACTAAACTTGAGGTAGTAATGATGTTCATAACATCATTCGATTCATATATATAAAACTATCTTATTAGAAGGTTTAAACTCGTAATCACTAGAACATAGTTTAGTTAATTCTAAACTTGTTCGCAAACAAAAGTTAATCCTTCTAACTTGAATTTTAAAATTAACTACACACATGTTCTATATCTATATGATATGCTAACTTAATGATTTAAAACCTGGAAACACGAAAAACACCGTAAAACCGGATTTACGCCGTCGTAGTAACACCGCGGGCTGTTTTGGGTTAGTTAATTAAAAACTATGATAAACTTTGATTTAAAAGTTGTTATTCTGAGAAAATGATTTTTATTATGAACATGAAACTATATCCAAAAATTATGGTTAAACTCAAAGTGGAAGTATGTTTTCTAAAATGGTCATCTAGACGTCGTTCTTTCGACTGAAATGACTACCTTTACAAAAACGACTTGTAACTTATTTTTTCGACTATAAACCTATACTTTTCTGTTTATATTCATAAAATAGAGTTCAATATGAAACCATAGCAATTTGATTCACTCAAAACGGATTTAAAATGAAGAAGTTATGGGTAAAACAAGATTGGATAATTTTTCTCATTTTAGCTACGTGAAAATTGGTAACAAATCTATTCCAACCATAACTTAATCAACTTGTATTGTATATTATGTAATCTTGAGATACCATAGACACATATACAATGTTTCGACCTATCATGTCGACACATCTATATATATTTCGGAACAACCATAGACACTCTATATGTGAATGTTGGAGTTAGCTATACAGGGTTGAGGTTGATTCCAAAATATATATAGTTTGAGTTGTGATCAATACTGAGATACGTACACTGGGTCGTGGATTGATTCAAGATAATATTTATCGATTTATTTCTGTACATCTAACTGTGGACAACTAGTTGTAGGTTACTAACGAGGACAACTGACTTAATAAACATAAAACATCAAAATATATTAAAAGTGTTGTAAATATATTTTAAACATACTTTGATATATATGTATATATTGTTATAGGTTCGTGAATCAACCAGTGGCCAAGTCTTACTCCCCGACGAAGTAAAAATCTGTGAAAGTGAGTTATAGTCCCACTTTTAAAATCTAATATTTTTGGGATGAGAATACATGCAGGTTTTATAAATGATTTACAAAATAGACACAAGTACGTGAAACTACATTCTATGGTTGAATTATCGAAATCGAATATGCCCCTTTTTATTAAGTCTGGTAATCTAAGAATTAGGGAACAGACACCCTAATTGACGCGAATCCTAAAGATAGATCTATTGGGCCTAACAAACCCCATCCAAAGTACCGGATGCTTTAGTACTTCGAAATTTATATCATATCCGAAGGGTGTCCCGGAATGATGGGGATATTCTTATATATATGCATCTTGTTAATGTCGGTTACCAGGTGTTCACCATATGAATGATTTTTATCTCTATGTATGGGATGTGTATTGAAATATGAAATCTTGTGGTCTATTGTTACGATTTGATATATATAGGTTAAACCTATAACTCACCAACATTTTTGTTGACGTTTAAAGCATGTTTATTCTCAGGTGAATACTAAGAGCTTCCACTGTTGCATACTAAAATAAGGACAAGATTTGGAGTCCATGTTTGTATGATATTGTGTAAAAACTGCATTCAAGAAACTGATTTTGATGTAACATATTTGTATTGTAAACCATTATGTAATGGTCGTGTGTAAACAGGATATTTTAGATTATCATTATTTGATAATCTACGTAAAGCTTTTTAAACCTTTATTTATGAAATAAAGGTTATGGTTTGTTTTAAAAATGAATGCAGTCTTTGAAAAACGTCTCATATAGAGGTCAAAACCTCGCAACGAAATCAATTAATATGGAACGTTTTTAATCAATAAGAACGGGACATTTCAGTTGGTATCCGAGCGTTGGTCTTAGAGAACCGGAAAATTTGCATTAGTGTGTCTTATCAAGTTTGTTAGGATGCATTAGTGAGTCTGGACTTCGACCGTGTTTTCTTTAAAAATGATTGCTTAACATTTTTGTTGGAAACTATATATTTTTAACATATGAATATTATGTGATATATTAATCTCTTAACGTGTTTGATATTATGTGATAGATGTCTACCTCTAGAACAAGTCCCATTGACTCACCTAATAATAATGAAGAGTCAAATGTAAATTGGAATGATTCGTGGACTGATTCACAAGTTCCCGAAGAGGAACCGGAAGAAGAGTCGGAACCGGAAGAAGAATCGGAACCGGAAGAAGAATCGGAACCGGAAGAAGAAATAGAACCGGTGGAGGAAATAATAAAACGGTTAAGTAAAAGAGAATCCTCAACCAACCGACCAAGGTTAATTATGGTCAATGGTGTTTCCACCAAGGAAGCAAAATATTGGGAGGATTACCAATTCTCCGATGAATCGGATTCCGACGAGAATTCCGATGATGTTATAGAAATTACCCCAACTGAATTTAAAAAGGCAAAAGAAAATAATAAGGAAAAGGGCATAAAAATAGAGAAATCTAATTCCAACCCCGATGAACTTTATATGTATCGTCAACCCCCGAAGTCCTTAAGTTGTAACAATGACCCGGGAACCTCTAAACCACCAGGTTTTTCTAAACCAATGTGGACAACGACGGCTCGTATTAGGGGAACATCATATATCCCTAGAAACTTGGAAAAACGAACCAAAACCGAACAAGAAGAAACGAGCGAGTCGGAATAAGATAGTTGTATTCGTGTGGTGTAATATATGTAATATAGTGTGCTTATGCTTTATGATATATGTAAAAATTGCTTGTATTAATAAGTATTTTTTTATGAATCTAACTCTTGTCTATTTTACAGTATAAAAACACAAAATGGATAGACAACCCAATATTTTAAGAGACCTACCAGGAGACATGATTGATGAAATCTTGTCTAGAGTCGGTCAGAATTTCTCGGCACAACTATTTAAGGCGAGATCAGTTTGTAAGACATTCGAAGAACGTTCCAAGAATGCCTTGGTTTATAAAAGGCTTTCGTTCGAAAGATGGGGGATATCACATTGGGAAATCCATAAGTTACGATGTGTTTACTTTGACGCATATATTGTGGGGAACCCAAATGCTATTTTACGCAACGGGTTAAGAAATTATTTTGACTCAGTATATCCGAATATAGGACTTCGTGATTTAGAAAAAGCGGCTAACATGCAACATAAAGAAGCATGTTATGCTTACGGGTTAGTAATGTTCGCTTCTCACCAAAGTGAGAACAAGAACATCGGGCTACAACTATTAAACAAAACGTTCCCACAAGTGACGGAGTCGGTAATTGGGGTAAGAAATGAGGTTTTTAGGTTATTACGAGACTGTTGGTCATTACGTAACCCTCGTCCCTTTGACGACGTTACAACACGCTATCTTATCAACGGCCATAACGGTTATGTTCCACAAGACCAAGGATGGGAAGTAGTCCTAGTAAAACCAGAATGCATGACTTGTTTCTGGACGTATGAATTACGTGTCTTTATTGCCTTTGCTGAACGACTTGTGTACTAGCTAGAATTATCTTCACAACTATCTTGTATCAAAGTTATTGTGTGCTATATTTCATGCTTTATGTAAAATAAGCGGTATTGTAAGTTTGTAAAATATTGTATAAAAGTTTGAATGCGAAATATTATTACAATCAGTTTTTCATATAGAATTGTAGTAGTTGAATTGTATATTAGCTACTAAGTATGAACTTAACGGGTAGGTACTACCCGAATTTAAACTTATAAAAAGCTAATATGAAGAAAAAGCTTTTATAAATGAGTTCATATTATGCTACGAAATACTATTAACTACTCTTAATATTCTGTATGATTAACTTGTTCCATTTGACTATTTTGAAGGAAATGGCACCGACTACTCGACACACCGTGAATATGAATGAAGAGGAATTCCGTACTTTTCTAGCTTCAAACATAGCCGCAGTACAGGCTGCGCTACATACCAACAATAACCTTGGATCTGGCAGTACAGGAAATTGTGTAGGATGCACCTACAAAGAATTCACTGCCTGCAAACCTTTGGAATTTGATGGAACCGAAGGACCGATCGGATTGAAACGGTGGACCGAGAAGGTCGAATCGGTGTTTTCCATAAGTAAGTGTACTGAAGAGGACAAAGTGAAGTACGCTACGCATACCTTCACAGGTTCTGCGTTAACATGGTGGAATACCTATCTAGAGCAAGTGGGACAAGATGATGCGTACGCACTACCGTGGTCAGCATTCAAGCACTTGATGAACGAGAAGTACCGTCCCAGAACCGAGGTCAATAAGCTCAAGACAGAACTTAGAGGGTTACGAACCCAAGGATTTGATATTACCACGTACGAAAGACGATTCACAGAATTGTGCTATTGTGTCCGGGAGCATTCGAAGATGAGGAAGAGAAGATCGACGCGTTTGTGAAAGGATTACCGGAAAGAATCCAAGAAGATATAAGTTCACACGAACCCGCCTCCATACAACAGGCATGTAGAATGGCTCACAAACTAGTGAACCAGATTGAAGAAAGAATTAAAGAACAGACTGCTGCAGAGGCCAATGTGAAGCAAGTCAAAAGAAAGTGGGAGGAAAACGGTGATAAGAATCACCAATACAACAACAACAGCAATTACAACAATAATCGCAACAATTATCCCAACAATCGCAACATCAATCGCAACTACAACAAACGGCCCAACAACAACAACAACAACAACAACAACAACTACAACAATCATCCCAACAACAATAATAACCGCAACAACAACAACAATCAGAAGCAGCTATGCCAAAGGTGTGAAAAGTATCACTCGGGGTTCTGTACCAAATTTTGCAACAAGTGTAAAAGAAATGGTCATAGCGCGGCGAAGTGTGAGGTCTACGGACCAGGGGTTAATAGAACGAAAGGAACAAATGGTGTCGGAACGAGTAATGGCGAAGCAAGTAGTGTCGGAGCAAGTTATGCCAATGTAGTTTGTTATAAATGTGGAAAATCTGGCCACATTATTAGAAATTGCCCGAACCAGGAGAACACGAATGGACAAGGCCGCGGAAGAGTTTTCAATATTAATGCGGCAGAGGCACAGGAAGACCCGGAGCTTGTTACGGGTACGTTTCTTATTGACAATAAATCTGCTTACGTTTTATTTGATTCGGGTGTTGATAGAAGCTATATGAGTAGAGATTTTTGTGCTAAATTAAGTTGTCCATTGACGCCTTTGGATAGTAAATTTTTACTCGAATTAGCAAATGGTAAATTAATTTCAGCAGATAATATATGTCGGAATCGAGAAATTAAACTGGTTAGCGAAACATTTAAGATTGATTTGATACCAGTAGAGTTAGGGAGTTTTGATGTGATAATCGGTATGGACTGGTTGAAAGAAGTGAAAGCAGAGATCGTTTGTTACAAAAATGCAATTCGCATTATACGAGAAAAAGGAAAACCCTTAATGGTGTACGGAGAAAAGGGCAACACGAAGCTACATATTATTAGTAATTTGAAGGCACAAAAACTAATAAGAAAAGGTTGCTATGCTGTTCTAGCACACGTCGAGAAAGTACAAAATGAAGAAAAGAGCATCAATGATGTTCCCATTGTAAAAGAATTTCCCGATGTATTTCCGAAAGAATTACCGAGATTACCCCCACAGCGATCCGTTGAATGTCAAATAGTTCTTGTACCAGGAGCTGCACCAATAGCTCGTGCTCCTTACAGACTCGCACCCAGCGAGATGAAAGAACTGCAAAGCCAATTACAAGAACTTTTAGAGCGTGGTTTCATTCGACCAAGCACATCACCGTGGGGAGCTCCTGTTTTGTTTGTCAAGAAGAAAGATGGTACATTCAGGTTGTGTATCGACTACCGAGAGTTGAACAAACTTACCATTAAGAACTGCTACCCACTACCGAGAATCGACGACTTATTTGATCAACTACAAGGCTCGTCTGTTTATTCAAAGATTGACTTACGTTCCGGGTATCATCAAATGCGGGTGAAAGAAGATGATATTCCAAAGACTCCTTTCAGAACACGTTACGGTCATTACGAGTTTATGGTCATGCCGTTTGGTTTAACTAATGCACCAGCTGTGTTCATGGACCTTATGAACCGAGTGTGTGGACCATACCTTGACAAGTTTGTCATTGTTTTCATTGATGACATACTTATTTACTCAAAGAATGACCAAGAACACGGTGAACATTTGAGAAAGGTGTTAGAAGTATTGAGGAAGGAAGAATTGTACGCTAAGTTTTCAAAGTGTCATTTTGGTTGGAAGAAGTTCAATTCCTCGGTCACATAGTGAACAAAGAAGGTATTAAGGTGGATCCGGCAAAGATAGAAACTGTTGAAAAGTGGGAAACCCCGAAAACTCCGAAACACATACGCCAGTTTTTAGGACTAGCTGGTTACTACAGAAGGTTCATCCAAGACTTTTCCAGAATAGCAAAACCCTTGACTGCATTAACGCATAAAGGGAAGAAATTTGAATGCAATGATGAACAAGAGAAAGCGTTTCAGTTATTGAAGAAAAAGCTAACTACGGCACCTATATTGTCATTGCCTGAAGGGAATGATGATTTTGTGATTTATTGTGACGCATCAAAGCAAGGTCTCGGTTGTGTATTAATTCAACGAATGAAGGAGATTGCTTATGCGTCTAGACAATTGAAGATTCACGAACAAAATTATACGACGCATGATTTGGAATTAGGCGCGGTTGTTTTTGCATTAAAGACTTGGAGGCACTACTTATATGGGGTCAAAAGTATTATATATACCGACCACAAAAGTCTTCAACACATATTTAATCAGAAACAACTGAATATGAGGCAGCGTAGGTGGATTGAATTATTGAATGATTACGACTTTGAGATTCGTTACCACCCGGGGAAGGCAAATGTGGTAGCCGATGCCTTGAGCAGGAAGGACAGAGAACCCATTCGAGTAAAATCTATGAATATAATGATTCATAATAACCTTACTACTCAAATAAAGGAGGCGCAACAAGGAGTTTTAAAAGAGGGAAATTTAAAGGATGAAATACCCAAAGGATCGGAGAAACATCTTAATATTCGGGAAGACGGAACCCGGTATAGGGCTGAAAGGATTTGGGTACCAAAATTTGGAGATATGAGAGAAATGGTACTTAGAGAAGCTCATAAAACCCGATACTCAATACATCCTGGAACGGGGAAGATGTACAAGGATCTCAAGAAACATTTTTGGTGGCCGGGTATGAAAGCCGATGTTGCTAAATACGTAGGAGAATGTTTGACGTGTTCTAAGGTCAAAGCTGAGCATCAGAAACCATCAGGTCTACTTCAACAACCCGAAATCCCGGAATAAAAATGGGAAAACATTACCATGGATTTCATCACTAAATTGCCAAGGACTGCAAGTGGTTTTGATACTATTTGGGTAATAGTTGATCGTCTCACCAAATCAGCACATTTCCTGCCAATAAGAGAAGATGACAAGATTGAGAAGTTAGCACGACTGTATTTGAAGGAAGTCGTCTCCAGACATGGAATACCAATCTCTATTATCTCTGATAGGGATGGCAGATTTATTTCAAGATTCTGGCAGACATTACAGCAAGCATTAGGAACTCGTCTAGACATGAGTACTACCTATCATCCACAAACTGATGGGCAGAGCGAAAGGATGATACAAACACTTGAAGAAATGCTACGAGCATGTGTTATTGATTTCGGAAACAGTTGGGATCGACATCTACCATTAGCAAAATTTTCCTACAACAACAGCTACCATTCAAGCATTGAGATGGCGCCGTTTGAAGCACTTTATGGTAGAAAGTGCAGGTCTCCGATTTGTTGGAGTGAAGTGGGGGATAGACAGATTACGGGTCCGGAGATTATACAAGAAACTACCGAGAAGATCATCCAAATTCAACAACGGTTGAAAACCGCCCAAAGTCGACAAAAGAGCTACGCTGACATTAAAAGAAAAGATATAGAATTTGAAATTGGAGAGATGGTCATGCTTAAAGTTGCACCTTGGAAAGGCGTTGTTCGATTTGGTAAACGAGGGAAATTAAATCCAAGGTATATTGGACCATTCAAGATTATTGATCGTGTCGGACCAGTAGCTTACCGACTTGAGTTACCTCAACAACTCGCGGCTGTACATAACACTTTCCACGTCTTGAATTTGAAGAAATGTTTTGCTAAAGAAGATCTCACTATTCCGTTAGATGAAATCCAAATCAACGAAAAACTCCAATTCATCGAAGAACCCGTCGAAATAATGGATCGTGAGGTTAAAAGACTTAAGCAAAACAAGATACCAATTGTTAAGGTTCGATGGAATGCTCGTAGAGGACCCGAGTTCACCTGGGAGCGTGAAGATCAGATGAAGAAGAAATACCCGCATCTATTTCCAGAAGATTCGTCAACACCTTCAACAGCTTAAAATTTCAGGACGAAATTTATTTAACGGGTAGGTACTGTAGTGACCCGAACTTTTCCATGTTTATATATATTAATTGAGATTGATATTTACATGATTAAATTTTTCCAACATGTTAAGCAATCAAACTTGTTAAGACTTGATTAATTGAAATATGTTTCATATAGACAATTGACCACCCAAGTTGACCGGCGATTCACGAACGTTAAAACTTGTAAAAACGACATGACGATATATATATGGATATACATATGGTTAACATGAGATTATGATAAGTAAGTATCTCCATAAGTATATTAACAATGAGTTATAAACATATAAACAAGACTACTAACTTAAGGATTTCGGAACGAGACATATATGTAACGATTATCGTTGTAACGACATTTAAATGTATATATATCATATTAAGATATATTAATATATCATAATATTATGATAATATAATAATTTAACATCTCATTAGATATAATAAACAATGGGTTAACAACATTAATTGAGATCGTTAACTTAAAGGTTTCAAAACAACACTTACATGTAACGACTAACGATGACTTAACGACTCAGTTAAAATGTATATACATGTAGTGTATTTAGATGTATTAAAATACTTTTGGAAGACTTCAAGACATATATCAAAACACTCATACTTAACGAAAATGGTTACAGTTACTTTTCCATTCTTTTCTTTCATCAAGAATTCTAGTCGTATTCTTACCCGTATTATACACAGCTTCAAAACGTACTTACTATGAGTATATACCAATAGGAACTAGCATGGGATTCCACTCTTGATTATGTCATGTATGACTAATCAATTTTAACTTCTACCATGAGCTAGTCAACTAACTAGAACTCCTTTTAACCCCACTCACCAATCACCAATTACCACTCATCATTCACTCCATTTCACTTCCAATTCTCTTTCTAATTCTCTCTCAACACACACACACACACACTATTATGAACGTATTTTTCCAGTAGTTAATCATCATCTTCATCAAAAATCACTTCAAGAATCAAGCTATAATCATCATAGGAAGAACACTTCAAGAACACTTCAAAAATACCTTCAAGTTTACTAATTTACTTCCAAGCTTTCTAATCCATTCCAAGTAATCATCTAAGATCAAGAAACCTTTGTTATATACAGTAGGTTATCTTTCTTATTCAAGGTAATATTCATATTCAAACTTTGATTCAATTTCTATAACTATAAACTATCTTAATTCGAGTAAAAATCTTACTTGAACTTGTTTTTGTGTCATGATCCTACTTCAAGAACTTTCAAGCCATCCAAGATCCTTTGAAGCTAGATCATTTCTTGTCACTTCCAGTAGATTTACCTACTAAACTTGAGGTAGTAATGATGTTCATAACATCATTCAATTCATATATATAAAACTATCTTATTCGAAGGTTTAAACTCGTAATCACTAGAACATAGTTTAGTTAATTCTAAACTTGTTCGCAAACAAAAGTTAATCCTTCTAACTTGACTTTTAAAATTAACTACACACATGTTATATATCTATATGATATGCTAACTTAATAATTTAAAACCTGGAAACACGAAAAACACAATAAAACCGGATTTACGCCGTCGTAGTAACACCGCGGGCTGTTTTGGGTTAGTTAATTAAAAACTATGATAAACTTTGATTTAAAAGTTGTTATTCTGAGAAAATGATTTTTATTATGAACATGAAACTATATCCAAAAATTATGGTTAAACTCAAAGTGGGAGTATGTTTTCTAAAATGGTCATCTAGACATCGTTCTTTCGACTGAAATAACTACCTTTACAAAAATGACTTGTAACTTATTTTTCTAACTATAAACCTATACTTTTCTATTTAGATTCATAAAATAGAGTTCAATATGAAACCATAGCAATTTGATTCACCCAAAACGGATTTAAAATGAAGAAGTTATGGGTAAAACAAGATTGGATAATTTTTCTCATTTTAGCTACGTGAAAATTGGTAACAAATCTATTCCAACCATAACTTAATCAACTTGTATTGTATATTATGTAATCTTGAGATACCATAGACACGTATACAATGTTTCGACCTATCATGTCGACACATCTATATATATTTCGGAACAACCATAGACACTCTATATGTGAATGTTGGAGTTAGCTATACAGGGTTGAGGTTGATTCCAAAATATATATAGTTTGAGTTGTGATCAATACTGAGATACTTATACACTGGGTCGTGGATTGATTCAAGATAATATTTATCGATTTATTTCTGTACATCTAACTGTGGACAACTAGTTGTAGGTTACTAACGAGGACAGCTGACTTAATAAACTTAAAACATCAAAATATATTAAAAGTGTTGTAAATATATTTTAAACATACTTTGATATATATGTATATATTGTTATAGGTTCGTGAATCAACCAGTGGCCAAGTCTTACTTCCCGACGAAGTAAAAATCTGTGAAAGTGAGTTATAGTCCCACTTTTAAAATCTAATATTTTTGGGATGAGAATACATGCAGGTTTTATAAATGATTTACAAAATAGACACAAGTACGTGAAACTACATTCTATGGTTGAATTATCAAAATTGAATATGCCCCTTTTTATTAAGTCTGGTAATCTAAGAATTAGGGAACAGACACCCTAATTGACGCGAATCCTAAAGATAGATCTATTGGGCCTAACAAACCCCATCCAAAGTACTGGATGCTTTAGTACTTCGAAATTTATATCATATCCGAAGGGTGTCCCGGAATGATGAGGATATTCTTATATATATGCATCTTGTTAATGTCGGTTACCAGGTTTTCACCATATGAATGATTTTTATCTCTATGTATGGGATGTGTATTGAAATATGAAATCTTGTGGTCTATTGTTACGATTTGATATATATAGGTTAAACCTATAACTCACCAACATTTTTGTTGACGTTTAAAGCATGTTTATTCTCAGGTGAATACTAAGAGCTTCCACTGTTGCATACTAAAATAAGGACAAGATTTGGAGTCCATGTTTGTATGATATTGTGTAAAAACTGCATTCAAGAAACTGATTTCGATGTAACATATTTGTATTGTAAACCATTATGTAATGGTCGTGTGTAAACAGGATATTTTAGATTATCATTATTTGATAATCTACGTAAAGCTTTTTAAACCTTTATTTATGAAATAAAGGTTATGGTTTGTTTTAAAAATGAATGCAGTCTTTGAAAAACGTCTCATATAGAGGTCAAAACCTCGCAACGAAATCAATTAATATGGAACGTTTTTAATCAATAAGAACGGGACATTTCAATAGTACCTACCCGTTAAAAGAAATTTCGTCCAGAAATTTAGTTGTTGCCATCAATCGGCGTTGTTTGTAAACAGGTGAGGATATTTCCGTTTTATTTGGTCTTCACGTTCCCAGGTATGCTTGGGGCCTTTCGTGAATTCCAACAGATAAAATATTGTTCTGTTTCAAGCGTTTAAATCATACGAATCATAATTTCTATAGGTTCTTCTATGAAGAGCATTTTATCATTAATGCGGAGGTTATCTAAAGGATTAGCAAGAGTGTCATTTGACTGGGTTATCCTCAAAAGAGATGATGGTGCTATACAAGCATTTCAGTAAACTGAACACATGAAATGTGTTATGAATAGTATTGATCTCATTTAAAACCTTGAGCGTTTATGCCACAATATTGGGGCAGATAAGACATAGAGGAGTTCGTGAAAATCACAGTCATTAAATTTGATAGAGATCGTCATTGTTTACAACAAGAATATTGTAATGATGAATATGAGTTGAAAAATAGAGTTTTATCACCTTTGAATAATATGAATAAAATAATTCGATTACTCGAAGAGTACGAGTGAAGCTATCACAAAAGAGTGAAATGAGGTAATAAAGTTTTGTCTTAACTTAAGACGTAGTCATAGTTGACTTTCGGAATTTAAGGGATTTAAAGAAATCTTCGTAAATCTTTATAAGATTTGATTCTACGATAATTAAGGAAATTGGGATTTTCTTTGATTAAATGCGGTAAATTGTCTCGATTGCTGTATCTGGAATTTCGCTATAAATTAGCTTTTTCCGTTCCATTATCTTTATCACTTCTATACTTTCTTCCTCAATTCAAACTTCCAAAAGATTAAGGATATGCTTAATCCAGTTCTGATCCTTGTTATTATATTGACCATATATACAGTCATTCTTCTTTTTCATTTACCACCAAAGGAATTTGTTTTCTTCTACTATTCCCTTGGGGTTATAATGTTTTTAATTCTCCTGTGTCTTTACGTTGAAATACGTATTGATATACACGGTTTGTAATTTCTGTGTTGTTATCGGGCTTTATAATTTCCCTTATATGTCGGAGCTCTATGCTCTTGTTTTCTCTTCTCGACTTTAAGTAAAGCGAGTTATGGTCCAAACTTCGTAGATATGAATTTTGGGATGATCATAATATACTAAGCAGAAAGAAATGTAGTAGCACGATTTGACTTGTTAAATAACCAGAATTACTAATGATAGAACTAGCAAGAATATATGTTCTTGATATGTTCAGAGATCAAGTAGAATGTAAGAGTCGTGTAACATGGCAAATGATGATTATAAAGTTTATGAATCATCATCTTCCATTAAAAATTTAGCATGACTTACTGTAATATAATTACGTTGGCCTGACGTCGTTATATTATACTAACTCATGCTTCAATTCTCAACACTTCTTCAAAACATTTATAATTTAAACTTGAATTTTAAAGAATATAGAAACTAAAACAGTTTTCTTTATGATGTGATAAAGATATCGCAAAGAGATAATTAATTGCGAACAAGAATTGTTATGAAGATATCTTCAGAAATATAGAGGATATTTATAACGAGGGATACGATGATATCTTAGAATTTCTAATATCGAAGGATGGTAAAGAAGATTTATCCGTAAAGGTTTAGAGTCAGGAGCAAGGTATTCGTTTAATAACTTTAGCAGATACTGAATCATTTGGATTCTTTGAAGGCAGGTTTAGTCCTTGTGATTTGTCCATAGCCTCCTTCATAGTTTGCTTGATCCGTTTTCCAGTTCCAAATCTGAGTTTATACCATTCTTTATCATCAAACTTTTGGCCCTTAAGACCTTCTACAATGTTTCCTCCGCATTTAATGCAACCATATTTGAATCGTTGGTTATCAATCCGAGATGGTTTCAAGAAATTTTATTTTTAGATGATTAAACGCTGATTGTAATCGTCAACGGATCTAATGGTTGACGAATAGGCGTTGTTGATATCAAAAGTAATGAATGATAATTTCGGTGGTTTGATGTGATAATTCATCATAGAATACGAATGAATATAATTCATGAATGTAGTGATCTTTAGGAAGATAACACCTGCTAAAGCTTTACTTGGATTCTGATATGTCAAAATCAGGATATATAATTGAATTTGTATGCAAATGGTTGTTCCTTAGTGAACGGATACATATATCTTGTGAATGTAAGTAGTATAGTTACTGACTATTGAATCAGAATTTGTACGATCTAACATATTAATGTGAGATATAAATATTTCTCAGGTATTACCTACCCGTTAAAATATTTTCACAATTAACAGTTTGTACAAAAGAATTTTTAATTACAATCTTTATGAAGATATACGTTCATATATGTATTCTTCAGATATAATTAGATTTAATGAGTTAATATAATATTAAACTCATTTGATTTGCGGTTGTAACGAGAATAAATAATCTTTAAGACTTGAGAGATTACATAATCGTAGGGGAATATTTCTCTAATGAAGTTATGAATCAATACTTCATCGTTCATTGTTAATGATATATCTCGGTATATGATGTTGGTTCTTATGGAATTTGTAGTGACCCGAACTTTTCCATGTTTATATATATTAATTGAGATTGATATTTACATGATTAAATGTTTCCAACATGTTAAGCAATCAAACTTGTTAAGACTTGATTAATTGAAATATGTTTCATATAGACAATTGACCACCCAAGTTGACCGGTGATTCACGAACGTTAAAACTTGTAAAAACTATATGATGACATATATATATATGGATATATATATATATAGTTAACATGATACTATGATAAGTAAACATATCATTAAGTATATTAACAATGAACTACATATGTAAAAACAAGACTACTAACTTAATGATTTTTAAACGAGACATATATGTAACGATTATCGTTGTAAAGACATTTAATGTATATATATCATATTAAGGGATATTCATACATGATAATATAATAATTTAAAATCTCATTTGATATTATAAACATTGGGTTAACAACATTTAACAAGATCGTTAACCTAAAGGTTTCAAAACAACACTTACATGTAACGACTAACGATGACTTAACGACTCAGTTAAAATGTATATACATGTAGTGTTTTAATATGTATTTATACACTTTTGAAAGACTTCAATACACTTATCAAAATACTTCTACTTAACAAAAATGCTTACAATTACATCCTCGTTCAGTTTCATCAACAATTCTACTCGTATGCACCCGTATTCGTACTCGTACAATACACAGCTTTTAGATGTATGTACTATTGGTATATACACTCCAATGATCAGCTCTTAGCAGCCCATGTGAGTCACCTAACACATGTGGGAACCATCATTTGGCAACTAGCATGAAATATCTCATAAAATTACAAAAATATGAGTAATCATTCATGACTTATTTACATGAAAACAAAATTACATATCCTTTATATCTAATCCATACACCAACGACCAAAAACACCTACAAACACTTTAATTCTTCAATTTTCTTCATCTAATTGATCTCTCTCAAGTTCTATCTTCAAGTTCTAAGTGTTCTTCATATATTCTACAAGTTCTAGTTACATAAAATCAAGAATACTTTCAAGTTTGCTAGCTCACTTCCAATCTTGGAAGGTGATCATCCAACCTCAAGAAATCTTTGTTTCTTACAGTAGGTTATCATTCTAATACAAGGTAATAATCATATTCAAACTTTGGTTCAATTTCTATAACTATAACAATCTTATTTCAAGTGATGATCTTACTTGAACTTGTTTTCGTGTCATGATTCTGCTTCAAGAACTTCGAGCCATCCAAGGATCCGTTGAAGCTAGATCCATTTTTCTCTTTTCCAGTAGGTTTATCCAAGGAAATTAAGGTAGTAATGATGTTCATAACATCATTCGATTCATACATATAAAGCTATCTTATTCGAAGGTTTAAACTTGTAATCACTAGAACATAGTTTAGTTAATTCTAAACTTGTTCGCAAACAAAAGTTAATCCTTCTAACTTGACTTTTAAAATCAACTAAACACATGTTCTATATCTATATGATATGCTAACTTAATGATTTAAAACCTGGAAACACGAAAAACACCGTAAAACCGGATTTACGCCGTCGTAGTAACACCGCGGGCTGTTTTGGGTTAGTTAATTAAAAACTATGATAAACTTTGATTTAAAAGTTGTTATTCTGGGAAAATGATTTTTATTATGAACATGAAACTATATCCAAAAATTATGGTTAAACTCAAAGTGGAAGTATGTTTTCTAAAATGGTCATCTAGACGTCGTTCTTTCGACTGAAATGACTACCTTTACAAAAACGACTTGTAACTTATTTTTCCGACTATAAACCTATACTTTTTCTGTTTAGATTCATAAAATATAGTTCAATATGAAACCATAGCAATTTGATTCACTCAAAACGGATTTAAAATGAAGAAGTTATGGGTAAAACAAGATTGGATAATTTTTCTCATTTTAGCTACGTGAAATTTGGTAACAAATCTATTCCAACCATAACTTAATCAACTTGTATTGTATATTATGTAATCTTGAGATATCATAGACACGTATACAATGTTTCGACCTATCATGTCGACACATCTATATATATTTCGGAACAACCATAGACACTCTATATGTGAATGTTGGAGTTAGCTATACAGGGTTGAGGTTGATTCCAAAATATATATAGTTTGAGTTGTGATCAATACTGAGATACGTATACACTGGGTCGTGGATTGATTCAAGATAATATTTATTGATTTATTTCTGTACATCTAACTGTGGACAACTAGTTGTAGGTTACTAACGAGGACAGCTGACTTAATAAACTTAAAACATCAAAATATATTAAAAGTGTTGTAAATATATTTTGAACATACTTTAATATATATGTATATATTGTTATAGGTTCGTGAATCAACCAGTGGCCAAGTCTTACTTCCCGACGAAGTAAAAATCTGTGAAAGTGAGTTATAGTCCCACTTTTAAAATCTAATATTTTTGGGATGAGAATACATGCAGGTTTTATAAATGATTTACAAAATAGACACAAGTACGTGAAACTACATTCTATGGTTGAATTATCGAAATCGAATATGCCCCTTTTTATTAAGTCTGGTAATCTAAGAATTAGGGAACAGACACCCTAATTGACGCGAATCCTAAAGATAGATCTATCGGGCCCAACAAGCCCCATCCAAAGTACCGGATGCTTTAGTACTTCGAAATTTATATCATATCCGAAGGGTGTCCTGGAATGATGGGGATATTCTTATATATGCATCTTGTTAATGTCGGTTACCAGGTGTTCACCATATGAATGATTTTTATCTCTATGTATGGGATGTGTATTGAAATATGAAATCTTGTGGTCTATTATTATGATTTGATATATATAGGTTAAACCTATAACTCACCAACATTTTTGTTGACGTTTTAAGCATGTTTATTCTCAGGTGATTATTAAGAGCTTCCGCTGTCGCATACTTAAATAAGGACGAGATTTGGAGTCCATGCTTGTATGATATTGTGTAAAAACTGCATTCAAGAAACTTATTTTGTTGTAACATATTTGTATTGTAAACCATTATGTAATGGTCGTGTGTAAACAGGATATTTTAGATTATCATTATTTGATAATCTACGTAAAGCTTTTTAAACCTTTATTTATGAAATAAAGGTTATGGTTTGTTTTAAAATGAATGCAGTCCTTAAAAAACGTCTCATATAGAGGTCAAAACCTCGCAACGAAATCAATTAATATGGAACGTTTTTAATCAATAAGAACGGGACATTTCAGTTGGTATCAGAGCGTTGGTCTTAGAGAACCAGAATTTTGCATTAGTGTGTCTTATCGAGTTTGTTAGGATGCATTAGTGAGTCTGGACTTCGACCGTGTTTACTTGAAAAATGATTGCTTAACAAATTTTGTTGGAAACTATATATTTTTAACATGTGAATATTATGTGATATATTAATCTCTTAACGCGTTTGATATTATGTGATAGATGTCTACCTCTAGAACAAGTCCCATTGACTCACCTAATAATAATGAAGAGTCAAATGTAAATTGGAATGATTCGTGGACTGATTCACAAGTTCCCGGAGAGGAACCGGAAGAAGAGTCGGAACCGGAAGAAGAATCGGAACCGGAAGAAGAATCGGAACCGGATGAAGAAATAGAACCGGTGGGGGAAATAATAAAACGGTTAAGTAAAAGAAAATCCTCAACCAACCGACCAAGGTTAAATATGGTCAATGGTGTTTCCGCCAAGGAAGCAAAATATTGGGAGGATTACCAATTCTCCGATGAATCGGATTCCGACGAGAATTCCGATGATGTTATAGAAATTACCCCAACTGAATTTAAAAAGGCAAAAGAAAATAATAAGGGAAAGGGCATAAAAATAGAGAAATCTAATTCCAACCCCGATGAACTTTATATGTATCGTCAACCCCCGAAGTCCTTAAGTTGTAACAATGACCCGGGAACCTCTAAACCACCAGGTTTTTCTAAACCAATGTGGAAAACGACGGCTTGTATTAGGGGAACATCATATATCCCTAGAAACTTGGCAAAACGAATCAAAACTGAAGAAGAAGAAACAAGCGAGTCGGAATAAGATAGTTGTATTCGTGTGGTGTAATATATGTAATATAGTGTGCTTATGCTTTATGATATATGTAAAAATTGCTTGTATTAATAAGTATTTTTTTTTTGTGAATCTAACTCTTGTCTATTTTACAGTATAAAAACACAAAATGGATAGACAACCCAATATTTTAAGAGACCTACCCGGAGACATGATTGATGAAATCTTGTCTAGAGTCGGTCAGAATTCTTCAGCACAACTATTTAAGGCGAGATCAGTTTGTAAGACATTCGAAGAACGTTCCAAGAATGTCTTGGTTTATAAGAGACTTTCGTTTGAAAGATGGGGGATATCACATTGGGAAACCCATAAGTTACGATGTGTTTACTTTGACGCATATATTGCGGGGAACCCAAATGCTATTTTACGCAACGGGTTAAGAAATTATTTTGACTCAATATATCCGAATATTGGACTTCGTGATTTAGAAAAAGCGGCTAACATGCAACATAAAGAAGCATGTTATGATTACGGATTAGTAATGTTCGCTTCTCACCAAAGTGAGAACAAGAACATCGGGCTACAACTATTAAACAAAACGTTTCCACAAGTGACGGAGTCGGTAATTGGGGTAAGAAATGAGGTTTTTAGATTGTTACGGGACTGTTGGACATTATGTAACCCTCGTCCCTTTGACGACGTTACAACACGCTGTCTTATCAACGACCGTAACGGTTATGTTCCACAAGACCAAGGATGGGAAGTAATCCTAGTAAAACCAGAATGCATGACTTATTTCTGGACGTATGAATTACGTGTCTTTATTGCCTTTGCTGAACGACTTGTGTACTAGCTAGAATTATCTTCACAACTATCTTGTATCAAAGTTATTGTGTGCTATATTTCATGCTTTATGTAAAATAAGCGGTATTGTAAGTTTGTAAAATATTGTATAAAAGTTTGAATGCGAAATATTATTATAATCAGTTTTTCATATAGAATTGTAGTAGTTGAATTGTATATTAGCTACTAAGTATGAACTTAACGGGTAGGTACTACCCGAATTTAAACTTATAAAACGCTAATATGAAGAAAAAGCTTTTATAAATGAGTTCATATTATGCTACGAAATACTATTAACTACTCTTAATATTCTGTATGATTAACTTGTTCCATTTGACTATTTTGAAGGAAATGGCACCGACTACTCGACACACCGTGAATATGAATGAAGAGGAATTCCGTACTTTTCTAGCTTCAAACATAGCCGCAGTACAGGCTGCGCTACATACCAACAATAACCTTGGATCTAGCAGTACAGGAAATCGTGTAGGATGCACCTACAAAGAATTCACTGCCTGCAAACCTTTGGAATTTGATGGAACCGAAGGACCGATCGGATTGAAACGGTGGACCGAGAAGGTCGAATTGGTGTTTGCCATAAGTAAGTGTACTGAAGAGGACAAAGTGAAGTACGCTACGCATACCTTCACAGGTTCTGCATTAACATGGTGGAATACCTATCTAGAGCAAGTGGGACAAGACGATGCGTACGCACTACCGTGGTCAGCATTCAAGCACTTGATGAACGAGAAGTACCGTCCCAGAACCGAGGTCAATAAGCTCAAGACAGAACTTAGAGGGTTACGAACCCAAGGATTTGATATTACCACGTACGAAAGACGATTCACAGAATTGTGCCTATTGTGTCCGGGAGCATTCGAAGATGAGGAAGAGAAGATCGACGCGTTTGTGAAAGGATTACCGTAAAGAATCCAAGAAGATATAAGTTCACACGAGCCCGCCTCTATACAACAGGCATGTAGAATGGCTCACAAATTAGTGAACCAGATTGAAGAAAGAATTAAAGAACAGACTGCTGAAGAGGCCAATGTGAAGCAAGTCAAAAGAAAGTGGGTGGAAAACGGTGATAAGAATCACCAATACAACAACAACAGCAATTACAACAATAATCGCAACAATTATCCCAACAATCGCAACATCAATCGCAACTACAACAAATGGCCCAACAACAACAACAACAACAACAGCAACAACAGCAGCAACTACAACAATCATCCCAACAACAATAATAACCGCAACAACAACAACAACAACAATCAGAAGCAGCTATGCCAAAGGTGTGAAAAGTATCACTCGGGGTTTTGCACCAAATTTTGCAACAAGTGTAAAAGAAATGGTCATAGCGCGGCTAAGTGTGAGGTCTACGGACCAGGGGTTAATAGAACGAAAGGAACAAATGGTGTCGGAACGAGTAATGGCGGAGCAAGTAGTGTCGGAGCAAGTTATGCCAATGTAGTTTGTTATAAATGTGGAAAACCGGGCCACATTATTAGAAATTGCCCGAAACAGGAGAACATGAATGGACAAGGCCGCGGAAGAGTTTTCAATATTAATGCGGCAGAGGCACAGGAAGACCCGAAGCTTGTTACCGGTACGTTTCTTATTGACAATAAATCTGCTTACGTTTTATTTGATTCGGGTGCGGATAGAAGCTATATGAGTAGAGATTTTTGTGCTAAATTAAGTTGTCCATTGACGCCTTTGGATAGTAAATTTTTACTCGAATTAGCAAATGGTAAATTAATTTCAGCAGATAATATATGTCGGAATCGAGAAATTAAACTGGTTAGCGAAACATTTAAGATTGATTTGATACCAGTAGAGTTAGGGAGTTTTGATGTGATAATCGGTATGGACTGGTTGAAAGAAGTGAAAGCAGAGATCGTTTGTTACAAAAATGAAATTCGCATTATACGAGAAAAAGGAAAACCCTTAATGGTGTACGGAGAAAAGGGCAACACGAAGCTACATCTTATTAGTAATTTGAAGCCACAAAAACTAATAAGAAAAGGTTGCTATGCTGTTCTAGCACACGTCGAGAAAGTACAAACTGAAGAAAAGAGCATCAATGATGTTCCCATTGCAAAAGAATTTCCCGATGTATTTCCAAAAGAATTACCGGGATTACCCCCACATCGATCCGTTGAATTTCAAATAGATCTTGTACCAGGAGCTGCACCAATAGCTCGTGCTCCTTACAGACTCGCACCCAGCGAGATGAAAGAACTGCAAAGCCAATTACAAGAACTTTTAGAGCGTGGTTTCATTCGACCAAGCACATCACCGTGGGGAGCTCCTGTTTTGTTTGTCAAGAAGAAAGATGGTACATTCAGGTTGTGTATCGACTACCGAGAGTTGAACAAACTTACCATCAAGAACCACTACCCACTACCGAGAATTGATGACTTATTTGATCAACTACAAGGCTCGTCTGTTTATTCAAAGATTGACTTACGTTCCGGGTATCATCAAATGCGGGTGAAAGAAGATGATATTCCAAAGACTGCTTTCAGAACACGTTACGGTCATTACGAGTTTATGGTCATGCCGTTTGGTTTAACTAATGCACCAGCTGTGTTCATGGACCTTATGAACCGAGTGTGTGGACCATACCTTGACAAGTTTGTCATTGTTTTCATTGATGACATACTTATTTACTCAAAGAATGACCAAGAACACGGTGAACATTTGAGAAAGGTGTTAGAAGTATTGAGGAAGGAAGAATTGTACGCTAAGTTTTCAAAGTGTGCATTTTGGTTGGAAGAAGTTCAATTCCTCGGTCACATAGTGAACAAAGAAGGTATTAAGGTGGATCCGGCAAAGATAGAAACTGTTGAAAAGTGGGAAACCCCGAAAACTCCGAAACACATACGCCAGTTTTTAGGACTAGCTGGTTACTACAGAAGGTTCATCCAAGACTTTTCCAGAATAGCAAAACCCTTGACTGCATTAACGCATAAAGGGAAGAAATTTGAATGGAATGATGAACAAGAGAAAGCGTTTCAGTTATTGAAGAAAAAGCTAACTACGGCACCTATATTGTCATTGCCTGAAGGGAATGATGATTTTGTGATTTATTGTGACGCATCAAAGCAAGGTCTCGGTTGTGTAATAATGCAACGAACGAAGGTGATTGCTTATGCGTCTAGACAATTGAAGATTCACGAACAAAATTATACGACGCATGATTTGGAATTAGGCGCGGTTGTTTTTGCATTAAAGACTTGGAGGCACTACTTATATGGGGTCAAAAGTATTATATATACCGACCACAAAAGTCTTCAACACATATTTAATCAGAAACAACTGAATATGAGGCAGCGTAGGTGGATTGAATTGTTGAATGATTACGACTTTGAGATTCGTTACCACCCGGGGAAGGCAAATGTGGTAGCCGATGCCTTGAGCAGGAAGGACAGAGAACACATTCGAGTAAAATCTATGAATATAATGATTCATAATAACCTTACTACTCAAATAAAGGAGACGCAACAAGGAGTTTTAAAAGAGGGAAATTTAAAGGATGAAATACCCAAAGGATCGGAGAAGCATCTTAATATTCAGGAAGACGGAACCCGGTATAGGGCTGAAAGGATTTGGGTACCAAAATTTGGAGATATGAGAGAAATGGTACTTAGAGAAGCTCATAAAACCAGATACTCAATACATCCTGGAACGGGGAAGATGTACAAGGATCTCAAGAAACATTTTTGGTGGCCGGGTATGAAAGCCGATATTGCTAAATACGTAGGAGAATGTTTGACGTGTTCTAAGGTCAAAGCTGAGCATCAGAAACCATCAGGTCTACTTCAACAACCCGAAATCCCAGAATGGAAATGGGAAAACATTACCATGGATTTCATCACTAAATTGCCAAGGACTGCAAGTGGTTTTGATACTATTTGGGTAATAGTTGATCGTCTCACCAAATCAGCACACTTCCTGCCAATAAGAGAAGATGACAAGATGGAGAAGTTAGCACGACTGTATTTGAAGGAAGTCGTCTCCAGACATGGAATACCAATCTCTATTATCTCTGATAAGGATGGCAGATTTATTTCAAGATTCTGGCAGACATTACAGCAAGCATTGGGAACTCGTCTAGACATGAGTACTGCCTATCATCCACAAACTGATGGGCAGAGCGAAAGGACTATACAAACGCTTGAAGACATGCTACGAGCATGTGTTATTGATTTCAGAAACAGTTGGGATCGATATCTACCGTTAGCAGAATTTTCCTACAACAACAGCTACCATTCAAGCATTGAGATGGCGCCGTTTGAAGCACTTTATGGTAGAAAGTGTAGGTCTCCGATTTGTTGGAGTGAAGTGGGGGATAGACAGATTACGGGTCCGGAGATTATACAAGAAACTACCGAGAAGATCATCCAAATTCAACAACGGTTGAAAACCGCCCAAAGTCGACAAAAGAGCTACGCTGACATTAAAAGAAAAGATATAGAATTTGAAATTGGAGAGATGGTCATGCTTAAAGTTGCACCTTGGAAAGGCGTTGTTCGATTTGGTAAACGAGGGAAATTAAATCCAAGGTATATTGGACCATTCAAGATTATTGATCGTGTCGGACCAGTAGCTTACCGACTTGATTTACCTTAACAACTCGCGGCTGTACATAACACTTTCCACTTCTCGAATTTGAAGAAATGTTTTGCTAAAGAAGATCTCACTATTCCGTTAGATGAAATCCAAATCAACGAAAAACTTCAATTCATCGAAGAACCCGTCGAAATAATGGATCGTGAGGTTAAAAGACTTAAGCAAAACAAGATACCAATTGTTAAGGCTCGATGGAATGCTCGTAGAGGACCTAAGTTCACCTGGGAGTGTGAAGATCAGATAAAGAAGAAATACCCGCATCTATTTCCAGAAGATTCGTGAACACCTTCAACAGCTTAAAATTTCGGGACGAAATTTATTTAACGGGTAGGTACTGTAGTGACCCGAACTTTTCCATGTTTATATATATTAATTGAGATTGATATTTACATGATTAAATGTTTCCAACATGTTAAGCAATCAAACTTGTTAAGACTTGATTAATTGAAATATGTTTCATATAGACAATTGACCACCCAAGTTGACCGGTGATTCACGAACGTTAAAACTTGTAAAAACTATATGATGACATATATATATGGATATATATATAGTTAACATGATACTATGATAAGTAAACATATCATTAAGTATATTAACAATGAACTACATATGTAAAAACAAGACTACTAACTTAATGATTTTTAAACGAGACATATATGTAACGATTATCGTTGTAAAGACATTTAATGTATATATATCATATTAAGGGATATTCATACATGATAATATCATGATAATATAATAATTTAAAATCTCATTTGATATTATAAATATTGGGTTAACAACATTTAACAAGATCGTTAACCTAAAGGTTTCAAAACAACACTTACATGTAACGACTAACGATGACTTAACGACTCAGTTAAAATGTATATACATGTAGTGTTTTAATATGTATTTATACACTTTTGAAAGACTTCAATACACTTATCAAAATACTTCTACTTAACAAAAATGCTTACAATTACATCCTCGTTCAGTTTCATCAACAATTCTACTCGTATGCACCCGTATTCGTACTCGTACAATACACAGCTTTTAGATGTATGTACTATTGGTATATACACTCCAATGATCAGCTCTTAGAAGCCCATGTGAGTCACCTAACACATGTGGGAACCATCATTTGGCAACTAGCATGAAATATCTCATAAAATTACAAAAATATGAGTAATCATTCATGACTTATTTACATGAAAACAAAATTACATATCCTTTATATCTAATCCATACACCAACGACCAAAAACACCTACAAACACTTTCATTCTTCAATTTTCTTCATCTAATTGATCTCTCTCAAGTTCTATCTTCAAGTTCTAAGTGTTCTTCATATATTCTACAAGTTCTAGTTACATAAAATCAAGAATACTTTCAAGTTTGCTAGCTCACTTCCAATCTTGGAAGGTGATCATCCAACCTCAAGAAATCTTTGTTTCTTACAGTAGGTTATCATTCTAATACAAGGTAATAATCATATTCAAACTTTGGTTCAATTTCTATAACTATAACAATCTTATTTCAAGTGATGATCTTACTTGAACTTGTTTTCGTGTCATGATTCTGCTTCAAGAACTTCGAGCCATCCAAGGATCCGTTGAAGCTAGATCCATTTTTCTCTTTTCCAGTAGGTTTATCCAAGGAACTTAAGGTAGTAATGATGTTCATAACATCATTCGATTCATACATATAAAGCTATCTTAATCGAAGGTTTAAACTTGTAATCACTAGAACATAGTTTAGTTAATTCTAAACTTGTTCGCAAACAAAAGTTAATCCTTCTAACTTGACTTTTAAAATCAAATAAACACATGTTCTATATCTATATGATATGCTAACTTAATGATTTAAAACCTGGAAACACGAAAAACACCGTAAAACCGGATTTACGCCGTCGTAGTAACACCGCGGGCTGTTTTGGGTTAGTTAATTAAAAACTATGATAAACTTTGATTTAAAAGTTGTTATTCTGGGAAAATGATTTTTATTATGAACATGAAACTATATCCAAAAATTATGGTTAAACTCAAAGTGGAAGTATGTTTTCTAAAATGGTCATCTAGACGTCGTTCTTTCGACTGAAATGACTACCTTTACAAAAACGACTTGTAACTTATTTTTCAGACTATAAACCTATACTTTTTCTGTTTAGATTCATAAAATATAGTTCAATATGAAACCATAGCAATTTGATTCACTCAAAACGGATTTAAAATGAAGAAGTTATGGGTAAAACAAGATTGGATAATTTTTCTCATTTTAGCTACGTGAAATTTGGTAACAAATCTATTCCAACCATAACTTAATCAACTTGTATTGTATATTATGTAATCTTGAGATACCATAGACACGTATACAATGTTTCAACCTATCATGTCGACACATCTATATATATTTCGGAACAACCATAGACACTCTATATGTGAATGTTGGAGTTAGCTATACAGGGTTGAGGTTGATTTCAAAATATATATAGTTTGAGTTATGATCAATACTGAGATACGTATACACTGGGTCGTGGATTGATTCAAGATAATATTTATTGATTTATTTCTGTACATCTAACTGTGGACAACTAGTTGTAGGTTACTAACGAGGACAGCTGACTTAATAAACTTAAAACATCAAAATATATTAAAAGTGTTGTAAATATATTTTGAATATACTTTGATATATATGTATATATTGTTATAGGTTCGTGAATCAACCAGTGGCCAAGTCTTACTTCCCGACGAAGTAAAAATCTGTGAAAGTGAGTTATAGTCCCACTTTTAAAATCTAATATTTTTGGGATGAGAATACATGCAGGTTTTATAAATGATTTACAAAATAGACACAAGTACGTGAAACTACATTCTATGGTTGAATTATCGAAATCGAATATGCCCCTTTTTATTAAGTCTGGTAATCTAAGAATTAGGGAACAGACACCCTAATTGACGCGAATCCTAAAGATAGATCTATCGGGCCCAACAAGCCCCATCCAAAGTACCGGATGCTTTAGTACTTCGAAATTTATATCATATCCGAAGGGTGTCCCGGAATGATGGGGATATTCTTATATATGCATCTTGTTAATGTCGGTTACCAGGTGTTCACCATATGAATGATTTTTATCTCTATGTATGGGATGTGTATTGAAATATGAAATCTTGTGGTCTATTATTATGATTTGATATATATAGGTTAAACCTATAACTCACCAACATTTTTGTTGACGTTTTAAGCATGTTTATTCTCAGGTAATTATTAAGAGCTTCCGCTGTCGCATACTTAAATAAGGACGAGATTTGGAGTCCATGCTTGTATGATATTGTGTAAAAATGCATTCAAGAAACTTATTTTGTTGTAACATATTTGTATTGTAAACCATTATGTAATGGTCGTGTGTAAACAGGATATTTTAGATTATCATTATTTGATAATCTACGTAAAGCTTTTTAAACCTTTATTGATGAAATAAAGGTTATGGTTTGTTTTAAAATGAATGCAGTCCTTGAAAAACGTCTCATATAGAGGTCAAAACCTCGCAACGAAATCAATTAATATGGAACGTTTTTAATCAATAAGAACGGGACATTTCAGAATTCTTGTGAACTTTACAAGGCATAAATAATGTTTTCTAAAGAGTTTCGAGTAAGTATAAAATCAAACATGTGTTTGAATAATGCACTTGGTTTATTATGAAATGGAGTTTATTGTGCTGAAGCAGTGATTAACGATTGTTAAGTTATTAACGAAGGATGTACATTATAGCATATTAGTGATATGAATTAACCAAATAGTACATACTAGTTAAGATTCACACGTAATAGCTTAGTACAAAAAGATTTATTATTGTTTTAAAGCATATATATATATATATATATATATATATATATATATATATATATATATATATATATATATATATATATATATATATATATATATATATATATATATATATATATATATATATATATATATAAGTATACATATATAATCTTTAGGAAGAATGAGTCAATACATCTTAACTCATTATTACTAATATTCCTTGGTATCTATGTGCGTATGATGTTGATATCCGATGTACCGAATGTGATGTTGAGGCGTGGGATGCGGATATTATTGTTGATGAAGCTGGTGATGTTGATGGTGATGCTGATGGTACTGGTAGTGATGGTTATGCTGCTGGTGCTGCTGCTGGTGTTCGTAGGTTTTGCACCATATTTTCTAAAGCCACTACTCGAGCGCGAAGCTCGTTGACTTCTTCTCTTACTCCAGGATAATTGGCGGTTCGGACTAGCGGATGAATAAGATCTAGAATTCTAGATATTATATATTCGTGATGGGATATCCTGGAAATGAGGGTGAAAATAGTGTTTCGGATTGGTTCGCTGGTAAGTGCTTCAGGTTCTTCGCCAATAGGGCAATTTGATGAGTGGAAAGGATCTCCTTCTTCACTTCTCCATTGATTAAGTCGACTACGAACCCATCCCCAATTCATCCAGAATAGATGATGGCTGATTGGTTCATTTGTTCCGGTTACGCTGCCATTGGAGCTCGAGTAGTTCGAAGAATCCATATTATGTGTTTGAAATTAGGGTTTGATATGAAATGGGTGTTGAATATTGTATGATATATTCGTCTCCTTGTATACGTATATATAGCAAAAAGATTTCTGTAATTTACGGAGGAAATTTAGGAAAAGTGTTAGACAAAGTCTATTGGGATAGATATGATAAGATATGATAAGATATGATTTGTCTATACTCCAATAATTGCAGTATGACGTGTTGAGATCATAAAATGATAAGTATGTAATCTAATAATCTTTCGATTAAAGACTTTCAATTCGTATACTGTGATAACCCAATGACATTTTCTGGTTCGCAAACCGATGCATAAAGGCATAAGGCATATAGGTACGTGATATATAACAGGGAGTTATATACGTTTGAGTATGAATAGTAACAATTATAGGAGTTTCAAAAATCATGGATAATGTTTCATGTAATACATATGTAATACACAAAACCATGATAAATGACATAGGAATGTCAAGAATTTCAGAAATCATGGTGTTGCATTTAAATGCGGTGGCGAAATTGGATAGTACTTAGGAAAGTGAGCAGAATTCTTACGTTGGCTCGGCATTCTAAGATAAGTAAAGTTTCTAAAGTATAGTGTAGCATTTAACAGTTAAAGGCAACAAGTAAAGGCACTATGGTTAAGGAAAGTTGTAGTCCTACATTGCTAAGGTACCTAATTGTATAAGGTACACATAAAATGCAATCCTGGTTCTCTACAACAAACTGCTCTGATACCAATCTGTAATGTCCTCTAGATAGGGCCTGGGAGAATAACGTCACTAATTATATCAAATCACAGTTGTATAAACGAGAACGACTCTATATGAGACGTTTTATTGAGTTTTGCAGCGGAAGATAAATAGATTACATTGTATTTAATGAACAACGCATTAAATGTCTTTAATTGATATGATATGAAATGAAGACTCCAAGCATGGCAAGCAATCATCATTAAAGAAGCAGATATATAGCGGAAGCTATATTTAAGTACCTGAGGATAAACATGCTTTAAAGTGTCAACACGAGGTTGAGTGAGTTCATAGGTTTGTCATAATAATGATTTCAGTAATAGTGTTAGATCACAAGATTTTTGTTCATAAGCTTGGTCTCGCAGGGACCAATTAGTAGATCTCGCAGATCCAAAAGTTGTTCATAAAGTTGGTCTCGCAGGGACCAAAAAGTAGATCACGCAGATCCAAAAGTTGTTCATAAAGTTGGTCTCGCAGGGACCAAAAAGTAGATCACGCAGATCCAAAAGTTATTCATAAGCTTGGTCTCACATGGACCAATTAGTAGATCACGTAGATCCAAAAGTTATTCATAAGCTTGGTCTCGCAGGGACCAATTAGTAGATCACGTAGATCCAAAAGTTGTTCATAAGCTTGGTCTTGCGGGGACCAATTAGTAGATCACGCAGATCCAAAAGTTGTTCATAAAGTTTGCCCCAAAGACAAGTTGTGTTTATACTTTTCGGTTAGGAACTTAGTCAGACATAGCCGGGTATAGCATAGTTTAAAGTTGGTACTTGTGTCTAGCGTGTAAAACAGTTATAAAAGTTGTGCATGTATTCTCAGCCCAAAAATGTATATAAAAAGTTTAAAAGGGATCTATAAACTCACCTTAAATAGTAGTTGGAGTATTCCTTGAAAGGAATGAAATGAATGGAAGTAAGTGACAGGGATCTCAACGTATCAATATTGTGACTCAATGTTGCAGGAAAAAGTACGCAGATATAACGGACATTACAAATGCTAGGTTGACCTCACGAATAATACCCATAACCTCCATAGCTATAACCCATACTTTCCTTAGCTCTATCCCGCTCATAAAACCCATTTTGAAATGACCCGCTCATGACTTCGTCGTAGTATTTTATGTATAAATAATAATATGTTATAATTCAGTAGGCTTATAACTACCTTTAGTGGTTTGATTCTTGATTAAGAATACTAATAATGAAGTGTAAGAACAAAGATGATAATGGAGAGAAAGAAAGAAACACTTTGTAAGTGTGAGAAATGGTGCAAGTTTAATGCTTGCATTCATGAGTATTTATAGCCTAAAATTTCAATATAAAAATACATACTTTATGTATCAAAATTGACTATATGTATACTAGTTTATAATTTTATTTTTAGTCAACATAAGGATGTACTAGTTTATACTTTCCTTTTTTTTAATTTTTATTTATTTTTAGTCAACATAAGGATGTATTTGTTTAGGATTCTTTTTAGTCTCATTATTATTATTATTATTATTATTATTATTATTATTATTATTATTATTATTATTATTATTATTATTATTATTATTATTATTATTATTATTATTATTATTATTATTATTATTATTACACATTTACTACATGATAAGTATTATTTTCTTTTTAAAAATTCATTACATTGAAAATATATATATATATATATATATATATATATATATATATATATATATATATATATATATATATATATATATTCATTTTGAAATATATATTTGAAATATTTATTTAATATTTAGTTTTTCAAAATCAATTATATTTTAAAGTTTATTTTAAAATCGTTTAAATAATAGAAATTATTATAACACGTAACGTTTTTAATTAATATATATATATATATATATATATATATATATATATATATATATATATATATATATATATATACATAAAATTGTTCGTGAATCGTCGGAATCATATAAAAGTTAGGTTTAAATTTAGTCGGAAATTTCCGGGTTGTCATACTATCCACAAGTACTATAAAGTTTCCACCACTATGGCAATGATTAACCACTACCGATGTTACACCGGTGTTCCTTACTATCTATCACTTCTTGTTACTACTACCATTACTCTAGGTGAGTATCGTCATCACTACTTATCACTACGGTTGCGTACTACTCGTTATCATAATTCGTTACTCTTTTCATACCCAAGGACATTATTGTTCGACTTGAACCGCATTGACGTGAACAACCATTTATACACTTCCCTTGGGAAACGCTTCTTCAGAGTTGCACTGATTCTTTCGATTCAATACGAGTCACGTTTGAGACGTCGTTACACTTTGTTCATTTTAAATCTTCACGATTACACGAACTTGATTCTATGGAGTGATGTGGGAATGGAGGTATGAGTTAACGTAATATAACGACACTCGATCAATGTGGTTATATTATGGTAAGTCATACCAAAGTTCTAATGACTCGTGATGGTGATTGGACTCAATCAACCTAATCACCACCATGTGCCATGTATATGACTTCATTTTTCTTGTTTGACATCCGAAAACTCCGAGAATATTGATAACAACCATACCAAGGAAACACCTTTGATTATTGCCAAACCATATTTATGCTTCCGAATGAATGACAAATTCTTTCAACTTCAAACATACATTATACGTGTATACTATCTCGTCTTCGCGCAATTTTATCGACGAACTACAAATGCTTGACATGCTCACATCGAGGCAAAAACTTCTCTCGCATTACACTCATACTTTCGGTTAAGTAAATCTTCTATCTGAATTCTCAACGGAGAGAGAGAGACTCTTCGCATTATACTAGTTTTCATCACAAGGGTGAATAATCCTAACGAACGTTATCAGAAACCGATAAGAAACTTGTTCTAAAAAACGTTTTCAGGTCCTAACAAACTTGTTCAAATATATCTTAAGGAAATGTACCTCGTTTCGGACCAAGATGCTCATTTCACTTCTAGACTTACAAAAAGACTTGGGAACGCGGTTAGACATGAGTACCGCGTATCATCCACAAACCGACGGACCAAGTGAATGTACGATTCAAACCTTGGAAAAACATATCACGAACTTGTATTGTTGCCTTTAATTGATTCCTCTTACAATGATAGTTACCACACTAGTATTAACGCCACACCTTTCGAAACTTTACATATCCGCAAATGTCATTTTCTTATTTGTTGGACCGAAGTAGGTGACAAGCAAACCACCGGACCCGAACTCATTCATGAAATACCCGTTAAGATCGTTCAAATCCTAGAAAGGCTCAAGACGGCCGTAGTCGCCAAAAGAACTATACCGATGTTAGACGTAAACCTCTTGAATTCCACGTGGGTAACCGCGTAATGTTAAAAGTTGCACCTTGAAAAGGTGTAATCCGTTTCGGGAAATGTAGAAAGCTAAATCCAAAATATTTTGATCCTTTTGAAATCTTGGGGCGTATTGGACCCGTTGCTTACCGTTTCGAACTCCCAACTCGATCGAATCCCGTTCATCCTACATTCCACGTATCAAACTTAAAGAAGTGTCTTGCGAAACCAGAACTTGTTATCTTTTTCGATGAGCTTACTATCGATGACAAATTCACTTCCTAGGAGAACTGGCTGAAATTATGAATCATGAAACCAAACACTAAAACAACGTAAAATCCCGACTGTCGAAGTTCATCGGAATGCCCAAGGAAGTACCTTCACTCATTCGTAGAATTGACAACGCAAGATTTCGAGGAAGAAAAAACGACTACTACTTCCAACTAAATTTCGATACAAAATTTCTTTTAAGATGTAGGTAATGTAACATCCCGTCTTTTTCCGTTAAATTATTTTAACGCCCGTCTTTTTTCTTTTTTTTTGATAATATCTTTCGTTATCTAAATTCGTATCCCCCGTTAATAAGTGCTTCCAATATTTTCTTTATTTAATTTTAACATCTCTCGTTACTCTAGCGTATTTAAATAATTCATTTGGTTAATTTCTGCACCCGCTTTCAAACTCAAGGGACCAAAGTCGCCAAGGGATCAAACTAGTGACTAGGTCAACTAGTCAAGTCCCTCCTCCTCCACTCATTTCATTTCACCTCCCACTTCCATTTTTGATACTTCCATTTTTACTCTCAAACACCCAATTCACCAATTCATCATCCAAATCCAATCTAGCAATCAAACATCAAAACAAATTACATATTTGTGATCCTTGCATCATCCTCTTCAATTTGGTACCAATTTCACTACTTGGGGTAAAGTTTCTAAAAACTCTAAATTTCTCTAATACATTTTATAGACTTGAAATAGTGTTAGTTAGTGTCTATGGCTCGTTTATAACATGAATATGTGATTAGTTTGCCTGTTCTTGATGTTTTGAGTAACTAGCATGAACACTTGAAATGAGTTAGTTTAATCCTTGATTTTGGTTGAGTAAATATTGTTTAAATGTTAAAGCTCATGTATTAAATGTGTTACTAGCATCATTAGCTTCGTTTTGGTATGTAGGTTGATTTAGAAAAACTCCATTTACAAAATTGTTGAATTCATGATTTTTGATTAGGGTTTGATGAACTTTAAAATAAACTTTTGATTCTTTGAATGCTATGAAATGTTGTTAGTAAGTATTTAGTTGCATTGTATGTGTAATTACCTTCAAAACGGCGTATTATATGTGTGTATTAAGTTCCCGAATCATCTTATGCATTTTATGAACTTGAAACTTTGATAATGAGCTTTAAATGATCATTCGATGAGAATTCAGTAATTGAAAATGATGTTTTTGTTTGATGAAATATGTTTAGTTGTATTCCTCGTTAAATTACCTTTCCAACGATATAAGATACGTATTTTGAATGTTTACGGTTCATTAGTTGTGTTTGAAAGAAGCTTGGTTCGTGCGCTTGAAAATTCAGCAACAACTCCTGAAACCAGGGGCCTGGCTATAGCGAGCTCTGGTGTGCACAAAATCTCGCTATATCGAGAATATTTCTGTCCCAAATTTTTTTTTTTTTGATTTTTCAAGTTTCCCGCTTACTCGCAACTCCGTTTAACATGAAATTTTGCCAACATACTTATATATGACTACGTTTATATGTGCAATAGTCGGATACCCGACCCGACCCTATTGACTTTGACTTTGACTTTGACCAAGTTTGACTTTTAGTCAAACTTAACCAAACACTTATGCAATCGTTCTAACATGCTTTTATACTTGATTCTTGCATGAAACTTGACAATGTGATTCACATGCTATATAATCGAGTCGTAACGAGCCATAGGACTAATTGAACACATTTCGAACGATCTTGTGTCTTTGATAATGCTAAAAACGAACATATATTTCATAGCATTATTCCTCAAGAAAGACAAGCTTTTAGTTGCAATTGTTCTATTTACAAGTGATATTCGTTTAAATAATAAAAGGTGAAGACAAAAGACAGATTCGACGAATTGAAGACGCAAACGACCAAAAAGCTCAAAAGTACAAAAGACAATCAAAAAGGTTCCAATTATTGATAAGAAACGTCTCGAAATTACAAGAGTACAAGATTCAAAACGCAAAGTACAAGATATTAAATTGTACGCAAGGACGTTCGAAAATCCGGAACCGGGACCAGAGTCAACTCTTAACGCTCGACGCAACGGACTAAAAATTACAAGTTAACTATGTATATAAATATAATATAATATATAATTAATTATATTAATTATATATATATTATATTTATAAATAAAAACCGTCGGCAGAGAAAGACTCCAAGGGACTGAGCTGTAATTTCATTCTCCGCGACTCGCGGAGTTTGAAGGCCAAAATGGCCGCGAGTCGCGGAGCCCCCAGTTTTGAAACTCCCTATAAAGCAAACCGAATTCTGATCATTTTCATCCATCTTTTTCTTCTTCTTCTCATACGTAAAATATATATATATATTTATAATTTATATTTTAATTTTAATTATAATTCTAATAATAAGGGTATGTTAGCGAATATTGTAAGGGTGTAAGTCGAAATTCTGTCCGTGTAACGCTACGCTATTTTTAATCATTGTAAGTTATGTTCAACCTTTTTACATTAATGTCTCGTAGCTAAGTTATTATTATGCTTATTTAAAACGAAGTAATCATGATGTTGGGCTAATTACTAAAATTGGGTAATTGGGCTTTGTACCATAATTAGGGTTTGGACAAAAGAACGACACTTGTGGAAATTAGACTATGGGCTATTAATAGGCTTTATATTTGTTTAACTAAATGATAGTTTGTTAATGTTAATATAAAGATTTACAATTGGGCGTCCTTATAAATTACCATATACACTCGATCGGACACGATGGGCGGGGTATTTATATGTACGAATAATCGTTCATTTAACCGGACACGGGAATGGATTAATAGCCACCAGAATAATTAAAACAGGGGTGAAATTACATTCAAGGGTAATTGGTGTAATTGCTAACTAAGTAGTAAAACCTTGGTTTACACGCAGTTGATAACCTAGTGTATTCATTAAACAAAGTATTAAAACCTTGTTACAATTCGAATCCCCAATTAGTTGGAATATTTAACTTCGGGTATAAGAATAATTTGATGAGGACACTCGCACTTTATATTTATGACTGATGGACTGTTATGGACAAAAACCAGACGGACATATTAAATAATCCAGGACAAAGGACAATTAACCCATGGGCATAAAACTAAAATCAACACGTCAAACATCATGATTACGAAAGTTTAAATAAGCATAATTCTTTTATTTCATATTTAATTTCCTTTATCTTATATTTAATTGCACTTCTAATTATCGCACTTTTATTTATTGTTATTTAATCGCACTTTTAATTATCGTACTTTTTAATTATCGCAATTTTATTTTATCGCACTTTTATTGCAATTTCATTATCGTTATTTATTTTACGCTTTAAATTAAGTCTTTTATTTATTTAATATTTTACATTAGGTTTTAACTGCGACTAAAGTTTTAAAATCGACAAACCGGTCATTAAACGGTAAAAACCCCCCTTTATAATAATAATATTACTTATATATATGTTTGTATTTTTATATAGCGTTGAGCTTTGTTTAAAAAAGATTCCCTGTGGAACGAACCGGACTTACTAAAAACTACACTACTGTACGATTAGGTACACTGCCTATAAGTGTTGTAGCAAGGTTTAAGTATATCCATTCTATAAATAAATAAATATCTTGTGTAAAATTGTATCGTATTTAATAGTATTTCCTGCTAAAATTAATAACTATTTTATATACACCCCGCTGCACATCAAGTATTTTTGGCGCCGCTGCCGGGGACCATCTTAAAAGCCGGAAGCGCAACGCTAATATAAAAAAAAAAGATTTTTTATTTACTTTTATTAAAATTCGCTTTTGTAAAAATACGTTTTAAATATTCGAAAATATAAAAAGAAAAACAAAAATATAAGTATTTTTAAGATTTTGTTAAATATTTAAGTTTTATAAGTTTCTTTATTTTTATTTTAGTTTATAAAAATATAAGTTTTATTTAAATATCTTTTATTTATATAAAAATAGAAAACAGAAAATAAAAAAAAATAAATAAAGAAAAACGCGTCGAATTTTTTAAACCTGTCAGTTGAAATTCTGAACCCCGCGACTCGCGGGGTTTGATGCAATAAATACCGCGACTCGCGGAGATTTTCTGACAGGCGACAAAACCCTAATTCAGCATTAATTACGGATAATTATTAATTATTATTATTATTTAACCCTAATAATTATTATTATTATTATTAGTTTTATTTTAACTTTTACTTTTTAATTAATTTGTATTTTTAGTTTAATTAATTTAATTAATTTGTAAAATTAGTAGTTTTATTAAATAAATAATATAAAAATAATATTTTTATAAAAATTGTACTTTTTACAACTTTTTGTATATTTTTATATTTTGTCCCTTTTTAATCGTTGTAGCGTAATATTTGTATTTTTCGCTCATATTTAATTTTAAACTTAGTTTTTGCCATAGTCATTTTTACTCCTAGATTTTTAGGCTTTGCCGTAGAATTCCTTAAGTGCTTTTTCTTTAGACTAAGATTTAGGTGCTTTAGAATTTTGCGATGCCTTTTTAAGTTTTAGTTTCTTTTTAAGTTATTTCCATTTGGGATTTAGTTTTTCTTGTAAGCTTTAATATTTTTAGACAACTTTTACCTATGTATCAATTATCATTCCAATTAGTAATTTTAATTTGCGATTATAATTTTAAGTTAGTTGTAGTAATAAGGTTAGGTTAGTCAAGTATTTTTAAGTTTTTATAAGTTTCTTTTATTTTTCCGTCACCTTTTATTTTTTTCAACCATTTTTCTTTTTCAACCTTTTTCCGACAAACTCTTTTTCTTTCTTATTTCTCGCTATTCTAGTTTTAGGACATAGATTTTTATTCTACTTCTTATCTAAATTTCTTAAAATTACGAAAATTTATTTTAAGTGGTTAAATTAATAGACAGCAAAATTTTCTGGTTCGTAGTAATAGTTGGATTTGTACGTGGACCGGGTTATTGGAGCCAAACAGTCCTCAATTATATTGAGACCAAACGAATCCTGCCCCTCTGCTGCATCTTTTGGCTATTCGAAACGTGGGCAAAATCAGAAAAGTCTATTGATTGGATAACTTATTATAATTTTTCTTTCCTTTTTAAAATTAATAGGATATTCAGTGAATGCACCGAGCAAGACGTTCACTACCTTTTGTACGTTCACCACCTGTAACTAGATCAAGACATTTAGCAAATATAACCGCCGTTGATTTTTCTTTAGAATCGTCATCCAGTAGACCAAGTACTTCAGTTCAAATTTCCGATAATCCATTGTTTGAACCCGACCTCACAATTGAGAATCCGGAGAATATTCAGGAACGGTTCGTAGATCCTGAACCATTAAACTTTCCTCCGGAGCCACCAATCATTCAAACAGAGATTGTTGAGGAACGAACCATTAAATCAGAATCATCTAGTGATACCGATTCAACAAATTCAATTATGGAGAATCTGGAACCTTTAAGTATGGAAGACCGAATGAGAGCTAAACGCACTGGCCAAGGTCACGCAATTACTCATCCAGACATTAATGCGCCAGATTATGAAATCAAAGGACAAATTCTACACATGGTGACTAATCAATGCCAATTTAGTGGTGCGCCGAAGGAAGATCCAAATGAACATCTACGTACCTTTAATAGGATCTGCACACTATTTAAAATACGGGAAGTGGAGGATGAACAGATATATCTCATGTTATTTCCCTGGACTTTAAAGGGAGAAGCCAAATATTGGTTGGAATCGTTACCTGAAGGGGCGATCGATACATGGGACGTTTTAGTTGACAAATTTCTTAAACAATTCTTTCCTGCATCTAAAGCCGTAAGACTTCAAGCAGAAATTGTTACGTTTACACAGAAACCAAATGAAACTCTATATGAGGCATGGACAAGATATGGAAAATTGTTAAGAGGATGTCCGCAACATGGTTTAGACACCTGTCAAATAGTACAAATATTCTACCAAGGATGCGACATCACTACAAGAAAAGACATAGATATAGCAGCTGGTGGTTCTATTATGAAGAAAACCGAAACTGATGCTTACAAAATTATTGATAATACTGCTTCCCACTCACATGAGTGGCACCAAGAAAAAGACATCGTTAGATCATCTAAAGCAGCTAGAGCCGATTCTAGCCATGACTTAGATTCCATTTCCGCAAAGATAGATGCTGTGGAAAGACGAATGGAAAAGATGACTAAGGATATTCACTCAATACGAATTAGTTGTGAGCAGTGTGGAGGACCACATTTGACAAAAGATTGTCTCAGTATTGAATTAACAATGGAACAAAGAGAGAATATTTCATACATAAACCAAAGGCCTGGAAATAATTATCAGAATAATTATCAACCACCAAGACCGATTTACAATCAAAACCAGAATTATAACAGAAATATTCCATACAACAACCAACAAGGTCCTAGCAATCAACAAGTATCCAATAATACTTACAATCAGCAAAGACCGAATTTTCAAAACAAACCACCACAACAAACCGATGATAAAAAGCCGAATTTAGAAGATATGATGACAAAGCTAGTTGAAACTCAAACACAGTTTTTCACATCTCAGAAACAAACCAATGAACAAAATGCTCAAGCATTTAGAAATCAACAAGCTTCTATTCAAAATCTGGAACAAGAAGTGAGTAACCTAGCAAGGTTAATAGGTGAAAGAAAATCGGGAAGTCTACCTAGTGATACAAATGCTAACCCCCGGAGTGAAACAGCTAAAGCCATTACCACAAGAAGTGGTACAACACTTAAACCACCTGAAATACCTGTAACTTCTGATGAAGCCATTCCTACTCCACAAGAACCACAACCTGATCAAGATAAGGAAAAAGAACAGGTAGTTGAAAAGGTTAATGAAGATAACACAGTTAAGGATAAACCTTATGTTAAACCATACCAACCACCACTTCCTTACCCAAGTAAAATGAAGAAAGAGAAACTTGAAGCCGAGCAATCCAAATTCTTGGATATGTTTAAACAGATAAATGTAAATCTTCCTTTCATTGATGTGATTTCAGGAATGCCTAGATATGCTAAATTCTTGAAAGATCTAATCTCAAATAGAAAGAAAATGGAAGAACTCTCGGCTGTTACTATGAATGCTAATTGTTCAGCAGTGCTGTTGAATAAGATACCAGAAAAACTATCTGATCCAGGAAGTTTCACAATTCCATGTTTTCTGGGTAGTCTTAGTTCAATAGAAGCATTGGCAGACTTAGGTGCTAGTATAAATCTAATGCCGTATTCACTATACACTAAACTAGACCTTGGAGAATTGAAACCAACCAGAATAAGCATACAACTAGCCGATAGATCAATAAAATATCCTAGAGGGATAATGGAGAACATGCTAGTTAAAGTTGGTACTTTAGTATTTCCAGTAGATTTTGTTGTTTTGGACATGGAAGAAGATTCTCAAGTTCCTCTCATATTAGGAAGACCATTCTTAAACACGGCTAAAGCAATGATAGACGTGTTCGGTAAGAAACTGACCCTAAGTATAGAGGATGAGAGTGTTACCTTTTCAGTTGATAGAGCAATGCAACAACCACAATCTGCAGATGATACATGTTATTATATTCAAACTATAGATGCACATGCAGAATTATTAGAAGAATTTCCAGAATTACAAGGAACAGGAGAATGTTCTTTAGGAGAAGGTAATGAACCAATTGATGAAGCTGAAATGTTAGCTACACTTATAGCTAATGGATATGAACCAACAACAAAAGAAATTCAAATGCTAAAAGAAGAAGACAGATATCGATACAAATCATCGATAGAAGAACCTCCGAAATTAGAGTTAAAGCCACTTCCAAACCATTTGGAATACGCTTATTTACATGGTGAATCTGAATTACCTGTAATAATATCGTCTTCTCTTACTGAAAATGAGAAATCACAACTCATTTCTGTGCTTAAAGCTCATAAACCAGCCATTGCATGGAAGATTCATGATATTAAAGGAATAAGTCCTTCGTATTGCACACATAAAATCTTTATGGAAGAAGGTCATAAAACGTATGTGCAACGCCAACGAAGACTAAATCCTAATATGCAAGATGTAGTTAAGAAAGAGATTATTAAACTGCTAGATGCAGGTTTAATATATCCAATTTCTGATAGTCCATGGGTAAGCCCAGTTCAATGCGTGCCTAAGAAGGATGGCATGACTGTCATCACAAATGAGAAAAATGAGCTTATTCCTACTAGGACTGTAACAGGATGGCGTGTATGTATTGATTATAGAAAATTAAATGACGCCACCAGAAAAGATCACTTTCCCTTACCTTTCATAGATCAAATGTTGGAAAGATTAGCCGGAAATAGTTACTATTGTTTTCTAGATGGATTTTCCGGATATTTTCAAATTCCAATAGCACCCGAAGATCAAGAGAAAACCACATTCACGTGCCCTTATGGTACTTTTGCTTACAAACGCATGCCATTTGGACTTTGTAACGCCCCTGCAACCTTTCAAAGGTGTATGATGGCGATTTTTCACGACATGATAAAAGAATGCATGGAAGTATTCATGGATGACTTTTCAGTCTTTGGTGATACATTTAAATCATGTCTAGTTAATCTGGAACGAATGCTAATTAGATGCGAAAAATCAAATCTAGTACTTAATTGGGAGAAATGCCATTTCATGGTTAAAGAAGGCATCGTTCTTGGACATAAAATTTCAAAAGAAGGAATTGAAGTGGATAGAGCTAAAGTAGATGTAATTGCTAAACTTCCACATCCCACCAATGTTAGAGGAGTTAGGAGTTTTCTAGGGCATGCCGGTTTTTACCGACGTTTCATAAAAGATTTTTCTAAAATTGCCACTCCTATGAATAAACTCCTAGAAAAGGATGCTCCATTCATCTTTTCAGATGAGTGTATCAAATCTTTTAATATTCTTAAAGAGAAACTCACTAATGCGCCGATCATGATAACACCAAATTGAAATCTACCATTTGAACTAATGTGCGATGCAAGTGATTTTGCAATGGGAGCCGTTTTAGGACAAAGGATTGAAAAACGATTTCAACCTATATATTATGCTAGTAAGACATTACAAGGAGCACAAACGAACTATACAACTACTGAAAAAGAACTCCTTGCTATTGTCTTTGCTTTTGACAAATTTCGATCATATCTCGTTCTAGCAAAAACGGTGGTCTATACCGACCATTCTGCTCTTAGATACCTATTTTCAAAACAAGATGCTAAACCAAGATTAATCCGTTGGATCTTACTCTTATAAGAGTTTGATATTGAAATCCGAGATAAAAGAGGAGCAGAAAATCTCGCCGCTGATCATCTTTCTCGTCTTGAAAATCCCGAATTAGAAGTTCTAAATGAATCGGCCATACAAGACAACTTTCCTGATGAATATCTATTGAAGATAGATTATAAAGAAATCCCATGGTTTGCAGACTATGCAAACTACTTAGTTTGTGGATTCCTTGAAAAAGGATTATCGTACCAAAGACGAAAGAAATTCTTCAGTGATATAAAACACTATTTCTGGGAAGATCCACATCTGTTTAAAAGTTATCCCGATGGAATAATACGCCGATGTGTATTTGGAGATGAAGCTAGTAAAATTTTAAACCATTGTCACACAGGACCAACAGGAGGGCATTATGGGCCTCAACTAACAGCAAGAAAAGTTTATGAAGCTGGATTCTATTGGCCTACAATTTACAAAGACGCACACCTTCTTTGCAAATCCTGTGATGCATGTCAAAGGGCCGGAAAAATAAGTCAACGTGATGAAATGCCACAAAATGTCATCCAAGTATGTGAAGTATTTGACATTTGGGGTATTGACTTTATGGGTCCATTTCCAAAATCTCATAATAATCTATATATACTCGTAGCCATTGATTATGTATCTAAATGGGCGGAAGCACAAGCTCTCCCAACTAACGATGCACGAGTTGTAGTCAACTTTTTAAAACGTCTTTTTGCAAGGTTTGGAACACCGAAAGCTTTAATAAGTGATCGGGGTACTCATTTCTGTAATAATCAACTTGAGAAAGTTCTTAAAAGATATGGAGTAACTCATAAAATCTCCACCGCATATCATCCACAAACAAGTGGACAAGTTGAAAATACCAACCGAGCTTTAAAACGTATTCTAGAGAAAGCCGTAGGATCAAATCAGAAGGAATGGTCCATTAAATTGGAGGATGCACTCTAGGCTTTTAGAACAGCCTACAAAACTCCAATTGGAACCACACCTTTTAGACTTGTTTATGGAAAAGCATGTCATCTTCCAGTAGAAATTGAACACAAAGCATTTTGGGCTTTAAAGACATGTAATCTTGATTTACATGAAGCTGGACGTCTACGATTAAGTCAACTAAACGAATTAGAAGAATTAAGACATGAAGCATACGAAAATTCGTTAATCTATAAAGAAAGAACGAAGAAATGGCATGATAAAAGAATCAGAAGTTCAAAAGAATTTAAAGAAGGAGACAGAGTTCTTCTTTTCAATTCACGATTCAAGCTATTTCCTGGAAAATTGAAATCAAGATGGTCTGGACCATTCATAGTCAAAAGAGTTTTCCCATACGGAACGATAGAATTAATAAATTCAAAAGGGATTGAATTTAAAGTTAATGGTCACAGAGTTAAACATTACATACATGGTCCGATGGAAGTCGACAACGAAGTTAATCACAATTTCGACACCACAGCTAACTAAGTGTGGGGAGAATCAAGTCTTTAAAGGATAATATGTATTTCTGTTAGAGTTAGATTGTTTATTTTCGTGTAAATCTCGAAAATGGAACCCGAATGGTCTTTCCCTAGCAGACCCTAAAGAACTAGTCTTCTCCCCCCATTCTGAATTTTTATTTTTTTTTAGGTTTTTGCAAAATGAAAACTGCCTGTGAGCTAAACCATGGTCTAATGCTACACGCTTTGATCACTAAACGTAATAATGACATACTACCGAGTGAAATAGTATCAGTAATCAGAGAAAGAATGGACGGAGTTAGAAAAGAATCCAGATGCGAAGATAATAAGTTACAATTTGGTAAAGGAAAATCAAAATCCGCAGCGAAAAGAAGAGCACGACACCTAGAACGATGTCACAAATGCGGAAAATGGTCACATGGAGGTAAATGTTCAAATAATCAAACCTATTCAAATACCGAATTTGTTACTTTATGCAGAGACGGACCGTTCATATGTTTAGAAGAAAAGACACTGAATGCTCGAGGTTACGCCTATGTAGCCATGGAAAACCAATTAAACCGACTATCTTATGAATGAGATAGATCATATAACTAAGAAATCTATTTCACAGGTATGTCTGTACAGTTTTTATTTTTATTTTTATTTTTAACCTTTTGATAATAAACGCTAATTTGTTCGCTAAAAAGTATTAAATTGGTATTGAATAAAATTAGGTTTGGCGACCGAAATTATTGATATCATTCAAAAATTTATTACATCACTGCGAAATTTAACGTTTATTCTTAAGGTATAAATATCTTTAATCAATCAACACAAAATATTTCAAAAATTCGTCATGAGTTAAATTAGGTCTTGGAACCAAAATTACTTTACCGAAAAGAGGGGCGCATATTTTTGATAATATTTGATTGATTAAAGTGGGATAAAAAGACAAAAAGATTTTTAATTTTATTTTTACCATGTTTTTAAAATTAATATATAAATCTTAAATTAATATTGTAAACTTTGTAAAAACAATATTTTTAAAATTGTAAATATTTGAAAAATTAATATAAGTTTGGTATGAATTTATAATATGAATTTTTAAATTAAGTTTGGTGTGAACTTTTAATTTTTAAAATATGAAATTTTAATTTTATGCATTTCAAATTTTAAGTTTGGTGTGAATTTTTAATAATAATTTTGAATTTTATATTTAAGTTGTGTGAATTTAAAAACAAAAATTTACTTTATCTCATTAAGTTAAGAATATGATTTTTAAAATTCGTCGTAAGTTGAAGACTAGGTCTTTGAACCGAAATTGCTTTACCCGAGAGAGGGACGAGAACTTTTATTATCATTATTTTTAATCTCATTGAATTAAAGTATGCCAAAAACATTAAAAAACCCCAAAAATCTTAGCTTTTAAAACAATCGCTACAAAAAGACAAATTTTAAAATTTTGTCGAGGGACGGACTAGGACATCGATCCGAAACGACCTCGTCCTAAATAACAAAGGAAACAAAATTTTAAAATTAAGTACTTAATTGTTTCATAAGTTAATGATTATAAAAAAAAAAATAGCAAACTCCGCGACTCGCGGAGTTTGAAGTGCAATTCGCCGCGACTCGCGGAGGAGTCGGATTACAGAAAAAAAATAAAGAGCTGCAACAGCTCAGTTTCACTCCCCACAACAGAAAATAAACTGCGAAAACCCACGAAAATACCCGAGAAAAAACCCCCAAAATCACAATTTTTAACCGTTAATCACCAAATCTTTTGCTAAAATCATGTTGAGAAGGATGCTATCTAAGAATTACTCAAGAAAAACGGTAAATTTCTACACCTAAACACCATTTAATCCGAAATTTGGTGTTCTTGAGTCATTTTTTTCCCAATTTGATTTTGATGCTTTTTAGTGTAATTAGGCTTAAATTGTTTATGTATTATGCTTGTATAACCTAGATTGATGCTGTTTAACATGATTAGAAGCCTTAAACTTCAAATTTTGAATAATCTAGGGTTTGTGTTCTTGAGCAAATTTGGGGCTTTTTGATATAAACAGGTTATGGCCGATTTTTGTCATGAATTGTTGCTAAAATAAGTAGTGTAACATGTTTAGGTAGTTAAATGATCCAAACTTTGAGCCTAAATATGATTTTTGAGAATTAAAGTGGACTTTTTCAAGTCTAAAATTCATGAACTTGATTTTTGAAAGATAATGCCATTTGAGACTTGTTTAATTGCTAGTAATGATTATTTTAACATGTTATTTGAGTTGAATGCTTATGAACTTGGCGAACATTTTCGTATATGCTTATTTGCAAAAGTGTAGATTTGATAAAAATGTGAAAATGAGCTTAAGTTTGATATAAATTGATCATGTCATTGTAATTATTTTGATTGATGATTTTGCTGACACTAATGCATATTTGGATGCACAAAAATTGTGTTTGATGTGTTTTGCAGACTGAAAGGGGTGAATCTTCATCCCAAGCCCGCAATGCTCCTGCTGAGAATATGGAACAACAGGAGGTAGATAACTACTACAAGCAGGATATACCTCATCCAGTCATGACCTTTTCCGATATGCACTTGGAAGAGTTGCACCCGAACCTGAGATTTGACAGACTTTGGATAGATTATCCAAAATATCAAAGGGGTTTGCATACTCTTCATTCTAAGGTTGTTGAGGTACCGAGGGTCATAGAATGGGGACCCTTAGAAGCTGTAGAATTGGTCGGGCCAATTAGGGAATTACTTGTACAGAGGTATGGTAATTCTTCTTTTAATGACTGGGTACGTTTATTCACCATGCGTAGACCTGTATATAAAGTATGGTGTGAAGAATTGTTATGTAGTATAGAGTTGAATGATCGGGTAGCTAGTTTAACCGATCGTTCTTTTATTAGATTTTTGTTAGGCGGTTCGATGCGCCACATGTCTTTACTGGACATGGCTCAGGCTTTACGTATATATACGCCTGAGGAGTTAGCGTCTGCCGATTGTAGAGGATTGATACTAAACGGTAGAAAGATAGATGAAAATTTTGATACACACGGTGTGTGGAGTCAAATGACAAGCCATCACCGTTTCAAAGGGGGAAATTACTCTTATTTGGATATAGATAGAGCCGAATTAAGAGTGATACATAGGTTTTTAGCTAATTCGATTACACAAAGGGGTAAGAACAAGGAAAAAGTAAATGAACAGGATTTGTTTTACCATATGTGTATTCGAGACCCACAAAGCGCTGTAAGTATACCATATTGTGTGGGTTATTAATTATCAGCTATGGTTCGGGGGATGCGACCGCATAGCATAATAGGAGGTGGTATTTTTATTACTTTGATTGGTGAATATCTCGGTGTGGATATAAGTCGGGGGGGATTATTAGTAGAAGAACCAGAACCCCGCGATACTATAGGTTTAAATGTATACCATGGTGCGAAAGTTTTGAAGAGGCTAAATAACGCCGCAGTACGATACCATGGTAGACATCCACAGGTGGAGAGAAACCAACAGCAAGGTAATGTAGGAGGGGGGAATGAGATGCAAGAAATGCAAAGGTTTATAGCTTCTCAGGAATACGAAAATGCTAGACAGAGAGCATTTGAAGATTGGCAAGTTCATCAGAACCAAATCATAGCTCATTGCCAACATATAGGTAGAAACTATATTCCTACACCGAAACCCATCTTCCCTCCCTGGTCTATAGAGATGCAGCCACCGTATCCTACGTATGACCCTGCCGAAGCATTCTATAGCACCTATGGTTATGCCTGGAACCCCTATTGGTACCAGTATCATCCCTAGTATACTTATTATTTTTTTTATTTTGTAATTTGTAATGATTGATACGTTTAATACTTTTGTTAATATTGTAATCATTTTTATATTTGTCTAACTTTTATTCTTAGATTTTAATAATTTTTGAATGTGGGGTAATATACCAAACTTCAAAAATATGTATATATATTTGCAGTTTATCTTATGTACACAACAGGGTAAAACAACGCATTTTCAAAGACTGGCATTAAGTTCAGCAAAAGCAACTAATTTTGACGACAAGATGCAAAATATATGTGAAATAACAACAAGACGGAATGAACAAATGATGTGCACCATTTATCATTCAGCAAACAAACGCCAATATATTTGGAAACTTTGGTAAAATTTAATCATTTTCACACAAATCACCCTCAATAATTTAAATTGTTACTGATTTCTTGCAAATGAGGGCATTGCAAGATCTTAAGTGTGGGAAGGGGTTAAATTCTTTCGGATTTTAAAAATTTTTACTTTATACACTTGGTTACCATTAAAAATACTAGTAAAGCAGTAGTTGTATTAGAATCTAGTGCTCTCTGATAATAAAGAACAGCCCTGGTCTTATATACTGACTACCCAATTCTAGTAAAAATTTTCAAAATTTTCAATTAAATGAACTAAAAATCATGTTTATACATATTTATGAACGATAAAACTAGGTTTTAACACCGAAATTATTGTTACCTCAAAAAGGACATAAATTGAGAAACAAACCAAAATGTTAAAATTCATTTAAAATGGAATAGAGGACGATAAAAAGGAAAATAAAAGCCAAGTGTGGGAAAATTTACCAAGTTATCTTAAACATATGTCACATATATCTGTAACAAATAACTGAAAATACTTTTGCTTTGGACTAAACTAAACTGTTTTACCCGATGAAAGAAAAGAAGAGATGGATCTACACGATGAATCAATTCCATCATTAAAAGGAAGTAAAGTCTTCCGAAAAAGAAACGCGCTTCTTGATTTAGGTCATGAAGTTGTCGTCCAGACCAGCTGTAGGTTGACGAAAAATCTAGAAAAGTCATCACTAAAATCAGCAGGAAATCCACGGACCTCAGCATTAAACAGGGTCATCAAGTGGTCAGATTTATCCTAACCATGAGAAGGATTTATCTCGTACAATGGGGGGCACCATGCAAATTAGCTGGATAAGACTAATGAATCAGATCCCCAGAAAGGATAATCTCCTTAAAGATTAAAAATCAGCTTTTAAGACTGATATTACTCAATCCTAGAGATTGACCTTAAAGATTGAGAATTTAAACTCATGGAATTCAATGATATCTAAACTCGAGCTTGAACGAGAAAATATTTTGATCAAAATTATAAACCGATTTGTTTTCTGAAAACCCATTTTCAATGCGTTCATTACCATTGAACGTAAAATCCTAGGAATTCACCTGGAATTCATTAGGTCACCTGAACTAAATCGGGTGTCAACCGTAAGAACGGTGGTTGCATAGCATGGTCAAAGACAGAACCTTGTGCCATACCGAAAAATTATAAGGGTGAGCTTTACTATTGCTCCTACCAAGGATAGTAATTGCGTCCAACACGTTATAGACCATAATTAAAAGCATGTCAGGGGACATTGCCTTAACAGTTGCTTGTTCAACGCTTTCCTTTACAACCGGACGGTAGTTTACCGAAAGGTAATATACGGGACAAGTAAACTGGACGTGTTGCTTTCCAAATACAAGGTTAGCAAGTGGGTGACACAAAACCGCAAGTTTTGAGCTAAAATTTTCAAATCTAAAACCCACCAAACTCACAAAAATATTTTGCAAACACCGGTAAAAGGTTATTCCGGAAAACTTATCTAGGGTAAAAACTAGATTTAATTTTCAAAAGATCAAATGTTTTCATAAAGATCCAATTTCCTTAATGGATCTAAATTTTTATAGTCATGTGGGACTGTAAACCATATCGTTACTACCATTGTTTATACCGCCGTATAGAAATCACTGATATACAAAGTGTGAAGAATAAAGAAGTGATTCTAGTATTTCAAGACGATATTGCTTGAGGACAAGCAACGCTCAAGTGTGGGAATATTTGATAATGCTAAAAACGAACATATATTTCATAGCATTATTCCTCAAGAAAGACAAGCTTTTAGTTGCAATTGTTCTATTTACAAGTGATATTCGTTTAAATAATAAAAGGTGAAGACAAAAGACAGATTCGACGAATTGAAGACGCAAACGACCAAAAAGCTCAAAAGTACAAAAGACAATCAAAAAGGTTCCAATTATTGATAAGAAACGTCTCGAAATTACAAGAGTACAAGATTCAAAACGCAAAGTACAAGATATTAAATTGTACGCAAGGACGTTCGAAAATCCGGAACCGGGACCAGAGTCAACTCTTAACGCTCGACGCAACGGACTAAAAATTACAAGTTAACTATGTACATAAATATAATATAATATATAATTAATTATATTAATTATATATATATTATATTTATAAATAAAAACCGTCGGCAGAGAAAGACTCCAAGGGACTGAGCTATAATTTCATTCTCCGCGACTCGCGGAGTTTGAAGGCCAAAATGGCCGCGAGTCGCGGAGCCCCCAGTTTTGAAACTCCCTATAAAGCAAACCGAATTCTGATCATTTTCATCCATCTTTTTCTTCTTCTTCTCATACGTAAAAAATATATATATATATATATTTATAATTTATATTTTAATTTTAATTATAATTCTAATAATAAGGGTATGTTAGCGAATATTGTAAGGGTGTAAGTCGAAATTCTGTCCGTGTAACACTACGCTATTTTTAATCATTGTAAGTTATGTTCAACCTTTTTACATTAATGTCTCGTAGCTAAGTTATTATTATGCTTATTTAAAATGAAGTAATCATGATGTTGGGCTAATTACTAAAATTGGGTAATTGGGCTTTGTACCATAATTGGGGTTTGGACAAAAGAACGACACTTGTGGAAATTAGACTATGGGCTATTAATAGGCTTTATATTTGTTTAACTAAATGATAGTTTGTTAATGTTAATATAAAGATTTACAATTGGGCGTCCTTATAAATTACCATATACACTCGATCGGACACGATGGGCGGGGTATTTATATGTACGAATAATCGTTCATTTAACCGGACACGGGAATGGATTAATAGCCACTAGAATAATTAAAACAGGGGTGAAATTACATTCAAGGGTAATTGGTGTAATTGCTAACAAAGTAGTAAAACCTTGGTTTACACGCAGTTGATAACCTAGTGTATTCATTAAACAAAGTATTAAAACCTTGTTACAATTCGAATCCCCAATTAGTTGGAATATTTAACTTCGGGTATAAGAATAATTTGATGAGGACACTCGCACTTTATATTTATGACTGATGGACTGTTATGGACAAAAACCAGACGGACATATTAAATAATCCAGGACAAAGGACAATTAACCCATGGGCATAAAACTAAAATCAACACGTCAAACATCATGATTACGAAAGTTTAAATAAGCATAATTCTTTTATTTCATATTTAATTTCCTTTATCTTATATTTAATTGCACTTCTAATTATCGCACTTTTATTTATTGTTATTTAATCGCACTTTTAATTATCGTACTTTTTAATTATCGCAATTTTATTTTATCGCACTTTTATTGCAATTTCATTACCGTTATTTATTTTACGCTTTAAATTAAGTCTTTTATTTATTTAATATTTTACATTAGGTTTTAACTGCGACTAAAGTTTTAAAATCGACAAACCGGTCATTAAACGGTAAAAACCCCCCTTTATAATAATAATATTACTTATATATATGTTTGTATTTTTATATAGCGTTGAGCTTTGTTTAAAAAAGATTCCCTGTGGAACGAACCGGACTTACTAAAAACTACACTACTGTACGATTAGGTACACTGCCTATAAGTTGTGACGACCCCGGCAAAACACTTAACGGATCCGTCAGTTGGTCCCATAGCTTGATCGGACTTAAATGAATTAAATAAACAAAGTTGCATTCTTTTATTTCAAAATGTTCCCCAAAAAGGAAACAAACCAAATTAAGTAGTTTGAAAACCAACCAACCATAATATGAAACCAAAAGTTGACACAAAACATTGCCAACAAACCCACAATTTAAATTATCCAAAATGGAATGCAAACTTAAGTTTCATAAATAGTTTCATAAAATCTGCCCAAATGCATGCAGACTCTTCTAACGACAGCGGAAGCATCAAATAACTCAAGTACCTGTGAAAACATGCAAGTAAACTGTCAACACAAAGGTTGAGTGAATTATAGGTTTAAATAAATAAGTAACCTTTAGACCACAAGATTTAAAAATGTTAGAAAACATTAAACATTATTCCATTATCAATGAGCCACCTGGTAACCACTTAACCCTTTATTTACCCTTGCCAAACACAATAAAAATATACACTTGGACAGTGTATCTACAACAAATTACGAAGTACTAAACATTCCGATTATAAATTGCTAGCGCGACTAGCTCGAAATGGGGTTGTCAAACCCGATAGATCTATCCGTAGGATTCGCGTTCACCGGTAGAAACCAATGATTACAGTTACCAGACTAGGGAATATTTTTGTCCAACTCACAATGAATAATTAAATTTAACTGTTACTTGTGTCTAACCGTGAATAAAAATCTGCATGTAATCACATCCCAAAAATATACTTTGAAAAGTATGTAAAAACGGGACTATAACTCACCTTAAATAGCAACTGAAGAAATCTCACAAACAAGCGAACAGCACGTAAAGTAAAATGATCAAGAAAGATCACAACGCCGACCTATAAATAAAGCAGGTCGAAATAAATAACTAACTTAGGCCAAGTCTTAGTATGATAGCTATTGTACATGTTGCAAGTAGGCATAGAACATTACTCAACAAGCATCGGTTTGATTGGAACAGCATAAGGACACACACTTTCTATTTTTAGAAAGTTTCTATTTTTAGCAGGTTTCCATTTTTGGAAAGTTTTCTATTTTAGGAAAGTTTCTATTTTTGGAAAGTTTTCTATTTTAGGAAAGTTTCTATTTTTGGAAAGTTTCTATTTTTGGAAAGTTTCCAAATTTAGAAAGTTCTATTTTTAGAAAGTTTTGAAGTTAGGAAAGTTTCCTTATTTAGAAAGTCAACTGAAGTCAACTGGAAGTCAAAGTCAACCGAAAGTCAACTCAAAAGTCAACCTTGGTCAAACATAGTCAACATTAATTTTAAAAGTGTAAGTTATAATAATAACATAGGTTATAATGTTATTTAAAGTCAAAAGTGTATAATAATGTCTTAACATAAGTTTAATTAAATAAAATGAATTATTAAAGTTAATATAAGTTGAAATGTTATAATTAGTATAACATAAGTATTTAATTAATTAATTAAATATCAATCATAATATAAATATTATTAATTTATAATAAATTTTAAATCATATCATAAGTATTATTAATTAATAATGAATTTTTAATCATATCATAAGTTTCTAATTAAAATTATTAAATCATAAGCATTTAATAATTAAGTCATAATTAAATAATAATTAAGTCTTATAATAATTAAATAATTATTTAATCTTTATTATAAGTCTTATAATAATTTCTCATAATTAAATTTAATACTTATCATAAGTATTTTCCTTTAATAATAAAAGTATTACTAATCATAAGTTTAATTAAAATGTTAATTAAATTATAATTAATAATTAAATGATATAATAAATATTTATATCATATGTTTTAAATAATAATAATTACCTCTTTTATCATAAGTAATTAATTAATAATGAATTCCATAAATTTTATCATAAGTTTAATCATTAACCATAAGTTTTAAGTTTAAAAGTTCGCCGGGTCGTATCTTGAGCCCCGGGTGTCGGTTTCGGGCAAGCCACATATGTAACTTCACCTACTCAAACCACCCGACACATTTATGAACTCAAGAACACTCCAAGAACAGTCCCTAAGTCGTGCATATCAGCCATGACTTCAATTGGGAAATCATTTTACTCAAAACAGTAATTCGGGCAAAACGGGTGAACCGTGGCTCGGATTTAGGTGACCCGAACATGAATATTCGTCTCACCATCAGTCCTAACCAAATGAGGCACCCTAAAGACACCAAGGATGGTCACAAAGTCGGACCCAACCTTGTTCATGCCAAGAACACCTTTCAATCTTTAACAAAAACCAAATTAAGCGTATCTAGGGCTCCGGGAATCGAAACGACATGAATCCGGAGTCTAAAATTAATGTCTTGATGAGAGGAACTCATTTATGTACTTTATTTTAACATTCATAACAGTTATATAGTCAGAATATACGAATCAAACTGCTGTCCAAAATTTACAAACCGAAATCATGTACAAACGAGTAATTCTACGCATTCAAACAACATTACAACAACTTATACATATCATACTAATCATATAACATCAAAATACAGAAATATAAATAAATATGGAAAGTTCTAGGGTTAGGGTTTATACCCTAATCGAGAATCAAAGTATATGATCGCGTAGAGAACGGAGAGAGGAACACGATGGTGTTAATTGATTTATGATCCAAGCTACAATTTTAGATGATGATGGTGGTTTATGGTGGTGATGGTGACGGCAAAAAGGGAGAGGGGGGGAGAAGAGGAGAGCAAAAATATTAAATTAGGTTTTGTGATAATGAGATAAAATTAGCAAAAGAGGAAACAAGGAGCCAACACTCCCTCCCCTTGGGAGTGTTCGGCCGATTTGGTGAGGGGGTGGGCCCCTTAGTGGGCCAACTTGTCCAACATTGAAAAACGTGCATTTCCTGATGGCCCGAAAGCCCGAACGAAGCCCGAAACGCGAAAACGCACTTACGCGATTTAAAATCCGGAAAGATAACGAACGCGCGACGAAAAATAAATATAAATACACCTACTAATAATATGACCTTAAAATATCATATTTAAAATATTTAGGATTTAAAAATCCCGAAAGCTCGACCGTTGGTTTAAAAACCGAAAAGATTCGCCGGATGGAAATCCGCGAGACGTAGAAACGTATAAATTTAAAATATGAATACATATATCCACATAACACATAATAATTATTATATATATATTATTACAAAAATAATAATATAGGTCATGGAAATGACGTGGCACACTAACAGTTAACGGTCGTTAAATAATTAACGGAAAAAGATAACGGAAAAAGTAGGGTCGTGACAGTACCTCCCCGTTACGGAAATTTCGTCCCGAAATTTAAGCAGGCGCAGGGGTTGACTCGGCATCTGAGAACAAATGCGGATACTTCTGCTTCATTTGGTCTTCACGCTCCCAAGTGAACTCGGGACCGCGTCTAGCGTTCCATCGGACCCGAACAATAGGAATTCTGCTCTGTTTAAGAGTCTTAACCTCTCGGTCCATGATCTCAACTGGCTCCTCAATAAAATGCAATTGCTTGTCAACCTGAAGTTCCTCCAAAGGAATAGTCTGATCAAATTCAGCCAAACACTTCTTTAAGTTCGAAATATGGAAAACATCGTGAACAGCACTGAGTTCTTGTGGCAACTTCAAACGATAAGCCACCGGTCCAACTCTTTCAATGATCTCAAACGGTCCCACAAAACGAGGACTTAACTTCCCTCTTTTACCAAAACGAATAACACCCTTCCAAGGCGAAACTTTTAACATAACACGATCACCAACTTGAAATTCAACATCTTTCCTTCCTTTGTCAGCATAACTCTTTTGCCGACTTCTAGCAGTTCTCAACCTTTCTTTAATTTGAACAATCTTCTCAGTAGTCTCGTGAATAATCTCTGGACCTGTAAGTTGAGCATCCCCAACCTCATTCCAACAAATAGGAGATCTACATTTCCTACCGTACAAAGCTTCAAACGGTGCAGCTTTAATACTTGCGTGGTAGCTGTTGTTATAAGAAAACTCAGCTAACGGCAAATACCTATCCCACCCATTTCCAAAATCAATCACACAAGCTCGCAACATATCTTCTAATGTCTGAATGGTCCTCTCACTTTGACCATCCGTTTGAGGATGATAAGCGGTGCTCATATCCAATCTAGTGCCCAAGGCTTCTTGCAACGATTGCCAAAATCTCGATACAAATCGACTATCTCTGTCGGAAATTATAGAAACGGGAACACCATGCCTCGAAACAATCTCTTTCAAATACAAACGGGTGAGTTTCTCCATGGAATCGGTTTCCCTAATCGACAAAAAGTGAGCCGACTTAGTGAGTCGATCTACAATCACCCAAATCGCATCGTAGCCACCCGAAAATCTTGGTAACTTAGTGATAAAATCCATAGTGATACCTTCCCACTTCCACTCGGGAATTTCTGGTTGTACCAACAATCCGGACGGTTTTTGATGTTCAGCTTTGACCTTAGAACAGGTCAAACACTTAGCCACATACGTAGCCACATCACCTTTCAAATTTGGCCACCAATACAGCTCCTTAAGATCATGGTACATCTTCCCTGAACCAGGATGAATAGAGTACCTAGACTTATGAGCCTCATCCAAAACAAGTTGTCGCAGTTCACCAAACTTCGGAACCCAAAGACGTCCTACAAAGTACCTAGTACCATCTGCTCGAATCTCAAATTTCTTAGCCATACCTCTTACGTTCTCTTTCAAAAAATTCTCTTCCTTTAAGGCTTCTTGTTGTGCCTCGAGAATCTGCCTTGCGAGGTTTGATCTAACTGTCATATTCAAGGCCCTAACCCTGCGAGGTTCAGTCCTTTCTTTACGACTCAATGCATCAGCCACAACATTGGCCTTACCCGGGTGATACAAAAGGTCACAATCGTAATCATTCAACGTCTCAATCCATCTTCGTTGTCTCATGTTCAACTGTTTCTGATCGAGGATATGTTGAAGACTTTTGTGATCTGTGTACACAGTACTCTTGACCCCATACAAATAATGTCTCCAAATCTTAAGTGCAAAAACAACGGCCCCCAACTCTAAATCATGAGTTGTATAGTTCTGCTCGTGAATCTTCAACTGACGTGATGCGTACGCAATAACCTTCTTTCGTTGCATCAAAACGCAACCATAGCCTTGTCGTGATGCGTCACAATAAACAACAAAATCATCATTACCCTCCGGTAAAGACAATATCGGAGCGGTAGTCAGTTTCTTCTTCAAAATCTGAAAAGCATTCTCCTGTTCATCCTTCCACTCATACTTTTTCCCTTTATGCGTTAAAGCAGTCAGAGGTTTCGCTATACGAGAGAAATCCTGGATGAACCTTCGATAGTAACCTGCCAATCCTAAGAACTGACGAATTTGAGTAGGAGTTTTCGGGGTTTCCCACTTTTCAATCGCCTCAATTTTAGCAGGATCAACTTGTATTCCTTGTTTGCTAACAATGTGACCAAGGAACTGAACTTCTCTTAACCAAAAAGCACACTTAGAGAACTTAGCGTACAACTCTTCTTTCTTTAACAAATCAAGCACTAACCTCAAGTGTTCTTCGTGCTCTTCATCACTCTTAGAATAGATAAGAATGTCGTCGATGAAAACAATAACGAACTTGTCCAGATAGGGTCTACACACACGGTTCATGAGGTCCATGAACACAGCAGGTGCATTTGTCAATCCGAACGGCATAACAAGAAATTCAAAGTGACCGTAACGGGTGCGAAAAGCAGTTTTTGAAACATCAGATTCTTTAACACGCAACTGATGATAGCCAGAACGAAGATCAATTTTTGAATAAACAGAAGAACCCTGAAGCTGATCGAACAGATCATCAATTCTCGGAAGAGGATAACGATTTTTAACAGTGAGCTTATTCAGTTCACGATAATCAATGCATAAACGAAAAGAACCATCCTTCTTCTTAACAAACAGAACAGGAGCTCCCCAAGGGGACGAACTAGGACGAATAAAACCTTTGTCTATCAACTCACGGAGTTGACTTGACAATTCTTGAAGTTCAGAAGGCGCAAGACGATAAGGAGCACGTGCTACAGGAGCAGCACCGGGAACAAGATCAATTTGGAATTCTACCGCGCGTTGCGGTGGAAGGCCAGGTAAGTCATCGGGAAACACCTCGGGAAAATCCCTAACAATATGAACGTCATCAACGTTCTTTACTTCCTTACTAGGATCAACAACATGAGCAAGAATAGCATGACAGCCTTTGCGAAGATGTTTTCGAACTTTCATACAGCTAATAAGGTTTAACTGTGTGCATTTCTTATCTCCAAAGACCATCAGTGGCTCTCCAATCACATCAGTAATACGAATAGCCTTATCATAACAGACGATCTCGGCACGGTTCGCGGACAACCAATCCATACCAATAACAATATCAAAACTACCAAGTTCAATCGGTATCAAATCTATCTCGAAATCCCTACCACCCAGGTTAATGTTACACTTACGATGTACAGTCTTAGCAGTAAGTTCCTTACCATTAGCTACTTCAATAACATAAGTATTGTCTAAGAGAGTTAACGGCGTTTTGATTCTCGGACTTAGTTTACTCGACACGAAACTTAAATCAGCCCCTGAATCAAATAACACATAAACCGATAAATCGTTGACTGAGAATGTACCAGTAACAAGCTTAGGATCTTCCTCCGCATCCTTAGCATTAATGTTGAACGCTCGGCCGCGTGCAGTTTCTGCAGTCTTCTTGTTGGGACAAGCATCTCGGAAATGCCCCGGCTTCCCACACTCATAACAAACCCTCGGATTACCTCCATTATTCGATTTCCCATTACAGTTACCGTTACCACCTCTATTACCAACATTATTATTATTACCACCAGTCGCGGGAGTAGCAGACCCCGGCAAAAGCACTGTACAATCTTTAGCAATGTGCCCTTGCTTAGAGCACCTCTTACAAGTAACTGTGCAGTAACCATCATGAACTTTATAGCAACGAGGACACACACGCTGACTTCTGTTGTTAGCACCTGAGGTATCCTGTTTCTTCTGCTGATTTTGGTTTTGATTGCGGTTGTTATCCCACTTTCGTTTCCCATTATCAGCCTTCTTGACAACCTCCTCACTACTTTCAGCAACTGTAGTCTTGCTTCTTCTCAACACCTTGTCATTAAGTTTGTGGGCCATAGACATAGCGGCCTCAATAGTCTGGGGTTCACTGGACTCAACCCCGTGTTCAATCTTCTCGGACAAACCATCAATGTAAGCCTCAATTTTGCGGTCCTCATCCGCATAAACCCTAGGACACAGCAAAGTTAACTCGAAAAACCTTCGTTCATAGGCATCTAACTCGGTGCCATGCATTTTCAAATTCTTGAGCTCAACCTCTAGCTTCTTAAGCTCACCCCGAGGTCTATAGCGGGTGATCAATCTTTCCTTAAAATCATTCCAGGCCAAACCATAGGCTACATCGCTTCCCAAACTACTAACCAGATTGTTCCACCACGTCAAGGCACTATCCTTGAGAGTGCAACTAGCGAAACTAACTTTGTCCTCTTCACGGACCCGACTGACCCTGAAAATAGATTCAATTTTCTCGAACCAACGAGTAAGCCCTATTGGTCCTTCCGTACCACTGAATTCTTGAGGTCGACCAGCCATAAAAGTTTTGTGGGAGCATCCCACGTTGTTGTTCACATTGGCGTTAACATCAGCATTTGCTGCCATAGCAGCAGCAATTCCTTCATTGATCAGGCGTTGCATACGCGCTTCAGTGGACTCTCTTGGAGGCATGATCTTCAAAATAGAATAACACATCCGTTAGTACCAAGAATAATACTAGTGTCATAAAAGAATAGATCAAAACACGAAAAGACTAACCATTAAGATATTAGTCAACTAACACTATGAGTAATAACATGGCAGTTATGATTGTTATAGAAATAACCATCACATGCATACATATTTTATGATAACATCATACAACATACATAGCACCTAACATACATGAACATATATTACGCATAATATAACATGCCAAGAGCCACAACATCAGAAATAAAACATGATAATGATAATAGATGTCATAAAAATAACCATCCATACATAATGAAAAATATCCCATAACAAAATCTTAATAAAATCCTCGGCAAAATGCCGTACATAACCCAAAATGTATGTATAAAAAGGACATTAAGTCTGATGAAATAGATAATCAATATGAATAATCACATCACATTCGCTTAGAGCGGGTGTGATAAGCTGGTCCAGCATGAGTCTCAGCAGGATCCTCATACTTACGCAACTTCCCTTTCACAACATCCAACTCTTCCTTCAACACACGAACAGTGCTCTCGAGAGCCTCGAACTTAGCATTAACTTCTCGATCACGCTTGCGGTTCGCATCCTCAACCCTATGCTTGAAAGTGATAAAGTTACGCATGTCGGCACGGATCTCGTCCATAACTTCATTATGTGGCAAGGTGCGCAAACAATCACTAAGGGCGTTAATACGTGTCACCTCATTATAAGCCCGGTTCATATGAGTAATGGTAGAAAAATAGTAATGAACAGGATCATCGATCTCCGGTTGATTAGCACGACGTCTAGCAGGAGACGGTGGAGCAGGAGCAGCAACAGAGTTATCGCTCGAAGTCGACATCTGCAAACAGCAAAACCGCAAACCATATACCAAAAGATATGATAGCTAATAATATAACTTATACGAAATGAAATGCATAATAATGCTATAGCAAAATGGTCGGGCTGTAGACTAGACTCTAATGCACCCTAATAACCACGGGTTGACCACATTAAGACCGCCTAGTTCCCTACAACCAGAGCTCTGATACCACATGTGACGACCCCGGCAAAACACTTAACGGATCCGTCAGTTGGTCCCATAGCTTGATCGGACTTAAATGAATTAAATAAACAAAGTTGCATTCTTTTATTTCAAAATGTTCCCCAAAAAGGAAACAAACCAAATTAAGTAGTTTGAAAACCAACCAACCATAATATGAAACCAAAAGTTGACACAAAACATTGCCAACAAACCCACAATTTAAATTATCCAAAATGGAATGCAAACTTAAGTTTCATAAATAGTTTCATAAAATCTGCCCAAATGCATGCAGACTCTTCTAACGACAGCGGAAGCATCAAATAACTCAAGTACCTGTGAAAACATGCAAGTAAACTGTCAACACAAAGGTTGAGTGAATTATAGGTTTAAATAAATAAGTAACCTTTAGACCACAAGATTTAAAAATGTTAGAAAACATTAAACATTATTCCATTATCAATGAGCCACCTGGTAACCACTTAACCATTTATTTACCCTTGCCAAACACAATAAAAATATACACTTGGACAGTGTATCTACAACAAATTACGAAGTACTAAACATTCCGATTATAAATTGCTAGCGCGACTAGCTCGAAATGGGGTTGTCAAACCCGATAGATCTATCCGTAGGATTCGCGTTCACCGGTAGAAACCAATGATTACAGTTACCAGACTAGGGAATATTTTTGTCCAACTCACAATGAATAATTAAATTTAACTGTTACTTGTGTCTAACCGTGAATAAAAATCTGCATGTAATCACATCCCAAAAATATACTTTGAAAAGTATGTAAAAACGGGACTATAACTCACCTTAAATAGCAACTGAAGAAATCTCACAAACAAGCGAACAGCACGTAAAGTAAAATGATCAAGAAAGATCACAACGCCGACCTATAAATAAAGCAGGTCGAAATAAATAACTAACTTAGGCCAAGTCTTAGTATGATAGCTATTGTACATGTTGCAAGTAGGCATAGAACATTACTCAACAAGCATCGGTTTGATTGGAACAGCATAAGGACACACACTTTCTATTTTTAGAAAGTTTCTATTTTTAGCAGGTTTCCATTTTTGGAAAGTTTTCTATTTTAGGAAAGTTTCTATTTTTGGAAAGTTTTCTATTTTAGGAAAGTTTCTATTTTTGGAAAGTTTCTATTTTTGGAAAGTTTCCAAATTTAGAAAGTTCTATTTTTAGAAAGTTTTGAAGTTAGGAAAGTTTCCTTATTTAAAAAGTCAACTGAAGTCAACTGGAAGTCAAAGTCAACCGAAAGTCAACTCAAAAGTCAACCTTGGTCAAACATAGTCAACATTAATTTTAAAAGTGTAAGTTATAATAATAACATAGGTTATAATGTTATTTAAAGTCAAAAGTGTATAATAATGTCTTAACATAAGTTTAATTAAATAAAATGAATTATTAAAGTTAATATAAGTTGAAATGTTATAATTAGTATAACATAAGTATTTAATTAATTAATTAAATATCAATCATAATATAAATATTATTAATTTATAATAAATTTTAAATCATATCATAAGTATTATTAATTAATAATGAATTTTTAATCATATCATAAGTTTCTAATTAAAATTATTAAATCATAAGCATTTAATAATTAAGTCATAATTAAATAATAATTAAGTCTTATAATAATTAAATAATTATTTAATCTTTATTATAAGTCTTATAATAATTTCTCATAATTAAATTTAATACTTATCATAAGTATTTTCCTTTAATAATAAAAGTATTACTAATCATAAGTTTAATTAAAATGTTAATTAAATTATAATTAATAATTAAATGATATAATAAATATTTATATCATATGTTTTAAATAATAATAATTACCTCTTTTATCATAAGTAATTAATTAATAATGAATTCCATAAATTTTATCATAAGTTTAATCATTAACCATAAGTTTTAAGTTTAAAAGTTCGCCGGGTCGTATCTTGAGCCCCGGGTGTCGGTTTCGGGCAAGCCACATATGTAACTTCACCTACTCAAACCACCCGACACATTTATGAACTCAAGAACACTCCAAGAACAGTCCCTAAGTCGTGCATATCAGCCATGACTTCAATTGGGAAATCATTTTACTCAAAACAGTAATTCGGGCAAAACGGGTGAACCGTGGCTCGGATTTAGGTGACCCGAACATGAATATTCGTCTCACCATCAGTCCTAACCAAATGAGGCACCCTAAAGACACCAAGGATGGTCACAAAGTCGGACCCAACCTTGTTCATGCCAAGAACACCTTTCAATCTTTAACAAAAACCAAATTAAGCGTATCTAGGGCTCCGGGAATCGAAACGACATGAATCCGGAGTCTAAAATTAATGTCTTGATGAGAGGAACTCATTTATGTACTTTATTTTAACATTCATAACAGTTATATAGTCAGAATATACGAATCAAACTGCTGTCCAAAATTTACAAACCGAAATCATGTACAAACGAGTAATTCTACGCATTCAAACAACATTACAACAACTTATACATATCATACTAATCATATAACATCAAAATACAGAAATATAAATAAATATGGAAAGTTCTAGGGTTAGGGTTTATACCCTAATCGAGAATCAAAGTATATGATCGCGTAGAGAACGGAGAGAGGAACACGATGGTGTTAATTGATTTATGATCCAAGCTACAATTTTAGATGATGATGGTGGTTTATGGTGGTGATGGTGACGGCACAAAGGGAGAGGGGGGGAGAAGAGGAGAGCAAAAATATTAAATTAGGTTTTGTGATAATGAGATAAAATTAGCAAAAGAGGAAACAAGGAGCCAACACTCCCTCCCCTTGGGAGTGTTCGGCCGATTTGGTGAGGGGGTGGGCCCCTTAGTGGGCCAACTTGTCCAACATTGAAAAACGTGCATTTCCTGATGGCCCAAAAGCCCGAACGAAGCCCGAAACGCGAAAACGCACTTACGCGATTTAAAATCCTGAAAGATAACGAACGCGCGACGAAAAATAAATATAAATACACCTACTAATAATATGACCTTAAAATATCATATTTAAAATATTTAGGATTTAAAAATCCCGAAAGCTCGACCGTTGGTTTAAAAACCGAAAAGATTCGCCGGATGGAAATCCGCGAGACGTAGAAACGTATAAATTTAAAATATGAATACATATATCCACATAACACATAATAATTATTATATATATATTATTACAAAAATAATAATATAGGTCATGGAAATGACGTGGCACACTAACAGTTAACGGTCGTTAAATAATTAACAGAAAAAGATAACGGAAAAAGTAGGGTCGTGACATAAGTGTTGTAGCAAGGTTTAAGTATATCCATTCTATAAATAAATAAATATCTTGTGTAAAATTGTATCGTATTTAATAGTATTTCCTGCTAAAATTAATAACTATTTTATATACACCCCGCTGCACATCAGTCTTACCCGTTATTGATGCAACTTAATTGTTTAGGTCAAGGCTAAGAAACTTTCATTTGCACAACGTTTAATTTCAAGTACTTTGGCATGCAACTACGGTGAGATCATAGTCCCACCTTTTATCAACAACTTTTATTCTTTTAAATAGTGGGCTGAGAAACATATACATTTTATACATTTTATACTTTCATACTTTTATACTTTGAACAGAAGTACAAAAACAAACATTCCACGTACGAGTTAGAACAAAAAGCCTCAATTCAATTATCATTAGTTATACTTGCAGGGTGTAAGCGAGAACTTATGTTGTGTGGCCATGCGGGTTTGACGAACCCTCATCCGGACGAATGAAACGTATTTTCGGGTATAGTGTAGGTTCTAACACTAGATTCAGAGGTACCATTCAGTTAAGTCTTGATAATTGGGTGCTTGTGATACAAACAACAACTTTTGGAATGCAAACGATTTGGATAATCAACTATACAAAATCTTGTGGTTCAAAAACATACGTTTACAAATACACCTATGATTTCACCAACTTTTTTTGTTGACAGTTTTCTATATGTTTCTCAGGTTCATACTTGGCTACTTGATACATGCTTCCGCACACTTTGATTACTTACTTGGGGTCAAGCATACATGCATACGCTAGTGATAGCACCTTTAGATTCAAACTTAATGTTTACATGCATACACTATTGATAGCATTCGTGATTTTCAACTTATATTATGTCGCAAGCTATTTCATTTATACTTTACAACTTTTGTAAACTTAAACTTGTTGTCAAACCATTTGGTAACTTAAACTTGACAAGTCTTACACGTTTCAAATGAATGCGACATAATTTTGGTCAAACGTGTCTCATTTAGGGACTATGACCACGTAACGGGATCTAAGTTAACGACGCCGTCAATGACGATTTTGTCGGGTCATTACTTTCTTCTTGTTCTCCTTAAACCGTCCCTCTCAGAAGCTTTTAAGCGAAATAAAGTGTTGGTGGAAATGAACTAAATAAAAAGACACAAACCACATAGAACGAACAATCATCACAACGTTTGTTTAGAACGAACAATCGACGATGATTAAATGGCATCTGGACATTGCATCCGATTTTGAAGAACCCTAATTTATTTATTGGAGAGGATACGCTTATGAAGAAATATTTTCTAGATCGAGTGAGAAAGAAGTGAGAGGTCAGATCTGAAATATGATATGGGGCTGGCGTGTTTTTGTTGATAAATGAAGAAAGGAGGAGAGGTTGAAGGTAAGGGGGAAAGCATGGTTGAACAGAAGAAGTATCAGGAGATGTGGAGCTGAAGAAAAAGAAAAGAAACCCTATAATTTTTTGTGGTTGAGAAGTGGGCAAAAGATTAGCAGTAACCCATTGTGAGAGGAGGGGGACAGCTGGACTAATGGGAAGCCAAGAAAAGGGCTGTTATATATATATATATATATATATATATATATATATATATATATATATATATATATATATATATATATATATATATATATATATATATATATATATATATATATATGTAGGGGCAGGATCAATGAGAAAGTAACCAATCGGGGGGAAGCGGGGGAAGCAAAAAAAAAAATTCGTTTTTTTTTTTTTGGAATTTTTTTTCAGGCATCAAGATCACATTAAAATATGAACATTTAGAAAAGACACTTCGTGATGAATGTTATTATTTAGGCGGGAAAACGATCGAAAAAAATAACATTCAAGATAATATTGTTCGTGAAGAATGTTAACGTTTTTTTTCTTCATGTTTTGTGAAGTAAAATTTAGCCCGATTTAGAGTTTAGGGTTCATGATTTAGGGTTTAGGGTTTGGTGTTTTGGGTTTATTCCATAAACCCAAAACACCAAACCCTAAACGCTAAACCCTAAACCCTAAACTTTAAACCGTTCGTGTTAAAAACTCAATCTAAATCCTAAATCTAAACCCTAAACCTTAAATTTCTAAAACCTAATATCTAAACCCTATAAACCCTAATATCTAAACCCCAATATCTAAAACCTCAACATACGCTCGAAAAACACGATAATTGTTATATATTAGTTCTTCGAGCGTTTTCCCGCCAAAATAAAAATATTTATCACAAAGTGTCTCTACTAAATGTTCATATTTTTATCCAATCTATAATGTTCGTGAACAAAGTCTTTTCAAAAAATCGAAAAAAAAAGTTTTTGCTTCCCCCCGCTTACCCCCGAATGGTTACTTCCCTCTTGATCCTACCATATATATATATATATATATATATATATATATATATATATATATATATATATATATATATATATATATATATATATATATATATATATATATATATATAGTGGTAGGATCAAGAGGGAAGTAACCATTCGGGGGGAAGCGGGGGGAAGCAAAAACTTTTTTTTTCGTTTTTTGAAAAAACTTTGTTCACGAACATTATAGATTGGATGAAAATATGAACATTTAGTAGAGACACTTTGTGATAAATATTTTTATTTTGGCGGGAAAATGCTCGAAGAACTAATATATAACAATTATCGTGTTTTTCGAGCGTATGTTGAGGTTTTAGATATTAGGGTTTAGATATTAGGGTTTATAGGGTTTAGATATTAGGTTTTAGAAATTTAGGGTTTAGGGTTTAGATTTAGGGTTTAGATTTAGGATTTAGATTGAGTTTTTAACACGAACGGTTTAGAGTTTAGGGTTTAGGGTTTAGAGTTTGGTGTTTTGGGTTTATGGAATAAACCCAAAACACCAAACCCTAAACCCTAAACTCTAAATCGGGCTAAATTTTACTTCACAAAACATAAAGAAAAAAAACGTTCATATTCTTCACGAACAATATTATCTTGAATGTTATTTTTGTCGATCGTTTTCCCGCCTAAATAATAACATTCATCACGAAGTGTCTCTTCTAAATGTTCATATTTTCGTGTGATCTTGATGCAGGAAAAAAAAAATTCAAAAAAAACGAAAAAAAAAAAATTTGCTTCCCCCCGCTTCCCCCCGATTGGTTACTTCCCCATTGATCCTGCCCCTATATATATATATATATATATATATATATATATATATATATATATATATATATATATATATATATATATATATATATATATAAATTCAACGTAATTCAACCTTGGTTATTGAAGATTATTAATGTAATTCATGACATAACTATAATATAGATGCTTGTGTTTGTTCATAGGCTGATAGATGATTATGACTTGATTTACTCAAAGAAAGACACGACCGTTCTAGTCGCAACGATTTTGGTTTCCGTGGTCGTAACTTGAGTTTCATCGTTTTCTCTCTAGATTCTTCGTTTTAAGCCCGGTTTCTTCTATTCTTCTTGCTTCGACTTCGTAATCACTTGATCTATCAAAAAAAGCAAATAAACACTTAATTTGACGATAAAGTTTATAACTTCATTGTTTTGGGCCTTAATATCGAGGGTAAAAACATGACTTTTTAGCCGATATCAAAAATCATCTGACATTTTATTACGAAGTAGATGTTTTCATATTTTCATTGCTCGCCCTCTCGATTGTAGCAGTGGAAAATGGAATGTTCAAAATTAGTCATGATAATCTTTCAATCAAACCATATGCCTCAGTCTTTTTAATTTATATATGGATCCTACATAGCTCGAAAACAGTAGGAATGCCAGATAGTTGTTGATTACTTGACTTCTCATTGAACAACTCTAATTCATACCTCAACCGAATCATTTCTTACTCGATAAAATATAAGGGATAATATTTCTCAACAAGATGACAAACCTTATTAATATTTATCACCTCACATTTTTCTAAGAATTAAAGCAGAGCTAAGAGTTAATAATTCAGTAGCGTTGTTATAAAATACATTGGCGCACTCATGTAATTGCTTGTCCAAAGCACAAATAAATATATCTACTCGATAAAAATGCTCAAAACTAACATGGTTGTCTTCTTGACGAGGGAGATATCGGCCACGCTTATATAAAGCACTAAAATATGGCATATCTATTTTGTGATTCGTAGAGAAACCTTGTAGTTGTTCAAAAAAACTTTCCCACCCTTTGTTTCTGAGGTCGTCTAAGCTTACCTTTGTTGCCGACACTAACTAAATGGGGTTGCCGATATCTTGAGATTTCTTTTGCAACTCTTGAGATAAAATATCAGTCCTCCCTACGAATTCTTTTATTAGGTGTAAAATGAAAACAAACTCAAATGACGTTAAATAATTATATGCCTTAACTGCATCACCACGTTGACATTAGCCGGAGCTGTCATCAATTATACCCTCTGAAACTATACGGGTAGTATTAATAATTAAACATCTTAACTAAGATACTAATTGAACGAAAGTTAGAACCCCACCACGTATTACCTGCTCGTATTAAGGTCCCAACTTGATTTGCCCCCTTACCGGATTTAATTTGACTAAGTTCCAACATATGCTTAATATCTACTGTCTTAAACTTCTGCAGCTCATCATGACGCTTACTAGAATCACATATTACATTAATAATGAAACTTAATTTATTGAAAAATTGATGAACTGGAAAAACTTCTTTTGAAGTAGCAACTAGGGAAAGTTGTAATCTATGAGCGAAATGAAGAACATAGTATGCATACGAATACTCTTTAATAACAAGTGCTTTTAACCATTTCATTCCCCTCTCATGTTACTAGCAACCTCATAACCTAGATCACGAATTTTAATAGTATCAAACGCATATTGCAAAATTCTAAAAATGTGTTTTAAGGGCGAGTGACGATGTGTCTGTAACATGCACCAAATCTAAAAATCTTTCCCTTAATATCTCATCTTTAACAATAGATATTATAACTATGACCATTTGTTCTCGCTTAGTCTCATCTCGTGCCTCATCTACCTTAATAAAAAAGTAAGAATCACCCACTTCATTTTGAATGTGCTTCTGAACCTTACTTGCAATAATACTCAATATTTCTTTTTGAATATCACATGTAGTATACTTTGAGTTATAAGGATCATTCTCGAGCACGACTTGCGCAACTCCATCATCATATTATGCAAGAAGTTTTAACAACTCGATAAAATTACCTTGCTTTTTTGATTCAATAGTATCATCATTCCATCGAAAAGCACTAGCTTGGAATGTCAACCAACGAATTTTATCCATTGAAGCTTTCAATCGTATACGGTTTTTCAAAAATTCCTCTGCACTTCTCTTTTCATGACATTTTGAATGTGTGCTTTCTGGTTCAACAAATTCTCACAAAATAGAACGACATCTTTATGTTGGGAACTACTAATATGCTTAAAAAAATGCACAATTCTTCCCATCATTAACCTTTTTCCACTTGTTAAATCCCTTATGTAACACCGTATATTTTACAACCATTTTTTTATAATAATACAATGGAAGCCTATATCATTATATATGGATTACAACCAACAGTAACTAATTCAAGAATAGTTATTATCTCAAAGTCATGTTACGTAAAAAGGTGCATCAGGGCTCATCACAATATAGATCAGAGTGCGAGGTGTCAAACATAACGTACCTGACATAACAACTCTTCCTAAACCGATAACATCATAAAACATACAGAGCGGAGATGTTGGGGATTAGCGCATCGTTAAGTGAATGAGATTATCGACAAAATTAATATCCAATAGCACAAGGACAACATAAGAATATCATTTAATCCATCGTTCAACAAATAATATATAAGACAATATATCAAATCTTTCATCTAAGGGACAACCCTTCATGTCAAGTCCTGACTCTTTATGGGCTTGTATTATTGTTGCTATCCATGATGCAGTGGATTTGAGGGTCGAGGTAGTAAAATTACGGTATACGCTGCATGAATTGGGAGATATCTGTGATGACGTTCTTCGGATAAAGCTTGAAAATGACCAAAGTACAAAATTTTAGAAAGGTAAATGGTTGGGTAATTATGATTCACAACATAAATTGAATTGCCTGTTTCGATATGAAAATAATCCAGTTTGTACCATCTTTGAAAGATGAAATGTTGATAATGAGTGGAAATGGAGGTGACCTCCTCCTGTTTCGTGTAAATTACTTATGTTGCTTCATGATCTACGTGAAATGTCCCATTCATATTGATTATAAACGTTCCATATTAGTTGATTTCATCGTGAGGTTTTGACCTCTATATGAGACGTTTTTCAAAGACTGCATTCATTTTTAAAACAACCATAACCTTTATTTTATCTATAAAGGTTTAAAAAGCATTACGTAGATTATCAAATAATGATAATCTAAAATATACCGTTTACACACGACCATTACATAATGGTTTACAATAAGAATATATTACATCAAAAATAAGTTTCTTGAATGCAGTTTTTACATAATATCATACAAGCATGGACTCCAAATCTTGTCCTTATTTTAGTATGCAACAGCGGAAGCTCTTAATAATCACCTAAGAATAAACATGCTTAAAACGTCAACAAAAATGTTGGTGAGTTATAGGTTTAACCTATATATTATCAAATCATAATAATAGACCACAAGATTTCATATTTCAATATACATCCCATACATAGAGATAAAATTCATTCATATGGTGAACACCTGGTAACCGACATTAACAAGATGCATATAAGAATATCCCCTATCATTCCGGAAAATCCTTCGGATATGATAAAAACGAATTCGAAGTACTAAAGCATCCGGTACTTTGGATGGGATTCGTTAGGCCCAATAGATCTATCTTTAGGATTCGCGTCAATTAGTAGATCGGTTTACTAATTCTTAGGTTACCAAGCAAAAGGGGCATATTCGGCTTCGATCATTCACCCATATAATGTAGTTTCAATTACTTGTGTCTATTTCGTAAAACATTTATAAAACTGCATGTATTCTCATCCCAAAATATTAGATTTTAAAAGTGGGACTATAACTCACTTTCACAGATTTTTACTTCGTCGGGAAGTAAGACTTGGCCACTGGTCGATTCACGAACCTATAACAAATATGTACATATATATCAAAGTATTTTCAAAATATATTTATAACACTTTTAATACATTTTGATGTTTTAAGTTTATTAAGTCAGCTGTCCTCGTTAGTAACCTACAACTAGTTGTCCAAAGTTAGATGTACAGAAAAAAATTGATATATATTATCTTGAATCAATCCACGACCCAGTGTATACACATCTCAGGCTAGATCACAACTCAAAGTATATATATTTTTGGAATCAACCTCAACCATGTATAGCTAACTCCCACATTACTGCATATAGAGTGTCTATGGTTGTTCCAAATAATATATACACATGGGTCGATATGATATGTCAAAACATTTGCATACGTGTCTATGGTATCTCAAGATTACATAATATATTAGAATACATGTATAATACAATATAAGTTAGCTAGGATATGATTAATATAGATTTTTTACCAATTTTCACGTAGCTACAACAAGAAAAAATATCCAATCTTGTTTTACCCATAACTTATTCGTTTTAAATCCGTTTTGAGTGAATCAAATTGCAATGGTTTCATATTGAACTCTATTTTATGAATCTAGATAGAAAAATTATAGGTTTATAGTTGGAAATATAAGTTACAAGTCATTTTTGTAAAGGTAGTCATTTCAGTCGAAAGAACGACGTCTAGATGACCATTTTGGAAAACATACTTCCACTTTGAGTTTAACCATAAATTTTGGATATAGTTTCATGTTCATAAGAAAAATTATTTTCCCAGAATAAAAACTTTTAAATCAAAGTTTATCATAGTTTTTAATTAACTAACCCAAAACAGCCCGCGGTGTTACTACGACGGCGTATATCCGGTTTTACGGTGTTTTTCGTGTTTTTAGGTTTTAAATCATTAAGTTAGCATGTCATATAGATATAGAACATGTGTTAATTTGATTTTAAAAGTCAAGTTAGAAGGATTAACTTTTGTTTACGAACAAGTTTAGAATTAACTAAACTATGTTCTAGTGATTACATGTTCAAATCTTCGAATAAGATAGTTTTATATGTATGAATCGAATGATGTTATGAACATCATTACTACCTCAAGTTTAGTAGGTAAACCTACTGGAAGTGACAAGAAATGATCTAGCTTCAAAGAATCTTTGATGGCTTGAAAGTTCTTGATGTAGAATCATGACACGAAAACAAGTTCAAGTAAGATTTCCACTCGAAATAAGATTGTTATAGTTATAGAAATTGAATCAAAGTTTGAATATGAGTATTACCTTGTATTAGAAAGATATCTTACTGTAAATAAGAAAGATTTCTTGAGGTTGGATGATCACTCTACAAGATTGGAAGTAAGCTAGCAAACTTGGAAGTATTCTTGATTTTATGAAACTAGAACTTGTAGAATTTATGAAGAACACTTAGAACTTGAAGATAGAACTTGAGAGAGATCAATTAGATGAAGAAAATTGAAGAATGAAAGTATTTTTAGGTGTTTTTGGTCGTTGGTATATGGATTAGATATAAAGGATGTGTAATTTTGTTTATATGTAAATAAGTCATGAATGATTACTCATATTTTTGTAATTTTATGAGATATTTCATGCTAGTTGCCAAATGATGGTTCCCACATGTGTTAGGTAACTTACATGGTCTGCTAAGAGCTGATCATTGGAGTGTATATATCAATAGTACATACATCTAAAAGCTGTGTATTGTACGAGTACGAATACGGGTGTATACGAGTAGAATTGTTGATGAAACTGAACGAGGATGTAATTGTAAGCATTTTTGTTAAGTAGAAGTATTTTGATAAGTATCTTGAAGTCTTTCAAAAGTGTATGAATACATATTAAAACACTACATGTATATACATTTTAACTGAGTCGTTAAGTCATCGTTAGTCGTTACATGTAAATGTTTATTTGAAACCTTTAAGTTAACGATCTTGTTAAATGTTGTTAACCCATTATTTATTAAATCAAATGAGATGTTAAATTATTACATTATCATGATATCATGATGTATTAATATATCTTAATATGATATATATACATTAAATGTCGTTACAACGATAATCGTTACATATATGTCTCGTTTTAAAATCATTAAGTTAGTAGTCTTGTTTTTACATATGTAGTTCATTGTTAATATACTTAATGATATGTTTACTTATCATAATATCATGTTAGCTATATATATATCCATATATATGTCATCATATAGTTTTTACAAGTTTTAACTTTCGTGAATCACCGGTCAACTTGGATGGTCAAATGTCTATATGAAACCTATTACAATTAATCAATTCTTAACAAGTTTGATTGCTTAACATGTTGGAAACACTTAATCATGTAAATAACAATTTCATTTAATATATATAAACATGGGAAAAGTTCGGGTCACTACAGTACCTACCCGTTAAATAAATTTCGTCTCAAAATTTTAAGCAGTTGGAGGTGTTGACGTATCTTCTGGAAATAAGTGTGGGTATTTCTTCTTCATCTGATCTTCTCGTTCCCAGGTGAACTCGGGTCCTCTACGAGCATTCCATCGAACCTTAACAATTGGTATCTTGTTTTGTTTAAGTCTTTTAACCTCACGATCCATTATTTCGACGGGTTCTTCGATGAATTGAAGTTTTTCGTTGATTTGGATTTCGTCTACCGGAATAGTGAGATCTTTTTTAGCAAAACATTTCTTCAAATTCGAGACGTGGAAAGTGTTATGTACCGCCGCGAGTTGTTGATGTAACTCAAGTCGGTAAGCTACTGGTCTGACACGATCAATAATCTTGAATGGTCCAATATACCTTGGATTTAATTTACCTCGTTTACCAAATCGAACAACGCTGAAATGCCCCGTCCTAATCCATCTGGACGAAGTCCACATCAATTATAAACGATTCACAATAGTTGGTTACATCGCGAGGTACTTGACCTCTATATGATACATTTTACAAACATTGCATTCGTTTTTTAAAAGTCAAACTTTCATTTCATTGAAAGTTGACGACATGCATACCATTTCATATTACATCCATCTATAATTGACTTAATAATGATCTTGATGAACTCGACAACTCGAATGCAACGACTTTTGAAATATGTCATGAATGACTCCAAGTAATATCTCTAAAATGAGCAAATGCACAGCGGAAGTTTTCTTTCATACCTGAGAATAAACATGCTTTAAAGTGTCAACCAAAAGGTTGGTGAGTTCATTAGTTTAACATAAATAATTATTTCTATCATTTTAATAGACCACAAGATTTTCATTTCTCATAAATAAACGTCCCATGCATAGAGACAAAAATATCATTCATATGGATTGAACACCTGGTAACCGACATTCACAATATGCATATAAGAATATCCCCATCATTCCGGGATCCTCCTTCGGACATGATATAAATTTTCGAAGTACTAAAGCATCCGGTACTTTGGATGGGGCTTGTTGGGCCCGATAGATCTATCTTTAGAGTTCGCGTCAATTAGGGTGTCTGTTCCCTAATTCTTAGATTACCAGACTTAATAAAAAGGGCATATTCGATTTCGATCATTCAACCATATAATGTAGTTTCAATTACTTGTGTCTATTTCGTAAAACAGTTATAAAAACAGCACATGTATTCTCAGTCCCAAAATATATATTGCGAAAGCATTTAAAAAAAGGGAATAATGAAACTCACGCGTATAAATATTGTATAACAGTTAATAAAGTATTTGCATGTATTCTCAGCCCAAAAACGTAAAGAGTAAAAAGGGAGTAAATGAACTCACAATACGATATTTTGTAGTAAAAATATGCATACGACGGAACTGAACAATGCAAGGTTGGCCTCGGATTCACGAACCTTTAAAGTATCAAGCTAAAAAAAACGTCCATGCTCGGGCTCGAACCCGAGACCTCTCGCTCAAACCCAAACTCCCTAACCACTCCTCTGTTTGTTATTTTTCTGTTTATAATTAGAATCGGTTATACTTAAACCGAAATTTTCTGTTTCCTATTCCCTCTTCTTCTTCTACTTCTAAATATCAATCGACTAGGTTTTTTTTTTAACCATCATCGGCACATGATCATAATAATAATCATTCGATTCATTAACAATTTATCAATATCATCATCATTTAAACATCATGATCGTTATCATCACGTAACATCATAACCTTAATCATCTAAATCGCTATACCTCATCATGTATGTTACGTTTGTTCATCATCATAGTATCATCACCATTACATCATAATCATCGTTTTTCTATATCCCGAATCATCATGCATCAATATCATCAATTCTTTTCTTCTATCCTAATATCTAAAATTGTTGTTGGGTCTCGCTGGGGACAAGAAACAACAACCTAAATCCAACAGCCCAACTATGAATTAGATTTACAAACCCACTAATAGAAACTCGGTTGTTGATTGAGACAGTGGGATCGAGCTTTAAAAAAAAATCATGACTTATCATCAACTCCCACTATATCTTCATCATCATTATTTAAAAAAAAAAAAAAACGTGTTACCTAGGTGACCCATTTTGGGTCGGTTTTTGAGGAAACAATTAATGGAACGTAACAGGAAAAGTGCTGGGTTACTCTCCTTCTTTTTCTAAAAAAAAACGTCACCAAATCATCATCATTTATCACTTATATCAATCGGAAACCAGGAATTTGATCATAGTCCAACAGCATGACACGGCCCACTAAAATCACCACATAATTACAGCCCAATTACAAAGGGAAATTGTTTAGACTTTTGCAGCTTGTCCAGCTCGTCATTTTAACCTCAAATTCCTTTTCATACAATGACCCTACCATAATATGGCAGCCAATCATTCACGTATTTCCATCATAATCTCACAGACATATTACCGGTACTTTAATAAAGCTTTGTGAAATTAATAGTCTAAAGGAAATAGTGGGTGGGGTTCGATTTATATAAAAAAAAAGGAACGTGTATAGCAGCTAATGGAGGGTCTTCCGTAATTGTTTCATCATTCTCTACCACTCAATTCTCTTTTTCTTTATCTTGTCATCGTATAAAAGGGATTCGATGGTTGTTCATTATTGTTGTGAATTCTAAACAAGAAAATAGCAAAATGTATAGAGAGAGAAGAGAGAGGGATATGGTTGGTGGTTCTTGGTGTGGTCATGGTGGTTTGTTGGTTTATTAAAGGTGGTTTTTGGTGGTGGTTCCCTACAGTCTTAAACAGAAAAATAGCTGGAGCAGGAGTAGAGTTTTAATAGTAGTAATTTAGAAATGATTTAAGGTGTTGGTTTTTGTTTCGATTTCTGGCCAAAACAGAAGGGATACCGTAGAGTTTCAAAGGTGGTGATATGGGTTGTTCGAGAGTGATGCAGCAACAAAACTTGATGGTGTTTGGTTCTTGTGTTCGACAAGAAGGAAACAGTAGATAGCTTTGGTTCTTGGTTTGATAAACGAAAATAGGCAGAGATAGTGAGGTATTAGAAAGGTGATCGAATGGAAAGATGATGGAAATAGAAAGCTAATGGTAGTGATAGATATATTTGTTTGTCTTCTGCATTGGTACATCTATATACTATATATTTAATCGGATAGTGGATGCTTATGTGTGATTTAGACAAGAAACAGAAAGTAGGAAAAATCCAAGGAGTGTAAGGTGATTGAGTTGGTATTTGTCTATGCATGTGATCTGTTTGTTTCTGGAACGATTGGAATCATTTAGTACTAGATGATTGACCCAAAACAAAATTATGATACAGTTGATAGCTAAGTGTAACAAGATAGTACAATTAATCAAGATTTATGGAATTTAAATAATTAATATTAATAATAATTAATATTAATAATAATTAATAATTATTTTAATAATAATAATAATAATAAAATAAATAATAATAATATTAGAAATCATAAAGATGATAATAATTATACTATAAATGACAATAATAATATTTTCTAGTAATAACAATTGTAAGAATAATAATTTTAATAATAATAATAATAATAATAATATTGATAAAGATAATATTAATAATAATATGATAATATCGTTAATAACAATAATGATAATAATAATCATGGTAGTACTAATACTAATATAGTAATTTACTTGTAACAGGTTTCATATCAAAACTTTTATTGATAATAATAATAATAATAATAATAATAATAATAATAATAATAATAATAATAATAATAATAATAATAATAATAATGGAAAAACTGATACTAATTATGTATCTTTTTGATAATTATATCTATATACAATAACATATAATATTTATGCTTTTTATATATAATTCAATATATATATATATATATATATATATATATATATATATATATATATATATATATATATATATATATATATATATATATATATATATATCATGATAATTATTTATAAAATCCGTATACATTTATATATATAGCTTTATTTTAATAATCCTATAATAACTCTTATTAAATATTTACATTTTATAAATAATACAATATTATAATACTCATATAAATTCATTTTAAATTACACTTAATTATTGTATATCTTATCTTACATATTTAATTCTAATGTTTAAATCATATTTTATAATTTCAAATTATTTATATACTTATGTTTATATATATATATATATATATATATATGTATACATATTCATTTACACACAAATGTTCGTGAATCATCGGGCACAGTCAAAGGTCAAATGCTTACATGAATACAGTTCAAAGTTTTCGAGACTCAACATTATAGACTTTGCTTATCGTGTCGGAAACATAATAAGATCAAGTTTAAATTTGGTCGAAAATCTCCGGGTCGTCACAAACGCCTTTCCAAGGTGCAACCTTAAGCATGACCATCTCTCTAATTTCAATTTCTATATCTTTTCTTTTAATGTCGGTATAGCTCTTTTGTTGACTTTGGGCGGTTTTCAACCGTTGTTGAATTTGGATGATCTTCTCGGTAGTTTCTTGTATTATCTCCGGACCCGTAATTTGTCTATCCCCCACTTCACTCCAACAAATTGGAGACCTACATTTTCTACCATAAAGTGCTTCAAATGGCGCCATCTCAATGCTTGAATGGTAGCTGTTGTTGTAGGAAAATTCTGCTAACGGTAGATGTCGATCCCAACTGTTTCCGAAATCAATAACACATGCTCGTAGCATGTCTTCAAGCATTTGTATCGTCCTTTCGCTCTGCCCATCAGTTTGTGGATGATAGGCAGTACTCATGTCTAGACGAGTTCCTAATGCTTGCTGTAATGTCTGCCAGAATCTTGAAATAAATCTGCCATCCCTATCAGAGATAACAGAGATTGGTATTCCATGTCTGGAGACGACTTCCTTCAAATACAGTCGTGCTAACTTCTCCATCTAGTCATCTTCTCTTATTGGCAGGAAGTGTGCTGATTTGGTGAGACGGTCAACTATTACCCAAATAGTATCAAAACCACTTACAGTCCTTGGCAATTTAGTGATGAAATCCATGGTAATGTTTTCCCATTTCCATTCCGGGATTTCGGGTTGTTGAAGTAGACCTGATGGTTTCCGATGCTCAGTTTTGACCTTAGAACACGTCAAACATTCTCCTACGTATTTAGCAACATCGGATTTCATACCCGGCCACCAAAAATGTTTCTTGAGATCCTTGTACATCTTCCCCGTTCCAGGATGTATTGAGTATCTGGTTTTATGAGCTTCTCTAAGTACCATTTCTCTCATATCTCCAAATTTTGGTACTCAAATCCTTTCAGCCGTATACCGGGTTCTGTCTTCCCGAATATTAAGAAGCTTCTCCGATCCTTTGGGTATTTCATCCTTTAAATTTCCCTCTTTTAAAACTCCTTGTTGCGCCTCCTTTATTTGAGTAGTAAGGTTATTGTGAATCATTATATTCATAGATTTTACTCGAATGGGTTCTCTGTCCTTCCTGCTCAAGGCGTCGGCTACCACATTTGCCTTCCCTAGGTGGTAACGAATCTCAAAGTCGTAATCATTCAACAATTCAATCCACCTACGTTGCCTCATATTCAATTGTTTCTGATTAAATATGTGTTGAAGACTTTTGTTGTCGGTATATATAATACTTTTGACCCCATATAAGTAGTGCCTCCAAGTCTTTAATGCAAAAACAACCGCGCCTAATTCCAAATCATGCGTCGTATAATTCTTTTCGTGAATCTTCAATTGTCTAGACGCATAAGCAATTACTTTCGTTCTTTGCATTAATACACAACCGAGACCTTGCTTTGAGGCGTCACAATATATCACAAAATCATCATTCCCTTCAGGTAATGATAATATAGGTGTCGTAGTTAACTTTTTCTTTAACAATTGAAACGCTTTCTCTTGTTCATCTTTCCATTCAAATTTCTTCCCTTTATGCGTTAATGCAGTCAAGGGTTTTGCTATTCTGGAAAAGTCTTAGATGAACCTTCTGTAGTAACCCGCTAGTCCTAAAAACTGGTGTATGTGTTTCGGAGTTTTCGGGGTTTCTCACTTTTCAACGGTTTCGATCTTTGCTGGATCCACCTGAATACCTTCTTTGTTCACTATGTGACCGAGGAATTGAACTTCTTCCAACCAAAATGCACACTTTGAAAACTTAGCGTACAGTTTTTCTTTTCTCAGCAACTCTAGCACTTTTCTCAAATGTTCTTCGTGCTCTTGATCATTCTTCGAGTAAATAAATATGTCATCGATGAAAACAATGACAAACTTGTCAAGATATGGCCCACACACTCGGTTCATGCGGTCCATGAACACAGCTGGTGCGTTAGTCAATCCAAACGGCATAACCATAAACTCGTAATGACAGTAACGCGTCCTAAATGCAGTCTTTGGAATATCATCCTCCTTCACCCGCATGTGATGATATCCAGAACGTAAATCTATCTTCGAATAAACAGACGAGCCTTGTAGTTGATCAAATAAGTCGTCAATTTTCGGTAGTGGGTAGCGGTTCTTGATGGTAAGTTTGTTCAACTCTTGGTAGTCGATACACAACCTGAATGTACCATCTTTCTTCTTGACAAACAAAACAGGAGCTCCCCACGGTGATATGCTTAGTCGAATGAAACCACGCTCTAAAAGTTCTTGTAATTGGCTCTGAAGTTCCTTCATTTTGCTAGGTGCGAGTCTGTATGGAGCACGAGCTATTGGTGCAGCTCCCGGTACAAGGTCTATTTGAAATTCAACAGATCAGTGTGGAGGTAGTCCCGGTAATTCTTTCGGAAATACATTGGGAAATTCTTTTACGACGGGAATATTATTGATGTTCTTTTCTTCGGAATTGACTTTCTCGATGTGTGCTAGCATAGCATAGCAACCTTTTCTTATTAGTTTTTGTGCCTTCAGGTTACTAATAAGATTTAACTTCACGTTGCTCTTTTCTCCGTACACCATTAAGGGTTTTCCTTTTTCTCGTATAATGCGAATTGCATTTTTGTAACAAACGATCTCTGCTTTCACTTCTCTCAACCAGTCCATACCGATTATCACATCAAAACTCCCTAACTCAACTGGTATCAAGTCAATCTTAAATGTTTCGCTAACCAGTTTAATTTCTCGATTTCGACATATATTATCTGCTGAAATTAATTTACCATTTGCTAATTCGAGTAAAAATTTACTATCCAAAGGCGCCAATGGGCAACTTAATTTAGCACAAAATTCTCTACTCATATAGCTTCTATCCGCACCCGAATCAAATAAAACATAAGCAGATTTATCGTCAATAAGAAACGTACCCGTAACAAGCTCCGGGTCTTCCTGTGCTTCTGCCGCATTAATATTGAAAACTCTTCCACTGCCCTGCCCATTAGTATTCCCCTTATTCGGGCAATTTCTAATAATGTGGCCCAGTTTTCCACATTTATAACAAACAGCGTGGGTATTACTTGCTCCGACACTATTCGTTTCGGCATTACTTGTTCCGGCATTATTTGTTCCTTTAGTTCTGTTAAACTTTGGTCCATAGACCTCACACTTTGTTGCGCTATGACCACTTCTATTACACCTGTTGCAAAATATTGTGCAAAACCCCTGATGATTTTCTTCACACCTATGACATGGCTGTTTTTGGTTTTTGTTACCGTTGTTGTTATTGAGGTTGTTGTTGGGATTGTTATTGTTGTTGAAACGGTTGTTGTAGTTATTGTTGTTGGGATTGTTATTGTTGTTGAAACGGATGTTGTAGTTGTTGTTGTTGGGATGTTTGTTGTAGTTATTGTTAAGATTGCGGTTATTGTTGCGATTGTTGTTGCGGTTGTTGGGATAGTTGTTGCGATTGTGGTTGTAATTGTTGTTGTTGTTGTACTGGTGACTCTTGTCACCGTTTTCCTCCCACTTCCTCTTGAGTTGTTTCGTGTTGGCTTCTTCGGCCGCCTGCTCTTTAATTCTTCCCTCAATCTGATTTATGAGTTTATGAGCCATTCGACTTGCCTTCTGTATAGAAGCGGGCTCGTGTGAACTCACATCTTCTTGAATCCTTACTGGTAACCCTTTTACAAACGCGTCGATCTTCTCTTCTTCATCTTCGAATGCTCCCGGACACAATAGGCACAACTCTGTGAATCGTCGTTCATATGTGGTAACGTCGAACCCATGTGTTCGTAACTCTCTAAGTTCTGCCTTGAGTTTATTGACTTCGTTTCTAGGACGGTACTGCTCGTACATCAATTGTTTGAATGCCGACCACGGTAGTGCGTAAGCAGCATTTTGTCCTACCTGTTCAAGATAGGTGTTCCACCACGTTAACGCAGTACCTGTGAAGGTATGCGTAGCGTACTTAACTTTGTCCTCTTCAGTACACTTACTTATGGCAAACACCGATTCGAATATCTCGGTCCACTGTTTCAATCCAATTGGTCCTTCGGTTCCATCAAATTCCAAAGGTTTACAGGCAGTGAATTCTTTGTAGGTGCATCCTACACGATTTCTTGGCCGTTAGCTGCATTGCTAGATTCAGCGTTATTTTTGGTATGTAGCGCAGCCTGTACTGCGGCTATGTTTGCAGCAAGAAAGGTACAAAATTCCTCTTCGTTCATATTCATGGTGTGTCGAGTAGTCGGTGCCATTTCCTTTAAAATAGACAACTGAATCGAGTTAATCATACAGAATATTAAGAGTAGTCAATAGTATTTTGTAGCATAATATGAACTCATTTATAAAAGCTTTTTCTTCATATTAGCGTTTTATAAGTTTAAATTCGGGTACTACCTACCCATTAAGTTCATACTTAGTAGCTAATGTACAATTCAACTACTACAATTCCATATGAAAAACTGATTATAATAATATATCACATATAAATATTCTTCAAACTTACAACTTCACTATATTACATATAACTTGAAATATAGTACACTTTGATACATGACAGTTTTGAAGATAAATCTAGTTAATACGCAAGTTGTTCAGCAAAGGAAATACAGACACGTAATTCATAAGTCCAGAAACAAGTCATGCATTCTGGTTTTACTAAGACGACTTCCCATCCTTGGTCTTGTGGAAAATAACCGTTATGACCATTGGCTAGGAAGCATGTTGTAATGTCGTCAAAAGGACGAGGGTTTCGTAATGTCCAACAGCCCCGTAATAATCTAAAAACCTTGTTTCTCACCCCAACTACTGAATCCGTCACTTGTGAGAAAGTTTTATTCAAAAGTTGCAATCCGATGTTCTTTTTCTCAGTTTGGTAAGAAGCGAACATCACTAACCCGTAAGCATAACATGCTTCTTTATGTTGCATGTTAGAAGCTCTTTCTAATTCACGAAATCCTATGTTGGGATATGTTGAGTCAAAATAGGTTCTTAACCCATAGCGTAAAATTGCATTTGGGTTCCCCACATTTAATGCTTTAAAGAAAACACGGCGTAACTTACGGTCTCCCCAATATGATATACCCCACCTACCAAAGGAAAACCTTTTATAAACTAAGGCATTTCCGGAAAGTCTTTCAAATGTTTGACAAGTTAATTTCGCCATAACTAAATGTGCTGATGAATTCTGACCGACTCTAGATAAGATTTCCTCAATCATATCCTCTGGTAGGTCTTCTAAAAAATTCGGTCGTCTACCCTTAACATCCATTTTGTTTTTATACTGTAAAATAGACAAGGATTAGATTCGTAAAAGATAATTAACAAACAATACAAGCAATTTTTACATAGAACATAAAAGTACAAGCACAGTACAATACATATAATACACAACATGATTACAACCCTCTAATCCGAATCACTGGTTTCTTCTTCTTCGGACTTGGTTCGTTTTCCTATTTTTCTAGGAATATATGATGTTCCTCTAATACGAGCCGTCGTTTTCCATAATGGTTTAGAAAAACCTGGTGGTTTAGAGGTTCCCGGGTCATTGTTACATTTTAGGAAATACGGATGTTGTCGATACATATAAAGTTCATCGGGGTTGGAATCGGGTTTCTCTATTTTTATACCTTTTCCCTTATTATTTTCTTTCGCTTTATTAAATTGGGTCGAGGTAATTTCTATAACATCATCGGAATCCTCATTGGGATCCGATTCATCGGAAAATTGGTAATCCTCCCAATATTTTTCTTCCTATGCGAAAACACCATTGACCATTATTAACTTTGGTCCGTTGGTTGAAGATTTTCTTTTATTTAATCGATTTACTATAGGTATCAATATTTCTTCCTCCGGAACCTCTTCTTCTTCTGGTTCCTCCTCTTCCGATTCCTCCTCTTCTGGTTCCTCTTCTTCCGGTTCCTCCTCTTCCGGTTCCTCTTCTTCCGGTTCTTCTTCGGGAATTTGTGAATCTTACCAAAATATATTTGATTCTTCATTATTATTAGGTGAATCAATGGGATTTGTACTAGAGGTAGACATCTATCACACAATATCAAACACGTTAAGAAATTAATATATCACATAATATTTACATGTTAATAATATATAGTTTCCAACAACAAAAATGTTAAGCAATCGTTTTTGAAGAAAAATACGGTCGAAGTCCAGACTCACTAATGCATCCTAAAAAACTCGGTAAGACACACTAATGCAATTTTCTGGTTCTCTAAGACCAACGCTCAGATACCAACTGAAATGTCCCGTTCATATTGATTATAAACGTTCCATATTAATTGATTTCATCGCGAGGTTTTGACCTCTATATGAGACATTTTTCAAAGACTGCATTCATTTTTAAAACAACCATAACCTTTATTTTATCTATAAAGGTTTAAAAAGCATTACGTAGATTATCAAATAATGATAATCTAAAATATACCGTTTACACACGACCATTACATAATGGTTAACAATAAGAATATATTACATCAAAAATAAGTTTCTTGAATGCAGTTTTTACATAATATCATACAAGCATGGACTCCAAATCTTGTCCTTATTTTAGTATGCAACAGCGGAAGCTCTTAATAATCAACTAAGAATAAACATGCTTAAAACGTCAACAAAAATGTTGGTGAGTTATAGGTTTAACCTATATATTATCAAATCATAATAATAGACCACAAGATTTCATATTTCAATATACATCCCATACATAGAGATAAAATTCATTCATATGGTGAACACCTGGTAACCGACATTAACAAGATGCATATAAGAATATCCCCTATCATTTCGGGAAATCCTTCGGATATGATAAAAACGAATTCGAAGTACTAAAGCATCCGGTACTTTGGATGGGATTCGTTAGGCCCAATAGATATATCTTTAGGATTCGCGTCAATTAGTAGATCGGTTTACTAATTCTTAGGTTACCAAGCAAAAGGGGCATATTCGGCTTCGATCATTCACCCATATAATGTAGTTTCAATTACTTGTGTCTATTTCGTAAAACATTTATAAAACTGCATGTATTCTCATCCCAAAATATTAGATTTTAAAAGTGGGACTATAACTCACTTTCACAGATTTTTACTTCGTCGGGAAGTAAGACTTGGCCACTGGTCGATTCACGAACCTATAACAAATATGTACATATATATCAAAGTATGTTCAAAATATATTTACAACACTTTTAATACATTTTGATGTTTTAAGTTTATTAAGTCAGCTGTCCTCGTTAGTAACCTACAACTAGTTGTCCAAAGTTAGATGTACAGAAAAAAATTGATATATTATCTTGAATCAATCCACGACCCAGTGTATACACGTCTCGGGCTAGATCACAACTCAAAGTATATATATTTTTGGAATCAACCTCAACCCTGTATAGCTAACTCCCACATTACTGCATATAGAGTGTCTATGGTTGTTCCAAATAATATATACACATGGGTCGATATGATATGTCAAAACATTTGCATACGTGTCTATGGTATCCCAAGATTATATAATATATTAGAATATATGTATAATACAATATAAGTTAGCTAGAATATGATTAATATAGATTTGTTACCAATTTTCACGTAGCTACAACAAGAAAAAATATCCAATCTTGTTTTACCCATAACTTATTCGTTTTAAATCCGTTTTGAGTGAATCAAATTGCTATAGTTTCATATTGAACTCTATTTTATGAATCTAGATATAAAAAGTATAGGTTTATAGTCAGAAATATAAGTTACAAGTCGTTTTTGTAAAGGTAGTCATTTCAGTCGAAAGAACGACGTCTAGATGACCATTTTGGAAAACATACTTCCACTTTGAGTTTAACCATAATTTTTGGATATAGTTTCATATTCATAAGAAAAATCATTTTTCCAGAATAACAACTTTTAAATCAAAGTTTATCATAGTTTTTAATTAACTAACCCAAAACAGCCCGCGGTGTTACTACGACGGCGTATATCCGGTTTCACGGTATTTTTCGTGTTTTCAGATTTTAAATCATTAAGTTAGCATATCATATAGATATAGAACATGTGTTAAGTTGATTTTAAAAGTCAAGTTAGAAGGATTAACTTTTGTTTACGATCAAGTTTAGAATTAACTAAACTATGTTCTAGTGATTACATGTTCAAATCTTCGAATAAGATAGTTTTATATGTATGAATCGAATGATGTTATGAGCATCATTACTACCTCAAGTTTAGTAGGTAAACCTACTGGAAGTTACAAGAAATGATCTAGCTTCAAAGGATCTTGGATGGCTTGAAAGTTCTTGAAGTAGAATTATGACACGAAAACAAGTTCAAGTAAGATTTCCACTCGAAATAAGATTGTTATAGTTATAGAAATTGAATCAAAGTTTGAATATGAGTATTACCTTGTATTAGAAATATATCTTACTGTAAATAAGAAAGATTTCTTGAGGTTGGATGATCACTCTACAAGATTGGAAGTAAGCTAGCAAACTTGGAAGTATTCTTGATTTTATGAAACTAGAACTTGTAGAATTTATGAAGAACACTTAGAACTTGAAGATAGCACTTGAGAGAGATCAATTAGATGAAGAAAATTGAAGAATGATAGTGTTTGTAGGTGTTTTTAGTCGTTAGTATATGGATTAGATATAAAGGATGTGTAATTTTGTTTATATGTAAATAAGTCATGAATGATTACTCATATTTTTGTAATTTTATGAGATATTTCATGCTAGTTGCCAAATGATGGTTCTCACATGTGTTAGGTGACTCACATGGGCTGCTAAGAGCTGATCATTGGAGTGTATATACCAATAGTACATACATCTAAAAGCTGTGTATTGTACGAGTATGAATACGGGTGTATACGAGTAGAATTGTTGATGAAACTGAACGAGGATGTAATTGTAAGCATTTTTGTTAAGTAGAAGTATTTTGATAAGTGTCTTGAAGTCTTTCAAAAGTGTATGAATACATATTAAAATACTACATGTATATACATTTTAACTGAGTTGTTAAGTCATCGTTAGTCGTTACATGTAAATGTTGATTTGAAACCTTTAAGTTAACGATCTTGTTAAATGTTGTTAACCCATTGTTTATTAAATCAAATGAGATGTTAAATTATTACATTATCATGATATCATGATGTATTAATATATCTTAATATGATATATATACATTAAATGTCGTTACAACGATAATCGTTACATATATGTCTCGTTTCAAAATAATTAAGTTAGTAGTCTTGTTTTTACATATGTAGTTCATTGTTAATATACTTAATGATATGTTTACTTATCATAATATCATGTTAACTATATATATATCCATATATATGTCATCATATAGTTTTTACAAGTTTTAACGTTCGTGAATCACCGGTCAACTTGGATGGTCAAATGTCTATATGAAACCTATTTCAATTAATCAAGTCTTAACAAGTTTGATTGCTTAACATGTTGGAAACACTTAATCATGTAAATAACAATTTCATTTAATATATATAAACATGGAAAAGTTCGGGTCACTACACTACGCATGGTGACTTTGAGTTGACTCGCTCGATGTTTGATTTTGGAAGCTTGGGATGGATGACACATATTCTATTTGTTATATTCGAATGTTAAAGGATGATCTTCATCTTCCATCATCTTATTACCAAACTCGTTGGAACAAACTCATTCCCTTATACGTCAATATCTTTATATGAAGGTTAGCTATAGATCGATTGCCTACTTGTATTAATCTTGCTTTTCAGGGTTTTGACCTCGATACTATCATATGTCGTGTACGTTGTAACATCCCGCGTTTTTCCGTTAAATTTATTTTAACACCGTCTTTTTTTTTTTAAATAATATCTTTCGTATTTAAATTCGTCGACTCCGTTGACGAACGTTCATAATATTCTCGTTATTTAATTATAACATCTCTCGTTAACTTGCGTTTTAAAAATATTCGATCGGTTAAATCCCGCACCCGCTTCTAAACTCGAGGGACTAAAATTGACACGGGGCAAACTAGTTGACTAGGTCAACTAGTCCACCCCAATCACCACCATTCAACCATCTCCCTCTCTCTCTCTTTCTCTCTAGCAAGAACACACACACAAACCCCAACTTCATAAAATCATCATCTAAATTCGATCTAGGAGGCTTACAACAAAACAAATTACATTTTCGTGATCCTCTCTTCATTCTCTACGATTTGATACTAACTTCATCGATTTTGGGTAACAATTCTAAAACTCTAGATTTCTCTAAATTCATGTTTTTGACTTGAAATGGTGTTAGTTAGTGTCTATGGCTCGTGTATAACATGAATATATGTTTTGTTTGCTCGATTCGTTGTTTTGAGTAACTAGTTTGAACATTTGAAATGGGTGTGCTAAATCCTTGATTTTGGATGAGTTAAAGTTGTTTAATTGTTAAAGTTCATGTTTTAATTGTGTTACTAGTATCATTAGCTACATTTTGATGTGTAGGTTGATTAAGAAAACTTCAAAAACCCGATTAAGGATTTTGTGATGTTTGACTAGGGTTTGATAGACTTTGAAATGATCTTTTGATGCGTTGAATGCTTGTTAATGTTGTTAGTAAGTGTTTAGATGCAATGTATACTTAATTACCTTCGAAACGGCATATCGTATGTGTAAATTGGATTCTCGAATCATAAAATACGTTTTACGAACTAGAAACTTTGAAAATAAACCTTTCTTGATCAATTGACGAGTTTTTGGTTATTGTAAATGATGTTTTTGTTTGATGATATGTGGTTAGTTGTATTGCTCGTCAAAATACCTTTCCGAGGATATAAGATACATGTTTTGGTTGTTTGCGGATCATAAATGGTGAATGTTTGATGTTTGGTTCGTGCATACTTTGAAAAACTGACCAGAAATCTCTGCCCAGATGGTTGCGCGGCGCGCCCCATCCCCGCGCGGCGCGCGGATTGGCCTGGCCAGAATTCTGCTCACTTTGTCACCTTTAACGCGAAATGTTTGACTAGCTATCGACCTCCGATTCACATGAAACTTGTTTTAATATACTTGTATATGAATATTTAGCATAGAAAAATAGTCCAGGACCCGGCCCGAACGCGTTGACTTTTTCGTTGACTTTGACCAAGTTTGACTTTTAGTCAAACTTAACCAAACTTTTATACAATCATTCTAACATGCTTTTATACTTGTTTCTTGTATGAAACTTGACAACGTGATTCACATGCTATATTTAATCGAGTCGTATTGAGCCATAGGACTAATTGAACACATTTCACCCGACCTTGTGTCGTAACCGGTTAATTGATATAACTTAATTGTTTAGGTCAAGGCTAAGCAACTTTCATGCACACGTTTACTTGTTGAAGTACCTTTATACTCGTGCACTCGAGGTGAGATCATAGTCCCACCTTTTCAACAACTTTTATACTTTTAAATCGTGGGCGGAGAAAACATATACTTTGTTACATCTTGTACTACTTACTTTTATGTTTTGAACACAAGTGTGAAAACAAACATTCCACGTGCGAGTTAGAACAAAAATGCCTCAATTCGATTATCATTAGTTACACTTGCAGGGTGTAAGCGAGAACTTATATTGTGTGGCCATACGGGTTTAACAAACCCTCATTCGGACGGTTCGCTACCGTTATGCGGATGAAATATATTTTTGTGTTTTAGTGCGGGTTCTAGCACTGTGTGATGGGGTAACGTTGGTTAAGTTTTGATAATTGAGTGCTCGCGTATGACAACACTTTTGGAATGCAAATTGTAGTGACCCGAACTTTTCCATGTTTATATATATTAATTGAGATTGATGTTTACATGATTAAATGTTTCCAACATGTTAAGCAATCAAACTTGTTAAGACTTGATTAATTGAAATAGGTTTCATATAGACAATTGACCACCCAAGTTGACCGGTGATTCACGAACGTTAAAACTTGTAAAAAAACTATATGATGACATATATATGGTTATATATATAGTTAACATGATATTATGATAAGTAAACATATCATTAATTATATTAACAATGAACTACATATGTAAAAACAAGACTACTAACTTAATGATTTTGAAACGAGACATATATGTAACGTTTATCGTTGTAACGACATTTAATGTATATATATCATATTAAGAGATATTCGTACATCATAATATCATGATAATATAATAATTTAAAATCTCTTTTGATATTATAAACATTGGGTTAACAACATTTAACAAGATCGTTAACCTAAAGGTTTCAAAACAACACTTACATGTAACGACTAACGATGACTTAACGACTCAGTTAAAATGTATATACATGTAGTGTTTTAATATGTATTTATACACTTTTGAAAGACTTCAATACACTTATCAAAATACTTCTACTTAACAAAAATGCTTACAATTACATTCTCGTTCAGTTTCATCAACAATTCTACTCGTATGCACCCGTATTCGTACTCGTACAATACACAGCTTTTAGATGTATGTACTATTGGTATATACACTCCAATGATCAGCTCTTAGCAGCCCATGTGAGTCACCTAACACATGTGGGAACCATCATTTGGCAACTAGCATGAAATATCTCATAAGATTACAAAAATATGAGTAATCATTCATGACTTATTTACATGAAAACAAAATTACATATCCTTTATATCTAATCCATACACCAACGACCAAAAACACCTACAAACACTTTCATTCTTCAATTTTCTTCATCTAATTGAACTCTCTCAAGTTCTATCTTCAAGTTCTAAGTGTTCTTCATAAATTCCAAAAGTTCTAGTTTCATAAAATCAAGAATACTTTCAAGTTTGCTAGCTCACTTCCAATCTTGTAAGGTGATCATCCAACCTCAAGAAATCTTTGTTTCTTACAGTAGGTTATCATTCTAATACAAGGTAATAATCATATTCAAACTTTGGTTCAATTTCTATAACTATAACAATCTTATTTCAAGTGATGATCTTACTTGAACTTGTTTTCGTGTCATGATTTTGCTTCAAGAACTTTGAGCCATCCAAGGATCCATTGAAGCTAGATCCATTTTTCTCTTTTCCAGTAGGTTCATCCAAGGAACTTAAGGTAGTAATGATGTTCATAACATCATTCGATTCATACATATAAAGCTATCTTATTCGAAGGTTTAAACTTGTAATCACTAGAACATAGTTTAGTTAATTCTAAACTTGTTCGCAAACAAAAGTTAATCCTTCTAACTTGACTTTTAAAATCAACTAAACACATGTTCTATATCTATATGATATGCTAACTTAATGATTTAAAACCTGGAAACACGAAAAACACCGTAAAACCGGATTTACGCCGTCGTAGTAACACCGCGGGCTGTTTTGGGTTAGTTAATTAAAAACTATGATAAACTTTGATTTAAAAGTTGTTATTCTGAGAAAATGATTTTTATTATGAACATGAAACTATATCCAAAAATTATGGTTAAACTCAAAGTGGAAGTATGTTTTCTAAAATGGTCATCTAGACGTCGTTCTTTCGACTGAAATGACTACCTTTACAAAAACGACTTGTAACTTATTTTTCCGACTAGAAACCTATACTTTTTTTATTTAGATTCATAAAATAGAGTTCAATATGAAACCATAGCAATTTGATTCACTCAAAACGGATTTAAAATGAAGAAGTTATGGGTAAAACAAGATTGGATAATTTTTCTCATTTTAGCTACGTGAAAATTGGTAACAAATCTATTCCAACCATAACTTAATCAACTTGTATTATATATTATGTAATCTTGAGATACCATAGACACGTATACAATGTTTCGACCTATCATGTCGACACATCTATATATATTTCGGAACAACCATAGACACTCTATATGTGAATGTTGGAGTTAGCTATACAGGGTTGAGGTTGATTCCAAAATATATATAGTTTGAGTTGTGATCAATACTGAGATACGTATACACTGGGTCGTGGATTGATTCAAGATAATATTTATCGATTTATTTCTGTACATCTAACTGTGGACAACTAGTTGTAGGTTACTAACGAGGACAACTGACTTAATAAACTTAAAACATCAAAATATATTAAAAGTGTTGTAAATATATTTTGAACATACTTTGATATATATGTATATATTGTTATAGGTTCGTGAATCAACCAGTGGCCAAGTCTTACTTCCCGACGAAGTAAAAATCTGTGAAAGTGAGTTATAGTCCCACTTTTAAAATCTAATATTTTTGGGATGAGAATACATGCAGGTTTTATAAATGATTTACAAAATAGACACAAGTACGTGAAACTACATTCTATGGTTGAATTATCGAAATCGAATATGCCCCTTTTTATTAAGTCTGGTAATCTAAGAATTAGGGAACAGACACCCTAATTGACGCGAATCCTAAAGATAGATCTATTGGGCCTAACAAACCCCATCCAAAGTACCGGATGCTTTAGTACTTCGAAATTTATATCATATCCGAAGGGTGTCCCGGAATGATGGGGATATTCTTATATATGCATCTTGTTATTGTCGGTTACCAGGTGTTCACCATATGAATGATTTTTATCTCTATGTATGGGATGTGTATTGAAATATGAAATCTTGTGGTCTATTGTTACGATTTGATATATATAGGTTAAACCTATAACTCACCAACATTTTTTGTTGACGTTTTAAGCATGTTTATTCTCAGGTGATTATTAAGAGCTTCCGCTGTCGCATACTTAAATAAGGACAAGATTTGGAGTCCATGCTTGTATGATATTGTGTAAAAACTGCATTCAAGAAACTTATTTTGTTGTAACATATTTGTATTGTAAACCATTATGTAATGGTCGTGTGTAAACAGGATATTTTAGATTATCATTATTTGATAATCTACGTAAAGCTTTTTAAACCTTTATTGATGAAATAAAGGTTATGGTTTGTTTAAAAATGAATGCAGTCTTTGAAAAACGTCTCATATAGAGGTCAAAACCTCGCAACGAAATCAATTAATATGGAACGTTTTTAATCAATAAGAACGGGACATTTCAGTTGGTATCCGAGCGTTGGTCTTAGAGAACCAGAAAATTTGCATTAGTGTGTCTTATCGAGTTTGTTAGGATGCATTAGTGAGTCTGGACTTCGACCGTGTTTTCTTTAAAAATGATTGCTTAACATTTTTGTTGGAAACTATATATTTTTAACATATGAATATTATGTGATATATTAATCTCTTAACGTGTTTGATATTATGTGATAGATGTCTACCTCTAGAACAAGTCCCATTGACTCACCTAATAATAATGAAGAGTCAAATGTAAATTGGAATGATTTGTGGACTGATTCACAAGTTCCCGAAGAGGAACCGGAAGAAGAGTCGGAACCGGAAGAAGAATCGGAACCGGAAGAAGAATCGGAACCGGATGAAGAAATAGAACCGGTGGGGGAAATAATAAAACGGTTAAGTAAAAGAAAATCCTCAACCAACCGACCAAAGTTAATTATGGTCAATGGTGTTTCCGCCAAGGAAGCAAAATATTGGGAGGATTACCAATTCTCCGATGAATCGGATTCCGACGAGAATTCCGATGATGTTATAGAAATTACCCCAACTGAATTTAAAAAGGCAAAAGAAAATAATAAGGGAAAGGGCATAAAAATAGAGAAATCTAATTCCAACCCCGATGAACTTTATATGTATCGTCAACCCCCAAAGTCCTTAAGTTGTAACAATGACCCGGGAACCTCTAAACCACCAGGTTTTTCTAAACCAATGTGGACAACGACGGCTCGTATTAGGGGAACATCATATATCCCTAGAAACTTGGCAAAACGAACCAAAACCGAAGAAGAAGAAACGAGCGAGTCGGAATAAGATAGTTGTATTCGTGTGGTGTAATATATGGAATATAGTGTTCTTATGCTTTATGATATATGTAAAAATTGCTTGTATTAATAAGTATTTTTTTTATGAATCTAACTCTTGTCTATTTTACAGTTTAAAAACACAAAATGGATAGACAACCCAATATTTTAAGAGACCTACCCGGAGACATGATTGATGAAATCTTGTCTAGAGTCGGCCAGAATTCTTCGGCACAACTATTTAAGGCGAGATCAGTTTGTAAGACATTCGAAGAACGTTCCAAGAATGTCTTGGTTTATAAGAGACTTTCGTTTGAAAGATGGGGGATATCACATTGGGAAACCCATAAGTTACGATGTGTTTACTTTGACGCATATATTGCGGGGAACCCAAATGCTATTTTACGCAACGGGTTAAGAAATTATTTTGACTCAATATATCCGAATATTGGACTTCGTGATTTAGAAAAAGCGGCTAACATGCAACATAAAGAAGCATGTTATGCTTACGGATTAGTAATGTTCGCTTCTCACCAAAGTGAGAACAAGAACATCGGGCTACAACTATTAAACAAAACATTTCCACAAGTGACGGAGTCGGTAATTGGGGTAAGAAATGAGGTTTTTAGATTATTACGGGACTGTTGGACATTACGTAACCCTCGTCCCTTTGATGATGTTACAACACGCTGTCTTATCAACGGCCATAACGGTTATGTTGCACAAGACCAAGGATGGGAAGTAGTCCTAGTAAAACCAGAATGCATGACTTGTTTCTGGACGTATGAATTACGTGTCTTTATTGCCTTTGCTGAACGACTTGTGTACTAGCTAGAATTATCTTCACAACTATCTTGTATCAAAGTTATTGTGTGCTATATTTCATGCTTTATGTAAAATAAGCGGTATTGTAAGTTTGTAAAATATTGTATAAAAGCTTGAACGCGAAATATTATTACAATCAGTTTTTCATATAGAATTGTAGTAGTTGAATTGTATATTAGCTACTAAGTATGAACTTAACGGGTAGGTACTACCCGAATTTAAACTTATAAAACGCTAATATGAAGAAAAAGCTTTTATAAATGAGTTCATATTATGCTACGAAATACTATTAACTACTCTTAACATTCTGTATGATTAACTTGTTCCATTTGACTATTTTGAAGGAAATGGCACCGACTACTCGACACACCGTGAATATGAGTGAAGAGGAATTCCGTACTTTTCTAGCTTCAAACATAGCTGCAGTACAGGCTGCGCTACATACCAACAATAACCTTGGATCTAGCAGTACAGGAAATCGTGTAGGATGCACCTACAAAGAATTCACTGCCTGCAAACCTTTGGAATTTGATGGAACCGAAGGACCGATCGGATTGAAACGGTGGACCGAGAAGGTTGAATCGGTGTTTGCCATAAGTAAGTGTACTGAAGAGGACAAAGTGAAGTACGCTACGCATACCTTCACAGGTTCTGCGTTAACATGGTGGAATACCTATCTAGAGCAAGTGGGACAAGATGATGCGTACGCACTACCGTGGTCAGCATTCAAGCACTTGATGAACGAGAAGTACCGTCCCAGAACCGAGGTCAATAAGCTCAAGACAGAACTTAAAGGGTTACGAACCCAAGGATTTGATATTACCACGTACGAAAGACGATTCACAGAATTGTGCCTATTGTGTCCGGGAGCATTCGAAGATGAGGAAGAGAAGATCGACGCGTTTGTGAAAGGATTACCGGAAAGAATCCAAGAAGATATAAGTTCACACGAGCCCGCCTCCATACAACAGGCATGTAGAATGGCTCACAAACTAGTGAACCAGATTGAAGAAAGAATTAAAGAACAGACTGCTGAAGAGGCAAATGTGAAGCAAGTCAAAAGAAAGTGGGAGGAAAACGGTGATAAGAATCACCAATACAACAACAACAACAGTAATTACAACAATAATCGCAACAATTATCCCAACAATCGCAACATCAATCGCAACTACAACAAACGGCCCAACAACAACAACAACAACAACAACAACAACAACAGCAACTACAACAATCATCCCAACAACAATAATAACCGCAACAACAACAACAATCAGAAGCAGCTATGCCAAAGGTGTGAAAAGAATCACTCGGGGTTCTGCACCAAATTTTGCAACAAGTGTAAAAGAAATGGTCATAGCGCGGCGAAGTGTGAGGTCTACGGACCAGGGGTTAATAGAACGAAAGGAACAAATGGTGTCGGAACGAGTAATGGCGGAGCAAGTAGTGTCGGAGCAAGTTATGCCAATGTAGTTTGTTATAAATGTGGAAAACCAGGCCACATTATTAGAAATTGCCCGAACCAGGAGAACACGAATGGACAAGGCCGTGGAAGAGTTTTCAATATTAATGCGATAGAGGCACAGGAAGACCCGGAGCTTGTTACGGGTACGTTTCTTATTGACAATAAATCTGCTTACGTTTTATTTGATTCGGGTGCGGATAGAAGCTATATGAGTAGAGATTTTTGTGCTAAATTAAGTTGTCCATTGACGCCTTTGGATAGTAAATTTTTACTCGAATTAGCAAATGGTAAATTAATTTCAGCAGATAATATATGTCGGAATCGAGAAATTAAACTGGTTAGCGAAACATTTAAGATTGATTTGATACCAGTAGAGTTAGGGAGTTTTGATGTGATAATCGGTATGGACTGGTTGAAAGAAGTGAAAGCGGAGATCGTTTGTTACAAAAATGCAATTCGCATTATACGAGAAAAAGGAAAACCCTTAATGGTGTACGGAGAAAAGGGCAACACGAAGCTACATCTTATTAGTAATTTGAAGGCACAAAAACTAATAAGAAAAGGTTGCTATGCTGTTCTAGCACACGTCGAGAAAGTACAAACTGAAGAAAAGAGCATCAATGATGTTCCCATTGCAAAAGAATTTCCCGATGTATTTCCGAAAGAATTACCGGGATTACCCCCACATCGATCCGTTGAATTTCAAATAGATCTTGTACCAGGAGCTGCACCAATAGCTCGTGCTCCTTACAGACTCGCACCCAGCGAGATGAAAGAACTGCAAAGCCAATTACAAGAACTTTTAGAGCGTGGTTTCATTCGACCAAGCACATCACCGTGGGGAGCTCCTGTTTTGTTTGTCAAGAAGAAAGATGGTACATTCAGGTTGTGTATCGACTACCGAGAGTTGAACAAACTTACCATCAAGAACCGCTACCCACTACCGAGAATCGATGACTTATTTGATCAATTACAAGGCTCGTCTGTTTATTCAAAGATTGACTTACGTTCCGGGTATCATCAAATGCGGGTGAAAGAAGATGATATTCCAAAGACTGCTTTCAGAACACGTTACGGTCATTACGAGTTTATGGTCATGCCGTTTGGTTTAACTAATGCACCAGCTGTGTTCATGGACCTTATGAACCGAGTGTGTGGACCATACCTTGACAAGTTTGTCATTGTTTTCATTGATGACATACTTATTTACTCAAAGAATGACCAAGAACACGGTGAACATTTGAGAAAGGTGTTAGAAGTATTGAGGAAGGAAGAATTGTACGCTAAGTTTTCAAAGTGTGCATTTTGGTTGGAAGAAGTTCAATTCCTCGGTCACATAGTGAACAAAGAAGGTATTAAGGTGGATCCGGCAAAGATAGAAACTGTTGAAAAGTGGGAAACCCCGAAAACTCCGAAACACATACGCCAGTTTTTAGGACTAGCTGGTTACTACAGAAGGTTCATCCAAGACTTTTCCAGAATAGCAAAACCCTTGACTGCATTAACGCATAAAGGGAAGAAATTTGAATGGAATGATGAACAAGAGAAAGCGTTTCAGTTATTGAAGAAAAAGCTAACTACGGCACCTATATTGTCATTGCCTGAAGGGAATGATGATTTTGTGATTTATTGTGACGCATCAAAGCAAGGTCTCGGTTGTGTATTAATGCAACGAACGAAGGTGATTGCTTATGCGTCTAGACAATTGAAGATTCACGAACAAAATTATACGACGCATGATTTGGAATTAGGCGCGGTTGTTTTTGCATTAAAGACTTGGAGGCACTACTTATATGGGGTCAAAAGTATTATATATACCGACCACAAAAGTCTTCAACACATATTTAATCAGAAACAACTGAATATGAGGCAGCGTAGGTGGATTGAATTATTGAATGATTACGATTTTGAGATTCGTTACCACCCGGGGAAGGCAAATGTGGTAGCCGATGCCTTGAGCAGGAAGGATAGAGAACCCATTCGAGTAAAATCTATGAATATAATGATTCATAATAACCTTACTACTCAAATAAAGGAGGCGCAACAAGGAGTTTTAAAAGAGGGAAATTTAAAGGATGAAATACCCAAAGGATCGGAGAAGCATCTTAATATTCGGGAAGACGGAACCCGGTATAGGGCTGAAAGGATTTGGGTACCAAAATTTGGAGATATGAGAGAAATGGTACTTAGAGAAGCTCATAAAACCAGATACTCAATACATCCTGGAACGGGGAAGATGTACAAGGATCTCAAGAAACATTTTTGGTGGCCGGGTATGAAAGCCGATGTTGCTAAATACGTAGGAGAATGTTTGACGTGTTCTAAGGTCAAAGCTGAGCATCAGAAACCATCAGGTCTACTTCAACAACCCGAAATCCCAGAATGGAAATGGGAAAACATTACCATGGATTTCATCACTAAATTGCCAAGGACTGCAAGTGGTTTTGATACTATTTGGGTAATAGTTGATCGTCTCACCAAATCAGCACACTTCCTGCCAATAAGAGAAGATGACAAGATGGAGAAGTTAGCACGACTGTATTTGAAGGAAGTCGTCTCCAGACACGGAATACCAATCTCTATTATCTCTGATAGGGATGGCAGATTTATTTCAAGATTCTGGCAGACATTACAGCAAGCATTAGGAACTCGTCTAGACATGAGTACTGCCTATCATCCACAAACTGATGGGCAGAGTGAAAGGACGATACAAACGCTTGAAGACATGCTACGAGCATGTGTTATTGATTTCGGAAACAGTTGGGATCGACATCTACCATTAGCAGAATTTTCCTACAACAACAGCTACCATTCAAGCATTGAGATGGCGCCGTTTGAAGCACTTTATGGTAGAAAGTGCAGGTCTCCGATTTGTTGGAGTGAAGTGGGGGATAGACAGATTACGGGTCCGGAGATTATACAAGAAACTACCGAGAAGATCATCCAAATTCAACAACGGTTGAAAACCGCCCAAAGTCGACAAAAGAGCTACGCTGACATTAAAAGAAAAGATATAGAATTTGAAATTGGAGAGATGGTCATGCTTAAAGTTTCACCTTGGAAAGGCGTTGTTCGATTTGGTAAACGAGGGAAATTAAATCCAAGGTATATTGGACCATTCAAGATTATTGATCGTGTCGGACCAGTAGCTTACCGACTTGAGTTACCTCAACAACTCGCGGCTGTACATAACACTTTCCATGTCTCGAATTTGAAGAAATGTTTTGCTAAAGAAGATCTCACTATTCCGTTAGATGAAATCCAAATCAACGAAAAACTCCAATTCATCGAAGAACCCGTCGAAATAATGGATCGTGAGGTTAAAAGACTTAAGCAAAACAAGATACCAATTGTTAAGGTTCGATGGAATGCTCGTAGAGGACCCGAGTTCACCTGGGAGCGTGAAGATCAGATGAAGAAGAAATACCCGCATCTATTTCCAGAAGATTCGTCAACACCTTCAACAGCTTAAAATTTCGGGACGAAATTTATTTAACGGGTAGGTACTGTAGTGACCCGAACTTTTCCATGTTTATATATATTAATTGAGATTGATGTTTACATGATTAAATGTTTCCAACATGTTAAGCAATCAAACTTGTTAAGACTTGATTAATTGAAATAGGTTTCATATAGACAATTGACCACCCAAGTTGACCGGTGATTCACGAACGTTAAAACTTGTAAAAAAACTATATGATGACATATATATGGTTATATATATAGTTAACATGATATTATGATAAGTAAACATATCATTAATTATATTAACAATGAACTACATATGTAAAAACAAGACTACTAACTTAATGATTTTGAAACGAGACATATATGTAACGTTTATCGTTGTAACGACATTTAATGTATATATATCATATTAAGAGATATTCGTACATCATAATATCATGATAATATAATAATTTAAAATCTCTTTTGATATTATAAACATTGGGTTAACAACATTTAACAAGATCGTTAACCTAAAGGTTTCAAAACAACACTTACATGTAACGACTAACGATGACTTAACGACTCAGTTAAAATGTATATACATGTAGTGTTTTAATATGTATTTATACACTTTTGAAAGACTTCAATACACTTATCAAAATACTTCTACTTAACAAAAATGCTTACAATTACATTCTCGTTCAGTTTCATCAACAATTCTACTCGTATGCACCCGTATTCGTACTCGTACAATACACAGCTTTTAGATGTATGTACTATTGGTATATACACTCCAATGATCAGCTCTTAGCAGCCCATGTGAGTCACCTAACACATGTGGGAACCATCATTTGGCAACTAGCATGAAATATCTCATAAGATTACAAAAATATGAGTAATCATTCATGACTTATTTACATGAAAACAAAATTACATATCCTTTATATCTAATCCATACACCAACGACCAAAAACACCTACAAACACTTTCATTCTTCAATTTTCTTCATCTAATTGAACTCTCTCAAGTTCTATCTTCAAGTTCTAAGTGTTCTTCATAAATTCCAAAAGTTCTAGTTTCATAAAATCAAGAATACTTTCAAGTTTGCTAGCTCACTTCCAATCTTGTAAGGTGATCATCCAACCTCAAGAAATCTTTGTTTCTTACAGTAGGTTATCATTCTAATACAAGGTAATAATCATATTCAAACTTTGGTTCAATTTCTATAACTATAACAATCTTATTTCAAGTGATGATCTTACTTGAACTTGTTTTCGTGTCATGATTTTGCTTCAAGAACTTTGAGCCATCCAAGGATCCATTGAAGCTAGATCCATTTTTCTCTTTTCCAGTAGGTTCATCCAAGGAACTTAAGGTAGTAATGATGTTCATAACATCATTCGATTCATACATATAAAGCTATCTTATTCGAAGGTTTAAACTTGTAATCACTAGAACATAGTTTAGTTAATTCTAAACTTGTTCGCAAACAAAAGTTAATCCTTCTAACTTGACTTTTAAAATCAACTAAACACATGTTCTATATCTATATGATATGCTAACTTAATGATTTAAAACCTGGAAACACGAAAAACACCGTAAAACCGGATTTACGCCGTCGTAGTAACACCGCGGGCTGTTTTGGGTTAGTTAATTAAAAACTATGATAAACTTTGATTTAAAAGTTGTTATTCTGAGAAAATGATTTTTATTATGAACATGAAACTATATCCAAAAATTATGGTTAAACTCAAAGTGGAAGTATGTTTTCTAAAATGGTCATCTAGACGTCGTTCTTTCGACTGAAATGACTACCTTTACAAAAACGACTTGTAACTTATTTTTCCGACTAGAAACCTATACTTTTTTTATTTAGATTCATAAAATAGAGTTCAATATGAAACCATAGCAATTTGATTCACTCAAAACGGATTTAAAATGAAGAAGTTATGGGTAAAACAAGATTGGATAATTTTTCTCATTTTAGCTACGTGAAAATTGGTAACAAATCTATTCCAACCATAACTTAATCAACTTGTATTATATATTATGTAATCTTGAGATACCATAGACACGTATACAATGTTTCGACCTATCATGTCGACACATCTATATATATTTCGGAACAACCATAGACACTCTATATGTGAATGTTGGAGTTAGCTATACAGGGTTGAGGTTGATTCCAAAATATATATAGTTTGAGTTGTGATCAATACTGAGATACGTATACACTGGGTCGTGGATTGATTCAAGATAATATTTATCGATTTATTTCTGTACATCTAACTGTGGACAACTAGTTGTAGGTTACTAACGAGGACAACTGACTTAATAAACTTAAAACATCAAAATATATTAAAAGTGTTGTAAATATATTTTGAACATACTTTGATATATATGTATATATTGTTATAGGTTCGTGAATCAACCAGTGGCCAAGTCTTACTTCCCGACGAAGTAAAAATCTGTGAAAGTGAGTTATAGTCCCACTTTTAAAATCTAATATTTTTGGGATGAGAATACATGCAGGTTTTATAAATGATTTACAAAATAGACACAAGTACGTGAAACTACATTCTATGGTTGAATTATCGAAATCGAATATGCCCCTTTTTATTAAGTCTGGTAATCTAAGAATTAGGGAACAGACACCCTAATTGACGCGAATCCTAAAGATAGATCTATTGGGCCTAACAAACCCCATCCAAAGTACCGGATGCTTTAGTACTTCGAAATTTATATCATATCCGAAGGGTGTCCCGGAATGATGGGGATATTCTTATATATGCATCTTGTTATTGTCGGTTACCAGGTGTTCACCATATGAATGATTTTTATCTCTATGTATGGGATGTGTATTGAAATATGAAATCTTGTGGTCTATTGTTACGATTTGATATATATAGGTTAAACCTATAACTCACCAACATTTTTTGTTGACGTTTTAAGCATGTTTATTCTCAGGTGATTATTAAGAGCTTCCGCTGTCGCATACTTAAATAAGGACAAGATTTGGAGTCCATGCTTGTATGATATTGTGTAAAAACTGCATTCAAGAAACTTATTTTGTTGTAACATATTTGTATTGTAAACCATTATGTAATGGTCGTGTGTAAACAGGATATTTTAGATTATCATTATTTGATAATCTACGTAAAGCTTTTTAAACCTTTATTGATGAAATAAAGGTTATGGTTTGTTTAAAAATGAATGCAGTCTTTGAAAAACGTCTCATATAGAGGTCAAAACCTCGCAACGAAATCAATTAATATGGAACGTTTTTAATCAATAAGAACGGGACATTTCACAAATGATTTGGATAATCTACGTTATGGAAATACAAAATCTTGTGGTTCAAAAACAACGTTTAATACTTACTAAACCTATGATTTCACCAACGTTTTCGTTGACAGATTTTTCTATGTTTTTCTCAGGTCTTGCACGATATGTGATACATGCTTCCGCTCACTATTTGATACTTGCATTGGATGTCGAGTATACATGCATTACTTGGAGCGTCTTTTGACTTTACTTTAAACCGTGTCGCCTAGATTTCAAATGTACTTATAACCTTGTAACTTAACTTTTGGTTGAACAATTCTTGTAAACTTTGAAAACAATCTTTATTTTGAAATGAGGGCGACATATTTTGGTCAAACATTGTCATAAAGACTTATGACCAGGTAATGGGACCCACGTAGTCGACGCCGTCACTTGACGATTTGTCGGGGTCGCTACAAGTGGTATCAGAGCCTTGGTTGTAGGGATTTAGAGTTCATTTGTGTCCACCCCGAGTCATAGGGTACATAGGTGAATCTAGACTACAACCGGCATATAGACAGAAGTAGGAATTACTTGACTATTTGTGCATTTATACTCGAACTCTTCTATCATATCTAACTCGTATTCGATCTTGATCTTACGTTGATAAATTTTGTTGACGCGCCACCTTGACTTTATGAAGTAATGTTAAATGCACATGAGAATCAGGGTAATATAATTTCCGGGATTATATTACGGTGATTCATATGGACATTCCGACATTATGACATAAAGAATTTAAGGCGAGTCAAGGAAAATTTTCTCTACATCATCATTCCATATCATGATTAGTATTATTGAGAATACTAATCAACGATATTCTTGTGTCTTGAAGGAACAATGCCTCCCCGTCGCGGGCCACGTAATGAAACTTCCGAACAAGCTTTTCAACGCATGATAGCCGCCGCCATAGGTGCGGCTATGGCTAGTATCTCCTCCGACATCAATAACAACCACAACCACAACAACCATGGAGCCGGTAATTCAAACGAGGGTTGCTCCTACAAAACTTTCATGGGGTGCAAACCTCACACCTTCGATGGGACCGGAGGACCGGTTGTGCTCACCCGATGGTTTGAGCAAACAGAAGCCGTTTTTAGCATAAGCGGTTGTCGGGACCAAGACAAAGTCAAATATTCCACCCACACTTTTGCCGGTATCGCCCTCACATGGTGGAATACGTATGTGCTGTCGGTGGGTATCGATGAAGCCCACACACTCTCATGGGCCGACTTAAAGAAAAAGATGATCATCGAATACTTCCCGCGCGAAGAGACCCGTAAGCTCGAACACGAACTAAGAACTTTAAAAGCGGTCGGGAATGACCTAAAGGCATATAATCAACGATTTTCTGAGCTATCCTTGATGTGCCCAAACCTCGTGACCCCCGAACCTCTAAGGGTTGAACTTTACATGGATGGTCTTCCCAAGAGCATCAAACAAGGAGTAATGTCATCCAAACCCAGTAATCACCAAGAGGCCCTGAATATGGCCCGTCAATTGATCGAAACGGTAGACGAGATTGAAGTGCCGGCACCTAAAGCCGAGGATGAGTCGGGTGACAACAAAAGAAAATGGGAAGCCCCCCAATCGAGTAACTACAACAACAACTTTTCCAAGGAACCTCTCACCCCCGTCGGCAAGAAAAGTTATGCCGGGACACGACCTTTTTGCAACAAATGCCACAAGCATCATTTTGGTGAATGTGGCAAGCTAATTTGCCATCGGTGCCAAGGTAGTGGTCATATTGCCAAGTATTGTGGAAGTACCGCCCCCGTCACTCAAAAGGGGCCCGACGCACCAAAGCCGAGTATTTGCTACAAATGCGGCCAATCGGGTCATTTTAGGAATGAATGCCCAAAGAATAAAGTAAAAACCAACGCGCGCCGTTGAACTTACAACATCGACACCTAGGATGCCCGAGACGATGATGGACTAGTCACGGGTACGTTTCTTCACAACAAACCGTATATTTCATACTTATTCGATTCGAGTACCGTTAGACGTTTTATAACCAAGGATTTGACTCGTGCTCTTTATATTCCACCTCTTTCCCCCAGATACTACTTAGACGATTTAAGTGACCGACGGAAAATATTGTGTGCCTATAAATTTTATTGGAGGATATACGTTAAGACTTTTGACTTGACACCTATAGAACTAGGGAGCTCGGAACCTATTCGTAAAAAAAAAAAAAAAAAAAAAAAAATGTGTTTCCCCATCATCTTGTATAGATTATTGTGAACTGAGTAATTTTCGGTTGGAAACCGATACCCTCTCCCTCGCATCCATGACCTCATGATTATTTGCACGAATCCCGTATGTTCCAAATCGACCTCCGTTCCGGTTATCATCAATTGGGGGTTAAGTGAGACGATGTCTCCTAAGCCACTTTCCGAACTCGCAACGTTAGTTGTAAAACTCTCTTAGTACCGTTTGATTTATTTAGGGCTCGCCCGTATCCATAAACCTCTTGAACCGCGTATGCAAATTCATATAGACTAATCTGTTATCGTATTTATAGATGACATCTTAACTTATTTAAGTAAAGAAGGAAAACGAACAACATCACCATCTTACGCTCGAACTTTTGAGAAAAGAGCAACTTTATACCAAATTCTCCGAGTGAGAATTTCTGTTGAACGAAGTCAAATTTTCTAGACCATGATGTTAATGGTCAAGGCATTACAATCAATCTCGAAATCAAGCCACATGTAATCAGGAAACTCTCCCAACTCAGACTTATATTCGTAAAAATATTAGATCTCACCGGTTGTTACCGAAGATTCATTTCTGACTTTTCTCGTGTGTTATCGCCAAGAAAAAAAAAAAGCCGTGCGCCTGCGGGCAAAGCGGACAATATTGTGGTCATGTTAAGCTGGGGTGTTACAGAATGGTATCACACGGTGTCACACGACTTTTAAACTCATTAACTCACTAAGAAAAACTCTAAACCTCTCCGTGTTCGAACCTTGAGCGTCACACCAACATTTCTAGTTAAAATCGTATAGCAACAGATGGAACTCAAACATGGAAATATTTCTACATGAACGCCGAAAGGCATACTCTCTCGACTCAAAAATCAACATAACTAAAATTCGTTATTTTACACGAAGAATTCGAATACTAAATTGTGGATCCGATCAATCTTCTCGTCATCACATACCACACTACATACCTCTGTTATTTCACCGTCACCGTCTGATATTACTGGAATTTAAGATAGCACACAATCCAACGATACTTCACTCTTCTTTGACTTAACGCCCTTGTGTTCTGATAATCGGTCAACTATTATTCAACCCCGAACTATACAACTACGTGTACTACCTCGTTTCTCTTTCAGACTTCAACTTTTGACAACTAGAGGCACGTTATGGCAACCTCGAGATATAAGCTCATCCTATTCTCAGTCCTCATTTCACTCCTATCTTTATCGCTCGCATTTCCGTTTAAGGAAACTCCTTGTGACATTTCTCCATGGATAGAGAAATTCCTCATATTATATTAGTATTCGCCACGAGGGTGAATAGTCCTAACGAACATTTTTCGAACCCTAACTGACTTGTTCAAACATATCTTAAGAGATTCTATTCCAACACGGAGTATCTTTGTCAAATATCCCGTATCGAAATACTCGTTTCGCCTCTAGTTTTACAAGAACCCTTGGAGACCCGCTTAGACATGAGTACCGCGTACCACCCACAAACAGACGAACCGAACAAACGAACGATTTACGTCTTCAAAAGACATGTTTCAAACTTGCATGGTCGCTTTTAGTAGATCCCTCTTACAACAGTAGTTACCACTCGTGTGTTCACCCGCACTTTCTGAAACCCTATATGACCGCTAATGTCATACCCCTATTCGTTGGACCAAAGCATGTGGCAAACAAAACACCGAATCTTAACTCATCCAAGAAACAACAATTGAGATAATCCAAGTCCGAGAAGGGCTCGAGACGACCCGTAGTCGCCCAAAAGAGTCATACCAAACTTAGATGAAAACCTCACAAATCCCAGTGTGTAACCGCGTAATATTGAGAAACCGCACCTTGGAAAGGTGTAATCCAATTTGGGAAATCGAGAAAGGCTATATCCGCAATATCGAACCTTTTGAAACCTTGGGGCGTATTGGAACCGCTTCCTATCGTTTAGAACTTCAGACTCAATTAAGTTTCCGTTTACCCTACATTTCGTGTAACAAACTTAGAAACGTGTCCTGTGGAACAGGAACGTGCAATCCTGCTAGGTACATCAACTATCGATGACAAACTTCTCTTCATAGGAAAACCAGTTGAAACCGGGGATCGTAAAACCAAACCTTAATACAACGTAAAACCCTGACTATCCAAATTCATGAGAACACTCAAGGACGTACCTACACTTATTCATATTATGAACAACGTAAAGTCTCGAGTAAGAGATATCGACTACTACTTCCAACTAAATTTCGGGACGAAATTTCTTTTGAGGTGTGGATAATGTAACATCCCGCGTTTTTCCGTTAAATTTATTTTAACACCGTCTTTTTTTTTAAAATAATATCTTTCGTATTTAAATTCGTCGACTCCGTTGACGAACGTTCATAATATTCTCGTTATTTAATTATAACATCTCTCGTTAACTTGCGTTTTAAAAATATTCGATCGGTTAAATCCCGCACCCGCTTCTAAACTCGAGGGACTAAAATTGACACGGGGCAAACTAGTTGACTAGGTCAACTAGTCCACCCCAATCACCACCATTCAACCATCTCCCTCTCTCTCTCTTTCTCTCTAGCAAGAACACACACACAAACCCCAACTTCATAAAATCATCATCTAAATTCGATCTAGGAGGCTTACAACAAAACAAATTACATTTTCGTGATCCTCTCTTCATTCTCTACGATTTGATACTAACTTCATCGATTTTGGGTAACAATTCTAAAACTCTAGATTTCTCTAAATTCGTGTTTTTGACTTGAAATGGTGTTAGTTAGTGTCTATGGCTCGTGTATAACATGAATATATGTTTTGTTTGCTCGATTCGTTGTTTTGAGTAACTAGTTCGAACATTTGAAATGGGTGTGCTAAATCCTTGATTTTGGATGAGTTAAAGTTGTTTAATTGTTAAAGTTCATGTTTTAATTGTGTTACTAGTATCATTAGCTACATTTTGATGTGTAGGTTGATTAAGAAAACTTCAAAAACCCGATTAAGGATTTTGTGATGTTTGACTAGGGTTTGATAGACTTTGAAATGATCTTTTGATGCGTTGAATGCTTGTTAATGTTGTTAGTAAGTGTTTAGATGCAATGTATACTTAATTACCTTCGAAACAGCATATCGTATGTGTAAATTGGATTCCCGAATCATAAAATACGTTTTACGAACTTGAAACTTTGAAAATAAACCTTTCTTGATCAATTGACGAGTTTTCGGTTATTGTAAATGATGTTTTTGTTTGATGATATGTGGTTAGTTGTATTGCTCGTCAAAATACCTTTCCGAGGATATAAGATACATGTTTTGGTTGTTTGCGGATCATAAATGGTGAATGTTTGATGTTTGGTTCGTGCATACTTTGAAAAACTGACCAGAAATCTCTGCCCAGATGGTTGCGCGGCGCGCCCCATCCCCGCGCGGCGCGCGGATTGGCCTGGCCAGAATTCTGCTCACTTTGTCACTTTTCACGCGAAATGTTTGACTAGCTATCGACCTCCGATTCACATGAAACTTGTTTTAATATACTTGTATATGAATATTTAGCATAGAAAAATAGTCCGGGACCCGGCCCGAACGCGTTGACTTTTTCGTTGACTTTGACCAAGTTTGACTTTTAGTCAAACTTAACCAAACTTTTATACAATCATTCTAACATGCTTTTATACTTGTTTCTTGTATGAAACTTGACAACGTGATTCACATGCTATATTTAATCGAGTCGTATTGAGCCATAGGACTAATTGAACACATTTCACCCGACCTTGTGTCGTAACCGGTTAATTGATATAACTTAATTGTTTAGGTCAAGGCTAAGCAACTTTCATGCACACGTTTACTTGTTGAAGTACCTTTATACTCGTGCACTCGAGGTGAGATCATAGTCCCACCTTTTCAACAACTTTTATACTTTTAAATCGTGGGCTGAGAAAACATATACTTTGTTACATCTTGTACTACTTACTTTTATGTTTTGAACACAAGTGTGAAAACAAACATTCCACGTGCGAGTTAGAACAAAAATGCCTCAATTCGATTATCATTAGTTACACTTGCAGGGTGTAAGCGAGAACTTATATTGTGTGGCCATACGGGTTTAACAAACCCTCATTCGGACGGTTCGCTACCGTTATGCGGATGAAATATATTTTTGTGTTTTAGTGCGGGTTCTAGCACTGTGTGATGGGGTAACGTTGGTTAAGTTTTGATAATTGAGTGCTCACGTATGACAACACTTTTGGAATGCAAATGATTTGGATAATCTACGTTATGGAAATACAAAATCTTGTGGTTCAAAAACAACGTTTAATACTTACTAAACCTATGATTTCACCAACGTTTTCGTTGACAGATTTTTCTATGTTTTTCTCAGGTCTTGCACGATATGTGATACATGCTTCCGCTCACTATTTGATACTTGCATTGGATGTCGAGTATACATGCATTACTTGGAGCGTCTTTTGACTTTACTTTAAACCGTGTCGCCTAGATTTCAAATGTACTTATAACCTTGTAACTTAACTTTTGGTTGAACAATTCTTGTAAACTTTGAAAACAATCTTTATTTTGAAATGAGGGCGACATATTTTGGTCAAACATTGTCATAAAGACTTATGACCAGGTAATGGGACCCACGTAGTCGACGCCGTCACTTGACGATTTGTCATAAACATTGTCATGAAACTGAACGAGGATGTAATTGTAAGCATTTTTGTTAAGTAGAAGTATTTTGATAAGTGTCTTGAAGTCTTTCAAAAGTGTATGAATACATATTAAAATACTACATGTATATACATTTTAACTGAGTCGTTAAGTCATCGTTAGTCGTTACATGTAAATGTTGATTTGAAACCTTTAAGTTAACGATCTTGTTAAATGTTGTTAACCCATTGTTTATTAAATCAAATGAGATGTTAAATTATTACATTATCATGATATCATGATGTATTAATATATCTTAATATGATATATATACATTAAATGTCGTTACAACGATAATCGTTACATATATGTCTCGTTTCAAAATAATTAAGTTAGTAGTCTTGTTTTTACATATGTAGTTCATTGTTAATATACTTAATGATATGTTTACTTATCATAATATCATGTTAACTATATATATATCCATATATATGTCATCATATAGTTTTTACAAGTTTTAACGTTCGTGAATCACCGGTCAACTTGGATGGTCAAATGTCTATATGAAACCTATTTCAATTAATCAAGTCTTAACAAGTTTGATTGCTTAACATGTTGGAAACACTTAATCATGTAAATAACAATTTCATTTAATATATATAAACATGGAAAAGTTCGGGTCACTACACTACGCATGGTGACTTTGAGTTGACTCGCTCGATGTTTGATTTTGGAAGCTTGGGATGGATGACACATATTCTATTTGTTATATTCGAATGTTAAAGGATGATCTTCATCTTCCATCATCTTATTACCAAACTCGTTGGAACAAACTCATTCCCTTATACGTCAATATCTTTATATGAAGGTTAGCTATAGATCGATTGCCTACTTGTATTAATCTTGCTTTTCAGGGTTTTGACCTCGATACTATCATATGTCGTGTACGTAGTGTTGGTGATGGCTCCCATGATCATTATTCCCTTCTTGTTATGTAGAGATTTATTAGTTGGAGACGCACCAGAACTTGGACGGACATCGATTGGCCTGCTTTCGGTACTGTTGAAGACATGTTCATTTGGATGGATTCCTCGAAGGATCCACTTCTCGAAAGGCCCGTTTATATAGAATTGTTGCAGCTATTTTTTGTGGCTTCATAATGACTTGGTTCATGGCAATCAGTCGATCAAGGAAGACGGTCTTTTCGATAGAATTAGACTTTCAGCTTTTTCGTGGTTGAAGGCAAGAGGTAAACTTGCCCCCACCTGGATGTAATCCCTTGTAATTTTTGTGTTTTCTTTCATTTGTACTAGTTTTTTTTGTTTGTCCTTTCGCTTTAGCTTCTTGTTATTCTTTTTATAAAATAGTTGTTCCTAAAGAAATATTAGAGAAAGATAAGCTAATTAAACATCTAATCACGATAATACCGTAGTTTTTAAAAAAGGGATAATATATACGAGAGAGGACGTCAATGCGTGTAATTCACTCTGTTACGGATTTTGTCGCTCGAGGCTCGTCACCCAGGAGTTTTATCTGCTAACAGAGACTCAATGTGATTGTCACTAAGTAGGTTTCGTCCGTGAAAAAAAAAAATACTCCATAATATATACGATGAAATATGGATCACCGTAGCCTTTTCATACATAACCAAGTCACCACAAGTAATCCTATTTCGATTTTAGTTTTTACATCGTCTCAACGCCAAACGACACCGTTCAAAAGCCTGTCATCATTTTATCTCTTCTCTATCCACCAGCACAGCAAGATCCCCCAACTCTGGACAACAAACCATTAAAAGGATAAAAATTTTAACCCTCAATTATCATTAACAACACTACACCCACCTCATCAACACTCAAATTTTCTGTACCATTCAGTTCTTTGATCCAGATGCTCTTTTTACTAACTGAAATGAATCTGAAATTATAACTGAATACCCAGTAAAATTTAAGCATGACAAGCCTAATCAGTCATCAAACACCAGTTCTTGTCTTATCAAATACAAGAAAAAAGCTTCCTTTATTAGCATCTGCAGATTCTTCACCTTGTTTTGCTGATTTACCCACAAGAACCTCCTGTTCATGTAAGTTTTTCTAGTACAATTTTTATTTTTAAAGTTTCATAATTTTAGTCATTTTTGCATAAATTAAACAAATACTAAGCTGGGTTTGGTTGGAAATCAAGTGAGCTGAAAGACAAATAGAAACTTTGATTGCCCCAAGAAAGTAGGAAATTATATATACAATTATACTGCTGTAGTTGACTTTTTATTGACCTTGCAATTGGGAATATGGGTATGGAATCAGTGAATTGGGAATATGGTTAATGTTTGATTTTAAGATTTTATGACATTTATTTGGATTATGCAGTACAATGCAGAGACGTATTGAAACCGCATTTGGTAGGGAAGAGTGTTAAAGTAAATGCATCTAATGTTGGAGGTTATGAAGGAAGAGATGAAAATGATAGACAAAATTTATCTACTAATGGTCCAACTGGTGATATGTGAGTTATCTTTTTATAATCTTTCTTTATTCGTAGGTTAAAGAATATGATGTTATTTGTATTTTGGAATTAAACTTAACGACAATCGCATTGGTGATTAAAAATCCACCAATTATCATGATCATGTTCCAGTTTTCAATTACCAGTTTTAGTTAATCGACTTAATCCTAAGGGGTTTTTTTGTTGGTGAACTTCAAGTGAATGGTACAAGTGAGTTTTTTTTGTGCATTGAGGTTCAATATATTTATCCTTTTGATTTACTAATTTATACTTTTCTGAAATTTGGTATGATTCTTCTCTATTAGACCTGGTAAAGCAGGCAGGTCAAGTGAATTAGGTATCCGGTCAAAACAGGTCGGGTTTGGTCGAATGCAACATTTATAGTTGAACTTTGTTTTCTTTTTGTGAACACTGAAACTTTCAAGAGACTCTAATTGTATATTCTTTTTATAAAGATGTAATTTTATGAGGTTTCATGCATTTAAACCCTGATTAGCTTGAACCTTTTCCTTCTAAGCAATTTCTTTTGACCCTTTGACCCATTAGAGATAAGACACATTCCTGGTCAAATGCATTCGTACGTGGACCGACCATAAAAGAGTGTTATAATGCAAATATTTGTATAAATTTTCTAAAGTAAACACTAAATTTTCTTTTGTGTTGGGCAGTAATAAGCTTCCTAATAAAATTCCTTACCCGGTGTCAATAGCCCTTGTGTTATCTGGATGTGCTTTAGTATTTTCGATAATTGCATTTGGGAAGGCTGCACCTTCAAATCTCTTAGCAGCAATATCAAAGTCTGGATTTACTGCTGCTTTTACTTTGATTTTTGTTTCAGAAATTGGAGATAAGGTATAATATATTAACTACATACATATTATATCTTTATATGAACTTGAAGTTGGCTTAATGTAGCAACTAATATATCCTTTTTTGTTTGTTTGATCAGACGTTTTTCATTGCAGCTTTATTGGCCATGCAATATGATAAAGTGTTGGTACGAATTCCACATAACTAGTACTTGGATATTTTTAGAGGTGTCAATTATAATTCTTTAGATATAAATGGGTCGATATAGGTCCTATTTCATTTCAAAGGAGCCAAACCAACAAAATATCTAAGAAGAGAAGAAGTCAAAAGATGAGGTCAAAGAGGTTAAAGGTCTTTTAGAGTCAGCCAATTTGTAATTTCGTCCATACACCTTTATGAATTGTTCTATTCAACAACTTATACTATCATTTATGCTTAAAGAAACAATCTTTTTTTATTTTTTTTTATTTTTAAACCTGACCCGTTATAATTTGCTTATATTTACCAATTTTGAGAGACGGCCGTTTTTACCCATTATCTACCAGCCCAACCTGCCAATTTTTGTCCACTTATGACCATTAGTATCACAAATGTTTAACCGAGTTATAGTGAATCATCAGGTTATCTTGGGGTCGATGGGTGCTTTATCACTTATGACTATTTTGTCAGTCGTAATTGGACGGATATTTAATACAGTACCAGCTCAATTTCAGACAAGTAATAACCTTCTTTATGTATATCGTATATTCTTTTTTCTTTTTTAAGAAAACATAAAAAGATTCCTAATTTCTCCATTGTTGATTAAAAACAGCATTGCCAATTGGAGAATATGCAGCAGTGACACTTTTAATGTTCTTTGGCCTGAAAGCTATTAAGGATGCATGGGATCTTCCATCAAATGATACTAAAAATGGTGACGGAAAAAGCAACGAACTTGATGAATTTGCAGAAGCCGAAGAGCTAGTAAAAGAAAAGGTGATAATCGGCTCGTCATCCTTTATTTTTGCCTTTTCGGCATGACATACTAACATTTTGAGTTTATTTTGTATCTTTGGTATATATGCAGGCATCTAAACAACTTAAGAATCCATTTGAGATACTTTGGAAATCATTTACTCTTGTATTTTTTGCGGTAACCCTCTTATCTTTTCTACATGTTGGTGTCATTTCATATTAATGGCATACTTAAAATAATGTTGTGTTTAACAAGTTCATACCATTCTTTGTTCTGACATACTTTCTTATAATCATGGTTGCAAACGGCGGTTGTGGTGACCGATGCGGCGGTTTGGTAACTAGCCCATTCTAATTTGAAGAAAAACGTTTAATAAGTTGGGCAATGGTCAAAAGTAGGGTCAAAGTCAATTAATGTTGGTCAAAAGTCGACTTTTTGTCTGACCTTGTTTTAGTGTAAACGAAAATTTTAAGCCCATCTAAATATTAGCTGGGAAAAACACCGACTTACTTAGTAGCTCATAAAGATAAATTAATAAATAAATACACTATAAATGTAGAAAACATTATAATAAACCTATATATTATATTATTTAAACTAACACCACATTATCTTATTTGTAAATCATTTATTTTTAAAATATTTATGTTTGAAATATTGTATCTAATATATTTTATATTTAAAAGTCAACGTTGGTCAAACGTCCATCTCGACCTCGTCTCTACCGACTCGACCTTTCAAGGTCCTGATCGACTCGTCTCCGTCTCGCTTCTTTTTCAACCTTGCTTACAACAAGCATCGATCTTTTTACACTCTTTGTGGGATGCTATGTTCAAAATCTGTATCTTTCAATTCTTTTTGTGGGTATGATGTCGATTATTTGCCATGAAAAAACAAGTCTGTTATATGATTTATAGGAATGGGGTGATCGTTCAATGCTTGCCACTATTGCTCTTGGGGCTGCTCAGGTACATCATTGCACCTAAACCTTAACGATGCATTTACTTTTCAAAAACTCAATCATTGCATCAAAACCTCTATTTTACGAATATGGTTGTGTTCTTAATCAAACTGGTCAAGTACAGAAAGTTAGCTAGATCAAACTAGTCTAGTAGTTAAATAGCTACTCAATGTCTATTTTTAGTATACGCAACATCTAAAATCGTTTTTGTTCTAAATATTATCGTAAATTGTAATTGTAATTGTAATACTATTGTCCCCGGACAAAAAATATGCAGTTTAAGAAATATCATACACTGTACTTTTTGTTTATTTTATAGTTTTACCCCTTGGTTTTTTACCTTTTGTCTAACATGCGGTAAAGAACTTTACCTTATTGTTATCTATTTATGGAAGTGAACAATTAATTTAGGGCAGACCAAAAATAAATATTGGACAATAATATGGGACGGACGGAGTAATAATTATGGCGTGAATAATTTATGCACAAAAAGATGGACAAAAAGTTTTTTCAGGTCAACCTAAAAACTGACCTAAATTAGCCTAAGTGCATTTTGAGTATATCCAACCTGCGTATCGTTTCTGATATTATATAGTCTCCATGGGGTGTGGCAAGTGGAGCCATTGCTGGTCACCTGTTAGCAACTGCTATAGCAGCAATAGGAGGAGCATTTCTTGCCAATTATATTTCTGAGAAACTGGTATTTATTTATTTATTTCATCAGTTTTCTCACTTTGTTTGATGATTTTAACTTATTAAGATCTCGAATATGTTGAATATGTCAGGTTGGGTATTTGGGTGGCGTATTATTTCTACTTTTTGCAGTCGCGACGTTTTTGGGGGTCTTTTAAGGAAGTCGAAACAAGCCAATGAGTAGCGTTGAGAAGAACCAGGACTAAGCGCTTCTAAAGGGATAAATGATAATTAAAGTAGGTCCTGAATGTGTTGTTGATTCATTTCTTTATTGTGAGTTGGCAATAATTTATACTATGTTGAATACAAGCAATCATAATTTTGTTTCTAGTGAGAATGAAAATCACATGGAGTGAAACAAGGCTGGTTTGAACTAAACATCTATCTATCTATTCTATCTAATACATGCTTCATGAGGTTGTACCTTGTGCAATAAAGATTGTAAATTCATTTTAAAATTAACAATGCTTATGTCATCAATTTCCTTCAGAAAAAACTACTCCGTATTAATTGTGTTATTAAAAATAAATTACCATTAAATAAAAGAGGTTAAACATATTAAAAAAAAAAAATATATTAACAAGCCTGCCAATTATCTTGGAAATATGCAATCAGGTATACAGACTAACAATATCACGCTTTACTCATATTGGTTTATTTTGAAAAATACACTGCCCCAAAATTACTTTTTATCTTTCATCTTCCACATATCTCTTTGTTTCCATTTCTTAAGCTCAAATTTTATCTAATTACATATCCATTTACAAAGTCGCAGATCTCCTGTGTGTTTCCATTTTGAAATACATAAGAGGATTTATAAAACCCTCTACAATTTGAGTTCGCCACTTTTCTGTTGTATATTTTCTGATTCGGTCCATGCCACGAGGTATCCATCATGTTTTTGGATTATTGCACGTTCACAATTTATGTCTTCAAATTAGTTGTATTTTGGTTCTAACTGTGTTTGGAATGACCTTGAACTTCAATCGTTTTCTACAAGAATTTTCATTAGCCAAGATTTCATAAAGTATATCTCATATTGAAAAAGCCATGAAAATATTACTAATTCATGTTTCGTGATGAAATGACAGTTAGATGATGATTATGTGTTCATTGATCAATCAGGTGAAAATCCCTTTTGATCTTAAATGTTTATAATTGTTCTTTGTTTTTATATGAGTATTTCTCCTATTTATATGTTTTGGGTTTGATTATCAGTATTCTTTGACTTTGAATGTATTAGCTTTATTTAGGTCAAGTGTGTTGATACAATTTCGAATCGTAATTTGAGTATGTATTTTTAAGATTTTTAATATTAGGTTATTAGTTATAGATTTCATAGTGTAGACATCTTGAAAAGAACTGAATTTAGAGGTCAACTATCCCTATACACGATTTCAGGAGATGTTATACTGATTGTTCACTCGTGGTTTTGGAACATAGATTGTAAAAGGCAACTAATTAAAACATGAGTTAGTTTTTCATGCTTTGTGCCAACATTAGGTGAAAATGCAATTTGAGAATGGTATCTTTTACTTTGAGAAATAAAATATGGAGAAAGAAGAAACTCTTATCTTGTGAATATAAATACCACTAAGAAGGTTATGTGAGGCAGTATACTAACAAATAGTTTGGGTTAAAATGTAACGCCTAAACAAGGTATTCTGCTTGGGACAAAAATATATAACTGTTCAAAATAGAATTTAAAGCAAACAAGTTAAGTTATATGTAAATTCAAGCATGTTATTTGAATGAATCAGATTTTATATAAATTTTTTGCATAGTTGCATTAGAACCCCTTTGATTTAAATAGGTGATTCTGTGTTTGTTTACTTCTTACACTATACTTTCTTTAGTCACATGTGGCAAACTTGAAAGTACTTTGATAAATTAACTAGCAAGCGAACATAAAGGGATAAATGAGCAAAGCAAAGTTTCCTGTTAATCATCGTCCTCTATGAAAATAAGTTTTTTGATTGATGGTAAGTTGCAAACAAACGGATATATTAGTTAACGTATTCGAAAGTATATATATATATTCTTGTATTAAATTAATTGTTATGTTCTTAATAAAGAATATTTAATTATGTAAGTTGTAATTGTCTGAAGATTTGTGTTTATGTTTCTGACCAATGGTGGGTTATTTCGACGGGGACATCTGCTTGTGAGATGTGTACTGGTTTATTGGATCCAAGGTGGCTGTTTTGTCAGGAACCCTTCGGGTTTAGATTTGTTGATTTGGTGTTGTTTTAATGTTATGGTCGTGGTTGTTCGGTTGTTTCAATGGATGGTTGTGTTATTAAGATTCGTGAAGGTGCAAATGTTAGGACGTTTACGTTTTTCGTATTGGTTGTTTGTTTGTAATATGTTAGTAAAGTTTTAAATTTTATGGCTAAGTTTTAGAGAGCTCCCAGCAGTTGTTGCTTGGGGGCCGCCCATCCTTCCGCTCACCTAGGCGCTGTTGGCAGCGAGCCGCCCATCCTTCCGCCCATCTGGGCGCTGTTGGCAGCGAGTTGCCCAGGCCACGCCCTCCTTTTCGTCCGATTGAGTGTCTTGCTGTGAAATGTTGTTGGAAGGAAGGGAATGAAGGTTTTTGTAGTACTTTTTGCTTTTGAACTTGTACATTTAATTAATTAATTAATACAGTGGGTTCCAATTTCAATTTTTATGATGAAGTACGTCATTGTTGGTAGTGTTTAGTCATGAGTCAGTCCTACGAAGTAAGTGTTGATGTAACGGTGATGTGGCGGCTAGTACTAGGGTGGAAGTATGTCATTTTTGAGAGCACTCTTACTTACTGTTAGTTTCAAATAGATCAGAGAGTCTACAACAAACCTGTTGATGAGGTTTATATCAATTGTAACATGATATTCGGAGTTTTTAAATATTAATATCCGTTTTTCCCAGTAAAAAATGTAATTTAAAAAATACTAAGAGTGCTCCCAATGGTGACAGGATGTCTTCCAGGACTAACCAACCATTCAGCCCCACATCAGCACCTCCATCTCATTCCTTCCCAGGACTAAACACTCCCAACAAAGATGCGACAACCCGGAAATTTTCGACCAAATTTAAACTTGATCTTTATATGTTTGCGACACGATAAGCAAAGTCTGTAATGTTGAAATCTCAAAAACTTTGAACTGTGTTCTTGTATTCATTTACCCATCGACTGCTCTTTACGATTCACGAACAATTATGTGTAAAACGACCCGAATTTTTCCGTTAATATATATGAGATTAATATTTACACAATTAAATGTTTCCAACATGTTAAGCAATCAAACTTGTTAAGACTTGATTAATTGAAACGGAATTTATGTAAACGTTTGACCACCCAGTTTGATCGATGATTCACGAACGTCATAACTTTTATTAATTATATATATATATATATATATATATATATATATATATATATATATATGTGTGTGTGTGTGTGTGTGTGTGTGTGTATATGTGTGTGTATATATATATATACATATATGTGTGTATATATATATGTGTATATATATATATGTATATATATATATATATATATATATATATATATATATATATATATATATATATATATATATAGTTAACTTGAAAATATGATAATTAAATATCTCATTAAGTATATTAACAAAGTATTATATATTATATATATATATATATATATATATATATATATATATATATATATATATATATATATATATATATATATATATATATATATATATATTTTCATACTACTAATTTAATGAGTTTTTGAACAATATATATGTTACTATTTAAACGACGTAATTAACTTATGTTAAAATGTATTTACATATAATGTATTACGAGTGTAAATACATCCTTACAAGTATTGAATACACTTTATAACATACCAATACATATAAAGGATAGCTATACTCGTATTTTCGTTCAATTTCTTCAAGAATTCTACTTGCATTCATACTGTATTTTTTACCCGTATTATACACAGCTTCTAGAAGTATTTACTATTGGTATATACCAATAGAAATCTGCAATTATTTGTGTAATATGTCATCCATGACCTAATCAATTTAATATGTCATCCATGACTTAATACATTTTAACTTATACTAGATATTTTCACTAAAAAACAAATTTTCAAGTCTATAAATAAGCACCATTTCTAACTCATTTTTACACATTCATTTTCCAAATTTTACTTCCAATTATCACACACACTTGCAAGAACTCTCTCAAGTTTTGTTCTACTACTTTTTTCCAGCAACTTTACATTCTATACTTGAGGTAAAAACTCTACTTCAACTCTTGTTCAATTCATATGTTTATAGCTATCTATATAAGAGCTTATAAACTAGAACATAATTTAGTTGATTCTAAACTTGTTTGAAGAACTAATCTAATCTTTCTAACTTAACTCTAATAACACTTATTTATATGTATTATGATGTTATATTAAGTTAATATAAGAACTTATAACTTGTACATATGAAGAACACCTTGAAACTTAACATATATCGTTTAATCTCCATTCGGTAAAAAGCGGGCTGTTTTGGGTTGGGAATTAAAAACCTATCTTAGACTTTGAGTTCGAGGCTAAGACTTTGGAAATATGTTAATATATGTAAATAAGACTTTCAGTATTTTTTTCCTGATTTTAGACAAAGTGGAAGTATTTTATCAAAAATCATATATTGGGTGGGTGCCGGGATTCTTCCAAATCTGTCCACCGGCACAAAAAGAGGGTAAAACTCTAAATATTAATACATGGGGTGAACTTTTTGAATTATTTTTGAAAAATTAACTTCTTAAGGAATCCATAGCAATTTGATTCACTTTAAACGGAGTTGTAATGAATATTTGGCGAGCAAAACAAAATCTGCTAAAATTAACGTTGTATGGAGGAAATTTATATTGTAAAAACTATATTAACCATATCCTTGCTAACTTTTGCTATATCCTATATATATTTGGACATGTTATCATTAGTATAACAAAATATTATAATCTTAGTTAATTCCGAGATTGTATATATATATAATAATCTTGGTACATTCCATGACAATAAGTATACAATACGTTTTGATAAATTCTAAGACAATACGTATACAATACGTCTCTGGGTTGATGCAAAGACAATACATATACAATACGTCGTGGGGTAATTCTAAGATAATATATATACCGATTATTGGACTGTTGGACATTTCGGACTATTTTGGACTACTAACATAAAAATGTTAAAAATTAATTCTATGAACTTGTTTTATTTTATTCACATGTCGTATTATTATTTTAATCATTATTATTGTTATAGGTTCGTGAATCCAAGGACGACGACCATATTTTTAATAAGCTGAAAATTATTATTAATATACTTTTACTGCCATGAGTATATAGTCCCATTTTTAAACTCTACAAATCTTTTGGGATGAGAATACATGTGTAACAACCCCAATCCGTTTAACCAAAAACGAAGCACATTTTTTTTTATATATATATAAGTTAGGTCCCATCAATACAATGTATTTTCAACTATGTTTTAATCTAAACACAACATCGTAAAGATACGTTTAACAATTTATCATGACCCTTGGTACACAAATTACACTTTACAAAATCATTTGTAATAATGACTCGATCACAAGAAATACGGGTTAATACACAATAACCCAACCCGATACCAAGAGCATAATCCCGGGGACTACCAAATCCCCAATCCGCGTCCAAAACTCCAAAAGCTACCCCATTGAGCTCAAGCGCTCCTAAGTATCTAGTCTAACAACTAGTTAGCTTCATTACACGATACCTGTAAAAGGTAAACAACGAGAGGGGTAAGCATAAAGCTTAGTGAATGTAATAATTATATATATACATATACAATTTACCTACTTGCACCCACTTATGCAACCACGCATAAAATTTCGCATATCAATGAATACAAGCTAGCATTTTAATTAGCATACCGTCGCAAGTATAACGCTAAAATCTTCAATACGCAAGCTAACACAACAATAGCATATAACGCGAATAAAACAATATGCTACACTACAACACATAAACATTGATGTTCACAACATCCATTAGTATTCAAGTTTCAAGGCTAGCTCTGCGAATGGTATCGTCAACATCAGGTCTCTTTCGGGGTGGGATTGGTGGGTGCTACGGCACACAGGGTTAGCGTGTCCCTGCCAACTTACACGTTTTAGATCCAACATCGAACTTAAATCCCATCCGTCCCAATTAATGTGGTATCGTCAACATCGAACTTAAAACCCACATATGAGGTATCGTCAACAACGAACTTTAAACCCTCATCGAACGTCACTACAATAGTCGTATGGCATCGTCAACATCGAACTTTAATTCCATACATGAGGTATCGTCAACAACGAACTTTAAACCCTCATCCAACAAACAATAATGGTATGGCATCGTCAACAACGAACTTTAAATCCATACCCCACAAGCAAATAAATCATATACATACATATATAATTATTCCACTCACCTTATCACGTCGGTGGTGATTTAGCACTTCTGTATGCTTCGAGCAAGGTACCTAATACATAAGTACACATTCAATACACAAATTGTGGAATTAACCACAATACTCACTCTCGAGCATTTAATAACCCAAAAGCATTAAATAACTCACTTACACCCAAAACCGACCATAAATGGCCAAGACTCATCTTTAATTACTAAAACTAGTGATGTAAGTCTACTAACACCAATTAACACAAACTTAGGGTATTTCATACCCATTTCACCCAATTAGGTCAACCTTAACTCATTTGACCCATTTCAACACTTATACATACCATTTTAGCCAAACATGACCCATTTACAATTCTTCCATCATTTACAAGTGTAGTAGTGAGTAATCAACACAATTTAACACTTACAACTTCAATTCACATGGCCAAACCCTAGATCATAGCTATTAGGGTTTCCTTATCTCAACATAACCTAAATTCACCCATTTTACCCCCAAATGGGTCTTACAAGTTCCAACACTCCTAAAATCACTAATGCTGGTGATTATACCCTACTTACAAACCTTAAACATGCTTAAATCATTAACCAACCCAAAACCCGCAAAATATCAAAATAGTGAGTTTCCATAAACCCTCTTCATCATCTAAATGGGTTTTACAAATAACAAACTCAAAACCCTAACATGAAATCTCAAATCAAACAATGAAATTCGGATTTAGAATTTACCATAACAATCAAAACGTAGCCGAGAACGAAAGGAACAACTTTATCACTCGCACCTTTGATCGATTCAAGCTTCTTCATCATCAAAACTCCAAATCTCTCTCTAGAATCTCCATCTCTCTCTAAACTTTGAAGATGAGAGTGTTTGGATGTGAAAATGGAGATAAGATAAGCATTGGAACTGATTTAGGGTATAAAACTCGTCCACATGTGAATTTACCAAAACACCCTCAAAAGATTCCATTAAAATGGGTCAAATATGACATTACAGCGACATTTGTTGCGTTTCGTGACACTTTGTCGCGTTTCGCGATACCAGGACGCGACAAACAATACTCAAACGCGACAGAAAGACAGAAACCATGTATCAGAAGTTGTCTCATTTCGGTCATGTTTGTCACGGATCACGACAGACCAGAACGCGACAAAATACACCCGAACTCGACAGTTTACCTGATTTTCTCCAATTTCACTTTTAAAACATCCCAAAGTCCAACGTGGTCAACTAATTACATCTAAAACATTAATTAATCATTCTTGGACTTCAAATGATGCCCCGAGCGTCATGTTTAGAAAAACGGGGTGTTACAACTCTCCCCCACTTAAATTCGATCACGTCCTCGTGATCCTAGTCACTTAACCGATCGGAATCGCACTCTATGGTCCTCGAACAAACGTTTCGATCCGACTTCTACCACATTACTCATTTACCCGATGATTAATCCATTAACTAAATACACACTTGCACGCATTCCGAGACGTACAACACGCAACATCCGAAGTCTATAACGATCACCTAGAATACACAGATTCACCTTGTATTCTCCTAACTCCTTTAAGTAATTCCTTTCAAAGAGTCACCTCCAACAACTAAATCGTCACCCGCAATTTATCAAAATCCACAAATCCGAGCACTAACACTTGCTCAATTCCACACATTGAAAAAACTCAACCAATCTCGTACTGAGATATCAATCTCCTTAGCGTACCCATACAAAGTACAATGCTAATAATCACAAACTTGCATTACCGCAACCAGCGGTATCTCTTGCACTCAACGTCAAAATACTGAAAACTCCATTAACCCTTCAAGTTCTCTCGACTAAATCTCGCAACAAGCTACATCCATAACTATATCACCCAACGCGATCTACTAGGTCCACTATGCAGCGAACCAAGTCTTGCATTAATCCAAATTGAGAAGGATTCATGCCGCGTCAAAACTCAGCACTTCATCGGCTCACAACGCACCACTCAACCGGTCAATCATGTATGTCCTCTATTTCAAGAACCAACTTCCCCCATCTCCACAACCGGGTTATTCCCTGGACGAATAAATCTCGGTACACCCAAATAATCCGTTTAGGAACACCACTTTCCCATCAATCGACCCGCATACGACCATCCATCACTGGATTAATCCAGGTCGACAACAATACACCACACGCTAAACAAACCATCAACACTCGCCACAGGGTTTCTCCTTCAAACCCTACAACACAACCACACAAGACAGCCCCCTAATACTAGCATGGAAACTATTCGTGTACTAGAATCCCATCAACAGCGAATTATCATCACAACAAATTCGCAATTTGCCACACGACCCACAAAATATTCACCAATGTCGGGTGAATCCTCCTACCTAGACCGTCCATTAAGGGTGGCCTTGACATTTCAATGTAACCATTAGGTCACATCACTAGGGAAAACACCCTCACAAACAAACAACATCCGCGTTTCTCTATGTGAGACAACCGGAACTGGCACTCCCCGTCTCACAATCATCCATAAAGTGGAATAATCCACTGTCAATTTCCACGATCACGTTTCCCGACAGGGAAAATACAGCAACTATCACAATATTTAACTCGTATTCACACAATAGTACTATCCGAGTTTCACCCCAACCCAAATTTTTATCACGAGAGCACCCACAATAACAATTACATTCTCTCACTTCCGTGATCTCACCTTCACACTTGGTCTCATACCGCACCTTGGTACTACACGACCCCCTTACATAAGAAGTCTTACACTTCACTTGATCTAATACCACAGGAGCTTCCTAGGGTGGTACTAAAAACTCCCCCACTTAGGATTTAGCTCCACATTCGTACCGTAAAGATGATAACATCCCACAGAATTACCATTCCACAACACACATGATCATTCTCATCACTAATCATAAACACCAAATCATTGCAAATTCACTTTAGGCTCTCAGAGCCGTCGTACAAAATTACCAGAGATGTCGTACACGCGACGACTTCGCACCTTCATACCACAAGTCACAATCGACTGCCTTAATCGTTCGCAAAGCGAACTTCACCAAAGTCCCACATACGTCTCTATGCCTAAGCATATGTCACCCCGATAAATCAGTCGTGCATCTCGATCGAGATCACCCGACCTTCCACTCAACGAACCTTTACCAACAATCGCTCACTCTCATGGAGAAGAGTGACCAATCTGACACAATAATTGCATTGACCGTAATATCAACACTTCATCATAACCTTCGGTCTAACCGACCCTTAAGTCCGTCACTGGCTCACCGGTCATCTTTACTCGTCTAACACTTAAAAGCAACAAGATTCGCCCATCCGTCACTTACCAAGAAGTATTTACCGAAATGCTTTAAACTTTGACTTTCGCAACCGTCGAATTTCTATCACCCGTCGATCACTATATAATATCCGCTGCTTCCAAGGGTATCTCACAGGCACCCTAAGCACAAAGTGATCACACCACTACTGGAGTTGGACATTACACTAGCAGGTAAAGAGGCACCTGACGTAGTGTCATGTAGACTCCTACCACAATCTACCAAATTTTAGAAACTCGATCTTTAGGTTCCATACACCCAATGTCACCCATCTCACCACAATAATAACCCGAAGTCATACCTAACCGACAAACCTTACGGTTTATTGTCTTCTCGAAAGTTCCTAGCGATCACACGCTACCCACAATTTCCACAAGGCCAAAACGATAAAGCCTAACGAAACCTTTCATCCAACACTAAGGAGATGCTTGGAAACACCAAGTCTTACATCCTTCCATACCTCGATAAAACCACTACTACAAGGGATATTCCATTAGGAATGTTACCCTATAATCCACAACACACTAACGCAACCGTCGTAATACGGGTCCTACTCCCATAAGCTTAATGACCCAAAGACTCCCCGATTCGCCAATTCCAAGGCGACTGACAACAAGAATCCTAACACTATTCTCTAACCACACACTCTACCGAATGTAACTCAAACCACAATCATTAGACTTGTCGCATTCCATTACAGAATTCAAGTCCTCATCGCACACACGCACATGTAAATCGGTCATCGTAGTTACGATGAGTAACTTCAACGAATGACAAATCTTAAAATGCACCCACTACTTAGTGTGACTAAGCATGCACCAAACTCGTGAGTTGGCTCACTCACTTAACCAAACGAATCCACAGTAACACTTCCCGACTCGCAAAGAACTCGATGTGACAACAAGCACATCACTCGAGACCACTATATCCTAGGAACCAATAAAAGATTCCTAATTCGTCCCATTCTACCCCAACCATGCCACGTTTCCTCCGTTCGGTACTTGTCATGTCATGCTTGGTGTCAAGATACACTTTCGTAATAATGGTGATCAATCACTATTACAAATGCGTACCTTACCATTTTCACATGGTCACGCAAAGTACTTTACCTGGACTGACACAACATTCACACAAGATAACACGCGATAACTCCTAGTACCCGAATGACCAAAATCCTTACCGCGAACTTGATCACTCAAACCTGTCAATTATTCGAATCTCTCCAATAGATTCGTCCCTAGGACACCGCACAATTAGATACTTGTATATATATACACATATATACAATATAATAATAAATATACACAAGTACACCGCAACACAAGTCAACCTACAACCTAGGTGACTATTACTAAAACAACGTCCAAGTTCGCCTACTTACATTAGGCACTAGAAATCTAAGGCACTAATTTACGCACGAAATAAGGCCCCACAAAATTCCACATTGGACAAACATAAGTCCTACTTAGTCACCTACTCTAAGGCACTAACAAATCTCAATTCGACTCGTAATCCTACAAGTCCCGCAATTAACGCACCACTGTCAATAAGTCTAAGACTAGGCACCTATTCCAAGGTCACCCAATTCCCTTAGACCATGCTCTGATACCACTTGTAACAACCCCAATCCGTTTAACCAAAAACGAAGCACATTTTTTTTATATATATATAAGTTAGGTCCCATCAATACAATGTATTTTCAACTATGTTTTAATCTAAACACAACATCGTAAAGATACGTTTAACAATTTATCATGACCCTTGGTACACAAATTACACTTTACAAAATCATTTGTAATAATGACTCGATCACAAGAAATACGGGTTAATACACAATAACCCAACCCGATACCAAGAGCATAATCCCGGGGACTACCAAATCCCCAATCCGCGTCCAAAACTCCAAAAGCTACCCCAATGAGCCCAAGTGCTCCTAAGCATCTAGTCTAACAACTAGTTAGCTTCATTACACGATACCTGTAAAAGGTAAACAACGAGAGGGGTAAGCATAAAGCTTAGTGAATGTAATAATTATATATATACATATACAATTTACCTACTTGCACCCACTTATGCAACCACGCATAAAATTTCGCATATCAATGAATACAAGCTAGCATTTTAATTAGCATACCGTCGCAAGTATAACGCTAAAATCTTCAATACGCAAGCTAACACAACAATAGCATATAACGCGAATAAAACAATATGCTACACTACAACACATAAACATTGATGTTCACAACATCCATTAGTATTCAAGTTTCAAGGCTAGCTCTGCGAATGGTATCGTCAACATCGAACTTAAATCCCATCCGTCTCAATTAATGTGGTATCGTCAACATCGAACTTAAAACCCACATATGAGGTATCATCAACAACGAACTTTAAACCCTCATCGAACGTCACTACAATAGTCGTATGGCATCGTCAACATCTAACTTTAATTCCATACATGAGGTATCATCAACAACGAACTTTAAACTCTCATCCAACAAACAATAATGGTATGGCATCGTCAACAACGAACTTTAAATCCATACCCCACAAGCAAATAAATCATATACATACATATATAATTATTCCACTCACTTTATCACGTTGGTGGTGATTTAGCACTTCTGTATGCTTCGAGCAAGGTACCTAATACATAAGTACACATTCAATACACAAGTTGCGGAATTAACCACAATACTTACTCTCGAGCATTTAATGACCCAAAAGCATTAAATAACTCACTTACACCCAAAATCGCCCATAAATGGCCAAGACTCATCTTTAATTACTAAAACTAGTGATGTAAGTCTACTAACACCAATTAACACAAACTTAGGGTATTTCATACCCATTTCATCCAGTTAGGTCAACCTTAACTCATTTGACCCATTTCAACACTTATACATACCATTTTAGCCAAACATGACCCATTTACAATTCTTCCATCATTTACAAGTGTAGTAGTGACTAATCAACACAATTTAACACTTACAACTTCAATTCACATGGCCAAACCCTAGATCATAGCTATTAGGGTTTCCTTATCTCAACATAACCCAAATTCACCCATTTTACCCCCAAATGGGTCTTACAAGTTCCAACACTCCTAAAATCACTAATGCTGGTGATTATACCCTACTTACAAACCTTAAACATGTTTAAATTATTAACCAACCCAAAACCCGCAAAATATCAAAATAGTGAGTTTCCATAAACCCTCTTCATCATCTAAATGGGTTTTACAAATAACAAACTCAAAACCCTAACATGAAATCTCAAATCAAACAATAAAATTCGGATTTAGAATTTACCATAACAATCAAAACGTAGCCGAGAATGAAAGGAACAACTTTATCACTCGCACCTTTGATCGATTCAAGCTTCTTCATCATTAAAACTCCAAATCTCTCTCTAGAATCTCCCTCTCTCTCTAAACTTTGAAGATGAGAGTGTTTGGATGTGAAAATGGAGATAAGATAAGCATTGGAACTGATTTGGGGTATAAAACTCGTCCACATGTGAATTTACCAAAACACCCTCAAAAGATTCCATTAAAATGGGTCAAATATGACATTACAGCGACATTTGTTGCGTTTCGCGACACTTTGTCGCGTTTTGCGATACCAGGACGCGACAAACAATACTCAAACGCGACAGAAAGATAGAAACCATGTATCAGAAGTTGTCTCATTTCGGTCATGTTTGTCACGGATCACGACAGACCAGAACGTGACAAAACACACCCGAACTCGACAGTTCACCTGATTTTCTCCAATTTCACTTTTAAAACATCCCAAAGTCCAACGTGGTCAACTATTTACATCTAAAACATTAATTAATCATTCTTGGACTTCAAATGATGCCCCGAGCGTCATGTTTAGAAAAACGGGGTGTTACAACATGCATTTTATGTTTTACGCCATAGACACAAGTACTTAAAATATATTCTACGTTGAGTTGTACCACTTTGCATATCTTCCCTAATAGCTTGGTAACTAATATTTACATGTTGTAAGAACATGTATACGCGAATCCTATTGATAGATCTATCGGGTTTGACAACCCCTGTGATGCCCCGTACAAAACCATCGTGTACGAATCATCAACAACAGGATCATTACAAGGTCAAATACAATATGCGGTTTCAAAATAAGTTTGCATTCATGAATATAGGTGATATCTTAACCAACGTCAAAAGTTTAACAACCAAAAGTATGCTTCTATGAATAGCAAGCAATAATAGTACGTGACCCATGGGTCATTACAAATACATCGTTTTAAAAGTAATATTGTTTGAATGCAAAATAAACGTTTCATGCGGTGACATCTCTAATAAGCACAGCGGGTGTCAACAAAGCATGACTAGTACATCGAAAGCAAGCAAACCTTAAGCACCTGAGAAAAACATGCTTAAAAACGTCAACATAAAGGTTGGTGAGCTATAGTTTAAGTATAACAGTAATGTAAGGTAGGCCACGAGATTTCAGTGCTTCAACAGCGTTTCAAAATAGTATGAAAAGTATATGTATAACCGTGGGCACTTGGTAACTAACTTAACGTTTATCACCCCCTAAAAGTACACTTGGCGAGTGCGTATGTTTACGAAGTATTAAACTCCCGTTAAATGCTAGCGCTACTAGCCCGAGTGGGGATGTCAAACCCTATGGATCCATATCTAAGATTCGCGTTCACCTGTTCAAAGACCAATGACTAAACGTTACCAAGCTAAGGGGAAAGTTTATGCCGTTGTATAACCCACACATATATAAAGTTTAAGTACTCATACCTAGTATGTAAAACGTAAAATTCGCATGTATTCTCAGTTCCCAAAATAGTTAAAGTAAAAAGGGATGCCATAATTCACAGTGGAAATTAGTAAAAGTCGATACGCGGGAATAGTAAGCAAGTGGTTGGTCCGAAAGGTCCTCAACCTAAGTCAAAAGCTACTAAGTCAGTAAATCGTTCCAAAGGTTTAAAAGTATGTAAATTAGGTCTTAAGTACCATCATTATTCATCATTAAACAAAAAGTGTAAAGTAAGTTTTAAGTAAAGACTAGGGTTGAAATAAAGGCTGATTTCGATCAGTCGCTACGACCTCTATACAAACTGAAATGGGGTGAGACTAGTGGTCATGGCTCTGTATATGAGTCCCCTAGAGGCTGACCAATTTTCAGAACCAAACTCGTCTTCGTTTGACAGTGGTGACGGTTTAAGTGCGAGTAGGTCAGAAATTTCAGCACAACGTTAATAGGGTGTAGTGACTTTCGGGAGGCCATAGATCCTAAACCGTAACTCGGATTAAGACGAGGTCTAAATGGAAAATTATCTAATCGAACCGAACTAACTTAAAATCAACTTTCCAGTAGCCCAGGTAGTCTGATCAGTTCTAGAAACAGTAAGTAAAGGTGTTCCGGTGGGTTCTTAGTGCTTGATGCTCATCACGGTTCTCATCCTTGATGCGTATAGCTTCAAGTGTACAACTCGTTGATGGGTTTGCATCATCTTAACCAAGGTTTGACCATAATAACACTAGTGTAAGTATAAGATATGTAGCACAACTCACTTAAGAGTTGTATGTAGTTTGATAAACCAAAGTTACATCAAGATCTTAGATCCGACACATACATGAGTTCTAATAGTAATATTAAGCTACAAACTTGAAAGTAAACTAAATAAATAAGATCTTAAGTTGTAGAACTTATATCTTAGCTAGATCTTAAAGATCCTAGACTAGAAAGTCTAGATCTAGTGTTCTTAAGTTAGATCCTAAGTTATAGAACTTGGATCTTCACTTTAATGAAACCATAAGTTATGAAACTTAGATTTTCAACTTGAAAAATGTATGTAAGCTTGTAAGCTCTTATTTACAACAAAATTAGAAGACCATAAGCTATAGAAACTTAGATCCAACATAAGTATATGAAGTTATAACTAGAAAGTTATACTTCCATGTTCTTGAACTTATAAAGTTAACTTTTAGTTTCAAGAAATATGAGATCAAGATTAACTAGTAATACTTGACCAATTTTAACAACATCACAACTTTAAAGTACATAAAATGAAGAGATAAACTAATTCTACAAGTAATAAGTTCATAGTTGTTCATACTTAGAAAGATTCAAGCCAAGGCTTTGATCCTTAAGAAAGTAAACCTTAAGTTTACAAACATGAACGCAAGTATGATTATAAACTCATGAACTTTAAATCTTTTAAAACATTAAGTGTAGAGCCATAAACTAGAAAGTTTAGGTTCTTGTTCTTGGTTCTTTACAAACAAAAGATAAAAGTAACCAAGATTACCTGAAGATTCAAGTTAGAGAACTTGATCTTTAACAAAAATAAATAACAAGTAAGTAATCACAAACAAAGACAAGTAATTAGATGATGAATGGTGGCGGTTGGGATGAAAGAAAAAGAAGGAAAACAAAGCTTGTTACTTACAATATTTGAGAGAAAAGAAATGAGAGAAAAGTGAAGTAAGTTTGTGTGTGTAAAAGTGAGATGAATACAAGTAATAAGTAATCAAAATTTGAAAACAAAACCACCCTTTACCCACCTAAAGTGGACGGCCAAGAGGAGTGCCAAAGAGGAAGGTCAAGCTTCTACTTTCATACATGTGGAGGTGGTGAGAGCTTGAAGTGGTATTAAAGCTAAGTGGCATGGGAACAAGGAGTAAGTGTGCATGTAACTAGATTCCTTTGTCACTAATTAATCTTGTTTAGTCTTAAAGCATCATTAGCATAATGTCGGGCTCCTAATAGTCCATCAAGAGAAGTAGGGTGGGCTTCCAAGTCCATGTACATTAATAATGGCCCAAGTCCAAATAAGTAACAAATAATCAAATAAAGCCCAAGTAACTAACTAGTAACCTTAGTTAATTAAAATGACTAATAATAATTAATCATGAATGTAAATAATATTCAAAAATATTATTCGTGAAAAGTACGTGTGTCACAAAGACAATTCGGGCCATGAAAAGTTAAATATGGTAACAAGTAACACGTATAAGAACATGTTTATTAAAACGCAAGCATTAATAATTAATTATTAATAATTAAACGTTGGAAAATCCAGGGTCGTTACATTACCCACCTGTTAAAGAAAATTTCGTCCCGAAATTTTAAGCTGAGGTAGATGGAGGAGTCGGGAAAAGGTGAGGATACTTCTGCATCATTTGATCCTCTCGTTCCCAGGTAAACTCAGGTCCTTGTTTGGCATTCCATCGTACTCAGACGATCGAAATCTTGTTGTGTTTCAAAGTTTTGACCTCACGGTCCATAATCTCGACAAGCACTTCCACGAAGTGGAGTTTGTCATCAATTGTAAGTTCCTCCAATGGTATGACATGTTCCGGTTCAGCAAGACACTTCTTCAAATTCGATACATGAGAAGTAGGATGAACTGAGCTCAATTGAGTTGAAAGATCCAAACAGTAAGCAACGGGTCCAACACGCTCCAAGATTTCGAAAGGACCAATGTATCGCGGGTTTAACTTCCCACGTTTTCCAAAACGGATCACACTTTTCCAAGGCGCGACCTTCAACATTACACGGTCACCCACGTTGAATTCAAAGTCTTTACTTTTAAGGTCTGCATAACTCTTTTGACGATCACGGTCCGTCTTAAGTCTTGCTTGAATTTGGACAATCTTCTCAGTTGTTTCATGGACTATCTCGGGTATGGTGATTTGCGTTTCGCCTACTTCGGCCCAACAAATAGGAGATCGGCACTTGCGGCCATACAACGCTTCAGAAGGTACGGCATTAATACTCGAATGATAACTGTTGTTGTAAGAGAATTCGGCTAGCGGCAAATGCCTTTCCCAAGCCTTTCCAAAATCAATAACACAAGCACGCAACATGTCCTCCAAAGTTTAAATTGTGCGTTCGCTTTGTCCGTCGGTCTGTGGGTGATACGCAGTACTCATGTCGAGACGAGTCCCCAAGGCTTCTTGCAAAGAGCGCCAAAATCTGGAAGCAAAACGGGGATCGCGATCTGAGATGATCGATAAGTGCACACCATGACGAGATACAACCTCTTTTATGTATAGTTGAGCGAGTCTTTCCATCGTATCCGTTTCCTTCATGGCTAAAAAGTGTGCAGATTTAGTGAGTCGGTCAACAATAACCCAGATGGTATCGTATCCGCCCACCGTCTTTGGTAACTTCGTAATGAAATCCATTGTTATCCTTTCCCACTTTCATTGCGGGATTTCCGGTTGTTGAAGTAACCCAGAAGGTTTCTGATGTTTGGCCTTAACTTTCGAGCAAGTAAAACACTTCCCAACATAAGTTGCAACATCCTTCTTAAGATTCGGCCACCAATACTGTTCCTTGAGATCGTGGTACATTTTACCGGCTCCTGGATGAATCGAATATTTTGACTTGTGGGTTTCATCTAGTATAAGGCTACGTAGGTCCCCATAACGAGGCACCCAAATTCTTCCGACATAGCATCGGAGTCCAGTCTCCTAAACTTCGAATTGAGAGGCGAGAATGTTCAAGTATTCATGAGATATATTCTCCTCCTTGAGAGCCTCATCTTGGGCTGCTCCGATCTGGCTATTGAGGTTCGAATGAATGGTGATGTTCAGTGCCCGAACACGAAGAGGTGCCATCCTCTCCTTTCGGCTCAAAGCGTCAGCTACAACATTGGCCTTACCAGGGTGATAACGAAGACCACAATCATAGTCGTTCAGCATCTCAATCCATCGACGCTTTCTCATATTCAGTTACTTCTGATCAAAGATGTGTTGGAGGCTTTTATAATCGGTGAAAATAGTGCTCTTAGTTCCATAAAGATAGTGTCTCCACAGCTTTAATGCAAAGATAACGGATCCAAGCTCGAGATCATGCATCGTGTAATTTCGTTCATGAATCTTCAGTTGTCGGGAGGCGTAAGCGATAACCTTTGTGCGTTGCATCAGTACACAACCAAAACCACTTTTCGAAGCATCGCAATAAACGACGAAATCGTCACTGCCTTCAGGAAGTGATAAGATAGGTATGGTGGTTAACTTCTTTTTCAAAGTTTGAAATGCAGATTCCTGTTCGGGTTCCCAAGTGAACTTCTTCCCTTTGTGAGTCAGCGCGGTCAAAGGACTCGCAATCAGAGAGAAACCTTCAATAAATCTTCTGTAGTAACCGACGAGGCCTAAAAATTGGCGGATATGAGTTGGAGTAGTGGGGGATTCCCACTTGCTGATAGCTTCAATCTTGGCGGGATCAACTTTGATACCCTGGTCGCTCACAACATTACCCAGAAATTGGACTTCCTTCAACCAAAACTCACACTTGGAGAATTTTGCATAAAGTTACTCTTGTCTCAAGAGTTCCAACACTAGACGAAGATGTTGTTCATGTTCTTCTTCGCTTTTGGAGTAGATGAGAATATGATCTATGAAGACGATAACGAACTTTTCCAGGTATGGCTTGCAGATACGATTCATGAGATCCATGAACACGACAGGTGTGTTGGTTAAACAATGACATCACGAGAAACTCATAATCACCATAACGAGTTCTGAATGCAGTCTTCATCACATCGATCTCTTTCACCCTCAATTGGTGATAACCGGATCGAAAATCGATCTTAGAGTAAACGCTCGATCCTTGTAGTTGATCAAAAAGATCGTCAATTCGGGGAATAGGATACCGATTCTTAATCGTCAATTTGTTGAGTTCACGGTAGTCGATACACATGCGGAAGGATCCGTCATTCTTCTTCACAAATAAAACAGGTGCGCCCCAAGGCGAGAAACTTGGTTGGATAAATCTACGGTCTAGCAGTTCTTGTAATTGGCTCTGCAACTCTTGCATTTCAGAAGGTACGAGTCGATAAGGTGCGCGAGCTACATGTGCAGCTCCTGGCACTAAATCAATCCGAAACTCCACTGCTCTCGGTGGCGGTAATCCAGGAAATTCTTTCGGGAAGATATCGGAAAATTCGTTCACAATTCGTACGTCATCCACGCTCTTCACTTCAATTTCTAACGTTTTCACATGTGCCAAAACAGCAAGACGTCCTTTCTTCATGATCTTTTGCACTTTCATGCAACTAATGAGATTCAACTTCGAGCTACATCTCTCTCCGTAAATAATCAGTGGCTCACCGTCTCTGTGTGGTATACGAAGAGCTTTATCTCCACAGATAATGTCAGCTGTTATCTTTGTCAACCAGTCCATACCGACAATAACATCAAAGCTTCCCAACTTAATGGATATCAAGTCAATCTCGAAATCCGCACCAGCTATGTTGATAATAGCTCCTCGACTAATTTGGTCAACTTTATCAAGTTTTCCATCGGCTACCTCTACAAGCATACTCTCCTTTAAAGGAACTAACGACCAATTTATCTTAGAGCAAAAGTGTCTACATACATAACTTCTATCGGCACCAGTATCAAACAGAACAGAAGCTAATAGATTGTTGATAGTGAATATACATGTGACCAAGTCGGGGTTCTCAAGGGCATCCCTTGCGTTTACGTTGAAAGCTCTGCCACGCGGTGGTCCGCCGTCCTTTCGCTTGTTGGGACACTCATTTCTAAAGTGGCCCGTTTGTCCTCATTCATAGCACTTTCTCGGTCCATTGGGGTTCGGCTTCCCAGTCATGCCGGTGATCTTGCAGTCCTTGCCGATATGCTCGGTCCTTTTGCACTTTTCACATACAACATTACAGTACCCGGTATGGTGCTTGTAGCACCTCTTGCATTGTGGTAGAGTACCCTTATAGTTGGAGTTCGAGCTAGGGTTCGGATTGGGGTTCCTCCCATCGTTGTGCCTTTTAGCGGGGGTTTGATCATAAGTTCTCCCCTTGTTGTTGTCCCACTTACGCTTATCACTACTACCCGATTCGGATTTCGCTTTTTCCGGTTCATCGCTGACAATTTGGTTCATTAAGGTGTGCGCCATGCGCATTGCTTCCGGGATGTTGGTGGCTTAGATGAGGTGATATTTCCCTTAATGGACTTGGGAAGTCCCCATAAGTACCTTTCCATGGGCTTAAACTCTGGGGTAACCATGGTAGGACACATCAGGGCTAATTCCAGATACCTACGGTTGTAACCATAGAAATCGTTTCCCACAACCTTCAACTGCCCAAACTCAATCTCCATTTTCTGTATCTCTGTCCTGGGGCAATACTCCTCAATCATGGCCCCTTTAAATTCCTCCCATGGGGTAGCATACGCCTCATCAATACCCTTCACTTGAGCCAGTGTGTTCCACCAGGTTAGTGCACCGTGTGACAGCGTACACGAGGCATACTTAGTTTTGTCCGTCTCTGAGCAGTTACTAACACGGAACACAGATTCTAATTTCTCAAACCACCTAGTGAGACCAACCGGCCCCTCAGTACCACTAAAGTTGTGGGGCCTGCAGCTTTGAAACTCTTTGTATGTGCACCCATTACGAATGGGCTGGTTAACTGGTGAAGCTTGGGGGTTCCTTTCCACTAAAGCTGCGGCAACACGTTCAGCGATCATTTCCTCGATCTGTGCTACGGTTGGCGTTGATCTTCCGTTGGCCATTGATGTTCTAAACAAAAATTTTGACTCAAGTCAAAATCCAGTATTCAAATAGTATTAATACAGTATATGGTATCTAGCATGGAATCAACACAACACATGCTAATTAAGTAACGCAAATAGATACAGATACCACAAAGTCATCATACAGTAACACAAATAGAACACTGTGCAAGAATTAAACAACACAAAGTTCCATTCATTAATAATAAGTTGCACACATCCGCATAGGTTCGTACAATACATAAGTAAAACATAATACTATAAATGAGGTTACATAATGAAATCTACTACAAATGTCCTACGGTGACGGTGGGTGAAGGATGTTCATTATGTGGGACATCTGGTCCTCGAACTCAGTTACCCGAGAACGGAGGATCTCCACTTCCCTTGTCAGTTCCTCGACAGAGGGAGATGGTGGGGCAGGCGGTTCAGTCGGTACGGGTGGTGCTGGTGGTGCGGGTGGTGCAGACGGCCCGACACCAGAAGTAGATGATGCATAGCGGTAAGGCTTACGGATGAAGGGATCAGCAGGATACGGCACAAGCCGCTTACGGGCGGTAACTCTAGTCCTCAGTCTATGTGAGTTAACGGACGATCTCCCTCCGTTAACCCCAGGAATAACAGTATCGTCGAAACGATACCGCTTCTTCGGTGGGGTAGAGGGTGGCTGCACGGGTGCTTCCTCGGGATCCTCGTCAGAATCCTCGTCACTGGAGTCATCAGAGGATGAGTCGTCGGATGATGAGTCGTCGGAATCATCTGGGGTGGCTGCACGAGTGGCTCCGCTCGGCCGGCTATCATCAGTCGGTATCTGAAAGGCGGGATCGGCACGAGACGTCCATCAGGAAGGCATCGGCACCAATGGTTATGCTCATTACGGACCGGACCTTCCCCAAGTTCCGCGAGAATCACAGCTCCACCGGGATGGTGCTGTGGCTCCGAGGGTCCTGGGACAAGTGGAGCTGGAATCTCCTCGGCTCCATCTAAGGTGACCACTGGGTTGGGTGCATGGCTACTGGCTCCAGAGGACGAAGCACCTGAGTCACTGGAGGGTGTCGACGACGGGATCTGAGAATCGGCAACAATGGCAGGTGAGGTGGCGGATGAGTCCCAGTCGCCCTCCAAAATGATAACAGGTGGAATATCCGACATCTGAACAAGGAAAAATAACTTTTTCCATGTCAGTAAGTCATAAAGCAAGCACGTATTAGGCAAAGTAACTACGACAGTCTAGATCATGTATAGCAGTAAATAGCATGACAATAATAACGAATAGTAGCATGCAATCGAAAGCAAATAGTAGCATGCAGTAGTGAATACATGTAGCAGTATACGACATATAGCAGTAAAGGTAAGCAGCAGCATGCAGCAAGTTCCGCAGAAACAAGTAAACTAGCAAGTTGTAGATTAGTCCTATTAGTGAATCCTACTCGGTCAGGTCTTGACTCACTAATGCAACCTAATTCCCTACAACCAATGCTCTGATACCAAATGTGATGCCCCGTACAAAACCATCGTGTACGAATCATTAACAACAAGATCATTACAAGGTCAAATACTATATGTGGTTTCAAAATAAGTTTGCATTCATGAATATAGGTGACGTCTTAACAAACGTCAAAAGTTTAACAACCAAAAGTATGCTTCTATGAATAGCAAGCAATAATAGTACGTGACCCATGGGTCATTACAAATACATCATTTCAAAAGTAATATTGTTTGAATACAAAATAAACGTTTCATGCGGTGACATCTCTAATAAGCGCAGCGGGTGTCTACAAAGCATGACTAGTACAGCGGAAGCAAGCAAACCTTAAGCACCTGAGAAAAACATGCTTAAAAACGTCAACACAAAGGTTGGTGAGCTATAGTTTAAGTATAATAGTAATGTAATGTAACGACCCAGTCCGTTAACCAACTAAAATTGCAAAATAAAAAAAATTCGAAGCAGGCCTGACCAGGCAGGGTGCGTGGCGCGCAACCCTTCCTGTGCGTGGCGCGCACAGGGCCTGGCAGCCCGCTGTCCTATTTGTTCCATTTTCGTAAAAAGATCTAACACTTCCCATCATTTTTAGACGAAATGCTTTTCACATCATATTAGTATAAGTAAAACTAGCATGAATCAATGATAAAACGAGTTTTACATCGTGGGTCCCACATATGCCCAAAATACCATTAAGTACGAAATACGAGTTTCGACCACAAAAAGTTTAATTGCCAAACGTCCCTAGAGCATGGTGTTTGGGGTTAAACTACCCAAATCTTGGTCGAACTTCCAAAAAGCTAAAACCCTCGAGAGCCACTAATCCAAGAGAATACCTTTGCCTTATCCAAGCCGGATCCTAAAAAGGTAAACAACGAGAGGGTAAGCTAACGCTTATGAATGCAATAATTATACACATACATATATAACCTACTTACTTGCAATCACATACACAATTACCTCATACACGCTAGCAATTTAAATGATATACCAATACAAGCTATAACGCTAAATCTCCAAGACCCCAAGCTAGCACAAACAATAGCATATACAACTCGAATAATGTAAAGTGCCACACTACAAACACATAACCATGGTTAACCAATAGTACAAAGGAATGGTACTTCAAATTTCCCATCGATGTTCCCAACAACCGTTAGCGCACAACGAATTATAACACTAACCCCGGAGTGGTATCGATCGCCCGAACTTTAAAGCCACCCGTCACGTGTAATGTGGTATCGAACGCCCGAACTTTAAACCCACCCTACACGCCTACACACATACATAACATGGCATCGAACGCCCGAACTTAAACCCATATCATATATTGACCCGATGTGGTATTGACTGCCCGAACTTAAACCCACATCGAATCTCGTACAAGTAAATACATTATATACACACATGTATAATCATTCCACTCACCTTGTTGACTTGGCGAGATTTCCAACAATAACTTGTAACCTTCAAAGCGAGTCACCTAACACAATTAATTCCCAATTAATTCACATAATAAGTTGAACTACCTACCAACTAACCTCACTAGTGCATTTTTGACCCCTTTGCACTAGAATCACACATTAAAGGTCGAGACCCACAACTAATCACTAAAAGCTAGTGACTAAGGTTCTAAGACTTCCATTAACACATAAGTAGGGTGTTTTCATACACAATTTATCCCGCTAGGTCAAACCCACCCATTTGACCCATTTCAAGTCAACCATAAACCCTAGAACCAATTTTACTATCAACACAAGTGAGCTAGTGAATAACTAACCATTTTAGACTCAATAACACCAATTATTACTTTGAAACCCTAGGTTAGTCATTCTTGAGTCCTCTTGACTCAATCTTACCCAAAACCCCCAAAATCACCAACAAAAGGTTTTATGTTCATCACTAACCCAAGTTCTAACCCTTAAACAAATCAAATTAAGGAAATCAAGATTAGAACTTACCACCACAACCAAAACGTAGCTAGTGAGGAGATGAACAACTTTATAACTCGAGCTAAGACCCAGAACTAGCTCCTTCTTCCTTTACTTGAGGTTTCTCTCACCCAAATGGGTTTCTCTCACTAAAATTGAATTAGAAAGATGAAGGTGGTTGAAAATGGAGTTATAACTCCCAACCCACTGATCTGGTGACCTTATCTCGTCCCCTAAGTGAAATTACCACAATGCCCTTCCAAAATATCTGATTAAATGAAAAGAACTCGGCTACAGTGGGAGTGCCCCACGCGTACCCCTAAGTGTGCGCTGAGCGCACTTAGGCCTGAACAGAATCTGATCACTGTTAAATTCCAGAATTATTCCCACGCTTTATGTACTATATTTACACTTATGTACAATAGATATTAGGGTGTTACAACTCTCCTCCACTTGAATCGGAGCGCGTCCTCGCGATCCAAGCCGCATGACAAGCCGGAAGATAAACCAACACAAATTCTTCGGGTTCCCATGTAAACTCGGAACCTTTACTACGACGCCATTGGACCTTATAGGTCCTCACCTCTTTGTTACGCAACATTTTCACCTTCTCTTCAAGTATAGCAATCGGATCTTCAACATACTCTAACTTGTTGTTTAGCTCAATCTCATCTAATAGCACCCATGACGAATCATCCGCAAGACACTTACAGAGATGGGAAACATGAAATGTATTATGGATCCCCGTAAGCTCTTCGGGTAATTCCAAACGATACGCAACTTCACCAACATGAGCCAAAATCTTAAATGGTCCAATAAACCGAGGAGCTAACTTTCCCCGTTTTCGAAACCGAATAATACCCTTCCACGGCAAAACCTTAAGCATCACCATGTCACCTTCTTGAAACTCAATCGGTCTCCTACGTTTATCGACATAAGATTTTTGTCTATCTTGCGCCGCTTTCAAATGAGCCCGAATCATATCAATTTTACTATTCGTCTCCAATACCAAGTCGGTGCTCCCGACTTCCCTTTGACCCACTTCACCCCAACAAATCGGGGTTCGACACCTTCTACCGTATAACATCTCATATGGTGGCATTCCAATACTAGAGTGAAAACTATTATTGTACGAGAATTCCACCAAAGGCAAGTCTTCATCCCAACTACCACCGAAATCAGTAATACACGCTCGCAACATATCCTCCAATGTTTGATTCGTACGTTCGATTTGACTGTCCGTTTGGGGATGGTACGCCGTACTCATATTCACCCTCATACCCATATCTTCATGAAACTTCTTCCAAAATTGAGAAGTAAAACGCGTGTCCCGATCCGAAACGATAGACGCGGGAACGCCATGTCTCGATATCACTTCTTTAATGAACATTTTCGCAAGTGCCTCCGATGTAATTGCTTCTTTAATAGGAAGAAACAATGCACTCTTCGTCAATCTATCAACAATCACCCAAATAGTATCAAATTGAGTTCTTGCCATTTTCGGTAACTTAGTAATAAAATCCATGGTAATATGCTCCCACTTCCACATCGGAATTTCTAGCGGTTTCAATTTACCATACGGCTTTTGGTGTTCGGCTTTAACTTGCAAACACGTGACGCATTACTCAACATACTTCACAACGTCGCGTTTCATGCCCGGCCACCAATAATCTTTCCTCAAATCAAGATACATTTTAGTCGCGCCTGGATGAATGGAATACTTTGACTTATGTGCTTCATCAAGTAGCACCCGCCGGTAATCGCCCATCTTAGGCACCCACACTCTTCCTTGAAAAGACAACAAACCACATGAACCCATAGTAATGAATTTCGATTGCCCCACAATTCGTTCCGCATGCTGGTTGTGAACGTAAGCCTCTATTTGAATCACACTAAGCTTTTCAAGAAAATCGTTAGTAATAATCGTACGTAACAATCCCAATCGTAACGCCGGGTGGTGACTCTTTCGGCTTAACGTATTCGCGACCACATTCGCCTTACCCGGATGATAAAGTATCTCACAATCATAATCCTTCACCACATCCATCCATCTACGTTGACGATAATTCAAATCCCGTTGATCAAAAAGATGTTTCAAACTCTTGTGATCCGAATAAATCGTACACTTGACACCATACAAGTAATGGCGCCAAATTTTCAAAGCATGGATCACCGCCGCTAATTCGAGATCATGAGTCGGGTATCTCTTTTCATGTTCCTTTAATTGGCGAGAGGCGTAAGCGATGACTTTACCTCATTGCATTAGAACACACCCGAGCCCATTCAAAGAAGCATCACAATAAACCGTCATATCATCTACACCTTCCGGCAACACTAAGACCGGAGCTTGATACAATTTCTCTTTCAACAATTGAAAAGTGATTTCTTGCTCGTTCTCCCAATTGAATCTCGTATTCTTCCTTGTCAACTTAGTTAATGGAGAAGCAATCATTGAAAAGTCTTGGATAAACCGACGATAATAACCGGCCAATCCGAGAAAACTTCGGATTTCCGTAGGCGTAGTCGGTTGTCCCCAACTCTTCACCGTCTCTATCTTCCCCGGATCTACTTGAATACCATTCTTGTTCACAATATGGCCAAGGAATTGAACCTCCCTTAGCCAAAATTCACATTTTGAGAACTTAGCATACAACTTCTCCTTCCGCAACGTCTTCAACACACTACGCAAATGATGTTAATGTTCCTTCATACTCCTCGAATAGACAAGTATGTCGTCGATGAACACAATTACTGACTTGTCCAACATAGGTTGGCACACTCGGTTCATAAGATCCATGAATGCCGCCGGCGCATTCGTAAGACCAAAAGGCATCACTACAAACTCAAAATGCCCGTAACGCGTTCGAAAAGCCATTTTCTCAATATCTTCCTCACGGACCCGCATTTGGTGATAGCCGGACCGTAGGTCAATTTTAGAGAAATACGTCGTGTAGTGACCCGAACTTTTCCATGTTTTTATATATATTAAATGAAATTGTTATTTTACATGATTAAGTGTTTCCAACATGTTAAGCAATCAAACTTGTGAAGACTTGATTAATTGAAATAGGTTTCATATAGACAATTGACCACCCAAGTTGAACGGTGATTCACGAACGTTAAAACTTGTAAAAACTATATGATGACATATATATATGGATATATATATAGTTAACATGATATTATGATAAGTAAACATATCATTAAGTATATTAACAATAAACTACATATGTAAAAACAAGACTACTAACTTAATGATTTTGAAACGAGACATATATGTAACGATTATCGTTGTAACGACATTTAATGTATATATATCATATTAAGAGATATTTATACATCATAATATCATGATAATATAATAATTTAAAATCTCATTTGATATTATAAACATTGGGTTAACAACACTTAACAAGATCGTTAACCTAAAGGTTTCAAAACAACACTTACATGTAGCGACTAACGATGACTTAACGACTCAGTTAAAATGTATATACATGTAGTGTTTTAATATGTATTCATACACTTTTGAAAGACTTCAAGACACTTATAAAAATACTTCTACTTAACAAAAATGCTTACAATTACATCCTCGTTCAGTTTCATCAACAATTCTACTCGAATGCACCCATATTCGTACTCGTACAATACACAGCTTTAGATGTATGTACTATTGGTATATACACTCCAATGATCAGCTCTTAGCAGCCCATGTGAGTCACCTAACACATGTGGGAACCATCATTTGGCAACTAGCATGAAATATCTCATAAAATTACAAAAATATGAGTAATCATTCATGACTTATTTACATGAAAACAAAATTACACATCCTTTATATCTAATCCATATACCAACGACCAAAACACCTACAAACACTTTCATTCTTCAATTTTCTTCATCTAATTGATCTCTCTCAAGTTCTAACTTCAAGTTCTAAGTGTTCTTCAAAAATTCTACAAGTTCTAGTTACATAAAATCAAGAATACTTTCAAGTTTGCTAGCTCACTTCCAATCTTGTAAGGTGATCATCCAACCTCAAGAAATCTTTGTTTCTTACAGTAGGTTATCATTCTAATACAAGTTAATAATCATATTCAAACTTTGGTTCAATTTCTATAACTATAACAATCTTATTTCAAGTGATGATCTTACTTGAACTTGTTTTCGTGTCATGATTCTGCTTCAAGAACTTCGAGCCATCCAAGGATCCGTTGAAGCTAGATCCAATTTTCTCTTTTCCAGTAGGTTTATCCAAGGAACTTAAGGTAGTAATGATGTTCATAACATCATTCGATTCATACATAAAAAGCTATCATATTCGAAGTGGTAAACTAGTAATTACTAGAACATAGTTTAGTTAATTCTAAACTTGTTCGCAAATAAAGTTAATCCTTCTAACTACACTTTTAAAATCAACTATACACATGATCTATATCTATATGATATGCTCACTTAATGATTTAAAACCCGGGAACACGATAAACACCATAAAATCGGATTTACACCGTCGTAGTTACAACCGGGGGCTGTTTTGGTTTGGATAATTAAAAACTATAAAAAACTTTGATTTAAAAGCTATACTTCTGGGAAAATGATTTTTCTTATGAACATGAAACCATATCCAAAAATCATGGTTAAACTCAAAGTGAAAGTATGTTTTTCAAAGCAGTCATCAAGATGTCGTTCTTTCGACGGAAATGACTACCTCTTTATAAAACGACTTGTAACTTGTATTTCCGACTATAAACCTATACCTTTTATATTTAGATTCATAAATTTAAGTTCAATATGAAACCGTGGCCACTGGAATCACTCAAAACGGATTAGAAACGAAGAAATGGCGAGTAAAACAAGATTGATAAAAACTACTCATTTTACCTACGTGAAAGTTAGTAATAAATCTATTCCAACCATAACCTAATCAACTTATATTGTATATTATGTAATCTTGAGATACCATAGACACGTATACAATATTTTGACCTATCATGCCGACCCATCTATATATATATATATTGCGGAACAACCATAGACACTCTATATGTGAATGTTGGAGTTAGCTATACAGGGTTGAGGTTGATTCCAAAATATATATATAGTTTGAGTTTTGATCAATACTGAGATATGTATACACTGGGTCGTGGATTGATTCAAGATAATATTTATCGATTTATTTCTGAACATCTAATTGTGAACAACTAGTTGTAGGTTACTAACGAGGACATCTGACTTAATAAACTTAAAACATCAAAATGTATTAAAAGTTTTGTAAATATATTTTGAACATACTTTGATATATATATGTATATATTGTTATAGGTTTGTGAATCAACCAGTGGCCAAGTCTTACTTCCCGACGAAGTAAAAATCTATGAAAGTGAGTTATAGTCCCACTTTTAAAATCTAATATTTTTGGGATGAGAATACATGCAGGTTTTATAAATGATTTACAAAATAGACACAAGTACGTGAAACTACATTCTATGGTTGAATTATCGAAATCGAATATGCCACTTTTTATTAAGTCTGGTAATCTAAGAATTAGGGAATAGACACCCTAATTGACGCGAATCCTAAAGATAGATCTATTGGGCCTAACAAACCCCATCCAAAGTACCGGATGCTTTAGTACTTCGAAATTTATATCATATCCGAAGGGTGTCCCGGAATGATGGGGATATTCTTATATATGCATCTTGTTAATGTCGGTTACCAGGTGTTCACCATATGAATGATTTTTATCTCTATGTATGGGATGTATATTGAAATATGAAATCTTGTGGTCTATTATTACGATTTGATATATATAGGTTAAACCTATAACTCACCAACATTTTTGTTGACGTTTAAAGCATGTTTATTCTCAGGTGAATATTAAGAGCTTCCGCTGTTGCATACTAAAATAAGGACAAGATTTGGAGTCCATGTTTGTATGATATTATGTAAAAACTGCATTCAAGAAACATATGTCGATGTAATATATTTCTATTGTAAACCATTATGTAATGGTCGTGTGTAAACAGTATATTTTAGATTATCATTATTTGATAATCTACGTAATGCTTTTGAAACCTTTATTGATAAAATAAAGGTTATGATTGTTTTAAAAATGAATGCAGTCTTTGAAAAACGACTCATATAGAGGTCAAAACCTCGCAACGAAATCAATTAATATGGAACATTTATAATCAATAAGAACGGGACATTTCAGTTGGTATCCGAGCGTTGGTCTTAGAGAACCAGAATTTTGCATTAGTGTGTCTTATCGAGTTTGTTAGGATGCATTAGTGAGTCTGGACTTCGACCGTGTTTACTTGAAAAATGATTGCTTAACAAATTTTGTTGGAAACTATATATTTTTAACATGTGAATATTATGTGATATATTAATCTCTTAACATGTTTGATATTGTGTGATAGATGTCTACCTCTAGCACAAATCCCATTAACTCACCTAATAATAACGAAGAGTCGAATATATATTGGACTGATTTACAAGTTCCCGAAGAGGAACCGGAAGAAGAATCAGAACAGGAAAAAGAATCAGAACCGGAAGAGGAGGAACCGGAGGAGGAAATAGAACCGGTGGGGGAAATAATAAAACGGTTAAGTAAAAGAAAATCCTCAACCAACCGACCAAGGTTAATTATGGTCAATGGTGTTTCCGCCAAGGAAGCAAAATATTGGGAGGATTACCAATTCTCCGATGAATCGGATTCCGACGAGAATTCTGATGATATTATAGAAATTACCCCAACTGAATTTAAAAAGGCAAAAGAAAATAATAAGGGAAAGGGCATAAAAATAGAGAAATCTAAATCCAACCCCAATGAACTTTATATGTATCGTCAACCCCCGAAGTCCTTAAGTTGTAACAATGACCTGGGAACCTCTAAACCACCAGGTTTTTCTAAACCGTTGTGGAAAACGACAGCTAGTATTAGGGGAACATCATATATCCCTAGAAACTTGGCAAAACGAACCAAAACCGAAGAAGAAGAAACGAGCGAGTCGGAATAAGATAGTTGTATTCGTATGGTATAATATATATAATATAGTGTGCTTATGCTTTATGATATATGTAAAAATTGCTTGTATTAATAAATATTTTTTTTATGAATCTAACTCTTGTCTATTTTACAGTATAAAAACACAAAATGGGTAGACAACCCAATATTTTAAGAGACCTACCCGGAGACATGATTGATGAAATCTTGTCTAGAGTCAGTCAGAATTCCTCGGCACAACTATTTAAGGCGAGATCAGTTTGTAAGACATTCGAAGAACGTTCCAAGAATGCCTTGGTTTATAAAAGGCTTTCGTTTGAAAGATGGGGGATATCACATTGGTAAATCCATAAGTTACGATGTGTTTACTTTGACGCATATATTGCGGGGAACCCAAATGCTTTTTTTCCTCAACGGGTTAAGAAATTATTTTGACTCAATATATCCGAATATAGGACTTCATGATTTAGAAAAAGCGGCTAACATGCAACATAAAGAAGCATGTTATGCTTACGGATTAGTAATGTTCGCTTCTCACCAAAGTGAGAACAAGAACATCGGGCTACAACTATTAAACAAAACGTTCCCACAAGTGACGGAGTCGGTAATTGGGGTAAGAAATGAGGTTTTTAGATTGTTACGGGACTGTTGGACATTACGTAACCATCGTCCCTTTGATGACGTTACAACACGCTGTCTTATCAACGGCCATAACGGTTATGTTCCACAAGACCAAGGATGGGAAGTAGTCCTAGTAAAACCAGAATGCATGACTTGTTTCTGGACGTATGAATTACGTGTCTTTATTGCCTTTGCTGAACGACTTATGTACTAGCTAGAATTATCTTCACAACTATCTTGTATCAAAGTTATTGTGTGCTATATTTCATGCTTTATATAAAATAAGCGATATTGTAAGGTTGTAAAATATTGTGTAAAAGTTTGAACTCGAAATATTATTATAATCAGTTTTTCATATAGAATTGTAGTAGTTGAATTGTATATTAGCTACTAAGTATGAACTTAACGAGAAATGGCACCAACTACTCGACACACCTTGAATATGAGCAAAGAGGAATTTCGTGCCTTTCTTGCTTCAAACATAGCCGCAGTACAGGCTGCGCTACATACCAACAATAACCTTGGATCTTACAGTACAGGAAATCGTGTAGGATGCACCTACAAAGAATTCACTGCCTGCAAACCTTTGGAATTTGATGGAACCGAAGGACCGATCGGATTGAAACGGTGGACCGAGAAGGTCGAATCGGTGTTTGCCATAAGTAAGTGTACTGAAGAGGACAAAGTGAAGTACACTACGCATACCTTCACAGGTTCTGCGTTAACATGGTGAAATACCTATCTAGAGCAAGTGGGACAAGATGATGCATACGCACTACCGTGGTCAGCATTCAAGCACTTGATGAACGAGAAGTACCGTCCCAGAATCGAGGTCAATAAGCTCAAGACATAACTTAGAGGTTTATGAACCCAAGGATTTGATATTACCACGTACGAAAGACGATTCACAGAATTATGCCTATTGTGTCCGGGAGCGTTCGAAGATGAGGAAGAGAAGATCGACGTGTTTGTGAAAGGATTACCGGAAAGAATCCAAGAAGATATAAGTTCACATGAGCCCGCCTCCATACAACAGGCATGTAGAATGGCTCACAAACTAGTGAACCAGATTGAAGAAAGAATTAAAGAATAGACTGCTGAAGAGGCCAATGTGAAGCAAGTCAAAAGAAAGTGGGAGGAAAACGGTGATAAGAATCACCAATACAACAACAACAGCAAGTACAACAATAATCGCAACAACTATCCCAACAATCGCAACATCAATCGCAACTACAACAAACGGCCCAACAACAACAACAACAACAACAACAACAACAACAACAACAACAACAGTAACTACAACAATCATCCCAACAACAATAATAACCGCAACAACAACAACAACAACAACAACAACAACAATCAGAAGCAGCTATGCCAAAGGTGTGAAAAGTATCACTCGGGGTTCTGCACCAAATTTTGCAACAAGTGTAAAAGAAATGGTCATAGCACGGTGAAGTGTGAGGTCTATGGACCAGGGGTTAATAGAACAAATGGTGTCAGAACGAGTAATGGCAGAGCAAGTAGTGTCGGAGCAAGTTATGCCAATGTAGTTTGTTATAAATGTGGAAAACCGGGCCACATTATTAGAAATTGCCCGAACCAGGAGAACACGAATGGACAAGGCCGCAGAAGAGTTTTCAATATTAATGCGGCAGAGGCACAGGAAGACCCGGAGCTTGTTACGGGTACGTTTCTTATTGACAATAAATCTGCTTACGTTTTATTTGATTCGGGTGCGGATAGAAGCTATATGAGTAGAGATTTTTGTGCTAAATTAAGTTTTCCATTGACGCCGTTGGATAGTAAATTTTTACTCGAATTAGCAAACGGTAAATTAATTTCAGCAGATTATATATGCCGGAATCGAGAAATTAAACTGGGTAGCGAAATATTTAAGATTGATTTGATACCCGTAGAGTTAGGGAGTTTTGATGTAATAGTTGGCATGGACTGGCTGAAGAAGGTGAAAGCAGAGATCGTATGTTATAAAAATGCAATTCACATTGTACGAGAAGAAGGAGAACCCTTAATGGTGTACGTAGAAAAGGACAACACGAAGCTACATCTTATTAGTAATTTGAAGGCACAAAAACTAATAAGAAAAGGTTGCTATGCTATTCTAGCACACGTCGAGAAAGTACAAACTGAAGAAAAGAGCATCAATGATGTTTCCGTCGCAAAAGAATTTCCCGATGTATTTTCGAAAGAATTACCGGGACTACCTCCACATCGATCTGTTGAATTTCAAATAGATCTTGTACCAGGAGCTGCACCAATAGCTCGTGCTCCTTACAGACTCGCACCCAGCGAGATGAAAGAACTGTAAAGACAATTACAAGAACTTTTAGAGCGTGGTTTCATTCGACCAAGCACATCACCGTGGGGAGCTCCTGTTTTGTTTGTCAAGAAGAAAGATGGTACATTCAGGTTATGTATCGACTACCGAGAGTTGAACAAACTTACCATCAAGAACCGCTACCCACTACCGAGAATCGACTACTTATTTGATCAACTACAAGGCTCTTCTGTTTATTCAAATATTGACTTACATTTCAGGTATCATTAAATGCGGGTGAAAGAAGATGATATTCCAAAGACTGCTTTCAGAACACGTTACGGTCATTACGATTTTATGGTCATGCCGTTTGGTTTAACTAATGCACCAGCTGTGTTCATGGACCTTATGAACCGAGTGTGTGGACCATACCTTGACAAGCTTGTCATTGTTTTCATTGATGACATACTTATTTACTCAAAGAATGACCAAGAACACGGTGAGCATTTGAGAAAGGTGTTAAAAGTATTGAGGAAGGAAGAATTGTACGCTAAGTTTTCAAAGTGTGCATTTTGGTTGGAAGAAGTTCAATTTCTCGGTCACATAGTGAACAAAGAAGGTATTAAGGTGGATCCGGCAAAGATAGAAACTGTTGAAAAGTGGGAAACCCCAAAAACTCCGAAACACATACTCCAGTTTTTAGGACTAGCTGGTTACTACAGAAGGTTCATCCAAGACTTTTCCAGAATAGCAAAACCCTTGACTGCATTAACGCATAAAGGGAAAAAATTTGAATGGAAGGATGAACAAGAGTGTGACGACCCAGAAATTTCCAACCAAATTTAAACTTAATCTTTATACGATTCCGACACGATAAGCAAAGTCTGTAATATTTAAATCTCAAAAACTTTGAAGTGTGTTCATGTATTTAATTACCCTTTGACTATTCTCGACGATTCACGAACCAATGTGTAATTAATGATGTATATATATATATATATATATATATATATATATATATATATATATATATATATATATATATATATATATATATATATATATATTCATAAGTGTATATATAATAATTTAAATTAAAAAGTATACGTTCATTAATTAGAATTAAAAATGTAAGATAACAAACAAAATAATTAAGTTATTATTAAAATAAATATATATAAATAGATATATGATATTATTATAAATCTAAATAATTATAGATATAAAAGATTTCTATATTGAAGTATTTATAAAATATATAAATAATAAATATTCAATAGATGTAGTCATATAGCATATTATATAAATTGTAATATAAAATTATTAAAGGTGACTACAAGTTCAATTATAATTATTTTATTATTATTATTACATTCATAATCGTTATTAATATTAATATCAATATCAGTAAAGTTATAATACTAAATTTGTTATATCTGATTTGTTAATATTATTATTATTATCACTAGTAGTAAAATGTAATTTTAACCATATGATTAATATTAGCAATATTATTAAATATTATTATTATCAATTTCATTAAAGATTAATATTAATGTAAATTATTATTATTATCATTAATAATATTAAAGTTATTATAATTAGTATTGTTATAAATATCATTAATAATATTGTTATTATCATTTTCATAATTACTTTTACCATTATTCTTATTATTATTACTATTAGTATTTTAATTATCATTAATATAATTATGATTAATAATTATTAATATTATTTACATAAAATTATATATTGTGTAGATTTGGAAATCCTTATACTGTATCAAATCGATTAACATCCTGTAGTGATTGACACTTTATGTTTCCATTTGTACGAATCAAGACTAAATCCACACATAACCTCCACAAATCTATTAAGAGATCCACATCTATCATTTTCTTCTTTTATATTTTTTGTCGTCTGCAATTGGAAACCGAGACCCATGTTGGCACGTTCTCTATATGAACAAGCAATTAGGAAATAAAATTTAGCCATTCCAATTGAAATGTCCCGTTCTTATTGATTAAAAACGTTCCATATTAATTGATTTCGTTGCGAGGTTTTGACCTCTATATGAGACGTTTTTCAAAGACTGCATTCATTTTAAAACAAACCATAACCTTTATTTCATCAATAAAGGTTTAAAAAGCTTAACGTAGATTATCAAATAATGATAATCTAAAATATCCTGTTTACACACGACCATTACATAATGGTTTACAATACAAATATGTTACAACAAAATAAGTTTCTTGAATGCAGTTTTTACACAATATCATACAAGCATGGACTCCAAATCTCGTCCTTATTTAAGTATGCGACAGCGAAAGCTCTTAATAATCACCTGAGAATAAACATGCTTAAAACGTCAACAAAAATGTTGGTGAGTTATAGGTTTAACCTATATATATCAAATCGTAACAATAGACCACAAGATTTCATATTTCAATACACATCCCATACATAGAGATAAAAATCATTCATATGGTGAACACCTGGTAACCGACATTAACAAGATGCATATATAAGAATATCCCCATCATTCCGGGACACCCTTCGGATATGATATAAATTTCGAAGTACTAAAGCATCCGGTACTTTGGATGGGGTTTGTTAGGCCCAATAGATCTATCTTTAGGATTCGCGTCAATTAGGGTGTCTGTTCCCTAATTCTTAGATTACCAGACTTAATAAAAAGGGGCATATTCGATTTCGATAATTCAACCATAGAATGTAATTTCACGTACTTGTGTCTATTTTGTAAATCATTTATAAAACCTGCATGTATTCTCATCCCAAAAATATTAGATTTTAAAAGTGGGACTATAACTCACTTTCACAGATTTTTACTTCGTCGAGAAGTAAGACTTGGCCACTGTTGATTCACGAACCTATAACAATATATACATATATATTAAAGTATGTTCAAAATATATTTACAACACTTTTAATATATTTTGATGTTTTAAGTTTATTAAGTCAGCTGTCCTCGTTAGTAACCTAAAACTAGTTATCCACAGTTAGATGTACAGAAATAAATCGATAAATATTATCTTGAATCAATCCACGACCCAGTGTATATGTATCTCAGTATTGATCACAACTCAAACTATATATTTTGGAATCAACCTCAACCCTGTATAGCTAACTCCAACATTCACATATAGAGTGTCTATGGTTGTTCCGAAATATATATAGATGTGTCGACATGATAGGTCGAAACATTGTATACGTGTCTATGGTATCTCAAGATTACATAATATACAATACAAGTTGATTAAGTTATGGTTGGAATAGATTTGTTACCAATTTTCATGTAGCTAAAATGAGAAAAATTATCCAATCTTGTTTTACCCATAACTTCTTCATTTTAAATCCGTTTTGAGTGAATCAAATTGCTATGGTTTCATATTGAACTCTATTTTATGAATCTAAACATAAAAAGTATAGGTTTATAGTCGGAAAAATAAGTTACAAGTCGTTTTTTGTAAAGGTAGTCATTTCAGTCGAAAGAACGACGTCTAGATGACCATTTTAGAAAACATACTTCCACTTTGAGTTTAACCATAATTTTTGGATATAGTTTCATGTTCATAATAAAAATCATTTTCTCAGAATAACAACTTTTAAATCAAAGTTTATCATAGTTTTTAATTAACTAACCCAAAACAGCCCGCGGTGTTACTACGACGGCGTAAATCCGGTTTTACGGTGTTTTTCGTGTTTCCAGGTTTTAAATCATTAAGTTAGCATATCATATAGATATAGAACATGTGTTTAGTTAATTTTAAAAGTCAAGTTAGAAGGATTAACTTTTGTTTGCGAACAAGTTTAGAATTAACTAAACTATGTTCTAGTGATTACGAGTTTAAACCTTCGAATAAGATAGTTTTATACATATGAATCGAATGATGTTATGAACATCATTACTACCTCAAGTTTAGTAGGTAAACCTACTGGAAGTGACAAGAAATGATCTAGCTTCAAAGGATCTTGGATGGCTTGAAAGTTCTTGAAGTAGGATCATGACACAAAAACAAGTTCAAGTAAGATTTTTACTCGAATTAAGATAGTTTATAGTTATAGAAATTGAATCAAAGTTTGAATATGAATATTACCTTGAATAAGAAAGATAACCTACTGTATATAACAAAGGTTTCTTGATCTTAGATGATTACTTGGAATGGATTAGAAAGCTTGGAAGTAAATTAGTAAACTTGAAGGGATTTTTGAAGTGTTCTTGAAGTGTTCTTCCTATGATGATTATAGCTTGATTCTTGAAGTGATTTTTGATGAAGATGATGATTAACTACTGGAAAAATACGTTCATAATAGTGTGTGTGTGTGTTGAGAGAGAATTAGAAAGAGAATTGGAAGTGAAATGGAGTGAATGATGAGTGGTAATTGGTGAGTGGTGAGTGGGGTTAAAAGGAGTTCTAGTTAGTTGACTAGCTCATGGTAGAAGTTAAAATTGATTAGTCATACATGACATAATCAAGAGTGGAATCCCTTGCTAGTTCCTATTGGTATATACCCATAGTAAGTACGTTTTGAAGCTGTGTATAATACGGGTAAGAATACGACTAGAATTCTTGATGAAAGAAAAGAATGGGAAAGTAACTGTTACCATTTTCGTTAAGTATGAGTGTTTTGATATATGTCTTGAAGTCTTCCAAAAGTATTTTAATACATCTAAATACACTACATGTATATACATTTTAACTGAGTCGTTAAGTCATCGTTAGTCGTTACATGTAAGTGTTGTTTTGAAACCTTTAAGTTAACGATCTCAATTAATGTTGTTAAGCCATTGTTTATTATATCTAATGAGATGTTAAATTATTATATTATAATGATATTATGATATATTAATATATCTTAATATGATATATATACATTTAAATGTCGTTACAACGATAATCGTTACATATATGTCTCGTTTCGAAATCCTTAAATTAGTAGTCTTGTTTATATGTATATAACTCATGGTTAATATACTTATGGAGATACTTACTTATCATAATCTCATGTTAACCATATGTATATCCATATATATATCATCATGTCGTTTTTACAAGTTTTAATGTTCGTGAATCGCCGGTCAACTTGGGTGGTCAATTGTCTATATGAAACATATTTCAATTAATCAAGTCTTAAAAAGTTTGATTGCTTAACATGTTGGAAACATTTAATCATGTAAATATCAATCTCAATTAATATATATAAATATGGAAAAGTTCGGGTCACTACACCAATTCCTTTAGATCGATCACTTAATAATTCCATTGTTTACTATTATATTTTTTTCTTGTTCGTAAACCACCACGACCAAAACCATCAAAATCACCCACCATAACCGCCATCTTCCACCACGCTGAATCTCTCTATCTCTTCTCTACCACTCTAACTTGATCATGAAACAAACCATTCCAAGTTATCTGTTTTTGCAGCCTCGTTGCTACTACTGCAACTACACGATATTCATGTTGCCAACAAAAACACCACCTTTGTTTAAACCATTGTTACCAAAACCCATTTATAATTATCAAAGAACCCACACAAACTCGAACTCCTTCGTTTTCTATTTCCCGTTGAGGTCCGTAACCCAACCAACACCAACACAATCTTTTTCCTTTTGACTGCTGTAAACAGCGGGATCACCACCAACTTCGATCACCATACACGGCAATCTTTCTATTTTCTGTTATTAAAACATCGAAAAACCAATTGTTACTACTACTGTTATATGTCTCGGTTAAAAGAAAGAAGAAGATGAAAAAGATGATACCCAAAGAAAGGGTGATTGACGAGATGATTCATGGGTTATGATGTGGCTACTACACACTTTCTTTATTGGCAGACAACTACATATCAAACCACTCCACAAATACTACCCACTTATCTTTCTTTATAATTTCCTTTTCTGACTAAACCCCACTTGATAAAGTTTAGTTGATTAAGTGGGATCTTTATTCTTATATTTTTTTGCTGTTCTCTCTGTCGACTGACTTGCAAAGAACCGGACGAAACCTTTTCAAAATACTGCTACAACAGTGATTGTTTTATTTATTTTTTTGTTACGCTACAACTGCAATTCCTACTTTGTTTTTCTGTTTTATACAAACCACAAACCCCAACTGCTACAGCCTACTACTACAACAGATTTTCCTATTTGTATTCGCTGTCCACAAAAAAAAAAAAAAAACAAACGCACCACATGCCTTTCTGTATATCCGAACCAAATCCACTAGTGTTTGTTGCACTTTATTCGTTCCTATATTAAACAATCGCTGATGTTATATTGGTGTGAACCAAATATAAATATTGCCATCCTAACCACTTTATCGAATGCTTTTTGTCTTGAAAGAATATATTAACATGAGGGACTATAATAATAATATGTGGGACAATATAAAAATTTAATGGCAGACATATGGGATATGAGTTGGATTGGTAACTTCATTATTAGTTATTATGGAGTACGTATGAGAAAAACTTTTAGTTTAGGATAATGGGCAATCTAAGTGGGATTATTACAAAACTTTTGTAAGGTAATTAAAAGGATGATGATGAGAAAGAAAAATGATCACGATGGCATGATTATGATCATGATTATGACTATGATTATGATGATGAAGCAAGGTTGATGCGATAGAGATGATAATGCGGTTGTTGTTGGTATTCCCGGTCGAACCCCAGTACCCGCAAACCCAATCGTTTAATCTATTTAAAACGGGTATTGGGCTTAAGATTGAAGAAGACTTCTTGTAGTGTTACATAATAAAAATTGTTGGACTTAGCTTGTTGGGCCGAAATTTAGTTTTCTGTTGGGCCGTGGAACTTGTATATAGTGGACCTTTGTAAGTCCATGAAGGAGAAGATGGTAATAGAAAACGAGTTTAGAAGATATTAAGATCCTAGTAAACCAGAAATTTATGGACGGAAGGATGGTTTGATGTGTGTTTGGGTTAGCGAAAGGTCGCGGGTTCGAGCCCTGGCAGCGGTGTTTTATTTTTAAAGTCCCTTTCTTCAAAGGTTGTATTTTTTTTATTTTATTATTTTTATCATTATTATTATTATTACTTTATTTAATATAATAATTATTATTATTATTATTGATATTATTAGAATTATTAATATTACTATCATTATTTTATAATTAATATTATTATTTTTACAAATAGAAGATTTATATAAAATACATAATTATTTCATATATCATAAGTATACTAAATTTCTAATATATTAACTAATATAATATTATTTATATTAATATGACATTTATGAAATATATATATATATATATATATATATATATATATATATATATATATATATATAAGTATTATAACAAATAATATCACTAATAATATATAATTGTTCGATTACCATTACATGTGTTAATATACATAATTGAATATAGGTTCGTGAATCCGAGGCCAACCCTACACTTATTCAAATGTTGTTATATGTATTTTTACTACAAAATACAGTATGGTGAGTTTCATTTGATTCCCTTTTACTCTTTACATTTTTGGGCTGAGAATACATGCAAATGCTTTATTAACTGTTTTGCAATATTTATATGAGTGAGTTTCATTTGCTCCCTTTTTAAATGCTTTTGAAATATATATTTTTGGGACTGAGAATACATGCGCTGCTTTTATAAATGCTTTACGAAATAGACACAAGTAATCGAAACTACATTCTATGGTTGGATTATCTAATCGAATATGCCCTTTTTATATAGTCTGGTAATCTAAGAATTAGGGAACAGACACCCTAATTGACGCGAACTCTAAAGATAGATCTATCGGGCCCAACAAGCCCCATCCAAAGTACCGGATGCTTTAGTACTTCGAAATTTATATCATGTCCGAAGGAGGATCCCGGAATGATGGGGATATTCTTATATACATATTGTGAATGTCGGTTACTAGGTGTTCAATCCATATGAATGATTATTGTTGTCTCTATGCGTGGGACGTATATTTATGAGAAGTGAAAATCTTGTGGTCTATTAAAATGATGGAAATGTTTATTTATGTTAAACTAATGAACTCACCAACCTTTTGGTTGACACTTGAAAGCATGTTTATTCTCAGGTACGAAAGAAATCTTTCGCTGTGTATTTGCTCATTTTATAGATATTACTTGGAGTCATTCATGGCATATTTCAAAAGACGTTGCATTCGAGTCGTCAAGTTCATCAAGATTATTATTAAGTCAATTATAGTTGGATATATTATGAAATGGTATGCATGTCTGTCAACTTTCGATGTAATGAAGGATTGTCTTTTCAAAAACGAATGCAATTTTTGTAAAATGTATCATATAGAGGTCAAGTACCTCGCGATGTAATCAACTGTTGTGAATCGTTTATAATCGATATGGACTTCTTCCGGATGGATTAGGACGGGTCTCTACAAAGAGAAAGCGTTTCAGTTATTGAAGAAAAAGCTAACTACGGCACCTATATTGTCATTGCCTAAAGGGAATGATGATTTTGTGATTTATTGTGACGCATCAAAGCAAGGTCTCGGTTGTGTATTAATGCAACGAACGAAGGTGATTGCTTATGCGTCTAGACAATTGAAGATTCACGAACAAAATTATACGACGCATGATTTGGAATTAGGTGCGGTTGTTTTTGCATTAAAGACTTGGAGGCACTACTTATATGGGGTCAAAAGTATTATATATACCGACCACAAAAGTCTTCAGCACATATTTAATCAGAAACAACTGAATATGAGGCAGCGTAGGTGGATTGAATTGTTGAATGATTATGACTTTGAGATTCGTTACCACTCAGGGAAGGCAAATGTGGTAGCCGACGCCTTGAGCAGGAAGGACAGAGAACCCATTCGAGTAAAATCTATGAATATAATGATTCACACTAACCTTACTACTCAAATAAAGGAGGTGCAACAAGGAGTTTTAAAAGAGGGAAATTTAAAGGATGAAATACCCAAAGGATCGGAGAAGCATCTTAATATTCGGGAAGACGGAACCCAGTATAGGGCTGAAAGGATTTGGGTACCAAAATTTGGAGATATGAGAGAAATGGTACTTAGAGAAGCTCATAAAACCAGATACTCAATACATCCTGGAACGGGGAAGATGTACAAGGATCTCAAGAAACATTTTTGGTGGCTGGGTATGAAAGCCGATGTTGCTAAATACGTAGGAGAATGTTTGACATGTTCTAAGGTCAAAGCTGAGCATCAGAAACCATCAGGTCTACTTCAACAACCCGAAATCCCGGAATGGAAATGGGAAAACATTACCATGGATTTCATCACTAAATTGCCAAGGACTGCAAGTGGTTTTGATACTATTTGGGTAATAGTTGATCGTCTCACCAAATCAGCACACTTCCTGCCAATAAGAGAAGATGACAAGATGGAGAAGTTAGCATGACTGTATTTGAAGGAAGTCGTCTCCAGACATGGAATACCAATCTCTATTATCTCTGATAGGGATGGCAGATTTATTTCAAGATTTTGGAGACATTACAGCAAGCATTAGGAACTCGTCTAGACATGAGTACTGCCTATCATCCACAAACTGATGGGCAGAGTGAAAGGACGATACAAATGCTTGAAGACATGCTACGAGCATGTGTTATTGATTTCGGAAACAGTTAGGATCGACATCTACCGTTAGCAGAATTTTCCTACAACAACAGCTACCATTCAAGCATTGAGATGGCGCCGTTTGAAGCACTTTATGGTAGAAAGTGCAGGCCTCCGATTTGTTAGAGTGAAGTGGGGGATAGATGGATTACGGGTCCGGAGATAATACAAGAAACTACCGAGAAGATCATCCAAATTCAACAACGGTTGAAAACCGCCCAAAGTCGACAAAAGAGCTACGCTGACATTAAAAGAAAAGATATAGAATTTGAAATTGGAGAGATGGTCATGCTTAAAGTTGCACCTTGGAAAGTTGTTGTTCGATTTGGTAAACGAGGGAAATTAAATACATGGTATATTGGACCATTCAAGATTATTGATCGTGTCAGACCAGTAGCTTACCGACTTGAGTTACCTCAACAACACGTGGCTGTACATAACACTTTCCACGTCTCGAATTTGAAGAAATGTTTTGCTAAAGAAGATCTCACTATTCCGTTAGATGAAATCCAAATCAACAAAAAACTTCAATTTATCGAAGAACCCGTCGAAATAATGGATCGTGAGGTTAAAAGACTTAAGCAAAACAAGATACCAATTGTTAAGGTTCGATGGAATGCTCGTAGAGGACCCGAGTTCACCTGGGAACGAGAAGATCAGATGAAGAAGAAATACCCGCATTTATTTCCAGAAGATACGTCAACACCTCCAACTGCTTAAAATTTCGGGACGAAATTTATTTAACGGGTAGGTACTGTAGTGACCCGAACTTTTCCATGTTTATATATATATATATATATATATATATATATATATATATATATATATATATATATATATATATTAAATGAAATTGTTATTTTACATGATTAAGTGTTTCCAACATGTTAAGCAATCAAACTTGTGAAGACTTGATTAATTGAAATAGGTTTCATATAGACAATTGACCACCCAAGTTGAACGGTGATTCACGAACGTTAAAACTTGTAAAAACTATATGATGACATATATATATGGATATATATATATAGTTAACATGATATTATGATAAGTAAACATATCATTAAGTATATTAACAATGAACTACATATGTAAAAACAAGACTACTAACTTAATGATTTTGAAACGAGACATATATGTAACGATTATCGTTGTAACGACATTTAATGTATATATATCATATTAAGAGATATTTATACATCATAATATCATTATAATATAATAATTTAAAATCTCATTTGATATTATAAACATTGGGTTAACAACACTTAACAAGATCGTTAACCTAAAGGTTTCAAAACAACACTTACATGTAACGACTAACGATGACTTAACGACTCAGTTAAAATGTATATACATGTAGTGTTTTAATATGTATTCATACACTTTTGAAAGACTTCAAGACATTTATCAAAATACTTCTACTTAACAAAAATGCTTACAATTACATCCTCGTTCAGTTTCATCAACAATTCTACTCGAATGCACCCGTATTCGTACTCGTACAATACACAGCTTTTAGATGTATGTACTATTGGTATATACACTCCAATGATCAGCTCTTAGCAGCATGTGAGTCACCTAATACATGTGGGAACTATCATTTGGAAACTAGCATGAAATATCTCATAAAATTACAAAAATATGAGTAATCATTCATGACTTATTTACATGAAAACAAAATTACATATCCTTTATATCTAATCCATATACCAACGACCAAAAACACCTACAAATACTTTCATTCTTCAATTTTCTTCATCTAATTGATCTCTCTCAAGTTCTAACTTCAAGTTCTAAGTGTTCTTCAAAAATTCTACAAGTTCTAGTTACATAAAATCAAGAATACTTTCAAGTTTGCTAGCTCACTTCCAATCTTGTAAGGTGATCATCCAACCTCAAGAAATCTTTGTTTCTTATAGTAGGTTATCATTCTAATACAAGGTAATAATCATATTCAAACTTTGGTTCAATTTCTATAACTATAACAATCTTATTTCAAGTGATGATCTTACTTGAACTTGTTTTCGTGTCATGATTCTGCTTTAAGAACTTCGAGCCATCCAAGGATCCGTTGAAGCTAGATCCATTTTTCTCTTTTCCAGTAGGTTTATCCAAGGAACTTAAGGTAGTAATGATGTTCATAACATCATTTGATTCATACATAAAAAGCTATCATATTCGAAGTGGTAAACTAGTAATCACTGGAACATAGTTTAGTTAATTCTAAACTTGTTCGCAAATAAAGTTAATCCTTCTAACTACACTTTTAAAATTAACTATACACATGATATATATCTATATGATATGCTAACTTAATGATTTAAAACCCGGAAACACGATAAACACCATAAAATCGGATTTACGCCGTCGTAGTTACAACCGGTGGCTGTTTTGGTTTGGATAATTAAAAATTATGAAAAACTTTGATTTAAAAGCTATACTTCTGGGAAAATGATTTTTCTTATGAACATGAAACCATATCCAAAAATCATGGTTAAACTCAAAGTGAAAGTATGTTTTTCAAAACAGTCATCAAGATGTCGTTCTTTCGACGGAAATGACTACCTCTTTCAAAAACGACTTGTAACTCGTATTTCCGACTATAAACCTATACCCTTTCTATTTAGATTCATAAAGTTAAGTTCAATACGAAACCGTGGGCACTGGAATCACTCAAAACGGATTAGAAACGAAGAAATGGCGAGTAAAACAAGATTGATAAAAACTACTCATTTTACCTACGTGAAAGTTAGTAATAAATCTATTCCAACCATAACCTAATCAACTTATATTGTATATTATGTAATCTTGAGATACCATAGACACGTATACAATGTTTTGACCTATCATGCCGACCCATCTATATATATATTGCGGAACAACCATAGACACTCTATATGTGAATGTTGGAGTTAGCTATACAGGGTTGAGGTTGATTCCAAAATATATATATAGTTTAGTTGTGATCAATACTGAGATACATATACACTGGGTCGTGGATTGATTCAAGATAATATTTATCGATTTATTTCTGTACATCTAACTGTGGACAACTAGTTGTAGGTTACTAACGAGGACAGCTGACTTAATAAACTTAAAACATCAAAATGTATTAAAAGTTTTGTAAATATATTTTGAACATACTTTGATATATATGTATATATTTTTATAGGTTTGTGAATTGTAACGACCCGGAAATTTCCGACCAAATTTAAACCTTAAACTCTATAGGTTTCCGACACGATAAGCAAAAATCCTAATGTTGAGTCTAGAAAGTCTGAAATTTATATCTGGATAATTAGTTACCTTTTGACCAAGCCTGACGATTCACGAACATTTATGTGTATATATGATATATACTTATTAATTGTTAACATTAACAAGGTATTAGATATGTAATATCTGTATTAATAATATTATAAAAATATGAAAGTTGATATGTAAGAATTGTTATAACATATTTTTATTGATAAATACAGTTAGTATTAATATTAATAAAATTAATATTAAACTAATGATATAATATTATATAATTAATAAAATGTAAGATTAATTATAGTTGTTAAATTATTATTATTATTGGTACTAGTGGCATTAATGGTTATAATATGAAATTTGTTACATGTAATTGTTATATTATTGTAATTATTTTTTTATCGGTATTAATATTAATATTAATAATAATATCATTACTATTATAACTAATGATAAAATAATGATTTTAGTTATTATTATGATTAATATTGTTATTACTATTAATTTTATTTAAAAATTTTTATATTATAATCTTTACCAACATAATTATTATAATTTATAATTTTATTATTAATAACTAATATTATCAGTATTTTATTATTATTCCTATTAATATAATTAAATTATTATTATTGTGAATTAGATGTATATCTGTAATTGGTTTAAGTTAACATCAGAATCGAATATATATCTTTGGTTTCCTATTTCAGTCGAGTGCAAAGAAGTGAATCCAAAATATAACTGTTTTTGATTTTTGTCTTAGTTATAAAATTCGTTTTCAGTGGTACAAATCAGATCTAAGTGAATCTGATTTTTATTTTTTTTACTTTGTCTAGTTCTATTTTTCCCTTTCTGATTGATTCTACCATCGACCCTTTATGATATAAAACCCGATGAGTTTCAGTTGTTAAGGATATCGAAGGATTTTATCTTATCAAGTGACCAACACAAACACCCTTAACAGACTCAGATGACTTGAATTAAAATGAAAAAAAAAAAAAGATAGAACAAGTCGCTGTATCCCTGTTCTTAAACCATTTTTCCAAAACTTCGATATTGAATCAATTTTTAAAAACTATAAATGCAAACCTGTTAGAAATCTCCCACTTAGATTATCTGGAAAGTTTTAGATGCCAATTTTTAGTATCAAGTCCCAATTTTCGAATTAAAGATGTTTTTCAAAAAAAAAATCGACTATTTTGCTTTTAATTCGAATTCGTGAATGGGATGAATTTTCTGATAAAACTGATGATTCCTAAATATTTTAGGAACGATTTAGGATCCTTTTCATTTTATAATCACTATCTAAAACGACCTAAATTTCGAAATCATCACAGGGGTTGTTCTTCGCTAAGATATCTCTGTTGGATATATTTTTTTTTCTCATTTATTTCTTTGATTAATCCCAAACACGACGAATTGATTTCTGTATATTTCAATGTCTCAAAACTGGTTCTGTATACATGCTTTGAGTAAAGGGTTGATTTTAGTCTGTTACGTATTGGAGAAGAAGAAGTATAGGGAGACTGATGAATACAGTTTAAATAAAAATAAGAGGGGAATATTGTCAGGAAAGCGGTTCTGGCAGAATGGTTGGGGTGTTTGTGCATGAGCGGGAGGTCTCGGGTTCGAGCCCCGCTATGGGCATTTTTTTTAAAAAGGGCCTTAAAGGTAGTTTTTATTTTCAAACATTTTTTTTTATTTATTGTAATTGTTATTATTATGAACCTTATATTTTTTTTTTAGTATTAAGATTATAGGTATTATTAATGTGATTATTATTATTAACATAACTATAAGAATTATATCTATTATTATTATTAATATTATTATAGTTGCTAATTATGAAATTACTAATAGATTTAGAACATTAATGTTAATATCATAAACATGTTCATTATTATTATTATTATTATTATTATTATTATTATTATTATTATTATTATTATTATTATTAAAGTGACAAAAGTTATCATCATTTCCATAAATATTAGAATTAGTATCTCTTTGCAAATAATAGAATTATTAATATTAACATAAGTATTAGTACTATTATTATTAATATTATTATCACTACTAAGTTTTATATATTATTATCATCATTTTTACTATCACTACTATTATTTATTATTAATATCATATCCTTATTATCTTAAAAATATTTTATGAGATAAATTAGTATAACTAAATAAGTAGATATTAAACGTTTTAAATATATACACAAACTAAATAAAGTTATATTATATAAAGTTGTTTGAATACGATTATAAGTATTAATATACATATGAATGATATAGGTTTGTGAATCCGAGGCCAACCCTACCCTTATTCAATGATGTTATATGTATTTTTACTACAAAATACATTAGGTGAGTATATAGTCCCTTTTAAACTTTAAATGTTTTTGGGCTGAGAATACATGCGCTATTTTTATAAATGATTTACGTTATGGACACAAGTGACTAAAATTACGTTCTACATGGGTTTGAATCAAAAATCCCCTAGCTTGGTAACTTTAACTATTGGTTTATGAACTGGTAGGCGCGAATCCTAAAGATAGATCTATCGGGTTTTACACCCCCACCCAGATGTTGTTCTAGTCACTACTAAACTAGAAGAACGGGTGTTTAGTACTTCGAGGTTAACGGAACGCATTTGATTCGGTGCACATATTATTATAACTCAGGGGTACACACTCTTGTTAAGGCTAGTTACCGGGTGCCCACTACTTAGAATGCTTTTCATACACTTGCGAGTGTATTATATTTTTATATATGAAATCTTGTGGTCCATAGTTATTACGCTGCTAGCATCAAACCTATATATCTCACCAACTTTATGTTGACATTTTAAAGCATGTTATTCTCAGGTACGAATTAAGTCTTCCGCTGTGCATAAGCTCATGTTAAGGACATTACCTGGATTCGATCATCGCGATGGGACCAACTGTTGAAGATTCCGTCCGGGAGGATTAGTCGCGGACATTTCAGTTGGTATCAGAGCGTTGGTCTTAGCGAACCAGGCCTTGCATTAGTGTGTCTAACTGGTAGTTGTTAGGATACAGTAGTGAGTCTGGACTTTGACCGTGTCTACCTGTCAAAAAGTTTTGCTTATCATTTCTAGTCGGAAACCATCTGCTTATCATCCTTAGGAAATTGCTTGCCTATCATTTTCAAGTCTAGACACGTTCTACTGCATTTAGTGCATCGACAGTGTATAGACGAAATTCATATTTTAGCGTATCTGATAATTCATATCTTACCGCATCTGTAGACCTGCCTGACAAATGCCGTAGGTTCTTCTGTAGTCTACAAAATCCTTAGTGTTATATATACATATATATATATATATATATATATATATATATATATATATATATATATATATATATATATATATATATATATATATATATATATATATATAGATATTCTATGTAGTTAGAATATCATCCTATATTCGAAAATTATTTCACATCGAAGAACTATTCCATTCATCGACTTTCTCTTGGCATTGAACCTGAAAGCACTTACCGGCGAACCTGTTCGAGAAACCATTTAACCTCTCATTTCTAGAAATATCCCGTTACAATTATATATTATCCTATATTTTGAATCTTACTCACCCGCTCGTTTCAATCGTCAATCATCCTGACATGATATAAGAAGTTAACGAACTACGTGATCGAGTAATGGCTTTGGAGAATCTGGTGTGGAGACACCAGCAGCAGCACCAGCAGCATAATCCGTACCACCATCATCAACGCCGACAATACTCTTATCACCCCAACCACAATCACGTCATAAATCTCAACGTCACGATCTGTACCTCGGATATCAACATCACACGCTTCAATATCATCATCTGTACTTCAAGTGTACTCCTTGTTTTACATATCATTCTACATCGATTAATTTCGTTCTACGTATTGTTCTACCTCATTTACCTTCGTCCGACATGGCAATTATGTAATCCCTAAAGTTTTAGAGATTATGTAATCTAGTATTAACGATAAATCCGATGAGTTTTTGACTCATTAAATCCATGATTACATCCGATGAAAATATATATGCAAGTATATTTTCATAAAGATCGTAATTAAAAATTCTTTCGTACAAACTGTTAATGAAGAAAATATTTTAACGGGTGGGTAGTACCCAAGGAATATTTAAAATTCACATTAACAAGTTACACTGTACATTCTTCGAATCTGATTCAACGGTCGATTACTATCCTACTTACAATCACCGTTATACGTATCAATTGATCACAGAATAACCATTTCCATTCAAATTTCATATTTGGATTTTTACCTATCCGAATCCAACAAGTGGCATAAAGAAGAAACATTGGACAGATTAAAAAAAAAATTGTTAGAAACACACAAATTAACTAATTGAAAATCTGTTAAGGATTCCACGCTAACTGTTCCGGCTAACTGTTCCCAGCTAACTGATTAACATTTAATTTATCGCAACTTACATTCTCGCAATTTTATTTATTGTTATTTAATTTCCGCACTTTACATACCGTCGGGACACGTATGCAAGGTTTCGACTTATCATATCGACCCATCTATATATATATATTTCGGAACGACCATAGACACTCTATAGTTGGCTATACAGGGTTGAGGTGGATTCCTAAATATATATATGGTTTGAGTTGTGATCAATACTGAGACCGATACACGAGTCACGATACGTATTAATTAATTCAAATATTATATATATAACTGTGTATGAATCATCGGACTATTGGACTGTTAACTTTGGACAATTAAAAAAAAATGAATTAAAATATTGACTATAACATATGAAACTAAACAATTCTTCAAGTTTGCCACTTGATTTCATCTTAAACCTCATTTGTACCTCGACGATTATAATCCTCGTTCAAATCTTTTCACGATTCTTGAAAACACCTCGATCGAGAAGTTGAACCAGCCGTATCTCATCTACGGAAGAAAGATTTATGCAAACAGCTATGCACCTGAAAAACTTTCGAAACCGAAGTAGTAGTTAAAACTTATCCGCATCAAATTCCTTATCATCCATTAGTAAAAACAACCATACGATTCTTTTCAAAGTAACCAAATTTTGTCACAGCTCCACTTCGACTTCTCAGTAAGACTACTCTTATTATAATCTCGATTTATACGTCATTACCGGAGAACCTTTTATATTCCACGACATCATCAGTAGATGTACCAGTAGATCGTCATCCCTTTGGCGAAATCAGCAATCAGTATTTTGAAAATCTCACAAAACTTCTCTAGTTATACCTATAACGCCTACCCCTAAGAATTTCATACTTAGAATGTGAAGTTTCTGAAAAACACCCTGAACTATGAAGTAGTTCCTGAAATGCTAATGAAGCAGCAAAAACTGTAAACGAATTTAGCAGTCAAAAATTGACGATAAAGTATAATGTGTTGGTAAAGCTCAGAAAAAGAGGAGGTTTGGAACTGGAAAACGGATTGAGCAAAGTATGAAGGAAGGTGTGGATAAATCACAAGAACTGAATCTGCTTTCAAAGAATCCCAACGATTCAGTACCTGCTAAAATTGTTAGTAAGAACCCTATTCCTCATTATAAACCCTCATAGACAAATCTTTCTAGATATCCATCGATATCATTGTGCCTTTCATTGTAAATATCCTCAATATTTCTGAAGATATATTCACAACTTATCTGGGATCATGAATTCCTCCGTAATATCTGTGTTACAACATAAAAGAAACTGTGTTAGTTTCTAAATTCTGAAACCTCTGAAGTTAAAATATGAATGTTTTGAAGTAGTGTTGGGAACTGATGCACGAATTAGTATAATATAATGAAACTTGATCAACTTCATTATATTATAGTAAGTCATGTTAAGTTTCTAATAGAATGTGATGATTCACAGTACCGTCATCATGTGCCATGTTACACGGCTCTTACATTCTATCCAATCTCCAAACATATTAGAACGTATCACCCTGATAGTTCTATTTTCTGGAATATTCTGGTAATTTGACAAAACAAAATCGATTTGTTGCATTAACTCAAAGAAGATCTTGATCGCCGAAGAACCAAATCTTATTACGTAAGATTTTCTTTAGATTTCTTAAATTCCGGAAATTAATCCTAATCGCGTCATCGATTAAAACAATTCCATATTCACTCATTTCATTCTTTTGTGATAGCTTCACTCGTGTGCTTCACACGATCGAATCGTTTTATCCATATCTTTCGATAATGATAAAACTCTATTACTACCTCATATTCGTCATGAAAACATCCCTATTGTTATTTATGACAACCTCTACCAAATTTCGGGGACAAAATTTCTTTAACGGGTGGGTACTGTAACGACCCGGAAATTTCCGACCAAATTTAAACCTTAAACTCTATAGGTTTCCGACACGATAAGCAAAAATCCTAATGTTGAGTCTAGAAAGTCTGAAATTTATATCTGGATAATTAGTTACCTTTTGACCAAGCCTGACGATTCACGAACATTTATGTGTATATATGATATATACTTATTAATTGTTAACATTAACAAGGTATTAGATATGTAATATCTGTATTAATAATATTATAAAAATATGAAAGTTGATGTGTAAGAATTGTTATAACATATTTTTATTGATAAATACAGTTAGTATTAATATTAATAAAATTAATATTAAACTAATGATATAATATTATATAATTAATAAAATGTAAGATTAATTATAGTTGTTAAATTATTATTATTATTGGTACTAGTGGCATTAATGGTTATAATATGAAATTTGTTACATGTAATTGTTATATTATTGTAATTATTTTTTTATCGGTATTAATATTAATATTAATAATAATATCATTACTATTATAACTAATGATAAAATAATGATTTTAGTTATTATTATGATTAATATTGTTATTACTATTAATTTTATTTAAAAATTTTTATATTATAATCTTTACCAACATAATTATTATAATTTATAATTTTATTATTAATAACTAATATTATCAGTATTTTATTATTATTCCTATTAATATAATTAAATTATTATTATTGTGAATTAGATGTATATCTGTAATTGGTTTAAGTTAACATCAGAATCGAATATATATCTTTGGTTTCCTATTTCAGTCGAGTGCAAAGAAGTGAATCCAAAATATAACTGTTTTTGATTTTTGTCTTAGTTATAAAATTCGTTTTCAGTGGTACAAATCAGATCTAAGTGAATCTGATTTTTATTTTTTTTACTTTGTCTAGTTCTATTTTTCCCTTTCTGATTGATTCTACCATCGACCCTTTATGATATAAAACCCGATGAGTTTCAGTTGTTAAGGATATCGAAGGATTTTATCTTATCAAGTGACCAACACAAACACCCTTAACAGACTCAGATGACTTGAATTAAAATGAAAAAAAAAAAAGATAGAACAAGTCGCTGTATCCCTGTTCTTAAACCATTTTTCCAAAACTTTGATATTGAATCAATTTTTAAAAACTATAAATGCAAACCTGTTAGAAATCTCCCACTTAGATTATCTGGAAAGTTTCAGATGCCAATTTTTAGTATCAAGTCCCAATTTTCGAATTAAAGATGTTTTTCAAAAAAAAATCGACTATTTTGCTTTTAATTCGAATTCGTGAATGGGATGAATTTTCTGATAAAACTGATGATTCCTAAATATTTTAGGAACGATTTAGGATCCTTTTCATTTTATAATCACTATCTAAAACGACCTAAATTTCGAAATCATCACAGGGGTTGTTCTTCGCTAAGATATCTCTGTTGGATATATTTTTTTTTCTCATTTATTTCTTTGATTAATCCCAAACACGACGAATTGATTTTTGTATATTTCAATGTCTCAAAACTGGTTCTGTATACATGCTTTGAGTAAAGGGTTGATTTTAGTCTGTTACGTATTGGAGAAGAAGAAGTATAGGGAGACTGATGAATACAGTTTAAATAAAAATAAGAGGGGAATATTGTCAGGAAAGCGGTTCTGGCAGAATGGTTGGGGTGTTTGTGCATGAGTGGGAGGTCTCGGGTTCGAGCCCTGCTATGGGCATTTTTTTTAAAAAGGGCCTTAAAGGTAGTTTTTATTTTCAAACATTTTTTTTTATTTATTGTAATTGTTATTATTATGAACCTTATATTTTTTTAGTATTAAGATTATAGGTATTATTAATGTGATTATTATTATTAACATAACTATAAGAATTATATCTATTATTATTATTAATATTATTATAGTTGCTAATTATGAAATTACTAATAGATTTAGAACATTAATGTTAATATCATAAACATGTTCATTATTATTATTATTATTATTATTATTATTATTATTATTATTATTATTATTATTATTATTATTATTATTATTATTATTATTATTATTATTAAAGTGACAAAAGTTATCATCATTTCCATAAATATTAGAATTAGTATCTCTTTGCAAATAATAGAATTATTAATATTAACATAAGTATTAGTACTATTATTATTAATATTATTATCACTACTAAGTTTTATATATTATTATCATCATTTTTACTATCACTACTATTATTTATTATTAATATCATATCCTTATTATCTTAAAAATATTTTATGAGATAAATTAGTATAACTAAATAAGTAGATATTAAACGTTTTAAATATATATACAAACTAAATAAAGTTATATTATATAAAGTTGTTTGAATACGATTATAAGTATTAATATACATATGAATGATATAGGTTTGTGAATCCGAGGCCAACCCTACCCTTATTCAATGATGTTATATGTATTTTTACTACAAAATACATTAGGTGAGTATATAGTCCCTTTTAAACTTTAAATGTTTTTGGGCTGAGAATACATGCGCTATTTTTATAAATGATTTACGTTATGGACACAAGTGACTAAAATTACGTTCTACATGGGTTTGAATCAAAAATCCCCTAGCTTGGTAACTTTAACTATTGGTTTATGAACTGGTAGGCGCGAATCCTAAAGATAGATCTATCGGGTTTTACACCCCCACCCAGATGTTGTTCTAGTCACTACTAAACTAGAAGAACGGGTGTTTAGTACTTCGAGGTTAACGGAACGCACTTGATTCGGTGCACATATTATTATAACTCAGGGGTACACACTCTTGTTAAGGCTAGTTACCGGGTGCCCACTACTTAGAATGCTTTTCATACACTTACCAGTGTATTATATTTTTATATATGAAATCTTGTGGTCCATAGTTATTACGCTGCTAGCATCAAACCTATATATCTCACCAACTTTATGTTGACATTTTAAAGCATGTTATTCTCAGGTACGAATTAAGTCTTCCGCTGTGCATAAGCTCATGTTAAGGACATTACCTGGATTTGATCATCGAGATGGGACCAACTGTTGAAGATTCCGTCCGGGAGGATTAGCCGCGGACATTTCATGAATCAACCAGTGGCCAAGTCTTACTTTCCGACGAAGTAAAAATCTGTGAAAGTGAGTTATAGTCCCACTTTTAAAATCTAATATTTTTGGGATGAGAATACATGCAGGTTTTATAAATGATTTACAAAATAGACACAAGTACGTGAAACTACATTCTATGGTTGAATTATCGAAATCGAATATGCCCCTTTTTATTAAGTCTGGTAATCTAAGAATTAGGGAACAGACACCCTAATTGACGCGAATTCTAAAGATAGATCTATTGGGCCTAACAAATCACATCCAAAGTACCGGATGCTTTAGTACTTCAAAATTTATATCATATCCGAAGGGTGTCCCGGAATGATGGGGATATTCTTATATATGCATCTTGTTAATGTCGGTTACCAGGTGTTTACCATATGAATGATTTTTATCTCTATGTATGGGATGTATATTGAAATATGAAATCTTATGGTCTATTATTACGATTTGATATATATAGGTTAAACCTATAACTCACCAAAATTTTTGTTGACGTTTAAAGCATGTTTATTCTCAGGTGAATATTAAGAGCTTTCGCTGTTGCATACTAAAATAAGGACAATATTTGGAGTCCATGTTTGTATGATATTATGTAAAAACTGCATTCAAGAAACATATGTCGATGTAATATATTTCTATTGTAAACCATTATGTAATGGTCGTGTGTAAACAGTATATTTTAGATTATCATTATTTGATAATCTACGTAATGCTTTTGAAACCTTTATTGATAAAATAAAGGTTATGGTTGTTTTAAAAATGAATGCAGTCTTTGAAAAATGTCTACATATAGAGGTCAAAACCTCGCAACGAAATCAATTAATATGGAACGTTTATAATCAATATGAACGGGACATTTCACGTCGCACCTTGGAGTTGATCAAACAAATCGTCAATCCTAGGCAATGGATAACGATTCTTGATCATCACTTTATTCAACTCTCGATAATCAATGCACATACGCATACTACCATCTTTCTTCTTCACGAACAAGACCGGAGCACCCCATGGCGAAGCACTCGGTCGAATAAAAACCTTCTCAAGTAACTCTTGGGTTTGATTTAACAATTCTTGCATTTCCGTCGGCGCTAAACGATAAGGAGTTTTAGCAATGGGAGTAGCTCCCGGAACCAACTCAATGTGAAATACAACTTGTCTTTCCGTCGAAATACCCGGTAACTCATCCGGAAAAACGTTGATGTTATGCGAGGTGTATATAAAATAGCTTTTAAATTTTACAAGGAAATACTATTAAATGCGATACAATTTTACACAAGATATTTATTTATTTATAGAATGGATATACTTAAACCTTGCTACAACACTTATAGGCAGTGTACCTAATCATACAGTAGTGTAGTTTTTAGTAAGTCCGGTTCGTTCCACAGGGAAAAAAAATCTTTAAACAAAGCTTAACGCTATATTAGTTTTATTTTATAAAAATACAAATATATAAATAAGTAATATTGTTATTATAAAAAGGGGGTTTTTACCGTTTAATGACCGGTTTGTCGATTTTAAAACTTTAGTCGCGGTTAAAACCTAATGTAAAATATTAAAAATAAATACAAGACTTAATTTAAAGCGTAAAGTAAATAACAATAAAGAAATTGCGATAAATAAAAGTGCGATAAAATAAAATTGCGATAATTAAAAAGTACGATAATTAAAAGTGCAATTAAATACAATAACAATAAATAAAAGTTCGATAATTAGAAGTGCAATTAAATATAAAATAAAGGAAATTAAATATGAAATAAAAGAATTATGCTTATTTAAACTTCCGTAATCATGATGTTTGACGTGTTGATTTTTGTTTTATGCCCATGGGTTAATTGTCCTTTGTCCTGGATTATTTAATATGTCCGTCTGGTTTTTGTCCATAACAGTCCATCAGTCATAAATATAAAGTGCGAGTATCCTCGTCAAATTATCCTTATACCCGAAGTTAAATATTCCAACTAATTGGGGACTTAAACTGTAACAAGGTTTTAATACTTTGTTTAATAATTACACCAGGATATCGACTGTGTGTAACCCAAGGTTTTAATACTTTGTTATCAATTATGCCAAGTGTCCTTGTACATAATTTCACCCCTGTTTTAATAATTTCATAGACTATCAATTCATTCCAGTGTCTGGTTAAATGAACGATTATTCGTACATATAAATATCCCGCCCATCGTGTCCGATCGAGTGTATATGGTTATTTATAGGGACGTCCAATTGTAAATCTTTATATTAAAATTAACAAACTATCATTTAGTTAAACAAATATAAAGCCCATTAATAGCCCATAGTCTAATTTCCACAAGTGTCGTTCTTTTGTCCAAACCCCAATTATGGTACAAAGCCCAATTACCCAATTTTAATATTTTTAGCCCAACATCATGATTACTTCGGATTAAATAAGCATAATAATAACTTAGCTACGAGACATTAAATTAAAAAGGTTGAACATAACTTACAATGATTAAAAATAGCGTAGCGTTACACAGACAGAATTTCGACTTACACACTTACAACATTCGCTAACATACCCTTATTATTAGGATTAAAATTAAAATTAAAATTAAAATTAAAATTAAAATATAAATATAAATATTTACGTATAGATATAGAGAGGATGGATATATTATGATAAAAATGATCAGAATTCGTTGGGTTTTATAGGGATTTTCGAATTTGGCTGCTCCGCAACTCGCGGCATTTTTGCTCTTCAAACTCCGCGAGTCGCGGAGTTTGAAATTCTAGCTCACTCCAATTTGGATCTTAGTCTGCCGACGGTTTATTATATAAATATAATATATATATATATATATATATAATTTATATAATTAATTATATATTATATTATATTTATATACATAGTTAACTTGTAATTTTTAGTCCGCTGCGTCGAGCGTTGAGAGTTGACTCTAGTCCCGGTTCCGGATTTTCGAACGTCCTTGCGTACAATTTAATATCTTGTACTTTGCGTTTTGAATCTTGTACTCTTGTAATTTTGAGACGTTTCTTATCAATAATTGGAACCTCTTTGATTGTATTTTATACTTTTGAGCTTTTTGGTCGTTTGCGTCTTCAATTCGTCGAATCTGTCTTTTGTCTTCACCTTTTATTATTTAAACGAATATCACTTGTAAATAGAACAATTGCAACTAAAAGCTTGTCTTTCTTGAGGAATAATGCTATGAAATATATGTTCGTTTTTAGCATTATCAAATATTCCCACACTTGAGCGTTGCTTGTCCTCAAGCAATATAGTCTTAAAATATTAGAATCACTTCTTTATTCTTCACACTTTGTACATCAGTGATTTCTATACGGCGGTATAAACAATGGTAGTAACGATATGGTTTACAGTCCCACATGACTATAAAAATTAAGATCCATTAAGGAAATTAGATCTTTATGAAAACATTTGATCTTTTGAAAATTAAATCTAGTTTTTACCCTAGATAAGTTTTCCGGAATAACCCTTCACCGGTGTTTGCAAATTCTTTTTGTGGGTTTGGTGGGTTTCAGATTTGAAAACTTTAGCTCAAAACTTGTGGTTTTGTGTCACCCACTTGCTAACCTTGTATTAGGAAAGCAACATGTCCAATATACTTGCTCCGTATATTACCTTTCGGTAAACTACCATCCGATTGTAAAGGAAAGCGTTGAACAAGCAACTGTTAAGGGCTGTTCTTTATTATCAGAGAGCACTAGATTCTAATACAACTACTGCTTTACTAGTATTTTTAATGCTAACCAAGTGTATAAAGTAAAAAATTTTAAAATTCCGAAAGAATTTAACCTCTTCCCACACTTAAGATCTTGCAATGCCCTCATTTGCAAGAAATCAGTAATAATTTAAATTATTGAGGGTGATTAGCGTAGAAATGATTAAATTTTACCAAAGTTTCCAAACATATTGTTGTTTGTGTTGAATGATAAATGGTGCACATCATTTGTTCATTCCGTCTTGTTGTTATTTCACATATATTTTGCATCTTGTCGTCAAAATTAGTTGCTTTTGCTGAACTTAATGCCAGTCTTTGAAAATGCGTTGTTTTACCCTGTTGTGTACATAAGATAAACTGCAAACATATATACATATTTTTGAAGTTTGGTATATTACTCCACATTCAAAAATTATTAAAATCTAATAATAAAAGTTAGAAAATTATAAAAACTATTACAATATTAACATAAGTATTAAATGTATCAACATTACAAATAATAAAATAAATAAAACTAAGTAGACTAGGGATGATACTGATACCAGTAGGGGTTCCATGCATAACCGTATGTGTTATAGAATGCTTCGGCTGGGTTATACGTAGGATACGGTGGTTGGATCTCTATAGACCAGGGAGGAAATACGGGCGATGGAGTAGGAATATAGTTTCTACCTACATGTTGGCAATGAGCTATGATTTGGTTTTGATGAACTTGTCAATCTTCAAATGCTCTATGTCTAGCATTTTCATACTCTTGTGAAGCTATAAACCTTTGCATTTCTGTCATTTCATTTCCCCCTCCCACATTACCTGGCTGTTGGTTTCTCTCAACCTGTGGATGTCTACCATTATATCGTACTGCGGCGTTATTTTGCCTCTTCAAAACTTTAGCACCATGGTATACATTTAAACCAATTGTATCGTGGGGTTCTGGTTCTTCGATTAATAATCCCCCCGACTTATATCCACATTGAGATACTCAGCAATTAATGTAATAAATATACCACCTCCTATTATGCTAAGCGGTCTCATCCCCCTAACCATAGCTGATAAATAATAACCCACACAATAAGGTATACTTACAGCGCTTTGTGGGTCTCGAATACACATGTGGTAAAACAAATCCTGTTCATTTACCTTTTTCTTATTCTTACCTCGTTGTGTAATCGAATTGGCTAAAAACCTGTGAATTACTCTTAATTCAGCTCTATCTATATCCAAATAAGAGTAATTTCCCCCTTTAAATCGGTGATGGCTAGTCATTTGACTCCATACACCATGCGTATTAAAATTTTCATCAATTTTCCTACCGTTCAATATCAACCCTCTACAATCGGCAGATGCTAACTCCTCAGGCGTATATATACGTAAGGCCTGAGCCATGTCTAGTAAAGACATGTGGTGCATCGAACCTCCTAACAAAAATCTAATAAAAGATCGATCGGTTAAACTAGCTACCCGATCATTTATTTCTATACTACACAATAATTCTTCACACCATACTTTATATACAGGTCTACGCATGCTGAATAATCGTACCCAATCGTTAAAAGTAGAATTACCATACCTCTGTGTAAGTAATTCTCTAATTAGCCCGGCCAATTCTACAGCTTCTAATGGTCCCCATTCTATTACCCTAGGTACTTCAACAACTTTAGAATGAAGAGTATGCAAGCCCCTTTGGTATTTTGGATAATCTATCCAACGTCTATCAAATCTCAAGTTCGGGTGCAAATCTTCCACTTGCATATCTAAAAATGTCATAACTGGATGAGGTATATCTTGTTTGTAATAGTTATCAACCTCCTGTTGTTCCGCATTCTCAGGAGGAGCATTGCGAGCTTGGGATGAAGATTCACCCCTTTCAGTCTGCAAAACATATCAAACACAATTTTTGTGCATCCAAATATGCATTAGTGTCAGCAAAATCATCAATCAAAATAATTACAATGACATGATCAATTTATATCAAACTTATGCTCATTTTCATATTTTTATCAAATCTACACTTTTTCAAATAAGCATATACGAAAATGTTCACCAAGTTCATAAGCATTCAACTCAAATAACATGTCAAAATAATCATTATTAGCAATTAAACAAGTTTCAAATGGCATTATCTCTCAAAAATCAAGTTCATGAATTTTAGACTTGAAAAAGTCCACTTTAATTCTCAAAAATCATGTTTAGGCTCAAACTTTGGATCATTTAACTACCTAAACATGTTACACTACTTAATTAAGCAATAATTCATGACAAAAATCGGCCATAACCTGTTTATATCAAAAAGCCCCAAATTTGCTCAAGAACACAAACCCTATATTACTCAAAATTTGAAGTTTAAGGCTTCTAATCATGTTAAATAGCATCAATCTAGGTTATACAAGCATAATACATAAACAATTTAAGCATAATTACACTAAAAAGCATCAAAATCGAATTGGGTATAAAATTGCTCAAGAACACTAATTTTCGGATTAAATGGTGTTTAGGTGTAGAAATTTACCGTTTTTCTTGAGTAATTTCTTGATAGCTGTCACGACCCGAAAAATTCTGACTTATTTTGAATCAAAATCTATATGTAATTTAATATTTTCGACTAATTTTGAAACAAACTCTCGATACGATTTAATATTTTGACAAGATAAGGCAATCTGTTAGGTTGAGTCTCAAAAATTTTGAACTGTTTTCATATATTCAATTGACCTTCGACTGTTATCGACGATTCACGAACAACTATTTGTAAATACATACATATATGATATATACATGAATGCTAATTGTAAATATATATATATATATATATATATATATATATATATATATATATATATATATATATATATATATATATATATATATATATATATATATATATATAGTTATATAATAAAACCTGATATTAAAAATATAGTTATATATACATATAGTAAATGAAAAATAAATGATTTCGAGCCTAATTAGTAAACGTCAGTGACACTCGGTTGACGTTTCGTTAGTTTTAATATAGATATAATACATGTTCATGATTGATTAATATAAAAGTTGGACTGTAAATTGATTACGAAGATTTTAGTTTTGACAAAAATATTTTTACCTTTTTTTTTTGTTTAAATATTAGTACTCCGTACATATTAATTGGAACATAAGATAAATAATTATCGAACCTTTTTGATCAGGTTTCAAATAGTTAATGAGTGTAATAATTAATTATATTTAATCTAAAAAATTTGGGATTTTTAGGAACACTTTTTATTCCGTAACTGTTTAGCAATGGACACGATATAGTCATTTGAGAAAAAAAAAATCGTCGGTAGCATACCAACAACTGAAGTTCACGGGATCCAATATTATTACTATTTAACTACTGTTTGCTTTTGCTATCTATCTAAATCAAATTTCTATATATATACTTATCACATGCATATCATAGTAATATACATATACATATGAGCATATACTATCTACTTGGGCTTCTCCTGCACAAATCACCGCCACCTACAACCTCATCACCACCACTCCCGACTAACACTCATGACCACCATGATAACCACCACTACCACAAACCATCGAAGAACAACTACTACCCTCTCTAAATCGCTATCTCGATAACCAACTTCACAACACCCTAAACCGCCTCCATACATCACCACCGAGATCACCCCTAAGAACCGTCACCCAAAAACCCATTTCATCACCCTTCAACCACGTCACAACTGTCCTCTGCCACCATGATCCACCATAACCTACCACCCTTATTCTCCACTCCATCACCTCTCTCTCTATATATATCTCTCACTTAAATTTCTACAACCGGAACATCACAATCGTGAACAATCTTCACCATCATCGCGTTTACTGTGCTGTTTCGATTACAACCTAACCATCATCATCCTCCATTGCCGTGAACAACCACCAGCATAACCACCACCATTTTTTTTCTCTTTCTTCTCTCTCTCCTGTTTACAACCGAGAAACACCTCCTGCTTATTCTATTGTTGTTTCTCGCTGAGACCGAGCCCCAACAAACCAAAACCATCGAGACCCACCTGATCATCAAACCAACCTGAAATCTTGCTTTTCTATTTTTGTTTACTGTACGGGTAGCGTATAACATAAACGAGTATGATAGATAATGATAACGATTAATTTATAGGATGATAATGATACAAGAGTGTTATGATAATAATAAAAGTTAATAATAACCGTAATTATGTTGATACATGAAAGAAGAGTGAAAAAGTTAAGATGTGGATATATATTTCATGATGCCTTATTTTAATTTGGATTGAAACTGATGTCCATGTGTAAGAGTGGAATGGCACGTACGAGATTTATTTGACAACCAATCTCTTGTGCATTTTTTTTATATATACGTGGAAAGGCTAAATTTTGAATTAAGATGATCATGAACGCTTTTTATGTTATCCGAACACATATTTATTTTACGTTGCTGTTAAACAAACGGATGAAATAATAGCGATACTCGATGATGGATAAAGATGTTGATGGAAAGATGATTTGGGTTTTCTTTTTTTTCGGTTTAAGAAAAAAAAAAGGAAGTTGACAGATAAGGGTTAAAACAAATAAAACATGGTAATACATTCAGAAATGAAATAGATATCGTGATGGTTAAGGATGATTTCGGGTTAGCGGAACGCGGGTTCAAACCCGGACTTGGGCATTATTTTTAGGGCAACTTCCTTGAGGTAGTTATTTATCCATTTATTATTATTATTATTATTATTATTATTATTATTATTATTATTATTATTATTATTATTATTATTATTATTATTATTATTATTATTATTATTATTATTATTATTATTATTATTATTATACTAATATAAATATTATATTTACTATTATTATTATCATTAAAATGAATATTAGAATTATCATTACTATCAATATTATTATTATTAATATTAATACCATTATTATTATTATCATTTTTTTTTAAATTTTCATTTTCATTATTACTATTATTATCAATATTACTACTAATACTAATATTATTATCAATATAAGTATTATTATTTTTAGAATCATAATTATTCTTATTTTTATTATTTAGTATATTTACTAATAATATTATTATTATAAAATAATACAACTTTTTATTTATTATTATTAATATTATTTTATCAAATGATTTTTAGCTATACAACACTCTAGTTAATACATATAACATATCTATACTAACATTTTATAATAGATACTAATTAATTAGTTAATGTACACAAAATAGAAATAATTAAATTACTTATTGATGAAACATAAAATTATTAAAATAACAATTATATCATTAATAATACGTAAATGTAGTTGCTCGATTACAAGTATATGTGTTAATATATATATGAATGATATAGGTCCGTGAATCCGAGGCCAAACCTATACTTGTTCAATGCCGTCATATGTATTTTTACTACAAAATACAGTATGGTGAGTTTCATTTGCTCCCTTTTTAATTGCTTTTGCAATATATATTTTTGGGCTGAGAATACATGCGCTGCTTTTATAAATGTTTGCGAAATAGACACAAGTACTCAAAAATATATTCTACGTTGAGTTGTACCACTGGCATACTTCCCTGTAGCTTGGTAACTACTATTTACATGGGTATTGTAAACGCGAATCCTGTTGATAGATCTATCAGGCCTGACAACCCCAACCGGACTGGACGACCAGTATTCAACGGTTGCACAGTACTTCGTTTTGTGACTACACTTGGTACGGTGTAGTGAGATTTCATAATAAAGGGAATATGCGACGTTGATTAAATGTTAAGTATGGTTACCAAGTGCTCAACCACTTAGAATATTTTTATTAAAACGTTTGTGTATATGAAATCTTGTGGTCTATTAATATATTGAATTGATTGTTAGGATAAACCTATGAACTCACCAACCTTTTGGTTGACACTTTTAAGCATGTTTATTCTCAGGTATATAAGAAGTCTTCCGCTGTGCATTTGCTCATATTACTTGGAGTCATTCCTGCATATTTAAGATCAGTACCTCGCAATGGGACCAGATGTTGATGTCTTCGTTCAGGGGAGATAAGGACGGGTCCTCACAGTTGGTATCAGAGCGGTAGTCTTAGCAAACCAGGTCTTGCATTAGTGTGTCTAACTGATAGTTGATTAGATGCATTAGTGAGTCTGGACTTGGACCGTGTCTGCTTGTCAAAAGTTTTGCTTATCATTTCGTGTTGAAAATTATCTGCTTATTATTCTTAGGGAATCACTTGCTTATCATCCTTAGTCTAGACACATCTTATTGCGTGAATTGCATGATTAGTGTATAGACAAAATTTATATCTTAGCATATCTGCTAACTCATATCTTAGCGTACCTGTTATTGTTACCGATGTCTGACAGCTTCCGTAGCTTCCTCCGTAACTTATGGGATTTTAGTATTATATATGCATATGTAAATTATGTATTGCAGGGTACTAATCTACATCCTATAATCTATTTCTTATCGAAAATCCTTCATCTGATCGTACGAGGTGAATCCCTCAACTAGTTCGAGTTCCTCATATTCCGATAGCTATACCGTTAGTTATTCTGACAGCTATTCCGACATGGATATTCACCTAAGCTCCGAAAGCAGTGTAAACGAAATGGATCAACCAACTAGTCATCTTCAATTCATTTGATGGGTTCGTAGTCTACTTAATCATTGGAGACAAGAAGAAGCAATCCCTTTCATCCGCCATATTGTCCTCTGGGCAAAAGAACCCGAAGCATTCACCGGCGAACCAATCTGAAACACCATTTTCACACTCATTTCCCAAATATCTCGCCACGATTATATTCTATTTAAAATTCTAAACCTTATTCATTCGCTCGTTCCAACCGACAATCATCCCGGAATAATAGAATAAGTCAACGAACTTCGCGCTCGAGTAATCAATTAGGAGAATATGGTGCAAAATTTACCAGCTTCAGCATTATCACCGGCACCCACAGTACCATCAATAACAGCACCAGTACCACCAACAACCCAAGTTTCAACATCACATGCCTCAACATCCCATCATGTACCTCAAGCATAATCATCGTTCTACGTATCGTTCTATCTACTTTATCTCCGTTCTACATATCGTTCTACATATCGTTCTACATCGATTATCTTCGCTCGACATGGCAATTATGTAATTTCTAAAGTTTTAGAGATTATGTAATCTAGTATTAACGGTAAATCAAATGAGTTTAAAATCTTATTGACTCATTAAATCCATGATTACATCTGAAAAAAAATATATATGTATGTATATTTTCATAAAGATTGTAATTAAAAATTCTTTTGTGCAAACTGTTAATGATGAGAATATTTTAACGGGTAGGTAATACCCGAGGAATATTTGGGTTTCACATTAATAAGTTACACTGTACATTCTTTCAAATCTAACTCAACAGTCATTTACTATCCTACTTACATCCACAAGATATACGAATCCTTTCACCACAATACAACCATTTTCATTCAATTTCATATTTGGATTTTGACTTATCAGGATCCAACAAGTGGCATAATGAAGAAAACATTTGACAAAATAAAATTTGTTAGAAACAAACAAATTAACTATGAGAAATTTTGTTAAGAATTCACGCTAACTGTTCCTAGCTAATTGTTCCTAGCTAACTGATTACATTTTATTTATCACAATTTAATTATCGCAATTTACATTCTCGCAATTTTATTTATCGTCATTTAATTTCTGTTATTTACTTTACGCACTTTATTTATCGTCATTTAATTTCTGTTATTTATTATACGCACTTTAAATATCGGGACACGTATACAAGGTTTTGACATATCATATCGACGCATCTATATATATTATTTGGAATAACCATAGACACTCTATATGCAGTAATGCGGGAGTTAGCTATACAGGGTTGAGGTTGATTTTACAATAATATATATAGTTTGAGTTGTGATCGAGTCTGAGACGTATACGGGTCACGATACGTATTAATTAATTCGAATATTATATATTAAACTATATATGAATCATTGAATTGTTAACTGTGGACTATCGACTGTGGACTAATAACATTGGACAATTAAAATGAATTAAAATATTGATTATAACATATGAAACTAAACATTTCTTCAAGTTTGCCACTTGATTTCATCTTAAACCTCAATTGTATCTTGACGATTACAATCAGCGTTCAAATCTTTCATGATTCTTGAAAACACCTCAATCCAGAGGTTGAACCAACCGCACTTCATCTACGGAAGAAAAGATTTATGCATATAGTTATGCACCTGAAAAACTCTTGGAACCTGAGTAAAGGTTTAACACGTATCTGCGCTAGCTCCTTTGGCGATGTTACTACCGAATATTACTTTGCAATCCCTTTCCAAAGTAGCCAATTTTGTCACAGCTCCAGCAAGTCAACATCGACTTTTTGTTCGAATCAACCTTATTATATCTTTGATATATAAGTTTGCCATTGTTATTGCTACCAGGAAACTTGTTATATTCTACAATATTACCAATAGACGTACCAGCAACCTCGTTGCTCCTTAGCTTAAATCTCTCCGACAAATCACAATATTTATCTATTAAAGTCTTATCATGCACTCATCGACATCTTATAGCGATAGTTGCCATACCAAATATCGGGAAGCATTAATCATCAATTTTTGAATTTCGCAGCGTTTCTACTTCAACAGTTATATATCTATATATAACGTATATCTCCTGGATCGATGAATTTCAATTCGGAATCTCTGAATTCCTGAAAAACACTCTAGCTTGTGAATCAGATCTCTAAGTTCTGAAAATGCTGATGAAGCAGCAAAAGTTGTAGATGGTCTTAATGGCCAAAAGTTTGATGATAAAGAATGGAGTGTTAGAAACACTCAATAGAAAATTGGTGTTGGAAAACGAAGTGAGCAAACCATGAGTGAAACTGTGGACAAATCACAAAGAGTAAACATGTACTTAACGAATCCAGACGATTCAGTACCTGACGAAATCTCCAGTGAATATCTTACTTCCTACTTATTTCAATTCTTTGCAGAAAAAGTTTCTGCATCACCCTTTAATTTCAAGTACTTTAAGAAATTCTAAGGTATCATCGTATCTTTTAGTATAAATATCCTCAATATTTCTGACGATATTTTCATAACTATTCTTGTCCGAAATTATTTATCTTTTCGTGCTATCTAGGTTATATCATAAAAGAAACTGTTATAGTTTCTATCCTTCTATAAAATTCAAGTTAAATTATGAATGATTTCGTTGGGAATTGAAGCATGAGTTAGTATAATATAATGACGTCAGGCCAACGTGGTTATATTACAGTAAGTCATGCTAAATTTCTAATGGGATGTGATGATGATTCAGAGATCTTACCCTCATCATGTGTCATGTTACACGACTCTTTCATTCTACTTAATCTCTAAGCATATCACGGAAATATTTCCTTTGATATTTATGTTCTTCCGTAATTCCAACAGTTTGCTAATAAATCGTGCTATCTCATTTTCTTACTGATTAGAAGATTTCCTTAAATTCCTTGAATTCCGGAAATCCACCATGACAACGTCAAAAGTTAAGACGAAACTTTTCACTCTTTTGTAATAGCTTCACTCGTACGCTTCACATGATCGAATTGTTTTATTTATATTAATCGTTAATGATAAAACTCTATTTATCAACTCATACTCATCATGAAAAACATTTCTAGTGTTAGCCATGACAACCTCGATCAAATTTCGGGACGAAATTTCTTTAACGGGTAGGTACTGTCACGACCCGAAAAATTCCGACTTATTTTGAATCAAAATCTATATGTAATTTAATATTTTCGACTAATTTTGAAACAAACTCTCGATACGATTTAATATTTTGACAAGATAAGGCAATCTGTTAGGTTGAGTCTCAAAATTTTTGAACTGTTTTCATATATTCAATTGACCTTCGACTGTTATCGACGATTCACGAACAACTATTTGTAAATAGATACATATATGATATATACATGAATGCTAATTGTAATATATATATATATATATATATATATATATATATATATATATATATATATATATATATATATATATATATATATATATATATATATATATATATATATAGTTATATAATAAAACCTGATATTAAAAATATAGTTATATATACATATAGTAAATGAAAAATAAATGATTTCGAGCCTAATTAGTAAACGTCAGTGACACTCGGTTGACGTTTTGTTAGTTTTAATATAGATATAATACATGTTCATGATTGATTAATATAAAAGTTGGACTGTAAATTGATTACGAAGATTTTAGTTTTGACAAAAATATTTTTACCTTTTTTTTTGTTTAAATATTAGTACTCCGTACATATTAATTGGAACATAAGATAAATAATTATCGAACCTTTTTGATCAGGTTTCAAATAGTTAATGAGTGTAATAATTAATTATATTTAATCTAAAAAATTTGGGATTTTTAGGAACACTTTTTATTCCGTAACTGTTTAGCAATGGACACGATATAGTCATTCGAGAAAAAAAAAAATCATCGGTAGCATACCAACAACTGAAGTTCAAGGGATCCAATATTATTACTATTTAACTACTGTTTGCTTTTGCTGTCTATCTAAATCAAATTTCTATATATATACTTATCACATGCATATCATAGTAATATACATATACATATGAGCATATACTATCTACTTGGACTTCTCCTGCACAAATCACCGCCACCTACAACCTCATCACCACCACTCTCGACTAACACTCATGACCACCATGATAACCACCACTACCACAAACCATCGAAGAACAACTACTACCCTCTCTAAATCGCTATCTCGATAACCAACTTCACAACACCCTAAACCGCCACCATACATCACCACCGAGATCACCCCTAAGAACCGTCACCCAAAAACCCATATCATCACCCTTCAACCACGTCACAACTGTCCTCTGCCACCATGATCCACCATAACCTGCCACCCTTATTCTCCACTCCATCACCTCTCTCTCTATATATATCTCTCACTTAAATTTCTACAACCGGAACATCACAATCGTGAACAATCTTCACCATCATCGCGTTTACTGTGCTGTTTCGATTACAACCTAACTATCATCATCCTCCATTGCCGTGAACAACCACCAGCACAACCACCACCATTTTTTTTCTCTTTCTTCTCTCTCTCCTGTTTACAACCGAGAAACACCTCCTGCTTATTCTATTGTTGTTTCTCGCTGAGACCGAGCCCCAACAAACCAAAACCATCGAGACCCACCTGATCATCAAACCAACCTGAAATCTCGCTTTTCTATTTCTGTTTACTGTACGGGTAGCGTATAACATAAACGAGTATGATAGATAATGATAACGATTAATTTATAGGATGATAATGATACAAGAGTGTTATGATAATAATAAAAGTTAATAATAACCGTAATTATGTTGATACATGAAAGAAGAGTGAAAAAGTTAAGATGTGGATATATATTTCATGATGCCTTATTTTAATTTGGATTGAAACTGATGTCCATGTGTAAGAGTGGAATGGCACGTACGAGATTTATTTGACAACCAATCTCTTGTGCGTTTTTTTTTATATATACGTGGAAAGGCTAAATTTTGAATTAAGATGATCATGAACGCTTTTTATGTTATCCGAACACATATTTATTTTACGTTGCTGTTAAACAAACGGATGAAATAATAGCGATACTCGATGATGGATAAAGATGTTGATGGAAAGATGATTTGGGTTTTCTTTTTTTTTCGGTTTAAGAAAAAAAAAGGAAGTTGACAGATAAGGGTTAAAACAAATAAAACATGGTAATACATTCAGAAATGAAATAGATATCGTGATGGTTAAGGATGATTTCGGGTTAGCGGAACGCGGGTTTAAACCCGGACTTGGGCATTATTTTTAGGGCAACTTCCTTGAGGTAGTTATTTATCCATTTATTATTATTATTATTATTATTATTATTATTATTATTATTATTATTATTATTATTATTATTATTATTATTATTATTATTTTTATTATTATTATTATTATTATTATTATTATTATTATTATTATTATTATTATTATACTAATATAAATATTATATTTACTATTATTATTATTATCATTAAAATGAATATTAGAATTATCATTACTATCAATATTATTATTATTAATATTAATACCATTATTATTATTATCATTTTTTTTAAAATTTTCATTTTCATTATTACTATTATTATCAATATTACTACTAATACTAATATTATTATCAATATAAGTATTATTATTTTTAGAATCATAATTATTATTATTTTTATTATTTAGTATATTTACTAATAATATTATTATTATAAAATAATACAACTTTTTATTTATTATTATTAATATTATTTTATCAAATGATTTTTAGCTATACAACACTCTAGTTAATACATATAACATATCTATACTAACATTTTATAATAGATACTAACTAATTAGTTAATGTACACAAAATAGAAATAATTAAATTACTTATTGATGAAACATAAAATTATTAAAATAACAATTATATCATTAATAATACGTAAATGTAGTTGCTCGATTACAAGTATATATGTTAATATATATATGAATGATATAGGTCCGTGAATCCGAGGCCAAACCTATACTTGTTCAATGCCGTCATATGTATTTTTACTACAAAATACAGTATGGTGAGTTTCATTTGCTCCCTTTTTAATTGCTTTTGCAATATATATTTTTGGGCTGAGAATACATGCGCTGCTTTTATATATGTTTGCGAAATAGACACAAGTACTCAAAAATATATTCTACGTTGAGTTGTACCACTGGCATACTTCCCTGTAGCTTGGTAACTACTATTTACATGGGTATTGTAAACGCGAATCCTGTTGATAGATCTATCGGGCCTGACAACCCCAACCGGACTGGACGACCAGTATTCAACGGTTGCAGAGTACTTCGTTTTGTGACTACACTTGGTACGGTGTAGTGAGATTTCATAATAAAGGGAATATGCGACGTTGATTAAATGTTAAGTATGGTTACCAAGTGCTCAACCACTTAGAATATTTTTATTAAAACGTTTGTGTATATGAAATCTTGTGGTCTATTAATATATTGAATTGATTGTTAGGATAAACCTATGAACTCACCAACCTTTTGGTTGACACTTTTAAGCTTGTTTATTCTCAGGTATATAAGAAGTCTTCCGCTGTGCATTTGCTCATATTACTTGGAGTCATTCCTGCATATTTAAGATCAGTACCTCACAATGGGACCAGATGTTGATGTCTTCGTCCAGGGGAGATAAGGACGGGTCCTCACAATAGCATCCTTCTCAACATGATTTTAGTAAAAAATGTGATGATTTTTGGTGAAAAAATTCGATTTTGGGAGTGTTATTTCGGGTTTTTTCGCAGTGTTTTGGGGTGTGGTGGTGTAAACTGATCTGATCCAGCGTTTTTATTTTTTTATGGATTTTTCAAGCTCTGCGACTTGCGGTGTTTGACCCTTACAAACTCCGCGAGTCGCGGCCTTTTTTTTTTTTTTTTAATGTAAACCTTAACTTATAAAACAAATATAAAATAAATTTAAAATTTTGTTTTCCTTTGTTTTAGGACGAGGTCGTTTCGGATCGATGTCCTAGTCCGTCCTTCGACAAAATTTTAAAATTTGTCTTTTTGCAGCGATTGTTTTAAAGGCTAAGATTTTTAGGTTTTTTAATGTTTTTGGCATACTTTAATTCAATAAGATTAAAAATAATGATAATAAAAGTTCTCGTCCCTCCCTCGGGTAAAGCAATTTCGGTTCAACGACCTAGTCTTCAACTTACGACGAATTTTAAAAATCATATTTTTAACTTAATGAGAAAAAGTAAATTTTGTTTTTAAATTCACACCAAACTTAAATTTAAAATGCATAAAATTAAAAATTCACACCAAACTTAATTTTAAAATGCATAAAATTAAAAATTCATATTTTTAAAAATTAAAAATTCACACCAAACTTATATTATATTTTTGTTTTTATACATACAAACTTATATTAATTATATTAATTTTTCAAATATTTACAATTTTAAATATATTAATTTAAAAAGTTTACAATATTAATTTAAGATTTATATATTAATTTTAAAAACATGGTAAAAATAAAATTAAAAATCTTTTTGGTCTTTTATCCCACTTTAATCAATCAAATATTATCAAAAATATGCGCCCCTCTTTTCGGTAAAGTAATTTCGGTTCCATGACCTAATTTAACTCATGACGAATTTTTGAAATATTTTGGGTTGATTGATTAATGATATTTATACCTTAAGAATAAACGTTAAATTTCGCAGTGATGTAATAAATTTTTGTATGATATTAATAATTTCGGTCGCCAAACCTAATTTTATTCAATACCAATTTAATACTTTATAGCGAACAAATTAGCGTTTATTATCAAAAGGTTAAAAATATAAAAAAATAAAAAATAAAAACTGTACAGACTTACCTGTGAGATAGTATTCTTAGTGATACGATCTATCCCACTCATAAGAAAGTCGGTTTAATTGGTTTTCCATAGCTACATAGGCGTAACCTCGAGCATTCAGTGTTTTTTCTTCTAAACATATGAACGGTCCGTCTCTGCATAAAGTAACAAATTCGGTGTTTGAATAGGTTTGATTATTTGAACATTTACCTCCATGTGACCATTTTCCGCATTTGTGACATTTTTCAAGGTGTCGTGCTCTTCTTTTCATTGCGGATTTTGATTTTCCTTTACCAAATTGTAACTTATTATCTTCGCATCTGGATTCTTTTCTTACTCCGTCCAATCTTTCTCTGATTACTGATACTATTTCACTCGGAAGTATGTCATTATTACATTTAGTGATCAAAGCGTGTAGCATTAGACCATGGTTTAGTTCACAGGAAGTCTTCATTTCGTAAAAACCTAAAAAAAAAAAAAAATTTCAGAATGGGAGGAGAAGACTAGTTCTTTAGGGTCTGCTAGGGAAAGACCATTCGGGTTCCATTTTCGAGAACTACACGAAAACAGAAAATCTAACTCTAACAGAAATACATATTATCCTTTAAAGACTTGATTCTCCCCACACTTAGTTAGCTGTGGTGTCGAAATTGTGATTAACTTCGTTGTCAACTTCCATCGGACCATGTATGTAATGTTTAACTCTGTGACCATTAACTTTAAATTCAATCCCATTTGAATTTATTAATTCTATCGTTCTGTATGGGAAAACTCTTTTGACTATGAATGGTCCAGACCATCTTGATTTCAATTTTCCAGGAAATAGCTTGAATCGTGAATTGAAAAGAAGAACTCTGTCTCCTTCTTTAAATTCTTTTGAACTTCTGATTCTTTTATCATGCCATTTCTTTGTTCTTTCTTTATAGATTAACGAATTTTCGTATGCTTCATGTCTTAATTCTTCTAATTCTTTTAGTTGACTTAACCGTAGACGTCCAGCTTCATGTAAATCAAGATTACATGTCTTCAAAGCCCAAAATGCTTTGTGTTCAATTTCTACTGGAAGATGACATGCTTTTCCATAACGAGTCTAAAAGGTGTGGTTCCAATTGGAGTTTTGTAGGCTGTTCTAAAAGCCCAGAGTGCATCCTCCAATTTAATGGACCATTCCTTCGGATTTGATCCTACGGTTTTTTGTAGAATACATTTTAAAGCTCGGTTGGTATTTTCAACTTGTCCACTTGTTTGTGGATGATATGCAGTGGAGATTTTATGAGTTACTCCATATCTTTTAAGAACTTTCTCAAGTTGATTATTACAGAAATGAGTTCCCCGATCACTTATTAAAGCTTTCGGTGTTCCAAACCTTGCAAAAAGACGTTTTAAAAAATTGACTACAACTCGTGCATTTTTAGTTGGGAGAGCTTGTGCTTTCGCCCATTTAGATACATAATCAATGGCAACGAGAATGTAGAGATTATTATGAGATTTTGGAAATGGACCCATAAAGTCAATACCCCAAATGTCAAATACTTCACAAACTTGAATGACATTTTGTGGTATTTCATCACGTTAATTTATTTTTCCAGCCCTTTAACAAGCATCACAGGATTTGCAAAGAAGGTGTGCGTCTTTGTAAATTGTAGGCCAATAGAATCCAGCATCATAAACTTTTCTTGCTGTGAGTTGAGGCCCATAATGCCCTCCTGTTGGTCCTGTGTGACAATGGTTTAAGATTTGACTAGCTTCATCTCCGAATACACATCGGCGTATTATTCCATTGGGACAACTTTTAAACAGATGTGGATCTTCCCAGAAATAGTGTTTTATATCACTAAAGAATTTCTTTCGTTTTTGGTACGACAATCCTTTTTCAAGGAATCCACATACTAAGTAGTTTGCATAGTCTGCAAACCATGGAATTTCATTATAATCTATCTTCAATATATATTCATCAGGAAAGTTGTCTTGTATGGCCGATTCATTTAGAACTTCTAATTCGGGATTTTCAAGACGAGAAAGATGATCAGCGGCGAGATTTTCTGCTCTTCTTTTATCTCGGATTTCAATATCGAACTCTTGTAAGAGTAAGATCCAACGGATTAATCTTGTTTTAGCATCTTGTTTCGAAAATAGGTATCTAAGAGCAGAATGGTCGGTATAGACCACCGTTTTTGCTAGAACGAGATATGATCGAAATTTGTCAAAAGCAAAGACAATAGCAAGGAGTTCTTTTTCAGTAGTTGTGTAATTTTTTTGTGCTCCTTGTAATGTCTTACTAGCATAATATATAGGTTGAAATCGTTTTTCAATCCTTTGTCCTAAAACGGCTCCCATTGCAAAATCACTTGCATCGCACATAAGTTCAAACGGTAGATTCCAATTTGGTGTTATCATGATCGGCGCATTAGTGAGTTTCTCTTTAAGAATATTAAAAGATTTGATACATTCATCTGAAAAGATGAATGGAGCATCATTTTCTAGGAGTTTATTCATAGGAGTGGCAATTTTAGAAAAATCTTTTATGAAACGTCGGTAAAAACCGGCATGCCCTAGAAAACTCCTAACTCCTCTAACATTGGTGGGATGTGGAAGTTTAGCAATTACATCTACTTTAGCTCTATCCACTTCAATTCCTTCTTTTGAAATTTTATGTCCAAGAACGATGCCTTCTTTAACCATGAAATGGCATTTCTCCCAATTAAGTACTAGATTTGATTGTTCACATCTAATAAGCATTCGTTCTAGATTAATTAGACATGATTCAAATATATCACCGAAGACTGAAAAGTCATCCATGAAAACTTCCATGCATTCTTCTATCATGTCATGAAAAATCGCCATCATGCATCTTTGAAAGGTTGCAGGGGCGTTGCAAAGTCCAAATGGCATGCGTTTGTAAGCAAAAGTACCATAGGGGCACGTGAATGTGGTTTTCTCTTGATCTTCGGGTGCTATTGGAATTTGAAAATATCCGGAAAAACCATCAAGAAAACAATAGTAACTATTTCCGGCTAATCTTTCCAACATTTGATCAATAAAAGGTAAGGGAAAGTGATCTTTTCTGGTGGCGTCATTTAATTTTCTATAATCAATACACACACGCCATCCTGTTACAGTCCTAGTAGGAATAAGTTCATTTTTCTCATTTGTAATGACAGTCATGCCACCCTTCTTAGGCACGCATTGAACTGGGCTTACCCATGGACTATCAGAAATTGAATAAATTAAACCTGCATCTAGCAGTTTAATTATTTCTTTTTTAACTACATCTTGCATATTAGGATTTAGTTTTCGTTGGCGTTGCACATACGTTTTATGACCTTCTTCCATAAGGATTTTATGTGTGCAATACGAAGGACTTATTCCTTTGATATCATGAATCTTCCATGCAATGGCTGGTTTATGAGCTTTCAACACAGAAATGAGTTGTGATTTCTCATTTTCAGTAAGAGAAGACGATATTATTACAGGTAATTCAGATTCACCATGTAAATAAGCGTATTCCAACTGGTTTGGAAGTGGCTTTAACTCTAATGTTGGAGGTTCTTCTATCGATGATTTATATCGATATCTGTCTTCTTCTTTTAGCATTTGAATTTCTTCTGTTGTTGGTTCATATCCATTTGCTATTAGTGTAGCTAACATTTCAGCTTCATCAATTGGTTCAGTACTTTCTCCTAAAGAACATTCTCCTGTTCCTTGTAATTCTAGAAATTCTTCTAACAATTCTGCATGTGAGTCTATAGTTTGAATATAATAGCATGTATCATCTGCAGATTACGGTTATTGCATTGCTCTATCAACTGAAAAGGTAACACTCTCATCCTCTATACTTAGGGTCAATTTTTTACCAAACACGTCTATCATTGCTTTAACCGTGTTTAAGAATGGTCTTCCTAATATGAGAGGAACTTGAGAATCTTCTTCCATGTCCAGAACAACAAAATCTACTGGAAATGCTAAAGTACCAACTTTAACTAGCATGTTCTCCATTGTCCCTCTAGGATATTTTATTGATCTATCGGCTAGTTGTATACTTATTCTTGTTGGTTTCAATTCTCCAAGGTCTAGCACCTAAATCTGCCAATGCTTCTATTGAACTAAGACTACCCAGAAAACATGGAATTGTGAAACTTCCTGGATCAGATAGTTTTTCTGGTATCTTATTCAACAGCACTGCTGAACAATTAGCATTCATAGTAACAGCCGAGAGTTCTTCCATTTTCTTTCTATTTGAGATTAGATCTTTCAAGAATTTAGCATATCTAGGCATTCCTGAAATCACATCAATGAAAGGAAGATTTACATTTATCTGTTTAAACATATCCAAGAATTTGGATTGCTCGGCTTCAAGTCTCTCTTTCTTCAATTTACTCGGGTAAGGAAGTGGTGGTTGGTATGGTTTAACATAAGGTTTATCCTTAACTGTGTTATCTTCATTAACCTTTTCAACTACCGGTTCTATTTCCTTATCTTGATCAGGTTGTGGTTCTTGTGGAGTAGGAATAGTTTCATCAGAAGTTACAGGTATTTCAGGTGGTTTAAGTGTTGTACCACTTCTTGTGGTAATGGCTTTAGCTGTTTCATTCCGGGGGTTAGCATTTGTATCACTAGGTAAACTTCCCGGTTTTCTTTCACCTATTAACCTTGCTAGGTTACTTACTTCTTGTTCCAAATTTTGAATAGAAGCTTGTTGATTTCTAAATGCTTGAGCATTTTGTTCATTAGTTTGTTTCTGAGATGTGAAAAACTGTGTTTGAGTTTCAACTAGCTTCGTCATCATATCTGCTAAATTTGGCTTTTTATCATCGGGTTGTGGTGGTTTGTTTTGAAAATTAGGTCTTTGCTGGTTGTAAGTATTATTGGATACTTGTTGATTGCTAGGACCTTGTTGGTTGTTGTATGGAACATTTCAGTTATAATTCTGGTTTTGATTGTAAATTGGTCTTGGCGGTTGATAATTATTCTGATAATTATTTCCAGGCCTTTGGTTTATGTATGAAATATTCTCTCTTTGTTCCATTGTTAGTTCAATACTGAGACAATCTTTTGTCAAATGTGGTCCTCCACACTGCTCACAACTAATTCGTATTGAGTGTATATCCTTAGTCATCTTTTCCATTCGTCTCTCGACAGCATCTATCTTTGCAGAAATGGAATCTAAGTCATGGCTAGAATCGGCTCTAGCTGCTTTAGATGATCTAACGATATCTTTTTCTTGGTGCCACTCATGTAAGTGGGAAGCAGTGTTATCAATAATTTTGTAAGCATCAGTTTCGGTTTTCTTCATAATAGAACCACCAGCTGCTATATCGATGTCTTTCCTTGTAGTGATGTCGCATCCTTGGTAGAATATTTGTACTATTTGACAGGTGTCTAAACCATGTTGCGGACATCCTCTTAATAACTTTCCAAATCTTGTCCATGCCTCATATAGAGTTTCATTCGGTTTCTGTGTGAACGTAACAATTTCTCCTTGAAGTCTTACGGCTTTAGATGCCGGAAAGAATTGTTTAAGAAATTTTTCAACTAAAACGTCCCATGTATTAATCGCCCCTTCAGGTAACGATTCCAACCAATCTTTGGCTTCTCCCTTTAAAGTCCAGGGAAATAACATGAGATATATCTATTCATCCTCCACTTCTCTTATTTTAAATAGTGTGCAGATCCTATTAAAGGTACGAAGATGTTCGTTTGGATCTTCCTTCGGCGCACCACTAAATTGGCATTGATTAGTCACCATGTGTAGAATTTGTCCTTTGATTTCATAATCTGGCGCATTAATGTCAGGATGAGTAATTGCGTGACCTTGGCCAGTGCGTTTAGCTCTCATTCGGTCTTCCATACTTAAAGGTTACAGATTCTCCATAATTGAATTTGTTGAATCTGAATCACTAGAGGATTCTGATTTAATGGTTCGTTCCTAAACAATCTCTGTTTGAATGATTGGTGGTTCCGGAGGAAAAATTAATGGTTCAGGATCTACGAATTGTCCCTGAATATTCTCCGGATTCTCAATTGTGAGGTCGGGTTCAAAAAATGGATTATCGGAAATTTGAATTGGAGTACTTGGTCGAATGGATGACGATTCTAAAGAAAAATCAACGGCCTTAATATTTGCTAAATGTCTTGATCTAGTTACAGGTGGTGAACGTACAAAAGGTGGTGAACGTCTTGCTCGGTGCATTCACTGAATATCCTATTAGTTTTTAAAAGGAAAGAAAAATTATATAAGTTATCCAATTAATAGACTTTTCTGATTGTGCCCACGTTTCGAATAGCCAAAAGATGCAGCAGAGGGGCAGGATTCGTTTGGTCTCAATATAATTGAGGACTGTTTGGCTCCAATAACCCGGTCTACGTACAAATCCAACTATTACTACGAATCAGAAAATTTTGATGTCTATCAATTTAACCACTTAAAATAAATTTTCGTAATTTTAAGAAATTTAGATAAGAAGTAGAATAAAAATCTATGTCCTAAAACTAGAATAGCGAGAAATAAGAAAGAAAAAGAGCACGTCGAAAAAGGTCGAAAAAGAAAAGATCGAAAAATAAAAGGCGTCAAAAAATAAGAAAGAAAAAGAGTGACTTATAGAACTTAAAAACACTCGACTAACCCAACCTTATTACTATCACTAACTTAAAATTAAAATTGCAAATTGAGATTATTAATTGGAGTGATAATTGATACATAGGTAAAAGGTGTCGAAAAATAAAAATAAGAAAGTAGCGCGTTGAAACTTAAAAAGGAACTAAAAACTAAAAACTAAAAATTGGGTCTAAAAATATTAAAGCTTACAAGTAAAACTATATCCCAAATGGTAATAACTTAAAAAGGTACTAAAACTTAAAAAGGCGTCGTAAAATTCTAAAGCACCTAAATCTTAGTCTAAAGAAAAAGCACTTAAGAGATTTTAGGGCAAAGCCTAAAAATCTAAAAATAAAAATAACTATGGCAAAAACTAAGTTTAAAAACTAAATACGAGCGAAAAATACAAATATTACGCTAAAACAATTAAAAAGGAACAAAATATAAAAATATACTAAAAGTTGTAAAAAGTACAAGTTTTATAAAAATATTATTTTTATGTTATTTATTTATTAAAACTATTAATTTTACAATTTAATTAAACTAATTAAACAAAATAATAATAAAAACTAAAATAAATAATTAATTAAAACCTAATTAGGGTTTTATAATAATAATTATAATAATAATAATTACCCCGTAATTAATTGCTGACTAGGGTTTCTGTCGGTGTCAGAGTGGCTCAGCGAGTCGCGGTTCCACCTGGCAAAAATCTCCGCGAGTCGCGGTGAATGAAAATTCAGATCAGGTGCAGTATTAAATTCGATGTTTTACTTTCTTTTTTTTTTAATTTATGTTTTATATTTTCTGTTTTAATAAAAATATTTATATAATAAAAACTTATATTAAAAAACTAAAATAAAAATAGTAATACTTTATAATTTTATAAATAAAAAATCTTAAAAATAGATTTATATATATATATATATATTTTTCGGTTTTTGATTTTATGTTTTAATAAAAACAAAATATTTAAATAAAACTTATATTTTTTTTTTTATTTAGCGTTGCGCTTCCGGCTTTTAAGTAAGAAATTGGTTTCCCCGGCAGCGGCGCCAAAAATACTTGATGTTATGCGAGGTGTATATAAAATAGCTTTTAAATTTTACAAGGAAATACTATTAAATGCGCATCTTTCTTCTTCACGAACAAGACCGGAGCACCCCATGGCGAAGCACTCGGTCGAATAAAACCCTTCTCAAGTAACTCTTGGGTTTGATTTAACAATTCTTGCATTTCCGTCGGCGCTAAACGATAAGGAGTTTTAGCAATGGGAGTAGCTCCCGGAACCAACTTAATGCAAAATTCAACTTGTCTTTCCGCCGAAATACCCGGTAACTCATCCGGAAAAATGTTGATGTTATGCGAGGTGTATATAAAATAGCTTTTAAATTTTACAAGGAAATACTATTAAATGCGATACAATTTTACACAAGATATTTATTTATTTATAGAATGGATATACTTAAACCTTGCTACAACACTTATAGGCAGTGTACCTAATCATACAGTAGTGTAGTTTTTAGTAAGTCCGGTTCGTTCCACAGGGAAAAAAAATCTTTAAACAAAGCTTAACGCTATATTAGTTTTATTTTATAAAAATACAAATATATAAATAAGTAATATTGTTATTATAAAAAGGGGGTTTTTACCGTTTAATGACCGGTTTGTCTATTTTAAAACTTTAGTCGCAGTTAAAACCTAATGTAAAATATTAAAAATAAATACAAGACTTAATTTAAAGCGTAAAGTAAATAACGATAAAGAAATTGCGATAAATAAAAGTGCGATAAAATAAAATTGCGATAATTAAAAAGTACGATAATTAAAAGTGCAATTAAATACAATAACAATAAATAAAAGTTTGATAATTAGAAGTGCAATTAAATATAAAAAAAAGGAAATTAAATATGAAATAAAAGAATTATGCTTATTTAAACTTCCGTAATCATGATGTTTGACGTGTTGATTTTTGTTTTATGCCCATGGGTTAATTGTCCTTTGTCCTGGATTATTTAATATGTCCGTATGGTTTTTGTCCATAACAGTCCATCAATCATAAATATAAAGTGCGAGTATCCTCGTCAAATTATCCTTATACCCGAAGTTAAATATTCCAACTAATTGGGGACTTAAACTGTAACAAGGTTTTAATACTTTGTTTAATAATTACACCAGGATATCGACTGTGTGTAACCCAAGGTTTTAATACTTTGTTATCAATTATGTCAAGTGTCCTTGTATATAATTTCACCCCTGTTTTAATAATTTCATAGACTATTAATTCATTCCCGTGTCCGGTTAAATGAACGATTATTCGTACATATAAATATCCCGCCCATCGTGTCCGATCGAGTGTATATGGTTATTTATAGGGACGTCCAATTGTAAATCTTTATATTAAAATTAACAAACTATCATTTAGTTAAACAAATATAAAGCCCATTAATAGCCCATAGTCTAATTTCCACAAGTGTCGTTCTTTTGTCCAAACCCCAATTATGGTACAAAGCCCAATTACCCAATTTTAATATTTTTAGCCCAACATCATGATTACTTCGGATTAAATAAGCATAATAATAACTTAGCTACGAGACATTAAATTAAAAAGGTTGAACATAACTTACAATGATTAAAAATAGCGTAGCGTTACACGGACAGAATTTCGACTTACACCCTTACAACATTCGCTAACATACCCTTATTATTAGTATTAAAATTAAAATTAAAATTAAAATATAAATATAAATATAAATATTTACGTATAGATATAGAGAGGATGGATATATTATGATAAAAATGATCAGAATTCATTGGGTTTTATAGGGATTTTCGAATTTGGCTGCTCCGCAACTCGCGGCATTTTTGCTCTTCAAACTCCGCGAGTCGCGGAGTTTGAAATTCCAGCTCACTCCAATTTGGATCTTAGTCTGCCGACGGTTCATTATATAAATATAATATATATATATAATTTATATAATTAATTATATATTATATTATATTTATATACATAGTTAACTTGTAATTTTTAGTCCGTTGCGTCGAGCGTTGAGAGTTGACTCTAGTCCCGGTTCCGGATTTTTGAACGTCCTTGCGTACAATTTAATATCTTGTACTTTGCGTTTTGAATCTTGTACTCTTGTAATTTTGAGACGTTTCTTATCAATAATTGGAACCTCTTTGATTGTATTTTGTACTTTTGAGCTTTTTAGTCGTTTGCGTCTTCAATTCGTCGAATCTGTCTTTTGTCTTCACCTTTTATTATTTAAACGAATATCACTTGTAAATAGAACAATTGCAACTAAAAGCTTGTCTTTCTTGAGGAATAATGCTATGAAATATATGTTCGTTTTTAGCATTATCAAACGTCTTCGAATTCATTAACCATCGAAATCTCGCGAATGGGTGGTGGCTCATCACGAGTATCAACAACATGGGCAAGAAAAGCCATGCCACCACTAACAAGGAAATGACGTGCCCGTGTAAAAGTGCATATCGGCACAAGTCTTCTACGCTTATCGCCATGAATAATTAACTCTCCCCCACTTGGGGTCTTTACACGAATAGATTTTTCATGGCATGCAATATTGGCTCTATTATGATCGAGACAATCCATACCAACCACGATATCAAAATCACCCAAAGTCATCGGGATGAGATCAATTTTAAAGTTTTCGGCACCAAACACAACATTACAATTTTTACACACATCAACCACTAGCACCTTCTTGCCATCCGCTATTTCAACTTCTATAGAACGACTTAACTTAGCTAATAGTTTATTAAGTTTAGGCACAAATTTTGGAGACACAAACGACAAATTTGCACCGCTATCAAATAGAATCCTTTCCGAATTAGAGTTAACTATGAAAGTACCTGAGACAACTTCATTGGATTGCTTAGATTCATCATTGGTCATCAAATAATTATGCCCCCTTGCCGACCCCGCCGCCTTCTCTATCCTCTTAACTTGATCATTTTGAAGATCGGGGCACTCTGACTTTCGGTGCCCTTCTTGTTGACAATTAAAACATGTGATCACATTAGCACGCGGTTTTGGGCAATCACGAGAGTAGTGACCTTTTTGACCACAATTGAAACATGTTACCATGTGACCACTAGAAGCACCCTTCTTCACGCTACCGACACTTTCGGTTGCTCCCTTACTCTTCTTGTTCGAAAAACTAGAAGCTTTAAACTTTCTTTTACTTGGCGCATAACTAACCGGACTCGGAGCTTGCGCTTCAAACCCCTTCGCCACCGCCAAAAGCTTTGTAAAAGTCTCAACATGACCAATACTAATTTTACCCTTCAAATCATCTCTAAGGGTCGCATGAAAGTCTTCCATTAACAATTGATCATTCCCCACATACTCGGGGCAAAAACGCGCTTTGGCGAGAAAATTGGTTTTGAGAGTATTTAGGTCCAAAGACCCTTGACGCATGTTCTTTAACTCGTTGCGCAATTTGGAAAGATCCGCTTGCGTACGATATTCGAGGAAAAACTCCTTCTTGAACTTCGCCCAAGACAACCCCATAAAAGCCGCATCACCCACCATATCGATTTTACCATCGAGCCAATCTTTAGCATGGCCCCTCAACAAACTAGTAGCCATCCTTGTCTTCTTCTCGGGTGGGCACTCCGAAAACAACCTTCAACATCGGAGATCCAAGCCGTACTTTTCATGGGGTCGGGATCCCCGTGAAAGTGAGGAGGCTTAGTCACCAAGAAGTTCTTATAGCTAAACTCTAACTCGCCTCCATTTTGAGGTCTAGGAAACCTCCTTTCAACTTCTTCTTTGATGGCATTTGACATTCGTTCTTGAATCATATCGACAATTTGTTCCGAAACCGACTCTTCGAGAATTTGTTTAACCCTTCGTGAGAAAACCGAAACATAGTTTTCTAAAGCGGTCTCAATCTTGGTAGTCATCTCATCTTCCTCCACACGAGAAGGACCGCCATTGCCATTCGTATCCGTTCCGTTTCTCGTCTTCATTCTAAAGATTAAAAATGGATTAGACATCACCAACAATTTAATACACATATATACCTATGCATATGACCGTACACACACCACATCTAGCTCGTTACTTGTCGCACATCCTTGCTTGACTTGACTTGCAACCGTAATAGTGGTCGCGACTCACTATTACGCTCACATGCCGTGCCATGCTCAAACGTATCACAACCACCTTGCTCGATGTTCGAAACAATAACACGTGATTAGTATGTCATAACATAAGCATAGTTAGTCCGCTTATGCACCAAAGAACTAATCAACACCCGCACTGACCCGTAGTCCTACAAGTCCCGCATATAATTCAACAACACAAAAGTCTAAGTCTAGGCGCCTATCTCAAGTCACCTAAATCCCTTAGACCATTCTCTGATACCACTTGTAACGACCCAACCCGTTAACCAACCAAAACTGCAAAATAAAAAAAATTCGAAGCAGGCCTGACCAGGCAGGGTGCGCGGCGCGCAACCCTTCCTGTGCGCGGCGCGCACAGGGCCTGGCAGCCCGCTGTCCTATTTGTTCCATTTTCGTAAAAAGATCTAACACTTCCCATCATTTATAGACGAAATGCTTTTCACATCATATTAGTATAAGAAAAACTAGCACAAATCAATGATAAAACGAGTTTTACATCGCGGGGCCCACATATGCCCAAAATACCATTAAGTACGAAATACGAGTTTCGACCACAAAAATTTTAATTGCCAAACGTCCCTAGAGCATGGTGTTTGGGGTTAAACTACCCAAATCTTGGTCGAACTTCCAAAAAGCTAAAAACCCCGAGAGCCACTAATCCAAGCGAATACCTTTCAAGCCGGATCCTAAAAAGGTAAACAACGAGAGGGTAAGCTAACGCTTAGTGAATGCAATAATTATACACATACATATATAACCTACTTACTTGCAATCACATACACAATTACCTCATACACGCTAGCAATTTAAATGACATACCAACGCAAGGTATAACGCTAAATCTCCAAGACCCCAAGCTAGCACAAACAATAGCATATATAACTCGAATAATGTAAAGTGCCACACTACAAACACATAACCATGGTTAACCAATAGTACAAGGAATGGTACTTCAAATTTCCCATCGGTGTTCCCAATAACCGTTAGCGCACAACGAATTATAACACTAACCCCGGAGTGGTATCGATCGCCCGAACTTTAAACCCACCCGTCACGTGTAATGTGGTATCGAACGCTCGAACTTTAAACCCATCCTACATGCCCACACACATACATGACATGGCATCGAACGCCCGAACTTAAACCCATATCATATATTGACCCGATGTGGTATCGACCGCCCGAACTTAAACCCACATCGAATCTCGTACAAGTAAATACATTATATACACACATGTATAATCATTCCACTCACTTTGTCGACTTGGCGAGATTTCCAACAATAACTTGTAACCTTCAAAGCGAGTCACCTAATACAATTAATTCCCAATTAATTCACATAATAAGTTGGACTACCCACCAACTAACCTCACTAGTGCATTTATGACCCCTTTGCACTAGAATCGCACATTAAAGGTCGAGACCCACAACTAATCACTAAAAGCTAGTGACTAAGGTTCTAAGACTTCCATCAACACATAACTAGGGTGTTTTCATACTCAATTTATCCCGCTAGGTCAAACCCACCCATTTGACCCATTTCAAGTCAACCATAAACCCTAGAACCAATTTTACTAGCAACACAAGTGAGCTAGTGAATAACTAACAATTTTAGACTCAATAACACCAATTATTACTTTGAAACCCTAGGTTAGTCATTCTTGAGTCCTCTTGACTCAATCTTACCCAAAATCACCAACAAAAGGTTTTATGTTCATCACTAACCCAAGTTCTAACCCTTAAACAAATCAAATTAAGGAAATCAAGATTAGAACTTACCACCACAACCAAAACATAGCTAGTGAGGAGATGAACAACTTTATAACTCGAGCTAAGACCCGGAACTAGCTCCTTCTTCCTTTACTTGAGGTTTCTCTCACCCAAATGGGTTTCTCTCACTAAAATTGAATTAGAAAGATGAAGGTGGTTGAAAATGGAGTTATGACTCCCAACCCACTGATCTGGTGACCTTATCTCATCCCCTAAGTGAAATTACCACAATGCCCTTCCAAAATATCTGATTAAATGAAAAGAACCCGGCTACAGTGGGAGTGCGCCACGCGTACCCCTAAGTGTGCGCTGAGCGCACTTAGGCCTGAACAGAATCTGATCACTGTTAAATTCCAGAATTATTCCCACGCTTTATGTACTATATTTACACTTATGTACAATAGATATTAGGGTGTTACATATAAGGTAGGCCACGAGATTTCAGTGCTTCAACAGCTTTTCTAAACAGTATAAAAAGTATATGTATAACCGTGGGCACTTGGTAATTAACATAACGTTTATCACCCCCTAAAAGTACACTTGACGAGTGCGTATATTTATGAAGTATTAAACACCCGTTAAATGCTAGCGCTACTAGCCCGAGTGTGGATGTCAAACCCTATGGATCCATATCTAAGATTCGCGTTCACCGGTTCAAAGACCAATGACTAAACGTTGCCGAGCTAAGGGGAAAGTTTATGGCGTTGTATAACCCACACATATATAAAGTTTAAGTACTCGTGCTTAGTATGTAAAACATAAAATGCACATGTATTCTCAGTTTCCAAAATAGTTAAAGTAAAAAAGGGATGCTATAACTCACAGTGGAAAGTAGTAAAAGTCGATACGTGGGAATAGTAAGCAAGTGGTTGGTCCGAAAGGTCCTCAACCTAAGTCAAAAGTTACTAAGTCAGTAAATCGTTCCAAAGGTTTAAAAGTATGTAAATTAGGTCTTAAGTACCATCATCATTCATCATTAAACAAAAAGTGTAAAGTAAGTTTTAAGTCAAGACTAGGGTTGAAATATAGGCTGACTTTGTTCAGTTGCTACGACCTCTTTACAAACTAAAATTGGGTGAGACCAGTGGTCATGGCTCTGTATATGAGTCCCCTAGAGGCTGACCAATTTCCAGAACCAAAATCGTCTTCGTTTGACCGTGGTGACTGTTTAAGTGCGAGTAGGTAAGAAATTTCAGCACAACGTTAATAGGGTGTAGTGACTTTCGGGAGGCCATAGATCCTAAACTGTAACTCGGATTAAGATGAGGTCTAAACAAAAAATTATCTACTCGAACCGAAATAACTGAAAATCAACTTTCCTGCAGCCCAGGTAGTCTGATCAATTCCAGAAACAGTAAGTAAAGGTGTTCCGGTGAGTTCTTAGTGCTTGATGCTCATCACGGTTCTCATCCTTGATGCGTATAGCTTCAAGTGTGAAATGTCCCGTTCATATTGATTATAAATGTTCCATATTAATTGATTTCGTTGCGAGGTTTTGACCTCTATATGATGTTGGGATTTAACAAGTTTCATTATGCTTAAAACATTTAAGAATCAAACTTAGCGGAAGCATGTAAAACCCGATTTAAAACTTGTTATTCTTTAACCAATTAAAGTTAAATCCCAATTAAGATCAAGTTATGAAATATACTTACACACTACAAGCAAGAAAAGAGTTTATACCTACTCCAAGCTTGTTGATTAGTGATGAGGATGATGATGATGAATGGAGCTCCAAAATGTATGAAATCTCAAGTTGCAATACCCCAAGCTAACCCCCAACACCTAGCTTTTGGTTAGGATTTATCTAACACTTGAAATGAGCGTTGAAAAAAAAAAAAAATGAACCCCTTTTGGCTACTCAATGGCCACGGCCAGCAGCAACAATAAATGGAGAATGCAGAATTTTTTCAAGTTACTTTGATGTGTAAATGCATGTGTTGGTGGTCTCCAACAATACCTTGGTTATATGCATTTTGAATACAAGTAACCATGTAAAATTTAAGTCAAAATGGCATGTTTGTGAAGACTCCCATGCCACTTCCATATTAGTTTTATAAAATAAGTTTTATAAAAAAAATAAGATTTTATAAAACCATTTTATAAACTAGCATTTTAATTATGTACATTTTATATAAAACCAATTATATAAAAATGTAACATAACATTATTAATTATTTAACCTATAAATAATTAAATCCATATTATATAAATTATTCCATAATTTATATATATATGTACACATCAAGTAATATTTCAGAAAACCATTTTTCTTAAAGTTCAAGTGTCGCGTATTTGATCAATGATCCAATCGTTAACATCAAATACGAATAAGGTGTCGGTAAGCTTGTTATTGGGTATGACCCGACTTGGATCAAAACATATTAGACACGTTAATTTAATATGTCTCTCGGGCATATGAAATACCTTCAATCTCCCACTTGCACGAGAAACATAAGAAATTAATGCAAGTGATGGATACCTCCTAACAACCGTCCATCACCCCCAATATGTTATGACTTTGTGCCATTCAATAACATCATCCCTTTCGAGTTCCCATTTCGAATATGAATAGGTGAATCTTTCATCACATCCTTTTGTCCTAGATGTCAGGTTAAATCCAAGAGACACGGAGTGATCACTCTCTTCTAGATTTAACTTTATCAGGCCTTAGACATCTGACTCTCAACGAATAAGAGGGACAAATTCCATCTTGACTACATACGTCCTAAATATATACCTTGCATTATACCTGAGCTCTTCCTTATGAACTACCATATTTCAGAATAGCGAAGGAAAGAATCAAGGCACAATACTTAGTAAATATCCGAACCCAATATGTATCTCAGGTCAGAGGATACAATGATATTCGCCTTTACTCAAGATTACGTGTGATCAACCACAAAGGCTCCATTTAGTAAATCTTGAGAGCGGGTCTTCCAATATTTGTATCCCACAAATATCTATGAACCTTGGTTGCAACCTTGCCCCACATTCATCTCGTGAATGTATACCAATCCAAGTTCATAATAGTCTAAACCTCACACTTGTTCCCACAAATGTAATCGACTACGGAATTTAGAATAATTACTTATTCATGGATAAAATATGCAAAATAGGAACATGACTCAAGATTAATAAATTAATACCATAATTATATTAATGAGTTTGAACAAATTCGTTCCGTTACAATACATAAAACAGATCACAACCAATCACTAGAATATCGAAGCCCTAATGCACTAACATGCCCTTGATGTTTTGCACCATGTAAGAGCTTCGTGAGTGGATCCGCTATATTAAGATCTGTATGAACTTTGAGAATACATATCTCTCCCTTTTCAACTTCATCCCTTATGTAGTTGAATCTCCGCTCAATGTGACAGGTCTTTTGGTGAGCACGAGGTTCCTTGATTTGAGCAATCGCACCCTCGTTGTCACAAAAGATCTCAAGAGGGTCCTGAATGGAAGGGACTACTCCTAAGTCGTCGATGAATTTCTTCATCCATGCATCTTCCTGAGCTGCCAATGAGGCGGCAATGTACTCTGATTCTGTAGTGGATAAAGCAACAACATCCTGTTTTGAACTCTTCCAGGAGACCGCACCTCCATTTAATGTGAAGACATAACCGGATTGTGATCGTGAATCATCTAGATCAGTTTGGAAACTTGCGTCCACGTAACCCTTTACTGCGAGTTCTTCTTCACCAGACCCATATATTAGAAACATATCCTTAGTCCTCCTAAGGTATTTCAATATACTTTTAACAGCAATCCAATGACTGTTTCCTGGGTTATTCTGGTATCTACTTGTCAGGCTAAGAGCGCATGACACATCCGGTCTAGTGCATATCATTGCATACATGATTGACCCAATAGCAGATGCGTACAGAACTTTCTTCATTCTCTCTTGTTCATCTTTCGTGGTAGGACACTGAGATGAACTGAGAGGCGTTCCTCTTTGAATAGGTACCAAACCTTTCTTAGAGTTGTCTATCTTGAACCTTTTCAAGATCTTTTCAATGTATGCACTTTGATTCAAACCTATCAGTTTCTTGGATCTATCCCTGTAGATCCCAATTCCCAAAATGTATTGTGCTTCTCCAAGATCCTTAATGGAGAAGCATTTACTTAACTAAGTTTTAACTCCTTGCATTGCCGGAATATCATTCCCAAATAATAATATATCATCCACATATAATACAAGGAACATGATAGTGCTCCCACTAGCTTTCTTGTATACACAAGCTTCATCACCATTTTTAATGAAGCCAAATTTCTTGGCCTCCTCATTAAAACGATGATTCCACATTCTAGATGCTTGTTTCAATCCGTAGATTGACTTCTTTAACTTGCATACCTTTTTAGGATATTTTGGATCAAAAAAACCTTCAGGCTGAACCATATAGACATCTTCCTCAAGATGTCCATTTAGGAAAGCGGTCTTGACATCCATTTGCCATATTTCATAATCATAATGAGCAGCAATGGCAAGTAATATCCTAATAGACTTTAGCATTGCCACAGGCGAAAAAGTTTCATCATAGTCAACCCCTTGAGTTTGAGTGAAACCTTTTGCTATAAGTCTAGCTTTATATGTATCCAAGTTTCCATGTATGTCGGTTTTCATCTTGAAAAGCCATTTACAATCAACTAACGTGGAGCCAGTAGGTTGTACAGCCAGTTCCCAAACTTGGTTGTCATACATGGATTGCATCTCGGCGTTCACGGCTTCCTGCCATTTATCTTTATCAATCCTTGATAAAGCATCTTGGTAGTTTGTTGGTTCATCCAAATCGACCACATAGCAACCATCCATGAGAAACCCATATCTCTCAGGAGGATTACTAATCCTACCAGATCTGCGAACGTCTTGTATACTTTGATCATCTATTTGATCATTCTCAACACTTTCATGTTGAGCGCTAGTGTCAACCAATTGTGTATTATCTACTTGATCTTGAACCTCTTCAAGATCTATCTTCCTTTCACTATTTCCTTCCATTTGGAACTTAGTTTCAAGGAATTCAGCCTTCCGAGCAACAAATACATTCTGCTCAGATGGATCATAGAAATAGTATCCCATATCATCCTTGGGATACCCTATGAAGATACACTTCGTGGATCGAGCATTCAACTTATTAGGGACGTAACGCTTAGGGTAAGCTTCACATCCCCATACCTTTAAGTATGATAGATATGGAGGTTTTCCAAACCACATCTCATGAGGTGTTTGTTCCACTTTCTTGGTTGGGGCATATTTAAAATACGAGCCGTGGAGCATAGACAATAACCCCAAAATGATAGAGGTAATGAGCTTCTAGCCATCATAGATCGAACCATATCCATTAAGGTTCGGTTCCTCCTTTCGGAAACTCCATTTAGTTGGGGTGTTCCAGGAGGAGTGAGTTGCGAGATAATCCCGCAACTTCTAAGATGATCTTGGAAAGCATCGCTTAGGTATTCACCTCCTCTATCGGTATGAAGTACCTTGATTGTCTTATTGAGTTGATTTTGTACTTCATTTTGATACTCTTTGAATGCTTCAAAAGTTTCATCCTTATGTCTTAACAAGTAGACATATCCAAAACGACTGAAGTCATCAATGAAAGTAACGAAGTATCTTTCACCATTCCTAGTTATGGGCTTAAAGGGTCCACATACATTCGAATGTATTAGTCCCAATAAGTCTTTAGCCCTTTCATAGGTCCCTTTGAAAGGTACTTTAGTCATTTTACCTTGTAAACAAGATTCACATACATCAAACGAGTCTAGTTCATTTGATTTTAAAAGTCCATTCTTTTGAAGTGTATGCATTTGATTCTTGTTTATGTGACCAAGGCGACAATGCCATAAATAGGAATCATTCAAATCCCTTTTGAGTTTCTTGGTGTTTGCATGGAACATTGAGCTATTGTATGATGTGTCATCATGAACCAATTCATAAATACCATTCGAAGGCGAAGCCTTAAAATAGAACACATTATCTAAAGAAACATGGATATCATCATTAATGAAATTAAGATTAAAACCATATTGTTTCAAACGGGATACAGAAATAATGTTTCGAGATAAATCGGGTGCATACAAAACATTTTTCAAAATAAGCTCCAAACCACTTGGTAGCTTTAAAACAAAGTCTCCTTGAGCTTTCACTTGCACCATTGCTCTATTTCCCATGAAGAGACTTGCTGTTCCCACATCTTGATCACTTCTTTTGAACCCCTGCAAAGTATTGCAAATATGAGTTCCACATCCTATGTCTAATACCCATGTATTAGAAGAAGTAATACTAAGCTCAATGTATACCATATATACATTACCTGAGGTTTGCCCCACATCCCTCTGTTCTTTCAACTCCTTTAGGTAGACCGGGCAGTTGCGTTTCCAGTGACCCATTTCACCGCAACCGAAGAACGAATCTTCCTTGGGGTTAGCTTTACCGGCAACCTTTTGCTTCTTGTTGTTGTTGGTTGGGGTAACTGAAATGTCCCGTTCTTATTGATTAAAAACGTTCCATATTAATTGATTTCGTTGCGAGGTTTTGACCTCTATATGAGACGTTTTTCAAAGACTGCATTCATTTTTAAAACAAACCATAACCTTTATTTCATAAATAAAGGTTTAAAAAGCTTTACGTAGATTATCAAATAATGATAATCTAAAATATCCTGTTTACACACGACCATTACATAATGGTTTACAATACAAATATGTTACATCGAAATCAGTTTCTTGAATGCAGTTTTTACACAATATCATACAAACATGGACTCCAAATCTTGTCCTTATTTTAGTATGCAACAGCGGAAGCTCTTAATATTCACCTGAGAATAAACATGCTTTAAACGTCAACAAAAATGTTGGTGAGTTATAGGTTTAACCTATATATATCAAATCGTAACAATAGACCACAAGATTTCATATTTCAATACACATCCCATACATAGAGATAAAAATCATTCATATGGTGAACACCTGGTAACCGACAATAACAAGATGCATATATAAGAATATCCCCATCATTCCGGGACACCCTTCGGATATGATATAAATTTCGAAGTACTAAAGCATCTGGTACTTTGGATGGGGTTTGTTAGGCCCAATAGATCTATCTTTAGGATTCGCGTCAATTAGGGTGTCTGTTCCCTAATTCTTAGATTACCAGACTTAATAAAAAGGGGCATATTCGATTTTGATAATTCAACCATAGAATGTAATTTCACGTACTTGTGTCTATTTTGTAAATCATTTATAAAACCTGCATGTATTCTCATCCCAAAAATATTAGATTTTAAAAGTGGGACTATAACTCACTTTCACAGATTTTTACTTCGTCGGGAAGTAAGACTTGGCCACTGTTGATTCACGAACCTATAACAATATATACATATATATTAAAGTATGTTCAAAATATATTTACAACACTTTTAATATATTTTGATGTTTTAAGTTTATTAAGTCAGCTGTCCTCGTTAGTAACCTATAACTAGTTGTCCACAGTTAGATGTACAGAAATAAATCGATAAATATTATCTTGAATCAATCCACGACCCAGTGTATACGTATCTCAGTATTGATCACAACTCAAACTATATATATTTTGGAATCAACCTCAACCCTGTATAGCTAACTCCAACATTCACATATAGAGTGTCTATGGTTGTTCCAAAATATATATAGATGTGTCGACATGATAGGTCGAAACATTGTATACGTGTCTATGGTATCTCAAGATTACATAATATACAATACAAGTTGATTAAGTTATGGTTGGAATAGATTTGTTACCAATTTTCACGTAGCTAAAATGAGAAAAATTATCCAATCTTGTTTTACCCATAACTTCTTCATTTTAAATCCGTTTTGAGTGAATCAAATTGCTATGGTTTCATATTGAAATCTATTTTATGAATCTAAACAAAAAAAGTATAGGTTTCTAGTCGGAAAAATAAGTTACAAGTCATTTTTGTAAAGGTAGTCATTTCAGTCGAAAGAACGACGTCTAGATGACCATTTTAGAAAACATACTTCCACTTTGAGTTTAACCATAATTTTTGGATATAGTTTCATGTTCATAATAAAAATCATTTTCTCAGAATAACAACTTTTAAATCAAAGTTTATCATAGTTTTTAATTAACTAACCCAAAACAGCCCGCGGTGTTACTACGACGGCGTAAATCCGGTTTTACGGTGTTTTTCGTGTTTCCAGGTTTTAAATCATTAAGTTATCATATCATATAGATATAGAACATGTGTTTAGTTGATTTTAAAAGTCAAGTTAGAAGGATTAACTTTTGTTTGCGAACAAGTTTAGAATTAACTAAACTATGTTCTAGTGATTACAAGTTTAAACCTTCGAATAAGATAGCTTTATATGTATGAATCGAATGATGTTATGAACATCATTACTACCTTAAGTTCCTTGGATGAACCTACTGGAAAAGAGAAAAATGGATCTAGCTTCAATGGATCCTTGGATGGCTCAAAGTTCTTGAAGCAAAATCATGACACGAAAACAAGTTCAAGTAAGATCATCACTTGAAATAAGATTGTTATAGTTATAGAAATTGAACCAAAGTTTGAATATGATTATTACCTTGTATTAGAATGATAACCTACTGTAAGAAACAAAGATTTCTTGAGGTTGGATGATCACCTTACAAGATTGGAAGTGAGCTAGCAAACTTGAAAGTATTCTTGATTTTATGAAACTAGAACTTTTGGAATTTATGAAGAACACTTAGAACTTGAAGATAGAACTTGAGAGAGATCAATTAGATGAATAAAATTGAAGAATGAAAGTGTTTGTAGGTGTTTTTGGTCGTTGGTGTATGGATTAGATATAAAGGATATGTAATTTTGTTTTCATGTAAATAAGTCATGAATGATTACTCATATTTTTGTAATTTTATGAGATATTTCATGCTAGTTGCCAAATGATGGTTCCCACATGTGTTAGATGACTCACATGGGCTGCTAAGAGCTGATCATTGGAGTGTATATACCAATAGTACATACATCTAAAAGCTGTGTATTGTACGAGTACGAATACGGGTGCATACGAGTAGAATTGTTGATGAAACTGAACGAGGATGTAATTGTAAGCATTTTTGTTAAGTAGAAGTATTTTGATAAGTGTATTGAAGTCTTTCAAAAGTGTATAAATACATATTAAAACACTACATGTATATACATTTTAACTGAGTCGTTAAGTCATCGTTAGTCGTTACATGTAAGTGTTGTTTTGAAACCTTTAGGTTAACGATCTTGTTAAATGTTGTTAACTCAATGTTTATAATATCAAATGAGATTTTAAATTATTATATTATCATGATATTATCATGTATGAATATCTCTTAATATGATATATATACATTAAATGTCTTTACAACGATAATCGTTACATATATGTCTCGTTTAAAAATCATTAAGTTAGTAGTCTTGTTTTTACATATGTAGTTCATTGTTAATATACTTTATGATATGTTTTCTTATCATAGTATCATGTTAACTATATATATATATCCATATATATGTCATCATATAGTTTTTACAAGTTTTAACGTTCGTGAATCACCGATCAACTTGGGTGGTCAATTGTCTATATGAAACATATTTCAATTAATCAAGTCTTAACAAGTTTGATTGCTTAACATGTTGGAAACATTTAATCATGTAAATATCAATCTCAATTAATATATATAAACATGGAAAAGTTCGGGTCACTACAGTACCTACCCGTTAAATAAATTTCGTCCCGAAATTTTAAGCTGTTGAAGGTGTTGACGAATCTTCTGGAAATAGATGCGGGTATTTCTTCTTCATCTGATCTTCACGCTCCCAGGTGAACTCGGGTCCTCTACGAGCATTCCATCGAACCTTAACAATTGGTATCTTGTTTTGCTTAAGTCTTTTAACCTCACGATCTATTATTTCGACGGGTTCTTCGATGAATTGAAGTTTTTCGTTGATTTGGATTTCATCTAACGGAATAGTGAGATCTTCTTTAGCAAAACATTTCTTTAAATTCGAGACGTGGAAAGTGTTATGTACAGCCGCGAGTTGTTGAGGTAACTCTAGTCGGTAAGCTACTGGTCCAACACGATCAATAATCTTGAATGGTCCAATATACCTTGGATTTAATTTCCCTCGTTTACCAAATCGAACAACGCCTTTCCAAGGTGCAACTTTAAGCATGACCATCTCTCCAATTTCAAATTCTATATCTTTTCTTTTAATGTCAGCGTAGCTCTTTTGTCGACTTTGGGCGGTTTTCAACCGTTGTTGAATTTGGATGATCTTCTCGGTAGTTTCTTGTATAATCTCCGGACCCGTAATCTGTCTATCCCCTACCTCACTCCAACAAATCGGAGACCTGCACTTTCTACCATAAAGTGCTTCAAACGGCGCCATCTCAATGCTTGAATGGTAGCTGTTGTTTTAGGAAAATTCTGCTAACGGTAGATGTCGATCCCAACTGTTTCCGAAATCAATAACACATGCTCGTAGCATGTCTTCAAGCGTTTGTATCGTCCTTTTGCTCTGCCCATCAGTTTGTGGATGATAGGCAGTACTCATGTCTAGACGAGTTCCTAATGCTTGCTGTAATGTCTTCCAGAATCTTGAAATAAATCTGCCATCCCTATCAGAGATAATAGAGATTGGTATTCCATGTCTGGAGACGACTTCCTTCAAATACAGTCGTGCTAACTTCTCCATCTTGTCATCTTGTCTTATTGGTAGGAAGTGTGCTGATTTGGTGAGACGATCAACTATTACCCAAATAGTATCAAAACCACTTGCAGTCCTTGGCAATTTAGTGATGAAATCCATGGTAATGTTTTCCCATTTCCATTCCGGGATTTCGGGTTGTTGAAGTAGACCTGATGGTTTTTGATGCTCAGCTTTGACCTTAGAACACGTCAAACATTCTCCTACGTATTTAGCAACATCGGCTTTCATACCCGGCCACCAAAAATGTTTCTTGAGATCCTTGTACATCTTCCCCGTTCCAGGATGTATTGAGTATCTGGTTTTATGAGCTTCTCTAAGTACCATTTCTCTCATATCTCCAAATTTTGGTACCCAAATCCTTTCAGCCCTATACCGGGTTCCGTCTTCCCGAATATTAAGATGCTTCTCCGATCCTTTGGGTATTTCATCCTTTAAATTTCTCTCTTTTAAAACTCCTTGTTGCGCCTCCTTTATTTGAGTAGTAATGTTATTATGAATCATTATATTCATAGATTTTACTCGAATGGGTTCTCTGTCCTTCCTGCTCAAGGCATCGGCTACCACATTTGCCTTCCCCGGGTGGTAACGAATCTCAAAGTCGTAATCATTCAATAATTCAATCCACCTACGCTGCCTCATATTCAGTTGTTTCTGATTAAATATGTGTTGAAGACTTTTGTGGTCGGTATATATAATACTTTTGACCCCATATAAGTAGTGCCTCCAAGTCTTTAATGCAAAAACAACCGCGCCTAATTCCAAATCATGCGTCGTATAATTTTGTTCGTGAATCTTCAATTGTCTAGACGCATAAGCAATCACCTTCGTTCGTTGCATTAATACACAACCGAGACCTTGCTTTGATGCATCACAATAAATCACAAAATCATCATTCCCTTCAGGCAATGACAATATAGGTGCCGTAGTTAGCTTTTTCTTCAATAACTGAAACGCTTTCTCTTGTTCATCATTCCATTCAAATTTCTTCCCTTTATGCGTTAATGCAGTCAAGGGTTTTGCTATTCTGGAAAAGTCTTGGATGAACCTTCTGTAGTAACCAGCTAGTCCTAAAAACTGGCGTATGTGTTTCGGAGTTTTCGGGGTTTCCCACTTTTCAACAGTTTCTATCTTTGCCGGATCCACCTTAATACCTTCTTTGTTCACTATGTGACCGAGGAATTGAACTTCTTCCAACCAAAATGCACACTTTGAAAACTTAGCGTACAATTCTTCCTTCCTCAATACTTCTAACACCTTTCTCAAATGTTCACCATGTTCTTGGTCATTCTTTGAGTAAATAAGTATGTCATCAATGAAAACAATGACAAACTTGTCAAGGTATGGTCCACACACTCGGTTCATAAGGTCCATGAACACAGCTGGTGCATTAGTTAAACCAAACGGCATGACCATAAACTCGTAATGACCGTAACGTGTTCTGAAAGCAGTCTTTGGAATATCATCTTCTTTCACCCGCATTTGATGATACCCGGAACGTAAGTCAATCTTTGAATAAACAGACGAGCCTTGTAGTTGATCAAATAAGTCGTCGATTCTCGGTAGTGGGTAGCGGTTCTTGATGGTAAGTTTGTTCAACTCTCGGTAGTCGATACACAACCTGAATGTACCATCTTTCTTCTTGACAAACAAAACAGGAGCTCCCCACGGTGATGTGCTTGGTCGAATGAAACCACGCTCTAAAAGTTCTTGTAATTGGCTTTGCAGTTCTTTCATCTCGCTGGGTGCTAGTCTGTAAGGAGCAAGAGCTATTGGTGCAGCTCCTGGTACAAGATCTATTTGAAATTCAACGGATCGATGTGGGGGTAATCCCGGTAATTCTTTCGGAAATACATCGGGAAATTCTTTTGCAATGGGAACATCATTGATGCTCTTTTCTTCAGTTTGTACTTTCTCGACGTGTGCTAGAACAGCATAGCAACCTTTTCTTATTAGTTTTTGTGCCTTCAAATTACTAATAAGATGTAGCTTCGTGTTGCCCTTTTCTCCGTACACCATTAAGGGTTTTCCTTTTTCTCGTATAATGCGAATTGCATTTTTGTAACAAACGATCTCCGCTTTCACTTCTTTCAACCAGTCCATACCGATTATCACATCAAAACTCCCTAACTCTACTGGTATCAAATCAATCTTAAATGTTTCGCTAACCAGTTTAATTTCTCGATTCCGACATATATTATCTGCTGAAATTAATTTACCATTTGCTAATTCGAGTAAAAATTTACTATCCAAAGGCGTCAATGGACAACTTAATTTAGCACAAAAATCTCTACTCATATAGCTTCTATCCGCACCCGAATCAAATAAAACGTAAGCAGATTTATTGTCAATAAGAAACGTACCCGTAACAAGCTCCGGGTCTTCCTGTGCCTCTATCGCATTAATATTGAAAACTCTTCCACGGCCTTGTCCATTCGTGTTCTCCTGGTTCGGGCAATTTCTAATAATGTGGCCTAGTTTTCCACATTTATAACAAACTACATTGGCATAACTTGCTCCGACACTACTTGCTCCGCCATTACTCGTTCCAACACCATTTGTTCCTTTCGTTCTATTAGCCCCTGGTCCGTAGACCTCACACTTCGCCGCGCTATGACCATTTCTTTTACACTTGTTGCAAAATTTGGTGCAGAACCCCGAGTGATTCTTTTCACACCTTTGGCATAGCTGCTTCTGATTGTTGTTGTTGTTGCGGTTATTATTGTTGTTGGGATGATTGTTGTAGTTGCTGTTGTTGTTGTTGTTGTTGTTGTTGTTGTTGTTGTTGTTGTTGGGCAGTTTGTTGTAGTTGCGATTGATGTTGCGATTGTTGGGATAATTGTTGCGATTATTGTTGTAATTACTGTTGTTGTTGTATTGGTGATTCTTATCACCGTTTTCCTCCCACTTTCTTTTGACTTGCTTCACATTGGCCTCTTCAGCAGTCTGTTCTTTAATTCTTTCTTCAATCTGGTTCACTAGTTTGTGAGCCATTCTACATGCCTGTTGTATGGAGGCGGGCTCGTGTGAACTTATATCTTCTTGGATTCTTTCCGGTAATCCTTTCACAAACGCGTCGATCTTCTCTTCCTCATCTTCGAATGCTTCCGGACACAATAGGCACAATTCTGTGAATCGTCTTTCGTACGTGGTAATATCAAATCCTTGGGTTCGTAACCCTCTAAGTTCTGTCTTGAGCTTATTGACCTCGGTTCTGGGACGGTACTTCTCGTTCATCAAGTGCTTGAATGCTGACCACGGTAGTGCGTACGCATCATCTTGTCCCACTTGCTCTAGATAGGTATTCCACCATGTTAACGCAGAACCTATGAAGGTATGCGTAGCGTACTTCACTTTGTCCTCTTCAGTACACTTACTTATGGCAAACACCGATTCAACCTTCTCGGTCCACCGTTTCAATCCGATCGGTCCTTCGGTTCCATCAAATTCCAAAGGTTTGCAGGCAGTGAATTCTTTGTAGGTGCATCCTACACGATTTCCTGTACTGCTAGATCCAAGGTTATTGTTGGTATGTAGCGCAGCCTGTACTGCGGCTATGTTTGAAGCTAGAAAAGTACGGAATTCCTCTTCATTCATATTCGCGGTGTGTCGAGTAGTCGGTGCCATTTCCTTCAAAATAGTTAAATGGAACAAGTTAATCATACAGAATATTAAGAGTAGTTAATAGTATTTCGTAGCATAATATGAACTCATTTATAAAAGCTTTTTCTTCATATTAGCGTTTTATAAGTTTAAATTTGGGTAGTACCTACCCGTTAAGTTCATACTTAGTAGCTAATATACAATTCAACTACTACAATTCTATATGAAAAACTGATTGTAATAATATTTCGCGTTCAAACTTTTATACAATATTTTATAAACTTACAATACCGCTTATTTTACATAAAGCATGAAATATAGCACACAATAACTTTGATACAAGATAGTTGTGAAGACAATTCTAGCTAGTACACAAGTCGTTCGGCAAAGGCAATAAAGACACGTAATTCATACGTCCAGAAACAAGTCATGCATTCTGGTTTTACTAGGACTACTTCCCATCCTTGGTCTTGTGCAACATAACCGTTATGGCCGTTGATAAGACAGCGTGTTGTAACGTCATCAAAGGGACGAGGGTTACGTAATGTCCAACAGTCCCGTAATAATCTAAAAACCTCATTTCTTACCCCAATTACCGACTCCGTCACTTGTGGAAACGTTTTGTTTAATAGTTGTAGCCCGATGTTCTTGTTCTCACTTTGGTGAGAAGCGAACATTACTAATCCGTAAGCATAACATGCTTCTTTATGTTGCATGTTAGCCGCTTTTTCTAAATCACGAAGTCCAATATTCGGATATATTGAGTCAAAATAATTTCTTAACCCGTTGCGTAAAATAGCATTTGGGTTCCCCGCAATATATGCGTCAAAGTAAACACATCGTAACTTATGGGTTTCCCAATGTGATATCCCCCATCTTTCAAACGAAAGTCTCTTATAAACCAAGACATTCTTGGAACGTTCTTCGAATGTCTTACAAACTGATCTCGCCTTAAATAGTTGTGCCGAAGAATTCTGGCCGACTCTAGACAAGATTTCATCAATCATGTCTCCGGGTAGGTCTCTTAAAATATTGGGTTGTCTATCCATTTTGTGTTTTTAAACTGTAAAATAGACAAGAGTTAGTTTCATAAAAAAATACTTATTAATACAAGCAATTTTTACATATATCATAAAGCATAAGAACACTATATTACATATATTACACCACACGAATACAACTATCTTATTCCGACTCGCTCGTTTCTTCTTCTTCGGTTTTGGTTCGTTTTGCCAAGTTTCTAGGGATATATGATGTTCCCCTAATACGAGCCGTCGTTGTCCACATTGGTTTAGAAAAACCTGGTGGTTTAGAGGTTCCCGGGTCATTGTTACAACTTAAGGACTTCGGGGGTTGACGATACATATAAAGTTCATCGGGGTTGGAATTAGATTTCTCTATTTTTATGCCCTTTCCCTTATTATTTTCTTTTTCCTTTTTAAATTCAGTTGGGGTAATTTCTATAACATCATCGGAATTCTCGTCGGAATCCGATTCATCGGAGAATTGGTAATCCTCCCAATATTTTGCTTCCTTGGCGGAAACACCATTGACCATAATTAACTTTGGTCGGTTGGTTGAGGATTTTCTTTTACTTAACCGTTTTATTATTTCCCCCACCGGTTCTATTTCTTCATCCGGTTCCGATTCTTCTTCCGGTTCCGATTCTTCTTCCGGTTCCGACTCTTCTTCCGGTTCCTCTTCGGGAACTTGTGAATCAGTCCACAAATCATTCCAATTTACATTTGACTCTTCATTATTATTAGGTGAGTCAATGGGACTTGTTCTAGAGGTAGACATCTATCACATAATATCAAACACGTTAAGAGATTAATATATCACATAATATTCATATGTTAAAAATATATAGTTTCCAACAAAAATGTTAAGCAATCATTTTTAAAGAAAACACGGTCGAAGTCCAGACTCACTAATGCATCCTAACAAACTCGATAAGACACACTAATGCAAATTTTCTGGTTCTCTAAGACCAACGCTCGGATACCAACTGAAATGTCCCGTTCTTATTGATTAAAAACGTTCCATATTAATTGATTTCGTTGCGAGGTTTTGACCTCTATATGAGACGTTTTTCAAAGACTGCATTCATTTTTAAAACAAACCATAACCTTTATTTCATAAATAAAGGTTTAAAAAGCTTTATGTAGATTATCAAATAATGATAATCTAAAATATCCTGTTTACACACGACCATTACATAATGGTTTACAATACAAATATGTTACATCGAAATCAGTTTCTTGAATGCAGTTTTTACACAATATCATACAAACATGGACTCCAAATCTTGTCCTTATTTTAGTATGCAACAGCGGAAGCTCTTAATATTCACCTGAGAATAAACATGCTTTAAACGTCAACAAAAATGTTGGTGAGTTATAGGTTTAACCTATATATATCAAATCGTAACAATAGACCACAAGATTTCATATTTCAATACACATCCCATACATAGAGATAAAAATCATTCATATGGTGAACACCTGGTAACCGACAATAACAAGATGCATATATAAGAATATCCCCATCATTCCGGGACACCCTTCGGATATGATATAAATTTCGAAGTACTAAAGCATCCGGTACTTTGGATGGGGTTTGTTAGGCCCAATAGATCTATCTTTAGGATTCGCGTCAATTAGGGTGTCTGTTCCCTAATTCTTAGATTACCAGACTTAATAAAAAGGGGCATATTCGATTTTGATAATTCAAACATAGAATGTAATTTCACGTACTTGTGTCTATTTTGTAAATCATTTATAAAACCTGCATGTATTCTCATCCCAAAAATATTAGATTTTAAAAGTGGGACTATAACTCACTTTCACAGATTTTTACTTCGTTGGGAAGTAAGACTTGGCCACTGTTGATTCACGAACCTATAACAATATATACATATATATTAAAGTATGTTCAAAATATATTTACAACACTTTTAATATATTTTGATGTTTTAAGTTTATTAAGTCAGCTGTCCTCGTTAGTAACCTATAACTAGTTGTCCACAGTTAGATGTACAGAAATAAATCGATAAATATTATCTTGAATCAATCCACGACCCAGTGTATACGTATCTCAGTATTGATCACAACTCAAACTATATATATTTTGGAATCAACCTCAACCCTGTATAGCTAACTCCAACATTCACATATAGAGTGTCTATGGTTGTTCCAAAATATATATAGATGTGTCGACATGATAGGTCGAAACATTGTATACGTGTCTATGGTATCTCAAGATTACATAATATACAATACAAGTTGATTAAGTTATGGTTGGAATAGATTTGTTACCAATTTTCACGTAGCTAAAATGAGAAAAATTATCCAATCTTGTTTTACCCATAACTTCTTCATTTTAAATCCGTTTTGAGTGAATCAAATTGCTATGGTTTCATATTGAAATCTATTTTATGAATCTAAACAAAAAAAGTATAGGTTTCTAGTCGGAAAAATAAGTTACAAGTCGTTTTTGTAAAGGTAGTCATTTCAGTCGAAAGAACGACGTCTAGATGACCATTTTAGAAAACATACTTCCACTTTGAGTTTAACCATAATTTTTGGATATAGTTTCATGTTCATAATAAAAATCATTTTCTCAGAATAACAACTTTTAAATCAAAGTTTATCATAGTTTTTAATTAACTAACCCAAAACAGCCCGCGGTGTTACTACGACGGCGTAAATCCGGTTTTACGGTGTTTTTCGTGTTTCCAGGTTTTAAATCATTAAGTTATCATATCATATAGATATAGAACATGTGTTTAGTTGATTTTAAAAGTCAAGTTAGAAGGATTAACTTTTGTTTGCGAACAAGTTTAGAATTAACTAAACTATGTTCTAGTGATTACAAGTTTAAACCTTCGAATAAGATAGCTTTATATGTATGAATCGAATGATGTTATGAACATCATTACTACCTTAAGTTCCTTGGATGAACCTACTGGAAAAGAGAAAAATGGATCTAGCTTCAATGGATCCTTGGATGGCTCAAAGTTCTTGAAGCAAAATCATGACACGAAAACAAGTTCAAGTAAGATCATCAGTTGAAATAAGATTGTTATAGTTATAGAAATTGAACCAAAGTTTGAATATGATTATTACCTTGTATTAGAATGATAACCTACTGTAAGAAACAAAGATTTCTTGAGGTTGGATGATCACCTTACAAGATTGGAAGTGAGCTAGCAAACTTGAAAGTATTCTTGATTTTATGAAACTAGAACTTTTGGAATTTATGAAGAACACTTAGAACTTGAAGATAGAACTTGAGAGAGATCAATTAGATGAAGAAAATTGAAGAATGAAAGTGTTTGTAGGTGTTTTTGGTCGTTGGTGTATGGATTAGATATAAAGGATATGTAATTTTGTTTTCATGTAAATAAGTCATGAATGATTACTCATATTTTTGTAATTTTATGAGATATTTCATGCTAGTTGCCAAATGATGGTTCCCACATGTGTTAGGTGACTCACATGGGCTGCTAAGAGCTGATCATTGGAGTGTATATACCAATAGTACATACATCTAAAAGCTGTGTATTGTACGAGTACGAATACGGGTGCATACGAGTAGAATTGTTGATGAAACTGAACGAGGATGTAATTGTAAGCATTTTTGTTAAGTAGAAGTATTTTGATAAGTGTATTGAAGTCTTTCAAAAGTGTATAAATACATATTAAAACACTACATGTATATACATTTTAACTGAGTCGTTAAGTCATCGTTAGTCGTTACATGTAAGTGTTGTTTTGAAACCTTTAGGTTAACGATCTTGTTAAATGTTGTTAACTCAATGTTTATAATATCAAATGAGATTTTAAATTATTATATTATCATGATATTATCATGTATGAATATCTCTTAATATGATATATATACATTAAATGTCTTTACAACGATAATCGTTACATATATGTCTCGTTTAAAAATCATTAAGTTAGTAGTCTTGTTTTTACATATGTAGTTCATTGTTAATATACTTTATGATATGTTTTCTTATCATAGTATCATGTTAACTATATATATATATCCATATATATGTCATCATATAGTTTTTACAAGTTTTAACGTTCGTGAATCACCGATCAACTTGGGTGGTCAATTGTCTATATGAAACATATTTCAATTAATCAAGTCTTAACAAGTTTGATTGCTTAACATGTTGGAAACATTTAATCATGTAAATATCAATCTCAATTAATATATATAAACATGGAAAAGTTCGGGTCACTACAGTAACCATCTTCCCCTTTCCCTTGCCCTTGCCTTGGTAGGCGGGTCCTTTCCTCTTAGCCACCTTTGGCTTAGAAGTGTTATTGGTTTTGGACCCGCCTTCATTGATCATGAACATGGGTGAAGCCCTTTTACCCATGCTCGCTTCGGCCGTCTTAAGCATGGCATGTAATTCGCCAATGCTCTTATCCCAACCATTCATATTGTAATTCATTACAAATGTGTCAAACCTTTTTGACAATGAGTTGAGAATAAGGTTCGTGGCTAATTCATTAGACACGTTGCAATTTAAACAGTTCGCTCGATCAATAAGGCTTTTCATCTTAAGGACATAAGATGAAACGGATTGGGAGTCGTCCATCCGACATGCATGAAGCGCTCGGACCGTTTCAAAGCGCTCGACACAAGCTTGTTGAAGGAACATCTCCTTCAATTGTGTGATCATGTCATATGCACTATGATGCTCGAAGTCCTTTTGGAGTTCGGGTACCATAGTCCCAAGCATGAGGCAAGAAACTTGCAATGAATCGGTGCAATATTTCTCCCAATAGGCCATGCCTTCCGTATCATCCTCGTCCGGTTGATCGGGAATGGGGTCTTCCAACACATACGCCCTATCCTCTAGTTTGAGGACAATTCTTAGATTGTGAAACCAATCCATGAAGTTCGTATGGTTGAGTTTTTCCTTTTCGAGGATTGACCTCAACGATAGGTTATTAAAGTTTATTGGTGCGTTTGGGATGTTGTTGTTATTGGCGGCCATCTACAAAATTTAACAAAGTTGTTTAAGTATCAATTTTAATTTAACAATCAATACCCTTTAAATCCAATTGATATTTATTAAATTTTAGAATCCAACGGTAAACCAAATTTCGGTTAGGAAACCTTTATCCCGTCATTTGATTTAGCTAGGTAGTCATTATTTAACAATTGCAATCCTTTTGCAACTTCTAAGTTATGAGATCATGCAATCATTTTACATGGCATATTTATCCCATCAACGCCTATTTGTTCCTCATGCTTCGGTGACCCTAAGTTCATGATTCCCAAATCAAGTCGTCCTACTTGTGCTAATGTGTAAATTCAACATACAAGTAGTTAGGTGACCTTTATCCCACAAGCATGCGAAATTCACCTTAATCATATTAGTTTGCTCATAACGGTTAGGTGACCTTTATCCCATTATGAGTTCCCTAATATTTTTAAGTGTCACAAAAAAGGATGGCATTTAACTTGTTTACCTTGTTAATAAGGGATTTTAAGTTTTCATTAATTCTAGTTTGAGAAAACTTTTACACCAAACACCAACATGCATTTAGCGTATGGTTTATTTGAAAATCCATTTTTCATGTTGTGTAATAAAGCCAATTCATTACATTGATATAAACCATTTTATATGTGTTTCAATAACCAATTATTATAATCCTTTTAGTGTTCTTAATAACCATTTATTAATGTCCTTTTGCCATTTCAATTTAACCATTTAAATTGTCATTTTGCATGTTGTTAAAATGTCTAATAGATATTAGGGTGTTACATGTAAGGTAGGCCACGAGATTTCAGTGCTTCAACAGCGTTTCAAAATAGTATGAAAAGTATATGTATAACCGTGGGCACTTGGTAATTAACTTAACGTTTATCACCCCCTAAAAGTACACTTGACGAGTGCGTATGTTTATGAAGTATTAAACACCCATTAAATGCTAGCGCTACTAGCCCGAGTGGGGATGTCAAACCCTATGGATCCATATCTAAGATTCGCGTTCACCGGTTCAAAGACCAATGACTAAACGTTACCGAGCTAAGGGGAAAGTTTATGCCGTTGTATAACCCACACATATATAAAGTTTAAGTACTCGTGCCTAGTATGTAAAACATAAAATGCGCATGTATTCTCAGTTCCCAAAATAGTTAAAGTAAAAAGGGATGCTATAACTCACAGTGGAAAGTAGTAAAAGTCGATACGCGGGAATAGTAAGCAAGTGGTTGGTCCGAAAGGTCCTCAACCTAAGTAAAAAGTTACTAAGTCAGTAAATCGTTCCAAAGGTTTAAAAGTATGTAAATTAGGTCTTAAGTACCATCATCATTCATCATTAAACAAAAAGTGTAAAGTAAGTTTTAAGTCAAGACTAGGGTTGAAATATAGGCTGACTTCGTTCAGTCGCTACGACCTCTATACAAGCTGAAATTGGGTGAGACCAGTGGTCATGGCTCCGTATATGAGTTCCCTAGAGGCTGACCAATTTTCAGAACCAAAATCATCTTTGTTTGAACGTGGTGACTGTTTAAATGCGAGTAGGTCAGAAATTTCAGCACAACGTTAATAGGGTGTAGTGACTTTCGGGAGGCCATAGATCCTAAACCGTAACTCGGATTAAGATGAGGTCTAAACAAAAAATTATCTAATCGAACCGAACTAACTGATGCTCATCACGGTAAGTAAATGTGTTCCGGTGGGTTCTTGGTGCTTGATGCTCATCACGGTTCTCATCCTTGATGCGTATAGCTTCAAGTGTGAAATGTCCCGTTCATATTGATTATAAACGTTCCATATTAATTGATTTAGTTGCGAGGTTTTGACCTCTATATGATGTTGGGATTTAACAAGTTTCATTATGCTTAAAACATTTAAGAATCAAACTTAGCGGAAGCATGTAAAACCCGATTTAAAACTTGTTAATCTTTAACCAATTAAAGTTAAATCCCAATTAAGATCAAGTTATGAAATATACTTACAAACTACAAGAAAGAAAAGAGTTTATACCTACTCCAAGCTTATTGATTAGTGATGAGGATGATGATGATGAATGGAGCTCCAAAATGTATGAAACCTCAAGTTGTAATACCCCAAGCTAACCCCCAACACCTAGCTTTTGGTTAGGATTTATCTAATACTTGAAATGAGCCTTGAAAAAAAATAAAATGGAGAATGCAGAATTTTTTTCAAGTTACTTTGATGTGTAAATGCATGTGTTGGTGGTCTCCAACAATACCTTGGTTATATGCATTTTGAATACAAGTAGCCAAGTAAAAGGAAAGTCAAAATGGCATGCTTGTGAAGACTCCCATGCCACTTCCATATTAGTTTTATAAAATAAGTTTTATAAAAAAAATAAGATTTTATAAAACCATTTTATAAACTAGCATTTTAATTATGTACATTTTATATAAAACCAATTATATAAAAATGTAACATAACATTATTAATTATTTAACCTATAAATAATTAAATCCATATTATATAAATTATTCCATAATTTATATATATGTACACATCAAGTAATATTTCAGAAAACCATTTTTCTTAAAGTTCAAGTGTCGCGTATTTGATCAATGATCCAATCGTTAACATCAAATACGAATAAGGTGTCGGTGAAAGGACCCGTCCTAATCCATCCGGACAGAGTCCATATTGATTATAAACGATTCACAACAGTTGATTACATCGCGAGGTATTTGACCTCTATATGATACATTTTACAAACATTGCATTCGTTTTTGAAAAGACAATCTTTCATTACAACGAAAGTTGACGGCATGCATACCATTTTATAATATACCTAACTATAACTGTTTAAATAATAATCTTGATGATCTCAACGACTCGAATGCAACATCTTTTGAAATATGTCATGAATGACTCCAAGTGATATCTTTAAAATGAGCAAATGCACAGCGGAAGGTTTCTTTCATACCTGAGAATAAACATTCTTTCAAGTGTCAACCAAAAGGTTGGTGAGTTCATTAGTTTATCATAAATAATCATTTCATAACTTTTAATAGACCACAAGATTTCATATTTCCATTTCTCATAAACATACGTCCCATACATAGAGACAAAATAATCATTCATATGGATTGAACACCTGGTAACCGACATTCACAATATGCATATAAGAATATCCCCATCATTCCGGGATCCTCCTTCGGACATGATATAAATTTCGAAGTACTAAAGCATCCGGTACTTTGGATGGGGCTTGTTGGGCCCGATAGATCTATCTTTAGAGTTCGCGTCAATTAGGGTTTCTGTTCCCTAATTCTTAGATTACCAGACTATATAAAAAGGGCATATTCGATTAGATAATCCAACCATAGAATGTAGTTTCGATCACTTGTGTCCATTTCGTACAACATTTATAAAAGCAGCGCATGCATTCTCAGTCCCAAAAATATATATTGCGAAAGCATTTAAAAAAAGGATTAATGAAACTCACGCATATAAATATTGTAAAACAGTTAATAAAGTATTTGCATGTATTCGCAGTTCAAAATGTATTTCAAAAGCATTTAATAAAGAAGTTGTAAAAATAGCGCATGTATTCTCAGTCCCAAAAATATAAAGAGTAAAAGGGAGCAAATGAAACTCACGCTTATAAATATTGTAAAATAGTTATTAAAACATTGCATGTATTCTCAGCCCAAAAATATATATAAAAAGGGAATAATGAAACTCACGCATATAAATATTGTAAAACAGTTAATAAAGCATTTGCATGTATTCTCAGCCCAAAAACGTAAAGAGTAAAAGGGAGTAAATGAAACTCACCATACTGTATTTTGTAGTAAAAATACATATAACATCTATGAACAAGTGTAAGTTAGCCCTCGGATTCACGAACCTATATCATTTGTATATCTATTAACACCAAATAGAAATCGAACAAATTTATATATTTTATTATTAATAATATACTTGTTATTTTAATAAATTATATGTTTCATAGAAATATAGTTATATCATATGTATTAAGTGTATTTTCATATCAAGTTATTTGTTATCATAATACTAAACTAATAATAATAATGTTAAAAATAATATTAAAATGTTGTTAATACTAATAATCATATCAATAATACTGATAATAACACTAGTTCTAAAAATGCGACTCTTATTAATAATGTTATTATAATTATTTTCCTAACCAAATATGTATATCTTCTCAATCATAATCCTTGCATAATCAAATTAAATAAATGAAATATAATCTTCATATCATTATGTTTATAATAATATCCATAGTTATATTTATCAAGTTTTTGATTAGTAATAATAACAATAATAATAATAATAATAATAACAATAACAATAATAATAATAATAATAATAATAATAATAATAATAATAATAATAATAATAATAATAATAATAATAATAATAATAATAATAATAATAATAATAATAATAATAATAATAATAATAATAATAATAATAATAATAATAATAATAATAATAATAATAATAATAATAATAATAATAATGAAATTAGAAAGAAAAGAATGTATACCCTTTAATAAAATCGTTCTAAAAAAAAAATGTCCACAAACAGGCTTGAACCCGAGACCACACTTTCAACCTTCAAGTACCCAAGCCACTCCTCTAACCCTTGTTTTTCTTATCTAATACATAACAGGTATATATATATATCGCGTTTTCTGTTTACTTCATCATCATAGATGGTATCTCTCGTAGCAGTCCAGCAGGAAAAATCGAGTTGGGTCGGCCCAACAGAACAGCCCAACAACACACTTTGAATTTCGGTCCATTAATTGAAGCAATATGCTACGGCCCGCCAGAATAATCAAATTGACGTAGGGTTAAAGGGTAGTTAACTGTCGGCCATAAGGGAAAGAAGATAAGTAGCAGCCACGTTCTTCATCATCAATACCACACACATATCATCAAAATTATTCTCTCGTTTAAGTATCATCAATTTCATCATTATCGTTTTTGTTCATCTCGTTCTTCATTATTTCGTTCCAACACAGTATCAACTGCAGTTTATTGGTGTGTTCGATGGATTGGTTTTATGGCAACAAAACAGGAACAAGAATACAGCAGTAGTTGCGACAGTAGCAGCAATGGAGAGAAGAGGGATGCTAGTGTTTTGGACAGGAAGGAAGAAAGAAGAAAAGAAGTAGAAAAAAAGAAAAAAAATACATAAATAAAAGTAACAGATGCAGCAACACATCGTGGGTTTAGGATTTGGTGTTGTTTTGATAATGGTAGAGATCGATTGTGGGGGGTTTTTGAATGAACAAGAGACAGTAACCAACAACAAAATAATACCATCGTTGTTATCTTCACAGTGGTGGTTTGATGGTGATTATACCGAATCCATTGTAGCCGTTGATGATGGTGAAAGAAGTGGAACCAGTGGCGGTTTACCATGGTGATTGTGTTGTCATTGAAACAGAAACGATTACAGCAGCAAATAATAAGTGTAGCATGGTTCATGATGGTTTTCATAGTGAGTGGTGATAGTTCAAACAGAGATGGCAAATAGTTTGAGGATGGTGGGCGTGGATATGGTTCAAGGAAATCAGAAACGGTTAAGAATGGTGGTGATGATACTCACGGTGGTGAACGATAGTTGTTTGTGATTTGATAAAAGTGGTAGTAGGTTGAATGTGTTAATATCCTTGAAAGATTCGTTTGTTTATTAGCAAGTTGGATCGACAGGAAATCAAATCATTTAGTATAGAATTAAATAAAATAAGAAAAAGTTTATAAAGGTGAAAGAGATGGCAAACTGAATTTGGATATTACTGCTACTGGATTCGTTCTAGTACAGATTTTTTTGTTGAAAGAAAAACAGAATCCAAATATACCAATATCTGTATTTATTTATTATATATTTACTATTAATACTAATAGATAGATATATTAATATTTAATAATAATAATATTATTATTATTATTATTATTAATGGTAATGATAGTAATAATAACCCTAAATGATAATTTTAGTAATGACCTTAATGATAATAAAAATAGTAATAATAATAATAATATCATCAATAAATATAATAAATTATATACTACAAATACAATCAATAATTTTAATAACACTGATATAATAATAATAATACTAATTATAGTAATACAAATGATAATAATCATATTTGTAAAAATCAATAATATAACAATAAAATTCATATCTATAGATTATATATACATATTTAAATTAGTATTAATACTAATGATACTATAATAGTTTGTACATCTCCAATTTCATATTTGTATCATAATTGTATTAATATTGATATTTATTTTGATAATAATGAAAGTATCTATAATATATATATATATATATATATTCATGTAATATTTAATAATCATAATATATAACCTTTATACATTTATATATATATATATATATATATATATATATATATATATATATATATATATATATATATATATATATATATATATATATATTACAAAATATATATAATCATCAATTATTCATAAAAATTATATTCATATAAATATATATGTCTATTTTAACAGTACTTTAATTATTCTATATATTACATTTTTAATGTTAATGATTAAATTTGTATTTTATTATTTCACATTATTATATATATACACATCTTCAATTTATATATATATACATATATAATTTTACAACAATGATTCGTGAATCGTCGGGCATAGTCAAAGGGTAGTTGATTACATGAATATAATTTCAAAAATTTTAAGACTCAACATTACAGACTTTGCTTATCGTCTCGAATTCATATTAAGATTAAGTTTAAATTTGGTCGGAAATTCCCGGGTCATCACAGTACCTACCCGTTAAAGAAATTTCGTCCCGAAATTTGAGTGAGGGCGTCATGGCTAACAATAAATATGTTTTCCTTACGAATTTGAGCTGATAAATAGAGTTTTATCATTTTCAAATAATACAGATAAAATAATTCGATTATTCGAAGAGCACGAGTGAAGCTATCTTAAAATAGTGAAATGAGATAATAATGTTTCATCATATCCTTTGACGTAGGTATGATGGATTCCCGGAGTTTAAGGGATTTAAAGAAAATCTTCGAAATCTAAAAGATTTGATTCTTCGGCGAGTAAAGAAAATAAGATCTCTATAATTAAATACGGTGATCTGCCTCGATTACTATATCTGATATTTCTATTATAAATTAAACTCTTCCGTTCCATTATATCTCACCATTCCCATACTTTCTTCCTTAGTTCATACATCTAAAAAATTGTGAAAATGCTTAATCCCGTTCTAATCCTTGTTATTTTCCTAATTATCATTTCTGTCATCCTTCTTTTCAATCTTCCACCAGAAGAATCTGTTCACTTCTACTATTACCTTGGGGTGATACTATTCTTAATTATACCGTGTTTTTATATTGCTATTCGTATTAATATCCACGGTTTGTAATCTCCGTTTTGTTATTCGGCTTTATATTTCCTCTTATATTTTGGAGCTTTGTCCCTTCGTTTCTTCTTCTTGCGATTGAGCATCGCTTGTAATGGTTCAGAATTCGCATATATAAACTTCAGAATGAACATTGTTAATGTTCTAAGAAGGAAATCGTAATGGCATGATTTGATTTGTCGAATTACCAGAATCACAATTATATGTTCAGAAGTTAATTTGAATGAAAGAGTTATGTAACATGGCACATGATGACGTTATGATCTGTGAATCATCACATTCCATTAGAAACTCAGCATGACTTACTGTAATATAATCACGTTGATCAAGTGCCATTATATTATATTAACTCATGCATCAGTTTCCAACATTACTTCAATAACATTCATATTTTAAGCCCGAAAGTTTACAGAATATAGAAAACAATTTCTATATGATGTAATACTGATAGCACGAAGAGATTAATAATTTCATATAAGAATAGTTATAAAAATATATCTCCATAAATATGGAGGATATTTATAATGAAAGATACGATAATATCTCGGAATATCTAAGATCAGCGGATGATAGAAACTATTGTCCGCAAGGTTTGGAGTAAGGAGTAAGATATTCACTAAAGACTTTAGCAGACATTGAATCATTTGGATTCTTTGAAGTCAAACTTATTCTTTGTGATTTGTCCACGGCTTTATTCATAGTTTCGCATAATCTGTTTTTCGGTACTAAATTTTCTATTGAATGTTTCCAATATAATGATACACAGAAAGCACAAGAAGGTATATAATTTCGGACGAGAATATTTATGAAAATATCCTCAGAAATATCGAAGATATTTATGATGATATTTTGGAATTTCTAAGTGCGATGGTTGATGAAGAAATATTTTTCCACAAGATTTTAACATGAGTACAGAGCTAGATATTCGTTGAAGGTTTCACCGGATCCAGAATTACCTGGTTTCTTTGAATATATGGTATGGTCCTTGTATTTGGCCTTGGTCTCCTTCATGGTTTGCTCAATCTGTTTTTCAGTACCAAATTTTCTATCGAGCGTTCCTAACACTCCTTTCCTTATCATCAACTTTTGGCCGTTTAGACCATCTACAATTTTTCTATTTCCTCTGCATTTAATGCTACGATATCTGAATCATCGGTTATCAATCCGAGGTGGTTTCAGGAAAATTGTGTTTTTAGATGATTAAACGCTGATGGTAATATGGTGAAATATAAAAGGTTCTCCGGGAATGATAAAAGAGCATACATATAATCAAGGTGATAATAAGGTTGTTTCGAACGAAAAGTCGAAGTTGTCTTGTTGGACCTGTGACAAAATTGGCTAATTTGGAAAGGAATTGCAAAATTATTTTCGGTGATAACAACGCCAAAGGATCTAGCACAGGTACGTGTTAAACGTTTATATAGGTTCTGAGAATTTTTCAGGTGCATAACTATATGCGTAGATCTTTTCTTCCGTAGATGGAGTGCGGTTGATTCATCCTCTCGATTGAGGTGTTTTCAAGAATCATGAAAGGTTTGAACGCTGATTGTAATCGTCAAGATACAAATGAAATTTAAGATGAAATCAAGTGGCAAACTTGAAGTATTGTTTAGTTTCATATGTTATAATCAATATTTTAATTCATTTTACTTGTTCACTGTTTGTAGTCCTCAGTTGATTAGTCCACAGTTAGCTAGGAACAGTTAGTTAGGATTTTGTTAGCGTGGATTCTTAACAGACTTTCTCATAGTTAATTTGTTTGTTTCTACAAATTTTTATTTTGTCCAATGTTTTCTCCATTATGCCACTTGTTGAATTCTGATAAATCAAAATCCCAATATGAAATTGAATGAAAAGGGTTATTCTGCAGTGAACGGATACGTATATCGGTGGTTGTAAATAGGATAGTAAATGACTGTTGAATTAGATTTGAAAGAATATACAGTGTACTTATTAATGTGAAATCTAAATATTCCCCGGGTATTACCTACCCGTTAAAATATTTTCACCATTAACAGTTTGTTCGATAAAAATTTTAATTACAATCTTTATAAAAATATATATACATATATATTTTCTTCAGATATAATCATGAATTTAATGAGTTAAGGTGATATTAATCTCATTTGATTTACCATTAGAACAAGAATATATAATCTCTAAAACATTAGAGATTACATAATCGCCATGTCGAATGAAAATAAAATAGATAGAACGATACGTAGAACGATGATTATACTCGAGGTACAGAATGAGATGTCGAAGCTGGTGATGCGGATGTTGTTGGTGGTGGTACTAATGCTGTTGGTGCTAAGGTTGGTGATGTTACTGGTGTTGGTGATACTGCTGGTGCTTGCAAATTGTGTACCATGCTCTCTAAAGTTAACACTCGAGCTCGGAGTTCTTTAACTTCTTCTACTAACCCTGGTTGGTTATCAGTGTGAGGTAGAGATCGGATATCTTCTCTAGTTCCGTTAATGGTAGTCTCAAGACGAAAAATTCTGGCAAAAAGGGTATAAACGGTGTTGCGAACAGGTTCGCCGGTGAGCGGGTCGAGTACCCCAAGGTTAGGTGGTAGATTCGGTTCATGATATGGAGTACCTTCTTCCCTTCTCCATAGGGTGAGTATGTCACGAACCCACCCCCATTTTCTCCAGTAATCACGGTAGTTGATTGGTTGTTGTGCTCCCGTCACGCTGTCTTCGGAGTCAGAGGAACTTGGTCGATTCGTAGAGGCCATCTTACGCGATCATAGAAAAGATTTTTTTTTTTTTGTATGAAGAGTTTAGTAACAACAATTGGTAATTGGATGTATTCTCCATGCATAATATGCATAGATATATATAGTACCAGGATCCCTTAAATTACGGAGAAATTTACGAGAGATAACAGGAAAGGTCTACAGTAACATATACGCTAAGATATGAATTGCCAGATACGCTAAGATATGAATTTTGTCTTTACACTATTCATGCAGTCAATGCAGTAAAACGTGTCTAGACTAAGAATAATGAGCAGGTAATTTTCTAAGGATGATAACAGATGATTTCCGACAAAAACGATAAGCAAAACTTTTGACATGCAGACACGGTCGAAGTCCAGACTCACTAATGCATCCTAACGACTTATCAGTTAGACACACTAATGCAGACCTGGTTCACTGAGACCACCGCTCTGATACCAACTGAAAGGACCCGTCCTAATCCATCCGGACAGAGTCCATATTGATTATAAATGATTCACAACAGTTGATTACATCGCGAGGTATTTGACCTCTATATGATACATTTTACAAACATTGCATTCGTTTTTGAAAAGACAATCTTTCATTACAACGAAAGTTGACGGCATGCATACCATTTTATAATATATCTAACTATAACTGATTAAATAATAATCTTGATGATCTCAACGACTCGAATGCAACATCTTTTGAAATATGTCATGAATGACTCCAAGTGTATCCTTTAAAATGAGCAAATGCACAGCGGAAGGTTTCTTTCATACCTGAGAATAAACATGCTTTCAAGTGTCAACCAAAAGGTTGGTGAGTTCATTAGTTTATCATAAATAATCATTTCATAACTTTTAATAGACCACAAGATTTCATATTTCCATTTCTCATAAACATACGTCCCATACATAGAGACAAAATAATCATTCATATGGATTGAACACCTGGTAACCGACATTCACAATATGCATATAAGAATATCCCCATCATTCCGGGATCCTCCTTCGGACATGATATAAATTTCGAAGTACTAAAACATCCGGTACTTTGGATGGGGCTTGTTGGGCCCGATAGATCTATCTTTAGAGTTCGCGTCAATTAGGGTTTCTGTTCCCTAATTCTTAGATTACCAGACTATATAAAAAGGGCATATTCGATTAGATAATCCAACCATAGAATGTAGTTTCGATCACTTGTGTCCATTTCGTACAACATTTATAAAAGCAGCGCATGCATTCTCAGTCCCAAAAATATATATTGCGAAAGCATTTAAAAAAAGGATTAATGAAACTCACGCATATAAATATTGTAAAACAGTTAATAAAGCATTTGCATGTATTCGCAGTTCAAAATGTATTTCAAAAGCATTTAATAAAGCAGTTGTAAAAATAGCGCATGTATTCTCAGTCCCAAAAATATAAAGAGTAAAAGGGAGCAAATGAAACTCACGCTTATAAATATTGTAAAATAGTTATTAAAACATTGCATGTATTCTCAGCCCAAAAATATATATAAAAATGGAATAATGAAACTCACGCATATAAATATTGTAAAACAGTTAATAAAGCATTGGCATGTATTCTCAGCCCAAAAACGTAAAGAGTAAAAGGGAGTAAATGAAACTCACCATACTGTATTTTGTAGTAAAAATACATATAACATCTATGAACAAGTGTAAGTTTGGCCTCGGATTCACGAACCTATATCATTTGTATATCTATTAACACCAAATAGAAATCGAACAAATTTATATATTTTATTATTAATAATATACTTGTTATTTTAATAAATTATATGTTTCATAGAAATATAGTTATATCATATGTATTAAGTATATTTTCATATCAAGTTATTTGTTATCATAATACTAAACTAATAATAATAATGTTAAAAATAATATTAAAATGTTGTTAATACTAATAATCATATCAATAATACTGATAATAACACTAGTTCTAAAAATGCGACTCTTATTAATAATGTTATTATAATTATTTTCCTAACCAAATATGTATATCTTCTCAATCATAATCCTTGCATAATCAAATTAAATAAATGAAATATAATCTTCATATCATTATGTTTATAATAATATCCATAGTTATATTTATCAAGTTTTTGATTAGTAATAATAACAATAATAATAATAATAATAATAATAATAATAATAATAATAATAATAATAATAATAATAATAATAATAATAATAATAATAATAATAATAATAATAATAATAATAATAATAATAATAATAATAATAATAATAATAATAATAATAATAATGAAATTAGAAAGAAAAGAATGTATACCCTTTAAGAAAATCGTTCTAAAAAAAAAATGTCCACAAACAGGCTTGAACCCGAGACCACACTTTCAACCTTCAAGTACCCAAGCCACTCCTCTAACCCTTGTTTTTCTTATCTAATACATAACAGGTATATATATATATCGCGTTTTCTGTTTACTTCATCATCATAGATGGTATCTCTCGTAGCAGTCCAGCAGGAAAAATCGAGTTGGGTCGGCCCAACAGAACAGCCCAACAACACACTTTGAATTTCGGTCCATTAATTGAAGCAATATGCTACGGCCCACCAGAATAATCAAATTGACGTAGGGTTAAAGGGTAGTTAACTGTCGGCCATAAGGGAAAGAAGATAAGTAGCAGCCACGTTCTTCATCATCAATACCACACACGTATCATCAAAATTATTCTCTCGTTTAAGTATCATCAATTTCATCATTATCATTTTTGTTCATCTCGTTCTTCATTATTTCGTTCCAACACAGTATCAACTGCAGTTTATTGGTGTGTTCGATGGATTGGTTTTATGGCAACAAAACAGGAACAAGAATACAGCAGTAGTTGCGACAGCAGCAGCAATGGAGAGAAGAGGGTTCGCTAGTGTTTTGGACAGGAAGGAAGAAAGAAGAAAAGAAGTAGAAAAAAAGAAAAAAATACATAAATAAAAGTAACAGATGCAGCAACACATCATGGGTTTAGGATTTGGTGTTGTTTTGATAATGGTAGAGATCGATTGTGGGGGGTTTTTGAATGAACAAGAAACAGTAACCAACAACAAAATAATACCATCGTTGTTATCTTCACAGTGGTGGTTTGATGGTGATTATACCGAATCCATTGTAGCTGTTGATGATGGTGAAAGAAGTGGAACCAGTGGCGGTTTACCATGGTGATTGTGTTGTCATTGAAACAGAAACGATTACAGCAGCAAATAATAAGTGTAGCATGGTTCATGGTGGTTTTCATAATGAGTGGTGATAGTTCAAACAGAGATGGCAAATAGTTTGAGGATGGTGGGCGTGGATATGGTTCAAGGAAATCAAAAACGGTTAAGAATGGTGGTGATGATACTCACGGTGGTGAACGATAGTTGTTTGTGATTTGATAAAAGTGGTAGTAGATTGAATGTGTTAATATCCTTGAAAGATTCGTTTGTTTATTAGCAAGTTGGATCGACAGGAAATCAAATCATTTAGTACAGAATTAAATAAAATAAGAAAAAGTTTATAAAGGTGAAAGAGATGGCAAACTGAATTTGGATATTACTGCTACTGGATTCGTTCTAGTACAGATTTTTTTGTTGAAAGAAAAACAGAATCCAAATATACCAATATCTGTATTTATTTATTATATATTTACTATTAATACTAATAGATAGATATATTAATATTTAATAATAATAATAATATTATTATTATTAATAATGGTAATGATAGTAATAATAACCCTAAATGATAATTTTAGTAATGACCTTAATGATAATAAAAATAGTAATAATAATAATAATATCATCAATAAATATAATAAATTATATACTACAAATACAATCAATAATTTTAATAACACTGATATAATAATAATAATACTAATTATAGTAATACAAATGATAATAATCATATTTGTAAAAATCAATAATATAACAATAAAATTCATATCTATAGATTATATATACATATTTAAATTAGTATTAATACTAATGATACTATAATAGTTTGTACATCTCCAATTTCATATTTATATCATAATTGTATTAATATTGATATTTATTTTGATAATAATGAAAGTATCTATAATATATATATATTCATGTAATATTTAATAATCATAATATATAACCTTTATACATTTATTTATATATATATATATATATATATATATATATATATATATATATATATATATATATATATATATATATATTACAAAATATATATAATCATCAATTATTCATAAAAATTATATTCATATAAATATATATGTCTATTTTAACAGTAATTTAATTATTCTATATATTACATTTTTAATGTTAATGATTAAATTTGTATTTTATTATTTCACATTATTATATATATACACATCTTCAATTTATATATATATACATATATAATTTTACAACAATGATTCGTGAATCGTCGGGCATAGTCAAAGGGTAGTTGATTACATGAATATAATTTCAAAAATTTTAAGACTCAACATTACAGACTTTGCTTATCGTCTCGAATTCATATTAAGATTAAGTTTAAATTTGGTCGGAAATTCCCGGGTCATCACAGTCGGTAAGCTTGTTATTGGGTATGACCCAACTTGGATTAAAACATATTAGCCACGTTAATTTAATATGTCTCTCGAGCATATGAAATACCTTCATATGAGACGTTTTTCAAAGACTGCATTCATTTTTAAAACAACCATAACCTTTATTTTATCAATAAAGGTTTTAAAAACATTACGTAGATTATCAAATAATAATAATCTAAAATATACTGTTTACACATGACCATTACATAATGGTTTACAATAGAAATAAATATTACATCGACATATGTTTCTTGAATACAGTTTTTACACAATATCATACAAACATGGACTCCAAATCTTGTCCTTATTTTAGTATGCAACAGCAGAAGCTCTTAGTATTCACCTGAGAATAAACATGCTTTAAACGTCAACAAAAATGTTGGTGAGTTATAGGTTTAGCCTATATATATCAAATCGTAACAATAGACCACAAGATTTCAAATTTCAATACACATCCCATACATAGAGATAAAAATCATTCATATGGTGAACACCTGGTAACCGACATTAACAAGATGCATATATAAGAATATCCCCATCATTCTGGGACACCCTTCGGATATGATATAAATTTCGAAGTACTAAAGCATCTGGTACTTTGGATGGGGTTTGTTAGGCCCAATAGATCTATCTTTAGGATTCGCGTCAATTAGGGTGTCTGTTCCCTAATTCTTAGATTACCAGACTTAATAAAAAGGGGCATATTCGATTTCGATAATTCAACCATAGAATGTAGTTTCACGTACTTGTGTCTATTTTGTAAATCATTTATAAAACCTGCATGTATTCTCATCCCAAAAATATTAGATTTTAAAAGTGGGACTATAACTCACTTTCACATATATTTCCTTCCTCGGAAATAAGACTTGGCCACGGATCGATTCACGAACCTATACAAATATGTACATATATATCAAAGTATGATCAAAATATAATTACAACCATTTTTATTATGTTTTAAAGAATTGAGTGTATTAAGTCAGCTGTCCTCGTTAGTAACCTAGTCTAGTTGTCCACAGTTAGATGTACAGTAATAAATCGATATATATTATCTTGAATCAATCCACGACCCAGTGTATACACGTCTTAGGCTAGATCACAACTCAAAGTATATATATTTTTGGAATCAACCTCAACCCTGTATAGCTAACTCCAACATTGCTGCATATAGAGTGTCTATGGTTGTGCCAAATAATATATATACATGGGTCAATATGATATGTCAAAACATTTGCATACGTGTCTATGGTATCCCAAGATTACATAATATATTAGAATACATGTATAATACAATATAAGTTAGCTAGGATATGATTTGTATAGATTTGTTAAACATTTCCCGTAGCTAAAAAGATCAAAAATATCCAATCTTGTTTTACCCATAACTTCTTCATTTTAAATCCGTTTTGAGTGGATCAAATTGCTATGGTTTCATATTGAACTATAATTTAAGAATCCAAACAGAAAAAGTATATGTTTATAGTCGGAAATTTAAGTTACATGTCAATTACTAAAGAGGTAGTCATTTCCGTCAAAAGAACGACATCTTGATGACCATTTTGAAAAACTTACTTTCACTTTGAGTTTAACCAAAATTTTTGGATACAGTTTCATGTTCATATGAAAAATCATTTTCCCAGAAGAACAACTTTTAAATCAAAGTTTATCATAGTTTTTAATTATCCAAACCAAAACAGCCCCCGGTTTCACTATTACGGCGTATATCCGATTTTATGGTGTTCATCGTGTTTCCAGGTCTTAAATCATTAAGTTAGAATATCATATAGATATAGAACATGTGTTTAGTTGATTTTAAAAGTCAATTTAGAAGGATTAACTTTTGTTTGCGAACAAGTTTAGAATTAACTAAACTATGTTCTAGTGATTACAAGTTTAAACCTTCGAATAAGATAGCTTTATATGTATGAATCGAATGATGTTATGAATATCATTACTACCTCAATTTTTCTGGATAAAACTACTGGAAATGAGAAAAATGGATCTAGCTTCAAAGGATCCTTGGATGGCTTGAAAGTTCTTGAAGCAGAATCATGACACAAAAACAGTTCAAGTAAGATTTTCACTCGAAATAAGATTGTTATAGTTGTAGAAATTGAATCAAAGTTTGAATATGAATATTACCTTGAATTAGAAAGATAACTTACTGTAAATAACAAAGGTTCCTTGATCTTAGATGATTACTTGGAATGGATTAGAAAGCTTGGAAGTAGACTTGCAAACTTGGAAGTATTCTTGATTTTTATGAAACTATACTTATGGAATTTCTGAAGAACACTTAGAACTTGAAGATGGAACTTGAGAGAGATCAATTAGATGAAGAAAATTGAAGAATGAAAGTGTTTGTAGGTGTTTTTGGTCGTTGGTATATGGATTAGATATAAAGAATATGTAATTTTGTTTTCATGTAAATAAGTCATGAATGATTACTAATATTTTTGTAATTTTATGAGATATTTCATGCTAGTTGCCAAATGATGGTTCCCACATGTGTTATGTGACTCACATGGGCTGCTAAGATCTGATCATTGGAGTGTATATACCAATAGTACATACATCTAAAAGCTGTGTATTGTACGAGTATGAATACGGGTGCATACGAGTAGCATTGTTGATGAAACTGAACGAGGATGTAATTGTAAGCATTTTTGTTAAGTAGAAGTACTTTGATATATGTCTTGAAATCTTTCAAAAGTGTAAGAATACATATCAAAACACAACATGTATATACATTCTAATGGAGTCGTTAAGTCTTCGTTAGTCGTTACATGTAAGTGTTGTTTTGAAACCTTTAAGTTAACGATCTCAATTAATGTTGTTAACCCAATGTTTATTATATCAAATGAGATGTTAAATTATTGTATTATCATGATATTATGATGTATGAATATCTCTTAATATGATACGTACATTAAAATATCATTACAAGGATAATCGTTACATATAAGTCTCGTTTCGTAATTCTTGAGTTTGTAGTCTTGTTTTTACATATGTAGTTCATTATTAACACACTTAATGATATATTTAAATATCATTTTATCATGTTAAATATAGTGTATCAATATCTTAATATTATACATATGTATTTAGTAGACGTTATCATAATGATAATCGTTATATATATCATTTCGAGTTTCTTAACTTAGTAATCTCATTTCTTATATATATCACACATTGTTAATATACTTAGTGAGATACTTACTCATCATAATCTCATGTCAACCATATATATATATATATATATATATATATATATATATATATATGTCTATATATACCACAACATGTAGTTTTTACAATTTTGTAACATTCGTGAATCGCCGGTCAACTTGGGTGATCAATTGTCTATATGAAACTTATTTCATTTAATCAAGTCTTAACAAGTTTGATTGCTTAACACATTGGAAATATTTAGTCAGGTAAATATCAATCTTAATTAATATATATAAACATGGAAAAGTTCGGGTCACTACAGTACCTACCCGTTAAATAAATTTCATCCCGAAATTTTAAGCTGTTGAAGGTGTTGACGAATCTTCTGGAAATAGATGCGGGTATTTCTTCTTCAGCTGATCTTCATGCTCCCAGGTGAACTCGGGTCCTCTACGAGTATTCCAACGAACCATAACAATCGGTATCTTGTTTTGCTTAAGTCTCTTAACCTCACGATCCATTATTTCGACGGGTTCTTCAATGAATTGAAGTTTTTCATTGATTTGGATTTCGTCCAACTGAATAGTGAGATCTTCTTTAGCAAAACATTTCTTCAAATTCGAGACATGGAAAGTGTTATGTACAGCTGCGAGTTGTTGAGGTAGCTCCAGTTGGTAAGGTACTGGTCCGACACGATCTATAATCTTGAATGGTCCAATGTACCTTAGATTTAGTTTCCCCCGTTTATCAAATCGAACAACGCCTTTCCAAGGTGAAACCTTAAGCATGACCATTTCTCCAATTTCAAACTCTATATCTTTTCTTTTACTGTCCGCGTAGCTCTTTTATCGACACTGGGCGATTTTCAATCGTTGTTGAATTTGGATGATTTTCTCGGTAGTTTCTTGTATTGTCTCCGGACCCGTAATCTGTCTATCCCCCACTTCATTCCAACAAATTAGAGACCTGCACTTTCTACCATAAAGTGCCTCAAACGGCGCCATCTCAATACTAGAATGATAACTGTTATTGTAGGAAAATTCTGCTAACGGTAGGTGTCGATCCCAACTGTTTTCGAAATCAATAACACATGCTCGTAGCATGTCTTCAAGCGTTTGTATTGTCCTTTCACTCTGCCCATCAGTTTGTGGATGATATGCAGTACTCATGTCTAGACGAGTCCCCAATGCTTGTTGCAACGTCTGCCAGAACCTTGAAACAAATCTACCATCCCTATCAGAGATAATAGAGACGGGTATTCCATGTCTGGAGACAACCTCCTTCAAATACAATCGCGCCAACTTCTCCATTTTGTCATCTTCTCTCATTGGCAGGAAGTGTGCTGACTTGGTGAGACGATCAACTATTACCCAAATAGTATCATAACCACTTGCAGTCCTTGGCAATTTAGTAATGAAATCCATAGTAATGTTTTCCCATTTCCATTCCGGGATTTCAGGTTGTTGCAGTAGACCTGATGATTTCTGATGTTCAGCTTTGACCTTAGAACACGTCAAACATTCTCCTACATATTTAGCAATATCGGCTTTCATACCCGGCCACCAAAAGTTTTTTTTTGAGATCTTTATACATCTTCTCCGCTCCGGGATGTATTGAATATCTGGTTTTATGTTCTTCTTTAAGTACCATTTCTCTCACATCTCCAAACCTTGGTACCCAAATTCTATCAGCCCTATATCGGGTTCTGTCTTCCCGAATATTAAGATGTTTCTCTGATCCTTTGGGTATCTCATTCTTCAACTTTCCTTCTTTTACAACCCCCTGTTGCGCCTCCTTTATTTGAGTAGTAAGGTTAGTACGAATAATTATATTCATAGCTTTTACCCGTATAGGTTCTCTGTCCTTTCTACTCAAAGCGTCGGCTACCACATTCGCCTTCCCCGGGTGGTATCGAATCTCAAAATCATAATCATTCAACAGTTCAATCCACCTGCGTTGTCTCATATTCAGTTGCTTCTGATTAAATATATGTTGGAGACTTTTGTGGTCGGTATATATAATACTTTTGACCCCATATAAATAATGCCTCCAAGTCTTTAATGCAAAAACAACAGCACCCAATTCCAAATTGTGAGTTGTATAATTTTGCTCGTGAATCTTCAATTGTCTAGATGCATAAGCAATCATCTTCGTTCGTTGCATTAATACACAATCGAGACCTTGCTTTGATGCATCACAATAAATCACAAAATCATCATTCCCTTCAGGCAATGATAATATAGGTGCCGTAGTTAGCTTTTTCTTCAATAACTGAAACGCCTTCTATTGTTCATCCTTCCATTTAAATTTCTTCCCTTTATGCGTTAATGCAGTCAAGGGTTTTGCTATTTTGGAGAAATCTTGGATGAATCTTCTGTAGTAACCAGCCAATCCTAAAAATTGACGTATATGCTTCGGAGTTTTTGGGGTTTCCCACTTTTCAACGGTTTCGATCTTTGCCAGGTCCACCTGGATACCTTCTTTGTTCACTATGTGACCGAGGAATTGAACTTCTTCCAACCAAAATGCACACTTTGAAAACTTAGCGTACAGTTTTTCTTTCCTCAGTACTTCTAGCACTTTTCTCAAATGTTCTTCGTGCTCTTGATCATTCTTTGAGTAAATAAGTATGTCATCGATGAAAACAATGACAAACTTGTCAAGAAATGGCCCACACACTCGGTTCATAAGGTCCATGAACACAGCTGGTGTGTTAGTCAATCCAAACGGCATAACCATAAACTCGTAATGACCATAACGCGTCCTAAAAGCAGTTTTTGGAATATCATCCTCCTTTACTCGCATTTGATGATATCCAGAACGTAAATCGATTTTCGAATAAACCGACGAGCCTTGTAGTTGATCAAATAAGTCGTCAATTCTCGGCAGTGGATAACGGTTTTTGATGGTAAGTTTATTCAACTCTCTGTAGTCAATACACAACCTAAATGTACCATCCTTCTTCTTGACAAACAAAACAGGAGCTCCCCATGGTGATGTGCTTGGTCAAATGAAACCACGTTCTAATAGTTCTTGCAGTTAGCTTTGCAGTTCTTTCATCTCGCTGGGTTCGAGTCTGTAAGGAGCACGAGCTATTGGTGCAGCTCCTGGTACAAGATCTATTTGAAATTTAACAGATCGATGTGGAGGTAGTCCCGGTAATTCTTTCAGAAATACATCGGGAAATTCTTTTGCGATGGGAACATCATTAATGCTCTTTTCTTCAGTTTGTACTTTCTCGACGTGTGCTAGAATAGCATAGCAACCTTTTCTTATTAGTTTTTGTGCCTTCAAATTACTAATAAGATGTAGCTTCGTGTTCCCCTTTTCTCTGTACACCATTAAGGGTTCTCCTTCTTCTCGTACAATGCGAATTGCATTTTTGTAACATACGATCTCTGCTTTCATCTCCTTCAGCCAGTCCATGCCAACTATTACATCAAAACTCCCTAACTCTACTGGTATCAAATCAATCTTAAATATTTCGCTACCCAGTTTAATTTCTCGATTTCGGCATATATAATCTGCTGAAATTAATTTACCGTTTGCTAATTCGAGTAAAAATTTACTATCCAACGGCGTCAATGGACAATTTAATTTAGCACAAAAATCTCTACTCATATAGCTTATATCTGCACCCGAATCAAATAAAACGTAAGCAGATTTATTGTCAATAAGAAACGTACCCGTAACAAGCTCTGGGTCTTCCTGTGCATCTGCTGCATTAATATTGAAAACTCTTTCGCAGCCTTGTCCATTCGTGTTCTCCTGGTTAGGGCAATTTCTAATAATGTGGCCCGGTTTTCCACATTTATAACAAACTACATTGGCATAACTTGCTCTGACACTACTTGCTCCGCCATTACTCGTTCCGACACCATTTGTTCCTTTCGTTCTATTAACCCCTGGTCCGTAGACCTCACACTTCGCCGCGCTATGACCATTTCTTTTACACTTGTTGCAAAATTTGGTGCAGAACCCTGAGTGATACTTTTCACACCTTTGGTATAGCTGCTTCTGATTGTTGTTGTTATTGCGGTTGTTATTGTTGTTGGGATGATTGTTGTAGTTGTTGTTGTGGTTGTTGTGCCGTTTGTTGTAGTTGCGATTGATGTTGCGATTGTTGGGATAGTTGTTGTTGTTTTGATGAATCTTATCACCGTTTTCCTCCCACTTTCTTTTGACTAGCTTCACGTTGGCCTCTTCGGCCGCCTGTTCTTTAATTCTTCCCTCAATCTAGTTCACTAGTTTGTGAGCCATTCTACATGCCTTTTGTATGGAGGCAGGCTTGTGTGAACTTATATCTTCTTGGATTCTCTCCGGTAACCCTTTCACAAACGCGTCGATCTTCTCTTCCTTATCTTCGAACGCTCTCGGACACAATAGGCACAATTCTGTGAATCGTCTTTCGTACGAAGTAATATCGAATCCCTGTGTTCGTAACCCTCTAAGTTCTGACTTGAGCTTATTAACCTCGGTTCTGGGACGGTACTTCTCGTTCATCAAGTGCTTGAATGCTGACCACGGTAACGCGTAAGCAGCATCTTGTCCCACTTGCTCTAGATAGGTATTCAACCATGTTAACACAATACCTGTGAAGGTATACATAGCGTACTTCACTTTGTCTCTTTCAGCACACTTACTTATGGCAAACACCGATTCAACTTTCTCGGTCCACTGTTTCAATCAGATTGGTCCTTCGATCCCATCAAATTATGAAGGTTTGCAGGCAGTGAATTCCTTGTAGGAGCATGCTACACGATTTCTTACGCCGTTAGCTGTATTGCTAGATTCAGAGTTATTGTTGGTATGTAGCGCGGCCTGTACTGCGGCTATGTTTGAAGCAAGAAAGGCACGAAATTCCTCTTCGCTCATATTCAAGGTGTGTCGAGTAGTCGGTGCCATTTCCTTCAAAATAGTCAAATGAAACAAATTAATCATACAGAATATTAAGAGTAGTCAATAGTATCTCATAGCATAATATGAACTCATTTATAAAAGCTTTTTCTTCATATTAGCATTTTATAAGTTTAAATTCTGGTACTACCTACCCGTTAAGTTCATACTTAGTAGCTAATATACAATTCAACTACTAAAATTGCATATGAAAAAACTGATTATAATAATATATCACATACAAATATTCTTCAAACTTACAACTTCACTATATTACATATAACATGAAATATAGTACACTATGATACAGGACAGTTTTGAAGATAAATCTAGTTAATACGCAAGTTGTTCAGCAAAGGAAATAAAGACACGTAATTCATAAGTCCAGAAACAAGTCATGCATTCTGTTTTTACTAAGACGACTTCCCATCCTTGGTCTTGTGAAAAATAACCGTTATGACCATTGGATAGGCAGCATGTTGTAATGTCATCAAAAGGACGAGGGTTTCGTAATGTCAAACAGCCCCGTAATAATCTAAAAACCTTGTTTCTCACCCCAACTACTGAATCCGTCACTTGTGAGAAAGTTTTATTTAAAAGCTGCAATCCGATGTTCTTTTTCTCACTTTGGTAAGAAGCGAACATCACTAACCCGTAAGCATAGCATGCTTCTTTATGTTGCATGTTAGAAGCTCTTTCTAATTCACGAAATCTTATGTTGGGATATGTTGAGTCAAAATAGGTTCTTAACCCGTAGCGTAAAATTGCATTTAGGTTCCCCGCATTTAACGCTTTAAAGAAAACACCGCGTAACTTAAAGTCTCCCCAATGTGATATACCCCACCTATCAAAGGAAAGCCTTTTATAAACTAAGGCATTTCTGGAAAGTCTTTCAAATGTTTGACAAGTTAATTTCGCCATAACTAAATGTGCTGATGAATTCTGACCGACTCTAGACAAGATTTCCTCAATCATATCCTCTGGTAGGTCTTCTAAAATATTCGGTTGTCTACCCTTAACGTCCATTTTATTTTTATACTGTAAAATAGACAAGGATTAGATTCCAAATAACAAACAATACAAGCAATTTTTACATAGAACATAAAAGTACAAGCACACTACAATACATTTATTACACAACATGCTTACACCCCTCTAATCTGAATCACTAGTTTCTTCTTCTTCGGACTTGGTTCTTTTTCCTAATCTTCTAGGGATATATGATGTTCCTCTAATACGAGTCGTCATTTTCCACATTGGTTTAGAAAAACCTGGTGATTTAGAGGTTCCCGGGTTATTGTCACGATATTGAAAATACGGGTGTTGACGGTACATATAAAGTTCATCGGGGTCGGAATCAGATTTCTCTATTTTGATGCCTTTTCCCTTATTATTTTCTTTTGCCTCATTAAATTGGGTTGGGGTAATTTCTATAACATCATCAGAATCCTCATCAGGATCCGATTCATCGGAAAATTGGTAATTTTCCCAATATTTTGCTTCCCTAGCGGAAACACCATTGACCATTATTAACTTTGGTCCATTGGTTGAGGATTTTCTTTTATTTGACCGGTTTTCTGTGGTTCCTACTATTCCCCCCTCCAGAACCTCTTCTTCTTCCGGTTCCTCTTCTTCTGGTTCCTCTTCTTCCGGTTCCTCTTCTTCCGGTTTCGTTTCCTCTTCTTTCGGTTCTTCGGGAACTTGTGAATCTTGCCAATATATATTCGACTCTTCGTTATTATTAGGTGAGTCAATGGGATTTGTGCTAGAGGTAGACATCTATCACACAATATCAAACATGTTAAGAGATTAATATATCACATAATATTTACATGTTAATAATATATAGTTCCCAACAAAAATGTTACGCAATCATTTTTAAAGAAAACACGGTCGAAGTCCAGACTCATTAATGCATCCTAACAAACTCGATAAGACACACTAATGCAAATTTTCTGGTTCTCTAAGACCAACGCTCTGTTACCAACTGAAATGTCCCGTTCATATTGATTATAAACGTTCCATATTAATTGATTTCGTTGCGAGGTTTTGACCTCTATATGAGACGTTTTTCAAAGATTGCATTCATTTTTAAAACAACCATAACCTTTATTTTATCAATAAAGGTTTTAAAAACATTACGTAGATTATCAAATAATGATAATCTAAAATATACTGTTTACACACGACCACTACATAATGGTTTACAATAGAAATATATTACATCGACATATGTTTCTTGAATGCAGTTTTTATACAATATCATACAAACATGGACTCCAAATCTTGTCCTTATTTTAGTATGTAACAGCGGAAGCTCTTAGTATTCACCTAAGAATAAACATGCTTTAAACATCAACAAAAATATTGGTGAGTTATAGGTTTAACCTATATATATCAAATCGTAATAATAGACCACAAGATTTCATATTTCAATACATATCCCATACATAGAGATAAAAATGATTCATATGGTGAACACCTAGTAACCGACATTAACAAGATGCATATATAAGAATATCCCCATTATTCCGGGACACCCTTCGGATATGATATAAATTTCGAAGTACTAAAGCATCTGGTACTTTAGATGGGGTTTGTTAGGCCCAATAGATCTATCTTCAGGATTCGCGTCAATTAGGGTGTATGTTCCCTAATTCTTAGATTACCAGACTTAATAAAAAGGGGCATATTCGATTTCGATAATTCAACCATAGAATGTAGTTTCACGTACTTGTGTCTATTTTGTAAATCATTTATAAAACCTGCATGTATTCTCATCTCAAAAATATTAGATTTTAAAAGTGGGACTATAACTCACTTTCACAGATATTTCCTTCCTCGAAAATAAGACTTGGCCACGGATCGATTCACGAACCTATACAAATATGTACATATATATCAAAGTATGATCAAAATATAATTACAATCATTTTTATTATGTTTTAAAGATTTGAGTGTATTAAGTCAGATGTCCTCGTTAGTAACCTACAACTAGTTGTCCACAGTTAGATGTACAGTAATAAATTTATATATATTATCTTGAATCAATCCACGACCCAGTGTATACACATCTCAGGCTAGATCACAACTCAAAGTATATATATTTTTGAAATCAACCTCAACCCTGTATAGCTAACTCCAACATTACTGCATATAGAGTGTCTATGGTTGTTCCAAATAATATATATACATTGGTCGATATGATATGTCAAAACATTTACATACGTGTCTATGGTATCCCAAGATTATATAATATATTAGAATACATGTATAATACAATATAAGTTAGCTAGGATATGATTTGTATAGATTTGTTAAACATTTCCCGTAGCTAAAAAGATCAAAAATATCCAATCTTGTTTTACCCATAACTTCTTCATTTTAAATCCGTTTTGAGTGAATCAAATTGCTATGATTTCATATTGAACAATAATTTAAGAATCCAAACAGAAAAAGTATATGTTTATAGTCAAAAATTTAAGTTACATGTCAATTACTAAAGAGGTAGTCATTTCCGTCGAAAGAACGACATCTTGATGACCATTTTGAAAAACATACTTTCACATTGAGTTTAACCAAAATTTTTGGATATAGTTTCATGTTCATATGAAAAATCATTTTCCCAGAAGAACAACTTCTAAATCAAAGTTTATCATAGTTTTTAATTATCCAAACCATAACAGCCCCCGGTTTCACTACGACGGCGTATATCCGATTTTATGGTGTTCATCGTGTTTCCAGGTTTTAAATCATTAAGTTAGCATATCATATAGATATAGAACATGTGTTTAGTTGATTTTAAAAGTCAAGTTATAAGGATTAACTTTTGTTTGCGAACAAGTTTATAATTAACTAAACTATGTTCTAGTGATTACAAGCTTAAACCTTCGAATAAGATAGCCTTATATGTATGAATCGAATGATGTTATGAACATCATTACCACCTCAAGTTTTCTGGATAAAACTACTGGAAATGAGAAAAATAGATCTAGCTTCAAAGGATCCTTGGATGGCTTGAAAGTTCTTGAAGCAGAATCATGACACGAAAACAGTTCAAGTAAGATTTTTACTCGAAATAAGATTGTTATAGTTGTAGAAATTGAATCAAAGTTTGAATATGAATATTACCTTGAATTAGAAAGATAACTTACTGTAAATAACAAAGGTTCCTTGATCTTAGATGATTACTTGGAATGGATTAGAAAGCTTGGAAGTAGACTTGCAAACTTGGAAGTATTCTTGATTTTTATGAAACTATACTTATGGAATTTATGAAGAACACTTAGAACATGAAGATGGAACTTGAGAGAGATTAATTAGATGAAGAAAATTGAAGAATGAAAGTGTTTGTAGGTGTTTTTAGTCGTTGGTATATGGATTAGATATAAAGGGTATGTAATTTTTTTTTCATGTAAATAAGTCATGAATGATTACTAATTTTTTTGTAATTTTATGAGATATTTCATGCTAGTTGCCAAATGATGGTTCCCACATGTGTTAGGTGACTCACATGGGCTGCTAAGAGCTGATCATTGGAGTGTATATACCAATAGTACATACATCTAAAAGCTGTGTATTGTACGAGTACGAATACGGGTGCATACGAGTAGAATTGTTGATGAAACTGAACGAGAATGTAATTGTAAGCATTTTTGTTAAGTAGAAGTACTTTGATATGTATCTTGAAGTCTTTCAAAAGTGTAAGAATACATATCAAAACACAACATGTATATACATTCTAATGGAGTCGTTAAGTCTTCGTTAGTCGTTACATGTAAGTGTTGTTTTGAAACCTTTAAGTTAACGATCTCAATTAATGTTGTTAACCCAATGTTTATTATATCAAATGATATGTTAAATTATTATATTATCATGATATTATGATGTATAAATATCTCTTAATATGATACATACATTAAAATATCGTTACAACGATAATCGTTACATATAAGTCTCGTTTCGTAATTCTTGAGTTAGTAGTCTTGTTTTTACATATGTAGTTCATTATTAACACACTTAATGATATATTTAAATATCATTTTATCATGTTAAATATAGTGTATCAATATCTTAATATGATACATATTTATTTAGTAGACGTTATCATAACGATAATCGTTATATATATATATATATATCATTTCGAGTTTCTTAACTTAGTAATCTCATTTCTTATGTATATCACACATTGTTAATATACTTAGTGAGATACTTACTCATCATAATCTCATGTCAACCATATATATGTCTATATATACCACAACATGTAGTGTTTACAATTTTGTAACGTTCGTGAATCGCCGGTCAACTTGGGTGATCAATTGTCTATATGAAACTTATTTCATTTAATCAAGTCTTAACAAGTTTAATTGCTTAACACGTTGGAAACATTTAGTCAAGTAAATATCAATCTCAATTAATATATATAAACATGGAAAAGTTCGGGTCACTACAAAGTGTACAACTCGTTGATGGGTTTGCATCATCTTAACCAAGGTTTGACCATCATAACACTAGTGTAAGTCTAAGATATGTAGCACAATTCACTTAAGAGTTGTATGTAGTTTGATGAACCAAAGTTACATCAAGATCTTAGATCCGACACATACATGAGTTCTAATAGTAATATTAAGCTACAAACTTGAAAGTAAACTAAATAAATAAGATCTTAAGTTGTAGAACTTAGATCTTAGCTAGATCTTAAAGATCCTAGACTAGAAAGTCTAGATCTAGTGTTCTTAAGTTAGATCCTAAGATATAGAACTTGGATCTTCACTTTAATGAAACCATAAGTTATGAAACTTAGATTTTCAACTTGAAAAATGTATGTAAGCTTTTAAGCTCTTATTTACAACAAAATTAGAAGACCATAAGCTATAGAAACTTAGATCCAACATAAGTATATGAAGTTATAACTAGAAAGTTATACTTCCATGTTCTTGAACTTATAAAGTTAACTTTCAGTTTCAAGAAATATGAGATCAAGATTAACTAGTAATACTTGACCAATTTTAACAACATCACAACTTTAAAGTACATAAAATGAAGAGATAAACTAATTCTACAAGTAATAAGTTCATGGTTGTTCATACTTAGAAAGATTCAAGCCAAGGCTTTGATCCTTAAGAAAGTAAACCTTAAGTATACAAACATGAACACAAGTATGATTATAAACTCATGGACTTTAAATCTTTTAAAACATTAAGTGTAGAGCCATAAATTAGAAAGTTTAGGTTCTTGTTCTTGGTTCTTTACAAACAAAAGATAAAAGTAACCAAGATTACATGAAGATTCCAGTTAGAGAACTTGATCTTTAACAACAATAAACAACAAGTAAGTAATCACAAACAAAGACAAGTAATTAGATGATGAATGATGGCGGTTGGGATGAAAGAAAAAGAAGGAAAACAAAGCTTGTTACTTACAATATTTGAGAGAAAAGAAATGAGAGAAAAGTTAAGTAAGTTTGTGTGTGTAAAAGTGAGATGAATACAAGTAATAAGTAATCAAAATTTGAAAACAAAAGCACCCTTTACCCACCTAAAGTGGACGGCCAAGAGGAGTGCCAAAAGAGGAAGGTCAAGCTTCTACTTTCACATATGGGGAGTTGGTGAGAGCTTGAAGTGGTATTAAAGCTAAGTGGCATGGGAACAAGGTGTAAGTGTGCATGTAACTAGATTCCTTTGTCACTAATTAATCTTGTTTAGTCTTAAAGCACCATTAGCATAATGTTGGGCTCTTAATAGTCCATCAAGAGAAGTAGGGTGAGCTTCCAAGTCCATGTACATTAATAAAGGCCCAAGTCCAAATAAGTAATAAATAATCAAATAAAGCCCAAGTAATTAACTAGTAACCTTAGTTAATTAAAATGACTAATAATAATTAATCATGAATGTAAATAATATTCGAAAATATTATTCGTGAAAAGTACGTGTGTCACAAAGACAATTCGGGCCATGAAAAGTTAAATATGGTAACAAGTAACACGTATAAGAACACGTTTATTAAAACGCAAGCATTAATAATAAATTATTAATAATTAAACGTTGGAAAATCCAGGGTCGTTACAACCCCAACCGGGCTAGTCACTCTAGTATCGTAAACGGTTGCATAGTACTTCATTTTTACTACACTTGGTACAGTGTAGGGAGATTTCATAATAAAGGGAATATGCTACATTAATTTTTAAGTATGGTTACCGAAGCGCTCAACAACTTATAGAATACTTTTATACACTTGCGAGTGTACATATATTTATAACTATGAAATCTTGTGGTCTATATTTATATCGATGTTAAACCTATATATCTCACCAACCTTTGTGTTGACTGTTTAAGCATGTTTATTCTCAGGTCCTTAAGAAAGACTTCCGATGTTGCATAATCTGAGCAAGCTGTGCATGGAGTCTCATGCTTTTAATTAAATAAAGTATTGCATTCAATAAAACCTTTGTCATGTATTATATTTGACTGTTATGTCAAGTGTGTAGTATTTGAAAACCGATGTATTATGGGGATTATTCCTTAAATAATCGTCCAATTGTTTAAAACATGCATTATGTATAATAATGGTCTGCTTTTTATGAAACGAATGCAATATTTTCTAAAACGTATCATATAGAGGTCAAATACCTCGCTATAGGACCAATGAATAACGTACTGCGTTTATAGTAATATGGACGGGTCGTTTCAAAAGACACTCCTCCTTCCATTTTTTTATTTTCTTTTTGAATTATTTTATATTACCAAATAATTATTAATATTTATATGATAAATTTTAAATAAAAAACATAAAACTACCATTTCATTAAATTTAAAAAAATACAATAATTAAAATTTAAAACATTACGACAATTTAAAATTAAAAGATTACGACAATTAAAAAAATACTAGAAAGCTAAATAATCAAACTACTCCTCGTCGTCGTCGTCCAAGTTTTGCAATTGCTTCGCATATTTTTTCTTAATTTTTTCTCGAGCAAGCATTAGCATATCGTATTCATCGGGAGGCAAATCTCGTGACACCGGTTTGGAAAGAAGCTTCAATCCTTTAAACATAGTCCGCATGCTGCTATCATCTTGTAGCTTTTTCATGGTTTGATTCGCCACATCTTGTGAAGCTTGGATCGATTGAGCAATTTTAAAGCGAACTTCATCGGAAGACGGCTCGCGGCATCGGATGAGTAAGAGTCCCTTTGACTTTTAGCTCAACTTGGAGGACGTCGGATTGGGTCGGTATCCTTTAACAAATTTTCTATTTGGGTTGGGTCGGGGTGCATGCTTGTGTTCGGGTTGGAACTTCCCTCGGTTTGATCATTAATTGGTATATGATCGGGTTCTTTTCATTTGTTGCTACTCGAAATACTTTCGCCTTCTTAAAACTTCGGGCAATTCCTTAACACTCGCCACGCATCCTCAAACGCAAAGTGTCATCCCTTTGTTTGCGATTTGAAAGCCATTCGTGCCGCGGACATAATGTCGTCATTATTACAACCACTTTCCCACATTCTCTCATATTTGTTGTAAATACCATTCCATATCTTGACATCCCTTTGTATTTTCGACCATTTTCCACTTATTTGATCCGGACGTCTTTTCACCGGGACAATCGAATTATATTGTCTTCGGACTTCTCCCCAAAATGATGTAACACCCTGTTTCTTTTTCTAATTTTGTAGTAGATCGGGACGCCGTCCAGATAGGGGGACGCCATCCAGCAACAAAAGGTGGGACGCCGTCCAAGGTTTAGGACGCCGTCCAAACTGTCTGTCGAGCCAGCTGTTTTAATTTGTTATAAATGGGTAAAATGGTAATTTCACTTGGGTGCCGGTTTGAAACCTTCAAGGCTGATCCCTTGATCATTTTTGGATCACTTTACACCCACACAAACACTCTCAACCTCATCTAGAGAGAGAGAGTAAGGGTTTTAGAGAGAGAGAGGTGGATTTGGAGAAGAAGGAGTCGGATTCTCGCTAAAGCTCGGGTTTTAAAGTTGTTCATCTCGCTCCTAGCTACGTTGTGGTAGTATTGGTAAGCTCAAACTCCGAATTTTGATTGTTAGATTTGATATTCAAGTTAGGGTTTTGAGCTAGTTTGTTGTAAAACCCTTCTAGATGATGAAGTAGGTTTATGGTGACTTGTTATTCTTGTCACTTGGCGGGTTTTGGGTCGGTTGATGATTTGGCCTTGATTGGGGTTTGATAATGAGTTTAATCACTAGGTTTAGTGATATTGGAAGTGTTGGAACACTTTTGGGTGTGTTTGGTTAACTAATTTTGAAATGGGTCAAAATTAGGGTTTCGGTGTCAAAATGGGTATGACACTTGTTTAACACTTGTGATCGGGTTTAATTGGTGTGTTAGAACCATTTTCACTCGTGTTAGTGAATATTGGTTAGTTTGAGTGCGGTTTGTGCTTGGAAGTGCAATTGGGTCGAAATTGCACTAAGTGTAAATTGGGTTGATTTGTAAATCCACCCTAATTATGTTGTGGTATTTGTGATAATGGAATAGGTATTTTCCATTGACGAGTCACGGATTACTTGGAAGCATTCAGCAAGGCGACAAGGTGAGTGTTAATATCCTATGTGCATATGTATGTGTAGGATGGGTGCGGGTCGGGTGAAGTGGTTCTCGGTTATAGAGCTCACTTCACATATAGGTGGATTGATGGACTTGTGTATAGGTCCAATTGGCACAGTTGTGCATCTTGGTTGACCACCTTTGACAAGGTGCACACTTTGTGTGTACGTTATCACATAGGCGTCTGATGTGGATTATATAACCCCAATGGCGAAGGGTTAATATTGTGAGTGGAGTATTTATACGTACGTGTATATATATATATATATTGTATACGTATAATGTTGTATTGTCATGATGTAGCTAACCTTCTGGTTGTAGCTTATTGACATTGTTCACAACGTTGTTTGCGAACTTACTATATTGTTGGTGTTGTTAGCTTGTGCTTAGTGAACGTACGGTATGCTAGGTATAGCTTGCCTTATACTTGGATGCTCCGGTATGCGCTATTTGATTATTGTTGTGGCGTGCCCATTTTATGCATATATATGTATGTAGTATATTCTCACTCACTAAGCGTTTGCTTACCCTCTCGTTGTTTACATTTTTATAGATTGCATGGATGAGGTGGCTCGGGTAAGCGTGGGAACTAGTGGACTTGCGTAGTTTGCTTTAGAAGACTTGCTTTTGGATTTGATTAGGATTGGTAGCGTATCCCCAATCCCATGCTCGGTCTATGTTTTGAATTTAACTAAGTAGGTCGAAATGGTCACTTTGTGGTAATTTGGATCCATGTGGGCCCGTTGTTGTAAAACTCGGTTTTATTGTGGAAAACTCTTAGTTTTAATTATTATAACATATTGTGAAAGTGTCTTGGTTTAAAAGTGTCGGGAAGCGGGTTTTTCGCCCGTGTGAAATCGTTAAGCAAAACAGAATCTGGCAGGCATTATGGACGTTGTCCAGATCTGCTGGACGCCGTCCAAGCTTTTAGACGCCGTCCAGAAGGGCTGTCTCAGGAAAAAAAAATTTGGCACGTTTTCGGATGGTTAACGGGTTGGGTTGTTACAAGTGGTATTAGAGCATGGTTTAAGGGATTTAGGTGACTTGAGATAGGTGCCTAGACTTAGACTTTTGTGTGTGCTTAATTGTTGAGGGACTTGTAGGAGTACGAGTCGAAATGGGTTATAGTTAGTGCCTTGTTGTAGGTGTTCTAACGTTTATATTAGTAATGCGGATATTATTAATATGTTATTGTGTTGTGATAATAATTCTTGCGTGTGCTTATATCGCGTAGAATTTTGTTTGTGTTTGATTTTATCATCGAGCGAGGTGGTTGTTGTACTAACGAGTGGATATGGCGTGTGTGCGTAATAAGGACTTGCAAACCTTATTACAGGTGCAAATCGTGTCTAACAAGTGATGTACGACGAGTGTGTAGCAAGATGGACCGGAGGAGAATGTGTGTTTTATACGTTCTTAATCTAATCTGCGTTGCATTCCTTAGAATGGCGACGGGAAGTGGGATCGAGACGAACGATGCGGAGTTTAACACTAGAGTTGCGGCCGCCGTTTGCGGAGCAAATGAATGCGTTTTGAGAAGAAATGGATAGGAAGTATTCCGAACTTCAAGGTAGTGGTGAAATGGAGCGATGTCTTAAGAACTTCATGAGGACTAAACCCCCGATGTATGACGGGAAACCGGATCCTTTAGTGAGCACAACTTGGATCTCGGATGTCGAAGGGTGTTTTCGCACTATTGAATGCCCTCCCGAGAAGAAGACGGGACTCGCTACTAGTTTGTTGCGGGGTAGGGCGAATGATTGGTTGGATGGTAAGATTGACCTTGTCGGTGGTGAAACGTTTATGGCGTTATCGTGGGACGAGTTTAAGAAAGAATTCTTCGAGGAGTTCAGAACTTCAGCCGATTTGTCGAAAATGCGTAATGAGTTACGAAATTTGCAACAAGGTTCTATGGATTTAAATACTCTCAAGACGACCTTTATGGCGAAGGCTCGTTTTTGCCCGGAGTATTTAGAGAATGATCATTTGTTGATGCAAGATTTCTATCGAACCTTGAATGATGACTTGAAGAGTGAGATTAGCAGAGTTCAGGCGAAATCGTTTGCGGAGTTATTCGCCGCGGCTAGAGGTTTCAAGTCGTATTCGCGATCGAAGGTTGGTGAACCTTCAAGGGAGAGAAATGTGTCTCTTATGGTACTCCAAGTAAGAGGACTAAGGGTCCGAGCGTGAACACGGGTGGTACACGGACGGGTATATCGGATTCTAGTGCGTCTAGGTGTTACAATTGTGGCATTAGGGGTCACAAGTCTTGGGAATGTCCGGTGCCAAAGGGTGATGGCACGGTATGTTTCAATTGCCAAGAAGAAGGACATCGTAAGTCAGAATGTCCCGAGTTAGCGGGGACGGGGGCGGCAAGGAGACGTTAAGGTGCGTTTCGTTCTTATAAATATGTCCTTTGATTATTTATTATGTGACGTTGAGTTGGATTATGTTAAATACATCGTGTTGTGCATGTTATCATCATGGGTGACATTCCTAATGGAAGTACCATATGGTGACGTTTTGATTGTTGGGCGAAGGGCGTAAGAGTTGGTGCAACCAAGTATTCCTTAGTATTTGGGAAATGTTTCTACCAAGCCATGGAAATGGGTTTTGGTGTCGGTTGTTGTCACACCCCCAAATTAGGGCCTAGGGTATTTATGACTAATTATATCAAATCACAGTTGTATAAACGAGAACGACTCTATATGAGACGTTTTGAATAAAACATTTATTAATAAAACAGCGGAAACATTAAAAGTTTTACATCAAATTTAAACTGAAATAATAATAATAGTCTTAATGCAAAGTAAATGTAATGAAATGAAGACTCCATGTAGCAGCATTCAATTCATCAGGTAGCAATCATGGCAATCATATTATTCGTCACCTGAGACAAAACATGCTTAAAGTGTCAACCAAAAAGGTTGGTGAGTTCATTAGTTTATCAAAATCAATCATCTCCGTTATAATAATAGGCCACAAGATTTCAGTTTCATAAATATCCGTACACTAGCAAGTGTATAAAAGCATTCTATAAGTTGTAGGCACCCGGTAACAAGCCTTAACGTTCATGTTTTACCCTCTGAAGTACACCAGATCAGGTGTGTTTAAAATAACCTCGAAGTACTAAAGCATCCTATAGTCAGGATGGGGTTTGTCAGACCCAATAGATCTATCTTTAGGATTCGCGCCTACCGTACATAGACAAGTAGTTTAATGTTACCAAGCTAAGGGTATATTTCTGGTTTAAACCCACATAGAATTAGTTTTAGTACTTGTGCCTATTTCGTAAAACATTTATAAATCAGCGCATGTATTCTCAGCCCAAAAATATATATAAAAAGGGAGCAAATGAAACTCACCTTAAATAGCAGTTGAAGTATTCCACGCAAGAAAGGAAAGTAAAGCAAGTAAGTGGCCGAGATATCAACTAGAAGTAGTTCTTTAAGAGAGAAATGAGAGATTAAGGTGTAAGTTTGAAATGAGAAATGTATGTGGTATTTATAGTTGAAAATGTAAGGTAAAAAAATATTAAAATAAAATAAGTAAATCTTAAAAGTTAAAATAAGAAAATTTATTTTGTATTTTTATTAAAAGTAAATCTTAAAAGTTAAAATAAGAAAAAGTAATTTGTATTTTTATTAAAAGTAAAATCTTAAAAGTTAAAATAAGAAAAAGTAGTTTGTATTTTTATTAAAAGTAAAATCTTAAAAGTTAAAATAAGAAAAAGTATTTTGTATTTTTATTAAAAATAAATTTTAAAAGTTAAAATAAGAAAAAGTAGTTTGTATTTTTATTAAAAGTAAAATCTTAAAAGTTAAAATAAGAAAAAGTAGTTTGTATTTTTATTAAAAGTAAAATCTTAAAAGTTAAAATAAGAAAAAGTAGTTTGTATTTTTATTAAAAGTAAAATCTTAAAAGTTAAAATAAGAAAAAGTAGTTTGTATTTTTATTAAAAGTAAAATCTTAAAAGTTAAAATAAGAAAAAGTATTTTGTATTTTTATTAAAAGTAAATCTTAAAAGTTAAAATAAGAAAAAGTAGTTTGTATTTTTATTAAAAGTAAAATCTTAAAAGTTAAAATAAGAAAAAGTATTTTGTATTTTTATTAAAAGTAAATCTTAAAAGTTAAATTAAGAAAAAGTAGTTTGTATTTTTATTAAAAGTAAAATCTTAAAAGCTAAAATAAGAAAAAGTAGTTTGTATTTTTATTAAAAGTAAAATCTTAAAAGTTAAAATAAGAAAAAGTATTTTGTATTTTTATTAAAAGTAAATCTTAAAAGTTAAAATAAGAAAAAGTAGTTTGTATTTTTATTAAAAGTAAAATCTTAAAAGTTAAAATAAGAAAAAGTATTTTGTATTTTTATTAAAAGTAAATCTTAAAAGTTAAAATAAGAAAAAGTATTTTGTATTTTTATTAAAAGTAAATTTTAAAAGTTAAAATAAAATAAAAAGTAGTTTGTATTTTTATTAAAAGTAAAATCTTAAAAGTTAAAATAAGAAAAAGTAGTTTGTATTTTTATTAAAAGTAAAATCTTAAAAGTTAAAATAAGAAAAAGTATTTTGTATTTTTATTAAAAGTAAATCTTAAAAGTTAAAATAAGAAAAAGTAGTTTGTATTTTTATTAAAAGTAAAATCATAAAAGTTAAAATAAGAAAAAGTAGTTTGTATTTTTATTAAAAGTAAAATCTTAAAAGTTAAAATAAAAAAAAGTATTTTGTATTTTTATTAAAAGTAAATATTAAAAGTTAAAATAAGAAAAAGTAGTTTGTATTTTTATTAAAAGTAAATCTTAAAAGTTAAAATAATAAAAAGTAGTTTGTATTTTTATTAAAAGTAAATCTTAAAAGTTAAAATAAAAAAAAGTAGTTTGTATTTTTATTAAAAGTAAATCTTAAAATAAAAGTAGTTTGTATTTTTATTAAAAGTAAATCTTAAAAGAAAAAGTAGTTTGTATTTTTGTATTTATTTATTAAAAGTAGATATAGTTTTGATTTTTTTTTTGTATAAAATTCTAAAAAAAAATTTGTTTAATATATTTCTAAGAACATTTAACATTTTATTTCTATATTTGTTTAATTATTAAATACAAATTTTATATAAAAATTATTATTATATTTAGTTTTTATAAAAATTAAAATTTATGATTATTAATTTAAAGTTTTTATTAGTTTTATAAATGTTATAATATTATGTATTATTATTTAGTTAATTATATATTCTATTAACTAAATAACAAAAGTAATATAAATATTATATATATATTCATTGATGTAATTATGTTATATTATATATCATAATCTTATTTATAATATTTATAATTATATTATTTATTTTAAGCGTACGTTTATTCGGTCAACGTTAAATTTATTCGTATATAACAACTCTAGGTATTTTAGTAAAATCGGAAGTCGAAAAGTGAGGGTTGTTATAGTACCTACCCGTTAAAAGAAATTTCGTCCCGAAATTTAGTTTTTGCCATCAATCAGCGTTGTTCGTACCTAAACGAGGATATTTACGTTTTATCTGGTCTTCACGTTCCCAGGTAGGTTCGGGGCCTTTCGTGAATTCCAACGGATAGAATATTGTTCTGTTTCATGCATTTAAATAATACGAACCCTAATTTCTTACAGGTTCTTCTATAAAGTGCATTTTATCATTAATGCGGAGGTTATCTAAAGGATTAATAAGAGTGTCATTTGACTAGGTTATCCTCAAAAGGGATGATGGTGTTATACGAGCATTTTAGTAAACTGAACACATGAAATGTGTTATGAATAGTATTGAGCTTATTTAAAACTTTGAGTGTTTATGTCACAATATTAGGGTAGACAAAACAGAGAGTAGTTCATGAAAATTATAGTCATGAAGTTTGATAGAGATCATCATTGTTTACAACAAGAATATTGTAATGATGAATATAAGTTGAAAAAATAAAGTTTTATCACTACTGAATAATATGGATAAAACGATTTGATTATAGGAAGCGTATAAACGAAGCTATTGTAAAAGAGTGAATGAGAAATTAAATGTTCGCCTTAAATTTTGACGTAGTCACGATTGATTTTTGGAATTCAAGGGATTAAAGGAAATCTTCGTAATCCATAAGATTTGATTCTCCGGTAATTAAGGAATTTGAAATTTTCTTTGATTAAATGAGGTGAATTGCTTCAATTGCTGTGTTTGGAATTTTGCTATAAATTAGCTTCTTCCGTTTCATTATCTTCACCACTTCTACACTTTCTTCCTCAATTCATACTTCCAAAGATTGTGAGAATGCTCCATCCAGTTCTTATCCTGGATATTTTTCTGACTATCATTTCAGTCATTCTTCTTTTTCATTTACCACTAGAGGAATTTGTTTTCTTCTACTATTTGTAACGACCCGACCAAAACCGTTATTGACGGCGCCGTTAACTTAGGTCCCGTTGCGTGGTCGTAGTCCCTATATGAGACTCGTTTGACCAAAATTATGTCGCATTCATTTGAAACGTACAAGACTTGCAAAGTTTAGTTTACAAACAATTCGACAACAAGTTTAAGATTACAAAAATTGTAAAGTATAAATGAAATAACTTGCGACATAATATAAGTTGAAAATCACAGTTGCTATAAATAGCATAAGTATGTATGCTTTAAGGTTTAATCCAAAAGTGCTATCACTAGCGTATGCATGTATGCTTGACCTCAAGCAAGAAATCAAAGTGTGCGGAAGCATGTATCAAGTAGCCGAGTATGAACCTGAGAAACATATAGAAAACTGTCAACGAAAAACGTTGGTGAAATCATAGATGTATTTGTAAACGTTGTTTTTGAACCACAAGATTTAGTATTCCCATAGTTGATTATCAAAATCGTTTGCATTCCAAAAGTATTGTTCGCGAGCACCCAATTATCAAGACTTAACGTTTCCTTCCATAGAACCCCATCACAATAGTGTTAGAACATACACTGTTTCTCGAAAATATATTTCATCCGTAGACGGTAGTGAACCGTCCGTAATGAGGGTTTGTCAAACCCGTATGGCCACACAATATAAGTTCTCGCTTACACCCTGCAAGTGTAACTAATGATAATCGAATTGAGGATTTTTATTCTAACTCGCTGTGGAATGTTTGTTTTCCTTGTACTTGTGTTCAAAGTATAAAAGTAAGTAGTACAAAATGTAACAAAGTATATGTTTCTCAGCCCACAATTTAAAAGTATAAAAAGTTGTTGAAAAGGTGGGACTATGATCTCACCTCGAGTGCACGAGTATAAAAGTACTTCACAAAGTAAACGTGTGCATGATAGTTGCTTAGCCTTGACCTAAATAAGTACGTTGTATTAATTAACCGGTTACGTCACAAGGTCGGGCGAAATGTGTTCAATTAGTCCTATGGCTCGTTACGACTCGAATAGTATAGCATGTGAATCACGTTGTCAAGTTTCATGCAAGAATCACGTATAAAAGCATGTTAGAACGATTGCATAAAAGTTTGGTTAAGTTTGACTAAAAGTCAAACTTGGTCAAAGTCAACGAAAAGTCAACACGTTCGGGTCGGGTCCCGAACTATTTTTCTGTGCTAGTTATTCATATATAAGCATGTTAGAACAAGTTACATGTGAAATGGAGGTCTATAACATGTCAAACATTTTTGATAAAAAGTGACATCCAAAACAGAAACTGGAGCAGGCTTGTGGCGCGCCACGGCCAGGCCTGTCGCGCCGCGACAATGGCCGTGGCCTGGTCCCTGGCCTGTTTCACTTGTTCAAGGCTTGGTAAAATTTCAAACAAACGCAAAACTCAAACCGTAAACAATTAGAAAGCGCATCTTATACCGTTGGAAAGCTCTTTTGACAAGGAACACAACTAAACATGTTTCATCTAACAAAAACAACATTTTCCATAACCGATTTCTCGTCAAGTGATCATCAAAAGTCCATTTTCAAAGTTTCAAGTTCATCAATTGCATTTTAAGTTTCGGGAATCCAATTCACACATATGATATGCAGTTTTGAAGGTAATGAAGCATGTAATACAACCAAGCACTTATCAATAACATTAACAAGCATTCAACGCATCAAAAGTTCGCTTTAAGGCTATCAAACCCTAACCAAAAGTTCACAAAATCAATAATCGCGTTTATGAAGTTTCTTTGATCAATCTATACATCAACATGAAGCTAATGATGCTAGTAACACTTTTAAAACATGAACTTTAACAATCTAACAACATTTAATCATCCAAAATCAAAGATTAAGCATACGATTTTCATTTTCAAGCTAGTCACACCAAAATCAACAAATCAAGCAAACAAATCATATATTCATGTTATACACGAGCCATAGACACTAACTAACACAATTTCAAGTCAAAAACACAAATTTATAGAAATCTAGAGTTTTTAGAAAGTTACCCAAACTTGATGAAATTGGTATCAAAATGTAGAGGATGAAGAGAGGATCACGAAAATGTAATTTGTTTTGAAGTTTGCTTCCAATCCCGAATTTAGATGATGATTTTATGAAGTTGGGGTTTGTGTTCAAAAATGGGAAGTAGAGAGAAAGGGAAGGATGAAGGTGGGTGGTGATAATGAATGGATGAGATGGGGTTTGACTAGTTGACCTAGTCACTAGTTAGGCCCCTTTGCAACTTTGGTCCCTCGAGTTTCAAAGCGGGTGCGGGAATTAACCAAACGAATATTTTTAAAGACGTTCGAGTAAACGGGTGACGTTATAATTAAATAACGAGGATATTATGAACGTTAGTTAACGAAAGATACAAATTTAAATAACGAAGGATATTATTTAAAAAAAAGACGGTGTTAAAATAAATTAAACGGAAAAACGCGGGATGTTACATTATCCACACCTCAAAAGAAATTTCGTCCCGAAATTTAGTTGGAAGTAGTAGTTGTTGAATCTTCCTCGAGCTCTTGCGTAGGAAATTCTACGGATAAGTGGAGGTACGTCCTTGGGCAATTCAACGGACTTCGACGGTCGGGATTTTATGTTGTTTTAAGATTTGGTTTCACAATTCACGGTTTCATCCGGTTCTCCTAGGAAGTGGAATTTGTCATTGATAGTAAGTTCATATGAAAGGAATAACAAGTTCTTGTTTTTAAGACACGTCCTTAAGTTGATACATCGGATGTTGGATAAACGGAGACTCAAAATGAGTCGAAAAATGTAAACGGCTAGCAACGGGTTCAAAATGCCCCAAGATTTCAAAAGGATTAAAAATATCGCGGATTTAGCTTTCTATGTTTCCCGAGACGGATTACACCCTTCCAAGGTGCGACTTTAAGATTTCGCGGTTACCCAATTGGAATTCGAAATGTTTACGTCTAACATCGGCGTAGCTCTTGGTGATTACTAGTTGTGTTGGGTCTTGCTTGAATATGAATAAATTTTTCTCGGTTGTCCATGAATATACTCGGGCCCGGTGAGTTGATCATCGTTTACTTTGTTAGACAAAAGAGAATGACGTTTCCGGTCACATGTGGTTTCAAAAGGTGTGACGTTAAGAATCGAATGATAACTATCGTGGTAAGAGAATTCGGTTAAAAGCAAAGATTTTTCTCAAGAAATTTTGAAGTCGATAACACGAATTCGTATTACGGTTTCCAAGGTTTGAATCGTATGTTTGCTCGGTCCGTCGGGTTGTGGTTGATGTGCGGTACTCATGTCTAAACGTGGTCCCGAGGCTTTTTGTGGGGCACTCCAAAATCTAGAAGTGAAACGAGGATCTCGATCCGAAACGAGGTACATCTCTTTAAGGTATATTTGAAAGAGTTTGTTAGGACGTGAAAACGTTCGTTGGAAAAAGTTTTTGTTTCTCAAGAATTTCGCGCCGTGAAAGATTTATCGGTTTCCGAAAATGTTCGATAGGACTATTCACCCTCGAGGCGAATACTAGTATAGTGTGAAGAGTCTCTCTCTCCATTGAGAATTTAGATAAAATATTTCCTTAAACGGAAGTACGAGTGTAAGGCGAGAGAAGTTTTCGCCTCGATGTGAGCATACCAAGCATTTTGTAGTTCGTCTATAAAAACTATAAGAAAACGAGATAGTACACACGTGTAACATATGTTTGAAGTCAAAAGAATTTGTCATTCATTCGGAAGCATCAATATGGTTCGACAATAATCGAAGATGTGTCCCGGGTATGGTTGTTATCAGTATTCTCGGAGTTTTCGGATGTTCAAACAAGAAAAATAAAGTCATGTACATGGCACATGGTGGTGATTAGGTTGATCGAGTCCAACCACCATCATGTGTCATTAGAACTTTGGTGTGAATTACCGTAATATAACCACGTTGATCGAGTGTCGTTATATTACGCTAACTCATACCTCCATTCCCACATCACTCCATAGATTCGAGTTCGTGTAACCGTGAAGATCTAAAATGAACAAAATGTAACGATGTCTCAAACGTGACTTGTATTAAATCGAAAGAATTTCTGCAACTCTAAGGAAGCGTTCCCCAAGAGAAGTGTATAAATGATTATTCACGTCAATGCGGTTCGAGTCAGACAAAAATGTACTTAGGTATGAAAAGAGTAACGAGTCATGATAACGAGTAGTACGCAACCGTAGTGATAAATAGTGATGACGATACTCATCTAGAGTAGTGGTGGTAACTTTACAACACTTGTGGATAGTAAGCTGAGACGGGGTGGATAACAACCAAGGAGTCAGAATTCCCGAACTAGAGTGACTAACGAAGTCGTGGTCATCCGTACGCGTATAAACCTTGAATTCACGTGTGTTACCAAAAAGTGGCGGAATACGAGTTCGTATGATGAAGGTTGGGTACCATTAAAAAGTTTGCCTAAGAATGATTCAAGTATAATGCACAAGTATTCAAGTAAGTGCTATCTATGGCAAATGTATGTCAGAATGCAATGGCTAACTATCCGGTTGTAGTCTAGATTCACTAATGCATATCCTAGTTCCCTACAACCAACGCTCTGATACCACTTGTAACGACCCGACCAAAACTGTTATTGACGGCGCCGTTAACTTAGGTCCCGTTGAGTGGTCGTAGTCCCTATATGAGACTCGTTTGACCAAAATTATGTCGCATTCATTTGAAACGTACAAGACTTGCAAAGTTTAGTTTACAAACAATTCGACAACAAGTTTAAGATTACAAAAATTGTAAAGTATAAATGAAATAACTTGCGACATAATATAAGTTGAAAATCACAGTTGCTATAAATAACGTAAGTATGTATGCTTTAAGGTTTAATCCAAAAGTGCTATCACTAGCGTATGCATGTATGCTTGACCTCAAGCAAGAAATCAAAGTGTGCGGAAGCATGTATCAAGTAGCCGAGTATGAACCTGAGAAACATATAGAAAACTGTCAACGAAAAACGTTGGTGAAATCATAGATGTATTTGTAAACGTTGTTTTTGAACCACAAGATTTAGTATTCCCATAGTTGATTATCAAAATCGTTTGCATTCCAAAAGTATTGTTCGCGAGCACCCAATTATCAAGACTTAACGTTTCCTTCCATAGAACCCCATCACAATAGTGTTAGAACATACACTGTTTCTCGAAAATATATTTCATCCGTAGACGGTAGCGAACCGTCCGTAATGAGGGTTTGTCAAACCCGTATGGCCACACAATATAAGTTCTCGCTTACACCCTGCAAGTGTAACTAATGATAATCGAATTGAGGATTTTTGTTCTAACTCGCTGTGGAATGTTTGTTTTCCTTGTACTTGTGTTCAAAGTATAAAAGTAAGTAGTACAAAATGTAACAAAGTATATGTTTCTCAGCCCACAATTTAAAAGTATAAAAAGTTGTTGAAAAGGTGGGACTATGATCTCACCTCGAGTGCACGAGTATAAAAGTACTTCACAAAGTAAACGTGTGCATGATAGTTGCTTAGCCTTGACCTAAACAAGTACGTTGTATTAATTAACCGGTTACGTCACAAGGTCGGGCGAAATATGTTCAATTAGTCCTATGGCTCGTTACGACTCGAATAGTATAGCATGTGAATCACGTTGTCAAGCTTCATGCAAGAATCACGTATAAAAGCATGTTAGAACGATTGCATAAAAGTTTGGTTAAGTTTGACTAAAAGTCAAACTTGGTCAAAGTCAACGAAAAGTCAACACGTTCGGGTCGGGTCCCGAACTATTTTTCTGTGCTAGTTATTCATATATAAGCATGTTAGAACAAGTTACATGTGAAATGGAGGTCTATAACATGTCAAACATTTTTGATAAAAAGTGACATCCAAAACAGAAACTGGAGCAGGCTTGTGGCGCGCCGCGGCCAGGCCTGTCGCGCCGCGACAATGGCCGTGGCCTGGTCCCTGTTTCACTTGTTCAAGGCTTGGTAAAATTTCAAACAAACGCAAAACTCAAACCGTAAACAATTAGAAAGCGTATCTTATACCGTTGGAAAGCTCTTTTGACAAGGAACACAACTAAACATGTTTCATCTAACAAAAACAACATTTCCATAACCGATTTCTCGTCAAGTGATCATCAAAAGTCCATTTTCAAAGTTTCAAGTTCATCAATTGCATTTTAAGTTTCGGGAATCCAATTCACACATATGATATGCCGTTTTGAAGGTAATGGAGCATGTAATACAACCAAGCACTTATCAATAACATTAACAAGCATTCAACGCATCAAAAGTTCGCTTTAAGGCTATCAAACCCTAACCAAAAGTTCACAAAATCAATAATCGCGTTTATGAAGTTTCTTTGATCAATCTATACATCAACATGAAGCTAATGATGCTAGTAACACTTTTAAAACATGAACTTTAACAATCTAACAACATTTAATCATCCAAAATCAAAGATTAAGCATACGATTTTCATTTTCAAGCTAGTCACACCAAAATCAACAAATCAAGCAAACAAATCATATATTCATGTTATACACGAGCCATAGACACTAACTAACACAATTTCAAGTCAAAAACGCGAATTTATAGAAATCTAGAGTTTTTAGAAAGTTACCCAAACTTGATGAAATTGGTATCAAAATGTAGAGGATGAAGAGAGGATCACGAAAATGTAATTTGTTTTGAAGTTTGCTTCCAATCCCGAATTTAGATGATGATTTTATGAAGTTGGGGTTTGTGTTCAAAAATGGGAAGTAGAGAGAAATGGAAGGATGAAGGTGGGTGGTGATAATGAATGGATGAGATGGGGTTTGACTAGTTGACCTAGTCACTAGTTAGGCCCCTTTGCAACTTTGGTCCCTCGAGTTTCAAAGCGGGTGCGGGAATTAACCAAACGAATATTTTTAAAGACGTTCGAGTAAACGGGTGACGTTATAATTAAATAACGAGGATATTATGAACGTTAGTTAACGAAAGATACAAATTTAAATAACGAAGGATATTATTTAAAAAAAAAGACGGTGTTAAAATAAATTAAACGGAAAAACGCGGGATGTTACACTATTACCTTGGGGTTATAGTGTTTTTAATTCTCCCATGTCTTTACGTTGCAATACGTATTGATATACACGGTTTGTAATTTCGGTATCGTTATCGGGCTACATATTTTCCCTTATATGTCGGAGCTCTTTGCCTTTTTATTCTCCTCTCGACTCTAAGTAAAGCGAGTAATGGTCCAGAATTTGTAGGTATGAAGTTTCGAATGGACCTACTGTTCTAAGCGTAATATCACGATTTGATTTGGTAAATTACCAGAATTACTGAGGATAGAACTATCAAGAATATATTTGCTTGATATGTTCAGAGATTAAGTAGAATGTAAGAGTCGTGTAATATGGCAAATGATGATTATAAAGTCTATGAATCATCATCTTCCATTAAAAATTTAGCATGACTTACTGTAATATAATCATGTTGGCCTGACGTCATTATATTATACTAACTCATGCTTCAATTCTCAACACTACTTCAAATCATTCAAAATTTGAATTTAAATTTTACGGAATATAGAAACTTAAACAGTTTTCCTTTATGATGTAATAAAGATATTGCAAAGAGATAATTAATTGCGGGCAAGAATCGTTATGAAGATATCTTTAGAAATATCGAGGATATTTATAACGAAAGATATGATGATATTTTAGAATTTCTAAAATCGATGGATAATGAAGAAATTCTTCTGTAAGGATTTAGAATGTGTAAAAAGATCTTCTGTGATTTCCTTCAGAAATCGAATCATCTAGATTCTTTGGTTATAGGTTTAGTCCTTGGGATTTGTCCTTGGTCTCCTTCATGTATTGCTCAATCCGTCTTTCAATACCAGATATTCTTTTGAACTTTTCCAACACACAATTCTTTATTATCAAGTTTCTGGTCATTAAGGCCATCTACAGCTTTTGCTGCTTCATCAGCATTCTCAAGGTTAACTGATCTGAATCATTGATTATCAATCTGATATGTTTTCAAGGATTTTGAAGAATGTACAATGTAATATATTAATGTGAATGTTAGATATTTCTTGGGTATTACCTACCCGTTAAAATATTTTCACAATTAACAGTTTGTACAAAAGAATTTTTAAATACAATCTTTATGAAAATATACATACATATATATTTTCTTCAGATGTAATTATGGATTTAATAAGTTAATATAATATTAAACTCATTTGATTTACGGTTGAAACGAGAATAAATAATCTCCAAAACTTTAGAGATTACATAATCGTCGCGGAATATTTCTTTAATGAAGTTATGAATCAATACTTCATCGTTCATTGTTATTAATATACCTCAGTAAATGATGTTGATGCTCGTGGATTTCTTATGAAATTCATAAGGCACTGATGTGTGTAGCGTGGTGTACGAAATAGTTATATATTTTTAATGCGGAATGCTACAAATTATGACAAGTTTTAATTATTTATTTATCGAGTGGGATATACCAAAACCTTGCTACAACACTATAGGCAGTGTACCTAGTCGCGGAGTAGTATAGTTTTTAGTAAGTCCGGTTCGTTCCACAGGGAGACGGGCTTATGAAACACTTATTTTTATATGAATATTTTTGTACAACAATATATAATAATATATAAAAGTGGGGTTTTACCGTTTAATGACCGGTTTGTCGATTTTATATTTTAAGTCACAATTAAAATCTAATACAAAATTTAAATGACGATAATTAAAGTGCGTAAAATAAATAAAATAAAATAATTATTATGCTTATTTAAACTTCCATAATCATGATATTGGCGTATCGATTTTAATTTAGTTCAATGGGTTAATTGTCCTTTGTCCTGGATTATTCAATATGTCCGTCTGGTTTTGTCCATAACAGTCCATCAGTCATAAATATAAAGTGCGAGTGTCCTCGTCAAATTATTATTATACCCGAAGTTAAATATTCCAACTAATTGGGGATTCGAATTGTAACAAGGTTTTAATACTTTGTTTAATGAATACACCAGGTTATCGACTGCGTGTAAACCAAGGTTTTACTACTTTGTTAACAATTACACCAATTACCCTTGAATGTAATTTCACCCCTGTTTTAATTATTCTAGTGGCTATTAATTCATTCCCGTGTCCGGTTAAATGAACGATTATTCGTACATATAAATACCCCGCCCATCGTGTCCGATTGAGTGTATATGGTAATTTATAGGGACGCCCAATTGTAAATCTTTATATTAACATTAACAAACTTTCATTTAGTTAAACAAATATAAAGCCCATTAATAGCCCATAGTCTAATTTCCACAAGTGTCGTTCTTTTATCCAAACCCCAATTATGGTACAAAGTCCAATTACCCAATTTTAGTAATTAGCCCAACATCATGATTACTTAGGCTCAAATAAGCATAATAATAACTTAGTTACGAGACATTAATTTAAAAAGGAGAACATAACTTACATTGAGTATTTATCGCGTAGTGTTACACGGACAGAATTTCGACTTCAAAAACCCGTAAAATAACCTTTACATAACCCGAACTAATCTAATATAACACTAATCTATACTATATATATATATATATATTACATTATTCTTACAGAGTATTATTATGTATTTGTGTGTGTGGTGTGTGTTAAAAACGAACGAAAACTGGCAAATTTATAGACCAGGCCTGATTCTGATCCTCATGCGACTCGCATGGGTTTATGCCTATTTGCCATGCGACTCGCATGGCCACGCTGGACAGCTCACATATCTTTTGTCTTCTTGTTCGTCGACATATTTATTAAATATATATAAAATATAAATAATTTTAATAATTATTTATATATTATATTATATTTATGTGCATAGTAGACTAGATTTTTTTGGTCCATTGCGTCGGGCGTTTCTTCTTGGCTCGGGTCCCGGTTCCGGATTTTCGGACGTCCTTGCGTACTATTTTATATCGTGTACTTTGCGTTTCGTAACTTGTACTTTTGTTATTTTTAGACGTTCCTCATCAATAATTTGAACCTTTTTAATTGTATCTTGTATATTTGAGCATTTTGGACCTTTTGTCTTCAATTCGTCATTTTCGCCTTTTGTCTTCGCACTTATTTAATATAAACGAATATTACTTGAATATGGAACAATTACAACTAAAATCTTGTCATTTCGGAAGGATATTGATACTAAATATATGTTCATTTAGAGCACTATCAAATATCCCCACACTTGAACGTTGCTTGTCCTCAAGCAATACAGTCTTGAAATAAAAACATACGAATCACTTCTTTATTCTTCACACTTTGTACATCAGTGATTTTGATAGAGCGGTATAAACAATGATAGTAACGATGTGGTTAAAGGTGGGTGTGTCTTTTATAGTTGCCTCGGGTTTAGGTCAACGACACTGGCAATCAAATAGCCGATTTACTTTCGGTTTCCAAAGCAAAGTGCACATTTGAAAGGCGGTTTACAGTCCCACATGACTATAAAAATTTAGATCCTTAAGGAAATTGGATCTTTATGAAAACATTTGATCTTTTGAAAATTCATTCTAGCTTTTACCCTAGACAAGTTTTCTGATTTGACCCACCATCGGTGTTGCAAAATATATTTGTGGATCAATATTTTGGCTAAAAATTTTTAGGTTCGTGTAATCCACTGCTATCCCGGTATCGGAAAGCACACATCCAGTTTACTTGTTCCGTATATTACCTTTCGGTAAACTACCGTCCGGTTGTAAAGGAAAGCGATGAACAAGAAACTGTTAAGGCAATGTCCCGTGACATGCATTTGTTCATGGTCTAATTACGTGTCGGATGCTAGTATTATCCTTGGTAGGAGCAATAGTAAAGATCATCCTATGATTTTTCGGTCTGGCACAAGGTCCTGTCTTCGACCATGCTATGCAACCACCGTTCTTACGGTTGACACCCAATTTGGTTCAGGTAACCTAATGAATTCCAGGTGAATTCCTAGGATTTAACGTTCAATGGTAATGAACGCATTGAAAATGGATTTTCAGAAAACAAATCGGTTTGTATTTTTGATCAAAATATTTTCTCGTTCAAGCTCGAGTTTAGATATCATTGAATTCCATGAGTTTGAATTCTCAATCTTTAAGGTCAATCTCAAGGATTGAGTAATATCAGTCTTAAAAGCTGATTTTTAATCTTTAAGGAGATTATCCTTTCTGGGGATCTGATTCATTAGTCTTATCAAGCTAATTTGCACGGTGCCCCCCCATTGTACGAGATAAATCCTTCTCATGGTTAGGATAAATCTGACCACATGGCGACCCTGTTTGATGCTGAGGTCCGTGGATTTCCAGCCGATTTTAGTGATGAATTTTCTAGATTTTTCGTCAACCTACAGCTGGTCTGGACGACAACTTCATGACCTAAATCAAGAAGCGCGTGTCTTTTTCGGAAGACTTTACTTCCTTCTAATGATGGAATTGATTCATCGTGTAGATCCATCTTTCTTTCAAAAGTATCACAATAAACCGGGTAAAACTATTAATTTAGTTCAAAACAAAAGCACCTGCAATAACTTTACAGAAACATGTGATAGATAATTTTTAATTGAATAACTTGGTACATTCTCCCCACACTTAGTTTATTTCTTTGCCTTTTTATTCTCTTCTATTCCATTCTTAAATGAATTCAAGCATTTTGGGTTGTTTCTCAATTTATGTCCTTTTTAAGGTAACGATAATTTCGGTATTAACACCTAGTTTTCATCGTTCATAAATATGTATAAACATGATTTTAAATTCATTTAGTTGAAATTTTTTTCAAATTTTCACAAAATTTGGCAAATAAACCAAGTGTAAACCCGAGAGAATTTATAACCCTTCCCCACACTTGAGATCATGCAATGCCCTCATTTGCATGAAATCAGACTCTAATTATAAATTCATGAGGGTGATTAGTGTAGAAAAGTGATTAAGAATACCTAGTTTGTACTTACAAAGCTCGACGAATGATAGATGGCGCGCCTCACCGTTCATTCCTTCTTGTTTTATCACACATGTTTTTCTTCAAAAATGGTTGCTTTTCTGAACTGTTTGCTAATTTTTGAAAATGCGTATTTTACCCTAAGTTATCATGCATGTTTATTAACGAGTTATGCACTAACCCGAACCCCTAATTTAACGTTAAGTGGGGTTAGACTTCCCCACACTTAGCTGACGACATGTGAAATCGGTGGAATAAGTTCCACGAATTAAAATAGTGAGTCAGTTATTTATATCTCGGGTGGTGTATAATATATCAATGGGTTTAAAGTTTAGACTCACCCGTTGATCGTCACTACTTAATTCTTTTTTAAGTGTAGCTTTTAGTAAATGGATATGTCTCTTTTCTGGTTCTTGGTCAAATGGATCGATATACACCGACATACTTATATCTATAGGGTGGTCAATTCCAAAAGTGTCCTTCCGTTTATTCTCGGGATTAAAGTTTTCACCTCTATTACCCATTTGGGTAAAATTTGATGTGTCATTATCTATTACAGTTCTTAGTTCATCTTCGGTAGATGATTTGTCTATTGAGAATATTGGGTTGGAAGGTTGTGGAATGGTGAATTTCGGGATCGAAGTAGATTCTTCTTCATTAATGGTACTTATCGGTCCCACCACTTTGGTCTCGGGGGTAACGTTATCGTTTTCCCAAGAGTACCAATTTGTCACCCTTACTTCTTCTTCATCCATTGGTGGATCGATGATTTCGTCGGTAGAGGCTAATGTGTCGATATGTTGTGAAATTGGTAAAACTGAATAAAAAGTATCATCGGGATAGTTGGTGATTTCGGAGCTCTCGAATTCATCAAAATTCGATGATTTGAGATTTTCTTGAACAATACTCCTCAGATCAACAGGTGTGTAATCTGATAGAGTTTCAGCTTGCCTATTTACAAACTCTCTCATTTGTTCCTTTTGAGCATCAAGTTCTTCGAGTTTGATTCTCATATAATCTAAAGAATCTTCAAGTTTTTCTGGTTGTTGAGTTTGAATATCTTCTTGGGAATAATCCCAATTAGAATTGTGTTCTTCATAATCGTTCCATTCAGGTTCTGTGGGTGCGTAATTTTCAGTAGGAACGTAATAGTAACATTCCCATGTTGAGTGATAATCTCCACAGATTTCACAACCAGTTATTGTTTCGTCGTTCGCGATCCAAGATTGACTGACCGAATTGTCATCAACACTCGTTTGAGAGTATTGATTTAATTGATTTTAGATATCAAAAAGAGTTTCCATAGCCTTGTTTTCAAAATTTTCCATTTTATTGCGATGGCCAAATTTTAGCTACAATGTGGTGCATTCACGAATTATCCTATTAGTTATAAAAATAGAAAAACTTATATAAGTTGTCCAATTAATAGACTTTTCTGATTTTGCCCACGTTTCGAATAGCCAAAAGATGCAGCAGGTAGCCAGGACCCTTTAAATCGGAAGCCCACAACTAGCCACTAACAAATCTAACTATTACTACGAACCAGAAAAATGTCAACGTCCATTAATTTAACCGCTTAAATAATTTTTCTTTCTGTTTGAGATATTAGATAAGAAATAGAGAAAATTCTAGGTCCTAAAAACTAGAGTGTCGAGAAAATAGAAAGAAATAGATTGCGCGTCAAAAAGTGTCGAAAAATAAAAAGGTAGAAAAATAGACGTCGAAAAATAAAAGTAAGAAAGTCGTACGAAAAATGGCGTCGCAAAATTCTAAAGCACCTAAATCTTAGTCTAAGGAATAAGTACTTAAGGGATTTTACGGCAAACCTAAAAATCTAGAAATATAAAAATAAACTACGGCAAAATTTATATTTAAAACTAAGTACGAACGACAAAATACAAATATTACGCTAAACGACTAAAAGATACAAAATATAAAAATATATAAAAAGTTGAGAAAAAGAATAATTTTTAAAAAAAAAATATTATTTTTATATTATTATTTATTAAAGATATTAATTTATATATTAATAAAACTAATTAAAAGTAAAATACAAATTAATTAAGAATTAAAACTAATTAATATTAAATTAATAAACTAATTAGGGTTTATATTAATAATAATAAATAAAATACCGTATTTAATGCGAAAGTAGGGTTGTATGTGGCCCTGTCAGACCCCTCATGCGACTCGCATGGGGTTCAGGCTAAGGGTCATGCGAGTCGCATGACCTCCAGAGCCGGTTCAAATGAGGGGGGTCAAATGACAGGCTCAACCGTATTATTTATATTTATTTATATTTTCTGTTTTAAATATTAAATAAAATATATATATAATTTAAATAAAAACTTAATATTTTTATAAAACTAAAAATAGAAATATTTGATAATTTTATAAATAAAAATCTTAAAATTATATAAAAATATATATATTTTTTTTTTCTTTTCGGTTTTAATTTTTTAAATTTTTAGATTTTTAAATTTTTTAATTTTTAGGATTTTATATTGTTTTTCTAAAAATAATAAATATATATATACAAAAATGAAAAATAGATAGTTTCGCCGATTCCCCGGCAGCGGCGCCAAAAACTTGATGTGTGTAGCGTGGTGTACGAAATAGTTATATATTTTTAATGCGGAATGCTACAAATTATGACAAGTTTTAATTATTTATTTATCGAGTGGGATATACCAAAACCTTGCTACAACACTATAGGCAGTGTACCTAGTCGCGGAGTAGTATAGTTTTTAGTAAGTCCGGTTCGTTCCACAGGGAGACGGGCTTATGAAACACTTATTTTTATATGAATATTTTTGTACAACAATATATAATAATATATAAAAGTGGGGTTTTACCGTTTAATGACCGGTTTGTCGATTTTATATTTTAAGTCACAATTAAAATCTAATACAAAATTTAAATGACGATAATTAAAGTGCGTAAAATAAATAAAATAAAATAATTATTATGCTTATTTAAACTTCCATAATCATGATATTGGCGTATCGATTTTAATTTAGTTCAATGGGTTAATTGTCCTTTGTCCTGGATTATTCAATATGTCCGTCTGGTTTTGTCCATAACAGTCCATCAGTCATAAATATAAAGTGCGAGTGTCCTCGTCAAATTATTATTATAACCGAAGTTAAATATTCCAACTAATTGGGGATTCGAATTGTAACAAGGTTTTAATACTTTGTTTAATGAATACACCAGGTTATCGACTGCGTGTAAACCAAGGTTTTACTACTTTGTTAACAATTACACCAATTACCCTTGAATGTAATTTCACCCCTGTTTTAATTATTCTAGTGGCTATTAATTCATTCCCGTGTCCGGTTAAATGAACGATTATTCGTACATATAAATACCCCGCCCATCGTGTCCGATTGAGTGTATATGGTAATTTATAGGGACGCCCAATTGTAAATCTTTATATTAACATTAACAAACTTTCATTTAGTTAAACAAATATAAAGCCCATTAATAGCCCATAGTCTAATTTCCACAAGTGTCGTTCTTTTATCCAAACCCCAATTATGGTACAAAGTCCAATTACCCAATTTTAGTAATTAGCCCAACATCATGATTACTTAGGCTCAAATAAGCATAATAATAACTTAGTTACGAGACATTAATTTAAAAAGGAGAACATAACTTACATTGAGTATTTATCGCGTAGTGTTACACGGACAGAATTTCGACTTCAAAAACCCGTAAAATAACCTTTACATAACCCGAACTAATCTAATATAACACTAATCTATACTATATATATATATATTACATTATTCTTACAGAGTATTATTATGTATTTGTGTGTGTGGTGTGTGTTAAAAACGAACGAAAACTGGCAAATTTATAGACCAGGCCTGATTCTGATCCTCATGCGACTCGCATGGGTTTATGCCTATTTGCCATGCGACTCGCATGGCCACGCTGGACAGCTCACATATCTTTTGTCTTCTTGTTCGTCGACATATTTATTAAATATATATAAAATATAAATAATTTTAATAATTATTTATATATTATATTATATTTATGTGCATAGTAGACTAGATTTTTTTGGTCCATTGCGTCGGGCGTTTCTTCTTGGCTCGGGTCCCGGTTCCGGATTTTCGGACGTCCTTGCGTACTATTTTATATCGTGTACTTTGCGTTTCGTAACTTGTACTTTTGTTATTTTTAGACGTTCCTCATCAATAATTTGAACCTTTTTAATTGTATCTTGTATATTTGAGCATTTTGGACCTTTTTGTCTTCAATTCGTCGTTTTCGCCTTTTGTCTTCGCACTTATTTAATATAAACGAATATTACTTGAATATGGAACAATTACAACTAAAATCTTGTCATTTCGGAAGGATATTGATACTAAATATATGTTCATTTAGAGCACTATCAGGCACAAATGATGTTTTCGAGAAATTTTCGAGTACATCGAAAAATAGGAGTGTAAAATCATACATGCATTTGAATAATACACTTAGTTTATTATGAAATGGAGTTTATTGTACTGAAGTAGTGATTAATGATTGTTAAGTCATTAACGAAGGATGTACATCATAGCGTATTAGTGATATGAATTAACCAAGTAGTACATACTAGTTAAGATTCACACGTAATAGTTTAGTACGAAAAGATTTATTATTGTTCCAAACCATATATATATAAAGTATACATATATAATTCTTCAGGAAGAATGAGTCAATACATCTTAACTCATTATTACTAATATTCCTTAGTATCTATGGGCGTATGATGTCGATGTCTGAGGTACCGATTATGATGTTGAGACATGGGATGCTGATGTTGTTGTTGGTGAATTTGATGCTGTTGGTGGTGATGCTGATAGTACTGGTGGTGCTGGTGCTGGTGCTGGTACTGCTGTTGGTGCTGCTTGTGGTACTTGGTTAGTAAGTGTGAGCCTAGCTACCAAATCGCGCACTATTTCCTCCAGGGTTTCTACTTTACGCTCGAGTCTATGGATTTGTTCTACCCATTCCTCTGTAAGGTTTGTCAATTCTTGATATTTAGTTCGAAGTCTTCTAACTTCTTCTAATAACCCTTTCTGGTTAGAATTCAAGAGTAGAGGACGAATATTGTCGTTGGTTACATCGAGTCGACCTTCGAGGCGAAAAATCCTTGCGAAAAGAGTGAAAACGGTATTGCGAACAGGTTCGCCAGTAAGAGGATCGAGTACTCCGACGTTTGGTGGTAAGTTTGGCTCGTGATAAGGAGTACATTCTTCATTTCTCCATAGGGTGAGTATTTCGTGAACCCATCCCCATTTTCTAAAGAAATCACGGTAATTGATCGGTGGGTGTGCTCCTGTCACGCTATCTTTGGAGCTAGAAGAACTTGAGGAATTAGGTGAGAAATCCATATTATGTGTTTGGAATAGGGTTTGATATGAAATGGGTGTTGAATATTGAATGATATATTCATCTCCTTGAATACGTATATATAGCAGAAAGATTTCCATAATTTACGGAGGAAATTTAGGAAAAGTGTTAGACAAGGTCTATTGGGAATAGATATGCTAAGATATGATTTGTCTATACTCTAATAATGGCAGTATGACGTGTCGAGATTATAAAATGATAAGTATGTAATCTAATAATCTTTCGATTAAAGACTTTCAATTCGTATACTGTGATAACCCAATGACATTTCCCGGTTCGCAAACCGATGCATAAAGGCATAAGGCATATAGGTTCGTGATATAACAGGGAGTTATATACGTTTGAGTATGAATTATAGGATTTTCAAAAATCTTGGATAATATTTCATGTAATACATATGTAATACACAAAACCAGGATAGATGACTAGGTGAGTTGTTCTTAATAAGTTCACCACTTATTAAGTGCGTAAGTGACTAAGTGTTGTATGATCACTATAGTCAGGTTTGATATTGTGCACCATACCCAAACATCTATGCCACCGCCGAGTCACTTGAATGATCAATTGTTACCGGTTCGCCCAGGAATTCTCGACCAAAATCTAAGTTTGGCATTCGAAATCCACAAGCGTCCCATAGTGGTACCAAGGATCACCCTAGGCCTTAAGTAGCGTTGACGTTCGAGTAATTTCACATTATCGTGTATGTTATAATCTTAAGATTTAAATATAGTTTCTAAGGTATAGTGTAGCATTTATCAATTAAAGGCAACAATTAAAGGCACTATGGTCAAGGAAAGTTGTAGTCCTACATTGCTAAGGTACCTAATTGTATAAGGCACACATAAAATGCAATCCTGGTTCTCTACAACAACCTGCTCTGATACCAATCTGTCACACCCCCAAATTAGGGCCTAGGGTATTTGTGACTAATTATATCAAATCACAGTTGTATAAACGAGAACGACTCTATATGAGACGTTTTGAATAAAACATTTATTAATAAAACAGCGGAAGCATTAAAAGTTTTACATCAAATTTAAACTGAAATAATAATAATAGTCTTAATGCAAAGTAAATGTAATGAAATGAAGACTCCATGTAGCAGCATTCAATTCATCAGGTAGCAATCATGGCAATCATCTTATTCGTCACCTGAGACAAAACATGCTTAAAGTGTCAACCAAAAAGGTTGGTGAGTTCATTAGTTTATCAAAATCAATCATTTCCGTTATAATAATAGGCCACAAGATTTCAGTTTCATAAATATCCGTACACTAGCAAGTGTATAAAAGCATTCTATAAGTTGTAGGCACCCGGTAACAAGCCTTAACGTTCATGTTTTACCCTCTGAAGTACACCAGATCAGGTGTGTTTAAAATAACCTCGAAGTACTAAAGCATCCTATAGTCAGGATGGGGTTTGTCAGACCCAATAGATCTATCTTTAGGATTCGCGCCTACCGTACATAGACAAGTAGTTTAATGTTACCAAGCTAAGGGTATATTTCTGGTTTAAACCCACATAGAATTAGTTTTAGTACTTGTGCCTATTTCGTAAAACATTTATAAATCAGCGCATGTATTCTCAGCCCAAAAATATATATAAAAAGGGAGCAAATGAAACTCACCTTAAATAGCAGTTGAAGTATTCCACGCAAGAAAGGAAAGTAAAGCAAGTAAGTGACCGAGATATCAACTAGAAGTAGTTCTTTAAGAGAGAAATGAGAGATTAAGGTGTAAGTTTGAAATAAGAAATGTATGTGGTATTTATAGTTGAAAATGTTAGGTAAAAAAAAATTAAAATAAAATAAGTAAATCTTAAAAGTTAAAATAAGAAAAATTATTTTGTATTTTTATTAAAAGTAAATCTTAAAAGTTAAAATAAGAAAAAGTAGTTTGTATTTTTATTAAAAGTAAAATCTTAAAAGTTAAAATAAGAAAAAGTAGTTTGTATTTTTATTAAAAGTAAAATCTTAAAAGTTAAAATAAGAAAAAGTATTTTGTATTTTTATTAAAAGTAAATTTTAAAAGTTAAAATAAGAAAAAGTAGTTTGTATTTTTATTAAAAGTAAAATCTTAAAAGTTAAAATAAGAAAAAGTAGTTTGTATTTTTATTAAAAGTAAAATCTTAAAAGTTAAAATAAGAAAAAGTATTTTGTATTTTTATTAAAAGTAAAACTTAAAAGTTAAAATAAGAAAAAGTAGTTTGTATTTTTATTAAAAGTAAAATCTTAAAAGTTAAAATAAGAAAAAGTATTTTGTATTTTTATTAAAAGTTAATCTTAAAAGTTAAAATAAGAAAAAGTAGTTTGTATTTTTATTAAAAGTAAAATCTTAAAAGTTAAAATAAGAAAAAGTATTTTGTATTTTTATTAAAAGTAAATTTTAAAAGTTAAAATAAGAAAAAGTAGTTTGTATTTTTATTAAAAGTAAAATCTTAAAAGTTAAAATAAGAAAAAGTAGTTTGTATTTTTATTAAAATTAAAATCTTAAAAGTTAAAATAAGAAAAAGTATTTTGTATTTTTATTAAAAGTAAATCTTAAAAGTTAAAATAAGAAAAAGTAGTTTGTATTTTTATTAAAAGTAAAATCATAAAATTTAAAATAAGAAAAAGTAGTTTGTATTTTTATTAAAAGTAAAATCTTAAAAGTTAAAAAAAGAAAAAGTATTTTGTATTTTTATTAAAAGTAAATCTTAAAAGTTAAAATAAGAAAAAGTAGTTTGTATTTTTATTAAAAGTAAAATCTTAAAAGTTAAAATAAGAAAAAGTATTTTGTATTTTTATTAAAAGTAAATCTTAAAAGTTAAAATAAGAAAAAAAGTAGTTTGTATTTTTATTAAAAGTAAAATCTTAAAAGTTAAAATAAGAAAAAGTAGTTTGTATTTTTATTAAAAGTAAAATCTTAAAAGTTAAAATAAGAAAAAGTATTTTGTATTTTTATTAAAAGTAAATTTTAAAAGTTAAAATAAAAAAAATGTAGTTTGTATTTTTATTAAAAGTAAAATCTTAAAAGTTAAAATAAGAAAAAGTAGTTTGTATTTTTATTAAAAGTAAAATCTTAAAAGTTAAAATAAGAAAAAGTATTTTGTATTTTTATTAAAAGTAAATCTTAAAAGTTAAAATAAGAAAAAGTAGTTTGTATTTTTATTAAAAGTAAATCTTAAAAGTTAAAATAAGAAAAAGTAGTTTGTATTTTTATTAAAAGTAAATCTTAAAAGTTAAAATAATAAAAAGTAGTTTGTATTTTTATTAAAAGTAAATCTTAAAAGTTAAAATAAGAAAAAGTAGTTTGTATTTTTATTAAAAGTAAATCTTAAAATAAAAGTAGTTTGTATTTTTATTAAAAGTAAATCTTAAAAGAAAAAGTAGTTTGTATTTTTGTATTTATTTATTAAAAGTAGATATAGTTTTGATTTTTTTTTTATTAAATTCTAAGAAAAAAAATTTGTTTAATATATTTCTAAGAACATTTAACATTTTATTTCTATATTTGTTTAATTATTAAATACGAATTTTATATAAAAATTATTATTATATTTAGTTTTTATAAAAATTAAAATTTATGATTATTAATTTATAGTTTTTATTAGTTTTATAAATGTTATAATATTATGTATTATTTAGTTAATTATATATTCTATTAACTAAATAACAAAAGTAATATAAATATTATATATATATTCATTGATGTAATTATGTTATATTATATATCATAATCTTATTTATAATATTTATAATTATATTATTTATTTTAAGCGTACGTTTATTCGGTCAACGTTAAATTTATTCGTATATAACAACTCTAGGTATTTTAGTAAAATCGGAAGTCGAAAAGTGAGGGTTGTTATAGTTGTTAAGCGCGTGTTCGCTTTTGTGTTAAAGTTGATGAACCATGAGGTTTGACGGGTGGGATGAAACCCGAGAAATCGAGTTTTTTTTTTTTTGAATCTCGATGTATGTTGGTAAAGGAGTCTACGTGACGCGACATTAGGTGCCTCTTTTATACCTACTAGCGTGGTGTTCGACTCCGATTGTGTTATGGTTACATTGTACGTAGGGTACCGAAGTGAAACCCTTAAGTACATGAGTGACTAGGTGAAATTTGAAAAACTAAAGCAATTGGATGATTGCGAGGGTATAGTTTGTGTAATTTGTGGTACACTTTTTGTTTGAAGTGTTTAAGGATAGGTTAAAATCCTTCGTATGCTCAAGGTTGGAGCAAGATGTGGTGATAGAACATGTGAGCCCAATTGTTGGTAAAGTCTACCTTTGGTAGCACTGTACGGTAGTACGAGTTGTGGATATGGAACGTAGTTCCAAGTGGGGGAGTTACACTCCCGCACGAAGAGGCCTTAGGGTGAAAATTCGGATAATGCTTATGTTAGATCCGAAACTTGTGTTGGGACCTAGTTTTGGTCGATTCGTGGTAGGGTACAATTTCGGTTAAATTGTACTTATGGTTTGGATTTAAATTATCGCCGAGGTGGTAATGTGGTAAATCTCGTTGAGAGATAATGGACGTGTTTGGCGAGCAAGGTGAAATCCCTCGGTTAAGGGATGTGTGTGTCGGATCCTCTTTTAGAGAATTATTGTTTTGCACCTATGTTTGATATAGGTGGTTCTTGCTCGATTGTGTGAATGGTTAGTGGTATCCGTTAGGATTCACTATGGCGTAGCAGAGTGTGATGTTACGCTACTCGTTGTTCGAGGCCAAAAGGGATCGTGGATTGGTGGAGCATGACCTTCGGGGTCCTCTGACTTCATCATGAGATCATTGATTGGTGAAGCATGACCTTTGGAGTCCGCTAACTTCATCATGGGATCGTTGATTGGTGGAGCATGACCTTCGGGGTCCGCTGACTTCATCATGAGATCGTTGATTGGTGAAGCATGACCTTCGGGGTCCGCTGACTTCATCATGGGTGTAGTGTTATATCAGTGAAGCATGACCGTTGACGGGGTCCGCTGACTTCATCCGGTATTGAGATTTGGGAAGTGGGTCGCGTGTAGTTTTCTGCCAGCCTTCATGTTGTTGGATGTGTGATCTATTGGTTGTTTTAAAAGCCAATGGTGGGGTCGTAAGGACCACGTTGTGTGAACTAACGGTGGTTTTATACGCCGATGGTGGGGTCGTGGGGACCATGTCGTGGGATTAGTGAGGCGATAGTCGTGTTTCGCTCACATGTTGTTACGGGTGTAACAATAGTCGATTTTTGTGCACCTTAGGATTAGCGTTGCCATAGTCGTTGATGTCAAAGCTAAGGGGTATAAAATACTATTAAATTTTAGCAGGAAATACTATTAAATACGATACAATTTTACACAAGATATTTATTTATTTATAGAATGGATATACTTAAACCTTGCTACAACACTTATAGGCAGTGTACCTAATCGTACAGTAGTGTAGTTTTTAGCAAGTCCGGTTCATTTCACAGGGAAAATCTTTAAACAAAGCTTAACGCTATATTAGTTTACTTTTATAAAAATACAAATATATATATAAGTAATATTATTATTATAAAGGGGGGTTTTTACCGTTTAATGACCGGTTTGTCGATTTTAAAACTTTAGTTGCAGTTAAAACAAAATGTAAAAATATTAAATAAATAAAAGACTTAATTTAAAGCGTAAAGTAAATAACGATAATGAAATTGCGATAAATAAAAGTGCGATAAAATAAACTTGCGATAATTAAAAAGTACGATAATTAAAAGTGCAATTAAATATAATAACAATAAATAAAAGTGCTATAATTAGAAGTGCAATTAAATATAAAATAAAGGGAATTAAATATGAAATAAAAGAATTATGCTTATTTAAACTTCCGTAATCATGATGTTTGACGTGTTGATTTTAGTTTTATGCCCATGGGTTAATTGTCCTTTGTCCTGGATTATTTAATATGTCCATACGGATTTGTCCATAATAGTCCATCAGTCATAAATATAAAGAGCGAAAGCCTTCGTCAAATTATTCTTATTCCCGAAGTCAAATATTTCAACTAATTGGGGATTCGAATTGTAACAAGGTTTTAATACTTTGTTTAATGAATACACCAGGTTATCGACTGCGTGTAAACCAAGGTTTTACTACTTTGTTAACAATTATACCAATTACCCTTGAATGTAATTCACCCCTGTTTCAACAAGTCTATTAACTATTAATCCAGTTCCGTGTCCGGTAAAATGAATAATTATTGGTATTTATAGATATCCCGCTCACCGTACCCAGTCAAGCGTATGTGGTTATATATAAATACGTCGAATTATAAGTTTGTATATTAAATTAACAAGTTATTGTTTAGTTAATATAAAACCCATTAATAGCCCATAGTCTAATTTCCACAAGTGTCATTTTTTTTATCCAAACCCCAATTATGGTACAAAGCCCAATTACCCAATTTTAGTAATTAGCCCAACATCATGATTACTTCGGTATTAAATAAGCATAATAATAACTTAGCTACGAGACATTAATGAAAATAATATAAACATAACTTACAATGATTAAAAATAGCGTAGCGTTACACGGACAGAATTTCGACTTACACCCTTACAACATTCGCTAACATACCCTTATTATTAGGATTTAAAATTAAAATTAAAATTAAAATATAAATATAAATATTACGTATAGATATAGAGAGATTGATATATTGGATATCTTTTTACGATCAGAATGCGCGAGCTTTATAGGCAGTTTCAACATTTGGGGCTCCGCGACTCGCGGCCCTTTTCTTCTTCAAACTCCGCGAGTCACGGAGATCGTTTTTACAACTCACCCACATTTGGCTCTTTGTTTGCCGACAATTTATTTTATAAATATAATATATATATAATTAATATAATTAATTATATATTATATTATATTTATATACATAATTAACTTGTAATTTTTAGTCCGTTGCGTCGAGCGTTGAGAGTTGACTCTGGTCCCGGTTCCGGATTTTCGAACGTCCTTGCGTACTATTTTATATCTTGTACTTTGCGTTTTGAATCTTGTATTCTTATAATTTCGAGACGTTTCTTATCAATAATTGAAACCTCTTTGATTGTATTTTGTACTTTTGAGCTTTTTGGTCGTTTGCGTCTTCAATTCGTCGAATCTGTCTTTTGTCTTCACCTTTTAATATTTAAACGAATATCACTTGTAAATAGAACAATTGCAACTAAAAGCTTGTCTTTCTTGGGGAATAATGCTATGAAATGTATGTTCGTTTTTAGCATTATCAAATATTCCCACACTTGAGCGTTGCTTGTCCTCAAGCAATATAGTCTTGAAATACTAGAATCACTTCTTTATTCTTCACACTTTGTACATCAGTGATTTCTATACGGTGGTATAAACAATGGTAGTAACGATATGGTTTACAGTCCCACATGACTATAAAAATTTAGATCCATTAAGGAAATTGGATCTTTATGAAAACATTTGATCTTTTGAAAATTAAATCTAGTTTTTACCCTAGATAAGTTTTCCGGAATAACCCTTCACCGGTGTTTGCAAATTATTTTTATGGGTTTGGTGGGTTTCATATTTGAAAATTTTAGCTCAAAACTTATGGTTTTGTGTCACCCACTTGCTAACCTTGTATTAGGAAAGCAACATGTCCAGTTTACTTGTCCCGTATATTACCTTTCGGTAAACTACCGTCCGGTTGTAAAGGAAAGCGTTGAACAAGCAACTGTTAAGGCAATGTCCCCTGACATGCTTTTAATTATGGTCTATAACGTGTCGGACGCAATTACTATCCTTTGTAGGAGCAATAGTAAAGCTCACCCTTATGATTTTTTTGGTCTGGCACAAGGTCCTGTCTTTGACCATGCTATGCAACCACCGTTCTTACGGTTGACACCCGATTTAGTTCAGGTGACCTAATGAATTCCAGGTGAATTCCTAGGATTTTACGTTCAATGATAATGAACGCATTGAAAATGGGTTTTTAGAAAACAAATCGGTTTGTAATTTTGATCAAAATATTTTCTCGTTCAAGCTCGAGTTTAGATATCATTGAATTCCATGAGTTTGTAATTTCTCAATCTTTAAGGTCAATCTCAAGGATTGAGTAATATCAGGCTTAAAAGCTGATTTTTAATCTTTAAGGAGATTATCCTTTCTGGGGATCTGATTCATTATTCTTATCAAGCTAATTTGCACTGTGCCCCCATTGTACGAGATAAATCCTTCTCATGGTTAGGATAAATCTGACCACTTGGCGACCCTGTTTAATGCTGAGGTCCGTGGATTTCCTGCTGATTTTAGTGATGAGTTTTCTAGGTTTTTCGTCAACCTACAGCTGGTCTGGACGACAACTTCCTGACCTAAATCAAGAAGCGCGTTTCTTTTTCGAAAGACTTTACTTCCTTTTAATGATGGAATTGATTCATCGTGTAGATCCGTCTCTTCTTTTCTTTCATCGGGTAAAACAGTTTAGTTTAGTCCAAAGCAAAAGTATTTTCAGTTATTTGTTACAGAAATATGTGACATATGTTTAAGATAACTTGGTAATTTTTCCCACACTTGGCTTTTATTTTCCTTTTTATTGTCCTCTATTCCATTTTAAATGAATTTTAACATTTTGGTTTGTTTCTCAATTTATGTCCTTTCTGAGGTAACAATAATTTCGGTGTTAACACCTAGTTTTATCGTTCATAAATATGTATAAACATGATTTTGAGTTCATTTAATTGAAAATTTTGAAAAATTTTACTAGAATTGGGTAGTCAGTATATAAGACTAGGGCTGTTCTTTATCATCAGAGAGCACTAGATTCTAATACAACTACTACGTTACTAGTATTTTTAATGGTAACCAAGTGTTTAAGATAAAAATTTTAAAAATCCGAAAGAATTTAACCCCTTCCCACACTTAAGATCTTGCAATGCCCTCATTTGCAAGAAATCAGTAACAATTTAAATTATTGAGGGTGATTTGTGTGAAAATGATTAAATTTTACCTAAGTTTCCAAACATATTTGTGTTTGTGTTGAATGATAAATGGTGCACATCATTTGTTCATTCCGTCTTGTTGTTATATCACATTTATTTTGCATCTTGTCGTCAAAATTAGTTGCTTTTGCTGAACTTAATGCCAGTCTTTGAAAATGCGTTGTTTTACCCTATTGTGTACATAAGATAAACTGCAAACATATATACATATTTTTGAAGTTTGGTATATTACCGCACATTCAAAAATTATTGAAATCTAAGAATAAAAGTTAGAAAATTATAAAAACTATTACAATATTAACATAAGTATTAAACGTATCAACATTACAAATTACAAAATAAATAAAACTAAGTAGACTAGGGATGATACTGATACCAGTAGGGGTTCCATGCATAACCATAGGTGCTATAAAATGCTTCGGCTGGGTTATACGTAGGATACGGTGGTTGGATCTCTATAGACCAGGGAGGGAATATGGGCGATGGAGTAGGAATATAGTTTCTACCTATATGTTGGCAATAAGCTACGATTTGGTTTTGATGAACTTGCCAATCTTCAAATGCTCTATGTCTAGCATTTTCATACTCTTGTGAAGCTATAAACCTTTGCATTTCTGCCATTTCATTTCCCCCTCCTACATTACCTTGCTGTTGGTTTCTCTCAACCTGTGGATGTCTACCATTATATCGTACTGCGGCGTTATTTCGCCTCTTCAAAACTTTCGCACCATGGTATACATTTAAACCTATTGTATCTCGGGGTTCTGGTTCTTCGATTAGTAATCCCCCCCGACTTACATCCACACCGAGATATTCAGCAATCAAAGTAATAAATATACCACCTCCTATTATGCTATGCGGTCTCATCCCCCTAACCATAGCTGATAAATAATAACCCACACAATAAGGTATACTTACAGCGCTTTGTGGGTCTCGAATACACATGTGGTAAAACAAATCCTGTTCATTTACCTTTTTCCTTGTTCTTACCTCGTTGTGTAATCGAATTGGCTAAAAACCTATGAATTACTCTTAATTCAGCTCTATCTATATCCAAATAAGAGTAATTTCCTCCTTTAAATCGGTGATGGTTAGTCATTTGACTCCATACACCATGCGTATCAAAATTTTTGTCTATCTTTCTACCAATTAGTATCAACCCTCTACAATCGGCAGATGCTAGCTCCTCAGGCGTATATATACGTAAATCCTGAGCCATGTTTAGTAAAGACATGTGGCGCATCGAACCTCCTAACAAAAATCTAATAAAAGATCGATCGGTTAAACTAGTTACCCGATCATTTAATTCTATACTACACAACAATTCTTCACACCATACTTTATATACAGGTCTATGTATGTTGAATAACCGTACCCAATCGTTAAAAGTAGAATTACCATACCTCTGTGCAAGTAATTCCCTAATTGGCCCGGCCAATTCTACAGCTTCTAATGGTCCCCATTCTATGACCCTAGGTACCTCAAAAGCTTTAGAATGAAGAGTATGCAAACCCCTTTGGTATTTTGGATAATCTATCCAAAGTCTGTCAAATCTCAGGTTCGGGTGCAAATCTTCCAAGGGCATATCAGAAAATGTCATGACTGGATGAGGTATTTCTTGTTTGTAGTAGTTATCCACCTCCTGTTGTTCCGCATTCTCAGCAGGAGCATTGCGAGCTTGGGATGAAGATTCACCCCTTTCAGTCTGCAAAACACATCAAACACAATTTTTGTGCATCCAAATATGCATTAGTGTCAGCAAAATCATCAATCAAAATAATTACAATGACATGATCAATTTATATCAAACTTAAGCTCATTTACATATTTTCATCAAATCTACACTTTTTCAAATAAGCATATACGAAAATGTTCGCCAAGTTCATAAGCATTCAACTCAAATAACATGTCAAAATAATCATTACTAGCAATTAAACAAGTTTCAAATGGCATTATCTTTCAAAAATCAAGTTCATGAATTTTAGACTTGAAAAAGTCCACTTTAATTCTCAAAATCATGTTTAGGCTCAAAGTTTGGATCATTTAACTACCTAAACATGTTACACTACTTAATTTAGCAACAATTCATGACAAAAATCGGCCATAACCTGTTTATATCAAAAAGCCCCAAATTTGCTCAAGAACACAAACCCTAGATTACTCAAAATTTGAAGTTTAAGTCTTCTAATCATGTTAAATAGCATCAATCTAGGTTATACAAGCATAATACATAAACAATTTAAGCATAATTACACTAAAAAGCATCAAAATCAAATTGGGTAAAAAATTGCTCAAGAACACCAATTTTCGGATTAAATGGTGTTTAGGTGTAGAAATTTACCGTTTTTCTTGAGTAATTCCTTGATAGCATCCTTCTTAACATGATTATAGTAAAAGATTTGATGATTAACGGTGAAAAATTGTGAATTTGGGAGGTCTTTTCGGGTTTTTTCGCAGTATTTTCGCAGTATTTTGTGTTGTGGTGTGCAACTGAGCTGTTCTTTACGTTTTTATTTTTTTCTGGGTTTTAGTCCCTCCGCGAGTCACGGTGTTTGACCCTTCAAACTTCGCGAGTCGCGGAGTTTGCTATTTTTTTTTTATATATATCTTATACTAATTAAAACAATTAAGTAATTAATTTTAAAATTTTGTTTCCCTTGTTATTTAGGACGAGGTCGTTTCGGATCGATGTCCTAGTCCGTCCTTTGACAAAATTTTAAAATTTATCTTTTTGTAGCGATTGTTTTAAAAGCTAAGATTTTTAGGTTTATTTTTTAATGTTTTTGGCATACTTTAATTCAATAAGATTAAAAATAATGATAATAAAAGTTCTCGTCCCTCCCTCGGGTAAAGCAATTTCGGTTCAAAGACCTAGTCTTCAACTTACGAAGAATTTTAAAAATCATATTTTTAACTTAATGAGATAAAGTAAATTTTTGTTTTTAAATTCACACCAAACTTAAAATAAAAATACATAAAATTCAAAATTAATATTAAAAATTCACACCAAACTTACAATTTAAAATGCATAAAAATAAAATTCAAATTTTTTTAAAAATTAAAAATTCACACCAAACTTAATTTAAAAATTCATATTATAAAATCACACCAAACTTATATTATATTTTTTAAATATTTACAATTTTAAATATATTGTTTTTACAAAGTTTACAATATTAATTTAAGATTTATATATTAATTTTAAAAACACGGTAAAAATAAAATTAAAAATCTTTTTGGCTTTTTATCCCACTTTAATCAATCAAATATTATCAAAAATATACGCCCCTCTTTTCGGTAAAGTAATTTCGGTTCCATGACCTAATTTAACTCATGACTAATTTTTGAAATATTTTGTGTTGATTGATTAAAGATATTTATACCTTAAGAATAAACGTTAAATTTCGCAGTGATGTAATAAATTTTTGAATGATATCAATAATTTCGGTCGCCAAACCTAATTTTATTTAATACCAATTTAATACTTTATAGCGAACAAATTAGCGTTTATTATCAAAAGGTTAAAAATAAAAAAAAATTAAAACTGTACAGACTTACCTGTGAGATAGTATTCTTAGTTATATGATCTATCCCATTCATAAGATAGTCGGTTTAATTGGTTTTCCATAGCTACATAGGCGTAACCTCGAGCATTCAGTGTCTTTTCTTCTAAACATATGAACGGTCTGTCTCTGCATAAAGTAACAAATTCGGTATTTGAATAGGTTTGATTATTTGAACATTTACCTCCATGTGACCATTTTCCGCATTTGTGACATCTTTCTAGGTGTCGTGCTCTTCTTTTCGCTGCGGATTTTGATTTTCCTTTACCAAATTGTAACTTATTATCTTCGCATCTGGATTCTTTTCTTACTCCGTCCAATCTTTCTCTGATTACTGATACTATTTCACTCGGAATTGTGTCATTATTACGTTTAGTAATCAAAGCGTGTAGCATTAGACCATGGTTTAGTTAACAGGCAGTCTTCATTTCGTAAAAACCTAAAAAAAAATAAAAATTCAGAATGGGGGGAGAAGACTAGTTCTTTAGGGTCTGCTAGGGAAAGACCATTCGAGTTCCATTTTCGAGAACTACACGAAAACAGAAAATCTAACTCTAACAGAAATACATAAACCCCCTATACTTAGTTGAAATTGTGATTAACATTATTTTCAATTGAATCATCAACAACTTGTATATCTTTGACTTTTACTTCAATCCAATTGTTGATTTCCTCCATAACTTTCACAAATTCAACTAACATTGCCTTTTATTTTGACGATAAATTGGATATTAATCAGTTATATAACTTAAAGTTTCCTTTAATCTTAGCATCGTGAATCCGTTTATAAAGTTTCTTCGCTGAACTGTTAAAAATGGGTTCATATAATTTCGTATCATCAACGGCATTCTTTGTGATTGGATCATCATTAAGTGTTTCTTCATCTTCCCCACACTTATGCGTTTTTATTGGTCTAACAGTTTTGGTTTGTGGAGATCTAAACTTTCGGTTCACAAAGGTGATCGATGTACCACCATCCCTAAGTGTCATTCTACCTTCTCTTACATCAATGAATGCCTCGGTGGTTGCTAAAAATGGGCAACCTAGAATTAGCGGAATATCAAGGTTTTCCTCCATATTAATCACTATGAAGTTTGCAACAAAGGTCAAACTTCCCACGTTAACAAGTAAATTATTTGCTATTCCAACCGGGTGTTTAATGGTTTGGTCAAATGATTGAACACCTATTTTGGTTGGTTTTAATTTACCCATGCCTAATCTTTTGTATAAGGAAAGAGACATAATATTTGCACTTGCTCCTAAATCTGCGAGTCCATTATATACAGCACCATCATTAAGTAAGCAAGAAATGATAAATTCACCCGGGTCTCCTGCTTTAGTAAGTCGAGTTGGTTTGTAAACCTTTTTCGGGTGTTCTTTCCTTGGTTCTTTCACTTCTATTTGAATTTCTTGTTCACATTTTTCTTCGTTTCTTGGAATGGGAGGTTTGTATAAAAATTCTTCTTCATCACTCAAATTTGAATCCTCCTTATATTCTAATTTTGATTTTTCATATGTTGTTGATAACATATTTATGTTTTCATTTTGAAGGTTTTCTTGGGTGGTGAAATTATGATTAACTTCATTGTAAACTTCCATCGGACCATGTATGTAATGTTTAACTCTGTGACCATTAACTTTAAATTCAATCCCATTTGAATTTATTAATTCTATCGTTCCGTATGGGAAAACTCTTTTGACTATGAATGGTCCAGACCATCTTGATTTCAATTTTCCAGGAAATAGCTTGAATCGTGAATTGAAAAGAAGAACTCTGTCTCCTTCTTTAAATTCTTTTGAACTTCTGATTCTTTTATCATGCCATTTCTTCGTTCTTTCTTTATAGATTAACGAATTTTCGTATGGTTCATGTCTTAATTCTTCTAATTCGTTTAGTTGACTTAATCGTAGACGTCCAGCTTCATGTATATCAAGATTACATGTCTTCAAAGCCCAAAATGCTTTGTGTTCAATTTCTACTGGAAGATGACATGCTTTTCCATAAACAAGTCTAAAAGGTGTGGTTCCAATTGGAGTTTTGTAGGCTGTTCTAAAAGCCCAGAGTGCATCCTCCAATTTAATGGACCATTCCTTCGGATTTGATCCTACGGTTTTCTCTAGAATACGTTTTAAAGCTCGGTTGGTATTTTCAACTTGTCCACTTGTTTGTGGATGATATGCGGTGGAGATTTTATGAGTTACTCCATATCTTTTAAGAACTTTCTCAAGTTGATTATTACAAAAATGAGTACCCCGATCACTTATTAAAGCTTTCGGTGTTCCAAACCTTGCAAAAAGACGTTTTAAAAAGTTGACTACAACTCGTGCATCGTTAGTTGAGAGAGCTTGTGCTTCCACCCATTTAGATACATAATCAATAGCAACGAGAATGTAGAGATTATTATGAGATTTTGGAAATGGACCCATAAAGTTAATACCCCAAATGTCAAATACTTCACATACTTGGATGACATTTTGTGGCATTTCATCACGTTGACTTATTTTTTCGGCCCTTTGACAAGCATCACAGAATTTGCAAAGAAGGTGTGCGTCTTTGTAAATTGTAGGCCAATAGAATCCAGCTTCATAAACTTTTCTTGCTGTTAGTTGAGGCCCATAATGCCCTCCTGTTGGTCCTGTGTGACAATGGTTTAAAATTTTACTAGCTTCATCTCCGAATACACATCGGCGTATTATTCCATCTGGACAACTTTTAAAAAGATGTGGATCTTCCCAAAAATAGTGTTTTATATCACTAAAGAATTTCTTTCGTTTTTTGTACAATAATCCTTTTTTAAGGAATCCACAAACTAAGTAGTTTGCATAGTCTGCAAACCATGGAATTTCATTATAATCTATCTTCAATAGATATTCATCAGGAAAGTTGTCTTGTATGGCCGATTCATTTAGAACTTCTAACTCAGGATTTTTAAGACGAGAAAGATGATCAGCGGCGAGATTTTCTGCTCCTCTTTTATCTCGGATTTCAATATCAAACTCTTGTAAGAGTAAGATCCAACGGATTAATCTTGGTTTAGCATATTGTTTCAAAAATAGGTATCTAAGAGCAGAATGGTCGGTATAGACCACCGTTTTTGCTAGAACGAGATATGATCGAAATTTGTCAAAAGCAAAGACAATAGCAAGGAGTTCTTTTTCAGTAGTTGTATAATTTGTTTGTGCTCCTTGTAACGTCTTACTAGCATAATATATAGGTTGAAATCGTTTTTCAATCCTTTGTCCTAAAACGGCTCCCATTGCAAAATCACTTGCATCGCACATTAGTTCAAATGGTAGATTCCAATTTGGTGTTATCATGATCGGTGCATTAGTGAGTTTCTCTTTAAGAATATTAAAAGATTTAATACATTCGTCTGAAAAGATGAATGGAGCATCATTTTCTAGGAGTTTATTCATAGGAGTGGCAATTTTAGAAAAATCTTTTATGAAACGTCGGTAAAAACCAGCATGCCCTAGAAAACTCCTAACTCCTCTAACATTGGTGGGATGTGGAAGTTTAGCAATTACATCTACTTTAGCTCTATCCACTTCAATTCCTTTCTTCGAAATTTTATGACCAAGAACGATGCCTTCTTTAACCATGAAATGGCATTTCTCCCAATTAAGTACTAGATTTGATTGTTCGCATATAATAAGCATTCGTTCCAGATTAACTAGACATGATTCAAATGTATCACCGAAGACTGAAAAGTCATCCATAAAAACTTCCATGCATTCTTCTATCATGTCGTGAAAAATCGCCATCATGCACCTTTGAAAGGTTGCAGGGGCGTTGCAAAGTCCAAATGGCATGCGTTTGAAAGCAAAAGTACCATAAGGGCATGTGAATGTGGTTTTCTCTTGATCTTCGGGTGCTATTGGAATTTGAAAATATCCGGAAAATCCATCTAGAAAACAATAGTAACTATTTCCGGCTAGCCTTTCCAACATTTGATCAATGAAAGGTAAGGGAAAGTGATCTTTTCTGGTGGCGTCATTTAATTTTCTATAATCAATACATACACGCCATCCTGTTACAGTCCTAGTAGGAATAAGCTCATTTTTTTCATTTGTAATGACAGTCATGCCACCCTTCTTAGGTACGCATTGAACTGGGCTTACCCATGGACTATCAGAAATTGGATAAATTAGACCTGCGTCTAGCAGTTTAATAATTTCTTTTTTAACTACATCTTGCATATTTGGATTTAGTCTTCGTTGGCGTTGCACATACGTTTTATGACCTTCTTCCATAAGGATTTTATGTGTGCAATACGAAGGACTTATTCCTTTAATATCATGAATCTTCCATGCAATGGCTGGTTTATGAGCTTTCAACACAGAAATGAGTTGTATTTCTCATTTTCAATAAGAGAAGACGAAATTATTACAGGTAATTCAGATTCACCATGTAAATAAGCGTATTCCAAATGGTTTGGAAGTGGCTTTAACTCTAATTTCGGAGGTTCTTCTATCGATGATTTATATCGATATCTGTCTTCTTCTTTTAGCATTTGAATTTCTTCAGTTGTTGGTTCATATCCATTAGCTATAAGTGTAGCTAATATTTCAATTTCATCAATTGGTTCAGTTCCTTCTCCTAAAGAACATTCTCCTGTTCCTTGTAATTCTGGAAATTCTTTTCATAATTCTGCATGTGAATCTATAGTTTGAATATAATAACATGTATCATCTGCAGATTGTGGTTGTTGTATTGCTCTATCAACTGAAAAGGTAACACTCTCGTCCTCTATACTTAGGGTCAATTTCTTACCGAACACGTCTATCATTGCTTTAGCCGTGTTTAAGAATGGTCTTCCTAATTTGAGAGGAACTTGAGAATCTTCTTCCATGTCCAGAACAACAAAATCTACTGGAAATACTAAAGTACCAACTTTAACTAGCATGTTCTCCATTATCCCTCTAGGATATTTTATTGATCGATCGGCTAGTTGTATACTTATTCTTGTTGGTTTCAATTCTCCAAGGTCTAGTTTAGCGTATAGTGAATACGGCATTAAATTTATACTAGCACCTAAGTCTGCCAATGCTTCTATTGAACTAAGACTACCCAGAAAACATGGAATTGTGAAACTTCCTGGATCAGATAGTTTTTCTGGTATCTTATTCAACAGCACTGCTGAACAATTAGCGTTCATAGTAACAGCCGAGAGTTCTTCCATTTTCTTTCTATTCGTGATCAGATCTTTCAAGAATTTAGCATATCTAGGCATTCCTGAAATCACATTAATGAAAGGAAGATTTACATTTATCTGTTTAAACATATCCAAGAATTTGGATTGCTCGGCTTCAAGTTTCTCTTTCTTCATTTTACTCGGGTAAGGAAGTGGTGGTTGGTATGGTTTAACATAAGGTTTAGCCCTAACTGTGTTATCTTCATTAACCTTTTCAACTACCGGTTCTTTTTCCTTATCTTGATCAGGTTGTGGTTCTTGTGGAGTAGGAATAGCTTCATCAGAAGTTACAGGTATTTCAGGTGGTTTAAGTGTTGTACCACTTCTTGTGGTAATGGCTTTAGCTGTTTCATTCCGGGGGTTAGCATTTGTATCACTAGGTAAACTTCCTGGTTTTCTTTCACCTATTAACCTTGCTAGGTTACTTACTTCTTGTTCCAGATTTTGAATAGAAGCTTGTTGATTTCTAAATGCTTGAGCATTTTGTTCATTGGTTTGTTTTTGAGATGTGAAAAACTGCGTTTGAGTTTCAACTAGCTTCGTCATCATATCTTCTAAATTCGGCTTTTTATCATCGGTTTGTTGTGGTGGTTTGTTTTGAAAATTAGGTCTTTGCTGGTTGTAAGTATTATTGGATACTTGTTGATTGCTAGGACCTTGTTGGTTGTTGTATGGAATATTTCGGTTATAATTCTGGTTTTGATTGTAAATAGGTCTTGGCGGTTGATAATTATTCTAATAATTATTTCCAGGTCTTTGGTTTAGATATGAAACATTCTCTCTTTGTTCCATTGTTAGTTTGATACTGAGACAATCTTTTGTCAAATGTGGTCCTCCACACTGCTCACAACTAATTCGTATTGAGTGAATATCCTTAGTCATCTTTTCCATTCGTCTCTCGACAGCATCTATCTTGGCAGAAATGGAATCTAAGTCATGGCTAGAATCGGCTCTAGCTGCTTTAGATGATCTAACGATATCTTTTTCTTGGTGCCACTCATGTGAGTGGGAAGCAGTGTTATCAATAATTTTATAAGCATCAGTTTCGGTTTTCTTCATAATGGAACCACCAGCTGCTATATCGATGTCTTTTCTTGTAGTGATGTCGCATCCTTGGTAGAATATTTGTACTATTTGACAGGTGTCTAAACCATGTTGCGGACATCCTCTTAATAACTTTTCAAATCTTGTCCACGCCTCATATAGAGTTTCATTCGGTTTCTATGTGAACGTAACAATTTCTCCTTGAAGTCTTACGGCTTTAGATGCCGGAAAGAATTGTTTAAGAAATTTTTCAACTAAAACGTCTCATGTATCAATCGCCCCTTCAGGTAACAATTCCAACCAATCTTTGGCTTCTCCCTTTAAAGTCCAGGGAAATAACATGAGATATATCTGTTCATCCTCCACTTCTCGGATTTTAAATAGTGTGCAGATCCTATTAAAGGTACGAAGATGTTCATTTGGATCTTCCTTTGGCGCACCACTAAATTGGCATTGATTAGTCACCATGTGTAGAATTTGTCCTTTGATTTCATAATCTGGCGCATTAATGTCAGGATGAGTAATTGCGTGACCTTGGCCAGTGCGTTTAGCTCTCATTCGGTCTTCCATACTTAAAGGTTCCAGATTCTCCATAATTGAATTTGTTGAATCAGAATCACTAGAGGATTCTGATTTAATGGTTCGTTCCTCAACAATCTCTGTTTGAATGATTGGTGGTTCCGGAGGAAAATTTAATGGTTCAGGATCTATGAATCGTCCCTGAATATTCTCCGGATTCTCAATTGTGAGGTCGGGTTCAAAAAATGGATTATCGGAAATTTGAACTGGAGTACTTGGTCGACTGGATGACGATTCTAAAGAAAAATCAACGGCGGTAATATTTGCTAAATGTCTTGATCTAGTTATAGGTGGTGAACGTACAAAAGGTGGTGAACTTCTTGCTCGGTGCATTCACTGAATATCCTATTAGTTTTTAAAAAGGAAAGAAAAATTATATAAGTTATCCAATTAATAGACTTTTCTGATTTTGCCCACGTTTCGAATAGCCAAAAGATGCAGCAGAGGGGCAGGATTCGTTTGGTCTCAATATAATTGAGGACTGTTTAGCTCCAATAACCCGGTCCACGTACAAATCCAACTATTACTACGAACCAGAAAATTTTGATGTCTATCAATTTAACCACTTAAAATAAATTTTCGTAATTTTAAGAAATTTAGATAAGAAGTAGAATAAAAAATCTATGTCCTAAAAACTAGAATAGCGAGAAATAAGAAAGAAAAAGAGCGTGTCGGAAAAAGATCGAAAAATAAAAATAAGAAAGAAAAAGAGTAACTTATAGAACTTAAAAACACTCGACTAACCCAACCTTATTACTATCACTAACTTAAAATTATAATCGCAAATTGAGATTACTAATTGGAATGATAATTGATACATAGGTATAAGGTGTCTAAAAATATTAAAGCTTACAAGAAAAACTATATCCCAAATGGCAATAACTTAAAAAGAAACTAAAACTTAAAAAAGGCGTCGCAAAATTCTAAAGCACCTAAATCTTAGTCTAAAGAAAAAGCACTTAAGGGATTTTACGGCAAAGCCTAAAAATCTAGAAGTAAAAAACAATAACTATGGCAAAAACTATATCTTAAAACTAAATACGAGCGAAAAATACAAATATTACGCTAAAACAATTAAAAAGGGACAAAATATAAAAATATACAAAAAGTTGTAAAAATTACAATTTTTATAAAAATATTATTTTATATTATTTATTTTATAAAACTATTAATTTTACAATTTAATTATACTAATTAAACAAAATAATAATAAAAACTAATTACTAATTACTAATTAACTTAATACATCAACCTAATTAGGGTTATAAAAATAATAATAATAATAATTACACCGTATTAAATGCGAGATTAGGGCTTCCTGTTCGTGTCAGGGTGGCTCCGCGAGTCGCGGTATTCGAAGCTGCAAACTCCGCGAGTCGCAGGGTTCCAATTTTTCAGATGACAGGTTGATTAAAATTCGACGCGTTTTTTTTTTATATGTTTTAAATAAAAATATTTAAATAAAATTTATATTTTTATAAAATAAAAATAAAGAAACTTTATAAAACTTAAATATTTAACAAAATCTTAAAAGAATATATAAATTTTTGTTTTCTTTTTATATTTTTGAATAATTAAAAATGTATTTTTACAAAAGTGAATTTTAATAAAAGTAAACTAAAAATAAAAATCTTTTTTTTATAAAAAATTTAGCGTTACGCTTCTGGCTTTTAAGCTAGATTGTCCCCGGCAGCGGCGCCAAAAATACTTGATGTCATAGCTAAGGGGTATAAAATACTATTAAATTTTAGCAGGAAATACTATTAAATACGATACAATTTTACACAAGATATTTATTTATTTATAGAATGGATATACTTAAACCTTGCTACAACACTTATAGGCAGTGTACCTAATCGTACAGTAGTGTAGTTTTTAGCAAGCCCGGTTTGTTTCACAGAGAAAATCTTTAAACAAAGTTTAATGCTATATTAGTTTACTTTTATAAAAATACAAATATATATATATAAGTAATATTATTATTATAAAGGGGGGTTTTTACCGTTTAATGACCGGTTTGTCGATTTTAAAACTTTAGTTGCAGTTAAAACAAAATGTAAAAATATTAAATAAATAAAAGACTTAATTTAAAGCGTAAAGTAAATAACGATAATGAAATTGCGATAAATAAAAGTGCGATAAAATAAACTTGCGATAATTAAAAAGTACGATAATTAAAAGTGCAATTAAATATAATAACAATAAATAAAAGTGCTATAATTAGAAGTGCAATTAAATATAAAATAAAGGGAATTAAATATGAAATAAAAGAATTATGCTTATTTAAACTTCCGCTATCATGATGTTTGACGTGTTGATTTTAATTTTATGCCCATGGGTTAATTGTCCTTTGTCCTGGATTATTTAATATGTCCATACGGATTTGTCCATAATAGTCCATCAGTCATAAATATAAAGAGCGAAAGCCTTCGTCAAATTATTCTTATTCCCGAAGTCAAATATTTCAACTAATTGGGGATTCGAATTGTAACAAGGTTTTAATACTTTGTTTAATGAATACACCAGGTTATCGACTGCGTGTAAACCAAGGTTTTACTACTTTGTTAACAATTACACCAATTACCCTTGAATGTAATTCACCCCTGTTTCAACAAGTCTATTAACTATTAATCCAGTTCCATGTCCGGTAAAATGAATAATTATTGGTATTTATAGATATCCCGCCCACCGTACCCAGTCAAGCGTATGTGGTTATATATAAATACGTCGAATTATAAGTTTGTATATTAAATTAACAAGTTATTGTTTAGTTAATATAAAACCCATTAATAGCCCATAGTCTAATTTCCACAAGTGTCGTTTTTTTTATCCAAACCCCAATTATGGTACAAAGCCCAATTACCCAATTTTAGTAATTAGCCCAGCATCATGATTACTTCGGTATTAAATAAGCATAATAATAACTTAGCTACGAGACGTTAATGAAAATAATATAAACATAACTTACAATGATTAAAAATAGCGTAGCGTTACACGGACAGAATTTCAACTTACACCCTTACAACATTCGCTAACATACCCTTATTATTAGGATTTAAAATTAAAATTAAAATATAAATATAAATATTACGTATAGATATAGAGAGATTGATATATTGGATATCTTTTTACGATCAGAATGCGCGAGCTTTATAGGCAGTTTCAACATTTGGGGCTCCGCGACTCGCGGCCCTTTTCTTCTTCAAACTCCGCGAGTCGCGGAGATCGTTTTTACAGCTCACCCACATTTGGCTCTTTGTTTGCCGACGATTTATTTTATAAATATAATATATATATATATATAATTAATATAATTAGTTATATATTATATTATATTTATATACATAATTAACTTGTAATTTTTAGTCCGTTGCGTCGAGCGTTGAGAGTTGACTCTGGTCCCGGTTCCGGATTTTCGAACGTCCTTGCGTACTATTTTATATCTTGTACTTTGCGTTTTGAATCTTGTATTCTTGTAATTTCGAGACGTTTCTTATCAATAATTGGAACCTCTTTGATTGTATTTTGTACTTTTGAGCTTTTTGGTCGTTTGCGTCTTCAATTCGTCGAATCTATCTTTTGTCTTCACCTTTTAATATTTAAACGAATATCACTTGTAAATAGAACAATTGCAACTAAAAGCTTGTATTTCTTGGGGAATAATGCTATGAAATGTATGTTCATTTTTAGCATTATCAGTCGTTTTGGGCGCTTTTGGTTTTTGACATTGCTTATGATGTTAGGATAGTGGTGTATTGGTTGTATTGCGCACTACAAAGGATGTTTAGCGGTAAGTGTAATCCGTAAGGATTCATGTGGTTCGATTTTCAACGTTCGGATTGTTGAATTTAGGTTGAGACTTGGTCGCTTTTAGGTTTGTCCTTGGTAAAGGTACGCTAAGGAATTTATATCTCGGTACGAGATTGGTTGAGTTTTTCCCGATTTGGGACTTGAGCAGGTATTAGTGCTCGGATGTGGTTTTGATAAATCGCGGGTGACGATTTTAGATGTTAAAGGTGATCCAATGGGAAGAGTTGCCTAGGAAAGTCGGATTGGGACTTATGTTTGAGGACCGTAGGGTGTGGTCCTTTTGGTTAAGTGACGAGGATCACGAGGACGTGATCGATTCTAAGTGGGGGAGAGTTGTAACACCCTGTTTCTGTTTCTGATTTTGTAGTAAATCGGGACGCCGTCCAGATAGGGGGACGCCGTCCAGCAACAAAAGGTCGAGCCAGCTGTTTTAATTTGTTATAAATGGGTAAAATGGTAATTTCACTTGGGTGCCGGTTTGAAGCCTTCAAGGCTGATCCCTTGATCATTTTTGGATCACTTTACACCCACACAAACACTCTCAACCTCATCTAGAGAGAGAGTAAGGGTTTTAGAGAGAGAGGTGGATTTGGAGAAGAAGGAGTCGGATTCTCGCTAAAGCTCGGGTTCTAAAGATGTTCATCTCGCTCCTAGCTACGTTGTGGTAGTATTGGTAAGCTCAAACTCCGAATTTCGATTGTTAGATTTGATATTCAAGTTAGGGTTTTGAGCTAGTTTGTTGTAAAACCCTTCTAGATGATGAAGTAGGTTTATGGTGACTTGTTATTCTTGTCACTTGGCGGGTTTTGGGTCGGTTGACGATTTGGCCTTGATTAGGGTTTGATAATGAGTTTAATCACTAGGTTTAGTGATATTGGAAGTGTTGGAACACTTTTGGGTGTGTTTGGTTAACTAATTTTGAAATGGGTCAAAATTAGGGTTTCGGTGTCAAAATGGGTATGACACTTGTTTAACACTTGTGATCAGGTTTAATTGGTGTGTTAGGACCATTTTCAATCGTGTTAGTGAATATTGGTTAGTTTGGGCGCGGTTTGTGCTTAGAAGTGCAATTGGGTCGAAATTGCACTAAGTGTAAATTGGGTTGGTTTGTAAATCCACCCTAATTATGTTGTGGTATTTGTGATAATGGAATAGGTATTTTCCATTGACGAGTCGCGGATTACTTGGAAGCATTCAGCAATGCGTCAAGGTGAGTGTTAATATCCTATGTGCATATGTATGTGTAGGATGGGTGCGGGTCGGGTGAAGTGGTTCTCGTTTATAGAGCTCACTTCACATATAGGTGGATTGATGGACTTGTGTATATGTCCAATTGGCATGTTTGTGCGTCTTGGTTGACCACCTTTGATGAGGTGCACACTTTGTGTGTACGTTATCACATGGGCGTGTGATGTGGATTATATAACCCCAATGGCGAAGGGTTAATATTGTGAGTGGAGTATTTATACGTACATGTATATGGCGTATTTATTTTTGGGTGTTATGGTATGAACCATCGAGCTGGTAGTGCCATAACATGTGTGCGATAAGATGTGAACCACGAGCCGGTAACATCGAGTGTGAACCACGAGCCGGTAGCACTATAAACTAAGATGTGAACCACGAGCCGGTAGCATCGAGTGTGAACCACGAGCCGGTAGCACTATAAAAAAAAGTGTGAACCACGAGCCGGTAGCACTATAAAAGAGTATGACTCAAATGCGTATGGTGTGAACCACGAGCCGGTAGCACCATAGCATTATGGTTAACCTTGGGTGTTTTACGCGTTGTTATATATATATATATATATATATATATATATATATATATATAAATATAAATATATATATATATATATATATATATATATATATATATATATATATATATATTGTATACGTATAATGTTGTATTGTCGTGATGTAGCTAACCTTCTGGTTGTAGCTAACCTTCTGGTTGTAGCTTATTGACATTGTTCACAACGTTGTTTGCGAACTTACTATATTGTTGGTGTTGTTAGCTTGTGCTTAGTGAACGTACGGTATGCTAGGTTTAGCTTGCCTTATACTTGGATGTCAAGTATGCGCTATTTGATTATTGTTGTGGCGTGTCCATTTTATGCATATATATGTATGTAGTATATTCTCACCCACTAAGCGTTAGCTTACCCTCTTGTTGTTTACATTTTTATAGATTGCATGGATGAGGTGGCTCGGGTAAGCGTGGGAACTAGTGGACTTGCGTAGTTTGCTTTAGAAGACTTGCTTTTGGATTTGATTAGGATTGGTAGCGTATCCCCAATCCCATGCTCGGTCTATGTTTTGAATTTAACTAAGTGGGTCGAAATGGTCACTTTGTGGTAATTTGGGTCCATGTGGGCCCGTTGTTGTAAAACTCGGTTTTATTGTGGAAAACTCTTAGTTTTAATTATTATAACATATTGTGAAAGTGTCTTGGTTTAAAAGTGTCGGGAAGCGGGTTTTTCGCCCGTGTGAAATCGTTAAGCAAAACAGAATCTGGCAGGCATTCTGGACGCCGTCCAGATCTGCTGGACGCCGTCCAGGTCTTAAGGGCTGGACGCCGTCCAAGCTTTTGGACGCCGTCCAGAAGGGTTGTCTTAGGAAAAAAAAAATTGGCACGTTTTCGGATGGTTAACGGGTTGGGTTGTTACAAATGAAGTATGACTTTGGTCGTTTCCGACACTTGGATGTTCGGAAACATATACAAAACGCTCGCTAAAATTTTTGTCTCCAAGTCGGTCCACGCAGTCTTCGGACACCTCACTTTCTTTTCTTTTTCTTTTCATTTTCCTTTTCCTTTCGGATCACGTTCGGGTTCGGCTTCGGGTTCGGATTCGGGTTTATTTTGGAGTGGTGTTTCGGGAACTTCTTCGTCGGACGATTCGTCAGGGAGACTTGGATAATAAGTTGTTTGTTTCGTTTGTTGTTGGTTCGGGTAGATTTAAACATTTTGAGATAGTTGGTTCGGGTAGATTGGAACATTTTGAGATAGTTGGTTCGGGAAGAGTGGAACATTTTGAGATTGTTGGTTATGGTAGATCGGAACATTTTGAGATTGTTGTTGATGGACATTTCCGAACATTCCCGCAAATGAATTAGTATTTGCAAAACGAGAAAACCCGGTAGTTTGTTGCGATTTATCGAGTAGCATTTGCATGATATCTCGACTCACCGCATTTCGATCTTGAACTACCGGACGTTGTTTCGTTTTTCCTTTGTTTGGTGTTTTTTTGGAACTCATTTTTTTGGTGAAAGATGTGAGAAAAATGAATAAAAAAGGATAAGTAATATGAAAGTTGTGTATAAAATGAGGTTGAGATATGGGGTTTAAATAGAGTTAAAAAAGAAATAGAAAAAAAAGGCAAGTAGCCGTTTGAGAGCCGTTGGGTGCAATAGAGCCGTTGGAGGCAAAATAACGGGCAAAAACAACCCATTTTCTCGCCCACAAAAATGCTCAAGATAGTCATGGTGCTGGACGAATGGACCTGGGCGAAACCTGGGCGGGTTTGGTGCCATCGGCGCCCAGCCTAAGCGGTTTTGGGCGGGTCTCCTGGGCGGACCGTTGGGAGCACTCTAATAGCATGCATAGATTAGCGGCGTCACACGCTTACTCACGTGCCGACGTGCGCAAAATAGCCTGAATCATCCACTCTGTAAAACCCAGTGTTGTAAAAGTCGGCCGACTTGGCCGACGCGTCGGCCGATGCGTCTTTTTTTTTAGTTCTCCGTCCCGTTTTTTCTGAAAACGACTCAAAATACGGTCAAAGCTAAAAGTTCGGTCAAAGTTGGTCAAAAACGGTCAAAATCAGTCAAATTTTCTTCCAGGTGTGATATGTTTTAAAATTAGGGTTTGTTTTCATTTTTAGGGCTGCTCTTTTCTCTGTGTCCTTACTAATTATGCACTCAGTAACATTAATTGAGTTTGAAGTTTGATTGTATTTAAATTCAAGTTCTTGTTTAAGAAATTTATGGTACAAAATTAACTATTTTATACATATATAAATATATATTTCAGAAATTATTAATAAAGTCAACGTTGGTCAACGACCGATGCGTCCCCGACGCGTCCCCCGACTCGGCCGACGCGTCCTTTTTAGGTCCCGACAAATGCGTCCCGACTCGCGACTTTTACAACCCTGGTAAAACCTTTCTTCAACAAGAATAATATCCTGCATTTTGGTAAAATTTGCAGAAACAAAAGAAACAAGGATGACGGAAGCATCGATTAGGAACAAGCCAGGCATGGCGAGCGTTAGGGATATGCCGTTACTCCAAGACGGTCCTCCTCCCGGAGGTTTTGCTCCGGTCCGTTACGCTCGCCGGATTCCGTCCAAAGGTCCCAGCGCCGTCGCTATATTCCTCGCCGCTTTCGGTGCTTTCTCTTGGGGCATGTATCAGGTCGGTAAGGGCAACAAGATCCGTAGGTAATACCGGAATATACTTACTTTTATTTCATATTAATCTTTATTTATTCTATTTGTTTGTATTATAATATTCCCTCAAACCCTAGTTAGTTTTAGTGATTGCGGATACAATGTAAGGAGTGATTTATTTAATGATTGGACTATTCGATTCAATCGGCCAAATTCGTGGTAAATTTGTGTTAGATCTGTTCTTACATTTAGAATTGGAGCTAGATCATTGATTCATTTCTGTAGTTTTACAATTGCATTAAACTTATATGACTACAAACTGAATATTCTGGTTACTTATTTGTAACTTGTAACCATAACACTGCTGATTTTAAGTGTTTTGGAATTGAAATTGAAAACCTAGCGCTATCTGTAATTTGGTAATTTTCAATATGTGTACTGTAATTCTTATCTGGGGTACATTTTTTATCTCATATTCATATAATTCTTAACTGGTCTGCAGAAACTGTAGCTCATTTGGAAGAAAATAATGGATTTTGTCACTTGGTTATGGCTGTTTGTTTTCATGTATGAACTTGATAAGCCTCCTGTCACCATGTTGATCTTGTTTGGGAACCTGAAAGTTGAATCCTCGCGATAACCTAGTTGGTATTTGTAGGAACAGAACTATGAAGTTAGAGTATGATGCTAGGGCCTTGCTTAAATAGTTAATTGTCACAGATGCTTCATTAAACTGCGTTGTAAATGCATGTTGATAGAATATGATTACTAGATATAACTTTACTCTTTTAGGTTCACTTGGTAATACTTTATCGCTTTCAGGTCTTATGGAATTTAAATAGATATTTTGGCAGTTATATATCAGCCGTCTCATTTGTAGGAATTTATATATTAACGTTAATTTTAAAAATGTAGAAAAGATTGCAGGTGTCATTTGTTCTAGTTTATTTTTGCATCCACATTTGATAGTTTGGAAATACTTGTTTTTTTGCTTAGACACCTGTGCACAAGAGCTAAGCTTACTGCAATCCGTTGACCTTTTTTATTTGGAACTTGAAATACTAAACTGTTCGGATCACGTAGTTGACATATGTTTGTAATCGTAGCTACAAGTTATGTTTGTAATAGTAACTTCTTGAGACTTTTTTTTTTTACAATGGAAGATAAATAGGTTGCTACCTGCTAGTAGCACACTTGACCGATAAAAAACAAGAATGCCTTGAAGTGTACATAAGAAAAGTTCAAACAATTAACTTCTACAGCCAAGGAGTAATCCTGCTAGGCTGCGTACATCAAAGTATGGGGTCGGATTACTCGCCCTCCCGGGTAGCCCGAACAGGGAAAAACCTTCTACCTTTTATAAGTAAATTTACTTTATAAAAATAGCTGGAAAATTGTTTTCTTAGCTGCTAAATGCTAATAACTGGTTACATAATTGAATACGCAAGTTGCAATTTAAAATGTTAGAAAATGTTACAAACTAAGTTTTTTTCTTACAAGTTACAAATCTTTTAGTTATAATGATAAGATGCAATTACAAGTTTATGAGCTGTACGGGTGGATACTGAAAAACATAGAAAGTCTTCTAAGATTTCATATGCTGTTATGTTCGTCAATTTACTTTTTTTTTTTTTTTTTTTTTTTTTTTTTTTTTTTTTTTTTTTTTTTTTTTCATCCATGGGATTTTGGGAATTTACTTCTGGCTACTTTCGTACTTTGAAACCAGTAATCAGTTTTTTCTATACTATTCAAATATTGAGTGGTAATGTCGTGTTCTTGGTGTGGAGTTGTATTAGTCCTTTAAGGCTTAAGCACCAAACCTATATCTCATGTGACCCCTACTACGATCGACTCAACTATTCATACAACACGCTTATAAAACTTGAAAGTTGATAAGGTAAGTGTGCTGGATTGAAACACATCATATTGAAGTAGTGTTTCAATCCAGCACACTTAACTTAGCTATTAATATTAATATTAATATTAATATTAATATTAATATTTGGACAGAGTATCCAAATGGGTGAAAAAATATATTGGCTACCAAAGGATTTGACTTATAGAAGTAGTCCTTTTGATGTATCATAAGTTCATAACTGGTCCAACTGCAACCCAAGGATCTGACCTAACCCAGTTCATGTATTGAAATTTCAACTGATCTGGTTCAGTCTCTTTTGGGTGTATTTATGAATAATAACTGAATCATTGATGTTTGGTTTAGGGCGATTAAGGAAGAAAAATATGCTGCCCGGAGGGCTATTCTGCCCATGCTTCAGGCGGAAGAAGATGAAAGGTAAAAGCACAGATGGTTGTTCTTATCTTTTCCTTCCGATTTTATATTTTATATTTTATTTTACAATTAATTTGGTTGGTGTGTGTATAGATTTGTTAAAGAATGGAGGAAATATCTGGAGGAAGAGGCTCGAATAATGAAAGACGTGCCTGGGTGGAAAGTCGGTGAAAGCGTGTACCACTCTGGAAAATGGATGCCTCCTGCTACTGGTGAGATGCGTCCCGAAGTCTGGTAAGCATCGTGTTGTTAACAATTTAATGATGGAATGTTAAATCATTAAATCAGTTGTATCACAAAAGAAGGGTCATATAAAAAAAAACTGCATCAGTTTGTGATACTTTGTGAAACACTTGCTCTAGATGCCCTTTTTGTTTGTGGCATCAGGATTCGTTTGATGTATGTGAGAATTGATATATTGTTCTTTGGCATCTGCTCATGTTATTATAAATGCTATGATGATGATGTTTTCTTGGTTTATTTGTAATTTAATGGTTGTACCTTGTTACACGTTATTTGAGACTCCTCAAAGACCTTTCTTAACCATGGCATACCGGCACATTAGCGTCATATCAACACTTTCTTTACCAGGATTAGATCATTACTAAATCACTTACATCCATACATCCATGATATACTTTCTCCTAAAAATTAGGACTCACATTGTACTAATATACAAATTTAAAAAAGGTAATAGTATAATTTATTTATTACCACCAAAAACCTGTGCCCTCACATATGTTGAAAAAGGATGAAATGGAGCATAGGAGGGAGCGAGGGTTAGCTCACTGTTAACGGCACCTTCGAGGGCTAAAGAAGTGAGAAAGGGTGGCAATGAATCAGCTCCCAAATAGGGGAGTTTCATCAGTCCGGTTTCCGGATTCCTTGTTTAATTCGGTCTAGTTTGTTCAGTTTTGAAAATTCTGGAGGCAAGTCGTAACCAATATCAAATTTAAAACAAAAACGAACATTAAAACCAAAAAATCAAAAAAATCATAATTTAATCAAATCAAAATAATCATTAAATTTTGACTTCTAATTTTAAAACGGTTTTTCGTCAATTTATATTACGGAGTAATAAATTGATATATAATTAGTTGAAATCAAAAAGGCAAAATCAAAAAATCGGATTCAAACTTTGAAATCGAACCGAAATTAAATGAAAACCGAATGGCTTGATTTTTTAGTTTTTCATTCTATTCGGTTTCTAACTTAATCGGTTTAAAATCAAATATTTAACGCCTTCATTTGGTTGGTCAGGGGCGTGACTACATGATAACCAGGAGCATCATAGCATGTGTTGTGATGTGAACCAGATAGAGTTAACTCAGGCAATATATACATTTGAGCATCCATGTTGCCACATGTAGGTCACAGATTCAAGTTCACTAAATTCAGTTTACTTGAAACATCATCCATATCACGTCAACTTAGCAGCATTTTATTACACAGACAAAAAAGAAGGCAACATCAAACAAACGAACCGTATACAGAAAAAGTTCATCGACATAAATATTTAACTGCTGCTGAAACTAGTTTCATACAAACCACAGACCCTCATTTGTAAGCCAGAAAATAAGGACCAGTGCCACCTTTCTTATCAGCATCTGGAACACTCGAGTAGCTATAAAGGTGGTTCGACATTTTCCAACCCCAATCCTTTGTCCTTGATATCGGCATCCGGGGCCAGCGGTTGATCCTCACATAGTGGTCCCTGATCTCACCGTCAGATAAAAAACCTGTAACAATGCAGTAACAACACTCATGTCCACCCCATACTTTGTCACCCGGGTCAGCAGTTTGACTGCCGTCTGCATGAAAGTAGCGTCGCATTGGTGGGCCCGTCCCTTTACAGTGTGGGTCCAAGTTGCGCCAATATCCTGGGGCCAGCTGAGTATATAACACAGTATTCAAAAATGTTAGTAACCACATGTGTACAAAAAGATTGTAAAATACAAGTCAGCGATACTTCTAAGTCAAAAGAACTTGCCTTTTTGAAGTGAAACTCCCAAGCATGATCCCATAGATCTTCCTTCATGATTCGGCTCTGAAAAAAACAAATTTCAAGTAAAAAAACAAACTTGTATGAAGAAAAACACAAATTTCAAGTAAAAATAGAAACATACACGTTTGCCATCCATAATCGATAAGGAGTAAGCAGACAACTTAGGCAAGCCCTTGACTAGGGCAACACGCGGTATATGTGCTTTTCCAGCCCATAGCTCTTTACACTGTCAACAAGAAATATATTTCTTTGTCATTAACCACTAAAGATGAATATTCGTACACACAGACGGTCATTTGCAAATGTCCACAACGTTTCATTGATTCAATTCACACAAATGCTAATTCAATCTGCAGAATGCAGAGCCGCAACAATGTATGGACACCACTAAATCACTAAACTACTTTTACAACTTCTGATATTAAGAAAGAATATATTAATCGCATATGTATAATCTCTTAAATGATTATATTATCTCAAATTAATTCAGAAAGTGAATAAGAAATGTGTAGTTCACTATATAAAATGTGAACTTCAAACACAGGTTTATTAGAGTGAGGTCCATGTTACTCTGATATACTGTTCCTAGTTTGGTTACCATTCGCCGGTTCTAGTATTATTACCTAAATATATTGGGTAGTGATTCGTATAGTTGTTTGTAGACTTCCTAGTTAGAATACATGCTGGTACATCTACGAGTTCTACTAATTATTTTTGAGAAAAAGTTTGGATTCATGTTGTGCAATCAAAATGACAAAATGAAAGCTTACCACAGCTGACCAGGTGTATGCAGAAATGATAGTTGAAAAGTATTAGTAAATGCACAATAAGAGTGGTTAACAGTTAGAAGATAATGGACACATGAATTAAATTATACTCTTCAAATCACTTTAAGCTTTTTACCCATATAGAACTGTGACACAGCAACATTCTTCACCTTGCATAATCCTTTCTTAATATTATCTTGTAAATCATCACCAACAACAAGTAAATAAGAACTATCAAGTTTCTTGACTTAAAACCCCAAAGGTTTATTTGCTGAATAGCGAAGACTGTTTGTTTTTGTGTCTACAAAATAACTTAATCATGTCTGCAGCACCACTAAGAAGCATATTTCTAAGTCTACGAGTATTCAGACAGAATAAGGCATTATTTTATCTTATGTCTTCTGAAAAACAAACAGTCTGTAATAAAAACGTTTGCGAGCGCGCACAGATAAGACATAATAAGATATGCAGATGAAAGACAAACAACACCTAAAAGTTCCGATTTATGTTACACGAGCAAAATCAATGGATAATGGATGATATCTACAAAAGTCTCAAACTTAACTGCCCATGCTAATCAAAATGAAACCTTGCCACAGCTATATGCAGAACTGATACTTGAAAAAGTATTAGTAAACGTACGATAAGAGGGGTTAACTTATAACAGTTAGACTATAATGGATTTAAATCACATTAAGCTTTTTACCCATATAGAACAGTGACACAGCAACATTCTTCAGCTTGCATAATTCCTTTGTTATTGTTATCTTGTAAATCATCACCAACAAGAAGTAAATAAGAATTATCAAGTATCTTGATATAAATCCTCGAGTCTGTACCATAAGAATAAGAATCAACTTATTAGATTACATTATACACTTTTTATTAATTCATTCACCTTCTCTTGTAGGCTTCAGCCTATGTTAACAATCCGCTATCATAAGATAATTCCATTAAACTTCATTTTCCCCAAGTTTGATGATCTAAACCAAGGTTTCTTGCTGATACCAAACAGTTAAGGCTGTCTCTCTAATTGAAGCTATCAAATATATATAGAGATAAATATATATATCTCAACTTCTCAAGAACTTTTACTAACTACAATACGTTCTAATGATTGTAGCACCAACACAGAATCCAATATCTTCGAAACCTATATAGCCCTGTATTTAACTCAAAACATAATATATCGTCAGCACCGATTAAAAGTCAAACATCTACATATAAAGCCCAATAGTTTAACAAATTATGACCATTAATCTATTACACAACAACAAAAATACTCGATCCAAAATCTATTATACACATGCAACTTTATAATCTCTATTGTGTGTACAAATTATGACCATTAATCTATTACACAACAACAAAAATACTCGATCCAAAATCTATTATACACATGCAACTTTATAATCTCTATTGTGTGTACAAAACTTTGAATTATTGCCGAGGCAAGACAAAAAGGAGTGAGACAAGGTTTCGGAAGGGCACGACAACATGGTGCAATATAATCAAGGCGGGATATGCAATAGACTCGTACAACATCAGCTTTTCATCCTCATTTGTTAAAGAAATTGGTAACGGAGCTGCTATTAAATTTTGGACAGACTTATGGGTTGGTAACAATAGTTTAAGAAACAGATTCAACAGATTATGCGCTCTTGATTCAAATCGTGAGGCTGCTGTTGCTGACCGCATCCACTTCCAGAATGGTATAATCCAGTTTTCGTGGTGTTGGGCCAGGCCCATCAGGGGGCGGGCCGAAAATGATATTGCCGAGTTGGAAAATTTGATCAAAACTGTCAACTTTAATTCGGAAGGAGAGGACAAGTGCAAATGGAACCTGTCAAGTGAGGGTGTTTTTACAACTAAGAGTTTGGCGACGCTTATTGATGAAAAACGTTCAAACGTGACGGGTCAAAAAGAAAACTTAAGAAATAAAGCGGTACCCCTCAAAGTAGAGATCTTCATTTGGAGGGCTATGCTTTCAAGGATCCCGGTTAGAGTTGAAATAGATAAGCGGGGTGTCGATTTGGATTCTATCCTTTGTCCTATATGTAGAGATAGGGTGGAAACAGTTGAACATATTTTAATTAGATGTCCAAAGGTCCTTGAAATTTGGTCTCAAATCTTTAAATGGTGGAATGTTAATGCTCCCTCATTTTGTCTTGCCTCCATTGACCAAGTTATAGATAACTCGTCTTTTATGGTCAATTCATCCTCTTCGGGCAAGACTATATGGCAAGGAGTTAAGTGGGTTGTTTGTTACTCGATATGGAAAGCTAGAAATGATATCATCTTCAAAGGGCATTCGTGGAATACTTCGAGAATCTATACCAATATTCAAACCACAAGTTTCGGATGGATCTCAAAACGCTTTAAAAAATCAAATTTGGAATGGAGCCAATGGATCATTAACCCGGGTTTTTTCGTTTCGTCGAATAATCATAGAATAGGAATTGGCTAACTGTGTTTTTTATTTTCTTCTCGGTTGTATTTTGTTGTTTTGTTCTCTTGTTGTGTTTTTTTCCCGGATCGTTTGTATCTTTTCCGTGATTAATAAAATGCTTGCTTTTCCAAAAAAAAAAAAAAAAAAAAAAACTTTGAATTATTAGCCATATACAACTTGCCCGGTGGGTCTCCATATAAGCTACCAAAGTGGCATCCATAAACTTTAGCATATTAAACATTTATTTATTTAAAAACTCTAAAATTCTAGTTTAAATTTAATTTAATATTAAAATGTTGACCAGTCAAAGACTTTGATCACCTTTGACCAAATCAGATATAGTGGCGTTGACCAATTAATTTTAAACGGATTTTGGAAAATGGTCTATTCACATCAGCGAATACTGTGTACCTTTTTAGACTATATGCTCACAAAATAGCCTTGTACTGTAGTTTGGGATACTACTATCATCTTAACAACTAGCGGTGTATCTTAGAGGGAAAGGGTCGAAAACTAGTAGCAGAATATTCTATAGTGGCAAGGAAAGAGTTGGAAACAGTTTCGAACTAGCAGTTTATTTTTATAGGTGGATAAGGAGAAAATCGAAAATTGTACCCGATAGACCGAAGAAGAAGTAAAATCTTTTAGTACCTTTTTAGACCATATGACGTCACTAGAGGCAACTCCATGCCAAGTACGAGAGACCAAAAGAGATGGTGCCACGCTGCGTGCGTCAAGATGACTGAGTATCATCAACATAATATCCCAACCAAACAAGACTAATGGATCCTGCAAATTCTCAAATTTCTTGCCCCTTTTACTGTTCCTTTTCCTTTTAATAATACTCCTTTCTGCTATTGAATCATTAAATAACACCTCTGCTTTGATACTGGCATCATGCTCATCTTCAGATGAATCACACCCATCTTCTTCTTCGTCTGTTATAAATTGATTCCTCATGTCTTCAACAACTTACAAATAATTGGAATTTTAATTTTGTTGGAAATTATACTCCTTTATAGAATAGAATCAAGCGTAGGAGTAGTTGAAAGTGGAGATGGGTATGAAATGTTTGTTTGGTTTGTTTTGTCCGAGGAATTGGAATTGAAGTTAAGTTGCTGCGTCAACCCTCGTACTTAGAAAATATCTTGTTACTTTGCTGTTAAGTCTGATGGGTGGATTCACTAGATCCAAAACTAATTTGTCGGTCAATTCAGTAGGAGGTCAATCTTGTAAACCATCACACTTTTGGATACTAGATAATGTTTAAAAACAAATGTGAATTATTATCTTTATTTTATTAGTAATAATAATAATAATAATAATAATAATAATAATAATAATAATAATAATAATAATAATAATAATAATAATAATAATAATAATAATAATAATAATATAATATAATAATAATAATAATAATAATAAATAAATAATATAATATAAATAGAGGAATATTCATGTGAATACTTATTTTTAAAAATAAGATCGGTTTCGAAATCGTACCGAACCGTACTGGTACTAAAAATGGGTAAAATGGAGAACTAGAACTGTACCGAAATTATAATACGGTACCGATTTGGGTACCGGTACAGGAGCCGTATTTTTCGGTTTTTTTTACCCATTTGGTACGAATTTTTTTCACAAATGCATCTATAATGTTATTATTATAAGCTTATTCTATCTGAATTCATAATTTCGACTGAACATTATCTTCTATAATATACATAATACATCATTCATAATATACAAAATCATCATCCATGATGTTCATATATCTTTTTTTTTTTTTTTAAAACAACAGTATAATCCATAATCATCATCCATGATGTTCATATATAATCCATTGTGACGACCCGGAAATTTCCGACCAAATTTAAACTTAAATCTTTATATGGTTTTGACACGATAAGCGAAGTCTGTTAGGTTGAGTCTCAAAAATTTTGAACCGTTTCATATGTTCAATTGACCTTCGACCATTCTCGATGATTCACGAACAACTAATTGTAAATAGATGCATGTATATTTAAAAATATAAATATATATATTAATTCGAAATATAATTTGAAATATTATATTATTTAGTTATTAGAATTAATTTTGTAAAATAATATAAGATATAATAAAGATTATTATTAAAATGAATGTATATATATAGTATATTAAATGTAATTATTTAATGATTGTAATACTCGTTGGACGTTTCGATTACTATTTAGAGAGGTTCAATTCGAACTTATGTAATTTCAAAATAAATGGTGATCCAAAAATAAGTTGTATGAATTATAGCTTTGTTAAAAATATAATTAGAATCTCTTGGATTAGTTTTAACATTTAGTATTTTTACTTGGGATTGAGAGCTAATAATTAATTTAATTTTTATTTAATAATGGTAAACAATTAATTACCAATTTTATTCCATAATGACTAACATAGTTAAAAATATTTAATTTTGAGATTTTTCTGAGAACTCGTATCCGCCACCGATCATCAATGGAGCACGAATTTCAGTCCGAAAATGAAATGGTAGACGACGGCTAACAATTAATACGTTTATATTTCTTTGATTATTATTATATTATTTATTATTATTATTATTAATTATTATATTAAATTACTACTTTAAAGTTAATAGAATTATATCCGTGAACTTTGCAATTGATATTTGTTTGGTCCTGTGCCTAATTGAGAATTTAGTACGGTGTGATATGTTTGTTATTTGTCCAATCTGTAGTGACCCGAACTTTTTCATATTTATATATATATTAAATGAAATTGTTATTTACATGATTAAGTGTTTCCAACATGTTAAGCAATCAAACTTGTTAAGACTTGATTAATTGAAATAGGTTTTATATAGACATTTGACCACCCAAGTTGACCGGTGATTCACGAACGTTAAAACTTGTAAAAACTATATGATGACATATATATGATTATATATATAGTTAACATGATATTATGATAAGTAAGTATCTCATTAGGTATTTTAACAATGAGTTATATACATAAAATTGAGTTTATTGAATTAAGAAACTCGAAACGATATATATAACGATTATCGTTATAACAACTTCTTACTAAATACATATGAATCATATTAAGATATTGATACACTATGTTTAATCATGATAAATGATAAGTAAACATGTCATTAAGTGTATTAACAATGAACTACATATGTAAAAACAAGACTACTAACTTAATGATTTTGAAACGAGACATATATGTAACGATTATCGTTGTATTGACATTTAAATGTATATATATCATATTAAGATATATTAATATATCATAATATCATGATAATATAATAATGTAACATCTCATTAGATATAATAAACATTGGGTTAACAACATTTAACAAGATCGTTAACTTAAAGGTTTCAAATCAACATTTACATGTAACGACTAACGATGACTTAACGACTCAGTTAAAATGTATATACATGTAGTTTTTTAATATGTATTCATACACTTTTGAAAGACTTCAAGACACTTATCAAAATACTTCTACTTAACAAAAATGCTTACAATTACATCCTCGTTCAGTTTCATCAACAATTCTACTCGTATACACCCGTATTCGTACTCGTACAATACACAGCTTTTAGATGTATGTACTATTAGTATATACACTCCAATGATCAGCTCTTAGCAGCCCATGTGAGTCACCTAACACATGTGGGAACCATCATTTGGCAACTAGCATGAAATATCTCATAAAATTTCAAAAATATGAGTAATCATTCATGACTTATTTACATGTAAACAAAATTACATAGCCTTTATATCTAATCCATATACCAACGACCAAAAACACCTACAAACACTTTCATTCTTCAATTTTCTTCATCTAATTGATCTCTCTCAAGTTCTATCTTCAAGTTCTAAGTGTTCTTCATAAATTCTACAAGTTCTAGTTTCATAAAATCAAGAATACTTCCAAGTTTGCTAGCTTACTTCCAATCTTGTAGAGTGATCATCCAACCTCAAGAAATCTTTCTTATTTACAGTAAGATATCTTTCTAATACAAGGTAATACTCATATTCAAACTTTGATTCAATTTCTATAACTATAACAATCTTATTTCGAGTGGAAATCTTACTTGAACTTGTTTTCGTGTCATGATTCTACTTCAAGAACTTTCAAGCCATCCAAGATCCTTTAAAGCTAGATCCATTTGTATCTTTTCTAGTAGGTTTATCCACAAAACTTTAGGTAGTAATGATGTTCATAACATCATTCGATTCATACATATAAAGCTATCTTATTCGAAGGTTTAAACTTGAAATCACTAGAACATAGTTTAGTTAATTCTAAACTTGTTCGCAAACAAAAGTTAATCCTTCTAAATTGACTTTTAAAATCAGCTAAACACATGTTCTATATCTATATGATATGCTAACTTAATGATTTAAAACCTGGAAACACGAAAAACACCGTAAAACCGGACATACGCCGTCGTAGTGACACCGCGGGCTGTTTTGGGTTTGATAATTAAAAACTATGATAATCTTTGATTTAAAAGTTGTTCTTCTGGGAAAATGATTTTTCTTATGAACATGAAACTATATCCAAAAATCATGGTTAAACTCAAAGTGGAAGTATGTTTTTCAAAATGGTCATCAAGACGTCGTTCTTTCGACTGAAATAACTACCTCTTACAAAAATGACTTGTAACTTATATTTCCGACTATAAACCTATAATTTTTCTGTTTAGATTCATAAAATAGAGTTCAATATGAAACCATAGCAATTTTATTCACTCAAAACGGATTTAAAATGAAGAAGTTATGGGTAAAACAAGATTGGATATTTTTTGATTTTTGTAGCTACGGGAAATATTAACAATTCTATACAAATCATATCCTAGCTAACTTATATTGTATTATACATGTATTCTAATATATTATGTAATCTTGGGATACCATAGACACGTATGCAAATGTTTTGACATATCATATCAACCCATGTATATATATTATTTGGAACAACCATAGACACTCTATATGCAGTAATGTTGGAGTTAGCTATACAGGATTGAGGTTGATTCCAAAAATATATATACTTTGAGTTGTGATCTAGCCTGAGACGTGTATACACTGGGTCATGGATTGATTCAAGATAATATATATCAATTTATTTATGTACATCTAACTGTGGACAACTAGTTGTAGGTTACTTACTAGGATAGCTGACTTAATAAACTTAAAACATCAAAATGTATTAAAAGTGTTGTAAATATATTTTGAACATACTTTGATATATATGTACATATTTGTTATAGGTTCGTGAATCGACCAGTGGCCAAGTCTTACTTCCCGACGAAGTAAAAATCTGTGAAAGTGAGTTATAGTCCCACTTTTAAAATCTAATATTTTGGGATGAGAATACATGCAGTTTTATAAATGTTTTATGAAATAGACACAAGTAAATGAAACTACATTATATGGGTGAATGATCGAAGCCGAATATGCCCCTTTTGCTTGGTAGCCTAAAATTAGTAAACCGATCTACTAATTGACGCGAATCCTAAAGATAGATCTATTGGGCCTAACGAACCCCATCCAAAGTACCGGATGCTTTAGTACTTCGAATTCGTTTTTATCATGTCCGAAGGATTTCCCGGAATGATAGGGGATATTCTTATATGCATCTTGTTAATGTCGGTTACCAGGTGTTCACCATATGAATGAATTTTATCTCTATGTATGGGATGTATACTGAAATATGAAATCTTGTGGTCTATTATTATGATTTGATAATATATAGGATAAACCTATAACTCACCAACATTTTTGTTAACGTTTTAAGCATGTTTATTCTCAGGTGATTATTAAGAGCTTCCGCTGTTGCATACTAAAATAAGGACAAGATTTGGAGTCCATGCTTGTATGATATAATGTAAAAACTGCATTCAAGAAACTTATTTTTGATGTAATATGTTCTTATTGTAAACCATTATGTAATGGTCGTGTGTAAACGGTATATTTTAGATTATCATTATTTGATAATCTACGTAATGTTTTTTAAACCTTTATTGATAAAATAAAGGTTATGGTTGTTTTAAAAATGAATGCAGTCTTTGAAAAACGTCTCATATAGAGGTCAAAACCTCGTGACGAAATCAATTTATATGGAACGTTTATAATCAATATGAACGGGACATTTCACAATCCCCACTTTAAAGATATTGATATGCGAGACAAGAAAGTTAAAACCCCACTTGGATATATATTCGATACTATATGTTCATAAATCACCAAGCAGTCAAACACCTTATTCATATATATACATATACATATGTATCACACATACTAACAAACCCACCAACTTGTCTTTCTTTTCTTTCTCTTCTTGATTCAGCAGTCTCCAAACAACCACCTTCTTCGGTTACCACTTTCCTTAAACCATCAAAGTAAACCACCACTTACATCTTCACTACATTATACGACTACCACTATAACCCTCCAACCGAACCCCAAATAACAAATCACGAGTGGTTACATTTACAACTTCATCAAACCCAACTATATTGGCTATGTGTCGTAAACATACAACCACCATCAACACCTTCACTTCTAACTAACCATCATCACTGTTATCATCAAATCGAACCACCATACTCGTTCATGCTTTCTTGTTTTCTGTTTGTATTCGACACCATGAACACCTTCACCAACCGTTACCACCACAACTAATCACCATCATCTTGTATTATTTTCATGTTTCGTGATAAACACCATTAAACCCGTTTGTTTACTACTATTTCTGTTTTGAAACAAACAACCTTACAGCTACTACTTGTCTTAGTTTGCTGTTACAGATTGAGCACCATCACAACCTACCTGCAATCAGCCTTGCTGCTGCATCCATTTCTGTTTAAACCGAAACTAAACACCACCATCTTGACCATTACAATTGCTATTGTTCAATGCTCCTGTTGCAACCATAAACCCACCATCCCAATCTACCCATTTCTATTTCGATTTTTCTACAAACACCACCATCACCATCTCAACCAAACCAATCACCACATTGATTAATTGCTCCTGCTTCTTGTAGTGACCCGAACTTTTCCATGTTTATATATATTAATTGAGATTGATATTTACATGATTAAATGTTTCCAACATGTTAAGCAATCAAACTTGTTAAGACTTGATTAATTGAAATATGTTTCATATAGACAATTGACCACCCAAGTTGATCGGTGATTCACGAACGTTAAAACTTGTAAAAACTATATGATGACATATATATGGATATATATATAGTTAACATGATACTATGATAAGAAAACATATCATAAAGTATATTAACAATGAACTACATATGTAAAAACAAGACTACTAACTTAATGATTTTTAAACGAGACATATATGTAACGATTATCGTTGTAAAGACATTTAATGTATATATATATCATATTAAGAGATATTCATACATGATAATATCATGATAATATAATAATTTAAAATCTCATTTGATATTATAAACATTGGGTTAACAACATTTAACAAGATCGTTAACCTAAAGGTTTCAAAACAACACTTACATGTAACGACTAACGATGACTTAACGACTCAGTTAAAATGTATATACATGTAGTGTTTTAATATGTATTTATACACTTTTGAAAGACTTCAATACACTTATCAAAATACTTCTACTTAACAAAAATGCTTACAATTACATCCTCGTTCAGTTTCATCAACAATTCTACTCGTATGCACCCGTATTCGTACTCGTACAATACACAGCTTTTAGATGTATGTACTATTGGTATATACACTCCAATGATCAGCTCTTAGCAGCCCATGTGAGTCACCTAACACATGTGGGAACCATCATTTGGCAACTAGCATGAAATATCTCATAAAATTACAAAAATATGAGTAATCATTCATGACTTATTTACATGAAAACAAAATTACATATCCTTTATATCTAATCCATACACCAACGACCAAAAACACCTACAAACACTTTCATTCTTCAATTTTCTTCATCTAATTGATCTCTCTCAAGTTCTATCTTCAAGTTCTAAGTGTTCTTCATATATTCTACAAGTTCTAGTTACATAAAATCAAGAATACTTTCAAGTTTGCTAGCTCACTTCCAATCTTGTAAGGTGATCATCCAATCTCAAGAAATCTTTGTTTCTTACAGTAGGTTATCATCCTAATACAAGGTAATAATCATATTCAAACTTTGGTTCAATTTCTATAACTATAACAATCTTATTTCAAGTGATGATCTTACTTGAACTTGTTTTCGTGTCATGATTCTGCTTCAAGAACTTCGAGCCATCCAAGGATCCATTGAAGCTAGATCAATTTTTCTCTTTTCCAGTAGGTTTATCCAAGGAACTTAAGGTAGTAATGATGTTCATAACATCATTCGATTCATACATATAAAGCTCTCTTATTCGAAGGTTTAAACTTGTAATCATTAGAACATAGTTTAGTTAATTCTAAACTTGTTCGCAAACAAAAGTTAATCCTTCTAACTTGACTTTTAAAATCAACTAAACACATGTTATATATCTATATGATATGCTAACTTAATGATTTAAAACCTGGAAACACGAAAAACACCGTAAAACCGGATTTACGCCGTCGTAGTAACACCGCGGGCTGTTTTGGGTTAGTTAATTAAAAACTATGATAAACTTTGATTTAAAAGTTGTTATTCTGAGAAAATGATTTTTATTATGAACATGAAACTATATCCAAAAAATATGGTTAAACTCAAAGTGGAAGTATGTTTTCTAAAATGGTCATCTAGACGTCGTTCTTTCGACTGAAATGACTACCTTTACAAAAAAGACTTGTAACTTATTTTTCCGACTATAAACCTATACTTTTTCTGTTTAGATTCATAAAATAGAGTTCAATATGAAACCATAGCAATTTGATTCACTCAAAACGGATTTAAAATGAAGAAGTTATGGGTAAAACAAGATTGGATAATTTTTCTCATTTTAGCTACGTGAAAATTGGTAACAAATCTATTCCAACCATAACTTAATCAACTTGTATTGTATATTATGTAATCTTGAGATACCATAGACACGTATACAATGTTTCGACCTATCATGTCGACACATCTATATATATTTCGGAACAACCATAGACACTCTATATGTGAATGTTGGAGTTAGCTATACAGGGTTGAGGTTGATTCCAAAATATATATAGTTTGAGTTGTGATCAATACTGAGATACGTATACACTGGGTCGTGGATTGATTCAAGATAATATTTATCGATTTATTTCTGTACATCTAACTGTGGACAACTAGTTGTAGGTTACTAACGAGGACAGCTGACTTAATAAACTTAAAACATCAAAATATATTAAAAGTGTTGTAAATACATTGTTGAACATACTTTGATATATATGTATATATTGTTATAGGTTCGTGAATCAACCAGTGGCCAAGTCTTACTTCCCGACGAAGTAAAAATCTGTGAAAGTTAGTTATAGTCCCACTTTTAAAATCTAATATTTTTGGAATGAGAATACATGCAGGTTTTATAAATGATTTACAAAATAGACACAAGTATGTGAAACTACATTCTATGGTTGAATTATCGAAATCGAATATGCCCCTTTTTATTAAGTCTGGTAATCTAAGAATTAGGGAACAGACACCCTAATTGACGCGAATCCTAAAGATAGATCTATTGGGCCTAACAAACCCCATCCAAAGTACCGGATGCTTTAGTACTTCGAAATTTATATCATGTCCGAAGGAGGATCCCGGAATGATGGGGATATTCTTATATATGCATCTTGTTAATGTCGGTTACCAGGTGTTCACCATATGAATGAGTTTTATCGCTATGTATGGGATGTGTATTGAAATATGAAATCTTGTGGTCTATTATTATGATTTGATAATATATAGGTTAAACCTATAACTCACCAACATTTTTTGTTGACATTTTAAGCATGTTTATTCTCAGGTGATTATTAAGAGCTTCCGCTGTCGCATACTTAAATAAGGACGAGATTTGAAGTCCATGCTTGTATGATATTGTGTAAAAACTGCATTCAAGAAACTTTTTTTCGTTGTAACATATTTGTATTGTAAACCATTATGTAATGGTCGTGTGTAAATAGGATATTATAGATTATCATTATTTGATAATCTACGTAAAGCTTTTTAAACCTTTATTGATGAAATAAAGGTTATGGTTTGTTTTAAAATGAATGCAGTCTTTGAAAAACGTCTCATATAGAGGTCAAAACCTCGCAACGAAATCAATTAATATGGAACGTTTTTAATCAATAAGAACGGGACATTTCAGTTGGTATCCGAGCGTTGGTCTTAGAGAACCAGAATTTTGCATTAGTGTGTCTTATCGAGTTTGTTAGGATGCATTAGTGAGTCTGGACTTCGACCGTGTTTACTTGAAAAATGATTGCTTAACAAATTTTGTTGGAAACTATATATTTTTAACATGTGAATATTATGTGATATATTAATCTCTTAACGCGTTTGATATTATGTGATATATGTCTACCTCTAGAACAAGTCTCATTGACTCACCTAATAATAATGAAGAGTCAAATGTAAATTGGAATGATTCGTGGACTGATTCACAAGTTCCCGAAGAGGAATCGGAAGAAGAGTCGGAACCGGAAGAAGAATCGGAACCGGAAGAAGAATCGGAACCGGATGAAGAAATAGAACCGGTGGGGGAAATAATAAAACGGTTAAGTAAAAGAAAATCCTCAACCAACCGACCAAGGTTAATTATGGTCAATGGTGTTTCTGCCAAGGAAGCAAAATATTGGGAGGATTACCAATTCTCCGATGAATCGGATTCCGACGAGAATTCCGATGATGTTATAGAAATTACCCCAACTGAATTTAAAAAGGCGAAAGAAAATAATAAGGGAAAGGGCATAAAAATAGAGAAATCTAATTCCAACCCCGATGAACTTTATATGTATCGTCAACCCCCGAAGTCCTTAAGTTGTAACAATGACCCGGGAACCTCTAAACCACCAGGTTTTTCTAAACCGTTGTGGAAAACGACATCTAGTATTAGGGGAACATCATATATCCCTAGAAACTTGGCAAAACAAACCAAAACCGAAGAAGAAGAAACGAGTGAGTCGGAATAAGATAGTTGTATTCGTGTGGTGTAATATATGTAATATAGTGTGCTTATGCTTTATGATATATGTAAAAATTGCTTGTATTAATAAGTATTTTTTTATGAATCTAACTCTTGTCTATTTTACAGTTTAAAAACACAAAATGGATAGACAACCCAATATTTTAAGAGACCTACCCGGAGACATGATTGATGAAATCCTGTCTAGAGTCGGTCAGAATTCCTCGGCACAACTATTTAAGGCAAGATCAGTTTGTAAGACATTCGAAGAACGTTCCAAGAATGTCTTGGTTTATAAGAGACTTTCGTTTGAAAGATGGGGGATATCACATTGGGAAACCCATAAGTTACGATATGTTTACTTTGACGCATATATTGCGGGGAACCCAAATGCTATTTTACGCAACGGGTTAAGAAATTATTTTGACTCAATGTATCCGAATATTGGACTTCGTGATTTAGAAAAAGTGGCTAACATGCAACATAAAGAAGCATGTTATGCTTACGGATTAGTAATGTTCGCTTCTCACAAAAGTGAGAACAAGAACATCGGGCTACAACTATTAAAGAAAACGTTCCCACAAGTGACGGAGTCGGTAATTGGGGTAAGAAATGAGGTTTTTAGATTGTTACGGGACTGTTGGACATTACGTAACCCTCGTCCCTTTGACGACGTTACAACACGCTGTCTTATCAACGGCCATAACGGTTATGTTCCACAAGACCAAGGATGGGAAGTAATCCTAGTAAAACCAGAATGCATGACTTGTTTCTGGACGTATGAATTACGTGTCTTTATTGCCTTTGCTGAACGACTTGTGTACTAGCTAGAATTATCTTCACAACCATCTTGTATCAAATTTATTGTGTGCTATATTTCATGCTATATGTAAAATAAGCGGTATTGTAAGTTTGTAAAATATTGTGTAAAAGTTTGAACGCGAAATATTATTATAATCAGTTTTTCATATAGAATTGTAGTAGTTGAATTGTATATTAGCTACTAAGTATGAACTTAACGGGTAGGTACTACCCGAATTTAAACTTATAAAACGCTAATATGAAGAAAAAGCTTTTATAAATGAGTTCATATTATACTACGAAATACTATTAACTACTCTTAATATTCTGTATGATTAACTTGTTCCATTTGACTATTTTGAAGGAAATGGCACCGACTACTCGACACACCGTGAATATGAATGAAGAGGAATTCCGTACTTTTCTAGCTTCAAACATAGCCGCAGTACAGGCTGCGCTACATACCAACAATAACCTTGGATCAAGCAGTACAGGAAATCGTGTAGGATGCACCTACAAAGAATTTACTGCCTGCAAACCTTTGGAATTTGATGGAATCGAAGGACCGATCGGATTGAAACGGTGGACCTAGAAGGTCGAATCGGTGTTTGCCATAAGTAAGTGTACTGAAGAGGACAAAGTGAAGTACGCTACGCATACCTTCACAGGTTCTGCGTTAACATGGTGGAATACCTATCTAGAGAAAGTGGGACAAGACGATGTATACGCACTACCGTGGTCAGCATTCAAGCACTTGATGAACGAGAAATACCGTCCCAGAACCGAGGTCAATAAGCTCAAGACAGAACTTAGAGGGTTACGAACCCAAGGATTTGATATTACCACGTACGAAAGACGATTCACAGAATTGTGCCTATTGTGTCCGGGAGCGTTCGAAGATGAGGAAGAGAAGATCGACGCGTTTGTGAAAGGATTACCGGAAAGAATCCAAGAAGATATAAGTTCAAACGAGCCCGCCTCCATACAACAGGCATGTAGAATGGCTCACAAACTAGTGAACCAGATTGAAGAAAGAATTAAAGAACAGACTGCTGAAGAGACCAATGTGAAGCAAGTCAAAAGAAAGTGGGAGGAAAACGGTGATAAGAATCACCAATACAACAACAACAGCAATTACAACAATAATCGCAACAATTATCCCAGCAATCGCAACATCAATCGCAACTACAACAAATGGCCCAACAACAACAACAACAACAACAACAACAACAACAACAACAACAACAGCAACTACAACAATCATCCCAACAACAATAATAACCGCAACAACAACAACAACAATCAGAAGCAGCTATGCCAAAGGTGTGAAAAGTATCACTCGGGGTTCTGCACCAAATTTTGCAACAAGTGTAAAAGAAATGGTCATAGCGCAGCGAAGTGTGAGGTCTACGGACCAGGGGTTAATAGAACGAAAGGAACAAATGGTGTCGGAACGAGTAATGGCGGAGCAAGTAGTGTCGGAGCAAGTTATGCCAATGTAGTTTGTTATAAATGTGGAAAACCGGGCCACATCATTAGAAATTGCCCGAACCAGGAGAACACGAATGGACAAGGCCGCGGAAGAGTTTTCAATATTAATGCGGCAGAGGCACATGAAGACCCGGAGCTTGTTACGGGTACGTTTCTTATTGACAATAAATCTGCTTACGTTTTATTTGATTCGGGTGCGGATAGAAGCTATATGAGTAGAGATTTTTGTGCTAAATTAAGTTGTCCATTGACGCCTTTGGATAGTAAATTTTTACTCGAATTAGCAAATGGTAAATTAATTTCAGCAGATAATATATGTCGGAATCGAGAAATTAAACTGGTTAGCGAAACATTTAAGATTGATTTGATACCAGTAGAGTTAGGAAGTTTTGATGTGATAATCGGTATGGACTGGTTGAAAGAAGTGAAAGCAGAGATCGTTTGTTACAAAAATGCAATTCGCATTATACGAGAAAAAGGAAAACCCTTAATGGTGTACGGAGAAAAGGGCAACACGAAGCTACATCTTATTAGTAATTTGAAGGCACAAAAACTAATAAGAAAAGGTTGCTATGCTGTTCTAGCACACGTCAAGAAAGTACAAACTGAAGAAAAGAGCATCAATGATGTTCCCATTGCAAAAGAATTTCCCGATGTATTTCCGAAAGAATTACCGGGATTACCCCCACATCGATCCGTTGAATTTCAAATAGATCTTGTACCAGGAGCTGCACCAATAGCTCGTGCTCCTTACAGACTCGCACCCAGCGAGATGAAAGAACTGCAAAGCTAATTACAAGAACTTTTAAAGCGTGGTTTCATTCGACCAAGCACATCACCGTGGGGAGCTCCTGTTTTGTTTGTCAAGAAGAAAGATGGTACATTCAGGTTGTGTATCGACTACCGAGAGTTGAACAAACTTACCATCAAGAACCGCTACCTACTACCGAGAATCGACGACTTATTTGATCAACTACAAGGCTCGTCTGTTTATTCAAAGATTGACTTACGTTCCGGGTATCATCAAATGCGGGTGAAAGAAGATGATATTCCAAAGACTGCTTTCAGAACACGTTACGGTCATTACGAGTTTATGGTCATGCCGTTTGGTTTAACTAATGCACCAGCTGTGTTCATGGACCTTATGAACCGAGTGTGTGGACCATACCTTGACAAGTTTGTCATTATTTTCATTAATGACATACTTATTTACTCAAAGAATGACCAAGAACACGGTGAACATTTGAGAAAGGTGTTAGAAGTATTGAGGAAGGAAGAATTGTATGCTAAGTTTTCAAAGTGTGCATTTTGGTTGGAAGAAGTTCAATTCCTCGGTCACATAGTGAACAAGGAAGGTATTAAGGTGGATCCGGCAAAGATAGAAACTGTTGAAAAGTGGGAAACCCCAAAAACTCCGAAACACATACGCCAGTTTTTAGGACTAGCTGGTTACTACAGAAGGTTCATCCAAGACTTTTCCAGAATAGCAAAACCCTTGACTGCATTAACGCATAAAGGGAAGAAATTTGAATGGAATGATGAACAAGAGAAAGCGTTTCAGTTATTGAAGAAAAAGCTAACTACGGCACCTATATTGTCATTGCCTGAAGGGAATGATGATTTTGTGATTTATTGTGACGCATCAAAGCAAGGTCTCGGTTGTGTATTAATGCAACGAACGAAGGTGATTGCTTATGCGTCTAGACAATTGAAGATTCACGAACAAAATTATACGACGCATGATTTGGAATTAGGCGCGGTTGTTTTTGCATTAAAGACTTGGAGGCACTACTTATATGGGGTCAAAAGTATTATATATACCGACCACAAAAGTCTTCAACACATATTTAATCAGAAACAACTGAATATGAGGCAGCGTAGGTGGATTAAATTGTTGAATGATTACGACTTTGAGATTCGTTACCACCCGGGGAAGGCAAATGTGGTAGCCGATGCCTTGAGCAGGAAGGACAGAGAACCCATTCGAGTAAAATCTATGAATATAATGATTCATAATAACCTTACTACTCAAATAAAGGAGGCGCAACAAGGAGTTTTAAAAGAGGGAAATTTAAAGGATGAAATACCCAAAGGATCGGAGAAGCATCTTAATATTCGGGAAGACGGAACCCGGTTATAACAACCCTCACTTTTCGACTTCCGATTTTACTAAAATACCTAGAGTTGTTATATACGAATAAATTTAACGTTGACCGAATAAACGTACGCTTAAAATAAATAATATAATTATAAATATTATAAATAAGATTATGATATATAATATAACATAATTACATCAATGAATATATATATAATATTTATATTACTTTTGTTATTTAGTTAATAGAATATATAATTAACTAAATAATACATAATATTATAACATTTATAAAACTAATAAAAACTATAAATTAATAATCATAAATTTTAATTTTTATAAAAACTAAATATAATAATAATTTTTATATAAAATTCGTATTTAATAATTAAACAAATATAGAAATAAAATGTTAAATGTTCTTAGAAATATATTAAACAAATTTTTTTTTTAGAATTTTATACAAAAAAAAAAAAAAAAAAAATCAAAACTATATCTACTTTTAATAAATAAATACAAAAATACAAACTACTTTTTATTTTAAGATTTACTTTTAATAAAAATACAAACTACTTTTATTTTAAGATTTACTTTTAATAAAAATACAACTTTTTCTTATTTTAACTTTTAAGATTTTACTTTTAATAAAAATACAAACTACTTTTTTCTTATTTTAACTTTTAAAATTTACTTTTAATAAAAATACAAAATACTTTTTCTTATTTTAACTTTTAAGATTTTACTTTTAATAAAAATACAAACTACTTTTTCTTATTTTAACTTTTAAGATTTTACTTTTAATAAAAATACAAACTACTTTTTCTTATTTTAACTTTTAAGATTTACTTTTAATAAAAATACAAAATAATTTTTCTTATTTTAACTTTTAAGATTTACTTATTTTATTTTAATTTTTTTTACCTAATATTTTCAACTATAAATACCACATACATTTCTCATTTCAAACTTACACCTTAATCTCTCATTTCTCTCTTAAAGAACTACTTCTAATTGATATCTCGGTCACTTACTTGCTTTACTTTCCTTTCTTGCGTGGAATACTTCAACTGCTATTTAAGGTGAGTTTCATTTGCTCCCTTTTTATATATATTTTGGGCTGAGAATACATGCGCTGATTTATAAATGTTTTACGAAATAGGCACAAGTACTAAAACTAATTCTATGTGGGTTTAAACCAGAAATATACCCTTAGCTTGGTAACATTAAACTACTTGTCTATGTACGGTAGGCGCGAATCCTAAAGATAGATCTATTGGGTCTGACAAACCCCATCCTGACTATGGGATGCTTTAGTACTTCGAGGTTATTTTAAACACACCTGATCTGGTGTACTTCAGAGGGTAAAACATGAACGTTAAGGCTTGTTACCGGGTGCCTACAACTTATAGAATGCTTTTATACACTTGCTAGTGTACGGATATTTATGAAACTGAAATCTTGTGGCCTATTATTATAACGGAAATGATTGATTTTGATAAACTAATGAACTCAGCAACCTTTTTGGTTGACACTTTAAGCATGTTTTGTCTCAGGTGACGAATAAGATGATTGCCATGATTGCTACCTGATGAATTGAATGCTGCTACATGGAGTCTTCATTTCATTACATTTACTTTGCATTAAGACTATTATTATTATTTCAGTTTAAATTTGATGTAAAACTTTTAATGCTTCCGCTGTTTTATTAATAAATGTTTTATTCAAAACGTCTCATATAGAGTCGTTCTCGTTTATACAACTGTGATTTGATATAATTAGTCACAAATACCCTAGGCCCTAATTTGGGAGTGTGACAGATTGGTATCAGAGCTGGTTGTTGTAGAGAACCAGGATTGCATTTTATGTGTGCCTTATACAATTAGGTACCTTAGCAATGTAGAACTACAACTTTCCTTGACCATAGTGCCTTTAATTGTTGCCTTTAATTGATAAATGCTACACTATACCTTAGAAACTATACTTAAATCTTAAGATTATAACATACACGATAATGTGAAATTACTCGAACGTCAACACTACTTAAGGCCTAGGGTGATCCTTGGTACCACTATGGGACGCTTGTGGATTTCGAATGACAAACTTAGATTTTGGTCGAGAATTCCTGGGCCAACCGGTAACAATTGATCATTCAAGTGACTCGGCGGTGGCATAGATGTTTGGGTATGGTGCACAATATCAAACCTGACTATAGTGATCATACAACACTTAGTCACTTACGCACTTAATAAGTGGTGAACTTATTAAGAACAACTCACCTAGTCATCTATCCTGGTTTTGTGTATTACATATGTATTACATGAAATATTATCCAAGATTTTTGAAACTCCTATAATTCATACTCAAACGTATATAACTCCCTGTTATATCACGAACCTATATGCCTTATGCCTTTATGCATCGGTTTGCGAACCGAGAAATGTCATTGGGTTATCACAGTATACGAATTGAAAGTCTTTAATCGAAAGATTATTAGATTACATACTTATCATTTTATAATCTCGACACGTCATACTGCCATTATTAGAGTATAGACAAATCATATCTTAGCATATCTATTCCCAATAGACCTTATCTAACACTTTTCCTAAATTTCCTCCGTAAATTACGGAAATCTTTCTGCTATATATACGTATTCAAGGAGATGAATATATCATTCAATATTCAACACCCATTTCATATCAAACCCTATTCCAAACACATAATATGGATTTCTCACCTAATTCCTCAAGTTCTTCTAGCTCCAAAGATAGCGTGACAGGAGCACACCCACCGATCAATTATCGTGATTTCGTTAGAAAATGGGGATGGGTTCGCGAAATACTCACCCTATGGAGAAATGAAGAAGGTACTCCTTATCACGAGCCAAACTTACCACCAAACGTCGGAGTACTCGATCCTCTTACTGGCGAACCTGTTCGCAATACCGTTTTCACTCTTTTCACAAGGATTTTCCGCCTCGAAGGTCGACTCGATGTAACCAACGACAATATTTGTCCTCTACTCTCAAATTCTAACCAGAAAGGGTTATTAGAAGAAGTTAGAAGACTTCGAACTAAATATCAAGAATTGACAAACCTTACAGAGGAATGGGTAGAACAAATCCATAGTCTCGAGCGTAAAGTAGAAACCCTGGAGGAAATAGTGCGCGATTTAGTAGCTAGGCTCACACTTACTAACCAAGTACCACAAGCAGCACCAACAGCAGCACCAGCACCAGCACCAGCACCACCAGTACTATCAGCATCACCACCAACAGCTTCACCAACAACAACATCAGCATCCCACGTCTCAACATCATAATCGGTACCTCAAACATCGACATCATACGCCCATAGATACTAAGGAATATTAGTAATAATGAGTTAAGATGTATTGAATCATTCTTCCTGAAGAATTATATATGTATACTTTATATATATATGGTTTGGAACAATAATAAATCTTTTCGTACTAAACTATTACGTGTGAATCTTAACTAGTATGTACTACTTGGTTAATTCATATCACTAATACGCTATGATGTACATCCTTCGTTAATGACTTAACAATCATTAATCACTGCTTCAGTATAATAAACTCCATTTCATAATAAACTAAGTGTATTATTCAAATGCATGTGTGATTTTACACTCCTATTTTTCGATGTACTCGAAAATTTCTCGAAAACATCATTTGTGCCTTATGAATTTCACAAGAAATCCACGAGCATCAACATCATTTACTGAGGTATATTAATAACAATGAACGATGAAGTATTGATTCATAACTTCATTAAAGAAATATTCCGCGACGATTATGTAATCTCTAAAGTTTTGGAGATTATTTATTCTCGTTTCAACCGTAAATCAAATGAGTTTAATATTATATTAACTTATTAAATCCATAATTACATCTGAAGAAAATATATATGTATGTATATTTTCATAAAGATTGTATTTAAAAATTCTTTTGTACAAACTGTTAATTGTGAAAATATTTTAACGGGTAGGTAATACCCAAGAAATATCTAACATTCACATTAATATATTACATTGTACATTCTTCAAAATCCTTGAAAACATATCAGATTGATAATCAATGATTCAGATCAGTTAACCTTGAGAATGCTGATGAAGCAGCAAAAGCTGTAGATGGCCTTAATGACCAGAAGCTTGATAATAAATAATTGTGTGTTGGAAAAGCTCAAAAGAATATCTGGTATTGAAAGACGGATTGAGCAAAACATGAAGGAGACCAAGGACAACTCCCAAGGACTAAACCTATAACCAAAGAATCTAGATGATTCGATTTCTGAAGGAAATCACAGAAGATCTTTTTACGCATTCTAAATCCTTACAGAAGAATTTCTTCATTATCCATTGATTTTAGAAATTCTAAAATATCATCATATCTTTCGTTATAAATATCCTCGATATTTCTAAAGATATCTTCATAACGATTCTTGTCCGCAATTAATTATCTCTTTGCAATATCTTTATTACATCATAAAGGAAAACTGTTTAAGTTTCTATATTCCGTAAAATTTAAATTCAAATTTTGAATGATTTGAAGTAGTGTTGAGAATTGAAGCATGAGTTAGTATAATATAATGACGTCAGGCCAACATGATTATATTACAGTAAGTCATGCTAAATTTTTAATGGAAGATGATGATTCATAGACTTTATAATCATCATTTGCCATGTTACACGACTCTTACATTCTACTTAATCTCTGAACATATCAAGCAAATATATTCTTGATAGTTCTATCCTTAGTAATTCTGGTAATTTACCAAATCAAATCGTGATATTACGCTTAGAACAGTAGGTCCATTCGAAATTTCATACCTACAAATTCTGGACCATTACTCGCTTTACTTAGAGTCGAGAGGAGAATAAAAAGGCAAAGAGCTCCGACATATAAGGGAAAATATGTAGCCCGATAACGATACCGAAATTACAAACCGTGTATATCAATACGTATTGCAACGTAAAGACATGGGAGAATTAAAAACACTATAACCCCAAGGTAATAGTAGAAGAAAACAAATTTCTCTAGTGGTAAATGAAAAAGAAGAATGACTGAAATGATAGTCAGAAAAATATCCAGGATAAGAACTGGATGGAGCATTCTCACAATCTTTAGAAGTATGAATTGAGGAAGAAAGTATAGAAGTGGTGAAGATAATGAAACGGAAGAAGCTAATTTATAGCAAAATTCCAAACACAGCAATTGAAGCAATTCACCTCATTTAATCAAAGAAAATTTCAAATTCCTTAATTACCGGAGAATCAAATCTTATGGATTACGAAGATTTCCTTTAATCCCTTGAATTCCAAAAATCAATCGTGACTACGTCAAAATTTAAGGCGGACATTTAATTTCTCATTCACTCTTTTACAATAGCTTCGTTTATACGCTTCCTATAATCAAATCGTTTTATCCATATTATTCAGTAGTGATAAAACTTTATTTTTTCAACTTATATTCATCATTACAATATTCTTGTTGTAAACAATGATGATCTCTATCAAACTTCATGACTATAATTTTCATGAACTACTCTCTGTTTTGTCTACCCTAATATTGTGACATAAACACTCAAAGTTTTAAATAAGCTCAATACTATTCATAACACATTTCATGTGTTCAGTTTACTAAAATGCTCGTATAACACCATCATCCCTTTTGAGGATAACCTAGTCAAATGACACTCTTATTAATCCTTTAGATAACCTCCGCATTAATGATAAAATGCACTTTATAGAAGAACCTGTAAGAAATTAGGGTTCGTATTATTTAAATGCATGAAACAGAACAATATTTTATCCGTTGGAATTCACGAAAGGCCCCGAACCTACCTGGGAACGTGAAGACCAGATAAAACGTAAATATCCTCGTTTAGGTACGAACAACGCTGATTGATGGCAAAAACTAAATTTCGGGACGAAATTTCTTTTAACGGGTAGGTACTATAACAACCCTCACTTTTCGACTTCCGATTTTACTAAAATACCTAGAGTTGTTATATACGAATAAATTTAACGTTGACCGAATAAACGTACGCTTAAAATAAATAATATAATTATAAATATTATAAATAAGATTATGATATATAATATAACATAATTACATCAATGAATATATATATAATATTTATATTACTTTTGTTATTTAGTTAATAGAATATATAATTAACTAAATAATACATAATATTATAACATTTATAAAACTAATAAAAACTATAAATTAATAATCATAAATTTTAATTTTTATAAAAACTAAATATAATAATAATTTTTATATAAAATTCGTATTTAATAATTAAACAAATATAGAAATAAAATGTTAAATGTTCTTAGAAATATATTAAACAAATTTTTTTTTTTTAGAATTTTATACAAAAAAAAAAAAAATTCAAAACTATATCTACTTTTAATAAATAAATACAAAAATACAAACTACTTTTTATTTTAAGATTTACTTTTAATAAAAATACAAACTACTTTATTTTAAGATTTACTTTTAATAAAAATACAACTTTTTCTTATTTTAACTTTTAAGATTTTACTTTTAATAAAAATACAAACTACTTTTTTCTTATTTTAACTTTTAAAATTTACTTTTAATAAAAATACAAAATACTTTTTCTTATTTTAACTTTTAAGATTTTAATTTTAATAAAAATACAAACTACTTTTTCTTATTTTAACTTTTAAGATTTTACTTTTAATAAAAATACAAACTACTTTTTCTTATTTTAACTTTTAAGATTTACTTTTAATAAAAATACAAAATAATTTTTCTTATTTTAACTTTTAAGATTTACTTATTTTATTTTAATTTTTTTACCTAATATTTTCAACTATAAATACCACATACATTTCTCATTTCAAACTTACACCTTAATCTCTCATTTCTCTCTTAAAGAACTACTTCTAATTGATATCTCGGTCACTTACTTGCTTTACTTTCCTTTCTTGCGTGGAATACTTCAACTGCTATTTAAGGTGAGTTTCATTTGCTCCCTTTTTATATATATTTTTGGACTGAGAATACATGCGCTGATTTATAAATGTTTTACGAAATAGGCACAAGTACTAAAACTAATTCTATGTGGGTTTAAACCAGAAATATACCCTTAGCTTGGTAACATTAAACTACTTGTCTATGTACGGTAGGCGCGAATCCTAAAGATAGATCTATTGGGTCTGACAAACCCCATCCTGACTATGGGATGCTTTAGTACTTCGAGGTTATTTTAAACACACCTGATCTGGTGTACTTCAGAGGGTAAAACATGAACGTTAAGGCTTGTTACCGGGTGCCTACAACTTATAGAATGCTTTTATACACTTGCTAGTGTACGGATATTTATGAAACTGAAATCTTGTGGCCTATTATTATAACGGAAATGATTGATTTTGATAAACTAATGAACTCACCAACCTTTTTGGTTGACACTTTAAGCATGTTTTGTCTCAGGTGACGAATAAGATGATTGCCATGATTGCTACCTGATGAATTGAATGCTGCTACATGGAGTCTTCATTTCATTACATTCACTTTGCATTAAGACTATTATTATTATTTCAGTTTAAATTTGATGTAAAACTTTTAATGCTTCCGCTGTTTTATTAATAAATGTTTTATTCAAAACGTCTCATATAGAGTCGTTCTCATTTATACAACTGTGATTTGATATAATTAGTCACAAATACCCTAGGCCCTAATTTGGGGGTGTGACACCGGTATAGGGCTGAAAGGATTTGGGTACCAAAATTTGGAGATATGAGAGAAATGGTACTTAGAGAAGCTCATAAAACCAGATACTCAATACATCCTGGAACGGGGAAGATGTACAAGGATCTCAAGAAACATTTTTGGTGGCCGGGTATGAAAGCACATGTTGCTAAATACGTAGGAGAATGTTTGACGTGTTCTAAGGTCAAAGCTGAGCATCAGAAACCATCAGGTCTACTTCAACAATCCGAAATCCCGGAATGGAAATGGAAAAACATTACCATGGATTTCATCACTAAATTGCCAAGGACTGCAAGTGGTTTGGATACTATTTGGGTAATAGTTGATCGTCTCACCAAATCAGCACACTTCCTGCCAATAAGAGAAGATGACAAGATGGAGAAGTTAGCACGACTGTATTTGAAGGAAGTTGTCTCCAGACATGAAATACCAATCTCTATTATCTCTGATAGGGATGGCAGATTTATTTCAAGATTTTGGCAGACATTACAGCAAGCATTAGGAACTCGTCTAGACATGAGTACTGCCTATCATCCACAAACTGATGGGCAGAGCAAAAGGACGATACAAACGCTTGAAGACATGCTACGAGCATGTGTTATTGATTTTGGAAACAGTTGGGATCGACATCTACCGTTAGCAGAATTTTCCTACAACAACAGCTACCATTCAAGCATTGAGATGGCGCCATTTGAAGCACTTTATGGTAGAAAGTGCAGGTCTCCGATTTATTGGAGTGAAGTGGGGGATAGACAGATTACGGGTCCGGAGATTATACAAGAAACTACCGAGAAGATCATCCAAATTCAACAACGATTGAAAACCGCCCAAAGTCGACAAAAGAGCTACGCTGAAATTAAAAGAAAAGATATAGAATTTGAAATTGGAGAGATGGTCATGCTTAAAGTTGCACCTTGGAAAGGCGTTGTTCGATTTGGTAAACGAGGGAAATTAAATCCAAGGTATATTGGACCATTCAAGATTATTGATCGTGTCGGACTAGTAGCTTACCGTCTTGAGTTACCTCAACAACTCGCGGCTGTACATAACACTTTCCACGTCTCGAATTTGAAAAAATGTTTTGCTAAAGAATATTTCACTATTCCGTTAGATGAAATCCAAATCAACGAAAAACTCCAATTCGTCGAAGAACCCGTCGAAATAATGGATCGTGAGGTTAAAAGGCTTAAGCAAAACAAGATACCAATTGTTAAGGTTCGATGGAATGCTCGTAGAGGACCCGAGTTCACCTGGGAGCGTGAAGATCAGATGAAGAAGAAATACCCGCATCTATTTCCAGAAGATTCGTCAACACCTTCAACAGCTTAAAATTTCGGGACGAAATTTATTTAACGGGTAGGTACTGTAGTGACCCGAACTTTTCCATGTTTATATATATTAATTGAGATTGATATTTACATGATTAAATGTTTCCAACATGTTAAGCAATCAAACTTGTTAAGACTTGATTAATTGAAATATGTTTCATATAGACAATTGACCACCCAAGTTGATCGGTGATTCACGAACGTTAAAACTTGTAAAAACAATATAATATGACATATATATGGATATATATATAGTTAACATGATACTATGATAAGAAAACATATCATAAAGTATATTAACAATGAACTACATATGTAAAAACAAGACTACTAACTTAATGATTTTTAAACGCGACATATATGTAACGATTATCATTGTAAAGACATTTAATGTATATATATCATATTAAGAGATATTCATACATGATAATATCATGATAATATAATAATTTAAAATCTCATTTGATATTATAAACATTGGGTTAACAACATTTAACAAGATCGTTAACCTAAAGGTTTCAAAACAACACTTACATGTAACGACTAACGATGACTTAACGACTCAGTTAAAATGTATATACATGTAGTGTTTTAATATGTATTTATACACTTTTGAAAGACTTCAATACACTTATCAAAATACTTCTACTTAACAAAAATGCTTACAATTACATCCTCGTTCAGTTTAATCAACAATTCTACTCGTATGCACCCGTATTCGTACTCGTACAATACACAGCTTTTAGATGTATGTACTATTGGTATATACACTTCAATGATCAGCTCTTAGCAGCCCATGTGAGTCACCTAACACATGTGGGAACCATCATTTGGCAACTAGCATGAAATATCTCATAAAATTACAAAAATATGAGTAATCATTCATGACTTATTTACATGAAAACAAAATTACATATCCTTTATATCTAATCCATACACCAACGACCAAAAACACCTACAAACACTTTCATTCTTCAATTTTCTTCATCTAATTGATCTCTCTCAAGTTCTATCTTCAAGTTCTAAGTGTTCTTCATATATTCTACAAGTTCTAGTTACATAAAATCAAGAATACTTTCAAGTTTGCTAGCTCACTTCCAATCTTGTAAGGTGATCATCCAACCTCAAGAAATCTTTGTTTCTTACAGTAGGTTATCATCCTAATACAAGGTAATAATAATATTCAAACTTTGGTTCAATTTCTATAACTATAACAATCTTATTTCAAGTGATGATCTTACTTGAACTTGTTTTCGTGTCATGATTCTGCTTCAAGAACTTCGAGCCATCCAAGGATCCGTTGAAGCTAGATCAATTTTTCTCTTTTCCAGTAGGTTTATCCAAGGAACTTAAGGTAGTAATGATGTTCATAACATCATTCGATTCATACATATAAAGCTCTCTTATTCGAAGGTTTAAACTTGTAATCATTAGAACATAGTTTAGTTAATTCTAAACTTGTTCGCAAACAAAAGTTAATCCTTCTAACTTGAATTTTAAAATCAACTAAACACATGTTCTATATCTATATGATATGCTAACTTAATGATTTAAAACCTGGAAACACGAAAAACACCGTAAAACCGGATTTACGCCGTCGTAGTAACACCGCGGGCTATTTTGGGTTAGTTAATTAAAAACTATGATAAACTTTGATTTAAAAGTTGTTATTCTGAGAAAATGATTTTTATTATGAACATGAAACTATATCCAAAAAATATGGTTAAACTCAAAGTGGAAGTATGTTTTCTAAAATGGTCATCTAGACGTCGTTCTTTCGACTGAAATGACTACCTTTACAAAAACGACTTGTAACTTATTTTTCCGACTATAAACCTATACTTTTTCTGTTTAGATTCATAAAATAGAGTTCAATATGAAACCATAGCAATTTGATTCACTCAAAACGGATTTAAAATGAAGAAGTTATGGGTAAAACAAGATTGGATAATTTTTCTCATTTTAGCTACGTGAAAATTGGTAACAAATCTATTCCAACCATAACTTAATCAACTTGTATTGTATATTATGTAATCTTGAGATACCATAGACACGTATACAATGTTTTGACCTATCATGTCGACACATCTATATATATTTCGGAACAACCATAGACACTCTATATGTGAATGTTGGAGTTAGCTATACAGGGTTGAGGTTGATTCCAAAATATATATAGTTTGAGTTGTGATCAATACTGAGATACGTATACACTGGGTCGTGGATTGATTCAAGATAATATTTATCAATTTATTTCTGTACATCTAACTGTGGACAACTAGTTGTAGGTTACTAACGAGGACAGCTGACTTAATAAACTTAAAACATCAAAATATATTAAAAGTGTTGTAAATACATTGTTGAACATACTTTGATATATATGTATATATTGTTATAGGTTCGTGAATCAACCAGTGGCCAAGTCTTACTTCCCGACGAAGTAAAAATCTGTGAAAGTGAGTTATAGTCCCACTTTTAAAATCTAATATTTTTGGGATGAGAATACATGCAGGTTTTATAAATGATTTACAAAATAGACACAAGTACGTGAAACTACATTCTATGGTTGAATTATCGAAATCGAATATGCCCCTTTTTATTAAGTCTGGTAATCTAAGAATTAGGGAACAGACACCCTAATTGACGCGAATCCTAAAGATAGATCTATTGGGCCTAACAAACCCCATCCAAAGTACCGGATGCTTTAGTACTTTGAAATTTATATCATGTCCGAAGGAGGATCCCGGAATGATGGGGATATTCTTATATATGCATCTTGTTAATGTCGGTTACCAGGTGTTCACCATATGAATGATTTTTATCTCTATGTATGGGATGTGTATTGAAATATGAAATCTTGTGGTCTATTATTATGATTTGATAATATATAGGTTAAACCTATAACTCACCAACATTTTTTGTTGACATTTTAAGCATGTTTATTCTCTAGTGATTATTAAGAGCTTCCGCTGTCGCATACTTAAATAAGGACGAGATTTGAAGTCCATGCTTGTATGATATTGTGTAAAAACTGCATTCAAGAAACTTTTTTTCGTTGTAACATATTTGTATTGTAAACCATTATGTAATGGTCGTGTGTAAACAGGATATTATAGATTATCATTATTTGATAATCTACGTAAAGCTTTTTAAACCTTTATTGATGAAATAAAGGTTATGGTTTGTTTTAAAATGAATGCAGTCTTTGAAAAATGTCTCATATAGAGGTCAAAACCTCGCAACGAAATCAATTAATATGGAACGTTTTTAATCAATAAGAACGGGACATTTCACTTCTACCTTCTGTCGTGGAGAATCACCTGCAATAACCATTAATCTACTACTACATCTCATTGACAACTAAAACAAACGCATAAACAATTGATTAAATATTGTTGCTCTAATACCGTCGGGTTTCTGTTACAGTGAAACACCACGAATCCATCTTTAAACTTCCAATACTATGATCGAGATACTGCACCTAATAGCAGCTGCTATTTCTGTTTTCCTGTTTCTGCCCTTTCGCTAAACCACAACCAAAACCTTTATCCATCACCATAAGATGGCCATTTCGGTTGCTGCTAAATCTTATCTGCTTTATTTTCGGTTAAAGCCCGAAGTAAATGAATATGATAACATGATGAAGAAGATGTTAAAACAATGGCTTAATGATGAAGACTGCAATACACCAAAAACATCATCAAACTCGCTTTATTAAATCACTTTTGGGTGGGACTATGCTTTTTGTTTAATTGACTCCTGATACATATGTTATATATAAATTATCTAATCAAGTATTAAGATGATGGGTCCAGGTTGACACTTATGACCTATAAACGTCTTAATTTATTCAACAACCTCTTACTTTAACGAGTGAATGGTGATTAGATTATAATAATGACTTGACTAAGATCATGATGAGTATGTGTTAATAATGATGATTGATACTACTGCTACGCTGCCTTTCTTTTCTTCTCTTTTTTCTTCGGACTGATCAAGCCGTTAGTACTTGGGCTTCTCTTTAGGCTTCTAATGGACTATAAATTAGTTGGGCTTAAAAATCAAACTTTTGGGCTGTTAGTGGACCGTAATAAGCCTGGTTAACACAAGCCGCTAATTCTGTTTTGAGTATATGTGACGGATGGAAAGGTTGGTTATGAGCGTGGTATTTGTAAAACGAAGAGTAAGATGTCTGTTGGTAATGGTGAGATTAATAAGGAAGAAACAGGAGAAGTTACATGATGATGATTTAGAATGAAACTGTAATGATGATGCTTTAGAATGAAACTGTAATAGTTTCATGAAGATACAAGATCATAATGTTAACTAAATGATGATGATGATGTATTATGGTATCGTATGGTTATCATGGTATATGATCATGATTTTACAATGTTAATGATGATGGATGATGGTTGTTTAAATTGATAATGATGATCACGATTATCATTGTGATGTGAAAAGGATGATGATGATGGTTACGATTGTTAATGATGATAACCGTGATGTTTTAGTGATGAGGAGACAATAACATTGATGATGATAAATGGTGATGATGATACGTATTACATGAGGATGATCATACGTAATGTATGACATGATGAATGTTACGTTGATCGTGATATGATTATGATTATGATTATAATTTGATTATGATATTAGAATGATGATGAAATGATAAGTGTTTGATGAAGATGAACTAATTAATCATGCGGGTTAATACCAAAACAAATCGTTGGTTCATTGGTTTAAAGGTGTTAATTGGGTTAGCGGGACGTCGCGGGTTCAAACTCGGACTTGGGCATTTTTTTTAGGGCTACGTCTATGTGGTAGTTTACTTATTATTATTATTATTATTATTATTATTATTATTATTATTATTATTATTATTATTATTATTATTATTATTATTATTATTATTATTATTATTATTATTATTATTATTATTATTATTATTAGTAAAATTATTATTATTATTATTATTATTATTATTATCATTAACATTATTATTATCACAAATATTATTATTATTATTATTAACATATAACATTATTATTTATTTTTAGTAGTATTATCATTATTATTAATATTAAAAGTATTTTCATTTTTATTAACATTATTATTATTAGAATTATCATGATTTTTATCGTAATTAGTATTATTTTTATAAAACAAATTATTGATTTACAAAATAATGCTATCTATATATATGTATATATGTAATAAAATAACTATATGTATAAATATTAATATACAAAATAAATATATAAATATATAAATATATAATATATATATATATATATATATATATATATATATATATATATATATATATATATATATATATATATATATATATAATCTTTAAAATAACAAATATATTACTAAAATAAATAAATAATAAATATAAACTGGTTTGATTATTATTACATGTTAATTATATGTTTTAATATATATAATTGATATAAGTTCGTGAATCCGAGGCCAACCTTGCATTGTTCAGTATCGTCGTATGAATATTTTTACTACAAAATATTGTATTGTGAGTTTCATTTGCTCCCTTTTTAAATGCTTTTGCAATATATATTTTTGGGACTGAGAATACATGCGCTTTTATAAATGTTTTAAGAAATAGACACAAATAATCGAAACTACATTATATGGTTGAATGATCGAAGCTGAATATGTCCCTTTTTAGCTTGGTAGCCTAAGAATTTGGGAACAGACCCCCAAATTGACGCGAATCCTAAAGATAGATCTATCGGGCCCAACAAGCCCCATTCTAGAATTTGGAATGCTTTAGTAGTTTGAAATTACCATATCCGATGGGTGTCCCGGAATGATGGGGATATTCTATATGCATCTTGTTAATGTCGGTTACCAGGTGTTCAATCCATATGAATGATTTTTGTCTCTATGCATGGGACGTATATTTATGAGAAATGAAAATGAAAATCTTGTGGTCTATTAAAATGATGGAAATGATTATTTATGTTAAACTAATGAACTCACCAACCTTTTGGTTGACACTTTAAAGCATGTTTATTCTCAGGTATGAAAGAAATCTTCCGCTGTGCATTTGCTCATTTTAGAGATATTACCTGGAGTCATTCATGACATATTTCAAAAGACGTTGCATTCGAGTCGTTGAGTTCATCAAGATTATTATTAAGTCAATTATAGTTGGATATATTATGAAATGGTATGCATGCCGTCACTTTCGATGAAATGAAAGTTTGTCTTTTAAAAATGAATGCTGTAGTGACCCGAACTTTTCCTTGTTTATATATATTAATTGAGATTGATATTTACATGACTAAATGTTTCCAACGTGTTAAGCAATCAAACTTGTTAAGACTTGATTAAATGAAGTAAGTTTCATATAGACAATTGATCACCCTAGTTGACCGGCGATTCACGAACGTTACAAAATTGTAAAAACTACATGTTGTGGTATATATAGACATATATATATGGTTGACATAAGATTATGATGAATAAGTATCTCACTAAGTATATTAACAATGTGTGATATACAAAAGAAATGAGATTATTAAATTAAGAAACTCGAAAACGATATATATAACGATTATCGTTATAACAACGTTTTACTAGGTACATATGAATCATATTAAGATATTGAATACACTTGGTTAATTATGTTAAATGATAAGTAAATATATCATTAAGTGTATTAACAATGAACTACATATGTAAAAATAAGACTACTAACTTAATGATTTCGAAACGAGATATATATGTAACGATTATCATTGTAATGACATTTAACTGTATATAAATCATACTAAGATATATTATATATCATAATATCATGATAATGTAACAATTTAACAACTCATTTGATATAATAAACAATGGGTTAACAACATTTAACAAGATCGTTAACCTAAAGATTTCAAAACAACATTTACATGTAACGACTAACGATGACTTAACGACTCAGTTAAAATGTATATACATGCAGTATTTTAATATGTATTCATACACTTTTGAAAGACTTCAAGACACTTATCAAAATACTTCTACTTAACAAAAATGCTTACAATTACATACTCGTTCAGTTTCATCAACAATTCTACTCGTATGCACCCGTATTCGTACTCGTACAATACACAGCTTTTAGATATATGTACTATTGGTATATACACTCCAATGATCAGCTCTTAGCAGCCCATGTGAGTCACCTAACACATGTGGGAACTATCATTTGGCAACTAGCATGAAATATCTCAGAAAATTACAAAAATATGAGTAATCATTCATGACTTATTTACATGAAAACAAAATTACATATCCTTTATATCTAATCCATATACCAACGACCAAAAACACCTACAAACACTTTCATTCTTCAATTTTCTTCATATAATTGATCTCTCTCAATTTCCATCTTCAAGGTAGGTTATCTTCCTAATTCAAGGTAATATTCATATTCAAACTTTGATTCAATTTCTACAACTATAACAATCTTATTTCGAGTGAAAATCTTACTTGAACTGTTTTCGTGTCATGATTCTGTTTCAAGAACTTTCAAGCCATTCAAGGATCCTTTGAAGCTAGATCCATTTTTCTCATTTCCAGTAGTTTTATCCAGAAAACTTGAGGTAGTAATGATGTTCATAACATCATTCGATTCATACATATAAAGCTATCTTATTCAAAGGTTTAAACTTGTAATCACTAGAACATAGTTTAATTAATTCTAAACTTGTTCGCAAACAAAAGTTAATCCTTATAACTTGACTTTTAAAATCAACTAAACACATGTTCTATATCTATATGATATGCTAACTTAATGATTTAAAACCTGGAAACACGATGAACACCATAAAATTTGATATACGCCGTCGTAGTGAAACCGGGGGCTGTTTTGGTTTGGATAATTAAAAACTATGATAAACATTGATTTAAAAGTTATTCTTCTGGGAAAATGATTTTTCATATGAACATGAAACTATATCCAAAAATCAAGGTTAAACTCAAAGTGAAAGTATGTTTTCTAAAATGGTCATCTAGACGTCGTTCTTTCGACTGAAATGACTACCTTTACAAAAATGACTTGTAACTTATATTTCTGACTATAAATCTATACTTTTTCTGTTTAGATTCAAAAAATAGAGTTCAATATGAAACCATAGCAATTTGATTCACTCAAAACGGATTTAAAATGAAGAAGTTATGGGTAAAACAAGATTGGATATTTTTGATCTTTTTAGCTACGGGAAATGTTTAACAAATCTATACAAATCATATCCTAGCTAACTTATATTGTGTTATACATGTATTCTAATATATTATGTAATCTTGGGATACCATAGACACGCATGCAAATGTTTTGACATATCATATCGACCTATGTATATATATATTATTTGGAACAACCATAGACACTCTATATGCAGTAATGTTGGAGTTAGCTATACAGGGTTGAGGTTGATTCCAAAAATATATATACTTTGAGTTGTGATCTAGCCTGAGACGTGTATACACTGGGTCGTGGAAAGATTCAAGATAATATATATCGATTTATTTCTGTACATCTAACTGTGGACAACTAGTTGTAGGTTACTAACGAGGACAGCTGACTTAATACACTCAAATCTCTAAAACATAATAAAAATGGTTGTAATTATATTTTGATCATACTTTGATATATGTACATATTTGTATAGGTTCGTGAATCGATCCGTGGCCAAGTCTTATTTTCGAGGAAGGAAATATCTGTGAAAGTGAGTTATAGTCCCTCTTTTAAAATCTAATATTTTTGGGATGAGAATACATGCATGTTTTATAAATGATTTACAAAATAGACACAAGTACGTGAAACTACATTCTATGGTTGAATTATCGAAATCGAATATGCCCCTTTTTATTAAGTCTGGTAATCTAAGAATTAGGGAACAGACACCCTAATTGACGCGAATCCTAAAGATAGATCTATTTGGCCTAACAAACCCCATCCAAAGTACCAGATGCTTTAGTACTTTGAAATTTATATCATATCCGAAGGGTGTCCCGGAATGATGGGGATATTCTTATATATGCATCTTGTTAATGTCGGTTACCAGGTGTTCACCATATGAATGATTTTTATCTCTATGTATGGGATGTGTATTGAAATATGAAATCTTGTGGTCTATTGTTACGATTTGATATATATAGATTAAACCTATAACTCACCAACATTTTTGTTGACGTTTAAAGCATGTTTATTCTCAGGTGAATACTAAGAGCTTCCGCTGTTGCATACTAAAATAAGGACAAGATTTGGAGTCCATGTTTGTATGATATTGTGTAAAAACTGCATTCAAGAAACATATGTCGATGTAATATATTTCTATTGTAAACCATTATGTAATGGTTGTGTGTAAACACTATATTTTAGATTATCATTATTTGATAATCTACGTAATGTTTTTAAAACCTTTATTGATAAAATAAAGGTTATGGTTGTTTTAAAAATGAATGCAGTCTTTGAAAAACATCTCATATAGAGGTCAAAACCTCGCAACGAAATCAATTAATATGGAACGTTTATAATCAATATGAACGGGACATTTCAGTTGGTATCTGAGCGTTGGTCTTAGAGAACCAGAAAATTTGCATTAGTGTGTCTTATCGAGTTTGTTAGGATGCATTAGTGAGTCTGGACTTCGACCATGTTTTCTTTAAAAATGATTGCTTAACATTTTTGTTGGAAACTATATATTATTAACATGTAAATATTATGTGATATATTAATCTCTTAACTTGTTTGATATTGTGTGATAGATGTCTACCTCTAGCACAAATCCCATTGACCCACCTAATAATAACGAAGAGTCGAATATATATTGGCAAGATTCACAAGTTCCCGAAGATCCGGAAGAAGAGGAAACGGAACCGGAAGAAGAGGAACCGGAAGAAGAGGAACCAGAAGAAGAGGACCCGGAAGAAGAAGAGGTTCCGGAAGGAGGAATAGTAAGAACCGCAGAAAACCGGTCAAATAAAAGAAAATCCTCAACCAATGGACCAAAGTTAATAATGGTCAATGGTGTTTCCGCAAAGGAAGCAAAATATTGGGAAAATTACCAATTTTCCGATGAATCGGATCCTGATGAGGATTCCGATGATGTTATAAAAATTACCCCGATCCAATTTAATGAGGCAAAAGAAAATAATAAGGAAAAAGGCATCAAAATATAGAAATCTGATTCCGACCCCGATGAACTTTATATGTACCGTCAACACCCGTATTTTCAATATCGTGACAATAACCCGGGAACCTCTAAACCACCAGGTTTTTATAAACCAATGTGGAAAACGACGACTCGTATTAGAGGAACATCATATATCCCTAGAAGATTAGGAAAAAGAACCAAGTCCGAAGAAGAAGAAACTAGTGATTCGGATTAGAGGGGTGTGAGCATGTTGTGTAATAAATGTATTGTAGTGTGCTTGTACTTTTATGTTCTATGTAAAAATTGCTTGTATTGTTTGTTTTTACGAATCTAATCCTTGTCTATTTTACAGTATAAAAACAAAATGGACGTTAAGGGTAGACAACCGAATATTTTAGAAGACCTACCAGAGGATATGATTGAGGAAATCTTGTCTAGAGTCGGTCAGAATTCATCAGCACATTTAGTTATGGCAAAATTAACTTGTCAAACATTTGAAGAACTTTCCAGAAATGCCTTAGTTTATAAAAGGCTTTTCTTTGATAGGTGGGGTATATCACATTGGGGAGACCGTAAGTTACGCCGTGTTTTCTTTAAAGTGTTAAATACGGGGAACCCAAATGCAATTTTACGCTACGGGTTAAGAACCTATTTTGGCTCAACATATCCCAACATAGGATTTCGTGAGTTAGAAAGAGCTTCTAACATGCAACATAAAGAAGCATGTTATGCTTACGGGTTATTAATGTTCGCTTCTCATCAAATTGAGAAAAAGAACATTGGGTTGCAACTTTTAAATAAAACAATCCCACAAGTGATGGACTCGGTAGTTGTGATGAGAAACAAGGTTTTTAGATTATTACGGGGCTGTTGGACATTACGAAACCCTCGTCCTTTTGACGATATTACAACATGCTATCTTGTCAACGGTCACAACGGTTATGTTCTACAAGACCAAGGATGGGAAGTAGTCATAGTAAAACCAGAATGCATGACTTGTTTCTGGACTTATGAATTATGTGTCTTTATTTCCTTTGCTGAACAACTTGCGTATTAACTAGATTTATCTTCAAAACTGTCCTGTATCATAGTGTACTATATTTCATGTTATATGCAATATAACGAAGTTGTAAGTTTGAAGAATATTTGTATATGATATATTATTATAATCGGTTTTTCATATGGAATTGTAGTAGTTGAATTGTATATTAGCTACTAAGTATGAACTTAACGAGTAGGTAGTACCCGAATTTAAACTTATAAAACGCTAATATGAAGAAAAAGCTTTTATAAATGAGTTCATATTATGCTACGAGATACTATTGACTACTCTTAATATTCTGTATAATTAAATTGTTTCATTTGACTATTTTGAAGGAAATGGCACCGACTACTCGACACACCTTGAATATGAGCGAAGAGGAATTTCGTGCCTTTCTTGCTTCAAACATAGTCGCAGTATAGGCCGCACTACATACCAACAATGACTCTGAATCTAGCAATACAGCTAACATCACAAGAAATCGTATAGGATGCTCCTACAAGGAATTCACTGCCTGCAAACCTTCAGAATTTGATGGGACCGAAGGACCAATCGGATTGAAACGGTGGACCGAGAAAGTTGAATCGGTGTTTGCTATAAGTAAGTGTGCTGAAGGAGACAAAGTGAAGTACGCTACGCATACCTTCACAGGTATTGCGTTAACATGGTGGAATACCTATCTAGAGCAAGTGGGACAAGATGCTGCTTACGCGCTACCGTGGTCAGCATTCAAGCACTTGATGAACGAGAAGTACCGTCCCAGAACCGAGGTCAATAAGCTCAAGTCAGAACTTAGAGGGTTACGAATACAGGGATTTGATATTACTTCGTACGAAAGACGATTCACAGAATTGTGCCTGTTGTGTCCGAGAGCGTTCAAATATGAGGAAGAGAAGATCGACGTGTTTGTGAAAGGGTTACCGGAGAGAATCCAAGAAGATATAAGTTTACACGAGCCTGCCTCCATACAAAAGGCATGTAGAATGGCTCACAAATTAGTGAACCAGATTGAGGGAAGAATTAAAGAACAGGCAGCCGAAGAGGCCAACGTGAAGTTAGTCAAAAGAAAGTGGGAGGAAAATGGTGATAAGAGTCACCAAAACAACAACAACTATCCCAACAATCGCAACTACAACAAACGGCACAACAACAACAACAACTACAACAATCATCCCAACTACAATAACAACCGCAACAACAACAACAACAACAATCAGAAGCAGCTATGCCAAAGGTGTGAAAAGTATCACTCGGGGTTCTGCACCAAATTTTGCAACAAGTGTAAAAAAATGGTCATAGCGCGGCGAAGTGTGAGGTCTACGGACCAGGGGTTAACAGAACGAAAGGAACAAATGGTGTCGGAACGAGTCATGGTGGAGCAAGTAGTGTCGGAGCAAGTTATGCCAATGTAGTTTGTTATAAATGTGGAAACCGGGCCACATTATTGGAAATTTCCCGAACCAGGAGAACACGAATGAACAAGGCCGCGGAAAAGTTTTCAATATTAATGCGGCAGAGGCACAGGAAGACCCGGAGTTTGTTACAGGTACGTTTCTTATTGACAATAAATCTGCTTACGTTTTATTTGATTCGGGTGCGGATAGAAGCTATATGAGTAGAGATTTTTGTGCTAAATTAAGTTGTCCATTGACGCCGTTGGATAGTAAATTTTTACTCGAATTAGCAAACGGTAAATTAATTGCAGCAGATAATATATGTCGGAATCGAGAATTTAAACTGGTTAGCGAAATATTTAAGATTGATTTGATACCAGTAGAGTTAGTGAGTTTTAATGTGATAATCGGCATGGACTGGTTGAAAGAGGTGAAAGCAGAGATCGTATGTTACAAAAATGCAATTCGCATTGTACGAGAAGAAGGAAAACCCTTAATGGTGTACGGAGAAAAGAGCAACACTGTAACATCCCGCCTTTTTCCGTTTACTTTTCCGTTATACTATTTTAAACTCCGTTATATGCTTATAACATCTCCCGTTAATACGCATTTTAAATTATCTCATTTAGGTAATTCACGCACCCAAACGAAAGTTGAGGGACTAAACTTGACAAGGGATCAAACCCTTGACTAGGTCAAAGGGTCAAACCCCTTTCATCCATTCATTTTCATCCTCATCTTTTACTACTTCCTTTTTTCTCTCAAAGAACACCAACAAGAATCATCATCCAAATCCGAGCTAGCGGGTGTTTTGCAAAACAAATTACATTTTTAGAATCCTTGCAACTTCCTCTTCGATTCCATTCCAATTTCATTACATTTGGGTAACTTTCTAAAATCACTAGATTTTGTGTTCTTGATGTTTTTAACTTATAAAGTTGTTAGTTAGTGTCTATGGCTCAAGTCTAACATGAATATATGATTTATATGCTCGATCTCGTTGTTTTAGTGTAACTAGCATGAACATGAATAGTATGTGCTTGATTTTGAGTTTTGGATGATTTAATGTTGTTGTTATGATAAAGTGCAAGTATAAAATGTGTTCCTAGTATCACTAGCTTCAATTTGATGTGTAGGTTGCTTTAGAAAACTTCATGAACTTGATTAGTGATTTTGGTGAAATTGGGTTAGGGTTTGATGAACGTGAAATGGACTTTTGATGCTTGGAATGACATGAAATGTTATTAGTAAGTATTAGGTTGTATTGTATGCTTGATTACCTTCGAGACGGCATATCATTCATGTAAATTGGTTGCCGAATCATTGATTTGCATTTATGAACTTGAATGCATTAAATGATTGAGCATTCAATGTGATTTTGGTTGTTGTAAAGGTAAATGTGATTGATGAAATGTGTTTAGATGTTTTCCTCGTCAAAATACCTTTTCGATGATATAAGATACATGTTTTGGTTGTTTGCGGATCATAAAATGTGTTAGTTTAGTTTTTGGTTCGTGCACTTAGAAGTTTTCTGCATCAGACTTGAATACCAATCTGGACGCCGTCCAGACCCTTGGACGCCGTCCCAGATTTCAAAGCTGGATGCCGTCCAGATATTTGGACGCCGTCCCAGCCTTCAAAGCTGGACGCCGTCCAGATACACTGGCAGGCTTCTGTCTTAATTGGTCATTTTACGGAAAATGTTTGCTATGCTATGGACCTTCGATTCACATGTAACTTGTTCTAACATGCTCATATATGATTAAAAACCTCAGAAAAATAGTTCGGGACCCGACCCGAATGTGTTGACTTTTTCGTTGACTTTGACCCGACCTAAGTTAACTTTTAATCAAACTTAACCAAATGTTTGTGCAATCGTTCTAACATGCTTTTATACTTGTACCTTGCATGAAACATGACAATTTGATTCACATGCTATTGTGATCGAGTCTTAACGAGCCATAGGACTAATTAAACACTTTGACCTATCGTGTTTTCCAATATTGATATAAACCTATTTGTTTAAGTCAAGACTAGCATTGTTCTTTGCACACATTACTTGTTGAAGTACTTATTACTCGTGCACACAAGGTGAGATCATAGTCCCACTTTTACTCTTTTGCACTTACATTTGGGATGAGAAAACATAAACGTTTCTTTTTACTAAGTGAACACAAGTACAGGAAAACAAACATTCTACATACGAGTTTGAGCAAAAATCCTCAATTCGATTATCATTAGTTACACTTGCCGGGTGTAAGAGAGAACTTATGTTATATGTCCATATGGGTTTGACAAACCCTCATTTAAACGGTTCGCTACCGTTTACGAATGAAATATATTTTCGAGAAACAGTGTATGTTCTAACACTATTGTGATGGGGTTCTATGGAAGGAATGTTAAGAATTGATAATTGGGTGCTCGTGAAATAAACTTTTGGAATGTATTACTATTACATCATTGTTGCAAATCTTGTGGTTCACTTGTACTTACTTACTTAAACCTATGATTTCACCAACGTTTTCGTTGACAGATTTCTATGTTTTTCTCAGGTCCTTGAACGTTTTGTGATACATGCTTCCGCTCATTACTTTTGATACTTGCTTGGATGTCGAGTAAACATGCATACGTGGAGCGTCTTTTGGCTACTTTCATTTGTGTCGCATATGTTTAAATTGTACTTTAAACTTTGTTATGTAACTAGTTGTCAAACTACCTTGTAAACCTTGAATCATCTTTACTTTTGAAATGAATGTGACATACTTTTGGTCAAACGTTATTTTAAAGACTTATGACCACGTAACGGGACCTAAGTAGACGGCGCCGTCAATGACGATTTTGTCGGGTCGCTACAGATGGTATCAGAGCGTTGGTTGTAGGGATTTAGAGTTCATTGGTGTTAACCCCGAGTCATAGGGTACATTAGTGAGTCTAGACTACAACCGGCATATAGACTTGAAGTAGGAATTACTTGACTACTTGTGCATCCATACTCGAACATTTCTACTCATATCTACTTTTATTTCATCTTAATCTCACGTTGTTTAATTTGATTGACGCGCCACCTTGACTTAGTGAAGTAATGTCGAATGCACATATGAATTAGGGTAATATAATTTCCGGGATTATATTACGGTGACTCATATGAACGTTCCGACATTATGACACAAAGAATTTAAGGCGAGTCAAGAAAATTCTTCTCTATCTTTATCCCATATCATGATTAGTATTATTAAAAAATACTAATCAACGGTATTCTTGTGTTTTGAAGGAACAATGCCTCCTCGTCGTGTGCCACGCCATGAAACTCCCGAACAAGCTCTACAACGGATGATAGCCACCGCCGTGGATGCGGCCATGGCCGGTCACTCCTCCAACAACAACAATAACAACAACCACAACAACAACAATCAAGGGGCCGGTAACTCAAGCGAGGGATGCTCCTATAAAGCTTTCATGGGGTGCAAACCTCATACTTTTGATGGGACCGGGGGACCGGTTACTCTCACTCGATGGTTCGAACAAACGGAGGCCGTCTTTAGCATAAGCGGTTGTCGGGACCAAGATAAGGTCAAATACTCCACTCACACTTTCGCCGGTGTCACCCTCACATGGTGGAACACATATGTACAATCGGTGGGTACCGATGAAGCTCACACCCTCTCTTGGGCCGACTTAAGGGAAAAGATGATTGTCGAATATTTCCCTCGTGAAGAAACCCGAAGGCTCGAACAAGAGTTAAGAACTTTAAAGGCGGTCGGAGATGATCTCAAGGCTTATAATCAACGATTTTCCGAACTAGCCTTGATGTGCCCAAATCTTGTGAACCCCGAAGCTTTAAGGGTTGAACTTTACATGGATGGTCTTCCAAAGAGCATCAAACACGGAGTAATGTCATCCAAACCCACTAATCATCAAGAAGCTTTGAACATGGCCCGCAAATTGATAGAAACGGTGGACGAAATTGCAGTGTCGGCACCTAAAGCTAGGATAAGTCGGGTAACAACAAAAGAAAATGGGAAGCCCCCCAGACAAGCAACAACAACTTTTCTAAGAAGCCTTACACCTCCGACGGCAAGAAGGGTTATGCCGGGAACCTACCTCTTTGCAACAAATGCAACAAACATCACTTTGGTGAATGTGGCAAGTTAATTTGCCACCGGTGCAAAGGAGTTGGTCATAAGGCCAATGAGTGTAAAAGTGTTACCCCCATCGCTCGAAAGGGGCCCAATGCACCAAAAACGGGCACTTGTTATAAATGTGGCCAAACGGGCCATTATATAAATGCATGCCCGAAGAGGAAAGATAACCCCAATACGCGCGGTCGAGCTTTCAACATCAACACCGAGGAAGCCCGAGATGACAATGAATTAGTCACGGGTACGTTTCTTCTCAACAAAACTTATGTTACTTGTTTATTCGATTCGGGTGCCGATAAATGCTTTGTATCCAAGACTTTGATTCATTCTTTTAGCGCTCCACCACTCCCACTAGATACCACTTATACCATTGAAGTGGCCAACGGGAAACTATTGAGTGCCGACACATATTACCGGGGGTGCACATTAAACATTATGGGTAATGAGTTTGAAATTAACTTGATACCCATGGAACTAGGAAGCTTTGATATAATAATCGGTATGAATTGGTTAGCCAAAACGAAATCTCACATCCTTTGTGATCTTAACGCAATCCAAATTCCTATCGAGAATGGTGAACCTTTGATTGTTTATGGCGATAAGAGTTGCACCGGACTCAACCTCGTTGCGTGCCTTAAAGTTAGAAAACTACTCCGTAAGGGTTGTTTTACGATCCTTGATCACGTTAAGAAAGTCGAGTCCGATGAGAAGCACATCGATGATGTGCCAATTATTAGTGACTATTTCGATGTATTTCCCGACGAATTGCCAGGTCTTCCACCTCATCGACCAGTTAAATTCCAAATCGATCTTATTCCGGGAGCCGCACCCATAGCACGTGCACCATATAGACTCGCTCCATCCGAAATGCAAGAATTGCAAAGTCAAATCCAAGAACTACTGGATCGTGGTTTCATCCAACCTAGCCATTCACCGTGGGGCGCTCCGATTTTATTCGTTAAGAAGAAAGATGGATCCCTACGAATGTGCATTGATTATCGTGAACTAAATAAATTGACGGCTAAGAACCGATATCCTCTTCCTCGCATCGATGACCTCTTTGATCAATTACAAGGGTCTTGTGTATATTCAAAAATCGATCTCCGTTCGGGTTATCATCAACTAAGGGTTAAGGAGGAAGACGTCTCCAAAACCGCTTTCCGGACTCGTTATGGTAGTTATGAATTCCTTGTCATGCCATTTGGTCTCACTAATGCACCGGCAGTGTTCATGGATCTTATGAACCGTGTGTGCAAACCATACCTTGACAAATTCGTTATCGTGTTCATCGATGATATTTTGGTCTATTCTAAAAACGAAGAAGAACACGAGGAACATCTCCGACTTGTGCTTGAACTTTTAAGATAAGAACGACTCTATGCCAAATTCTCCAAGTGTGAATTTTGTTTGAAGGAAGTTCAGTTTCTTGGTCATGTTGTAAGTGATCAAGGTATTAAAGTCGATCCATCAAAAATCGAAGCCATTAGTAAATGGGAGACTCCTACTACTCCTACTCACATTCATCAATTTTTGGGTCTCGCCGGATACTATCGTAGATTCATCAAGGATTTCTCTTTGGTTGCTCGTCCTCTAACCGCGTTAACTCACAAGGGAAAGAAATTCATTTGGGCAACCGAACAAGAATCCGCATTTCAAATCTTGAAAACGAAGCTAACCACCGCTCCTATCTTGTCACTTCCCGAAGGCAACGATGATTTTGTTGTGTATTGTGATGCCTCGAAACATGGTTTTGGGTGTGTGTTGATGCAACGAACGAAAGTCATTGCTTACGCTTCTCGACAACTCAAAATTCATGAACGAAACTATACGACACATGATCTCGAACTCGGAGCCGTTGTCTTCGCACTTAAAATGTGGAGACACTATCTTTATGGAACCAAAAGTACCATCTTCACCGATCACAAAAGCCTTCAACACATCTTTGATCAAAAACAACTAAACATGAGACAATAACGGTGGATTGAAACTTTAAACGATTATGATTGTGAGCTTCGTTACCATCCCGGAAAGGCAAATGTAGTAGCCGATGCCTTAAGTCGAAAAGAAAGAGTGGTGCCTCTTCGTGTCTGAGCTTTAAACATCACCATCCACACCAACCTTAATAACCAAATTCGAGTAGCCCAAGACGAGGCTCTCAAGGATGAAAACATCTCTTTCGAACACTTGAACGTCCTCACCTCTCGATTCGAAGTTAAAGAAACCGGACTCCAATATTTCCCCGGAAGGATTTGGGTGCCTAGTCATGGGGACCTACGAAGCCTTATTTTAGATGAAGCACATAAGTCACGATACTCGATTCACCCCGGTGCCAATAAGATGTACCACGACCTTAAACAACAATATTGGTGGCCGAACATTAAAAGGGACGTAGCTACTTATGTTGCCAAGTGTTTGACATGTTCCAAAGTCAAAGCCGAACATCAAAGACCGTTCGGACTACTTCAACAACCCGAAATCCCACAATGGAAGTGGGAAATGATAACGATGGATTTTATCATTAAACTACCAAAGACGGTTGGAGGTTATGTTACTATTTGGGTTATTGTTGACCGTCTCACCAAATCCGCGCACTTCCTAGCCATGAAGGAAACTGACAACATGGAGAAACTAGCACAACTTTACATTAAAGAAATCGTAGCCCGACACGGTGTACCCTTATCGATTATCTCCGACCGAGATGGCCGTTTTGTTTCTAGGTTTTGGCGTACCTTGCAAGAAGCGTTGGGAAAGCGTTTAGACATGAGCACCGCATATCATCCCCAAACTGATGGGCAAAGCGAACACACCATTCAAACCTTGGAGGACATGTTACGAGCTTGCGTGGTTGATTTTGGAAAACCTTGGGACAAGCACTTACCTCTCGTCGAGTTCTCTTACAACAATAGTTATCACGCGAGTATTAAAGCCGCACCTTTTGAAGCGCTATATGGCCGAAAATGTCGTTCACCTCTTTGTTAGGCCGAGGTAGGCGACGTGCAAATCAACGGACCCGAACTCATTCACGAAACTACCGAGAAGATCGTACAAATCCGAGATAGGCTTCAGACGGCCCGAAGTCGTCAAAAGAGCTATACCGATAAACGACGCAACGACCTCAAATTTCAAGTCGGCGACTGAGTAATGTTAAAAGTCGCACCTTGAAAAGGTGTAATTCGTTTTGGAAAACGGGGGAAATTAAATCCGCGGTATATTGGTCCTTTCGAAATCTTGGAGCGTGTTGGAACCGTTGCTTATCGTTTATATCTTCCGCCTCAATTGAGCTCCGTTCATCCTACTTTCCATGTATCCAACTTAAAAAAGTGCCTTGCCGAACCCGATATCGTCATTCCTCTCGAGGAGCTTACCATTGATGACAAACTTCATTTCGTGGAGGAACCGGTTGAAATTGTGGACACCTCCGTCAAAACGTTAAAACAAAGCCGAATTCCAATTGACAAAGTCCGTTGGAACGCCAAAAGGGGACCCGAGTTTACTTGGGAAAGACAAGATCAAATGCAAAGGAAATATCCTCATCTATTCGCAAACTCGGAAATGCAAGGTCCAGAGGAAGAAACAACGACTGCTACGCCTACTTAAATTTCGGGACGAAATTTCTTTTAAGGAGTAGGTAATGTAACATCCCGCCTTTTTCCGTTTACTTTTCCGTTATACTATTTTAAACTCCGTTATATGCTTATAACATCTCCCGTTAATACGCGTTTTAAATTATCTCGTTTAGGTAATTCACGCACCCGAACGAAAGTTGAGGGACTAAACTTGACAAGGGATCAAACCCTTGACTAGGTCAAAGGGTCAAACCCCTTTCATCCATTCATTTTCATCCTCATCTTTTACTACTTCCTTTTTTCCGTTATACTATTTTAAATTCGAGCTAGCGGGTGTTTTGCAAAACAAATTACATTTTTGGAATCCTTGCAACTTCCTCTTCGATTCCATACCAATTTCATTACGTTTGGGTAACTTTCTAAAATCACTAGATTTTGTGTTCTTGATGTTTTTAACTTATAAAGTTGTTAGTTAGTGTCTATGGCTCAAGTCTAACATGAATATATGATTTATATGCTCGATCTCATTGTTTTAGTGTAACTAGCATGAACATGAATAGTGTGTGCTTGATTTTGAGTTTTGGATGATTTAATGTTGTTGTTATGATAAAGTTCAAGTATAAAATGTGTTCCTAGTATCACTAGCTTCAATTTGATGTGTAGGTTGCTTTAGAAAACTTCATGAACTTGATTAGTGATTTTGATGAAATTGGGTTAGGGTTTGATGAACGTGAAATGGACTTTTGATGCTTGGAATGACATGAAATGTTATTAGTAAGTATTAGGTTGTATTGTATGCTTGATTACCTTCGAGATGGCATATCATTCATGTAAATTGGCTGCCGAATCATTGATTTGCATTTATGAACTTGAATGCATCAAATGATTGAGCATTCAATGTGATTTTAGTTGTTGTAAAGGTAAATGTGATTGATGAAATGTGTTTAGATATTTTCCTCGTCAAAATACCTTTCTGATGATATAAGATACATGTTTTGGTTGTTTGCGAATCATAAAATGTGTTAGTTTGGTTTTTGGTTCGTGCACTTAGAAGTTTTCTGCATCAGACTTTAATACTAATCTGGACGCCGTCCAGACCCTTGGACGCCGTCCCAGATTTCAAAGCTGGACGCCGTCCAGATATTTGGACGCCGTCCCAGCCTTCAAAGCTAGACGCCGTCCAGACAATCTGGACGCCGTCCAGATACACTGGCAGGCTTCTGTCTTCATTGGTCATTTTACGGAAAATGTTTGCTATGCTATGGACCTCCGATTCACATGTAACTTGTTCTAACATGCTCATATATGATTAAAAACCTCAAAAAAATAGTTCGGGACCCGACCCGAACGTGTTGACTTTTTCGTTGACTTTGACACGACCTAAGTTGACTTTTAATCAAACTTAACCAAATGTTTGTGCAATCGTTCTAACATGCTTTTATACTTGTACCTTGCATGAAACATGACAATTTGATTCACATGCTATTATGATCGAGTCTTAACGAGCCATAGGACTAATTGAACACTTTGACCTATCGTGTTTACCAATATTGATATAAACCTATTTGTTTAGGTCAAGACTAGCATTGTTCTTTGCACACATTACTTGTTGAAGTACTTATTACTCGTGCACACAAGGTGAGATCATAGTCCCACTTTTACTCTTTTGCACTTACATTTGGGATGAGAAAACATAAACGTTTCTTTTTACTAAGTGAACACAAGTACAGGAAAACAAACATTCTACATACGAGTTTGAACAAAAATCCTCAATTCGATTATCATTAGTTACACTTGTCGGGTTTAAGCGAGAACTTATGTTATATGGCCATATGGGTTTGACAAACCCTCATTTAAACGGTTCGCTACCGTTTACGAATGAAATATATTTTTGAGAAACAGTGTATGTTCTAACACTATTGTGATGGGGTTCTATGGAAGGAATGTTAAGCATTGATAATTGGGTGTTCGTGAAACAAACTTTTGGAATGTATTACTATTACATCATTGTTGCAAATCTTGTGGTTCACTTGTACTTACTTACTTAAACCTATGATTTCACCAACGTTTTCGTTGACAGATTTCTATGTTTTTCTCAGGTCCTTGAACGTTTTGTGATACATGCTTCCGCTCATTACTTTTGATACTTGCTTGGATGTCGAGTAAACATGCATACGTGGAGCGTCTTTTGGCTACTTTCATTTGTGTCGCATATGTTTAAATTGTACTTTAAACTTTGTTATGTAACTAGTTGTCAAACTACCTTGTAAACCTTGAAACATCTTTACTTTTGAAATGAGTGCGACATACTTTTGGTCAAACGTTGTTTTAAAGACTTATGACCACGTAACGGGACCTAAGTAGACGGCGCCGTCAATGACGATTTTGTCGGGCCGCTACAAACACGAAGCTAAATCTTATTAGTAATTTGAAGGCGCAAAAGTTAATAAGAAAGGGTTGCTATGCTGTTCTAGCACACGTCGAGAAAGTACAAACTGAAGAAAAGAGCATCAATGATGTTCTCGTCCCAAAAGAATTTCCCGATGTATTTCCGAAAGAATTACCGGGATTACCTCCACACCGATCCGTTGAATTTCAAATAGATCTTGTACCGGGAGCTGCACCAATAGCTCGTGCTCTATACAGACTTGCACCCAGTGAAATGAAGGAACTTTAAAGCCAATTACAAGAACTTCTAGAGCGTGGTTTCATACGACCAAGTACATCACCATGGGGAGCTCCTGTTTTATTTGTCAAAAAGAAGGATGGTACATTTAGGTTGTGTATTGACTACAGAGAGTTGAATAAACTTACCATCAAAAACTGTTATCCACTGCCGAGAATTGACGACTTATTTGATCAACTACAAGGCTCGTCGGTTTATTCAAAAATTGATTTACGTTCTGGATATCATCAAATGCGAGTAAAGGAGGATGATATTCCAAAAACTGCTTTTAGGACGCGTTATGGTCATTACGAGTTTATGGTTATGCCGTTTAGATTGACTAACGCACCAGCTGTGTTCATGGACCTTATGAACCGAGTGTGTGGGCCATATCTTGACAAGTTTGTCATTGTTTTCATCGATGACATACTTATTTACTCAAAGAATGATCAAGCGCACGAAGAACATTTGAGAAAAGTGCTAGAAGTATTGAGGAAAGAAAAACTGTACGCTAAGTTTTTAAAGTGTGCATTTTGGTTGGAAGAAGTTCAATTCCTCGGTCACATAGTGAACAAAGAAGGTATCCAGGTAGACCCGGCAAAGATCGAAACCGTTGAAAAGTGGGAAACCCCAAAAACTCCGAAGCATATACGTCAATTTTTAGGATTGGCTGGTTACTACAGAAGATTCATCCAAGATTTCTACAAAATAGCAAAACCCTTGACTGCATTAACGCATAAAGGGAAGAAATTTGAATGGAAGGATGAACAAGAGAAGGCGTTTCAGTTATTGAAGAAAAAGCTAACTACGGCACCTATATTGTCATTGCCTGAAGGGAATGATAATTTTGTAATTTATTGTGACGCATCAAAGCAAGGTCTCGATTGTGTATTAATGCAACGAACGAAGGTGATTGCTTATGCGTCTAGACAATTGAAGATTCACGAGCAAAATTATACAACTCACGATTTGGAATTAGGTGCTATTGTTTTTGCATTAAAGACTTGGAGGCATTATTTATATGGGGTCAAAAGTATTATATATACCGACCACAAAAGTCTCCAACATATATTTAATCAGAAGCAACTGAATATGAGACAACGCAGGTGGATTGAACTGTTGAATGATTATGATTTTGAGATTCGATACCACCCGGGGAAGGCGAATGTGGTAGCCGATGCTTTGAGTAGAAAGGCCAGAGAACCTATACGGGTAAAAGCTATGAATATAATTATTCGTACTAACCTTACTACTCAAATAAAGGAGGCGCAACAGGGGGTTGTAAAAGAAGGAAAGTGTCACGACCCGGAAAATTTCGACTAATTCTAAACCAAACAATCAATACGATTTAATATTCTTGACACGATATAATATTTCGGGATAAACTATCCGTAGAAATTAGGCTTCTAAAGTTTATGGCACGTTTCATATTCTTCATTGAATTTAAAGAATTAGTATTTTATTTATTATATTCATGTATCTAGACTGTTTAACTATTCTAAATCACCCCACCACTTTATAATTCATTCATGATTATTGTAATTGTATCTATATATGTAAGATGCATGTATATAAATTAGGTATTATATTACTTGACTATCCATTTAGAATATATATATATATATATATATACACAAAAACATCTCAATATATACATATACTTATTCATATTGATATACACAACAATGACCATTTTTTTTCTTTAAAAACATGTTTTCAATTATTATTAGTATTATATTATTTTTATTAATATAATATTATTATTATTATTAATATATAGTATATGATATGATAGGTTATAGGGTGTCGGCAGAAAACTACAACCCATTGTCACAATTTTAAACAAAGTGGGGCTAAACATTATAATTTCATACTTTTCCTTTTCATACAAGTCGGATGATATGGATATAATTGTGTGTTCCTTTGTCAAACATCACACATCTATATATAATACTCCTTCAAGATATGAATGACACACCAACCGAGATCATCAAGAAACCATCACCTCTATCACCGTGATTCGCCACCTCTTCTCTATCACCTATAACCACCATCAACCGTCCCCTTCACCCTCACCATAACCGTAAACCCCCACTTGCGGTTATGGTTACTACTTCTAATTCTGTTTTCTGACCAGCAAAAACATGAGACGAAACCCACCAACAACGTCACCTGCTACCTTACTTCCTGTTTTCTTTACACTATAAAACACATCGACAAACCACCACCAAAATGATCATTTCATTTGCAACTACTATATTTTTCTGTTCAAGCCAACGAAACCATGGTTAAATACTTCTGCTACTACCTTACAACGTGAAAACCAAACCCAACTGCATGCTATATCTATTTTCTGTTATGAACAAGTAAACAATAATCAACCCACCACGAACCACCAACGAGCCACCACACCCTTCAAACTAAATCAAAGTGATACGGCTACAGCTCTTGTTCCTCTTCGTTATTTGCTGCTACACCATAATATGTTTATGATCAACGTGAAACCCAAGTAACCACTTGTATTTAATTTGCATGCTATGCTAATTTTTCTGAGTTACCGAAGTAAAGCCAACTGAATCCAAGAATTGTTTTGGGCCGCTATATTTTGCTTCTTTTGTTGGGTCGGGAACTAGATTATACAAGCTGGGCCGTTATCCAATATGCTGTTGGGCCATGTTAAAACTCCACTAGCCTCATGTTCAATTATAGCTAATCGGTTGTTGCTGTTTTTGGTTTCTATCCTACGTATGCAAGATGAATAATTATGATAATGAGGGATGATGCATGGTGTTATGAAGTTGCTACAACACGTTTTTTTCCCCCTTCTTTCTTTTGCTTATGATCGACAACAAGTAAAGTAAATAACCCACTTGGACATTTGTTATCTCTTTAGTTGATTATGGGACCAAGGTGGATTAGAATTATAACAAAAGGTGGAGTAGGTAACATGTCTAGTGGGCCAATATGATAAGTGGGATTAAAGTACATTAGATATTTGAAAATGGTAAAGGTCGTAGATTAGAAGATTGATAATGAATAATAGGCGAGACATAGGACGTTGATATCGTGAAGATATGAAACGTATTGAAGGTGACGCACGATCAATATGATTAAATGATTTATGAGGCATGATGAGAACGATTAAAAGATTATGTGTTAATGAGGATTAGGATTATAAAGATGCAAGTAGGATTATGAGATTATGAAGACGATGACAACGAATAACAAATTAAATATAATGATACACTAAATAATAAGACGATGTAGCATGGTGATGATTATGATTCGTTAACAATAAGTGAAATAACGATAATAATAAATATGATTAAGGATGTTATCGGGTTAGCGGGACGTCGCTGGTTCAAACTCGGACTTAGGCATTTTTTTAGGATTACTCCTTTGAGGTAGTTACTTATCTATTCATTTATTTATTAATATTATTATTTTATTATTATTAATATTATTATTATTATTTTTTTATTATTATTATTATTATTATTATTATTATTATTATTATTATTATTATTATTATTATTATTATTATTATTATTATTATTATTATTATTATTAGTATCATTATTATTATTATTATTATAACTATCTTATTATCATCAAATACTACTAATATTATTATTATTATTATTACAATAAAAATTAGTTATATAAAAATATATTTAACAAAACATATAATTTATTAAGATAACATTTATATAACTAATAATATATAAATTTGTTAGTTTACAATTATGTGTGTTAATATATATATAAATGATATAGGTTCGTGAATCCGAGACCAACCCTATATTTGTTCAATGACGTCATATGTATTTTTACTACAAAATACAGTATGGTGAGTTTCATTTGCTCCCTTTTTATTTGCTTTTGCAATATATATTTTTGGGACTGAGAATACATGCACTACTTTTATAAATGTTTTACGAAATAGACACAAGTACTTAAAATATATTCTACGTTGAGTTGTACCATGGCATATCTCTTTATACTTGGTAGCTAATATTTACGTGAGGAGCGTAAACGCGAATCCTGTTGATAGATCTATCGGGCCTGACAACCCCAACCGGGCTGGACGACCAGTTTTAAACGGTTGCACAGTACTTCGTTTCGTTACTACACTTGGTACGGTGTAGGGTTTATTTAAGAATATGCTGCTGTGATTTAAATGTTAAGTATGGTTACCAAGTGCTCAACGACTTTTTCATACACTTGCGAGTGTATTATGTTTATAAATATGAAATCTTGTGGTCTATTAAAATAATGGAAATGATTGTTATGATAAACCTATGAACTCACCAACCTTTTGGTTGACACTTTTAAGCATGTTTATTCTCAGGTACGAATTAAGTCTTCCGCTGTGCATTTGCTCATTTTAAGGACATTACTTGGAGTCGATAACCGCAATGGGACCAGATGTTGATGATTTCGTCCAGGTGGATAAGGACGGGTTGTTACATGTGGTATCAGAGCGTTGGTCTTAGTGAACCAGGTCTTACATTAGTGTGTCTAACTGATAGTTGTTAGGATGCATTAGCGAGTCTGGACTTCGACCCTAGCTGCATATTATAAGTATTTTTGTCATTCCTAGTGGAAAATTACCTGCTTATCATTCCTAAGTCGAGACATGACTTCCTGCACTTATTTGGTAGATAGTGTACAGATAAATTCATATCTTAGCGTATCTGCTAATTCGTATCTTAGTGTATCTGTTACTGTAGACTTTATCTGACACGTTTCCTTAATTTTCTCCGTACTCTACGGGATCTTCTATACTAAATATCAGTATTCTATGTAATTAGAATACCATCCGATATCCGAAATTCATTTCATACCAAAAACTCTCTATCTAATCGAGCAAAATGGAACTCACTACTAGTTCAAATCCCTCGGATTCCGATATGGAGTCCCACTTCAGCCCCAGAAGCAGCGTCACCAGAATGAATCAATCAATCAGTCATCCCCGATTCATCTGAGGAGTTCGTAGTCGATTTAACCAATGGAGACGCGAAGAAGTCGATCTTTTCCGTCAACCGAATTCACCTCTCGACGAAGAACCTGAAGCACTCACCGACGAACTTGTTCGAAACACCATTTTCACCCTCATTTCCCGAATATCTCGCTAAGATTATATTCTATCTAAAATTCTAAACCTTATTCATCCGCTCGTTTCGATCGACAATCATCTCGGAATAATATAAGAAGTCAACGAACTTCGCGCTCGAATAATCAATTTGGAGAATATGGTGCAAAATGTACCAGCTTCAGAAACATCACCGGCAACAACAGTACCACCAACAACCCAAGTTTCAACATCACATGCCTCAACATCTCATTCTATACCTCGAGTATAATCATCGTTCTACGTATCGTTCTATCTACTTTATCTTCGTTCCACATATCGTTCTACATCGATTATCTTCGCTCGACATGGCGATTATGTAATTTCTAAAGTTTTAGAGATTATGTAATCTAGTTCTAACGATAAATCAAATGAGTTTAATATCTTATTGACTCATTAAATCCGTGATTACATCTGAAGAAAATATATATGCAAGCATATTTTCATAAAGATTGTAATTAAAAATACTTTTGTACAAACTGTTAATGGTGAAAATATTTTAACGGGTGGGTAATACTCGAGAAATATTTAGATTTCACATTAATAAGTTACACTGTACACTCTTCAGTTTTAATTCAGCAGTCATTAACAATACTGCTCAAGTCCGCACATATACGTATCTGTTCACCAAAGAACAACTATTTTCATTCAAATTCAATTTCATGTTTGGATTTTGCTTTATCAAAATTCAACAAGTGGCATAATGAAGAAAACATTGGACAAAATAAAATTTGTTAGAAACAAACGGATTAACTAATTGAAATATTGTTAAGATTCCACGCTAACTGTTCCTAGCTAACTGTTCCTAGCTAACTGGTTACATTTTATTTATCGCAATTTATATTCTCGCACTTTACATTCTCGCAATTTACATTCTCGCAATTTTATATATCGTCATTTAATTTCTGTCATTTACTTTTACGCACTTTAAGTCGGGACACATGTACACAATACGTCGGATTAATTCTGAGACAATACGTTGTACACGGGTCATGATATATATTTATTTATTTTACGCACTTTAAATAATGGGACACGTATACATGGTTTCGACCTATCATATCGACCCATCTATATATATATTTCGGAACGACCATAGACACTCTATAGTTGGCTATACAGGGTTGAGGTGGATTCCAAAATATATATATGGTTTGAGTTGTGATCAATACTGAGACCGGTGCACGGGTCACGATATGTATTATTTAATTTGAATATTATATATTAAATTATATATGAATATATTGGACTATTGGACAATTGGACAATTGGACTGCTAACTTTGGACAGTTAAAATGAATTAAAATATTGATTATAACATATGAAACTAAACAATTCTTCAAGTTTGCCACTTGATTTCATCTTAAACCTCATTTGTACCTCGACAATTACAATCCGCGTTCAAATCTTTCATGATTGTTGAAAACACCTCAATCGAAGGATGAATCAACCGCACTTCATCTACGAAATAAAAGATTTATACATATAGTTATGCACCTGAAAACCACCCGAAACCTGAGTAAACGTTTAACACGTATCTATGTTAACTCCTTTGGCGTTGTTATTACCGAAAAGAACTTTGCAATTCCTTTTCAAATTAGCCAATTTTGTCACAGCTCCAGCAGAGCAAGTTCGACCTTTCATTCGAATAAGTCTTATTATAACTTTGATATATACGATTGGCTTTCCTCATCGTTACCGGAGAACCTTTTATATTCCACCATATTACCATCAATGTTTAGTCATTTAAAAACATAATTCTCCTAAAACCACCTCGGTTTAATAACCGATGACCCAGATCCGTTAACTTTGAAAATGCTGACGAAGCAGCATGTTGTAGGTGGTCTTAATGGCCAAAAGTTGATGATAAAGAAGGAAGTGTTAGGAACACTCAATAGAAAATTGGTACTGGAAAACGAATTGAGCAAACCAAGAAGGAGACTGTAGACAAATCACAAGGAGTAAACATGTACTTAACAAATCCAGGCGATTCAATATCTGACGAAATCTCCAACGAATATCTTGTTCCTTGCTTATTCTAAATCCTTGCGGAAAAATTTTCTTCATCATCCTTCGATCTTAGAAATTCTAAAATATCACCGTATCTTTTGTTATAAATACCTTCGATATTTCTGAAGATACCTTCATATATATCTTTGTCCGAAATTATTTATCTTTTCGTGCTATCTATATTACATCATAAAAGAAACTGTTTTAGTTTCTATATTCTGTAACAATTGAGTTTAACTTATGAATGATTTCATAGAGAAGTGTTGGGAATTGGAGCATGAGTTACTTTAATATAATGACGTCAGGCCAACGTGGTTATATTACAGTAAGTCATGCTAAATCTCTAACGGAACGTGATGATGGTTCACAGACTTTGCCCTCATCTTGTGTCATGTTACATAACTCTTTCATTCTACTTAATCTCAAAGCATATCACGGAAATATTTCCTTGATATTTCTGTTCTTCCGTAATTCCAACAGTTTGCTAATAAATCGTGCTATTTCATTTTCTTTCTGATTAGAATATTTTCTTTAAATTCCATGAATACTGGAAATTTACCATGACTACGTCAAAATTTAAAACTCTATCTCGATCTTTTGTGATAGCTTCACTCGCATTCTTCGATTGATCGAATTACCCTATCTATATTACTCAATGGTAATAAAACTCTATTTATTAGCTTATATGAGCCATGAAAACATTTTTATTGTTAGCCATGACCACCTCTATCAAATTTCGGGGACGAAATTTCTTTAACGGGTGGGTACTGTCACGACCCGGAAAATTTCGACTAATTCTAAACCAAACAATCAATACGATTTAATATTCTTGACACGATATAATATTTCGGGATAAACTATCCGTAGAAATTAGGCTTCTAAAGTTTATGGCACGTTTCATATTCTTCATTGAATTTAAAGAATTAGTATTTTATTTATTATATTCATGTATCTAGACTGTTTAACTATTCTAAATCACCCCACCACTTTATAATTCATTCATGATTATTGTAATTGTATCTATATATGTAAGATGCATGTATATAAATGAGGTATTATATTACTTGACTATCCATTTAGAATATATATATATATACACAAAAACATCTCAATATATACATATACTTATTCATATTGATATACACAACAATGGCCATTTTTTTTCTTTAAAAACATGTTTTCAATTATTATTAGTATTATATTATTTTTATTAATATAATATTATTATTATTATTAATATATAGTATATGATATGATAGGTTATAGGGTGTCGGCAGAAAACTACAACCCATTGTCACAATTGTAAACAAAGTGGGGCTAAACATTATAATTTCATACTTTTCCTTTTCATACAAGTCGGATGATATGGATATAATTGTGTGTTCCTTTGTCAAACATCACACATCTATATATAATACTCCTTCAAGATATGAATGACACACCAACCGAGATCATCAAGAAACCATCACCTCTATCACCGTGATTCGCCACCTCTTCTCTATCACCTATAACCACCATCAACCGTCCCCTTCACCCTCACCATAACCGTAAACCCCCACTTGCGGTTATGGTTACTACTTCTAATTCTGTTTTCTGACCAGCAAAAACATGAGACGAAACCCACCAACAACGTCACCTGCTACCTTTACTTCCTGTTTTCTTTACACTATAAAACACATCGACAAACCACCACCAAAATGATCATTTCATTTGCAACTACTATATTTTTCTGTTCAAGCCAACGAAACCATGGTTAAATACTTCTGCTACTACCTTACAACGTGAAAACCAAACCCAACTGCATGCTATATCTATTTTCTGTTATGAACAAGTAAACAATAATCAACCCACCACGAACCACCAATGAGCCACCACACCCTTCAAACTAAATCGAAGTGATACGGCTACAGCTCTTGTTCCTCTTCGTTGTTTGCTGCTACACCATAATATGTTTATGATCAACGTGAAACCCAAGTAACCACTTGTATTTAATTTGCATGCTATGCTAATTTTTCTGAGTTACCGAAGTAAAGCCAACTGAATCCAAGAATTGTTTTGGGCCGCTATATTTTGCTTCTTTTGTTGGGTCGGGAACTAGCTTATACAAGCTGGGCCGTTATCCAATATGCTGTTGGGCCATGTTAAAACTCCACTAGCCTCATGTTCAATTATAGCTAATCGGTTGTTGCTGTTTTTGGTTTCTATCCTACGTATGCAAGATGAATAATGATGATAATGAGGGATGATGCATGGTGTTATGAAGTTGCTACAACACGTTTTTTCCCCCTTCTTTCTTTTGCTTATGATCGACAACAAGTAAAGTAAATAACCCACTTGGACATTTGTTATCTCTTTAGTTGATTATGGGACCAAGGTGGATTAGAATTATAACAAAAGGTGGAGTAGGTAACATGTCTAGTGGGCCAATATGATAAGTGGGATTAAAGTACATTAGATATTTGAAAATGGTAAAGGTCGTAGATTAGAAGATTGATAATGAATAATAGGCGAGACATAGGACGTTGATATCGTGAAGATATGAAACGTATTGAAGGTGACGCACGATCAATATGATTAAATGATTTATGAGGCATGATGAGAACGATTAAAAGATTATGTGTTAATGAGGATTAGGATTATAAAGATGCAAGTAGGATTATGAGATTATGAAGACAATGACAACGAATAACAAATTAAATATAATGATACACTAAATAATAAGACGATGTAGCATGGTGATGATTATGATTCGTTAACAATAAGTGAAATAACGATAATAATAAATATGATTAAGGATGTTATCGGGTTAGCGGGACGTCGCTGGTTCAAACTCGGACTTAGGCATTTTTTTAGGATTACTCCTTTGAGGTAGTTACTTATCTATTCATTTATTTATTAATATTATTATTTTATTATTATTAATATTATTATTATTATTTTTTTATTATTATTATTATTATTATTATTATTATTATTATTATTATTATTATTATTATTATTATTATTATTATTATTATTATTAGTATCATTATTATTATTATTATTATAACTATCTTATTATCATCAAATACTACTAATATTATTATTATTATTATTACAATAAAAATTAGTTATATAAAAATATATTTAACAAAACATATAATTTATTAAGATAACATTTATATAACTAATAATATATAAATTTGTTAGTTTACAATTATGTGTGTTAATATATATATAAATGATATAGGTTCGTGAATCCGAGACCAACCCTATATTTGTTCAATGACATCATATGTATTTTTACTACAAAATACAGTATGGTGAGTTTCATTTGCTCCCTTTTTATTTGCTTTTGCAATATATATTTTTGGGACTGAGAATACATGCACTACTTTTATAAATGTTTTACGAAATAGACACAAGTACTTAAAATATATTCTACGTTGAGTTGTACCATGGCATATCTCTTTATACTTGGTAGCTAATATTTACGTGAGGAGCGTAAACGCGAATCCCGTTGATAGATCTATCGGGCCTGACAACCCCAACCGGGCTGGACGACCAGTTTTAAACGGTTGCACAGTACTTCGTTTCGTTACTACACTTGGTACGGTGTAGGGTTTATTTAAGAATATGCTGCTGTGATTTAAATGTTAAGTATGGTTACCAAGTGCTCAACGACTTTTTCATACACTTGCGAGTGTATTATGTTTATAAATATGAAATCTTGTGGTCTATTAAAATAATGGAAATGATTGTTATGATAAACCTATGAACTCACCAACCTTTTGGTTGACACTTTTAAGCATGTTTATTCTCAGGTACGAATTAAGTCTTCCGCTGTGCATTTGCTCATTTTAAGGACATTACTTGGAGTCGATAACCGCAATGGGACCAGATGTTGATGATTTCGTCCAGGTGGATAAGGACGGGTTGTTACAGAAAGTTGAAGAATGAGATACCCAAAGGATCAGAGAAACATATTAATATTCGGGAAGACGGAACTCAATATAGGGCTAATAGAATTTGGGTACCAAGGTTTGGAGATGTGAGAGAAATGGTACTTAAAGAAGCACATAAAACCAGATATTCAATACATCCCGGAGCGGAAAAGATGTATAAAGATCTCAAGAAACACTTTTGGTGGCCGGGTATGAAAGCCGATATTTCTAAATATGTAGGAGAATGTTTGACGTGTTCTAAGGTCAAAGCTGAACATCAGAAACCATCAGGTCTACTACAACAACCTGAAATCCCGGAATGGAAATGGAAAAACATTACCATGGATTTCATTACTAAATTGCCAAGGACTGCAAGTGGTTATGATACTATTTTCGTAATAGTTGATCGTCTCACTAAGTCAGCACACTTCCTGCCAATGAGAGAAGATGACAAAATGGAGAAGTTGGCGCGATTGTATTTGAAGGAGGTTGTCTCCCGACATGGAATACCCGTCTCTATTATCTCTGATAGGGATGGTAGATTTGTTTCAAGGTTCTGGCAGACATTGCAACAAGCATTGGGGACTCGTCTAGACATGAGTACTGCCTGTCATCCATAAACTGATGGGTAGAGTGAAAGGACGATACAAACGCTTGAAGATATGCTACGAGCATGTGTTATTGATTTCGGAAACAGTTGGGATCGACACCTACCGTTAGCAGAATTTTCCTACAACAACAGTTATCATTCTAGTATTGAGATGGCGCCGTTTGAGGCACTTTATGGTAGAAATTGCAGGTCTTTAATTTGTTGGAATGAAGTGGGGGATAGACAGATTACGAGTCCGAAGATAATACAAGAAACTATCGAGAAAATCATCCAAATTCAACAACGATTGAAAACCGCCCAGAGTCGACAAAAGAGCTACGCGGACAGTAAAAGAAAAGATATAGAGTTTGAAATTGGAGAAATGGTCATGCTTAAGGTTTCATCTTGTAAAGGCGTTGTCCGATTTGGTAAACGGGGGAAACTAAATCCAAGGTACATTGGACCATTCAAGATTATAGATCGTGTCGGACCAGTAGCTTACCAACTGGAGCTACCTCAACAACTCGGGGCTGTACATAACACTTTCCACGTCTCGAATTTGAAGAAATATTTTGCTAAAGAAGATCTCACTATTCCGTTGGACGAAATCCAAATCAATGAAAAACTTCAATTTATTGAAGAACCCGTCGAAATAATGGATCGTGAGGTTAAGAGACTTAAGTAAAACAAGATACCGATTGTTAAAGTTCGTTGGAATGCTCGTAGAGGACCCGAGTTCACCTGGGAGCATGAAGATCAGATGAAGAAGAAATACCCGCATCTATTTCCAGAAGATTCGTCAACACCTTCAACAGCTTAAAATTTCGGGACGAAATATATTTAACGGGTAGGTACTGTAGTGACCTGAACTTTTCCTTGTTTATATATATTAATTGAGATTGATATTTACATGACTAAATGTTTCCAACGTGTTAACCAATCAAACTTGTTAAGACTTGATTAAATGAAATAAGTTTCTTATAGACAATTGATCACCCAAGTTGACCGGCGATTCACGAACGTTACAAAATTGTAAAACTACATGTTGTGGTATATATAGACATATATATATGGTTGACATAAGATTATGATGAGTAAGTATCTCACTAAGTATATTAACAATGTGTGATATACATAAGAAATGAGATTATTAAATTAAGAAACTCGAAAACGATATATATAACGATTATCGTTATAACAACGTTTTACTAGGTACATATGAATCTTATTAAGATATTGAATACACTTGGTTAATTATTTTAAATGATAAGTAAATATATCATTAAGTGTATTAACAATGAACTACATATGTAAAAATAAGACTACTAACTTAATGATTTCGAAACGAGACATATATGTAACGATTATCGTTGTAACGACATTTAACTGTATATATATATATCATACTAAGATATATTATATATCATAATATCATGATAATGTAACAATTTAACATCTCATTTGATATAATAAACAATGGGTTAACAACATTTAACAAGATCGTTAACCTAAAGGTTTCAAAACAACATTTAAATGTAACGACTAACGATGACTTAACGACTCAGTTAAAATGTATATACATGTAGTATTTTAATATGTATTCACACACTTTTTAAAGACTTCAAGACACTTATCAAAATACTTCTACTTAACAAAAATTCTTACAATTACATCCTCGTTCAGTTTCATCAACAATTCTACTTGTATGCACCCGTATTCGTACTCGTACAATATACAACTTTTAGATATATGTACTATTGGTATATACACTCCAAAGATCAGATCTTATCAGCCTATGTGAGTCACCTAACACATGTGGGAACCATCATTTGGCAACTAGCATGAAATATCTCATAAAATTACAAAAATATGAGTAATCATTCATGACTTATTTACATGAAAATAAAATTACATATCCTTTATATCTAATCCATATACCAATGACCAAAAATACCTACAAACACTTTCATTCTTCAATTTTCTTCATCTAATTAATCTCTCTCAAGTTCCATCTTCAAGTTCTAAGTGTTCTTCATAAATTCCATAAGTATAGTTTCATAAAAATCAAGAATACTTCCAAGTTTGCAAGTCTACTTCCAAGCTTTCTAATCCATTACAAGTAATCATCTAAGATCAAGGAACATTTGTTATTTATAGTAGATTATCTTTCTAATTTAAGGTAATATTCATATTCAAACTTTGATTCAATTTCTACAACTATAACAATCTTATTTCGAGTGAAAATCTTACTTGAACTGTTTTGTGTCATGATTCTGTTTCAAGAACTTTCAAGCCATCTAAGGATCCTTTGAAGCTAGATCCATTTTTCTCATTTCCAGTAGTTTTATCCAGAAAACTTGAGGTAGTAATGATGTTCATAACATCATTCGATTCACACATATAAAGCTATCTTATTCGAAGGTTTAAACTTGTAATCACTAGAACATAGTTTAGTTAATTCTAAACTTGTTCGCAAACAAAAGTTAATCCTTCTAACTTGACTTTTAAAATCAACTAAACACATGTTCTATATCTATATGATATGCTAACTTAATGATTTAAAACCTGGAAACACGATGAACACCATAAAATCGGATATACGCCGTCGTAGTGAAACCGGGGGCTGTTTTGGTTTGGATAATTAAAAACTATGACAAACTTTGATTTAAAAGTTGTTCTTCTGAGAAAATGATTTTTCATATGAACATGAAACTATATCCAAAAATCAAGGTTAAACTCAAAGTGGAAGTATGTTTTCTAAAATGGTCATCTAGACGTCGTTCTTTCGACTGAAATGACTACCTTTACAAAAACGACTTGTAACTTATATTTCCAACTATAAACCTATACTTTTTTTGTTTAGATTCATAAAATAGAGTTCAATATGAAACCATAGCAATTTGATTCACTCAAAACGGATTTAAAATGAAGAAGTTATGGGTAAAACAAGATTGGATATTTTTGATCTTTTTAGCTACGGGAAATGTTTAACAAATCTATACAAATCATATCCTAGCTAACTTATATTGTATTATACATGTATTCTAATATATTATGTAATCTTGGGATACCATAGACACGTATGCAAATGTTTTGACATATCATATCGACCCATGTATATATATTATTTGGAACAACCATAGACACTGTATATGCAGTAATGCTGGAGTTAGCTATACAGGGTTGAGGTTGATTCCAAAAATATATATACTTTGTGTTGTGATCTAGCCTGAGACGTGTACACACTGGGTCGTGGATTGATTCAAGATAATATATATCGATTTATTTCTGTATATCTAATTGTGGACAACTAGTTGTAGGTTACTAACGAGGACATCTGACTTAATACACTCAAATCTCTAAAACATAATAAAAATGGTTGTAATTATATTTTGATCATACTTTGATATATATGTACATATTTGTATAGGTTCATGAATCGATCCGTGGCCAAGTCTTATTTTCGAGGAAGGAAATATCTGTGAAAGTGAGTTATAGTCCCACTTTTAAAATCTAATATTTTTGGGATGAGAATACATGTAGGTTTTATAAATGATTTACAAAATAGACACAAGTTTGTGAAACTACATTCTATGGTTGAATTATCGAAATCGAATATGCCCCTTTTTATTAAGTCTGGTAATCTAAGAATTAGGGAACATACACCCTAATTGACGCGAATCCTAAAGATAGATCTATTGGGCCTAACAAACCCCATCCAAAGTACCGGATGCTTTAGTACTTCGAAATTTATATCATATCCGAAGGGTGTCCCGGAATGATGGGGATATTCTTATATATGCATCTTGTTAATGTCGGTTACCAGGTGTTCACCATATGAATGATTTTTATCTATGTATGGGATGTGTATTGAAATATGAAATCTTGTGGTCTATTGTTACGATTTGATATATATAGGTTAAACCTATAACTCACCAACATTTTTGTTGACGTTTAAAGCATGTTTATTCTCAGGTGAATACTAAGAGCTTCCGCTATTAAATACTAAAATAAGGACAAGATTTGGAGTCCATGTTTGTATGATATTGTGTAAAAACTGCATTCAAGAAACATATGTCGATGTAATATATTTCTATTGTAAACCATTATGTAATGGTCGTGTGTAAACAATATATTTTAGATTATCATTATTTGATAATCTACGTAATGTTTTTAAAACCTTTATTGATAAAATAAAGGTTATGGTTGTTTTAAAAATGAATGCAGTCTTTGAAAAACGTCTCATATAGAGGTCAAAACCTCACAACGAAATCAATTAATATGGAACATTTATAATCAATATGAACGGGACATTTCAAATGCAATGTTTGTAAAATGTATCATATAGAGGTCAAGTACCTCGCGATGTAACCAAATGTAATGTATTCTTCCAGATGGATTAGGACGGGTTCCTACAGGTGGTATCAGAGCGGTGGTCTTAGCGAACTAGGTCTTGCATTAGTGTGTCTAACTTATAGTTGTTTAGATGCATTAGTGGGTCTGGACTTCGACCGTGTCTGCATGTCAAAAGTTTTGCTTATCATTTTGTGTCCAAAATTACTTGCCTGTCATTCTTAGTCTAGACACATCTTACTGCATTGATTGCATGAATAGTGTATAGACAAAATTCATATATTAGCGTATCTATTACGGTAAACTTTGCCTGATATCTTCCTTAAATTTCTCCGTAATTTAAGGGATCCTGGTACTATATATATCTATGCGTATTATGCATCGAGAATACCATCCAACTATCATTTGCTGTCACTAAATGTTTCATACCAAAAATCTTTTCTGTGATCGCGTAAGATGGCCTCTACAAATCGACCAAGTTCATCTGACTCCGAAGACAGTGTGATGGGAGCTGAAAGGACCCGTTCATATACATTATAAACGATTCACAATAGTTGATTACATTGCGAGGTATTTGACCTCTATATGATACATTTTACAAACATTGCATTCGTTTTTAAAAGACAATCTTTCTTTACATCGAAAATTGACAGGCATGCATACCATTTCATAATATCCACTATCCAACTATAAATTGATTTAATAATAATCGTTGATGAACTCAATGACTCGAATGCAACGTTCTTCGAAATATGCTATGAAAGACTCCAAGTAATATCTTTAAAATGAGCAAATGCACAGTGGAAGATTTCTTTAACACCTGAGAATAAACATGCTTTAAAGTGTCAACCAAAAGGTTGGTGAGTTCATTAGTTTATCATAATCATTTATTTCCATCATTTTAATAGACCACAAGAATTTCATTTCCAGTTCTCATAAATATACGTCCCATGCATAGAGACAAAAATAATCATTCATATGGTGAACACCTGGTAACCGACATTAACAATATGCATATAAGAATATCCCCTATCATTCCGGGATCCTCCTTCGGACATGATATAAATTTCGAAGTACTAAAGCATCCGGTACTTTGGATGGGGTTTGTTAGGCCCAATAGATCTATCTTTAGGATTCGCGTCAATTAGGGTGTCTGTTCCCTAATTCTTAGATTACCAGACTTTAATAAAAAGGGGCATATTCGATTTAGATAATTCAACCATAGAATGTAGTTTCAATTACTTGTGTCTATTTCGTCAAACATTTATAAAAGCGCATGTATTCTCAGTCCCAAAAATATAAAGGGTAAAAAGGCAAATGAAACTCACCATACTGTATTTCGTAGTAAAAATACATATAACGTCATTGAACAAGTGCAAGGTTGGCCTCGGATTCACGAACCTATATTAATTATATATATTTATATGTTGGTCAATATTTGTATAGCAATTTAGGTCAGGTCATAGTGTAATCCTATCCTATAGCTCGAGTCTGACTCTACAGTATAGTAACATGTTATATTACTCATGCTCAATTAAGATTCTAGTAAAAGGTAACGTGTGAAACAACGTAACATAAATGGTTTCATAATCATAAAATAGTATTTTAGGTTTTTTTTTTTTTTTAGAGAAAATCAACACAAAAAGTTAACTGAAAAGTTAACAGGAAAAGTCAAAGTTCAAAGTCAAAAGTCAAAGGTTAAAGTCAAAAGTGTAATGACCCGAAAATTTGCGACTAAATTTAAACTTAATCTTTAAAGGATTAATGATTTCGACACGATAAACAAAGTCTGTAAAACTGAATCTCAAAATTTTTGAACTATTCAAATACCCTTCGATTTCTCAACGATTCGCGAACAATTATATGTAAATAGATACATATATATACTATTACTTGAAAACGTAACAAAGTTTTAATTGCATAATACCGTACATTAAACTTATTGGTTTATATATCTAATTAAATATATATGATTTCAAGTTATTTAGTAAACGATAGTAACATTCGATTATTGATTTGATTGATATTTAGATAAGTTAACTAAAACGTTTAATATGAACAAGTAAAGTACTAATTTGCTACAGTATTTTCAAATTGCTACAGTATCCAAAATGCTACAGTGTTTTCAAAAATCACTATTTGCTACAGTGAAATTGACTTTGCTACAGTGAATTGCTACAGTAACTTTGCTACAGTAACTTTGCTACAGTAACACTATTTCAAAATGAAAATGTATATATTATATATATATTAACAAATAGCGAGACGATGATTTATAGAAGTAAATGACCAAAACATTTGAAAGTTTAAGATATACTATGAGTGGTATAGTTTATGGATAATTTAAGACTATATTTTGACAAAGGTACGTGACACGAAACGTAAAATGCAAGTTTTCTAAAGGTACAAAAGGACATTCGAAAAACTGGAACCGGGACATAAGTCGAGTGATGACGTACGACTTATCGGAACAAAAATTACAAGTCAACTATGCACGCGAATTTAATATAATATATAATTAATTATTTAAATTATATATATTATATTAATATTTTATCATGTCGACAAACAAATGGACAAATGATTCTGAGCTGGAAATTGAGGCCATGCGATCGCATGGCCATCATGCCCAAAATCCATGCGATCGCATGAGGCAAAATTTTAGGCCAAGTGCTATAAATTCTCGAGTTTTGGCCAGATAAATCACACACACATATATATTATTTTTACTCCGTATTTATTTATTTTATTATTATTATTATTATTATTATTATTATTATTATTATTATTATTATTATTATTATTATTATTAATAAGATTATTATTAATCTTATTATTTTTATTATTAGTGTTATTATTTTTGCGATACAAAAATAATAATGTACATAAAATATTACGACGGAGTGCTGTCCAAGTAATTTTTCAAAACGAGTTTCCGAGAAAGCTAGAGCTAAGGAAAATATGGGTTATTGCCAAGGAGGTTATGGGTAATATTCGGGGGTATTTTTGTGAATCAAACCTCGTGCTTATTATCTCCAATACGTCTACGTGCTTTCCTGCAATATTGTATATCAATATTAAACTGTGAGTTTCATATGATCCCTTTTTAATTGCTTTTGCAATATATATTTTTGGGCTGAGAATACATGCACTTATTTTAAACGCAATGATACAAGTACAAACTAAATTCTACGCTGAGTTTAAACCGAAAATCCCTTAGCTTTGGTAACTAGTAGCTGCCAGTACATAGGATATGGACTGGTGGGCGCGAATAACAGTATATGGATCCATAGGGCTTGACATCCCCGTCCGAGCTAGAGCGCTAGCCTTTTAACGGACGTATGCTATTTGAGAAGCGTACACGTTGGTTTACGTGTATTATTAAGATGATTATACAAAGGGTACAAATTATATATACGTTAAAGTTTAGTTACCAGGGTGCTCAACTTTGTAGAACCGATTGATAAACGTTTCGGATGAAACAACTGAAATATTGTGATCCCCCTTTTATGTAAAACCTATTGATAAACGTTTTGAATAAAACAACTGAACTTTTGTAATCCACATTGATATACGGATTATGTGTAATATTAAAACTATGAACTCACCAACCTTTGTGTTGACACTTGAAGCATGTTTATTCTCAGGTTTCCTAGAAGTCTTCCGCTGTTTGCTTATATGTTAGACAAGCTATGTGCATGGAGTCATACATGGCATATTTTTCAAGGAAACGTTGCATTCACCAAATCATCACCATGTATCTTATTTTGACTGTACTGTCAACGGAAGTACTATTGTAAACTATTATTTACAGTGATTGTCTATATGTAGAAATCATCAGATGTTGAAAACCTTTGATTTAAATATTCATTTATGGTGTGCCTTTTCAAAAGAATGCAGTGTTTACAAAACGTATCATATAGAGGTCAAATACCTCGCAATGAAATCAATGAATGACGTATTGTCCATATGGATTTGGAGCGATCGTCACAAAAAGTCAAAGGTCAAAGTAAAAATGAGGTCCATGCAAATATATAATAACTTATACAAAAATGATTTTCGATCAAACATGACTAAACGGGCCACTTCAGCTATTTTTAGAAAAATTATCGGAACTCCGATTGATAAACGGCCAAAGATAAAAGTTACACATTACCAAAAAGATTAAGCATAAATATTACAGAAGTAAACTAAACCTAGACAACTCGTAGTTGCCAACGCGTTTTCGGCGTTTCAAAGTTAATTTTTCAGCTTTAATAAATTTACAAAAGTGACCGAGTAGCCTACTTTGGAGATTTTTAGAAAATTCCTCAAAACTCGTATTGACAAACGGTCAAAGCCTACAAATTTTCGTTACCACAAAGATATAACATGATTTTTGGCAAGAGTAAACACATATCAGGCCGACCATGACAACTGATACAAAACTGACATTTTTAAATAAAAAAGTTTCAGCTCTTTTTAGAATTTTAAAATGTGACCAAACCGTCAAATTTGATGATTTTTAGAAAAATCGTCGAGACTCGAATTGACAAACGGCCCGAGTCGTTTGTTAGACCTTACAGCAAAGAATTCAGTGGTATTTTTTTATATATGAAACAACGCAGATCAGCGATAATTTCAGTTTCCGTTTCGACATTTCATCAAAATTTGCAAAACTTCTTTTGTCTATAACTTGACAACCGTTCAACGAAACGAGACGTGCTTTATATGAAAATTCATCTACTCGACGAGTAGAATCCAAATAACTACTTTTTATAACCCAGAAAATTAGTTCACTAATTATCATCAGCAATTTTAATTACGAAATTAATTATGCAATTTGTTTATTTCATAACTTTCTAACCGTTACTTGGATTCAAGTGATTCTTAAACCAAAATTCAACTATTTTTCGCTAGCTTTCCAATGACATGCATATCTTATACCTTATCTCAATCATATATGTAACTAATTCAGGAATCAACATAACCTATCTAATGGCAATATCAAAAGTACAAGCATGCATAATCCTATATACTCGAGCACTAGTCAGGGATACACTATTAGCATGTAAAAATTAAATTATGAGTACTCACATATCAATATTGAGATTCAATATTGCAGAAAAGGTACGTAGACGCAACGGAGATGATAAACACTATATTGACCTCACGAGCATACCCATGAACCATACTCAATCACCTCCATAGCTATAACCCATAATTTCCTTAATCCTATCCCACTCGAAAAAACAACTTCGAAATCACTCGGACATCACTCCGTCGTAATATTTTATGTATACTAATAATATCTTGAGATAATACGGAGTAAATATATATATGTAAATTGATTGAGAGAGTTTAGAGAAAACTATTTTCAAGTTTCTATGAAATAATGAAACCTATTGAATTTTATTTATAATAGATTTTTGAATTATTAAAGTGAATTATTAAAGTATGAATTATTAAAGTGAATTATTAAAGTATGAATTATTAAAGTGAATTATTAAAGTATGAATTATTAAAGTAAATTATTAAAGTATGAATTATTAAATTGAATTATTAAAGTATGAATTATTAAAGTTAAAGTAAAGTAAAAATAAAGTAAAGGTAAAGTTTAAGTATAGTAAAAGTATAAAACTATGTACGTATAATGCGCGTATAAATATATATAATATTAATTTAAATCGTTATATATATTTAATAAAATAAAATATAAATATCGTTATCTTTATCATACTGGTTAAGTAATGAGTTGTCAAAAGTGGTTCTAGATATTTATAAAAGTTATATACGTTTTAATAATAAAGTTTTTTTTAAACTGAAAACGTTTTTATACGTTTGAAACTAAATAGATCAATCGAGTCTTTATGAGATTCAATCTTCCACTATCCTTTGTCTAGTTCTCAATGATTGACAATTTGTTCATATTTATAAATCACTTTACCATTTTCCGAATATTGTTAAAATGAAAAGATTTCTCAAATCAACGTGGGCCTTTCAACAGAGACTTGTAATTATAATTCAATATATCTGATAATTCAATCATTTGATCTTATCTTCTAATTCCATTGATAAACATTTTGAAACAGATACAATCATATAAAGTATTTAATCTAATATTTTGTTTACGTTTCAAGTTATAATATATATACACATATACATATATAATCATATTCGTTTAATGGTTCGTGAATCGTTGGAACTTGGTCGAGGTTGAATGAATGTATGAACATAGTTTAAAATTCTTGAAATTTAACTTAACAAATATTGTTTATCGTGTCGAAAACATATAAAGATTAAAGTTTAAATTTGGTTGGAAATTTCCGGGTTGTCACAGTACCTACCCGTTAAAGAAATTTCGTCCCGAAATTTGAGTGGAAAGGTCGTGAATGATAATAAGTATGTTTTCATGATGCATACGGGCTGCAAATTAGAGTTTTATCATCAGCGAATAATTTGGATAAACAATCCATTTATATGAAGAGTACTAATGAAGCTAACATAGAAGAGTGAAATGAGTAAGTGTAGATTCATCTTATCATTTGACGTAGATATGATTGATTCCCAGATTTTAAGGGATTTGAAGAAAATCTTCTTAATAAGATTTGACTCTCCGGTAATCAAGGGAATTAGGATCCGCTTTAAATGCGATCGTCTATTTTAATTGTTCTGTCGGAGATTTTCTTATAAATTCACCTCCTTCGTTTCCTTACAACTCACACCATCTGTTGATGCATTTTACGCAAGTCCCTAGACATCTACCCACGTCCATTGCAGGTACAAAAGTTTACAGGCCACCATGATTGCTCGTTATTATCCTATCCGTGTTTGTATATGGTTACAGGAACTGCAGGAACGAGATTTAGATGTTTGACTATGTTAGACTTAGTCAGACGTACGAGTGAAGCCTCACTAGTACGACTGACAGGCTCATACGCATGGTTGATGCTGAGCTAAGTCACAATTACAACCTAAATGATAAGATACGAGTGAGTGATCACCCGTACGGTTGATGAAGCCAACTCGTACGTGTGATGAATGAATCGTATGGGTGTGTCAACAGCAGGGGTATATAAAGTCTTATGTTCTTCATTTTAGGTTAAGCCTCTCATTTGTTACACACACTCAGATCTAGTGAGCTCCTTCGATTCTCTCTCAGTCCAAATCACCCAGGTGGTGAATAATAGCTCTAGGTTTTGATCTAATCACACTTGATTTAGTTGTGGTTTGACTAAATTAATCAAAAAAAAAAAAACTTAACCTATTCACTATAGGGATTGATTCACTTATTCTGCCATTGTGTGAGTTAAATCTGTTGATTTCTAAGTTCCTAGTCATGTTTCATCACCTTCTATTCTTTCCCCCTCAACTCATATTTTAAAGTATTCATCAATATGCGCCATCCAGTTCTGATTCTCGATATACTTCTAACTTTCATATCGGTCATTCTTCTTTTTTTTCATCTACCGCCGGAAGAATCTATTTACTTCTACTATACTCTTGGGTTTATAATATTCCTAGTTCTCCCGTGTCTTTATATTGCTATATGCATCGATATATATGGTTTATAATTTCTGGTTTGTCGTTGGGCTTTATATGTTCCCTTATATTTCAAAGTCTCTGCTTCTGTCTTCTATAATCATTATCATTCACAGTTAATGCTCTCTTTTATTTGCTGCAATTTATACCCCAATTTCTATTTCGGAGTTTCGTCCTTTCGTTTCTTCTTCTTGCGATTAAGCACCGCTTGTAATGGTCCAGAATTCACAGATATGAATTTCGAAATGAACATTGTTAATGTTCTAGGAACGAAATTATGATGGCACGATCTTGACTTGTCAAATTACTAAAATACCTTGGAAAAGGCCGAATCATCAAGAAATATTTTCTTGATATTTTAGAGGTTAAATAGAATACCAGAGTCGTATAACATGGCACATGATGATATTATGATCTGTGAATCATCACGTTCCATTTAGAAACTCAGCATGACTTACTGTAATATAATCACATTGATCAAGTGTCATTATATTATACTAATTCATGCTTCAGTTCCCAACACTACTTCAAAATATTCCTATTTTAAACTTGAATGTTTCAGAATTTAGAAACTAAAATAGTTTCTTTTATGATGTAATACAGATAGCGCGAAGATGTAAATGATTTCAAATAAGAAAAATTAAGAAAATATCTTCAGAAATATGGAGGATATTTATAATGAAAGATATGATGATATTTTAGAATTTCTAATATCAGAGGATGATGAAGAATATTGTCCGCAGGGGTTTAGAGTCAGGAGCAAGGTATTCGTTAATGACTTCAGCAGATACTGAATTATTTGGATCCTTTGAAGTCAGGTTCAGTCTTTGTAATTTGTCCACAGCCTCCTTCCTACTTGCTCAATCAGTTTTCCAGTTCCAAGACTTCTCTTTTTCTGCGCTTTGCCAGCACACCTATTCATTATCATCAAACTTTTACTGTTAAGGTCGTTTATAGTTTTTTTTTTGCTGCTTCATCAGTATTTTTCCATTTTCGGAGAACCAATTCGTAGTTCGAAGTGTTTTTCAGAATCTTCACATTCAAATTAAGTCCAAAAGATAGACGTTATATATACACATATAACTGTTGGCGTAGACATGCTGTGAGATTTCAAAATACTGATTGCTGATTCCCAATGATTCGTATGGAAATTCTCATTACAAGATGCGAATGAGTAAATGATGGGGTTTCAATGAATAATTATAATGACTTTTTGGAGAGGCTAAAGTCAAAGGGTAATGAAGTTGTTGATACATCTGTTAATAATGTGGTGGAATGTAAAAGGTTCCCTGGTAACGATGGTGTATATCTCAAGGTTATAATAAGGTTAGTCTGACTGAAAAGTCGAAGTTGACTTGCTGGAGCTGTGACAAAACTGGCTACTTTGAATAGGAGTCGCAAAGTTATTTTTTCTAATAAATGCTAAAGAATCTGATGCGGATACGTTGTTTAAACTTTTACTTTGGTTTCAAGAGTTTTTCGGGTACACAACTGTGGGTAATATGTGGTTGGATCATCATCTCGATTGCTCATCATTCGAAGTGTCTTCAGAAATTTTCGAAGGGTTTGAACATAGATTGTAATCGTTAACATACATTTGATGTTCTAACACAGTTTTGAAGTCAAAATATAGCTTGTGAAAGATGTAAGGATCTAAGAGTGATGATTTTGGTCATATCTCAAGTTGAATTTTGAGATTTCAAAATCAGAATATGTAATTAAATTTTGAATGAGTATGGTTGTTTTGATTTCTATAAAAGAATGTATATTATTGTGAAAGTAGGGAGTATAATGGATGATTTGCTGAATCAGATTCGAAGAATGTAATATATTAATTGTGAATTTATATATCTCTCGGGTATTACCTACCCGTTAAAAAAAATTTCACAATTAATATTTTGTACAAAAGAATTTTATTACAGTCTTTATGAAAATATATATATGTATATTTTCTTCAGATGTAACATAGATTTAATGAGTTAATGTTAAATTAAACTCATTTGATTTACGGTTGAAACTAGAATTAAATAATCCCTAAAGGCTTTAAAAAGTACATAACTTTTACGCAGTATTTCTTTAATGACATTGAAATTATGAATCAATACTCCGTTATTTGTTGATGTATGATGTTCGGTTCGTGGAATTCTTGTGAATTTCGCAAAGTACGAATGATGTTATCTGAAAAGTTTCGGGTACATTGATGATGAAAGTGTAAAATCAAATATATACTTGATTTATTATGAATTGGAATTTGTTGAATTGCGACAGAGATTGTAGTTAACGCTGGTTAAGTTGCGGCCGAAGGACGTACATTATTGCATATTTGTAATATGAATTAACCGAGTAGTTAAGATTCACACACAATAGCTTAGCACGGAAAGATTTATTTTTATTTCAAAATATATAAAATATACATATAATTTCTTCAAAGGGAATGAGTTAATTATTCATAACTCGTTGATACAATATACTGGTTATTGATTCGTAATGATGTCCATAGTGATTCTTGAGCTGACGGAGTTTGTGATGTTATAGGTGTTGTTGATTCTGATGTTGACTGTACTGATGATGCTGGTGACGTTGACGGTACTGTTGATGCTGTTGGTAAAACAAATTTAGCTTGTTAATCACACACCATTTTTGTCAGGGTTTCTACTCTTCCTTCTATCATTTTGGTTCGCTTAACTGATTTATGGTTAGGGCTAGATTAGATAATCTCTAAGACTTTAGAGATTACATAATCTGCGCGGAATGTTTCTCCAATGAAGTTATGAATTAATACTTCGCCGGTTATTGTTGTTGGTATTCCTTGGTATCTACAGGGCGTATGACATTGGTGCTCGTGGGACAGAGTGTAAAGTTGAGGTTTACGACGTGGTTGTGGTTGGGGTGGTAATGGTACTATTGGCGTTGATGATGGTGTTACTGGTTATGCTGTTGATGCTGCTGCTGGTGTTTGTAATCTCTGCACCATATTCTCCAAAGCCACTACCCGAGCGCGAAGCTCGTTGACTTCTTCTATTACACCGGGGTGATTGTCGGTTCGGACGAGCGGATAAATAAAATCTAAAATTTGATATAATATATAATCGTGACGAGATACTCTGGAAATGAGCGAGAAAATGGTGTTTCGGACAGGTTCGCTGGTAAGTGCTTCAGGTTCTTCGTCAAGAGGGCAATGTGGTGGATGGAAGGGATCACCTTCTTCTTGTCTCCAATGATTGAGGAGGCTACGAACCCATCCCCAATTCATCCAGAATAGGTGATGACTGATTGGTTGATCTATTCCGGTCACACTGCTTTCGGAGCTGGAGTGGGATTCCATTTCGAAATCCGAGGAACTTGAATTAATGATGAATTCCATTTCGTACGATTGAATAAGGATTTTTTTTTCGATATGAAATGATTTTTGGTTATCGGATGGTATTCTAATTACATAGAATATCCATATATATAGAACAAAAGATTTCGTAAACTACGGAGGAATTTACGAGATATATCAGGAAACGTTTACAGTAATAGATACGACAAGATATGATTTAGCAGATACGCTAAGATATGAATTTTTGTCTATACACTATTCATGCAATCAATGCAGCAAGACGTGTCTTAGACTAAAAATGATAAGCAGGTAATTTCCTGAGGATGATAAGTAGTTAATTTTTGACACTAAATGATAAGCAAAACTATTGACATGCAGACACGGTCGAAGTCCAGACTCACTAATGCATCCTATCGACTTATCTGTTAGACACACTAATGCAGACCTGGTTCGCTAAGACCACCACTCTGATACCAACTGAAAGGACCCGTTCATATACATTATAAACGATTCACAATAGTTGATTACATTGCGAGGTATTTGACCTCTATATGATACATTTTACAAACATTGCATTTGTTTTTAAAAGACAATCTTTCTTTACATCGAAAATTGACAGGCATGCATACCATTTCATAATATCCACTATCCAACTATAAATTGATTTAATAATAATCGTTGATGAACTCAATGACTCGAATGCAACGTTCTTCGAAATATGCTATGAAAGACTCCAAGTAATATCTTTAAAATGAGCAAATGCATAGTGGAAGATTTCTTTAACACCTGAGAATAAACATGCTTTAAAGTGTCAACCAAAAGGTTGGTGAGTTCATTAGTTTATCATAATCATTTATTTCCATCATTTTAATAGACCACAAGAATTTCATTTCCAGTTCTCATAAATATACGTCCCATGCATAGAGACAAAAATAATCATTCATATGGTGAACACCTGGTAACCGACATTAACAATATGCATATAAGAATATCCCCTATCATTCCGGGATCCTCCTTCGAACATGATATAAATTACGAAGTACTAAAGCATCCGGTACTTTGGATGGGGTTTGTTAGGCCCAATAGATCTATCTTTAGGATTCGCGTCAATTAGGGTGTCTGTTCCCTAATTCTTAGATTACCAGACTTTAATAAAAAGGGGCATATTCGATTTAGATAATTCAACCATAGAATGTAGTTTCAATTACTTGTGTCTATTTCGTCAAACATTTATAAAAGCGCATGTATTCTCAGTCCCAAAAATATAAAGGGCAAAAAGGCAAATAAAACTCACCATACTGTATTTCGTAGTAAAAATACATATAACGTCATTGAACAAGTGCAAGGTTGGCCTCGGATTCACGAACCTATATTAATTATATATATTTATATGTTGGTCAATATTTGTATATCAATTTAGGTCAGGTCATAGTGTAATCCTATCCTATAGCTCGAGTCTGACTCTACAGTATAGTAACATGTTATATTACTCATGCTCAATTAAGATTCTAGTAAAAGGTAACGTGTGAAACAACGTAACACAAATGGTTTCATAATCATAAAATAGTATTTTAGGTTTTTTTTTTTTTTTTTAGAGAAAATCAACACAAAAAGTTAACTGAAAAGTTAACAGGAAAAGTCAAAGTTCAAAGTCAAAAGTCAAAGGTTAAAGTCAAAAGTCAAAGGTCAAAGTAAAAATGAGGTCGCATGCAAATATATAATAACTTATACAAAAATGATTTTCGATCAAACATGACTAAACGGGCCACTTCAGCTATTTTTAGAAAAATTATCGGAACTCCGATTGATAAACGGCCAAAGATAAAAGTTACACATTACCAAAAAGATTAAGCATAAATATTACAGAAGTAAACTAAACCTAGACAACTCGTAGTTGCCAACGCGTTTTTGGCGTTTCAAAGTTAATTTTTCAGCTTTAATAAATTTACAAAAGTGACCGAGTAGCCTACTTTGGAGATTTTTAGAAAATTCCTCAAAACTCGTATTGACAAACGGTCAAAGCCTGCAAATTCTTGTTACCACAAAGATATAACATGATTTTTGGCAAGAGTAAACACATATCAGGCCGACCATGACAACTGATACAAAATTGACATTTTTAAATAAAAAAGTTTCAGCTCTTTTTAGAATTTTAAAATGTGACCAAACCGTCAACTTTGATGATTTTTAGAAAAATCGTCGAGACTCGAATTGACAAACGGCCAGAGTCGTTTGTTAGACCTTACAGCAAAGAATTCAGTGGTATTTTTTTATATATGAAACAACGCAGATCAGCGAGAATTTCAGTTCCCGTTTCGACATTTCATCAAAATTTGCAAAACTTCTTTTGTCTATAACTTGACAACCGTTCAACGAAACGAGACGTGCTTTATATGAAAATTCATCTACTCAACGAGTAGAATCCAAATAACTACTTTTTATAACCCAGAAAATTAGTTCACTAATTATGATCAGCAATTTTAATTACGAAATTAATTATGCAATTTGTTTATTTCATAACTTTCTAACCGTTACTTGGATTCAAGTGATTCTTAAATCAAAATTCAACTATTTTTCGCTAGCTTTCCAACGGCATGCATATCTTATACCTTATCTCAATCGTATATGTAACTAATTCAGGAATCAACATAACCTATCTAATGGCAATATCAAAAGTACAAGCATGCATAATCCTATATACTCGAGCACTAGTCAGGGATACACTATTAGTATGTAAAAATTAAATTATGAGTACTCACATATCAATATTGAGATTCAATATTGCAGGAAAGGTACGTAAACGCAACGGAGATGATAAACACTATATTGACCTCACGAGCATACCCATGAACCATACTCAATCACCTCCATAGCTATAACCCATAATTTCCTTAATCCTATCCCACTCGAAAAAACAACTTCGAAATCACTCGGACATCACTCCGTCGTAATATTTTATGTATACTAATAATATCTTGAGATAATACGGAGTAAATATATATATGTAAATTGATTGAGAGAGTTTAGAGAAAACTATTTTCAAGTTTCTATGAAATAATGAAACCTATTGAATTTTATTTATAATAGATTTTTGAATTATTAAAGTGAATTATTAAAGTATGAATTATTAAAGTGAATTATTAAAGTATGAATTATTAAAGTGAATTATTAAAGTATGAATTATTAAAGTGAATTATTAAAGTATGAATTATTAAATTGAATTATTAAAGTATGAATTATTAAACTTAAAGTAAAGTAAAAATAAAGTAAAGGTAAAGTTTAAGTATAGTAAAAGTATAAAACTATGTACGTATAATACGCGTATAAATATATATAATATTAATTTAAATCGTTATATATATTTAATAAAATAAAATATAAATATCGTTATCTTTATCATACTAGTTAAGTAATGAGTTGTCAAAAGTGGTTCTAGATATTTATAAAAGTTATATACGTTTTAATAATAAAGTTCTTTTTAAACTGAAAATGTTTTTATACGTTTGAAACTAAATAGATCAATCGAGTCTTTATGAGATTCAATCTTCCACTATCCTTTGTCTAGTTCTCAATGATTGACAATTTGTTCATATTTATAAATAACTTTACCATTTTCCGAATATTGTTAAAATGAAAAGATTTCTCAAATCAACGTGGGCCTTTCAACAGAGACTTGTAATTATAATTCAATATATCTGATAATTCAATCATTTGATCTTATCTTCTAATTCCATTGATAAACATTTTGAAACAGATACAATCATATAAAGTATTTAATCTAATATTTTGTTTACGTTTCAAGTTATAATATATATACACATATACATATATAATCATATTCGTTTAATGGTTTGTGAATCGTTGAAACTTGGTCGAGGTTGAATGAATGTATGAACATAGTTTAAAATTCTTGAAATTTAACTTAACAAATATTGCTTATCGTGTCGGAAACTTATAAAGATTAAAGTTTAAATTTGGTTGGAAATTTCCGGGTTGTCACAGGAGCGCACCAACCAATCAACTACCGTGATTACTGGAGAAAATGGGGGTGGGTTTGCGACATAATCACCCTATGGAGAAGGGAAGAAGGTACTCCATATCATGAGCCGAATCTACCGCCTAACATCGGAGTACTCGACCCGCTCATTGGCGAACCTGTTCGCAACACTGTTTATACCCTCTTTGCGAGAATTTTTCGTCTTGAGGCTACCATTAACGGAACTAGAGAAGATATCCAACCTCCACCTCATACTGATAACCAGCCAGGGTTAGTAGAAGAAGTCAACGAGCTTCGCGCTCGGGTAGTGGCTTTGGAAAATATGGTGCAAAACGTACCAGCTTCAGCAACATCACCGGCACCAACACTACCACCATCAACAATACCAACAATACCATTATCACCACCAACAACAACATCCGCATCCCACACCTCAACATCACAATCTGTCCCACGAGCATCAACATCATACGCACCATAGATACGAAGGAGTACCAACAACAATGAACGATGAAGTATTGATCCATAACTTCATTGAAGAAATATTCTGCGAAGAATATGTGGTTTCTAAAGACATAGAGATTATTTATTCTAGCTCAAATCGAAAAGCAAATGAGATTAATATCATATTAACTCATTAAATCCATGATTACATCAGAAGAAAATATATATGTATATATGTTTTCATAAAGATTGTAACTAAAAATTCTTTTGTACAAACTGTTAATGGTAAAAATATTTTAACGGGTAGGTAATACCCGAGAAATATTTAAATTTCACATTAATAAGTTTCACTGTACATTCTTCGAATCTGATTCAGCGATCATTTACTATCCTACTTACATCCACAGATATACGAATCTGTTCACCACAGAATAACTATTTTCATTCAATTTCATATTTGGATTTTAACTTATCAGAATCCAGCAAGTGGCGTAATGAAGAAAACATTGAACAAAATAAAATTGATTAGTAACCAATTAATTAACTACGTAAAACTTTAAACCTATATTAACCAAATCCTAAGCTAACTGTTCCTAGCTAACTGTTTCTATATGACTATTTCCTTATAATATACTAGTTTTGGTTGAACTATTGGACTATTGGACTACTATCATTGGACAATTAAAAAGTATTAAAAGAGTAGGAAATATTAATTACAACACATTTTGACTTAAAATATCATTAAATAAGTTACATATATGACAATTAAATATTTCCTCAAGTTGCCACTTAATTTCATCTTAAACATCCTTTGTATCTTGACGATTACAATCAGCGTTTAAATCATCTAAAAACACAATTCTCTTGAAACCACCTCGGATTGATAATCGATGACTCAGATATGGTAGCATTAAATGCAGAGGAAACAACAAAATTATAGATGATTTAAATAGCCAAAAGTTTGATGATAAAGAATGGAGTGTTGGGAACGCTCGATAGCAAATTTGGTACTGAAAAACGGTTTGAGCAAACCACGAAGGAGACTGAGAACAAATACAAGGACCAAGCCCTATATTAAAAGAATCCAGGTAATTCTGGATTTGATGAAATATTTAGGGAATATCTTGCTCCGAAGTCATGTTAAAATCTTGCGGAAAATTTTTCTTCATCAACTTTCGAACTTAGAAATTCCAAAATATCATCATAAATATCTTCGATATTTCTGAAGATATTTTCATAAATATTTTCGTCCGAAATTATATACCTCTTCGTGCTTTCTGTATTTCATTATAATGGAAACTTCTGTAAAATTTAAGTTTAAATTATGAATGGTTTCTGGAGAAGTGTTGGGAATTGAAGCATGAGTTAGTATAATATAATGACGCTTGACCAATGTGATTATATTACAGTAAGTCATGCTAAATTTCTAATGGAGCGTGATGATTCACAGATTATACCCTCATCATGTGCCATGTTACATAACTCTTTCATTCTAACTTAACCTCCGAACATATCAAGAAAATATATTCTTAATAGTTCTATCTTCTATAATTCTAGTAATTTGATAAATCAGATCGTGCTATTACCTTTCCTTTCTTCATAGTATATTATGATCATTCGAAACTTCACACCTACGAATTCTGGACCATTATTCGCTTGATTTAAAGTCGGGAAGAGAAAACAAAAGCATAGAGCTCCGAAATATAAAGGAAAATATAAAGCCGATCACACACACATAAATTACAAACCATGTATATCAATGCGTATAGCCATATAACGACACGGGAGAATTAAAAACACTATAACCCCAAGGTAATAGTAGAAGTTAACAGATTCCTCCGATGGGAGTTGGAAAAGAAGAATTACAAATACAATAGTCAGGATAAGGACAAGGATTAGAACTGGATTAAGCATTTTCACGATTTTTGAAAATATGAACTAAGCAAGAAAGTATTGAAGCAGTGAAGGTAATGGAACGGGAAAAGTAAATTTATAAGGGAAATATCAGGTGTAGCAATTAAGGCAGATCACCACATTTAATTATGGAGATCTTAATTTCCTTATTATGGAGATCTTAATTTCCTTATTCACCGAAGAATCAAATCTTTTAGATTTCGAAGATTTTCTTTAAATCCCCTGAATTCCGAAATTCAACCATGACAACGTCAAAAGTTGATGCACCTTATTTTTATAAATTCAAACGTGTCTACGTTAAAAGTTAAGGCGAATCTCTATTCTTTATTTCTCTCTTTTGTGATAGCTTCAACCGTACGCTTCGAGTAATCGAACTATTTTATCCGTATTACTCTATGGTAATAAAAACTCTATTTATCAACTCATATTCGTCATAAAAACATTCTTAGAGTTAGCCATGATGACCTCACTCAAATTTCGGGACGAAATTTCTTTAACGGGTAGGTACTGTGACGACCCGGAAATTTCCGACCAAATTTAAACTTAAATCTTTATATGGTTTTGACACGATAAGCGAAGTCTGTTAGGTTGAGTCTCAAAAATTTTGAACCGTTTCATATGTTCAATTGACCTTCGACCATTCTCGATGATTCATGAACAACTAATTGTAAATAGATGCTTGTATATTTAAAAATATAAATATATATATTAATTCGAAATATAATTTGAAATATTATATTATTTAGTTATTAGAATTAATTTTGTAAAATAATATAAGATATAATAAAGATTATTATTAAAATGAATGTATATATATATATATATATATATATATATATATATATATATATATATATATATATATATATATATATATATATATATATATATATATAGTATATTAAATGTTATTATTTAATGATTGTAATACTCGTTGGACGTTTCGATTACTATTTAGAGAGGTTCAATTCGAACTTATGTAATTTCAAAATAAATGGTGATCCAAAAATAAGTTGTATGAATTATAGCTTTGTTAAAAATATAATTAGAATCTCTTGGATTAGTTTTAACATTTAGTATTTTTACTTGGGATTGAGAGCTAATAATTAATTTAATTTTTATTAAATAATGGTAAACAATTAATTACCAATTTTATTCCATAATGACTAAAATAGTTAAAAATATTTAATTTTGAGATTTTTCTGAGAACTCGTATCCGCCACCGATCATCAATGGAGCACGAATTTCAGTCCGAAAATGAAATAGTAGACGACGGCTAACAATTTATACGTTTATATTTCTTTGATTATTATTATATTATTTATTATTATTATTATTAATTATTATATTAAATTACTACTTTAAAGTTAATAGAATTATATCCGTGAACTTTGCAATTGATATTTGTTTGGTCCTGTGCCTAATTGAGAATTTAGTACGGTGTGATATGTTTGTTATTTGTCCAATCCCCACTTTAAAGATATTGATATGCGAGACAAGAAAGTTAAAACCCCACTTGGATATATATTCGATACTATATGTTCATGGGTCACCAAGCAGTCAAACACCTTATTCATATATATACATATACATATGTATCACACATACTAACAAACCCACCAACTTGTCTTTCTTTTCTTTCTCTTCTTGATTCAGCAGTCTCTAAACAACCACCTTCTTCGGTTACCACTTTCCTTAAACCATCAACGTAAACCACCACTTACATCTTCACTACATTATACGACTACCACTATAACCCTTCAACCGAACCCCAAATAACAAATCACGAGTGGTTACATTTACAACTTCATCAAACCCAACTATATTGCCTATGTGTCGTGAACATACAACCACCATCAACACTTTCACTTCTAACTAACCATCATCACTGTTATCATCAAATCGAACCACCATACTCGTTCATGCTTTCTTGTTTTCTATTTCTATTCGACACCATGAACACCTTCACCAACCGTTACCACTACAACTAATCACCATCATCTTGTATTATTTTCCTGTTTCATGATAAACACCATTAAACCCGTTTGTTTACTACTATTTCTGTTTTGAAACAAACAACCTTACAGCTACTACTTGTCTTCGTTTTCTGTTACAGATTGAGCACCATCACAACCTACCTGCAATCAGCCTTGCTGCTGCATCCATTTCTGTTTAAACCGAAACTAAACACCACCATCGTGACCATTACAATTGCTATTGCTCAATGCTCCTGTTGCAACCATAAACCCACCATCCCAAACTACCCATTTCTATTTCGATTTTTCTACAAACACCACCATCACCATCTCAACCAAACCAATCACCACATTGATTAATTGCTCCTGCTTCTACCTTCTGTCGTGGAGAATCACCTGCAATAACCATTAATCTACTACTACATCTCCTTGACAACCAAAACAAACGCATAAACAATTGATTAAATATTGTTGCTCTAATACCGTCGGGTTTCTGTTACAGTGAAACACCACAAATCCATCTATTAAACTTCCAATACTATAATTGAAATACTACACCTAATAGCAGCTGCTATTTCTGTTTTTCTGTTTCAGCCCTTTCGCTAAACCACAACCGAAACCTTTATCCGTCACCATAAGATGGCCATTTCGGTTGCTGCTAAATCTTATCAGCTTTATTTTCAGTTAAAGCCCGAAGTAAATGAATATGATAACATGATGAAGATGATGTTAAAACAATGGCTTAATGATGAAGACTGCAATACGCCAAAAACATCATCAAACTCGCTTTATTAAAGCACTTTTGGGTGGGACTATGCTTTTTGTTTAATTGACTCCCGATACATTTGTTATATATAAATTATCTAATCAATTATTAAGATGATGGGTCCAGGTAGACACTTGTGACCTATAAACGTCTTAATTTATTCAACAACCTCTTACTTTAACGAGTGAATGGTGATTAGATTATAATAATAACTAGACTAAGATCATGATGAGTATGTGTTAATAATGATGATTGATACTACTGCTACGCTGCCTTTCTTTTCTTCTCTTTTTTCTTCAGACTGATCAAGCCGTTAGTACTTGGGCTTCTCTCTAGGCTTCTAATGGACTATAAATTAGTTGGGCTTAAAAATCAAACTTTTGGGCTGTTAGTGGACCCTAATAAGCCTGGTTAACACAAGCCGCTAATTCTGTTTTGAGTATATGTGACGGATGGAAATATTGGTTATGAGCGTGGTATTTGTAAAACGAAGAGTAAGATGTCTGTTGGTAATGGTGAGATTAATAAGGAAGAAACAGGAGAAGTTGCATGATGATGCTTTAGAATGAAACTGTTCCTCCTCTTCTTCCGGTTCCTTCTCTTCCGGTTCCTCCTCTTCCGGTTCCTCTTCTTCCGGTTCCTCTTCGGGAATTTGTGAATCTTCCCAAAGTATATTCGACTCTCCATTATTATTAGGTGAGTCGATGGAATTTGTACTAGAGGTAGACATCTATCACACAATATCAAACAGGTTAAGAGATTAATATATCACATAATATTTACATGTTAATAATATATAGTTTCCAACAAAAAATGTTAAGCAATCATTTTTAAAGAAAACACGGTCGAAGTTCAGACTCACTAATGTATCCTAACAAACTCGATAAGACACACTAATGCAAATTTCAGATTCTCTAAGACCAACGCTCGGATAGCAACTGAAATGTCCCGTTCATATTGATTATAAACGTTCCATATTAATTGATTTCGTTGCGAGGTTTTGACCTCTATATGAGATGTTTTTCAAAGACTGCATTCATTTTTAAAACAAACCATAACCTTTATTTTATCGACAAGGTTAAAAAGTCACCACCTAGATTATCCAGAAATGATAATCTAAAAATATCACACTTACACACTACCAATACATATTGGTTAACAATATTAATATGTTACAACAATGTAAATCTCGAATGCAGTTTTAAACAATATAATACAAGCATGCTGACACCAAATCTTGTCCATAATTTAGCATGCAACAGCGGAAGCTCTTAATAATCACCTGAGAATAAACATGCTTTAAACGTCAACAAAAATGTTGGTGAGTTATAGGTTTAACCTATATATTTATCAAATCGTAATAATAGACCACAAGATTTCATATTTCAATATACATCCCATACATAGAGATAAAAAATCATTCATATGGTGAACACCTGATAACCGACATTAACAAGATGCATATAAGAATATCCCCTATCATTCCGGGAAATCCTTCGGACATGATAAAAATGAATTCGAAGTACTAAAGCATCCGGTACTTTGGATGGGGTTCGTTAGGCCCAATATATCTATCTTTAGGATTCGCGTCAATTAGTAGATCGGTTTACTAATTCTTAAGTTACCAAGCAAAAGGGGCATATTCGGCTTCGATCATTCACCCATATAATGTAGTTTCATTTACTTGTGTCTATTTTGTAAAACATTTATAAAACTGCATGTATTTTCATCCCAAAATATTAGATTTTAAAAGTGGGACTATAACTCACTTTCACAGATTTTTACTTCGTTGGGAAGTAAGACTTGGCCACTGGTCGATTCACGAACCTATAACAAATATGTACATATATATTAAAGTATGTTCTAAAATATATTTACAACAGTTTTAATACATTTTGATGTTTGAAGTTTATTAAGTCAGCTGTCCTCGTTAGTAACCTACAACTAGTTGTCCAAAGTTAAATGTACAGAATTAAATTGATATATATTATCTTGAATCAATCCACGACCCAGTGTATACACGTCTTAGGCTAGATCACAACTCAAAGTATATATATTTTTGGAATCAACCTCAACCCTGTATAGCTAACTCCAACATTACTGCATATAGAGTGTCTATGGTTGTTCCAAATAATATATATACATGGGTCGATATGATATGTCAAAACATTTGCATACGTGTCTATGGTATCCCAAGATTACATAATATATTAGAATACATGTATAATACAATATAAGTTAGCTAGGATATGATTAATATAGATTTGTTATCAATTTTCACGTAGCTACAACAAGAAAAATTATCCAATCTTGTTTTACCCATAACTTTTTCGTTTTAAATCCGTTTTGAGTGAATCAAGTTGCTATGGTTTCATATTGAACTTAAGTTTATGAATATAAACAAAAAAATTATAAGTTTATAGTCGGAAATACAGGTTACAAGTCGTTTTTGTAAAGGTAGTCATTTCAGTCGAAAGAACGACGTCTAGATGACCATTTTGGAAAACATACTTCCACTTTGAGTTTAACCATGATTTTTGGATATAGTTTCATGTTCATAAGAAAAATCATTTTCCCAGAAGAACAAATTTTAAATCAAAGTTTATCATAGTTTTTAATTAACTAACCCAAAACAGCCCGCGGTGTTACTACGACGGCGTATATCCGGTTTTACGGTATTTTTCGTATTTCCAGGTTTTAAATCATTAAGTTAGCATATCATAAAGATATAGAAAATGTGTTTAGTTGATTTCAAAAGTCAAGTTAGAAGGATTAACTTTTGTTTGCGAACAAGTTTAGAATTAACTAAACTATGTTCTAGTGATTACAAGTTTAAACCTTCGAATAAGGTAGTTATATATATATGAATCGAATGATGTTATGAACATCATTACTACCTCAGGTTTTTTGGATAAACCTACTGGAAAGTTCGTGAATCACTGGTCAACTTGGATGGTCAATTGTCTATATGAAACCTATTTCAATTAATCACGTCTTAACAAGTTTGATTGCTTAACATGTTGGAAACACTTAATCATGTAAATATCAAATTCATTAAATATATATACCTTGGATGGTCCAATATACCTTGGATTTAATTTCCCCCGTTTACCAAATCGAACAACGCCTTTCCAAGGTGCAACTTTAAGCATGACCATCTCTCCAATATCAAATTCTATATCTTTTCTTTTAATGTCAGCATAGTTCTTTTATCGACTTTGGGCTGTTTTCAATCGTTGTTGAATTTGGATGATCTTCTCGGTAGTTTCTTGTATTATCTCCTGACCCGTAATCTGTTTATCCCCTACTTCACTCAACAAATCGGAGACCTGCACTTTCTACCATAAAGTGCTTCAAACGGCGCCATCCCAATGCTTGAATGGTAGCTGTTGTTGTAGGAAAATTCTGCTAACGAAAGGTGCCGATCCCAACTGTTTCCGAAATCAATAACACATGCTCGTAGCATGTCTTCAAGCGTTTGTATCGTCCTTTTGCTCTGCCCATCAGTTTATGAATGATAAGCAGTACTCATGTCTAGACGAGTTCCTAATGCCTGCTGTAATGTCTGCCAGAATCTTGAAATAAATCTGCCATCCCTATCAGAGATAATAGAGATTGATATTCCATGTCTGAAGACGACTTCCTTCAAATACAGTCATGCTAACTTCTCCATCTTGTCATCTTCTCTTATTGGCATGCAGTGTGCTGATTTGGTGAGACGATCAACTATTACCCAAATAGTATCAAAACCACTTGCAGTCCTTGGCAATTTAGTGATGAAATCCATGGTAATATTTTCCCATTTCCATTCCGGGATTTCGGGTTGTTGAAGTAGACCTGATGGTTTCTGATGCTCAGCTTTGACCTTAGAACACGTCAAACATTCTCCTACGTATTTAGCAACATCGACTTTCATACCCGACCACCAAAAATGTTTCTTAAAATCCTTGTACATCTTTCCCGTTCCAGGATGTATTGAGTATCTGGTTTTATGAGCTTCTCTAAGTACCATTTCTCTCATATCTCCAAATTTTGGTACCCAAATTCTTTCAGCCCTATACCGGGTTCCGTCTTCCCGAATATTAAGATGCTTCTCCAATCCTTTGTGAAAGGACCCGTTCATATACATTATAAACGATTCACAATAGTTGATTACATTGCGAGGTATTTGACCTCTATATGATACATTTTACAAACATCGCATTCGTTTTTAAAAGACAAACTTTCTTTACATCGAAAATTGACAGGCATGCATACCATTTCATAATATCCACTATCCAACTATAAATTGATTTAATAATAATCTTTGATGAACTCAATGACTCGAATGCAACGTTCTTCAAAATATGCTATGAAAGACTCCAAGTAATATCTTTAAAATGAGCAAATGCACAGCAGAAGATTTCTTTAACACCTGAGAATAAACATGCTTTAAAGTGTCAACCAAAAGGTTGGTGAGTTCATTAGTTTATCATAATCATTTATTTCCATCATTTTAATAGACTACAAGAATTTCATTTTCAGTTCTCATAAATATACGTCCCATGCATAGAGACAAAAATAATCATTCATATGGTGAACACCTGGTAACCGACATTAACTAGATACATATAAGAATATCCCCTATCATTCCGGGATCCTCCTTCAGACATGATATAAATTTCGAAGTACTAAAGCATCCGGTACTTTGGATGGGGTTTGTTAGGCCCAATAGATCTATCTTTAGGATTCGCGTCAATTAGGGTGTCTGTTCCCTAATTCTTAGATTACCAGACTTAATAAAAAGGGGCATATTCGATTTCGATAATTCAACCATAGAATGTAGTTTCACGTACTTGTGTCTATTTCGTAAAACATTTATAAAAGTTGCGCATGTATTCTCAGCCCAAAAATATAAAGGGTAAAAAGGTAAATGAAACTCACCATACTGTATTTCGTAGTAAAAATACATATAACGTCATTGAACAAGTGCAAGGTTGGCCTCGGATTCACGAACCTAAATTAATTATATATATTTATATGTTGGTCAATATTTGTCTAACAAATTAGGTCAAGTCATAGTGTACCACAATCCTAATGCTCGAGACTAATATGCAAAAGTCAACAAAAGTAAATTTGACTCAAAATAATTTCTAAAAATCTATACATGATTAATATATAGTTTAAATATCGTCGTTTTATATTTTTAAATATTTTAAAAAGATTTATTAGAGTAAATAATATAATTTATTTATTAATAAATAAAATTTTATATTAAATTTATATAATCAAATATACTTTTATATATATTAAGTAATAAAATTTATAGGGTTCATTTAATATCATAAAGATAATATGATAGGTATTATTAAAGTAAGTTATTACACGTAGTAAAATATATTTGTATCACATATTTATTTTATAAAATAATATCTATAATGATAGTAAGTAAAAGTTGTATTATTTTGTAATAATAATTATTATTATAAAAATATCAATATTTATAATTACTAAGATGACATTATGATAAAACGATAATTCTAATTATGATAACTTTAATATTTACGATAATTTTTAATATTATCTTTAAAATAATAATTCTATTTAAAATAATAATAATAATGATATTTTATAGTAACAATGACATTTCTATTAAAATGATAATTTTTGTTAAAATGATAGTTTTAATACTAACGATACTTTTAATAATAATAGTAATGATAAAAATAATAAGAACGATAATTTTATCTAAATTAATATCTTATAATATTTTAATTTCATCATGATACTCTTACTCATTATTTCCTAATCGTTTCGTTTAATAGCTTTTAATCGTCTTTTATATCGTGTTCATAATAATGATAATAATAGTAATCAAAATATTTAGGTGTTACAATTATTTGTTTTAATTACACTAATATTAATAATGATAGTTACTATAATATTATTAACGATAATACTAATAATTATCTTAATGATAATATAGTAATAATAATAATAACAATAACAATAACCATTTTTAAATAATGATATATATATATATATTAATACTAATAATAATAATAATAATAATAATGATAATTGGATAATAATAATAATAATAATACTAATTATAACTTTAACGATAATAACGATAGTAATAAAAAAACAATTTTTAATGATAAATCCCTTTTATTGATAAAGATAATAATAATGATAATAATAAGATAAAACTAGAACGACGATAAAAACGACGATAATAATAATCATTTTTAATAAAAATATCGAAAATTCAATTGATTATAACTTCTAATCCGTTCATCGAAACCATTCGATATCTAAAGGAAAAGTTCTTAATTTTTCGCTAGCTTTCCAAGGACATGCATAAAACAATTTGACCTCACTATATTGAGATTCAATATTGCAGGAAAGGTACGTAGACGCAACGGAAATGATAAACACTATATTGACCTCACGAGCATACCCATGAACCATACTCAATCACCTCCATAGCTATAACCCATAATTTCCTTAATCCTATCCTACTCGAAAAACAATTTCGAAATCACTCGGACAACACTCCGTCGTAATATTTTATGTATACTAATAATATCTTGAAATAATACGGAGTAAATATATATATGTAAATCGATTGAGAGAGTTTAGAGAAAAATATTTTCAAGTTTCTATGAAATAATGAAACCTATTGAATTCTATTTATAATAGATTTTTGAATTATTAAAATGAATTATTAAAGTATGAATTATTAAAGTATGAATTATTAAAGTGAATTATTAAAGTATGAATTATTAAAGTGAATTATTAAAGTATAAATTATTAAAGTATGAATTATTAAAGTGAATTATTAAAGTTAAAGTAAAGTAAAAATAAAGTAAAGGTAAAGTTTAAGTATAGTAAAAGTATAAAACTATGTACGTATTATACGCGTATAAATATATATAATATTAATTTAAACGTTATATATATTTAATAAAATAAAATATAAATATCGTTATCTTTATCATACTAGTTAAGTAATGAGTTGTCAAAAGTGGTTCTAGATATTTATAAAAGTTATATACGTTTTAATAATAAAGTTCTTTTTAAACTGAAAACATTTTTGTACGTTTGAAACTAAATAGATCAATCGAGTCTTTATGAGATTCAATCTTCCACTATCCTTTGTCTAGTTCTCAATGATTGACAATTTGTTCTTATTTATAAATTAATTTACCATTTTCCGAATATTGTTAAAATGGAAAGATTTCTCAAATCAACGTGGGCCTTTCAACAGAGACTTGTAATCATAATTTAATATATCTGATAATTCAATCAGTTGATCTTATCTTCTAATTCCATTGATAAACATTTTGAAACAGATACAATCATATAAAGTATTTAATCTAATATTTCGTTTACGTTTCAAGTTATAATATATATACACATACACATATATAATCATATTCGTTTAATGGTTCGTGAATCGTTGGAACTTGGTCGAGGTTGAATGAATGTATGAACATAGTTTAAAATTCTTGAAATTTAACTTAACAAATATTGCTTATTGTGTCGGAAACATATAAAGATTAAAGTTTAAATTTGGTTGGAAATTTTCGGGTTGTCACAGTACCTACCCGTTAAAGAAATTTCGTCTCGAAATTTAAGTGGAAAGGTCGTGAATGATAATAAGTATGTTTTCATGATACATACGGGCTGAAAATTAGAGTTTTATCATCAGCGAATAATTTGGATAAACAATCCATTTATATGAAGAGTACGAATGAAGCTAACATAGAAGAGTGAAATGAGTAAGTGTAGATTCATCTTATCATTTGACGTAGATATGATTGATTCCCAGATTTCAAGGGATTTGAAGAAAATCTTCTTAATAAGATTTGACTCTCCGGTAATCAAGGAAATTAGGATCCGCATTAAATGCGATCGTCCATTTTAATTATTCTGTCGGAGATTTTCTTATAAATTCACCTCCTTCGTTTCCTTTCAACTCACACCTTCTGTTGATGCATTTTATGCAAGTCCCTAGACATCTACCCACGTCCATTGCAGGTACAACAGTTTACAGGCCACCATGATTGCTCATTATTATCCTGTGTTTGTATGTGGTTACAGGAACTGCAGGAACGAGATTTAGATGTTTGACTATGTTAGACTTAGTCAGACGTACGAGTGAAGCCTCACTAGTACGGCTGACAGGCTCATACGCACGGTTGATGCTGAGCTAAGTCACAATTACAACCTAAATGAGAAGACACGAGTGAGTGATCACCCGTACGGCTGATGAAGCCAACTCGTACGTGTGATGAATGAATCGTATGGGTGAGTCAACAGTAGGGGTATATAAAGTCTTATGTTCTTCATTTTAGGTTAAGCCTCTTATTTGTTACACACACTCAGATCTAGTGAGCTCCTCCGATTCTCTCTCAGTCCAAATCACCCATGTGGTGAATAATAGCTCTAGGTGTTGATCTAATCACACTTGATTTAGTTGTGGTTTGACTAAATTAATCAAAAAAAAACTTAACCTATTCACTAGAGGGTTTGATTCACTTATTCTGCCATTGTGTGAGTTAAATCTGTTGATTTCTAAGTTCCTAGTCATGTTTCATCACCTTCTATTCTTTCCCCCTCAACTCATATTTTAAAGTATTCATCAATATGCTCCATCCAGCTCTGATTCTCGATATACTTCTAACTTTCATATCGGTCATTCTTCTTTTTCATCTACCGCCGGAAGAATCTATTTACTTCTACTATACTCTTGGGTTTATAGTGTTTCTAGTTCTCCCGTGTCTTTATATTGCTATATGCATCGATATCTGGTTTATAATTTCTGGTTTGTCGTTGAGCTTTATATGTTCCCTTATATTTCGAAGTCTCTGCTTCTGTCTTCTATAATCATTATCATTCACAGTTAATGCTCTCTTTTATTTTACTGCAATTTATACCCCAATTTCTATTTCGGAGTTTTGTCCTTTCGTTTCTTCTTCTTGCGATTAAGCACCGCTTGTAATGGTCCAGAATTCACAGATATGAATTTCGGAATGAACATTGTTAATGTTCTAGGAAGGAAATTGTGATGGCACGATCTTGACTTGTCAAATTACTAGAATACCTTGGAAAAGGCCGAATCATCAAGAAATATTTTCTTGATATTTTAGAGGTTAAATAGAATACAAGAGTCGTATAACATGGCACATGATGATGTTATGATCTGTGAATCATCACGTTCCATTTAGAAACTCAGCATGACTTACTGTAATATAATCACATTAATCAAGTGTCATTATATTATACTAATTCATGCTTCAGTTCTCAACACTACTTCAAAATATTCCTATTTTAAACTTGAATCTTTCATAATTTAGAAAGTAAAATAGTTTCTTTTATGATGTAATACAGATAGCGCGAAGAGGTAAATGATTTCAAATAAGAAAAATTAAGAAAATATCTTCAGAAATATGGAGGATATTTATAATGAAAGATATGATGATATTTTAGAATTTCTAATATCAGAGGATGATGAAGAATATTGTCCGCAGGGGTTTAGAGTAAGGAGCAAGGTATTCGTTAATGACTTCAGCAGGTACTGAATCATTTGGATCCTTTAAAGTCAAGGTTCAGTCTTTGTAATTTGTCCACAGCCTCCTTCCTACTTTGCTCAATCCGTTTTCCAGTTCCAAAACTTCTCTTTTTCTGCGCTTTGCCAGCACACTTCATCATTATCATCCAGCTTTTACCATTTAAAGTCGTTTATAGTTTTTGCTGCTTCATCAGCATTTTTTCCATTTTCGGAGAACCAATTCGTAGTTCGGAGTGTTTTTCAGAAACTTCACATTCAAATTAAGTCCAGAAGATAGACGTTATATATACACATATAACTGTTGGCGCAGACATGCTGCAAGATTTCAAAATACTGATTGCTAATTTCCAATGATTCGTATGGCAATTCTCATTACAAGATGCAAATGAGTAAATGATGGGGTTTCAATGAATAATTATGATGACTTTTTGGAGAGGCTAAAGTCAAAGGGTAATGAAGTTGTTGGTACATCTGCTAATAATATGGTGGAATGTAAAAGGTTCCCTGGTAACGATGGTGTATATCTCAAGGTTATAATAAGGTTAGTCTGACTGAAAAGTCGAAGTTGACTTGCTGGAGCTGTGACAAAACTGGCTACTTTGAATAAGAGTCGCAAAGTTATTTTTGCTAATAAATGCCAAAGAATCTGACGCGGATACGTTGTTTAAACTTTTACTTTGGTTTCAAGAGTTTTTCGGGTACATAACTGTGGGTAACATGTGGTTGGATCATCATCTCGATTGCTCATCATTCGAAGTGTCTTCAGAAATTTTCGAAGGGTTTGAACACAGATTGTAATAGTTAACATACATTTGATGTTCTAACACAGTTTTGAAGTCAAAATATAGCTTGTGAAAGATGTAAGGATCTAAGAGTGATGATTTTGGTCATATCTCAAGTTAAATTTTGAGATTTCAAAATCAGAATATGTAATTAAATTTTGAATGAGTATGGTTGTTTTGATTTCTATAAAAGAATGTATATTGTTGTGAAAGTAGGGAGTATAATGGATGATTTGCTGAATCAGATTCGAAGAATGTAACATATTAATTGTGAATTTATATATCTCTCGGGTATTACCTACCCGTTAAAAAAAAATTTCACAATTAATATTTTGTACAAAAGAATTTTATTACAGTCTTTATGAAAATATATATATGTATATTTTCTTCAGATGTAACATAGATTTAATGATTTAATGAGTTAATGTTAAATTAAACTCATTTAATTTACGGTTGAAACTAGAATTGAATAATCCCTAAAGGCTTTAAAAAGTACATAACTTTTACGCAGTATTTCTTTAATGACATTAAAATTATGAATCAATACTTCGTTATTTGTTGATGTATGGTGTTCGGTTCGTGGAATTCTTGTGAATTTCGCAAAGTATGAATGATGTTATCTGAAAAGTTTCGGGTACATTGATGATGAAAGTGTAAAATCAAATATATACTTGATTTATTATGAATTGGAATTTGTTGAATTGCGACAGAGATTGTAGTTAACGCTGGTTAAGTTGCGGCCGAAGGACGTACATTATTGCATATTTGTAATATGAATTAACCGAGTAGTTAAGATTCACACACAATAGCTTAGCACTGAAAGATTTATTTCAATATATATATATATATATATATATATATATATATATATATATATATATATATATATATATATATATATAATATACATATAATTTCTTCAGAGGAAATGAGTTAATTCTTCATAACTCGTTCGTACAATATAAACGTTATTGATTCGTAATGATGTCCACAGTGATTCTTGAACTGACGGAGTTTGTGATGTTATCGGTGTTGTTGATTCGGATGTTGACTGTACTGACGATGCTGGTAACGCTGATGGTACTATTGATGTTGTTGGTAAAGCAAGTTTAGCTTGTTAATCACACACCATTTTTGTCAGGGTTTCTACTCTTCCTTCCATCATTTTGGTTCGCATAACTGATTTATGGTTAGGGCTAGATTAGATAATCTCTAAGACTTTAGAGATTACATAATCGCCGTGGAATGTTTCTCCAATGAAGTTATGAATTAATACTTCGTCAGTTATTGTTGTTGGAACTCCTTGGTATCTATAGTGCGTATGACGTTGATGCTCGTGGGACAGATTGTGAAGTTGAGGTTTACGCGGTTGTGGTTGGAGGTGGTAATGGTACTGTTGGTGTTGATGATGGTGGTACTGGTTATGCTGCTGATGCTACTGCTGGTGTTTGTAATCTCTGCACCATATTCTCTAAAACCACTACCCGAGCGCGAAGCTCGTTGACTTCTTCTATTACACCGGGGTGATTGTCGGTTCGGACGAGCGGATAAATAAAATCTAAAATTTGATGTAATATATAATCGTGACGAGATACTCTGGAAATGAGCGAGAAAATGGTGTTTCGGACAGGTTCGCCGGTAAGTGCTTCAGGTTCTTCATCAAGAGGGCAATGTGGTGGATGGAAGGGATCACCTTCTTCTTGTCTCCAATGATTGAGGAGGCTACGAACCCATCCCCAATTCATCCAGAATAGGTGATGACTGATTGGTTGATCTATTCCGGTCACACTGCTTTCGGAGCTTGAATGGGATTCCATTTCGGAATCTGAGTGACTTGAACTGATGACGAATTCCATTTCGCACGATTGGATAAAGGATTTTTTTTTCGATATGAAATGATTTTGGCTAACGGATGGTATTCTAATTACATAGAATATATATATATATATATATATATATATATATATATATATATAGATCAAAAGATTTCGTAGATTACGGAGGACTTTGCGGGATATGTCAGGCAAAGTTTAAAGTAACAGATACGATAAGATATGATTTAGCAGATATGCTAAGATATGAATTTTTGTCTATACACTATTCATGCAATCAATACAGCAAGACGTGTCTTAGACTAAAAATGATAAGCAGGTAATTTTCTGAGGATGATAAGTAGTTAATTTTCGACACAAAATGATAAGCAAAACTTTTGACATGGAGATACGGTCGAAGTCCAGACTCACTAATGCATCCTATCGACTTATCAGTTAGACACACTAATGCAGACCTGGTTCGCTAAGACCACCGCTCTGATACCAACTGAAAGGACCCGTTCATATACATTATAAACGATTCACAATAGTTGATTACATTGCGAGGTATTTGACCTCTATATGATACATTTTACAAACATCGCATTCGTTTTTAAAAGACAAACTTTCTTTACATCGAAAATTGACAGGCATGCATACCATTTCATAATATCCACTATCCAACTATAAATTGATTTAATAATAATCTTTGATGAACTCAATGACTCGAATGCAACGTTCTTCAAAATATGCTATGAAAGACTCCAAGTAATATCTTTAAAATGAGCAAATGCACAGCGGAAGATTTCTTTAACACCTGAGAATAAACATGCTTTAAAGTGTCAACCAAAAGGTTGGTGAGTTCATTAGTTTATCATAATCATTTATTTCCATCATTTTAATAGACCACAAGAATTTCATTTTCAGTTCTCATAAATATACGTCCCATGCATAGAGACAAAAATAATCATTCAAATGGTGAACACCTGGTAACCGACATTAACTAGATACATATAAGAATATCCCCTATCATTCCGGGATCCTCCTTCGGACATGATATAAATTTCGAAGTACTAAAGCATCCGGTACTTTGGATGGGGTTTGTTAGGCCCAATAGATCTATCTTTAGGATTCGCGTCAATTAGGGTGTCTGTTCCCTAATTCTTAGATTACCAGACTTAATAAAAAGGGGCATATTCGATTTCGATAATTCAACCATAGAATGTAGTTTCACGTACTTGTGTCTATTTCGTAAAACATTTATAAAAGTTGCGCATGTATTCTCAGCCCAAAAATATAAAGGGTAAAAAGGCAAATGAAACTCACCATACTGTATTTCGTAGTAAAAATACATATAACGTCATTGAACAAGTGCAAGGTTGGCCTCGGATTCACGAACCTAAATTAATTATATATATTTATATGTTGGTCAATATTTGTCTAACAAATTAGGTCAAGTCATAGTGTACCACAATCCTAATGCTCGAGACTAATATGCAAAAGTCAACAAAAGTAAATTTGACTCAAAATAATTTCTAAAAATCTATACATGATTAATATATAGTTTAAATATCGTCGTTTTATATTTTTAAATATTTTAAAAAGATTTATTAGAGTAAATAATATAATGTATTTATTAATAAATAAAATTTTATATTAAATTTATATAATCAAATATACTTTTATATATATTAAGTAATAAAATTTATAGGGTTCATTTAATATCATAAAGATAATATGATAGGTATTATTAAAGTAAGTTATTACACGTAGTAAAATATGTTTGTATCACATATTTATTTTATAAAATAATATCTATAATGATAGTAAGTAAAAGTTGTATTATTTTGTAATAATAATTATTATTATAAAAATATCAATATTTATAATTACTAAGATGACATTATGATAAAACGATAATTCTAATTATGATAACTTTAATATTTACGATAATTTTTAATATTATCTTTAAAATAATAATTCTATTTAAAATAATAATAATAATGATATTTTATAGTAACAATGACATTTCTATTAAAATGATAATTTTTGTTAAAATGATAGTTTTAATACTAACGATACTTTTAATAATAATAGTAATGATAAAAATAATAAGAACGATAATTTTATCTAAATTAATATCTTATAATATTTTAATTTCATCATGATACTCTTACTCATTATTTCCTAATCGTTTCGTTTAATAGCTTTTAATCGTCTTTTATATCGTGTTCATAATAATGATAATAATAGTAATCAAAATATTTAGGTGTTACAATTATTTGTTTTAATTACACTAATATTAATAATGATAGTTACTATAATATTATTAACGATAATACTAATAATTATCTTAATGATAATATAGTAATAATAATAATAACAATAACCATTTTTAAATAATGATATATATATATATATTAATACTAATAATAATAATAATAATAATAATAATAATGATAATTGGATAATAATAATAATAATACTAATTATAACTTTAACGATAATAACGATAGTAATAAAAAAACAATTTTTAATGATAAATCCCTTTTATTGATAAAGATAATAATAATGATAATAATAAGATAAAACTAGAACGACGATAAAAACGACGATAATAATAATCATTTTTAATAAAAATATCGAAAATTCAATTGATTATAACTTCTAATCCGTTCATCGAAACCATTCGATATCTAAAGGAAAAGTTCTTAATTTTTCGCTAGCTTTCCAAGGACATGCATATCTTATACCTTATCTCAACCGCAAGTGTAACTAATTCAAGATTCAACCTAACCTGTCTAAGGGAAATATCAAAAGTACAAGCATGCATAATCCTAAATACTCGAGCACTAGTCAGAGATACACTATTAGTATGTAAAAGTTAAATTATGAGTACTCACGTATCAATATTGAGATTCAATATTGCAGGAAAGGTACGTAGACGCAACGGAAATGATAAACACTATATTGACCTCACGAGCATACCCATGAACCATACTCAATCACCTCCATAGCTATAACCCATAATTTCCTTAATCCTATCCTACTCGAAAAACAATTTCGAAATCACTCGGACAACACTCCGTCGTAATATTTTATGTATACTAATAATATCTTGAAATAATACGGAGTAAATATATATATGTAAATCGATTGAGAGAGTTTAGAGAAAAATATTTTCAAGTTTCTATGAAATAATGAAACCTATTGAATTCTATTTATAATAGATTTTTGAATTATTAAAATGAATTATTAAAGTATGAATTATTAAAGTATGAATTATTAAAGTGAATTATTAAAGTATGAATTATTAAAGTGAATTATTAAAGTATAAATTATTAAAGTATGAATTATTAAAGTGAATTATTAAAGTTAAAGTAAAGTAAAAATAAAGTAAAGGTAAAGTTTAAGTATAGTAAAAGTATAAAACTATGTACGTATTATACGCGTATAAATATATATAATATTAATTTAAACGTTAAATATATTTAATAAAATAAAATATAAATATCGTTATCTTTATCATACTAGTTAAGTAATGAGTTGTCAAAAGTGGTTCTAGATATTTATAAAAGTTATATACGTTTTAATAATAAAGTTCTTTTTAAACTGAAAACGTTTTTGTACGTTTGAAACTAAATAGATCAATCGAGTCTTTATGAGATTCAATCTTCCACTATCCTTTGTCTAGTTCTCAATGATTGACAATTTGTTCTTATTTATAAATTAATTTACCATTTTCCGAATATTGTTAAAATGGAAAGATTTCTCAAATCAACGTGGGCCTTTCAACAGAGACTTGTAATCATAATTTAATATATCTGATAATTCAATCAGTTGATCTTATCTTCTAATTCCATTGATAAACATTTTGAAACAGATACAATCATATAAAGTATTTAATCTAAAATTTCGTTTACGTTTCAAGTTATAATATATATACACATACACATATATAATCATATTCGTTTAATGGTTCATGAATCTTTGGAACTTGGTCGAGGTTGAATGAATGTATGAACATAGTTTAAAATTCTTGAAATTTAACTTAACAAATATTGCTTATTGTGTCGGAAACATATAAAGATTAAAGTTTAAATTTGGTTGGAAATTTTCGGGTTGTCACACTTTGGGTATTTCATCCCTTAAGTATTCCTCTTTTAAAACTCCTTGTTGCGCCTCCTTTACTTGAGTAGTAAGGTTAGTGTGAATTATTATATTCATAGCTTTTACACGAATGGGTTCTCTGTCCTTTCTGCTCAAGGCGTCGGCTACCACATTTGCCTTCCCCGGGTGGTAACGAATCTCAAAGTCGTAATCATTCAACAATTCAATCCACCTACGCTGCCTCATGTTCAGTTGTTTCTGATTAAATATGTGTTGAAGACTTTTGTGGTCGGTATATATAATACTTTTGACCCCATATAAGTAGTGCCTCCAAGTCTTTAATGCAAAAACAACCGCGCCTAATTTCAAATCATGCGTCGTATAATTCTGCTCGTGAATCTTCAATTGTCTAGACGCATAAGCAATTACTTTCGTTCGTTGCATTAATACACAACCGAGACCTTGCTTTGAGGCATCACAATATATCACAAAATCATCATTCCCTTCAGGTAATGACAATATAGGTGCCGTAGTTAACTTTTTCTTCAACAATTGAAACACTTTCTCTTGTTCATCCTTCCATTCAAATTTCTTCCCTTTATGCGTTAATGCAGTCAAGGATTTTGCTATTTTGGAAAAATCTTGGATGAATCTCCTGTAATAACCAGCTAGCCCTAAAAATTGGCGTATGTGTTTCGGAGTTTATGGGGTTTCCCACTTTTCAACGGTTTCAATCTTTGCTAGATCCACCTGAATACCTTCTTTGTTCACTATGTGACCGAGGAATTGAACTTCTTCCAACCAAAATGCACATTTTGAAAATTTTGCGTACAGTTTTTCTTTTCTCAGCAACTCTAGCACTTTTCTCAAATGTTCTTCGTTTTCTTGATCATTCTTCGAGTAAATAAGTATGTCATCGATGAAAACAAATGACAAACTTGTCAAGATATGGCCCACACACTCGGTTCATGAGGTCCATGAACACAGCTGGTGCGTTAGTCAATCCAAACGACATAACCATAAACTCGTAATGACCATAACGCGTCCTAAAAGAAGTCTTTGGAATATCATCCTCCTTCACCCGCATTTGATGATATCCAGAACGTAAATCGATCTTTGAATAAGCCGACGAGCCTTGTAGTTGATCAAATAAGTCGTCGATTCTTAGTAGTGGGTAACTGTTTTTGATGGTAAGTTTGTTCAACTCTCGGTAGTCGATACACAACCTAAATGTACCATCCTTCTTCTTGACAAACAAAACAGGAGCTCCCCATGGTGATGTACTTGGTCGAATGAAACCACGCTCTAAAAGTTCTTGTAACTGACTTTGTAATTCTTTCATTTCACTGGGTGCGAGTCTGTATGGAGCACGAGCTATTGGTGCAGCTCCTGGCACAAGGTCTATTTGTAATTCAACGGATTGATGTAGGGGTAATCCCGATAATTCTTTCGGAAATACATCGGGAAATTCTTTTGCGACGGGAACATCACTGATGTTCTTTTCTTCAGGTTTAACTTCCTCGATGTGTGATAGAATGACGTAACAAAGTTTTCTTATTAGTTTTTGCGCCTTCAAACTACTAATAAGATTTAATTTCGCGTTGTTCTTTTCTCCGTACACATTAAAGGTTTTCCTTTTTCACGCATAATGTGAATCACATTTTTGTAACAAACGACCTCTGCTCTCACTTTTTTCAACCAGTCCATGCTAATTATTACATCAAAACTCCTTAACTCGACTGGTATTAAATCATTTTAAACGTTTCATCCCCCAGTTTAATTTCTCTCTCCCAACATATATTATCTGCTGAAATTAATTTACCGTTTGCTAATTCGAGTAAAAATTTACTATCCAATGGCGTCAAAGGGCAACTTAATTTAGCACAAAAATCTCTACTCATATAGCTTCTATCCGCACCCGAATCAAATAAAACATAAGCAAATTTATCGTCAATAAGAAATGTACCCGTAACAAGCTCCGGGTCTTCCTGTGCTTCTGTCGCATTAATATTGAAAACTCTTCCACGGCCCTGCCCATTAGTATTCCCCTGATTCGGGCAATTTCTAATAATGTGGCCCGGTTTTCCACAATTAAAACAAACAGCGTTGGTATTACTTGCTCCGAAACTATTCGTTCCGGCATTACTTGTTCTGTCTCTATTTGTTCCCTTAGTTCTGTTAAACTTTGGTCCGTAGACCTCACACTTTGTCGCGCTATGACCATTTCTTTTACACCTGTTGTAAAATGTCGTGCAAAACCCCTGGTGATTTTCTTCACACCTATGACATGGCTGTTTTTGGTTTTTATTACCGTTGTTATTATTGAGATTGTTGTTGGGATTGTTATTGTTGTTGAAACGGTTGTTGTAGTTGTTGGGATGTTTGTTGTAGTTATTGTTAGAATTGTGGTTATTGTTACGATTGTTGTTGCGGTTGTTGGGATAGTTGTTGCGATTGTGGTTGTAATTGTTGTTGTTGTTGTTCTGGTGACTCTTATCACCGTTTTCCTCCCACTTCCTCTTGAGTTGTTTCGTGTTGGCTTCTTCGGCCGCCTGCTCTTTAATTCTTCCCTCAATCTGATTTATGAGTTTATGAGCCATTCGACTTGCCTTCTGTATAGAAGCGGGCTCGTGTGAACTCACATCTTCTTGAATTCTTACTGGTAACCCTTTTACAAACGCGTTGATCTTCTCTTCTTCATCTTCAAATGCTCTCGGACACAATAGGCACAACTCTGTGAATCGTCGTTCATATGTGGTAATGTCGAACCCTTGTGTTCGTAACTCTCTAAGTTCTGCCTTGAGCTTATTGACTTCGTTTCTAGGACGGTACTGCTCGTTCATCAATTGCTTGAATGCCGACCATGGTAGTGCGTAAGCTGCATTTTATCCTACCTGTTCAAGATAGGTGTTCCACCACGTTAACGCAGTACCTGTGAAGGTATGCATAGCGTACTTAACTTTGTCCTCTTCAGTACACTTACTTATGGAAAACACCGATTCAACTTTCTCGGCCCACCATTTCAATCCAATTGGTCCTTCGGTTCCATCAAATTCCAAAGGTTTGCAGGCAGTGAATTCTTTGTAGGAGCATCCTACACGATTTCTTGTGGAATTAGGTCCACTGCTAGATCCAGAATTATTGTTATTTTGCATCGCAGCCTGCACTGCGGCTATGTTTACTGCAAGGAAAACACGAAAGTCTTCCTCACTCATGTTCAAATTCTGACGAGTCGTTGGTGCAATTTCCTTCAAAAATAGCCAAAAGAATTGAGTTAATCATATAGAATTTAAGAGTAGTCAATAGTATTTCGTAGCATTATATGAACTTATTTATAAAAGCTTTTTCTTCATATTAGCATTTTATAGTTTTTAATTCGGGTAGTACCTACCCGTTAAGTTCATACTTACTAGCTACTATACAACTCAACTACTACGCTTCTATATGAAAAACTTATTACAATAATATTTCGCGTTCAAACTTTATACAATATTTTACAAACTTACAATACCACTATTATACATATAGGATGAAATATAGCACATAATAACTTTGCTACTCGGCAGTTATAAAGGCAATTCTAGTTAATACGCAAGTTGTTCAGCAAAAGAATTAAAGACACGTAATTCATAAGTCCAGAAACAAGTCATGCATTTAGGTTTTATTAAGACGACTTCCCATCCTTGATCTTGTGGAGAGTAACCGTTATGACCATTGGCTAGGCAGCATGTTGTCATGTCGTTAAAAGGACGAGGGTTTCGTAACGTCCAACATCCCCGTAATAATCTAAAAACCTTATTTCTCACCCCAACTACTGAATCCGTCACTTGTGAGAAGGTTTTATTTAAAAGTTGTAACTCGATGTTCTTTTTCTCACTTTGGTAAGAAGCGAACATCACTAACCCGTAAGTATAAGATGCTTCTTTATGTTGTATGTTAGAAGCTCTTTATAACTCACGAAATCCTATGTTGTGATATGTTGAGTCAAAATAGGTTCTTAACCCGTAGCGTAAAATTGCATTTGGGTTCCCCGCATTAAATTCTTTAAAGAAAACACGGCGTAACTTACGGTCTCCCCAATGTGATATACCCCACCTATCAAAGGAAATCCTTTTATAAACTACGACATTTCTGGAAAGTCTTTCAAATGTTTGACAAGTTAATTTCGCCATAACTAAATGTGCTGATGAATTCTGACCGACTCTAGACAAGATTTCCTCAATCATATCCTCTGATAGGTCTTCTAAAATATTCGGTTGTCTACCCTTAACGTCCATTTTGTTTTTATACTGTAAAATAGACAAGAATTAGATTCGTAAAAGATAATTAACTGAAAGGACCCGTCCTAATCCACCTGGACGAAGTCATCAAATTTGGTCCCATTGCGATGATCGGCTCCAAGTAATGTCCTTATATTGAGCAAATGCACAGCGGAAGACTTAATTCGTACATGAGAATAAACATGCTTTAAAGTGTCAACCAAAAGGTTGGTGAGTTCATTGGTTTATCATAACAATCATTTCAATATGTTAATAGACCACAAGGTTTCATAATCATAAACATAATACACTCGCAAGTGTATGTAAAGCATTCTAAGTGGTTAAGCACTTGGTAACCATACTTAACATTTAATCAACGTCGCATATTCCCTTTATTATGAAATCTCACTACACCGTACCAAGTGTAGTCACCAAAACGAAATACTGTGCAACCGTTGAATACTGGTCGTCCAGTCCGGTTGGGGTTGTCAGGCCCGATAGATCTATCAACAGGATTCGCGTTTACAATACCCATGTAAATAGTAGTTACCAAGCTACAGGGAAGTATTCTAGTGGTACAACTCAACGTAGAATATATTTTTAAGTACTTGTGTCTATTTTGTAAACATTTATAAAAGCAGCGCATGTATTCTCAGCCCAAAAATTTATATTGCAAAAGTAATTAAAAAGGGAGCAAATGAAACTCACTTTTGCCTTGAAGGTATTTAATTCGACTTGGTCTCTGATAGATATCACGAACCTAACCATATATATAATATATCAACATATTTTCTTTTTAAGTAATCGTTACATATATATATATACTTTTAATACTTTTAATATTTTCTTAGTCCGTAGTTAGCAGTCCGATGTTAGTGGTCCACAATTAGTTGCTTAAATAAAATAAATAAAGACCCCATCGTATTCGTATTGATCAGAATTAATCTCGACCCATGGTACCATGTTGTCAAATGACGTGTTGCGTACATAAAGTACCGTGTTGTCAAATGACGTGTTGCGTACAATCATGAGGTCTTATGATTAATCTTCTCGTGTTGTTTACGGGTGGTCCTGAAATATATAAAATCAAATCATAAGTAATTATATATAAAATATCATATTAATTAGAAAAGATATGATTAATTTACTTTTTCTCCAAATATTTTCGTAGCTAAACTAGCTTCGGATACACAATCTTGTTTTAGTCGTAGTTTCTTCATTACAACTCCGTTTTTGTTGGTTCAACTTGCCACTTCCTTGGATCGAGTCAAATTTTAAGAATATGAACTGAAAATACCTTAGTTTGTATTCGAAATCATAGGTTATAGGTCAAACTTTGGTGAAACTTATGAAAGTGATCATTTTCCATCATAAAAACAACATTTAATGATCATTTTTCTAAAAATACATACACTTTGAGTTAAACCATGAATTTTTATGTGTTAACATATTCATAAGAAATATCATTTTTCCAGAACATGAACTTCCAATTCAAAGTTCAAGATGGTTTTTAATTATCCAACCCAAAACAGCCCCCGGTTGCACTCCGACGACGTAGATTCAGTTTTTAAGATGTTCTTTGTAAAACCAAGTTATATCTTGTTAGGTTAGCATATCATTATGATATATTACAGGTCTTGAAGTGTTTTAAAAGTCAAGTTAGAAGGATCTATTTATTTTGCGAACAAGTTTGAAATCATTCAAACTATGTTCTTGTTGTTAAAATTTTATACCACAAAATAAGATAGCTATATGAATATGAATTGAATAAGATTATGAACAAGGTTACTACCTCAAGTTACTTAGACAAAGTTACTGCAAAAGATAAGAAATAATCTTGGAATCAAAGAGTGGTGGAGTTAGATCAAAAGGTTGGAAGTAAAATTCTTCAAATGGGTGGTTATTTTGATATGTTCTTGAAAGAGTTTTCTTATGGTGTTTAAGGCTTGTAATTGAAGCTAAATGATGGGGAAAATGCTTGGAGATGATCAAGTATGAAGTTAGGAGTATTTTGAGAGAGAAATGAGGGTGTAGGTATGAGAAAATGGAGTGAAGAAATGGTGTTCATTTATAAAAACGTTTTTAGTTTTTAAAGAAAGAAAAGGATTCCTAATTTTGTTTTCTTACTAATAATTCATACTACTTGACAAATTCTAGTTACCTCATATCTAGGGCAGTAATAATGTTGATTAGGATGTTGATTTGATGTGTATATACCAATAGTAAATACATATAGAAGCTGGGTATGATACGGGTACATATACCCTAGATATACGTATAGAAATCTTGAGGAAACGGAACGAGAATTCAAATATAGATATCTTTTGTAAATATACTTATATTTTTTTTTATGTATTTAAGTCCTTAAAAAGTGATTAAATACATTATATATACGATACATGTATAAGCATTATAGATTATAAGTATATATATCAAAGAATGTTACGTATAGTTATCGTTTTGAAAACTTAAGTTAGTAGTTTCAAAATATACTTATAACTCATTGTCATTAGTACACAATGAGATGTTAAACCATCCTTAGATCATGTTAAATATATATAAATACATATATACACACAAACATATAATTATCATATGTTATATAGTTCGTGATATCATCGGTCATATTGGACGGTCAAACGTTGTGTAAAACTCTTTTCAAACACACAAGTCTCAACAATTTGGATTGCTTATCATATTGGTATGGTTTAATTTATGTAAATATTAATCTCATAAGTATAATTTGGTCGGAAAATTCCGGGTCATTACAGTACCTACCCGTTAAAGAAATTTCGTCCCCGAAATTTGATAGAGGTTGTTATGGATAACAATAAGAAGGTTTTCATGACAAATATAAGGTGATAATGGAGTTTTATCATCATTGAGTAATGTAGATAAAACGATTCGATTATGCGAAGAATATAAATGAGACTATCGTAAAAGAGTGAGATGAGTAAAATATATTCGTCTTAACCGATGACGTAGTTATGATTGATTTCCGGGATTTAAGGGATTTAAAGAGAATCTTACGTAATAAGATTTGGTTCTTTGGTGATTAAGGAAATCAGGATCTTCTTTGATTATATGCAATAATCTGTTTCGATTGCTCTGTCGGATATTTCACTATAAATTCACCCCTTCGTTTCCTTATTTTCCATGACTCACACCTTCTATTCTTTCTTCCTTGATTCTTACTTTAAAGCATTCATCAATATGCTCCATCCAGTTCTGATTCTTGATATACTCCTAACTTTTATATCTGTCATTCTTGTTTTTCATCTACCACCAGAAGAATCTATTTACTTCTACTATACTCTTGTGTTTATAGTGTTTCTAATTCTCCCGTGTCTCTATATTGCTATCTGCATCGATATACACGGTTTGTAATTTCGGGGTTATTATCGGAGTTTATATTCTTCATTATTTTTCGGAGCTTCATGCTTTCGTTTTCTCTTCCCGACTTCGAGTCAAGCGAGTAATGGTCCGGAATTCGTAGATATGAAATTCAGAATGAACATAGCTAATGCTCTAAGAAGAAAATGGTAATACAACGATTTTGATTTGTTAAATTACCAGAATACCCTGGAGAAGACCGAGTCATCCAGAAAAATATTCTCTTGATATGTTTAGAGATTAGATAGAATGTAAGAGTCGTGTAAATGGCACATGATGACGGTAATGTGAATCATCATGCTTCATTGGAAACTCAGCATGACTTACTGTAATATAATGACGTTGATCAAGTGTCATCATATTATACTAATCCATGCTTCAGTTCCCAACACTACTTCAAAACATTCATATTTTAAACTCGAAGGTTTCAGAATTTAGAAACTAACACAGTTTCTTTTATGTTGCAGATATTACGGAGAGATAAATGATCTCAGATAAGAATAGTTGTGAAAATATCGCCAGAAATATGGAGGATATTTATAATAGAACATACGAGAATATCTTAGAATTTCTAATATCAATGGATGATGAAGAAGATTTGTCTGTGAAGGTTTAGAAAATAAGATGTTTGCTAACGATTTCAGCAGGCACAGAATCATTTGGATTCTTTGAAGGCAAACTTATTCTTTGTGATTTGTCCACGGCTTTCTTCATAGTTTCGCATAATCCGCTTTTCGGTACTAAATTTTCTATCGAGCGTTCCTAACACTCCTTTCTTTATCATCAAACTTTTGGCCATTAAGATCATCTACAACATGCTGCTTCGTCAGCATTTTCAAAGTTAACTGATCTGGGTCATCGGTTATCAAACCGAGGTAGTTTCAGGAGAATTGTGTTTTTAGAATGATTAATTGCTGATGGTAATATTGTGGAATATAAAAGGTTCCCCAGTAACAATAAAGAGTACGCATATATATCGCGGTTATAATAAAGTTGTTTCGAATGAAAAGTCAGAGTTGACTTGCTGGAGCTGTGACAAAATTAGCTACTTTGGAAAGGGATTGCAAAACGATCTTCGGTAATAACAATGTCAAAGGAACTAGAACAGATACGTGTCAAACGTTTACTCAGTTTCTGAGGGTTTTTCAGGTGCATAACTATATGCATCAATCTTTTCTTCCGTAGATGAAGTGAGGTTGGTTTATCCTCTCGATTGAGGTGTTTTTAAGAATCATGATAGATTTGAACGCTGATTGTAATTGTCGAGATACAATGAGGTTTAAGATGAAATCAAGTGGCAATCTTGAAGAAATGTTTAGTTTCATATGTTATAATCAATATTTTAATTCAATTTAATTGTCCAATGTCATTAGTCCACAGTCGATAGTCCACAGTAACAGTCCAATAATTCATATATAGTTTAATATATAATATACGAATTAATTAATACGTGTCGTGACCCGTATACGTCTCAGACTCGATCACAACTCAACTATATATATTATTGTAGAATCAACCTCAACCCTGTATAGAGAACTCGATCATTACTGCATATAGAGTGTCTATGGTGATTCCAAATAATATATATAGATGCGTCGATATGATATGTCAAAACATTGTATACGTGTCCCGATATTTAAAGTGCATAAAATAATTACAGAAATTAAATGACGATAAATAAAAGTGCGATAATTAAATTGCGATAAATAAACTGCGATAAATAAAATGTAATCAGTTAGCTAGGAACAGTTAGCTGGAACAGTTAGCGTGGATTCTTAACAAAATTTTTCATAGTTAATTTGTTTGTTTCTAACAGATTTTCTTTTGTCATATGTTTTCTTCATATTCCACTTGTGGATTCTGGAAAGTCAAAATCCAAATATGAAATTGAATGAAAATAGTTATTCTGCGGTGAACGGATACGTATATCGGTGGTTGTAAGTAGGATAGTAAATGACTGTTGAATCAGCTTCGACGAATGTACAATGTAACTTATTAAGATGAAATCTAATTATTCCTCGGGTATTACCTACCCGTTAAAAAAAATTTCACCTTTAATATTTTGTACAAAAGAACTTTTAATTACAATCTTTATGAAAACATATATACATATATATTTTCTTCAGATGAAATCATGAATTTAATGAGTTAATATGATATTAATCTCATTTACTTTTCGGTTTAAGCTAGAATAAGAAATCTCTAAAACTTTTTGAAACCACATATTCTTCGCAGAATATCAATGAAGTTATGGATCAATACTTCATCGTTCATTATTGTTGGTACTCCTTGGTATCTATGGTGCGTATGATGTTGATGTTTGTGGGACAGATTATGATGTCGAGACGTGTGATGCGGATGTTGTTTGTTAGTGGTGATGATGGTATTGTTGATGTTATTGATGGTGGTGCTGATTATGCTGCTGGTACTGCTGCTGGTGTTTGCAACCTTCGCACCATGTTCTCCAAAGCCGTCACGCGAGCGCGAAGTTCGTTAACTTCGGCTAGTACACCGGGATGTTTGGCGGTTGGAGCGAGCGAATGAACAAGATTTGTAATATGGGATAGTATATAATTGTGACGAGATACTCTAGAAATGAGAGAGAAAATGGTGTTTCGAATAGGTTCGCCGGTAAGTGCTTCAGGTTCATCGCCAAGAGGGCAATTAGGTGGATGAAATGGATCACCTTCTTCTTGTCTCCAGTGATTTAGTATATTACGAACCCATCCCCAATTCATCCAGAATAGATGATGGGAAATTGGTTGATCCATTCCGGTGACGCTGCTTTCGGAGCCCGAATGGAAATCCATATCGGCATAACTGTCGGAATCTGAAGAATTCGAACTATATGCAGAATCCATCTTGTATAATGGGGAAAATGAATTTTTGGTATGGAATAGATTATAGGAGTTAGATTTGGTACTCTTCAATACATAATTTACATATGTATATATAATACCAAAATCCCGTAAATTACGGAGAATCTTTGAAAAGATATCAGTCAAAGTTCGCAATAACAGATATGCTAAGATAAGAATTCGTCTATACACTATCAATGCAGTAAATGCAGTAAAACGTGTCTAGACTTATGAATGATAAGCATGTAATTTCCTAAGGATGATAAGCAGATGATTTCCGACTAGAAATGATAAGCAAAACTTTTGACATGTAGACACGGTCGAAGTCCAGACTCATTAATGCATCCTAACAACTACTAGTTAGACACACTAATGCAAGACCTGGTTCGATCATTCACCCATATAATGTAGTTTTATTTACTTGTGTCTATTTTGTAAAACATTTATAAAACTGCATGTATTCTCATCCCAAAATATTAGATTTTAAAAGTGGGACTATAACTCACTTTCACAGATTTTTACTTCGTCGGGAAGTAAGACTTGGCCACTGGTCGATTCACGAACCTATAACAAATATGTACATATATATCAAAGTATGTTCAAAAATATATTTACAACACTTTTAATACATTTTGATATTTTAAGTTTATTAAGTCAGCTGTCCTCGTTAGTAACCTACAACTAGTTGTCCAAAGTTAAATGTACAGAATTAAAATGATATATATTATCTTGAATCAATCCATAACCCAGTGTATTCACGTCTCAGGCTAGATCACAACTCAAAGTATATATATTTTTGGAATCAACCTCAACCCTGTATAGCTAACTCCAACATTACTGCATATAAAGTGTCTATGGTTGTTCCAAATAATATATATACATGGGTCGATATGATATGTCAACATTTGCATACATGTCTATGGTATTCCAAGATTACATAATATATTAGAATACATGTATAATACAATATAAGTTAGCTAGGATATGATTAATATAGATTTGTTACCAATTTTCACGTAGCTACAACAAGAAAAATTATCCAATCTTGGTTTACCCATAACTTCTTTGTTTTAAATTTGTTTTGAGTGAATCAAGTTGCTATGGTTTCATATTGAACTTAAGTTTATGAATCTAAATAGAAAAAGTATAAGTTTATAGTCAGAAATATAGGTTACAAGTCATTTTTGTAAAGGTATTCATTTCAGTCGAAAGAACGACGTCTAGATGACCATTCTGGAAAACATACTTCCACTTTGAGTTTAACCATGTTTTTTGGATATAGTTTCATGTTCATAAGAAAAATTATTTTCCCAGAATAACAACTTTTAAATCAAAGTTTATCATAGTTTTTAATTAACTAACCCAAAACAACCGGCGATGTTACTACGACGGCGTATATCCGGTTTTACGGTGTTTTTCTTGTTTCCAGGTTTTAAATCATTAAGTTAGCATATCATAAAGATATAGAACATGTGTTTAGTTGATTTAAAAGTCAAGTTGATTTATAGTGATTACAAGTTTAAACCTTCGAATAAGGTAGTTTTATATATATGAATCGAATGATGTTATGAACATCATTACTACCTCAGGTTTTGTGGATAAACCTACTAGAAATGAGAAAAATAGATCTAACTTCAAAGGATCCTTGGATGGCTTGAAAGTTCTTGATGCAAAATCATGACACGAAAACAAGTTCAAGTAAGATTTCCACTCGAAATAAGATTGTTAAAGTTATAGAAATTGAATAAAAGTTTGAATATGAGTATTATCATGTATTAGAAAGATATCTTACTGTAAATAAGAAAGATTTCTTGAGGTTGGATGATGTAACACCCTCGAAGCGGGCCTAGCTGTTAGATTACTATTTTTCCCTCAGGTTGTGTGGTGTTATTATATGCTTTTATTCTAATTTTATATTTTGTATTATTTTAATGTTGTGGATAGGACCAGTTTGTGACAAGGGTCACAGAACATGTTTGTTTATTTAATTTGGACTTCGTTTGGGTCAACAAATGAGATACGAAAGAATTCAGATAAATGATAAATACCCGTGTGTTGTGATGTATGGGTTTTTAACCCTTAAGTGTGTAGGTGGGGAGAATTATCTTCTTTTTTCTAGATTCTTCCCCAAATAACACTCCCGTACCTTCCTTTCACCTATAATCAAACTTAATTTCTAATCCTTGTTTTAGAGCTCGAATCATTTACATCTTTGTGTTCCTTATGATTTACTGATTATAACAAGGTAAGATTCATAGCTTTTCATGCTTTAATCTTTAAGAAAATGGAGTTTTTGTGTTAGTTTTTATAAAGTGTGTATTTTGGGTCAAAGTGGTTAGATTTGATGTTGTTTGAGTCCAAATCTTGTGGGTTTATGTTTCTACATGTTTAGTATCTCCGATTTGGTCAGTTTTGAGGTCGTAATCGAGCTCTAGAGCAAGAATTGGTCAATTTTGGGTGAAACCCGTCACTTTGTTCTTCAGCTTCTGCAGATAAACACAGTTGGCCGACTGACTCGACCATCGACCGACTGACTCGACCATTGGCCGAGTGTGTCTGTGGAATGAGTGTCTAGACAGTCGGCCGAGTGAGGGTTGACAGTCGGCCGACTGTCTCTGACAGTCGACTGATTGTCTTTGGCAGTGTAAAATTTTACTAAGTGTTGATTTTTTTAGCCGTTATGCTGCCCGTTTGTATATTGATGATCATAATATTATAACTAACTTGTGAGTATTGTTTTCAGGTGATACAGACGAGGAGAAGACTTGGTGACATTAGACTACCGATTGATGTCGGTATCGGTGATTGAGACTAACTGGAGAATATAGTATAGAGAAGCATGTTATATTATGATTGCCATGCTTGTTAGATATACTTATTATTGTGGTTAGTTAGTACGTTGTGATGACTGCATGTTAGTTGATGCTTTCTGCTGGAGCCCAGTGCGTCCCTATTGTGTGGTAGCCTCGATAGGAGAGATTAACTTGCGGGTTGGGTTCCTTATGTGGTAGCCTAGACTATCAAGGTGTATATATATGTGAATGACACGTTCGTCGCGTGTGGATTATATATATACACACGGTGGTGGAGGAACTTCTGGTAAGCCCCAGTCCGATCAGCTGGTGGTTATGGTTTGGCCAAGCCGCCAGAGTCTCTGTAGATGGCAATTGGGTGATGTTTGTGTGTTAGACTTTGTGACATGATTAGTATGACAGTTCCTGTATACTATTGCCTGTAGTTAGTTACACTCACTTAGCTTCGTGCTAATCCCCCACATCTTCCCTGCAGGTTATGGATTTGTTGTATGCTAGTTATCAGGGCGAAGATGGGATGTTGGAAGATATGTTTGACAAAGCCGAAAACTCTGATGTCGCGTCTTTTCTATTAAAGTTGTATTTACATTTTAATATAACACCCGGTCTTTATTTATTAACGTGTTATCATTAAGTGGATTATATATGTATATATACATTTTTAACTTATGTATTAGTTAAATTGGTCTTCCGCTGTATTAAAAAAAAAATCTGGGGTGTTATAAGTTGGTATCAGAGTGAGGTTTGGCAGCATGTGAACGGAAGTGACATGTTCCCAAACCGTGTGTCGAGTCAAACATATCTTAGGGTGGGTTAAGTGAGTGAAGTAGGTATTGACGAGTTAGTTGGCGGAAACTAACAGATTATCTACTAAGCTTTGTGTGTGAGATGTTGTGTTAAGACAGGTATAAAGATCGATTCCACCCTGCTGGTGCCCTGTTGACCCTCAGTACTGACAGAAATTAGGTGGATGCATTTGATACCGATTTGGATGAAGGACTTGAGGCGTATTAGTTGACATGGCTCCAATGATGAGGATTCAGTTGCAGAGTTGATGAGGGTTAAGGGTGCGGGTGCGATCGAGGTGTTGATAGATACAGAAGATGTCTTCTTATTCATAAAGGTACATTTTTGTTATATTGCTGTAATTGTTATTATTGTACTTGTAGATTGTGTTCCTGTCTTTGTCAAATTTCGTGTTTGTTGTAATGATTATCTGTGACGATTAGTGTTTCAAGTTATGATTGATTAATTGTACTTGTAAGATAGAAGTAGATGACAGTTGACGGACATAGTTACGGCGACTGTGTCTAGAGCTACCCTGCCACTATCGGGATTTTATTCCCTTAGACTGACTGTTATATTCTATGAGACTTTATAGATATGACCTTTGTGATATGGTGTCATGCTATTGTGAATTGTTTGTTATATGGCCTGTTGTACTATACGTGAGATTACTGTTGGCCTAGACTAGAAGAATTGAAGTGAATGATTTGTAGTATTAACAAAAGACGAATATGAAGTCATTTCCTGATCGTTGACTGATGGGACACACGTAGTGACCCATAAAGACTGATTAGGGTAGTGACCCCTTGATGAGTAGTGAAAGTCTCGAACCCTATTGTGTAACTATGTGAAGTGTAGTCTTCATGCTTGGCGACCGTGACTGAAACAGTAGATGACGGACCCTATGATATTATAGTATGACGGGACTTGTTGTGTTGGACTTAGGTGAAATGTAATTCTTTCCCATGGATCAACGGGACACACGCAGTGGTCCTTTAGGATTGAAATAGAGTAGTAGTTTCCTTGTCTTCTCATAAGAGGAGCCGGACCCTGTTTGTTGTTGTCGTATGTAGGTGGTTTGCGTGTCACGTATGATGTTGACTTTTGGTTTAGATGATTGTGGCCGTAGTAAGACTTTGAAGAATCATTTTCCTACCATAGACTAATGTGAGTTAGTGGTGACCTTTTGGAAGTAAGTTTGAATGGAGTTTTCCATGTAGTCTTGACTCAAAATAGCAAAACTGTGTTTTGTCGTTATGTGAGGAGTATTATTAGCTTGGATGTACTGTTGCAGGATTTGAATAGCTAAGTAGGACCTGTAGAGTTTTCCTGAGAAGTTGTTGATTTTTTTTGTGAATTGGTATGACTCATTAGATGTCAGTATGTAATACGTTCGTTTAGTGACTTTCTTGAAAGTAGAGCAAACCTTAACGGGAATAGAAATTCAGTTCAAGCTGAATTATGATGAATATTGACTAGGTCGGGAGATGTGATTAGAACATTGATCATATTACTGTTAAGATAGAAGCATTGATCTTGTAGTTCGATAGTGACCGTTGTGAATATTTTGTCTTTTGAAGATTTGAATATAAGGTCGAGGACGGACAATAATAGCATTTGCAAATAAGACGAAGTAAGTAGGTATAGTTTATTGGATGTTGGATCAGAGTTACTAACGTGGTTACTAAAGAGGACTTAGTAGAATTAAGATCGAATTAAAACCAAGTTAGGTGTTTTCTTTCAAGACTTTTGCGGTTTTGATAGCCTTAGATTGTAAAATATATTAGTTTGGGATATAGTGGAGATTTATAACTACCGGTGACTTAAGAAGATAGACCTTGTTGTTTTGATGAACTCGACTAAGATCTTGTTCCGAAATACTCGAAATGAAAGTGTGATTTAGAATGATGTACTACGTCTGGCCAACAGAAATACATTATAGTAAATCATACAGTAGTTTTGAGAGTCGAAAGAGATGTAACGAGTGTAGATCGGGTGTTATTTGACGATGAATGTGATTTTCGATGAACTGATGACCGAGTGTAGACTTTTCTGACATAGTAATGTTAGTTGAACAATATTTGGACCTAGGCTATTGATGATCGAATAAGCCTTAGTTTTGAATTTTGATAAAGTTCGAAGCAAAATAAAGTCGATGCAGAGATAGTTTTAGTGGTGTCAAATGCATGTATTGATATCATCTGACGGACTTAATTATTAGATGGATGTTTATTGCTTGTGGTAGTGGATATTGTTGACTTGAAATCCATGTTCGAATGATTAATGTTGGGTTAATATTGCATTTGTAAGTGTTTCTTTTAAGGATGATATGAATAAAGTCATACTTTAAGTGATGAATTTTGGGTAAGTATCAACCTAGATAAGTGATTTATGACGAAACCCTTAAATATCGAATTTGAATTAGGTATTTAATTGTGTGTTCTGGTAGCACTTTAACCAAGTGACGATCTTTCTGATGTAACTGTAGTAGTGTTGGGCATGTGTATTGATGTTACTTGACGAAAATTAATACTTAGATATCTACTTTCAGAATGTGTGGATGATTATTCTTTACTCAAGATTTATGATGTAATGATTGAATTGTTTTGAAATTGGGTTGATAATCATTTCTACTATGATTGAGTTGATCAGAATAACAATTTAGTCGTTGAATAATTGGGGAACATTGAACCAGATAAGCGAATTTCAACGAAATTCTTGAATATCGGGATTAAAACAAGTATTAAATTACGAAATTTGGGTAAATTAGTGTAATCCGAGTTGATCTGGCTATGTTGTAGTGATGAAATTAGCTAAGTTTGTGTATTCTAAGGTAAATGATAGCCATTATTCTGTGATTTAGAGTGAGTTGATCTAGGAAATTCGATGAAAGTGACTCGAAAATAACCTCAAATCATGATTGACAGATATAATGTAGTGGGTCATTAGTAGTGACTCGAGAGTTAGTATGTAAAACCTAGACATGAGATGGAATTTTCGTGGTATTTCGTAAGATTATTGATAGATCAAGTTTGGAATTCAGACGAAATTATACTTGTTCAGTTATTAGATAGTGGCATGTTGTCAGCATTGAATTTCTTTAGCTAGTGGTAAAGACTGTTTTCTAGACCAGAATGTGAAGAACGATTAGGATATCGTGTAGTGTAAGTAAGTAAGTTTGCAGATCGGCATATAGCGGGTCTTGACCCTTGGGTAGTAGACTAGCAGATGGTGTGTTTGACTTAGACCGATAAGATAACTTTTGACCTACGAGAATGAACGGAGCTTTGTAAGGCGTATGACGGTAGGACTTGATTTGACTTAGTTCACGTTGTGGCCCGTTGTGGCGGTTTGTAATACCCATGACCTTTGTTGATTTGGTGATGTAGAATTGTGGGCTTAACTAAGTTGCTTCTTCATGTGACACGTTGACAACAGACTGATGACTTAGAATAAACTGAATATAAGATTTGATGGGTTAACTTTATGGATAATCTGGAAATTTGATTGATCAGTCCGATTCAATGAAATTGACAGTGTATAACCGTTGGTATCTTCAGAAAGTGGGGTGTAGTGACAGTTTGACGTGAAAGTTTTTGTGGAAGTCAATTAAGTTGATGATGGGTCTATATAATACTTTTGGATTGTCTTGTATTTGAATGAATGTTGATTGCATCTAGTGTTGAATTATTTAATCGTTATCCTCTTAGCATAGCGCTAGGATAAAAGATGACGTGCACGGCCCTTGTTAAACAGTTGATTGTTGGTACTTGGTTACCCCTTCAAGCGATAATTGTGATGCTATAGACAATTGCGGGATAAATTATCTGAATGTTGTGTTGCATGATTGGAGTTGGTCGTAACAGAAAGGGTTAGCCTTGATTAGTGACGGTGAGTATTTAAATTAATGATTTTCGCTTATAGGTTGGCAGATGAGAAAACTAATGAACCTTGGTAATGCTTGTTATCTTAGGATGTGTTTTGGTGTAGCTACCGGTGTGACCAATTGTGTTGGTATTTGTTACCTGTGGCCCGTGTTGGCTATGACTTAGTAGATTTCGAGGACGGAATCTCTTTAAGGGGATAGATTTGTAACACCCTCGAAGCGGGCCTAGCTATTAGATTACTATTTTACCCTCAGGTTGTGTGGTGTTATTATATGCTTTTATTCTAATTTTATATTTTGTATTATTTTAATGTTATGGATAGGACCAGTTTGTGACAAGGGTCACAGAACAGGTTTGTGTATTTAATTTGGACTTCGTTTGGGTCAACAAATGAGATACGAAAGAATTCAGATAACTGATAAATACCCGTGTGTTGTGATGTATGGGTTTTTAACCCTTAAGTGTGTAGGTGGGGAGAATTATCTTCTTTTTTCTAGATTCTTCCGCAAATAACACTCCCGTACCTTCCTTTCACCTACAATCAAACCCTAATTTCTAATCCTTGTTTTAGAGCTCGAATCATTTACATCTTTGTGTTCCTTATGATTTACTGATTCTAAAAAGGTAAGATTCATAGCTTTTCATGCTTTAATCTTCAAGAAAATGGAGTTTTTGTGTTAGTTTTTATAAAGTGTGTATTTTAGGTCAAAGTGGTTAGATTTGATGTTGTTTGAGTCCAAATCTTGTGGGTTTATGTTTCTACATGTTTAGTATCTTCGATTTGGTCAGTTTTGAGGTCGTAATCGAGCTCTAGAGCAAGAATTGGTCGATTTTGGGTGAAACCCATCACTTTGTTCTTCAGCTTCTGCAGATAAAAACAGTCGGCCGACTGACTCGACCATCGACTGACTGACTTGACCATCGGCCGAGTGTGTCTGTGAGAAACGAGTGTCTAGAAAGTCGACCGAGTGAGGGTTGACAGTCGGCCGACTGTCTCTGACAGTCGACCGATTGTCTTTGGCAGTGTAAAATTTTACTAAGTGTTGATTTTTTTAGCCATTATGCTGCCCGTTTGTATATTGATGGTCATAATATTATAACTAACTTGTGAGTATTGTTTCCAGGTGATACAGACGAGGAGAAGACTCGGTGATATTAGACTACCGAGTGATGTCGGTATCGGTGAGTGGGACTAACTGGAGAATATAGTATAGAGAAGCATGTTATATTATGATTGCCATGCTTGTTAGATATACTTATTATTGTGGTTAGTTAGTACATTGTGATGACTGCATGTTAGTTGATGCTTGTCTGCTGGAGCCCAGTGCGTCCCTATTGTGTGGTAGCCTCAGTAGGAGAGATCAACCTGCGGGTTGGGTTCCTCATGTGGTAGCCTAGACAATCGAGGTGTATATATATATATGAATGACGCGTTCATCGTGTGTGGATTATATATATTCACACGGTAGTGGAGGAACTTCTGGTAAGCCCCAGTCCAATCAGCTGGTAGTTAATGGTTTGGCCGAGCCGTCAGAGTCTCTGTAGATGGCACTTGGGTGATGTTTCTGTGTTAGACTTTGTGACATGATTAGTATGACAGTTCCTGTATACTATTGCCTGTAGTTAGTTACACTCACTTAGCTTCGTGCTAATCCCCCACATCTTCCCAGCAAGTTATGGATTTGTTGTATGCTAGTTATCAGGGCGAAGATGGGATGTTGGAAGATATGTTTGACAAAGCCGGTAACTCTGATGTCGCGTCTTTTCTATTAAAGTTGTATTTACATTTTAATATAACACCCGGTCGTTTATTTATTAACGTGTTATCATTAAGTGGATTATATATGTATATATACATTTTTAACTTATGTATTAGTTAAATTGGTCTTCCGATATGTTAAAAAAAAAATCTGGGGTGTTATAGATGATCACTCAAAGTGGATTTGCAAGATTGGAAGTAAGTTAGCAAACTTGGAAGTGTTGTTGGTGTGATCTTGAGTAGTTGTTTTATAACTTGGTTTATGTATGGATTTATGAACTAGATTGAGCTAGATTTTGTTGAATATGATGAAGAACACTTAGAACAAATGAAGAACACTTGAGAGAGAGTAGTTTGATGCATGTAAGTTGCAAAATTAAAGTGTTTATGGACTTCATCATTCACGTGAATATGCATGCATCATATAGGCTTTATTAGTTTGTTATTTTGTGAGATATTTCATACTAGATGTTAAATGATGGTTCCCACATGGTTAGGTGACTCACATGGACTGCTAAAAGCTGATCATTGGAGTGCATATATCAATAGTAAATACATTTAGAAGCTAGGTATTGTACAAGTACGAATACGGGTGCATATGAGTAGAATTGTTGATGAAAATAAATGAGGATGTAATTGTAAGCAATTTTGTTAAGTAGAAGTACTTTGATAAGTGTCTTGAAGTCTTTCAAAAGTGTATGAATACATATTAAAACACTACATGTATATACATTTTAACTGAGTCGTTAAGTCATCGTTACTCGTTACATGTAAGTGTTGTTTTGAAACCTTTAGGTTAACGATCTTGTTAAATGTTGTTAACCTATTATTTATTATATCAAATGAGATGTTAAATTATTATATTATCATGATAATATGATATATTAATATATCTTAATATGATATATATACATTTAAATATTGTTACAACGATAATCGTTACATATATGTCTCGTTTCGAATTCCTTAAGTTAGTAGTCTTGTTTTTACATATGTAGTTTATTGTTAATACACTTAATGACATGTTTACCTATCATTCATCATGATTAAACATAGTGTATCAATATCTTAATATGATTCATATGTATTTAGTAAGACGTTGTTATAACGATAATCGTTATATATATATCGTTTTCGAGTTTCTTAATTCAATAGTCCCATTTTAATGTATATAATTCATAATTCATTGTTAAAATACCTAATGAGATACTTACTTATCATAATATCATGTTAACTATATATATATATATATATATATATATATATATATATATATATATATATATATATATATATATATATATATATATATATATATATATATATATATATATATATATATATATATATATATATATATATCCATATATATGTCATCATATAGTTTTTACAAGTTTTAACGTTCGTGAATCACCGGTCAACTTGGATGGTCAATTGTCTATATGAAACCTATTTCAATTAATCACGTCTTAACAAGTTTGATTGCTTAACATGTTGAAAACACTTAATCATGTAAATATCAAATTCATTAAATATATATAAACATGAAAAAGTTCGGGTCACTACATGGAAATGGTAACAGAAGTGATATCTCTCAATTTATACATATTTTATGCCCCATATTTATATCATTTCAGTTATTTATGAGTTTAAAAATGTTGAAATTATACTTAAAACGAGTTATTTGAGTTTCAGGTAACAATTGTTGAAAAAAGCAAAAACAGGACAAAAACAAAAGAAAAATGAAGATTCAATTATGAAGCCGCCGGTATGAAGACACGGAAGCTGCCGGCTTCCTTACCAGATTCTAGAAAGTTCAAGAATTGATCGCAGAAATCGAAGAACTTGGTGACTAAGAAAAAGAAGGCCAAGTCGTCGGCTTTATACTGAAGCCGATGGCTTGAGTCACAGGTTTAATCCGTTTTGTTGCCCAAGTTCAGTTAAAATTGGAAAATATTCACATCTTGATCTAGAAGCAATCAAGCCGCCGACTTTACACTGAAGCCTCCGGCTAAGTTATATAGAAGTTATCAACGTGCGCTTTAAGTTCAAGTTTAACGTAGGCCCCACTCCAATTTACTGTGAAGCCGTCGACTTCATATCCAAGTCACCGGCTTGGGGTGGGGGTTACTGAATCCTATAAATCGATCTGCTGGGTTCAATTTTCATAAGTCAGTTTTTGTATTCTGTATTCAGATACAAGTTTAAGTTTTATCTATTGTTAGCACTCAAGTTATTTAATCAATCTTTTGCTTCCAATTCCTTCATGTCGGTATGAGATCTTTTAACTTCTATTCTTTTATTTATTGATTTTACTTTAGTTATAGGCTAATAGCCTTAACATGTGCTGTGATCATAAACAGACGAATTGTATATAACAGAAAACTGGATCTGGTATATGAAGCCGCCAACTTCCTATACCAGAGCCGCTGGCATCATCCTATTAAAATACAATTTTATTATGAATTATACTCAGAAAGATTAAAACAGTGTTCGTCAAAAATATTCAAAACCATCAACGAAGTCGACGACTTCGTTGTATCAAACCGACGGCTTCATTCAATAAAAATATTAAATTTCGACAAAATCTCTGGATTAGCTGTTAGGTCTTATGTCTGATTAAAAAATCACTGTTTAAATAGTTTGATTTCACGAAAAACAATTACCAATAAGTTTTAACTAGAACATCATGTGTTTTGTGTTTCAAGAGAGCCGTGGAATGATAGTTTGACTATTTGGCCATTTCTCTCTACATTCATGTGATTTATCGTTCACATTCATAGTATTCATGATATCTTAGATCCTACCGTTGAAATCAAGAGCTATGGCCTTCATCATATGAAGGAGATCTTTATGAATATTATGAATGTTTTCTCACCACCTTCAAACCTTCAAACACAAAACACATACACCTTCAACCTACCTTCAACCAAAACCTTCAAATCTTCATCATCTTCATCATGAAGCTATAAAGATCTTCAAAAATTTTCGAAATTTTTTCGGACCGAATCCTATTTTGTATCGTTACCTAATCTCACATTTCAAAATACAAATCCGAATCACAAATTCAAAAACTCATATCACAAATATTATCACTGATCATTATCAACTTCATACAGATTCACATCAAAAATCATATATCACAAGCTCAGATTCACAAATTCACATCCCAAAAACAAAAATCTCATAAATAAATTGCTACAATAACAGCTTCAAGTTCTACGAGTTCAACATCTCAAGCTCAAATGCTCAAATTCACAATTGATGTATTTTAATCCTATTTGACTACAAATTCGTGATTCTAATCCTAAACCGAAACAGCTTATATCCTTCTAATCTATTAACAGCTTCAAATTTGTAGAGATTGAGATCGCTGTTCATCACTAACCGAATACGTGACCGATTTAAGCTCCGGAGTGATTCGTCATGCTTTGAGAAAAATTAAAAATGTAGATCTCTTCATCTTCATCTCGTGAACGTGTATGAAAAATCTCAGAATCTAATTCTCAAAATCGAGCATGAATTTCAGAGTCAAAGTTCGAAGATGGAAGTCAACTGAAAGTGTTCTTCATCAGAATCGAATTATAGATGTTGTTTCAGGTTTAATTGATGGATTACGAGTGTTAAGAGGATGATTTCTAACATTTCTATAGAAGGATTCATCCACTCAAACGGTCTAGAATTCGCTTTTTAATTTCTCATTCATATGAACATAAACTTTTGTGTTCGTAATTGATTTTTTTTAGCTCGATTGATGTTGTTTCTCTAGGATTAATGCGCAAGGTAAAACACATAATTATATGGCTGAGTTTATGTGAGTCTTCGGAGTCACACACATACACTTACACGTCAATTAATAATATATTGTGATATATATTATTCAATTAATAAAGAAATTAAATTGAATAATTAATTAATTAGTTAATTAATACTGTATTTAAATTTGATTCGTACAATCATATTGACCAAGGAACAAATTGTAGTCAATAAGGAAATTGGATTGTTATTAAAAATATAATATTTGTTTTAATACATACTCCTAAATTTATTTGTAAACTGACTTCAATTCGTAATATTCTTAAAACCGACATTGATGTATATATATTAATTTTTTTTGAAAGTCAAGTAAATTTTATTAATAAAAGAACAGTACACGAGATAAACAACTAGCCAGGAGCTAGACAAAACACACAACAACACGCAACCGCATAAATAAGGCGCTCACACACACTAAAACTCGAAGCTATATAAGACAATCACGAGGGCAAAGGAGGTGACACGACTCAACAAATAAGCAATTCTATGTTTCTGAGTCCGATGACTCGCAAGAAGAACAACATGAACAACAACCAATATCCTCATCCGAGTCAATCATCACGTTCTCGATAAAGTATCTTTCGTGCCACCGAAAATTGTCTCGACGACGGTTACGTTTCATATTGTAGTGACCCGAACTTTTCCATGTTTATATATATTAATTGAGATTGATATTTACATGATTAAATGTTTCCAACATGTTAAGCAATCAAACTTGTTAAGACTTGATTAATTGAAATATGTTTCATATAGACAATTGACCACCCAAGTTGACCGGCGATTCATGAACGTTAAAACTTGTAAAAACGACATGACGATATATATATGGATATACATATGGTTAACATGATATTATGATAAGTAAGTATCTGCATAAGTATATTAACAATGAGCTATATACATATAAACAAGACTACTAACTTAAGGATTTCGAAACGAGACATATATGTAACGATTATTGTTGTAACGACATTTAAATGTATATATATCATATTAAGATATATAAATATATCATAATATCATGATAATATAATAATTTAAAATCTTATTAGATATAATAAACAATGGGTTAACAACATTAATTGAGATCGTTAACTTAAAGGTTTCAAAACAACACTTACATTAATTAAAATGTATATACATGTAGTGTATTTAGATGTATTAAAATCTTTTGGAAGACTTCAAGACATATATCAAAACACTCAAACTTAACGAAAATGGTTACAGTTACTTTCCCATTCTTTTCTTTCATCAAGAATTCTAGTCGTATTCTTACCCGTATTATACACAGCTTCAAAACGTACTTACTATGGGTATATACCAATAGGAACTAGCATGGATTCCACTCTTGATTATGTCATGTATGACTAATCAATTTTAACTTCTACCATGAGCTAGTCAACTAACTAGAACTCCTTTTAACCCCACTCACCACTCACCAATTACCACTCATCATTCACTCCATTTCACTTCCAATTCTCTTTCTAATTCTCTCTCAACACACACACACACACTATTATGAATGTATTTTTCCAGTAGTTAATCATCATCTTCATCAAAAATCACTTCAAGAATCAAGCTATAATCATCATAGGAAGAACACTTCAAGAACACTTCAAAAATCCCTTCAAGTTTACTAATTTACTTCCAAGCTTTCTAATCCATTCCAAGTAATCATCTAAGATCAAGAAACCTTTGTTATATACAGTAGGTTATCTTTCTTATTCAAAGTAATATTCATATTCAAACTTTGATTCAATTTCTATAACTATAAACTATCTTAATTCGAGTAAAAATCTTACTTGAACTTGTTTTTGTGTCATGATCCTACTTCAAGAACTTTCAAGCCATCCAAGATCCTTTGAAGCTAGATCATTTCTTGTCACTTCCAGTAGGTTTACCTACTAAACTTGAGGTAGTAATGATGTTCATAACATCATTCGATTCATATATATAAAACTATCTTATTCGAAGGTTTAAACTCGTAATCACTAGAACATAGTTTAGTTAATTCTAAACTTGTTCGCAAACAAAAGTTAATCCTTCTAACTTGACTTTTAAAATTAACTAAACACATGTTCTATATCTATATGATATGCTAACTTAATGATTTAAAACCTGGAAACACGAAAAACACCGTAAAACCAGATTTACGCCGTCGTAGTAACACCGCGGGTTGTTTTGGGTTAGTTAATTAAAAACTATGATAAACTTTGATTTAAAAGTTGTTATTCTGAGAAAATGATTTTTATTATGAACATGAAACTATATCCAAAAATTATGGTTAAACTCAAAGTGGAAGTATGTTTTCTAAAATGGTCATCTAGACGTCGTTCTTTCGACTGAAATGACTACCTTTACAAAAACGACTTGTAACTTATTTTTCCGACTATAAACCTAAACTTTTTCTATTTAGATTCATAAAATAGAGTTCAATATAAAATCATAGCAATTTGATTCACTCAAAACGGATTTAAAATGAAGAAGTTATGGGTAAAACAAGATTGGATAATTTTTCTCATTTTAGCTACGTGAAAATTGGTAACAAATCTATTCCAACCATAACTTAATCAACTTGTATTGCATATTATGTAATCTTGAGATACCATAGACACGTATACAATGTTTCGACCTATCATGTCGACACATCTATATATATTTCGGAACAACCATAGACACTCTATATGTGAATGTTGGAGTTAGCTATACAGGGTTGAGGTTGATTCCAAAATATATATAGTTTGAGTTGTGATCAATACTGAGATACGTATACACTGGGTCGTGGATTGATTCAAGATAATATTTATTGATTTATTTCTGTACATCTAACTGTGGATAACTAGTTGTAGGTTACTAACGAGGACAGCTGACTTAATAAACTTAAAACATCAAAATATATTAAAAGTGTTGTAAATATATTTTGAACATACTTTAATATATATGTATATATTGTTATAGGTTCGTGAATCAACAGTGGCCAAGTCTTACTTCTCGACGAAGTAAAAATCTGTGAAAGTGAGTTATAGTCCCACTTTTAAAATCTAATATTTTTGGGATGAGAATACATGCAGGTTTTATAAATGATTTACAAAATAGACACAAGTACGTGAAACTACATTCTATGGTTGAATTATCGAAATCGAATATGCCCCTTTTTATTAAGTCTGGTAATCTAAGAATTAGGGAACAGACACCCTAATTGACGCGAATCCTAAAGATAGATCTATTGGGCCTAACAAACCCCATCCAAAGTACCGGATGCTTTAGTACTTCGAAATTTATATCATATCCGAAGGGTGTCCCGGAATGATGAGGATATTCTTATATATGCATCTTGTTAATGTCGGTTACCAGGTGTTCACCATATGAATGATTTTTATCTCTATGTATGGGATGTGTATTGAAATATGAAATCTTGTGGTCTATTGTTACGATTTGGTATATATAGGTTAAACCTATAACTCACCAACATTTTTGTTGACGTTTAAAGCATGTTTATTTTCAGGTGAATATTAAGAGCTTCCGCTGTTGCATACTAAAATAAGGACGAGATTTGGAGTCCATGTTTGTATGATATTGTGTAAAAACTGCATTCAAGAAACTGATTTCGATGTAACATATTTGTATTGTAAACCATTATGTAATGGTCGTGTGTAAACAGGATATTTTAGATTATCATTATTTGATAATCTACATAAAGCTTTTTAAACCTTTATTTATGAAATAAAGGTTATGGTTTGTTTTAAAAATGAATGCAGTCTTTGAAAAACGTCTCATATAGAGGTCAAAACCTCGCAACGAAATCAATTAATATGGAACGTTTTTAATCAATGAGAACGGGACATTTCAGTTGGTATCCGAGTGTTGGTCTTAGAGAACCAGAATTTTGCATTAGTGTGTCTTATCGAGTTTGTTAGGATGCATTAGTGAGTCTGGACTTCGACCGTGTTTACTTGAAAAATGATTGCTTAACAAATTTTGTTGGAAACTATATATTTTTAACATGTGAATATTATGTGATATATTAATCTCTTAACGCGTTTGATATTATGTGATAGATGTCTACCTCTAGAACAAGTCCCATTGACTCACCTAATAATAATGAAGAGTCAAATGTAAATTGGAATGATTCGTGGACTGATTCACAAGTTCCCGAAGAGGAACCGGAAGAAGAGTCGGAACCGGAAGAAGAATCAGAACCGGAAGAGGAGGAACCGGATGAAGAAATAGAACCGGTGGGGGAAATAATAAAACGGTTAAGTAAAAGAAAATCCTCAACCAACCGACCAAGGTTAATTATGGTCAATGGTGTTTCCGCCAAGGAAGCAAAATATTGGGAGGATTACCAATTCTCCGATGAATCGGATTCCGACGAGAATTCCGATGATGTTATAGAAATTACCCCAACTGAATTTAAAAAGGCAAAAGAAAATAATAAGGGAAAGGGCATAAAAATAGAGAAATTAAATTCCAACCCCGATGAACTTTATATGTATCGTCAACCCCCGAAGTCTTTAAGTTGTAACAATGACCCGGGAACCTCTAAACCACCAGGTTTTTCTAAACCAATGTGGAAAATTACGGCTCGTATTAGGGGAACATCATATATCCCTAGAAACTTGGCAAAACGAACCAAAACCGAAGAAGAAGAAACAAGCGAGTCAGAATAAGATAGTTGTATTCGTGTGGTGTAATATATGTAATATAGTGTGCTTATGCTTTATGATATATGTAAAAATTGCTTGTATTAATAAGTATTTTTTTTATGAATCTAACTCTTGTCTATTTTACAGTATAAAAACACAAAATGGATAGACAACCCAATATTTTAAGAGACCTACCCGGAGACATGATTGATGAAATCTTGTATAGAGTCGGTCAGAATTCTTCGGCACAACTATTTAAGGCGAGATCAGTTTGTAAGACATTCGAAGAACGTTCCAAGAATGCCTTGGTTTATAAAAGGCTTTCGTTCGAAAGATGGGGGATATCACATTGGGAAATCCATAAGTTACGATGTGTTTACTGTAGTGACCTGAACTTTTCCATGTTTATATATATTAATTGAGATTGATGTTTACATGATTAAATGTTTCCAACATGTTAAGCAATCAAATTTGTTAAGACTTGATTAATTGAAATAGGTTTCATATAGACAATTGACCACCCAAGTTGACCGGTGATTCACGAACGTTAAAACTTGTAAAAAAACTATATGATGACATATATATGGTTAATATATAGTTAACATGATATTATGATAAGTAAACATATCATTAATTATATTAACAATGAACTACATATGTAAAAACAAGACTACTAACTTAATGATTTTGAAACGAGACATATATGTAACGTTTATCGTTGTAACGACATTTAATGTATATATATCATATTAAGAGATATTCGTACATCATAATATCATGATAATATAATAATTTAAAATCTCTTTTGATATTATAAACATTGGGTTAACAACATTTAACAAGATCGTTAACCTAAAGGTTTCAAAACAACACTTACATGTAACGACTAACGATGACTTAACGACTCAGTTAAAATGTATATACATGTAGTGTTTTAATATGTATTTATACACTTTTGAAAGACTTCAATACACTTATCAAAATACTTCTACTTAACAAAAATGCTTACAATTACATTCTCGTTCAGTTTCATCAACAATTCTACTCGTATGCACCCGTATTCGTACTCGTACAATACACAGCTTTTAGATGTATGTACTATTGGTATATACACTCCAATGATCAGCTCTTAGCAGCCCATGTGAGTCACCTAACACATGTGGGAACCATCATTTGGCAACTAGCATGAAATATCTAATAAGATTACAAAAATATGAGTAATCATTCATGACTTATTTACATGAAAACAAAATTACATATCCTTTATATCTAATCCATACACCAACGACCAAAAACACCTACAAACACTTTCATTCTTCAATTTTCTTCATCTAATTGAACTCTCTCAAGTTCTATCTTCAAGTTCTAAGTGTTCTTCATAAATTCCAAAAGTTCTAGTTTCATAAAATCAAGAATACTTTCAAGTTTGCTAGCTCACTTCCAATCTTGTAAGGTGATCATCCAACCTCAAGAAATCTTTGTTTCTTACAGTAGGTTATCATTCTAATACAAGGTAATAATCATATTCAAACTTTGGTTCAATTTCTATAACTATAACAATCTTATTTCAAGTGATGATCTTACTTGAACTTGTTTTCGTGTCATGATTTTGCTTCAAGAACTTTGAGCCATCCAAGGATCCATTGAAGCTAGATCCATTTTTCTCTTTTCCAGTAGGTTCATCCAAGGAACTTAAGGTAGTAATGATGTTCATAACATCATTCGATTCATACATATAAAGCTATCTTATTCGAAGGTTTAAACTTGTAATCACTAGAACATAGTTTAGTTAATTCTAAACTTGTTCGCAAACAAAAGTTAATCCTTCTAACTTGACTTTTAAAATCAACTAAACACATGTTCTATATCTATATGATATGCTAACTTAATGATTTAAAACCTGGAAACACGAAAAACACCGTAAAACCGGATTTACGCCGTCGTAGTAACACCGCGGGCTGTTTTGGGTTAGTTAATTAAAAACTATGATAAACTTTGATTTAAAAGTTGTTATTCTGAGAAAATGATTTTTATTATGAACATGAAACTATATCCAAAAATTATGGTTAAACTCAAAGTGGAAGTATGTTTTCTAAAATGGTCATCTAGACGTCGTTCTTTCGACTGAAATGACTACCTTTACAAAAATGACTTGTAACTTATTTTTCCGACTAGAAACCTATATTTTTTTTGTTTAGATTCATAAAATAGAGTTCAATATGAAACCATAGCAATTTGATTCACTCAAAACGGATTTAAAATGAAGAAGTTATGGGTAAAACAAGATTGGATAATTTTTCTCATTTTAGCTACGTGAAAATTGGTAACAAATCTATTCCAACCATAACTTAATCAACTTGTATTATATATTATGTAATCTTGAGATACCATAGACACGTATACAATGTTTCGACCTATCATGTCGACACATCTATATATATTTCGGAACAACCATAGACACTCTATATGTGAATGTTGGAGTTAGCTATACAGGGTTGAGGTTGATTCCAAAATATATATAGTTTGAGTTGTGATCAATACTGAGATACGTATACACTGGGTCGTGGATTGATTCAAGATAATATTTATCAATTTATTTCTGTACATCTAACTGTGGACAACTAGTTGTAGGTTACTAACGAGGACAGCTGACTTAATAAACTTAAAACATCAAAATATATTAAAAGTGTTGTAAATATATTTTGAACATACTTTGATATATATGTATATATTGTTATAGGTTCGTGAATCAACCAGTGGCCAAGTCTTACTTCCCGACGAAGTAAAAATCTGTGAAAGTGAGTTATAGTCCCACTTTTAAAATCTAATATTTTTGGGATGAGAATACATGCAGGTTTTATAAATGATTTACAAAATAGACACAAGTACGTGAAACTACATTCTATGGTTGAATTATCGAAATCGAATATGCCCCTTTTTATTAAGTCTGGTAATCTAAGAATTAGGGAACAGACACCCTAATTGACGCGAATCCTAAAGATAGATCTATTGGGCCTAACAAACCCCATCCAAAGTACCGGATGCTTTAGTACTTCGAAATTTATATCATATCCGAAGGGTGTCCCGGAATGATGGGGATATTCTTATATATGCATCTTGTTATTGTCGGTTACCAGGTGTTCACCATATGAATGATTCTTATCTCTATGTATGGGATGTGTATTGAAATATGAAATCTTGTGGTCTATTGTTACGATTTGATATATATAGGTTAAACCTATAACTCACCAACATTTTTGTTGAAGTTTTAAGCATGTTTATTCTCAGGTGATTATTAAGAGCTTCTGCTGTCGCATACTTAAATAAGGACAAGATTTGGAGTCCATGCTTGTATGATATTGTGTAAAAACTGCATTCAAGAAACTTATTTTGTTGTAACATATTTGTATTGTAAACCATTATGTAATGGTCGTGTGTAAACAGGATATTTTAGATTATCATTATTTGATAATCTACGTAAAGCTTTTTAAACCTTTATTGATGAAATAAAGGTTATGGTTTGTTTAAAAATGAATGCAGTCTTTGGAAAACGTCTCATATAGAGGTCAAAACCTCGCGACGAAATCAATTAATATGGAACGTTTTTAATCAATAAGAACGGGACATTTCAGTTGGTATCCGAGCGTTGGTCTTAGAGAACCAGAAAATTTGCATTAGTGTGTCTTATCGAGTTTGTTAGGATGCATTAGTGAGTCTGGACTTCGACCGTGTTTTCTTTAAAAATGATTGCTTAACATTTTTGTTGGAAACTATATATTTTTAACATATGAATATTATGTGATATATTAATCTCTTAACGTGTTTGATATTATGTGATAGATGTCTACCTCTAGAACAAGTCCCATTGACTCACCTAATAATAATGAAGAGTCAAATGTAAATTGGAATGATTTGTGGACTGATTCACAAGTTCCCGAAGAGGAACCGGAAGAAGAGTCGGAACCGGAAGAAGAATCGGAACCGGAAGAAGAATCGGAACCGGATGAAGAAATAGAACCGGTGGGGGAAATAATAAAACGGTTAAGTAAAAGAAAATCCTCAACCAACCGACCAAAGTTAATTATGGTCAATGGTGTTTCCGCCAAGGAAGCAAAATATTGGGAGGATTACCAATTCTCCGATGAATCGGATTCCGACGAGAATTCCGATGATGTTATAGAAATTACCCCAACTGAATTTAAAAAGGCAAAAGAAAATAATAAGGGAAAGGGCATAAAAATAGAGAAATCTAATTCCAACCCCGATGAACTTTATATGTATCGTCCACCCCCGAAGTCCTTAAGTTGTAACAATGACCCGGGAACCTCTAAACCACCAGGTTTTTCTAAACCAATGTGGACAACGACGGCTCGTATTAGGGGAACATCATATATCCCTAGAAACTTGGCAAAACGAACCAAAACCGAAGAAGAAGAAACGAGCGAGTCGGAATAAGATAGTTGTATTTGTGTGGTGTAATATATGGAATATAGTGTTCTTATGCTTTATGATATATGTAAAAATTGCTTGTATTAATAAGTATTTTTTTTATGAATCTAACTCTTGTCTATTTTACAGTTTAAAAACACAAAATGGATAGACAACCCAATATTTTAAGAGACCTACCCGGAGACATGATTGATGAAATCTTGTCTAGAGTCGGCCAGAATTCTTCGGCACAACTATTTAAGGCGAGATCAGTTTGTAAGACATTCGAAGAACGTTCCAAGAATGTCTTGGTTTATAAGAGACTTTCGTTTGAAAGATGGGGGATATCACATTGGGAAACCCATAAGTTACGATGTGTTTACTTTGACGCATATATTGCGGGGAACCCAAATGCTATTTTACGCAACGGGTTAAGAAATTATTTTGACTCAATATATCCGAATATTGGACTTCGTGATTTAGAAAAAGCGGCTAACATGCAACATAAAGAAGCATGTTATGCTTACGGATTAGTAATGTTCGCTTCTCACCAAAGTGAGAACAAGAACATCGGGCTACAACTATTAAACAAAACGTTTCCACAAGTGACGGAGTCGGTAATTGGGGTAAGAAATGAGGTTTTTAGATTATTACGGGACTGTTGGACATTACGTAACCCTCGTCCCTTTGATGACGTTACAACACGCTGTCTTATCAACGGCCATAACGGTTATGTTGCACAAGACCAAGGATGGGAAGTAGTCCTAGTAAAACCAGAATGCATGACTTGTTTCTGGACGTATGAATTACGTGTCTTTATTGCCTTTGCTGAACGACTTGTGTACTAGCTAGAATTGTCTTCACAACTATCTTGTATCAAAGTTATTGTGTGCTATATTTCATGCTTTATGTAAAATAAGCGGTATTGTAAGTTTGTAAAATATTGTATAAAAGTTTGAACGCGAAATATTATTATAATCAGTTTTTCATATAGAATTGTAGTAGTTGAATTGTATATTAGCTACTAAGTATGAACTTAACGGGTAGGTACTACCCGAATTTAAACTTATAAAACGCTAATATGAAGAAAAAGCTTTTATAAATGAGTTCATATTATGCTACGAAATACTATTAACTACTCTTAATATTCTGTATGATTAACTTGTTCCATTTAACTATTTTGAAGGAAATGGCACCGACTACTCGACACACCGTGAATATGAATGAAGAGGAATTCCGTACTTTTCTAGCTTCAAACATAGCCGCAGTACAGGCTGCGCTACATACCAACAATAACCTTGGATCTAGCAGTACAGGAAATCGTGTAGGATGCACCTACAAAGAATTCACTGCCTGCAAACCTTTGGAATTTGATGGAACCGAAGGACCGATCGGATTGAAACGGTGGACCGAGAAGGTTGAATCGGTGTTTGCCATAAGTAAGTGTACTGAAGAGGACAAAGTGAAGTACGCTACGCATACCTTCACAGGTTCTGCGTTAACATGGTGGAATACCTATCTAGAGCAAGTGGGACAAGATGATGCGTACGCACTACCGTGGTCAGCATTCAAGCACTTGATGAACGAGAAGTACCGTCCCAGAACCGAGGTCAATAAGCTCAAGACAGAACTTAGAGGGTTACGAACCCAAGGATTTGATATTACCACGTACGAAAGACGATTCACAGAATTGTACCTATTGTGTCCGGGAGCATTCGAAGATGAGGAAGAGAAGATCGACGCGTTTGTGAAAGGATTACCGGAAAGAATCCAAGAAGATATAAGTTCACACGAGCCCGCCTCCATACAACAGGCATGTAGAATGGCTCACAAACTAGTGAACCAGATTGAAGAAAGAATTAAAGAACAGACTGCTGAAGAGGCCAATGTGAAGCAAGTCAAAAGAAAGTGGGAGGAAAACGGTGATAAGAATCACCAATACAACAACAACAGCAATTACAACAATAATCGCAATAATTATCCCAACAATCGCAACATCAATCGCAACTACAACAAACGGCCCAACAACAACAACAACAACAACAACAACAGCAACTACAACAATCATCCCAATAACAATAATAACCGCAACAACAACAACAATCAGAAGCAACTATGCCAAAGGTGTGAAAAGAATCACTCGGGGTTCTGCACCAAATTTTGCAACAAGTGTAAAAGAAATGGTCATAGCGCGACGAAGTGTGAGGTCTACGGACCAGGGGTTAATAGAACGAAAGGAACAAATGGTGTCGGAACGAGTAATGGCGGAGCAAGTAGTGTCGGAGCAAGTTATGCCAATGTAGTTTGTTATAAATGTGGAAAACCAGGCCACATTATTAGAAATTGCCCGAACCAGGAGAACACGAATGGACAAGGCCGTGGAAGAGTTTTTAATATTAATGCGGTAGAGGCACAGGAAGACCCGGAGCTTGTTACGGGTACGTTTCTTATTGACAATAAATCTGCTTACGTTTTATTTGATTCGGGTGCGGATAGAAGCTATATGAGTAGAGATTTTTGTGCTAAATTAAGTTGTCCATTGACGCCTTTGGATAGTAAATTTTTACTCGAATTAGCAAATGGTAAATTAATTTCAGCAGATAATATATGTCGGAATCGAGAAATTAAACTGGTTAGCGAAACATTTAAGATTGATTTGATACCAGTAGAGTTAGGGAGTTTTGATGTGATAATCGGTATGGACTGGTTGAAAGAAGTGAAAGCGGAGATCGTTTGTTACAAAAATGCAATTCGCATTATACGAGAAAAAGGAAAACCCTTAATGGTGTACGGAGAAAAGGGCAACACGAAGCTACATCTTATTAGTAATTTGAAGGCACAAAAACTAATAAGAAAAGGTTGCTATGCTGTTCTAGCACACGTCGAGAAAGTACAAACTGAAGAAAAGAGCATCAATGATGTTCCCATTGCAAAAGAATTTCCCGATGTATTTCCGAAAGAATTACCGGGATTACCCCCACATCGATCCGTTGAATTTCAAATAGATCTTGTACCAGGAGCTGCACCAATAGCTCGTGCTCCTTACAGACTCGCACCCAGCGAGATGAAAGAACTGCAAAGCCAATTACAAGAACTTTTAGAGCGTGGTTTCATTCGACCAAGCACATCACCGTGGGGAGCTCCTGTTTTGTTTGTCAAGAAGAAAGATGGTACATTCAGGTTGTGTATCGACTACCGAGAGTTGAACAAACTTACCATCAAGAACCGCTACCCACTACCGAGAATCGACGACTTATTTGATCAACTACAAGGCTCGTCTGTTTATTCAAAGATTGACTTACGTTCCGGGTATCATCAAATGCGGGTGAAAGAAGATGATATTCCAAAGACTGCTTTCAGAACACGTTACGGTCATTACGAGTTTATGGTCATGCCGTTTGGTTTAACTAATGCACCAGCTGTGTTCATGGACCTTATGAACCGAGTGTGTGGACCATACCTTGACAAGTTTGTCATTGTTTTCATTGATGACATACTTATTTACTCAAAGAATGACCAAGAACACGGTGAACATTTGAGAAAGGTGTTAGAAGTATTGAGGAAGGAAGAATTGTACGCTAAGTTTTCAAAGTGTGCATTTTGGTTGGAAGAAGTTCAATTCCTCGGTCACATAGTGAACAAAGAAGGTATTAAGGTGGATCCGGCAAAGATAGAAACTGTTGAAAAGTGGGAAACCCCGAAAACTCCGAAACACATACGCCAGTTTTTAGGACTAGCTGGTTACTACAGAAGGTTCATCCAAGACTTTTCCAGAATAGCAAAACCCTTGACTGCATTAACGCATAAAGGGAAGAAATTTGAATGGAATGATGAACAAGAGAAAGCGTTTCAGTTATTGAAGAAAAAGCTAACTACGGCACCTATATTGTCATTGCCTGAAGGGAATGATGATTTTGTGATTTATTGTGACGCATCAAAGCAAGGTCTCGGTTGTGTATTAATGCAACGAACGAAGGTGATTGCTTATGCGTCTAGACAATTGAAGATTCACGAACAAAATTATACGACGCATGATTTGGAATTAGGCGCGGTTGTTTTTGCATTAAAGACTTGGAGGCACTACTTATATGGGGTCAAAAGTATTATATATACCGACCACAAAAGTCTTCAACACATATTTAATCAGAAACAACTGAATATGAGGCAGCGTAGGTGGATTGAATTATTGAATGATTACGATTTTGAGATTCGTTACCACCCGGGGAAGGCAAATGTGGTAGCCGATGCCTTGAGCAGGAAGGATAGAGAACCCATTCGAGTAAAATCTATGAATATAATGATTCATAATAACATTACTACTCAAATAAAGGAGGCGCAACAAGGAGTTTTAAAAGAGGGAAATTTAAAGGATGAAATACCCAAAGGATCGGAGAAGCATCTTAATATTCGGGAAGACGGAACCCGGTATAGGGCTGAAAGGATTTGGGTACCAAAATTTGGAGATATGAGAGAAATGGTACTTAGAGAAGCTCATAGAACCAGATACTCAATACATCCTGGAACGGGGAAGATGTACAAGGATCTCAAGAAACATTTTTGGTGGCCGGGTATGAAAGCCGATGTTGCTAAATACGTAGGAGAATGTTTGACGTGTTCTAAGGTCAAAGCTGAGCATCAGAAACCATCAGGTCTACTTCAACAACCCGAAATCCCGGAATGGAAATGGGAAAACATTACCATGGATTTCATCACTAAATTGCCAAGGACTGCAAGTGGTTTTGATACTATTTGGGTAATAGTTGATCGTCTCACCAAATCAGCACACTTCCTACCAATAAGAGAAGATGACAAGATGGAGAAGTTAGCACGACTGTATTTGAAGGAAGTCATCTCCAGACATGGAATACCAATCTCTATTATCTCTGATAGGGATGGCAGATTTATTTCAAGATTCTGGCAGACATTACAGCAAGCATTAGGAACTCGTCTAGACATGAGTACTGCCTATCATCCACAAACTGATGGGCAGAGCGAAAGGACGATACAAACGCTTGAAGACATGCTACGAGCATGTGTTATTGATTTCGGAAACAGTTGGGATCGACATCTACCGTTAGCAGAATTTTCCTACAACAACAGCTACCATTCAAGCATTGAGATGGCGCCGTTTGAAGCACTTTATGGTAGAAAGTGCAGGTCTCCGATTTGTTGGAGTGAGGTGGGGGATAGACAGATTACGGGTCCGGAGATTATACAAGAAACTACCGAGAAGATCATCCAAATTCAACAACGGTTGAAAACCGCCCAAAGTCGACAAAAGAGCTACGCTGACATTAAAAGAAAAGATATAGAATTTGAAATTGGAGAGATGGTCATGCTTAAAGTTTCACCTTGGAAAGGCGTTGTTCGATTTGGTAAACGAGGGAAATTAAATCCAAGGTATATTGGACCATTCAAGATTATTGATCGTGTCGGACCAGTAGCTTACCGACTTGAGTTACCTCAACAACTCGCGGCTGTACATAACACTTTCCATGTCTCGAATTTGAAGAAATGTTTTGCTAAAAAAGATCTCACTATTCCGTTAGATGAAATCCAAATCAACGAAAAACTCCAATTCATCGAAGAACCCGTCGAAATAATGGATCGTGAGGTTAAAAGACTTAAGCAAAACAAGATACCAATTGTTAAGGTTCGATGGAATGCTCGTAGAGGACCCGAGTTCACCTGGGAGCGTGAAGATCAGATGAAGAAGAAATACCCGCATCTATTTCCAGAAGATTCGTCAACACCTTCAACAGCTTAAAATTTCGGGACGAAATTTATTTAACGGGTAGGTACTGTAGTGACCTGAACTTTTCCATGTTTATATATATTAATTGAGATTGATGTTTACATGATTAAATGTTTCCAACATGTTAAGCAATCAAATTTGTTAAGACTTGATTAATTGAAATAGGTTTCATATAGACAATTGACCACCCAAGTTGACCGGTGATTCACGAACGTTAAAACTTGTAAAAAAACTATATGATGACATATATATGGTTAATATATAGTTAACATGATATTATGATAAGTAAACATATCATTAATTATATTAACAATGAACTACATATGTAAAAACAAGACTACTAACTTAATGATTTTGAAACGAGACATATATGTAACGTTTATCGTTGTAACGACATTTAATGTATATATATCATATTAAGAGATATTCGTACATCATAATATCATGATAATATAATAATTTAAAATCTCTTTTGATATTATAAACATTGGGTTAACAACATTTAACAAGATCGTTAACCTAAAGGTTTCAAAACAACACTTACATGTAACGACTAACGATGACTTAACGACTCAGTTAAAATGTATATACATGTAGTGTTTTAATATGTATTTATACACTTTTGAAAGACTTCAATACACTTATCAAAATACTTCTACTTAACAAAAATGCTTACAATTACATTCTCGTTCAGTTTCATCAACAATTCTACTCGTATGCACCCGTATTCGTACTCGTACAATACACAGCTTTTAGATGTATGTACTATTGGTATATACACTCCAATGATCAGCTCTTAGCAGCCCATGTGAGTCACCTAACACATGTGGGAACCATCATTTGGCAACTAGCATGAAATATCTAATAAGATTACAAAAATATGAGTAATCATTCATGACTTATTTACATGAAAACAAAATTACATATCCTTTATATCTAATCCATACACCAACGACCAAAAACACCTACAAACACTTTCATTCTTCAATTTTCTTCATCTAATTGAACTCTCTCAAGTTCTATCTTCAAGTTCTAAGTGTTCTTCATAAATTCCAAAAGTTCTAGTTTCATAAAATCAAGAATACTTTCAAGTTTGCTAGCTCACTTCCAATCTTGTAAGGTGATCATCCAACCTCAAGAAATCTTTGTTTCTTACAGTAGGTTATCATTCTAATACAAGGTAATAATCATATTCAAACTTTGGTTCAATTTCTATAACTATAACAATCTTATTTCAAGTGATGATCTTACTTGAACTTGTTTTCGTGTCATGATTTTGCTTCAAGAACTTTGAGCCATCCAAGGATCCATTGAAGCTAGATCCATTTTTCTCTTTTCCAGTAGGTTCATCCAAGGAACTTAAGGTAGTAATGATGTTCATAACATCATTCGATTCATACATATAAAGCTATCTTATTCGAAGGTTTAAACTTGTAATCACTAGAACATAGTTTAGTTAATTCTAAACTTGTTCGCAAACAAAAGTTAATCCTTCTAACTTGACTTTTAAAATCAACTAAACACATGTTCTATATCTATATGATATGCTAACTTAATGATTTAAAACCTGGAAACACGAAAAACACCGTAAAACCGGATTTACGCCGTCGTAGTAACACCGCGGGCTGTTTTGGGTTAGTTAATTAAAAACTATGATAAACTTTGATTTAAAAGTTGTTATTCTGAGAAAATGATTTTTATTATGAACATGAAACTATATCCAAAAATTATGGTTAAACTCAAAGTGGAAGTATGTTTTCTAAAATGGTCATCTAGACGTCGTTCTTTCGACTGAAATGACTACCTTTACAAAAATGACTTGTAACTTATTTTTCCGACTAGAAACCTATATTTTTTTTGTTTAGATTCATAAAATAGAGTTCAATATGAAACCATAGCAATTTGATTCACTCAAAACGGATTTAAAATGAAGAAGTTATGGGTAAAACAAGATTGGATAATTTTTCTCATTTTAGCTACGTGAAAATTGGTAACAAATCTATTCCAACCATAACTTAATCAACTTGTATTATATATTATGTAATCTTGAGATACCATAGACACGTATACAATGTTTCGACCTATCATGTCGACACATCTATATATATTTCGGAACAACCATAGACACTCTATATGTGAATGTTGGAGTTAGCTATACAGGGTTGAGGTTGATTCCAAAATATATATAGTTTGAGTTGTGATCAATACTGAGATACGTATACACTGGGTCGTGGATTGATTCAAGATAATATTTATCAATTTATTTCTGTACATCTAACTGTGGACAACTAGTTGTAGGTTACTAACGAGGACAGCTGACTTAATAAACTTAAAACATCAAAATATATTAAAAGTGTTGTAAATATATTTTGAACATACTTTGATATATATGTATATATTGTTATAGGTTCGTGAATCAACCAGTGGCCAAGTCTTACTTCCCGACGAAGTAAAAATCTGTGAAAGTGAGTTATAGTCCCACTTTTAAAATCTAATATTTTTGGGATGAGAATACATGCAGGTTTTATAAATGATTTACAAAATAGACACAAGTACGTGAAACTACATTCTATGGTTGAATTATCGAAATCGAATATGCCCCTTTTTATTAAGTCTGGTAATCTAAGAATTAGGGAACAGACACCCTAATTGACGCGAATCCTAAAGATAGATCTATTGGGCCTAACAAACCCCATCCAAAGTACCGGATGCTTTAGTACTTCGAAATTTATATCATATCCGAAGGGTGTCCCGGAATGATGGGGATATTCTTATATATGCATCTTGTTATTGTCGGTTACCAGGTGTTCACCATATGAATGATTCTTATCTCTATGTATGGGATGTGTATTGAAATATGAAATCTTGTGGTCTATTGTTACGATTTGATATATATAGGTTAAACCTATAACTCACCAACATTTTTGTTGAAGTTTTAAGCATGTTTATTCTCAGGTGATTATTAAGAGCTTCTGCTGTCGCATACTTAAATAAGGACAAGATTTGGAGTCCATGCTTGTATGATATTGTGTAAAAACTGCATTCAAGAAACTTATTTTGTTGTAACATATTTGTATTGTAAACCATTATGTAATGGTCGTGTGTAAACAGGATATTTTAGATTATCATTATTTGATAATCTACGTAAAGCTTTTTAAACCTTTATTGATGAAATAAAGGTTATGGTTTGTTTAAAAATGAATGCAGTCTTTGGAAAACGTCTCATATAGAGGTCAAAACCTCGCGACGAAATCAATTAATATGGAACGTTTTTAATCAATAAGAACGGGACATTTCATTTACTTTGACGCATATATTGCGGGGAACCCAAATGCTATTTTACGCAATGGGTTAAGAAATTATTTTGACTCAATATATCCGAATATTGGACTTCGTGATTTAGAAAAAGCGGCTAACATGCAACATAAAGAAGCATGTTATGCTTACGGATTAGTAATGTTCGCTTCTCACCAAAGTGAGAACAAGAACATCGGGCTACAACTATTAAACAAAACGTTCCCACAAGTGACGGAGTCGGTAATTGGGGTAAGAAATGAGGTTTTTAGATTGTTACGGGACTATTGGACATTACGTAACCCTCGTCCCTTTGACGACGTTACAACACGCTGTCTTATCAACGGCCATAACGGTTATGTTCCACAAGACCAAGGATGGGAAGTAGTCCTAGTAAAACCAGAATGCATGACTTGTTTCTGGACGTATGAATTACGTGTCTTTATTGCCTTTGCTGAACGACTTGTGTACTAGCTAGAATTATCTTCACAACTATCTTGTATCAAAGTTATTGTGTGCTATATTTCATGCTTTATGTAAAATAAGCGGTATTGTAAGTTTGTAAAATATTGTATAAAAGTTTGAACGCGAAATATTATTATAATCAGTTTTTCATATAGAATTGTAGTAGTTGAATTGTATATTAGCTACTAAGTATGAACTTAACGGGTAGGTACTACCCGAATTTAAACTTATAAAACTCTAATATGAAGAAAAAGCTTTTATAAATGAGTTCATATTATGCTACGAAATACTATTAACTACTCTTAATATTCTGTATGATTAACTTGTTCCATTTAACTATTTTGAAGGAAATGGCACCGACTACTCGACACACCGTGAATATGAATGAAGAGGAATTCCGTACTTTTCTAGCTTCAAACATAGCCGCAGTACAGGCTGCGCTACATACCAACAATAACCTTGGATCTAGCAGTACAGGAAATCGTGTAGGATGCACCTACAAAGAATTCACTGCCTGCAAACCTTTGGAATTTGATGGAACCGAAGGACCGATCGGATTGAAACGGTGGACCGAGAAGGTCGAATCGGTGTTTGCCATAAGTAAGTGTACTGAAGAGGACAAAGTAAAGTACGCTACGCATACCTTCACAGGTTCTGCGTTAACATGGTGGAATACCTATCTAGAGCAAGTGGGACAAGACGATGCGTACGCACTACCGTGGTCAGCATTCAAGCACTTGATGAACGAGAAGTACCGTCCCAGAACCGAGGTCAATAAGCTCAAGATAGAACTTAGAGGGTTACGAACCCAAGGATTTGATATTACCACGTACGAAAGACGATTCACAGAATTGTGCCTATTGTGTCCGGGAGCATTCGAAGATGAAGAAGAGAAGATCGACGCGTTTGTGAAAGGATTACCGGAAAGAATCCAAGAAGATATAAGTTCACACGAGCCCGCCTCCATACAACAGGCATGTAGAATGGCTCACAAACTAGTAAACCAGATTGAAGAAAGAATTAAAGAACAGACTGCTGAAGAGGCCAATGTGAAGCAAGTCAAAAGAAAGTGGGAGGAAAACGGTGATAAGAATCACCAATACAACAACAACAGCAATTACAACAATAATCGCAACAATTATCCCAACAATCGCAACATCAATCGCAACTAAAACAAACAGCCCAACAACAACAACAACAACAACAACAACAACAACAACAACAACAACAACAACAACAACAACAACAACAGCAACTACAACAATCATCCTAACAACAATAATAACCGCAACAACAACAATCAGAAGCAGCTATGCCAAAGGTGTGAAAAGTATCACTCGGGGTTCTGCACCAAATTTTGCAACAAGTATAAAAGAAATGGTCATAGCACGGCGAAGTGTGAGGTCTACGGACTAGGGGTTAATAGAACGAAAGGAACAAATGGTGTCGGAACAAGTAATGGCGGAGCAAGTAGTGTCGGAGAAAGTTATGCCAATGTAGTTTGTTATAAATGTGGAAAATCGGGCCACATTATTAGAAATTGCCCGAACCAGGAGAACATGAATGGACAAGGCCGCGGAAGAGTTTTCAATATTAATGCGGCAGAGGCACAGGAAGACCCGGAGCTTGTTACGGGTATGTTTCTTATTGACAATAAATCTGCTTACGTTTTATTTGATTCGGGTGCGGATAGAAGCTATATGAGTAGAGATTTTTGTGCTAAATTAAGTTGTCCATTGACGCCTTTGGATAGTAAATTTTTGCTCGAATTAGCAAATGGTAAATTAATTTCAGCAGATAATATATGTCGGAATCGAGAAATTAAACTGGTTAGCGAAACATTTAAGATTGATTTGATACCAGTAGAGTTAGGGAGTTTTGATGTGATAATCGGTATGGACTGGTTGAAAGAAGTGAAAGCAGAGATCGTTTGTTACAAAAATGCAATTCGCATTATACGAGAAAAAGGAAAACCCTTAATGATGTACGGAGAAAAGGGCAACACGAAGCTACATCTTATTAGTAATTTGAAGGCACAAAAACTAATAAGAAAAGGTTGCTATGCTGTTCTAGCACACGTCGAGAAAGTACAAACTGAAGAAAAGAGCATCAATGATGTTTCCATTGCAAAAGAATTTCCCCATGTATTTTTGAAAGAATTACCGGGATTAACCCCACATCGATCCGTTGAATTTCAAATAGATCTTGTACCAGGAGCTGCACCAATAGCTCGTGCTCCTTACAGACTCGCACCCAGCGAGATGAAAGAACTGCAAAGCCAATTACAAGAACTTTTAGAGCATGGTTTCATTCGACCAAGCACATCACCGTGGGGAGCTCCTGTTTTGTTTGTCAAGAAGAAAGATGGTACATTCAGGTTGTGTATCGACTACCGAGAGTTGAACAAACTTACCATCAAGAACCGCTACCCACTACCGAGAATCGACGACTTATTTGATCAACTACAAGGCTCGTCTGTTTATTCAAAGATTGACTTACGTTCCGGGTATTATCAAATGCGGGTGAAAGAAGATGATATTCCAAAGACTGCTTTCAGAACACGTTACGGTCATTACGAGTTTATGGTCATGCCGTTTGGTTTAACTAATGCACCAGCTGTGTTCATGGACCTTATGAACCGAGTGTGTGGACCATACCTTGACAAGTTTGTCATTGTTTTCATTGATGACATACTTATTTACTCAAAGAATGACCAAGAACACGGTGAACATTTGAGAAAGGTGTTAGAAGTGTTGAGGAAGGAAGAATTGTACGCTAAGTTTTCAAAGTGTGCATTTTGGTCGGAAGAAGTTCAATTCCTCGGTCACATAGTGAACAAAAAAGGTATTAAGGTGGATCCGGCAAAGATAGAAACTGTTGAAAAGTGGGAAACCCCGAAAACTCCGAAACACATACGCCAGTTTTTAGGACTAGCTGGTTACTACAGAAGGTTCATCCAAGACTTTTCCAGAATAGCAAAACCCTTGACTGCATTAACGCATAAAGAGAAGAAATTTGAATGGAATGATGAACAAGAGAAAGTGTTTCAGTTATTGAAGAAAAAGCTAACTACGGCACCTATATTGTCATTGCCTGAAGGGAATGATGATTTTGTGATTTATTGTGACGCATCAAAGCAAGGTCTCGGTTGTGTATTAATGCAACGAACGAAGGTGATTGCTTATGCGTCTAGACAATTGAAGATTCACGAACAAAATTATACGACGCATGATTTGGAATTAGGCGCGGTTGTCTTTGCATTAAAGACTTCGAGGCACTACTTATATGGGGTCAAAAGTATTATATATACCGACCACAAAAGTCTTCAACACATATTTAATCAGAAACAACTGAATATGAGGAAGCGTAGGTGGATTGAATTGTTGAATGATTACGACTTTGAGATTCGTTACCACCCGGGAAAGGCAAATGTGGTAGCCGATGCCTTGAGCAGGAAGGACAGAGAACCCATTCGAGTAAAATCTATGAATATAATGATTCATAATAACCTTACTACTCAAATAAAGGAGGCGCAACAAGGAGTTTTAAAAAAGGGAAATTTAAAGGATGAAATACCCAAAGGATCGCAGAAGCATCTTAATATTCGGGAAGACGAAACTCGGTATAGGGCTGAAAGGATTTGGGTACCAAAATTTGGAGATATGAGAGAAATGGTACTTAGAGAAGCTCATAAAACCAGATACTCAATACATCCTGGAACGGGGAAGATGTACAAGGATCTCAAGAAACATTTTTGGTGGCCGGGTTTGAAAGCCGATGTTGCTAAATATGTAGGAGAATGTTTGACGTGTTCTAAGGTCAAAACTGAGCATCAGAAACCATCAGGTCTACTTCAACAACCCGAAATCCCAGAATGGAAATGGGAAAACATTACCATGGATTTCATCACTAAATTTCCAAGGACTGCAAGTGGTTTTGATACTATTTGGGTAATAGTTGATCGTCTCACCAAATCAGCACACTTCCTGCCAATAAGAGAAGATGACAAGATGGAGAAGTTAGCACGACTGTATTTGAAGGAAATCGTCTCCAGACATGGAATACCAATCTCTATTATCTCTGATAGGGATGGCAGATTTATTTCAAGATTCTGGCAGACATTACAGCAAGCATTAGGAACTCGTCTAGACATGAGTACTGCCTATCATCCACAAACTGATGGGCAGAGCGAAAGGACGATACAAACGCTTGAAGACATGCTACGAGCATGTGTTATTGATTTCAGAAATAGTTGGGATCGACATCTACCGTTAGCAGAATTTTCCTACAACAACAGCTACCATTCAAGCATTGAGATGGCGCCGTTTGAAGCACTTTATGGTAGAAAGTGCAGGTCTCCGATTTGTTGGAGTGAAGTGGGGGATAGACAGATTACGGGTCCGGAGATTATACAAGAAACTACCGAGAAGATCATCCAAATTCAACAACGGTTGAAAACCGCCCAAATTCGACAAAAGAGCTACGCTGACATTAAAAGAAAAGATATAGAATTTGAAATTGGAGAGATGGTCATGCTTAAAGTTGCACCTTGGAAAGGCGTTGTTCGATTTGGTAAACGAGGGAAATAAAATCCAAGGTATATTGGACCATTCAAGATTATTGATCGTGTCGGACCAGTAGCTTACCGACTTGAGTTACCTCAACAACTCGCGGCTGTACATAACACTTTCCACGTCTCGAATTTGAAGAAATGTTTTGCTAAAGAAGATCTCACTATTCCGTTAGATGAAATCCAAATCAACGAAAAACTCCAATTCATCGAAGAACCCGTCGAAATAATGGATCGTGAGGTTAAAAGACTTAAGCAAAACAAGATACCAATTGTTAAGGTTCGATGGAATGCTCGTAGAGGACCCGAGTTCACCTGGGAGCATGAAGATCAGATGAAGAAGAAATACCCGCATCTATTTCCAGAAGATCGTCAACACCTTCAACAGCTTAAAATTTCGAGACGAAATTTATTTAACGGGTAGGTACTGTAGTGACCCGAACTTTTCCATGTTTATATATATTAATTGAGATTGATATTTACATGATTAAATGTTTCCAACATGTTAAGCAATCAAACTTGTTAAGACTTGATTAATTGAAATATGTTTCATATAGACAATTGACCACCCAAGTTGACCGGCGATTCACGAACGTTAAAACTTGTAAAAACGACATGAAGATATATATATGGATATACATATGGTTAACATGAGATTATGATAAGTAAGTATCTGCATAAGTATATTAACAATGAGTTATATACATATAAACAAGACTACTAGCTTAAGGATTTCGAAACGAGACATATATGTAACGATTATCGTTGTAACGACATTTAAATGTATATATATCATATTAAGATATATAAATATATCATAATATCATGATAATATAATAATTTAACATCTCATTAGATATAATAAACAATGGGTTAACAACATTAATTGAGATCGTTAACTTAAAGGTTTCAAAACAACACTTACATGTAACGACTAACGATGACTTAACGACTCAGTTAAAATGTATATACATGTAGTGTATTTAGATGTATTAAAATACTTTTGGAAGACTTCAAGACATATATCAAAACACACATACTTAACGAAAATGGTTACAGTTACTTTCCCATTCTTTTCTTTCATCAAGAATTCTAGTCGTATTCTTACCCGTATTATACACAGCTTCAAAACGTACTTACTATAGGTATATACCAATAGGAACTAGCATGGATTCCACTCTTGATTATGTCATGTATGACTAATCAATTTTAACTTCTACCATGAGCTAGTCAACTAACTAGAACTCCTTTTAACCCCACTCACCACTCACCAATTACCACTCATCATTCACTCCATTTCACTTCCAATTCTCTTTCTAATTCTCTCTCAACACACACACACTATTATGAACGTATTTTTCCAGTAGTTAATCATCATCTTCATCAAAAATCACTTCAAGAATCAAGCTATAATCATCATAGGAAGAACACTTCAAGAACACTTCAAAAATCCCTTCAAGTTTACTAATTTACTTCCAAGCTTTCTAATCCATTCCAAGTAATCATCTAAGATCAAGAAACCTTTGTTATATATAGTAGGTTATCTTTCTTATTCAAGGTAATATTCATATTCAAACTTTGATTCAATTTCTATAACTATAAACTATCTTAATTCGAGTAAAAATCATACTTGAACTTGTTTTTGTGTCACGATCCTACTTCAATAACTTTCAAGCCATCCAAGATCCTTTGAAGCTAGATCATTTCTTGTCACTTCCAGTAGGTTTACCTACTAAACTTGAGGTAGTAATGATGTTCATAACAATATTCGATTCATATATATAAAACTATCTTATTCGAAGGTTTAAACTCGTAATCACTAGAACATAGTTTAGTTAATTCTAAACTTGTTCGCAAACAAAAGTTAATCCTTCTAACTTGACTTTTAAAATTAACTAAACACATGTTCTATATCTATATGATATGCTAACTTAATGATTTAAAACCTGGAAACACGAAAAACACCGTAAAACCAGATTTACGCCGTCGTAGTAACACCGCGGGCTGTTTTGGGTTAGTTAATTAAAAACTATGATAAAATTTGATTTAAAAGTTGTTATTCTGAGAAAATTATTTTTATTATGAACATGAAACTATATCCAAAAATTATGGTTAAACTCAAAGTGGAAGTATGTTTTCTAAAATGGTCATCTAGACGTCGTTCTTTCGACTGAAATGACTACCTTTACAAAAACGACTTGTAACTTATTATTCCGACCATAAACCTATACTTTTTCTGTTTAGATTCAAAAAATAGAGTTCAATATGAAACCATAGCAATTTGATTCACTCAAAACGGATTTAAAATGAAGAAGTTATGGGTAAAACAAGATTGGATAATTTTTCTCATTTTAGCTACGTGAAAATTGGTAACAAATCTATTCCAACCATAACTTAATCAACTTATATTGTATATTATGTAATCTTGAGATACCATAGACACGTATACAATGTTTCGACCTATCATGTCGACACATCTATATATATTTCGGAACAACCATAGACACTCTATATGTGAATGTTGGAGTTAGCTATACAGGGTTGAGGTTGATTCCAAAATATACATAGTTTGAGTTGTGATCAATACTGAGATACGTATACACTGGGTTGTGGATTGATTCAAGATAATATTTATCGATTTATTTCTGTACATCTAACTGTGGACAACTAGTTGTAGGTTACTAACGAGGACAGCTGACTTAATAAACTTAAAACATCATAATATATTAAAAGTGTTGTAAATATATTTTGAACATACTTTAATATATATGTATATATTGTTATAGGTTCGTGAATCAACAGTGGCCAAGTCTTACTTCTCGACGAAGTAAAAATCTGTGAAAGTGAGTTATAGTCCCACTTTTAAAATCTAATATTTTTGGGATGAGAATACATGCAGGTTTTATAAATGATTTACAAAATAGACACAAGTACGTGAAACTACATTCTATGGTTGAATTATCGAAATCGAATATGTCCCTTTTTATTAAGTCTGGTAATCTAAGAATTAGGGAACAGACACCCTAATTGACACGAATCCTAAAGATAGATCTATTGGGCCTAACAAACCACATCCAAAGTACCGGATGCTTTAGTACTTCGAAATTTATATCATATCCGAAGGGTGTCCCGGAATGATGGGGATATTCTTATATATGCATCTTGTTAATGTCGGTTACCAGGTGTTCACCATATGAATGATTTTTATCTCTATGTATGGGATGTGTATTGAAATATGAAATCTTGTGGTCTATTGTTACGATTTGATATATATAGGTTAAACCTATAACTCACCAACATTTTTGTTGACGTTTAAAGCATGTTTATTCTCAGGTGAATATTAAGAGCTTCCGCTGTTGCATACTAAAATAAGGACAAGATTTGGAGTCCATGTTTGTATGATATTGTGTAAAAACTGCATTCAAGAAACTGATTTCGATGTAACATATTTGTATTGTAAACCATTATGTAATGGTCGTGTGTAAACAGGATATTTTAGATTATCATTATTTGATAATCTACGTAAAGCTTTTTAAACCTTTATTTATGAAATAAAGGTTATGGTTTGTTTTAAAAATGAATACAGTCTTTGAAAAACGTCTCATATAGAGGTCAAATCCTCGCAATGAAATCAATTAATATGGAACGTTTTTAATCAATAAGAACGGGACATTTCACATATTATACCTACCCCACACATGTTTAATAAATCGACTTTTGATCAACGGGGGAACTTTTTTCTTTTTAACACGAAAACGAGCAACCGTGGTAAATGCTAGCGAATCAATTTTTTCCGGGATAGGGTCACCCACGTCTCTTTCATCTGAGCCCATGTCCAGCCCATTTGGGGCCTGATAGGCAATATCCACACCAAATTTATCTGGCCCAATAGGATTTTCTGGCCCAAAATGGTTTTGGGGATCTGTTGAGTGGGGAAATGCGCAAAGGTGTTCACGCGTGCTTTTACTTCCCTCGATACCTGTTCTACCCACATAGGAATTTGCATTAGAGCACCTCAACGATTGGGATTTTTTGGGCGACGGTTCACTATTCAATTTGTATTCTGGGGTGAAAATCGAGGCTGAGAAACAATCGGCCGGTGGAGGATCAATGCAATCGTCAGATTCATCTGGTATGAACTCACCATCTTCTACCTCCTCATCATCATCTATGACCTTATCAACTACCGTCGCAGATTCATCATCAACAACCTCATCCTCTTAGCCATTATGATTGTCAGCCTGTAATTCTGTCTTATCATCTTCACAATGTTCACCGAATTTAGGCGAAGCATTAAATACACCAGATGGGTCTGGGTTCGAAGGAGGCAATTCATCTTCCACCTCACCCATATTAGGACCCTTGACAGGCTCAAATTGGATCCCCACGTTAACATCTTCAATACGAGTCTTATTAATTTTGACCAATGACCACGAAATCAGATCCTTGTTGAAATGAAAAACAAGGTTATGATTGCTCACCGATTCTGGAAGGTCGAATTCGATCCATTTGCCATCAATTTTTATCTCGATATGATTTGTATTATTAGCCCCAACTGAATTAACAAAGGGTTTACCTTCCTAACTAATTGGATGTGATGGTTTAGCCGGTACACGACTCCAAGGGGCGTGTGGAAATTCTTTATAATCATCGATGTTTAGATTGGGAGCATGACCAAAACCATTGGCATTCAGGTTGGGAACACTTCCTTTATTCTGAACATTTCTGGAATTGTCTCTCTCGATTGCTTTGTAGGCACGAATCCATCTTCCGTTGATATGGATGTTGTTTAGACTTTTCGTGAAAGAATCGATGTCGGAAACGCCATCAAATCGAACGTACCTGAAGCATTGGCCACTCGACAACCTCTTTCGAGCAAAGTACATGTCCTTGAGATCCCCATAAACCTTGAATACTCTCCGACAATCATCACGAGACCACGACTCCGGGAAATTGAAAATCAAAAATGAAGTAACACGACAATCACTCCACTTTGTACACGAAAAGCCATTTGGCTTCGACATTTGGGTTACATCATCTTCGACCAGAGGTCTGGCCGGAGGAGATGAAGGGTTGATCGGAAATGAGGAAAAATGAACGGAAAATGTGACGACCCGGAAATTTCCGACCAAATTGAAACTTAATCTTTATTTCATTTTGACATGATAAGAAAAGTTTGTTAGATTGAGTCTCAAAAATTTTGAACTGTTTTCATGAATTCATTTACCCTTCGACTATTCCTGACGATTCACGAACAATTGCTTGTAAATAAAAATGTGTATTCTTTTTTTATATATATAATTAATAAATTGAAAAATAATTTAAAATAATATACGATTTAACTGTTATGACAAATTATGTAAAATAATATACTAAGTAATGAAATAATTATTTTATTATATGAATATTACTTGTAAATATATAATGAGTATATTCATTCATGTAATAAAATTTGTTATTTGAAATGTATATATATACACATATAGTATATAGAAAATGAATGATCTCGGGCCTAATTAGTAAACGTCAGTAACACTCGGTTGACATCTCGCTAATGTTCATATAGATCTAATACAAAATTATGAAGATTTAAAATGAAAGTTGAAATCGTAAATTGATTACGAAGATTTTAGTTTTGATAGAAATATTTTATTCTTTTTAGTTTAAATTATAATACTCCATACATATTATTTGGAACTAAAAATAGATATTAGATGCACCCTTTTGTTCAGGTTTCAAACATTTAATGACCAAAATAAATAAATATATTTAAGCTAAAAATTTGGGATTTTTCGGAACACTTTTATATTTTAACTGTTTAGCAATGGACACGATATAATATCCTAATAAAACTATCGGTAGAGTTTATTACTGATCCACACGTTTCATTATGATATCTATTATTATCTTATTATTTATATTATTTTATACAAACACTTTCATTTTTGTTATTAAAAATTGAGAATGAATGATATAAAGGTGATGCATGCTTCGTTTTCAAAACCTTCTTTACAGGTTGTATTCTTTTTACTGGAATTGATTGGCATAAAGTGAAAATTAATAATGTATTATTACATTTCTATTGGTCACATTTATAACTGCATATATATCTTGGTCGATTAGAATGAATTCTCATGCACACTACCTTCTTGTTTATATCACTGCTCGACAAACACTACCCATTTGTACTGTTTCTATTTCAAGATCAACCGAGAGCCATCCTTCATCACCACAACCCAACTATCACCTTTGTTGTTTTCACCACCGATAATTACCCAAAACCGCCATCACCTCTCTCTCTTATCTCTCTCTAAAATTCTCCTTCTTCATGACCTTCATCACAACCATCACCTTAAATCCACTAAACCACCATTTTCCTCCACCTTCTTCTTCGTAAACCCATACGCGCCATCAATAGCTACTGCAAAGTTTCTGAATCGTTTCTATTTGAACCGATCATCCAAACACAACACATCGAGCACCACCACATCTGCAACTTCTATTTATTTTTTTTCTTTTGAAAAACGAAGTCTGTAAAACCCTAAACTATTGTAGTTCAATGTCGATATTGTTGATCAAATACCACCCAACATCTCCACGACAACCAACACCACTTATCCTTATGTATATGTTATTGTTTAATAAAGTTATTATCCAAAAACCACAACTACTGCCTTTACTTTTGTTTTCTGTTTGAAGTTAGAGCAAAACCCAAAACAATTCTTTCGATTACTTACTAAAGTTGTTTTCCTGTTCCTGCTAGTTACAACCGTAAACCACATCACCATTAACACACCAAAATGCTACTTGTTATTGCTACTTTAGTGTTTCTGTTTCCTTCGAACATCATCCATAACACCACCTTGTTTGCTTGTTTCGGTGCTAACGTATTGATCACCATCACCAAGTTGTTATTTATTGTTGCTATTCGCTGTTACTATTCTGCTTGCTATTATCAACGATCAAGACAAGATGAACCACTATGAATTGCTACTACTAAATGTGATCGACCCAACCCAAAAACCACCATAGAAGTCGGCTACTAAGGTGTCTGTTATGATCCGAGTAAAATGGCTGCCGCCTCCTGTCGTATTCAATATAAAATAAACCCACGATTACTGTTTCTATTCCAGTTACAACCATCGCGAAATCAACCTAAGACTCCATCCTTGTATACTGTTACCGCTGCTACTAGTTCCCTGTTTATATTCTCATTTTACAACGAAGATGATGATATGAGATTGGTAATGGCGATTATTATAATGGTGATGTGCAATAATGATGATGAAGGTGGAAGGCTGATAAGTACAGCCACGATATTTTTTTTATTTAAAACTCCTACTGCCATTCGAATTGGAACCAAACCAAATTATTTCATGGATCACACCTTGTTGGGTCATTTATCAACTAAACTTGGGCCCTTTTAAATTCCTAAATCGGACTTATAAGCAGGTTAGGCCAAGATCTAACCTATGTTTCTTGTTGGGCTACTACAACAGCCTCCTGTTTACTTTCTACCGAAGCCTACTTCCCACTTGTTGGGCCAAAATGACGTGATATTAACTGATGACAAAAGTCGATTAGTTTAGGGATGAAGAAGATTAGACGAAATAAGATATATAGTTTACAATTCAGATTTAAAAACAGAAAAGCATAAGTAGAGTAATGGTTTGGTGGTGTGTTTCTTGAACGAGAGGTCGCGGGTTCGAGCCTTGTTTGAGGCATTTTTTTTAGGAAAAAGCTTTTAAAGGTAGTCCTCTATTATTATTATTATTATTATTATTATTATTATTATTATTATTATTATTATTATTATTATTATTATTATTATTATTATTATTATTATTATTATTATTATTATTATTATTATTATTAATATTATTGTTATTATCTTATTATTATTATTATTATTATTATTATTATTATTATTATTATTATTATTATTATTATTATTATTATTATTATTATTATTATTATTATTGTTGTTGTTGTTGTTGTTGTTGTTGTTGTTGTTGTTGTTGTTATTATCATTAATATCATTATTATTATTAAAATAAGTATTATTAGTATTAATATCATTATTATTATCATTATTAGAAAAATTATTATTTTTATAGTTATTATAGATATTATTATTACTACCATTATTATTACCATTTTTATTATTAAAAATATTAAAATTATCATTTTTATTATTGTTATCACTTTTATTATTATTATCATTATTAAAATTTTTTTAATTATTTTTATAGTTATTGTAGTTATTATTATTACTACTATTATTATTATTATTATTATTATTATTATTATTATTATTATTATTATTATCATTTTTATCAAAATTTATATTATTATTAAAATTATCATTTAGATTATTAGTAGTATCAATTTATTATTATTATCATAAAAAGATACAAATTGTTATTTATTATTATTGATATTATTTTACCAAATAAATACCTATATCAATATTACATATTACATATACATTATATATTAAACCTAATAACATTATTTACATAAATATTTACATATAACAAATTTTTGATTTAACAATATAATACTAATTATATAGATACATATGTATTAGTATGACTATATGTGAAAGGACCGCTACTAATCCATCCGGACGAAGTCCTTAACATTTGGTCCCATTGCGATGATCGACTCCAAGTAATGTCCTTAAAATGAGCAAATGTACAGCGGAAGACTTAATTCGTACCTGAGAATAACATGCTTTAAAACGTCAACATAAATTTGGTGAGATATAGGTTTGATGCTAGCAGCGTTATAACTATGGACCACAAGATTTCATATATTTAAACATAATACACTCGCAAGTGTATGTAAAAGTAGTTGAGCACTTGGTAACTATACTTAACATTTAAATCATCGCAGCATATTCTTAAATAATTGCTACACCGTACCAAGTGTAGTATATAGAAACGAAGTACTGTGCAACCGTTGAAAACTGGTCGTCCAGCCCGGTTGGGGTTGTCAGGCCCGATAGATCTATCAACAGGATTCGCGTTTACATTCCTCATGTAAATATTAGCTACCAAGTATAAAGAAATATGCCATGGTACAACTCAACATAGAATTTTTTTTTATCACTTGTGTCCATAACGTAAATCATAAAATGCATGTATTCTCATCCCAAAATATTTAGAGTTTAAAAGGGACTATATACTCACCTAATGTATTTTGTAGTAAAAATACATATAACATCATTGATCAAGTATAGGGTTGGCCTCGGATTCACGAACCTATATCATTTATATATATTAACACACATATACTCGTAATTGAACTAATTTATATATCATTAGTGATATACTTGTTATCTTAATATATTATATATTTTGATAATAATTTAATTAAATGTATTTATTTTATATACTTTTAAATAACCGATTAATATTTATTATAAGAATATAGTTTTTGTTAAATATAATAATATTAATGTTAAAGTAATAATAATAATGATAATGAAAATAATAATAATAATAATAATAATTCTAATAGTAACAATAATGATAGTTTTTATGATAATAGAATGAAAATTTTAGTAAAAATAATAATTATAATAATAATAATAATAACGAAAATTTTAAAATGATAATATTTATAAGTTAATAATAATAAATAAGTAACTACCTTAATGAAGTAATCCTTAAAAAAAATGCCCAAGTCCGGGTTTGAACCCGCGACGTCCCGCTAACCCGATAACATCCTTAATCATCTGTTCGTGTACATTGTCCTTGCGTATCATACTCATAATAATCATTATTAATCTTATTACCTAATCATCCTAATCGATCATCACCATATAACGTCTTAATCGTGACCCTCGACATAATATCATCATCATTCAAACTTACATCATCATCAATATTATCGTTCACGTATCATAATTATTCTTATCATTAACATATCATCATTTTAACAACCTCATTCATCATCCTCATAACTTATTGTCTTGATTATCATTATAACCATAATCATAATTATAATCTTAATCATGATCATAATCATCAAACTTATTCGTTTAACATTGTTTTCACATCAATTCAAGTTATCGTGACCAAACACATAGCATCTTTTTCATCAATTCACATATATGAATTTAACAACACCCTCGTACATCACTTTTATCACATCTCTTTTATCATCTTCGGACTCGTTTCAGCTCAACAATCAAACAAAAACTGGGTCACAGTCCAATAACTAAACTGAGTTCTCGGCCCAACATGGAATCCAAGTTCATGGCCCAAGATTCTAAATAACCCACGGCCCAAAAGAAAAGGAAGTGGGATCCCATGGAAAAAAATATATGTGAAGTCCAACAGCCCAATCATCTTCATTAATCAAATAGGGAATTCGGTTTCTTATGCTTATATATAATTAATAAACGCCAAAAATAATAGATGTGGTGTAAAAGTATATGTCGGCCATGATGTTCAAACTAGTCCCACCATTCTTTAATAAAACGCATGTAGTAATAATTCTACAATCAAATTGGCAAGATTTTCAATTGTGACCTTTCCTTATGCTAGTTGTCGAGTAAAAACAGATTCAGGAGATAGCAGGAGAAATTACGGAGAAGAAAATAAAAAGTGAACGATAGAATAGTGGTTCACAATGGTTTATCATGGTGGTTTGAGTGTTTTGTAGTTTATGGCTGTAAAGGAACCGTAATAGTAGCAGTAGACAAGAGCATGGTAGCGAAAATAACGAAGGTAGTGACATCGGACATGGTGGTTTGTTTAGTGGTGTTTGTACAGTAACTTGTCACGAGAACTTCAAGTGAATGGGGGTGATTTACTGTAAGTGGGTGTTTGTATATGGAGCTTGTAAGTGGGTGTTTGTATATGGAGCTTGTAAGTGGGTGTTTGTATATGGAGCTCGATGGTGGTGTGTAAGTTGTGGTGATTCTTCGGTTACAAGAATTTAAGGGAAAGAGAGATAGAGATGGAGATAGTGGTTCATGATATCAAAACAGACATGGTCATATGGCAACGATTTTAGTAGTTTTAAAGGTGGTGGAGTTGACGGTGGATATATACTCACATGTATGTATAAAGAAGGAGACGGTGTGCTTGTGTTGGTGTTGTCATCGAACAAGAATCAGGAAGCAGGAAACGGTGGTTGTATTATTTGAACAAGAGAGAAAGTGATGGGATGGTGGTTATGGAGATAGAAAGGGTGGTGATCAAAGTGGGTTTGATGATGGTAGATTCTAATGAAAATGATGATGAATCTAAGATGGTTGATAGTTGAAGCCGTAAAGGAAGAGTTCAAGGAAAGTGATGGATGGTGGTCTTCAATGAGTATGGGGGATTTAAAGATGGTAATGGTGTTATCAGAGAAGAGGAAGTATAGATATAAATGAAAGTGGGATGATGAAACATATATGTATATATAATATATTAATGAGAGATGAGAGATGGCTAGATTCGTTCCATGTATAAACATACAAACACAGAAATAAATTTTCAATCATCCAATTCATTTACAGCTAAGAAAAGAAAAGATTGATGTAATTTGTAGTAGGATAGTGAAAGACAAAAGATCACGGGCAAAGAAAAATAAAGATACTGAGATAAGTATATAACCAATTGCATCTTTATCATACTTTTATATTTATATATATATGTATGCACATTTATTTATAATTAATGGTTCGTGAATCGTCGAGCACAGTCAAAGGGTAACTGGTTATCCGAATATAGATTTCAAACTTTCTAGACTCAACATTACAGATTTTGCTTATCGTGTCGGAAACATATAAGGATTAAGGTTTAAATTTGGTCGGAAATTTCCGGGTCATTACAGTACCCACCCGTTAAAGAAATTTCGTCCCCGAAATTTGATCGATATCGTCTTGACTAACAATAAAATGTTTTTATGATGAATATGAATTGATAACTAGAGTTTTATCACCATTTAGTAATAGTGATAAAACAATTCGATTATGTGAAGCGTACGAGTGAAGCTGTCACAAGAGATTGAGATAGAGATTTAACTTTTGACGTAGTCACAGTAAAATTCCGGAATTTAAGGAATTTAAAAGAAAATCTTGGAAATCTAAAAGATTTGATTCTTCGGCGAATAAGGAAATTATGATCTTCTTTGATTCAATGCAATAATCTGTTTCGATTTCTTTGTCAGATATATTACTATAAATCCAACCCTTCACTTCCTTATTTCCATATCTCACATCTTCTATTCTTTCTCCCTCAATTCATACCTTAAGTATTCTTTAAAATGCCCCATCCCGTTCTGATCCTTTATATACTCTTAATTTTCATATCTGTCATTCTTCTCTTTCATCTACCACCGGAAGAATCTATTTACTTCTACTATACCCTTGGGTTTATAGTGTTTTTAATTCTCCCGTGTCTCTATATTGCTATCTGCATCGATATACACGGTTTGTAATTTCGGGATTATTATTGAGCTTTATATTCTTCATTATTTTTCCGAGCTTTATGCTTTCGTTTTCTCTTCCCGACTTTGAGTCAAGCGAGTAATGGTCCGGAATTCGTAGGTATGAAATTCAAAATGAACATAGCTAATGCTCTAAGAAAGAAATGGTAATGGAATGATTTTGATTTTTCAAATTACCAGAATATCCTGGAAAAGACCGAATCATCAAGAAATATTTTCTTGATATGTTTAAAGATTAAATAGGATGTAAGAGTCGTGTAACATGTCACATGATGATGGTACTGTGAATCATCACATCCCATTAGAAACTCAACATGACTTACTGTAAAATAATGACGTTGATCAAGTGTCATTATATTATACTAGCTCATGCTTCAGTTCCCAACACTACTTCAAAACATTCATATTTTAAATTCGGAGGTTTCAGAATTTAGAAACTAACACAGTTTCTTTTATGTTGTAACGCAGATATTACGGAGAGATACATGATCTCAGATAAGAATAGTTGTGAAAATATCTCCAGAAATATGGAGAATATGTATAACGGAAGATATGAAGATATCTTATAATATCTAAGATAAGATGATGATAAAGAATATCATCTGGAAAGGTTTAGAATAAGGAGTAGGGTTCTTACCAACGGTTTCAGCAGGTACAGAATTATTTGGATTCTTTGAAGTCAAACTTATTCTTTGTGATTTGTTCACGGTTTCCTTCATAGTTTCGCATAATCCACTTTTTGGTGCTAAATTTTCTATTGGGTGTTCCCAACACTTCCTTCTTTATCATCCACTTTTGACCATTAAGATCATCTACAACATGCTGCTTCGTCAGCATTTTCAAAGTTAACGGATCTGGGTAATCGGTTATCAAATTGAGGTGATTTCAGGAGAATTGTGTTTTTAGATGATTAAACGCTGATGGTAATATGGTGGAATATGAAAGGTTCCTCGGTAACGATGAGGAAAGCCAATCGTATATATCAGAATTATAATAAGACTTTATTCGAATGAAAGGTCAAAGTTGTTCTGCTGGAGCTGTGACAAAATTGGCTACTTTAAAAAGGAATCGTAAGGTTATTTTGGGTAATAATAACGCCAAATGAGCTAGCACAGATATGTGCTAAACGTTTACTCAGTTTCCAAGTATTTTTCAGGTGCATAACTATATGCATCATTCTTTTCTTCCGTAGATGAAGTACGTGAAATGTCCCGTTCTTATTGATTAAAAACGTTCCATATTAATTGATTTCGTTGCGAGGTTTTGACCTCTATATGAGACGTTTTTCAAAGACTGCATTCATTTTTAAAACAAACCATAACCTTTATTTCATAGATAAAGGTTTTAAAAAGCTTTACGTAGATTATCAAATAATGATAATCTAAAATATCCTGTTTACACACGACCATTACATAATGGTTTACAATACAAATATGTTACAACAAAATAAGTTTCTTGAATGCAGTTTTTACACAATATCATACAAGCATGGACTCCAAATATCGTCCTTATTTAAGTATGCGACAGCGGAAGCTCTTAATAATCACCTGAGAATAAACATGCTTAAAACGTCAACAAAAATGTTGGTGAGTTATAGGTTTAACCTATATATATCAAATCATAATAATAGACCACAAGATTTCATATTTCAATACACATCCCATACATAGAGATAATAATCATTCATATGGTGAACACCTGGTAACCAACATTAACAAGATGCATATATAAGAATATCCCCAACATTCCGGGACACCCTTCGGATATGATATAAATTTCGAAGTACTAAAGCATCCGGTACTTTGGATGGGGTTTGTTAGGCCCAATAGATCTATCTTTAGGATTCGCGTCAATTAGGGTGTCTGTTCCCTAATTCTTAGATTACCAGACTTAATAAAAAGGGGCATATTCGATTTCGATAATTCAACCATAGAATGTAGTTTCACGTACTTGTGTCTATTTTGTAAATCATTTATAAAACCTGCATGTATTCTCATCAAAAAAATATTAGATTTTAAAAGTGGGACTATAACTCACTTTCACAGATTTTTACTTCGTCGGGAAGTAAGACTTGGCCACTGGTTGATTCACGAACCTATAATAATATATACATATATATCAAAGTATGTTCAAAATATATTTACAACATTTTTAATATATTTTGATGTTTTAAGTTTATTAAGTCAGATGTCCTCGTTAGTAACCTACAACTAGTTGTCCACAGTTAGATGTACAGAAATAAATTGATAAATATTATCTTGAATCAATCCACGACCCAGTGTATACGTATCTCAGTATTGATCACAACTCAAACTATATATATTTTGGAATCAACCTCAACCCTGTATAGCTAACTCCAACATTCACATATAGAGTGTCTATGGTTGTTCTGAAATATATATAGATGTGTCGACATGATAGGTCGAAACATTGTATACGTGTCTATGGTATCTCAAGATTACATAATATACAATACAAGTTGATTACGTTATGGTTGGAATAGATTTGTTACCAATTTTCACGTAGCTAAAATGAGAAAAATTATCCAATCTTGTTTTACCCATAACTTCTTCTTTTTAAATCCGTTTTGAGTGAATCAAATTGCTATGGTTTCATATTGAACTCTATTTTATGAATCTAAACATAAAAGGTATAGGTTTATAGTCGGAAAAATAAGTTACAAGTCGTTTTTGTAAAGGTAGTCATTTCAGTCGAAAGAACGACGTCTAGATGACCATTTTAGAAAACATACTTCCACTTTGAGTTTAACCATAATTTTTGGATATAGTTTCATGTTCATAATAAAAATCATTTTCTCAGAATAACAACTTTTAAATCAAAGTTTATCATAGTTTTTAATTAACTAACCCAAAACAGCCCGCGGTGTTACTACGACGGCGTAAATCCGATTTTACGGTGTTTTTCGTGTTTCCAGGTTTTAAATCATTAAGTTAGCATATCATATAGATATAGAACATGTGTTTAGTTGATTTTAAAAGTCAAGTTAGAAGGATTAACTTTTGTATGCGAACAAGTTTAGAATTAACTAAACTATGTTCTAGTGATTACAAGTTTAAAACTTCGAATAAGATAGCTTTATATGTATGAATCGAATGTTGTTATGAACATCATTATTACCTTAAGTTCCTTGGATAAACCTACTGGAAAATAGAAAAATGGATCTAGCTTCAACGGATCCTTGGATGGCTCGAAGTTCTTGAAGCAGAATCATGACACGAAAACAAGTTCAAGTAAGATCATCACTTGAAATAAGATTGTTATAGTTATAGAAATTGAACCAAAGTTTGAATATGATTATTACCTTGTATTAGAATGATAACCTACTGTAAGAAACAAAGATTTCTTGAGGTTGGATGATCACCTTACAAGATTGGAAGTGAGCTAGCAAACTTGAAAGTATTCTTGATTTTATGTAACTAGAACTTGTAGAATATATGAAGAACACTTAAAACTTGAAGATAGAACTTGAGAGAGATCAATTAGGTGAAGAAAATTGAAGAATCAAAGTGTTTGTAGGTGTTTTTGGTCGTTGGTGTATGGATTAGATATAAAGGATATGTAATTTTGTTTTCATGTAAATAAGTCATGAATGATTACTCATATTTTTGTAATTTTATGAGATATTTCATGCTAGTTGCCAAATGATGGTTCCTACATGTGTTAGGTAACTCACATAGGCTGCTAAGAGCTGATCATTGGAGTGTATATACCAATAGTACATACATCTAAAAGCTGTGTATTGTACGAGTACGAATACGGGTGTATATGAGTAGAATTGTTGATGAAACTGAACGAGGATGTAATTGTAAGCATTTTTGTTAAGTAGAAGTATTTTGATAATTGTATTGAAGTCTTTCAAAAGTGTATAAATACATATTAAAACACTACATGTATATACATTTTAACTGAGTCGTTAAGTCATCGTTAGTCGTTACATGTAAGTGTTGTTTTGAAACCTTTAGGTTAACGATCTTGTTAAATGTTGTTAACCCAATGTTTATAATATCAAATGAGATTTTAAATTATTATATTATCATGATATTATCATGTATGAATATCTCTTAATATGATATAAATACATTAAATATCTTTACAACGATAATCGTTACATATATGTCTCGTTTAAAAATCATTAAGTTAGTAGTCTTGTTTTTACATATGTAGTTCATTGTTAATATACTTAATGATATGTTTACTTATCATAGTATCATGTTAACTATATATATATATATATATATATATATATATATATATATATATATATATATATATATATATAAATATATATATATATATATATATATATATATATATATATATATATATATATATATATATATCCATGTATATGTCATCATATAGTTTTTACAAGTTTTGACGTTCGTGAATCACCGGTCAACTTGGGTGGTCAATTGTCTATATGAAACATATTTCAATTAATCAAGTCATAACAAGTTTGATTGATTAACATGTTAGAAACATTTAATCATGTAAATATCAATCTTAATTAATATATATAAACATGGAAAAGTTCTGAAATGTCCCGTTCTTATTGATTAAAAACGTTCCATATTAATTGATTTCGTTGCGAGGTTTTGACCTCTATATGAGACGTTTTTCAAACACTGCATTCATTTTAAAACAAACCATAACCTTTATTTCATCAATAAAGGTTTAAAAAGCTTTACGTAGATTATCAAATAATGATAATCTAAAATATCCTGTTTACACACGACCATTACATAATGGTTTACAATACAAATATGTTACAACAAAATAAGTTTCTTGAATGCAGTTTTTACACAATATCATACAAGCATGGACTCCAAATCTCGTCCTTATTTAAGTATGCGACAGCGGAAGCTCTTAATAATCACCTGAGAATAAACATGCTTAAAACGTCAACAAAAATGTTGGTGAGTTATAGGTTTAACCTATATATATCAAATCATAATAATAGACCACAAGATTTCATATTTCAATACACATCCCATACATAGAGATAAAAATCATTCATATGGTGAACACCTGGTAACCGACAATAACAAGATGCATATATAAGAATATCCCCATCATTCCGGGACACCCTTCGGATATGATATAAATTTCGAAGTACTAAAGCATCCGGTACTTTGGATGGGGTTTGTTAGGCCCAATAGATCTATCTTTAGGATTCGCGTCAATTAGGGTGTCTGTTCCCTAATTCTTAGATTACCAGACTTAATAAAAAGGGGCATATTCGATTTCGATAATTCAACCATAGAATGTAGTTTCACGTACTTGTGTCTATTTTGTAAATCATTTATAAAACATGCATGTATTCTCATCCCAAAAATATTAGATTTTAAAAGTGGGACTATAACTCACTTTCACAGATTTTTACTTCGTTGGGAAGTAAGACTTGGCCACTGTTGATTCACGAACCTATAACAATATATACATATATATTAAAGTATGTTCAAAATATATTTACAACACTTTTAATATATTTTGATGTTTTAAGTTTATTAAGTCAGCTGTCCTCGTTAGTAACCTATAACTAGTTGTCCACAGTTAGATGTACAGAAATAAATCGATAAATATTATCTTGAATCAATCCACGACCCAGTGTATACGTATCTCAGTATTGATCACAACTCAAACTATATATATTTTGGAATCAACCTCAACCCTGTATAGCTAACTCCAACATTCACATATAGAGTGTCTATGGTTGTTCCGAAATATATATAGATGTGTCGACATGATAGGTCGAAACATTGTATACGTGTCTATGGTATCTCAAGATTACATAATATACAATACAAGTTGATTAAGTTATGGTTGGAATAGATTTGTTACCAATTTTCACGTAGCTAAAATGAGAAAAATTATCCAATCTTGTTTTACCCATAACTTCTTCATTTTAAATCCGTTTTGAGTGAATCAAATTGCTATGATTTCATATTGAACTCTATTTTATGAATCTAAACAGAAAAAGTATAGGTTTATAGTCGGAAAAATAAGTTACAAGTTGTTTTTGTAAAGGTAGTCATTTCAGTCGAAAGAACGACGTCTAGATGACCATTTTAGAAAACATACTTCCACTTTGAGTTTAACCATAATTTTTGGATATAGTTTCATGTTAATAATAAAAATCATTTTCTCAGAATAACAACTTTTAAATCAAAGTTTATCATAGTTTTTAATTAACTAACCCAAAACAGCCCGCGGTGTTACTACGACGGCGTAAATCCGGTTTTACGGTGTTTTTCGTGTTTCCAGGTTTTAAATCATTAAGTTAGCATATCATATAGATATAGAACATGTTTTTAGTTGATTTTAAAAGTCAAGTTAGAAGGATTAACTTTTGTTTGCGAACAAGTTTAGAATTAACTAAACTATGTTCTAGTGATTACAAGTTTAAACCTTCGAATAAGATAGCTTTATATGTATGAATCGAATGATGTTATGAACATCATTACTACCTTAATTTCCTTGGATAAACCTACTGGAAAAGAGAAAAATGGATCTAGCTTCAATGCATCCTTGGATGGCTCGAAGTTCTTGAAGCAGAATCATGACACGAAAACAAGTTCAAGTAAGATCATCACTTGAAATAAGATTGTTATAGTTATAGAAATTGAACCAAAGTTTGAATATGATTATTACCTTGTATTAGAATGATAACCTACTGTAAGAAACAAAGATTTCTTGAGGTTGGATGATCACCTTACAAGATTGGAAGTGAGCTAGCAAACTTGAAAGTATTCTTGATTTTATGAAACTAGAACTTTTGGAATTTATGAAGAACACTTAGAACTTGAAGATAGAACTTGAGAGAGATCAATTAGATGAAGAAAATTGAAGAATGAAAGTGTTTGTAGGTGTTTTTGGTCGTTGGTGTATGGATTAGATATAAAGGATATGTAATTTTGTTTTCATGTAAATAAGTCATGAATGATTACTCATATTTTTGTAATTTTATGAGATATTTCATGCTAGTTGCCAAATGATGGTTCCCACATGTGTTAGGTGACTCACATGGGCTGCTAAGAGCTGATCATTGGAGTGTATATACCAATAGTACATACATCTAAAAGCTGTGTATTGTACGAGTACGAATACGGGTGCATACGAGTAGAATTGTTGATGAAACTGAACGAGGATGTAATTGTAAGCATTTTTGTTAAGTAGAAGTATTTTGATAAGTGTATTGAAGTCTTTCAAAAGTGTATAAATACATATTAAAACACTACATGTATATACATTTTAACTGAGTCGTTAAGTCATCGTTAGTCGTTACATGTAAGTGTTGTTTTGAAACCTTTAGGTTAACGATCTTGTTAAATGTTGTTAACCCAATGTTTATAATATCAAATGAGATTTTAAATTATTATATTATCATGATATTATCATGTATGAATATCTCTTAATATGATATATATACATTAAATGTCTTTACAACGATAATCGTTACATATATGTCTCGTTTAAAAATCATTAAGTTAGTAGTCTTGTTTTTACATATGTAGTTCATTGTTAATATACTTTATGAAATGTTTTCTTATCATAGTATCATGTTAACTATATATATATATCCATATATATGTCATCATATAGTTTTTACAAGTTTTAACGTTCGTGAATCACCGATCAACTTGGGTGGTCAATTGTCTATATGAAACATATTTCAATTAATCAAGTCTTAACAAGTTTGATTGCTTAACATGTTGGAAACATTTAATCATATAAATATCAATCTCAGTTAATATATATAAACATGGAAAAGTTCGGGTCACTACAGTACCTACCCGTTAAATAAATTTCATCCCGAAATTTTAAGCTGTTGAAGGTGTTGACGAATCTTCTGGAAATAGATGCGGGTATTTCTTCTTCATCTGATCTTCACGCTCCCAGGTGAACTCGGGTCCTCTACGAGCATTCCATCGAACCTTAACAATTGGTATCTTGTTTTGCTTAAGTCTTTTAACCTCACGATCCATTATTTCGACGGGTTCTTCGATGAATTGAAGTTTTTCGTTGATTTGGATTTCATCTAACGGAATAGTGAGATCTTCTTTAGCAAAACATTTTTTCAAATTCGAGACGTGGAAAGTGTTATGTACAGCCGCGAGTTGTTGAGGTAATTCTAGTCGGTAAGCTACTGTTCCGACACGATCAATAATCTTGAATGGTCCAATATACCTTGGATTTAATTTCCCTCGTTTACCAAATCGAACAACGCCTTTCCAAGGTGCAACTTTAAGCATGACCATCTCTCCAATTTCAAATTCTATATCTTTTCTTTTAATGTCAGCGTAGCTCTTTTGTCGACTTTGGGCGGTTTTCAACCGTTGTTGAATTTGGATAATCTTCTCGGTAGTTTCTTGTATAATCTCCGGACCCGTAATCTGTCTATCCCCCACTTCACTCCAACAAATCGGAGACCTGCACTTTCTACCATAAAGTGCTTCAAACGGCGCCATCTCAATGCTTGAATGGTAGCTGTTGTTGTAGGAAAATTCTGCTAACGGTAGATGTCGATCCCAACTGTTTCCGAAATCAATAACACATGCTCGTAGCATGTATTCAAGCGTTTGTATCGTCCTTTCGCTCTGCCCATCAGTTTGTGGATGATAGGCAGTACTCATGTCTAGACGAGTTCCTAATGCTTGCTGTAATGTCTGCCAGAATCTTGAAATAAATCTGCCATCCCTATCAGAGATAATAGAGATTGGTATTCCATGTCTGGAGACGACTTCCTTCAAATACAGTCGTGCTAACTTCTCCATCTTGTCATCTTCTCTTATTGGTAGGAAGTGTGCTGATTTGGTGAGACGATCAACTATTACCCAAATAGTATCAAAACCACTTGCAGTCCTTGGCAATTTAGTGATGAAATCCATGGTAATGTTTTCCCATTTCCATTCCGGGATTTCGGGTTGTTGAAGTAGACCTGATGGTTTCTGATGCTCAGCTTTGACCTTAGAACACGTCAAACATTCTCCTACGTATTTAGCAACATCGGCTTTCATACCCGGCCACCAAAAATGTTTCTTGAGATCCTTGTACATCTTCCTCGTTCCAGGATGTATTGAGTATCTGGTTTTATGAGCTTCTCTAAGTACCATTTCTCTCATATCTCCAAATTTTGGTACCCAAATCCTTTCAGCCCTATACCGGGTTCCGTCTTCCCGAATATTAAGATGCTTCTCCGATCCTTTGGGTATTTCATCCTTTAAATTTCCCTCTTTTAAAACTCCTTGTTGCGCCTCCTTTATTTGAGTAGTAATGTTATTATGAATCATTATATTCATAGATTTTACTCGAATGGGTTCTCTGTCCTTCCTGCTCAAGGCATCGGCTACCACATTTGCCTTCCCCGGGTGGTAACGAATCTCAAAGTCGTAATCATTCAATAATTCAATCCACCTACGCTGCCTCATATTCAGTTGTTTCTGATTAAATATGTGTTGAAGACTTTTGTGGTCGGTATATATAATACTTTTGACCCCATATAAGTAGTGCCTCCAAGTCTTTAATGCAAAAACAACCGCGCCTAATTCCAAATCATGCGTCGTATAATTTTGTTCGTGAATCTTCAATTGTCTAGACGCATAAGCAATCACCTTCGTTCGTTGCATTAATACACAACCGAGACCTTGCTTTGATGCATCACAATAAATCACAAAATCATCATTCCCTTCAGGCAATGACAATATAGGTGCCGTAGTTAGCTTTTTCTTCAATAACTGAAACGCTTTCTCTTGTTCATCATTCCATTCAAATTTCTTCCTTTTATGCGTTAATGCAGTCAAGGGTTTTGCTATTCTGGAAAAGTCTTGGATGAACCTTCTGTAGTAACCAGCTAGTCCTAAAAACTGGTGTATGTGTTTCGGAGTTTTCGGGGTTTCCCACTTTTCAACAGTTTCTATCTTTGCCGGATCCACCTTAATACCTTCTTTGTTCACTATGTGACCGAGGAATTGAACTTCTTCCAACCAAAATGCACACTTTGAAAACTTAGCGTACAATTCTTCCTTCCTCAATACTTCTAACACCTTTCTCAAATGTTCACCGTGTTCTTGGTCATTCTTTGAGTAAATAAGTATGTCATCAATGAAAACAATGACAAACTTGTCAAGGTATGGTCCACAAACTCGGTTCATAAGGTCCATGAACACAGCTGGTGCATTAGTTAAACCAAACGGCATGACCATAAACTCGTAATGACCGTAACGTGTTCTGAAAGCAGTCTTTGGAATATCATCTTCTTTCACCCGCATTTGATGATACCCGGAACGTAAGTCAATCTTTGAATAAACAGACGAGCCTTGTAGTTGATCAAATAAGTCATCGATTCTCGGTAGTGGGTAGCGGTTCTTGATGGTAAGTTTGTTCAACTCTCGGTAGTCGATACACAACCTGAATGTACCATCTTTCTTCTTGACAAACAAAACAGGAGCTCCCCACGGTGATGTGCTTGGTCGAATGAAACCACGCTCTAAAAGTTCTTGTAATTGGCTTTGCAGTTCTTTCATCTCGCTGGGTGCGAGTCTGTAAGGAGCACGAGCTATTGGTGCAGCTCCTGGTACAAGATCTATTTGAAATTCAACGGATCGATGTGGGGGTAATCCCGGTAATTCTTTCGGAAATACATTGGGAAATTCTTTTGCAATGGGAACATCATTGATGCTCTTTTCTTCAGTTTGTACTTTCTCGACGTGTGCTAGAACAGCATAGCAACCTTTTCTTATTAGTTTTTGTGCCTTCAAATTACTAATAAGATGTAGCTTCGTGTTGCCCTTTTCTCCGTACACCATTAAGGGTTTTCCTTTTTCTCGTATAATGCGAATTGCATTTTTGTAACAAACGATCTCCGCTTTCACTTCTTTCAACCAGTCCATACCGATTATCACATCAAAACTCCCTAACTCTACTGGTATCAAATCAATCTTAAATGTTTCGCTAACCAGTTTAATTTCTCGATTCCGACATATATTATCTGCTGAAATTAATTTACCATTTGCTAATTCGAGTAAAAATTTACTATCCAAAGGCGTCAATGGACAAGTTAATTTAGCACAAAAATCTCTACTCATATAGGTTCTATCCGCACCCGAATCAAATAAAACGTAAGCAGATTTATTGTCAATAAGAAACGTACCCGTAACAAGCTCCGGGTCTTCCTGTGCCTCTACCGCATTAATATTGAAAACTCTTCCACGGCCTTGTCCATTCGTGTTCTCCTGGTTCGGGCAATTTCTAATAATGTGGCCTGGTTTTCCACATTTATAACAAACTACATTGGCATAACTTGCTCCGACACTACTTGCTCCGCCATTACTCGTTCCGACACCATTTGTTCCTTTCGTTCTATTAACCCCTGGTCCGTAGACCTCACACTTCGCCGCGCTATGACCATTTCTTTTACACTTGTTGCAAAATTTGGTGCAGAACCCCGAGTGATTCTTTTCACACCTTTGGCATAGCTGCTTCTGATTGTTGTTGTTGTTGCGGTTATTATTGTTGTTGGGATGATTGTTGTAGTTGCTGTTGTTGTTGTTGTTGTTGTTGGGCCGTTTGTTGTAGTTGCGATTGATGTTGCGATTGTTGGGATAATTGTTGCGATTATTGTTGTAATTGCTGTTGTTGTTGTATTGGTGATTCTTATCACCGTTTTCCTCCCACTTTCTTTTGACTTGCTTCACATTGGCCTCTTCAGCAGTCTGTTCTTTAATTCTTTCTTCAATCTGGTTCACTAGTTTGTGAGCCATTCTACATGCCTGTTGTATGGAGGCGGGCTCGTGTGAACTTATATCTTCTTGGATTCTTTCCGGTAATCCTTTCACAAACGCGTCGATCTTCTCTTCCTCATCTTCGAATGCTCCCGGACACAATAGGCACAATTCTGTGAATCGTCTTTCGTACGTGGTAATATCAAATCCTTGGGTTCGTAACCCTCTAAGTTCTGTCTTGAGCTTATTGACCTCGGTTCTGGGACGGTACTTCTCGTTCATCAAGTGCTTGAATGCTGACCACGGTAGTGCGTACGCATCATCTTGTCCCACTTGCTCTAGATAGGTATTCCACCATGTTAACGCAGAACCTGTGAAGGTATGCGTAGCGTACTTCACTTTGTCCTCTTCAGTACACTTACTTATGGCAAACACCGATTCAACCTTCTCGGTCCACCGTTTCAATCCGATCGGTCCTTCGGTTCCATCAAATTCCAAAGGTTTGCAGGCAGTGAATTCTTTGTAGGTGCATCCTACACGATTTCCTGTACTGCTAGATCCAAGGTTATTGTTGGTATGTAGCGCAGCCTGTACTGCGGCTATGTTTGAAGCTAGAAAAGTACGGAATTCCTCTTCATTCATATTCACGGTGTGTCGAGTAGTCGGTGCCATTTCCTTCAAAATAGTTAAATGGAACAAGTTAATCATACAGAATATTAAGAGTAGTTAACAGTATTTCGTAGCATAATATGAACTCATTTATAAAAGCTTTTTCTTCATATTAGCGTTTTATAAGTTTAAATTCGGGTAGTACCTACCCGTTAAGTTCATACTTAGTAGCTAATATACAATTCAACTACTACAATTCTATATGAAAAACTGATTATAATAATATTTCGCGTTCAAACTTTTATACAATATTTTACAAACTTACAATACCGCTTATTTTACATAAAGCATGAAATATAGCACACAATAACTTTGATACAAGATAGTTGTGAAGATAATTCTAGCTAGTACACAAGTCGTTCAGCAAAGGCAATAAAGACACGTAATTCATACGTCCAGAAACAAGTCATGCATTCTGGTTTTACTAGGACTACTTCCCATCCTTGGTCTTGTGCAACATAACCGTTATGGCCGTTGATAAGACAGCGTGTTGTAACGTCGTCAAAGGGACGAGGGTTACGTAATGTCCAACAGTCCCGTAACAATCTAAAAACCTCATTTCTTACCCCAATTACCGACTCCGTCACTTGTGGGAACGTTTTGTTTAATAGTTGTAGCCCGATGTTCTTGTTCTCACTTTGGTGAGAAGCGAACATTACTAATCCGTAAGCATAACATGCTTCTTTATGTTGCATGTTAGCCGCTTTTTCTAAATCACGAAGTCCAATATTCGGATATATTGAGTCAAAATAATTTCTTAACCCATTGCGTAAAATAGCATTTGGGTTCCCCGCAATATATGCGTCAAAGTAAACACATCGTAACTTATGGGTTTCCCAATGTGATATCCCCCATCTTTCAAACGAAAGTCTCTTATAAACCAAGACATTCTTGGAACGTTCTTCGAATGTCTTACAAACTGATCTCGCCTTAAATAGTTGTGCCGAGGAATTCTGACCGACTCTAGACAAGATTTCATCAGTCATGTCTCCGGGTAGGTCTCTTAAAATATTGGGTTGTCTATCCATTTTGCGTTTTTATACTGTAAAATAGACAAGAGTTAGATTCATAAAAAAAAATACTTATTAATACAAGCAATTTTTACATATATCATAAAGCATAAGCACACTACATTACATATATTACACCACATGAATACAACTATCTTATTCCGACTCGCTTGTTTCTTCTTCTTCGGTTTTGGTTCGTTTTGCCAAGTTTCTAGGGATATATGATTTTCCCCTAATACGAGCCGTCGTTATCCACATTGGTTTAGAAAAACCTGGTGGTTTAGAGGTTCCCGGGTCATTGTTACAACTTAAGGACTTCGGGGGTTGACGATACATATAAAGTTCATCGGGGTTGGAATTAGATTTCTCTACTTTTATGCCCTTTCCCTTATTATTTTCTTTTGCCTTTTTAAATTCAGTTGGGGTAATTTCTATAACATCATCGGAATTCTCGTCGGAATCCGATTCATCGGAGAATTGGTAATCCTCCCAATATTTTGCTTCCTTGGCGGAAACACCATTGACCATAATTAACCTTGGTCGGTTGGTTGAGGATTCTCTTTTACTTAACCGTTTTATTATTTCCCCCGCCGGTTCTATTTCTTCTTCCGGTTCCGATTCTTCTTCCGGTTCCGATTCTTCTTCCGGTTTCGACTCTTCTTCCGGTTCCTCTTCGGGAACTTGTGAATCAGTCCACGAATCATTCCAATTTACATTTGACTCTTCATTATTATTAGGTGAGTCAATGGGACTTGTTCTAAAGGTAGACATCTATCACATAATATCAAACACGATAAGAGATTAATATATCACATAATATTCATATGTTAAAAATATATAGTTTCCAACAAAAATGTTAAGCAATCATTTTTAAAGAAAACACGGTCGAAGTCCAGACTCACTAATGCATCCTAACAAACTCGATAAGACACACTAATGCAAATTTTCTGGTTCTCTAAGACCAACGCTCGGATACCAACTGAAATGTCCCGTTCTTATTGATTAAAAACGTTCCATATTAATTGATTTCGTTGCTAGGTTTTGACCTCTATATGAGACGTTTTTCAAACACTGCATTCATTTTAAAACAAACCATAACCTTTATTTCATCAATAAAGGTTTAAAAAGCTTTACGTAGATTATCAAATAATGATAATCTAAAATATCCTGTTTACACACGACCATTACATAATGGTTTACAATACAAATATGTTACAACAAAATAAGTTTCTTGAATGCAGTTTTTACACAATATCATACAAGCATGGACTCCAAATCTCGTCCTTATTTAAGTATGCGACAGCGGAAGCTCTTAATAATCACCTGAGAATAAACATGCTTAAAACGTCAACAAAAATGTTGGTGAGTTATAGGTTTAACCTATATATATCAAATCATAATAATAGACCACAAGATTTCATATTTCAATACACATCCCATACATAGAGATAAAAATCATTCATATGGTGAACACCTGGTAACCGACAATAACAAGATGCATATATAAGAATATCCCCATCATTCCGGGACACCCTTCGGATATGATATAAATTTCGAAGTACTAAAGCATCCGGTACTTTGGATGGGGTTTGTTAGGCCCAATAGATCTATCTTTAGGATTCGCATCAATTAGGGTGTCTGTTCCCTAATTCTTAGATTACCAGACTTAATAAAAAGGGGCATATTCGATTTCGATAATTCAACCATAGAATGTAGTTTCACGTACTTGTGTCTATTTTGTAAATCATTTATAAAACCTGCATGTATTCTCATCCCAAAAATATTAGATTTTAAAAGTGGGACTATAACTCACTTTCACAGATTTTTACTTCGTCGGGAAGTAAGACTTGGCCACTGTTGATTCACGAACCTATAACAATATATACATATATATTAAAGTATGTTCAAAATATATTTACAACACTTTTAATATATTTTGATGTTTTAAGTTTATTAAGTCAGCTGTCCTCGTTAGTAACCTATAACTAGTTGTCCACAGTTAGATGTACAGAAATAAATCGATAAATATTATCTTGAATCAATCCACGACCCAGTGTATACGTATCTCAGTATTGATCACAACTCAAACTATATATATTTTGGAATCAACCTCAACCCTGTATAGCTAACTCCAACATTCACATATAGAGTGTCTATGGTTGTTCCGAAATATATATAGATGTGTCGACATGATAGGTCGAAACATTGTATACGTGTCTATGGTATCTCAAGATTACATAATATACAATACAAGTTGATTAAGTTATGGTTGGAATAGATTTGTTACCAATTTTCACGTAGCTAAAATGAGAAAAATTATCCAATCTTGTTTTACCCATAACTTCTTCATTTTAAATCCGTTTTGAGTGAATCAAATTGCTATGATTTCATATTGAACTCTATTTTATGAATCTAAACAGAAAAAGTATAGGTTTATAGTCGGAAAAATAAGTTACAAGTCGTTTTTGTAAAGGTAGTCATTTCAGTCGAAAGAACGACGTCTAGATGACCATTTTAGAAAACATACTTCCACTTTGAGTTTAACCATAATTTTTGGATATAGTTTCATGTTAATAATAAAAATCATTTTCTCAGAATAACAACTTTTAAATCAAAGTTTATCATAGTTTTTAATTAACTAACCCAAAACAGCCCGCGGTGTTACTACGATGGCGTAAATCCGGTTTTACGGTGTTTTTCGTGTTTCCAGGTTTTAAATCATTAAGTTAGCATATCATATAGATATAGAACATGTTTTTAGTTGATTTTAAAAGTCAAGTTAGAAGGATTAACTTTTGTTTGCGAACAAGTTTAGAATTAACTAAACTATGTTCTAGTGATTACAAGTTTAAACCTTCGAATAAGATAGCTTTATATGTATGAATCGAATGATGTTATGAACATCATTACTACCTTAATTTCCTTGGATAAACCTACTGGAAAAGAGAAAAATGGATCTAGCTTCAATGCATCCTTGGATGGCTCGAAGTTCTTGAAGCAGAATCATGACACGAAAACAAGTTCAAGTAAGATCATCACTTGAAATAAGATTGTTATAGTTATAGAAATTGAACCAAAGTTTGAATATGATTATTACCTTGTATTAGAATGATAACCTACTGTAAGAAACAAAGATTTCTTGAGGTTGGATGATCACCTTACAAGATTGGAAGTGAGCTAGCAAACTTGAAAGTATTCTTGATTTTATGAAACTAGAACTTTTGGAATTTATGAAGAACACTTAGAACTTGAAGATAGAACTTGAGAGAGACCAATTAGATGAATAAAATTGAAGAATGAAAGTGTTTGTAGGTGTTTTTGGTCGTTGGTGTATGGATTAGATATAAAGGATATGTAATTTTGTTTTCATGTAAATAAGTCATGAATGATTACTCATATTTTTGTAATTTTATGAGATATTTCATGCTAGTTGCCAAATGATGGTTCCCACATGTGTTAGGTGACTCACATGGGCTGCTAAGAGCTGATCATTGGAGTGTATATACCAATAGTACATACATCTAAAAGCTGTGTATTGTACGAGTACGAATACGGGTGCATACGAGTAGAATTGTTGATGAAACTGAACGAGGATGTAATTGTAAGCATTTTTGTTAAGTAGAAGTATTTTGATAAGTGTATTGAAGTCTTTCAAAAGTGTATAAATACATATTAAAACACTACATGTATATACATTTTAACTGAGTCGTTAAGTCATCGTTAGTCGTTACATGTAAGTGTTGTTTTGAAACCTTTAGGTTAACGATCTTGTTAAATGTTGTTAACCCAATGTTTATAATATCAAATGAGATTTTAAATTATTATATTATCATGATATTATCATGTATGAATATCTCTTAATATGATATATATACATTAAATGTCTTTACAACGATAATCGTTACATATATGTCTCGTTTAAAAATCATTAAGTTAGTAGTCTTGTTTTTACATATGTAGTTCATTGTTAATATACTTTATGATATGTTTTCTTATCATAGTATCATGTTAACTATATATATATATCCATATATATGTCATCATATAGTTTTTACAAGTTTTAACGTTCGTGAATCACCGATCAACTTGGGTGGTCAATTGTCTATATGAAACATATTTCAATTAATCAAGTCTTAACAAGTTTGATTGCTTAACATGTTAGAAACATTTAATCATATAAATATCAATCTCAGTTAATATATATAAACATGGAAAAGTTCGGGTCACTACAAGTTCGGGTCACTACAGTACATACCCGTTAAATAAATTTCGTCCCGAAATTTTAAGCTGTTGAAGGTGTTGACGAATCTTCTAGAAATAGATGCGGGTATTTCTTCTTCATCTGATCTTCATGCTCCCAGGTGAACTCGGGTCCTCTACGAGCATTCCATCGAACCTTAACAATTGGTATCTTGTTTTGCTTAAGTCTTTTAACCTCACGATCCATTATTTCAACGGGTTCTTCGATGAATTGAAGTTTTTCGTTGATTTGGATTTCATCTAACGGAATAGTGAGATCTTCTTTAGCAAAACATTTCTTCAAATTCGAGACATGGAAAGTGTTATGTACAGCCGCGAGTTGTTGAGGTAACTCAAGTCGGTAAGCTACTGGTCCGACACGATCAATAATCTTGAATGGTCCAATATACCTTGGATTTAATTTCCCTCGTTTACCAAATCGAACAACGCCTTTTCAAGGTGCAACTTTAAGCATGACCATCTCTCCAATTTCAAATTCTATATCTTTTCTTTTAATGTCAGCGTAGCTCTTTTGTCGACTTTGGGCGGTTTTCAACCATTGTTGAATTTGGATGATCTTCTCGGTAGTTTCTTGTATAATCTCCGGACCGGTAATCTGTCTATCCCCCACTTCACTCCAACAAATCGGAGACCTGCACTTTCTACCATAAAGTGCTTCAAACGGCACCATCTCAATGCTTGAATGGTAGCTGTTGTTGTAGGAAAATTCTGCTAACGGTAGATGTCGATCCCAACTGTTTCCGAAATCAATAACACATGCTCGTAGCATGTCTTCAAGCGTTTGTATCATCCTTTCACTCTGCCCATCAGTTTGTGGATGATAGGCAGTACTCATGTCTAGACGAGTTCCTAATGCTTGCTGTAATGTCTGCCAGAATCTTGAAATAAATCTGCCATCCCTATCAGAGATAATAGAGATTGGTATTCCATGTCTGGAGACGACTTCCTTCAAATACAGTCGTGCTAACTTCTCCATCTTGTCATCTTCTCTTATTGACAGGAAGTGTGCTGATTTGATGAGACGATCAACTATTACCCAAATAGTATCAAAACCACTTGCAGTCCTTGGCAATTTAGTAATGAAATCCATGGTAATGTTTTCCCATTTCCATTCCGGGATTTCGGGTTGTTGAAGTAGACCTGATGGTTTCTGATGCTCAGCTTTGACCTTAGAACACGTCAAACATTCTCCTACATATTTAGCAACATCGGCTTTCATACCCGGCCACCAAAAATGTTTCTTGAGATCCTTGTACATCTTCCCCGTTCCAGGATGTATTGAGTATCTAGTTTTATGAGCTTCTCTAAGTACCATTTCTCTCATATCTCCAAATTTTGGTACCCAAATCCTTTCAGCCCTATACCGGGTTTCGTCTTCCCGAATATTAAGATGCTTCTCCGATCCTTTGGGTATTTCATCCTTTAAATTTCCATTTTTTAAAACTCCTTGTTGCGCCTCCTTTATTTGAGTAGTAAGGTTATTATGAATCATTATATTCATAGATTTTACTCGAATGGGTTCTCTGTCCTTCCTGCTCAAGGCATCTTCTACCACATTTGCCTTCCCCGGGTGGTAACGAATCTCAAAGTCGTAATCATTCAATAATTCAATCCACCTACGCTGCCTCATATTCAGTTGTTTCTGATTAAATATGTGTTGAAGACTTTTGTGGTCGGTATATATAATACTTTTGACCCCATATAAGTAGTGCCTCCAAGTCTTTAATGCAAAAACAACCGCGCCTAATTCCAAATCATGCGTCGTATAATTTTGTTCGTGAATCTTCAATTGTCTAGACGCATAAGCAATCACCTTCGTTCGTTGCATTAATACACAACCGAGACCTTGCTTTGATGCGTCACAATAAATCACAAAATCATCATTCCCTTCAGGCAATGACAATATAGGTGCCGTAGTTAGCTTTTTCTTCAATAACTGAAACGCTTTCTCTTGTTCATCATTCCATTCAAATTTCTTCCCTTTATGCGTTAATGCAGTCAAGGGTTTTGCTATTCTGGAAAAGTCTTGGATGAACCTTCTGTAGTAACCAGCTAGTCCTAAAAACTGGCGTATGTGTTTTAGAGTTTTTGGGATTTCCCACTTTTTAACAGTTTCTATCTTTGCCGGATCCACCTTTATACCTTCTTTGTTCACTATGTGACCGAGGAATTGAACTTCTTCCGACCAAAATGCACACTTTGAAAACTTAGCGTACAATTCTTCCTTCCTCAATACTTCTAACACCTTTCTCAAATGTTCACCGTGTTCTTGGTCATTCTTTGAGTAAATAAGTATGTCATCAATGAAAACATTGACAAACTTGTCAAGGTATGGTCCACACACTCGGTTCATAAGGTCCATGAACACAGCTGGTGCATTAGTTAAACCAAACGACATAACCATAAACTCGTAATGACCGTAACGTGTTCTGAAAGTAGTCTTTGGAATATCATCTTCTTTTACCCGCATTTGATGATACCCGGAACGTAAGTCAATCTTTGAATAAACAGACGAGCCTTGTAGTTGATCAAATAAGTTGTCGATTCTCGGTAGTGGGTAGCGGTTCTTGATGGTAAGTTTGTTCAACTCTCGGTAGTCGATACACAACCTGAATGTACCATCTTTCTTCTTGACAAACAAAACAGGAGCTCCCCACGGTGATGTGCTTGGTCGAATGAAACCACGCTCTAAAAGTTCTTGTAATTGGCTTTGCAGTTCTTTCATCTCGCTGGGTGCGAGTCTGTAAGGAGCACGAGCTATTGGTGCAGCTCCTGGTACAAGATCTATTTGAAATTCAACGGATCGATGTGGGGGTAATCCCGGTAATTCTTTCGGAAATACATCGGGAAATTCTTTTGCAATGGGAACATCATTGATGCTCTTTTCTTCAGTTTGTACTTTCTCGACGTGTGCTAGAACAGCATAGCAACCTTTTCTTATTAGTTTTTGTGCCTTCAAATTACTAATAAGATGTAGCTTCGTGTTGCCCTTTTCTCCGTACACTATTAAGGGTTTTCCTTTTTCTCGTATAATGCGAATTGCATTTTTGTAACAAACGATCTCTGATTTCACTTCTTTCAACCAGTCCATACCGATTATCACATCAAAACTCCCTAACTCTACTGGTATCAAATCAATCTTAAATGTTTCGCTAACCAATTTAATTTCTCGATTCCGACATATATTATCTGCTGAAATTAATTTACCATTTGCTAATTCGAGTAAAAATTTACTATCCAAAGGCGTCAATGGACAACTTAATTTAGCACAAAAATCTCTACTCATATAGCTTCTATCCGCACCCGAATCAAATAAAACGTAAGCAGATTTATTGTCAATAAGAAACGTACCCGTAACAAGCTCCGGGTCTTCCTTTGCCTCTGCCGCATTAATATTGAAAACTCTTCTGCGGCCTTGTCCATTCGTGTTCTCCTGGTTCGGCCAATTTCTAATAATGTGGCCCGGTTTTCCACATTTATAACAAACTACATTGGCATAACTTGCTCCGACACTACTTGCTCCGCCATTACTCGTTCCGACACCATTTGTTCCTTTCATTCTATTAACCCCTGGTCCGTAGACCTCACACTTTGCCGCGCTATGACCATTTCTTTTACACTTGTTGCAAAATTTGGTGCAGAACCCCGAGTGATACTTTTCACACCTTTGGCATAGCTGCTTCTGATTGTTGTTATTGTTGCGGTTATTATTGTTGTTGGGATGATTGTTGTAGTTGCTGTTGTTGTTGTTGTTGTTGTTGTTGGGCCGTTTGTTGTAGTTTCGATTGATGTTGCGATTGTTGGGATAATTGTTGCGATTATTGTTGTAATTGCTGTTGTTGTTGTATTGGTGATTCTTATCACCGTTTTCCTCCCACTTTCTTTTGACTTGCTTCACATTGGCCTCTTCAGCAGTCTGTTCTTTAATTCTTTCTTCAATCTGGTTCACTAGTTTGTGAGCCATTCTACATGCCTGTTGTATGGAGGCGGGCTCGTGTGAACTTATATCTTCTTGGATTCTTTCCGGTAATCCTTTCACAAACGCGTCGATCTTCTCTTCCTCATCTTCGAATGCTCCCGGATACAATAGGAACAATTCTGTGAATCGTCTTTCGTATGTGGTAATATCAAATCCTTGGGTTTGTAACCCTCTAAGTTCTGTCTTGAGCTTATTGACCTCGGTTCTGGGACGGAACTTCTAGTTCATCAAGTGCTTGAATGCTGTCCACGGTAGTGGGTACGCATCGTCTTGTTCCACTTGCTCTAGATAGGTATTCCACCATGTTAACGCAGAACCTGTGAAGGTATGCGTAGCGTACTTCACTTTGTCCTCTTCAGTACACTTACTTATGGCAAACACCGATTCGACCTTCTCGGTCCACCGTTTCAATCCGATCGGTCCTTCGGTTCCATCAAATTCCAAAGGTTTGCAGGCAGTGAATTCTTTGTAGGTGCATCCTACAAGATTTCCTGTACTGCTAGATCCAAGGTTATTGTTGGTATGTAGCACAGCCTGTACTGCGGCTATGTTTGAAGCTAGAAAAGTACGGAATTCCTCTTCATTCATATTCACGGTGTGTCGAGTAGTCGGTGCCATTTCCTTCAAAATAGTCAAATGGAACAAGTTAATCATACAGAATATTAAGAGTAGTTAATAGTATTTCGTAGCATAATATGAACTCATTTATAAAAGCTTTTTCTTCATATTAGCGTTTTATAAGTTTAAATTCGGGTAGTACCTACCCGTTAAGTTCATACTTAGTAGCTAATATACAATTCAACTACCACAATTCTATATGAAAAACTGATTATAATAATATTTCGCGTTCAAACTTTTACACGATATTTTACAAACTTACAATACCGTTTATTTTACATATAGCATGAAATATAGCACACAATAAATTTGATACAAGATGGTTGTGAAGATAATTCTAGCTAGTACACAAGTCGTTCATCAAAGGCAATAAAGACACGTAATTCATACGTCCAGAAACAAGTCATGCATTCTGGTTTTACTAGGATTACTTCCCATCCTTGGTCTTGTGGAACATAACCGTTATGGCCTTTGATAAGACAGCGTGTTGTAACGTCGTCAAAGGGACGAGGGTTACGTAATGTCCAACAGTCCCGTAACAATCTAAAAACCTCATTTCTTACCCCAATTACCGACTCCGTCACTTGTGGGAACGTTTTGTTTAATAGTTGTAGCCCGATGTTCTTGTTCTCACTTTGGTGAGAAGCGAACATTACTAATCCGTAAGCATAACATGCTTCTTTATGTTGCATGTTAGCCGCTTTTTCTAAATCACGAAGTCCAATATTCGGATATATTGAGTCAAAATAATTTCTTAACCCATTGCGTAAAATAGCATTTGGGTTCCCCGCAATATATGCGTCAAAGTAAACACATCGTAACTTATAGATTTCCCAATGTGATATCCCCCATCTTTCGAACGAAAGCCTTTTATAAACCAAGGCATTCTTGGAACGTTCTTCGAATGTTTTACAAACTGATCTCGCCTTAAATAGTTGTGCCGAAGAATTCTGACCGACTCTAGACAAGATTTCATCAATCATGTCTCCAGGTAGGTCTCTTAAAATATTGGGTTGTCTATCCATTTTGTGTTTTTATACTGTAAAATAGACAAGAGTTAGATTCATAAAAAAAATACTTATTAATACAAGCAATTTTTACATATATCATAAAGCATAAGCACACTATATTACATATATTACACCACACGAATACAACTATCTTATTCCGACTCGCTTGTTTCTTCTTCTTTGGTTTTGGTTCGTTTTGCCAAGTTTCTAGGGATATATGATGTTCCCTTAATATGAGCCGTCGTTGTACACATTGGTTTAGAAAAACCTGGTGGTTTAGAGGTTCCCGGGTCATTGTTACAACTTAAGGACTTCGGGGGTTGACAATACATATAAAGTTCATCGGGGTTGGAATTAGATTTCTCTATTTTTATGCCCTTTCCCTTATTATTTTCTTTTGCCTTTTTAAATTCAGTTGGGGTAATTTCTATAACATCATCGGAATTCTCGTCGGAATCCGATTCATCGGAGAATTGGTAATCCTCCCAATATTTTGCTTCCTTGGCGGAAACACCATTGACCATAATTAACCTTGGTCGGTTGGTTGAGGATTTTCTTTTACTTAACCGTTTTATTATTTCCCCCACCGGTTCTATTTCTTCATCCGGTTCCGATTCTTCTTCCGGTTCCGATTCTTCTTCCGGTTCCGACTCTTCTTCCGGTTCCTCTTCGGGAACTTGTGAATCAGTCCACGAATCATTCCAATTTACATTTGACTCTTCATTATTATTAGGTGAGTCAATGGGACTTATTCTAGAGGTAGACATCTATCACATAATATCAAACGCGTTAAGAGATTAATATATCACATAATATTCACATGTTAAAAATATATAGTTTCCAACAAAATTTGTTAAGCAATCATTTTTCAAGTAAACACGGTCGAAGTCCAGACTCACTAATGCATCCTAACAAACTCGATAAGACACACTAATGCAAAATTATGGTTCTCTAAGACCAACGCTCGGATACCAACTGAAATGTCCCGTTCTTATTGATTAAAAACGTTCCATATTAATTGATTTCGTTGCGAGGTTTTGACCTCTATATGAGACGTTTTTCAAAGACTGCATTCATTTTTAAAACAAACCATAACCTTTATTTCATAGATAAAGGTTTAAAAAGCTTTACGTAGATTATCAAATAATGATAATCTAAAATATCCTGTTTACACACGACCATTACATAATGGTTTACAATACAAATATGTTACAACAAAATAAGTTTCTTGAATGCAGTTTTTACACAATATCATACAAGCATGGACTCCAAATCTCGTCCTTATTTAAGTATGCGACAGCGGAAGCTCTTAATAATCACCTGAGAATAAACATGCTTAAAACGTCAACAAAAATGTTGGTGAGTTATAGGTTTAACCTATATATATCAAATCGTAATAATAGACCACAAGATTTCATATTTCAAAACACATCCCATACATAGAGATAAAAATCATTCATATGGTGAACACCTGGTAACCGACATTAACAAGATGCATATATAAGAATATCCCCATCATTCCGGGACATCCTTCGGATATGATATAAATTTCGAAGTACTAAAGCATCCGGTACTTTGGATGGGGTTTGTTAGGCCCAATAGATCTATCTTTGGGATTTGCGTCAATTAGGGTGTCTGTTCCCTAATTCTTAGATTACCAGACTTAATAAAAAGGAGCATATTCGATTTCGATAATTCAACCATAGAATGTAGTTTCACGTACTTGTGTCTATTTTGTAAATCATTTATAAAACCTGCATGTATTCTCATCCCAAAAATATTAGATTTTAAAAGTGGGACTATAACTCACTTTCACAGATTTTTACTTCATCGGGAAGTAAGACTTGACCACTGGTTGATTCACGAACCTATAACAATCTATACATATATATCAAAGTATGTTCAAAATATATTTACAACACTTTTAATATATTTTGATGTTTTAAGTTTATTAAGTCAGGTGTCCTCGTTAGTAACCTACAACTAGTTGTCCACAGTTAGATGTACAAAAATAAATCGATAAATATTATCTTGAATCAATCCACGACCCAATGTATACGTATCTCAGTATTGATCACAACTCAAACTATATATATTTTGGAATCAACCTCAACCCTGTATAGCTAACTCCAACATTCACATATAGAGTGTCTATGGTTGTTCCGAAATATATATAGATGTGTCGACATGATAGGTCAAAACATTGTATACGTGTCTATGGTATCTCAAGATTACATAATATACAATACAAGTTGATTACGTTATGGTTGGAATAGATTTGTTACCAATTTTCACGTAGCTAAAATGAGAAAAATTATCCAATCTTGTTTTACCCATAACTTCTTCATTTTAAATCCGTTTTGAGTGAATCAAATTGCTATGGTTTTATATTGAACTCTATTTTATGAATCTAAACAGAAAAAGTATAGTTTTATAGTCGGAAAAATAAGTTACAAGTCATTTTTGTAAAGGTAGTCATTTCAGTCGAAAGAACGACGTCTAGATGACCATTTTAGAAAACATACTTCCACTTTGAGTTTAACCATAATTTTTGGATATAGTTTCATGTTCATAATAAAAATCATTTTCTCAGTATAACAACTTTTAAATCAAAGTTTATCATAGTTTTTAATTAACTAACCCAAAACAGCCCTCGGTGTTACTACGACGGCATAAATCCAGTTTTACGGTGTTTTTCGTGTTTCCAGGTTTTAATTCATTAAGTTAGCATATCATATAGATATAGAACATGTGTTTAGTTGATTTTAAAAGTCAAGTTAGAAGGATTAACTTTTGTTTGCGAACAAGTTTAGAATTAACTAAACTATGTTCTAGTGATTACAAGTTTAAACCTTCGAATAAGATAGCTTTATATGTATGAATCGAATGATGTTATGAACATCATTACTACCTTAAGTTCCTTGGATAAACCTACTGGAAAATAGAAAAATGGATCTAGCTTCAACGGATCCTTGGATGGCTCGAAGTTCTTGAAGCAGAATCATGACACGAAAACAAGTTCAAGTAAGATCATCACTTGAAATAAGATTGTTATAGTTATAGAAATTGAACCAAAGTTTGAATATGATTATTACCTTGTATTAGAATGATAACCTACTGTAAGAAACAAAGATTTCTTGAGGTTGGATGATCACCTTACAAGATTGGAAGTGAGCTAGCAAACTTGAAAGTATTCTTGATTTTTTGTAACTAGAACTTGTAGAATATATGAAGAACACTTAGAACTTGAAGATAGAACTTGAGAGAGATCAATTAGATGAAGAAAATTGAAGAATGAAAGTGTTTGTAGGTGTTTTTGGTTGTTGGTGTATGGATTAGATATAAAGGATATGTAATTTTGTTTTCATGTAAATAAGTCATGAATGATTACTCATATTTTTGTAATTTTATGAGATATTTCATGCTAGTTGCCAAATGATGGTTCCCACATGTGTTAGGTGACTCACATGGACTTCTAAGAGCTGATCATTGGAGTGTATATACCAATAGTACATACATCTAAAAGCTGTGTATTGTACGAGTACGAATACGGGTGCATACGAGTAGAATTGTTGATGAAACTGAACGAGGATGTAATTGTAAGAATTTTTGTTAATAGAAGTATTTTGATAAGTGTATTGAAGTCTTTCAAAAGTGTATAAATACATATTAAAAAACTACATGTATATACATTTTAACTGAGTCGTTAAGTCATCGTTAGTCGTTACATGTAAGTGTTGTTTTGAAACCTTTAGGTTAACGATCTTGTTAAATGTTGTTAACCCAATGTTTATAATATCAAATGAGATTTTAAATTATTATATTATCATGATATTATCATGTATGAATATCTCTTAATATGATATATATACATTAAATGTCTTTACAACGATAATCGTTACATATATGTCTCGTTTAAAAATCATTAAGTTAGTAGTCTTGTTTTTACATATGTAGTTCATTGTTAATATACTTAATGATATGTTTACTTATCATAGTATCATGTTAACTATATATATATCCATATATATGTCATCATATAGTTTTTACAAGTTTTAACGTTCGTGAATCACCGGTCAACTTGGGTGGTCAATTGTCTATATGAAACATATTTCAATTAATCAAGTCTTAACAAGTTTGATGGCTTAACATGTTGGAAACATTTAATCATGTAAATATCAATCTCAATTAATATATATAAACATGGAAAAGTTCGGGTCACTACAGTACGGTTGGTTCATTCTCTCGATTGAGGTATTTCCAAGAATCATGAAAGGTTTGAACGCAGTATTTGAATCATCAAGATACAATGAGACTTTAAGATGAAATCAAGTGGCAAACTTGAAGAATTGTTTAGTTTCATATGTCATAATCAATATTTTAATTCATTTTAATTGTCCAAAGTTAGGAGTTCAATAGTCCAGTTGTCCAATAGTCCAATATATTCATATATAATTTAATGTATAATATTCGAATTAATTAATACGTATCGTGACCCGTGTACCGGTCTCAGTATTGATCACAACTCAAAATATATATATATTTTGGAATCAACCTCAACCCTGTATAGCTAACTCCGACATTTGTATATAGAGTGTCTATGGTTGTTCCAAGATATATATATATATATATATATAGATGGGTCAATATGATATGTCGAAACCTTGTATACGTGTCCCGTTATTTAAAGTGCGTAAAATAAATACATAAATTAAATAACGATAAAATAAATTGCGATAAATAAAATGTAATACGGAATCAACGTGGATTCTTAACAAATTCATCGTAGTTAATTTGTTTGTTTCTAACAAATTTTATTTTGTCCAAAGTTTCTTCATTATGCCACTTGTTGGATTCTGATAGGTCAAAATCCAAATATGAAATTGAATGAAAATGGTTATTCTGTGGTGAACAGTTTCGTATATCGGTGAATGTAAATAGGATAGTAAATGACTGTTGAATCAGATTCAAAGAATGTACAATGTAACTTACTAATGTGAAATCTAAATATTTCTCGGGTATTACCTACCCGTTAAAATATTTTCATCATTAATAGTTTGTACAAAAGAATTTTTAATTACAATCTTTATGAAAATATACTTACATATATATTTTCTTCAGATATAATCATGGATTTAATGAGTAAATAAAATATTAAACTCATTTGATTTATCGTTAGTACTAGATTACATAATCTCTAAAACTTTAGAAATTACATAATCGCCATGTCGAGCGAAGATAATCGATGTAGAACGATACGTAGAATGATGATTATACTCGAGGTACAGAATGAGATGTTGAGGCATGGATTGTTGATGGTACTGGTGCTGTTACTGATGGTACTGTTGGTGCCGATGATGTTGTTGAAGCTGGTACATTTTGCACCATGTTCTCCAAATTTATTTTTCGAGCGCGACGTTTGTTGACTTCTTCTATTATTCCGGGGTGATTGTCGGTTCGGACGAGCGGTTGAATGAGGTTTAGAATTTTAGATAGAATATAATCGTGGCGAGATATTCGGGAAATGAGTGAGAAAATAGTACATCGAACAGGTTCGCCGGTAATTGCTTCAGGTTCACCTCCAAGAGGGTAATTTGATTGGTAGAAAGGATCACCTTCTTCACGTCTCCATTGATTAAGTCGACTACGAATGCATCAGATGAATTGGGGATAGCTGATTGATTGATTCATTCTGGTGACACCGCTTTCGGAGCTTAGGTGAATATCCATGTTGGAATAGTTGTCATCGGAATAGCTATCGAAATCTGAGGGACTCGAACTGGTTGAGGGATTCATCTCGTACAATCAGATGAAGGATTTTTGATAAGAAATAGATTATAGGATGTAGATTAGTACCCTGCAATACATAATTTACATATGCATATATAACGCTAAAATCCCATAAGTTACGGAGGAATCTACGGAAGCTGTCAGGCAAAGGTAACAGTAACAGATACGCTAAGATATGAATTAGCAGATATGATAAGATATGAGTTTGTCTATACACTATCTAGGCAATAGAGGCAGTAAGATGTGTCTAGACTTTAAGGATGATAAGAAAATAATTTTCGACACTAAATGATAAGCAAAACTTTTGAAATGCAGACACGGTCGAAGTCCATACCCACTAATGCATCTAAACAACTATCAGTTAGACACACTAATGCAAGACTTGGTTCGCTAAGACCACCGCTCTAATACAAACTGAAAGGACCGCTACTAATCCATCCGGACGAAGTCCTTAACATTTGGTCCCATTGCGATGATCGACTCCAAGTAATGTCCTTAAAATGAGCAAATGCACAGCGGAAGACTTAATTCGTACCTGAGAATAACATGCTTTAAAATGTCAACATAAAGTTGGTGAGATATAGGTTTGATGCTAGCAGCGTTATTGAAATGTCCCGTTCTTATTGATTAAAAACGTTCCATATTAATTGATTTCGTTGCGAGGTTTTGACCTCTATATGAGACGTTTTTCAAAGACTGCATTCATTTTAAAACAAAACATAACCTTTATTTCATCAATAAAGGTTTAAAAAGCTTTACGTAGATTATCAAATAATGATAATCTAAAATATCCTGATTACACACGACCATTACATAATGGTTTACAATACAAATATGTTACAACAAAATAAGTTTCTTGAATGCAGTTTTTACACAATATCATACAAGCATGGACTCCAAATCTCGCCCTTATTTAAGTATGCGACAGCGGAAGCTCTTAATAATCACCTGAGAATAAACATGCTTAAAACGTCAACAAAAATGTTGGTGAGTTATAGGTTTAACCTATATATATCAAATCATAATAATAGACCACAAGATTTCATATTTCAATACACATCCCATACATAGAGATAAAAATCATTCATATGGTGAACACCTGGTAACCGACATTAACAAGATGCATATATAAGAATATCCCCATCATTCCGGGACACCCTTCGGATATGATATAAATTTCGAAGTACTAAAGCATCCGGTACTTTGGATGGGGTTTGTTAGGCCCAATAGATCTATCTTTAGGATTCGCGTCAATTAGGGTGTCTGTTCCTTAATTCTTAGATTACCAGACTTAATAAAAAGGGGCATATTCGATTTCGATAATTCAACCATAGAATGTAGTTTCACGTACTTGTGTCTATTTTGTAAATCATTTATAAAACCTGCATGTATTCTCATCCCAAAAATATTAGATTTTAAAAGTGGGACTATAACTCACTTTCACAGATTTTTACTTCGTCGGGAAGTAAGACTTAGCCACTGGTTGATTCACGAACCTATAACAATATATACATATATATCAAAGTATGTTCAAAATATATTTACAACACTTTTAATATATTTTGATGTTTTAAGTTTATTAAGTCAGCTGTCCTCGTTAGCAACCTACAACTAGTTGTCCACAGTTAGATGTACAGAAATAAATCGATAAATATTATCTTGAATCAATCCACGACCCAGTGTATACGTATCTCAGTATTGATCACAACTCAAACTATATATATTTTGGAATCAACCTCAACCCTGTATAGCTAACTCCAACATTCACATATAGAGTGTCTATGGTTGTTCCGAAATATATATAGATGTGTCGACATGATAGGTCGAAACATTGTATACGTGTCTATGGTATCTCAAGATTACATAATATACAATACAAGTTGATTAAGTTATGGTTGGAATAGATTTGTTACCAATTTTCACGTAGCTAAAATGAGAAAAATTATCCAATCTTGTTTTACCCATAACTTCTTCATTTTAAATTCGTTTTGAGTGAATCAAATTGCTATGGTTTCATATTAAACTCTATTTTATGAATATAAACAGAAAAAGTATAGGTTTATAGTCGGAAAAATAAGTTACAAGTCGTTTTTGTAAAGGTAGTCATTTCAGTCGAAAGAACGACGTCTAGATGACCATTTTAGAAAACATACATCTACTTTGAGTTTAACCATAATTTTTGGATATAGTTTCATGTTCATAATAAAAATAATTTTCTCAGAATAACAACTTTTAAATCAAAGTTTATCATAGTTTTTAATTAACTAACCCAAAATAGCCCGCGGTGTTACTACGACGGCGTAAATCCTGTTTTACGGTGTTTTTCGTGTTTCCAGGTTGTAAATCATTAAGTTAGCATATCATATAGATATAGAACATGTGTTTAGTTGATTTTAAAAGTCAAGTTAGAAGGATTAACTTTTGTTTGCGAACAAGTTTAGAATTAACTAAACTATGTTCTAGTGATTACAAGTTTAAACCTTCGAATAAGATAGCTTTATATGTATGAATCGAATGATGTTATGAACATCATTACTACCTTAAGTTCCTTGGATAAACCTACTAGAAAAGGGAAAAATGGATCTAGCTTCAACGGATCCTTGGATGGCTCGAAGTTCTTGAAGCAGAATCATGACACGAAAACAAGTTCAAGTAAGATCATCACTTGAAATAAGATTGTTATAGTTATAGAAATTGAACCAAAGTTTGAATATGATTATTACCTTGTATTAGAATGATATCCTACTGTAAGAAACAAAGATTTCTTGAGTTTGGATGATCACCTTACAAGATTGGAAGTGAGCTAGCAAACTTGAAAGTATTCTTGATTTTATGTAACTAGAACTTGTAGAATATATGAAGAACACTTAGAACTTGAAGATAGAACTTGAGAGAGATCAATTAGATGAAGAAAATTGAAGAATGAAAGTGTTTGTAGGTGTTTTTGGTCGTTGGTGTATGGATTAGATATAAAGGATATGTAATTTTGTTTTCATGTAAATAAGTCATGAATGATTACTCATATTTTTGTAATTTTATGAGATATTTCATGCTAGTTGCCAAATGATGGTTCCCACATGTGTTAGGTGACTCACATGGGCTGCTAAGAGCTGATCATTGGAGTGTATATACCAATAGTACATACATCTAAAAGCTGTGTATTGTACGAGTACGAATACGGGTGTATACGAGTAGAATTGTTGATGAAACTGAACGAGGATATAATTGTAAGCATTTTTGTTAAGTAGAAGTATTTTGATAAGTGTATGGAAGTCTTTCAAAAGTGTATAAATACATATTAAAACACTACATGTATATACATTTTAACTGAGTCGTTAAGTCATCGTTAGTCGTTACATGTAAGTGTTGTTTTGAAACCTTTAGGTTAACGATCTTGTTAAATGTTGTTAACCCAATGTTTATAATATCAAATGAGATTTTAATTTATTATATTATCATGATATTATCATGTATGAATATCTCTTAATATGATATATATATACATTAAATGTCTTTACAACGATAATCGTTACATATATGTCTCGTTTAAAAATCATTAAGTTAGTAGTCTTGTTTTTACATATGTAGTTCATTATTAATATACTTAATGATATCTTTACTTATCATAATATCATGTTAACTATATATATATATCCATATATATGTCATCATATAGTTTTTACAAGTTTTAACGTTCGTGAATCACCGGTCAACTTGGGTGGTCAATTGTCTATATGAAACATATTTCAATTAATCAAGTCTTAACAAGTTTGATTGCTTAACTTGTTGGAAACATTTAATCATGTAAATATCAATCTCAATTAATATATATAAACATGGAAAAGTTCGGGTCACTACAGTACCTACCCGTTAAATAAATTTCGTCCCGAAATTTTAAGCTGTTGAAGGTGTTGACGAATCTTCTGGAAATAGATGCGAGTATTTCTTCATCATCTGATCTTCACGCTCCCAGGTGAACTCTGGTCCTCTACGAGCATTCCATCGAACCTTAACAATTGGTATCTTGTTTTGCTTAAGTCTTTTAACCTCACGATCCATTATTTCGACGGGTTCTTCGATGAATTGGAGTTTTTCGTTGATTTGGATTTCATCTAACGGAATAGTGAGATCTTCTTTAGCAAAACATTTCTTCAAATTCGAGATGTGGAAAGTGTTATGTACAGCCGCGAGTTGTTGAGGTAACTCAAGTCGGTAAGCTACTGGTCTGACACGATCAATAATCTTGAATGGTCCAATATACCTTGGATTTAATTTCCCTCGTTTACCAAATCGAACGACGCCTTTCCAAGGTGCAACTTTAAGCATGACCATCTCTCCAATTTCAAATTCTATATCTTTTCTATTAATGTCAGCGTAGCTCTTTTGTCGACTTTTGGCGGTTTTCAACCGTTGTTGAATTTGGATGATCTTCTCGGTAGTTTCTTGTATAATCTCCGGACCCGTAATCTGTCTATCCCCCACTTCACTCCAACAAATTGGAGACCTGCACTTTCTACCATAAAGTGCTTCAAACGGCGCCATCTCAATGCTTGAATGGTAGCTGTTGTTGTAGGAAAATTCTGCTAACGGTAGCTGTCGATCCCAACTGTTTCCGAAATCAATAACACATGCTCGTAGCATGTCTTCAAGCATTTGTATCGTCCTTTCGCTCTGCCCATCAGTTTGTGGATGATAGGCAGTACTCATGTCTAGACGAGTTCCTAATGCTTGCTGTAATGTCTGCCAGAATCTTGAAATAAATCTGCCATCCCTATCAGAGATAATAGAGATTGGTATTCCATGTCTGGAGACGACTTCCTTCAAATACAGTCGTGCTAACTTCTCCATCTTGTCATCTTCTCTTATTGGCAGGAAGTGTGCTGATTTGGTTAGACGATCAACTATTACCCAAATAGTATCAAAACCACTTGCAGTCCTTGGCAATTTAGTGATGAAATCCATGGTAATGTTTTTCCATTTCCATTCCGGGATTTCGGGTTGTTGAAGTAGACCTGATGGTTTCTGATGCTCGGCTTTGACCTTAGAACACGTCAAACATTCTCCTACGTATTTAGCAACATCGACTTTCATACCCGGCCACCAAAAATGTTTCTTGAGATCCTTGTACATCTTCCCCGTTCCAGGATGTATTGAGTATCTTGTTTTATGAGCTTCTCTAAGTACCATTTCTCTCATATCTCCAAATTTTGGTACCCAAATCCTTTCAGCCCTATACCGGGTTCCGTCTTCCCGAATATTAAGATGCATCTCCGATCCTTTGGGTATTTCATCCTTTAAATTTCCCTCTTTTAAAACTCCTTGTTGCGCCTCCTTTATTTGAGTAGTAAGGTTATTATGAATCATTATATTCATAGATTTTACTCGAATGGGTTCTCTGTCCTTCCTGCTCAAGGCATCGGCTACCACATTTGCCTTCCCCGGGTGGTAACGAATCTCAAAGTCGTAATCATTCAATAATTCAATCCACCTACGCTGCCTCATATTCAGTTGTTTCTGATTAAATATGTGTTGAAGACTTTTGTGGTCGGTATATATAATACTTTTGACCCCATATAAGTAGTGCCTCCAAGTCTTTAATGCAAAAACAACCGCGCCTAATTCCAAATCATGCGTCGTATAATTTTGTTCGTGAATCTTCAATTGTCTAGACGCATAAGCAATCACCTTCATTCGTTGCATTAATACACAACCGAGACCTTGCTTTGATGCGTCACAATAAATCAAAAAATCATCATTCCCTTCAGGCAATGACAATATAGGTGCCGTAGTTAGCTTTTTCTTCAATAACTGGAACAATTTCTCTTGTTCATCATTCCATTCAAATTTCTTCCCTTTATGCGTTAATGCAGTCAAGGGTTTTGCTATTCTGGAAAAGTCTTGGATGAACCTTCTGTAGTAACCAGCTAGTCCTAAAAACTGGCGTATGTGTTTCGGAGTTTTCGGGGTTTCCCACTTTTCAACAGTTTCTATCTTTGCCGGATCCACCTTAATACCTTCTTTGTTCACTATGTGACAGAGGAATTGAACTTCTTCCAACCAAAATGGACACTTTGAAAACTTAGCGTACAATTCTTCCTTCCTCAATACTTCTAACACCTTTCTCAAATGTTCACCGTGTTCTTGGTCATTCTTTGAGTAAATAAGTATGTCATCAATGAAAACAATGACAAACTTGTCAAGGTATGGTCCACACACTCGGTTCATAAGGTCCATGAACACAGCTGGTGCATTAGTTAAACCAAACGGCATGACCATAAACTCGTAATGACCGTAACGTGTTCTGAAAGCAGTCTTTGGAATATCATCTTCTTTCACCCGCATTTGATGATACCCGGAACGTAAGTCAATCTTTGAATAAACAGACGAGCCTTGTAGTTGATCAAATAAGTCATCGATTCTCGGTAGTGGGTAGCGGTTCTTGATGGTAAGTTTGTTCAACTCTCGATAGTCGATACACAACCTGAATGTACCATCTTTCTTCTTGACAAACAAAACAGGAGCTCCCCACGGTGATGTGCTTGGTCGAATGAAACCACGCTCTAAAAGTTCTTGTAATTGGCTTTGCAGTTCTTTCATCTCGCTGGGTGCGAGTCTGTAAGGAGCACGAGCTATTGGTGCAGCTCCTGGTACAAGATCTATTTGAAATTCAACGGATCGATGTGGGGGTAATCCCGGTAATTCTTTCGGAAATACATCGGGAAATTCTTTTGCAATGGGAACATCATTGATGCTCTTTTCTTCAGTTTGTACTTTCTCGACTTGTGCTAGAACAGTATAGCAACCTTTTCTTATTAGTTTTTGTGCCTTCAAATTACTAATAAGATGTAGCTTCGTGTTGCCCTTTTCTCCGTACACCATTAAGGGTTTTCCTTTTTCTCGTATAATGCGAATTGCATTTTGGTAACAAACGATCTCTACTTTCACTTCTTTCAACCAGTCCATACCGATTATCACATCAAAACTCCCTAACTCTACTGGTATCAAATCAATCTTAAATGTTTCGCTAACCAGTTTAATTTCTCGATTCTGACATATATTATCTGCTGAAATTAATTTACCATTTGCTAATTCGAGTAAAAATTTACTATCCAAAGGCGTCAATGGACAACTTAATTTAGCACAAAAATCTCTACTCATATAGCTTCTATTCGCACCCGAATCAAATAAAACGTAAGCAGATTTATTGTCAATAAGAAACGTACCCGTAACAAGCTCCGGGTCTTCCTGTGCCTCTGCCGCATTAATATTGAAAACTCTTCCGCGGCCTTGTCCATTCGTGTTCTCCTGGTTCGGGCAATTTCTAATAATGTGGCCTGGTTTTCCACATTTATAACAAACTACATTGGCATAACTTGCTCCGACACTACTTGCTCTGCCATTACTCGTTCCGACACCATTTGTTCCTTTCGTTATATTAACCCCTGGTCCGTAGACCTCACACTTCGCCGCGCTATGACCATTTCTTTTACACTTGTTGCAAAATTTGGTGCAGAACCCCGAGTGATACTTTTCACACCTTTGGCATAGCTGTTTCTGATTGTTGTTGTTGTTGCGGTTATTATTGTTGTTGGGATGATTGTTGTAGTTGCTGTTGTTGTTGTTGTTGTTGTTGTTATTGTTGGGCCGTTTGTTGTAGTTGCGATTGATGTTGCGATTGTTGGGATAATTATTGCGATTATTGTTGTAATTGCTGTTGTTGTTGTATTGGTGATTCTTATCACCGTTTTCCTCCCTCTTTCTTTTGACTTGCTTCACATTGGCTTCTTCAGCAGTCTGTTCTTTAATTCTTTCTTCAATCTGGTTCACTAGTTTGTGAGCCATTCTACATGCCTGTTGTATGGAGGCGGGCTCGTGTGAACTTATATCTTCTTGGATTCTTTCCGGTAATCCTTTCACAAACGCGTCGATCTTCTCTTCCTCATCTTCGAATGCTCCCGGACACAATAGGCACAATTCTGTTAATCGTCTTTCGTACGTGGTAATATCAAATCCTTGGGTTCGTAACCCTCTAAGTTCTTTCTTGAGCTTATTGACCTCGGTTCTGGGACGGTACTTCTCGTTTATCAAGTGCTTGAATGCTGACCACGGTAGTGCGTACGCATCGTCTTATCCCACTTGCTCTAGATAGGTATTCCACCATGTTAACGCAGAACCTGTGAAGGTATGCGTAGCGTACTTCACTTTGTCCTCTTCAGTACACTTACTTATGTTAAACACCGATTCGACCTTCTCGGTCCACCGTTTCAATCCGATCGGTCCTTCGGTTCCATCAAATTCCAAAGGTTTGCAGGCAGTGAATTCTTTGTAGGTGCATCCTACACGATTTTCTGTACTGCTAGATCTAAGGTTATTGTGAAGGTATTTCATGTGCCCGAGAGACATAATTAATTAATGTGGCCAATATGTTATGATCCAAGTCGGGTCATACCCAATAACAAGCCGTCAACACTTTTATGTATTTGTTTTAATGAGTGGATCTTTAAAATAAATACTTGACACTTAGACTTTAGAATTTGGTTTTCTAAAGATAAAATGCAAGAAATAATTATTTGGATAATTATAAGTGCAAGTTTAATTATTTGTATGATTAACTCATGTGTGTGTTATAATTTTATAAAGTGGTTTATAAAATTATATTTAATGTGCAAGTAACATATATATAACCTTATAAGTGGTTTATAAAGATATACATATGTGCATGTAATTATATATATAAAGAGTGCATTCATCAAGAAGTAAATAATAAAAGCAAAAAAAAAAAGGGGGGGTAATAATGGGACGGTTTTTGGGGATTCCCACATAGCCTCCCCATGCTTGCTTTTATTAAATATTACACTCTACCTTTTGCATGCCTTCTTGCACATTCCAATACACACATCTTACTTGCAATTTCAAAATCCAAAAACTCTCTTCCAACTCTCATCTTGGCCGATCTTTAGGGAGGAAGAACAAGGTGTTCTTCAATTGATTTTCTTGCATTTGTGTCTAAATCCTAACCAAGTTTGAAGGGTGTTGATATACAAAGGTTTGTGGGTATCAAAGGCTTGAGGTTTCAAGTGAGAAACTAGCTTGTTCATCATCTTCATCTTGCTTCTTCAACCTCCATCTTAGGAGAAGGTATAAAACCCTAACTAGCTTCTATTTACATTTTAGTATATTTTCAAGACTAGATCTATACATGGAATTCAAGTTTAAAAGGTTAAACTACACATGCAACTTTAAAATGCTTCCGCTTTATATACATATTACATATACTACCAAATGGGTCTTGTAAACTTGTTTAGTTAATGAATTCCATCAATGGTATCTAGAGCCAAAGTCTTGTTAATATGCTTCTTGTTTTTGGCTAGTAAACTCATTTATTTTACAATCTACCAACATGCATGAAAGTAGAATGTGAAAATCATGAGTTTTGGTGGGTTTGGTGTCTTGGCCGAATTATTGGGTCCCAAAAGTGGGTTTGGGACTTCAAGTTTGGCCAAAATTTGTTGTTATGTTATTGTTCACAATCGAGCCTAGACCGTGTGGTTGAATGTTTGGATGATTTGGTTATTTTTCATGGTTGTTATATTCATTCATATGGTTTGTATAAATTTGTAATAATTTTGTAATTTTGGTTTGTAATAAGTTGTAAGTAATCTTGTAATTTTTCATGTAATTTATTCTATTTGTTTGTAAAAATAGAATAGGTTGTTATTTCATTTTCTAGAAAATTGTATTAGGATATAATTTTGTAAAATGAAGATGAATATTACAAGATGGAGCTTTTGAAGATTACAAGATTAAGTGGGAGATTTGTTTAAAAATCTCTTACTTTGGTTAACCCTCTTAGGTGACTTTTGTTTTGGCTAAACAAATGTCCACCAAAATAGCTCTTGATTGTGAACACTTTGTTATGCATGTTTGTGTATGTTTGTATGTTTGGTTGCTACAAGATTATCACATGTTTACAACTTGCATAATACATTATAAATGGTTATAATAAAACATAACAAAATGACACTAATAATTGGTTATTAGACTTAAATAAAATGGTTTATTTAAAAGGTAATGAAATGGTTTATAACTAGTAATTGGTTTACTAAAAAGGACATGAAAATGAGTTTTTCATAAATATACTACACACCAAATGCATGTTGGTGTATAGCACTTTGTTTTCTAAACTAGAATGTAGAATACCTAAAATCCCTTTACTATAACAAGGTAAACAAGTTAAACATCATCCTTTTGTGGAAACACTTAGACATATTAGGAATCTCTTGATGGGATAAAGGTCACCTAACCGTCATGAGTGAACTAATATCAATAAGGTACACTTCGCATACATGTGGGATAAAGGTCACCTAACCACTTGTATGTTAAGTCTACATGTTTACACAAGTAGGACGACTTGATTTGGGAATCATGAACTTAGGGTCACCGAAGCATGAGGAACAAATAGGCGTTGATGGGATTAATATGCCATGCAAAAGGATTGCATGATCCCATAACTTAGAAGTTGCAAAAGGATTGCAATTGTCATTATGACTACCTAGCTAAATCAAATGACGTGATAAAGGTCACCTAACCGGAATTTGATTTACCGTTGGATTCTAATATTTAATACAACAAATTAAAAGGGTATTGTTTATTAAATTTGAAATCGATACTTAAAAGGACTTTGTTGAAATTTTGTAGATGGCCGCTAATAACAACAACAACATGCAAAACGCACCACTTAATATGAACAACCTATCGTTACGGTCTCTCCTCGAGAAAGACAAACTCAATCATACCAACTTTATGGATTGGTTCCGCAATCTTCGGATTGTCCTCAAACAAGAGGATAAAGCGTATGTACTTGAGGACCCCATTCCCGATCAACCGGATGAGAATGATGTGGAGGCAATGGCCTCTTACGATAAGTATTGCCATGACTCCCTTCAAGTCTCATGCTTAATGCTTGGGACTATGATACCCGAACTCCAAAAGGATTTCGAGCACCATAGTGCATACGACATGATAACGCAATTGAAGGAGATGTTCCTCCAACAAGCACGTGTCGAGCGCTTCGAAACGGTTCGGGCGCTACATGCTTGTCGTATGGACGATACCCAATCGGTTTCATCTTATGTACTTAAGATGAAAAGCCTTATCGATCGTGCTAACCGTCTTAACCTAAACATATCTAATGAGTTAGCCACCGATCTTATCCTTAACTCCCTATCAAAAAGGTTTGATCAATTTGTAATTAATTACAATATGAATGGGATGGATAAGAGTATAGGTTAGCTTCACGGTATGCTTAGAACGGCGGAAACTAGCATGGGTAAAAGGGCTTTACCCGTGTTAGCAATCGATCAAGGTGGATCCAAAGGTAACACCTCTAAGCCAAAGGTGGCTAAGAGAAAAGGACCCGCCTATCAAGGCAAAGGGAAGGGGAAGATGGTTAACCCAACCATCAACAAGGCTAAGAAGCAAAAGGTAGCCGAGAAGGCAAACCCCAAGGAAGACCCATGTTTCGGTTGCGGTGAGATGGGTCATTGGAAACGAAACTGTCCGGTCTACCTTAAGGAGTTGAAGGACAAGAGGGATGCAGGGCAAACCTCAGGTAATATATATATGGTATATATAGAGCTTAATATTACTTCTTCTAATACATGGGTATTAGACACGGGATGTGGAACTCATATTTGCAATTCTTTGCAGGGGTTCAAAAGAAGTGATCATATGGCGGGAACATCAAGTCTCTATATGGGCAATGGTGCAAAGGTGCATGTTAAAGCTCAAGGAGATTTTGTTTTGAAGCTTCCAAGCGGATTGGAACTTATTTTAGAAAATGTTTTGTATGCTCCGAATTTGTGTAGAAGCATTATTTCTATTTCTCGCTTAAAACAATGTGGTTACGTTGTTAATTTTATTGATGATGATATTCATGTTTCTAAAGATAATGTATTCTATTTCAAGGCTTCGCCTTCAAATGGAATTTATGAATTGGTTCATGATGACGCATCATCGAGCTCTATATACCATACTAGCACCAAGAAACTCAAAAGGGATTTGAGTGATTCCTATTTATGGCATTGTCGCCTTGGTCACATAAACAAGAACCGAATGCATACACTTCAAAAGAATGGATTTTGAAATTAAATGAAATGGATTCATTTGATGTATGTGAATCTTGTTTACAAGGCAAGATGACTAAAGCACCTTTCAAAGGGACTTATGAAAGGGCTAAAGATTTATTGGGATTAATACATTCGGATGTATGTGGACCCTTTAAACCCATGACTAGGAATGGTGAAAGATACTTTGTTACTTTCATTGATGACTTTAGTCGTTTCGGATATGTCTACTTATTAAGACACAAGGACGAAACGTTTGAAGCATTCAAAGAATATCAAAACGAAGTACAAAATCAACTCAATAGGACAATTAAGGTACTTCGTACCGATAGAGGAGGTGAATACCTAAGCGATACCGTCCAAGATCATCTTAGGAGTTGTGGGATTATCTCACAACTTACTCCACCCGGAACACCCCAACTTAATGGAGTTTCCGAAAGGAGGAACCGAACCCTAATGGATATGGTTCGATCTATGATGGCAAGAAGCTCGTTACCTCTATCATTTTGGGGTTATTGTCTAAGCTCCGCGGCTCGTATTTTAAATATGGCCCCAACCAAGAAAGTGGAACGAACTCCTCATGAGATGTGGTTTGGAAAACCTCCTTCTCTTTCATACTTGAAAGTATGGGGATGTGAAGCTTATCCTAAGCGTTATGTAGCTAATAAGCTACATGCTCGATCCACAAAGTGTATCTTCATAGGATATCTCAAAGATGACATGGGATATTACTTCTATGATCCATCCGAGCAAACGGTATTTGTTGCTCGGAAAGCGGAATTCCTAGAAACCAAGTTCCTTATGGAAGGTGATGGTGAAAGGAAGATAGATCTTGTAGAGGTACAAGATCAAGCCGATGATACACAATTGGTTGGCACTAGTACTCAACATGAGGATGTTGAAAATGATCAAGTGGATGATCAAGGTACACAAGACGTTCGAAGATCTAGTAGGATTAGTAATCCTCCCGAGAGATATGGGTTTCTCGTGGATGGTTGCTATACGGTTGATTTGGATGAACCGACAAACTACAAAGATGCTTTATCAAGGATTGATAAAGATAAATGGCAGGAAGCCATGAACGCCGAGATGCAATCCATGTATGAAAACCAAGTTTGGGAACTTGTTGTGCAACCCCCTAGCTCCAAGCTAGTTGATTGCAAATGGCTTTTCAAGAAGAAAACCGACATACATGGAAACTTGGATACATACAAAGCTAGACTTGTAGCAAAAGGTTTCACTCAAACTCAAGGGGTTGATTATGATGAAACTTTCTCGCCAGTGGCAATGCTAAAGTCTATTAGGATATTATTTGCCATTGCTGCTCACTATGACTATGAAATATGGCAAATGGATGTCAAAACCGCTTTCCTAAATGGATATCTTGAGGAAGATGTCTATATGGTACAGCCCGAAGGTTTTGTTGATCCGAAAAATCCTAAGAAGGTATGCAAGTTAAAGAAGTCAATCTACGGATTGAAACAAGCATCTAGAATGTGGAATCATCGCTTTAATGAAGAGGCAAAGAAATTTGGCTTCATTAAAAATGGTGATGAAGCTTGTGTGTACAAGAAGGCTAGTGGGAGCTCTATAATGTTCCTTGTGCTATATGTGGATGATATATTATTATTTGGGAATGATATTACCACAATGCAAGAAGTCAAAACTTGGCTAAAGAGTTGCTTCTCCATTAAGGATCTTGGAGAAGCACAATACATATTGGGGATTGGGATCTATAGGAATAGATCCAAGAGATTGATAGGTTTAAGTCAAAGTACATACATTGATAAAATCTTGAAAAGGTTCAAGATGGAAAACTCTAAGAAAGGTTTGGTACCTATTCAAAAGGGAACCGTTCTCAGTTCATCTCAGTGTCCTACCACGAAAGATGAACAAGAGAGAATGAAGAAAGTCCCATACGCATCTGCTATTGGGTCTATCATGTATGCAATGATATGTACTAGACCGGATGTGTCATGCGCTCTAAGCTTGACAAGTAGATACCAGAATAACCCGGGAAATAGTCATTGGACTACGGTTAAATGTATATTGAAATACCTTAGAAGGACTAAGGATATGTTTCTAATATATGGGTCTGGTGAGGAGGAACTCGCTGTAAAAGGTTACGTGGACGCGAGTTTCCAAACTGATCGAGATGACTCTCGATCACAATCCGGTTATGTCTTCATGTTGAATGGTGGTGCGGTCTCTTGGAAGAGCTCAAAACAGGAAGTTGTTGCGTTATCCACTACAGAGTCGGAGTACATTGCCGCCTCATTGGCAGCTCAGGAAGCTGCATGGATGAAGAAATTCATCGACGACTTAGGAGTGGTCCCTTCCATTCAGGACCCTCTTGAGATCTTTTGTGACAACGAGGGTGCGATTGCTCAAATCAAGGAACCTCGTGCTCATCAAAAGACTCGTCACATTGAGCGGAGATTCAACTACATTAGGGATGAGGTTGAAAAGGGAAAGATATGTATTCACAAGGTTCACACAGATCAAAATGTTGCGGATCCACTCACGAAGCTTTTACAAGGGCCAAAACATGAGGGACATGTTTGTGCATTAGGACTTCGATATTCTAGTGATTGGAATTGATCTATTTTATGTATTGTAACGGAATGAATTACTTCAAACTCATTAATATAATTATGGTATTAATTTATTTATGAGTCATGTTCCAATTTTGCATATTTTATCCATGAATAAACTATTATTCTGAATTCCGTAGTTGATCACATTTGTGGGAACAAGTGTGAGGTCTAGACTATTATGAACTTGGATTGGTTAGCATTCAAATGGTAAATGTGGGACAAGGTTGCAACCAAGGTTCATAGATATTTGTGGGACACAAATATTGGAAGACCCGCTCTCAAGATTTACTATATGGAGCCTTTGTGGTTGATCACATGTAATCTTGAGTAAAGGAGAATATCATTATATCCTCTGACCTGAGACACATATTGGGTTCAGACATTCACCGAATATTGTGCCTTGATTCTTTCCTTCGCTATTCTGAAACATGGTAGTACATAAGGGAGGCTTCAGGTATGGTACGAAGTGTAGTATCTAGGACGTATGTAGTCTAGATGGAATTTGTCCCTCTTATTCGTTGAGAGTCGGATGTCTAAGGCCTGATAAAGTTAGATCTATAAGAGAGTGATCACTCTATGTCTCTTGGATTTGACATGACATCTAGGACGGAAGGATATATTGAAAGATTCACCTAAATCATACTCGAGATGGGAACTCGAAAGGGATGATGTTAAAGAATGGCACCAAGTCATAACACATTGGGGGTGATGGACGGTCGTTAGGTGGTATCCGTCACTTGCATTAATTCCTTATGTTTCTCGTGCAAGTGGGAGATTGAAGGTATTTCATGTGCCTGAGAGACATAATTAATTAATGTGGCCAATATGTTATGATCCAAGTCGGGTCATACCCAATAACAAGCCGTCAACACTTTTATGTATTTGTTTTAATGAGTGGATCTTTAAAATAAATACTTGACACTTAGACTTTAGAATTTGGTTTTCTAAAGATAAAATGCAAGAAATAATTATTTGGATAATTATAAGTGCAAGTTTAATTATTTGTATGATTAACTCATGTGTATGTTATAATTTTATAAAGTGGTTTATAAAATTATATTTAATGTGCAAGTAACATATATATAACCTTATAAGTGGTTTATAAAGATATACATATGTGCATGTAATTATATATATAAAGAGTGCATTCATCAAGAAGTAAATAATAAAAGCAAAAAAAAAAAAAAAAGGGGGTAATAATGGGACGGTTTTTGGGGACTCCCACATAGCCTCCCCATGCTTGCTTTTATTAAATATTACACTCTACCTTTTGCATGCCTTCTTGCACATTCCAATACACACATCTTACTTGCAATTTCAAAATCCAAAAACTCTCTTCCAACTCTCATCTTGGCCGATCTTTAGGGAGGAAGAACAAGGTGTTCTTCAATTGATTTTCTTACATTTGTGTCTAAATCCTAACCATGTTTGAAGGGTGTTGATATACAAAGGTTTGTGGGTATCAAAGGCTTGAGGTTTCAAGTGAGAAACTAGCTTGTTCATCATCTTCATCTTGCTTCTTCAACCTCCATCTTAGGAGAAGGTATAAAACCCTAACTAGCTTCTATTTACATTTTAGTATATTTTCAAGACTAGATCTATACATGGAATTCAAGTTTAAAAGGTTAAACTACACATGCAACTTTAAAATGCTTCCGCTTTATATACATATTACATATACTACCAAATGGGTCTTGTAAACTTGTTTAGTTGATGAATTCCATCATATTGTTGGTATGTAGCGCAGCCTGTACTGCGGCTATGTTTGAAGCTAGAAAAGTACAGAATTCCTCTTCATTCATATTCACGGTGTGTCGAGTAGTCGGTGCCATTTCCTTCAAAATAGTCAAATGGAACAAGTTAATCGTACAGAATATTAAGAGTAGTTAATAGTATTTCGTAGCATAATATGAACTCATTTATAAAAGCTTTTTCTTCATATTAGCGTTTTATAAGTTTAAATTCGGGTAGTACCTACCCGTTAAGTTCATACTTAGTAGCTAATATACAATTCAACTACTACAATTCTATATGAAAAACTGATTATAATAATATTTCGCATTCAAACTTTTACACAATATTTTATAAACTTACAATACCGCTTATTTTACATATAGCATGAAATATAGCACACAATAAATTTGATACAAGATGGTTGTGAAGATAATTCTAACTAGTACACAAGTCGTTCAGCAAAGGCAATAAAGACACGTAATTCATACGTCCAGAAACAAGTCATGCATTCTGGTTTTACTAGGATTACTTCCCATCCTTGGTCTTGTGGAACATAACCATTATGGCCGTTGATAAGACAACGTGTTGTAACGTCGTCAAAGGGACGAGGGTTACGTAATGTCCAACAGTCCCGTAACAATCTAAAAACCTCATTTCTTACCCCAATTACCGACTCCGTCACTTGTGGGAACGTTTTGTTTAATAGTTGTAGCCCGATGTTCTTGTTCTCACTTTCGTGAGAAGCGAACATTACTAATCCGTAAGCATAACATGCTTCTTTATGTTGCATGTCAGCCGCTTTTTCTAAATCACGAAGTCTAATATTCGGATATATTGAGTCAAAATAATTTCTTAACCCATTGCGTAAAATAGCATTTGGGTTCCCCGCAATATATGCGTCAAAGTAAACACATCGTAACTTATGGATTTCCCAATGTGATATCCTCCATCTTTCGAACGAAAGCCTTTTATAAACCAAGGCATTCTTGGAACGTTCTTCGAATGTCTTACAAACTGATCTCGCCTTAAATAATTGTGCCGAAGAATTCTGACTGACTCTAGACAAGATTTCCTCAATCATGTCTCCGGGTAGGTCTCTTAAAATATTGGGTTGTCTATCCATTTTGTGTTTTTATACTGTAAAATAGACAAGAGTTAGATTCATAAAAAAAAATACTTATTAATACAAGCAATTTTTACATATATCATAAAGCATAAGCACACTATATTACATATATTACACCACACGAATACAACTATCTTATTCCGACTCGCTTGTTTCTTCTTCTTCGGTTTTGGTTCGTTTTGCCAAGTTTCTAGGGATATATGATGTTCCCCTAATACGAGCCGTCGTTTTACACATTGGTTTAGAAAAACCTGGTGGTTTAGAGGTTCCCGGGTCATTGTTACAACTTAAGGACTTCGGGGGTTGACGATACATATAAAGTTCATCGGGGTTGGAATTAGATTTCTCTATTTTTATGCCCTTTCCCTTATTATTTTCTTTTGCCTTTTTAAATTCAGTTGGGGTAATTTCTATAACATCATCGGAATTCTCGTCGGAATCCGATTCATCGTAGAATTGGTAATCCTCCCAATATTTTGCTTCCTTGTCGGAAACACCATTGACCATAATTAACCTTGGTCGGTTGGTTGAGGATTTTCTTTTACTTAACCGTTTTATTATTTCCCCCACCGGTTCCGATTCTTCTTCCGGTTCCGTTTCTTCTTCCGGCTCCGACTCTTCTTCCGGTTCCGACTCTTCTTCCGGTTCCTCTTCGGGAACTTGTGAATCAGTCCACGAATCATTCCAATTTACATTTGACTCTTCATTATTATTAGGTGAGTCAATGGTACTTGTTCTAGAGATAGACATCTATCACATAATATCAAACGCGTTAAGAGATTAATATATCACATAATATTCACATGTTAAAAATATATAGTTTCCAACAAAATTTGTTAAGCAATCATTTTTCAAGTAAACACGGTCGAAGTCCAGACTCACTAATGCATCCTAACAAACTCGATAAGACACACTAATGCAAAATTCTGGTTCTCTAAGACCAACACTCGGATACCAACTGAAATGTCCCGTTCTTATTGATTAAAAACGTTCCATATTAATTGATTTCGTTGCGAGGTTTTGACCTCTATATGAGACGTTTTTCAAAGACTGTATTCATTTTTAAAACAAACCATAACCTTTATTTCATAGATAAAGGTTTTAAAAAGCTTTACGTAGATTATCAAATAATGATAATCTAAAATATCCTGTTTACACACGACCATTACATAATGGTTTACAATACAAATATGTTACAACAAAATAAGTTTCTTGAATGCAGTTTTTACACAATATCATACAAGCATGGACTCCAAATCTCGTCCTTATTTAAGTATGCGACAGCGGAAGCTCTTAATAATCACCTGAGAATAAACATGCTTAAAACGTCAACAAAAATGTTGGTGAGTTATAGGTTTAACCTATATATATCAAATCATAATAATAGACCACAAGATTTCATATTTCAATACACATCCCATACATAGAGATAAAAATCATTCATATGGTGAACACCTGGTAACCGACATTAACAAGATGCATATATAAGAATATCCCCATCATTCCGGGACACCCTTCGGATATGATATAAATTTCGAAGTACTAAAGCATCCGGTACTTTGGATGGGGTTTGTTAGGCCCAATAGATCTATCTTTAGGATTCGCGTCAATTAGGGTGTCTGTTCCCTAATTCTTAGATTACCAGACTTAATAAAAAGGACCATATTCGATTTCGATAATTCAACCATAGAATGTAGTTTCACGTACTTGTGTCTATTTTGTAAATCATTTATAAAACCTGCATGTATTCTCATCCCAAAAATATTAGATTTTAAAAGTGGGACTATAACTCACTTTCACAGATTTTTACTTCGTCGTGAAGTAAGACTTGACCACTGGTTGATTCACGAACCTATAACAATATATACATATATATCAAAGTATGTTCAAAATATATTTACAACACTTTTAATATATTTTGATGTTTTAAGTTTATTAAGTCAGCTGTCCTCGTTAGTAACCTACAACTAGCTGTCCACAGTTAGATGTACAGAAATAAATCGATAAATATTATCTTGAATCAATCCACGACCCAGTGTATACGTATCTCAGTATTGATCACAACTCAAACTATATATATTTTGGAATCAACCTCAACCCTGTATAGCTAACTCCAACATTCACATATAGAGTGTCTATGGTTGTTCCGAAATATATATAGATGTGTCGACATGATAGGTCGAAACATTGTATACGTGTCTATGGTATCTCAAGATTACATAATATACAATACAAGTTGATTACGTTATGGTCGGAATAGATTTGTTACCAATTTTCACGTAGCTAAAATGAGAAAAATTATCCAATCTTGTTTTACTCGTAACTTCTTCATTTTAAATCCGTTTTGAGTGAATCAAATTGCTATGATTTCATATTGAACTCTATTTTATGAATCTAAACAGAAAAAGTATAGGTTTATAGTCGGAAAAATAAGTTACAAGTCGTTTTTGTAAAGGTAGTCATTTCAGTCGAAAGAACGACGTCTAGATGACCATTTTAGAAAACATACTTCCACTTTGAGTTTAACCATAATTTTTGGATGTAGTTTCATGTTAATAATAAAAATCATTTTCTCAGAATAACAACTTTTAAATCAAAGTTTATCATAGTTTTTAATTAACTAACCCAAAACAGCCCGCGGTGTTACTACGACGGCGTAAATCCGGTTTTACGGTGTTTTTCGTGTTTCCAGGTTTTAAATCATTAAGTTAGCATATCATATAGATATAGAACATGTTTTTAGTTGATTTTAAAAGTCAAGTTAGAAGGATTAACTTTTGTTTGCGAACAAGTTTAGAATTAACTAAACTATGTTCTAGTGATTACAAGTTTAAACCTTCGAATAAGATAGCTTTATATGTATGAATCGAATGATGTTATGAACATCATTACTACCTTAATTTCCTTGGATAAACCTACTGGAAAAGAGAAAAATGGATCTAGCTTCAATGCATCCTTGGATGGCTCGAAGTTCTTGAAGCAGAATCATGACACGAAAACAAGTTCAAGTAAGATCATCACTTGAAATAAGATTGTTATAGTTATAGAAATTGAACCAAAGTTTGAATATGATTATTACCTTGTATTAGAATGATAACCTACTGTAAGAAACAAAGATTTCTTGAGGTTGGATGATCACCTTACAAGATTGGAAGTGAGCTAGCAAACTTGAAAGTATTCTTGATTTTATGAAACTAGAACTTTTGGAATTTATGAAGAACACTTAGAACTTGAAGATAGAACTTGAGAGAGATCAATTAGATGAAGAAAATTGAAGAATGAAAGTGTTTGTAGGTGTTTTTGGTCGTTGGTGTATGGATTAGATATAAAGGATATGTAATTTTGTTTTCATGTAAATAAGTCATGAATGATTACTCATATTTTTGTAATTTTATGAGATATTTCATGCTAGTTGCCAAATGATGGTTCCCACATGTGTTAGGTGACTCACATGGGCTGCTAAGAGCTGATCATTGGAGTGTATATACCAATAGTACATACATCTAAAAGCTGTGTATTGTACGAGTACGAATACGGGTGCATACGAGTAGAATTGTTGATGAAACTGAACGAGGATGTAATTGTAAGCATTTTTGTTAAGTAGAAGTATTTTGATAAGTGTATTGAAGTCTTTCAAAAGTGTATAAATACATATTAAAACACTACATGTATATACATTTTAACTGAGTCGTTAAGTCATCGTTAGTCGTTACATGTAAGTGTTGTTTTGAAACCTTTAGGTTAACGATCTTGTTAAATGTTGTTAACCCAATGTTTATAATATCAAATGAGATTTTAAATTATTATATTATCATGATATTATCATGTATGAATATCTCTTAATATGATATATATATACATTAAATGTCTTTACAACGATAATCGTTACATATATGTCTCGTTTAAAAATCATTAAGTTAGTAGTCTTGTTTTTACATATGTAGTTCATTGTTAATATACTTTATGATATGTTTTCTTATCATAGTATCATGTTAACTATATATATATATCCATATATATGTCATCATATAGTTTTTACAAGTTTTAACGTTCGTGAATCACCGATCAACTTGGGTGGTCAATTGTCTATATGAAACATATTTCAATTAATCAAGTCTTAACAAGTTTGATTGCTTAACATGTTGGAAACATTTAATCATATAAATATCAATCTCAGTTAATATATATAAACATGGAAAAGTTCGGGTCACTACAAGTTCGGGTCACTACAGTACCTACCCGTTAAATAAATTTCGTCCCGAAATTTTAAGCTGTTGAAGGTGTTGACGAATCTTCTAGAAATAGATGCGGGTATTTCTTCTTCATCTGATCTTCATGCTCCCAGGTGAACTCGGGTCCTCTACGAGCATTCCATCGAACCTTAACAATTGGTATCTTGTTTTACTTAAGTCTTTTAACCTCACGATCCATTATTTCAACGGGTTCTTCGATGAATTGAAGTTTTTCGTTGATTTGGATTTCATCTAACGGAATAGTGAGATCTTCTTTAGCAAAACATTTCTTCAAATTCGAGACATGGAAAGTGTTATGTACAGCCGCGAGTTGTTGAGGTAACTCAAGTCGGTAAGCTACTGGTCCGACACGATCAATAATCTTGAATGGTCCAATATACCTTGGATTTAATTTCCCTCGTTTACCAAATCGAACAACGCCTTTCCAAGGTGCAACTTTAAGCATGACCATCTCTCCAATTTCAAATTCTATATCTTTTCTTTTAATGTCAGCGTAGCTCTTTTGTCGACTTTGGGCGGTTTTCAACCGTTGTTGAATTTGGATGATCTTCTCGGTAGTTTCTTGTATAATCTCCGGACCGGTAATCTGTCTATCCCCCACTTCACTCCAACAAATCGGAGACCTGCACTTTCTACCATAAAGTGCTTCAAACGGCACCATCTCAATGCTTGAATGGTAGCTGTTGTTGTAGGAAAATTCTACTAACGGTAGATGTCGATCCCAACTGTTTCCGAAATCAATAACACATGCTCGTAGCATGTCTTCAAGCGTTTGTATCATCCTTTCACTCTGCCCATCAGTTTGTGGATGATAGGCAGTACTCATGTCTAGACGAGTTCCTAATGCTTGCTGTAATGTCTGCCAGAATCTTGAAATAAATCTGCCATCCCTATCAGAGATAATAGAGATTGGTATTCCATGTCTGGAGACGACTTCCTTCAAATACAGTCGTGCTAACTTCTCCATCTTGTCATCTTCTCTTATTGACAGGAAGTGTGCTGATTTGATGAGACGATCAACTATTACCCAAATAGTATCAAAACCACTTGCAGTCCTTGGCAATTTAGTAATGAAATCCATGGTAATGTTTTCCCATTTCCATTCCGGGATTTCGGGTTGTTGAAGTAGACCTGATGGTTTCTGATGCTCAGCTTTGACCTTAGAACACGTCAAACATTCTCCTACGTATTTAGCAACATCGGCTTTCATACCCGGCCACCAAAAATGTTTCTTGAGATCCTTGTACATCTTCCCCGTTCCAGGATGTATTGAGTATCTGGTTTTATGAGCTTCTCTAAGTACCATTTCTCTCATATCTCCAAATTTTGGTACCCAAATCCTTTCAGCCCTATACCGGGTTTCGTCTTCCCGAATATTAAGATGCTTCTCCGATCCTTTGGGTATTTCATCCTTTAAATTTCCCTTTTTTAAAACTCCTTGTTGCGCCTCCTTTATTTGAGTAGTAAGGTTATTATGAATCATTATATTCATAGATTTTACTCGAATGGGTTCTCTGTCCTTCCTGCTCAAGGCATCGTCTACCACATTTGCCTTCCCCGGGTGGTAACGAATCTCAAAGTCGTAATCATTCAATAATTCAATCCACCTACGCTGCCTCATATTCAGTTGTTTCTGATTAAATATGTGTTGAAGACTTTTGTGGTCGGTATATATAATACTTTTGACCCCATATAAGTAGTGCCTCCAAGTCTTTAATGCAAAAACAACCGCGCCTAATTCCAAATCATGCGTCGTATAATTTTGTTCGTGAATCTTCAATTGTCTAGACGCATAAGCAATCACCTTCGTTCGTTGCATTAATACACAACCGAGACCTTGCTTTGATGCGTCACAATAAATCACAAAATCATCATTCCCTTCAGGCAATGACAATATAGGTGCCGTAGTTAGCTTTTTCTTCAATAACTGAAACGCTTTCTCTTGTTCATCATTCCATTCAAATTTCTTCCCTTTATGCGTTAATGCAGTCAAGGGTTTTGCTATTCTGGAAAAGTCTTGGATGAACCTTCTGTAGTAACCAGCTAGTCCTAAAAACTGGCGTATGTGTTTCAGAGTTTTTGGGATTTCCCACTTTTTAACAGTTTCTATCTTTGCCGGATCCACCTTAATACCTTCTTTGTTCACTATGTGACCGAGGAATTGAACTTCTTCCGACCAAAATGCACACTTTGAAAACTTAGCGTACAATTCTTCCTTCCTCAATACTTCTAACACCTTTCTCAAATGTTCACCGTGTTCTTGGTCATTCTTTGAGTAAATAAGTATGTCATCAATGAAAACATTGACAAACTTGTCAAGGTATGGTCCACACACTCGGTTCATAAGGTCCATGAACACAGCTGGTGCATTAGTTAAACCAAACGACATAACCATAAACTCGTAATGACCGTAACGTGTTCTGAAAGTAGTCTTTGGAATATCATCTTCTTTTACCCGCATTTGATGATACCCGGAACGTAAGTCAATCTTTGAATAAACAGACGAGCCTTGTAGTTGATCAAATAAGTTGTCGATTCTCGGTAGTGGGTAGCGGTTCTTGATGGTAAGTTTGTTCAACTCTCGGTAGTCGATACACAACCTGAATGTACCATCTTTCTTCTTGACAAACAAAACAGGAGCTCCCCACGGTGATGTGCTTGGTCGAATGAAACCACGCTCTAAAAGTTCTTGTAATTGGCTTTGCAGTTCTTTCATCTCGCTGGGTGCGAGTCTGTAAGGAGCACGAGCTATTGGTGCAGCTCCTGGTACAAGATCTATTTGAAATTCAACGGATCGATGTGGGGGTAATCCCGGTAATTCTTTCGGAAATACATCGGGAAATTCTTTTGCAATGGGAACATCATTGATGCTCTTTTCTTCAGTTTGTACTTTCTCGACGTGTGCTAGAACAGCATAGCAACCTTTTCTTATTAGTTTTTGTGCCTTCAAATTACTAATAAGATGTAGCTTCGTGTTGCCCTTTTCTCCGTACACTATTAAGGGTTTTCCTTTTTCTCGTATAATGCGAATTGCATTTTTGTAACAAACGATCTCTGATTTCACTTCTTTCAACCAGTCCATACCGATTATCACATCAAAACTCCCTAACTCTACTGGTATCAAATCAATCTTAAATGTTTCGCTAACCAATTTAATTTCTCGATTCCGACATATATTATCTGCTGAAATTAATTTACCATTTGCTAATTCGAGTAAAAATTTACTATCCAAAGGCGTCAATGGACAACTTAATTTAGCACAAAAATCTCTACTCATATAGCTTCTATCCGCACCCGAATCAAATAAAACGTAAGCAGATTTATTGTCAATAAGAAACGTACCCGTAACAAGCTCCGGGTCTTCCTTTGCCTCTGCTGCATTAATATTGAAAACTCTTCTGCGGCCTTGTCCATTCGTGTTCTCTTGGTTGGGCCAATTTCTAATAATGTGGCCCGGTTTTCCACATTTATAACAAACTACATTGGCATAACTTGCTCCGACACTACTTGCTCCGCCATTACTCGTTCCGACACCATTTGTTCCTTTCATTCTATTAACCCCTGGTCCGTAGACCTCACACTTCGCCGCGCTATGACCATTTCTTTTACACTTGTTGCAAAATTTGGTGCAGAACCCCGAGTGATACTTTTCACACCTTTGGCATAGCTGCTTCTGATTGTTGTTATTGTTGCGGTTATTATTGTTGTTGGGATGATTGTTGTAGTTGCTGTTGTTGTTGTTGTTGTTGTTGTTGGGCCGTTTGTTGTAGTTTCGATTGATGTTGCGATTGTTGGGATAATTGTTGCGATTATTGTTGTAATTGCTGTTGTTGTTGTATTGGTGATTCTTATCACCGTTTTCCTCCCACTTTCTTTTGACTTGCTTCACATTGGCCTCTTCAGCAGTCTGTTCTTTAATTCTTTCTTCAATCTGGTTCACTAGTTTGTGAGCCATTCTACATGCCTGTTGTATGGAGGCGGGCTCGTGTGAACTTATATCTTCTTGGATTCTTTCCGGTAATCCTTTCACAAACGCGTCGATCTTCTCTTCCTCATCTTCGAATGCTCCCGGATACAATAGGCACAATTCTGTGAATCGTCTTTCGTATGTGGTAATATCAAATCCTTGGGTTTGTAACCCTCTAAGTTCTGTCTTGAGCTTATTGACCTCGGTTCTGGGACGGAACTTCTAGTTCATCAAGTGCTTGAATGCTGTCCACGGTAGTGCGTACGCATCGTCTTGTTCCACTTGCTCTAGATAGGTATTTCACCATGTTAACGCAGAACCTGTGAAGGTATGCGTAGCGTACTTCACTTTGACTTCTTCAGTACACTTACTTATGGCAAACACCGATTCGACCTTCTCGGTCCACCGTTTCAATCCGATCGGTCCTTCGGTTCCATCAAATTCCAAAGGTTTGCAGGCAGTGAATTCTTTGTAGGTGCATCCTACAAGATTTCCTGTACTGCTAGATCCAAGGTTATTGTTGGTATGTAGCGCAGCCTGTACTGCGGCTATGTTTGAAGCTAGAAAAGTACGGAATTCCTCTTCATTCATATTCACGGTGTGTCGAGTAGTCGGTGCCATTTCCTTCAAAATAGTCAAATGGAACAAGTTAATCATACAGAATATTAAGAGTAGTTAATAGTATTTCGTAGCATAATATGAACTCATTTATAAAAGCTTTTTCTTCATATTAGCATTTTATAAGTTTAAATTCGGGTAGTACCTACCCGTTAAGTTCATACTTAGTAGCTAATATACAATTCAACTACCACAATTCTATATGAAAAACTGATTATAATAATATTTCGCGTTCAAACTTTTACACGATATTTTACAAACTTACAATACCGTTTATTTTACATATAGCATGAAATATAGCACACAATAAATTTGATACAAGATGGTTGTGAAGATAATTCTAGCTAGTACACAAGTCGTTCATCAAAGGCAATAAAGACACGTAATTCATACGTCCAGAAACAAGTCATGCATTCTGGTTTTACTAGGATTACTTCCCATCCTTGGTCTTGTGGAACATAACCGTTATGGCCGTTGATAAGACAGCGTGTTGTAACGTCGTCAAAGGGACGAGGGTTACGTAATGTCCAACAGTCCCGTAACAATCTAAAAACCTCATTTCTTACCCCAATTACCGACTCCGTCACTTGTGGGAACGTTTTGTTTAATAGTTGTAGCCCGATGTTCTTGTTCTCACTTTGGTGAGAAGCGAACATTACTAATCCGTAAGCATAACATGCTTCTTTATGTTGCATGTTAGCCGCTTTTTCTAAATCACGAAGTCCAATATTCGGATATATTGAGTCAAAATAATTTCTTAACCCATTGCGTAAAATAGCATTTGGGTTCCCCGCAATATATGCGTCAAAGTAAACACATCGTAACTTATAGATTTCCCAATGTGATATCCCCCATCTTTCGAACGAAAGCCTTTTATAAACCAAGGCATTCTTGGAACGTTCTTCGAATGTTTTACAAACTGATCTCGCCTTAAATAGTTGTGCCGAAGAATTCTGACCGACTCTAGACAAGATTTCATCAATCATGTCTCCAGGTAGGTCTCTTAAAATATTGGGTTGTCTATCCATTTTGTGTTTTTATACTGTAAAATAGACAAGAGTTAGATTCATAAAAAAAATACTTATTAATACAAGCAATTTTTACATATATCATAAAGCATAAGCACACTATATTACATATATTACACCACACGAATACAACTATCTTATTCCGACTCGCTTGTTTCTTCTTCTTTGGTTTTGGTTCGTTTTGCCAAGTTTCTAGGGATATATGATGTTCCCCTAATATGAGCCGTCGTTGTACACATTGGTTTAGAAAAACCTGGTGGTTTAGAGGTTCCCGGGTCATTGTTACAACTTAAGGACTTCGGGGGTTGACGATACATATAAAGTTCATCGGGGTTGGAATTAGATTTCTCTATTTTTATGCCCTTTCCCTTATTATTTTCTTTTGCCTTTTTAAATTCAGTTGGGGTAATTTCTATAACATCATCGGAATTCTCGTCGGAATCCGATTCATCGGAGAATTGGTAATCCTCCCAATATTTTGCTTCCTTGGCGGAAACACCATTGACCATAATTAACCTTGGTCGGTTGGTTGAGGATTTTCTTTTACTTAACCGTTTTATTATTTCCCCCACCGGTTCTATTTCTTCATCCGGTTCCGATTCTTCTTCCGGTTCCGATTCTTCTTCCGGTTCCGACTCTTCTTCCGGTTCCTCTTCGGGAACTTGTGAATCAGTCCACGAATCATTCCAATTTACATTTGACTCTTCATTATTATTAGGTGAGTCAATGGGACTTGTTCTAGAGGTAGACATCTATCACATAATATCAAACGCGTTAAGAGATTAATATATCACATAATATTCACATGTTAAAAATATATAGTTTCCAACAAAATTTGTTAAGCAATCATTTTTCAAGTAAACACGGTCGAAGTCCAGACTCACTAATGCATCCTAACAAACTCGATAAGACACACTAATGCAAAATTATGGTTCTCTAAGACCAACGCTCGGATACCAACTGAAATGTCCCGTTCTTATTGATTAAAAACGTTCCATATTAATTGATTTCGTTGCGAGGTTTTGACCTCTATATGAGACGTTTTTCAAAGACTGCATTCATTTTTAAAACAAACCATAACCTTTATTTCATAGATAAAGGTTTTAAAAAGCTTTACGTAGATTATCAAATAATGATAATCTAAAATATCCTGTTTACACACGACCATTACATAATGGTTTACAATACAAATATGTTACAACAAAATAAGTTTCTTGAATGCAGTTTTTACACAATATCATACAAGCATGGACTCCAAATCTCGTCCTTATTTAAGTATGCGACAGCGGAAGCTCTTAATAATCACCTGAGAATAAACATGCTTAAAACGTCAACAAAAATGTTGGTGAGTTATAGGTTTAACCTATATATATCAAATCATAATAATAGACCACAAGATTTCATATTTCAAAACACATCCCATACATAGAGATAAAAATCATTCATATGGTGAACACCTGGTAACCGACATTAACAAGATGCATATATAAGAATATCCCCATCATTCCGGGACATCCTTCGGATATGATATAAATTTCGAAGTACTAAAGCATCCGGTACTTTGGATGGGGTTTGTTAGGCCCAATAGATCTATCTTTGGGATTTGCGTCAATTAGGGTGTCTGTTCCCTAATTCTTAGATTACCAGACTTAATAAAAAGGAGCATATTCGATTTCGATAATTCAACCATAGAATGTAGTTTCACGTACTTGTGTCTATTTTGTAAATCATTTATAAAACCTGCATGTATTCTCATCCCAAAAATATTAGATTTTAAAAGTGGGACTATAACTCACTTTCACAGATTTTTACTTCATCGGGAAGTAAGACTTGACCACTGGTTGATTCACGAACCTATAACAATCTATACATATATATCAAAGTATGTTCAAAATATATTTACAACACTTTTAATATATTTTGATGTTTTAAGTTTATTAAGTCAGGTGTCCTCGTTAGTAACCTACAACTAGTTGTCCACAGTTAGATGTACAAAAATAAATCGATAAATATTATCTTGAATCAATCCACGACCCAATGTATACGTATCTCAGTATTGATCACAACTCAAACTACATATATTTTGGAATCAACCTCAACCCTGTATAGCTAACTCCAACATTTACATATAGAGTGTCTATGGTTGTTCCGAAATATATATAGATGTGTCGACATCATAGGTCAAAACATTGTATACGTGTCTATGGTATCTCAAGATTACATAATATACAATACAAGTTGATTACGTTATGGTTGGAATAGATTTGTTACCAATTTTCACGTAGCTAAAATGAGAAAAATTATCCAATCTTGTTTTACCCATAACTTCTTCATTTTAAATCCGTTTTGAGTGAATCAAATTGCTATGGTTTTATATTGAACTCTATTTTATGAATCTAAACAGAAAAAGTATAGTTTTATAGTCGGAAAAATAAGTTACAAGTCATTTTTGTAAAGGTAGTCATTTCAGTCGAAAGAACGACGTCTAGATGACCATTTTAGAAAACATACTTCCACTTTGAGTTTAACCATAATTTTTGGATATAGTTTCATGTTCATAATAAAAATCATTTTCTCAGTATAACAACTTTTAAATCAAAGTTTATCATAGTTTTTAATTAACTAACCCAAAACAGCCCTCGGTGTTACTACGACGGCGTAAATCCAGTTTTACGGTGTTTTTCGTGTTTCCAGGTTTTAATTCATTAAGTTAGCATATCATATAGATATAGAACATGTGTTTAGTTGATTTTAAAAGTCAAGTTAGAAGGATTAACTTTTGTTTGCGAACAAGTTTAGAATTAACTAAACTATGTTCTAGTGATTACAAGTTTAAACCTTCGAATAAGATAGCTTTATATGTATGAATCGAATGATGTTATGAACATCATTACTACCTTAAGTTCCTTGGATAAACCTACTGGAAAATAGAAAAATGGATCTAGCTTCAACGGATCCTTGGATGGCTCGAAGTTCTTGAAGCAGAATCATGACACGAAAACAAGTTCAAGTAAGATCATCACTTGAAATAAGATTGTTATAGTTATAGAAATTGAACCAAAGTTTGAATATGATTATTACCTTGTATTAGAATGATAACCTACTGTAAGAAACAAAGATTTCTTGAGGTTGGATGATCACCTTACAAGATTGGAAGTGAGCTAGCAAACTTGAAAGTATTCTTGATTTTTTGTAACTAGAACTTGTAGAATATATGAAGAACACTTAGAACTTGAAGATAGAACTTGAGAGAGATCAATTAGATGAAGAAAATTGAAGAATGAAAGTGTTTGTAGGTGTTTTTGGTCGTTGGTATATGGATTAGATATAAAGGATATGTAATTTTGTTTTCATGTAAATAAGTCATGAATGATTACTCATATTTTTGTAATTTTATGAGATATTTCATGCTAGTTGCCAAATGATGGTTCCCACATGTGTTAGGTGACTCACATGGACTTCTAAGAGCTGATCATTGGAGTGTATATACCAATAGTACATACATCTAAAAGCTGTGTATTGTACGAGTACGAATACGGGTGCATACGAGTAGAATTGTTGATGAAACTGAACGAGGATGTAATTGTAAGCATTTTTGTTAAGTAGAAGTATTTTGATAAGTGTATTGAAGTCTTTCAAAAGTGTATAAATACATATTAAAAAACTACATGTATATACATTTTAACTGAGTCGTTAAGTCATCGTTAGTCGTTACATGTAAGTGTTGTTTTGAAACCTTTAGGTTAACGATCTTGTTAAATGTTGTTAACCCAATGTTTATAATATCAAATGAGATTTTAAATTATTATATTATCATGATATTATCATGTATGAATATCTCTTAATATGATATATATACATTAAATGTCTTTACAACGATAATCGTTACATATATGTCTCGTTTAAAAATCATTAAGTTAGTAGTCTTGTTTTTACATATGTAGTTCATTGTTAATATACTTAATGATATGTTTACTTATCATAGTATCATGTTAACTATATATATATCCATATATATGTCATCATATAGTTTTTACAAGTTTTAACGTTCGTGAATCACCGGTCAACTTGGGTGGTCAATTGTCTATATGAAACATATTTCAATTAATCAAGTCTTAACAAGTTTGATGGCTTAACATGTTGGAAACATTTAATCATGTAAATATCAATCTCAATTAATATATATAAACATGGAAAAGTTCGGGTCACTACAGTACGGTTGGTTCATTCTCTCGATTGAGGTATTTCCAAGAATCATGAAAGGTTTGAACGCAGTATTTGAATCATCAAGATACAATGAGACTTTAAGATGAAATCAAGTGGCAAACTTGAAGAATTGTTTAGTTTCATATGTTATAATCAATATTTTAATTCATTTTAATTGTCCAAAGTTAGGAGTTCAATAGTCCAGTTGTCCAATAGTCCAATATATTCATATATAATTTAATGTATAATATTCGAATTAATTAATACGTATCGTGACCCGTGTACCGGTCTCAGTATTGATCACAACTCAAAATATATATATATTTTGGAATCAACCTCAACCCTATATAGCTAACTCCGACATTTGTATATAGAGTGTCTATGGTTGTTCCAAGATATATATATATATATATATATATATATATATATATATATATATATATATATATATATATATATATATATATATATATATATATATATATATATATAGATGGGTCAATATGATATGTCGAAACCTTGTATACGTGTCCCGTTATTTAAAGTGCGTAAAATAAATACATAAATTAAATAACGATAAAATAAATTGCGATAAATAAAATGTAATACGGAATCAGCGTGGATTCTTAACAAATTCATCGTAGTTAATTTGTTTGTTTCTAACAAATTTTATTTTGTCCAAAGTTTCTTCATTATGCCACTTGTTGGATTCTGATAGGTCAAAATCCAAATATGAAATTGAATGAAAATGGTTATTCTGTGGTGAACAGTTTCGTATATCGGTGAATGTAAATAGGATAGTAAATGACTGTTGAATCAGATTCAAAGAATGTACAATGTAACTTACTAATGTGAAATCTAAATATTTCTCGGGTATTACCTACCCGTTAAAATATTTTCATCATTAATAGTTTGTACAAAAGAATTTTTAATTACAATCTTTATGAAAATATACTTACATATATATTTTCTTCAGATATAATCATGGATTTAATGAGTAAATAAAATATTAAACTCATTTGATTTATCGTTAGTACTAGATTACATAATCTCTAAAACTTTAGAAATTACATAATCGCCATGTCGAGCGAAGATAATCGATGTAGAACGATACGTAGAATGATGATTATACTCGAGGTACAGAATGAGATGTTGAGGCATGGATTGTTGATGGTACTGGTGCTGTTACTGATGGTACTGTTGGTGCCGATGATGTTGTTGAAGCTGGTACATTTTGCACCATGTTCTCCAAATTTATTTTTCGAGCGCGACGTTTGTTGACTTCTTCTATTATTCCGGGGTGATTGTCGGTTCGGACGAGCGGATGAATGAGGTTTAGAATTTTAGATAGAATATAATCGTGGCGAGATATTCGGGAAATGAGTGAGAAAATAGTACATCGAACAGGTTCGCCGGTAATTGCTTCAGGTTCACCTCCAAGAGGGTAATTTGATTGGTAGAAAGGATCACCTTCTTCACGTCTCCATTGATTAAGTCGACTACGAATGCATCAGATGAATTGGGGATAGCTGATTGATTGATTCATTCTGGTGACACCGCTTTCGGAGCTTAGGTGAATATCCATGTTGGAATAGTTGTCATCGGAATAGCTATCGAAATCTGAGGGACTCGAACTGGTTGAGGGATTCATCTCGTACAATCAGATGAAGGATTTTTGATAAGAAATAGATTATAGGATGTAGATTAGTACCCTGCAATACATAATTTACATATGCATATATAACGCTAAAATCCCATAAGTTACGGAGGAATCTACGGAAGCTGTCAGGCAAAGGTAACAGTAACAGATACGCTAAGATATGAATTAGCAGATATGATAAGATATGAGTTTGTCTATACACTATCTAGGCAATAGAGGCAGTAAGATGTGTCTAGACTTTAAGGATGATAAGAAAATAATTTTCGACACTAAATGATAAGCAAAACTTTTGAAATGCAGACACGGTCGAAGTCCAGACCCACTAATGCATCTAAACAACTATCAGTTAGACACACTAATGCAAGACTTGGTTCGCTAAGACCACCGCTCTAATACAAACTGAAAGGACCGCTACTAATCCATCCGGACGAAGTCCATAACATTTGGTCCCATTGCGATGATCGACTCCAAGTAATGTCCTTAAAATGAGCAAATGCACAGCGGAAGACTTAATTCGTACCTGAGAATAACATGCTTTAAAATGTCAACATAAAGTTGGTGAGATATAGGTTTGATGCTAGCAGCGTTATTGAAATGTCCCGTTCTTATTGATTAAAAACGTTCCATATTAATTGATTTCGTTGCGAGGTTTTGACCTCTATATGAGACGTTTTTCAAAGACTGCATTCATTTTAATACAAAACATAACCTTTATTTCATCAATAAAGGTTTAAAAAGCTTTACGTAGATTATCAAATAATGATAATCTAAAATATCCTGTTTACACACGACCATTACATAATGGTTTACAATACAAATATGTTACAACAAAATAAGTTTCTTGAATGCAGTTTTTACACAATATCATACAAGCATGGACTCCAAATCTCGTCCTTATTTAAGTATGCGATAGCGGAAGCTCTTAATAATCACCTGAGAATAAACATGCTTAAAACGTCAACAAAAATGTTGGTGAGTTATAGGTTTAACCTATATATATCAAATCATAATAATAGACCACAAGATTTCATATTTCAATACACATCCCATACATAGAGATAAAAATCATTCATATGGTGAACACCTGGTAACCGACATTAACAAGATGCATATATAAGAATATCCCCATCATTCCGGGACACCCTTCGGATATGATATAAATTTCGAAGTACTAAAGCATCCGGTACTTTGGATGGGGTTTGTTAGGCCCAATAGATCTATCTTTAGGATTCGCGTCAATTAGGGTGTCTGTTCCTTAATTCTTAGATTACCAGACTTAATAAAAAGGGGCATATTCGATTTCGATAATTCAACCATAGAATGTAGTTTCACGTACTTGTGTCTATTTTGTAAATCATTTATAAAACCTGCATGTATTCTCATCCCAAAAATATTAGATTTTAAAAGTGGGACTATAACTCACTTTCACAGATTTTTACTTCGTCGGGAAGTAAGACTTAGCCACTGGTTGATTCATGAACCTATAACAATATATACATATATATCAAAGTATGTTCAAAATATATTTACAACACTTTTAATATATTTTGATGTTTTAAGTTTATTAAGTCAGCTGTCCTCGTTAGCAACCTACAACTAGTTGTCCACAGTTAGATGTACAGAAATAAATCGATAAATATTGTCTTGAATCAATCCACGACCCAGTGTATACGTATCTCAGTATTGATCACAACTCAAACTATATATATTTTGGAATCAACCTCAACCCTGTATAGCTAACTCCAACATTCACATATAGAGTGTCTATGGTTGTTCCGAAATATATATAGATGTGTCGACATGATAGGTCGAAACATTGTATACGTGTCTATGGTATCTCAAGATTACATAATATACAATACAAGTTGATTAAGTTATGGTTGGAATAGATTTGTTACCAATTTTCACGTAGCTAAAATGAGAAAAATTATCCAATCTTGTTTTACCCATAACTTCTTCATTTTAAATTCGTTTTGAGTGAATCAAATTGCTATGGTTTCATATTAAACTCTATTTTATGAATATAAACAGAAAAATTATAGGTTTATAGTCGGAAAAATAAGTTACAAGTCGTTTTTGTAAAGGTAGTCATTTCAGTCGAAAGAACGACGTCTAGATGACCATTTTAGAAAACATACATCCACTTTGAGTTTAACCATAATTTTTGGATATAGTTTCATGTTCATAATAAAAATAATTTTCTCAGAATAACAACTTTTAAATCAAAGTTTATCATAGTTTTTAATTAACTAACCCAAAATAGCCCGCGGTGTTACTACGACGGCGTAAATCCTGTTTTACGGTGTTTTTCGTGTTTCCAGGTTGTAAATCATTAAGTTAGCATATCATATAGATATAGAACATGTGTTTAGTTGATTTTAAAAGTCAAGTTAGAAGGATTAACTTTTGTTTGCGAACAAGTTTAGAATTAACTAAACTATGTTCTAGTGATTACAAGTTTAAACCTTCGAATAAGATAGCTTTATATGTATGAATCGAATGATGTTATGAACATCATTACTACCTTAAGTTCCTTGGATAAACCTACTAGAAAAGGGAAAAATGGATCTAGCTTCAACGGATCCTTGGATGGCTCGAAGTTCTTGAAGCAGAATCATGACACGAAAACAAGTTCAAGTAAGATCATCACTTGAAATAAGATTGTTATAGTTATAGAAATTGAACCAAAGTTTGAATATGATTATTACCTTGTATTAGAATGATATCCTACTGTAAGAAACAAAGATTTCTTGAGTTTGGATGATCACCTTACAAGATTGGAAGTGAGCTAGCAAACTTGAAAGTATTCTTGATTTTATGTAACTAGAACTTGTAGAATATATGAAGAACACTTAGAACTTGAAGATAGAACTTGAGAGAGATCAATTAGATGAAGAAAATTGAAGAATGAAAGTGTTTGTAGGTGTTTTTGGTCGTTGGTGTATGGATTAGATATAAAGGATATGTAATTTTGTTTTCATGTAAATAAGTCATGAATGATTACTCATATTTTTGTAATTTTATGAGATATTTCATGCTAGTTGCCAAATGATGGTTCCCACATGTGTTAGGTGACTCACATGGGCTGCTAAGAGCTGATCATTGGAGTGTATATACCAATAGTACATACATCTAAAAGCTGTGTATTGTACGAGTACGAATACGGGTGTATACGAGTAGAATTGTTGATGAAACTGAACGAGGATATAATTGTAAGCATTTTTGTTAAGTAGAAGTATTTTGATAAGTGTATGGAAGTCTTTCAAAAGTGTATAAATACATATTAAAACACTACATGTATATACATTTTAACTGAGTCGTTAAGTCATCGTTAGTCGTTACATGTAAGTGTTGTTTTGAAACCTTTAGGTTAACGATCTTGTTAAATGTTGTTAACCCAATGTTTATAATATCAAATGAGATTTTAATTTATTATATTATCATGATATTATCATGTATGAATATCTCTTAATATGATATATATATACATTAAATGTCTTTACAACGATAATCGTTACATATATGTCTCGTTTAAAAATCATTAAGTTAGTAGTCTTGTTTTTACATATGTAGTTCATTATTAATATACTTAATGATATCTTTACTTATCATAATATCATGTTAACTATATATATATATCCATATATATGTCATCATATAGTTTTTACAAGTTTTAACGTTCGTGAATCACCGGTCAACTTGGGTGGTCAATTGTCTATATGAAACATATTTCAATTAATCAAGTCTTAACAAGTTTGATTGCTTAACTTGTTGGAAACATTTAATCATGTAAATATCAATCTCAATTAATATATATAAACATGGAAAAGTTCGGGTCACTACAGTACCTACCCGTTAAATAAATTTCGTCCCGAAATTTTAAGCTGTTGAAGGTGTTGACGAATCTTCTGGAAATAGATGCGAGTATTTCTTCATCATCTGATCTTCACGCTCCCAGGTGAACTCTGGTCCTCTACGAGCATTCCATCGAACCTTAACAATTGGTATCTTGTTTTGCTTAAGTCTTTTAACCTCACGATCCATTATTTCGACGGGTTCTTCGATGAATTGGAGTTTTTCGTTGATTTGGATTTCATCTAACGGAATAGTGAGATCTTCTTTAGCAAAACATTTCTTCAAATTCGAGATGTGGAAAGTGTTATGTACAGCCGCGAGTTGTTGAGGTAACTCAAGTCGGTAAGCTACTGGTCTGACACGATCAATAATCTTGAATGGTCCAATATACCTTGGATTTAATTTCCCTCGTTTACCAAATCGAACGACGCCTTTCCAAGGTGCAACTTTAAGCATGACCATCTCTCCAATTTCAAATTCTATATCTTTTCTATTAATGTCAGCGTAGCTCTTTTGTCGACTTTTGGCGGTTTTCAACCGTTGTTGAATTTGGATGATCTTCTCGGTAGTTTCTTGTATAATCTCCGGACCCGTAATCTGTCTATCCCCCACTTCACTCCAACAAATTGGAGACCTGCACTTTCTACCATAAAGTGCTTCAAACGGCGCCATCTCAATGCTTGAATGGTAGCTGTTGTTGTAGGAAAATTCTGCTAACGGTAGCTGTCGATCCCAACTGTTTCCGAAATCAATAACACATGCTCGTAGCATGTCTTCAAGCATTTGTATCGTCCTTTCGCTCTGCCCATCAGTTTGTGGATGATAGGCAGTACTCATGTCTAGACGAGTTCCTAATGCTTGCTGTAATGTCTGCCAGAATCTTGAAATAAATCTGCCATCCCTATCAGAGATAATAGAGATTGGTATTCCATGTCTGGAGACGACTTCCTTCAAATACAGTCGTGCTAACTTCTCCATCTTGTCATCTTCTCTTATTGGCAGGAAGTGTGCTGATTTGGTTAGACGATCAACTATTACCCAAATAGTATCAAAACCACTTGCAGTCCTTGGCAATTTAGTGATGAAATCCATGGTAATGTTTTTCCATTTCCATTCCGGGATTTCGGGTTGTTGAAGTAGACCTGATGGTTTCTGATGCTCGGCTTTGACCTTAGAACACGTCAAACATTCTCCTACGTATTTAGCAACATCGACTTTCATACCCGGCCACCAAAAATGTTTCTTGAGATCCTTGTACATCTTCCCCGTTCCAGGATGTATTGAGTATCTTGTTTTATGAGCTTCTCTAAGTACCATTTCTCTCATATCTCCAAATTTTGGTACCCAAATCCTTTCAGCCCTATACCGGGTTCCGTCTTCCCGAATATTAAGATGCATCTCCGATCCTTTGGGTATTTCATCCTTTAAATTTCCCTCTTTTAAAACTCCTTGTTGCGCCTCCTTTATTTGAGTAGTAAGGTTATTATGAATCATTATATTCATAGATTTTACTCGAATGGGTTCTCTGTCCTTCCTGCTCAAGGCATCGGCTACCACATTTGCCTTCCCCGGGTGGTAACGAATCTCAAAGTCGTAATCATTCAATAATTCAATCCACCTACGCTGCCTCATATTCAGTTGTTTCTGATTAAATATGTGTTGAAGACTTTTGTGGTCGGTATATATAATACTTTTGACCCCATATAAGTAGTGCCTCCAAGTCTTTAATGCAAAAACAACCGCGCCTAATTCCAAATCATGCGTCGTATAATTTTGTTCGTGAATCTTCAATTGTCTAGACGCATAAGCAATCACCTTCATTCGTTGCATTAATACACAACCGAGACCTTGCTTTGATGCGTCACAATAAATCAAAAAATCATCATTCCCTTCAGGCAATGACAATATAGGTGCCGTAGTTAGCTTTTTCTTCAATAACTGGAACAATTTCTCTTGTTCATCATTCCATTCAAATTTCTTCCCTTTATGCGTTAATGCAGTCAAGGGTTTTGCTATTCTGGAAAAGTCTTGGATGAACCTTCTGTAGTAACCAGCTAGTCCTAAAAACTGGCGTATGTGTTTCGGAGTTTTCGGGGTTTCCCACTTTTCAACAGTTTCTATCTTTGCCGGATCCACCTTAATACCTTCTTTGTTCACTATGTGACAGAGGAATTGAACTTCTTCCAACCAAAATGGACACTTTGAAAACTTAGCGTACAATTCTTCCTTCCTCAATACTTCTAACACCTTTCTCAAATGTTCACCGTGTTCTTGGTCATTCTTTGAGTAAATAAGTATGTCATCAATGAAAACAATGACAAACTTGTCAAGGTATGGTCCACACACTCGGTTCATAAGGTCCATGAACACAGCTGGTGCATTAGTTAAACCAAACGGCATGACCATAAACTCGTAATGACCGTAACGTGTTCTGAAAGCAGTCTTTGGAATATCATCTTCTTTCACCCGCATTTGATGATACCCGGAACGTAAGTCAATCTTTGAATAAACAGACGAGCCTTGTAGTTGATCAAATAAGTCATCGATTCTCGGTAGTGGGTAGCGGTTCTTGATGGTAAGTTTGTTCAACTCTCGATAGTCGATACACAACCTGAATGTACCATCTTTCTTCTTGACAAACAAAACAGGAGCTCCCCACGGTGATGTGCTTGGTCGAATGAAACCACGCTCTAAAAGTTCTTGTAATTGGCTTTGCAGTTCTTTCATCTCGCTGGGTGCGAGTCTGTAAGGAGCACGAGCTATTGGTGCAGCTCCTGGTACAAGATCTATTTGAAATTCAACGGATCGATGTGGGGGTAATCCCGGTAATTCTTTCGGAAATACATCGGGAAATTCTTTTGCAATGGGAACATCATTGATGCTCTTTTCTTCAGTTTGTACTTTCTCGACTTGTGCTAGAACAGTATAGCAACCTTTTCTTATTAGTTTTTGTGCCTTCAAATTACTAATAAGATGTAGCTTCGTGTTGCCCTTTTCTCCGTACACCATTAAGGGTTTTCCTTTTTCTCGTATAATGCGAATTGCATTTTGGTAACAAACGATCTCTACTTTCACTTCTTTCAACCAGTCCATACCGATTATCACATCAAAACTCCCTAACTCTACTGGTATCAAATCAATCTTAAATGTTTCGCTAACCAGTTTAATTTCTCGATTCTGACATATATTATCTGCTGAAATTAATTTACCATTTGCTAATTCGAGTAAAAATTTACTATCCAAAGGCGTCAATGGACAACTTAATTTAGCACAAAAATCTCTACTCATATAGCTTCTATTCGCACCCGAATCAAATAAAACGTAAGCAGATTTATTGTCAATAAGAAACGTACCCGTAACAAGCTCCGGGTCTTCCTGTGCCTCTGCCGCATTAATATTGAAAACTCTTCCGCGGCCTTGTCCATTCGTGTTCTCCTGGTTCGGGCAATTTCTAATAATGTGGCCTGGTTTTCCACATTTATAACAAACTACATTGGCATAACTTGCTCCGACACTACTTGCTCTGCCATTACTCGTTCCGACACCATTTGTTCCTTTCGTTATATTAACCCCTGGTCCGTAGACCTCACACTTCGCCGCGCTATGACCATTTCTTTTACACTTGTTGCAAAATTTGGTGCAGAACCCCGAGTGATACTTTTCACACCTTTGGCATAGCTGTTTCTGATTGTTGTTGTTGTTGCGGTTATTATTGTTGTTGGGATGATTGTTGTAGTTGCTGTTGTTGTTGTTGTTGTTGTTGTTATTGTTGGGCCGTTTGTTGTAGTTGCGATTGATGTTGCGATTGTTGGGATAATTATTGCGATTATTGTTGTAATTGCTGTTGTTGTTGTATTGGTGATTCTTATCACCGTTTTCCTCCCTCTTTCTTTTGACTTGCTTCACATTGGCTTCTTCAGCAGTCTGTTCTTTAATTCTTTCTTCAATCTGGTTCACTAGTTTGTGAGCCATTCTACATGCCTGTTGTATGGAGGCGGGCTCGTGTGAACTTATATCTTCTTGGATTCTTTCCGGTAATCCTTTCACAAACGCGTCGATCTTCTCTTCCTCATCTTCGAATGCTCCCGGACACAATAGGCACAATTCTGTTAATCGTCTTTCGTACGTGGTAATATCAAATCCTTGGGTTCGTAACCCTCTAAGTTCTTTCTTGAGCTTATTGACCTCGGTTCTGGGACGGTACTTCTCGTTTATCAAGTGCTTGAATGCTGACCACGGTAGTGCGTACGCATCGTCTTATCCCACTTGCTCTAGATAGGTATTCCACCATGTTAACGCAGAACCTGTGAAGGTATGCGTAGCGTACTTCACTTTGTCCTCTTCAGTACACTTACTTATGTTAAACACCGATTCGACCTTCTCGGTCCACCGTTTCAATCCGATCGGTCCTTCGGTTCCATCAAATTCCAAAGGTTTGCAGGCAGTGAATTCTTTGTAGGTGCATCCTACACGATTTTCTGTACTGCTAGATCTAAGGTTATTGTGAAGGTATTTCATGTGCCCGAGAGACATAATTAATTAATGTGGCCAATATGTTATGATCCAAGTCGGGTCATACCCAATAACAAGCCGTCAACACTTTTATGTATTTGTTTTAATGAGTGGATCTTTAAAATAAATACTTGACACTTAGACTTTAGAATTTGGTTTTCTAAAGATAAAATGCAAGAAATAATTATTTGGATAATTATAAGTGCAAGTTTAATTATTTGTATGATTAACTCATGTGTGTGTTATAATTTTATAAAGTGGTTTATAAAATTATATTTAATGTGCAAGTAACATATATATAACCTTATAAGTGGTTTATAAAGATATACATATGTGCATGTAATTATATATATAAAGAGTGCATTCATCAAGAAGTAAATAATAAAAGCAAAAAAAAAAAGGGGGGGTAATAATGGGACGGTTTTTGGGGATTCCCACATAGCCTCCCCATGCTTGCTTTTATTAAATATTACACTCTACCTTTTGCATGCCTTCTTGCACATTCCAATACACACATCTTACTTGCAATTTCAAAATCCAAAAACTCTCTTCCAACTCTCATCTTGGCCGATCTTTAGGGAGGAAGAACAAGGTGTTCTTCAATTGATTTTCTTGCATTTGTGTCTAAATCCTAACCAAGTTTGAAGGGTGTTGATATACAAAGGTTTGTGGGTATCAAAGGCTTGAGGTTTCAAGTGAGAAACTAGCTTGTTCATCATCTTCATCTTGCTTCTTCAACCTCCATCTTAGGAGAAGGTATAAAACCCTAACTAGCTTCTATTTACATTTTAGTATATTTTCAAGACTAGATCTATACATGGAATTCAAGTTTAAAAGGTTAAACTACACATGCAACTTTAAAATGCTTCCGCTTTATATACATATTACATATACTACCAAATGGGTCTTGTAAACTTGTTTAGTTAATGAATTCCATCAATGGTATCTAGAGCCAAAGTCTTGTTAATATGCTTCTTGTTTTTGGCTAGTAAACTCATTTATTTTACAATCTACCAACATGCATGAAAGTAGAATGTGAAAATCATGAGTTTTGGTGGGTTTGGTGTCTTGGCCGAATTATTGGGTCCCAAAAGTGGGTTTGGGACTTCAAGTTTGGCCAAAATTTGTTGTTATGTTATTGTTCACAATCGAGCCTAGACCGTGTGGTTGAATGTTTGGATGATTTGGTTATTTTTCATGGTTGTTATATTCATTCATATGGTTTGTATAAATTTGTAATAATTTTGTAATTTTGGTTTGTAATAAGTTGTAAGTAATCTTGTAATTTTTCATGTAATTTATTCTATTTGTTTGTAAAAATAGAATAGGTTGTTATTTCATTTTCTAGAAAATTGTATTAGGATATAATTTTGTAAAATGAAGATGAATATTACAAGATGGAGCTTTTGAAGATTACAAGATTAAGTGGGAGATTTGTTTAAAAATCTCTTACTTTGGTTAACCCTCTTAGGTGACTTTTGTTTTGGCTAAACAAATGTCCACCAAAATAGCTCTTGATTGTGAACACTTTGTTATGCATGTTTGTGTATGTTTGTATGTTTGGTTGCTACAAGATTATCACATGTTTACAACTTGCATAATACATTATAAATGGTTATAATAAAACATAACAAAATGACACTAATAATTGGTTATTAGACTTAAATAAAATGGTTTATTTAAAAGGTAATGAAATGGTTTATAACTAGTAATTGGTTTACTAAAAAGGACATGAAAATGAGTTTTTCATAAATATACTACACACCAAATGCATGTTGGTGTATAGCACTTTGTTTTCTAAACTAGAATGTAGAATACCTAAAATCCCTTTACTATAACAAGGTAAACAAGTTAAACATCATCCTTTTGTGGAAACACTTAGACATATTAGGAATCTCTTGATGGGATAAAGGTCACCTAACCGTCATGAGTGAACTAATATCAATAAGGTACACTTCGCATACATGTGGGATAAAGGTCACCTAACCACTTGTATGTTAAGTCTACATGTTTACACAAGTAGGACGACTTGATTTGGGAATCATGAACTTAGGGTCACCGAAGCATGAGGAACAAATAGGCGTTGATGGGATTAATATGCCATGCAAAAGGATTGCATGATCCCATAACTTAGAAGTTGCAAAAGGATTGCAATTGTCATTATGACTACCTAGCTAAATCAAATGACGTGATAAAGGTCACCTAACCGGAATTTGATTTACCGTTGGATTCTAATATTTAATACAACAAATTAAAAGGGTATTGTTTATTAAATTTGAAATCGATACTTAAAAGGACTTTGTTGAAATTTTGTAGATGGCCGCTAATAACAACAACAACATGCAAAACGCACCACTTAATATGAACAACCTATCGTTACGGTCTCTCCTCGAGAAAGACAAACTCAATCATACCAACTTTATGGATTGGTTCCGCAATCTTCGGATTGTCCTCAAACAAGAGGATAAAGCGTATGTACTTGAGGACCCCATTCCCGATCAACCGGATGAGAATGATGTGGAGGCAATGGCCTCTTACGATAAGTATTGCCATGACTCCCTTCAAGTCTCATGCTTAATGCTTGGGACTATGATACCCGAACTCCAAAAGGATTTCGAGCACCATAGTGCATACGACATGATAACGCAATTGAAGGAGATGTTCCTCCAACAAGCACGTGTCGAGCGCTTCGAAACGGTTCGGGCGCTACATGCTTGTCGTATGGACGATACCCAATCGGTTTCATCTTATGTACTTAAGATGAAAAGCCTTATCGATCGTGCTAACCGTCTTAACCTAAACATATCTAATGAGTTAGCCACCGATCTTATCCTTAACTCCCTATCAAAAAGGTTTGATCAATTTGTAATTAATTACAATATGAATGGGATGGATAAGAGTATAGGTTAGCTTCACGGTATGCTTAGAACGGCGGAAACTAGCATGGGTAAAAGGGCTTTACCCGTGTTAGCAATCGATCAAGGTGGATCCAAAGGTAACACCTCTAAGCCAAAGGTGGCTAAGAGAAAAGGACCCGCCTATCAAGGCAAAGGGAAGGGGAAGATGGTTAACCCAACCATCAACAAGGCTAAGAAGCAAAAGGTAGCCGAGAAGGCAAACCCCAAGGAAGACCCATGTTTCGGTTGCGGTGAGATGGGTCATTGGAAACGAAACTGTCCGGTCTACCTTAAGGAGTTGAAGGACAAGAGGGATGCAGGGCAAACCTCAGGTAATATATATATGGTATATATAGAGCTTAATATTACTTCTTCTAATACATGGGTATTAGACACGGGATGTGGAACTCATATTTGCAATTCTTTGCAGGGGTTCAAAAGAAGTGATCATATGGCGGGAACATCAAGTCTCTATATGGGCAATGGTGCAAAGGTGCATGTTAAAGCTCAAGGAGATTTTGTTTTGAAGCTTCCAAGCGGATTGGAACTTATTTTAGAAAATGTTTTGTATGCTCCGAATTTGTGTAGAAGCATTATTTCTATTTCTCGCTTAAAACAATGTGGTTACGTTGTTAATTTTATTGATGATGATATTCATGTTTCTAAAGATAATGTATTCTATTTCAAGGCTTCGCCTTCAAATGGAATTTATGAATTGGTTCATGATGACGCATCATCGAGCTCTATATACCATACTAGCACCAAGAAACTCAAAAGAGATTTGAGTGATTCCTATTTATGGCATTGTCGCCTTGGTCACATAAACAAGAACCGAATGCATACACTTCAAAAGAATGGATTTTGAAATTAAATGAAATGGATTCATTTGATGTATGTGAATCTTGTTTACAAGGCAAGATGACTAAAGCACCTTTCAAAGGGACTTATGAAAGGGCTAAAGATTTATTGGGATTAATACATTCGGATGTATGTGGACCCTTTAAACCCATGACTAGGAATGGTGAAAGATACTTTGTTACTTTCATTGATGACTTTAGTCGTTTCGGATATGTCTACTTATTAAGACACAAGGACGAAACGTTTGAAGCATTCAAAGAATATCAAAACGAAGTACAAAATCAACTCAATAGGACAATTAAGGTACTTCGTACCGATAGAGGAGGTGAATACCTAAGCGATACCGTCCAAGATCATCTTAGGAGTTGTGGGATTATCTCACAACTTACTCCACCCGGAACACCCCAACTTAATGGAGTTTCCGAAAGGAGGAACCGAACCCTAATGGATATGGTTCGATCTATGATGGCAAGAAGCTCGTTACCTCTATCATTTTGGGGTTATTGTCTAAGCTCCGCGGCTCGTATTTTAAATATGGCCCCAACCAAGAAAGTGGAACGAACTCCTCATGAGATGTGGTTTGGAAAACCTCCTTCTCTTTCATACTTGAAAGTATGGGGATGTGAAGCTTATCCTAAGCGTTATGTAGCTAATAAGCTACATGCTCGATCCACAAAGTGTATCTTCATAGGATATCTCAAAGATGACATGGGATATTACTTCTATGATCCATCCGAGCAAACGGTATTTGTTGCTCGGAAAGCGGAATTCCTAGAAACCAAGTTCCTTATGGAAGGTGATGGTGAAAGGAAGATAGATCTTGTAGAGGTACAAGATCAAGCCGATGATACACAATTGGTTGGCACTAGTACTCAACATGAGGATGTTGAAAATGATCAAGTGGATGATCAAGGTACACAAGACGTTCGAAGATCTAGTAGGATTAGTAATCCTCCCGAGAGATATGGGTTTCTCGTGGATGGTTGCTATACGGTTGATTTGGATGAACCGACAAACTACAAAGATGCTTTATCAAGGATTGATAAAGATAAATGGCAGGAAGCCATGAACGCCGAGATGCAATCCATGTATGAAAACCAAGTTTGGGAACTTGTTGTGCAACCCCCTAGCTCCAAGCTAGTTGATTGCAAATGGCTTTTCAAGAAGAAAACCGACATACATGGAAACTTGGATACATACAAAGCTAGACTTGTAGCAAAAGGTTTCACTCAAACTCAAGGGGTTGATTATGATGAAACTTTCTCGCCAGTGGCAATGCTAAAGTCTATTAGGATATTATTTGCCATTGCTGCTCACTATGACTATGAAATATGGCAAATGGATGTCAAAACCGCTTTCCTAAATGGATATCTTGAGGAAGATGTCTATATGGTACAGCCCGAAGGTTTTGTTGATCCGAAAAATCCTAAGAAGGTATGCAAGTTAAAGAAGTCAATCTACGGATTGAAACAAGCATCTAGAATGTGGAATCATCGCTTTAATGAAGAGGCAAAGAAATTTGGCTTCATTAAAAATGGTGATGAAGCTTGTGTGTACAAGAAGGCTAGTGGGAGCTCTATAATGTTCCTTGTGCTATATGTGGATGATATATTATTATTTGGGAATGATATTACCACAATGCAAGAAGTCAAAACTTGGCTAAAGAGTTGCTTCTCCATTAAGGATCTTGGAGAAGCACAATACATATTGGGGATTGGGATCTATAGGAATAGATCCAAGAGATTGATAGGTTTAAGTCAAAGTACATACATTGATAAAATCTTGAAAAGGTTCAAGATGGAAAACTCTAAGAAAGGTTTGGTACCTATTCAAAAGGGAACCGTTCTCAGTTCATCTCAGTGTCCTACCACGAAAGATGAACAAGAGAGAATGAAGAAAGTCCCATACGCATCTGCTATTGGGTCTATCATGTATGCAATGATATGTACTAGACCGGATGTGTCATGCGCTCTAAGCTTGACAAGTAGATACCAGAATAACCCGGGAAATAGTCATTGGACTACGGTTAAATGTATATTGAAATACCTTAGAAGGACTAAGGATATGTTTCTAATATATGGGTCTGGTGAGGAGGAACTCGCTGTAAAAGGTTACGTGGACGCGAGTTTCCAAACTGATCGAGATGACTCTCGATCACAATCCGGTTATGTCTTCATGTTGAATGGTGGTGCGGTCTCTTGGAAGAGCTCAAAACAGGAAGTTGTTGCGTTATCCACTACAGAGTCGGAGTACATTGCCGCCTCATTGGCAGCTCAGGAAGCTGCATGGATGAAGAAATTCATCGACGACTTAGGAGTGGTCCCTTCCATTCAGGACCCTCTTGAGATCTTTTGTGACAACGAGGGTGCGATTGCTCAAATCAAGGAACCTCGTGCTCATCAAAAGACTCGTCACATTGAGCGGAGATTCAACTACATTAGGGATGAGGTTGAAAAGGGAAAGATATGTATTCACAAGGTTCACACAGATCAAAATGTTGCGGATCCACTCACGAAGCTTTTACAAGGGCCAAAACATGAGGGACATGTTTGTGCATTAGGACTTCGATATTCTAGTGATTGGAATTGATCTATTTTATGTATTGTAACGGAATGAATTACTTCAAACTCATTAATATAATTATGGTATTAATTTATTTATGAGTCATGTTCCAATTTTGCATATTTTATCCATGAATAAACTATTATTCTGAATTCCGTAGTTGATCACATTTGTGGGAACAAGTGTGAGGTCTAGACTATTATGAACTTGGATTGGTTAGCATTCAAATGGTAAATGTGGGACAAGGTTGCAACCAAGGTTCATAGATATTTGTGGGACACAAATATTGGAAGACCCGCTCTCAAGATTTACTATATGGAGCCTTTGTGGTTGATCACATGTAATCTTGAGTAAAGGAGAATATCATTATATCCTCTGACCTGAGACACATATTGGGTTCAGACATTCACCGAATATTGTGCCTTGATTCTTTCCTTCGCTATTCTGAAACATGGTAGTACATAAGGGAGGCTTCAGGTATGGTACGAAGTGTAGTATCTAGGACGTATGTAGTCTAGATGGAATTTGTCCCTCTTATTCGTTGAGAGTCGGATGTCTAAGGCCTGATAAAGTTAGATCTATAAGAGAGTGATCACTCTATGTCTCTTGGATTTGACATGACATCTAGGACGGAAGGATATATTGAAAGATTCACCTAAATCATACTCGAGATGGGAACTCGAAAGGGATGATGTTAAAGAATGGCACCAAGTCATAACACATTGGGGGTGATGGACGGTCGTTAGGTGGTATCCGTCACTTGCATTAATTCCTTATGTTTCTCGTGCAAGTGGGAGATTGAAGGTATTTCATGTGCCTGAGAGACATAATTAATTAATGTGGCCAATATGTTATGATCCAAGTCGGGTCATACCCAATAACAAGCCGTCAACACTTTTATGTATTTGTTTTAATGAGTGGATCTTTAAAATAAATACTTGACACTTAGACTTTAGAATTTGGTTTTCTAAAGATAAAATGCAAGAAATAATTATTTGGATAATTATAAGTGCAAGTTTAATTATTTGTATGATTAACTCATGTGTATGTTATAATTTTATAAAGTGGTTTATAAAATTATATTTAATGTGCAAGTAACATATATATAACCTTATAAGTGGTTTATAAAGATATACATATGTGCATGTAATTATATATATAAAGAGTGCATTCATCAAGAAGTAAATAATAAAAGCAAAAAAAAAAAAAAAAGGGGGTAATAATGGGACGGTTTTTGGGGACTCCCACATAGCCTCCCCATGCTTGCTTTTATTAAATATTACACTCTACCTTTTGCATGCCTTCTTGCACATTCCAATACACACATCTTACTTGCAATTTCAAAATCCAAAAACTCTCTTCCAACTCTCATCTTGGCCGATCTTTAGGGAGGAAGAACAAGGTGTTCTTCAATTGATTTTCTTACATTTGTGTCTAAATCCTAACCATGTTTGAAGGGTGTTGATATACAAAGGTTTGTGGGTATCAAAGGCTTGAGGTTTCAAGTGAGAAACTAGCTTGTTCATCATCTTCATCTTGCTTCTTCAACCTCCATCTTAGGAGAAGGTATAAAACCCTAACTAGCTTCTATTTACATTTTAGTATATTTTCAAGACTAGATCTATACATGGAATTCAAGTTTAAAAGGTTAAACTACACATGCAACTTTAAAATGCTTCCGCTTTATATACATATTACATATACTACCAAATGGGTCTTGTAAACTTGTTTAGTTGATGAATTCCATCATATTGTTGGTATGTAGCGCAGCCTGTACTGCGGCTATGTTTGAAGCTAGAAAAGTACAGAATTCCTCTTCATTCATATTCACGGTGTGTCGAGTAGTCGGTGCCATTTCCTTCAAAATAGTCAAATGGAACAAGTTAATCGTACAGAATATTAAGAGTAGTTAATAGTATTTCGTAGCATAATATGAACTCATTTATAAAAGCTTTTTCTTCATATTAGCGTTTTATAAGTTTAAATTCGGGTAGTACCTACCCGTTAAGTTCATACTTAGTAGCTAATATACAATTCAACTACTACAATTCTATATGAAAAACTGATTATAATAATATTTCGCATTCAAACTTTTACACAATATTTTATAAACTTACAATACCGCTTATTTTACATATAGCATGAAATATAGCACACAATAAATTTGATACAAGATGGTTGTGAAGATAATTCTAACTAGTACACAAGTCGTTCAGCAAAGGCAATAAAGACACGTAATTCATACGTCCAGAAACAAGTCATGCATTCTGGTTTTACTAGGATTACTTCCCATCCTTGGTCTTGTGGAACATAACCATTATGGCCGTTGATAAGACAACGTGTTGTAACGTCGTCAAAGGGACGAGGGTTACGTAATGTCCAACAGTCCCGTAACAATCTAAAAACCTCATTTCTTACCCCAATTACCGACTCCGTCACTTGTGGGAACGTTTTGTTTAATAGTTGTAGCCCGATGTTCTTGTTCTCACTTTCGTGAGAAGCGAACATTACTAATCCGTAAGCATAACATGCTTCTTTATGTTGCATGTCAGCCGCTTTTTCTAAATCACGAAGTCTAATATTCGGATATATTGAGTCAAAATAATTTCTTAACCCATTGCGTAAAATAGCATTTGGGTTCCCCGCAATATATGCGTCAAAGTAAACACATCGTAACTTATGGATTTCCCAATGTGATATCCTCCATCTTTCGAACGAAAGCCTTTTATAAACCAAGGCATTCTTGGAACGTTCTTCGAATGTCTTACAAACTGATCTCGCCTTAAATAATTGTGCCGAAGAATTCTGACTGACTCTAGACAAGATTTCCTCAATCATGTCTCCGGGTAGGTCTCTTAAAATATTGGGTTGTCTATCCATTTTGTGTTTTTATACTGTAAAATAGACAAGAGTTAGATTCATAAAAAAAAATACTTATTAATACAAGCAATTTTTACATATATCATAAAGCATAAGCACACTATATTACATATATTACACCACACGAATACAACTATCTTATTCCGACTCGCTTGTTTCTTCTTCTTCGGTTTTGGTTCGTTTTGCCAAGTTTCTAGGGATATATGATGTTCCCCTAATACGAGCCGTCGTTTTACACATTGGTTTAGAAAAACCTGGTGGTTTAGAGGTTCCCGGGTCATTGTTACAACTTAAGGACTTCGGGGGTTGACGATACATATAAAGTTCATCGGGGTTGGAATTAGATTTCTCTATTTTTATGCCCTTTCCCTTATTATTTTCTTTTGCCTTTTTAAATTCAGTTGGGGTAATTTCTATAACATCATCGGAATTCTCGTCGGAATCCGATTCATCGTAGAATTGGTAATCCTCCCAATATTTTGCTTCCTTGTCGGAAACACCATTGACCATAATTAACCTTGGTCGGTTGGTTGAGGATTTTCTTTTACTTAACCGTTTTATTATTTCCCCCACCGGTTCCGATTCTTCTTCCGGTTCCGTTTCTTCTTCCGGCTCCGACTCTTCTTCCGGTTCCGACTCTTCTTCCGGTTCCTCTTCGGGAACTTGTGAATCAGTCCACGAATCATTCCAATTTACATTTGACTCTTCATTATTATTAGGTGAGTCAATGGTACTTGTTCTAGAGATAGACATCTATCACATAATATCAAACGCGTTAAGAGATTAATATATCACATAATATTCACATGTTAAAAATATATAGTTTCCAACAAAATTTGTTAAGCAATCATTTTTCAAGTAAACACGGTCGAAGTCCAGACTCACTAATGCATCCTAACAAACTCGATAAGACACACTAATGCAAAATTCTGGTTCTCTAAGACCAACACTCGGATACCAACTGAAATGTCCCGTTCTTATTGATTAAAAACGTTCCATATTAATTGATTTCGTTGCGAGGTTTTGACCTCTATATGAGACGTTTTTCAAAGACTGTATTCATTTTTAAAACAAACCATAACCTTTATTTCATAGATAAAGGTTTTAAAAAGCTTTACGTAGATTATCAAATAATGATAATCTAAAATATCCTGTTTACACACGACCATTACATAATGGTTTACAATACAAATATGTTACAACAAAATAAGTTTCTTGAATGCAGTTTTTACACAATATCATACAAGCATGGACTCCAAATCTCGTCCTTATTTAAGTATGCGACAGCGGAAGCTCTTAATAATCACCTGAGAATAAACATGCTTAAAACGTCAACAAAAATGTTGGTGAGTTATAGGTTTAACCTATATATATCAAATCATAATAATAGACCACAAGATTTCATATTTCAATACACATCCCATACATAGAGATAAAAATCATTCATATGGTGAACACCTGGTAACCGACATTAACAAGATGCATATATAAGAATATCCCCATCATTCCGGGACACCCTTCGGATATGATATAAATTTCGAAGTACTAAAGCATCCGGTACTTTGGATGGGGTTTGTTAGGCCCAATAGATCTATCTTTAGGATTCGCGTCAATTAGGGTGTCTGTTCCCTAATTCTTAGATTACCAGACTTAATAAAAAGGACCATATTCGATTTCGATAATTCAACCATAGAATGTAGTTTCACGTACTTGTGTCTATTTTGTAAATCATTTATAAAACCTGCATGTATTCTCATCCCAAAAATATTAGATTTTAAAAGTGGGACTATAACTCACTTTCACAGATTTTTACTTCGTCGTGAAGTAAGACTTGACCACTGGTTGATTCACGAACCTATAACAATATATACATATATATCAAAGTATGTTCAAAATATATTTACAACACTTTTAATATATTTTGATGTTTTAAGTTTATTAAGTCAGCTGTCCTCGTTAGTAACCTACAACTAGCTGTCCACAGTTAGATGTACAGAAATAAATCGATAAATATTATCTTGAATCAATCCACGACCCAGTGTATACGTATCTCAGTATTGATCACAACTCAAACTATATATATTTTGGAATCAACCTCAACCCTGTATAGCTAACTCCAACATTCACATATAGAGTGTCTATGGTTGTTCCGAAATATATATAGATGTGTCGACATGATAGGTCGAAACATTGTATACGTGTCTATGGTATCTCAAGATTACATAATATACAATACAAGTTGATTACGTTATGGTCGGAATAGATTTGTTACCAATTTTCACGTAGCTAAAATGAGAAAAATTATCCAATCTTGTTTTACTCGTAACTTCTTCATTTTAAATCCGTTTTGAGTGAATCAAATTGCTATGATTTCATATTGAACTCTATTTTATGAATCTAAACAGAAAAAGTATAGGTTTATAGTCAGAAAAATAAGTTACAAGTCGTTTTTGTAAAGGTAGTCATTTCAGTCGAAAGAACGACGTCTAGATGACCATTTTAGAAAACATACTTCCACTTTGAGTTTAACCATAATTTTTGGATGTAGTTTCATGTTAATAATAAAAATCATTTTCTCAGAATAACAACTTTTAAATCAAAGTTTATCATAGTTTTTAATTAACTAACCCAAAACAGCCCGCGGTGTTACTACGACGGCGTAAATCCGGTTTTACGGTGTTTTTCGTGTTTCCAGGTTTTAAATCATTAAGTTAGCATATCATATAGATATAGAACATGTTTTTAGTTGATTTTAAAAGTCAAGTTAGAAGGATTAACTTTTGTTTGCGAACAAGTTTAGAATTAACTAAACTATGTTCTAGTGATTACAAGTTTAAACCTTCGAATAAGATAGCTTTATATGTATGAATCGAATGATGTTATGAACATCATTACTACCTTAATTTCCTTGGATAAACCTACTGGAAAAGAGAAAAATGGATCTAGCTTCAATGCATCCTTGGATGGCTCGAAGTTCTTGAAGCAGAATCATGACACGAAAACAAGTTCAAGTAAGATCATCACTTGAAATAAGATTGTTATAGTTATAGAAATTGAACCAAAGTTTGAATATGATTATTACCTTGTATTAGAATGATAACCTACTGTAAGAAACAAAGATTTCTTGAGGTTGGATGATCACCTTACAAGATTGGAAGTGAGCTAGCAAACTTGAAAGTATTCTTGATTTTATGAAACTAGAACTTTTGGAATTTATGAAGAACACTTAGAACTTGAAGATAGAACTTGAGAGAGATCAATTAGATGAAGAAAATTGAAGAATGAAAGTGTTTGTAGGTGTTTTTGGTCGTTGGTGTATGGATTAGATATAAAGGATATGTAATTTTGTTTTCATGTAAATAAGTCATGAATGATTACTCATATTTTTGTAATTTTATGAGATATTTCATGCTAGTTGCCAAATGATGGTTCCCACATGTGTTAGGTGACTCACATGGGCTGCTAAGAGCTGATCATTGGAGTGTATATACCAATAGTACATACATCTAAAAGCTGTGTATTGTACGAGTACGAATACGGGTGCATACGAGTAGAATTGTTGATGAAACTGAACGAGGATGTAATTGTAAGCATTTTTGTTAAGTAGAAGTATTTTGATAAGTGTATTGAAGTCTTTCAAAAGTGTATAAATACATATTAAAACACTACATGTATATACATTTTAACTGAGTCGTTAAGTCATCGTTAGTCGTTACATGTAAGTGTTGTTTTGAAACCTTTAGGTTAACGATCTTGTTAAATGTTGTTAACCCAATGTTTATAATATCAAATGAGATTTTAAATTATTATATTATCATGATATTATCATGTATGAATATCTCTTAATATGATATATATATACATTAAATGTCTTTACAACGATAATCGTTACATATATGTCTCGTTTAAAAATCATTAAGTTAGTAGTCTTGTTTTTACATATGTAGTTCATTGTTAATATACTTTATGATATGTTTTCTTATCATAGTATCATGTTAACTATATATATATATCCATATATATGTCATCATATAGTTTTTACAAGTTTTAACGTTCGTGAATCACCGATCAACTTGGGTGGTCAATTGTCTATATGAAACATATTTCAATTAATCAAGTCTTAACAAGTTTGATTGCTTAACATGTTGGAAACATTTAATCATATAAATATCAATCTCAGTTAATATATATAAACATGGAAAAGTTCGGGTCACTACAAGTTCGGGTCACTACAGTACCTACCCGTTAAATAAATTTCGTCCCGAAATTTTAAGCTGTTGAAGGTGTTGACGAATCTTCTAGAAATAGATGCGGGTATTTCTTCTTCATCTGATCTTCATGCTCCCAGGTGAACTCGGGTCCTCTACGAGCATTCCATCGAACCTTAACAATTGGTATCTTGTTTTACTTAAGTCTTTTAACCTCACGATCCATTATTTCAACGGGTTCTTCGATGAATTGAAGTTTTTCGTTGATTTGGATTTCATCTAACGGAATAGTGAGATCTTCTTTAGCAAAACATTTCTTCAAATTCGAGACATGGAAAGTGTTATGTACAGCCGCGAGTTGTTGAGGTAACTCAAGTCGGTAAGCTACTGGTCCGACACGATCAATAATCTTGAATGGTCCAATATACCTTGGATTTAATTTCCCTCGTTTACCAAATCGAACAACGCCTTTCCAAGGTGCAACTTTAAGCATGACCATCTCTCCAATTTCAAATTCTATATCTTTTCTTTTAATGTCAGCGTAGCTCTTTTGTCGACTTTGGGCGGTTTTCAACCGTTGTTGAATTTGGATGATCTTCTCGGTAGTTTCTTGTATAATCTCCGGACCGGTAATCTGTCTATCCCCCACTTCACTCCAACAAATCGGAGACCTGCACTTTCTACCATAAAGTGCTTCAAACGGCACCATCTCAATGCTTGAATGGTAGCTGTTGTTGTAGGAAAATTCTACTAACGGTAGATGTCGATCCCAACTGTTTCCGAAATCAATAACACATGCTCGTAGCATGTCTTCAAGCGTTTGTATCATCCTTTCACTCTGCCCATCAGTTTGTGGATGATAGGCAGTACTCATGTCTAGACGAGTTCCTAATGCTTGCTGTAATGTCTGCCAGAATCTTGAAATAAATCTGCCATCCCTATCAGAGATAATAGAGATTGGTATTCCATGTCTGGAGACGACTTCCTTCAAATACAGTCGTGCTAACTTCTCCATCTTGTCATCTTCTCTTATTGACAGGAAGTGTGCTGATTTGATGAGACGATCAACTATTACCCAAATAGTATCAAAACCACTTGCAGTCCTTGGCAATTTAGTAATGAAATCCATGGTAATGTTTTCCCATTTCCATTCCGGGATTTCGGGTTGTTGAAGTAGACCTGATGGTTTCTGATGCTCAGCTTTGACCTTAGAACACGTCAAACATTCTCCTACGTATTTAGCAACATCGGCTTTCATACCCGGCCACCAAAAATGTTTCTTGAGATCCTTGTACATCTTCCCCGTTCCAGGATGTATTGAGTATCTGGTTTTATGAGCTTCTCTAAGTACCATTTCTCTCATATCTCCAAATTTTGGTACCCAAATCCTTTCAGCCCTATACCGGGTTTCGTCTTCCCGAATATTAAGATGCTTCTCCGATCCTTTGGGTATTTCATCCTTTAAATTTCCCTTTTTTAAAACTCCTTGTTGCGCCTCCTTTATTTGAGTAGTAAGGTTATTATGAATCATTATATTCATAGATTTTACTCGAATGGGTTCTCTGTCCTTCCTGCTCAAGGCATCGTCTACCACATTTGCCTTCCCCGGGTGGTAACGAATCTCAAAGTCGTAATCATTCAATAATTCAATCCACCTACGCTGCCTCATATTCAGTTGTTTCTGATTAAATATGTGTTGAAGACTTTTGTGGTCGGTATATATAATACTTTTGACCCCATATAAGTAGTGCCTCCAAGTCTTTAATGCAAAAACAACCGCGCCTAATTCCAAATCATGCGTCGTATAATTTTGTTCGTGAATCTTCAATTGTCTAGACGCATAAGCAATCACCTTCGTTCGTTGCATTAATACACAACCGAGACCTTGCTTTGATGCGTCACAATAAATCACAAAATCATCATTCCCTTCAGGCAATGACAATATAGGTGCCGTAGTTAGCTTTTTCTTCAATAACTGAAACGCTTTCTCTTGTTCATCATTCCATTCAAATTTCTTCCCTTTATGCGTTAATGCAGTCAAGGGTTTTGCTATTCTGGAAAAGTCTTGGATGAACCTTCTGTAGTAACCAGCTAGTCCTAAAAACTGGCGTATGTGTTTCAGAGTTTTTGGGATTTCCCACTTTTTAACAGTTTCTATCTTTGCCGGATCCACCTTAATACCTTCTTTGTTCACTATGTGACCGAGGAATTGAACTTCTTCCGACCAAAATGCACACTTTGAAAACTTAGCGTACAATTCTTCCTTCCTCAATACTTCTAACACCTTTCTCAAATGTTCACCGTGTTCTTGGTCATTCTTTGAGTAAATAAGTATGTCATCAATGAAAACATTGACAAACTTGTCAAGGTATGGTCCACACACTCGGTTCATAAGGTCCATGAACACAGCTGGTGCATTAGTTAAACCAAACGACATAACCATAAACTCGTAATGACCGTAACGTGTTCTGAAAGTAGTCTTTGGAATATCATCTTCTTTTACCCGCATTTGATGATACCCGGAACGTAAGTCAATCTTTGAATAAACAGACGAGCCTTGTAGTTGATCAAATAAGTTGTCGATTCTCGGTAGTGGGTAGCGGTTCTTGATGGTAAGTTTGTTCAACTCTCGGTAGTCGATACACAACCTGAATGTACCATCTTTCTTCTTGACAAACAAAACAGGAGCTCCCCACGGTGATGTGCTTGGTCGAATGAAACCACGCTCTAAAAGTTCTTGTAATTGGCTTTGCAGTTCTTTCATCTCGCTGGGTGCGAGTCTGTAAGGAGCACGAGCTATTGGTGCAGCTCCTGGTACAAGATCTATTTGAAATTCAACGGATCGATGTGGGGGTAATCCCGGTAATTCTTTCGGAAATACATCGGGAAATTCTTTTGCAATGGGAACATCATTGATGCTCTTTTCTTCAGTTTGTACTTTCTCGACGTGTGCTAGAACAGCATAGCAACCTTTTCTTATTAGTTTTTGTGCCTTCAAATTACTAATAAGATGTAGCTTCGTGTTGCCCTTTTCTCCGTACACTATTAAGGGTTTTCCTTTTTCTCGTATAATGCGAATTGCATTTTTGTAACAAACGATCTCTGATTTCACTTCTTTCAACCAGTCCATACCGATTATCACATCAAAACTCCCTAACTCTACTGGTATCAAATCAATCTTAAATGTTTCGCTAACCAATTTAATTTCTCGATTCCGACATATATTATCTGCTGAAATTAATTTACCATTTGCTAATTCGAGTAAAAATTTACTATCCAAAGGCGTCAATGGACAACTTAATTTAGCACAAAAATCTCTACTCATATAGCTTCTATCCGCACCCGAATCAAATAAAACGTAAGCAGATTTATTGTCAATAAGAAACGTACCCGTAACAAGCTCCGGGTCTTCCTTTGCCTCTGCTGCATTAATATTGAAAACTCTTCTGCGGCCTTGTCCATTCGTGTTCTCTTGGTTGGGCCAATTTCTAATAATGTGGCCCGGTTTTCCACATTTATAACAAACTACATTGGCATAACTTGCTCCGACACTACTTGCTCCGCCATTACTCGTTCCGACACCATTTGTTCCTTTCATTCTATTAACCCCTGGTCCGTAGACCTCACACTTCGCCGCGCTATGACCATTTCTTTTACACTTGTTGCAAAATTTGGTGCAGAACCCCGAGTGATACTTTTCACACCTTTGGCATAGCTGCTTCTGATTGTTGTTATTGTTGCGGTTATTATTGTTGTTGGGATGATTGTTGTAGTTGCTGTTGTTGTTGTTGTTGTTGTTGTTGGGCCGTTTGTTGTAGTTTCGATTGATGTTGCGATTGTTGGGATAATTGTTGCGATTATTGTTGTAATTGCTGTTGTTGTTGTATTGGTGATTCTTATCACCGTTTTCCTCCCACTTTCTTTTGACTTGCTTCACATTGGCCTCTTCAGCAGTCTGTTCTTTAATTCTTTCTTCAATCTGGTTCACTAGTTTGTGAGCCATTCTACATGCCTGTTGTATGGAGGCGGGCTCGTGTGAACTTATATCTTCTTGGATTCTTTCCGGTAATCCTTTCACAAACGCGTCGATCTTCTCTTCCTCATCTTCGAATGCTCCCGGATACAATAGGCACAATTCTGTGAATCGTCTTTCGTATGTGGTAATATCAAATCCTTGGGTTTGTAACCCTCTAAGTTCTGTCTTGAGCTTATTGACCTCGGTTCTGGGACGGAACTTCTAGTTCATCAAGTGCTTGAATGCTGTCCACGGTAGTGCGTACGCATCGTCTTGTTCCACTTGCTCTAGATAGGTATTTCACCATGTTAACGCAGAACCTGTGAAGGTATGCGTAGCGTACTTCACTTTGACTTCTTCAGTACACTTACTTATGGCAAACACCGATTCGACCTTCTCGGTCCACCGTTTCAATCCGATCGGTCCTTCGGTTCCATCAAATTCCAAAGGTTTGCAGGCAGTGAATTCTTTGTAGGTGCATCCTACAAGATTTCCTGTACTGCTAGATCCAAGGTTATTGTTGGTATGTAGCGCAGCCTGTACTGCGGCTATGTTTGAAGCTAGAAAAGTACGGAATTCCTCTTCATTCATATTCACGGTGTGTCGAGTAGTCGGTGCCATTTCCTTCAAAATAGTCAAATGGAACAAGTTAATCATACAGAATATTAAGAGTAGTTAATAGTATTTCGTAGCATAATATGAACTCATTTATAAAAGCTTTTTCTTCATATTAGCATTTTATAAGTTTAAATTCGGGTAGTACCTACCCGTTAAGTTCATACTTAGTAGCTAATATACAATTCAACTACCACAATTCTATATGAAAAACTGATTATAATAATATTTCGCGTTCAAACTTTTACACGATATTTTACAAACTTACAATACCGTTTATTTTACATATAGCATGAAATATAGCACACAATAAATTTGATACAAGATGGTTGTGAAGATAATTCTAGCTAGTACACAAGTCGTTCATCAAAGGCAATAAAGACACGTAATTCATACGTCCAGAAACAAGTCATGCATTCTGGTTTTACTAGGATTACTTCCCATCCTTGGTCTTGTGGAACATAACCGTTATGGCCGTTGATAAGACAGCGTGTTGTAACGTCGTCAAAGGGACGAGGGTTACGTAATGTCCAACAGTCCCGTAACAATCTAAAAACCTCATTTCTTACCCCAATTACCGACTCCGTCACTTGTGGGAACGTTTTGTTTAATAGTTGTAGCCCGATGTTCTTGTTCTCACTTTGGTGAGAAGCGAACATTACTAATCCGTAAGCATAACATGCTTCTTTATGTTGCATGTTAGCCGCTTTTTCTAAATCACGAAGTCCAATATTCGGATATATTGAGTCAAAATAATTTCTTAACCCATTGCGTAAAATAGCATTTGGGTTCCCCGCAATATATGCGTCAAAGTAAACACATCGTAACTTATAGATTTCCCAATGTGATATCCCCCATCTTTCGAACGAAAGCCTTTTATAAACCAAGGCATTCTTGGAACGTTCTTCGAATGTTTTACAAACTGATCTCGCCTTAAATAGTTGTGCCGAAGAATTCTGACCGACTCTAGACAAGATTTCATCAATCATGTCTCCAGGTAGGTCTCTTAAAATATTGGGTTGTCTATCCATTTTGTGTTTTTATACTGTAAAATAGACAAGAGTTAGATTCATAAAAAAAATACTTATTAATACAAGCAATTTTTACATATATCATAAAGCATAAGCACACTATATTACATATATTACACCACACGAATACAACTATCTTATTCCGACTCGCTTGTTTCTTCTTCTTTGGTTTTGGTTCGTTTTGCCAAGTTTCTAGGGATATATGATGTTCCCCTAATATGAGCCGTCGTTGTACACATTGGTTTAGAAAAACCTGGTGGTTTAGAGGTTCCCGGGTCATTGTTACAACTTAAGGACTTCGGGGGTTGACGATACATATAAAGTTCATCGGGGTTGGAATTAGATTTCTCTATTTTTATGCCCTTTCCCTTATTATTTTCTTTTGCCTTTTTAAATTCAGTTGGGGTAATTTCTATAACATCATCGGAATTCTCGTCGGAATCCGATTCATCGGAGAATTGGTAATCCTCCCAATATTTTGCTTCCTTGGCGGAAACACCATTGACCATAATTAACCTTGGTCGGTTGGTTGAGGATTTTCTTTTACTTAACCGTTTTATTATTTCCCCCACCGGTTCTATTTCTTCATCCGGTTCCGATTCTTCTTCCGGTTCCGATTCTTCTTCCGGTTCCGACTCTTCTTCCGGTTCCTCTTCGGGAACTTGTGAATCAGTCCACGAATCATTCCAATTTACATTTGACTCTTCATTATTATTAGGTGAGTCAATGGGACTTGTTCTAGAGGTAGACATCTATCACATAATATCAAACGCGTTAAGAGATTAATATATCACATAATATTCACATGTTAAAAATATATAGTTTCCAACAAAATTTGTTAAGCAATCATTTTTCAAGTAAACACGGTCGAAGTCCAGACTCACTAATGCATCCTAACAAACTCGATAAGACACACTAATGCAAAATTATGGTTCTCTAAGACCAACGCTCGGATACCAACTGAAATGTCCCGTTCTTATTGATTAAAAACGTTCCATATTAATTGATTTCGTTGCGAGGTTTTGACCTCTATATGAGACGTTTTTCAAAGACTGCATTCATTTTTAAAACAAACCATAACCTTTATTTCATAGATAAAGGTTTTAAAAAGCTTTACGTAGATTATCAAATAATGATAATCTAAAATATCCTGTTTACACACGACCATTACATAATGGTTTACAATACAAATATGTTACAACAAAATAAGTTTCTTGAATGCAGTTTTTACACAATATCATACAAGCATGGACTCCAAATCTCGTCCTTATTTAAGTATGCGACAGCGGAAGCTCTTAATAATCACCTGAGAATAAACATGCTTAAAACGTCAACAAAAATGTTGGTGAGTTATAGGTTTAACCTATATATATCAAATCATAATAATAGACCACAAGATTTCATATTTCAAAACACATCCCATACATAGAGATAAAAATCATTCATATGGTGAACACCTGGTAACCGACATTAACAAGATGCATATATAAGAATATCCCCATCATTCCGGGACATCCTTCGGATATGATATAAATTTCGAAGTACTAAAGCATCCGGTACTTTGGATGGGGTTTGTTAGGCCCAATAGATCTATCTTTGGGATTTGCGTCAATTAGGGTGTCTGTTCCCTAATTCTTAGATTACCAGACTTAATAAAAAGGAGCATATTCGATTTCGATAATTCAACCATAGAATGTAGTTTCACGTACTTGTGTCTATTTTGTAAATCATTTATAAAACCTGCATGTATTCTCATCCCAAAAATATTAGATTTTAAAAGTGGGACTATAACTCACTTTCACAGATTTTTACTTCATCGGGAAGTAAGACTTGACCACTGGTTGATTCACGAACCTATAACAATCTATACATATATATCAAAGTATGTTCAAAATATATTTACAACACTTTTAATATATTTTGATGTTTTAAGTTTATTAAGTCAGGTGTCCTCGTTAGTAACCTACAACTAGTTGTCCACAGTTAGATGTACAAAAATAAATCGATAAATATTATCTTGAATCAATCCACGACCCAATGTATACGTATCTCAGTATTGATCACAACTCAAACTACATATATTTTGGAATCAACCTCAACCCTGTATAGCTAACTCCAACATTCACATATAGAGTGTCTATGGTTGTTCCGAAATATATATAGATGTGTCGACATCATAGGTCAAAACATTGTATACGTGTCTATGGTATCTCAAGATTACATAATATACAATACAAGTTGATTACGTTATGGTTGGAATAGATTTGTTACCAATTTTCACGTAGCTAAAATGAGAAAAATTATCCAATCTTGTTTTACCCATAACTTCTTCATTTTAAATCCGTTTTGAGTGAATCAAATTGCTATGGTTTTATATTGAACTCTATTTTATGAATCTAAACAGAAAAAGTATAGTTTTATAGTCGGAAAAATAAGTTACAAGTCATTTTTGTAAAGGTAGTCATTTCAGTCGAAAGAACGACGTCTAGATGACCATTTTAGAAAACATACTTCCACTTTGAGTTTAACCATAATTTTTGGATATAGTTTCATGTTCATAATAAAAATCATTTTCTCAGTATAACAACTTTTAAATCAAAGTTTATCATAGTTTTTAATTAACTAACCCAAAACAGCCCTCGGTGTTACTACGACGGCGTAAATCCAGTTTTACGGTGTTTTTCGTGTTTCCAGGTTTTAATTCATTAAGTTAGCATATCATATAGATATAGAACATGTGTTTAGTTGATTTTAAAAGTCAAGTTAGAAGGATTAACTTTTGTTTGCGAACAAGTTTAGAATTAACTAAACTATGTTCTAGTGATTACAAGTTTAAACCTTCGAATAAGATAGCTTTATATGTATGAATCGAATGATGTTATGAACATCATTACTACCTTAAGTTCCTTGGATAAACCTACTGGAAAATAGAAAAATGGATCTAGCTTCAACGGATCCTTGGATGGCTCGAAGTTCTTGAAGCAGAATCATGACACGAAAACAAGTTCAAGTAAGATCATCACTTGAAATAAGATTGTTATAGTTATAGAAATTGAACCAAAGTTTGAATATGATTATTACCTTGTATTAGAATGATAACCTACTGTAAGAAACAAAGATTTCTTGAGGTTGGATGATCACCTTACAAGATTGGAAGTGAGCTAGCAAACTTGAAAGTATTCTTGATTTTTTGTAACTAGAACTTGTAGAATATATGAAGAACACTTAGAACTTGAAGATAGAACTTGAGAGAGATCAATTAGATGAAGAAAATTGAAGAATGAAAGTGTTTGTAGGTGTTTTTGGTCGTTGGTATATGGATTAGATATAAAGGATATGTAATTTTGTTTTCATGTAAATAAGTCATGAATGATTACTCATATTTTTGTAATTTTATGAGATATTTCATGCTAGTTGCCAAATGATGGTTCCCACATGTGTTAGGTGACTCACATGGACTTCTAAGAGCTGATCATTGGAGTGTATATACCAATAGTACATACATCTAAAAGCTGTGTATTGTACGAGTACGAATACGGGTGCATACGAGTAGAATTGTTGATGAAACTGAACGAGGATGTAATTGTAAGCATTTTTGTTAAGTAGAAGTATTTTGATAAGTGTATTGAAGTCTTTCAAAAGTGTATAAATACATATTAAAAAACTACATGTATATACATTTTAACTGAGTCGTTAAGTCATCGTTAGTCGTTACATGTAAGTGTTGTTTTGAAACCTTTAGGTTAACGATCTTGTTAAATGTTGTTAACCCAATGTTTATAATATCAAATGAGATTTTAAATTATTATATTATCATGATATTATCATGTATGAATATCTCTTAATATGATATATATACATTAAATGTCTTTACAACGATAATCGTTACATATATGTCTCGTTTAAAAATCATTAAGTTAGTAGTCTTGTTTTTACATATGTAGTTCATTGTTAATATACTTAATGATATGTTTACTTATCATAGTATCATGTTAACTATATATATATCCATATATATGTCATCATATAGTTTTTACAAGTTTTAACGTTCGTGAATCACCGGTCAACTTGGGTGGTCAATTGTCTATATGAAACATATTTCAATTAATCAAGTCTTAACAAGTTTGATGGCTTAACATGTTGGAAACATTTAATCATGTAAATATCAATCTCAATTAATATATATAAACATGGAAAAGTTCGGGTCACTACAGTACGGTTGGTTCATTCTCTCGATTGAGGTATTTCCAAGAATCATGAAAGGTTTGAACGCAGTATTTGAATCATCAAGATACAATGAGACTTTAAGATGAAATCAAGTGGCAAACTTGAAGAATTGTTTAGTTTCATATGTTATAATCAATATTTTAATTCATTTTAATTGTCCAAAGTTAGGAGTTCAATAGTCCAGTTGTCCAATAGTCCAATATATTCATATATAATTTAATGTATAATATTCGAATTAATTAATACGTATCGTGACCCGTGTACCGGTCTCAGTATTGATCACAACTCAAAATATATATATATTTTGGAATCAACCTCAACCCTATATAGCTAACTCCGACATTTGTATATAGAGTGTCTATGGTTGTTCCAAGATATATATATATATATATATATATATATATATATATATATATATATATATATATATATATATATATATATATATATATATATATATAGATGGGTCAATATGATATGTCGAAACCTTGTATACGTGTCCCGTTATTTAAAGTGCGTAAAATAAATACATAAATTAAATAACGATAAAATAAATTGCGATAAATAAAATGTAATACGGAATCAGCGTGGATTCTTAACAAATTCATCGTAGTTAATTTGTTTGTTTCTAACAAATTTTATTTTGTCCAAAGTTTCTTCATTATGCCACTTGTTGGATTCTGATAGGTCAAAATCCAAATATGAAATTGAATGAAAATGGTTATTCTGTGGTGAACAGTTTCGTATATCGGTGAATGTAAATAGGATAGTAAATGACTGTTGAATCAGATTCAAAGAATGTACAATGTAACTTACTAATGTGAAATCTAAATATTTCTCGGGTATTACCTACCCGTTAAAATATTTTCATCATTAATAGTTTGTACAAAAGAATTTTTAATTACAATCTTTATGAAAATATACTTACATATATATTTTCTTCAGATATAATCATGGATTTAATGAGTAAATAAAATATTAAACTCATTTGATTTATCGTTAGTACTAGATTACATAATCTCTAAAACTTTAGAAATTACATAATCGCCATGTCGAGCGAAGATAATCGATGTAGAACGATACGTAGAATGATGATTATACTCGAGGTACAGAATGAGATGTTGAGGCATGGATTGTTGATGGTACTGGTGCTGTTACTGATGGTACTGTTGGTGCCGATGATGTTGTTGAAGCTGGTACATTTTGCACCATGTTCTCCAAATTTATTTTTCGAGCGCGACGTTTGTTGACTTCTTCTATTATTCCGGGGTGATTGTCGGTTCGGACGAGCGGATGAATGAGGTTTAGAATTTTAGATAGAATATAATCGTGGCGAGATATTCGGGAAATGAGTGAGAAAATAGTACATCGAACAGGTTCGCCGGTAATTGCTTCAGGTTCACCTCCAAGAGGGTAATTTGATTGGTAGAAAGGATCACCTTCTTCACGTCTCCATTGATTAAGTCGACTACGAATGCATCAGATGAATTGGGGATAGCTGATTGATTGATTCATTCTGGTGACACCGCTTTCGGAGCTTAGGTGAATATCCATGTTGGAATAGTTGTCATCGGAATAGCTATCGAAATCTGAGGGACTCGAACTGGTTGAGGGATTCATCTCGTACAATCAGATGAAGGATTTTTGATAAGAAATAGATTATAGGATGTAGATTAGTACCCTGCAATACATAATTTACATATGCATATATAACGCTAAAATCCCATAAGTTACGGAGGAATCTACGGAAGCTGTCAGGCAAAGGTAACAGTAACAGATACGCTAAGATATGAATTAGCAGATATGATAAGATATGAGTTTGTCTATACACTATCTAGGCAATAGAGGCAGTAAGATGTGTCTAGACTTTAAGGATGATAAGAAAATAATTTTCGACACTAAATGATAAGCAAAACTTTTGAAATGCAGACACGGTCGAAGTCCAGACCCACTAATGCATCTAAACAACTATCAGTTAGACACACTAATGCAAGACTTGGTTCGCTAAGACCACCGCTCTAATACAAACTGAAAGGACCGCTACTAATCCATCCGGACGAAGTCCATAACATTTGGTCCCATTGCGATGATCGACTCCAAGTAATGTCCTTAAAATGAGCAAATGCACAGCGGAAGACTTAATTCGTACCTGAGAATAACATGCTTTAAAATGTCAACATAAAGTTGGTGAGATATAGGTTTGATGCTAGCAGCGTTATTGAAATGTCCCGTTCTTATTGATTAAAAACGTTCCATATTAATTGATTTCGTTGCGAGGTTTTGACCTCTATATGAGACGTTTTTCAAAGACTGCATTCATTTTAATACAAAACATAACCTTTATTTCATCAATAAAGGTTTAAAAAGCTTTACGTAGATTATCAAATAATGATAATCTAAAATATCCTGTTTACACACGACCATTACATAATGGTTTACAATACAAATATGTTACAACAAAATAAGTTTCTTGAATGCAGTTTTTACACAATATCATACAAGCATGGACTCCAAATCTCGTCCTTATTTAAGTATGCGATAGCGGAAGCTCTTAATAATCACCTGAGAATAAACATGCTTAAAACGTCAACAAAAATGTTGGTGAGTTATAGGTTTAACCTATATATATCAAATCATAATAATAGACCACAAGATTTCATATTTCAATACACATCCCATACATAGAGATAAAAATCATTCATATGGTGAACACCTGGTAACCGACATTAACAAGATGCATATATAAGAATATCCCCATCATTCCGGGACACCCTTCGGATATGATATAAATTTCGAAGTACTAAAGCATCCGGTACTTTGGATGGGGTTTGTTAGGCCCAATAGATCTATCTTTAGGATTCGCGTCAATTAGGGTGTCTGTTCCTTAATTCTTAGATTACCAGACTTAATAAAAAGGGGCATATTCGATTTCGATAATTCAACCATAGAATGTAGTTTCACGTACTTGTGTCTATTTTGTAAATCATTTATAAAACCTGCATGTATTCTCATCCCAAAAATATTAGATTTTAAAAGTGGGACTATAACTCACTTTCACAGATTTTTACTTCGTCGGGAAGTAAGACTTAGCCACTGGTTGATTCATGAACCTATAACAATATATACATATATATCAAAGTATGTTCAAAATATATTTACAACACTTTTAATATATTTTGATGTTTTAAGTTTATTAAGTCAGCTGTCCTCGTTAGCAACCTACAACTAGTTGTCCACAGTTAGATGTACAGAAATAAATCGATAAATATTGTCTTGAATCAATCCACGACCCAGTGTATACGTATCTCAGTATTGATCACAACTCAAACTATATATATTTTGGAATCAACCTCAACCCTGTATAGCTAACTCCAACATTCACATATAGAGTGTCTATGGTTGTTCCGAAATATATATAGATGTGTCGACATGATAGGTCGAAACATTGTATACGTGTCTATGGTATCTCAAGATTACATAATATACAATACAAGTTGATTAAGTTATGGTTGGAATAGATTTGTTACCAATTTTCACGTAGCTAAAATGAGAAAAATTATCCAATCTTGTTTTACCCATAACTTCTTCATTTTAAATTCGTTTTGAGTGAATCAAATTGCTATGGTTTCATATTAAACTCTATTTTATGAATATAAACAGAAAAATTATAGGTTTAGAGTCGGAAAAATAAGTTACAAGTCGTTTTTGTAAAGGTAGTCATTTCAGTCAAAAGAACGACGTCTAGATGACCATTTTAGAAAACATACATCCACTTTGAGTTTAACCATAATTTTTGGATATAGTTTCATGTTCATAATAAAAATAATTTTCTCAGAATAACAACTTTTAAATCAAAGTTTATCATAGTTTTTAATTAACTAACCCAAAACAGCCCGCGGTGTTACTACGACGGCGTAAATCCTGTTTTACGGTGTTTTTCGTGTTTCCAGGTTGTAAATCATTAAGTTAGCATATCATATAGATATAGAACATGTGTTTAGTTGATTTTAAAAGTCAAGTTAGAAGGATTAACTTTTGTTTGCGAACAAGTTTAGAATTAACTAAACTATGTTCTAGTGATTACAAGTTTAAACCTTCGAATAAGATAGCTTTATATGTATGAATCGAATGATGTTATGAACATCATTACTACCTTAAGTTCCTTGGATAAACCTACTAGAAAAGGGAAAAATGGATCTAGCTTCAACGGATCCTTGGATGGCTCGAAGTTCTTGAAGCAGAATCATGACACGAAAACAAGTTCAAGTAAGATCATCACTTGAAATAAGATTGTTATAGTTATAGAAATTGAACCAAAGTTTGAATATGATTATTACCTTGTATTAGAATGATAGCCTACTGTAAGAAACAAAGATTTCTTGAGTTTGGATGATCACCTTACAAGATTGGAAGTGAGCTAGCAAACTTGAAAGTATTCTTGATTTTATGTAACTAGAACTTGTAGAATATATGAAGAACACTTAGAACTTGAAGATAGAACTTGAGAGAGATCAATTAGATGAAGAAAATTGAAGAATGAAAGTGTTTGTAGGTGTTTTTGGTCGTTGGTGTATGGATTAGATATAAAGGATATGTAATTTTGTTTTCATGTAAATAAGTCATGAATGATTACTCATATTTTTGTAATTTTATGAGATATTTCATGCTAGTTGCCAAATGATGGTTCCCACATGTGTTAGGTGACTCACATGGGCTGCTAAGAGCTGATCATTGGAGTGTATATACCAATAGTACATACATCTAAAAGCTGTGTATTGTACGAGTACGAATACGGGTGTATACGAGTAGAATTGTTGATGAAACTGAACGAGGATGTAATTGTAAGCATTTTTGTTAAGTAGAAGTATTTTGATAAGTGTATGGAAGTCTTTCAAAAGTGTATAAATACATATTAAAACACTACATGTATATACATTTTAACTGAGTCGTTAAGTCATCGTTAGTCGTTACATGTAAGTGTTGTTTTGAAACCTTTAGGTTAACGATCTTGTTAAATGTTGTTAACCCAATGTTTATAATATCAAATGAGATTTTAATTTATTATATTATCATGATATTATCATGTATGAATATCTCTTAATATGATATATATATACATTAAATGTCTTTACAACGATAATCGTTACATATATGTCTCGTTTAAAAATCATTAAGTTAGTAGTCTTGTTTTTACATATGTAGTTCATTGTTAATATACTTAATGATATCTTTACTTATCATAATATCATGTTAACTATATATATATATATATCCATATATATGTCATCATATAGTTTTTACAAGTTTTAACGTTCGTGAATCACCGGTCAACTTGGGTGGTCAATTGTCTATATGAAACATATTTCAATTAATCAAGTCTTAACAAGTTTGATTGATTAACATGTTGGAAACATTTAATCATGTAAATATCAATCTCAATTAATATATATAAACATGGAAAAGTTCGGGTCACTACAGTACCTACCCGTTAAATAAATTTCGTCCCGAAATTTTAAGCTGTTGAAGGTGTTGACGAATCTTCTGGAAATAGATGCGAGTATTTCTTCATCATCTGATCTTCACGCTCCCAGGTGAACTCGGGTCCTCTACGAGCATTCCATCGAACCTTAACAATTGGTATCTTGTTTTGCTTAAGTCTTTTAACCTCACGATCCATTATTTCGACGGGTTCTTCGATGAATTGGAGTTTTTCGTTGATTTGGATTTCATCTAACGGAATAGTGAGATCTTCTTTAGCAAAACATTTCTTCAAATTCGAGATGTGGAAAGTGTTATGTACAGCCGCGAGTTGTTGAGGTAACTCAAGTCGGTAAGCTACTGGTCTGACACGATCAATAATCTTGAATGGTCCAATATACCTTGGATTTAATTTCCCTCGTTTACCAAATCGAACGACACCTTTCCAAGGTGCAACTTTAAGCATGACCATCTCTCCAATTTCAAATTCTATATCTTTTCTATTAATGTCAGCGTAGCTCTTTTGTCGACTTTTGGCGGTTTTCAACCGTTGTTGAATTTGGATGATCTTCTCGGTAGTTTCTTGTATAATCTCCGGACCCGTAATCTGTCTATCCCCCACTTCACTCCAACAAATTGGAGACCTGCACTTTCTACCATAAAGTGCTTCAAACGGCGCCATCTCAATGCTTGAATGGTAGCTGTTGTTGTAGGAAAATTCTGCTAACGGTAGATGTCGATCCCAACTGTTTCCGAAATCAATAACACATGCTCGTAGCATGTCTTCAAGCATTTGTATCGTCCTTTCGCTCTGCACATCAGTTTGTGGATGATAGGCAGTACTCATGTCTAGACGAGTTCCTAATGCTTGCTGTAATGTCTGCCAGAATCTTGAAATAAATCTGCCATCCCTATCAGAGATAATAGAGATTGGTATTCCATGTCTGGAGACGACTTCCTTCAAATACAGTCGTGCTAACTTCTCCATCTTGTCATCTTCTCTTATTGGCAGGAAGTGTGCTGATTTGGTTAGACGATCAACTATTACCCAAATAGTATCAAAACCACTTGCAGTCCTTGGCAATTTAGTGATGAAATCCATGGTAATGTTTTTCCATTTCCATTCCGGGATTTCGGGTTGTTGAAGTAGACCTGATGGTTTCTGATGCTCGGCTTTGACCTTAGAACACGTCAAACATTCTCCTACGTATTTAGCAACATCGACTTTCATACCCGGCCACCAAAAATGTTTCTTGAGATCCTTGTACATCTTCCCCGTTCCAGGATGTATTGAGTATCTTGTTTTATGAGCTTCTCTAAGTACCATTTCTCTCATATCTCCAAATTTTGGTACCCAAATCCTTTCAGCCCTATACCGGGTTCCGTCTTCCCGAATATTAAGATGCATCTCCGATCCTTTGGGTATTTCATCCTTTAAATTTCCCTCTTTTAAAACTCCTTGTTGCGCCTCCTTTATTTGAGTAGTAAGGTTATTATGAATCATTATATTCATAGATTTTACTCGAATGGGTTCTCTGTCCTTCCTGCTCAAGGCATCGGCTACCACATTTGCCTTCCCCGGGTGGTAACGAATCTCAAAGTCGTAATCATTCAATAATTCAATCCACCTACGCTGCCTCATATTCAGTTGTTTCTGATTAAATATGTGTTGAAGACTTTTGTGGTCGGTATATATAATACTTTTGACCCCATATAAGTAGTGCCTCCAAGTCTTTAATGCAAAAACAACCGCGCCTAATTCCAAATCATGCATCGTATAATTTTGTTCGTGAATCTTCAATTGTCTAGACGCATAAGCAATCACCTTCATTCGTTGCATTAATACATAACCGAGACCTTGCTTTGATGCGTCACAATAAATCAAAAAATCATCATTCCCTTCAGGCAATGACAATATAGGTGCCGTAGTTAGCTTTTTCTTCAATAACTGGAACACTTTCTCTTGTTCATCATTCCATTCAAATTTCTTCCCTTTATGCGTTAATGCAGTCAAGGGTTTTGCTATTCTGGAAAAGTCTTGGATGAACCTTCTGTAGTAACCAGCTAGTCCTAAAAACTGGCGTATGTGTTTCGGAGTTTTCGGGGTTTCCCACTTTTCAACAGTTTCTATCTTTGCCGGATCCACCTTAATACCTTCTTTGTTCACTATGTGACAGAGGAATTGAACTTCTTCCAACCAAAATGCACACTTTGAAAACTTAGCGTACAATTCTTCCTTCCTCAATACTTCTAACACCTTTCTCAAATGTTCACCGTGTTCTTGGTCATTCTTTGAGTAAATAAGTATGTCATCAATGAAAACAATGACAAACTTGTCAAGGTATGGTCCACACACTCGGTTCATAAGGTCCATGAACATAGCTGGTGCATTAGTTAAACCAAACGGCATGACCATAAACTCGTAATGACCGTAACGTGTTCTGAAAGCAGTCTTTGGAATATCATCTTCTTTCACCCGCATTTGATGATACCCGGAACGTAAGTCAATCTTTGAATAAACAGACGAGCCTTGTAGTTGATCAAATAAGTCATCGATTCTCGGTAGTGGGTAGCGGTTCTTGATGGTAAGTTTGTTCAACTCTCGATAGTCGATACACAACCTGAATGTACCATCTTTCTTCTTGACAAACAAAACAGGAGCTCCCCACGGTGATGTGCTTGGTCGAATGAAACCACGCTCTAAAAGTTCTTGTAATTGGCTTTGCAGTTCTTTCATCTCGCTGGTTGCGAGTCTGTAAGGAGCACGAGCTATTGGTGCAGCTCCTGGTACAAGATCTATTTGAAATTCAACGGATCGATGTGGGGGTAATCCCGGTAATTCTTTCGGAAATACATCGGGAAATTCTTTTGCAATGGGAACATCATTGATGCTCTTTTCTTCAGTTTGTACTTTCTCGACTTGTGCTAGAACAGTATAGCAACCTTTTCTTATTAGTTTTTGTGCCTTCAAATTACTAATAAGATGTAGCTTCGTGTTGCCCTTTTCTCCGTACACCATTAAGGGTTTTCCTTTTTCTCGTATAATGCGAATTGCATTTTGGTAACAAACGATCTCTACTTTCACTTCTTTCAACCAGTCCATACCGATTATCACATCAAAACTCCCTAACTCTACTGGTATCAAATCAATCTTAAATGTTTCGCTAACCAGTTTAATTTCTCGATTCTGACATATATTATCTGCTGAAATTAATTTACCATTTGCTAATTCGAGTAAAAATTTACTATCCAAAGGCGTCAATGGACAACTTAATTTAGCACAAAAATCTCTACTCATATAGCTTCTATTCGCACCCGAATCAAATAAAACGTAAGCAGATTTATTGTCAATAAGAAACGTACCCGTAACAAGCTCCGGGTCTTCCTGTGCCTCTGCCGCATTAATATTGAAAACTCTTCCGCGGCCTTGTCCATTCGTGTTCTCCTGGTTCGGGCAATTTCTAATAATGTGGCCTGGTTTTCCACATTTATAACAAACTACATTGGCATAACTTGCTCCGACACTACTTGCTCCGCCATTACTCGTTCCGACACCATTTGTTCCTTTCGTTCTATTAACCCCTGGTCCGTAGACCTCACACTTCGCCGCGCTATGACCATTTCTTTTACACTTGTTGCAAAATTTGGTGCAGAACCCCGAGTGATACTTTTCACACCTTTGGCATAGCTGTTTCTGATTGTTGTTGTTGTTGCGGTTATTATTGTTGTTGGGATGATTGTTGTAGTTGCTGTTGTTGTTGTTGTTGTTGTTGTTGTTATTGTTGGGCCGTTTGTTGTAGTTGCGATTGATGTTGCGATTGTTGGGATAATTATTGCGATTATTGTTGTAATTGCTGTTGTTGTTGTATTGGTGATTCTTATCACCGTTTTCCTCCCTCTTTCTTTTGACTTGCTTCACATTGGCTTCTTCAGCAGTCTATTCTTTAATTCTTTCTTCAATCTGGTTCACTAGTTTGTGAGCCATTCTACATGCCTGTTGTATGGAGGCGGGCTCGTGTGAACTTATATCTTCTTGGATTCTTTCCGGTAATCCTTTCACAAACGCGTCGATCTTCTCTTCCTCATCTTCGAATGCTCCCGGACACAATAGGCACAATTCTGTTAATCGTCTTTCGTACGTGGTAATATCAAATCCTTGGGTTCGTAACCCTCTAAGTTCTTTCTTGAGCTTATTGACCTCGGTTCTGGGACGGTACTTCTCGTTTATCAAGTGCTTGAATGCTGACCACGGTAGTGCGTACGCATCGTCTTATCCCACTTGCTCTAGATAGGTATTCCACCATGTTAACGCAGAACCTGTGAAGGTATGCGTAGCGTACTTCACTTTGTCCTCTTCAGTACACTTACTTATGGCAAACACCGATTCGACCTTCTCGGTCCACCGTTTCAATCCGATCGGTCCTTCGGTTCCATCAAATTCCAAAGGTTTGCAGGCAGTGAATTCTTTGTAGGTGCATCCTACACGATTTTCTGTACTGCTAGATCTAAGGTTATTGTGAAGGTATTTCATGTGCCCGAGAGACATAATTAATTAATGTGGCCAATATGTTATGATCCAAGTCGGGTCATACCCAATAACAAGCCATCAACACTTTTATGTATTTGTTTTAATGAGTGGATCTTTAAAATAAATACTTGACACTTAGACTTTAGAATTTGGTTTTCTAAAGATAAAATGCAAGAAATAATTATTTGGATAATTATAAGTGCAAGTTTAATTATTTGTATGATTAACTCATGTGTGTGTTATAATTTTATAAAGTGGTTTATAAAATTATATTTAATGTGCAAGTAACATATATATAACCTTATAAGTGGTTTATAAAGATATACATATGTGCATGTAATTATATATATAAAGAGTGCATTCATCAAGAAGTAAATAATAAAAGCAAAAAAAAAAAAAGGGGGGTAATAATGGGACGGTTTTTGGGGATTCCCACATAGCCTCCCCATGCTTGCTTTTATTAAATATTACACTCTACCTTTTGCATGCCTTCTTGCACATTCCAATACACACATCTTACTTGCAATTTCAAAATCCAAAAACTCTCTTCCAACTCTCATCTTGGCCGATCTTTAGGGAGGAAGAACAAGGTGTTCTTCAATTGATTTTCTTGCATTTGTGTCTAAATCCTAACCAAGTTTGAAGGGTGTTGATATACAAAGGTTTGTGGGTATCAAAGGCTTGAGGTTTCAAGTGAGAAACTAGCTTGTTCATCATCTTCATCTTGCTTCTTCAACCTCCATCTTAGGAGAAGGTATAAAACCCTAACTAGCTTCTATTTACATTTTAGTATATTTTCAAGACTAGATCTATACATGGAATTCAAGTTTAAAAGGTTAAACTACACATGCAACTTTAAAATGCTTCCGCTTTATATACATATTACATATACTACCAAATGGGTCTTGTAAACTTGTTTAGTTGATGAATTCCATCAATGGTATCTAGAGCCAAAGTCTTGTTAATATGCTTCTTGTTTTTGGCTAGTAAACTCATTTATTTTACAATCTACCAACATGCATGAAAGTAGAATGTGAAAATCATGAGTTTTGGTGGGTTTGGTGTCTTGGCCGAATTATTGGGTCCCAAAAGTGGGTTTGGGACTTCAAGTTTGGCCAAAATTTGTTGTTATGTTATTGTTCACAATCGAGCCTAGACCGTGTGGTTGAATGTTTGGATGATTTGGTTATTTTTCATGGTTGTTATATTCATTCATATGGTTTGTATAAATTTGTAATAATTTTGTAATTTTGGTTTGTAATAAGTTGTAAGTAATCTTGTAATTTTTCATGTAATTTATTCTATTTGTTTGTAAAAATAGAATAGGTTGTTATTTCATTTTCTAGAAAATTGTATTAGGATATAATTTTGTAAAATGAAGATGAAGATTACAAGATGGAGCTTTTGAAGATTACAAGATTAAGTGGGAGATTTGTTTAAAAATCTCTTACTTTGGTTAACCCTCTTAGGTGACTTTTGTTTTGGCTAAACAAATGTCCACCAAAATAGCTCTTGATTGTGAACACTTTGTTATGCATGTTTGTGTATGTTTGTATGTTTGGTTGCTACAAGATTATCACATGTTTACAACTTGCATAATACATTATAAATGGTTATAATAAAACATAACAAAATGACACTAATAATTGGTTATTAGACTTAAATAAAATGGTTTATTTAAAAGGTAATGAAATGGTTTATAACTAGTAATTGGTTTACTAAAAAGGACATGAAAATGAGTTTTTCATAAATATACTACACACCAAATGCATGTTGGTGTATAGCACTTTGTTTTCTAAACTAGAATGTAGAATACCTAAAATCCCTTTACTATAACAAGGTAAACAAGTTAAACATCATCCTTTTGTGGAAACACTTAGACATATTAGGAATCTCTTGATGGGATAAAGGTCACCTAACCGTCATGAGTGAACTAATATCAATAAGGTACACTTCGCATACATGTGGGATAAAGGTCACCTAACCACTTGTATGTTAAGTCTACATGTTTACACAAGTAGGACGACTTGATTTGGGAATCATGAACTTAGGGTCACCGAAGCATGAGGAACAAATAGGCGTTGATGGGATTAATATGCCATGCAAAAGGATTGCATGATCCCATAACTTAGAAGTTGCAAAAGGATTGCAATTGTCATTATGACTACCTAGCTAAATCAAATGACGTGATAAAGGTCACCTAACCGGAATTTGATTTACCGTTGGATTCTAATATTTAATACAACAAATTAAAAGGGTATTGTTTATTAAATTTGAAATCGATACTTAAAAGGACTTTGTTGAAATTTTGTAGATGGCCGCTAATAACAACAACAACATGCAAAACGCACCACTTAATATGAACAACCTATCGTTACGGTCTCTCCTCGAGAAAGACAAACTCAATCATACCAACTTTATGGATTGGTTCCGCAATCTTCGGATTGTCCTCAAACAAGAGGATAAAGCGTATGTACTTGAGGACCCCATTCCCGATCAACCGGATGAGAATGATGTGGAGGCAATGGCCTCTTACGATAAGTATTGCCATGACTCCCTTCAAGTCTCATGCTTAATGCTTGGGACTATGATACCCGAACTCCAAAAGGATTTCGAGCACCATAGTGCATACGACATGATAACGCAATTGAAGGAGATGTTCCTCCAACAAGCACGTGTCGAGCGCTTTGAAACGGTTCGGGCGCTACATGCTTGTCGTATGGACGATACCCAATCGGTTTCATCTTATGTACTTAAGATGAAAAGCCTTATCGATCGTGCTAACCGTCTTAACCTAAACATATCTAATGAGTTAGCCACCGATCTTATCCTTAACTCCCTATCAAAAAGGTTTGATCAATTTGTAATTAATTACAATATGAATGGGATGGATAAGAGTATAGGTTAGCTTCACGGTATGCTTAGAACGGCGGAAACTAGCATGGGTAAAAGGGCTTTACCCGTGTTAGCAATCGATCAAGGTGGATCCAAAGGTAACACCTCTAAGCCAAAGGTGGCTAAGAGAAAAGGACCCGCCTATCAAGGCAAAGGGAAGGGGAAGATGGTTAACCCAACCATCAACAAGGCTAAGAAGCAAAAGGTAGCCGAGAAGGCAAACCCCAAGGAAGACCCATGTTTCGGTTGCGGTGAGATGGGTCATTGGAAACGAAACTGTCCGGTCTACCTTAAGGAGTTGAAGGACAAGTGGGATGCCGGGCAAACCTCAGGTAATATATATATGGTATATATAGAGCTTAATATTACTTCTTCTAATACATGGGTATTAGACACGGGATGTGGAACTCATATTTGCAATTCTTTGCAGGGGTTCAAAAGAAGTGATCATATGGCGGGAACATCAAGTCTCTATATGGGCAATGGTGCAAAGGTGCATGTTAAAGCTCAAGGAGATTTTGTTTTGAAGCTTCCAAGCGGATTGGAACTTATTTTAGAAAATGTTTTGTATGCTCCGAATTTGTGTAGAAACATTATTTCTATTTCTCGCTTAAAACAATGTGGTTACGTTGTTAATTTTATTGATGATGATATTCATGTTTCTAAAGATAATGTATTCTATTTCAAGGCTTCGCCTTCAAATGGAATTTATGAATTGGTTCATGATGACGCATCATCGAGCTCTATATACCATACTAGCACCAAGAAACTCAAAAGGGATTTGAGTGATTCCTATTTATGGCATTGTCGCCTTGGTCACATAAACAAGAACCGAATGCATACACTTCAAAAGAATGGACTTTTGAAATTAAATGAAATGGATTCATTTGATGTATGTGAATCTTGTTTACAAGGCAAGATGACTAAAGCACCTTTCAAAGGGACTTATGAAAGGGCTAAATATTTATTGGGATTAATACATTCGGATGTATGTGGACCCTTTAAACCCATGACTAGGAATGGTGAAAGATACTTTGTTACTTTCATTGATGACTTTAGTCGTTTCGGATATGTCTACTTATTAAGACACAAGGACGAAACGTTTGAAGCATTCAAAGAATATCAAAACGAAGTACAAAATCAACTCAATAGGACAATTAAGGTACTTCGTACCGATAGAGGAGGTGAATACCTAAGCGATACCGTCCAAGATCATCTTAGGAGTTGTGGGATTATCTCACAACTTACTCCACCCGGAACACCCCAACTTAATGGAGTTTCCGAAAGGAGGAACCGAACCCTAATGGATATGGTTCGATCTATGATGGCAAGAAGCTCGTTACCTCTATCATTTTGGGGTTATTGTCTAAGCTCCGCGGCTCGTATTTTAAATATGGCCCCAACCAAGAAAGTGGAACGAACTCCTCATGAGATGTGGTTTGGAAAACCTCCTTCTCTTTCATACTTGAAAGTATGGGGATGTGAAGCTTATCCTAAGCGTTATGTAGCTAATAAGCTACATGCTCGATCCACAAAGTGTATCTTCATAGGATATCTCAAAGATGACATGGGATATTACTTCTATGATCCATCCGAGCAAACGGTATTTGTTGCTCGGAAAGCGGAATTCCTAGAAACCAAGTTCCTTATGGAAGGTGATGGTGAAAGGAAGATAGATCTTGTAGAGGTACAAGATCAAGCCGATGATACACAATTGGTTGGCACTAGTACTCAACATGAGGATGTTGAAAATGATCAAGTGGATGATCAAGGTACACAAGACGTTCGAAGATCTAGTAGGATTAGTAATCCTCCCGAGAGATATGGGTTTCTCGTGGATGGTTGCTATACGGTTGATTTGGATGAACCGACAAACTACAAAGATGCTTTATCAAGGATTGATAAAGATAAATGGCAGGAAGCCATGAACGCCGAGATGCAATCCATGTATGAAAACCAAGTTTGGGAACTTGTTGTGCAACCCCCTAGCTCCAAGCTAGTTGATTGCAAATGGCTTTTCAAGAAGAAAACCGACATACATGGAAACTTGGATACATACAAAGCTAGACTTGTAGCAAAAGGTTTCACTCAAACTCAAGGGGTTGATTATGATGAAACTTTCTCGCCAGTGGCAATGCTAAAGTCTATTAGGATATTATTTGCCATTGCTGCTCACTATGACTATGAAATATGGCAAATGGATGTCAAAACCGCTTTCCTAAATGGATATCTTGAGGAAGATGTCTATATGGTACAGCCCGAAGGTTTTGTTGATCCGAAAAATCCTAAGAAGGTATGCAAGTTAAAGAAGTCAATCTACGGATTGAAACAAGCATCTAGAATGTGGAATCATCGCTTTAATGAAGAGGCAAAGAAATTTGGCTTCATTAAAAATGGTGATGAAGCTTGTGTGTACAAGAAGGCTAGTGGGAGCTCTATAATGTTCCTTGTGCTATATGTAGATGATATATTATTATTTGGGAATGATATTACCACAATGCAAGAAGTCAAAACTTGGCTAAAGAGTTGCTTCTCCATTAAGGATCTTGGAGAAGCACAATACATATTGGGGATTGGGATCTATAGGAATAGATCCAAGAGATTGATAGGTTTAAGTCAAAGTACATACATTGATAAAATCTTGAAAAGGTTCAAGATGGAAAACTCTAAGAAAGGTTTGGTACCTATTCAAAAGGGAACCGTTCTCAGTTCATCTCAGTGTCCTACCACGAAAGATGAACAAGAGAGAATGAAGAAAGTCCCATACGCATCTGCTATTGGGTCTATCATGTATGCAATGATATGTACTAGACCGGATGTGTCATGCGCTCTAAGCTTGACAAGTAGATACCAGAATAACCCGGGAAATAGTCATTGGACTACGGTTAAATGTATATTGAAATACCTTAGAAGGACTAAGGATATGTTTCTAATATATGGGTCTGGTGAGGAGGAACTCGCTGTAAAAGGTTACGTGGACGCGAGTTTCCAAACTGATCGAGATGACTCTCGATCACAATCCGGTTATGTCTTCATGTTGAATGGTGGTGCGGTCTCTTGGAAGAGCTCAAAACAGGAAGTTGTTGCGTTATCCACTACAGAGTCGGAGTACATTGCCGCCTCATTGGCAGCTCAGGAAGCTGCATGGATGAAGAAATTCATCGACGACTTAGGAGTGGTCCCTTCCATTCAGGACCCTCTTGAGATCTTTTGTGACAACGAGGGTGCGATTGCTCAAATCAAGGAACCTCGTGCTCATCAAAAGACTCGTCACATTGAGTGGAGATTCAACTACATTAGGGATGAGGTTGAAAAGGGAAAGATATGTATTCACAAGGTTCACACAGATCAAAATGTTGCGGATCCACTCACGAAGCTTTTACATGGGCCAAAACATGAGGGACATGTTTGTGCATTAGGACTTCGATATTCTAGTGATTGGAATTGATCTATTTTATGTATTGTAACGGAATGAATTACTTCAAACTCATTAATATAATTATGGTATTAATTTATTTATGAGTCATGTTCCAATTTTGCATATTTTATCCATGAATAAACTATTATTCTGAATTCCGTAGTTGATCACATTTGTGGGAACAAGTGTGAGGTCTAGACTATTATGAACTTGGATTGGTTAGCATTCAAATGGTGAATGTGGGACAAGGTTGCAACCAAGGTTCATAGATATTTGTGGGACACAAATATTGGAATACCCGCTCTCAAGATTTACTATATGGAGCCTTTGTGGTTGATCACATGTAATCTTGAGTAAAGGAGAATATCATTATATCCTCTGACCTGAGACACATATTGGGTTCAGACATTCACCGAATATTGTGCCTTGATTCTTTCCTTCACTATTCTGAAACATGGTAGTACATAAGGGAGGCTTCAGGTATGGTACGAAGTGTAGTATCTAGGACGTATGTAGTCTAGATGGAATTTGTCCCTCTTATTCGTTGAGAGTCGGATGTCTAAGGCCTGATAAAGTTAGATCTATAAGAGAGTGATCACTCTATGTCTCTTGGATTTGACATGACATCTAGGACGGAAGGATATATTGAAAGATTCACCTAAATCATACTCGAGATGGGAACTCGAAAGGGATGATGTTAAAGAATGGCACCAAGTCATAACACATTGGGGGTGATGGACGGTCGTTAGGTGGTATCCGTCACTTGCATTAATTCCTTATGTTTCTCGTGCAAGTGGGAGATTGAAGGTATTTCATGTGCCTGAGAGACATAATTAATTAATGTGGCCAATATGTTATGATCCAAGTCGGGTCATACCCAATAACAAGCCGTCAACACTTTTATGTATTTGTTTTAATGAGTGGATCTTTAAAATAAATACTTGACACTTAGACTTTAGAATTTGGTTTTCTAAAGATAAAATGCAAGAAATAATTATTTGGATAATTATAAGTGCAAGTTTAATTATTTGTATGATTAACTCATGTGTATGTTATAATTTTATAAAGTGGTTTATAAAATTATATTTAATGTGCAAGTAACATATATATAACCTTATAAGTGGTTTATAAAGATATACATATGTGCATGTAATTATATATATAAAGAGTGCATTCATCAAGAAGTAAATAATAAAAGCAAAAAAAAAAAAAAAAGGGGTAATAATGGGACGGTTTTTGGGGACTCCCACATAGCCTCCCCATGCTTGCTTTTATTAAATATTACACTCTACCTTTTGCATGCCTTCTTGCACATTCCAATACACACATCTTACTTGCAATTTCAAAATCCAAAAACTCTCTTCCAACTCTCATCTTGGCCGATCTTTAGGGAGGAAGAACAAGGTGTTCTTCAATTGATTTTCTTACATTTGTGTCTAAATCCTAACCATGTTTGAAGGGTGTTGATATACAAAGGTTTGTGGGTATCAAAGGCTTGAGGTTTCAAGTGAGAAACTAGCTTGTTCATCATCTTCATCTTGCTTCTTCAACCTCCATCTTAGGAGAAGGTATAAAACCCTAACTAGCTTCTATTTACATTTTAGTATATTTTCAAGACTAGATCTATACATGGAATTCAAGTTTAAAAGGTTAAACTACACATGCAACTTTAAAATGCTTCCGCTTTATATACATATTACATATACTACCAAATGGGTCTTGTAAACTTGTTTAGTTGATGAATTCCATCATATTGTTGGTATGTAGCGCAGCCTGTACTGCGGCTATGTTTGAAGCTAGAAAAGTACAGAATTCCTCTTCATTCATATTCACGGTGTGTCGAGTAGTTGGTGCCATTTCCTTCAAAATAGTCAAATGGAACAAGTTAATCGTACAGAATATTAAGAGTAGTTAATAGTATTTCGTAGCATAATATGAACTCATTTATAAAAGCTTTTTCTTCATATTAGCGTTTTATAAGTTTAAATTCGGGTAGTACCTACCCGTTAAGTTCATACTTAGTAGCTAATATACAATTCAACTACTACAATTCTATATGAAAAACTGATTATAATAATATTTCGCGTTCAAACTTTTACACAATATTTTATAAACTTACAATACCGCTTATTTTACATATAGCATGAAATATAGCACACAATAAATTTGATACAAGATGGTTGTGAAGATAATTCTAACTAGTACACAAGTCGTTCAGCAAAGGCAATAAAGACACGTAATTCATACGTCCAGAAACAAGTCATGCATTCTGGTTTTACTAGGATTACTTCCCATCCTTGGTCTTGTGGAACATAACCATTATGGCCGTTGATAAGACAGCGTGTTGTAACGTCGTCAAAGGGACGAGGGTTACGTAATGTCCAACAGTCCCGTAACAATCTAAAAACCTCATTTCTTACCCCAATTACCGACTCCGTCACTTGTGGGAACGTTTTGTTTAATAGTTGTAGCCCGATGTTCTTGTTCTCACTTTCGTGAGAAGCGAACATTACTAATCCGTAAGCATAACATGCTTCTTTATGTTGCATGTCAGCCGCTTTTTCTAAATCACGAAGTCTAATATTCGGATATATTGAGTCAAAATAATTTCTTAACCCATTGCGTAAAATAGCATTTGGGTTCCCCTCAATATATGCGTCAAAGTAAACACATCGTAACTTATGGATTTCCCAATGTGATATCCTCCATCTTTCGAACGAAAGCCTTTTATAAACCAAGGCATTCTTGGAACGTTCTTCGAATGTCTTACAAACTGATCTCGCCTTAAATAATTGTGCCGAAGAATTCTGACTGACTCTAGACAAGATTTCCTCAATCATGTCTCCGGGTAGGTCTCTTAAAATATTGGGTTGTCTATCCATTTTGTGTTTTTATACTGTAAAATAGACAAGAGTTAGATTCATAAAAAAAAATACTTATTAATACAAGCAATTATTACATATATCATAAAGCATAAGCACACTATATTACATATATTACACCACACGAATACAACTATCTTATTCCGACTCGCTTGTTTCTTCTTCTTCGGTTTTGGTTCGTTTTGCCAAGTTTCTAGGGATATATGATGTTCCCCTAATACGAGCCGTCGTTTTACACATTGGTTTAGAAAAACCTGGTGGTTTAGAGGTTCCCGGGTCATTGTTACAACTTAAGGACTTCGGGGGTTGACGATACATATAAAGTTCATCGGGGTTGGAATTAGATTTCTCTATTTTTATGCCCTTTCCCTTATTATTTTCTTTTGCCTTTTTAAATTCAGTTGGGGTAATTTCTATAACATCATCGGAATTCTCGTCGGAATCCGATTCATCGTAGAATTGGTAATCCTCCCAATATTTTGCTTCCTTGTCGGAAACACCATTGACCATAATTAACCTTGGTCGGTTGGTTGAGGATTTTCTTTTACTTAACCGTTTTATTATTTCCCCCACCGGTTCCGATTCTTCTTCCGGTTCCGTTTCTTCTTCCGGCTCCGACTCTTCTTCCGGTTCCGACTCTTCTTCCGGTTCCTCTTCGGGAACTTGTGAATCAGTCCACGAATCATTCCAATTTACATTTGACTCTTCATTATTATTAGGTGAGTCAATGGTACTTGTTCTAGAGATAGACATCTATCACATAATATCAAACGCGTTAAGAGAATAATATATCACATAATATTCACATGTTAAAAATATATAGTTTCCAACAAAATTTGTTAAGCAATCATTTTTCAAGTAAACACGGTCGAAGTCCAGACTCACTAATGCATCCTAACAAACTCGATAAGACACACTAATGCAAAATTCTGGTTCTCTAAGACCAACACTCGGATACCAACTGAAATGTCCCGTTCTTATTGATTAAAAACGTTCCATATTAATTGATTTCGTTGCGAGGTTTTGACCTCTATATGAGACGTTTTTCAAAGACTGTATTCATTTTTAAAACAAACCATAACCCTTATTTCATAGATAAAGGTTTTAAAAAGCTTTACGTAGATTATCAAATAATGATAATCTAAAATATCCTGTTTACACACGACCATTACATAATGGTTTACAATACAAATATGTTACAACAAAATAAGTTTCTTGAATGCAGTTTTTACACAATATCATACAAGCATGGACTCCAAATCTCGTCCTTATTTAAGTATGCGACAGCGGAAGCTCTTAATAATCACCTGAGAATAAACATGCTTAAAACGTCAACAAAAATGTTGGTGAGTTATAGGTTTAACCTATATATATCAAATCATAATAATAGACCACAAGATTTCATATTTCAATACACATCCCATACATAGAGATAAAAATCATTCATATGGTGAACACCTGGTAACCGACATTAACAAGATGCATATATAAGAATATCCCCATCATTCTGGGACACCCTTCGGATATGATATAAATTTCGAAGTACTAAAGCATCCGGTACTTTGGATGGGGTTTGTTAGGCCCAATAGATCTATCTTTAGGATTCGCGTCAATTAGGGTGTCTGTTCCCTAATTCTTAGATTACCAGACTTAATAAAAAGGACCATATTCGATTTCGATAATTCAACCATAGAATGTAGTTTCACGTACTTGTGTCTATTTTGTAAATCATTTATAAAACCTGCATGTATTCTCATCCCAAAAATATTAGATTTTAAAAGTGGGACTATAACTCACTTTCACAGATTTTTACTTCGTCGTGAAGTAAGACTTGACCACTGGTTGATTCACGAACCTATAACAATATATACATATATATCAAAGTATGTTCAAAATATATTTACAACACTTTTAATATATTTTGATGTTTTAAGTTTATTAAGTCAGCTGTCCTCGTTAGTAACCTACAACTAGTTGTCCACAGTTAGATGTACAGAAATAAATCGATAAATATTATCTTGAATCAATCCACGACCCAGTGTATACGTATCTCAGTATTGATCACAACTCAAACTATATATATTTTGGAATCAACCTCAACCCTGTATAGCTAACTCCAACATTCACATATAGAGTGTCTATGGTTGTTCCGAAATATATGTAGATGTGTCGACATGATAGGTCGAAACATTGTATACGTGTCTATGGTATCTCAAGATTACATAATATACAATACAAGTTGATTACGTTATGGTCGGAATAGATTTGTTACCAATTTTCACGTAGCTAAAATGAGAAAAATTATCCAATCTTGTTTTACTCGTAACTTCTTCATTTTAAATCCGTTTTGAGTGAATCAAATTTCTATGGTTTTATATTGAACTCTATTTTATGAATCTAAACAGAAAAAGTATAGTTTTATAGTCATAAAAATAAGTTACAAGTCGTTTTTGTAAAGGTAGTCATTTCAGTCGAAAGAACGACGTCTAGATGACCATTTTAGAAAACATACTTCCACTTTGAGTTTAACCATAATTTTTGGATATAGTTTCATGTTCATAATAAAAATCATTTTCTCAGAATAACAACTTTGAAATCAAAGTTTATCATAGTTTTTAATTAACTAACCCAAAACAGCCCGCGGTGTTACTACGACGGCGTAAATCCGGTTTTACGGTGTTTTTCGTGTTTCCAGGTTTTAATTCATTAAGTTAGCATATCATATAGATATATAACATGTGTTTAGTTGATTTTAAAAGTCAATTTAGAAGGATTAACTTTTTTTTGCGAACAAGTTTAGAATTAACTAAACTATGTTCTAGTGATTACAAGTTTAAACCTTCGAATAAGATAGCTTTATATGTATGAATCGAATGATGTTATGAACATCATTACTACCTTAAGTTCCTTGGATAAACCTACTGGAAAATAGAAAAATGGATCTAGCTTCAATGGATCCTTGGATGGCTCGAAGTTCTTGAAGCAGAATCATGACACGAAAACAAGTTCAAGTAAGATCATCACTTGAAATAAGATTGTTATAGTTATAGAAATTGAACCAAAGTTTGAATATGATTATTACCTTGTATTAGAATGATAACCTACTATAAGAAACAAAGATTTCTTGAGGTTGGATGATCACCTTACAAGATTGGAAGTGAGCTAGCAAACTTGAAAGTATTCTTGATTTTATGTAACTAGAACTTGTAGAATATATGAAGAACACTTAGAACTTGAAGATAGAACTTGAGAGAGATCAATTAGATGAAGAAAATTGAAGAATGAAAGTGTTTGTAGGTGTTTTTGGTCGTTGGTGTATGGATTAGATATAAAGGATATGTAATTTTGTTTTCATGTAAATAAGTCATGTTTGATTACTCATATTTTTGTAATTTTATGAGATATTTCATGCTAGTTGCCAAATGATGGTTCCCACATGTGTTAGGTGACTCACATGGGCTGCTAAGAGCTGATCATTGGAGTGTATATACCAATAGTACATACATCTAAATGCTGTGTATTGTACGAGTATGAATACGGGTGCATACGAGTAGAATTGTTGATGAAAATGAACGAGGATGTATTTGTAAGCATTTTTGTTAAGTAGAAGTATTTTGATAAGTGTATTGAAGTCTTTCAAAAGTGTATAAATACATATTAAAACACTACATGTATATACATTTTAACTGAGTCGTTAAGTCATCGTTAGTCGTTACATGTAAGTGTTGTTTTGAAACCTTTAGGTTAACGATCTTGTTAAATGTTGTTAACCCAATGTTTATAATATCAAATGAGATTTTAAATTATTATATTATCATGATATTATCATGTATGAATATCTCCTAATATGATATATATACATTAAATGTCTTTACAACGATAATCGTTACATATATGTCTCGTTTAAAAATCATTAAGTTAGTAGTCTTGTTTTTACATATGTAGTTCATTGTTAATATACTTAATGATATGTTTAATTATCATAGTATCATGTTAACTATATATATATCCATATATATGTCATCATATAGTTTTTACAAGTTTTAACGTTCGTGAATCACCGGTCAACTTGGGTGGTCAATTGTCTATATGAAACATATTTCAATTAATCAAGTCTTAACAAGTTTGATTGCTTAACATGTTGGAAACATTTAATCATGTAAATATCAATCTCAATTAATATATATAAACATGGAAAAGTTCGGGTCACTACAGTACGGTTGGTTCATTCTCTCGATTGAGGTATTTCCAAGAATCATGAAAGGTTTGAACGCAGTATTTGAATCATCAAGATACAATGAGACTTTAAGATGAAATCAAGTGGCAAACTTGAAGAATTGTTTAGTTTCATATGTTATAATCAATATTTTAATTCATTTTAATTGTCCAAAGTTAGGAGTTCAATAGTCCAGTTGTCCAATAGTCCAATATATTCATATATAATTTAATGTATAATATTCGAATTAATTAATACGTATCGTGACCCGTGTACCGGTCTCAGTATTGATCACAACTCAAAATATATATATATATTTTGGAATCAACCTCAACCCTGTATAGCTAACTCCGACATTTGTATATAGAGTGTCTATGGTTGTTCCAAGATATATATATATATATATATATATATATATATATATATATATATATATATATATATATATATATATATATATATATATATATATATATATATATATATAGATGGGTCAATATGATATGTCGAAACCTTGTATACGTGTCCCGTTATTTAAAGTGCGTAAAATAAATACAGAAATTAAATAACGATAAAATAAATTGCGATAAATAAAATGTAATACAGAATCAGCGTGGATTCTTAACAAATTCATCGTAGTTAATTTGTTTGTTTCTAACAAATTTTATTTTGTCCAAAGTTTCTTCATTATGCCACTTGTTGGATTCTGATAGGTCAAAATCCAAATATGAAATTGAATGAAAATGGTTATTCTGTGGTGAACAGTTTCGTATATCGGTGAATGTAAATAGGATAGTAAATGACTGTTGAATCAGATTCGAAGAATGTACAATGTAACTTATTAATGTGAAATCTAAATATTTCTCGGGTATTACCTACCCGTTAAAATATTTTCATCATTAATAGTTTGTACAAAAGAATTTTTAATTACAATCTTTATGAAAATATACTTACATATATATTTTCTTCAGATATAATCATGGATTTAATGAGTAAATAAAATATTAAACTCATTTGATTTATCGTTAGTACTAGATTACATAATCTCTAAAACTTTAGAAATTACATAATCGCCATGTCGAGCGAAGATAATCGATGTAGAACGATACGTAGAATGATGATTATACTCGAGGTACAGAATGAGATGTTGAGGCATGGATTGTTGATGGTACTGGTGCTGTTACTGATGGTACTGTTGGTGCCGATGATGTTGTTGAAGCTGGTACATTTTGCACCATGTTCTCCAAATTTATTTTTCGAGCGCGACGTTTGTTGACTTCTTCTATTATTTCGGGGTGATTGTCGGTTCGGACGAGCGGATGAATGAGGTTTAGAATTTTAGATAGAATATAATCGTGGCGAGATATTCGGGAAATGAGTGAGAAAATAGTACATCGAACAGGTTCGCCGATAATTGCTTCAGGTTCACCGCCAAGAGGATAATTTGATTGGTAGAAAGGATCACCTTCTTCACATCTCCATTGATTAAGTCGACTACGAATGCATCAGATGAATTGGGGATAGCTGATTGATTGATTCATTCTGGTGACACCGCTTTCGGAGCTTAGGTGAATATCCATGTTGGAATAGTTGTCATCGGAATAACTATCGAAATCTGAGGGACTCGAACTGGTTGAGGGATTCATCTCGTACAATCAGATGAAGGATTTTCGATAAGAAATAGATTATAGGATGTAGATTAGTACCCTGCAATACATAATTTACATATGCATATATAATGCTAAAATCCCATAAGTTACGGAGGAATCTATGGAAGCTGTCAGGCAAAGGTAACAGTAACAGATACGCTAAGATATGAATTAACAGATATGATAAGATATGAGTTTGTCTATACACTATCTAGGCAATAGAGGCAGTAAGATGTGTCTAGACTTTAAGGATGATAAGAAAATAATTTTCGACACTAAATGATAAGCAAAACTTTTGAAATGCAGACACGGTCGAAGTTCAGACCCACTAATGCATCTAAACAACTATCAGTTAGACACACTAATGCAAGACTTGGTTCTCTAAGACCACCGCTCTGATACAAACTGAAAGGACCGCTACTAATCCATCCGGACGAAGTCCTTAACATTTGGTCCCATTGCGATGATCGACTCCAAGTAATGTCCTTAAAATGAGCAAATGCACAGCGGAAGACTTAATTCGTACCTGAGAATAACATGCTTTAAAACGTCAACATAAAGTTGGTGAGATATAGGTTTGATGCTAGCAGCGTTATTGAAATGTCCCGTTCTTATTGATTAAAAACGTTCCATATTAATTGATTTCGTTGCGAGGTTTTGACCTCTATATGAGACGTTTTTCAAAGACTGCATTCATTTTAAAACAAAACATAACCTTTATTTCATCAATAAAGGTTTAAAAAGCTTTACGTAGATTATCAAATAATGATAATCTAAAATATCCTGTTTACACACGACCATTACATAATGGTTTACAATACAAATATGTTACAACAAAATAAGTTTCTTGAATGCAGTTTTTACACAATATCATACAAGCATGGACTCCAAATCTCGTCCTTATTTAAGTATGCGACAGCGGAAGCTCTTAATAATCACCTGAGAATAAACATGCTTAAAACGTCAACAAAAATGTTGGTGAGTTATAGGTTTAACCTATATATATCAAATCATAATAATAGACCACAAGATTTCATATTTCAATACACATCCCATACATAGAGATAAAAATCATTCATATGGTGAACACCTGGTAACCGACATTAACAAGATGCATATATAAGAATATCCCTATCATTCCGGGACACCCTTCGGATATGATATAAATTTCGAAGTACTAAAGCATCCGGTAATTTGGATGGGGTTTGTTAGGCCCAATAGATCTATCTTTAGGATTCGCGTCAATTAGGGTGTCTGTTCCCTAATTCTTAGATTACCAGACTTAATAAAAAGGGGCATATTCGATTTCGATAATTCAACCATAGAATGTAGTTTCACGTACTTGTGTCTATTTTGTAAATCATTTATAAAACCTGCATGTATTCTCATCCCAAAAAGATTAGATTTTAAAAGTGGGACTATAACTCACTTTCACAGATTTTTACTTCGTCAGGAAGTAAGACTTGGCCACTGGTTGATTCACGAACCTATAACAATATATACATATATATCAAAGTATGTTCAAAATATATTTACAACACTTTTAATATATTTTGATGTTTTAAGTTTATTAAGTCAGCTGTCCTCATTAGCAACCTACAACTAGTTGTCCACAGTTAGATGTACAGAAATAAATCGATAAATATTATCTTGAATCAATCCACGACCCAGTGTATACGTATCTCAGTATTGATCACAACTCAAACTATATATATTTTGGAATCAACCTCAACCCTGTATAGCTAACTCCAACATTCACATATAGAGTGTCTATGGTTGTTCCGAAATATATATAGATGTGTCGACAAGATAGGTCGAAACATTGTATACGTGTCTATGGTATCTCAAGATTACATAATATACAATACAAGTTGATTAAGTTATGGTTGGAATAGATTTGTTACCAATTTTCACGTAGCTAAAATGAGAAAAATTATCCAATCTTGTTTTACCCATAACTTCTTCATTTTAAATCCGTTTTGAGTGAATCAAATTGCTATGGTTTCATATTGAACTCTATTTTATGAATATAAATAGAAAAAGTATAGGTTTATAGTCAGAAAAATAAGTTACAAGTCGTTTTTGTAAAGGTAGTCATTTCAGTCGAAAGAACGACGTCTAGATGACCATTTTAGAAAACATACTTCCACTTTGAGTTTAACCATAATTTTTGGATATAGTTTCATGTTCATAATAAAAATCATTTTCTCAGAATAACAACTTTAAAATCAAAGTTTATCATAGTTTTTAATTAACTAACCCAAAACAGCCCGCGGTGTTACTACGACGGCGTAAATCCGGTTTTACGGTGTTTTTCGTGTTTCCAGGTTTTAAATCATTAAGTTAGCATATCATATAGATATAGAACATGTGTTTAGTTGATTTTAAAAGTCAAGTTAGAAGGATTAACTTTTGTTTGCGAACAAGTTTAGAATTAACTAAACTATGTTCTAGTGATTACAAGTTTAAACCTTCGAATAAGATAGCTTTATATGTATGAATCGAATGATGTTATGAACATCATTACTACCTTAAGTTCCTTGGATAAACCTACTAGAAAAGAGAAAAATGGATCTAGCTTCAATGGATCCTTGGATGGCTCGAAGTTCTTGAAGCAGAATCATGACACGAAAACAAGTTCAAGTAAGATCATCACTTGAAATAAGATTGTTATAGTTATAGAAATTGAACCAAAGTTTGAATATGATTATTACCTTGTATTAGAATGATAACCTACTGTAAGAAACAAAGATTTCTTGAGTTTGGATGATCACCTTACAAGATTGGAAGTGAGCTAGCAAACTTGAAAGTATTCTTGATTTTATGTAACTAGAACTTGTAGAATATATGAAGAACACTTAGAACTTGAAGATAGAACTTGAGAGAGATCAATTAGATGAAGAAAATTTAAGAATGAAAGTGTTTGTAGGTGTTTTTGGTCGTTGGTGTATGGATTAGATATAAAGGATATGTAATTTTGTTTTCATGTAAATAAGTCATGAATGATTACTCATATTTTTGTAATTTTATGAGATATTTCATGCTAGTTGCCAAATGATGGTTCTCACATGTGTTAGGTGACTCACATGGGCTGCTAAGAGCTGATCATTGGAGTGTATATACCAATAGTACATACATCTAAAAGCTGTGTATTGTACGAGTACGAATACGGGTGTATACGAGTAGAATTGTTGATGAAACTGAATGAGGATGTAATTGTAAGCATTTTTGTTAAGTAGAAGTATTTTGATAAGTGTATTGATGTCTTTCAAAAGTGTATAAATACATATTAAAACACTACATGTATATACATTTTAACTGAGTCGTTAAGTCATCGTTAGTCGTTACATGTAAGTGTTGTTTTGAAACCTTTAGGTTAACGATCTTGTTAAATGTTGTTAACCCAATGTTTATAATATCAAATGAGATTTTAATTTATTATATTATCATGATATTATCATGTATGAATATCTCTTAATATGATATATATACATTAAATGTCTTTACAACGATAATCGTTACATATATGTCTCGTTTAAAAATCATTAAGTTAGTAGTCTTGTTTTTACATATGTAGTTCATTGTTAATATACTTAATGATATGTTTACTTATCATAATATCATGTTAACTATATATATATATATATATATATATATATATATATATATATATATATATATATATATATATATATATATATATATATATATATATATATATATATATATATATATATATATATATATATATATATATATATATATATATATATATATATCCATATATATGTCATCATATAGTTTTTACAAGTTTTAACGTTCGTGAATCACCGGTCAACTTGGGTGGTCAATTGTCTATATGAAACATATTTCAATTAATCAAGTCTTAACAAGTTTGATTGCTTAACATGTTGGAAACATTTAATCATGTAAATATCAATCTCAATTAATATATATATAAACATGGAAAAGTTCGGGTCACTACAGTTATAACTATGGATCACAAGATTTCATATATTTAAACATAATACACTCGCAAGTGTATGTAAAAGTAGTTGAGCACTTGGTAACCATACTTAACATTTAAATCATCGCAGCATATTCTTAAATAATCGCTACACCGTACCAAGTGTAGTATACAGAAACGAAGTACTGTGCAATCATTGAAAACTGGTTGTCCAGCCCGGTTGGGGTTGTCAGGCCCGATAGATCTATCAACAGGATTCACGTTTACATTCCTCATGTAAATCTTAGCTACCAAGTATAAAGAAATATGCCATGGTACAACTCAACATAGAATTTTTTTTTATCACTTGTGTCCATAACGTAAATCATAAAATGCATGTATTCTCATCCCAAAATATTTAGAGTTTAAAAGGGACTATATACTCACCTAATGTATTTTGTAGTAAAAATACATATAACATCATTGATCAAGTATAGGGTTGGCCTCGGATTCACGAACCTATATCATTTATATATATTAGCACACATATACTCGTAATCGAACTAATTTATATATCATTAGTGATATACTTGTTATCTTAATATATTATATATTTTGCTAATAATTTAATTAAATGTATTTATTTTATATACTTTTAAATAACCGATTAACATTTATTATAAGAATATAGTTTTTGTTAAATATAATAATATTAATGTTAAAGTAATAATAATAATGATAATGAAAATAATAATAATAATAATAATAATAATAATTCTAATAGTAACAATAATGATAGTTTTTATGATAATAAAATGAAAATTTTAGTAAAAATAATAATTATAATAATAATAATAATAACGAAAATTTTAAAATGATAATATTTATAAGTTAATAATAATAAATAAGTAACTACCTTAATGAAGTAATCCTTAAAAAAAATGCCCAAGTCCGGGTTTGAACCCGCGACGTCCCGCTAACCCGATAACATCCTTAATCATCTGTTCGTGTACATTGTCCTTGCGTATCATACTCATAATAATCATTATTAATCTTATTACCTAATCATCCTAATCGATCATCACCATATAACGTCTTAATCGTGACCCTTGACATAATATCATCATCATTCAAACTTACATCATCATTAATATTATCGTTCACGTATCATAATTATTCTTATCATTAACATATCATCATTTTAACAACCTCATTCATCATCCTCATAACTTATTGTCTTGATTATCATTATAACCATAATTATAATCTTAATGATGATCATAATCATCAAACTTATTCGTTTAACATTGTTTTCGCATCAATTCAAGTTATCGTGACCAAACACATAGCATCTTTTTCATCAATTCACATATATGAATTTAACAACACACTCGTACATCACTTTTATCACATCTCTTTTATCATCTTCAGACTCGTTTCAGCTCAACAATCAAACAGAAACCGGGTCACGGCCCAATAACTAAACTGAGTTCTCGGCCCAACATGGAATCCAAGTTCATGGCCCAAGATTCTAAATAACCCACGGCCCAAAAGAAAAGGAAGTGGGATCTCATGGAAAAAAATATATGTGAAGTCCAACATCCCAATCATCTTCATTAATCAAATAGGGAATTTGGTTTCTTATGCTTATATATAATTAATAAACGCCAAAAATAATAGATGTGGTGTAAAAGTATATGTCGGCCATGATGTTCAAACTAGTCCCGCCATTCTTTAATAAAACGCATGTAGTAATAATTCTACAATCAAATTGGCAAGATTTTCAATTGTGACCTTTCCTTATGCTAGTTGTCGAGCAAAAACAGATTCAGGAGATAGCAGGAGAAATTACGGAGAAGAAAATAAAAAGTGAACGAGAGAATAGTGGTTCATAATGGTTTATCATGGTGGTTTGAGTGTTTGGTAGTTTATGGCTGTAAAGGAACCATAATAGCAGCAGTAGACACGAGCATGGTAGCGAAAATAATGAAGGTAGTGACATCGGACATGGTGGTTTGTTTAGTGGTGTTTGTACAGTAACTTGTCACGAGAACTTCAAGTGAATGGTGGTGATTTACTGTAAGTGGGTGTTTATATATGGAGCTCGATGGTGGTGTGTAAGTTGTGGTGATTCTTCGGTTACAAGAATTTAAGGGAAAGAGAGATAGAGATGGAGATAGTGGTTCATGATATCAAAACAGACATGGTCATATGGCAACAATTTTAGTAGTTTTAAAGGTGGTGGAGTTGACGGTGGATATATACTCACATGTATGTATAAAGAAGGAGACGGTGTGCTTGTGTTGGTGTTGTCATCGAACAAGAATCAGGAAGCAGGAAACAGTGGTTGTATTATTCGAACAAGAGAGAAAGTGATGGGGTGGTGGTTATGGAGATAGAAAGGGTGGTGATCAAAGTGGGTTTGATGATGGTAGATTCTAATGAAAATGATGATGAATCTAAGATGGTTGATAGTTGAAGCCGTAAAGGAAGAGTTCAAGGAAAGTGATAGATGGTGGTCTTCAATGAGTATGGGGGATTTAAAGATGGTAATGGTGTTATCAGAGAAGAGGAAGTATAGATATAAATAAAAGTGGGATGATGAAACATATATGTATATATAATATATTAATGAGAGATGAGAGATGGCTAGATTCGTTCCATGTATAAACATACAAACACAGAAATAAATTTTCAATCATCCAATTCATTTACAGCTAAGAAAAGAAAAGATTGATGTAATTTGTAGTAGGATAGTGAAAGACAAAAGATCACGGGCAAAGAAAAATAAAGATACTGAGATAAGTATATAACCAATTGCATCTTTATCATACTTTTATATTTATATATATGTATGCACATTTATTTATAATTAATGGTTCGTGAATCGTCGAGCACAGTCAAAGGGTAACTAGTTATCCGAATATAGATTTCAAACTTTCTAGACTCAACATTACAGATTTTGCTTATCGTGTCGGAAACATATAAGGATTAAGGTTTAAATTTGGTCGGAAATTTCCGGGTCGTTACAATATGTATAAATATTAATATACAAAATAAATATATATATAACCTTTGAAATAACAAATATATTACTAAATTAAATAAGTAATATATATATAAACTAGTTTGATTATTATTACATGTTAATTATATGTGTTAATATATATACCTGATATAGGTTCGTGAATCCGAGGCCAACTTTGCATTGTTCAGTTCCGTCGTATGCATATTTTTACTACAGAATATCGTATCGTGAGTTTCATTACTCCCTTTTAAATGATTTTGCAATATATATTGTTGGGACTGAGAATACATGCGCTGCTTTTATAAATGTTTAACGAAATAGACACAAGTAATCAAGACTACATTCTATGGTTGGATTATCGAAATTGAATATCACCCTTTTAGCTTGGTAGCCTAAGAATTAGGGAACAGACCCCCTAATTGACGTGAATCTTGAAGATAGATCTATTGGCCTAACAAACCCCATCCAGGTTATGGATGCTTTAGTACTTCAATTTTATATACAGATGAGTGTACCTGTATATTTGGGGATATTCTATATGTATTTGTTAATGTCGGTTACCAGGTGTTCACCATATGAATGAATTTTTATACAGATGAGTGTTCATGTATTAAAATTTTTGCAGATGAGTGTTCCTACAGTTAACTATAAAAATTAAATCTTGTGGTCTATTAAAATATTGAAATGATTGTTATGATAAACCTATGAACTCACCAACCTTTTGGTTGACACTTTAAAGCATATTTATTCTCAGGTATGAAAGAAATCTTCTGCTTTGCATTTGCTCATTTTAGAGATATTACTTGGAGTCATTCATGACATATTTCAAAAGACGTTGCATTCGAGTCGTTGAGTTCATCAAAATTATTATTAAGTCAATTATAGTTGGATATATTATGAAATGGTATGCATGTCGTCAACTTTCGATGTAATGAAAGTTTGTCTTTTTAAAAACGAATGCAATGTTTGTAAAATGTATCATATAAAGGTCAAGTACCTCGCGATGTAACCAAATGTATTGTATTCATCCAGATGGATTAGGACGGGTCGTTAAAGTTGGTATCAGAGCGGTGGTCTTAGCGAACCAGGTCTTGCATTAGTGTGTCTAACTAGTAGTTGTTAGGATGCATTAATGAGTCTGGACTTCGACCTTAGCTGCATGTCAAAAGTTTTGCTTATCATTTCTAGTCGAAAATCATCTGCTTATCATCCTTAGGAAATTACCTGCTTATCATTCTTAGTCTAGACACATGTTACTGCATTAATTGCATGAATAGTATATAGACAAAAATTCATATCTTAGCGTATCTGTTACTGTAAACTTTGCCTGACATATTCCGTAAATTCCTCCGTAATCTACGAAATCTTTTGTTCTAAATATATAGATATTCTATGTAATTAGAATACCATCCGATAGCTGAAAATTATTTCATACCGAAAAACCCTTTACTCAATCGTACGAAATGAAACTTGCCACTAGTTCAAGTTCCTCAGATTCCGACAGCTATTCCGATATGGATTTTGACTCGATCTCCAAACACAGTGTAACCGGAATGGATCAACCGATCAGTCATCATCAATTCTGAATGAATTGGGGATGAATTTGTAGTTGACTTAATCAATGGAGACAAGAAGAAGGCGATCCTTTCCACCAACTGAATCCACCTCTTGGGGAAGAACCTGAAGCACTTACCGGCGAACCTGTCTGAAACACCATTTTCACCCTCATTTCAGTACAGCTCACAATGATTACATAATATCTTCAGTTCTAAAACTTATTCATCCGCTCATTCCAACCGCAAGCATCCTGGAGTAATAGAAGAAGTCAACGAGCTTCGCGCCCGAGTATGTAATGACCCGCACTTTTTCGATCATTCTATACTTGTAAGATTAATATTTACATAAATTAAACCTTACCAACATGATAAGCAATCCAAATTGTTAAGATTTATGTTTTTGAAAAGAGTTTTACACAACGTTTGACCGTCTAGTTTGACCGATGATATCACGAACTATATAACATATGATAATTATACGTTTGTGTATATATATGTATATATACATATTTAACATGATCTAAGAATGTTTTAATATCTCATTTTGTATTAATAACAATAAGTTATATGTATATTTTGAAACTACTAACTTAAGTTTTCAAAACGATAACCATACGCAACGTTATTTGACTTAAATACTTATGACCTATAATGTTTATACATATATCGTATAAGTAATGAATTTAATCACTTTTAAGAACTTAAATACATAAAACCATATAAGTGTATTCACAAAAGATAGCTATATTTGAATCCTCATTCCATTTTTCACAAAATTTCTATACGTATATCTAGAGTATATGTACTCGTATCATACGCAGCTTCTAGATGTATTTACTATTGGTATATACCAATAAAAATCTGCTCCTTAGCAGCCTTAAATGATTAAGAAACATGTGGAACCAACCATTTGTCAAGTAGCATGAATTATTTAGCAAGAAAACAAAGTTAGGTATCTTTTTTTTCCTTTATAACCTAAAAACGTTTTTATGCATGCACACCATTTCTTCACCCCATTTTCTCATACTTACACTTCCATTTCTCTCTCAAAATACTCTTAACTTCATACTTGATCATCTCCAAGCATTTTCTCCATCATTTAGCTTCAAAAACAACACTTAAATCTCATAAGAAAACCTTACAAAAACACTTCAAGAAATCCTTACAAGAACACAAACTTACTTCCAATCTTTCATCCAATTCCATCACCCTTTTGGTTCTAGGTTCTTACTCCTCTTTTACAGAAACCTTGTCCAAGGAACTTGAGTTCATAGTCTTAAAGAGGAACTCGATCCAAGGAGATGGCAAGTTGAATCAATGAAAACGGAGTTGTAACGAAGAAACTATGACCGAAACAAAATTGACTATCCAAGACTAGTTTAACTTCGGGATTAATTGGAGAAAATTAAAATAAATCACATCTTTTTAAGATAACATGATATTTTATATATATGTACTCATAATTCAATTTTATATGGTTCAGGATCACCCGTAAACAACACGAGAAGATTAATCATAAGATCCCATGTTTGTACGCAACACGTCATTTGACAACACCGGTACTTTATGTACGCAACACGTCATTTGACAACACCGGTACCGTGGGTCAAGATTAATCTCGACCAATACATATACGTTGGGGGTTTTATTTATTTCGTTGGGGGTTTATTAAACATCTAAATATGAACCATTAAAATTGAATTACTAACAACGAACTGCTAACTACGGACTAAGGAATTATAAAAAGTATTAAAAGTATAACAAGAATATATATGTGACGTTGTTTAAAAAGAAAAGGTATTGATATATTATATATGGATAGGTTCGTGATATCAACCGGGAGACCAAGTCAAAATATATATATCTTCAAGACGAAAGTGAGTATATAGTCCCACTTTTAAACTCTAAATATTTCGGGATGAGAATACATGTATTTTATGTTTTACGTTATGGACACAAGTAACTGAAAAATATATTCTACGTTGAGTTGTACCACTGGCATACTTCCCTGTAGCTTGGTAACTAATATTTACAGCGGTATTGTAAACGCGAATCCTGTTGATAGATCTATCGGGCTTGACAACCCCAACCGGACTGGACGACCAGTATTCAACGGTTGCACAGTACTTCGTTTCGTGACTACACTTGGTACAGTGTAGTAAGATTTCATATTAAAGGGAATATGCGACGTGATTAATTGTTAAGTATGGTTACCAAGTGCTCAACCACTTAGAATATTTTTATTAAACTGTTTATATACGAAATCTTGTGGTCTATATATATATTGCTGCCGGCACTAAACCTATATCTCACCAACTTTATGTTGACGTTTTAAACATGTTTATTCTCAGGTGATAATTAGAAGTTTCCGCTGCATTATGTTGAATTTGAGCAGGATCTTGCGTACGCATATTTGTGTCAAAAATAAAACTGCATACCCGAGGATTTGTGTTGTAAAATATACTAGAAATCGTGTTGTTATCATTATTTGTAAAGTTTGTAAGTCGAAGATTATCGCTAAACGATAATCATCTTTCTATCGTCTAAAGCTTGTATCAAAAATAAGATTTGTGGTTTGTAATGTAAAATATATGCAGTTTTCTTTTAAAAATGTCTCATATAGAGGTCAATACCTCGCAATGAAATCATACGTTATCTAACTCGTTCTTAGGGTTAAGGATGGGTTATGACATGTGGTATCAGAGCGGTGGTCTTAGCGAACCAGGTTTGCATTAGTGTGTCTAACTGATAAGTCGTTAGGATACATTAGTAAGTCTGGACTTTGACCGGGTCTGATTTAAAAACCATTGCTTATCATTGTTGGTTAAAATTTATATGTAAATATTATGTAGTACTAATGGGTTAGTTGTTGTGTGATAGATGTCGGGCTCAAAACTTGTTATCACATTCAGCGACTCCGAACCAGAATCTTCACATGGTGTTCCAGTCATTAACCTATCCGATGACGAAAATAATATCTTTGGGGAAGACTCACAAATTCCGGATGAACCAACTATAGAAAATCTGGAAAGTGAACCCGAGGAGGAAAATGAACCCGAGGAAATTACGAAAGACAAGTTCGAACAAGGAAAGAAACGAAAAGCTAATGAATTAGAAAATTCAAATCCCGAGTTTAGGGAGGATGATGTGGCACCAACTCCACTAGACACTACCACCCCTATTCCCGCTATTCCTATTCGTTCTATCCCGGCATCCAGTTCTTCAGTCCCACAGCCAAAATATAGGCAGACAGCCAGGATAAGCGTTAAGCGATTCTTTGAACCTAAACGTCCTAGAAAATAGACCAAACGATGCGCTGCCGTATTAAACCATGGGATCATATAATGTTTTGTATAATATTATTAGTGTGGTTTGCTTAATGTTCGATGTAAGATAAGCATATGTAAAATAGTGAAGTGTGAAATGCAATAATTTTCCATGGTTAAGTATTATTTAGATTGTAGTAATTGGTTCGGTACTAAGCTATTAAGTATGAACATTAACGGGTAGGTACTACCCTAGATATAATTATAAAACGCTAATAAGAAGAAAAGGCTTTTATAATAATACCTGGTTCATATTATTAATAAGCTATAATGTACTGTAAATATACACTACATCTATAATATTCCATGTGAATAATTATTTTCTTTTCATTCTTATAGAAGAATATGGCGCGATTGAACCGAATGACGGAACAAGAAATCCAGGAACTCATCAATCAGCGAGTGAACGACAGAATGTTATGGGTCGTGGCTGCAAGAGGTGCTGCAGTTAACCCAAATCCTCGTGTGGGGTGCACTTACAAAACTTTTCAAGCTTGCAAGCCCTCATCATTCAGTGGAACAGAAGGACCGATCGGTTTAACCCGGTGGATAAAAAAGATGGAGACTGTGTTTAAAATCAGTGGTTGTGTTGAAAAGGACATGACCAAGTATGCATCGTGCACTTTACAAGATAGTGCACTCACGTGGTGGAAAAATTATGTGAAGGCTGTAGGAGGAGATGTAGCTTATGATACTCCGTGGGAAGAATTCAAAACAATGTTAATCAATGAATATTGTCCAAGGAACGAGGTTAGGAAGTTGGAAGATGAGTTACGAAGTCTGAAGGTTATTGGTACAGAAATCACCAACTACAATCAGCGATTCATGGAATTAGTTTTGCTATGTCCTGAATTGGTTCCAACCGAAGAACGGAAGATTGAAATGTATAAAGATGGTTTGCCCAAAAAGGTCAAGGCAAATGTTACAGCATCGAAACCTAAGACAATTCATGAAGCTATAACTATGGCAAACGAGCTAATGGATCAGGTCATCATAGATAAGAAAGTATCCAATACTGATGTGAAGGTATCAGGTAGCAAAAGAAAGTGGAATGGAAATTATGATCGAGGTAACCAACAACAATCTTTTAAGAAACAAGAAAACACGCAAGGTGCGGGTAGTGGTTTAAGCTTTGGTTATAAAGGACAAAATCCTTTATGCAACCGATGCCACAAACATCACTCTAGTTACTGTAATGTGGTATGCAACAAATGTAATCGAAAGGGTCATCTTGCTGAAGATTGTAGGGCTCTCGTTACAAATACAAATGGTACCAAGACTCCTGCCACCAATGCAAATAGAACTTCTTTGGCTACCATTACTTGTTTTGGGTGTGGAAAACAAGGTCACTATAAGAGCCAGTGCCCGAATCCAGAGAAGAATATCGGACCTGCACGTGGGAGAGCATTTGTTATTAATACTAGAGAGGCATGTGAAGACCCGGAGCTTGTTACGGGTACGTTTACCATTAATAACTTATCCGCATCTATTATATTTGATACTGGTGCTGATAGAAGTTACGTGTGTAGAGACTTTCACGCTAAATTGAATTGTTCATCATTACCTCTAGATGCTAAGTACATGATTGAGTTAGCTAATGGTAAACTAATTAAAGCCGATAAAATTTGCCGTGATTGTAAAATAAATTTAGCCGGAGAAACGTTTAAAATTGACTTGATACCCGTAGAATTAGGAAGTTTTGATGTAATAGTCGGCATGGACTGGATGTCCAAAATAGGAGCTGAAGTTGTGTGCGCCAAGAAGGCAATTCGCATTCCTCGTAAGGATAAAACGCCAGTAATGATTTATGGAGAGAAGGGTAACTCAAAGCTAAAACTCATTAGTTATTTGAAAGCTCAAAAGTGCTTGAAGAAAGGGTGCTATGCTATCTTAGCACATGTTAATAAAGTCGAAACAAAGGAAAAAGTGAAGAGCATCAATGACGTGCCTGTGGCAAGAGATTTTCCTGAAGTCTTTCCGGAAAAGTTGCCGGGATTACCTCCATTTAGATCTGTAGAATTTCAAATAGATTTAGTACCAGGAGCTGCACCAGTGGCTCGTGCTCCATATAGACTTGCACCGTCCGAGTTAAAAGAACTTCAGAGTCAGTTAAAAGAATTACTGGATCATGGATTCATACGACCAAGTACTTCACCGTGGGGAGCTCCGATTCTATTTGTTAAAAAGAAAGATGGATCTTTTAGGATGTGTATAGATTATCGTGAATTAAATAAGTTAACTATCAAGAATCGGTATCCACTACCGAGAATTGACGACTTATTTGATCAACTCCAAGGATCATGTGTGTACTCAAAAATTGACTTAAGGTCGGGCTATCATCAATTACGTGTCAAAGAAGAGGACATTCCGAAAACTGCTTTTCGGACACGTTATGGTCATTACGAATTTTTGGTTATGCCGTTTGGATTGACGAATGCGCCAGCTGTATTCATGGACCTCATGAATCGAGTTTGTAGTCCGTATTTAGATAAGTTTGTTATCGTTTTCATTGATGATATTCTTATCTATTCCAAGAGTGAGCAAGAGCATGAAGAGCATTTAAGGTTGATATTAGAGTTGTTGAGAAAAGAACAACTATATGCTCAATTTTCTAAGTGTGCTTTTTGGTTGAAAGAAGTTCAATTTCTTGGCCACGTTGTTAGTAGCAAAGGAATTCAGGTTGATCCAGCAAAAACTGAAGCCATTGAAAAATGGGAGACTCCTAAGACACCAACGCAGATACGTCAATTTTTGGGTTTAGCCGGTTATTATAGAAGGTTTATTCAAGATTTTTCCCGAATAGCTAAGCCGTTGACAGCGTTAACGCAAAAAGGGAAGAAATATGAATGGACTTCTGAGCAGGAGAGTGCATTTCAATTACTAAAGAAGAAGTTAACTACGGCGCCTATTTTATCGTTACCAGAAGGGAACGATGATTTTGAAATATATTGTGACGCTTCGCGACAAGGTTTTGGTTGCGTTCTTATGCAACAAAAGAAAGTTATTGCATACGCATCCCGACAATTGAAGATTCACGAGCGGAATTATACGACGCATGATCTAGAACTGGGAGCAGTCGTGTTTGCATTGAAGATATGGAGACACTACTTGTATGGGGTTAAATGCACTGTGTTTACTGATCATAAAAGCCTTCAACATATTTTTGATCAGAAACAGCTGAACATGAGACAACGTAGGTGGGTCGAGTTAATAAACGACTATGATTGTGAAATTCGTTATCATCCCGGGAAGGCGAACGTGGTGGCCGATGCTTTAAGCAGAAAGGAACGAGAACCAATTCGAGTACGAGCGATGAACATAAAAATTCGCATGAATCTCAACTCACAAATCAAAGAAGTTCAACGAGAAGCACTTACTAAAGAAAATATAGGAAATGAAATAATGAAGAAGTATGAGAAGCAACTCGTTATGCGGGAAGATGGAATTCGATATTTTGCAAATCGTATTTGGGTACCGAAGTTGGGTGGATTAAGGAAGTTGATATTAAATGAGGCACATAAGACAAGATACTCGATACATCCTGGAGTTGGAAAGATGTACCAAGATCTTAAGACACATTATTGGTGGCCTAATTTAAAGACAGACGTTGCAACATATGTTGGGGAATGTTTAACTTGTTCCAAAGTCAAAGCTGAACACCAGAAGCCGTCAGGGTTACTTCAACAACCAGAAATCCCAGAATGGAAATGGGATGGTATTACCATGGATTTCATCACGAAGTTACCAAAGACTGCCTGGGGATACGACACCATTTGGGTGATTGTTGATCGTATCACCAAGTCTGCACACTTCTTGCCTATAAAGGAAACGGATAGAATGGAGAAACTATTACGATTGTATATAAAGGAAGTTGTTTCAAGGCATGGAATACCTATTTCCATTATATCTGATCGTGATAGTAGATTTACATCAAAGTTCTGGCAATCACTACAGGAGGCCCTAGGAACTCGTTTGGATATGAGTACCGCGTATCATCCGCAAACCGACGGGCAGAGTGAAAGAACGATTCAGACTCTTGAAGACATGCTCAGGGCATGTGTGATCGATTTTGGAAACGGATGGGATAAATTTCTACCATTAGCAGAATTCTCGTATAATAATAGTTATCATGCGAGCATTAAAGCTGCGCCATTCGAAGCATTGTACGGAAGGAAGTGTAGATCTCCTATTTGTTGGAATGAAGTAGGAGATCGACAATTAACTGGTCCCGAGATCATACACGAAACGACTGAGAAGATAGTACAAATCAAGGAGAGATTGAAAATAGCCCGTAGTCGCCAAAAGAGCTACGCCGATGTTCGAAGGAAACCATTAGAGTTTCAGATCGGTGACATGGTTATGTTAAAGGTGTCACCTTGGAAAGGTGTAATACATTTTGGAAAAAGGGGTAAACTAAACCCAAGGTATGTAGGCCCGTTCAAGATCATCGAACGCATTGGACCGGTAGCTTATCGACTCGAGTTACCGCAACAACTCGCCGGAGTACATAATACCTTTCACGTCTCAAACCTTAAGAAGTGTCTTGCAAAGGAAGACCTCACCATTCCTCTTGAAGAAATCCATGTCGACGAGAAACTACAATTCATCGAAGAACCAATCGAAATCATGGATCGTGAAGTTAAACGGCTCAAGCAGAGCAACATACCGATCGTTAAGGTTCGTTGGAATGCTCGAAGGGGTCTCGAGTTTACTTGGGAACGAGAGGATCAAATGAAACAAAAGTATCCACACTTGTTTCCCGATGACGCAAAATAGGTACAATTTTAAAATTTCGGGACGAAATTTATTTAACGGGTAGGTACTGTAATGACCCGCACTTTTTCGATCATTCTATACTTGTAAGATTAATATTTACATAAATTAAACCTTACCAACATGATAAGCAATCCAAATTGTTAAGATTTATGTTTTTGAAAAGAGTTTTACACAACGTTTGACCGTCTAGTTTGACCGATGATATCACGAACTATATAACATATGATAATTATACGTTTGTGTATATATATGTATATATACATATTTAACATGATCTAAGAATGTTTTAATATCTCATTTTGTATTAATAACAATAAGTTATATGTATATTTTGAAACTACTAACTTAAGTTTTCAAAACGATAACCATACGCAACGTTATTTGACTTAAATACTTATGACCTATAATGTTTATACATATATCGTATAAGTAATGAATTTAATCACTTTTAAGAACTTAAATACATAAAACCATATAAGTGTATTCACAAAAGATAGCTATATTTGAATCCTCATTCCATTTTTCACAAAATTTCTATACGTATATCTAGAGTATATGTACTCGTATCATACGCAGCTTCTAGATGTATTTACTATTGGTATATACCAATAAAAATCTGCTCCTTAGCAGCCTTAAATGATTAAGAAACATGTGGAACCAACCATTTGTCAAGTAGCATGAATTATTTAGCAAGAAAACAAAGTTAGGTATCTTTTTTTTCCTTTATAACCTAAAAACGTTTTTATGCAAGCACACCATTTCTTCACCCCATTTTCTCATACTTACACTTCCATTTCTCTCTCAAAATACTCTTAACTTCATACTTGATCATCTCCAAGCATTTTCTCCATCATTTAGCTTCAAAAACAACACTTAAATCTCATAAGAAAACCTTACAAAAACACTTCAAGAAATCCTTACAAGAACACAAACTTACTTCCAATCTTTCATCCAATTCCATCACCCTTTTGGTTCTAGGTTCTTACTCCTCTTTTACAGAAACCTTGTCCAAGGAACTTGAGTTCATAGTCTTAAAGAGGAACTCGATCCAAGGAGATGGCAAGTTGAATCAATGAAAACGGAGTTGTAACGAAGAAACTATGACCGAAACAAAATTGACTATCCAAGACTAGTTTAACTTCGGGATTAATTGGAGAAAATTAAAATAAATCACATCTTTTTAAGATAACATGATATTTTATATATATGTACTCATAATTCAATTTTATATGGTTCAGGATCACCCGTAAACAACACGAGAAGATTAATCATAAGATCCCATGTTTGTACGCAACACGTCATTTGACAACACCGGTACTTTATGTACGCAACACGTCATTTGACAACACCGGTACCGTGGGTCAAGATTAATCTCGACCAATACATATACGTTGGGGGTTTTATTTATTTCGTTGGGGGTTTATTAAACATCTAAATATGAACCATTAAAATTGAATTACTAACAACGAACTGCTAACTACGGACTAAGGAATTATAAAAAGTATTAAAAGTATAACAAGAATATATATGTGACGTTGTTTAAAAAGAAAAGGTATTGATATATTATATATGGATAGGTTCGTGATATCAACCGGGAGACCAAGTCAAAATATATATATCTTCAAGACGAAAGTGAGTATATAGTCCCACTTTTAAACTCTAAATATTTCGGGATGAGAATACATGTATTTTATGTTTTACGTTATGGACACAAGTAACTGAAAAATATATTCTACGTTGAGTTGTACCACTGGCATACTTCCCTGTAGCTTGGTAACTAATATTTACAGCGGTATTGTAAACGCGAATCCTGTTGATAGATCTATCGGGCTTGACAACCCCAACCGGACTGGACGACCAGTATTCAACGGTTGCACAGTACTTCGTTTCGTGACTACACTTGGTACAGTGTAGTAAGATTTCATATTAAAGGGAATATGCGACGTGATTAATTGTTAAGTATGGTTACCAAGTGCTCAACCACTTAGAATATTTTTATTAAACTGTTTATATACGAAATCTTGTGGTCTATATATATATTGCTGCCGGCACTAAACCTATATCTCACCAACTTTATGTTGACGTTTTAAACATGTTTATTCTCAGGTGATAATTAGAAGTTTCCGCTGCATTATGTTGAATTTGAGCAGGATCTTGCGTACGCATATTTGTGTCAAAAATAAAACTGCATACCCGAGGATTTGTGTTGTAAAATATACTAGAAATCGTGTTGTTATCATTATTTGTAAAGTTTGTAAGTCGAAGATTATCGCTAAACGATAATCATCTTTCTATCTTCTAAAGCTTGTATCAAAAATAAGATTTGTGGTTTGTAATGTAAAATATATGCAGTTTTCTTTTAAAAATGTCTCATATAGAGGTCAATACCTCGCAATGAAATCATACGTTATCTAACTCGTTCTTAGGGTTAAGGATGGGTTATGACAGAGTAATAGCTTTGGAAAATATGGTGCACAACCAGAAGCGAAGCCAGAAATTAAAGGTAAGGGGGGCTCGAACTTTTTTTAAACTGTAAAATTATAACAAATGAATGTTGTGGTCACAAATTTTGAACGATAGTACCAATTTTTTTTTTTTTTTTTTTTTACATTCAACCCATTTCTTTCTTTTCTACTAGTTTTCAATAATAACAATGATATCTCTAACATTAAATCATCTTAAACTAATGTAACTTGCACTAAATTTATTGAATAACAATGGTTAAACATGAGTGGTTGAGGGTGGCTGAGCACCACCCAGTCCCCACTTGTGTCCGCCACTGTGCACAACTTACAAGCACCAGCAGCATCGCCGACACCAACAGTACCACCAGCATCGGCACCAGTACCACCAATAACATAAGCCTCAACATCACACGCCTCAACATCACCATATGTACTTCGAGTATAACTATCGTTCTACGAATCGTTCTACGAATCGTGCTACATCATTTATCTTCGTTCGACATGGCATTATGTAATCTCTAATGTTTTAGAGATTATATATTCTCGTTCTAACGGTAAATCAAATGAGTTTAATATAATATTGACTCATTAAATCCATGATTACATCTGAAAAAATATATGTGTATATATATTTTCATAAAGATTGTAATTAAAAAAAAATTCTTTTGTACAAACTGTTAATGGTGAAAATATTTTAACGGGTAGGTAATACCCGAGGAATATTTAGATTTCACATCAATAAGTTACATTGTACATTCTTCCAATTTGATTCAACATTCATTTACTATTCTACTTACATCCACAAATATACGTATCCGTTCACCGCAGAATAACCATTTTCATTCAATTTCATATTTGGATTTTGACCTATGAGAATCCAACAAGTGGCATAATGAAGAAAACATTGGACAAAATAAAATTTGTTAGAAACAAACAAATTAACTATGAGAAATTTTGTTAAGAATCCACGCTAACAAAATCCTAGCTAACTGTTCCTAGCTAACTGTTAATTCCGTATTATATTTTATTTATCGCAATTTTAATTCTCGCAATTTTATTTATCGTCATTTAATTTCTGTTATTTATTTTACGCACTTTATTTATCGTCATTTAAATACTGTTATTTACGCATTTAAATATCGGGACACGTATACAAAGTTTTGACATATCATATCGACATCATCTATATATATTATTTGGAATAACCATGGACACTCTATATGCGATAATGATCGAGTTAGCTATACAGGGTTGAGGTTGATTCTAAAATAATATATATACTTTGAGTTGTGATCGAGTTTAAGACATGTATATAATGGGTCACGATACGTATTAATTAATTTGAATATAATATATTAAACTGTATATGAATTATTGAATTACTAACTGTGGACTACTAATATTGGACAATTAAAATGAATTAAAATATTGATTATAGCATATGAAACTAAATATATCTTCAAGTTTGCCACTTGATTTCATCTTAAACCTCATTTGTATCTTGACGATTACAATCTGCATTCAAACCATTCATGATTCTTGAAAACACCTCAATCGAGAGGATGAACCAACCACACTTCATCTATGGAAGAAAAGATTTATGCATATAGTTATGCACCTTAAAAGACTCGGAACCTGAGTAAACGTTTAACACGTATATGTGATAGCTCCTTTGGCATTGTTATTACCGAAAATAACATTGCAATTCTTTTTCAAAATTAGCCAATATTGTCACAGCTCCAGCAAATCAACTTCGACTTTCATTCGAATTAACCTTATTATAACCTTGATATATATGCGTGCTCTTTTATTGTTACCAGGGGAACCTTTTATATTCCACCATATTACCAGTAGATGTACCAGCAACCTCATTGCTCTTTGGCTTAAATCTCTCCAATAAATCACTATATTTATTCATTGAAGCCCTATCATATACTCATCGGCATATTGTAACGATAATTGCCATACCAAATACCGGAATGCATTAATCATTAATTATCGAATTTCGCAGCGTTCCTATGTCAACAGTTATATATCTATATATAACGTATATCTTCTGGGCTGATGAATTTCAATTCGGAATCTCTGAATTCCTGAAAAGCACCCAGTCTGCAAATCAATACTCTGAAATTTTAAAAAGTTGAATGAAGCAACAAAAGACTGTAAACGACCTTAACCGTCGAAAGTTTGATGATAAAGAATAGTATGTTGGCAAAACTCAGAAAAGTTGAAACTGGAAAATAGATTGAATAAACCATGAAGGAGGCTGTAGACAAATCACCAGGACTAAACCCGCCTTCAAAGAATCCAAATGACTCAGTACCTACTGAAGTCATTAACGAATACCTTGCTCCTGACTCTATACTTTTACGGATAAATCTTCCTCATCATCCATCGATATTAAAAATTCTAAGATGTCATCGTATCTTTCATTATAAATATCCTCGATATTTCTGAACATATTTTCATAACTATTTGATAATGCTAAAAACGAACATATATTTCATAGCATTATCCTTCAAGAAGGACAAGCTTTTGGTTGCAATTGTTCTATTTACAAGTGATATTCGTTTAAATAATAAAAGGTGAAGACAAAAGACAGATTCGTCGATTTGAACTCTCGAACGACCAAAACGCTAAAAAGTACAAAGTACAATTCAAGTGGTTCAATTTATTGATGAGAAACGTCTAAAAGTTACAAGAGTACAAGCCACAAAACGCAAAGTACAAGATATTAAATAGTACGCAAGGACGTTCAAAAATCCGGAACCGGGACATGAACTAACTATCAACGCGCGACGCAACGGAGCTAAAATGACAAGTCAACTATGCACATGAATATAATATAATATATAAATAATTCTTAAAATGATATATATATATATATATATATATTATATATTAAAAAACGTCGACAAACTAGCAAATAAGAGGATGTGGTCTGATCCAGCTGGCCATGCGATCGCATGGCCTGGACACACAAAAACCATGCGGTCGCATGGCATACTGTAGCAGCTCAGGTCCTATAAATTTCGCGAGTTCTGGCCGAATTTAACACATCTTTTTCTATCTACTCTTTATCTCAATATATATATATATATATATATATATATATATATATATATATATATATATATATATATATATATATATATATATATATATATATATATATATAATTTTAATTTTAATTTAAGATTAATAATAATAAGGTTATGTTAACGAATGTTGTAAGTGTGTAAGTCGAAATTCTGTCCGTGTAACGCTACGCTATTATTAATCATTGTAAGTTATGTTCAACCTTTTTAAATTAATGTCTCGTAGCTAAGTTATTATTATGCTTATTTAAATCGAAGTAATCGTAATGTTGGGCTAAATATTAAGATTGGGTAATTGGGCTTTGTACCATAATTGGGGTTTGGTCAAAAGACCGACACTTGTGGAAATTAGACTATGGGCTATTAATGGGCTTTATATTTGTTTAATTGAATGATAGTTCATTAATTTAATATAAATATTTACAATTGGACGTACCTATAAATAGCCATATACACTCGATCGGACACGATGGGCGGATATTTATAAGTACTAATAATCGTTCATTTAACCGGACACGGGAATGGATTAATATTCAATAGACTCATTAAAACAGGGGTGAATTACATACAAGGACACTTGGTGTAATTGATAATAAAGTATTAAAACCTTGGATTGCACACAGTCGATAACCTGGTGTAATCATTAACAATGTATTAAAACCTTATTACAGTTTAAGTCCCCAATTAGTTGGAATATTTTACTTCAGATATAAGGATAATTTGACGAGGATACTCGCACTTTATATTTATGACTGATGGACTGTTATGGACAAAACCAGATGGACATATCGAATAATCCAGGATAAAGGACAATTAACCCATGGTAATAAATTAAAATCAACACGTCAAACATCATGATTACGAAAGTTTAAATAAGCATAATTCCTTTATTTTATATCTCATCGCACTTTTATTTACTGTCACTTTATTTATCGCACTTTTTAATTAACATACTTTTTAATTATTGTAATTTTATTTACTGTCATTTTATTTATCGCACTTTAAATTATCGCACTTTTATTATCGTTATTTACTTTACGCTTTAAATTAAGTCATTTGTATATTTAATATTTTACATTAGGTTTTAATTGCGACTTAAAACATAAAATCGACAAATCGGTCATTAAACGGTAAAAACCCCCTTTTATAATAATAATACTACTTATATATATATATATATATATATATATATATATATATATATATATATATATATATATATATATATATATATATATATATATATATATATATATATTACAATTATAGGTTAAAATAATTATAGCGTTAAACTTGTTTACTGTATCCCTGTGGAACGAACCGGACTTACTAAAAACTACACTACTGTACGATTAGGTACACTGCCTATAAGTATTGTAGCAAGGTTTAGGTATATCCACTCTATAAATAAATAAATAACTTGTGTAAAATTGTATCGTATTTAATAGTATTTCGCAATAAAAATATAACTATTTCGTAAACACCTCGCATAACATCAAGTAATTTTTGGCGCCGCTGCCGGGGAACCCGAAAGCGAAACGCTATAAAAAAAAGAAAATATATTTTTATAAAGTATACAAGTATTTTTCTTTAGTTTTTAAAAAATTTAAGTTTACTTTAATAAATTTTACTTATAGTAATTTGTAAAAAAAAAAAAGAACATCTGAGCCTGCACGATTTTGGCCTGCACCACATCTGAAACTGCAAGCCATGCGATCGCATGGCTGGAGTGTAGAAAACTCATGCGACCGCATGGACTAGACTGACAGGTCTGATCATTAGCTGGTACGATTAGGGTTAAGGGTTTTAATTATTATTATTATTAATTAATTAGAATTAGGGCTTAATTTAATAATAATTAGTTTTAGTTTTTAATTAAATTGTATTTTTAAGTTCTAATTAGTTTTATTAATTTATTAATTAATACTTTTATAAAATAATAATATAAAAATAATATTTTTATAAAAATAAGTAATTATATTACAGTAAGTCATGCTGAGTTTCTAATGAAACGTGATGATTCACAGACCATAACATCATCATGTGCCATGTTACACGACTCATACATTCTATCTAATATATAAACATATCAAGAACATAATTTCTTGATAGTCCTATCTTTTCTCTTGAATTTAGGTAATTTAACCAATCAAGATCGTGCTATTACAATCTCTCTCAGAACATTAATTATGTTCATTCCAAATCTCATACCTACGAATTCTGGACCATTATTCGCTTGACTTAAAGTCGGGAAGAAAAAACAAAAGTATGGATCTCCAAAATATAAAGGAAATGAAGAGGATGGACTTATAGTGAAATATCAGACAGAACAATCGAGACAGTTTATCGCATTTAACTAAAGAGGATCCTCATTTCCTTAATTACCGAAGAACCAAATCTTATTACGAAGATTTCCTCTAAAATTCCTGAATTCCGAAAATCAATCATGACTACGTCACCGGTTAAGACGAACCTACATTTACTCATTTCACTTTTTTGTGATAGCTTCACTCGTACTCTTCACAAATCAAATTGTTTTATCCATATTACTCGCTGATGATAAAACTCTAATTTTCAGCTCGTATGCGTCATGAAAACATACGTATTGTCAGCCATGACCATCCCAATCAAATTTCGGGACGAAATTTTTTTAACGGGTAGGTACTGTGACGACCCGAAATTTTTTGACCAAATTTAAACTTAATCTTTATTTGATTTTGACATGATAAGAAAATTTTGTTAATTGAGTCTCAAAAATTTTGAACTGTTTTCATGAATTCATTTACCCTTCGACTATTCCCGACGATTCATGAACAATTTCTTATAAATAAAAATGTGTATACTTTTTTAAATATATAATTAATAAATTGAAAAATAATTTAAAATAATATACGATTTAACTGTTATCACGAATTATGTAAAATAATATACTAAGTAATGAAATAATTATTTTATTATATGAATATTACTTATAAATATATAATGAGTATATTCATTCATGTAATAAAATTTGTTATTTGAAATGTATATATATACATATATAGTATATAGAAAATGAATGATCTCGGGCCTAATTAGTAAATGTCAGTAACACTCGGTTGGCATCTCGCTAATGTTCATATAGATCTAATACGAAATTATGAAGATTTAAAATGAAAGTTGAAATAGTAAATTGATTACGAAGATTTTAGTTTTGATAGAAATATTTTATTCTTTTTAGTTTAAATTATAATACTCCGTACATATTATTTGGAACTAAAAATAGATATTAGACGCACCCTTTTGATCAGGTTTCAAACATTTAATGATCAAAATAAATAAATATATTTAAGCTAAAAATTTGAGATTTTAGGAACACTTTTATATTTTAACTGTTTAGCAATGGACACGATATATTATCCTAATAAAACTGTCAGTAGAGTTTATTACTAATCCACACATTTCATTATGATATCTATTATTATCTTATTATTTATATTATTTTATACAAACACTTTCATTTTTGTTATTAAAAATTGAGAATGAATGATATAAAGGTGATGCATGCTTCGTTTTCAAAACCTTCTTTACAGGTTGTTTTCTTTTTATTGAAATTGATTGGCATAAAGTGAAAATTAATAATGTATTATTACATTTCTATTGGTTACATTTATAACTGCATATATATCTTGGTCGATTAGCATGAATTCTCATGCACACTACCTTCTTGTTTATATCACTGCTCGACAAACACTACCCATTTGTACTGTTTCTATTTCAAGATCAACCGAGAGCTATCCTTCATCACCACAACCCAACTGTCACCTTTGTTGTTTTCACCACCGAGAATTACCCAAAACTGCCATCACCTCTCTCTCTTATCTCTCTCTAAAATTCTCCTTCTTCATGACCTTCATCACAACCATCACCTTAAATCCACTAAACCACCACTTTCCTCCACCGTCTTCTTCGTAAACCCATAACCGCCATCAATAGCTACTGCAAAGTTTTTGAATCATTTCTATTTGAACTGATCATCCAAACACAACCCATCGAGCACCACCACATCTGCAACTTCTATTTATTTTGTTTCTTTTGAAAAACGAAGTCTGTAAAACCCTAAACTATTGTAGTTCAATGTCGATATTGCTGATCAAATATTACCCAACATCACCACGACAACCAACACCATTTATCGTCATGTATATGTTATTGTTTAATAAAGTTATTATCCAAAAACCACAACTACTGCCTTTACTTTTGTTTTCTGTTTGAAGTTAGAGCAAAACCCAAAATAATTCTTTCAATTACTTACTAAAGTTGTTTTCCTGTTCCTGCTAGTTGCAACCGTAAACCACATCACCATTAACACACCAAAATGCTACTTGCTATTGCTACGTTAGTGTTTCTGTTTCCTTCGAACATCATCCATAACACCACCTTGTTTGCTTGTTTCGGTGCTAACTTATTGATCACCATCACCAAGTTGTTATTTGTTGTTGCTATTCGCTGTTACTATTCTGCTTGCTATTATCAACGATCAAGACAAGATGAACCACTATGAATTGCTGCTACTAAATCTGATCGACCCAACCCAAAAACCACCATAGAAGTCAGCTACTAAGGTGTCTTTTATGATCCGAGTAAAATGGCTGCCGCTTCCTGTCGTATTCAATATAAAATAAACCCACGATTACTGTTTCTATTCAAGTCACAACCGTCGCGAAATCAAGCTAAGACTCCACCCTTGTATAATTTTACCACTGCTACTAGTTCCCTGTTTATAATCTCATTTTACAATGAAGATGATGATATGAGATTGGTAATGGAGATTATTATAATGGTGATGTGCAATAATGATGATGAAGGTGGAAGGCTGATAAGGACAGCCACGATATTTTTTTTATTTGAAACTCCTACTGCCATTCGAATTGGAACTAAACCAAATTATTTCATGGATCACACCTTGTTGGGTCATTTATCAATTAAACTTGGGCCCTTTTAAATTCCTAAATCGGACTTATAAGCAGGTTGGGCTAAGATCTAACCTATGTTTCTTGTTGGGCTACTACAACAGCTTCCTATTTACTTTTTGCCGAAGCCCACTTCCCACTTGTCGGGCCAAAATGACGTGATATTAACTGATGACAAAAGTCGATTAGTTTAGGGATGAAGAAGATTAGACAAAATAAGATATATAGTTTACAATTCGGGTTTAAAAACAGAAAAGCATAAGTAGAGTAATGGTTTGGTGGTGTGTTTCTTGAACAAGAGGTCGCGGGTTCGAGCCTTGTTTGAGGCATTTTTTTTAGGAAAAAGCTTTTAAACGTAGTCCTCTATTATTATTATTATATTATTATTATTATTATTATTATTATTATTATTATTATTATTATTATTACTATTATTATTATTATTATTATTATTATTATTATTATTATTGTTGCTGTTGTTGTTGTTATTATTATCATTAATATCATTATTATTATTAAAATAAGTATTATTAGTATTAAGATCATTATTATTATCATTATTAGAAAAATTATTATTTGTATAGTTATTATATATATTATTATTACTACCATTATTATTACCATTTTTATTACTAAAAATATTAAGATTATCATTTTTATTATTGTTATCACTTTTATTATTATTATCATTATTAAAAATTTTTTTATTATTTTTATAGTTATTGTAGTTATTATTATTACTACTATTATTATTATCATTATTATTAAAATTAACATTTAGATTATTAGTAGTATCAATCTATTATTATTATTATTATCATAAAAAGATACAAATTGTTATTTATTATTATTGATATTATTTTACCAAATAAATAACTATAACAATATTACATATACATTATACATTAAACCTAATAACATTATTTACATAAATATTTACATATAACAAATTTTTGATTTAACAATATAATACTAATAATAAAGATACATATGTATTTGTTTGACTATATGTATAAATATTAATATACAAAATAAATAAATATATATATATATATATATATATATATATATATATATATATATATATATATATATATAACCTTTGAAATAAAAAATATATTACTAAATTAAATAAGTAATATATTCAAACTAGTTTGATTATTATTACATGTTAATTATATGTGTTAATATATATACCTGATATAGGTTCGTGAATCTGAGGCCAACCTTGCATTGTTCAGTTCCGTCGTATGTATATTTTTACTACAAAATATCGTAGCGTGAGTTTCATTACTCCCTTTTTAAATGCTTTTGCAATATATATTTTTGGGACTGAGAATACATGTAATGCTTTTATAAATGTTTTACGAAATAGACACAAGTAATCGAAATTACATTCTATGGTTGGATTATCAAAATTGAATATCACCCTTTTAGCTTGGTAGCCTAAGAATTAGGGAACAGACCCCCTAATTGACGCAAATCCTGAAGATAGATCTATGGGCCTAACAAACCCATCCAGGTTATGGATGCTTTAGTACTTCGATTTTATATACAGATGAGTGTACCTGTATATTTAGGGATATTCTATATGCATTTATTAATGTCGGTTACCAGGTGTTCACCATATGAATGAATTTTTATACAGATGAGTGTTCCTGTGTTATAATTTTTTTAGATGAGTGTTCCTGCAGTTAACTATAAAAATTAAATCTTGTGGTCTATTAAAATATTGAAATGATTGTTATGATAAACCTATGAACTCACCAACCTTTTGGTTGATACTTTAAAGCATATTTATTCTCAGGTATGAAAGAAATCTTCCGCTGTGCATTTGCTCATTTTAGAGATATTACTTGGAGTCATTCATGACATATTTCAAAAGACGTTGCATTCGAGTCGTTGAGTTCATCAAAATTATTATTAAGTCAATTATAGTTGGATATATTATGAAATGGTATGCATGCCGTTAACTTTCGATGTAATGAAAGTTTGTCTTTTTAAAAACGAATGCAATGTTTGTAAAATGTATCATATAGAGGTCAAGTACCTCGCGATGTAACCAAATGTAATGTATTCGTCCAGATGGATTAGGACGGGTCGTTAAAGAAAAGGTGCTGGTTGGAAAGAGGAGATGATGTTTGAATAATGTTTTTGGTTCTGTGGTGGTATGACACATAATAAGACCATTTGTAATGGTTAGCGGTGTCACTTGTGGTGTCACTTGCCTTTTTGCAATTTTTGGATGAGTAGGACGTGTTTCTTTGTTGAGTGGAGTATTGGTGGTGTTTCTTTTGGTGTTAGTTAAGAGTATTGTGATGATGTGTTAAAATATAATTGGGTTAAATATTAAAAGGGGGTAAAAATAATATTTTTAAAATAATAAAAAATAAAAAAAACAAGAAACTGGTGTTGCTTGCTGCGTCTCTTTGCTTCAAAAGCCAAAGAAACAGAGGAAAGTGATGATGGGATACGGATGCAAAATGGCGTTTCTTATTGCCAAATCAGAAAGTAACGGGGTCACTTGGACCCGTTACAGATGGTCTAATAATCCCTCACAAACCATATTTGTGTTTTACGGAAAACATTAACAAAACCCATACGAATCCCTTTTGTGAAACGAACGAAACAAAATAGATTTTTTTCAGTCTTACGATTGAATAAATAATCATAGTGATTATTTATTATTACTTGACGGGACTAGCACATCCATTTGACGTTGTTCGAAGTGTAGTGTGGACTACCCTAGCGACAATCATACTTTTGGTTGTTAGTTTCTCTTCCTTCAATCCGGTTCTACAAGAAAGGTGCAATCTTCTAACCCACTTGTTGTATTTATTTATTTAACCGTATAAATCATATGGATACGTTTAGGTGATTAATATAATTAATACGCTTTCGCTTAAATTGTTATTAATATTATATGATGATTCATGATAATAATTAATTAGAAAATCATTTTCTTGAAACCTTAAATCACCAAAAGTGGTATCAGAGCCTCTTATGTTTTTATACGGTTAGTAATATTCATGCGTGGTGTTTTGTTAATGGCTCGTGTATAAATTTACATGCTTTATTTATTTTTATTATATCCATGGCCAAGACATGCATCTTGTGCCATGGAGCAAGCCATAGTTATTGTCATGATCATGTAATTATTGTGATGATTTAATTGTGCATAGCCGATGAAAACCTAGACCGTGTGTATGTGTTGTGATCTTGAATGTTTTGTGGTTATATGGATGCCATTGTTTTGTGGCCAATTATTGATGTAATTTAATCTTTTATTTTGGGAGGCCGTTTTGAGCCAATTATATAATTAACAATTCTATATTAGTTGTATTTTATTTTATAATAAATGTAACCTCAATGATGGGATTAAAGACTTGAAGTGTACGGAATTTGGCCATCAAGTCACACTTGCAGTAAAGTCAACGGACAAAAGCTGAGAGAGATTCGGTGAAAGAGCACACTTGGTCATCATGAGATCTTAGCGCAAGTGAGAGCTTCTAAGGTTTACTTTTGAGATCATCCCTTTAGTTGACCGCCTGGTTCTCATAATGGCTCGTGAGACCAAGCATAGGATTTTCATAGGTTGAGGCTATGTACATACATATTATGTTTTGTTATGTTTGGTTGCATTTTATATGTTATGTGATTGTGAATAATTTGCCATGAGAATTAAAAATCAAAACATAATTAAAATCAAGTTAAACCGTTTTTAACTTGTGACACGAATATTGTATGCATGTAATATTCGTAACACAATTTTTCTAAAATATTATTAAAATTGTATAATATACCCGGTGAAATTTAAGTCATGCCGTCCAATTCGGTTGAAACACTCGTCATTATTTGTAACACCCCGGATTTTAGTGTATCAGAAAATGTTCCGGAAAGTGTCAGTAAATGTGCGCAATAGAAAGCGCCACTAAAAGTGAACCTAACACTTATGCATTTTCAGAATTTACATCAGAATCAGAGTTAGGCAAGTTAAGTCCCTGAAATTCAGAGTCAGAATCAGACTGTGCAGAAGGTCGCGGCGCGACAGAAATGGCCGCGGCGCGGCATTTAACTGGAATCCAGATCAGAAGCTTGATTAAAAATGATCCCAGACCTAGGCAAATGTCGCGGCGCGGCGATACGGGCAAACTGGTGCCAGATTCTTGTAATTTTAAATGAAGTTCAAGGGCAATTTGGTCTTTTCACGTTTGATCCAGATTTGAGGATTTAACCTCATCCATTCATTTCATTTCTCATTTTAATTTCCCTTTTCTTTTCATTTTTCCTCTCAAACTCAAACACCCATTTGATTTCAAAAGGATTTTTGGAAAGGAAGGATCGGGAGTTGATCTTTGGCGTAGTTGACAAGTGTGTTCTCCTCGTTCTTAGCTACACGGTGATACTAGTGGTAAGCTCTAACTCCGAATTTTATTTTCGTGTTCATCATTCAAATTTGAGGCTTTTGGCTTGTATGTTCATAGATGGAACCCATTTAGTTGTTAATTGGAAATTAACACCGAGATTCGGGTTTATAAGTGTTAAAGGCGGGTTTTGGATGATTTAACCATGTTTAAGACTTGAGAATGGTGTATGATCACTAGTATTAGTGAGTATTGATGATTTGGAGACCGTTAGGATTCTTGTGGTTGACTAATTTTGACTAGAGTCAAAATTAGGGTTTGTTGATGATTATGACCCGTATGTCGATTCGTTGAGGTTTATAAACTCAAAATGGATTAAGTTGAGGTATAAGACCAAGTTAATTATGTTTTGGTGTTAAAACTTGTAAATGGTGAGATTTTGACCTTATGGGTCAAAATTAGGGTTTATGGGCGATTTTGAGAACGATAAGTGTTTAACACTTGTGTTCGGGTTTAATTGGCATGTTAGGACCATTCTCACTTATGTTAGTGATTATTGATTAGTTTAGGCACGGTTTGTGCTTGGAAGTGCATTTGGGTCGAATTTGCATTAAGTGTCAAATTGGGTTGGTTTGTAAATTCAATCTAAGTGTGTTGTTGAATTTGTGATAATGGAATAGGTACTTTCCATTGACGAGTTGCGGACTTCTTGGAAGCATTCTTCAAGACTTCTAGGTGAGTGTTAATATCCTATGTACATGTGTATGTGTAGGATGGGTGCGGGTCGGGTGAAGTGGTTCTCGGTTATAGAGCTCACTTCACATATAGGTGGATTTGATGGACTTTTATATGAGTCCAATTGGCACGGTTGTGCATTTTGGTTGACCACCTTTGATGAGGTACACGCTTGTGTGTACGTTATCACACGTGATTGTGATTTGGATTATATAACCCCAATGGCGAAGGGTTAATATTGTGAGTGGAGTATTTATACGTACGTGTATATGGCGTATTTATTTGTGGGTGTTATGGTATGAACCATCGAGCCGGTAGTGCCATAACATGTGTGCGATAAGATGTGAACCACGAGCCGGTAGCATCGAGTGTGAACCACGAGCCGGTAGCACTATAAAAATAGATGTGAACCACGAGCCGGTAGCATCGTCGTTGGTGAACTGATGTTTGTTGATGCATATTTAGCTTGTTGCTTAGTGATCGTACGGTATGCTTAGATTAGCTTGCCTTTATGCTTGGATGCTCCGGTATGCGGTATTTGTTATTTATTGTGGCGTGTCCATTTTATGCATATATATGTATGTAGTATATTTTCACTCACTAAGCGTTAGCTTACCCTCTCATTGTTGATATTTTTATAGGTTCGCATTCTTGGCGGCTCGGGCGAGCTTGGGGATTAGAGATCTTGGCTAGGTTGCTTTAGAAGATCTTGTAGTCCCAAATCACCATGCTCGATTTTGTGTAAACGTAACTAGTCAGGTCATAATCATTATAACCGGTTTACGATTAAATTAATGAACCATTGTATTAAGGAGTTTAAATTATTAATGTATGTTTTAAGTTCGTTGAACTTACTTTGGTAACAAATATGTTTTGGAAATTTGTGTAATGGGACCTAAAGTATTATTTAACGCGTATTAAAAGGAAAAATTTTTATGGGCCGGTTTTAATACGGGTTGGGTTGTTTCATTATTTTTTTTGACTATGCGTGAGACCTAGTTGAATTATAATTCAAGGTGATCATTATCTACACGTGAGACCTAGATTAATTTTTACACGCTTCACAATTGGATGACTTAATCGAGTTGAGAGGTGAGACCGCAACTCGAGGCAAGGATGGGACTAAACATGCCAGCATGACACCAGTGTTAGACACTAAATGTCGTGAGTCCCATAAAGATCTAAGAGTTGCACTTGTAATGTAGTTGGTGCCCGCCGCCTACCTATTGAATCCACCATTGCTAGCAGATCAACTGATGTGATGGTGGAAGCACAATGTGGATCTTAGCCTTTTACGAAAATTAATAGTTTTATAAGTTTTAAAACATGGGTAGTTAATTTATAAAAGGACAATTATTAAAGATACTAAAAGAACCTCGTTTATTTTGTAGATGACGTCAAACGCAATTCAATCCGTAAACAACATGACCATAAGGTCAATCCTTGAGAAGGAAAAATTAAATGGTAACAACTTCATTGACTGGTATTGAAACCTTCAGATTGTCTTAAAGTCTGAAAGGAAGTTGCACAATGTGGAAAATCCTTTACCTGAAACTGCCAGTGCTATTGTTCGTAATGCTTATACTAAGCAGTATAACGAACAACTTGAAGTAGCATGTCTTATGCTTGCTAGCATGACCTCTGAGATCCAAAGGAACTTAATGGACTACAATGCATATGACATGATTGAGGAACTCGAGACGATGTTCCAACAGCAGGCAGAACAGGAATTTTTTGAAACTGTGAAAGCGTTTTACGCTTGCAAACATGAGTTGGGGCAGCCGGTTAGCCAATATGTCTTGAAGATGAAAGGCTATCTGGATCAATTGGAGTGCCTAGGTTATGCTATGCCACCAGTTCTTGGAGTGCACTTGATACTTACTTCACTATCCAAGGACTATGATGGTTTTGTAATAAATTACAATATGCATAGCATGGGAAAAACCATTCCTGAGCTACATGCAATGCTTAAGAAAGCTGAAAAGGGGCTACCAAAGAAGACTCCTGCAGTCGTAACCATAAAGGAAGGTAAAATCCAGAAAAGAAAGCCGCAAGCAACTAGTGGAAAGGGAAAAGGAAAGAGTAAGCAAGCTTACACACCTATGAAACCAGCAAAGAAGGAGCATCCTTCAAAGGAAATGGCTTGTCACCATTGTGGCCAGATTGGTCATTAGAGACGAAACTGTGTGCTTTACTTGGAAGAGTTGAAGAAGGGAAAGGCTGGTTCGACCATCACTTCGGGTATCTTCGTTATAGAACTCTATAATTTTACTAATAAAACTTGGGTGTATGACACTGGTTGTGGTACTCATATTTGTAATAATATGCAGGGACTTAGGAAAATTCGGAAGCTGAATAAGGGGGCTTTGGATCTGTACATTGGCAATGGCGATCGTGCAACTGTCGAAGCTATCGGAAGCTATGAGCTCATCCTCCCAAGTGGACTTATTCTTATTTTAGATAATTGTAATTATGAACCTTCTATTACTAGAGGTGTTATTTCAGTTTCTCATTTGAAGGATAATAGTTTTAATCATGTATTCACGGATTATGGTATTTCAGTTTCTAAGGTTAATGTTTTTTATTTTAGTGCTATTCCTAGAGATGGTATTTTTGAAATTGACATGCATAATATTGTTCTAAACGAAAGTTCTATATTTAACTGTAGCACTAAGAAATTCAAGCATGATTTGAATTCCACGTATCTATGGCATTGTCGTCTTGGTCATATAAACAAGAAACGCATAACAAAGCTGCAACACGATGGGCTTCTTGAGTCAACCAGCAATGAGTCGTTTGACATATGCGAATCTTGTTTATCTGGAAAAATGACAAAGAAACCATTTACCCACTAGGTTGAAACTTGAAAGGGTGAGTGATCTACTTGGACTCATTCATACTGATGTATGTGGCCCATTTAGAACAATGTCTAGAGATGGAGCTACCTACTTTGTTACTTTTACTGATGATAGTCGATATGGTTACGTTTACTTGATTAAACATAAACATGAAGTATTTGAAACGTTCAAAGCGTTTCAAAATGAAGTAGAAAATCAACTCGAAAAGAAATTAAGGTTCTACGGTCCGACCGTGGAGGCGAATATATGAGTCAAGAGTTTTTAGATCATCTGAGAGATCGTGGGATTGTCTCACAATTTATTCCTCCTTACACACCACAACATAATGGGTTGTCAGAAAGGAGAAATTGAACTTTGCTTGACATGGTTCGATCAATGATGAGTCTAACTACTCTACCAGCATCCTTTTGGGGATATGCTCTAGAGTCTGCTGCCCGCATTCTCAATATGGTTCAAACCAAGAAGGTAAACAAGAAACCATATGAAATATGGCATGGGAAAGTCCCAAATCTGTCTTAGTTGAAAATCTGGGGTTGTGAGTCTCATGTGAAGCGTGATACACCGAACAAACTTGAGTTCAGAACTATCAAGTGTATCTTTGTAGGATACCTAAAGGAAACGATGGGATATTACTTCTACTATCCAGCAGAAAACAAGGTTTTCACTACTAGATATGCTGATTTTTTTGGAGAAGAGTCTCCTCTTACAGGAAGCAAGTGGGAGCACTGTCGATCTTGAAGAAATTCCAGAACAAGATAAATTACTTGCTGAAGGCACTAACGAAATTCGTACTGAGCCTCAACATGAAAGTGTCGAGATACAGGACGAAGCATATCTCATTTGTAGATATAATAGAACCTCTCGTCCACTAGAAAGGTTAAACCTTATGGTTACGACAGAGGACTTGGAATTAGGGGATCTGGGTGAACCAGGTAACTACAAAGCTGCGTTATCAGATCCTGAATTTGATAAATGGCAAGATGCTATAAACGTAGAGATGCAGTTCATGAAAGATAATCAAATTTGTCGATTGATTGATATCCCACCTAACAACAAGCCTGTTGGGTGTAAATGGATCTTCAAGAAGAAGACCAACATGGATGGAAATGTGCATACCTTTAAGGCCCGCTTGGTTGAAAAAGGTTATACTCAAACCTACGGGGTTGATTATGAAGAGACCTTTTCTCCAGTAGCATACATTAAAGCTATTAGGGTACTCTTAGCTATAGCAGCGTACTATGACTATGAGATTTGGCAAATGGATATCAAAACCGCATTCCTGAATGGTCACCTTAGCGAGAACGTATATATGGTGCAACCTGAAGGGTTTGTGAATTCTAAGTATCCTAATAAAGTATGCAAGCTTCAGAAATCCATTTATGGATTATTGCAAGCATCAAGGAGTTGGAACAAGAATTTTGATGAGAAAATCAAAACGTTTGGCTTCTCACAAAACCTTGATCAGCCCTGTGTGTACATGAGAGCTAGTGGGAGCGTTAAAGTCTTTCTGATCTTATATGTTGATGACAATTTACTCATGGGAAATCATATTCCAACGCTACAAGACGTTAAAACCTGGCTTGGAAAATGCTTCGCCATGAAAGATCTGGGAGACGCATCGTATATTCTAGGAATCAAGATCTATAGAGATAGATCTAAGCGGTTAATAGGTCTAAGTCAAAGTGCATATGTTGACAAAATCTTAAAGCGATTTAAGATGGAAGCTTCCAAGCGTGGTAGTCTTCCGATGCAACCAAATGTGGTGTTGAGTAAGACTCAAGCCCCATCTACACCCGAAGAGGTGAAGCGAATGATAGGAGTCCCATATGTTTCAGCTATTGGATCCATCATGTATGCTATGAGGTGCACTAGACCAGATGTTTCTTTCGCTCTTAATATGACGAGCCGATACCAACAGAATTCGGGTGATTGTCACTGAACTGCTGTAAAGAATATATTGAAGTATTTGCGAAATACTAAAGATATATTCTTAGTTTACGGTGGTAGTTGATCACAGTCTGGCTATGTTTTCATTGATGAACGGAGGTGCAGTTGACTGGAGAAGCTCGAAGCAGAGCACTACATCGATGTCTACAACAAAATCAGAATACATTGCTGCATCTGAAGCTGCTCAGGAAGCTGTTTGGATCAGAAAATTCATATCTGGGCTTGGCGTTGTTCCCAGCATTGAAAATCCCATGGACATGTATTGTGACAATACTGTGCTATAGTAATAGCAAATGAACCAGGAGTTCTACGTGGTGCCAAACACATCCTTCACAAATTTCACTACATACGTGAAGTTATAGAGAGGGGTGAATTACGTATTCAAAGGGTTCCAACATAAGACAATCTAGCTGACCCGTTCACAAAGCCAATGTCTTGTACCAAGCATGTTGAGCATTCAAGGAACATTGGGCTTAGACCAACTAATAGTTTTATGTAATTTAATATTTGGATAATTGGAACATGAAAGCAGTTTTATTTGTAATGAATTGATATAATGAGTTGTGATCGTTTTTATTCATAATTACTCTGTTCTATATTTGCATGTTTAAATCCGTGAATAATAGTTTATTCTAAATTTTCCATAGTCAGTTGATGATACGGGAGTAACATCAAACTAAGACAAATGTGAGTGTTTGATATGGTGTAATGTGTTACTATCAAACTCACATGTATTCATAGGATGAATATTGGAATGACCCAACCTTCGAGTTTTCACTGTATAGATCAACGTCAATAGTGAAACTCACAAGTGGTTATGTCATAATATCCTTCGACTTGAGAGGCAGGCCAGTTTCGATGTGTGGAGCATTATACTTTGATATGGTTAAACTCTATCCTGAATAAGGCTGTTATAAAAGCCATTATTATGTGTAATGTGAAGCTCGTGACAGACACGTGTATGTAAGATATGATTTGTTCCTCCAACCCGTTTGGAGTTAGATACTTTTGAGCTCCTTAATGAATGTATAAGATATTTGTGTGGCCGCACGCAAATGTAATTGAGATGATACTTAATTAGTTTGGTGATCTAATTCACTTCTGAAAATCGAGAAACGAAATTGTTAAACAAATGAGAATGACTGATGATCCATGTCTCAAGTTTAACTAAAGTATCTGAAACAAATGGATAAATGACATTTAACACTTACTATGAGCAGTTCCGAGAAACTACCCTCACGTGAATTTGGAAACAATGGCGTGTTACTAGACGCTAACCATTGTTTGTATAGTTACTTGGTGTTGTGCTGTGCACAAGTGGGAGTATGTAGGATTAATGCGCAAGATACAACACATAACTATATGGCTGAGTTTTTGTGAGTCTTCGGCATATACACTTAGACGTCAACTAATAATATATTGTGATATATATTATTCAATTAATAAAGAAATTAAATTAAATAATCAAATAATTAGTTAATTAATATTTAAATTTGATTCGTAGAATCGTATTGACCATGGAACGAATTGTAGTCAATAAGGAAATTGGATTGTTATTAAAAATATAATATTTGTTTTAATACATACTCCTAACTCCTAATTTATTTGTAAACTGACTTCAATTCGTAATATTCTTAAAACTGACATTGATGTATATATATTAATGTTTTTGGTTCTGTGGTGGTATGACGCACAATAATAATCCCTCACAAACCATATTTGTTTTTTATGGAAAACATAAACAAAACCCATATTTTGTGAAACGAACGAAACAAAATAGATTTTTTTTTCAGTCTTACGATTGAATAAATAATCATAGTGATTATTTATTATTACTTGACGGGACTAGCACATCCGTTTGACGGTGTTCGAAGTATAGTGTGGACTACCCTAGCGGCAATCATACTTTTGGTTGTTAGTTTCTCTTCCTTCAATCCGGTTCTACAAGAAAGGTGCAATCTTCTAACCCACTTGTTGTATTTATTTATTTAACCGTATAAATCATATGGATCCGTTTAGATGATTTATTTATTAATATAATTAATACGCTTTCGCTTAAATTGTTATTAATATTAGATGATGGTTCATGATAATAATTAATTAGAAAATCGTTTTCTTAAAACCCTAAATCACCAACAGTTTCTGCTTATGAATCTTCATACAAGTTTCAAATCGCTACTAACAGCATCCATTTCAATCGAATTCATGGATCAATCTATCCAATCGATCACTTTAGCAATGTTCAGTGATCATATGCTAGTCAAGCACAAATTCGGACAATATGAAGATTTTCTCCAGCATTCAATGTTGATTTTGATGAAGATGAAATTAATCTCGATGTTCTTATTCTCATGGCGGTTACTGTTCGATGAAGATGATGTTGAATAACATTCGGTATGATTATTATGATGATGCTTATGATGATTCGGTATTTGCCATCAGTTACTGTTTCGCTATGACCTTCGGTTATGGACATTCGGTTGATATTGATTCATATTTAGCTTCGCTATTGATGATTGAATGACATTCGTATATTGGATCCATCATGGGTTACCACTAATGGTTACCGAATCTAGTTGGAATGTTTATTGGGCCAAGACATCTATTAAAGTGGATATTACCGAATCCACTAAGCCCAATAAGTTACTTTCAGTCCAATAACCGAATCTGGCGCAAATTTGACAATTTTAGTCCCTGAAAGAAGAAATGATAGATCAGATCATGGTGAGAATAGATGTACGTAACATTGTTCTAAGTAGATGTTTTGTTCACAGAATAGAATTGAAATACATGAGATGATACTCGAAAAAGTATTAGTAAACGTACGATAAGAGGGGTTAACTTATAACAGTTAGACTATAATGGATTCAAATCACATTAAGCTTTTTACCCATATAGAATAGTGACACAACAACATTCTTCGGCTTGCATAATTCCTTTGTTATTGTTATCTTATAAATCATCACCAACAAGAAGTAAATAAGAACTATCAAGTATCTTGATATAAATCTTCGAGTATGTACCATAAGAATAAGAATCAACTTATTAGATTACATTATACGATTTTTATTCATTCATTCACCTTTTCTTGTAGGCTTCAGCCTATGGTAACAATCTGCTATCATAAAATAATTCCATTAAACTTCATTTTCCCCAAGTTTGATGATCTAAACCAAGGATTCGTGCTGATACCAAACAGTTAAGGCTGTCTCTCTAATTGAAGCTATCGAATATATATAAAGATAAATATATATATATCTCAACTTCTCAAGAACTTTTACTACCTACAATACGTTCTAATGATTGTAGCACCAACACAGAATCCAATATCTTCGAAACCTACATAACCCTGTATTTAACTCAAAACATAATATATTGTTGGTGATTTTAGCATGATCCAACATATCATTTTAGTGATTGGATTACTATGTTGAAAGTGTTTTCGAACCATTGACACATTACACGAATTCGGAGAGTGTGGAGTACATTTTTGTAAAACGTGAGGTGTTTGAAGTATTATTTTGGACTTGGAAATAATGTTTGGAACTTAAGAAATGCGAATTGGACTTGAAAGAATGCGAAACACGATTTGAAAGGCTAAACATACTTGAAAATAAGCTTAAACAAAATTTTGGCGTAGAGTAGCTTTAAGCCGCGGCGCGGCTCCTGGGCCCGCGGCGCAGCTTAAGGCATGATTTTCAACTCGAGCCTTTTTACATGTTTTGAAGTCTGGTCCTTTGTTAGCCCGCGGCACGGCTCTTGGGCCCGCGGCGCGGCTTAACACTAAGTCGCTGAAAAGGTGCCTTTTCAACCCAAAAGGCACAACCGAACCCCAAACATTTTGGGGTTGTTCCAGGGCATTTATTTGCGGTTTTTCCTGTATTTTTAGACTATTTTAAGTCTAAGAACATTAATATTAACTTCCAAGTGATTAGTGGGTATGAATCAAAGGTTGTGACTCTTCATCAAACCTTTTGACCCATTATAAATACACTCTTTGTGTATTTGAAAAAGGTTCCAATTTTTTTGGCTTTTTACACACACACATTCAACTTAAACAATTAGAAGATAAATCTCTGCAATTGTTTTGATTGTTTTCTTTTAGCCAAGACAACAATCTAATCTTTGTCTTATCCCAATCAAAACTTCATGTAACCCGTGGCTAATTGGGTCAAAATATTCGATTAGGAAAGTGTTCACACGATTCAAAGATCAATCAGAAGTCGATTCCATTTCAGGCACGAAGATTACTTACAATCCAAGTTCATAACATTCTAATCGAATATTTGTGATCACCATGTCCGGTGAAACAGTGAAAGAAATGACTTCAAGGTTTGCAAAATTGGAGAGATTTGAAGGGGCAGATTTTAGAAGATGGCAAAAGAAGATGCAATTTATTTTGACCACATTGAGATTGGTTTATGTGTTGTCAACCCCAAGGCCCACTGAATCGGATGACGAGACAATGGAACATGCCCGGTTAAGGAGAAAATGGGACAACGATGATTTGATGTGTCGTGGCCACATTCTAAATGGTATGTCCGATGTTTTATTTGATGTTTACAATTCGGTTGAATTGGCTAAGAAACTTTGGGATAAATTGGAGGCCAAGTATATGGCCGAGGATGCATCTAGCAAGAAATTTCTTGTTAGCAATTTCAACAATTACAATATTGTTGATACTAGGCCCATCATGGAGCAATTCCATGAGATCCTTAGAATCTTGGGGCAATTTACCCAACACAACATAAGTGTGGATGAAACTTTCATGGTTTCATCCAACATTGATAAATTGCCATCTTCATGGCAATATTTTAAACACACACTCAAACACAAGAAAGAAGATATGAATTTGAATGAGTTGGGTAGTCACTTGAGAATTGAGGAATCAATTCGGGCACAAGATAGTGGCAAAGGGAAGGGTAAATAAGTGGGATCTTCTTCAATTAACATGATTGAAGATAAATCCCATGGGAACAAATACAACAAGAAATCAAACAACAAGAAACGAAAGTTTGATGGCAACAAGAATGCGTCCAATAAGAAGGACAAAAAGTCTTGTTGGAGATGTGGCAAAACCGGTCACTATAAGCGGGATTGCAAAGTCAAGATGGGAGAAGGAGGAAGCACATCGGGTGCAGGCCAAGGATCAAAGGATCCTACTCCTAATCAAGGTCAAATTTCTGACTTTGTGACTATTCCAATTAAGAACTATGTTTCACATATTTCTAATGCATTCTATGTACAGGATGATACAATTGGATGGTGGGTAGATTCGGGTGCAACTTGCCATGCTTGCAAGGACCGTGAATGGTTAAAGACTTTTGTACCGGAAAAGGATGCCTTGCACATGGGCAACGAATCTATTGCTAGTGTTGTTGCTTATGGAAATGTTGTATTGGAGTTCAGCTATGGAAAAACTATTACTCTTTATAATGTATTGAACCTAACTTGCATAAGAATCTTATATCTAGTCTCATGTTGAATAAATGTGGGTATAAACAAGTGTTTGAAAGTGACAAATATATATTGTCTAAGTGTGGTGTGTTTGTTGGTTTTGGGTATTATAACAATGGAATGTTCTTGCTTAATCTCAAAAATGTTCCTAGGGGCATTAATTCTACTTGCATGATTAGTTCTAGTACTTGTAATTTCGGTTTATGGCATGATCGTTTAGGTCATGTACATTACAAAAGGATGTATGAAATGTCTAAGGATGACTTAATACCAAGTTTTGATAAACATTTAGATAAATGTAAAACTTGTATGCTAACAAAGATCACTAGACAACCTTGTAGAGAAATAAACCAGAAATCATCATTATTAGAACTAATTCATAGTGATCTATGTGATCTTCAAGCTACTCCTTCAATAGGTAACAAGAAGTACATGATTACTTTTATAGATGATTCGTCTAGGTATTGCTATGTGTATCTTTTGCATTCTAAAGATGAAGCTTTAGACAAGTTTAAAATCTATAAAACCGAAGTAGAATTGCAACTTGATTGTTCAATTAAACATTGCGTACCGATCAAGGTGGCGAGTATTATGACCCAGAATATTTCCAATCGATAGGAGTGATTTACCAAACTACGACTCCTTATACGCCACAACAAAATAGCATAGCCAAAAGGAAGAATAGGACACTTAAAGATATGGTTAACTCCATGTTGTCTTATTCCGGTTTGAGTGAGGGATTTTGGGGGGATGCCATGTTAACGGCTTGTTACATTTTGAATAGGGTTCCCAATAAGAATGGGAAGAAGACTCCATATGAACTTTGATTTAACAAACGTCCAAACTTGCATTACTTGCGAGTTTGGGAATGTAGGGCGGTCGTGAGACTTCTGGGAACCAAAAGAAAAATGTTGGGTGAAAAGGGTATTGATTGCATTTTTATTAGATATGCAGAGCATTCCAAGGCGTATAGATTCTTTGTCATTGAGCCAAATGATGCTATTTCGGTTAATACCGTGATTGAATCTAGAGATGCAATATTTGATGAATCTAGGTTCACATCAATAACTAAACCAGAGGATATGGTACCTATTGCAAGTACCTCCCAAGGTGCTCAATTGGAAGAAATTCCAAATGAGACTCATGAGCCACGTAGAGGGAGTAGGAAAAGAACTCCTAAATCATATGGTGAGGATTTTCAACTATTCTTAGTTGAAGGAACTAGAGATAGTGTCATATCTCAACTTCATTATTGTTATAATATTGAGGAGGATCCGAGGACATATGATGAGGCCATGAGGTCTCGTGACGTTGCCTTTTGGAAAGAGGCAATCCGTCATGAGATAGACTCTATCATGGAAAATAATACATGGGTTCTAGTTGATTTGCCTCCCGGTTGCAAACCTTTGGACAACAAGTGGATCTTCAAAAGGAAGATGAAAGTTGATGGATCAGTTGACAAGTTTAATGCATGTTTGGTCATACAATGTTTTAGGCAAAAGGAGGGTATTGACTATTTTGATACCTATGCTCCGGTTGTGCGTATCACCACCATTAGATTGTTGATTTCCCTTGCGTCGATTCACAATCTTGTTATTCACCAAATGGATGTAAAAACCGCTTTTCTTAACGGTGATTTGGAGGAGGAGGTGTACATGAAACAACCGGAAGGATTTGTATTGCCGGGGTAAGAGATGAAGGTGTGCAAGTTGATTAAGTCCTTGTATGGACTTAAGCAAGCACCAAAGCAATGGCATCAAAAATTTGATGATGTCATTTTGTCTCATGGCTTTGTGATCAACCAATCGGATAAGTGTGTGTATAGCAAATTTGATCACAAGGGAAATGGTTGATTATTTGCTTGTATGTAGATGACATGTTGATCTTTGGTACTAACCAAGATCAAGTTGATAATACAAACCAATTTTTGTCATCTAAGTTTTCGATGAAGGATATGGGGGTTGCGGATGTGATTCTTGGTATAAGGATCATTCGTGGTCACAATGGTATCACGATAACTCAATCTCATTATATTGAGAAGATTCTCAAGAAGTTCAATCTTGAGGATACCTCCCCGGTGAGTACTCCCATTGATCCTACTCATAAGCTCTTACCCAATACGGGTTCGACCTTGTATCAACTTAAATACTCGAGTGCTATAGGGTGTCTAATGTATGCAATAACTTGCACTACACCGGATATTGCCTATGCAGGGGGTAAATTGTGTAGATTTACAAGTAACCCGGTTCTCACCATTGGCAATCGGTAAATAGAGTGTTAAGTACTTGAAGGAAACCAAGAACTTTGGTATTACATATGCCGGGTTCCCTTCTATCCTAGAAGGTTATTCGGATGCAAGTTGGATAACCAATATGGAAGATCATTCTTCTACTACTGGTTGGATATTTTTACTTGGTGGAGGGGCAATTTCATGGGCTTCTAAGAAGCAAACATGTATTACAAATTCGACAATGGAGTTGGAATTTGTTGCATTGGCTGCGGCGGGTAATGAAGCCGAGTGGTTAAAGAATTTGGTATATGAAATTCCTTTGTGGGCAAAGCCCATTCCTCCTATTAGAATGCATTGTGATAATGCTTCAACGGTGGCTAAGGCTTATAGTTACATGTATAATGGTAAGTCTAGACACTTGGTTGTTAGACATTCCATGGTATGTCAATTAATCACGAATGGAGTGATCTCCATTGATTTTGTTAGATCGGAACAAAATCTAGCGGATCACTTGACCAAGGGACTAGCCAGGGACTAGGTGCACAAGTCGGCTATTGGTGTGGGATTGAAGTCCATCTAAATCTTTCAAAGTGGGATACCTAATTCCCTTCTAGTACAACGCTAGGAGCTGAATTCAATGAGGAAAGCCTATTTTGAGAAGATTGGAACACATGTTTTCATATAATCCCAAAGGTATGTGTTCGGACCTACAAGATAAAGTGAGGTTGAAGTTTATAACTTCTTAATAGTTCTCTTAAAAATTTGCATTGTAGGAGCAAGATTGAAGAGAGCTACCTAAGTGAACATGAAGTTGAGCCGCTTCAAGAAAGCTTGGGACTTGGTTTTCTATATGTTCACGATTGGATTGGGACACATGGCTCCTAATAGTGTCAAGTTTGTATTGTTAGAGAATATGGAACTAGTGTGTATATTATCGACAGGTTTTCAAATGAATTGAGGGGTTCAAACTATTAGAGCACCCTGATTTTCGAATTCTTGCACGTGTAATATACTATGTGTAAATTCAATCCATGTGACATTTACACTTATGCATTAGTTTCTAATTGTTGGTATTTTAGTAATCAAGGATCATACTAAAATGGGGGGATTTGTTGGTGATTTTAGCATGATCCAACATATCATTTTAGTGATTGGATTACTATGTTGAAACTGTTTTCGAACCATTGATACGTTACACGAATTCGGAGAGTGTGGAGTACACTTTCCTAAAACTTGAGGTGGTTTGAAGTATTATTTTGGACTTGGAAGTAATGTTTGGAACTTAAGAAATGCGAATTGGACTTGAAAGAATGCGAAACCCGAATTGAAAGGCTTAACATACTTGAAAATAAGCCTAAACAAAATTTTGGCGTGCAGTAGCTTTAAGCCGCGGCGCGACTCCTGGGCCTGCGGTGCGGCTTAAGGCTTGATTTTCATGTCGATACTTTTTGCATGTTTTGAAGTCTGGTCCTTTGTTAGCCCGCGGCTCGGCTCTTGAGTCCACGGCGCGGCTTAAAACTAAGTCGCTGAAAAGATGCCTTTTCAACCCAAAAGGCATAACCGAACCCCAAACATTTTGGGGTTGTTCCAGGACATTTATTTGCAGCTTTTTATGTGTTTTTAGACTATTTTAAGTCTAAGAACATTAATATTAACTTCCAAGTGATTAGTGAGGATGAATCAAAGGTTATGACTCTTCATCAAACCTTTTGACCCATTATAAATACACTCTGTGTATTTGAAAAATAGTTTTTTTGGCTTTTTACACACTCTTTCAACTTAAACAATTAGAAGATAAATCTCTGCAATTGTTTTGATTGTTTTCTATTAGCCAAGACAACAATCTAATATTTGTCTTATCCCAATCGAAACTTTGTGTAACTCGTGGCTAATTGGGTCGAAATATTCGATTAGGAAAGTGTTCACACGATTCAAAGAACAATCCGGAGTCGGTTCCATTTCAGGCACGAAAATTACTTACAATCCAAGTTCATAACATATACCGTCAGCACCGTTTAAAAGTCAAACAACTTGGTTAGGTAAAGAATGTCTACATCTACATATAAAGCCCCATAGTAACAAATTATGATCATTATTCTATTATACAACATCAACAACAAAAATACCCGATCCAAAATCTATTATACATATGAAACTTTAGAATCTCTATCGTGTGTACAAAACTTTAAATTATTAGCCAATTGCAACTTGCCCGGCGGGAATCCATATAAGTTACCAAAGTGGCATCCATATAAAGTCCACACGCAAAAAGATTACATACATTTAGCACTAAATCGAAAACTAAATACCCACAAATTCAATATATATGCTTTGAAAGATAGAGACAACATATTTTAGGTCATAGCTTGAGACAACTCGCTACTTCGGGAGTACTCAGTCGGTACTCTCGAAGGAATAATCGTCAACTCTGGGATTAATTGGTTTGGACCTTTTTTGATAAATTTCAAAATTATATACGTATATATGGAAGAAAACAATAGATATAAACATAAACTTTAATATAATTTTCAAAAAACATAATCGTTTACTGTTTACAAATTCTAAAATTCGGGTTTAAATTTAATTTCATATTAAAATGTTGACTAGTCAAAGACTTTGATCACCATTACCAACAAATCCGATTTAGACCCATTAAGCGACGTCGACCAAATAAACGACTATGATAAGCTACATTGACCTATTAATTAAACAGATTGTAAAAAATCAGATTGGTCTCGGAGATTAATCGGAGTAATCAGGGTTTTTTACATCAGCGAATACTGTGTACCTTTTTAGACCACATCCTCACAAAATAGCCTAAATTAATATCCTCCTAACAAGTAACAACTAGCGGTGCATTTTAGGATAGATCAGAGAAAGGGTCGAAAATTAGCAGAATATTCTAGAATATTCTATAGCGTCAAGGAAAGAGTCGGAAACTGTCTCGAACGAGCAGTTTATCTTAGGTGGACACAATATTTTACTAGCCTATGTCCTATCCTTCAATAAGCATATTAATGTAAAGTCCCAAACTTCTTGAAGCAGCTAAACTTCATGCTTATATAGGTAGTTCTTTATTCTCGCACCTGCACATGCAATTTTTCAAAGAACTATTAAGAAATATAATTTCAACCTAACTCACTTGCAGTACTGAACACATACCTCGGGATGTAATGAATAATGTGTTCCAATCTTTAGATATCAAGCTTTCCACATTGAATTCAGCATCAAATACTATATTAGATGGGAATTGGGTATCTTAATATGAAAGATTTCTAATGGACTTTAAACCCATCCCTTTAGCCGCCTTGTGCACAAGATCTCTAGCTAACCCTTTGGTTAAATGATCGGCTAAATTTAAATCAGTTTTCACAAACTCCACAGATATCACACCATTCATAATGAGCTCACGAATTATGCCATGTTTAACACCTAAATGTCTAGACTTCCCATTGTACACCTGACTATAAGCTTTAGCCAAGGTAGCAGCACTATCACATCTGATAGATATGGTGGATATCGGTTTAGGCCGTAACGGAATTTCATAAATCAAATCCCTAAGCCACTCAGCTTTCTTACCAGCTGCAGCTAACGCTACAAATTCAGACTCCATCGTTGAATTCGTAATACACGTTTGTTTTTTGGATGCCCAAGAAATGGCACCTCCTCCAAGAAGAAAATCCCAACCACTTGTAGAGGAGTGATCCTCCATATTAGTGATCCAACTAGCATCCGAATAACCTTCTATCACCGAAGGAAATTCACTATAAAACAAACCATAATCCATAGTTCCTTTCAAATACTTAAATACTCGATTTAAAGCTTGCCAATGAACTGAGCTAGGATTACTAGTATATCTACTAAGCTTTCCTACAGCAAATGCTATATCAGGCCTAGTACTTATCATGGCATACATAAGAGATCCTATAGCTCTTGTGTATTCAAGCTGAGACACTGGATGTCCTTTATTAGGTAATAGATTAATAGTAGGATCCATAGGAGTACTAACAGGTGAACAATTTTCAAAATGAAACTTCTTCAAGATCTTCTCAATATAATGAGATTGAGAAACTGAAATTCCATTGTTTCCTCGTTTGATTCTAATACCAAGAATCACCTCAGCCTCCCCCATGTCTTTCATTTCAAAACTAGATAAAAACTTTTTGGTTGTATCAACTTGGTGTTGATCAGTACCAAAAATCAACATGTCATCTACATATAGACAAATTATAACTCCTTTACCAGAATTATCAAATTTGCTATATACACACTTGTCAGCTTGGTTTAATACAAAACCATTAGACAAAATCACATCATCAAACTTTTGATGCCACTGTTTAGGTGCTTGTTTCAAACCATACAATGAATTCTTCAGTTTGCATACCTTATTTTCATTTCCAGGCATCACAAACCCTTCAGGTTGTTTCATGTAAATCTCCTCATCCTAATCACCATTCAAGAATGCAGTTTTCACATCCATTTGATGAATTACAAGATTATGTATAGCTGCAAGAGCTAATAACAATCTAATAGTGAAAATTCTAGCAACAGGAGCATAGGTATCAAAAAAGTCAATACCTTCCTTTTGCCTAAATCCTTGGATTACCAATCTAGCTTTGTACTTATCTATAGTACCATCCACTTTCATCTTCCTTTTGAGGATCCATTTACAACCTAAAGCTTTACAGCCAGGAGGTAAATCAACCAAAACCCAGGTATCATTATGCAAGATTGAATCAATCTCATCATTAATCGCTTCTTTCCAGAAATTTGTATCCCTAGATGTCATGGCTTCACTAAAAGTCCTTGGATCTCCTTCAGCAATAAAACAATATTGATGTTGAGACATAGTCCCATCCCTTTTTCCTTCAACTAAATATATATGAAAATCAGATCCAAAAGACTTAGATTTCTTAGGTCTAGAACTCCTTCTAAGTACTGATGATTCAGGAACGTCACTCGCTTGATTTGAATCATTGGTGAGGGATTTCTGAATCATATCCCTAGGTCTAGGTATAGACGTAAATCTATTTTCATCAAATATTGCATCTCTAGACTCTATCACAGTGTTAATTAATACAGAGTCATTAGATTCTATAACATAGAATCTATATGCCTTGGAATGCTCAGCATACCCAATGAATATACAATCTATACCTTTTTCACCCAAGTTTTTCCTTTTGGGCTCAGTGAGTCTCACAACTGCTCGACAACCCCAAACTTTAAGATAACTCAAATTTTGTACCTTTTTATGCCATATTTCATAAGGGGTATTTTTACTCTTTTTATTTGGAGTTCTATTCAATAAATAACAGGCTGTCAACATAGCCTCACCCCAAAATCCTTCACTTAAACCAGGATAGGATAACAAGGAATTAACCATTTCCTTCAACGTCCTATTCTTCCTTTCAGCCACACCATTTTGTTGTGGTGTGTAAGGAGCCGTGGTCTGATGTATTATACCAGTAGATTGAAAATAAACTGGATCATAATACTCACCACCTCTATCAGTGCGTAAAACTTTTATTAATTCATTTTTATGTAGCTCTACTTCTTGTTTATAAATTTTAAATTTATCGAGAGCTTCATCTTTTGTATGCACTAAATACACATAACAATATCTAGATGCATCATCAATAAAAGTTATTACATACTTTTTGTTTCCAAGTGAAGGTGTTGCATGAAAATCACATAAATCACTATGAATAAGTTGTAAAACTTTACTTTCTCTATTAACTTCCTTAAAAGGTTGTCTAGTTATCTTAGTAAGCATACAAGTTTTACACTTTTCATTATTTGTGTCAAATGCGGGAATTAAACTCATTTTGGACATATCTTTTAATTTTTTATGATGTATATGTCCTAACCTAGCATGCCATAATTCTAATTTGTTTAAACTATTATTTACACTAGATGTAAGCATACAAACAGAATTAACATCAAAAGGATAAATAAGATTCAACCTAATCATACCATTACAAACATAACCAAATCCAACAAAAGTACCATGTCTTGACAAGATATACTTGTCACTTTCTAACACTTGTTTGTAACCAAACTTATTCAACACAATTTCAGACAAGAGATTCTTTCAAATTCCGGGAACATACAAAACATTATCCAAACATAAAACATTTCCAGAAGTGAAATTAAGTAAAACACGTCATATTCCTTTGATTGGTTCAGTTGCAACATTACCCATCTTCACACAAGATCCATCTTCAATTGGTTGACTTTCTTCAAACCAACGAAGATCTTTACAAACATGACACGTCGTGCCCAAATCAACTCACCAAGCAACATCATCATCCTGAACATAAAATGCATCAGAAATCACAGAAATATAATTCTGAATATTATTAAATTTACATAACATATTCTGACCTTGTTGCTTTTCCGGATCCTTAGACCTACTAGGACCAGCGTCATCCTTTTTTCCTTTTCCAACCTTGCAATCCTTCTTCATATGACCAGGTTTGATACACTTCCAACATTCAAGTTTCGACTTTTTAAAATGACCAGACTTGTCATCACCGCCTTTGTTTTTGCGTTTGTTGCTCTTAAACTTGTTGAACTTCTTAGAAGATTCACCTTCCACCATGTTAACAGAAGAATTCCCAACTTGATTCTTACCTTTCGGATTGTTGTAAAGTTCTTGAGTTTTCAAAGCCTCTTCAATCCGAAAATGACTTCTAAGTTGAAGTAAAGTTAATTCTTCCTTGTTGTGTTTCAACATGTGTTTAAACTCTTTCCATGATGGAGGCAGTTTGTCAATAATCATTGCAACCGAAATGGCTTCATCCATTTTTAGATTATGTTGAACAAACTGTCCCAAAATCCTCAACAATTCATGAAATTGTTCCATAACAGGCCTGGTATCAACCATCTTGTAATTCATGAAATTACCAACCAGAAACTTCTTACTAGAAGCATCTTCTGCCATGTACTTGGATTCCAGTGAATCCCATAGTTCTTTTGCGGATTCGATATTTTGGTAAACATCAAATAGAGAATCAGACATACCATTCAAGATGTGTCCACGGCATATGTAATTGTCGTTATCCCATTTTGATCTCTTCCTAGTAACCTCCAGTGTTTCTTGTTCATCAAATTCAGGCCTGGGAGTACTCAGAACGTACACCACTTTCAGGGTTGTGAGAAGAAAGTGCATCTTCTTCTGCCATCTACGAAAATTCTGCCCTTCAAACTTCGCCAAATTGTCAAACTTGCTTGTCATATCTTTCATAGATTCTCCGTTCGTCATCTTCACAGAATACTTTGATCTTTGTTGTAAATCAGGGTTTCGATTTCAGATTTCTGAGAGTCGTGTAATCACTTTCAGATCAAAGTATTTCGATGGTACAATCGAAATCTTCAATCGGATAAAACTCAGAAAATATAGAACAGAGAATATGTTTTTTTGTATGAATTAATTAAATGTACCAATGAATTAAATAACCAAAAAAGGGGTAGGGTTTATAACTGCCGAATGGCAGTTCCATCTCCAACTGCCAATGCAGCTTCATAACTGCAAAAAAATGCTCAAAAACCGGGCTTTTATTTTGGGTCAAAACCGGGCTCGACCCCAGCCAGGGGCTCTGCCCCTTGGACCCCGCCAGGGGTTGCCACCCCTTGGACACTGCTATCGGGGGCGCTGCCCCCGAACCCCCGTCATAATCAAGATAAGTTCAAACAAGTGTGCACTCCACACTTTCCCAAACTTGTTCGATATTTATCAAGATTATTTTGGTTAACAAATTAATCCCATTACACTTATATTATATTGGTGACACAAATCACCAACATAAAACATAGTAATCCTACCCGATAGGTAAAACCTTTTACCTTTTTAGACCATATGATGTCACTAGAGGCAACGCCATGCCAAGTACGAGAGACCAAAAGAGATAGTGCTACGCTGCGTGCGTCAAGATGACCGAGTATCATCAACATAATATCCCAACCAAACAAGACTAATGGATCCTGTTACTTCTCAAATTTCTTGCTCCTTTTACTCTTCCTTTTAATAATACTCCTTTCTGCTATTGAATCTTTAATTAATGTTAAAATATTATAAGTAGAAGTGACTAGAAATTGTTAGAGAATTAGTTTGTCAAAAAAATCAAGAATTACTAGAATGATCTAGTAGACATATTGAGCCTATAAATAGGCTAGTGGTCTTGCAAAATGTACACAACAAAACACAAAACAAATTGAAATAATAGAACTCAACTTTCCAAAAACTCTTCTCCATTCTAATTTAAAAACACCCTCAACATTATAAACATATTAAAACTAATCAACTAATCTAAATAAAAAAATACAATTCTAACAAGTGGTATCAAGAGCCGTGTTGGGTATTTGATCGAGTACACCATGTCTACTGTTGGTGCGTACAATATTCATGTCCCCATCTTTGATGGCGACAACTATGATTTTTGGAGTATCCGAATGAAGACATATTTCCAAGCACAAAGTTTGTGGGATATTGTCAAAGTCGGGTTCACAACTCCAAAAGACGTCGGAACTCTGTCTGCGGAAGAACAGGAAAAATACAACAAAAATGTTGTAATAAATGCTGCTACTCTTGGCTACATTCAACAAGCCTTGACACCGTCTATCTTTCCACGAATTATGGGAGCTATGACAGCCAAAGAGGCGTGGAAGATTCTTTAAGAAGAATTTCAAAGAAATGTCAAGGTGAGATCCATCAAACTACTAACTCTAAGAAGAGATTTTGAAAATTTAAATATGAAAGAGACCGAGACCGTTAAAGACTACTATTCTAGAATAAAAGAAATAGTAAGACAAATGAGAGCCTATGGAGATAATATAACTGATAAAAGGATCGTAGAAAAAATACTTATCAGTATGACTGAAAAATACGATCATGTCATTACTGCTATTGAAGAGTCAAAAGACATTGAGACACTGTCAGTAACAGAATTAGTTGGCTCTCTTGAATCATATGAGGCTAGACTGAGTCGGCGTAGTGAAAACTCACTCGAAAGTGCCTTTCAGTCTAAACTCAAATTAAGGTCTCAAAAATCTAAAAATGAGGGGAAAGGAAATTTGCAAGAAAATTCGAGAGGAGGAGATAAACCCAGAACCGGGTTCGATCAAAGAAGAAAAATCTACCCTCCATGTGGTATCTGCAAAAAGACAAACCACTTGGAGAAAGATTGTTTCCACAAAGCGAAGCCACAATGCAATAACTGCAAAAGATTTGGGCGCCTAGAAAAAGATTGCCGTTTAAAATAAAATCATCGAGCTAACTTCACGGAAGAAAGTGAAGATATACCGGAGAACAAAAATCAGCTATTCTATGCTTGTCATGTCGCAAATAAAGAGAGGGACGATACTTGGTTAATCGACAGTGGGTGAAGCAACCACATGACTGGAGCTGAAAATTTATTTGATAGTATCAACACCTCCGTAAAGTCCCGCGTCAAGTTAGGGAATGGAGCACTCGTGGATACTAAACGAAAAGGTACTATAACAGTCCAAACTAATAACTGCACTCGATCTGTTAATGACGTTCTTCTAGTACCAAGCTTAGCAAGTAACTTGCTAAGTGTTGGCCAAATGATGGAGCATGGTTACTCTTTACTGTTCGAAGATAAATCATGTGCTATTCGTGACAAGAAAAACAATTATAAATTAATAGCGGAAGTGCCAACGGAGAACCACAACTTTCTGCTTCGTTGGCAGTATATCGGAGACACAACCATGAAAGTTCAAGTTGAAGAATCATGGCTATGGCATCGAAGATTTGGCCACTTTAACTTTCATGCACTAAAAATCCTTCAACAGAAGAATATGATGAGAGACTTGCCTAACATAGAAGAAGAAAGCTGTATGATGGGCAAGGAACATCGAAAACCTTTCCCTCGTGACAAAGCGTGGAGAGCGAAAGGTATAGTAGAGTTGGTGCACACTGACGTATGTGGACCAATGAGGACCCCATCTCTTAATCAAAACATGTACTTTATTCTCTTTATCGATGATTATTCTAGAATGATGTGGGTTTATTTCATGCGTGAAAAATCAGAAGTCTTCACGATATTCAAGAAATTCAAGAATTACGTACAAAAGACTAGTGGCCATTATATAAAAACACTTAGGAGTGATATAGGAAAAGAATACAACTCTACACAATTCAATATTTTTTTGCGAAGATGAAGTTGTTAAACGCCAACTAACTGTTGGTTACGCTCCTGAGCAAAATGGCGTCTCTGATCGCAAAAATAGAACTGTAATGGAAAGGGCCAAAACAATGATACATGAAAAAGACCTTCCAAACAGTTTCTAGGCTGAAGCTGTATACACAACTGTATACACAACTGGGCTGAGGCATGGAGCGAAAGGAAATCGTTGGCAAAACATTTACGAGTATTTGGATCTATCTGCTACATTCATATCCAAAGAAGAAATGTCACAAACTCCAAGAAAAATCAGAAAAAGAAATATTCTTGGGCTATAGCACACAGTCTAAAGGCTACCGAGTCTATGAAATGCCCCGTTCATATCGATTATAAATGATTCATAATAGTTGATTACATCGCGAGGTACTTAACCTCTATATGATACATTTTACAAACATTGCATTCGTTTTTAAAAGACAACCTTTCATTTTATCGACAGTTGACGGCATGCATACCATTTCATAATATATCCAACTATAATTGATTTAATAATAATCTTGATGAACTCAACGACTCGAATGCAATGTATTTTGAAATATGTCATGAGTGACTCCAAGTAATATCTCTAAAATGAGAAAATGCACAGCGAAAGATTTCTTTCATACCTGAGAATAAACATGCTTTACAGTGTCAACCAAAAGGTTGGTGAGTTCATTAGTTTATCGTAATTATTCATTTCAATCATTTTAATAGACCACAAGATTTTCATTTCCAATAAACATCCCATACATAGAGATAAAAAACATTCATATGGATTGAACACCTGGTAACCGACATTCACAAGATGCATATAGAATATCCCCATCATTCCGGGACTCCCTTCGGACATGATATAAATTTCGAAATACTAAAGCATCCGGTACTTTGGATGGGGTTTGTTGGGCCCGATAGATCTATCTTTGGGATTCGCGTCAATTAGTGTGTCTGTTCCCTAATTCTTAGATTACCAGACTAAAAGGGGCATATTCGATTTCGATCATTCAACCATAGAATGTAGTTTCGATTACTTGTGTCTATTTCATAAAATATTTATAAAAGCAGTGCATGTATTCTCAGTCCCAAAAATATATATTGCAAAAGCATTTAAAAAGGGAGCAAATGAAACTCACTATATGATATCTTGTAGTAAAAATATGCATACGACGGAACTGAACAATGCAAGGTTGGCCTCGGATTCACGAACCTATATCAAGTATATATATATATTAACACATTTAATTAACATGTAATAATAATCAAACTAGTTTATGTATATTACGTATTTAATTTAGTAATATATTTGTTATTTCAAAGGTTATATATATATATATATATATATATATATATATATATATATATATATATATATATATATATATATATATATATATTGTATTTTTAATATTTATACATATATATCTATATAATTAGTATTATATTATTAAATCAAAAATTTGTTATATGTAAATATTTATGTAAACAATGTTATTAGGTTTAGTATATAAAGTATATGTAATATTAATATAGTTATAGTATATGTAATAAGTATATTTTTATATACAAAATTTTTATTTGTCAAAATGATAGTTTTAAAAAATTACATTTTAACAATAATAATAAAAATAATAATAATAATAATAATAACAACTTTATTAATAATGATAATACTAAAATGATATTGTTAGTAATGATACTTATGTTAATAATAATAATAATAATACTAATGTTAATAAAAATGATACTAATACTAATGTTAATGAAAATAATAATAATTTGTATTGTTTTCAAAATAATAATAATAATAATAATAATAATAATAATAATAATAATAATAATAATAATAATAATAATAATAATAATAATAATAATAATAATAATCGTAATCATAATAATAATGATCATAATACCTTTGTTAATAATAATAATATTTATAATATTTCTAATACTTGATGATAATACTTAGTAATAACCATAATGATAATACTATTTAATTGTATTTACGATGGTAACAATAATAATTAATTTACCCTAATAACCATGATTAATAATAATAATAATAATAATAATAATAATAATAATAATAATAATAATAATAATAATAATAATAATAATAATAATAATAAGTAAACGACTTCAAAGAAGTAGTCCTTAAAAAAATGCCCAAGTCCGGGTTAGAACCCGCGATGTAGCGACCCGACAAAATCATCATTGACGGCGCTGTTAACTTAGGTCCCGTTGCGTGGTCATAGTCCCTAAATAAGACACGTTTGACCAAAATTATATCGCATTCATTTGAAACGTACACGACTGCAAAGTTTAGTTTACCAAACGGATCGACAACAAGTTTAAGTTTACAAAAGTAGTAATGTATAAATGAATATAACTTGCGACATAATTAGTTGAAAATCACGGTTGCTATAAATAGCGTAAGTATATAAACATTTGTTTGAATCCAAAGGTGCTATCACTAGCGTATGCATGTATGCTTGACTCCAAGCAAGAAATCAAAGTGTATGCTGATGGAATTCAACATTTCAACAAGTTCTTAATGTTAACTTATTCATGAAACCAATTCATTAAGAGTTACAACAAGAGGAAGCAAAATATTAAGAAAGCATGTTAATATGTTAAACCACTTTAGATGAATTCCATATAGTTATCAAGTCATGAAATAATGCTTACATATAACAAAGAAGGAAGAAGATTATACCTCCTCTATGATGAGTTATGAGCTGAATTTGGACAGCAAAATGATGATGAAAATGATGGAAGAAAGCTACCAACTTGAACCCTCAAGTGTGCAATACCCTAATCCTTTAATGCACCAACACCACCCTTTAAGTTAGTTAAGATTTAAACACTTAACTAGCTAATTAAGCAAGCTTAAAACCCTTTTAATTGCACCCAAAATTCTGATCAGCAGCAACTAGAAAGAAGATGATGAATGGAGCCTCAAAACTATGAAACCTCAAGTGTTTATACCCCAAACTTATAACCAACACTTATTGCTTTGGTTAGGATTTAATAACACTTGAATTTCTCACTTGCAAAACCACTTGAACCCCTTTTTGTTCAGCTCAAAATTCGGCCAGATTCATGCAGCAGAAAGTTTGAAAGAGTTTTCTAACTTGTAAGTGCAAAATAAGAGTCAAAACTTGGTTTTAAGTGTTAAGCATGCACTTGGGAATATTTGTATCAAAAGTAACAAGAATAAACTAGCATGGGACTTGTCTTGGAGTCCCAAAATCTGCCCATCCATGCCATTATTTTATAACAAGAATGTTTATAAAAAAACTTGATGTTTTATATATAAAACTTGTTATAAAATATATGCATTGTCTAGTTACTTATATACTTTATAAACTTTTTATAAAATATAACACAATATAATTATTTAAACCTATAAACAATTATATATAATTATCCAAATAATTTATCTCAAGTGATAATATTTTAGAAAACCGATTTTCAAAAATTCAAGTGTCGCGTATTTACTTAACGATCCAATCGCTAAGATTAAATACATTTAAAGTGTTGGTAAGCTTGTTATTGGGTATGACCCGACTTGGATCATAATATATTAGCCACATTAATTAAATATGTCTCTCGGGCATACGAAAATCCTTCAATCTCCCACTTGCACGAGAAACATAAGAAATTAATGCAAGTGAGGGATACCACCTAACGACCGTCCATCACCCCCAATATGTTATGACTTTGTGCCATTCAATAACATCATCCCTTTCGAGTTTCCCATCTCGAATATGAATAAATGAATCTTTCATTATTTCCTTTCGTCCTAGATGTCATGCTAAATCCAAGAGACACAGAATGATCACTCTCTTCTAGATTTAACTTTATCAGGCCTTAGACATCTGACTCTCAACGAATAAGAGGGATAAATTCCATCTTGATCACATACGTCCTAGATATATATACTTTGCATTACACCTGAGCTCTTCCTTATGAACTACCATATTTCAGAATAGCGAAGGAAAGAATCAAGGCACAATACTTGGTAAATATCTGAACCCAATATGTATCTCAGGTCAGAGGATACAATGATATTCACCTTTACTCAAGATTACATGTGATCAACCACAAAGGCTCCATTTAGTAAATCTTGAGGGCGGGTCTTCCAATATTTGTATCCCACAAATATCTATGAACCTTGGTTGCAACCTTGCCCCACATTCATCCCGTGAATGTATACCAGTCCAAGTTCATAATAGTCTAAACCTCACACTTGCTCCCACAAATGTGATCGACTACGGAATTTAGAATAATAGCTTATTCATGGATAAAATATGCAAAATAGGAACCTGACTCAAGATTAATAAATTAACACCATAATTATATTAATGAGTTTGAACAATTTCGTTCTGTTACAATACTTAAAACAGATCATGACCAATCACTAGAATATCGAAGCCCTAAAGCACAAACATGTCCTGCATGTTTTGATCCATGTAAGAGCTTCCTGAGTGGATCCGCTATGCTAAGATCTGTGTGAACTTTGCGAATACATATCTTTCCCTTTTCAACGTCATCCCTTATGTAGTTGAATCTCCGCTCAATGTGACGGGTCTTTTGGTGAGCACGAGGTTCTTTGATTTGAGCAATCGCACCCTCGTTATCACAAAAGATCTCAAGAGGGTCCTGAATGGAAGGGACTACTCCTAAGTCGTCGATGAATTTCTTCATCCATGCAGCTTCCTGAGCTGCCAATGATGCGGCGATGTACTCCGACTCTGTAGTGGATAAAGCAACAACATCCTGTTTTGAACTCTTCCAAGAGACCGCACCTCCATTTAACGTGAAGACATAATATGATTGTGATCGAGAATCATCTCGATCAGTTTGGAAACTTGCATCTACGTAACCTTTTACAGCAAGTTCCTCCTCACCAGACCCGTATATAAGAGACATATCCTTAGTCCTCCTAAGGTATTTCAATATACTTTTGACTGCAATCCAATGACTATTTCCTGGGTTATTCTGGTATCTACTTGTCAGGCTAAGAGCGCATGACACATCCGGTCTAGTGCATATCATTGCATACATGATTGACCCAATAGCAGACGCATATGGGACTTTCTTCATTCTCTCCTGTTCATCTTTCGTGGTGGGGCACTGAGATGAACTGAGAAGTGTTCCCTTTTGAATAGGTACCAAACCTTTCTTAGAGTTCTCCATCTTGAACCTTTTCAAGATCTTTTCAATGTATGCACTTTGATTCAAACCTATCAGCTTCTTGGATCTATCCCTGTAGATCCCAATCCCCAAAACGTATTGTGCTTCTCCAAGATCCTTAATGGAGAAGCATTTACTTAACCAAGTTTTAACTCCTTGCATTGCCGGAACATCATTTCCAAATAGTAATATATCATCCACATATAATACAAGGAACATGATAGTGCTCCCACTAGCTTTCTTGTATACACAAGCTTCATCACCATTTTTAATGAAGCCAAATTTCTTAGCCTCCTCATTAAAACGATGATTCCACATTCTAGATGCTTGTTTCAATCCGTAGATTGACTTCTTTAACTTGCATACCTTCTTAGGATATTTCGGATCAACAAAACCTTCAGGCTGAACCATGTAGACATCTTCCTCAAGATGTCCGTTTAGGAAAGCGGTCTTGACATCCATTTGCCATATTTCATAATCATAATGAGCAGCAATGGCAAGTAATAGACCTAATAGACTTTAGCATTGCCACAGGCGAAAAAGTTTCATCATAGTCAACCCCTTGAGTTTGAGTGAAACCTTTTGCTACAAGTCTAGCTTTATATGTATCCAAGTTTCCATGTATGTCGGTTTTCATCTTGAAAAGCCATTTACAATCAACTAGCCTTGAGCCAGTAGGTTGTTCAACAAGTTCCCAAACTTGGTTGTCATACATGGATTGCATCTCAGCGTTCATGGCTTCCTGCCATTTATCCTTATCAATCCTTGATAAAGCATCTTGGTAGTTTGTTGGTTCATCCAAATCAACCACATAGCAACCATCCATGAGAAACCCATATCTCTCAGGAGGATTACTAATCCTACCAGATCTGTGAACGTCTTGTGTATTTTGATCATCCATTTGATCACTCTCAACATTTTCATGTTGAGTGCTAGTGTCAACCAATTGTGTATCATCTACTTGATCTTAAACCTCTTCAAGATCTATCTTCCTTTCACTATTTCCTTCCATTAGGAACTTAGTTTCAAGGAATTCAGCCTTTCGAGCAACAAATACATTTTGCTCGGATGGATCATAGAAATAATATCCCATATCATCCTTGGGATATCCTATGAAGATGCACTTCGTGGATCGAGCATTCAACTTATTAGGGACGTAACGCTTAGGATAAGCTTCACATCCCCATACCTTTAAGAATGATAGAGATGGAGGTTTTCCAAACCACATCTCATGAGGAGTTCGTTCCACTTTCTTGGTTGGGGCCATATTTAAAATACGAGCCGCGGAGCATAGACAATAACCCCAAAATGACAGAGGTAACGAGCTTCTAGCCATCATTGATCGAACCATATCCATTAGGGTTCGGTTCCTCCTTTCGGATACACCATTAAGCTGTGGTGTCCCGGGTGGAGTAAGTTACGAGACAATCCCACAACTTCTAAGATGATCTTGGAAGGCATCGCTTAGGTATTCACCTCCTCTATCGGTACGGAGTACCTTGATTGTCTTATTGAGTTGATTTTGTACTTCGTTTTGATACTCTTTGAATGCTTCAAAAGTTTCGTCCTTATGTCTTAACAAGTAGACATATCCGAAACGACTGAAGTCATCAATGAAAGTAACGAAGTATCTTTCACCATTCCTAGTTGTGGGCTTAAAGGGTCCACATACATCCGAATGTATTAATCCCAATAAGTTCTTAGCCCTTTCGTAGGTCCCTTTGAAAGGTGCTTTAGTCATTTTGCCTTGTAAACAAGATTCACATACATCAAACGAGTCTAGTTCATTTGATTTCAAAAGGCCATTCTTTTGAAGTGTATGCATTCGATTCTTGTTTATGTGACCAAGGCAACAATGCCATAAGTAGGAATCACTCAAATCCCTTTTGAGTTTCTTGGTACTAGTATGGTATATTGAGCTACTAGATGATGTGTCATCATGAATCAATTCATAAATTCCATTTGAAGGTGAGGCCTTAAAATAGAATACATTATCTAAATAAACGTGGATATCATCATTAACAAAATTAAGATAAAAACCACATTGTTTTAAACGGGAAACTGAAATAATGTTTCGACATAAATCCGGTGCATACAAAACATTGTTCAAAATAAGTTCCAAACCACTTGGAAGCTTTAATACAAAGTCTCCTTGAGCCTTCACTTGCACTTTGGCTCCATTACCCATAAAGAGACTTGATGTTCCCGTTTGCTTGCTACTTCTTTTGAACCCCTGCAAAGAATTGCAAATGTGAGTTCCACATCCAGTGTCTAATACCCATGTATTAGAAGAAGTAATACTAAGCTCTATATATACCATATATATATTACTTGAGGTTTGCCCCGCATCCCTCTTTTCCTTCAACTCCTTAAGGTAGACCGGGCAGTTGCGTTTCCAGTGACCCATTTCACTGCAACCGAAGCACGGGTCTTCCTTGGGGTTTGCTTGTCCGACAACCTTTTGCTTCTTGTTCTTGTTTTTGGTTGGGGTAACCATCCTCCCCTTTCCCTTGCCTTGATGTGCGGGTCCTTTCCTCTTAGTATCCTTTGGCTTAGAGGTGTTGTTACCTTTGGACCCACCATCATTGATCATTAGCACGGGTGAAGCCCTCTTACCCATGCTAGTTTCCGCCGTCCTAAGCATGCCATGAAGTTCGCCAATGGTCTTATCCATCCCATTCATATTGTAATTAATTACAAATTGGTCAAATCTCTTTGACAAGGAGTTTAGGATAAGATCCGTGGCTAGCTCATTGGATATGTTGAGATTAAGACGGTTTGCGCGATCAATGAGGCTTTTCATCTTAAGGACATAAGATGAAATGGATTGGGAGTCGTCCATACGACATGCATGAAGCGCTCGAACGATCTCGAAGCGCTCGACACGTGCTTGTTGAAGGAACATCTCCTTCAATTGCGTGATCATTTCGTATGCAGTATGATGCTCGAAATCCTTTTGGAGTTCGGGTATCATAGTCCCAAGCATTAGGCAAGCGACTTGCACCGAATCGGTGCAATACTTATCCCAATAAGCCATGCCTTCCGTATCATCCTCGTCGGGTTGATCGGGAATGGGGTCCTCCAACACATACGCCTTATCCTCGAGTTTGAGGACAATCCTAAGATTGTGGAACCAATCCATAAAGTTCGTATGGTTGAGTTTGTCTTTCTCGAGGAGAGACCTTAATGATAGGTTGTGTAAGTTAATTAGGGCATTTTGCGTGTTGTTGATGTTATTAGCGGCCATCTACAATATTTAACAAAGTTCATTTAAGTATTGATTTTAAATTTAATAAACAATACCCTTTTATATTTTAATTGACATATAAAATATTAGAATCCAACGGTAAATCAAATTTCCGTTAGGTGACCTTTATCCCGTTATTTGATTTAGCTAGGTAGTCATAATGACAATTGCAATCCTTTTGCAACTTCTAAATTATGGGATCATGCAATCCTTTTGCATGGCATATTTATCCCATCAACGCCTATTTGTTCCTCATGCTTCGGTGACCCTAAGTTCATGATTCCCAAATCAAGTCGTCCTACTTGTGTAAACGTGTAAACTTAACATACAAGTGGTTAGGTGACCTTTATCCCACAAGCATGCGAAATTCACCTCAACCATATTAGTTTGTTCATGACGGTTAGGTGACCTTTATCCCATCATGAGTTCCCTAATATGTCTAAGTGTCACACAAAAGGGTGGCGTTTAACTTGTTTACCTTGTTAATAGAAGGGGTTTTAAGTTTCCATTAATTCTAGTTTAAGAAAACTTTTATGCCATACACCAACATGCATTTAGTGTATGGTTCATTTGAAATCCATTTTCCAGTCATGTAATTTTAGCCAATTACTTGATATCAATCATTTTATACATATGATCATTATCATGTTCTTAATAACCGTTTATTAATATCCTTTTTACCATTTCAATTTATCCGATTAAATTGTGTTTTGGTAAATATCATGTTGTTAATAATTTAACCAATTAAATTTTAGTTTTGCTTGTTGTTAACTTGTGTGATAACTTGTTGTAGTAACATGCACAATCCACAATCATACAAGAAATTAAAACAACCACGCATGCAAAACAAATGTTCACAATCAAGCCTTTTGGTAGACATTTTGTTTAGCCGAAAACAAAATGCCACCGGTCAATGGGTAAAACACAAAGTAAGAGGTTTTAACCTCCCACTTATCCTTGCATCCACATGCTTCTTGTGTTCTTCCTTGTGATCTTCATGCATCTTCATCTTGTTACAAAATATATCCTAATACATTTTGTCTAGAAAATGAAAACACATCCTAATCTATTTTACATGCCAAATATAAAATAAATTACATAACCAAAATTAATATTACATACCAAATGAATAATTAACTTTACAAACCAAATTGAATGAATATTACAACCATTCAACCAAACAAATATCCATTCAAACACACATGCATACATCATAAGGTCAAGGCATTGATTGTGAACTACAATATACAACAAATATGACCAATTTGCAAGTTCCAAACCCACTTTTGGAACCCTTAAAATTCGGCCAAAATCATGAACCCACCCAAACCCCAATATTTTTACATTCTACTTTCATGCATGTACATAGAATGCAAAGTTGGTGGGTTTTAAAGACCATATATAAGAAGCATATTTCATAGACTTCGGCTCTAGATACCATTGATGGAATTCAACATTTCAACAAGTTCTTAATGTTAACTTATTCATGAAACCAATTCATTAAGAGTTACAACAAGCGGAAGCAAAATATTAAGAAAGCATGTTAATATGTTAAACCACTTTAGATGAATTCCATATAGTTATCAAGTCATGAAATAATGCTTACATATAACAAAGAAGGAAGAAGATTATACCTCCTCTATGATGAGTTATGAGCTGAATTTGGACAGCAAAATGATGATGAAAATGATGGAAGAAAGCTACCAACTTGAACCCTCAAGTGTGCAATACCCCAATCCTTTGATGCACCAACACCACCCTTTAAGTTAGTTAAGATTTAAACACTTAACTAGCTAATTAAGAAAGCTTAAAACCCTTTTATTTGCACCCAAAATTCTGATCAGCAGCAACTAGAAAGAAGATGATGAATGGAGCCTCAAAACTATGAAACCTCAAGTGTTTATACCCCAAACTTATAACCAACACTTATTGCTTTGGTTAGGATTTAATAACACTTGAATTTCTCACTTGCAAAACCACTTGAACCCCTTTTTGTTCAGCTCAAAATTCGGCCAGATTCATGCAGTAGAAAGTTTGAAAGAGTTTTCTAACTTGTAAGTGCAAAATAAGAGTCAAAACTTGGTTTTAAGTGTTAAGCATGCACTTGGGAATATTTGTATCAAAAGTAACAAGAATAAACTAGCATGGGACTTGTCTTGGAGTCCCAAAATCTGCCCATCCATGCCATTATTTTATAACAAGAATGTTTATAAAAAAAACTTGATGTTTTATATATAAAACTTGTTATAAAATATATGCATTGTCTAGTTACTTATATACTTTATAAACTTTTTATAAAATATAACACAATATAATTATTTAAACCTATAAACAATTATATATAATTATCCAAATAATTTATGTCAAGTGATAATATTTTAGAAAACCGATTTTCAAAAATTCAAGTGTCGCGTATTTACTTAACGATCCAATCGCTAAGATTAAATACATTTAAAGTGTTGGTAAGCTTGTTATTGGGTATGACCCGACTTGGATCATAATATATTAGCCACATTAATTAAATATGTCTCTCGGGCATACGAAAATCCTTCATATTCATGTATGCTTGACCCCAAGCAAGTATGAGTGTACGCGGGAGCATGTATCAAATAGCCATTCATGAACCTGAGAAACATATAGAAAACTGTCGACCAAAAACGTTGGTAAAATAGTAGGTGTTTGTAATCGTTGTTTTTGAACCACAAGATTTTGTATAGTTGATTATCCAAATCGTTTGCATTCCAAAAGTATGTTCGCGAGCACCCAATTATCAAGACTTAACTGTTTTGCACCCTGTTGCGTAGTGTTAGAACATACACTAAACCCGAAAATATATTTCATCCGCTAACGGTAGCGAACCGTCCGAATGAGGCTCGTCAAGCCCATGTGATCACATAATATAAGTTCTCGCTTACACCCTGCAAGTGTAACTAATGATAATATAATTGAGGCTTTTTGTTCTAACTTGCTGTGGAATGTTTGTTTCTGTACTTGTGTTTAAAGTATAAAAGTATGTAGTATAAAACTGTATATGTTTCTCATCCCATGATTTAAAAGTATAAAAGTTGTTGAAAGATGGGACTATGATCTCACCTCGAATGCACGAGTATAAATGTACTTCACAAAGAAAACGTGTACATGAAAGTTGCTTAGTCTTGACCTAAACAAGTAAGTTGTATCAATTAACCCGGTTACGACACATGGTCGGTCGAAATGTGTTCAATTAGTTCTATGTCTCGTTACAACTCGATTAATATAGCATGTGAATCAAGTTGTCAAGTTTCATGCGAGAATCAAGTATAGAAGCATGTTAGAACGATTGCATAAGCATTTTGGTTAAGTTTGACTAAAAGTCAAACTTTGGTCAAGTCAAGTCAACAAAAAAGTCAACACATTTGGGTCGGGTCTTGAACAATTTTTCTAAGTTATATAATCATATATGAACATGTTAGAACAAGTTACATGTTAATCGGAGGTGCGTATCATAGTTAGAATTTAACGGAAAATGGCAATATTGGACAGTCCCTGATAGATCATCTGGACGGCGTCCAGAATGTCTGGACAGAGTCCAGCTGTGAAGGGTGGGATGGCGTCCAAGGGGTGGGACGGCATCCAAATGAGTTACAGATTGCTATTGCTTAAAATGTGACAAGTCTCGAACCAAAACACAATCAAACACAAATTATGAACCGCAAACACTAAAAATGCGTATCTTATATCGTTGGAAAGGTATTTTGACAAGGAAAACAACTAAGAACATATCTTTAACTAAAACTAGCGTTTACAACAATTAAATCCGCATCGCAAGATCATTGAATGTTCATTATCAAATGTTCAAAGTTCATTAACGCATAAGATGATTCGGGAATCCAATTTACACATATGATATGCCGTTTCGTAGGTAATTTCGTATACAATACAACTAAACACTTACAAATAACATTACGAAGCATTTAATGTATCAAAAGTTCGTTTTAAAATCTATCAAACCCTAGTCAAGAATCACAAAATCATTAATCATGTTAATGTAAGGTTTTCATGTCATCCAACGTACCAAATCGAAGCATGTGAAGCTAGTAACACAATTAACACATGAACTTTAACATCTAACAACATTTAATCAACTAAAATCAAAGATTAAACTAACCCATTTTTTATATTCAAGCTAGTTACTTAAAATAACAAGATCGAGCATACAAATTACATACACGACATCACAATGAGCCATAGACACTAATTAACACCATTTCAAGTCTATAAAATGAATTTGAGAAATCTAGAGTTTTTAGAACGTTACCCAAACAAGTTGAATTTGGTATCAAGTTGTAGAGGATGAAGAGAGGATTCCAAATATGCAATCGGATTTGTTGTAAGCTTCCTAGATGTGAAATAGATGATGAATCTTTGATGTTGGGGTTTGAGAGAAAAGTTGGAAGTAAAAGAGATGCGGTGATGAATGAATGAATGAGTGGTGGTAGTGGGTGACTAGTTAACCAAATTTAGCCAAGTGATAAGATTAGTCCCTCAAGTTTGGAGTCGAGTGCGAGAGTTAACCGAACGAATATTTTAAAAACGCTAGAGTAACCGAGAGATGTTAAAATTAAATAATGGAAATATTAAGAACGTTAGTTAACGAAAGATATGAATTTAGATAACGAAAGATATTATCTAAAAAAAAAAGACGGGCGTTAAAATGAATTAACGAAAAAATGCGGGATGTTACACGCGACGTCCCGCTAACCCGAAAACAACCTAAACCATTCTTCCATCATCATTTTACTTCGTGTTCTATCATTTTTATCCTAAAATCACAATTCTTAATCATCACGATCATAATCGTGATCATCATAAAAAGCATATCATCGTTATATTGAAACATCACCATCATAATTTTTAATATCATCATCTTAACATCATAATTCGATCATCATCATAACCGAAATCAAGATTATCATCATCCTTAACCACGGCCTTGTTCATTAACTTTATGAATCATCATCACTTATCATAATCATTTACCTCCATCATCAAATACATAAACATCTTCATTCCATAATTAATACCATCATCATCATCAACATACATGATGCATCATATTCTCATAAACATCATCTTCATCATAATATCCATCTTCGACTTATTATTATCTCATCACTATATCGTGATCATAATCATCTTCACTTATCATCATCTATCCTCCTTCCATCATTATAACTACACCATTCATACATCATTAAATCTCATTCATCATCGTAATCTTAATTATTTTTCAAATTCATGATCGAGCATCCTTAATCACCACAACATTCAATCTCGGTCCTAATTATATGTTATTGTACGTCACCAGTACGGCTGCACACAACATCCATTTATCTTGAGTTGACAGATAGGAAAAATAACAACCTCAGCCCAATTTACATCGGCCCACAGCTAAATAAATCTCGGCCCAATAGATTAATCACATTGGAGACCAATTAGCCTATTTAGAGTACTAGTTTATATGTATCTGTTAGTGTACATCCGATATTTTTTTTAAAAATCATATTGCTCGACAAAATACTTTACAGCTCATCCTCTTTACTACCTTTCGGTTTCATTATAATAATCGTGCTCACATGGAAACATCATTATCAATTTACCATTATTAACTAATCATTATCACCTTTATTTGTGTATCATTATCATTCGGTTGAAACTGAACAGGAGGATGCAATAATCATCTTGGGTTTCACTTAATCTTGTTCAAATGGAAATCTGAAATGAGTAGTAGTAAACGGGGTGGTGGTTGTTTGTTTAAAATAGAAAGCAGAAACAGTATATACGAAAAGTAAATTGGTAGTGGTAGGGTTGTAAGGCGAGGGTGGTTCAACGGTGGTGCTCACGGTGGTTATTGTCGTAGTTGATGGAAGAGGCCAGGGTGGTGGTTTATCTTGAAGATGATGGTATTATTGTGATGGAGAAACAAATATTAGATGTTAAATGAGATGTTAAATTGTTATGTTGACATGATAACATGGTATATAAATATATATTAACATCATATATATGTTAAAATACATTTACAATGATAATCGTTACATATATAAATTGTTTCTAAACTCTTAAGTTAGTAGTCTTGTTTTACATATGTAGTTTGCTGTTAACACCCTTAATGATATATTTAACTATCATTTTATCATGTTAAACATAGTGTATCAATATCTTAATATGATTCATATGTATTTAGTAAGATGTTGTTATAACGATAATCGTTATATATATCGTTTTAAGTTTCTTAATTCAATAATCTCATTTTTATGTATATCACTCATTGTTAATATACTTAGTGAGATACTTACTTATCATGATCTCATGTTACTCACATATATATATATATATATATATATATATATATATATATATCCATATATATACCATTATGTAGTTTTTATAAGTTTTTAACGTTCGTGAATCGCCGGTCAACTTGGGTGGTCAATTGTCTATATGAAACTCATATCAAATAATCAAGTCTTAACAAGTTTGATTGCTTAACATGTTAGAAACATTTAATCATGCAAATATAATTTTCATTTAATATATAAAATCATGGAAAAGTTCGGGTCACTGCAAGAGAGAGAGGATGAGAGAGAGTAATGGTAGTGTATTGGTGGTTCGTGGTGATTGAGGGTGGTTTCCGTTTGTTGACAAGTGGTGGAAAGAGGCGGATTATAGTTGTAAGAGGCGTTGCCATGGTGGTGATGTGGCTCGATGGTGGAAGTGACTCATGGTGGCGACTATTATGATTATTCATGGTTGTTTGAAATTGAAAAGGGTGGTGAGTGTTTAGTTTGGTTGTGGTTCCCAAATAGAACGTAAACACAAGTTGAACTAACTTGTAGGTGGGTTTAGTGATGGAGGTTGACAAATGGTTCAAGAGAGAAAAAGGAGAGACCGAAGTAGCAAGTCAATGGGTTCGGTTGTGGTGTGGCTTCAAATAGGAAACGTAATCAGTAGTTAACAATTTTTGTACAGCGGATATGAAAGAGTGTTGCAGGTGGTCTTCAGTTTCGAACAATAACATAAATATAAAGGGTGGTGTTTCATATAAGCATATGTGTATAATATATATAGATTAGATTAGATAGAATGGATAGAATAGAATGGATGCATGTAGACAAAAATACTGAATTCAAAATATCAAATATCTCTCAAAAGATAGAATAGAATAATAATAATAATAATAATAATAATAATAATAATAATAATAATAATAATAATAATAATAATAATAATAATAATAATAATAATATAATAATAATTATAATATAATTTAAAATTAAAAACGTGTGAATTCTTAGCCGTCGTCTACTATTCCTTTCAGGGACCGAAATATCGTACTCCGTTGTTAAATCAGTGGCGGATAAAAGTGTTCAGAAAAATCCCATATCTTTAAATTAACTATGTTTATTTATTTTGGTCATTATGGTATAAAATTTTATCATTAACTGTTAAATAAAAAATACATTAATTATTCACCCCAACCCCACGTAAAATATAAAAAGTTTTAAAATTCAACAAATAGTTCCTAAATACATTTATAATAATCCTACAATTTATATTACTCATTTTTAGATCACCGTTTATTTTAAAATTACATAAGTTTGAATTTAAATTGCTTAATATCAATCGAAACATCAAACGAGTATTACAATCATTTAATATTTATTTTTAATATCCTTTATTTATATATAGAGATATATTTTAAATAATAATTATTATAATATCCTATTTTTATTTTATTAATTTTTAATAACAACAACATATAATACTTCAAATTATATTTTGAATTATTATTTATATATACATACACACATATCTATTTACAATTAATTGTTCATGAATCGTCGAGAGCAGTCGAAAGTCAATTGAATATATGAACATCGTTTCAAAATTTTCTAGACTCAACATTACATACTTTGCTTATCGTATCAAAATCATATAAATATTAAGTTTAAATTTAGTCGGAAATTCCCGGGTCGTCACAGTACCTACCCGTTAAAGAAATTTCGTCTCAAAATTTGAGTGAGGTTGTCATGGCTGACAATAAAAATGTTTTTCTGACGAATAAGAGTTGATAAATAGAGTTTTATCATTATTGATGAATATAGATAAAACGATTCGCTTATGTGAAGCGTACGAGTGAAGCTATCACTAAATAGTGAAATGAGAAAGACAAGTTTCATCATAACTTTTGACTAGTCATGGTTGAATTCCGGAATTCAAGGGATTTCAAAGAAAATCTCCGTTATCTATATAAGATTTGATTCGTCGGTGAATAAGAAAATTAAGATCTATTTAATTAAATGCGGTCATCTGCCTCGATTGCTCTGTCGGATGTTTCCATTATAAAATTACCTCTTCCATTTTATTATTCTCACCATTCCTATACTTTCTTCCTTAATCCATACTTCTAATTATTGTAAAAAAGCTTAATCCAGTAATGATCCTTGTCCTTCTTCTGACAATCGCTTCTGTCTTCCTCCTTTTTCATCTACCACCGGAGGAATCTGTTAACTTCTATAATTACCTTGGAGTTATAGTGTTTTTCATTCTCCCGTGTATTTATGTTGCTATCTTCATTGATATACACGGTTTGTAATTTATGTGTTTGTGATCGGCTTTATACTTTCTTTTATATTTTGGAGCTCCATGCTCTGGGTTTCTCTTCCCGACTTTATGTCAAGCGAATGATGGTCCAGAATTTATAGGTATGAAGTTTTAAATGATCATAATATACTATGCAGAAAGGAAAGGTAATAGCACAATTTGATTTGTCAGATTTCCAGAATTCACGGAAAAGATAGAACTATCAAGAAAATATATTCTTGATATGCTTAGAGATTAAATAGAATAAAAGAGTTATGTAACATGGCACATGATGAGGGTGAGATCTGTGAACCATCATCATGTTCCATTAAAAATTTCAGCATGACTTACTATAATATAACCACGTTGGCCTGACGTCATTATATTATACTAACTCATGCTTCAATTCCCAACACTTCTCCAGAAATCATTCATAACTTAAACTCGAATTTTACAGAAAGATAGAAACTAAAACATTTTCTTTTATGATGTAATATGGATAGCACGAAGAGATAGCTAATTTCGGGCAAGAAGAGTTATGAAAATATCCTCAGAAATATCGAAGATATTTATGATAATATTTTCAGAATTTCTAAGATCAAAGGTTGATGAAAAAAGATTTTCCACAAGATTTAACATGGGTACGAAGCAAGATATTCTCTAAAGATTTCATCGGATACAGAGTTATCTACATTCTTTGAATATAGGGTTTGGTCCTTGTATTTGTCCTTGGTCTCCTTTAGGGTTAGCTCAATCCATTTTTCAGTACCAAATTTTCTATCGAGCGTCCCCAACCTTCCATTCTTTATTATCAAACTTTTGGCCGTTTAGACCATCTAAAATTTTGTTATTTCCTCTGCATTTAATGCTACCATATTTGAATCATTGGTTATCAATCCGAGGTGATTTCAAGATAATTGTGTTTTTAGATGATTAAACGCTGATGGTAATATGGTGGAATATAAAGGGTTCCCTGGTAACAATAAAGAGCACGCATATATATCAAAGTTATAATAAGGTTGTTTCGAACGAACAGTCGAAGTTGATTTGCTGGAGCTGTGACAAAATTGGCTACTTTGGAAAGGGATTGCAAAGTTATTTTCGGTAATAACAACGCCAAGGAATTATAAATTCATTTTAAACTTCTACTTAGGTTCCAAGAGTTTTCCAGGTGTATGATTATTGCTTAAATCCTTCTTCTCATAGATGAAGTGCGGTTGGTTCATCCTCTCGATTGAGGTGTTTTCAAGAATCATGAAAGGTTTGGACACAGATTGTAATCATCAAGATACAAATGAGGTTTAAGATGAAATCAAGTGGCAAACTTGAAGAAATTTTTTTTTTTTTTTTTTTTTTTAGTTTCATATGTTATAATCAATATTTTAATTCATTTTAATTGTCCAATGTTGGTAGTCCACAATTAGTAGTCCACGGTTAGTAATTCAATATTTCAAATATATATATATATATATATATATATATATATATATATATATATATATATATATATATATATATATATATATATATATATATATATATATATATATATATATATAATATTCGAATTAATTAATACGTATCATGACGCATTGTATACATGTCTCAGACTCGATCACAACTCAAAGTATATATATTATTGTAGAATCAACCTCAACCCTGTATAGCTAACTCGAGCATTAGCGCATATAGAGTGTCTATGGTTATTCTAAATAATATATATAGATGCGTCGATATGATATGTCAAAACCTTGTATACGTGTCCCGATATTTAAAATGCGTAAATAACAGTAATTAAATGACGATAAATAAAGTGCGTAAAATAAATAACAGAAATTAAATGACGATAAATAAAATTGCGAGAATTAAAATTGCGATAAATAAATGTAATAAGGAATTAACAGTTAGCTAGGAACAGTTAGCTAGGATTTTGTTAGCGTGGATTCTTAACAAAATTTCTCATAGTTAATTTATTTGTTTCTAACAAATTTTATTTTTGTCCAATGTTTTCTTCATTATGCCACTTGTTGAATTCCGATAGGTCAAAATCTGAATATGAAATTGAATGAAAATGGTTATTCTGTGGTGAACGGATTCGTATATCGGTGGATGTAAGTAGGAAAGTAAATGACCATTGAATCAGATTCGAAAAATGTACAGTGTAACTTATTAATGTGAAATCTAAATATTCCTCGGGTATTACCTACCCGTTAAAATATTTTCACCATTAACAGTTTTGTACGAAATAATTTTTAATTACAATCTTTATGAAAACATATATACATATATATTTCCTTCAGATGTAATCATGGATTTAATGAGTCAATATGATATTAAACTCATTTGATTTACCATTAGAGCAAGAATATATATAATCTCTAAAACATTAGAGATTACATAATCGCCATGTCGAACGAAGATAAATGATGTAGAACGATTCGTAGAACGTTGATTAAGCTCGAGGTACATAATGAGATGTTGAGGCGTGTGATGTTGAAGCTTGGGTTGTACTGTTGGTGGTACTGGTATTGATGTTGGTGGTTCTGTTGGTGCTGGTGATGTTGCTGAAGCTCGTACGTTTTGCACCATATTTTCCAAGGCTACAACTCGGGCGCGAAGTTCGTTGACTTATTACTCCGGAATGATTGTCGATAGGAACGAGCGAATGAACAGAATTTTGGATATCGTATAATCATTGCGTGATATCCTGTAAATGAGGGTGAATATGGTGTTTCGGATAGGTTCGTCGGTAAGTGCTTCAGGTTCTTCTCCAAGAGGTGAATTCGGTTAGTGGAAAGGATCGCCTTCTTCTCGTCTCCATTAATTAAGTTGACTACGAACCCATCCCCAATTCATCCAGAATTGGTGATGACTGGTTTGTTGATCCATTCCGGTTATACTGCTTTCGGAGCTTGAGTGAAACTCCATATCGGAATCTGAGGAACTTGAACTAATGGTGAGTTCCATTTCGTACGATTGAGTAAAGGATTTTTCGATGTGAAATGATTTTCAGATATTGGATGATATTCTAATTACATAGAATACCTATCTATAGTAAAGAAGATCCGGTAGATTACGAAGGAAATTAAGGAAACATGTCAACCAAAGTTTACAGTAACAGATACGCTAAGATACGAATTTATCTATACACTATCTATGCAATAGAGGCAGTAAGACGTGTCTAGACTTTAAGGATGATAAGCACGTAATTTTTGACACAAAATGATAAGCAAAACTTTTGACATGCAGACACGGTCGAAGTCCAGACCCACTAATGCATCTAAGCAACTATCAGTTAGACACACTAATGCAAGACCTGGTTCGCTAAGACCACCGCTCTGATACCAACTGAAATACCCCATTCATATCGATTATAAATGATTCATAATAGTTGATTACATCGCGAGGTACTTGACCTCTATATGATACATTTTACAAACATTGCATTCGTTTTGAAAAGACAACCTTTCATTTCATCGGCAGTTGACGGCATGCATACCATTTCATAATATATCCAACTATTATTGATTTAATAATAATCTTGATGAACTCAACGACTCGAATGCAACGTCTTTTGAAATATGTCATGAATGACTCCAAGTAATATCTCTAAAATGAGCAAATGCACAGCAGAAGATTTCTTTCATACCTGAGAATAAACATGCTTTACAGTGTCAACCAAAAGGTTGGTGAGTTCATTAGTTTATCGTAATCATTCATTTCCATCATTTTAATAGACCACAAGATTTTCATTTCCAATAAACATCCCATACATAGAGATAAAAATCATTCATATGGATTGAACACCTGGTAACCGATATTCACAAGATGCATATAGAATATCCCCATAATTCCGGGACTCCCTTCGGACATGATATAAATTTCAAAGTACTAAAGCATCCGGTACTTTGGATGGGGCTTGTTGGGCCCGATAGATCTATGTTTAGGATTCGCGTCAATTAGGGTGTCTGTTACCTAATTCTTAGATTATCAGACTAAAAGGGGCATATTCGATTTCGATCATTCAACCATAGGATGTAGTTTCGATTACTTGTGTCTATTTCGTAAAATATTTATAAAAGCAGTGCATGTATTCCCAGTCCCAAAAATATATATTGCAAAAGCATTTAAAAAGGGAGCAAATGAAACTCACTATACGATATTTTGTAGTAAAAATATGCATACGACGGAACTAAACAATGGAAGGTTGGCCTCTAATTCACGAACCTATATCAAGTATATATATATTAATACATTTAATTAACATGTAATAATTGTGATGACCCGGAAATTTCCGACCAAATTTAAACTTAATCTGGTTATAATTCTGACACGTTAAGCAAAGTCTATCAAATTGAATTTCAAAATTTTTGAACTAGTTTATAGAATCATTTGACCTTCGACCAATGCCCGACGATTCATGAACAATTGTGTATAACATGTATGTAAATACATATAAATATAAAAATAAGTATATATAATGGATTAACAAAATACAACTTGATCATTAAGATTAATTATGTAAAATAGTATACAAGATAATGAAGTGGTTATATATATAAATACATATATAAATAGTTATTATAATATATAAATTAGTATATATAAAAGGAGTATAGATGTTATATGACTAATAATATTTAGTATTGAAGTTAATCGCATGATAATATATTGGTAATGCTATTACTTTTATAGTAAAATCATTATTAATAATATTATTATATATAACATTCAGATATGAAATTTGATATGTAAAAATTGTTATTATTAATATTATTATTAATATTAATATTATTGATATTATTATCATTATTGTTATTATTATTATTATTATTGTTATTGTTATTATTAGTAGTAGTAGTTTCATTACAATTAATAAAAAAAATAATAACAATAATTAAATACAAATGTCTATATTATAAATTTATTTTGTTTCTTTATATAATTAATATATATACATAGTAATGATGCAGTTACAGATTTGACATAAATACATACACATGTGATGGATTGAAACATTATTCTATTTTAATTTTTCCGTCTTTCACGCACATATGGATAAACTGTATATCAATTTCAATCTTATCCATAGTCTGTGGGTCACAATTAGCACACCCACCACTAGTTAAAATTTTTGGATGCATTCCTTTTCATACGACATCTTCAATCTTCAATTCACAAGCATATTTCTGTTTCGTTTTACATATAGAATGATTGTACACACTTTCTTTCTTTATCTCTATATAAACATACATATTAGATATAGACATATAGCTACTAGACAAATAAACACACCCCACATCTTCTTTATGTAATTGACTCTGTTTCCCACTCTCTCACATTTGATACACATTCACTAATATATAGAATTACATATACATATACAAACAAAACCCAAAACCCCACCACCACATCACTCTTCCTTTTTGCTATTTTTATTCTATAACCATTCATAATTTTTTTTTCTGAGACAAGTTTCACTCAAATGTTAAAAGCATAAGTGGGATATTAGCATAATAAAGAAACTAATGACAACATTTTAGAAACAAATTAGACCCATATAATACCAAGCTCCATCCCGAAGATCCATCTTTTACATACAACCTCTTTTGGCCATCGGTCATCACCACCGGCCACCTGTGAACTACAGCTGCTATGCTTGTTCATCTATTACTACACCATCAAACACCAAATGTCGATTTAATTACTGCTCACTAGTCTGTCCTAAACCAAAGTTGCTGCCTTCATTTTTCTATCGAGTCACAACCCTTTCAAAATCATAATTACCATAACTGCTTTATGGTCCGAGAACCAACTCAATATCACCATCTTTAAACCAAGATCACACCATTGAAACCATCATAAGAACCACCACCAATCACCATATCGATAATCACCACCTTCTTTACGACTGCTTCTTCTTCTGTTTTCCATCGCTATCCTAGCTACTCGTCTTCTGCAACAATCCCTACTGCTATACAAGTTTAAGCCATCACTCTGCTGCTATTACTTCTGTCTCTATATTTTTTTTGTTTTGTTTTTGTTTTGTCTTTTCGATTGCAATCACCGATAGCTGCTACTGCAGCTCTATGTTTTCTGTTTCTATCACCACCACAGTGAAACACCATTATAAACCACCCTGTCTTTCTCTCCTACTTCAGTTTTGATGAAAACACAAACATCACCTCAAAAATAACTTACAACCTGCACTCTTTGATCTTTCTTCACGCTACTGCTACAAGTTTTCCTGTATAATAACAAATGCTCGTTGAACTTCACTTGAAAACACACCATCGATGGTTGTTCACTGCAGCTGCAACCTTGCTACTACTAACCACTGGCTCAACAATCCATCAACAAAACCACGACAATCACCACACGCCACTTGAAGCTATTGCTATAACTCGTTTATGTACAAACTGAAGTTGTTACTACTCAATATAATCATCATCATTAGAGCTTGTTACTACTGCTCGTTCTTGCATCCATAACTCAGAACACCACACCTAAACCGACATTATTACGGTTGCTGTACACAATCTGTTTTCTATTTCATTCATGAACAACTCAAACAACAAATCAAACAGTTACTGTCAATCAATCTCATCAATTTTATTTCGATTACCATTATCAAACCACCAAGAACATCATAAATTGCTACTATTGTTTTACTAAATATGTATACTGAAATTAAAGAGGGAATTAAAGAAATTAAGAGAATAATCATTGAATTGAATACTTACTTGAATCAATTAATTGATCGATTACATGATTGATCAATGGGGGTTGACGATTAACGATGACAGTGAAGAATGATGATGACTTTGAACGATGATGAGGATGAATCGATGACCTCCTTAACATTTATGGTAATTGCTTGATTGAATTCGTGGAGGAACCGAAGAAACCCTAAAAACTTCGATCCTTTTCTCTGCATCTCACTTCGCAAAAACTCGATCTGCTTATTTTTTTTCCTTTTTGGGAGTCACCATTAAGAACGTACAGCTCTAAATAGGTATGATTATTATTATTATTATTATTATTATTATTATTATTATTATTATTATTATTATTATTATTATTATTATTATTGATATGATTAACTTTTATTGTTGTTATGTTATTATTAATACAAAAATATAATTATTATTATCATTAATACAATTAACATTATTATTATTACTACTAGTAGTAAAATATTAGTATTTTATAAGTATTATTATTATTGTTAATATTATAATTATTATAATTATAATTATTCTTATTATTAGTATTATCATTCAAGTTATTATTAGTAGTATCATTATCATAAAACCAATATCGTTATTATTATTACCATATTTATTATAAATATCATTATTAGTATTATTATCGTTATTTTAGTATTATCATAAGTATTATTTTAACAGATAGAAGATATTTATATATAAATAAATTTATTAAATATATCATAAGTATATCTAATTTACTATTTTAATATAAAAGTAACATATATAGATATATGTAACATTTGAAATAAAAAATACATTATAATAAGTAATATATTATATAATTAATATATATAACCTGGATTGATTATTATGACATGATAATTATACGTTTTAATATATATAACTGATATAGGTTCGTGAATCCGAGGCCAACCCTGCATTGTTCAGTTGTTCAATGTCGTTATATGTATTTTTAATACAAAATACTATAGGTGAGTTTCATTATTCCCTTTTTAAATGCTTTCGCAATATATATTTTTGGGACTGAGAATACATGCGCTGTTTTTATAACTGTTTTACGAAATAGACACAAGTAATTGAAACTACATAATATGGTTGAATGATCGAAATCGAATATGCCCCTTTTTATTAAGTCTGGTAATCTAAGAATTAGGGAACAGACACCCTAATTGACGCGAACTCTAAAGATAGATCTATCGGGTCCAACAAGCCCCATCCAAAGTACTGGATGCTTTAGTATTTCGAAATTTATATCATGTCCGAAGGAGGATCCTGGAATGATGGGGATATTCTTATATACATATTGTGAATGTCGGTTACCAGGTGTTCAATCCATATGAATGATATTTTTTGTCTCTATGCACGGAACGTATGTTTATGAGAAATGGAAATATGAAATCTTGTGGTCTATTAAAATTATGAAATAAAATGATTATTTATGTTAAACTAATGAACTCACCAACCTTTTGGTTGACACTTTAAAGCATGTTCATTCTCAGGTACGAAAGAAATCTTCCGCTGTGCATTTGCTCATCTTAAAGATATTATTTGGAGTCATTCATGATATATTTCAAAAGACGTTGCATTCGAGTCGTTGAGTTCATCAAGATTATTATTAAGTCAATTATAGTAAGATATATTACGAAATGGTATGCATGTTGTCAACTTTCTATGTAATGAAAGATTGACTTTTCAAAAATGAATGCAATGTTTGTAAAATGTATCATATAAAGGTCAAGTACCTCACGATGTAATCAACTGTTGTGATTCATTTATAATCGATATGGACTTCGTCCGGATGGATTAGGACGGGTCCTTTCAATAATAATCAAACTAGTTTATGTATATTACGTATTTAATTTAGTAATATATTTGTTATTTCAAAGGTTATATATATATATATATATATATATATATATATATATATATATATATATATTATATATTTTTAATATTTATACATATAGTTATACTAATACATATATATATCTATATAATTAGTATTATATTGTTAAATCAAAAATTTGTTATATGTAAATATTTATGTAAACAATGTTATTAGGTTTAGTATATAAAGTATATGTAATATTAATATAGTTATAGTATATGTAATAAGTATATTTTTATATACAAAATTTTTATTTGTCAAAATGATAGTTTTGAAAAAAAACATTTTAACAACAATAATAATAATAATAATAATAATAATAATAATAATAATAATAATAATAATAATAATAATAATAATAATAATAATAATAACTTTATTAATAATGATAATACTACAATGATATTGTTAGTAATGATACTTATGTTAATAATAATAATAATACTAATAATAATAAAAATGATACTAATACTAATGTTAATGAAAATAATAATAATTTGTATTGTTTTCAAAATAATAATAATAATAATAATCGTAATCATAATAATAATGATCATAATACCTATTTTAATAATAATAATATTTATAATATTTCTAATACTTGATGATAATACTTAGTAATAACCATAATGATAATACTATTTAATTGTATTTACGATGGTAAGAATAATAATTAATTTACCCTAATAACCATGATTATTAATATTAATAATAATAATAATAATAATAATAATAATAATAATAATAATAATAATAATAATAATAATAATAAAAATAATAATAATAATAATAACAATAACAATAATAATAATAATAATAATAATAATAATAATAATAATAATAATAATAATAATAATAATAATAATAATAATAATAATAATAATAATAATAATAATAATAATAATAATAATAATAATAATAATAATAATGATAATGATGATGATGATGATGAGTAATAACTAAACGACCTCAAAGAAGTAGTCCTTAAAAAAAATGCCCAAGTCCGGGTTTGAACCTGAAATGTCCCGTTCTTATTGATTAAAAACGTTCCATATTAATTGATTTCGTTGCGAGGTTTTGACCTCTATATGAGACGTTTTTTAAAGACTGCATTCATTTTTAAACAAACCATAACCTTTATTTCATCAATAAAGGTTTAAAAAGCTTTACGTAGATTATCAAATAATGATAATCTAAAATATCCTGTTTACACACGACCATTGCATAATGGTTTACAATACAAATATGTTACAACAAAATAAGTTTCTTGAATGCAGTTTTTACACAATATCATACAAGCATGGACTCCAAATCTTGTCCTTATTTAAGTATGCGACAGCGGAAGCTCTTAATAATCACCTGAGAATAAACATGCTTAAAACGTCAACAAAAATGTTGGTGAGTTATAGGTTTAACCTATATATATCAAATCGTAACAATAGACCACAAGATTTCATATTTCAATACACATCCCATACATAGAGATAAAAATCATTCATATGGTGAACACCTGGTAATCGACAATAACAAGATGCATATATAAGAATATCCCCATCATTCCGGGACACCCTTCGGATATGATATAAATTTCGAAGTACTAAAGCATCCGGTACTTTGGATGGGGTTTGTTAGGCCCAATAGATCTATCTTTAGGATTCGTGTCAATTAGGGTGTCTGTTCCCTAATTCTTAGATTACCAGACTTAATAAAAAGGGGCATATTCGATTTCGATAATTCAACCATAGAATGTAGTTTCACGTACTTGTGTCTATTTTGTAAATCATTTATAAAACCTGCATGTATTCTCATCCCAAAAATATTAGATTTTAAAAGTGGGACTATAACTCACTTTCACAGATTTTTACTTCGTCGGGAAGTAAGACTTGGCCACTGGTTGATTCACGAACCTATAACAATATATACATATATATCAAAGTATGTTCAAAATATATTTACAACACTTTTAATATATTTTGATGTTTTAAGTTTATTAAGTCAGCTGTCCTCGTTAGTAACCTACAACTAGTTGTCCACAGTTAGATGTACAGAAATAAATCGATAAATATTATCTTGAATCAATCCACGACCCAGTGTATACGTATCTCAGTATTGATCACAACTCAAACTATATATATTTTGGAATCAACCTCAACCCTGTATAGCTAACTCCAACATTCACATATAGAGTGTCTATGGTTGTTCCAAAATATATATAGATGTGTCGACATGATAGGTCGAAACATTGTATACGTGTCTATGGTATCTCAAGATTACATAATATATAATACAAGTTGATTAAGTTATGGTTGGAATAGATTTGTTACCAATTTTCACGTAGCTAAAATGAGAAAAATTATCCAATCTTGTTTTACCCATAACTTCTTCATTTTAAATCCGTTTTGAGTGAATCAAATTGCTATGGTTTCATATTGAACTCTATTTTATGAATCTAAACAAAAAAAGTATAGGTTTCTAGTCGGAAAAATAAGTTACAAGTCGTTTTTGTAAAGGTAGTCATTTCAGTCGAAAGAACGACGTCTAGATGACCATTTTAGAAAACATACTTCCACTTTGAGTTTAACCATAATTTTTGGATATAGTTTCATGTTCATAATAAAAATCATTTTCTCAGAATAACAACTTTTAAATCAAAGTTTATCATAGTTTTTAATTAACTAACCCAAAACAGCCCGCGGTGTTACTACGACGGCGTAAATCCGGTTTTACGGTGTTTTTCGTGTTTCCAGGTTTTAAATCATTAAGTTAGCATATCATATAGATATAGAACATGTGTTTAGTTGATTTTAAAAGTCAAGTTAGAAGGATTAACTTTTGTTTGCGAACAAGTTTAGAATTAACTAAACTATGTTCTAGTGATTACAAGTTTAAACCTTCGAATAAGATAGCTTTATATGTATGAATCGAATGATGTTATGAACATCATTACTACCTTAAGTTCCTTGGATGAACCTACTGGAAAAGAGAAAAATGGATCTAGCTTCAATGGATCCTTGGATGGCTCAAAGTTCTTGAAGCAAAATCATGACACGAAAACAAGTTCAAGTAAGATCATCACTTGAAATAAGATTGTTATAGTTATAGAAATTGAACCAAAGTTTGAATATGATTATTACCTTGTATTAGAATGATAACCTACTGTAAGAAACAAAGATTTCTTGAGGTTGGATGATCACCTTACAAGATTGGAAGTGAGCTAGCAAACTTGAAAGTATTCTTGATTTTATGAAACTAGAACTTTTGGAATTTATGAAGAACACTTAGAAGTTGAAGATAGAACTTGAGAGAGTTCAATTAGATGAAGAAAATTGAAGAATGAAAGTGTTTGTAGGTGTTTTTGGTCGTTGGTGTATGGATTAGATATAAAGGATATGTAATTTTGTTTTCATGTAAATAAGTCATGAATGATTACTCATATTTTTGTAATCTTATGAGATATTTCATGCTAGTTGCCAAATGATGGTTCCCACATGTGTTAGGTGACTCACATGGGCTGCTAAGAGCTGATCATTGGAGTGTATATACCAATAGTACATACATCTAAAAGCTGTGTATTGTACGAGTACGAATACGGGTGCATACGAGTAGAATTGTTGATGAAACTGAACGAGAATGTAATTGTAAGCATTTTTGTTAAGTAGAAGTATTTTGATATGTGTATTGAAGTCTTTCAAAAGTGTATAAATACATATTAAAACACTACATGTATATACATTTTAACTGAGTCGTTAAGTCATCGTTAGTCGTTACATGTAAGTGTTGTTTTGAAACCTTTAGGTTAACGATCTTGTTAAATGTTGTTATCCCAATGTTTATAATATCAAAAGAGATTTTAAATTATTATATTATCATGATATTATGATGTACGAATACCTCTTAATATGATATATATACATTAAATGTCGTTACAACGATAAACGTTACATATATGTCTCGTTTCAAAATCATTAAGTTAGTAGTCTTGTTTTTACATATGTAGTTCATTGTTAATATAATTAATGATATGTTTACTTATCATAATATCATGTTAACTATATATATAACCATATATATGTCATCATATAGTTTTTTTACAAGTTTTAACGTTCGTGAATCACCGGTCAACTTGGGTGGTCAATTGTCTATATGAAACCTATTTCAATTAATCAAGTCTTAACAAGTTTGATTGCTTAACATGTTGGAAACATTTAATCATGTAAACATCAATCTCAATTAATGTATATAAACATGGAAAAGTTCGGGTCACTACAGTACCTACCCGTTAAATAAATTTCGTCCCGAAATTTTAAGCTGTTGAAGGTGTTGACGAATCTTCTGGAAATAGATGCGGGTATTTCTTCTTCATCTGATCTTCACGCTCCCAGGTGAACTCGGGTCCTCTACGAGCATTCCATCGAACCTTAACAATTGGTATCTTGTTTTGCTTAAGTCTTTTAACCTCACGATCCATTATTTCGACGGGTTCTTCGATGAATTGGAGTTTTTCGTTGATTTGGATTTCATCTAACGGAATAGTGAGATCTTCTTTAGCAAAACATTTCTTCAAATTCGAGACGTGGAAAGTGTTATGTACAGCCGCGAGTTGTTGAGGTAACTCAAGTCGGTAAGCTACTGGTCCGACACGATCAATAATCTTGAATGGTCCAATATACCTTGGATTTAATTTCCCTCGTTTACCAAATCGAACAACGCCTTTCCAAGGTGAAACTTTAAGCATGACCATCTCTCCAATTTCAAATTCTATATCTTTTCTTTTAATGTCAGCGTAGCTCTTTTGTCGACTTTGGGCGGTTTTCAACCGTTGTTGAATTTGGATGATCTTCTCGGTAGTTTCTTGTATAATCTCCGGACCCGTAATCTGTCTATCCCCCACCTCACTCCAACAAATCGGAGACCTGCACTTTCTACCATAAAGTGCTTCAAACGGCGCCATCTCAATGCTTGAATGGTAGCTGTTGTTGTAGGAAAATTCTGCTAACGGTAGATGTCGATCCCAACTGTTTCCGAAATCAATAACACATGCTCGTAGCATGTCTTCAAGCGTTTGTATCGTCCTTTCGCTCTGCCCATCAGTTTGTGGATGATAGGCAGTACTCATGTCTAGACGAGTTCCTAATGCTTGCTGTAATGTCTGCCAGAATCTTGAAATAAATCTGCCATCCCTATCAGAGATAATAGAGATTGGTATTCCATGTCTGGAGATGACTTCCTTCAAATACAGTCGTGCTAACTTCTCCATCTTGTCATCTTCTCTTATTGGTAGGAAGTGTGCTGATTTGGTGAGACGATCAACTATTACCCAAATAGTATCAAAACCACTTGCAGTCCTTGGCAATTTAGTGATGAAATCCATGGTAATGTTTTCCCATTTCCATTCCGGGATTTCGGGTTGTTGAAGTAGACCTGATGGTTTCTGATGCTCAGCTTTGACCTTAGAACACGTCAAACATTCTCCTACGTATTTAGCAACATCGGCTTTCATACCCGGCCACCAAAAATGTTTCTTGAGATCCTTGTACATCTTCCCCGTTCCAGGATGTATTGAGTATCTGGTTTTATGAGCTTCTCTAAGTACCATTTCTCTCATATCTCCAAATTTTGGTACCCAAATCCTTTCAGCCCTATACCGGGTTCCGTCTTCCCGAATATTAAGATGCTTCTCCGATCCTTTGGGTATTTCATCCTTTAAATTTCCCTCTTTTAAAACTCCTTGTTGCGCCTCCTTTATTTGAGTAGTAATGTTATTATGAATCATTATATTCATAGATTTTACTCGAATGGGTTCTCTATCCTTCCTGCTCAAGGCATCGGCTACCACATTTGCCTTCCCCGGGTGGTAACGAATCTCAAAATCATAATCATTCAATAATTCAATCCACCTACGCTGCCTCATATTCAGTTGTTTCTGATTAAATATGTGTTGAAGACTTTTGTGGTCGGTATATATAATACTTTTGACCCCATATAAGTAGTGCCTCCAAGTCTTTAATGCAAAAACAACCGCGCCTAATTCCAAATCATGCGTCGTATAATTTTGTTCGTGAATCTTCAATTGTATAGACGCATAAGCAATCACCTTCGTTCGTTGCATTAATACACAACCGAGACCTTGCTTTGATGCATCACAATAAATCACAAAATCATCATTCCCTTCAGGCAATGACAATATAGGTGCCGTAGTTAGCTTATTCTTCAATAACTGAAACGCTTTCTCTTGTTCATCATTCCATTCAAATTTCTTCCCTTTATGCGTTAATGCAGTCAAGGGTTTTGCTATTCTGGAAAAGTCTTGGATGAACCTTCTGTAGTAACCAGCTAGTCCTAAAAACTGGCGTATGTGTTTCGGAGTTTTCGGGGTTTCCCACTTTTCAACAGTTTCTATCTTTGCCGGATCCACCTTAATACCTTCTTTGTTCACTATGTGACCGAGAAATTGAACTTCTTCCAACCAAAATGCACACTTTGAAAACTTAGCGTACAATTCTTCCTTCCTCAATACTTCTAACACCTTTCTCAAATGTTCACCGTGTTCTTGGTCATTCTTTGAGTAAATAAGTATGTCATCAATGAAAACAATGACAAACTTGTCAAGGTATGGTCCACACACTCGGTTCATAAGGTCCATGAACACAGCTGGTGCATTAGTTAAACCAAACGGCATGACCATAAACTCGTAATGACCGTAACGTGTTCTGAAAGCAGTCTTTGGAATATCATCTTCTTTCACCCGCATTTGATGATACCCGGAACGTAAGTCAATCTTTGAATAAACAGACGAGCCTTGTAGTTGATCAAATAAGTCGTCGATTCTCGGTAGTGGGTAGCGGTTCTTGATGGTAAGTTTGTTCAACTCTCGGTAGTCGATACACAACCTGAATGTACCATCTTTCTTCTTGACAAACAAAACAGGAGCTCCCCACGGTGATGTGCTTGGTCGAATGAAACCACGCTCTAAAAGTTCTTGTAATTGGCTTTGCAGTTCTTTCATCTCGCTGGGTGCGAGTCTGTAAGGAGCACGAGCTATTGGTGCAGCTCCTGGTACAAGATCTATTTGAAATTCAACGGATCGATGTGGGGGTAATCCCGGTAATTCTTTCGGAAATACATCGGGAAATTCTTTTGCAATGGGAACATCATTGATGCTCTTTTCTTCAGTTTGTACTTTCTCGACGTGTGCTAGAACAGCATAGCAACCTTTTCTTATTAGTTTTTGTGCCTTCAAATTATTAATAAGATGTAGCTTCGTGTTGCCCTTTTCTCCGTACACCATTAAGGGTTTTCCTTTTTCTCGTATAATGCGAATTGCATTTTTGTAACAAACGATCTCCGCTTTCACTTCTTTCAACCAGTCCATACCGATTATCACATCAAAACTCCCTAACTCTACTGGTATCAAATCAATCTTAAATGTTTCGCTAACCAGTTTAATTTCTCGATTCCGACATATATTATCTGCTGAAATTAATTTACCATTTGCTAATTCGAGTAAAAATTTACTATCCAAAGGCGTCAATGGACAACTTAATTTAGCACAAAAATCTCTACTCATATAGCTTCTATCCGCACCCGAATCAAATAAAACGTAAGCAGATTTATTGTCAATAAGAAACGTACCCGTAACAAGCTCCGGGTCTTTCTGTGCCTCTACCGCATTAATATTGAAAACTCTTCCACGGCCTTGTCCATTCGTGTTCTCCTGGTTCGGGCAATTTCTAATAATGTGGCCTGGTTTTCCACATTTATAACAAACTACATTGGCATAACTTGCTCCGACACTACTTGCTCCGCCATTACTCGTTCCGACACCATTTGTTCCTTTCGTTCTATTAACCCCTGGTCCGTAGACCTCACACTTCGCCGCGCTATGACCATTTCTTTTACACTTGTTGCAAAATTTGGTGCAGAACCCCGAGTGATTCTTTTCACACCTTTGGCATAGTTGCTTCTGATTGTTGTTGTTGTTGCGGTTATTATTGTTGTTGGGATGATTGTTGTAGTTGCTGCTGTTGTTGTTGTTGTTGTTGTTGGGCCGTTTGTTGTAGTTGCGATTGATGTTGCGATTGTTGGGATAATTGTTGCCATTATTGTTGTAATTGCTGTTGTTGTTGTATTGGTGATTCTTATCACCGTTTTCCTCCCACTTTCTTTTGACTTGCTTCACATTGGCCTCTTCAGCAGTCTGTTCTTTAATTCTTTCTTCAATCTGGTTCACTAGTTTGTGAGCCATTCTACATGCCTGTTGTATGGAGGCGGGCTCGTGTGAACTTATATCTTCTTGGATTCTTTCCGGTAATCCTTTCACAAACGCGTCGATCTTCTCTTCCTCATCTTCGAATGCTCCCGGACACAATAGGCACAATTCTGTGAATCGTCTTTCGTACGTGGTAATATCAAATCCTTGGGTTCGTAACCCTCTAAGTTCTGTCTTGAGCTTATTGACCTCGGTTCTGGGACGGTACTTCTCGTTCATCAAGTGCTTGAATGCTGACCACGGTAGTGCGTACGCATCATCTTGTCCCACTTGCTCTAGATAGGTATTCCACCATGTTAACGCAGAACCTGTGAAGGTATGCGTAGCGTAATTCACTTTGTCCTCTTCAGTACACTTACTTATGGCAAACACCGATTCAACCTTCTCGGTCCACCGTTTCAATCCGATCGGTCCTTCGGTTCCATCAAATTCCAAAGGTTTGCAGGCAGTGAATTCTTTGTAGGTGCATCCTACACGATTTCCTGTACTGCTAGATCCAAGGTTATTGTTGGTATGTAGCGCAGCCTGTACTGCGGCTATGTTTGAAGCTAGAAAAGTACGGAATTCCTCTTCATTCATATTCACGGTGTGTCGAGTAGTCGGTGCCATTTCCTTCAAAATAGTTAAATGGAACAAGTTAATCATACAGAATATTAAGAGTAGTTAATAGTATTTCGTAGCATAATATGAACTCATTTATAAAAGCTTTTTCTTCATATTAGCGTTTTATAAGTTTAAATTCGGGTAGTACCTACCCGTTAAGTTCATACTTTGTAGCTAATATACAATTCAACTACTACAATTCTATATGAAAAACTGATTGTAATAATATTTCGCGTTCAAACTTTTATACAATATTTTACAAACTTACAATACCGCTTATTTTACATAAAGCATGAAATATAGCACACAATAACTTTGATACAAGATAGTTGTGAAGACAATTCTAGCTAGTACACAAGTCGTTCGGCAAAGGCAATAAAGACACGTAATTCATACGTCCAGAAACAAGTCATGCATTCTGGTTTTACTAGGACTACTTCCCATCCTTGGTCTTGTGCAACATAACCGTTATGGCCGTTGATAAGACAGCGTGTTGTAACGTCATCAAAGGGACGAGGGTTACGTAATGTCCAACAGTCCCGTAATAATCTAAAAACCTCATTTCTTACCCCAATTACCGACTCCGTCACTTGTGGAAACGTTTTGTTTAATAGTTGTAGCCCGATGTTCTTGTTCTCACTTTGGTGAGAAGCGAACATTACTAATCCGTAAGCATAACATGCTTCTTTATGTTGCATGTTAGCCGCTTTTTCTAAATCACGAAGTCCAATATTCGGATATATTGAGTCAAAATAATTTCTTAACCCGTTGCGTAAAATAGCATTTGGGTTCCCCGCAATATATGCGTCAAAGTAAACACATCGTAATTTATGGGTTTCCCAATGTGATATCCCCCATCTTTCAAACGAAAGTCTCTTATAAACCAAGACATTCTTGGAACGTTCTTCGAATGTCTTACAAACTGATCTCGCCTTAAATAGTTGTGCCGAAGAATTCTGGCCGACTCTAGACAAGATTTCATCAATCATGTCTCCGGGTAGGTCTCTTAAAATATTGGGTTGTCTATCCATTTTGTGTTTTTAAACTGTAAACTAGACAAGAGTTAGATTCATAAAAAAAATACTTATTAATACAAGCAATTTTTACATATATCATAAAGCATAAGAACACTATATTCCATATATTACACCACACGAATACAACTATCTTATTCCGACTCGCTCGTTTCTTCTTCTTCGGTTTTGGTTCGTTTTGCCAAGTTTCTAGGGATATATGATGCTCCCCTAATACGAGCCGTCGTTGTCCACATTGGTTTAGAAAAACCTGGTGGTTTAGAGGTTCCCGGGTCATTGTTACAACTTAAGGACTTCGGGGGTTGACGATACATATAAAGTTCATCGGGGTTGGAATTAGATTTCTCTATTTTTATGCCCTTTCCCTTATTATTTTCTTTTGCCTTTTTAAATTCAGTTGGGGTAATTTCTATAACATCATCGGAATTCTCGTCGAAATCCGATTCATCGGAGAATTGGTAATCCTCCCAATATTTTGCTTCCTTGGCGGAAACACCATTGACCATAATTAACTTTGGTCGGTTGGTTGAGGATTTTCTTTTACTTAACCGTTTTATTATTTCCCCCACCGGTTCTATTTCTTCATCCGGTTCCGATTCTTCTTCCGGTTCCGATTCTTCTTCCGGTTCCGACTCTTCTTCCGGTTCCTCTTCGGGAACTTGTGAATCAGTCCACAAATCATTCCAATTTACATTTGACTCTTCATTATTATTAGGTGAGTCAATGGGACTTGTTCTAGAGGTAGACATCTATCACATAATATCAAACACGTTAAGAGATTAATATATCACATAATATTCATATGTTAAAAATATATAGTTTCCAAAAAAAATGTTAAGCAATCATTTTTAAAGAAAACACGGTCGAAGTCCAGACTCACTAATGCATCCTAACAAACTCGATAAGACACACTAATGCAAATTTTCTGGTTCTCTAAGACCAACGCTCGGATACCAACTGAAATGTCCCGTTCTTATTGATTAAAAACGTTCCATATTAATTGATTTCGTTGCGAGGTTTTGACCTCTATATGAGACGTTTTTTAAAGACTGCATTCATTTTTAAACAAACCATAACCTTTATTTCATCAATAAAGGTTTAAAAAGCTTTACGTAGATTATCAAATAATGATAATCTAAAATATCCTGTTTACACACGACCATTGCATAATGGTTTACAATACAAATATGTTACAACAAAATAAGTTTCTTGAATGCAGTTTTTACACAATATCATACAAGCATGGACTCCAAATCTTGTCCTTATTTAAGTATGCGACAGCGGAAGCTCTTAATAATCACCTGAGAATAAACATGCTTAAAACGTCAACAAAAATGTTGGTGAGTTATAGGTTTAACCTATATATATCAAATCGTAACAATAGACCACAAGATTTCATATTTCAATACACATCCCATACATAGAGATAAAAATCATTCATATGGTGAACACCTGGTAATCGACAATAACAAGATGCATATATAAGAATATCCCCATCATTCCGGGACACCCTTCGGATATGATATAAATTTCGAAGTACTAAAGCATCCGGTACTTTGGATGGGGTTTGTTAGGCCCAATAGATCTATCTTTAGGATTCGCGTCAATTAGGGTGTCTGTTCCCTAATTCTTAGATTACCAGACTTAATAAAAAGGGGCATATTCGATTTCGATAATTCAACCATTGAATGTAGTTTCACGTACTTGTGTCTATTTTGTAAATCATTTATAAAACCTGCATGTATTCTCATCCCAAAAATATTAGATTTTAAAAGTGGGACTATAACTCACTTTCACAGATTTTTACTTCGTCGGGAAGTAAGACTTGGCCACTGGTTGATTCACGAACCTATAACAATATATACATATATATCAAAGTATGTTCAAAATATATTTACAACACTTTTAATATATTTTGATGTTTTAAGTTTATTAAGTCAGCTGTCCTCGTTAGTAACCTACAACTAGTTGTCCACAGTTAGATGTACAGAAATAAATCGATAAATATTATCTTGAATCAATCCACGACCCAGTGTATACGTATCTCAGTATTGATCACAACTCAAACTATATATATTTTGGAATCAACCTCAACCCTGTATAGCTAACTCCAACATTCACATATAGAGTGTCTATGGTTGTTCCGAAATATATATAGATGTGTCGACATGATAGGTCGAAACATTGTATACGTGTCTATGGTATCTCAAGATTACATAATATATAATACAAGTTGATTAAGTTATGGTTGGAATAGATTTGTTACCAATTTTCACGTAGCTAAAATGAGAAAAATTATCCAATCTTGTTTTACCCATAACTTCTTCATTTTAAATCCGTTTTGAGTGAATCAAATTGCTATGGTTTCATATTGAACTCTATTTTATGAATCTAAACAAAAAAAGTATAGGTTTCTAGTCGGAAAAATAAGTTACAAGTCGTTTTTGTAAAGGTAGTCATTTCAGTCGAAAGAACGACGTCTAGATGACCATTTTAGAAAACATACTTCCACTTTGAGTTTAACCATAATTTTTGGATATAGTTTCATGTTCATAATAAAAATCATTTTCTCAGAATAACAACTTTTAAATCAAAGTTTATCATAGTTTTTAATTAACTAACCCAAAACAGCCCGCGGTGTTACTACGACGGCGTAAATCCGGTTTTACGGTGTTTTTCGTGTTTCCAGGTTTTAAATCATTAAGTTAGCATATCATATAGATATAGAACATGTGTTTAGTTGATTTTAAAAGTCAAGTTAGAAGGATTAACTTTTGTTTGCGAACAAGTTTAGAATTAACTAAACTATGTTCTAGTGATTACAAGTTTAAACCTTTGAATAAGATAGCTTTATATGTATGAATCGAATGATGTTATGAACATCATTACTACCTTAAGTTCCTTGGATGAACCTACTGGAAAAGAGAAAAATGGATCTAGCTTCAATGGATCCTTGGATGGCTCAAAGTTCTTGAAGCAAAATCATGACACGAAAACAAGTTCAAGTAAGATCATCACTTGAAATAAGATTGTTATAGTTATAGAAATTGAACCAAAGTTTGAATATGATTATTACCTTGTATTAGAATGATAACCTACTGTAAGAAACAAAGATTTCTTGAGGTTGGATGATCACCTTACAAGATTGGAAGTGAGCTAGCAAACTTGAAAGTATTCTTGATTTTATGAAACTAGAACTTTTGGAATTTATGAAGAACACTTAGAACTTGAAGATAGAACTTGAGAGAGTTCAATTAGATGAAGAAAATTGAAGAATGAAAGTGTTTGTAGGTGTTTTTGGTCGTTGGTGTATGGATTAGATATAAAGGATATGTAATTTTGTTTTCATGTAAATAAGTCATGAATGATTACTCATATTTTTGTAATCTTATGAGATATTTCATGCTAGTTGCCAAATGATGGTTCCCACATGTGTTAGGTGACTCACATGGGCTGCTAAGAGCTGATCATTGGAGTGTATATACCAATAGTACATACATCTAAAAGCTGTGTATTGTACGAGTACGAATACGGGTGCATACGAGTAGAATTGTTGATGAAACTGAACGAGAATGTAATTGTAAGCATTTTTGTTAAGTAGAAGTATTTTGATATGTGTATTGAAGTCTTTCAAAAGTGTATAAATACATATTAAAACACTACATGTATATACATTTTAACTGAGTCGTTAAGTCATCGTTAGTCGTTACATGTAAGTGTTGTTTTGAAACCTTTAGGTTAACGATCTTGTTAAATGTTGTTATCCCAATGTTTATAATATCAAAAGAGATTTTAAATTATTATATTATCATGATATTATGATGTACGAATACCTCTTAATATGATATATATACATTAAATGTCGTTACAACGATAAACGTTACATATATGTCTCGTTTCAAAATCATTAAGTTAGTAGTCTTGTTTTTACATATGTAGTTCATTGTTAATATAATTAATGATATGTTTACTTATCATAATATCATGTTAACTATATATATAACCATATATATGTCATCATATAGTTTTTTTACAAGTTTTAACGTTCGTGAATCACCGGTCAACTTGGGTGGTCAATTGTCTATATGAAACCTATTTCAATTAATCAAGTCTTAACAAGTTTGATTGCTTAACATGTTGGAAACATTTAATCATGTAAACATCAATCTCAATTAATGTATATAAACATGGAAAAGTTCGGGTCACTACAGAACCCGCGACGTCCCGCTAACCCGAAAACAACCTAAACCATTCTTCCATCATCAATTTATTTCGTGTTCTATTATTTTTGTCCTAAAATCACCAATCTTAATCATCACGATCATAATCGTGATCGTCATAAAAAGCATATCATCGTTATATTGAAACATTACCGTCATCATTTTTAATATCATCATCTTAACATCATAATTCGATCATCATCATCATAACTAAAATCAAGATTATCATCATCCTTAACCACGACCTTGTTCATTAACTTTATGAATCATCATCACTTATCAAAATCATTTACTTCCATCATCAAATACATAAACATCTTCATTCCATAATTAATACCATCATCATCATCAACATACATGATGCATCATATTCTCGTAAACATCATCTTCATCATAATATCCATCATCGACTTATTATTATCTCATCACTATATCGTGATCATAATCATCTTCACGTATCATCATCTATCCTCCTTCCATCATTATAACTACACCATTCATACATCATTAAATCTCATTCATCATCGTAATCTTAATTATTTTTCAAATTCATGATCGAGCATCCTTAATCACCACAACATTCAATCTCGGTCCTAATTATATGTTATTGTACGTCACTAGTAATCCTGCACACAACATCCTTTTATCTCGAGTAGACAGATATGAAAAATAACAACCTCAGCCCAATTTACTTCGGCCCACAGCTAAATAAATCTTGGCCCAATAGATTAATCACATTGGAGCCCAATTAGCCTATTTAGAGTACTAGTTTATATGTATCTGTTAGTGTACATCTGATATTTGTTTTAAAAATCATATTGCTCGACAAAATACTTTACAGCTCATCCTCTTTACTACCTTTCGATTTCATTATAATAATCATGCTCACATGGAAACATCATTATCAATTTACCATTATTAACTAATCATTATCACCTTTGTTTTTGTATCGTTATCATTTGGCTGAAACTGAACAGGAGGACGCAACAATCATCGTGGGTTTCACTTAATCTTGTTCAAATGGAAATCAAAAATGAGTAGTAGTAAACGGGGTGTTTAAAATAGAAAGCAGAAACAGTACATATGGAAAGTAAAATGGTAGTGGTAGGGTTGTAGGGCGAGGGTGGTTCAACGGTGGTGCTCACGGTGGTTGTTGTCGTAGTTGATGGAGGAGGCCAGGGTGGTGGTTTATCTTGAAGATGATGGTATTATTGTGATGGAGAAACAAATATTAGGAGTGAGAGATGAAATGTCCCGTTCATATCGATTATAAACGTTCCATATTAATTGATTTTGTTGCGAGGTTTTTGACCTCTATATGATATGTTTTTCAAAGACTGCATTCGATTTTAAAACAAATCATAACCTTTATTTTATCGATAAATGTTTAAAAATATTACAACGATTATCAAATAATGATAATCTAAAATATAGCGTTTTCACACGATTATTACATAATGGTTTACAATAATATTACACATCAATTTAAATCCTCGAATGCAGTTTTTAAACAATATTATACAAGCATGCTGACTCCAACTCTTGTCCATAAATTAGCATGCAACAGCGGAAGCTCTTAATAATCACCTGAGAATAAACATGCTTTAAACGTCAACAAAAATGTTGGTGAGTTATAGGTTTAACCTATATATTTATCAAATCGTAATAATAGACCACAAGATTTTCATTTCCTTTTCTCAATAACATGCAATCTGCATAAAAATCTTTCATATGATGAGCACCTGGTAACCGACCTTAACAGGATGCATATAGAATATCCCCATCATTCCGGGACTCTCATCGGATATGATAAATCGAAGTACTAAAGCATCCATAACTCGGATGAGGCTTGTTGGGCCCACTAGATCTATCCTTAGGATTCGCGTCAATTGGTGCCAATTATAATAAACACCAATTCTTAGGCTACCAAGTTAAAAAGGGGCATATTCGGTTCGATAATTCAACATAGAATGTAATTTTGATCACTTGTGTCTATTTTGTAAAATATTTATAAAACTGCATGTATTCTCATCCCAAAAATAATAGATTTTAAAAGTGAGACTATAACTCACTTTCACAGATTTTTACTTCGTCGGAAAATAAGACTTGGCCACGGTCGATTCACGAACCTATAACAAATATGTACATAAATATCAAAGTATAATCGAGATATATTCACAACACATTTATTTTTATTACGTTTTAATGATTTAAGTTTGTTAAGTTAGCAGTCCAACATTAGTAACCTACAACTTGTTGTCCACAGTTAGATGTACAGAAATAAATCGATATATATATTATCTTGAATCAATCCATGACCCAGTGTATACAAGTCTCAGGCTAGATCACAAGTCAAAGTATATATATTATTTTGGAATCAACCTCAACCCTGTATAGCGAACTCGAGCATTACAGCATATAGAGTGTCTATGGTTGTTCCAAATAATATATATATATATATATATATATATATATATATATATATATATATATATATATATATATATATATATATATATATATGGGTCGATGTTATATGTCAAAACATTGTATACGTGTCTATGGTATCCCAAGATTACATAATATATGTTAGAATACATGTATAATACAATATAAGTTAGTTAAGTTATGATTTGTATAGATTTGTTACAAATTTCACGTAGCTACAACAAGCAAAATTATCCAATCTTGTTTTACCCATAACTTCTTCGTTTTAAATCCGTTTTGAGTGATTCAAGTTGCTATGGTTTCATAATGAAATGAAATTTATGAAAATAAATAGAAAATGTATAAGTTTATAGTTGGAAATACAGGTTAAAAGTCAGTTTTTAAAGATGTAGTCATTTTCGTCGAAAGAACGACATCTTGATGACCATTTTGAAAAACATACTTCAACTTTGTGTTTAACCATGATTTTTGGATATAGTATCATGTTCATATGAAATATTATTTTTCCAGAAAACAAACTTCCAATTCAAAGATTAAGATAGTTTTATTTTTATTTTTCTAACCCAAAACAGCCCCCGGTTTCACTATGACGGCGTATGTCCGGTTTTACGGAGTTTTTCGTGTTTCCAGGTTTTAAATCATTAAGTTAGAATATCATATAGATATAGAACATGTGTTTAGTTGATTTTAAAAGTTAAGTTAGAAGGATTAACTTTGTTTGCAAACAAGTTTAGAATTAACTAAACTATGTTCTAGTGATTACATGTTCAAATCTTCAAATAAGATAGTTTTATATATATATATATATATGAAACGAATGATGTTATGAACATCATTACTACCTCAAGTTTAGTAGGTAAACCTACTGGAAGTGACAAAAATTGATATAGCTTCAAAGGATCTTGGATGGCTTGAAAGTTCTTGAAGTAGAATCATGACATGAAAACAAGTTCAAGTAAGATTATAACTCTAATTAAGATTGTTATAGTTATAGAAATTGAATCAAAGTTTGAATATGAGTATTACCTTGATTTGGAAAGATAATCTACTGTAGATAACAAAGATTTCTTGAGATTGGATGATCACTTGAAATGGATTTACAAGATTGGAAGTAAGCTAGTAAGCTTGAAAGTATTTGTCAAGTGTTCTTGATGTGTTCTTAAATAATGATGTTTCTTGATTGTAATTGAAGCTAGATTGACCTAGATGATCAATATTATTGAATTATAGACTTTCTTAAGCTTAGATAGAGTTAAAATGGAGAGAATTTGGATTAGAAAATCAAAGAAATGTGATGTGTGTGTTGTTTGAAAAAAATGCCTAATGCTTAGTCAATATAAGGTTACTAGTTTTTGTTTTCATGCTCATAAGTCATGCTAGTTGTCAAATGATGGTTCCCACATGTCTTGGTGAATCACAAGGGCTGCTAAGACCTGATCATTAGAGTATATATACCAATAGTAAATATATTTAGAAGCTGTGTATTGTACGAGTACGAATACGGGTGTATACGAGTAGAATTGTTGATGAAAATGAATGAGAATGCAATTGTAAGCATTTTTGATAAGTAGAAGTACTTTGATATGTGTCTTGAAGTCTTTCAAAAGTGTATGAATACATCTTAAAATACTACATGTATATACATTTTAACTGAGTCGTTAAATCATTGTTAGTCGTTACATGTAAATGTTGTTTTGAAACCTTTAAGTTAACGATCTCATTTAATGTAGTTAATTCATTGTTATTATACTTAAATGAGGTGTTAAATTGTTATGTTTACATGATAACATGGTATATAAATATATCTTAACATCATATATATATATGTTAAAATACATTTACAATGATAATCGTTACATATATAAATTGTTTCGAACCTCTTAAGTTAGTAGTCTTGTTTTACATATGTAGTTTGCTGTAAACACCCTTAATGATATATTTAAATATCATTTTATCATGTTAAACATAGTGTATCAATATCTTAATATGATTCATATGTATTTAGTAAGACGTTGTTATAACGATAATCGTTATATATATCGTTTCGAGTTTCTTTATTCAATAATCTCATTTTTATGTATATCACTCATTGTTAATATACTTAGTGAGATACTTACTTATCATGATCTCATTTTACTCATATATATATCCATATATATCATCATGTAGTTTTTACAAGTTTTTAACGTTCGTGAATCGCCGGTCAACTTGGGTGGTCAATTGTCTATATGAAACTCATTTCAAATAATCAAGTCTTAACAAGTTTGATTGCTTAACATGTTAGAAACATTTAATCATGAAAATATAGTTTTCATTTAATATATAAAATCATGGAAAAGTTCGGGTCACTACAGTACCTACCCGTTAAATAAATATCGTCCCGAAATTTTAAGCAGTTGAAGGTGTTGACGCATCTTCTGGAAATAAGTGTGGGTATTTCTTCTTCATATGATCTTCACGTTCCCAGGTGAACTCGGGTCCTCTACGAGCATTCCATCGAACCTTAACAATTGGTATTTTATTTTGCTTAAGTCTTTTAACCTCACGATCCATTATTTCGACGGGTTCTTCATTGATTTGGATTTCGTCTAATGGAATAGTGAGATCTTCTTTAGCAAAACATTTCTTCAGATTCGAGACATGAAAAGTATTATGTACCCCAGCGAGTTGTTGTGGTAAGTCAAGTCGGTAAGCTACTAGTCCGACACGATCTATAATCTTGAATGGCCCAATGTACCTTGGATTTAATTTTCCCCGTTTACCAAATCGAACAACGCCTTTCCAAGGTGAAAACTTAAGCATGACCATTTCTCTAATTTCAATTTCTATATCTTTTCTTTTAATGTCCGCGTAGCTCTTTTGTCGACTTTGGGCGGTTTTCAATCGTTGTTGAATTTGGATGATCTTTTCGGTAGTTTCTTGAATTATCTCCAGACCCGTGATCTGTCTATCCCCCATTTCACTCCAATAAATCGGAGACCTGCACTTTCTACCATAAAGTGCTTCAAACGGTGCCATCTCAATACTCGAGTGGTAACTGTTGTTGTAGGAAAACTCTGCTAATGGTAGATGTCGATCCCAACTATTTCCAAAATCAATAACACATGCTCATAGCATGTCTTCAAGCATCTGTATCGTCCTTTCACTCTGCCCATCAGTTTGTGGATGATAGGCAGTACTCATGTCTAGACGAGTTCCCAATGCTTGTTGTAATGTCTGCCAAAACCTTGAAACAAATCTTCCAACCCTATCAGAGATAATAGAGACTGGTATTCCATGTTTGGAGTCAACTTCCTTCAAGTATAATCGCGCCAACTTCTCCATTTTATCATCTTCTCTCATTGGCAGAAAGTGTGCTGACTTGGTGAGACGATCAACTACTACCCAAATAGTATCATAACCACTTGCAGTCCTTGGTAATTTAGTAATGAAATCCATGGTAATGTTTTCCCATTTCCATTCTGGGATTTCGGGTTGTTGAAGTAGACATGATGGTTTCTGAAATGTCCCGTTCATATTGATTATATACGTTCCATATTAATTGATTTCGTTGCGAGGTTTTGACCTCTATATGAGACGTTTTTCAAAGACTGCATTCGTTTTTAAAACAAACCATAACCTTTATTTTATCGATAAGGTTAAAAGTACACCACCTAGATTATCAGAAATGATAATCTAAAAATATCACACTTACACACTACCAATACATATTGGTTTACAATTTTAATATGTTACAACAAAGTAAATTTCGAATACAGTTTTAAACAATATAATACAAGCATGCTGACTCCAAATCTTATCCATATATTAGCATGCAACAACGGAAGCTCTTAATAATCACCTGAGAATAAACATGCTTTAAACGTCAACAAAAATGTTGGTGAGTTATAGGTTTAACCTATATATTTATCAAATCGTAATAATAGACCACAAGATTTCATATTTCAATACACATCTCATACTTAGAGATACAAAAATCATTCATATGGTGAACACCTGGTAACCGACATTAACAAGATGCATATAAGAATATTTCCATCATTCCGGGACATCTATCGGAAATGACATAAAACTCGAAGTACTAAAGCATCCGGTACTTTGGAAAGGGTTTGTTAGGCCTAATAGATCTATCTTTAGGATTCGCATCAATTAGGCGTGCAGTAATTCTCAAAATTAGTGATGTTCCCTAATTCTTAGGCTACCAAGCAAAAAGGGGCATATTCGGCTTCGATCATTCAACCATAGAAAGTAGTTTCATGTACTTGTGTCTATTTTGTAAAACATTTATATTAGATTTTAAAAGTGGGACTATAACTCAATTTCACAGATTTTTACTTCGTCGGGAAGTAAGACTTGGCCACTAGTTGATTCACGAACCTATAACAAATATGTACATATATATCAAAGTATGTTCAAAATATATTTACAACACTTTTAATACATTTTGATGTTTAAGTTTATTAAGTCAGCTGTCCTTGTTAGTAACCTACAACTAGTTATCCAAAGTTAGATGTACAGAAATAAATTGATATATATTATCTTGGATCAATCCACCACCCAGTGTATACATGTCTCAGGCTAGATCACAACTCAAAGTATATATATTTTTAGAATCAACCTCAACCCTGTATAGCTAACTCCAACATTACTGCATATAGAGTGTCTATGGTTGTTCCAAATAATATATATACATAGGTCGATATGATATGTCAAAACATTTGCATACGTGTCTATGGTATCCCAAGATTATATAATATATTAGAATACATGTATAATACAATATAAGTTAGCTAGGATATGATTTGTATAGAATCGTTACAATATTTCCCGTAGCTACAACAACCAAAAAATATCCAATCTTGTTTTACCCATAACTTCTTTGTTTTAAATCCGTTTTGAGTGAATCAAATTGCCATGGTTTCATATTGAACTCTATTTTATGAATCTAAACATAAAAAGTATAGGTTTATAGTCGGAAATATAAGTTACAAGTCATTTTTGTAAGAGGTAGTCATTTTAGTCGAAAGAACGACGTCTTGATGACCATTTTGAAAAACATACTTCCACTTTGAGTTTAACCATGATTTTTAATATAGTTTCAGGTTCATAAGAAAAATCATTTTCCCAGAAGAACAACTTTTAAATCAAAGTTTATCATAGTTTTTAATTATCAAACCCAAAATAGCCCGCGGTATTACTACGACGGCGTATGTCCGGTTTTACGGTGTTTTTCATGTTTTCAGGTTTTAAATCATTAAGTTATCATATCATATAGATATAGAACATGTGTTTAGTTGATTTTAAAAGTCAAGTTATAAGGATTAACTTTTGTTTGTGAACAAGTTTAGAATTAACTAAACTATGTTCTAGTGATTTCAAGTTTAAACCTTCGAATAAGGTAGTTTTATATATATGAATCGAATGATGTTATGAACATCATTACTACCTCAGGTTTTGTGGATAAACCTACTGGAAATGAGAAAAATAGATATAGCTTCATAGGATCCTTGGATGGCTTGAAAGTTCTTGAAGCAGAATCATGACACGAAAACAAGTTCAAGTAAGATTTTCACTCGAAATAAGATTGTTATAGTTATAGAAATTGAATAAAAGTTTGAATATGAGTATTACCTTGTATTAGAATGATATCTTACTGTAAATAAGAAAGATTTCTTGAGGTTGGATGATCACTTTACGAGATTGGAAGTAAGCTAGCAAACTTGGAAGTATTCTTGCTTTTATGAAACTAGAACTTATAGAATTTATGAAGAACACTTAGAACTTGAAGATAGAACTTGAGAGAGATCAATTAGATTAATAAAATTGAAGAATTAAAGTGTTTTTAGGTGTTTTTAGTCGTTGGTATATGGATTAGATATAAAGGATATGTAATTTTGTTTACATGTAAATAAGTCATGAATGATTACTAATATTTTTGTAATTTTATGAGATATTTTATGCTAGTTGCCAAATAATGGTTCCTACATGTGTTAGGTGACTCACATGGGCTACTAAGAGCTGATCATTAGAGTGTATATACCAATAGTACATACATCTAAAAGCTGTGTATTGTACGAGTACGAATACGGGTGCATACGAGTAGAATTGTTGATGAAACTGAACGAGGATGTAATTGTAAGCATTTTTGTTAAGTAGAAGTATTTTGATAAGTGTGTTGAAGACTTTCAAAAGTGTATGAATACATATTAAAACACTACAGGTATATACATTTTAACTGAGTCGTTAAGTCATCGTTAGTCGTTACATTTAAATGTTGTTTTGAAACCTTTAGGTTAATGATCTTGTTAAATGTTGTTAACCCATTGTTTATTATATCTAAAGAGATGTTAAATTATTACATTATCATTATATTATGATCTATTAATATATCTTAGTATGATATATATACAGTTAAATGTTGTTACAACGATAATTGTTACATATATGTCTCGTTTCGAAATCATTAAGTTAGTAGTCTTGTTTTTACATATGTAGTTCATTGTTAATACACTTAATGATATGTTTACTTATCATTTATCATGATTATATAATGTAACAATATATTAAAATGATCCATATATATTTAGTAAGACGTTGATATAACGATAATCGTTATATATACCGTTTTCGAGTTTCATAATTCAATAGTCTCATTTTTATGTATATAACTCATTGTTAAAATACCTAATGAGATACTTACTTATCATAAAATCATGTTAACTATATATATATATATATATATATATATATATATATATATATATATATATATATATATATATATATATATATATATATATATATATATATATATGTCATCATATAGTTTTTACAAGTTTTAACGTTCGTGAATCACCGGTCAACTTGGGTGGTCAATTGTCTATATAAAACCTATTTCAATTAATCAAGTCTTAACAAGTTTTATTGCTTATGTTGGAAACACTTAATGATGTAAATAACAATTTCATTAATATTTAAAAACATGGAAAAGTTCGGGTCACTACAGTACCTACCCGTTAAATAAATTTCGTCCCGAAATTTTAAGCAGTTGGAGGTGTTGTCGCATCTTCTGGAAATAAGTGCGGGTATTTCTTTTTCATCTGATCTTCTCGTTCCCAGGTGAACTCGGGTCCTCTATGAGCATTCCATCAAAACTTAACAATTGGTATTTTGTTTTGCTTAAGTCTTTTAACCTCACGATCCATTATTTCGACGGGTTCTTCGACGAATTGAAGTTTTTCGTTGATTTGGATTTCATCTAACGGAATAGTGAGATCTTCTTTAGCAAAACATTTCTTCAAATTTGAGACGTGGAAAGTGTTATGTACAGCTGCGAGTTGTTGTGGTAATTCAAGTCGGTAAGCTACTGGTCCGACACGATCAATAATCTTGGATGGTCCTATATACCTTGGATTTAATTTTCCTCGTTTACCAAATCGAACAACGCCTTTCCAAGGTGCAACCTTAAGCATGACCATCTCTCCAATTTTAAATTCTATATCTTTTCTTTTAATGTCGGCGTAGCTCTTTTGTCGACTTTAGGCGGTTTTCAACCATTGTTGAATTTGGATGATCTTCTCGGTAGTTTCTTGTATTATCTCTGGACCCGTAATCTGTCTATCCCCCACTTCACTCCAACAAATCAGAGACCTGCACTTTCTACCATAAAGTGCTTCAAACGGCGCCATCTCAATGCTTGAATGGTAGCTGTTGTTATAGGAAAATTCTGCTAACGGTAGATGTCGATCCCAACTGTTTCCGAAATCAATAACACATGCTCGTAGCATGTCTTCAAGCGTTTGTATCATCCTTTCGCTCTGCCCATCAGTTTGTGGATGATATGCAGTACTCATGTCTAGACGAGTTTCTAATGCTTGCTGTAATGTCTGCCAGAATCTTGAAATAAATCTGCCATCCCTATTAGAGATAATAGAGATTGGTATTTCATGTCTGGAGACGACTTCCTTCAAATACAATCGTGTTAACTTCTCCATCTTGTCATCTTCTCTTATTGGCAGGAAGTGTGCTGATTTGGTGAGATGGTCAACTATTACCCAAATAGTATTAAAACCACTGGCAGTCCTTGGCAATTTAGTAATGAAATCCATGGTAATGTTTTTGTAACGACCCGGATTTTTCCGATCGTTTTATACATATGAGATTAATATCTACTTAAATTAAACATTACCAACATTATAAGCAATCCAAATTTATGAGTCTTGTGTTTTTGAAAAGAGTTTTACACAACGTTTGACCGTCCAATTTGACCGATGATATCACTGAAATGTCCCGTTCTTATTGATTAAAAACGTTCCATATTAATTGATTTCGTTGCGAGGTTTTGACCTCTATATGAGACGTTTTTCAAAGACTGCATTCATTTTAAAACAAACCATAACCTTTATTTCATCAATAAAGGTTTAAAAAGCTTTACGTAGATTATCAAATAATGATAATCTAAAATATCCTGTTTACACACGACCATTACATAATGGTTTACAATACAAATATGTTACAACAAAATAAGTTTCTTGAATGTAGTTTTTACACAATATCATACAAGCATGGACTCCAAATCTCGTCCTTATTTAAGTATGCGACAGCGGAAGCTCTTAATAATCACCTGAGAATAAACATGCTTAAAACGTCAACAAAAATGTTGGTGAGTTATAGGTTTAACCTATATATATCAAATCATAATAATAGACCACAAGATTTCATATTTCAATACACATCCCATACATAGAGATAAAAATCATTCATATGGTGAACACCTGGTAACCGACATTAACAAGATGCATATATAAGAATATCCCCATCACTCCGGGACACCCTTCGGATATGATATAAATTTCGAAGTACTAAAGCATCCGGTACTTTGGATGGGGTTTGTTAGGCCCAATAGATCTATCTTTAGGATTCGCGTCAATTAGGGTGTCTGTTCCCTAATTCTTGGATTACCAGACTTAATAAAAAGGGGCATATTCGATTTCGATAATTCAACCATAGAATGTAGTTTCATGTACTTGTGTCTATTTTGTAAATCATTTATAAAACCTGCATGTATTCTCATCCCAAAAATATTAGATTTTAAAAGTGGGACTATAACTCACTTTCACAGATTTTTACTTCGTCGGGAAGTAAGACTTGGCCACTGGTTGATTCACGAACCTATAACAATATATACATATATATCAAAGTATGTTCAAAATATATTTACAACACTTTTAATATATTTTGATGTTTTAAGTTTATTAAGTCAGCTGTCCTCGTTAGTAACCTACAACTAGTTGTCCACAGTTATATGTACAGAAATAAATCAATAAATATTATCTTGAATCAATCCACGACCCAGTGTATACGTATCTCAGTATTGATCACAACTCAAACTATATATATTTTGGAATCAACCTCAACCCTGTATAGCTAACTCCAACATTCACATATAGAGTGTCTATGGTTGTTCCGAAATATATATAGATGTGTCGACATGATAGGTCGAAACATTGTATACGTGTCTATGGTATCTCAAGATTACATAATATACAATACAAGTTGATTAAGTTATGGTTGGAATAGATTTGTTACATAACTTCTTCATTTTAAATCCGTTTTGAGTGAATCAAATTGCTATGGTTTCATATTGAACTCTATTTTATGAATATAAACAGAAAATGTATAGGTTTATAGTCGGAAAAATAAGTTACAAGTCGTTTTTGTAAAGGTAGTCATTTCAGTCGAAAGAACGACGTCTAGATGACCATTTTAGAAAACATACTTCCACTTTGAGTTTAACCATAATTTTTGGATATGGTTTCATGTTCATAATAAAAATCATTTTCTCAGAATAACAACTTTTAAATCAAAGTTTATCATAGTTTTTAATTAACTAACACAAAACAGCCCGCGGTGTTACTACGATGGCGTAAATCCGGTTTTACGGTGTTTTTCGTGTCTCCAGGTTTTAAATCATTAAGTTAGCATATCATATAGATATAGAACATGTGTTTAGTTGATTTTAAAAGTCAAGTTAGAAGGATTAACTTTTGTTTGCGAACAAGTTTTGAATTAACTAAACTATGTTCTAGTGATTACAAGTTTAAACCTTCGAATAAGATAGCTTTATATGTATGAATCGAATGATGTTATGAACATCATTAATACCTTAAGTTCCTTGGATAAACCTACTGGAAATAAAAAAATGGATCTAGCTTCAACGGATCCTTGGATGGCTCGAAGTTCTTGAAGCAGAATCATGACACGAAAACAAGTTCAAGTACTATCATCACTTGAAATAAGATTGTTATAGTTATAGAAATTGAACCAAAGTTTGAATATGATTATTACCTTGTATTAGAATGATAACCTACTGTAAGAAACAAAGATTTCTTGAGGTTGGATGATCACCTTACAAGATTGGAAGTGAGCTAGCAAACTTGAAAGTATTCTTGATTTTTTGTAACTAGAACTTGTAGAATATATGAAGAACACTTAGAACATGAAGATAGAACTTGAGAGAGATCAATTAGATTAAGAAAATTGAAGAATGAAAGTGTTTGTAGGTGTTTTTGGTCGTTGGTGTATGGATTAGATATAAAGGATATGTAATTTTGTTTTCATGTAAATAAGTCATGAATGATTACTCATATTTTTGTAATTTTATGAGATATTTCATGCTAGTTGCCAAATAATGGTTCCCACATGTGTTAGGTGACTCACATGGGCTGCTAAGAGCTGATAATTGGAGTGTATATACCAATAGTACATACATCTAAAAGCTGTGTATTGTACGAGTACAAATACGGGTGCATACGAGTAGAATTGTTGATGAAACTGAACGAGGATGTAATTGTAAGCATTTTTGTTAAGTAGAAGTATTTTGATAAGTGCATTGAAGCCTTTCAAAAGTGTATATTAAAACACTACATGTATATGCATTTTAACTGATTCGTTAAGTCATCGTTAGTCGTTACATGTAAGTGTTGTTTTGAAACCTTTAGGTTAACTATCTTGTTAAATGTTGTTAACCCAATGTTTATAATATCAAATGAGATTTTAAATTATTATATTATCATGATATTATCATGTATGAATATCTCTTAATATGATATGTATACATTAAATGTCTTTACAACGATAATCGTTACATATATGTCTCGTTTAAAAATCATTAAGTTAGTAGTCTTGTTTTTACATATGTAGTTTATTGTTAATATACTTAATGATATGTTTACTTATCATAGTATCATGTTAACTATATATATATCCATATATATGTCATCATATAGTTTTTACAAGTTTTAACGTTCGTGAATCACCGGTCAACTTGGGTGGTCAATTGTCTATATGAAACATATTTCAATTAATCAAGTCTTAACAAGTTTGATTGCTTAACATGTTGGAAACATTTAATCATGTAAATATCAATCTCAATTAATATATATATAAACATGGAAAAGTTCGGGTCACTACAGTACCTACCCGTTAAATAAATTTCGTCCCGAAATTTTAAGCTGTTGAAGGTGTTGACGAATATTCTGGAAATAGATGTGGGTATTTCTTCTTCATCTGATCTTCACGCTCCCAGGTGAACTCGGGTCCTCTACGAGCATCCCATCGAACCTTAACAATTGGTATCTTGTTTTGCTTAAGTCTTTTAACCTCACGATCCATTATTTCGACGGGTTCTTCGATGAATTGGAGTTTTTCGTTGATTTGGATTTCATCTAACGGAATAGTGAGATCTTCTTTAGAAAAACATTTCTTCAAATTCGATACGTGGAAAGTGTTATGTACAGCCGCGAGTTGTTGAGGTAACTCAAGTCGGTAAGCTACTGGTCCGACACGATCAATAATCTTGAATGGTCCAATATACCTTGGATTTAATTTCCCTCGTTTACCAAATCGAACAACGCCTTTCCAATGTGCAACTTTAAGCATCACCATCTCTCCAATTTCAAATTCTATATCTTTTCTTTTAATGTCAGCGTAGCTCTTTTGTCGACTTTGGGCGGTTTTCAACCGTTGTTGAATTTGGATGATCTTCTCGGTAGTTTCTTGTATAATCTCCGGACCCGTAATCTGGCTATCCCCTACGTCACTCCAACAAATCGGAGACCTGCACTTTCTTCCATAAAGTGCTTCAAACGGCGCCATCTCAATGCTTGAATGGTAGCTGTTGTTGTAGGAAAATTCTGCTAAAGGTAGATGTCGATCCCAACTGTTTCCGAAATCAATAACACATGCTCGTAGCATGTCTTCAAGCGTTTGTATCGTCCTTTCACTCTGCCCATCAGTTTGTGGATGATAGGCAGTACTCATATCTAGACGAGTTCCTAATGCTTGCTGTAATGTCTGCCAGAATCTTGAAATAAATCTACCATCCCTATCAGAGATAATAGAGATTGGTATTTCATGTTTGGAGATGACTTCCTTCAAATACAGTCATGCTAACTTCTCCATCTTGTCATCTTCTCTTATTGGCAGGAAGTGTGCTGATTTGGTGAGACGATCAACTATTACCAAAATAGTATCAAAACCACTTGCAGTCCTTGGCAATTTAGCGATGAAATCCATGGTAATGTTTTCCCATTTCCATTCCGGAATTTCGGGTTGTTGAAGTAGAACTGATGGTTTCTGATGCTCAGCTTTGACCTTAGAACACGTCAAACATTCTCCTACGTATTTAGCAACATCAGCTTTCATACCCGACCACCAAAAATGTTTCTTAAGATCCTTGTACATCTTCCCCGTTCCAGAATGTATTGAGTATCTGGTTTTATGAGCTTCTCTAAGTACCATTTCTCTCATATCTCCAAATTTTGGTACCCAAATCCTTTCAGCCCTATACCGGGTTCTGTCTTCCCGAATATTAAGATGCTTCTCCGATCCTTTGGGTATTTCATCCTTTAAATTTCCCTCTTTTAAAACTCCTTGTTGTGCCTCCTTTATTTGAGTAGTAAGGTTATTATGAATCATTATATTCATAGATTTTACTCGAATGGGTTCTCTGTCCTTCCTGCTCAAGGCATCGGCTACCACATTTTCCTTCCCCGGGTGGTAACGAATCTCAAAGTCGTAATCATTCAACAATTCAATCCACCTACGCTGCCTCATATTCAGTTGTTTCTGATTAAATATGTGTTGAATACTTTTGTGGTCGGTATATATAATACTTTTGACCCCATATAAGTAGTGCCTCCAAGTCTTTAATGCAAAAACAACCGCACCTAATTCCAAATCATGCGTCGTATAATTTTGTTCGTGAATCTTCAATTGTCTAGACGCATAAGCAATCACCTTCGTTCGTTGCATTAATACACAACCGAGACCTTGCTTTAATGCATCACAATAAATCACAAAATCATCATTCCCTTCAGGCAATGACAATATAGGTGCCGTAGTTAGCTTTTTCTTCTATAACTGAAACGCTTTCTCTTGTTCATCATTCCATTCAAATTTCTTCCCTTTATGCGTTAATGCAGTCAAGGGTTTTGCTATTCTGGAAAAGTCTTGGATGAACCTTCTGTAGTAACCAGCTAGTCCTAAAAACTGGCGTATGTGTTTCGGAGTTTTTGGGGTTTCCCACTTTTCAACAGTTTCTATCTTTGCCGCATCCACCTTAATACCTTCTTTGTTCACTATGTGACCGAGGAATTGAACTTCTTCCAACCAAAATGCACACTTTGAAAACTTAGCGTACAATTCTTCCTTCCTCAATACTTCTAACACCTTTCTCAAATGTTCACCGTGTTCTTGGTCATTCTTTGAGTAAATAAGTATGTCATCAATGAAAACAATGACAAACTTGTCAAGGTATGGTCCACACACTCGGTTCATAAGGTCCATGAACACAGCTGGTGCATTAGTTAAACCAAACGGCATGACCATAAACTCGTAATGACCGTAACGTGTTCTAAATCAGTCTTTGGAATGTCATCTTCTTTCACCCGCATTTGATGATACCCGGAACGTTAGTCAGTCTTTGAATAAACAGACGAGCCTTGTAGTTGATCAAATAAGTCGTCAATTCTCGGTAGTGGGTAGCGGTTCTTGATGGTAAGTTTGTTCAACTCTAGGTAGTCGATACACAACCTGAATGTACCATCTTTCTTCTTGACAAACAAAACAGGAGCTCCTCACGGTGATGTGCTTGGTCGAATGAAACCACGCTCTAAAAGTTCTTGTAATTGGCTTTGCAGTTCTTTCATCTTGCTGGGTGCAAGTCTGTAAGGAGCACGAGCTATTGGTGCAGCTCCTGGTACAAGATCTATTTGAAATTCAACGGATCGATGTGGGGGTAATCCCGGTAATTCTTTCGGAAATACATCAGGAAATTCTTTTGCAATGGCAACATCATTGATGCTCTTTTCTTCAGTTTGTACTTTCTCGACGTGTGCTAGAACAGCATAGCAACCTTTTCTTATTAGTTTTTGTGCCTTCAAATTACTAATAAGATGTAGCTTCGTGTTGCCCTTTTCTCCGTACACCATTAAGGGTTTTCCTTTTTCTCGTATAATGCGAATTGCATTTTTGTAACAAACGATCTCTGCTTTCACTTCTTTCAACCAGTCCATACCGATTATCACATCAAAACTCCCTAACTCTACTGGTATCAAATCAATCTTAAATGTTTCGCTAGCCAGTTTAATTTCTCGATTCCGACATATATTATCTGCTGAAATTAATTTACCATTTGCTAATTCGAGTAAAAATTTACTATCCAAAGGCGTCAATGGACAACTTAATTTAGCACAAAAATCTCTACTCATATAGCTTCTATCCGCACCCGAATCAAATAAAACGTAAGCAGATTTATTGTCAATAAGAAACGTACCCGTAACAAGCTCCGGGTCTTCCTGTGCCTCTACCGCATTAATATTGAAAACTCTTCCGCGGCCTTGTCCATTCGTGTTCTCCTGGCTCGGGAAATTTCTAATAATGTGGCCCGGTTTTCCATATTTATAACAAACTACATTGGCATAACTTGCTCCGACACTACTTGCTCCGCCATTAATCGTTCCGACACCATTTGTTCCTTTCGTTCTATTAACCCCTGGTCCGTAGACCTCACACTTCGCCGCGCTATGACCATTTCTTTTACACTTGTTGCAAAATTTGGTGCAGAACCCCTAGTGATACTTTTCACACCTTTGGCATAGCTGTTTCTGATTGTTGTTGTTGTTGCGGTTATTATTATTGTTGGGATGATTGTTGTAGTTGCTGTTGTTGTTGTTGTTGTTGTTGTTGTTGAGCCGTTTGTTGTAGTTGCGATTGATGTTGCGATTGTTGGGATAATTGTTGCGATTATTGTTGTAATTGCCGTTGTTGTTGTATTGGTGATTCTTATCACCGTTTTCCTCCCACTTTCTTTTGACTTGCTTCACATTGGCCTCTTCAGCAGTCTGTTCTTTAATTCTTTCTTCAATCTGGTTCACTAGTTTGTGAGCCATTCTACATGCCTATTGTATGGAGGCGGGCTCGTGTGAACTTATATCTTCTTGGATTCTTTCCGGTAATCCTTTCACAAACGCGTCGATCTTCTCTTCCTCATCTTCGAATGCTCCCGGACACAATAGGCACAATTCTGTGAATCGTCTTTCGTACGTGGAAATATCAAATCCTTGGGTTCGTAACCCTCTAAGTTCTGTCTTGAGCTTATTGACCTCGGTTCTGGGACGGTACTTCTCGTTCATCAAGTCCTTGAATGCTGACCACGGTAGTGCGTACGCATCGTCTTGTCCCACTTGCTCTAGATAGGTATTCCACCATGTTAACACTGTGAAGGTATGCGTAGCGTACTTCACTTTGTCCTCTTCAGTACATTTACTTATGGCAAACACCGATTCGACCTTCTCGGTCCACCGTTTTAATCCGATCGGTCCGTCAGTTCCATCAAATTCCAAAGCTTTGCAGGCAGTGAATTCTTTGTAGGTGCATCCTACACGATTTCCTGTACTGCTAGATCCAAGGTTATTGTTGGTATGTAGCGCAGCCTGTACTGTGGCTATGTTTGAAGCTAGAAAAGTACGGAATTCCTCTTCATTCATATTCACGGTGTGTCGAGTAGTCGGTGCCATTTCCTTCAAAATAGTTAAATGGAACAAGTTAATCACACAGAATATTAAGAGTAGTTAATAGTATTTCGTAGCATAATATGAACTCATTTATAAAAGCTTTTTCTTCATATTAGCGTTTTATAAGTTTAAATTCGGGTAGTACCTACCCGTTAAGTTCATACTTAGTAGCTAATATACAATTCAACTACTACAATTCTATATGAAAAACTGATTATAATAATATTTCGCGTTCAAACTTTTACACAATATTTTACAAACTTACAATATCGCTTATTTTACATATAGCATGAAATATAGCACACAATAAATTTGATACAAGATGGTTGTGAAGATAATTCTAGCTAGTACACAAGTCGTTCAGCAAAGGCAATAAAGACACGTAATTCATACGTCCAGAAACAAGTCATGCATTCTGGTTTTACTAGGATTACTTCCCATCCGTGGTCTTGTGGAACATAACCGTTATGGCTGTTGATAAGACAGCGTGTTGTAACGTCGTCAAAGGGATGAGGGTTACGTAATGTCCAACAGTCCCGTAACAATCTAAAAACCTCATTTCTTACCCCAATTACCGACTCCGTCACTTGTGGGAACGTTTTGTTTAATAGTTGTAGCCCGATGTTCTTGTTCTCACTTTGGTGAGAAGCGAACATTACTAATCCGTAAGCATAACATGCTTCTTTATGTTGCATGTTAGCCGCTTTTTCTAAATCACGAAGTCCAATATTCGGATATATTGAGTCAAAATAATTTCTTAACCCATTGCGTAAAATAGCATTTGGGTTCCCCGCAATATATGCGTCAAAGTAAACACATCGTAACTTATGGATTTCCCAATGTGATATCCCCCATCTTTTGAATGAAAGCCTTTTATAAACCAAGGCATTCTTGGAACGTTCTTCGAATGTCTTACAAACTGATCTCGCCTTAAATAGTTGTGCCGAAGAATTCTGACCGACTCTAGACAAGATTTCATCAATCACGTCTCCGGGTAGGTCTCTTAAAATATTGAGTTGTCTATCCATTTTATGTTTTTATACTGTAAAGTAGAAAAGAGTTAGATTCATAAAAAAAAATTACTTATTGATACAAGCAATTTTTACATATATCATAAAGCATAAGCACACTATATTACATATATTACACCACACGAATACAACTATCTTATTCCGACTCGCTTGTTTCTTCTTCTTCGGTTTTGGTTCGTTTTGCCAAGTTTCTAGGGATATATGATGTTCCCCTAATACGAGCCGTCGTTTTCCACATTGGTTTAGAAAAACCTGGTGGTTTAGAGGTTCCCGGGTCATTGTTACAACTTAAGGACTTCGGGGGTTGACGATACATATAAAGTTCATCGGGGTTGGAATTAGATTTCTCTATTTTTATGCCCTTTCCCTTATTATTTTCTTTTGCCTTTTTAAATTCAGTTGGGGTAATTTCTATAACATCATCGGAATTCTCGTCGGAATCCGATTAATCGGAGAATTGGTAATCCTCCCAATATTTTGCTTCCTTGGCGGAAACACCATTGACCATAATTAACCTTGGTCGGTTGGTTGAGGATTTTATTTTACTTAACCGTTTTATTATTTCCCCCACCGGTTCTATTTCTTCACCCGGTTCCGATTCTTCTTCCGGTTCCGATTCTTCTTCCGGTTCCGACTCTTCTTCCGGTTCCTCTTCGGGAACTTGTGAATCAGTCCACGAATCATTCCAATTTACATTTGACTCTTCATTATTATTAGGTGAGTCAATGGGACTTGTTCTAGAGGTAGACATCTATCACATAATATCAAACGCGTTAAGAGATTAATATATCACATAATATTCACATGTTAAAAATATATAGTTTCCAACAAAATTTGTTAAGCAATCATTTTCAAGTAAACACGGTCGAAGTCCAGACTCACTAATGCATCCTAACAAACTCGATAAGACACACTAATGCAAAATTCTGGTTCTCTAAGACCAACGCTCTGATACCAACTAAAATGTCCCGTTCTTATTGATTAAAAACGTTCCATATTAATTGATTTCGTTGCGAGGTTTTGACCTCTATATGAGACGTTTTTCAAAGACTGCATTCATTTTAAAACAAACCATAACCTTTATTTCATCAATAAAGGTTTAAAAAGCTTTACGTAGATTATCAAATAATGATAATCTAAAATATCCTGTTTACACACGACCATTACATAATGGTTTACAATACAAATATGTTACAACAAAATAAGTTTCTTAAATGCAGTTTTTACACAATATCATACAAGCATGGACTCCAAATCTTGTCCTTATTTAAGTATGCGACAGCGGAAGCTCATAATAATCACCTGAGAATAAACATGCTTAAAACGTCAACAAAAATGTTGGTGAGTTATAGGTTTAACCTATATATATCAAATCATAATAATAGACCACAAGATTTCATATTTCAATACACATCCCATACATAGAGATAAAAATCATTCATATGGTGAACACCTGGTAACCGACATTAACAAGATGCATATATAAGAATATCCCCATCACTCCGGGACACCCTTCGGATATGATATAAATTTCGAAGTACTAAAGCATCCGGTACTTTGGATGGGGTTTGTTAGGCCCAATAGATCTATCTTTAGGATTCGCGTCAATTAGGGTGTCTGTTCCCTAATTCTTGGATTACCAGACTTAATAAAAAGGGGCATATTCGATTTCGATAATTCAACCATAGAATGTAGTTTCACGTACTTGTGTCTATTTTGTAAATCATTTATAAAACCTGCATGTATTCTCATCCCAAAAATATTAGATTTTAAAAGTGGGACTATAACTCACTTTCACAGATTTTTACTTCGTCGGGAAGTAAGACTTGGCCACTGGTTGATTCACGAACCTATAACAATATATACATATATATCAAAGTATGTTCAAAATATATTTACAACACTTTTAATATATTTTGATGTTTAAGTTTATTAAGTCAGCTGTCCTCGTTAGTAACCTACAACTAGTTGTCCACAGTTATATGTACAGAAATAAATCGATAAATATTATCTTGAATCAATCCACGACCCAGTGTATACGTATCTCAGTATTGATCACAACTCAAACTATATATATTTTGGAATCAACCTCAACCCTGTATAGCTAACTCCAACATTCACATATAGAGTGTCTATGGTTGTTCCGAAATATATATAGATGTGTCGACATGATAGGTCGAAACATTGTATACGTGTCTATGGTATCTCAAGATTACAAGTTGATTAAGTTATGGTTGGAATAGATTTGTTACCAATTTTCACGTAGCTAAAATGAGAAAAATTATCCAATCTTGTTTTACCCATAACTTCTTCATTTTAAATCCGTTTTGAGTGAATCAAATTGCTATGGTTTCATATTGAACTCTATTTTATGAATCTAAACAGAAAAAGTATAGGTTTATAGTCGGAAAAATAAGTTACAAGTCGTTTTTGTAAATGTAGTCATTTCAGTCGAAAGAACGACGTCTAGATGACCATTTTAGAAAACATACTTCCACTTTGAGTTTAACCATAATTTTTGGATAAGGTTTCATGTTCATAATAAAAATCATTTTCTCAGAATAACAACTTTTAAATCAAAGTTTATCATAGTTTTTAATTAACTAACCCAAAACAGCCCGCGGTGTTACTACGACGGCGTAAATCCGGTTTTACGGTGTTTTTCGTGTCTCCAGGTTTTAAATCATTAAGTTTGCATATCATATAGATATAGAACATGTGTTTAGTTTATTTTAAAAGTCAAGTTAGAAGGATTAACTTTTGTTTGCGAACAAGTTTAGAATTAACTAAACTATGTTCTAGTGATTACAAGTTTAAACCTTCGAATAAGATAGCTTTATATGTATGAATCGAATGATGTTATGAACATGATTACTACCTTAAGTTCCTTGGATAAACCTACTGGAAAAGAGAAAAATGGATCTAGCTTCAACGGATCCTTGGATGGCTCGAAGTTCTTGAAGCATAATCATGACACGAAAACAAGTTCAAGTAAGATCATCACTTGAAATAAGATTGTTATAGTTATAGAAATTGAACCAAAGTTTGAATATGATTATTACCTTGTATTAGAATAATAACCTACTGTAAGAAACAAAGATTTCTTGAGGTTGGATGATCACCTTACAAGATTGGAAGTGAGCTAGCAAACTTGAAAGTATTCTTGATTTTTTGTAACTAGAACTTGTAGAATATATGAAGAACACTTAGAACTTGAAGATAGAACTTGAGAGAGATCAATTAGATGAAGAAAATTGAAGAATGAAAGTGTTTGTAGGTGTTTTTGGTCGTTGGTGTATGGATTAGATATAAAGGATATGTAATTTTGTTTTCATGTAAATAAGTCATGAATGATTACTCATATTTTTGTAATTTTATGAGATATTTCATGCTAGTTGCCAAATGATGGTTCCCACATGTGTTAGGTGACTCACATGGGCTGCTAAGAGCTGATCATTGGAGTGTATATACCAATAGTACATACATCTAAAACCTGTGTATTGTACGAGTACGAATACGGGTGCATACGAGTAGAATTGTTGATGAAACTGAACGAGGATGTAATTGTAAGCATTTTTGTTAAGTAGAAGTATTTTGATAAGTGTATTGAAGTCTTTCAAAAGTGTATATTAAAACACTACATGTATATGCATTTTAACTGAGTCGTTAAGTCATCGTTAGTCGTTACATGTAAGTGTTGTTTTGAAACCTTTAGGTTAACTATCTTGTTAAATGTTGTTAACCCAATGTTTATAATATCAAATGAGATTTTAAATTATTATATTATCATGATATTATAATGTATGAATATCTCTTAATATGATATGTATACATTAAATGTCTTTACAACGATAATCGTTACATATATGTCTCGTTTAAAAATCATTAAGTTTGTAGTCTTGTTTTTACATATGTAGTTCATTGTTAATAAAATTAATGATATGTTTACTTATCATAGTATCATGTTAACTATATATATATCCATATATATGTCATCATATAGTTTTTACAAGTTTTAACGTTCGTGAATCACCGGTCAACTTGGGTGGTCAATTGTCTATATGAAACATATTTCAATTAATCAAGTCTTAAAAAGTTTGATTGCTTAACATGTTGGAAACATTTAATCATGTAAATATCAATCTCAATTAATATATATAAACATGGAAAAGTTCGGGTCACTATAATCACGAACTATATAACATACGATAATTATACGATTGTGTACATATACGTATTTATACATATTTAACATGATCTAAGGATGGTTGAACATATCATTGTGTACTAATAACAATGAGTTATAAGTATACTTTGAGACTACTAACTTAAGTTTTCAAAACGGTAACTATACGTAACGTTCTTTGACATATATACCTATAATCTATGATGCTTATACAAGTATCGTATAAATACATATTTAATTACTTTAAAGGACTTAAATACATAAAACAATATAAGTATATTCACAAAAGATAGTTATATTTGAATTCTCGTTCCATTTTCTCAAGATTTTTACACGTATACCTAGGGTATATGTAACCGTATTATACGCAGCTTCTAGATGTATTTACTATTGGTATATACACCTTTAATCATTCATTCTTAGCAGCCATCTTAGAGTCAAAAACATGTGGAACCATTATTTATCAACTTGTATGACTAATGAGCTAAAAAAACAAACTTAAGGATTTTTTTTCTTTCTATATAACAAGTAAATTCGTTTTTATGATTTCACCCCATTTTTCCATTCCATTTTCTCATACTTACACTCCAAATTCTCTCTTAAAACACTCCTAACTTCATACTTGATCATCTCCAAGCATTTTCCCCATCATTTAGCTTCAATTACAAGCTTTAATCATCATAAAAACAACCTAGAATCAAGAAGTTTCAATATTACTTCCAATCTTTCAATCCAACTTCACCACTCTTTAGGATCAAGAGTTATACTTCCTTTCCAGTAGCTTTATCCAAGTAACTTGTGGTAGTAGCCTTATTCATAATCTTATTCGATTCATATTCATATAGCTATCTTATTTTGAGGTACAAATTATAACAACAAGAACATAGTTTGAATGATTTCAAACTTGTTCACAAACTAAATAGATCCTTCTAACTTGACTTTTAAAACACTTAAAGACCTGTAATATATCATAATGATATGCTAACTTAACAAGATACAACTTGATTTTACATAGAACACCTTAAAACTGAATTTACGTCATCGGAGTGCAACCGGGGGCTGTTTTGGGTTGGATAAATAAAAACCATCTTAAACTTTGAATTGGAAGTTTATATTCTGGAAAAATGATATTTCTTATGAATATGTTAATATATAAAAATCTCATGGTGTAACTCAAAGTGTAAGTATTTTTGTAAAAATGATCATCTAGATGTTGTTTTTACAACGAAAATGATCACTTTCATAAGATTCACCAAAGTTTGACCTATAACCTGTGATTTTGAATGCAAACTAAGGTATTTACAGTTCATATTCTTAAATAATGACTCGATCGAAGGAAGTGGCAAGTTGAACCAACAAAAACGGAGTTATATTGAAGAAACTACGGCTAAAACAAAATTGGGTATCCGAAGCTAGTTTAGCTACAAAATTAATTGGAGTAAAACTAAACTAATTGAAATGTCCCGTTCTTATTGATTAAAAACATTCCATATGAATTGATTTCGTTGCGAGGTTTTGACCTATATATGAGACGTTTTTCAAAGACTGCATTCATTTTAAAACAAACCATAACCTTTATTTCATCAATAAAAGTTTAAAAAGCTTTACGTAGATTATCAAATAATGATAATCTGAAATATCCTGTTTACACACGTCTATTACATAATGGTTTACAATGCAAATATGTTACAACGAAATAAGTTTCTTGAATGCAGTTTTTACACAATATCATACAAGCATGGACTCCAAATCTTGTCCTTATTTAAGTATGTGACAGCGGAAGCTCTTATTAATCATCTGAGAATAAACATGTTTAAAACGTCAACAAAAAATGTTGGTGAGTTATAGGTTTAACCTATATATATCAAATCGTAACAATAGACCACAAGATTTCATATTTCAATATAAATCCCATACACAGAGATAAAAATCATTCATATGGTGAACACCTGGTAACCGACATTAACAAGATGCATATATAAGAATATCCCCATCATTCCGGGACACCCTTCGGATATGATATAAATTTCGAAGTACTAAAGCATCCGGTACTTTGGATGGGGTTTGTTAGGCCCAATAGATCTATCTTTAGGATTCGCGTCAATTAGGGTGTCTGTTCCCTAATTCTTAGATTACCAGACTTAATAAAAAGGGGCATATTCGATTTTGATAATTCAACCATAGAATGTAGTTTCACGTACTTGTGTCTATTTTGTAAATCATTTATAAAACCTGCATGTATTCTCATCCCAAAAATATTAGATTTTAAAAGTGGGACTATAACTCACTTTCACAGATTTTTACTTCGTCGGGAAGTAAGACTTGGTCACTGGTTGATTCACGAACCTATATCAAATATGTACATATATATCAAAGTATGTTCAAAATATATTTACAACACTTTTAATACATTTTGATGTTTTAAGTTTATTAAGTCAGTTGTCCTCGTTAGTAACCTACAACTAGTTGTCCACAGTTAGATGTACAGAAATAAATCGATATATATATATATATATATATATATATATATATATATATATATATATATATATATATATATTATCTTGAATCAATCCACGACCCAGTGTATACACGTCTCAGGCTAGATCACAACTCAAAGTATATATATTTTTGGAATCAACCTCAACCCTGTATAGCTAACTCCAACATTACTGCATATAGAGTGTCTATGGTTGTTCCAAATAATATATATACATGGGTCGATATGATATGTCAAAACATTTGCATACGTGTCTATGGTATCACAAGATTACATAATATATTAGAATACATGTATAATACAATATAAGTTAGCTAGGATATGATTTGTATAGAATTGTTAATATTTCCCGTAGCTACAAAAATAAAAAATATCCAATCTTGTTTTACCCATAACTTCTTCATTTTAAATCCGTTTTGAGTGAATCAAATTGCTATGGTTTCATATTAAACTCTATTTTATGAATATAAATAAAAAAGTATAGGTTTATAGTCAGAAATATAAGTTACAAGTCGTTTTTGTAAGAGGTAGTCATTTCAGTCGAAAGAACGACGTCTTGATGACCATTTTGAAAAACATACTTCCACTTTGAGTTTAACCATGATTTTTGGATATAGTTTCATGTTCATAAGAAAAATCATTTTCCCATAAGAACAACTTTTAAATCAAAGTTTATCATAGTTTTTAATTATCAAACCCAAAACAGCCCGCGGTGTTACTACGACGGCGTATGTCCAGTTTTACGGTGTTTTTCGTGTTTCCAGGTTTTAATTCATTAAGTTAGCATATCATATAGATATAGAACATGTGTTTAGTTGATTTTAAAAGTCAAGTTAGAAGGATTAACTTTTGTTTGCGAACAAGTTTAGAATTAACTAAACTATGTTCTAGTGATTTCAAGTTTAAACCTTCGAATAAGATAGCTTTATATGTATGAATTGAATGATGTTATGAACATCATTACTACCTCAAGTTTTGTGGATAAACCTACTGGAAAATAGACAAATGGATCTAGCTTCAAAGGATCTTGGATGGTTTGAAAGTTCTTGAAGTAGAATCATGACACGAAAACAAGTTCAAATAAGATTTCCACTCGAAATAAGATTGTTATAGTTATAGAAATTGAATAAAAGTTTGAATATGTGTATTACCTTATATTATAAAGATATCTTACTATAAATAAGAAAGATTTCTTGAGGTTGGATGATCACTCTACAAGATTGGAAGTAAGCTAGCAAACTTGGTAGTATTCTTGATTTTATGAAACTAGAACTTGTAGAATTTATGAAGAACACTTAGAACTTGAAGATAGAACTTGAGAGAGATCAATTAGATGGAGAAAATTGAAGAATGAAAGTGTTTGCAGGTGTTTTTTAGTCTTTGGAGTATGGATTAGATATAAAGGATATGTAATTTTGTTTTCATGTAAATAAGTCATGAATGATTACTCATATTTTTGTAATTTTATGAGATATTTCAAGCTAGTTTCCAAATGATGGTTCCCACATGTGTTAGGTGACTCACATGGGCTGATAAGAGCTAATCATTGGAGTGTATATACCAATAGTACATACATCTAAAAGCTGTGTATTTTACGAGTACGAATACGGGTGCATACCAGTAGAATTGTTGATGAAACTGAACGAGGATGGAATTGTAAGCATTTTTGTTAAGTAGAAGTATTTTGATAAGTGTCTTGAAGTCTTTCAAAAGTGTATGAATACATATTAAAAACTACATGTATATACATTTTAACTGAGTCGTTAAGTCATCGTTAGTCGTTACATGTAAGTGTTGTTTTGAAACCTTTAGGTTAACGATCTTGTTAAATGTTGTTAACCCAATGTTTATAATATCAAATGAGATTTTAAATTATTATATTATCATGATATTATGATGTACGAATATCTCTTAATATGATATATATATACATTAAATGTCGTTACAACGATAATCGTTACATATATGTCTCGTTTCAAAATCATTAAGTTAGTAGTCTTGTTTTTACATATGTAGTTCATTGTTAATATACTTAATGATATGTTTACTTATCATAATATCATGTTAACTATATATATAAAAATATATATGTCATCATATAGTTTTTACAAGTTTTAACGTTCGTGAATCACCGGTCAACTTGGGTGGTCAATTGTCTATATGAAACCTATTTCAATTAATCAAGTCTTAACAAGTTTGATTGTTTAACATGTTGGAAACACTTAATCATGTAAATAACAATTTCATTTAATATATATATATAAACATGGAAAAGTTCGGGTCACTACAGTACCTACCCGTTAAATAAATTTCGTCCCGAAATTTTAAGCAGTTGGAGGTGTTGACGTATCTTCTGGAAATAAATGCGGTTATTTCTTCTTCATCTGATCTTCTCGTTCCTAGGTGAACTCGGGTCCTCTACGAGCATTCTATCGAACCTTAACAATTGGTATCTTGTTTTGCTTAAGTCTTTTAACCTCACGATCCATTATTTCGACGGGTTCTTCGATGAATTGAAGTTTTTCATTGATTTGGATTTTATCTAACGGAATAGTGAGATCTTCTTTAGTAAAACATTTCTTCAAATTCGAGACTTGGAAAGTGTTATGTACAGCCGTGAGTTGTTGAGGTAACTCAAGTCGGTAAGCTACTGGTCCGATACGATCAATAATCTTGAATGGTCCGATATACCTTGGATTTAATTTCCCTCGTTTACCAAATCGAACAACGCCTTTCCAAGGTGCAACTTTAAGCATGACCATCTCTCCAATTTCAAATTCTATATCTTTTCTTTTAATGTCAGGGTAGCTCTTTTGTCGACTTTGGGCGGTTTTCAACCGTTGTTGAATTTGGATGATCTTCTCGGTAGTTTCTTGTATTATCTCCGGACCCGTAATCTGTCTATCCCCCACTTCACTCCAACAAATCGGAGACCTTCACTTTCTACCATAAAGTGCTTCAAACGGCGCCATCTCAATGCTTGAATGGTAGCTGTTGTTGTAGGAAAATTCTGCTAACGGTAGATGTCGATCCCAACTGTTTTTGAAATCAATAACACATGCTCGTAGCATGTCTTCAAGCGTTTATATCGTCCTTTCGCTCTGCACATCAGTTTGTGGATGATAGGCAGTACTCATGTCTAGACGAGTTCCTAATGCTTGCTGTAATGTCTCCCAGAATCTTGAAATAAATCTGCCATCCCTATCAGAGATAATAGAGATTGGTATTCCATGTCTGGAGACGACTTCCTTTTAATACAGTCGTGCTAACTTCTCCATATTGTCATCTTCTCTTATTGGCAGGAAGTGTGCTGATTTGGTGAGACGATCAACTATTACCCAAATAGTATCAAAACCACTTGCAGTCCTTGGCAATTTTGTGATGAAATCCATGGTAATGTTTTCCCATTTCCATTCCGGGATTTCGGGTTGTTGAAGTAGACCTGATGGTTTCTGATGCTCAGCTTTGACCTTAGAACACGTCAAACATTCTCCTACGTATTTAGCAACATCGGCTTTCATACCCGGCCACCAAAAATGTTTCTTGAGATCCTTTTACATCTTCCCCGTTCCAGGATGTATTGAGTATCTGGTTTTATGAGCTTCTCTAAGTACCATTTCTCTCATATCTCCAAATTTTGGTAGCCAAATCCTTTCAGCCCTATACCGGGTTCCGTCTTCCTGAATATTAAGATGCTTCTCCGATCCTTTGGGTATTTCATCCTTTAAATTTTCCTCTTTTAAAACTCCTTGTTGCGCCTCCTTTATTTGAGTAGTAAGGTTATTGTGAATCATTATATTCATAGATTTTACTCGAATGGGTTCTCTGTCCTTCCTGCTCAAGGCATCGGCTACCACATTTTCCTTCTCCGGGTGGTAACGAATCTCAAAGTCGTAATCATTCAAAAATTCAATCCACCTACGCTGCCTCATATTCAGTTGTTTCTGATTAAATATGTGTTGAAGACTTTTGTGGTCGGTATATATAATACTTTTGACCCCATATAAGTAGTGCCTCCAAGTCTTTAATGCAAAAAACAACCGCGCCTAATTCCAAATCATGTGTCGTATAATTTTGTTCGTGAATCTTCAATTGTCTAGATGCACAAGCGATCACCTTCGTTCGTTGCATTAATACACAACCGAGACCTTACTTTGATGCGTCACAATAAATCACAAAATCATCATTCCCTTTAGGCAATGACAATATAGGTACTGTAGTTAGCTTTTTCTTCAATAACTGAAACGCTTTCTCTTGTTCGTCCTTCCATTCAAATTTCTTCCCTTTATGTGTTAATGCAGTCAAGGGTTTTGCTATTTTGGAAAAGTCTTGGATGAACCTTCTGTAGTAACCAGCTAGTCCTAAAAACTGGCGTATGTGTTTCGGAGTTTTCGAGGTTTCCCACTTTTCAACAGTTTCTATCTTTGCCGGATCCACCTTAATACCTTCTTTGTTCACTATGTGACCGAGGAATTGAACTTCTTCCAACCAAAATGCACACTTTAAAAACTTAGCGTACAATTCTTCCTTCCTCAATACTTATAACACCTTTCTCCAATGTTCACCGTGTTCTTGGTCATTCTTTGAGTAAATAAGTATGTCATCAATGAAAACACTGACAAACTTGTCAAGGTATGGTCCACACACTCGGTTCATAAGGTCTATGAACACAGCTGGTGCATTAGTTAAACCAAACGGCATGACCATAATCTCGTAATGACTGTAATGTGTTCTGAAAGCAGTCTTTGGAATATCATCTTCTTTCACCCGCATTTGATGATACCCGGAACGTAAGTCAATCTTTGAATAAACAGACGAGCCTTGTAGTTGATCAAATAAGTCGTCGATTCTCGGTAGTGGGTAGCGGTTCTTGATGGTAAGTTTGTTCAACTCTCGGTAGTTGATACACAACCGGAATGTACCATCTTTCTTCTTGACAAACAAAATAGGAGCTCCCCACGGTGATGTTCTTGGTCGAATGAAACCATGCTCTAAAAGTTCTTGTAATTGGCTTTGCAGTTCTTTCATCTCGCTGGGTACGTGTCTGTAAGGAGCACGAGCTATTGGTGCAGCTCCTGGTACAAGATCTATTTGAAATTCAACGGATCGATGTGGGGGTAATCCCGGTAATTCTTTCAGAAATACATTGGAAAATTCTTTTACGACGGGAACATCATTGATGCTCTTTTCTTCAGTTTGTACTTTCTCGACGTGTGCTAGAACAGCATAGCAACCTTTTCTTATTAGTTTTTGTGCCTTCAAATTACTAATAAGATGTAGCTTCGTATTGCCCTTTTTTCCGTACACCATTAAGGGTTTTCCTTTTTCTCGTATAATGCAAATTGTATTTTTGTAACAAACGATCTCTGCTTTCACTTCTTTCAACCAGTCCATACCGATTATCAAATCAAAACTCCCTAACTCTACTGGTATCAAGTCAATCTTAAATGTTTCGCTAACCAGTTTAATTTCTCGATTCTGACATATATTATCTGCTGAAATTAATTTACCATTTGCTAATTCGAGTAAAAATTTACTATCCAAAGGCGTCAATGGACAACTTAATTTAGCACAAAAATCTCTACTCATATAGCTTTTATCCGCACCCGAATCAAATAAAACGTAAGCAGATTTATTGTCAATAAGAAACGTACCCGTAACAAGCTCCGAGTCTTCTTGTGCCTCTGTCGCATTAATATTGAAAACTCTTCCGCGGCCTTGTCCATTCGTGTTCTCCTGGTTCGGGCAATTTCTAATAATGTGGCCCGGTTTTCCACATTTATAACAAACTACATTGGCATAACTTGCTCCGACACTACTTGCTCAGCCATTACTCATTCCGACACCATTTGTTCCTTTCGTTCTGTTAACCCCTGGTCCGTAGACCTCACACTTCACCGCGCTATGACCATTTCTTTTACACTTGTTGCAAAATTTGGTGCAGAACCCCGAGTGATACTTTTCACACCTTTGGCATAGCTGCTTCTGATTGTTGTTGTTGTTGCGGTTGTTATTGTTGTTGGAATAATTGTTGTAGTTGTTGTTATTGTTGTAGTTGCGATTGATGTTGCGATTATTGGGATAGTTGTTGTTGTTTTGGTGACTCTTATCACCGTTTTCCTCCCACTTTCTTTTGACTATCTTCACGTTGGCCTCTTCGGCCGCCTGTTCTTTAATTCTTCCCTCAATCTGGTTCAGTCTTTTGTGAGCCATTCTACATGCCTTTTGTATGGAGGCAGGCTCGTGTGAACTTATATCTTCTTGGATTCTCTCCGGTAACCCTTTCACAAACGCGTCGATCTTCTCTTTCTCATCTTCGAACGCTCTCGGACACAATAGGCACAATTCTGTGAATCGTCTTTCGTACGAAGTAATATCGAATCCCTATGTTCGTAACCCTCTAAGTTCTGACTTGAGCTTATTGACCTCGGTTCTAGGACGGTACTTCTCGTTCATCAAGTGCTTGAATGCTGACCACGGTAGTGCGTAAGCAGCATCTTGTCCCACTTTCTCTAGATAGGTATTCCACCATGTTAACGCAATACCTGTGAAGGTATGCGTAGCGTACTTCACATTGTCTCCTTCAGCACACTTACTTATGGCAAAGACCGATTAAACTTTCTCGGTCCACCATTTCAATCCGATTGGTCCTTCGGTCCTATCAAATTCTGAAGGTTTGCAGGTAGTGAATTCCTTGTAGGAGCATCCTACACGATTTCTTGCACCGTTAGCTGTATTGCTAGATTCAGAGTTATTGTTGGTATGTAGCGCGGCCTATACTGCGGCTATGTTTGAAGCAAGAAAGGCACGAAATTCCTCTTCGCTCATATTCAAGGTGTGTCGACTAGTCAGTGCCATTTCCTTCAAAATAGTCAAATGAAACGAGTTAATCATATAGAATATCAAGAGTAGTCAATAGTATTTCGTAGCGTAATATGAACTTATTTATAAAAGCTCTTTCTTCATATTAGCGTTTTATACTCTTTAATTCGGGTAGTACCTACCCGTTAAGTTCATACTTAGTAGCTAACATACCATTTCAACTACAACAATTCTATATGAAAAACTAATCACAAAAAATAATATATATATATATATATATATATATATATATATATATATATATATATATATATATATATATATATATATCATATTCAAACCTTTATACAATAACTTGCAAACTTACAATACCGCTATTTTACATATAGCATGAAATATAGCACATAAAACTTTGATACAAAGTAGTTACGAAGATAATTCTAGTTAATAAATAAGGCGTTCAGCAAAGCCAATAAAGACACGTAATTCATACGTCCAGAAACAAGTCATGCATTCTGGTTTTACTAATACCACTTCCCATCCTTGGTTTTGTGGAACATAACCGTTGTGACCGATAGTAAGACAATGTGTTGTAACGTCGTCAAAAGGATGAAGGTTACGTAATGACCAACAGTCTCGTAATAACCTAAAAACCTCATTTCTTACCCCAATTACCGACTCCGTCACTTGTGGGAACGTTTTGTTTAATAGTTGTAGCCCGATGTTCTTGTTCTCACTTTGGTGAGAAGCGAACATTACTAACCCGTAAGCATAACATGCTTCTTTATGTTGCATGTTAGCTGCTTTTTCTAAATCACGAAGTCCTATATTCGGATATATTGAGTCAAAATAATTTCTTAACCCGTTGCGTAAAATAGCATTTGGGTTCCCCGCAATATATGCTTCAAAGTAAACACATCGTAACTTATGGATTTCCCAATGTGATATCCCCCATCTTTCGAACGAAAGCCTTTTATAAACCAAGGCATTCTTGGAACGTTCTTCGAATGTCTTACAAACTGATCTCGCCTTAAATAGTTGTGCCGAGGAATTCTGACCGACTCTAGACAAGATTTCATCAATCATGTCTCCGGGTAGGTCTCTTAAAATATTGGGTTGTCTATCCATTTTGTGTTTTTATACTGTAAAATAGACAAGAGTTAGATTCATAAAAAAATACTTATTAATACAAACAATTTTTACATATATCATAAAGCATAAGCACACTATATTACATATATTACACCACACGAATACAACTATCTTATTCCGACTCGCTCGTTTCTTCTTCTTCGATTTTGGTTCATTTTACCAAGTTTCTAGGGATATATGATGCTCCCCTAATACGAGCCGTCATTTTCCACATTGGTTTAGAAAAACCTGGTGGTTTAGACGTTCCCGGGTTATTGTCACAACTTAAGAAATACGGGTGTTGACGATACATATAAAGTTCATCGAGTTTGGAATCAAATTTCTCTATTTTTATGCCCTTTCCCTTATTGTTCTCTTTTCCCTTATTAAATTGTGTTGGGGTAATTTCTATAAGATCATCGGAATCCTTGTCGGGATCCGATTCATCGGAGAATTGGTAATCCTCCCAATACTTTGCTTCCTTGGCGAAAACACCATTGACCATAATTAACTTTGGTCAGTTGGTTGAGGATTTTCTTCTACTTAACCGTTTTATTATTTCCCCCACTGGTTCTATTTCTTCTTCCGGTTCCGATTCTTCTTCCGGTTCCGATTCTTCTTCCGGTTCCGACTCTTCTTCCGGTTCCTCTTCGGGAACTTGTGAATCAGTCCACGAATCATTCCAATTTACATTTGACTCTTCATTATTATTAGGTGAGTCAATGGGACTTGTTCTAGAGGTAGACATCTATCACATAATATCAAACACGTTAAGAGATTAATATATCACATAATATTCACATGTTAAAAATATATAGTTTCTAACAAAATTTGTTAAGTAATTGATAGGTCAGATCATGTTGAGATTGAGAGAAATGATAAGATAAAGAGAGATTCGGTATGTAAGAATGAGACTCGGTATTAGAGAGAATCGGTAAAATTACATTCCACAGCTTCTAGAACTCGGTTACAATGCAATTGCTATCTAATTAGGACTACTTAGGTTCCTTATATAGCCCTCTTCTAAGGAACCTTCATTTAAGCTTATTTCACATTAACACTATACAACTTCGGGGTCCTAACAATCTCCCCCTTAGTGTTAAATGTGAACTTTACAAAATAATCCTATTTAAAACATCTAAAGGAACTTTGTTCCTCTAAAGTGAACTTTGGATTTGAAACCCTTGAGATTCTCATATCTTCGTATGTTCACTCTTGTTTTGAGACGACTTTTTAATCTTGTGAGAATGTATTTGACAATCTCAATATCTTCAGTTGAATAGCAGTTATTGATCAATCTCCATCGTGTATCTTTTCACAGCTTCCAAAGCTTGAGCCTTAGCAAAAGGTCGTATGGTGATGATACTGAGGTAGTTGTAGATGTGAATGATGTCAAGCATATCTAGATTATGAAAATCTGTTTCAGTGAACTTGTACTCTTTCTCATCTTCTCTGATAATGTGGAACTGACTGATGACGTCTTTCTTTTCGCTTATCTCTACTCTGACTCGAGTAATATTCAACACTTCTGAAATACGATATTTTCTTTGAAGCCACAGATCATCTTCATCTTTGTTGATATGTTTCCTCCACATAAACTCATACCAATTCCTTTCACTTGCTGGAAACAATCGTGAACCTATATAAGTAAACCTTTTACTCCTTGGTAATTCATTGATGCGGAAGATCTTGTAAGCATTTTCCTCGATGAATGTGTTTCGTAATGTTATAAAATCATGTTCTACTCCCAACAATAATCTTTGCTCCTGATTCTTAAAGAATATTCCATGGTTGTATTTGAATCTGGAATCCACTGTTTCACTTGATGTAGATGTACCAGAAGTTGAACTTTCATTAGCATTTGTTGGATTTGAACTCGATGAGGGTGTAGAATTTGATGAATGATATAACAACCCTCACTTTTCGACTTCCGATTTTACTAAAATACCTAGAGTTGTTATATACGAATAAATTTAACGTTGACCGAATAAACGTACGCTTAAAATAAATAATATAATTATAAATATTATAAATAAGATTATGATATATAATATAACATAATTACATCAATGAATATATATATAATATTTATATTACTTTTGTTATTTAGTTAATAGAATATATAATTAACTAAATAATACATAATATTATAACATTTATAAAACTAATAAAAACAATAAATTAATAATCATAAATTTTAATTTTTATAAAAACTAAATATAATAATAAATTTTATCTAAAATTCGTATTTAATAATTAAACAAATATAGAAATAAAATGTTAAATGTTCTTAGAAATATATTAAACAAATTTTTTTTTAGAATTTTATACAAAAAAAAATCAAAACTATATCTACTTTTAATAAATAAATACAAAAATACAAACTACTTTTTCTTTTAAGATTTACTTTTAATAAAAATACAAACTACTTTTATTTTAAGATTTACTTTTAATAAAAATACAAACTACTTTTTCTTATTTTAACTTTTAAGATTTTACTTTTAATAAAAATACAAACTACTTTTTCTTATTTTAACTTTTAAGATTTTACTTTTAATAAAAATACAAACTACTTTTTCTTATTTTAACTTTTAATATTTACTTTTAATAAAAATACAAAATAATTTTTCTTATTTTAACTTTTAAGATTTACTTATTTTATTTTAATTTTTTTTTACCTAACATTTTCAACTATAAATATCACATACATTTCTCATTTCAAACTTACACCTTAATCTCTCATTTCTCTCTTAAAGAACTACTTCTAGTTGATATCTCGGTCACTTACTTGCTTTACTTTCCTTTCTTGCGTGGAATACTTCAACTGCTATTTAAGGTGAGTTTCATTTGCTCCCTTTTTATATATATTTTTGGGCTGAGAATACATGCGCTGATTTATAAATGTTTTACGAAATAGGCACAAGTACTAAAACTAATTCTATGTGGGTTTAAACCAGAAATATATCCTTAGCTTGGTAACATTAAACTACTTGTCTATGTACGGTAGGCGCGAATCCTAAAGATAGATCTATTGGGTCTGACAAACCCCATCCTGACTATGGGATGCTTTAGTACTTCGAGGTTATTTTAAACACACCTGATCTGGTGTACTTCAGAGGGTAAAACATGAACGTTAAGGCTTGTTACCGGGTGCCTACAACTTATAGAATGCTTTTATACACTTGCTAGTGTACGGATATTTATGAAACTGAAATCTTGTGGCCTATTATTATAACGGAAATGATTGATTTTGATAAACTAATGAACTCACCAACCTTTTTGGTTGACACTTTAAGCATGTTTTGTCTCAGGTGACGAATAAGATGATTGCCATGATTGCTACCTGATGAATTGAATGCTGCTACATGGAGTCTTCATTTCATTACATTTACTTTGCATTAAGACTATTATTATTATTTCAGTTTAAATTTGATGTAAAACTTTTAATGCTTCCGCTGTTTTATTAATAAATGTTTTATTCAAAACGTCTCATATAGAGTCGTTCTCGTTTATACAACTGTGATTTGATATAATTAGTCACAAATACCCTAGGCCCTAATTTGGGGGTGTGACAGATTGGTATCAGAGCAGGTTGTTGTAGAGAACCAGGATTGCATTTTATGTGTGCCTTATACAATTAGGTACCTTAGCAATGTAGGACTACAACTTTCCTTGACCATAGTGCCTTTAATTGTTGCCTTTAATTGATAAATGCTACACTATACCTTAGAAACTATACTTAAATCTTAAGATTATAACATACACGATAATGTGAAATTACTCGAACGTCAACGCTACTTAAGGCCTAGGGTGATCCTTGGTACCACTATGGGATGCTTGTGGATTTCGAATGCCAAACTTAGATTTTGGTCGAGAATTCCTGGGCCAACCGGTAACAATTGATCATTCAAGTGACTCGGCGGTGGCATAGATGTTTGGGTATGGTGCACAATATCAAACCTGACTATAGTGATCATACAACACTTAGTCACTTACGCACTTAATAAGTGGTGAACTTATTAAGAACAACTCACCTAGTCATCTATCCTGGTTTTGTGTATTACATATGTATTACATGAAATATTATCCAAGATTTTTGAAACTCCTATAATTTATACTCAAACGTATATAACTCCCTGTTATATCACGAACCTATATGCCTTATGCCTTTATGCATCGGTTTGCGAACCGGGAAATGTCATTGGGTTATCACAGTATACGAATTGAAAGTCTTTAATCGAAAGATTATTAGATTACATACTTATCATTTTATAATCTCGACACGTCATACTGCCATTATTAGAGTATAGACAAATCATATCTTAGCATATCTATTCCCAATAGACCTTGTCTAACACTTTTCCTAAATTTCCTCCGTAAATTACGGAAATCTTTGTGCTATATATACGTATTCAAGGAGATGAATATATCATTCAATATTCAACACCCATTTCATATCAAACCCTATTCCAAACACATAATATGGATTTCTCACCTAATTCCTCAAGTTCTTCTAGCTCCAAAGATAGCGTGACAGGAGCACACCCACCGATCAATTACCGTGATTTCTTTAGAAAATGGGGATGGGTTCGCGAAATACTCATCCTATGGAGAAATGAAGAAGGTACTCCTTATCACGAGCCAAACTTACCACCAAACGTCGGAGTACTCGATCCTCTTACTGGCGAACCTGTTCGCAATACCGTTTTCACTCTTTTCGCAAGGATTTTCCGCCTCGAAGGTCGACTCGATGTAACCAACGACAATATTCGTCCTCTACTCTCGAATTCTAACCAGAAAGGGTTATTAGAAGAAGTTAGAAGACTTCGAACTAAATATCAAGAATTGACAAACCTTACAGAGGAATGGGTAGAACAAATCCATAGACTCGAGCGTAAAGTAGAAACCCTGGAGGAAATAGTACGCGATTTGGTAGCTAGGCTCACACTTACTAACCAAGTACCACAAGCAGCACCAACAGCAGCACCAGCACCACCAGTACTATCAGCATCACCACCAACAGCATCAGCTTCACCAACAACAACATCAGCATCCCACGTCTCAACATCATAATCGGTACCTCAAACATCGACATCATACGCCCATAGATACTAAGGAATATTAGTAATAATGAGTTAACATGTATTGACTCATTCTTCCTGAAGAATTATATATGTATACTTTATATATATATGGTTTGGAACAATAATAAATCTTTTCGTACTAAACTATTACGTGTGAATCTTAACTAGTATGTACTACTTGGTTAATTCATATCACTAATACGCTATGATGTACATCCTTCGTTAATGACTTAACAATCATTAATCACTGCTTCAGTACAATAAACTCCATTTGATAATAAACTAAGTGTATTATTCAAATGCATGTGTGATTTTACACTCCTATTTTTCGATGTACTCGAAAATTTCTCGAAAACATCATTTGTGCCTTATGAATTTCACAAGAAATCCACGAGCATCAACATCATTTACTGAGGTATATTAATAACAATGAACGATGAAGTATTGATTCATAACTTCATTAAAGAAATATTTCGTGACGATTATGTAATCTCTAAAGTTTTGGAGATTATTTATTCTCGTTTCAACCGTAAATCAAATGAGTTTAATATTATATTAACTTATTAAATCCATAATTACATCTGAAGAAAATATATATGTATGTATATTTTCATAAAGATTGTATTTAAAAATTCTTTTGTACAAACTGTTAATTGTGAAAATATTTTAACGGGTAGGTAATACCCAAGAAATATCTAACATTCACATTAATATATTACATTGTACATTCTTCAAAATCCTTGAAAACATATCAGATTGATAATCAATGATTCAGATCAGTTAACCTTGAGAATGCTGATGAAGCAGCAAAAGCTGTAGATGGCCTTAATGACCAGAAGCTTGATAATAAAGAATTGTGTGTTGGAAAAGCTCAAAAGAATATCTGGTATTGAAAGACGGATTGAGCAAAACATGAAGGAGACCAAGGACAAATCCCAAGGACTAAACCTATAACCAAAGAATCTAGATGATTCGATTTCTGAAGGAAATCACAGAAGATCTTTTTATGCATTCTAAATCCTTACAGAAGAATTTCTTCATTATCCATCGATTTTAGAAATTCTAAAATATCATCATATCTTTCGTTATAAATATCCTCGATATTTCTAAAGATATTTTCATAACGATTCTTGTCCGCAATTAATTATCTCTTTACAATATCTTTATTACATCATAAAGGAAAACTGTTTAAGTTTCTATATTCCGTAAAATTTAAATTCAAATTTTGAATGATTTGAAGTAGTGTTGAGAATTGAAGCATGAGTTAGTATAATATAATGACGTCAGGCCAACATGATTATATTACAGTAAGTCATGCTAAATTTTTAATGGCAGATGATGATTCATAGACTTTATAATCATCATTTGCCATGTTACACGACTCTTACATTCTACTTAATCTCTGAACATATCAAGCAAATATATTCTTGATAGTTCTATCCTCAGTAATTCTGGTAATTTACCAAATCAAATCGTGATATTACGCTTAGAACAGTAGGTCCATTCGAAACTTCATACCTACAAATTCTGGACCATTACTCGCTTTACTTAGAGTCGAGAGGAGAATAAAAAGGCAAAGAGCTCCGACATATAAGGGAAAATATGTAGCCCGATAACGATACCGAAATTACAAACCGTGTATATCAATACGTATTGCAACGTAAAGACATGGGAGAATTAAAAACACTATAACCCCAAGGTAATAGTAGAAGAAAACAAATTCCTCTAGTGGTAAATGAAAAAGAAGAATGACTGAAATGATAGTCAGAAAAATATCCAGGATAAGAACTGGATGGAGCATTCTCACAATCTTTGGAAGTATGAATTGAGGAAGAAAGTATAGAAGTGGTGAAGATAATGAAACGGAAGAAGCTAATTTATAGCAAAATTCCAAACACAGCAATTGAAGCAATTCACCTCATTTAATCAAAGAAAATTTCAAATTCCTTAATTATCGGAGAATCAAATCTTATGGATTACGAAGATTTCCTTTAATCCCTTGAATTCCAAAAATCAATCGTGACTACGTCAAAAGTTAAGGCGAACATTTAATTTCTCATTCACTCTTTTACAATAGCTTCGTTTATACGCTTCCTATAATCAAATCATTTTATCCATATTATTCAGTAGTGATAAAACTTTATTTTTTCAACTTATATTCATCATTACAATATTCTTGTTGTAAACAATGATGATCTCTATCAAACTTCATGACTATAATTTTCATGAACTACTCTCTGTTTTGTCTACCCTAATATTGTGACATAAACACTCAAAGTTTTAAATAAGCTCAATACTATTCATAACACATTTCATGTGTTCAGTTTACTAAAATGCTCGTATAACACCATCATCCCTTTTGAGGATAACCTAGTCAAATGACACTCTTATTAATCCTTTAGATAACCTCTGCATTAATGATAAAATGCACTTTATAGAAGAACCTATAAGAAATTAGGGTTCGTATTATTTAAATGCATGAAATAGAACAATATTCTATCCGTTGGAATTCACGAAAGGCCCCGAACCTACCTGGGAACGTGAAGACCAGATAAAACGTAAATATCCTCGTTTAGGTACGAACAACGCTGATTGATGGCAAAAACTAAATTTCGGGACGAAATTTCTTTTAACGGGTAGGTACTATAACAACCCTCACTTTTCGACTTCCGATTTTACTAAAATACCTAGAGTTGTTATATACGAATAAATTTAACGTTGACCGAATAAACGTACGCTTAAAATAAATAATATAATTATAAATATTATAAATAAGATTATGATATATAATATAACATAATTACATCAATGAATATATATATAATATTTATATTACTTTTGTTATTTAGTTAATAGAATATATAATTAACTAAATAATACATAATATTATAACATTTATAAAACTAATAAAAACAATAAATTAATAATCATAAATTTTAATTTTTATAAAAACTAAATATAATAATAAATTTTATCTAAAATTCGTATTTAATAATTAAACAAATATAGAAATAAAATGTTAAATGTTCTTAGAAATATATTAAACAAATTTTTTTTTAGAATTTTATACAAAAAAAAAAAATCAAAACTATATCTACTTTTAATAAATAAATACAAAAATACAAACTACTTTTTCTTTTAAGATTTACTTTTAATAAAAATACAAACTACTTTTATTTTAAGATTTACTTTTAATAAAAATACAAACTACTTTTTCTTATTTTAACTTTTAAGATTTTACTTTTAATAAAAATACAAACTACTTTTTCTTATTTTAACTTTTAAGATTTTACTTTTAATAAAAATACAAACTACTTTTTCTTATTTTAACTTTTAATATTTACTTTTAATAAAAATACAAAATAATTTTTCTTATTTTAACTTTTAAGATTTACTTATTTTATTTTAATTTTTTTTTACCTAACATTTTCAACTATAAATACCACATACATTTCTCATTTCAAACTTACACCTTAATCTCTCATTTCTCTCTTAAAGAACTACTTCTAGTTGATATCTCGGTCACTTACTTGCTTTACTTTCCTTTCTTGCGTGGAATACTTCAACTGCTATTTAAGGTGAGTTTCATTTGCTCCCTTTTTATATATATTTTTGGGCTGAGAATACATGCGCTGATTTATAAATGTTTTACGAAATAGGCACAAGTACTAAAACTAATTCTATGTGGGTTTAAACCAGAAATATACCCTTAGCTTGGTAACATTAAACTACTTGTCTATGTACGGTAGGCGCGAATCCTAAAGATAGATCTATTGGGTCTGACAAACCCCATCCTGACTATGGGATGCTTTAGTACTTCGAGGTTATTTTAAACACACCTGATCTGGTGTACTTCAGAGGGTAAAATGAAATGTCCCGTTCTTATTGATTAAAAACGTTCCATATTAATTGATTTCGTTGCGAGGTTTTGACCTCTATATGAGACGTTTTTCAAAGACTGCATTCATTTTTAAAACAAACCATAACCATTATTTCATAAATAAAGGTTTAAAAAGCTTTACGTAGATTATCAAATAATGATAATCTAAAATATCCTGTTTACACACGACCATTACATAATGGTTTACAATACAAATATGTTACATCGAAATCAGTTTCTTGAATGCAGTTTTTACACAATATCATACAAACATGGACTCCAAATCTTGTCCTTATTTTGGTATGCAACAGCGGAAGCTCTTAATATTCACCTGAGAATAAACATGCTTTAAACGTCAACAAGAATGTTGGTGAGTTATAGGTTTAACCTATATATATCAAATTGTAACAATAGACCACAAGATTTCATATTTCAATACACATCCCATACATAGAGATAAAAAAATCATTCATATGGTGAACACCTGGTAACCGACAATAACAAGATGCATATATAAGAATATCCCCATCATTCCGGGACACCCTTCGGATATGATATAAATTTCGAAGTACTAAAGCATCCGGTACTTTGGATGGGGTTTGTTAGGCCCAATAGATCTATCTTTAGGATTCGCGTCAATTAGGGTGTCTGTTCCCTAATTCTTAGATTACCAGACTTAATAAAAAGGGGCATATTCGATTTCGATAATTCAACCATAGAATGTAGTTTCACGTACTTGTGTCTATTTTGTAAATCATTTATAAAACCTGCATGTATTCTCATCCCAAAAATATTAGATTTTAAAAGTGGGACTATAACTCACTTTCACAGATTTTTACTTCGTCGGGAAGTAAGACTTGGCCACTGTTGATTCACGAACCTATAACAATATATACATATATATTAAAGTATGTTCAAAATATATTTACAACACTTTTAATATATTTTGATGTTTTAAGTTTATTAAGTCAGCTGTCCTCGTTAGTAACCTATAACTAGTTGTCCACAGTTAGATGTACAGAAATAAATCGATAAATATTATCTTGAATCAATCCACGACCCAGTGTATACGTATCTCAGTATTGATCACAACTCAAACTATATATATTTTGGAATCAACCTCAACCCTGTATAGCTAACTCCAACATTCACATATAGAGTGTCTATGGTTGTTCCGAAATATATATAGATGTGTCGACATGATAGGTCGAAACATTGTATACGTGTCTATGGTATCTCAAGATTACATAATATACAATACAAGTTGATTAAGTTATGGTTGGTATAGATTTGTTACCAATTTTCACGTAGCTAAAATGAGAAAAATTATCTAATCTTGTTTTACCCATAACTTCTTCATTTTAAATCCGTTTTGAGTGAATCAAATTGCTATGGTTTCATATTGAACTCTATTTTATGAATCTAAATAGAAAAAGTATAGGTTTATAGTCGGAAAAATAAGTTACAAGTCGTTTTTGTAAAGGTAGTCATTTCAGTCGAAAGAACGACGTCTAGATGACCATTTTAGAAAACATACTTCCACTTTGAGTTTAACCATAATTTTTGGATATAGTTTCATGTTCATAATAAAAATCATTTTCTCAGAATAACAACTTTTAAATCAAAGTTTATCATAGTTTTTAATTAACTAACCCAAAAACAGCCCGCGGTGTTACTACGACGGCGTAAATCCGGTTTTACGGTGTTTTTCGTGTTTCCAGGTTTTAAATCATTAAGTTAGCATATCATATAGATATAGAACATGTGTTTAGTTGATTTTAAAAGTCAAGTTAGAAGGATTAACTTTTGTTTGCGAACAAGTTTAGAATTAACTAAACTATGTTCTAGTGATTACAAGTTTAAACCTTCGAATAAGATAGCTTTATATGTATGAATCGAATGATGTTATGAACATCATTACTACCTTAAGTTCCTTGGATGAACCTACTGAAAAAGAGAAAAATGGATCTAGCTTCAATGGATCCTTGGATGGCTCAAAGTTCTTGAAGCAAAATCATGACACGAAAACAAGTTCAAGTAAGATCATCACTTGAAATAAGATTGTTATAGTTATAGAAATTGAACCAAAGTTTGAATATGATTATTACCTTGTATTAGAATGATAACCTACTGTAAGAAACAAAGATTTCTTGAGGTTGGATGATCACCTTACAAGATTGGAAGTGAGCTAGCAAACTTGAAAGTATTCTTGATTTTATGAAACTAGAACTTTTGGAATTTATGAAGAACACTTAGAACTTGAAGATAGAACTTGAGAGAGTTCAATTAGATGAAGAAAATTGAAGAATGAAAGTGTTTGTAGGTGTTTTTGGTCGTTGGTGCATGGATTAGATATAAAGGATATGTAATTTTGTTTTCATGTAAATAAGTCATGAATGATTACTCATATTTTTGTAATCTTATGAGATATTTCATGCTAGTTGCCAAATGATGGTTCCCACATGTGTTAGGTGACTCACATGGGCTGCTAAGAGCTGATCATTGGAGTGTATATACCAATAGTACATACATCTAAAAGCTGTGTATTGTACGAGTACGAATACGGGTGCATACGAGTAGAATTGTTGATGAAACTGAACGAGAATGTAATTGTAAGCATTTTTGTTAAGTAGAAGTATTTTGATAAGTGTATTGAAGTCTTTCAAAAGTGTATAAATACATATTAAAACACTACATGTATATACATTTTAACTGAGTCGTTAAGTCATCGTTAGTCGTTACATGTAAGTGTTGTTTTGAAACCTTTAGGTTAACGATCTTGTTAAATGTTGTTAACCCAATGTTTATAATAACAAAAGAGATTTTAAATTATTATATTATCATGATATTATGATGTACGAATATCTCTTAATATGATATATATACATTAAATGTCGTTACAACGATAAACGTTACATATATGTCTTGTTTCAAAATCATTAAGTTAGTAGTCTTGTTTTTACATATGTAGTTCATTGTTAATATAATTAATGATATGTTTACTTATCATAATATCATGTTAACTATATATATAACCATATATATGTCATCATATAGTTTTTTTACAAGTTTTAACGTTCGTGAATCACCGGTCAACTTGGGTGGTCAATTGTCTATATGAAACCTATTTCAATTAATCAAGTCTTAACAAGTTTGATTGCTTAACATGTTGGAAACATTTAATCATGTAAATATCAATCTCAATTAATATATATAAACATGGAAAAGTTCGGGTCACTACAGTACCTACTCGTTAAATAAATTTCGTCCCGAAATTTTAAGCTGTTGAAGGTGTTGACGAATCTTCTGGAAATAGATGCGGGTATTTCTTCTTCATCTGATCTTCACGCTCCCAGGTGAACTCGGGTCCTCTACGAGCATTCCATCGAACCTTAACAATTGGTATCTTGTTTTGCTTAAGTCTTTTATCCTCACGATCCATTATTTCGACGGGTTCTTCGATGAATTGAAGTTTTTCGTTGATTTGGATTTCATCTAATGGAATAGTGAGATCTTCTTTAGCAAAACATTTCTTTAAATTCGAGACGTGGAAAGTGTTATGTACAGCCGCAAGTTGTTGAGGTAACTCTAGTCGGTAAGCTACTGGTCCGACACGATCAATAATCTTGAATGGTCCAATATACATTGGATTTAATTTCCCTCGTTTACCAAATCGAACAACGCCTTTCCAAGGTGCAACTTTAAGCATGACCATCTCTCCAATTTCAAATTCTATATCTTTTCTTTTAATGTCAGCGTAGCTCTTTTGTCGACTTTGGGCGGTTTTCAACCGTTGTTGAATTTGGATGATCTTCTCGGTAGTTTCTTGTATAATCTCCGGACCCGTAATCTGTCTATCCCCCACTTCACTCCAACAAATCGGAGACCTGCACTTTCTACCATAAAGTGCTTCAAACGACGCCATCTCAATGCTTGAATGGTAGCTGTTGTTGTAGGAAAATTCTGCTAACGGTAGATGTCGATCCCAACTGTTTCCGAAATCAATAACACATGCTCGTAGCATGTCTTCAAGCGTTTGTATCGTCCTTTCGCTCTGCCCATCAGTTTGTGGATGATAGGCAGTACTCATGTCTAGACGAGTTCCTAATGCTTGCTGTAATGTCTGCCAGAATCTTGAAATAAATCTGCCATCCCTATCAGAGATAATAGAGATTGGTATTCCATGTCTGGAGACGACTTCCTTCAAATACAGTCGTGCTAACTTCTCCATCTTGTCATCTTCTCTTATTGGTAGGAAGTGTGCTGATTTGGTGAGACGATCAACTATTACCCAAATAGTATCAAAACCACTTGCAGTCCTTGGCAATTTAGTGATGAAATCCATGGTAATGTTTTCCCATTTCCATTCCGGGATTTCGGGTTGTTGAAGTAGACCTGATGGTTTCTGATGCTCAGCTTTGACCTTAGAACACGTCAAACATTCTCCTACGTATTTAGCAACATCGGCTTTCATACCCGGCCACCAAAAATGTTTCTTGAGATCCTTGTACATCTTCCCCGTTCCAGGATGTATTGAGTATCTGGTTTTATGAGCTTCTCTAAGTACCATTTCTCTCATATCTCCAAATTTTGGTACCCAAATCCTTTCAGCCCTATACCGGGTTCCGTCTTCCCGAATATTAAGATGCTTCTCCGATCCTTTGGGTATTTCATCCTTTAAATTTCCCTCTTTTAAAACTCCTTGTTGCGCCTCCTTTATTTGAGTAGTAATGTTATTATGAATCATTATATTCATAGATTTTACTCGAATGGGTTCTCTGTCCTTCCTGCTCAAGGCATCGGCTACCACATTTGCCTTCCCCGGGTGGTAACGAATCTCAAAGTCGTAATCATTCAATAATTCAATCCACCTACGCTGCCTCATATTCAGTTGTTTCTGATTAAATATGTGTTGAAGACTTTTGTGGTCGGTATATATAATACTTTTGACCCCATATAAGTAGTGCCTCCAAGTCTTTAATGCAAAAACAACCGCGCCTAATTCCAAATCATGCGTCGTATAATTTTGTTCGTGAATCTTCAATTGTCTAGACGCATAAGCAATCACCTTCGTTCGTTGCATTAATACACAACCGAGACCTTGCTTTGATGCATCACAATAAATCACAAAATCATCATTCCCTTCAGGCAATGACAATATAGGTGCCGTAGTTAGCTTTTTCTTCAATAACTGAAACGCTTTCTCTTGTTCATCATTCCATTCAAATTTCTTCCCTTTATGCGTTAATGCAGTCAAGGGTTTTGCTATTCTGGAAAAGTCTTGGATGAACCTTCTGTAGTAACCAGCTAGTCCTAAAAACTGGCGTATGTGTTTCGGAGTTTTCGGGGTTTCCCACTTTTCAACAGTTTCTATCTTTGTCGGATCCACTTTAATACCTTCTTTGTTCACTATGTGACCGAGGAATTGAACTTCTTCCAACCAAAATGCACACTTTGAAAACTTAGCGTACAATTCTTCCTTCCTCAATACTTCTAACACCTTTCTCAAATGTTCACCGTGTTCTTGGTCATTCTTTGAGTAAATAAGTATGTCATCAATGAAAACAATGACAAACTTGTCAAGGTATGGTCCACACACTCGGTTCATAAGGTCCATGAACACAGCTGGTGCATTAGTTAAACCAAACGGCATGACCATAAACTCGTAATGACCGTAACGTGTTCTGAAAGCAGTCTTTGGAATATCATCTTCTTTCACCCGCATTTGATGATACCCGGAACGTAAGTCAATCTTTGAATAAACAGACGAGCCTTGTAGTTGATCAAATAAGTCGTCGATTCTCGGTAGTGGGTAGCGGTTCTTGATGGTAAGTTTGTTCAACTCTCGGTAGTCGATACACAACCTGAATGTACCATCTTTCTTCTTGACAAACAAAACAGGAGCTCCCCACGGTGATGTGCTTGGTCGAATGAAACCACGCTCTAAAAGTTCTTGTAATTGGCTTTGCAGTTCTTTCATCTCGCTGGGTGCGAGTCTGTAAGGAGCACGAGCTATTGGTGCAGCTCCTGGTACAAGATCTATTTGAAATTCAACGGATCGATGTGGGGGTAATCCCGGTAATTCTTTCGGAAATACATCGGGAAATTCTTTTGCAATGGGAACATCATTGATGCTCTTTTCTTCAGTTTGTACTTTCTCGACGTGTGCTAGAACAGCATAGCAACCTTTTCTTATTAGTTTTTGTGCCTTCAAATTACTAATAAGATGTAGCTTCGTGTTGCCCTTTTCTCCGTACACCATTAAGGGTTTTCCTTTTTCTCGTATAATGCGAATTGCATTTTTGTAACAAACGATCTCCGCTTTCACTTCTTTCAACCAGTCCATACCGATTATCACATCAAAACTCCCTAACTCTACTGGTATCAAATCAATCTTAAATGTTTCGCTAACCAGTTTAATTTCTCGATTCCGACATATATTATCTGCTGAAATTAATTTACCATTTGCTAATTCGAGTAAAAATTTACTATCCAAAGGCGTCAATGGACAACTTAATTTAGCACAAAAATCTCTACTCATATAGCTTCTATCCGCACCCGAATCAAATAAAACGTAAGCAGATTTATTGTCAATAAGAAACGTACCCGTAACAAGCTCCGGGTCTTCCTGTGCCTCTACCGCATTAATATTGAAAACTCTTCCACGGCCTTGTCCATTCGTGTTCTCCTGGTTCGGGCAATTTCTAATAATGTGGCCTGGTTTTCCACATTTATAACAAACTACATTGGCATAACTTGCTCCGACACTACTTGCTCCGCCATTACTCGTTCCGACACCATTTGTTCCTTTCGTTCTATTAACCCCTGGTCCGTAGACCTCACACTTCGCCGCGCTATGACCATTTCTTTTACACTTGTTGCAAAATTTGGTGCAGAACCCTGAGTGATTCTTTTCACACCTTTGGCATAGCTGCTTCTGATTGTTGTTGTTGTTGCGGTTATTATTGTTGTTGGGATGATTGTTGTAGTTGCTGTTGTTGTTGTTGTTGTTGTTGTTGTTGTTGTTGGGCCGTTTGTTGTAGTTGCGATTGATGTTGCGATTGTTGGGATAATTGTTGCGATTATTGTTGTAATTGCTATTGTTGTTGTATTGGTGATTCTTATCACCATTTTCCTCCCACTTTCTTTTGACTTGCTTCACATTGGCCTCTTCAGCAGTCTGTTCTTTAATTCTTTCTTCAATCTGGTTCACTAGTTTGTGAGCCATTCTACATGCCTGTTGTATGGAGGCGGGCTCGTGTGAACTTATATCTTCTTGGATTCTTTCCGGCAATCCTTTCACAAACGCGTCGATCTTCTCTTCCTCATCTTCGAATGCTCCCGGACACAATAGGCACAATTCTGTGAATCGTCTTTCGTACGTGGTAATATCAAATCCTTGGGTTCGTAACCCTCTAAGTTCTGTCTTGAGCTTATTGACCTCGGTTCTGGGACGGTACTTCTCGTTCATCAAGTGCTTGAATGCTGACCACGGTAGTGCGTACGCATCATCTTGTCCCACTTGTTCTAGATAGGTATTCCACCATGTTAACGCAGAACCTGTGAAGGTATGCGTAGCGTACTTCACTTTGTCCTCTTCAGTACACTTACTTATGGCAAACACCGATTCAACCTTCTCGGTCCACCGTTTCAATCCGATCGGTCCTTCGGTTCCATCAAATTCCAAAGGTTTGCAGGCAGTGAATTCTTTGTAGGTGCATCCTACACGATTTCCTGTACTGCTAGATCCAAGGTTATTGTTGGTATGTAGCGCAGCCTGTACTGCGGCTATGTTTGAAGCTAGAAAAGTACGGAATTCCTCTTCATTCATATTCACGGTGTGTCGAGTAGTCGGTGCCATTTCCTTCAAAATAGTTAAATGGAACAAGTTAATCATACAGAATATTAAGAGTAGTTAATAGTATTTCGTAGCATAATATGAACTCATTTATAAAAGCTTTTTCTTCATATTAGCGTTTTATAAGTTTAAATTCGGGTAGTACCTACCCGTTAAGTTCATACTTAGTAGCTAATATACAATTCAACTACTACAATTCTATATGAAAAACTGATTATAATAATATTTCGCGTTCAAACTTATATACAATATTTTACAAACTTACAATACCGCTTATTTTACATAAAGCATGAAATATAGCACACAATAACTTTGATACAAGATAGTTGTGAAGACAATTCTAGCTAGTACACAAGTCGTTCAGCAAAGGCAATAAAGACACGTAATTCATACGTTCAGAAACAAGTCATGCATTCTGGTTTTACTAGGACTACTTCCCATTCTTGGTCTTGTGCAACATAACCGTTATGGCCGTTGATAAGACAGCGTGTTGTAACGTCATCAAAGGGACGAGGGTTACGTAATGTCCAACAGTCCCGTAATAATATAAAAACCTCATTTCTTACCCCAATTACCGACTCCGTCACTTGTGGAAACGTTTTGTTTAATAGTTGTAGCCCGATGTTCTTGTTCTCACTTTGGTGAGAAGCGAACATTACTAATCCGTAAGCATAACATGCTTCTTTATGTTGCATGTTAGCCGCTTTTTCTAAATCACGAAGTCCAATATTCGGATATATTGAGTCAAAATAATTTCTTAACCCGTTGCGTAAAATAGCATTTGGGTTCCCCGCAATATATGCGTCAAAGTAAACACATCGTAACTTATGGGTTTCCCAATGTGATATCCCCCATCTTTCAAACGAAAGTCTCTTATAAACCAAGACATTCTTGGAACGTTCTTCGAATGTCTTACAAACTGATCTCGCCTTAAATAGTTGTGCCGAAGAATTCTGGCCGACTCTAGACAAGATTTCATCAATCATGTCTCCGGGTAGGTCTCTTAAAATATTGGGTTGTCTATCCATTTTGTGTTTTTAAACTGTAAAATAGACAAGAGTTAGATTCATAAAAAAATACTTATTAATACAAGCAATTTTTACATATATCATAAAGCATAAGAACACTATATTACATATATTACACCACACGAATACAACTATCTTATTCCGACTCGCTCGTTTCTTCTTCTTCGGTTTTGGTTCGTTTTGCCAAGTTTCTAGGGATATATGATGTTCCCCTAATACGAGCCGTCGTTGTCCACATTGGTTTAGAAAAACCTGGTGGTTTAGAGGTTCCCGGGTCATTGTTACAACTTAAGGACTTCGGGGGTTGACGATACATATAAAGTTCATCGGGGTTGGAATTAGATTTCTCTATTTTTATGCCCTTTCCCTTATTATTTTCTTTTGCCTTTTTAAATTCAGTTGGGGTAATTTCTATAACATCATCGGAATTCTCGTCGGAATCCGATTCATCGGAGAATTGGTAATCCTCCCAATATTTTGCTTCCTTGGCGGAAACACCATTGACCATAATTAACTTTGGTCGGTTGGTTGAGGATTTTCTTTTACTTAACCGTTTTATTATTTCCCCCACCGGTTCTATTTCTTCATCTGGTTCCGATTCTTCTTCCGGTTCCGATTCTTCTTCCGGTTCCGACTCTTCTTCCGGTTCCTCTTCGGGAACTTGTGAATCAGTCCACAAATTATTCCAATTTACATTTGACTCTTCATTATTATTAGGTGAGTCAATGGGACTTGTTCTAGAGGTAGACATCTATCACATAATATCAAACACGTTAAGAGATTAATATATCACATAATATTCATATGTTAAAAAATATATAGTTTCCAACAAAAATGTTAAGCAATCATTTTTAAAGAAAACACGGTCGAAGTCCAGACTCACTAATGCATCCTAACAAACTCGATAAGACACACTAATGCAAATTTTCTGGTTCTCTAAGACCAACGCTCGGATACCAACTGAAATGTCCCGTTCTTATTGATTAAAAACGTTCCATATTAATTGATTTCGTTGCGAGGTTTTGACCTCTATATGAGACGTTTTTCAAAGACTGCATTCATTTTTAAAACAAACCATAACCTTTATTTCATAAATAAAGGTTTAAAAAGCTTTACGTAGATTATCAAATAATGATAATCTAAAATATCCTGTTTACACACGACCATTACATAATGGTTTACAATACAAATATGTTACATCGAAATCAGTTTCTTGAATGCAGTTTTTACACAATATCATACAAACATGGACTCCAAATCTTGTCCTTATTTTGGTATGCAACAGCGGAAGCTCTTAATATTCACCTGAGAATAAACATGCTTTAAACGTCAACAAGAATGTTGGTGAGTTATAGGTTTAACCTATATATATCAAATTGTAACAATAGACCACAAGATTTCATATTTCAATACACATCCCATACATAGAGATAAAAAAATCATTCATATGGTGAACACCTGGTAACCGACAATAACAAGATGCATATATAAGAATATCCCCATCATTCCGGGACACCCTTCGGATATGATATAAATTTCGAAGTACTAAAGCATCCGGTACTTTGGATGGGGTTTGTTAGGCCCAATAGATCTATCTTTAGGATTCGCGTCAATTAGGGTGTCTGTTCCCTAATTCTTAGATTACCAGACTTAATAAAAAGGGGCATATTCGATTTCGATAATTCAACCATAGAATGTAGTTTCACGTACTTGTGTCTATTTTGTAAATCATTTATAAAACCTGCATGTATTCTCATCCCAAAAATATTAGATTTTAAAAGTGGGACTATAACTCACTTTCACAGATTTTTACTTCGTCGGGAAGTAAGACTTGGCCACTGTTGATTCACGAACCTATAACAATATATACATATATATTAAAGTATGTTCAAAATATATTTACAACACTTTTAATATATTTTGATGTTTTAAGTTTATTAAGTCAGCTGTCCTCGTTAGTAACCTATAACTAGTTGTCCACAGTTAGATGTACAGAAATAAATCGATAAATATTATCTTGAATCAATCCACGACCCAGTGTATACGTATCTCAGTATTGATCACAACTCAAACTATATATATTTTGGAATCAACCTCAACCCTGTATAGCTAACTCCAACATTCACATATAGAGTGTCTATGGTTGTTCCGAAATATATATAGATGTGTCGACATGATAGGTCGAAACATTGTATACGTGTCTATGGTATCTCAAGATTACATAATATACAATACAAGTTGATTAAGTTATGGTTGGTATAGATTTGTTACCAATTTTCACGTAGCTAAAATGAGAAAAATTATCTAATCTTGTTTTACCCATAACTTCTTCATTTTAAATCCGTTTTGAGTGAATCAAATTGCTATGGTTTCATATTGAACTCTATTTTATGAATCTAAACAGAAAAAGTATAGGTTTATAGTCGGAAAAATAAGTTACAAGTCGTTTTTGTAAAGGTAGTCATTTCAGTCGAAAGAACGACGTCTAGATGACCATTTTAGAAAACATACTTCCACTTTGAGTTTAACCATAATTTTTGGATATAGTTTCATGTTCATAATAAAAATCATTTTCTCAGAATAACAACTTTTAAATCAAAGTTTATCATAGTTTTTAATTAACTAACCCAAAAACAGCCCGCGGTGTTACTACGACGGCGTAAATCCGGTTTTACGGTGTTTTTCGTGTTTCCAGGTTTTAAATCATTAAGTTAGCATATCATATAGATATAGAACATTTGTTTAGTTGATTTTAAAAGTCAAGTTAGAAGGATTAACTTTTGTTTGCGAACAAGTTTAGAATTAACTAAACTATGTTCTAGTGATTACAAGTTTAAACCTTCGAATAAGATAGCTTTATATGTATGAATCGAATGATGTTATGAACATCATTACTACCTTAAGTTCCTTGGATGAACCTACTGAAAAAGAGAAAAATGGATCTAGCTTCAATGGATCCTTGGATGGCTCAAAGTTCTTGAAGCAAAATCATGACACGAAAACAAGTTCAAGTAAGATCATCACTTGAAATAAGATTGTTATAGTTATAGAAATTGAACCAAAGTTTGAATATGATTATTACCTTGTATTAGAATGATAACCTACTGTAAGAAACAAAGATTTCTTGAGGTTGGATGATCACCTTACAAGATTGGAAGTGAGCTAGCAAACTTGAAAGTATTCTTGATTTTATGAAACTAGAACTTTTGGAATTTATGAAGAACACTTAGAACTTGAAGATAGAACTTGAGAGAGTTCAATTAGATGAAGAAAATTGAAGAATGAAAGTGTTTGTAGGTGTTTTTGGTCGTTGGTGCATGGATTAGATATAAAGGATATGTAATTTTGTTTTCATGTAAATAAGTCATGAATGATTACTCATATTTTTGTAATCTTATGAGATATTTCATGCTAGTTACCAAATGATGGTTCCCACATGTGTTAGGTGACTCACATGGGCTGCTAAGAGCTGATCATTGGAGTGTATATACCAATAGTACATACATCTAAAAGCTGTGTATTGTACGAGTACGAATACGGGTGCATACGAGTAGAATTGTTGATGAAACTGAACGAGAATGTAATTGTAAGCATTTTTGTTAAGTAGAAGTATTTTGATAAGTGTATTGAAGTCTTTCAAAAGTGTATAAATACATATTAAAACACTACATGTATATACATTTTAACTGAGTCGTTAAGTCATCGTTAGTCGTTACATGTAAGTGTTGTTTTGAAACCTTTAGGTTAACGATCTTGTTAAATGTTGTTAACCCAATGTTTATAATAACAAAAGAGATTTTAAATTATTATATTATCATGATATTATGATGTACGAATATCTCTTAATATGATATATATACATTAAATGTCGTTACAACGATAAACGTTACATATATGTCTTGTTTCAAAATCATTAAGTTAGTAGTCTTGTTTTTACATATGTAGTTCATTGTTAATATAATTAATGATATGTTTACTTATCATAATATCATGTTAACTATATATATAACCATATATATGTCATCATATAGTTTTTTTACAAGTTTTAACGTTCGTGAATCACCGGTCAACTTGGGTGGTCAATTGTCTATATGAAACCTATTTCAATTAATCAAGTCTTAACAAGTTTGATTGCTTAACATGTTGGAAACATTTAATCATGTAAATATCAATCTCAATTAATATATATAAACATGGAAAAGTTCGGGTCACTACATAAAACATGAACGTTAAGGCTTGTTACCGGGTGCCTACAACTTATAGAATGCTTTTATACACTTGCTAGTGTACGGATATTTATGAAACTGAAATCTTGTGGCCTATTATTATAACGGAAATGATTGATTTTGATAAACTAATGAACTCACCAACCTTTTTGGTTGACACTTTAAGCATGTTTTGTCTCAGGTGACGAATAAGATGATTGCCATGATTGCTACCTGATGAATTGAATGCTGCTACATGGAGTCTTCATTTCATTACATTTACTTTGCATTAAGACTATTATTATTATTTCAGTTTAAATTTGATGTAAAACTTTTAATGCTTCCGCTGTTTTATTAATAAATGTTTTATTCAAAACGTCTCATATAGAGTCGTTCTCGTTTATACAACTGTGATTTGATATAATTAGTCACAAATACCCTAGGCCCTAATTTGGGGGTGTGACAAATGACCAGTAGGATTTGTTGCATCATCATTAGGAACATCATCATCTTCAATATGATCAAAGATCTCATCTTCATTTGGATTAACATAAAGATTGTCTTCATCGTCATCAGAAGAATCCATTTCATCATCACTTTCTATTACTGGTTCAGGATTCTCTTCATCTACAATCTCTACATCTTCCGGAATTGAAGATACTGATGATAACTTGCTTAGAATGACAAATCCATCGTCATCCGTCTCTTCAAGATAGAAATCACTCAAGTTCAAATCCTCATCTACCAGTCCACTATTAGCCTCATTATGAACAATTGGAATTATAACTTGCTCAGGCTCCTTATCATCAATTTCATCATGTGTAGTAACCATTTCTGATTCCATCTGAACTTGTTGAGCTTGTGAAACTGATGAAGACCTTACACCACCAACCTTAGTTGAAATGTTTACCGTTAGATATTCTCCATCTACTCCTATCTCCCCCTCATGGCTATTCTGAGGATCAGAATCGTCATGTTCATCATCACGGTGAGGACTCAATGGAGAAGAGCAGAAATTAAGTGGATATCGAACACGAGCACGAAACAATGCTTGAAGCGAAGTGCGTCGAAGAACATCTAGATTGACTCTAGAAAACATACGACTGAAATATTCTTACTCCAAAGCATCATACAAATGTGGTAAACGAGAGGGTTAAGGTGGAAAAGTAACAATAGGAACACCAGCAGCAGCAACTGTTGAAGGCGATGTTGGTGGAAGTGTTTGAGTTACCGTGAGGGCAGGTAAGGATGATTGTGCGGTATTATTCTTATATGTAGGGCTATACATACTACTAGTCAGATTCGTGATATCCCCTTCTGATGGAGGTTGGGTAACAACCGGAGTTGTCACTGGCAAAGTTTCTTTCGAAGCATCCGCCTCCATGACTTTGGTCTCATGGGACTCTAACAGAGTAGTAGAACTACCCGTCTGTTTAGTACTCGCAAAGATATTGCTATCCCTGACTCCTGAAATCATTGATATACCATGAGGTGGCACATCTCTTTCAGTTAAAGACTCTTCCTCCAGACCTTGAGATTCAGAATCCGGAAGAAAAGTGGTTTGAACCAATGGATCACTTTCATGAACCAAGGGAACAGTCTGCTGGAAGTCTGATAAATATCCCGAAGGATTGTCATGTTGACTCGTTTCCATGGGACGCGGCAGATCTTCCTCATCAAGATAAGCCGGACCTCGAGACCCTGTTGTACGTTGAGGCACAGGAGGATTTCCAGCCGATACGCAGGGTGCCTTTTCAAGATTTTTCGGCTCCCCTTCGGCCGTTCTGGACTTCAATGATTGAGTGTCCTCAATCGATTGAGTCAACGCAGACTTTACTGCAGAGGAAGACTTTACTTCCTTAGATGCCGAAGCATCTTGCTTTGTGGGATTTATTCTTAAGTCCTGTTTAGATTGGATGGGCTTAGTAGTCTTTTTACCATCCGTGCGTTTAGATCTCTTGCCTACCGAAGCTTGTGCTTCATTTAGTGTAGGGCTTACTGTTATTCTTGGATGTGATACGGAGATGGGTGAAGGTGACCTAATTAGCTCTAGGTCTTGGTCCGTATCACCAATGTTTGGAGTAACTGTTTGGTGGACGATGGGTGTCGAAGTCCTAGATCTAGTTACTCGTTGGATTGGCGGAGTTAGAATCATCTCATCCGGCATGTATCGAGTTCTCTTAGGAGAATGTTCAGGAGATGATTCAGATGCTGTTGCTGAAGTGTCACTGCTTACTTCGGGTGTTGTGGAAAGGGTTGGTTCAATCCTAGTTGAACTAGGTTCCCTGATTCTCACGGGTTGAGCTTGGTGTGCTACCCTAGATCGTTTGAGGTTCACCCTAAGTGGAGGATTAGCTGTCTTGGGTGGTTGAACTACAGGTTCCTCCACAACCTCTGGGGCTGGAACGACGGCAGGTTCAACTTGTTCTTGTTGTACCGGGTTCGAAAGAGGTATTCCTACAACCAGAAAATAAGAACGCATACGAGCGTCTTGGGGTTCAGCTAGCCTCACTAGCCAATTTGGAATTGGCGCAGTGAATTGATTATCAGACACCATAGGGGTGTTCATCTTCAGCTCTCCAAACCTTTTCATCTGTAATCCATGTGTACCTGGTACAAATATATTTGCATTTCTGCAAGCATTTATAGCATCATGGATAAAGATACAGAAAAACCTTTCGCAAGGGATATAAGCACCCCTTGGCTTTTCAACCTGTGCCTGAACCAAATCCCATATAAGTTCTGCATAATCAGGATTCTCTACTCATGTGAATGAGTAGAAAAGTTTGAGCATCGGCACAGTTAAGCTATCAGATCCACTTCTTGTCATCAACAAGCATCTGTTGATGATTGAGAATATCACATACCACCTGGAGTGCAGATACTTCTTTTGAAACTTAGCAGGTGGAACATTAGTTGCTCCAACATATCCAAGAGAAAAGATTGAAGACATCATCTGCTGTGTGGAAGGAAAAGCAGGAGCATTCTGTACAAGAGGAAGTCTGAATATCCTCCTGAAGTCTGCTTTTGTGATACTCCTGAATCCTTGTACTCCCCTCAGCCTAAATTCAAATCTGGCAGGTTCACCCTGTGGATTAGTAGCATTTGGTTGTGTGGCCTCCACAAATCTGATTGATCTGTTAAGAATATCCAAGTCTGTTTCTGGCACTCTAACTGTGGAGCTCAGAGCAGGCCATAAAGTATGCCTCTCTAGAATTGCAGTCCAATAATTGCAGGGAATATTGGTTTTAGAATTGATAAAGTGATTATTCGCCATTTAGCTGTATACATAAGAAATAGAAGACCACAAAATGTTATCATAAAGCACATTTCTCGATTCTTATTTCCTTTGAAATCCTTTTTATATTTTTCAAATTTTATAATTTTTATGACTTTTCTAAGATATAAAAATCATTTATTCCAAATATGAACAAATAATTGACAACCATGACATTCATATGATATTCATCTTAGTACAAAATCATCATGCAAAGTCAATTATATAACACAAGGAATCAGAACAACACTTAGTCAATTTTCAGCACAATTCAAGAAGATTCGGTATTTATGAAAACTTTAGATTCTGTAACCAAATAAGCTTGAGTTTTCATATCAGAAAGATATATAATAAACATGTTAAGTGTTTGAATGATAAAAATCAGAAAATTTCAAGGTACCAAATTTCAGACTTGGTATCAAGAAAGAAAACCAGATTCGGTATCTTCAACAATTAACAGAAAGTCACTCAAACATGCATATTCTATCACATATCATGTAATTTCACAACCATGATCAATTAACCATTCAATTACAAGCATATTAACATGTTAATTGTATGAACAAACTCGGTATCAGGATAAGAACACATTCGGTAGATACAGAATTCATCAAATAAGCAATTAAACATGTAATCAGGCTCGGTCAAATGATAGATCAGTCAATTTAACTCAGATTAGACAAGATTTCATGTTGATTTTCCAAATCAATTGAGTTTAATCAAAGATTAATTGAAATCTACTCAGACTCGGTATAATCAACAAGATTTCAAAAATTAAAGGTCATAATCCAGTTATTTTTTATCTTTTCTGGTTGATAAAAACTTAATTATCTCAGATCTACAATTATATATCTTAAACATTGATTAAAATGAACAATTACCAAGGATTTGAAGAAACAAAATGACGGACTCGGTAGAATTAGGCAGATTCGGTATAATCAACAGACTCGGTAGGTAATTAATAATAGTAAGAGAGTAATGTTTGACTTTGACTCTCCTTTTATAGATTCCGAAGGTAAAATACCGAATGAGCTTTACAGAATGGGCCTAATATACCGAATACAGTCCAATTTTTCAAAACTTTAACAATTTAACTCCAAATCTTGACAAATTGATTTTTCCTCTTGAAATCCATTTCAATCTTTTCATGAAAATCAATTCTGAGACAATTTTTGAAAACTTTGAACTTACCGAATCTGTACTATTGGTTGTCAGACTCGGTAAAATGCTAAAAATAGCTTTTATTCAGTAAAATTTAAATATTTTTTGGATTTTATCTTTTCCAATTTTTATGAATTTTTCAAAATAAGATTTGTACTTAAAAGAACTTTGAATTTTATACAAAGTACAAATCTTCAGTGATACCAATTGTTGACACGGGTTGCATACTGAGATGTATACAAGCCATAATGAATTATTTCAGATAAAAACAAAGAAATTTAGAATTCACTTTTGAAAAACAATATTTTTGAATAATTTTCTCATTTTCTCCCTTTTTCTCCCCCTCAAAATGTGATATACAAGAAAGTAAATCAGCATTTTGATTATGTTCCCAAGAAAATGAATTAACTCCCCCTTGAAATAGGATATCAATGAGTTACCTCCCCCTTGCGTAACCATTGAACAAATATGTAGTGACCCGAACTTTTCCATGTTTATATATATTAACTGAGATTGATATTTATATGATTAAATGTTTCCAACATGTTAAGCAATCAAACTTGTTAAGACTTGATTAATTGAAATATGTTTCATATAGACAATTGACCACCCAAGTTGATCGGTGATTCACGAACGTTAAAACTTGTAAAAACTATATGATGACATATATATGGATATATATATATAGTTAACATGATACTATGATAAGGAAACATATCATAAAGTATATTAACAATGAACTACATATGTAAAAACAAGACTACTAACTTAATGATTTTTAAACGAGACATATATGTAACGATTATCGTTGTAAAGACATTTAATGTATATATATCATATTAAGAGATATTCATACATGATAATATCATGATAATATAATAATTTAAAATCTCATTTGATATTATAAACATTGGGTTAACAACATTTAACAAGATCGTTAACCTAAAGGTTTCAAAACAACACTTACATGTAACGACTAACGATGACTTAACGACTCAGTTAAAATGTATATACATGTAGTGTTTTAATATGTATTTATACACTTTTGAAAGACTTTAATACACTTATCAAAATACTTCTACTTAACAAAAATGCTTACAATTACATCCTCGTTCAGTTTCATCAACAATTCTACTCGTATGCACCCGTATTCGTACTCGTACAATACACAGCTTTTAGATGTATGTACTATTGGTATATACACTCCAATGATCAGCTCTTAGCAGCCCATGTGAGTCACCTAACACATGTGGGAACCATCATTTGGCAACTAGCATGAAATATCTCATAAAATTACAAAAATATGAGTAATCATTCATGACTTATTTACATGAAAACAAAATTACATATCCTTTATATCTAATCCATACACCAACGACCAAAAACACCTACAAACACTTTCATTCTTCAATTTTCTTCATCTAATTGATCTCTCTCAAGTTCTATCTTCAAGTTCTAAGTGGTCTTCATAAATTCCAAAAGTTCTAGTTTCATAAAATCAAGAATACTTTCAAGTTTGCTAGCTCACTTCCAATCTTGTAAGGTGATCATCCAACCTCAAGAAATATTTGTTTCTTACAGTAGGTTATCATTCTAATACAAGGTAATAATCATATTCAAACTTTGGTTCAATTTCTATAACTATAACAATCTTATTTCAAGTGATGATCTTACTTGAACTTGTTTTCGTGTCATGATTCTGCTTCAAGAACTTCGAGCCATCCAAGGATCCATTGAAGCTAGATCCATTTTTCTATTTTCCAGTAGGTTTATCCAAGGAAATTAAGGTAGTAATGATGTTCATAACATCATTCGATTCATACATATAAAGCTATCTTATTCGAAGGTTTAAACTTGTAATCACTAGAACATAGTTTAGTTAATTCTAAACTTGTTCGCAAACAAAAGTTAATCCTTCTAACTTGACTTTTAAAAACAACTAAACACATGTTCTATATCTATATGATATTCTAACTTAATGATTTAAAATCTGGAAACACGAAAAACACCGTAAAACCGGATTTACGCCGTCGTAGTAACACCGCGGGCTGTTTTGGGTTAGTTAATTAAAAACTATGATAAACTTTGATTTAAAAGTTGTTATTCTGAGAAAATGATTTTTATTATGAACATGAAACTATATCCAAAAATTATGGTTAAACTCAAAGTGGAAGTATGTTTTCTAAAATGGTCATCTAGACGTCGTTCTTTCGACTGAAATGACTACCTTTACAAAAACGACTTGTAACTTATTTTTCCGACTATAAACCTATACTTTTTCTGTTTAGATTCATAAAATAGAGTTCAATATGAAACCATAGCAATTTGATTCACTCAAAACGGATTTAAAATGAAAAAGTTATGGGTAAAACAAGATTGGATAATTTTTCTCATTTTAGCTACGTGAAAATTGGTAACAAATCTATTCCAACCATAACTTAATCAACTTGTATTGTATATTATGTAATCTTGAGATACCATAGACACGTATACAATGTTTCGACCTATCATGTCGACACATCTATATATATTTCGGAACAACCATAGACACTCTATATGTGAATGTTGGAGTTAGCTATACAGGGTTGAGGTTGATTCCAAAATATATATAGTTTGAGTTGTGATCAATACTGAGATACGTATACACTGGGTCGTGGATTGATTCAAGATAATATTTATCGATTTATTTCTGTACATCTAACTGTGGACAACTAGTTATAGGTTACTAACGAGGACAGCTGACTTAATAAACTTAAAACATCAAAATATATTAAAAGTGTTGTAAATATATTTTGAACATACTTTAATATATATGTATATGTATATATTGTTATAGGTTCGTGAATCAACAGTGGCCAAGTCTTACTTCCCGACGAAGTAAAAATCTGTGAAAGTGAGTTATAGTCCCACTTTTAAAATCTAATATTTTTGGGATGAGAATACATGCAGGTTTTATAAATGATTTACAAAATAGACACAAGTACGTGAAACTACATTCTATGGTTGAATTATCGAAATCGAATATGCCCCTTTTTTATTAAGTCTGGTAATCTAAGAATTAGGGAACAGACACCCTAATTGACGCGAATCCTAAAGATAGATCTATTGGGCCTAACAAACCCCATCCAAAGTACCGGATGCTTTAGTACTTCGAAATTTATATCATATCCGAAGGGTGTCCCGGAATGATGGGGATATTCTTATATATGCATCTTGTTATTGTCGGTTACCAGGTGTTCACCATATGAATGATTTTTATCTCTATGTATGGGATGTGTATTGAAATATGAAATCTTGTGGTCTATTGTTACGATTTGATATATATAGGTTAAACCTATAACTCACCAACATTTTTGTTGACGTTTAAAGCATGTTTATTCTCAGGTGAATATTAAGAGCTTCCGCTGTTGCATACTAAAATAAGGACAAGATTTGGAGTCCATGTTTGTATGATATTGTGTAAAAACTGCATTCAAGAAACTGATTTCGATGTAACATATTTGTATTGTAAACCATTATGTAATGGTCGTGTGTAAACAGGATATTTTAGATTATCATTATTTGATAATCTACGTAAAGCTTTTTAAACCTTTATTTATGAAATAAAGGTTATGGTTTGTTTTAAAAATGAATGCAGTCTTTGAAAAACGTCTCATATAGAGGTCAAAACCTCGCAACGAAATCAATTAATATGGAACGTTTTTAATCAATAAGAACGGGACATTTCAGTTGGTATCAGAGCGTTGGTCTTAGAGAACCAGAAAATTTGCATTAGTGTGTCTTATCGAGTTTGTTAGGATGCATTAGTGAGTCTGGACTTCGACCGTGTTTTCTTTAAAAATGATTGCTTAACATTTTTGTTGGAAACTATATATTTTTAACATATGAATATTATGTGATATATTAATCTCTTAACGTGTTTGATATTATGTGATAGATGTCTACCTCTAGAACAAGTCCCATTGACTCACCTAATAATAATGAAGAGTCAAATGTAAATTGGAATGATTTGTGGACTGATTCACAAGTTCCCGAAGAGGAACCGGAAGAAGAGTCGGAACCGGAAGAAGAATCGGAACCGGAAGAAGAATCCGAACCGGATGAAGAAATAGAACCGGTGGGGGAAATAATAAAACGGTTAAGTAAAAGAAAATCCTCAACCAACCGACCAAAGTTAATTATGGTCAATGGTGTTTCCGCCAAGGAAGCAAAATATTGGGAGGATTACCAATTCTCCGATGAATCGGATTCCGACGAGAATTCCGATGATGTTATAGAAATTACCCCAACTGAATTTAAAAAGGCAAAAGAAAATAATAAGGGAAAGGGCATAAAAATAGAGAAATCTAATTCCAACCCCGATGAACTTTATATGTATCGTCAACCCCCGAAGTCCTTAAGTTGTAACAATGACCCGGGAACCTCTAAACCACCAGGTTTTTCTAAACCAATGTGGACAACGACGGCTCGTATTAGGGGAACATCATATATCCCTAGAAACTTGGCAAAACGAACCAAAACCGAAGAAGAAGAAACGAGCGAGTCGGAATAAGATAGTTGTATTCGTGTGGTGTAATATATGTAATATAGTGTTCTTATGCTTTATGATATATGTAAAAATTGCTTGTATTAATAAGTATTTTTTTATGAATCTAACTCTTGTCTATTTTACAGTTTAAAAACACAAAATGGATAGACAACCCAATATTTTAAGAGACCTACCCGGAGACATGATTGATGAAATCTTGTCTAGAGTCGGCCAGAATTCTTCGGCACAACTATTTAAGGCGAGATCAGTTTGTAAGACATTCGAAGAACGTTCCAAGAATGTCTTGGTTTATAAGAGACTTTCGTTTGAAAGATGGGGGATATCACATTGGGAAACCCATAAGTTACGATGTGTTTACTTTGACGCATATATTGCGGGGAACCCAAATGCTATTTTACGCAATGGGTTAAGAAATTATTTTGACTCAATATATCCGAATATTGGACTTCGTGATTTAGAAAAAGCGGCTAACATGAAACATAAAGAAGCATGTTATGCTTACGGATTAGTAATGTTCGCTTCTCACCAAAGTGAGAACAAGAACACCGGGCTACAACTATTAAACAAAACGTTCCCACAAGTGACGGAGTCGGTAATTGGGGTAAGAAATGAGGTTTTTAGATTGTTACGGGACTGTTGGACATTACGTAACCCTCGTCCCTTTGACGACGTTACAACACGCTGTCTTATCAACGGCCATAACGGTTATGTTGCACAAGACCAAGGATGGGAAGTAGTCCTAGTAAAACCAGAATGCATGACTTGTTTCTGGACGTATGAATTACGTATCTTTATTGCCTTTGCTGAACGACTTGTGTACTAGCTAGAATTATCTTCACAACTATCTTGTATCAAAGTTATTGTGTGCTATATTTCATGCTTTATGTAAAATAAGCGGTATTGTAAGTTTGTAAAATATTGTATAAAAGTTTGAACGCGAAATATTATTATAATCAGTTTTTCATATAGAATTGTAGTAGTTGAATTGTATATTAGCTACTAAGTATGAACTTAACGGGTAGGTACTACCCGAATTTAAACTTATAAAACGCTAATATGAAGAAAAAGCTTTTATAAATGAGTTCATATTATGCTACGAAATACTATTAACTACTCTTAATATTCTGTATGATTAACTTGTTCCATTTAACTATTTTGAAGGAAATGGCACCGACTACTCGACACACCGTGAATATGAATGAAGAGGAATTCCGTACTTTTCTAGCTTCAAACATAGCCGCAGTACAGGCTGCGCTACATACCAACAATAACCTTGGATCTAGCAGTACAGGAAATCGTGTAGGATGCACCTACAAAGAATTCACTGCCTGCAAACCTTTGGAATTTGATGGAACCGAAGGACCGATCGGATTGAAACGGTGGACCGAGAAGGTTGAATCAGTGTTTGCCATAAGTAAGTGTACTGAAGAGGACAAAGTGAAGTACGCTACGCATACCTTCACAGGTTCTGCGTTAACATGGTGGAATACCTATCTAGAGCAAGTGGGACAAGATGATGCGTACGCACTACCGTGGTCAGCATTCAAGCACTTGATGAACGAGAAGTACCGTCCCAGAACCGAGGTCAATAAGCTCAAGACAGAACTTAGAGGGTTACGAACCCAAGGATTTGATATTACCACGTACGAAAGACGATTCATAGAATTGTGCCTATTGTGTCCGGGAGCATTCGAAGATGAGGAAGAGAAGATCGACGCGTTTGTGAAGGGATTACCGGAAAGAATCCAAGAAGATATAAGTTCACACGAGCCCGCCTCCATACAACAGGCATGTAGAATGGCTCACAAACTAGTGAACCAGATTGAAGAAAGAATTAAAGAACAGACTGCTGAAGAGGCCAATGTGAAGCAAGTCAAAAGAAAGTGGGAGGAAAACGGTGATAAGAATCACCAATACAACAACAACAGCAATTACAACAATAATCGAAACAATTATCCCAACAATCGCAACATCAATCGCAACTACAACAAACGGCCCAACAACAACAACAACAACAACAACAGCAACTACAACAATCATCCCAACAACAATAATAACCGCAACAACAACAACAATCAGAAGCAGCTATGCCAAAGGTGTGAAAAGAATCACTCGGGGTTCTGCACCAAATTTTGCAACAAGTGTAAAAGAAATGGTCATAGCGCGGCGAAGTGTGAGGTCTACGGACCAGGGGTTAATAGAACGAAAGGAACAAATGATGTCGGAACGAGTAATGGCGGAGCAAGTAGTGTCGGATCAAGTTATGCCAATGTAGTTTGTTATAAATGTGGAAAACCAGGCCACATTATTAGAAATTGCCCGAACCAGGAGAACACGAATGGACAAGGCCGTGGAAGAGTTTTCAATATTAATGCGGTAGAGGCACAGGAAGACCCGGAGCTTGTTACGGGTACGTTTCTTATTGACAATAAATCTGCTTACGTTTTATTTGATTCGGGTGCGGATAGAAGCTATATGAGTAGAGATTTTTGTGCTAAATTAAGTTGTCCATTGACGCCTTTGGATAGTAAATTTTTACTCGAATTAGCAAATGGTAAATTAATTTCAGCAGATAATATATGTCGGAATCGAGAAATTAAACTGGTTAGCGAAACATTTAAGATTGATTTGATACCAGTAGAGTTAGGGAGTTTTGATGTGATAATCGGTATGGACTGGTTGAAAGAAGTGAAAGCGGAGATCGTTTGTTACAAAAATGCAATTCGCATTATACGAGAAAAAGGAAAACCCTTAATGGTGTACGGAGAAAAGGGCAACACGAAGCTACATCTTATTAGTAATTTGAAGGCACAAAAACTAATAAGAAAAGGTTGCTATGCTGTTCTAGCACACGTCGAGAAAGTACAAACTGAAGAAAAGAGCATCAATGATGTTCCCATTGCAAAAGAATTTCCCGATGTATTTCCGAAAGAATTATCGGGGTTACCCCCACATCGATCCGTTGAATTTCAAATAGATCTTGTACCAGGAGCTGCACCAATAGCTCGTGCTCCTTACAGACTCGCACCCAGCGAGATGAAAGAACTGCAAAGCCAATTACAAGAACTTTTAGAGCGTGGTTTCATTCGACCAAGCACATCACCGTGGGGAGCTCCTGTTTTGTTTGTCAAGAAGAAAGATGGTACATTCAGGTTGTGTATCGACTACCAAGAGTTGAACAAACTTACCATCAAGAACCGCTACCCACTACCGAGAATCGACGACTTATTTGATCAACTACAAGGCTCGTCTGTTTATTCAAAGATTGACTTACGTTCCGGGTATCATCAAATGCGGGTGAAAGAAGATGATATTCCAAAGACTGCTTTCAGAACACGTTACGGTCATTACGAGTTTATGGTCATGCCGTTTGGTTTAACTAATGCACCAGCTGTGTTCATGGACCTTATGAACCGAGTGTGTGGACCATACCTTGACAAGTTTGTCATTGTTTTCATTGATGACATACTTATTTACTCAAAGAATGACCAAGAACACGGTGAACATTTGAGAAAGGTGTTAGAAGTATTGAGGAAGGAAGAATTGTACGCTAAGTTTTCAAAGTGTGCATTTTGGTTGCAAGAAGTTCAATTCCTCGGTCACATAGTGAACAAAGAAGGTATTAAGGTGGATCCGGCAAAGATAGAAACTGTTGAAAAGTGGGAAACCCCGAAAACTCCGAAACACATACGCCAGTTTTTAGGACTAGCTGGTTACTACAGAAGGTTCATCCAAGACTTTTCCAGAATAGCAAAACCCTTGACTGCATTAACGCATAAAGGGAAGAAATTTGAATGGAATGATGAACAAGAGAAAGCGTTTCAGTTATTGAAGAAAAAGCTAACTACGGCACCTATATTGTCATTGCCTGAAGGGAATGATGATTTTGTGATTTATTGTGATGCATCAAAGCAAGGTCTCGGTTGTGTATTAATGCAACGAACGAAGGTGATTGCTTATGCGTCTAGACAATTGAAGATTCACGAACAAAATTATACGACGCATGATTTGGAATTAGGTGCGGTTGTTTTTGCATTAAAGACTTGGAGGCACTACTTATATGGGGTCAAAAGTATTATATATACCGACCACAAAAGTCTTCAACACATATTTAATCAGAAACAACTGAATATGAGGCAGCGTAGGTGGATTGAATTATTGAATGATTACGACTTTGAGATTCGTTACCACCCGGGGAAGGCAAATGTGGTAGCCGATGCCTTGAGCAGGAAGGACAGAGAACCCATTCGAGTAAAATCTATGAATATAATGATTCATAATAACATTACTACTCAAATAAAGGAGGCGCAACAAGGAGTTTTAAAAGAGGGAAATTTAAAGGATGAAATACCCAAAGGATCAGAGAAGCATCTTAATATTCGGGAAGACGGAACCCGGTATAGGGCTGAAAGGATTTGGGTACCAAAATTTGGAGATATGAGAGAAATGGTACTTAGATAAGCTCATAAAACCAGATACTCAATACATCCTGGAACGGGGAAGATGTACAAGGATCTCAAGAAACATTTTTGGTGGCCGGGTATGAAAGCCGATGTTGCTAAATACGTAGGAGAATGTTTGACGTGTTCTAAGGTCAAAGCTGAGCATCAGAAACCATCAGGTCTACTTCAACAACCCGAAATCCCGGAATGGAAATGGGAAAACATTACCATGGATTTCATCACTAAATTGCCAAGGACTGCAAGTGGTTTTGATACTATTTGGGTAATAGTTGATCGTCTCACCAAATCAGCACACTTCCTACCAATAAGAGAAGATGACAAGATGGAGAAGTTAGCACGACTGTATTTGAAGGAAGTCGTCTCCAGACATGGAATACCAATCTCTATTATCTCTGATAGGGATGGCAGATTTATTTCAAGATTCTGGCAGACATTACAGCAAGCATTAGGAACTCGTCTAGACATGAGTACTGCCTATCATCCACAAACTGATGGGCAGAGCGAAAGGACGATACAAACGCTTGAAGACATGCTACGAGCATGTGTTATTGATTTCGGAAACAGTTGGGATCGACATCTACCGTTAGCAGAATTTTCCTACAACAACAGCTACCATTCAAGCATTGAGATGGCGCCGTTTGAAGCACTTTATGGTAGAAAGTGCAGGTCTCCGATTTGTTGGAGTGAAGTGGGGGATAGACAGATTACGGGTCCGGAGATTATACAAGAAACTACCGAGAAGATCATCCAAATTCAACAACGGTTGAAAACCGCCCAAAGTCGACAAAAGAGCTACGCTGACATTAAAAGAAAAGATATAGAATTTGAAATTGGAGAGATGGTCATGCTTAAAGTTGCACCTTGGAAAGGCGTTGTTCGATTTGGTAAACGAGGGAAATTAAATCCAAGGTATATTGGACCATTCAAGATTATTGATCGTGTCGGAACAGTAGCTTACCGACTAGAATTACCTCAACAACTCGCGGCTGTACATAACACTTTCCACGTCTCGAATTTGAAGAAATATTTTGCTAAAGAAGATCTCACTATTCCGTTAGATGAAATCCAAATCAACGAAAAACTTCAATTCATCGAAGAACCCGTCGAAATAATGGATCGTGAGGTTAAAAGACTTAAGCAAAACAAGATACCAATTGTTAAGGTTCGATGGAATGCTCGTAGAGGACCCGAGTTCACCTGGGAGCGTGAAGATCAGATGAAGAAGAAATACCCGCATCTATTTCCAGAAGATTCGTCAACACCTTCAACAGCTTAAAATTTCGGGACGAAATTTATTTAACGGGTAGGTACTGTAGTGACCCGAACTTTTCCATGTTTATATATATTAACTGAGATTGATATTTATATGATTAAATGTTTCCAACATGTTAAGCAATCAAACTTGTTAAGACTTGATTAATTGAAATATGTTTCATATAGACAATTGACCACCCAAGTTGATCGGTGATTCACGAACGTTAAAACTTGTAAAAACTATATGATGACATATATATGGATATATATATATATAGTTAACATGATACTATGATAAGGAAACATATCATAAAGTATATTAACAATGAACTACATATGTAAAAACAAGACTACTAACTTAATGATTTTTAAACGAGACATATATGTAACGATTATCGTTGTAAAGACATTTAATGTATATATATCATATTAAGAGATATTCATACATGATAATATCATGATAATATAATAATTTAAAATCTCATTTGATATTATAAACATTGGGTTAACAACATTTAACAAGATCGTTAACCTAAAGGTTTCAAAACAACACTTACATGTAACGACTAACGATGACTTAACGACTCAGTTAAAATGTATATACATGTAGTGTTTTAATATGTATTTATACACTTTTGAAAGACTTTAATACACTTATCAAAATACTTCTACTTAACAAAAATGCTTACAATTACATCCTCGTTCAGTTTCATCAACAATTCTACTCGTATGCACCCGTATTCGTACTCGTACAATACACAGCTTTTAGATGTATGTACTATTGGTATATACACTCCAATGATCAGCTCTTAGCAGCCCATGTGAGTCACCTAACACATGTGGGAACCATCATTTGGCAACTAGCATGAAATATCTCATAAAATTACAAAAATATGAGTAATCATTCATGACTTATTTACATGAAAACAAAATTACATATCCTTTATATCTAATCCATACACCAACGACCAAAAACACCTACAAACACTTTCATTCTTCAATTTTCTTCATCTAATTGATCTCTCTCAAGTTCTATCTTCAAGTTCTAAGTGTTCTTCATAAATTCTAAAAGTTCTAGTTTCATAAAATCAAGAATACTTTCAAGTTTGCTAGCTCACTTCCAATCTTGTAAGGTGATCATCCAACCTCAAGAAATCTTTGTTTCTTACAGTAGGTTATCATTCTAATACAAGGTAATAATCATATTCAAACTTTGGTTCAATTTCTATAACTATAACAATCTTATTTCAAGTGATGATCTTACTTGAACTTGTTTTCGTGTCATGATTCTGCTTCAAGAACTTCGAGCCATCCAAGGATCCATTGAAGCTAGATCCATTTTTCTATTTTCCAGTAGGTTTATCCAAGGAAATTAAGGTAGTAATGATGTTCATAACATCATTCGATTCATACATATAAAGCTATCTTATTCGAAGGTTTAAACTTGTAATCACTAGAACATAGTTTAGTTAATTCTAAACTTGTTCGCAAACAAAAGTTAATCCTTCTAACTTGACTTTTAAAATCAACTAAACACATGTTCTATATCTATATGATATGCTAACTTAATGATTTAAAACCTGGAAACACGAAAAACACCGTAAAACCGGATTTACGCCGTCGTAGTAACACCGCGGGCTGTTTTGGGTTAGTTAATTAAAAACTATGATAAACTTTGATTTAAAAGTTGTTATTCTGAGAAAATGATTTTTATTATGAACATGAAACTATATCCAAAAATTATGGTTAAACTCAAAGTGGAAATATGTTTTCTAAAATGGTCATCTAGACGTCGTTCTTTCGACTGAAATGACTACCTTTACAAAAATGACTTGTAACTTATTTTTCCGACTATAAACCTATACTTTTTCTGTTTAGATTCATAAAATAGAGTTCAATATGAAACCATAGCAATTTGATTCACTCAAAACGGATTTAAAATGAAGAAGTTATGGGTAAAACAAGATTGGATAATTTTTCTCATTTTAGCTACGTGAAAATTGGTAACAAATCTATTCCAACCATAACTTAATCAACTTGTATTGTATATTATGTAATCTTGAGATACCATAGACACGTATACAATGTTTCGACCTATCATGTCGACACATCTATATATATTTCGGAACAACCATAGACACTCTATATGTGAATGTTGGAGTTAGCTATACAGGGTTGAGGTTGATTCCAAAATATATATAGTTTGAGTTGTGATCAATACTGAGATACGTATACACTGGGTCGTGGATTGATTCAAGATAATATTTATCGATTTATTTCTGTACATCTAACTGTGGACAACTAGTTATAGGTTACTAACGAGGACAGCTGACTTAATAAACTTAAAACATCAAAATATATTAAAAGTGTTGTAAATATATTTTGAACATACTTTAATATATATGTATATATTGTTATAGGTTCGTGAATCAACAGTGGCCAAGTCTTACTTCCCGACGAAGTAAAAATCTGTGAAAGTGAGTTATAGTCCCACTTTTAAAATCTAATATTTTTGGGATGAGAATACATGCAGGTTTTATAAATGATTTACAAAATAGACACAAGTACGTGAAACTACATTCTATGGTTGAATTATCGAAATCGAATATGCCCCTTTTTTATTAAGTCTGGTAATCTAAGAATTAGGGAACAGACACCCTAATTGACGCGAATCCTAAAGATAGATCTATTGGGCCTAACAAACCCCATCCAAAGTACCAGATGCTTTAGTACTTCGAAATTTATATCATATCCGAAGGGTGTCCCGGAATGATGGGGATATTCTTATATATGCATCTTGTTATTGTCGGTTACCAGGTGTTCACCATATGAATGATTTTTATCTCTATGTATGGGATGTGTATTGAAATATGAAATCTTGTGGTCTATTGTTACGATTTGATATATATAGGTTAAACCTATAACTCACCAACATTTTTGTTGACGTTTAAAGCATGTTTATTCTCAGGTGAATATTAAGAGCTTCCGCTGTTGCATACTAAAATAAGGACAAGATTTGGAGTCCATGTTTGTATGATATTGTGTAAAAACTGCATTCAAGAAACTGATTTCGATGTAACATATTTGTATTGTAAACCATTATGTAATGGTCGTGTGTAAACAGGATATTTTAGATTATAATTATTTGATAATCTACGTAAAGCTTTTTAAACCTTTATTTATGAAATAAAGGTTATGGTTTGTTTTAAAAATGAATGCAGTCTTTGAAAAACGTCTCATATAGAGGTCAAAACCTCGCAACGAAATCAATTAATATGGAACGTTTTTAATCAATAAGAACGGGACATTTCAAAATATATCTAGGAAGTTATCATTAATCTAAAGGCAGTCCCTTAAAGAAAAATTATCTAAAGCACTGAAACTTAGTTGCTCCCCCTAGAAAGTATCTACTCCCCCTAAACACAAGATCCCAAAAATAAGTCCCAACAGATCTAAGGAATATCAAGCACTATACTCTACCATGCCAATCTCTTTGATCAAGAATTTTAGCCTAAGTTCATCTAAAGGTTTAGTGAACATGTCAGCTAATTGCACTTTAGTAGGCACTAAGTATAAATCTACATCCCCTTTCTCTACATGGTCCTTAATGAAATGATAACGAATATCTATGTGTTTAGTTTTAGAATGTTGAACCGGGTTGCTTGTTATTGCAATAGCACTTTGTGAATCACAATAGATCGGGGTCTTAGAAATATTAAAGCCATAGTCGAAGAGTTGAGTTTGCATCCACAAAACTTGTGAACAACAGTGAGCTGCAGCAATGTACTCAGACTCAGCTGTTGATAAAGACACACAGTTTTGCTTTTTGGATGACCAACCAACTAGCCTATTTCCCAACATCTGAATTGATCCAGATGTGCTCTTTCTATCAACATGACAACCACCATGATCCGCATCAGTATAAGCAGTGAGATTGAAATCGGATCCATGAGGATACTAGATCCCAAGGTTAGGTGTACCTTTAAGGTATTGAAAAATCCTAACAACCACTTTGGAGTGAGATTTCTTAGGGTTGGACTGAAAGCGGGCACAGACAGTTACGGCAAGTGTAATATCTGGTCGACTTACAGTCAGATACATTAAAGAATCAACCATGCTTCGATAAAGCGTAATATCAAAGGGTTCCCCATTAGTATCAGCATCCAGTAAAGTCCTCATTGGGGTTGTCATTGGTTTTAAAGCAGTCATTTTAAAATGTTTTAGCATACCATTGATATACTTTGTTTGACTGATAAAAATCCCATTGGGTAATTGTTTTATTTGTAACCCCAAGAAGAAAGTTAACTGGTCAAGCATGCTCATTTCGAATTTGCTGGCCATAAGGTCACCAAATTCTTTGCATAAGGCCGGGGACGTGGAACCAAAAATAATATCATCAATGTAAATTTGAACCAAGAGAATGTGACCGTGGTTTTTATGGATGAATAGCGTTGTATCAATCGTTCCACGAGAGAAGTCATTGTCCAGCAAATATTTTGTTAAGGTCTCGTACCATGCACGCGGTGCTTGCTTCAGACTGTATAAAGCTTTCTCCAAGTAGTAAACGTGGTTTGGATGAATGGGATCGACAAAGCCTTCTGGTTGATCAACATAGACTTCCTCTTGAAGATAACCATTCAAAAAAGCAGTTCTGACATCTATTTGAAACACCGTGAACTTCATATGAGAAGCAAATGCAAGGAAAAGACGAATTGCCTCAATCCTAGCAACCGGAGCAAACGTTTCATCATAATCAATGCCCTCTTGTTGTCAATATCCTTTGGCCACAAGACGTGCCTTATTTCGAACCACAATTCCATCAGAATCCTTCTTGTTCTTGAAAATCCACTTAACCCCTATTGTTCGTTGACCCGTTGGTCGTGGAACTAATCGCCATACTTTCAATCATTCAAATTGATTGATCTCGTCTTGCATTGCAACTACCCGGTATGGATCTAGTAAAGCTTGAGCAACCATTGTTGGTTTAATCTTACTAAGAAAGGCTGTGAATAGACACATATTCTGAGTAGCCCTTCGAGTTGAAACTGGAGCAGATGCGTCACCAATAATAAGATCTATTGGATGACTTTTAGTCCATCGGGTGTGGGAAAGAGGTTGAACATCAATTGTATCCATCGGAAGATCAACCGTTGTTGACGTTAAGCCTTGATCTGATTGATCTGATGTAACATTATCTAATGGATTCAATAGAGTATCTGGAGAAACAGCTGGAGTTGTATCAAATGATGAATCTTGATCTTGTTTAAGATTATCAGTAACAGGAGGTTGAAGGGAGGATGAAGAAGCAACAGGTGAATCAGTTGGTGTTGAATCTTCATTAAAAAGACTTTGAAGAGTCTCCACAGTAGTTGACTATGATGGTGTAATCGGTACGGCTTGAACATTTGAATCCCGTTGAGGAGTATAAAGACTATCAAACAAGATATCTAGTTCCTCTGATGTAACCGTAGGAACACCCTTCTTCGAGAAAATTGAGTTTTGCGCAGAAGAAGTAGTAGCCAGGTTAGGATCGGGTTTTGAACTGAGTTGTTCAAAAGCCATTCCCGAAAATTCATCGAACTTGACGTTAATGCTCTCTTTAATCATCTTTGACCGCTTATGATAAACACGATAAGCAACTTTTTTCGAGGAATAACCAAGAAATATGGCCTGATCGCCATGAGGATCAAACTTTCCGAGGCTGTCAAAATCGTTAAGCACATAGCATATACAACCAAAAACACGGAAATATTTGACATTCGGGCGTCTACCATATAATAACCCATATGGAGTTTTATCAAAATGTTTGTTTACAATACAACGATTTTGGATATAGCATGCAGTTGAAATGGCCTCCCCCCACATTTTTAGAGGTAATTTGGAGTAGGCAAGCATCGTTCATGCTGCTTCGCACAACGTACGATTACGTCGTTCGACTACTCCATTTTGTTGGGGGGTCCGAGCAGCAGAGAACTGATGTTCAATGCCTTGGTCTTTCAAATAACTATCAAGCGGGTCATTCTTAAATTCCGTCCCATTATCAGTTCTGATGCTCTTAACATGTTTGTTAAAAGAGCGTTGAATCTTTTTAATGAACTCAATGATAATGGCGGGGGTTTCTGACTTAGTTCGCAAAAGAAAAATACATGTAAATCGGGTATAGTCATCAACAATGACAAGCACATGTTTCTTGCCATCGAGGCTAGAAATACGCATGGGTCCACATAAGTCCATATGCAATAATTGCAAAGACGATGAAGTACTGGGGTTTTTCTTAAGCGGATGATTGGTCCGTTTCAGCTTACCCATCGCACATGATGGACACACATGATGCTTATCATATTGAAAGGTTGGAATACCATCAACTAAATCTTTAGAGACTAGTCGATTGATACCCTTGTAATTCAGGTGTGACATCCGATGATGCCATAACCATGAATTTTCTTTGGTAGAACGAGTGGCCAAACACATGGTTGCATGTGATGGTGCATCATTGAGGTCAATAGTATATAGTGAAGCACAACGTTTACCAACAAGAAGATCATTCCCTTCGGTGGATTGCACCTAGCATTGTCGACGTTCAAACAAAACTTTGAGATCTCCATCGCAGAATTGGCTCACACTAAATAAACTGCACCCCAAACCCTCAACATATGAAACCCGTTTGATTGTTATGCCATTTTGCACAAAATCTCCGTAACCTGTTATTGCTGCAATCTCATCGTTTCCGAATGTAACCGTTCCTAGGAATTTGTCAATGAAGTTGACAAGCAAGGATTTATCGCCCATCATGTGTCGAGAACAACTGGAATCGATATACCAAACACAGACGTCGAAACCCTGTAAATGTGAATTTCCTAGAGTTTAGGTATCCAAAGTTTCTTGGGTCCTTTTCGATTAGTACCAGCAATAAACTTTGGATTAACAACAAACTTTGGATCAATGATGAAATAATCAGGTAAAGCATCATGCAGTTTAGACAACAAAGCATCATTTAAAACCACATTACATGAAGCACCATACGCAATATCAATCTTTACATCGTTATCAGAAGTCTTAACACACAATTTATTCCAAGTAGATGTTTTTTTCACAGATGAAAATTGAAAAACATGAGATGATTTCCTAGGCCGACTAGCAGATTGCTTTGGTTTGGTTGCTACTTTCTTAGTCGTGGACTTAGGAACCCATACAGATTTGTAATTCAAGTTTGGATTATGACCTGTGACCTCGAAAAACACCTTTGTTAGTTAGACGTCCAAACTTTTCAGTTGACACATGAGATGACTGATTTTGCAGAATTTCCAATTTGATTGTACGTTCTTTTGCATCATACTCACTCAAATCAGGTTTAGAACTTGTGTGTGTTGTGGACTTAACTGATTTCTTTAAAATACTCGCTTTTGAAGTTTTTGTCATAGGAATCATAGGAATCTTTTCAGTTAACACAAAACCATTTGGAGAATGAACCTTTTTAACAATATACTGAGTTGTAGAAATAACTTTCGAACCATGATTGCCAAATTGAGAACATAGAGGATTTTTAAGAATAGTAATGGGTTTTACATCCTTAGATGTTGTTGTTCCCTTCCCCTTCTTAGTAATCCCACCAGTACATTCAAGCACATTGGTTGCAACATTAGACGTTTGCTTAAGTGTGTTAGCCTGTTTCAGTTGAATTATCTTTTGTTTTAAGCTTTTAATCTCAAGACATAATTCTTCAGCAGAAACTATCACTTCACCCTCCTTAAAAACATAAGTACATTCTTTCTTAGGCAGTGAAGGCAATTTATCACACAAAGCAAGCATTTGTTCTAATGATTGGCACTTAAGTTGCAAGTCAATATTCTCCTGTTCAAGTTGAGCTACTATACGATTCAAATCGCGTATAGCAGGCAAATGCAAGTAATAATCATGCAAAGGATCAAGTTGACTTTCAAAATCTATCAAAGGTTCAATGTTCGGTTCATTCTGAGGTTCTACTTTTTCATATAAAGAATTTTGACCTGGAGAATCTGTCTCAAAGAAGACAGTTAGTTCATGTGCTAGGTCTTCACGGAAAACATCATCTGGACATGCAGCTAAAGTTTGTAGAATTGGTTTCACATCAAAAATTGGTTCATCAAACACCTCATCTATTGCAGTAATGCTAGAACTAGGTTTGTTAAACACTTTATTCTCAAGCATTAAAATGTATTTCTCTAGCATGAGTGTTGGGATATAAACCAGTCTACGCTTAGGCACATAATCTTCACGTTGCATGTTCTTTTCAGTTTCAACTAGATTTTTCATGAAATCAGGATTCGATTTACCTATCTTAGCATTGATTTTTTCATACATTAAGCTAATTTGATGGTATTTCCTAGATTTACGATTCACAATAATATCATCAAAATCAGCATCAGAAGCATGTACAAAATGCGATGGTAAACTGGCTTGAAAATAATCAGAATGATATAATCCTGGAATCTTTTTGGAAGCATCTTCCAAAATTTTCGGATCTTCATAACCCAACCCCCACTTTTCACCATGAATCGTTTTTGGTCTATTCATGAAAATCATTTGTTTTTAAAGTTCCATATCCATGATAGCTTTGGATTGCTCTGTTTGATAGAGTTTTTCCTCATATCGAGCAAGTTGTGCTTTCATTTGAAAAGATTCTTTTGACAATAAAGAAATTTCAGTGTTCTTTTCAATTATGGTGTTTTCCAATTGAACGATTTTCTTGTGTAGCTTTGAAAGTGTGGGTTCCTGTTGGTTTTTCAAATCAGAAAGATCTTTTTCTAAAAATTAAACTTTTTCTGCAAGTCGTTCCGATTTTAAACGATAATCAGTTCTTTCAAGTAATCATTTTTCAAGTAAACACGGTCGAAGTCCAGACTCACTAATGCATCCTAACAAACTCGATAAGACACACTAATGCAAAATTCTGGTTCTCTAAGACCAACGCTCGGATACCAACTGAAATGTCCCGTTCTTATTGATTAAAAACGTTCCATATTAATTGATTTCGTTGCGAGGTTTTGACCTATATATGAGACGTTTTTCAAAGACTGCATTCATTTTAAAACAAACCATAACCTTTATTTTATCAATAAAGGTATAAAAAGCTTTACGTAGATTATCAAATAATGATAATCTAAAATATCCTGTTTACACACGACTATTACATATTGGTTTATAATACAAATATGTTACAACGAAATAAGTTGCTTGAATGCAGTTTTTACACAATATCATACAAGCATGGACTCCAAATCTTGTCCTTATTTAAGTATGCGACAGCGGAAGCTCTTAATAATCATCTGAGAATAAACATGCTTAAAACGTCAAAAAAAATGTTGGTGAGTTATAGGTCTAACCTGTATATATCAAATCGTAACAATAGACCATAAGGTTTCATATTTCAATATACATCCCATACATAGAGATAAAAATCATTCATATGGTGAACACCTGGTAACCGACATTAACAAGATGCATATATAAGAATATCCCCATCATTCCGGGACACCCTTCGGATATGATATAAATTTTGAAGTACTAAAGCATTCGGTACTTTGGATGGGGTTTGTTTGGCCCAATAGATCTATCTTTAGGATTCGCGTCAATTTGGGTGTCTGTTCCCTAATTCTTAGATTACCAAACTTAATAAAAAGGGGCATATTCGATTTTGATAATTCAACCATAGAATGTAGTTTCACGTACTTGTGTCTATTTTGTAAATCATTTATAAAACCTGCATGTATTCTCATCCCAAAAATATTAGATTTTAAAAGTGGGACTATAACTCACTTTCACAGATTTTTACTTCGTTGGGAAGTAAGACTTGGCCACTGGTCGATTCACGAACCTATAACAAATATGTACATATATATCAAAGTATGTTCAAAATATATTTACAACACTTTTAATACATTTTGATGTTTTAAGTTTATTAAGTCAGCTGTCCTCGTTAGTAACCTACAACTAGTTGTCCACAGTTAGATGTACAGAAATAAATTGATATATTATCTTGAATCAATCCACGACCCTGTGTATACACGTCTCAGGCTAGATCACAACTCAAAGTATATATATTTTTGGAATCAACCTCAACCCTGTATAGCTAACTCCAACATTACTGCATATAGAGTGTCTATGGTTGTTCCAAATAATATATATACATGGGTCGATATGATATGTCAAAACATTTGCATACGTGTCTATGGTATCTCAAGATTACATAATATATTAGAATACATGTATAATACAATATAAGTTAGCTAGGATATGATTTGTATAAAATTGTTAATATTTCCCGTAGCTACAAAAATAAAAAATATCCAATCTTGTTTTACCCATAACTTCTTAATTTTAAATCCGTTTTGAGTGAATAAAATTGTTATGGTTTCATATTGAACTCTATTTTATGAATCTAAATAGAAAAAGTATAGGTTTATATTCGGAAATATAAGTTACAAGTCGTTTTTGTAAGAGGTAGTCATTTCAGTCGAAAGAACGACGTCTTGATGACCATTTTGAAAAACATACTTCCACTTTGAGTTTAACCATGATTTTTGGATATAGTTTCATGTTCATAAGAAAAATCATTTTCCCAGAAGAACAACTTTTAAATCAAAGTTTATCATAGTTTTTAATTATCAAACCCAAAACAGCCCGCGGTGTTACTACGACGGCGTATGTCTAGTTTTACGTTGTTTTTCATGTTTCCAGGTTTTAAATCATTAAGTTAGCATATCTTACAGATATAGAACATTTTTTTAGTTGATTTTAAAAGTCAAGTTAGAATGATTAACTTTTGTTTGCGAACAAGTTTAGAATTAACTAAACTATGTTCTAGTGATTTCAAATTTAAACCTTCGAATAAGATAGCTTTATATGTATGAATCGAATGATGTTATGAACATCATTACTACCTCAAGTTTTATGGATAAACCTACTGGAAAAGAGACAAATGGATCTAGCTTCAAAGGATCTTGGATGGCTTGAAAGTTCTTGAAGTAGAATCATGACACGAACACAAGTTCAAGTAAGATTTCCACTCGAAATAAGATTGTTATAGTTATAGAAATTGAATCAAAGTTTGAATATGAGTATTACCTTATATTAGAAAGATATCTTAATGTAAATAAGAAATATTTCTTGAGGTTTGATGATCATTCTACAAGATTGGAAGTAAGCTAGCAAACTTAGAAGTATTCTTGATTTTATGAAACTAGAACTTGTAGAATTTATGAAGAACACTTAGAACTTGAAGATAGAACTTGAGAGAGATCAATTAGATGAAGAAAATTGAAGAATGAAAGAGTTTGTAGGTGTTTTTAGTCATTGGTGTATGGATTAGATATAAAGGATATGTAATTTTGTTTTCATGTAAATAAGTCATGAATGATTACTCATATTTTTATAATTTTATGAGATATTTCAAGCTAGTTGCCAAATGATGGTTCCCACATGTGTTAGGTGACTCACATGGGCTGCTAAGAGCTGATCATTGGAGTTTATATACCAATAGTACATACATCTAAAAGCTGTGTATTGTACGAGTACGAATACGGGTGCATACGAGTAGAATTGTTGATGAAACTGAACGAGGATGTAATTGTAAGCATTTTTGTTAAGTAGAAGTATTTTGATAAGTGTCTTGAAGTCTTTCAAAAGTGTATGAATACATATTAAAAAACTACATGTATATACATTTTAACTGAGTCGTTAAGTCATCGTTAGTCGTTACATGTAAGTGTTGTTTTGAAACCTTTAGGTTAACGATCTTGTTAAATGTTGTTAACCCAATGTTTATAATATCAAATGAGATTTTAAATTATTATATTATCATGATATTATGATGTACGAATATCTCTTAATAAGATATATATACATTAAATGTCGTTACAACGATAATCGTTAGATATATGTCTCGTTTCAAAATCATTAAGTTAGTAGTCTTGTTTTTACATATGTAGTTCATTGTTAATATACTTAATGATATGTTTACTTATCATAATATGATTTTAACTATATATATAACCATATATATGTCATCATATAGTTTTTACAAGTTTTAACGTTCGTGAATCACCGGTCAACTTGGGTGGTCAATTGTCTATATGAAACCTATTTCAATTAATCAAGTCTTAACAAGTTTGATTGCTTAACATGTTGGAAGCACTTAATCATGTAAATAACAATTTCATTTAATATATATATAAACATGGAAAAGTTCGGGTCACTACACTAATCATATCTTTGCTAATTAATATGATATTTTATATATATTTACTTATGATTTGATTTTATATATTTCAGGACCACCCGTAAACAACACGAGAGGATTAATTATAAGACCTCATGATTGTACGCAACACGTCATTTGACAACACGGTACTTTATGTACGCAACACGTCATTTGACAACACGGTATCATGGGTCGAGATTAATTCCGATCAATACGAATACAATGGGGTCTTTATTTATTTTATTAAGCAACTAATTGTGGACCACTAACATCGGACTGCTAAATACGGACTAATAGATATTAAAAGTATTATAAGTATATATGTAACGATTATTTGAAAAGAAAATATGTTAATATATTATATATATGGTTAGGTTCGTGATATCTATCGGAGACCAGGTCGTGTTATATATCTTCAAGGCAAAAGTGAGTATATAGTCCCACTTTTAAACTCTAAATATTTCGGGATGAGAATACATGCATTTTATGATTTACGTTATGGACACAAGTGATTAAAAATATATATTCTACGTTGAGTTGTACCACTGGAATACTTCCCTGTAACTTGGTAACTACTATTTACATGCGGTATTGTAAACGCGAATCTTGTTGATAGATCTATCGGGCCTGACAACCCCAACCGGACTGGACGGCCAGTATTCAACGGTTGCACAGTACTTTGTTTCGGTGACTACACTTGGTACGGTGTAGTGAGATTTCATAATAAAGGGAATATGCGACGTTGATTAAATGTTAAGTATGGTTATCAAGTTCTCAACCACTTAGAATAATTTTATTAAAACATTTATGTATATTAAATCTTGTGGTCTATATTTATAACGCTGCTAGCATTAAACCTATATCTCACCAACTTTATGTTGACGTTTTAAGCTTGTTTATTCTCAGGTGATAATTAAAAGCTTCCGCTGCATTATGCCGAATTTAAGCAAGGTTTGGAGTATGCATATTTGTGTCAAAAATAAAACTGCATACCGGAAGATTTGTAATGTGAAATATGTTAGAAATCGTATTGTTATTATCAAATGTAAAGTTTGTAAGACTAATATTATCGCTAAACGATAATCATTATTATGTGGTTTAAGCCTTTGGTTATAATAAAGATTATGGTTTGTATCATAAAAACGTATGCAGATTTAAAAAAAAAAATGTCACATGTAGAGGTCAATACCTCGCAATGACACCAATGAATACGTGACGTTTATATTCGATATGAACGGGATGCTTCAGGTGGTATCAGAGTGTTGGTCTTAGAGAACCAGAAAATTTGCATTAGTGTGTCTTATCGAGTTTGTTAGGATGCATTATTGAGTCTGGACTTTGACCATGTTTGATTTCGAAAACTATTGCTTATCCTTGATTGTTAAAAATTAATATGTAAATATTATGTGGTACTAACGTGCTAGTTGTTATGTGATAGATGTCTGGCTTAGAACTTGTTATCACATTCAGCGACTCCGAACCAGAATCCTCAGATAGTGTTCCAGTCATTAACCTATCCGATGATGAAAACGACACCTTTGGGGAAGACTCACAATTTCCGGATGAATCAATTGAAGAGGAACCGGAAAGTGATCCTGAGGAGGAAGAAATACAGGAAATTACGAAAGACAAGTTCGAACGAGGAAAGAAACGAAAGGTTACTGAATTTGAAAATCCAAATCCTGAGTTTAGTGAGGATGTTGTGGCACCAACTCCACCAGACACTTCCACCCCTATTCCCGCTATTCCTATTAGTTCTATCCCGACATCCAGTTCTTCAGTCCCTCAGCCAAAACGCAGGGAGACAGCCAGGATAAGCTTTAAGCGATTTCTTTGAACACAAACGTTTTGGGTTAAATGATGCGCTGTTGTTTTAATCCATGGGATCATATAACGTTTTGTATAATATTACTAGTGTGGTTTGCTTAATGTTTGATGTAAGATAAGCATATGTAAAATAGTGAAGTGTGAAATGCAATAATTTTCCATGGTTGAGTATTATTTGGGTGGTAGTAATTGATTTTTGTACTAAGCTATTAAGTATGAACTTTAACAGGTAGGTACTACCCTAGATATAATTATAAAACGCTAATAAGAAGAAAAGGCTTTTATAATAATAACTGGTTCATATTATTAATAAGCTACGATGTACTATAAATACACACTACATCTATAATACTCCGTGTGAATAATTATTTTTTTCATTCTTATTGAAGATTATGGCGCGATTGAATCGAAAGACGGAACAAGAAATCGAGGAACTCATCAATCAGCGAGTGAACGACAAAATGTTATGGGTCGAGGCTGCAAGAGGTGCTGCAGTTAACCCAAATCCTCATGTGGGATGTAGCTACAAAACTTTTCAAGGTTGCAAGCCCTCATCATTCAGTGGAACAGAAAGACCGGTCGGTTTAACCCGGTGGATTGAAAAGATTGAGTTGTGTATAAAATCAGTGGTTGTATTGAGAAGGACATGACCAAGTATGCATCGTGCACCCTACAAGATAGTGCATTCAGGTGGTGGAAAAACTATGTGAAGGCCGTAGGAGGAGATGTAGCTTATGATACTCCATGGGAAGAATTCAAAACAATGCTAATCAACGAGTATTGTCCAAGGAACGAGGTTAGGAAGTTGGAAGCTGAATTATGAAGCCTGAAAGTTGTTGGTACTGAACTCACTAACTACAATCAGCAATTCATGGAATTAGCTTTACTATGTCCCGAATTGGTACCAACTGAAGAACGGAAGATAGAACTGTACAAAGATGGTTTGCCTAAAAATGTCAAGGCAAATATTACAGCATCAAAACCCAAGACTATTCATGAAGCCATCACTATGGCAAACGAGTTGATGGACCAGATTATTCTGGATAAGAACACCGATGTCAAGACATCAGAAAACAAAAGAAAGTGGGAAGGAAATCAACAATCCAACAAGAAATAAGAAACCACGCAAGGTGCGGGTAGTGGTTCAAGCTCAGGTTACAAAGGACAAAATCCTTTATGTAACAGATGCCACAAACATCACTCTGGTTATTGTAATGTGGTATGCAACAATTGTAATCGAAGGGGTCATCTTACTGAAGATTGTAGGGTTCCCGTTACAAATACAAATGACACCAAGACTCCTGCCACCAATGCAAATAGAACTGCCTTGGCCACTGTTACTTGTTATGGGTGTGGGAAACAGGGTCATTATAAGAGCCAGTGCCCGAATCCAGAGAAGAATAACGGACTGCACGTGGAAGAGCATTTATTATTAATGCTAGAGAGGCGTGTGAAGACCCGGAGCTTGTTACGAGTACGTTTACCATTAATAACTTATCAGCATCTATTATATTTGATACTGGTGCTGATAGAAGTTATATGTGTAGAGACTTTTACGCTAAATTGAATTGTTCATCATTACCTCTAGATGCTAAGTACATGATTGAGTTAGCTAATGTTAAACTAATTAAAGCCGATAAAATTTGCCGTGATTGTAAAATAAATTTAGCCGGAGAAACGTTTAAAATTGATTTGATACGCATAGAATTAGGAAGTTATGATGTAATAGTCGGCATGGACTGGATGTCCAAAATAGGAGCTGAAGTTGTGTGTGCCAAGAAGGCAATTCGCATTCCTCGTAAGGATAAAATGCCGGTAATGATTTATGGAGAGAAGGGTAACTCAAAGCTAAACCTCATTAGCTATTTGAAAGCCCAAAAGTGCTTGAAGAAAGGGTGCTATGCTATCTTAGCACATGTTAATAAAGTCAAAACGAAGGAAAAAAGAGAAGTGCATCAACGACGTGCCTGTGGCAAGAGATTTTTCTGAAGTCTTTCCGGAAGATTTGCCGGGATTACCTCCATTTAGATCTGTAGAATTTCAAATAGATCTAGTACCAGGAGCTGCACCAGTGGCTTGTGCTCCATACAGACTTGCACCATCTGAGATGAAAGAGTTATAAAGCCAGTTACAAGAATTACTGGACCGTGGTTTCATTCGACCGAGAACTTCACTGTGGGGAGCTCCGATTTTATTTGTCAAGAAGAAAGATGGATCCTTCCGAATGTGTATAGATTACCGTGAATTAAATAAGTTAACTATCAAGAATCGGTATCCACTACTGAGAATTGACGACTTATTTGATCAACTGCAAGGATCATGTGTTTATTCGAAAATCGATCTAAGATCGGGCTATCATCAACTACGCGTCAAAGAAGAAGATATTCTGAAAACTGCTTTCCGGACACGCTACGGTCATTACGAATTTTTGGTCATGCCGTTTGGATTAACGAATGCGCCAGCTCTATTCATGGACCTCATGAATCGAGTTTGTAGTCCGGTTAGATAAGTTTGTTATCGTTTTCATTGACGATATTCTAATCTATTCCAAAAATGAGCAAGAGCATGAGCATCATTTAAGGTTGGTATTAGAATTGTTAAGAAAAGAACAGTTATACGCCAAATTTTCTAAGTGTGCATTTTGGTTGAAAGAAGTGCAATTTCTTGGCCACGTTGTTAGTAGCAAAGGAATTCAGGTTGATCCAGCTAAAATTGAGGCCATTGAAAAATGGGAGACTCCTAAGACACCAACGCAGATACGTCAATTTTTGGGTTTAGCCGGTTATTATAGAAGGTTTATTCAAGATTTTTCCCGAATAGCTAAACCATTAATAGCGTTAACGCAAAAAGGGAAGAAGTATGAATGGACTTTTGAGCAGGAGAGTGCATTTCAATTACTGAAGAAGAAGTTGACTACAGCGCCTATTTTATCGTTACCTGAAGGGAACGATGATTTTGAGATATATTGTGACGCTTCGCGACAAGGTTTTGGTTGCGTCCTTATGCAACGAAAGAAAGTTATTGCGTACGTATCCGAACAATTAAAGATTCACGAGCGAAATTATACGACGCATGATATAGAACTGGGAGCAGTAGTGTTTGCATTGAAGATATGGAGACACTACTTATATGGGGTTAAATGCACTGTGTTTACCGATCATAAAAGCCTTCAACATATTTTCGATCAAAAACAGCTGAACATGAGGCAACGTAGGTAGGTCGAACTAATAAACGACTATGATTGTGAGATTCACTATCATCCCGGGAAAGCGAATGTAGTGGCTGACGCTCTAAGCAGAAAGGAACGAGAGCCAATTCGAGTACGAGCGATGAACATAAAAATTCGCATGAATCTCAACTCACAAATCAAAGAGGCTCAACGAGAAGCTCTTACTAAGCAAAACATAGGAAATGAAATAATGAAGAAGTATGAGAAGCAACTCGTTATATGGGAAGACAGAATTTGATGTTTTGCAAAACGTATTTGGGTACCAAAGTTGGGTGGATTAAGGAAGTTGATATTGAACGAGGCACATAAGACAAGATACTCGATACATCCTGGAGTTGGAAAGATGTATCAAGATCTTAAGACGCATTATTGGTGGACTAATTTAAAGACAGACGTTGCAACATATATCGGGGAATGTTTAACTTGTTCCAAAGTCAAAGCAGAACACTAGAAGCCGTCAGGGTTACTTCAACAACCAGAAATCCCAGAATGGAAATGGGACGGTATTACCATAGATTTTATCACAAAGTTACCCAGGACTGCATGGGGTTATGACACCATTTGGGTAATAGTTGATCGTCTTACCAAATCTGCACATTTCTTGGCTATAAAGGAAAAAGATAAAATGGAGAAACTATTACGTTTATACATAAAGGAAATTGTTTCAAGGCATGGAATACCTATTTCCATTATATCCGATCGTGATAGTAGATTTACATCAAAGTTCTGGCAATCACTACAGGAGGCCCTGGGAACTCGTTTGGATATGAGCACCGCATATCATTCGCAAAATGATGGGCAGAGTGAAAGAACAATTCAGACTCTTGAAGACATGCTCAGGGCATGTGTGATCGATTTTGGAAACGGATGGGATAAATATCTACCATTAGCAGAATTCTTGTATAATAATAGTTATCATGCGAGCATTAAAGCTGCACCATTCGAAGCACTGTATGGAAGGAAGTGTAGATCCCCTATCTGTTGGAATGAAGTAGGAGATCAATGATTAACTGGTCCCGAAATCATACACGAAACTACTGAGAAGATAGTACAAATCAAGGAGAGATTGAAAACAGCCCGTAGTCGCCAAAAGAGCTACGCCGATGTCCGAAGGAAACCATTAGAGTTTCAGATCGGTGACATGGTTATGCTAAAGGTGTCACCTTGGAAATGTGTAATACGTTTCGGCAAAAGGGGTAAACTGACCCCAAGGTATGTAGGCCCGTTCAAGATCATCGAACGCATTGGACCGGTAGCTTATCGACTCGAGTTACCACAACAACTCGACGTAGTACATAATACGTTTCACGTTTCAAACCTTAAGAAGTGTCTTGCAAAGGAAGACCTCACCATTCCTCTTGAAGAAATCCAAGTCGACGAGAAACTACAATTCATAGAAGAACCAGTCGACATCATGGACCGTGAAGTTAAACAACTCAAGCAGAGCAACATACCAATCGTTAAGGTTTGTTGGAATGCTCGAAGGGGTCCCGAGTTTACTTGGGAACGAGAGGATCAGATGAAACAAAAGTACCCACATTTGTTTCCCGAGAACGCAAAATAGGTACAACTTTAAAATTTCGGGATGAAATTTATTTAACGGGTAGGTACTGTAACGACCCGAATTTTTCCGACCGTTTTATACATATGAGATTAATATCTACTTAAATTAAATATTACCAACATGATAAGCAATCCAAATTGTTGAGTCTTGTGTTTTTGAAAAGAGTTTTACACAATGTTTGACCGTCCAATTTGACCGATGATATCACGCACTGTAACGACCCAACCCGTATTAAAACCGGCCCATAAAATTTTTTCCTTTTAATACGCTTTAAATAACACTTTAGGTCCCAATTGTGTTTCCATGAACATCTTTAATACAATAGAAAGTTTAATAAACCTTAAAACATTTAATACATTGATTAATTGTCCAAACGGACATACACGACCCGACTAGTTTAGTTTCCAACAAAACCGAGCATGGTGATTTGGGACTACGCTACCCAAATCCTAATCGAATACAAAAGCAAGATCTTCTAAGAAACCTAGCCAAGATCTCTAATCCCCAAGCTTACCCGAGCCGCCAAGCATGCAAACCTATAAAAATGTAAACAACGAGAGGGTAAGCTAACGCTTAGTGAATGATAATATACTACATACATATATATGTATAAAATGGACACGCCACACAAATATCAAATACCGCATACCGAAGCATCCATGTAAGTCAACTACACTAAGCATACCTTACGATCTCTAAGCAACAAGCTAAAGATATCAACAAAGTATAAGTTCACCAACGACGATGTGAACAACGCCAATAAGCTACACCCGGAGGGTTAGCTACAACACAACATTACATTAATATATATAACGATATAAAAAGAATAAGGTTAACCCCTTAACCCATTACCGAATACCAAACGCCACAATGAAGATTGGCCGAACTACACGAGCCTTAGTAATCCGAACCCACACGAGATTACTATCTTCGCAACATCGAGGTTGGCCGAACTACACGAGCCTTAGTAATCCGAAACCACACGAGATTACTACCTCAATAAGATGACCGAACTACACGCGTCACCGTGAATCCGAACTACACGCGATTCACTTCTCAACATCAAAACCCACGATCACGGGATTATAAAATCCACCACATCGGGGTTATCCACATCACAACAATATCAACCCTTCGTCTTTTGGGGTTACAACATCCAAATCACAACCACGTGTGATAACGTACACACAAACGTGTACATCGCCCAAGGTGGTCAACCAAAACGCGCAAACGTGCCAATTGGACCTATACACATGTCTATCAATCCACCTATATGTGAAGTGAGCTCTATAGCCGAGAATCACTTCACCCGACCCGCACCTATCCTACACATACATATGTACATAGGATATTAACACTCACCTTGTCGCCTTGAAGAAAATGCTTCCAAGTAATCCGCAACTCGTCAATGGAAAGTACCTAATCCATTATCACAAATTCAACAACACACTTAGATTGTATCTACAAACCAACCCAATTCGACACTTAGTGCAATTTCGACCCAAATGCACCTCCAAGGACAAACCGCGCCCAAACTAACCAATAATCACTAACACAAGTGATAATGGTCTTAATATGCCAATTAAACCCGAGCACAAGTGTTAAACACTTATCGTTCTCAAAATCGCCCATAAACCCTGATTTTGACTCTAGTCAAAATTAGTCAACCACAAGAACCCTAAATGTCTCCAAAGCACCAATAATCACTAATGCTACTGATTGTACACCATTTACAAGTCTTAAACATGGTTAAATCATTAACCAACCAAAAACCGCCTTTAACACTTATAAACCCTAATCTTGGTGTTAATCCCCAATTAACAACTAAATGGGTTCCATCTATGAATCATACAATCAAAAGCCCCAAAATTGAATGATGAACACGAAAATGAAATTCGGAGTTAGAGCTTACCACTAGTATCACCGTGTAGCCAAGAACGAGGAGAACAACCTAGTCAACTACGCCAAAGATCAAATCCCGCTTCTTCCTTTCCAAAAATGAAAAGAAAGCTTAAATCCTCAAAAGAAAGCTTCTTCCTTTTAGAAAGCTTGAATTCAATTGGGTGTTTGAGTTTTGAGAGGAAAATGAAAAGAAAAGGAAAATGAAATTAGGAAATGAAATGAATGGATGAGGTTAAATCCTCAAATCTGGCTCAAACGCAAAAAGACCAAATTGCCCTTGAACTTCATTAAATTTACAAGAATCTGGTGCCAGTTCGCACCATTTGCCGCGCCGCGGCCTAATTCATCGCGCCACGACGATTATCTCGAACTGGTGACTTTGTTTACAAGCTTTCTGATCCTGATTCTAGTGTAATGCAGCGCCGCGGCCTTCTGTGTCGCGCCACGACCCAAGGCTCGACTTGAGCCCTTCTCCCGCGTACAAGACTTTAACACCCAAACACGTCTCAAATCCTTCAAACTCTAGTCGTACCTACAGCATACACCTATATATCAATGTAAGGAGAAAAACGGGGTGTTACAACTCTCCTCCACTTAGACTCGATCACGTCCTCGTGATCCTCATCACTTTACCAAATGGACCACATTTCACGGTCCCCAAACATATCTCCCAACTGACCTTCCTAAGCAATTCTTCCCAAAGAGTTACCCTTAACAACTAAATCGTCACCCGCGATTTATCAAATTCTACAATTTCCGAGCATTAGCACTAACTCAATCCCTCATATCGGGAAAACTCAACCAATCTCGTACCGAGATATCGACTCCTAGCGTACCATACCAAGTACATCGCTAGTAACAACCACAAACCAAGACAAGGTCAACCATCAAACCGAAGAAGACCGAATTTAAGCGAATCCTTACGGATAATACTCATCACTAAACATCCCTTGTAGTGCGCAATACAACCAATACGCAACTACCGTAACATCATAACAAACGGTTAAGACCGATAACGCCCAAAACGACTATGGTAACGTTAATCCCAAGGCGTACAAAATCGACTATTGTCACACCCGTAACATCATGTGAGCGAAACATGGCTATCACATCACTAATCATACAACATGGTCCTCACGACCCCACCATCGGCGTATAAAATGACCGATAGTTCCCACAACATGGTCCTTACGACCCCACCATCGGTGTATAAAACAACCGATAGATCACACCACCCGAAGGCTGGCCGAAAACACACACGCCTTAGTGAATCCGAACTACACGCAACTCACTACCTTCACCACAACAACAATAGGGATTGGCCGAACTACACACACCTTAGTGAATCCGAACTACACGAGAGTCTCTATTCCGGAGGAATGACCGAACTACACGAGTCATTTGTGAATCCGAACTACACGAGACTAACTCCTCAATACAATGACCGAAACCACACGAGTCATTGGTGAATCCGAACTACACGCAATTCACTTCTACAACAAGATGACCGAACTACACGCGTCATCGTGAATCCGCAAACACACGCGATCCACAATCTCAACACAGGAATGGTACTCGCATTTCCCACCGGTACTCGCATTTCCATATAATGTTATACCATGCCGATATAACACTACTCCCATCACACACGCTCTTTTGGCCTCCATCACCACGAGTAGTGTAACATCGCGCACTGCTACACCATAGTGCATCCTAACGGAATACTCTAACCATCAACACACGCTCTTTTGGCCTCGATCAACGAGTAGTGTAACATCACGCACTGCTACACAATAGTGAATCCTAACGGATACCACTAACCATCACCATACGTACGCGTACACAACGCCAACACAATCAAGCAAGAACCACCTATATCACACATAGGTACAAAACAACAATTCTCCATAAGAGAACCCGGCACGCACATCCCTTAACCGAGGGATTTCACCCTGCTCGCCAAACACGTCCTTTATCTCTCAACGCGATTTTCCACATTACCACCTCGGTGGTAATTTAAATCCAAACCATAAGTACAATTTATCCGAAATTGTAATCTACCACAAATCGACCAAAACCAGGTCTCGACAACATTTTCCGGATCTACCAAAAGCATCATCCGAAATCTCACACTAAAACTTCCTCGTGCGGGAGTGTAACTCCCCCACTTGGAACTACGTTCCATATCCACAACTCGTACAACCGTACAACGCTACCAAAGGTAGACTTTACAAATGATTGGGCTCACACGACCCATCACCATATCTTGCTCCAGCCTTGAGCACACGAAGGATTTCAATCAATCCTTAAGCACTTCGAACAAAAAGTGTATCATGATTACACAAACCACACCCTCACAATCATCCAATTGCTCTAGTTTGTCAATTTCCACCTAGTCACTCATGTACCTAAGGGTTTCACTCCGGTACCCTAAGTACAATGTAACCACAACACAATCGGAGTTGAACTCCACGCTAGTAGGTATAAAAGAGGCACCTAATGTCGCGTCTTATATACTCCATTACCAACATACATCGAGATTCAAAACACTCGATCTCAAGGTTTTCCAACCACCCGACGAACCTCATGGTTCATCAACTTCCACACTATAGCGAACACGCGCTTTAACAATCGAACACCAAAACCCATTTCCATGGCTTGGTAGAAACATCTCCCAAATACTAAGGAATACTTGGTTGTACCAAGTCTTACGCCCTTCGCCCATTAATCACACATCACCATAGGGTACTTCCATTAGGAACGTCACCCATAACAACAATATGCACAACACAAGGCATTTTACAAACTCAAATTCAACGGCACTTAATAAATAATCAAAGAACATATTTATTAAAACGAAACGTACCTTAACGTCTCCTTGCCGCACACGTCCCCGCTAACTTGGGACATTCCAACTTACGATGTCGTTCTTCTTGGCAGTTGAAGCACACCATGCCATCACCCTTTGGCACCGAACATTCCCACGACTTGTGACCCCTCACGCCACAATTGTAACATCGAGACGTACTAGAATCCGGTATACCCGTCAGTGTACCACCCGTACTCACACTCGGACCCTTAGTCCTCTTACTCAGAGCACCATACGAAACAACCCTTCTCTCACTTGAAGGTTCACCAATCTTTGATCGCGTATACGACTCGAAACCTCTAGCCACGGCGAATAATTCCGCAAACAATTTCGCGTGACCCCGGCTAATCTTATTCTTCAAGTCATCATTCAAAGTCCGATAGAAATCCTCCATCAACAAACGATCATTCCCCAAATACTCTGGGCAAAAATGAGCCTTCGCCATAAAGGTCGTCTTGAGAGTATTCAAATCCATAGAACCCTGTTGCAAATTTCGCAACTCATTACGCATTTCTGACAAATCGGCTAAAGTTCGGAACTCCTCGAAGAATTCCTTCTTAAACTCGTCCCACGATAAAGCCATAAACGGCTCACCACCGACAAGATCAATCTTACCATCCAACCAATCCTTTGCCTTACCCCGCAACAAACTAGTAGCGAGTCTTGTCCTCTTCTCAGGAGGGCATTCAATAGTACGAAAACACCCTTCGACATCCGAGATCCAAGTTGTGCTTACCAAAGGATCCGGTTTTCCGTCGTACATCGGGGGTTTAGTCCTCATGAAGCTCTTAATACAATGCTCCATTTCACCACTACTCCGAGATTCGGAATACTTCCTATCCATTTCTTCTCGAAACGCACTCATTTGCTCCACAACGGCGGCCGCAACTCTAGCGTTAAACTCCAAATCGTTCGTCTCGATCCCACTTACCATCGCCATTCTAAGGAATGCAAAGCGATTAGATCACGAATGTATAAAACACACACTCCACACCGGTCCATCTTGCTAAACACTCATCGTACATCACTTGTTTGACACGATTTGCCCCCATAATAAGGTTTGCAAGTCCTTATTACGCACACACGCCGTATGAACTCGTTAGTACAACGACCACCTCGCTCGATGATATAAACAAACACAAACAAAATTCTAATCAACAACAACACACGCGAGAATTATTATCACAACACAATAATATATTAATAATATCCGCATTACTAATATAAACGTTAGTCTACTTACAAACAAGGCACTAACTATAACCCATTCTGACCCGTAATCCTACAAGTCCCGCAACAAATTAAGCACATACAAAAGTCTAAGTCCAGGCACCTATCTCAAGTCACCTAAATCCCTTACACCATGCTCTGATACCACTTGTAACGACCCAACCCGTATTAAAACAGGCCCATAAATTTTTTTCCTTTTAATACGCTTTAAATAACACTTTAGGTCCCAATTGTGTTTCCATGAACATCTTTAATACAATAGAAAGTTTAATAAACCTTAAAAAATTTAATACATTGATTAATTGTCCAAAGGGACATACACGACCCGACTAGTTTAGTTTCCAACAAAACCGAGCATGTTGATTTGAGACTACGCTACCCAAATCCTAATCGAATACAAAAGCAAGATCTTCTAAGCAACCTAGCCAAGATCTCTAATCCCCAAGCTTACCCGAGCCGCCAAGCATGCAAACCTATAAAAATGTAAACAACGAGAGGGTAAGCTAACGCTTAGTGAATGATAATATACTACATACATATATATGTATAAAATGGACACGCCACACAAATATCAAATACCGCATACCGAAGCATCCATGTAAGGCAACTACACTAAGCATACCGTACGATCTCTAAGCAACAAGCTAAAGATATCAACAAAGTATAAGTTCACCAACGACGATGTGAACAACGCCAATAAGCTACACCCAGAGGGTTAGCTACAACACAACATTACATTAATATATATAACGATATAAAACGAATAAGGTTAACCCCTTAACCCATTACCGAATACCAAACGCCACAATGAAGATTGGCCGAACTACATGAGCCTTAGTAATCCGAACCCACACGAGATTACTATCTTCGCAACATCGAGGTTGGCCGAACTACACGAGCCTTAGTAATCTGAAACCGCACGAGATTACTACCTCAATAAGATGACTGAACTACACGCGTCACCGTGAATCCGAACTACACGCGATTCACTTCTCAACATCAAAACCCATGGTCATGGGATTATAAAATCCACCACATCGGGGTTATCCACATCACAACAATATCAACCCTTCGTCATTTGGGGTTACAACATCCAAATCACAACCACATGTGATAACGTACACACAAATGTGTACCTCGCCAAAGGTGGTCAACCAAAACGCACAAACGTGCCAATTGGACCTATACACAAGTCCATCAATCCACCTATATGTGAAGTGAGCTCTACAGCCGAGAATCAGTTCACCCGACCCGCACCCATCCTACACATACATATGTACATAGGATATTAACACTAACCTTGTCGCCTTGAAGAAAAAGCTTCTAAGTAATCCGCAACTCGTAAATGGAAAGTACCTAATCCATTATCACAAATTCAACAACACACTTAGATTGTATCTACAAACCAACCCAATTCGACACTTAGTGCAATTTCGACCCAAATGCACCTCCAAGTACAAACCGCGCCCAAACTAACCAATAATCACTAACACAAGTGATAATGGTCCTAATATGCCAATTAAACCTGAACACAAGTGTTAAACGCTTATCGTTCTCAAAATCGCCCATAAACCCTAATTTTGACTGTAGTCAAAATTAGTCAACCACAAGAACCCTAAATGTCTCCAAAGCACCAATAATCACTAATGCTAGTGATTGTACACCATTTACAAGTCTTAAACATGGTTAAATCATTAACCAACCCAAAACCCGCCTTTAACACTTATAAACCCGAATCTTGGTGTTAATCTCCAATTAACAACTAAATGGGTTCCATCTATGAATCCTACAATCAAAAGCCCCAAAATTGAATGATGAACACGAAAATGAAATTCGGAGTTAGAGCTTACCACTAGTATCACTGTGTAGCCAAGAACGAGGAGAACAACCTAGTCAACTACGCCAAAGATCAAATCCCGCTTCTTCCTTTCCAAAAATCCCTTTGAATTCAATTGGGTGTTTGAGTTTTGAGAGGAAAATGAAAAGAAAAGGAAAATGAAATTAGGAAATGAAATGAATGGATGAGGTTAAATCCTCAAATGCGAAAAGACCAAATTGCCCTTGAACTTCATTAAATTTACAAGAATATGGTGCCAGTTCGCACCATTTTCCGCGACGCGGCCTAATTTTTCACGCCGCGACGATTGTCTCGAACTGGTGACTTTGTTTACAAGCTTTCTGATCATGATTCTAGTGTAATGCCGCGCCGCGGCCTTCTGTGTCGCGCCGCGACCCAAGGCTCGACTTGAGCCCTTCTCCCGCGTACAAGACTTTAACACCCAAACACATCTCAAATCCTTCAAACTCTAGTCGTACCTACAGCATACACCTATATATCAATGTACGGAGAAAAATGGGGTGTTACACAAACTATATAACATACGAAAATTATACGATTGTGTACATATACGTATTTATACATATTTAACATGATCTAAGGATGGTTTAACATATCATTGTGTACTAATAACAATGATTTATAAGTATACTTTGAGACTAGTAACTTAAGTTTTCAAAACGGTAACTATAAGTAACGTTCTTTGACATATATACCTATAATCTATGATGCTTATACAAGTATCGTATAAATACGTATTTAATTACTTTAAAGGACTTAAATACATAAAACAATATAAGTATATTCACAAAAGATAGTTATATTTGAATTCTCGTTCCGTTTTCTCAAGATTTTTACACGTATACCTAGGGTATATGTAACCGTATTGTACGCAGCTTCTAGATGTATTTACTATTGGTATATACACCTTTAATCATTCATTCTTAGCAGCCATCTTAGAGTCAAAAACATGTGGAACCATTATTTATCAACTTGTATGACTAATGAGCTAAAAAAACAAACTTAAGGATTTTTTATTTTTTTTCTATATAACAAGTAAATTCGTTTTTATGATTTCACCCCATTTTTCCATTCCATTTTCTCATACTTACACTCCAAATTCTCTCTCAAAATAGTCCTAACTTCATACTTGATCATCTCCAAGCATTTTCCCCATCATTTAGCTTCAATTACAAGCTTTAATCATCATAAAAACAACCTAGAATCAAGAAGTTGCAATATTACTTCCAATCTTTCAATACAACTTCACCACTCTTTAGGATCAAGAGTTATACTTCCTTTCCAGTAGCTTTATCCAAGTAACTTGAGGTAGTAGCCTTATTCATAATCTTATTCGATTCATATTCATATAGCTATCTTATTTTGAGGTACAAATTATAACAACAAGAACATAGTTTGAATGATTTCAAACTTGTTCGCAAACTAAATAGATCCTTCTAACTTAACTTTTAAAACACTTAAAGACCTGTAATATATCATAATGATATGCTAACTTAACAAGATACAACTTGATTTTACAAAGAACACCTTAAAACTGAATTTACGTCGTCGGAGTGAAACCGGGGGCTGTTTTGGGTTGGATAATTAAAAACCATCTTAAACTTTGAATTGGAAGTTTATATTCTGGAAAAATGATATTTCTTATGAATATGTTAATATATAAAAATCTCATGGTGTAACTCAAAGTGTAAGTATTTTTGTAAAAATGATCATCTAGATGTTGTTTTTACAACGGAAATGATCACTTTCATAAGATTCACCAAATTTTAACCTATAACCTGTGATTTTGAATGCAAACTAAGGTATTTACAGTTCATATTCATAAATAATGACTCGATCCAAGGAAGTGGCAAGTTGAACCAACAAAAACGGAGTTATATTGAAGAAACTACGGCTAAAACAAAATTGGGTATTCGAAGCTAGTTTAGCTACGAAATTAATTGGAGTAAAACTAAACTAATTGAAATGTCCCATTCTTATTGATTAAAAACATTCCATATTAATTGATTTCGTTGCGAGGTTTTGACCTATATATGAGACGTTTTCAAAGACTGCATTCATTTTAAAACAAACCATAACCTTTATTTCATCAATAAAGGTTTAAAAAGCTTTACGTAGATTATCAAATAATGATAATATAAAATATCCTGTTTACACACGACTATTACATAATGGTTTACAATACAAATATGTTACAACGAAATAAGTTTCTTGAATGCAGTTTTTACACAATATCATACAAGCATGGACTCCAAATCTTGTCCTTATTTAAGTATGCGACAACGGAAGCTCTTAATAATCATCTGAGAATAAACTTGCTTAAAACATCAACAAAAAATGTTGGTGAGTTATAGGTTTAACCTATATATATCAAATCGTAACAATAGACCACAAGATTTCATATTTCAATATACATCCCATACATAGAGATAAAAATCATTCATATGGTGAACACCTGGTAACCGACATTAACAAGATGCATATATAAGAATATCCCCATCATTCCGGGACACCCTTCGGATATGATATAAATTTCAAAGTACTAAAGCATCTGGTACTTTGGATGGGGTTTGTTAGGCCCAATAGATCTATCTTTAGGATTCGCGTCAATTAGGGTGTCTGTTGCCTAATTCTTAGATTACCAGACTTAATAAAAAGGGGCATATTTGATTTTGATAAGCAAAACTTTTGATATGCAGACACGATCGAAGTCCAGACTCACTAATGTATCCTATCGACTTATCAGTTAGACACACTAATGCAGACCTGGTTCGCTAATACCACCGCTCTGATACCAACTGAAAGGACCCGTTCATATACATTATAAACGATTCACAATAGTTGATTACATTGCGAGGTATTTGACCTCTATATGATACATTTTACAAACATTGCATTCGTTTTTAAAAGGCAATCTTTCTTTACATCGAAAATTGACAGGCATGCATACCATTTCATAATATTCACTATCCAACTACAAATTGATTTAATAATAATCTTTGATGAACTCAATGACTCGAATGCAACGTTCTTCGAAATATGCTATGAAAGACTCCAAGTAATATCTTTAAAATGAGCAAATGCACAGCGGAAGATTTCTTTAACACCTGAGAATAAACATGCTTTAAAGTGTCAATCAAAAGGTTGGTGAGTTCATTAGTTTATCATAATCATTTATTTCCATCATTTTAATAGACCACAAGAATTTCATTTCCAGTTCTTATAAATATACGTCCCATGCATAGAGACAAAAATAATCATTCATATGGTGAACACCTGTAACCGACATTAACTAGATACATATAAGAATATCCCATATCATTCCGGGATCCTCCTTCGGACATGATATAAATTTCGAAGTACTAAAGCATCCGGTACTTTGGATGGGGTTTGTTAGGCCCAATAGATCTATCTTTATGATTCGCGTCAACTAGGGTGTCTGTTCCCTAATTCTTAGATTACCAGACTTTAATAAAAAGGGGCATATTCGATTTCGATAATTCAACCATAGAATGTAGTTTCAATTACTTGTGTCTATTTCGTCAAACATTTATAAAAGCGCATGTATTCTCAGTCCCAAAAATATAAAGGGTAAAAAGGCAAATGAAACTCATCATACTGTATTTCGTAGTAAAAATACATATAACGTCATTGAACAAGTGCAAGGTTGGCCTCGGATTCACGAACCTAAATTAATTATATATATTTATGTGTTGGTCAATATTTGTCTAACAAATTAGGTCAAGTCATAGTGTACCACAATCCTAATGCTCGAGACTAATATGCAAAAGTCAACAAAAGTAAATTTGACTCAAAATAATTTCCAAAAATCTATACATGATTAATATATAGTTTAAATATCGTCGTTTTATATTTTTAAATATTTTTAAAAGATTTATTAGAGTAAATAATATAATTTATTTATTAATAAATAAAATTTTATATTAAATTTACATAATAAAATATACTTTTATAAATATTAAGTAATAAAATTTATAGGGTTCATTTAATATTATAAAGATAATATGATAGGTATTATTAAAGTAAGTTATTACACGTAGTAAAATATGTTTGAATCACATATTTATTTAATAAAATAATATCTATAATGATAGTAAGTAAAAGTTGTATTGTTTTGTAATAATAATTATTATTATAAAAATATCAATATTTATAATTACTAAGATGACATTATGATAAAACGATAATTCTAATTATGATAACTTTAATATTTACGATAATTTTTAATATTATCTTTAAAATAATAATTCTATTTAAAATAAAAATAATAATGATATTTTATAGTAACAATGACATTTATATTAAAATGATAATTTTTGTTAAAATGATAGTTTTAATACTAACTATACTTTTAATAATAATAGTAATGATAAAAATAATAAGAACGATAATTTTATCTAAATCAATATCTTATAATATTTTAATTTCATCATGATACTCTTACCCATTATTTCCTAATTGTTTCGTTTAATAGCTTTTAATCGTCTTTTATATCGTGTTCATAATAATGATAATAATAGTAATCAAAATAATTAGGTGTTACAAATATTTGTTTTAATTACACTAATATTAATAATGATAGTTACTATAACATTATTAACGATAATACTAATAATTATCTTAATGATAATATAGTAATAATAATAATAATAACAATAACCATTTTTAAATAATGATATATGTATATATAAATAATGATAATAATAATAATACCAATAATAATAATAATAATAATAATAATAATAATAATAATAATAATAATAATAATAATAATAATAATAATTGGATAATAATAATAATACTAATTATAACTTTAACGATAATAACGATAGTAATAATAATAAAAAATAACAAATTTTAATGATAAATCCCTTTTATTGATAAAGATAATAATAATGATAATAATAAGATAAAACTAGAACGACGATAATAATAATCATTTTTAATAAAAATATCGAAAATTCAATTGATTATGACTTCTAATCCGTTCATCGAAACCATTCGATAACTAAAAGAAAAGTTCTTAATTTTTCGCTAGCTTTCCAAGGACATGCATATCTTATACCTTATCTCAACCGCAAGTGTAACTAATTCAAGATTCAACCTAACCTGTCTAAGGGCAATATCAAAAGTACAAGCATGCATAATCCTAAATACTCGAGCACTAGTCAGGGATACACTATTAGTATGTAAAAGTTAAACTATGAGTACTCACATATCAATATTGAGATTCAATATTGCCGGAAAGGTACGTAGATGCAACGGAAATGATAAACACTATATTGACCTTACGAGCATACCCATGAACCATACTCAATCACCTCCATAGCTATAACCCATAATTTCCTTAATCCTATCCCACTTGAAAAAAATTTCGAAATCACTCGGACAGCACTCCGTCGTAATATTTTATGTATACTAATAATATTTTGAAATAATACGGAGTAAATATATATATGTAAATCGATTAAGAGAGTTTAGAGAAAAATATTTTCAAGTTTCTATGAAATAATAAAACCTATTAAATTCTATTTATAATAGATTTTTGAATTATTAAAGTGAATTACTAAAGTATAAATTATTAAAGTGAATTATTAAAATATGAATTATTAAAGTGAATTATTAAAGTATGAATTATTAAAGTGAATTATTAAAGTATGAATTATTAAAGTGAATTTATTAAAGTTAAAGTAAAGTAAAAATAAAGTAAAGGTAAAGTTTAAGTATAGTAAAAGTATAAAATTATGTACGTATAATACGCCTATAAATATATATAATATTAATTTAAATCGTTATATATATTTAATAAAATAAAATATAAATATCTTTATCTTTATCATACTAGTTAATTAATGAGTTGTCAAAAGTGGTTCTAGATATTTATAAAAGTTATATACTTTTTAATAATAAAGTTCTTTTTAAACTGAAAACGTTTTTGTACGTTTGAAACTAAATAGATCAATCGAGTCTTTATGAGATTCAATATTCCACTATCCTTTGTCTAGTTCTCAATGATTGACAATTTGTTCTTATTTATAAATCACTTTACCATTTTTCGAATATTGTTAAAATGGAAAGATTTCTCAAATCAACGTGGGCCTTTCAACAGAGACTTGTAATCATAATTCAATATATCTGATAATTCAATCATTTGATCTTATCTTTTAATTCCATTGATAAACATTTTGAAACAAATACAATCATATAAAGTATTTAATCTAATATTTTGTTTACGTTTCAAGTTATAATATATATACACATATACATATATAATCATATTCGTTTAATGGTTCGTGAATCGTTGGAACTTGGTCGAGGTTGAATGAATGTATGAACATAGTTTAAAATTCTTGAAATTTAACTTAACAAATATTGCTTATCGTGTCGGAAACATATAAAGATTAAAGTTTAAATTTGGTTGGAAATTTCCGGGTTGTCACAGTACCTACCCGTTAAAGAAATTTCGTCCCGAAATTTGAGTGGAAAGGTCGTGAATGATAATAAGTATGTTTTCATGATGCATATGGGCTGAAAATTAGAGTTTTATCATCAGCGAATAATTTGGATAAACAATCTATTTATATGAAGAGTACGAATGAAGCTAACATAGAAGAGTGAAATGAGTAAGTGTAGATTCATCTTATCATTTGACGTAGATATGATTGATTCCCAGATTTCAAGGGATTTGAAGAAAATCTTCTTAATAAGATTTGACTCTCCGGTAATCAAGGAAATTAGGATCCGCTTTAAATGCGATCGTCCATTTTAATTGTTCTGTCAGAGATTTTCTTATAAATTCACTTCCTTCATTTCCTTACAACTCACACCTTCTGTTGATGCATTTTATGCAAGTCCCTAGACATCTACCCACGTCCATTGTAGGTACAACAGTTTACAGGCCACCATGATTGCTCATTATTATCCTATCCGTGTTTGTATGTGGTTACAGGAACTGCAGGAAAAAGATTTAGATGTTTGACTATGTTAGACTTAGTCAGACGTACGAGTGAAGCCTCACTAGTATGGCTGATAGGCTCATACGCACGGTTGATGTTGATCTAAGTCACAATTACAACCTAAATGAGAAGACACGAGTGAGTGATCACCCGTACGGCTGATGAAGCCAACTCGTACGTGTGATGAATGAATCGTATGGGTGAGTCAACAGCAGGGGTATATAAAGTCTTATGTTCTTCATTTTAGGTTAAGCCTCTCATTTGTTACACACACTCAGATCTAGTGAGCTCCTCTGATTCTCTCTCAGTCCAAATCACCCAGGTGGTGAATAATAGCTCTAGGTGTTGATCTAATCACACATGATTTAGTTGTGGTTTGACTAAATTTGTGACAACCCGTAAATTTTCGGAAAAATTTAAACAAAAATCTTTATATGATTTCATTTAACCTCGACTAATTCCGACGATTCACGAACAATTATTTGTAAATAATTACGCATTAATTTGATATATTAATATTATTATTATTAATATCCTTTTTAAACAAGATATCAATAATTAATATCTTTATTATCAGTATTGTTATTATGAATAAAAAAAATATTGACAAATATTCTTGGAAAAGTAGTAAATCAATTTGTTTATTTTAAAAAAAAATATATATAAAAAATCCTTAAAATAAATGATTTTTTTAATAAAATAAATAAATAAATAAATAAATTACTTTTTAATTAAAAATTATAATGGAAAACTACTTTTATTATTTTATTTTGTGCATTATCCCATGACCTAACATTTAATACTTTTGAATTTTAAAATCCCATTAAAAATTAATATATTTCTTTTTCTTTTAATTATTTTATTCTTTTTACCTAATTTTTTCAAGTATAAATACCCCTCATTTCTCATTCAAACTCACACCAAAATTTCTCTCATTCTCTCTTTGAAGAATTATTACTAGTAAGTATTCTTTTCTTACTTTTTACTTTTTACTTTTTACTTTTTTACTTTTTACTTTTTACTATTTACTTCGGTTTATTATTTTTTTTACCGAAACATGTAAATAATGTTATAAATTATATGCAATTAAAATTAAAATAAATAATATTTTATAATTAGTAATATATGTTACTAAAAATTATAAAAGTATTTTTATGAATTAATATATAGGAATTATAATTAAAATCGAATTAATGAATATATATGTATATGCGCACCTAACGTGAAGGTTATAATTAAAGATAGCGTACAAAGACTACAAACATCACCGCTACTTGTGGCCTAGGGTGATCCTTGTTACCATTATGGGACGCTTGTGGATCTCGAATGCCAAGACTTAGATTCTGGTCAAGAGATCCTGGGCCGCTCGGTAACAATAGATCATTCGAGTGACATGCATGTTAGCGACGAAGTTTGGGCGAGATTGTACAACATCTTTGTTAAGAATTATAACCCGAACATTCTTAAACTAGAAGCTTACTATAAGTGGAAGTTTTTCATAAACACTATGTTTCCAAAAATAGAAACTTTTGAGAAATATGAACTTTTCTCGAAAACCGTCACTGTCAATATAGTTGCTATATTAATAAACATACTTTATGTCAAGTTAGACATTAACTAATCAAACGTTATACCTCAAGGTTGATATCCAGATCACTTACTTGCTTTACTTTCCTTCTTGCGTGGAATACTTCAACTGCTATTTAATGTGAGTTTTCATAGCTCCCTTTTTATCTATATTTTTGGGCTGAGAATACATGCGCTACTTTTATAAATGTTTTTATGAAATGAATACAAATACTAAAACTGATTTTTCGTGAGTTCATCTGCTCCCTTTTTATCTATATTTTTGGGCTGAGAATACATGCGCAACTTTTATAACTGTTTTACACGTATCAACTATTAAACTGTAATATGTTGGGCTATGACCAGCAAGTCCCCAACCGACAAGTATAAACGATAACTTGTTACGGGGTAAACTTGAAAGTCTAGTCTAAATACAAGTACCAACTATTAAACTGTGATATGTTGGGCTATGACCAGCAAGTTCCCAACCGACAAGTATAAACGATAACTTGTTACGGGGCAAATTCAAAGTCTAGTCTAAATATCAGTACCAACTGTTAAAACTATGCTATACCCAACTATGTCCGACTAAGTCCCTACAGTGATATTTTTAATTGCTGCGGTATTCTTAATTATTGGGGATAGGCCTATCGAGAGTAACATCCCCGATACATTTGACTAAGTCTTTGTATTACTTGATAATGAAATTAAACGACAAGGACAGAACAACTTGTCACGGGGCAAAAAACGTTTAGTCTAAATATCACTCACTGGCATAACTTTTTGATCCTGCGGGAGATCAACTTTTGAATCTTGCGAGATCTACTTTACAAACTAAATCTTGTGGTCTAACACTATTACTGAAATCATTATTTATGACAAACCTATGAACTCACTCAACCTCGTGTTGACTTTTTAAGCATGTTTATTCTCAGGTAGTTAAATATTGCTTCTGCTGTATATCTACTGCTTTGATGATGATTGCTTGCTATGCTTGGAGTCTTCATTACATATCATATCAATTAAAGACATATTTATCTTCCGCTGCAAAACTCAACAAAATGTCTCATGTAGAGTCATTCTCGTTTATACAACTGTGATTTGATATAATTAGTCACAATTACCCCAGGCCCTATTTGGGGGTGTGACAGATTGGTATCAGAGCAGGTTGTTGTAGAGAACCAGGATTGCATTTTATGTGTGCGTTATACAATTAGGTACCGTAGCAATGTAGGACTACAACTATCCTTGATCATACTGCCTTTAATTGTTGCCTTTAACTGTTAAATGCTACCCTATACTTTAGAAACTTTACTTATCTTAGAATGCCAAGCCAATCTAAGAACTCTGCTCACTTTCCTAAGTACAATCAAATCCCGTCATCACATTTAAATACGACACCATGATTTCTGAAATTATTGACATTCCTTGTCATTTATCATGGTTTTTGTATTACATACGTATTACATGAAATGTTAACCATGATTCTTGAAATCTCTACTATTCATATTCATTACTTTCAAAATCTTTGATTTCTCGTTATTTTTGATCATTAAATTTTCTTGACGGGTGACGTCTACGAAACTCTAGAATGGAAGGGTTTGGATTACTGATTTAAATGATCATATAGCTCAAGCCCCTAACGTTTTTTGTTGTTAATTTTGAGTGAAAACGAGAAGATCGAATTAAAATGTCTTTAATCGAAAGTTTATCTGATTACATACTTATCATTTTAATCTCGACACGTCATACCGCCATTATTACATAAATGGAGTATAGACAAATCATATCTTATCATATCTATCCCGATAGACTTTGTATAACGCTTTTCCCAATTTCCCTCCATAAATTACGGAAATCTTTTTGCTATAAATACGTATCCAAGGAGATATCATTTAATATTCAACACCTATTTCATATCAAACCCTATTTCAAACACATAATATGAATTTCTCACCTGATTCCTCAAGTTCCTCTAGCTCCGAAGATAACGTGACGGGAGCACACCCACCGATCAATTGCCGTAATTTCTTCAGAAAATGGGGATGGGTTCGCGAAATACTCACCCTATGGAGAAATGAAGAAGGTACTCCTTATCACGAGCCAAACTTACCACCAAATGTCGGAGTACTCGATCTGCTTACCGGCAAACCTGTTCGTAATACCGTTTACACACTTTTTGCAAGGATTTTCCGCCTCGAAGATCGACGCGATGTTGCCCAAGATAGTATTCGTCCTCTACTCCCGAATTCTAACCAGATTGGGTTATTAGAAGAAGTTAGAAGACTTCGAACTAACTATCAAGAATTGACAAACCTTACGGAGGAATGGGTAGAACAAATCCATAGACTCGAGTGTAAAGTAGAAACCCTGGAAGAAACGGTGCACGATTTGGAAGCTAGGCTCACACCTACTACCCAAGTACCACAAGCAACACCAGCAGCATAACCAGCATCACTACTAGTACCAACAGTACCATCAACATCACCACCAATAGCATCAGCTTCATCAAAAACAACATCCGCATCCCACGCCTCAATATCACACACAGTACCTCAAACATCAACATCATACGCCCATAGATACCAAGGAATATTAATAATAATGAGCTAAGATGTATTGACTCATTCTTCATGAAGAATTATATATGTATACCTTATATATATATATATATATATATATATATATATATATATATATATGATTTGGAACAATAATAAATCTTGTCGTACTAAGCAATTACGTGTGAATCTCAACTAGTATGTACTACTTGGTTAATTCATATCACTAATATGTTATGATGTACACCCTTCGTTAATGACTTAACAATTGTTAATCACTGCTTCAACACAATAAACTCCATTTCATAATAAATCAAGTGTAACGATGAATGTATTGATTCATAACTTCATTAGTGAAATATTTCGCGACAATTATGAAATCTCTAAGGTTTTGGAGATTGTTTACTCTCGTTCCAAACCGCAAATCAGATGAGTTTAATATATATTAACTCATTAAATCCATGATTATATCTGAAGAATACATATATGAATGTATATCTTCATAAAGATTGTAAATTCTATTGTACAAACTGTAATTTGTGAAAATATTTTAACGGGTAGGTAATACCCGATAAATTTTTACATCTCAAATTAATACAATATACATTCTTCAATTTCGATTCATAAATCATTAATTATACGCAATACCTTCACAATGATACACAATCATCTTCATACAAAATCAGTTACACATTCTGAAATTAACGTATCAGAATTCAAGTAAAGCTTTAGCAGGTGTTATCTTCCTAAAGATTACTACATTCATGAATTATATTCATTCGTATTCTGTGATGAATTATCACATCAAACCACCGAAATTATCATTCATTACTTTTGAAATCAATAAACGTCTATTCATCAACCATTAGTTCCGTGACGATTACAATCAGTGTTTAATCATCTAAAAATAAAATTTCTTGAAACCATCTTGGAATGATAACCAATGATTCAGATATGGTAGCATTAAATGCAGAGGAAACAAAAGAATTTTCCTCGTCATTGGATCTTAGAAATTCTAAGATATCACCGTATCTTTCGTTATAAATATCCTCTATATTTCTGAAGATATCTTTATAACGATTCTTGTCCGCAATTAATTATCTCTTTGCGATAACTTTATCACATCATAAAGTAAACTGTTTTAGTTTCTATATTCAAGTTTAAATTATGAATGATTTGAAGTAGTGTTGGGAATTGAAGCATGAGTTAGTATAATATAATGACGTCAGGCCAACGTGATTATATTACAGTAAGTCATGCTAAATTTTTAATGGAAGATGATGATTCATAGACTTTATAATCATCATTTGTCATGTTACACGACTCTTACATTCTACTTAAACTCTGAACATATCAAGAACATATATTCTTGATAGTTCCATCCTCAGTAATTCTGGTAATGTAACAAATCAAATCATGATATTACATTCCTTTCTGCTTAGAACATTAGGTTCATTTAAAACTTCATACCTATGAATTCTGAACCGTTACTTGCTTTACAAAAGCATGAAGCTTCGACATATAAGGGAAAATATAAAGCCCGATAACAACACTGAAATTACAAACCGTGTATATCAATGCGTATAGCAATATAAAGACACGGGAGAACTAAAAACACAATAAATCCTAGAGCATAGTAGAAGTAAACAGACTCCTCTGGTAGGAGTTAGAAAAAAGGATGATTGTGGCGATAACCAACATAAGGTCAAGAACTGGATTGAGCATATTAACAAATCTTTTGGAAGTATGAATTGAGAAAGAAAGTATAGAAGTGGTGAAGATAATGAAATGGAAGAAGCTAATTTATAGCAAAATTCCAGACACAACAATCGAGGCAATTCACCACATTTAATTAAAGAATATCTTAATTTTCGTAATTACCGGAGAATCAAATCTTATAAAGATTTCGAAGATTTCTTTAATTCCTTGAAATCCTGAAATCAATCATAACTACGTCAAAAGTTAAGACGAGCATTTAATTTCCTCATTTCACTCTTTTACGATAGCTTCGTTTATACTCTTCCTATAATCAAATCGTTTCATCCATATTACCCAATGTTGATAAAACTCTATTTTCAACTCATATACCTCATTAAGATATCCTTGTTGTAAACAATGACGATCTCTATCAAATATCATGACCATGATTTTCATTAACTCCTCTCTGTTTTATCTACCCTAATATTGTGGCATAAACGCTCAAGGTTTAAATAAGCTCACTACTATTCATAACACATTTCATGCTTATATAGCACCATCATCTCTTTCTGAGAAAACCTGATCAATGACACTCTTGATTAAATCCTTTAGATAACCTACGCATTAATAATAAAATGCACTTCGTAGAATTTATGAATCGTAAGACTTAAACTCTTAAAACAAAATAATATTCTATCCGTTGAAATTCACGCAAGGCCTCGAGGATACCTGAGAATGTGAAAACCAAATAAAACGTAAATATCCTCGTCTATGTATAAACAACGCCGACTGATGGCAACAACTAAATTTCGGGACGAAATTTCTATTAACAGGGGGATACTGTAACAACCCGTAAATTTTTGGCAAAATTTAAACAAAAATCTTTATATGATTTCATTTAACCTCGACTAATTCCGACGATTCACGAACAATTATTTGTAAATAATTACGCATTAATTTGATATATTAATATTATTATTATTAATATCCTTTTTAAACAAGATATCAATAATTAATATCTTTATTATCAGTATTTTTATTATGAATAAAAAAAAATATTGACAAATATTCTTGGAAAAGTAGTAAATCAATTTGTTTATTTTTTAAAAAAATATATATATAAAAAAATCCTTAAAATAAATGATTTTTTTAATAAAATAAATAAATAAATTACTTTTTAATTAAAAATTATAATGGAAAACTACTTTTATTATTTTATTTTGTGCATTATCCCATGACCTAACATTTAATACTTTTGAATTTTAAAATCTCAATAAAAATTAAAATATTTCTTTTTCTTTTAATTATTTTATTCTTTTTACCTAATTTTTTCAAGTATAAATACCCCTCATTTCTCATTCAAACTCACACCAAAATTTCTCTCATTCTCTCTTTGAAGAATTACTACTAGTAAGTATTCTTTTCTTACTTTTTACTTTTAACTTTTTACTTTTTTACTTTTTACTTTTTGCTATTTACTTCGGTTTATTATTTTTTTTACCGAAACATGTAAATAATGTTATAAATTATATGCAATTAAAATTAAAATAAATAACATGTTATAATTAGTAATATATGTTACTAAAAATTATAAAAGTATTTTTATGAATTAATATATAGGAATTATAATTAAAATCGAATTAATGAATATATATGTATATACGCACCTAACGTGAAGGTTATAATTAAAGATAGTGTACAAAGACTACAAACATCACCGCTACTTGTGGCCTAGGGTGATCCTTGTTACCATTATGGGACGCTTGTGGATCTCGAATGCCAAGACTTAGATTCTGGTCAAGAGATCCTGGGCCGCTCGGTAACAATAGATCATTCGAGTGACATGCATGTTAGCGACGAAGTTTGGGCGAGATTGTACCACATCTTTGTTAAGAATTATAACCTGAACATTCTTAAACTAGAAGCTTACTATAAGTGGAAGTTTTTCATAAACACTATGTTTCCAAAAATAGAAACTTTTGAGAAATAGGAACTTTTCTCGAAAACCGTCACTGTCAATATAGTTGCTATATTAATAAACATACTTTATGTCAAGTTAGACATTAACTAATCAAACGTTATACCTCAAGGTTGATATCCAGATCACTTACTTGCTTTACTTTCCTTCTTGCGTGGAATACTTCAACTGCTATTTAATGTGAGTTTTCATAGCTCCCTTTTTATCTATATTTTTGGGCTGAGAATACATGCGCTACTTTTATAACTGTTTTTAAGAAATGAATACAAATACTAAAACTGATTTTTCGTGAGTTCATCTGCTCCCTTTTTATCTATATTTTTGGGCTGAGAATACATGCGCAACTTTTATAACTGTTTTACACGTATCAACTATTAAACTGTAATATGTTGGGCTATGACCAGCAAGTCCCCAACCGACAAGTATAAATGATAACTTGTTACGGGGCAAACTTGAAAGTCTAGTCTAAATACAAGTACCAACTATTAAACTGTGATATGTTGGGCTATGACCAGCAAGTTCCCAACCGACAAGTATAAACGATAACTTGTTACGGGGCAAACTTGAAAGTCTAGTCTAAATATCAGTACCAACTGTTAAAACTATACTATACCCAGCTATGTCCGACTAAGTCCCTACAGTGATATTTTTAATTGCTGCGGCATTCTTAATTATTGGGTATAGGCCTATCGGGAGTAACGTCCCCGATACATTTGACTAAGTCTTTGTATTACTTGATAATGAAATTAAACGACAAGGACAGAACAACTTGTCACGGGGCAAACTGTAACATCCCGCCTTTTTCCGTTTACTTTTCCGTTATACTATTTTAAACTCTGTTATATGTTTATAACATCTCCCGTTAATACGCGTTTTAAATTATCTCGTTTAGGTAATTCACGCACCCGTTTCCAAAGTTGAGGGACTAAGTTTGACAAAGGAGTAAAGAGGTGACTAGGTCAAAGAGTCAACACTCTTCCTCCTCCATTCATTATTTCTTTTCTTTTCCATTTTTCTCTAATACTTTCACAAATTCTCTCAAACACCATTTCAATGATTCATCATCTAATCAAAATCTAGCAAGCTTCAATCTAAACTAATTCCATATTTGGAATCCTTGCAACTTCCTCTTCGATTCCATACCGATTACATCTCATTTGGGTAACTTTCTAAAATCACTAGATTTTGTGTTCTTGATGTTTTTAAGTTATAAAGTTGTTAATTAGTGTCTATGGCTCAAGTCTAACATGAATATATGATTTATATGTTCGATTTCGTTATTTGAAGTAACTAGTTTGAATATGAACTTTGGTGTGTTTGATTTGGTGATTTGGTTGTTTGAATGTTGTTAAAAGTTATAAATGCATGTATTAAATGTGTTCCTAGTATCACTAGCTTCAATTTGATGTGTAGGTTGTTTTAGAAAACTTCATAAACATGATTAGTGATTTTGATGTTGTTGGTTAGGGTTTGATAGAAATTAATGTGAACATTTAATGCTTTGAATGACATGAAATGTTATTTGTAAGTGTTAGGTTGTATTGTATGCTTGATCACCTTCGAAACGACATATCATTCATGTAAATTGGTTGCCGAATCATCAAATTTCATTTATGAACTTGAATGCATTTAATGAGGAGCTTTGAATGTGATTTTGGTTGTTGTAAAAGTAAATGTGATTGTTGAAATGTGTTTAGTTGTTTTCCTTGTCAAAATACCTTTCCGATGATATAAGATACATGTTTTGGTTGTTTGCGGGTCATAAATGGTGATTGTTTGAAGTTAGGTTCATGCATAAAACTTAAAAACTGCCAGATTTCTCTGTACAGGTAATGGCGCGGCGCGCCATATACCCGCGCGGCGCGCCAAAGTGGTCTGTCCAACTTTGCCAATTTTCGAATAATGTTTGCTATGCTATGCACCTCCGATTCACATGTAACTTGTTCTAACATGCTCATATATGATTAAAAACCTCCGAAAAATAGTTCGGGACCCGACCAGAACGTGTTGACTTTTTCGTTGACTTTGACCGACCAAAGTTTGACTTTTTGTCAAACTTAACCAAATGATTATGCAACATTCCTAACTTGTTTCTATACTTGTATCTTGCATGAAACTTGACAAATTGATTCACATGCTACATAATCGAGTCGTAACGAGCCATAGGACTAATTGAACATCTTTGACCAATCGTGACTATCGTTATTGATACAACCTATTTGTTTAGGTCAAGACTAGCATTGTTCTTTGCACATGTTACTTGTCGAAGTACTTATTTACTCTTGCGCTCAAGGTGAGATCATAGTCCCACTTTTACTCTTTTGAATTTACATTTGGGATGAGAAAACATAAACGTTTCTTTTAAACTAAGTGAACACAAGTACAGGAAAACAAACATTCTACATACGAGTTTAGAACAAAATTCCTCAATTCGATTATCATTAGTTACATTTGCAGTGTGTAAGTGTAGGCGTGAACTTATGTTGTATGGCCATATGGGTTTGACAAACCCTCATCTAGGACGGTTCGCTACCGTCTACGGATGAAATATATTTTCGAGAAACAGTGTTGTTCTAGCATTATGAATGGGGTATCAACGGACGGAACGTTAAGCCTTGATAATTGGGTGCTCGTGAATATTAACTTTTAGAATGTATTACTATTTTATCATTGATGAAAATCTTGTGGTTCGACTTACTTTTACTCACTTACTTACTTAAACCTATGATTTCACCAACGTTTTCATTGATAGATTTCTATGTTTTTCTCAGGTCCTTGAACATTAGGTGATACATGCTTCCGCTCATTCTTTTGATACTTGCTTTGGATATCGAGTATACATGCATATGTGGAGCGTCTTTTGACTACTTTAAACTGTGTCGCACGTGTTTCATTTGTACTTAAACATCGTTATGTACTAGTTATGGAAACTACTTTTGTAAACTTTGAAACATCCACACTTATGAAATGACATATTTTCGGTCAAACTTGGTCTTAAAGACTTATGACCATGTAATGGGACCTACGTAGACGGCGCCGTCAAACATGATTTTGTCGGGTCGCTACAGATGGTATCAGAGCGTTGGTTGTAGGGATTTAGAGTTTATTGGTGTCAACCCCAAGTCATAGGGTACATTGGTGAGTCTAGACTACAACCGACATATAGACTTGAAGTAGGAATTACTTGACTACTTGTGCATTATACTCGAACTCGTCTATCATATCAAATTCTTATTCAATCTTAATCTCACGTTACTTGATTCAATTGACGCGCCACCTTGACTATATGAATTATTGTCGAATGCACATATGAATTAGGGTAATATAATTTCCGGGATTATATTACGGTGACTCATATGAACATTCCGACATTATGACATAAAGAATTTAAGGCGAGTCAAGGAAAAACTTTTCTCTATCCTTATTCCATATCATGGTTAGTATTATTTAGAATACTAATCAACCGTATTCTTGTGTTTTGAAGGAACAATGCCTCCTCATCGTGTGCCACGCCATGAGACTCCCGAACAAGCTCTACAATGAATGATAGCCACCGCCGTGGAAGCGGCCATGGCCGATCACTCCTCCAACAATAACAACAACCACAACAACAACAACAACAATGGAGCCGGTAACTCAAATGAAGGGTGCTCCTACAAATCCTTCATGGGGTGCAAACCTCACACTTTTGATGGAACCGGGGGACCGGTCGTGCTCACCCGATGGTTTGAGCAAACGGAAGCCGTCTTTAGCATAAGCGGTTGTCGGGACCAAGACAAGGTCAAATACTCCTCACACACTTTCGCCGGTGTCGCCCTCACATGGTAGAACACCTACATACAATCGGTGGTTACTGATGAAGCTCATGCCCTCTCTTGGGCTGATTTAAGGGAAAAGATGATTGTTGAATATTTCCCTCGCGAAGAAACCCGAAAGCTCGAACAAGAGCTAAGAACTTTGAAGGCGGTCGGAAACGATCTCAAGGCCTACAACCAACGCTTCGCCGAACTATCCTTGATGTGTCCTAATCTCGTGAACCCCGAATCTCAAAGGGTTGAACTATATATGGACGGTCTTCCAAAAAGCATCAAACAAGGAGTGATGTCATCCAAACCCGTTAATCACCAAGCCACTTTGAACATTGCCCGCCAATTGATTGAAACAGTTGATGAAATCGTAGTGCCGACTCCTAAGGCCGAAGACAAATTGGGTGGCAATAAAAGGAAATGGGAAGCCACTCCATCAAGCAACTACAACAACAATACCTTCACCAAAAAGCCTTTTAACAACGACGGCAAGAAAGGTTATGCCGGAACTCAACCTTTTTGCAACAAATGTCACAAGCAGTACTCGGGTGAATGCGGCAAGCTAATTTGTCACCGGTGCCAAGGAGTTGGTCATAAGGCCAACAATTGCACTAGCGCCGCCCCCATCGCTCGAAAAGGGCCCAATCCTCCAAAAACGGTCACTTGTTACGAATGTGGCCAAACGGGCCATTATAGAAATGCATGCCCGAAGAGGAAAGATAACCCCAATACGCGCGGCCGAGCTTTCAATATCAACACCGAGGAAGCCCGAGATGATAATGAATTGGTCACGGGTACGTTCCTTCTCAACAACACTTATGTTACTTGTTTATTCGATTCGGGTGCCGATAAGAGTTTTGTATCCAAGACTTTGACTCATTCTTTTAATACTCCACCACGTCCACTAGATACCACTTATACCATTGAAGTGGCCAACGGAAAACTATTGAGTGCCGATACATATTACCGGGGGTGTACGTTAAACATTTTGGGTAATGAGTTTGAAATTGACTTGATACCCATGGAACTAGGGAGCTTCGATGTAATAATCGGTATGAATTGGCTAACCAAAACGAAATCTCACATCCTTTGTGATCTTAACGCAATCCGAATCCCTATCGAGAATGGTGAACCTTTGATCGTCTATGGCGATAAGAGTTGCACCGGAATCAACCTCGTTTCGTGTATTAAAGTTAGAAAACTACTCCGTAAGGGTTGTTTTGCGATCCTTGCTCACGTTAAGAAAGTCGAGTCCAATGAGAAGCACATCGATGATGTGACAATTGTTAGTGACTATTCCGATGTATTTCCCGATGAATTGCCGGGTCTTCCACCTCATCGACCGGTTGAATTCCAAATCGATCTTATTCCGGGAGCCGCACCCGTAGCACGTGCACCATATAGACTCGCTCCATCAGAAATGCAAGAATTGCAAAGTCAAATCCAAGAACTACTTGATCGTGGTTTTATCCAACCTAGCCATTCACCTTGGGGCGCTCCGATTTTGTTTGTTAAAAAGAAAGACGGATCCCTACGAATGTGCATTGATTATCGTGAACTAAACAAATTGACGGTAAAGAATCGATATCCTCTTCCTCACATCGATGACCTCTTTGATCAATTACAAGGGTCTTGTGTATATTCAAAAATCGATCTCCGCTCGGGTTATCATCAATTGAGGGTTAAGGGGGAAGATGTCTCCAAAACCGCTTTCCGAACTCGTTATGGTAGTTATGAATTTCTTGTAATGCCATTTGGTCTCACTAACGCACCGACGGTATTTAAGGATCTTATGAACCGCGTGTGCAAACCGTATCTTGACAAATTCGTTATCGTGTTCATCGATGATATTTTAGTCTATTCAAAAAGCGAAGAAGAACACGAGGAACACCTCCGACTTGTGCTTGAACTTTTAAGACAAAAACAACTCGATGCCAAATTCTCCAAGTGTGAATTTTGGTTAAAGGAAGTTCAATTTCTTGGTCATGTTGTAAGTGACCAAGGTATTAAAGTCGATCCAACGAAAATCGAAGCCATTAGTAAATGGGAGACTCCTACTACTCCTACTCACATTCGTCAATTCTTGGGTCTCGCCGGATACTACCGTAGATTCATCAAGGATTTTTCTTTGGTTGCTCGTCCTCTAACCACGTTAACTCATAAAGGAAGAAAATTCGTTTGGGCAACCGAACATGAATCCGCATTCCAAATCTTGAAAACGAAGCTAACCACCGCTCCTATCTTGTCACTTCCCGAAGGCAATGATGACTTTGTTGTATATTGCGATGCCTCGAAACATGGTTTTGGGTGTGTATTGATGCAACGAACGAAAGTCATTGCTTATGCTTCTAGACAACTCAAAATTCATGAACGAAACTACACGACGCATGATCTCAAACTCGGAGCCGTTGTCTTTGCACTTAAAATGTGGAGACACTATCTTTATGGAACCAAGAGTACTATCTTTACCAACCACAAAAGTCTCCAACACATTTTCGATCAAAAGCAACTAAACATGAGACAACGAAGGTGGATTGAAACCTTAAACGATTACGATTGCGAGCTTCGTTACCATTCCGGAAAGGCAAATGTAGTAGCCGATGCCTTAAGTCAAAAAGAAAGGGTGGTGCCTCTTTGTGTCCGAGCTTTAAACATCACCATTCACACCAACCTTAATAGCCAAATTCGGGTAGCCCAAGATGAGGCTCTCAAGGATGAAAACGTTTCACACGAGCTCTTGAACATTCTCGTCTCTCGATTCGAAGTTAGGGAGACCGGACTTCGATATTTCGCCGGAAGGATTTGGGTGCCTAGATATGGGGACCTACGAAGTCTTATTTTAGATGAAGCCCATAAGTCACGATACTCGATTCACCCCGGTGCCAATAAGATGTACCATGACCTTAAACAACAATATTGGTGGCCGAACATCAAAAGAGACGTAGCTACTTATGTTTCCAAGTGTTTGACATGTTCCAAAGTCAAAGCCGAACACCAAAGACCGTCCGGATTACTTCAACAACCCGAAATCCTGCAATGGAAGTGGGAAAGGATAACGATGGATTTTATCACCAAACTACCAAAAACGTCGGGCGGTTATGATACTATTTGGGTTATTGTTGACCGTCTCACCAAATCCGTACACTTCCTTGCCATGAAAGAAACGGACAAAATGGAGAAACTTGCACAACTTTACATCAAGGAGATCGTAGCCCGACACGGTGTACCTTTATCGATTATCTCCGACCGAGATGGCCGTTTTGTTTCTAGATTTTGGCGTACCTTGCAAGAAGCGTTGGGAACGCGTTTAGACATGAGCACCGCATATCATCCTCAAACCGACGGACAAAGCGAACGTACAATTCAAACCTTAGAGGACATGTTACGAGCTTGCGTGGTTGATTTTGGAAAAGCTTGGGACAAGCACTTACCTCTCGCCGAGTTCTTTTACAACAATAGTTATCACGCGAGTATTAAAGCCGCACCTTTTGAAGCGCTATATGGCCGAAAATGTCGTTCACCTCTTTGTTGGGCCGAGGTAGGCGACGTGCAAATCACTGGACCCGAACTCATTCACGAAACCACCGAGAAGATCGTACAAATCCGAGATAGGCTTCGGACGGCCCGGAGTCGTCAAAAGAGTTATACCGACAAACGACGCAACGACCTCGAATTTCAAGTCGGCGATCGAGTAATGTTAAAAGTCGCACCTTGGAAAGGTGTAATTCGTTTTGGGAAACGCGGGAAGCTAAATCCGCGGTATATTGGTCCTTTCGAAATCTTGGAGCGTATTGGAACCGTTGCTTATCGTTTAGATCTTCCGCCTCAATTGAACTCCGTTCATCCTACCTTCCATGTATCTAACTTGAAAAAGTGTCTTGCCGAACCCGATATCATCATCCCTCTCGAGGAACTTACTATTGATGACAAACTCCATTTTGTGGAAGAACCGGTTGAAATTGTGGACACCTCCATCAAGACGTTGAAACAAAGCCGAATTCCGATTGTCAAGGTTCGTTGGAATGCCAAAAGAGGACCCGAGTTTACTTGGGAAAGGCAAGACCAAATGCAAAAGAAATACCCTCACTTGTTCCCGGTTCCGGAAACGCAAGATTCCTAGAAAGCAACAACGACTACTACGCCTACTTAAATTTCGGGACGAAATTTCTTTTAAGGAGTAGGTAATGTAACATCCCGCCTTTTTCCGTTTACTTTTCCGTTATACTATTTTAAACTCTGTTATATGTTTATAACATCTCCCGTTAATACGCGTTTTAAATTATCTCGTTTAGGTAATTCACGCACCCGTTTCCAAAGTTGAGGGACTAAGTTTGACAAAGGAGCAAAGAGGTGACTAGGTCAAAGAGTCAACACTCTTCCTCCTCCATTCATTATTTCTTTTCTTTTCCATTTTTCTCTAATACTTTCACAAATTCTCTCAAACACCATTTCAAAGATTCATCATCTAATCAAAATCTAGCAAGCTTCAATCTAAACTAATTCCATATTTGGAATCCTTGCAACTTCCTCTTCGATTCCATACCGATTACATCTCATTTGGGTAACTTTCTAAAATCACTAGATTTTGTGTTCTTGATGTTTTTAAGTTATAAAGTTGTTAATTAGTGTCTATGGCTCAAGTCTAACATGAATATATGATTTATATGTTCGATTTCGTTATTCGAAGTAACTAGTTTGAATATGAACTTTGGTGTGTTTGATTTGGTGATTTGGTTGTTTGAATGTTGTTAAAAGTTATAAATGCATGTATTAAATGTGTTCCTAGTATCACTAGCTTCAATTTGATGTGTAGGTTGTTTTAGAAAACTTCATAAACATGATTAGTGATTTTGATGTTGTTGGTTAGGGTTTGATAGAAATTAATGTGAACATTTAATGCTTTGAATGACATGAAATGTTATTTGTAAGTGTTAGGTTGTATTGTATGCTTGATCACCTTCGAAACGGCATATCATTCATGTAAATTGGTTGCCGAATCATCAAATTTCATTTATGAACTTGAATGCATTTAATGAGGAGCTTTGAATGTGATTTTGGTTGTTGTAAAAGTAAATGTGATTGTTGAAATGTGTGTAGTTGTTTTCCTTGTCAAAATACCTTTCCGATGATATAAGATACATGTTTTGGTTGTTTGCGGGTCATAAATGGTGATTGTTTGAAGTTAGGTTCGTGCATAAAACTTAAAAACTGCCAGATTTCTCTGTACAGGTAATGGCGCGGCGCGTCATATACCCGCGCGGCGCGCCAAAGTGGTCTGTCCAACTTTGCCAATTTTCGAATAATGTTTGCTATGCTATGCACCTCTGATTCACATGTAACTTGTTCTAACATGCTCATATATGATTAAAAACCTCAGAAAAATAGTTCGGGACCCGACCAGAACGTGTTGACTTTTTCGTTGACTTTGACCGACCAAAGTTTGACTTTTTGTCAAACTTAACCAAATGATTATGCAACATTCCTAACTTGTTTCTATACTTGTATCTTGCATGAAACTTGACAAATTGATTCACATGCTACATAATCGAGTCGTAACGAGCCATAGGACTAATTGAACATCTTTGACCAATCGTGACTATCGTTATTGATACAACCTATTTGTTTAGGTCAAGACTAGCATTGTTTTTTGCACACGTTACTTGTCGAAGTACTTATTTACTCTTGCGCTCAAGGTGAGATCATAGTCCCACTTTTACTCTTTTGAATTTACATTTGGGATGAGAAAACATAAACGTTTCTTTTAAACTAAGTGAACACAAGTACATGAAAACAAACATTCTACATACGAGTTTAGAACAAAATTCCTCAATTCGATTATCATTAGTTACATTTGCAGTGTGTAAGTGTAGGCGTGAACTTATGTTGTATGGCCATATGGGTTTGACAAACCCTCATCTAGGACGGTTCGCTACCGTCTACGGATGAAATATATTTTCGAGAAACAGTGTTGTTCTAGCACTATGAATGGGGTATCAACGGACGGAACGTTAAGCCTTGATAATTGGGTGCTCGTGAATATTAACTTTTAGAATGTATTACTATTTTATCATTGGTGAAAATCTTGTGGTTCGACTTACTTTTACTCACTTACTTACTTAAACCTATGATTTCACCAACGTTTTCGTTGACAGATTTCTATGTTTTTCTCAGGTCCTTGAACATTAGGTGATACATGCTTCCGCTCATTCTTTTAATACTTGCTTTGGATATCGAGTATACATGCATATGTGGAGCGTCTTTTGACTACTTTAAACTGTGTGGCACGTGTTTCATTTGTACTTAAACATCGTTATGTACTAGTTATGGAAACTACTTTTGTAAACTTTGAAACATCCACACTTATGAAATGAATGCGACATATTTTCGGTCAAACTTGGTCTTAAAGACTTATGACCATCTAATGGGACCTACGTAGATGGCGCCGTCAAACATGATTTTGTCGGGTCGCTACACAAACAACGTTTAGTCTAAATATCACTCACTGGCATAACTTTTTGATCCTGCGGGAGATCAACTTTTGGATCTTGCGAGATCTACTTTACAAACTAAATCTTGTGGTCTAACACTATTACTGAAATCATTATTTATGACAAACCTATGAACTCACTCAACCTCGTGTTGACTTTTTAAGCATGTTTATTCTCAGGTACTTAAATATTGCTTCCGCTGTATATCTACTGCTTTGATGATGATTGCTTGCTATGCTTGGAGTCTTCATTACATATCATATCAATTAAAGACATATTTATCTTTCGCTGCAAAACTCAACAAAACGTCTCATGTAGAGTCGTTCTCGTTTATACAACTGTGATTTGATATAATTAGTCACAATTACCCTAGGCCCTATTTGGAGGTGTGACAAAATTAATCAAAAAAAAAAAAAAAAAAAAACTTAACCTATTCACTAGAGGGTTTGATTCACTTATTCCGCCATTTTGTGAGATAAATATGTTGATTTCTAAGTTCCTAGTCATGTTTCATCACCTTCTATTCTTTCCCCCTCAACTCATATTTTAAAGTATTCATCAATATGCTCCATCCAGTTCTGATTGTCTATATACTTCTAACTTTCATATCGGTCATTCTTCTTTTTTATCTACCGCCGGAAGAATCTATTTACTTCTACTATACTCTTGGGTTTATAGTGTTTCTAGTTCTCCCGTGTCTTTATATTGCTATATGCATCGATATAAATGGTTTATAATTTCTGGTTTATCGTTGGGCTTTATATGTTCCCTTATATTTCAAAGTCTCTGCTTCTGTCTTCTATAATCATTATCATTCACAGTTAATGCTCTCTTTTATTTGCTGCAATTTATACCCCAATTTCTATTTCGGAGTTTTGTCCTTTCGTTTCTTCTTCTTGCGATTAAGCACCGCTTGTAATGGTCCAGAATTCACAGATATGAATTTCGGAATGAACATTATTAATGTTCTAGGAAGGAAATTGTGATGACACGATCTTGACTTGTCAAATTACTAGAATACCTTGGAAAAGGCCGAATCATCAAGAAATATTTTCTTGATATTTTAGAGGTTAAATAGAATACAAGAGTCGTATAACATGGCACATGATTATGTTATGATCTGTGAATCATCACGTTCCATTTAGAAACTCAGCATGACTTACTGTAATATAATCACGTTGAGCAAGTGTCATTATATTATACTAATTCATGCTTCAGTTCCTAACATTACTTCAAAATATTCCTATTTTAAACTTGAATGTTTCAGAATTTAGAAACTAAAATAGTTTCTTTTATGATGTAATACAGATAGCGCGAAGAGGTAAATGATTTCAAATAAGAAAAATTAAGAAAATATCTTCAGAAATATGGAGGATATTTATAATGAAAGATATGATGATATTTTAGAATTTCTAATATCAGAGGATGATGAAGAATATTGTCCGCAGGGGTTTAGAGTCAGGAGCAAGGTATTCGTTAATGACTTTAGCAGGTACTGAATTATTTGGATCCTTTGAAGTCAGGTTCAGTCTTTGTAATTTGTCCACAGCCTCCTTCCTACTTTGCTCAATCCGTTTTTCAGTTCCAAAACTTCTCTTTTTCTGCGCTTTGCCAGCACAATTCATCATTATCATCCAGATTTTACCGTTTAAAGTCGTTTATAGTTTTTGCTGCTTCATCAGTATTTTTTTTTTCCATTTTCGGAGAACCAATTCGTAGTTCGGAGTGTTTTTCAGAAACTTTACATTCAAATTAAGTCCAGAAGATAGACGTTATATATACACATATAACTGTTGGCGTAGACATGCTGCGAGATTTCAAAATACTGATTGCTAATTCTCAATGATTCGTATGGAAATTCTCATTACAATATGCGAATGAGTAAATGATGGGGTTTCAATAAATAATTATAATGACTTTTTGGAGAGGCTAAAGTCAAAGGGTAATGAAGTTGTTGGTACATCTGCTAATAATGTGGTGGAATGTAAAAGGTTCCCTGGTAACGATGGTGTATATCTCAAGGTTATAATAAGGTTAGTCTGACTGAAAAGTCGAAGTTGACTTGCTGGAGTTGTGACAAAACTTGCTACTTTGAATAGGAGTCGCAAGGTTATTTTTGCTAATAAATGCCAAAGAATCTGACTCGGATACGTTGTTTAAACTTTTACTTTGGTTTCAAGAGTTTTTCGGGTACATAACTGTGGGTAACATGTGGTTGGATCATCATCTCGATTGCTCATCATTCGAAGTGTCTTCAGAAATTTTCGAAGGGTTTGAACACAGATTGTAATCGTTAACATACATTTGATGTTCTAACACAGTTTTGAAGTCAAAATATAGCTTGTGAAAGATGTAAGGATCTAAGAGTGATGATTTTGGTCATATCTCGAGTTGAATTTTGAGATTTCAAAATCAGAATATGTAATTAAATTTTGAATGAGTATGGTTGTTTTGATTTCTATAAAAGAATGTATACTGTTGTGAAAGTAGAGAGTATAATGGATGATTTGCTGAATCAGATTCGAAGAATGTAACATATTATTTGTGAATTTATATATCTTTCGGGTATTACCTACCCGTTAAAAAAAAATTCACAATTAATATTTTGCACAAAAAAATTTTATTACAGTCTTTATGAAAATATATATATATATGTATATTTTCTTCAGATGTAACATAGATTTAATGAGTTAATGTTAAATTAAACTCATTTGATTTACGGTTGAAACTAGAATTGAATAATCCCTAAAGGCTTTAAAAAGTACATAACTTTTACGCACTATTTCTTTAATGACATTGAAATTATGAATCAATACTTCATTATTTGTTGATGTATGATGTTCGGTTCGTGAAATTCTTGTGAATTTCGCAAAGTACGAATGATGTTATCTGAAAAGTTTCAGGTACATTGATGATGAAAGTGTAAAATCAAATATATACTTGATTTATTATGAATTGGAATTTGTTGAATTGCGACAGAGATTGTAGTTAACGCTGGTTAAGTTGCGGCCGAAGGACGTACATTATTGCATATTTGTAATATGAATTAACCGAGTAGTTAAGATTCACACACAATAGCTTAGCACGGAAAGATTTATTTCAAAATATATATATATATATATATATATATATATATATATATATATATATATATATATATATATATATATATATATACACATATATATACATATATATATACACACACACACACATATATATATATATATATATATATATATACATATATATATATACATATATATATATACACACACACACACATATATATATATATATACATATATATATATACATATTATATGTATATATATAATATACATATAATTTCTTCAGAGGGAATGAGTTAATTCTTCATAACTCGTTGATACAATATACACGTTATTGATTCGTAATGATGTCCACAGTGATTCTTGAACTGACAGAGTTTGTGATGTTATCGCTGTTATTGATTCGGATGTTGACTGTACTGACGATGCTGGTAACGCTGATGGTACTGTTGATGCTGTTGGTAAAGCAAGTTTAGCTTGTTAATCACACACCATTTTTGTCAGAGTTTCTACTCTTCCTTCTATCATTTTGGTTCGCTTAACTGATTTATGGTTAGGGCTAGATTAGATAATCTGTAAGACTTTAGAGATTACATAATTGCCGCATAATGTTTCTCCAATGAAGTTATGAATTAATACTTCGTCAGTTATTGTTGTTGGTACTCCTTGGTATCTATGGTGCGTATGACGTTGATGCTCGTGGGACAGATTGTGAAGTTGAGGTTTACGACGCGGTTGTGGTTGGAGGTGGTAATGGTACTTTTGGAGTTGATGATGGTGGTACTGGTTATACTGCTGATGCTGCTGCTGGTTTTTGTAATCTCTGCACCATATTCTCCAAAGCCACTACCCGAGCGCGAAGCTCATTGACTTCTTCTATTACACCGGGGTGATTGTCAGTTCGGACGAGCGGATAAATAAAATCTAAAATTTGATGTAATATATAATCGTGACGAGATACTCTGGAAATGAGCGAGAACATGGTATTTCGGACAGGTTCGCCGGTAAGTGCTTTAGGTTCTTCGTCAAGAGGGCAATGTGGTGGATGGAAGGGATCACCTTCTTCTTGTCTCCAATGATTGAGGAGGCTACGGACCCATCCCCAATTCATCCAGAATAGGTGATGACTGATTGGTTGATCTATTCCGGTCACACTGCTTTCGGAGCTTGAATGGGATTCCATTTCGGAATCTGAGTGACTTGAACTGATGACGAATTCCATTTCGTACGATTGGATAAAGGATTTTTTTTCCGGTATGAAATGATTTTGGCTAACGGATGGTATTCTAATTACATAGAATATATATATATATATATATATATATATATATATATATATATATATATATATATATATATATATATATATATATATATATATAGATCAAAAGATTTCGTAGACTACGGAGGACTTTGCGGGATATGTCAGACAAAGTTTAAAGTAACAGATACGATAAGATATGATTTAGCAGATATGCTAAGATATGAATTTTTGTCTATACACTATTCATGCAATCAATGCAGCAAGACGTGTCTTAGACTAAAAATGATAACCAGGTAATTTCCTGAGGATGATAAGTAGTTAATTTTTGACACAAAATGATAAGCAAAAATTTTGACATGCAGACACGGTCGAAGTCCAGACTCACTAATGCATCCTATCGACTTATCAGTTAGACACACTAATGCAGACCTGGTTCGCTAAGACCACCGCTATGATACCAACTGAAAGGACCCGTTCATATACATTATAAACGATTCACAATAGTTGATTACATTGAGAGGTATTTGACCTCTATATGATACATTTTACAAACATTGCATTCGTTTTTAAAAGACAATCTTTCTTTACATCGAAAATTGACAGGCATGCATACCATTTCATAATATCCACTATCCAACTATAAATTGATTTAATAATAATCTTTGATGAACTCAATGACTCGAATGCAACGTTCTTCGAAATATGCTATGAAAGACTCCAAGTAATATCTTTAAAATGAGCAAATGCACAGCGGAAGATTTCTTTAACACCTGAGAATAAACATGCTTTAAAGTGTCAACCAAAAGGTTGGTGAGTTCATTAGTTTATCATAATCATTTATTTCCATCATTTTAATAGACTACAAGAATTTCATTTCCAGTTCTCATAAATATACGTCCCATGCATAGAGACAAAAATAATCATTCATATGGTGAACACCTGGTAACCGACATTAACTAGATACATATAAGAATATCCCCTATCATTCCGGGATCCTCCTTCGGACATGATATAAATTTCGAAGTACTAAAGCATCCGGTACTTTGGATGGGGTTTGTTAGGCCCAATAGATCTATCTTTAGGATTCGCGTCGATTAGGGTGTCTGTTCCCTAATTCTTAGATTACCAGACTTTAATAAAAAGGGGCATATTCGATTTCGATAATTCAACCATAGAATGTAGTTTCAATTACTTGTGTCTATTTCGTCAAACATTTATAAAAGCGCATGTATTCTCAGTCCCAAAAATATAAAGGGTAAAAAGGCAAATGAAACTCACCATACTGTATTTCATAGTAAAAATACATATAACGTCATTGAACAAGTGCAAGGTTGGCCTCGGATTCACGAACCTAAATTAATTATATATATTTATGTGTTGGTCAATATTTGTCTAACAAATTAGGTCAAGTCATAGTGTACCACAATCCTAATGCTCGAGACTAATATGCAAAAGTCAATAAAAGTAAATTTGACTCAAAATAATTTCCAAAAATCTATACATGATTAATATATAGTTAAATATCGTCGTTTTATATTTTTAAATATTTTTAAAAGATTTATTAGAGTAAATTATATAATTTATTTATTAATAAATAAAATTTTATATTAAATTTATATAATAAAATATACTTTTATAAATATTAAGTAATAAAATTTATAGGGTTCATTTAATATTGTAAAGATAATATGATAGGTATTATTAAAGTAAGTTATTACACGTAGTAAAATATGTTTGTATCACATATTTATTTAATAAAATAATATCTATAATGATAGTAAGTAAAAGTTGTATTATTTTGTAATAATAATTATTATTATACAAATATCAATATTTATAATTACTAAGATGACATTATGATAAAACGATAATTCTAATTATGATAACTTTAATATTTACGATAATTTTTAATATTATCTTTAAAATAATAATTCTATTTAAAATAATAATAATAATGATATTTTATAGTAACAATGACATTTATATTAAAATGATAATTTTTGTTAAAATGATAGTTTTAATACTAACTATACTTTTAATAATAATAGTAATGATAAAAATAATAAGAACGATAATTTTATCTAAATCAATATCTTATAATATTTTAATTTCATCATGATACTCTTACAAATTATTTCCTAATTGTTTCATTTAATAGCTTTTAATCGTCTTTTATATCGTGTTCATAATAATGATAATAATAGTAATCAAAATAATTAGGTGTTACAAATATTTGTTTTAATTACATTAATATTAATAATGATAGTTACTATAACATTATTAACGATAATACTAATAATTATCTTAATGATAATATAGTAATAATAATAATAATAACAATAACAATAACCATTTTTAAATAATGATATATATATATATAAATAATGATAATAATAATAATACCAATAATAATAATAATAATAATTGGATAATAATAATAATAATACTAATTATAACTTTAACGATAATAACGATAGTAATAATAAAAAAAATAACAAATTTTAATGATAAATCCCTTTTATTGATAAAGATAATAATAATGATAATAATAAGATAAAACTAGAACGACGATAATAATAATTATTTTTAATAAAAATATCGAAAATTCAATTGATTATGACTTCTAATCCGTTCATCGAAACTATTCGATATCTAAAAGAAAAGTTCTTAATTTTTCGCTAGCTTTCCAAGGACATGCATATCTTATACCTTATCTCAACCGCAAGTGTAACTAATTCAAGATTCAACCTAACCTGTCTAAGGGCAATATCAAAAGTACAAGCATGCATAATCTTAAATACTCGAGCACTAGTCAGGGATACACTATTAGTATGTAAAAGTTAAATTATGAGTACTCACATATCAATATTGAGATTCAATATTGCAGGAAAGGTACGTAGACGCAACGGAAATGATAAACACTATATTGACCTCACGAACATACCCATGAACCATACTCAATCACCTCTATAGCTATAACCCATAATTTCCTTAATCCTATCCCACTCGAAAAACAATTTCGAAATCACTCGAACAGCACTCCGTCGTAATATTTTATGTATACTAATAATATCTTGAAATAATACGGAGTAAATATATATATGTAAATCGATTGAGAGAGTTTAGAGAAAAATATTTTCAAGTTTCTATGAAATAATGAAACCTATTAAATTCTATTTATAATAGATTTTTGAATTATTAAAATGAATTATTAAAGTATGAATTATTAAAGTGAATTATTAAAGTATGAATTATTAAAGTGAATTATTAAAGTATGAATTATTAAAGTGAATTATTAAAGTATGAATTATTAAAGTGAATTATTAAAGTATGAATTATTAAAGTGAATTTATTAAAGTTAAAGTAAAGTAAAAATAAAGTAAAGGTAAAGTTTAAGTATAGTAAAAGTATAAAATTATGTACGTATAATACGCCTATAAATATATATAATATTAATTTAAATCGTTATATATATTTAATAAAATAAAATATAAATATCGTTATCTTTATCCTACTAGTTAAGTAATGAGTTGTCAAAAGTGGTTCTAGATATTTATAAAAGTTATATACTTTTTAATAATAAAGTTCTTTTTAAACTGAAAACGTTTTTGTACGTTTGAAACTAAATAGATCAATCGAGTCTTTATGAGATTCAATCTTCCACTATCCTTTGTCTAGTTCTCAATGATTGACAATTTGTTCTTATTTATAAATCACTTTACCATTTTTCGAATATTGTTAAAATGGAAAGATTTCTCAAATCAACGTGGGCCTTTCAACAGAGACTTGTAATCATAATTCAATATATCTGATAATTCAATCATTTGATCTTATCTTCTAATTCCATTGATAAACATTTTGAAACAAATATAATCATATAAAGTATTTAATCTAATATTTTGTTTACGTTTCAAGTTATAATATATATACACATATACATATATAATCATATTCGTTTAATGGTTCATGAATCGTTGGAACTTGGTCGAGGTTGAATGAATGTATGAACATAGTTTAAAATTCTTGAAATTTAACTTAACAAATATTGCTTATCGTGTCGGAAACATATAAAGATTAAAGTTTAAATTTGGTTGGAAATTTCCGGGTTGTCACAAGTGGGACTATAACTCACTTTCACAGATTTTTACTTCGTCGGGAAGTAAGACTTGGCCACTGGTCGATTCACGAACCTATAACAAATATGTACATATATATCAAAGTATGTTCAAAATATATTTACAACACTTTTAATACATTTTGATGTTTTAAGTTTATTAAGTCAGCTATCCTCGTTAGTAACCTACAACTAGTTGTCCACAGTTAGATGTACATAAATAAATCGATATATATTATCTTGAATCAATCCATGACCCAGTGTATACACGTCTCAGGCTAGATCACAACTCAAAGTATATATATTTTTAGAATCAACCTCAACCCTGTATAGCTAACTCCAACATTACTGCATATAGAGTGTCTATGGTTGTTCCAAATAATATATATACATGGGTCGATATGATATGTCAAAATATTTGCATACGTGTCTATGGTATCCCAAATGTTCTTCATTCTTCGTGTCTATGGAATCAACCTCAACCCTGTATAGCTAACTCAGCAACTCTAGTACTTTTCTCAAATGTTCTTCGTGCTCTTGATCATTCTTCGAGTAAATAAGTATGTCATCGATGAAAACAATGACAAACTTGTCAAGGTATGGTCTACACACTCGGTTCATGAGGTCCATGAACACAGCTGGTGCATTAGTCAACCCAAACGGCATAACCATAAACTCGTAATGATCGTAACGCGTCCTAAAAGCAGTCTTTGGAATATCATCCTCCTTCACCCGCATTTGATGATACCCAGAACGTAAATCAATCTTCGAATAAACTGACGAGCCTTGTAGTTGATCAAATAAGTCGTCGATTCTCGATAGTGGGTAGCGGTTCTTGATGGTAAGTTTATTCAACTCTCGGTAGTCGATACATAACCTAAATGTACCATCCTTCTTCTTGACAAACAAAATAGGAGCTAACCACAGTGATGTGCTTGGTCGAATGAAACCACGCTCTAAGAGTTCTTGTAATTGGCTCTGAAGTTCCTTCATTTTGCTAGGTGCGATTCTATATGGAGCACGAGCTATTGGTGTAGCTCCCGGTACAAGGTCTATTTGAAATTCAACGGATTGGTGTGGAGGTAGTCCCGGTAATTCTTTCAGAAATACATCGGGAAATTCTTTTGCGTCGGGAACATCATTGATGTTCTTTTCTTCGAAATTGACTTTCTCGACGTGTGCTAGCACAGTATAGCAACCTTTTCTTCTTAGTTTTTCTGCCTTCTGGTTACTAATAAGATTTAACTTAACGTTGCTCTTTTCTCCGTACACCATTAAGGGTTTTCCTTTTTCTCGTATAATGCGAATTGCATTTTTGTAACAAACGATCTCTGCTTTCACTTCTTTCAACCAGTCCATACTGATTATCACATCAAAACTCCCTAACTCTACTGGTATCAAGTCAATCTTAAATGTTTTGCTAACCAGTTTAATTTCTCGATTCCGACATATATTATCTGCTGTGATTAATTTACCATTTGCTAATTCGAGTAAAAATTTATTATCCAAGGGTGTCGGTGAGCAACTTAGTTTAGCACAAAAATCTCTACTCATATAGCTTCTATCCGCACCCGAATCAAATAAAACATAAGCAGATTTATTGTCAATGAGAAACGTACCCGTAACAAGCTCCGGGTCTTCCTGCGCTTCTGCCGTATTAATATTGAAAACTCTTCCGCGGCCCTGCCCATTAGTATTCCCTTGATTTGGACAATTTTTAATAATGTGGCCCGGTTTTTCACATTTATAACAGACTACGTTGGCAGTACTTGCTCCGACACTACTTGTTCTGACATTACTCGTTCCGGCATTATTTGTTCCTTTAGTTCTATTATACATTGGTCCGTAGACCTCACACTTTGTCGGGCTATGACCATTTCTTTTACACCTATTTTAAAATGTTGTGCAGAACCCCGGGTGATTCTCTTCACACCTTTGGCATTGCTGTTTCTGATTATTGTTGTTGTTGTGGTTGTTATTGTTATTGGGACGATTATTATAATTGTTGTTGGGACTTTTGTTGAAGTTGTTGTTGCGATTGATGTTGCGGTTATTGGGATAGTTATTGCGATTGTAGTTGTGATTGTTGTTGTTGTATTGGTGACTCTTGTCATTGTTTTCCTCCCACTTTCTCTTGACTTGTTTCATGTTAGCCTCTTCGGTCGTCTGTTCCTTAATCCTTCCTTCGATCTGGTTCACTAATTTGTTAGCCATTCGACTTGCCTTTTGTATGGAAGCGGGCTCGTGTGAACTCACATCTTATTAAATTCTTTTCGGTAACCCTTTTACAAATGCGTCGATCTTCTCTTCTTCGTCTTCGAACGTTCTGGGACACAATAGGCACAATTCTGTGAATCATCGTTCGTACTTGGTGATATCAAAACTTTGTGTTCGTAATCCTCTAAGCTCTACCTTGAGCTTATTGACCTCGTTTCTGGGACGATACTGCTCATTCATCAATTGCTTAAATGCTGACCATAGTAGTGCGTAAGCAGCATCTTGTCCTACCTGCTCGAGATAGGTATTCCACCTTGTTAACGCCGTACCTGTGAAGGTATGCGTAGCGTACTTAACTTTTTCCTCTTCAATACACTTACTTATGGAAAACACCGATTTGACCTTCTCGGTCCACCGTTTCAATCCAATTGGTCCTTCGGTTCCATCAAATTCCAAAGGTTTGCAGGCAGTGAATTCTTTGTAGGAGCATCCTACACGATTTCTTGTGGAATTAGTTCCACTGCTAGATCTAGAGTTATTGTTATTTTGCATCGCAGCCTGTACTGCAGCTATGTTTACTGCAAGGAAACCACAGAAGTCTTCCTCACTCATGTTCAAGTTCTGACGAGTTGCCGGTGCCATTTCCTTCAAAAATAGCCAAAAGAATTAAGTTAATCATATAGAATTTAAGAGTAGTCAATAGTATTTCGTAGTATTATATGAACTTATTTATAAAAGCTTTTTCTTCATATTAGCATTTTATAGTTTTAATTCGGGTAGTACCTACCCGTTAAGTTCATACTTACTAGCTACTATACAACTCAACTACTATGCTTCTATATGAAAAACTTATTACAATAAAATTTCGCGTTCAAACTTTATACAAAAATATTACAACTTACAATACCGGTATTATACATATAGGATGAAATATAACACATAATAACATTGCTACTCGGCAGCTATAAAGGCAATTCTAGTTAATACGCAAGTTGTTCAGCAAAAGAAATAAAGACACGTAATTCATAAGTCCAGAAACAAGTCATGCATTCTGGTTTTACTAAGACGACTTCCCATCCTTGGTTTTGTGGAAAGTAACCATTATGACCATTGGCTAGGCAGCATGTTGTAATGTCATCAAAAGGACGAGGGTTTCGTAATGCCCAACAGCCCGTAACAATCTAAAAACCTTGTTTCTCATCTCAACTACCGAGTCCGTCACTTGTGGTAACGTTTTATTTAAAAGTTGCAACCCAGTGTTCTTTTTCTCAATTTGATGAGAAGCATTATTAACCTGTAAGCATAACATGCTTCTTTGTGTTGCATGTTAGAAGCTCTTTCTAACTCACGAAATCCTATGTTGGGATATGTTGAGTCAAAATAGGTTCTTAACCAGTAGCGTAAAATTGCATTTGGGTTCCTCGTATTTAATGCTTTAAAGAAAACACAGCGTAACTTACGGTCTCCCCAATGTGATATACCCCACCTATTAAAGGAAAGCCTTTTATAAATTAAGGCATTTCTAGAAAGTCTTTCAAATGTTTGACAAGTTAATTTCGCCATAACTAAATGTGCTGATGAATTCTGACCGACTCTAGACTAGATTTCCTCAATCATATCCTCTGGTAGGTCTTCTAAAATATTCAGTTGTCTATCCTTAATGTCCATTTTATTTTTATACTGTAAAATAGACAAGGATTAGATTCGTAAAAGATAATTAACAAACAATACAAGCAATTTTTACATAGAACATAAAAGGACAAGCACACTACAATACATATAGTACACAACATGATTATAACCCTCTAATCTGATGTTCCTCTGATACGAGCCGTCGTTTTTCACAATGGTTTAGAAAAACCTGGTGGTTTAGAGGTTCCCGGGTTATTGTTACAATTTAGGAAATACGAACGTTGCCGATATATAAAGTTCATCGGGGTTGGAATCAGGTTTCTCTATTTTTATACCTTTTCCCTTATTATTTTCTTTTGCTTTATTAAATTGGGTCGATGTAATTTCTATAACATCATCGGAATCCTCATCGGGATCTGATTCATCGGAAAATTGGTAATCTTCCCAATATTTTGCTTCCTCGGCGGAAACACCATTGACCATTATTGACTTTGGTCCGTTGGTTGAGGATTTTCTTTTATTTAATCAATTTACAGTAGGTATCCATATTTCTTCCTCCGAAACCTCTTCTTCTTCCGGATCCTCCTCTTCCGGTTCCTCCTCTTTCGGTTCCTCTTCGGGAATTTGTGAATCTTCCCAAAGTATATTCGACTCTTCATTATTATTAGGTGAGTCGATGGGATTTGTACTAGTGGTAGACATCTATCACACAATATCAAACACATTAAGAGGTTAATATATCACATAATATTTACATGTTAATAATATATAGTTTCCAACAAAAGTGTTAAGCAATCGTTTTTAAAGAAAACACGATCGAAGTCCAGACTCACTAATGTATCCAAACAAACTTGATAAGACACACTAATGCAAATTTCTAGTTCTCTAAGATCAACGCTCGGATACCAACTGAAATGTCCCATTCATATTGATTATAAACGTTCTATATTAATTAATTTCGTTGCGAGATTTTGACCTCTATATGAGACGTTTTTCAAAGACTGCATTCGTTTTTAAAACAAACCATAACCTTTATTTTATCGACAAGGTTAAAAGGACACCACCTAGATTATCAGAAATGATAATCTAAAAATATCACACTTACACACTACCAATACATATTGGTTTACAATTTTAATATGTTACAACAAAGTAAATTTCGAATGCAGTTTTAAACAATATAATACAAGCATGCTGACTCCAAATCTTGTCCATATATTAGCATGCAATAGCGGAAGCTCTTAATAATCACCTGAGAATAAACATGCTTTAAACGTCAACAAAAATGTTGGTGAGTTATAGGTTTAACCTATATATTTATCAAATCGTAATAGTAGACCACAAGATTTCATATTTCAATACACATCCCATACATAGAGATAAAAAAATCATTCATATGGTGAACACCTGGTAACCGATATTAACAAGATGCATATAAGAATATCCCCATCATTCTGGGACATCCATCAGACATAATATAAAACTCGAAGTACTAAAGCATCCGGTACTTTGGATGGGGTTTGTTAGTCTCAATAGATCTATCTTTAGGATTCGCGTCAATTAGGGGTGCACTAATTCTCAAAATTAGTGATGTTCCCTAATTCTTAGGCTACCAAGCAAAAAGGGGCATATTTAGCTTCGATCATTCAACCATAGAAAGTAGTTTCATGTACTTGTGTCTATTTTGTAAAACATTTATAAACCTGCATGTATTCTCATCCCAAAAATATTAGATTTTAAAAGTGAGACTATAACTCACTTTCACAGATTTTTACTTCGTCGGGAAGTAAGACTTGGCCACTGGTCGATTCACGAACCTATAACAAATATGTACATATATATCAAAGTATGTTCAAAATATATTTACAACATTTTAATATATTTTGATGTTTTAAGTTTATTAAGTCAGCTGTCCTTGTTAGTAACCTACAACTAGTTGTCCAAAGTTAGATGTACAGAAATAAATTGAGATATATTATCTTGAATCAATCCACGACCCAGTGTATACGCGTCTCAGGCTAGATCACAACTCAAAGTATATATATTTTTGGAATCAACCTCAACCCTGTATAGCTAACTCCAACATTACTGCATATAGAGTGTCTATGGTTGTTCCAAATAATATATATACATGGGTCGATATGATATGTCAAAACATTTGCATACGTGTCTATGGTATCCCAAGATTACATAATATATTAGAATACATGTATAATACAATATAATTTAGCTAGGATATGATTTGTATAGAATCGTTACAATATTTCCCGTAGCTACAACAATCAAAAAATATCCAATCTTGTTTTACCAATAACTTCTTCGTTTTAAATCCGTTTTGAGTGAATCAAATTGCTATGGATTCATATTGAACTCTATTTTATGAATCTAAATAGAAAAATTATAGGTTTATAGTCGAAAATATAAGTTACAAGTCGTTTTTATAAGAGGTAGTCATTTCAGTCGAAAGAACGACGTCTTGATGACCATTTTCAAAAACATACTTCCACCTTGAGTTTAACCATGATTTTTGGATATAGTTTCATGTTCATAAGAAAAATCATTTTACCCAGAAGAACAACTTTTAAATCAAAGTTTATCATAGTTTTTAATTATCAAACCCAAAACAGCCCGCGGTGTTACTACGACGGCGTATGTCCGGTTTTACGGTGTTTTTCGTGTTTCCAGGTTTTAAATCATTAAGTTAGCATATCATATAGATATAGAACATGTGTTTAGTTAATTTTAAAAGTCAAGTTAGAAGGATTAACTTTTGTTTGCGAACAAGTTTAGAATTAACTAAACTATATTCTAGTGATTTCAAGTTTAAACCTTCGAATAAGGTAGTTTTATATATATGAATCGAATGATGTTATGAACATCATTACTACCTCAGGTTTTGTAGATAAACCTACTGGAAATGAAAAAAATAGATCTAGCTTCAAAGGATCCTTGGATGGCTTGAAAGTTCTTGAAGCAGAATCATGACATGAAAACAAGTTCAAGTAAGATTATCACTCGAATTAAGATTGTTATAGTTATAGAAATTGAATTAAAGTTTGAATATGAGTATTACCTTAATTTAGAAAGATAACCTACTATAAATAACAAAGATTTCTTGAGATTGTATGATCACTTGGAATGTATTTGCAAGATTAGAAGTAAGCTAGTAAGCTTGAAAGTATTTGTGAAATGTTCTTGATGTTTTCTTGAATGATGATGTTTCTTGATTGTAATTGAAGCTATATTGACCTATATGATCAATAGTACTGAAGTATAGACGTTCTTAAGCTTAGAGAGAGTTAATATGGAGAGAATTTGGATTAGAAAATCAAAGAAATGTGATGTGTGTGTTGTTTGAAAAAAAATGCCTAATGCTTAGTCAATATAAGGTTACTAGTTTTTGTTTTCATGCTCATAAGTCATGCTAGTTGTCAAATGATGGTTCCACATGTCTTGGTGACTCACAAGGGCTGCTAAAAGCTGATCATTGGAGTGTATATACCAATAGTAAATACATTTAGAAGCTGTGTATTGTACGAGTACGAATACGGGTGTATACGAGTAGAATTGTTGATGAAAATGAATGAGAATGCAATTGTAAGCATTTTTGATAAGTAGAAGTACTTTGATATGTGTCTTGAAGTCTTTCAAAAGTGTATGAATACATCTTAAAATACTACATGTATATACATTTTAACTGAGTCGTTAAGTCATCGTTAGTCGTTACATGTAAATGTTGTTTTGAAACCTTTAAGTTAACGATCTCATTTAATGTAGTTAATTCATTGTTATTATACTTAAATGAGATGTTAAATTGTTATGTTGACATGATAACATGGTATATAAATATATCTTAACATCATATATATATATATATATGTATATATATATATATATATATGTATATATATATATGTATATATATATATATATATATATATATGTATATATATATATATATATATATATATATATATATGTTAAAATACATTTACAACGATAATCGTTACATATATAAATTGTTTTGAAACTCTTAAGTTAGTAGTCTTGTTTTACATATGTAGTTTGCTGTTAACACCCTTAATGATATATTTAACTATCATTTTATCATTTTTAACATAGTGTATCAATATCTTAATATGATTCATATGTATTTAGTAAGACGTTGTTATAATGATAATCGTTATATATATCGTTTCGAGTTTCTTAATTTAATAATCTCATTTTTATGTATATCACTCATTGTTAATATACTTAGTGAGATACTTACTTATCATGATCTCATGTTACTCATATATATATCCATATATATATATCATCATGTAGTTTTTACAAGTTTTTAACGTTCGTGAATCGCCGGTCAACTTGGGTGGTCAATTGTCTATATGAAACTCATTTCAAATAATCAAGTCTTAACAAGTTTGATTGCTTAACATGTTAGAAACATTTAATCATGCAAATATAGTTTTCATTTAATATATAAAATCATGAAAAAGTTCGAGTCATTACAAGAGAGAGAGAGAGAGGATGAGAGAGAGTAATGGTAGTGTATTGGTGGTTCGTGGTGATTGAGGGTGGTTTTCGTTTATTGACAAGTGGTGGAAAGTGCCGGATTATAGTTGTAAGAGGTGTTGCCATTGTGGTGATGTGGCTCGATGGTGGAAGTGACTCATGGTGGCGACTATTATGATTATTCATGGTTGTTTGTAATTGAAAAGGGTGGTGAGTGTTTAGTTTGGTTGTGGTTCCCAAATAGAACGTAAACAAAAGTTGAACTAACTTGTAGGTGGGTTTAGTGATGTAGGTTGACAACGGGTTTAAGAGAGAAAAAGGAGAGACCGGAGTAGCAAGTCAATGGGTTCGGTTGTGGTGTGGCTTCAAACAGAAAACGTAATCAGTAGTTAACAATTTTTGTATAGCGAATATGAAAGAGTGTTGCAGGTGGTCTTCAGTTTCGAACAATAACATAAATATAAAGGGTGGTGTTTCATATAAGCATATGTGTATAATATATGTAGATTAGATTAGATAGAATGGATAGAATAGAATGGATGCATGTAGACAAAAATACTTAATTCAAAATATTGAATATCTCTCAAAAGATAGAATAGAATAATGATAATAATAATAATATAATTATAATAATTATAATATAATTTAAAATTAAAACGTGTGAATTCTTAGCCGTCGTCTACTATTCCTTTCACGGATCGAAATATCGTACTCCGTTGTTAAATCAGTGGCGGATAAAAGTGTTCATAAAAATCCCATATTTTTAAATTAACTATATTTATTTATTTTAGTCATTATGGTATAAAATTCGATCATTAACTGTTAAATAAAAAATACATTAATTATTCACCCCCAACCTCAAGTAAAATATAAAATAGTTTTAAATTTCAACAAATAGTTCCTAAATACATTTTTAATAATCCTACAATTTATATTACTCATTTTCGGATCACCGTTTATTTTAAAATTATATAAGTTTGAATTTAAATTGCTTAAGTTCGAAACATCAAACGAGTATTACAATCATTTAATATTTATTTTTAGTATACTTAATTTATATATAAAGATATATTTTAAATAATAATTATTATAATATCCTATTTTTATTTTATTAATTTTTAATAACAACAACATATAAAACTTCAAATTTTATTTCGAATTATTATTTATATATACATACACACATATCTATTTACAATTAATTGTTCTTGAATCGTCGAGAGCAGTCAAAGGTCAATTGAATATATGAACATCGTTTCAAAATTTTCTAGACTCAACATTACATACTTTGCTTATCGTATCAAAATCATATAAATATTAAGTTTAAATTTAGTCGAAAATTCTCGGGTCGTCACAGTCTATAACCTGAAGACTAATAACATCATGATTAGCCAAGACGTGGAGTTTGACGAAGATGCTTCTTGGAATTGGGAGAAAGATAAAGTTGGAATACAGACATATCTGTCGCGGATATCTATGGAAACTCCAGCTGAACAACCACTACAAATGGAGCGTTCTGGACAACAGGAAAGCACCAAAGAAACGAGCCCTACTATGCCAAGTTCTCCGCCGGTAACAATACCTTTGGCGCAAGACGAATCAAGTCCAGAGTCAACACCTGGAAGAGTCAAAAAGTTAACAGAGGTATACGAGACCTGCAACTTCACAACTATAGAACCTGAAAGCTTTAAAGTTGCATCTAAAGATGAAAAGTGGGTGGCTGCGATGAACGAAGAAATCAGAATTATTGAGAAAAACAACACAAGGGAGTTAGTTGATCATCCCGAAGATAAAGAAATCATTGGAGTTTTGAGGGTTTACAAAACAAAGCTAAACCCTGACGGTTCTATACAAAAACATAAAGCGAGGCTAGTAGCTAAAGGCTACTCACAACAACCAGGAGTCCACTACAATGAAACATTCGTACCCGTAGCACGACTTGATACTATAAGAGCACTTGTGGCACTAGCAACTCAAAGAAGGTGGAAGATTTACCAACTAGATGTAAAATCTACCTTTCTAAATGGGTTTCTCGAAGAAGAAATATATGTAGAGCAACCGCAAGGGTTCGTACAGAAAGGAAAAGAAGATCAAGTCCTAAAGCTAAAGAAAGCCTTATATGGACTTAAATAAGCACCACATGCTTGGTATAGTCACATTGATAGCTACTTCACAAGTTCAGGATTCAGGAGGAGCCAAAGTAAGCCCACACTCTACATCAAAACCCAAGGTAACTCTGACACTCTCATTATTTCCTTGTACGTCGATGATCTTATATATACGGGAAACAATGAGAGAATGATACAAGAATTTAAAGAAGACATGATGAAAACATTCTAGATGAGTGACCTTGGTTTGATGCGTTATTTTCTTGGTATTGAAATTAGTCAAGAAAATGAAGGCATCTTCATATGCCAAAAGAAATACACGGAAAATCTCCTAAAAAAGTTTAAACTATATGGTTGTAAAACTGTCGCCACACCACTAGTTGCCAATGAGAAGATGAGACAAGAAGATGGATCTGAGAAAGCAGACGCTTCAATATTCAGAAGTCTCATTGGAAGCCTACTCTATGTGACACCTATTGATGCATTTTCTGTAAGTCCCTAGACATATATCTTACGTTTGTGATTAGTACTTCAGTTTATGGGCTACCATGATCGCTCGTTATTATCCTATCTGTGTTTGTATGTGGTTACAAGTGCTGCAGGAATGCGATAAGGATGTTTGACTTCATTAGACTCAGTCAGACGTACGAGTGAAGGCTCACTCGTACAGCTGACAAGCTCATACGCACGAGTGTGCTGAGCTGAGTCACAAACCTAATATGTGTAAACATATACGAGTGAGTGATCACCTGTACGACTGAGACAGCCTACTCATACGAGTGAGGGCTGACTCGCATGGTTACGTCAACAGCAGGGGTATTTAAGTGTTATGTTCTTCATTTAAGGTTAAGCCTCTCATTACACACATATCACTCAGATCTGGTAGCCTGTCTGATTCTCTCTCAAGCCAAATCACTCAAGAGGTGAATAATAGCTCTAGGTGTTAATCTAATCACACATCCATTGTTGTGGTTTGACTTAATTAATCCCAAAAAGCATTCTCATATTCACTAGAGGGTTTGATTCACTAATTCCGCTTTTGTGTGAGTTAAATCTGTTGATTTCGAAGTTCCTAGTCATGTTTCTTCATTGGTATCAGAGCATTGGTTGTGATTTCAACATCATCCTAGTGATTTTTGGTGATTAAAGAGTTTATTATTTGGGTTTTTGAGTTTAGAGTGATTTTGATCAAAAAGGAATTATTTTTACATGTGTAATTGTGATTAGAGAGTGTGTTTATGTTAGTTTAGTGCTAATCTTGCTTGTGGACGAAGAAATTGAGGTTTAACATCAGTTTCTAGGGTTTTTGAGTGAATTAGGTTGAACAGCAACCCACACTAGTGGGGCAGTGAAAATTTGCTCACTCGTGCGATTGACCTCACTCGTGAACACACACGCACGGTTTAGCATAACCTGAGTTAGGTTAAGTGACTACAGTCTGATCACACAAGTGATCATACGGTTGACTGTGATACGTACGAGCTAATCACACAGTTGATCCTTACTCGCACGTATGAGGTTTAGTGATTGGTTCTTTTGATTGGTTAAGTCATACGTACGATTAAGTAGTGACACGTACGATTGAGTTGTGACATGTATGCTTGAGGTTGTCACTCGTACGGCTGATATCCTGAACCGCACGGTTTACCTGTTTTGGTAAGATTGTCAAGATGTTTAATTCAAACGATTATGCTTTAGCTGCACTGTTAGTTTAGAGTATTACGAATATGACACAACGATTACTCCTTGCTGAGAGTGAATCCGAAAGTGGAACAAAATGTCCGACGTTAATGAATATGGATAACTATTCTACTTAGAAGTCGAGATTTAAGATTTGGTCTGATGGTCAGGACACGAAGCTTTGAAAGTACTGATAATACTAAAAACGAACATATATTTCATAGAATTATCCTTCCAGAAAGATAAGCTTTTAGTTACAATTGTTCTATTTACAATTGTTTATCGTTTAAAATAATAAAAGGTGAAGACAAAAGACAGATTCGACGATTTGAAGACGCAAATGACCAAAAAGCTCAAATGTACAAGATACAATCCAAGTGGTTCAATTTATTGATGATCAACGTCTAAATATTGACAAGAGTACAAGCCGTAAAACGAAAAGTACAAGATATTAAATTATACGAAAAGGCGTTCGAAAATCCAGAACCAAGACATGAACCAACTATCAACGTGCGACTCAATGGAGCTAAACGTACAAGTCAACTATGCACAAGAATATAATATAATATATAATTAATTATATATATATATTATATGTTATATTATAAAATAACAAAGCCGCCCACGTTTTGGATGCATTTGGTGAGCTGGAAACCAAAGCTCCGCAATTGCGGAGCTGTGAGGAAGAAAAGGACCGTAGTCGCGGAGCACACAGGAATCAAATTGGCCTATAAAAGCTCTAGCATTCTGCCGAACTCATTACCCGTTTTTCTTTCTTTCTATCTACGAATTATATATATATATATAATTTTAATTTTAATTTTAAATTAAGTTTAATAATAATTGGGTTATTGTAAGAAATGTTTTACGGGTTTTAAAGTCGAAACTCTGTCCGTGTAACGCTACGCTATTAATAATCAATGTAAGCTATGTTCTTCCTTTTTAAATTAATGTCTCGTAGCTAAGTTATTATTATGCTTATTTAAGCCAAAGTAATTGTGATGTTGGACTAAATATTAAAGACGAGGTTATTGAGCTTTGGACCATAATTGGGGTTTGAACAAAAGACCAACACTTGTGGAAATTGGACTATGGGCTATTAATGGGCATTATATTTGTTTAACTGAATGATAGTTCGTTAATTTTGTGACGACCCGAAAATTTTCGAACAAATTTAAACTTTAATCTTTATATGTTTCCGACACGATAAGCAAAGTTTGTTAAAATGAAATTCAAGAATCTTAAACTGTGTTCATACATTCATTTAACCTCGATCAAATTCCAATGATTCACGAACCATTATATGAACGGATATGATTATATGTATATGTGTATATATTATAACTTGAAAATATTAACAAAGTATTAGACGTATAATACTTTACATAGACGTATTTGTTTCAAAATATATTCAAATAATTATCGATGGAAATAAAAAGATGATATCAACTGATTGAATTATCAGATACATTGAATTATGATTACGAGTCTCTGTTGAGAGGTCCACTTCGATTTAAGAAATCTGTTATTTTTTAACAATATTTGAAAAATGGTAAAGTGATTTACAAATGAGAACAAATGTGTCAATTATCGAGAGTTAGACAGAGGTTAGTGGAGATTCCTATTTGATTTCAAGTTCATGCTTTAGAACATTTTCACTCATGACTTTTGTAAGATAACAAATTGGTTTACATATTATGAAGGTAAAGTTATGGAATATAGATAACTTAGAAAATAGATATCGACATTCTACCTTAAAATGATTTCATATGATTAGCTAACCTTTGGACGTTATTCCACGCCTCGTCGTCAAATGGTAATTTAAAAACTTGAAACCTGTTATGAGTATATATTTTTACTTTTCTCAAAAAATTTATGATATGACGATTTTCATTATTTAATTTTTTTTCTTAAATATAGTTAGTTTTGGAAAAACAGAATTATAATATTTATTCAATTTAGTTTTAAACGTACTAAAACGTTTTCAGTCTAATAAGAACTTTATTATTAAAACATGTTATAAGGTAACTTATTTATCTATATAAAATTTGAAGAATTTCATTAAATCTTTACAATATAAGTTTGTAAATATAATTATATTGTTTCAAAATGTAAACGTGTTATGACATAATATTTTCTATTACTTAAACGATTGTAAAAATGAATTTTGAAATATAATTAATTTTTAAAAAAAACTAAATATTATATTATTTCATTTATATATATATAAATGTACAAATTATAATTTTAAATATATATTTTTGCAAAGTGATTAAATATAATATTAACTAGATACAAATTTTGATTTAAATTATCATATGTATATATAACGAGACATCGATTTATAGAAGCTAATGACCAAAACATTCCAATGTATAAGTTACATTTCATGGAGTATAATTATTGGTGAAATAAGTCTAATTATTGATAAAGGTACGTGTCACAAAACGTAAAGTACAAGTTTTCTAAGCGTACGAAAGGACGTTCGAAAAACCGAAAATGGCACATAAGTCGAGCGTCAACGTACAATTCATCAGTGCTAAAATTTCAAATCAACTATGCACGAGCATATAATATAATATTTAATTAATTCTAAAGATTAAATATATTATATATTAAATAAATATATATATGTGTAACATATGTTGTATGCGAATGTGGAATGAAAAAAAAAAGAAGCTCATGCGTTCGCATGGCTTCTCCACTTGATTTACATGCGATCGCATGAGGTGGTAGGTGGGATTACATCTCTTTAAATTACGCGATTTCGGGTTCGTCTAATTCATAATTCATCTATCTATCTCTCTACTCTCCATATGTATATTTAAATAATTATTATTATTATTATTATTATTATTATTATTATTATTATTATTATTATTATTATTATTATTATTATTATTATTATTATTATTACTATTATTATTATTATTAAGATTAATATTATTATTAATCTTATGGTTAGGAGTATTATTATTAGTAGTATTATACATAAAATACTACGACGAGATCATGAGCAAATTATTTCAAGACGGGTTTTTCGAGTGGGATAGGGCTAAGGAAATTATGGGTTATAGCTATGGAGGTTATGGGTATAGTTCGTGGGTATGCTCATGAGGTCAAACTAGTGTTTATCATCTCCGTTGCGTCTACGTACTTTCCTACAATATTGAATCTCAATATTGATACGTGAGCACTCATAACTTATCTTTTATATATTAATAGTGTATCCCTGACTAGTGCTCGAGTATATAGGATTATGTATGCCTGTATGTTTAATTTTGTCATTAGATAAGCTATGTTGAATCCTGAATTAGATACATATGCTATTGACATAAGGTATATGATATGCATGTCGTTGGAAAGCTAGCGAAAAATTAAGGACTTTTCATTTAGAACTCGTGTGATTTCGATGAACAGATTAAAAGATATAGTCAACTGAGTTATTATTACTTTTAATATACTTATTGTTAAAATGATTATTTTTACTATCGTCTTTATTATCGTCGTTATAATTATTATTATTATTATTATTATTATTATTATTATTATTATTATTATTATTATTATTATTATTATTATTATTATTATTATTATCATTATCGTTATTAATAAAAGATATTATCATTAAAAATTGTTATTGTTATTATTATTACTATCGTTAAGGTTATAATTAGTATTATTATTATTATTATTATTATTATCATTATTATGAATGCGATACAAAAGAAGACTAAAAGCTATTAAACAAAACGATTAGGAAATAATGAGTATGATTATCATGATAAAATTAAAATATAGCAAGATATTGATTTAAGAGAAAAATATCGTTTTCATTATTATTATTATTATTGAAAGAATCATTAATATTAAAACTATCATTTTTATTAAAATTATCATTTTCGAAAGAAATATCATTGTTATTATAAATATCATTATTATTATCATTTTAGTATTATTATTATTATTAAAAATTTTCATTTTGAATAAGATTATTATTTTTCTATAAAATATTATCATAGTTAATATTAAAAAGTATCGTTATTATTAAGATTATCATGATTAGAATTATTATTTTATCATAATTAATATCATCATTAGTAAATATAAATATTGTTATTATTATTAGTAGAATAATAATGATTATTATTATTATAAAATAATACAACTTTTACTTATTATTATTATTATCAATATTATTTTATCAAAGAGTTATGTGATACAAAGATATTTTTTTTACCACACGTAATATAATTACATTAATAATTCATACCACTGTATTTTTATGATATTAAGTGATTTTTATAAATTTTATTACTTAAGTATATTTTTATTATATATAAAATTTAATATAAATTTTTATTAATAAACGATTTACATTAATTACTTTAATAATTTCTGTTAAATATATTTAAATGTATAAAATGACTATATTTAAGTTATATAATAATCATGTATAGATTTTGGAAGACATTTTGGATCAAGATGACTTTTGTTGACTTTTGCATATTAGTCTCGAGCATTAAGATTGTGGTACACCATGACTTGACCTAAATTGTTAGACATATATTGATCAATATATAAATATATATAATTAATATAGGTTCATGAATCCGAGACCAACCTTGCACTTGTTCAATGACGTCATATGTATTTTTACTACGAAATACAGTATTGTGAGTTTCATTTGCTCCCTTTTTAAATGCTTTTGCAATATATATTTTTGGGACTGAGAATACATGCGCTTTTATATATGTTTGACGAAATAGACACAAGTAATTGAAACTACATTCTATGGTTGAATGATCGAAGCCGAATATGCCCCTTTTTGCTTGGTAGCCTAAGAATTAATAAACCAGTCTACTAATTGACGTGAATCCTAAAGATAGATCTATTGGGCCTAACAAACCCCATCCGTTGTTGCGGATGCTTTAGTACTTCGAGTTTTTATATCATGTCCGATGGATGTCCTGGAATGATGGGGATATTCTTATATGCATCTTGTTAATGTCGGTTACCAGGTGTTCAATCCATATGAATGATTATTTTTGTCTCTATGCATGGGACGTATTTTTATGAGAAATGGAAATAAAAATCTTGTGGTCTATTAAAATGATGAAAATGATTGATTATGATAAACTAATGAACTCACCAACCTTTTGGTTGACACTTGAAAGCATGTTTATTCTCAGGTATGAAAGAAATCTTCCGCTGTGCAATTGCTCATTTTAGAGATATTACTTGGAGTCATTCATGACATATTTCAAAAGACGTTGCATTCGAGTCGTTAAGTTTATCAAGATTATTATTAAGTCAATTATAGTTGGACGTATTATGAAATGGTATGCATGCTGTCAACTTTCGATGTAAAGAAAGTTTATCTTTTAAAAACGAATGCAATGTTTGTAAAATGTATCATATAGAGGTCAAGTACCTCGCGAAGTAACCAAATGTTATTGTATTCGTTCTTATGGATTAGGACGGGTCTTTACATGTGGTATCAGAGCGGTGGTCTTAGCGAACCAGGTCTGCATTAGTGTGTCTAACTGATAGTTGTTAGGATGCATTAGTGAGTCTGGACTTCGACCTTAGTTGCATGTCAAAAGTTTTTACTTATCTTTTTTATCGGAAATTACCTGCTTATCATTCTTAGTCTAGACACATCTTATTGCATTGATTGCATGAATAGTGTATAGACAAAATTCATATCTTAGCGTATCTGCTAATTCATATCTTAGCGTATCTGCTACTGTAAACTTTGTCTGACACATTCCGTAAATTCCTCTATAATCTACGAAATCTTTTGCTCTATAAATATAGATATTCTATGTAATTAGAATACCACCCGATAGCCGGAAAATAATTTCATATCGAAAAGTCCTTTATTCAATTGTACGAAATGGAATTCGTCATTAGTTCAAGTCCCTCGGATTCCGAAATGGAATCCCACTCAAGCTCCGAAAGAAGTGTGACCGGAATGGATCAACCAATCAGCCATTCATCTATTCTGGATGAATTGGGGATGGGTTCATAGACTCCTCAATCATTGGAGACAAGAAGAAGGCGATCCTTTCCATCCACCAAATTGCCCTCTTGGTGAAGAACTTGAAGCACTTACCGGCGAACCTATTTGAAACACCATTTTCTCTCTCATATCTAGAGTATCTCGTCACGATTATTTACTACATTAAATTCTAGATTTTATTCATCCGCTCGTCCGAACCGACAATCACCCCGGTGTAATAGAAGAAGTCAACGAGCTTTGCGCTCGGGTAGTGGCTTTGAAGAATATGGTGTAAAGGTTACAAACACCAGCAACAGCACCAGTAGTATAACCAGTACCACCATCATCAACGTCAAAAGTACCATTACCACCCCCAACCACAACCGCGTTGTAAACCTCAACTTTACAATCTGTCCTACGAGCACCAATTTCATACGCTCTGTAGACACCAAGGAATACCAACAATAATAAACGATGAAGTATTAACTCATAACTTCATTGGAGAAATTGCGACGATTATGTAGTCTCTAAAGTCTTAGAGATTATCTACTCTAGCCCTAACCATAAATCAGATGGGTGAACTAAAAATGATAGAAGGAAGAGTAGAAACCCTGACAAGAATGGTGCGTGATTTACAAGCTAGACTTGTTTTACCAACAGCATCAATAGTACCGTTAGTATCACCAGCACAGTCAGTGCCGTCAGCATCATCAGAATCAGCAGCACATGTAACATCACAAACTCTGTCAGTTCAAGAATCATTGTGGACATCATTACGAATCAATAACGCGTATATTGTATCAACGAGTTGTGAAGTATTAACTCATTCCTTCTGAAGAAATTATATGTATATTTTATACATATATAATTTTAAGATCAAAATAAAACTTACCATACTAAGCTATTATGTGCGAATCTTAACTACTCGATTAATTCATATTACTAATATGCTAAGATGTACATCCTTCCTTAACAACTTAACCATCGTTAACTACAATCTCTGTCTCAACTCAATGAATTCTGTTTCATAATAAACTAAGTGTATTATTCAAATACATGTTTGATATTACACTTTCAACATCGATGTACTCGAAACTTTCGAGAAAACATCACTTATATCTTGTGAAGTTCACAAGGATTCCACGAACACCAACATCATACATAAACAAATAACGAAGTATTTTCAATTATATTGAAGAAATACTCCATAAAAGTTATGTAATTTCTAAAGTCTTTAGGGATTATTCAATTCTAGTTTCAATCATAAATCAAATGAGTTTAATATTAACTCATTACATCTATGTTACATCTGAAGAAAATATACACATGTATATTTTCATAAAGACTGTAATAAAATTCTTTTCTACAAAAATATTAATTGTGAAATTTTTTTATAACGGGTAGGTAATACCCGAGAGATATATAAATTCACAATTAATATGATACATCCTTCGAACCTGATTCAGCAAACATCAACTATACTCACTACTTTCACAACAATATACATTCTATTATAGAAATCAAAACAACCATTCTCATCCAAACTTGATTTCGTATTCTGATTTGTACAAAAAAAAAATCCAAGTCAAGATTTAACAGAAAACATCACTCGTAGATTCCTACACCTTTCAAAGCCATACTTTGAATTCAAGACTGTGCTAGAACATCATTATTATTCACAAAATTCATAAAGATAGTAGAACCATTCAAGATTTACAAAGATTTCGTCAACTCGGATATTGACAATGACAATCTGCATTCAAGCCCTTCATGATTCTTGAAAACACCTCAATTAAGAAACAATCGAGATAATGATCCAACCACATTTATCCACAATCGTGCATGTGGAAAACTCCCGAAACATAAGTAAAAGTTTAACACGTACCCGCGACAGATCCTTTGGCATTTATTAGCAAAAATTAACTTGCGATTCCTTTCAGAGTAGCAAATTCTGTCACAGCTCTAGCAAGTCAACTTCAATTTTTCATCCGAAGTAGCTTTATTATAACTCTGATATATACGATTACCCTTGTCGTCATTGTTACCGGGGAACCTTTTATATTCCACCACATTATCAGCAGATGTACCAGCAACTTCATTATCCTTTGACTTTAGCCTCTCCGAAAAGTCATTATATTTATTCATTAAAACCCTATCATATACTCATCCGCATCTTGTAACAAGAATTGTCATGCCAATTACCGGGAATCAGCAATCAGTATTTTGAAATCTCGCAGCGTTCTACTTCAACAGTTATATATACATGTAACGTCTATTTTCAAGACTTACAAACTGTGAATGTGAAGTTTTTGAAAAACACCCCAGCCTACGAATCAGTACTAAGAAGTTCTGAAAAAGGCTGATGAAATGGCAAGGACGGTAGACAGCAATTACGGTCAGAAGTTTGATAACAAAGAATAGCAGATTGGAAAAGCTCAAATGAAAAATTTAGTACTGGAAAACGGATTGAGCAAAGTATGAAGGAAGCTGTGGACAAATCACAAAGACTAAATCTGCCTTCAAATAATCCAAAAGATTCAGTGTCTGCTGAAGTCTTTAGCGAATATCTTACTCCTTACTTTAAAACCTTTGTGGACAATATTCCTCATCATCCTCTGATCTTAGATATTTTAAGATATCATTATATCTTTCATTATAAATATCCTCCATATATCTGAAGATATTTTCATACCTATTCTTATCTGAAATCATTTGACTCCTCGCGTTATCTATATCATATCATAAAAGAAACTGTTTTAGTTTCTAAATTTTAAAATCTTTGAGTTTAAAGTATAAATGTTTTTGAAGTAGTGTTGGGAACTGAAGCATGAATTAGTATAATATAATGACAATTGATCAACGTGATTATATTACAGTAAGTCATGCTGAGTTTCTAAATGGAACACGATGATTCACAGATCATAACGTCATCATTGTGTCGTGTTACATGACTCTTGTATTCTACTTAACCTCTAAAATATCAAGAAAATATTTCTTGATGATTCGGTCTTTTCCAGGGTATTCTGGTAATTTAACAAATCAAAATCACGCCATTACGATTTCCTTCTTAGAACATTAATTATGTTCATTTCAAAATTTATACCTACGTATTCTGGACCATTATTAGCTTGATTTAAAATCGGGAAGATAAAACAAAAGAATGAAGCTTCAAAATATCAATGGGAGTATAAGTCACAGTAAATTGGAGAGAGTATTAATTGTGGATGACAATGATTATAGAAAACAGAAGCAGGGACTTTGAAATATAAGGGAAGATATAAAGCCCAACAATAGCCTGGAAATTACAACCCGTATATATCAATGCATATAGCAACATAAAGACACGAGAGAACTAAAAACACTATAAAACCAAGAGTATAGTAGAAGTAAATAGATTCTTCTGGTGAAAGATGAAAGAAAAGAATGACAGATATGAAAGTTAGGAGTATATCAAGAATTAGAACTTGATGAAGCATTTTGATGAATACTTTAAAGTATGAGTTGAGGGAGAAAGAATAAAAGGTGTTAGTTGTAAGGAAACGAAGGAGGTGGATTTATAGTAAAATATCCGACAGAGCAATCAAAACAGATTAACGCATTTAAAGCGGTCATAATTCCCTTGATTTCCGAAGAATCAAACCCAATATAGATTACAAAGATTTTCTTTAAACCCGAAGATCGATTGTGATAGCGTCAAAAGATATGACGAATCACTATAATCTTATTTCATTCACTTTCCGAACAAATTTAAACTTTAATCTTTATACGTTTCTGACACGATAAGCAAAGTTTGTTAAAATGAAATTCAAGAATCTTAAACTGTGTTCATACATTCATTTAACCTCGACCAAATTCCAATGATTCACGAACCATTATATGATCGAATATGATTATATGTATATGTGTATATATTATAACTTGAAAACATTAACAAAGTATTAGACGTATAATACTTTACATAAACGTATTTGTTTAAAAAATATATTCAAATAATTATCGATGGAAATAAAAAGATGATATCAAATGATTGAATTATCAGATACATTGAATTATGATTACGAGTCTCTGTTGAGAGGTCCACTTCGATTTAAGAAATCTGTTTTTTTAACAATATTCAGAAAATGGTAAAGTGATTTACAAATGAGAACAAATGAGTCAATTATCGAGAGTTAGACAGAGGTTAGTGGAGATTCCTATTTGATTTCAAGTTCATGCTTTAGAACATTTTCACTCATGACTTTTGTAAGATAACAAATTGGTTTTCATATTATGAAAGTAAAGTTATGGAATATAGATAACTTAGAAAATAGATATCGACATTCTACCTTAAAATGATTTCATATGATTAGCTAACATTTGGACTTTATTCCACGCCTCGTCAGCAAATGGTAATTTAAAAACTTGAAACCTGTTATGAGTATATATTTTTACTTTTCTAAAAAAATTTATGATATGACGATTTTCATTATTTAATTTTTTTTCTTAAATATAGTTAGTTTTGGAAAAACAGAATTATAATATTTATTTAATTTAGTTTTAAACGTACTAAAACGTTTTCAGTCTAATAAGAACTTTATTATTAAAACATGCTATAAGGTAACTTATTTATCGATATAAAATTTGAAGAATTTCATTAAATCTTTACATTATAAATTTGTAAATATAATTATATTGTTTCAAAATGTAAACGTGTTACGACATAATATTTTCTATTACTTAAACGATTGTAAAAATGAATTTTGAAATATAATTAATTTTAAAAAAAAACTAAATATTATATTATTTCAATTATATATATATATAAATGTACAAATTATATTTTTAAATATATATTTTTGCAAAGTGATTAAATATAATATTAACTAGATACAAATTTTGATTTAAATTATCATATGTATATATAACGAGACGTCGATTTATAGAAGCAAATGATCAAAACATTCAAATGTATAAGTTACATTTCATGGAGTATAATTATTACTGAAATAAGTCTAATTATTGATAAAGGTACGTGTCACAAAACGTAAAGTACAAGTTTTCTAAGCGTACCAAAGGACGTTCAAAAAACCGGAAATGGCACATAAGTCGAGCGTCAACGTACAATTCATTGGTGCTAAAATTTCAAATCAACTATGCACGAGAATATAATATAATATTTAATTAATTCTAAAGATTAAATATTTTATATATTAAATAAATATATATGTGTGTAACATATGTTGTAAGCGAAAGTGGAATGAAAAAAAAGAAGCTCATGCGATCGCATGGCTTCTCCACTTGATTTCCATTCGATCGCATGAGGTGGTAGGTGGGATTACATCTCTTTAAATTACGCGATTTCGGGTTCGTCTAATTCATAATTCATCTATCTATCTCTCTTCTCTCCATATGTATATTTAAATTATTATTATTATTATTATTATTATTATTATTATTAAGATTAATATTATTATTAATCTTATGGTTAGGAGTATTATTATTAGTAGTATTATACATACAATACTACGACGAGGTCATGAGCAAATTATTTCAAGACGGGTTTTTCGAGTAGGATAGGGCTAAGGAAATTATGGGTTATAGCTTTGGAGGTTATGGTTATAGTTCGTGGGTATGCTCGTGAGGTCAAACTAGTGTTTATCATCTCCGTTGCGTCTACGTACTTTACAACAATATTGAATCTCAATATTGATACGTGAGCACTCATAACTTATATTTTATATATTAATAGTGTATCCCTGACTAATGCTCGAGTATATAGGATTATGCATGCCTGTATGTTTAATTTTGTCATTAGATAAGTTATGTTGAATCATGAATTAGATACATATGCTACTGAGATAAGGTATATGATATGCATGTCGTTGGAATGCTAGCGAAAAATTAAGAACTTTTCATTTAGAACTCGTGTGATTTCGATGAACGAATTAAAAGATATAGTCAACTGAGTTATTATTACTTTTAATATACTTATTGTTAAAATGATTATTTTTACTATCGTCGTTATAATAATAATAATAATAATAATAATAATAATAATAATAATAATAATAATAATAATAATAATAATAATAATAATAATAATAATAATAATAATAATAATAATAATAATAATAATAATAATAATAATTATTATTATTATTATTATTATTATTATTATTATTATTATTATTATTATTATTATTATTATTATTATTATTATCGTTATCGTTATTAATAAAAGATATTATCATTAAAAATTGTTATTGTTATTATTATTACTATCGTTATTGTCGTTAAGGTTATAATTATTATTATTATTATTATTATTATTATTATTATTATTATTATTATTATTATTATTATTATTATTATTATCATTATTATGAATGCGATACAAAAGAAGACTAAAAGCTATTAAACAAAACGATTAGGAAATAATGAGTATGAGTATCATGATGAAATTGAAATATAACAAGATATTGATTTAAGAGAAAAATATCGTTTTCATTATTATTTTTATTATTGAAAGAATCATTAATATTAAAACTATCATTTTTATTAAAATTATCATTTTTGAAAGAAATATCATTGTTATTATAATTATTATCATTTTAGTGTTATTATTGTTACAAATTATCATTTTGAATAAGATTATTATTTTTCTATAAAATATTATCATAGTTAATATTAAAAAGTATCGTTATTATTAGGATTATCATGATTAGAATTATTATTTTATCATAATTAATATCATCATTAGTAAATATAAATATTGTTATTATTCTTAGTAGAATAATAATGATTATTATTATTACAAAATAATACAACTTTTACTTATTATTATTATTATTATCAATATTATTTTATCAAAGAGTTATGTGATACAAAGATATTTTTTTACCACACGTAATATAATTACATTAATAATTCATACCACTATATTATTATGATATTAAGTGATTTTTATAAATTTTATTACTTAAGTATATTTTTATTATATATAAACTTTAATATAAATTTTTATTAATAAATGATTTACATTAATTACTTTAATAAAATCTATTAAATATATTTAAATGTATAAAATGACTATATTTAAGTAATATAATAATCATGTATAAATTTTGGAAGACATTTTGGATCAAGATGACTTTTGTTGACTTTTGCATATTAGTCTCGAGCATTAGGATTGTGGTACACTATGACTTGACCTAAATTGTTAGACAGATATTGATCAATATATAAATATATATAATTAATATAGGTTCGTGAATCCGAGGCCAACCTTGCACTTGTTCAATGACGTCATTTGTATTTTACTACGAAATACATCATTGTGAGTTTTATTTGCTCCCTTTTTAAATGCTTTTGCAATATATATTTTTGGGACTGAGAATACATGCGCTTTTATAAATGTTTGACGAAATAGACACAAGTAATTGAAACTACATTCTATGGTTGAATGATCGAAGCCGAATATGCCCCTTTTTGTTTGGTAGCATAAGAATTAATAAACCAGTCTACTAATTGATGCGAATCCTAAAGATAGATCTATTGGGCCTAACAAACCCCATCCGTTGTTGCGGATGCTTTAGTACTTCGAGTTTTTATATCATGTCCGATGGATATCCCGGAATGATGGGGATATTCTTATATGCATCTTGTTAATGTCGGTTACCAGGTATTCAATCCATATGAATGATTATTTTTGTCTCTATGCATGGGACATATTTTTATGAGAAATGGAAATAAAAATCTTGTGGTTTATTAAAATGATGAAAAAGATTGATTATGATAAACTAATGAACTCACCAACCTTTTGGTTGACACTTGAAAGCATGTTTATTCTCAGGTATGAAAGAAATCTTCCGCTGTGCAATTGCTCATTTTAGAGATATTACTTGGAGTCATTCATGACATATTTCAAAAGACGTTGCATTCAAGTCGTTAAGTTCATCAAGATTATTATTAAGTCAATTATAGTTGGACGTATTATGAAATGGTATGCATGCTGTCAACTTTCGATGTAAAGAAAGTTTGTCTTTTAAAAACGAATGCAATGTTTGTAAAATGTATCATATAGAGGTCAAGTACCTCACGATGTAATCAAATGTTATTGTATCCATTCTTATGGATTAGGACGGGTCTTTACAAATTTAATATAGAGATTTACAATTTGACGTATCTATAAATAACCACATCACTCGATCGGATACGATGGGTGGGATGTTTATAAATACTAATAATCGTTCATTTGACCGGACATGGGAATGGATTAATAGTCAATGGACTCATTAAAACAGGGGTGGATTACATACAAGGATAATTGGTGTAATTGTTAACAACGTATTAAAACCTTGGATTACACACAGTCGATAACCTGGTGTAATCATTAACAAAGTATTAAGACCTTGTTACAGTTTAAATCCCCAATTAGTTGGAATATTTGACTTCGGGTATAAGGGTAATTTAACGAGGACACTCGCAATTTATATTTATGACCGATGGACTATTATGGACAAAAAACCAGATGGACGTATCAAATAATCCAGGACAAAGGACAATTAACTCATGGTAATAAATTAAATTCAAAACGTCAAACATCATGATTACGGAAGTTTAAATAAGCATAATTCTTTTATTTTATATCTCATCATACTCTTATTTACTGTCATTTTATTTATCATACTTTAAATTATCGGACTTTTAAATTTCGTACTTTTATTTATCGTCATTTACTTTACGCTTTAAATTAAGTTATATTTATTTTTAATAATTTGCATTAGGACTAATATATATATATATATATATATATATATATATATATATATAATCAAGCATATTTTCACGGGGTCAAGGTGAACCTACGCTTGAGTGCATAAAAGGGGTTTAAGGACTAACAATATTCGAACCTCCGACGCTTAGTCGTGGATAACCCACATCGGTATCGTTTCGATTCCGAAAGGGTGGCCGATTTGAGAGTCCACCAACAACCTAGCATACGAGGTTGAGTGGCCCAAAGACATGAAGGTTTTATAGTTCAATACATACCTAAAAGTCTTTAGAGATCGTAAGAAGCTTTGTTCGTATGATAGAGATTTGTATACTGTAGTTTACGTATGAGTAAACAAGCGAACGTATATGTATTTAGGATTTATGAGCTATGTATTTATAGGCTCATGAATTAGGGTTTCGGTAGAATCTTTTCCCTAATTAAACGAAATCTCATCCTTAACTAACTTTCGTTATTTAAGGAAGAGAATCCGACTTGATTATACCGTACACTCTTCTAGAATGTACCGAACCCTTATGTAAGTATACGAAACTCGCATCAGATGGTATAGGCGCATAGCGTGCGACTATACCCGTAACGTATGCCTGTGTGTGTTATTTAATGCCTTGGATGCGCATCCGCACAACCTTGCGGATATGCGTATCATTAAGTCCCCCCAGTTTGATGTTATATACAATGAAATATAGTGTATGACGTCGAACTAGCAAGAAAAAAAATGGATACACAATGACTCTTAACAATTTCTTTAAATCAGATAAGCATACTTAATAGTGCCAATATGATTCCTAGTCGGATTTCAAATGTAACCGGACAGTTTGTGAGGTTATTTAAATATATTTGCGTAACCGGATACTGTATTAGCATTAAATGAAATGTATGCGTGCAGTCACCAGCATGTTTTTTCGGCTGCAATTCCTACACCCGAGGTGACAACTGTCACTGTTTACCGAAAAGGTAATGATTGTAATTATGCAACTTCCTGTTGATGCTAGCGTGCACTGGACTTCTTAACAAGGTAATTAACTTGAGATTGATACACGTGTACGGCTGTCATTATACCCGCGTCGCCTTTTAACTCTCAAATTTTCTCTATAAATAGCCTTTTGGCTTTTTCGCATCTCACAATCTTTTTCCTTTTCAAGACAATCTTCCCTATTCATCTTCTCCGCCAATACTCAAAAAAGGTATATCTTATACTTTTACACTTTTTCATAATGTAACCCTAGCCATAAATTTTTCTAACTCATTGTTTCGACTATTGTCGCTGCAGATGAAGTTGGAATCGTACACGCCAAACCTGACCGTCGACTCTGGTAACCCGTCAAGTTCACCAGCCAGCAGGTCAGATTCGCTACCGTCATTGTACCATACGCCTGGTTCAAGAGGGTTGTGTAATCAAAAAAGGTTACCATACGATGGTATGAATTTCATTCGACGACCGCTCAGTTTACTTGTGACATTATGATATTTATACACCATGTTTATTGCTTTTGCAGGTCCAAGCAGTTCAGCTGATCCATCAAAGCGTGTGTGCCCCAACCCGGAAGATTTTTCTCAACTAATTCCGAATATCGATGAGCTTCTGAAGGTTTCTCCACCAGCATTTGCCCAACAGTTTTCTTTCCTACAATCGTGTGCCCCCCAGTCATTGATTCAAAAGCTTTCTTCACTTTCTCCCACCGGGGAGCTATATATGGACACGCAAACAACATTGTTAAATTTTGCAAAAGATCTCAACCGCTTGCAGCTTAAATCTACTGCGCTTGCACATCCACCTCAGCCATCACCCACAGAGACTACACTACAACAGGAAAATGCCAAAATCACTGCTTAACTTGCGGTTGCTGTAATCACGCACAAGCAAGCGAAGGAGCGAATTAATGTGATGATGTTCAAGAGGCATCAGGAGGAAGACCAGCACATGGCTGAGAAGGCATTCATGGAGTCTGAGAATGTGGCTCTTTCTGCAAAGCTTAAAGAGGCAGAGAGCCATGTCGTGTTTTTGAACGAGAGCGTTAGCGACTGGATTTCAGCACAGGAGTCCTGGGGTGCAAAACACGGTGTTATAAAAGCGCAATACGACATTCTCCGTCAGGGCATTCCAACAATTGTCCAACACGCTCTCGACTGTAAAGCGGTCGAGCAACATTTTAGTGCAGCGATGGTCGCTGCTCGCGCCTATGAGCGGACCTTGTTTTGGAATGTCATGTGCCGGGAGATGTGCGTACCTCCAGTAATTCCCCCCAATATTGCTGAGTTGCTTGTTGATAGAGACAAAGAAAAGTGTGATGAAGCTTGTTCCCAACTCCAACATATTTCAATCCCCCGTCTCGAAGTTCTTGTCAATGATCCCAGCATCTCCTCTAAGGAGATAATTTCCGACAAACTCGACTGAGTTTGTTAAGCTACCTTGGGTGGTTACTTTTTATCATCCATGGTGGCTTGTTTTTTGCCAGCGAGGGATGGGCCTTGCAGTCTCGGAGGTTTCGCATCCTTATAATATATTTTCTTTTTATGTTTTAAAGCGGAGTATGCGTCTGATCGCTGCGTGCGAGGATGGCATACTCTCCTTAGTGTAGGGCAAACGTTCTCGCCAATTGCCACCCTTTTTTTTATTAGCTTATAGCGTATATTGACATATATTAGGTCAAATTTTGGTGTTTGTCCCGCTTTTATGCTAAGCGGTTGATTTTAATATTCTCCAACTGTAATATGCTATATTTTGATTGAATATAATTTTGATGACCTTTTTTGGTTAAGGTGCATATATTGTGTTTTTACGAAATCAAAATGGCGGTTATAATGATTTGTTACAATATGATGCATTCAATAACTCATATGTAGAATAAATGCCATGATTTCATGACGGGAGCGACCCTTCAATCATGTCATGATCTTTTTATTCTTGCGTCAACAATCCAATGTTGTACGCAAAAGTAAGCAAACCAATGCTTATAAGTTTATACTCAAGACTTTTATAAAAAATTTTATAAGTATGTACGCGTATACAATCCAATGCAAATTACCCGTACTATAGAAAAACCAATGTCTATACTCAAGAGTCTTCCGGCCACGCCAATGTCCGGGTTATTTAAACAAGTAACCAAACTTGTAATTTATAGTCTAGACTGTGCAAGTCTCCGTCTTGCGCGGTGTACAAGCGTTTGAAACAAACCAATGTTTTACTACTGTCACCATTAAAAATAGTATTAGTAACCAAACTAAAACTATGCCACTTGAGACTCGGAGTGTGTCCCTGTGCAGCTTAAGAGGCATGCAATCAACAAATGTAAAAAATACACAAGTTATTAGCTTAAATTGCATAATTCAATTTATTTCAAACATGTCTTTTGACCAGCACTTAGCTGTCATGTTTACAATGGAAAATAAAAAATTCTCATAATAAAAACTTTAAACAGTTATGTGGGGTGATCAGTCCCTCTACAGTTTTTCATATGTAGCACCGTTTTAGTGTCTGCGCATGCCAAGTGCGCTTTATTACTTTTCGATCCAAACTTGCTAGTCGATACGCCCCTGTATCGCTTACGCCAATAACCTTGTAAGGTCCTTCCCACTCAGGTCCAAGCTTACCCGTATCCTCTGCCCTGCTTGCTTCGTTTTTTCGCCACACCAGATCATCCAATTGGAAAGATAATGGTTGGACGCGCTTATTATAGTAGCTTGCGATTCTTTGTTTGTTGATTGCTTCTTTTATTGCCGCCATTTCTCTGCATTCTTCAACTAAGTTTAGATTTTCACGCAGTTCTTCGCTGTTGCTACTTTCATCGAAGGATGTTATGCGCATGGTTGGCACATTTATTTCGGCGGGTATTACAGCCTCGGACCCGTACACCAAACTAAAGGGTGTTTCATTAGTTGCGACCTTCAGAGTTGTGCGGTGCGCCCACAAAATGTTAGGCAATTCGCCTATCTAACCCCTTCGACACAATCCCAACCTTGCTTTGATTCCTAAAACGATATCCCTATTCATAACCTCACATTGACCATTCGCCTGAGGGTGTGCGACTAATGTAAATGTTTGCTTTATACTCAATTCTTGGCATCAGTCACTAAATGGATTTCCTTCAAATTGCATACCATTGTCGCTTACTATTTCATTTGGTATTCCAAACTGACAGACGATGTATTCCCACACAAAATTTCGAATTTGCTTGCCCAAAATTGTTTTTAACGGTTTGGCCTCTACCCATTTCGTGAAATAATCAATGGCCACTACCAGAAATTGTACACACCCTGGACCTGCGGGGAATGTCCCCACTGGTCGATTGCCCACTTGCAGAACGACCATGGAGACACGACCGGTATCATAGGATGTCGCGGAGCCTTGCTTACTGGTGCATGAAGTTGACACGATTGACACTTGCGTATTACCTCTGCGGCATCTTTGTACATTGACGGCCAGTAATATCCAAGCCACATTATTTTGGATGCAACTGTTTTGTGTCCCGAATGAAGTGCGCACATTCCCTCGTGTACTTCCCGTATAATTGACTCCGCTTGAGTTAGATTGAGACACCGCAAGTGAGGCCCCAGAAAAGATTTTCTGTATAGGACTCCCTTGTCTAACAGATACATTGGTGCTTTCATCTTAATCTTTCTTGCTTCACTTGAATCTATCAGCAACGTATGTGATGACCCGGAAATTTCTGACCAAATTTAAACTTTATCTTTAAATAATTTAATGTTTTCGACACGATAAGCAAAGTCTGTAATATTGAGTCTCAAAGTTTTGGAACTATATTCATGTAATCAATTATTCTTTGACTGTTCTCGAAGATTCACGAACAATATATATATATATAACTTAATGTGCATATATATATATATATATATATATATATATATATATATATATATATATATATATATATATATATATATATATATATATGATTCCAAGTTATTTAGTAAACGATATTAACATTCGATTATTGATTCGATTAATATTTAGATAAGTTAACTAAAACGTTTAAGATGAACCAGTAAAACACTAATTTGCTACAGTATTTTCGAATTGCTACAGTACCCGAAAAGCTACAGTGTTTTCGAAAATCACTATTTGCTACAGTAAAAAAAAACCTACAGTGTTTTCGAAAAACTTTGCTACAGTAACTTTGCTACAGTAAACACTATTTTAAAATGAAAATGTATATATGTATATGTATATACTACGAGACAATAATTTATAGAAGTAAATGACTAAAACACTCGAAAGTTTAAGATACACTTTGAGTGATATAGTTTATGGATAATTTAAGGCTATATTTTGACAAATGTACGTGTCACGAAACGTAAAATGCAAGTTTTCTCAGCGTACAAAGGGACACTCGAAAAACCGAAACCGGGACATAAGTCGCATGATGACGTACGACTTATCGGAACAAAAATTACAAGTCAACTATACACGTGAATTTAATATAATATATAATTAATTATATAAATTAAATATATTATATATATAATATAAAAATATGTCGACAAGCATTAGGACAAAATGAATGTGAGCTGGCCACTTGAGCCATGCGATCGCATGGCTATCCCATGCAAACCCCATGCGATCGAATGGGGTACTGTTGCAGGCCTCATCCTATAAAAGCTCAACTGGTTCCAGTTTCTTTCTCATTTCATTTTTACTCCGTATTATTATTATAATTTATATTATTATTATTATTATTATTATTATTATTATTATTATTATTATTATTATTATTATTATTATTATTATTATTATTATTATTATTATTATTATTATTATTATTATTATTATTATTATTATTAAGATTAATATTATTATTAATCTTATTATTATTAGTAGTATTTGTATTATTAGTATTACACATAAAATACTACGACGAGGTAATGTCTAAACGATTTCAAAAATGGTTTTCGAGCGGGATAGAGCTAAGGAAACTATGGGTTATAATTATGGAGGTTATGGGTAATATTCGCAAGTCAAACCTAGTGTTTATCATCTCCGTTACGTCTACATACTTTCCTACAATATTGAATCTCAATATTGATACGTAAGCACTCATATTTTATCTTTTATATATTAATTGTGTATCCATGTCTAGTGCTCGAGTATATATATTTTTACATGCTTGTATGCTAAATTTCATCGTTAAACAGTTATGATGAATCACGAAGTAAATACATATATTACTGATAAAAGGTATATGATATGCATGTTTTTGGAAAGCTGGCGAAAAATCAATAACTTTTCATTTAGATATCGAATAGTTTCGATGAATGGATTAAAAGATATGATCAACTGAATTATGATTGACGTTAATTGAAATTGCTTTTGAATCTGTAATTAAGATTTAAACAACTTGTTTACAAGATTGATAAAATGAATTTTTTTTAAATATTACCAGCCGAGTAAATGAAATCTTATATAAGGCACGTCTCGTTTTGTTAAACTATTGTCAAAATTGACTTTTTGAAACAACTTTGGATAACTTTTTTATGTCGATCTCGAGCATTAGGATTTTGATACACTATGACCTGACCAACATATGTTCTCTAGGTCGAGATCTACGGTTATTTGGTAATCCGAGTTTCAGTCACATTTTGGTGAACGACTTTATATGCTGCTAAGGTGAGTTTCATTGCTCCCTTTTTAATTGCTTTTGCAATATATTTTTGGGCTAAGAGTACATACAATTTATTTTAAACACAATGGATACAAGTACATACTTAATTCTACACTGAGTTGAAACCGAAAATCCCTTAGCTTTGGTAACTAGAAACTGCCAGTACATAGGATATGGACTGGTAGGCGCGAATAACAGTATATGGATCCATAGGGCTTGACATCCCCGTCCGAGCTAGAGCGCTAGCCTTTTAACAGACGTGTGTTATTTGAGTTTAGGACACGTTGGTTTGCGTGTATTAAAACGAATGGGGTATTTATCATTATAACGGTAAAGCTTAGTTACCAGGGTGCTCTGTTACGTAGAATCATTTGATAAACGTTTCTGGAAGAAATAACTGAAATCTTGTGATCCACCTTTATATACAGATTATGCGAAACACTAAAACTATGAACTCACCAACCTTTGTGTTGACACTTGTTAGCATGTTTATTCTCAGATTCCTAGAAGTCTTCCGCTGTTTGATTATATGTTAGACAAGCTATGTGCATGGAGTCTTACATGGCATATTTATTAAGGAAATGTTGTATTCACCAAATCATCACCATGTATCTTATTTTGACTGCATTGTCAATGGAAGTACTATTGTAAACTATTATTTACGGTGATTATCTATATGTAGTAATCATCAGATGTCGAAAACCTTTGATTTAAATATTCATCTATGATGTGCCTTTTCAAAAGAATGCAATGTTTACAAAACGTATCATATAGAGGTCAAATACCTCGCAATGAAATCGATGAATGACGTGTTCGTTCATATGGATTTAGAGCGATCGTCACAACGTACCTTTGGTTAGAAATTCTACAATTGGTGTCATCCAACTCCGCTCTTCTTCTTCAACCACAGCCGAAACATTATCTTCTTCAATAGATTTTACTTTAACTTCCTCAACCCAAATTTCTTTCTTAAAATGACTGAATGTTAAAGCGGCTAACTTACTTAGCGCATCCGCCCTTTTATTCAGCATCCTCGAAACCTGAGTTATCTGGAATAAATCGAAGTCGGCTGCTAGCTCTTGCACAAGCTTTAAGTATTTTTGCATTGACTCATCGTGCGCTTCGAATATTCCGTTAAATTGGTTTGCAACCAACTGCGAATCAACATATACTGATAGTTCTTTAACCTCCAGATATTTTGCTACCCGCATCCCAGATAACAATGCTTCATATTCAACTTCATTATTTATGACAGGGAAGCTGAATCGCAGTGTGAAGGTATACTCTTCCCCTTCTGGACTTTTTAGAACTATTCCTGCCCCTGCGCCTTCTGGACCACAAGCCCCATCTGTGTGCATTTCCCACAACTGTTCGGGCGGAGGTGGTATTTCTTTCGATTCATGCGAGACTTCGATATCTTCGGCTGTTTTAGCCAGATAATCTGCTAGGACTTGTCCTTTTACCGCACTTCGTGGTGAGAAACTTATTTCATGCTCTCCCAATTCAATAGCCCATTTGGCGATGCGACCAGAATTTTCTGGTTTATATAGCACCAGCTTTATAAGCTGATCTGTTAGGACCCTTATTGGGTGTGCTTGGAATTATCTCCGCAAGCGCCTAGCCATATGCACGAGTGCATAAACCAGTTTTTCGATTGCAGGATAATTTAATTCGCTCCTTGTCAAAGCTTTGTTAACAAAATACACAGGCATTTGCACATGTCCTTTGTCCGCTATCAACACTGAACTTATTGCTTCCTTTGATGCCGCTAAGTACAGTATCAACGTTTCTCCAGCAATTGGCGCAGTCATTGTTGGCAGCTCCTTCAGCAACTTTTTCATTTCTTGAAACACCACTTCTGCTTCCTCCGTCCACTTGAAGTCCGTTTTCTTCAAGCAATTCTTCAATGTTCCGAAAAAGGGGAGTGACCGCTCTGCCGATTTGGATAGGAACCTTGTCAAGGCCGCCAACTTACTCGTTAAGCTTTGCACTTCTTTTTTATTTCTTGGTGACGGCATATTCTAGATTGCCTCTATTTTCTTTGGATTTGCTCGTATCCCTCGCTCAGTTATTATATGACCAAGAAACTTCCCTTCTTCTTCTCCAAAACTGCACTTCGACGGGTTAAGCTTCATATTAATCTTTCTTAACGACGCAAATGTTTCTAATATGTCCTCCAACAAACCTTGTTCTGTTTTGCTTTTTATGACCAGGTCGTCAACATATGCTTCTAAATTTCTTCCAATCTGACCTTTGAAAGCTTCATCTATTACCCGTTGGTAAGTTGCTCCAGCATTTTTTAAACCAAATGGCATCTTGGTATAGCAGTATATGCCCTGGCTTGTATGAAAAGCAGTCTTATCCTCATCATCCGCTGCCATCTGTATTTGATGGTATCCTTTGTACGCATCTGGGAAACATTTGTATCAGAAGCCAGCTAACGATTCAACTTTCCAGTCTATTTCTGGCAGTGGATAATTGTCCTTAGGGCAAGCTTTATTAATATCCATGAAGTCAACACACATACGCCAAGACCCATCAGGCTTTTTTATCAACACTGTGTTTGCTACCCACGTTTGATACCTTACTTCTCTCAAGATGTTTGCTTTGACCAACTTGTCAACTTCTGCTTTCAACCATTCACTTCTTTCAGGAGCCATGCCGCATTTCTTTTGTCGTACTGGCGTCAGACTAGGATTTACGTTAAGCTTGTGCTCAGCAATTTCCCTTGGTACATCTGTCATGTTCGCTTCTTTCCATGCAAAGACGTCCGTATTAGAAGCTAATATATTACGAAGCTTAAACTTTGTCTCATCAGACAATCCTCCGCCAATTTTAATTTTCTGTTCTGGGTGTCGCGAGTTTGCGATGATCATGCAGCTTCGAATTTTCTCGGTCTCACTAGGCTGTTGCTCTGCTTGTTCTACGGCTGTGATGCTTGCATCTTGCGTTTCTGACCTTATCATTACAATCCCTAGCGGTGTTGGGAACTTGATAAGGCCATGTACCGTGGAAGGGATAGCTGCTAATTTTTGCAAAGTCGTGCGCCCTAAAAGAGTATTATATTTTGAGTAGGACCTTACGACGGCAAATTCTACTGTCGTACTCACTAATTCCTTATTATCATCGTCCACCAGCTCCAGTTCCAGCTTTAATTCAATGATCCCGATTGGCCATGCGGACTCACCAGAAAATCCTGATAACGCAGTGTTAGGAGCCACTAGCTTGGCTCGCACAGCCCCTGGTAACAAGCGAAAACAGTGCTCGTACATTATATCAACACCACAACCGGTGTCTACATGCAATCGCTTGATGATGTACCCGCAACTTTTGACACGTCCTTTAATTGTAATGGGCGCATCGGAGGGTTCCTGTGCTATGGCCGAGAATGTGATGGGAGTATTTTCCCATTCCTCAGATACCTCTAACTTGCACCTCTGATTTATCTATCCGCTGGTTACCATGTTTATGGTTTTATCCATTTCCTTTCCCTCATTCTTCTTTTACCACGGATATTCTTTTTCTCCCTTTGGCTTGTCGGCTTGTGCTCTTGCGCTTTTTTTCAAGTGTTGCAATCTTCCTTTTTTGAGTTCAGCAACAACTCTTTCAATTAAGTGCCGACATTCATTGGTCTCATGACCGTAATCATCGTGAAAATCACAAAATTTGCTTCTGTCTCTGTTTCCATAATACTTTGACAAAGGCATTGGGGGGTCGAAGCTTTTGTACACTGCCTCTGTAGCCAAAATTTCTTTTGGTGTTTTGGTGAGTTCTTTTATTAACGCAACATTTTCAGCATGGCTGCTTTTGAACCTCTGGCTTCCTCCCCCTTTATTGTTGTTGAACTTGCGATACTTATCATTATGATAGGTACCACCCCTAGGTTGGCCATTACCACCATAACGTTTACCCAGCTCCGAACCTCTTCCCTGCACTCGATAATAATCATCATCAATGTCCATGTTTGAAGAGGTATTTCTGCAATTCTGCTTTATATCTTCTTGTGCCCGCATGTAATCATGCATTTCTTTTACGGCTTCCGTGAAAGTTTCTGGCACTCTTCTTCGTAACCGTTGCCATAAAGATAGGTGTCTGTCAGTATCTATACAATGAATAAAGCCGGATACCTTCTGGCTTTCTGGAAAGTTTTGTATCATAGCCACCTCTTTAGTATATCTGTCTATTATTTCTCCCAAGCTCTCTTTCAATTTCTGCTTAATATCGTGACATTGGACATGTGTTCTTTTGCGTGCGCGCAAATTGTGAAAGTTCAATAAAAACCTTGAACGTAAATCCGCAAAACCTGTAATGCTTTGGGCTGGCAAAATATTGAACCATTCCCTTGCCACTCCTTGCAACACTATTGGTAGCATATGGCATGCTACTGCATCACCCCAACTGTGTGTTCTTGCGGTTCCTTCAAATTTTTGTAAAAAGTCATCCGGATCTAATAACCCATCATAACTTCGAGTGTTAGAGGCAACATCAGTGCGACTGTGAAGGGATGATTGGCGATGTGCGACACAAACTTTTCTGTTGTAGGAGCTAGCTCAAGACTTTGCTTAGCTTTTTGCCCTTGCATCACTGCGAACCAATTGCTCATAAACTCTTGTACCCGCACTGGCTCATTGAAAGCGGGTGCCAAGTGTGGTGGCGCGACTTCCTGTAATTGAGATATGAAGCTATCTGCCTGATTCTTTCCTGAGCTTTCTCGATAGTGACCCTTTCAATCGGTGTTTCAGGTTCAATCGAGGTGATAATTGGTATTGAACCCACACAGGTAGTTTTAACTTTAAAACCTGGTGGAACCGATTCGCCTGGAGAACCAAAACTCAGGATTTTTGGTAACAGATCCTCGAATGGCTTAAAACCAGTTCCCGTTTCCAGTAAATTTCCATCGGGAGTGTGCCACCATCCCTTAAATGACTCATTCAGGACAATTTCTGATGTAACCGGCCCTGTTCCCACAATTAGTGTTGATGGAGGCTTTGATGTGCCTTTGGTTGGTGCTGGCGGCATCGACGGTGTGTTCATAACAGTCGCCGTAGGTGTTTGAAACCCTGGACTTCCTTGAGAGTCCGATCGCCCTTAATTCTTTGCACTCTTACTTCCTCCACCCATTCTTGCTAACAATAAAAAACCTGAAAGTGACCGATTAGTTAAACAAAAAAGTTTTATGGAAAAAAGGTATGAAATCATATACAACATAAATTCCAATCTTCTTTGTTTCATATAACCGGTCCCACGGATGGTTCCAAATGATCAAGAATATTTTCACGGGGTCAAGCTGAACCTACGCTTGAGTGCATAAAAGGGGTTTAAGGACTAACAATATTTGAACCTCTGACGCTTAGTCGTGGATAACCCACATCGGTATCGTTTCGATTCCGACAGGGTGGCCGATTTGAGAGTCTACCAACAACCTAGCATACGAGGTTGAGTGGCCCAAAGACCTGAAGGTTTTATAGTTCAATACATACCTGAAAGTGTTTAGAGATCGTAAGAAGCTTTGTTCGTACGATAGAGATTTGTATGTTGTAGTTTACGTATGAGTAAACAAGTGAACGTATATGTATTTAAGGTTTATGAGCTATTTATTTATAGGCTCACGAATTAGGGTTTCGGTAGAATCTTTTCCCTAATTAAATGCAATCTCATCCTTAACTAACTTTCGTTATTTAATGAAGAGAATCCGACTTGATTATACCGTACACTCTTCTAGAATGTACCGGACCCGTATGCAAGTATACGAAACTCGCATCAGATGGTATAGGTGCATATCGTGCGACTATACCCGTAACGTATGCCTTTGTGTGTGATTTAATGCCTTGGATGCGTATCCGCACAACCTTGCGGATATGAGTATCATTAATATAAAAATAGTTGTGAAAAATATAGTGTACGCAATAATTGGATCCCTGTGGAACGAACCGGACTTACCAAAAACTACACTACTCTACGATTAGGTACACTACCTATAAGTGTTGTAGCAAGGCTTAGATATATCCATTCTATAAATAAATAAATAACTTGTGTAAAATGTATCGTATTTAATAGTATTTCGTAATAAAATTAATAGTATTTTGTATACACCGCTGCACACATCAAGTATTTTTGGCGTCGCTGCGGGGATAACGCCGAAGCGAAATGCTATATTATAAAAAAAATTATATTTTAAACTATTTTTGTAAAAATATATTTATATAAGTTTTAAATATTAAAAACAAAAAAAAAAAAATATATATATATATATATATATATATATATATATATATATATATATATATATATATATATTTAAGAATTTATTTATAAAAAGTATTTTTATTAAGTTTTTAAATTATAAATTTATTTTTATTTTCTATCTTTTATTTTGTAAAATAAAAAAAATAAATAAATATAAAAAAATGAACTGGGCTAGTTAATTCGAAGTCTAAATTAATTTTTAAATAAAAACTCAACTGGGCTGAGTCTATTTTTAGCCCAATAGCCGAACCTAACACTATTCGTATCCGCAGTCGCGGAGCTCCTCAAGCACTGAACACCGCAATTGCGGAGCTGCTCTAACAGTTGAAACCTTGTACGCATTAATTACGGGATTAGGGTTTAATAATTTAAAATAATTAATTTAATTAGGGTTTTAATTAATTAATTTTTAATTTTAGTTTTAATTTATAATTTGTAATATTAAGTTTAATTAATTATTGTTAATTATATAGATTAATATTTTTATAAAATAATAATATAAAAATAATATATATATATATTTTTATGTAATTTTATCATTTTTTGGTTCTCTTTATAAATTGTAAATTTTTATCTTTTATTTCTTAAATTGTATATTTATCGTTCGTAATTAGTTTTAAGTTTAGTATTTTGCCGTAGTTATTTTATATTTCTAGATTTTTAGGCTTTGCCGTAAAATCCCTTAAGTACTTTTCTTTAGATTAAGATTTGGGCGCTTTAGAATTTTGCGACGCAGTTTATAAATTTTAGTTCCTTTTAAGTTATTGCCGTTTTGGATATAGAATTCCTTTTAAGTTTCGACGCTTATTTTTCGACCTTTTGTTTTTTGACGCGCTCTTTTTCTTTCTCATTTCTATGCTCCAGTTTTTAGGACATAGACTTTTTATTTTCTTTAAATTCCGACGAAAAAATTATTTTAAGCGATTAAATTGATAGACATCTGATGTGTTTTATGGGGTGTACGAAACGGTTATCAGTTTTATATTATTTACTACAGAAAATCACCTAAATTAAACTAAAACACAATAGGCAAGTATACCTATCGTATAGTAATATAGTTAAGGTAAAGTCCGGGAGGTCGATCCATGGACACTTTTATTGGGTGCTTTACTAGGTTAAATTTGTTAATTAAGTAGTTAAACTAGATTTAGTAATATATAGTAATTATAGGTAGCCTTGGGGGATTTACCGTTTAACGACTGGTTTGTCTTTTTGGCTTTTCTTTTTAATCAAACAACAAGACAGTAAATTTAAACTAGATTGTAGCAATAAAGTAAATAAAAATTGTTGCGGTAAATAAAAGTAACTTTAACTAAACGAGATGAAAATACAATAAAAAGAGATTATGCTTATTTAACTTCCGTAGTTACGATGTTTGACTTTTACTTTTTTACCTTTTTTACCCTGGGTTAATTTTCCTTTATACTAGTAGAATATTTAAGATGTCTACCTAGAGTTGTCCAGCGCAGTCCTATAATTACAAGCATCAAATGCGAGTGTCCTCGTCATTCTATCTTGTAACCACAGTCAAATATTCTAACTAATTACTATTTAGATGGTTTGACGCTGTTGTCACGTATGTCAATAATTACACTAGTTGTCACTGAATGTAACCCACCTTAATTTTAACTAGTCTTTTAACCATTAATCCTTTCACGTGTCCGTTTCAATGAATATTTTACCATATATATAAATAACCCGTCTTCCGTGTCCGGTCAACGTATATGATTATTTATACATATAGTAAATTATAAATAGTGGTAATTTAACAAGTTGTCACTTAATTATTTTACCATACCCATTAATAGTTAAAACCCCAATCTCTCTTAAGGTCGTTCTTTATCGAAATATTAACCGTTGTACAAATTAAATTAACTCATTTCCTATTTTTAGTCAAACATGATAACTACTTGGGTTAAATAAGCATAATAACAAATTAGTTACTAGACATGGTAAAAAGATAAATAAAACTTACACAAAAGTTCTTAGCTGCTATTGATTCAACGCGGTAGAAAACTTCAAATTCAACACCCGTACAATACCAAATAATAACACACTTTTTACTACGGAGGATAACAGTAAACTGAATAGTATTTCAAACTACTACAATTAACTACTACGGAGTACTAGTGGTAAGTTTTTTTTAAGTTTTGAACTCTATGTACTCTCCCAAAACTAGTACTGGAGATGGATATTTATGAAGTAAATTCGGAGCCAGGGACCAAGTGACCAAACTTGATATCATAATTTAATCATACTGCAAGTTGAGTCATAATCCAATTGAACCTAACTTGTGTTGATATTTTAATTCCTCTTTATATCGAGTCAGCTTCAATTAGGATTAATATGCTCTTTGAGGCTCCATTTGGTAAGATGATCTTGACCCACTATGGCCTAACTTCCTAACAAAAAGAATAATAATATTGTTTTAGTTTTTTCGTGCAAACTTAGTCATAGGTGGCTGATATGGTCACGATTTATAGCTAGACATTCAAATCAAAGTTGTAGTCATCTGAGTTACGAACGTCTGGGCTTTGGATTCACCTTTTTTCAAGTCAGTATGATTTAGTTATGATTTTTCTCGTGCAGGCGCGCAGATTTCATGATTTCGATAGTTTTCACTTGTAGTCTTGAGGCGCGATGTTGTAGTCTTTTGTTTTTCATAGGAAATCTTCATTTTGTCTTCATTTTGAGCATTACTTCCTTGTAATCCATAATAACATTTAATTCGACGCTTTAGACATTTTCACCAATTACAACCCGAAAACTACTCAAATACACATAAAATCATAACTTTAAGGACTGATATTGCGATTAATAATATGTTCATTTTGAGCAATATCAAATCCCCACACTTGAACATTGCTTAACCCTCAAGCAATTCTGTACTAAATATACTCCGAAATACTAAAATCACACTACACACTATTTACTCCTTTATTTTTCACACTTCACACTTCACACTATATACAATGATATTTATTTTTTAAGTCACGGTACAAGTTTCATACTACTTCTAGATATTAATCTAGAAGCGTTTTCCGTCAATTCAATTCATAAACAACGAGCAAGTTCCAAGTTAATGAAACTTAAGGGTCGTAGTTAAAGTCTTACGTGACTTAGAAAAATTTGGATCCTTAGGGAAAGTAGGAACCTGATGAAAACGTTTTGTGTTTTGAAAATGCATGCTAGTTTTTATACTAGACACGTTTTCAGGATTAACCCATCACCGGTGTAAGTTTTCAAAAACTTTTTCGTGGGTTGTGGGTTTCATATTCTCTTTTGATTTTAAGCTAAAAACTTTCGGTTTTGTATACCCACTTGCTACCCCTGTGTTTAGAAAGCACACATCCAGTTTACTTGTTCCGTATATTACCTTACGGCAAACTACCGTCCGGTTGCAAAGGAGAGCGATGAACAAGAAACTGTTAAGGCGATGTTTTTTAAGACATTTCATAAAATCATGGTCAATATCGTGTTGGATGCAATTACTATCCTTTGTAGGAGAAATAGTAAAGATCACCCTAGAATTTTTTGGTCTGGCACAATGTAGTGACCCAAACTTTTCCATGTTTATATATATTAAATGAGATTGATATTTACATAATTAACTGTTTCCAACATGATAAGCAATCAAACTTGTTAAGACTTGATTATTTGAAATGAGTTTCATATAGACAATTGACCACCCAAGTTGACCGGCGATTCACGAACGTTAAAAACTTGTAAAAACTACATGATGTTATATAAATGGATATATATATGGCTAACATGAGATTATGATAAGTAAGTATCTCCATAAATATGTTAACAATGAGTTATATACAAACAAATGAGATTATTGATTTAAGAAACTCGAAAATGATATATATAACGATTATCGTTATAACAACGTCTTACTAAATACATATGTATCATATTAAGATATTGTTACACTATATTTTACATGATAAAATGATAATTAATTAAATCATTAAGTGTGTTAACAATGAACTACATATGTAAAAATAAGACTACTAACTTAAGGATTTCGAAACGAGACATATATGTAACGATTATCGTTGTAATAGTATTTTAACATATATATATTATGTTAAGATATATTTATACACCATGTTATTATGATAATATAATAATTTAACATCTTATTTAAGTATTATAACAATGGATTATTTACATTTAACAAGATCGTTACCTTAAAGGTTTCAAAACAACACTTACATGTAACGACTAACGGTGACTTAATGACTCAGTTAAAATGTATATACATGTAGTGTATTAATATGTATTAGTGCACTTTTGAAAGACTTCAAGACACATATCAAAGTACTTCTACTTAGCAAAAATGCTCACAATTATATTCTCATTCATTTTCATCAACAATTCTACTCGTATGTACCTGTATTCGTACTCGTACAATACACAGCTTCTAGATGTATTTACTATTGGTATATACACATTTAATCATTCATTCTTAGCAGCCATCTTAGAGTCAAAAATATGTGGAACCATTATTTAACAACTTGTATGACTAATGAGCTAAAAACAAACTTAAGGATCTCTTTTTTTTCTTTATAACAAGTAATCCCGTTTTTATGATTTCACCACATTTTTTCATTCCATTTTCTCATACTTACACTCCAAATTCTCTCTCAAAATACTCCTAACATCATACTTGATCATCTCCAAGCATTTTCACCATCTTTTAGCTTCAATTACAAGCTTTAATCATCATAAAAACAACCATTCAAGAACACATCAAGAAATCTTTCAAACTTGCTAGCTTACTTCCAATCTTGCAAATCCATTTCAAGTGATCATTCAATCTCAAGAAATCTTTCTTATTTACATTAAGATATCTTTCTAATTCAAGGTGACACTCATACTCATACTTTGATTCAATTTCTATAACTATAACAATCTTATTTCGAGTGGAAATCTTACTTGAACTTGTTTTCGTGTCATGATTCTACTTCAAGAACTTTCAAGCCATCCAAGAATTCTTTGAACCTAGATATATTTTTCTCTTTTCCAGTAGGTTTATCTACAAAACTTGAGTTAGTAATTATGTTCATAACATCATTCGATTCATACATATAAACCTATCTTATTCGAAGATTTAAACTTGTAATCACTAGAATATAGTTTAGTTAATTCTAAACTTGTTCGCAAATAAAGTTAATACTTCTAACTTGACTTTTAAATCAACTAAACACATGTTCTATATCTATATGATATGCTAACTTAATGATTTAAAATCTGGAAACACGAAAAACACCGTAAAATCGGACATACGCCGTCGTAGTAACACCACGGGCTGTTTTGGGTTAGTTAATTAAAAACTATGATAAACTTTGATTTAAAAGTTGTTCTTCTGGGAAAATGATTTTTCTTATGAACATGAAACTATATCCAATAATCATGGTTAAACTCAAAGTGGAAGTATGTTTTTCAAAATGGTCATCAAGACGTCGTTCTTTCGACTGAAATGACTACCTCTTATAATATTGACTTGTAACCTGTATTTCTGACTATAAACTTATACTTTTTCTGTTTAGATTCATAAACTTAAGTTCAATATGAAGCCATAGCAACTTGAATCACTCAAAACAGATTTAAAACGAGGAAGTTATGGGTAAAACAAAATTGGAAAATTTTACTTGTTGTAGCTACGAAAATTTTATAACAAATCCATATTAATTATATCCTAGCTAACTTATATTGTATTATACATGTATTATGTAATCTTGGGATACCATAGACACGTATACAATGTTTTGACATATCATATCGACCCATGTATATATATTATTTGGAACAACCATAGACACTCTATACGCAGTAATGCTTGAGTTAGCTATACAGGGTTGAGGTTGATTCCAAAAATATATATACTTTGAGTTGTGATCTAGCCTGAGACGTGTATACACTGGGTCATGGATTAATTCGAAATAATATATATATATATATATATATATATATATATATATATATATATATATATATATATTGATTTATTTCTGTACATATAACTGTGGACAACTAGTTGTAGGTTACTAACGAGGACAGCTGACTTAATAAACTTAAATCATTAAAATGTAATAAAAAATGTTTTGAATATATTTCGATCATACTTTGATGTATATGTGCATATTGTTATAGGTTCGTGAATCGACCAGTGGCCAAGTCTTATTTCCGGCAAAGTAAAAATCTGTGAAAATGAGTTATAGTCCCACTTTTAAAATTTATTATTTTGGGATGAGAATACTTGCAGTTTATAAATATTTTACAAAATAGACACAAGTAATCAAAACTACTTTCTATGTTGGATTATCGAACCGAATATGCCCCTTTTTAGCTTGGTAGCCTAAGAATTAGGGAAATGGCCCCTAATTGATGAGAATCCTAAAGATACATCTATTTGGCCCAACAAGCCTCATCCGAGTACGGATGCTTTAGTACTTTGAATTATGATATCCGATGAGAGTCCCAGAATGATGGGGATATTCTATATGCATCATGTTAAGGTCGGTTACCAGGTGTTCAACATATGAATGAATTTTTATCTCTATGTAGTTTGCGAAATGCCTGATATGAGATGTATATTTATGGAAAAAATGAAATCTTGTGGTCTATTATTATGATTTGATAATGTATATGTTAAACCTATAACTCACCAACAATTTTGTTGACGTTTTAAGCATGTTTATTCTCAGGTGATTTATTAAGAGCTTCCGCTGTTGCATATTAAATTAAGGACAGGATTTGGAGTCCATGATTGTATGATATTGTGTAAAAACTGCATTCAAGATCATAGTTCGATGTAACATATTTTTATTGTAAACTATTATGTAATGGTCGTGTGTAAACGGTATATTTTAGATTATCATTTCTTGATAATCTACGTAATGCTTTTTAAACCTTTATCGATAAAAATAAAGGTTATGGTTATTTTAAAAATGAATGCAGTCTTTGAAAAACGTCTCATATAGAGGTCAAAACCTCGCGACGAAATCAATTAATATGGAATGTTTATAGTCAATATGAACGGGACATTTCAGTTGGTATTCGAGCTTTAGTTTTAGAGAACCAGAAATTTACATTAGTGTGTCTTATCGAGTATGTAGGATGCATTAGTGAGTCTGGACTTCGACCGTATATTTTTCTTTAAAAACGATTGCTTAACACTTTTTGTTGAAAACTATATATATTTAACATGTAAATATTATGTGATATATTAATCTCTTAACGTGTTTGATAATGTGTGATAGATGTCTACCTCTAGTACAAATCCCATCGACTCACCTAATAATAATGAAGAGTCGAATATATTTTGGGAAGATTCACAAATTCCCGAAGAGGAACCGGAAGAAGAGGAACCGGAAGAGGAGGAACCGGAAGAAGAGGTTCCGGAGGGGAAAATTTTAGGAACCACTGAAAAACAGACAAATAAAAGAAAACCCTCAACTAATGGACCAAAATTAATAATGGGCAATGGTGTTTTCGCCAAGGAAGCAAAATATTGGGAAGATTACCAATTTTCCGATGAATCGGATCCCGATGAGGATTCCGATGATGTTATAGAAATTACCTCGACCCAATTTGAAAAAGCAAAAGAAAATAATAAGGGAAAGGGCATTAAAATAGAGAAACTTGATTCCAACCCCGATGAACTATATATGTATCGTCAACACCCGTATTTCTTAAGTTGTAACAATAACCCGGAAACCTCTAAGCCACCAGGTTTTTGTAGACCATTTGTGAAAAGAATGGCTCGTATTAGGGGAGCAACATATATCCCTAGAAAGTTAGAAAAACGAAACAAGTCCGAAGAGGAAAAAAGAAGTGAGTCAGAATAAAGAGTTGTAATCATGAGGTGTAAAATATGTAATATAAGTGTGCTTGTACTATTATGTTGTATGTGAAAATTGCTTGTATTATTTGATAATTATCTTTTACAAATCTAACCCTCGTCTATTTTTACAGTATAAAAACAAAATGGATGTTAAGGATAGACAACCAAAAATTTTAGAAGACCTATCTGGGGACATGATTGATGAAATCTTGTCTAAAGTCAGTCAGAATTCGTCGGCACAGTTATTTACGACAAAATTAGTTTGTAGAATATTTGATAAATGTTTCAGGCATGCCTTAGTTTATAAAAGGCTTTCATTTGAAAGATGGGGTATATCACATTGGGGAGACCGTAAGTTACGCCGTGTTTTCTTTAAAGCGTTAAATGCGGGGAACTCAAATGCAATTTTACGCTACGGGTTAAAAACCTATTTTGACTCAACATATCCCAACATAGGACTTCGAACTTTAGAAAGAGCTGCTAACATGCAACATAAAGAAGCATGTTATGCTTACGGGTTAGTGATGTTCGCTTCTCACCAAAGTGAGAAAAAGAACATTGGATTTCAACTTTTAAATAAAAACTTTCCACAAGTGATGGATTCAGTAGTTGGGGTGAGAAACAAGGTTTTTATATTATTACGGGGCTGTTGGACATTACGAAACCCTCGTCCCTTCGACGATGTTACAACATGCTGTCTTGTCGAAGGCCACAACGGTTATGTTCCACAAGACCAAGGATGGGAAGCAGTCTTAGTAAAACCAGAATACATGACTTGTTTCTGGACGTATGAATTACGTGTCTTTATTGCCTTTGTTGAATGACTTGCGTATTAACTAGAATTGTCTTCGCAAGTGCTTTGTATCAAAGTTTTTATGTGCTATATTTCATGCTATATGTAAAATAGCGGTATTGTAAGTGTGCAAAATATTGTATATAAGTTTGAATGTGAAATATTATTGTAATTAGTTTTTCATATAGAATTGTAGTAGTTGAATAGTATATTAGCTACTAAGTATGAACTTAACGGGTAGATACTACCCGAATTAAAATTATAAAACGCTAATATGAAGAAAAAGCTTTTATAAATAAGTTCATATTATGCTACGAAATATTATTGACTACTCTTAATATTCTATATGATAAACTTAATTCTTTTGGCTATTTTTGAAGGAAATGGTACCGGCTACTCGTCAGAACTTAAACATGAGCGAGGAAGACTTCTGAAAGGACCCGTCCTAATCCACCTGGACGAAGTCATCAACATTTGGTCCCATTGCGATGATCGGCTCCAAGTAATGTCCTTATATTGAGCAAATGCACAGCGGAAGACTTAATTCGTACCTGAGAATAAACATGCTTTAAAGTGTCAACCAAAAGGTTGGCGAGTTCATAGGTTTATCATAACAATCATTTCAATATGTTAATAGACCACAAGATTTCATAATCATAAACATAATACACTCGCAAGTGTATGTAAAGCATTCTAAGTGGTTGAGCACTTGGTAACCATACTTAACATTTAATCAACGTCGCATATTCCCTTTATTATGAAATCTCACTACACCGTACCAAGTGTAGTCACCAAAACGAAGTACTGTGCAACCGTTGAATACTGGTCGTCCAGTCCAGTTGGGGTTGTCAGGCCCGATAGATCTATCAACAGGATTCGCGTTTACAATACCCATGTAAATAGTAGTTACCAAGCTATAGGGAAATATGCTAGTGGTAAAACTCAACGTAGAATATATTTTTAAGTACTTGTGTCTATTTTGTAAACATTTATAAAAGCAGCGCATGTATTCTCAGCCCAAAAATATATATTGCAAAAGCAATTAAAAAGGGAGCAAATGAAACTCACTTTTGCCTTGAAGGTATTTAATTCGATTTGGTCTCCGATAGATATCACGAACCTAACCATATATATAATATATCAACATATTTTCTTTTTATGTAATCGTTACATATATATATATATACTTTTAATACTTTTAATATTTTCTTAGTCCGTAGTTAGCAGTCCGATATTAGTGGTCCATAATTAGTTGCTTAAATAAAATAAATAAAGACCCCATCGTATTCGTATTGATCAGAATTAATCTCGACCCATGGTACCATGTTGTCAAATGACGTGTTGCGTACATAAAGTACCGTGTTGTCAAATGACGTGTTGCGTACAATCATGAGGTCTTATGATTAATCTTCTCGTGTTGTTTACGGGTGGTCCTGAAATATATAAAATCAAATCATAAGTAATTATATATAAAATATCATATTAATTAGAAAAGATATGATTAATTTACTTTTTCTCCAAATATTTTCGTAGCTAAACTAGCTTCGGATACCCAATCTTATTTTAGATTACAACTCCGTTTTTGTGGGTTCAACTTGCCACTTCCTTGGATCGAGTCAAATTTTAAGAATATGAACTGAAAATACCTTAGTTTGTATTCGAAATCATAGGTTATAGGTCAAACTTTGGTGAAACTTATGAAAGTGATCATTTTCCATCATAAAAACAACATTTAATGATCATTTTTCTAAAAATACTTACACTTTGAGCTAAACCATGAAATTTTTATGTGTTAACATATTCATAAGAAATATCATTTTTCCAGAACATGAACTTCCAATTCAAAGTTCAAGATGGTTTTTAATTATCCAACCCAAAACAGCCCCCGGTTGCACTCTGACGACGTAGATTCAGTTTTTAAGATGTTCTTTGTAAAACCAAGTTATATATTGTTAGGTTAGCATATCATTATGATATATTACAGGTCTTGAAGTGTTTTAAAAGTCAAGTTAGAAGGATCTATTTAGTTTGCGAACAAGTTTGAAATCATTCAAACTATGTTCTTGTTGTTAAAATTTTATACCACAAAATAAGATAGCTATATGAATATGAATTGAATAAGATTATAAACAAGGTTACTACCTCAAGTTACTTGGACAAAGTTACAGCAAAAGATAAGAAATAATCTTGAAATCAAAGAGTGGTGGAGTTAGATCAAAAGGTTGGAAGTAAACTTCTTCAAATTGGTGGTTATTTTGATATGTTCTTGAAAGAGTTTTCTTATGGTGTTTAAGGCTTGTAATTGAAGCTAAATGATGGGAAAAATGCTTTTAGATTATCAAGTATGAAGTTAGGAGTATTTTGAGAGAGAAATGAGGGTGTAGGTACGATAAAATGGAGTGAAGAAATGGTGTTCATTTATAAAAACGTTTTTAGTTTATAAAGAAAGAAAAGGATTCCTAATTTTGTTTTCTTACTAATAATTCATACTACTTGACAAATCCTAGTTCCCTCATATCTAGGTCAGTAATAATGTTGATTAGGATGTTGATTTGATGTGTATATACCAATAGTAAATACGTATAGAAGCTGGGTATGATACGGGTACATATACCCTAGATATACGTATAGAAATCTTGAGGAAACGAACGAGAATTCAAATGTAGCTATCTTTTGTGAATATAATTATATTGTTTTATGTATTTAAGTCCTTAAAAAGTGATTAAATACATTATATATACGATACATGTATAAGCATTATAGATTATAAGTATATATCAAAGAATGTTACGTATAGTTATCGTTTTGAAAACTTAAGTTAGTAGTTTCAAAATATACTTATAACTCATTGTCATTAGTACACAATGAGATGTTAAACCATCCTTAGATCATGTTAAATATATATAAATACATATATATACACAAACGTATAATTATCATATGTTATATAGTTCGTGATATCATCGGTCATATTGTACGGTCAAACGTTGTGTAAAACTCTTTTCAAAAATACAAGTCTCAACAATTTGGATTGCTTATCATGTTGGTATGGTTTAATTTATGTAAATATTAATCTCATAAGTATAATTTGGTCAGAAAATTCCGGGTCATTACAGTACCTATCCGTTAAAGAAATTTCGTCCCCGAAATTTGATAGAGGTTGTTATGCATAACAATAAGAAGGTTTTCATGACAAATATAAGGTGATAATGGAGTTTTATCATCATTGAGTAATGTAGATAAAACGATTCGATTATGCGAAGAATATAAATGAGACTATCGTAAAAGAGTGAGATGAGTAAAATATATTCGTCTTAACCGATGACGTAGTTATGATTGATTTCCGGGATTTAAAGAGAATCTTACGTAATAAGATTTGGTTCTTTGGTAATTAAGGAAATCAGGATCTTCTTTGATTATATGCAATAATCTATTTCGATTGCTCTATCGGATATTTCACTATAAATTCACCCCTTCGTTTCCTTATTTTCCATGACTCACACCTTCTATTCTTTCTCCCTTGATTCTTACTTTAAAGCATTCATCAATATGCTCCATCCAGTCCTGATTCTTGATATACTCCTAACTTTTATATCTGTCATTCTTATTTTTCATTTACCACCAGAAGAATCTATTTACTTCTACTATACTCTTGTGTTTATAGTATTTCTAATTCTCTCGTGTCTCTATATTGCTATCTGCATCGATATACATGGTTAGTAATTTCGGGGTTATTATCGGAGTTTATATTCTTCATTATTTTTCGGAGCTTCATGCTTTCGTTTTCTCTTCCCGACTTCGAGTCAAGCGAGTAATGGTCCGGAATTCGTAGATATGAAATTCAGAATGAACATAGCTAATGCTCTAAGAAGAAAATGGTAATAGAACAATTTTGATTTGTTAAATTACCAGAATACCCTGGAGAAGACCGAGTCATCCAGAAAAATATTCTCTTGATATGTTTAGAGATTAGATAGAATGTAAGAGTTATGTAAATGGCACATGATGACGGTACTGTGAATCATCATGCTTCATTAGAAACTCAGCATGACTTACTGTAATATAATGACGTTGATCAAGTGTCATTATATTATACTAATCCATGCTTCAGTTCCCAACACTACTTCAAAACATTCATATTTTAAACTCGAAGGTTTCAGAATTTAGAAACTAACACAGTTTCTTTTGTGTTGCAGATATTACGGAGAGATAAATGATCTCAGATAAGAATAGTTGTGAAAATATCGCCAGAAATATGGAGGATATTTATAATAGAACATACGAGAATATCTTAGAATTTCTAATATCAATGGATGATGAAGAAGATTTGTCTGTGAAGGTTTAGAATGAGAAATAAGATGTTTGCTAACGAATTCAGCAGGCACAGAATCATTTGGATTCTTTGAAGGCAAACTTATTCTTTGTGATTTGTCCACGGCTTTCTTTATAGTTTTGCATAATCCGCTTTTCGGTAATAAATTTTCTATCGAGCACTCCTAACACTCCTTTCTTTATTATCAAACTTTTGGCCATTAAGATCATCTACAACATGCTGCTTTGTCAGTTTTTTCAAAGTTAACTGATCTGAGTCATCGGTTATCAAACTGAGGTAGTTTCAGGAGAATTGTGTTTTTTTTTTAGAATGATTAATCGCTGATGGTAATATTGTGGAATATAAAAGGTTCCCCAGTAACAATAAAGAGTACGCATATATATCGCGGTTATAATAAAGTTGTTTCGGATAAAAAGTCGAAGTTGACTTGCTGGAGCTGTGACAAAATTAGCTTCTTTGGAAAGGGATTGCAAAACAATCTTCAGTAATAACAATGTCAAAGGAACTAGAATAGATACGTGTCAAACGTTTACTCAGTTTCCGAGGGTTTTTCAGGTGCATAACTATATGCATCAATCTTTTCTTCCATAGATGAAGTGCGGTTGGTTTATCCTCTCGATTGAGGTGTTTTTAAGAATCATGATAGATTTGAACACTGATTGTAATCATCGAGATACAATGAGGTTTAAGATGAAATCAAGTGGCAATCTTGAAGAAATGTTTAGTTTCATATGTTATAATCAATATTTTAATTCATTTTAATTGTCCAATGTCATTAGTCCACAGTCGATAGTCCACAATAACAGTCCAATAATTCATATATAGTTTAATATATAATATACTAATTTATTAATACGTGTCGTGACCCGTATACGTCTCAGACTCTTTCACAACTCAAACTATATATTATTGTAGAATCAACCTCAACCCTGTATAGAGAACTTGATCATTACTGCATATAGAGTGTCTATGGTGATTCCAAATAATATATATGATGCGTCGATATGATATGTCAAAACATTGTATACGTGTCCCGATATTTAAAGTGCGTAAAATAATTACAGAAATTAAATGACGATAAATAAAAGTGTGATAATTAAATTGCGATAAATAAACAGCGATAAATAAAATGTAGTTAGCTAGGAACAGTTAGCTGGAACAGTTAACGTAGATTCTTAACAAAATTTTTCATAGTTAATTTGTTTGTTTCTAACAGATTTTATTTTGTCATATGTTTTCTTCATATGCCACTTGTTAGATTCTGGGAAGTCAAAATCCAAATATGAAATTGAATGAAAATGGTTATTCTGCATGAACGGATACGTATATCGGTGGTTGTAAGTAGGATAGAAAATGACTGTTGAATCAGCTTCGACGAATGTACAATGTAACTTATTAAGATGAAATCTAATTATTCCTCGGGTATTACCTACCCGTTAAAAAAAAAATTTCACCATTATTATTTTGTACAAAAGAACTTTTAATTACAATCTTTATGAAAACATATATACATATATATTTTCTTCAGATGAAATCATGAATTTAATGAGTTAATATGATATTAATCTCATTTGCTTTTCGGTTTGAGCTAGAATAAGAAATCTCTAAAACTTTTTGAAACCACATATTCTTCGCAGAATATCAATGAAGTTAAGGATCAATACTTCATCGTTCATTATTGTTGGTACTCCTTGGTATCTATGGTGCGTATGATGTTGATGTTTGTGGGACAGATTATGATGTCGAGACGTGTGATGCAGATGTTGTTTGTTAGTGGTGATGATGGTATTGTTAATGTTATTGATGGTGGTGCTGATTATGCTGCTGGTGCTGCTGCTGGTGTTTACAACCTTCGCACCATGTTCTCCAAAGCCGTCACGCGAGCGCGAAGTTCGTTAACTTCTGCTAGTACACCGGGATGATTGGCGGTTGGAGCGAGTGAATGAACAAGATTTGTAATATGGGATAGTATATAATTGTGACGAGATACTCTAGAAATGAGAGAGAAAATGGTGTTTCGAATAGGTTCGCCGGTAAGTGCTTCAGGTTCATCGCCAAGAGGGCAATTTGGTGGATGGAATGGATCACCTTCTTCTTGTCTCCAGTGATTTAGTATATTACGAACCCATCCCCAATTCATCCAGAATAGATGATGGGAAATTGGTTGATCCATTCCGGTGACGCTACTTTCGGAGACCGAATGGAAATCCATATCGGCATAACTTTCGGAATCTGAAGAATTCGAACTAGATGCGGAATCCATCTTGTATAATGGGGAAAATGAATTTTTAGTAAGGAATAGATTATAGGAGTTAGATTTGGTACTCTTTAATACAAAATTTACATATGTATATATAATACCAAAATCCCGTAAATTACGGAGAATCTTTGAAAAGATATCAGTCAAAGTTTGCAATAACATATATGCTAAGATAAGAATTCGTCTATACACTACAAATGCAGTAAATGCAGTAAAACATGTCTAGACTTATGAATGATAAGCAGGTAATTTCCTAAGGATGATAAGCAGATGATTTCCGACTAGAAATGATAAGCAAAACTTTTGACATGTAGACACGGTCGAAGTCCAGACACATTAATGCATCCTAACAACTACTAGTTAGACACACTAATGCAAGACCTGGTTCGCTACGACCACCGCTCTGATACCAACTGAAAGGACCCGTCCTAATCCACCTGGACGAAGTCATCAACATTTGGTCCCATTGCGATGATCGGCTCCAAGTAATTTCCTTATATTGAGCAAATGCACAGCGGAAGACTTAATTCGTACCTGAGAATAAACATGCTTTAAAGTGTCAACCAAAAGGTTGGCGAGTTCATAGGTTTATCATAACAATCATTTCAATATGTTAATAGACCACAAGATTTCATAATCATAAACATAATACACTCGCAAGTGTATGTAAAGCATTCTAAGTGGTTGAGCACTTGGTAACCATACTTAACATTTAATCAACGTCGCATGTTCCCTTTATTATGAAATTTCACTACACCGTACCAAGTGTAGTCACCAAAACGAAGTACTGTGCAACCGTTGAATACGGGTCGTCCAGTCCGGTTGGGGTTGTCAGGCCCGATAGATCTATCAACAGGATTCGCGTTTACAATACCCATGTAAATAGTAGTTACCAAGCTATAGGGAAATATGCCAGTGGTACAACTCAACGTAGAATATATTTTTAAGTACTTGTGTCTATTTTGTAAACATTTATAAAAGCAGCGCATGTATTCTCAGCCCAAAAATATATATTGCAAAAGCAATTAAAAAGGGAGCAAATGAAACTCACTTTTGCCTTGAAGGTATTTAATTCGATTTGGTCTCCGATAGATATCACGAACCTAACCATATATATAATATATCAACATATTTTTTTTTATGTAATCGTTACATATATATATATATATATATATATATATATATATATATATATATATATATATATATATACTTTTAATACTTTTAATATTTTCTTAGTCCGTAGTTAGCAGTCTGATATTAGTGGTCCACAATTAGTTGCTTAAATAAAATAAATAAAGACCCCATCGTATTCGTATTGATCAGAATTAATCTCGACCCATGGTACCATGTTGTCAAATGACGTGTTGCGTACATAAAGTACCGTGTTGTCAAATGACGTGTTGCCTACAATCATGAGGTCTTATGATTAATCTTCTCGTGTTGTTTACGGGTGGTCCTGAAATATATAAAATCAAATCATAAGTAATTATATATAAAATATCATATTAATTAGAAAAGATATGATTAATTTACTTTTTCTCCAAATATTTTCGTAGCTAAACTAGCTTCGGATACCCAATCTTGTTTTAGTCGTAGTTTCTTCATTACAACTCCGTTTTTGTGGGTTCAACTTGCCACTTCCTTGGATTGAGTCAAATTTTAAGAATATGAACTGAAAATACCTTAGTTTGTATTCAAAATCATAGGTTATAGGTCAAACTTTGGTGAAACTTATGAAAGTGATCATTTTCCATCATAAAAACAACATTTAATGATCATTTTTCTAAAAATACTTACACTTTGAGCTAAACCATGAAATTTTTATGTGTTAACATATTCATAAGAAATATCATTTTTCCAGAACATGAACTTCCAATTCAAAGTTCAAGATGGTTTTTAATTATCCAACCCAAAACAGCCCCCGGGTGCACTCTGACGACGTAGATTCAGTTTTTAAGATGTTCTTTGTAAAACCAAGTTATATATTGTTAGGTTAGCATATCATTATGATATATTACAGGTCTTGAAGTGTTTTAAAAGTCAAGTTAGAAGGATCTATTTAGTTTGCGAACAAGTTTGAAATCATTCAAACTATGTTCTTGTTGTTAAAATTTTATACCACAAAATAAGATAGCTATATGAATATGAATTGAATAAGATTATAAACAAGGTTACTACCTCAAGTTACTTGGACAAAGTTACAGCAAAAGATAAGAAATAATCTTGAAATCAAAGAGTGGTGGAGTTAGATCAAAAGGTTGGAAGTAAACTTCTTCAAATTGGTGGTTATTTTGATATGTTCTTGAAAGAGTTTTCTTATGGTGTTTAAGGCTTGTAATTGAAGCTAAATGATGGGAAAAATGCTTTGAGATTATCAAGTATGAAGTTAGGAGTATTTTGAGAGAGAAATGAGGGTGTAGGTATGAGAAAATGGAGTGAAGAAATGGTGTTCATTTATAAAAACGTTTTTAGTTTATAAAGAAAGAAAAGGATTCCTAATTTTGTTTTCTTACTAATAATTCATACTACTTGACAAATCCTAGTTCCCTCATATCTAGGGCAGTAATAATGTTGATTAGGATGTTGATTTGATGTGTATATACTAATAGTAAATACGTATAGAAGCTGGGTATGATACGGGTACATATACCCTAGATATACGTATAGAAATCTTGAGGAAACGAACGAGAATTCAAATGTAGCTATCTTTTGTGAATATAATTATATTGTTTTATGTATTTAAGTCCTTAAAAAGTGATTAAATACATTATATATACGATACATGTATAAGCATTATAGATTATAAGTATATATCAAAGAATGTTACGTATAGTTATCGTTTTGAAAACTTAAGTTAGTAGTTTCAAAATATACTTATAACTCATTGTCATTAGTACACAATGAGATGTTAAACCATCCTTAGATCATGTTAAATATATATAAATACATATATATACACAAACGTATAATTATCGTATGTTATATAGTTCGTGATATCATCGGTCATATTGTACGGTCAAACGTTGTGTAAAACTCTTTTCAAAAACACAAGTCTCAACAATTTGGATTGCTTATCATGTTGGTATGGTTTAATTTATGTAAATATTAATCTCATAAGTATAATTTGGTCAGAAAATTCCGGGTCATTACAACTTCCATGTTTTCCTTGCTGCGAACATAGCTGCGGTGCAAGCCGCAATGCAAAATAACAACAATAACTCTGGTTCTAGCAGTGGAACAAATTCCACAAGAACTCGTGTAGGATGCTCCTACAAAAAATTCACTGCCTGTAAACCTTTGGAATTCGATGGAACCGAGGGTCCAATCGGATTGAAACGGTGGACTGAAAAGGTTGAATCGGTGTTTGCCATAAGTAAATGTACTGAAGAAGACAAAGTAAAGTACACTACGCATACCTTTACAGGTACTGCGTTAACATGGTGGAATACCTACCTCAAGCAAGTGGGACAAGATGCTGCTTACGCATTACCATGGTCAGCATTCAAACACCTGATGACTGAGCAGTATCGTCCCAGAAACGAGGTCAATAAGCTCAAGGTAGAGCTTAGAGGATTACGAACGCAAGGTTTCGACATCACCACGTACAAACGACGATTTACAGAGTTGTGCCTATTGTGTCCAAGAGCGTTCGAAGATGAAGAAGAGAAGATCGACGCATTTGTAAAAGGGTTACCGGAGAGGATTCAAGAAGATGTGAGTTCACACGAGCCCGCCTCCAAACAAAAGGCAAGTCGAATGGCTCACAAACTATAACACCTCGCCAAATTTTCATCTGACGGCGCATTAATTCAGGTCCCACAGTTAACCGTTACGCCCTCTATATGAGACGTTTAAAGCAATCGCATTTAATTTTATTTAAAGTTGACTTTCAAAAACATAAGTCAATAATCCCAAAATAGAAACACTGTTGTGATCATAACCACAAGCCAACAGTATTTAAACAGTTATAAAAGTTTTAAATGCGAAAGTAAATAATGTTCATTAAATCAAATGCTGACTCCACGGCCAGACATGCACCAAACACAGCGGAAGCCTACCTCTTAAGGACCTGAGAATAAAAATACGCAAAAATAGGTCAACAATAATGTTGGTGAATCTACAGGTTTAAAGTAATGTAGTAGTATCTGAAAAACAGTTATCAGAAAAATAGTTTAGTTTCCTTGACCACGAGATGTTAACGTTTGCATAATCTGAGCACATGAATACTAGCAATGACCCGAGTATAGAATCCACTATACCCGCCTTTACCTCCTAAAATGCTATACACTTGTTCGAGTGTATCTAATGTTCAAAATAAATGCACCACAGTTTTTATAGCGGGTGAGGTTGTCAACCTAACGGATCCGTCCATCTAAATCGCGCTTACACCGATGGTATTAAAAGTATTCAAGCTAGAGGCTTTGTGAACAAACTCAGTACACATATATATAGTACTCGTGTCAATACAAAAGCATTTGATAAAGTAAGTATAACAGTGTGTATTCTCATCCCTGAAAACATGTAAAAAGCGGGACTGTAGACTCACCTTTGAATAAAGCTTGGATTGAAAGACAAAAACTTGTACGGTTTACAACTGAATAATGCAACCTAAGTATACGTATTTAGGTTGGTCAATATATGTATCTTAAATAAGGGTGGTTTCATAGTATAAGTTTTCTTATTGCTCGAATCGACGCGTTTCAAAGTAAAAGTCAACATATAGTCAAGTAATTCATGCAAGTCAAACAAAGTCAACAGAAGTCAAACCGAAAGTCAAAATTGGTCAATGTAGTCAACTAAAGTCAATATCAGTAGGTTCATGTCAAATGTTGTTCAACATGTCAAACCTAAGTCAAACAATACGTTTCAGGTCATGAATAATCATTTTCACAATGTCAGTTTATCGTTGTGCACAAAGTTCATGAACACGTAGCATACTTAGCACAATATCTCATAGTAAAAAATTCACGTAAACATGGCAAACTCCAGATCATAAATATACTTAAAATAGATTCCAAAAAGTCTGGCCAGGGACTCATACGATAAATAAAAGTCAGGAATCAGAAGGGGTACATTTGGGGTTTGCCCAGTCAGTTTCTGACCGCGCACTGATTTCGTTTTAGCAATAACCGGAGTTAGGGACATGAAATTGATACAAGACCAGTGGCCATAGTTCAAGGACAAGTCAAAGTAACACATATCAAAAATATAGAAAATTTTGTTCAGCCAATTTGTACAGTTTATTCATGCAAGTTGAATGTTCAGTTTTTCAGCTCAAATCAGAATCCACATAAAGTACGGCTCTATTGTGCCCAATGAATAAGTTTTCAGAGATTGACATAAACTAACAATAAGTCACATATCATGTTAAAATTCATATTCCAGAAGCTTACATTCTCAAACAATAAACACAATCCACAGAGTATAAAACAGAGAGCAATTTACATATTCGATTCTAGTTTAGTTAGTCACATTCGCACTCGATTATCCGAAGAGCTAGATACAATTAGCCAATGATATCTACATGAAAGGTGAAGTAATTTTTGTTTAAATTTCAAATATGCAAAGTTTTAATCACAAAAGTTACCACATTTTTATCATACCAGGTTATTTTCATGCAAGTACTGTATAAAACTACTTTTACACTAATTCAAGCATATCTCGGGTTATACATAAGCAAATGACATGATATCCTATTCTAAATTGAGTGTTTTTAAATTATATTTCCAGTGGTATGAGTATCACATGCCAATTCGTTGTCTATCAATACCAGATTTCTGATCAATCACGAAAACACAACGTTAATTTCAATTAAGCATAACTTGATCATCCGGAAACGAAATCAAGCGAATCCAAAGCCTAAACTCAATAGTTTTTCGCAAGGAATCTGAATATAACATAACAATTAACATTTGAAAAACTTAATTTTTCTGATCATGCAAAAACAAATTCGTTTTTAAACCCTAGCGCATCAAACAATCAATATGACGATTACAATTAACACGTACGCGTATAGACTTGAGCAATTGACAACATAACTATGAAACTTTATTAAAAATCATATTTTTAGGATTAGGGTCCATGTAAATATACCTTAGATCGTAAAATTAACGATACACACGCGTAGAGAAGATCGAGAATTGCAACGTTTGTTCTTGAGTTTTGATCAAAAAATAATTTTTGAGTGTGTGTGTGTTGGTTGGTCGACGGTAGCAGAGAGGGGAGGAGGATCGACTGGTGCAGTTGATTTTGTGAGGGTTTTATCTAATTTAGGTTTAACATTCTAATTTATACTAACCCTAGTTTAATCAATTAGCACATAAGCCCCTCAAGTTGTCAAAATTCAACATAAAAGGGGTGGGGAGGGGGTTTCGGCCGAATGGCCCATGTGGGGTATTCCCGGGCCCGTGTTGTCCAATTCCTTGTACTCGTGGTCCGTTTCAAGTGTCGTTTAGTCGTACCGAAGGCCCGAAACGCTAAACCGATCGTTAAAACGCAACCAAACGTTAATTTATTAAAAACCCAATAAACTAATTATTTTTAAAAAGTTAATAATTAATAAAATTAATTATTAAAATAAACCCGAGCGTTTCGTTGCTCAAAAAGCAATTATCAAAATCGTATCGTTTTAATCGTATTTCATGACCCGGAATGTTTATTTGAATTAATATCAACCCATATTAATTATTATAACCCTCCAAAGATCAAGTACGCATTTATTACACGTAAACGCACAAAAGTTAAATAATCACCGTTAAATAAACTAACGGAAGGTTAACGGAAGTAACGGAAAAAGCAGGGTTGTTACACAAACTCATAAATCAGATTGAGGAAAGAATTAAGGAGCAGGCGGCCGAAGAGGCCAAAACGAATCAAGTCAAGAGAAAGTGGGAAGAACCCAGTGACCAGAGTCACAATTTCAACAATCAACACAACAACAGTAACTATCGCTTCAACAATTAACACCACAACCACAACCAAAATTGCACCATTTTTCGCAACAACAAACGCAACAAAAATCATTCCAACAACAACAACTACAACAATCATCCCAACAACAATACCAACCGCAACAACAACAATCCCAACAACAAGCTCAATATCAACAATGGTATTCAAAATCAGAAAATGCCGTGTCTAAGGTGTGAAGGGTACCATCCAACTACTTTTTGTTCGGCAACATGTACCAAATGTAATAGAAAGGGTCATGATGCAACGAAGTGTGAAGTTTATGGACCATCGGGTAAAGAAACAAGTAATGCCCACATTATTTGTTATGGATGCGGGAAGAAGGGCCACTACAAAACTGCGTGCCCAAACCAGAGAAATAATAATGGGCAAAGCCGTGGGATAGTTTTTAAGATTAATGCGGAAGAAGCGCAGGAAGACCCGGAGCTTGTTACGGGTACGTTTCTTATCAATGAAAAACCTGCTTATGTTTTATTTGATTCGGGTGCGGATAGAAACTATATGAGTAGAGATTTTTGTGCTAAATTAAGTGGTCCATTGACGCCTATGAATAATAAATTTTTACTCGAATTAGCAAACGGTAAATTAATTTCGGCAAATAAAATATGTCGGAATCGAGAAATTAAACTGGTTAGTGAAACGTTTAAGTTTGATTTGATACCAGTAGAGTTAGGGAGTTTTGATGTAATAATTGGCATGGAATGGTTGAAAAAAGAGAAAGCAGAGATCGTATGTTACAAAAATGCAATTCGCATTGTACGAGAAGAAGGAAAACCCTTAATGGTGTACGGAGAAAAGAGCAACGCGAAGCTAAATCTTATTAGTAATTTGAAAGCGCAAAAGCTAATAAGAAAAGGTTGCTATGCTGTGCTAGCACATGTCGAGAAAATACAAACTGAAGAAAAGAACATCAATGATGTTCCCATTGCAAAAGAATTTTCCGATGTATTTCCGAAAGAATTACCGGGACTACCTCCACACCGATCTGTTGAATTTCAAATAGATCTTGTACCAGGAGCTGCACCAATAGCTCGTGCTCCTTACAGACTCGCACCCAGCGAGATGAAAGAACTGCAAAGCCAATTACAAGAACTTTTAGAGCGTGGTTTCATTCGACCAAGCACATCACCGTGGGGAGCTCCTGTTTTGTTTATCAAGAAGAAAGATGGTACATTCAGGTTGTGTATCGACTACCGAGAGTTGAACAAGCTTACCATCAAGAACCGTTAACCACTACCGAGAATCGACGACTTATTTGATCAACTACAAGGCTCGTCAGTTTATTCGAAGATCGATTTACGTTCCGGGTATCATCAAATGCGGGTGATGGTGGATGATATTCCAAAGACTGCTTTCAGGACGCGTTACGGTCATTACGAGTTTATGGTTATGTCGTTTGGATTGACTAACGCACCAGCTGTATTCATGGACCTCATGAACCATGTGTGTGGGCCATATCTCAACAAGTTTGTCATTATTTTTATCGATGACATACTTATTTACTCAAAGAATGAGCAAGAGCACGAAGAACATTTGAGAAAAGTGCTAGAGTTGTTGAGGAAAGAAAAACTGTACGCTAAGTTTTCAAACTGTGCATTTTAGTTAGAAGAAGTTCAATTCCTCGGTCACATAGTGAACAAAGAAGGTATTCAGGTTGATCCGGCAAAGATTGAAACTGTTGAAAAATGGGAAACCCCGAAAACTCCGAAACATATACGCCAATTTTTAGGACTAGCTGGTTACTACAGAAGATTCATCCAAGATTTTTTCAAAATACCAAAACCCTTGACTGTATTAACGCATAAAGGGAAGAAATTCGAATGGAAGGATGAGCAGGAGAAAGCGTTTCAATTGTTGAAGAAAAACTTAACTACGACACCTATATTGTCATTGCCTGAAGGGAATGATGATTTTGTGATATATTGTGACGCCTCAAAGAAAGGTCTCGGTTGTGTATTAATGCAACGAATAGAGGTAATTGCTTATGCGTCTAGACAATTGAAGATTCACGATCAGAATTATACGACGCATGATTTGGAATTAGGCGCGGTTATTTTTGCATCAAAGACTTGGAGGCACTATTTATATGGGGTCAAAAGTATTATATATACCGACCACAAAAGTCTTCAACACATATTTAATCAGAAACAACTGAACATGAGGCAGCGTAGATGGATTGAGTTATTGAATGATTACGATTTCGAGATTCGTTACCACCCGGGGAAGGCGAATGTGGTAGCCGACGCTTTGAGTAGAAAGGACAGAGAACCTATACGGGTAAAAGCTATGAATATAATTATTCGTACTAACCTTACTACTCAAATAAAGGAGGCACAACATGGAGTTGTAAAAGAAGGGAATTTGAGAAATGAAATACCCAAAGGGTCGGAGAAACACCTTAATATTCGGGAAGACGGAACTCGATATAGAGCTGAAAGAATTTGGGTACCAAGGTTTGGAGATGTGAGAGAAAAGGTACTTAAGGAAGCACATAAAACCAGATATTCAATACATCTCAGAGCGAGGAAGATGTACAAAGATCTCAAGAAACACTTTTGGTGGCCGGGTATGAAAGCCGATATTGCTAGATACGTAGGAGAATGTTTGAAGTGTTCTAAGGTCAAAGCTGAACATCAGAAACCATCAGATCTACTTCAACAACCCGAAATCCCGAAATGGAAATGGGAAAACATTACCATGGATTTCATTACTAAATTGCCAAGGACTGCAAGTTGTTATGATACTATTTGGGTAATAGTCGATCGTCTCACCAAGTCAGCACACTTTCTGCCAATAAGAGAAGATGATAAAATGGAGAAGTTAGCACGACTATACTTGAAGGAAGTTGTCTCCAGACATGGAATACCAGTCTCTATTATCTCTGATAGGGATGACAGATTTGTTTCAAGATTCTGGCAGACGTTACAACAAGCATTAGGGACTCGTCTAGACATGAGTACTGCCTATCATCTACAAACTGATGGGCAGAGCGAAAGGACGATACAAACGCTTGAAGACATGCTACGAACATGTATTATTAATTTTGGAAATAGTTGGGATTGACATCTACCATTAGCAGAGTTTTCCTACAACAACAGTTACCATTCGAGTATTGAGATGGCGCCGTTTGAAGCACTCTATGGTAGAAAGTGCAGGTCTCCGATTAGTGAAGTGGGGGATAGACAGATTACAGGTCCGGAGATAATTCAAGAAACTACCGAGAAGATCATTCAAATTTAACAACGGTTGAAAACCGCCCAAAGTCGACAAAAGAGTTACGCGGACATTAAAAGAAAAGACATAGAATTTGAAGTTGGAGAGATGGTCATGCTTAAGGTTTTATCTTGGAAAGGCATTGTTCAATTTGGTAAATGGGGGAAACTAAATCCAAGGTACATTGGACCATTCAAGATTATTGATCGTGTCGGATCGGTAGCTTACCGACTTGAGTTACCACAACAACTCGCGACTGTACATAACACTTTCCACGTCTTGAATTTGAAGAAATGTTTTGCTACAGAAGATCTTACTAGTCCGGTAGATGAAATTCAAATCAATGAAAAACTTCAATTCATCGAAGAACCCGTCGAAATAATGGATCGTGAGGTTAAAAGACTTAATCAAAATAAAATACCAATCGTTAAGGTGCGATGAAATGCTCGTAGAGGACTCGAGTTCACCCGGGAACATGAAGATCAGATGAAGAAGAAATACCCACATCTATTTCCAGAAGATTCGTCAACACCTTCAACAGCTTAAAATTTCGGGACGAAATTAATTTTACGGGTAGGTTCTGTAGTGACCCGAACTTTTCCATGTTTATATAGATTAAATGAGATTGATATTTACATGATTAAATGTTTCCAACATGATAAGCAATCAAACTTGTTAAGACTTGATTATTTGAAATGAGTTTCATATAGACAATTGACCACCCAAGTTGACCGGCGAATCACGAACGTTAAGAACTTGTAAAAACTACATGATGTTATATAAATGGATATATATATATATATATATATATATATATATATATATATATATATATATATATATATATATATATATATATATATATATATATATATATATATATATATGGTTAACATGATATTATGATAAGTAAGTATCTACATAAATATGTTAACAATGAGTTATATACAAACAAATGAGATTATTGATTTAAGAAACTCGAAAATAATATATATAACGATTATTGTTATAACAACGTCTTACTAAATACATATGTATCATATTAAGATATTGTTACACTATATTTAACATGATAAAATGATAATTAAGTAAATCATTAAGTGTGTTAACAATGAAATACATATGTAAAACAAGACTACTAACTTAAAGATTTCAAAACGAGACATATATGTAACGATTATCGTTGTAATAGTATTTTAACATATATATATGATGTTAAGATATATTTATACACCATGTTATTATGATAACATAACAATTTAACATCTTTTTTAAGTATTATAACAATGGATTAATTACATTTAACAAGATCGTTAACTTAAAGGTTTCAAAACAACACTTACATGTAACGACTAACGGTGACTTAACGACTCAGTTAAAATGTATATACATGTAGTGTATTAATATGTATTAGTACACTTTTGAAAGACTTCAAGACACATATCAAAGTACTTCTACTTAGCAAAAATGCTCATAATTACATTCTCATTCATTTTCATCAACAATTCTACTCATATGTACCCGTATTCGTACTCGTACAATACACATCTTCTAGATGTATTTACTATTGGTATATACACCTTTAATCATTCATTCTTAGCAGCCATCTTAGAGTCAAAAACATGTGGAACCATTATATAACAACTTGTATGACTAATGAGCTAAAAACAAACTTAAGGATTTTTTTTTCTTTATAACAAGTAATCTCGTTTTTATGATTTCACCCCATTTTTCCATTCCATTTTTTCATACTTACACTCCAAATTCTCTCTCAAAATACTCCTAACATCATACTTGATCATCTCCAAGAATTTTCACCATCTTTTAGCTTCAATTACAAGCTTTAATCATCATAAAAACAACAATTCAAGAACACTTCAAGAAATCTTTCAAACTTGCTAGCTTACTTCCAATCTTGCAAATCCATTTCAAGTGATCATTCAATCTCAAGAAATCTTTCTTATTTACAGTAAGATATCTTTCTAATTCAAGGTAATACTCATACTCAAACTTTGATTCAATTTCTATAACTATAACAATCTTATTTCGAGTGGAAATCTTACTTGAACTTGTTTTCGTGTCATGATTCTACTTTAAGAATTTTCATGCCATCCAAGGATCCTTTGAAGCTAGATCTATTTTTCTCTTTTCCAGTAGGTTTATCCACAAAACTTGAGGTAGTAATGATATTCATAACATCATTCGATTCATACATATAAAGCTATCTTATTCGAAGATTTAAACTTGTAATCACTAGAACATAGTTTAGTTAATTCTAAACTTGTTCGCAAATAAAGTTAATCCTTCTAACTTGACTTTTAAAATCAACTAAACACATGTTCTATATCTATATGATATGCTAACTTAATGATTTAAAATCTCAAAACACAAAAACACCGTAAAATCGGACATACGTCGTCGTAGTAACACCACGGGCTGTTTTGGGTTAGTTAATTAAAAACTATGATAAACTTTGATTTAAAAGTTTTTCTTCTGGAAAATGATTTTTCTTATGAACATGAAACTATATCCAAAAATCATGGTTAAACTCAAAGTGGAAGTATGTTTTTCAAAATGGTCATCAAGACGTCGTTCTTTCGACTGAAATGACTACCTCTTATAATATTGACTTGTAACCTGTATTTTTGACTATAAACTTATACTTTTTCTGTATATATTCATAAACTTAAGTTCAATATGAAGCAATAGCAACTTGAATCACTCAATACGGATTTAAAACGAAGAAGTTATGGGTAAAACAAAATTGAAAAATTTTACCTGTTGTAGCTACGAAAATTTTATAACAAATCCATATTAATCATATCCTAGATAACTTATATTGTATTATACTTGTATTATGTAATCTTGGGATACCATAGACACGTATACAATGTTTTGACATATCATATCGACCCATGTATATATATTATTTGGAACAACCATAGACACTCTATATGCAGTAATGCTTGAGTTAGCTATACAGGGTTGAGGTTGATTCCAAAAATATATATACTTTGAGTTGTGATCTACCCTGAGACGTGTATACACTGGGTAGTGGATTGATTCAAAATAATATATATATTGATTTATTTCTGTACATCTAACTGTGGACAACTAGTTGTAGGTTACTAACGAGGACAGCTGACTTAATAAACTTAAATCATTAAAATGTAATAAAAAATGTTGTGAATATATTTCGATCATACTTTGATGTATATGTACATATTGTTATAGGTTCGTGAATCGACTAGTGGCCAAGTCTTATTTCCGGCAAAGTAAAAATCTGTGAAAGTGAGTTATAGTCCCACTTTTAAAATCTATTATTTTGGGATGAGAATACATGCAGTTTATAAATGTTTTACAAAATAGACACAAGTAATCAAAACTACTTTCTATATTGGATTATCGAACCGAATATGCCCCTTTTTATTAAGTCTGGTAATCTAAGAATTAGGGAACAGACACCCTAATTGACGCGAATCCTAAAGATAGATCTATTGGGCCTAACAAACCCCATCCTAAGTACCGGATGCTTTAGTACTTCGAATTTTATATCATATCCGAAGGGTGTCCCGGAATGATGGAGATATTCTTATATATGCATCTTGTTAATGTCGGTTACCAGGTGTTCACCATATGAATGATTTTTATCTCTATGTATGGGATGTGTATTGAAATATGAAATCTTGTGGTCTATTGTTACGATTTGATATATATAGGTTAAACCTATAACTCACCAACATTTTTGTTGACGTTTAAAGCATGTTTATTCTCAGGTGAATATTAAGAGCTTCCGCTGTTGCATACTAAAATAAGGACAAGATTTGGAGTCCATGTTTGTATGATATTGTGTAAAAACTGCATTCAAGAAACTGATTTCGATGTAACATATTTGTATTGTAAACCATTATGTAATGGTCGTGTGTAAACAGGATATTTTAGATTATCATTATTTGATAATCTACGTAAAGCTTTTTAAACCTTTGTTTATGAAATAAAGGTTATGGTTTGTTTTAAAAATGAATGCAGTCTTTGAAAAACGTCTCATATAGAGGTCAAAACCTCGCAACGAAATCAATTAATATGGAACGTTTTTAATCAATAAGAACGGGACATTTCAAATGGCGTGACCTTGGCCAGTGCGTGTGGCTCGCATTCGATCCTCCATACTTAGAGGTTCCTGATTTTCCATGATTGAAATTGTTGAATCTGAATCACTAGAGGATTCTGATTTAATGGTTTCTTCCTCGACAACCTCTGGTTGAATGATTGGTGGTTCAGGAGGAATGATTAGCGGTTCAGGATCTCTGAATTGTCCTTGAATGTCCTCCGGGTTCTCAATTGTGAAGTTGGTTTCAAAAATTGGATTATCGGAAATTTGAGTTGGAGTACTTGTTCGACAAGATGATGATTCTAAAAAAAAATCGATGGCGATAATATTTGCTAAATGTCTTGATCGAGTTACAGGTGGTGAACGTATGAAAGGTGATGAACGTTTTGCGCGTGCATTCACTGAATATCCTATTAGTTAAAAATATAAAAATTATATAAGTTATCAAATTAATAGACTTTTCTGATTTTGCCCACGTTTCGAATAGCCAATAGATGCAGCAGGTAGCCAGGACCCTTTAAATCGGAAGCCCACAACTCGCCACTAACAAATCCAACTATTACTACGAACCAGAAAATTTTGGATGTCTATCAATTTAACCGCTTAAAATAATTTTTCGTCGAAATTTAAAGAAGATAAAAATCTGTCCTAAAACTATAGCGTAGAAATGAGAAAGAAAAAGCGCATCGAAAAACAAAAGAACTAAAGTTTTACGTCAAAAGCTTAGCGTCGAAACATCATAAAACTAAAAGTTGCGACTAAAGGTCTAAAGGTAATAAAACTTATAATGCAATTCTAAAGGAAAACGGCAATTACTTAAAAGGTACTAAAATCTATGAACTTAAAATGGCGTCGCAAAATTCTAAAGCGCCAAAATTCTAAATCTAAAGAAAAAGTACTTAAGGGATTTTACGGCAAAATAAAAATCTAAATCTAAACTAAGGCAAATAATAGTAAGGAAAACTACTTTTTGTGAATTTAAATTTTTTTTTCTTTTATTTAATTTTTTATTTAATTTTTTATTTTTTTTATTTTTATTATTTTTATTATTTTTTTAATCTTTTTTTCTTTTATTATTATTTTTTTTATTTTTTTTTTCATTATAATCTTTTTCATTATATTATTTTTTTATTCTATTTTATATTTAATTTTTTTTTTTTTTTTTTATTTATTTTTATTATTTTTTATCGCTTAATTTTTTTTCTTTTAAATCTTTTTTTTATTTTATTTTTTTACTTTTTTTATTTTATTTTTTTACTTTTTTTATTTTATTTTATTTTTTCTTTTTTCTTTAATTATTTATCTTTATTTTTATTTTTTATTTTTTTAATTTATTTTCTTTACTTCTTTATTTTTTATTTATTTATTTTTCTTTTTTTTACATTTATTTTTTTATATTTATTTTTCTTTTTTTATATTTTTTATTTTCTATTTATACTTTTTTATTATCTTTTTTTATTCAATTTTTTTTCTTCTATTTTTTTTCTAATTTTTGTCTGATTTCATTGCAAATGAGGGCATTGCATGATCTCAAGTGTGAGGAGGGGTTATAATTCTCTCGGTTTATACACTTGGCTTATTCTTTAAATTTTGTGAAAATTTAAAAATTTCTAGCTACATAAATTCAAATCATGTTTATATATATTTATGAACGGTAAAATTAAGTAAAATTTACTGAAACTATCGTCACCTAAAATTGACATAAATTGATAAACAACACAAATGTTGAATTTATTTAATAGAATAGAGGAGAATAAAAAGGCAAAGAAAAAGCCAAGTGTGGGGAGATTTACCAATCTATTTATTTAAAATTGCATATCGCATGTTTGTGCGAAGTTTTTGCAGGTGCTTTTGTTGTAATCCACAAAGAACGATGATTAAACAGCATGATTGAAACCGGGACATGGGCCAATTGGAGAACTAAAAGGGCGATCTACACTATAAGGGATAGTGTTGCACCCAACTGACCCTTCATACAAAATGTTTTTAAAAGATCAAAATGTGTTCATAAAATCTTATTTTCCTTAAGAAAAACATTAATCTTTTAATACACGAGGTCTTCAGGATGTATCAATTCCATCCTTAGAGGAAGTAAAGTCTTCCGAAAAAGAAACGCGCTTCTTGATTTAGGTCAAGAAGTTGTCGTCCAGACCGGCTGTAGAGTCTACGAAAAACCCTGTAAAGTTTTCTCGAAAATCAGCTGGAAATCCACGGACCTCAGCATCAAACAGGGTCGCCAAGTGGTCAGACTTATCCTATCCATGAGAGGATCTGTCTCGTAAAATGGGGAGGACGCCTTGCAAATTCGCTGGATAAGACTGATGAACCAGATCCCCAGAAAGGATAATCTCCTTAAAGATTAAAAATCAGCATTTAAGCCTGATGTTACTCAATCCTTGAGATTGACATTAAAGATTGAGAATTACAAACTCATGGAATTCGATGATATCTATTGAAATGTCCCGTTCTTATTGATTAAAAACGTTCCATATTAATTGATTTCGTTGTGAGGTTTTGACCTCTATATGAGACGTTTTTCAAAGACTGCATTCATTTTAAAAAAACCATAACCTTTATTTCATCAATATAGGTTTAAAAAGCTTTACTTAGATTATCAAATAATGATAATCTAAAATATCCTGTTTACACACGACCATTACATAATGGTTTACAATACAAATATGTTACAACAAAATAAGTTTCTTGAATGCAGTTTTTACACAATATCATACAAGCATGGACTCCAAATCTCGTCCTTATTTAAGTATGCGACAGCGGAAGCTCTTAATAATCACCTGAGAATAAACATGCTTAAAACGTCAACAAAAATGTTGGTGAGTTATAGGTTTAACCTATATATATCAAATCATAGTAATAGACCACAAGATTTCATATTTCAATACACATCCCATACATAGAGATAAAAATCATTCATATGGTGAACACCTGGTAACCGACATTAACAAGATGCATATATAAGAATATCCCCATCATTCCGGGACACCCTTCGGATATTATATAAATTTCGAAGTACTAAAGCATCCGGTACTTTGGATGGGGTTTGTTAGGCCCAATAGATCTATCTTTAGGATTCGCGTCAATTAGGGTGTCTGTTCCCTAATTCTTAGATTACCAGACTTAATAAAAAGGGGCATATTCGATTTCGATAATTCAACCATAGAATGTAGTTTCACGTACTTGTGTCTATTTTATAAATCATTTATAAAACCTGCATGTATTCTCATCCCAAAAATATTAGATTTTAAAAGTGGGACTATACCTCACTTTCACAGATTTTTACTTCGTCGGGAAGTAAGACTTGGCCACTGGTTGATTCATGAACCTATAACAATATATACATATATATCAAAGTATGTTCAAAATATATTTACAACACTTTTAATATATTTTGATGTTTTAAGTTTATTAAGTCAGCTGTCCTCGTTAGTAACCTACAACTAGTTGTCCACAGTTAGATGTACAGAAATAAATCGATAAATATTATCTTGAATCAATCTACGACCCAGTGTATACATATCTCAGTATTGATCACAACTCAAACTATATACATTTTAGAATCAACCTCAACCCTGTATAGCTAACTCCAACATTCACATATAGAGTGTCTATGGTTGTTCCAAAATATATATAGATGTGTCGACATGATAGGTCGAAACATTGTATACGTGTCTATGGTATCTCAAGATTACATAATATAAAATACAAGTTGATTAAGTTATGGTTGGAATAGATTTGTTACCAATTTTCACGTAGCTAAAATGAGAAAAATTATCCAATCTTGTTTTACCCATAACTTCTTCATTTTAAATCCGTTTTGAGTGAATCAAATTGGTATGGTTTCATATTGAACTCTATTTTATGAATATAAACATAAAAAGTATAGGTTTATAGTCAGAAAAAATAAGTTACAAGTCATTTTTGTAAAGGTAGTCATTTCAGTCGAAAGAACGACGTCTAAATGACCATTTTAGAAAACATACTTCCACTTTGAGTTTAACCATAATTTTTGGATATAGTTTCATGTTCATAATAAAAAACATTTTCTCAGAGTAACAACTTTTAAATCAAAGTTTATCATAGTTTTTAATTAACTAATCCAAAACAGCCCGCGGTGTTACTACGACGGCGTAAATCCGGTTTTACGGTATTTTTCGTGTTTCCAGGTTTTAAATCATTAAGTTAGCATATCATAGAACATGTGTTTAGTTGATTTTAAAAGTCAAGTTAGAAGGATTAACTTTTGTTTGCGAACAAGTTTAGAATTAACTAAACTATGTTCTAGTGATTACAAGTTTAAACCTTCGAATAAGATAGCTTTATATGTATGAATCGAATGATGTTATGAACAGCATTACTACCTTAAGTTCCTTGGATAAACCTACTGGAAAAGAGAAAAATGGATCTAGCTTCAACGGATCCTTGGATGGCTCGAAGTTCTTGAAGCAGAATCATGACACGAAAACAAGTTCAAGTAAGATCATCACTTGAAATAAGATTGTTATAGTTATAGAAATTGAACCAAAGTTTGAATATGATTGTTACCTTGTATTAGAATGATAACCTACTGTAAGAAACAAAGATTTCTTGAGGTTGGATGTGTAGTGACCCGAACTTTTCCATGTTTATATATATATTAAATGAAATTGATATTTACATGATTAAATGTTTCCAACATGTTAAGCAATCAAACTTGTTAAGACTTGATTAATTGAAATATGTTTCATATAGATAATTGACCACCCAAGTTGACCGGCGATTCACGAACGTTAAAACTTGTAAAAACGACATGACGATATATATATATGGATATACGTATGGTTAACATGAGATTATGATAAGTAAGTATCTCCATAAGTATATTAACAATGAGTTATATACATATAAACAAGACTACTAACTTAAGGATTTCGAAACGAGACATATATGTAACGATTATCGTTGTAACGACATTTAAATGTATATATATCATATTAAGATATATTAATATATCATAATATCATGATAATATAATAATTTAACATCTCATTAGATATAATAAACAATGGGTTAACAACATTAATTGAGATCGTTAACTTAAAGGTTTCAAAACAACACTTACATGTAACGACTAACGATGACTTAACGACTCAGTTAAAATGTATATACATGTAGTGTATTTAGATGTATTAAAATAATTTTGGAAGACTTCAAGACATATATCAAAACACTCATACTTAACAAAAATGGTTACAGTTACTTTCCCATTCTTTTCTTTCATCAAGAATTCTAGTCGTATTCTTACCCGTATTATACACAGCTTCAAAACGTACTTACTATGGGTATATACCAATAGGAACTAGCATGGGATTCCACTCTTAATTATGTCATGTATGACTAATCAATTTTAACTTCTACCATGAGCTAGTCAACTAACTAGAACTCCTTTTAACCCCACTCACCAATTACCACTCATCATTCACTCCATTTCACTTCCAATTCTCTTTCTAATTCTCTCTCAACACACACACACACACTATTATGAACGTATTTTTCCAGTAGTTAATCATCATCTTCATCAAAAATCACTTCAAGAACCAAGCTATAATCATCATAGGAAGAACACTTCAAGAACACTTCAAAAATCCCTTCAAGTTTACTAATTTACTTCCAAGCTTTCTAATCCATTCCAAGTAATCATCTAAGATCAAGAAACCTTTGTTATATACAGTAGGTTATCTTTCTTATTCAAGGTAATATTCATATTCAAACTTTGATTCAATTTCTATAACTATAAACTATCTTAATTCGAGTAAAAATCTTACTTGAACTTGTTTTTGTGTCATGATCCTACTTCAAGAACTTTCAAGCCATCCAAGATCCTTTGAAGCTAGATCATTTATTGTCACTTCCAGTAGGTTTACCTACTAAACTTGAGGTAGTAATGATGTTCATAACATCATTCGATTCATATATATAAAACTATCTTATTCGAAGGTTTAAACTCGTAATCACTAGAATATAGTTTAGTTAATTCTAAACTTGTTCGCAAACAAAAGTTAATCCTTCTAACTTGACTTTTAAAATTAACTAAACACATTTTCTATATCTATATGATATGCTAACTTAATGATTTAAAACCTGGAAACACGAAAAATACCGTAAAACCGGATTTACGCCGTCGTAGTAACACCGCGGGCTGTTTTGGTTTAGTTAATTAAAAACTATGATAAAATTTGATTTAAAAGTTGTTATTCTGAGAAAATGATTTTTATTATGAACATGAAACTATATCCAAAAATTAAGGTTAAACTCAAAGTGGAAGTATGTTTTCTAAAATGGTCATTTAGACGTCGTTCTTTCGACTGAAATGACTACCTTTACAAAAACGACTTGTAACTTATTTTTCTGACTATAAACCTATACTTTTTCTGTTTAGATTCATAAAATAGAGTTCAATATGAAACCATACCAATTTGATTCACTCAAAACGGATTTAAAATGAAGAAGTTATGGGTAAAACAAGATTGGATAATTTTTCTCATTTTAGCTACGTGAAAATTGGTAACAAATCTATTCCAACCATAACTTAATCAACTTGTATTGTATATTATGTAATCTTGAGATACCATAGACACGTATACAATGTTTCGACTTATCATGTCGACACATCTATATATATTTCGGAACAATCATAGACACTCTATATGTGAATGTTGGAGTTAGCTATACAGGGTTGAGGTTGATTCCAAAATGTATATAGTTTGAGTTGTGATCAATACTGAGATACGTATACACTGGGTCGTGGATTGATTCAAGATAATATTTATCGATTTATTTCTGTACATCTAACTGTGGACAACTATTTGTAGGTTACTAACGAGGACAGCTGACTTAATAAACTTAAAACATCAAAATATATTAAAAGTGTTGTAAATATATTTTGAACATACTTTAATATACATGTATATATTATTATAGGTTCGTGAATCAACAGTGGCCAAGTCTTACTTCTCGACGAAGTAAAAATCTGTGAAAGTGAGTTATAGTCCCACTTTTAAAATCTAATATTTTTGGGATGAGAATACATGCAGGTTTTATAAATGATTTACAAAATAGACACGAGTACGTGAAACTACATTCTATGGTTGAATTATCGAAATCGAATATGCCCCTTTTTATTAAGTCTGGTAATCTAAGAATTAGGGAACAGACACCCTAATTGACGCGAATCCTAAAGATAGATCTATTGTGTAGTGACCCGAACTTTTCCATGTTTATATATATTAATTGAGATTGATATTTACATGATTAAATGTTTCCAACATGGTAAGCAATCAAACTTGTTAAGACTTGATTAATTGAAATATGTTTCATATAGACAATTGACCACCCAAGTTGATCGGTGATTCACGAACGTTAAAACTTGTAAAAACTATATGATGACATATATATTGATATATATATATATAGTTAACATGATACTATGATAAGAAAACATATCATAAAGTATATTAACAATGAACTACATATGTAAAAACAAGACTACTAACTTAATGATTTTTAAACGAGACATATATGTAACGATTATCGTTGTAAAGACATTTAATGTATATATATCATATTAAGAGATATTCATACATGATAATATCATGATAATATAATAATTTAAAATCTCATTTGATATTATAAACATTGGGTTAACAACATTTAACAAGATCGTTAACCTAAAGGTTTCAAAACAACACTTACATGTAACGACTAACGATGACTTAACGACTCAGTTAAAATGTATATACATGTAGTGTTTTAATATGTATTTATACACTTTTGAAAGACTTCAATACACTTATCAAAATACTTCTACTTAACAAAAATGCTTACACTTACATCCTCGTTCAGTTTCATCAACAATTCTACTCGTATGCACCCGTATTCGTACTCGTACAATACACAGCTTTTAGATGTATGTACTATTGGTATATACACTCCAATGATCAGATTTTATCAGCCCATGTGAGTCACCTAACACATGTGGGAACCATAATTTGGCAACTAGCATGAAATATCTCATAAAATTACAAAAATATGAGTAATCATTCATGACTTATTTACATGAAAACAAAATTACATATCCTTTATATCTAATCCATACACCAACGACCAAAAACACCTACAAACACTTTCATTCTTCAATTTTCTTCATCTAATTGATCTCTCTCAATTTATATCTTCAAGTTCTAAGTGTTCTTCATAAATTCCAAAAGTTCTAGTTTCATAAAATCAAGAATACTTTCAAGTTTGCTAGCTCACTTCCAATCTTGTAAGGTGATCATCCAACCTCAAGAAATCTTTGTTTCTTACAGTAGGTTATCATTCTAATACAAGGTAATAATCATATTCAAACTTTGGTTCAATTTCTATAACTATAACAATCTTATTTCAAGTGATGATCTTACTTGAACTTGTTTTCGTGTCATGATTCTGCTTCAAGAACTTCGAGCCATCCAAGGATCCATTGAAGCTAGATCCATTTTTCTCTTTTCCAGTAGGTTTATCCAAGGAAATTAAGGTAGTAATGATGTTCATAACATCATTCGATTCATACATATAAAGCTATCTTATTCGAAGGTTTAAACTTGTAATCACTAGAACATAGTTTAGTTAATTCTAAACTTGTTTACAAACAAAAGTTAATCCTTCTAACTTGACTTTTAAAATCAACTAAACACATGTTCTATATCTATATGATATGCTAACTTAATGATTTAAAACCTGGAAACACGAAAAACACCGTAAAACCGGATTTACGCCGTCGTAGTAACACCGCGGGCTGTTTTGGGTTAGTTAATTAAAAACTATGATAAACTTTGATTTAAAAGTTGTTATTCTGAGAAAATGATTTTTATTATGAACATGAAACTATATCCAAAAATTATGGTTAAACTCAAAGTGGAAGTATGTTTTCTAAAATGGTCATCTAGACGTCGTTCTTTCGACTGAAATGACTACCTTTACAAAAACGACTTGTAACTTATTTTTCCGACTATAAACCTATACTTTTCTGTTTAGATTCATAAAATAGAGTTCAATATGAAACCATAGCAATTTGATTCACTCAAAACGGATTTAAAATGAAGAAGTTATGGGTAAAACAAAATTGGATAATTTTTCTCATTTTAGCTACGTGAAAATTGGTAACAAATCTATTCCAACTATAACTTAATCAACTTGTATTGTATATTATGTAATCTTGAGATACCATAGACACGTATACAATGTTTCGACCTATCATGTCGACACATCTATATATATTTCGGAACAACCATAGACACTCTATATGTGAATGTTGGAGTTAGCTATACAGGGTTGAGGTTGATTCCAAAATATATATAGTTTGAGTTGTGATCAATACTGAGATACGTATACACTGGGTCGTGGATTGATTCAAGATAATATTTATCAATTTATTTCTGTACATCTAACTGTGGACAACTAGTTGTAGGTTACTAACGAGGACAGCTGACTTAATAAACTTAAAACATCAAAATATAGTAAAAGTGTTGTAAATATATTTTGAACATACTTTGATATATATGTATATATTGTTATAGGTTCGTGAATGAACCAGTGGCCAAGTCTTACTTCCCGACGAAGTAAAAATCTGTGAAAGTGAGTTATAGTCCCACTTTTAAAATCTAATATTTTTGGGATGAGAATACATGCAGGTTTTATAAATGATTTACAAAATAGACACAAGTACGTGAAACTACATTCTATGGTTGAATTATCGAAATCGAATATGCCCCTTTTTATTAAGTCTGGTAATCTAAGAATTAGGGAACAGACACCCTAATTGACGCGAATCCTAAAGATAGATCTATCGGGCCCAACAAGCCCCATCCAAAGTACCGGATGCTTTAGTACTTCGAAATTTATATCATATCCGAAGGGTGTCCCGGAATGATGGGGATATTCTTATATATGCATCTTGTTAATGTCGGTTACCAGGTGTTCACCATATGAATGATTTTTATCTCTATGTACGGGATGTGTATTGAAATATGAAATCTTGTGGTCTATTATTATGATTTGATATATATAGGTTAAACCTATAACTCACCAACATTTTTGTTGACGTTTTAAGCATGTTTATTCTCAGGTGATTATTAAGAGCTTCCGCTGTCGCATACTTAAATAAGGACGAGATTTGGAGTCCATGCTTGTATGATATTATGTAAAAACTGCATTCAAGAAACTTATTTTGTTGTAACATATTTGTATTGTAAACCATTATGTAATGGTCGTGTGTAAACAGGATATTTTAGATTATCATTATTTGATAATCTACGTAAAGCTTTTTAAACCTTTATTGATGAAATAAAGGTTATGGTTTGTTTTAAAATGAATGCAGTCTTTGAAAAACGTCACATATAGAGGTCAAAACCTCGCAACGAAATCAATTAATATGGAACGTTTTTAATCATTAAGAACGGGACATTTCAGTTGGTATCCGAGCGTTGGTCTTAGAGAACCAGAAAATTTGCATTAGTGTGTCTTATCGAGTTTGTTAGGATGCATTAGTAAGTCTGGACTTCGACCGTGTTTTCTTTAAAAATGATTGCTTAACATTTTTGTTGGAAACTATATATTTTTAACATATGAATATTATGTGATATATTAATCTCTTAACGTGTTTGATATTATGTGATAGATGTCTACCTCTAGAACAAGTCCCATTGACTCACCTAATAATAATGAAGAGTCAAATGTAAATTGGAATGATTTGTGGACTGATTCACAAGTTCCCGAAGAGGAACCGGAAGAAGAGTCGGAACCGGAAGAAGAATCGGAACCGGAAGAAGAATCGGAACCGGATGAAGAAATAGAACCGGTGGGGGAAATAATAAAACGGTTAAGTAAAAGAAAATCCTCAACCAACCGACCAAAGTTATTTATGGTCAATGGTGTTTCCGCCAAGAAAGCAAAATATTGGGAGGATTACCAATTCTCCGATGAATCGGATTCCGACGAGAATTCCGATGATGTTATAGAAATTACCCCAACTGAATTTAAAAAGGCAAAAGAAAATAATAAGGGAAAGGGCATAAAAATAGAGAAATCTAATTCCAACCCCGATGAACTTTATATGTATCGTCAACCCCCGAAGTCCTTAAGTTGTAACAATGACCCGGGAACCTCTAAACCACCAGGTTTTTCTAAACCAATGTGGACAACGACGGCTCGTATTAGGGGAACATCATATATCCCTAGAAACTTGGCAAAACGAACCAAAACCGAAGAAGAAGAAACGAGCGAGTCGGAATAAGATAGTTGTATTCGTGTGGTGTAATATATGTAATATAGTGTTCTTATGCTTTATGATATATGTAAAAATTGCTTGTATTAATAAGTATTTTTTTTATGAATCTAACTCTTGTCTATTTTACAGTTTAAAAACACAAAATGGATAGACAACCCAATATTTTAAGAGACCTACCCGGAGACATGATTGATGAAATCTTGTCTAGAGTCGGCCAGAATTCTTCGGCACAACTATTTAAGGCGAGATCAGTTTGTAAGACATTCGAAGAACGTTCCAAGAATGTCTTGGTTTATAAGAGACTTTCGTTTGAAAGATGGGGGATATCACATTGGGAAACCCATAAGTTACGATGTGTTTACTTTGACGCATATATTGCAGGGAACCCAAATGCTATTTTACGCAACGGGTTAAGAAATTATTTTGACTCAATATATCCGAATATTGGACTTCGTGATTTAGAAAAAGCGGCTAACATGCAACATAAAGAAGCATGTTATGCTTACGGATTAGTAATGTTCGCTTCTCACCAAAGTGAGAACCAGAACATCGGGCTACAACTATTAAACAAAACGTTTCCACAAGTGACGGAGTCGGTAATTGGGGTAAGAAATGAGGTTTTTAGATTGTTACGGGACTGTTGGACATTACGTAACCCTCGTCCTTTTGACGACGTTACAACACGCTGTCTTATCAATGGCCATAACGGTTATGTTCCACAAGACCAAGGATGGGAAGTAATCCTAGTAAAACCAGAATGCATGACTTGTTTCTGGACGTATGAATTACGTGTCTTTATTGCCTTTGCTGAACGACTTGTGTACTAGCTAGAATTATCTTCACAACTATCTTGTATCAAAGTTATTGCGTGCTATATTTCATGCTTTATGTAAAATAAGCGGTATTGTAAGTTTGTAAAATATTGTATAAAAGTTTGAACGCGAAATATTATTATAATCAGTTTTTCATATAGAATTGTAGTAGTTGAATTGTATATTAGCTACTAAGTATGAACTTAACGGGTAGGTACTACCCGAATTTAAACTTATAAAACGCTAATATGAAGAAAAAGCTTTTATAAATGAGTTCATATTATGCTACGAAATACTATTAACTACACTTAATATTCTGTATGATTAACTTGTTCCATTTGAATATTTTGAAGGAAATGGCACCGACTACTCGACACACCGTGAATATGAATGAAGAGAAATTCCGTACTTTTCTAGCTTCAAACATAGCCGCAGTACAGGCTGCGCTACATACCAACAATAACCTTGGATCTAGCAGTACAGGAAATCGTGTAGGATGCACCTACAAAGAATTCACTGCCAGCAAACCTTTGGAATTTGATGGAACCGAAGGACCGATCGGATTGAAACGGTGGACCGAGAAGGTCGAATCGGTGTTTGCCATAAGTAAGTGTACTGAAGAGGACAAAGTGAAGTACGCTACGCATACATTCACAGGTTCTGCGTTAACATGGTGGAATACCTATCTAGAGCAAGTGGGACAAGACGATGCGTACGCACTACCGTGGTCAGCATTCAAGCACTTGATGACCGAGAAGTACCGTCCCAGAACCGAGGTCAATAAGCTCAAGACAGAACTTAGAGGGTTACGAACCCAAGGATTTGATATTACCACGTACGAAAGACGATTCACAGAATTGTGCCTATTGTGTCCGGGAGCATTCGAAGATGAGGAAGAGAAGATCGACGCGTTTGTGAAAGGATTACCGGAAAGAATCCAAGAAGATATAAGTTCACACGAGCCCGCCTCTATACAACAGGCATGTAGAATGGCTCACAAACTAGTGAACCAGATTGAAGAAAGAATTAAAGAACAGACTGCTGAAGAGGCCAATGTGAAGCAAGTCAAAAGAAAGTGGGAGGAAAACGGTGATAAGAATCACCAATACAACAACAACAGCATTTACAACAATAATCGCAACAATTATCCCAACAATCGCAACATCAATCGCAACTACAACAAACGGCCCAACAACAACAACAACAACAACATCAACTACAACAATCATCCCAACAACAATAATAACCGCAACAACAACAACAATCAGAAGCAGCTATGCCAAAGGTGTGAAAAGAATCACTCGGGGTTCTGCACCAAATTTTGCAACATGTGTAAAAGAAATGGTCATAGCGCGGCGAAGTGTGAGGTCTACGGACCAGGGGTTAATAGAACGAAAGGAACAAATGGTGTCGGAATGAGTAATGGTGGAGCAAGTAGTGTCGGAGCAAGTTATGCCAATGTAGTTTGTTATAAATGTGGAAAACCAGGCCACATTATTAGAAATTGCCCGAACCAGGAGAACACGAATGGACAAGGCCGTGGAAGAGTTTTCAATATTAATGCGGTAGAGGCACAGGAAGACCCGGAGCTTGTTACGGGTACCTTTCTTATTGACAATAAATCTGCTTACGTTTTATTTGATTCGGGTGCGGATAGAAGCTATATGAGTAGAGATTTTTGTACTAAATTAAGTTGTCCATTGACGCCTTTGGATAGTAAATTTTTACTCGAATTAGCAAATGGTAAATTAATTTCAGCAGATAATATATGTCGGAATCGAGAAATTAAACTGGTTAGCGAAACATTTAAGATTGATTTGATACCTGTAGAGTTAGGGAGTTTTGATGTGATAATCGGTATGGACTGGTTGAAAGAAGTGAAAGCGGAGATCGTTTGTTACAAAAATGCAATTCGCATTATACGAGAAAAAGGAAAACCCTTAATGGTGTACGGAGAAAAGGGCAACACGAAGCTACATCTTATTAGTAATTTGAAGACACAAAAACTAATAAGAAAAGGTTGCTATGCTGTTCTAGCACACGTCGAGAAAGTACAAACTGAAGAAAAGAGCATCAATGATGTTCCCATTGCAAAAGAATTTCCCGATGTATTTCCGAAAGAATTACCGGGATTACCCCCTCATCGATCCGTTGAATTTCAAATAGATCTTGTACCAGGAGCTGCACCAATAGCTCGTGCTCCTTACAGACTCGCACCCAGCGAGATGAAAGAACTGCAAAGCCAATTACAAGAACTTTTAGAGCGTGGTTTCATTCGACCAAGCACATCACCGTGGGGAGCTCCTGTTTTGTTTGTCAAGAAGAAAGATGGTACATTCAGGTTGTGTATCGACTACCGAGAGTTGAACAAACTTACCATCAAGAACCGCTACCCACTACCGAGAATCGACGACTTATTTGATCAACTACAAGGCTCGTCTGTTTATTCAAAGATTGACTTACGTTCCGGGTATCATCAAATGCGGGTGAAAGAAGATGATATTCCAAAGACTGCTTTCAGAACACGTTACGGTCATTACGAGTTTATGGTCATGCCGTTTGGTTTAACTATTGCACCAGCTGTGTTCATGGACCTTATGAACCGAGTGTGTGGACCATACCTTGACAAGTTTGTCATTGTTTTCATTGATGACATAATTATTTACTCAAAGAATGACCAAGAACACGGTGAACATTTGAGAAAGGTGTTAGAAGTATTGAGGAAGGAAGAATTGTACGCTAAGTTTTCAAAGTGTGCATTTTGGTTGGAAGAAGTTCAATTCCTCGGTCACATAGTGAACAAAGAAGGTATTAAGGTGGATCCGGCAAAGATAGAAACTGTTGAAAAGTGGGAAACCCCGAAAACTCCGAAACACATACGCCAGTTTTTAGGACTAGCTGGTTACTACAGAAGGTTCATCCAAGATTTTTCCAGAATAGCAAAACCCTTGACTGCATTAACGCATAAAGGGAAGAAATTTGAATGGAATGATGAACAAGAGAAAGCGTTTCAGTTATTGAAGAAAAAGCTAACTACGGCACCTATATTGTCATTGCCTGAAGGGAATGATGATTTTGTGATTTATTGTGACGCATCAAAGCAAGGTCTCGGTTGTGTATTAATGCAACGAACGAAGGTGATTGCTTATGCGTCTAGACAATTGAAGATTCACGAACAAAATTATACGACGCATGATTTGGAATTAGGAGCGGTTGTTTTTGCATTAAAGACTTGGAGGCACTACTTATATGGGGTCAAAAGTATTATATATACCGACCACAAAAGTCTTCAACACATATTTAATCAGAAACAACTGAATATGAGGCAGCGTAGGTGGATTGAATTGTTGAATGATTACGACTTTGAGATTCGTTACCACCCGGGGAAGGCAAATGTGGTAGCCGATGCCTTGAGCAGGAAGGACAGAAAACCCATTCGAGTAAAATCTATGAATATAATGATTCATAATAACCTTACTACTCAAATAAAGGAGGCGCAACAAGGAGTTTTAAAAGAGGGAAATTTAAAGGATGAAATACCCAAAGGATCGGAGAAGCATCTTAATATTCAGGAAGACGGAACCCGGTATAGGGCTGAAAGGATTTGGGTACCAAAATTTGGAGATATGAGAGAAATGGTACTTAGAGAAGCTCATAAAACCAGATACTCAATACATCCTGGAACGGGGAAGATGTACAAGGATCTCAAGAAACATTTTTGGTGGCCGGGTATGAAAGCCGATGTTGCTAAATACGTAGGAGAATGTTTGACGTGTTCTAAGGTCAAAGCTGAGCATCAGAAACCATCAGGTCTACTTCAACAACCCGAAATCCCGGAATGGAAATGGGAAAACATTACCATGGATTTCATCACTAAATTGCCAAGGACTGCAAGTGGTTTTGATACTATTTGGGTAATAGTTGATCGTCTCACCAAATCAGCACACTTCCTACCAATAAGAGAAGATGACAAGATGGAGAAGTTAGCACGACTGTATTTGAAGGAAGTCGTCTCCAGACATGGAATACCAATCTCTATTATCTCTGATAGGGATGGCAGATTTATTTCAAGATTCTGGCAGACATTACAGCAAGCATTAGGAACTCGTCTAGACATGAGTACTGCCTATCATCCACAAACTGATGGGCAGAGCGAAAGGACGATACAAACGCTTGAAGACATGCTACGAGCATGTGTTATTGATTTCGGAAACAGTTGGGATCGACATCTACCGTTAGCAGAATTTTCCTACAACAACAGCTACCATTCAAGCATTGAGATGGCGCCGTTTGAAGCACTTTTTGGTAGAAAGTGCAGGTCTCCGATTTGTTGGAGTGAAGTGGGGGATAGACAGATTACGGGTCCGGAGATTATACAAGAAACTACCGAGAAGATCATCCAAATTCAACAACGGTTGAAAACCGCCCAAAGTCGACAAAAGAGCTACGCTGACATTAAAAGAAAAGATATAGAATTTGAAATTGGAGAGATGGTCATGCTTAAAGTTGCACCTTGGAAAGGCGTTGTTCGATTTGGTAAACGAGGGAAATTAAATCCAAGGTATATTGGACCATTCAAGATTATTGATCGTGTCGGACCAGTAGCTTACCGACTAGAGTTACCTCAACAACTCGCGGCTGTACATAACACTTTCCACGTCTCGAATTTAAAGAAATGTTTTGCTAAAGAAGATCTCACTATTCCGTTAGATGAAATCCAAATCAACGAAAAACTTCAATTCATCGAAGAACCCGTCGAAATAATGGATCGTGAGGTTAAAAGACTTAAGCAAAACAAGATACCAATTGTTAAGGTCCGATGGAATGCTCGTAGAGGACCCGAGTTCACCTGGGAGCGTGAAGATCAGATGAAGAAGAAATACCCGCATCTATTTCCAGAAGATTCGTCAACACCTTCAACAGCTTAAAATTTCGGGACGAAATTTATTTAACGGGTAGGTACTGTAGTGACCCGAACTTTTCCATGTTTATATATATTAATTGAGATTGATATTTACATGATTAAATGTTTCCAACATGTTAAGCAATCAAACTTGTTAAGACTTGATTAATTGAAATATGTTTCATATAGACAATTGACCACCCAAGTTGATCGGTGATTCACGAACGTTAAAACTTGTAAAAACTATATGATGACATATATATGGATATATATATATATATAGTTAACATGATACTATGATAAGAAAACATATCATAAAGTATATTAACAATGAACTACATATGTAAAAACAAGACTACTAACTTAATGATTTTTAAACGAGACATATATGTAACGATTATCGTTGTAAAGACATTTAATGTATATATATCATATTAAGAGATATTCATACATGATAATATCATGATAATATAATAATTTAAAATCTCATTTGATATTATAAACATTGGGTTAACAACATTTAACAAGATCGTTAACCTAAAGGTTTCAAAACAACACTTACATGTAACGACTAACGATGACTTAACGACTCAGTTAAAATGTATATACATGTAGTGTTTTAATATGTATTTATACACTTTTGAAAGACTTCAATAAACTTATCAAAATACTTCTACTTAACAAAAATGCTTACAATTACATCCTCTTTCAGTTTCATCAACAATTCTACTCGTATGCACCCGTATTCGTACTCGTACAATACACAGCTTTTAGATGTATGTACTATTGGTATATACACTCCAATGATCAGCTCTTAGCAGCCCATGTGAGTCACCTAACACATGTGGGAACCATCATTTGTCAACTAGCATGAAATATCTCATAAAATTACAAAAATATGAGTAATCATTCATGACTTATTTACATGAAAACAAAATTACATATCCTTTATATCTAATCCATACACCAACGACCAAAAACACCTACAAACACTTTCATTCTTCAATTTTCTTCATCTAATTGATCTCTCTCAATTTCTATCTTCAAGTTCTAAGTGTCCTTCATAAATTCCAAAAGTTCTATTTTCATAAAATCAAGAATACTTTCAAGTTTGCTAGCTCACTTCCAATCTTGTAAGGTGATCATCCAACCTCAAGAAATCTTTGTTTCTTACAGTAGGTTATCATTCTAATACAAGGTAATAATCATATTCAAACTTTGGTTCAATTTCTATAACTATAACAATCTTATTTCAAGTGATGATCTTACTTGAACTTGTTTTCGTGTCATGATTCTGCTTCAAGAACTTCGAGCCATCCAAGGATCCATTGAAGCTAGATCCATTTTTCTCTTTTCCAGTAGGTTTATCCAAGGAAATTAAGGTAGTAATGATGTTCATAACATCATTCGATTCATACATATAAAGCTATCTTATTCGAAGGTTTAAACTTGTAATCACTAGAACATAGTTTAGTTAATTCTAAACTTGTTCGCAAACAAAAGTTAATCCTTCTAACTTGACTTTTAAAATCAACTAAACACATGTTCTATATCTATATGATATGCTAACTTAATGATTTAAAACCTGGAAACACGAAAAACACCGTAAAACCGGATTTACGCCGTCGTAGTAACACCGCGGGCTGTTTTGGGTTAGTTAATTAAAAACTATGATAAACTTTGATTTAAAAGTTGTTATTCTGAGAAAATGATTTTTATTATGAACATGAAACTATATCCAAAAATTATGGTTAAACTCAAAGTGGAAGTATGTTTTCTAAAATGGTCATCTAGACGTCGTTCTTTCGACTGAAATGACTACCTTTACAAAAACGACTTGTAACTTATTTTTCCGACTATAAACCTATACTTTTCTGTTTAGATTCATAAAATAGAGTTCAATATGAAACCATAGCAATTTGATTCACTCAAAACGGATTTAAAATGAAGAAGTTATGGGTAAAACAAAATTGGATAATTTTTCTCATTTTAGCTACGTGAAAATTGGTAACAAATCTATTCCAACTATAACTTAATCAACTTGTATTGTATATTATGTAATCTTGAGATACCATAGACACGTATACAATGTTTCGACCTATCATGTCGACACATCTATATATATTTCGGAACAACCATAGACACTCTATATGTGAATGTTGGAGTTAGCTATACAGGGTTGAGGTTGATTCCAAAATATATATAGTTTGAGTTGTGATCAATACTGAGATACGTATACACTGGGTCGTGGATTGATTCAAGATAATATTTATCAATTTATTTCTGTACATCTAACTGTGGACAACTAGTTGTAGGTTACTAACGAGGACAGCCGACTTAATAAACTTAAAACATCAAAATATAGTAAAAGTGTTGTAAATATATTTTGAACATACTTTGATATATATGTATATATTGTTATAGGTTCGTGAATGAACCAGTGGCCAAGTCTTACTTCCCGACGAAGTAAAAATCTGTGAAAGTGAGTTATAGTCCCACTTTTAAAATCTAATATTTTTGGGATGAGAATACATGCAGGTTTTATAAATGATTTACAAAATAGACACAAGTACGTGAAACTACATTCTATGGTTGAATTATCGAAATCGAATATGCCCCTTTTTATTAAGTCTGGTAATCTAAGAATTAGGGAACAGACACCCTAATTGACGCGAATCCTAAAGATAGATCTATCGGGCCCAACAAGCCCCATCCAAAGTACCGGATGCTTTAGTACTTCGAAATTTATATCATATCCGAAGGGTGTCCCGGAATGATGGGGATATTCTTATATATGCATCTTGTTAATGTCGGTTACCAGGTGTTCACCATATGAATGATTTTTATCTCTATGTATGGGATGTGTATTGAAATATGAAATCTTGTGGTCTATTATTATGATTTGATATATATAGGTTAAACCTATAACTCACCAACATTTTTGTTGACGTTTTAAGCATGTTTATTCTCAGGTGATTATTAAGAGCTTCCGCTGTCGCATACTTAAATAAGGACGAGATTTGGAGTCCATGCTTGTATGATATTATGTAAAAACTGCATTCAAGAAACTTATTTTGTTGTAACATATTTGTATTGTAAACCATTATGTAATGGTCGTGTGTAAACAGGATATTTTAGATTATCATTATTTGATAATCTACGTAAAGCTTTTTAAACCTTTATTGATGAAATAAAGGTTATGGTTTGTTTTAAAATGAATGCAGTCTTTGAAAAACATCACATATAGAGGTCAAAACCTCGCAACGAAATCAATTAATATGGAACGTTTTTAATCATTAAGAACGGGACATTTCATATTGGGCCTAACAAACCCCATCCAAAGTACCGGATGCTTTAGTACTTCGAAATTTATATCATATCCGAAGGGTGTCCCGGAATGATGGGGATATTCTTATATATATGCATCTTTTTAATATCAGTTACCAGGTGTTCACCATATGAATGATTTTTATCTCTATGTATGGGATGTGTAATGAAATATGAAATCTTGTGGTCTATTGTTACGATTTGATATATATAGGTTAAACCTATAACTCACCAACATTTTTGTTGACGTTTAAAGCATGTTTATTCTCAGGTGAATATTAAGAGCTTCCGCTGTTGCATACTAAAATAAGGACAAGATTTGGAATCCATGTTTGTATGATATTGTGTAAAAACTGCATTCAAGAAACTGATTTCGATGTAACATATTTGTATTGTAAACCATTATGTAATGGTCGTGTGTAAACAGGATATTTTAGATTATCATTATTTGATAATCTACGTAAAGCTTTTTAAACCTTTATTTATGAAATAAAGGTTATGGTTTGTTTTAAAAATGAATGCAGTCTTTGAAAAACGTCTCATATAGAGGTCAAAACCTCGCAACGAAATCAATTAATATGGAACGTTTTTAATCAATAAGAACGGGACATTTCAGTTGGTATCAGAGCGTTGGTCTTAGAGAACCAGAATTTTTCATTAGTGTGTCTTATCAAGTTTGTTAGGATGCATTAGTGAGTCTGGACTTCGACCGTGTTTACTTGAAAAATGATTGCTTAACAAATTTTGTTGGAAACTATATATTTTTAACATGTGAATATTATGTGATATATTAATCTCTTAACGCGTTTGATATTATGTGATAGATGTCTACCTCTAGAACCAGTCCCATTGACTCACCTAATAATAATGAAGAGTCAAATGTAAATTGGAATGATTCGTGGACTGATTCACAAGTTCCCGAAGAGGAACCGGAAGAAGAGTTGGAACCGGAATAAGAATCAGAACCGGAAGAGGAGGAACCGGATGAAGAAATAGAACCGGTGGGGGAAATAATAAAACGGTTGAGTAAAAGAAAATCCTCAACCAACCGACCAAGGTTAATTATGGTCAATGGTGTTTCCGCCAAGGAAGCAAAATATTGGGAGGATTACCAATTCTCCGATGAATCGGATTCTGACGAGAATTCCGATGATGTTATAGAAATTACCCCAACTGAATTTAAAAGGCAAAAGAAAATAATAAGGGAAAGAGCATAAAAATAGAGAAATCTAATTCCAACCCCGATGAACTTTATATGTATCGTCAACCCCCGAAGTCCTTAAGTTGTAACAATGACCCGGGAACCTCTAAACCACCAGGTTTTTCTAAACCAATGTGGATAACGACGGCTCGTATTAGGGGAACATCATATATCCCTAGAAACTTGGCAAAATGAACCAAAACCGAAGAAGAAGAAACAAGCGAGTCGGAATAAGATAGTTGTATTCGTGTGGTGTAATATATGTAATATAGTGTGCTTATGCTTTATGATATATGTAAAAATTGCTTGTATTAATAAGTATTTTTTTTATGAATCTAACTCTTGTCTATTTTTCAGTATAAAAACACAAAATGGATAGACAACCCAATATTTTAAGAGACCTACCCGGAGACATGATTGATGAAATCTTGTCTAGAGTCGGTCAGAATTCTTCGGCACAACTATTTAAGGCGAACTCAGTTTGTAAGACATTCGAAGAACGTTCCAAGAATGCCTTGGTTTATAAAAGGCTTTCGTTTGAAAGATGGGGGATATCACATTGGGAAATCCATAAGTTACGATGTGTTTACTTTGACGCATATATTGCGGGGAACCCAAGTGCTATTTTACGCAATGGGTTAAGAAATTATTTTGACTCAATATATCCGAATATTGGACTTCGTGATTTAGAAAAAGCGGCTAACATGCAACATAAAGAAGAATGTTATGCTTACGGATTAGTAATGTTCGCTTCTCACCAAAGTGAGAACAAGAACATTGGCCTACAACTATTAAACAAAACGTTCCCACAAGTGACGGAGTCGGTAATTGGGGTAAGAAATGAGGTTTTTAGATTGTTACGGGACTGTTGGACATTACGTAACCCTCGTCCCTTTGACGACGTTACAACACGCTGTCTTATCAACGGCCATAACGGTTATGTTCCACAAGACCAAGGATGGGAAGTAATCCTAGTAAAACCAGAATGCATGACTTGTTTCTGGACGTATGAATTACGTGTCTTTATTGCCTTTACTGAACGACTTGTGTACTAGCTAGAATTATCTTCACAACCATCTTGTATCAAATTTATTGTGTGCTATATTTCATGCTTTATGTAAAATAAGCGGTATTGTAAGTTTGTAAAATATTGTGTAAAAGTTTGAACGCGAAATATTATTATAATCAGTTTTTCATATAGAATTGTAGTAGTTGAATTGTATATTAGCTACTAAGTATGAACTTAACGGGTAGGTACTACCCGAATTTAAACTTATAAAACGCTAATATGAAGAAAAAGCTTTTATAAATGAGTTCATATTATGCTACGAAATACTATTAACTACTCTTAATATTCTGTATGATTAACTTGTTCCATTTGACTATTTTGAAGGAAATGGCACCGACTACTCGACTCACCGTGAATATGAATGAATAGGAATTCCGTACTTTTCTAGCTTCAAACATAGCTGCAGTACAGGCTGCGCTACATACCAACAATAACCTTGGATCTAGCAGTACATGAAATCGTGTAGGATGCACCTACAAAGAATTCACTGCCTGCAAACCTTTGGAATTTGATGGAACCACCGATCGGATTGAAACGGTGGACCGAGAAGGTCGAATCGGTGTTTGCCATAAGTAAGTGTACTGAAGAGGACAAAGTAAAGTACGCTACGCATACCTTCACAGGTTCTGCGTTAACATGGTGGAATACCTATCTAGAGCAAGTGGGACAAGACGATGCGTACGCACTACCGTGGTCAGCATTCAAGCACTTGATGAACGAGAAGTACCGTCCCAGAACCGAGGTCAATAAGCTCAAGACAGAACTTAGAGGGTTACGAACCCAAGGATTTGATATTACCACGTACGAAAGACGATTCACAGAATTGTGCCTATTGTGTCCGGGAGCATTCGAAGATGAGGAAGAGAAGATCGACGCGTTTGTGAAAGGATTACCGGAAAGAATCCAAGAAGATATAAGTTCACACGAGCCCGCCTCCATACAACAGGCATGTAGAATGGCTCACAAACTAGTGAACCAGATTGAAGAAAGAATTAAAGAACAGACTGCTGAAGAGGCCAATGTGAAGCAAGTCAAAAGAAAGTGGGAGGAAAACGGTGATAAGAATCACCAATACAACAACAACAGCAATTACAACAATAATCGCAACAATTATCCCAACAATCGCAACATCAATCGCAAGTACAACAAACGGCCCAACAACAACAACAACAACAACAACAACAACAACAACAACAACAACAACAACAGCAACAGCAACTACAACAATCATCCCAACAACAATAATAACCGTAACAATAACAACAATCAGAAGAAGCTATGCCAAAGGTGTGAAAAGTATCACTCGGGGTTCTGCACCAAATTTTGCAACAAGTGTAAAAGAAATGGTCATAGCGCGGCGAAGTGTGAGGTCTACGGACCAGGGGTTAATAGAACGAAAGGAACAAATGGTGTCGGAACGAGTAATGGCGGAGCAAGTAGTGTCGGAGCAAGTTATGCCAATGTAGTTTGTTATAAATGTGGAAAACCGGGCCACATCATTAGAAATTGCCCGAACCAGGAGAACACGAATGGACAAGGCCGTGGAAGAGTTTTCAATATTAATGCGGTAGAGGCACAGGAAGACCCGGAGCTTGTTACGGGTACGTTTCTTATTGACAATAAATCTGCTTACGTTTTATTTGATTCGGGTGCGGATAGAAGCTATATGAGTAGAGATTTTTGTGCTAAATTAAGTTGTCCATTGACGCCTTTGGATAGTAAATTTTTACTCGAATTAGCAAATGGTAAATTAATTTCAGCAGATAATATATGTCGGAATCGAGAAATTAAACTGGTTAGCGAAACATTTAAGATTGATTTGATACCAGTAGAGTTAGGGAGTTTTGATGTGATAATCGGTATGGACTGGTTGAAAGAAGTGAAAGCAGAGATCGTTTGTTACAAAAATGCAATTCGCATTATACGAGAAAAAGGAAAACCCTTAATGGTGTACGGAGAAAAGGGCAACACGAAGCTACATATTATTAGTAATTTGAAGGCACAAAAACTTATAAGAAAAGGTTGCTATGCTGTTCTAGCACACGTCGAGAAAATACAAACTGAAGAAAAGAGCATCAATGATGTTCCCATTGCAAAAGAATTTCCCGATGTATTTCCGAAAGAATTACTGGGATTACCCCCACAGCGATCCGTTGAATTTCAAATAGATCTTGTACCAGGAGCTGCACCAATAGCTCGTGCTCCTTACAGACTCGCACCCAGCGAGATGAAAGAACTGCAAAGCCAATTACAAGAACTTTTAGAGCATGGTTTCATTCGACCAAGCACATCACCGTGGGGAGCTCCTGTTTTGTTTGTCAAGAAGAAAGATGGTACATTCAGGTTGTGTATCGACTACCGAGAGTTGAACAAACTTACCATCAAGAACCGCTACCCACTACCGAGAATCGACGACTTATTTGATCAACTACAATGAAATGTCCCGTTCTTATTGATTAAAAACGTTCCATATTAATTGATTTCGTTGCGAGGTTTTGACCTCTATATGAGACGTTTTTCAAAGACTGCATTCATTTTTAAAACAAACCATAACCTTTATTTCATAAATAAAGGTTTAAAAAGCTTTACGTAGATTATCAAATAATGATAATCTAAAATATCCTGTTTACACACGACCATTACATAATGGTTTACAATACAAATATGTTACATCGAAATCAGTTTCTTGAATGCAGTTTTTACACAATATCTTACAAACATGGACTCCAAATCTTGTCCTTATTTTAGTATGCAACAGCGGAAGCTCTTAATATTCACCTGAGAATAAACATGCTTTAAACGTCAACAAAAATGTTGGTGAGTTATAGGTTTAACCTATATATATCAAATCGTAACAATAGACCACAAGATTTCATATTTCAATACACATCCCATACATAGAGATAAAAATCATTCATATGGTGAACACCTGGTAACCGACAATAACAAGATGCATATATAAGAATATCCCCATCATTCCGGGACACCCTTCGGATATGATATAAATTTCGAAGTACTAAAGCATCCGGTACTTTGGATGGGGTTTGTTAGGCCCAATAGATCTATCTTTAGGATTCGCGTCAATTAGGGTGTCTGTTCCCTAATTCTTAGATTACCAGACTTAATAAAAAGGGGCATATTCGATTTCGATAATTCAACCATAGAATGTAGTTTCACGTACTTGTGTCTATTTTGTAAATCATTTATAAAACCTGCATGTATTCTCATCCCAAAAATATTAGATTTTAAAAGTGGGACTATAACTCACTTTCACAGATTTTTACTTCGTCGGGAAGTAAGACTTGGCCACTGTTGATTCACGAACCTATAACAATATATACATATATATTAAAGTATGTTCAAAATATATTTACAACACTTTTAATATATTTTGATGTTTTAAGTTTATTAAGTCAGCTGTCCTCGTTAGTAACCTATAACTAGTTGTCCACAGTTAGATGTACAGAAACAAATCGATAAATATTATCTTGAATCAATCCACGACCCAGTGTATACGTATCTCAGTATTGATCACAACTCAAACTATATATATTTTGGAATCAACCTCAACCCTGTATAGCTAACTCCAACATTCACATATAGAGTGTCTATGGTTGTTCCGAAATATATATAGATGTGTCAACATGATAGGTCGAAACATTGTATACGTGTCTATGATATCTCAAGATTACATAATATACAATACAAGTTGATTAAGTTATGGTTGGAATAGATTTGTTACCAATTTTCACGTAGCTAAAATGAGAAAAATTATCCAATCTTGTTTTACCCATAACTTCTTCATTTTAAATCCGTTTTGAGTGAATCAAATTGCTATGGTTTCATATTGAACTCTATTTTATGAATCTAAACAGAAAAAGTATAGGTTTATAGTCGGAAAAATAAGTTACAAGTCGTTTTTGTAAAGGTAGTCATTTCAGTCGAAAGAACGACGTCTAGATGACCATTTTAGAAAACATACTTCCACTTTGAGTTTAACCATAATTTTTGGATATAGTTTCATGTTCATAATAAAAATCATTTTCTCAGAATAACAACTTTTAAATCAAAGTTTATCATAGTTTTTAATTAACTAACCCAAAACAGCCCGCGGTGTTACTACGACGGCGTAAATCCGGTTTTACGGTGTTTTTCGTGTTTCCAGGTTTTAAATCATTAAGTTAGCATATCATATAGATATACAACATGTGTTTAGTTGATTTTAAAAGTCAAGTTAGAAGGATTAACTTTTGTTTGCGAACAAGTTTAGAATTAACTAAACTATGTTCTAGTGATTACAAGTTTAAACCTTCGAATAAGATAGCTTTATATGTATGAATCGAATGATGTTATGAACATCATTACTACCTTAATTTCCTTGGATAAACCTACTGGAAAAGATAAAAATGGATCTAGCTTCAATGGATCCTTGGATGGCTCGAAGTTCTTGAAGCAGAATCATGACACGAAAACAAGTTCAAGTAAGATCATCACTTGAAATAAGATTGTTATAGTTATAGAAATTGAACCAAAGTTTGAATATAATTATTACCTTGTATTAGAATGATAACCTACTGTAAGAAACAAAGATTTCTTGAGGTTGGATGATCACCTTACAAGATTGGAAGTGAGCTAGCAAACTTGAAAGTATTCTTGATTTTATGAAACTAGAACTTTTGGAATTTATGAAGAACACTAAGAACTTGAAGATAGAACTTGAGAGAGATCAATTAGATGAAGAAAATTGAAGAATGAAAGTGTTTGTAGGTGTTTTTGGTCGTTGGTGTATGGATTAGATATAAAGGATATGTAATTTTGTTTTCATGTAAATAAGTCATGAATGATTACTCATATTTTTGTAATTTTATGAGATATTTCATGCTAGTTGCCAAATGATGGTTCCCACATGTGTTAGGTGACTCACATGGGCTGCTAAGAGCTGATCATTGGAGTGTATATACCAATAGTACATACATCTAAAAGCTGTGTATTGTACGAGTACGAATACGGGTGCATACGAGTAGAATTGTTGATGAAACTGAACGAGGATGTAATTGTAAGCATTTTTGTTAAGTAGAAGTATTTTGATAAGTGTATTGAAGTCTTTCAAAAGTGTATAAATACATATTAAAACACTACATGTATATACATTTTAACTGAGTCGTTAAGTCATCGTTAGTCGTTACATGTAAGTGTTGTTTTGAAACCTTTAGGTTAACGATCTTGTTAAATGTTGTTAACCCAATGTTTATAATATCAAATGAGATTTTAAATTATTATATTATCATGATATTATCATGTATGAATATCTCTTAATATGATATATATACATTAAATGTCTTTACAACGATAATCGTTACATATATGTCTCGTTTAAAAATCATTAAGTTAGTAGTCTTGTTTTTACATATGTAGTTCATTGTTAATATACTTTATGATATGTTTTCTTATCATAGTATCATGTTAACTATATATATATATATCCATATATATGTCATCATATAGTTTTTACAAGTTTTAACGTTCGTGAATCACCGATCAACTTGGGTGGTCAATTGTCTATATGAAACATATTTCAATTAATCAAGTCTTAACAAGTTTGATTGCTTAACATGTTGGAAACATTTAATCATGTAAATATCAATCTCAATTAATATATATAAACATGGAAAAGTTTGGGTCACTACAGTACCTACCCGTTAAATAAATTTCGTCCCGAAATTTTAAGCTGTTGAAGGTGTTGACGAATCTTCTGGAAATAGATGTGGGTATTTCTTCTTCATCTGATCTTCACGCTCCCAGGTGAACTCGGGTCCTCTACGAGCATTCCATCGAACCTTAACAATTGGTATCTTGTTTTGCTTAAGTCTTTTAACCTCACGATCCATTATTTCGACGGGTTCTTCGATGAATTGAAGTTTTTCGTTGATTTGGATTTCATCTAACGGAATAGTGAGATCTTCTTTAGCAAAACATTTCTTTAAATTCGAGACGTGGAAAGTGTTATGTACAGCCGCGAGTTGTTGAGGTAACTCTAGTCGGTAAGCTACTGGTCAGACACGATCAATAATCTTGAATGGTCCAATATACCTTGGATTTAATTTCCCTCGTTTACCAAATCGAACAACGCCTTTCCAAGGTGCAACTTTAAGCATGACCATCTCTCCAATTTCAAATTCTATATCTTTTCTTTTAATGTCAGCGTAGCTCTTTTGTCGACTTTGGGCGGTTTTCAACCGTTGTTGAATTTGGATGATCTTCTCGGTAGTTTCTTGTATAATCTCCGAACCTGTAATCTGTCTATCCCCCACTTCACTCCAACAAATCGGAGACCTGCACTTTCTACCATAAAGTGCTTCAAACGGTGCCATCTCAATGCTTGAATGGTAGCTGTTGTTGTAGGAAAATTCTGCTAACGGTAGATGTCGATCCCAACTGTTTCCGAAATCAATAACACATGCTCGTAGCATGTCTTCAAGCGTTTGTATCATCCTTTCGCTCTGCCCATCAGTTTGTGGATGATAGGCAGTACTCATGTCTAGACGAGTTCCTAATGCTTGCTGTAATGTCTGCCAGAATCTTGAAATAAATCTGCCATCCCTATCAGAGATAATAGAGATTGGTATTCCATGTCTGGAGACGACTTCCTTCAAATACAGTCGTGCTAACTTCTCCATCTTGTCATCTTCTCTTATTGGTAGGAAGTGTGCTGATTTGGTGAGACGATCAACTATTACCCAAATAGTATCAAAACCACTTGCAGTCCTTGGCAATTTAGTGATGAAATCCATGGTAATATTTTCCCATTTCCATTCCGGGATTTCGGGTTGTTGAAGTAGACCTGATGGTTTCTGATGCTCAGCTTTGACCTTAGAACACGTCAAACATTCTCCTACATATTTAGCAACATCGGCTTTCATACCCGGCCACCAAAAATGTTTCTTGAGATCCTTGTACATCTTCCCCGTTCCAGGATGTATTGAGTATCTGGTTTTATGAGCTTCTCTAAGTACCATTTCTCTCATATCTCCAAATTTTGGTACCCAAATCCTTTCAGCCCTATACCGGGTTCCGTCTTCCCAAATATTAAGATGCTTCTCCGATCCTTTGGGTATTTCATCCTTTAAATTTCCCTCTTTTAAAACTCCTTGTTGCGCCTCCTTTATTTGAGTAGTAATGTTATTATGAATCATTATATTCATAGATTTTACTCGAATGGGTTCTCTGTCCTTCCTGCTCAAGGCATCGGCTACCACATTTGCCTTCCCCGGGTGGTAACGAATCTCAAAGTCATAATCATTCAATAATTCAATCCACCTACGCTGCCTCATATTCAGTTGTTTCTGATTAAATATGTGTTGAAGACTTTTGTGGTCGGTATATATAATACTTTTGACCCCATATAAGTAGTGCCTCCAAGTCTTTAATGCAAAAACAACCGCGCCTAATTCCAAATCATGCGTCGTATAATTTTGTTCGTGAATCTTCAATTGTCTAGACGCATAAGCAATCACCTTCGTTCGTTGCATTAATACACAACCGAGACCTTGCTTTGATGCATCACAATAAATCACAAAATCATCATTCCCTTCAGGCAATGACAATATAGGTGCCGTAGTTAGCTTTTTCTTCAATAACTGAAACGCTTTCTCTTGTTCATCATTCCATTCAAATTTCTTCCCTTTATGCGTTAATGCAGTCAAGGGTTTTGCTATTATGGAAAAGTCTTGGATGAACCTTCTGTAGTAACCAGCTAGTCCTAAAAACTGGCGTATGTGTTTCGGAGTTTTCGGGGTTTCCCACTTTTCAACAGTTTCTACCTTTGCCGGATCCACCTTAATACCTTCTTTGTTCACTATGTGACCGAGGAATTGAACTTCTTCCAACCAAAATGCACACTTTGAAAACTTAGCGTACAATTCTTCCTTCCTCAATACTTCTAACACCTTTCTCAAATGTTCACCGTGTTCTTGGTCATTCTTTGAGTAAATAAGTATGTCATCAATGAAAACAATGACAAACTTGTCAAGGTATGGTCCACACACTCGGTTCATAAGGTCTATGAACACAGCTGGTGCATTAGTTAAACCAAACGGCATGACCATAAACTCGTAATGACCGTAACGTGTTCTGAAAGCAGTCTTTGGAATATCATCTTCTTTCACCCGCATTTGATGATACCCGGAACGTAAGTCAATCTTTGAATAAACAGACGAGCCTTGTAGTTGATCAAATAAGTCGTCGATTCTCGGTAGTGGGTAGCGGTTCTTGATGGTAAGTTTGTTCAACTCTCGGTAGTCGATACACAACCTGAATGTACCATCTTTCTTCTTGACAAACAAAACAGGAGCTCCCCACGGTGATGTGCTTGGTCGAATGAAACCACGCTCTAAAAGTTCTTGTAATTGGCTTTGCAGTTCTTTCATCTCGCTGGGTGCGAGTCTGTAAGGAGCACGAGCTATTGGTGCAGCTCCTGGTACAAGATCTATTTGAAATTCAACGGATCGATGTGGGGGTAATCCCGGTAATTCTTTCGGAAATACATCGGGAAATTCTTTTGCAATGGGAACATCATTGATGCTCTTTTCTTCAGTTTGTACTTTCTCGACGTGTGCTAGAACAGCATAGCAACCTTTTCTTATTAGTTTTTGTTCCTTCAAATTACTAATAAGATGTAGCTTCGTGTTGCCCTTTTCTCCGTACACCATTAAGGGTTTTCCTTTTTCTCGTATAATGCGAATTGCATTTTTGTACCAAACGATCTCCGCTTTCACTTCTTTCAACCAGTCCATACCGATTATCACATCAAAACTCCCTAACTCTACTGGTATCAAATCAATCTTAAATGTTTCGCTAACTAGTTTAATTTCTCGATTCCGACATATATTATCTGCTGAAATTAATTTACCATTTGCTAATTCGAGTAAAAATTTACTATCCAAAGGCGTCAATGGACAACTTAATTTAGCACAAAAATCTCTACTCATATAGCTTCTATCCGCACCCGAATCAAATAAAACGTAAGCAGATTTATTGTCAATAAGAAACGTACCCGTAACAAGCTCCGGGTCTTCCTGTGCCTCTACCGCATTAATATTGAAAACTCTTCCATGGCCTTGTCCATTCGTGTTCTCCTGGTTCGGGCAATTTCTAATAATGTGGCCTGGTTTTCCACATTTATAACAAAGTACATTGGCATAACTTGCTCCGACACTACTTGCTCCGCCATTACTCGTTCCGACACCATTTGTTCCTTTCGTTCTATTAACCCCTGGTCCGTAGACCTCATACTTCGCCACGCTATGACCATTTCTTTTACACTTGTTGCAAAATTTGGTGCAGAACCCCGAGTGATTCTTTTCACACCTTTGGCATAGCTGCTTCTGATTGTTGTTGTTGTTGCGGTTATTATTGTTGTTGGGATGATTGTTGTAGTTGCTGTTGTTGTTGTTGTTGTTGTTGTTGTTGTTGGGCCGTTTGTTGTAGTTGCGATTGATGTTGCGATTGTTGGGATAATTGTTGCGATTATTGTTGTAATTGCTGTTGTTGTTGTATTGGTGATTCTTATCACCGTTTTCCTCCCACTTTCTTTTGACTTGCTTCACATTGGCCTCTTCAGCAGTCTGTTCTTTAATTCTTTCTTCAATCTGGTTCACTAGTTTGTGAGCCATTCTACATGCCTGTTGTATGGAGGCGGGCTCGTGTGAACTTATATCTTCTTGGATTCTTTCCGGTAATCCTTTCACAAACGCGTCGATCTTCTCTTCCTCATCTTCGAATGCTCCCGGACACAATAGGCACAATTCTGTGAATCGTCTTTCGTACGTGGTAATATCAAATCCTTGGGTTCGTAACCCTCTAAGTTCTTTCTTGAGCTTATTGACCTCGGTTCTGGGACGGTACTTCTCGTTCATCAAGTGCTTGAATGCTGACCACGGTAGTGCGTACGCATCATCTTGTCCCACTTGTTCTAGATAGGTATTCCACCATGTTAACGCAGAACCTGTGAAGGTATGCGTAGCGTACTTCACTTTGTCCTCTTCAGTACACTTACTTATGGCAAACACCGATTCAACCTTCTCGGTCCACCGTTTCAATCCGATCGGTCCTTCGGTTCCATCAAATTCCAAAGGTTTGCAGGCAGTGAATTCTTTGTAGGTGCATCCTACACGATTTCCTGTACTGCTAGATCCAAGGTTATTGTTGGTATGTAGCGCAGCCTGTACTGCGGCTATGTTTGAAGCTAGAAAAGTACGGAATTCCTCTTCATTCATATTCACGGTGTGTCGAGTAGTCGGTGCCATTTCCTTCAAAATAGTTAAATGGAACAAGTTAATCATACAGAATATTAAGAGTAGTTAATAGTATTTCGTAGCATAATATGAACTCATTTATAAAAGCTTTTTCTTCATATTAGCGTTTTATAAGTTTAAATTCGGGTAGTACCTACCCGTTAAGTTCATACTTAGTAGCTAATATACAATTCAACTACTACAATTCTATATGAAAAACTGATTATAATAATATTTCGCGTTCAAACTTTTATACAATATTTTACAAACTTACAATACCGCTTATTTTACATAAAGCATGAAATATAGCACACAATAACTTTGATCCAAGATAGTTGTGAAGACAATTCTTGCTAGTACACAAGTCGTTCAGCAAAGGCAATAAAGACACGTAATTCATACGTCCAGAAACAAGTCATGCATTCTGGTTTTACTAGGACTACTTCCCATCCTTGGTCTTGTGCAACATAACCGTTATGGCCGTTGATAAGACAGCGTGTTGTAACGTCATCAAAGGGACGAGGGTTACGTAATGTCCAACAGTCCCGTAATAATCTAAAAACCTCATTTCTTACCCCAATTACCGACTCCGTCACTTGTGGAAACGTTTTGTTTAATAGTTGTAGCCCGATGTTCTTGTTCTCACTTTGGTGAGAAGCGAACATTACTAATCCGTAAGCATAACATGCTTCTTTATGTTGCATGTTAGCCGCTTTTTCTAAATCACGAAGTCCAATATTCGGATATATTGAGTCAAAATAATTTCTTAACCCGTTGCGTAAAATAGCATTTGGGTTCCCCGCAATATATGCGTCAAAGTAAGCACATCGTAACTTATGGGTTTCCCAATGTGATATCCCCCATCTTTCAAGCGAAAGTCTCTTATAAACCAAGACATTCTTGGAACGTTCTTCGAATGTCTTACAAACTGATCTCGCCTTAAATAGTTGTGCCGAAGAATTCTGGCCGACTCTAGACAAGATTTCATCAATCATGTCTCCGGGTAGGTCTCTTAAAATATTGGGTTGTCTATCCATTTTGTGTTTTTAAACTGTAAAATAGACAAGAGTTAGATTCATAAAAAAATACTTATTAATACAAGCAATTTTACATATATCATAAAGCATAAGAACACTATATTACATATATTACACCACACGAATACAACTATCTTATTCCGACTCGCTCGTTTCTTCTTCTTCGGTTTTGGTTCGTTTTGCCAAGTTTCTAGGGATATATGATGTTCCCCTAATACGAGCCGTCGTTGTCCACATTGGTTTAGAAAAACCTGGTGGTTTAGAGGTTCCCGGGTCATTGTTACAACTTAAGGACTTCGGGGGTTGACGATACATATAAAGTTCATCGGGGTTGGAATTAGATTTCTCTATTTTTATGCCCTTTCCCTTATTATTTTCTTTTGCCTTTTTAAATTCAGTTGGGGTAATTTCTATAACATCATCGGAATTCTCGTCGGAATCCAATTCATCGGAGAATTGGTAATCCTCCCAATATTTTGCTTCCTTGGCGGAAACACCATTGACCATAATTAACTTTGGTCGGTTGGTTGAGGATTTTCTTTTACTTAACCGTTTTATTATTTCCCCCACCGGTTCTATTTCTTCATCCGGTTCCGATTCTTCTTCCGGTTCCGATTCTTCTTCCGGTTCCGACTCTTCTTCCGGTTCCTCTTCGGGAACTTGTGAATCAGTCCACAAATCATTCCAATTTACATTTGACTCTTCATTATTATTAGGTGAGTCAATGGGACTTGTTCTAGAGGTAGACATCTATCACATAATATCAAACACGTTAAGAGATTAATATATCACATAATATTCATATGTTAAAAATATATAGTTTCCAACAAAAATGTTAAGCAATCATTTTTAAAGAAAACACGGTCGAAGTCCAGACTCACTAATGCATCCTAACAAACTCGATAAGACACACTAATGCAAATTTTCTGGTTCTCTAAGACCAACGCTCGGATACCAACTGAAATGTCCCGTTCTTATTGATTAAAAACGTTCCATATTAATTGATTTCGTTGCGAGGTTTTGACCTCTATATGAGACGTTTTTCAAAGACTGCATTCATTTTTAAAACAAACCATAACCTTTATTTCATAAATAAAGGTTTAAAAAGCTTTACGTAGATTATCAAATAATGATAATCTAAAATATCCTGTTTACACACGACCATTACATAATGGTTTACAATACAAATATGTTACATCGAAATCAGTTTCTTGAATGCAGTTTTTACACAATATCTTACAAACATGGACTCCAAATCTTGTCCTTATTTTAGTATGCAACAGCGGAAGCTCTTAATATTCACCTGAGAATAAACATGCTTTAAACGTCAACAAAAATGTTGGTGAGTTATAGGTTTAACCTATATATATCAAATCGTAACAATAGACCACAAGATTTCATATTTCAATACACATCCCATACATAGAGATAAAAATCATTCATATGGTGAACACCTGGTAACCGACAATAACAAGATGCATATATAAGAATATCCCCATCATTCCGGGACACCCTTCGGATATGATATAAATTTCGAAGTACTAAAGCATCCGGTACTTTGGATGGGGTTTGTTAGGCCCAATAGATCTATCTTTAGGATTCGCGTCAATTAGGGTGTCTGTTCCCTAATTCTTAGATTACCAGACTTAATAAAAAGGGGCATATTCGATTTCGATAATTCAACCATAGAATGTAGTTTCACGTACTTGTGTCTATTTTGTAAATCATTTATAAAACCTGCATGTATTCTCATCCCAAAAATATTAGATTTTAAAAGTGGGATATAACTCACTTTCACAGATTTTTACTTCGTCGGGAAGTAAGACTTGGCCACTGTTGATTCACGAACCTATAACAATATATACATATATATTAAAGTATGTTCAAAATATATTTACAACACTTTTAATATATTTTGATGTTTTAAGTTTATTAAGTCAGCTGTCCTCGTTAGTAACCTATAACTAGTTGTCCACAGTTAGATGTACAGAAATAAATCGATAAATATTATCTTGAATCAATCCACGACCCAGTGTATACGTATCTCAGTATTGATCACAACTCAAACTATATATATTTTGGAATCAACCTCAACCCTGTATAGCTAACTCCAACATTCACATATAGAGTGTCTATGGTTGTTCCGAAATATATATAGATGTGTCAACATGATAGGTCGAAACATTGTATACGTGTCTATGGTATCTCAAGATTACATAATATACAATACAAGTTGATTAAGTTATGGTTGGAATAGATTTGTTACCAATTTTCACGTAGCTAAAATGAGAAAAATTATCCAATCTTGTTTTACCCATAACTTCTTCATTTTAAATCCGTTTTGAGTGAATCAAATTGCTATGGTTTCATATTGAACTCTATTTTATGAATATAAACAGAAAAAGTATAGGTTTATAGTCGGAAAAATAAGTTACAAGTCGTTTTTGTAAAGGTAGTCATTTCAGTCGAAAGAACGACGTCTAGATGACCATTTTAGAAAACATACTTCCACTTTGAGTTTAACCATAATTTTTGGATATAGTTTCATGTTCATAATAAAAATCATTTTCTCAGAATAACAACTTTTAAATCAAAGTTTATCATAGTTTTTAATTAACTAACCCAAAACAGCCCGCGGTGTTACTACGACGGCGTAAATCCGGTTTTACGGTGTTTTTCGTGTTTCCAGGTTTTAAATCATTAAGTTAGCATATCATATAGATATAGAACATGTGTTTAGTTGATTTTAAAAGTCAAGTTAGAAGGATTAACTTTTGTTTGCGAACAAGTTTAGAATTAACTAAACTATGTTCTAGTGATTACAAGTTTAAACCTTCGAATAAGATAGCTTTATATGTATGAATCGAATGATGTTATGAACATCATTACTACCTTAATTTCCTTGGATAAACCTACTGGAAAAGAGAAAAATGGATCTAGCTTCAATGGATCCTTGGATGGCTCGAAGTTCTTGAAGCAGAATCATGACACGAAAACAAGTTCAAGTAAGATCATCACTTGAAATAAGATTGTTATAGTTATAGAAATTGAACCAAAGTTTGAATATGATTATTACCTTGTATTAGAATGATAACCTACTGTAAGAAACAAAGATTTCTTGAGGTTGGATGATCACCTTACAAGATTGGAAGTGAGCTAGCAAACTTGAAAGTATTCTTGATTTTATGAAACTAGAACTTTTGGAATTTATGAAGAACACTTAGAACTTGAAGATAGAACTTGAGAGAGATCAATTAGATGAAGAAAATTGAAGAATGAAAGTGTTTGTAGGTGTTTTTGGTCGTTGGTGTATGGATTAGATATAAAGGATATGTAATTTTGTTTTCATGTAAATAAGTCATGAATGATTACTCATATTTTTGTAATTTTATGAGATATTTCATGCTAGTTGCCAAATGATGGTTCCCACATGTGTTAGGTGACTCACATGGGCTGCTAAGAGCTGATCATTGGAGTGTATATACCAATAGTACATACATCTAAAAGCTGTGTATTGTACGAGTACGAATACGGGTGCATACGAGTAGAATTGTTGATGAAACTGAACGAGGATGTAATTGTAAGCATTTTTGTTAAGTAGAAGTATTTTGATAAGTGTATTGAAGTCTTTCAAAAGTGTATAAATACATATTAAAACACTACATGTATATACATTTTAACTGAGTCGTTAAGTCATCGTTAGTCATTACATGTAAGTGTTGTTTTGAAACCTTTAGGTTAACGATCTTGTTAAATGTTGTTAACCCAATGTTTATAATATCAAATGAGATTTTAAATTATTATATTATCATGATATTATCATGTATGAATATCTCTTAATATGATATATATACATTAAATGTCTTTACAACGATAATCGTTACATATATGTCTCGTTTAAAAATCATTAAGTTAGTAGTCTTGTTTTTACATATGTAGTTCATTGTTAATATACTTTATGATATGTTTTCTTATCATAGTATCATGTTAACTATATATATATATCCATATATATGTCATCATATAGTTTTTACAAGTTTTAACGTTCGTGAATCACCGATCAACTTGGGTGGTCAATTGTCTATATGAAACATATTTCAATTAATCAAGTCTTAACAAGTTTGATTGCTTAACATGTTGGAAACATTTAATCATGTAAATATCAATCTCAATTAATATATATAAACATGGAAAAGTTCGGGTCACTACATACAAGGCTCGTCTGTTTATTCAAAGATTGACTTACGTTCCGGGTATCATCAAATGTGGGTGAAAGAAGATGATATTCCAAAGACTGCTTTCAGAACACGTTACGGTCATTACGAGTTTATGGTCATGCCGTTTGGTTTAACTAATGCACCAGCTGTGTTCATGGACCTTATGAACTGAGTGTGTGGACCATACCTTGATAAGTTTGTCATTGTTTTCATTGATGACATACTTATTTATTCAAAGAATGACCAAGAACACGGTGAATATTTGAGAAAGGTGCTAGAAGTATTGAGGAAGGAAGAATTGTACGCTAAGTTTTCAAAGTGTGCATTTTGGTTGGAAGAAGTTCAATTCCTCGGTCACATAGTGAACAAAGAAGGTATTAAGGTGGATCCGGCAAAGATAGAAACTGTTGAAAAGTGGGAAACCCCGAAAACTCCGAAACACATACGCCAGTTTTTAGGACTAGCTGGTTACTACAGAAGGTTCATCCAAGACTTTTCCAGAATAGCAAAACCCTTGACTGCATTAACGCATAAAGGGAAGAAATTTGAATGGAAGGATGAACAAGAGAAAGCGTTTCAGTTATTGAAGAAAAATCTAACTACGTCACCTATATTATCATTGCCTGAAGGGAATGATGATTTTGTGATTTATTGTGACGCATCAAAGCAAGGTCTCGGTTGTATATTAATGCAACGAACGAAGGTGATTGCTTATTCGTCTAGACAATTGAAGATTCACGAACAAAATTATACGACGCATGATTTGGAATTAGGCGCGGTTGTTTTTGCATTAAAGACTTGGAGGCACTACTTATATGGGGTCAAAAGTATTATATATACCGAACATAAAAGTCTTCAACACATATTTAATCAGAAACAACTGAATATGAGGCAGCGTAGGTGGATTGAATGTGGTAGGCGAATGTGGTAGCCGATGCCTTGAGCAGGAAGGACAGAGAACCCATTCGAGTAAAATCTATGAATATAATAATTCATAATAACATTACTACTCAAATAAAGGAGGCGCAACAAGGAGTTTTAAAAGAAGGAAATTTAAAGGATGAAATACCCAAAGGATCGGAGCAGCATCTTAATATTCGGGAAGACGGAACCCGGTATAGGGCTGAAAGGATTTGGGTACCAAAATTTAGAGGTATGAGAGAAATGGTACTTAGAGAAGCTCATAAAACCAGATACTCAATACATCCTGGAACGGGGAAGATGTACAAGGATCTCAAGAAACATTTTTGGTGGCCGGGTATAAAAGCCGATGTTGCTAAATAAGTAGGAGAATGTTTGACGTGTTCTAAGGTCAAAGCTGAGCATCAGAAACCATCAGGTCTACTTCAACAACCCGAAATCCTGGAATGGAAATGGGAAAACATTACCATGGATTTCATCACTAAATTGCCAAGGACTGCAAGTGGTTTTGATACTATTTGGGTAATAGTTGATCGTCTCACCAAATCAGCACACTTCCTGCCAATAAGAGAAGATGACAAGATGGAGAAGTTAGCACGACTGTATTTGAAGGAAGTTGTCTCCAGACATGGAATACCAATGTCTATTATCTCTGATAGGGATGGCAGATTTATTTCAAGATTCTGGCAGACATTACAGCAAGCATTAGGAACTCGTCTAGACATGAGTACTGCCTATCATCCACAAACTGATGGGCAGAGCGAAAGGACGATACAAACGCTTGAAGACATGCTACGAGCATGTGTTATTGATTTCGAAAACAGTTGGGATCGACATCTTCCGTTTGCAGAATTTTCCTACAACAACAGCTACCATTCAAGCATTGAGATGGCGCCGTTTGAAGCACTTTATGGTAGAAAGTGCAGGTCTCCGATTTGTTGGAGTGAAGTGGGGGATAGACAGATTATGAGTCCGGAGATTATACAAGAAACTACCGAGAAGATCATCCAAATTCATCAACGGTTGAAAACCGCCCAAAGTCGACAAAAGAGCTACGCTGACATTAAAAGAAAAAGATATAGAATTTGAAATTGGAAAGATGGTCATGCTTAAAGTTGCACCTTGGAAAGGCGTTGTTCGATTTGGTAAATGAGGGAAATTAAATCCAAGGTATATTGGACCATTCAAGATTATTGATCGTGTCGGACCAGTAGCTTACCGACTTGAGTTACCTCAACAACTCGCGGCTGTACATAACACTTTCCACGTCTCGAATTTGAAGAAATGTTTTGCTAAAGAAGTTCTCACTATTCCGTTAGATGAAATCCAAATCAACGAAAAACTCCAATTCATCGAAGAACCCGTCGAAATAATGGATCGTGAGGTTAAAAGACTTAAGCAAAACAAGATACCAATTGTTAAGGTTCGATGGAATGCTCGTAGAGGACCCGAGTTCACCTGGGAGCGTGAAGATCAGATGAAGAAGAAATACCCGCATCTATTTCCAGAAGATTCGTCAACACCTTCAACAGCTTAAAATTTCGGGACGAAATTTATTTAACGGGTAGGTACTGTAGTGACCCGAACTTTTCCATGTTTATATATATATTAAATGAAATTGATATTTACATGATTAAATGTTTCCAACATGTTAAGCAATCAAACTTGTTAAGACTTGATTAATTGAAATATGTTTCATATAGATAATTGACCACCCAAGTTGACCGGCGATTCACGAACGTTAAAACTTGTAAAAACGACATGACGATATATATATGGATATACGTATGGTTAACATGAGATTATTATAAGTAAGTATCTCCATAAGTATATTAACAATGAGTTATATACATATAAACAAGACTACTAACTTAAGGATTTCGAAACGAGACATATATGTAACGATTATCGTTGTAATGACATTTAAATGTATATATATCATATTAAGATATATTAATATATCATAATATCATGATAATATAATAATTTAACATCTCATTAGATATAATAAATAATGGGTTAACAACATTAATTGAGATCGTTAACTTAAAGGTTTCAAAACAACACTTACATGTAACGACTAACGATGACTTAACGACTCAGTTAAAATGTATATATATGTAGTGTATTTAGATGTATTAAAATACTTTTGGAAGACTTCAAGACATATATCAAAACACTCATACTTAACGAAAATGGTTACAGTTACTTTCCCATTCTTTTCTTTCATCAAGAATTCTAGTCGTATTCTTACCCGTATTATACACAGCTTCAAAACGTACTTACTATGGGTTTATACCAATAGGAACTAGCATGGGATTCCACTCTTGATTATGTCATGTATGACTAATCAATTTTAACTTCTACCATGAGCTAGTCAACTAACTAGAACTCCTTTTAAACCCACTCACCACTCACCAATTACCACTCATCATTCACTCCATTTCACTTCCAATTCTCTTTCTAATTCTCTCTCAACACACACACTATTATGAACGTATTTTTCCAGTAGTTAATCATCATCTTCATCAAAAATCACTTCAAGAACCAAGCTATAATCATCATAGGAAGAACACTTCAAGAACACTTCAAAAATCCCTTCAAGTTTACTAATTTACTTCCAAGCTTTCTAATCCATTCCAAGTAATCATCTAAGATCAAGAAACCTTTGTTATATACAGTAGGTTATCTTTCTTATTCAAGGAAATATTCATATTCAAACTTTGATTCAATTTCTATAACTATGAACTATCTTAATTCGAGTAAAAATCTTACTTGAACTTGTTTTTGTGTCATGATCCTACTTCAAGAACTTTCAAGCCATCCAAGATCCTTTGAAGCTAGATCATTTCTTGTCACTTCCAGTAGGTTTACCTACTAAACTTGAGGTAGTAATGATGTTCATAACATCATTCGATTCATATATATAAAACTATCTTATTCGAAGGTTTAAACTCGTAATCACTAGAACATAGTTTAGTTAATTCTAAACTTGTTCGCAAACAAAAGTTAATCCTTCTAACTTGACTTTTAAAATTAACTAAACACATTTTCTATATCTATATGATATGCTAACTTAATGATTTAAAACCTGGAAACACGAAAAACACCGTAAAACCGGATTTACGCCGTCGTAGTAACACCGCGGGCTGTTTTGGGTTAGTTAATTAAAAACTATGATAAACTTTGATTTAAAAGTTGTTATTCTGAGAAAATGATTTTTATTATGAACATGAAACTATATCCAAAAATTATGGTTAAACTCAAAGTGGAAGTATGTTTTCTAAAATGGTCATCTAGACGTCGTTCTTTCGACTGAAATGACTACCTTTACAAAAACGACTTGTAACTTATTTTTCCGACTATAAACCTATACTTTTTATGTTTAGATTCATAAAATAGAGTTCAATATGAAACCATAGCAATTTGATTCACTCAAAACGGATTTAAAATGAAGAAGTTATGGGTAAAACAAGATTGGATAATTTTTCTCATTTTAGCTACGTGAAAATTGGTAACAAATCTATTCCAACCATAACTTAATCAACTTGTATTGTATATTATGTAATCTTGAGATACCATAGACACGTATACAATGTTTCGACCTATCATGTCGACACATCTATATATATTTCGGAACAACCATAGACACTCTATATGTGAATGTTGGAGTTAGCTATACAGGGTTGAGGTTGATTCCAAAATGTATATAGTTTGAGTTGTGATCAATACTGAGATACGTATACACTGGGTCGTGGATTGATTCAAGATAATATTTATCGATTTATTTCTGTACATCTAACTGTGGACAACTAGTTGTAGGTTACTAACGAGGACAGCTGACTTAATAAACTTAAAACATCAAAATATATTAAAAGTGTTGTAAATATATTTTGAACATACTTTAATATACATGTATATATTGTTATAGGTTCGTGAATCAACAGTGGCCAAGTCTTACTTCTCGACGAAGTAAAAATCTGTGAAAGTGAGTTATAGTCCCACTTTTAAAATCTAATATTTTTGGGATGAGAATACATGCAGGTTTTATAAATGATTTACAAAATAGACACGAGTACGTGAAACTACATTCTATGGTTGAATTATCGAAATCGAATATGCCCCTTTTTATTAAGTCTGGTAATCTAAGAATTAGGGAACAGACACCCTAATTGACGCGAATCCTAAAGATAGATCTATTGGGCCTAACAAACCCCATCCAAAGTACCGGATGCTTTAGTACTTCAAAATTTATATCATATCCGAAGGGTGTCCCGGAATGATGGGGATATTCTTATATATATGCATCTTTTTAATGTCGGTTACCAGGTGTTCACCATATGAATGATTTTTATCTCTATGTATGGGATGTGTATTGAAATATGAAATCTTGTGGTCTATTGTTACGATTTGATATATATAGGTTAAACCTATAACTCACCAACATTTTTGTTGACGTTTAAAGCATGTTTATTCTCAGGTGAATATTAAGAGCTTCCGCTGTTGCATACTAAAATAAGGACAAGATTTGGAGTCCATGTTTGTATGATATTGTGTAAAAACTGCATTCAAGAAACTGATTTCGATGTAACATATTTGTATTGTAAACCATTATGTAATGGTCGTGTGAAAACAGGATATTTTAGATTATCATTATTTGATAATCTACGTAAAGCTTTTTAAACCTATATTTATGAAATAAAGGTTATGGTTTGTTTTAAAAATGAATGCAGTCTTTGAAAAACGTCTCATATAGAGGTCAAAACCTCGCAACGAAATTAATTAATATGGAACGTTTTTAATCAATAAGAACGGGATATTTCAGGATGATCACCTTACAAGAATGGAAGTGAGCTAGCAAACTTGAAAGTATTCTTGATTTTATGTAACTAGAACTTGTAGAATTTATGAAGAACACTTAGAACTTGAAGATAGAACTTGAGAGAGATCAATTAGATGAAGAAAATTGAAGAATGAAAGTGTTTGTAGGTGTTTTTGGTCGTTGGTGTATGGATTAGATATAAAGGATATGTAATTTTGTTTTCATGTAAATAAGTCATGAATGATTACTCATATTTTTGTAATTTCATGAGATATTTCATGCTAGTTTCCAAATGATGGTTCCCACATGTGTTAGGTAACTCACATGGGCTACTAAGAGCTGATCATTGGAGTGTATATACCAATAGTACATACATCTAAAAGCTGTGTATTGTACGAGTATGAATACGGGTGCATACGAGTAGAATTGTTGATGAAACTGAACGAGGATGTAATTGTAAGCATTTTTGTTAAGTAGAAGTATTTTGATAAGTGTATTGAAGTCTTTCAAAAGTGTATAAATACATATTAAAACACTACATGTATATACATTTTAACCGAGTCGTTAAGTCATCGTTAGTCGTTACATGTAAGTGTTGTTTTGAAACCTTTAGGTTAACGATCTTGTTAAATGTTGTTAACCCAATGTTTATAATATCAAATGAGATTTTAAATTATTATATTATCTTGATATTATCATGTATGAATATCTATTAATATGATATATATACATTAAATATCTTTACAACGATAATCGTTACATATATGTCTCGTTTAAAAATCATTAAGTTAGTAGTCTTGTTTTTACATATGTAGTTCATTGTTAATATACTTAATGATATTTTTACTTATCATAGTATCATGTTAACTATATATATATCCATATATATGTCATCATATAGTTTTTACAAGTTTTAACGTTCGTGAATCACCGGTCAACTTGGGTGGTCAATTGTCTATATGAAACATATTTCAATTAATCAAGTCTTAACAAGTTTGATTGCTTAACATGTTGGAAACATTTAATCATGTAAATATCAATCTCAATTAATATATATAAACATGGAAAAGTTCGGGTCACTACAGTACCTACCCGTTAAATAAATTTCGTCCCGAAATTTTAAGCTGTTGAAGGTGTTGACGAATCTTCTGGAAATAGATGCGGGTATTTCTTCTTCATCTGATCTTCACGCTCCCAGGTGAACTCGGGTCCTCTACGAGCATTCCATCGAACCTTAACAATTGGTATCTTGTTTTGCTTAAGTCTTTTAACCTCACGATCCATTATTTTGACGGGTTCTTCAATGAATTGAAGTTTTTCGTTGATTTGGATTTCATCTAACGGAATAGTGAGATCTTCTTTAGCAAAACATTTCTTCAAATTCGAGACGTGGAAAGTGTTATGTACAGCCGCGAGTTGTTGAGGTAACTCAAGTCAGTAAGCTACTGGTCCGACACGATCAATAATCTTGAATGGTCCAATATACCTTGGATTTAATTTCCCTCGTTTACCAAATCGAACAACGCCTTTCCAAGGTGCAACTTTAAGCATGACCATCTCTTCAATTTCAAATTCTATATCTTTTCTTTTAATGTCAGCGTAGCTCTTTTGTCGACTTTGGGCGGTTTTCAACTGTTGTTGAATTTGGATGATCTTCTCGGTAGTTTCTTGTATAATCTCCGGACCTGTAATCTGTCTATCCCCCACTTCACTCCAACAAATCAGAGACCTGCACTTTCTACCATAAAGTGCTTCAAACGGCGCCATCTCAATGCTTGAATGGTAGCTGTTGTTGTAGGAAAATTCTGCTAACGGTAGATGTCGATCCCAACTGTTTATGAAATCAATAACACATGCTCGTAGCATGTCTTCAAGCGTTTGTATCGTCCTTTCGCTCTGCCCATCAGTTTGTGGATGATAGGCAGTACTCATATCTAGACGAGTTCCTAATGCTTGCTGTAATGTCTGCCAGAATCTTGAAATAAATCTGCCATCCCTATCAGAGATAATAGAGATTGGTATTCCATGTCTGGAGACGACTTCCTTCAAATACAGTCGTGCTAACTTCTCCATCTTGTCATCTTCTCTTATTGGCAGGAAGTGTGCTGATTTGGTGAGCCGATCAACTATTACCCAAATAGTATCAAAACCACTTGCAGTCCTTGGCAATTTAGTGATGAAATCCATGGTAATGTTTTCCCATTTCCATTCCGGGATTTCGGGTTGTTGAAGTAGACCTGATGGTTTCTGATGCTCAGCTTTGACCTTAGAACACGTCAAACATTCTCCTACATATTTAGCAACATCGGCTTTCATACCCGGCCACCAAAAATGTTTCTTGAGATCCTTGTACATCTTCCCCGTTCCAGGATGTATTGAGTATCTGGTTTTATGAGCTTCTCTAAGTACCATTTCTCTCATATCTCCAAATTTTGGTACCCAAATCCTTTCAGCCCTATACCGGGTTCCGTCTTCCCGAATATTAAGATGCTTCTCCGATCCTTTGGGTATTTCATCCATTAAATTTCCCTCTTTTAAAACTCCTTGTTGCGCCTCCTTTATTTGAGTAGTAAGGTTATTATGAATCATTATATTCATAGATTTTATTCGAATGGGTTCTCTGTCCTTCCTGCTCAAGGCATCGGCTACCACATTTGCCTTCCCCGGGTGTTAACGAATCTCAAAGTCGTAATCATTCAACAATTCAATCCACCTACGCTGCCTCATATTCAGTTGTTTCTGATTAAATATGTGTTGAAGACTTTTGTGGTCGGTATATATAATACTTTTGACCCCATATAAGTAGTGCCTCCAAGTCTTTAATGCAAAAACAACCGCGCCTAATTCCAAATCATGCGTCGTATAATTTTGTTCGTGAATCTTCAATTGTCTAGATGCATAAGCAATCACCTTCGTTCGTTGCATTAATACACAACCGAGACCTTTCTTTGATGCGTCATAATAAATCACAAAATCATCATTCCCTTCAGGCACTGACAATATAGGTGCCGTAGTTAGCTTTTTCTTCAATAACTGAAACACTTTCTCTTGTTCATCATTCCATTCAAATTTCTTCCCTTTATGCGTTAATGCAGTCAAGGGTTTTGCTATTCTGGAAAAGTCTTGGATGAACCTTCTGTAGTAACCAGCTAGTCCTAAAAACTGGCGTATGTGTTTCGGAGTTTTTGGGGTTTCCCACTTTTCAACAGTTTCTATCTTTGCCGGATCCACCTTAATACCTTCTTTGTTCACTATGTGACTGAGAAATTGAACTTTTTCCAACCAAAATGCACACTTTAAAAACTTAGCGTACAATTCTTCCTTCCTCAATACTTCTAACTCCTTTCTCAAATGTTCACCGCGTTCTTGGTCATTCTTTGAGTAAATAAGTATGTCATCAATGAAAACAATGACAAACTTGTCAAGGTATGGTCCACACACTCGGTTCATAAGGTCCATGAACACAGCTGGTGCATTAGTTAAACCAAACGGCATGACCATAAACTCGTAATGACCGTAACGTGTTCTGAAAGCAGTCTTTGGAATATCATCTTCTTTCACCCGCATTTGATGATACCCGGAACGTAAGTCAATCTTTGAATATACAGACGAGCCTTGTAGTTGATCAAATAAGTCGTCGATTCTCGGTAGTGGGTAGCGGTTCTTGATGGTAAGTTTGTTCAACTCTCGGTAGTCGATACACAACCTGAATGTACCATCTTTCTTCTTGACAAACAAAACAGGAGCTCCCCACGGTGATGTGCTTGGTCGAATGAAACCACGCTCTAAAAGTTATTGTAATTGGCTTTGCAGTTCTTTCATCTCGCTGGGTGCGAGTCTGTAAGGAGCATGAGCTATTGGTGCAGCTCCTGGTACAAGATCTATTTGAAATTCAACGGATCGATGTGGGGGTATTCCCGGCAATTCTTTCAAAAATACATCGGGAAATTCTTTTGCAATGGGAACATCACTGATGCTCCTTTCTTCAGTTTGTACTTTCTCGACGTGTGCTAGAACAGCATAGCAACCTTTTCTTAGTAGTTTTTGTGCCTTCAAAGTACTAATAAGATGTAGCTTCGTGTTGCCCTTTTCTCCGTACACCATTAAGGGTTTTCCTTTTTCTCGTATAATGCGAATTGCATTTTTGTAACAAACGATCTCTGCTTTCACTTCTTTCCACCAGTCCATACCGATTATCACATCAAAACTCCCTAACTCTACTGGTATCAAATCAATCTTAAATGTTTCGCTAACCAGTTTAATTTCTCGATTCTAACATATATTATCTGCTGAAATTAATTTACCATTTGCTAATTCGAGTAAAAATTTACTATCCAAAGGCGTCAATGGACAACTTAATTTAGCACAAAAATCTCTACTCATATAGCTTCTATCCGCACCCGAATCAAATAAAATGTAAGCAGATTTATTGTCAATAAGAAACGTACCCGTAATAAGCTCCGGGTCTTCCTGTGCCTCTGCCGCATTAATATTGAAAACTCTTCCGCAGCCTTGTCCATTCGTGTTCTCCTGGTTCGGGCAATTTCTAATAATGTGGCCCGGTTTTCCACATTTATAACAAACTACATTGGCATAACTTGCTCCGACACTACTTGCTCCGCCATTACTCATTCCGACACCATTTGTTCCTTTCGTTCTATTAACCCCTGGTCCGTAGACCTCACACTTCACCGTGCTATGACCATTTCTTTTACACTTGTTGCAAAATTTGGTGCAGAACCCCGAGTGATACTTTTCACACCTTTGGCATAGCTGCTTCTAATTGTTGTTGTTGTTGTGGTTGTTATTGTTGTTGGGATGATTGTTATAGTTGCTGTTGTTGTTGTTGTTGTTGTTGTTGTTGGGCCGTTTGTTGTAGTTGCGATTGATGTTTCGATTGTTGGGATAATTGTTGCGATTATTGTTGTAATTGCTGTTGTTGTTGTATTGGTGATTCTTATCACCGTTTTCCTCCCACTTTCTTTTGACTTGCTTCACATTGGCCTCTTCAGCAGTCTGTTCTTTCATTCTTTCTTCAATCTGGTTCACTAGTTTGTGAGCCATTCTACATGCCTGTTGTATGGAGGCGGGCTCGTGTGAACTTATATCTTCTTGGATTCTTTCCGGTAATCCTTTCACAAACGCGTCGATCTTCTCTTCCTTATCTTCGAATGCTCCCGGACACAATAGGCACAATTCTGTGAATCGTCTTTCGTACGTGGTAATATCAAATCCTTGGGTTCGTAACCCTCCAAGTTCTGTCTTGAGCTTATTGACCTCGGTTCTGGGACGGTACTTCTCGTTCATCAAGTGCTTGAGTGCTGACCACGGTAGTGCGTACGCATCGTCTTGTCCCACTTGCTCTAGATAGGTATTCCACCATGTTAATGCAGAACATGTGAAGGTATGCGTAGCGTACTTCACTTTGTCCTCTTCATTACACTTACTTATAGCAAACACCGATTCGACCTTCTCGGTCCACCGTTTCAATCCGATCGGTCCTTCAGTTCCATCAAATTCCAAAGGTTTGCAGGCAGTGAATTCTTTGTAGGTGCATCCTACACGATTTCCTGTACTGCTAGATCCAAGGTTATTGTTGGTATGTAGCGCAGCCTGTACTGCGGCTATGTGTGAAGCTAGAAAAGTACGGAATTCCTCTTCATTCATATTCACGGTGTGTCGAGTAGTCGGTGCCATTTCCTTCAAAATAGTCAAATGGAACAAGTTAATCATACGAATATTAAGAGTAGTTAATAGTATTTCGTAGCATAATATGAACTCATTTATAAAAGCTTTTTCTTCATATTAGCGTTTTATAAGTTTAAATTCGGGTAGTACCTACCCGTTAAGTTCATACTTAGTAGCTAATATACAATTCAACTACTACAATTCTATATGAAAAACTGATTATAATAATATTTCGCGTTCAAACTTTTACACAATATTTTACAAACTTACAATACCGCTTATTTTACATAAAGCATGAAATATAGCACACAATAAATTTGATACAAGATGGTTGTGAAGATAATTCTAGCTAGTACACAAGTCGTTCAGCAAAGGCAATAAAGACACGTAATTCATACGTCCAGAAACAAGTCATGCATTCTGGTTTTACTAGGATTACTTCCCATCCTTGGTCTTGTGGAACATAACCGTTATGGCCGTTGATAAGACAGCGTGTTGTAACGTCGTCAAAGGGACGAGGGTTACGTAATGTCCAATAGTCCCGTAACAATCTAAAAACCTCATTTCTTACCCCAATTACCGACTCCGTCACTTGTGGGAACGTTTTGTTTAATAGTTGTAGGCCAATGTTCTTGTTCTCACTTTGGTGAGAAGCGAACATTACTAATCCGTAAGCATAACATGCTTCTTTATGTTGCATGTTAGCCGCTTTTTCTAAATCACGAAGTCCAATATTCGGATATATTAAGTCAAAATAATTTCTTAACCCATTGCGTAAAATAGCATTTGGGTTCCCCGCAATATATGCATCAAAGTAAACACATCGTAACTTATGGATTTTCCAATGTGATATCCCCCATCTTTCGAACGAAAGCCTTTTATAAACCAAGGCATTCTTGGAACGTTCTTCGAATGTCTTACAAACTGATCTCGCCTTAAATAGTTGTGCCGAAGAATTCTGACCGACTCTAGACAAGATTTCATCAATCATGTCTCCGGGTAGGTCTCTTAAAATATTGGGTTGTCTATCCATTTTGTGTTTTTATACTGTAAAATAGACAAGAGTTAGATTCATAAAAAAAAATACATATTAATACAAGCAATTTTTACATATATCATAAAGCATAAGCACACTATATTACATATATTACACCACACGAATACAACTATCTTATTCCGACTCGCTTGTTTCTTCTTCTTCGGTTTTGGTTCGTTTTGCCAAGTTTCTAGGGATATATGATGTTCCCCTAATACGAGCCGTCGTTTTCCACATTGGTTTAGAAAAACCTGGTGGTTTAGAGGTTCCCGGGTCATTGTTACAACTTAAGGACTTCGGGGGTAGACGATACATATAAAGTTCATCGGGGTTGGAATTAGATTTCTCTATTTTTATGCCCTTTTCCTTATTATTTTCTTTTGCCTTTTTAAATTCAGTTGGGGTAATTTCTATAACATCATCGGAATTCCCGTCGGAATCTGATTCATCGGAGAATTGGTAATCCTCCCAATATTTTGCTTCCTTGGCGGAAACACCATTGACCATAATTAACCTTGGTCGGTTGGTTGAGGATTTTCTTTTACTTAACCGTTTTATTATTTCCCCCCACCGGTTCTATTTCTTCATCCGGTTCCGATTCTTCTTCCGGTTCCGATTCTTCTTCCGGTTCCGACTCTTCTTCCGGTTCCTCTTCGGGAACTTGTGAATCAGTCCACGAATCATTCCAATTTACATTTGACTCTTCATTATTATTAGGTGAGTCAATGGGACTTGTTCTAGAGGTAGACATCTATCACATAATATCAAACGCGTTAAGAGATTAATATATCACATAATATTCACATTTTAAAAATATATAGTTTCCAACAAAATTTGTTAAGCAATCATTTTTCAAGTAAACACGGTCGAAGTCCAGACTCACTAATGCATCCTAACAAACTCGATAAGACACACTAATGCAAAATTCTGGTTCTCTAAGACCAACGCTCGGATACCAACTGAAATGTCCCGTTCTTATTGATTAAAAATGTTCCATATTAATTGATTTCGTTGCGAGGTTTTGACCTCTATATGAGACATTTTTCAAAGACTGCATTCATTTTAAAACAAACCATAACCTTTATTTCATCAATAAAGGTTTAAAAAGCTTTACTTAGATTATCAAATAATGATAATCTAAAATATCCTGTTTACACACGACCATTACATAATGGTTTACAATACAAATATGTTACAACAAAATAAGTTTCTTGAATGTAGTTTTTACACAATATCATACAAGCATGGACTCCAAATCTCGTCCTTATTTAAGTATGCGACAGCGGAAGCTCTTAATAATCACCTGAGAATAAACATGCTTAAAACGTCAACAAAAATGTTGGTGAGTTATAGGTTTAACCTATATATATCAAATCATAGTAATAGACCACAAGATTTCATATTTCAATACACATCCCATACATAGAGATAAAAATCATTCATATGGTGAACACCTGGTAACCGACATTAACAAGATGCATATATAAGAATATCCCCATCATTCCGGGACACCCTTCGGATATGATATAAATTTCGAAGTACTAAAGCATCCGGTACTTTGGATGGGGTTTGTTAGGCCCAATAGATCTATCTTTAGGATTCGCGTCAATTAGGGTGTCTGTTCCCTAATTCTTAGATTACCAGACTTAATAAAAAGGGGCATATTCGATTTCGATAATTCAACCATAGAATGTAGTTTCACGTACTTGTGTCTATTTTGTAAATCATTTATAAAACCTGCATGTATTCTCATCCCAAAAATATTAGATTTTAAAAGTGGGACTATAACTCACTTTCACAGATTTTTACTTCGTCGGGAAGTAAGACTTGGCCACTGTTGATTCACGAACCTATAACAATATATACATATATATCAAAGTATGTTCAAAATATATTTACAACACTTTTAATATATTTTGATGTTTTAAGTTTATTAAGTCAGCTGTCCTCGTTAGTAAACTACAACTAGTTGTCCACAGTTAGATGTACAGAAATAAATCGATAAATATTATCTTGAATCAATTCACGACCCAGTGTATACGTATCTCAGTATTGATCACAACTCAAACTATATATATTTTGGAATCAACCTCAACCCTGTATAGCTAACTCCAACATTCACATATAGAGTGTCTATGGTTGTTCCGAAATATATATAGATGTGTCGACATGATAGGTCGAAACATTGTATACGTGTCTATGGTATCTCAAGATTACATAATATACAATACAAGTTGATTAAGTTATGGTTGAAATAGATTTGTTACCAATTTTCACGTAGCTAAAATGAGAAAAATTATCCAATCTTGTTTTACCCATAACTTCTTCATTTTAAATCCGTTTTGAGTGAATCAAATTGCTATGGTTTCATATTGAACTCTATTTTATGAATCTAAACAGAAAAAGTATATGTTTATAGTCGGAAAAATAAGTTACAAGTCGTTTTTGTAAAGGTAGTCATTTTAGTCGAAAGAACGACGTCTAGATGACCATTTTAGAAAACATACTTCCACTTTGAGTTTAACCATAATTTTTGGATATAGTTTCATGTTCATAATAAAAATAATTTTCTCAGAATAACAACTTTTAAATCAAAGTTTATCATAGTTTTTAATTAACTAACCCAAAACAGCCCGCGGTGTTACTACGACGGCGTAAATCCGGTTTTACGGGGTTTTTCGTGTTTCCAGGTTTTAAATCATTAAGTTAGCATATCATATAGATATAGAACATGTGTTTAGTTGATTTTAAAAGTCAAGTTAGAAGGATTAACTTTTGTTTGCGAACAAGTTTAGAATTAACTAAACTATGTTCTAGTGATTACAAGTTTAAACCTTCGAATAAGATAGCTTTATATGTATGAATCGAATGATGTTATGAAAATCATTACTACCTTAAGTTCCTTGGATAAACCTACTGGAAAAGAGAAAAATGGATCTAGCTTCAATGGATCCTTGGATGGCTCGAAGTTCTTGAAGCAGAATCATGACACGAAAACAAGTTCAAGTAAGATCGTCACTTGAAATAAGATTGTTATAGTTATAGAAATTGAACCAAAGTTTGAATATGATTATTACCTTGTATTAGAATGATAACCTACTGTAAGAAACAAAGATTTCTTGAGGTTGGATGATCACCTTACAAGATTGGAAGTGAGCTAGCAAACTTGAAAGTATTCTTGATTTTATGAAACTAGAACTTTTGGAATTTATGAAGAACACTTAGAACTTGAAGATAGAAATTGAGAGAGATCAATTAGATGAAGAAAATTGAAGAATGAAAGTGTTTGTAGGTGTTTTTGGTCGTTGGTGTATGGATTAGATATAAAGGATATGTAATTTTGTTTTCATGTAAATAAGTCATGAATGATTACTCATATTTTTGTAAGTTTATGAGATATTTCATGCTAGTTGCCAAATGATGGTTCCCACATGTGTTAGGTGACTCACATGGGCTGCTAAGAGCTGATCATTGGAGTGTATATACCAATAGTACATACATCTAAAAGCTGTGTATTGTACGAGTACGAATACGGGTGCATACGAGTAGAATTGTTGATGAAACTGAACGAGGATGTAATTGTAAGCATTTTTGTTAAGTAGAAGTATTTTGATAAGTGTATTGAAGTCTTTGAAAAGTGTATAAATACATATTAAAACACTACATGTATATACATTTTAACTGAGTCGTTAAGTCATCGTTAGTCGTTACATGTAAGTGTTGTTTTGAAACCTTTAGGTTAACGATCTTGTTGAATGTTGTTAACCCAATGTTTATAATATCAAATGAGATTTTAAATTATTATATTATCATGATATTATCATGTATGAATATCTCTTAATATGATATATATACATTAAATGTCTTTACAACGATAATCGTTACATATATGTCTCGTTTAAAAATCATTAAGTTAGTAGTCTTGTTTTTACATATGTAGTTCATTGTTAATATACTTAATGATATGTTTACTTATCATAGTATCATGTTAACTATATATATATCCATATATATGTCATCATATATTTTTTAAAAGTTTTAACGTTCGTGAATCACCGGTCAACTTGGGTGGTCAATTGTCTATATGAAACATATTTCAATTAATCAAGTCTTAACAAGTTTGATTGCTTAACATGTTAGAAACATTTAATCATGTAAATATCAATCTCAATTAATATATATAAACATGGAAAAGTTCGGGTCACTACATCTATACTCGAACTTGATCGAGAAAATGTTTTGAAAAATAAAAAACCGATTTGTTTTCAAAGAACTAATTTTCAGTACGTTCATTACTGTTGAACGTGAAATCCTTGGAATTCACCGGAATTCACTATGTCACCTGAACCAAATCGGGTGTCAACCGTACGAACGGTGGTTGCATAGCATGGTCGGAGACAGGACCTTGTGCCAGACCAAAAAATTCTAGGGTGATCTTTACTATTTCTCCTACAAAGGATAGTAATTGCATCCGACACAATATTGACCATGATTTTATGCAATGTCTTAAAAGACATCGCCTTAACAGTTTCTTGTTCATCACTCTCCTTTGCAATCGGACGATAGTTTGCCGTAAGGTAATATACGGAGCAAGTAAACTGGAAGTGTGCTTTCCAAACACAGGGATAGCAAGTGGGTACACAAAACCGAAAGTTTTTTTGCTTAAAGTCAAAAGAGAATACGAAACCCACAACCTACAAAAATATTGATGAAAACTTACACCGGTGATGGGTTAATCCGGAAAACGTGTCTAGTATAAAAACTAGCATGCATTTTCAAAACACAAAACATTTTCATCAGGTTCCTACTTTCCCTAAGGATCCAAATTTTTCTAAGTCACGTAAGACTTTAACTACGACCCTTAAGTTTCATTAACTTGGAACTTGCTCGTTGTTTATGAATTGAATTGACGGAAAACGCTTCTAGATTAATATCTAGAAGTAGTATGAAACTTGTACCGTGACTTAAAAAAATAAATATCACTGTATATAGTGTGAAGTGTGAAGTGTGAAAAATAAAGGAGTAAATAGTGTGTAGTGTGATTTTATTATTTCGGAGTATATTTAGTACAGAATTGCTTGAGGGCAAGCAATGTTCAAGTGTGGGGATTTGATATTGCTCAAAATGAACATATTATTAATCGCAATATCAGTCCTTAATGTTATGATTTTATGTGTATTTGAGTAGTTTTCGGGTTGTAATTGGTGAAAATGTCTAAAGCTTCGAATTAAATGTTATTATGGATTACAACGAAGTAATGCTCAAAATAAAGACAAAACGAAGATTTCCTATGAGCAACAAAAGACTACAACACCGCGCCTCAAGACTACATGTGAAAACTATCGAAATCATGAAATCTGCGCGCCTGCACGAGAAAAATCATAACTAAATCATATTGACTTGAAAAAAGGTGAATCCAAAGACCAGACGATCGTAAGTCATACGACTACAACTTTGATTTGAATGTCTAGCTATGAATCGTGACCATATCAGCCACCTATGACTAAGTTTGCACGAAAAAACTAAAACAATATTATTATTCTTTTAGTTGGGAAGTTAGGCCATAGTGGGTCAAGATCATCTTACCAAATGGAGCCTCAAAGAGCATATTATTCCCAATTGAAGCTGACTCGATATAAAGAGGAATTAAAATATCAACACAAGTTAGGTTTAATTGGATTATGACTCAACTTGCAGTATGATTAAATAATGATATCAAGTTTGGTCACTTGGTCCCTAGCTCTGAATTTACTTCATAGATATCCATCTCCAGTACTAGTTTTGGGAGAGTACGTAGAGTTTAAAACAAAAAATAATAATAATAAAATAATAAAATAAAATAAAATAAAAACATGAAAAAAAGAAAATTAAAAAAATTAAAAAAAAAGAAAAAAAAGAAAAAAAATTAAAAATAAAAAAAAATAATAAAAAAAGAAATTTATAATTTTTAAAAAAATGAAAATAAAAAAATAGAAAATTAAATAAAAAATAAAAAAATAAAAAGAAAAAATAAAAAAATAAAGAAAAAAATAAAGAAAAAAATAAAAAAATTAAAAGTAAATAAAAAAATAGAAAATAAAAAAAAGAAAAATAAAATAATAAATAAAGAATAAAAAAATTAAAAAAAAATAAAAAAGAAAGAAAAAAAATAAATACAAAAAAATGAAGTAAAATTTAAAAAAAATTAAAAAATAAAAGAAATAAAAAAAATAAAAAAATATATTAAAAAAATAAAAAAATAAAAAAAAGAAATGAATTAAAAAAAAGTAAAAAAATTGAAATAAAAAAAGGAAAAAAATAAAATAAAAATATATTATTTTTTAAAAAAATGTAAATAAAAAAAATTAAAATAAAAAAAATAAAAAAAATAAGAAAAAAATAAAAAATAATAAAAAAATAAAGAAATAAATAAAATAAATAAAAAAATAGGAATAATGAAAAAACATAAAAAAATAAAATAAAAAAATAATTATAAAATAAAAAAATAAAAAAAGATTATAAAAAAATAAAATAAGAAAAAAAAGATAAATTAAATAAAAAATAAAAATTAAATTAAAAAAGGAAAATAAAAAAATAAATAATAAATAAAAAAATTGATAAATAAAAAATGATTAGAAATAAAAAAAAAATTATTGATAAAAAAATGAAAAAAAATAAAAGAATAAAAAAAGAATAAGAAAAAAGAAAAAAAAACTAAAACACAAAAAAAAATATTTACTGTGAAAATTAATACTAAAGCCTCGTGCATGTTTAATTCTGAGTCGTTGCACTAGACTCTTCCCAAATTTTAACGTTTAAGTGAGGCTGAACTTCCCTACACTTATCGGACGACATGTGAAGTCGGTGGAAAAAGTTCCACGAATTAGAGAAGTGAGCCAATTATTTACATTTCGGGTGGTGTATAATATATCAATTAGTTTAGAATTATAAAATTCTAAACCTACCCGAGTGTCACTAATTAACTCTCTTTTAAGTGTAGCCTTCAGAATATGGATTAGTCTCTTTTCTGGTTCTTGGTCAAATGGATCGTTATACACTGAAGCACATATTTCTTTAGGGTGGAAAATTCCAAACAATTCCTCCTCCGCCTTAAATTCGTCACCTCTTTCGCCCGTTTGGGTAGAATCTGAGGTGTCATCATCTAATGAAGGTTGTGGTAGATTAGTGGAATGTTTTGTAATGGTAGATTGTGGGATCGAAGTAAATTCTTCTTCATTAATGGTCCTTATCGGTCCCACCACTTTGGTCTCGGGAGTAAAATTTTCAACGTTATCGTATTCCTTATGCACGAGTTGTAGTCAACTTTTTGAAACGTCTTTGTGCGCGGTTCGGAACACCGAAAGCTTTGATAAGTGATCGGTGTAAGAACCCGTCCTAATCCATCCGAACGAAGTCCATATCGATTATAAACGATTCACAACAGTTGATTACATCGCGAGGTAATTGACCTCTATATGATAAATTTTACAAACATTGCATTCGTTTTTAAAAGACAAACTTTCATTACATCGAAAGTTGACAGCATGCAAACCATTTCATAATATATCCATCTATAATTGACTTAATAATAATCTTGATGAACTCGACAACTCGAATGCAACGTCTTTTTGAAATATATTATGAATGACTCCAAGTAATGTCTCTAATATGAGCAAATGCACAGCGGAAGGTTTCTTTCATACCTGAGAATAAACATGCTTTAAAGTGTCAACCAAAAGGTTGGTGAGTTCATTAGTTTAACATAAGTAATCATTTCATAATTTTAATAGACCACAAGATTTCATATTTCCATTTCTCATAAACATACGTCCCGTGCATAGAGACAAAAGTATCATTCATATGGATTGAACACCTGGTAACCGACATTCACAATATGTATATAAGAATATCCCCATCATTTCGGGATCCTCCTTCGGACATGATATAAATTTTGAAGTACTAAAGCATCCGGTACTTTGGATGGGGCTTGTTGGGCCCGATAGATCTATCTTTAGAGTTCGCGTCAATTAGGGTTTCTGTTCCCTAATTCTTAGATTACCAGACTATATAAAAAGGGCATATTCGATTAGATAATCCAACCATAGAATGTAGTTTCGATCACTTGTGTCCATTTCGTAAAACATTTATAAAAGCAGCGCATGCATTCTCAGTCCCAAAAATATATATTGCGAAAGCATTTAAAAGGGATTAATGAAACTCACGCATATAAATATTGTAAAAACAGTTAATAAAGCATTTGCATGTATTCTCAGCCCAAAAATGTAATGAGTAAAAAGGGAGTAAATGAAACTCACGCATATAAATATTGTACAACAGTTATTAAAACAGTGCATGTATTCTCAGCCCAAAAATGTAATGAGTAAAAGGGATCAAATGAAACTCACGCATATAAATATTGTACAACAGTTATTAAAACAGTGCATGTATTCTCAGCCCAAAAATGTAATGAGTAAAAGGGATCAAATGAAACTCACCGTATTGTATTTTGTAGTAAAAATACATATAACGACATTGAACAACTAAACGATGCAAGGAAGGCCTCAGATTTACGAACCTATATCATTTGTATAATTATTAAAATATACAATGGATTCACATAATTTTATTTATTATTATTTGTTATTTATATATTTTAGTTATATAGAGTTTATTCTAAAAATCCATTAAAACATTTACATATATTATATCTTACATTATATGTTATATATATATTTATTTGTAGATATATTTAAAATGATTAATATTATATATTTAGTTGTATCAGTATATCTATATATATTATATGATCTGTATTATATTTAAAATCATTAGTTGGTTATATGCAAGTATATATATATATATATATATGATATTGATAGATTTGATATATATATATATATATATATATATATATATATATATATATATATATATATATATATATATATATAGTTATGAGAAATATAATTATAGTATATGTAATAAGTATATTTTTTTTATACAAAATATTTGTCTGGTTAAAGAGATAGTTTTGATAATAAGAATGATTTAATAATAATAATAATAATAGTAATAATTAATATTAATAATACTAATACTATTAATAATTCTAACACTTAACAATAATAATAATAATAATAGTAACAAAAATGATAAGTGTGATGATAATAATAATATCCATAATCATAATAATAATATTAACACTAAAATGGTAACATTAAATAATAATGGTATTAATAATACTTATAGTAATTAATGATAATAACAATAATAATAATACCTAAGAATGATACTAAAAATGATAATAATTTTCATGATACAATAATTATAATACTTTAAACGTAAATATGATAATAATAAGTATAATACTAATACTAATAATAATAATAATAACAATAACAATAATAACAACAACAATAATAATAATAATACAAAAGACTACCTCAAAAGAAAATGAGTTCCAAAAAGAAAACAGCTCGCGCCCGGGTTCGAACCCCCGACCTCTCGTTACAACACAAACACCCTTAACCAATGTACCATTTCCGTTTTTCTAGAATTAAACCCATCTAATAACCATATAACCCATACTGTTTCTCCTTCTTCTTTATTTAATCATCATAATTATCATCTAACAACTTCGGTTATCATGATCATTTTCTTTCTTATATTACCAGTATCTTTTCATATTACATCATCATAACAACATCATCACGATGTCATAATTTGATCATTATAATCATCTTCATTACCCATCACCATCGTCGTTTTAATACATCATCATCATCATCTATACTAACATCATCAATATCTTCACAGTAACATCACTATAATCATCATGACTACCGTTTTCATCATCATCGTTATTTTATTCTCGTTATCTAATCATCAATAACGTTTATCCCAACAGAATTCAGTGAATTGACTTCGGTCCAAACCAGAAAAGTGGGACACGGCCCAAATTGTATCCAAAAGTCCAATCTATAAAGAGGCCCGTTTTATTTAAATGGCTTGGCCTGATTTTTCTTTGTCATAAGCCCGTTACATAATTTACAGCCCAATTTCTCTATAACCTAATTCGTGATAGTTTAATAGCAGATGAAAGTTTGTGTGGGGTTCGGAAAAAAAAAATATAGGAGGGGTAAGTTGCAGCCGCAACTTTACAGCTCACACACCATTATCATCATCAAAAGTCACTCTCCAATATTTTAAACAATCAGACAGATCACGATGGATACACAATGCTTTTTATAACTAATAAATATTTAAATATATTAATAACGATTCCACCATCATCATTAGGGTTTACCTCACGGCTTGTTCAAACGAAGGGAGGAAAGAAATATATACGCAGCAGTGATAGCAAGTAACAACCTGCGTTGGTGGTGTTTTGTTTTGAGTTGAATCTTCATAACAGAAAACGGAAATAGAAATTTTCATTATAGTAGTTTTGGTTGTCAAAAGTGACAGGGTGTTTTATAGATTATGCAAAACGAGTATGGTAAATAGAAACTGCAGCAGGAACCACGATAGAAACAGATTATGGAAGTAGGTATCGAGCAGTCGCAGGTCGATTAAGTACAGCAGAATGTTCGTTGGTGGTTTTTGTTCGAAAGGGAACTAGTACAGTAGCTGCAGCAACTTACATAGGGTTGTTTGGGGTCGGTGGTTGTTTGGTTTTGCAGCTGAGGATTGAACAAGAAATAGTTGTAGGTTGTATGAAGATGAACATGAGTGTTGATTCCTTGATGAAGAAAAGGAAGAGAGAGAGTAGAGAGAGATGGTTAGTGGTGGTTGTTCTTGGTGGATGATGGTGGCCGATGGTGTTTTTCGAGCAGAAACTATAGACAACTTCCAATTGCGGGTATCTATAAACGGATTATATATACAGTAGATATTGATGAAGAATGATGGTTCATGATTTAGGAAGGTGGTGGTGTTGGTGATGTACTTCTGTAATTATGTATGTATATGTATATCTAATACATAGATAAATAATGATATATGAATATTGATAGAAATTGATGGAGAGCGATATGTAACAGAAAGTAAGCTAATAACCATGTGTATATATTAGATGAGAATATAAATCATATAGTGTGATAGTGGGAAGGACAGAATCTTCAAATGCTTTTGTCTCTGTATGTTAGTAATTCAATCAAATACAGTAAACATCATTTACATTCATAATTCACTTCTCGGATTGAGTAAGTTGTGGGGTTATCTGTGTTTCTAAATCATATAGGATGTATATGGATATATAACTTGTCCTCTATCAATCTATATCTATATCTATCTACAATATAATAGTACAATAATAATTACAATAATAAGACAAATGTCATTTAAGACATGTAACAAAAAAATTTAGCAGTCATCTAATAATTAGATATTTTTGTACCGAAAGTACCTATAGAGAGGGTATCATACTTCGTTGTTAATCAGGGGCAGATAAAAAGCTTATAAATTATATAACTCATTTTCGGAGAGGGTATCATACTTCGTTGTTAATCAGGGGCAGATAAAAAGCTTATAAATTATATAACTCATTTTCGGATCACCGTTTATTTTAAAATCATCTAAGTTCAAATTTAAGCTTGTTTAATATCCGTCGAATGGTAGTTGAGTATTAGCGTCGTTTATTAAATAGATTCGAAATCATAAAATATATATTTAATATACTTTGTTTATATATAAGATATGTTTTAAATAATAATTATCATAATATCATATTTTTATTTTACATATAATATTTTAAATTATATTTACAATTACCATTTATATATATACACACATATCTATTTACAATTAATTGTTCGTGAATCGTCGAGAATGGTAAAAGGGAAAATGCATTCATGTAAACTGTTCCAAAGTTTTCGAGACTCAACATTACAGCCTTTGCTTATCGTGTCAGAAATATATAAAGATTAAGTTTAAATTTGGTCGGAAATTCCCGGGTCATCACAATCGGGGTACACATTTTTGCAACGCTCAACTTGAGAAAGTTCTTAAAAGATATGGGGTAACTCATAAGATATCGACAGTTTCTCATCCACAAACAAGTGAACAAGTTGAGAACACTAACCGAGATATCAGTTTGAAATACAATTCAGTTTACTTTCGAACGGCCTATAAAACTCCAATTGGAACCACACCTTTTCGACTCGTTTATGGAAAAGCATGTGATCTCCCGGTTGAGATTGAGCATAAAGCATTTTTGGGCTCTTAAGACATGCAATCTTGATTTGCATGAAGCAGGACGATTACGTTTAAACCAGCTAAATGAATTAGATGAGTTAAGGCATAATGCATATGAAAACTCACTCATCTACAAAGAAAAAATAAAGAAATGGCACGATAAATGTTCAAACAAAAAAGTGTTTCATGAAGGAGACCGTGTCCTTCTATTCAATTCTAGATTTAAACTATTTCCTGGAAAGTTAATATCTAGATAGGCCGTAGTGGGTCAAGATCATCTTACCAAATGGAGCCTCAAAGAGCATATTAATCCCAATTGAAGCTGACTCGATATAAAGAGGAATTAAAATATCAACACAAGTTAGGTTCAATTAGATTATGACTCAACTTGCAGTATGATTAAATTATGATATCAAGTTTGGTCACTTGGTCCCTGGCTCCGAATTTACTTCATAAATATCCATCTCCAGTACTAGTTTTGGGAGAGTACGTAGAGTTTAAAACTTAAAAATTTGTACAACGGTTAATATTTAAATAAAGAACGAGACAGATCCTCTCATGGATAGGATAAGTCTGACCACTTGGCGACCATGTTTGTGTAACATCCCGCCTTTTTCTGTTTACTTTTCCGTTTAACTATTTAAATTCCGTTATATGATTATGACATCCCTCGTTAATTCGCGTTTTAAAAATATCTCGTTTAGGTAATTCACGCACCGCAACCAAACTCGAGGGACTAGTTTCGCCAAAGAGCCAAAGAGGTGACTAACTTGTGACTAGTCAACCCACCACCTATCTTTTTTCATTTTCATTTTCCTTTTCTTCTTCTACTTCCACATTTTCTTTCAATTCTCCATTTTTAAGAATCATCATCTAAATCCAAGCTAGCGGGTGTCTTGCAAAACAAATTACATATTTGGAATCCTTGCAACTTCCTCTTCGATTCCATACCGACTTCATTACATTTGGGTAACTTTCTAAAATCACTAGATTTGGTGTTCTTGATGTTTTTAACTTATAAAGTTGTTAATTAGTATCTATGGCTCAAGTCTAACATGAATATATGACTTATATGTTCGATTTTGTTATTTGAAGCAACTAGCATGAACATAAACTTTGGTGTGTTTGATTTGGTGATTTGGTTGATTGAATGATGTTAAATGCCATAAATGCATGTATTAAATGTGTTCCTAACATCACTAGCATCAATTTCATGTGTAGGTTGCTTGAGAAAACTCCATAAACTTGATTAGTGATTTTGGTGAATTTGGGTTAGGGTTTTATAAGCTTGAAATGAATATTTGATGCATTGAATGCCATGAATTATTGTTAGTAAGTAGTTAGTTGTATTGTATGCTCGATTACCTACAAAACGGCATGTTGTATGTATGCATTAAATGCCCGAATCATAAATGTGTACTTATCAAATTTGAGTATTAAATGTGTGAATTAATTGATCATTTACTTTGGAAAGCCGATTGTTACAAATAACGTTTTTGGTTGGTGAAATGTATTTAGTTGTGTTCTTTGTCAAATTACCTTTCTAACGATATAAGATACGAGTTCTAAGTATTAGCGGTTTGCGAGTTATGCTTGAAAGTGTTTTGAATTGAGACTTGGACATTTTAGACTGACCAGGTACCAGCTCCCGTGTATTATCGCGGCGCGGCAATCCTAGGTCGCGGCGCGACCTAAGCCGTGTTCAGGTTCTGACCTACATGTCAATTATATGAAAAATGTTTGGCATCCTATGGACCTCCGATTCACATGAGACTTGTTCTAACATGTTTATATATGAATAAAAACCTCAGAAAAATAGTTCGGGGCCCGACCCGAACGTGTTGACTTTTTCGTTGACTTTGACCGACCAAAGTTTGACTTTTGTTCAAACTTAACCAAATGATTATGCAACCTTCCTAACTTGTTTCTATACTTGTATCTTGCATAAAACTTGACAATTTGATTCACATGCTACATAATCGAGTCGTAACGAGCCATAGGACTAATTGAACATCTTTGACCTATCGGGTTTACCGTTATTGATACGACCTATTTGTTTAGGTCAAGACTAGCACTGTCCTTCGCACACGTTACATTGTAAAGTACTTTTCATACGTGCACTCAAGGTGAGATCATAGTCCCATCTTTCGAACAACTTTTATGCTTTAAACTATGGGATGAGAAACATATACGTATCATACTTTTACACTTTGAACACAAGTACGAAAACGAACATTCCACGTACGGGTTTGAACGAAAATCCTCAATTCAATTATCATTAGTTACACTTGTAGGGTGTAAACGTGAACTTATATTATGTGATCACATGGGCTTGATGAGCCTCATTCGGACGGTTCGCTACCGTTAGCAGATGAAATATATTTTCGGATCTAGTGTATGTTCTAAGACTACGCAAAGGGTGCAAAACAGTTACGTTTGATAATTGGGTGCCCGCGAAACAAATAACAACTTTGGAATGCAAATGATTTAGATAATCGTATTATATTAAATCTTGTGGTTCAAATGCAAAGTTTACTAAAACACCTATGATTTCACCAACGTTTTCGTTGACAGTTTTCTATATGTTTTTTCAGGTCCTTGAAAGCTACTTGATACATGCTTCCGCACTCTTTTTGATACTTGGTTGGATGTCGAGTATACCTGCATAGTTGGAGCGTCTTTTGACTACTTTAAATTGTGTCGCATAGGTTTCATTCGTACGCTAAACATTGTAATGTAACTAGTCTTTTGAACTACATTTGTAAACTTGAAACATCCTTTTTCTTATGAAATGAATGCGACATATTTTGATCAAACGTCATGATAAAGACTTATGACCACGCAACGGGACCTAAGTAGTCGGCGCCGTCAACATGATTTGGTCGGGTTACTACAGATGGTATCAGAGCGTTGGTTGTAGGGATTTAGAGTTCATTGGTGTCAACCCCGAGTCATAGGGTACATTAGTGAGTCTAGACTACAACCGGCATATAGACTTGAAGTAGGAATTACGTGACTACTTTTGCATTATACTCGAACTCGTCTATCATATCTAATTCTTATTCAATCTTAATCTCACGTTACTTGATTCAATTGACGCGCCACCTTGTCTATATGAATTAGTGTCGAATGCACATATGAATTAGGGTAATATAATTTCCGGGATTATATTACGGTGACTTATATGAACATTCTGACATTATGACATAAAGAATTTAAGGCGAGTCAAGGAAAATTTCTCTCTATCCTTATTCCATATCATGGTTAGTATTATTAAGAATACTAATCAACGGTATTCTTGTGTTTTGAAGGAACAATGCCTCCTCGTCGTGTGCCACGCCATGAGACTCCCGAACAAGCACTACAACGAATGATAGCCACCGCCGTGGAAGCGGCCATGGCCGATCACTCCTCCAACAATAACAACAACCATAACAACAATCAAGGGGCCGGTAACTCAAGCGAAGGGTGCTCCTACAAAATCTTCATGGGGTGCAAACCTCACACTTTTGATGGAACCGGGGGACTGGTTGTGCTCACTCGATGGTTCGAACAAACGGAAGCCGTTTTTAGCATAAGCAGTTTTCGGGACCAAGATAAAGTCAAATATTCCACCCACACCTTTGTCGGTATCGCCCTCACATGGTGGAACACGTATGTACAATCGGTGGGTACCGATGAAGCTCACGCCCTCTCTTGGGCCAATTTGAGAGAGAGGATGATCGTCGAATTTTTCCCTCGTGAAGAAACCCGAAAGCTCGAACAAGAGCTAAGAACTTTAAAGGCTGTCGGAAAAGATCTCAAGGCCTTCAATCAACGATACGCCGAGCTATCCTTGATGTGTCCCAACCTTGTGAACCCCGAATCTCAAAGGGTTGAACTCTATATGGATGGTCTTCCAAAGAGCATCAAACAAGGAGTGATGTCATCCAAACCCGCTAACCTACAACAAGCTTTGAACATGGCCCGCCAGTTGATCGAAACGGTTGACGAAATCGTAGTTCCGACACCTAAGGCCGAGGATAAATCGGGTGGCAATAAAAGAAAATGGGAAGCCCCCAATCAAGCAACAACTACAACAACAACTTCACCAAAAAGCCTTTCACCTCCGACGCCAAGAAAAAGTTATGGCAGAAATAAACCCTTTTGCAATAAATGCCACAAACACCACTATGGTGAATGTAGCAATCTATTTTGCCACCAGTGCCAAAGGGGTGGTCATGTGGCTAACGATTGTAGAAGTGCCGCCCCCGTCGATCAAAAGGTGCCCAATGCACCAAAACCGGGTACTTGTTATGAATGTGGCTAAACGGGTCATTTTAGAAATGCGTGTCCGAAGAAGAAAGCCAACACCAACACGCGCGGACGAGCTTTCAACATCAACACCGAGGAAGCCCGAGATGACAATGAATTAGTCACGGGTACGTTTCTCCTCAACAACACTTATGTTACTTGTTTATTCGATTCGAGTGCCGATAAGAGTTTTGTATCCAAGACTTTGACTCATTCTTTTAATACTCCACCACTTCCACTAGATACCACTTATACCATTGAAGTGGCCAACAGAAAACTATTGAGTGCCGACACATATTACCAGGGGTGTACGATAAACATTTTGGGTAATGAGTTTGAAATTGACTTGATACCCATGGAACTAGGAAGCTTCGATGTAATAATCGTTATGAATTGGCTAGCCAAAACGAAATCTCACATCATTTGTGATCTTAACGCAATCCGAATTCCTATCGAGAATGGTGAACCTTTGATCGTCTATGGCGATAAGAGTTGCACCGGACTCAACCTCGTTTCATGCATTAAAGTTAGAAAACTACTCCGTAAGGGTTGTTTTGCGATCCTTGCTCACGTTAAGAAAGTCGAGTCCGATGAGAAGCACATCGATGATGTGCCAATTGTTAGTGACTATTCCGATGTATTTCCCGACGAATTGCCAGGTCTTCCAACTCATCGACCGGTTGAATTCCAAATCGATCTTATTCCGGGAGCCGCGCCCGTAGCAAGTACACCATATAGACTCGTTCTATCCGAAATGCAAGAATTGTAAAGTCAAATCCAAGAACTACTTGATTGTGGTTTTATCCAACCTAGCCATTCACCTTGAGGCGCTCCGATTTTGTTTGTTAAAAAGAAAGACGAATCCCTACGAATGTGCATTGATTATTGTGAACTAAACAAATTGAAGGTTAAGAACTGATATCCTCTTCCTCGCATCAAAGACCTCTTTGATCAACTACAAAGGTCTTGTGTATATTCAAAAATCGATCTCCGCTCGAGTTATCATCAATTAAGGGTTAAGGGGGAAGATGTCTCCAAAACCGCTTTCTGAACTCGTTATGGTAGCTATGAATTTCTTGTAATACCATTTGGTCTCACTAATGCACCGGCGGTGTTCATGGATCTTATGAACCGCGTGTGCAAACCGTATCTTGACAAATTCGTTATCGTGTTCATCGATGATATTTTGGTTTATTCAAAAAGTGAAGAAGAACACGAGGAACACCTCCGACTTGTGTTTGAACTTTTAAGACAAGAACGACTCTATGCCAAATTCTCCAAGTGTGAATTTTGGTTAAAGGAAGTTCAATTTTTTGGTCATGTTGTAAGTGACCAAGGTATTAAAGTCAATCCAACGAAAATCGAAGCCATTAGTAAATGGGAGACTCCTACTACTCCTACTCACATTCGTCAATTCTTGGGTCTCGCCGGATACTATCGTAGATTCATCAAAGATTACTCTTTGGTTGCTCGTCCTCTAACCGCATTAACTCACAAAGGAAAGAAATTCATTTGGGCGACCGAACAAGAATCCGCATTTCAAATCTTGAAAACCAAGCTAACCACCACTCCTATCTTGTCACTTCCCGAAGGCAATGACGATTTTGTTGTATATTCCGATGCCTCGAAACATGGTTTTGGGTGTGTGTTGATGCAACGAACGAAAGCCATTTCTTATGCTTCTCGACAACTCAAAATTCATGAACGAAACTATACGACACATGATCTCGAACTCGGAGCCATTGTCTTTGCACTTAAAATGTGGAGACACTATCTTTATGGAACCAAGAGTACTATCTTTACCGATCACAAAAGTCTCCAACACATCTTCGATCAAAAGCAACTAAACATGAGACAACGAAGGTGGATTGAAACCTTAAACGATTACGATTACGAGCTTCGTTACCATCCCGGGAAGGCAAATGTAGTAGCCGATGCCTTAAGTCGAAAAGAAAGAGCGGTGCCTCTTCGTGTCCGAGCTTTAAACATCACCATCCACACCAACCTTAATAGCCAAATTCGGGTAGCCCAAGATGAGGCCCTCAAGGATGAAAGCGTTCCACATGAGCTCTTAAACATTCTAGTCTCTCGATTCAAAACTAAGGAAACCGAACTCTGATATTTCTCCGGAAGGATTTGGGTGCCTAGTTATGGGGACCTACGAAGTCTTATTTTAGATGAAGCCCATAAGTCACGATACTCGATTCACCCCAGTGCCAATAAGATATACCACGACCTGAAAGAACAATATTGGTGGCCTAACATTAAAAGGGACGTAGCTACTTATGTTGCCAAGTGTTTGACATGTTCCAAAGTCAAAGCCGAACACCAAAGACCGTCCGGGTTACTTCAACAACCCGAAATTCCGCAATGGAAGTGGGAAAGAATAACGATGGACTTCATCACCAAGTTACCAAAGACAACGGGCGGTTATGATACCATTTGGGTTATTGTTGACCGTCTCACCAAATCTGCACACTTTCTCGCTATGAAAGAAACCGAAAAAATGGAGAAACTTGCACAACTTTACATCATGGAGATCGTAGCCCGACACGGTGTACCTTTATCGATTATCTCCGACCGAAATAACCGTTTTGTTTCTAGATTTTGGCGTACCTTGCAAGAAGCATTGGGAACGTGTTTAGACATGAGCACCGCATATCATCCCCAAACCAATGGACAAAGCGAACGCACAATTCAAACCTTAGAAGACATGTTACGGGCTTGTGTGGTTGATTTTGGAAAAGCTTGGGACAAGCACTTACCTCTCGCCAAGTTCTCTTACAACAATAGTTATCACGCGAGTATTAAAGCCGCACCTTTTGAAGCGTTATATGGCCGAAAATGCCGTTCTCCTCTTTGTTGGGCCGAAGTAGGCGATGTACAAATCACCGGACCCGAACTCATTCACGAAACCACCGAGAAGATCGTTCAAATCCGAGATAGGCTTCGGACGGCCCGGGGTCGTCAAAAGTGCTATACCGACAAAAGACGCAACGACCTTGAATTTCAAGTCAGTGACCGCGTCATGTTAAAAGTCGCACCTTGGAAAGGTGTCATTCATTTTGGAAAACGTGGGAAATTAAATCCGCGGTATATTGGTCCCTTCGAAATCTTGGAGCGTATTGGAACCGTTGCTTATCGTATAGATCTTCCGCCTCAATTGAGCTCCGTTCATCCTACCTTCCATGTATCTAACTTGAAAAAATGTCTCGCCGAGCCCGATATCGTCATCCCTCTCGAGGAACTTACTATTGATGACAAACTTCATTTTGTAGAGGAACCGGTTGAAATTGTGGACACCTCCGTCAAGACATTGAAACAAAGTCGAATCCCCATTGTTAAGGTTCGTTGGAATGCTAAAAGAGGACCCGAGTTTACTTGGGAAAGGAAAGATCAAATGCAAAAGAAATACCCTCACTTGTTCCCGGCTCCGGAAACGCAAGATCCCGAGGAGGAAACAACGACTACTACGCCTACTTAAATATCGGGACGAAATTTCTTTTAAGGAGTAGGTAATGTAACATCCCGCCTTTTTCCGTTTACTTTTCCCTTTAACTATTTAAATTCCGTTATATGATTATGACATCCCTCGTTAATTCGCGTTTTAAAAATATCTCGTTTAGGTAATTCACGCACCCGCAACCGAACTCGAGGGACTAGTTTCGCCAAAGAGCCAAAGAGGTGACTAACTTGTGACTAGTCACCCCACCACCTATCTTTTTTCATTTTCATTTTCCTTTTCTTCTTCTACTTCCACATTTTCTTTCAATTCTCCATTTTGAAGAATCATCATCTAAATCCAAGCTAGCGGGTGTCTTGCAAAACAAATTACATATTTGAAATCCTTGCAACTTCCTCTTCGATTCCATACCGACTTCATTACATTTGGGTAACTTTCTAAAATCACTAGATTTGGTGTTCTTGATGTTTTTAACTTATAAAGTTGTTAATTAGTGTCTATGGCTCAAGTCTAACATAAATATATGATTTATATGTTCGCTTTTGTTATTTGAAGTAACTAGCATGAGCATAAACTTTGGTGTGTTTGATTTGGTGATTTGGTTGATTGAATGATGTTAAATGCCATAAATGCATGTATTAAATGTGTTCCGAACATCACTAGCATCAATTTCATGCGTAGGTTGCTTGAGAAAACTCCATAAACTTGATTAGTGATTTTGGTGAATTTGGGTTAGGGTTTGATCAGCTTGAAATGAATATTTGATGCATTGAATACCATGAATTATTGTTAGTAAGTAGTTAGTTGTAGTGTATGCTCGATTACCTACAAAAAGGCATGTTGTATGTATGCATTAAATGCCCGAATCATAAATGTGCACTTATCAAATTTGAGTATTAAATGTGTGCATTAATTGATCATTTACTTTGGAAAGCCGATTGTTACAAATAATATTTTTGGTTGGTGAAATGTATTTAGTTGTGTCCTTTGTCAAATTACCTTTCTAACAATATAAGATACGAGTTCTAAGTATTAGCGGTTTGCGAGTTATGCTTGAAAGTGTTTTGAATTGAGACTTGGACATTTGAGACTGACCAGGTACCAGCTCCCGTGTATTGTGGCGGCGCGGCAATCCTGGGTTGCGGGGCGGCCTAAGTCGTGTTCAGGTTCTGACCTACATGTCAATTATATGAAAAATGTTTGGCACCCTATGGACATCCGATTCACATGAGACTTGTTCTAACATGTTTATATATATGAATAAAAACCTCAGAAAAATAGTTCGGGGCCCGACCCGAACGTGTTGACTTTTTCGTTGACTTTGACCGACCAAAGTTTGACTTATGTTGAAACTTAACCAAATGATTATGCAACCTTTCTAACTTGTTTCTATACTTGTATCTTGCATGAAACTTGACAATTTGATTCACATGCTACATAATCGAGTCGTAACGAGCCATAGGACTAATTGAACATCTTTGACCTATCGAGTTTACCGTTATTGATACGACCTATTTGTTTAGGTCAAGACTAGCACTATCCTTCGCACACATTACTTTGTGAAGTACTTTTCATACGTGCACTCAAGGTGAGATCATAGTCCTATCTTTCGAACAACTTTTATGCTTTAAACTATGGGATGAGAAACATATACGTATCATACTTTTACACTTTGAACACAAGTACGAAAACGAACATTCCACGTACGGGTTTGAACGAAAATCCTCAATTCAATTATCATTAGTTACACTTGCAGGGTGTAAACGTGAACTTATATTATGTGATCACATGGGTTTGACGAGCCTCATTCGGACGGTTCGCTACCGTTAGCGGATGAAATATATTTTCGGGTCTAGTGTATGTTCTAACACTACGCAAAGGGTGCAAAACAGTTAAGTTTGATAATTGGGTGCCCGCGAAACAAATAACAACTTTGGAATGCAAATAATTTAGATAATCATATTATATTAAATCTTGTGGTTCAAATGCAACTTTTACTAAAACACCTATGATTTCACCAACGTTTTCGTTGACAGTTTTCTATATGTTTTCTCAGGTCCTTGAAAGCTACTTGATACATGCTTCCACACTCTTTTTGATACTTTCTTGGATGTCGAGTATACCTGCATAGTTGGAGCGTCTTTTGACTACTTTAAATTGTGTCGCATAGGTTTCATTCGTACGCTAAACATTGTAATGTAACTAGTCTTTTGAACTACATTTGTAAACTTGAAACATCCTTTTTCTTATGAAATGAATGCGACATATTTTGGTCAAACGTCATGATAAAGACTTATGACCACGCAACGGGACCTAAGTAGTCGGCGCCGTCAACATGATTTGGTCGGGTCGCTACAGTTTGATGCTGAGGTCCGTGGATTTCCAGCTGATTTTCGAGAAAAATTACTAAACCCGAGAGGGTACGCATATGAAGCTATGGAAAATCAACTTGGTCGGCTCGCTTTCGAAGCAATTCGCTCAGGTCGTTTTCAAGATGATAATTCTGTGAGATTCTGAAATTCTCACAAGTGTGCGAGTGTGCGAGTGTGCAAGTGTGGGAGTGTAATAGTTTGTTGTGTGATTTATTTTAATTCGCTATTGTGTGATAAACATGTATGATTGTTTGTAAAGAATAATGTATTTGTATTTTAAGTTTGTTTGTTGGTTTAAATGCATCCAATCTTCGACTTTCAAGCGATAAATCTTCTAATTTAAGTGTTTAGATTGGTAATCGGTAAAATTAGGTACCCAAAACTGAAATTACTGCTATCAAACAAAATTTTAAATTTTGAATTAGGGAATATCGTTTATTGAGAAGATATAAATATCTTAAGTCAAATACTTAATATAACGATTTCAAAATATTCATGAGTGAAATTAAGTTCCTGCTGAAATCACACTAGAACGGAAAATTTTGTTATTATTATTAAAGATAATTTGACTTAAGTGGGATAAAAATTTACTTTTAATTAATAACTTTAAAATGACGATTGCTATAAATTGGTCGCGATTTAAGATTAAGTGTTTATAGTGAAATTACTTTACCCAAGGGTGGGGCGAGAATTTTTTTATCGTTATTTTATCCTTATTAATTTAAAGTATATGTATATAAAAATAATAATAATAATAATAATAAAAATAAAAATGTGTGTCTTTGTGTACATGTTTGTTTGTTTTGTTTTTTGTGTGAAAATAGGTAAAACAAGGTATGTTTATAGACTGGTAGTAAGTTTAGCAAAAGTAACCAATTTTTGAAGAAAAATGTGAACAAGAGACGATAAATTGGTAATAAGGAACAATTCAACAAAAAAAAAAAAACAGCGCAAGTTAGGGCTTTCTAGCTCTAAGAGGTTTTAACTCCCTTTCTATACTATTTGCCCTCGTGAATTCTAATTTTTGTCTGATTTCATTGCAAATGAGGGCATTTCATGATCTCAAGTGTGGGGAGGGGTTATAATTCTCTCGGTTTATACACTTGGCTTATTCTTTAAATTGATTTTGCCTCTTGTTCTTTTCACCTTGCCGGTATCCACGTGAGTAAAAACAAAAGATGGAAACAACACAAACAATTACTTAATTACTTGCGTTTCTTATTATTTGATCTTCCTTCTTTTTGCAATCAATTATTGACCAATACTAAAAATTCAATTAATTTATTTATTTCTTTGTTTTTCTTTGCGTGGCTAAAACTCAACAAGAGCCACCCCAACTGCTCCATAAAACCTACACCTAACAACTCCCCGGCAGCGGCACCAAAAACTTGATGTGTGTTCTAGGGTGTACGAAACAGTTATCAGTTTTATATTATTTACTACAGGAAATCACCTAAATTAAACTAAAACACAATAGGCAAGTATACCTATTGTATAGTAATAAAGCTAAGGTAAAGTCCGGGAGGTCGATCCATGGACACTTTTATTGGGTGCTTTAGTAGGTTAAATTAGTTAATTAAGTAATTAAACTAGATTTAGTAATATATAGTAATTATAGGTAGCCTTGGGGGATTTACCGTTTAACGACTGGTTTGTCTTTTTGGCTTTTCTTTTTAATCAAACAACAAGACAGTAAATTTAAACTAGATTGTAGCAATAAAGTAAATAAAAATTGTTGCGGTAAATAAAAGTAACTTTAACTAAACGAGATGAAAATACAATAAAAAGAGATTATGCTTGTAACATCCCGCATTTTTTCGTTAAATTTATTTTTAACACCGTCTTTTTTTTAAATAATACCTTTCGTTATTTAAAATCGTATTTTCCGTTGACTAACGTTCTTAATATTCCTGTCATTTAATTATAACATCACTAGTTTACTCGAGCATTTTTAAAATTACTCGTTTGGTTAATTCCTGCACTCGCTTTAAACTCGAGGGACCGAAGTTGCCAAGTTGACAAACTAGTTGACTAGGTCAACTAGTCAACCCACTTTCCACCATTCATTCATTTTCATCACCTCCCTCATCTTTTTCCTCTCTAGCTCAAGAACACTCTTTAAACCCAAATCCTTAATTCATCATCCAAATCTGAATCAAGAAGCAAACATCAAAACAAATTACATATTCGTGATCCTCTCTTCATCCTCTACATTTTGGTACCAATTTCATCACATTTGGGTAACATTTCTAAAACACTAGATTTCTCTAAATTCATTTTATATACTTGAAATGGTGTTAGTTAGTGTCGATGGCTCAAGTATAACATGAATATATGTTTTGTTTGCTCGATTTGTTGTTTTTGGAGTAACTAGCATGAACTTGAAATGGGTGTGCTTAATCCTTGAATTTGGTTGATTAAATGTTATTTAAATGTTAATGTTCATGTATTAAATGTGTTACTAGCATCATTAGCTTCATTTTAATGTGTAGGTTGATTTAGAAAAGCTTCATTTACAAAATGGTTTAATTCATGATTTTGATTAGGGTTTGATGAACTCTAAAATAAACTTTTGATGCTTTGAATGCCATAAAATGTTATTAGTAAGTGTTTAGTTGTAATGTATGTTTCATTACCTTCAAAACGGCATATCATATGTGTGAATTGGATTCCCGAATCTTAATATGCGTTTTATGAACTTGAAACCTTGATTTTGAGCGTTTAATGATCATTTATTGAGGTTTTCATTGTTGTTAATAATGGAATTGATTGATGAAACATGTTTAGTTTTATTCCTCTTTAAATTACCTTTCCAACGATATAAGATACATGTTTTGAATGTTAACGAGTCAAAAGTTAGGGTTGTTTGAAGTTGAAATCGTCTAAGTGTAAACTGCCCCAGAATTGCTGAAACAGATGCAGATGCGGCGAATCTACCTCAAATGCGGCGCATCTGAGGCAGACTGCCCAAAAATGTCAATTTTCGCTTAATTCTAAGTATGCCACGCACCCCCGATCAACAAGAAACTTGTCCAACATGCTTATATATGATTAAAAACCCCAGAAAAATTATCGGATACCCGACCCGTTGACTTTTTCGTTGACTTTAACTAAGTTTGACTTTAGTTAAACTTAACAAAACACTTATGCAATCATTCTAATCTTATTTTATACTTGATTCTTGCATGAAACTTGATAACGTGATTCACATGCTACATAATCGAGTCGTAACGAGCCATAGGACTAATTGAACACATTTCACCCAACCATGTGTCGTAACCGGTTAATTGATACAACTTACTTGTTTAGGTCAAGGCTAAGCAACTTTCATGCACACGTTTACTTTGTGAAGTACCTTTATACTCGTGCACTCGAGGTGAGATCATAGTCCCACCTTTTCAACAACTTTTTATACTTTTAAATTGTGGGCTGAGAAACATATACTTTGTTACATTTTGTACTACTTACTTTTATACTTTAAACACAAGTACAAGGAAAACAAACATTCCATAGCGAATTAGAACAAAAATCCTCAATTCGATTATCATTAGTTACACTTGCAGGGTGTAAGCGAGAACTTATATTGTGTGGCCATACGGGTTTGAGAAACCCTCATTTCGGATGGTTCGCTACCGTCTACGGATGAAATATACTTTTGAGAAACAGTGTATGTTCTAACACTATTGTGATGGGGTTCTATGGAAGGATACGTTAAGTCTTGATAATTGGGTGCTCGCGAACAAACTTTTGGAATGCAAATGATTTAGATAATCAACGTTATGGAAATACAAAATCTTGTGGTTCAAAAACAACGTTTACAAACACCTATGATTTCACCAACGTTTTTCGTTGACAGTTTTCTATATGTTTTCTCAGGTTCATATACGACTATTTGATACATGCTTCCACGTACACTCATACTTGCTTGGGGTCAAGCATACATGCATACACTTTGATTACTTGCTTGGAGTCAAGCATACTTACATACGCTAGTGATAGAACCTTTGGATTCAAACATTTGTCTACATACTTACGCTATTTATAGTAACTGTGATTTTCAACTAATTATGTCGCAAGTTATTTCATTTATACTTTATACTTTTGTAAACTTAAACTTGTTGTCGAACCATTTGTTAAACTAAACTTTGTAAGTCTTGTACGTTTCAAATGAGTGCGACATAATTTTGGTCAAACGCGTCTCATATAGGGACTATGACCACGTAACGAGACCTAATATAGCGGCGCCGTCAATGACGATTTTGTCGGGTCGCTACAATGCTTATTTAACTTCCGTAGTTACGATATTTGACTTTTACTTTTTTACCTTTTTTTTACCCTGGGTTAATTTTCCTTTATACTCGTAGAATATTTAAGATGTCTACCTTGAGTTGTCCAGCGCAGTCCTATAATTACAAGCATCAAATGCGAGTGTCCTCGTCATTCTATCTTTTAACTACAGTCAAATATTCTAACTAATTACTATTTAGATGGTTTGACGCGGTTGTAACGTATGTCAATAATTACACCAGTTGTCACTGAATGTAACCCACCTTAATTTTAACTAGTCTTTTAACCATTAATCCATTCACATGTCCGTTTCAATGAATAATTTACCATATATATAAATAACCTGTCTTCCGTGTCCGGTCAACGTATGTGATTATTTATACATATAGTAAATTATAAATAGTGGTAATTTAACAAGTTGTCACTTAATTATTACCATACCCATTTAGATAAAACCCCAATCTCTCTTAAGGTCGTTCTTTATCTAAATATTAACCGTTGTACAAATTAAATTAACTCATTTCCTATTTTTAGTCAAACATCATAACTACTTGGGTTAAATATGTGACGACCCGGAAATTTCCGAACAAATTTAAACTTAATCTTTATATGTTTCCGACACGATAAGCAAAGTCTGTAATATTGAAATCTCAAAAACTTTGAATTATGTTCATATGACCGATTAACCTTCAACTGTTCTCGACGATTCACGAACCATTAAACGAATATGATTATATGTGTATATGTGTATATATATTATAGCTTGAAACGTAAACAAAATATTAGATTTAATACTTTACATGATTGTATCTATTTCAAAATGTTTATCGATGGAATTAGAAGATAAGATCAAATGATTGAATTATCAGATACATTGAATTATGATTACAAGTCTCTGTTGAGAGGTTTAACCATATTCGGAAAATGGTAAAGTGATTTACAAGTAAGAACAAAAGTGTCATTAACAAGGATTAAATAAAAGTTAGTGAAAGACTAAAGTTAATAAAAATGATTTAGTTACAAGTGTACGAAAATGTTTTCGATATAATTAAACTTGATTAGTAAAATATCCCTGTTTAAATAAAGTGAATTAGAATATTTGTGATTGAATATATAAATAACTTACAATGTGTAATTAGACCGTGTTCATTAAAAATAAATTGTTTTCAAATTAGTTAAGTACGCAGTAGTAACCCTCGCTTAGTGATGCGATTGATATTTAAAGCATTAATACATAAATGAATTGTATCTATTTAAGTTTTAAAATAAAAATGTTACGTGTCATAATATTTTTCTAAACGAAATAAAAATTAACTTTGAAATATAAATGGTTTTGAAAAACTAAATGTTATATTATTAAGTAAATATTTTTAGTACAAATTTATATTTCTAAATGAAAATATATGTATATATATATATATATATATATATATATATATATATATATATATATATATATATATATATATATATATATGAACTTAGTCATAAAATGTCCTGATTTAAACTAATATACTTGAGTAAACAACGAGCCACTGATTTATAGAAGCAAATGACCACAACGTTCAATTTTATAAGTTACATTTATTATAAGATAATTTGTTGATGAGTAAGTCAAATTATTAATAAGGGTACACGTCGCGTAACGTAAAAGGCTAGTTTTCTAAACGTACGAAAATGCGTTCGAGAAATCGGAAAAGACACATGAGTCGAGTGACAACGTCCGTATCATTTGTGTAAAAATTACATTTTTACCATGAACTTAAATATAATATAATATATAAATAATTATATAAATTAAATATAATAAATATATAATAATAATATAGAGTGTCGGCAGCCCCTAAATTGCGAATGTGAGTTGGATGTTTGGCTCATGCGATCGCATGGCTGCACCACACAAGCCTCATGCAATCGCATGAGGTGTTTAAGTGTGGTTACATTCTTAAAAGCTCGACGTTTTACCGGTTTCTGAATCATTTTATTTCATCCATCTCTCGCAGCTCTCTCTCTATATATGAATAATAATTATTTTTATTATTATTAAAATTAATATTATTAATATTAATCGTATTATTATTATTAGTATTATTATTATTATTATGTAAATACATAAAATACTACGACGAGGTTTTGAGCGAGATATTGCAAGACGGGTTTTTCGAGTAGGATAGGGCAAAGGAAATTATGGGTTATAGCTATGGAGGTCATGGGTATGATTCAAGGGTATGCTCGTGAGGTCAACCTAGTGTTTATCATCTCCATTGCGTTTACGTACCTTTCCTGCAATATTGAATCTCAATATTGATACGTGAGCACTCGTACCTTAACTTTTATATATTATTAGTGTATCCCTGACTAGTGCTCGAGTATATAGGATTATGCATGCTTGTACTTTTGATATTGCCATTAGATAGGATATGTTGAATCTTGAATTAGTTACATATGTGGTTGAGATAAGGTATAAGATATGCATGTCGTTGGAAAGCTAGCGAAAAATTAAGAACTTTTCATTTAGATATCGAATGGTTTCGATGAACGGATTAGAAGTTATAGTCAATTGAAATTTTGTATTATTATTAAAAATGATTATTATTATCGTCGTTCTAGTTATTATTATTATTATTATTATTATTATTATTATTATTATTATTATTATTATTAATATTATATTTATTAATATTATTATTATTATTATTATTATTATTATTATTATTATCATTATCATTATCATTATCCACATAAAGTATTATTAAAAATTGTTATTTTATTATTATTACTATCGTTATTATCGTTAAAGTTATAATTAGTATTATCATTAATATTATCGTAATATTTATTACCATTAATATTATTATAACTAGAAACTAATATTAGTAACACCTAATTATTCTAATTACTATTATTATCACTAACACGAACGCGATATAAAAGACGATTAAAAGCTATTAAATGAATCGATTAAGAAATAATATGTATGAGTATCATGATAAAATTAAAATATTGTAAGATATTGATTTATATAAAATTATCGTTCTTATTATTTTTTTATCATTACTATTATTATTAAAAGTATCGTTAGTATTAAAACTATCATTTTAACAAAAATTATCATTTTAAATGAAATATCATTGTTAGTATAAAATATCATTATTATTATCATTTTAAATAAAACTATTATTTTATAGTTAATATTAAAAAGTATCGTAAATATTAAATTTATCATAATCAGAATTATCGTTTTATCATAATATAACTTTTAGTAAATATAAATATTGATATTTTTATTAATAGAATAATAATAATTATTAATACAAAATAATACATCTTTTACTTATTATTATCATCAATGTTATTTTATCAAATAAATATGTAATACAAAGATATTTTACTACGTGTAATATAATTACGTTAATACTACCTCTCATATTATTTTTATGATATTAAATGAACTTTATAAATTTTATTACTTAAGATATATAAAAGTATATTTTTATTATATAAATTTTAATAATAAATAAATTAAATTATTTACTCTAACAAAATCTTTTTAAAAATATTTAAAAATATAAAACGACGATATTTAAACTATATAATAATCATGTATAAAATTTTGGAAATCATTTTGAGTCAAATTGACTTTTGTTGACTTTTGCATATTAGTCTCGAGCATTAGGATTGTGATACACTACGGTTTAACCTAAATTGTTAGAAAAATATTGACCAACTTATAAATATATATACTTAATTTAGGTTCGTGAATCCGAGGCCAACCTTGCACTTGTTCAATGACGTAATATGTATTTTTACTACGAAATACAGTATGGTGAGTTTCGTTTGCCTTTTTACCCTTTACATTTTTGGGACTGAGAATACATGCGCTGCCTTTATAAATGTTTTACGAAATAGACACAAGTACTTAAAACTACATTCTATGGTTGAACTATCAAAATCGAATATGCCCCTTGTTAGCTTGATAGCCTAAGAATTAGGGAAATGGCCCCTAATTGACGCGAATCCAAAAGATAGATCTATGGACCTTGACACGTCCCATTCGAGTTACAAATGCTTTAGTACTTCGATTATCATGTCCGATGAGAGTCCTGGAATGATGGGGATATTCTATATGCATCCTGTTAGTTCGGTTATCAAGCGTTCACCATATGAATGATTTTTATCTCTATACAGTTTGCGAAATGCCTGATATGAGATGATGTTTATGAGAAATGAAATGAAAATCTTGTGGTCTATTAAAATGATGGAAATGAATGATTAAGATAAACTAATTAACTCACCAACCTTTTAGTTGACACTTTAAAGCATGTTTATTCTCAAGTGTTAAAGAAATCTTCCGCTGTGCATTTGCTCATTTTAAAGATATTACTTGGAGTCATTCATGGCATATTTCGAAAGACGTTGCATTCGAGTCATTGAATTCATCAAGATTATTATTAAGTCATTATAGTTGGATAGTGGATATTATGAAATGGTATGCATGCCAGTCAATTTTTTGATGTAAAGAAAGTTTACCTTTTAAAAACGAATGCAATGTTTGTAAAATGTATCATATAGAGGTCAAATACCTCGCGATGTAATCACCTATTGTGAATCGTTTGTAATCGATATGGACTTCGAACAAATGGATTAGGACGGGTTATGAAAAAATAAGCATAATAACAAATTAGTTACTAGGCATGGTAAAAAGATAAATAAAACTTACACAAAAGTTCTTAGCTTCCATTAATTCAACGCGGTAGAAAACTTCAAATTCAACACCCGTACAATACCAAAGAATAACACACTTTTTACTACGGAGGATAACAGTAAACTGAATTGTATTTCAAACTACTACTATTAACTACTACGGAGTACTAGTGGACAAGTGTACGAAACAGTTATCAGTTTTATATTATTTACTACAGGAAATCACCTAAATTAAACTAAAACACAATAGGCAAGTATACCTATCGTATAGTAATATAGCTAAGGTAAAGTCCGGGAGGTCGATCCATGGACACTTTTATTGGGTGCTTTACTAGGTTAAATTAGTTAATTAAGTAGTTAAACTAGATTTAGTAATATATAGTAATTATAGGTAGCCTTGGGGGATTTACCGTTTAACGACTGGTTTGTCTTTTTGGCTTTTCTTTTTAATCAAACAACAAGACAGTAAATTTAAACTAGATTGTAGCAATAAAGTAAATAAAAATTCTTGCGGTAAATAAAAGTAACTTTAACTAAACGAGATGAAAATACATAAAAAGAGATTATGCTTATTTAACTTCCGTAGTTACGATGTTTGACTTTTACTTTTTTACTTTTTTTACCCTGGGTTAATTTTCCTTTATACTCGTAGAATATTTAAGATGTCAACCTGGAGTTATCCAGCGCAGTCCTATAATTACAAGCATCAAATGCGAGTGTCCTCGTCATTCTATCTTGTAACCACAATCAAATATTCTAACTAATTACTATTTAGATGGTTTGATGCGGTTGTCACGTATGTCAATAATTACACCAGTTGTCACTGAATGTAACCCACCTTAATTTTAACTAGTCTTTTAACCATTAATCCATTCACGTGTCCGTTTCAATGAATAATTTACCATATATATAAATAACCCGTCTTCCGTGTCCGGCCAACGTATGTGATTATTTATACATATAGTAAATTATAAATAGTGGTAATTTAACAAGTTGTCACTTAATTATTTTACCATACCAATTAATAGTTAAAACCTCAATCTCTCTTAAGGTCGTTCTTTATCTAAATATTAACCCTTGTACAAATTAAATTAACGCTTTTCCTATTTTTAGTCAAACATCATAAGTACTTGGGTTAAATAAGCATAACAACAAATTAGTTACTAGACATGGTAAAAAGATAAATAAAACTTACACCAAAGTTCTTAGCTTCCATTAATTCAATGCGGTAGAAAACTTCAAATTCAACACCCGTACAATACCAAATAATAACACACTTTTTACTACGGAGGATAACAGTAAACTGAATTGTATTTCAAACTACTACTATTAACTACTACGGAGTACTAGTGATAACTTTTTTTTTAAGTTTTGAACTCTACGTACTCTCCCAAAACTATTACTGGAGATGGATATTTATGAAGTAAATTCGGAGCCAGGGACCAAGTGACCAAACTTGATATCATAATTTAATCATACTACAAGTTGAGTCATAATCCAATTGAACCTAACTTGTGTTGATATTTTAATTCCTCTTTATATCGAGTCAGCTTCAATTGGGATTAATATGCTCTTTGAGGCTCCATTTGGTAAGATGATCTTGACCCACTATGGCCTAACTTCCCAACTAAAAGAATAATAATATTGTTTTAGTTTTTTTGTGCAAACTTAGTCATAGGTGGCTGATATGGTCACGATTTATAGCTAGACATTCAAATCAAAGTTGTAGTCGTCTGAGTTACGAACGTCTGGGCTTTGGATTCACCTTTTTTCAAGTCAGTATGATTTAGTTATGATTTTTCTCGTGCAGGCGCGCAGATTTCATGATTTCGATAGTTTTCACTTGTAGTCTTGAGGCGCGATGTTGTAGTCTTTTGTTGCTCATAGGAAATCTTTGTTTTGTCTTCATTTTGAGCATTACTTAGTTGTAATCCATAATAACATTTAATTCGACGCTTTAGACATTTTCACCAATTACAACCCAAAAACTACTCAAATACACATAAAATCATAACATTAAGGATTGATATTGCGATTAATAATATGTTCATTTTGAGCAATATCAACATCCAAAATTTTTTGCTTCGTAGTAATAGTTGGATTTGTTAGTGGCTGAGTTGTGGATTTTCAGATTTAAAGGATCCTGGCTCCCTGCTGCATCTTTTGGCTATTCGAAACGTGGGCAAAAGCAGAAAAGTCTATTAATTTGATAACTTATATAATTTCTAATAAGATATTCAGTGAATGCACCGAGCAAAACGTTCACCACCTTTCATACATTCACCACCTGTAACTCGATCAAGACATCTAGCCAATATTGTCGCCGTTGATTTTTCTTTATAATCATCATCTAGTCAAACGAGTACTCCAATTCAAATTTCTGATAATCCATTTTTTAAACCCGACTTCACAATTGAGAACTCGGAGGATATTCAAGGACAATTCAAAAATCCTGAACCACTAATAATTCCTCCTGAACCACAAATTATACAACCGGAGGTTGTTGAGGAATTTAATTCATTGAAATTCCATCCAATAAAACGGAAGATCTTGAAAAATCCAGAACCCCTAAGTATGGAAGATCGAATGAGAGCCACACACACTGGCCAAGGTTACGCAATTACTCAACCAGACATTAATGCGCCAGATTATGAAATCAAAGGACAAATCCTACACATGGTAACTAATCAATGCCAATTTAGTGGTACGCCAAAAGAAGATCCAAACGAACATCTTCGAACATTTAATAGGATCTGTACTCTATTTAAAATCTGAGAAGTTGAGGATGAACAGATCTATCTCATGTTGTTTCCCTGGACAATAAAGGGAGAAGCCAAAGATTGGTTAGAATCGTTACCTGAAGGAGCGATTGATACATGGGATGTGTTAGAAGAGAAAATTCTTAAAAGATTCTTTCCGGCATCTAAAGCCGTGAGACTTCAAGGAGAAATTGTTACGTTCACGTAAAAGCCAAATGAAACATTATATGAGGCGTGGACAAGATTCGGAAAGTTGTTGAGAGGATGTCCTCAGCATTGTTTAGACACTTATCAAATAGTACAAATATTCTACCATGGTGTCGACGTTGCTACACAAAAAGACAACGACACAGCAGCTGGTGGTTCCATTATGAATAAAACCGCAATAGAAGCTCACAAAATTATTGATAACACAGCCTCCCACTCACATGAGTGGCATCAAGAAAAAGTTTTTTCCGTTCATCTAAAGCGGCTAGAGCCAATTCTAGCCATGACTTTGATTCCATTTTCGCAAAGTTAGATGCTTTCGAGAGACTAATGGAAAAGATGACTAAAGATATTCACGCAATACGAATTAGTTGTGAGCAATATGGAGGACCACATTTGACAAAAGATTGTCTCAGTGTTGAACAAACAATGGAACAACGAGAGAATGTTTCATACATGAACCAAAGGCCAGGAATTAATTATCAAAATAATTATCAACCACCAAGGCCAAACTATAATCGAAACGTTCCTTACAATCAAAATGCCCAACACAACAACCAACAAGTATCTAACAATACTTACAATCTGCAAAGACCTGGTTATCTTAATAAATCACCACAAACCGATGATAAAAAGCCAAATTTAGAAGATATGATGTCAAAGATAGTTGAATCTCAAACTCAATTTTTCACATCTCAGAAACAAACTAATGAACAAAATGCTGAAGCATTTAGATATCAACAAGCTTCTATTCAAAATTTGGAACAAGAAGTGAGTAACCTAGCAAGGTTAATTGGTGAAAGAAAACCGGGGAGTCTATCTAGCGATACAAATGCTAATCCCCGAAATGAAACAGCTAAAGCCATTACCACAAAAAGTGGTATTACACTTAAACCAACTGAAATGTCTGTAATTTCTGATGACTCTATTCCTACTACACAGGCACCACAGCCTGAGCAAGAGAAAGAACTGGTAGTTGAAAAGGTTAATGAAGATAACACAGTTATGGCTAAACCTTATGTTAAACCATACCAACCACCGCTTCCTTACCCGAGTAAAATGAAAAAAGAAAGACTTGAAGCCGAGCAATCCAAATTCTTGGATATGTTTAAACAAATAAATGTCAACCTTCCTTTCATTGATGTGATTTCAGGAATGCCAAGATATGCTAAATTCCTGAAAGATTTAATCACAAATAAAAAGAAAATGGAAGAACTTTCAGCTGTTACTATGAATGCTACATGTTCTACAGTGTTGTTGAATAAGATACCAGAAAAATTATCAGATCCAGGAAGTTTCACAATTTCATGTTTTCTGAGTAGTCTTAGTTCAATAGAAGCATTGGCAGACTTAGGTGCTAGTATAAATTTAATGCCATATTCATTATACGCTAAACTAGACCTTGGAGAACTGAAACCAACACGAATATGCATACAACTAGCCGATCGATCAATAAAATATCCTAGAGGGATAATGGAGAACATGCTAGTTAAAGTTAGTACTTTAGTATTTCAAGTAGACTTTGTTATTCTGGATATGGAAGAAGATTCTCGAGTTCCTCTTATATTAGGAAGACCATTCTTAAACACGGCTAAAGCAATAATAGACGTGTTTAGTAAGAAACTGACCCTAAGTATAGAGGATGAGAGTGTTACCTTTTCTGTTGATAGAGCCATACAACAACCACAATCTGCAGATGATACATGTTATTATGTTCAAACTATAGATTCACATGCAGAATTATTACAAGAATTACCAGAATTACAAAGAACAGGAGAATGTTCTTTAGGAGAAGGAACTGAACCAATTGACGAAACTGAAATGTTAGCTACACTAATGGCTAATGAATACGAACAACAACATAAGAACTTCAAATGCTAAAAGAGGAAGACAGATATCGATACAAATCATCGATAGAAGAACCACCGATATTAGAGTTAAAGCCACTACCAAACCATTTGGAATATGCTTATTTACATGGTGAATCTAAATTACCTGTAATAATATCGTCTTCTCTTACGAAAAATGAAAAATCTCAACTCATTTCTGTGCTAAAAGCTCATAAACCAGCTATTGCATGGAAGATTCATGATATTAAAGATATAAGTCCTTCGTATTGCACACATAAAATCCTTATGGAAGAAGGTCATAAAACATATGTGCAATGCCAACGAAGACTAAATCCAAATATGCAAGATGTTGTTAAGAAAGAAATTATTAAACTGCTCGATGCAGGTTTAATTTATCCAATCTCTGATATTCCATGGGTAAGCCCAGTTCAATGTGTACCTAAGAAGGGTGGCATCACTGTCATCACAAATGAAAAAGAAGACCTTATTCCTACTAGGACTGTAACAGGATGGCGTGTTTGTATTGATTATAGAAATTTAAATGACGCCACCAGAAAAGATCACTTTCCCTTACCTTTCATTGATCAAATGTTGGATAGGTTAGCTGGGAATAGTTACTATTGTTTTCTTGACGGTTTCTCCGGATACTTTCAAATTCCAATCGCACTCGAGGACCAAGAGAAAACCACCTTCACGTGCCCTTATGGTACTTTTGCTTACAAACGCATGCCATTTGGACTTTGCAACGCCCCTGCAACTTTTCAAAGATGCACGATGGCGATTTTTCACGACATGATAGAAGAATGCATGGAAGTTTTCATGGATGACTTTTCAGTCTTCGGTGATACTTTTGAATCATGTCTAGTTAATCTTGAACGAATGCTTATTAGATGCGAGCAATCAAATCTAGTACTTAATTGGGAGAAATGTCATTTCATGGTTAGAGAAGGCATCGTTCTTGGTCATAAAATTTCAAAGGAAGGAATTGAAGTGGATAGAGCTAAAGTAAATGTAATTGCTAAACTTCCACATCCTACCAATGTTAGAGGAGTTAGGAGTTTTCTAGGGCATGCCGGTTTTTACCGATGTTTCATAAAAGACTTTTCTAAAATTGCCACTCCTATGAATAAACTCCTTGAAAAAGATGTTCCATTCATTTTTTCGGATGAATGCATCAAATCTTTTAATATTCTTAAAGAAAAACTCACTAATGTGCCGATCATGATAACTCCAAATTGGAATCTACCATTTGAACTCATGTGCAATGCAAGTGATTTTGCAATGGGAGCCGTTTTAGGTCAAAGAATTGAAAAAACAATTTCAACATATTTATTACGCTAGTAAGACGTTACAAGGAGCACAAACAAATTACACAACTACTGAAAAAGAACTCCTTGCTATTGTCTTTGCTTATGAAAAATTTCGTTCATATCTCGTTCTAGCTAAAATGGTGGTCTACACTGATCATTCTGCTCTTAGATACCTATTTTCAAAACAAGATGCCAAACCTCGATTAATCCGTTGGATCTTACTCTTACAAGAATTCGATATTGAAATCCGAGACAAAAAGGGAGCAGAAAATCTCGCAGCTGATCATCTTTCTCGCCTTGAAAATCCTAAATTAGAAGTTCTAAATGAATCGGCCATACAGGACAACTTTCCTGATGAATATCTCTTGCAAATCGATTATAGTGAAATTCCATGGTTTGCAGACTTTGCAAACTACTTAGTATGTGGATTCCTTGAAAAAGGGTTGTCGTACCAAAAACGAAAGAAATTCTTTAGTGATATAAAACATTATTTTTGGGAAGATCCATATCTGTTTAAAAGTTGTCCCAATGGAATAATACACCGATGCGTATTCGGGGATGAAGCTAGTCAAATCTTAAACCATTGTCACACAGGACCAACATGAGGACATTATGGGCCTCAACTCACAGCAAGGAAAGTCTACGACGCTGGATTCTATTGGCCTACAATTTTCAAAGACGCGCACCTTCTTTGTAAATCCTGCGATGCTTGTCAAAGGACTGGAAACATAAGTCAACGTGATGAAATGCCACAAAATGTCATTCAAGTATGTGAAGTATTCGACGTTTGCGGTATTGACTTTATGGGTCCATTTCCAAAATCTCATAATAATCTCTACATTCTCATTGCCATTGATTATGTATCTAAATGGGCGAAAGCACAAGCTCTCCCAACTAACGATGCACGAGTTGTAGTCAACTTCTTAAAATGTCTTTTTGCTAGGTTCGGAACACCGAAAGCTTTAATAAGTGATCGGGGTACTCATTTTTGTAATAATCAACTTGAGAAAGTTCTCAAAAGATATGGAGTAACTCATAAAATCTCAACCGCTTATCATCCACAAACAAGTGGACAAGTTGAAAATACCAATCGAGCTTTAAAACGTATTCTAGAAAAAACTATAGGAACGAATCCGAAGGAATGGTCCATGAAATTGGAGGATGCACTTTGGGTTTTAGAACAGCCTACAAAACTCCAATTGATACCACACCTTTTAAACTCGTTTACGGAAAAGCATGTCACCTTCCAGTAGAAATTGAGCACAAAGTATTTTGGGCTTTGAAGACATGTGATCTTGATTTGCATGAAGCTGGTCGTCTACGATTAAGTCAACTAAACGAGTTAGAAGAATTAAGTCATGATGCATATGAAAATTCGTTAATCTATAAGGAAAAAACGAAGAAATGGCATGATAAAAGAATCGGAAGTTCAAAAGAATTTAAGGAAGGAGACAGAGTTCTTCTTTTCAATTCAAGATTCAATCTATTTCCTGGAAAATTGAAATCAAGATGGTCTGGAGCATTCATAGTCAAAAGAGTTTTCCCGTACGGAACAATAAAGTTGATAAATTCAAACGGAATTGAATTTAAAGTTAATGGTCACAGAGTTAAACATTACATACATGGTCCGATGGAAGTTGACAATGAAGTTAATCATAATTTCACCACCAAAGAAAACCCTCAGAATGAAAACATAAATATGTTTTCAACGACATATGAAAAGCTAAAATTGGAAGACGGGGAGGTTTTAAATTGGAGTGATGAAGAAGAATTTCTATATAAATCTCCCATTCCAAGAAAAAAAGAAAAATATGAACAAGAAATCCAAGTAGAAGTGGAAGAACCAAGAAAAGATCACCCGAAAAAGGTTAACAAACCAACTCCACCTCCTAAATTAGGAGACCCAGGTGAATTTATCATTTCTTGCTTGCTTAATGATGGTGCTATGTATAATGGACTCGCAGATTTAGGAGCAAGTGCGAATGTTATGTCTCTTTCCTTATACAAAAGATTAGGTGTGGGTAAATTAAGACCAACCAGCATAGGTGTTCAATCATTTGACCAAAACATTAAACACCCGGTTGGAATAGCCAACAATTTACTTGTTAAAGTGGGAAGTTTGACCTTTGTTGCAGATTTCATAGTTATTAATATGGAGGAAGACCTTGATATTCCTCTAATTTTAGGTCGCCCATTTTTAGCATCCACCGAGGCGTTCTTTGATGTAAGAGAGGGTAAAATGACACTTAGTGATGGGGATAAATCGGTCACCTTTGTGAATCGAAAGTCTAAATCTCCACCAACCAAAACTGTTGAACCAATAAAAATGCCTAAGTGTGAGGAAGATGAAGTAACGCCCAATGATGACCTGATAACAAAGAACCCCATTGTTGATACGAAATTAGATGACCCCGTTTTTAACAGTTCAACGAAGAAACTTTATAAACGGATTCAAGATACTAGGATTAAGGGGAACTTTATGTTATGTAACCGATTAGTATCCAAATTGTCACCTAAAGAAAAGGCAATGTTAGTTGAATTTATGAATGTTACAGAGGAAATCAACAAATGGCTTGAAGCAAAAGTCAGAGATATGCAAGTTGTTGATGGTCCAATTGAAATTAACAATGAAGTTAATCACATGTTCGACACCACAGCTAACTAAGTGTGGGGAGAATCGAATCTTTTAAGGATAATATATATGCTGTCTAGAGTTAGATATTCTATTTTTGCGTAGTTTCCGAGAATGGAATCCGAATCGTCTTTCCCTAGCAGACCCTAAAGAACTAGTATTCTCCCTCCATTCTGAATTTTTGAGTTTTTAGGTTTTACGAGATGAAGAATTCCTTTGATTTGAACCATGGTCTACTACTACATGCTATGATTACTAAACGTAATAATAACACCTTCCCGAGTGAATTGGTGTCGGAGATAAGAGGCAAAATGGACGAAGTAAGAAAAGAACTCGGGAAAGAACATCATAAGACACATTTCGGTAAAGGAAAATCAAAATCCGCAGCAAAAATAAGAGCACGACACCTTGAAAGATGTCATAAATGAGGAAAATGGTCACACGAAGGGAAATGTTCGAACAATCAAACACATTCCAATTCTGAATTCATTACTCTATGCAGAGAAGGACCGTTCATATGTTTAGAAGAAAAGTTATTGAAAACTCATGGTTATGCCTATGTAGCTATGGAAAACCAAATCGAACGACTCTCCTATGAGTCGACTAAAGAAGGTCTCTGAGAATTATATCTCATAAGTAAGTATATACAGTTTTTATTTTTATTTATTGCTTTTAACCTTTTGTTAATAAACGCTGAATCGTTCGCTATAAAGTATTAAATTGATATTCAATAAAATTAGGTATAATAAACAGAAATTATTAATATCAGACAAAAATTTAATTCATCACTGCAAAATTTACCGTTTATTCATAAGGTATAAATATCTTTAATCAATCAATCCAAAATACTTCAGAAATTCGTCAGGAGTAAAACTAGGTAATATAACCGAAATTACTTTACCCAAAAGAGGGACGTATATTTTTGTTAATATTTAATTGATTAAAGTGGGATAAAAGTCTAAAAAGATTTTTATTTTATTTTTACCTTGTTTTCTAAGTTAATATATAACTATAAATATAATTTAATATAATTCTATAAAACTAATGTATAAAATGTTAATAATATTTATATGAAACTTTATTAATATGCATTTTAAATTTAAGTTTTATGTAAATTTAAAAACAAAATTTACTTTATTTCATTAAGTTAAAAAAAAATGATTTCTAAAATTCGTCGTGAGTTAAAGACTAGGGTGTGGATCCGAAATTGCTTTACCCGAGGGCGGGGCGACAAATTTTGTTATCATTATTTTTAATTTTATTGATCTAAAGTATGCCAAAAACATTAAAAAAAATCCAAAAACCTTTACTTTTAAAACAATCGCTTTAAAATGACAAATATTAAAATTTTATCGAGGGACGAACTAAGTAAACGTACCGAAACGACCTCAATCTAAAAAGAAGCAAAATTTTAAAAAAAAATTACTCAATTATTTTTTTTATTAATAAAGGTTTATATATATATATATATATATATATATATATATATATATATATATATATATATATATATATATATATATATATATATATATATACCGCAGTCGCAGAGGTTTGAGTGCACACACCTCCGCAGTCGCGGAGCTTCCAAAACCCAAACCAGAATAAACTGGTCGACAGCAGACCAGTCCATCCCATTCCAATTTTTTTCTGCGAAAAAACCCACAAAACACTCTCAAATTCGCGATTTTTCACCTAAAATCATCAAATTTCTTGCTAAAATCATAATGAGGAGATTACTACCAAGAAGCTTTTCAAGGAGAAGGGTAATTTGTAACGACTCAACCCGTTATCCAACCGAATATGAAACAAATTTTTTTTATACAACAGGTAGGGTGCGCGGTGCGCAACTCTCTCTGTGTACGGCGCATACAGAGCCCAGCAGCCTCTGTCCGAAATTTCCATTTTTGGTTTAAAGATTTCCCGCTTCCCGACATTTTTTAGACGAAGCGACTTTCACAACACGTTATAGTAAGTAAAACTAAAACATTTTCATAATAAAATGAGTTTTACTACACCGGGCCCACATCGGCCCGGATTACTATTTACGTACAAAATACAAGTTCAACCCAATATACATTTACATGAGTTAGGACCCTATAACCCAACCCGATACCAAGAGCATAATCCCGGGGACTACCACATCCCCAATCCGTGTCCATTTATCAAAAAGCTACCCCATCGAGCCCAAGCGCTCCTACGCATCTAGTCTATCAACTAGCTAACTTCACAATCACAATACCTATAAAAAGGTAAACAACGAGAGGGGTAAGCTTGAAGCTTAGTGAATGCAATAATTATACATATACATATATAACCTACTTACTTGCAATCACTTACACAATTACTGCATACACGCTAGCAATATAATTAGCATACCATCACAAAGTATAATGCTAAATCTCCAATACGCAAGCTAGCACAAACAATAGCATATAACTCGAACAATATAATATGCTACACTACAACACATAAAACATTGATGTTAACAACATCCATTAGTACTCAAGATTTCAAGGCTAGCCCAACGAATGGTATCGTCAACATCGAACTTAATTCCCATTCGTCCTAATAAATGTGGTATCGTCAACATCGAACTTAAACCCACATATGAGGTATCGTCAACATCGAACTTAAACCCTCATCGAATTTCACTACAATAGCGGTATGGCTTCGTCAATATCGAACTTTGAATCCATACATGAGGTATCGTCAACATCAAACTTTAACCCTCATCTAAACATTCAAACAATATACTCTAGGATATGGTATCGTCAACATCGAACTTTAACCCATACCCCACAAGTAAATAAATCATATACATACATATATAATTATTCCACTCACCTTGGAATGCCCGCACAAGTCATGTATGACATCATCTTCGTCCTCAAATCCGAGCAAGTAACCACCTATATCACACATAGGTACAATATACACATAAATAGCCATTCTCTAAAAGAGAAACCGATACAAACTTCCCTTAGCCGAGGGATCACACTTTGCTAGCCAAAACTCGCCCATTTAACACCTAATGGACACAAACCAATTACCACTTCGGGTGGTAATTCAAACCAACACAACAAAGTACAATTTAACCCAAATCATATTTCACACCAATTAGACCAAACCTAGGTCTTAACACTAAATTACTACTTAGGTAGTAATCATTTCAAACGCCGATTACACCAAAACCCCAACACGCGCAATATTGACCCATATTGCTTTTGACCATGTTTGACTTATGTTAAAATATCACTTTAACCCCAAAATTACTTCTCACGAGTAATTACATCCAAAAACATTATTTAACACTTAACAAAAGCGTTTATCATCCATTTAATCCAAATTAGTGTCGTCATCAATTTTGACCCAATTCAAATTACCCATTTTGACCAAAATCATAAAACGCCCTAAATCACTAACGACTAGTGATTATATTTCCAAAACATCAATTAACACCTAAATCAAGTATTTAGATACTTGATTCACCAAAACTTGACTCAAAACCCATTTTGACACCAAACCAAGTCAACATCGATTTTGACTAGCAAAACTTGTTCTTAAGAACATCAAAGTCACTAACAACCTTTCAATCTAGAGGTTTAACTCCCAAACCAAGACAAATACTTCCAAATTCATCATCAAACCCTAAACCCACAATAATAGGGTTCACTTACACTAACAATACAACAAAACCCCCAATTTCATGAGAAATGGGGTTTATAACCCTAACTAGCTAAAACCCCAAACATGAACAAGAATCATAAACAATAAAATTCGGAGTTAGAACTTACCAACACAACCAAAACGTACCTGTGAACCAGTTGAACAACCTTAACTCTTGTACCTTAACCTGAGTCAACCTCCTTCTTCTCCAAATGGAGCTTTCCCTCTCTAAAACTCTTCCTCTCTCTAGGGTTTGAAGATGAGAGAGTTGTGGATGTGAAAGTGATCCATAATTGGATTCAAATCTGCCAATAAGGCTACAGATCTGTCCTCAAGTGAAAAGACCAAAAAGCACCTCATTTAACTTAAAATAGAAAAAGGCAGAAAACTGTCGCTGGCAGTGTGTGCGACGCGCACCCCTAGCCATGCGCGACGCGCACGATGGTGCAAACAGTCTGTCAGCTTTAAAATTTAAAAGTTCAGGGACTGAGGTTGACAGATTCTGATTCTGATGTAAATTCCGAAAATGCATAAGTGTTAGGTTCACTTTTAGTGGCGCTTTCTGGTGCACACATTTTCTGACACTTTCAGGAACATTTCCTGATGCACAAAATTCAGGGTGTTACATAATTTCTACATCCAAACACTCTTTAATTTCGGATTTATTGTGTTCTTCCGCAAAATTTTACCTAATTTGATTTTGATAATTTCTAGCTTAATTATGCTTAAATTATTTGTATATTATGCTTGTATAACCTAGATTGATGCTATTTAACATGATTAGAAGCCTTAAACTTCAATTTTTTAACAATCTAGGGTTTGTGTTCTTGAGCAAATTTGGGGCTTTTTGATATAAATGGGTTATGGCCGAATTTTGTTGTTAGTTCATGCTTAATTAAGTAGTGTAACATGTTTAGGTTGCTAAATGATCCAAACTTTGATCCTAAACATGATTTTTGAGCAAGATTGTTGACTTTTTGAGTCAAAAATGCATGAACTTGATTTAATTGATATGAATGCCTTTTGAAACTTGTTTAATTGCTATAATGATTATTTTTAACATGTTTTAGAAGATGAATGCTTAGGAACATTGTATACATTTTCATATATGCTTATTTGAAAAAGTGTAGAATTGTTAATATTATGAAAATGTGTATAAGTTTAATAGGGATTAAACATGTTATTTTGATTGTTTTGATTTATGATTTTGCTAACACTAATGCATATTTGGATGCACAAAAATTGTGTTTAATGTGTTTTGCAGACTGAAAGGGGTGAATCTTCATCCGCGTCCCAGGCTCAAAATGCTCCTCCTGAAAATGCAGACGAATAGGAGATCAGCAATTAATAAAAACAAAATCAACCGCATCCATTCATTTCATATTCAAATATACACGAGGAAGATTTACACCCTAATTTAAGATTTGACAGATTATGGATAGAATATCCAAAATATCAGAGGAACTTACACATTCTTCAATCTAAGAATGTTGAAGTGCCCAGGGTGATAGATTGGTGTAGTGACCTGAACTTTTCCATATTTATATATATTAAATGAAATTGTTATTTACATGATTAAGTGTTTCCAACATGTTAACCAATCAAACTTGTTAAGACTTGATTAATTGAAATAGGTTTCATATAGACAATTGACCACCCAAGTTGACCGGTGATTCACGAACATTAAAACTTGTAAAAACTATATGATGACATATATATGATTATATATATAGTTAACATGATATTATGATAAGTAAGTATCTCATTAGGTATTTTAACAATGAGTTATATACATAAATTGAGTTTATTGAATTAAGAAACTCGAAACGATATATATAACGATTATCGTTATAACAACGTCTTACTAAATACATATGAATCATATTAATATATTGATATACTATGTTTAATCATGATAAATGATAAATAAACATGTCATTAAGTGTATTAACAATGAACTACATATGTAAAAACAAGACTACTAACTTAATGATTTCGAAACGAAACATATATGTAACGATTATCGTTGTAACAACATTTAACTTATATATATCATACTAAGATATATTAATATATCATAATATCATGATAATGTAATAATTTAACATCTCTTTAGATATAATAAACAATGGGTTAACAACATTTAACAAGATCGTTAACCTAAAGGTTTCAAAACAACATTTACATGTAACGACTAACGATGACTTAACGACTCAGTTAAAATGTATATACATGTAGTGTTTTAATATGTATTCATACACTTTTGAAAGACTTCTAGACACTTATCAAAATACTTCTACTTAACAAAAATTCTTACAATTACATCCTCGTTCAGTTTTATCAACAATTCTACTCGTATGCACCCGTATTCGTACTTGTACAATACACAGCTTTTAGATGTATGTAATATTGGTATATATACTCCAATGATTAGCTCTTATCAGCCCATGTGAGTCACCTAACACATGTGGGAACCATCATTTGGCAACTAGCATGAAATATCTAATAAAATTACAAAAATATTAGTAATCATTCATGACTTATTTACATGTAAACAAAATTACACATCCTTTATATCTAATCCATATACGAACGACCAAAAACACCTACAAACACTTTAATTATTCAATTTTCTTCATCTAATTGATCTCTCGCAAGTTTTATCTTCAAGTTCTAAGTGTTCTTCATAAATTCTATAAGTTCTAGTTTCATAAAATCGAGAATATTTCCAAGTTTGCTAGCTTACTTCCAATCTTGTAAAGTGATCATCCAACCTCAAGAAATCTTTCTTATTTACAGTAAGATAACTTTCTAATACAAGGTAATACTCATATTCAAACTTTGATTCAATTTCTATTACTATACCAATCTTATTTCGAGTGGAAATCTTACTTGAACTTGTTTTCGTGTCATGATTCTGCTTCAAGAACTTTCAAACCATCCAAGGATCCTTTGAAGTTAAATATATTTTTCTCATTTCCAGTAGGTTTATCCACAAAACCTGAGGTAGTAATGATGTTCATAACATCATTCGATTCATATATATAAAACTACCTTATTCGAAGGTTTAAACTTGAAATCACTAGAACATAGTTTAGTTAATTCTAAACTTGTTCGAAAACAAAAGTTAATCCTTCTAACTTGACTTTTAAAATCAACTAAACACATGTTCTATATCTATGTAATATGCTTACTTAATGATTTAAAACCTGGAAACATGAAAAACACCGTAAAACCGGACATATGCCGTCGTAGTAACACCGCGTGCTTTTTTGGGTTTGATAATTAAAAACTATGATAAACTTTGATTTAAAAGTAGTTATTCTGGGAAAATGATTTTTCTTATGAACATGAAACTATATCCAAAAATCATGGTTTAACTCAAAGTGGAAGTATGTTTTTCAAAATGGCCATCAATACGTCGTTCTTTCGACTGAAATGACTACCTCTTACAAAAATGACTTGTAACTTATATTTCCCACTATAAATCTATATTTTTTGGTTTAGATTCATAAAATAGAGTTCAATATGAAACCATAGCAATTTGATTCACTCAAAACGGATTTAAAACGAAGAAGTTATCGGTAAAACAAGATTGGATATTTTTTGATTGTTGTAGCTACGGGAAATATTGTAACAATTCTACACAAATCATATCCTAGCTAACTTATATTGTATTATACATGTATTCTAATATATTATGTATTCTTGGGATATCATAGACACGTATGCAAATGTTTTGACATATCACATCGACCCATGTATATATATTATTTGGAACAACCATAGACACTCTATATGCAGTAATGTTTGAGTTAGCTATACTGGGTTGAGGTTGATTCCAAAAATAAATATACTTTAAGTTGTGATCTAGTCTGAGACGTGTATACACTGGGTCGTGGATTGATTCAAGATAATATATATCAATTTATTTCTGTACATTTAACTATGGACAACTAGTTGTAGGTTACTAACGAGGACACCTGACTTAATAAACTTAAAACATCAAAATGTATTAAAAGTGTTGTAAATATATTTTGAACATACTTTGATATATATGTACATATTTGTTATAGGTTCGTGAATCGACCAGTGGCCAAGTCTTACTTCCCGACGAAGTAAAAATCTGTGAAAGTGAGTTATAGTCCCACTTTTAAAATCTAATATTTTGGGATGAGAATACATCCAGTTTTATAAATGTTTTACGAAATAGACACAAGTAAATGAAACTACATTATATGGGTAAATGATCGAAGCCGAATATGCCCCTTTTACTTGGTAACCTAAGAATTAGTAAAGTGATCTACTAATTGACGCGAATCCTAAAGATAGATCTATTGGGCCTAATGAACCCCATCCAAAGTACCAGATGCTTTAGTACTTCGAATTCGTTTTTATCATGTCCGAAGGATTTTCCGGAATGATAGGGGATATTCTTATATGCATCTTGTTAATGTCAGTTACAAGGTGTTCACCATATGAATGACTTTTATCTCTATGTATGGGATGTATATTGAAATATGAAATCTTGTGGTCTATTTTTATGATTTGATAATATATAGGTTAAACCTATAACTCACCAAAATTTTTGTTGACGTTTTAAGCATGTTTATTCTCAGGTGATTATTAAGAGCTTCCGCTGTTGCATACTAAAATAAGGACAAGATTTGGAGTCCATGCTTGTATGATATTATGTAAAAACTGCATTCAAGAAACTTATTTTTGATGTAATATATTCTTATTGTAAATCATTATGTAATGGTCGTGTGTAAATGGTATATTTTAGATTATCATTATTTGATAATCTACGTAATGCTTTTTAAACCTTTACAGATAAAATAAAGGTTATGGTTGTTTTAAAAATGAATGCAGTCTTTGAAAAACGTCTCATATAGAGGTCAAAACTTCGCGACGAAATCAATTAATATGGAACGTTTATAATCATTATGAACGGGACATTTCAGTTGGTATCTGAGCGTTGGTCTTAGAGAACTAGAAATTTGCATTAGTGTGTCTTATCGAGTTTGTTAGGATACATTAGTGATTCTGGACTTCGACCGTATTTTCTTTAAAAACGATTGCTTAACACTTTTGTTGGAAACTATATATTATTAACATGTAAATATTATGTGATATATTAACCTCTTAATGTGTTTGATATTGTGTGATAGATGTCTACCACTAGTACAAATCTCATCGATTCACATAATAATAATGAAGAGTCGAATATATTTTGGGAAGATTCATAAATTCCCGAAGAGGAACCGGAAGAAGAGGAACCGAAAGAAGAGGAACCGGAAGAGGAGGAGGTTCCGGAGGAAGAAATATTGATACCTATAGTAAATCGATTAAATAAAAGAAAATCCTCAACCAACGGACCAAAGCTAATAATGGTCAATGGTGTTTCCGCCGAGGAAGCAAAATATTGGGAAGATTACCAATTTTCCGATGAATCGGATCCCGATGAGGATTCCGATGATGTTATAGAAATTACCTCGACCCAATTTAATAAAGCGAAAGAAAATAATAAGGGAAAATGTATAAAAATAGAGAAACCCGATTCCAACCCCGATGAACTTTATATGTATCGACAACATCCGTATTTCCTAAAATGTAACAATGACCCGGGTACCTCTAAACCACCAGGTTTTTCTAAACCATTGTGGAAAACGACGACTCGTATTAAAGGAACACCATATATTCCTAGAAAATTAGGAAAATGAACCAAGTCTGAAGAAGAAGAAACCAGTGATTCAGATTAGAGGGTTGTAATCATTTTGTGTATTATAGGTATTGTAGTGTGCTTGTACTTTTATGTTCTATGTAAAAATTGCTTGTATTGTTTGTTAATTATCTTTTATGAATCTAATCCTTGTCTATTTTACAGTATAAAAACAAAATGGACGTTAAAGGTAGACAACCGAATATTTTAGAAGATCTACCAGAGGATATGATTGAGGAAATCTTGTCTAGAGTCAGTCAGAATTCATCAGCACAAATAATTATGGCAAAATTAACTTGTCAAACATTTGAAAGACTTTCCAGAAATGCCTTAGTTTATAAAAGGCTTTCTTTTGATAGGTAGGGTATATCACATTGGGGAGACCGTAAGTTACGCCGTGTTTTCTTTAAAGCGTTAAATGCCGGGAACCCAAATGCAATTTTACGCTACGGGTTAAGAACCTATTTTGACTCAACATATCCCAACATAGGATTTCGTGATTTAGAAAGAGCTTCTAACATGCAACATAAACAAGCATGTTATGCTTACAGGTTAGTGATGTTCGCTTCTTACCAAAGTGAGAAAAAGAACATCGGATTGCAACTTTTAAATAAAACCTTCCCACAAGTGACGGATTCAGTAGTTGGGGTGAGAAACAAGGTTTTTAGATTATTACGGGGATGTTGGACATTACGAAACCCTCGTCCTTTTGACGACATTACAACATACTGCCTAGCCAATGGTCATAACGGTTATTTTCCACAAGACCAAGGATGGGAAGTCATCTTAGTAAAACCAGAATGCATGACTTGTTTCTGGACTTATGAACTACGTGTCTTTATTTCCTTTGCTGAACAACTTGCGTATTAACTAGGTTTATCTTCAAAAACTGTCCTGTATCAAAGTGTACTATATTTTATGTTATATGTAATATAGCGAAGTTGTAAGTGTGAAGAATATTTGTATGTGATATATTATTATAATCAATTTTTCATATGGAATTGTAGTAGTTGAATTGTATATTAGCTACTAAGTATGAACTTAACGGGTAGGTAGTACCCGAATTTAAACTTATAAAACGCTAATATGAAGAAAAAGCTTTTATAAATGAGTTCATATTATGCTACGAAATAAATTGACTACTCTTAATATTATGTATGATTAACTCGATTCAGTTGGCTATTTTGAAGAAAATGGCACCGACTACTCGACATACCATGAATATGAGTGAAGAGGAATTTCGTACCTTTCTTGCTGCAAACATAGCCGCAGTACAGGCTGCGCTACATACCAACAATAACTCTGAATCTAGCAATGCAGTTAACGGCGCAAGAAATCGTGTAGGATGCTCCTACAAAGAATTCACTGCCTGCAAACCTTTGGAATTTGATGGAACCGAAGGACCAATTGGATTGAAAAGGTGGACCGAGAAAGTTGAATCGGTGTTTGCCATAAGCAAGTGTACTGAAGAGGACAAAGTTAAGTACGCTACGCATACCTTCACAGGTACTGCGTTAACGTGGTGGAACACCTGTCTTGAACAGGTAGAAAAAAATGCTGCTTACGCACTACCGTGGTCGGCATTCAAGCAATTGATGAACGAGCAGTACCGTCCTAGAAACGAAGTCAATAAGCTCAAGGTAGAGCTTAGAGAGTTACGAATACAAGGGTTCGACATTACCACGTATGAACGACGATTCACAGAGATGTGCCTATTGTGTCTGGGAGCGTTCGAAGATGAAGAAGAGAAGATCGACGCGTTTGTAAAACGGTTACCAGTAAGGATTCAAGAAGATGTGAGTTCACACGAGCCCGCTTCCATACAAAAGGAAAGTCGAATTGCTCATAAACTCATAAATCAGATTGAGGGAAGAATTAAAGAGCAGGCGACCGAAGAAGCCAACACGAAACAACTCAAGAGGAAGTGGGAGGAAAATGGTGACAAGAGTCACCAGTACAACAACAATAACAATTACAACCACAATCGCAACAACTATCCCAACAATCGCAACAACAATCGTAACAATAATCGCAATCCTAATAATAACTACAACAAACATCCCAAACAACAATAACTACAACAACCGTTTCAACAACAATAACAATCCCAACAACAACCTTAATAACAACAACGGCAACAAAAACCAAAAACAACCATGTCATAGGTGTGAAGAAAATCATCAGGGGTTTGCACGACATTTTACAACAGGTGTAAAAGAAATGGTCATAGCGCGACAAAGTGTGAGGTCTACGGACCAAAGTTTAACAGAACTAAAGGAACAAATAATGTCGGAACAAGTAATGCCGAAACGAATAGTGTCGAAGCAAGTAATACCAACGCTGTTTGTTATAAATGTGGAAAATCGGGCCACATTATTAGAAATTGCCCGAATCAGGGGAATACTAATGGGCAGGGCCGTGGAAGAGTTTTCAATATTAATGCGGCAGAAGCACAGGAAGATCCGGAGCTTGTTACGGGTACGTTTCTTATTGACGATAAATCTGCTTATGTTTTATTTGATTCGGGTGCGGATAGAAGCTATATGAGTAGAGAATTTTGTGCTAAATTAAGTTGCCCATTGACGCCTTTGGATAATTAATTTTTACTCGAATTAGCAAATGGTAAATTAATTTCAGCAGATAATATATGTCGGGATAGAGAAATTAAACTGGGTGATGAAACGTTTAATATTGATTTAATACCAGTCGAGTTAGGGAGTTTTGATGTAATAATTGGCATGGACTGGTTGAAGAAGGTAAGAGCTGAGGTCGTTTGTTACAAAAATGCGATTTGCAAAGGAAAACCTTTAATGGTGTACGGAGAAAAGAACAACGCGAAGTTAAATCTTATTAGTAGTTTGAAGGCGCAAAAACTAATAAGAAAAGGTTGTTACCTCATTCTAGCACACATCGAGGAAGTTAAACCTAAAAAAAAGAACATCAGTGATGTTCCCGTTGCAAAAGAATTTTTCGATGTATTTCTGAAAGAATTACCGGGATTACCCCCACATCGATCCGTTGAATTTCAAATAGACCTTGTACCAGGAGCTGCACCAATAGCTCGTGCTCCATACAGACTCGCACCCAGCGAAATGAAAGAATTATAAAGTCAGTTACAAGAACTTTTAGAGCGTGGTTTCATTCGACCAAGTACATCACCATGGGGAGCTCATGTTCTGTTTGTCAAGAAGAAAGATGGTACATTCAGGTTGTGTATCGATTACCTAGAGTTGAACAAACTTACCATCAAGAACCGTTACCCATTACCGAGAATCGACGACTTATTTGATCAACTACAAGGCTCGTCGGTTTATTCGAAGATCGATTTACGTTCTTTGCGGGTATCCTTGAGGAGGGCCGGAACTTCCTACAAACAGAGTGGAGTGGTAAAGGTGAATGAGCCGGTTTACCTTTGTTATTCCCATCATCCTGTGGTTTCAGGATGATCCACAAGAAAGGTGGCTAGCCCTTGCTTACTCTAAGATAGAAGGCATCGATTCTCTTTGCACAGGTAGTTAAGCTCACAACTATTCGAGTTCTTGGAGTGACAGCTTTGTAGAAAGTCAACCTTGTAGAAAAGCAGATAGAAGAGGTAGCCTATAGACTCAAGCGACGAGCTCGATGAAAACTCAGCCGATTTGAGAATGTGATTTTTCTTTTTCTATAGCTGAAATGAACCTTCTTTTGGCAAGGGAGGCAGTAGGAAGAGAGCCATTAGAAATCAATTCAAAATGTTCCTGATGGAAGTGGCCATGGGTAGCTAAAGTGTCTGCACTTTGATTCCCTTCCCTGTAGATATGAGAGATGGACATGGAATGAAGTAAGAAAGTTTTGAAAGATCTGATCATAGAAGGACTGTCCAAGGGACTGCACCTCCACAGATGCTATCCAAAATTATTTTTTTTCACTCTCCACTCTTGCTTAAATGCAGGTGAAAGAGGATGACATTCCGAAGACTTCTTTTAGGACGCGTTACGGTCATTACGAGTTTATGGTTATGCCGTTTGGATTGACTAACGCACCAGCTGTATTCATGGACCTCATGAACCGAGTGTGTGGGCCATATCTTGACAAGTTTGTCATTGTTTTCATCGATGACCTACTTATTTACTCGAAGAATGATCAAGAACACGAAGAACATTTGAGAAAAGTGCTAGAGTTGCTAAGAAAAGAAAAACTGTACGCTAAGTTTTTAAAGTGTGCATTTTGGTTGGAAGAAGTTCAATTCCTCGGTCATATAGTGAACAAAGAAGGTATTCAGGTGGATCCAGCAAAGATTGAAACCGTTGAAAAGTGGGAAACCCCAAAAACTCTGAAACACATACGCCAATTTTTTAGGGCTAGCTGGTTATTACAGGAGATTCATCCAAGATTTTTCCAAAATAACAAAACCCTTGACTGCATTAACGCATAAAGGGAGGAAATTTGAATGGAATGATGAACAAGAAAAAGCGCTTTAATTGTTGATGAAAAAGTTAACTACGACACCTATATTGTCATTACCTGAAGGGAATGATGATTTTGTGATATATTGTGACACCTCAAAGCAAGGTCTCAGTTGTGTATTAATGCAACGAACAAAAGTAATTGCTTATGCGTCTAGATAATTGAAGATTCACGAGCAGAATTATACGACGCATGATTTGGAATTAGGCGCGGTTGTTTTTACATTAAAGACTTGGAGGCACTACTTATATGGGGTCAAAAGTATTATATATACCGACCACAAAAGTCTTCAACACATATTTAATCAGAAATAACTGAACATGAGGCAGCGCAGATGGATTGAATTGTTGAATGATTACGACTTTGAGATTCGTTATCACCCGGGGAAGGCAAATGTGGTAGCCGACGCCTTGAGAAGAAAGGACAGAGAACCCATTCGAGTAAAAGCTATGAATATAATGATTCATACTAACCTTACTACTCAAATAAAGGAGGAACAACAAGGAGTTTTAAAAGAGGGAAATTTAAAGGATGAAATACCCAAAGGATCGGAGAAGTGTCTTAATATTCAGGAAGACAGAACCCGGTATAGGGCTGAAAGGATTTGGGTACCAAAATTTGGAGATATGAGAGAAATGGTACTTAGAGAAGCTCATAAAACCAGATACTCAATACATCCTGGAACGAGGAAGATGTACAAGGATCTCAAGAAATATTTTTGGTGGCCGGGTATGAAAGCCGATGTTGCTAAATACGTAGGAGAATGTTTGACATGTTCTAAGGTCAAAGCTGAGCATCAGAAACCATCAGGTCTACTTCAACAACCCGAAATCCCAGAATGGAAATGGGAAAACATTACCATGGATTTCATCACTAAATTGCCAAGGACTGCAAGTGGTTTGGATACTATTTGGGTAATAGTTGATCGTCTCACCAAATCAGCACACATCCTGCCAATAAGAGAAGATGACAAGATGGAGAAGTTAGCACGACTGTATTTGAAGGAAGTCGTCTCCAGACATGGAATACCAATCTCTATTATCTCTAATAGGGATGGCAGATTTATTTCAAGATTCTGGCAGACATTACAGCAAGCATTAGGAACTCGTCTAGACATGAGTACTACCTATCATCCACAAACTGATGGGCAGAGTGAAAGGACGATACAAACGCTTGAAGACATGCTACGAGCATGTGTTATTGATTTCAGAAACAGTTGGGATCGACATCTTCCGTTAGCAGAATTTTCCAACAGCAACAGCTACCATTCAAACATTGAGATGGCGCCGTTTGAAGCACTTTATGGTAGAAAGTGCAGGTCTCTGATTTATTGGAGTGAAGTGGGGGATATACAGATTACGGGTCCGGAGATAATACAAGAATCTACCGAGAAGATCATCCAAATTCAACAACAGTTGAAAACCGCCCAAAGTCGACAAAAGAGCTACGCCGACATTAAAAGAAAAGATAGAGAATTTGAAATTGGAGATATGGTCATGCTTAAGGTTGCACCTTGGAAAGGCGTTGTTCGATTTCGTAAATGAGGGAAATTAAATCCAAGGTATATAGGACCATTCAAGATTATTGATCGTGTCGGACCAGTAGCTTACCGACTTGAATTACCACAACAACTCGCGGCTCTACATAACACTTTCCACGTCTCAAATTTGAAGAAATGTTTTGTTAAAGAAGATCTCATTATTCCATTAGACGAAATCCAAATCAATGAAAAACTTCAATTCGTCGAAGAACCCGTCGAAATAATGGATCGTGAGGTTAAAAGACTTAAGCAAAACAAGATACCAATTGTTAAAGTTCGATGGAATGCTCGTAGAGGACCCGAGTTCACCTGGGAATGATAAGATCAGATGAAGAAGAAATACCCGCACTTATTTCCAGAAGATACGTAAACACCTCCAACTGCTTAAAATCTCGGGACGAAATTTATTTAACGGGTAGGTACTGTAGTGACCCGAACTTTTCTATGTTTATATATATTAAATGAAATTGTTATTTACATTATTAAATGTTTCCAACATGTTAAGCAATCAAACTTGTTAAGATTGATTAATTGAAATAGGTTTCATATAGACAATTGACCACCCAAGTTGACCAGTGATTCACGAACGTTAAAACTTGTAAAAACTATATGATGACATATATATGATTATATATATAGTTACCATGATATTATGATAAGTAAGTATCTCATTAGGTATTTTAACAATGAGTTATATACATAAATTGAGTTTATTGAATTAAGAAACTCGAAACGATATATATAACGATTATCGTTATAATAATGTCTTACTAAATACATATGAATCATATTAATATATTGATACACTATGTTTAATCATGATAAATGATAAGTAAACATGTCATTAAGTGTATTAACAATGAACTACATATGTAAAAACAAGACTACTAACTTAATCATTTCGAAACGAGACATATATGTAACGATTATCGTTGTAACAACATTTAACTGTATATATATCATACTAAGTTATATTAATATATCATAAAATCATGATAATATAATAATTTAACATCTCTTTAGATATAATAAACAATGGGTTAATAACATTTAACAAGATCGTTAACCTAAAGATTTCAAAACAACATTTACATGTAACGACTAACAATATGACTTAACGACTCAGTTAAAATGTATAAACATGTAGTGTTTTAATATGTATTCATATACTTTTGAAAGACTTCAAGACACTTATAAAAATACTTCTACTTAACAAAAATTCTTACAATTACATCCTCGTTCAGTTTCATCAAGAATTCTACTCGTATGCACCCGTATTCGTACTTGTACAATACACAGCTTTTAGATGTATGTACTATTGGTATATACACTCAAATGATCAGCTCTTAGCAGCCCATGTGAGTCACCTAACATATGTGGGAACCATCATTTGGTACCTAGCATGAAATATCTCATAAAATTACAAAAATATTAGTAATCATTCATGACTTATTTACATGTAAACAAAATTACACATCCTTTATATCTAATCCATATACCAACGACCAAAAACACCTATAAACACTTTCATTCTTCAATTTTCTTCATCTAATTGATCTCTCTCAAGTTCTATCTTCAAGTTCTAAGTGTTCTTCAAAAATTCTATAAGTTCTAGTTTCATAAAATCAAGAATACTTCCAAGTTTGCTAGCTTACATCCAATCTAGTAAAATGATTATCCAACCTCAAGAAATCTTTCTTATTTATAGTAAGATATCTTTCTAATACAAGGTAATACTCATATTCAAACTTTGATTCAATTTCTATAACTATAACAATCTTATTTCGAGTGGAAATCTTACTTGAACTTGTTTTCGTGTCATGATTCTGCTTCAAGAACTTTCAAGCCATCCAAGGATCCTTTGAAGCTAGAAATATTTTTCTCATTTCTAGTATGTTTATCCACAAAACCTGAGGTAGTAATGATGTTCATAACATCATTCGATTCATATATATAAAACTACCTTATTCGAAGATTTAAACCTGAAATCACTAGAACATAGTTTAGTTAATTCTAAACTTGTTCGCAAACAAAAGTTAATCCTTCTAACTTGACTTTTAAAATCAACTAAACACATGTTCTATATCTATATGATATGCTAACTTAATAATTTAAAACTTGGAAACACGAAAACCACCGTAAAACCGGACATACGCCGTCGTAGTAACACCGCGGGCTGTTTTGGGTTTGATAATTAAAAACTATGAGAAACTTTGATTTAAAAGTTGTTCTTCTGGGAAAATGATTTTTCTTATGAACATGAAACTATATCCAAAAATCATGGTTAAACTCAAAGTGGAAGTATGTTTTTCAAAATGGTCATCAAGACGTCGTTCTTTCGACTGAAATGACTACCTCTTACAAAAATGACTTGTAACTTATATTTCTGACTATAAACCTATACTTTTCTGTTTATATTAATAAAATAGAGTTCAATATGAAACCATAGCAATTTGATTCACTCAAAACGGATTTAAAAGGAAGAAGTTATGGGTAAAACAAGATTGAATATTTTTTGATTGTTGTAGCTACGGGAAATATTGTAACAATTCTATACAAATCATATCCTAGCTAACTTATATTGTATTATACATGTATTCTAATATATTATGTAATCTTGGGATACCATAGACACGTATGTAAATGTTTTGACATATCATATCGACCCTTCTATATATTTTATTTGGAACAACCATAGACACTCTATATGCAGTAATGTTTGAGTTAGCTATACTGGGTTAAGGTTGATTCCAAAAATATATATACTTTGAGTTGTGATCTAGCCTGAGACGTGTATACACTGGGTTGTGGATTAATTCAAGATAATATATATCAATTTATATCTGTACATTTAACTATGGACAACTAGTTGTAGGTTACTAACGAGGATAGCTGACTTAATAAACTTAAAATATCAAAATGTATTAAAAGTTTTGTAAATATATTTTGAACATACTTTGATATATATGTACATATTTGTTATAGGTTCGTGAATCGACCAGTGGCCAAGTCTTACTTCCCGACGAAATAAAAATCTGTGAAAGTGAGTTATAGTCCCACTTTTAAAATCTAAAATTTTGGGATGAGAATACATGCAGTTTTATAAATGTTTTACGAAATAGACACAAGTAAATGAAACTACATTATATGGGTGAATGATCGAAGCCGAATATGCCCCTTTTTCTTGGTAACCTAAGAATTAGTAAACTGATCTACTAATTGACGCGAATCCTAAAGATAGATCTATTGGGCCTAACGAACCCCATCCAAAGTACCGGATGTTTTAGTACTTTGAATTCGTTTTTATCATGTCCGAAGGATTTTCCGGAATGATAGGGGATATTCTTATATGTATCTTGTTAATGTCGGTTACCAGGTGTTCACCATATGAATGATTTTTATCTCTATGTATGGGAAGTATATTGAAATAAAAAATCTGGTGGTCTATTATTATGATTTGATAATATATAGGTTAAACCTATAACTCAACAACATTTTTGTTGACGTTTTAAGCATGTTTATTCTCAGGTGATTATTAAGAGCTTCCGTTGTTGCATACTAAAATAAGGACAAGATTTGGAATCAGGTATGATATTATGTAAAAACTGCATTCAAGAAACTTATTTTTGATGTAATATATTCTTATTGTAAATCATTATGTAATGGTCGTGTGTAAACGGTATATTTTAGATTATCATTATTTGATAATCTACGTAATGCTTTTTAAACCTTTATAGATAAAATAAAGGTTATGGTTGTTTTAAATATGAATGCAGTCTTTGAAAAACGTCTCATATAGAGGTCAAAACCTCGCGACGAAATCAATTAATATGGAATGTTTATAATCAATATGAACGGGACATTTCAATTGGGAGCCGTTAGAAACAGTGGTATTGGCCGAACCAATCAGGGAATTACTTTTCCAAAGGTATGGTAATTCTACTTTTAATGATTGTGAACGTTTATTCACTATACGTAGGCTTGTATATAGGGAATGGTGTGTTGAATTATTAAGTACTGTTGAAATAAATGATCAGGTAGCTAGCTTAACAGATCAGATTTTTATTAGATTTTTGTTAGGAGGTATGATGTGCCATATGTCTCTATTAGATATGGCTCAGGCCTTGCGTATATATACGCCTGAGGAATTAGTATCTAATGATTGTCAAAGGTTAATATTTAATGGTAGAAGGGTTGATGAAAATTTTGATATGAATGGAATATGAAGTAGAATGTCTAGCCATAATCGATTCCGTGGGGGATCTTACTCTTATACCGATATTAATAGAGCTAAGCTAAGAGTGATTCATAGGTTTTTAGCAAACTCGATTACCCAACGAGGTAGGAATAAAGAGAAGGTAAATGAAAATGATCTATTTTACCTCATGTGTATTAGAGACCCACAGAGCTTTGTGAACATACCTTATTGTGTGGGTTATTACTTATCGGTAATGGTAAGGGGTATGCGACCTAATAGTATAATAGGAGGTGGAATTTTCATTACTTTAATTGCTGAGTATCTCAATGTGGATAGAAGTCAGGGGGAATATTAGTTGCAGTACCCGAACCTCGTGATAGAATTGATTTACACATGTATCATGGTGCAAAGGTTTTAAAGAAATGACATAACGCTGCAATACCATATGATGGCACACATCCACAAGTAGAACGAGATCAGGAGCAAGGTAATGCGGGTGCAGGAAACCAAATGACAGATATACAAAGAATAATAGCCCAAAATGCATACAATCAGGCTATGCAACATGACTTTCAGGCTTGGCAATATCATCAAAATCAAATCCAATCCTATTTAGCCTCCCAAGGAAGGAACTACATTCCTACCGAACCGGCCTATTTTCCTCCATGGACCGACGATACACGACCACCTTTTCCAACTTATGACCAATTCCAAGCATATCAAAACATATACCACGAACCTTGGAACCCCTACTGGTACCCTCAGCATCAATCCTAATTTTCTTAGTCTTATTTATTTTTTGTAATGTTCGTACTTTTTAAACTTATTTTGGTATTGTAATAGTTTATATAATTTCTAACTTTTTAATATTAGATTTTATAAATTTTTGAACGTGGGGTGATATACCCAACTTCAAAAATATGTATATATATATATATATATATATATATATATATATATATATATATATATATATATATATATATATATATATATATATGTTTGTAGTTTATCTCATGTAGAAAACAGGGTAAAACAGCGCACTTTCAAAGACTGGCATTAAGTTCAGCAAAAGCAACTAATTTTGACGACAAGATGCAAAATAAATGTGATGTAACAACAGACGGAATGAACAAATGATGTGCACAATTTATCATTCAAATAAACAACAATATGTTTGGAAACTTTGGTAAAATTTGATCATTTTTCTACGCTAATCACCCTCAATAATTTACATTGTTACTGATTTCTTGCAAATGTGGGCATTGCAAGATGTTAAGTGTGGGAAATGATTAAATTCTTTCGGTCTAAACATTTAATTTATACACTTAGTTTAATTGCCAAATTTTGTGAAAATTTGAAAAATTTTCAACTAAATGAATTCAAAATCATGTTTATACATATTTATGAACGATAAAACTAGGTGTTAATACCAAAATTATTGTTACCTCGGAAAGGACATAAATTGAGAAACAACCTAAAATGCTAGAATTCATTTAAAATGGAATAGAAGAGAATAAAAAGGAAAAGAAAGAAATAAATAAAAGCTAAGTGTGGGAAGAATTTACCAAGTTCTTTAAAACATATATCACATATATTTGTACAAGATTATAACAGGTACTTTTGTTTAGGACTAAATTAATCAGTTTTACCCTATTTACTGTAAAATATTTGAAAGAAAGATGGATCTACACGATGAATCAATTTCATCATTAAAAGGAAGTAAAGTCTTCCTAAAAAGACACGCGCTTCTTGATTTAGGTCAGTAAGTTGTCGTCCAGACCAGCTGTAGGTTGACGAAGTGGTCAGACTTATCCCAACCATGAGAGGATCTGTCTCGTAAAATGGGGAGGGCGCCGTGCAAATTAGCTTGATAAGACTAATGAATCAGACCCCCAGAAAGGATAATCTCCTTAAAGATTAAAAATCAGCTTTTAAGCATGATATTACTCAATCTTTGAGATTGACCTTAAAGATTGAGAATTACAAACTCATGGAACTCGATGATATCTAAACTCGAGCTTGAACGAGAAAATATTTTGATCAAATTAAAAACAATTTGTTTTCTAAAAACCTATTTTCAATGCGTTTATTACCATTGAACGTAAAATCCTGAGAATTCATCAGAATTCATTAGGTCACCTGAACCAAATCGGGTGTCAACCGTAAGAACGGTGGTTGCATAGCATGGTCGAAGACAGGACCTTGTGCCAGACCAAAAAATTATAGGGTGATCTTTAATATTGCTCCTACAAAGGATAGTAATTGCATCCGACACGTTATGGACCATGAATAACTACATGTCATTAGACATTGCCTTAACATTTTCTTGTTCATCGCTTTCCTTTACAACCGGACGGTAGTTTACTAAAAGGTAATATACGGGACAAGTAAACTGGACATGTTGCTTTCCTAATACAAGGTTAGAAAGTGGGTGACACAAAACCATAAGTTTTGAGCTAAAATTTTAAAATCTGAAACCCACAAAATCTATAAAAACATTTTGCAACACCGGTGAAGGGTTATTCCGGAAAACTTGTCTAGGATAAAATCTAGCATGTATTTTCAAAAGATCAAATATTTTCATAAAGATCCAGTTTCCTTAAGGATCAAAATTTTCATAGTCATGTGGGACTGTAAACCACATCGTTACTATCATTGTTCATAGAGCCGTATCAAAATCACTGATGTATAAAGTGTGAAGAATAAAGAAGTGATTCGTGTGATGTGTTATATTATTTCAAGTTCTATATTGCTTGAGGACAAGCAACGCTTAAGTGTGGGAATATTTGATAATGCTAAAAACGAACATATATTTCATAGCATTATCCTTCCAAAAGACAAGCTTTTAGTTGCAATTGTTCTATTTACAAGTGATTATCGTTTAAAATAATAAAAGGTGAAGACAAAAGACAGATTCGACAATTTAAAGACGCAAATGACCAAAAAGCTCAAATGTACAAGATACAATCCAAGTGGTTCAATTTATTGATGATCAACGTCTAAATATTGACAAGAGTACAAGCCGCAAAATGCAAAGTACAAGATATTAAATTATACGAAAAGGCGTTCAAAAATCCGGAACCAAGACATGAACCAACTATCAACGTGCGACTCAACGGAGCTAAAAGTACAAGTCAACTATGCACAAGAATATAATATAATATATAATTAATTATATATATATATATATATATATATATATATATATATATATATATATATATATATACATATTATATGTTATATTATAAAATAACAAAGCCGCCCACGTTTTGGATGCATTTGGTGAGCTGGAAACCAAAGCTCCGCAATCGCGGAGCTGTGAGAAAGAAAAGGACTGCAGTCGCGGAGCACACAGGAATCAAATTGGACTATAAAAGCTCGAGCATTCTGCCGAACTCATTACCCCTTTTTCTTTCTTTCTATCTACGAATTATATATATATTTATAATTTTAATTTTAATTTTAAATTAAGTTTAATAATAATTGGGTTATTGTAAGAAATGTTTTACGGGATTTAAAGTCGAAAATCTGTCCGTGTAACGCTACGCTATTAATAATCACTGTAAGCTATGTTCTTCCTTTTTAAATTAATGTCTCGTAGCTAAGTTATTATTATGTTTATTTAAGCCAAAGTAATCGTGATGCTGGACTAAATATTAAAGACGGGGTTATTGGGCTTTGGACCATAATTGGGGTTTGGACAAAAGACCGACACTTGCGGAAATTGGACTATGGGCTGTTATAAAATGCCCCGTTCATATCGATTATAAACGTTACATAATAATTGATTTCATTGCGAGGTATTTGACCTCTATATGATACATTTACAAACATTGCATTCGTTTTTAAAAGACAAACTTTCATTACAATGAAAGTTGACGGCATGCATACCATTTCATAATACATCTAACTATAATTGACTTAATAATAATCTTGATGAACTCAACGACTCGAATGCAAAGTCTTTTGAAATATGTCATGAATGACTCCAAGTAATATCTCTAATATGAACAAATGCACGGCGGAAGATTTCTTTCATACCTGAGAATAAACATGCTTTAAAGTGTTAACCAAAACGTTGGTGAGTTCATTAGTTTATCATAAACAATCATTTCCAATTATTTAATAGACCACAAGATTTTCATATTTCCATTTTTTCATAAATATACATCCCATACATAGAGATAAAAATCATTCATATGGATTGAACACCTGGTAATCGACATTAACAAGATGCATATAGAATATCCCCATCATTCCGGGACTCTCTTCGGACATGATAAAATCGGATTACTAAAGCAGTTCAAATTCTCTGACTGGGGATTGTTAGTGCCCATAGATCTATCTTTAGGATTCGCGTCAATTAGGGTGTCTGTTCCCTAATTCTTAGATTACCAGACTAAAAGGGGCATATTCGATTTCGATCATTCAACCATATAATGTAGTTTCAATTACTTGTGTCTATTTCGTAAAACAGTTATAAAAGTAGCGCATGTATTCTCAGTCCCAAAAATATATATTGCAAAAGCATTAAAAAAAGGAGAAAATGAAACTCACAATACGATATTTTGTAGTAAAAATATGCATACGACGGAATTGAACAATGCAGGGTTGGCCTCGGATTCACAAACCTATATCATTTGTATATATATTAAAATACATAATCGTAATCGAACAAATATATATATTATTAGTGATATAAATTTGTATATCAATACTTATATATTTTATTAAATATTCTTTTTATATATTTTAATAAATAAAAATATTAATATTTTTAAATTATGTATATTGATATATTTTTTTTATATATAGATAATCTTTTGTTTACAAAATAATAGTTATACTAGTATTAGAATAAGTATAATAATAGTAATAATAATTTTTAATACTAATAATAATAATAATGATAGTAATAGTACTAGTTTTAATAAAAAAAATGATAGTTTTAAAGTAATAATAATCTTAGTAATAATCATAACAATCCTAATCATCATTATAATAATAATACATATATTAGCAATAATAATAATAATAGTAATAATATTTATAATTGTAACTATAATCATAATAATAATAATTGATAATTAACACTTATATTAGTGAAGATATCCGGGAAATGAGAGTGAAGATAGTGTTTCGGACTGGTTCGCCGGTAAATGCTTCAGGTTCTTCACCAAGAGTGCAGGTTGGTGGGTGGAAAGGATCGCCTTCTTCTTGTCTCTATTGGTTAAGTCGACTACGAACCCATCCTCAATTCATCCAGAATCGAAGATGATAAATTGGTTGATCCATTTCGTTTACACTGCTTTCGGAGCTTAGGTGAATATCCATGTCGGAATAGCTGTCAGAATCCGAAGAACTTGAACTAGTGACGAGTTCCATTACGTATGATTGAATAAAGGATTTTTTTTTTATGAAATGATTTTTGGATATCGGATGTGTGACAACCCAAAAATTTCTGACCAAATTTAAACTTTATCTTTATATTATTCCGACACGATAAGCAAAGTTTGTTAAGTTGAATCTTAAGGATTTTAAAATATGTTCATACATTCATTTAACCTCGACCAAATTCCAACAATTCACAAACTGTTATATAAATGGATATGGTTATATATGTATATGTATATGTTATAACTTGAAAACGTTAACAAAATATTAGACGTATAATACTTTACATGAACGTACTTGTTTCAATATGTTCATCTATGGAATTAGAAGATAATATCAAATGATTGATTTATCAGATACATTGAATTATGATTATGAGTCTCTGTTGAAAGGTCCACATTGATTTGAGAAATCTTTCTATTTTGACAATATTCGAAAAAACGGTAAAATGATTTACAAGTAAGAACAAATAGGTCAATTAACGATAACTGGAGAAAGGTTAGTAGAGATTAACTTTCAACACAATGATTGCCTCGAGTCTTTTGATAAAACAATTATTAGTCTTCATAATATTGAAAACGTTTTATTATATATTTGAAATCTTTTAAAGAATGAATTAGAATATATACAATAAATCAAAATGTTAATTATTAGAACTAAATATATATAGATAACTTACAACGTGTATTTAAAACGTGTTCATATATGTTTTCAAATTAGTTAAGAACACGATAGTAACACTCGCTTAGTGATGAGATTGATATTTAAAAACTGAGTTATTATAATCTATTATTTTATAAGGATAAATTGATTTTATAAAATTAGAAGAATTTAAGCTTTATATTATAAATATATATATATATATATATATATATATATATATATATATATATATATATATATATATATATATATAGTGCTTCAAGAACGTAAACGTAATACGACATAGTAAATTTTATTATTTAAATGATTATATATAATAATCTTTGAAATATGATTATTTTGGAAAAACTAAAAATCTTATTATTAGATAAATATTTCAAACATATATATTATGTATAAATTTATAATTCGAAATGAAAATATAAATATATATATATATATATATATATATATATATATATATATATATATATATATATATATATATATATATATATTTTAATTTACTCATAAAACATTTCGATTTAAAATAATACATTTTGGTAAACAATGAGACGTTGATTTATAGAAGCAAATGACCACAACACCTGAATGATTAGGTTACACTTTGAATGGGTTAGTTTTTCATTGAATTAAGTATTATTATTTATAAAGGTACTCGTCATGAAACATAAAGTATTGATTTTCTTAGCGTACGAAACTTCGTTCGAAAAACAGAAAGCGGGACATGAGTCAAGTGACAACGTGCAAATCATCGGTATTAAAATTACAAACTAACAATACATGTAAATATAATATAATATTTAATTAATTATATAGATTAAATATAAATTAATATTAAATAAGTGTCGGTAACCACGATTGGTCGAACATGAGCTGTATATTAAGGCCATGCGATCGCATGGCCAATCCACCTTCAACCCATGTAATCGCATGGAATGGTGGGTGAGATTCAATTCTTTAAAGCATCGAGTTCTGGTTCGAGGTATCCACAAAACACATTCATTCTTTCTCTCTATCTCATATCTCTATGTATATATCTATTTTAATTATTATTATTATTAATCTTATTATTATTATTAGTAGTACTAATACTAATATTAATATTATTAGTATTATTTATACATAAAATACTACGACGGAGTGCTGCTTGAGTGATCTAAAACGGGTTTTCAAAACTGGTTTTCGAGTAGGATAGGGCTTAGGAAATTATGGGTTATAGCTATGAAGGTGATGGGTAATGTTCGAGGGTATGCTCGTAAAGTCGATCTAGTATTTATCATCTCTGTTGTGCCTATGTACTTTCCTGCAATATTGAATCTCAATATTGATATGTGAGCACTCATAACTTAACTTTTATATATTAATAGTGTATCCCTGATTAGTGCCCGAGTATATAGGATTATGCATGCTTGTATGTTTAGTTTTGTCGTTAGATAGGTTATGTTGAATCCTGAATTAGATACATATGTGGTTGAAATAAGGTATAATATATGCATGTCGTTGGAAAGCTAGCGAAAAATTAAGAACTTTTCATTCAGATATCGAATGGTTTCGATGAACGGATTAGAAGTTATAGTCAATTGAATTTTTGTATTATTATTAAAAATGATTATTATTATCGTCGTTATTATCGTCGTTATAGTTTTTATCTAATTATTATTATTATTATTATTATTATTATTATTATTATTATTATTATTATTATTATTATTATTATTATTATTATTATTATCATTATTATTATTATCATTATTATTATTATTATTATTATTATTATCATTATCATTATCAATATCAATAAAAGGTATTATCATTAAAAATTGTCATTTTTATTATTATTACTATCGTTAAAGTATAATTAGTATTATTATTATTTTTATCATTAAAATAGTTATTAGTATTATCATTAATATTATCATAATATTTATTATTATTTGTATTATTATAATTAAAACTAATATTAGTAAAACCTAATTATTATGATTACTATTATTATCATTATTATAAATGCGATATAAAAGATAATTAAAAGCTATTAACAAATTGATTAGGAAATAAGGAGTATGAGTATCATGATGAAATTAAAATATTGTAAGATATTTATTTAGATAAAATTATCGTTCTTATTATTTTTATCATTATTATTATTATTAAAAGTATTAATAATAATAAAACTATCATTTTTACTAAAATTATTATTTTTAATAGAAATATATTTGTTATTATAAATTACCATTTTATCATAATTAATATCATTTTTAGTAAATATAAATATAGTTATTTTTATTAGTAGAATAATAATAATTATTATTACAAAAAAATACAACTTTTGCTTATTATTGTTATCATCGATATTATTTTATAAAATAAATATGTGATACAAAAGATATTTTACTACGTGTAATATAATTACATTAATAATACCAATCATTATATTTTATGATATTAAATGAACTTTATAAATTTTATTACTTAAGATATATAAAAGTATATTTTTATTATATATAAATTTTAAATATAAATTTTTATTAACAAATGACTTTTATTATTTACTTTCATAAAACCTGTTAAAAATATTAGATATATATAAAACGATGATATTTAAGTTATATAATAATCATGTATGAAATTTTGGAAATCATTTTGAGTCAAATTTACTTTTGTTGACTTTTGCACATTAGTCTCTAGCATTAGGACTGTGATACACTATGACTTGACCTAAATTGTTAGACAGATATTGACCAACACATAAATATATATACTTAATATAGGTTCGTGAATCCGAGGCCAACCTTGCACTTGTTCAATGACGACATATGTATTTTTACTACGAAATACAGTATTGTGAGTTTCATTACTCCCCTTTTAAATGCTTTTGCAATATATATATTTTTAGGACTGAGAATACATGCACTTTTAAAAATGTTTTACAAAATAGACAAAAGTAATCGAAACTACATTATATGGTTGAATGGATCGAAGCCAAATATGGCCCTTTTAGCATGGTAATCTAAGAATTAGGGAACTGAGCCCCTAATTGACGTGAATCCTAAAGATAGATCTTGTGACGACCCGGAAATTTCCGACCAAATTTAAACTTAACCTTTATATGTTTCCGACACGATAAGCAGAATTTGTAATGTTGAATCTCAAAAAGTTTGGAACTACATTCATGTAATCAATTACCCTTTGACCGTGTTCGACGATTCACGAACAATTATGAGTATATAGATATGTATATATAATATATAATATTAACTGAAAACATTAACAAAGTATTAGATATATGATACTTTACATGAACGTATTTGTTTCGATATATTTATCGACAGAATTAAGAGACAATATCAAATGATTGAATTATCAGATACATTATGATATGATTACGGGCCTATGTTATGAGGTCCACTGTGATTTAAGAAATCTATTCTTTTTGACAACATTCGGAAAATGGTAAAGTAATTTATAAATAAGAACAAATGTGTCAATTAACGGGAACTAGACAAGGGTTAGTGGAAATTCCTGTTTAATTTTCAAGGCATGTTTTATAATATTTTCCTCGTGACCTTGATAAGATAACTATGTTAACTTTCATTTTATTTAATATGAAAATAAGAACGTGGAGTGTAAATAACTTAGATGTTGGATATCGACAAGTTAAGTAACACGACATTTTTATTAAGATGATTTCATACGTTTATTTAACCTTTGGACTTTATCCCATGCTTCACCAACAGATTGTAATTTAAAAACTTGAAACCTATTATGAATATATATAATTCTACTTTTCTAAAATGTTTTATGATATAACGATTTCTATTATTTTAACCTTTTAACAAAATGATTCTTAAATATATTTAGTTTTGGAAAACAAAATTATCATATTTATTTGATTTAGTTTCAAAAGTACAAAAGACATTTTCAGTTTAAAAAGAACTTTATTATTAAAACGTATATATCTTTTATAAATATCTAGAACCACTTTTGACAACTCATTACTTAACCAGTATAATAAAGATAACGATATTTATATTTTATTTTATTAAATATATATAACGATTTAAATTAATATTATATATATTTATACACGTATTATACGTATATAGTTTTATACTTTTACTATACTTTAACTTTACCTTTACTTTACTTTTACGTTACTTTAACTTTAATAATTCATACTTTAATAATTCACTTTAATAATTCATACTTTAATAATTCACTTTAATAATTCATACTTTAATAATTCACTTTAATAATTCAAAAATCTATTATAAATAGAATTGAATAGGTTTCATTATTTCATAGAAACTTGAAAATATATTTCTCTAAACTCTCTCAATCGAATTACATATATATATTTTCTTTGTATTATTTTAAGATATTATTAGTATACATAAAATACTACGACGGAGTTATACTCAGACGATTTCAAAATAAGTTTTCAAACGGGATAGAGCTAAGGAAATTATGGGTTATAACTATGGAGGTTATGGGTATTGATCGAGGGTATTGCTCGTGAGGTCAACCTAACTTTTATCATTTTCGTTGTGTCTACGTACTTTCCTGCAATATTGAATCACAATATTGATACGTTCGTGAATCCGAGACAAACCCTGCACTTGTTCAGTGCCGTCATATACATAATTGCTACGAAATACAGTATTGTGAGTTTCATTTGCTCCCTTTTTAATTGCTTTTGCAATATATATTTTTGGGCTGAGAATACATGCACTGTTTTATAAATGTTTTACGAAGTAGGCACAAGTACTAAAACTAATTCTATGTGGGTTTAAACCAGAAATATACCCTTAGCTTGGTAACATTAAACTACTTGTCTATGTACGGTAGGCGCGAATCCTAAAGATAGATCTATTGGGCCTGACAAACCCCATCCTGACTATGGGATGCTTTAGTACTTCGAGGTTATTTTAAACACACCTGATCTGGTGTACTTCAGAGGGTAAAACATGAATGTTAAGGCTTGTTACCGGGTGCCTACAACTTATAGAATACTTTTAAACACTTGTGAGTGTACGGATATTTATGGAAACTAAAATCTTGTGGTCTATTACTATTACGGAAATGATTGATTATGATAAACTAATGAACTCACCAACCTTTTGGTTGACACTTTAAAGCATGTTTATTCTCAGGTATTAAAGAAATCTTCCGCTGTGCATTAACTCATTTTAAGGATATTACCTGGAGTCATTCATGACATACTTTGAAAGACGTTGCATTCGAGTCATTGAGTTCATCAAGATTAATATTAAGTCAATTATAGTTGGATGTAATATGAAATGGCATGCATGCCGTCAATTTTTGATGTAAAGAAAGTTTGTTTTTTAAAAATGAATGCAATGTTTGTAAAATGTATCATATAGAGGTCAAATACCTAGCGATGTAATCAACTATTGTGAATCGTTTATAATGTATATGAATGGGTCCTTTCAGTTGGTATCAGAGCGGTGGTCTTAGCGAACCAGGTCTTGCATTAGTGTGTCTAACTGATAGTTGTTAAGATGCATTAGTGAGTCTGGACTTCGACCGTGTCTGCATGTCAAAAGTTTTGTTTATCATTTTTAGTCAGAAATCATCTACTTACCATCCTTAGGAAATTACCTGCTTATCATTCATAGTCTAGACTGCATTGATTGCATGAATAGTGTATAGACAAAATTCATATCTTAGCGTATCTGCTAAATCATATCTTATCGTATCTATTACCGTAAACTTTGCCTGACATATTCCGTAAATTCCTCCGTAATCTATGAAATCTTTTGATCTATATATATAGATATTCTATGTAGTTAGAATACCACCCGATAGCCAGAAAATCATTTCGTATCAAAAAAATCCTTTATCAAATTGTACGAAATGGAATTAGTCATCAGTTCAAGTTCCCCGGATTCTGAAATGGAATCCCACTCAAGCTCCGAAAGCAGTGTGACTGGAATGGATCAACCAATCAGCCATCATCTATTCTGGATGAATTGGGGATGGGTTCATAGCCTCCTTAATCATTGGAGACAAGAAGAAGGCGATCCTTTCGATCCACCACATTGCCCTCTTGGCAATGAACCTGAAGCACTTACCGGCGAACCTGTCCGAAACACCATTTTCTCTCTCATTTCCAAAGTATCTCATCATGATTATATACTACACCAAATTCTAGATCTTATTTATCCGCTCGTCCGAACCGAAAATCACCCCGGTGTAATAGAAGAAGTCAACGAGCTTCGCGCTCGGGTAGTGTCTTTGGAGAATATGGTGCAAAGGTTACAAACACCAGCAGCAGCACCAGCAACATAACCAGTACCACTATCAACAACATCAACAGTACCATTACCACCACCAACAACAACCGCATCGCAAACCTCAACTTCACAATCTGTCCCATGAGCATCGACGTCATACGCTCTGTAGATACTAAGGAATACCACAACGATGAAGTATTGATTCATAACTTCATTGGGAAAACATTCTACAACGATTATGTAATTTCTAAAGTTTAGAAATTATCTATCCTAGCCTTAACCATAAATCAAGTGAGTTTAATTTAATATTAACTCATTAAATCTATATTACATCTGAATAAATATACACATATATTTTCATAAAGACCGTAATAAAATTTTTTTGTACAAAATATTAATTGTGACATTTTTTTTAACGGGTAGGTAATACCCGAGAGATATATAAATTCACAATTAATATGTTACATTCTTCGAATCTGATTCAGCAAATCATCCATTATACTCCCTACTTTCACAACAATATACATTCTTTTATAGAAATCAAAACAACCATACTCATTCAAAAATCTAATTACATATTCTGATTTTGAAATCGCCGAATTCAATTCAAGTTATAACCGGTATCATCACTCTTAGATTCTTACATCTTTCAAAGCTATACTTTAACTTCAAAACTGTGTTAGAACATCGTATGTATATTAACGATTATAATCTGTGTTCAAGCCCTTCGAAATACCTGAAGACACTTCAAATAATGAACAATCGAGATGATGATCCAACCACATGTTATCCACAGTTACGTACCTGAAAAACTCTTGAAACCAAAGTAATAATTTAACATGTATCCATGTCAGACCTTTTGGCATTTACTAGCTAAAATAACTTTTCAATCCCTTCTAAAAATAGACGGTTTTGTCACAGCTCCAGCAAACCAACTTCAATTGTTCATACGAATAAGCCTTATTATAATGATTACCCCTTCATCATTATTACCGGGGAACCTTTCATATCTCGCCACATTAGCAGTAAACTTATTAACAACTTCATTGATCTTTGACTTTCCGAAAAATCTTTATATTTATCAAAACCCCATCATTTACTCATCTGCATCTTGTAACGAGAATTGCCATACGAATCATCGGAAATTAGCAATCAGTATTTTGAAATCTCGCAGCATGTCTACGCCAACAATTATATGTGTCTATCTTCTGGACTTATATACTTTGAATGTGAAGTTTCTGAAAAACACCCTAAACTGCGAACTAGTTCTCGAAATACTGATGAAGCAGCAAAAACTATAAACGACCTTAACAGTAAAAAGTTTGATGATAAAGAGTAGTGTGTTGGCAAAGCTCAGAAAAATAGAAGATTTGGTACTGAAAAATACGGATTGAGCAAACCATGAAGAAGGCTGTGGATAAATCACAAGGACGAAATCTACCTTCAAAGAATCCAAATGATTCCGTGTCTGCTGAAGTCATTATCGAATACCTTGCTCCTGACTCTAAACCCTTACGGATAATATTCTTCATCATCCTCCGATATTAGAAATTTTAAGATATCATCGTATCTTTCATTATAAATATCCTCCATATTTCTGAAGATATTCCAATAATTATTCTTATCTGAAATCATTTACCTCTTCGTGCTGTCTATATTACATCATAAAAGAAACTATTTTAGTTTCTAAATTCTGAAACTTTCGAATTTAAAATAGGAATATTTTTGAAGTAGTGTTGGGAACTGAAGCATGAACTAGTATAATATAATGACACTTAATCAACGTGATTATATTACAGTAAGTCATGCTGAGTTTCTAAATGGAACGTGATGATTCACAGATCATAATGTCATCATGTGCTAGGTTACACGACTCTTGTATTCTCTTTAACCTCTAAAATATCAAGAAAATATTTCTTGATGATTCGGCCTTTTCCGAGGTATTTTAGTAATTTGACAAGTCAAGATCGTGCCATTACAATTTCCTTCTTAGAACATTAACAATGTTCATTCCGAAATTCATATATGCGAATTCTGGACCATTACAAGCGGTGCTTAATCGCAAGAAGAAGAAACGAAAGGACAAAACTCCGAAATAGAAATTGGGGTATAAATCGCAGCAAATAAAAGAGAGCATTAATTGGGGATGACAATGATTATAGAAGACAGAAGCAGGGACATCAAAATATAAGGGAAGATATAAAACCCAACAACAATCCAGAAACTATAAACCGTATATATCGATGCATATAGCAATATAAAGACACGGGAGAACTAAAAACACTATAAAACCAAGAGTATAGTAGAAGTAAATAGATTCTTCTGGAGGTAGATGAAAAAGAAGAACGACAGATATGAAAGTGAGGAGTATATCGAGAATCAGCACTGGATGAAGCATATTGACGAATAATTTTAAAGTAAGAATTGAGGGAGAGAGAATAGAAGGTGTGAATTAAAAGGAAACGAAGGAGGTGGATTTATAGTGGAATATCCGACAGAAAAATCGAGATGAATCATCGCATTAAATCGAAGAGGATCATAATTTCCTTAATCACCGAAGAATCAAATCCTATATAGATTACAAAGATTTTCTTTAATCCGGAGATCAACCGTGATGACGTCAAAAGATAAGATGAATCCCTATTTTCTCATTTCACTCTTTTACGATAGCTTCACTCATACGTTTCGAGTAATCGAATTATTTTATCCATATTTCTCAATCAAGATAAAACCCTATGAATCAACTTATATTCGTCATAATAACATTCTTATTGTTAGCCATGACGATCTCGATCAAATTTCGGGACGAAATTTCTTTAACGGGTAGGTACTGTGACGACCCGGAAATTTCCGACCAAATTTAAACTTAACCTTTATATGTTTCCGACACGATAAGCAGAATTTGTAATGTTGAATCTCAAAAAGTTTGGAACTACATTCATGTAATCAATTACCCTTTGACCGTGTTCGACGATTCACGAACAATTATGAGTATATAGATATGTATATATAATATATAATATTAACTGAAAACATTAACAAAGTATTAGATATATGATACTTTACATGAACGTATTTGTTTCGATATACTTATCGACAGAATTAAGAGACAATATCAAATGATTGAATTATCAGATACATTATGATATGATTACGGGCCTATGTTATGAGGTCCACTGTGATTTAAGAAATCTATTCTTTTTGACAACATTCAGAAAATGGTAAAGTGATTTATAAATAAGAACAAATGTGTCAATTAACGGGAACTAGCCAAGGGTTAGTGGAAATTCCTGTTTAATTTTCAAGGCATGTTTTATAATATTTTCCTCGTGACCTTGATAAGATAACTATGTTAACTTTCATTTTATTTAATATGAAAATAAGAACGTGGAGTGTAAATAACATAGATGTTGGATATCGACAAGTTAAGTAACACGACATTTTTATTAAGATGATTTCATACGTTTATTTAACCTTTGGACTTTATCCCATGCTTCACCAACAGATTGTAATTTAAAAACTTGAAACCTATTATGAATATATATAATTCTACTTTTCTAAAATGTTTTATGATATAACGATTTCTATTATTTTAACCTTTTAACAAAATGATTCTTAAATATATTTAGTTTTGGAAAACAAAATTATCATATTTATTTGATTTAGTTTCAAAAGTACAAAAGACGTTTTCAGTTTAAAAAGAACTTTATTATTAAAACGTATATATCTTTTATAAATATCTAGAACCACTTTTGACAACTCATTACTTAACCAGTATAATAAAGATAACGATATTTATATTTTATTTTATTAAATATATATAACGATTTAAATTAATATTATATATATTTATACGCGTATTATACGTATATATTTTTATACTTTTACTATACTTTAACTTTACCTTTACTTTACTTTTACGTTACTTTAACTTTAATAATTCATACTTTAATAATTCACTTTAATAATTCATACTTTAATAATTCACTTTAATAATTCATACTTTAATAATTCACTTTAATAATTCATACTTTAATAATTCACTTTAATAATTCAAAAATCTATTATAAATAGAATTGAATAGGTTTCATTATTTCATAGAAACTTGAAAATATATTTCTCTAAACTCTCTCAATCGAATTACATATATATATTTTCTTTGTATTATTTTAAGATATTATTTGTATACATAAAATACTACGACGGAGTTATACTCAGACGATTTCAAAATAAGTTTTCAAACGGGATAGAGCTAAGGAAATTATGGATTATAACTATGGAGGTTATGGGTATTGATCGAGGGTATTGCTCGTGAGGTCAACCTAACGTTTATCATTTTCATTGTGTCTACGTACTTTCCTGCAATATTGAATCACAATATTGATACGTTCGTGAATCCGAGACAAACCCTGCACTTGTTCAGTGCCATCATATACATAATTGCTACGAAATATAGTATTGTGAGTTTCATTTGCTCCCTTTTTAATTGCTTTTGCAATATATATTTTTGGGCTGAGAATACATGCACTGTTTTATAAATGTTTTACGAAGTAGGCACAAGTACTAAAACTAATTCTATGTGGGTTTAAACCAGAAATATACCCTTAGCTTGGTAACATTAAACTACTTGTCTATGTACGGTAGGCGCGAATCCTAAAGATAGATCTATTGGGCCTGACAAACCCCATCCTGACTATGGGATGCTTTAGTACTTCGAGGTTATTTTAAACACACCTGATCTGGTGTACTTCGGAGGGTAAAACATGAATGTTAAGGCTTGTTACCGGGTGCCTACAACTTATAGAATACTTTTAAACACTTGTGAGCGTACGGATATTTATGGAAACTAAAATCTTGTGGTCTATTACTATTACGTAAATGATTGATTATGATAAACTAATGAACTCACCAACCTTTTGGTTGACACTTTAAAGCATGTTTATTCTCAGGTATTAAAGAAATCTTCCGCTGTGCATTAACTCATTTTAAGGATATTACCTGGAGTCATTCATGACATACTTTGAAAGACGTTGCATTCGAGTCGTTGAGTTCATCAAGATTAATATTAAGTCAATTATAGTTGGATGTAATATGAAATGGCATGCATGCCGTCAATTTTTGATGTAAAGAAAGTTTGTCTTTTAAAAATGAATGCAATGTTTGTAAAATGTATCATATAGAGGTCAAATACCTCGCGATGTAATCAACTATTGTGAATCGTTTATAATGTATATGAACGGGTCCTTTCAGATCTATTGGGCCCAACAAATCCCATCCGTTGTAGCTGATGCTTTAGTACTTCGAGTTTTTTTATCATGTCCGAAGGATGTCCCGGAATGATGGGGATATTCTTATATGCATCTTGTTAATGTCGGTTACCAGGTGTTCAATCCATATGAATGATTTTTGTCTCTATGCATGGGACGTATATTTATGAGAAATGGAAATGAAAATCTTGTGGTCTATTAAAATGATGAAAATGATCGATTATGTTAAACTAATGAACTCACCAACCTTTTGGTTGACACTTTAAAGCATGTTTATTCTCAGGTATGAAAGAAATCTTCCGCTGTGCATTTGCTCATTTTAGAGATATTACTTGGAGTCATTCATGACATATTTCAAAAGACGTTGCATTCGAGTCATTGATTTCATCAAGATTATTATTAAGTCAATTATAGTTAAATAGTAGATATTATGAAATGGTATGCATGCCTGTCAATGTTGGATGTAAAGAAAGTTTGTCTTTTAAAAACGAATGAAATGTTTGTAAAATGTATCATATAGAGGTCAAATACCTCGTGGTATAATCAACTATTGTGAATCGTTTATAATGTATATGAACGAGTCCTTTCAGGATGATATTCTAATTACATAGAATACCTAATATAGTACAGAAGATCCCGTAGATTACGGAGGGATTTACAGAATATGTCAGGCAAAGTTTATAGTAACAGATACGCTAAGATATGAATTAGCAGATACGCTAAGATATGAATTTTTGTCTATACACTACTTATTCAATCAATACAATAAGATGTGTCTAGACTAAGAATGATAAGCAGGTAATTTCCGACAAAAATAATAAGCAAAACTTTTGACATGCAGACACGGTCGAAGTCCAGACTCACTAATGCATGCTAACGACTATCAGTTAGATACACTAATGCATACCTGGTTCGCTAAGACCACTGCTCTGATACCAACTGAAATGCCCCGTTCATATCGATTATAAACATTACATAATAATTGATTTCATTGCGAGGTATTTAACCTCTATATGATACATTTTAAAAACATTGCATTCATTTTTAAAAGACAAACTTTCATTACAATGAAAGTTGACGGCATGCATACCATTTCATAATACATCTAACTATAATTGACTTAATAATAATCTTGATGAACTCAACGACTCGAATGCAACTTCTTTTGAAATATGTCATGAATGATTCCAAGTAATATCTCTAATATGAGCAAATGCACGGAAGAAGATTTCTTTCATACCTGAGAATAAACATGCTTTAAAGTGTCAACCAAAAGGTTGGTGAGTTCATTAGTTTATCATAAACACTTATTTCCAATTATTTACTAGACCACAAGATTTTCATATTTCCATTTTTTTCATAAATATACATCCCATACATAGAGATAAAAATCATTCATATGGATTGAACAACTGGTAATCGACATTAACAAGATGCATATAGAATATCCCCATCATTCTGGGACTCCCTTCGGACATGATAAAATCGAATTACTAAAGCAGTTCAAATTCTCTGACTGGGGCTTGTTAGTGCCATTGATCTATCTTTAGGATTCGCTTCAATTAGGGTGTCTGTTCTCTAATTCTTAGATTACCAGACTAAAAGGGGCATATTCGATTTCGATCATTCAACCATATAATGTAGTTTCAATTACTTGTGTCTATTTCATAAAATAGTTATAAAAGCAGCGCATGTATTCTCAGTCCTAAATATATTTTGCAAAAGCATTGAAAAAGGGTGCAAATGAAACTCAAAATACGATACTTTGTAGTAAAAATATGCATACGACGGAACTGAACAATGCAGGGTTGGCCTCGGATTCACGAACCAATATCATTTGTATATATATTAAAACACATAATCGTAATCGAACAAATATATATATTATTAGTGATATAAATTTGTATATCAATACTTATATATTTTGTTATATATTCTTTTTATATATATTAATAAATAGAAATATTAATATTTTTAAATTATGTATATTGATATTTTTTTTATATATAGATAATCTTTTGTTTTCAAAATAATAGTTATAATAGTATTAGAATAATTATAATAATAGTAATAATAATTTTTAATACTAATAATAATAATGATAGTAATAGTATTAGTTTTAATAAAAAAATGATAGTTTTAAAGTAATAATAATCTTAGTAATAATCATAACAATCATAATCATCATTATAATAATAATACATATATTAGCAATAATAATAATAATAATAATAATAATAATAATAATAATAATAATAATAATAATAATAATAATAATAATAATAATAATAATAATAGTAATAATATTTATAATTGTAACTATAATCATAATAATAATAATAATTGATAATTAACACTTATATTAGTGATAAAACTATAATTTTAATGATAATAATAATATTAGTAGTAACAATAATGGTAATAATATTAATTGTACTAATAATCTTGTTAATAATAATAATAATTACCTAATAACAACAATAATAAATAATAATAAGAATAATCAAGTAATAATATAATATTAAAGATAATAATAATAATAATAATATTAATAATAATAATAATAATACTACTAATTAAGATAGTAATACTACCTTAGAAGCTTTTTTTTTAAAAAAAAATCTGCTTCTGTCCAGTTTTGAACCCTCAATCACTTGCCAAACCATCAACACCCTAACCATTTCTCTAATCCTACTTTTCTGTTATAGATTATAACTTAAATGCTTTACACTAACTGTCTGTTTTTCTTCCTCCTCTTCAAGCATCGTTCGACCAAAATAATAACCCATCGTAAAAACGAATTAAGATTTTTTTTATAATTGAAATTGAAACAGGACTGATCTGTAATGAAAGGTGTTGTTCAACTGTCAAAGAAAAAGGAAAAAAATAAAAAAAAGGCTGCTAAACACAGCTCGTGAAGAACACAGAAACGCAAGATTTGATTATGAATTCTAGCTAGTTTTAGCTTATATTTACAACATGAAATTTGTAGTAAAACATTCCTAGAAACTCTATGAATCCTCAATTGATCCTGAAACATCAATTTGAATTCAAATTTCGTGATGAACAAAATTGTTGACTTTTGGATTTTAAACTTTGACTCATAAATTAGAACTCGATGGAACGAATTGGATGTTGAGACTTTACAGATAGATTACATAAATGTTTCCTAACAAAACTGCATTTACACATTTTGGATTTAAAATCGATTCGAGCTTTGGGTAAAAAGTTTTTCAAGAACAGAGGTCCGACCTCTTTTTCTTAATTGCTGTCAAAATTTAATCAGATAAAAGCTAAAAAGGGTTTGTAATTGATATTTGATAATGAAAGTGGTACACTGAATAATTTTTATCAATAATGAGCTGATTGATCGATATATAAGGGGTGTATGTTGACAGGAGGATTTCGAGTAGGGTTATTTAACCAGGAAAAAAATACAAGTTGGATAACGACCTGAATCAGATTTTGGTTTGTTATGGTAAATCGATTTTCACATGAGATCAAATTAGTGACAGGAAAGATTCGATCGTTTACAAAATTTGTATTTGTCTGTAAGATTTTTATTTATAAGATTAATATTAATAAATATAATTATATTAGTAATAATAAGAATTGTAATATTATTAATAAAAATAATGATAATAATGCAAATATTCAAAGATAATGATATTTATTAATAATAATATTACTAATTATATTGTTAATAATAATAATATTGATAAAGATAATAATAATAAAAATTTTAATTGATAATGGAAATAATACTTAAAAGTAATAATAATATTAATAATAATTCATTTAAATCATATATAAACCTTAATTTTAATTATCTTCATAATTCTTATAATAATGATAATAATAATAATAATAAGGTTAGAAATGATGATATCATAATAATAATTTTATGATAACTATACACTATCCTATGCTTATAATTTCCTAACCATCTTATTTAGTATTTTCTTTTATCATCTTTTATTTCATAATTATAATTATAATTATAATCATCACCATAATAATAATATCAATAATCAATAATGGTAATAAAACAATGACAACAATAACCAATTAATTTTTAATACATGATTATTTTACATAGATTGAAATATTATAAATTTCTACATATAATATATATTATTTATTTTTCAATATTTTCATATGAATAACAGTGTATAGAAATTCATATATTAACCTACCATTGTTAATATATAATTATTTGTTATTAACTGAGAAAATTTAAAACTTGGATTTCTAATTAAAGTAATCAAATTTATATTTTAAAATACTATATATATGTATTTGTATATATAGATTTATTTTAAATAATAAGTTTTATTATATCTTACATTATTTTACTTATTTATTTAAATCAATTAAATCGTATATTACTTCAAATTACATTCCAATTTAATATTTACATTTACATACATATTCAAATATATATGTATCTATTTGCAAATAGCTGTTCATGAATCGTCGAAAATCAGTCAAAGGTTAATTGAATATATGCAACAGTTCAAAAGTTTTGAGACTCAGTTTAACAGACTTTGCTTATTGTATCGAAATCATATAAAGTTTTAAGTTTAAATTTGGTCGGAAATTTCCGGGTCGTCACATATTAATGGGCTTTATATTTGTTTAACTGAATGATAGTTCGTTAATTTAATATAGAGATTTACAATTTGACGAATCTATAAATAACCACATACACTCGATCTGTAGCAACCCGGAAATTTCCAATCAAATTTAAACTTAATCTTTATATGTTTCCGATACGATAAGCAAATTCTGTAATGTTAAAATCTCAAAAACTTTGAACTGTGTTCATGTAAGCAATTACCCTTTGACTGTGCTCAACGAATCACAAACATTTATGTGTATAGATATGTATATATATAAGATATAACTATACTAATTGAAAACATTAACAAAGTATTACGTGTATGATACCGTACATTAAAGTTATTGGTTTCCATATCTATTTGATATATTAAAATATCAAAGTTAAAGAATAATGTCAAACGATTGAATTAAAAGATATTTATCAAGCCCCTTAAGGATTGTGATATTATTATAAGTCTCTGTTGTGAGGTCCATGTTGATTTGAGAAATCTTTCCATTTTAACAATATTTGGAATAAATGGTAAAGTGATCTAAATATGAAAACAAAGTGTCAATTAACGATAACTAGACAAAAGTTAATGGAGATTGTTGTCTGATTTTTCAATACATGCTTTATAATGATTTACTCGTAACTTTTGATAAGGTAACTATTTAACTTTCATATTATTTAATGAAAAGGTGACATTATGAAATGTAGATAACTTAGAAGATGGATATTGATAAGTAAGTAAATCGATGTTTTATATTAAAATAACTTCATACACTTAACTATCCATTGAACCTTATCTGACGATTGACGAACAATTATATATATATATATATATATATATATATATATATATATATATATATATATATATATATATAATAATTTGAAATTATAATATATAATTTAATCATTAGAATTAAATATGTAAAATAGGATATAAAATAATTAAGTTGTAATTAAAATAAATTTATATATAAATATATTATTTCTATATTATTATTATTATATGTACATTGTAAGATATGTAAAATATATAAAATTTAATATTCAATATAAGTTATTATGTAATGTATATTATATAGTTATATTACATAAACAATACTATGTAATACAGATATATTCAATTTAATTATAAATATAGTTGTTATAATAATATTGTTATTACTTTCAATATTAATAACAATAACAATACTATTGTTATTAATATTATTTTAAATATATAACCTATAGATACGAATTTGATATATATAAATTGTTATAGTACTATTATTACTAATATTATTATTATCATTAATAATATTAGTAATATTATTATAATTAGTATTATATTTATTATTAATAATATTATTGTTATAAATTTTATAGTTATAATTATTATTATTATGATTAATAATATTATTATTATTGTTGTATGTATTAGTTAATAATATTAATTATAATGTATAAAAATAAATACAGATATATAAAATGCAGGTGTGTACAGATATATATAAATAAAGATAATTCAGATAACAACAATATATATATATATATATATATATATATATATATATATATATATATATATATATATATATATAAACGTGTAATAAATTATTATCCATCTTTATCAGTTATTTATTTTTTTTCTTCTATTTTCTGTTTACTCGTGGGATTCTGTCGAATTAATTCAATATACAAACATGATCAATCAATTCATGATACATCATCAATCAACCATTTACACTATAAGATATCTGGTATTATTCGCGAATTAAAACAGAAGAAAAAGGGAATAATGAAACAGAAAAAGGAAGCCGTTATCCCCTGTTCTCAAACTCAAATCACAAAAGCTCCAATTTGAATTCAATTTCAAAAAGTAATAACGCAGTCATGCTAGGAATCACTCACTTGAACTATCTGTAAAATTCCACGATCCAATTCTTTCTAATGATCACGAATTTTGGAGTCAAAAAATTATCTCAAAAAGTCAACCGAATTGTTCATGGTAAAATTCGAATTCGGTTTTATGTTTTATGATTAATTAAGGATGCATAAAGTTTATATAGTTGATTTAGAACCTTTTTCATGTTATATTTATAATCTAAAACTATCTAAAATTAAAATTTGATTTGTTGTTCATATCCTATTTAACTGTGATAATCAATAGCCCGAATTAGTTTAAATTTTAAAAATTTAGAAATGCAGTTATGTTATAAATCATATAGTAAAACTATCTGGAATATTACAAATTCCAATTCATTATATCAAGTTCTAATTTTTGAAGTCAAAGAGTTTTATTGAAAAGTCAACTAAGTTGTTTGATGTTAAAGCTATGGGGTATAAAATACTATTAAATTTTACAAGGAAATACTATTAAATACGATACAATTTTACACAAGATATTTATTTATTTATTGAATGGATATACTTAAACCTTGCTACAACACTTATAGGCAGTGTACCTAATCGTACAGTAGTGTAGTTTTTAGTAAGTCCGGTTCGTTCCACAGGGAATCTTTTTCACAAAGCTTAACGCTATATTAGTTTAAATTTATAAAAATACAAATATATATAATATTATTATTATAAAGGGGGTTTTTACCGTTTAATGACCGGTTTTTTGATTTTAAAAACTTTAGTTGCAGTTAAAACAAAATGTAAAATATTAAATAAATAAAAGACTTAATTTAAAGCGTAAAGTAAATAACGATAATGAAATTGCGAATAATAAAAGTGCGATAAAATAAACTTGCGATAATTAAAAAGTATGATAATTAAAAGTGCAATTAAATACAATAACAATAAATAAAAATGTGATAATTAGAAGTGCAATTAAATATAAAATAAAGGAAATTAAATATAAAATAAAAGAATTATGCTTATTTAAACTTCCGTAATCATGATGTTTGACGTGTTGATTTTAGTTTTATGCCCATGGGTTAATTGTCCTTTGTCCTGGATTATTTAATATGTCCGTCTGGTTTTTGTCCATAACAGTCCATCAGTCATAAATATAAAGTGCGAGTGTCCTCGTCAAATTATCCTTATACCCGAAGTTTAAATATTCCAACTAATTGGGGACTTAAACTGTAACAAGATTTTAATACTTTGTTTAATAATTACACCAGGATGTCGACTGAGTGTAACCCAAGGTTTTAATACTTTGTTATCAATTGTGCCAAGTGTCCTTGTACATAATTTCACCCCTGTTTTAATAATTCTAGTGGCTATTAATCCATTCCCGTGTCTGGTTAAATGAACGATTATTCGTACATATAAATACCCCGCCCATCGTGTCCGATCGAGTGTATATGGTTATTTATAGGTACGTCCAATTGTAAATCTTTATATTAAAATTAACAAACTATCATTTAGTTAAACAAATATAAAGCCCATTAAATCCAATTTCCACAAGTGTCGTTCTTTTGTCCAAACCCCAATTATGGTACAAAGCCCAATTACCCAATTTTAATATTTTTAGCCCAACATCATGATTACTTCGGATTAAATAAGCATAATAATAACTTAGCTACGAGACATTAAATTAAAAAGGTTGAACATAACTTACAATGATTAAAAATAGCGTAGCGTTACACGGACATAATTTCGACTTACACCCTTACAACATTCGCTAACATACCCTTATTATTAGGATTTAAAATTAAAATTAAAATTAAAATATAAATATAAATATATACGTTTACATATAGATAGAGAGATTGATGGATGGATTTTACGTTCACCAAACTGCGAATTTATAGGCCTGTGAATTGAAAAAGGAGCTCATGCGATCGCATGAGCTTTACTCTTCAAGGCCATGCGATCGCATGGCCAGCTGGGGAGGCTCACATTTGGTTATTTTCTTCTGCCGACGGTTTTATAATATAATATAATATATATATTAATTTTAAGAATTAATTATATATTATATTATATTTATGTGCATAGTTGATTTGTAATTTTTAGTTCGTTGCATCGAGCATTGAGAGTTGACTCTGGTCCCGGTTCCGGATTTTCGAACGTCCTTGCGTACAACTTAATATCTTGTACTTTGCGTTTTGAATCTTGTACTCTTGTAATTTTGAGACGTTTCTTATCAATAATTGGAACCTCATTGATTGTATTTTGTACTTTTGAGCTTTTTGGTCGTTTGCGTCTTCAATTCGTCGAATCTGTCTTTTGTCTTCACCTTTTATTATTTAAACGAATATCGCTTGTAAATAGAACAGTTGCAACTAAAAGCTTGTCTTTCTTGAGGAATAATGCTATGAAATATATGTTCGTTTTTAGCATTATCAAATATTCCCACACTTGAGCGTTGCTTGTCCTCAAGCAATATAGTCTTGAAATACAAGAATCACTTCTTTATTCTTCACACTTTGTACAATTTAGATCCATGACTATAAAATTGTACAATGGTAGTAACGATGTGGTTTACAGTCCCACATGACTATAAAATTTAGATCCATTAAGGAATTTGGATCTTTATGAAAACATTTGATCTTTTAAAAATTAAATCTAGTTTTTACCCTAGATAAGTTTTCCGGAATAACCCTTCACCGGTGTTTGCAAAATATTTTTGTGGGCTTGGTGGGTTTCAGATTTGAAAATTTTAGCTCAAAACTTGCGCTTTTGTGTGACCCACTTGCTAACCTTGTATTAGGAAAGCAACACGTCCAGTTTACTTGTCCCGTATATTACCTTTCGATAAACTACCGTCCGGTTGTAAAGGAAAGCGTTTGAACAAGCAACTGTTAAGGCAATGTCCCCTGACATGCTTTTAATTATGGTCTAAAACGTGTCGAACGCAATTACTATCCTTTGTAGGAGCAATAGTAAAGCTCACCCTTATAATTTGTCGGTCTATCACAAGGTCCTGTCTTTAACCATGCTATGCAACCACCGTTCTAACGGTTGACACCCGATTTGATTCAGATGACCTAATGAATTCCAGGTGAATTCCTAAGATTTTAAGTTCAATGGTAATTAATGCATTGAAAATGGGTTTTCAGAAAATAAATCGGTTTATAATTTGATCAAAATATTTTCTGGTTCAAGCTCGAGTTTAGATATCATTGAATTCCATGAGTTTGAATTCTCAATCTTTAAGGTCAATCTCTAGGATTGAGTAATATCAGGCTTAAAAGCTGATTTTTAATCTTTAAGGAGATTATCCTTTCTGGGGATCTGATTCATTAGTCTTATCCAGTTAATTTGCACGGTGCCCCCCCATTTTACGAGATAAATCCTTCTCATGGTTAGGATAAATCTGACCACTTGGCAACCCTGTTTAATGATGAGGTCCGTGGATTTCCTGCTGATTTTAGTGATGAATTTTCTAGGTTTTTCGTCAACCTACAGCTGGTCTGGACGACAACTTCATGACCTAAATCAAGAAGCGCGTTTCTTTTTCGGAAGACTTTACTTCCTTTTAATGATGGAATTGATTCATCGTGTAGATCCATCTCTTCTTTTCTTTCATCGGGTAAAATAGTTTAGTTTAGTCCAAAGCAAAAGTATTTTCAGTTATTTGTTACAGAAATATGTGACATATGTTTAAGATAACTTGGTAATTTTTCCCACACTTGGCTTTTATTTTCCTTTTTATTGTCCTCTATTCCATTTTAAATGAATTTTAACATTTTGGTTTGTTTCTCAATTTATGTCCTTTCTGAGGTAACAATAATTTCGGTGTTAACCCCTAGTTTTATCGTTCATAAATATGTATAAACATGATTTTGAGTTCATTTAATTGAAAATTTTGAAAAATTTTACTAGAATTGGGTAGTCAGTATATAAGACTAGGGCTGTTCTTTATCATCAGAGAGCACTAGATTCTAATACAACTACTACGTTACTAGTATTTTTAATGGTAACCAAGTGTTTAAGATAAAAATTTTAAAAATCCGAAAGAATTTAACCCCTTCTCACACTTAAGATCTTGCAATGCCCTCATTTGTAAGAAATCAGTAACAATTTAAATTATTGAGGGTGATTAACGTAAAAATGATTAAATTTTACCAAAGTTTCCAAACATATTGGCGTTTGGTTGCTGAATGATAAATGGTGCATATCATTTGTTCATTTCGTCTGTTGTTACATCACATTTATTTGTCATCTTGTCGTCAAAATTAGTAGCTTTTGCTGAACTTAATGCCAGTCTTTGAAAATGCGCTGTTTTACCCTATTTTGTACAATTTACAATATACATACATACTAATATAAACATGCATGGCAATTTGAAATGGGACTTAATATCCCACTTTCAAATCCTAAATGTGAAATATTAGTACACAATATTAATAAAAATGATAAAGATTACATAAGTATATTCAATAACATAAGTTTAAACATGAATAAGTAAAAAGATAAAAACATAAAAATCATATAAATAACCAAATGGAACTAAATCAGTCTGGATATGGGTTCCAGTTCATCTCGTCAGGTGGGTTCCATTGTTGGTTATAGGTGTTTTGATAGGCTTGGTTATAGTCATACCGGTTAAAGGGTGGTCGGATATCGGGGCTATGTGGCGGAAAATGAGCAGGTCGAGTAGGTACGTAATTATTTGGTACCTGATATGATAGCTGGCTCATGATTTGGTGCTGATGAACTAACCCGCTATCGTGTTGGCATCGCCTATAATCCTCGTATACTCGCTCGGAGTTCCACTGCTCATACATACTATGTCTGGCCGCGTTCGTCATTGCTTCCTCATCCATACGAACGTGGACGTCAAGAATAGCATCTCGAAAGACATCCCTAATGTCTTCCGCCTCCTCCATTTCCTCGTCTGAGCCTCTCTCTACCTGAGGATGAGATCCCTCATAGGGTACTGCCTGGTTACGTCTACTTTTCAATACCTTAGCACCCACATAAACTTTCAATCCTAAGGGCTCAACCTGTTCTCTACAAAGCTGTAATGGACCCTCTTGGTTCCTATCAACACCTAAATACTCTCCAATGAGAGTAACAAAAATACCTCCTCCTATTATACTCCCGTCCTGCATTCCCTCTACCATTTTAGATAAATAAAAAGCAACACAGTAAGGGATATTGACAAAGCTTCTAGGATCCCGAATACACTTTAGGTAGAATAAATCATGTAAGGTAATTTTTTCTTTATTATGACCTCTCTGTGTAATCGAGTTAGCCAAAAATCTATGAATAATACGAAGCTCGGCTCTGTCAATATGTGTATAGGAGTGTCCTCCTGCTCGTGTAAAAACATCAAAATGTGACATACGCCTCCAAATGGCGTCAGCGTCAAAGTTACTATCTACCCTTTCACCATAATGAATCAAATTTGTACAACCGGGTAATAGCAACTCACCAGGAGTATATATCTGTAAGGCCCTGGCCATGTCCAGCATGGACATTCTGTACATCCTACCGCCAAGGATAAACCTAAGAAATCTTCTATCATCTATTCTAACTATATTTGTATCAAGTGATACAGTACTCATCAACTCAACACACCATTCCTTATATACAGGTCTACGAATGGTGAAAAGACGTTCCCAATCTGTAAAAGAAGAACTGCCATACCTTTGAACTAAAAGCTGTCTAACACGGTCAGCTAGATGGACCGTTTCCAAAGGAGCCCAATCGATTACCCTTGGCACCTCTACATTTTTTGTTACCAATTTGAATTTGTTCCTTTGATATGTCTCGTAATCTCTCCATCTCCTATCAAATCTCAAATTAGGATGCAGAGTGTGCTCAGGAATCGTTGGGAATTCTACTGGCAGCCTCATTGGGAATACTATTAATTCATCAACAAACTGTACCGGATCATAATAAGGTATGTGCTGATCAGGCTGTTGTTGTGGTTCTTGTTCGTGTTGCATTTCTGGTTCTGGTTCTGGTACTGGTGCTGGTCGTCTAGATGATGATGCTCCTGAACCTCCAGTATCGGCTTTCTGCAAAACACATTAAACACAAAATTTGCGCATCCAAATATGCATTAGTGTTAGCAAAATAACAACTTAAAACAATCACTATAACATGTTAAATCAAAATTAAACTTATACACATTTTCACAATTTTTCACAATTCTACACTTTTCAAATAAGCACATATGAAAATGTATACAAAGTTCATAAGCATTTAACTCAAATAACATGTCAAAATAGTTATTACTAATAATTAAACAAGTCTCAAATGGCAATTACATCAAATTAATCAAGTTCATGAATTTTGGACTTAAAAAGTCCACTTTAATCTCCAAAAATCATGTTTAGGATCAATGTTTGGATCATTTAACTATCTAAACATGTTACACTACTCAATTTAGCAATAATTCATGACAAAAATCGGCCATAACCTGTTTATATCAAAAAGCCCCAAATTGCTCAAGAACACAAACCCTAGATTTCTAAAATTTTTGAAGTTTTTGGCTTCAAATCATGTTAAATAGCATCAATCTAGGTTATACATGCATAAAATACTAACAATTTAACACTAATTACACTAGAAATTAACAAAATTGCATTAGGTAAAAAATTGGTAATTATCACAAAAACTAGGAATTTATAGAGTTTAGGGGTGTAATTTTTACCATTTTTGAAATGTCCCGTTCTTATTGATTAAAAACGTTCCATATTAATTGATTTCGTTGTGAGGTTTTGACCTCAATATGAGACGTTTTTCAAAGACTGCATTCATTTTTAAAACAAACCATAACCTTTATGTCATAAATAAAGGTTTAAAAAGCTTTACGTAGATTATCAAATAATGTTAATCTAAAATATCCTGTTTACACACGACCATTACATAATGGTTTACAATACAAATATGTTACATCGAAATCAGTTTCTTGAATGCAGTTTTTACACAATATCATACAAACATGGACTCCAAATCTTGTCCTTATTTTAGTATGCAACAGCAGAAGCTCTTAATATTCACCTGAGAATAAACATGCTTTAAACGTCAACAAAAATGTTGGTGAGTTATAGGTTTAACCTATATATATCAAATCGTAACAATAGACCACAAGATTTCATATTTCAATACACATCTCATACATAGAGATAAAAATCATTCATATGGTGAACACCTGGTAACCGACAATAACAAGATGCATATATAAGAATATCCCCATCATTCCGGGACACCCTTCGGATATGATATAAATTTCGAAGTACTAAAGCATCCGGTACTTTGGATGGGGTTTGTTAGGCCCAATAGATCTATCTTTAGGATTCGCGTCAATTAGGGTGTCTGTTCCCTAATTCTTAGATTACCAGACTTAATAAAAAGGGGCATATTCGATTTCGATAATTCAACCATAGAATGTAGTTTCACATACTTGTGTCTATTTTGTAAATCATTTATAAAACCTGCATGTATTCTCATCCCAAAAATATTAGATTTTAAAAGTGGGACTATAACTCACTTTCACAGATTTTTACTTCGTCGGGAAGTAAGACTTGGCCACTGGTTGATTCACGAACCTATAACAATATATACATATATATCAAAGTATGTTCAAAATATATTTACAACACTTTTAATATATTTTGATGTTTTAAGTTTATTAAGTCAGCTGTCCTCGTTAGTAACCTACAACTAGTTGTCCACAATTAGATGTACAGAAATAAATCGATAAATATTATCTTGAATCAATCCACGACCCAGTGTATACGTATCTCAGTATTGATCACAACTCAAACTATATATATTTTGGAATCAACCTCAACCCTGTATAGCTAACTCCAACATTCACATATAGAGTGTCTATGGTTGTTCCGAAATATATATAGATGTGTCGACATGATAGGTCGAAACATTGTATACGTGTCTATGGTATCTCAAGATTACATAATATACAATACAAGTTGATTAAGTTATGGTTGGAATAGATTTGTTACCAATTTTCACGTAGCTAAAATGAGAAAAATTATCCAATCTTGTTTTACCCATAACTTCTTCATTTTAAATCCGTTTTGAGTGAATCAAATTGCTATGGTTTCATATTGAACTCTATTTTATGAATCTAAACAGAAAAATTATAGGTTTATAGTCGGAAAAATAAGTTACAAGTCGTTTTTGTAAAGGTAGTCATTTCAGTCGAAAGAACGACGTCTAGATGACCATTTTAGAAAACATACTTCCACTTTGAGTTTAACCATAATTTTTGGATATAGTTTCATGCTCATAATAAAAATCATTTTCTCAGAATAACAACTTTTAAATCAAAGTTTATCATAGTTTTTAATTAACTAACCCAAAACAGCCCGCGGTGTTACTACGACGGCGTAAATCCGGTTTTACGGTGTTTTTTCGTGTTTCCAGGTTTTAAATCATTAAGTTAGCATATCATATAGATATAGAACATGTGTTTAGTTGATTTTAAAAGTCAAGTTAGAAGGATTAACTTTTGTTTGCGAACAAGTTTAGAATTAACTAAACTATGTTCTAATGATTACAAGTTTAAACCTTCGAATAAGATAGCTTTATATGTATGAATCGAATGATGTTATGAACATCATTACTACCTTAAGTTCCTTGGATAAACCTACTGGAAAAGAGAAAAATGGATCTAGCTTCAATGGATCCTTGGATGGCTCGAAGTTCTTGAAGCAGAATCATGACACGAAAACAAGTTCAAGTAAGATCATCACTTGAAATAAGATTGTTATAGTTATAGAAATTGAACCAAAGTTTGAATATGATTATTACCTTGTAATAGAATGATAACCTACTGTAAGAAACAAAGATTTCTTGAGGTTGGATGATCACCTTACAAGATTGGAAGTGAGCTAGCAAACTTGAAAGTATTCTTGATTTTATGAAACTAGAACTTTTGGAATTTATGAAGAACACTTAGAACTTGAAGATAGAACTTGAGAGAGATCAATTAGATGAAGAAAATTGAAGAATGAAAGTGTTTGTAGGTGTTTTTGGTCGTTGGTGTATGGATTAGATATAAAGGATATGTAATTTTGTTTTCATGTAAATAAGTCATGAATGATTACTCATATTTTTGTAATTTTATGAGATATTTCATGCTAGTTGCCAAATGATGGTTCCCACATGTGTTAGGTGACTCACATGGGCTGCTAAGAGCTGATCATTGGAGTGTATATACCAATAGTACATACATCTAAAAGCTGTGTATTGTACGAGTACGAATACGGGTGCATACGAGTAGAATTGTTGATGAAACTGAACGAGGATGTAATTGTAAGCATTTTTGTTAAGTAGAAGTATTTTGATAAGTGTATTGAAGTCTTTCAAAAGTGTATAAATACATATTAAAACACTACATGTATATACATTTTAACTGAGTCGTTAAGTCATCGTTAGTCGTTACATGTAAGTGTTGTTTTGAAACCTTTAGGTTAACGATCTTGTCAAATGAGATTTTAAATTATTATATTATCATGTATGAATATCTCTTAATATGATATATATATACATTAAATGTCTTTACAACGATAATCGTTACATATATGTCTCGTTTAAAAATCATTAAGTTAGTAGTCTTGTTTTTACATATGTAGTTCATTGTTAATATACTTAATGATATGTTTACTTATCATAGTATCATGTTAACTATATATATATCCATATATATGTCATCATATAGTTTTTACAAGTTTTAACGTTCGTGAATCACCGGTCAACTTGGGTGGTCAATTGTGTATATGAAACATATTTCAATTAATCAAGTCTTAACAAGTTTGATTGCTTAACATGTTGGAAACATTTAATCATGTAAATATCAATCTCAATTAATATATATAAACATGGAAAAGTTCGGGTCACTACAGTACCTACCCGTTAAATAAATTTCGTCCCGAAATTTTAAGCTGTTGAAGGTGTTGACGAATCTTCTGGAAATAGATGCGGGTATTTCTTCTTCATCTGATCTTCACGCTCCCAGGTGAACTCGGGTCCTCTACGAGCATTCCATCGAACCTTAACAATTGGTATCTTGTTTTGCTTAAGTCTTTTAACCTCACGATCCATTATTTCGACGGGTTCTTCGATGAATTGAAGTTTTTCGTTGATTTGGATTTCATCTAACGGAATAGTGAGATCTTCTTTAGCAAAACATTTCTTTAAATTCGAGACGTGGAAAGTGTTATGTACAGCCGCGAGTTGTTGAGGTAACTCTAGTCGGTAAGCTACTGGTCCGACACGATCAATAATCTTGAATGGTCCAATATACCTTGGATTTAATTTCCCTCGTTTACCAAATCGAACAACGCCTTTCCAAGGTGCAACTTTAAGCATGACCATCTCTCCAATTTCAAATTCTATATCTTTTCTTTTAATGTCAGCGTAGCTCTTTTGTCGACTTTGGGCGGTTTTCAACCGTTGTTGAATTTGGATGATCTTCTCGGTAGTTTCTTGTATAATCTCCGGACCCGTAATCTGTCTATCCCCCACTTCACTCCAACAAATCGGAGACCTGCACTTTCTACCATAAAGTGCTTCAAACGGCGCCATCTCAATGCTTGAATGGTAGCTGTTGTTGTAGGAAAATTCTGCTAACGGGAGATGTCGATCCCAACTGTTTCCGAAATCAATAACACATGCTCGTAGCATGTCTTCAAGCATTTGTATCGTCCTTTCGCTCTGCCCATCAGTTTGTGGATGATAGGCAGTACTCATGTCTAGACGAGTTCCTAATGCTTGCTGTAATGTCTGCCAGAATCTTGAAATAAATCTTCCATCCCTATCAGAGATAATAGAGATTGGTATTCCATGTCTGGAGACGACTTCCTTCAAATACAGTCGTGCTAACTTCTCCATCTTGTCATCTTCTCTTATTGGTAGGAAGTGTGCTGATTTGGTGAGACGATCAACTATTACCCAAATAGTATCAAAACCACTTGCAGTCCTTGGCAATTTAGTGATGAAATCCATGGTAATGTTTTCCCATTTCCATTCCGGGATTTCGGGTTGTTGAAGTAGACCTGATGGTTTCTGATGCTCAGCTTTGACCTTAGAACACGTCAAACATTCTCCTACGTATTTAGCAACATCGGCTTTCATACCCGGCCACCAAAAATGTTTCTTGAGATCCTTGTACATCTTCCCCGTTCCAGGATGTATTGAGTATCTGGTTTTATGAGCTTCTCTAAGTACCATTTCTCTCATATCTCCAAATTTTGGTACCCAAATCCTTTCAGCCCTATACCGGGTTCCGTCTTCCCGAATATTAAGATGCTTCTCCGATCCTTTGGGTATTTCATCCTTTAAATTTCCCTCTTTTAAAACTCCTTGTTGCGCCTCCTTTATTTGAGTAGTAATGTTATTATGAATCATTATATTCATAGATTTTACTCTAATGGGTTCTCTGTCCTTCCTGCTCAAGGCATCGGCTACCACATTTGCCTTCCCCGGGTGGTAACGAATCTCAAAGTCGTAATCATTCAATAATTCAATCCACCTACGCTTCCTCATATTCAGTTGTTTCTGATTAAATATGTGTTGAAGACTTTTGTGGTCGGTATATATAATACTTTTGACCCCATATAAGTAGTGCCTCCAAGTCTTTAATGCAAAAACAACCGCGCCTAATTCCAAATCATGCGTTGTATAATTTTGTTCGTGAATCTTCAATTGTCTAGACGCATAAGCAATCACCTTCGTTCGTTGCATTAATACACAACCGAGACCTTGCTTTGATGCATCACAATAAATCACAAAATCATCATTCCCTTCAGGCAATGACAATATAGGTGCCGTAGTTAGCTTTTTCTTCAATAACTGAAACGCTTTCTCTTGTTCATCATTCCATTCAAATTTCTTCCCTTTATGCGTTAATGCAGTCAAGGGTTTTGCTATTCTGGAAAAGTCTTGGATGAACCTTCTGTAGTAACCAGCTAGTCCTAAAAACTGGCGTATGTGTTTCGGAGTTTTCGGGGTTTCCCACTTTTCAACAGTTTCTATCTTTGCCGGATCCACCTTAATACCTTCTTTGTTCACTATGTGACCGAGGAATTGAACTTCTTCCAACCAAAATGCACACTTTGAAAACTTAGCGTACAATTCTTCCTTCCTCAATACTTCTAACACCTTTCTCAAATGTTCACCGTGTTCTTGGTCATTCTTTGAGTAAATAAGTATGTCATCAATGAAAACAATGACAAACTTGTCAAGGTATGGTCCACACACTCGGTTCATAAGGTCCATGAACACAGCTGGTGCATTAGTTAAACCAAACGGCATGACCATAAACTCGTAATGACCGTAACGTGTTCTGAAAGCAGTCTTTGGAATATCATCTTCTTTCACCCGCATTTGATGATACCCGGAACGTAAGTCAATCTTTGAATAAACAGATGAGCCTTGTAGTTGATCAAATAAGTCGTCGATTCTCGGTAGTGGGTAGCGGTTCTTGATGGTAAGTTTGTTCAACTCTCGGTAGTCGATACACAACCTGAATGTACCATCTTTCTTCTTGACAAACAAAACAGGAGCTCCCCACGGTGATGTGCTTGGTCGAATGAAACCACGCTCTAAAAGTTCTTGTAATTGGCTTTGCAGTTCTTTCATCTCGCTGGGTGCGAGTCTGTAAGGAGCACGAGCTATTGGTGCAGCTCCTGGTACAAGATCTATTTGAAATTCAACGGATCGATGTGGGGGTAATCCCGGTAATTCTTTCGGAAATACATCGGCAAATTCTTTTGCAATGGGAACATCATTGATACTCTTTTCTTCAGTTTGTTCTTTCTCGACGTGTGCTAGAACAGCATAGCAACCTTTTCTTATTAGTTTTTGTGCCTTCAAATTACTAATAAGATGTAGCTTCGTGTTGCCCTTTTCTCCGTACACCATTAAGGGTTTTCCTTTTTCTCGTATAATGCGAATTGCATTTTTGTAACAAACGATCTCCGCTTTCACTTCTTTCAACCAGTCCATACCGATTATCACATCAAAACTCCCTAACTCTACTGGTATCAAATCAATCTTAAATGTTTCGCTAACCAGTTTAATTTCTCGATTCCGACATATATTATCTGCTGAAATTAATTTACCATTTGCTAATTCGAGTAAAAATTTACTATCCAAAGGCGTCAATGGACAACTTAATTTAGCACAAAAATCTCTACTCATATAGCTTCTATCCGCACCCGAATCAAATAAAACGTAAGCAGATTTATTGTCAATAAGAAACGTACCCGTAACAAGCTCCGGGTCTTCCTGTGCCTCTACCGCATTAATATTGAAAACTCTTCCACGGCCTTGTCCATTCGTGTTCTCCTGGTTCGGGAAATTTCTAATAATGTGGCCTGGTTTTCCACATTTATAACAAACTACATTGGCATAACTTGCTCCGACACTACTTGCTCCGCCATTACTCATTCCGACACCATTTGTTCCTTTCGTTCTATTAACCCCTGGTCCGTAGACCTCACACTTCGCCGCGCTATGACCATTTCTTTTACACTTGTTGCAAAATTTGGTGCAGAACCCCGAGTGATTCTTTTCACACCTTTGGCATAGCTGCTTCTGATTGTTGTTGTTGTTGCGGTTATTATTGTTGTTGGGATAATTGTTGTAGTTGTTGTTGTTGTTGTTGTTGTTGTTGTTGGGCCGTTTGTTGTAGTTGCGATTGATGTTGCGATTGTTGGGATAATTGTTGCGATTATTGTTGTAATTGCTGTTGTTGTTGTATTGGTGATTCTTATCACCGTTTTCCTCCCACTTTCTTTTGACTTGCTTCACATTGGCCTCTTCAGCAGTCTGTTCTTTAATTCTTTCTTCAATCTGGTTCACTAGTTTGTGAGCCATTCTACATGCCTGTTGTATGGAGGCGGGCTCGTGTGAACTTATATCTTCTTGGATTCTTTCCGGTAATCCTTTCACAAACGCGTCGATCTTCTCTTCCTCATCTTCGAATGTTCCCGGACACAATAGGCACAATTCTGTGAATCGTCTTTCGTACGTGGTAATATCAAATCCTTGGGTTCGTAACCCTCTAAGTTCTATCTTGAGCTTATTGACCTCGGTTCTGGGACGGTACTTCTCGTTCATCAAGTGCTTGAATGCTGACCACGGTAGTGCGTACGCATCATCTTGTCCCACTTGCTCTAGATAGGTATTCCACCATGTTAACGCAGAACCTGTGAAGGTATGCGTAGCGTACTTCACTTTGTCCTCTTCAGTACACTTACTTATGGCAAACACCGATTCAACCTTCTCGGTCCACCGTTTCAATCCGATCGGTCCTTCGGTTCCATCAAATTCCAAAGGTTTGCAGGCAGTGAATTCTTTGTAGGTGCATCCTACACGATTTCTTGTACTGCTAGATCCAAGGTTATTGTTGGTATGTAGCGCAGCCTGTACTGCGGCTATGTTTGAAGCTAGAAAAGTACGGAATTCCTCTTCATTCATATTCACGGTGTGTCGAGTAGTCGGTGCCATTTCCTTCAAAATAGTTAAATGGAACAAGTTAATCATACAGAATATTAAGAGTAGTTAATAGTATTTCGTAGCATAATATGAACTCATTTATAAAAGATTTTTCTTCATATTAGCATTTTATAAGTTTAAATTCGGGTAGTACCTACCCGTTAAGTTCATACTTAGTAGCTAATATACAATTCAACTACTACAATTCTATATGAAAAACTGATTGTAATAATATTTCGCGTTCAAACTTTTATACAATATTTTACAAACTTACAATACCGCTTATTTTACATAAAGCATGAAATATAGCACACAATTACTTTGATACAAGATAGTTGTGAAGACAATTCTAGCTAGTACACAAGTCGTTCGGCAAAGGCAATAAAGACACGTAATTCATACGTCCAGAAACAAGTCATGCATTCTGGTTTTACTAGGACTACTTCCCATCCTTGGTCTTGTGCAACATAACCGTTATGGCCGTTGATAAGACAGCGTGTTGTAACGTCATCAAAGGGACGAGGGTTACGTAATGTCCAACAGTCCCGTAATAATCTAAAAACCTCATTTCTTACCCCAATTACCGACTCCGTCACTTGTGGAAACGTTTTGTTTAATAGTTGTAGCCCGATGTTCTTGTTCTCACTTTGGTGAGAAGCGAACATTACTAATCCGTAAGCATAACATGCTTCTTTATGTTGCATGTTAGCCGCTTTTTCTAAATCACGAAGTCCAATATTCGGATATATTGAGTCAAAATAATTTCTTAACCCGTTGCGTAAAATAGCATTTGGGTTCCCCGCAATATATGCGTCAAGGTAAACACATCGTAACTTATGGGTTTCCCAATGTGATATCCCCCATCTTTCAAACGAAAGTCTCTTATAAACCAAGACATTCTTGGAACGTTCTTCGAATGTCTTACAAACTGATCTCGCCTTAAATAGTTGTGCCGAAGAATTCTGGCCGACTCTAGACAAGATTTCATCAATCATGTCTCCGGGTAGGTCTCTTAAAATATTGGGTTGTCTATCCATTTTGTGTTTTTAAACTGTAAAATAGACAAGAGTTAGTTTCATAAAAAAAATACTTATTAATACAAGCAATTTTTACATATATCATAAAGCATAAGAACACTATATTACATATATTACACCACACGAATACAACTATCTTATTCCGACTCGCTCGTTTCTTCTTCTTCGGTTTTGGTTCGTTTTGCCAAGTTTCTAGGGATATATGATGTTCCCCTAATATGAGCCGTCGTTGTCCACATTGGTTTAGAAAAACCTGGTGGTTTAGAGGTTCCCGGGTCATTGTTACAACTTAAGGACTTCGGGGGTTGACGATACATATAAAGTTCATCGGGGTTGGAATTAGATTTCTCTATTTTTATGCCCTTTCCCTTATTATTTTCTTTTGCCTTTTTAAATTCAGTTGGGGTAATTTCTATAACATCATCGGAATTCTCGTCGGAATCCGATTCATCGGAGAATTGGTAATCCTCCCAATATTTTGCTTCCTTGGCGGAAACACCATTGACCATAATTAACTTTGGTCGGTTGGTTGAGGATTTTCTTTTACTTAACCGTTTTATTATTTCCCCCACCGGTTCTATTTCTTCATCCGGTTCCGATTCTTCTTCCGGTTCCGATTCTTCTTCCGGTTCCGACTCTTCTTCCGGTTCCTCTTCGGGAACTTGTGAATCAGTCCACAAATCATTCCAATTTACATTTGACTCTTCATTATTATTAGGTGAGTCAATGGGACTTGTTCTAGAGGTAGACATCTATCACATAATATCAAACACGTTAAGAGATTAATATATCACATAATATTCATATGTTAAAAATATATAGTTTCCAACAAAAATGTTAAGCAATCATTTTTAAAGAAAACACGGTCGAAGTCCAGACTCAATAATGCATCCTAACAAACTCGATAAGACACACTAATGCAAATTTTCTGGTTCTCTTAAACCAACGCTCGGATACCAACTGAAATGTCCCGTTCTTATTGATTAAAAACGTTCCATATTAATTGATTTCGTTGCGAGGTTTTGACCTCAATATGAGACGTTTTTCAAAGACTGCATTCATTTTTAAAACAAACCATAACCTTTATGTCATAAATAAAGGTTTAAAAAGCTTTACGTAGATTATCAAATAATGTTAATCTAAAATATCCTGTTTACACACGACCATTACATAATGGTTTACAATACAAATATGTTACATCGAAATCAGTTTCTTGAATGCAGTTTTTACACAATATCATACAAACATGGACTCCAAATCTTGTCCTTATTTTAGTATGCAACAGCGGAAGCTCTTAATATTCACCTGAGAATAAACATGCTTTAAACGTCAACAAAAATGTTGGTGAGTTATAGGTTTAACCTATATATATCAAATCGTAACAATAGACCACAAGATTTCATATTTCAATACACATCTCATACATAGAGATAAAAATCATTCATATGGTGAACACCTGGTAACCGACAATAACAAGATGCATATATAAGAATATCCCCATCATTCCGGGACACCCTTCGGATATGATATAAATTTCGAAGTACTAAAACATCCGGTACTTTGAATGGGGTTTGTTAGGCCCAATAGATCTATCTTTAGGATTCGCGTCAATTAGGGTGTCTATTCCCTAATTCTTAGATTACCAGACTTAATAAAAAGGGGCATATTCGATTTCGATAATTCAACCATAGAATGTAGTTTCACATACTTGTGTCTATTTTGTAAATCATTTATAAAACCTGCATGTATTCTCATCACAAAAATATTAGATTTTAAAAGTGGGACTATAACTCACTTTCACAGATTTTTACTTCGTCGGGAAGTAAGACTTGGCCACTGGTTGATTCACGAACCTATAACAATATATACATATATATCAAAGTATTTTCAAAATATATTTACAACACTTTTAATATATTTTGATGTTTTAAGTTTATTAAGTCAGCTGTCCTCGTTAGTAACCTACAACTAGTTGTCCACAATTAGATGTACAGAAATAAATTGATAAATATTATCTTGAATCAATCCACGACCCAGTGTATACGTATCTCAGTATTGATCACAACTCAAACTATATATATTTTGGAATCAAGCTCAACCCTGTATAGCTAACTCCAACATTCACATATAGAGTGTCTATGGTTGTTCCGAAATATATATAGATGTGTCGACATGATAGGTCGAAACATTGTATACGTGTCTATGGTATCTCAAGATTACATAATATACAATACAAGTTGATTAAGTTATGGTTGGAATAGATTTGTTACCAATTTTCACGTAGCTAAAATGAGAAAAATTATCCAATCTTGTTTTACCCATAACTTCTTCATTTTAAATCCGTTTTGAGTGAATCAAATTGCTATGGTTTCATATTGAACTCTATTTTATGAATCTAAACAGAAAAAGTATAGGTTTATAGTCGGAAAAATAAGTTACAAGTCGTTTTTGTAAAGGTAGTCATTTCAGTCGAAAGAACGACGTCTAGATGACCATTTTAGAAAAGATACTTCCACTTTGAGTTTAACCATAATTTTTGGATATAGTTTCATGCTCATAATAAAAATCATTTTCTCAGAATAACAACTTTTAAATCAAAGTTTATCATAGTTTTTAATTAACTAACCCAAACAGCCCGCGGTGTTACTACGACGGCGTAAATCCGGTTTTACGGTGTTTTTTCGTGTTTCCAGGTTTTAAATCATTAAGTTAGCATATCATATAGATATAGAACATGTGTTTAGTTGATTTTAAAAGTCAAGTTAGAAGGATTAACTTTTGTTTGCGAACAAGTTTAGAATTAACTAAACTATGTTCTAATGATTACAAGTTTAAACCTTCGAATAAGATAGCTTTATATGTATGAATCGAATGATGTTATGAACATCATTACTACCTTAAGTTCCTTGGATAAACCTACTGGAAAAGAGAAAAATGGATCTAGCTTCAATGGATCCTTGGATGGCTCGAAGTTCTTGAAGCAGAATCATGACACGAAAACAAGTTCAAGTAAGATCATCACTTGAAATAAGATTGTTATAGTTATAGAAATTGAACCAAAGTTTGAATATGATTATTACCTTGTAATAGAATGATAACCTACTGTAAGAAACAAAGATTTCTTGAGGTTGGATGATCACCTTACAAGATTGGAAGTGAGCTAGCAAACTTGAAAGTATTCTTGATTTTATGAAACTAGAACTTTTGGAATTTATGAAGAACACTTAGAACTTGAAGATGGAACTTGAGAGAGATCAATTAGATGAAGAAAATTGAAGAATGAAAGTGTTTGTAGGTGTTTTTGGTCGTTGGTGTATGGATTAGATATAAAGGATATGTAATTTTGTTTTCATGTAAATAAGTCATGAATGATTACTCATATTTTTGTAATTTTATGAGATATTTCATGCTAGTTGCCAAATGATGGTTCCCACATGTGTTAGGTGACTCACATGGGCTGCTAAGAGCTGATCATTGGAGTGTATATACCAATAGTACATACATCTAAAAGCTGTGTATTGTACGAGTACGAATACGGGTGCATACGAGTAGAATTGTTGATGAAACTGAACGAGGATGTAATTGTAAGCATTTTTGTTAAGTAGAAGTATTTTGATAAGTGTATTGAAGTCTTTCAAAAGTGTATAAATACATATTAAAACACTACATGTATATACATTTTAACTGAGTCGTTAAGTCATCGTTAGTCGTTACATGTAAGTGTTGTTTTGAAACCTTTAGGTTAACGATCTTGTCAAATAAGATTTTAAATTATTATATTATCATGATATTATCATGTATGAATATCTCTTAATATGATATATATATACATTAAATGTCTTTACAACGATAATCGTTACATATATGTCTCGTTTAAAAATCATTAAGTTAGTAGTCTTGTTTTTACATATGTAGTTCATTGTTAATATACTTAATGATATGTTTACTTATCATAGTATCATGTTAACTATATATATATCCATATATATGTCATCATATAGTTTTTACAAGTTTTAACGTTCGTGAATCACCGGTCAACTTGGGTGGTCAATTGTGTATATGAAACATATTTCAATTAATCAAGTCTTAACAAGTTTGATTGCTTAACATGTTGGAAACATTTAATCATGTAAATATCAATCTCAATTAATATATATAAACATGGAAAAGTTCGGGTCACTACAGTTTTGCTGAAGAATGAGAATCTAGGCATGATTAGAGCAAGAAAAATGACGAATTACGGTGGAAAAATGATGAAATTTGGTGAAGATTTGGGGTATTTTTCGTGTATGTGTGTGTGAAGTGGTAAAGAACACAGCTCGCTGGCTGTTTTGAGTCTGGCCAGATTTTTGCCTCCATGCGATCGCATGGAGGTATAGGGAGAATCCCATGCGATCGCATGGGTGCCTGGCTACAGTGATTTCACCTTTTTTTTTTTATGTTTTTGGCATACTTTAATTCAATAAGATTAAAAATAATGATAATAAAAGTTCTCGTCCCTCCCTCGGGTAAAGCAATTTCGGTTCAATGACCTAATCTTCAACTTACGATGAATTTTAAAAATCATATTTTTAACTTAATGAGATAAAGTAAATTTTTGTTTTTAAATTCACACCAAACTTAAAATAAAAATACATAAAATTCAAAATTAATATTAAAAATTCACACCAAACTTAAAATTTGAAATGCATAAAATTAAAAATTCTTATTTTAAAAATTAAAAATTCAAACCAAACTTAATTTAAAAATTCATATTATAAAATCACACCAAACTTATATTATATTTTTCAAATATTTACAATTTTAAATATATTGTTTTTACAAAGTTTACAATATTAATTTAAGATTTATATATTAATTTTAAAAACGTGGTAAAAATAAAATTAAAAATCTTTTTGGCTTTTTATCCCACTTTAATCAATCAAATATTATCAAAAATATACGCCCCTCTTTTCGGTAAAGTAATTTCGGTTCCATGACCTAATTTAACTCATGACGAATTTTTGAAATATTTTGTGTTGATTGATTAAAGATATTTATACCTTAAGAATAAATGTTAAATTTCGCAGTGATGTAATAAATTTTTGAATGATATCAATAATTTCGGTCGCCAAACCTAATTTTATTTAATACCAATTTAATACTTTATAGCGAAGAAATTAGCGTTTATTATCAAAAGGTTAAAAATAAAAAAATAAAATAAAAACTGTACAGACTTACCTGTGAGATAGTATTCTTAGTTATATGATCTATCCCATTCATAAGATAGTCAGTTTAATTGGTTTTCCATGGCTACATAGGCGTAACCTCGAGCATTCAGTGTTTTTTCTTCTAAACATATGAACGGTCCGTCTCTGCATAAAGTAACAAATTCGGTATTTGAATAGGTTTGATTATTTGAACATTTACCTCCATGTGACCATTTTCCGCATTTGTGACATCTTTCTAGGTGTCGTGCTCTTCTTTTCGCTGCGGATTTTGATTTTCCTTTACCAAATTGTAACTTATTATCTTCGCATCTGGATTCTTTTCTTACTCCGTCCAATCTTTCTCTGATTACTGATACTATTTCACTCAGAAGTGTGTCATTATTACGTTTAGTGATCAAAGCGTGTAGCATTAGACCATGGTTTAGTTCACAGGCAGTCTTCATTTCGTAAAAACCTAAAAAAATAAAAATTCAGAATGGGGGGAGAAGACTAGTTCTTTAGGGTCTGCTAGGGAAATACCGTTCGGGTTCCATTTTCGAGAACTACACGAAAACAGACAATCTAACTTTAACATAAATACATATTATCCTTTAAAGACTTATTTTCCCCACACTTAGTTAGCTGTGGTATCGAAATTGTGATTAACTTCATTGTCGAATTCCATCGGACTATCTATGTAGTGTTTAACTCTGTGACCATTAACTTTAAATTCAATCCCATTTGAATTTATTAATTCTATCGTTCCGTATGGGAAAACTCTTTTGACTATGAATGGTCCAGACCATCTTGATTCCAATTTTCCAGGAAATAGCTTGAATCGTGAATTGAAAAGAAGAACTCTGTCTCCTTTTTTAAATTCTTTTAAACTTCTGATTCTTATATCATGCCATTTCTTCGTTCTTTGTTTATAGATTAATGAATTTTCGTATGCTTCATGTCTTAACTCTTCTAATTCGTTTAGTTGACTTAATCGTAGACGTCCAGCTTCATGTATATCAAGATTACATGTCTTCAAAGCCTAAAATGCTTTGTGTTCAATTTCTACTGGAAGATGACATGCTTTTCCATAAACAAGTCTAAAAGGTGTGGTTCCAATTGGAGTTTTGTAGGCTGTTCTAAAAGCCCAGAGTGCATCCTCCAATTTAATGGACCATTCCTTCGGATTTGATCCCACGATTTTCTCTAGAATACGTTTTAAAGCTCGGTTGGTATTTTCAACTTGTCCACTTGTTTGTGGATGATATGCGGTGGAGATTTTATGAGTTACTCCATATCTTTTAAGAACTTTCTCAAGTTGATTATTACAGAAATGAGTACCCCGATCACTTATTAAAGCTTTCGGTGTTCCAAACCTTGCAAAAAGATGTTTTAAAAAGTTGACTACAACTCGTGCATCGTTAGTTGGGAGAGCTTGTGCTTCCGCCCATTTAGATACATAATCAATGGCAACGAGAATATAGAGATTATTATGAGATTTTGGAAATGGTCCCATAAAGTCAATACCCCAAATGTCAAATACTTCACATACTTGTATGACATTTTGTGGCATTTCATCACGTTGACTTATTTTTTCGGCCCTTTGACATGCATCACAGGATTTGCAAAGAAGGTGTGCGTCTTTGTAAATTGTGGGCCAATAGAATCCAGCTTCATAAACTTTTCTTGCTGTTAGTTGAGGCCCATAATGCCCTCCTGTTGGTCCTGTGTGACAATGGTTTAAAATTTTACTAGCTTCATCTCCGAATACACATTGGCGTATTATTCCATCTGGACAACTTTTAAACAGATGTGGATCTTCTCAAAAATAGTGTTTTATATCACTGAAGAATTTCTTTCGTTTTTGGTACGATAATCCTTTTTCAAGGAATCCACATACTAAATAATTTGCATAGTCTGCAAACCATGGAATTTCATTATAATCTATCTTCAATAAATATTCATCAGGAAACTTGTCTTGTATGGCCGATTCATTTAGAACTTCTAATTCGGGATTTTCAAGACGAGAAAGATGATCAGCGGCGAGATTTTCTGCTCCTCTTTTATCTCGGATTTCAATATCAAACTCTTGTAAAAGTAAGATCCAACGGATTAATCTTGGTTTAGCATCTTGTTTCGAAAATAGGTATCTAAGAGCAGAATGGTCGGCATAGACCACCGTTTTTGCTAGAACGAGATATGAACGAAATTTGTCAAAAGCAAAGACAATAGCAAGGAGTTCTTTTTCAGTAGTTGTTTAATTTGTTTGTGCTCCTTGTAATGTCTTACTAGCATAATATATAGGTTGAAATCGTTTTTTAATCCTTTGTCCTAAAACGGCTCCCATTGCAAAATCACTTGCATCGCACATTAGTTCAAATGGTAGATTCCAATTTGGTGTTATCATGATCGGCTCATTAGTGAGTTTCTCTTTAAGAATATTAAAAGATTTGATACATTCATCTGAAAAGATGAATGGAGCATCCTTTTCTAGGAGTTTATTCATAGGAGTGGCAATTTTAGAAAAATCATTTATGAAACGTCGGTAAAAATCGGCATGCCCTAGAAAACTCCTAACTCCTCTAACATTGGTGGAATGTGGAAGTTTAGCAATTACATCTACTTTAGCTCTATCCACTTCAATTCCTTCCTTCGAAATTTTATGACCAAGAACGATGCCTTCTTTAACCATGAAATGGCATTTCTCCCAATTAAGTACTAGATTTGATTGTTCGCATCTAATAAGCATTCGTTCCAGATTAACTAGACATGATTCAAATGTATCACCGAAGACTGAAAAGTCATCCATGAAAACTTCCATGCATTCTTCTATCATGTCGTGAAAAATCGCCATCATGCACCTTTGAAAGGTTGCAGGGGCGTTGCAAAGTCCAAATGGCATGCGTTTGTAAGCAAAAGTACCATAAGGGCACGTGAATGTGGTTTTCTCTTGATCTTCGGGTGCTATTGGAATTTGAAAATATCCGGAAAATCCATCTAGAAAACAATAGTAACTATTTTCGGCTAGCCTTTCCAACATTTGATCAATGAAAGGTAAGGGAAAGTGATCTTTTCTAGTGGCGTCATTTAATTTTCTATAATCAATACATACATGCCATCCTGTTACAGTCCTAGTAGGAATAAGCTCATTTTTTTCATTTGTAATGACAGTCATGCCACCCTTCTTAGGTACGCATTGAACTAGGCTTACCCATGGACTATCAGAAATTGGATAAATTAGACCTGCGTCTAGCAGTTTAATAATCTCTTTCTTAACTACATCTTGCATATTAGGATTTAGTCTTCGTTGGCGTTGCACATACGTTTTATGACCTTCTTCCATAAGGATTTTATGTGTGCAATACGAAGGACTTATTCCTTTAATATCATGAATCTTCCATGCAATGGCTGGTTTATGAGCTTTCAACACATAAATGAGTTGTGATTTCTCATTTTCAGTAAGAGAAGACGATATTATTACAGGTAATTTAGATTCACCATGTAAATAAGCGTATTCCAAATGGTTTGGAAGTGGCTTTAACTCTAATTTCGAAGGTTCTTCTATCGATGATTTGTATCGATATCTGTCTTCTTCTTTTAGCATTTGAATTTCTTCTGTTGTTGGTTCATATCCATTAGCTATAAGTGTAGCTAATATTTCAGCTTCATTAATTGGTTCATTACCTTCTCCTAAAGAACATTCTCCTGTTCCTTGTAATTCTGGAAATTCTTCTAATAATTCTGCATGTGAATCTATAGTTTGAATATAATAACATGTATCATCTGCAGATTGAGGTTGTTCATTGCTTTATCAACTGAAAAGGTAACACTCTCGTCCTCTATACTTAGGGTCAATTTCTTACCGAACACGTCTATCATTCCTTTAGCCGTGTTTAAGAATGGTCTTCCTAATATGAGAGGAACTTGAGAATCTTCTTCCATGTCCAGAACAACAAAATCTACTGGAAATACTAAAGTACCAACTTTAACTAGCATGTTCTCCATTATCCCTCTAGGATATTTTATTGATCGATCGGCTAGTTGTATGCTTATTCTTGTTGGTTTCAATTCTCCAAGGTCTAGTTTAGTGTATAGTGAAAATGGCATTAAATTTATACTAGCACCTAAGTCTGCCAATGCTTCTATTGAACTAAGACTACCCAGAAAACATGGAATTGTGAAACTTCCTGGATCAGATAGTTTTTCTGGTATCTTATTCAACAGCACTGCTGAACAATTAGCGTTCATAGTAACAGCCGAGAGTTCTTCCATTTTCTTTCTATTCGTGATTAGATCTTTCAATAATTTAGCATATCTAGGCATTCCTGAAATCACATCAATGAAAGGAAGATTTACATTTATCTGTTTAAACATATCCAAGAATTTAGATTACTCGGCTTCAAGTTTCTCTTTCTTCATTTTACTCGGGTAAGGAAGTGGTGGTTGGTATGGTTTAACATAAGGTTTAGCCTTAACTATGTTATCTTCATTAACCTTTTCAACTACAGGTTCTTTTTCCTTATCTTGATCAGGTTGTGGTTCTTGTGAAGTAGGAATAGCTTCATCATAAGTTACATGTATTTCAGGTGGTTTAAGTGTTGTACCACTTCTTGTGGTAATGGCTTTAGCTGTTTCATTCCGGGGGTTAGCATTTGTATCACTAGGTAGACTTCCCGGTTTTCTTTCACCTATTAATCTTGCTAGGTTACTTACTTCTTATTCTAGATTTTGAATAGAAGCTTGTTGATTTCTAAATGCTTGAGAATTTTGTTCATTGGTTTGTTTTTGAGATGTGAAAAACTGCGTTTGAGTTTCAACTAGCTTCGTCATCATATCTTCTAAATTCGGCTTTTTATCATCGGTTTGTTGTGGTGGTTTGTTTTGAAAATTAGGTCTTTGCTGGTTGTAAGTAATATTGGATACTTGTTGATTGCTAGGACCTTGTTGGTTGTTGTATGGAATATTTCGGTTATAGTTCTGGTTTTGATTGTAAATCGGTCTTGGCGGTTGATAATTATTCTGATAATTATTTCCAGGCCTTTGGTTTATGTATGAAATATTCTCTCTTTGTTCCATTGTTAATTCAATACTGAGACAATCTTTTGTCAAATGTGGTCCTCCACACTGCTCACAACTAATTCGTATTGAGTGTATATCTTTAGTCATCTTTTCCATTCGTCTCTCGACAGCATCTATCTTTGCGGAAATGGAATCTAAGTCATGGCTAGAATCGGCTCTAGCTGCTTTAGATGATCTAACGATATATTTTTCTTGGTGCCACTCATGTGAGTGGGAAGTAGTGTTATCAATAATTTTATAAGCATCAATTTCGGTTTTCTTCATAATGGAATCACCAGCTGCTATATCTATGTCTTTCCTTGTAGTGATGTCGCATCCTTGGTAGAATATTTGTACTATTTGACAGGTATCTAAACCATGTTGCGGACATCCTCTTAATAACTTTCCAAATCTTGTCCACGCCTCATATAGAGTTTCATTCGGTTTCTGTGTAAACGTAACAATTTCTCCTTGAAGTCTTACGGCTTTAGATGCAGGAAAGAATTGTTTAAGAAATTTTTCAACTAAAACGTCCCATGTATCAATTGCCCCTTCAGGTAACGATTCCAACCAATCTTTGGCTTCTCCCTTTAAAGTCCAGGGAAATAACATGAGATATATCTGTTCATCCTCCACTTCTCGGATTTTAAATAGTGTGCAGATCCTATTAAAGGTACGAAGATGTTCATTTGGATCTTCCTTTGGCGCACCACTAAATTGGCATTGATTAGTCACCATGTGTAGAATTTGTCCTTTGATTTCATAATCTGGTGCATTAATGTCTGGATGAGTAATTGCGTGACCTTGGCCAGTGCATTTAGCTCTCATTCGGTCTTCCATACTTAAAGGTTCCAGATTCTCCATAATTGAATTTGTTGAATCCGAATCACTAGAGGATTCTGATTTAATGGTTCGTTCCTCAACAATCTCTGTTTGAATGATTGGTGGTTCCGGAGGAAAGTTTAGTGGTTCATGATCTATGAATCGTCCCTGAATATTCTCCGGATTCTCAATTGTGAGGTCGGGTTCAAAAAATGGATTATCAGAAATTTGAATTGGAGTACTTGGTCGACTGGATGAAGATTCTAAAGAAAAATCAACGGCGGTAATATTTGTTAAATGTCTTGATCTAGTTACAGGTGGTGAATGTACAAAAGGTGGTGAACGTCTTGCTCGGTACATTCACTGAATATCCTATTAGTTTTTAAAAAGGAAAGAAAATTTATATAAGTTATCCAATCAATAGACTTTTCTGATTTTGCCCACGTTTCGAATAGCCAAAAGATGCAGCAGAGGGGCAGGATTCGTTTGGTCTCAATATAATTGAGGACTGTTTGGCTCCAATAACCCGGTCCACGTACAAATCCAACTATTACTACGAACCAGAAAATTTTGATGTCTATCAATTTAACCACTTAAAATAAATTTTAGTAATTTTAAGAAATTTAGATAAGAAGTAGAATAAAAATCTATGTCCTAAAAACTAGAATAGCGAGAAATAAGAAAAAAAAGAGTGCGTCGGAAAAAATCAAAAAATAAAAATAAGAAAGAAAAAGAGTGACTTATAGAACTTAAAAACACTCGACTAACCCAACCTTATTACTATCACTAACTTAAAATTATAATCGCAAATTGAGATTACTAATTGGAATGATAATTGATACATAGGTAAAAGGCATCGAGAAATAAGAAAATAACGCGTCTAAACTTAAAAAGGAACTAAAAATTTAAAACTAAAAGTTGCGTCTTAAAGCTTACAAGTAAAACTATATCCCAAATGGAAATAACTTAAAAAGGTACTAAAACTTAAAACGGCGTCGTAAAATTCTAAAGCACCTAAATCTTAGTCTAAAGAAAAAGCACTTAAGGGATTTTACGGCAAGGCCTAAAAATCTAGAAATAAAAATAACTATGGCAAAAACTATGAATTAAAAATAAATACGATCGAAAAATACAAAAATTATGCTAAAACTATTAAAAAGGGACAAAATATAAAAATATATAAAAAGTTGTAAAAATTACAATTTTTATAAAAATATTATTTTTATATTATTTATTTTATAAAACTATTAATTTTATAAATTATTAAAACTAATTTAGACTTAAAATACAAATTATAAATAAACTAAACTAAATAATAAAATAATTATAACCTAATTAGGGTTATTAATTAATAATAATTATTATTATCAACCCTAATTTCGTACAGCTTATGTTTCAGACGAGTCAAATCACTCCATGCGATCGCATGGAGTGTATGCTATATATTCATGCGATCGCATGAAGTAGAAAATTGGGCCAGATGAGTTGGGCTGCTACAGTGTAGCCCGTAAACTTTTATATTTTTTTTCTATTTTGCTGTTTTGATGTTTTATAAAAAAACACAATATTTAAATAAAATTTATATTTTTAAATACTAAAAATAAAAATAAAGAAACTTTATAAAACTTATATATTTAACAAACTCTTAAAAATATATAAATTTTTGTTTTTCTTTTTATATTTTTGAATTTTTAAAACGTATTTTTACAAAAACGTATTTTTATAAAAGTAAACTAAAAATAACAATCTTTTTTTTATATAGCGTTGCGCTTTCGGCTTTTAAGCTAAATTTTTTCGATCCCCGGCAGCGGCGCCAAAAATACTTGATGTTAAAGCTAAGGGGTATAAAATACTATTAAATTTTACAAGGAAATACTATTAAATACGATACAATTTTACACAAGATATTTATTTATTTATTGAATGGATATACTTAAACCTTGCTACAACACTTATAGGCAGTGTACCTAATCGTACAGTAGTGTAGTTTTTAGTAAGTCCGGTTCGTTCCACAGGGAATCTTTTTCACAAAGCTTAACGCTATATTAGTTTGAATTTATAAAAATACAAATATATATAATATTATTATTATAAAGGAGGTTTTTACCGTTTAATGACCGGTTTGTCGATTTTAAAAACTTTAGTTGCAGTTAAAACAAAATGTAAAATATTAAATAAATAAAAGACTTAATTTAAAGCGTAAAGTAAATAATGATAATGAAATTGCGAATAATAAAAGTGTGATAAAATAAACTTGCGATAATTAAAAAGTACGATAATTAAAAGTGCAATTAAATACAATAACAATAAATAAAAATGAGATAATTAGAAGTGCAATTAAATATAAAATAAAGGAAATTAAATATAAAATAAAAGAATTATGCTTATTTAAACTTCCGTAATCATGATGTTTGACGTGTTGATTTTAGTTTTATGCCCATGGGTTAATTGTCCTTTGTCCTGGATTATTTAATATGTCCGTCTGGTTTTTGTCCATAACAGTCCAGCAGTCATAAATATAAAGTGCGAGTGTCCTCGTCAAATTATCCTTATACCTGAAGTTTAAATATTCCAACTAATTGGGGACTTAAACTGTAACAAGAATTTAATACTTTGTTTAATAATTACACCAGGATGTCGACTGAGTGTAACCCAAGGTTTTAATACTTTGTTATCAATTATGCCAAGTGTCCTTGTACATAATTTCACCCCTGTTTTAATAATTCTAGTGGCTATTAATCCATTCCCGTGTCCGGTTAAATGAACGATTATTCGTACATATAAATACCACGCCCATCGTGTCCGATCGAGTGTGTATGGTTATTTATAGGTACGTCCAATTGTAAATCTTTATATTAAAATTAACAAACTATCATTTAGTTAAACAAATATAAAGTCCATTAATAGCCCATAGTCTAATTTCCACAAGTGTCGTTCTTTTGTCCAAACCTCAATTATGGTACAAAGCCCAATTACCCAATTTTAATATTTTTAGCCCAACATCATGATTACTTCGGATTAAATAAGCATAATAATAACTTAGCTACGAGACATTAAATTAAAAAGGTTGAACATAACTTACAATGATTAAAAATAGCGTAGCGTTACACGGACAGAATTTCGACTTACACCCTTACAACATTCGCTAACATACCCTTATTATTAGGATTTAAAATTAAAATTAAAATTAAAATATAAATATAAATATATACGTTTACATATAGATAGAGAGATTGATGGATGGATTTTACGTTCACCAAACTGCGAATTTATAGGCCTGTGAATTGAAAAAGGAGCTCATGCGATCGCATGAGCTTTGCTCTTCAAGGCCATGCGATCGCATGGCCAGCTGGGGAGGCTCACATTTGGTTGTTTTCTTCTGCTGACGGTTTTATAATATAATATAATATATATATTAATTTTAAGAATTAATTATATATTATATTATATTTATGTGCATAGTTGACTTGTAATTTTTAGTCCGTTGCGTCGAGCGTTGAGAGTTGACTCTGGTCCCGGTTCCGGATTTTCGAACGTCCTTGCGTACAATTTAATATCTTGTACTTTGCATTTTGAATCTTGTACTCTTGTAATTTTGAGACGTTTCTTATCAATAATTGGAACCTCATTGATTGTATTTTGTACTTTTGAGCTTTTTGGTCGTTTGCGTCTTCAATTCGTCGAATCTGTCTTTTGTCTTCACCTTTTATTATTTAAACAAATATCATTTGTAAATAGAACAGTTGCAACTAAAAGCTTGTCTTTCTTGAAGAATAATGCTATGAAATATATGTTCGTTTTTAGCATTATCATTGTTCATCGCCAAATTCGTATTCGTATTGAAGTTTCTAAAAAAATTAATGATTTGGAAAGTTGCTTGGAGTATTTTGAAACATAATTCATGTTATAAATATTGTCCAAAATGTCTTCAAAATTCGAATTCAAGTTTTAATTTTTTTTTCTAGTTCGTGGACTGCAGAAGCAGTTAAATTTATATATTTTTTTCTTCATTAATACTAACATTTAATCTTAATTTTTTTTGATTATACTGAGGATCTTAAATAAGTTTAAACAATTGATTGTGTTAGGAATCGCCTCTGGTCGATTGATTATTTAAAGAAGGGAAAATATAATCAGATTAATAAATAGGATAAATATAATTCTGTAGTAATATAAATCAAAAAATATGAAATGGATGAATGGCTGGGTGTTGGTTAGGGTGAACGTGAGGTCTCGGGTTCGAGCCCGGGCTGGCGCAATTTTTTTTAAAAAAAAATCCTATTTATTGAGGTAGTACCTATTTATTATTGTTATTATAAATTATTATTGTTATTGTTATTAGTGTTATTATTATTATTATTGTTACTATTATTAGTATTATTATTATTAAGATCATCATTATTATAATTATCAATACTGTTATTATTAGTGATATTATTATTATTATTATTACAAATATAAGTATTAGGATAAAAATTGTCATTTATTATTATTATGATGATAACTAATATTTTTAGTATTAGTATGAAAATAATAAAATTATTGTTTTTCATCAATATTAGTATTAGTATCATTTCTATTAGTATTATTAACATATTTAAAATTTGTAATATCATTATTATCATTATTATCGTTATAAGTACTATCCTAATATTATCATTATTATTACTATTATTATTATTAATAAGATTATTATTATCAGTGCTATAATTATTAAAACTTATTATCATTACTAGCAATTTATTTAAAGTTATCATTAAAACAAAAAGTATTATGATTATTAGTAATATCAAAATCATTATTATTAAAAGTATTATGAATGTAAAAATAAAAGTTTTAAAAATATTATTATTAAGATTATAAGTATATATTAACTATATTAACAAATTATTTTAGAAGTATTCATATATAACAATTTAGGTATTTTTAATATAACACTAAACAGATATACATATATATTAATATAACTATAAAAATATTAACCATTTTGAATGTAAACACAAATTAAAAATATATATTATTAATATAAAAATGGTGTAACTAATAAATTTATATATATATATATATATATATATATATATATATATATATATATATATATATATATATATATATATATATATATATATATATATATATATATATATATTCATTCAATTACGATTATATGTATTAATGAATATACAAATGATATAGGTTCGTGAATCCGAGGCCAACCATACACTTGTTCAATGTCGTCATATGTATTTTTACTACAAAATACAGTATAGTGAGTTTAATTTGCTCCTTTTTTAATGCTTTTGCAATATATATTTTTGGGACTGAGAATACATGCGCTGCTTATATAAATGTTTTATGAAATAGACACAAGTAATCGAAACTACATTCTATGGTTGAATTATCGAATCGAATATGCCCCTTTTAAGCTTGGTAGCCTAAGAATTGGTGTTTATGATAATTGCCACCAATTGACGCGAATCCTAAAGATAGATCTATAGACCTCGACACGTCCCAATCGGGTTACGAATGCTTTAGTACTTCGATTATCATGTCCAATGAGAGTCTCAGAATGATGGGGATATTCTATATGCATCATGTTAGTTCAGTTATCAAGCGTTCACCATATGAATGATTTTTAATTCGCGGGTTACGCGTGTTATTTTATACTCGGGTTACGTGTACAATTAAATATCTGGAAATCTTGTGGTCTATTAAAATGATGAAAATGAATGATTATGATAAACTAATGAACTCACCAACCTTTTGGTTGACACTTGAAAGCATGTTTATTCTCAGGTATTAAAGAAATCTTGTGCTGTGCATTTACTTATTTTAAATATATTACTTGGAGTCATTCATTACATATTTCAAAAGACGTTGCATTCAGGTCGTTGAGTTCAATAAAGATTATTATTATGTAAATGACAGATTAGGTGATTTATAGTTTGGTTATTATGAAATGGTATGCATTGCCTGTCAACTTTCGATGTGATAAAAGTTTGTCTTTTTAAAACGAATGCAATGTTTGTAAAATATATCATATAGAGGTCAGAACCTCGTAATGTAATCAACTATTGTGAATCATTTATAATCGATATGACTGGGTCCTTTCAGGTGGTATCAGAGCGGTTGTCTTAGCAAACCAGGTCTTGCATTAGTGTGTCTAACTGATAGTTATTAAGATGCATTAGTGAGTCTGAACTTCAACCGTGTTTGCATATCAAAAAGTTTCTATTTATCATTCCTTGTCGAAAATTACATGCTTATCATCTTAAGTCTAGACGCGTCTTACTGCATTTATTGTATAGATAGTGTATAGACAAAATCATATCTTTACATATCTATTACTGTAAACTCTGTCTGACATCTTTTCGAAAATTTCTCCGTAACTTATGAGATCTTGGTATTATATATACATATGTATAATATGTATTGAAGAATACCACACTAAATCCTATTATCTATTTCATATCAAAAATCATTTCCCTGATTATACAAGATGGATCCCATATCCAGTTCAAATTCCCTAGATTCCGATAGCTATTCCGATATGGATATTCACCTGAACTCCGAAGACAGTCTAACCAGAATGGATCAACCAATTTAGCCATAATCTATGCTAGATGGATTGGGGATGGGTTCATAGCCGACTAAAGCAATGGAGACAAGAAGAAGTCAATCCTTTCCATCCACCAAATTTCCCTCTTGGTGAAGAACCTGAAGCACTTACCGGCGAACCTGTTCGTAATACCATTTTCTCTCTCATTTCCAGGGTATCTCATCATGACTATATACTATCTCGAATTTTAAATCTTATTCATCCGCTTGTCCGAACCGACAATCACCTCGGTGTAATAGAAGAAGTTAACGAACTTTGCGCTCGGGTAGTGGCTTTGGAGAATATGGTGCAAAGGTTACAAGCACCAGCAGCATCTCCGGTAGCAACAGTACCACCATCACCAACACCAATGGTACCATTAGCACCACCAACAACATCCATATTCCACACCTCAACATCACAATCTGTACCTCAAGCATCAACGTCATATGCCCTGTAGATATCAAGGAATACCAACAACAACAAACGATAAAGTATTAATTCATAACTTCATTAAAGAGATATTTTGCGGTGATTATGTAATCTCCAAAGTTTTAGAGATTATTTAATTTTGACTGTAAATCAGATGAGTGAACGGAAATGGTAGAGTAGAAACTTTGATCGAAAATGGTGCACGATTTACAAGCTAGACCTGTTTTACCAATAGCATCAACAGTACTGTCAGCATCACCAGCACCATGAGTACCATCAGCATTATCAGCACTAGCAGCACCTATAACATCACAAGCTACGCCAGTTCGAGAATCACTGTGGACATCATTACAAATCAACAACGATTATATTGTATCAACGAGTTATGAAGTATTAACTCAATTCCTCTGAAGAATTTATATATATCTTATATATATAAATTATGAAACCATCATAAATCTTTTCGTACTAAGCTATTATGTATGAATTGAAAAAGGGTAGATACTACTCAGTTAAATTCATATTACTAATATGCTATAATTCTTCGATTAACGACTTAACCATCGTTAACCATTATCTCTGTTTCAAATTCAATGAAATCCGTTTCATAATAAACTAAGTGTATTATTCAATTACATATTTGATTTTACACTTTTGATATACTCGAAACTTTCTAAGAAACATCATTCGTACCTTGTAAAGTTAGCAAGAGTTCTATGAGCATCAACAAGATTCACTGAGGAAATATTAATAAGAATAAATAATGAAGTATTGATCACAGTAGTGAAATACTCTGTGAAGATTATGTAAACTCTAATGTTAGAGATTATTCATTTCTAGTTCTAGCCGAAAATTAAATGAGTTTAATTTAATATAAACTCATTAAATCTGTATCACGTCTGAAGAAAATATACATATATTTTCATAAAGACTGTAATAAAATTCCTGGTACAATATTACTTGTGAAACTTTTAACGGGTAGGTAACACCCGAGAGATATTTAAATTCATAATTAATATGTTACATTCTTCGATTCTGATTCAACAATCATCAACTATACTCATTACTTTCACAATGATATACATTCTCTCATAGAAATCAAAACCACCATTCGCATCTAAATTAGATTACATATTCTAATTTTGACAAATCAAAATCTAAGTCAAGATTTAATAGAAGACATTACTCTTAAATTCCTACATCTATCGAAGCCATACTTTGAATTCAAAACTGTGATAGAACATTACTTTTATTTGTAACACTCAGAAGGATATTAGAATCATTCGAGATTCATGACGATGTCATCATTTGGATATTGAAAATGATAATCTGCATTTAAAACCCTTCAAAATTCCTAAAAACACTTCAAATAATGAACAATTGAGATGATGATTCAACCACATGTTACCCACAGTCATGTACCTGAAAAACTCTCGAAACCAAAGTCATAGTTCAACACGTATCTGTGTCAGACCCTTTGGCATTTATTAGCAAAAATAACCTTTCAATCCATTTTCAATGTAGACAGTTTTGTCACATCTCCAGCAAATCAACATCGACCTTTCATTCGAATAAGCCTTATTATAACGTTGAAATATAAGTTTGTCCTTCATCATCGTTACGGGCAACCGTTTATATCCCATCAGATTAGCAGTAAACTTATCAACAACTTCATTGATCTTTGACTTTCCAAAAAATCATTACATTCATTGAAACTCTATCAAGTACTCATCTACATCTTGTAAGAATAATTGTCATACCAACTACCGGGAATTAGCAATCAGTAATTTGAATCTCGCATCATTTCTACACCAACAGTTACATAAAACGTCTATCTCCTAGACTTACATACTTCGAATGTGAAGTTTCTGAAAAACACCCCAAACTGCGAACTAGTTCTTTGAAATTGGAAAAATGCTGATTAAGCAGCAAAAACGATAAACGACTTAACAGTCAAAAGTTTGATGATAAAGAATAATGTGTTGATAAAGCTCAGAAAAAGAGAAAGTTTGAAACTGAAAAACGGATTGAGCAAACCATGAAGGAGACTGTGGATAAATCACAAAGAAAAAACCTACCTTCAAAGAATCCAAATAATTCAGTATTTGTTGAAGTTATTATTGAATAACTTGCTCCTGACTCTAAACCTTTACGGACAAATCTTCATCATCATCCACCGATGTTAGAAATTCTAAGATATCATCGTATCTTTCATTATAAATATCCTCGATATTTCTGAAGATATTTTCATGACTATTCTTATTTGAAATAATTTATCTCTTCGCGCTATCTGCGTTACATCATAAAAGAAACTGTGTCAGTTTCTAAATTTTGAAAAATTCGAATTTAAAATATGAATGTTTTTGAAGTAGTGTTGGGAACTGAAGCATGAGTTAGTATAATATAATGACACTTGATCAACGTGATTATATTACATTAAGTCATGCTGAGTTTCTAAATGGAACGTGATGATTCACAGATCATAACGTCATCATGTGTCATGTTACATGACTCTTGTATTCTAATTAACCTCTAAACATATCAAGGAAATATTTTTCTTGATGATTCGGTCTTTTTCGGGAAATTCTGGTAATTTGACAAATCAAGATCGTGCCATTACAGTTTCCTTCTTAGAACATTAACTATGTTCATTCCGAAATTCATATCTACGAATTCTGGACCATTACATGCGGTGCTTAATGGCAAGAAGAGAAAACAAAAGAATGAAGCTCCGAAATAGAAATTAGAGTATAAATCGCAGCAAATAGGAGGGAGCAGTAACTGTGGATGACAATGATTATAGAAGACAGAAACAGGGACTTTAAAATATAAAGGGAAGATATAAAGCCCAACAACAAATTTACAAATCGTATATATCGATTCATATAGCAATATAAAGGCACGGGAGGACTAAAAACACTATAAAACCAAGAGTATAATAGAAGTGAATAGATTCTTACGGCGGCAGATGAAAAAGAAGAGTGACAGATATGAAAGTTAGGAGTATGTCAAGAATCAGAACTGGATAGAGCATATTGACAAATGCTTTAAAGTATGAGTGAGGGAGAAAGGATAAAAAGTATGAGTTGTGGAAATAAGGAAAAGAAGAGGGTGGATTTATAGCAAAATATCCGACAGAACAATCGAGACAGATCATCGCATTTAACCAAAGAAGATCCTAATTTCCTTAATTACTGAAGAACCAAATCTTATTACAAAGATTTTCTCCAAATCCCTTGAACTCTAAAAATCAATCCTGTCTGCGTCAAAAGATATGACGAATCTACACTTACTCATTTCACTCTTTTGTGATAGCTTCACTCGTACTCTTCACAAAATCAAATGGTTTTATCTATATTACTCAATGATGATAAAACTCTAATTTTTAGCTTGTATGCGTCATGAAAACATACTTATTGTCAGCCATGACCATCCCAATCAAATTTCGGGACGAAATTTCTTTAACGGGTAGGTAATGTGACAACCCGGAAATTTCCAATCAAATTTAAACTTAATCTTTATATGTTTCTGACACGATAAGCAAAGTCTGTAATGTTGAAATCTCAAAAACTTTGAACTGTATTCATGTAAGCAATTACCCTTTGACTGTGCTCAACGAATCACGAACATTTATGTGTATAGATATGTATATATATATATATATATATATATATATATATATATATATATATATATATATATATATATATATATATATATATATATATATATGTATATAAGATATAACTATACTAATTGAAAACATTAACAAAGTATCACGTATATGATACCGTACATTAAAGTTATTGGTTTCCATATCTATTTGATATATTGAAATATCAAAGTTAAAGAATAATGTCAAACGATTGAATTAAAAGATATTTATTAAGCCCCTTTATGGATTGTGATATTATTATAAGTCTCTGTTGTGAGGTCCACGTTGATTTGAGAAATCTTTCCATTTTAACAATATTCGGAATAAATGGTAAAGTGATCTACATATGAAAACAAAGTGTTAATTAACGATAACTAGACAAAAGTTAATGGAGATTCTTGTCTGATTTTTCAATATATGCTTTATAATGATTTACCCGTGACTTTTGATAAGGTAACTATTTAACTTTCATATTATTTAATGAAAAGGTGACATTATGAAAGGTAGATAACTTAGAAGATGGATATTGACAAGTAAGTAAATCGATGTTTTATATTAAAATAACTTCATACACTTAACTATCCATTGAACCTTATCTGACGATTCACGAACAATTGTTTGTAAATAAATATATAAATATATATATATATATATATATATATATATAATAATTCGAAATTATAATATATAATTTTATCATTAGAATTAAATATGTAAAATAGGATATAAAATAATTAAGTTGTAATTAAAATAAATTTATATATAAATATATTATTTCTATATTATTATTATTATATGTACATTTTAAGATATGTAAAATGTATAATATTTAATATTTAATATTCAATGTAAGTTATTATGTAATGTATATTATATAGTTATATTACATAAACAATACTATGTAATACAGATATTTTCAATTTAATTATAAATATAGTTGTTATAATAATATTGTTATTACTTTCAATATTAATATCAATAATAGTGTTATTAATATTATTTTAAATATATAACCTATAGATACGAATTTGATATATATAAATTGTTATAGTACTATTATTATTAATATTATTATTATCATTAATAATATTAGTAATATTATTATAATTAGTATTATATTTATTATTAATAATATTATTGTTATAAATTTTATAGTCATTATTATTATTATGATTAATAATAATATTATTATTAGTATTGTTATATTATTATAAATTTTATTATTTACAATATTATTATTATTGTTATATGTATTAGTTAATAATATTAATTATAATGTATAATAATAAATACAAATATATAAAATGCAGGTGTGTACAGATATACATAAATAAAGATAATTCAGATAACAACAAATATATATTTAAACGCGTAATAAACTATTATCCATCTTTTCAGTTATTTATTTATTTTTTCTTCTGTTTTCTATTTATTCGTGGGATTCTTTCTAATTAATTCAATATACAAACACGATCAATCAATTCATGATACATCATCAATCAACCATTTACACTATAAGATATCTGGTATTATTCGCAAATTAAAACAGAAGAAAATGGGAATAATGAAACAGAAAAAGGAAGCCATTATCCCCTGTTCTCAAAATCAAATCACAAAAGCTCCAATTCGAATTCAATTTCAAAATGTAATAACGCGGTCATGTTAGGAATCACTCACTTGAACTATCTGTAAAATTCCACGATCCAATTCTTTCTAACGATCACGAATTTTGGAGTCAAAGAATTATCTTAAAAAGTCAACCGAATTGTTCATGGTAAAATACGAATTTGTTTTTATGTTTTATGATTAATTAAGGATGCATAAAGTTTATATAGTTGATTTAGAACCTTTTTCATGTTATATTTATAATCTAAAACTATCTAAAATAAAAATTTGATTTGTTGTTCATATCCTATTTAACTGTGATAATCAATAGCCCGAATTAGTTTATATTTTAAAATTTTAGAAATGCAGTTATGTTATAAATCATATAGTAAAACTATCTGGAATAATACAAACTCTAATTCATTATATCAAGTTCTAATTTTTGAAGTCTAAGAGTTTTATTGAAAAGTCAACTAAGTTGTTCATCGCCAAATTCGTATTCGTATTGAAGTTTCTGAAAAAATTAATGATTTGGAAAGTTGCTTGGAGTATTTTGAAACATAATTCATGTTATAAATATTGTCCAAAACGTCCTCAAAATTCGAATTAAATTTTAATTTTTTTTTCTAGTTCGTGGACTGCAGAAGCAGTTAAATTTATATATTTTTTTCTTCATTAATACTAACATTTAATCTTAATTATTTTTTGTTAGTGCACGAAATGGAGTTGTCCATCGCTGTCGAACAACCTGAGAATGGTTTAGGTCTACGTTGTACACCGAGGGATGTATTAAACTAGAAAACTCATGTCGCAGGAGCATATGTGACCAAACGTGTAATATAGGTCTGTCATACGAGTGACTGATGTCACTCGTACGGTTGAATACTGTCAGACGTACGGTTGAGACCTCAACCGTGCGTGTGAGCTGACAGATGACAGACACTATAAATAGAGTTTTCCTTGTTTTTGGTCATTTGAGGTTTCCACCAAGAACACTAGAGTGTGTGTGAGGTGAGTGCTCCTCCTCTTCACCTTCATGGTGGAGAGGATCCATGGTGATTTGATGCTCCAAACACCATGGAAATGAAGATTTGATAGCTAGATTAGTGTAATCTCTTATTGTCATTGTTTGTCATGTTTATTACAATTAATCTTGGCTGGAATCAGCTGTGTTTATTGTGTTCATCTCATTATTCATCATGTGTTCATCATTTATCACTAGTTAATCTCAAATTGCTAATCGAAGCTTGTACATTGATTAAACGATCCTAGCTAGTGAAGCAAAGGATCTAACATTTTTGATTATATTGAGGATCTTAAATAAGTTTAAACAATTGATTGTGTTAGGAATCGCCTCTGGTCGATTGATTATTTGAAGAAGGGAAAATATAATCAGATTAATAAATAGGATAAATATAATTCTGTAGTAATATAAATCAGAAAATATGAAATGGATGAATGGCTGGCTATTGGTTAGGGTGAACGTGAGGTCTCGGGTTCGAGCCCGGGCTGGCGCAAATTTTTTTTAAAAAAAAAAAAGCATATTTATTGATGTAGTATCTATTTATTCATTATTATTATGATTATATTTAATTTATTATTATGATTATTATTGTTATTATAAATTATTATTGTTATTGTTATTAGTGTTATTATTATTGTTGTTACTATTATTAGTATTATTATTATTAAGATCATCATTATTATAATTATCAATAATGTTATTATTAGTGATATAATAATTATTATTATTTCAAATATAAGTATTAGGATAAAAATTGTCATTTATTATTATTATGATAATAACTAATATTATTAGTATTAGTATGAAAATAATAAAATTATTGTTTTTCATCAATATTAGTATTAGTATCATTTCTATTAGTATTATGAACATATTTAAAATTTATAATATCATTATTGTCATTATTATAGTTATAAGTACTATCTTAATATTATCATTATTATTATTATTATTATTATTATTATTATTATTAAGATTATTATTATCAGTGCTATTATTATTAAAACTTATTATCATTACTAACAATTTATTTAAAGTTATCATTAAAACATAAAGTATTATGATTATTAGTAATATCAAAATCATTATTATTAAAAGTATTATGAATGAAAAAATAAAAGTTTTAAAAATATTATTATTAAGATTATAAGTATATATTAACTATATTAACAAATTATTTTAGAAGTATTCATATATAACAATTTAGGCATTTTTAATATAACACTAAACAGATATACATATATATTAATATAACTATAAAATATTAACCATTTTGAATGTATACACAAATTAAAAATATATGTTATTAATATAAAAATAGTGTAACTAATAAATTTATATATATATTCATTCAATTACGATTATATGTATTAATGAATATACAAATGATATAGGTTCGTGAATCCGAGGCCAACCATACGCTTATTCAATGTCGTCATATGTATTTTTACAACAAAATACAGTGTAGTGAGTTTCATTTGTTCCCTTTTTTAATGCTTTTGAAATATATATTTTTGGGACTGAGAATACAAGCGCTACTTTTATAAATGTTTTACGAAATAGACACAAGTAATCGAAACTACATTCTATGGTTGGATTATCGAATCGAATATGCTCCTTTTTAGCTTCGTAGCCTAAGAACTGGTGTTTATGATAATTGCCACCAATTGACGCGAATCCTAAAGATAGATCTATGGACCTCGACACGTCCCATTCGGGTTACGAATGCTTTAGTACTTCGATTATCATGTCCGATGAGAGTCCCAGAATGATGGGGATATTCTATATGCATCCTGTTAGTTAGGTTATCAAGCGTTCACCATATGAATGATTTTTAATTCGCGGGTTACGCGTGTTATTTTGTACTCGGGTTACGTGTACAATTAAATATCTAGAAATCTTGTGGTCTATTAAAATGATGAAAATGAATGATTATGATAAACTAATGAATTCACCAACCTTTTCGTTGACACTTGAAAGCATGTTTATTCTCAGGTATTAAAGAAATCTTCTGCAGTGCATTTGCTTATTTTAAAGATATTACTTGATGTAATTCATGATATATTTCAAAAGACATTGCATTCAAGTCGTTGAATTCAATAAAGATTATTATTAAGTAAATGAAAGATTAGGTCATTTATAGTTTGGATATTATGAAATGGTAGGCATTGCCTGTCAACTTTCGATGTGATAAAAGTTTGTCTTTTTAAAAGGATTGCAATGTTTGTAAAATGTATCATATAGAGGTCAGAACCTCGTGATGTAATCAACTATTGTGAATCATTTATAATCGATATGAACGGGTCCTTTCACGATCGGATACGATGGGTGGGATATTTATAAATACTAATAATCGTTCATTTGACAGGACATGGGAATGGATTAATAGTCATTGGACTCATTAAAACAGGGGTGGATTACATACAAGGATAGTTGGTGTAATTGTTAACAACGTATTAAAACCTTGGATTACACACAGTCGATAACCTGGTGTAATCATTAACAAAGTATTAAGACCTTGTTACAGTTTAAATCCCTAATTAGTTGGAATATTTGACTTCGGGTATAAGGGTAATTTGACGAGGACACTCGCACTTTATATTTATGACCGATGGACTATTATGGACAAAAAACCAGATGGACGTATCAAATAATCCAGGAAAAAGGACAATTAACCCATGGTAATAAATTAAATTCAAAACGTCAAACATCATGATTATGGAAGTTTAAAGAAGCATAATTCTTTTATTTTATATCTCATCGTACTTTTATTTACTGTCATTTTATTTATCGTACTTTTAATTATGGCACTTTTAAATTTCGTACTTTTATTTATCGTCATTTACTTTACGCTTTAAATTAAGTTATATTTATTTTTAATATTTTGCATTAGGACTTAAAATCGACAAACCGGTCATTAAACGGTAAAACCCCCTTTATATTATAATAATAATAATATTACTAATATATATATATATATATATATATATATATATATATATATATATATATATACAAATATATTAGTGAAAAATATAGTGTACGCAATAATTGGATCCCTGTGAAACGAACCGGACTCACTAAAAACTACACTACTATACGATTAGGTACACTGCCTATAAGTGTTGTAGCAAGGCTTAGGTATATCCATTCTATAAATAAATAAATAACTTGTGTAAAATGTATCGTATTTAATAGTATTTCGTAATAAAATTAATAGTATTTCGTATACACCACTGCACACATCAAGTATTTTTGGCACCGCTACTGGGGACAACGCCGAAGCAAAACGCTATATTATAAAAAAAATTTATATTTTAAAATATTTTTGTAAAAATATATTTATATAAGTTTTAAATATTAAAAAATATATATAAAATATAATATATATATATATATATATATATATATATATATATATATATATATATATATATATATATATATATATATATATATATATATTATATTTTAAGAATTTATCTATAAAAAGTATTTTTATCAAGTTTTTAAAATATAAATTTATTTTTATTTTCTAAAAAAATCAAATAAATATAAAAAAACGAACTGGGCTAGTTAATTCGAAGCCCAAATTAATTTTTAAATAAAAACTCAACTAGGCCGAGTCTGTTTTTAGCCCAACAGCCGAACCCAACACTATTCGTATCCGCAGTCGCGGAGCTCCTTAGGTACTGAACACCGTAATCGCGGAGCTGCTCTGACAGCTGAAACCTAGTACGCATTAATTACGGTATTAGGGTTTAATAATTTATAATAATTAATTTAATTAGGGTTTTAGTTAATTAATTTAGTTTTTAATTTTAGTTTTAATTTATAATTTGTAATATTAAGTTTAATTAATTATTATTAATTATATAGATTAATATTTTTATAAAATAATAATATAAAAATAATATATATATTTTTAAGTATTGTTATCATTTTTTGTTTCTCTTTATAACTTGTAAATTTTTATCTTTTATTTCGTAAATTGTAAATTTATCATTCGTAATTAGTTTTAAGTTTAGTATTTTTCCGTAGTTATTTTATATTTCTAGATTTTTAGGCTTTGCCGTAAAATCCCTTAAGTGCTTTTCTTTAGATTAAGATTTTGGCGCTTTAGAATTTTGCAATGCAGTTTATAAATTTTAGTTCCTTTTAAGTTATTGCCGTTTTGGATATAAAATTCTTTTTAAGCTTTAATACCGTTAGACGCAATTTTTAATTTTTAGTTTTTAGACTTTTAAGTTTCGACGCTTATTTTTCGACCTTTTGTTTTTCGACGCGCTCTTTTTCTTTCTCATTTCTACGCTCTAGTTTTTAGGACATAGACTTTTTATTTTCTTTAAATTTCGACGAAAAAATTATTTTAAGCAATTAAATTGATAAACATCCAAAATTTTCTGCTTCGTAGTAATAGTTGGATTTGTTAGTGGCTGAGTTGTGGATTTTTCGATTTAAAGGATCCTGGCTCCCTGCTGCATCTTTTGGCTATTCGAAACGTGGGCAAAAGCAGAAAAGTCTATTAATTTGATAACTTATATAATTTCTAATAAGATATTCAGTGAATGCACCGAGCAAAAAGTTCACCACCTTTCATACGTTCACCACCTGTAACTCGATCAAGACATTTAGCCAATACTGTCGCCGTTGATTTTTCTTTAGAATCATCATCTAGTCGAACGAGTACTCCAATTCAAATTTTAGATAATCCATTTTTTGAACCCGACTTCACAATTGAGAACCCGGAAGATATTCAAGGACAATTCAGAGATCCTGAACCACTAATAATTCCTCCCGAACCACAAATTATACAACCGGAGGTTGTCGAGGAAGAAACCATCAAATCAGAATCCTCTAGTGATTCAGATTCAACAAATTCAATCATGGAAAATTCGGAACCCCTAAGTATGGAATATCAAATGAGAGCCACATGCACTGGCCAAGGTCACGTAATTACTCAACCAGACATTAATGCGCCAGATTATGAAATCAAAGGAAAAATCCTACACATGGTAACTAATCAATGCCAATTTAGTGGTACGCCAAAAGAAGATCCAAACGAACATCTTCGAACCGGACTTACTAAAAACTACACTACTCTACGATTAGGTATACTGCCTATAAGTGTTGTAGCAAGGCTTAGGTATATCTATTCTATAAATAAATAAATAACTTGTGTAAAATGTATCGTATTTAATAGTAATTCGTAATAAAATTAATAGTATTTCGTATACACCGCTGCACACATCAAGTACATTGAAACTAAATTTCAATGGCCACTTTCACCAGTTACAAATGAGTTGTATACGTTACACAATATGCCTTCGGAAGAACGTAAAGAGTATAACTTGGAGAAGAAGATGTACTGTAACTTGACAAGTACTCCTATATGGTCTGATTTTCCATCAATTTCTGTGTCATGATAACTCATTCAAGATATGGGAAGCACTTCGTACTTTCTTTGAAGGAAATTCATCTTACAGAACTAGAAAAGGTTTAGAGTTGAAAGCTGAGCTTGAGTTTGATTGGTTGAAAGATATCGTCACTTGCTAGCTGAAATACACAAGCATGAAGTAACCATTGAAGAGAAAGACAAAGTAACATGTCTAGCTGGAGCATTACCATTAGAATGGAATGGTTCCGTATTAACTATGAAAACCAGTTGAGAACTTGCTACTGCTACAGTGAACTCGTTTATTGCAAGACTTCAGGAAGAAGAACTAGAATTGTTAAACAAAGTCAAGAGGTCTAAACAAGTCCAAGACACGAAAATGTATTGTCCGAATGGTTATACACCTCCTAAGTCAGCTCATGCACCATTTCAAACAGATTTTTCTAGAACAATCAGAATATGTATGGTTTGAATGTAAGTAGTGCACCTATTCAGCAACCTTCATATCCACCACAAGTTTCCCCATGTTCTCTCAATACTCAATCACAGCCTACTTCCAATACTACAGAGTCATCTACATCGACTGCATCAGATGTTCTTTCTGCACTTAAGATTGAAAATATGAGGAAAGATGGGAAAGAAAAGATTAGTGAAGATATAGCTTTGCTATCAAGCCTTGTTAATTCTTATGATAGTTATTGAAGGTATTTCGTATGCCCGAAAGACATATTAAATTAATGTGGCTAATGTGTTATGATCCAAGTCGGGTCATACCCAATAACAAACTTACCGACACCTTATACGTATTTAATCTTCACGATTGGATCATTGATTAAATACGCGTCACTTGAACTTTGAGAAAATGGTTTTCTGAAATACTACTTGATGTGTACACATATATATAAATTATGGAATAATTTATATAATATGGATTTAATTATTTATAGGTTAAATAATTAATTAATTTATGTTACATTTTATATAAATTGGTTTTATATAATGAAATGTACATAAATATTAATATGGAAGTTTTATAAAATAAATTTTATAAAATCTAACTTTTATAAAATTAATTATAAAACTAATGGGTGGCATGGGGAGTGTAATCTCACATGCTAGAGATTCCTTCCTTGGTAAATTAAATCCCATTTCCATATACATGCAAGCATCTTGACTCCTAGAAAGACATACTTGCAATTACACATCAAACTAGCAAAAAAATTATGCTCTCCCTTTGCTGTTTTGGCCGTGAGTTTTGAAGCTCCAAAAGGGTTCTTGAATTGATTTTGCAAGCTAATATTCAAGTGCAATTAAATCCTAACCAAAGCTAGGGTGTTGGTATACAAGTTTGGGGTATAACTACTTGAGGTTTCACACTTTTGGAGCTCCATTCATCATCATCATCTTCATCACTTATCAACAAGCATGGAGTAGGTATAAACTCTTTTCTTGCTTGTAGTTTGTAAGTTTGTTTCACAACTTGATCCTAATTGGGATTTAACTTTAATTAGTTAAAGATATACAAGTTTTAAATGGTAACATTTTATGTACATGCTTCCGCTTTAATTTTGATTCTTAAAAGGTTTTAAGTATTATGAAACTTGTTAAATCCCAACAATGGTGTCTAGAGCTGAAGTTGTTGAAATATGCTTCGAGATGATTTATTAAACCCACTATATTTTGCATTTTATGTACATTCATGAAAGAAAAATGCAAAAATTAAAGGGTTTGGGTGGGTTCCTTTTTTTGGCCGAATTTTGGAGTCTCAAAAGTGGGTTTTGAGCTCTTCTTTTTGGTTCATATTTGGTTGTATGTAAATGTTCACAATCTAAGCCTTGGCCTTGTGTTTGGTTGCATTCTTGTTTGGTTAATTAATTATTCATTTGGTATGTAATATTAATTATTCTTTTGGCATGTAATTATTCATTCATTTGGTTATGTAATTTATTTTATATTTGGTATGTAAAATAGATTAGGTTGTAATTTCATTTTTTAGAGAAATGTATTAGGATATATTTTGTAAAAATAATTAAGATGATGAATGAAATGTCCCGTTCTTATTGATTAAAAACGTTCCATATTAATTGATTTCGTTGCGAGGTTTTGACCTCTATATGAGACGTTTTTCAAAGACTGCATTCATTTTTAAAACAAACCATAACCTTTATTTCATAAATAAAGGTTTAAAAAGCTTTACGTAGATTATCAAATAATGATCATCTAAAATATCCTGTTTACACACGACCATTACATAATGGTTTACAATACAAATATGTTACATCGAAATCAGTTTCTTGAATGCAGTTTTTACACAATATCATACAAACATGGACTCCAAATCTTGTCCTTATTTTAGTATGCTACAGCGGAAGCTCTTAATATTCACCTGAGAATAAACATGCTTTAAACGTCAACAAAAATGTTGGTGAGTTATAGGTTTAACCTATATATATCAAATCGTAACAATAGACCACAAGATTTCATATTTCAATACACATCCCATACATAGAGATAAAAATCATTCATATGGTGAACACCTGGTAACCGACATTAACAAGATGCATATATAAGAATATCCCCATCATTCCGGGACACCCTTCGGATATGATATAAATTTCGAAGTACTAAAGCATCCGGTACTTTGGATGGGGTTTGTTAGGCCCAATAGATCTATCTTTAGGATTCGCGTCAATTAGGGTGTCTGTTCCCTAATTCTTAGATTACCAGACTTAATAAAAAGGGCATATTCGATTTCGATAATTCAACCATAGAATGTAGTTTCACGTACTTGTGTCTATTTTGTAAATCATTTATAAAACCTGCATGTATTCTCATCCCAAAAATATTAGATTTTAAAAGTGGGACTATAACTCACTTTCACAGATTTTTACTTCGTCGGGAAGTAAGACTTGGCCACTGGTTGATTCACGAACCTATAACAATATATACATATATATCAAAGTATGTTCAAAATATATTTACAACACTTTTAATATATTTTGATGTTTTAAGTTTATTAAGTCAGCTGTCCTCGTTAATAACCTACAACTAGTTGTCCACAGTTAGATGTACAGAAATAAATGGATAAATATTATCTTGAATCAATCCACGACCCAGTGTATACGTATCTCAGTATTGACCACAACTCAAACTATATATATTTTGGAATCAACCTCAACCCTGTATAGCTAACTCCAACATTCACATATAGAGTGTCTATGGTTGTTCCGAAATATATATAGATGTGTCGACATGATAGGTCGAAACATTGTATACGTGTCTATGGTATCTCAAGATTACATAATATACAATACAAGTTGATTAAGTTATGGTTGGAATAGATTTGTTACCAATTTTCACGTAGCTAAAATGAGAAAAATTATCCAATCTTGTTTTACCCATAACTTCTTCATTTTAAATCCGTTTTGAGTGAATCAAATTGCTATGGTTTCATATTGAACTCTATTTTATGAATCTAAACAGAAAAGTATAGGTTTATAGTCGGAAAAATAAGTTACAAGTCATTTTTGTAAAGGTAGTCATTTCAGTCGAAAGAACGACGTCTAGATGACCATTTTAGAAAACATACTTCCACTTTGAGTTTAATCATAATTTTTGGATGTAGTTTCATGTTCATAATAAAAATCATTTTCTCAGAATAACAACTTTAAAATCAAAGTTTATCATAGTTTTTAATTAACTAACCCAAAACAGCCCGCGGTGTTACTACGACGGCGTAAATCCGGTTTTACGGTGTTTTTCGTGTTTCCAGGTTTTAAATCATTAAGTTAGCATATCATATAGATATAGAACATGTGTTTAGTTGATTTTAAAAGTCAAGTTAGAAGGATTAACTTTTGTTTGCGAACAAGTTTAGAATTAACTAAACTATGTTCTAGTGATTACAAGTTTAAACCTTCGAATAAGATAGCTTTATATGTATGAATCGAATGATGTTATGAACATCATTACTACCTTAAGTTCCTTGGATAAACCTACTGGAAAAGAGAAAAATGGATCTAGCTTCAATGGATCCTTGGATGGCTCGAAGTTCTTGAAGCAGAATCATGACACGAAAACAAGTTCAAGTAAGATCATCACTTGAAATAAGATTGTTATAGTTATAGAAATTGAACCAAAGTTTGAATATGATTATTACCTTGTATTAGAATGATAACCTACTGTAAGAAACAAAGATTTCTTGAGGTTGGATGATCACCTTACAAGATTGGAAGTGAGCTAGCAAACTTGAAAGTATTCTTGATTTTATGAAACTAGAACTTTTGGAATTTATGAAGAACACTTAGAACTTGAAGATAGAACTTGAGAGAGATCAATTAGATGAATAAAATTGAAGAATTAAAGTGTTTGTAGGTGTTTTTGGTCGTTGGTGTATGGATTAGATATAAAGGATATGTAATTTTGTTTTCATGTAAATAAGTCATGAATGATTACTCATATTTTTGTAATTTTATGAGATATTTCATGCTAGTTGCCAAATGATGGTTCCCACATGTGTTAGGTGACTCACATGGGCTGCTAAGAGCTGATCATTGGAGTGTATATACCAATAGTACATACATCTAAAAGCTGTGTATTGTACGAGTACGAATACGGGTGCATACGAGTAGAATTGTTGATGAAACTGAACGAGGATGTAATTGTAAGCATTTTTGTTAATTAGAAGTATTTTGATAAGTGTATTGAAGTCTTTCAAAAGTGTATAAATACATATTAAAACACTACATGTATATACATTTTAACTGAGTCGTTAAGTCATCGTTAGTCGTTACATGTAAGTGTTGTTTTGAAACCTTTAGGTTAACGATCTTGTTAAATGTTGTTAACCCAATGTTTATAATATCAAATGAGATTTTAAATTATTATATTATCATGATATTATCATGTATGAATATCTCTTAATATGATATATATACATTAAATGTCTTTACAACGATAATCGTTACATATATGTCTCGTTTAAAAATCATTAAGTTAGTAGTCTTGTTTTTACATATGTAGTTCATTGTTAATATACTTAATGATATGTTTACTTATCATAGTATCATGTTAACTATATATATATCCATATATATGTCATCATATAGTTTTTACAAGTTTTAACGTTCGTGAATCACCGGTCAACTTGGGTGGTCAATTGTCTATATGAAACATATTTCAATTAATCAAGTCTTAACAAGTTTGATTGCTTAACATGTTAGAAACATTTAATCATGTAAATATCAATCTCAATTAATATATATAAACATGGAAAAGTTCGGGTCACTACAGTACCTACCCGTTAAATAAATTTCGTCCCGAAATTTTAAGCTGTTGAAGGTGTTGACGAATCTTCTGGAAATAGATGCGGGTATTTCTTCTTCATCTAATCTTCACGCTCCCAGGTGAACTCGGGTCCTCTACGAGCATTTCATTGAACCTTAACAATTGGTATCTTGTTTTGCTTAAGTCTTTTAACCTCACGATCCATTATTTCGACGGGTTCTTCGATGAATTGAAGTTTTTCGTTGATTTGGATTTCATCTAACGGAATAGTGAGATCTTCTTTAGCAAAACATTTCTTTAAATTCGAGACGTGGAAAGTGTTATGTACAGCTGCGAGTTGTTGAGGTAACTCTAGTCGGTAAGCTACTGGTCCGATACGATCAATAATCTTGAATGGTCCAATATACCTTGGATTTAATTTCCCTCGTTTACCAAATCGAACAACGCCTTTCCAAGGTGCAACTTTAAGCATGACCATATCTCCAATTTCAAATTCTATATCTTTTCTTTTAATGTCAGCGTAGCTCTTTTGTCGACTTTGGGCGGTTTTCAACCGTTGTTGAATTTGGATGATCTTCTCGGTAGTTTCTTGTATAATCTCCGGACCCGTAATCTGTCTATCCCCCACTTCACTCCAACAAATCGGAGACCTGCACTTTCTACCATAAAGTGCTTCAAACGGCGCCATCTCAATGCTTGAATGGTAGCTGTTGTTGTAGGAAAATTCTGCTAACGGTAGATGTCGATCCCAACTGTTTCCGAAATCAATAACACATGCTCGTAGCATGTCTTCAAGCGTTTGTATCGTCCTTTCGCTCTGCCCATCAGTTTGTGGATGATAGGCAGTACTCATGTCTAGACGAGTTCCTAATGCTTGCTGTAATGTCTGCCAGAATCTTGAAATAAATCTGCCATCCCTATCAGAGATAATAGAGATTGGTATTCCATGTCTGGAGATGACTTCCTTCAAATACAGTCGTGCTAACTTCTCCATCTTGTCATCTTCTCTTATTGGCAAGAAGTGTGCTGATTTGGTGAGACGGTCAACTATTACCCAAATAGTATCAAAACCACTTGCAGTCCTTGGCAATTTAGTGATGAAATCCATGGTAATGTTTTCCCATTTCCATTCCGGGATTTCGGGTTGTTGAAGTAGACCTGATGGTTTCTGATGCTCAGCTTTGACCTTAGAACACGTCAAACATTCTCCTACGTATTTAGCAACATCGGCTTTCATACCCGGCCACCAAAAATGTTTCTTGAGATCCTTGTACATCTTCCCCGTTCCAGGATGTATTGAGTATCTGGTTTTATGAGCTTCTCTAAGTACCATTTCTCTCATATCTCCAAATTTTGGTACCCAAATCCTTTCAGCCCTATACCGGGTTCCGTCTTCCCGAATATTAAGATGCTTCTCCGATCCTTTGGGTATTTCATCCTTTAAATTTCCCTCTTTTAAAACTCCTTGTTGCGCCTCCTTTATTTGAGTAGTAATGTTATTATGAATCATTATATTCATAGATTTTACTCGAATGGGTTCTCTGTCCTTCCTGCTCAAGGCATCGGCTACCACATTTGCCTTCCCCGGGTGGTAACGAATCTCAAAGTCGTAATCATTCAATAATTCAATCCACCTACGCTGCCTCATATTCAGTTGTTTCTGATTAAATATGTGTTGAAGACTTTTGTGGTCGGTATATATAATACTTTTGACCCCATATAAGTAGTGCCTCCAAGTCTTTAATGCAAAAACAACCGCGCCTAATTCCAAATCATGCGTCGTATAATTTTGTTCGTGAATCTTCAATTGTCTAGACGCATAAGCAATCACCTTCGTTCGTTGCATTAATACACAACCGAGACCTTGCTTTGATGCATCACAATAAATCACAAAATCATCATTCCCTTCAGGCAATGACAATATAGGTGCCGTAGTTAGCTTTTTCTTCAATAACTGAAACGATTTCTCTTGTTCATCATTCCATTCAAATTTCTTCCCTTTATGCGTTAATGCAGTCAAGGGTTTTGCTATTCTGGAAAAGTCTTGGATGAACCTTCTGTAGTAACCAGCTAGTCCTAAAAACTGGCGTATGTGTTTCGGAGTTTTCGGGGTTTCCCACTTTTTAACAGTTTCTATCTTTGCCGGATCCACCTTAATACCTTCTTTGTTCACTATGTGACCGAGGAATTGAACTTCTTCCAACCAAAATGCACACTTTGAAAACTTAGCGTACAATTCTTCCTTCCTCAATACTTCTAACACCTTTCTCAAATGTTCACCGTGTTCTTGGTCATTCTTTGAGTAAATAAGTATGTCATCAATGAAAACAATGACAAACTTGTCAAGGTATGGTCCACACACTCGGTTCATAAGGTCCATGAACACAGCTGGTGCATTAGTTAAACCAAACGGCATGACCATAAACTCGTAATGATCGTAACGTGTTCTGAAAGCAGTCTTTGGAATATCATCTTCTTTCACCTGCATTTGATGATACCCGGAACGTAAGTCAATCTTTGAATAAACAGACGAGCCTTGTAGTTGATCAAATAAGTCATCGATTCTCGGTAGTGGGTAGCGGTTCTTGATGGTAAGTTTGTTCAACTCTCGGTAGTCGATACACAACCTGAATGTACCATCTTTCTTCTTGACAAACAAACCAGGAGCTCCCCACGGTGATGTGCTTGGTCGAATGAAACCACGCTCTAAAAGTTCTTGTAATTGGCTTTGTAGTTCTTTCATCTCGCTGGGTGCGAGTCTGTAAGGAGCACGAGCTATTGGTGCAGCTCCTGGTACAAGATCTATTTGAAATTCAACGGATCGATGTGGGGGTAATCCCGGTAATTCTTTCGGAAATACATCAGGAAATTCTTTTGCGACGGGAACATCATTGATGCTCTTTTCTTCAGTTTGTACTTTCTCGACGTGTGCTAGAACAGCATAGCAACCTTTTCTTATTAGTTTTTGTGCCTTCAAATTACTAATAAGATGTAGCTTCGTGTTGCCCTTTTCTCCGTACACCATTAAGGGTTTTCCTTTTTCTCGTATAATGCGAATTGCATTTTTGTAACAAACGATCTCCGCTTTCACTTCTTTCAACCAGTCCATACCGATTATCACATCAAAACTCCCTAACTCTACTGGTATCAAATCAATCTTAAATGTTTCGCTAACTAGTTTAATTTCTCGATTCCGACATATATTATCTGCTGAAATTAATTTACCATTTGCTAAGTCGAGTAAAAATTTACTATCCAAAGGCGTCAATGGACAACTTAATTTAGCACAAAAATCTCTACTCATATAGCTTCTATCCGCACCCGAATCAAATAAAACGTAAGCAGATTTATTGTCAATAAGAAACGTACCCGTAACAAGCTCCGGGTCTTCCTGTGCCTCTGCCGCATTAATATTGAAAACTCTTCCACGGCCTTGTCCATTCGTGTTCTCCTGGTTCGGGTAATTTCTAATAATGTGGCCCGGTTTTCCACATTTATAACAAACTACATTGGCATAACTTGCTCCGACACTACTTGCTCCGCCATTACTCATTCCGACACCATTTGTTCCTTTCGTTCTATTAACCCCTGGTCCGTAGACCTCACACTTCGCCGCGCTATGACCATTTCTTTTACACTTGTTGCAAAATTTGGTGCAGAACCCTGAGTGATTCTTTTCACACCTTTAGCATAGCTGCTTCTGATTGTTGTTGTTGTTGCGGTTATTATTGTTGTTGGGATGATTGTTGTAGTTGCTGTTGTTGTTGTTGTTGTTGTTGTTGTTGGGCCGTTTGTTGTAGTTGCGATTGATGTTGCGATTGTTGGGATAATTGTTGCGATTATTGTTGTAATTGCTGTTGTTGTTGTATTGGTGATTCTTATCACCGTTTTCCTCCCACTTTCTTTTGACTTGCTTCACATTGGCCTCTTCAGCAGTCTGTTCTTTAATTCTTTCTTCAATTTGGTTCACGAGTTTGTGAGCCATTCTACATGCCTGTTGTATGGAGGCGGGCTCGTGTGAACTTATATCTTCTTGGATTCTTTCCGGTAATCCTTTCACAAACGCGTCGATCTTCTCTTCCTCATCTTCGAATGCTCCCGGACACAATAGGCACAATTCTGTGAATCGTCTTTCGTACGTGGTAATATCAAATCCTTGGGTTCGTAACCCTCTAAGTTCTGTCTTGAGCTTACTGACCTCGGTTCTGGGACGGTACTTCTCGTTCATCAAGTGCTTGAATGCTGACCAGGGTAGTGCGTACGCATCGTCTTGTCCCACTTGCTCTAGATAGGTATTCCACCATGTTAACGCAGAACCTGTGAAGGTATGCGTAGCGTACTTTACTTTGTCCTCTTCAGTACACTTACTTATGGCAAACACCGATTCGACCTTCTCGATCCACCGTTTCAATCCGATCGGTCCTTCGGTTCCATCAAATTCCAAAGGTTTGCAGGCAGTGAATTCTTTGTAGGTGCATCCTACACGATTTCCTGTACTGCTAGATCCAAGGTTATTGTTGGTATGTAGTGCAGCCTGTACTGCGGCTATGTTTGAAGCTAGAAAAGTACGGAATTCCTCTTCATTCATATTCACGGTGTGTCGAGTAGTCGGTGACATTTCCTTCAAAATAGTTAAATGGAACAAGTTAATCATACAGAATATTAAGAGTAGTTAATAGTATTTCGTAGCATAATATGAACTCATTTATAAAAGCTTTTTCTTCATATTAGCGTTTTATAAGTTTAAATTCGGGTAGTACCTACCCGTTAAGTTCATACTTAGTAGCTAATATACAATTCAACTACTACAATTCTATATGAAAAACTGATTATAATAATATTTCGCGTTCAAACTTTTATACAATATTTTACAAACTTACAATACCGCTTATTTTACATAAAGCATGAAATATAGCACATAATAACTTTGATACAAGATAGTTGTGAAGATAATTCTAGCTAGTACACAAGTCGTTCAGCAAAGGCAATAAAGTCACGTAATTCATACGTCCAGAAACAAGTCATGCATTCTGGTTTTACTAGGACTACTTCCCATCCTTGGTCTTGTGCAACATAACCGTTATGGCCGTTGATAAGACAGCGTGTTGTAACGTCGTCAAAGGGACGAGGGTTACGTAATGTCCAACAGTCCCGTAATAATCTAAAAACCTCATTTCTTACCCCAATTACCGACTCCGTCACTTGTGGAAACGTTTTGTTTAATAGTTGTAGCCCGATGTTCTTGTTCTCACTTTGGTGAGAAGCGAACATTACTAATCCGTAAGCATAACATGCTTCTTTATGTTGCATGTTAGCCGCTTTTTCTAAATCACGAAGTCCAATATTCGGATATATTGAGTCAAAATAATTTCTTAACCCGTTGCGTAAAATAGCATTTGGGTTCCCCGCAATATATGCGTCAAAGTAAACACATCGTAACTTATGGGTTTCCCAATGTGATATCCCCCATCTTTCAAACGAAAGTCTCTTATAAACCAAGACATTCTTGGAACGTTCTTCGAATGTCTTACAAACTGATCTCGCCTTAAATAGTTGTGCCGAGGAATTCTGGCCGACTCTAGACAAGATTTCATCAATCATGTCTCCGGGTAGGTCTCTTAAAATATTGGGTTGTCTATCCATTTTGTGTTTTTAAACTGTAAAATAGACAAGAGTTAGATTCATAAAAAAATACTTATTAATACAAGCAATTTTTACATATATCATAAAGCATAAGAACACTATATTACATATATTACACCACACGAATACAACTATCTTATTCCGACTCGCTCGTTTCTTCTTCTTCGGTTTTGGTTCGTTTTGCCAAGTTTCTAGGGATATATGATGTTCCCCTAATACGAGCCGTCGTTGTCCACATTGGTTTAGAAAAACCTGGTGGTTTAGAGGTTCCCGGGTCATTGTTACAACTTAAGGACTTCGGGCGTTGACGATACATATAAATTTCATCGGGGTTGGAATTAGATTTCTCTATTTTTATGCCCTTTCCCTTATTATTTTCTTTTGCCTTTTTAAATTCAGTTGGGGTAATTTCTATAACATCATCGGAATTCTCGTCGGAATCCGATTCATTGGAGAATTGGTAATCCTCCCAATATTTTGCTTCCTTGGCGGAAACACCATTGACCATAATTAACCTTGGTCGGTTGGTTGAGGATTTTCTTTTACTTAACCGTTTTATTATTTCCCCCACTGGTTCTATTTCTTCATCCAGTTCCGATTCTTCTTCCGGTTCCGATTCTTCTTCCGGTTCCGACTCTTCTTCCGGTTCCGACTCTTCTTCAGGTTCCTCTTCGGGAACTTGTGAATCAGTCCACGAATCATTCCAATTTACATTTGACTCTTCATTATTATTAGGTGAGTCAATGGGACTTGTTCTAGAGGTAGACATCTATCACATAATATCAAACGCATTAAGAGATTAATATATCACATAATATTCACATGTTAAAAATATATAGTTTCCAACAAAATTTGTTAAGCAATCATTTTTCAAGTAAACACGGTCGAAGTCCAGACTCACTAATGCATCCTAACAAACTCGATAAGACACACTAATGAAAAATTCTGGTTCTCTAAGACCAACGCTCTGATACCAACTGAAATGTCCCGTTCTTATTGATTAAAAACGTTCCATATTAATTGATTTCGTTGCGAGGTTTTGACCTCTATATGAGACGTTTTTCAAAGACTGCATTCATTTTTAAAACAAACCATAACCTTTATTTCATAAATAAAGGTTTAAAAAGCTTTACGTAGATTATCAAATAATGATAATCTAAAATATCCTGTTTACACACGACCATTACATAATGGTTTACAATACAAATATGTTACATCGAAATCAGTTTCTTGAATGCAGTTTTTACACAATATCATACAAACATGGACTCCAAATCTTGTCCTTATTTTAGTATGCTACAGCGGAAGCTCTTAATATTCACCTGAGAATAAACATGCTTTAAACGTCAACAAAAATGTTGGTGAGTTATAGGTTTAACCTATATATATCAAATCGTAACAATAGACCACAAGATTTCATATTTCAATACACATCCCATACATAGAGATAAAAATCATTCATATGGTGAACACCTGGTAACCGACATTAACAAGATGCATATATAAGAATATCCCCATCATTCCGGGACACCCTTCGGATATGATATAAATTTCGAAGTACTAAAGCATCCGGTACTTTGGATGGGGTTTGTTAGGCCCAATAGATCTATCTTTAGGATTCGCGTCAATTAGGGTGTCTGTTCTCTAATTCTTAGATTACCAGACTTAATAAAAAGGGCATATTCGATTTCGAAAATTCAACCATAGAATGTAGTTTCACGTACTTGTGTCTATTTTGTAAATCATTTATAAAACCTGCATGTATTCTCATCCCAAAAATATTAGATTTTAAAAGTGGGACTATAACTCACTTTCACAGATTTTTACTTCGTCGGGAAGTAAGACTTGGCCACTGGTTGATTCACGAACCTATAACAATATATACATATATATCAAAGTATGTTCAAAATATATTTACAACACTTTTAATATATTTTGATGTTTTAAGTTTATTAAGTCAGCTGTCCTCGTTAGTAACCTACAACTAGTTGTCCACAGTTAGATGTACAGAAATAAATCGATAAATATTATCTTGAATCAATCCACAACCCAGTGTATACGTATCTCAGTATTGATCACAACTCAAACTATATATATTTTGGAATCAACCTCAACCCTGTATAGCTAACTCCAACATTCACATATAGAGTGTCTATGGTTGTTCTGAAATATATATAGATGTGTCGACATGATAGGTCGAAACATTGTATACGTGTCTATGGTATCTCAAGATTACATAATATACAATACAAGTTGATTAAGTTAAGGTTGGAATAGATTTGTTACCAATTTTCACGTAGCTAAAATGAGAAAAATTATCCAATCTTGTTTTACCCATAACTTCTTCATTTTAAATCCGTTTTGAGTGAATCAAATTGCTATGGTTTCATATTGAACTCTATTTTATGAATCTAAACAGAAAAGTATAGGTTTATAGTCGGAAAAATAAGTTACAAGTCGTTTTTGTAAAGGTAGTCATTTCAGTCGAAAGAACGACGTCTAGATGACCATTTTAGAAAAATACTTCCACTTTGAGTTTAATCATAATTTTTGGATATAGTTTCATGTTCATAATAAAAATTATTTTCTCAGAATAACAACTTTAAAATCAAAGTTTATCATAGTTTTTAATTAACTAACCCAAAACAGCCCGCGGTGTTTCTACGACGGCGTAAATCCGGTTTTACGGTGTTTTTCGTGTTTCCAGGTTTTAAATCATTAAGTTAGCATATCATATAGATATAGAACATGTGTTTAGTTGATTTTAAAAGTCAAGTTAGAAGGATTAACTTTTGTTTGCAAACAAGTTTAGAATTAACTAAACTATGTTCTAGTGATTACAAGTTTAAACCTTCGAATAAGATAGCTTTATATGTATGAATCGAATGATGTTATGAACATCATTACTACCTTAAGTTCCTTGGATAAACCTACTGGAAAAGAGAAAAATGGATCTAGCTTCAATGGATCCTTGGATGGCTCGAAGTTCTTGAAGCAGAATCATGACACGAAAACAAGTTCAAGTAAGATCATCACTTGAAATAAGATTGTTATAGTTATAGAAATTGAACCAAAGTTTGAATATGATTATTACCTTGTATTAGAATGATAACCTACTCTAAGAAACAAAGATTTCTTGAGGTTGGATGATCACCTTACAAGATTGGAAGTGAGCTAGCAAACTTGAAAGTATTCTTGATTTTATGAAACTAGAACTTTTGGAATTTATGAAGAACACTTAGAACTTGAAGATAGAACTTGAGAGAGATCAATTAGATGAAGAAAATTGAAGAATGAAAGTGTTTGTAGGTGTTTTTGGTCGTTGGTGTATGGATTAGATATAAAGGATATGTAATTTTGTTTTCATGTAAATAAGTCATGAATGATTACTCATATTTTTGTAATTTTATGAGATATTTCATGCTAGTTTCCAAATGATGGTTCCCACATGTGTTAGGTGACTCACATGGGCTGCTAAGAGCTGATCATTGGAGTGTATATACCAATAGTACATACATCTAAAAGCTGTGTATTGTACGAGTACGAATACGGGTGCATACGAGTAGAATTGTTGATGAAACTGAACGAGGATGTAATTGTAAGCATTTTTGTTAAGTAGAAGTATTTTGATAAGTGTATTGAAGTCTTTAAAAAGTGTATAAATACATATTAAAACACTACATGTATATACATTTTAACTGAGTCGTTAAGTCATCGTTAGTCGTTACATGTAAGTGTTGTTTTGAAACCTTTAGGTTAACGATCTTGTTAAATGTTGTTAACCCAATGTTTATAATATCAAATGAGATTTTAAATTATTATATTATCATGATATTATCATGTATGAATATCTCTTAATATGATATATATACATTAAATGTCTTTACAACGATAATCGTTACATATATGTCTCGTTTAAAAATCATTAAGTTAGTAGTCTTGTTTTTACATATGTAGTTCATTGTTAATATACTTAATGATATGTTTACTTATCATAGTATCATGTTAACTATATATATATCCATATATATGTCATCCTATAGTTTTTACAAGTTTTAACGTTCGTGAATCACCGGTCAACTTGGGTGGTCAATTGTCTATATGAAACATATTTCAATTAATCAAGTCTTAACAAGTTTGATTGCTTAACATGTTAGAAACATTTAATCATGTAAATATCAATCTCAATTAATATATATAAACATGGAAAAGTTCGGGTCACTACAATGAAGACTTGAAGAACACAAGAAGAAGCATTTGGATGCAAGATTAAGTGGGAGATTTAAAATCTCCTACTTTGTGTTATAACCCTTACCAGTGACATTTGTTTTCGGCTAAACAAATGTCTACCAAATTGGCTTGATTGTGAACATATTTGTTTTGCATGCATGGTTGTTTATTGTGTTTGTATTTTGGTTGCTACAAGTATATCACAAGTTAACAACAAGCAAAATGACAATTTAATTGGTTAAATTAGAAATTATTAACTACATGCAAAATGACAATTTAAATGGTTAAATTGAAATGGCAAAAGGACATTAATAAATGGTTATTAAGAACACTAAAAGGATCACACATATAAAATGGTTTATATCAAGTAATTGGCTTAATTACAAGACTTGAAAATGGATTTCAAATGAACCATACACTAAATGCATGTTGGTGTATGGCATAAAAGTTTTCTCAAACTAGAATTAATGAAAAACTTAAAATCCCTTAATCAACATGGCAAACAAGTTAAACGCCATCCTTTTGTGTGACACTTAAAAATATTAGGGAACTCATAATGGGATAAAGGTCACCTAACCGTTATGAGCAAACTAATATGATTAAAGTGAATTTCGCATGCTTGTGGGATAAAGGTCACCTAACCACTTGTATGTTAAATTTACACATTTACACAAGTAGGACGACTTGATTTGGGAATCATGAACTTTGGGTCACCGAAGCATGAGGAACAAATAGGCGTTGATGGAATAAATATGCCATGCAAAAGGATTGCATGATTCCATAACTTAGAAGTTGCAAAAGGATTGCAATTGTCATATAATGACTACCTAGCTAAATCAAATGACGGGATAAAGGTCACCTAACCGAAATTTGGTTTACCGTTGGATTCAAAAATTTAATAAATATCAATTGGATTTAAAGGGTATTGATTATTAAATTAAAATTGATACTTAAACAACTTTGTTAAATTTTGTAGATGGCCGCCAATAACAACAACAACATTCCAAATGCACCTATCAACTTTAACAACCTATCGTTGAGGTCAATCCTCGAAAAGGAAAAACTCAACCATACGAACTTCATGGATTGGTTCCGCAATCTAAGAATTGTCCTCAAACTAAAGGATAGGGCGTATGTATTGGAGGACCCCATTCCCGATCAACCGGAAGAGGATGATACGGAAGGCATGGCTTATTGGGAGAAATATTGCACCGATTCGGTGCAAGTTTCTTGCCTCATGCTTGGGACTATGATACCAGAACTCCAAAAGGATTTCGAGCATCATAGTGCATATGACATGATCACACAGTTGAAGGAGATGTTCCTTCAAAAAGCTCGTGTCGAGTGCTTTGAAACGGTCCGAGCGCTTCATGCATGTCGGATGGACGACTCCCAATCCGTTTCATCTTATGTCCTTAAGATGAAAAGCATAATTGATCGAGCGAACCTTCTAAACTGCAACGTGTCTAATGAATTAGCCACGGACCTTATCCTTAATTCCTTGTCAAAGAGGTTTGACACATTTGTAATGAATTATAACATGAATGGATGGGATAAGATGAAACGACCGGTCCTAATCCTCCCGGACGAAGTCTTCAACAGTTGGACCCATTGCGATGATCGACTCCAAGTAATATCCTTAATTTGAGCTAATGCACAGCGGAAGACTTAATTCGCACCTGAGAATAACATGCTTTAAAATGTCAACATAAAGTTGGTGAGATATAGGTTTGATACTAGCAGCGTTATAACTATGGACCACAAGATTTCATATATTTAAACATAATACACTCGCAAGTGTATGTAAAAGTAGTTGAGCACTTGGTAACCATACTTAACATTTAAATCATCGCAGCATATTCTTAAATAATCACTACACCGTACCAAGTGTAGTATACAGAAACGAATTACTGTGCAACCATTGAAAACTGGTCGTCCAGCCCGGTTGGGGTTGTCAGGCCCGATAGATCTATCAACAGGATTCGCGTTTACATTCCTCATGTAAATATTAGCTACCAAGTATAAATAAATATGCCATGGTACAACTCAACGTAGAATTTATTTTTGATCACTTGTGTCCATAACGTAAATCATAAAATGCATGTATTCTCATCCCAAAATATTTAGAGTTTAAAAGGGACTATATACTCACCTAATGTATTTTGTAGTAAAAATACATATAACATCATTGATCAAGTATAAGGTTGGCCTCGGATTCACGAACCTATATCATTTGTATTTTTATTAAAACATGTAATGGTAATCTCATAATTTTCGTTTATAACTTATATAATATTTATGTGTTGGTAGTTTTATAAATTGTATACTAAATTTTTATTTTATACATATACTTTATTTATATGTATTATATCTTAAATTTTTATGTTACATATCTATGTCTATTTTGTATGTATACAATTAAAATAATTTTCATTTATTTTGTTATATTTATATATTTATAAATATATGTTTAGTATTATATTTAAAAACTGATAGTTTATTATATGTAAGTATTTTTTTTTTATAGAAATTGTTCATAATAACAATACTAACTCAAATGAAATTTTAGTATAATAACTTTAAATAAAATGTTAATTTTTGATAAGGAGATAGTTTTAATAAAATAGTAGTAATAATCATATTAATAAATATAATGATAATATTAATAATAATACTTATGTTAATAATAATAATAATAATAATAATAATAATAATAATAATAATAACAATAATAATAATAGAAATAATAATAACAATAAGTTATACCTTTGTAGCATTAAAAAGACTTAAAGTGCCCGAGATAGGACTCGAACCCAAGACCTCTCGGTCACACCCAACATTCATAACCACTAATCCATTTCTATGTTTGTGATTTAATATGAACCCATTTATTTTAATTCTATTCTCTTCGACCCAACAGAAAAATGACCTCAGCCCAACAAGAATTTGATCTCGGCCCAAAGCAAAATTGGAAATCATGGCCCAACAGAAAAATGCTATGTCTCGGCCCAAATTTTCAGTCCAATATTTTGTTTTAAAGGTATTGCTCGATGAATTTGTGGGTTTGTCTAGAAACAGGAACAACCAACACGTTCAATTATCTATGATCAATATTAAAATTTGAACTTTCCAAGTGGTGAGGTGAAGTTGTTGGCTACACTCATTTGGATCTTCTGGTGACGTTAACATCCACAACAAATATGTCTACTTCCACTTTAACTTTTTAGACATTATTATATTTATAATGATCATCCTTATTTGTTTAAATACAATAACTAGAAATGGGTTTCGAATAATAAAAGGAAACACAGAAGGTGCAAACGGTTGATAGCGGTTATGGTGGTAGTCGGATAGTGAATCAATCGGTGGTGATTGAGGGTTCTCGGACAGAAGAAAAAAGAAGATGGGACAAGGATCATGATGGTGGTTCTAGATTACAATATGGTGAAGGTTTAAAGTGATGATTAAAGTGGTGCTCAGTGGTGGGTTTTAAATGGGTTTACCATGGTGATTGTATGTACTTAAGGTTGGTGATAGTGGTGGTTCAAAGTGGGTTGGGGTGGTGAGTAGGGTGGTGGTGTTGAGATGGATAAGGTGGTCTCGGTTCACAGAAAAACAATTAATGGTTTTTGGTTGGTGTCTTCGATGATGGTTATAAGATGGTGATGATAGAAGTATGAACCGAAAAGCAAGAAACATTCAAAGGGTTAACAGTTGAAAGATGATTTGGTAATGGATGATAGGAGATGAAAGAGGTTGAAGGTGATATAGTGATCATGGATAGTGATGTATTCGAACGTGAAACCGTAAGCATAGAAATTTTTAATTAGTTAAATGGGTGACGTTTGTTTATAGTGTTTGTTTGCGATAGAGTTTTAAACCGAACAAGAAAGTGATCGTGAGGTTTGTACTCGTACGGTTGATGGTGGTCAAGTGTGGTGGGATATGGCGATGATGACTGTGATGATCGGTTAGTAATAGCCGACAGTGATGGTGGTTTAATTGTATTTTGGATAAAAGAAACAGGAGCAGCGATGGTTGTGGTTCCAATAAATAGACAACAACAAAGTCTCGCAGGTGAAGTAACAGTTAAGTGAGGTTTTGGGTGACGGTTTTGTTTAAACGATAATATATATAGAGAGAGATAGAGGTGGATTGTTTGTTGGCGACGGGTTTACATAGCAACATAGATCAGAAGTTGCAGCTGTTTATGGCTCGAACAACCAAGTGGGTTTGGTTGTGGTGATTGTAGAAAAAGGTGGCGTTCTAAATGGGTTTGAAGATTAGAAGTGGTGTTGTGAAGATGGTAATGGTGATTGAAGATTCGGCAGAGAAGGCGACGGTTCAAAGGAGAGAAATCTTGATATGGTTATGGCGGTTGTAGGTGGATTCCCAAAAATATGATAGAGGAAGAAAAGAGATAGTGAAAGAAGGAGAAAACAGGAGATGTGTGTGTGATGGTTAACTCTTGCATACACACATATTTATATAATATGTAAAGTTGATTGAAAGGTCTATATTTGGAGTCTGGTATCACAAGCGAAATAGTTTGACAAAACAGATAACAAACTGATATTGATATATCAATTACACGTGTTTATTTATCTTTATATTTAATATTAATAAATTTATAAATTCATTAATTATAGTATTATGTTAAAAATATTTTTAGATTAAATTTCCTAGTTTTTAATCAATGGAATTCATAAATTTTATATTTAATATTAATAAGTAATATTCATAATAATAATAATAATATCCATAATAATAATAGTAATGATATAAAAATTATACTTTTGATAATAATGTTTTTATTGATATTAATAATGATAACAATAATAAAAATGTTGATATAACAAATCACACATAACAAATCTCCTATCTATATGTATTAACTTAATAATATTAATATTACTAGTATTAATGTTAATAATGAAAATAGGAATAACAATTATACTTTAACTTGTAAGTACCTTCAATATGTTTATATTTTATTAAATATGAAAACTTTAACCACTATCTATTATATATAATAACATATCTCGATTATTTATTATAATATACATATACAATTAATTATACATAAAGATCATATATGTTTATACAGATTCATTACGAATTTTACTTAATTATTATGTATCTTATTTTACATTATTAATTCTAATTTTTAATTTATATTTTAAATTTCAATTTATTATTTATATTTACATTTATCTATAAATACATATTTATTTACGAACAATTGTTCGTGAATCATCGGGCATGGTCAAAGGGTAACTGATTAACTGAATATAGATTTCAAACTTTCTAGACTCAACATTACAGATTTTGCTTATCGTGTCGGAAACATATAAAGATTAAGGTTTAAATTTGGTCGGAAATTTCCGGGTCATTACATAAGAGCATTGGCGAATTACATGCCATGCTAAAGAAGGCTGAAGCGAGCATGGGTAAAAGGGCTTCACCCATGTTTATGATCAATGAAGGCGGGTCCAAAAACAATAACACTTCTAAGCCGAAGGCGGCTAAGAGGAAGGGACCCGCCTGTAGTGACCCGAACTTTTCCATGTTTATATATATTAATTGAGATTGATATTTACATGATTAAATGTTTCCAACATGTTAAGCAATCAAACTTGTTAAGACTTGATTAATTGATATATATTTCATATAGACAATTGACCACCCAAGTTGACCGACGATTCACGAACGTTAAAACTTGTAAAAATGACATGACGATATATATATGGATATACATATGGTTAACATGAGATTATGATAAGTAAGTATCTCCATAAGTATATTAACAATGAGTTATATACATATAAACAAACTACTAACTTAAGGATTTCGAAACGAGACATATATGTAACGATTATCGTTGTAACGACATTTAAATGTATATATATCATATTAAGATATATTAATATATCATAATATCATGATAATATAATAATTTAACATCTCATTAGATATAATAAACAATGGGTTAACAACATTAATTGAGATCGTTAACTTAAAGGTTTCAAAACAACACTTACATGTAACGACTAACGATGACTTAACGACTCAGTTAAAATGTATATACATGTAGTGTATTTAGATGTATTAAAATACTTTTGGAAGACTTCAAGACATATATCAAAACACTCATACTTAACGAAAATGGTTACAGTTACTTTCCCATTCTTTTCTTTCATCAAGAATTTTAGTCGTATTCTTACCCGTATTATACACAGCTTCAAAACGTACTTACTATGGGTATATACCAATAGGAACAAGCATGGGATTACACTCTTGATTATGTCATGTATGACTAATCAATTTTAACTTCTACCATGAGCTAGTCAACTAACTATAACTCCTTTTAACCCCACTCACCACTCACCAATTACCACTCATCATTCACTCCATTTCACTTCCAATTCTCTTTCTAATTCTTTCTCAACACACACACACTATTATGAACGTATTTTTCCAGTAGTTAATCATCATCTTCATCAAAAATCACTTCAAGAATTAAGCTATAATCATCATAGGAAGAACACTTCAAGAACACTTCAAAAATCCCTTCAAGTTTACTAATTTACTTCCAAGCTTTCTAATCCATTCCAAGTAATCATCTAAGATCAAGAAACCTTTGTTATATACAGTAGGTTATCTTTATTATTCAAGGTAATATTCATATTCAAACTTTGATTCAATTTCTATAACTATAAACTATCTTAATTCGAGTAAAAATCTTACTTGAACTTGTTTTTGTGTCATGATCCTACTTCAAGAACTTTCAAGCCATCCAAGATCCTTTGAAGCTAGATCATTTCTTGTCACTTCCAGTAGGTTTACCTACTAAACTTGAGGTAGTAATGATGTTCATAACATCATTCGATTCATATATATAAAACTATCTTATTCGAAGGTTTAAACTCGTAATCACTAGAACATAGTTTAGTTAATTCTAAACTTGTTCGCAAACAAAAGTTAATCCTTCTAACTTGACCTTTAAAATCAAATAAACACATGTTCTATATCTATATGATATGCTAACTTAATGATTTAAAACCTGGAAACACGAAAAACACCGTAAAACCGGATTTACGCCGTTGTAGTAACACCGCGGGTTGTTTTGGGTTAGTTAATTAAAAACTATGATAAACTTTGATTTAAAAGTTTTTATTCTGAGAAAATGATTTTTATTATGAACATGAAACTATATCCAAAAATTATGGTTAAACTCAAAGTGGAAGTATGTTTTCTAAAATGGTCATCTAGACGTCGTTCTTTTGACTGAAATGACTACCTTTACAAAAATGACTTGTAACTTATTTTTCCGACTATAAACCTATACTTTTTCTGTTTAGATTCATAAAATAGAGTTCAATATGAAACCATAGCAATTTGATTCACTCAAAACGGATTTAAAATGAAGAAGTTATGGGTAAAACAAGATTGGATAATTTTTCTCATTTTAGCTACGTGAAAATTGGTAACAAATCTATTCCAACCATAACTTAATCAACTTGTATTGTATATTATGTAATCTTGAGATACCATAGACACGTATACAATATTTCGACCTATCATGTCGACACATCTATATATATTTCGAAACAACCATAGACACTCTATATGTGAATGTTGGAGTTAGCTATACAGGGTTGAGGTTGATTCTAAAATATATATAGTTTGAGTTGTGATCAATACTGAGATACGTATACACTGGGTCGTGGATTGATTCAAGATAATATTTATCGATTTATTTCTGTACATCTAACTGTGGACAACTAGTTGTAGGTTACTAACGATGAAAGCTGACTTAATAAATTTAAAACATTAAAATATATTAAAAGTGTTGTAAATATATTTTGAACATACTTTAATATATATGTATATATTGTTATAGGTTCGTGAATCAACAGTGGCCAAGTCTTACTTCTCGACGAAGTAAAAATCTGTGAAAGTGAGTTATAGTCCCACTTTTAAAATCTAATATTTTTGGGATGAGAATACATGCAGGTTTTATAAATGATTTACAAAATAGACACAAGTACGTGAAACTACATTCTATGGTTGAATTATCAAAATCGAATATGCCCCTTTTTATTAAGTCTGGTAATCTAAGAATTAGGGAACAGACACCCTAATTGACGCGAATCCTAAAGATAGATCTATTGGGCCTAACAAACCCCATCCAAAGTACCGGATGCTTTAGTACTTCGAAATTTATATCATATCCGAAGGGTGTCCCGGAATGATGGGGATATTCTTATATATGCATCTTGTTAATGTCGGTTACCAGGTGTTCACCATATGAATGATTTTTATCTCTATGTATGGGATGTGTATTGAAATATGAAATCTTGTGGTCTATTATTATGTATATAGGTTAAACCTATAACTCACCAACATTTTTGTTGATGTTTTAAGCATGTTTATTCTCAGGGGATTATTAAGTGCTTCCGCTATCGCATACTTAAATAAGGACGAGATTTGGAGTCCATGCTTGTATGATATTGTGTAAAAACTGCATTCAAGAAACTTATTTTGTTGTAACATATTTGTATTGTAAACCATTATGTAATGGTCGTGTGTAAACAGGATATTTTAGATTATCATTATTTGATAATCTACATAAAGCTTTTTAAACCTTTATTGATGAAATAAAGGTTATGGTTTGTTTTAAAATGAATGCAGTCTTTGAAAAATGTCTCATATAGAGGTCAAAACCTCGCAACGAAATCAATTAATATGGAACGTTTTTAATCAATAAGAACGGGACATTTCAGTTGGTATCCGAGCGTTGGTCTTAGAGAACCAGAATTTTACATTAGTGTGTCTTATCGAGTTTGTTAGGATGCATTAGTGAGTCTGGACTTCGACCGTGTTTACTTGAAAAATGATTGCTTAACAAATTTTGTTGGAAACTATATATTTTTAACATGTGAATATTATGTGATATATTAATCTCTTAACGCGTTTGATATTATGTGATAGATGTCTACCTCTAGAACAAGTCCCATTGTCTCACCTAATAATAATGAAGAGTTAAATGTAAATTGGAATGATTCGTGGACTGATTCACAAGTTCCCGAAGAGGAACCGGAAGAAGAGTCGGAACCGGAAGAAGAATCGGAACCGGATGAAGAAATAGAACCGGTGGGGGAAATAATAAAACGGTTAAGTAAAAGAAAATCCTCAACCAACCGACCAAGGTTAATTATGGTCAATGGTGTTTCAACCAAGGAAGCAAAATATTGGGAGGATTACCAATTCTCCGATGAATCGGATTCCGAAGAGAATTCCGATGATGTTATAGAAATTACCCCAACTGAATTTAAAAAGGCAAAGGGCATAAAAATAGAGAAATCTAATTCCAACCCCGATGAACTTTATATGTATCGTCAACCCCCGAAGTCCTTAAGTTGTAACAATGACCCGGGAACCTCTAAACCACCAGGTTTTTCTAAACCAATGTGGAAAACGACGGCTCGTATTAGGGGAACATCATATATCCCTAGAAACTTGGCAAAACGAACCAAAACCGAAGAAGAAGAAACAAGCGAGTCGGAATAAGATAGTTGTATTCGTGTGGTGTAATATAGTGTGCTTATGCTTTATAGACAACCCAATATTTTAAGAGACCTACCCGGAGACATGATTGATGAAATCTTGTCTAGAGTCGGTCAGAATTCTTCGGCACAACTATTTAAGGCGAGATTAGTTTGTAAGACATTCGAAGAACGTTCCAAGAATGCCTTGGTTTATAAAAGGCTTTCATTCGAAAGATGGGGGATATCACATTGGGAAATCCATAAGTTACGATGTGTTTACTTTGACGCATATATTGCGGGGACCCCAAATGCTATTTTACACAATGGGTTAAGAAATTATTTTGACTCAATATATCCGAATATTGGACTTCGTGATTTAGAAAAAGCGGCTAACATGCAACATAAAGAAGCATGTTATGCTTACGGATTAGTAATGTTCGCTTCTCACCAAAGTGAGAACAAGAACATCGGGCTACAACTATTAAACAAAACGTTCTCACAAGTGACGGAGTCGGTAATTAGGGTAAGAAATGAGGTTTTTAGATTGTTACGGGACTGTTGGACATTACGTATGTAGTGACCCGAACTTTTCCATGTTTATATATATTAATTGAGATTGATATTTACATGATTAAATGTTTCCAACATGTTAAGCAATCAAACTTGTTAAGACTTGATTAATTGAAATATGTTTCATATAGACAATTGACCACCCAAGTTGACCGGTAATTCACGAACGTTAAAACTTGTAAAAACTATATGATGACATATATATGGATATATATATAGTTAACATGATACTATGATAAGTAAACATATCATTAATTATATTAACAATGAACTACATATGTAAAAACAAGACTACTAACTTAATGATTTTTAAACGAGACATATATGTAACGATTATCGTTGTAAAGACATTTAATGTATATATATCATATTAAGAGATATTCATACATGATAATATCATGATAATATAATAATTTAAAATCTCATTTGATATTATAAACATTGGGTTAACAACATTTAACAAGATCGTTAACCTAAAGGTTTCAAAACAACACTTACATGTAACGACTAACGATGACTTAACGACTCAGTTAAAATGTATATACATGTAGTGTTTTAATATGTATTTATACAATTTTGAAAGACTTCAATACACTTATCAAAATACTTCTACTTAACAAAAATGCTTACAATTACATCCTCGTTCAGTTTCATCAACAATTCTACTCGTATGCACCCGTATTCGTACTCGTACAATACACAGCTTTTAGATGTATGTACTATTGGTATATACACTCCAATGATCAGCTCTTAGCAGCCCATGTGAGTCACCTAACACATGTGGGAACCATCATTTGGCAACTAGCATGAAATATCTCATAAAATTACAAAAATATGAGTAATCATTCATGACTTATTTACATGAAAACAAAATTACATATCCTTTATATCTAATCCATACACCAATGACCAAAAACACCTACAAACACTTTCATTCTTCAATTTTCTTTATCTAATTGATCTCTCTCAAGTTCTATCTTCAAGTTCTAAGTGTTCTTCATAAATTCCAAAAGTTCTAGTTTCATAAAATCAAGAATACTTTCAAGTTTGCTAGCTCACTTCCAATCTTGTAAGGTGATCATCCAACCTCAAGAAATCTTTGTTTCTTACAGTAGGTTATCATTCTAATACAAGGTAATAATCATATTCAAACTTTGGTTCAATTTCTATAACTATAACAATCTTATTTCAAGTGATGATCTTACTTGAACTTGTTTTCGTGTCATGATTCTTCTTCAAGAACTTCGAGCCATCCAAAGATCCGTTGAAGCTAGATCCATTTTTCTCTTTTCCAGTAGGTATATCCAAGGAACTTAAGGTAGTAATGATGTTCATAACATCATTCGATTCATACATATAAAGCTATCTTATTCGAAGGTTTAAACTTGTAATCACTAGAACATAGTTTAGTTAATTCTAAACTTGTTCGCAAACAAAAGTTAATCCTTCTAACTTGACTTTTAAAATCAACTAAACACATGTTCTATATCTATATGATATGCTAACTTAATGATTTAAAACCTGGAAACACGAAAAACACCGTAAAACCGGATTTACGCCGTCGTAGTAACACCGCGGGCTGTTTTGGGTTAGTTAATTAAAAACTATGATAAACTTTGATTTAAAAGTTGTTATTCTGAGAAAATGATTTTTATTATGAACATGAAACTATATCCAAAAATTATGGTTAAACTCAAAGTGGAAGTATGTTTTCTAAAATGGTCATCTAGACGTCGTTCTTTCGACTGAAATGACTACCTTTACAAAAACGACTTGTAACTTATTTTTCTGACTATAAACCTATACTTTTTCTATTTAGATTCATAAAATAAAGTTCAATATGAAACCATAGCAATTTGATTCACTCAAAACGGATTTAAAATGAAGAAGTTATGGGTAAAACAAGATTGGATAATTTTTCTCATTTTAGCTACGTGAAAATTGGTAACAAATCTATTCCAACCATAACTTAATCAACTTGTATTGTATATTATGTAATCTTGAGATACCATATACACGTATACAATGTTTCAACCTATCATGTCGACACATCTATATATATTTCGGAACAACCATAGACACTCTATATGTGAATGTTGGAGTTAGCTATACAGGGTTGAGGTTGATTCCAAAATATATATAGTTTGAGTTGTGATCAATACTGAGATACGTATACACAGGGTCGTGGATTGATTCAAGATAATATTTATCGATTTATTTCTTTACATCTAACTGTGGACAACTAGTTGTAGGTTATTAACGAGGACAGCTGACTTAATAAACTTAAAACATCAAAATATATTAAAAGTGTTGTAAATATATTTTGAACATACTTTGATATATATGTATATATTGTTATAGGTTCGTGAATCAACCAGTGGCCAAGTCTTACTTCTCGACGAAGTAAAAATCTGTGAAAGTGAGTTATAGTCCCACTTTTAAAATCTAATATTTTTGGGATGAGAATACATGCAAGTTTTATAAATGATTTACAAAATAGACACAAGTACGTGAAACTACATTCTATGGTTGAATTATCGAAATCGAATATGCCCCTTTTTATTAAGTCTGGTAATCTAAGAATTAGGGAACAGACACCCTAATTGATGCGAATCCTAAAGATAGATCTATTGGGCCTAACAAACCCCATCCAAAGTACCGGATGCTTTAGTACTTCGAAATTTATATCATATCCGAAGGGTGTCCCGGAATGATGGGGATATTCTTATATATGCATCTTGTTAATGTCGGTTACCAGGTGTTCACCATATGAATGATTTTTATCTCTATGTATGGGATGTGTATTGAAATATGAAATCTTGTGGTCTATTATTATGATTTGATATATATAGGTTAAACCTATAACTCACCAACATTTTTGTTGACGTTTTAAGCATGTTTATTCTCAGGTGATTATTAAGAGCTTCCGCTGTCGCATACTTAAATAAGGACGAGATTTGGATTCCATGCTTGTATGATATTGTGTAAAAACTGCATTCAAGAAACTTATTTTGTTGTAACATATTTGTATTGTAAACCATTATGTAATGGTCGTGTGTAAACAGGATATTTTAGATTATCATTATTTGATAATCTACGTAAAGTTTTTTTTAAAACCTTTATCTATGAAATAAAGGTTATGGTTTGTTTTAAAAATGAATGCAGTCTTTGAAAAACGTCTCATATAGAGGTCAAAACCTCGCAACGAAATCAATTAATATGGAACGTTTTTAATCAATAAGAACGGGACATTTCAGTTGGTATCCGAGCGTTGGTCTTAGAGAACAAGAATTTTACATTAGTGTGTCTTATTGAGTTTGTTAGGATGCATTAGTGAGTCTGGACTTCGACCGTGTTTGCTTGAAAAATGATTGCTTAACAAATTTTGTTGGAAACTATATATTTTTAACATGTGAATATTATGTGATATATTAATCTCTTAACGCGTTTGATATTATGTGATAGATGTCTACCTCTAGAACAAGTCCCATTGACTCACCTAATAATAATGAAGAGTTAAATGTAAATTGGAATGATTCGTGGACTGATTCACAAGTTTCCGAAGAGGAACCGAAAGAAGAGTCGGAACCGGAAGAAGAATCGGAACCGGAAGAAGAATCGGAACCGGATGAAGAAATAGAACCGGTGGGGGAAATAATAAAATGGTTAAGTAAAAGAAAATCCTCAACCAACCGACCAAGGTTAATTATGGTCAATGGTGTTTCCGCCAAGGAAGCAAAATATTGGGAAGATTACCAATTCTCCGATGAATCGGATTCCGACGAGAATTCCGATGATGTTATAGAAATTACCCCAACTGAATTTAAAAAGGTAAAAGAAAATAATAAGAGAAAGGGTATAAAAATAGAGAAATCTAATTCCAACCCCGATGAACTTTATATGTATCGTCAACCCCCGAAGTCCTTAAGTTGTAACAACGACCCGGGAACCTCTAAACCACCAGGTTTTTCTAAACCAATGTGGAAAACGAAGGCTCATATTAGGGGAACATCATATATCCCTAGAAACTTGGCAAAACGAACCAAAACCGAAGAAGAAGAAACAAGCGAGTCAGAATAAGATAGTTGTATTCGTGTGGTGTAATATATGTAATATAGTGTGCTTATGCTTTATGATATATGTAAAAATTGCTTGTGTTAATAAGTATTTTTTTTTTATGAATCTAACTCTTGTCTATTTTACAGTATAAAAACACAAAATGGATAGACAACCCAATATTTTAAGAGACATACCCGGAGACATGATTGATGAAATCTTGTCTAGAGTCGGTCAGAATTCTTCGGCACAACTATTTAAGGCGAGATCAGTTTGTAAGACATTCGAAGAACGTTCCAAGAATGCCTTGGTTTATAAAAGGCTTTCGTTCGAAAGATGGGGGATATCACATTGGGAAATCTATAAGTTACGATGTGTTTACTTTGACGCATATATTGCGGGGAACCCAAATGCTATTTTACGCAATGGGTTAAGAAATTATTTTGACTCAATATATCCGAATATTGGACTTCGTGATTTAGAAAAAGCGGCTAACATGCAACATAAAGAAGCATGTTATGCTTACGGATTAGTAATGTTCGCTTCTCACCAAAGTGAGAACAAGAACATCGGGCTACAACTATTAAACAAAACGTTCCCACAGGTGACGGAGTCGGTAATTGGGGTAAGAAATGAGGTTTTTAGATTGTTACGGGACTGTTGGACATTACGTAACCCTCGTCCCTTTGACGACGTTAAAACACGATGTCTTATCAACGGCCATAACGGTTATGTTCCACAAAACCAAGGATGGGAAGTAATCCTAGTAAAACCAGAATGCATGACTTGTTTCTGGACGTATGAATTACGTGTCTTTATTGCCTTTGCTGAACGACTTGTGTACTAGCTAGAATTATCTGCACAACCATCTTGTATCAAATTTATTGTGTGCTATATTTCATGCTATATGTAAAATAAGCGGTATTGTAAGTTTGTAAAATATTGTGTAAAAGTTTGAACACGAAATATTATTATAATCAGTTTTTCATATAGAATTGTAGTAGTTGAATTGTATGTTAGCTACTAAGTATGAACTTAACGGGTAGGTACTACCCGAATTTAAACTTATAAAACGCTAATATGAAGAAAAAGCTTTTATAAATGAGTTCATATTATGCTACGAAATACTATTAACTACTCTTAATATTCTGTATGATTAACTTGTTCCATTTGACTATTTTGAAGGAAATGGCACCGACTACTCGACACACCGTGAATATGAATGAAGAGGAATTCCGTACTTTTCTAGCTTCAAACATAGCCGCAGTACAGGCTGCGCTACATACCAACAATAACCTTGGATCTAGCAGTACAGGAAATCGTGTAGGATGCACCTACAAAGAATTCACTGCCTGCAAACCTTTGGAATTTGATGGAACCGAAGGACCGATCGGATTGAAACGGTGGACCGAGAAGGTCGAATCGGTGTTTGCCATAAGCAAGTGTACTGAAGAGGACAAAGTGAAGTACGCTACGCATACCTTCACAGGTTCTGCGTTAACATGGTGGAATACCTATCTAGAGCAAGTGGGACAAGATGATGCTTACTCACTACCGTGGTCAGCATTCAAGCACTTGATGAACGAGAAGTACCGTCCCAGAACCGAGGTCAATAAGCTCAAGACAGAACTTAGAGGGTTACGATCCCAAGGATTTGATATTACCACGTACGAAAGACGATTCACAGAATTGTGCCTATTGTGTCCGGGAGCATTCGAAGATGAGGAAGAGAAGATCGACGCGTTTGTGAAAGGATTACCGGAAAGAATCCAAGAAGATATAAGTTCACACGAGCCCGCCTCCATACAACAGGCATGTAGAATGGCTCACAAACTAGTGAACCAGATTGAAGAAAGAATTAAAGAACAAACTGCTGAAGAGGCCAATGTGAAGCAAGTCAAAAGAAAGTGGGAGGAAAACGGTGATAAGAATCACCAATAAAACAACAACAGCAATTACAACAATAATCGCAACAATTATCCCAACAATCGCAACATCAATCGCAACTACAACAAACGGCCCAACAACAACAACAAAAACAACAACAACAACAACAACAACAACAATAACAACAACAGCAACTACAACAATCATCCCAACAACAATAATAACCGCAACAACAACAACAACAATCAGAAGCAGCTATGCCAAAGGTGTGAAAAGTATCACTCGGGGTTCTGCACCAAATTTTGCAACAAGTGTAAAAGAAATGGTCATAGCGTGGCGAAGTGTGAGGTCTACGGACCAGGGGTTAATAGAACGAAAGGAACAAATGGTGTCGGAACGAGTAATGCGGAGCAAGTAGTGTCGGAGCAAGTTATGCCAATGTAGTTTGTTATAAATGTGGAAAACCGGGCCACATTATTAGAAATTGCCCGAACCAGGAGAACACGAATGGACAAGGCCGCGGAAGAGTTTTCAATATTAATGCGGCAGAGGCACAGGAAGACCCGGAGCTTGTTACGGGTACGTTTCTTATTGACAATAAATCTGCTTACGTTTTATTTGATTCGGGTGCGGATAAAAGCTATATGAGTAGAGATTTTTGTGCTAAATTAAGTTGTCCATTGACGCCTTTGGATAGTAAATTTTTACTTGAATTAGCAAATGGTAAATTAATTTCAGCAGATAATATATGTCGGAATCGAGAAATTAAACTGGTTAGCGAAACATTTAAGATTGATTTGATGCCAGTAGAGTTAGGGAGTTTTGATGTGATAATCGGTATGGACTGGTTGAAAGAAGTGAAAGCAGAGATCGTTTGTTATAAAAATGCAATTCGCATTATACGAGAAAAAGGAAAACCCTTAATGGTGTACGGAGAAAAGGGCAACACGAAGCTACATCTTATTAGTAATTTGAAGGCACAAAAACTAATAAGAAAAGGTTGCTATGCTATTCTAGCACACGTCGAGAAAGTACAAACTGAAGAAAAGAGCATCAATGATGTTCCCATTGCAAAAGAATTTCCCGATGTATTTCCGAAAGAATTACCGGGATTACCCCCACATCGATCCGTTGAATTTCAAATAGATCTTGTACAAGGAGCTGCACCAATAGCTCGTGCTCCTTACAGACTCGCACCCAGTGAGATGAAAGAACTGCAAAGCCAATTACAAGAACTTTTAGAGCGTGGTTTCATTCGACCAAGCACATCACCGTGGGGAGCTCCTGTTTTGTTTGTCAAAAAGAAAGATGGTACATTTAGGTTGTGTATCGACTACCGAGAGTTGAACAAACTTACCATCAAGAACCGCTATCCACTACCGAGAATCGACGACTTATTTGATCAACTACAAGGCTCGTCTGTTTATTCAAAGATTGACTTACGTTCCGGGTATCATCAAATACGGGTGAAAGAAGATGATATTCCAAAGACTGCTTTCAGAACACGTTACGGTCATTACGAGTTTATGGTCATGCCGTTTGGTTTAACTAATTCACCAGCTGTGTTCATGGACCTTATGAACCGAGTGTGTGGACCATACCTTGTCAAGTTTGTCATTGTTTTCATTGATGACATACTTATTTACTCAAAGAATGACCAAGAACACGGTGAACATTTGAGAAAGGTGTTAGAAGTATTGAGGAAGGAAGAATTGTACGCTAGGTTTTCAAAGTGTGCATTTTGGTTGGAAGAAGTTCAATTCCTCGGTCACATAGTGAACAAAGAAGGTATTAAGGTGGATCCGGCAAAGATAGAAACTGTTGAAAAGTGGGAAACCCCGAAAACTCCGAAACACATACGCCAGTTTTTAGGACTAGCTGGTTACTACAGAAGGTTCATCCAAGACTTTTCCAGAATAGCAAAACCCTTGACTGCATTAACGCATAAAGGGAAGAAATTTGAATGGAATGATGAACAAGAGAAAGCGTTTCAGTTATTGAAGAAAAAGCTAACTACGGAACCTATATTGTCATTGCCTGAAGGGAATGATGATTTTGTGATTTATTGTGACGCATCAAAGCAAGGTCTCGGTTGTGTATTAATGCAATGAACGAAGGTGATTGCTTATGCGTCTAGACAATTGAAGATTCACGAACAAAATTATACAACGCATGATTTGGAATTAGGCGCGGTTGTTTTTGCATTAAAGACTTGGAGGCACTATTTATATGGGGTCAAAAGTATTATATATACCGACCACAAAAGTCTTCAACACATATTTAATCAGAAACAACTGAATATGAGGCAGCGTAGGTGGATTGAATTATTGAATGATTACGACTTTGAGATTCGTTACCACCCGGGGAAGGCAAATGTGGTAGCCGATGCCTTGAGCAGGAAGGACAGAGAACCCATTCGAGTAAAATCTATGAATATAATGATTGATAATAACCTTACTACTCAAATAAAGGAGGCGCAACAAGGAGTTTTAAAAGAGGGAAATTTAAAGGATGAAATACCCAAAGGATCGGAGAAGCATCTTAATATTCGGGAAGACGGAACCCGGTATAGGGCTGAAAGGATTTGGGTACCAAAATTTGGAGATATGAGAGAAATGGTACTTAGAGAAGCTCATAAAACCAGATACTCAATACATCCTGGAAAGGGGAAGATGTACAAGGATCTCAAGAAACATTTTTGGTGGCCGGGTATGAAAGCCGATGTTGCTAAATACGTAGGAGAATGTTTGACGTGTTCTAAGGTCAAAGCTGAGCATCAGAAACCATCAGGTCTACTTCAACAACCCGAAATCCCAGAATGGAAATGGGAAAACATTACCATGGATTTCATCACTAAATTGCCAAGGACTGCAAGTGGTTTTGATACTATTTGGGTAATAGTTGATCGTCTCACCAAATCAGCACACTTCCTGCCAATAAGAGAAGATGACAAGATGGAGAAGTTAGCACGACTGTATTTGAAGGAAGTCGTCTCCAGACATGGAATACCAATCTCTATTATCTCTGATAGGGATGGCAGATTTATTTCAAGATTCTGGCAGACATTACAGCAAGCATTAGGAACTCGTCTAGACATGAGTATTGCCTATCATCCACAACCTGATGGGCAGAGTAAAAGGACGATACAAACGCTTGAAGACATGCTACGAGCATGTGTTATTGATTTCGGAAACAGTTGGGATCGACATCTACCGTTAGCAGAATTTTCCTACAACAACAGCTACCATTCAAGCCTTGAGATGGCGCCGTTTGAAGCACTTTATGGTAGAAAGTGCAGGTCTCCGATTTGTTGGAGTGAAGTGGGGGATAGACAGATTACGGGTCCGGAAATTATACAAGAAACTACCAAGAAGATCATCCAAATTCAACAACGGTTGAAAACCGCCCAAAGTCGACAAAAGAGCTACGCTGACATTAAAAGAAAAGATATAGAATTTGAAATTGGAGAGATGGTCATGCTTAAAGTTGCACCTTGGAAAGGCGTTGTTCGATTTGGTAAACGAGGGAAATTAAATCCAAGGTATATTGGACCATTCAAGATTATTGATCGTGTCGGACCAGTAGCTTACCGACTTGAGTTACCTCAACAACTCGCGGCTGTACATAACACTTTCCACGTCTCGAATTTGAAGAAATGTTTTGCAAAAGAAGATCTCACTATTCCGTTAGATGAAATCCAAATCAACGAAAAACTTCAATTCATCGAAGAACCCGTCGAAATAATGGATCGTGAGGTTAAAAGACTTAAGTAAAACAAGATACTAATTGTTAAGGTTCGATGGAATGCTCGTAGAGGACCCGAGTTCACCTGGGAGCATGAAGATCAGATGAAGAAGAAATACCCACATCTATTTCCAGAAGATTCGTCAACACCTTCAACAGCTTAAAATTTCGGGACGAAATTTATTTAACGGTTAGGTACTGTAGTGACCCGAACTTTTCCATGTTTATATATATTAATTGAGATTGATATTTACATGATTAAATGTTTCCAACATGTTAAGCAATCAAACTTGTTAAGACTTGATTAATTGAAATATGTTTCATATAGACAATTGACCACCCAAGGTGACCGGTGATTCACGAACGTTAAAACTTGTAAAAACTATATGATGACATATATATGGATATATATATATATATAGTTAACATGATACTATGATAAGTAAACATATCATTAAGTATATTAACAATGAACTACATATGTAAAAACAAGACTACTAACTTAATGATTTTTAAACAAGACATATATGTAACGATTATCATTGTAAAGACATTTAATGTATATATATATCATATTAAGAGATATTCATACATGATAATATAATAATTTAAAATCTCATTTGATATTATAAACATTGGGTTAACAACATTTAACAAGATCGTTAACCTAAAGGTTTCAAAACAACACTTACATGTAACGACTAACGATGACTTAACAACTCAGTTAAAATGTATATACATGTAGTGTTTTAATATGTATTTATACACTTTTGAAAGACTTCAATACACTTATCAAAATACTTCTACTTAACAAAAATGCTTACAATTACATCCTCGTTCAGTTTCATCAACAATTCTACTCGTATGCACCCGTATTCGTACTCGTACAATACACAGCTTTTAGATGTATGTACTATTGGTATATACACTCCAATGATCAGCTCTTAGCAGCCTATGTGAGTCACCTAACACATGTGGGAACCATCATTTGGCAACTAGCATGAAATATCTCATAAAATTACAAAAATATGAGTAATCATTCATGACTTATTTACATGAAAACAAAATTACATATCCTTTATATCTAATCCATACACCAACGACCAAAAACACCTACAAACACTTTCATTCTTCAATTTTCTTCATCTAATTGATCTCTCTCAAGTTCTATCTTCAAGTTCTAAGTGTTCTTCATAAATTCCAAAAGTTCTAGTTTCATAAAATCAAGAATACTTTCAAGTTTGCTAGCTCACTTCCAATCTTGTAAGGTGATCATCCAACCTCAAGAAATCTTTGTTTCTTACAGTAGGTTATCATTCTAATACAAGGTAATAATCATATTCAAACTTTGGTTCAATTTCTATAACTATAACAATCTTATTTCAAGTGATGATCTTACTTGAACTTGTTTTCGTGTCATGATTCTGCTTCAAGAACTTCGAGCCATCCAAGGATCCGTTGAAGCTAGATCCATTTTTCTCTTTTCCAGTAGGTTTATCCAAGTAACTTAAGGTAGTAATGATGTTCATAACATCATTCGATTCATACATATAAAGCTATCTTATTCGAAGGTTTAAACTTGTAATCACTAGAACATAGTTTAGTTAATTCTAAACTTGTTCGCAAACAAAAGTTAATCCTTCTAACTTGACTTTTAAAATCAACTAAACACATGTTCTATATCTATATGATATGCTAACTTAATGATTTAAAACCTGGAAACACGAAAAACACCGTAAAACACTTACGCCGTCGTAGTAACACCGCGGGCTGTTTTGGGTTAGTTAATTAAAAACTATGATAAACTTTGATTTAAAAGTTGTTATTCTGAGAAAATGATTTTTATTATGAACATGAAACTATATCCAAAAATTATGGTTAAACTCAAAGTGGAAGTATGTTTTCTAAAATGGTCATCTAGACGTCGTTCTTTCGACTGAAATGACTACCTTTACAAAAACGACTTGTAACTTATTTTTCCGACTATAAACCTATACTTTTTCTATTTAGATTCATTAAATAAAGTTCAATATGAAACCATAGCAATTTGATTCACTCAAAACGGATTTAAAATGAAGAAGTTATGGGTAAAACAAGATTGGATAATTTTTCTCATTTTAGCTACGTGAAAATTGGTAACAAATCTATTCCAACCATAACTTAATCAACTTGTATTGTATATTATGTAATCTTGAGATACCATAGACACGTATACAATGTTTCGACCTATCATGTCGACACATCTATATATATTTCGGAACAACCATAGACACTCTATATGTGAATGTTGGAGTTAGCTATACAGGGTTGAGGTTGATTCCAAAATATATATAGTTTGAGTTGTGATCAATACTGAGATACGTATACACTGGGTCGTGGATTGATTCAAGATAATATTTATCGATTTATTTCTGTACATCTAACTGTGGACAACTAGTTGTAGGTTACTAACGAGGACAGCTGACTTAATAAACTTAAAACATCAAAATATATTAAAAGTGTTGTAAATATATTTTGAACATACTTTGATATATATGTATATATTGTTATAGGTTCGTGAATCAACCAGTGGCCAAGTCTTACTTCTCGACGAAGTAAAAATCTGTGAAAGTGAGTTATAGTCCCACTTTTAAAATCTAATATTTTTGGGATGAGAATACATGCAAGTTTTATAAATGATTTACAAAATAGACACAAGTACGTGAAACTACATTCTATGGTTGAATTATCGAAATCGAATATGCCCCTTTTTATTAAGTCTGGTAATCTAAGAATTAGGGAACAGACACCCTAATTGACGCGAATCCTAAAGATAGATCTATTGGGCCTAACAAACCCCATCCAAAGTACCGGATGCTTTAGTACTTCGAAATTTATATCATATCCGAAGGGTGTCCCGGAATGATGGGGATATTCTTATATATGCATCTTGTTAATGTCGGTTACCAGGTGTTCACCATATGAATGATTTTTATCTCTATGTATGGGATGTGTATTGAAATATGAAATCTTGTGGTCTATTATTATGATTTGATATATATAGGTTAAACCTATAACTCATCAACATTTTTGTTGACGTTTTAAGCATGTTTATTCTCAGGTGATTATTAAGAGCTTCCGCTGTCGCATACTTAAATAAGGACGAGATTTGGAATCCATGCTTGTATGATATTGTGTAAAAACTGCATTCAAGAAACTTATTTTGTTGTAACATATTTGTATTGTAAACCATTATGTAATGGTCGTGTGTAAACAGGATATTTTAGATTATCATTATTTGATAATCTAAGTAAAGTTTTTTTTAAAACCTTTATCTATGAAATAAAGGTTATGGTTTGTTTTAAAAATGAATGCAGTCTTTGAAAAACGTCTCATATAGAGGTCAAAACCTCGCAACGAAATCAATTAATATGGAACGTTTTTAATCAATAAGAACGGGACATTTCAACGTAACCCTCATCCCTTTGACGACGTTACAACACGCTGTCTTATCAACGGCCATAACGGTTATGTTCCACAAGACCAAGGATGGGAAGTAATCCTAGTAAAACTAGAATGCATGACTTGTTTCTGGACGTATGAATTACGTGTCTTTATTGCCTTTGCTGAACGACTTGTGTACTAGCTAGAATTATCTTCACAACTATCTTGTATCAAATTTATTGTGTGCTATATTTCATGCTATATGTAAAATAAGCGGTATTGTAAGTTTGTAAAATATTGTGTAAAAGTTTGAACGCGAAATATTATTATAATCAGTTTTTCATATAGAATTGTAGTAGTTGAATTGTATATTAGTTACTAAGTATGAACTTAACGGGTAGGTACTACCAGAATTTAAACATATAAAACGCTAATATGAAGAAAAAACTTTTATAAATGAGTTCATATTATGCTACGAAATACTATTAACTACTCTTAATATTCTGTATGATTAACTTGTTCCATTTGACTATTTTGAAGGAAATGGCACCGACTACTCGACACACCGTGAATATGAATGAAGAGGAATTCCGTACTTTTCTAGCTTCAAACATAGCCGCAGTACAGGCTGCGCTACACACCAACAATAACCTTGGATCTAGCAGTACAGGAAATCGTGTAGGGTGCACCTACAAAGAATTCACTGCCTGCAAACCTTTGGAATTTGATGGAACCGAAGGACCGATCGGATTGAAACGGTGGACCGAGAAGGTCGAATCGGTGTTTACCATTAGTAAGTGTACTGATGAGGACAAAGTAAAGTACGCTATGCATACCTTCACAGGTTCTGCGTTAACATGGTGGAATACCTATCTAGAGCAAGTGGGACAAGACGATGCGTACGCACTACCGTGGTCAGCATTCAAGCACTTGATGAACGAGAAGTACCGTCCCAGAACCGAGGTCAATAAGCTCAAGACAGAACTTAGAGGGTTACGAACCCAAGGATTTGATATTACCACGTACGAAAGACGATTCACAGAATTGTGCCTATTGTGTCCGGGAGCATTCGAAGATGAGGAAGAGAAGATCGACGCATTTGTGAAAGGATTACCGAAAAGAATCCAAGAAGATATAAGTTCACACGAGCCAGCCTCCATACAACAGGCATGTAGAATGGCTCACAAACTAGTGAACCAGATTGAAGAAAGAATTAAAGAACAGACTACTGAAGAGGCCAATGGGAAGCAAGTCAAAAGAAAGTGGGAGGAAAACGGTGATAAGAATCACCAATACAACAACAACAGCAATTACAACAATAATCGCAACAATTATCCCAACAATCGCAACATCAATCGCAACTACAACAAACGGCCCAACAATAACAACAACAACAACAACAACAACAACAACAACAACAATCATCCCAACAACAATAATAACCGCAACAACAACAACAATCAGAAGCAGCTATGCCAAAGGTGTGAAAAGTATCACTCGGGGTTCTGCACCAAATTTTGCAACAAGTGTAAAAGAAATGGTCATAGCGCGGCGAAGTGTGAGGTCTACGGACCAGGGGTTAATAGAACGAAAGGAACGAATAGTGTCGGAACGAGTAATGGCGGAGCAAGTAGTGTCGGAGCAAGTTATGCCAATGTAGTTTGTTATAAATGTGGAAAACCGAGCCACATTATTAGAAATTGCCCGAACCAGGAGAACACGAAAGGACAAGGCCGCGAAAGAGTTTTCAATATTAATGCGGCAGAGGCACAGGAAGACCCGGAGCTTGTTACGGGTACGTTTCTTATTGACAATAAATCTGCTTACGTTTTATTTGATTCGGGTGCGGATAGAAGCTATATGAGTAGAGATTTTTGTGCTAAATTAAGTTGTCCATTGACGCCTTTAGATAGTAAATTTTTACTCGAATTAGCAAATGGTAAATTAATTTCAGCAGATAATATATGTCGGAATCGAGAAATTAAACTGGTTAGCGAAACATTTAAGATTGATTTGATACCAGTAGAGTTAGGGAGTTTTGATGTGATAATTGGTATGGACTGGTTGAAAGAAGTGAAAGCAGAGATCGTTTGTTACAAAAATGCAATTCGCATTATACGAGAAAAAGAAAAACCCTTAATGGTGTACGGAGAAAAGGGCAACACGAAGCTACATCTTATTAGTAATTTGAAGGCACAAAAACTAATAAGAAAAGGTTGCTATGCTGTTCTAGCACACGTCGAGAAAGTACAAACTGAAGAAAAGAGCATCAATGATGTTCCCGTCGCAAAAGAATTTCCCGATGTATTTCCGAAAGAATTACCGGGATTACCCCTACATTGATCCATTGAATTTCAAATAGATCTTGTACCAGGAGCTGCACCAATAGCTCATGCTCCTTACAGACTCGTACCCAGTGAGATGAAAGAACTGCAAAGCCAATTACAAGAACTTTTAGAGCGTGGTTTCATTCGACCAAGCACATCACTGTGGGGAGCTCCTGTTTTGTTTGTCAAGAAGAAAGATGGTACATTCAGGTTGTGTATCGACTACCGAGAGTTGAACAAACTTACCATCAAGAACCGCTACCCACTACCGAGAATCGACGACTTATTTGATCAACTACAAGGCTCGTCTGTTTATTCAAAGATTGACTTACATTCCGGGTATCATCAAATGCGGGTGAAAGAAGATGATATTCCAAAGACTGCTTTCAGAACACGTTACAGTCATTACGAGTTTATGGTCATGCCATTTGGTTTAACTAATGCACCAGCTGTGTTCATGGACCTTATGAGCCGAGTGTGTGGACCATACCTTGACAAGTTTGTCATTGTTTTCATTGATGACATACTTATTTACTAAAAGAATGACCAAGAACACGGTGAACATTTGAGAAAGGTGTTAGAAGTATTGAGGAAGGAAGAATTGTACGCTAAGTTTTCAAAGTGTGCATTTTGGTTGGAAGAAGTTCAATTCCTCGGTCACATAGTGAACAAAGAAGGTATTAAGGTGGATCCGGCAAAGATAGAAACTGTTGAAAAGTGGGAAACCCCAAAAACTCCGAAACACATACGCCAGTTTTTAGGACTAGCTGGTTACTACAGAAGGTTCATCCAAGACTTTTCCAGAATAGCAAAACCCTTGACTGCATTAACGCATAAAGGGAAGAAATTTGAATGGAATGATGAACAAGAGAAAGCGTTTCAGTTATTGAAGAAAAAGCTAACTACGGCACCTATATTGTCATTGCCTGAAGGGAATGATGATTTTGTGATTTATTGTGACGCATCAAAGCAAGGTCTCGGTTGTGTATTAATGCAACGAACGAAGGTGATTGCTTATGCGTCTAGACAATTGAAGATTCACGAACAAAATTATACGACGCATGATTTGGAATTAGGCGCGGTTGTTTTTGCATTAAAGACTTGGAGGCACTACTTATATGGGGTCAAAAGTATTATATATACCGACCACAAAAGTCTTCAACACATATTTAATCAGAAACAACTGAATATGAGGCAGCGTAGGTGGATTGAATTGTTGAATGATTACGACTTTGAGATTCGTTACCACCCAAGGAAGGCAAATGTGGTAGCCGATGCCTTGAGCAGGAAGGACAGAGAACCCATTCGAGTAAAATCTATGAATATAATGATTCATAATAACCTTACTACTCAAATAAAGGAGGCGCAACAAGGAGTTTTAAAAGAGGGAAATTTAAAGGATGAAATACCCAAAGGATCGGAGAAGCATCTTAATATTCGGGAAGACGGAACCCGGTATAGGGCTGAAAGGATTTGGGTACCAAAATTTGGAGATATGAGAGAAATGGTACATAGAGAAGCTCATAAAACTAGATACTCAATACATCCTGGAAAGGGGAAGATGTACAAGGATCTCAAGAAACATTTTTGGTGGCCGGGTATGAAAGCCGATGTTGCTAAATACGTAGGAGAATGTTTGACGTGTTCTAAGGTCAAAGCTGAGCATCAGAAACCATCAGGTCTACTTCAACAACCCGAAATCCCAGAATGGAAATGGGAAAACATTACCATGGATTTCATCACTAAATTGCCAAGGACTGCAAGTGGTTTTGATACTATTTGGGTAATAGTTGATCGTCTCACCAAATCAGCACACTTCCTGCCAATAAGAGAAGATGACAAGATGGAGAAGTTAGCACGACTGTATTTGAAGGAAGTCATCTCCAGACATGGAATACCAATCTCTATTATCTCTGATAGGGATGGCAGATTTATTTCAAGATTCTGGTAGACATTACAGCAAGCATTAGGAACTCGTCTAGACATGAGTACTGCCTATCATCCACAAACTGATGGGCAGAGCGAAAGGACGATACAAACGCTTGAAGACATTCTACGAGCATGTGTTATTGATTTCGGAAACAGTTGGGATCGACATCTACCATTAGCAGAATTTTCCTACAACAACAGCTACCATTCAAGCATTGAGATGGTGCCGTTTGAAGCACTTTATGGTAGAAAGTGCAGGTCTCCGATTTATTGGAGTGAAGTGGGGGATAGACAGATTACGGGTCCGGAGATTATACAAGAAACTACCAAGAAGATCATCCAAATTCAACAACGGTTGAAAACCGCCCAAAGTCGACAAAAGAGCTATGCTGACATTAAAAGAAAAGATATAGAATTTGAAATTGGAGAGATGGTCATGCTTAAAGTTGCACCTTGGAAAGGCGTTGTGCGATTTGGTAAATGAGGGAAATTAAATCCAAGGTATATTGGACCATTCAAGATTATTGATCGTGTCGGACCAGTAGCTTACCGACTTGAGTTACCTCAATAACTCGCGGCTGTACATAACACTTTCCACGTCTCGAATTTGAAGAAATGTTTTGCTAAAGAAGATCTCACTATTCCGTTAGATGAAATCTAAATCAACGAAAAACTCTAATTCATCGAAGAACCCGTCGAAATAAAGGATCGTGAGGTTAAAAGACTTAAGCAAAACAAGATACCAATTGTTAAGGTTCGATGGAATGCTCGTAGAGGACCCGAATTCACCTGGGAGCATGAAGATCAGATGAAGAAGAAATACCCGCATCTATTTCCAGAAGATTCGTCAACACCTTCAACAGCTTAAAATTTCGGGACGAAATTTATTTAACGGGTAGGTACTGTAGTGACCCGAACTTTTACATGTTTATATATATTAATTGAGATTGATATTTACATGATTAAATGTTTCCAACATGTTAAGCAATCAAACTTGTTAAGACTTGATTAATTGAAATATGTTTCATATAGACAATTGACCACCCAAGTTGACCGGCGATTCACGAACGTTAAAACTTGTAAAAACGACATGATGATATATATATGGATATACATATGGTTAACATGAGATTATGATAAGTAAGTATCTCCATAAGTGTATTAACAATGAGTTATATACATATAAACAAGACTACTAACTTAAGGATTTCGAAACGAGACATATATGTAACGATTATCGTTGTAACGACATTTAAATGTATATATATATATCATATTAAGATATATTAATATATCATAATATCATGATAATATAATAATTTAACATCTCATTAGATATAATAAACAATGGGTTAACAACATTAATTGAGATCGTTAACTTAAAGGTTTCAAAACAACACTTACATGTAACGACTAACGATGACTTAACGACTCAGTTAAAATGTATATACATGTAGTGTATTTAGATGTATTAAAATACTTTTAGAAGACTTCAAGACATATATCAAAACACTCATACTTAATGAAAATGGTTACAGTTACTTTCCCATTCTTTTCTTTCATCAAGAATTCTAGTCGTATTCTTACCCGTATTATACACAGCTTCAAAACGTACTTACTATGGGTATATACCAATAGGAACTAGCATGGGATTCCACTCTTGATTATGTCATGTATGACTAATCAATTTTAACTTCTACCATGAGTTAGTCAACTAACTAGAACTCCTTTTAACCCCACTCACCACTCACCAATTACCACTCATCATTCACTCCATTTCACTTCCAATTCTCTTTCTAATTCTCTCTGAACATACACACACTATTATGCACGTATTTTTCCAGTAGTTAATCATCATCTTCATCAAAAATCACTTCAAGAATCAAGCTATAATCATCATAGGAAGAACACTTCAAGAACACTTCAAAAATCCCTTCAAGTTTACTAATTTACTTCCAAGCTTTCTAATCCATTCCAAGTAATCATCTAAGATCAAGAAACCTTTGTTATATACAGTAGGTTATCTTTATTATTCAAGGTAATATTCATATTCAAACTTTGATTCAATTTCTATAACTATAAACTATCTTAATTCGAGTAAAAATCTTACTTGAACTTGTTTTTGTGTCATGATCCTACTTCAAGAACTTTCAAGCCATCCAAGATCCTTTGAAGCTAGATCATTTCTTGTCAATTCCAGTAGGTTTACCTACTAAACTTGAGGTAGTAATGATGTTCATAACATCATTCAATTCATATATATAAAACTATCTTATTCGAAGGTTTAAACTCGTAATCACTAGAACACAGTTTAGTTAATTCTAAACTTGTTCGCAAACAAAAGTTAATCCTTCTAACTTGACTTTTAAAATCAACTAAACACATGTTCTATATCTATATGATATTCTAACTTAATGATTTAAAACCTGGAAACACGAAAAACACCGTAAAACCGGATTTACGCCGTTGTAGTAACACCGCGGGTTGTTTTGGGTTAGTTAATTAAAAACTATGATAAACTTTGATTTAAAAGTTGTTATTCTGAGAAAATGATTTTTATTATGAACATAAAACTATATCCAAAAATTATGGTTAAACTCAAAGTGGAAGTATGTTTTCTAAAATGGTCATCTAGACGTCGTTCTTTCGACTGAAATGACTACCTTTACAAAAACGACTTGTAACTTATTTTTCCGACTATAAACCTATACTTTTTCTGTTTAGATTCATAAAATAGAGTTCAATATGAAACCATAGCAATTTGATTCACTCAAAACGGATTTAAAATGAAGAAGTTATGGGTAAAACAAGATTGGATAATTTTTCTCATTTTAGCTACGTAAAAATTGGTAACAAATCTATTCCAACCATAACTTAATCAACTTGTATTGTATATTATGTAATCTTGAGATACCATAGACACGTATACAATGTTTCGACCTATCATGTCGACACATCTATATATATTTCGGAACAACCATAGACACTCTATATGTGAATGATGGAGTTAGCTATACAGGGTTGAGGTTGATTCCAAAATATATATAGTTTGAGTTGTGATCAATACTGAGATACGTATACACTGGGTCGTGGATTGATTCAAGATAATATTTATCGATTTATTTCTGTACATCTAACTGTGGACAACTAGTTGTAGGTTACTAACGAGGACAGCTGACTTAATAAATTTAAAACATCAAAATATATTAAAAGTGTTGTAAATATATTTTGAACATACTTTAATATATATGTATATATTGTTATAGGTTCGTGAATCAACAGTGGCCAAGTCTTACTTCTCGACGAAGTAAAAATCTGTGAAAGTGAGTTATAGTCCCACTTTTAAAATCTAATATTTTTGGGATGAGAATACATGCAGGTTTTATAAATGATTTACAAAATAGACACAAGTACGTGAAACTACATTCTATAGTTGAATTATCGAAATCGAATATGCCCCTTTTTATTAAGTCTGGTAATCTAAGAATTAGGGAACAGACACCCTAATTGACGCGAATCCTAAAGATAGATCTATTGGGCCTAACAAACCCCATCCAAAGTACCGGATGCTTTAGTACTTCGAAATTTATATCATATCCGAATGGTGTCCCGAAATGATGGGGATATTCTTATATATGCATCTTGTTAATGTCGGTTACCAGGTGTTCACCATATGAATGATTTTTATCTCTATGTATGGGATGTGTATTGAAATATGAAATCTTGTGGTCTTTTTTTATGATTTGATATATATAGGTTAAACCTATAACTCACCAACATTTTTGTTGACGTTTTAAGCATGTTTATTCTCAGGGGATTATTAAGAGCTTCCGCTGTCGCATACTTAAATAAGGACGAGATTTGGAGTCCATGCTTGTATGATATTGTGTAAAAACTGCATTCAAGAAACTTATTTTGTTTTAACATATTTGTATTGTAAACCATTATGTAATGGTCGTGTTTAAACAGGATATCTTAGATTATCATTATTTGATAATCTACGTAAAGCTTTTTAAACCTTTATTGATGAAATAAAGGTTATGGTTTGTTTTAAAATGAATGCAGTCTTTGAAAAACGTCTCATATAGAGGTCAAAACCTCGCAACGAAATCAATTAATATGGAACGTTTTTAATCAATAAGAACGGGACATTTCACCGCCTACCAAGGCAAGGGTAAGGGAAAGGGGAAGATGGTTACCCCAACCAATAACAACAAGAAGCAAAACGTTGCCGGTAAAGTTAACCCCAATGAAGATCCGTGCTTCGGTTGCGGTGAAATGGGTCACTGGAAACGCAACTGCCCGGTCTACCTGAAGGAGTTGAAAGAAAAGAGGGATGCAGGGCAAACCTCAGGTAATGTATATATGGTATACATTGAGCTTAGTATTACTTCTTCTAATATATGGGTATTAGACACAGGTTGTGGAACTCATATTTGCAATTCTTTGCAGGGGTTCAAAAGAAGTGATCAAGATGCGAGAACAACAAGTCTCTTCATGGGAAATGGAGCAAGGTGCAAGTGAAAGCTCAGGAGACTTTGTTTTGAAGCTACCAAGTGGTTTAGAGCTTGTTTTGAAAAATGTTTTGTATGCTCCCGATTTATCTCGAAACATTATTTCTGTGTCCCGTTTGAAACAATGTGGTTTTAATCTTAATTTCATTAATGATGATATCCATGTTTCTTTAGATAATGTATTCTACTTCAAGGCTTCGCCTGTGAATGGTATTTATGAATTGGTTCATGATGACACATCATACAATAGTTCAATATACCATGCAAACACCAAAAAACTCAAAAGGGATTTGAGTGATTCCTACTTATGGCATTGTCGCCTTGGTCACATAAACAAGAATCGAATGCATACACTTCAAAAGAATGGACTTTTGAAATCAAATGAACTAGACTCGTTTAATGTATGTGAATCTTGTTTACAAGGCAAAATGACTAAAGCACCTTTCAAAGGGACCTATGAAAGGGCTAAAGACTTATTGGGATTAATACATTCGGATGTATGTGAACCCTTTAAGCTCATGACTAGGAAAGGTGAAAGATACTTCATCACTTTCATTGATGACTTTAGTCGTTTCGGATATGTCTACTTGTTAAGACATAAGGACAAAACTTTTGAAGCATTCAAGGAATATCAAAATGAAGTACAAAATCAACTCAATAAGACAATCAAGGTACTTCGTACCGATAGAGGAGGTGAATACCTTAGCGATGCTTTCCAAGATCATCTTAAAAGTTGTGGGATTATCTCGCAACTCACTCCTCTTGGAACACCCCAACTTAATGGAGTTTCCGAAAGGAGGAACCGAACCCTAATGGATATGGTTCGATCTATGATGGCTAGAAGCTCGTTGCCTCAATCATTTTGGGGTTATTGTCTATGCTCCGTGGCTCGTATTCTAAATATGGCCCCAACCAAGAAAGTGGAACGAACACCTCATGAGATGTGGTTTGGAAAACCTCCATCTCTTTCATACTTAAAGGTATGGGGATGTGAAGCTTACCCTAAGCGTTACGTCCGTAATAAGTTGAATGCTTGATCCACGAAGTGTATCTTCATAGGATATCCCAAGGATGATATGGGATACTATTTCTATGATCCTTCCGAGCAGAATGTATTTGTTGCTCGGGAGGCTGAATTCCTTGAAACTAAGTTCCTAATAGAAGGAAATAGTGAAAGGAAGATAAAGCTTGAAGAGGTTCAAGATCAAGCAGATGATACACAATTGGTTGACACTATCACTCAGCATGAAAATGTTGAGAATGATCAAATGGATGATCAAAGTATACAAGATGTTCGCAGGTCTGGTAGGATTAGTAATCCTCCTGAGAGATATGGGTTTCTCATGGATGGTTGCTATGTGGTTGATTTGGATGAACCAACAAACTACCAAGATGCCTTATCAAGGATTGATAAGGATAAATGGCAGGAAGCCATGAACGCTGAGACGCAATCCATGTATGACAATCAAGTTTGGGAACTTGTTGAACAACCTACTGGCTCAAGGCTAGTTGATTGTAAATGGCTTTTCAAAATGAAAACCGACATACATGGAAACTTGGATACATATAAAGCTTGACTTGTAGCAAAAGGTTTCACTCAAACTCAAGGGGTAGACTATGATGAAACTTTTTCTCCTGTGGCAATGCTAAAGTCTATTAGGATATTACTTGCTATTGCTGCTCATTATGATTATGAAATATGGCAAATGGATGTCAAGACCGCTTTCCTAAACGGACATCTTGAGGAAGATGTCTATATGGTTCAACCTGAAGGTTTTGTTGATCCGAAATATCCTAAAAAGGTATGCAAGTTAAAGAAGTCAATCTACGGATTGAAACAAGCATCTAGAATGTGGAATCATCGTTTTAATGAGGAGGCCAAGAAATTTGGCTTCATTAAAAATGGTGATGAAGCTTGTGTATACAAGAAAGCTAGTGGGAGCACTATCATGTTCCTTGTATTATATGTGGATGATATATTATTATTTGGGAATGATATTCCGGCAATGCAAGGAGTTAAGACTTGGTTAAGTAAATGCTTCTCCATTAAGGATCTTGGAGAAGCACAATACGTTTTGGGGATTGGGATCTATAGGGATAGATCCAAGAAACTGATAGGTTTGAATCAAAGTGCATACATTGAAAAGATCTTGAAAAGGTTCAAGATGGAGAACTCTAAGAAAGGTTTGGTACCCATTCAAAGAGGAACGCTCCTTAGTTTATCTCAGTGCCCCACCACGAAAGATGAACAAGAGAGAACGAAGAAAGTCCCGTACGCATCTACTATAGGGTCAATCATGTATGCAATGATATGTACTAGACCGGATGTGTCATGAACTCTCAGCCTGACAAGTAGATACCAGAATAACCCAGGAAACAGTCATTGGATTGTTGTCAAAAGTATATTGAAATACCTTAGGAGGAATAAGGATATGTTTCTAATATATGGGTCTGGTGAAGAGGAACTCGCTGTAAAAGGTTACGTGGACGCGAGTTTCCAAACTGATCGAGATGATTCTCGATCACAATCTGGTTATGTCTTTACGTTAAATGGAGGTGCAGTCTCTTGGAAGAGTTCAAAATAAGATGTTGTTGCATTATCCACTACAGAGTCGGAGTACATTGCCACCTCATTGGCAGCTCAGGAAGCTGCATGGATGAAGAAATTCATAGACAACTTAGGAGTGGTCCCTTCCATTCAGGACCCTCTTGAGATCTTTTGTGGCAACGAGGGTGCGATGTCTCAAATCAAGGAACCTCGTGCTCACCAAAAGACCCATCACATTGAGCGGAGATTCAACTACATAAGGGATGAAGTTGAAAAGGGAAAGATATATATTCACAAAATTCACACAGATCTTAATATAGTGGATCCTCTCACGAAGCTCTTACATGGACCAAAACATGCAGGACATGTTTGTGCATTAGGGCTTCGATATTCTAGTGATTGGTCATGATCTGTTTTAAGTATTGTAACGGAACGAAATTGTTCAAACTCATAAATATAATTATGGTATTAATTTATTTTGAGTCAAGTTCCTATTTTGCATATTTTATCCATGAATAAGTAATTATTCTAAATTCCGTAGTCGATTACATTTGTGGGAACAAGTGTGAGGTTTAGACTATTATGAACTTGGATTGGTATACATTCACGGGATGAATGTGGGGCAAGGTTGCAACCAAGGTTCATAGATATTTGTGGGATACAAATATTGGAAGACCCGCCCTCAAGATTTACTAAATGGAGCCTTTGTGGTTGATCACATGTAATCTTAAGTAAAGGCGAATATCATTGTATCCTCTGACCTGAGATACATATTGGGTTCGGATATTTACCAAGTATCGTGCCTTGATTCTTTCCTTCGCTATTCTGAAATATGGTAGTTCATAAGGAAGAGCTCAGGTATAATGCAAGGTATATATTTAGGACGTATGTAGTCAATATGGAATTTGTCCCTCTTATTCGTTGAGAGTCAGATGTCTAAGGCCTGATTAAGTTAAATCTAGAAGAGAGTGATCACTCTGTGTCTCTTGGATTTAACATGACATCTAGGACAAAAGGAAATAATGTAAGATTCACCTATTCACATTCGAGAGGGGAACTCGAAAGGGATGATGTTATTGAATGGCACTAAGTCATAACATATTGGGGGTGATGGACGATCGTTAGGTGGTATCCATCACTTGCATTAATTTCTTATGTTTCTCGTGCAAGTGGGAGATTGAAGGTATTTCGTATGCCCGAGAGACATATTAATTAATGTGGCTAATGTGTTATGATCCAAGTCGGGTCATACCTAATAACAAACTTACCGACACCTTATACGTATTTAATCTTCACGATTGGATCATTGATTAAATACGCGTCACTTGAACTTTGAGAAAATGGTTTTCTGAAATACTACTTGATGTGTACATATATATATAAATTATGGAATAATTTATATAATATGGATTTAATTATTTATAGGTTAAATAATTAATTAGTTTATGTTACATTTTATATAAATTCGTTTTATATAATGAAATGTACATAAATATTAATATGGAAGTTTTATAAAATAAATATTATAAAATCTAACTTTTATAAAATTAATTATAAAACTAATGGGTGGCATGGGGAGTGTAATCTCACATGCTAGAGATTCCTTCCTTAGTAAATTAAATCCCATTTCCATATACATGCAAACATCTTGACTCCTAGAAACACACACTTGCAATTACACATCAAACTAGCAAAAAAATTCTGCTCTCCCTTTGCTGTTTTGGCCGTGAGTTTTGAAGCTCCAAAAGGGTTATTGAATTGATTTTCCAAGCTAATATTCAAGTGCAATTAAATCCTAACCAAAACTAGGGTGTTGGTATACAAGTTTGGGGTATAACTACTTGAGGTTTCACACTTTTGGAGCTCCATTCATCATCATCATCTTCATCACTTATCAACAAGCTTGGAGTAGGTATAAACTCTTTTCTTGCTTGTAGTTTGTAAGTTTGTTTCACAACTTGATCCTAATTGGGATTTAACTTTAATTAGTTAAAGATATACAAGTTTTAAATGGTAACATTTTATGTACATGCTTCCGCTTTAATTTTGATTCTTAAAAGGTTTTAAGTATTATGAAACTTGTTAAATCCCAACAGTTATCTTGATGGTCGTGTGGGTAACATTCATCTAACAACTGAAGATTATCATCAACTTGATAAGAACGAAGCCGAGAAGATGGATATTATGTGGGGTATGGCAAATCTTGTGAGAAGAGCTATAGATTACGAAGAGCGAAATGGAAATCCGATCAGTCTGACCAAAGATACAAAACTGGGATTTGATATGAATACTGTTACTTGTTACAACTGTGGAGAATTAGGTCATTTTTCAAGACAGTGTACAAAACAAAAGAAGAAGTGTAATCGTAATCCTTTCAAGAATCAGAACTACATTTCTCAGAGTCATACAACAAACCGTGAGATTTATATTACTGATAAAGTAAATGAAGCAGAAATAGCTGAGAGTCCTAACAAAGCTTTAGTTGTCATTCATGGAGACGATGATGACTGGTCTATCAAATTGAATGTAGATGATCAACAACCTAAAGCTAACATGGCTAAGATTACTGAAATAGAAGAAGACTGTTTCACTGATCAAAGCATTATGTAGAAGCTGACTACTGGTGCTAAAAGAGCTGAAGAATTGTCACGAACTGTTCGAAAAGAGAAAGTTCAGAAAAAGGTTAAAGATAAGTTCAAGAAAGCACGTGATTCAGTTCATCGTACACCTGAATCTGGAAGTGTTTCACCAACATCGTCAGAGGACTACTACTTCAACAGTTGGAAGAATAGATATGGTGATACCTCAGTGTTTGAAGACAGTCTAGAAGCTGATCAAAGTAAAGAAACATTGGTTGATGCTGATAAGGAACTAGACGAATGGGGCAGAATGTTTACCGTAGAGTTGGAGACATTAGTTCTTATGGGTGAAGGTTCAGATCTGAGAGTGTAAGTTCAGAAGTTAATGATTCAGACAAGAAGTTAGACTCAGAGGTTGAAGATAAAGTTGATCATACTGGAGTAGATCAAACTGATTTTGAAGCATTGAACAAGCAAGCAGTAGACTTACTAAAGATGTGCTTAACCAGAAGTGATCTTGAAAAGGTTTTTGGTTTGATAAGAGCTAAGGATATATGGGATAGACTTGAGCAGTTTCATTTGGGTAAAGATGCTGATACATCAGAGTTTCTTAAAGACTCGTCAGAATCAGAAGATGAGTACGATGATGGAAAGAAGACAAACTACTTTGCATTTATGGCAGAGACTTCTTCATCAAACAGTGCTCAATAGGTATCTTCTGATCCATCTTTTAATACACCCATTGAATGTGTTAAATGTGCTGAATTTAAAACAACAATAGATAATTTAACCAAGTCCTATGAGGAGATGCGGGATAAATATCAAGCAAACCTTGTCACCACTAAAGTTGAAAACGAGTTGAGAGAACAGATCAAAGTTTATAAAAAACAAATTCATGATTTGAAATGTTATAACTTTGACATAAATCAAGCTTTAATTAAACGTGTTGACACAATAAATGAATTGAAGAAAGAAAATGAATGTGTTAAAGCTGATTTAGAAGCGATCTCAATTAAAATGAAATGTTGGGCAAGTGCGTCACAATGGAATGCCTTAATGGTGGAATTAAATGACATCAAGGGAAATGGTATTGGATATAAGACCGTAGCTCCACCGTTTCAGAACAAATTTGTTAACGCAAATGTAGTTGATGGATGACCAGAAGATTGTATTCCACCTAGTTATGAGGACTACTTTGAAAAGAACAAGAAGTGTAGCTCAACTTAGAGATTCAACTTCTGATAATTCCACTGAAGGTTCTTTAGATCATGAAGAAGATAAGAAAACTGGTCTACGAGATAATTCTGAGAAAAGAAGGGTGATAACACCTGATGAACCAATTCGAATTCTGAGAAATCTAAAGTTCATTAATAGAGTGGTTCCACCTATTACACCTAAGCCTGTTCCTAGGGAGAGAACAAATGATTCTCCTATGTTTGTAAGAGCACAAGAACCCTCTTCTTCTAACTCTAATAATCAATTTCAATTTAGAGGACATAGAGAATTTCGTCAATGTTTTAGTTGTGGCGTGTTTGGACACATTGCTGCAAACTATCCTAGAAGGTATAGATCACCAAGACAGAAGATTGACCTCACATATGATGATCACAGATCATCTTATGCTCATAGAACAGGTTCACCTGTTCATGATGAAGTTCGTGCTAGAAGACATACGACAAAGGTTGTCTATGCAGATTATAAGAGGAAGAACTTCAATAGGTCAATTTCTCCTGTGAATATTAAGGTTCCTAAAAAGGATACTGAGGTAAGAGTTGCCGAATCAAGTGATCAGGGTAGAGCCTTTGAATCTAAGGCACGATCACCTTCGTAAAAAGCTAGTCGTCGGAAATAATTTTCTCGTACCAGACCACGGGTGAATTGCTCTGAAAATGAGCAAAATGTGAAAAATCAGAAGAGCAATATTGCTACTTCTAAACTGTCTAAGTTTATGGTTTTCAACAACGAGATTCCACCTAACTCAAACGGGAAATGGATGGAATTTTAAGCTATGGGTGTTAATGGACAAGCTACTGCCGTCCGGGCGTGGGTTCCCATTATCAATTAATTTTCTTAATATTATATGCAGGGAACCAGGGTACCTGCAAATAACACCTGGATAGTGGATAGCGGCGCTTCGAGACATATGACTGGACAGCTATCTCTTCTTTCGGATGTACACCCAATTAAGGGAGGTTATGTCGCATTTGCTGGAGATAAAGGAGGTCACATTTCAGCTCAAGGTCTATTGAAGAATGAGAAAGTTAGTTTTGACAAAGTGAACTATTGTCAAGAACTTGCAAACAATTTGTTGTCGGTTTCACAAATCTGTAAAAAATCTTTCAAAGTAGCATTTGATGACGAATTCAGCTACATTTTGAAACCAGAGTTTGTGATTCCTCCAGAAATGATTTTGATGAAGGCTCCTAGAGAAGCTAATTTATACATGCTAGATATGAATATTGCTACTTCAACTGCTGAACATCATCAAGATTTTGTTTCTAAAGCGACTGAACAAGATTCTATTACATGGCACAAACGCATGGGTCATTTAAGTTTTCAGAAAATGAATCACCTTGTCCACAACAATCTTGTAGAAGGTGTTGATCTTCGATCTTTTCAGATTCCAGGAATATGTGTTCCGTGTAAGAAGGGTAAGCAGAGCAAGAAAGCTCATAAGCTGGTGAAGTATAATCCAATCTCTGCTCCACTTGAATTGTTACATATGGATCTTTTTCGGTCCAATTCGTTTTGAAACCATTGATGGAAGTAAATATTGTCTGGTTGTAACTGATGATTATTCAAGATTCTCTTAGATAATGTTTTTGAAAGAGAAGTACAATACTTTTGAAAACTTGAAAGTGCTAATCAATCGATTAGAGACAGGTTTTAATCTAAAGGTAAGAAAGATTTGTTGCGACAACGGTACAGAATTCAAGAATAGTATGTTGCAGGTTTTTGTATACAAAAAGGTATTAATATGCAGTTTAGTTCTGCATACGCTCCTCAGATGAATGGCGTTGCTGAAAGAAGTATTGATCAAGACAGCTAGAACAATGCTGGCAGATTCATCGTTACCTGTTTATTTTTGGAGTGAAGCTGTTGCAAATGCGTGTTACACTATGAATCGAGTTTTGACTGCTAAACGACTGGGTAAAACTTGCTATGAACTATTGTATGGGAGAAAACCATCTTTGAAACATCTAGAACCATTTGGTGCACCGTGTACCATTTTGAAAAGAAAACCAGGAAGTAAGTTTGATTCTAAAGTGGTTACTGGAGTATTTCTCGGGTATAGTTCTCCTAACAAGCGAGTTTTCAACAATGAAACAAGATGTGTTGAAGAATGGTCTGAAGTTGACGTCCAAAGGAATCAAACGAAGAGTGCTCCAAAGAGTCATCCTTGGATTTATAACTATGATGAGCTGATTGACTCATTCAATCTTGCTCCAGATCAGACGGAGAATGAAGTTGAATTATAGATGCTGTTTGATTTACAGAATGAACCAGAAGTGTCTGCACCTACTCCAACTCCAACACCATTACCAACAGTCAATGAGACAGTTCAAGATTCAGATCAAGACATTGATCCAGTGTACGATACCTGTGAATCTGATATTTCAAGTGAAAGTTCTGACAATTATGAAGATATTGGTGATACTACGAATCTACACAATGAGATACCTATTCCCGCACAACCAGTTCCCAGAACTACAGCTGCTCAGCCTAGAGAGAATATTATTGGAGATCCAAATACATGTTTTAGAACAAGAAGGAAAGTTCAATTTGATGTTCAAGTTGATACTCATATGACAGTTGATGCTGCATACTACGATTACTCATGTCATATTTCTAGAATAGAGCCAAAGACAACAAAGGAAGCCTTGAAGCATGTTGATTGGGTCATGGCAATACAAGAAGAGATTCAGCAATTCAATCGTTTAGATATTAAAAGCTAGTTACTAAGCTGCATGGAGCTACAGTAATTGATCTGAAATGGGTTTGGAAGTGCAAGTTTGACGAAGATGGCAATGTTATCCGTAACAAAGCAAGATTAGTTGCTAAAGGTTATCAGCAAGATTCTGAATTCGATTATGATGAAGTTTTTGCTCATGTTTCCAGATTGGAAGCTATTAGTATTTTCTTGACTTTTACTTCATTTATGAAGTTTAAAGTGTTTCAAATGGATGTCAAAAGTGCATTTCTTTATGGCAAGCTTAATGAAAGAGTATATGTCAGTCAACCACCGGGTTTTGAAGATTATCTTCATCCTGACAAAGTTTACCGTTTACGAAGAGCCCTATATGGTTTACATCAAGCACCACGTGCTTGGTATGGACATTTGTCGAGTTATCTGATCGAAAAAGGTTATCAAATGGGAACGGTAGATTGTACTCTGTTCACGAAAGATAAAGATGATGATATTATTCTAGTCCAGATTTATGTAGACGACATTATTTTCGGTTCTACTAAGCAGGAACTCGTCGATGAGTTTGAGTAGGTTATGAAGGACGAATTCAAAATGAGCAAATTGGGTCTCTTACACTACTTTCTTGGTATGCAAGTCGAACAGACTGATAATGGAATTTTTCTTCATCAAGCAAAGTATGTAAATGATATACTCGAATGTTTCTGTATGACTCAAGAATGTCCTGTGTCTACCCCGCTAGTCGTGAATCACGGTATTTCGCTAGAGTGTGAAGGGGAGCCTGTTGATCCTACATACTATCGAGTAATTATCGGATCGCTCATGTATCTCACTGCATCTAGGCCGGATATTATGTTCGCAACATGTCTATATGCTCGTTATTAAGTTAATTCGAATACCGTTCATCTTACTGCTGCTAAAAGAATTCTTCGTTATCTGTTACATTCTATAAATATCGGTATCTGGTATTCGAACGAAGACAAGTTTGATCTTGTAGCATACAGTGATTCAGACTATGCAGGGTGCAAAATCAATAACAAATCTACATCAGGAGGATGTCAATTTCTAGGTGAAAGACTGGTGACCTGGCAATGCAAGAAACAAACTGCAGTTACGCTTTCCACGTGTGAAGCTGAATATATTGCTGCTACTAGTTGCTGTTTGAAAGTTGTTTGGATACAACAACAACTTCGCAATTATGAACTAAGAATCTCTTTCTCTCCTCTTTATATTGATAATACTGTCGCTATAGCAATTACTAAGAATCCTGTGCAACACTCTAAGACTAAACACATATGTGTTAAGTATCATTTTCTTAGGGATTGCTATGAGAAAAAGATAATTGAGGTTAAGAAAATAGGTACTAAGGACCAGAGGGCTGACCTTTTCACTAAGGCTTTTGATATACCTAGGTTCTTACTACTTTTAGAGATGAATGGCATTGTTGATCGAGATAAAGTAATTTCAGATGTTGATTGTGAGGGTTAATCAAACTTTTAGACTTTGCATGTAGGATGCATGACATATAGATGTAAGTTTCTAATCTGTACTGCATATTTTTGCTTCCTGTCTGCATTTCTTTGCATGATTTCTTTCATGTTTGCATGCTAGTCTGTAGCTATTTTCTGTTTCTTTTGATAAAATGCTAAAAGACAAAAAGATTTTATGTTTTAGTATTTTAGGGGGAGTATATGTTTCAACATAAAATACCTAAAAAGTGTAAAATGCCTCATCAGAAAACCCTAAAAAGTTGAAAAATCCGAAAATGAGCATGTTTTGATTAATATGCTGGAGATGAAGAAATTACTGTACTGAGAATTGATATAATTGATTAGTTAGGACTGATTTGAAAATTTATGTCTATCTGTTGTGTGATGTACTGATAGATGTGACTTACGAATTCTTGGCATTAAACAATCATAATAAGAATAATGATCATCTAAGATTCAGAAGTCATGGACGATCTGTAGCGTTTGAAGGTAATCACCTAATTATCTCCGAAACTGTATGAAATGATAGTTGTTGAGGAACTCAACAGTCGATTGAGGGTATCCCCTATCATAATTGATAGTCGTTAGAGAAAGTTGGTGTTGGATGTCCCCAAGCAATATTCAACGTTGCTCTACCAATTCAGCTTCATAGCTATGATTGGGATATTTAATAGATCATTTAAGGGATTGAGGAGTATCTGTTTGGCTGGTGCATACCACGTTGTCCCGGGCCTAAGACTTAAAAATCGAAACTAAACCCTGAAAATACAGAGAAAATTAGTGTATGTTGAAGTAGGTATTCCTTCTCGCTTAAAGTTGAAAAGTATGATTCTTTATTGTGGACCGTTCAAGCATTTAAGGGAGAACACCTTCGAGTGATCTGAGCACACAACAAAGAAACATAAGTTCATGCATAAAAATGGAAAATCCATTCATGATGGCGTTCAAAATCAATATATTAAAAGACATTGATATGCTGAAAAAGTTAAAAATCTAAAGAAAATCAATGTCAATAATAATTGGCGTATCAAGATGGCAAACTCCTGAAAGTATGAAGAATGCTAATTCATGATGTGCTCATAAAGAACTCAGATCATTCTTAGTGTGACGCCCCCGTGCAGCTTGAATTGTTTAATCACGACGTTCACAATCAACTATCAAGATTCTTGTCGTCTGCGATTTAGAGTTATACCCATTAAGATTGTAAGTTGGAAAGATACTTACCTAGATATACTCTAAATAACATATAAGTGAAAGTTTATCTTTCGATATCGTTATCCATGACAACTTGAACATAAAGAAGTTAAGGGCCTTGAGATTTATTTCGTGTGACGACTGGTCATCAGGCAAGTCTGCTTTAACTGTAGACTAATCCCCACGGTAAATAAGGCGCCTATTCGGATAATCCAATATATTCTGAGATCAGCCGAGCCAACTAGATTTAAGATTGTCAAAACATTGGTAGAAGCTAAAGGCTGACACGTGTAGTGACCCGAACTTTTCCATGATTATATATTAATTGAAAACTATATTTTCATGATTAAATGTTTCCAACATTTTAAGCAATCAAACTTGTTAAGACTTGATTATTTTAAATGAGTTTCATGTAGACAATTGACCACCCAAGTTGACCGGCGATTCACGAACGTTAAAACTTGTAAAAACTATTTGATGTATATGACATATGTAAAAACTATTTGATGTATATGACATATGTAAAAACTATTTGATGTCATACATATGGATATATATATATATATAGTTATCATGATATTATGATAAGTATGTACCTCATTAAGTATTTTAACAATGAGTTATATACATAAAAATGAGACTATTGAATTAAGAAACTTGAAAACGGTATATATAATGATTATCGTTATAACAACGTCTTACTAATTACATATGAATCATTTTAAGATATTGTTACACTATATATAAACATGTTAAATTATAAGTAAACATATCATTAAGTATAATAACAATGAACTACATATGTAAAAACATGACTACTAACTTAAGGATTTCGAAACGAGACATATATGTAACGATTATCGTTGTAACGACATTTAACTGTATATATATCATATTAAGATATATTAATACATCATTATATCATGATAATGTAATAATTTAACATCTCATTAGATATAATAAACAATGTGTTTACAACATTTAACAAGATCGTTAACTTAAAGGTTTCAAAACAACATTTACATGTAATGACTAACGATGACTTAACGACTCAGTTAAAATGTATATACATGTAGTGTATTTAGATGTATTAGTACACTTTTGAAAGACTTCAAGACACATATCAGAGTACTTCTACTTAACAAAAATGCTTACGATTACATCCTCATTCATTTTCATCAACAATTCTACTCGTATGCACTCGTATTTGTACTTGTACAATATACAGCTTCTAAATGTATTTACTATTGGTATATACACTCCAATGATCAGCTCTTAGCAGCCCATGTAAGTCACCTAACCATGTGGGAACCATCATTTAACATCTAGCATGACTTATGAGCAAGGAAACAAAAACAAGAACTCCTTTTAACCCCACTCACCTTCACCACTCACCATCTACTCCAATTTTCTTTCCAATTCTCTCTCAAAACACACACACTCTTCCATGAACGTCTAAGTTACTATTTTTCCAGAAAAAAATATCAAATACAAGCTTTGGTTATTACCTATAATCATCATAAAAACAATTACTCAAAAACACATCAAGAGCACTTCCAAGTTTACAAGTTTACTTCCAAGTTTCCTAATCCATTCCAAGCAATCATCTAAGATCAATAAACCTTTGTTATTTACAGTAGGTTATCTTTCTAAATCAAGGTAACATTCATATTCAAGCTTTGATTTAATTTCTATAACTATAACTATCTTAATTCGAGTAATAATCTTACTTGAACTTGTTTTTGTGTCATGATTCTATTTCAAGAACTTCCAAGCTATCAAAGATCCTTTGAAGCTCAAGTTATTTTTTCATAATTTCCAGTAGGTTTAACTACTAAACTTGAGGTAGTAATGATGTTCATAACATCATTCGATTCATATATATAAAACTACCTTATTCGAAGGTTTAAACTTGTAATCACTAGAACATAGTTTAGTTAATTCTAAACTTGCTCGCAAACAAAAGTTAATCCTTCTAACTACGTGAAAATTGGTAACAAATCTATATTAATCATATCCTAGCTAACTCATATTGTATTATACATGTATTCTAATATATTATGTAATCTTGGGATACCATAGACACGCATGCAAATGTTTTAACATATCATATCGACCCATGTATATATATTATTTGGAACAACCATAGACACTCTATATGCAGTAATGTTGGAGTTAGCTATACAGGGTTGAGGTTGATTCCAAAAATATATATACTTTAAGTTGTGATCTAGCCTGAGACTTGTATACACTGGGTCGTCGATTGATTCAAGATAATATATATCGATTTATTTCTGTACATCTAACTGTGGACAACTAGTGGTAGGTTACTAACGAGGACAACTGACTTAATAAACTTAAAATAGTAAAATGTATTAAAAATGTTGTAAATATATTTTGAACATACTTTGATATATATGTACATATTTGTTATAGGTTCGTGAATCGACTAGTGGCCAAGTCTTACTTCCCGACGAAGTAAAAATCTGTGAAAGTGAGTTATAGTCCCACTTTTAAAATCTATTATTTTTGGGATGAGAATACATGCAGTTTTATAAATATTTTACAAAATAGACACAAGTGATCAAAATTACATTCTATGTTGAATTATCGAATCGAATATGCCCCTTTTTAGCTTGGTAGCCTAAGAATTGGTGTTTATTATAATTCCCACCAATTGACGTGAATCCTAAAGATAGATCTATTTGGCCCAACAAGCCTCATCTGAGTTACAGATGCTTTAGTACTTCGATTTATCATGTCGGATGAGAGTCCCGGAATGATGGGGATATTTTATATGCATTCTGTTAAGGTCGGTTACCAGGTGTTCATCATATGAATGATTTTTATGCAGATTGCATGTTGTTTATGAGAAATGGAAATATGAAATCTTGTGGTCTATTATTATGATTTGATAAATATGTAGGTTAAACCTATAACTCACCAACATTTTTGTTGACGTTTAAAGCATGTTTATTCTCATGTGATTATTAAGAGCTTGTATAATATTGCTTAAAAACTGCATTCGAAGACTTAAATTGATGTGTAATATTATTGTAAACCATTATGTAATAATCGTGTGAAAACACTATATTTTAGAATATCATTATTTGATAATCGTCGTAATATTTTTAAACCTTTATCGATAAAATAAAGGTTATGGTTTGTTTTAAAATCAAATGCAGTCTTTGAAAAACGTCTCATATAGAGGTCAAAACCTCGCAACGAAATCAATTAATATGGAACGTTTATAAATCGATATGAACGGGACATTTCAACACGGTTATTCAAAATGCCGTGAGAACTATCCTGTTCAATTTGAATGAAGTACATGGAAAGAGATAACGGAAAGTTACGCGTAATGAATTGACAACCTAATAAAAATGCACAATCATAAGAGATGAAAGAATCAAAGATTAATGAACTCAGTATGATCTCAAAAATCACTGCTTTATAGTGTTCAAGTAATTAATGCCAACATGATTGTCGAAGTGTCCGGAATGAATATGTTCGTGTTTAATGAGGATTAATATCATTAATTGCATGATAATAGACATAGACTGAATAATTAGGAATGAACAACAGAAGTTGATTAAATATGTCAGTTCTGATCCATTTTTAAATTATTAATCATCTTGCTCACAAAAAGAATGTGGATTTGTATGTCTTGCTTATCTGTTTGTTAAATAGTTTGCATTGAAAACTATAAAACAACAAAAAGATTTTGGTTTTGCATGTTATTACATTTCATGATAGAATGTCTTTCTCTTGCATATTTTAGTTGCATGACATTATATTTCAAAAAATTTATAAAGATTTTATCTTTTCTTTATTTTCTAATTATCCTCTGAATGCACAATGACATCTGAAAGAAACTTGTCAAGATCAAGATATTTTTTGCCACCAAATCTATAAGATAGAAGCTTGTAAAGCTTGTGATTGTTTGAAGGACTTTAATGATTTAAGGTGTTAGTGAACTTAAGATGACATTACACTGTAGGACTTACTCATGTAAAACAGAATATTTAGAGTAATAACCTCATTTTGGTTAGGATTTTTCATCTGCGTAAGTGTTAATGATCATTTCTTGATGGACTAGTGATTTATGACTCAAATTGAAAGTGCTAGTTAGCTCTAAGATTGCCAAATGAGTCGAAATCCTAAGTTATGAAAATTTGAAATTGCCTAAGTAGCTCACTCGCATGTTTGAAGTGTGAACCGTACGAGTAACCACACGATTAAGGTTAACCGTACGGATGACCCTGTTCTAAAATTTTCCTAAGACATCTGGGTCAAACGCACGAGTGACTCTGTGAGGCGCGCGGTTTATGGTGAATCGTGTGCTCAATCGTACGGTTGAGCACGAGTCTATAAATAGAGGGTGCTGAGCACAGTCGCTCACTCTTGCACACCCTACCCACTTTTTCTCTCAAAAATCGTTCATCACCAATCACGTTTTCCACCGTAGGTTTTATTAAGCATTGAAAGCCGACCTTAGCACCACAAAATAGGTACAATTTAATTAATGTTTAGTAGGTTAATTTGTTGTTTGAATGTGTCGAAACCCTAAGGGTTTGTAAGTCGAATTTCATGAAATTGAAGTGTGTTTAGGCTGCTATCTGTTATTGTTTCATGTTAAACGGTACTTAAATAGAGGGTGCTGAGTATGTTTGTTGCACTCGTTTTAAGGGCTCCTTATGATTTCTCAGGATTGTCTTCTATTACTTCAAAGCAAATCTTTTCAGTTATACTCAGAGATATCTCATCTACACCCGTTTTCTTCAATTGATTATCAATAACGCTGCACCAAATCTACCAAAGATTGAACATGATATAATTCACCTAAAACCAATGAATCCGATAAATTTTCGGAGAATGGAGGAAACAAGAAACGAGGATTTGAAACCTGATTTTAACAGAAAGCTTGTTTGCCATCTTATTAAGGAGAATTATAGATGTCCAGCGGGTAATGCTTGGAGAAACAATGATTTCGACTCTAACTACAAAGTTACTGATGAGGAAGAAGGTGAAGGTGATAATCAAAGAGCAACTGGTGAAGCTCAAGGAGGAAATAATGATAATGATGTTGATGATGATGAAACGACAGAGGAGGATGTTAGTTTGGTACAAAGGAAGAGGAAAGGAAAAGAAGCAATGACTTCTGAACAACCTAAGAAGAAAGAGAGGAGAACTAAACATCATTTTGACTCATCTCAGAGATCATCTCAGGGAGGTTCTAGACAAAAAGCTCAGAGACAACCTTCCGGTTTCATGAAGGATGCTAGAGCTGCTGTTACCTCACCGAGACCTGCAGCCACAACACCTCAGGTCACATCATCAGAATTCAAGACACAGTAAAATTTTCTGTTGTCGTTGATCACTAAGATTACTAATCTCAAAAATTAAGCCATTAAGGAGAAGAAGGCTTGTGAAGCAAAGATTTAGTTGTTGGTTGAAGACAACAAAAGGTTGTGGAATCGAGTGAACCGTCATAAGGGAAAGACGGAGAAGTTGAAGAAAAAGATTGTGGCTATTAAGAGTGAAAACAAGTTGAAGTTGAAGGAGATGAACGATATGATCAAATAACTTACATCTGGTAAAGCCAAGTTGATAACGGATGGAGGAGAAGAATATTCCTTTGATTTGGGTGGTGATGACGAAAAAGATGACGAAGAAGATGCTGGCACTGGAGGACCATCTTTTGAATTTCCGTTAGTGATACCTATTCGAAGCTTTAATGAATATGGTGAGGTCTTTACTGCTGAATATTATATGAATTATTCAAATGCTTTTAATGATGCAGAAAGGGGACGTTCCACCAAGTGATTTCCCAATGGAACAGCTTGCTGCTCTTGCATACGACAGTGAAAATGATATAGAGGATGCAAAGACATTTGAAGCTGAAAACAAGGCTCCACAAGAAGAGCCAGCTGATAATGTCCCTCCCGAATCAATCCAAAATATTGACTTAAGTGATTTTGATAATTTGTTTGAAGATGAGAAGAGTGAAGATTCTGTCGGTAGAGATAATGTGAAAGAGGATGTGATTGTTGAATCCGAGGACGAATTGGTGATAGAATCTGAGAGTATGCCTTCGCTTGAGCCATACTCGAATCCGTCAATCAACCCTTTAAGTGACTTTTTCAATTTGAGTATTGATATGAAAAGGAAGAATTTAAATGATTTAGAAAAGGCGAGGAAGGTATACAAGGAGCAAGTGAAAGAATTTGATGTTTTGATAGAAAAGAATAAGAGAATCCGACATGAGAAACTGCTCGTTGAGAAAGAGAGAAATGAAACTGAGTTGAAGAAGAAGAAACTCCGAGCCGAGCAAGACAATGCCGAGGGATGGAATGAGATTAAGAAATGGTTTGAACGTGATAGGGGTAAGGTAAATAGAAACTTTAAGGAATATGAGAGTCATCAAAGCTAGTGGAAACAGAACGTTGTTAACCCTGATCAGTTGAATAAGCCAGAACTCGAGCCGAAGTTTGTTAGTTTCTATGAAAAAGGGAAGAGAACCAAGAAATATGCCAAGGGTAAAATTTTGAGCTGGGGATACTTCAAGGAGATAAATTGTTTTGCGATCAAGAGGGAAGGAGGAGTTGATTATATGGCAAGATCGAGTCACTTCAAAACTCTACCTTACTTTGAGATCATGCAACTTGTGAAGCTGAAAATGTTGAACGCTGAAGATAGTGACCTTTCCAAGTGGTTTCGGAGAAAACAAAGATATGAGTATAAAACAGGGAAATGGGATATCTTTAAGTCAATAGCCGCCAGGTTCTCCATGCACCCAACAAAGTTGAATTCGAAAGGTAGACTTGTTCGTGTTCTTATGTTCCGTCCAGTTAAGTACATGAAACAATCTCCCTTGATGCCCTTACCCAAGGACATATGCAAAAACTTCAGATGATGGTTCTATGATGAGTTGTCGGAGGAAGCAGTTATTTTGACTGCAATTGAGAAAGAAGATGGAAGCATACAATTTGACAATGTGAGGATTTTGGATCCTATGTGGCTGAGGAACTTATCGAGATTTGATGTGGAGACACTTCGCTACCATCACATTACGTTCAGAGATGATCGAAAAGAGGAAGCTATGAGATATCAACATGTGATCGATGTCTACCATGCCTATCTTAACAGAGAAAGTGATGCTCAAAGCTCGAACCAAGCTCAAGCCAACTGACTTCTGTCAGATACTGTAATGCTTGTTTATATTGTGTTTTTGATGATGTATTTATGCGAGAGAGAGAATCTGGATATGTATTTAATGTTAAACTTGTGACGACCCAGAAATTTTTGACCAAATTTAAACTTAATCTTATTATGATACCGACGCGATAAGCAAAATCTTTAATGTTGAGTTTTAAAAATTTTTGAACTATTTATATGAATTCATTTGACATTTAACTATTCCCGACGATTCACGAACAACTAATTGTAAATAGATATGTGTGTGTATATACATATATATAGATATAAATAATAATTGAAAATATAATTTAAAATATTATATGTTGTTGTTATTAAAATTAATTATGTAAAATAAAATAAAAATATGATATTATGAAAATTATTATTTAAAATACATACATATAAATAAAATATATAGAATATATATTTTGTGATTTCGAAGTTATTTAGTAAACGACGGTAACGCTAAATTGTAATTCGATTGATAATAAACGAGTTAAAAATGAACTTATGTGATTTTAAAATAAACGGTGATTCGAAAATGAGTTCTATAAAGTATGGGCTTATTAAAAATATATTTAGGAACTATTTATTGAGTTTTAAATTTTTTTATATTTTACTTGGGGTTGGGAGTGAATAATTAATGTAATTTTTATTTAATAGTTAATGCTCGATTTTATACCATAATGACCAAAATAAATAAATATACTTAATTTAAAAATATGGAATTTTTCTGAACACTTTTATCCGCCACTAATTTATCAACAGAGTACCATATTACAATCCGTTAAAACTGTCGGCAGAGTAATAGTCAATTTATCCGTGAACTTGAAATTCATCAACCAAAATACTGTTTCATGTCCATTAATCATGTGATTGATATATTATTTTATTATTTATTATTATTATTATTAATTATTATTAATATTATAATATAATTACTTATATATATATATATATACATATATATACATATATATATACATATATATATATATATATATATATATATATATATATATATATATACATATATACATGGAGGTATGCAGATAGTTAGAGATATAATTACTCCCTCCCTCTTCCCAAGCCACTGCCGTCACCACCCTACACCCACCATGAACCGCCAGACCTCCGGTCACTGATAATGCTAAAAATGAACATATATTTCATAGCATTATCCTTCAAGAAAGACAAGCTTTTAGTTGCAATTGTTCTATTTACAAGTGATATTCGTTTAAATAATAAAAGGTGAAGACAAAAGACAGATTCGACGATTTGAAGATGCGAACGACCAAAAAGCTAAAAAGTACAAAGTACAATCCAAGTGGTTCAAATTATTGCTGAGAAATGTCTAAAAGTTACAAGAGTACAAGCCGCGGAACGCAAAATACAAGATATTAAATCGTACTAAAGGACGTTCGAAAATCCGGAACCAGGACATGAACCAACTATCAACGTGCGACTCAACAGAGCTGAAAGTACAAGTCAACTATGCATATGAATATAATATAATATATATATATATAATTATATAAAATTATATATATTATATATATTTAAATAATGTGTCGGCAGACTAAAAAACAAATGAATGTGAGCTGGTGCTAGTCACCATGCGATCGCATGGGAATAACACTCCCAGGCCATGCGATCGCATGGCCCCTAAATGTTGGTCAGGTCCTATAAATAGCCAACGAATTCGACGAGTAATAAACACCTCAGTTTTCTTTCTTCCTCTGTAAAGAATATATATATTTATAATTATAATTTTAATTTTAATTTAAGTTTAATAATAATTGGGTTATTGTAAGGAATGTTTTAAAGGTTTTGTAAGTCGAAACTCTGTTCGTGTAACACTACGCGATTAATACTCATTGTAAGTTATGTTCAACCTTTTTAAATTAATGTCTCGTAGCTAAGTTATTATTATGTTTATTTAAGCCGAAGTAATCGTGATGTTGGACTAAATATTAAGATGGGGTTATTGAGCTTTGGACCATAATTGGGGTTTGGACAAAAGACCGACACTTGTGGAAATTGGACTATGGGCTATTAATGGGCTTTATATTTGTTTAACTGAATGATAGTTCGTTAATTTAATATAGTGATATACAATTTGAGGTAATTATAAATAACCACATATACTCGATCGGACACGATGGGTGAGATATTTATAAATACTAATAATCGTTCATTTAACCGGACACGGGAATGGATTAATAGTCAATGGACTCATTAAAACAGGGGTGGATTACATACAAGGACACTTGGTGTAATTGTTAACTACATATTAAAACCTTGGGTTACGCGTTGTCGATAACCTGGTGTAATCATTAACAAAGTATTAAAACCTTGTTACAGTTTAAGTCCCCAATTAGTTGGAATATGTGACTTCGGGTATAAAGGTAATTTGACGAGGACACTCGCACTTTATATTTATAAACGATGGACTGTTATGGACAAAAACCAGAGGGACATATCGAATAATCCAGGACAAAGGACAATTAACCCATGGTAATAAATTAAATTCATCACGTCGAACATCATGATTACGGAAGTTTAAATAAGCATAATTTCTTTATTTTATATCTCATCGCACTTTTATTTATCGCAATTTTATTTATCGTACTTTAAATTACTGCAATTTTATTTTTCGCACTTTTATTTATCGTCATTTACTTTACGCTTTAAATTAAGTTATATTTATATTTAATATTTTACATTAGGTTTTAATAGTGACTTAAGACATAAAATCGACAAACCGGTCACTAAACGGTAAAAAATCCCCCTTTATAATAATAATAATACTACTTATATATATATATATATATAAATATAGTTTAAAATAAATATAGCCTTAAACTCAGCTAGCTCCATGTGGAACGAACCGGACTTACTAAAAACTACACTACTCTACGATTAGGTACACTGCCTATAAGAGTTGTAGCAAGGTTTAGGTATATTCCATTCAATAAATAAATAAATAACTTGTGTAAAATTGTATCGTATTTTGTAGTAAAATATAATCTATTGCGTAGTACACCTCGCACACATCAAGTATTTTTGGCACCACTGCCGGGGACGCCGAAACGAAACGCTATAAAAAGGATATTTTATTAAGTTTTAATTTATTTTTGTAAAAATACGTTTTAAATATTAAAAACAAAAATATAAAAACATAAAAAATAATAATAATAATAATAATATATTTCTATCTACTTAAGTATTTAAATAAAAAGAAAATATATTGTTTTTTTATAAAGTATAAAAGAATTTTCATTAGTTCTTAAAAATATAATTTTAAATATCACTTATATTTTAAATTTTGTAAGAGTTATAAATTAAAAAAAATAAATAAAATATATAATAAAAGAACACTGAACTTGTCGAGTTTTGAGCCTGCATACCCATCTGAGCCTACAGGTCATGCGACCGCATGAAATTAAAACCTACACTCAATGCGATCGCATGGAGTGATGGGACAAGCCTGAATCATCAGCCGACACAAATAGGGTTACGATTAATATTAATTATAATAATTAATTAAGTTTAGGGTTAGATTATATAATAATAATTATTATTAGGGTTTTATTAAATAATAATTAGTTTTAGTTTTAATTAATTTTGTATTTTAAGTTTTAACTAGTTTTACTACTTTATAAATTAGTACTTTCATAAAATAATAATATAAAAATAATATTTTTATAAAAATAAGTAATTTTATCATTTTTTTGTCTCTTTTTATAAATTGTATATTTTGATCTTTTAATTTGTAATTTGTATTTTTATCGTTCGTATTAGTTTTAAACTTAGTTTTTGCCATAGTTATTTATATTTCTAGATTTTTAGGCTTTTCCGTAAAATCCCTTAAGTGGTTTTTCTTTAGATTAAGATTTAGACGCTTTAGAATTTTACGACATCGCTTATCGCTTTAATATTTAATAGAATTTAGTACCTATTTAAGTTATTGCCGTTTTGATATAGAATTCCTTTTAAGCATTAATACCTTTAGACGCAACTTTTAATATTTAGTTTTTAGACTTTTAAGTTTCGACGCTCTACTTTCTTATTATTGTTTTTCAACTTTTTATTTTTCGATGTTTTCGACACACTCTTTTTCTTCCTCTTATTTCTCGACGCTCTAGTTTTTAGGACATAGATTTTTATTATCTTCAAAATTTCGACGAAAAATTATTTTAAGCGGTTAAATTGATAGACATCCAAAATTTTCTGGTTCATTGTAATAGTTGGATTTGTTAGTGACGAGTTGTGGGCTTCCGATTTAAAGGGTCCTGGCTACCTGCTGCATCTATTGGCTATTCGAAACGTGGGCAAAATCAGAAAAGTCTATTAATTTGATAACTTATATAATTTTTTTAATTTTTATAACTAATAGGATATTCAGTGAATGCACCGAGCAAAACATTCACCACCTTTCATACGTTCACCACATGTAACTCGATCAAGACATCTTGCCAATATCGTCGCCGTTGATTTTTCTTTAGAATCGTCATCTAGTCGACCAAGTACTCCAATTCAAATTTCTGATAATCCATTTTTTGAACCCGACCTCACAATTGAGAACCCGGAGGATATTCAAGGACAATTCAGAGATCCTGAACCAATAATCATTCCTCCTAAACCACAAATCACTCATCCAGAGATTGTCGAGGAAGAAACCATTAAATCAGAATCCCCTAGTGATTCAGATTCAACAAATTCAATCATGGAAAATCCGGAACCTCTAAGTATAGAAGACCGAATTAGGGCTACATGTGACGACCCGAAAAATTTCGACTAATTTTAAACCAAACTCTCGATTCGATTTTGTATTTTTGACACGATAAGCTAAGTCTGTAAAGTTGAGTCTCAAAATTTTTGAACTGTTTCATACATTCATGTAACTTCGACCATTGCCGACGATTCACGAACCACAAATTGTAAATAGATGTGTATATAGATATATATATATATATATATATATATATATATATATATATATATATATATATATATATATATATATATATATATATATATATATATATATATATATATATATATTGAAATATTATCTGATGTATTTGTTAGAATTAGTAATGTAAAATAAAATAATATATAATACTTATTATTTAAAACATACCTATATACGTAAATGAAGTATATTCAATATAAATGGTTTCAAATATAATGATTGTGATCATTAGTTTGTAGATAGATTTCGTAGATTATAAGTTTATATAAAATGCATCTACGTTGATAGTTTGGATTTTATTACTTTATATAGCTTAGTTAGGACTAAAAACAAGTAACAAAATTTTATAAATAACTTTACTAAGAATAAGACCAAAAGAAATAAATTTATAATATTTTATCTTATGTAAATAATTATTTCATGTTATGTAAATAATTAGGTACTAATATTAATTTATTATATTAATAATATCATTGTTGATATTATTATTAATATAATTAGAAACATTATTATTATTACTAATAATAATAATTATTATTATTAATATTATTATTAATTATTATTATGATAATTATTAATATAATTTATTAATATTAAATATAATACACAGTGTTGAAAGTGTCGGCAATTAAAAATAAGAATGACAGCTGGATTGCATCTCTTGAATTCTGATTGATTAATTTATTATATTTGATATTATTATTATATATATTATATAATTATATATACATATACATATGTATGATAATGGGGTAGGAAATCCATAAATCACTGCTACTAGTAAATGGTTTCTAATTTTGATTGTTCATCACTTATACAAACCCATCGACCACTTCATAGCCACAACAACCACCTTCAACCATATCTGATCAACATCATGAACTACCGTCTCACTCGATCACCATCTTTATCATATAATAAACACCATAGCAAACCATCACAAAACAAAAGTCCATAACACAAACCATTTATCACCACCACTTACTAAGATGGCTACAGTCCACCTTGTGATAATCACCGTCGTGTACCACCCAACAAAACTACAAGCACCATCGATCATCATCTTTCCTCTCCTTGTTATCATCAACTATCACCATCATTACCTCCTACTACTGTTGCTAACTGAGAATAAACAAACACCATCTTCTATTACAAAATCATGAATACTATGTTGCAGTTGCTCAAGAACCATACACCATCGACAATCATAATCTCATCATGGAAACCATGCTAATATTCAGGTAACCATGACTGCTGTTCAATCTTAAACTCACACACACAAATTACCCAATCATATACTACTAATGCTGCTCGTCTTCTTTGATACAATTCAAAAACCCACGATCTTCGATCACTCACCCAAAAGCACTCTATTAATACCTGTTACCAAATATTCATTCTCTATTAAATCTAAGAACTGATACTGCTCTATGAAAAATCATCACCATAGATCACCATACATCTACCAATAAAAGCCATATCACTCGCCATCTTCTCACATCTCTCTCTTACCTCTCTTGATCTCCATCATGAATTATCCACTGCTATGATTTCTGATCTATTCCATCGAACACCATGAAAATTATTTTCATCCACTGACATTATTGTTTTGTTTCCATGATTAGGCCATCGACCCAACAAATCCACCTGCAAATAATTGCCTGTTTTAACCATGAACCCAACTAGAACTATAACTAGTTCCTATCTAATTTCCTGCTCGTTTTCTTTTATTTCCTTTCTGTTTCAAACGAGCCCGTCAAAATCACTAGACTTCTTCTGTTGCAACTGCAAGATAACTCAGACCACCATCAACCTGTCACCACCTTTGTTTTGTGTCTGTTACTACCGTTGACGCCTCACCGTCTTTAAATTTGTTCGAGCTTATATCTTCAACTAGTGCTATTCGATCTCTATGATAAAAACTACCAGCTTGATCCTTCCTGCTGTTCAAAAAGTTATTATAGTTCCTGTTAAATTTTCAACAAATTGAATACTTGATAGCTCCCTTTTGTCACGAATAAAGAAAAAGAGAGTGAAGGGGTCGAGATAGAGACGTATTCCTTGGATTCCAGATTTTTGGAACAGCAACTTGAATTGAATTAAATTAGTACGAATCCTAGGTTGATCAATGTTACTAATCGGGCTCCAAGGCTAACCGGACTGTTCTTAAAATGGGCCATATGTGGGCTTCGAACATAACAAGCTATTGGGCCGAGCTCCAACCATTATTTCTTGTTGGGCTGCTGCTCAAAATTTTCTGTTTAAACAGTCTGTCGATTCACAAGTATAAACCAAATAAATTCTTAAGTTATGAAAGGATGATGATGATATCGTGACTGTGATGATGGTGATCATATGATATTGATGAGATGATGATGTTAATGATGAAAGAATAACTTGGTAATGATATGATAACAATATTAATATATGATTTTATGTGATGATGAGATTATGATAGATAATGAGGTAGCGATGGTTATGATCATGATAAATGATTATGATTACGATTAGATGATGTATGATATGATGGTAGCATGAGGTGATGCGTAATACATGATACTTGATACGGTGATAACCGTATGCTGATGGCGAGGATGCTAGGATCTTGATGACGGGTTAGATAATGATAATATAGGATAAATGAAAATGATGATGATGATAGAACCGCATGATGATAATGATCATGATGGTTAAGATAAGATGATGATGATCATTATGATATAATGATACGGATGATGATAATATGATAACGGTTATATGATGATGAGAGAAGTCGATTATGATTATGATAATGATGGTATTAGACGATGATGATAACAAAAATATATAATGATAATAATTATATGATAATAATAAATATGTAATGATGATCATATGAGGATAACGATGAGGGTACGGGAAGGCGAAGTCGATAATGCATGAAAAATCATTTTTAACTGAATGTTGACGATTATGGTATGAATTAAAACAGAAAATAAGTAACGGAGCATTGGCTGGGCGTTATCGGGTTAGCGGGACATCGCAGGTTAAAACCCGGACTTGGGCATTTTTTTTAAAGGGCTACTTCATTGAGGTAGTTTACTTATTACTCATTTTTATTATTATTATTAGTTATTATTAATATTAGGTTATTACTGATATGAAGAACATAATTATTAGTATTGTTAATACTATTAATATTATTATCATTATTGTTAGTATTAATAATATCATTATTATTATTATTATTATCAATTCTATTAAAATTATTATCATTAGTATTAAAATGATTAATAAAATTATTGTTATTATTATTACTAACATTGATATTAGAATTAATATTAATATTATTATTATTATTATTATTATTATTATTATCATTTAGATTTAGATTATTATTATTAGTATCATTATTGAAATTATTATTAATACCATTTATATTAAAAATTATCATTATCAAAAGTATCATTTTTATTATCACTATTATTGTTATTATTACAAATGAATATTATTTTTCAAAAATACATTACAAATATGTTAATATTATATATTACTAAATTTTTATGACACTAAGTAAGATATCTATAAAATATATTAATTAATATAAATATATATTCTTATCATATATAAACCTTGAAATAAATTTTTATTTGTAATATATTATGATAAATGATAAATATTATATTATAAAATTACCTTAATAAGTATTTACTATATTAATATTAATAAATGTAATGTAGAAATAAATATTAACTACCTAAAATACATAGGATAAATATAACTTAATTAGTAATATGATATGTAAATCATTAATATACCAACTTGTTAGTTGTTATTATATATTTTCATATATATAACTGATATAGGTTCGTGAATTCGAGGTCAACCCTGCATTGTTCAGTTTCATCGTATGAATATTTTTACTACAAAATATTGTATGGTGAGTTTCATTACTCCCTTTTTAAATGCTTTTGCAATATATATATTTTTGGGACTGAGAATACATGCACTTTTATAACTGTTTTACGAAATAGACACAACTAATCAAAACTACATTATATGGTTGAATGATCGAAGCCGAATATGCCCCTTTTGCTTGGTAGCCTAAGAATTATTAAACCAGTCTACTAATTGATGCGAATCCTAAAAATAGATCTATTGGGCCTAACAAACCCCATCCGTTGTAGCGGATGCTTTAGTTCTTTGATGTTGTTTTATCATGTCCGATGGATATCCCGGAATGATAGGGGATATTCTTATATGCATCTTGTTAATGTCGGTTACCAGGTGTTCAATCCATATGAATGATTTTTTTAAACACTTGCGAGTGTATGATTATTGAATAAAGGAAATCTTGTGGTCTATTAAAATTATGGAAATGATCGATTATGATAAACTAATGAACTCACCAACCTTTTGATTGACACTTTAAAGCATGTTTATTCTCAGGTATGAAAGAAATCTTCCGCTGTCCATTTGCTCATTTTAGAGATATTACTTGGAGTCATTCATGACATATTTCAAAAGACGTTGCATTCGAGTCGTTGAGTTCATCAAGATTATTATTAAGACAATTATAGTTAGATATTTTATGAAATGGTATGCATGCCGTCAACTTTTGATGTAATGAAAGTTCGTCTTTTAAAAACGAATGTAATGTTTGTAAAATGTATCATATAGAGGTCAAGTACCTCGCGATGTAACCAAATGTAATGTATTCGTCCAAATGGATTAGGACGGGTCTCTACAGGTGGTATCAGAGCGGTGGTCTTAGCAAATCAGGTCTTGCATTAGTGTATCTAACTGATAGTTGTTTAGATGCATTAGTGAGTCTGGACTTCGACCGTATCTGCATGTCAAAAGTTTTGCTTATCATATAGTGTCGAAAATTACCTACTTATCATCCTTAGAAAATTATCTGCTTATCATTCTTAGTCTAGAAGCAGCATACTGCATTGATTGCCTGAATAGTGTATAGACAAAATTTATATCTTAGCGTATCTGCTAATTTATATCTTAGCGTATCTATTACGGTAAACTTTGCCTGATATCTTCCGTAAATTTCTTCGGAATTGAAGGGATCCTGGTACTATATATATCTATGCATATTATGCATTGAGAATACTATCCAACTATCATTTGCTGTCACTAAAAGTTTCATACCAAAAATCTTTTCTGTGATCGAGTAAGATGGCCTCTACGAATAGACCAAGTTCATCTGACTCCGAAGATAGCGTGACGGTAGCTCACCAACCGATCAACTATCATGATTACTGGAGAAAATAGGGGTGGGTTCATGACATACTCCCCCTATGGAGAAGGGAAGAAGGTACTCCATATCATGAGCTGAATAAACCGCCTAACATCGGAGTACTCGACCCGCTCACTGGCGAACCTGTTCGCAACACTGTTTATACCCTCTTTGCGAGAATTTTTCGTCTTGAGGCTACCATTAACGAAACTAGAGATGATATCCAACCTCCACCTCACACTGATAACCAGCCAGGGTTAGTAGAAGAAGTCAACGAGCTTCGCGCTCGAGTAGTGGCTTTGGAAATTATGGTGCAAAAATTACCAGCTTCAGCAACATCACCGACATCAACAGCACCACCAGCATCAGCACCAATAGCACCAATACCACTAACAACACAAGCCTCAACATCCACATCCCAAGCCTAAATTTCACAATCTGTTCCACGAACATCAACATCATACGTACCATAGATACTAAGAAGTACCAACGACAATGAACGATGAAGTATTGATCCATAACTTCATTGAAGAAATATTCTGCGAAGAATATGTCGTTTCTAAAAGTTTTAGAGATTATGTATTCTAGTTCTAACTGAAAATCAAATGAGCTTAATATCATATTAACTCATTAAATTCATGATTTCATCTGAAGAAAATATATATGTATATGTATTTTCATAAAGATTGTAATTAAAAGATTCTCTTGTACAAACTGTTAATGGTGAAAATATTTTAACGGGTAGGTAATACCCGAGGAATATTTAGATTTCACATTAATAAGTTACACTGTACATTATTCATTTTAGATTCGGCAATCATTAACAATACTGCTCAAATCCACACATATACGTATCCGTTCACCAAAGAATAACCATTTTCATTCCAATTCAATTTCATATACGCGTTTCTGCCGATCAAAATCTAAGTCAAGGTTTGACAAGTGGCATAATGAAGAAAATAATGAACAACATAAAATTAATTAGTAACCAATTAATTAACTACGTAAAATTTTAAACCTATACTAACCAAATCCTAGCTAACAGTTTCTATATGACTATATCCTTAAAATATACTAGTTTTGGTTGAACTATTGTACTATTGGACTACTATCATGGACAATTAAAAAGTGTTAAATAGGAAATATTAATTATAACATTTTTACTTAAAATATCGTTAATAAGTTACACCTACTAGAATTAAATAATTCCTCAAGTTGTCACTTGATTTAATCTTAAACATCCTTTGTAACTTGATTTCATCTTAAATATCCTTCTTATCTTGACGATTACAATCAGCATTTAATCATCTAAACACACAATTCTCCTGAAACCACCTCAGATTGATAACCGATGATTTAGATATGGCTGCATTAAATGCAGAGGAAATAGTAAAATTGTAAATGGCCTAAATGGCCAAGAGTTTGATGATAAAGAATGGAGTGTTGGGAACGCTCGATAGAAAATCTGGTACTGAAAACAAAACAAAACGGATTGAGCTAACCATGAAGGAGACCAAGGACAAATACAGGGACCAAACCCTATATTAAAAAAAATCTAGGTAATTCTGGATCCTGTAGCGACCCGACAAAATCGTCATTTGACGGCGCCGTCTACTTAAGTCCCGTTACGTGGTCATAAGTCTTTAAAACAACGTTGACCAAAAGATATGTCGCATTCATTTCAAATGTAAAGATTGTTCAAAGTTTATAAGAATTGTTCCACCACAAGTTACGTTACAAAGTTATAAGTACAAATGAAACTTATGCGACATAATTTAATAGTAGCCAAAAGACGCTCCATGTATGCATATATACTCGACATCCAATGCAAGTATCAAAATAATGAGCGGAAGCATGTATCACAAAACATTCAAGGACCTGAGAAAAACATAGAAATCTGTCAACGAAACGTTGGTGAAATCATAGGTTTAAGTAAGTAAGTGAGTAAAAGTAAGTCGAACCACAAGATTTACATCAAATATAAAATAGTAATACATTCTAAAAGTTAATATTCACGAGCACCCAATTATCAAGGCTTAACATTCCGTCCGTTGATACCCCATTCATAGTGCTAGAACAACACTGTTTCTCAAAAATATATTTCATCTGTGGACGGTAGCGAACCGTCCGAGATGAGGGTTTGTCAAACCCATATGGCCATACAACATAAGTTCACGCCTACACTTACACCCTGTAAGTGTAACTAATGATAATCGAATTGAGGATTTCGTTCTAAACTCGTATGTAGAATGTTTGTTTTCCTGTACTTGTGTTCACGTAGTAAAAGAAATGTTTATGTTTTCTCATCCCAAATATAAGTTCAAAAAGAGTAAAAGTGGGACTATGATCTCACCTTGAGTGCACGAGTAGTAAAGTACTTCAACAAGTAAACGTGTGCGATGAACAATGCTAGTCTTGACCTAAACAATAGGTTGTATCAATAACGGTACACACGATAAGTCAAAGATGTTCAATTAGTCCTATTGCTCGTTAAGACTCGATCATAATAGCATGTGAATCAAATTGTCATGTTTCATGCAAGGTACAAGTATAAAAGCATGTTAGAACGATTTCACAAACATTTGGTTAAGTTTGATTAAAATTCAACTTAGGTCGGGTCAAAGTCAACAAAAAGTCAACACGTTCGGGTCGGGTCCCGAACTATTTTTCTGAGGTTTTTAATCATATATGAGCATGTTAGAACAAGTTACATGTGAATCGGAGGTCCATAGCATAGCAACCATTTTTTGTAAAATGACCAACGAAGACAGAGGCCAAATCTGGACGCCGTCCAGCTTTGAAGGCTGGGATGGCGTCCAAAGATCTGGACGGCATCCAGCTTTGTAATCTAGGACGGCGTCCAAGGATCTGGACGGCGTCCAGATTGGTATTCCAGTCTGATGCAGTAAGTTTCTAAGTACACGAACCAAAAACCAAATAAACACAATTTATGATCCGCAAACAATTAAGTCAAGTATTTTATACCGTTGGGATGGTAATTTGACGAGGAAGACAACTAAACACATTTCAACAAGTAATTTTAACACCTACAACATCCCAAAACCACATTAAACGTTCATAATCAAAGGTTCAAGTTCTAAAAACGCATTTCATGATTCGGTAACCAATTTACATGTATGATATGCCGTTTCGAAGGAAATCAAACACACGTTGCTACAAAACACTTATCAACAATATTTCATAGCATTTGATACATCAAAAGTTCATATAAAGCTTATCAAACCCTAACCAAAATCTCAAAATCAATAATCATGTTAATGTAAGGTTTTCATGTCAATCAACACACCAAAACGAAATTAATGAAGTAACTAACACTTTGAACATACAAAGATTAACATCTAAACACATTTTATCATTCAAAATCAAAGGTTAAACTAATCCATTTCAAGTGTTCATGCTAGTTACACCAAATAACAAGATCGAGCCTACAAATTACATACACGACATCACAATGAGCCATAGACACTAACTAACACCATTTCAAGTCAAAAACACGAATTTAGAGAAATCTAGAGTTTTAGAAATGTTACCCAAACGAGATGAAGTTGGTACCAAAATGAAGAGGATGAAGAGAGGATCACGAATATGTAATTTATTTTGTTGTAAGCCTCCTAGATCGAATTTAGATGATGATTGAAAGCCTCCTAGATCGAATTGTGTGTGTGTTCTTGCTAGAGAGAAAGAGAGAGATGGAGATGATTGAATGGTGGTGATTGGGGTGGACTAGTTGACCTAGTCAACTAGTTTGCCCGGTGTCAATTTTAGTCCCTCAAGTTTGAATCGGGTGCGTGAATTACCTAATCGAGATAAATTAAAACGCGTATTAACGAAAGATGTTATGAATATATAACGGACTTTAAAATAGTTAAACGGAAAGTAACCGGAAAAAGGCGGGATGTTACATTACCTACTCCTTAAAAGAAATTTCGTCCCGAAATTTAAGTAGGCGTAGTAGTCGTTGTTCCTTCCTCGAGATCTTGCGTTTCCGAATTTACGTATAGATGAGGATACTTCCTTTGCATTTGATCTTGTCTTTCCCAAGTAAACTCGGGTCCCCTTTTGGCATTCCAACGGACCTTGACAATTGGAATTCGGCTTTGTTTTAACGTTTTGACGGAGGTGTCCACAATTTCAACCGGTTCCTCCACAAAATGAAGTTTGTCATCGATAGTAAGCTCCTCGAGAGGGATGACGAGTTCGGGTTTGGCTAAACACTTTTTCAAGTTACATATATGGAAAGTAGGATGAACGGAACTCAGTTGAGGCGGAAGATCTAAACGATAAGCAACGGTCCCAACACGCTCCAAGATTTCGAAAGGACCAATATACCGCGGATTTAGCTTCCCGCATTTCCCAAAGCGGATTACACCTTTCCAAGGTGCGACTTTTAACATTACTCGGTCACCGACTTGAAATTCAAGATCGTTGCGTCGTTTGTCGGTATAGCTCTTTTGACGACTTCGGGCCGTCCTAAGCCTATCTCGGATTTGAACGATTTTCTCGGTGGTTTCGTGAATGAGTTCGGGTTCGGTGATTTGCACGTCGCCTACCTCGGCCCAACAAAGAGGTGAACGACATTTTCGGCCATATAGTGCTTCAAAAGGTGCGGCTTTAATACTCGCGTGATAACTATTATTGTAAGAGAACTCGGCGAGAGGTAAGTGCTTGTCCCAAGCTTTTCCGAAATCAACCACGCAAGCTCGTAGCATGTCTTCCAAGGTTTGAATTGTGCATTCGCTTTGTCCGTCGGTTTGTGGATGATATGCGGTGCTCATGTCTAAACGCGTTCCCAATGCTTCTTGCAAAGTACGCCAAAATCTAGAAACAAAACGGCCATCTCGGTCGGAGATAATCGATAAGGGTACACCATGTCGGGCTACGATTTCTTTGATGTAGAGTTGTGCGAGTTTCTCCATGTTGTCGGTTTCCTTCATGGCGAGGAAGTGCGCGGATTTGGTGAGTCGGTCAACAATGACCCAAATAGTATCATAACCGCCAACCGTCTTTGGTAGTTTGGTGATAAAATCCATCGTTATCCTTTCCCATTTCCATTGCGGGATTTCGGGTTGTTGAAGTAGTCCGGACAGTCTTTGATGTTCGGCTTTGACTTTGGAGCAAGTTAGGCACTTTCCAACATAAGTAGCGACGTCCCTTTTAATGTTCGGCCACCAATATTGTTCTTTGAGGTCGTGGTACATCTTATTGGCACAGGAGTGAATCGAATATCTTGACTTATGGGCTTCGTCTAAAATAAGGCTTCGCAAGTCCCCATAACTAGGTACCCAAATTCTTCCGGCGAAATATCGGAGTCCGGTTTCTTTAACTTCGAATCGAGAGGTGAGGACGTTCAAGTGTTCGAGAGAGATGTTTTCGTCCTTGAGAGCCTCATCTTGGGCTACACGAATTTGACTATTGAGGTTGGTGTGAATGGTGATGTTTAAAGCTCGGACACGAAGAGGCACCGCTCTTTCTTTTCGACTTAAGGCATCGGATACTACGTTTGCCTTCCCGGGATGGTAACGAAGCTCGCAATCATAATCGTTCAAAGTTTCAATCCACCGTCATTGTCTCATGTTTAGTTGCTTTTGATCAAAGATGTGTTGAAGGCTTTTGTGGTCGGTGAAGATGGTACTCTTGGTTCCATAAAGATAGTGTCTCCACATTTTAAGTGCAAAGACAACGGCTCCGAGTTCGAGATCATGAGTCGTGTAATTCCGTTCATGAATTTTTAGTTGTCGAGAGGCATAAGCAATGACTTTCTTCCGTTGCATCAATACACACCCAAAACCATGTTTCGAGGCATCGCAATATACAACAAAATCATCATTGCCTTCGGGAAGTGACAAGATAGGAGCGGTGGTTAGCTTTGTCTTCAAGATTTGAAACGCGGATTCTTGCTCGGTCGCCCAAATGAATTTCTTTCCCTTGTGAGTTAATGCGGTTAGAGGACGTGCAACCAAAGAGAAGTTTTTGATGAATCTACGATAGTACCCGGCGAGACCCAAGAATTGACGAATGTGAGTAGGAGTAGTAGGAGTCTCCCATTTACTAATGGCTTCGATTTTCGTTGGATCGACTTTAATACCTTGGTCACTTACAACATGACCAAGAAATTGAACTTCCTTTAACCAAAATTCACACTTGGAGAATTTGGCATAGAGTTGTTCTTGTCTTAAAAGTTCAAGCACAAGTCGGAGGTGTTCCTCATGTTCTTCTTCGCTTTTTGAATAGACTAAAATATCATCGATGAACACGATAACGAATTTGTCAAGATACGGTTTGCACACGCGGTTCATAAGATCCATGAACACCGCCGGTGCATTAGTGAGACCAAATGGCATTACAAGAAATTCATAACTACCATAACGAGTTCGGAAAGCGGTTTTGGAGACATCTTCTCCCTTAACCCTCAATTGATGATAACCCGAGCGGAGATCGATTTTCGAATATACACAAGACCCTTGTAGTTGATCAAAGAGGTCATCGATGCGAGGAAGAGGATATCGGTTCTTAACCGTCAATTTGTTTAGTTCATGATAGTCAATGCACATTCGTAAGGATCCGTCTTTCTTTTTAACAAACAAAATCGGAGCGCCCCAAGGTGAATGGCTAGGTTGGATAAAACCACGATCAAGTAGTTCTTGGATTTGACTTTGCAATTCTTGCATTTCGGATGGAACGAGTCTATATGGTGCACGTGCTACGGGTGCGGCTCCCAGAATAAGATCGATTTGGAATTCAACCGGTCGATGAGGTGGAAGACCTGGCAATTCGTCGGGAAATACATCGGAATAGTCACTAACAATTGGCACATCATCGATGTGCTTCTCATCGGACTCGACTTTCTTAACGTGTGCAAGGATCGCAAAACAACCCTTACGGAGTAGTTTTCTAACTTTAATACACGAAACGAGGTTGAGTCCGGTGCAACTCTTATCGCCATAGATGATCAAAGGTTCACCATTCTCGATAGGGATTCGAATTGCGTTAAGATCACAAAGGATGTGAGATTTCATTTTGGCTAGCCAATTCATACCGATTATTACATCGAAGCTACCTAGTTCCATGGGTATCAAGTCGATTTCAAACTCATTACCCAAAATGTTTAACGTACACCCCCGGTAATATGTGTCGGCACTCAATAGTTTTCCGTTGGCCACTTCAATGGTATAAGTGGTATCTAGTGGACGTGGTGGAGTATTAAAAGAATGAGTCAAAGTCTTGGATACAAAACTCTTATCGGCACCCGAATCGAATAAACAAGTAACATAAGTGTTGTTGAGGAGAAACGTACCCGTGACCAATTCATTATCATCTCGGGCTTCCTCGGTGTTGATGTTGAAAGCTCGGCCGCGCGTATTGGGGTTATCTTTCCTCTTCGGGCATGCATTTCTATAATGGCCCGTTTGGCCACATTCGTAACAAGTGACCGTTTTTGGAGTATTGGGCCCCTTTCGAGCGATGGGGGCGGCGCTTGTGCAATTGTTGGCCTTATGACCAACTCCTTGGCACCGGTGGCAAATCAGCTTGCCGCATTCACCCGAGTGGTGCTTGTGACATTTGTTGCAAAAAGGTTGAGTTCCGGCATAACCTTTCTTGCCGTCGTTGTTGAAAGGCTTTTTGGTGAAGGTATTGTTGTTGTAGTTTCTTGATGGAGTGGCTTCCCATTTTCTTTTGTTGTTACCCGGCTTGTCCTCGACTTTAGGTGCCGATACTACGATTTCGTCCACCGTCTCTATTAATTCGTGGGCCATGTTCAAAGCTTCTTGATGATTAGGGGGTTTGGATGACATTACTCCGTGTTTGATGCTCTTTGGACGACCATCCATGTAAAGTTCAACCCGTAAAGACTCGGGGTTCACAAGGTTTGGGCACATCAAGGCTAGTTCAGAAAATCGTTGATTATAGGCCTTGAGATCGTTTCCGACCGCTTTTAGAGTTCTTAGCTCTTGTTCGAGCTTTCGGGTTTCCTCACGCGGAAAGTATTCGGTGATCATCTTTCCTTTCAAATCGGACCAAGAGAGAGCGTGGGCTTCATTGGTACCCACCGATTGTACATAGGTGTTCCACCAAGTGAGAGTGACGCCGGAGAAAGTGTGAGTGGAGTATTTGACCTTGTCTTGGTCCCGACAACCGCTTATGCTGAAAACGGCTTCCGTTTGCTCAAACCATCGAGTGAGAGCAACCGGTCCTCCGGTTCCATCTAAAGTGTGAGGTTTGCACCCCATGAAAGCTTTATAGGAGCATCCCTCGTTTGAGTTACCGGCTCCATTGTTGTTGTTGTTGTTGTGGTTGTTATTATTATTGTTATTGGATGAGTGACCGGCCATGGCCGCATCTACGGCGGTGGCTATCATGCGTTGTAGAGCTTGTTCGGGAGTTTCACGGCGTGCCGCACGGCGAAGAGGCATTGTTCCTTCAAAACAAAAGAATACCTTTGGTTAGTATTCTAAATAATACTAACCGCGATATGGAATAATGATAGAGAGAAAATTTTCCTTGACTCGCCTTAAATTCTTTATGCCACAATGTCGGAACGTTCATATGAGTCACCGTAATATAATCCCGGAAATTATATTACCCTGATTCATATGTGCATTCGACATCATTTCATATAGTCAAGGTGGCGTGTCAATCAAATTAAACAACGTGAGATTAAGATGAACTAAGAGTAGATATGAGTAGAAGCGTTCGAGTATAAATGCACAAGTTTTCAAGTAATTTCTACTTCAAGTCTATATGCCGGTTGTAGTCTAGACTCACCAATGTACCCTATGACTCGAGGTTGACACCAATGAACTCTAAATCCCTACAACCAACGCTCTGATACCATCTGTAGCGACCCGACAAAATCGTCATTTGACGGCGACGTCTACTTAGGTCCCGTTACGTGGTCATAAGTATTTAAAACAACGTTTGACCAAAAGATATGTCGCATTCATTTCAAATGTAAAGATTGTTCAAAGTTTATAAGAATTGTTCCACCACAAGTTACGTTACAAAGTTATAAGTACAAATGAAACTTATGCGACATAATTTAAAAGTAGCCAAAAGACGCTCCATGTATGCATATATACTCGACATCCAATGCAAGTATCAAAATAATGAGCGGAAGCATGTATCACAAAACGTTCAAGGACCTGAGAAAAACATAGAAATCTGTCAACGAAACGTTGGTGAAATCATAGGTTTAAGTAAGTAAGTGAGTAAAAGTAAGTCGAACAACAAGATTTACATCAAAGATAAAATAGTAATACATTCTAAAAGTTAATATTCACGAGCACCCAATTATCAAGGCTTAACATTTCGTCCGTTGATACCCCATTCATAGTGCTAGAACAACACTGTTTCTCGAAAATATATTTCATCTGTGGATGGTAGCAAACCGTCCGAGATGAGGGTTTGTCAAACCTATATGGCCATACAACATAATTTCACGCCTACACTTACACCCTGCAAGTGTAACTAATGATAATCGAATTGAGGATTTCGTTCTAAACTCGTATGTAGAATGTTTGTTTTCCTGTACTTGTGTTCACTTAGTAAAAGAAATGTTTATGTTTTCTCATCCCAAATATAAGTTCAAAAAGAGTAAAAGTGGGACTATGATCTCACCTTGAGTCCACGAGTAGTAAAGTACTTCAACAAGTAAACGTGTGCGAAGAACAATGCTAGTCTTGACCTAAACAATAGGTTGTATCAATAACGGTACACACGATAGGTCAAAGATGTTCAATTAGTCCTATGGCTCGTTAAGACTCGATCATAAGAGCATGTGAATCAAATTGTCATGTTTCATGCAAGGTACAAGTATAAAAGCATGTTAGAACGATTTCACAAACATTTGGTTAAGTTTGATTAAAAGTCAACTTAGGTCGGGTCAAAGTCAACAAAAAGTCAACACGTTCGGGTCGGGTCCCGAACTATTTTTCTGAGGTTTTTAATCATATATAAGCATGTTAGAACAAGTTACATGTGAATCGGAGGTCCATAGCATAGCAACCATTTTTTGTAAAATGACCAACGAAGACAGAGGCATGCCAGTGTATCTGGACAGCGTCCAGATTTTCTGGACGGCGTCCAGCTTTAAAGGCTGGGACGGCGTCCAAAGATCTGGACGGCGTCTAGCTTTGTAATCTAGGATGGCGTCCAAGGATCTGGACGGCGTCCAGATTGGTATTCCAGTCTGATGCAGTAAGTTTCTAAGTACACGAACCAAAAACCAAATAAACACAATTTATGATCCGCAAACAATCAAGTCAAGTATTTTATACCGTTGGGATGGTAATTTGACGAGGAAGACAACTAAACACATTTCAACAAGTAATTTTAACACCTACAACATCCCAAAACCGCATTAAACGTTCATAATCAAAGGTTCAAGTTCTAAAAACGCATTTCATGATTCGGTAACCAATTTACATGTATGATATGCCGTTTCGAAGGTAATCAAACACACGTTGCAACAAAACACTTATCAACAATATTTCATAGCATTTGATACATCAAAAGTTCATATAAAGCTTATCAAACCCTAACCAAAATCTCAAAACCAATAATCATGTTAATGTAAGGTTTTCATGTCAATCAACACACCAAAACGAAATTAATGAAGTAACTAACACTTTGAACATACAAACATTTACATCTAAACACATTTTATCATTCAAAATCAAAGGTTAAACTAACCCATTTCAAGTGTTCATGCTAGTTACACCAAATAACAAGATCGAGCCTACAAATTACATACACGACATCACAATGAGCCATAGACACTAACTAACACCATTTCAAGTCAAAAACACGAATTTAGAGAAATCTAGAGTTTTAGAAATGTTACCCAAACGAGATGAAGTTGGTACCAAAATGAAGAGGATGAAGAGAGGATCACGAATATGTAATTTATTTTGTTGTAAGCCTCCTAGATCGAATTTAGATGATGATTGAATGAATTTGGTAATTGTGTGTGTGTTCTTGCTAGAGAGAAAGAGAGAGATGGAGATGACTGAATGGTGGTGATTGGGGTGGACTAGTTGACCTAGTCAACTAGTTTGCCCCGTGTCAATTTTAGTCCCTCAAGTTTGAATCGGGTGCGTGAATTATCTAATCGAGATAATTTAAAACGCGTATTAACGAAAGATGTTATGAATATATAACGGACTTTAAAATAGTTAAACGGAATGTAACCGGGAAAAGGCAGGATGTTACAGATCTGATGAAACCTTTAGAGAATATCTTACTCCAAAGTCATGTTAAAATCTTGCGGAAAATTTTTCTTCATCAACTTTCGAACTTTGAAATTCCAAAATATCATCATAAATATCTTCGATATTTGTGAGAATATTTTCATAAATATTCTCGTCCGAAATTATATGCCTCTTCGTGCTTTCTGTATTATCTTATAGTGGAAACTTCCATAAAATCTAAGTATAAATTACGAATGAAATTCTGGAGAAGTGTTAAGAATTTAAGCATGAGTTAGTATAATATAATGATACTTGGCCAATGTGATTATATTACAATAAGTCATGCTGATAGTTCTATTGGAACATGATGATTCACAGATCATACCATCATCATGTGTCATGTTACATAACTCTTTCATTCTACTTAACTTCTGAACATATCAAGAAAATATATACTTGATAGTTCTATCCTCAGGGATTCTGGTATTTCGAAAAGTCAAATCGTGTTATTACCTTTCCTTTCTGCATAGTATATTATGATAATTCGAAACTTCATACCTACAAATTCTGAACCATTATTCGCTTGATCTAAAGTCAGGAAGAGAAAACAAAAGCATGAAGCTTCAAACTATAAAGGAGTATATAGGCATAACAACAACACAGAATTACAAACTGTGTACATCAATGCGTATAGCCATATAAAGACACGGGAGAATTAGAAATACTTTAACCCCAAGGTAATAATAGAAGTGAATGGATTCCTCCGATGGTAAATGGAAAAGAAGAATGACAGATACGAGAGTCAGAATAAGAACAAGGATCAGAACTGGATTAAGCATTGTTACAATTTTCAGATGTATGGATTAGGGAAGAAGTATAGATGGTGAGAATAATAAAACAGAAGAGGTCAATTTATAATGAAATTACCTGACAGAGCAATCGAGACAGATGATTGCATTTAATTATAGAGATCTTAATTTCCATAAATCCCGAAGAATCAGATCTTATAGATTTTCAAGATTTTCTTTTAAATCCCTTGAATTCCGAAATTCAAACGTGACTACATCAAAAGATATGACGAAGCTTTACCTTCCTCATTTCACACTTTTATGACAGCTTCGCTCGTACGCTTCACCTAATCGAATCGCTTTATATATATTAATCATTAATGATAAAACTCTATTTATCAACTCATATTCATCATGAAAACTCTCTTATTGTTAGCCATGACAACCACGATCAAATTTCGGGATGAAATTTCTTTAACGGGTAGGTACTGTGACAATCCGGAAAATTTCAACCAATTTTAAACCAAACTCTCGATTCGATTTTGTATTTTTGACACGATAAGCTAAGTCTGTAAACTTGAGTCTCAAAAATTTTGAATTGTTTCATACATTCATGTAACTTCGACTATTGCCGACGATTCACGAACCACAAATTGTAAATAGATGTGTATATATTTATATTTAAATATATATATATATATATATATATATATATATATATATATATATATATATATATATACACATATATATATATATATATATATATATATATATACATATATATATATATATACATATATATATATATTGAAATATTATCTGATGGATTTGTTAGAATTAGTAATGTAAAATAAAATAATATATAATACTTATTATTTAAAAGATACCTATATACGTAAATGAAGTATATTGAATATAAATGGTTTCGAATAAAATGATTGTGATCATTAGTTTGTGGATAGATTTCGTAGATTATAAGTTTATATAAAATGCATCTATGTTGATAGTTTGGATTTTATTACTTTATATAGCTTAGTTAGGACTAAAAACAAGTAACAAAATTTTATAAATAACTTTACTAAGAATAAGACCAAAAGAAATAAATTTATAAATTTTATCTTATGTAAATAATTATTTCATGTTATGTAAATAATTAGGTACTAATATTAATTTATTATATTAATAATATCATTGTTGTTATTATTATTAATATAATTAGAAACATTATTATTATTACTAATAATAATAATTATTATTATTAATATTATTATCAATTATTATTATGATAATTATTAATAAAATTTATTAATATTAAATATAATACACAGTGTTGAAAGTGTCGGCAGTTAAAAATAAGAATGGCAGCTGGATTGCATCTCTTGAATTCTAATTGATTAAAATATTATATTTTATATTATTATTATATATATTATATAATTATATATACATATACATATGTATGATAATGGGGGTAGGAAATCCATAAATCACTGCTACTAGTAAATGGTTTCTAATTTTGATTGTTCATCATTTATACAAACCCATCGACCACTTTATAGCCACAACAACCACCTTCAACCATATCTGATCAACATCACAAACCACCACCATGAACTACCGTCTATCACTCGATCACCATCTTTATCATATAATAAATACCACAGCAAACCATCACAAAACAAAAGTCCATACCATAAACCATTTATCACCACCAATTACTAAGATGGCTACAGTCCACCTTGTGATAATCACCGTCGTGTACCACCCAACAAAACTACAAGCACCATCGATCATCATCTTTCCTCTCCTTGTTATCATCAACTATCACCATCATTACCTCCTACTACTATTGCTAACTGAGAATAAACAAACACTATCTTCTATTACAACATCGTGAATACTATGTTGCAGTTGCTCAAGAACCATACACCATCGACAATCATAATCTCATCATGGAAACCATGCTAATATTCAGGTAACCATGACTGCTGTTCAATCTTAGACTCACACACACAAATTACCCAATCATATACTACTAATGCCGCTCGTCTTCTTTGATACAATTTAAAAACCCACGATCTTTGATCACTCACCCAAAAGCACTCTATTAATACATGTTACCAAATATTCATTCTCTATTAAATCTAAGAACTGCTACTGCTCTACAAAAAATCAACACCATAGATCACCATACATTCACCATTAAAATCCATATCACTCGCCATCTTCTCACATCTCTCTCTTACCTCTCTTGATCTCCATCATGAATTATCCACTGCTATGATTTCTGATCTATTCCATCGAACACCATGAAAATTATTTTCATCCACTGCCATTATTGTTTTGTTTCCATGATTAGGCCATCGACCCAACAAACCCACCTGCAAATAATTGCCTGTTTCAACCAAGAACCCAACTAGAACTATAACTAGTTCATATGTAATTTCCTGCTCATTTTCTTTTATTTCCTTTCTGTTTCAAACGAGCCCGTCAAAATCACTAGACTTCTTCTGTTGCAACTGCAAGATAACTCAGACCACCATCAACCTGTCACCACCTTTGTTTTGTGTCTGTTACTACCATTGACGCCTCACCATCTTTAAATTTGTTCGAGCTTATATGTTCAACTAGTGCTATTCGATCTCTATGATAGAAACTACCAGCTCGATCCTTCCTGCTGTTCAAAAATTTATTAAAGTTCCTGTTAAATTTTCAACAAATTGAATAATTGATAGCTCCCTTTTGTCACGAATAAAGAAAAAGAGAGTGAAAGGGTCGAGATAGAGACGTATTCCTTGGATTCCAGATTTTTGGAACAGCAACTTGAATTGAATTAAATTAGTACGAATCCTAGGTTGATCAATGTTACTAATCAGGCTCCAAGACTAACTGGACTGTTATTAAATTGGGCCATATGTGGGCTTCGAACATAACAAGGTATTGGGCCGAGCTCCAACCATTATTTCTTGTTGGGCTGCTGCTCAAAATTTTCAGTTTAAATAGTCTGTCGATTCACAAGTATAAACCAAATAAATTCTTAAGTTATGAAAGGATGATGATGATATCGTGACTGTGATGATGGTGACGATATGATATTGATGAGATGATGATGTTAATGATGAAAGAATAACTTGGTAATGATATGATAACAATATTAATATATGATTTTATGTGATGATGAGATTATGATAGATAATGAGGTAGCGATGGTTATGATCCTGATAAATGATTATGATTACGATTAGATGATGTATGATATGATGGTAGCATGAGGTGATGCGTAATACGTGATACTTGATACGGTGATAACCGTATGATGATGGCGAGGATGCTAGGATCTTGATGACGGGTTAGATAATGATAATATAGGATAAATGAAAATGATGATGATGATAGAACCGCATGATGATAATGATCATGATGGTTAAGATAAGATGATGATGATGATTATGATACAATGATACGGATGATGATAATATGATAACGGTCATATGATGATGAGAGAAGTCAATTATGATTATGATAATGATGGTATTAGACGATGATGATAACAAAAATATATAATGATAATAATTATATGATAATAATAAATAAGTAATGATGAGCATATGAGGATAACGATGAGGGTACGGGAAGGCGAAGTCGATAATGCATGAAAAATCATTTTAACCGAATGTTGACGATTATGGTATGAATTAAAATAGAAAATAAGTAACGGAGCATTGGCTAGGCGTTATCGGGTTAGCGGGACATCGCAGGTTAAAACCCGGACTTGGGCATTTTTTTTAAAGGGCTACTTCATGAAAGTATTTCGTATGCCCGAGAGATGTATTAAATCAATGTGGCTAATATGTTATGATCCAAGTCGGGTCATACCCAATAACAAGCTTACCGACACCTTATACGTATTTAATCTTAATGAACGGATCATTAAATGTATATGCAACACTTGAGGCTTCAAATTAGAAGCATAAAAGCCATCAAAACTCATCAAACTTTCTGCTCAAATACAGCTGCTGCTGTTCGGTTTTCTCAAGGGCAGAAAAGTGGGTTTCAAGCTAGGTTTCAAGGTGATAAAGGTTTAACCAACTCAAGGGTGGTTTGGTGTATTGTTCTATCATCTTCATCATCATCTTAAGCCTTCAAAACAGCCCTCAAACTTGGTTTTGAGGAGGTATTGAATCACTTCTTTTCTTGTTAATTGTAAGCATATATTTAACAACTTGATCCTTGTGGGATTTAACTTTAAATTGGTTTAAAGATAACAAGTAAAATTTGATAATTACACGCTTCCGTTTATAATGATTCTTAAAAGGTTTTAAGATATATGAACTTGTTAAATCCCAACAATGGTATCCAGAGCAGAAGTTGTTGAAATATGCTTCGAATTATTGTTTTTAAAACCCATCAACTTTGCATTCTAAGTACATGCATGAAAGAAGAATGCAAAAATTGTTGGATTTAGGTGGGTTTATGAATGAGCCTAATTGTTTGAAGTCCAAAAGTGGGTTTGGGCTCTTCCATTTGGTTCATATTTGGTTGCATGTTAATGTTCACAATCCTAGCCTTGACCTTGTGTTGCATGCATGTGTGTTTGGTTGATTTATGATTCATTTGGTATGTATTATTATTCATTCAAATGGCATGTAATAATTATTCAATTGGTTTGTAATAATTCATTCATTTGTTATGTAATTCATTTTATATTTGGTATGTAAAGGAGAATAGGTTGTATTTTCATTTTCTAGATAAAAATGTATTAGGATACATATTTTGTAAAATGAAGATACAAGATGATGAAGGAAGAACAAGATGATGAAGATTTGAAGAACACAAGAAGCATTTGGATGCAAAGTTAAGTGGGAGATTGGAAATCTCTTGCTTTGTGTTAAAACCCCTTAACCGGTGGCATTTGTTTTCGGCTAAACAAATGTCCACCAAAATGGCTAGATTGTGAACACACTTATTTTGCATGTGTGGTTGTTTGTATGATTATTGTTTTGTATGTTTGGTTGATACAATTAATCACAAGATAACAACAAACAAACGACAATTTAATTGGTTAAATTAGACGTACTAAGTACATGCAAAACGGCAATTTAAATGGTTAAATTAAAATAGCAACCAAAAACCTTAATAAATGGTTATTAAGAACAAGAAAAGGATAACGTATATAAAATGGTTTATATCAAGTAATTGGCTCAATTACAAGACTTGAAAATGGATTTCAAATGAACCATACACTAAATGCATGTTGGTGTATGGCATAAATGTTTTCTTAAACTAGAATTAACGAAAACTTAAAATCCCTTAATCGACAAGGTAAACAAAGTTTAACGCCATCCTTTTGTGGGACACTTAAACATAGTAGGGAATTCGTAATGGGATAAAGGTCACCTAACCGTTATGAGCTAACTAATATGGTTAAGGTAAAATTCGCATGCTTGTGGGATAAAGGTCACCTAACCACTTGTATGTTAATTTTACATGTTTACACAAGTAGGACGACTTGATTTGGGAATCATGAACTTAGGGTCACCGAAGCATGAGGAACAAATAGGCGTTGATGGGATAAATATGCCATGCAAAAGGATTGCATGATCCCATAATATAGAAGTTGCAAAAGGATTGCAATTGTCATATAATGACTACCTAGCTAAACCAAATGACGGGATAAAGGTCACCTAACCGAAATTTGGTTCACCATTGGATTCTAAAATTTAATAAATATCAATTGGATTTAAAGGGTATTGATTATTAAATTAAAATTGATACTTAAACTACTTTGTTAAAATTTTGTAGATGGCCGCCAATAACAACAACATACAAAACGCACCTATTAACTTGAACAACCTATCATTAAGGTCTCTCCTCGAGAAAGACAAACTCAACCATACGAACTTTATGGATTGGTTCCGTAATCTTAGAATTGTCCTCAAACTTGAGGATAAGGCGTATGTGTTGGAAGACCCCATTCCCGATCAACCCGACGAGGATGATACGGAAGGCATGGCTTATTGGGATAAGTATTGCGCCGATTCGGTGCAAGTCGCTTGCCTAATGCTTGGGACTATGATACCCGAACTCCAAAAGGATTTCGAACATCATAGTGCATATGACATGATTACGCAATTGAAGGAGATGTTCCTTCAACAAGCACGTGTCGAGTGCTTCGAAACGGTTCGAGCATTACATGCATGTCGTATGGATGACACCCAATCCGTATCCTCTTATGTCCTCAAAATGAAAAGCCTTATTGATCGCGCAAACCGTCTTAATCTCAACATATCTAATGAGCTAGCCACTGATCTTATCCTAAACTCCCTGTCAAAGAGGTTTGACCAATTTGTAATTAATTACAATATGAATGGGATGGATAAGACCATTGGTGAACTTCATGGCATGTTAAGGACGGCAGAAACTAGCATGGGTAAGAGGGCTTCACCCGTGCTAATGATCAATGATGGTGGGTCCAAAGGTATCAACACCTCTAAGCCAAAGGCGGCTAAGAAGAAAGGACCCGCCCATCAAGGCAAGGGAAAGGGGAGGATGGTTACCCCAACCAAAAACAAGAACAAGAAGCAAAAGGTTGCCGGACAAGCAAACCCCAAGGAAGACCCGTGCTTCGGTTGCGGTGAAATGGGTCACTGGAAACGCAATTGCCCGGTCTACCTTAAGGAGTTGAAGGAAAAGAGGGATGCGGGGCAATCCTCAGGTAACATATATATGGTATATATAGAGCTTAGTATTACTTCTTCTAATACATGGGTATTAGACACTGGATGTGGAACTCACATTTGCAATTCTTTGCAGGGGTTCAAAAGAAGTAGCAAGCAAACGGGAACATCAAGTCTCTTTATGGGTAATGGAGCCAAAGTGCAAGTGAAGGCTCAAGGAGACTTTGTATTAAAACTTCCAAGTGGTTTGGAACTTATTTTGAACAATGTTTTGTATGCACCGGATTTATGTCGAAACATTATTTCAGTTTCCCGTTTAAAACAATGTGGTTTTTATCTTAATTTTGTTAATGATGATATCCACGTTTATTTAGATAATGTATTTTATTTTAAGGCTTCGCCTTCAAATGGAATTTATGAATTGGTTCACGATGACACATCATCTAGTAGCTCGATATACCATACTAGCACCAAGAAACTCAAAATGGATGTGAGTGATTCCTACTTATGGCATTGTCGCCTTGGTCACATAAACAAGAATCGAATGCATACACTTCAAAAGAATGGCCTTTTGAAATCAAATGAACTGGACTCGTTTGATGTGTGTGAATCTTGTTTACAAGGCAAAATGACTAAAGCACCTTTCAAAGGGACCTATGAAAGGGCTAAAGACTTATTAGGATTAATACATTCGGATGTATGTGGACCTTTTAAGCCCATGACTAGGAATGGTGAAAGATACTTCGTTACTTTCATTGATGACTTCAGTCGTTTCGGATATGTCTACTTATTAAGACATAAGGATGAAACTTTTGAAGCATTCAAAGAATATCAAAACGAAGTACAAAATCAACTCAACAAGACAATTAAGGTACTTCGTACCGATAGAGGAGGTGAATACCTCAGCGATGCCTTTCAGGATCATCTTAGAAATTGTAGGATTATCTCACAACTTACTCCACCCAGAACACCCCAGCTTAATGGAGTGTCCGAAAGGAGAAACCGAACCCTGATGGATATGGTTCGATCTATGATGGCTAGAAGCTCGTTACCTCTATCATTCTGGGGTTATTGTCTATGCTCAGCGGCTTGTATTTTAAATATGGCCCCAACCAAGAAAGTGGAACGAACACCTCATGAGATGTGGTTTGGAAAACCTCCATCTCTATCATACTTAAAGGTATGGGGATGTGAAGCTTACCCTAAGCGTTACGTCCCTAATAAGTTGAATGCTCGATCTACGAAGTGTATCTTCATAGGATATCCCAAGGATGATATGGGATACTATTTCTATGATCCTTCCGAACAGAATGTATTTGTTGCTCGGAAGGCTGAATTCCTTGAAACTAAGTTCCTAATGGAAGGCAAAAGTGAAAGGAAGATAGATCTTGAAGAGGTTCAAGATCAAGTAGATGATACACAATTGGCTGACACTAGCACTCAACATGAAAATGTTGAGAGTGATCAGATGGATGATCAAAATACAAAAGACGTTCGCAGATCTGGTAGGATTAGTAATCCTCCTGAGAGATATGGGTTTCTCATGGATGGTTGCTATGTAGTTGATTTGGATGAACCAATAAACTACCAAGATGCTTTATCAAGGATTGATAAAGATAAATGGCAGGAAGCCATGAATGCTGAGATGCAATCCATGTATGACAACCAAGTTTGGGAACTTGTTGCGCAACCTCCTGGCTCTAGGCTAGTTGATTGTAAATGGCTGTTCAAAATGAAAACCGACATACATGGAAACTTGGATACATATAAAGCTAGACTTGTAGCAAAAGGTTTCACTCAAACTCAAGGGGTTGACTATGATGAAACTTTTTTGCCTGTGGCAATGCTAAAGTCTATTAGGATATTACTTGCCATTGCTGCTCATTATGATTATGAAATATGGCAAATGGATGTCAAGACCGCTTTCCTAAACGGACATCTTGAGGAAGATGTCTACATGGTTCAGCCTGAAGGTTTTGTTGATCTGAAATATCCTAAGAAGGTATGCAAGTTAAAGAAGTCAATCTACGGATTGAAACAAGCATCTAGAATGTGGAATCGTCGTTTTAATGAAGAGGCCAAGAAATTTGGCTTCATTAAAAATGGTGATGAAGCTTGTGTATACAAGAAAGCTAGTGGGAGCACTATCATGTTCCTTGTACTATATGTGGATGATATATTGTTATTTGGAAATGATATTCCGGCAATGCAAGGAGTTAAAACTTGGCTAAGTAAATGTTTCTCCATTAAGGATCTTGGAGAAGCACAATACATTTTGGGGATTGGGATCTACAGGAATAGATCCAAGAAACTGATAGGTTTAAATCAAAGTGCATACATTGAAAAGATCTTGAAAAGGTTCAAGATGGAGAACTCTAAGAAAGGTTTGGTACCTATTCAAAAGGGAACACTTCTCAGTTCATCTCAGTGCCCCACCATGAAAGATGAACAGGAGAGAATGAAGAAAGTCCCATATGCTTCTGCCATTGGGTCAATCATGTATGCAATGATATGCACTAGACCGGATGTGTCATGCGCTCTCAGCTTGACAAGTAGATACCAGAATAACCCTGGAAACAGTCATTGGGTTGCTGTTAAAAGTATATTGAAATACCTTAGGAGGACTAAGGATATGTTTCTAATATACGGGTCTGGTGAGGAGGAACTTGCAGTAAAAGGTTACGTGGATGCGAGTTTCCAAACTGATCGTGATGATTCTCGATCACAATCCGGTTATGTCTTCACATTAAATGGAGGTGCGGTCTCTTGGAAGAGTTCAAAACAGGATGTTGTTGCTCTATCCACTACAGAGTCAGAGTACATCGCCGCATCATTGGCAGCTCAGGAAGCTGCATGGATGAAGAAATTCATCGACGACTTAGGAGTAGTCCCTTCCATTCAGGACCCTCTTGAGATCTTTTGTGACAACGAGGGTGCGATTGCTCAAATCAAGGAACCTCGTGCTCATCAAAAGACCCGTCACATTGAGCGGAGATTCAACTACATAAGGGATGAAGTTGAAAAAGGAAAGATATGTATTCGCAAGGTTCACACAGATCTTAATATAGCAGATCCACTCATGAAGCTCTTACATGGAGCAAAACATGAAGGGCATGTTAGTGCATTAGGGCTTCGATATTCTAGTGATTGGTTATGATCTGTTTTAAGTATTGTAACGGAACGAAGTGGTTCAAACTCATTAATATAATTATGGTTTAATTTATTTTGAGTTATGTTTCTATTTTGCATATTTTATCCATGAATAAGTAATTATTCTAAATTCCGTAGTCGATCACATTTGTGGGAACAAGTGTGAGGTTTAGACTATTATGAACTTGGATTGGTATACATTCACGGACTGAATGTGGGGCAAGGTTGCTACCAAGGTTCATAGATATTTGTGGGATGCAAATATTGGAAGACCCGCCCTCAAGATTTGCTAAATGGAGCCTTTGTGGTTGATCACATGTAATCTTGAGTAAAGGCAAATATCATTGTATCCTCTGACCTGAGATACATATTGGATTCAGATATTTACCAAGTATTGTGCCTTGAATCTTTCCTTCGCTATTCTGAAATATGGTAGTTCATAAGGAAGAGCTCAGGTACAATGCAGGGTACATATTTAGGACGTATGTAGTCAAGATGGAATTTGTCCCTCTTATTCGTTGAGAGTCAGATGTCTAAGGCCTGATAAAGTTAAATCTAGAAAGAGAGTGATCACTCTGTATCTCTTGGATTTAACATGACATCTAGGATGAAAGGATATAATGAAAAGATTCACCTATTCATATTCGAGATGGGAACTCGAAAGGGATGATGTTATTGAATGGCACAAAGTCATAACATATTGGGGGTGATGGACGGTCGTTAGGTGGTATCCGTCACTTGCATTAATTTCTTACGTTTCTCGTGCAAGTGGGAGATTGAAAGTATTTCGTATGCCCGAGAGATGTATTAAATCAATGTGGCTAATATGTTATGATCCAAGTCGGGTCATACCCAATAACAAGCTTACCGACACCTTATACGTATTTAATCTTAATGAACGGATCATTAAATGTATATGCAACACTTGAGGCTTCAAATTAGAAGCATAAAAGCCATCAAAACTCATCAAACTTTCTGCTCAAATACAGCTGCTGCTGTTCGGTTTTCTCAAGGGCAGAAAAGTGGGTTTCAAGCTAGGTTTCAAGGTGATAAAGGTTTAACCAACTCAAGGGTGGTTTGGTGTATTGTTCTATCATCTTCATCATCATCTTAAGCCTTCAAAACAGCCCTCAAACTTGGTTTTGAGGAGGTATTGAATCACTTCTTTTCTTGTTAATTGTAAGCTTATATTTAACAACTTGATCCTTGTGGGATTTAACTTTAAATTGGTTTAAAGATAACAAGTAAAATTTGATAATTACACGCTTCCGTTTATAATGATTCTTAAAAGGTTTTAAGATATATGAACTTGTTAAATCCCAACACTTCATTGAGGTAGTTGACTTATTACTCATTTTTATTATTATTATTATTATTATTATTATTATTATTATTATTATTATTATTATTATTATTATTATTATTATTATTATTATTATTATTATTATTATTATTATTATTATTATTATTATTATTATTATTATTAGTTATTATTAATATTAGGTTATTACTGATATGAAGAACATAATTATTAGTATTGTTAATACTATTAATATTATTATCATTATTGTTAGTATTAATAATATCATTATTATTATTATTATTATCAATTCTATTAAAATTATTATCATTAGTATTAAAATGATTAATAAAATTATTGTTATTATTATTACTAACATTGAAATTAGAATTAATATTATTATTATTATTATTATCATTTAGATTATTATTATTAGTATCATTATTGAAATTATTATTAATACCATTTATATTAAAAATTATCATTATCAAAAGTATCATTTTTATTATCACTATTATTGTTATTATTACAAATGAATATTATTTTTCAAAAATACATTACAAATATGTTAATATTATATATTACTAAATTTTTATGACATTAAGTAAGATATCTATAAAATATATTAATTAATATAAATATATATTCTAATCATATATAAACCTTGAAATAAATTTTTATTTGTGATATATTATGATAGATAAATATTATATTATTAAATTACCTTAATAAGTATTTACTATATTAATATTAATAAATGTAATGTAGAAATAAATATTAACTACCTAAAATACATAGGATAAATATAACTTAATTAGTAATATGATATGTAAATCATTAATATACCAACTTTTTAGTTGTTATTATATGTTTTAATATATATAATTGATATATGTTCGTGAATCCGAGGTCAACCCTACATTGTTCAGTTTCGTCGTATGAATATTTTTACTACAAAATATTGTATGGTGAGTTTCATTACTCCCCTTTTAAATGCTTTTACAATATATATATATATATATATATATATATATATATATATATATATATATATATATATATATATATATATATATATATATATATATATATATATATATATTTTTGGGACTGAGAATACATGCGCTTTTATAACTGTTTTACGAAATAGACAAAAGTAATCAAAACTACATTATATGGTTGAATGATCGAAGTCGAATATGCCCCTTTTGCTTGGTAGCCTAAGAATTAGTAAACCAATCTACTAATTGACGCGAATCCTAAAGATAGATCTATTAGGCCTAACAAACCCCATCCGTTGTAGCGGATGCTTTAGTACTTTGATGTTGTTTTATCATGTCCGATGGATGTCCCGGAATGATAGGGGATATTCTTATATGCATCTTGTTAATGTCGGTTACCAGGTGTTCAATCCATGTGAATGATTTTTTTAAACACTTGCGAGTGTATGATTATTGAATAAAGGAAATCTTGTGGTCTATTAAAATTATGGAAATGATCGATTATGATAAACTAATGAACTCACCAACCTTTTGGTTGACACTTTAAAGCATGTTTATTCTTAGGTATGAAAGAAATCTTTCACTGTGCATTTGCTCATTTTAGAGATATTACTTGGAGTCATTCATGACATATTTCAAAAGACGTTGCATTCGAGTCGTTGAGTTCATCAAGATTATTATTAAGACAATTATAGTTAGATATTTTATGAAATGGTATGCATGCCGTCAACTTTCGATGTAATGAAAGTTCGTCTTTTAAAAACGAATGCAATGTTTGTAAAATGTATCATATAGAGGTCAAATACCTCGCAATGTAACCAAATGTAATGTATTCGTCCAGATGGATTAGGACGGGTCTCTACACTACACGCACTGGCCAAGGTCATGCAATTACTCAACAAGACATTAATGCGCCAGATTATGAAATCAAAGGACAAATTCTACACATGGTAACTAATCAATGCCAATTTTGTGGTACGCCAAAGGAAGATCCAAACGAACATCTTCGAACCTTTAATAGGATTTGTACTCTATTCAAAATCATAGAAGTTGAGGATGAACAGATCTATCTCATGTTATTTCCCTGGACTTTAAAGGGAGAAGCCAAAGATTGGTTAGAATCGTTACTTGAATGGGCGATTGATACATGGGATGTTTTAGTTGAAAAATTTCTTAAAAGATTCTTTCCGGCATCTAAAGCCGTGAGACTTCAAGGAGAAATTGTTACGTTCACACAGAAGCCAAGTGAAACTCTATATGAGGCGTGGACAAGATTCGGAAAGTTGTTGAGAGGATGTCCTCAACATGGTTTAGACATTTATCAAATAGTACAAATATTCTACCAAGGATGCGACATTACTACACGAAAAGACATCGACATAGCAGCTGGTGGTTCCATTATGAAGAAAACCGCAATTGAAGCTTACAAAATTATTGATACACAGCCTCCCACTCACATGAGTGGCATCAAGAAAAAGACATCGTTAGATCATCTAAAGCGGCTAGAGCCGATTCTTGCCATGACTTTGATTCTATTTCCGCAAAGTTAGATGCTTTCGAAAGACGAATGGAAAAGATGACTAAAGATATTCACGCAATATGAATTAGTTGTGAGCAGTGTGGAGGACCACATTTGACAAAAGATTGTCTTAGTATTGAACAAACAATGAAATAAAGAGAGAATGTTTCATACATGAACCAAAGGCCTGGAAATAATTATCAACCGCCAAGACCAAACTACAATCAAAATCAAAATTATAACCGAAATATTCCATACAACAACCAACAAGATCCTAGCAATCAACAAGTATCCAATAATACTTACAACCAGTAAAGACCTATTTTTCCAAATAAACCACCACAAACCGATGATAAAAAGCCAAGTTGAATCTCAAACGCAGTTTTTCACATCTCAGAAACAAACGAATGAACAAAATGCTCAAGCATTTAGAAATCAACAAGCTTCAATCCAAAATCTGGAACAAGAAGTGAGCAACCTATCAAGGTTGATAGGTGAAAGAAAACCGGGGAGTCTACCGAGCGATACAAATGCTAACCCCCGAAATGAAATAGCTAAAGCCATTACCACGAGAAGTGGTATTACACTTAAACCACCTGAAATACCTGTAATTTCTGATGACTCTATTCCTACTCTACAAGCACCACAGCCTGAGCAAGATAAGGAAACAGAATCGACAGTTGAAAAGGTTAATGAAGATAACACAGTTAAGGCTAAACCTTATGTTAAACCATACCAACCACCGCTTCCTTACCCGAGTAAAATGAGAAAAGAAAGACTTGAAGCCGAGCAATCCAAATTCTTGGATATGTTTAAACAAATAAATGTCAATCTTCCTTTCATTGATGTGATTTCAGGAATGCCAATATACGCTAAATTCCTGAAAGATCTAATCACAAATAGAAAGAAAACGGAAGAACTCTCGGCTGTTACTATGAATGTTAATTGTTCCGCAGTGCTGTTGAATAAACTACCAGAAAAATTATCAGATCCAGGAAGTTTCACAATTCCATGTTTTCTGGGTAGTCTTAGTTCAATAGAAGCATTGGCAGACTTAGGTGATAGTATAAATTTAATGCCGTATTCACTATACGCTAAACTAGACCTTGGAGAATTGAAACCAACAAGAATAAGCATACAACTAGCCGATCGATCAGTAAAATATCCTAGAGGAATAATGGAGAACATGCTAGTTAAAGTTGGTACTTTAGTATTTCCAGTAGATTTTGTTATTCTGGACATGGAAGAAGATTCTCGAGTTCCTCTCATATTAGGAAGACCATCATTAGCCATAAGTGCAATAATAGACGTGTTTGATAAGAAACTGACCCTAAGTATAGAGGACGAGAGTGTTACCTTTTTAGTTGATAGAGCCATGCAACAACCGCAATCTGCAGATGATACATGTTATTATATTCAAACTATAGATTCACATGCAGAATGAAGAATTTCCAGAATTACAAGAAATAGGAGAATGTTCTTTAGGAGAAGGAACTGAACCAATTGATGAAACTGAAATGTTAGCTACACTTATGGCTAATGAATACTAACCAACAACAGAAGAACTTCAAATGTTGAAAGAGGAAGACAGATATCAATACAAATCATCGATAGAAGAACCACCGATATTAGAGTTAAAGCATCTTCCAAACCATTTGGAATACGCTTATTTACATGGTGAATCTGAATTAACTGTAATAATATCGTCTTCTCTTATGGAAAATGAAAAATCTCAACTCATTTCTGTGCTAAAAGCTCACAAACCAGCTACTGCATGGAAAATTCAAGACATTAAAGGCATAATTCCTTCGTATTTGTGGGCGACAGTAGGACAGAAATGAGTTTGTGGGCGACATCGGTACATTTGTGTAAGTTTGTAGCCTATTTTTGGCTTTAACCCTACATGTAACGACTAACGATGACTTAACGACTCAGTTAAAATGTATATACATGTAGTGTTTTAATATGTATTCATACACTTTTGAAAGACTTCAAGACACTTATCAAAATACTTCTACTTAACAAAAATTCTTACAATTACATCCTCGTTCAGTTTCATCAACAATTCTACTCGTATGCACCCGTATTCGTACTCGTACAATACACAGCTTTTAGATGTATGTACTATTGGTATATACACTCCAATGATCAGCTCTTAGCAGCCCATGTGAGTCACCTAACATATGTGGGAACCATCATTTGGCAACTAGCATGAAATGTCTCATAAAATTACAAAAATATTAGTAATCATTCATGACTTATTTATATGTAAAAAAAATTACACATCCTTTATATCTAATCCATATAACAATGACCAAAAATATCTACAAACACTTTCATTCTTCAATTTTCTTCATCTAATTTATCTCTCTCAAGTTCTATCTTCAAGTTCTAAGTGTTGTTCATAAATTCTATAAGTTCTAGTTTCATAAAATTAAGAATACTTCCAAGTTTGCTAGCTTACTTCCAATCTTGTAAAGTGATCATCCAACCTCAAGAAATCTTTCTTATTTACAGTAAGATATCTTTCTAATACAAGGTAATACTCATATTTAAACTTTGATTCAATTTCTATAACTATAACAATCTTATTTCGAGTGGAAATCTTACTTGAACTTGTTTTCGTGTCATGATTCTGCTTCAAGAACTTTCAAGCCATCCAAGGATCCTTTGAAGCTAGATCTATTTTTCTCATTTTCAGTAGGTTTATTCACAAAACCTGAGGTAGTAATGATGTTCATAACATCATTTGATTCATATATATATAACTACCTTATTCGAAGGTTTAAACTTGAAATCACTAGAACATAGTTTAGTTAATTCTAAACTTGTTCGCAAACAAAAGTTAATCCTTCTAACTTGACTTTTAAAATCAACTAAACACATGTTCTATATCTATGTAATATGCTAACTTAATGATTTAAAACCTGGAAACATGAAAAACACCGTAAAACCGGACATATGCCGTCGTAGTAACACCGCGTGCTTTTTTGGGTTTGATAATTAAAAACTATGATAAACTTTGATTTAAAAGTTGTTCTTCTGGGAAAATGATTTTTCTTATGAACATGAAACTATATCCAAAAATCATTGTTAAACTCAAAGTGGAAGTATGTTTTTCAAAATGGTCATCAAGACGTCGTTCTTTCGACTGAAATAACTACCTCTTACAAAAACGACTTGTAACTTATATTTCCAACAATAAACCTATACTTTTTCTGTTTAGATTCATAAAATAGAGTTCAATATGAAACCATAGCAATTTGATTCACTCAAAACGGATTTAAAACGAAGAAGTTATGGGTAAAACAAGATTGGATATTTTTTTGATTGTTGTAGCTACGGGAAATATTGTAACAAATCTATATTAATCATATCCTAGCTAACTTATATTGTATTATACATGTATTCTAATATATTATGTAATCTTGGGATACCATAGACACGTATGCAAATGTTTTGACATATCATATCGACCCATCTTTATATATTATTTGGAACAACCATAGACACTCTATATGCAGTAATGTTGGAGTTAGCAATACAGGGTTGAGGTTGATTCTAAAAATATATATACTTTGAGTTGTGATCTAGCCTGAGACGTGTATACACTGGGTTGTGGATTGGGTCAAGATAATATATATCAATTTATTTTCTGTACATCTAACTATGGACAACTAGTTGTAGGTTACTAACGAGGACAGCTGACTTAATAAACTTAAAACATTAAAATGTATTAAAAATGTTGTAAATATATTTTGAACATACTTTGATATATATGTACATATTTGTTATAGGTTCGTGAATCGACCAGCGGCCAAGTCTTACTTCCCGACGAAGTAAAAATCTGTGAAAGTGAGTTATAGTCCCACTTTTAAAATCTAATATTTTGGGATGAGAATACATGCAGTTTTATAAATGTTTTACGAAATAGACACAAGTAATTGAAACTACATTATATGGGTGAATGATCGAAGCCGAATATGCCCCTTTTGCTTGGTAGCCTAAGAATTAGTAAACCGATTTACTAATTGATGTGAATCCTAAAAATAGATCTATTGGGCCTAACGAACCCCATCCAAAGTACCGGATGCTTTAGTACTTCGAATTCATTTTTAATCATGTCCGAAGGATTTCCCGGAATGATAGGGGATATTCTTATATGCATCTTGTTAATGTCGGTTACCAGGTGTTTACCATATGAATGATTTTTATCTCTATGTATGGGATGTATATTGAAATATGAAATCTTGTGGTCTATTATTATGATTTGATAATATATAGGTTAAACCTATAACTCACCAATATTTTTGTTGACGTTTTAAGCATGTTTATTCTCAGGTGATTATTAAAAGCTTCTGCTGTTGCATACTAAAATAAGAACAAGATTTGGAGTCCATGCTTGTATAATATTATATAAAAACTGCATTCAAGAAACTTATTTTTGATGTAATATATTCTTATTGTAAACCATTATGTAATGGTCGTGTGTAAACGATATATTTTAGATTATCATTATTTGATAATCTATGTAATGCTTTTTAAACCTTTATAGATAAAATAAAGGTTATGGTTGTTTTAAAAATGAATGCAGTCTTTGAAAAACGTCTCATATAGAGGTCAAAACCTCACAACGAAATCAATTAATATGGAACGTTTATAATCAATATGAACGGGACATTTCAGTTGGTATCCGAGCGTTGGTCTTAGAGAACCAGAAATTTGCATTAGTGTGTCTTATCGAGTTTGTTAGGACACATTAGTGAGTCTGGACTTCGACCGTGTTTTCTTTAAAAACGATTGCTTAACACTTTTGTTGGAAACTATATATTATTAACATGTAAATATTATGTGATATATTAACCTTTTAATGTGTTTGATATTGTGTGATAGATGTCTACCAATAGTACAAATCCCATCGATTCACCTAATAATAATGAAGAGTCGAATATATTTTGGGAAGATTCACAAATTCCCGAAGAGGAACCGGAAGAAGAGGAACCGGAAGAAGAGGAACCAGAAGAGGAGGAATCGAAAGAGGAGGAGCCGGAAGAAGAAGAGGTTCCGGAGGAAGAAATATTGATACCTATAGTGAATCGATTAAATAAAAGAAAATCCTCAACCAACGGACCAAAGTTAATAATGGTCAATGGTGTTTCCGCCGAGGAAGCAAAATATTGGGAAGATTTTCAATTTTCTGATGAATCGGATCCCGATGAGGATTCCGATGATGTTATAGAAATTACCTCGACCCAATTTAATAAAGCGAAAGAAAATAATAAGGGAAAAGGTATAAAAATAGAGAAACCTGATTCCAACCCCGATGAACTTTATATGTATCGGCAACATCTGTACTTCCTAAATTGTAACAATAACCCAGGAACCTCTAAACCACCAGGTTTTTCTAAACCATTGTGGAAAACGACGGCTCGTATTAGAGGAACACCATATATCCCTAGAAAATTAGGAAAACGAACCAAGTCCGAAGAAGAAGAAACCAGTTATTCAGATTAGAGGGTTGTAATCATGTTTTGTATTATATGTAGTGTAGTGTGCTTGTACTTTTATATTCTATGTAAAAATTGCTTGTATTGTTTGTTAATTATCTTTTACGAATCCAATCCTTGTCTATTTTAAAGTATAAAAACAAAATGGACGTTAAGGGTAGACAACCTAATATTTTAGAAGATCTACCAGAGGATATGATTGAGGAAATCTTGTCTAGAGTAGGTTAGAATTCATCAGCGCAATTAATTATGGAAAAATTAACTTGTCAAACATTTGAAAGACTTTCCAGAAATGCCTTAATTTATAAAGGGCTTTCCTTTGATAGGTGGGGTATATCACATTGGGGTGACCGTAAGTTACTCCGTGTTTTCTTTAAAGCGTTAAATGCGGGGAATCCAAATGGAATTTTACGCTACGGGTTAAGAACCTATTTTGACTCAACATATCCCAACATAGGATTTCGTGAATTAGAAAGAGCTTCTAACATGCAACATAAAGAAGCATGTTATGCTTACGGGTTAGTGATGTTCGCTTCTTACCAAAGTAAGAAAAAGAACATCGGATTGCAACTTTTAAATAAAACCTTTCCACAAGTGACGGATTCAGTAGTTGGGGTGAGAAACAAGCTTTTTAGATTATTACGGGGCTGTTGAACATTGCGAAACCCTCGTCCTTTTGATGACATTACAACATGCTGCCTAGCCAATGGTCATAACTGTAATTTTCCACAAGACCAAGGATGGGAAGTCGTCTTAGTAAAACCAGAATGCATGACTTGTTTCTAGACTTATGAATTACGTGTCTTTATTTCCTTTGCTGAACAACTTGCGTATTAACTAGATTTATCTTCAAAACTGTCCTGTATCAAAGTGTACTATATTTCATGTTATATGTAATATAGAGATGTTGTAAGTTTGAAGAATATTCATAAATGATATATTATTATAATCAGTTTTTCATATGAAATTGTAGTAGTTGAATTGTATATTAGCTACTAAGTATGAACTTAACGGGTAGGTAGTACCCGAATTTAAACTTATAAAACGCTAATATGAAGAAAAAGCTTTTATAAATGAGTTCATATTATGCTACGAAATACTATTGACTACTCTTAATATTCTGTATGATTAACTCGATTCTGTTGGCTATTTTGAAGGAAATGGCACCGACTACTCGACACACCATGAATATGAGCGAAGAGGAATTTCGTACCTTTCTTGCTGCAAACATAGCCGCAGTACAGGCTGCGCTACATACCAACAATAACTCTGAATCTAGCAATGCAGCTAACGGTGTAAGAAATCGTGTAGGATGCTCCTACAAAGAATTCACTGCCTGCAAACCTTTGGAATTTGATGGAACCGAAGGATCAATTGGATTGAAACGGTGGATCGAGAAAGTCGAATCGGTGTTTGCCATAAGTAAGTGTACTGAAGAGGACAAAATTAATTACGCTACGCATACCTTCACAGGTACTGCGTTAACGTGGTGGAACACCTATCTTGAACAGGTAGGACAAAATGCTGCTTACGCACTGCCGTGATCGGCATTCAAGCAATTGATGAACGAGCAGTACCGTCCTAGAAATGAAGTCAATAAACTCAAGGCAGAACTTAGAGAGTTACGAACACAAGGGTTCGACGTTACCACATATGAACGACGATTCTCAGAGTTGTGTCTATTGTGTCCGAGAGCATTCAAAGATGAAGAAGAGAAGATCGACGCATTTGTAAAAGGGTTACCAGTAAGGATTCAAGAAGATGTGAGTTCACACGAGCCCGCTTCTATACAGAAGGCAAGTAAAATGGCTCATAAATTCATAAATCATATTGAGGGAAGAATTAAAGAGCAGGAGGCCGAAGAAGCCAACACGAAACAACTCAAGAGGAAGTGGGAGGAAAACGGTGACAAGAGTCACCAGTACAACAACAACAACAATTACAACCACAATCGCAACAACTATCCCAACAACCGCAACAACAATCGCAACAATAACCGCAATCCTAACAATAACTACAACAAACATCCCAACAACAACAACAACTACAACAACCGTTTCAACAACAGTAACAACCCCAACAACAACCTCAATAACAACAACGGCAACAAAAACCAAAAACAGCCATGTTATAGGTGTGAAGAAAATCATCAGGGGTTTTGCATGACATTTTGCAACAGGTGTAAAAGAAATAGTCATAGCGCGACAAAGTGTGAGGTATACGGACCAAAGTTTAATAGAACTAAAGGAACAAATAATGTCGGAACAAGTAATGCCGAAACGAATAGTGTCGGAGCAAGTAATACCAACGCTGTTTGTTATAAATGTGTAAAACCGGGACACACTATTAGAAATTGCCCGAATCAGGGGAATACTAATGGGCAGGGCTGTGGAAGAGTTTTCAATATTAATGCGGCAGAAGCACAGGAAGACCAGGAGCTTGTTACGGGTACGTTTCTTATTGACGATAAATCTGCTTATGTTTTATTTGATTCGGGTGCGGATAAAAGCTATATGAGTAGAGAATTTTGTGCTAAATTAAGTTGCCCATTGACGCCTTTGGATAGTAAATTTTTACTCGAATTAGCAAACGGTAAATTAATTTCAGCAGATAATATATGTCGGGAGAGAGAAATTAAAATGGGGGATGAAACGTTTAAATTGATTTAATACCAGTCGAGTTAGGGAGTTTTGACGTAATAATTGGCATGGATTGGTTGAAAAAGGTGAGAGCAGAGGTCGTTTGTTACAAAAATGCGATTCGCATTATGCGTGAAAAAGGAAAACCTTTAATGGTGTACGGAGAAAAGAACAACGCGAAGTTAAATCTTATTAGTAATTTGAAGGCACAAAAACTAATAAGAAAAGGTTGTTACGTCATTCTAGCACACATCGAGGAAGTTAAACCTGAAAAAAAGAACATCAGTGATGTTCCCGTCGCAAAAGAATTTTCCGATGTATTTCCGAAAGAATTACCGGGATTACCCCCACATCGATCCATTGAATTTCAAATAGACCTTGTACCAGGAGCTGCACCAATAGCTCGTGCTCCATACAGACTCGCACCCAGCGAAATGAAAGAATTACAAAGTCAGTTACAGGAACTTTTAGAGTGTGGTTTCATTCGACCAAGTACATCACCATGGGGAGCTCCTGTTCTGTTTGTCAAGAAGAAAGATGGTACATTCAGGTTGTGTATCGACTACCGAGAGTTGAACAAACTTACCATCAAGAACTGTTACCCATTACCGAGAATCGAAGACTTATTTGATCAACTACAAGGCTCGTCGATTTATTCGAAGATCAATTTACGTTCTGGATATCAACAAATGCAGGTGAAAGAGGATGACATTCCGAAGACTGCTTTTAGGATGCGTTACGGTCATTATGAGTTTATGGTTATGCCGTTTGGATTGACTAATGCACCAGTTGTGTTCATGGACCTCATAAACCGAGTGTGTGGGCCATATCTTGACAAGTTTATCATTGTTTTAATCGATGACATACTTATTTACTCGAAGAATGATTAAGCGCACGAAGAACATTTGAGAAAAGTGCTAGAGTTACTGAGAAAAGAAAAACTGTACGCTAAGTTTTCAAAGTGTCCATTTTGGTTGGAAGAAGTTCAATTCCTCGGTCATATAGTGAACAAAGAAGGTATTCAGGTGGATCCAGCAAAGATTGAAACCGTTGAAAAGTGGGAAATCCCGAAAACTCCGAAACACATACGCCAATTTTTTGGGCTAGCTGGTTATTACAGGAGATTCATCCAAGATTTTTCCAAAATAGCAAAACCTTTGACTGCATTAACGCATAAAAGGAGGAAATTTGAATGGAAGGATGAACAAGAAAAAGCATTTCAATTGTTGAAGAAAAAGTTAACTACGGCACCTATATTGTCATTACCTGAAGGGAATGATGATTTTGTGATATATTGTGACACCTCAAAGCAAGGTCTCGGTTGTGTATTAATGCAACGAACGAAAGTAATTGCTTGTGCGTCTAGACAATTGAAGATTCACGAGCAGAATTATACGACGCATGATTTGGAATTAGGCGCGGTTGTTTTTGCATTAAAGACTTGGAGGCACTACTTATATGGGGTCAAAAGTATTATATATACCGACCACAAAAGTCTTTAACACATATTTAATCAGAAATAACTGAACATGAGGCAGCGTAGGTGGATTGAATTGTTGAATGATTACGACTTTGAGATTCATTACCACCCAGGGAAGGCAAATGTGGTAGCCGACGCCTTTAGCAGAAAGGACAGAGAACCCATTCGTGTAAAATCTATGAATATAATGATTCACACTAACCTTACTACTCAAATAAAGGAAGCACAACAAGGAGTTTTAAAAGAGGGAAACTTAAAGGATGAAATACACAAAGGATTAGAAAAGCATCTTAATATTCGGGAAGACGGAACCCGGTATAGGGCTGAAAGAATTTGGGTACCAAAATTTGGAGATATGAGAGAAATGGTACTTAGAGAAACTCATAAAACCAGATACTCAATACATCCTGGAACGGGGAAGATGTACAAAGATCTCAAGAAACATTTTTTTATGGCTGGGTATGAAAGCCGATGTTTCTAAATACGTAGGAGAATGTTTGACGTGTTCTAAGGTCAAACCAGAGCATCAGAAACCATCAGGTCTACTTCAACAACCCGAAATCCCAGAATGGAAATGGGAAAACATTACCATGGATTTCATCACTAAATTTCCATGGACTTCAAGTGGTTTTGATACTAATTGGGTAATAGTTAACCGTCTCACCAAATTAGCACACTTCCTGCCAATAAGATAAGATGACAAGATGGAGAAGTTAACACGATTGTATTTGAAGGAAGTCGTCTCCAGACATGGAATACCAATCTCTATTATCTCTGATAGGGATGGCAGATTTATTTCAAGATTCTGGCAGACATTACAGCAAGCATTAGGAACTCGTCTAGACATGAGTACTTCTTATCATCCACAAACTGATGGGCAGAATGAAAGGATGATACAAACGCTTGAAGACATGCTACGAGCATGTGTTATTGATTTCGGAAACAATTGGGATCGACGCCTTCCGTTAGCAGAATTTTTCTACAACAATAGCTACGATTCAAGCATTGAGATGGCACCATTTGAAGTACTCTATGGTAGAAAGTGCAGGTCTCCAATTTGTTGGAGTGAAGTGGGGGATAGACAGATTACGGGTCTGGAAATAATACAAGAAACTACCGAGAAGATCATCCAAATTCAACAACGGTTGAAAACCGCCCAAAGTAGACAAAAGAGCTACGCTGACATTAAAAGAAAAGATATAGAATTAGAAATTGGAGAGATGGTCATGCTTAAAGTTGCACCTTGGAAAGGCGTTGTTCGATTTGGTAAATGAGGGAAATTAAACCCAAGGTATATTGGACCATTCAAGGTTATTGATCGCGTCGGACTAGTAGCTTACCGACTTGAGTTACCTCAACAACTCGCAACTGTACATAACACTTTCCACATCTCGAATTTGAAGAAATGTTTTGCTAAAGAAGATCTCACTATTCTGTTAGACGAAATCCAAATTAACGAAAAACTTCAATTTATCGAAGAACCCGTCGAAATAATGGATCGTGAGGTTAAAAGACTTAAGCAAAACAAGATACCAATTGTTAAGGTTCGATGGAATGCTTGTAGAGGACCTGAGTTCACTTGGGAACGAGAAGATCAGATGAAGAAGAAATACTTTCACTTATTTCCAGAAGATACGTCAACACCTCCAACTGCTTAAGTTTCAGGACTAAATTTATTTAACAGGTAGGTACTGTAGTGACCCAAACTTTTCCATGTTTATTTATATTAATTGAATTTGATAATTACATGATTAAGTGTTTCAACATTTTAAGCAATCAAACTTATTAAGACGTGATTAATTGAAATAGGTTTCATATAGACAATTGACCACCCAAGTTGACCGGTGATTCACGAACATTAAAACTTGTAAAAACTATATGATGACATATATATGGTTACATATGTAATTAACATGATATTATGATAAGTAAGTATATCATTATGTATTTTAACTATGTGTATATACATAAAAATGAGACTATTGAATTAAGAAAAAACTCAAAAACGATATATATAACGATTATCGTTATAACAACGTCTTACTAAATACATATGAATCATAATAAGATATTGATACACTATGTTTAATCATGAAATGATAAGTAAACATGTCATTAAGTGTATTAACAATGAACTACATATGTAAAAAACAAGACTACTAACTTAATGATTTCGAAATGAGACATATATGTAACGATTATCGTTGTAACAACATTTACCTGTATATATATATATATATATATATATATATATATATATATATATATATATATATATATATATATATATATATATATATATCATACTAAGATATATTAATATATCATAATATCATGATAATGTAATAATTTAACATCTCTTTAGATATTATAAATAATGGGTTAACAACATTTAACAAGATCGTTAACCTAAAGGTTTCAAAACAACATTTACATGTAACGACTAACGATGACTTAACGACTCAGTTAAAATGTATATACATGTAGTGTTTTAATATGTATTCATACACTTTTGAAAGACTTCAAGACACTTATCAAAATACTTCTACTTAACAAAAATGCTTACAATTACATCCTCGTTCAGTTTCATCAACAATTCTACTTGTATGCACCCGTGTTCATACTCGTACAATACACAGCTTTTAGATGTATGTACTATTGGTATATACACTCCAATGATCATCTCTTAGCAGCCCATGTGAGTCACCTAACACATGTGGGAACCATTATTTGGAAACTAGCATGAAATATCTCATAAAATTACAAAAATATTAGTAATCATTCATGACTTATTTACATGTAAACAAAATTACACATCCTTTATATCTAATCCATATACCAACGACCAAAAACACCTACAAATACTTTCATTCTTCAATTTTCTTCATCTAATTGATCTCTCTCAAATTCTATCTTCAAGTTCTAAGTGTTCTTCATAAATTCTATAAGTTCTAGTTTCATAAAATCAAGAATACTTCCAAGTTTGCTAGCTTACTTCCAATCTTGTAAAGTGATCATCCAACCCCAAGAAATCTTTCTTATTTACAGTAAGATATCTTTCTAATACAAGGTAATACTCATATTCAAACTTTGATTCAATTTTTATAACTATAACAATCTTATTTCGAGTGGAAATCTTACTTGAACTTGTTTTCGTGTCATGATTCTGCTTCAAGAACTTTCAAGCCATCCAAGGATCCTTTGAAGCTAGATCTATTTTTCTCATTTCCAGTAGGTTTATCCACAAAACTTGAGGTAGTAATGATGTTCATAACATCATTCAATTCATATATATAAAACTACCTTATTCGAAGGTTTAAACTTGAAATCACTAAAACATAGTTTAGTTAATTCTAAACTTGTTCGCAAACAAAAGTTAATCCTTCTAACTTGAATTTTAAAATCAACTAAACACATGTTCTATATCTATATGATATGCTAACTTAATGATTTAAAACCTGGAAAGATGAAAAACACCGTAAAACCGGACATACGCCGTCGTAGTAACACCGCGGGCTGTTTTGGGTTTGATAATTAAAAACTATGATAAACTTTGATTTAAAAGTTGTTCTTCTAGGAAAATGAATTTTCTTATGAACATGAAACTATATCCAAAAATCATGGTTAAACTCAAAGTGGAAGTATGTTTTTCAAAATGGTCATCAAGACGTCGTTCTTTCGACTGAAATGACTACCTCTTACAAAAATGACTTGTAACTTATATTTCCGACTATAAACCTATACTTTTTCTTTAAAGATTCATAAAATAGAGTTCAATATGAAACCATAGCAATTTAATTCACTCAAAACGGTTTTAAAACGAAGAAGTTATGGGTAAAACAAGATTGGATATTTTTTTGATTGTTGTAGCTATAGGAAATATTGTAAAAAATCTATATTAATCATATCCTAGCTAACTTATATTGTATTGTACATGTATTCTAATATATTATGTAATCTTGGGATACCATAGACACGTATGCAAATGTTTTGACATATCATATCGACCCATCTATATATATTATTTGGAACAACCATGGACACTCTATATGAAGTAATGTTGGAGTTAGCTATACAGGGTTGAAGTTGATTCCAAAAATATATATACTTTGAGTTGTAATCTAGCCTGAGACGTGTATACACTGGGTCGTGGATTGGGTTAAGATAATATATATCAATTTATTTTCTGTACATCTAACTATGGACAACTAGTTGTAGGTTACTAACGAGGATAGCTGACTTAATAAACTTAAAACATTAAAACGTATTAAAAATGTTGTAAATATATTTTGAACATACTTTGATATATATGTATATATTTGTTATAGGTTCGTGAATTGACCAGTGGCCAAGTCTTACTTCCTGACGAATTAAAATCTGTGAAAGTGAGTTATAGTCCCACTTTTAAAATCTAATATTTTGGGATGAGAATACGTGCAGTTTTATAAATGTTTTACGAAATAGACACAAGTAATCGAAACTACATTATATGGGTGAATGATCGAAGCCGAATATGCCCCTTTTTCTTGGTAGGCTAAGAATTAGTAAACTGATATACTAATTGACGCGAATCCTAAAGATAGATCTATTGGGCCTAACGAACCCCATCCAAAGTACCGGATGCTTTAGTACTTCAAATTCGTTTTTAATCATGTCCGAAGGATTTCCCGGAATGATAGGGATATTCTTATATGCATCTTGTTAATGTCGGTTACCAGGTGTTCACCATATGAATGATTTTTATCTCTATGTATGGGATGTATATTAAAATATGAAATCTTGTGGTCTATTATTATGATTTGATAATATATAGGTTAAACCTATAACTCACCAACATTTTTGTTGATGTTTTAAGCATGTTTATTCTCAGGTGATTATTAAGAGCTTTCGCTGTTGCATGCTAAAATAAGAACAAGATTTGGAGTCCATGCTTGTATAATATTATGTAAAAACTGCATTCAAGAAACTTATTTTTGATGTAATATATTCTTATTGTAAATAATTATGTAATGGTCGTGTGTAAACGGTATATTTTAGATTATCATTATTTGATAATCTACGTAATGCTTTTTAAACCTTTATAGATAAAATAAAGGTTATGGTTGTTTTAAAAATGAATGCAGTCATTGAAAAACGTCTCATATAGAGGTCAAAATCTCGCAACAATATCAATTAATATGGAACGTTTATAATCAATATGAACGGGACGTTTCAGTATTACACACATAAAATGCTTATGGAAGAAGGTCATAAAACATATGTGCAACGGCAATGAAGACTAAATCCTAATATGCAACATGTTGTTAAGAAAGAAATTATTAAACTGCTCGATGCAGGTTTAATTTATCCAATCTCTGATAGTCCATGGGTAAGCCCAGTTCAATGTGTGCCTAAGAAGGGTGGCATGACTGTCATCACAAATGAAAAAGAAGAGCTTATTCCTACTAGGACTGTAACAGGATGGCGTGTTTGTATTAATTATAGAAAATTAAATGACGCCACCAGAAAAGATCACTTTCCCTTACCTTTTATTGATCAAATGTTGGAAAGGTTAGCTGGGAATAGTTACTATTATTTTCTTGACGGTTTCTCTGGATACTTTCAAATTCCAATCGCACCCGAGGACCAAGAGAAAACCACATTCACGTGCCCTTATGGTACTTTTGCTTACAAACGCATGCCATATAGACTTTGCAACGCCCCAGTAAACTTTCAAAGGTGCATGATGGTGATTTTTCACGACATGATAGAGGAATGCATGGAAGTTTTCATGGATGACTTTTCAGTCTTCGGTGATACTTTTGAAACATGTCTAGTTAATCTTGAACGAATGCTTATTAGATGCGAAAAATCAAATCTAGTACTTAATTGGGAGAAATGCCATTTCATGATTAGAGAAGGCATCGTTCTTGGTCATAAAATTACAAAGGAAGGAATTGAAGTGGATAGAGCTAAAGTAGATGTAATTGCTAAACTTTCACATCCCACCAATGTTAGAGGAGTTAGGAGTTTTCTAGGGCATGTTGGTTTTTACCAACGTTTCATAAAAGACTTTTCTAAAATTGCCAATCCTATGAATAAACTCCTAGAAAAAGATGCTCCATTCATCTTTTCGGATGAATGCATCAAATCTTTTAATATTCTTAAAGAAAAACTCACTAATGCACCGATCATGATAACTCTAAATTGGAATCTACCATTTGAACTCATGTGCGATGCAAGTGATTTTTCAATGGGAGCCGTTTTAGGACAAAGAATTGAAAAATGATTTCAACCTATTTATTATGCTAGTAAGACGTTACAAGGAGCACAAACGAATTACACAACTACTGAAAAAGAACTCCTTGCCATTTCTTTACTTTTGACAAATTTCGTACATATCTCGTTCTAGCTAAAATGGTGGTCTATACCGACCATTATGCTCTTAGATACTTATTTTCAAAACAAGATGCCAAACCACGATTAATCCGTTGGATCTTACTCTTACAAGAATTCGATATTGAAATCCGAGACAAAAAGGGAGCAGAAAATCTCGCAGTTGATCATCTTTCTCGTCTTGAAAATCCTGAATTAGAAGTTCTAAATGAATCGGCCATACAAGACAACTTTCCTGATGAATATCTATTGAAGATCGATTATAACAAAATTCCATAGTTTGCAGACTATGCAAACTACTTAGTATGTGGATTCCTTGAAAAAGGGTTGTCGTACCAAAAACGAAAGAAATTCTTTAGTGATATAAAACACTATTTATGGGAAGATCCACATTTGTTTAAAAGTTGTCCCGATCGAATAATACGCTGATGCGTATTCAGAAATGAAGCTAGTCAAATCTTAAACCATTGTCACATAGGACCAACAGGAGGGCATTATGGGCCTCAACTCACAGTAAGAAAAGTTTACGACGCTGGATTCTATTGGCCTACAATTTTCAAAGACGCACATCTTCTTTGTAAATCCTGTGATGCTTGTTAAAGGGCCGAAAAAATAAGTCAACGTGATGAAATGCCACAAAATGTCATTCAATTATGTGAAGTCTTTGACGTTTGGGGTATTGACTTTATGGGTCCATTTCCAAAATCTCATAATAATCTCTACATTCTCATTGCCATTGATTATGTATCTAAATGGGCGGAAGCACAAGCTCTCCCAACTAATGATGAACGAGTTATAGTCAACTTCTTAAAACATCTTTTTGCTAGGTTCGGAACACCGAAAGCTTTAATAAGTGATCGGGGTACTCATTTTTGTAATAACCAACTTGAGAAAGTTCTTAAAAGATATGGAGTAACTCATAAAATCTCAACCGATTATCATCCACAAATAACTGAACAAGTTGAAAATACCAACCGAGCTTTAAAACGTATTCTAGAGAAAACCGTAGGATCAAATCCGAAGGAATGGTCCATGAAATTGGAGGATGCACTCTGGGCTTTTAGAACAGCCTACAAAACTCCAATTGGAACCACACCTTTTAAACTCGTTTACGGAAAAGTATGTCACCTTCCAGTAGAAATTGAGCACAAAGCATTTTGGGCTTTGAAGACGTGTAATCTTGATTTGCATGAAGCCGGACGTTTACGATTAAGTTAACTAAACGAATTAGAAGAATTAAGACATGATGCATATGAAAATTTGTTAATCTATAAGGAAAGAACAAAGAAATGGCATGATAAAAGAATCAGAAGTTCAAAAGAATTTAAGGAAGGAGACAAAGTTATTCTTTTCAATTCACGATTCAAGCTATTTCCTGGAAAATTGAAATCAAGATGGTCTGGACCATTCATAGTCAAAAGAGTTTTCCCATACGGAATAATAGAGTTAATAAATTTAAATGGGATTGAATTTAAAGTTAATGGTCACAGAGTTAAACATTACATAAATAATCCAATGGAAGTTGAAGATGAAGTTAATCACAATTTCGACACCACAGCTAACTAAGTGTGGGAAGATTCGAATCTTTTATGGGTAATATGAATTTTTGTTAGAGTTAGATGTTCTGTTTTCGCGTAGTTCTCGAAAATGGAATCCGATTGGTCTTTCCCTAGCAGACCCTAAAGAACTAGTCTTCTCCCTCTATTCTGAATTTTTATTTCTTTTAGGTTTTACGAGATGAAGAATTCCTTTGATCTGACCCATGGTCTACTACTACACGCTATGATTACTAAACGTAAAATAACACCTTCCCGAGTGAACTGGTATCATTCATAAGAGGCAAAATGGACGAAGTGAGGAAAGAACTCAGGAAAGATCATCATAAGACACATTTTGGTAAAGGAAAATCAAAATCCGCAACAAAAAGAAGAGCACAACACCTTGAAAGATGTCATAAATGCGGAAAATGGTCACACGAAGGTAAATGTTCGAACAATCAAACACATTCCAATACCGAATTCGTTACTTTATGCAGAGAAGGACCGTTCATATATTTAGAAGAAAAATTATGGAAAAATTGAGGTTACGCTTATGTAGCTATGGAAAACCAAATCGAACGACTTTCCTATCAGTCGGCTAAAGCAGATCTCTGAGAATTTTATCTCACAGGTAAGTATGTACAGTTTTTATTTGTTTTTATTTATTGCTTTTAACCATTTGATAATAAACGTTGAATCATTCGCTATAAAGTATTAAATTGATATTCAATAAAATTAGGTATGCGAAGCCGAAATTATTGATATCATACAAAAATTTAATTCATCACTGCGAAATTTACCGTTTATTCATAAGGTATAAATATCTTTAATCAATCAATCCAAAATATTTCAGAAATTCATCAGGAGTAAAACTAGGTAATTTAGCCGAAAATATTTTACCCAAAAGAGGAACGTATATTTTTGTTAATATTTGATAGATTAAAGTGGGATAAAAGACCAAAAAGATTTTTATTTTTATTTTTACCTTGTTTTTAAATTAATATATAACTATATTATTTTAAATATAAAGTTGTAAAACCAATGTATAAATATTATTAATATTTATATGAAATTTTATTAATATGTATTTTAAAATTTAATTTTGGTGTGAATTTAAAAACAAAAATGTACTTTATTTCATTGAGTTAAAAATATGATTTTTAAAATTCGTCGTGAGTTGAAGACTAGGTTGTGGAACCAAAATTACTTTACCCGAGGGCGGGATGAGAAATTTTATTATCATTATTTTTAATTTTATTGATCTAAAGTATGCCAAAAACATTTAAAAAACCCAAAAATCTTTGCTTTTAAAACAACGCTTCAAAATGACAAAGTTTAAAATTTAGTCGAGGGACGAATTAGGTAAACGTACCGAAACGACCTCAATCTAAAAAGAAACAAAATTTTAAAAATTAATTAATTGTTTTATAAGTGAAAGATTTAAAAAAAAAAAAACACCCCATGCAATCGCATGGGATTTACCCTATAACCTCATGCGATCGCATTAGGCTGAAATACTGGACAGGATCAAAAAGCTCACGAGCTGCTCTCTGTCTCATAACTCCCACACACAGAAATACACGAACACTCTCAAAAATACTCTCAAATCTCACCATTTTTTCACTAAAATTCACGAAATTTGTTGCTATAATTCGCTATAAACATGCATTTCTTCAAATGGGGAAGCAAAAAGGTAGAAATTTTACCCCTAAACTCCTAAATTTCCTAATTTTTGTGATAATTATAATTAATTGTCCTAATTTAATTTTGATGATTTCTAGCTTAATTAGAGTTAAATTATTAGTATATTATGCTTACATAACCTAGATTGATGCTATTTGTCATGATTTGAAGCTTTAAACTTCAAAATTTTTAGAAATCTAGGGTTTGTGTTCTTGAGCAATTTGGGGCTTTTTGATATAAACAGGTTATAGCCAATTTTTGTTATGAATTATTGCTAAATTAAGTAGTGTAACATGCTTAGGTTGCTAAATGATCCAAACTTTGATCCTAAATATGATTTTTGAGCATCAAAGTGGACTTTTTAAGTCTAAAATTCATGAACTTGATTGTTTTGATATAAATGCCATTTGAAACTTGTTTAATTGCTAGTAATGGTCATTTTAACATGTTATTTGAGTTGAATGTTTATGAACTTTGTATACCTTTTCATATATGCTTATTTAAAAAATTGTAGAATTGATAAAAATATGAAAATGAGTAAAAGTTTAATATAGATTAAACATGTTATTGTAATTGTTTTAATTTATTATTTTGCTAACACTAATGCATATTTGGATGCACAAATTTTGTGTTTAATGTGTTTTGCAGAGAAATACAGATACAGACAGTGCATCATCGTCTAGACAACATGAACAAGAACCTGAACAAGAACCTGATCAAGAACAACTACCGAAACCACAACCTGAACAACAACATAATGATCAACACATGCTATATTATGAGGCGGAACCACTGTTTTACACTCATTATCATCAATTTTAGCCTCATCCGAGGATTATGCACCCACTTATCGATGACCAACAGTTACATCCAAACCTAAGATTCGATCGTTGTTGGACAAAATACCCAAAATTTCAAAAGAACATGCGCATTCTTTACCACAAAAATATTGAAATGCCTCGGGTAATCGATTGGGAGCCTTTGGAAGCGGTTCACCTAGCCAAACCGGTTAGGAATTTACTAGTCCAGAGGTATGGTAGCTCTACATTTAACGATTGGATCCGCTTATTTACTACACTTAGAACTATATATAGAGAATGGTGTGTTGAATTGCTTAGCACTATAGAGTTAAATAATGAAGTTACTATGATAGGAGATAAAAGTTTTATTAGATTTCTTTTAGGAGGTACAATGTACAGAATGTCCATGTTGGACATGGCTAGAGCTCTATTAATCTACACCCCCGCTGAGATTATTACACCTGATTGTAATAGTCTAATTACTGAAGGTAAAAGAGTAGATAGGAATTTTGATGCTAACGCCATATGGAGGCGTATGTCACAATTTAGGGAATTTACGCGGGGTGGAAGACACTCCTACTTAGATATTGATAGAGCAGAGCTCCGGATAATACATAGATTCTTAGCAAACTCGATTACACAAAGGGGTAGAAACAAGGAAAAATGATTCTAAACGATTTATTTTACCTTAAGTGTATTCGAGACCCGAGGAGCTTTGTTAACATTCCTTATTGCGTAGGCCACTATCTTTCTAAAGTGGTTGAGGGTATGCAACCAGGAAGTATTATAGGGGGAGGTATTTTTGTTACTCTCATTAGAGAGTACTTAGGTGTAGATAAAGAGCATGGGGGTCCGATGGTAGAGATTGAGGAACAAGCCGAGAGCATAGGCTTGCAGGTTTATCAGGGTGCAAAGGTACTAAAACAGAGGCATAATATGCTAATACCATATCAGGGCACCCATCCACAGGTAGAGAGGGGTTCGGATGAGGAGATGGAGGAAGCAGATGACATTAGGGATGTCATTAGGGATAGTTATACTGATGTCTTCCAGCATGTAGATGATGTGGAAATGAACAACCAGGCTAGGCATCATCAGTATGAGCAGTGGAGAGCCGCGAATGAGTATGAGAACTCCAGGCGACGCCAACACGATAGCTGGCAAGTTCATCAGCACCAAATCATGAGCCAACTATTATATCAGGTACCACATAACTACATCTCGACTCGACCTTCTGACTATCCACCACATCAGCCTGACATGCGACCACCCTTTGACCTGTACGACCCCAATCAAGCCTACCAGGACACCTATCACCAACCATGGAACCCGAGCGATGATATGAACTGGAATCCCTATCCAAATCAATAGTGTTCCATTGGTGATTTCTTATCTTTTATTATTTTTATCTATTTATGTTAAACATTTAACATTTTGATACTTTTATGTATTGTTTAACATTTTTATTATTTTGTACTAATATTTCATTTTTGTAATTTGAAAGTGGGATATTAAGTCCCATTTCAAAATACCATGCATGTTTATATTTGTATAGTATGTATTTTATCTCATGTACACAACAGGGTAAAACAGCGCATTTTCAAAGATTGGCATTAAGTTCAGCAAAAGCAATTAATTTTGACGACAAGATGCAAAATAAATGTGATATAACAACTGCAGGAATGAACAAATGATGTGCACCATTTATCATTCAAACAAACAACAATATGTTTGGAAACTTTGGTAAAATTTAATCATTTTTGTACGCTAATCACCCTCAATAATTTAAATTGTTACTGATTTCTTGCAAATGAGGGCATTGCAGGATCTTAAGTGTGGGAAGGGATTAAATTCTTTCGGTTTTAAAATTTTGACTTATACACTTGGTTTAATAGCCACCGTTAAACTTTACGAGTAAAGCAGTAGTTGTATTAGAATCTAGTGCTCTCTGATAATAAAGAACAGCCCTAGTCTTATATACTAACTACCCACTTCTAGTGAATGAACTCAAAATCATGTTTATACATATTTTTAAACGATAAAACTAGGTGTTAACACCGAAATTATTGTTACCACGGAAAGGATATAAATTGAGAAACAACCCAAAATGCTTGAATTCATTTAAAATGGAATAGAAGAGAATAAAAAGGCAAAGAAAGAAAAATAAAAGCCAAGTGTGGGAAAAATTTACCAAGTTATTTAGAACATATATCACATATTTTTATGGAAATAATTGAAGATACTTTTGTTTTGGACAATATTAATCAGTTTTACCCAGTTTATTGTAATATAAATAGAATTTAAAAGGAAGTAAAGTCTTGCGAAAAAAAGACACGCGATTCTTGATTTAGGTCAGGAAGTTGTCGTCCAGACCAGTTGTAGAGTCTACGAAAAACTTTGAAAAGTTTTCTCGAAAATCAGCTGGAAATCCACGGACCTCAGCATCAAACAGGGTCGCCATGTGGTCAGACTTATCCTAACCATGAGAGGATCTGTCTCGTACAATGGGGGGGCACCGTGCAAATTAGCTTATAAGACTAATGAATCAGATCCCCAGAAAGGATAATCTCCTTAAAGATTAAAAAATCAGCATTTAAGCCTGATATTACTCAATCCTTGAGATTAACCTTAAAGAATGAGAATTCAAACTCATGGAATTCGATGATATCTAAACTCGAGCTTGAACGAGAAAATATTTTGATTAAATTACAAACCGATTTGTTTTTTGAAAACCCATTTTCAATGCGTTCATTACCATTGAACGTAAAATCCTAAGAATTCACCGAAATTCATTAGGTCACCTGAACCAAATCGGGTGTCAACCGTAAGAACGATGGTTGTATTGTATGGTCGAAGACAGGACCTTGTGCCAGAATGAAAAACTATAGGGTGATCTTTACTATTGCTCCTACAAAGGATAGTAATTGCATCCAACACGATATAGACCCTAATCAAAAGCATGTCATTAGACATTGCCTTAACAGTTGCTTGTTCAACACTTTCCTATACAACTGGACGGTTGTTTACCGAAAGGTAATATACGGAGCAAGTATACTGGACTTGTTGCTTTCCCAATACAAGGTTAGTAAGTGGGTGACACAAAACCGCAAGTTTTGAGCTAAAATTTTCAAATTTGAAACCCACAAAAACATTTTGCAAACACCGGTGAAGGGTAATTCCGAAAAACTTATCTAGGGTAAAAGCTAGATTGAATTTTCAAAAGATCAAATGTTTTCATAAAGATCCAATTTCCTAAAGGATCTAAATTTTCATAGTCATGTAGGACATTAAACCACATCGTTACTATCATTGTTCATACCGCCGTATTAAAATCACTGATGTACAAAGTGTGAAGAATAAAGAAGTGATTCTAGTAAAGTTATATTCAAGTTCTATATTGCTTGAGGACAAGCAACGCTCAAGTGTGGGAATATTTGATAATGCTAAAAACGAACATATATTTCATAGCATTATCCTTCAAGAAAGACAAGCTTTTAGTTGCAATTGTTCTATTTACAAGTGATATTCGTTTAAATAATAAAAGGTGAAGACAAAAGACAGATTCGATGATTTGAAGACGCAAACGACCAAAAAGCTAAAAAGTACAAAGTACAATCCAAGTGGTTCAAATTATTACAAGAGTACAAGCCGCGGAACGCAAAATACAAGATATTAAATCGTACGAAAGGACGTTCGAAAATTCGGAACCGGGACATGAACCAACTATCAACGTGCGACTTAACGGAGCTGAAAGTACAAGTCAACTATGCACATGAATATAATATAATATATATATAATTATATAAAATTATATATATATATATATATATATATATATATATATATATATATATATATATATATATATATATATATATATATATATATATATATATAATGTGTCGGCAGACTAAAAAACAAATGAATGTGAGATGGTGCCAGTCACCATGCGATCGCATGGGAATAACACTCCCAGGCCATGCGATCGCATGGCATCTAAATGTTGGTCAGGTCCTATAAATAGCCAACGAATTCGACGAGTAATAAACACCTCAATTTTATTTCTTCCTCTGTAAAGAATATATATATTTATAATTTTAATTTTAATTTTAATTTAAGTTTAATAATAATTGGGTTATTGTAAGGAATGTTTTAAAGGTTTTGTAAGTCGAAACTCTGTCTGTGTAACACTACGCGATTAATACTCATTGTAAGTTATGTTCAACCTTTTTAAATTAATGTCTCGTAGCTAAGTTATTATTATGTTTATTTAAGCCGAAATAATCGTGATGTTGGACTAAATATTAAGACGGGGTTATTGGGCTTTGTACCATAATTGGGGTTTGGACAAAAGACCGACACTTGTGAAAATTGGACTATGGGCTATTAATGAGCTTTATATTTGTTTAACTGAATGATAGTTCGTTAATTTAATATAGAAATTTACAATGTGAGGTAATTATAAATAACCACATACACTCGATCTGACACGATGGGTGGGATATTTATAAATACTAATAATCTTTCATTTAACCGGACACGGGAATGAATTAATAGTCAATGGACTCATTAAAATAGGGGTGGGTTACATACAAGGACACTTGGTGTAATTGTTAACTACGTATTAAAACCTTGGGTTACACGCAGTCGATAACCTGGTGTAATCATTAACAAAGTATTAAGACCTTGTTACAGTTTAAGTCCCAAATTAGTTGGAATATTTAACTTCGGGTATAAGGGTAATTTGACGAGGACACTCGCACTTTATATTTATAACCGATGGATTGTTATGGACAAAAACCAGATGGACATATCGAATAATCCAGGATAAAGGACAATTAACCCATGGTAATAAATTAAAATCAACACGTCGAACATCATGATTACGGAAGTTTAAATAAGCATAATTTCTTTATTTTATATCTCATCTTACTTTTATTTATCGCAATTTTATTTATCGTACTTTAAATTACTTCAATTTTATTTTTCTCACTTTTATTTATCGTCATTTACTTTACACTTTAAATTAAGTTATATTTATATTTAATATTTTACATTAGGTTTTAATTGTGACTTAAGACATAAAATCGACAAACCGGTCACTAAACATTAAAAACCCCCCTTTATAATAATAATAATACTACTTATATATATATATATATATATATATATATATATATATATATATATATATATATATATATATATATATATATATATATATATATATATATATATATATATATATATATATATATATATATATATATACAAATATAGTTTAAAATAAATATAGCGTTAAACTCAGCTAGCTCCCTGTGGAACGAACCGGACTTACTAAAAAAACTACTCTACTCTACGATTAGGTACACTGCCTATAAGCGTTGTAGAAAGGTCTAGGTATATTCCATTCAATAAATAAATAAATAACTTGTGTAAAATTGTATCGTATTTAATAGTATTTTGTAGTAAAATATAATCTATTGCGTACTACACCTCGCACACATCGGTCACCATGAACAACGAACCACCTCTTCTCTCTCTATCTCTCCCTCTCTACTTTCCTTTATGTCTGCAATCACCAAAACTACCCGCCACCATTTTGTTTTCCTAAAATTCGTTTATGTTTGGACCGAGAACAAACAACCACTCACCACGATACCACCATCGGTTACCACCGCAAATAACCATCTCGATCTCTCTCTCTCTTATGCAAATTCACGACTACCACTATTATATATTTTTTTTCTTGTTAAATGATAAAACCCACAAAACCTACCTCACTTTGCCATTCAATGTTGCTGCTACTGCAATATTTCTGTTTTTTTGTGGATCTGCAATCAGGAAGGTGATCATAAGACGATGAAGATGATGATAAATATAGTATAACGATGATGATGGTGGTGTACAGTTATGATGGTGATGGCAAACCGAGATGATGAAGATAATACAACGATGATGATGACATTTATGGAAGTGATGGATCATATGATGATGCTTTGAGATAATGATGATGTTTACGAAGATGATGATTACTAGAAGATGTAGATGATGGTGTCACGATGTAAATGATAAGAAGGGATCGATGATGAAGAGGATATGATATTAATGATGAACACGGTGACAGGATGATGTTATGATGAGGACTCACAAATGATGATATGAAGAATGACGTTAGACGAGATGGTGACAATTGGATTATGATGATGTTAAGTAAAGATGATGAGGATGATGACATACAGTCCCTATATGCTATATAAATATAAACGCGAATTATTACAAGTAAATAATAATGGTTCAATGGTTGAGAAGAGTGTTGTTAAATGAGTGGTCCTGATTTCGAACCAAGGGTCCTGCAAATCAATTTTTTTTTTACTGAATCACAGCAACATTTATATTAATGGGTCGAATCCATTTCAATTTAATATTGGGCTGTGGACTTCAACTTGATATTGGGCCGTGTAAATGTTGGTGGGCTAAGCCTAGTTGGTTATTGGACTTGAAACATAAAAACACAAGCAATTGAGTTATGTAGAAGAAAATGAAACAAAATATAACAGATAAAAGTAGACAGAGAAGATGGTTTTGTGGTATGGGTGTTGAACGGGAGGTCACGTGTTCGAGCCCGGGCCAAGACAGTTTATCATTTTTGAGCTTTTAAGGTTCGTGAATCCGAGGCCAACCTTGCATTGTTCAATACTGTCGTATGTATATTTTTACTACAGAATATCGTATTGTGAGTTTCATTACTCCCTTTTTAAATGCATTTGCAATATATATTTTTGGGACTGAGAATACATGCGCTGCTTTTATAAATGTTTTACGAAATAGACACAAGTAATCGAAACTACATTCTATGGTTGGATTATCGAAATTGAATATCACCCTTTTAGCTTGGTAGCCTAAGAATTAGTGAGCGCCACTAATTGTCGCGAATCCTGAAGATAGATCTATAGGCCTAACGAACCCCATCCAGGTTATGGATGCTTTAGTACTTTGATTTTTATATACAGATGAGTGTACCTGTATATTTGGGGATATTCTATATGCATTTGTTAATGTCGGTTACCAGGTGTTCACCATATGAATGAATTTTTATACAGATGAGTGTTCCTGTATTATAATTTTTGCAGATGAGTGTTCCTGCAGTTGACTATAAAAATTAAATCTTGTGGTCTATTAAAATTATGGAAATGATTATTATGATAAACTAATGAACTCACCAACCGTTTGGTTGACACTTGAAAGCATGTTTATTCTCAGGTATGAAAGAAATCTTCGGCTGTGCATTTTCTCATTTTAGAGATATTACTTGGAGTCATTCATGACATATTTCAAAAGACGTTGTATTCTAGTCATTGAGTTCAACAAGATTATTATTAAGTCATTGATAGTTGATATAATATGAAATGGTATGCATGCCTGTTAACTTTCGATGTAATGAAAGTTTGTCTTTTAAAAACGAATGCAATGTTTGTGATATGTATCATATAGAGGTCAAGTACCTCGCGATGTAACTAAATGTAATGTATTCGTCTAGATGGATTAGGACGGGTCGTTAAAGTTGGTATCAGAGCGGTGGTCTTAGCGAACCAGGTCTTGCATTAGTGTGTCTAACTAGTAGTTGTTAGGATGCATTAATGAGTCTGGACTTTGACCGTGTCTGCATGTCAAAAGTTTTTCTTATCAATTCGTGTCAAAAATTACCTGTTTATCATTTTTAGTCTAGACACATCTTACTGCATTGATTGTATGAATAGTGTATAGACAAAATTCATATCTTAGCGTATTTGCTAATTCATATCTTAGCGTATCTGTTACTGTAAACTTAGCCTGACATATTCCGTAAATTCCTCCGTAATCTACGAAATCTTTTGTGCTATATATATATAGATATTCTATGTAATTAGAATACCTTCCGATAGCCGAAAATCATTTCATACCGAAAAACCCTTTACTCAATCGTACGAAATGGAACTCGCCACTAGTTCAAGTTGTTCGGAATCCGACAGCTATTCCGACATGGATGTTCACCTAAGCTCCGAAAGCCGGAATGGATCAACCAATTAGCCATCATTTATTCTGGATGAATTGGAGATGGGTTCATAGTCTACTTAATCAATGGAGATGCGAAGAAGGCGATCCCTTCCACCAACCAAATTCACCTCTTGGTGAAGAACCTGATGCACTTACCGGCGAACCTGTCTGAAACACCATATTCACCCTCATTTCCAGGATATCTTGCATTGATTATATGATATCCCAAATTCTAAACCTTATTCATTCGCTCGTTTTGACAAACAATCGTCCCGGAATAATGGAAGAAGTCAACGAGCTTCGCGCTCGAGTAATCAATTTGGAAAACATGGTGTAAAACCTACCAGCTTTAGCAACAGCACCGGCAACAACAGTACCACCAACATCAACACCAGTACCACCAACATCCTAAGTTTCAACATCAGATGTCTCAACATCTCATTATGTACCTCGAGCATAATCTTCATTCTACGTATCGTTCTACCTCATTTATCTTCGTTCGACATGGCCATTATGTAATCTCTAATGTTTTAGAGATTATATGTTCTTGTTCTAACGGTAAATCAAATGAGTTTAATATCATATTGACTCATTAAATCCATGACTACATCTGAAGAAAATATATATGTATATATGTTTTCATAAAGATTGTAATTAAAAAATTCTTTTGTACAAACTATTAATGGTGAAAATATTTTAACGGGTAGGTAATGCCCGAGAAATATTTAGATTTCACATTAATAAGTTACACTGTACGTTCTTCGAATCTGATTCAACAGTCAATTACTATCCTACTTACATCCATAGATATACGAATCCATTCACCACAGAATAACCAATTTCATTCAATTTCATATTTGGATTTTGACTTATCAGAATCCAACAAGTGGCATAACGAAGAAAACATTGTACAAAATAAAATTTGTTAGAAACAAATAAATTAACTAAGAGAAATTCTGTTAAGAAACCACGCTAACAAAATCCTAGCTAACTGTTCCTAGCTAACTGCTAATTCCTTATTACAGTTTAATTATCGCAATTTAGTTATCGCAATTTTAATTATCGCAATTTAATTATCGCAATTTACTTATCGCAATTTATATATCGCAATTTTCATTCTCGCAATTTTATTTATTGTCATTTAAATTTCTGTTATTTATTTTACGCACTTTAAATATCGGGAAACGTATACAATGTTTTGACATATCATATCGACGTCATCTATATATATTATTTGGAATAACCATAGACACTCTATATGCAGTAATGCTCGAGTTAGCTATACAGGGTTGAGGTTGATTCTCAAATAATATATATACTTTGAGTTATGATCGAGTCTGAGACATGCATACAATGGGTCACGACATGTATTAATTAATTCGAATATTATATATGAATTATTGAATTACTAACTGTGGACTACTAATTGTGGACTACCAATATTGAACAACTAAAATGAATTAAAATATTGATTATCACATATGAAACTAAAAATTTCTTTAAGTTTACCACTTGATTTCATTTTAAACCTCATTTGTATCTTGATGATTACAATCTGCGTTCAAACCTTTCATGATTCTTGAAAACACCTCAATTGAGAGGATGAACCAATCGTACTTCATCTACGGAAGAAAAGATTGATGCATATAGTTATGCACCTGGAAAAAAACTCTCGGAAACTGAGTAAACGTTTAACACGTATCTGTGCTAGCTCCTTTGGCATTGCTATTACCGAAAATAACATTGCAATTCTTTTCCAAACTAGCCAATTTTGTCACAGCTACAACAAGTCAACTTTGACGTTTCGTTCGAATCAATCTTATTATAACCTTGATGTCTGTGCTTGCTCTTTTATTGTTACCGGGGAACCTTTTATATTCCACAATATTACCAGCAGACGTACCAGCAACCTCGTTGCTCCTTGGCTTAAATCTCTCCGATAAATCACTATATTTATCTATTGAAGTCTTATCATGAACTCATCGGCATTTTGTAACGATAATTACCATACCAAATACCGAGAGGCATCAATCGATAATCTTGAATTTCTCAGCGATTCTACGACAATATATATATATATATATATATATATATATATATATATATATATATATATATATATATATATATATATATATATATATATATATATATATATATATATATATATATATATATATATATATATATATATATATATATAACTTCTATCTCCTGGGTTTACGAACTTCAATTCTAAATTTCTGAAAAGTGCTTTAGCCTATGAATCAGTTTCCTGAGTTTTGAAAAAGCTGATGAAGCGGTGAAAACTGAAGACTGCCTTAACAGTCAAAAGTTTGATGATAAAGAATGGAGTGTTGAAAAAGCTCAAAGATTTTGATACTGAAAAATGAATTGAGCAAACCATGAAGGAGTCTCTGAACAAATCACAAGGACTAAACTTGTACATAAAAAATCCTGATGATTCTGTTCTGATGAAATCTTCAGCGAATACCATGCTCCTGACTCTAAACCTTTGCGGACAAATCTTCTTCATCCTTTGATATTAGAAATCCGAAGATATCATCGTACCTTTCATTATAAATATCCTTGATATTTCTAAAGATATTTTCATAGCTATTCTTATCTGAAATCATTTATCTCTTCGCGATATCAGTGTTACATCAGAAAGGAAAATGTTTTAGTTTCTAAATTCTGAAACATTCGAATTTAAAGTATGAATATTTTTTAAGTAGTGTTGAGAATTGAAGCATGAGTTAGTATAATATAATGACACTTGATCAACGTGATTATATTACAGTAAGTCATGCGAAGTTTCTACTGGAACGTGATAATTCACAGACCATAACGTCATCATGTGCCATGTTACACGACTCTTACATTCTATTTAATATATAAATATATCAAGAACATAATTTTTGATAGTTCTATATTTTCTCTTAAATTCTGGTAATTTAACCAATCAAGATCGTGCTATTACAATTTCTCTCTTAGAACGTTAGTCCTGTTCATTCAAAACTTCATACCTACGAATTCTGGACCATTATTCGCTTGACTTAAAGTCGGGAAGAGAAAAAAAAATATGAATTAAGAAAGAAAGAATAGAAGGTGTGAGTTGTAAGGAAATGAAGGGGGTGGATTTATAGTAAAATATCCGACAGAACAATCAAAACAGATGATCGCATTTAAAGCGGATCCTAATTTCCTTAATTACCGAATAATCGAATCTTATTACGAAAATTTTCTCCAAATCCCTTGAACTCCGGAATCAACCCTATCTACGTCAAAAGATATGACAAAACTTTATTTTCTCATTCCACTCTTTTGCGATAGCTTCATTCGTACTCTTCACATAATCGAGTTGTTTTATCCATATTACTCAATAATGATAAAACTCCATTTATCAACTCGTATGTACTGTGACGACCCGGAAATTTTTGACCAAATTTAAACTTAATTTTATTATGATACCGACGCAATAAGCAAAATATTTAATGTTGAGTTTTAAAAATTTTTGAACTATTTATATGAATTCATTTGACCTTTAACTATTCCCGATAATTCACGAACAACTATTTGTAAATAGATATGTGTGTGTATATATATATATATATAGATATAAATAATAATTGAAAATATAATTTGAAATATTATATGTTGTTGTTGTTAAAATTAATTATGTAAAATAAAATAAGAATATGATATTATGAAAATTATTATTTAAAACACATACATATAAATAAAATATATAGAATATATATTTTGTGATTTCGAAGTTATTTAGTAAACGACGGTAACGCTAAATTGTAATTTGATTGATAATAAACGAGTAAAAAAGGAACTTATGTGATTTTAAAATAAACGGTGATTCGAAAATGAGTTCTATAAAGTATAGGCTTATTAAAAATATATTTAGGAACTATTTATTGAGTTTTAAAATTTTTTATATTTTACTTGGGGTTGGGAGTGAATAATTAATGTAATTTTTATTTAATAGTTAATGCTCGAATTTTATACCATAATGACCAAAATAAATAAATATACTTAATTTAAAAATATAGAATTTTTTTGAACATTTTTATCCGCCACTAATTTATCAACAGAGTACCATATTGCAGTCCGTTAAAACTGTCGGCAGAGTAATAGTCAATTTATCCGTGAACTTGAAATTCATCAACCAAAATACTGTTTCATGTCCATTAATCATGTGATTGATATATTATTATATTATTTATTATTATTATTATTAATTATTAATAATATTATAATTATATTACTTATATATATATATATATATATATATATATATATATATATATATATATATATATATATATATATATATATATATATATATATATATATATATATATATATATGGAGATATGCAGATAGTTAGAGATATAATTACTCCCTCCTTCTTCCCAAGCCACTGCCGTCACCACCCTACACCCAACATGAACCGCCGGACCTCCGGTCACCATGAACAACGAACCACCTCTTCTCTCTCTATCTCTCCCTCTCTACTTTCCTTTATGTCTGTGATCACCAAAACTACCCGCCACCATTTTGTTTTCCTAACATTCGTTTATGTTTGGACAGAGAACAAACAACCACTCACCACGATACCACCATCGGTTACCACCGCAAACAACCATCTCGACCTCTCTCTCTTATGCAAATTCACGACTACCACTATTATATTTTTTTTCTCGTTAAATGATAAAACCCACAAAACCTACCTCACTTTGCCATTCAATGTTGCTGCTACTGTAATATTTCTATTTTATCATGGATCTACAATCAGGAAGGTGATCATAAGACGGTGAAGATGATGATAAATATAGTATAACGATGATGATGGTGGTGTACAGTTATGATGGTGATGGCAAACCGAGATGATGAAGATAATACAACGATGATGATGACGTTTATGGAAGTGATGGATCATATGATGATGCTCCGAGATAATGATGATGTTTACAAAGATGACGATTACTAGAAGATGTAGATGATGGTATCACGATGTAAATGATAAGAAGGGATCGATGATGAAGAGGATACGATATTAATGATGAACACGGTGACAGGATGATGTTATGATGAGGACTCACAAACGATGATATGAAGAAGGACGTTAGACGAGATGGTGATGATTGGATTATGATGATGTTAAGTAAAGATGATGAGGATGATGCAATACAGTCCCTATATGCTATATAAATATAAACGCGAATTATTACAAGTAAATAATAATGGTTCAATGGTTGAGAAGAGTGTTGTTAAATGAGTGGTCTTGAGTTCGAACCAAGGGTCCTGCAAATCAATTTTTTTTTACTGAATCACAGCAACATGTATATTAATGGTCCGAATCCATTTCAATTTAATATTGGGCCGTGGACTTCAACTTGATATTGGGTCGTGTAAATGTTGGTAGGCTAAGCCTAGTTGGTTATTGGACTTGAAACATAAAAACACAAGCAATTGGGTTATGTAGAAGAAAATGAAACAAAAATATAATAGATAAAAGTACACATAGCAGATGATTTGGTGGTATGGGTGTTGAACGGGAGGTCACGTGTGACGACCCGAGAATTTCCGAACAAATTTAAACTTAATCTTTATTTGGTTTCGACACGATAAGCAAAGTCTGTAATGTTGAAGTCTCAAAAACGTTGAACTGTGTTCATGTAATCATTTAGCCTTTGACTACTCCCGACGATTCACGAACAATTGTGTGTAAATAAATATATATTTTTAAATTCTATACATGAGAAATATTAAATATAAATATGTAAATAAATACTAAAGGTTCAAAATATTACATAATTGGCAAAAATGAAATAATTAATAGCAGTATATTAAACTTAATTACAAGTTGAATATAATTATTATATTAATACTACTATCATTACCAATATCATTATTAAGCAAAATTATCAATAATGTTATTAAATAGATTGCTAATATTATTAGTATATATACATGAAATTTGATATGTACAAGTATTATTAACATTACTATAGAAACATGTAACTTATTATATCTTCAGTATTATTAATTAATATTATTACTAAAATATATAAAATTTAATACTTATTATTTAATATATAATATAGATATATTATATAACCTATAACACGTAATATTAATATATTAAAAATAGTTGTTATAATAACATGTCATTATATACCAGTGTTATTAATATTATTATATGGATATGAAATTTAATAAATATATATTATTATTACTAATAATATTATCAATATTAATATAATTAGTATTATTAGTATTTAATATTATTATTATTAATAATATTATTGTTATAAATCTTATAGATATTATTATTATTATTATCAATAATCTTATTTTTTTATAAATGGTTATTATTACTAGTTATAATATTAAGAGTAGTAATATTATAAGTTATATTTATAAATTAATAAGATTAATTATATTATACAGAATATATACATACAACTATATAATTACATATATATATTGATTTATATACACATATATGTAATGCATACAGATTCAATATATAAGGTTGTATGTTTGTATTAATAATATAAATCAGTAAATTTAGATTAATTACAGAATAAAACAAGATTACAATGACAAATAATTACGCGGATAGTTTGTTACAAATCCTTGTCCATCACTATCCAACTTTATCAAGTTTTGTCACAAGAATCAAATTCAATCAGATACAACAAAATCTGTTAATAATCGATCGTTCTTTTTATTTTATTTTTTTTCATTTAATTGTCTGATTGAGAAAAATTATGTACTTCTTGTCTAATTTGTTACAAGTCGACCTCAAATGATCACCTCATGTTTTCTACCTCAATTATCTATCACATTATATATAATTAACCACTGCAATTCGTGATTTGGAAAAAGAAAAGAGGGAAGAACACAAAAACTGCTCTGCTCGTGCTTTATTTTTTAAAAAGATCGATTTAGAAATCAATTACAAAATGTAATAATGTAGTTGTGTTTGGAATCTTTATTTCAAGCTATCTGCAAACTTTCAAATCTCAAAATTTTGTAATGAATCCAAATTTCGAAGTCAAAGTATAAATTGAAAAAGTCAAACGTTTGTTCTACAATCAAATTGAAGTCGTAGATGTTGTTTCTATTAAAATTGTTGATTTCCAAAGTTTCAGTGAATGATTTAACACATATTTCGTGTTGAATTCATTGTCTAAAAGTGTTTAGAAATCAAAAATCAATTTTTTTTCTTAAAAACAGTTGACGAGTAGAACAGCAGCATTTTATGTTTTAATTTTTTTTTATTTTTTTAATCAAATTAACCACACATACTTGTTTCTATGTTGGATATGAAGTTATAAAACAAGATGGTAAATAAATTGTATAGTTGTTAATTTGATTTGGATATCAATTTTGAAGATGATGAAGAAGATGATACATTTTTACTGTTTATAAATAAATAAAACGGAGTTAAAAACAGAAACTGGGCAATAGCCCAACGGTTCAGGGTGTTACGATTATTCAGGAGGTCTCGGGTTCGATTCCTGCTGGTGACAACTATTTTTTTTTAAAACCTTTATGAGGTAGTTCTATTTTTTCTAAAAATTATTATTCTTATTATTATTGTTATTATTATTATCATTAATATTACTATTATTATTATCATTGTTAATATAAATTATTATTGTTATTGTTAGTGTTAGTGTTATTGTTATTATTAGTACTATAATTATTATTATTATTAGTATTACTATGATCATGATTATGGGTATGAATAAATAAAAATAGCTATTAGTTAAGGTTATATACATATACAGATTATAAATACAAATATGATTATAAAGATGATTATACTTGTAATTGAATAATGATTTAAAATGAAATATTATTATTATTAATATCATTATATTATTATTATTATCATTAATTAATATTTTTATCATTAAAATTAATACTTGTATCATTTTATGAATGATAACATTATTGGTTGTATTATTACTAGTATTATAATTATTATTAGTAATACAATTATCATTATAAGTATCATAATCATTATTATTATTATTATCATTATAAGTATGATTATTTATATTATAATGAGTATTACTAATAGGTACTGCTAAAATCATTATTATAAGTATCAATAATCGAAAAATTAATATTTTACAGTTATTATTATAAATATCATTATTAATATCATTAATATAATTATTAACAATAATACCTTATTTAGTAATATTAAGTATTGTGATTATTATCATTTTTATCAATATTAATATAATCGTAGTATTACTAAAACTACTTTTTTTTTTTAAAAACAAATGATATATACATATATAAAAATATATTTAAAACATATAACATAACAAAATTACTAGTTTTATATACAAAATGAATATATGAGACGTATATATGTTATTAATATCAAAATGATATAATATATATATATATATATATATATATATATATAAACTTATTCGATTACGATTATGTGTATTAATATATATACAAATGATATAGGTTCGTGAATCCGAAGCCAACCCTGCATTGTTCCATTGTTCAATATAGTCATATGTATTTTTACTACAAAATACATTAGGTGAGTTTCATTACGCCCTTTTTAAATGCTTTTGCAATATATATTTTTGGGACTGAGAATACATGCGCTAGTTTTATAACTGTTTTACGAAATAGACACAAGTAATCAAAACTACATTATATGGTTGAATGATCGAAGCCGGATATGCCCCTTTTTACTTGGTAACCTAAGAATTAGTAAACCAGTCTACTAATTGACGCGAATCCTAAAGATAGATCTATTGGGCCTAACAAACCCCATCCGTTGTAGCGGATGCTTTAGTACTTCGATGTTGTTTTATCATGTCCGAAGGATTTCCCAGAATGATAGGGGATATTCTTATATACATCTTGTTAATGTCGGTTACCAGGTGTTCAATCCATATGAATGATATTTTTGTCTCTATGCATGGGACGTATATTTATGAGAACTGAAAATGAAAATCTTGTGGTCTATTAAAATGATGGAAATGATTATTTATGTTAAACTAATGAACTCACCAACCTTTTGGTTGACACTTTAAAGCATGTTTATTCTCAGGTATGAAAGAAATCTTCCGCTGTGCATTTGCTCAATTTAAGGATATTACTTGGAGTCAATCATGATATATTTCAAAAGACGTTGCATTCGAGTCATTGAGTTCATCAAGATTATTATTAAGTCAATTATAGTTGGATATATTATGAAATGGTATGCAAGTTGTCAACATTCGATGTAATGAAAGATTGTCTTTTCAAAAACGAATGCAATGTTTGTAAAATGTATCATATAGAGGTCAAGTACCTCGCGATGTAATCAATTGTAATGTATTCGTTCGTATGGATTTGGACGGGTCGTTAGATCACGTGTTCGAGCCCGGGCCAAGACAGTTTATCATTTTTGAGCTTTTAAGGTTCGCGAATCCGAGGCCAACCTTGCATTGTTCAATACCGTCGTATGCATATTTTTACCACGGAATATCGTTTTGTGAGTTTCATTACTCCCTTTTTAAATGCTTTTGCAATATATATTTTTGGGACTGAGAATACATGCGCTGCTTTTATAAATGTTTTACGAAATAGACACAAGTAATCGAAACTACATTCTATGGTTGGATTATCGAAATTGAATATCACCCTTTTAGCTTAGTAGCTTAAGAATTAGTGAACGCCACTAATTGACGCGAATTCTGAAGATAGATCTATGGGCCTAACGAACCCCATCCAGGTTATGGATGCTTTAGTACTTCAATTTTTATATACAGATGAGTGTACCTGTATATTTGGGGATATTCTATATGCATTTGTTAATGTTGATTACCAGGTGTTCACCATATGAATGAATTTTTATACAGATGAGTGTTCCTGTATTATAATTTTTGCAGATGAGTGTTCCTGCAGTTCACTATAAAAATGAAATCTTGTGGTCTATTAAAATTATGGAAATGATTATTATGATAAACTAATGAACTCACCAACCGTTTGGTTGACACTTGAAAGCATGTTTATTCTCAGGTATGAAAGAAATCTTCCGCTGTGCATTTGCTCATTTTAGAGATATTACTTGGAGTCATTCATCTCATATATCAAAAGACGTTGCATTCGAGTCGTTGAGTTCAACAAGATTATTATTAAGTCATTGATAGTTGATAAAATATGAAATGGTATGCATGCCTGTTAACTTTCGATGTAATGAAAGTTTGTCTTTTAAAAAAGAATGCAATGTTTGTAAAATGTATCATATAGAGGTCAAGTACCTCGCGATGTAACCAAATGTAATGTATTCGTCCAGATGGATTAGGACGGGTCGTTAAAAAACTGTTGTTACTGTTGGACTTATATGTATTTCATGAACGTTTACTTTATTGTAATTGATGTTCTAGGTCCTAGGGGGAGTTGTTGATGCATTTTCTGTAAGTCCCTAGACATCTATCTTACGTTTGTGATTAGTACTTCAGTTTATGGGCTACCATGATTGCTCGTTATTATCCTATCTGTGTTTGTATGTGGTTAAGTGTACTGTAGGAACGCGATAAGGATGTTTGACTTCATTAGACTCATTTGGACGTACGAGTGAAGGCTCACTCGTACGGCTGACAAGCTCATACACACGAGTGTGCTGAGCTGAGTCACAAACCTAATCTGTGTAAACATACACGAGTGAGTGATCACCCGTACGGCTGAGACAGCCCATTCATACGAGTGAGGGCTGACTCGCACGGTTGAGTCAACAGCAGGGGTATTTAAGTGTTATGTTCTTCATTTTAGGTTAAGCCTCTCATTACACACATATCACTCAGATCTAGTTGCCTGTCCGATTCTCTCTCAACCTAAATCACTCAAGAGGTAAATAATAGCTCTAGGTATTAATCTAATCAAACATCCATTGTTGTGGTTTGACCTAATTAATCCCAAAAAAACATTCTCATATTCACTAGAGGGTTTGATTCACTAATTCCGCCTTTGTGTGAGTTAAATCTGTTGATTTCGAAGTTCCTAGTCTTACTTCTTCAACAGCAACAAGACCAGACATCATGTACGCAACCAGTCTACTATCAAGGTACATGCAAAACCCTACTCAAATACATTATGGAGCTTCAAAAAGAATATTAAGATACTTGCAAGGTACCATGGACTATGGAATATGGTACAAGCCCACTATAGACTCGAAGCTTCATGGATACACAGATAGTGATTGGGCCAGATCGGTGGATGACACGAAAAGTACTTCAGGATACACATTCACACTTAGATCTGGTGTCTTCTCAGGGCATCAAAGAAACAAGAAACGGTAGCACAATCATCAGCTGAAGCTGAGTATGTCACAACCGCAAACTCAGCTAATCAAGCCATATGGCTATGAAGAATACTGGAAGACATGGGTGAGAAACAAGATGAGGCTACAAAAATATTCTGCGACAACAAGTCTGCAATCGTGATGACAAAGAATCTAGTATTTCATAGTAGAACAAAACACATTGATATCAAATATCACTTCTTACGAGAAGTCTCCGCCAAGAAAGATATTGAATTAAAATATTGCAAGAGTGAAGAGCAAATTGCAGTTATTTTCACCAAAGTGTTGCCAAGACCAAAGTTCGAGTTCTTACGCAACGTGCTTAGAGTAATACCGAAATATATTAAAGAGGAGTGTTAATATTACTAATGTATTTCTAGAGTTATCTAGAATTAATTAGATAACTAATAGATATTTAGTAACTAGATATTTAGGAGCATGTGGTAGAATTGACTAGAAATATGGTTAGCCAAAATATAAGAAATATCTAGAAAAATGTCCGACCTTTGAAGGCTATAACTAGCCAAGTTGTGTTCCAAATTGATGTACAACAAGATCCCAAAAGCAATAAAAGGCGTTTCATTTAAACAAAGTCTTTCTCTCCTTATTTTCCATATCAACAAAAAATCCCCTCATATATTAACACCCATCACTATTTTAGAACATCTAAACTAAAACTAATCATCACATTTAATTAATCTAAATACACTACAATTCTAAAAATTAATAACACCTCTGCTTCCATGCTAGCATCATGCTCATTTTCAGATGAATCACACCTATCTTCTTCATCTGTGATAAATTGATTCTTCATGTCTTCAAGAACATACTAATAATTGGAATTTTACATGAAATTACACTCCTTTTATAAAATCAAAACTAGTAGGAGTTAAAAGTGATGGAAAATCGTGTGTACTTTTAAATCAGATTAACGCAGCGGATAGTTAAAATAATAATCTTTTATTATTTTATGAACAAAATTTTACAAGATTAAATATTCACTTATTTAATGAAACATGCACACGATTAATCTTTCCAAGGATCCAGTTACACCACTAATAATTGTCAAAATATGTAATTCACAAAGTGAGTAAACGATATACCTTTCTTGAAGAAACTGTTTGAAGGAGAGAAATCTACGATCAAAAATATGACCGTCTCTTAGGATAGTCCACACTGCACTTCAAACGACCGTCAATGGATGCTAGTCCAAACTCACGTAACTTATTAATCAACCTTTGATTAATTAAACAAATAGCTAATCGATAAACTCCTTATGTGTTTTTGTTATACAAAAGGGATCAAAGAAAATATAAGATACTTCTTTTCTTTCGTAACTTCCTCCAAACAAAAATATTAGCATATTTATAATGGAGAGTAAAACATGTGAACCAACTTAAAATATTATTTGTGATACGTGTTTTAAAACAAATAAGATTCACGAGTCTTGTATATCATTAAAATAAACCATCAAATCAATTCACAAGTTTAATATGTTGATTGTCTGTAATTTGATTTGGTTTTAAAAAGTCGTATTTCTCAAATACTTTAGGGGTATGTTATGTAACTTATAATTAATAATTTTTATCATTTCACTTTCATGTGAATAGTAAATTAATTAATTTCGTTTCATTTACTATTTATATGAATAGTAAATGAATTAATATCTATTCTAAATAATTAAAATATTTAATTTGTTACTTGAGTAATATATATATACATCATATATATATATTATTTGACGTCTCGGTGTATATGTGTGTAACCTCGAAGGCTCAAATGAACTTAGCCATATAGTTATACGTTGTATCTTGCACATTAATCCTACAGACTCTCACTTGTGCATTGTACAATACCAAGTAACTATACAAACAATGGTAAGCGTCTAGCAACACGTCATTGTCCCCAAATTCATGTGAGGGTAGTTTCTCGAAACTGTTTATGGTAAGTTTTAAATGTTATTCGTCCTTTTGTTTCAGATACTTTAGTTAAACTTGAGATATGGATCATCGGTCATTCTCATTTATTTAACAATTTTGTTTCTCGATCTTAGAAATGAATTAGATCACCAAATTAATTAAGTATCATCTTAATTACATCTGGGTGTGGTCACACAAATATCTTATTCATTCATCGTGGAGCTCAAAGAGTATCTAACTCCAAACATTTTAGAGGAACAAATCCTATATTGCATAAACGTGTCTATCACGAGTTTTACATTATACACAATAATGGCCTTTATAACAGCCTTATTCAGGACAACGTTTAACCATATCAAAATATAATGCTACACTCATCAAGATGGGCGTGCATCTCAAGTCTAAGGACACAAAGACATAATTACTAAAAGATTTACTACTGACTACGATCCATGTACATCTCATGGTTGGGTCATTCCAATATTCATCATCAATGAATACATATGAATTTTGGTCTCAACAAGTTAACTATTCATCATCAATGAATATAACCAAAATTTCAGATTAATCTTAATTCATGTTTTTCCCATAACATGACCGATTATGGAGATTTTGAATAATCAACAAATATTCATGGATTAAACATACTAATATAGAACAGAGTGATATAAATGAAAACGATCATACCAACTATATATCATTTCATTAATATAAAACTTCTTAATGTTCCGAAAATATCCAAATACTAAATTACAAATGAAAAAGATCAGCAGCATAACGAAGTCCAGTATTACTAGAATGATCATCATGCTTGTTGTGCATCATGGGCTTCATGAACGGGTCAGCCACATTATCATTTGTATGAACCTTTAAGAATACTAATATCATTCCTCTTAATGACTTAATGAATGTAATCAAACTTTTGAAGAATGTGCCAGATACTTTTATGTACATGTGATTCTTTCAAAAGTATATTAACACTCGAACTATCACAGTACATATTATAGAAGATTAAATGTTGTGTACTACTCTGATTATAACAACAAACTTCCTTATCCAGACAGCTTTCTGAGCAGCTTCTCACTCAACAATGTATTATGCTTTTGTTGTAGATTGTTCAATAGTGCTATCCCTGGAGCTCTTCCAATCAACTGTCTTGCCCATCATGACAAAGAAACAACGTGACTGGATCGAGAATCATCTTGATCAGTTTGGAAACTAGAATCAGTATAAAACTTAATACTTAACTCTTCTTTCAAACCACCGTAAACCAAGAACATATCTTTAGTTCTTCGCAAATATTTAAGAATGCTCTTAACAGCAATCCAGTGTTCTTCACCCTGATTCTGTTGATAACGACTCGTCAAACTTAAAACTAACGAGACATTAGGTCTAGTACATAACATGGCATACATAATGGATCCTATAGCCAAAGCATACAGAACACATTTCATTCATCTTATCTCATCAGGTGTGATAGGACTTTGAGACTTGCTCAAGGTTGTGCTCTTTTGCATGGGCAATGCTCTGCGCTTGGAGTTTTGCATGTTAAATCTTCGCAAGATTTTGTCAATGTATGTACTTTAACTCAAACCAATAAGCCTTTTGGATCTATTTCTATAGATCCTGATTCCTAAAATATACTTAGCTTCTCCAAGATCTTTCATGGAAAAACATTTTCCAAGCCAAGATTTGACATCTTACAAAGTTGGAATGTCATTTTCAATAAGTAGTATGTCATCAACATACAAGATCAAGAAGACAACTTCGCTCCCACTAGCTCTAATGTAAACATAGGGCTCATCTTGGTTTTGAGAAAAAAAAAACAAACTCTTTGATTTTCTGATCAAACTTAAGATTCCAGCTCCTGGATGGTTGCTTTAATCCATAAATGGATTTTAGAAGCTTGCATACTTTAGGATGCTTAGGATTCACAAACCCTTCCGGCTGAACCATATATACGTCCTCGCTTAGGTCACCATTTAGGAAAGCAGTTTTGACATCCATTAGCCATATTTTATTATCATGAAAAGTAAACATGGCAATAAGTATCCTAATTGTTTTAAGGCTCGCGACTGGTGAAAAACTTTCATCATAACCTTTTTCTCACCTATTGAGCTTTAAAAGTGTTTACATTACCATCCATATCAGTCTTCCTTTGAAGACCCATTTTTACCTCATTGTCATACAAATGGGTAGAAGATCAATCAAGTCTCATACTTGATTATCCTTCATGGACTGCATATCTGTATTCATAGAATCTAGTCATTTTCAGATTCAGGATCTGGTATGGCCTCACGCAGCTAGAGGGTTCATCATAATCCCTTAGTTGAGGTTTATCTGAATTAATCAGATAATTAAACCTCATAAGCCGATGAGATCTACTAGATCTATAAAGTGCAGGTGTAACACGTTCTGTCTCCTCAACATTGCGCTCAGTTTCAACGTGTGGATTGCTAGTGCTTACTGAAGGTATGTTACTTTAAAGTACTTGAATTTCGTTAAGATCTACTTTACTCCCACTAACTTCTTGTAAGAGAAGATCTCTTTTCAGGAATTCAGCAGACCGAGCAGAAAACACGTTGTCTTCAGCTTGGTAGTAAAATTTGTAACCCACTGTTTCCTTTATGTATCGTACAAAGTAACATTAGATAGTTCTGGGTTCTAATTTGTTTGAAGTGTCATGCTTCACGTACGCTTTACAACCCAAGACTTTCAGATAAGACAACTTGGGATTCTTCCCATGCCATAACTCATATGGTGTCTTTTCTACCTTCATAGTTGGAATCACAGTGAGTATGCTTGCAGCAGACTCTCATGCATATCCCTAAAAGACAGTAGTAGAGAAATCAGACTCATCATAAATCAAACTATATCAAGTAAAGTTCAATTCCTCGTACTCAGACACACCATCGTGTTGTGGTGTGTAAGGTAGAGTGAACTATGAGACAATCCCACAATTCTTTAGGTGGACCAAAAAAACTCTTGACTCGTAAACTTACTTACTCCATCGGAGAGAAGTGCTTTAATAGTCCTTCCAAGCTGATTTTCTACTTCATTTTTGAATACTTTTGAATGTTAAAATAGCTTTATGTTTATGTTTCAGCAAGTGAACATAATCATAGCTACTGTATGAAAGGACCCGTCCTAATCCATCCGGACAAAGTCCATATTGATTACAAACGATCCACAATAGTTGGTTACATCGCGAGGTACTTGACCTCTATATGATACATTTTACAAACATTCCATTCGTTTTTAAAAGACAAACTTGCTTTATATCGAAAACTGATGACATGCAAATCAGGTCATAATATATTCAACTATAATTGTCTAAATAATAATCTTGATGAACCCGACGACTCGAATGCAACATCTTTTGAAATATGTCATGAATGACTCCATGTAATATCTTTTAAATGAGCAATTGCACAGCGGAAGACTTCTTTCTTACCTGAGAATAAACATGCTTTCAAGTGTTAACCAAATGGTTGGTGAGTTCATTAGTTTAACATAAATAATCATTTCATAATTTTAATAGACCACAAGATTTCATATTTCCATTTCTCATAAACATACGTCCCATACATAGAGACAAAAATATCATTCATATGGATTGAACACCTGGTAACCGACATTCACAATATGTATATAATAATATCCCCATCATTCCGGGATCCTCCATCGGACATGATATAAATTTCAAAGTACTAAAGCATCCGGTACTTTGGATGGGGCTTGTTGGGCCCGATATATCTATCTTTAGAGTTCGCGTCAATTATAGTGTCTGTTCCCTAATTCTTAGATTACCTGACTAAAAAGGGGCATATTCGATTCGATAATCCAACCATAGAATGTAGTTTCGATTACTTGTGTCCATTTCGTAAAACAGTTATAAAAGCAGTGCATGTATTCTCAGCCCAAAAATGTAATGAGTAAAAAGGGAGTAAATGAACTCACCTAATGTATTTTGTAGTAAAAATACATATGACTATATTGAACAATGCAGGATTGGCCTCGGATTCACGAACCTATATCATTTGTATAATCATTAATACATATAGTGGTAATCAAATAATTATATATATTATTATTAGTGATGTAATTATTTAATAATTTGTAGCTTTCATTATTTATATATATGTATCCATTTTATATATATAATTGTTAATATAGTTAAGTTATGTGTATTAAGTACATTTATATATATATATATAATCTTTACTTATAACCTTATTAACGTTATTAAAACCTTTATTTTCATAATCAATTTTATTTTAATAATTAACCTAGATATTACTTGTTAATATAAATAATGCTAGTTTTAAATGATAATAACTTAATAAATAAATAAAAATAATAAAATTATTAGTAGTGTTCATAATAATAATATTATTGATAGTAATGCTTATTATTATCTTAAGAACTAAACGGAGTTATATCTATACGTACCTATATATAGCTATTTATTTGCAATTTGCACAATCATAGTTATATCCCAATCAATATAAATCTTATATTTATCAAGATACTTATCCTATTCAAGAACATACGTGTATCCATAGTTTCCAAGTTCAGTTTATATACGTAAAATACTTGTTAATAATCATAATCATAATCATAATAATAAATGTTAATAATAATAATAATAATAATAATAATAATAATAATAATAATAATAATAATAATAATAATAATAATAATAATAATACATATCATAATAATAACAATCATAATAATAATAATTAGTATTTAACAATAATAATAATAATAATAATAGAAAAAGGAACTACCTCAAAAAGAAAAAGTCTTAAAAAGAACTGTCGCGAACGAGACTCGAACCCGAGACCTCTCGGTTACACACTAACACTCATCACCACTAAACCGTCTCCCATTTTTCTGATATATACCAACTTCACTTAAATATAAGCCGTAATTTATCATCTTCTCCTTCCTTAAACTGTGATCGAACCAAATCCCAATCAGACTTTAATAACTAGTTTGATTTAGACTTTGATACATAAACAGGAACAAATAGATTGTGGAAATTTTAATTAACAACAACAACAACAAAAAAATAAGAAGAATTGTGGCTGTTGCTTGCTGCCGTCGCAAAAACAAAAAAAAAATTATATGATTGTTGATTCGAGTACGTTTCAGACCAAGATCACAACATAAGATAGTTTATAAATTATGTATAGAAACTATTGAAATCATTAATTTACCTTAAAACACACATACAAATTCGAATTTCGCTATGAACGATTTGTTTGATTTTTTGAAACAAAACTTTGACTCTAAAATTACAATTCGTTAGTTGGAATTGGAAACTGAAATTTTGGATATAAATTGAGTGGAAGATTCCTAACGAACCTACATTAATGGATTTTGAAATTTTATTCGAAATTGAAATAAAAAAAAATGAAGCAAGGCAGAGCAGTCGACACATTTTTTTTTTATATTTTTCTGTTTTTTTTTTCTTCATCCATTCCCAATTGCAGAGATCAAAATAATGTATAAATTTTGTCTGGTACTGGGGTTGAAACAGACATGTAACAAACTGGGGACAAATACAAGAATTGAATAAAGTAAGAAAGGAACGTAAAACAAATTGACTTGAGAACCCGTAAATATATGATTTTATAATATTAATAATTAATAATTATAATTATAATAATAATAATCATCTAAATAATATAAATGCAGAATTCCTAAATGTATAACTATATTCAACTGGGTGTATATATCTTATACATATTTGTATATATCTATCTTAATAAATGTATATCTATTATATTTATATATTTATTTTTATAGATTATAATTAATATTATTAATAAATAAATATAATTATAATAATAATACACTTAATGTTATAAATAAGAATAATAACAATCATATTAATACAAAAGTCATATATATATATATATATATATATAATAAGGATAATATAACAATATAAATGATAGTTTTTACTTATTTTAATAATGATACAATTTATAACCATGTTAATAATGAAATTTTTAATAATAATAACTAGTGATATTTAAATTATCAATAAACTATACTTTTAATTAATCTTTATATAAACAATTTACTTTGATAACTTTACAGTTACAACATTGATAATAATACTATTATTAATAGTAATATTGAAATTACTTGTAATACTATAACAATAACTATATTTTAATTTGTAATTAAATTTATTATATTAATATCCCTATTATTATCTATGTAGTATTTATATAATGTAAATATATATATTAACATATGCAGAATATTTAATATATATTTATAATATTATAGAAGTCAAATATATATATATATATATATATATATATATATATATATATATATATATATATTTATATAGATTCATAATAGTTTAACTATGTTGTATATTATTATTTTTTAATTCAAATGATTAATATATACCTTATTAATTCAAGATGTTTATATACATATACTTTTATTTATTTATATATATATTTACATATTTATTTACACACAATTGTTCGTAAATCGTCGGGCATAGTCAAAGGTCAAATGAATATATGACACAGTTCAAAACTTTGTCGAGTCTTAACATTACAGTCATTGCTTATCGTGTCAGAAATATATAAAAATTTAGTTTAAATTTGGTCGAAAATTCCCGGGTCATCACAGTACCTACCCGTTAAAGAAATTTCGTCCCGTAATTTGAGTGAGGTCGTCACGGCTAACAATAAATATGTTTTTATGACGAATATGAGTTGATAAATAGAGTTTTATCATCCTTAAATAATATAGATGAAAGAATTCAATTACTCGAAGCGTACGAATGAAGTTATCAAAAAAAAATGAGTAAAAGAAGATTCGACTTAACCGGTGACGTAGTCACGATTGAATTTAGAAAGAAAAAAATAAGTTTCGTCTTAATTTTGACGTTGTTTTGGTAGAATCCCGGAATTCAAGGGATTTAAAAGAAAATCTTCGAAATCTAAAAGATTTGATTCTATGGCGAATAAGGAAATTAAGATCTCTATAATTAAATGCAATGATCTGCCTCGATTACTACGTCTGGTATTTCCTTTATAAATTTACCTTTTCCGTTCCATTTATTTTCACCACTTCTATACTCAATTCCCAAATTCAAAAAAATTTATGAAAATACTTAACCCTGTTCTGATCCTTGTTCTTATTCTAACTATCGCAATGATCGTTCTTCTTTTCCAACTCCCACCTGAAGAATCTGTTTATTTCTATTATGCTCTAGGGATTATTGTATTTATAATCCTCCCGTGTCTTTATATTGCTATACGTACTGATATCCACGGTTTGTAATTTCGGTGTTGTTATTGGGCTTTATATTTTCTCTTATATTTTGGAGCTTTGTCCCTTTGTTTCTTCTTCTTGCGATTAAACATCGCTTGTAATGGTTCAGAATTCGCAAATATAAACTTCAGAATGAACATTGTTAATGTTCTAAGAAGGAAATCGTAATGGCACGATTTGATTTGTCGAATTACCAGAATCACTAAGAATAGAACTATCAAGAATATACTTTCTTGATATGTTCAGAAGTTAAGTAGAATAAAAGAGTTATGTAACATGGCACGTGATGACGTTATGATTTCTGTTAATCATCACGTCCCATCAAAAACTCAGCATGACTTACTGTAATATAATCACGTTGATCAAGTGTCATTATATTATACTAACTCATTCTTCAGTTCCCAAAATTACTTCAATAACATTCATATTTTAAGCTCAAAAGTTTACAGAATATAGAAACTAACAGTTTCTATATGATGTAACACTGATAGTACGAAGAGATTAATGAATTCAGATAAGAATAGTTATAAAAATATCTTCAGAAATATGGAGGATATTTATAATGAAAGATACGATGATATCTTGGAATTTCTAATATCGATGGATGATGAAGAAGATTTATCCGTAAGGATTTAGATTCGGAAGCAAGGTATTTGTTAAAGATTTCAGCAGGCATTGAATCATTTGGATTCTTTGAAGTCAAACTTATTCTTTGTGATTTGTCCACGGCTTCCTTCATAGTTTCGCATAATTCGCTTTTCGGTACTAAATTTTCTATTGAATGTTTCCAACAAAATGATTCACAGGAAGCATGAAGAGGTATATAATTTCGGACGAGAATATTTATGAAAATATCCTCAGAAATATCGAAGATATTGATGATGATATTTTGGAATTTCTAAGTTCGATGGTTGATGAGGGAGATTTTTCCGCAAGGTTTTAACATGAGTACAGAGCAAGATATTCGTTGAAGGTTTCATCGGATCCAGAATTACCTGGATTCTTTGAATATATGGTATGATCCTTGTATTTGTCCTTGGTCTCCTTCGTGGTTAGCTCAATCCGTTTTCCAGTTCCAACTTTTTTGAGCTTTTCCAACATACTATTCTTTATCATCAAACTTTCGATGATTATGGTCATTTACGGTTGTCTATGGTTTCTGCTGCTTCATTCAGCTTTTTCAACATTCAGAGTATTGATTTGTGACTGAGTGCTTTTCAGAATTTCAGAAGGAGAGATCATAATTTTAAGAGATAAATGTCATACATATAACTGTTGATGTAGATATGCTGTGAGTTTTCAAAGTACTGATTGTTGATTCCCGGTAATTTGTATGACAGTTCTCGTTACAAGATGCGGATGAGTATATGATAGGGTTTCAATGAATAAATATAATGATTTGTCAGAGAGATTTAAGCCAAGAAGTAACGAGGTTGCTGGTACATCTGCTGGTAATATGGTGGTAACAATAAAAGAGCACGCATATAAATCAAGGTTATAATAAGGTTGTTTCGTACGAACAATCAAAGTTGACTTGCTGGAGCTGTGACAAAATTTGCTAATTTGTAAAGGGATTGTAAAGTTATTTTGGGTAATAATAACACTAATAAATTAGCATAGCTACATTTGAAACGTTTACTCAGTTGCCTAGAGTTTCTCAGGTGAATAGCTATATGCATCAATCTTTTCTTTCCGTAGATGAAGTACGGTTGGTTCATCCTCTCGATTGAGATGTTTTCAAGAATTATGAAAGGTTTGAACGCGGATTGTAATCGTCAAGATACAAATGAGGTTTAAGATGAAATCAAGTGGCAACTTGAAGAATTATTTAGTTTCATATATTATAATTAATATTTTAATTCATTTTAATTGTCCAATGTCATTAGTTCAAAGTCGATAATCCACAGTTAACAGTCCAATAATTCATATATAATTTAATATATAATATTCGAATTAATTAATATGTATCGTGACCCGTGTACATGTCTCAGACTCGATCACAACTCAAACTATATACATATATATATAGATGGGTCGATATGATATGTCAAAACATTGTATACGTGTCCCGATATTTAAAATGCATAAATAACAGAATGACGATAAATAAAGTGCGTAAAATAAATAACAGAAATTAAATGACGATAAATAAAATTGCGAGAATGTAAATTGCGAGAATGTAAATTGCGATGATTAAATTGCGATAAATAAAATGTAACCAGTTAGCTAAGAACAATTAGCTAGGAACAGTTAGCGTGGATTCTTAACAAAATTTCTCATAGTTAATTTGTTTGTTTCTAACAAATTTTATTTTATCAAATGTTTTCTTCATTATGCCACTTGTTGGATTCTGATAGGTCAAAATCCAAATATGAAATTGAATGAATATAGTTATTCTGTGGTGAACGGATTTGTATATCGGTAGATGTAAGTAGGAAAGTAAACGACTGTTGAATCAGCTTCGAAGAATGTACAATGTAACTTATTAATGCGAAATTTAAATATTCCTCGGGTATTACCTACCCGTTAAAATATTTTCACAATTAACACTTTGTACGAAAGAATTTTTAATTACATTCTTTATGAAAACATATATACATATATATTTTCTTCAGATGTAATCATGGATTCATTGAGTTAATACGATATTAAATTCATTTGGTTTACCGTTAGAACTAGAATACATAATCTCTAAAACATTTAGAGATTACTTAATCGTCATGAAGAACGAAGATAATCGATGTAAAACGATACATAGAACGATGATTATACTCGGGGTACAGAATGAGATGTTGAGGCATGGATTGTTGATGGTACCGGTGCTGTTACTGATGGTACTGTTGGTGCCGATGATGTTGCTGAAGCTGGTACATTTTACACTACATTTCCCAAATTGATTACTCGAGCGCGAAGCTCGTTGACTTCTTCGATTACTCCGGAATGATTGTCGGTCGGAACGAGCAGATGAATAAGGTTTAGAATATGAGTTATGATATAGTCGTGGTGAGATATTCGGGAAATGAGGATGAAAATGGTGTTACGAACAGGTTCGCCGGTAAGTGCTTCAGGTCTTTCACCAAAAGGTGAATTCGGTTAGTGGAAGGGATCACCTTCTGCACGTCTCCATTGATTAAGTCGACTACAAATCCATCAGATGAATTGGGGATGGATGATTGGTTGATTCATTCTGGTGTCGTTGCTTCCGGAGCTTAGATGACTATCCATTCTGAATAACTGTCGGGATAACTATAGGAATAGATGTCGGAATCCGAGGGACTCGATCTAGTTGAGGGATTCATCTCGTACGATCAGATGAAGGATTTTCGATAAGAAATAGATTATAGGATGTAGATTAGTATCCTGCAATACATAATTTACATATACATATATGATACTAAAATCTCATAAGTTACGGAGGAATCTACGGAAGCTGTCAGGCAAAGATAACAATAACAGATACGCTAAGATATGAATTAGCAGATACGCTAAGATATGAATTTTGTCTATACACTTTTCATGCAGTCAATGCAATAAGATGTGTCTAGACTAAGAATAATGAGCAGGTAATTTACTAAGGATGATAAGCAAATGATTTCCGACTAGAAATGATAAGCAAAACTTATGACATGCAGACACGGTCGAAGTCCAGACTCACTAATGCCTCCTAACGACTTATCAGTTAGACACACTAATGCAGACCTGGTTCGCTAATACCTCGGCTCTTATACCAACTGAAAGGACCCGTCCTAATCCATCCGGACAAAGTCCATATTGATTACAAACAATCCACAATAGTTGGTTACATCGCGAGGTACTTGACCTCTATATGATACATTTTACAAACATTGCATTCGTTTTTAAAAGACAAACTTGCTTTATATCGAAAACTGATGACATTCAAATCAGGTCATAATATATTCAACTATAATTGTCTAAATAATAATCTTGATGAACCTGACGACTCGAATGCAACGTCTTTTGAAATATGTCATGAATGACTCCATGTAATATCTTTTAAATGAGCAATTGCACAGCGGAAGACTTCTTTCTTACCTGAGAATAAACATGCTTTCAAGTGTCAACCAAATGGTTGGTGAGTTCATTAGTTTAACATAAATAATCATTTCATAATTTTAATAGACCACAAGATTTCATATTTCCATTTCTCATAAACATACGTCCCATACATAGAGACAAAAATATCATTCATATGGATTGAACACCTGGTAACCGACATTCACAATATGTATATAAGAATATCCCCATCATTCCGGGATCCTCCATCGGACATGATATAAATTTCAAAGTACTAAAGCATCCGGTACTTTGGATGGGGCTTGTTGGGCCCGATAGATCTATCTTTAGAGTTCGCGTCAATTAGGGTGTCTGTTCTCTAATTCTTAGATTACTGATGTTTGAGCAGAGTGGTATAAAATACTATTAATTTTAGCAGGAAAATACTATTAAATACGATACAATTTTACACAAGATATTTATTTATTTATAGAATGGATATACTTAAACCTTGCTACAACACTTATAGGAAATGTACCTAATCGTACAGTAGTGTAGTTTTTAGTAAGTCCGGTTCGTTCCACAGGGAAAATCTTTAAACAAAGCTTAACGCTATATTAGTTTACTTTTATAAAAATACAAATATATATATAAGTAATATTATTATTATAAAGGGGGGTTTTTACCGTTTAATGACCGGTTTGTCGATTTTAAAACTTTAGTCGCAGTTAAAACCAAATGTAAAATAATAAATAAATACAAGACTTAATTTAAAGCGTAAAGTAAATAACGATAATGAAATTGCGAATAATAAAAGTGCGATAAAATAAACTTGCGATAATTAAAAAGTACGATAATTAAAAGTGCAATTAAATATAATAATAATAAATAAAAGTGCTATAATTAGAAGTGCAATTAAATATAAAATAAAGGAAATTAAATATGAAATGAAAGAATTATGCTTATTTAAACTTCCGTAATCATGATGTTTGACGTGTTGATTTTAGTTTTATGCCCATGGGTTAATTGTCCTTTGTCCTGGATTATTTAATATGTCCGTCTGGTTTTTGTCCATAACAGTCCATCAGTCATAAATATAAAGTGCGAGTGTCCTCGTCAAATTATCCTTATACCCGAAGTTAAATATTCCAACTAATTGGGGACTTAAACTGTAACAAGATTTTAATACTTTGTTTAATAATTACACCAGGATGTCGACTGAGTGTAACCCAAGGTTTTAATATTTTGTTATCAATTATACCAAGTGTCCTTGTACATAATTTCACCCCTGTTTTAATTATTCTAGTGGCTATTAATCCATTCCCGTGTCCGGTTAAATGAATGATTATTCGTACATATAAATACCCCGCCCATCGTGTCCGATCGAGTGCATATGGTAATTTATAGGGACACCCAATTGTAAATCTTTATATTAACATTAACAAACTATCATTTAGTTAAACAAATATAAAGCCCATTAATAGCCCATAGTCTAATTTCCACAAGTGTCGTTCTTTTGTCCAAACCCCAATTATGGTACAAAGCCCAATTACCCAATTTTAATAATTAGACCAACATCATGATTACTTCGTTTTAAATAAGCATAATAATAACTTAGCTACGAGACATTAAATTAAAAAGGTTGAACATAACTTACAATGATTAAAAATAGCGTAGCGTTACACGGACAGAATTTCGACTTACACCCTTACAACATTCGCTAACATACCCTTATTATTAGGATTAAAATTAAAATTAAAATTAAAATTAAAATATAAATATAAATATTTACGTATAGATATAGAGATGATGGATATATATGTTGGTTTTTGCGATCAGAATTCGTTTGCTTTTATAGGGAGTTTTAGAATTTGGGGCTCCGCGACTCGCGGCCCTTTTTGCCTTCAAACTCCGCGAGTCACGGAGTTTGTAAATACAACTCACTCCATTTTGGCTCTTTGTTTACCGACGGTTTATTATATAAATATAATATATATATAATTTATATAATTAATTATATATTATATTATATTATATTTATATACATAGTTAACTTGTAATTTTTAGTCCGTTGCGTCGAGCGTTGAGTGTTGACTCTGGTCCCGGTTCCGGATTTTCGAATGTCCTTGCGTACAATTTAATATCTTGTACATTGCGTTTTGAATCTTGTACTCTTGTAATTTCGAGACGTTTCTTATCAATAATTGGAACCTCTTTGATTGTCTTTTGTACTTTTGAGCTTTTTGGTCGTTTGCGTCTTCAATTCGTCGAATCTGTCTTTTGTCTTCACCTTTTATTATTTAAACGAATATCACTTGTAAATAGAACAATTGCAACTAAAAGCTTGTCTTTCTTGAGGAATAATGCTATGAAATATATGTTCGTTTTTAGCATTATCAAATATTCCCACACTTAAGCGTTGCTTGTCCTCAACCAATATCGTCTTGAAATACTAGAATCACTTCTTTATTCTTCACACTTTGTACATCAGTGATTTCTATACGGCGGTATAAACAATGGTAGTAACGATATTTGATTTACAGTCCCACATGACTATAAAAATTTAGATCCATTAAGGAAATTGGATCTTTATGAAAACATTTGATCTTTTGAAAATTAAATCTAGTTTTTACCCAAGATAAGTTTTCCGGAATAACCCTTCACCGGTGTTTGCAAAATATTTTTGTGGGCTTGGTGGGTTTCAGATTTGAAAATTTTAGCTCAAAACTTGCGGTTTTGTGTCACCCACTTGCTAACCTTGTATTAGGAAAGCAACACGTCCAGTTTACTTGTCCCGTATATTACCTTTCAGTAAACTACCATCCGGTTGTAAAGGAAAGCGTTGAACAAGCAACTGTTAAGGCAATGTCCCCTGACATGCTTTTAATTATGGTCTATAACATGTCGGACGCAATTACTATCCTTTGTAGGAGCAATAGTAAAGCTCACCCTTATAATTTGTAGGTTTGGCACAAGGTCCTATCTTTGACCACTATGCAAGCACCGTTCTTACGGTTGACACCCAATTTAGTTCAGGTGACCTAATGAATTCCAGGTGAATTCCTAGGATTTAACGTTCAATGATAATGAACGCATTGAAAATGGGTTTTTAGAAAACAAATCGGTTTGTAATTTTATCAAAATATTTTCTCGTTCAAGCTCGAGTTTAGATATCATTGAATTCCATGAGTTTGAATTCTCAATCTTTAAGGTCAATCTCTAGGATTGAGTAATATCAGGCTTAAAAGCTGATTTTTAATCTTTAAGGAGATTATCCTTTCTGGGGACCTGATTCATTAGTCTTATCCAGCTAATTTGCATGGTGCCCCCCCCCCATTGTACGAGATAAATCCTTCTCATGGTTAGGATAAATCTGACCACTTGGCGACCCTGTTTAATGCTGAGGTCCGTGGATTTCCTGCTGATTTTAGTGATGACTTTTCTAGATTTTTCATCAACCTACAGCTGGTCTGGACGACAACTTCTTGACCTAAATCAAGAAGCGCGTGTCTTTTTCGGAAGACTTTACTTCCTTTTAATGATGGAATTGATTCATCGTGTAGATCCATCTCTTCTTTTCTTTCATCGGGTAAAATAGTTTAGTTTAGTCCAAAGCAAAAGTATTTTCAGTTATTTGTTACAGAAATATGTGACATATGTTTAAGATAACTTGGTAATTTTTCCCACACTTGGCTTTTATTTTCCTTTTTATTGTCCTCTATTCCATTTTAAATGAATTTTAACATTTTGGTTTGTTTCTCAATTTATGTCCTTTCTGAGGTAACAATAATTTCGGTGTTAAAACCTAGTTTTATCGTTCATAAAATTGTATAAACATGATTTTGAGTTCATTTAATTGAAAATTTTGAAAAAATTTTACTAGAATTGGGTAGTCAGTATATAAGACTAGGGCTGTTCTTTATTATCAGAGAGCACTAGATTCTAATACAACTACTGCTTTACTAGTATTTTTAATGGTAACCAAGTGTTTATTATAAAAATTTAAAAAATCCGAAAGAATTTAACCCCTTCCCACACTTAAGATCTTGCAATGTCCTCATTTGCAAGAAATTAGTAACAATTTAACTTAATGAGGGTGATTTGTGTGAAAATGATTAAATTTTTACCAAAGTTTCCAAATATATTGGCGTTTGTTTGCTGAATGATAAATGGTGCACATCACTTGTTCATTCTGTCTTGTTGTTATTTCACATATATTTTGCATCTTGTCGTCAAAATTAGTAGCTTTTGCTGAACTTAATGCCAGTCTTTGAAAATGCGCTATTTTACCCTGTTTTGTACAATCGACAATATACATACATACAAATATAATCATGCATGGCAATTTGAAATGGGACTCAATATCCCACTTTCAAATTCTAAATATGAAATATTAGTACACAATAATAATAAAAATAATAAAAATTACACAAATATATCCAATAACATAAGTTTAAACATGAAAAAGTCAAAAGATAAAAACATAAAAATCATAAAAATAACCAAATGGAACTAAATCAGTCTGGATATGGGTTCCAGTTCATCTCATCAGGTGGGTTCCATTGTTGGTTATAGGTGTTTTGATAGGCTTGGTTATAGTCATACCGGTTAAAGGGTGGTCGGATATCGGGGCTATGTGGCAGAAAATGAGCAGGTCGAGTAGGTACATAGTTATTTGGTACCTGATATGATAGCTGGCTCATGATTTGGTGCTGATGAACTAACCAGCTATCGTGTTGGCGTCGCCTATAATCCTTGTATACTCGCTCGGAGTTCCACTGCTCATACATACTATGTCTGGCCGCGTTCGTCATTGCTTCCTCATCTATACGAACGTGGACGTCAAGAATAGCATCTCGAAAGACATCCCTAATGTCTTCCGCCTCCTCCATTTCCTCGTCTGAGCCTCTCTCTACCTGAGGATGAGATCCCTCATAGGGTACTGCCTGGTTACGTCTACTTTTCAATACCTTAGCACCCACATAAACTTTCAATCCTAAGGGCTCAACCTGTTCTCTACAAAGCTGTAATGGACCCCCTTGGTTCCTATCAACACCTAAATACTCTCCAATGAGAGTCACAAAAATACCTCCTCCTATTATACTCCCGTCCTGCATTCCCTCTACCATTTTAGATAAATAAAAAGCAACACAGTAAGGGATATTGACAAAGCTTCTAGGATCCCGAATACACTTTAGGTAGAATAAATCATGTAAGATAATTTTTTCTTTATTATGACCTCTCTGTGTAATCGAGTTAGCCAAAAATCTATGAATAATATGAAGCTCGGCTCTGTCAATATGTGTATAGGAGTGTCCTCCTGCTCGTGTAAAAACATCAAAATGTGACATACGCCTCCAAATGGCGTCAGCGTCAAAGTTACTATCTACCCTTTCACCATAATGAATCAAATTTGTACAATCGGGTAATAGCAACTCACCAGGAGTATATATCTGTAAGGCCCTGGCCATGTCCAACATGGACATTCTGTACATCCTACCTCCAAGGATAAACCTAAGAAATCTTCTATCATCTATTCTAACTATATTTGCATCAAGTGATACAGTACTCATCAACTCAACACACCATTCCTTATATACAGGTCTACGAATGGTGAAAAGACGTTCCCAATCTGTAAAAGAAGAACTGCCATACCTTTGAACTAAAAGCTGTCTAACACAGTCAGCTAGATGGACCGTTTCCAAAGGGGCCCAATCGATTACCCTTGGCACCTCTACATTTTTTGTTACCAATTTGAATTTGTTCCTTTGATATGTCTCGTAATCTCTCCATCTCCTATCAAATCTCAGATTAGGATGCAGAGTGTGCTCAAGAATCGTTGGGAATTCTACTGGCGGCCTCATTGGGAATACTATGAATTCATCAACAAACTGTACCGGATCATAATAAGGTATGTGCTGATCAGGCTGTTGTTGTTCCTGTTGTGGTTCTTGTTCGTGTTGCATTTCTGGTTCTGGTTCTGGTACTGGTGCTGGTCGTCTAGATGATGATGCTCCTGAACCTCCAGTATCGGCTTTCTGCAAAACACATTAAACACAAAATTTGTGCATCTAAATATGCATTAGTGTTAGCAAAATAACAACTTAAAACAATCACTATAACATGTTAAATCAAAATTAAACTTATACACATTTTCACAATTTTTCTCAATTCTACATTTTTCAAATAAGCACATATGAAAATGTATACAAAGTTCATAAGCTTTTAACTCAACTAACATGTCAAAATATTCATTACTAATAATTAAACAAGTCTCAAATGGCAATTACATCAAATTAATCAAGTTCATGAATTTTAGACTTAAAAAGTCCACTTTAATCTCCAAAAATCATGTTTAGGATCATTGTTTGGATCATTTAACTACCTAAACATGTTACACTACTCAATTTAGCAATAATTCATGACAAAAATCGGCCATAACCTGTTTATATCAAAAAGCCCCAAATTGCTCAAGAACACAAACCCTAGATTTCTAAAAATTTTGAAGTTTTTGGCTTCAAATCATGTTAAATAGCATCAATCTAGGTTATACATGCATAAAATACTAACAATTTAACACTAATTACACTAGAAATTAACAAAATTGCATTAGGTAAAAAATTGGTAATTATCACAAAAACTAGGAATTTATAGAGTTTAGGGGTGTAATTTTTACCAATTTGCCTAAGAATGAGAATCTAGGCATGATTAGAGCAAGAAAAATGACGAATTACGGTGAAATTTGGAGAGAATTTGAGTGTGTTTTCGGGTATGTGTGTGTTTTTGTGAAGAAAGACAGACCAGTCGACTGTCTTGTATCAGGTCTGATTTTTGCCTCCATGCGATCGCATGGAGGTATTGTGAAAATCCCATGCGATCGCATGGGGGTCCGGGTACAGTGTTTTCAGCTTTTTTTTTTTTTTTTAACTTTAACTTATAAAACAATTAAGTGATTAATTTTAAAATTTTGTTTCCCTTTTTCTTAGGACGAGGTCGTTTCGGATCGATGTCCTAGTCCGTCCTTCGACAAAATTTTAAAATTTGTCTTTTTCAAGCGATTGTTTTAAAAGCTTAGATTTTTGGGTTTTTTAATTTTTTTGGCATACCTTACTTCAATAAGATTAAAAATAGTGATAATAAAAGTTCTCGTCCCTCCCTTGGGTAAAGCAATTTCGGTTCAAAGACCTAGTCTTCAACTTACGACGAATTTTAAAAATCGTATTTTTAACTTAATGAGATAAAGTAAATTTTTGTTTTTAAATTCACACAACTTAAATATAAAATTCAAAATTAATATTAAAAATTCACACCAAACTTAAAATTTGAAATGCATAAAATTAAAAATTCATATTTTAAAAATTAAAAATTCACACCAAACTTAATTTAAAAATTCATATTATAAATTCACACCAAACTTATATTAATTTTTACAATTTTAAATATATTGTTTTTACAAAGTTTACAATATTAATTTAAGATTTATATATTAATTTTAAAAACATGGTAAAAATAAAATTAAAAATCTTTTTGGCTTTTTATCCCACTTTAATCAATCAAATATTATCAAAAATATGCGCCCCTCTTTTCGGTAAAGTAATTTCGGTTCCATGACCTAATTTAACTCATGACGAATTTTTGAAATATTTTGGGTTGATTGATTAAAGATATTTATACCTTAAGAATAAACGTTAAATTTCGCAGTGATGTAATAAATTTTTGAATGATATCAATAATTTCGGTCGCCAAACCTAATTTTATTCAATACCAATTTAATACTTTATAGCGAATAAATTAGCGTTTATTATCAAAAGGTTAAAAATAAAAAAAAATAAAATAAAAACTGTACAAACATACCTGTGAAATAGATTTCTTAGTTATATGATCTATCCCATTCATAAGATAGTCGGTTTAATTGGTTTCCATAGCTACATAGGCGTAACCTCGAGCATTCAGTGTCTTTTCTTCTAAACATATGAACGGTCCGTCTCTGCATAAAGTAACAAATTCGGTGTTTGAATAGGTTTGATTATTTGAACATTTACCTCTGTGTGACCATTTTCCGCATTTGTGACATCTTTCTAGGTGTCGTGCTCTTCTTTTCGCTGCGGATTTTGATTTTCCTTTACCAAATTGTAACTTATTATCTTCGCATCTGGATTCTTTTCTAACTCCGTCCAATCTTTCTCTGATTACTGATACTATTTCACTCGGTAGTGTGTCATTATTACGTTTAGTGATCAAAGCGTGTAGCATTAGACCATGGTTTATTTCACAGGCAGTCTTCATTTTGTAAAAACCTAAAAAAAATAAAAATTCAGAATGGGGGGAGAAGACTAGTTCTTTAGGGTCTGCTAGGGAAAGACCATTCGGGTTCCATTTTCGAGAACTACACGAAAACAGACAATCTAACTCTAACAGAAATACATATTATCCTTTAAAGACTTGATTCTCCCCACACTTAGTTAGCTGTGGTGTCGAAATTGTGATTAACTTCGTTGTGGACTTCCATCGGACTATCTATGTAGTGTTTAACTCTGTGACCATTAACTTTAAATTCAATCCCATTTGAATTTATTAATTCTATCGTTCCGTATGGGAAAACTCTTTTGACTATGAATGGTTCAGACCATCTTGATTTCAATTTTCCCGGAAATAGCTTGAATCGTGAATTGAAAAGAAGAACTCTGTCTCCTTCTTTAAATTCTTTTAAACTTCTGATTCTTTTATCATGCCATTTCTTCGTTCTTTCCTTATAGATTAACGAATTTTCGTATGCTTCATGTCTTAATTGTTCTAATTCGTTTAGTTGACTTAATCGTAGACGTCCAGCTTCATGTAAATCAAGATTACATGTCTTCAAAGCCCAAAATGCTTTGTGTTCAATTTCTACTGGAAGATGACATGCTTTTCCATAAATAAGTCTAAAAGGTGTGGTTCCAATTGGAGTTTTGTAGGCTGTTCTAAAAGCCCAGAGTGCATCCTCCAATTTAATGGACCATTCCTTCGGATTTGATCCTACGGTTTTCTCTAGAATACGTTTTAAAGCTCGGTTGGTATTTTCAACTTGTCCACTTGTTTGTGGATGATATGCGGTGGAGATTTTATGAGTTACTCCATATCTTTTAAGAACTTTCTCAAGTTGATTATTACAGAAATGAGTACCTCGATCACTTATTAAAGCTTTCGGTGTTCCAAACCTTGCAAAAAGACATTTTAAAAAGTTGACTACAACTCGTGCATCGTTAGTTGGGAGAGCTTGTGCTTCCGCCCATTTAGATACATAATCAATGGCTACGAGTATATATAGATTATTATGAGATTTTGGAAATGGACCCATAAAGTCAATACCCCAAATGTCAAATACTTCACATACTTGGATAACATTTTGTGGCATTTCATCACTTTGACTTATTTTTCCGGCCCTTTGACAAGCATCACAGGATTTGCAAAGAAGGTGTTCGTCTTTGTAAATTGTAGGCCAATAGAATCCAGCATCATAAACTTTTCTTGCTGTTAGTTGAGGCCCATAATGCCCTCATGTTGGTCCTGTGTGACAATGGTTTAATATTTTACTAGCTTCATCTCCAAATACACATCGGCGTATTATTCCATCGGGACAACTTTTAAACAAATGTGGATCTTCCCAAAAATAGTGTTTTATATCACTGAAGAATTTCTTTCGTCTTTGGTACGATAATCCTTTTTCAAGGAATCCACATACTAAATAGTTTGCATAGTCTGCAAACCATGGAATTTCTTTATAATCTATCTTCAATAGATATTCATCAGGAAAGTTGTCTTGTATGGCCGATTCATTTAGAACTTCTAATTCGGGATTTTCAAGACGAGAAAGATGATCAGCGGCGAGATTTTCTGCTCCTCTTTTATCTCGGATTTCAATATCAAACTCTTGTAAGAGTAAGATCCAACGGATTAATCTTGGTTTAGCATCTTGTTTCGAAAATAGGTATCTAAGAGCAGAATGGTCGGTATAAACCACCGTTTTTGCTAGAACGAGATATGATCGAAATTTGTCAAAAGCAAAGACAATAGCAAGGAGTTCTTTTTCAGTAGTTGTATAGTTCGTTTGTGCTCCTTGTAACGTCTTACTAGCATAATATATAGGTTGAAATCGTTTTTCAATCCTTTGTCCTAAAACGGCTCCCATTGCAAAATCACTTGCATCGCACATTAGTTCAAATGGTAGATTCCAATTTGGTGTTATCATGATCGGCGCATTAGTGAGTTTCTCTTTAAGAATATTAAAAGATTTGATACACTCATCTGAAAAGATGAATGGAGCATCCTTTTCTAGGAGTTTATTCATAGGAGTGGCAATTTTAGAAAAATCTTTTATGAAACGTCGGTAAAAACCGGCATGCCCTAGAAAACTCCTAACTCCTCTAACATTGGTGGGATGTGGAAGTTTAGCAATTACATCTACTTTAGCTCTATCCACTTCAATTCCTTCTTTTGAAATTTTATGACCAAGAACGATGCCTTCTTTAACCATGAAATGGCATTTCTCCCAATTAAGTACTAGATTTGATTGTTCGCATCTAATAAGCATTCGTTCCAGATTAACTAGACATGATTCAAATGTATCACCGAAGACTGAAAAGTCATCCATGAAAACTTCCATGCATTCTTCTATCATGTCGTGAAAAATCGCCATCATACACCTTTGAAAGGTTGCAGGGGCGTTGCAAAGTCCAAATGGCATGCGTTTGTAAGCAAAAGTACCATAAGGGCACGTGAATGTGGTTTTCTCTTGGTCCTCGGGTGCTATTGGAATTTGAAAATATCTGGAAAATCCATCTAGAAAACAATAGTAACTGTTTCCGGCTAATCTTTCCAACATTTGATCAATGAAAGGTAAGGGAAAGTGATCTTTTCTGGTGGCGTCATTTAATTTTCTATAATCAATACACACACGCCATCCTGTTACAGTCCTAGTAGGAATAAGCTCATTTTTTTCATTTGTAATGACAGTCATGCCACCCTTCTTAGGCACGCATTGAACTGGGCTTACCCATGGACTATCAGAAATTGGATAAATTAGACCTGCATCTAGCAGTTTAATAATTTCTTTTTTAACTACATCTTGCATATTAGGATTTAGTCTTCGTTGGCGTTGCACATAAGTTTTATGACCTTCTTCCATAAGGATTTTATGTGTGTAATACGAAGGACTTATTCCTTTAATATCATGAATCTTCCATGCAATGGCTGGTTTATGGGCTTTCAACACAGAAATGAGTTGTGATTTCTCATTTTCAGTAAGAGAAGATGATATTATTACAAGTAATTCAGATTCACCATGTAAATAATCGTATTCCAAATGGTTTGGAAGTGGCTTTAACTCTAATTTCGGAGGTTCTTCTATCGATGATTTATATCGATATCTGTCTTCTTCTTTTAGCATTTGAATTTCTTCTGTTGTTGGTTCATATCCATTAGCTATAAGTGTAGCTAACATTTCAGCTTCATCAATTGGTTCATTACCTTCTCCTAAAGAACATTCTCCTGTTCCTTGTAATTCTGGAAATTCTTCTAATAATTCTGCATGTGCATCTATAGTTTGAATATAATAACATGTATCATCTGCAGATTGTGGTTGTTGCATTGCTCTATCAACTGAAAAGGTAACACTCTCATCCTCTATACTTAGGGTCAATTTCTTACCGAACACGTCTATCATTGCTTTAGCCGTATTTAAGAATGGTCTTCCTAATATGAGAGGAACTTGAGAATCTTCTTCCATGTCCAAAACAACAAAATCTACTGGAAATACTAAAGTACCAACTTTAACTAGCATGTTCTCCATTATCCCTCTAGGATATTTTATTGATCTATCGGCTAGTTGTATGCTTATTCTGGTTGGTTTCAATTCTCCAAGGTCTAGTTTAGTGTATAGTGAATACGGCATTAGATTTATACTAGCACCTAAGTCTACCAATGCTTCTATTGAACTAAGACTACCCAGAAAACATGGAATTGTGAAACTTCCTGGATCAGATAGTTTTTCTGGTATCTTATTCAACAGCACTGCTGAACAATTAGCATTCATAGTAACAGCTGAGAGTTCTTCCATTTTCTTTCTATTTGAGATTAGATCTTTCAAGAATTTAGCATATCTAGGCATTCCTGAAATCACATCAATGAAAGGAAGATTTACATTTATCTGTTTAAACATATCCAAGAATTTGGATTGCTCGGCTTCAAGTTTCTCTTTCTTCATTTTACTCGGGTAAGGAAGTGGTGGTTGGTATGGTTTAACATAAGGTTTAGCCTTAACTGTGTTATCTTCATTAACCTTCTCAACTACCGGTTATTTTTCCTTATCTTGATCAGGTTGTGGTTCTTGTGGAGTATGAATAGCTTCATCAGAAGTTACAGGTATTTCAGGTGGTTTAAGTGTTGTACCATTTCTTGTGGTAATAGCTTTAGCTGTTTCATTTCGGGGGTTAGCATTTGTATCACTAGGTAAACTTCCCGGTTTTCTTTCACCTATTAACCTTGCTAGGATACTTATTTCTTGTTCTAGATTTTGAATAGAAGCTTGTTGATTTCTAAATGCTTGAGCATTTTGTTCATTAGTTTGTTTCTGAGATGTGAAAAACTGCGTTTGAGTTTCAACTAGCTTCGTCATCATATCTTCTAAATTTGGCTTTTTATCATCGGTTTGTTGTGGTGGTTTGTTTTGAAAATTAGGTCTTTGCTGATTGTAAGTATTATTGGATACTTGTTGATTGCTAGGACCTTGTTGGTTGTTGTATGGAATATTTCTGTTATAATTCTGGTTTTGATTGTAAATCGGTCTTGGCGGCTGATAATTATTCTGATAATTATTTCCAGGCCTTTGGTTTATGTATGAAATATTCTCTCTTTGTTCCATTGTTAATTCAATACTGAGACAATCTTTTGTCAAATGTGGTACTCCATACTGGTCACAACTAATTCGTATTGAGTGAATATCTTTAGTCATCTTTTCCATTCGTCTCTCGACAGCATCTATCTTTGCGGAAATGGAATCTAAGTCATGGCTAGAATCGGCTCTAGCTGCTTTAGATGATCTAACGATATCTTTTTCTTGGTGCCACTCATGTGAGTGGGAAGCAGTGTTATCAATAATTTTGTAAGCATCAGTTTCGGTTTTCTTCATAATAGAACCACCAGCTACTATATCTATGTCTTTCCTTGTAGTGATGTCTCATCCTTGGTAGAATATTTGTACTATTTGACAGGTGTCTAAACCATGTTGCGGACATGCTCTTAATAACTTTCCAAATCTTGTCCACGCCTCATATAGAGTTTCATTTGGCTTCTGTGTGAACGTAACAATTTCTCCTTGAAGTCTTACGGCTTTAGATGCCGGAAAGAATTGTTTAAGAAATTTTTCAACTAAAACGTCCCATGTATCGATCGCCCCTTCCGGTAACGATTCCAACCAATCTTTGGCTTCTCCCTTTAAAGTCCAGGGAAATAACATGAGATATATCTGTTCATCATCAACTTCTCGGATTTTAAATAGTGTGCAGATCCTATTAAAGGTACAAAGATGTTCATTTGGATCTTCCTTCGGCGCACCACTAAATTGGCATTGATTAGTCACCATATGTAGAATTTGTCCTTTGATTTCATAATCTGGCGCATTAATGTCAGGATGAGTAATTGCGTGACCTTGGCCAGTGCGTTTAGCTCTCATTCGGTCTTCCATACTTAAAGGTTCTGTTACTTCCATAATTGAATTTGTTGAATCGGAATCACTAGAGGATTCTGATTTAATGGTTCGTTCCTCAGCAATCTCTGTTTGAATGATTGGTGGTTCCGGAGGAAAGTTTAGTGGTTCAGGATCTATGAATCGTTCCTGAATATTCTCCGGATTCTCAATTGTGAGGTCGGGTTCAAAAAATGGATTATCGGAAATTTGAACTGGAGTACTTGGTTGACTGGATGACGATTCTAAAGAAAAATCAACGGTGGTAATATTTGCTAAATGTCTTGATCTAGTTACAGGTGGTGAACGTACAAAAGTTGGTGAACGTCTTGCTCGGTGCATTCACTGAATATCCTATTAGTTTTTAAAAAGAAAGAAAAATTATAATAAGTTATCCAATCAATGACTTTTCTGATTTTGCCCACGTTTCGAATAGCCAAAAGATGCAGCAGAGGGGCAGGATTCGTTTGGTTTCAATATAATTGAGGACTGTTTGGCTCCAATAACCCGGTCCACGTACAAATCCAACTATTACTACGAACCAGAAAATTTTGATGTCTATTAATTTAACCACTTAAAATAAATTTTCGTAATTTTAAGATATTTAGATAAGAAGTAGATTAAAAATCTATGTCCTAAAAACTAGAATGGCGAGAAATAAGAAAGAAAAAGAGTTCGTCGAAAAAGGTCGAAAAAGAAAAATAAGAAAGAAAAATAAAAGGTGACGGAAAAATAAAAGAAACTTATAAAACTTAAAAAAAACACTTGACTAACCTAACCTTATTACTACAACTAACTTAAAATTATAATCGCAAATTGAAATTACTAATTGGAATGATAATTGATACATAGGTAAAAGGCGTCTAAAAATATTAAAGCTTACAAGTAAAACTATATCCCAAATGGCAATATCTTATAAAGGTACTAAAACTTAAAAAGGCGTCACAAAATTCTAAAGCACCTAAATCTTAGTCTAAAGAAAAAGCACTTAAGGGATTTTACGGCAAAGCCTAAAAATCTAGAAGTAAAAATAACTATGGCAAAAACTATGAGTTAAAAATAAATACGAGCAAAAAATACAAAAATTACGCTAAAACTATTAAAAAGGGACAAAATATAAAAATATACAAAAAGTTGTAAAAAGTACAATTTTTATAAAAATATTATTTTTATATTATTTATTTATTAAAACTATTAATTTTATAAACTAATTAACTAAATAATACAAATTAAATAAATAAAACTAAATTAATTATTTAAAATACTAACCCTAATTAGGGTTTTAATTAAATAATAATAATAATAATAATTATTACACCGTAATTAATGCAGTTGACAGACTAATCAGACGTGTCAGGTGAGCTCATGCGATCGCATGAGTTCTATGTTACCCGGCCATGCGATCGCATGGGCTAGGGTTTCGGGCCAGTTACTGGGCTGCTACAGTACTGGACTCGAGCGTTTTTTCTTTTCTTTTCTGATTTGTGTTTTATTTTTCTGTTTTATATATTTATATAATATATTTATATAAATTAAATAAAACTTATATTTTTATAAAATAAAGATAAAGAAACTTTTATAGAACTTAAATATTTAACAAACTCTTAAAAATATTTATATTTTCATTTTTCTTTTTATATTTTCGAATATTTAAAACGTATTTTTATAAAAACGAATTTTAATAAAAGTAAACTAATTTTTTTTTTATATATATATATAGCGTTGCGCTTCCGGCTTTTAAGCAAGAAATTGAGTTCCCCGGCAGCGGCGCCAAAAATACTTGATAGTTACGTGAGGTGTATATAAAATAGCTATTAAATTTTAGCAGGAAAATACTATTAAATACGATACAATTTTACACATGATATTTATTTATTTATAGAATGGATATACTTAAACCTTGCTACAACACTTATAGGCAGTGTACCTAATCGTACAGTAGTGTAGTTTTTAGTAAGTTCGATTCGTTCCACAGGGAAAATCTTTAAACAAAGCTTAACGCTATATTAGTTTACTTTTATAAAAATACAAATATATATATAAGTAATATTATTATTATAAAGGGGGGTTTTTACCGTTTAATGACCGGTTTGTCGATTTTAAAACTTTAGTCGCAGTTAAAACCAAATGTAAAATAATAAATAAATACAAGACTTAATTTAAAGCGTAAAGTAAATAACGATAATGAAATTGCGAATAATAAAAGTGCGATAAAATAAACTTGCGATAATTAAAAAGTACGATAATTAAAAGTGCAATTAAATATAATAATAATAAATAAAAGTGCTATAATTAGAAGTGCAATTAAATATAAAATAAAGGAAATTAAATATGAAATGAAAGAATTATGCTTATTTAAACTTCCGTAATCATGATGTTTGACGTGTTGATTTTAGTTTTATGCCCATGGGTTAATTGTCCTTTGTCCTGGATTATTTAATATGTCCGTCTGGTTTTTGTCCATAACAGTCCATCAGTCATAAATATAAAGTGCGAGTGTCCTCGTCAAATTATCCTTATACCCGAAGTTAAATATTCCAACTAATTGGGGACTTAAACTGTAACAAGATTTTAATACTTTGTTTAATAATTACACCAGGATGTCGACTGAGTGTAACCCAAGGTTTTAATATTTTGTTATCAATTATACCAAGTGTCCTTGTACATAATTTCACCCCTGTTTTAATTATTCTAGTGGCTATTAATCCATTCCCGTATCCGGTTAAATGAATGATTATTCGTACATATAAATACCCCGCCCATCGTGTCCGATCGAGTGCATATGGTAATTTATAGGGACGCCCAATTGTAAATCTTTATATTAACATTAACAAACTATCATTTAGTTAAACAAATATAAAGCCCATTAATAGCCCATAGTCTAATTTCCACAAGTGTCGTTCTTTTGTCCAAACCCCAATTATGGTACAAAGCCCAATTACCCAATTTTAATAATTAGCCCAACATCATGATTACTTCGTTTTAAATAAGCATAATAATAACTTAGCTACGAGACATTAAATTAAAAAGGTTGAACATAACTTACAATGATTAAAAATAGCGTAGCGTTACCCGAACAGAATTTCGACTTACACCCTTACAACATTCGCTAACATACCCTTATTATTAGGATTAAAATTAAAATTAAAATTAAAATTAAAATTAAAATATAAATATTTACGTATAGATATAGAGAGGATGGATATATATGTTGGTTTTTGCGATCAGAATTCGTTTGCTTTTATAGGGAGTTTCAGAATTTGGGGCTCCGCGACTCGCGGCCCTTTTTGCCTTCAAACTCCGCGAGTCGCAGAGTTTGTAAATACAGCTCACTCCATTTTGGCTCTTTGTTTACCGACGGTTTATTATATAAATATAATATATATATAATTTATATAATTAATTATATATTATATTATATTTATATACATAGTTAACTTGTAATTTTTAGTCCGTTGCGTCGAGCGTTGAGAGTTGACTCTGGTCCCGGTTCCGGATTTTCGAATGTCCTTGCGTACAATTTAATATCTTGTACTTTGCATTTTGAATCTTGTACTCTTGTAATTTCGAGACGTTTCTTATCAATAATTGGAACCTCTTTGATTGTCTTTTGTACTTTTGAGCTTTTTGGTCGTTTGCGTCTTCAATTCGTCGAATCTGTCTTTTGTCTTCACCTTTTATTATTTAAACGAATATCACTTGTAAATAGAACAATTGCAACTAAAAGCTTGTCTTTCTTGAGGAATAATGCTATGAAATATATGTTCGTTTTTAGCATTATCAATTACCAGACTAAAAAGGGGCATATTCGATTCGATAATCCAACCATAAAATGTAGTTTCGATTACTTGTGTCCATTTCGTAAAACAGTTATAAAAGCAGTGCATGTATTCTCAGCCCAAAAATGTAATGAGTAAAAAGGGAGTAAATGAACTCACCTAATGTATTTTGTAGTAAAAATACATATGACTATATTGAACAATGCAGGATTGGCCTCGGATTCACGAACCTATATCATTTGTATAATCATTAATACATATAGTGGTAATCAAATAATTATATATATTATTATTAGTGATGTAATTATTTAATAATTTGTAGCTTTCATTATTTATATATATGTATCCATTTTATATATATAATTGTTAATATAGTTAAGTTATGTATATTAAGTACATTTATATATATATATATATAATCTTTACTTATAACCTTATTAACGTTATTAAAACCTTTATTTTCATAATCAATTTTATTTTAATAATTAACCTAGATATTACTTGTTAATATAAATAATGCTAGTTTTAAATGATAATAACTTAATAAATAAATAAAAATAATAAAATTATTAGTAGTGTTCATAATAATAATATTATTGATAGTAATGCTTATTATTATCTTAAGAACTAAACGGAGTTATATCTATATGTACCTATATATTGCTATTTATTTACAATTTACACAATCATAGTTATATCCCAATCAATATAAATCTTATATTTATCAAGATACTTATCCTATTCAAGAACATACGAGTATCCATAGTTTCCAAGTTCAGTTTATATACGTAAAATACTTGTTAATAATCATAATCATAATCATAATAATAAATGTTAATAATAATAATAAAAATAATAATAATACATATCATAATAATAACAATCATAATAATAATAATTAGTATTTAACAATAATAATAATAATAATAATAATAATAATAATAATAATAATAATAATAATAATAATAATAATAATAATAATAGAAAAAGGAACTACCTCAAAAAGAAAAAGTCTTAAAAAGAACTGTCGCAAACGAGACTCGAACCCGAGACCTCTCGGTTACACACTAACACTCATCACCACTAAACCGTCTCCCATTTTTCTGATATATACCAACTTCACTTAAATATAACCCGTAATTTATCATCTTCTCCTTCCTTAAACTGTGATCGAACCAAATCCCAATCAGAGTTTAATAACTAGTTTGATTTAGACTTTGATACATAAACAGGAACAAAGAGATTGTGGAAATTTTAATTAACAACAACAAAAAAAAATAAGAAGAATTGTTGCTGTTGCTTGCTGCCGTCGCAAAAACAAAAAAAAATATATGATTGTTGATTCGAGTACGTTTCAGACCAAGATCACAACATAAGATAGTTTATAAATTATGTATAGAAACTATTGAAATCATTAATTTACCTTAAAACACACATACAAATTCAAATTTCGCTATGAACGATTTGTTTGACTTTTTGAAACAAAACTTTGACTCTGAAATTACAATTCGTTAGTTGGAATTGGAAACTGAAATTTTGGATATATATTGAGTGGAAGATTCCTAACGAACCTACATTAATGGATTTTGAAATTTTATTCGAAATTGAAATAAAAAAAATGAAGCAAGGCAGAGCAGTCGACACATTTTTTTTTTATATTTTTCTGTTTTTTTTTTCCTTCATCCATTCCCAATTGCAGAGATCATAAATAATGTATAAATTTTGTCTGGTACTGGGGTTGAAACAGACATGTAACAAACTGGGGACAAATACAAGAATTGAATAAAGTAAGATAGGAACGTAAAACAAATTGACTCTGAGAACCCGTAAATATATGATTTTATAATATTAATAATTAATAATTATAATTATAATAATAATAATCATCTAAATAATATAAATGCAGAATTTCCTAAATGTATAACTATATTCAACTGGGTGTATATATCTTATACGTATTTGTATATATCTATCTCAATAAATGTATATCTATTATATTTATATATTTATTTTTATAGATTATAATTAATATTATTAATAAATAAATATAATTATAATAATAATACACTTAATGTTATAAATAAAAATAATAACAATCATATTAATACAAAAGTCATATATATATATATATATATATATATATATATATATATATATATATATATATATATATATATATATATATATATATATAATAAGGATAATATAACAATATAAATGATAGTTTTTACTTATTTTAATAATGATACAATTTATAACCATGTTAATAATGAAATTTTTAATAATAATAACTAGTGATATTTAAATTATCAATAAACTATACTTTTAATTAATCTTTATATAAACAATTTACTTTGATAACTTTACAGTTACAACATTGATAATAATACTATTATTAATAGTAATATTGAAAGTACTTGTAATACTATAACAACAACTATATTTTAATTTGTAATTAAATTTATTATATTAATATCCCTATTATTATCTATGTAGTATTTATATAATGTAAATATATATATTAACATATGCAGAATATTTAATATATATATATATAATATTATAGAAGTCAAATATATATATATATATATTTATATAGATTCATAATAGTTTAACTATGTTGTATATTATTATTTTTTAATTCAAATGATTAATATATACCTTATTAATTCAAGATGTTTATATACATATACTTTTATTTATTTATATATATATTTACATATTTATTTACACACAATTGTTCGTGAATCTTCGGGCATAGTCAAAGGTCAAATGAATATATGACATAGTTCAAAACTTTGTCGAGTCTTAACATTATAGTCATTGCTTATCGTGTCAGAAATATATAAAAATTAAGTTTAAATTTGGTCGGAAATTCCCGGGTCATCACACTGTACTCATCAGTAAATGTAATGAATTAAAATTAACTAAATCTATACATTGTTCTTAAAGGGCTACATACAAAAGTATGTATTAGTCCTAAAAGATCTTTAGCTCTTTTACCTAAATAGGAGAAAGAAGCATTTGTCATCTTTTCACATAAACACGACTCGCATACATCAAATGACTCAGAGTCAATTGATTCCAAAAGTCCATTAGATTGGAGTTTTAAAATGTATTATTTGTTTATATGACCAATATGACAATGTCATAGATAGGTCTTATTCTAGTCTTACTTGAAGACTTTGGCAATGTAGGTATACACAGAATTCTCATTTGAAATTATACTATGCATATCAATTTCAAAAATACCATCACATGGATAGGTATTAAGATAAATATATTATCCTTAGAAACTAAAATACCTAAGTGTGTAAATGCAAGTTCAATACTAACATCTTTCAAACTATGTCGCTCGCAGTATTGAGAGCATAATGCTATTGTTCCAACAAAACAATAAGACCACTTAGAGAAGTAAGTTTAGAGGTACCAATAGCTTTAACAAAAGCTTGATCCCCCTTGCCTACTTGCAATCCAGTGTGTCTTTCTTTAGTCTATTACTTCTTCTCATTCCCTTCATATTGTTACAGGTGTGAAGGCTACAACCAGTTAACAAAGATCTAGGAATCACTAGAAGAAGTATATAACTATATATGGAATATACCTGATTTGCTAGTCTCACCAGCGTTGACTTTTCTCAGCTCAGATTGGAAGATACGACAACTTCCTTCTCCAATTGCCAACCTTTCCACAATGGAAACATTCAGCGTCTTTTGTTGGGCTTTCCTTCTTGGAAGGTGGAATATTTTTCCTAGAAAATGATTTATCATTTTCCTTCCACAAAGTATTCGTCTTATTCTTTTTCACCCTTCAATCCTATTTCTTCCTGATCATCGAACAACATTCGATAATCATTTTGCTGAGCAGCAGCAACTGCCACAACAGGAAGAAAGGATATGGGTTCTAAACTTTATTCAACTTCCAATTATGCTTGAGAACAATTCTCAGGTTGCAGTGCCAGTCTAGGAAGTTTGAACATTGAGTTTATCCTTCTCTAACAAAGAAGGAAGTGTGTTTTGGTTTACGTTTTGATTATTTGACATCTACAACAGATATAAGATTCAATTTAGTTTTTTCAATATTGAGCTTTAATAAATTAACTACCCAAGTTTTTATAATATTAAAAAAAACAATTAATTTACGAAAGCCTAAGATCCACATAGAGGTTCCATAGCCACATCTGTTGATCAGCTAACAGTTATGGAGTCTATTGGTAGGTAGCGGGTACCAATTGCATTACAAGTACATGTCTTAGATCTTTATGGGACCTAGAGATATATGTAGTCCAACAACCCACTGTTATATAATGGTATGTTTGTCCCATCATTGCCTCGAACTCAGGTCTCACCGTGAATATGATTAAGTCATCCAATTTGGAAATAGTGAAAATTCACGCTAGTCTCACTAGATCGAAAAATTCACCTTGTGGCTATAATTCAGCCTTGTCTCACTAGATCAGAAAAATAACGAGGAGTGTTTGCAAGCTCATTGGATGGCATGACTTAAATTTGACAGGTATTTTGAAAAAAGTTTGTGTCAACGAATAATGCATGAACACAAGATTCGCTATACTATTAGTTAAAAAAACATTTTAACCAATTGTATATGTAGATTAGGTTTGTGATCTAATTTGTTATTTAATTTATAGGATATAAAATTAACAAATACACAAACGTGTATCGTTTTAAAATAGTTTTAAAAGATGTCGTCCATATATATTATTTGACTTTCAAAATCATTTAACATTAAACTCGTTAGAGTTTAACTTATTTTAAAATCATCAACTTTAATCTTTGAAACTCGTTTAGAGTTTTATTTAATGTTTCCATCAAAAACATATATAACTTGAGTGTCAAAATTATTTACCTTTAAACTCGTTAGAGTTTAACCTTTTAAAATTAGCAATTTTAATATTTGAAACTCGTTACCTGTTTTATTTAATGTTTTCATCAAAAACATTTAGCATATATATTCTAATCAATAATTATATATAAATGCAAAATTAAAACACAACTATGCATCACACACACATAGCCTAGCCCAAAAATTCTATGCTTGATCCCATGAGCCGACATGAGATCAAGAGGTCAAACTAAGCGTAATATCGTAGCTCCCACTTAATTCAAGAATCAAGTGAAACCTGACAAACGCCATCGTTGTCAACTTGACCTGTTCGCCATCTTCTAAGTTAAAATCCACGTTGCATCTTTATCTTTAATCTTCATCTATTACATTTATTTAAAATTGAAAAGTACAACTAATCTAATAATTTTACAATTTAGAATAAACTTAAATACAATACTATGAAAATGTAAAAATAAATATAATAAAACTTTGGCTTCAAAATGGCCTTTAAAATAAAATAAATAAGCAACATGACATAATATTTCCGTAATCAACAATCACAACAATCACATAGGTCAGGGCATTACGGGCTATGTATGCAATCACAATTTTAATAACTACATTATTAAAACCTATATATGGCTTGTCCATGGTTACAATGCATGTGTATAACCATGGAATATGTGACGACCCGGAAATTTCTGACCAAATTTAAACTTAATCTATATAAGATTTCGACAAGATAAGTAAAGTTTGTAATGTTAAGTTACAAAATTTCAAAATTGTTTACATGAATTCATTTAACCTTTGACCGTTCCCGACGATTCATGAAGAATTATTTGTAAATAAATATGTATATATATATATATATATATATATATATATATATATATATATATATATATATATATATATATATATATATATATGTATGTATGTATAAATAATAATTAGAGATATTAAATAAAGTATTATATGATTTGATGATTTGAATTATTAATTAAACTGTTAGTTAATATATATTTATGTAAATATTATGTAATTCGAAAATAGATGGTTTTGAATTCATTTAGGAAACAATAATAACACTCGTGTATCATTCAAATGGTTATTTAAATAAACTTATATGATTTTAAAATAAACGTTGATTCGAAAATGAGTTATATAAATTATAGGCTTATAAAAAAATACATTTAGGAGCTAATTGTTAAATTTGAACACTTTTCTTATTTTACCTGGAATCTAGCGCGAACAGTGATGTAAATTTTTATTTAATAGTTAATAATCGAATTTTATACCATAATGACCAAAATAAATAAATATAGTTAATCTAAAAGTTTGGGATTTTTCTGAAACCTTTTTATCCGCCATTGATTTAACAACGGAGTACGATTTAGCAGTCCGTGAAAATTGTCGGCACAATATTACAAAATCATTGATGGCTTTTCTATTTTATGTACACGTTTTTATTTACTTCCCTTTTCAATTTGATATATAATTATATATAGGTAAGCTTTATGAATTGAAAACAACCAATTATAAGTCACGAGAGTAATTAAAGATACTGTTTTGGTTCGTTGTTTCCATCCACTCCACTATCACATATATATATATATATATATATATATATATATATATATATATATATATATATATATATATATATATATATATATATATATATATATATATATATATATATATATATATATATTGACTAACATATAGTAATATCTAGTAAAGAAGGAAAACATAAACAAATACTCTAATGCTTTCCACCTTTTCCTTGATCTTACTGCAATTTAAAACAACATCATCATCATTTCATTTTTTTTTTGTGTTAAGTTACTCAGCAATACACAATTACAGCAAAAGGCGTGTAATACATAATGATCTTTGAGGGTTAACAGTCTAACACACAAACTTCATATGCAAAAGAAACACTAAACCACCATATTCATAAAGCCCATTTGATCACCACTTTCATCATCTCTTATAATAAAACCCATATCACCAATGATCATCACCTCCACCATTTCCTCATCAGTCACCACCTGGAGATCACCGCCACCTTAAACCCCCTTAATCACCATCATTGTTTTCGTTTCTATCTAGTAACCGAGAACTCACCACCTCCTGTTTAAACATCCCATGAAAACCATCACCACTGACGCCACCATCTCTGGCTATAACCTCCATAACCACTTCACCATTTATTTTAGTTGAGTGGTACATCTCCACCACCTCACCACCTTTGTGTTAAACCACCACTGGTCTCCTTCACTAATCAAACCACTACAACACTAATTCACTTCATGTTTACGAATAGGCCACAATCACAACGAACAATAACAACTAATTTTATTATTGCTGCTATTTTTTTATTGCTTAAGACTAATAGCAATCCACAACCACAACCCCACGTTTATCATCACTTTATTTAAATTATCAAACCTATTTGATCAACACACCACCATGTGGTTCGGTCTAACTATCAACCCTCAAGACCATTACTTATGATTAAACTGCTACTAAAAATCTTCTGTTTATCCAATCCTTCGATACCCTCGGTTCTTAGATTATTTCGATATCCAACCCAACATCATCACTTTCGGTCACCACACACACTTGTAAAGCTAATGCTATTCGAACTATGGTCATGCTTGTTGTCAATTTAAAAGAAAAGAGAGAAAATCAGTTCATATTATTGCTTGATAGAAACCAAAACCCACTTCATCATCAACCAATTGCCGTTTCCTGTTTCTGTTCGTGCCCAGCTATCCACCGTGAGTATCACCTCCGGTCACCATCTTAACCACCAGAAAAACCACCATCATCAATCGAAACCCAACTTAAAAACAAGTGTGTTGTTAATCATCTTCTATTCCTGGTTCGGTTCAACACATAAGAATCATCATCAACTATTATTTTCTCGAAAATATTACTTCTACTATAATTGATATCCATGGAGTATGGATAATTAGCTGGTACACTATTAGACTTGAATGATCGTTGAAGGTCGAATATGGCGGCTGCAGAATATCGTTTTCCACTTGCGAGTTCCAATCTGAGTCCCTTATTTATTTTTGTTACACCTAAAACCCTTATCACTTGAGCAAAAGAGTTTTTTTTTAATTTAAAATGGGCTGTATTGCTTCTGTTAATGGACTGCTTGATTGGGTCGAGATCTATTATTTGTCCGTTGGGCCGTTTATGATTTAATTGGGTTTTAGGAAGAAGATGAGGAAACAGGAAACGTAATAGGATAAATATAAATGGGTTAGGTTATAAATCAGAAAAGAATGAATGGAGGGATGGTTAAGGTGTGTTATGGGTTAGCGAGAGGTCTTGGGTTCGAGCCCGGTCTATGACATTTTTTTAGGAAGCTTGTACTTCAAAGGTTGTACTCTATTTTATTATTATTATTGTTGTTATTATTATTATTATTATTATTATTATTATTATTATTATTATTATTATTATTATTATTATTATTATTATTATTATTATTGTTATCATAAATATTAGTATTTTTATTATTAGTAAAATCATTATTTTTATAGTTATTATGATTATGATTAGTATAATTATTTTTAAATTTATCATTTTTATTAAAATTAGTATTATTATTGAAAATAACATTTTACTAAAATTATCATTTTTATTATTAAAATTATCATTATTATTATTATTAGAATTATCGTGATTTTTATCATAATTAGTATTATTATTATTACTATTATTATTATTATTATTATTATTATTATTATTATTATTATTATTATTATTATTATTAGTATTATTATTAGTATTATTAATATTAATTATTAATATATTAAATGAAGATTTTCTGTATAAAAATATATTTATGACATAAGACTTAACTATATTAGTATCCTTATTACATATTAAATAATATTTTAATGAGTAAGTTCTATATTCAAATTTAATGTGACAAGTATTAGTTATATAAAATATATAGATTAAGTATAAATTATCTATATAACATATAATATAACAAGTATATTATTAATAATATATATATATATATATATATACATATATATATATATATATATATATATATATATATATATATATATATATATATATATATATATATATATATATATATATTTGTTCGATTACAATTATGTGTGTTAATATATATAAATGATATAGGTTCGTGAATCCGAGGCCAACCCTGCATTGTTCAGTTGTTCAGTTTCGTCGTATGAATATTTTTACTACAAAATATTGGATTGTGAGTTTCATTTGCTCCCTTTTTAAATGCTTTTGCAATATATATTTTTGGGACTGAGAATACATGCGCTATTTTTTATAAATGTTTGACGAAATAGACACGAGTAATTGAAACTACATTCTATGGTTGAATGATCGAAGCCGAATATGCCCCTTTTTGCTTGGTAGCCTAAGAATTAGTAAACCGATCTACTAATTGACGCGAATCCTAAAGATAGATCTATTGGGACTAACAAACCCCATCCATGGTTGCGGATGCTTTAGTACTTCGATGTTTGTTTTATCATGTCCGATGGATGTCTCGGAATGATAGGGGATATTCTTATATGCATCTTGTTAATGTCGGTTACCAGGTGTTCAATCCATATGAATGATTTTTATGCATGATGTTTATGAGAAATGGAAATATGAAACCTTGTGGTCTATTAAAATTATGAAATGATTATTTATGATAAATTAATGAACTCACCAACCTTTTGGTTGACACTTTAAAGCATGTTTATTCTCAGGTATGAAAGAAATCTTCCGCTGTGCATTTGCTCATTTTAGATATATTACTTGGAGTCATTCATGACATATTTTAAAAGACGTTGCATTCGAGTCATTGAGTTCATCAAGATTATTACTAAGTCAATTTTAGTTGAATATATTAAGAAATTGTATGCATGTCATCAACTTTCGGTGTAAAGAAAGTTTTTCTTTTAAAAACGAATGCAATGTTTGTAAAATGTATCATATAGAGGTCAAGTACCTCGCAATGAAATCATATGTTATTGTATTCGTTCTTATGGATTAGGACGGGTCATCATATGTGGTATCAGAGTGGCGGTCTTAGCAAACCAGGTCTTGCATTAGTGTGTCTAACTGATAGTTGTTTAGATGCATTAGTGAGTCTGAACTTCGTCCGTGTCTGCATGTCAAAAGTTTTCCTTATCATTTCGTGTCAAAAATTACCTGCTTATCATTCTTAGGGAATCATTTTCTTATCATTCTTAGTCTAGACACATCTTACTGCATTGATTGCATGAATAATGTATAGACAAAAATTCATATCTTAGCGTATCTATTACTGTAAACTTTGCCTGACATATTCCGTAAATTCCTCCGTATTCTACGAAATCTTTTATTCTATATACATAGATATTCTATGTAATTAGAATACCATCCGATAGCCGAAAATCATTTCATACCGAAAAACCCTTTACTCAATCGTACGAAATGGAACTCGCCACTAGTTCAAGTTCTTCGGAATCCGACAGCTATTCCGACATGGATGTTCACCTAAGCTCCAGAAGCAGTGTCATCAGAATGAATCAACCAATCATCCATCCCCAATTCATCTGATGAGTTCGTAGTCGACTTAACCGATGGAGACGAGAGGGAGGCGATCCTTTCCACCCACTAACCTGCACTCTTAACAAAGAACCTGAATCACTTCCCGCCAAACCCATTCGAAAGACCATTTTCACCCTCATTTCCCGAATATCTCGCCACGATTATATTCTATCTAAAATTCTAAACCTTATTTATCCACTCGTTCCGACCGACAATCATCCCAGAATAATAGAAGAAGTCAACGAACTTCGCGCTCGAGTAATCAATTTATAAAATATGGTGCAAAACGTACCAGCTTCACCAACATCACCAGCACCAACAGTACCACCAGCATCAACACCAGTATCACCAATAACTCAAGTTTCAACATCACACGCCTCAACATCACAATCTATACCTCGAGCATAACCATCGTTCTACATGACATTCTACATCATTTATCTTCGTTCAACATGGCGATTATGTAATCTCTAATGTTTTAGAGATTATATATTCTTGTTCTAATGGTAAACCAAATGAGTTTAATATCATATTAACTCGTTAAATCCATAATTACATCTGAAGAATATATATATATATATATATATATATATATATATATATATATATATATATATATATATATATATATATGTATATATATATATATATATATATGTTTTCATAAAGATTGTAATTAAAAATTCTTTTGTACAAACTATTAATGGTGAAAAACATTTTAACGGGTAGGTAATACCCGAGGAATATTTAAATTTCACATTAATAAGTTGCACTGTACATTCTTCGAATCTGATTCAACAGTCATTTACTATCTTACTTACATCCACAGATATACGAATCCGTTCACCGCAGAATAACCATTTTCATTCAATTTCATATTTGGGTTTTGACCTATCAGAATCCAACAAGTGGCATAATGAAGAAAACATTGGACAAATTAAAACTTGTTAGAAACAGACAAAATTAACTATGAGAAATTTTGTTAAGAATCCACGCTAACTGTTCATAGCTAACTGTTAATTCCTTATTACATTTTATTTATCGCAATTTAATTATTGCAATCTATATTCTCGCAATTTTATTTATCGTCATTTAATTTCTATTATTTCTTTTACGCACTTTAAATATCGGGACACGTATACAAGGTTTTGACATATCATATCGACGCATCTATATATATTATTTGGAATAACCATAGACACTCTATATGTAGTAATGCTTGAGTTAGCTATACAGGGTTGAGGTTGATTCTATAATAATATATATACTTTGAGTTGTGATTGAGTCTGAGACATGTGTACGGGTCACGATACGTATTAATTAATTCAATTATTATATATTAAATTATATATGAATTATTGAATTACTAATTGTGGACTGCTAACTGTGGACTGCCAACATTGGACAATTAAAATGAAATAAAATGTTGATTATAACATATGAAACTAAACAATTCTTCAAGTTACCACTTGATTTCATCTTAAACCTCATTTGTATCTTGATGATTACAATCTGTGTTCAAACCTTACATGATTCTTGTAAACACCTCAATGGTGAGAATGAACCAACTGCACTTCATCTACGGAAGAAAAGATTGATGCATATATTTATGCACCTGAAAACACTCGGAACCTGAGTAAACATTTAACACGTATCCATGCTAGCTCCTTTGGAGTTGTTATTACCGAAAATAACTTTGCTATCCCTTTTCAAAATTAGCCAATTTTGTCACAGCTCCAGCAAATCAACTTTGATTTTTCATTCGGATTAGTCTTATTATAACCTTGATATATAAGTTTACCTTTCGTCATTGTCACCGGGAAACCTTTTATATTCCACTGCATTATTTGTAAACTTACCAACAACTTTATTGATCTTGAATTTCCGAAAAATAATTATTTTTTTTTATCGAAACCCCATCATATACTCATCCGCTTCTTGTAATAAGAATTGCCATATCAATTACCGGGAATCAGCAATCAGTATTTTGAAATCTCGCAGCATCTCTATATTAACAGTTATATGTATACATATAACATGTAACTTTTAGAATTATGATCTTCCATTCTGAAATTCTGAATAAGCACCCCAATTTACGAATCATTTCTCAGAAAATTGAAAGATGATGATGAAGCAGCAAAAACTGTAAACGACCTTAACAGTTAAAAGTATGATGATAAAGAATGGAGTGTTGGAAACGCTCAATAGAAAATTTAGTACCGAAAAGCGGATTATGCGAAACTATAAAGGTGGCAGTGGACAAATCACAAAGACTAAACCTGCCTTCAAAGAATCCAAATGATTCAGTATCTACTGAAGATATTATCGAATACCTTGCTCCTAACTCTACACTCTTACGAACAGATCTTCTTCATCATCCATCGATTTTAGAAATTCTAAGATATCATCGTGACTTTCATTAAAAATATCCTCGATATTTCCGAAGATATTTTCATAACTATTCTTATTTGAAATCATTTATCTCTTCGCGATATCGGTGTTACATCAGAAAGGAAACTGTTTTAGTTTCTAAATTCTGAAAGATTCGAATTTAAAATATGAATGATATTGAAGTAGTGTTGAGAACTGATGCATGAGTTAGTATAATATAATGACACTTGATCAACGTGATTATATTACAGTAAGTCATGTTGAGTTTCTAATGGAATGTGATGATTCACAGATCATAATGTCATCATGTGTCATGTTACACGACTCTTACATTCTATCTAATCTCTAAATATATCAAGAACATAATATCCTGATAATTCTATCTTTTTCCTTAAATTTTGGTAATTTAACCAATCAAGATCGTGCTATTCCAATTTCTTTCTTAGAACATTAATTATATTCATTTCGAAATTCATATCTACAAATTCTGGACCATTATCCACTTGACTTAAAGTCGGGAGAGAAAGAATAGAAGGTATGAGCTATGAAAATAAAGGAAATGAAGAGGGTGGATTTATAGTGAAATATCCGACAGAGCAATTAAAACAGATTATCGCATTTAATCAAAGAAGATCCAAATTTCCTTAATTACCGAAGAATTAAATCGTATATAGATTTCGAAGATTATCTTTAAATTCCTTGAATTCCAGAATTCAAACGTGACTACGTCACTGGTTAAGACGAACCTGCATTTAATCATCTTACTCTTTTACTATAGCTTCACTCGTACTTTTCACATAAACCAATTGTTTTATCCATATTATTTATTGATGATAAAACTCTAATTTATAACTCATATGAGTCATGAAAACATACTTATTGTCAGCCATGACTATCCCAATCAAATTTCGGGATGAAATTTTTTTAACGGGCAGGTACTGTAATGACCCGAAAATTTCTGACCAAATTTAAACTTAATCTATATAAGATTTCGACAAGATAAGCAAAGTCTGTAATGTTATGTTACAAAATTTTGAAACTGTTTACATGAATTCATTTAACCTTTGATCGTTCCTGACGATTCACGAAGAATTATTTGTAAATAAATATGTATATATATATATATATATATATAAATAATAATTAGAGATATTAAATAAAGTATTATATGATTTCATGATTTGAATTAATAATTAAATTGTTAGTTAATATATATTTATGTAAATATTATGTAATTCGAAAATAGATGGTTTTGAATTCATTTAGGAAACAATAATAACACGCGTGTATCATTCTAATGGTTATTTAAATAAACTTATATGATTTTAAAATAAACGGTGATCCAAAAATGAGTTATATAAATTATATGCTTATAAAAAATACATTTAGGAGCTAATTGTTAAATTTGAACACTTTTCATATTTTACCTGGAATCGAGCGCGGACAGTGATGTAATTTTTATTTAATAGTTAATAATCGAATTTTATACCATAATGACCAAAATTAATAAATATAGTTAATCTAAAAGTTTGGAATTTTTCTAAAACCTTTTTATCCGCCATTGATTTAACAACGGAGTACGATTTAGCAGTCCGTGAAAATTTTCGGCACAATATTACAAAATCATCGATGGCTTCACTATTTTATGTACACGTTTTTATTTACTTCCCTTTTCAATTTGATATATAATTATATATATAGGTCGGCTTTATGAATTGAAAAGAACCAATTATAAGTCAAGAGTAATTAAATATACTGTTTTGGTTTGTTGTTTCCATCCATTCCATTCTCATATATATATATATATATATATATATATATATATATATATATATATATATATATATATATATATATATATATATATATATATATATATATATATATATATATATATATATCTTGACTAACATATAGTAATATCTAGTAAAGAAGGAAAACATAAACAAATACTCTAATGCTTTCCACCTTTTCCTTGATCTTACTGCAATTTAAAACAACATCATCATCATTTCGTTTTTTTTTTTTTTTTTGTGTTAAGTTACTCAGCAATACACAATTACAGCAAAAGACGTGTAATACATAATGATCTTTGAGGGTTAACAGTCTAACACACAAACTTCATATACAAAAGAAACACTAAACCACCATTTTCTTAAAACCCATTTGATCACCACTTTCATCATCTCCTATAATAAAACCCACATCATCCATGATCATCAGCTCTACCATTTCCCCATCGGTCACCACCCGGAGATCACCGCCACCTTAAACCCACTTAATCACCATCACTGTTTTTGTTTCTTTCTAGTAACCGAGAACTCATCACCTCCTGTTTAAACATCTCATGAAAACCATTACCACTGACGCCACCATCTCTGGCTACAACCTCCATAACCACTTCACCATTTATTTTAGTTGAGTGGTACATCTCCACTACCTCACCACCTTTGTGTTAAACCACCATTGGCCACCTTCACTAACAAAACCACTACAACACTAATTCACTTCATGTTTACGAATAGGCCACAATCACAACGAACAATAACAACTAATTTTATTATTGCTGCTATTTTTTTATTGCTCAAGACTAATCGCAATCCACAACCACAACCCCACGTTTATCATCACTTTCTTTAAATTATCAAACCTATTTGATCAACACACCACCACGTGGTTCGGTCTAACTATCAACCCTCAAGACCATTACTTATGATTAAACTGCTACTTGAAATCTTCTGTTTATCATATCCTTCGATACCCTTGATTCCAAGATTATTTCGATAACCAACCCAACATCATCACTTTCGGTCACCACACACACTTGTAAAGCTAATGCTATTTGAACTATGGTCATGCTTGTTGTCGATTTAAAAGAAAAGAGAGAAAACCGGTTTACATTATTGCTTGATAGAAACCAAAACCCACTTCATCATCAACCAATTGCCGTTTCCTATTTCTATTCGTGCCCAGCTATCCACTGTGAGTATCACCTCCGGTCACCATCTTAACCACCAGAAAAACCACCATCATCATTCGAAACCCAACTTAAAAACAAGTGTGTTGTTAATCATCTTCTATTCCTGGTTCGGTTCAACACATAAGAATCATCATCAACTATTATTTTCTCCAAAATATTACTGCTACTGTAATCGATATCCATGGAGTATGGACAATTAGCTGGTACACTGTTAGACTTGAATGATCGTTGAAGGTCAAATATGGTGGCTGCAGAATATCATTTTCCACTTGCGAGTTCCAATCTGAGTCCCTTATTTATTTTCGTTACACCCAAAACCCTTATCACTTGAGCAAACGAGTTTTTTTTATTTAAAATGGGCTGTATTGCTTCTGTTAATGAACTGCTTGATTGGGCCGAGATCTATTATTTGTCCGTTGGGCCGTTTATGATTTAATTGGGTTTTAGGAAGAAGATGAGGAAACAGAAAACGTAATAGGATAAATATAAATGGGTTAGGTTATAAATCAGAAAAGAACGAATGGAGGGATGGTTAAGGTATGTTATGGGTTAGCGAGAGGTCTTGGGTTCGAGCCCGATCTACGACATTTTTTTAGGAAGCTTGTACTTCAAAGGTTGAACTCTATTTTATTATTATTATTATTATTATTATTATTATTATTATTATTATTATTATTATTATTATTATTATTATTGTTATCATAAATATTAGTATTTTTATTATTAGTAAAATCATTATTTTTATAGTTATTATGATTAGTATAATTATTTTTAAATTTATCATTTTTATAAAAATTAGTATTATTATTGAAAATAACATTTTACTAAAATTATCATTTTTATTATTAAAATTATCATTATTATTATGTTTAGAATTATCGTGATTTTTATCTTAATTAGTATTATTTATTATTATTATTATTATTATTATTATTATTATTATTATTATTATTATTATTATTATTATTATTATTATTATTATTATTAATATATCAAATAAAGATTTTCAGTATAAAAATATATTTATGACATAAGACTAAACTATATTAGTATCCATATTACATATTAAATAATATTTTAATGAGTAAGTTCTATATTCAAATTTAATGTGACAAGTATTAGTTATATAAAATATATAGATTAAGTATAAATTATCTATATAACATATAATATAACAAGTATATTATTATTAATAATATATATAGATTTGTTCGATTACAATTATGTGTGTTAATATATATAAATGATATAGGTTCGTGAATTCGAGGCCAACCCTACATTGTTCAGTTGTTCAGTTTCGTCGTATGAATATTTTTACTACAAAATATTGGATTGTGAGTTTCATTTGCTCCCTTTTTAAATGCTTTTGCAATATATATTTTTGGGACTGAGAATACATGCGCTGTTTTTTATAAATGTTTGACGAAATAGACACAAGTAATTGAAACTACATTCTATGGTTGAATGATCGAAACCGAATATGCCCCTTTTTGCTTGGTATCCTAAGAATTAGTAAACCGATCTACTAATTGACGCGAATCCTAAAGATAGATCTATTGGGCCTAATAAACCCCATCCATGGTTGCGGATGCTTTAGTACTTCGATGTTTGTTTTATCATGTCCGATGGATGTCCCGGAATGATGGGGGATATTCTTATATGCATCTTGTTAATGTCGATTATCAGGTGTTCAATTCATATGAATGATTTTTATGCATGATGTTTATGAGAAATGGAAATATGAAATCTTGTGGTCTATTAAAATTATGAAATGATTATTTATGATAAACTAATGAACTCACCAACCTTTTGGTTTACACTTTAAAGCATGTTTATTCTCAGGTATGAAAGAAATCTTCCGCTGTGCATTTACTCATTTTAGAGATATTACTTGGAGTCATTCATGACATATTTCAAAAGACGTTTCATTCGAGTTGTTGAGTTCATCAAGATTATTACTAAGTCAATTTTAGTTGGATATATTATGAAATGGTATGCATGCCTTCAAGTTTCGGTGTAAAGAAAGTTTGTCTTTTAAAAACGAATGCAATGTTTGTAAAATGTATCATATAGAGGTCAAGTACCTCGCAATGAAATCATATGTTATTGTATTCGTTCTTATGGATTAGGACGGGTCATCACAGAATACAACAATCAACAATTATAATAAATATTCTAGCCATAACAATTAAATCTACAATTTAAAATAGTGATATTCTTTCAATCATATTTGTGCGTCATGAGGTTAAGTCTAAATCAATCGCGTTGACTTTAAAAACTAAAAAATTTTCGACTTCCACCAATACACTACAAAGTTATATCTAAAGAATAAACACCCGAAAATTAAAACGGTGTAAAAGCGGCTCTGATACCACTGATGGAAAATCGTGTGTACTTTTAAATCAGATTAACGCAGCGGATAGTTAAAATAATAATCTTTTATTATTTTATGAACAACATTTTACAAGATTAAATATTCACTTATTTAATGAAACATGCACACGATTAATCTTTCCAAGGATCCAGTTACACCACTAATAATTTTAAAAATATGTAATTAACAAAGTGAGTAAATGATATACCTTTCTTGAAGAAACTGTTTGAAGGAGAAAAACCTACGTTCAAAAATATGACCGTCTCTTAGGATAGTCCACACTACACTTCAAACGACCGTCAATGGATGCTAGTCCAAACCCAAGTAACTTATTAATCAACCTTTGATTAATTAAACAAATAACTAATCGATAAACTCCTTATGTATTTTTGTTATACAAAAGGGATCAAAGAAAATATAAGATACTTCTTTTCTTTCGTAACTTCCTCCAAACAAAAATATGAGCATATTTATAATGGAGAGTAAAATGTAGTGACCCGAACTTTTCCATGTTTATATATATTAAATGAAATTGTTATTTACATGATTAAGTGTTTCCAACATGTTAAGCAATCAAACTTGTTAAGACTTGATTAATTTAAATAGGTTTTGTATAGACAATTGACCACCCAAGTTGACCGGTGATTCACGAACGTTAAAACTTGTAAAAACTATATGATGACATATATATGATTATATATATAGTTAACATGATATTATGATAAGTAAGTATCTCATTAGGTATTTTAACAATGAGTTATATACATAAAATTGAGTTTATTGAATTAAGAAACTCGAAACGATATATATAACGATTATCGTTATAACAACGTCTTACTAAATACATATGAATCATATTAAGATATTGATATACTATGTTTAATCATGATAAATGATAAGTAAACATATCATTAAGTGCATTAACAATGAACTACATATGTAAAAACAAGACTACTAACTTAATGATTTCGAAACGAGACATATATGTAACGATTATCATTGTAACAACATTTAACTGTATATATATCATACTAAGATATATTAATATATCATAATATCATGATAATGTAATAATTTAACATCTCTTTAGATATAATAAACAATGAGTTAACAACATTTAACAAGATCGTTAACCTAAAGGTTTCAAAACAACATTTACATGTAACGACTAACGATGACTTAACGACTCAGTTAAAATGTATATACATGTAGTGTTTTAATATGTATTCATACACTTTTGAAAGACTTCAAGACACTTATCAAAATACTTCTACTTACAAAAAATGCATACAATTACATACACATTCAGTTTCATCAACAATTCTACTCGTATGCACCCGTATTTGTACTCGTACAATACACAGCTTTTAGATGTATGTACTATTGGTATATACACTCCAATGATCAGCTCTTAACAGCCCATGTAAGTCACCTAACACATGTGGGAACCATCATTTGGCAACTAGCATGAAATATCTCATAAAATTACAAAAATATTAGTAATCATTCATGACTTATTTACATGTAAACAAAATTACACATCCTTTATATCTAATCCATATACCAATGACCAAAAACACCTATAAACACTTTCATTCTTCAATTTTCTTCATCAAATTGATCTCTCTCAATTTCTATCTTCAAGTTCTAAGTGTTCTTCATAAATTCTATAAGTTCTAGTTTCATAAAATCAAGAATACTTCCAAGTTGCTAGCTTACTTCCAATCTTGTAAAGTGATCATCCAACCTCAAGAAATATTTCTTATTTACAGTAAGATATCTTTCTAATACAAGGTAATACTCATATTCAAACTTTGATTCAATTTCTATAACTATAACAATCTTATTTCGAGTGGAAATCTTACTTGAACTTGTTTTCGTGTCATGATTCTGCTTCAAGAACTTTCAAGCCATCCAAGGATCCTATAAATTTAGATATATTTTTCTCATTTCCAGTAGGTTTATCCACAAAACCTGAGATAGTAATGATGTTCATAATATCATTCGATTCATATATATAAAACTACCTTATTCGAAGGTTTAAACTTGAAATCACTAGAACATAGTTTAGTTAATTCTAAACTTGTTTTCGCAAACAAAAGTTAATCCTTCTAACTTGACTTTTAAAATCAAATAGACACATATTCTATATCTATATGATATGCTAACTTAATGATTTAAAACCTGAAAACACGAAAAATACCGTAAAACTGGATATACGCCGTCGTTGTAACACCGCGGGCTATTTTGGGTTAGTTAATTAAAAACTATAATAAACTTTGATTTAAAAGTTGTTCTTCTGGGAAAATGATTTTTTATATGAACATGAAACTATATCCAAAAATCATGATTAAACTCAAAGTGGAAGTATGTTTTCCAAAATGGTCATCTAGACGTCGTTCTTTCGACTGAAATGACTACCTTTACAAAAATGACTTGTAACCTGTATTTCCGACTATAAACTTATACTTTTTCTGTATAGATTCATAAACTTAAGTTCAATATGAAACCATACCAATTAGATTCACTCAAAACGGATTTAAAACGAAGAAGTTATGGGTAAAACAAGATTGGATATTTTTACTTGTTGTAGCTACGTGAAAATTGGTAACAAATCTATATTAATCATATCCTAGCTAACTTATATTGTATAATACATATATTCTAATATATTATGTAATCTTGGGATACCATAGACACGTATGCAAATGTTTTGACATATCATATCGACCCATCTATATATATTATTTGGAACAACCATAGACACTCTATATGCAGTAATGTTGGAGTTAGCTATACAGGGTTGAGGTTGATTCCAAAAATATATATACTTTGAGTTGTGATCTAGCCTGAGACGTGTATACACTGGGTCGTGAATTGGGTCAAGATAATATATATCAATTTATTTGTGTACATCTAACTATGGACTACTAGTTGTAGGTTACTAACGAGGACAGCTGACTTAATAAACTTAAAACATTAAAATGTATTAGAAATGTTGTAAATATATTTTGAAAATACTTTGATATATATGTACATATTTGTTATAGGTTCGTGAATCGACCAGTGGCCAATTCTTACTTCCCGATGAAGTAAAAATCTGTGAAAGTGAGTTATAGTCCCACTTTTAAAATCTATTATTTCTGGGATGAGAATACATGCAGCTTTATAAATATTTTACAAAATAGACACAAGTACATGAAACTACTTTCTATGGTTGAACGATCGAAGCTGAATATGCCCCTTTTACTTGGTAACCTAAGAGTTAGTAAACCAATCTACTAATTGACGCGAATCCTAAAGATAGATCTATTGGGCCCAACAAACCCCATCCGTTGTAGCGGATGCTTTAGTACTTCGAGTTTTTATATCATGTCCGATAGATGTCCCGGAATGATGGGGATATTCTTATATGCATCTTGTTAATGTCGGTTACCAGGTGTTCACCGTATGAATGATTTTTATCTCTATGTATAGGATGTATTGAAATATGAAATCTTGTGGTCTATTATTATGATTTGATAATATATAGGTTAAACCTATAACTCACCAATATTTTTGTTGACGTTTTAAGCATGTTTATTCTCAGATGATTATTAAGAGCTTCCGCTGTTGCATACTAAATAAGGACAAGATTTGGAGTTCATGTTTGTATGATATTATGTAAAACTGCATTCAAGAAACTTATTTTTGATGTAATATATTCATATTGTAAATCATTATGTAATGGTCGTGTGTAAACGGTATATTTTAGATTATCATTATTTGATAATATACGTAATACTTTTTAAACCTTTATCAATAAAATAAAGGTTATGGTTGTTTTAAAAATAAATGCAGTCTTTGAAAAACGTCTCATATAGAGGTCAAAACCTCGCGACGAAATCAATTAATATGGAATGTTTATAATCAATATGAACGGAACATTTCAGTTGGTATCCGAGCGTTGGTCTTAGAGAACCAGAAATTTGCATTAGTGTGTCTTATCGAGTTTGTTAGGATACATTAGTGAGTCTGGACTTCGACCGTGTTTTCTTTAAAAACGATTGCTTAACACTTTTGTTGGAAACTATATATTATTAACATGCAAATATTATGTGATATATTAACCTCTTAATGTGTTTGATATTGTGTGATAGATGTCTACCACTAGTACAAATCCCATCGATTCACCTAATAATAATGAAGAGTCGAATATATTTTGGGAAGATTCACAAATTCCCGAAGAGGAACCGGAAGAAGAGGAACCGAAAGACGAGGAACCGGAAGAGGAGGACCGGAAGAAGAGGAACCAGAAGAGGAGGAACCAGAAGAGGAGGAACCGGAAGAAGAAGAGGTTCCGGAGGAAGAAATAATGATACCAATAGTAAATCGATTAAATAAAAGAAAATCCTCAACCAACGGACCAAAGTTAATAATGGTCAATGGTGTTTCCGCTGAGGAAGCAAAATATTGGGAAGAGTATCAATTTTCTGATGAATCGGATCCCGATGAGAATTCCGATGATGTTATAGAAATTACCTCGACCCAATTTAATAAAGTGAAAGAAAATAATAAGGGAAAAGGTATAAAAATAGAGAAACCCGATTCCAATCCCGATGAACTTTATATGTATTGGCAACATCCGTATTTCCTAAAATGTAACAATGACCCGGGAACCTCTAAACCACCAGGTTTTTCTAAACCATTGTGGAAAACGACAGCTCGTATTAGAGGAACACCATATATTCCTAGAAAATTAGGAAAATGAACCAAGTCCGAAGAAGAAGAAACCAGTGATTCAGATTAGAGGGTTGTAATCATGTTGTGTATTATATGTATTATAGTGTGCTTGTACTTTTATGTTCTATGTAAAAATTGCTTGTATTGTTTGTTAATTATCTTTTACGGATCTAATCGTTGTCTATTTTACAGTATAAAAACAAAATGGACGTTAAGGGTAGACAACCGAATATTTTAGAAGACCTACCAGAGGATATGATTGAGGAAATCTTGTCTAGAGTCGGTCAGAATTCATCAGCACATTTAGTTATGGCGAAATTAACTTGTCAAACATTTGAAAGACTTTCCAGAAATGTCTTAGTTTATAAAAGGCTTTCCTTTGATCGGTGGGGTATATCACATTGGGGAGACCGTAAGTTACACCGTGTTTTCTTTAAAGCATTAAATGCGGGGAACCCAAATGCAATTTTACGCTACGGGTTAAGAACCTATTTTGACTCAACATATCCCAACATAGGATTTCATGAATTAGAAAGAGCTTCTAACATGCAACATAAAGAAGCATGTTATGCTTACGGGTTAGTGATGTTCGCTTCTTACCAAAGTGAGAAAAAGAACATCGGATTGCAGCTTTTAAATAAAACCTTCCCACAAGTGACGGATTCAGTAGTTGGGGTGAGAAACAAGGTTTTTAGATTATTACGGGGCTGTTGGACATTACGAAACCCTTGTCATTTTGATGACATTACGACATGCTGCCTAGCCAATGGTCATAACGGTTATTTTCCACAAGATCAAGGATGGAAAGTCGTCTTAGTAAAACCTGAATGCATGACTTGTTTCTGGACTTATGAATTACGTGTCTTTATTTCTTTTGCTGAACAACTTGCGTATTAACTAGAATTGTCTTCATAGCTGCCGAGTAGCAAAGTTATTATGTGCTATATTTCATCCTATATGTATTATAGCGGTATTGTAAGTTTGTAAAATATTGTATAAAGTTTGAACGCGAAATCTTATTGTAATAAGTTTTTCATATAGAATCGTAGTAGTTGAATTGTATAATAGCTGCTAAGTATGAACTTAACGGGTAGGTACTACCCGAATTAAGACTATAAAATGCTAATATGAAGAAAAAGCTTTTATAAATAAGTTAATATTATGCTATGAAATACTATTGACTACTCTTAAATTCTATATGATTAACTCAATTCTTTTTGCTATTTTGAAGGAAATGGCACCGGCGACTAGTCAGAACTTGAACATGAGTGAGGAAGACTTCCGTGTTTTCCTTGCTGCGAACATAGCCGCAGTGCAGGCTGCAATGCAAAATAACAATAACTCTGGATCTAGCGTGGAACTAATTCCGCAAGAAATCATGTAGAATGCTCCTACAAAGAATTCACTGCCTGCAAACCTTTGGAATTTGATGGAACCGAAGGACCAATTGGATTGAAACGGTGGACCGAGAAGGTTGAATCGGTGTTTGCCATAAGTAAGTGTACTGAAGAGGACAAAGTTAAGTACGCTACGCATACCTTCACAGGTACGGCTTTAACGTGGTGGAATAACTATCTCGAGCAGGTAGGACAAGATGCTGCTTACGCACTACCATGGTCAGCATTCAAGCAATTGATGAACGAGCAGTATCGTCCCAGGAATGAGGTCAATAAGCTCAAGGTAGAGCTTAGAGGATTACGAACGCAAGGTTTCGATATCACCACGTACGAACGACGATTCACAGAATTGTGCCTATTGTGTCCCAGAACATTTGAAGACGAAGAAGAGAAGATCGACGCATTTGTAAAAGGGTTACCGGAAAGAATTCAAGAAGATGTGAGTTCACACGAGCCCGCCTCCATACAAAAGGCAAGTCGAATGGCTCACAAATTAGTGAACCAGATCGAAGGAAGGATTAAAGAGCAGGCGACCGAAGAGGCTAACATGAAACAAGTCAAGAGAAAGTGGGAAGAAACCAATGACAATAGTCACCAATACAACAACAACAATCACAACCAAAATCGCAACAATTATCCCAATAACCGCAACATCAATCGCAACAACAACTTCAACAAACGTCCCAACAACAACTACAATAACTGGCCCAACAACAATAACAACAACAACAGAAACAATAACAATCCCAACAACAATCTCAATAACAACAATGGCAACAAAAACCAAAAACAGCCATGCCAAAGATGTGAAGAGCATCACCTGAGGTTCTGCACTACATTTTACAACAGGTGTAAAAGAAATGATCATAGCGCGAAGAAGTGCGAAATCTATGGACCAATACATAACAGAACTAAAGGAACAAATAATGTCGGAACAAATAATACCGCCATAGTTTGTTTTGGATGTGGAAAATTGGGCCACTTTAGTAGAAATTTCCCGAATCAGGGGAATACTAATGGGCAGGGCCGCAGAAGAGTTTTCAATATTAATACGGCAGAAGCGCAGGAAGACCCAGAGCTTGTTACGGGTACGTTTCTCATTGACAATAAATCTGCTTATGTTTTATTTGATTCGGGTGCGGATTGAAGCTATATGAGTAGAGATTTTTGTACTAAACTAAGTTGTTGACCGATGCCCTTGGATAATAAATTTTTACTCGAATTAGCAAACGGTAAATTAAGTACAGCAGATAATATATGTCGGAATCGAGAAATTAAACTGGTTAGCGAAACATTTAAGATTGACTTGATACCAGTAGAGTTAGGGAGTTTTTATGTGATAATCGGTATGGACTGGTTGAAAGAAGTAAAAGCAGAGATCATTTGTTACAAAAATGCAATTCGCATTATACGAGAAAAAGGAAAACCCTTAATGGTGTACGGAGAAAAGAGCAACGCAAAGTTAAATCTCATTAGTAACCTGAAGGCACAAAAACTAATAAGAAAAGGTTGCTATGCTGTGCTAGCACACGTCGAGAAAGTCAATTTCGAAGAAAAGAACATCAATGATGTTCCAGTCGCAAAATAATTTCCCGATGTATTTCCGAAAGAATTACTGGGACTACCTCCACACCGTTCCGTTGAATTTCAAATAGACCTTGTACCGGGAGCTGCACCAATAGCTCGTGCTCCATACAAACTCGCACCTAGCGAAATGAAGGAACTTCAGAGCCAATTACAAGAACTTTTAGAGCGTGGTTTCATTCGACCAAGCACATCACCGTGGGGAGCTCCTGTTTTGTTTTTCAAGAAGAAGGATGGTACATTTAGGTTGTGTATCGACTACCGAGAGTTGAACAAACTTACCATCAAGAACCGCTACCCACTACCGAGAATCGATAACTTATTTGATCAACTACAAGGCTCGTCGGTTTATTCAAAGATTGATTTACGTTCTGGGTATCATCAAATGCGGGTGAAGGAGGATGATATTCCAAAGACTGCTTTTAGGACGTGTTACGGTCATTACGAGTTTATGGTTATGCCGTTTGGATTGATGAACGCACCAGCTGTGTTCATGGACCTCATGAACCGAGTGTATGGGCCATATCTTGACAAGTTTGTCATTGTTTTCATCGATCATACTTATTTACTCGAAGAATGATCAAGAGCATGAAGAACATTTAAGAAAAGTGCTAGAGTTGCTGAGAAAATAAAAATTGTACGGTAAGTTTTCAAAGTGTGCATTTTGGTTGGAAGAAGTTCAATTCCTCGGTCACATAGTGAACAAAGAAGGTATTCAGGTGGATCCAGCAAAGATTGAAACCGTTAAAAAATGGGAAACCCCGAAAACTCCGAAGTATATACGCCAATTTTTAGGACTAGCTGGTTACTACAGAAGGTTCATCCAATATTTTTCCAGAATAGCAAAACCCTTGACTGCATTAACGCATAAAGGGAGGAAATTTGAATGGAAGGATGAACAAGAGAAAGCGTTTCAATTGTTAAAGAAAAAGTTAACTACGGCACCTATATTGTCATTACCTGAAGGGAATGATGATTTTGTGATATATTGTGATGCTTCAAAGCAAGGTCTCGGTTGTGTATTAATGCAACGAATGAAGGTAATTGCTTATGCGTCTAGACAATTGAAGATTTACGAGCAGAATTATACGACGCATGATTTGGAATTAGGCGCGGTTGAATTGTTAAAGAAAAAGTTAACTACGGCACCTATATTGTCATTACCTGAAGGGAATGATGATTTTGTGATATATTGTGATGCTTCAAAGCAAGGTCTCGGTTGTGTATTAATGCAACGAATGAAGGTAATTGCTTATGCGTTTAGACAATTGAAGATTTACGAGCAGAATTATACGACGCATGATTTGGAATTAGGCGCGGTTGTTTTTGCATTAAAGACTTGGAGGCACTACTTATATGGGGTCAAAAGTATTATATATACCGACCACAAAAGTCTTCAACATATATTTAATCAGAAACAACTGAACATGAGGCAGCGCAGGTGGATTGAATTATTGAATGATTACGACTTTGAGATTCGTTACCACCCGGGGAAGGCGAATGTGGTAGCCGACGATTTGAGTAGAAAGGACAGAGAACCCATTCGAGTAAAAGCTATGAATATAATGATTCACAATAACCTTACTACTCAAATAAAGGAGCCGCAACAAGGAGTTTTAAAAGAGGGAAATTTAAAGGATGAAATACCCAAAGGATCGGAGAAGCATCTTAATATTCGGGAAGACGGAATCCGGTATAGGGCTGAAAGAATTTGGGTACCAAAATTTGGAGATATGAGAGAAATGGTACTTAGAGAAGCTCATAAAACCAGATACTCAATACATCCTGGAACGGGGAAGATGTACAAAGATCTCAAGAAACATTTTTGGTGGCTAGGTATGAAAGCTGACGTTGCTATATACGTAGGAGAATGTTTGATGTGTTCTAAGGTCAAAGCTGAGCATCAGAAACCATCAGGTCTACTTCAACAACCCGAAATCCCAGAATGGAAATGGGAAACCATTACCATGGATTTCATCACTAAATTGCCAAGGACTGCAAGTGGTTTTGATACTATTTGGGTAATAGTTGATCGTCTCACCAAATTAGCACACTTCCTGCCAATAAGAGAAGATGACAAGATGGAGAAGTTAGCACGACTGTATTTGAAGGAAGTCATCTCCAGACATGGAATACCAATCTCTATTATCTCTGATAGGGATGGTAGATTTATTTCAAGATTCTGGCAGGCATTACAGCAAGCATTAGGAACTCGTCTAGACATGAGTACTTCCTATCATCCACAAACTGATGGGCAGAGCGAAAGGACAATACAAACGCTTGAAGACATGCTACGAACATCTGTTATTGATTTCGGAAACAGTTGGGATCGACATCTACCGTTAGCAGAATTTTCCTACAACAACAGCTACCATTCAAGCATTGAGATGGCGCCGTTTGAAGCACTTTATGGTAGAAAGTGCAGGTCTCTGATTTGTTGGAGTGAAGTGGGGGATAGACAGATTACGGGTCCGGAGATAATACAAGAAACTACCTAGAAGATCATCCAAATTCAACAACGGTTGAAAACCGCCCAAAGTCGACAAAAGAGCTACGCCGACATTAAAAGAAAAGATATAGAATTTGAAATTGGAGAGATGGTCATGCTTAAGGTTGTACCTTGGAAAGGCGTTGTTCGATTTGGTAAACGAGAGAAATTAAATCCAACGTATATAGGACCATTCAAGATTATTGATCGTGTCGGACCAGTAGCTTACCGACTTGAATTACCACAACAACTCGCGGCTATACATAACACTTTCCACGTCTTAAATTTGAAGAAATGTTTTGCTAAAGAAGATCTCACTATTCCGTTAGATGAAATCCAAATCAACAAAAAACTTCAATTCGTCGAAGAACCCGTCAAAATAATGGATCGTGAGGTTAAAAGACTTAAGCAAAACAAGATACCAATTGTTAAAGTTCGATGGAATGCTCGTAGAGGACCCGAGTTCACCTGGGAATGAGAAGATCAGATGAAGAAGAAATACCCACACTTATTTCCAGAAGATACGTCAACATCTCCAACTACTTAAAATTTCGGGACGAAATTTATTTAACGGGTAGGTACTGTAGTGACCCGAACTTTTCCATGTTTATATATATTAAATGAAATTATTATTTACATGATTAAGTGTTTCCAACATGTTAAGCAATCAAACTTGTTAAGACTTGATTAATTTAAATAGGTTTCATATAGTACAATTGACCACCCAAGTTGACCGGTGATTCACGAACGTTAAAATTTGTAAAAACTATATGATGACATATATATGATTATATATATATATAGTTAATATGATATTATGATAAGTAAGTATCTCATTAGGTATTTTAACAATGAGTTATATACATAAAATTGAGTTTATTGAATTAAGAAACTCGAAACGATGTATATAACGATTATCGTTATAACAACGTCTTACTAAATACATATGAATCATATTAAGATATTGATACACTATGTTTAATCATGATAAATGATATGTAAACATTTCATTAAGTGTATTAACAATGAACTACATATGTAAAAACAATACTACTAACTTAATGATTTCGAAACGAGACATATATGTAACGATTATCGTTGTAACAACATTTAACTGTATATATATCATACTAAGATATATTAATATATCATAATATTATGATAATGTAATAATTTAACATCTCTTTAGATATAATAAACAATGAGTTAACAACATTTAACAAGATCGTTAACCTAAAGGTTTCAAAACAACATTTACATGTAACGACTAACGATGACTTAACGACTCAGTTAAAATGTATATACATGTAGTGTTTTAATATGTATTCATAAACTTTTGAAAGACTTTAAGACACTTATCAAAATACTTCTACTTAACAAAAATGCTTACAATTACATCCTCGTTCAGTTTCATCAACAATTCTACTCGTATGCACCCGTATTTGTACTCGTACAATACACAGCTTTTAGATGTATGTACTATTGGTATATACACTCCAACGATCAGCTCTTAGCAGCCCATGTGAGTCACCTAACACATGTGGGAACCATCATTTGGCAACTAGCATGAAATATCTCATAAAATTAGAAAAATATTAGTAATCATTCATGACTTATTTACATGTAAACAAAATTACACATCCTTTATATCTAATCCATATACCAATGACCAAAAATACCTACAAACACTTTCATTCTTCAATTTTCTTCATCAAATTGATCTCTCTCAAGTTCTATCTTCAAGTTCTAAGTGTTCTTCATAAATTCTATAAGTTCTAGTTTCATAAAATCAAGAATACTTCCAAGTTGCTAGCTTACTTCCAATCTTGTAAAGTGATCATCCAACCTCAAGAAATCTTTCTTATTTACAATAAGATATCTTTCTAATACAAGGTAATACTCATATTCAAACTTTGATTCAATTTCTATAACTATAACAATCTTATTTCGAGTGGAAATCTTACTTGAACTTGTTTTCGTGTCATGATTCTGCTTCAAGAACTTTCAAGCCATCCAAGGATCCTTTGAAGCTAGATCTATTTTTTTCATTTCCATTAGGTTTATCCACAAAACCTGAGGTAGTAATGATGTTCATAACATCATTTGATTCATATATATAAAACTACCTTATTCGAAGGTTTAAACTTGAAATCACTAGAACATAGTTTAGTTAATTCTAAACTTGTTTTCGCAAACAAAAGTTAATCCTTCTAACTTGACTTTTAAAATCAACTAGACACATGTTATATATCTATATGATATGCTAACTTAATGATTTAAAACCTGAAAACACGAAAAATACCGTAAAACTGGATATACGCCGTCGTAGTAACACCGCGGGCTGTTTTGGGTTAGTTAATTAAAAACTATGATAAAATTTGATTTAAAAGTTGTTCTTCTGGGAAAATGATTTTTCTTATGAACATGAAACTATATCCAAAAATCATGATTAAACTCAAAGTGAAAGTATGTTTTCCAAAATGGTCATCTAGAAGTCATTCTTTCGACTGAAATGACTACCTTTACAAAAATGACTTGTAACCTGTATTTCTGACTATAAACTTATACTTTTCTGTATATATTCATAAACTTAAGTTCAATACGAAACCATAGCAATTGGATTCACTCAAAACGGATTTAAAACGAAGAAGTTATGGGTAAAACAAGATTGGATATTTTTACTTGTTGTAGCTACGTTGTAGTGACCCGAACTTTTCCATGTTTATATATATATTAAATGAAATTTTTATTTACATGATTAAGTGTTTCCAACATGTTAATAAATCAAACTTGTTAAGACTTGATTAATTGAAATAGGTTTCATATAGACAATTGACCACCCAAGTTGACCGGTGATTCACGAACGTTAAAACTTATAAAAACTATACGATGACATATATATGGTTATATATATATAGTTAACATGATTTTATTATAAGTATGTATCTCATTAGGTATTTTAACAATGAGTTATATACATAAAAATGAGACTATTAATTTAAGAAACTCGAAAACGATATATATAACGATTATCGTTATAACAACGTCTTACTAGGTACATATGAATCATATTAAGATATTGATACACTTGGTTAATTATGTTAAATGATAAGTAAATATATTATTAAGTGTATTAACAATGAAATACATATGTAAAAATAAGACTACTAACTTAATGATTTCGAAACGAGACATATATGTAACGATTATCGTTGTAACGACATTTAACTGTATATATATCATACTAAGATATATTATATATCATAATATCATGATAATAAAACAATTTAAAATCTCATTTGTTATAATAAACAATGGGTTAACAACATTCAACAAGATCATTAACCTAAAGGTTTCAAAACAACATTTACATGTAACGACTAACGATGACTTAACGACTCAGTTAAAATGTATATACATGTAGTGTTTTAATATGTATTCATACACTTTTGAAAGACTTCAAGACACTTATCAAAATACTTCTACTTAACAAAAATGCTTACAATTACATCCTCGTTCAGTTTCATCAACAATTCTACTCCTATGCACCCGTATTCGTACTCGTACAATACACAGCTTTTAGATGTATGTACTATTGGTATATACACTCCAATGATCAGCTCTTAGCAGCCCATGTGAGTCACCTAACACATGTGGGAACCATCATTTGGCAACTAGCATGAAATATCTCATAAAATTACAAAAATATGAGTAATCATTCATGACTTATTTACATGAAAACAAAATTACATATCCTTTATATCTAATCCATACACCAACGACCAAAAATACCTACAAACACTTTCATTCTTCAATTTTCTTCATCTAATTGATCTCTCACAAGTTCTATCTTCAAGTTCTAAGTGTTCTTCATAAATTCCAAAAGTTCTAGTTTCATAAAATCAAGAATACTTCCAAGATTGCAAGTTTACTTCCAAGTTTTCTAAATCCATTCCAAGTAATCATCCAAGATCAAGAAACCTTTGTTACTTACAGTAGGTTATGTTTCTAATACAAGGTAATAATCATATTCAAACTTTAATTCAATTTCTATAACTATAACAATCTTATTTCGAGTGGAAATCTTACTTGAAATTGTTTTCGTGTCATGATTCTGCTTCAAGAACTTTCAAGCCATCCAAGGATCCTTTGAAGCTAGATCTATTTTTCTCATTTCTAGTAGGTTTATCCAAGGAACTTGAGGTAGTAATGATGTTCATAACATCATTCGATTCATACATATAAAGCTATCTTATTCGAAGGTTTAAACTTGTAATCACTAGAACATAGTTTAGTTAATTCTAAACTTGTTCGCAAATAAAAGTTAATCCTTCTAACTTGACTTTTAAAATCAACTAAACACATGTTCTATATCTATATGATATGCTAACTTAATAATTTAAAACCTGGAAACACGAAAAACACTGTAAAATTGGATTTACGCCGTCGTAGTAACACCGCGGGCTGTTTTGGGTTAGTTAATTAAAAACTATGATAAACTTTGATTTAAAAGTTGTTATTCTGGGAAAATGATTTTTATTATGAACATGAAACTATATCCAAAAATTATGGTTAAACTCAAAGTGGAAGTATGTTTTCTAAAATGGTCATCTAGACGTCGTTTTTTCGACTGAAATGACTACCTTTACAAAAACGACTTGTAACTTATTTTTCCGACCATAAACCAATACTTTTTCTGTTTAGATTCATAAAATAGAGTTCAATATGAAACCATAGCAATTTGATTCACTCAAAACGGATTTAAAATGAAGAAGTTATGGGTAAAACAAGATTGGATAATTTTTCTCATTTTAGCTACGTGAAAATTGATAACAAATCTATTACAACCATAACTTAATCAACTTGTATTGTATATTATGTAATCTTGAGATACCATAGACATATATACAATGTTTCGACCTATCATGTCGACACATCTATATATATTTCGGAACAACCATAGACACTCTATATGTGAATGTTGGAGTTAGCTATACAGGGTTGAGGTTGATTCCAAAATATATATAGTTTGAGTTGTGATCAATACTGAGATACGTATATACTGGGTCGTGGATTGATTCAAGATAATATTTGTAACATCCCGGATTTTTTCGTTAAACTATTTTAACGTCCGTCTTTTTATTTTTAAATAATGCATTCATATCTAGATTTGTACCTTCCATTATTTAGCATTTCTAATATTCGTGTTATTTAATTTATAACATCCCTCGTTGCTCTAGCGTATTTAAAATATTCGTTCGGTTAATTCCCGCACCCGATTACAAACGTGAAGGACTAATCTTGCCACTTGGGCAAAATGGGTTAACTAGTAACCTCCTCACCACCACACATCTCATTCATCATCTTCTTCCTCCCTTCTTACTTTCCTTTTATGCTCTCAAAATCCTCAAACACAAATTCATCATCCAAATCCATTCTAGCAAGTATCTTTCAAAACAAATTGCATAATTGGAATCCTCTCTTCATCCTCTACAACTTGATACCAAATTCATCTCATTTGGGTAACTTTCTAAAATTACTAGATTCTTTGTTCTTGATGTTTTTAACTTATAAAGTTGTTAGTTAGTGTCTATGGCTCAAGTATAATACGAATATATGTTTTATTTGCTCAATTTGTTGTTTTGAGTAACTAGTTTGAATATTTGAAATGGGTGTGCTTAATCCTTGCTTTTGGTTGATTAAATGTTGTTTAAATGTTAAAGTTCATGTATTAAATGTGTTACTATCATCATTAGCTTCATTTTGATGTGTAGGTTGATTTTGACCAAGCTTCATTTACAAAAATGGTTGAATTCATGATTTTGATTAGGGTTTGACGAACTCTAAAATGAACTTTTGATGTTTTGAATGCCATGAAATGTTATTAGTTAGTGATTAGTTGTATTGTATGTTTCATTACCTTCAAAACGGCGTATCGTATGTGTAAATTGGATTCCCGAGTCAAGAAATGCGTTTTACGAACTTGAAACTTCGATTTTGAACATTTAACGATCATTTATTGAAGTTTTCATTGTTGTTAGTTATGGAATTGATTCATGAAATGTGTTTAATTGTATTCTTCTTTAAATTACCTTTTCAACGATATAAGATACGTGTTTTGAATGTTAACGAGTCAAAAGTTATGGTTGTTTGAAGTTGAAATCGTCTAAGTGTAAACTGCCCCAGAATTGCTGCACCAGACACAGATGCGGCGCATCTGCCTTGGATGCGGCGCATCTGAGGCAGACTGCCCAAAAATGTCAATTTTCGCTTAATTCTAAGTATGCTACGCACCCCCGATCAACATGAAACTTGGCCAACATGCTCATATATGATTTCTAAGCTTAGGAAAATAGATCGGGACCCGACCCGAACGTGTTGACTTTTTCGTTGACTTTGATTTTGACCAAGTTTGACTTTTTAGTCAAACTTAACCAAACACTTATGCAATCATTCTAACTTGCTTCTATACTTGTATCTTGCATGAAACTTGACAATTTGATTCACATGCTATATAATCGAGTCGTAACGAGCCATAGGACTAATTGAACAACTTTGACCAACCGTGTTTACCGTTATTGATACAACCTACTTGTTTAGGTCAAGGCTAGCATTCGTTCTTGCATACATTTACTTGTGAAGTACTATTATACTCTTGCACTAGAGGTGAGATCATATTCCCACTTTTACTCTTTTGAACTTACATTTGGGATGAGAAAACATAAACGTTTCTTTTTACTAAGTGAACACAAGTACAGGAAAACAAACATTCTACATACGAGTTTAGAACAAAATCCTCAATTCGATTATCATTAGTTACACTTTCCGGGTGTAAGCGAGAACTTATGTTGTATGGATCCATATGGGTTTGACAAACCCTCATTCAAACGGTTCGCTACCATTTACGAATGGAATATATTTTCGTGAAACAGTATATGTTCTAACACTATTGTGATGGGGTTCTATGGAAGGAAATGTTAAGCATTGATAATTGAGTGCTCGTGAAACAAACTTTTGGAATGTATTACTATTATACCAATGTTACAAATCTTGTGGTTCACTTGTACTTACTTACTTAAACCTATGATTTCACCAACGTTTTCGTTGACAAATTTCTATGTTTTTCTCAGGTCTTTGAACGATTTGTGATACATGCTTCCGCTCATTAATTGATACTTGCATTGGATGTCGAGTATATGTGCATACATGGAGCGTCTTTTGACTTTATTTAAAATTGTGTCGCATAGGTTTCAATTGTACTTTAAACTTTATTATGTAACTAGTTGTCGAACTACTTTGTAAACCTTGAATCATCCTTACTTTTGAAATAAATGCGACATACTTTTGGTCAAACGTTGATTTAAAGACTTATGACCACGTAACGGGACCTAAGTAGACGGCGCCGTCAATGACGATTTTGTCGGGTCGCTACAATATTTATCGATTTATTTCTGTACATCTAACTGTGGACAACTAGTTGTAAGTTACTAACGAGGACAGCTGACTTAATAAACTTAAAACATCAAAATATATTAAAAGTGTTGTAAATATATTTTGAACATACTTTGATATATATGTATATATTGTTATAGGTTCGTGAATCAACCAGTGACCAAGTCTTACTTCCCGACGAAGTAAAAATCTGTGAAAGTGAGTTATAGTCCCACTTTTAAAATCTAATATTTTTGGGATGAGAATACATGCAGGTTTTATAAATGATTTACAAAATAGACACAAGTACGTGAAACTACATTCTATGGTTGAATTATCAAAATCGAATATGCCCCTTTTTATTAAGTCTGGTAATCTAAGAATTAGGGAACAGACACCCTAATTGACGCGAATCCTAAAGATAGATCTATTGGGCCTAACAAACCCCATCCAAAGTACCGGATGCTTTAGTACTTCAAAATTTATATCATATCCGAAGGGTGTCCCGGAATGATGGGGATATTCTTATATATGCATCTTGTTAATGTCGGTTACCAGGTGTTCACCATATGAATGATTTTTATCTCTATGTATGGGATGTGTATTGAAATATGAAATCTTGTGGTCTATTGTTACGATTTGATATATATAGGTTAAACCTATAACTCACCAACATTTTTGTTGACGTTTAAAGCATGTTTATTCTCAAGTGAATACTAAGAGCTTCCGCTGTTGCATACTAAAATAAGGACAAGATTTGGAGTCCATGTTTGTATGATATTGTTTAAAAACTGCATTCAAGAAACTGATTTCGATGTAACATATTTGTATTGTAAACCATTATGTAATGGTCGTGTGTAAACAGGATATTTTAGATTATCATTATTTGATAATCTACGTAAAGCTTTTTAAACCTTTATTTATGAAATAAAGGTTATGGTTTGTTTTAAAAATGAATGCAGTCTTTGAAAAACATCTCATATAGAGGTCAAAACCTCGCAACGAAATCAATTAATATGGAACGTTTTTAATCAATAAGAACGGGACATTTCAGTTGGTATCCGAGCGTTGGTCTTAGAGAACCAGAATTTTGCATTAGTGTGTCTTATCGAGTTTGTTAGGATGCATTAGTGAGTCTTGACTTCGACTGTGTTTACTTGAAAAATGATTGCTTAACAAATTTTGTTGGAAACTATATATTTTTAACATGTGAATATTATGTGATATATTAATCTCTTAACGTGTTTGATATTATGTGATAGATGTCTACCTCTAATACAAGTCCCATTGACTCACCTAATAATAATGAAGAGTCAAATGTAAATTGGAATGATTCGTGGACTGATTCACAAGTTCCCGAAGAGGAACCGAAAGAAGAGACGGAACCGGAAGAAGAATCGGAACCGGAAGAAGAATCGAAACCGGAAGAACAAATAGAACCGGTGGGGGAAATAATAAAACGGTTAAGTAAAAGAAAATCCTCAACCAACCGACCAAGGTTAATTATGGTCAATGGTGTTTCCGCCAAGGAAGCAAAATATTGGGAGGATTACCAATTCTCTGATGAATCGGATTCCGACGAGAATTCCGATGATGTTATAGAAATTACCCCAACTGAATTTAAAAAGTCAAAAGAAAATAATAAGGGAAAGGGCATAAAAATAGAGAAATCTAATTCCAACCCCGATGAACTTTATATGTATCGTCAACCCCCGAAGCCCTTAAGTTGTAACAGTGACTCGGGAACCTCTATACCACCAGGTTTTTCTAAACCATTGTGGAAAATGACAGCTCGTATTAGGGGAACATCATATATCCCTAGAAACTTGGCAAAACGAACCAAAACCAAAGAAGAAGAAACGAGCGAGTCGGAATAAGATAGTTGTATTCGTGTGGTGTAATATATGTAATATAATGTGCTTATGCTTTATGATATATGTAAAAATGGCTTGTATTAATAAGTATTTTTTTTTATGAATCTAACTCTTGTCTATTTTACAGTATAAAAACACAAAATGGATAGACAACCCAATATTTTAAGAGACCTACCCGGAGACATGATTGATGAAATCTTGTCTAGAGTCGGTCAGAATTCTTCGGCACAACTATTTAGGGTGAAATCAGTTTGTAAGACATTCGAAGAACGTTCCAAGAATGTCTTGGTTTATAAGAGACTTTCGTTTGAAAGATGGGGGATATCACATTGGGAAACCCATAAGTTACGATGTGTTTATTTTGAAGCATATATTGCGGGGAACCCAAATGCTATTTTACGCGACGGGTTAAGAAATTATTTTGACTCAATGTATCCGAATATAGGACTTCATGATTTAGAAAAAGCGGCTAACATGCAACATAAAGAAGCATGCTATGCTTACGGGTTAGTAATGTTCGCTTCTCACCAAAGTGAGAAAAAGAACATCGGGCTACAATTATTAAACAAAACGTTCCCACAAGTGACGGAGTCGGTAATTGGGGTAAGAAATGAGGTTTTTAGGTTATTACGAGACTGTTGGTCATTACGTAACCCTCGTCCCTTTGACGACGTTACAACACGCTGTCTTATCAACGGCCATAACTGTTATGTTCCACAAGACCAAGGATGGGAAGTAGTCCTAGTAAAACCAGAATGCATGACTTGTTTCAGGACGTATGAATTACGTGTCTTTATTGAATTTGCTGAACGACTTGTGTACTAGCTAGAATTATCTTCACAACTATCTTGTATCAAAGTTATTGTGTGCTATATTTCATGCTTTATGTAAAATAAGCGGTATTGTAAGTTTGTAAAATATTGTATAAAAGTTTGAACGCGAAATATTATTATAATCAGTTTTTCATATAGAATTGTAGTAGTTGAATTGTATATTAGCTACTAAGTATGAACTTAACAGGTAGGTACTACCCGAATTTAAACTTATAAAACGCTAATATGAAGAAAAAGCTTTTATAAATGAGTTCATATTATGCTACGAAATACTATTAACTACTCTTAATATTCTGTATGATTAACTTGTTCCAATTGACTATTTTGAAGGAAATGGCATCGACTACTCGACACACCGTGAATATGAATGAAGAGAAATTTCGTACTTTTCTAGCTTCAAACATAGCCGCAGTACAGGTTGCGCTACATACCAACAATAACCTTGGATCTAGCAGTACAGGAAATCATGTAGGATGCACCTACAAAGAATTCACTGCCTGCAAACCTTTGGAATTTAATGGAACCGAAGGACCGATCGGATTGAAATGGTGGACCGAGAAGGTCGAATCGGTGTTTGCCATAAGTAAGTGTACTGAAGAGGACAAAGTGAAGTACGCTACGCATACCTTCACAGGTTCTGCGTTAACATGGTGGAATACCAATCTAGAGCAAGTGGGACAAGATGATGCGTATGCACTACCGTGGTCAGCATTCAAGCACTTGATGAACGAGAAGTACCGTCCCAGAACCGAGGTCAATAAGCTCAAGACAGAACTTAGAGGGTTACGAACCCAAGGATTTGATATTACCACGTACGAAAGACGATTCACAGAATTGTGCCTATTGTGTCCGGGAGCGTTCGAAGATGAGGAAGAGAAGATCGACGCGTTTGTGAAAGGATTACCGGAAAGAATCCAAGAAGATATAAGTTCACACGAGCCCGCCTCCATACAACAGGCATGTAGAATGGCTCACAAACTAGTGAACCAGATTGAGGAAAGAATTAAAGAAAAGACGGCTGAAGAGGCCAATGTGAAGCAAGTCAAAAGAAAGTGGGAGGAAAACGGTGATAAGAATCACCAATACAACAACAACAGCAATTACAATAATAATCGCAACAATTATCCCAACAATCGCAACATCAATCGCAACTACAACAAACGGCCCAACAACAACAACAACAACAACAACAACAACAACAACAACAACAACAACAACAACAACAGCAACTACAATAATCATCCCAACAACAATAATAACCGCAACAACAACAACAATCAGAAGCAACTATGCCAAAGGTGTGAAAAGTATCACTCGGGGTTCTGCACCAAATTTTGAAACAAGTGTAAAATAAATGGTCATAGCGCGGTGAAGTGTGAGGTCTACAGACCAGGGGTTAACAGAACGGAAGGAACAAATGGTGTCGGAACGAGTAATGGCGGAGCAAGTAGTGTCGGAGCAAGTTATGCCAATGTAGTTTGTTATAAATGTGGAAAACCGGGCCACATTATTAGAAATTGCCCGAACCAGGAGAACACGAATGGACAAGGCCGCGGAAGAGTTTTCAATATTAATGCAGCGAGGCACAAGAAGACCCGGAGCTTGTTACGGGTACGTTTCATATTGACAATAAATATGCTTACGTTTTATTTGATTCGGGTGCGGATAGAAGCTATATGAGTAGAGATTTTTGTGCTAAATTAAGTTGTCCATTGACGCCGTTTGATAGTAAATTTTTACTCGAATTAGCAAACGGTAAATTAATTTCAGCAGATAATATATTCCGAAATCGAGAAATTAAACTGGGTAGCGAAATATTTAAGATTGATTTGATACCAGTAGAGTTAGGGAGTTTTGATGTAATAGTTGGCATGGACTGGCTGAAGAAGGTGAAAGCAGAGATCGTATGTTATAAAAATGCAATTCGCATTGTATGAGAAGAAGGAGAACTCTTAATGGTGTACGGAGAAAAGGGCAACATGAAGCTACATCTTATTAGTAATTTGAAGGCACAAAAACTAATAAGAAAAGGTTGCTTTGCTGTTCTAGCACACGTCAAGAAAGTACAAACTGAAGAAAAGAGCATCAATGATGTTCCCGTCGCAAAAGAATTTCCCGATGTATTTCCGAAAGAATTACCGGGACTACCTCCACATCGATCTGTTGAATTTCAAATAGATCTTGTACCAGGAGCTGCACCAATAGCTCGTGCTCCTTACAGAATCGCACCCAGCGAGATGAAAGAACTGCAAAGCCAATTACAAGAACTTTTAGAGCGTGGTTTCATTCGACCAACCACATCACCGTGGGGAGCTCCTGTTTTGTTTGTCAAGAAGAAGGATGGTACATTTAGGTTGTGTATTGACTACAGAGAGTTGAACAAACTTACCATCAAAAACCGTTATCCACTGCCGAGAATTGACGACTTATTTGATCAACTACAAGGCTCGTCGGTTTATACGAAGATCGATTTACGTTCTAGATATCATCAAATGCGAGTAAAGGAGGATGATATTCTAAAAACTGCTTTTAGGACGTGTTATGGTCATTAAGAGTTTATGGTTATGCCGTTTGGATTGACTAATGCACCAGCTGTGTTCATGGACCTTATGAACCGAGTGTATGGGCCATATCTTGACAAGTTTGTCATTGTTTTCATTGATGACATACTTATTTACTCAAAGAATGATCAAGAGCACGAAGAACATTTGAGAAAAGTGCTAGAAGTATTGAGGAAAGAAAAACTGTACGCTAAGTTTTCAAAGTGTGCATTTTGGTTGGAAGAAGTTCAATTCCTCGGTCACATAGTGAACAAAGAATGTATCCAGGTGGACCCGGCAAAGATCGAAATCGTTGAAAAGTGGGAAACCCCAAAAACTCCGAAGCATATACGTCAATTTTTAGGATTGGCTGGTTACTACAGAAGATTCATCCAAGATTTCTCCAAAATAGCAAAACCCTTGAGTGCATTAACGCATTAAGGGAAGAAACTTGAATGGAAGGATGAACAAGCGAAGGCGTTTCAATTATTGAAGAAAAAGTTAACTACGGCACCTATATTGTCATTGCCTGAAGGGAATGATGATTTTGTGATTTATTGTGACGCATCAAAGCAAGGTCTCGGTTGTGTATTAATGCAACGGACGAAGGTGATTGCTTATGCGTCTAGACAATTGAAGATTCACGAGAAAAATTATACGACGCATGATTTGGAATTAGGCGCGGTTGTTTTTGCATTAAAGACTTGGAGGCACTACTTATATGGGGTCAAAAGTATTATATATACCGACCACAAAAGTCTTCAACACATATTTAATCAGAAACAACTGAATATGAGGCAGCGTAGGTGGATTGAATTGCTGAATGATTACGACTTTGAGATTCGTTACCACCCGGGGAAGGCAAATGTGGTAGCTGACGCCTTGAGCAGAAAGGACAGAGAACCCATTCGAGTAAAATCTATGAATATAATGATTCACACTAACCTTACTACTCAAATAAAGGAGGCGCAACAAGGAGTTTTAAAAGAGGGAAATTTAAAGGATGAAATACCCAAAGGATCGGAGAAGCATCTTAATATTCGGGAAGACGAAACCCGGTATAGGGCTGAAAGAATTTAGGTACCAAAATTTGGAGATATGAGAGAAATGGTACTTAGAGAAGCTCATAAAACCAGATACTCAATACATCCTGGAACGGGGAAGATGTACAAGGATCTTAAGAAACATTTTTGGTGGCCAGGTATGAAAGCCGATATTGCTAAATATGTAGGAGAATGTTTGACGTGTTCTAAGGTCAAAGCTGAACATCAGAAACCATTAGGTCTACTACAACAACCTGAAATCCCAGAATGGAAATGGGAAAACATTACCATGGATTTCATTACTAAATTGCCAAGGACTGCAAGTGGTTATGATACTATTTGGGTAATAGTTGATCGTCTCACCAAGTCCGCACACTTCCTGCCAATAAGAGAAGAAGACAAGATGGAGAAGTTAGCACGACTGTATTTGAAGGAAGTCGTCTCCAGACATGGAATACCAATCTCTATTATCTCTGATAGGGATGGCAGATTTATTTTAAGATTCTGGCAGACATTACAGCAAGCATTGGGAACTCGTCTAGACATGAGTACTGCCTATCATCCACAAACTGATGGGTAGAGCGAAAGGACGATACAAATGCTTGAAGACATGCTACGAGCTTGTGTTATTGATTTCGGAAACAGTTGGGATCGACATTTACCGTTAGCAGAATTTTCCTACAACAACAGCTACCATTCAAGCATTGAGATGGCGCCGTTTGAAACACTTTATGGTAGAAAGTGCAGGTCTCTGATTTGTTGGAGTGAAGTGGGGGATAGACAGATTACGGGTCCGGAGATAATACAAGAAACTACCAAGAAAATCATCCAAATTCAACAAAGATTGAAAACCGCCCAGAGTCGACAAAAGAGCTACGCGGACAGTAAAAGAAAAGATATAGAGTTTGAAATTGGAGAAATGGTCATGCTTAAGGTTTCACCTTGGAAAGGCGTTGTTCGATTTGGTAAACGGGGGAAACTAAATCCAAGGTACATTGGACCATTCAAGATTATAGATCGTGTCGGACCAGTAGCTTACCAACTGGAGCTACCTCAACAACTCGCGGCTGTACGTAACACTTTCCACGTCTCAAATTTGAAGAAATATTTTGCTAAAGAAGATCTCACTATTCCGTTGGACGAAATCCAAATCAACGAAAAACTTCAATTCATTGAAGAACCCGTCGAAATAATGGATCGTGAGGTTAAGAGACTTAAACAAAAAAAGATACCGATTGTTAAGGTTCAATGGAATGCTCGTAAAGGACCCGAGTTCACCTGGGAGCGTGAAGATCAAATGAAGAAGAAATATCCGCATTTATTTCCAGAAGATACGTCAACACCTCCAACTGCTTAAAATTTCGGGACGAAATTTATTTAACGGGTAGGTACTGTAGTGACCTGAACTTTTCCATGTTTATATATATATTAAATGAAATTGTTATTTACATGATTAAGTGTTTCCAACATGTTAAGCAATCAAACTTGTTAAGACTTGATTAATTGAAATAGGTTTCATATAGACAATTGACCACCCAAGTTGACCGGTGATTCACGAACGTTAAAACTTATAAAAACTATACGATGACATATATATGGTTATATATATAGTTAACATGATTTTATTATAAGTATGTATCTCATTAGGTATTTTAACAATGAGTTATATACACAAAAATGAGACTATTAATTTAAGAAACTCGAAAACGATATATATAACGATTATCGTTATAACAACGTCTTACTAGGTACATATGAATCATATTAAGATATTGATACACTTGGTTAATTATGTTAAATGATAAGTAAATATATTATTAAGTGTATTAACAATGAAATACATATGTAAAAATAAGACTACTAACTTAATGATTTCGAAACGAGACATATATGTAACGATTATCGTTGTAACGACATTTAACTGTATATATATAATACTAAGATATATTATATATCATAATATCATGATAATAAAACAATTTAACATCTCATTTGTTATAATAAACAATGGGTTAACAACATTCAACAAGATCGTTAACCTAAAGGTTTCAAAACAACATTTACATGTAACGACTAACGATGACTTAACGACTCAGTTAAAATGTATATACATGTAGTGTTTTAATATGTATTCATACACTTTTAAAAGACTTCAAGACACTTATAAAAATACTTCTACTTCACAAAAATGCTTACAATTACATCCTCGTTCAGTTTCATCAACAATTCTACTCGTATGCACCCGTATTCGTACTCGTACAATACACAGCTTTTAGATGTATGTACTATTGGTATATACACTCCAATGATCAGCTCTTAGCAGCCCATGTGAGTCACCTAACACATGTGGGAATCATCATTTGGCAACTAGCATGAAATATCTCATAAAATTACAAAAATATGAGTAATCATTCATGACTTATTTACATGAAAACAAAATTACATATCCTTTATATCTAATCCATACACCAACGACCAAAAACACCTACAAACACTTTCATTCTTCAATTTTCTTCATCTAATTGATCTCTCTCAAGTTCTATCTTCAAGTTCTAAGTGTTCTTCATAAATTCCAAAAGTTCTAGTTTCATAAAATCAAGAATACTTCCAAAATTGCAAGTTTACTTCCAAGTTTTTTAAATCCATTCCAAGTAATCATCCAAGATCAAGAAACCTTTGTTACTTACAGTAGGTTATCTTTCTAATACAAGGTAATAATCATATTCAAACTTTAATTCAATTTCTATAACTATAACAATCTTATTTCGAGTGGAAATCTTACTTGAAATTGTTTTCGTGTCATGATTATGCTTCAAGAACTTTCAAGCCATCCAAGGATCCTTTGAAGCTAGATCTATTTTTCTCATTTCTAGTAGGTTTATCCAAGGAACTTGAGGTAGTAATGATGTTCATAACATCATTCGATTCATACATATAAAGCTATCTTATTCGAAGGTTTAACTTGTAATCACTAGAACATAATTTAGTTAATTCTAAACTTGTTCGCAAATAAAAGTTAATCCTTCTAAATTGACTTTTAAAATCAACTAAACATATGTTTTATATCTATATGATATGCTAAATTAATGATTTAAAACCTGGAAACACGAAAAACACCGTAAAATCGGATTTACGCCGTCGTAGTAACACAGCGGGCTGTTTTGGGTTAGTTAATTAAAAACTATGATAAACTTTGATTTAAAAGTTGTTATTCTGGGAAAATGATTTTTATTATGAACATGAAACTATATCCAAAAATTATGGTTAAACTCAAAGTGGAAGTATGTTTTCTAAAATGGTCATCTAGACGTCGTTCTTTCGACTGAAATGACTACCTTTACAAAAACGACTTGTAACTTATTTTTCCGACTATAAACCTATACTTTTTCTGTTTAGATTCATAAAATAGAGTTCAATATAAAACCATAGCAATTTGATTCACTCAAAACGGATTTAAAATGAATAAGTTATGGGTAAAACAAGATTGGATAATTTTTATCATTTTAGCTACGTGAAAATTGGTAACAAATCTATTCCAACCATAACTTAATCAACTTGTATTGTATATTATGTAATCTTGAGATACCATAGACACATATACAATGTTTCGACCTATCATGTCGACACATCTATATATATTTCGGAACAACCATAGACACTCTATATGTGAATGTTGGAGTTAGCTATACAGGGTTGAGGTTGATTCCAAAATATATATAGTTTGAGTTGTGATCAATACTGAGATATATATACACTGGGTCGTGGATTGATTCAAGATAATATTTATCGATTTATTTCTGTACATCTAACTGTGGACAACTAGTTGTACGTTACTAACGAGGACAGCTGACTTAATAAACTTAAAACATCAAAATATATTAAAAGTGTTGTAAATATATTTTGAACATACTTTGATATATATGTATATATTGTTATAGGTTCGTGAATCAACCAGTGGCCAAGTCTTACTTCCCGACGAAGTAAAAATCTGTGAAAGTGAGTTATAGTCCCACTTTTAAAATCTAATATTTTTTGGATGAGAATACATGCAGGTTTTATAAATGATTTACAAAATAGACACAAGTACGTGAAACTACATTCTATGGTTGAATTATCGAAATTGAATATGCCCCTTTTTATTAAGTCTGGTAATCTAAGAATTAGGGAACAGACACCCTAATTGACGCGATTCCTAAAGATAGATCTATTGGGCCTAACAAACCCCATCCAAAGTACCGGATGCTTTAGTACTTCGAAATTTATATCATATCCGAAGGGTGTCCCGGAATGATGGGGATATTCTTATATATGCATCTTGTTAATGTCGGTTACCAGGTGTTCACCATATGAATGATTTTTATCTCTATGTATGGGATGTGTATTGAAATATGAAATCTTGTGGTCTATTGTTACGATTTGATATATATAGGTTAAACCTATAACTCACCAACATTTTTGTTGACGTTTAAAGCATGTTTATTCTCAGGTGAATACTAAGAGCTTCCGCTGTTGCATACTAAAATAAGGACAAGATTTGGAGTCCATGTTTGTATGATATTGTGTAAAAACTGCATTCAAGAAACTGATTTCGATGTAACATATTTGTATTGTAAACCATTATGTAATAGTCGTGTGTAAACAGGATATTTTAGATTATCATTATTTGATAATCTACGTAAAGCTTTTTAAACCTTTATTTATGAAATAAAGATTATGATTTGTTTTAAAAATGAATGCAGTCTTTGAAAAACGTCTCATATTGAGGTCAAAACCTCGCAACGAAATCAATTAATATGGAACGTTTTTAATCAATAAGAACGGGACATTTCATACGTGAAAATTGATAACAAATCTATATTAATCATATCTTAGATAACTTATATTGTATAATACATATATTCTAATATATTATGTAATCTTGGGATACCATAGACACGTATGCAAATGTTTTGACATATCATATCGACCCATCTATATATATTATTTGGAATAACCATAGACACTCTATATGCAGTAATGTTAGAGTTAGCTATACAGGGTTGAGGTTGATTCCAAAAATATATATACTTTGAGTTATGATCTAGCCTGAGATGTGTATACACTAGGTCATGGATTAGGTCAAGATCATATATATCAATTTATTTCTGTACATCTAACTATGGACAACTAGTTGTAGGTTACTAACGAGGACAGCTGACTTAATAAACTTAAAACATTAAAACGTATTAGAAATGTTGTAAATATATTTTGAACATACTTTGATATATATGTATATATTTGTTATAGGTTCATGAATCGACCAGTGGCCAAGTCTTACTTCCCGACGAAGTAAAAATCTGTGAAAGTGAGTTATAGTCCCACTTTTAAAATCTAATATTTCTGGGATGAGAATACATACAGCTTTATAAATATTTTACAAAATAGACACAAGTACATGAAACTACTTTCTATGGTTGAGCGATCGAAGCCGAATATGCCCCTTTTACTTGGTAACCTAAGAATTAGTAAACCAGTCTACTAATTGACGCGAATCCTAAAGATAGATCTATTGGGCCCAACAAACCCCATCCGTTGTAGCAGATGTTTTAGTACTTCAAGTTTTTATATCATGTCCGATGGATGTCCCGGAATAATGGGGATATTCTTATATGCATCTTGTTAATGTCGGTTACCAGGTGTTCACCGTATGAATGATTTTTATCTCTATGTATGGGATGTATTGAAATATGGAATCTTGTGGTCTATTATTATGATTTGATAATATATAGGTTAAACCTATAACTCACCAACATTTTTGTTGACGTTTTAAGCATGTTTATTCTCAGGTGATTATTAAGAGCTTCCGCTGTTGCATACTAAAATAAGGACAAGATTTGGAGTTCATGCTTGTATGATATTATGTAAAACTGCATTCAAGAAACTTATTTTTGATGTAATATATTCATATTGTAAATAATTATGTAATGGTCGTCTGTAAACGGTATATTTTAGATTATCATTATTTGATAATCAACGTAATTCTTTTTAAACCTTTATCGATAAAATAAAGGTTATGATTGTTTTAAAAATAAATGCAGTCTTTGAAAAATGTCTCATATAGAGGTCAAAACCTCTTGACGAAATCAATTAATATGGAACGTTTATAATCAATATGAACGGGACATTTCATAAAACATGTGAACCAAATTAAAATATTATTTGTGATACGCGTTTTAAAACAAACAAGATTCACGGGTCTTGTATATCTTTAAAATAAACCATCAAATCAATTCACAAGTTCAATATGTTGATTGTCTGTAATTTGATTTGGTTTTAAAAAGTCGTATTTCTCAAATACTTTAGGGGTATGTTATGTAACTTATAATTAATAATTTCTATCATGTCACTTTCATGTGAATAGTAAATTAATTAATTTCATTTTATTTACTATTCATATGAATAGTAAATGAATTAATATCTATTCCAAATAATTAAAATATTTAATTTATTACTTGAGTAATATATATACATCATATATATATATTTTATTTGACGTCTCGGTGTATATGTGTGTGACCCCGAAGGCTCAAATGAACTTAGCCATATAGTTATACGTTGTACCTTGCACATTAATCCTACAGAAAGTGAAGATGGGTATGAAATGTTTGTTTGTTTTGTCCGAGGAATTGAAGTTAAGTTGCTGCGTCAACCCTCTTATAAAATATCTTGTTACTTTGGTGTTAAGTCTGGATCTGGATGGATGGATTCACTAGATCCAAAACTAATTTGTCGGTCAATTTGTTAGGAGGGTCAACCTTGTAAAATCATCACACTTTGGGGGTACCAATACCTTGTCTAAATAAAAAACATTTTGTACAAAATAATATTAACTAGTACCGGACCCGCCCGCGCGTTATGGCGGGATTTTTCGACTTGCATATTCATATTTAACGTAGCATTATGTGTTTACAGACGAAAAACGGGTCATGTTACAAGCTCCGTTTTGTATGTCGTTGTATTTATTTATTTTTTGTAAGTCACTACAAATAAATTAGCAATTTGTCACGGTTTTCTATTCATTTTTGACGTTTAAAGGTGAATTATTTTAAATTTGTGACGCTTCAATCTGGTGTGGAAAATATGTGCGTCAGGAAAGTTTTGTAATTTCTAATGTTTTTTTTTTGTGGCTAATACTTTGTTTTTTTTACGCTCTTGATTGTTAAAAATGATGCAGTTTCTAACGCTTGCATGCGTAGATAAATACTTTAACTTTTTAACAGTTTCATGTGTTAAAATATTCAACTTCTTGACACTTTCAGCTGCCAAGAAATGCAATTTCTCTCTCTTCTTACATGTATTAAACCTTTACTTTTTAACGGTTGTCATTGTCAAAAATAACTACTTTTCCACTCTTATAATTGCTATGAAATAACTAAACTACTCACCATCAAAAGTGTCAAAAACATGAACTTTAAAATGAAATAACACACACACACACACATATGTATATATATATATATATGTATATATATATATGTATATATATATATATATATATATATATATATATATATATATATATATATATATATATATATATATATATATATATATAGGGGAGAGATCAAGGGATAAGCATCAATTTGGGGATAAGGGGATAAGTGAATCATAGCCTTAAATCTGATCAAATTTCAAAAAAGGGCGGAGGGGCACTTTAGTAATTGCATAATTAGATTCAGTAAATGTAAACATTTAATATTGTTTCATATTCAGTATTCAGTATCATCAATACATCTTATAAATCATGAAGATTAATCCTATGTGTCACTCTCTAATTACCTCTTAATGAAGATTGCTGAGGCGTAATTAACTAATTAATCACAATTAGCACTAATTAATCACTTCAAAATCCACATGGCCATATCATTGCTGAAGGAAAATTCACAGTATTTGTTCACCAGTTTCATCTCCTAAACCATTCTATCTGCTACGAACCCTAATCCATGAACTTATTCAATCTGTCAACATATGTTTATATTAACAAAAAAAATTACATGTGGCCTGAAGGATTGGAAACGCATAATTTCGTTAGCAGTTTTAGGGCTCCTGCGCATTCTGCATTAGGGTTTCAAAATTAACAACTCAGATCCGCCGATTGCTCCACCGAATAAAAAAGAAAACGCCCAAAGCATTGGTACCGACGATTATCGCCATAGATCCACCGTAATAGAGGCCGCAGGTATCAGTACTTTTTCCGTCACTATTTTATACACATACGGTATAACTCTTATGTAATATACTCAGTTAATTTGATCTCGCTTGCAACTTATACCATTGGGTAATCGGACAGCGGAGGACGACCAGTAAAACCTATCCTTAAAAAAAATAGCAATCCAAAACGATTTAATTGCTGCCAGACGATGGAAGCTTTTCCGGTGAATTAATCGGTTTCCGGATGTCGACGAAAATTTGGTTTCCGTAGGGATTGGAGTAAGTGTATTGTGATTTCGTAGGTTATCTCTTAATTGTATTTATTCAACTTTCATCTGGTATACAGCTTCTATTTCAATTTTTCATGGCTGCCTAACAAGCGTATTCGATTAAGGTAATGCTTATATCCAATTAGTTCATGGATGATGTCAATGTTAGTGTTATCGTTAAATATGAAGTTTTAAAAAACTACATCAATAAACATGTTAAATCGAATCAGTTCATATACTGTAGCAATCTTACTGTTAGTGATATATTTGAAGCATTAAAAACCCACATCAATTTGCAACATTTATTCCACACATTCGTTTAATGATATAATTAAACATAACAATAATTTTTGATTAACGAAGTCGCATTCCATATCCTATTAAAATTAGGGTTCTTCAAATCATATGCAGTCCGATCATGGATTAGATACGGATATGAAGACGTGGTGAAATACAATTGAAGACGGACAATTTCATGTCTGATAATCCTTTCCAATCTGTCGAAACCCGTCATATGTATATGTAAGTCACAATATATTTTTAGGTTAACTGTTTTTAAATTGTGTATTTTCTGATAAATACAATTCATTCTTCAAGATTTTTATACATAAAGATTGAATTTGAATATGCACTTTTAACAAACTCAATGGCTTTTTTATTATTATTTCATTTATTACCATTTATATAAATTCTTTTTTTACATCTAAAAGACATATCTTCGTTGAAGAATGTTGCTATTACATTGCACACTCCCTTTTGTGTAAAGTTGTTCACTCTGGGTTTCATATGTTCCATTATGGTTCACAGGTAAAAGAGAAAGAACTGAAAAAGGTCAAGGCTGCACAAAACGCTAAAGCGGCTAAACTTAAGGTGTTGCTAAGTAGTATTTTGCATTAGTGAATTTTTGTATCTATATAAAGGCTGGAGTCAAAATGATTGGGTTTTGGGTCAAAATGATTGGGTATTGGGTCAAAATGATTGGGTTTTGGGTTGAAACAAGATGTTAATGTTCTTATATTTATCTGACATGCCTTTTATAGGTTGTGGCGGAGAAAAAAGTCGTGAGAGAAACACAGTTGACTCGTCATGATGTGGGTCGAGAAAATTTTATCTCCGAAGTAAGTTTGATTTTTTTATTTTACATCTAAGTTATAGGGAATGATGGTATAAGGTGTAGAAGGGTAGGTCTTAAATATTGTTTCCCTGTCAGGGTCATTGTCTATGTGTCACTTGGTATGCCTGCTATATGGTCCATGCTTTTTATTAAGCTAGATTGTGGTTTTGTTGTGACTACTTTTGGCACCAGTAGCATAGGATTGGAGAATATGGTATATGTGTGTGGGTATGGTAAACATTCTTTTTAAAGGTGATATAAGGTGGGTCAAATGCAGTCTCACTTCCTTCCTAACGACTACATATATTGTTGAGATTAACTTTCCTTTTGGAGGTGAGATAGGATTGTACTTGGTAAATTTGGCATCGAAGAGAAGTAATAGCAGTGTCACTTTTTTAATATTGGTAAGAGTACAATAGATGATCCATGTTTAAGTCCTAGGCTTCCATAGTCAAGGATATCCACATACTTTGGATACTTAACTTTGCCCTACACTTATTCTCGGGTCCATTGAGTCTTGGTTTAGAGTTTTTTGTCATTGGGTCATGTCCTTGAAGCTGGATTATTATCTTTTGCTGCTGTATTTTGCCATCCTTGATGCTACTGTATTGTATTGATTTTCAGAATGGTAGTCTGACTTTTATTAGTCAAACTATTATTTTCCTATGTTACATACTGGTTTGTAAGATTCTCTATGGAAATAAAAAGATTATGAAGTAATTGGGTTAAAAGATAGATATTTTAAGGAATGGATTTTCAAGTTGCTGTTTATGAATTTAGATGGGATTTAGATAATGAAATTAGAATTTGGTGATGGTAGTTTGACTTTTCTTGGTCAACTTCTTTTATTTTTAACTATCGGATCTCATATGTTTATAATAAGTTGGTGAAAATAGCAAAAGAAGTCGATTGAACGCTTTATCGGATTTGTCACTAATGGCTGTTTTAGTTGAGCACATAGACGGTCAAAGAGACCTCATCACCCATAAATCAATATGGCATCCTACTGATCAAAATTGCACTGCAATCTGGTAAGGATGGTCGAAATTACCACCCAAAGAAATACAAAGGTTACTATTATTTTACATATGAAAACTTGTACTTCGGGTTGTTTGATCAGTGGGTTTCCACAACAGGGAACCAATGATATGGATCAACACTCCAGTATTAACTTCACTCATGGAATCCTGATGGGCCGAGTAAGAACACTTAAGATCGTCATTGTGTTTATATTTCTATCCGATGTTGTCTTCTAAAATTACTATTTTGGCATGTTTCAACAGTGACCCATAAGTTTCTCAAGTCTCCATATGCGAAAATTATACTCCATACAATTATGTTAAATTTAATGTTTATGAGTCTTTGTAGGTTATGAAACAAATAGATGGATTTGTGTTTCATTGGGTTGGGACGTTTGAATTCCGCTACATATAAGGTAAAAATATGCATATTCATCAACTCTTTCTTATTGTCTTCTTATTAATTTATTCAGTTATTACTTGAATAAAATTTATATATGATCGTAATTTTTGTTTTGTAGGGTTTAAAATGGCGACCAAAAGTAGATAACTGTAGGGGATTTAGAGTTTGTTACACCTTTTCGCCTTCATTTTCTATAAGCAATTCTATTTCTGTTTAAATCACATCGACGTTTCTTTTATTCGAGGTTTCGTAGTTAACGGTCAGTGCCTTGATCTACAATTTGTTTTGTAATTTTGTTTGGACGCTTAATTTGATCTGAATTATGGTATGTGTGTTTTAGATAGTTGTAATAGTACCACAGTGTTTAAAGTAATCATTCTTTGTTACTCAAAGTTCACTTGCATTAGCCATTGTGATACTTACTACTTATTACTTCTTGAAAATTTTTACTCTACTTACTTTATCATAATTGAAGATTTGAGCGAAGTTGATAACAAGTAGGATGGATGGTACTGATTATGAAGATTGTTGAAAACATCCAAGGCGAAGTGGAAGGAGGTGATATTGATAGAGATTTGGATAATGTGGATGATGAACTTGCTGAAACGGGTAACTATCATACTATTGTTACTATCTTTTGGTAGTATCATAGCATATAAATATTAAAAATTTGGAAGTAAGGTTATTAATTATGTCAACATAGTTGGTGGTTCTGTTTGCTTAAGGGTAGTTTGTCTCCTTAAAGTCAACATTTGGTCAATGCTATTTGGGATTGTATTATAATCAGAGCTGAAATTGTTCATGATTTGAGCTGCCTTCATATCCAAACTAGGTCTCAGATTATGCTTCTAAAAGGTAACTTGATTGTATATGATCAAAGCCTTATATGCTGGTTATTTGTTACCAAGTTGAATGTTAAAGGTAATCGGGTCAAATCTGTGATGGTTATATTCATTGTGGTGGGTGAAAAAAGTCACACTTTTTGGGTTTTGTATTGTTCTGTATCTGTTTTTTCTTAGCCAAAGAAGATACTGGTATTAATTTGTTGATTTTTGAGGATATTTTGACTTTTATAAGTCAACGGGTCAAGTGTTGGATGACTAATTATTCTGAGTTTGGGCTTAACATAAGAGATATTAATATGCCTGGTTTGTGGAAATATAAAGATATGGCGAGTGACATGAGATTTTTCAAGTGTGATGCTTGATGATTTGCTCCTGGACAAGTGTGTATTGGGCCTATTTATAGTGGCTATTGGTTTTGGTATATTATTGTTGGCATGTATTATTATTTTTATTATTTTTGCTACTGTGATGTTCACTAATATTCCATTTTGTTTGTCTTTGGTCATTTAGTTGTTAGCCATTTTTTTGTCATAATGTTAGTGTTTTTGGTTGTTCACTAAAAACAACCCCTCTGGTATACCCGTTGTATTTGTACTTTTTTCTTTTATTCTAATGTATTTTTGAGTCTCATGTATCATATTGTGTTTGGCAAAAAATGCTATTAAATCAAGTTCATCAGTTACTTTTTTAAACACTTGCGCTAATAGTAATAAATTAATACTTATTTTGTTTCTTAAGTGCACAATCGGTTAAGCATTTGGTTGATAATTTTGTCAACACTTTGAAAATAGAGATGATATTTATCACTATCATATTAACTATTTCTGGTGAGTAAATTAAATGCAATATATTTACTCTGATATAAATAGCACACTTAAAAGTAAATTTTGGAACTTTTACCATTGATATCCTATGTGTATGAAATAAGTTCTTCATATAGGTTGTTACTTCAAGTTTTTAAAAATTATTAGTAAAATTTACATATTTATATTTGTCTTTTATATGGGTTTTGTATGTGTATTCGTAATATAAATTCTCAAATTATAACTTGTGTATATGTGATTTATGTTGTTTATAAAATATAAAGTTAGAAATGAATAGGTAAATTTTCTTTTACCTATCTTGACTTACACGTTAGGTCGCGTATGAATTACCTTAGTGGATATGTGGAAATTCAAATATCTCACATTGTATGTTAGGGTATAACAAATCATCCAACAATGGTTTCATATGGTTCATAAGCCCAACGCAAGTCACAACCATGGCTCAATCAATTATCCCATTAGTATTTTGGTCGATGATTAATGATTACCTTCATGTCTTTGTTAGCTTTTTATGTAGTGATTATAACAACTTCGGTCTCGGAGTTGCTATTGAAAACTTCAGATAAGTTTATATTAAACTCGGTATGCACTACAACAAATTAACCGATTGGCAACATTTTTATTAAATTCGTCACACTTATAAATGTGTATAATTTTGTTACATGTACAAGTGTTTGAATATAATTATAGTTTCAGACATAAAATTGTTAAAAAAAAAATGTTCACATTTATGGGTGTGTACCAAAGCAAATTTAATCACATCTAAATGGGTAAGTAAATTTGTTACACTTCATTTCTTTATATCAATTCATAACTTTATGTTGTATAATCAATCTATGTATGAACTATGCATTATCAAAATTTTACTAATGTATGTAGTTTACAAAGATATATTTTACTAATTTAACAACAGCAGTACTATTGAAACTTTTCCTATAATAATGTTATTTCATATATAAGTTTAAAAATCAATATGTTTGCGGATGAGTCCCCGTGCAAAGCACCGCTCATAAATCTGGTAATCTATATAATCTATGAAAGAAAAGTCTCGCACATTCATCGGTGTAACCTAAATTCATTCAAAATCACATACCAAAATATGCATTAAATCGGATCGATTAGAGATCGAATCGATTCGAAGTCGATCAAAAAGAAAAGTGAATTTTTTCAAAGACAAACGAGTGTATCAACAATCATACATACAAATCGTTTAGAAGCAGATATGGATCCAAAATTAATAGAGGTAACGCATCTATTCGAACGATTCAAAGCTTGTCTAACATATTTCGGTTAAATAGATGAATTATGTTGTCAAAAGTACATGAAATTGTGGAAGCGGTGGTGTTATGTTGCGCTGATGATAAGTTGCTTTGTGATTCAATTGCGATATTAAAGCTCATGCCGCTAACAAGCTCTCTAGTAAACAACAACGAATTTCTCTATCTTAGTATTCTAGTTCTCATATGCCTACGTGTGATATATGTTAGGTGTATTTATTTTTATAATTCAATTCATTTCTATAATTATATGTTGATTTGTGAAGAACTTGATGAATGTTCAGAAGTTTGGTTATTTTTCATTACTCCGTATTTGTTTGGAAATTCGATAGATAGATAGATTATGTTGACAAAATTATTGAAATTTAAACCTGCTAAGATATATTAAAAAATTAAAACCTACTAGTAATCAGTTTGATTTGGAGATTAGTAGGATAGCATGATCAAGTTGACAAAATGGCTAAATTGTAAACTTAATTTAGTTTCGCTTGAATAGAAAATGATTTTAGTAATTTACTATGATTTGTGCGAAGCCTTAAACTATACATGTAATGAGCAATGGAAACAAGTTTATTATAAGGCAGATGCAGTGTAGCAATTGCAAGTGTTTGGGTCATAATTAAAAGACATGCAAGTATGTATTTTTGATGATTCTTTATTTCAATTTCGTTGTTTTTTCTTTCTTTTAGTTACGAATGAGTTGTGTTGTTGTTGGACAGGGGGTGGATAGGTTTGAAGCATTGTCAAATCAAATTTAAAACCCAAGTGTTGTCGGTTCGGATGGAAGAAGAACATGAATAACTAATGGAAGCAAGTACTTTGATTTAATACATGGCTTAATGGTGCATCTGATTATTTTTTCTGGACTATGCAGATTGATAGGATTAAATTATCTGAATTATGTCATAATTAATTGATCGATAATAGAGGTACGTTCTTCTGGCTTTTCATGTTTAAGTATATGTTGTTAAGTATTAGAACATCAACGTAAATACTCGTGGTTCTCAAACTGAATGGTGTGTTCCCTCTTGAAGGTTCCCACAATTGCATTCACATCCTTGGGTGCAACATCCCCCCTGTACATCAAACATCACACCATGTACTTACCATGACGATGATCACACTTAGCCATCATAGACGATGGCTCGAATGCAGTATTGGTGATCTCAACAACTGATAGTTACTCATGGTATGCTTTCTCAGCTGAGATATCAGGTGCATAAGACGAAAGCATGAAGTGGATCCTCGGGTAAGGCACAAGATTTGTTTGAAAGTCGGTAACATCCACATTCAAGGCTCCACCAAACCTTAGAAAGGTGGTCGTGCATGTTATCAAGATATTTCGTTTTATAAAAAAACCTGGTGGTTCGTGTATCTGCTCTTTTTTGGATTATGTAATCTGCTGAGTTTGCTTATGCTGCTGGGATATATTGAGTCATCCTGAAGGCCTGCATTTTCGTGGTTATTAAGGTCTGTAGGGATTGTATATTTGTGAGTTGATATAAAATCCAAATACTAAGAATGGGGTTTGAGTGAGTTTCCATTAAGATCTCATTTGCATTTTGAATATTGCCTATTAGTTTCCTTGCAATTAGTTTCTTGCTTGAGCTCTCTTTGCTCCATCTTGGAGCATGATTACTCCTATGTAAATTATATTTTATTTTTATGATATGTAAATTTATGCTTTAAAAAAAATGTTATCAAGATATTTTTGAATATAGCCTGAAACATAACGTCAAAGTGATGCATTTAAATGTGATAAAATTTAGACAAAAGTAAGCCAACTTCGGTAACAAAAGATAAATTACAAATGATAATTTCTTAGCACGTTAACATTCATCAGATGTATGATAACATGTTAAATAATAAATATAAAAATTCATCAAATGTATGTTAACATTCACCCGATGTATGTTAACATTGCCCACATGTACAATAAATATTAACATTCATTATATGTACAATAATAACATTCATCGTATGTAGAATAATAATTGCTCAGCACGTTAACATTCGTCAGATGTATGATACCATATTAAGTAATAGTTATAAAAAATTATAAAATGTATGTTAACATTCATCATATGTATATTAACATTAATAATCTGTCAGCACGTTAATATTCATCATGATAACATATTAAGTAATAATTATAAAAAAATCATCAAATGTATGTTAACATCCATCAGATGCATGTTAACATTAACATCCATCAGATGCATGTTAACATTAATATTAACATTTGTTAGTCATGACAGCATAACATATAAAAGCGAGTCCTATTCAAATTACAGTTTCTCGATATGACGTTCCAAATTAAGTCTGCCAACTCAAATTATAATAACTTGTTAAACTGACAACTCGAAAGTGATAACTAACATGTCTTCATTTGAACTCGAATTCTCATTTCCAAATACAAGCCCAACAACTCCTTGTACATAATATGCATAACCTCATTACATGTATAAAGACACATAATTTCAAATAAGTGATTATACACTTGCAAAAAACCTGCAATTTTTTTTAGAAAGGCTATCTCATTAAACACCAAATGGCCCAAACTGGGCATACAAAAGTCATGAAAACTTGCACCCATAGTACAACACGTCAACACCACTATTAAAAACATACAACTAAATTTACATTCGATTGCACTCCCAAAAACAATAAACGCAAGATGCCAATTAGATCTTCAAGATACAAGACTACAAGGATGTTCCTTTCCAGTCTTCGAAAGCAATGAACCATTTTTCTTCCGATTAGTAATCCAAAGATGAGCCAACATTTTTATAAAAGGAAGACGTCTTATTTTAATATCCCAGATCGGCAATCAGCTGAGTTGTGGATCAATTTGTTCCTCCATTTTCAGATCGACCAAAGTAACACATGCATAGATGCTAAGCAAGCTGTATTAACTGGTTCAGAACCCAACTGAAACAAATGATCCGCGTCTTCACAGGTTGTCAGGTTCCAATGAATGAAGCTCATCTTCTGACCTTCCGCGAACTCTAGATCTCCAATACTGGATTCCTTTCAATCCAACTGAAACAGTGAGCACCAGATCAGATCAAACACTTTGGCTTGATTAATAGATTCTAAGGCAAAAAATCTGGGGGATTTTCAGCTAAGAAAACAGGAAGTGTGGGGATCAATAACCTAATGACAATCTGCAACTAATTTATCATACAGTCGGCTTAACAATAATTCTAAAAAAAAAACTTAATTTAAAAAAAACATTAAAAAGAAGAAAGTAAAAGCTATTTGTTGAGATTAAGTGCATATCAATCAATCTGTACTGAATGTAGGCTATATTAGCTAGAACTGTACCTTTCATATAACAAATGATAATTCGAGTTCATATAACGAATGATAACCCTGAAATAAACTTTGAGCTTATAATATATAATGTATTTTTTAAAACATATGACTATATAAATAACTAAAACAAACATAAATCTTACCTGACGTTGCCAACAAGTTATGCCGAATGCAAGTTTTAACACCGAGTTCCATTAACAACATAAGATTTGAACCAGCAGTTTCTAAGCACCACTTTTTCTAAGCTCTTGAACAAACAAGCATACCTACCTCATTGTTCATGAATCAATTCAAACTCGCAGTGTCAGGGGTGTTGGTAGGATCTGGGGCATAAATACTGCATTATGAATGAGCATACATACCTCATTTGTTCATGAACCAGCAGTTTCTAAGCACCACTTTTTCTAAGCACTTGAACAAACAAGCAGTTGCTAAGCACCAAAATTGCAACAAAACGATTACAATAGAATCATGGTAACTCAAATTCGTCATAACTTAAGAATCCAAAAATTAGTTCATGAATCAGTAAGCACATTTCATCCAAAAAGGTGAATCACAACATAAAGGTTACCAAAGTTGAACACCAAAGTAATCGTTGCAAATGATACCATATGACAAATTGTATTTGACAATTTTAAATCTTGATTAAATTACAACTTTCTTTGATTAGGCATGCTTGTGTAGTGAGCTCCAATGGTAATGAAACCTAAGACACACAGAGTTAGACATCGAGTGAGATCACAAATGATTACATAATCAGTTTATGCAACTAATCACATCTTGTTGTACAACACCTCTCCTGAAATGTCATCGACAAGAAAAACTTTGACGAACCAGAACGTCACAATTTCAACATTCATCGCCTCCTTTTCTGCTTGTTTAAAATGAAGTGCTTGTAACTTTGCGTGATTATAATACACAACAGTGTCACTAACTACCCCCAACTGTAGTGACCCGAACTTTTTTATGTTTATATATATTAAATGAAATTGATATTTACATGATTAAGTGTTTCCAACATGTTAAGCAATCAAATTTGTTAAGACTTGATTAATTGAAATAGGTTTCATATAGACAATTGACCACCCAAGTTGACCGGTGATTCACGAACGTTAAAACTTGTAAAAACTATATGATGACATATATATGATTATATATATAGTTAACATGATATTATGATAAGTAAGTATCTCATTAGGTATTTTAACAATGAGTTATATACATAAAATTGAGTTTATTGAATTAAGAAACTCGAAACGATATATATAACGATTATCGTTATAACAACGTCTTACTAAATACATGTGAATCATATTAAAATATTGATACACTATGTTAAATCATGATAAATGATAAGTAGGTCATTAAGTGTATTAACAATGAACTACATATGTAAAACAAGACTACTAACTTAATGATTTCGAAACGAGGCATATATGTAACGATTATCGTTGTAACGACATTTAATTGTATATATATCATATTAAGATATATTAATACATCATAATATAATGATAATGTAATAATTTAACATCTCTTTAGATATAATAAATAATGGGTTAACAACATTTAACATGATCGTTAACCTAAAGGTTTCAAAACAACATTTACATGTAACGACTAACGATGACTTAACGACTCAGTTAAAATGTATATACATGTAGTGTTTTAATATGTATTTATACACTTTTGAAAGACTTCAAGACACTTATCAAAATACTTCTACTTAACAAAAATGCTTACAATTACATCCCCGTTCAGTTTCATCAACAATTCTACTCGTATGCACCCGTATTCGTACTCGTACAATACACAGCTTTTAGATGTATGTACTATTGGTATATACACTCCAATGATCAGCTCTTAGCAGCCCATGTGAGTCACCTAACACATGTGGGAACCATCATTTGGCAACTAGCATGAAATATCTCATAAAATTACAAAAATATTAGTAATCATTCATGACTTATTTACATGAAAACAAAATTACATATCCTTTATATCTAATCCATATACCAACGACCAAAAACACCTACAAAAACTTTCATTCTTCAATTTTCTTCATCTAATTGATCTCTCTCAAGTTCCATCTTCAAGTTCTAAGTGTTCTTCATAAATTCTACAAGTTCTAGTTTCATAAAATCAAGAATACTTCCAAGTTTACTAGCTCACTTCCAATCTTGTAAAGTGATCATCCAACCTCAAGAAATCCTTGTTGTTTACAGTAGGATATCATTCTAAATCAAGGTAATACTCATATACAAACTTTGATTCAATTCCTATAACTATAACTATCTTAATTCGAGTGATAATCTTACTTGAATTTGTTTTCGTGTCATGATTCTACTTCAAGAACTTTCAAGCCATCCAAGATCCTTTGAAGCTAGATCATTTCTTGTCACTTCCAGTAGGTTTACCTACTAAACTTGAGGTAGTAATGATGTTCATAACATCATTCGATTCATACATATAAAACTATCTTATTCGAAGATTTGAACATGTAATCACTAGAACATAGTTTAGTTAATTCTAAACTTGTTCGCAAACAAAAGTTAATCCTTCTAACTTGACTTTTAAAATCAACTACACACATGTTCTATATCTATATGATATGTTAACTTAATGATTTAAAACCGGAAAAACACGAAAAACACCGTAAAACCGGATATACTCCATCGTAGTAACACCGCGGGCTGTTTTGGGTTAGTTAATTAAAAACTATGATAAACTTTGATTTAAAAGTTGTTCTTCTGGGAAAATGATTTTTCTTATGAACATGAAACTATATCCAAAAATCATGGTTAAACTCAAAGTGGAAGTATGTTTTCCAAAATGGTCATCTAGACGTCGTTCTTTCGACTGAAATGACTACCTTTACAAAAATGACTTGTAACCTGTATTTCCGACTATAAACTTATACTTTTTCTGTATAGATTCATATAACTTAAGTTCAATATGAAATCATAGCAATTGGATTCACTCAAAACGGATTTAAAACGAAGAAGTTATGGGTAAAACAAGATTGGATATTTTTACTTGTTGTAGCTACGTGAAAATTGGTAACAAATCTATACAAATCATATCCTAGCTAACTTATATTGTATTATACATGTATTCTAATATATTATGTAATCTTGGGATGCCATAGACACGTATGCAAATGTTTTGACATATCATATCGACCCATGTATATATATTATTTGGAACAACCATAGACACTCTATATGCAGTAATGTTGGAGTTAGCTATACAGGGTTGAGGTTGATTCCAAAAATATATATACTTTGAGTTGTGATCTAGCCTGAGACGTGTATACACTGGGTCGTGGATTGATTCAAGATAATATATATCTATTTATTTCTGTACATCTAACTGTGGACAACTAGTTGTAGGTTACTAACGAGGACATCTAACTTAATAAATTTAAAACAGTAAAACGTATTAAAAATGTTGTAAATATATTTTGAACATACTTTGATATATATGTACATATTTGTTATAGGTTCGTGAATCGACCAGTGGCCAAGTCTTACTTCCCGACGAAGTAAAAATCTGTGAAAGTGAGTTATAGCCCCACTTTTAAAATCTAATATTTTGGGATGAGAATACATGCAGTTTTATAAATGTTTCACGAAATAGACACAAGTAATTGAAACTACATTATATGGGTGAATGATCGAAGCCGAATATTCCCCTTTTGCTTGGTAACCTAAGAATTAGTAAACCGATCTACTAATTGACGCGAATCCTAAAGATAGATCTATTGGGCCTAACGAACCCCATCCAAAGTACCAGATGCTTTAGTACTTCGAATTCGTTTATATCATGTCCGAAGGATTTCCCGGAATGATAGGGGATATTCTTATATGCATCTTGTTAATGTCGGTTACCAGGTGTTCACCATATGAATGATTTTTATCTCTATGTATGGGCTGTATATTGAAATATGAAATCTTGTGGTCTATTATTATGATTTAATAATATATAGGTTAAACCTATAACTCACCAACATTTTTGTTGACGTTTTAAGCATGTTTATTCTCAGGTGATTATTAAGAACTTCCGCTGTTGCATACTAAAATAAGGACAAGATTTGGAGTCCATGCTTGTATGATATTATGTAAAAACTGCATTCAAGAAACTTATTTTTGATGTAATATATTCTTATTGTAAACCATTATGTAACGGTCGTGTGTAAACGGTATATTTTAGATTATCATTATTTGATAATCTACGTAATGCTTTTTAAACCTTTATAGATAAAATAAAGGTTATGGTTGTTTTAAAAATGAATGCAGTCTTTGAAAAACGTCATATGAGGTCAAAACCTCGCGACGAAATCAATTAATATGGAACGTTTATAATCAATATGAACGAGACATTTCACCAGCAACATTCATAGTTAAAATATATGCCTTTCCAACAAGCCAAAACAAAGCAATATTCGATGCAAAAAGACATAAGGAATTGGTCAAAATAATACATAATCCAAATGAAAACTTGACATATCTCGCAAATTCGGTAACTCCACAGTTATCCCGCGAACTGATAAATCTGAAACAACAAAGTACTAAATATGTTTTTAGCTACATGGGTAACTAAAACGGAGCAAAATATAAAGATCGAGCAGAATACTTAAGTGGGTACCTGATCTTGTTTTCTTCTAATTTGCTTACATTAATATCTTGTTCATGACCATGATGTCCAGGCACTAGTGATACACATGTTCTGCTCATTATTCTCTTTGATGAACTAATGGACACATAAAAACATCCATTGAGAAGTTTGAATTATGATCATCATAGGTAGCCACATAACCTCTGGTGAAGCTACAAGCCCAAGGAATGTAGGAATGGGGTTACAAGCTGGTTGTTTTCAAATAGACTGCTCGGAGAAGAAAGAATGTTAAAATTTAGCTAACTAATTGAGATCATTTAAGTGATCATGGAAGATTGTTTGTTATACTCAAACAGATGAATTAGAGATATATTTGAGCTAAAGATCAACCAGCAAACTTGGCAAGAAGTGAAACCATCATCATATTACTACTTATTTAAAAGTACTAATACCATATTTGTGGTGGAGCACCTACAAACTTTGAACTTGACAAGAAGAAGTCCAGAAAAACTAACTAATGAATAATGATAGGTATTCAACCTGACTTGCAACCTTGCAACTAATAAGTTTTCAACTAGGACCATATAATATGTATCTGTCATAAAATTATAACTTTTGTAACCGCCCAATCTATCCCAAATCCAAAAAGACCAAATACCATAAACTACATCAATCTAAAAATAAGTTAGCTAGATATCTTATGTTGAAGCTTCTATAGCCAACTTGAAAATGTCTATGAGCATTGATCAAACCAATAAAAAACAAAATGAGTAAGCTTGATCCAGACTTTGCCCGTGAGTACAACAAGCATATATAGTTAGAAAAATGACATGATATACAGGGATGCAACATGTTTCAAATGCCAAAACTTGTAAGTCAATCAGGGTGGACATAACAACACGAACCGAATACATGCCAAGCAAAAAATGCACTCTAATGCAAGTTGATCCAAGCAAATGCATAATTGTAAAAACTTGGACCAGATAATCTATTCTAACAATTTGATGTAACACAAAGCTTTACTAGCATAAACTATATAAAAATGGATAAATGCAAGCATAAATCAGAATTTACTAAATATAATAACAGTCTATATTCAACAAACCTGTGACGATCGCTCCAAATCCATATGGACGAACACGTCATTCATCGATTTCATTGCGAGGTATTTGACCTCTATATGATATGTTTTGTAAACATTGCATTCTTTTGAAAAGGCACACTATAAATGAATATTTAAATCAAAGGTTTTCGACATCTGATAATTTCTACATATAGACAATTACCGTAATATAATAGTTTACAATGATACTTCTGTTGACAATGCAGTCAAAATAAGATACATGGTGATGATTTGGTGAATGCAACGTTTCCTTGATAAATATGCCATGTAAGACTCCATGCACATAGCTTGTCTAACATATAAGCAAACAGCGGAAGACTTCTAGGGAACCTGAGAATAAACATGCTAACAAGTGTCAACATAAAGGTTGGTGAGTTCATAGTTTTAATGTTTTGCATAATCTGTACATAAAGGTGGATCACAAGATTTCAGTTGTTTCATCCAGAAACGTATATCAAAATATTCTACGAAATTGAGCACCCTGGTAACTAAACTTAACGTATATATAATTTATACCCTTTGTATAATCATCTTAATAATACACGCAAACCAACGTGTACGCTTCTCAAATAGCATACGTCCGTTAAAAGGCTAGTGCTCTAGCTCGGACGGGGATATCAAGCCCTATGGATCCATATATAACTACTCGCGCCCACCAGTTCTTATAACCGGCAGTTACTAGTTACCAAAGCTAAGGGATTTTCGGTTCAAACTCGGTGTAGAATTTAGTATGTACTTGTATCCATTGCGTTTAAAATAAATTGCATGTATTCTCAGCCCAAAAATATATATTGCAAAAGCAATTAAAAATGGAGCAAATGAAACTCACCTTAGCACCACATAAAGTTGTTCATCGTAATGTGACCGAAACTCGGAATACCAAATAATCGTAGATCTCAACCTAGAGAACATATGTTGGTCAATAAATGTCTATCAAGCTAGGTCAGGTCATAGTGTATCACAATCCTAATGCTCGAGATCGACATACAATAGTTATCCACAGTCATTTCAAAAAGTCAATTTTGACAGTTGCTTAACAAAACGAGACGTGTTTTATATAAGGATTCATTTATTGGACTGGTAACATTCAAAAATCCAATTTATTAATCTTACAAACAAGTTGTTTAAATATCAATTGCAGATTCAAGAGCAATTCCAATTAATGTCAATCATAATTCAGTTGATCATATCTTTTAATCTGTTCATCGAAACTATTCGATATCTAAATGAAAAGTTATTAATTTTTCGCCAGCCTTCCAAAAACATGTATATCATATATCTTTTACCAGTAATATATGTATTTAATTCATGATTCATAATAAACTGTTTAACGACGAAATTAAGCATACAAGCATGCATAAACATTTATACTCGAGCACTAGACATGGATACGCTATTAATATATAAAAGATAAGATATGAATGCTTACGTATCAATATTGAGATTCAATATTGCAGGAAAATACGTAGACGCAACAGAGATGATAAACACTAGGTTTGACTTGCGAACAAAACCCTCGAACAATACCCATAACCTCCTTAGTAATAACCCATATTTTCCTTAGCTCTATCCCGCTCGAAAACTCATTTTGAAATTGTTTGGCTATAACCTCGTCGTAATATTTTATGTAAAATACTAATAATAACGGTAACGATATCTGAACCACCACCACCACCACCACTACTACTACTAATAATAATAATAATAATAATAATAATAATAATAATAATAATAATAATAATAATAATAATAATAATAATAATAATACAAAGATAGATAGAAAAGGAAATGAGAAACTGAAACGAACTCGTGCGAATTTATAGATGTGGCCAGATTTCAGACCCCATGCGATCGCATGGTTTTTGTGTGTAATGGCCATGCGATCGCATGGCCTAGGATTCCAGCTCACATTTTCTTAACTTTTTGCTTGTCGACATGTTTTTATATAATATATATAATATATTTAATTTAAATAATTAAATATATATTATATTAAATTCATGTGCATAGTTGATTAATAATTTTAGTTCCGATAAGTCGTACGTCATCACTCGACTTATGTCCCGGTTCCGGTTTCTCGAACGCATTTTCGTACGCTTAGAAAACTTGCATTTTACGTTTCGTGTCACGTACCTTTGTCAAAATATAGCCTTAAATTATCCCTAAATTATATCACTCGAAGTATGTGACGCCCCGTACAAAATCATCGTGTACGGTACATCAACAACAGGATCATTACAAGGTCAAACACTATATGCTGTTTGAAAACAAGTTTTGCATTCATGAACAGATAACGTTTTACAAAAGATGAATAGGAAACATTAACATGAGTACATGATACTAAGGTCATTACAAAGCTATTATTTTGAAAATAACATAAGTTGGGAATGCAAAGTAAAAGTTTCATGCTTGAGACATCTCTAAGTAATGCAGCGGAAGTCTAACACAGCAAGTCTGTAACAGCAAGTCTATACACCGAGACTAGAACAGCAAGGCTAACAGCAGAAGCAACAACGTCTAAACACCTGAGAAATACATGCTTAAAAAGTCAACACGAATGTTGGTGAGCTATAGTTTGTTTGTATTCAGTAATGTAATGTAGGCCACGAGATTTCAGTGCTTCAAACAAGCGTTTCAAATCAGTAATTCAAATCAGTATGATAAAGTATATGTATAACCGTGGGCACTCGGTAACTAACTTAACGTTTATACCCCCTGAAAGTACACTTGGCAAGTGCGTATGTCTACGAAGTATTAAACACTCGTTAAATGCTAGCGTGACTAGCCCGAGTGGGGATGTCAAACCCTATGGATCCATATCTAAGATTCGCGTTCATGGTTCAAAAACCAATGATTAAACGTTACCGAGCTAAAGGGAATGTTTATGCCGTTGTATAACCCACACATATATAAGTTTAAGTACTCGTGCCTAGTATGAAAAACATAAAATCCGCATGTATTCTCAGTTCCCAAAATAAGTTAAAGTAAAAAGGGAATGCTATAACTCACAGTGATAAAAGCGGTAAAGTCGGTAATGAAAGTACGCAAGTAGTAAGTCGGTCCGAAAGGTCGTCAACCTAAATCAAGGGTTACTAGGTCAGTAGGTTGTTTTTATAAATTCAAATAGTGCATAAAATAAGTTTAAGTGTCATCATCATTATCATTCATCATCATAAAAGCTAAGTAAGTTCGACAAGAATAGAGATCGAAACAATAGGCTGACTTCGGTCAGCTGCTACTACCTCTACGTAAATCGAAAAGATGCATAGTCAGTGGCTATGGCTCCGTATGTGAGTCCCCTAACCGCTGACCAATTTTCAGAACCTAACTCGTTTTTGTTTGACCGTGGCGACGGTTTAAGTGCGAGTAGGTCAGAAATTTCAGCACAACGTTAATAGGGTGCAGTGACTCTCAGAGGGCCATAAATCCTAAACCGTAACTCGGATTAAGACGAGACATAAACGGAAAATCATCTACTCGAACCGAACTAACTGAAAATAAACTTTCCAGTAGCCCAGGTGGTCTGATCAGATACGAAAATCAGTGGACAAGTGCTCCGGTGAGGTTCTTAGTGCTTGATGCTCATCACGGTTCTCATCCTTGATGCTTGTAGCTTCAAGTGTACAACTCGTTGATGGTTTAGCATCACTTTTGACCAAGATTCTACCATCAATACACAATATGTTAAGACCAAGTGGTAACACAACTCATTTAAGAGTCTTAGATGGATGATGAACCAAGGTTACATCATATCCTTAGTCTTAACACAATTACAAGTCCTATTTACAAACAAAGTTACAAACTTTACATCAATCAAACAAGTATGAACATGATCCAAGTCAAAAGAGGTGATGGAACCCTAAGCTAGAGAGCTTGGATCTCTTTCACACAATTTATAAGGTCACAAAGCTAGAAAGCTTGAACCTTTAGTGTTCTTGAAGATCTTGAAGCATAAAGCTTGGATCTTTAAGATATATGAAGATAACAAACAAAAGTTTGAATCTTTATCACAAAATAACAAGATTAAAGTAAAAGAAAGATGAATCTACAAAGTTGGTGAAGATTCAAAGCTAGAAAGCTTGAATCTTCCATGTTCTTGAAAGATTCATGCTTGAATCAACAAGATATAAGCAAGATCAAAGCTAAAAGGAACTTTGATCTCCATAATATGATGATGATGGCCACGAAAATGAAAGGAAAAGAAGAAGAAAAAGAAGACTTACAAGCAATACTAGAAAGGGAAGAAAGAAAGAACAAGTGTGTGTGAAAACCAAATGAGCAAGTGATTTGAATGAGAGGTAAATGGCTAGTATTTATAAGCAAGGAATTTGACAAGGATTGATGACATGGACAAGGGCTAGTATTTATAAGCAAGGAATTTAACAAGGATTGATGACATGGACAAGGGCTAGTATTTATAAGTAAGGAATTTGACAAGGATTGATGACATGGACAAGGGCTAATTAATTGGGTCACTAGCTAGAGTAGGGTGGGCTTGAGCCCAACAAGGTAGAAAGTCCAACAAGACTAACTATTGTGCATAATTAAATTACTACGCGTAATTAAGCATCCAAAAACCCAGGTAATTATTATTATAAAATAATAATTAATATTTCGCAGTCATAATATTCCGATTATGACAAAAGTTAAACGTGCGCGCAAGTTCGCGGTTTATTCGAAACGTCAAATAACACCAACGGTTATAAAGGCTTCCAATGATCAAGTTATGTATCCTACGTACTCTAAGGCACGTTTTAACATATAAATGGAAGTAAACCACGTAAATCAAGTTTCCAGAGTATAAAGTAACACAGTACGCACAAATACGCAGTTTCGCAAAAACACAAGGCACAAAAGCAAGTCGAAAAAGCCGGGTCGTTACATTACCCACCTGTTAATGGAAATTTCGTCCCGAAATTTGAGGAGTGACAAAAAAAAATGGTACCGTATTTAAATAAGAAGTAGCGTATCAAAGTTCCGAAAGATTCGTGGGCTAAAAAGTGAGCTATTTACCTTGAAAGGTACTCTGGCGTATAAAAGTAAGAATAGGTATATGCTATTAATTAAGTCTCTTAGGAGATCAACAAATTGATTTCGTTTCTGGTTAACAAGAGTATGTTGTCTGAATATATCCACACACAAAAAGATGATGTTTTTAGCCTTACAGGCATCTTTAGTAAGCTGGATGCATGAAATACATCATGAATGTTACTAAACCCATCTAAAACATTGAGCGCTTATGTCGCAATACAAAGCTGACAGGTAGGATGGAAAACATGGTGATCATAACCATGCGATTTGATGTCTGGATAGTGTTAGCCACGGATTTTACTAACCCCTTGATTTCGGAAAGAGACCATAGGCATAAAGAACTCAATATTTAAGAACGTTTCATTTAACTATATGAATTGAAACTTTTGCTGAAAGTGAATAATCGGACGTATATGCAATGCAAGCCATAATTATCTATAGTGCCTTCAGGACGGTCTGAACGAACAATGAAGGATATCACCCAGTTTACCATACTGCAGGTGAACTTATCCTTAAATGGAATGAAAGAACAGTTCCATAATGTAACTTTATCCTTTCAGTTACATGTTGAAGTTAGGGTTAACATTAACTAGAACAACATATAGTTGCAACCAACGAAGAAAGGAATGTGTAGAGTAACCATATCCGTATTACAGATGTTTTAAGCAGTCCCTTCCAAGAGGATAACAAGATTCATAGATTCCTAAAGTATGTTACTTTACATTTCTGAAAGAGAATCACACGAAAGGTGTGATCTTTGAACCAGGGTGAACTCTTCGAGCGGTTTGTTCTGAATTTATCCTTATACTTAAGGAGATGCGCGGACAAGAAGATACATGGACCCTTGGTCGTAAAGAACGGTTTACTCTAAGTGAAAAGAATCTCAAAACGATTCCTTGTACCTCAACCTACTAATTCATAGAGATGATTTTTACGAGGATGTTGCGATTAGCCGTGAAATATTGAGAATAGAAACCCACCTAGTGCCCTTCCTACAATGGGGTGACCATTGAGTGTACCTCAGAAAACTGATTTATCGGCCCGCGATTTTGCCATGTTTAACCTTAAAAGGAACATTTTTCGAGTACAAAGACTTCTTAACAAATTTTTTTTTATAAATCTGCCACCCAAAGTGGCTCAAGCGTTTTTAACAAGGATTTTAATAGTAAGCTTCATCCCTAACGGAGGGAGAGAAGAAGTGTGATCCCTACATGGTGTAGTCTAATACGGAAACCTTTAATAAAATCAACCGAGGAAGTTTTGAAAAACCTTTAAACGTTTGATGCGACAACATAAATGGAACGAAGTTCTTGGTAAATTTAGAAGTATGTATAACGAGTACCATTTGCACAAAATTATTTGACTTAAAACAACTCAATAAAGGAGCGATTTTTAATCATCTTGAAGGTATAACTTAGTATGTACTAACCCAAAATAAGTAAGGGTAAATTTATACATATATGATTTTATAAATCGCGTAAGTGATAGAAAAGTTTTTAGTACTTTCATTTGTCCATAAATCTCGTGAGGACCGCACAAATAAGCAACGTGTAAATCAACGTGTAAAAATTTTGATAAACATAGTTTTTCGTATTTCAGAGGTTACGAGTTGAAAAAGGTCGAGTGAAAAATCTTTGAATCATCGGTTGACATGTTACTAGGTAATGAAAACTAATGAATTAAATGTAGTTTTGATGATTATCCGAACTTAAGTCTTTGGCCCAAAAATGTTTACGTCCGAAGCCGTTGCTAAAAAGTGAGGTATGAAGGATAGAGCATGAGGATGAGAAGTTAATCGCTTCTTGACTTTGCAGAATGCCACACAGGTTATGGCTAATATTAAAGTCGGAATACTAATGATGTTAATATCGCTAGATGAGAATTTCCTTGGAATAGGTCAGGACTTTGAGTTATGTAAGATAGAGCATCGCTCCGACAGATGTGAAGAATAAGATCCCTGGGGTAACGCAGTAATTTTGAATGGTTTAAGTGTTTGTGGATGCCCAAAGGCTCTGCATGACGTGGTAGTAAGTGCCTTCATCACATACACATACATGAATCTCTTAGTTTCGACAGTTGTCTGTCTTCATGATGACTTGGATACGAATAAGCAACGAAAAATTTTATATTGACAAGCAACGAAAATTTTATAGAATTCATTTAAGGTGACGATGTAAGAAAAGAAATTGAGTTCTTAGCAAACTAGGGTTATGTACAACATGTACCATTCAAGGTAAAATATCCTTTGAATAAAAGATTTGATTTGTAAAAGTGAAAGTAAAATTTCATATGTATTTGTCAAAAAGAAGTAATTATTTACTTTATTTTATATAACGTATACGATTTCAAAAATTTGCACGAATGGCAAATAAAATAAATTTATTTTTATTAAGTTTTGAGAGGATCGCACAGTAAAATAGTGTAAGTAAAATTTTGGCAAACAAAATTTTCATATTTCGGAGGTTACAAGTTGAAAAAAGATTGATGAGAATCGAGTAAAAGACTTTTGAAAATCTCGAGTGATATTTGAGCAAAAATGTTACGAGGTAATGAAAACTGTTGAATTTTAATGTGGTTGATGACTATTAGTAGGGCATAAGTCCTTCGACCAAAAATGCTTAAGTATAAAGTTGTTGCTTATAAGTGAGAAACGAAAGGGAGAGTATGAGGACGGGGATTAACTACCCATTGATTTTGGAAATTCCGAACTGGTATGACTAATATCGAAGTAAGAAGGGTGATGGTGTGATTATCATTGATTAAGAATTCTCTCGGAATAAGTTAGGATTCAGTGTCGCATAAGAATGAGTATCAAATACGATTCTTGGGTAGTATAGTATTTGAATTGCTGAAGTGACGGGATACAATTTCCTTTATGTATCGTTGTCCATTGTATCGGTTTCTTTCATGGCTAGAAAGTGAGCAGATTTGGTGAGGCGATCAACGATAACCCCGATAGTGTCATAACTGTCGACTGTTTTCGGTAGTTTCAGAATGAAATCCATCGTCATCCCTTCCCATTTCCATTGTGGGATCTCGGGTTGTTGAAGTAATCCGGATGGCTTTTGGCTCACCATTCTCGCGAGGTATACGAATAATCTTCTTACTATAAATAACTTTCGCTTTCGTCCTTGAAAGTCAGTCCGTTCCAACTATTTCCTCAAAGCTTTCTAACTCGATGAGTATTAGGTTAATTTTAAGGTCCATTCCAACCAAATCTTATTATACTGCCGTGAAAATTTTTATCAACCTTCTCAAATAACATCTGCTTGTGCGCAGGTAACTAATCCTTTCCAACTACTACTATAAAACTTCCAAGTTTTGTTGGCATGAGGTCATCTCCAAATGACCCACCTGTTAATTTTTAAGGTACTATCTTAAATTACTCCTCTATCTCTGCCAACTTACCATTAGCTTGTCCTATAGAATACTTAACTCTCATGATTGTTAATGGCTTATTAGTCATCACACTAGGATTCTTAGATATAAGGTTTCTATCACTCTAGTATTAAACAATTCCGAGACGATAAATCGTTGTGAAGAAACGTACCCTAACTAAAATCAGGATCCATGCGAGTCTCCATAGCTGAGATAACGATTGCTCTATCATATGTGAGTCCAAAGTTTTTTTTTTTTCCTATTTGAGAACTTTTTCCTTAAGTATCCAGGGTGTCTATATCTATAACAAATTTTCGGGTTATCAATTCTGCAGTCCAGGCCTTTCTCGTACAGTATCTAGACTAAGTGGTTATTCCTGCCTTTATCAGACCATAATGCGTATACTCAAGTGGTTCCTACCAAAATTTCCTTTGAATCGCTTCATATTCCTTATGTAGTAACATTGGGACTTCTGCATAATTCACTTCAATATAATTACGCTGGCCTGGCGTCATTATATTGTACTAAATCGTACGTTCATTCCAATATCACTCCATATGGTCAATGTAACGTGATCACTTTCAGTTCTACTCAATTTCATCCAACGGTGCTTTATCTATGCTATCTCAAAACAAAATCTACATAATTAATCTCACGGTTTCTCGGTGTGGGTGCGTAAGTTCCGTAGGTCATGCACCAATGCCTAAATGTCCTGAAATTTCTTCAAAATGTTCAGGTTCAGGTAACATCGTTAGGTTCCTTTCTAGAAATTCAATCTGGGTCTCGTTTCGAGTTGTATGTGTAGCAAGTAGTAGTACGATATGTCTTGAGGTGACTCCCAAGTCTTTGGGTATGGTTGAACATCAGTAGAAGGCACTCTGACATTGTGAAAGGAGATGTCCTCCTGACTTCCCCAATGCCTAAGAGTGTTAGGGTACTAAATCCATAAATGTCATCAGATCGTCGAGCAGTGGTGAAGAACGAAAGATATAAGTGACGGTCATGAAAGCGTACGAGAAACGAGCCATCTTGCAGGAACTGAACAACCTTCGAATGTTTACACGTCGTACGTGGCTATTTAGAGTGAGCTCGGGGTGCGGTTACTCCGACAAATCCTCCAATATCTCCTCCTCCGAGGATCGACTTTAGTGGGCGTGTAATCTGAGGGGTACTCCTCCTAGATTGCGTGAAGAATCATTTCGATCTCTGGAACGGTGGAACAGTAGTAACAGGTGGATTACAATACTAATCCTTAGGGTTAGACGTGTGGGAAATGGGTTCAGAAGAACATCTGAACTAGGAAAGGTAAGTTTTTCCAAGTCGGTGCAGCGAATAGCAGGCATGAAGCAAGCACGTAATCAGGCACTACAGCAACCTAGCTCGTTTACAGCAGTATATAGCATGGCAATATTAACAGTACTAAACAGAAGTAACATGCAATCGAAAGCAGATAGTAGCATGCAGTAGCTAGAATAAGCAAAAGCATGCATCGAGTTTACATAGCAGTAAAAGGAAACGGTAGCATGCAGTAAGTTCATACGGTAGTAAAAGTAAGCAGTGGCATGCAGTAGTAGTAAGTAGTAACATGTAGTAATATAACACAGTAGCATGCAGCAGGTTCCGCAGAAACAAGTAAACTAGCAAGTTGTAGATTAGTCCTATTAGTGAATCCTACTTGGGTCGGTCCTAGACTCACTAATGCAACCTAATTCCCTACAACCAATGCTCTGATACCAACTGTGACGCCCCGTACAAAATCATCGTGTACGGTACATCAACAACAGGATCATTACAAGGTCAAACACTATATGCTGTTTGAAAACCAGTTTTGCATTCATGAACAGATAACGTTTTACAAAAGATGAATAGGAAACATTAACATGAGTACATGATACTAAGGTCATTACAAAGCTATTGTTTTGAAAATAACATAAGTTGGGAATGCAAAGTAAAAGTTTCATGCTTGAGACATCTCTAAGTAATGCAGCGGAAGTCTAACACAGCAAGTCTATACACCGAGACTAGAACAGCAAGGCTAACAGCAGAAGCAACAACGTCTAAACACCTGAGAAATACATGCTTAAAAAGTCAACACGAATGTTGGTGAGCTATAGTTTGTTTGTATTCAGTAATGTAATGTAGGCCACGAGATTTCAGTGCTTCAAACAAGCGTTTCAAATCAGTAATTCAAATCAGTATGATAAAGTATATGTATAACCGTGGGCACTCGGTAACTAACTTAACGTTTATACCCCCTGAAAGTACACTTGGCAAGTGCGTATGTCTACGAAGTATTAAACACTCGTTGAATGCTAGCGTGACTAGCCCGAGTGGGGATGTCAAACCCTATGGATCCATATCTAAGATTCGCGTTCATGGTTCAAAAACCAATGATTAAACGTTACCGAGCTAAAGGGAATGTTTATGCCGTTGTATAACCCACACATATATAAGTTTAAGTACTCGTGCCTAGTATGTAAAACATAAAATTCGCATGTATTTTCAGTTCCCAAAATAAGTTAAAGTAAAAAGGGAATGCTATAACTCACAGTGATAAAAGCGGTAAAGTCGGTAATGAAAGTACGCAAGTAGTAAGTCGGTCCGAAAGGTCGTCAACCTAAATCAAGGGTTACTAGGTCAGTAGGTTGTTTTTATAAATTCTAATAGTGCATAAAATAAGTTTAAGTGTCATCATCATCATCATTCATCATCATAAAAGCTAAGTAAGTTCGACAAGAATAGAGATCGAAACAATAGGCTGACTTCGGTCAGCTGCTACTACCTCTACGTAAATCGAAAAGATGCATAGTCAGTGGCTATGGCTCCGTATGTGAGTCCCCTAACCGCTGACCAATTTTCAGAACCTAACTCGTCTTTGTTTGACCGTGGCGACGGTTTAAGTGCGAGTAGGTCAGAAATTTCAGCACAACGTTAATAGGGTGTAGTGACTCTCGGAGGGCCATAAATCCTAAACCGTAACTTGGATTAAGACGAGACATAAACGGAAAATCATCTACTCGAACCGAACTAACTGAAAATAAACTTTCCAGTAGCCCAGGTGGTCTGATCAGATACGAAAATTAGTGGACAAGTGCTCCGGTGAGGTTCTTAGTGCTTGATGCTCATCACGGTTCTCATCCTTGATGCTTGTAGCTTCAAGTGTACAACTCGTTGATGGTTTAGCATCACTTTTGACCAAGATTCTACCATCAATACACAATATGTTAAGACCAAGTGGTAACACAACCCATTTAAGAGTCTTAGATGGATGATGAACCAAGGTTACATCATATCCTTAGTCTTAACACAATTACAAGTCCTATTTACAAACAAAGTTACAAACTTTACATCAATCAAACAAGTATGAACATGATCCAAGTCAAAAGAGGTGATGGAACCCTAAGCTGGAGAGCTTGGATCTCTTTCACACAATTTATAAGGTCACAAAGCTAGAAAGCTTGAACCTTTAGTGTTCTTGAAGATCTTGAAGCATAAAGCTTGGATCTTTAAGATATATGAAGATAACAAACAAAAGTTTGAATCTTTATCACAAAATAACAAGATTAAAGTAAAAGAAAGATGAATCTACAAAGTTGGTGAAGATTCAAAGCTAGAAAGCTTGAATCTTCCATGTTCTTGAAAGATTCATGCTTGAATCAACAAGATATAAGCAAGATCAAAGCTAAAAGGAACTTTGATCTCCATAATATGATGATGATGGCCACGAAAATGAAAGGAAAAGAAGAAGAAAAAGAAGACTTACAAGCAATACTAGAAAGGGAAGAAAGAAAGAACAAGTGTGTGTGAAATCCAAATGAGCAAGTGATTTGAATGAGAGGTAAATGGCTAGTATTTATAAGCAAGGAATTTGACAAGGATTGATGACATGGACAAGGGCTAGTATTTATAAGCAAGGAATTTAACAAGGATTGATGACATGGACAAGGGCTAGTATTTATAAGTAAGGAATTTGACAAGGATTGATGACATGGACAAGGGCTAATTAATTGGGTCACTAGCTAGAGTAGGGTGGGCTTGAGCTCAACAAGGTAGAAAGTCCAACAAGACTAACTATTGTGCATAATTAAATTACTACGCGTAATTAAGCATCTAAAAACCCAGGTAATTATTATTATAAAATAATAATTAATATTTCGCAGTCATAATATTCCGATTATGACAAAAGTTAAACGTGCGCGCAAGTTCGCGGTTTATTCGAAACGTCAAATAACACTAACGGTTATAAAGGCTTCCAATGATCAAGTTATGTATCCTACGTACTCTAAGGCACGTTTTAACATATAAATGGAAGTAAACCACGTAAATCAAGTTTCCAGAGTATAAAGTAACACAGTACGCACAAATACGCAGTTTCGCAAAAACACAAGGCACAAAAGCAAGTCGAAAAAGTCGGGTCGTTACAAAGTATATCTTAAACTTTCGAGTAATTTGGTCATTTACTTCTATAAATCATCGTGTCGTTATATACATATACATATATACATTTTCATTTTAAAATAGTGTTTTACTGTAGCAAAGTACTGTAGCAAAGTTTTTTTTACTGTAGCAAATAGTGATTTTCGAAAACACTGTAGCTTTTCGGGTACTGAAGCAATTCGAAAATACTGTAACAAATTAGTGTTTTACTGGTTCATCTTAAACGTTTTAGTTAACTTATCTAAATATCAATCAGATAATCAAACCAATAAAGTTAATGCACAGTATCATTTTCATAACACTTTGTTACGTTTTCAAGTTATAGTATATATATGTATCTATTTACATATAATTGTTCGCGAATCGTTGAGAAAAATCGAAGGGTATTTGAATAGTTTAAAATTTTGAGATTCAACTTCATAGACTTTGCTTATCGTGTCGGAAACGTTAAAGATTAAGTTTAAATTTGGTCAGAAATTTCGGAGTCATCACAAAACCCATATATTTTTGAAGCATACATACATAACACATAACCCTAATAATATGAATAAGTGCAAATTTCAATTTATATGCTAGCTATCAGGTCACTATAAATAGATGCAATACCTAAATAAACATTCGAATTAACAAAATCAAATTCAAAACGGAGACTATTTTCAACATATGACCAGAATCACTAGCAATTAAATATCAAATTTGAGTTCAGTTATTACACCATAAATGGTGCTAATAATTGGTGCAAAATTGAGTGCGTGAATATGAATTGAGGAAGCCGTAGAAATCAAATTGTAGCAATTTAGAAAATTAGTAACCTAAAATTTATAATAAACTTGAATTCATAAACATGAATCGATTAATCATAAATGAATGAGTACGAGAATTGGGTAGTTTACTCACGGAATATGAGGATTTGTTAATCGGTGATATCTATATGAACCGGTGAAGAAACAACAAGTTGTTTAGTGAGATAAAATTACCGGAATACCCCCTATTCCCTGAAAACAAATGAAATCGCATACCAGAGAAAAGAAGGTGGAGCGGAGGTTGATGATTGAGATCAACGGCCAGATGATTACTTATCTGCTTAGCGCAGAAAATAAGCTTAGCGCGAGATCTCTACCATATATATATATATATATATATATATATATATATATATATATATATATGGGCAGGATCAATGGGTATATAATGTGTTCTTATTTTCATCCAATATATAATGTTCGTGAACAAAGTTTTTTTCAAAAAACGAAAAAAAAAAATTTGATTCCCCCACTTCTCCCCGATTGGTTACTTCCCTCTTGATCCTACCACTATATATATATATATATATATATATATATATATATATATATATATATTGGTAGGATCAAGAGGGAACTAACCAATCAGGGGAAGCGGGGGGAAGCAAATTTTTTTTTTTTTTTTTTTTTTTGAAAAAACTTTGTTCACGAACATTATAGATTGGATGAAAATATGAACATTTAGTAGAGACACTTCGTGATGAATGTTTTTATTTTGGCGGGAAAACGCTCGAAGAAGTAATATATAACAATTATCGTATTTTTCGAGCGTATGTTGAGGTTTTAGACATTAGGGTTTAGATATTAGGGTTTAGATATTAGGGTTTATAGGGTTTAGATATTAGGGTTTAGAAATTTAGGGTTTAGGGTTTAGATTTAGGATTTAGATTGAGTTTTTAACACGAACGGTTTAGAGCTTAGGGTTTGGTGTTTTGGGTTTATGGAATAAACTCAAAACACCAAACCCTAAACCCTAAAATTCAAACTCTAAATCGGGCTAAATTTTACTTCACAAAACATGAAAAAAAAAAAAAAAAAAAAAAAAAAAAAAAAAAAAAAACCGTTAACATTCTTCACGAACAATATTATCTTGAATGTTATTTTTGTCGATCGTTTTCCCGCCAAAATAATAATATTCATCACGAAGTGTCTTTTCTAAATGTTCTTATTTTCATCCAATCTATAATGTTCGTGAACAAAGTTTTTTCAAAAAACGAAAAAAAAAAAAAAAATTATTTCCCCCGATTGATTACTTCCCCATTGATCCTGCCCCTATATATATATATATATATATATATATATATATATATATATGTATACACACACACACCATTTCATGTTTATATTAATTAATTAATCATGTATATGTATTATATTTATCATCAGCACGTATTCTCACACAATGTCAAACTATCATCATATTATCAGCTCATTACAAGTATATTAGAGAATATGAATACAAACCATTTCAACTAACATAACAAAATCAACTCAATTTCACCTCCAACGTAATGCTAACATAACAAAAGCAACCTAAATTATCATTCCACCTCTAACATTATATTTTTAGATAAAAAAGTATCAAAGTATAAACTATCATCTTTGTAAACTTCATTTCCCTGCATCAAATGAAGAAAACATTAAAAAAGATCAAAACAAAGCAAATACAATCAAATATGAACCATGAAACAATCATAGCTGAACAAATAAACAAACGTAGTTGACCTGAAGAAGTTGCTCACTTTTTGGGTATGATTATTCATTAATGAGGACAATTCTCACATGATGCACCAGACTGAAAAACGGACTATATCGAGGGAACAACATGGTTAAGCATTAAATAACATGAAACAAGGGTAGTATATTTATCTATCCCGTTCTAATAAGCCATCATTGTTTTCAACCAGCAGATTTCTTAGAGAGGTATTTCTTAGAGAGGTAGTTTATTTTTCCATCAAGTTCTAATATGATTTAGTTCTATACATATTTAGTTTTGTGCATAATCAGTAAATGGATAAGTAGTAATAATAGAGAATATAGTTTAAAACTTACCTTGCATAACTTTTGGTGCAAGAGTGATCCAAGGTTCCAGATTGTTGAAGTAACCTGTTATAAACAACATTAAAAACATAAAAGAGTAACAACCACCTAATTAGAACAGTTTTATAATTCTATGCAAGCGTATTCTACGCGTATTTAGTTCTATGCATAATCGGTAAATAAACAAGTTGTAAAGATGGACAATGTAATTGAAAATTTACCTTGAATAAGTTTTTCTCCAAGAGTGATCTAAGGTCCCGGATTTTTAAGTAGCCTGTCATAAACAACTAAAAACATAAAAGAATATCAACCACCTAAACAATTTTATAGGCGCCTAATTAGAACAGTTTTATAATTCTAAGTAAGTTTAGTTCGATGCATAATCAGTTTATAAAAAGATTGTAAAATTAGACAGTGTAGGTGGAACCTTACCTTGAATAAATGTTGCTGCAAGCCTGCAAGAGTGATACTAGTTCCCAAATTATTAAACAAGCCGGTTATAAACAACATTAAAAACATAGAAGAATATCACCCACCAAACTAGAATAGTTTTATAATTCAATGCAAGTTTAGTTCTATGCATAATCAGTAAATAAAAAAGTTAAAAAAGTAGAGAAGGTATTTGAAGACTTACCTTGAATACTGCAAGAGTGATCCAAGGTCACAGATTGTTAAACTAGCCTGTTATAAACAACATTAAAAACATAAAAGAATATCAGCTACTTAACTAGAACAGTTTTATAAGTCTATACATTTTTAGTTATAAGCATATGTAATTCTATGCATAGTCACTAAACAGATACATTGTAAAAAGTAGACAATATAGTTGAAAACTTACCAATAATGCTGCAAGAGTAATCCAAAGTTCCAGATAGTTAAACTAGCCTATAATAAAAACGTAGAAGAGTATCAACCACCTAATTAGAACAGTTTAATAGCTACCTAATTAGAAAAGTTTAATAGCATACAAACTGACATACAGCATATATGATCACAAAATACATTATCACAAATTCAATATCATAGCATAAACACGTTTTGTTACATCTCTTACCTATATTGTTGGACTTATGCACCTTATCATACGAATTCACCAAATGATTAAGCCCTAACTAAGTGATTCAACTAGCCATCAATCAATTTATCACTTCAAAATACAACAATTAATCATCAAATTATCTTTTAAATACAAACAATTTAAGCCACAATAACAAAATGTATCAGCTAGCACTGTTAGATATGCGGTTGAAGGAACAATTAATCATCAAATTATCAATTGAATATAATCAACTATAAGAACAAATTCAATAACTTGATAAACCCTAACTAAGTGATTCAATTGAAGTAGATAAGAATTCATTAACAATAACGTAAGATCACTTGCACAGAGTAAACAAAAACAGAAACATTGATGATTCAATAACCTGGAATAAAAACGAATTCACTGACCTGAAATAAGCAAGTTGTCAAAACCGAGCTATATGATTGAAAGACTTAATCAATAGAACCCTAAATCAACTAAATGATTCGAAAACCCTTACTAGTTGATTGAACCCTAACAAAGTGATATGATTGAAGAAAATGAACGAAAGATAAAATCATAACTAATTGATTAAACCTGAACTCATTGATAAACTAATTGTGAGGGAAACGAACTGCAGTAATTCATTGATGAACGACTCGAGGGGAAAATGATCTGAGGTTTATTTCATCGAAATAAAGTGTTATTATTCTAATGAAAAATTGGGTCTAACCTTTCGGTAATTTATTGAAAAAGTTTGTAGGAATATTTTTAATTTTTTGGTTTACTAGCAAGGAGGAATCCAATGAGAGCACTATATGTGGCGCGAAAAACACATGTAATTGAAAGAAAAAAAATTTAAAAACTTTTTTTTCAAAAATGTTTAAATTTTTTTTTTCCGAATATTTTGTTTTCGATTTTTCTTTTTTACAATCACATGTAATTTACCTGTACAATCACACGTGATTGAATTGTACAATCACATGTGGTTGAATTTGACATGCATAATCACATGTGATTTGGGTTTACAATCACATGTGATTGACATGCAGAATCACATGTGATTGTAAAAAAAAAACTTCGAAAAAATATTTTGAAAAAAAAAAATTTCCCAAAAAAAAAAAATTTGGGAAAAAAAAATTTTGAATTTTTTTTTCCAATCACATGTGATTTTCGCGCTACATATCGCACTCTCATTGGTTCCTTGAATTTCAAGCAAATTAATAGATTCAAGGGATTACAACTCTACTGGCAAGAGTTTTTGACGCTCTTTATTGTCGTAGAATTTTTACTTTTAACACTTTTGAGTTGTTCAGACTTTAACGCTTTTACATGTAATCAATTTTTTGTTTTTTGACGTTTTGACACGTTTAAAACTTTTTAACATTCGCACCCGTCAAAAGTATGTTAAATGACCATAAAAAAGTTTTTAATGTTTAAGAGCATCACAAATTAAAGATATTAATCGCGCTTGGTGAAAACGTCAAAAGATAACCGACAAAAAATGATATCTTTTTGTAGTGAGTGTCCGTTTTCAACGCACGTAATTTCATTTTGTTCGTAATATTATTTTGAGTTTAATGGTGTTGTCGTTGGACAATAACGCCTGGCGAACAAAAAGATACAGACTGTTAAAAAACGTGGTGGATTTTATGGAGTGTTTATTGATTTAATATTGAAGTTACGTTTATGTTTTACCCCTTGCAAACTTGTACATGTGAACATAGTTAAGGGGTGGGAAGTGAGAATTTGCAATGTGAATAAGGGGTGTTGAACGATAATTATTTTAATTGGAACGACATAAAAGCTCACATCTTTTAGTATGTAAATAAAATAAAATATAATATAATATAATATAATATAATATAATATAATATAATATAATATAATATAATATAATATAATATAATATAAATATAAATATAAATATAAATATAAATAATATAATATAATATAATATAATATAATATAATATAAATATAAATATAAATATAAATATAAATATAAATATAAATATAAATATAAATATAAATAAATATAAATATAAATATAAATATAAATATAAATATAAATATAAATATAAATATAAATATAAATATAATATAATATAATATAATATAATATAATATAATATAATATAATATAATATAAATATAAATATAAATATAATATAATATAATATAATATAATATAATATAATATAATATAATATAATATAATATAAATAAATATAAATATAAATACAAATATAAATATAAATATAAATATAAATATAAATATAAATATAAATATAAATATAATACAATACAATACAATACAATACAATACAATACAATACAATACAATAATAATAATAATAATAATAATAATAATAATAATAATAATAATAATAATAATAATAATAATAATAATAATAATAATAATAATAATAGTTGTAATTCTTTGAATATAATAATTTGCTTGAAATTCAACGGACCAATCAGAGCGCGACAAACACATGTGATTGACACAAAAAATTCAAAAGATTTTTTTTTTAACATTTCTTTTTTGAAAAATTTTTAAATTTTTTTTTTTGAACTTTTTTTTTAAATTTAGCATTTCATATCCAATCACATGTGATTGTAAAACACAATCACATGTGATTCTGCATGTCAAATCCAATCAAATGTGATTGACAATAAAGATTCAAATCTGGTTTTTTTAAAAAACATTTCAACTGAAAACAGACTTTAATTCGGTGATTTGATCAAGTTTGTTAGCGTTTTATGATCATATCTTCAAAATTTCAGACTTTAATTCGGTGATTTGATCAAAAACTTGGTGTTTAAAGGTTTTAGCACAAACTTACTGAAATTCTTCATTTTACTAAAAAAAAACTTTTCAATCACATGTGAATGGATTTGACATGTCGAATCATATGTGATTGAGTTTTACAATCACACGTGATTGGTATGCAGAATCACATGTGATTTACTGCATGCAAATCCAATCACATGTGATTGAAAAAAATAAATTTCGAAAAAAAAAATTCGAGAAAAAACATTTTGAAAAAAAATAGAAAAAAAAATTCTAATTTTGTTTTTTTCCAATCACATGTGATTATCGCGTCACGTGTCGCACTCTGATTGGTCCCTTAGATCTCAACCTAAAAGTTGGTTTAATAATAATAATAATAATAATAATAATAATAATAATAATAATAATAATTTATTTATCTAAATACTAAATGGAGTCCGAATTTTTGTCGTCCTTATCTATATACTAAACGGAGTCCGAATTTTTCTTGTCCCCAAACTAAGAAAATCCAAAACGACATGGCTAAAAATAATCAAATCCACCCCAAACTTAACATCATTTACAACTCCAACCCCCAAAAGAAGGGGGTAAAATGTAAAACCCCAAATTAAAAAAAAAAAAAAAAAAAAAAAAAAAAAAAAAAAAAAACCTCACTTCACCCAACTTTTGAACGGGCCTTATCTTCTTGATCGCTGCGAGTTAATTTTTTTTGACATCACCGTTCAACTCGGAATAATTTTACGAACACAACGCAACTAACTACGAGCGAAATATACTGTTATTTCAGACTACTTTTTATCATATACATACACGTATAATAAATAACCCAAAATAACCACCTCATAGCGATGGTTCTGATCACTTTTCTACGAGATATTTTCGGCATAAAAACGTGTGGTAGATTAGGTATACTATGTACTAACCAAGTGTTTTCAAAAATACCCGTAGCAACGCGTTTTAAATTCTGTAAATACATAATGCTACGTTAAATTTGAATATGGAATCGAAAAAGCCAGAAGCATCGCGCGGGCCGTTATTTTTTTAGTATATTGTTATTATTGTTATTATTAATCATAATATAATAATAATAATAATAATAATAATAATAATAATAATAATAATAATAATAATAATAATAATAATAATAATAATAATAATAATAATAATAATAATAATAATAATAATAATAAAGATAAAGATAATTTTATTATTATTTTTAATAATAATAATAATATTATTTTTTTGAACATCGATTGGGATCACCCGAGGGGGACTAAACCACCTGTTGCGATCATCTCCCGTTTCGACTATGTCGATGCAGCGATAATAACCCTGCCCCCATCGCTTCTTGGGAGGAAACCCTGAAACCGATCCAAGGGCACGACCAAGTAAAACTCTCATCCCCTTTACCCCCCAAACGATATGGGAAAGGTGCCATGGGTGGATACTTCATGGCAAGGATGAAATTGTGTTTTTAATATGTAGCCAACGGGGGTCGAACTTCTGACCTCCCCTAAAGAAGGCAGGCCACCAACCGCTGGACCACATCAAAACTTCAATATTATTATTATTATTATTATTATTATTATTATTATTATTATTATTATTAATTATTAATATAATTATTAATATTATTATTATTATTAATATTATTATTACTATTATTATTATTATTACTATTATTATTATTATTATTATTATTATTATTATTATTATTATTATTATTATTTTGATTATTATCATTATTGTAGGATCTTGTAAACAGGATTAAACGATCAATACTTCAATATCGAGTGCGGAATAACTTTATAATGAGTTTTATATCAAAAAAACTAATCGACACAATGATCTTAGCAATATGATTGACTTAGGATGATTAAGATCAACCCACACGAGTGCTAGACGACCATGGATTCGGATACAATACTTAGAAGGGTTTAGAATACGTAACCCTAACAATGAACCCGAATTGGTCACTATATACATTCAGCAAGTGCAACCGTGCGGTTGCAGGTTACAACCGTGCGGTTGCCCAATGGACCCGTACGGATGCATTCTGCATCCGTGCGATTGCACTCTAGGTGTGTAAACTAAACATTAACACGCATATTAACTCGTAGACAATTACACACCACTTACTATAATGAACTTGGGACTAACATTATGCACCAACAAACTCTCCCTAAGACCCAGTTCATTATCTTAAACAATAAAGTCAACATTTAACTGCATTAGACAAATAAACACGCAATCATTCAAATCAAATAACAAATAGTTCATACATTTACGTCACGTTATTACAACCAAATCGAAATAAAAACAAAATAAACATTCAAGTCCAGAGTTCAAAAGTTTATGATCTAAAGAAAAACATTAAGTGCAAAGATCATATGCATAACAAGTGTGAACGATCCTGTTGAACTGAATGGCATGTTCCATGTTGTGCAATTCGTGAAAAATAGGGTGTCGTCACAACACCTTGATGTCCGCCCTATAAAGATTCCGGATCCACCTCGAATCGATAATCCTAATCTGGTCCAAATCCCCACCAGATTCTAACAGAATAGCAGCCTCTTCAGTTAGCCAATCATAATACCACCACTTAAACCGTTTACCAAAATTCCGTGGCATCTTGCGAATCGGAGAAAACTTCATCGTCTTTGCACGCTTATACTTCATAACTCTAACTCTCATTCTAGTTTCTTGATCAATTCGATATGACGTTTTAGGAAACTGTGGTTCCAACACTGACCAACCATATTTAAACTCTTTCTTAATCTTAAACTGCATCCACTGACCCCATCCATCAGATTCATGATGAAGCAGTGGCAGTCTAGCTAATTTCATCATTTCAAAATAAGGGAGAGATTTCATGTCTGCAGCATACTTGAAGTAATCAACCCCATTCTCCCTTCTAACAGCGAAACAATTAAGATCCTTCAAATATGCCCAGCTGAGAATCTTGCCACTAGTAACCTTGCGCATTCTGTCATAAAACAACTTATATTTCGGTTCCAACGGTATCTTCTTAAACCAAGACTTTGTAGAGGTTTTCTGATATTCCCTCCATTCATGATTCTTTTGTTTATTCACCGTCTCAAGATTCTCATCGTCCTTATTTACACTGGAAGACTCACCCTCCTCAGCAGTTCTCATCACTTTTTCATTTAAATAGATCCGCAAACTCTGGTAAGTCTTCCTCATCAGCATCATTCACAGTCTCTTCATCATCAGAAGCATCTTCAGTGATGATTTCCTCAGCACTATCGTCACCAGTATGTTTATGTTCATGTGTACCAGCTGTATTTGGTGTTTTCTCAGCAACAATCAACTGCTCTACCTCTATACCAAACATCTTAGCTATCTCCTTATCGCTCACCGTATGTACAATTTCTCCCTCTTCAACATCATAGTTAAGCGATCTGATCACTGTACCTTGATTGTCCAGAAAATACGTTAACTTATGAATATCAACGGATAAGGGTTTAGGAAAATGTACCTCCTGAATTTGACTTACGTTCTCAGGACCATCAAAAGATGAGTCCGAGGAAAATTCACTTTCAGTCGAGACCAGATCACCTGAAAGGACCCGTCCTAATCCATCCAGATGAAGTCCATATCGATTATAAACGATTCACAACAGTTGATTACATCGCGAGATACTTGACCTCTATATGATACATTTTACAAACATTGCATTCGTTTTTGAAAAGATAATCTTTCATTACATCGAAAGTTGACGGCGTGCATACCATTTAATAATATATCTAACTATAACTGACTTAATAATAATCTTGATGAACTCAACGACTCGAATGCAATGTCTTTTGAAATATGTCGTGAATGACTCCAAGTAATATCTTTAAAATGAGCAAATACACAGCGGAAGATTTCTTTCGTACCTGAGAATAAACATGCTTTCAAGTGTCAACCAAAAGGTTGGTGAGTCCATTAGTTTAACATAAATAATCATTTCATAATTTTAATAGACCACAAGATTTCATATTTCCATTTCTCATAAACATACGCCCCATGCATAGAGACAAAAATATCATTCATATGGATTTAACACCTGGTAACCGACATTCGCAATATGCATATAAGAATATCCCCATCATTTCGGGATCCTCCTTCGGACATGATATAAATTTTGAAGTACTAAAGCATCCGGTACTTTAAATGGGGCTTGTTGGGCCCGATAGATCTATCTTTAGGATTCGCTTCAATTAGGGTGTCTGTTCCCTAATTCTTAGATTACCATACTAAAAAGGGGCATATTCGGTTTAATAATCCAACCATAGAATGTAGTTTCGAGTACTTGTGTCTATTTCGTAAAACATTTATAAAAGTAGCGCATGTATTCTCAGTCCCAAAAATATATATTGCAAAAGCATTTAAAAAGGGAGCAAATGAAACTAACGCATATAAATATTGTAAAACAGTTAATAAAGCATTTGCATGTATTCGCAGTTCAAAATATATTTCAAAAGCATTTAATGAAGCAGTTGTAAAAATAGCGCATGTATTCTCAGTCCCAAAAATGTAAAGAGTAAAAGGGAATCAAATGAACTCACCATACTGTATTTTGTAGTAAAAATACATATGACGTCATTTAACAAGTGTAGGGTTGACCTCGGATTCACGAACCTATATTATTCATATATTTATTAAAACATAATATTAATCAACTATGTTTATAAATTTCATACTATATTAAGATTAATATTCTTATATAATTATATTAATACTCATAATAGGTTATATTATTATATATATGATATATATAATTTAATTAATGTTATAATAATAATATATTAGTTAATATATTAAAACATTGTAGTTTGAAATATTGGTTATATTTATGTTACGTATAATAATTATATTTTATATAAAGAATACTTGCTATTATAATTAAAATAATACTAATAATAATAATAATAACTTCAATAATTAAAATGATAATAATAATAAAATTAATAATAATAATAATATCAAAATAACATTACTAATATTACTACCTTAGGAGTCTAAAAAAAAACCACGCCAGAGCCGGGACTCGAACTCAAGACCTCCTGGATACACTCAACGCCCTCAAACCGTCCCTCCATCCATTTCTATCTGATTTTCTTTGTAATTAAACTCTTTTAACCCATGTTATTCGTCTGTTTAAAAGGCCAATCCAAAACTCGGCCCAATGAAAACAAAGCCCAAGTCTTCACAGGATCACAACCCAACAGTAACTTTTGTTATTAAAAAGAAAATTAATGTTGTGTCCTAGTATCGAACCTAGGACCTCTTGCTCAAACACTCTTACTCTTAAACACTGCTCCACTTAGCAATTTCTGTTTTACTACTGAATTAAAATCATATCAACCATCATTCTTAACCTCATCATACCATCATCATCATCGACCTTTATCACCATCATCATCAAAATCATATCGTCTGCAACAAGCGTATCATCATCATTTACTATCGTGACATAAAATCATAAAGCCCTCTTCATTAGACTTATTCACACTATTATCATTATCATCATCTTTAATCATCACGATGTCATCATCATACATGATCCCTTATCATCATCGTTAAACAGAAGCAAAAACACCTATAACCTGTGCATTCCGATTGTAAATAGAAACAGTAACACTCACCGTAAATCACGATCATCATCATAACTCGTATCATCATCTTTGTTTACTTTATTATAAGTTAAACCCATAACAGCTACAGTAGGTGGTTTGTGAGGATCAAAAGGAATTCGAAAACAAAAAATATATGTGACAGCAAAGGTGTTCGGTGATGGTGGTGGTGATGATCTTGGTGATTGTTGTGGTATTTTCATAAAGCAAGTAATAAGAAAGATGTATATATATATATATATATATATATATATATATATATATATATATATATATATATATATATATATATATATATATATATATAGAGAGAGAGAGAGAGTGTGTGTGTGTGTGTGTGGTGGTATTGCGGTGGTTTGTAGTTGTGACAGACAGTGGCACGTTCCAGGTGGTGATGTTCGGTTGTGGTGGAGGTGGTTAGCAACCAAACTAGATAGGGAATACAAACAACATCCATTCGCAGCCTTGGGCTGCTGTGTTCGAACCAGAAGCAGAAGATATGAATGAGATAGGGAGAGATAGATAGGTGGTGGAGGTTTACGGTGGTCTAGGGTGGCGATAGTAAGTTCACCGGTGTTGATTTTTGTGTAGCACTTCCTATATCTCTCGATACACATATATGTATAACATGTTTATATTTTATTTATAATATTAATAATAATAGTTAATAATAATAATAAAATATTAAATTGAAAAGTTGGAAAGCAACTAGTGTTATCACATAGTAAGCAGCCACAGAATTTGGGAGTATCCTACCGACGATTTTACGGAGCGTGTCCATTGCTAAACAGTTAATGTATAAAAGTGCTCCTAAAAATCCCAAATTTTTAGTTTAGACATATTTAATTATTTCACTCATTAACTGTATAAAACCTAATCAAAAAGGTTCAGTAATTATTTATTTTCTGTCCCAATTTGTATATACGGAGTGCTAATATTTAATCTTAACAAGGTAAAAATACTTTTGACAAATCAAAAATCTTCGTAATCAATTTACAGTCCATCTTTTATTTCAATCCTTCATGAACAGGTACAATATCTATATTAAAACTAACAAAACATCAACCGAGTATTACCGACATTTAGCAATTAAGCTCGAAATCATTTATTTTTAATATATTATCTCTCTATAAATAAACAGTTTTAAATAACAAATTTAACTACTAAAATGAATACATAATATATTCTTAAACAAATAGATTTAGTATAATTTATATATTTACAATATAATATTTATATACATAATTATATATTTTTCTTTACAGATAGTGGTTCGTGAATCGTCGGAAATGGTCAAATGTTAAATAACAGTTTAGAAATTTTGAGACTCAATAATACAGACTTTGCTTATCGTGTCGAAACATATAAAGATTTAAGTTTAAATTTAGTCGGAAATTCTCGGGTCGTCACAGTACCTACCCGTTAAAGAAATTTCGTCCCGAAATTTGAGTGAGGTGGTCATGGCTAACAATAAAAATGTTTTCATGACGATTATGAGTTGAAAATTAGAGTTTTATCATCATTGAGTAATATGGATAAAACAATTCGATTGATCGATGAGTATGAGTGAAACTATCATAAGAGAGGTCCCAACGGCATTGTCCATCTCTGCCCAAAAACTCGCCCCAATTTTTAGCCGTTTATAAAAAAAAATATAAAAAAAAAATCCCAACGGCTATCCCAACGGCCACTTTTACATTATATAAACACCAACCATATACTTCATTTTATACACTCCAACATATATTTCTTTTATATTTCCACCTCTCTCAAAATCAAAATCAAACACTCCCAAACTGCAAAATTGTAACACTTCCCCCAATGATTGTTTCATTCGATGTTCATTACGGAGGTGATTTTCGTAATCAAATGAAGGAATACAAGTAGGGCGATAGTATTTCGTTTGAAGATATCGACATTCGTGATGTTGGTTTACAAGACTTGCTATCCTTTCTGAAGGAAAAAGTTCCGTGTGAATTCACGTCTGTGTTCTTTTATGTAACATCCCGCCTTTTTCCGTTTAATTTTCCCTTTAACTATTTAAATTCCGTTATATGTTTATGACATCCCTCGTTAATACGCGTTTTAAAATATCTCGTTTAGGTCATTCACGCACCCGAATGAAACTAGAGGGACCATTGTTGCCAAGAGAGCAAAGAGGTGACTAGGTCAACTAGTCAACCCTTCACTCTCATCCATTCATTAATTCCCTTTTATTTTTCCATTTTCTTCACTACTTTCTTATTTTCTCTCAAAACACCATTTCAAAGAATCATCATCTAAATCCAAGCTAGCGGGTGTCTTGCAAAACAAATTACATATTTGGAATCCTTGCAACTTCCTCTTCGATTCCATACCGATTTCATTACGTTTGGGTAACTTTCTAAAATCACTAGATTTTGTGTTCTTGATGTTTTTAACTTATAAAGTTGTTAATTAGTGTCTATGGCTAAAGTCTAACATGAATATATGAATTATACGTTCGATCTTGTTATTTTTGATAACTAGCATGAACTTGAAAGTTTGGTGTGTTTGATTGATGATTTGATTGCTTAAATGTTGTTAAATGTTATAAATGCATGTATTAAATGTGTTCCTAACATCACTAGCTTCAATTTGATGTGTAGGTTGTTTTAGAAAACTTCATAAACATGATTAGTGCTTTTGGTGAATTTGGGTTAGGGTTCGGTGAACTTGAAATGAACTTTTGATGTATTGAATGCCATGAATTGTTGTTAGTAAGTAGTTAGTTGTATTGTATGCTTGATTACCTACGAAACGGCGCGTTATAGGGATGCATTTAATTCCCGAATCCTATTTTGTGCATTTATGAACTTGAGCATTAATTGAGCATTAAATGTTGGAAAGTCGGTTATTGCAAATGATGTTTTTGGTTGATGAAATGTGTTTAGTTGTGTTCTTTGTCAAATTAGTTTTCCAACGATATAAAATGCGTGTCGTAAGAGTTTACGGTTTGTGATTTATGTGAAAATGAAGTTTGATTTGAGACTTGGACAATTGAGACTGACCAGGTACCAGCACCCGTTGATCGCCGCGGCGCGGCAATCCTGGGTCGCGGCGCGACCTAAGCCGTGTTCAGGTTCTGACCTACTTGTCAATTATATGAAAAATGTTTGGCACGCTATGGACCTCTGATTCACATGAGACTTGTTCTAACATGCTTATATATGAATAAAAACCTCAGAAAAATAGTTCGGGACCCGACCCGAACGTGTTGACTTTTTTGTTGACTTTGACCGACCAAAGTTTGACTTTTTGTCAAACTTAACCAAATGATTATGCAATCTTTCTAACTTGTTTCTATACTTGTATCTTGCATGAAACTTGGACAATTTGATTCACATGCTACATAATCGAGTCGTAACGAGCCATAGGACTAATTAAACATCTTTGACCTATCGCGTTTACCGATATTAATACTACCTATTTGTTTATGTCAAGACTAGCATTGTTCTTTGCACACATTACTTGTTGAAGTACTTATTACTCGTGCATACAAAGTGAGATCATAGTCCCATCTTTCAACAACTTCTATGCTTTAAACTATGGGATGAGAAACATATACGTATCATACTTTTACACTTGAACACAAGTACGAAAATGAACATTCCACGTACAGGTTTGAACAAAAATCCTCAATTCAATTATCATTAGTTACACTTGCAGGGTGTAAACGTGAACTTATATTATGTGATCACATGGGCTTGACGAGCCTCATTCGGATGGTTCGCTACCATTAGCGGATGAAATATATTTTCGGGTCTAGTGTATGTTCTAACACTACGCAAAGGGTGCAAAACAGTTAAGTTTGATAATTGGGTGCCCGCGAAACAAATAACAACTTTGGAATACAAATGATTTTGATAATCATATTATATTAAATCTTGTGGTTCAAATGTAACGTTTACTAAAACACCTATGATTTCACCAACGTTTTCGTTGACAGTTTTCTATATGTTTTCTCAGGTCCTTGAACGCTACTTGATACATGCTTCCGCACTCTTTTTGATACTTACTTGGATGTCGAGTATACATGCATAGTTGGAGCGTCTTTTGACTATTTTAAATTGTGTCGCATAGGTTTCATTCATACGTTAAACTTTGTAATGTAACTAGTCTTTTGAACTACGTTTGTAAACTTGAAACATCCTTTTACTTATGAAATGAATGCGACATATTTTGGTCAAACGTCATGTTAAAGACTTATAACCACGTAACGGGACCTAAGTAGTCAGCGCCGTCAAACATGATTTGGTAGGGTCGCTACATTTTATAAAGACGATTATGATGTGGATTGTAAGGAAAGTTTTCTGTGTACCGATGATCAATGGTACTTTATAAAAGATACCATTGAAGATCGTGGTAAACGCATTTCTCTGTATGTGGTTCTTGAAGATGAAGAGACATTGGGTTATCGTTACCTCGATGAATCAGCTGAAGCAGCAGCTGAAGCAGCAAGAGAAATACCGATGTCTCCAGAGTAACTCACAGATGATGAAATAACTGGTGAACGCTACATCACAGATGACGACGATGGTGACAAGTAGTTTGTATTTTTAGATTAATTGTCGTAATCTTTTAATTTTTAATTGTCGTGATGTTTTAATTTTTAATTATTGTAATTTCAGTGTTGTTGTCGAGTTTTATATCTTCCCTTATGTTTCGGAGCTCTTTGTATTTTTAATCTCCTCTCGATCTCTAGTAAAACGAGTAATTGTCCAGAATTTGTAAGTATGGAATGTCGAATGAATTTAATGTTATAATCAAGAAAGAACGTAATAGCACGATTTGATTCGTCAAATTACCAGAATCATTGAGAATAGAACTATCAAGAATATATTTTCTTGATATGTTCAGAGGTTAATTAGAATGAAAGAGTTATGTAACATGGCACATGACGATGGTATGATCTACTGTGAACCATCATCACGTTCCATTTAGAAACTCAGCATGACTTACTGTAATATAATCACGTTGGCTAAGCGTCATTATATTATACTAACCCATGCTTCAATTCCCAACACTTCTCCAGAAACCATTCATAATTCAAACTCGAATTTTAAAGAAATTTAGAAACTAAGATAGTTTCCTTTATGACGTAACACGGATATCATGAAGAGATAGATAATTTCGAATAAAGATATTTATGAAGGTATCTTCAGAAATATCTAAGATATTTATAACAAAATTCGTCCGCAAGGATTTAGATTAAGGAGCAAGGTATTCGCTAAAGATTTCATCAGCTTTTTCAAAACTCAGAAAACTGATTCATAGACTAAAGCGCTTTTCAGAAATTCAGAATTGAAGTTTTGTAAATCCAGGAGAATATATATATATATATATACATATATATATATATATATATATATATATATATATATATATATATATATATATATATATATATATATATATATACTTATATATATATATATAATTGTTGTCGTAGGATCGCTGAGGAATTCGAGATTATCGATTGATGCCTCCCGGTATTTGGTATGGTAATTATCGTTACAAGATGCCGATGAGTTCATGATAAGACTTCAATAGATAAATATAGTGATTTGTCAGAGAGATTTAAACTAAGGAGCAATGAGGTTGCTTGTTCATCTGCTGGTAATATGGGGAAATATAAAAGGTTCCCTGGTAACAATAAAGAGCACGCATATATATCAAAGTTATAATAAGGTTGTTTCGAACGAAAAGTCGAAGTTGATTTGCTGGAGCTGTGACAAAATTGGTTAATTTGAAAAGGAATTGTAAAGTTATTTTCGGTAATAACAACGCTAAAAGAATTAGCACAGTTGCGCGTTAAATGTTTGCTCAGTTTCTGAGAGTTTTCAGGTGCATAACTATTTGCATCAATCTCTTCTTACGTAGATGAAGTGCGGTTGGTCCATTCTCCCGATTAAGGTGTTTTCAAGAGTCATGAAAAGTTTAAACGCAGATTGTAATCATCAAGATACAAATGAAGTTTAAGGTGAAATCAAGTGGCAAACTTGAAGAAATGTTTAGTTTTATAGGTTATAATCAATATTTTAATTCATTTTAATTGTCCAATTTATTAGTCCACAGTCGATAGTCCACAGTTGACAGTCCAATAATTCATATATAGTTTAATATATAATATTCGAATTAATTAATACGTATCGTGACCCGTGCACATGTCTCAGACTCGATCACAACTCAAACTATATATATTATTGTAGAATCAACCTCAACTCTGTATAGAGAACTCGATCATTACTGCATATAGAGTGTCTATGGTGATTCCAAATAATATATATAGATGCGTCGATATGATATGTCAAAACTTTGTATACGTGTCCTGATATTTAAAGTGCGTAAAATAAATAACAGAAATTAAATGACGATAAATAAAGTGCGTAAAGTAAATAATAGAAATTAAATGACGATAAATAAAATTGCGAGAATGTAAATTGCGATAATTAAATTGCGATAAATAAAATGTAACCAGTTAGCTAGGAACAATTAGCTAGGAACAGTTAGCGTGGATTCTTAACAAAATTTCTCATAGTTAATTTGTTTGTTTCTAACAAATTTTATTTTATCTAATGTTTTCTTCATTATGCCACTTGTTGGATTCTGATAGGTCAAAATCCAAATAAGAAATTGAAGGAAAATGGTTATTCTGTGGTGAATGGATTCGTATATCTGTGGATGTAAATAGGATAGTAAATGACTGTTGAATTAGATTTGAAAGAATGTACAGTGTACTTATTAATGTGAAATTTAAATATTCCTAGGGTATTACCTACCCGTTAAAATATTTTCACCATTAACAGTTTGTACGAAAGAATTTTTAATTACAGTCTTTATGAAAACATATATACATATATATTTTCTCTAGATGTAATCATGGATTTAATGAGTTAATATGATATTAATCTCATTTGATTTTCAGTTTGAGCTAGAATAAATAATCTCTAAGACTTTAAAGATTACATAATCGCCATGAAGAACGAAGATAATTGATGTAGAACGATACGTAGAACGATGATTATACTCAAGGTACAGAATGAGATGTTGAGGCATGTGATGTTGAAACTTGGGTTGTTGGTGGTACTGGTATTGATATTGGTGATACTGTTGATGCCGGTGATGTTGTTGAAGCTGGTACGTTTTGCACTATATTTTCCAAGGCTACAACTCGGGCGCGAAGCTCACTGACTTCTTCTATTATACAGGGATGATTGTCAGTTCGGACGAACGGATGAATGAGGTTTAGAATCTGAGATAGTATATGATCATGACAAGATACTTTGTAAATGAGAGAGGAAATGGTATCTCCAACAGGCTCGCCGGTAACCGCTTCAGGTTCATTGTCAAGAGGTAAATTCAGTTGTTGGAAGGGATCGCCTTCTTCGCATCTCCATTGATTAAGTCGACTTCGTACCCATCAGATGAATTGGGGATGACTGATTGGTTGATTCATTCTGGTGACGCTGATAGGTGAAACTTCATATCGGAATAGCTGTCGGAATCCGAGGAATTCGAACTGGTTGAGGGATTCATCTCGTACGATCAGATGAAGGATTTTTGATAAGAAATAGATTATAGGATGTAGATTAGTACCCTGCAATACATAATTTACATATGCATATATAATACTAAAATCCCATAAGTTATGGAGGAATCTACGGAAAATGTCAGGCAAAGTTTACAGTAACAGATATGTTAAGATATGAATTAGCAGATATGATAAGATATGAATTTTGTCTATACACTAATCATGCAATCAATGCAATAATATGTGTCTAGACTAAGGATGATAAGCAGATGATTTTCGACTAGAAATGGTAAGCAAAACTTTTGACATGCAGACACGGTCAAAGTCCAGACTTACTAATGCATCCTAACAACTTATCAGTTAGACACACTAATGCAGACTTGATTTGCTAAGACCATCGCTCTGATACCAACTGAAAGGACCCTTCCTAATCCATCCGGACGAAGTTCATATCGATTATAAACGATTCACAACAGTTGATTACATGGCGAGGTACTTGACCTCTATATGATACATTTTACAAACATTGCATTCATTTTTGAAAAGACAATCTTTCATTACATCGAAAGTTGACGGCGTGCATACCATTTTATAATATATCTAACTATAACTGACTTAATAATAATCTTGATGAACTCAACGACTCTAATGCAATGTCTTTTGAAATATGTCGTGAATGACACCAAGTAATATCTTTAAAATGAGCAAATGCACAGCGGAAGATTTCTTTATACCTGAGAATAAACATACTTTCAAGTGTCAACCAAAAGGTTGATGAGTCCATTAGTTTAACATAAATAATCATTTCATAATTTTAATAGACCACAAGATTTCATATTTCCATTTCTCATAAACATACGCCCCATGCATAGAGACAAAAATATCATTCATATGGATTTCACACCTGGTAACCGACATTCACAATATGCATATAAGAATATCCCCATCATTCCGGGATCCTCTTTCGAACATGATATAAATTTCGAAGTACTAAAGCATCCAGTACTTTGGATGGGGCTTGTTGGGCCCGATAGATCTATCTTTAGGATTCGCGTCAATTAGGGTGTCTGTTCCCTAATTCTTAGATTACTAGACTAAAAAGGGGCATATTCGGTTTAATAATCCAACCATAGAATGTAGTTTCGAGTACTTGTGTCTATTTCGTAAAACATTTATAAAAGCAACGCATGTATTCTCAGTCCCAAAAATATATATTGCAAAAGCATTTAAAAAGGGAGCAAATGAAGCTCATGCATATAAATATTGTAAAACAGTTAATAAAGCATTTGCATATATTCGCAGTTCAAAATATATTTCAAAAGTATTTAATGAAGCAGTTGTAAAAATAGCGCTTGTATTCTCAGTCCCAAAAATGTAAAGAGTAAAAGGGAATCAAATGAACTCACCATACTGTATTTTGTAGTAAAAATACATATGACGTCATTTAACAAGTGTAAGGTTGACCTCGGATTCACGAACCTATATTATTCATATATTTATTAAAACATAATATTAATCAACTATGTTTATAAATTTCATACTATATTAAGATTAATATTCTTATATAATTATATTAATACTCATAATAGGTTATATTATTATATATATGATATATATAATTTAATTAATGTTATAATAATAATATATTAGTTAATATATTAAAACATTGTAGTTTGAAATATTGGTTATATTTATGTTACGTATAATAATTATATTTTATATAAAGAATACTTGCTATTATAATTAAAATAATACTAATAATAATAATAACTTCAATAATTAAAATGATAATAATAATAATAATAAAATTAATAATAATAATAATATCAAAATAACATTACTAATATTACTACCTTAGGAGTCTAAAAAAAAACCACGCCAGAGCCGGGACTCGAACTCAAGACCTCCTGGATACACTCAACACCCTCAAACAGTCCCTCCATCCGTTTCTATCTGATTTTCTTTGTAATTAAACTCTTTTAACCCGTATTATTCGTCTGTTTAAAAGGCCAATCCAAAACTCGGCCCAATGAAAACAAAGCCCAAGTCTTCACAGGATCACAACCCAACAGTAACTTTTGTTATTAAAAAGAAAATTAATGTTGTGTCCTAGTATCGAACCTAGGACCTCTCTCTCAAACACTCTTACTCTTAAACACTGCTCCACTTAACAATTTTTGTTTTACTACTGAATTAAAATCATATCAACCATCATTCTTAACCTCATCATACCATCATCATCATCGACCTTTATCACCATCATCAACAAAATCATATCGTCTGCAATAAGCGTATCATCATCATTTACTATCGTGACATAAAATCATAAAGCCTTCTTCATTAGACTTATTCACACTATTATCATTATCATCATCTTTAATCATCACGATGTCATCATCATACATGATCCCTTATCATCATCGTTAAACAGAAGCAAAAACACCTATAACCTGTGCATTCCGATTGTAAATAGAAACACTAACACTCACCGTAAATCACGATCATCATCATAACTCGTATCATCATCTTTGTTTACTTTATTATAAGTTAAACCCATAACAACTACAGTAGGTGGTTTGTGAGGATCAAAAGGAATTCGAAAACAAAAAATATATGTGACAGTAAAGGTGTTCGGTGATGGTGGTGGTGATGATCTTGGTGATTGTTGTGGTGTTTTCATAAAGCAAGTAATAAGAAAGATGTATATATATATATATATATATATATATATGTATATATATATATATATATATATATATATATATATATATATATATATATATATATAGTGTGTGGTGGTATTGCGGTGGTTTGTGGTTGTGACAGACAGTGGCACGTTCCTGGTGGTGATGTTCGGTTGTGGTGGAGGTGGTTAGCAGCCAAACTAGATAGGGAATACAAACAACATCCATTCGCAGCCTTGGGCTGCTGTGTTAGAACCAGAAGCAGAAGATATGAATGAGATAGGGAGAGATAGATAGGTGGTAAAGGTTTACGGTGGTCTAGGGTGGCGATAGTAAGTTCACCGGTGTTGATTTTTGTGTAGCACTTCCTATATCTCTCGATACACATATATGTATAACATGTTTATATTTTATTTATAATATTAATAATAATAGTTAATAATAATAATAAAATATTAAATTGAAAAGTTGGAAAGCAACTAGTGTTATCACATAGTAAGAAGCCACAGAATTTGGGAGTATCCTACCGACGATTTTACGGAGCGTGTCCATTGCTAAACAGTTAATGTATAAAAGTGCTCCTAAAAATCCCAAATTTTTAGTTTAGACATATTTAATTATTTCACTCATTAACTGTATGAAACCTGATCAAAAAGGTTCAGTAATTATTTATTTTCTGTCCCAATTTGTATGCACGGAGTGCTAATATTTAATCTTAACAAGGTAAAAATACTTTTGACAAATCAAAAATCTTCGTAATCAATTTACAATCCATCTTTTATTTCAATCCTTCATGAACAGGTACAATATCTATATTAAAACTAACAAAACATCAACCGAGTGTTACCGACATTTAGCAATTAAGCTCGAAATCATTTATTTTTAATATATTATCTCTCTATAAATAAACAGTTTTAAATAACAAATTTAACTACTAAAATGAATACGTAACATATTCTTAAACAAATAGATTTAGTATAATTTATATATTTACAATATAATATTTATATACATAATTATATATTTTTCTTTACAGATAGTGGTTCGTGAATCGTCGAAAATGGTCAAATGTTAAATAACAGTTCAGAAATTTTGAGACTCAATAATACAGAGTTTGCTTATCGTGTCGAAACATATAAAGATTTAAGTTTAAATTTGGTCGGAAATTCCCGGGTCGTCACATCACCACCAATATGCTTAGGCTTTTGACGAATAGTACCATCTTGAGGATCCGCCTCCAGTCTATTCTTAAATCTACACTCTCAAAGATCCAAGAGCCTTATCCTCTTAGCCTGATGCTCAGTAAGTTTCTTAAGATCGACAGCCTCTTTCTTAGACTTCTCAAGTTCACCGGTCAAAGAATTCACCTTATCTTCTAAAACAACAACCACCTTTTTCTTTTCCTTGTTCTGAGCTTTCATCTATTCATATTTATTCACCAGGCTTAGCACAGTTGCCTGAAGGCTCACCAAAGCAGGATTGGGAACAGTAAGAGCCAACGAGCTGCTAGCATGTGTAGTAACAATCGATGGTGGTGGAGCTTATTGAGTCTGTTGTTGAGTTGGTTGCACAGGAGGTGTCTGAGAGGGTTGAGTTGGTTGGACCTCAGGTCTCGGTGTAGATGATTTAGTATGTCACGACCCTACTTTTTCCGTTATCTTTTACCGTTTATTATTTAACGTCCATTAATTGTTATTCATGCCACGTCATTTCTAAGACCTATATTATTATTTTAGTAATAATATATTAATTATTATGTGTTATGTGAATATTTGTATTCATATTTTAAATTGTACGTTTCTACGTGTCGTGGATTTCTATCCGGCGAATCTTTTCGGTTTTCAAACCAACGGTCGACCTTTTAGGATTTTTAAATCCTAATTATTTTAAATATGATATTTTAATGTCATATATTTATATATAGTGTTTATATATATATATTTTTCTTCGCGTATTTAATATCTCTCCGAATATTTAATCGCGTAGTCGTATTTTCGCGTTTCGGGTTTCGATCGGCCGTTCGGGCCACAAAATAATTAACATTTAACAAAATGGGATTAATTGGGGCCCACCCCACTCTCTTATTCGGCAGAATCCATGGGGAGAGGGTATACCTCTTCTCATTTTTCCATTTTATATTTTATGTTTCATTTATCACTTCTCATTTAACCTACACTTTTATTTTGCTCTCCTCTCCCTTTTTCTTCCCCTTTTCCGATGCCTACCACCACCATAAGCATCATCATCGTCAATTAAAAATATCACTTGGATCATTAAATCATTCACATAATCAGATTGCTCTCGTTCTCTTCTACACGCTCATATTAATCCATTCTCGATTAGGGTATAAACCCTAACCCTAGAATTTTGATTTTTCACTTATTTTTCTGTATTTTCATGTTATAATGATAGTATGATGATTATATGTTATTGTATTGTTGATTGTATGCGTAGAAATGCTCGATTATATATGTTTTCGGTTTGATTATTTTGAGACAGCGGTTTGTTTGATCTTTTCTGTAAACATAACTGATATAAAAGTTAAATTAAAGTGTTTAGATGTGTTCCTCTCATCGAGACGTTAATTTTAGACTCCGGATTCATGTCATTTCGATTCCCGGAACGTAAGTTATGTTTAAAATGGTGTTTTATTGAAATCAAAATGTAAAAACGAATTATTTCAGGTATGGTCCAACTTTGTTACCACTTTTGGAGTCTTTAGGGTGTACTAGTGTGTTAGGATTGATGATTGAATGAACTTTCATGTTTGGGTCATCGAAATCCGAGCCACGAATCACCCGTTATGACTAAAACATGTTTTTGAACGGATTAAAGCTCCAAGTTGAATAATGGCTGTAGATCATTACTTGGTGGCTATTCTTGGGGTGTTCTTGAGTACACTAATATGTTGGGTGGGTTGGTTAGGCGAATATATATATAAGACTCGCCGAAAACTGATTCTCGGGGCTCAAGTTATGACCCGATGAACTTTTAATTAAAACTTATAGTTATTAATTAAGACTTATGACATAAATAATGATTTTTATTATTAATAAATTACTTATGATATAAAAAGTAATTATTTTGATTTAAGACTTATGATATACATATTTATTATATCATTTATTAATTAATTATGATTTAATTAAACATTTAATTAAACTTATGATTAATAATACTTTTATTATTAAACTTATGATAAGTATTAAATTTATATTATGATATTATTATAATAAGACTTATAATAAAGATTAATTAATTATTTAATTATTATAAAGCTTAGTTATTATTTAATTATAATTTAATTATTAAATACTTATGATTTAACGATTATAATTAGAAACTTATGATATGATTAATAATTCATTATTAATTAATAATATTTATGATATGATTAAAATTTATTATTAATTAATAATACTTATATTATGATTAATATTTAATTAATTAATTAAATACTTATGTTATATTAATTGTATCATTTAAACTTATGTTAACTTTAATAATTCATTTTAATTTAAATAAACTTATGATATGACATAATTATACATATTTGACTTTAATTAACATTATAACTTATATTATTATTATAACTTATACTTTAAAATTCAATGTTGACTATGTTTGACCAAGGTTGACTTTTGAGTTTACTTTCGGTTGACTTTGACTTTTGTTGACTTTCTAATTAAGGAAACTTTCCTAACTTATAAACTTTCCAAAAATAGCAACTTTCTAAATATGGAAACGTTCCTAAAATAGAAACTTTCCTAAAATAGAAACGTTCCTAAAATAGAAACTTTCCAAAAATGAAAACCTGCAAAAAATAGAAACTTTCTAGAAATAGAAAGTACGTGTCCTTACGTTGTCCTGATCAAACTGAAGCATACCGAGTGTTGTTCTATGTTTACTTGCGACAAGTACTATAGCTATCATACTAAGACTTGACCTAAGTTAGTTATTTATATCGACCTGCTTTATTTATATGTCGGCGTTGTGATCATTCTTGATCACTTTACTTCATTTGCTGTTTGCTTTTTGTGTGGTTACTTCATTTGCTTTAAGGTGAGTTATAGTCCCGTTTTTCATACTTTTTAAAGTATATTTTTGGGATGTGATTACATGCATTTTGTTTTACGTTTAGACACAAGTGGCAATTAAAGTTAAATTATTCATTATGAGTTGAACAAAAATATTTCCTAGTCTGGTAACTGTAATCACTGGTGTCTACTGGTGAACGCGAATCCTATGGATAGATCTATCGGGTTTGACAACCCCATTTCGAGCTAGTCGCGCTAGCAATTTATAATCGGAATGTATTAGTACTTCGTATTTATTCGAAGATACACTTGTTCGGTGTATATATATTGTGTTTGGCAAGGGTAAATAAAGGGTTAAGTGGTTATCAGGTAACTCATTGATAATTGAATAATGTTTTATGTTTTCTAACATTTTAAATCTTGTAGTCTAAAGTTTATAAGTTTATTTAAACCTATAATTCACTCAACATTTTATTGACAGTTTACTTGCATGTTTTCACAGGTACTTGAGTTTGTTTGATGATTCCGCTGTGTTAGAAGAGTCTACATGCATTTGGGCAGATTTTGTTAAACATTTATGAATCTTTGAACTTGCATTCTATTTTTGGATAATTTAAACTTGTGGGTATTATTGACAATGTTTTATGTCAACTTTGGTTATTAATATGTTGGGTTGTTTAAACTACATATTTTGGTATGTTTCCTTTTTGGGAAACCTTTGAAATAAAAGAATGCAATGTTATTTTTTTAAGTTCGATCAAGCTGCGGGACCAAATGACGGAGCCGTTAAGTGTATTGACGGGGCCATCACATAGTATTAGCAGCATCAGCACTAGACGAAGACACATTAGTCCTTATCTTGACATTGAACCTTGTCCTCTTCAGCCTCCTTATTGATTCATTATAGGTATCCTCTATACATTTCAACGACAAAAAAATATCACCACCTTCATTCACCTCAACCTCATCTTCCAAGCTGTAATTGTCCATATTATCACCAGTTCGAGCTGACTGAGAACCAGCTCCTTGTTCATATTCTTCATCTTCCAATTCTGTTAGAACTGGAGCAATATCCTCATTTATCAAAACCACTATCATCATTTCTCCACATCCTTGGGTTCCAAACCACATAGTCTGCTTTGAGCAAATGTCCAAACAACGAACGGTTTGGAGGAGCGGTCTTTCCCTTGTAGAAAATCATACGTCTTACGACCTCGTCGGTCATAATGTTCAATTTAATACGATCCTGGTCCTCCTTAACAAGATCATTGTGTTGAGAGTCGATGATGAGCTGTAGGAATCGAGGGTACAGCAGATATGGATCAGATTTGAACTTATTATTCCCCACCATGTAATCAAATATCATGTCAGAAAATTTAAATGACAGATTCAGAATCAAAGCAACCATCAGGGATTGCATCACACTATTTACCTCATCGTGTCCCTCTCTCCTAGAGCTCAGACAATGCATAATAACATGAGCCTAATAACGAAAATTCGGACAGAAACCTGACTTCAGCACCTTGGATTAAGTAACATCTCCTGTATATTTGCATTGTTGAAGACAACCCTTAATCAATCCCATATTTAACCTAGTCTTCATCTCAACCGAGTCGTTGAAGTTCCATAACCTCCTAATATTCCCTTCATTAACAACGATGGGCTTCCCTTGAACTGTACAATTGATAACATCAACTCGACGATCACCATCCATCATCTTAGACAATGTAACATTTTTCCAGAACTCACGTTGGTGCAAGATGTATGAAGGCACATCGTATGATATAGCCTTGTAGATTCGAGACCACTAGAAGCTCCATGGTCCTGTGATAATCAGCCAAATACTCAAACTTGTTCAGATTATCCAGCATGTTGTTGTTGCTGCCAACCTGTAGCTCATTTTTATGCTCAGCTTCTTTCTTAGAGCTAGATTTAGTGACACGCTTTGACTTAGAACGTTTCTCAGCTCTTTGTCTACCGGAACCAGAGCCGACACCCTCGGCAGTTAGAATGTTAGAAGAAACAGGAGTTTCAGACATTTTAAATTCTAAAAAATAAGCACAATATAACAAACACAAGCATTAAAAATCAAATATTCAAAGTTAGGGTTTCTGAGGTGCATCTGTACGGTTGCATGATGGTTTAACACGGTTGCAGTTGTAACCGTACGGGTGCATAGGCAATATACATGGATACATACTTGAATTTAAAAATAAGAAATTGGTGTGTAACCGTGCGATTGCACGAAACAGTACCCCGGATGCATGTTTAATCGTGCGGTTGCAGGGTGCAACCGTACAGTTGTAGGGTGCAACCGTATGGTTGTGTTCATTGAACCTATTAGGGTTACAAGCATAATGATAAACTATCTGCATAGTGAACATTACAAGCATAATTTTGAGAAGTAATCAACTCGCTATTTATATTACATAACCAAGAACATATATTTTTGTGAGAAGATGAATTAATCAATTTTTCTGGGATCAGAACTGAACCATAGATTTGCAGTTTTAACATCGTTTATTCCTTTTATTCAGAACCTTTTGTTCTGATTTTAATTTTAATTACCTACACTTTTAGTCTTTGAAAATCAATAAACTTATTAGATTTTCCTTTCAGACTTTTTGAAGATCACTTTAGCATTTAATTACTTGAACATATTTCTATGTCTGCTTAAATCATAGACTCAGTCATCATTTGAAATCGCACAAATTTTTTAGGTAGTCAATTGAGCACAAAGTATTGAAGTTGTCCGTTATCACCTCGATGTACTTTCGATTTAATTGAACATGAAGGTTTTCACGTTCTAGCAACACTGACAACCATGAGCTTCTACCTTAAACTTATACCTTTCGATTCAGATGGCTTTGTTTGTCTCAATTTTATTGCATACTTTGAAAGAACGCAATTTTATGTTACCAGTCGCTATAAACCCCATGCTTGAGCAGAAAGCTTATAATGATATAATGATATAATGATATGATGTATTTGGGTGTGATGGAATTCTAAGTCAGAACACCCTCCAAAAAATGTCCCCATCTATCTAGATCAATCGACACAACCCATACCACAAACAATAGATGCGAAGTCCTGCTAAATAATAGCTTCATGGATAGAATGATTTGAGTTCTCTAGATCTGAAACTTTGTCACTTCTCTCCCTCGGATATATATAACTTAAGTCGTTCTGATCAGCACATTGTTTGATCACCTTTCTCGTTCAAATATTGAATATATTGGATGAATAGACATTGAATTCCAAATTGATATCCCTGATTATTTGTTGTTGATGTGGTGCACCATCTTTATTAAGATACATAATAAAAAATATACATGAATCAAATATAACAGAATCCGACATTTTTTTTTTTTTTGGATTTTCTGATGTTGCGATATAACTTTTTCTAACTTAAATGAAAAATAACTCAAAAGAAAATTAAAATTACAACTTTGATGATGATGCACAACCTATTTCATGGAAGATGAATCACACTGCAGCCTTAATCTCTGGTGTTGAAGTAGTCTCCTTTCATTGTTGACACATTGTAACAACCTGACTTTTTGTTACTATCGTTACTTCTCCGTTAAATATTTAACGGTGATTACTTAGAACTTTATGTGTTTAATGGATTTAAATGCATACTTGATCCTAGTGGATTAATTGAATTAATATGTTATATTAATTTATGAACTTATTTCGGATAGCGAAATAACTAGAAAATGTCACGATTAAGTTAATCGCCTAAGAAGCTTTTCAGTTTACGGAACTTAGAAAAACGAGAAAATAATTATTTCTAATAATTATTGACTTTAAGAAAAACTTATTTAATTTATTATTTATTTAATGAATTAAACCCGGTGATTGTGTTTCAACGACTAGTTAACGCTCCGGATACCCGGTACGGTTAAGGGCACTCGAAATGGACCACGCGCACATGAGTATTTTAGCAAAACGAACCCGAGACCGACCCTAGTGGGCCATTTGGCCGAATTCCCTCCCCTTCACCTTATTAGATTTGTTTTAGACTTGCTGGCCCTTTTGTCTAGTTAATTACTAGTGTTTTGGCCCTAACTATATAAGGTAATTATGTCACTGCATTCCATATTCTTCTCAACCCTAACATGAATGACCAAAAACCCTCCTCCTTGGCCTCTTTTAACCTCGATCATCATCATCACCATAGCCACCATCAAAACTCAAAATTAGGGCAAGTCTCGTGCATCAAAGTTGTTGCTTTCGTCGTTTTAAACGCGTACATACTTGCAATTTGTGTTTTTAAGGTATAACTGTTAACCCTAATTATTTTAGATCTAATTTTTATTCAATTTCATAGTGTAATCAAGTCTAGTGCTTAATTAATGATGTCTTGTGTTGTTGTTTATCGTTTAATTGATCAATTGATGTTGTTTGCATGAAAAACGAATTTGTATGAAAGGACCCGTTCATATCGATTATAAACGATTCACAATAGTTGATTACATTATGAGGTTTTGACCTCTATATGATACATTTTACAAACATTGCATTCGTTTTTAAAAGACAAACTTCCATTACATCGAAAGTTGACGGCATGCATACCATTTCATAATATATCCAACTATAATTGACTTAATAATAATCTTGATGAACTCAATGACTCGAATGCAACTTCTTTTGAAATATGTCATGAATGACTCCAAGTAATATTTCTAAAATGAGCCAATGCACAACGGAACATACCTGAGAATAAACATGCTTTCAAGTGTCAACCAAAAGGTTGGTGAATTCATTAGTTTATCATAAAAATTCATTTGCATCATTTTAATAGACCACAAGATTTTCATTTCTCATAAATACACATCTCATATCAGGTATTTCGCAAACTGCATAGAGATAAAAATCATTCATATGGTGAACACCTGGTAACCGAACTTAACAAGATGCATATAGAATATCCCCATCATTCCGGGACACCCATCGGACATGATAAACTCGAAGTACTAAAGCATTCCAAATTTCAGAATGGGGCTTGTTGGGCCTGATAGATCTATCTGTAGGATTCACGTCAATTAGGGGTGCACTAATTCTCAAAATTAGTGATGTTCCCTATTTCTTAGATTACCAGACTATAAAGGGGCATATTCAGTTTAATAATCTAGCCATAGAATGTAGTTTTAAGTACTTGTGTCTATTTCATTAAACATTTATAAAGCAGCGCATGTATTCTCAGTCCCAAAAATATATTGCAAAAGCATTTAAAAAGGGAGCAAATGAAACTTACAATACAGTATTTTGTAGTAAAAATACATATGACGTTATTGAACAAGTGTAGGGTTGTCCTCGGATTCACGAACTTATATTATTCATATATTTATTAAAACCTATACTTGTAATCGAACAACTAAATTTTAAGTTATATTATTAATTTGAATATATTTATTTTTATAATTATATTAATATCTCATAATAGTAGAAATAATGATACTACTAATAATGATAATAATGATACTACTAATATTGAGGAGTTATGTTAATGATCGTAGTAGGGATGATCGAGCTTATTATGATGAGCAAAACGGTTTGCTTCGTCAACATGTTGATCATGGTAATGATCAGACCTGGTACAACCAGGTAGGTATTCGGGCAAATATGCAGTGGTACAAGCATTCCTTCGATCTCTACTGTCAGGATCCGCAGAACTTCATATGCCCGGTTGGTCCTAGTTAGAATGACTGGGTTCGTCCAGGGGTGCCTCAACCCTCTTATGATTATGACTCAGCTCTTGCCCAGGCCCAAGAAGCTCACCAGCTCGCTATGAACCAGCAGTCTCAGCAGCAGCAACAGCAGCAGGATTCACAAAACCCCGAGCCCAATGATGGGTCCTTCTAGGGGTTCTTTTGTGCAGTTTTTTATGATGGTGGTTAATGCGCATGTGTGCGCGTGTTTAAAACTTTTTAATTTATTTTATTTGTACTTTGTGATGACTGTAATAAGTACTCTTAAACTTTGTACTTGGATAATTTGTGATGGGGCGTTTCGGTACCTCGGTGGTACCACCCCATCTCCTGCATGCTTGTTTTGTATGATATTTGCAGGGTTGAATGATTAGCATGCTTGTATTTTTCAAAGACTGGCATTAAGTTCAGCAACTTGTATTGCATTTGATGATTATTGTGTGATTGATGTTCCAGTGGATGCCGATGTTCTTATGCTGGCAGTAAGTTCAGCGCCATCGTGCACCGTCTCTCTATGATCTCTGGATCTAAAACTCCGGGTTTCTTTTTCTTTTTCCCTTTTCACTATTGTCCTCTCGAATTTATCTTTAATTACAAGATTTCATGTAAATGAGGGCATTACATCATCTTAAGTGTGTGTGTGTGGGGGGGAGGGGGGAGATAAATCCTCGTGGACATCTGTTACTGATTTGAAAATTTTTATGAATTTTTTTCAAGTTTTTGTTAAAAATAAGGAAGCAAAGTCTTCCAGGATTTTAAAAATCCAAATTGTAGGATGATTCGAGTGCATCCATAAAGGAAGTCAAGTCTTCCGAATGCCCGTCTTACTTGGTGTAGGAGACTTCCTAATCTACATCATTTCATACTGACATTGGTTAATACTTCATTTTACGATGTATTACACCGATGTATCGTACTGTGGGAAGAGGATCCTTGAGCTTCAACCGTGGTGTCTTTTTATGTAAGAGTAATGGCTTCGTGCTAGCATTTGCGTAGACAACGCACGCCATGGCCAAAAGCCGTGGTACCCTTTAAAATATGGGAATGTAGTTTCTGCTTCCTACATTTTCTTAAAACTAGCATAAAAGCTAGATGCGTGGGAAGTGGGGTCTAAGGACCTTAAATAAAATTAATAAGTGTTAAAACACTTCCGGGGGAATCGATTCCTCCCATGTTGTTCTTAGGAAGTAAAGTATTCTGTAACTTGTAAGTAAAGTCTTGCAAGTTAAGTTGAGTTTCAAAAGACCAAACTTGGAAGTAAAGTCTTCCAAATCTTATTGTGTTCCAAGCTTGTAAGTAAAGTCTTACAAGTTATGTTTGATTCTTTTTAGGAAGTAAAGTTTTCCTAGCCGGGTGTTGAAGGTTTTATCATTAACACTCCAGAGTGGCTCACAACTGCTCGTTAAGGAATTCAAAATCCGTCAAATTATGGAATTGATGTACCTCTTATTTAGTCATGTGGGGCCCTAATTCCACGAACCCCTGTCAATGTTTTCGCCCTATTATGAGAGAAACCATAGAGTTGTGATAGAAAGCTTGATGAGTGCCGGTCATCCTGAGCCCTGGTTGACCAATAAAGATAGGAGTACCCAGTCCCCTAGCTTTGTCGCAACCACCTTAACCCAAATTTGGAATTGACGAATATATTTGGAATTGACGACTATTGGTGTTTTGGGGCATGGAGGTGGAAGAGGTATAGCCATCGCAGGGTTGATTAGAGGAGCATACTTTTTGGAGGCGTACACTTTATACACGATAGACTCCTTGGAGAATGGTAATTTTTATGATGTTTATAGCCTTGCTCATTTTGGGTATATTCTATGAATTCCATGGTGATTATAACTTATGGTATATATTTATTGACACCTTGAGCTTATTTTGGTGAAATTGAGTAAAGTGTTAACGATTTTGAGGATTATTTTGTTTGGTATTTTGGTGAGTTGATGGCTATTCCGCGAATCCTACATAATTGGTCAAAGTCAAGGAAGTTAAAGTTTGAGTTTGTGAGAATTATATACTTGATGATTGATGATTGATAACCTTTTAGAAAGTGGAGTTGACTTTGATTAGGGAATGATTGCTTTGGGTAGACTTAGGTTTGAATTGTGGTAGATATTTGATGGTATTTGATTGAAGTCTTGAACCTTGTGCTTGTTTTGTTGAAGACTACACGATATGGAATTACTGTTCTTTGAAGAAAATATCGGTATGTTTTGATTCTATTTTTATTGAAGATTTGTTCGAGTATGTTTATCTTTGTTAGAGTTAATATTATTTGAAGATAGACTTGCTTGAGGACAAGCAAGGTTCAAGTGTGGGGATTTTGATATTGCCTCGTTTATACATATTCTTACTCGCAATATCGGTTAGTTTTAATTTGGTTTCAAATATAAATTGAAGAAATGGTGAAGGAAATGTTAAAGTTTGAGTTTTTGCGTTCCTACGAGATGATTCGAAGAGTTATTATGTTTTGGAAGATATTTAGGCAAAAGTTTGAGTGTTTTCGAGAAGAAATCTCAAGTCGAAACGAAGTGTTAAAGTATTAAACTGAAACTGAAAAATACTGATCAAAATTAAGCATCTCGCGGCCGCGAGACCACTCCATGCGGTTGCGAGTTTAGGCTTTGCTCGTGATAAAAATCTCGCATTCGTAGTACGTCTAACGACCCGTCCTAATCCATCTGGATGAATACATTACATTTGGTTACATCGCGAGGTACTTGACCTCTATATGATACATTTTACAAACATTGCATTCATTTTTAAAAGACAAACTTTCATTGTATCGAAAGATGACGGCATGCATACCATTTCATAATATATCCAACTATAATTTACTTAATAATAATCTTGATGAACTCAATGACTCGAATGCAACATCTTTTGAAATATGTCATGAATGACTCCAAGTAATATCTCTAATATGAGCAAATGCACAGCGGAAGATTTCTTTCATATCTGAGAATAAACATGCTTTAAAGTGTCAACCAAAAGGTTGGTGAGTTCATTAGTTTATCATAAACAATCATTTCCAATAATATAATAGACCACAAGATACTCATATTTCGAAAACAATCTGTGCAAGTCTGCTCACTGCTGTAAAATCATTCATACTATATATAAACACCTGGTAATCGACCTTAACAAGATGCATATAGAATATCCCCCGCATACCGGCATTCCACACGGTCATGCAAAAAGCATACAAACAGGCCACTCTTTTAAATATGATGGTTGTGTACACCTCACAAACAGATCATATCTTTTAAAGCTGGCGGTTGTATACCTATATCGAAGTACTAAAGCAGTTCAAATTCTCTGACTGGGGCTTGTTAGTGCCCATAGATCTATCTTTAGGATTCGCATCAATTAGGGGCTCGGTTCCCTAATTCTTAGATTACCAGACTATAAAGGGGTGATATCTGGTGTACTCGTAACTCAATCGTAGAATATTTTTAAGTACTTGTGTCTATTTCGTCAAACATTTATAAAAGTGCATGTATTCTCAGTCCCAAAAATATATATATTGCAAAAGCATTTAAAAAGGAAGCAAATGAAACTCACTATACTGTATTTTGTAGTAAAAATACATATGACGACATTGAACAATGCAGGGTTGGCCTTGGATTCACGAATCTATATCATTTGTATATACATTAACACATATAATCGTAATCGAACAGATATATGTATTATTACTAGTGATGTAATTCTTATGTTAATAACTTATATATATATATATATATATATATATATATATATATATATATATATATATATATATATATATATATATATATATATATATATATATATATATATATATATATATATATATATATGTGTGTGTGTGTGTGTGTGTGTGTGTGTGTGTGTTAGGACCCCGAAGTTGTATAGTGTTAATGTGAATTAAGCTTAAATGAAGGTTCCTTAGAAGAGGGCTATATAACGAACCTATGTAGTCCTAATTAGATAGCCATGGTATTGTAACTGAGTTCTAGAAGCTGTGGAATTTAATTTGTACCGATTCTCTCTAGTACCGAGTCTCCTTCTTACATACCGAATCTCATTCTATCTTATCATTTCTCTAAATATCAACATGATCTGACCTATCATTTGGTTTCAGAGCTACCAGGAAGTGATTCTACATCACTATATCGATCAAGAGATTGTAGTTTACAGAATCTGAACACTCTCGGTATATTGAATCAGATTTGGTATTATCGAATTTGATAACTGACGTTCAGATTCTTGTGATAAGTTCAGCGAAGGTGTATTAGGTCTATTAGAAAGAGTTTCGATCATCATTACAGCTTTTTAACTTCAATTATGGAGAATCAAGTTGATTTTTAGAGTTTGTGGCTAAAACTCTCGGTATTGCTTAATTCAAGCTTGATTCTGGTGTTTTGTGAAGATTTAAAGATTCAGTTGTGTTCATGAGGTGTTAAATCACATTTCTGTCGGTTCAATTTCTTCAATTCTTCAAGTTTTGAAGATTTGATCAACATTCGGTATCGTAACTGTCATACCGAATCTGCTTCATTACTGGAAATTCATCTTAAGTGTTGCAGATTGTGGTGTGTTTGTGATTCTATCACATTCGGTTTGATCATACGCAGCTAATTGGTGTGGTTTGAGAAAGTATTCTGTTATATTTCTAAGTTTTAGACTTAGACTCGGTATTATCAACTGCTACAGTTGACATTCGGTATTCTATACATTCGGTATCTTTGATATTTTGTGTAATACTAACTTGTTTCCTTGTGCAGCAAGGTTATAGAATCTAATTCAAAGGGATTGAATTGAGTTTGAACTTCAAATTCATACAGAATCTGACTACCGAGTCAGATACAGAATCTAATTTTCTGTATCACTTAATCCATTGGTTTTAAGTATTCTGGGGCTTCAAGTTGTGTGGTTACTGAATCCATACCGAATTTGGGTGTGTTACTTGTGATTCTTATCAGTTTCTGATACAGAATCTGGTATACCGAATTGTTACCGAATCTGCTACAGTACCGAAACCACTTACCGAATCTACTACTGTACCGAATTTTTACCGAATCTGACATTCTTGTTAGATTTTATACTGAACCCTGATCATAGATTGTGTGTAATACTGAATGTATACCGAATCTACCTCAATTTAAGATGTCTACTCAAGATACTCTTATCATTGGATTAGATTCCCGATCTCCACTGTTGTTTGATGGAAAGTACACTCAGTGGCTTCATCGTATTACTCAGTACATAGACTATAAAGGTGAGAAAGCTAAACATATTTGGGCTTCTCTGAGAGATGGTCCAGTTGTTGATTTTCATCCGGATACTGGTATGCCAATTCTAGTCTATGAAATTTCTGGTGATAAATGTGAAAGAGCTCAGGGTGACATAGAGGATAAGAATATTGTCATGCAAGCTATCCCATATGAGCTATTTGAAAATGTTGATAGCAACACTACTGCAAAAGATATATGGGATGAGATCAAACGACAACAAGAAGGTTATGACATGTCAGACGTTACTAAATTGAATAAGGCTCTGGGATTGTATGAAGATTTCAAGCAGGAACCAGAAGAGCTATTCAAGGATACCTACCGTCATTTCAATGGTGTTCTCAATGAGTTGAAAAGGTGTAAGATTGTAAAAGTACATGCTGAAGTTAACATGAAATTCCTCAAAAAGCTCAATGCTGATTGGCTTCCTTATGGAACCATTGTTCGATCTACCAAAGAGATTGACAAGTTGACTATTCATGAGCTTGTTGGAGTTCTTATGCATTACCAACCTGAGGTGTCTAAACTTCAAGAAGGAAGGAAAGTGTCATCTCCAAGTGATCCTCTTGCTCTAATTGCCAAAAAGAAGAGCAAATCATTTTCCAAAAGCTTGTCCAAGAAAGTGCTTGTTGAAGAATCAACTGATTCTAAAGAGTTGAATCTTTCTGATGTTGATGATTCACACCTTGAATTAGTCAAGATGGCAGCCATGTTCACAAACACCTTGAACAAACACAAGTTTAAAGGCAAATCAAGCAATCAATGCAAACACTCATCATCTTCCTCGTACTACAAGAAAGCTGATCAATCCAAACAACAACGTGCTGATGATTCCAAGAAGGAAGATTCAATCTGTTTCAATTGTGGCAAAGCTGGTCATTACTCTCGTGAGTGCAAAATGCCTAAGAAGAAGGACGTAACTTACTACAAGAAGAAAATGTTGATGGCTAAGATTGTGGAAACTGGGGGAGAGCTGAAACCGGTTGATGATACTTGGTTTAACTGGACTGATGATTCAGACTCAGAGGTGGAACATGCAAATGTTTGCAAGGTGACCAAGCTCATCAAAGATAAGGAAACATTGGAGAATTTTGACTCAACATATGACGATGATAAGGTACAATCAACTGAAATCTCACCTGATTTTATAAAAATGCAAAATGACTTGATGAAGAATCTGGTCTCAATGTCAAAAGAAGTCAAAGGCTTAAAATCTGAAAACAGGGTTTTAAAAGACAAAATCAAACTTTCTGAGACCAAACCATCTTCATCCAAATTACAATCGGAATTGCAAAAGTTGACCGTCCAACTCAGCTCCTCGGAATCTGAGTTGGAAGATCTTAAAAAGACAATTCATCCGATTAAAGTCGAACGAACTGATTATCGTTTAAAATCTGAACGACTTGCAGAAAAAGTTCAATTCTTAGAAAAAGATCTTTCTGATTTAAAAAACCAACATGAACCCACACTTTCAAAGCTAAACAAGAAAATTATTCATTTGGAAAACGCAATAATTGAAAAAGACACTGAAATCTCTTCATTGTCAAAATCGTCTGTTCTAATGAAAGCTCAACTTGCTCGATATGAGGAAAAACTCTATCGAACAGAGCAATCAAAAGCTATCATGGATATGGAACTTTCAAAACAAACAATTTTCATGAATAGACCAAAAACGATTCATGGTGAAAAGTGGGGGTTGGGTTTTGAAGATCCTAAGATCTCAGATGGAGCTTCCAAAAATATTCCAGGATTATATCATTCTGATTACTTTCAAGCTGGTTTACCACCGCATTTTGTGCATTCTTCTGATGCTGATTTTGATGATATTATTGTTAATCACAAATCTAAAAAATACCATCAAATTAGCTTAATGTATGAAAAAATTAATGCAAAAATGGGTAAATTAAATCCTGCTTTCTTGAAGGAACTTGTTGAAAATGAAAAGAATGTGCAATGTGCTAATTATGTGCCGACACGTAGATTGGTTTACATTCCTACGCTCATGCTAGAGAAATACATTTTAATGCTTGAGAATGATGTGTTTAACAAACCTAGTTCTAGCATTGTTAACATAGATGAGGTGTTTGATGAACCAACTTTTGATGTGAAACCAGTTCTACCTGCTTTACCTGCATGTTCTGATAATGTTTTCCGTGAAGACCTAGCACATGAACTAACTGTTTTCTTTGAGCCTTTGATAGATTTTGATAGATTTTGAAAGTCAACTTGATCCTTTGCACGATTATTATTTGCATTTACCTGCTGTACGGAATTTGAATCGTATAGTAGCTCAACTAGAAAAGGAGAATATTGACTTGCAACTTAAGTGCCAATCATTAGAACAAATGCTTGCCCTGTGTGATAAATTGTCTTCACTGCCTAAGAAAGAATGTTCCTATGCTTTTAAGGAGGGTGAAGTGATAGTTTCTGCTGAAGAATTATGTCTTGAGATTAAAAGCTTAAAACAAAAGATAATTCAACTGAAACAGGCTAACACACTTAAGCAATCGTCTAATGTTGAAACCAATGTGCTTGAATGTATTGGTGGGATTACTAAGAAGGGAAAGGGAATGTCAACATCTAAGGATGTAAAATCCATTACTATTCTTAAAAATCCTCTCCGTTCTCAATTTGGCAATCGTGGTTCAAAAGTTGTTTCTACAACTCAATTTGTTGTCAAAAAGGTTCATTCTCCTGATGGTTCTGTGTCAACTGAAAAGATTCCTATGATTCCAATGACAAAAACTTCAAAAGCGAGTCTTTTAACAACATCAGTTAAGTCCACACAACACACAAGTCCTAAACCTGATTTAAGTGAGTATGATGCAAAAGAACGTAAAATCAAATTGGAAATTTTGCAAAATCAATCATCTCATGTGTCAACTGAAGAGTATGGACGTCTAACTAACAAAGGTGTTTCTCGTGTCACAGGTCATAATCCAAACTTGAATTACAAATCTGTATGGGTTCCTAAGTCCACGACTAAGAAAGTAGCAACCAAACCAACGCAATCTGCTAGTCGGCCTAGGAAATCATCTCATGTTTTTCAATTTTCGTCTGTGAACAAAACATCTACTTGGAATAAGTTGTGTGTTAAGACTTCTGATAACGATGTAAAACTTGATATTGCATATGATGCTTCATGTAATGTGGTTTTAAATGATGATTTATTGTCTAAAATGCATGATGCTTTACGTGATTATCTTGTCGTTGATCCAAAGTTTATTGTTGGTACTAACCGTAGAGGACCCAAGAAACTTTGGGTACCTAAAATCTAGGAAATTCACATTTACAGGGTTTCGACGTCTGTGTTTGGTATATCGATTCCAGTTGTTCTCGACATATGACGGGCGATAAATCCTTGCTTGTCAACTTCATTGACAAATTCCTAGGAATGGTTACTTTTGGAAATGATGAAATTGCAGCGATAACGGGTTACGGAGATTTTGTGCAAAATGGCATAACAATCAAACGGGTTTCATATGTTGAAGGTTTGGGGTGCAGTTTATTTAATGTAAGTCAATTCTGCAATGGAGATCTTAAAGTTCTGTTTGAACGTCAACAATGCTTGGTGCAATCCACCGAAGGAAATGATCTTCTTGTTGGTAAACGTTGTGCTTCACTATACACTATTGACCTCAATGATGCACCTTCACATACAACCATGTGTTTGGCCACTCGTTCTACCAAAGAAAATTCATGGTTATGGCATCATCGGATGTCACACCTGAATTACAAGGGTATAAATCGTCTAGTCTCCAAAGACTTAGTTGATGGTATTCCTACCTTTCACTATGATAAGCATCATATGTGTTCATCATGTGCGATGGGTAAGCTGAAACGGACTAATCATCCTCTTAAGCAAAATCCCAGTACTTCATCGTCTTAGTAACTATTGCATATGGACTTATGTGGACCCATGCGTATTTCTAGCCTCGGTGGCAAGAAACATGTGCTTGTCATTGTCGATGACTATACTCGTTTTACATGGATTTTTCTTCTGCGAACTAAGTCAGAAACCCCCGCCATTATCATTGAGTTCATTAAAAAGACTCAACGCTCTTTTAACAAACATGTTAAGAGCATTCGAACTGATAATGGGACGGAATTTAAGAATGACCTGCTTGATAGTTATTTGAAAGACCAAGGCATTGGACATCAGTTCTCTGCTGCTCGGACACCCCAACAGAATGGAGTATTCGAACGACGTAATCGTACATTATGCGAAGCAGCTCGAACGATGCTTGCTTACTCCAAACTACCTCCAAAAATGTGGGGGGAGGCCATTTCAACTGCATGCTATACCCAAAATCGTTGTATTGTTAATAAACGTTTTGATAAAACTCTATATGAGTTATTATATGGTAGACGCCCGAATGTCAAATATTTCCGTGTCTTTGGTTGTATATGCTATGTGCTTAACGATTTTGACAGCCTCAGAAAGTTTGATCCAAATGGCGATCAAGCCATATTTCTCGGTTATTCTTCGAACAAAGTTGCTTATCGGGTTTATCACAAATGGACAAAAACGATTAAAGAGAGCATCAATGTCAAGTTCGATGAATTTTCGGGAATGGCTTTTGAACAACTCAGTTCAAAACCCAATCCTAACCTGGCTACTTCTTCTTCCGCGCAAAACTCAATTTTCTCGACGAAGGGTGTTCCTACGGTTACATCAGAGGAACTGGATATCTTGTTTGATAGTCTTTATGCTCCTCAATGGATTTCAAATGTTCAAACCGTACTGGTTACATCGTCACAGTCAACTACTGTGGAGACTCAACAAAGTCTTTTTGATAAAGATACAACACCAACTGATTCACCTGTTGCTTCTTCATCCTCCCTACCACCTCCTGTTACTGATAATCTTGAACCAATTCAAGATTCATCAGTTGATACAACTCCAGCTGTTTCTCCAGATACTCAGTTGAATCCATTAGATAACGTTACATCAGATCAAGCGAATCAAGGCTCAACGTCAACAACGGTTGATGTTTAAATGGATACCAATGATGTACAACCTCTTCCACACAACCGATAGACTAAAAGTCATCCAATATGTCATAACCCGTCCTTAACCATAAGAACGTGTTAGATAACGTATGATTTCATTGCGAGGTATTGACCTCTATATGCGACATTTTTAAAAGAACAACTGCATATATTTTACATTACAAACCATAATTCTTATTTTGATACAAGCTTTAGACAAAATAAAGATGATTATCGTTTAGCGATAATCTTAGACTTACAAACTTTACATGTGATGATAACAATACGATTTCTAGCATATTTTACATTACAAATCCTCCGATATGCAGTTTTATTTTTGATACAAATATGCATACTCAAGATCTTGTTTAAATTCAACATGTTGCAGCGGAAGCTTCTAATTATCACCTGAGAATAGACATGCTTAAAACGTCAACATAAAGTTGGTGAGATATAGGTTTAATGCCGGCAGCGATATAAATATATAGACCACAAGATTTCATATATAAACATTTTAATAAAAATATTCTAAGTGGTTGAGCACTTGATAACCATACTTAACATTTAATCACGTCGCATATTCCCTTTATTATGAAATCTTACTACACCGTACCAAGTGTAGTCACGAAACGAAGTACTGTGCAACCGTTGAATACTGGTCGTCCAGTCCGGTTGGGGTTGTCAGGCCCGATAGATCTATCAACAGGATTCGCGTTTACAATACCGCTGTAAATAATAGTTACCAAGCTACAGGGAAGTATGCCAGTGGTACAACTCAACGTAGAATATATTTTTCAGTTACTTGTGTCCATAACGTAAAACATAAAATACATGTATTCTCATCCCGAAATACTTAGAGTTTAAAAATGGGACTATATACTCACTTTCGTCTTGAAGATATGTAATTTTGACTTGGTCTCCGATTGATATCACGAACCTATCCATATATAATATATCAATACCTTTTCTTTTTAAACAAACGTCACATATATATACTTATAATACTTTTAATACTTTTAATAATTCCTTAGTCCGTAGTTAGCAGTCCGATGTTAGTAATTCAATTTTAATGGTTCATTTTTAGGTGTTTAATAAACCCCCAATGAAATAAATAAAAACCCCCATCGTATATGTATTGGTCGAGATTAATCTTGACCCACGGTACCGGTGTTGTCAAATGACGTGTTGCGTACATAAAGTACCGGTGTTGTCAAATGACGTGTTGCGTACAATCATGGGATCTTATGATTAATCTTCTCGTATTGTTTACGGGTGATCCTGAACCATATAAAATTAAATTATGAGTACATATATATAAAATATCATGTTATTTTAAAAAGATGTGATTTATTTAATTTTCTCCAATTATTTTCGTAGCTAAACTAGTCTTAGATATCCGATCTCGTTTTGGTCATAGTTTCTTCGTTACAACTCCGTTTTCGTTGATTCAACTTGCCACTTCCTTGGATCGAGTCCCTCTTTAAGACTATGAACTGTAAATACCTTAGTTTGTATTCGAAATCACAGGTCATAGGTCAAACTTTAGTGAAACTTATGAAGTTAATCATTTTCCATCATGTAAACAACCTTAAATGATTATTTTTCTAAAAATACTTATACTTTGAGTTAAATCATGAAATTTTTATGTGTTATCATATTCATAGTAAAAATCATTTTCCAGAAAATAAACCTCCAATTCAAAGTTTAAGATGGTTTTTAATTATCCAACCCAAAACAGCCCCCCGGTTGCACTCCGACGTCGTAAAAACAGTTTTTAAGGTGTTCTTTGAAAAACCAAGTTATACCTTGTTAAATTAGCATATATTTAAGTTATATTACATTTCTTGAAGTATTTTAAAAGTTAAGTGAGAAGGATCTATTTAGTTTGCAAACAAGTTTGAAAACATTCAAACTATGTTCTTGTTGTTAAAATTTTATACCACAAAATAAGATAGCTATATATATATGAATCGAATAAGGTTATGAACAAAGTTACTACCTCAAGTTACTTGGACAAGATTGCTGTAAAAGAGAAGTAAAAATCTAGAACCAAAAGAGTGATGGAGTTGGATGAAAGATTGGAAGTAAACTTGTGTTCTTGAAAGGATTCTTGAAGTGTTTTTGTAAGGTTTTTCTTATGGTGTTTAAGTGATGTTTTTATGGCTAGATCTTCATGGATACTAGCTGAATGGTTATGGGGTTTCTTAAGAGTGTGTTTTTGGTTAAAGAAATGAGGTAATAAAATTTGAAAATGGAAGATGTATTTAAGGCCATAAAAACATGATTAATGGAAAAACATGGACAAAATTTCATGTTGTATTTTTATGTAATTAGTCATACTAAACATCAAAAGTAGTTACCTTATACATAAGGCATGAACAAGAGAGTTACCTTATACATAAGGCATGAACAAGGGCTGGTTGGTGGTGATTTGATGTATATATACCAATAGTAAATACGTATAGAAGCTAGGTATGATACGAGTACATATACTCTAGATATACGTATAGAAAATCTTGTGAAAAATGGAATGAGAATTCAAATATAGCTATCTTTTGTGAATAAACTTATATTGTTTTATGTATTTAAGTCTTTAAAAGTGATTAAATACATTACATATACGATATATGTATAAACATTATATGTTATAAGTATTTATGTCAAATAACGTTACGTATGGTTATCGTTTTGAAAACTTAAGTTAGTAGTTTCAAAATATACTTATAACTTATTGTTATTAATACAAAATAAGATATTATAACATTCTTAGATCATGTTAAATATGTATGTATACATATATATACACAAACGTATAATTATCATATATTGTATAGTTCGTGATATCATCGGTCAAACTAGACGGTCAAACGTTGTGTAAACTCTTTTCAAAAACATAATATCATCAATTTGGATTGCTTATCATGTTGGTAAGGTTTAATTTATGTAAATATTATTCTTATAAGTATAGAACGATCGAAAAAATGCGGGTCATTACAGTACCTACCCGTTAAATAAATTTCGTCCCGAAATTTTAAAATTGTACCTATTTTGCGTCATCGAGAAACAAGTGTGGATACTTTTGTTTCATCTGATCCTCTCGTTCCCAAGTAAACTCAGGACCTCTTCGAGCATTCCAACGAACCTTAACGATCGGTATGTTGCTCTGCTTGAGCTGTTTAACTTCACGGTCCATGATTTCGATTGGTTCTTCGACGAATTGTAGTTTCTCGTCGACATGGATTTCTTCAAGAGGAATGGTGAGATCTTCCTTTGCAAGACACTTCTTAAGGTTTGAGACGTGAAAGGTATTATGTACTCCGGCGAGTTGTTGCGGTAACTCGAGTCGATAAGCTACCGGTCCAATGCGTTCGATGATCTTGAACGGGCCTACATATCTTGGGTTCAGTTTACCCCTTTTTCCAAAACGTATTACACCTTTCCATGGTGAAACCTTTAACATAACCATGTCACCGATCTGAAACTCTAATGGTTTCCTTCGAACATCGGCGTAGCTCTTTTGGCGACTACGGGCTGTTTTCAATCTCTCCTTGATTTGTACTATCTTCTCAGTCGTTTCGTGTATGATCTCGGGACCAGTTAATTGTTGATCTCCTACTTCATTCCAACAAATAGGAGATCTACACTTCCTTCCGTACAATGCTTCGAATGGCGCAGCTTTAATGCTCGCATGATAACTATTATTATACGAGAATTCTGCTAATGGTAGATATTTATCCCATCCGTTTCCAAAATCGATCACACATGCCCTGAGCATGTCTTCAAGAGTCTGAATTGTTCTTTCACTCTGCCCGTCGGTTTGCGGATGATATGCGGTGCTCATATCCAAACGAGTTCCTAGTGCCTCCTGTAGTGATTGCCAGAACTTTGAGGTAAATCTACTATCACGATCGGATATAATGGAAATAGGTATTCCATGTCTTGAAACAATTTCCTTTATATACAATCGTAATAGTTTCTCCATTCTATCCGTTTCCTTTATAGGCAAGAAATGTGCAGACTTGGTGAGACGATCAACAATCACCCAAATGGTGTCGTATCCCCAGGCAGTCTTTGGTAACTTCGTGATGAAATCCATGGTAATACCATCCCATTTCCATTCTGGGATTTCTGGTTGTTGAAGTAACCCTGACGGCTTTTGGTGTTCAGCTTTGACTTTGGAACAAGTTAAACATTCCCCAACATATGTTGCAACGTCTGTCTTTAAATTAGGCCACCAATAATGTGTCTTAAGATCTTGGTACATCTTTCCAACTCCAGGATGTATCGAGTATCTTGTCTTATGTGCCTCATTCAATATCAACTTCCTTAATCCACCCAACTTCGGTACCCAAATACGGTTTGCAAAATATCGAATTCCGTCTTCCCGTATAACGAGTTGCTTCTCATACTTCTTCATTATTTCATTTCTTATGTTTTCTTTAGTAAGTGCTTCTCGTTGAACTTCTTTGATTTGCGAGTTGAGATTCATGCAAATTTTTATGTTCATCGCTCGAACTCGAATTGGTTCTCGTTCCTTTCTGCTTAAAGCATCGGCCACCACGTTCGCCTTCCCGGGATGATAACGAATTTCACAATCATAGTCATTTATTAACTCGACCCACCTACGTTGCCTCATGTTCAACTGTTTCTGATCAAAAATATGTTGAAGACTTTTATGATCAGTAAACACAATGAATTTAACCCCATACAAGTAGTGTCTCCACATCTTCAATGCAAACACGACTGCTCCCAATTCTAGATCATGCATCGTATAATTCCGCTCGTGAATCTTTAATTGTCGGGATGCGTATGCAATAACTTTCTTCCGTTGCATAAGAACGCAACCAAAACCTTGTCGCGAAGCGTCACAATATATTTCAAAATCATCGTTCCCTTCTGGTAACGATAAAATAGGCGCCGTAGTCAACTTCTTTTTCAGTAATTGAAATGCACTCTCCTGCTCAGAAGTCCATTCATATTTCTTCCCTTTTTGCGTTAACGCTGTCAACGGCTTAGCTATTCGGGAAAAATCTTGAATAAACCTTCTATAATAACCGGCTAAACCCAAAAATTGGCGTATCTGCATTGGTGTCTTAGGAGTCTCCCATTTTTCAATGGCTTCAATTTTTTCTGGATCAACCTGAATTCCTTTGCTACTAACAACGTGGCCAAGAAATTGCACTTCTTTCAACCAGAAAGCACATTTAGAAAATTTAGCATATAGCTGTTCTTTTCTCAACAACTCTAATATCAACCTTAAATGCTGTTCATGCTCTTGCTCACTCTTGGAATAGATAAGAATATCATCAATGAAAACGATAACAAACTTATCTAAATATGGACTACAAACTCGATTCATGAGGTCCATGAATACAGCTGGCGCATTCGTCAATCCAAACGGCATGACCAAAAATTCGTAATGACCATAACGTGTCCGAAAAGCAGTTTTCGGAATGTCCTCTTCTTTGACACGTAATTGATGATAACCCGATCTTAGGTCGATTTTCGAATAAACACATGATCCTTGCAGTTGATCAAATAAGTCATCAATTCTCGGTAGTGGATACCGATTCTTGATAGTTAACTTATTTAATTCACGATAATCTATACACATCCTAAAAGATCCATCTTTCTTCTTAACAAACAAAATTGGAGCTCCCCACGGTGAAGTGCTTGGTCGTATGAATCCACGGTCTAGTAATTCTTTTAACTGACTTTGAAGTTCTTTTAATTCGGACGGTGCAAGTCTATATGGAGCACGAGCCACTGGTGCAGTTCCTGGTACTAAATCTATTTGAAATTCTACAGATCTAAATGGAGGTAATCCCGGCAACTCTTCCGGAAAAACTTCAGGAAAATCTCTTGCCACAGGCACATCGTTGATGCACTTCTCTTTTTCTTTCTTTTCGACTTTATTAACATGTGCTAGAATAGCATAACATCCCTTTTCTAAACACTTCTTGGCTTTCAAACAGCTAATGAGTTTTAGCTTTGAATTACCCTTCTCTCCATAAATCATCACCGGCATTTTATCCTTACTAGGAATGCGAATTGCCTTCTTGGCACACACAACTTCAGCTCCTACTTTGGACATCCAGTCCATACCGACTATTACATCAAAACTTCCTAATTCTACGGGTATTAAGTCAATTTTAAACGTTTCTCCGGCTAAATTTATTTCACAATCACGACAAATTTTATCGGCTTTAATTAGTTTACCATTAGCTAACTCAATCATGTACTTAGCATCTAGAGGTAATGATGAACAATTCAATTTAGTGTAAAAATTTCTACACACGTAACTTCTATCGGCACCAGTATCAAATATAATAGACGCTGATAAGTTATTAATGGTAAACGTACCCGTAACAAGCTCCGGGTCTTCACGTGCCTCTCTAGCATTAATAATAAATGCTCTCCCACGTGCAGGTCCGACATTCTTCTCTGGATTCGGGCACTGGCTCTTATAGTGACCTTGTTTTCCACACCCAAAACAAGTAACGGTAGCCAAAGCAGTTCTATTTGCATTGGTGGCAGGAGTCTTGGTACCATTTGTATTTGTAACGAGAGCCCTACAATCTTCAGCAAGATGACCCTGTCGATTACACTTGTTGCATACCACACTACAGTAACTAAAATGATGTTTGTGGCATCGGTTGCATAAAGGATTTTGTCCTTTGTAACCAAAACCTGAACCACTACCCGCACCTTTCGTGGTTTCTTGTTTCTTAAAAGATTGTTGTTGGTTACCTCGATCATAATTTCCATTCCACTTTCTTTTGTTACCCAATACCTTCACATCAGTATTGGATGATTTCTTATCCAAGATGACCTGATCCATTAGCTCGTTTGCCATGGTTATAGCTTCATGAATTGTCTTAGGTCTCGATGCTGTAACGTTTGCCTTGACCTTGGTGGGCAAACCATCTTTGTACATTTCAATCTTCCGTTCTTCGGTTGGAACCAATTCAGGACATAGCAAAACTAATTCCATGAATCACTGATTGTAGTTGGTGATTTCAGTACCAACAACCTTCAGACTTCGTAATTCATCTTCCAACTTCCTAACCTCGTTCCTTGGACAATATTCGTTGATTAACATTGTTTTGAATTCTTCCCATGGAGTATCATAAGCTACATCTCCTCCTACAGCCTTCACATAATTTTTCCACCACGTGAGTGCACTATCTTGTAAAGTGCACGATGCATACTTGGTCATGTCCTTTTCAACACAACCACTGATTTTAAACACAGTCTCCATCTTTTCTATCCACCGGGTTAAACCGATTGGTCCTTCCGTTCCACTGAATGATGAGGGCTTGCAAGCTTGAAACGTCTTGTAGGTGCATCCTACACGAGGATTTGGGTTAACTGCAGCAGCTCTTGCAGCTTCGACCCATAACATTCTGTCATTGACTCGCTGGTTGATGAATTCCTCGACTTCTTGTTCCGTCATTCGATTCAATCACGCCATTTCCTAATGAAAGAAAATAATTATTCACATGGAATATTATAGATGTAGTGTGTATTTATAGTACATTATAGCTTGTTAATAATATGAACTAGGTATTATTATAAAAGCCTTTTCTTCTTATTAGCGTTTTATAATTATATCTAGGGTAGTACCTACCCGTTAATGTTCATACTTAATAGCTTAGTACAGAACCAATTACTACAATCTAAATAATACTTAACCATGGAAAATTATTGCATTTCATACTTCACTATTTTACATATGCTTATCTTACATCGAACATTAAGCAAACCACTCTAATAATATTATACAAAACATTATATGATCCCATGGTTTAATACGGCAGTGCATCGTTTGGTCTATTTTCTAGGACGTTTAGGTTCAAGGAATGGCCTAACGCTTATCCTAGCTGTCTGCCTATATTTTGGCGGTGGGGCTGAAGAACTGGATGCCGGAATAGAACGAATAGGTATATCGGGAATAGGGGTGGTAGTGTTTAGTGGAGTTGGTGCCACATCATCCTCACTAAACTCGGGATTTGAATTTTCTAATTCATTAGCCTTTCGTTTCTTTCCTAATTCGAACTTGTCTTTCGTAATTTCCTGTATTTCTTCCTCGGGTTCACTTTCCTCCTCGGGTTCACTTTCCTCCTCGGGTTCACTTTCCGGGTTCCCTATAGTTGGTTCATCCGGAATTTGTGAGTCTTCCCCAAAGATATTATTTTCGTCATCGGATAGGTTAATGACTGAAACGCCATCTGAAGATTCTGATTCGGAGTCGCTGAATGTGATAATAAGTTTCGAGCCCGACATCTATCACATAACAACTAACCCATTAGTACTACATAATATTTACATATAAATTTTAACCAACAATGATAAGCAATGGTTTTTAAATCAGACCCGGTCAAAGTCCAGACTTACTAATGTATCCTAACGACTTATCGGTTAGACACACTAATGCAAACCTGGTTCGCTAAGACCACCGCTCTGATACCACATGTCATAACCCGTCCTTAATCATAAGAACGTGTTAGATAACGTATGATTTCATTGCGAGGTATTGACCTCTATATGCGACATTTTTAAAAGAACAACTGCATATATTTTACATTACAAACCATAATTCTTATTTTGATACAAGCTTTAGACAAAATAAAGATGATTATCGTTTAGCGATAATCTTAGACTTACAAACTTTACATGTGATGATAACAATACGATTTCTAGCATATTTTACATTACAAATCCTCCGATATGCAGTTTTATTTTTGATACAAATATGCATACTCAAGATCTTGTTTAAATTCAACATGTTGCAGCGGAAGCTTCTAATTATCACCTGAGAATAGACATGCTTAAAACGTCAACATAAAGTTGGTGAGATATAGGTTTAATGCCGGCAGCGATATAAATATATAGACCACAAGATTTCATATATAAACATTTTAATAAAAATATTCTAAGTGGTTGAGCACTTGATAACCATACTTAACATTTAATCACGTCGCATATTCCCTTTATTATGAAATCTTACTACACCGTACCAAGTGTAGTCACGAAACGAAGTACTGTGCAACCGTTGAATACTGGTCGTCCAGTCCGGTTGGGGTTGTCAGGCCCGATAGATCTATCAACAGGATTCGCGTTTACAATACCGCTGTAAATAATAGTTACCAAGCTACAGGGAAGTATGCCAGTGGTACAACTCAACGTAGAATATATTTTTCAGTTACTTGTGTCCATAACGTAAAACATAAAATACATGTATTCTCATCCCGAAATACTTAGAGTTTAAAAATGGGACTATATACTCACTTTCGTCTTGAAGATATGTAATTTTGACTTGGTCTCCGATTGATATCACGAACCTATCCATATATAATATATCAATACCTTTTCTTTTTAAACAAACGTCACATATATATACTTATAATACTTTTAATACTTTTAATAATTCCTTAGTCCGTAGTTAGCAGTCCGATGTTAGTAATTCAATTTTAATGGTTCATTTTTAGGTGTTTAATAAACCCCCAATGAAATAAATAAAAACCCCCATCGTATATGTATTGGTCGAGATTAATCTTGACCCACGGTACCGGTGTTGTCAAATGACGTGTTGCGTACATAAAGTACCGGTGTTGTCAAATGACGTGTTGCGTACAATCATGGGATCTTATGATTAATCTTCTCGTATTGTTTACGGGTGATCCTGAACCATATAAAATTAAATTATGAGTACATATATATAAAATATCATGTTATTTTAAAAAGATGTGATTTATTTAATTTTCTCCAATTATTTTCGTAGCTAAACTAGTCTTAGATATCCGATCTCGTTTTGGTCATAGTTTCTTCGTTACAACTCCGTTTTCGTTGATTCAACTTGCCACTTCCTTGGATCGAGTCCCTCTTTAAGACTATGAACTGTAAATACCTTAGTTTGTATTCGAAATCACAGGTCATAGGTCAAACTTTAGTGAAACTTATGAAGTTAATCATTTTCCATCATGTAAACAACCTTAAATGATTATTTTTCTAAAAATACTTATACTTTGAGTTAAATCATGAAATTTTTATGTGTTATCATATTCATAGTAAAAATCATTTTTCCAGAAAATAAACCTCCAATTCAAAGTTTAAGATGGTTTTTAATTATCCAACCCAAAACAGCCCCCGGTTGCACTCCGACGTCGTAAAAACAGTTTTTAAGGTGTTCTTTGAAAAACCAAGTTATACCTTGTTAAATTAGCATATATTTAAGTTATATTACAGGTCTTGAAGTATTTTAAAAGTTAAGTGAGAAGGATCTATTTAGTTTTCAAACAAGTTTGAAAACATTCAAACTATGTTCTTGTTGTTAAAATTTTATACCACAAAATAAGATAGCTATATATATATGAATCGAATAAGGTTATGAACAAAGTTACTACCTCAAGTTACTTGGACAAGATTGCTGTAAAATAGAAGTAAAAATCTAGAACCAAAAGAGTGATGGAGTTGGATGAAAGATTGGAAGTAAACTTGTGTTCTTGAAAGGATTCTTGAAGTGTTTTTGTAAGGTTTTTCTTATGGTGTTTAAGTGATGTTTTTATGGCTAGATCTTCATGGATACTAGCTGAATGGTTATGGAGTTTCTTAAGAGTGTGTTTTTGGTTAAAGAAATGAGGTAATAAAATTTGAAAATGGAAGATGTATTTAAGGCCATAAAAACATGATTAATGGAAAAACATGGACAAAATTTCATGTTGTATTTTTATGTAATTAGTCATACTAAACATCAAAAGTAGTTACCTTATACATAAGGCATGAACAAGAGAGTTACCTTATACATAAGGCATGAACAAGGGCTGGTTGGTGGTGATTTGATGTGTATATACCAATAGTAAATACGTATAGAAGCTAGGTATGATACGAGTACATATACTCTAGATATACGTATAGAAAATCTTGTGAAAAATGGAATGAGAATTCAAATATAGCTATCTTTTGTGAATATACTTATATTATTTTATGTATTTAAGTCTTTAAAAGTGATTAAATACATTACATATACGATATATGTATAAACATTATATGTTATAAGTATTTATGTCAAATAACGTTACGTATGGTTATCGTTTTGAAAACTTAAGTTAGTAGTTTCAAAATATACTTATAACTTATTGTTATTAATACAAAATAAGATATTATAACATTCTTAGATCATGTTAAATATGTATGTATACATATATATACACAAACGTATAATTATCATATATTGTATAGTTCGTGATATCATCGGTCAAACTAGACGGTCAAACGTTGTGTAAACTCTTTTCAAAAACATAATCTCATCAATTTGGATTGCTTATCATGTTGGTAAGGTTTAATTTATGTAAATATTATTCTTATAATTATAGAACGATCAAAAAAATGCGGGTCATTACACAATAGATCTTATTATTGGTGATGCATCTGCTCCAGTCTCAACTCGAAGGGCTACTTGGAATATGTGTCTATACACTGCCTTTCTTAGTAAGATTGAACCAACAACGGTTGCTCAAGCTTTACTAGATCCGAACTGGGTGATTGCAATGCAAGAAGAGATCAATCAATTTGAACGGTTGAAAGTATGGTGATTGGTTCCAAGACCAACTGGTCAACGACCAATAGGGGTTAAGTGGATTTTTAAGAACAAGAAGGATTCTGATGGAATTGTGGTTCGGAATATGGCACGTCTTGTGGCCAAGGGATATCGACAACAAGAGGGTATTGATTATGACGAAACGTTTGCTCCGGTTGCTAGGATTGAGGCTATTCATCTATTCCTTACATTTGCTTCTCATATGAAGTTCACGGGTTTCAAATGGACGTCAAAACTGCTTTTCTGAACGGTCATCTTCAAGAGGAAGTCTATGTCGATCAACCAGAAGGCTTTGTCGATCCCATTCATCCAAATCACGTCTACTACTTGGAGAAAGCTTTATACGGTCTGAAGCAAGCACCGCGTGCATGGTACGAGACCTTAACAAAGTACTTGCTGGACAACGGCTTCTCTCGTGGAACGATTGATACAACGCTATTCATCCGTAAAAACCACGGTCACATTCTCTTGGTTCAAATTTACGTTGATGACATTATTTTTGGTTCCACGTCCCCGGCCTTATGCAAAGAATTTGGTGATCTTATGGCCAACAAATTCGAAATGAGCATGCTTGACCAGTTAAATTTCTTTTTTGGGGTTACAAGTAAAAAAATTACCAAACGGGATTTTTCTCAGTCAAACAAAGTATATCAATGATATGCTAAAACGTTTTAAAATGACTGCTTTAAACCAATGACAACCCCAATGAGGACTTTACTGGATGCTGATGCTAATGGGGAACCCTTTGATGTTACACTTTATTGAAGCATGATTGGTTCTTTAATGTATCTGACTGCAAGTCGACCCGACATTACACTTACTATAACTGTCTGTGCCTGCTTTCAGTCAAACCCTAAGAAATCTCATTCCAAAGCGGTTGTTAGGATTTTTCAGTACCTTAAAGGTACACCTAACCTTGGGATCTGGTATCCTCATGGATCCGATTTCAATCTCACTGCTTACACTGATGCGGATCATGGCGGTTGCCATGTTGATAGAAAAAGCACATCTGGATCAATTCAGATGCTGGGGAATAGGCTAGTTGGTTGGTCATCCAAAAAGCAGAACTGTGTGTCTTTATCAACAGCTGAGTCTGAGTACATTGCTGCAGCTCATTGTTGTTCACAAGTTTTGTGGATGCAAACTCAACTTTTAGACTATGGCTTTAAGATTTCTAAGATCCCGATTTACTGTGATTCACAAAGTGCTATTGCAATTACAAGTAACCCGGTCCAGCATTCTAAGACTAAACACATAGATATTCGCTATCATTTCATTAAGGACCATGTAGAGAAAGGGGATGTAGAGTTATACTTTGTGCCTACCAAAGTGCAATTAACCGACATGTTCATTAAGCCTTTAGATGAACTTAGGCTAAAATTCTTGATCAAAGAGATTGGCATGGTAGAGTATAGTGCTTGATATTCCTTAGATCTGTTGGAACTTATTCTTGAGATCTTGTGTTTAGGGGGAGTAGATACTTTCTAGGGGGAGCAACTACTTTCATATGCTTTGGATATCATCTTTTAAGGGGGATCCTTTAGATTTATGATAACTTCCTGGATATAACCGTTCAATGGTTACGTAAGGGGGAGGTAACTCATTGATATCATATTTCAAGGGGGAGTTAATTCATTTTCTAGGGTAATTTATCAAAATGCTGATTTACGTTCTTGTATATCACATTTTGAGGGGGAGAAAAAGGGAGAAAATGAGAAAATTACTCAAAAATATTGTTTTTCAAAAGTGAATTCATAAATTCTTTGTTTTATATCTGAAATAATTTACTAAGGCTTGTATACATCTCAGTATGAAACCCGTTTTAACAATTGGTATCATTGAAGATTTGTACTTTGTTCACAAACTTCAAAGTTCTTTTAAGTACAAATCTTATTTTGGAAAATTCATAAAAATTGGAAAAGATAAAATCCAAAAATATTTGTTTTTTACTGGATAAAATGCTATTTTTAGCATTATACCGAATCTGACATCCAACAGTACAGATTCGGTAAGTTCAAAGTTTTCAAAATTGTCTCAGAAATATTTTTCATAAAAAGATTGAAATGAATATTGAGAGAAAAAGTCAATTTGTCAAGATTTGAAGTTAAATTGATAAAGTTTTGAAAATTGGACTGAATTCGGTATAATAGGCCCATTCTGTAAAGCCCATTCGGTATTTTACCTTCGGTATCTATAAAAGGAGGGTCAAAGTCATACTTACTCGCTTACTGTTGTTAATTACCTACCGAGTCTGCTTGATTATACCAAATCTGCCTAATCTACTGAGTCCGTCTCTCTGTATCTTCAAATTCTTGGGTAAATGTTCATTTTAATTAACATACTTATAGATCTGAGATAATTATGTGTTTATCAACCTGAAAAGATCAAAATAACTGGATTTTAACTCTCAATTTTGAAATTCTGTTTATTTTACCTAGTCTGAGTCGTATTCTATTAATCCTTGATTAAACTCAATTGATTTGGTTAATTAACATGATTTCTTGTCTAATCTGAGTTATATTGATTGATCTATCATTTGACCAAGCTTGATTACATGTTTAATTGATTGTTTGATGGATTCTGTATCTACCGAATATGTTCTATCTACTATACCGAGTCTATTCATACAATTAACATGTTGTTATGCTTTAATTGATTGGTTAATTGATTATGGTTGTGATTTTACATGATAGAATATGCATGTTAGAGTGTCTTTATGTTAATTTTGGAGATACCGAATCTGTTCTTCTCTTGATACCGAATCTGACTTTTGGTACCTTGAAAATTCCTGATTTTTATCTTCAAACACTTAACTTGTTTATTCTATATCTTTCTGATCTGAAAACTCAGGCTTATTTGGTTACAGAATCTCAAGTTTTCATGACTACCGAATCTGCTTGAAATGTGTTTAAAAATTGACTAAGTGTTTTTCTGATTCTTTGTGTAGTATAATTGACTTTGCATGATAAATTTGTATTGTGATGAATATTATATGAATGTCATGATTGTCAATTGTTTGTTCATATTTGAGAATAAAAGATTTTTATATTTTTGAAAAACCATAAAAATCTTAAAATAGAAAAGATAAAACATACACAAAGGATTTCAAAGACAAATATGAATAGAGATATATACTTTTTGAATATCTTGTGGTCTTCTATTTCTTATTTGTACAGCTAAATGGCGAACAATCACTTCATCAACTCTGAAACTAGTATTCCCTGCAACTACTGGACAGCAATTCTAGAGAGGCACACTCTGTGACCTGCTCTAAACTCTACAGTCAGTGTACCTGTAACAGATCTGGAGCTACTTAACAGAACAATTAGGTTTGTGGAAGCTACACAACCTACTGCTGAAAATCCAGAGGGAACACAAGCTCGTTTTGAATTTCAACTGAGAGGAGTTCAAGGGAGAAGGAGTATCACTAAAGCTGATTTCAGGAGGATATTCAGACTTCCTGTTGTGCAGAATGCTCCTGCTTTTCCTGCTACTCAGCAAATAATAACTTCTGTCTTTGATCTTGGTTATGTTAGAGCTACCAATGTTCCACCAGCTAAGTTTTAGAAGAAATATCTGCACTCAAGGTGGTATGTGATCTTCTCAATCATCAACAGATGCTTGCTGATGACAAGGAGTGGATATGATAGCTTGACTGTGCTAATACTGAAAGTATTATACTCTTTCATAAGAGTAGAGGCTCCTGACTATGCTGAGCTTTTATGGGATCTGGTTCAAGCTCAAGTTGATAAGCCAAGGGGTTCATACATCCCTTGTGAAAGGTTTTTCTGTATCTTTATCCATGATGCTATAAATGCTTGCAGAAATGCAAATATATTTGTACCAGGTACACATGGATTACAGATGAAACGATTTGGGGAGCTGAAGATGAATACCCCGATGGTGTCTGATAATCAATTCACTGCGCCAATTCCAAATTGGCTAGTGAGGCTAGCTGAACCCCAAGACGCTCGTATACGTTCTTATTTTGAGGCTGTAGGAATACCTCTTCCGAACCCGGTACAACAAGAACAAGTTAAACCCGCCGCGGTTCCAGCCCCAGAGGTTGTAGGGGAACCTGTAGTTCAACCACCCGGGCCACCTAATCCTCCACTTAGGGTGAACCTTAAACGATCTAGGGCAGCACACCAAGCTCATCCCATGAGGATCAGGGAACCTAGTCCAACTAGGATTGAACCAACCCTTTCTACAACACCCGAAGTGAGCAGTGACACCGACACTTCAGCAACAGCATCTGAATCGTCTCCCGAACATTCTCCTAAGAGAACTCGATATATACCTGATGAGATGATTCAGACTCCGCCAACCCAACGAGTAACTAGATCTTGGACTTCGACACCTATCGTCCACCAAACAGTTACTACTACCGTTGGTGATACGGACCAAGACCTAGAACCAATTCAGTCACCCTCACCTATCTCTGTATCACATCCAATAATAACAGTAAGCCCTACGCTAAATGAAGCGCAAGTTTCGGTAGGCAAGAGATCTAAACGCACGGATGGTAAAAAGGCCACTAAGCCCATCCAATCTAAACAGGACTTAATAATAAATCCTACAAAGAAAGGTGCTTCGTCATCTAAGGAAGTAAAGTCTTCCTCTGCAGTAAAGTCTGCGTTAACTCAATCGATTAAGGAAACTCAATCATTGAAGTCCAGAACAGCCGAAGGGGAGCCGAAAAGTCTTGAAAAGGCACCCTGCGTATCGACTGGAAATCCTTCTGTGCCTCAACGTACAACAGGGTCTCGAGGTTCGGCTTATCTTGATGAGGAAGATCTGCCGCGTCCCATGGAAACGAGTCAATATAACAATCCTTCGGGATATTTATCAGAGTTCCAGCAGACTGATCTCTTGATTCATGAAAGTGATTCATTGGATCAAACCACTTCTCTTCCGAATTCTGAATCTCAGGGTCTGGAGGAAGAGTCTTTAACTAAAAGAGATTTACCACCTCATGGTATATCAATGATTTCAGGAGTCGGAGATAGCAATATCTCTGTGAGAGCTAAAATGACGAGTAGTTCTGCTACTTTGTCAGAGTCCCATGAGACCAAAGTCATGGAGGCGGATGCTTCGAAAGAAACTTCACCGGTGACAACTCCGGTTGTTACCCAACCTCCATCAGAAGGGGATATCACGAATCTGACTAGTAGTATGTACAGCCCTACATATAAGAATAATACTGCACAATCATCCTTACCTACCCTCACGACAACTCACACACTTCCATTGACATCGCCTTCAATAGATGCTGCTGATGCTGATTTTGTTCATGGTTACACTGTTGTTTCACCAACTGGGTCACCTTCTCGGATTTCAAATAGATATGGATTACAGTATCTCTCTGACAATGAGGTGGAGGAGCTCTATCTTGCTGAGTTTGCTAAACGGACTAATCTTGATGAAATTCGCGAGACTATGATGATTTATCTTGAGCAAGCAAGGATAGTGTATCCTTTCTCTCCATGCAAGTCACCTGGACCAATTCACATGCCTGATCATGATGATTTCTGTCGATATGATATGTCAAAACATTTGCATACGTGTCTATGGTATCCCAAGATTACATAATATATTAGAATACATGTATAATACAATATAAGTTAGCTAGGATATGATTTGTATAGATTTGTTAAACATTTCCCGTAGCTAAAAAGATCAAAAATATCCAATCTTGTTTTACCCATAACTTCTTCATTTTAAATCCGTTTTGAGTGAATCAAATTGCTATGGTTTCATATTGAACTCTATTTTATGAATCTAAATAGAAAAAGTATAGGTTTATAGTCGAAAATATAAGTTACAAGTCGTTTTTGTAAAGGCAGTCATTCCAGTCGAAAGAACGACGTCTAGATGACCATTTTAGAAAACATACTTCCACTTTGAGTTTAACCTTGATTTTTGGATATAGTTTCATGTTCATATGAAAAATCATTTTACCAGAAGAACAACTTTTAAATCAAAGTTTATCTTAGTTTTTAATTATTCAAACCAAAACAGCCCCCGGTTTCACTACGATGGCGTATATCCGATTTTATGGTGTTCATCGTGTCTATGGTATTCTTGATTTTTATGAAACTATACTTATGGAATTTATGAAGAACACTTAGAACTTGAAGATGGAACTTGAGAGAGATCGATTAGATGAAGAAAATTGAAGAATGAAAGTGTTTGTCGGTGTTTTTGGTCGTTGGTATATGGATTAGATATAAAGGATATGTAATTTTGTTTTCATGTAAATAAGTCATGAATGATTACTCATATTTTTGTAATTTTATGAGATATTTCATGCTAGTTGCCAAATGATGGTTCCCACATATGTTAGGTGACTCACATGGGCTGCTAAAAGCTAATCATTGGAGTGTATATACCAATAGTACATACATCTAAAAGCTGTGTATTGTATGAGTACGAATACGGGTGCATACGAGTAGAATTGTTGATGAAACTGAACGAGGATGTAATTGTAAGCATTTTTGTTAAGTAGAAGTATTTTGATAAGTGTCTTGAAATCTTTCAAAAGTGTATGAATACATATTAAAACACTACATGTATATACATTTTAACTGAGTCGTTAAGTCATCGTTAGTCGTTACATGTAAATGTTGTTTTGAAACCTTTAGGTTAACGATCTTGTTAAATGTTGTTAACCCATTGTTTATTATATCAAATGAGATGTTAAATTGTTACATTATCATGATATTATGATATATAATATATCTTAGTATGATATATATACAGTTAAATGTCGTTACAACGATAATCGTTACATATATGTCTCGTTTCGAAATCATTAAGTTAGTAGTCTTATTTTTACATATGTAGTTCATTGTTAATACACTTAATGATATATTTACTTATCATTTAACATAATTAACCAAGTGTATCAATATCTTAATATGATTCATACGTACCTAGTAAGACGTTGTTATAACGATAATCGTTATATATATCGTTTTCGAGTTTCTTAAATTAATAGTCTCATTTTTATGTATATAACTCATTGTTAAAATACCTAATGAGATACTTACTTATAATAAAATCATGTTAACTATATATATAACCATATATATGTCATCGTATAGTTTTTACAAGTTTTAACGTTCGTGAATCACCGGTCAACTTAGGTGGTCAATTGTCTATATGAAACCTATTTCAATTAATCAAAGTCTTAACAAGTTTGATTTCTTAACACGTTGGAAACATTTAGTCATGTAAATATCAATCTCAATTAATATATATAAACATGGAAAAGTTTGGGTCACTACAAGATGAATGAGCAAGAATGGTACGCATGATGTTATTGATAGCACGAATTTTGAGTTCGAATTTACTATAACACCCTAGATCTTTTTTAATCACAACGGAAGTATTTAAAACAACCATAACATAATGCTATATTAAACACGAGTATTTATTATTCAAAAACCCGCAATATGGTGTTACTTAACAAAATGGTTTCATTATTACAAAACACGACATCAGAGTTCCAAAGGTTCTTAAACATATCCACTAGACATCCCATCTTCTCCCAAATATTAGCATGCAATAATCAACAACCTGCAGGGAAGATGAGGGGGATTAGCACGAAGCTAAGTGAATGAAACTATTATAACAACATTAGCATACAGTATCAAATCATACAATTGTGGGTAACATCTAACAACAAGCAACTTTGCCATCTCAGAGGACCGGCGGCCAGGCCTGACCTGCAACCCTAGCTGATCGGGCTAGAGTCTACCGATAGTTCCTGTTACTGACTCCTTCGTATAGAAATCCAGACACAAGGCATGCGTCATTCAAAGCTATACTACACAGATAGTAACACTCGAACCCAACCTCACAAATCAAGGTTGACCTCATGAGTCCAGCCTCATAAATCAAGACTGACTCCCGATATCCACAAGTACTCAGTGGTCTAATATTACTGAGTCTTCTGCTTACTCTTATCACCTAAGAATAATACAATTCAAGTCAGTAATCATATTCTGATTATATATATATATATATATATATATATATATATATATATATATATATATATATATATATATATATATATATATATATGGGTAGGATCAAGAGGGAAGTAACCAATCGGGGGGAAGCGGGGGGAAGCAAAAACTTTTTTTTTTCGTTTTTTGAAAAAACTTTGTTCACGAACATTATAAATGAGATGAAAATATGAACATTTAGTAGAGACACTTTGTGATAAATGTTTTTATTTTGGCGGGAAAACGCTCGAAGAAGTAATATATAACAATTATCGTGTTTTTCGAGCATATTTTGAGGTTTTAGCTATTGGGGTTTAGATATTAGGGTTTAGATATTAGGGTTTATAGGGTTTAGATATTAGGGTTTAGAAATTTAGGGTTTAGGGTTTAGATTTAGGGTTTAGATTGAGTTTTTAACACGAACGGTTTAGAGTTTAGGGTTTAGGGTTTAGGGTTTGGTGTTATGGGTTTATGGAATAAACCCAAAACACCAAACCCTAAACCCTAAACCCTAAACTCTAAATCGGACTAAATTTTACTTCACAAAACATGAAGAAAAAAAACGTTCATATTCTTCACGAACAATATTATCTTGAATGTTATTTTTGTCGATCGTTTTCCAGCCTAAATAATAACATTCATCACGAAGTGTCTCTTCTAAATGTTCATATTTTCGTGTGATCTTGATGCCGGAAAAAAAAATTCCAAAAAAAACGAAAAAAAAAAAAAATTTGCTTCCCCCGATTGGTTACTTCCCCATTGATCCTGCCCCTATATATATATATATATATATATATATATATATATATATATATATATATATATATATATATATATATATATATATATATATATATATATATATACACTACCAACTCTTAAAACAATTTAACAACACTTAACCTTCAACCAAAAATAAAACAGTCAATCAGTACGATTTAAGGATGGATCCGTACAGATTAAGTTCATTTCGAACCATTTAACACCCAAATCACTATTTCGACATGTTTTACATAAATTAAAAATGCAATCAACGAATATAAATCATAAAAATTATCAATTCGACTAGCAAACACATAATGTCAGATTAAGCATTTACTCCTACTCGTAACCAAACTCATAAAAACAATATTTTTAATCATACAAATCAACATGTTTTACTATACCAATCATGTAGATATTATATATAAAACATGTATATTCATCAACAATCATCAATTTTACTAAAAAATATAACAAATAACTAGATTCGATCATTTGTCCTATTTATTATAAAACTTATAAAAACTCATGAACAAATCAATATAAATCACGATAAGTCACTTTAATCTGAACTCATCAACTAGAAATCAAATACAAATTTACCTAGTATCAATCGTGGGATCGAGAAGAGACAAGTCACCATACATAATTAAATTAAAACAAGGATTAAGAATAGATGTAGAGGTGAAAAGCTAAGGATGATGTTTACCTATCCATACGTATGTAAATGAATTGAAACAAGAAGAATCAACTAAATAATTGAGATAGGACAGTAGCAAAACTAAAAGGTGTATGTGTAGGGTAAAGATATAAATAATAAACAAATCGTTGGTCTATGTAATCGATATATAAAAATAAATATGACCGATCATTTCTTTTACTAAATGTAATCTTCTTAAATTTTATTGTAGTATTATATCCGCTATCTAAAACATAATACTTCTACTTCCGTTACACAGTCCTAATGAAACGCAAATCACGCAAACATATATTTTCTATGAACAACATAACAAAAAGAATTCATACAACTACTTAATATATACTCCACTCACAATACACTGCACTCAATATTTATTATTTCACTTTTATATTTAGTCGTTATTATATATTCATAATTTAAATATTCTATTTAAATCATATAATAAAAATAATATTATTTATTCATTTTATCTAGGCCATTAATTAGGGTGTTACAAATCTATCCCCCTTAAGAAGATTCCGTCCTCGGAATCTGGACATGCACAATAAACAAGGGTTCCTAGTTACTACAATGGCACTAATTATTATAGGGTTCAACGTTTCCAGGTCACATTTTCACGTCCTAGATCTCCTTCGGTACTCGGAACTTTTGTATGATTTTCCACAATGTACTTGCGTTGGACAAGTGCAAGTACATCATCCTAAGTCATTCTTTCATTCCGAGCGACACCATTTAGAGAAGTTCTACCTAATCCCAATTCTTACAGTCTCTTCATACGTTCTACACACCAAGGAAATGAAAAGTACCTATATCTACACAAGCATAGCTCATTTTAACACATAATAAAAGACATAATTAAATGATTCAAATCAACAGATTAAACGACATACATGCTAATACGGATTATAACAAAACATACCTGCATTCGCATAGTCGGTATCAATCTCTACATCTACTGTCATCTGAAAGGCTCTTGCTTCCGCAAAGGAAGGATTCTTTCTTATCTGTCCTGACGTCGAAACAGAGGACCCAACTACTGACATTGTCGGCACCCCTGACCCCAATCCAGAACCCAACCTTCCACTAGTAGGACAATGCGCTAATCGACTCCCCTCTTTCTTGCAATTTCAACAAACATTAGACTTGAGCGAACACGCTTGAATCTCATGTCCCACCTCTCCGCACCTCAAACATCTTTTCGTTAAAGCTGAACAAGCACCACTATGTGTCGATCTACAATTATGACACCAAACCCTCTGACTTGACTCGGTTCCACTCTGAGTAGGGTTCTCTTTCTGTCTATACCCAAGTGACTTCTTAGACTTGGAACTAGCCTGGGTATTTGCTTTACTAGATTGTGACACAATGCTTTCTACCACTCTGCTCTTGGACTCTTTCACATCTCCCTCAGTCATCTTGGTCATAACAAAGACTTGAGATAAAGTAGTGGCAAACCTTGCCATCGTTCGGTACTCCGGTAGTATCATCTCAACAAAATGTTGAATTCATGACTGTTTGTCCGGAACCCGCTGTTGCACAAATAGGAGTTTATCCATGTACTGTTCAATCACCTCGTCTATTATCATTTGCTCTGTCATTTTCATCTCCATGAACTCCTTCTTAAGTCTCCCAATGTCATACGCCGTGCAATACTGTTCACAAACCTTACTGTAAAATTGTTCCCACGTGATCAGGCTCACTTGTTGTTTAGGTATACTAGAGATAACCGAATCCCACCAAACCATTGCCCTGTTCTTCAACAACCTACTGGCGAAAATAATCCTTAATTCTGGTTCACACTAGCATGCCTCAAAAACTCTTTCCATTTCCCTCAACCAGTTTACGATTATAGTTGGGTCAGGGCTTCCCGAATACTCGGTAGGTTTGCAATCTAAGAACTGTTTGAATGTACACTTCTTAGGTTGTTGAAACATAGGCATCTGATACGAGTTCCACATTTGATTAGGGTACTGATTACCGAACTGAGTTAGCATCTGAAACTAAAAGAGCATGCTAATTTGAGTGCAAAAAGAGTGAAATTGTTGGTTATTATATTCGGTGCCATTATCGCATTGGAATGTTTTGATGTTTATACTGAATTGAGTTTGTATCATTTTGTGAAAGATAAGAAAAATGTTGAAAACTTGCGATTTGTTGCTAATTGGTATAGGTCACAAGAAATTTCTGAAGTTGTTAAGAAACAATTTATAATAGTTATGACCACCACAACTAGTAACAGGAGACGTCCATAAATAGCTGAGAATAATATCAAATGGAGCAAAAATACTATTAGATGAAGAATAAAAGTGTAGGCGTACATGTTTGCCAAATATGCAAGATTGAAAAAACGTACGTTTATTATTAGAATTGTAATAAATACAATTTTTATTTCTAAGAGACTTTATGATATTAGCGCTTGAATATCCTAGACGTTTGTGCCATAAGTCTTGAGAGAATGCAGAAAATGCCGAATGGTTTCGTTTTTGCAGCAAGTTGGAGGGTTAACTCTATTAAACCTTCATACTAAAAACTGATAAAACCTTCCCTAAGCACCTTTTAGAACCAAAATCCTCGAAATTGGTTCAAGTGCTGTTCAAGTGCTGTTCATACGGGGCTAGCACTTTTTTAGTTTGTGTAGATGTTTCAAGGTTGACCGTTTCGTTTCATCTCTATAGTCAAACTTTTCACCTCCATCACCATGACAATTGTAACCACCTTGATCTTTATTAGCACCGAATTGTTGGTTAAAAGCAGAGGGCCCCACACCAGGTACAAGATTCAACATTTCAATCATACTAGCGTTATGCACATATGGTGATAACGTAACAGAACTTGAATGCAAGTTTGATCTATTCCCATTTTCATAAATATTTCCACCGTTTCTCATAAAGCTCTCAAAGTCACTTTCCACATCGTTTAATGAAACCCTACTCATCAGTTGATTAGCATATAATCCAAAATTTGAACCTTCTTGAAGTTCATGTTAATTTTGTTGAATTGATGATGTAAAAGAGTAATCATGAATTACTTCTCCAAAGTTTAAGCCCGTAAAAGGGTCAGTAACGGGGCTCAAATTATCCGCTCCAAAAGGAGAAAACTTGTTGGTGATTTAGGATTTTAAGAAAACGTTGTTCTAATTAATTATTATCATGTTCATACATATAATAATAATAATAATAATAATAATAATAATAATAATAATAATAATAATATTAAGTAGAAGCGTATTAATTATCTTAATAATAAATTATCAAGACGGATCCATATTATTTATACGGTTAAATAAATTAATAGCAAGGGAGTGATTGAAGTTTTTACCTTTCTTGAAGAACCGGATGAAAGAAGAGAAACTAACAACCAAAAGTATGATTGCCGCTAGGGTAGTCCACACTACACTTCGAACAATATCAAACGGATGTGCTAGTCCGTCAAGTAATAATAAATAATCACAATGATTATTTATTTATTTAAAAGTAAAGAACAACATTTCTTATGATCTTGTTATAAGCGTAGAAAATAATGAAACAGAATTCGTAGTAAATATGTTGGTGTCGAAAACAAAACTCGTATGGGTTTTAGATATGCCGTCGAAAAAAAAAAAGAAAAAAGAAAAAAAACCTCAAAACGTTGAGGGTATGATAACTTTGGTGCGTATCTTTTGTTTTTCTCATAACGAACTAAAACCAAAACAAGATTATTATATAGTACTCCAAAGTCGGTCGATTGCTAAAACGGAAACATATCCATATCATAATCATATATGGAGTATATTAATTTAATATGAAATTTGATCTTATTTCCAATTGCATACAAACTTCTTGGTGCATACGAATTAATAGATTAATTAACTTATATTAATTAATTAATTACCCTTTTTTATTATACATTACTTGAATTATATATATATATATATATATATATATATATATATATATATATATATATATATATATATATATATATATATATATATATATATATATATATTGGACCAATCCATGGATAAGCACTAAATGGGGTACAAACTGAATAAGTAAATATGAGCCACACATGTCATCAATTTTAATAAAAGTCTAATTTTATATGAAAAAAAGCGGAGGGCTATAATGGTCATTTAATAAAAGTGCTGAAACAACTTCTCAATCTGGTAACCAGCGAAACATACACCTGACTTTGAATATCCAAACACACATCGGAGGGGTATAAGCAAGATCTAGTTTCTTCTCCGATTCAAATCCTCTATTCTAATTTCTACATAACAATTAGAGTTTTTAATCCAAAATTGAACCGCAAATATCTTCAAAATCATGGTTTGGATGCAGCATTTTCGTTATTCTTTGAAGAATCATCACATATTGTAAATCTGAAATACAAAACGTTCTAAATTTGACGTATGTCGATGGATTAATTCTTATAAGTATCTTTACACTCGCCTCTTTTCATCCCTCGTTATATAAAATTCGAAAATTTCAATTCCACATCCACTTTTTTGATGGTATTGAAGCATTCCCGTTAAATTAGGCGCAATAGCCATCGCATCGCGGCTCAATTTTCGTAGCCTGCACTCACTCAGGTAAACGGTTTTGAATTTAAGTTGGTGTTGCTCATATTTCATAACATTGAGATTCAATTTTGTAATGTTAAATGTGAAGTCTGATTGCTTAGAAATGATAACATGATAAATGCATGAAAGCTGTTCTATGAAATGCCTCACTCATAATTACAGTTATAATTATTACTTATATAGGAAGGTGAAATGATGATCTTTAGGCACTGCGTTATCGTTTATATTCAGAAAATTTGTTTAATTTAAATGCTTAGAACTTAGAAGATAGAGATTTGATAATTCATTAAGTTCATTTTTCATTATTACCCATTTTTATACTTATGTAATCTTACTAGAATTATATTATATGTTTTTATCCTTCAACATTTCCAGGTGATACTTTACAATATGATCAAATCGCTTACCTGTTCAACTTAATCAAGTTACAGAAATGCCATTTCTACCCGAATGTACTGCTCGAGTGAAACAAAGCACGATATACTCGATCCAACAAAACAAATATGCAAAATTCTAATGTCTTGCCCAAAGCTTGGGGTTGCAACTGCACTTGACCAAAGTGATTTAAGACCTACACCCGAATCAATTGAAGAAGTCCTCAAAAGATTCGGGAATGCAGGTATGCTCGTGTATCAATTCTTTGATTGGGCCGGGAAACAACGTCATTGCGAGCACAGTATTCGAGCTTATCATATCATGATCGAGTCTTTAGCCAAAATTAGGCAGTATGAAATCATGTGGGATCTTATAAACACAATGAGAAGCAGAAACTTGCTTAATATGGAGACTTTTTGTATAATTATGAGAAAGTATGCCCGGGCCCAGAAAATTGAAGAGGCAATTTACACCTTTAATTATATGGAAAATTATAATGTTACTACAAAAAGGCCCGACGTTCTCAACCATTTTAAACGGTATCGAGGTGGATGGGACATTACAAATAAACATTATTGGGCAGTAAGTTTCTGTTTATAAAACTTATTGTTTATATTGCTAAAAAGTAGCATATACTTGGACAAATTTGTGTACATTTTATGTGGTTGGAGATATTGTTCAGACTGTAAAATGGTGTATGTGTTGCTTTGGTTATAAAGGTGGCGATGCTGATTTTCATCAAGTGCAGCTAAAAGTTTAGGTGATGCATGTGACTTCAGTTATAAGTTGCTGATGTACACTCTGACTATACGATCTCCGTATGACACGGGAATCATGAGAACCTTCAGAAATGTTAGTTAAAGTAGACAATGGGCATGTAATTTTGAAAACTGTTGAAACATGTCATGCTATGTAACGAAACCTCTTAATATTAGCATCAGTAGTTATGTATCATTCATTGGATATTTTTATCATTCATCGATTATCATTCATCACGTTCTTTTATCATTCTTCGTTACCATTCATCAGCTACTTTTATTATTCATTTGGTATTTTTATCATTTAGCAAGTATTTTTATAATTTATTGGGTACTTTTTTATCATTCATCAGGTTGTTTCATTATTCATTGCTTATCATTCATCGGTTATTTTTATCATTCATCAGATATTTTTATCATTCATCGGATATTTTTATCATTCATCGGGTATCTTTTATCATTCATCACGTTCTTTTTTCATTCTTCGTTTATCATTCATCGAATACTTTTATCATTCATCGGGTATTTTGATCATTCATCGGATATTTTTTTATCATTCATTAATTTTTTTTCATTAATCACGCTCTTTTATCATTATTCGTTTATATTTTATCAATCATTTGGTATTTTTTAAAAATTACAAATGAATGATAAAAAATTTCAAATGAAGGATAAAAATTTTAAATGAATGATAAAAATTTCAAATGAATGATAAAAAAATTTCAAATGAATGATAAAAATTTCAAATGAATGGTATTTTTTTTGGGTAAGCAAGGAAAACCTCTTATAAACGAGTACATTGACTCTCTCATAGAGGGTAAAACCTCGAGTAATCAAATCCACTGAGCGCGAGATCTGGTACCGGGTGAAGTGCGCAGAAGACGCACCCTTTGGTCACACTCCCTTTTTGAACGAATTTTCTTAGTTATTTGAGTTATAAGCATTAATAAACTATAACCCCCTATTGCATATACTTATTAGTATTTTTTTTTATCCTTAATCAAAGTCTATTAGTAGTGTTTTTCAACTATTTTAGTCTTGCATAATGCATCATATATTAAAGTCTCACTTCTTAATCATAAAGTCGTTACTTTTCCAAAAAAAATAAAAAATCATAAAGTCGTTATCATGTTTGTTTCCATTATTCAATTCATGAATGCACTATATAATTCCTTACAGATATCATATAAATTTCCTTATAATATCTTTAGCCAAAGTAAAAAAATGAGAATTAGCCTGAGTTGTTCAATTGCTCTTTATAGTTATAACGAGCATAGGTTCGGCCCGCAGGGGAAAGCAGTCTAATGTTATTATACAATTATACAACATAGGTGCTTGTTTTTTTCATAGCGCTAGTTATTCAATTCTAAAGGTTGTAGCCTCTGCATTACAATCCGAATTTGACTGAACTGGTTCTGCTTGTAGTTTGTATAAACATCATTATGAGTTTCCCACATTTGACTTACCAGAGTGCCCATAGCTATCAAACATGACATGCAACAAACAATATCCAGGCCAATTTATTACCATAGATCTCAAAACTGCTTGAAACTACTTCTTTTAATTAAATAATCAAAACTTACCAGCTAACAAAACTATTAAAAAGGCTTAACAAACTAAGTCCCAATTGCAAATAAGATTTTAATTGGTACATAGATAACGAAGAGTGTGTAAATTTTATTTTCTATTCAGGCTATATGATACAAAAGTGTACATAAGTGTATTCAGGATATACAATACATACATATGTGTATATAAGCAAATTGTATTATGTGCAGACAACTAAAGGTAACAAAAACAGTCCACAAAATCTCATTTAACCAACAATAGGAACAAACACCCAATATATACATACTGATAGTGGTAAGAACTTCCTTAGACCACAACGTAGAACATACCTTCATTCTTAGTCGTAAATATTATTGAACTTTCCAAGTGAAAATAAGAACTTCTATTGCTGGATCGAGTCCTAAAAGGGTCAATAATTGAAACACCATGCATACAGAAATATAGTCAGAATAAAGAACCACAAATGTATAAAAAAAATGAAAATAGTTAAATATAAGGAAAAGTCACAAACACACCTTCAACATTAGACATAGCATATATTATGATGGAAGTACACCAACTCTAATAAAAATTTCGATGACTACGCATGTGTTATGATGACTATCCATTCATTAACTCAAAAACTTTATGAATTCAGTGTAGAGGTGAGGAGACAATGAGAAATAAAAGGGTATTGGGGGAATATCTAGCAACGGAATGGTACAGAGAGGTTATAGAATTTGAACGGTTCAGAGCCTGATTCAGCACTACCCTTCATTCAGTGATCCAAAACAAACACTCTGAATGCTGACCGATTCAGCATTCAGTGATGAATGGTCTCATTCAAATGCAAGCAAACACACCCTTAGTCTCAACCGTCATTCATCTCTCAGTTGTTTTCTTATGACAATAAATTGTGATGACATCATATATAACTTAATTAAAAATTAAGAAATTAACCTCCTTGCTTCTGAGCTTCTGCAATTACATGCAGTGCAAGAGTTGTCTTTCCAAAAGCTTATGGACCATATATCTCCACTACACGTACCTGCATATGTAGATTAAAGCTTTAAAGGCAATAGAGAAGAGATGTTAAGCATCATATAATACAAAAAATACAGTTAACATGACACAAATACCTTTGGAAATCCACCAATTGCCAGTGCGCTATCTAACGAAAAAGATCCGGTAGATAAAACCGGAACTTGTCTAGGAAATGCACACTGACCAAGAAACATGATAGAACCCTTTCCATGAGAAGTATTGATTTGATCAATTGATTGTTTTAGGGGAATATCCTTTTTAGACAAATTTTCATCACCTGAATAGCCACCATCAGATTTAGATTTCTTCGTACCTTAAAGTTCAAAGACTCTCGTATTACTGAAACAGTGATATGCTTAGGTGCCAAAATTGTAGTCTCCTAATTAACGAGTATCAAAACTAACAAAAAAACACAAAATTGTAGTCCATCTAGAAATCAGTAGCACCTATCTTTTGTAGAAAAACTGTTTATCTGAGTTGATGATGAAGAGTTATCATTCATCAAACCATTATCATTCATTAAATCATTCAACAAAACCATTATCAAAATGTTATGAAGAAGAAATATGGCCATTAGTAAACAAGCCTCATAAGCATGGAAGTAAAGTTAGAAGTCAAAGTAAAAAAAAAATAATGGCCACTTTTTGACTACATGGGCGAGATTCATTGATAAGTAAAAAGGGTACAAACGGGATAATCATAATTTAAAAAAACAAATGAACAAAATATCATTTTAGGGTATTTTAATATGAAAATAGAAGAAAGCGGAAATATAACAGATTTTTTATAACAAAATCGTTAAAAAATTGGTAATGAATGATTAATTTTATCATTCATCACCGATTTTTGAATGATTTCAAATGTTTTTTGCTTATAAAAATATAGATTAGGAGATACACCTACGCAAAAGCCACCCATATGAAAACATAACCCTAGACAAAACCATATACATTGAGCTTATTAAATTTATATCAGAACGCCTGACAATACACATATGTATGTTCTCTCTTTGTTAGAAAACTAAATTATATATAAATAACAACAGCTACCTTCTTCCTTTTAACTCTATATAATATAATATATAATATTCATTTAGATAGCATTCATTACAACCAACAAGGTATGGCAGTGCAGGTATATACCTTCTTTCTAGTAACTTACTCATACCAAGATCTATACAACTAAACCAAACTTTATCTAAACTAGTGAACACATATAACATACTGAAGAAAAAAAAATCTATATAAGAATTGTTACAGCCGAAAATTATATACATACATATAAACTTTCTAAATTACTACATGTACATCAGTAGTCCATTATATAACTCTCACAGACAAAACCACAAACAGTTGGTGTGCATAAAAACGTAGTTAGATTAAAAGTATTCATATAGAAACATACATTGTAAAATTACATTAAACGTATTAAAAAATTGAAATACTTACAGGAAGTAACGAGAGCTTGAGCCAGGGCTTGTTGATATTGGTAAATAGTTCTCATAAGAGGTGTACTAGGAAAAAATACTTGAAGGTTGTGGATTGAAGCCCACCTAAGAGAATGCAAGTTAATGCTTTATCATTCCACACCTCATGAACCTGAATCGAATCCACAATACAGGGCACTGATTTGTATCATTCTTCTAAATTATCATTCTAAAACTCATTAATTAATCTGAACCAAATCCACTGTTAACAGAATTGACAATATTAATAGACTTAAACCTGAGATTGACATTAACCTTGCACCACCAGTGATCTGCATAGTTATCATCATTCACAAAATGGAGTTCCAATTTCATCAATTGTTGCTTCATTTCAGATCCTTAATTTGAGATGCATCAAAACAACTTTTCATCACCAATACATTTTCTCTAATTCCTTTTGCTTTAAATCATTCAAATTTAACCACCGAGGGTTTCGAGCTTATCAACATAGATCAATTCAATAACAAAAAGCATAAATTAGGGCAAATATAGGTACCGTGAAATAGATCGTGTTCGTCGTGCAAGAAGACATCAGGAGTCGCCATGATTGCAGTGATTCGATTAATTGATTGAGCGATTACAGAAGGTAGAAACTTGTTGGATGTAAAAGAAATACTGTAATTAGCATCGTTCAGAGTTCATCAGAATCGTCTTCCGTGTTTTTAATTAATGAATTTGTAATTTACCCTTTTACCCCTCCATGTTATTTTTAGTTTTTTGGTAGTTAGTGGTCAGAATTTGCTTATTCAGTTTGTACTCATTTTAAGCTTAGCCATTGATAGTGCCCATATATATATATATACATATATATATATATATATATATTGAAAGGATCCGGAGAGAACTTTTGATAGGAGAGAACCCGTAGAACCAAAGGAAAACATAAAAGCGCGACCAATTTGAAAGAAATACGCGGTCAGGTGCGGTCAGGTGTGATGAACATGAATTTGATTCAGAAATTGAACGTGTTTTTGATGATGATATCAACACAAAACTTGCTTAAAATGTTGCATCTAGCACTCGAAAATCGAATTTATAACATGAATCAACACACAGCTTTCGAATTTGATCAATAAACCATCGGTTGACTTTTTGCTACGAATTTTGACCTTCAAATTCGTGATCAAATCAGTGAATTAAGAGCTGAAAATTTGCATAAGCACTCACTAGATGATTGTGAATATTTATGTAATTTTACTTTTCTCCATATCATTCTGTAATGATCCGAAGGCCAAAAAAATTGTGTTTTCACGTAAGCATTAACCCGATCTGATTTTGATGTGATTCTGAGTTTGTTGAATGTAAATCCGATTCGATTGATATCGAAGGTTCCTGTCATGTTATTGAAGTAAATCCGATCCGATTAACGATGTTTCATGCTTGAATTTGAGGGATGCATCTACCATCTTCACCTAAAACAAGTAACCATCTTTATGTTTTGGTTGGACTGTGAAACACACTTTTTGAAGTAAAAACTGAAAACCTTTTCATAAAAAATTATTCTAAAGAAAAAGACTACATTATTACAAAACTAATGAGGGAATTTTTAACTAGATTTATTCAAATTATTTTTTCTATCAAACTCACTCAATATGCTAAAGTTACAACACAAACCAAACTGACCCAATCACAAATGGGTCAAAATTGCCACACTCGTTAAAATTTAGTTGAATTATGAAATTCTGTAGATTCTTGCTACATAGACGTTATATGATGGCTTGTTATCCTCTATTCAAAATGTTAGTATGGTAACATATCATGTTCTTATGTCTAAAACGAGGTATATTAGTTTGAACTTATATTTTATCATGCTGTAGAGGTAATTCTCATTGAGTTGATTCAGGTAATGTTATATCTATAATGAGTCAAATGGGTAAACTCTGGCATGCTTTTATTTAGATATAAGCATATAGGCATTCCTTGTTAGCATGTTTACTTTTATGAATATGAGGTTTTTTGTTTAATATGTCAGAAAGTATAAGTTACAAACCATCACTCTTCTACTTCAGAAATTAAGATTAGGTGCTCATATTAACATTGACCTCGACTAAACCTTCAAAATCCAATTCAACTTTATAACGCTTTTAGGGACATCACCACCCAAACCATCAAAAACCTACTTATTTACTACTGATTATATGCTTAAAAAATGGAGTTCATTAATGTGTTTGATTCTTATCGATTATTTAACTCGGTTCCTTTTGTTAACGGCAAGTTATAATATAAACAACCACTAACAAGTTCCAAGTACTATAGAAGCACATTTGGTAATTCATGGGTAAAAAAATGAAGAGGACCATATTTCAAGTTTTCAACAAAAGCTAACACCATATCAAAAGTAAACAAAATCAAGTTCCAAACATCACATTTAGCATTCATCGAGATGATAAAGATAGTTCTAGCATCAAATTCTTCTAAACAAAATAAAACAAACTTCAAGTCTTTCGAATCTAAACATTACAAAAACAAAAACATCTATCTTCGCTCACTCGTCATCTTCGTCTGAATCATCATCATCATTGTCTCCCGCAGCAGCGCTTAATGCATTCAACCTCTCAATAAGCTTTCGCTTCCTTTCATCATAAGTTAGCGTCTTGAGGTTATACCTATATAACAAGCACACAAACATAAGATTACAAAAAAAAAACCAACATTTTCAATTTTTGCAAATGTATTACACAAAAACAACCCAAACGGAATTAATATAATATTACTTCTTGTGTTCTTTTGGTGCCATCTTCTCTGGTTTTTTAGGGTTAGGGTCAGCACGAATTGCAGCATGAACCTTTTTGTAAAGCTCTTCGAGGCTATCTGGTTCAACCCCAGCCTTAATGTAGTCAAAAAGCTGTGACGGGTACTTTTCAGGTTCATCTTCGATTAACATCTATATAATTCAATATAAAATAATTAACCACTTGACTTGTAATAATAATATAGTTCTCATACAGTACAACAAGACCCAAATGTTTTATATATTATCTGACCATATATTTAAACATCTTTGACAAAAACAAATGTTGTTTAACAACAAAAGGTTACAAAACCTACATTCATCAACTTGAAGTTCACGAGTAGCAGCTTGAAAAGATTCTGAAATGAAAAACCAAACATAAGCAACAAATTTTTCTTTATTGCAAAAAACAAAAAAAAAAAAAACTGAAGCTTTATATCAACTCGAGGGCACTCATCGAAAGGATGATACCTCAAAACGATTACAACCCAAAGGAAACTTACAATGTTACCAAGCCCACCCGGTTTGGTTACTAGGTGGCAACAACAACTTACAATGTTGTGATAAAGAAATTAATAATTAGGTGGCAATTTTGACATGTTATAAAGCCCACCCGTTTTGCCACATTTAATGTCAATGATGTATACTCTTTGTAAAATAATTTCTCCTTTCCAGCTACAAGCGCTTTTTGATTGATCGGATAACCAATAACAGTATGAATTGCATCAAATAACAGTCTGAGTGTCAATCTGCGCACAGATTGAATGTCAATCTGTGCACAGACTGAGTGTCAATCTGAGCACAGACTGCATGTCAATCTGAGCACAGACGAGTGTCAATCTGAGCACAGACCGAGTGTCAATCTGTGCACAGACCGAGTGTCAATCTGAGCACAGACCGAGCGTCAATCTGTGCACAGACCGAGTGTCAATCTGAGCACAGACCGAGTGTCAATCTGAGCACAGACTCAGCGTCAATCTGAGCACAGACCGAGTGTCAATCTGTGCACAGACCGAGTGTCAATCTGAGCACAGACCCAGTGTCAATCTGAGCACAGACCCAGTGTCAATCTGAGCACAGACTTGAGTGTCAATCTGAGCATAGACTGAGTGTCAATCTGAGCACAACCTGAGTGTCAATCTGTACACAGACTGAGTGTCAATCTGCACACAGACTGACTATCAATCTGCACAGACAAATGGTTTTAAGTACTAATACTGTTAATTGATAATTATTCTGATATTCAGTGATAATACAAGTAATGATATAATGAAAGTCCACTTCTTTATGTTTTTTTTTCTCTGTGGTACAATTATCTAGAGTTATTTGCTAGTTTTAAATTCTATCTACTAACAAATTAGCCATATTATCGGATGATAAAAAAGTAAAGTATAGATTTGATTCATACCTGTTACGTGCATTTGAACCTGAGTAGCCAAAACATGAATTATCTCAAATTAGATGTTTTTGCTGAAGGGCATTGACCAAAACTACCTTTGAAGAACGAATTTGTTGTACCAATTTGTCTTTCCTGATTCTAATTTTGATTTAATTTTGCTGCTTTTTCTAGGGTGGGCTCGTCTCAAAACAGATTATTGGCTTCCTACTTCAAATAATAATCAAAAGACTTTATCGCAACAGTCTTCAATTTAATTATTATCAACTCCTTTCTGCTCTCAAAATTTTTCAGAGTAATACATATACGCTTTTCCAGAAGCCACCTGCAAAAGTTATGTAACTAAATCAAGCACATTAACTAGCATCTAACTGTAATTATAACTTACAAACATCAATAGTTTTGACCATGTAAACAGATCACAGTCTTCAAATGATACATTTCCAACTGTAAGCTTCTTGAAAATAGATGTAAATAGATTAAGGTGAATTTACTAGATGAAATTTAATTGGCTTATTTGACATAAAACACACGTAAAACCAACACATAGATAAGTAAATGTGTCTAAATTGAAACATCCGTAGTTTTCCACTCATCTTGTGAGTTGCAACAATATAAACCGCGATAAAAAATTTAATTGATTCAATGAAGTAGCTTCACCATTCCAGAAGAGTGGTACGACTAAAGTGAAATAGTATATTCTTTCAGAATAGACTTGGATCACATGCATCTCGAGAATGCGAAATATGTTCAACTTAATAAAGGTAAAAAATTTCAGCACAGTTCATGACAGAAAACTAGAGGTTGTACTTGTTGGGATACGTCACGTTGCTGTGTGTAGTTATTTGCCTGAAACATTATAGAAAAAATTGGCTGAAAAATGCGATACAAATTTTTTTAACTAATCAAATTTAATAATAGACGAGTGCTGTTGCCATCTTACCAGTATTTTTTGTTTCCTGATTCATATTCAAATTGAAGTTTTTCATCATCACTTTGTGCGTATATTGATTTAAGGGTAAATTGTGTCACATGGATCCCATCTGATCGTTGTTGATCATCCATAACAATCTGTACATCAATATAAACGTAGCAAGAATTTAAAACGATCTTCATCAAACAAAAGTATGCAAATCAAGAAAGACTCCCATACGGACCAAAGATAAAAATGCAATACCACTTATACCTTGTAACCGAATAGTTCACAACATGCCCTTCGGAAAACTGAGATTCTATCAGTTTTATACATGTATCATGCAACATCCTCAGTTAAAATTTTGAAAAAGAAAAAAGTTTCATACATCAACAAAATTAATATGTCACTTACCTTTCCTCACGTTTCTCAAGGGCGATGATTTGCTCTTTTAATTGAACTATTTTTCCAGATACATACGAGTCTACCGATGTCCCTGCATCACCTAAACATATGAGTCAATTTTAAGGGTTAGATTTCGACGTATAAGATGCTATCGTGTTAGTTAAAAACTTGAGTTCTGAAGAACATGACTATTTACGTGGTTCAACTTATTAACTAGAATCAACATTATTTCGTGCATACAATGTTATCTGAAAATTTTTAAAATGATAGAAAGGGATCATACACGAAACATGTAATTTCTTAAAACTGTAGCAAGAATACCTGCTATTTTAACTACTTGACAGCTTGTAATTTCTCTTTTGTTTTCTGTAATTCATTCTGTAAACTCTCTATAGTCTATTTTGCCTCACTGTCCACTGCTAACCTGTTCACCATACGCGGTACTTTCGTACTTGCAGATGAAAAATTCTGGATCAGATCGAGTGTCAATATGCGCCCAGACCGAGTGTCAATCTGCGCCCAGACCGAGTGTCAATCTGTCCCAGACCGAGTGTCAATCTGTGCCCAGTCTGAGTGTCAATCTGTGCCCAGACTGAGTGTCAATCTGCGCCCAGACTGAGTGTCAATCTGCGCCCAGACCGAGCATCAATCTGTTCCCAGACTGAGTATCAATCTGTGCCCAGACCGAGTGTCAATATGTGCAACAATAAAAATTTGACATTCTAGTCATCTCACCGTTATAACTTCAAGCATTCAAAGTTCACACTTTGATTCAAAATGATAAGGTCAAGTCTACAAACCACATTATAACCGTTATACGTAAAAAGACCATGAACCTAGCTAAGGAAAAAACATAACATAAATTAAAGCAAGCAAAAGACTGCAATGCACCATTATTACAAGATAAAGAATATTTAAACATTCATCAGATTGTTATTTTTATCCCAAACATTTTTACATTTACATATCACTATAACTAATTGTAACGCCCAAATATTTGACACAATTTTTTTTTTGTGAATAAACACTTTTAGACTAACCTTTGGGTCCCACGAAATCAGATATAATCTCTTAGGCCATGACCATTGATAAGTAGACTATTCCACCTTTCTATAGATAGTTTAATCGTCAAACACGGAGTTACGGTTTGAAAGTAATGACCTTACGAAAACAGCCACCCAAAACAAAATACTGCAACTGTTGTGCTGACCTGCTGCTGCTGTTAACACACAAGATCAGCAGCAACGCCTCATTTTTATACTTGTTTTAAACCACTTTAGACTCGACAAACCTATACATATGCTATACCATTTTGAAGCTCGTCGGGTCTACTTTCTGTCCCAATTATTAGTTTTTGCCAAAACCTAATCATTTTTAACTTACGAGCCCGCAAAGTAGGTCCGAAAGTAATTTTTGACACTTTTACTAAATTAGTAAAATTTTCCATTGAAAACTCGAATTCCCAACCACACCTCCTGGGCATGCCAAGATCATGTTACAAGTCTAAAATGACATGTTAGATGTGTTAGTGGCTTCCATTTCTTAAAATCACGCATGACCCAATTACGTCATAATCTCCTACCTTAATCAAAACAAGCCCACAACTTATTTTCAAAACAATAAATCTTTTAAATTTACTTAAAGTGACACAAGTGACGTGTCGAAATCATCAAATGCCCAAATTGACACCAAAGGGACCAAACGGGTCAAAGGGGTCAAAGTGAACAATTATCACATATTTAATAAACTTTCATATGTTCTATTCATAAAATGTTACTAACCTGGTGACTGTGAATTTGTTGCTCATCTCCAACTACAAGCTTTGCTCTTCGATCGACAACTTCAAACAAATCTGTGCAACACATAGCATGAGTTTTGCCAGTTTTACAAGAAATTCCATGTTCATAAAATTAGGTATGTGATAAGTAGTCATGCTAGTTTCCTAGCATCGTCCCTAAAAATAATATGTATGTATGAATGCAATAATATTTAGGACTACTTTATATTACCATTAAAACAAAGTTATATTTTTCAGAACAAAATAGCTAATATCAGTTATAAATAGATTTAAATATGATTATAACCAGACATGTATCAAGCATTTAATGGATAAGGTTAAATGTATAGATTGAACTGACTAATTAAAGAGTTTAGGAGATAAAGACAACCAATAGAACAACAGAGAATCAAACTCTAGCAGTAGAGACAACTACAAAGCACACACATTCATTCTTAACTTGTAGTGGTACTTCAAGACTCGGTTCACATCAAACTAGTGCAAACTGAAAACTTATTTTATACAATGACACTACAGATGCTACAATGGCCTTACTTAAAGTTTTCCCTCCACCCTATTGCATAGCACTAAGATTGAAAATATGAAAGTTTATTTAGATCTTCGTGATGATATTTTTCACCAAGCCTTCAATAGATAAACAAACAAACAGAAACTAACATTTTATGAATAGAACATAAGAGAAAATTGTAGTGATATCAAACTTAACATCCAAATTACCTTTTTGCCAAAAAAATGTACTTAAAACTCAAAACATGAGCATAAGAAATATGACCAATCATTTTGCACCAACTTCCAATCCAGAATGTCCAAACCTCATTCTTAGTCACCCATTACTTTGAAAAACAAAAATACTCATCCTCAGTGGTAATTCTCACCCATTTTGACTTTTCACTTTGACTCAAAATAGTCAAAATTTTACTGCAGATATCACAACAATAATAGGAAACATGAGGCTCATAACATAAAATTATTTCCAGCAGGTATTCAAAACACAATAGTCAAATATTATACAATTTGACTTATCAGTTTACCTTGAAAAAGTTAAAGTACATAAGAAATCATCTTCTGCTACTAAACAGACTAAGAGTTATTAGCAAGTTCAACAAACATCATATATGATAGATGAAGGTGAATTCACTAGATGAACATTTAGGTGAATTCACTAGGTGAATATGAATGTGTATTAATCAATTAGGTGAATTTAGGCGAAGTTTGTTCATATACATATCAATCTACGCACACACTAAATGTCAATCTCAATCTGTTCACAGACTAATTATCAATCTCAATTAGGTTAATTTCAATCAACCTATGTACACAGATTAAATCTCAATCATTTCACAGACTAATTATCAAAAATACTTTATTCAAACAATTAAAGTATTTTTGAGTGCAATATATATATACTACTACTAAACTGACTGAAAGTTTTTAGAAAGTTCAACAAACATCATAGATAATAGATGAATGTGAACTCACTAGATGGACATTTTTAGGTGAATTTACTAGGTGAATATGAATGTGTATCAATTAATTAAGTGAATTTAGGCTAATTTACCTTGTGAATCATCTTTATAGTGAAAAGAAGCTTCAACATCATTAGAATCATCTTTAACATCATTGGAATGATGAACACAGGTTTCACAAACGAATCGATTAAATTCAAATTCGCGAATTGAATAACTCATACGCGAATTGAATTTATGGCACGAGTAATTTCTTCATCATCTTCATTATTTTAGTTGGTGTTTTCGTGATTTTTGGTTATAATTTGTGTTGAGAAAATTGAATATAGGGCATGATTGATACGTAAATAACTGGGGAATTTAATGGTCAAATGTCAAAAATACCCCTCCGCGTAAATGAGTTCTTTGGGTTCTCTTGGTTCTCTCTAGATCATCACCATATATATATATATATATATATATATATATATATATATATATATATATATATATATATATATATATATATATTAATTGACGTCTAAGTGTATAAGTGTGTGACCTCGAAGGCTCAAATGAATTTAGCCATATAGTTATGTGTTGTACCTTCCGCATAAATCCTACAGACTCCCACTTGTGTATGGCACAACACCAAGTAACTTTACAAACAATGGTTAGCGTCTAGCAACACTCCATTGTCCCCAAATTCATATGAGTGTAGCTGAACTGCTCATAGTAAGTGTTGAATGTCATTTATCCCTTTGTTTCAGATACTTTAATAAAACTTGAGACATGGATCATCAGTCATTCTCATTTTTTTAACAATTTTATTTCTCGATCTTAAAAGTGAATTAGATCACCAAATTAATCAAGTATCATCTCAATTACATTTGGGTTCGGCCACACAAATATCTTATTCATTCATCGAGGAGCTCATAAGTATCTAACTCCAAACAGATTGGAGGAACAAATCCTATCTTGCATACACGTGTCTGTCACGAGCTACACATTACACCCAATAATGGCTTTTATAACAGCCTTATTCAGGACAGCGTTTAACCATATCAAAGTATAATGCTCCACACATCGAAACTGGAGAGCATCTCAAGTCGAAGGACATAATGACATAACCACTTGCGAGTCTCACTATTTGATGTTGATCCATATAGTGAAATCTCGAAGGTTGGGTCATTCCAATATGCATCCTATGAATACATATGAGTTTGATAGTAACACATTACACCATATCAAACACTCACATTTGTCTTAGTTTGATGTTACTCCCGTATCATCAATCGACAATGGAAAATTTTGAATAAGTCATTATTCACGGATTTAAACATGCAAATAAAGAACACATTAATTATGAATAAAAATGATCATAACACATTATATCAATTCATTACAAATAAAAACTGCTTTGATGTTCCAATTATCCAAATACTAAAAAGTACATAAAATTATTAGCTGTTCTAAGCCCAATGTTCCTAGAATGCTCGACATGCTTGGTACAAGACATTGGCTTTGTGAACGGGTCAGCTAGATTAATCTGTTGGAACCTTTTGAATATGTACTTCACCTCTCTCTATAACTTCACGAATGTAGTGAAATTTGCGAAGGATGTATTTGGCACCACGTATAACTCCTGGTTCATTTGCTATTACTATAGCACCAGTATTGTCGTAATACATGTCCATGGGATTTTCAATGCTGGGAACAACGCCAAGCCCATATATGAATTTTCTGATCCAAACAGCTTCATGAGCAGCTTCGGATGCAGCAATGTATTCTGATTCTGTTGTAGACATCGTTGTAGTGCTCTGCTTTGAGCTTCTCTAGTCGACTGCACCTCCGTTCATAACTAAAATGTAGCCAGATTATGATTGACTATCATCTCGATGAGTTTCGAAACTAGCATCAGTGTAACACTTTATGCTCAGTTAATCGAAACCTCCGTAAACTAAGAACATATCTTTAGTATTTCGCAAATACTTCAATATATATTTTACAGCAGTCCAGTGACAATCACCTGGATCTGTTGGTATCGGCTCGTCATATTGAGAGCAAAAGAAACATCTGGTCTAGTGCACCTCATAGCATACATGATGGATCTAATAGCTGAAGCATATTGAACCCCAGTTGAAAGGACCCGTTCATATACATTATAAACGATTCACAATAGTTGATTTCATCGCGATGAATTTGACCTCTATATGATACATTTTACAAACATTGCATTCATTTTTAAAAGACAGACTTTCATTTATATCGAAAGTTGACGGCATGCATACCATTTCATAATATATCCAGCTATAATTGACTTAATAATAATCTTGATGAACTCAACAACTCGAATGCAACTTCTTTTGAAATATGTCATGAATGACTCCAAGTAATATCTTTAAAATGAGCAAATGCACAGCGGAAAATTTCTTTCATACCTGAGAATAAACATGCTATAAAGTGTCAACCAAAAGGTTGGTGAGTTCATAAGTTGATCATAAACAATAAAAAAAATTCATCATTTTGATAGACCACAAGATTTAAATCCTGCATGGTACAAATGGGCCCGAATCCTATACCCACCTGTAATGTACATGCGATATCTTTTAAATACAGTACACCTTTCTCGTGTACGAATCATCTTTCATAAATCTTAGTAACCGTACACATATCTTGTGCACAAAAATAACATACACATAACCTGTGTATAAAATCATTCTCTCGATACATAACATTCACTTTTAATTGCTTTCATAGCTTGGCTTGGTAACCGACCTTAACATATAATGCACATTATAATATTCCCAAAACAGAATATCTCGTCTGTATAATAATCATATAAACTTCGAAGTACTAAACACCACGCCCACTAGCCCTTCCGTCTAGTGAACATTCCGGGTGAGGGTGTTAAACCCGGTAGCTACCTTTAGGATTCGCGTCAATTAGGCGTGCACTAATTCTCAAAATTAGTGATGTTCCCTAATTCTTAGTTTACCAAGCAATAATAATCAGGGGAAAAATATTCATATCAATTGTGGCAATTATCACGTCCACATAATTCAATGGTGGCAATTATCACATCCACATAATTCATTCGAGGAATGTTTTGCTTGTGTCTATCTCGTCAAACATTTATAAAAGCATTTCATGTATTCGCAGTTCAAAATGTATTTCAAAAGCATTTAATATATCAGTTGTACAAGTAGCGTATGTATTCTCAGTCCCAAAAATGTAAAGAGTTAAAGGGAATCAAATGAACTTACCTATTGTATTTTGTAGTAAAAATACACATGACGACATTAAACAATGCAGGGTTGACCTTGGATTCACGAACCTATATCAATTATGTATATTAACACATATAATAGTAATCAAATAATTTCGTATATTATATTTATATATCTTATATATTTATTTTGTATGTATTTAAAATAATTAATATTTATATAGTTTAATATTATATTCAAAATCAATAATTTATTATATGTAAATATTTATGTAAATAATCTTAATATATAAAATTATATGTAATATCATGGTAGTTGTAATATATATACTTTTATATAGAAATATTTATTTGTTATATTAATATTGTTAATATAAAATTAGTAATCATAATAACATTAGTAATAATAATAATAATAATAATAATAATAATAATAATAATAATAATAATAATAATAATAACAATAATAATAATGATAATGATAATAATAATGATAATGATACTACTTCTAATAATAACTTTGAAAATAATGGTTTTATCAATAGTAATAATACTAACATTTATTTTAATAACTATAATGATAATAATGATATGAATAATAATGATAAGTGAATAAATAAATAACTACCTCAATGGAGTAATCCTAAAAAAAAAATTCTCAAGCTCGGGTTTGAACCCGTGACCTCCCGCTAACCCAATAAAACCACAAACCACTCCTCTATTTCTTATTTTCTGCTAGTAACCATACATAAATTTGTTTACCATGTTAACTGTCCCTTCTTCTTCTTCTTTTTCCCAATTTTTTTTTGCCACAGACGAGGATTGAACCCGCGACCTCTTGATTAACACCAACACGCCTATCCATCTGATCTAATATGTCTTTCTGTTTTAAATTCCCATTTGATTCCTATATCTTCATCTGTTCTATTCCTTGTTCTTCTTCCTTAAACTTACAACCCATCATCATAATTATATGTAACTCTAATCATCATATATTATAATTATCATCTTAATACTATCATTATCATTCTTTATCATCATCATTAACTTACTTTATCATCATCAAAATCATCAACCCGTCATCCTCCTTTTATGAACATCATTATCATAATTCACACTATCATCATTATCATCTTCGTATATCATTTACATCATACATCTAAACCGTAACATCATTTTAATCATTATTATGATCATAACTTAATCATCATACATCGGTTATCATTCAATTGTCATAATCATCTTTCCTAATCGTCAACACCATCTTAATCGTCCTAAACAAAATCGAACAGAATATATGGACAATGATAGTAGCCCACTTAACAAGAATAGGCTCACTAGCCCATCTATAAAATCAAGATAAATTAATACGGCCCAAGATGACACCTCATTCTATCAATATATATGTATTTTTGATATTAAGGAAACGTAATATTATAAATAACACAAACATTAATATTTAACTTTTAATATTAATTTTAATAATAAAACTAGTAATATTTATAATAAAGATGATATTAACATCATAATAATACTAGTAAGAATAATGAAACTAACAATTTTAAACAATATAATAATTTAGTAATCAGATTAATAATAATAATACCTTCAATAATCCTAATAATAATTAACATATAATTTACTAATAACCATGATACTAACAATAATGTATTTACTATATTTTACTTATAATTTAAATTTAATATGTAATATTATCTTTTATTAATTACATCTTAATATATATTATATAATATTATATATTGAATATCTATTATTCATAAAATTTATAAATACAATATATTAGTTATTAATAGATATATTTTATATATATATATATATATATATATATATATATATATATATATATATTACAATATACATATGATAATAATTATCATCGAAATCATCTATACATAGATTTACTTTAGTAACAACTTATTTTTTATACTATTTTACATTTTTAATTTTAATGAGTTAATAACATTTTTATAATTTCCAATACTTACACTTATATATAAATATACATTTATTTAATTACATAATTATTTACCATCAATTTATTCGTGAATCGTCGGTAATAGTTAAAGGTCAAATGAATCTATGTAAACAGTTCAAGAATTTTTGAGACTCAACTTTACAGACTTTGCTTATCGTGTCGAAATCATTTAAAGATTAAGTTTAAATTTGGTCAGAAATTTCCGGGTCGTCACAGTACCTACCCGTTAAAGAAATTTCGTTCCGAAATTTGAGTGAGGTCGTCATGGCTAACCATAAAAATGTTTTCATGACGAATATGAGTTGATAAATAGAGTTTTATCATCATTGAGTAATATGGATAAAATGATTCGATTAATCGAAGCGTATGAATGAAGCTATCACAAATGATCGAGATGAAAAAATGGAGATTTTCCATAACTTTTGACGTAGTCTCGACTGAATTCCGGAATTCAAGGGATTTAAAGAAAATCTTCGAAGTCTGAGAGATTTGATTCTTCGGCGAATAAGGAGATTAAGATCTCTATAATTAAATACGGTGATCTGCCTCGATTACTCTGTCTGATATTTTCATTATAAATTAAACTCCTCCGTTCCATTATTCTCACCATTCCTATACTTTCTTTCTTAGTTCATACATCCAAAAGATTGTGAAAATGCTTAATCCATTTCTAATCCTTGATATTTTCTTAATTATCATTTCTATCATCCTTCTTTTTAATCTTCCACCAGAAGAATCTGGTTACTTCTACTATTACCTTGGGGTGATACTATTCTTAATTCTACCGTGTCTTTATATTGCTATTCGTGTTAATATCCACAGTTTGTAATTTATGTGTTGTTATTGGGCTTTATATTCTCCCTTATATTTCGGAGTCCCTGCTTTCGTCTTCTATAATCATTGTCATTCACAGTTAATGCTCTCTCTTATTTGCTACGATTTATACCCCCTTTCTATTTCGAAGTTCCATGCTTTTGTTTTCTTTTCTCAAGTAATGGTCCAGAATTTGTAGGTATGGAGTTTCGAATGAACATGACTAATGTTCTAAGAGAGAGATTGTAATAGCACGATTTTGATTTGGTAAATTACCAGAATTCAAGAGAAAAGATAGAACTATCAAGAAAATATGTTCTTGATATGTTTAGAGATTAGATAGAACGTAAGAGTCGTGTAACATGGCACATGATGACGTTATGATCCGTGAATCATCACATCCCATTAGAAACTCAGCATGACTTACTGTAATATAATCACGTTGATCAAGTGTCATTATATTATACAAACTCATGCATCAATTTCCAACACTACTTCAAAATCATTCATAATTCAAACTCAAATTTTAAAGAAAATTTAGAAACTAACGTAGTTTCCTTTATGATGTAATATAGATAGCACGAAGAGATAAATAATTTCGGACGAGAATATTTATGGAAATATCTTCAGAAATATCGAAGATATTTATGATGATATTTTGGAATTTCTAAGTTCGATGGTTGATGAGGAAAGATTTTCCGCAAGATTTTAACATGAATCCGGAGCAAAATATTCGCTAAAGATTTCATCAGAAACAGAATCATCAGGATTATTTGAAGGCAGATTTAGTCTTTGTGATTTGTCCACAACCTCCTTCATAGTTTCGCATAATCTGCTTTTCTGTACTAAATTTTTCTCATCTTCTGAGCTTCTTCAGCCACTATTCTTTATCATCAAACTTTCGACTGTTAAGATTGTTTACAGTTTTTGCTGCTTCATCAGCAATCTCAAAATTTCAAAAACTAGTTCGCAGTTTAGGGTGTTTTTCAGAAACTTCACATTCGCAGTCTGTAAGTTCAGGAGATAGACGTTATATGTACATATATAATTGTTGGCATAGAAACGCTGCGAGATCCAAAGTATTGTTTGCTGATTACCGGTAATTGGTATGGCAATTCTAGTTACAAGGTGCGGATGAATATATGCTAAGGTTTGAATGAACAGATATAATGGTTTTTCAGAAAGTCAAAGATCAATGAAGTTGTTGGTAAGTTTACTGCTAATTTGGTGAGATATAAAAGGTTTCCCCGGTAACGATGACGAAAGGCAACTTATATAACAAGGTTATACTAAGGCTTATCCGAATGGAAAGTCGAAATTGATTTGCTGAAGCTGTGACAAAATTGACTACTTTGGAAAGGAATTGCAAAGTTATTTTCAGTAATAACAACGTCAAAGGAGCTAGCACAGATACGTGTTAAACGTTTATTCAGGTTTCGATTTCTTTCAGGTGCATAACTATACGCATCAATCTTTTCTTCCGTAGATGAAGTGCGGTTGGTTCATCCTCTGGATTGAGGTGTTTTTAAGAATCATGAAAGATTTGAACGCAGGTTGTAATCGTCAAGACACAAATGAGGTTTAAGATGAAATCAAGTGGCAAATTTGAAGAATTATTTTAGTTTCATATGTTATAATCGATATTTTAATTCATTTTAATTGTCTAATGTTGGTAGTCCTCAGTTGATAGTCCACAGTTAGCAGTTCAATAATTCATATATAGTTTGATATAATATTCGAATTAATTTAATACGTATCGTGACCCGTGTACATGTCTCAGACTCGATCACAACTCAAAGTATATATATTATTTAAGAATCAACCGCAACCCTGTATAGCGAACTCGAACATTATAGCATATAGAGTATCTATAGTTATTCCAAATAATATATATATATATATATATATATATATGCGTCAATATGATATGTCAAAACTTTGTATACGTGTCCCGATATTTAAAGTGCGTAAAATAAATAACAGAAATTAAATGACGATAAATTAAATTGCGAGAATATAAATTATGCTAAATAAATTGCGATAAATAAATTGCGATAAATAAATTGCGATAAATAAATTACGATAAATAAATTGCGATAAATAAATGTAATACGGAATTAACAGTTAGCTAGGATTTGTGTTAGCGTGAATTCTTAACAAAATTCCTCATAGTTAATTTGTCTGTTTCTAACAAATTTTATTTTGTCAAATGTTTTCTTCATTATGCCACTTGTTGGATTCTGATAGGTCAAAATCCAAATATGAAATTGAATGAAAAAGGTTATTCTGCGGTGAACGGATACGTATATCGGTGGATGTAAGTAGGATAGTGAATGACTGTTGTATCAGATTCGAAGAATGTACATTGTAACTTATTAATGTGAAATCTAAATATTCCTCAGGTATTACCTACCCGTTAAAATATTTTCACCATTAACGTTTTGTACAAATGAATTTTTAATTACAATCTTTATGAAAATATACTTACATATATATTTTCTTCAGATGTAATCATGGATTTAATGAGTTAACATGATATTAATCTCATTTGCTTTTCGGTTGAACTAGAGTACATAATCTCTAAAACATTAGAGATTACATAATCGTCATGTCGAACGAAGATAAAATAGATAGAACGATACGTAGAACGATGATTATGCTCGAGGTACAGATCGTGATGTTGAGGCGTGTGTTGTTGATGGTACGGGGGTTGTTGCTGGTGGTTCTGTTGATGTCAGTGATGTTGCTGAAGCTGGTAAGTTTTGCACAATATTTTCCAAGGCTACAACTCGGGCGCGAAACTCGTTGACTTCTTCTATTACATCGGGATGATTATCGGTTCGGACGAGCGGATGAATAAGATCTAGAATAGTGGATAGAATATAATCGTGTCGAGCTACTCTAGAATTGAGGCTGAAAATGGTGTTTCGGATAGGTTCGCCGGTAAGTGCTTCAGGTTCTTCACTAAGAGGTGAATTTGGTTGGTGGAAGGGATCGCCTTCTTTGTGTCTCCATTGATTAAGTAGGCTATGAACCCAGCCCCAATTCATCCAGAATAGATGATGGCTGATTGGTTGGTCCATTCCGGTCACACTGCTTTCGGAGCTCGAGTGGGACTCCATATCGGATTCCGAGGGACTTGAACTAGTGGCGAGTTCCATTTCGTACGATTAAATAAAGGATTTTTCGATATGAAATGATTTTCGGATATCGGATGATATTATATACATAGTACAGAAGATCCCGTAACTTACGGAGGGAATTAGGGAGACGTGTCAGATAAAGTCTACAATAACAGATACGTTAAGATATGGATTAACAGATACGCTAAGATATGAATTTTGTCTATACACTATTCATGCAATCAATGCAGTAAGATGTGTCTAGACTAAGAATGATAAGCGAGTGATTACCTAAGAATGATAAGCAGGTAATTTTCGACACAAAATGATAAGCAAAACTTTTGACATACAGACACGGTCGAAGTCCAGACTCACTAATGCATCTAAACAACTATCAGTTAGACACACTAATGCAAGAGCTGGTTCACTAAGACCACTGCTCTGATACCAACTGAAAGGACCCGTTCATATACATTATAAACGATTCACAATAGTTGATTTCATCGCGAGGAATTTGACCTCTATATGATACATTTTACAAACATTGCATTCGTTTTTAAAAGACAAACTTTCATTTACATCGAAAGTTAATGGCATGCATACCATTTCATAATATATCCAGCTATAATTGACTTAATAATAATCTTGATGAACTCAACGACTCGAATGCAACTTCTTTTGAAATATGTCATGAATGACTCCAAGTGATATCTTTAAAATGAGCAAATGCACAGCGGAAAATTTCTTTCATACCTGAGAATAAACATACTATAAAGTGTCAACCAAAAGGTTGGTGAGTTCATAAGTTGATCATAAACAATAAAAAAAATTCATCATTTTGATAGACCACAAGATTTAAATCCTGCATGGTACAAATGGGCCCGAATCCTATACCCACCTGTAATGTACATGCGATATCTTTTAAATACAGTACACCTTTCTCGTGCACGAATCATCTTTCATAAATCTTAGTAACCGTACACATATCTTGTGCACAAAAATAACATACACATAACCTGTGTATAAAATCATTCTCTCGATACATAACATTCACTTTTAATTGCTTTCATAGCTTGACTTGGTAACCGACCTTAACATATAATGCACATTATAATATCCCCAAAACAGAATATCTCGTCTGTATAATAATCATATAAACTTCGAAGTACTAAACACCACGCCCACTAGCCCTTCCGTCTAGTGAACATTCCGGGTGGGGGTGTTAAACCCGGTAGCTACCTTTAGGATTCGCGTCAATTAGGCGTGCACTAATTCTCAAAATTAGTGATGTTCCCTAATTCTTAGGTTACCAAGCAATAATAATCAGGGGAAAAATATTCATATCAATTGTGGCAATTATCACGTCCACATAATTCAATGGTGGCAATTATTACGTCCACTTAATTCATTCGAGGAATATTTTGCTTGTGTCTATCTCGTCAAACATTTATAAAAGCATTTCATGTATTCGCAGTTCAAAATGTATTTCAAAAGCATTTAATATAGCAGTTGTACAAGTAGCGCATGTATTCTCAGTCCCAAAAATGTAAAGAGTAAAAGGGACTCAAATGAACTCACCTATTGTATTTTGTAGTAAAAATACATACGACGACATTAAACAATGCAGGGTTGACCTCGGATTCACGAACCTATATCAATTATGTATATTAACACATATAATAGTAATCAAATAATTTCGTATATTATATTTATATATCTTATATATTTATTTTGTATGTATTTAAAATAATTAATATTTATATAGTTTAATATTATATTCAAAATCAATAATTTACTATATGTAAATATTTATGTAAATAATCTTAATATATAAAATTATATGTAATATCATGGTAGTTGTAATATATATACTTTTATATAGAAATATTTATTTGTTATATTAATATTGTTAATATAAAATTAGTAATCATAATAACATTAGTAATAATAATAATAATAATAATAATAATAATAATAATAATAATAATAATAACAATAATCATAATGATAATGATAATAATAATGATAATAATACTACTTCTAATAATAACTATGAAAATAATGGTTTTATCAATAGTAATAATGCTATCATTTATTTTAATAACTATAATGATAATAATGATATGAATAATAATGATAAGTGAATAAATAAATAACTACCTCAATGGAGTAATCCTAAAAAAAATGCCCAAGCTCACGTTTGAACCCGTGACCTCCCACTAACCCAATAAAACCACAAACCACTCCTCTATTTCTTATTTTCTGCTAGTAACCATACTTAAATTTGTTTAACATGTTAACTGTCCCTTCTTCTTCTTCTTTTTCCCAAATTTTTTTTTGCCACAGACGAGGATTGAACCCGCGACCTATTGATTAACACCAACACACCTATCCATCTGATCTAATATGTCTTTCTGTTTTAAATTCCCATTTGATTCCTATATCTTCATCTGTTCTATTCTTTGTTCTTCTTCCTTAAACTTACAACCCATCATCATAATTATATGTAACTCTAATCATCATATATTATAATTATCATCTTAATACTATCATTATCATTCTTTATCATCATCATTAACTTACTTTATCATCATCAAAATCATCAACCCGTCATCCTCCTTTTATGAACATCATTATCATAATACACACTATCATCATTATCATCTTCGTATATCATTTACATCATACATCTAAACCGTAACATCATTTTAATCATTATTATGATCATAACTTAATCATCATACATCGGTTATCATTCAATTGTCATAATCATCTTTTCCTAATCGTCAACACCATCTTAATCGTCCTAAACAAAATCGAACGGAATATATGGACTATGATAGTAGCCCACTTAACAAGAATAGGCTCACTAGCCCATCTATAAAATCAAGATAAATTAATACGGCCCAAGATGACACCTCATTCTATTAGTAGCTGTGACAACCCGGAAATTTCCAACCAAATTTAAACTTTATCTTTATATTATTCTGACACGATAAGTAAAGTTTGTTAAGTTAAATCTCAAGAATTTTAAATTGTGTTCATACATTCATTATAACCTCGACCAAATTCCGACGATTCACGAACCGTTATATATAAATAAATATGTATATATATGTATATATATATTATAACTTGAGAATATTAATAAAGTATTAAACGTATAACACTTTACATGAACATATTTGTTTCAATATATTTATCGATGGAATTAGAAGATAATATCAAATGATTGATTTATCAGATACATTATGATATCATTACGGGTCTATGTTATGAGGTCCACTGTGATTTAAGAAATCTATTCTTTTTGACAACATTCGGAAAATGGTAAAGTGATTTATAAGTAAGAACGTGAAGTGTAAATAAATTAGATGTTGGATATCGACAAGTTAAGTAACTTGACATTTTTCATTAAGATGATTTCATACGTTTATTTAACCTTTGAACTTTATCCCATGCTTCACCAACAAACTGTAATTTAAAAACTTGAAACCTATTATGAATATATATGATTCTACTTTTCTAAAACATTTTATGATATAACGATTTCCATTATTTTAACCTTTGAACAAAATGATTCTTAAAAATATATTTGGTTTTGGAAAACAAAATTATTATATTTATTTGATTTAGTTTCAAACGTACAAAAACGATTTCAGTTTAAAAAGAACTTTATTATTAAAACGTATATCACTTTTATAAATATCTAGAACCACTTTTGACAACTCATTACTTAACCAGTATGATAAAGATAACGATATTTATATTTTATTTTATTAAATATATATAACAATTTAAATTAATATTATATATATTTATACGCGTATTATACGTACATAGTTTTATACTTTTACTATACTTAAACTTTACCTTTACTTTATTTTTACTTTACTTTAACTTTAATAATTCATACTTTAATAATTCATACTTTAATAATTCACTTTAATAATTCATACTTTAATAATTCTCTTTAATAATTCATACTTTAATAATTCACTTTAATAATTCATACTTTAATAATTCACTTTCAAAAATCTATTATAAATAGAATTCAATAGGTTTCATTATTTCATAGAAACTTGAAAATATTTTTCTCTAAACTCTCTCAATCGATTTATATATATATATATATATATATATATATATATATATATATATATATATATATATATATATATATATATATATATATTTACTCCGTATTATTTCAAGATATTATTAGTATACATAAAATATTACGTCAGAGTGCTGTCCGAGTGATTTCGAAATTGTTTTTCGAGTGGGATTGGATTAAGGAAATTATGGGTTATAGCTATGGAGGTGATTGGGTATGGTTCATGGGTATGCTCGTGAGGTCAATATAGTGTTTATCATCTCCGTTGCGTCTACGTACCTTTCCTGCAATATTGAATCTCAATATTGATACGTGAGTACTCATAATTTAACTTTTACATACTAATAGTGTATCCCTGACTAGTGCTCGAGTATATAGGATTATGCATGTTTGTACTTTTGATATTGCCTTTAGTTAGGTTATGTTGAATCCTGAATTAGTTATATATGCGACTGAGATAAGGTATAAGATATGCATGTCGTTGGAAAGCTAGCGAAAAATTAAGAACTTTTCATTTAGATATCGAATGATTTCGATGAACGGATTTGAAGTTATAGTCCATCGAATTTTTGTATTATTATTAAAAATGATTATTATTATCGTCGTTATTATCGTCGTTCTAGTTTTATCTTATTATTATTATTATTATTATCTTTATCAATAAAAGGATTTATATTTAAAAATTGTTATTTTTTTTATTATTACTATCGTTATTATCGTTAAAGTTATAATTAGTATTATTATTATTATCCAATTATTATTATTATTATTATTATTGGTATTATTATTATTATTATTATCATTATTAATATATATATCATTATTTAAAAATGGTTATTGTTATTGTTATTATTATTATTACTATATTATCATTAAGATAATTATTAGTATTATCGTTAATAATATTATAGTAACTATCATTTTTAATATTAGTGTAATTAAAAAAAATATTTGTAACACCTAATTATTTTGATTACTATTATTATCATTATTACGAACACGATATAAAAGGTGATTAAAAGCTATTAAACAAAACGATTAGGAAATAATGGGTAAGAGTATCATGATAAAATTAAAATATTATAAGATATTGATTTAGATAAAATTATCGTTCTTATTATTTTTATCATTACTATTATTATTAAAATTATCGTTAGTATTAAAACTATCATTCTAGAAAAAATTATCATTTTAATAGAAATGTCATTGTTACTATAAAATATCATTATTATTATTATTTTAAATAGAATTATTATTTTAAAGATAATATTAAAAATTATCGTAAATATTAAAGTTATCATAATTAGAATTATCGTTTTATCATAATGTCATCTTAGTAATTATAAATATTGATATTTTATAATAATAATAATTATTACAAAATAATACAACTTTTACTTACTATCATTATATATATTATTTTATCAAATAAATATTTGATACAAACATATTTTACTACGTGTAATAACTTACTTTAATAATACCTATCATATTTTCTTTATAATATTAAATGAACCCTATAAATTTTATTACTTAATATATATAAAAGTATATTTTATTATATAAATATAATATAAAATTTTATTTATTAATAAATAAATTATATTATTTACTCTAATAAATCTTTTAAAAATATTTAAAAATATAAAACGACGATATTTAAACTATATATTACTCATGTATAGATTTTTGGAAATTATTTTGAGTCAAATTTATTTTTGTTGACTTTTGCATATTAGTCTCGAGCATTAGGATTGTGGTACACTTTGACTTGACCTAATTTGTTAGATAAATATTGACCAACACATAAATATATATAATTAATTTAGGTTCGTGAATCCGAGACCAACCTTGCACTTTACATTTTACAATAATACAGTATGGTGAGTTTCATTTAATCCCTTTTTACTCTTTACATTTTTGGAGCTGAGAATACATGCAAATGTTTTATTAAATGTTTTACAATAATTATATGCGTGAGTTTCATTTGCTCTCTTTTTACTCATTACATTTTTTGGCTGAGAATACATGCAAATGCTTTATTAACTGTTTTACAATATTTATATGCGTGAGTTTCATTTACCTTTTTACCATTTATATTTTTGGGACTGAGAATACATGCGCTTTTATAAATGTTTGACGAAATAGACACAAGTAATTGAAACTACATTCTATGGTTGAATTATCGAAATCGAATATGCCCCTTTTTATTAAAGTCTGGTAATCTAAGAATTAGGGAACAGACACCCTAATTGACGCGAATCCTAAAGATAGATCTATTGGGCCTAACAAACCCCATCCAAAGTACCGGATGCTTTAGTACTTTGGAATTATATCATGTCCGAAGGAGGATCCCGGAATGATAGGGGATATTCTTATATGTATCTAGTTAATGTCGGTTACCAGGTGTTCACCATATGAATGATTATTTTTGTCTCTATGCATGGGACGTATATTTATGAGAACTGGAAATGAAATTCTTGTGGTCTATTAAAATGATGGAAATAAATGATTATGATAAACTAATGAACTCACCAACCTTTTGGTTGACACTTTAAAGCATGTTTATTCTCAGGTGTTAAAGAAATCTTCCGCTGTGCATTTGCTCATTTTAAAGATATTACTTGGAGTCTTTCATAGCATATTTCGAAGAACGTTGCATTCGAGTCATTGAGTTCATCAAAGATTATTATTAAATCAATTTATAGTTCGATAGTGGATATTATGAAATGGTATGCATGCCTGTCAATTTTTGATGTAAAGAAAGATTGTCTTTTAAAAACGAATGCAATGTTTGTAAAATGTATCATTTAGAGGTCAAATACCTCGCAATGTAATCAACTATTGTGAATCGTTTATAATGTATATGAACGGGTCCTTTCAGTAGCTCGTCCTTATTTCAGTTTATTTGCACGATTCAGATGGAAATAAGAATGAAAAGAAAAGCACATCTCAAAAGTTTTAGCAAGTAGGATTATAATATGTTGTCCATTCAACCTTTAAACCGTCCCACTTCTAAATACTTAATCTCTTATTTACCTACTATCGGTCCATCTACATGATTAATGAGGGCTTCTAGTTTATAAACAATACGTAACCTATGATAACAATTTGCAGCAGCCTCTAGTTGACTTCATAAAGTAATATTTTCGACACCAAATATTTCGTGGGGCTGTCCAGCTATTTAATTCAAATATTTAATGTATACACTCGACAATAACATAAAGGAAATTTGTGAGTGCTTCGGTCCCAGCACATACAAGCAAATACGTTGTCCAAGTAGAACAAGTAAGGATCCGGTTTTAGTGGGACATTATTTTAATGGAACGGCTTTTGTTTCGAAGTATACATATATATGTGGGTGGTGGTTCAATGGTTGCAGTGGCTGAAAATGGGAATAGAAAAGAAAGAAAAGAATGGAACATGAAGATGCTAAATGATGTGATTTTAAACCGAAAGTTATTGTAGCGGCATCGATAGTTGGTTGGGTTTGTTGAGGATGAATTTTATAATAACGAAAATGGTTATTGTAGGGTGGTATTCGGACAGAATAGAAACAGAAATCAGCGAGTAAAGCAAAGCAGTATCACACTTATTGTATACATGAAACGCGTAATACTTTTCTTTCATCATCGTTCTATTGTTGCAGGTTTATGAGAAGGTGGTTTGATGATAGTTCATAGTGGTGACGGGTGAAGAGTTGAAATAAGAAGACGAGGTGATAGAGAAGAAGAAAGTAAGGTAATGGTGATTGAAAACACACAAGATTCCTGTTGTCATTCTTTATCACTATGTATATGCATTATAGCTTGATTTGCTCGACAAGAAAAATATTCTGTCAGAATATAAAATAAAATAGACTGTAACAGAAATTTGTTTGTTCATGATAATTGGATTCTTAATTGTACGATTCAAGTGACAGAAAGCTACCTGCTTAAAGTTTGAAAATGATTGGAAACAGAATACTTGTTTACCTGTATTGATGTATATGTATACGGTATTTATATTTATTATATATATATATATATGTCTGTATTATGTATATATGTGTAATCTGTACATATCCCCGTATTTTATATCTATATATTTATTTATCTAAAATTTATATATCAATATATATGTATTTTTCATATTAAGGAAACGTAATATTATAAATAACACAAACATTAATATTTAACTTTTAATATTAATTTTAATAATAAAACTAGTAATATTTATAATAAAGATGATATTAACATCATAATGATACTAGTAAGAATAATGAAACTAACAATTTTCAACAATATAATAATTTAGTAATCAAATTAATAATAATAATACCTTCAATAATCCTAATAATAATTAACATATAATTTTACTAATAACCATGATACTAACAATAATGTATTTACTATATTTTACTTATAATTTAAATTTAATATGTAATATTATCTTTTATTAGTTACATCTTAATATATATTATATAATATTATATATTGAATATCTATTATTCATAAATTTTATAAATACAATATATTAGTTATTAATAGATATCTTTTATATATATATATATTACAATATACATATGATAATAATTATCATCGAAATCATCTATACATAGATTTACTTTAGTAACAACTTATTTTGTACAATATTTTACATTTTTAATTTTAATGAGTTAATAACATTTTTATAATTTCCAATACTTACACTTATATATAAATATACATTTATTTAATTACATAATTATTTACCATCAATTTGTTCGTGAATCGTCGGTAATAGTTAAAGGTCAAATGAATCTATATAAACAGTTCAAGAATTTTTGAGACTCAACTTTACAGACTTTGCTTATCGTGTCGAAATCATTTAAAGATTAAGTTTAAATTTGGTCGGAAATTTCTGGGTCGTCACACCAGTCATTTGCTTCACCTCTTCTGATGTAGAGGGGGCTTGGGTCTTATTCAATACCACATTTGGTTACATCAAAAGAATACCACGCTTGGAAGCTTCCATCTTAAATCGCTTTAAGATTTTGTCAACATATGCACTTTGACTTAGACCTATTAACCGTTTTGATCTGTCTCTATAGATCTTAATTCCTAGGATATACGCTGCATCTCCCAGATCTTTCATAGAGAAACATTTTCCAAGCTGATATGGCCGAAACGAACGGTTTATATTCACGCAGTGTCGTCAGGTCGCGGCTCGCCAGGATCAGCCACTCATGGGAGGAGGGTACTATTTTAAATTTATATTTAGCGGGGCCTAAATCTTACTACTCTTTATAAGTAAGGGAAGTATGACCTAGAGTCATATTTTTGAGATATCAGTAGAATCGAACCTATATTTAAGCCTAAGATAGTTAGGGAGTAGTGAATATTTATTTTTAGATTTTCTAATTTATATGACAGATAAAGTAAATGCGATAAAATTCGTAATTTAGATAAGGTTAAAGTGAGTGCATGCTATGACTTCATCAGTTATTCTGCCGAGATTATGGAATGCTGGTTCATGAATAGGCAGAGGCCCTGTATTCATTACACTGGTTTAAAACGCCCATGTCATAAGACATGTCATTGGGTACTGCGTTAGGCTTGAAGATTCTGAATAGATAGCAACGTCCCTTACCCCCGACGCCTGTGCAGTCTGACTACAGGCATACACGTTCAGACGGCTCATCCAATTAAGCGACTCGGTTGGGTGACGTATTAACATTTCGAAATGGTCTAAACTTTCTTAAGCATAATAGAATACATGGTTTACCATATCCGAGAGACGTGATGCGTTTCAATGCTTTCGTTAATGATTGGTAAAAGGTAGTTAGGCCCTTAAAAAGAGTTCAACCATAAAGAACACCATGGCCAAGTCAAGCTGACTTCCATAAACACGTTCGGTTATCCTAACGGTCCAATCCTTTATGTGTCTAAACAAACAGTTCCTTAATTAACTAAGAATCCCTCAAGCGGGGTGCAATGCTTGAGACTGCGTTATGGTGAAGTGTACTGGTCAACACTAACCGGGTTCCATGGCCTTACTTAGCAGAGGTATAGCTTACAACAACCGCTGTGCTTCAGCGTGCACGTACGAAGTTTATATGCTTGGTGACTACACTAGCATGGTCTAGGACTGACAATGTACTATGTGATGACCCGGAAATTTCCGATCAAATTTAAACTTTAATCTTTATATATATCCGACACGATAAGCAAAAATCTGTAATGTTGAGTCTCGAAAATTTTGAAACTATATTTCTGTAATCAAATATCCTTTGACCATGCCAAACGATTCACGAACAATTATGTGTAAATAAATATATATATACATATAAATATGTCTGATTTTAAATTGAGTTATATTAATGAAACATTGAACGGATTAGTTATTATGAATATAAGATATGAGATCTATTTTATAAATTTGGAAATGCTATCAAGGTATTGAATGAATAATACTTTACATGAACGTATTTGTTCGATGTAAGTTTATCGACGAGATTAAAAGATAATATCAAATGATTGAATTATCGGATACATTGAATTATGATTAAGAGTATCTGTTATGAGGTCCACTTTGAATTAGGTAACCCTTATTATTAACCGTATTCGGAAAATGGTAAAGTGAGTTATAAGTGAAGACAAATGTGTCAATTAACGGGAACTAGCCAAATGTTAGTGGAGTTTTCTGTTCGACTTTCTATATAAACGTTAACTAGTTAACCTTCCTATTATTTAGAGTGAAAGTGAAACTTTGAGAATATAGTTATATTATTTAGAAAGTTTAAGGAAAACAAACTAAACGTTGACGCATAAGGAAATTATATTTTTTTTAAAGTATAAACGTTATAGGATATAATATATTAAACAATCTTCAAATATACTTTGAAATATAATTAAAATCTAAATATTTTATTAAAGTATTTCAAACCTATATATTATAAATATATTTTAATTTAGTCAAAAGACGTTTTGATTTAAGTTAATGTTATTAAATATACTTCGATAACTAACGAGGATATGAATTATAAAAGTAAATGACCAAAACACTCAAAAGATTAAGTTACACTTTGAGTGGGTTAGTTTTTAGTTAATTTAAGTCTAGTTATTAATAAAGGTACGTGTCACAAAATGTTTAATTTAAAATAAAATATTTTGACAAACAACGAGACTTTAATTTATAGAAGGAAATGACCACAACGCTCAATTTTATAAGTTATATTTTTATAAAGGTAATTTATTGTTGAGTAAGTCTAATTTTTGTAAAAGGTACACGTCACGTAACGTAAAAGGCTAGTTTTCTAAATGTACGAAAGTGCGCCCGAAAAACCGAAAGTGGTACATGAGTCGTGAGACCACGACCGTGTCATTTTTGTAAAAATTATATTTTTACCATGAACGTGAATATAATATAATATATAATTAATCATATGAATTAAATATATATTTATATATAATATTAATAAATAAAAAGACTACATAAGTCTTCTTTACAAACAAAAATCACGGATCATTATGTGACAACAAGTTTACACGTTTTCATTTATATTACTATCATTATTATATTTAGATTAAAAAAAAATTTTAAATTATATTAAATAATACTAGAGCAAAATCACGGATCATATTAGACAACTTTTTGATGTGATCTCTTTTACACGTTTTTTTTTATTATATATATATATATATATATATATATATATATATATATTAATATAATTTGAACTAGAGATCAGGAAATGAAATTCTCTATTTAATCGATATGTTTTGCCATTCTTACGCTCATGCATCTTAAGCTATACTCCAAGATATTTTTGTTTACTTTCAAAACACAAATGTTAGTATACAATAACAAGTTACACGGGTGTTTTATATCGGGTTTCAAGCTAGTTAAAACTAAGGAAATTATGGGTTATAGCTATGGAGGTGATGGGTATGGTTCATGGGTATGCTCGTGAGGTCAAACTAGTGTTTATCATCTCCGTTGCGTTTACGTACCTTTCCTGCAATATTGAATCTCAATATTGATACGTGAGCACTCATAACTTAACTTTTATTTATTAATAGTGTATCCTTGACTAGTGCTCGAGTATTTAGGATTATGCATGCTTGTACTTTTGATATTGCCCTTAGATAGGCTACGTTGAATCTTAAAGGTTGTTATACTAGGGATGAGATAAGATATAAGATATGCATGTCGTTGGAAAGCTAGCGAAAAATTAAGAACTTTTCATTTAGATATCGAATGGATTCGATGAACGATTAGAAAGTTATGAATTAAACAATTAATTTCGTAATTAAGATTGCTAATGATAATTAGTGAACTAATTTTCTGGGTTATAAAAAGTGGTTATTTGGATTCTACTCGTCGAGTAGATGAATTTTCATATAAAGCACGTCTCGTTTCGTTGAACGGTTGTCAAGTTATGAACAAAAGAAGTTTTGCAAATTTTGAAAAAATGTCGAAAAGAGAACTGAAATTCTAGCTGATCTGCGTTGTTTCAGATTTACGAAAAAATACCACTGAATTCTTTGCTGTAAGGTCTAGCAAACGACTCTGACCGTTTGTCAATTTGAGTCTCGACGATTTTTCTAAAAATCGTCAAAGTTGACTGTTTGGTCACATTTTAAAATTCTGAAAAGAGCTGAAACTTTTTATTAAAAATGTCAGTTTTGTATCAGTTGTCATGGTCGGCCTGATGTATGTTTACTTTTGCCAAAAATCATGTTATATCTTTGTGGTAACTAGAATTTGCAGGCTTTGACCGTTTGTCAATCCGAGTTTCGAGGAATTTTCTAAAAATCTCCAAAGTAGGCTACTCGGTCACTTTTGTAAATTTATTAAAGCTGAAAAATTAACTTTGAAACGCCGAAACCGCGTTGGCAACTTCGAGTTGTCTAGGTTTAGTTTACTTCTGTAAAATTTATGCTTAATCTTTTTGGTAATGTGTAACTTTTATCTTTGGCTGTTTATCAATCGGAGTTCCGATAATTTTTCTAAAAATCGCTGAAGTGGCCGTTTAGTCATGTTTAACCGAAAAATCATTTTTGTATAAGTTATTGTATTTTTGCATGCGACCTCGTTTTTACTTTAACCTTTGACTTTTGACCTTGAACTTTGACTTTTCCCGTTAACTGTTCAGTTAATTTTTTTTGTGTTGACTTTCTCTAAATACTAAAATACTATTTTATGATTATGAAACCATTTGTGTTACGTTGTTTCACACGTCACCTTTTACTAGAATTTTAACTGAGCATGGGTAATATAACATGTTACTATACTGTTGAGTCAGACTCGAGCATTAGGATTGTGGTACACTATGACTTGGCCTAAATTGTTAGACAAATATTGACCGTCATATAAATATATATAATTAATATAGGTTCGTGAATCCGAGGCCAACCCTACATTTGTTCAATGATGTTATATGTATTTTTACTACAAAATACAGTATGGTGAGTTTCATTATTCCCTTTTTAAATATTTTTGCAATATATTTTTGGGACTGAGAATACATGCGTTGCTTTTATAAATGTTTTACGAAATAGACACAAGTAATCGAAACTACATTATATGGTTGAATTATCGAAATCGAATATGCCCCTTTTTATTAAGTCTGGTAATCTAAGAATTAGGGAACAGACACCCTAATTGATGCGAATCCTAAAGATAGATCTATCGGGCCCAACAAGCCCCATCTAAAGTATCGGATGCTTTAGTACTTCGAAATTAATATCATGTCCGAAGGAGGATCCCGGAATGATGGGGATATTCTTATATGCATATTGTGAATGTCGGTTACCAGGTGTTCAATCCAAAAGAATGATATTTTTGTCTCTATGCATGGGACGTATGATTATGAGAAATGGAAGTATGAAATCTTGTGGTCTATTAAAATTATGAAATGATTCTTTATGATAAACTAATGAACTCACCAACCTTTTGGTTGACACTTTAAAGCATGTTTATTCTCAGGTACGAAAGAAATCTTCCGCTGTGCATTTGCTCATATTAGAGATATTACTTGGAGTCATTCATGACATATTTCAAAAGATGTTGCATTCTAGTCGTTGAGTTCATCAAGATTATTATTAAGTCAATTATATTTGGATATATTATGAAATGCTTTACATGCCTGTCAACTGTCGATGTAACGAAAGTTTGTCTTTTAAAAACGAGTGCAATGTTTGTAAAATTTATCATATAGAGGTCAATTACCTCGCGATGAAATCAACTGTTGTGAATCGTTTGTAATCGATATGGACTTCGTCCGGATGGATTAGGACGGGTCTCTACAGTTGGTATCAGAGCGGTGGTCTTAGCGAACCAGGTCTGCATTAGTGTGTCTAACTGATAAGTCGTTAGGATACATTAGTAAGTCTGGACTTCGACCGTGTTTGCATGTCAAAAGTTTTGCTTATCATTTTTAGTCGGAAATCATTTACTACTATCCTAAGAAACCATCTGCTTATTATTCTTTAGTCTAAACGCGTTTTCTTGCATTTATTGCATAATAGTGTATAGACGAAATTTTATCCTGGCATATCTGTTACTGTGAACTTTGAATGACATTTTTCAAAGATTCCTCCGTAATTTATGGGATTTTGGTAATATATATACATATGTAAACTATGTATTGAAGAATACCAAACCTAACTTCTATAATCTATTTATATCAAAAATTCATTCCTTTGATCATACGAGATGGATCCCTCAACCAGTTCGAATTCATCAGATTACGACAGCTATTCCGATATGGAGTTTCATTCGAGCTCTGACAACAGTGTGACCGGAATGGATCAACCAATCAGCCATCATCTATTCTGGATGAAATGGGGATGGGTTCGTAGTCTCCTTAACCATTGGAGACAAGAAGAAGGTGATCCCTTCCATCCACCAAATTGCCCTCTTGGCGATGAACCTGAAGCACTTACCGGCGAACCTATTAGAGAAACTATTTTCTCTCTCATCTCCAGAGTATCTCGTCACGATTATATACTACACCAAATTCTAGATTATATTTATCCGCTCGTCCGAACTACGGATCATCCCGGCGTAATAGAAGAAGTCAACGAGCTTCGCGCTCGGGTAGTGGCTTTGGAAAATACGGTGCGAAGTTTACAAACACCATCAGCAGCACCAGCAGCGTAACCAGCATCGCCAGTAACATCTACATCGCAAGCCTCAATACTAAAAGCACCAGCAGCATCACCGGCATCAGCAGCAACCACCATTACTAACATCAACAGGATCATTACCACCACCAACAATCACATCCGTATCACACGCCTCAATATCCGAATCTGTATATCGGATATCAACGTCACACGCACCAAAGATACCACGGAGTACCAACAACAACAAACGATGAAGTATTGATTCATAACTTCATCGGAGAAACATCCTGCGGTGATTATGTAATCTCTAAAATCTTAAGAGATTATTTATCTCAACCTTAACCATAAACCAGATGAGTGAACAGAGATGATAGAGGAAAGAATCGAAACCCTGACAAGAATGGTGCGCGGTTTACAAGCTAGACTTGTTTTACCAATAGCATCAGCAGTACCCTTAGCCTCACCAGCACAGTCAGTGCTGTCAATATCGTTAGAATCGTCAGCATCTCTAACATCACAAGCTCCGCCAGTTCAAGAAATCACTGTGGAAATCATTACGAATCAACAACGAGTATATTGTATCAACGAGCTATGAAGTATTAACTCATTTTTTTTCCCGGAGGATTTATATATATTCAATGTATATGAAATCTGAAACCATAATACATCTTTCTGTACTAAGCTATTATGTATGGAACTTAACTATCCGGTTAATTCATATTATTAATATGCTATGATGCACATCCTTCGTTAACAACTTAACCATCGTTAATTACGATCTCCCTTTCAAATCAATGAATTCAACTTCATAATAAATCAAGTGTATCATTCAATAACATGTTTGATTATACACTTCCATCTTCGATATACCCGAAATTTACGGGAAAACAATATTCGTATCTTGCGAAGTTAGCAAGAGTTCTATGAGCATCAGCATGATTCACTAAGGAAATACATATAAATATTGAAGCATTGATTACATTAGTGAAATACTCCGCAAAGATTATGTAATCTCTAATGTTTTAGAGAAAATTCATTTCTAATTCAATCCGAAAATCAAATGAGCTTAGTATGATATTAACTCATTGAATCTGTACTACATCTGAAGAAAATATAACCACATATATTTTCATAAAGATTGTAATAAGAATTCTTGTTCAAAACATTATTTGTGAATTTTTTTTAACGGGTAGGTAATACCCGAGAGATATATAAAATCACAATTAATATGTTACATTCTTCAATTCTGATTCGATAATCATCAACTAAACCAATATACATTCATCTATAGAAATCAAAACAACCATACTCATTCGAATCTAATTACATATACTGATTTTGGGAATTTCAGAATTCAACTCGAGATACAACCAAAATCATCACTCTTAGATCTTTACATTTTTCAAAGCTATACTTTGACTTCAAAACTGTGATAGAACATCACTTTTAATCATAACACACAAGATGGATATGAAAAATCATTCGGGATTTAGGACGATTTCATCATTTGGATATTGACTATGACAATCTGCAATTAAAACCCTTCGAAATTCTAGAAGACACTTCAAATAATAAACAATTGAGATGATGATCCAACCACACGTTACCCGAAGTTTTGTACCTAAAAAACTCTCGAAACCAAAGTTATAATCTAACATGTACCTGCGTCGAATTCTTTTAGCAAAAACAACATTTCGATTTTTTTTCAAAGTAGCCAATTTTGTCACAGCTCCAGCAAGTCAACTTCGATTTTTCAGTCAGACCAGTCTTATTATAACCCCGATAGATACGTTGCCCTTTCGTCATTATTACTGGGAAACCTTTCATATTCCACCATATTACCACCAGCGTTTAATCATCTAAAACACGATTCTTCTGAACCCACCTCGGATTGATAACCAGAGATTCAGATATTATAGCATTAAATGCAGAGGAAACATAAAAATGACAGATGGTTTAAACGGTCAAAAGTTTGATGATAAAAGATAGTGAGTTGGTAAAGCTCAGAAAAAGAAAGGATTTGGTACTGAAAAACGGATTGAGCAAAGTATGAAGGAAGCCGTGGACAAATCACAGAGACTGAATCTGCCTTCAAAGGATCCAAATGATTAAGTGCCTGCTGAACTCGTTAGCAAACACCTTACTTCTTATTCTAAACCTTCACAGACAGATATTCTTCATCATCATATCTTAAATATTATAAGATATCTTCGTATTTTCCATTATAAATATTCTCCATATCTTTGGAGATATTTTCACAACTATTCTTATCAAATATCATTTATCTCTCCGTAATATCTGCAACATAAAAGAAACTGTGTTAGTTTCTAAATTCTGAAAAATTTGAATATGAATGTTTTTGAAGTGGTGTTGGGAACTGATGCATGGGTTAGTATAAAATAATGACACTTGATCAACGTCATTATATTACAGTAATTCATGCTGAGTTTCTAATGGACGTGATGATTCACAGGACATACCGTCATCATGTGTCATTTACACGATTCTTACATTCTATCTAATCTCTAAATATATCAAGAAAATATTTCTTGATAATTGGGTCTTTTTCAGGGTATTATGGTAATTTAACAATTCACTATTTTACCATTACCATTTCCTTCTTAGAACAATTACTATGTTCATTCTGAAATCTATACCTACGAATTCCGGACCATTACAAGAGATGTTAAATCGCAAGAAGAAGAAACGAAAGGACAAAGCTCCGAAACAGAAATTGGAGTATAGATCGCAACAAATAGAAGGGAGCATTAACTATGGATGACAATGATTATAGAAGACAGAAGCAGGGACATCGAAGTATAAGGGAAGATATAAAACCCAACAACCACCCGTAAATTATAAACCGTAGATGTCGATGCAAATAGCAATATAAAGACACGGGAGGACTAGAAAAACTATAAACCCAAGAGTATAGTAGAAGTAAATAGATTCTTCCGGTGGCAGATTAAAAAGAAGAATGACAGATATGAAAGTTAAGAGGATATCAAGGATCAGGATGGGATGGAGCATATTAACGAATATTTTAAAGTATGATTTGAGGAAGAAAGAATAGAAGGTGTGAGTTGTAAGGAAACGAAGGGGGTGGATTTATAGACAGAGCAAATCAAAGCAGATTATCACGTATAACCAAAGAGGATCCTAATCTCCTTAATTACCGACGAATCAAATCTTATTATGGAGATCTTCTTCTAAATTCCTTAAATTTCGGAAATTAATCTTGACTACGCCACCTGTTAGGTCAAACCTGCATTTATTCATTTTCACTCTTATGTGATAGCTTCATTCGTGCTCTTCACAAAAACAAATCGTTTTATCTATATCACTCAATTATGATAAAACTCTATTATCGATTCATATTCGTCATGAAAACATTTTATTAGTTAGCCATGATGACCTCAATTAAATTTCGGGACGAAATTTCTTTTAAGGGGTAGGTAATGTGATGACCCGGAAATTTCCGATCAAATTTAAACTTTAATCTTTATATATATCCGACACGATAAGCAAAAATCTGTAATGTTGAGTCTCGAAAATTTTGAAACTATATTTCTGTAATCAAATATCCTTTGACCATGCCAAACGATTCACGAACAATTATGTGTAAATAAATATATATATACATATAAATATGTCTGATTTTAAATTGAGTTATATTAATGAAACATTGAACGGATTAGTTATTATGAATATAAGATATGAGATCTATTTTATGAATTTGGAAATGCTATCAAGGTATTGAATGAATAATACTTTACATGAACGTATTTGTTCGATGTAAGTTTATCGACGAGATTAAAAGATAATATCAAATGATTGAATTATCGGATACATTGAATTATGATTAAGAGTATCTGTTATGAGGTCCACTTTGAATTAGGTAACCCTTATTATTAACCGTATTCGGAAAATGGTAAAGTGAGTTATAAGTGAAGACAAATGTGTCAATTAACGGGAACTAGCCAAATGTTAGTGGAGTTTTCTGTTCGACTTTCTATATAAACGTTAACTAGTTAACCTTCCTATTATTTAGAGTGAAAGTGAAACTTTGGGAATATAGTTATATTATTTAGAAAGTTTAAGGAAAACAAACTAAACGTTGACGCATAAGGAAATTATATTTTTTTTAAAGTATAAACGTTATAGGATATAATATATTAAACAATCTTCAAATATACTTTGAAATATAATTAAAATCTAAATATTTTATTAAAGTATTTCAAACCTATATATTATAAATATATTTTAATTTAGTCAAAAGACGTTTTGATTTAAGTTAATGTTATTAAATATACTTCGATAACTAACGAGGATATGAATTATAAAAGTAAATGACCAAAACACTCAAAAGATTAAGTTACACTTTGAGTGGGTTAGTTTTTAATTAATTTAAGTCTAGTTATTAATAAAGGTACGTGTCACAAAATGTTTAATTTAAAATAAAATATTTTGACAAACAACGAGACTTTAATTTATAGAAGGAAATGACCACAACGCTCAATTTTATAAGTTATATTTTTATAAAGGTAATTTATTGTTGAGTAAGTCTAATTTTTGTAAAAGGTACACGTCACGTAACGTAAAAGGCTAGTTTTCTAAATGTACGAAAGTGCGCCCGAAAAACCGAAAGTGGTACATGAGTCGTGAGACCACGACCGTGTCATTTTTGTAAAAATTATATTTTTAACATGAACGTGAATATAATATAATATACAATTAATCATATGAATTAAATATATATTTATATATAATATTAATAAATAAAAAGACTACATAAGTCTTCTTTACAAACAAAAATCACGGATCATTATGTGACAACAAGTTTACACGTTTTCATTTATATTAATATCATTATTATATTTAGATTAAAAAAAAAAAATTTAAATTATATTAAATAATACTAGAGCAAAATAACGGATCATATTAGACAACTTTTTGATGTGATCTCTTTTACACATTTTTTATTTATTATATATATATATATATATATATATATATATATATATATATATATATATATATATATATATATTATATTAATATAATTTGAACTAGAGATCAGGAAATGAAATTCTCTATTTAATCGATATGTTTTGCCATTCTTACGCTCATGCATCTTAAGCTATACTCCAAGATATTTTTGTTTACTTTCAAAACACAAATGTTAGTATACAATAACAAGTTACACGGGTGTTTTATATCGGGTTTCAAGCTGGTTAAAACTAAGGAAATTATGGGTTATAGCTATGGAGGTGATGGGTATGGTTCATGGGTATGCTCGTGAGGTCAAACTAGTGTTTATCATCTCCGTTGCGTTTACGTACCTTTCCTGCAATATTGAATCTCAATATTGATACGTGAGCACTCATAACTTAACTTTTATTTATTAATAGTGTATCCTTGACTAGTGCTCGAGTATTTAGGATTATGCATGCTTGTACTTTTGATATTGCCCTTAGATAGGCTACGTTGAATCTTAAAGGTTGTTATACTAGGGATGAGATAAGATATAAGATATGCATGTCGTTGGAAAGCTAGCGAAAAATTAAGAACTTTTCATTTAGATATCGAATGGATTCGATGAACGATTAGAAAGTTATGAATTAAACAATTAATTTTGTAATTAAGATTGCTAATGATAATTAGTGAACTAATTTTCTGGGTTATAAAAAGTGGTTATTTGGATTCTACTCGTCGAGTAGATGAATTTTCATATAAAGCACGTCTCGTTTCGTTGAACGGTTGTCAAGTTATGAACAAAAGAAGTTTTGCAAATTTTGAAAAAATGTCGAAAAGAGAACTGAAATTCTCGCTGATCTGCGTTGTTTCAGATTTACGAAAAAATACCACTGAATTCTTTGCTGTAAGGTCTAGCAAACGACTCTGACCGTTTGTCAATTTGAGTCTCGACGATTTTTCTAAAAATCGTCAAAGTTGACTGTTTGGTCACATTTTAAAATTCTGAAAAGAGCTGAAACTTTTTATTAAAAATGTCAGTTTTGTATCAGTTGTCATGGTCGGCCTGATGTATGTTTACTTTTGCCAAAAATCATGTTATATCTTTGTGGTAACTAGAATTTGCAGGCTTTGACCGTTTGTCAATCCGAGTTTCGAGGAATTTTCTAAAAATCTCCAAAGTAGGCTACTCGGTCACTTTTGTAAATTTATTAAAGCTGAAAAATTAACTTTGAAACGCCGAAACCGCGTTGGCAACTACGAGTTGTCTAGGTTTAGTTTACTTCTGTAAAATTTATGCTTAATCTTTTTGGTAATGTGTAACTTTTATCTTTGGCCGTTTATCAATCGGAGTTCCGATAATTTTTCTAAAAATCGCTGAAGTGGCCGTTTAGTCATGTTTGACCGAAAAATCATTTTTGTATAAGTTATTGTATTTTTGCATGCGACCTCGTTTTTACTTTAACCTTTGACTTTTGACCTTGAACTTTGACTTTTCCCGTTAACTGTTCAGTTAATTTTTTTTGTGTTGACTTTCTCTAAATACTAAAATACTATTTTATGATTATGAAACCATTTGTGTTACGTTGTTTCACACGTCACCTTTTACTAGAATTTTAACTGAGCATGGGTAATATAACATGTTACTATACTGTTGAGTCAGACTCGAGCATTAGGATTGTGGTACACTATGACTTGGCCTAAATTGTTAGACAAATATTGACCGTCATATAAATATATATAATTAATATAGGTTCGTGAATCCGAGGCCAACCCTACACTTGTTCAATGATGTTATATGTATTTTTACTACAAAATACAGTATGGTGAGTTTCATTATTCCCTTTTTAAATATTTTTGCAATATATTTTTGGGACTGAGAATACATGCGCTGCTTTTATAAATGTTTTACGAAATAGACACAAGTAATCGAAACTACATTATATGGTTGAATTATCGAAATCGAATATGCCCCTTTTTATTAAGTCTGGTAATCTAAGAATTAGGGAACAGACACCCTAATTGACGCGAATCCTAAAGATAGATCTATCGGGCCCAACAAGCCCCATCCAAAGTATCGGATGCTTTAGTACTTCGAAATTAATATCATGTCCGAAGGAGGATCCCAGAATGATGGGGATATTCTTATATGCATATTGTGAATGTCGGTTACCAGGTGTTCAATCCAAAAGAATGATATTTTTGTCTCTATGCATGGGACGTATGATTATGAGAAATGGAAGTATGAAATCTTGTGGTCTATTAAAATTATGAAATGATTCTTTATGATAAACTAATGAACTCACCAACCTTTTGGTTGACACTTTAAAGCATGTTTATTCTCAGGTACGAAAGAAATCTTCCGCTGTGCATTTGCTCATATTAGAGATATTACTTGGAGTCATTCATGACATATTTCAAAAGATGTTGCATTCGAGTCGTTGAGTTCATCAAGATTATTATTAAGTCAATTATATTTGGATATATTATGAAATGCTTTACATGCCTGTCAACTGTCGATGTAACGAAAGTTTGTCTTTTAAAAACGAGTGCAATGTTTGTAAAATTTATCATATAGAGGTCAATTACCTCGCGATGAAATCAACTATTGTGAATCGTTTGTAATCGATATGGACTTCGTCCGGATGGATTAGGACGGGTCTCTACATACTAAAGGTCTAGTCAGATGTTTCACTATGAAAGAGTCCTCAGTCGGAATCCAAAGCTTGATAGACTTACTACAACCGGTGTGCCTCGATCGATCTTACGTTGTATCCGATAGACTTCTCTTACCAAGGGGTGACACAGATAGTGTACTCTGAATCGGGGTTAGCGACTTCCCAATAATAGAACCTATAACTACGTTCTATTAGTTGGAAAAGTGATTGAGTTTAAAGCATAATCGGAAAGCATTTCGACAGCATACACAGACCTTACTATTATTTTGGCATTATAACTGCTTACATCATAGCAAACACTAAAGATAACTACTCGCTAATCATGGCAACAATATCATAAAACATTATATAAGATAAGGGATAGAAGTATCAGTAGATTAAACGAGTTCTGAATACAAAAGTGACAACTTCAAGACTCCAGACCACTCCTAATACAATCTTCAGCGTTCTTCTCCGGGTACTAGGTTTCCCGCACGGAGTCGAAGGCCTTGAGAGTATGACTAATATTGTACAAGAGAGAGAAAGAAGTGAATTGAAGTGTGTGTTGGAATGAATGATAAAGGCCCTTTAAATAGACTAGGAATTTGCCAAAATACGGCTGGCTGGCCGTTTGGCAGGCCGTTTGGTGGGCCGTATTTGGCAGGCCGTTTTCCTGGCAGCCGTTTAGCAGGCCGCTTGGTGAGCCATATTTGGCAGGCCGTTTCCATACTGGCAGGCCATATGGCAGGCCGTATGGCAGGCCGTTTTTGATGCTGGTCATCCTTGATTCACTGGATCGTAACTTGATTTCTTGTCTTTCACCGTTTTTGCTCTAGAATCTTCGTTTTAGCTCCGATTCTCTTGATTCTTTTTGCACCACCTTTGTAATTACTTGTTTTTCAATTCTAACCGATGAAGTGGGTATTTTGCCAATAAAGTTCGAATCTTTGTTGTTTTTGGGCCTTAATACCGGGGTGAAAATGTGACTTTTTAGCCGATATCAAATATCCCACACTTAGACTTTGCTTGTCCTCAAGCAAACTCTCATTCCATAAGAATCTTTTCGGTGTTTCTTTTCTAATAGCCTAAGTAGTTTACTTTTATTATAAGAGTAAAAGATGATGAGTTATCTATGTTAGGATTGAAATTATCTCTGCAAGCATGCGAGGGGCTTACATGATATAGGCTAGCTTTCACGGGTCACTCGAATCACTCAAGTGTTTAGGGTTCCCTATAGATCTAAGAAATGAATACACTCATAGCCAATCATGCTGCACCCATTGTCATAGGCTTGATAAAGACTCAAATCCTTGCTGCTAATGCGAGAACGGTAGCAATCTCAGCTTTATAGGTCATTTGTCAATGATGGGAAAGGAATTTTGGAGTGGTAGTGAAGTTGTTTTGAGGGGTGAGATGAAAGGGTAATGTGGTCTTTATACAGACTTTTATTCGGATAGATAGGAGTGCTGAAGTATTTTGAGAAGCACTTTTAGAACTTTTCTTCATTTGATAATCATTTTCGGTCGAGTTCTCTTCGGCATTTCTCTTTATATAGTTCTGCTCCTTTTTTCAGAACTTGAAAATCATTTTTTTTTGGAGACTTCAACTCGAGAAACTTTTTGCCGGTAAACTTTTTCAAGACCTTTGCCATGATACTTGAGAGGTTTATAACATCGGGTTTTCGGAAGGAATCTCATTTTCTGGATTTTTCGAGAAATAGTAAAGGTGATGTGGATGTGGTGGTGGAGTAGAAGTAGTGGAGGTGTGGAAGGTTTATGTTTGACAAATGGCTAGCTATTTTGATTACAACCGAATCGCGTTTTGCTGCTTGGAGATGTAGATCTAAAGCAAGTTCTGATTCTGAGCACAGACATCGGCACTCTCAACGAAAAATAGTGAAGCATTAAAGATGAATGCTGGTCTTATTTGGGGTGCCTCACCATAATCAATTTAGGTCGATAATGCCTTAGTCATGCAATGCTCTATTAGAGGTCTCAATCTAACAAGATTTCCACCTTACTTAAGCCTTATTTTTATTGACAAACATTTCAGGTTTTCAAAAATACTCTTTCGAAAAGGGTTACTTTTGCAAAAATTTTGAAATTTGGCTTAAGGACTTGGAATCTTCGTAATGGGTTATCATAATATAGCATAAAAAGCTTATACCAACATCCCACACTTAGACGAACATTGCCCTCAATGTTCCTAGTGTATCCCACACTTAGGAGTTTTAGTTGAAGATTTGGGAGTATTTTTCTAGTGTTTTAATTGGGTGTTATCCCACACTTAGTGATAAGCTAGGATGTGGCATAGTTTGAATCTTGAGCTAGTAGCGAAAAGAAAGAATTACCCCTAGCAGATGCGACTGGTTTCTAATCCTTGCATCTTTATTGGCTCATTTGTCATTCTTTATTCTTCTACTCTACTTTATTGCACGGGTTGCCTCCCGAGAAGCGCTTTTGTTTAAGGTTGTTGGCTCGACCGTAGTGATGCTTCAAAAAGTAAACATTCCTTGCCGGTGGTTGTGATCTTGGTCTTCTTGAGGGAATGTGAGTCTTGGCGAAAAAATCATGAGAAAGTGTCGGACCAATAGTGGTAACAGATCCGGTACTTCTCTTGAAGATTTTCTAAACGATAAGTAGTGCGTAGTTTCGGCTCTTGATAAGTCTTAAAGTCCGATGAGGATATGATCCACGGCTCTGCTGGTTGACCCATGAATGTCAATCATAGAAGCAGTGCCGGTGTTGATGATTTCTCTGATGGGATGCTCATTTCAGAGGTCTTCAAATAAGGTCAGAAACTGTATCTTTAGAATTTCGAAGTCTTCGGAACGGTGATCTCCAAAGTAAGAGTCAGTAGCTTTGCACAGATTTACTAAGAGGCGAAGCTGAAAAGAAGTGAAGAGCAACCCTGATTCGAGCATTAATTTCACCATCTTTGAGTATATCTCTCTACATCTAGCTTTAAATATGAAACTAGGATCCGTGGATTCTTGGAAGATACGTGTTATCTACTTAGTAACGTAGGTGGCAATGTTGACTCAGTCACGTTCAAGATGAGAGAACAGATTGTTTCTCCTTGCTTCTTCCATAACAACGTCTCGTAGCTATTTGATAATCAGATCGGAGTGGTGATCAATGGTTACGTAAATTACTAGCCTTTCTGTTGTGCTTTCGAAATTATCTCTTTCCAAGAGAGCGAAAAAGCTGTGAGTATCCTCGATCATTTGCAAGTCGGAGTGATAATTCGGGCGTCCGGTGGAAAGATCCATATGCTTCCGGATGAGAGTCTGTAATGCTCGTTGGTTTCGTGAGAACAGAAGTGCAGATCTGGCTAAGGCATTATAAACCTTAGAGTAAATGATCTTCTGATCTCGACAGAATCTTGTCTCAAGGATAGTGCGAAACACTGAATTGTGCTCTCGTTGCCTTTTTTCGTGATAGATATGATCGTGGAGAGAATTGATAGAGTCTTGAATGCGTGATTTCAACATCATTGTCTTCTCTTCAGAGATAGAGGTGGTGTTCTTCTCTGATAGCCATAATTCGTTCTGTCAAGCGTAGCGAAAAATCAATGGTTGATTTTCGGATGGCTTCGAGAATGTCTTCAAATTCATCAGTATTGTTGATGAAGGTTATCATGTCTGCGTGTGTGGATATAACCAGAATTTGATCTGAAGAAGAGTCCGGCTCCTCTTGATCTGTTTCGGTTGGAGAGTGTGAGTTATTCAGAATGTCTTCATGTTGCTCTACCTCGTCATCATCGGTGTATTGTTCTTCTAAGGATGCGTCTGATGAACGGGTTTCTTCAGTATTCTGATTCTCTAGTTTAACACTTGCAGGATCAATTTTTATATCCTTAACCTCAGCCTTGTCGGTCTTTTTCTTGAAACGAATGATTAAACTGTAATCTGTCGTCTCAAGCCTCATTATTTCTTCATGACGCTCAACGCTTGGAGCGGGTATTGTCGCAGTTTCTTTTACGTCTTCCATTTCCTCTTCCTCTTCAAATTCTTCCTCTTCCTCTATTTCTTTACTGGGATCCTCTTCTTCCATTTCTGGGTCATCTACAGACTGTGATTCGACACCCATCTCGATATCGTCGGCTGGTGGTGAAGACTCGTCATCGGAAGTGATCCGTCTGGTGGAAATAGCAAACATCTCTGCCTGTCCAGAAAGATCGGTTGGTCGGTCAATTTTGAATGTAACGCTCTCCCCATGTGATCGGAAGATCAAGGTTTGATTATACACATCAATGACAGTCCTAGCCGTATTCATAAAAGGTCTTCCTAACACCACTGGTGTGTGTAGGTCTTCCTTAATGTCCATCACTACGAAATCTGTAGGGTACAAGAATTTTTCGACTTTCACCAAGACGTTCTCAACTATGCCCTTAGGATATCGAATTGTATGATCAGCAAGTTAGATTGTCATTTTGGTTGGTGACAAGTCTCCTAACTCTAATCTCTTGTAGAGAGAGTAGGGGATTAGGTTGATACTTGCTCCTAAATCTGCTAACGCATGAATGGTTCCAGATTGGTAGATTGAACACGGGAAAATGAATTGGCCCGTATCTCCTAGCTTTGGTGGTAAAGAGTTTCTGAGTAATACAGAGCATTCTTCACTTAGTGGAATTTTATTATAGTCTGGTATCCTCTCCTTTGTAGAGAGAAGCCTTCGGATATATCTCTTCTGGTTGGGAACTTTGGACATGGTGTCCAGGAATCTTCCATCAAGTTTGAAGGAATCGAGCTTGGATGGTTCTTCTTGTAGCCTTCCAGGATAAGGTACGCGAACTGGAGTTTCAGGAGTCAACTTCTGAGTATATGTCGATTTGTTCTTGAGCCTAGTTGACCTTCTCCGTGGTTCTTCCTCTGGGATTACGGCATCCATTTTCTTTGCTTCTTCTCTGTGGGGATTTTCGATAGTATTACTTGGTAATCTTCCCTACGGTCAGGTTTCAAGGCATTGTGATAACTGTCCGAGCTGCGTTTCCAAACTTTTGAGCAGAGCCAATTGATTTCTCATTAGTATCTCCGTCTGATCTTGTCTTGTTACAGTTCTCTGATTAAACTGTTGTTGTCCTTGAATGAACTGAGTTAACTGATCATCAGCTCCGAGAGTAGGGTTAGTTGCTTTTGTAATTTGGGTGGTAGGGGAATTTTCCTCAACTGGAGGACCAGTGAGTGGAAGTGGTTGATCATAGGTCAATTGAGATTGTTGGGCTGGATAAGGTGGATAGCGATAGCGAAAAGATTGATTGCTTCGCTGAAATTGATTAACCCTAGGTGGTTGATTGAATCCGGGATTTGGTGGATGAGCTGGGTATTGGACGTAACAGACTGAACCGTCAGGGTTTTCGTACTCAACTTGATATTCTTTAGTAGGTTGCGGGTTGGTACAATAAACACAAGCCTGAGCTTGGTTAACCTGCTGCGGCTGCGTCTTTAGTTCTCCGAGTTGTTTAGCAAGAGATTCCATCTTATCCGTAAGGGATTTGATGGCCTCCGTTTGATTGTTAAGTGTCACGACCCGGAAAATTTCGACTAATTTTAAACCAAACTCTCGATACGATTTAATATTTTGACACAATATGCAAAGTCTGTAAAGTTGAGTCTCTAAACTTTGGAACAATTTGCATGAATGCATTTGACCTTCGACTAATCCCGACGATTCACGAACAATTATGTGTAAATAGATATGTACATATATGTATAATTTCTGTACAAAATTATTCATATGAATATTGTATTATAAATAATTCATAAGTAATATATGTAGAAATTTATTTATTTTTATACAAATAATCACAAGTAATATTTAGCTATTGTATTAATATTAATCTTATTATTATTTTCATTATTATTATTAATATTAAATATTAATATTAATATTAATATAAGTATTATTAATATTATTAAAAACATTTAAAAATACAGCCCAATTAGCCTTTTATCTTCTGTTACTGATTGCAATAATTTACTGTTCCTGATTGCCGAGATTTAATGTCAACAAAGTAGGAGTGAAATTACCGTTAACATGTGAATGAGTTTTAGTGTATATGTTTGTCATCTAGCTTCTTTATCTTATATAAAATGCGATGTTTATGGAATGCTATGGATGTCTTTCTGCTCACTACTCAAATTCTGCTTTCTTATTTTTCTTAACCCATTATCACTTTAACAACATCTTTAAAACCCACAAGAACCACCTTCATCTAAATCACACCCATTTAACCTTCTACCTCACGCCACCATCTTTTCCCATGTTTTCTATTTCTATATTTTCCTTCGGATCAAAACAAACCTACAACTAGTTCTTGGTCCATTCGTGAATCACATGAACACCAATATGTACCCATCGAAACCCATGTAAAACGAGTGCTTCCATATCTTGTTCGATATACACCCACATACCCTCTTGTTTATGATCACTACCTTCTAACACCACCTTTATAACCTCATAATCATCAACCCCCAACACCACTTTGTGACTCCTACTATCTATAAACACCACTCAACCTCCACCACCACCGTAGTATTCTTTTAAATACCATTGCACTCCTGCGACTCCTGTTGTCTTACAGTCGATAACCATCACCACATGTTATAATTTAAATGGAACCGAGACTCATGTTTCCTGAACAACCACAACCACAATTGCAAACCATCTCCTTCACTTCTCTCTATCATCTCTCTCCCTTTACCCATCTCTCTTATTTTTGCTCAGAAATCACCACCAAACCATCACTTACTTCTGCTGCCCAAATTCTTCTTTTCACATTCGAATAACAATCGATAAGAACCTGTCTGCTACGTTGATCTCTTTTTGTTTCAGACCGTCACCTTAAATTCACCCAAAACACCACCATAACTATCATCATTTCTTTCTTTCTATCTATTCCTTTCTCTCTTATATGATACCGTAAAAAAAACAACTTAAATCCACTAATTAAATGTTGTGTGATAATGAAAGTTGATGGTGGAATGATGAGTTGTAAAAGAAGAAGAATAACCCCACTTGATTAAAAAGAAAACGAATCAATTGATAGTTAGTTGTTGCACGATTAAAATAATCATTAGAGGGGTCAGGTTAGGGAACGTTTTGTTCTTTCTTTTGGATCCTAAAACACACCGTACACCCTCAGTATTTTATCGACATACACTTTGATATAAACGAGCTATTTTGGACTGCCATGAACCTGGGCCAAAACTATTGTTCTGTTGGGCCAAGACCCGGCCTATGTGCTATACGATCGAGACTTATACACTGTTTCTGTTTGACTTTTTTGGCAACTACTGCTGTGATAACTTATCGCTTCTATGACTAACGATGTTGACAGCCTCAGCACACGCTTTTTATTCGATGAGGACGTTGCTTTATTGGTCTATAAAGACTGCTGCAAAATGAGTGTAGCTTTACGATTTTGTAATAAACTAAAAACCCTTTATGGACTTGTCTTAGTGCATTAATTTGGTGGATCAAATTAATCAAGTACATAGAATAATAAAATGGGCTGCCATATTCTATTTTTCCATTAGGGCCGTACATCATTGGTGTTGTTGGGCCGTGACCCTTGACAAGTTTTATGATGGATTCGTAGTTAATACTTTGATAATGGTGGCGTTTAGAAAGAAAGGCGAGGCACGTGATAATGCATATGGTTACATGATGAACGAGGTGATGAAGATGAATATTATGTGTGTAATGATAATGATATACGTACAGATCACGATGATGATTGATGTTTATGATGGTGAACCGTTATGAAATGATGATGCATATAATATATGATAAAGGATTAGGATTATGATATGGGATTATGATTATGATTATGAAACGATTATTATGATATGATGATGATGATGTAGACACACGATATAATGATGATGTTAGATGAGTAATAAGATATATGATTTAAGAGTGATAGATGTTTAAGTGATGTCGATGAGGAGTGGTTTGGATATGTTTTGGGTTAGCGGGACGTCGCGGGTTCAAACCCGGACTTGGGCATTTTTTAAGGGCTACTCCTTTAAGGTAGTTACTTATCTATTCATTTATTAATATTATCATTATTATTATTATTATTATTATTATTATTATTATTATTATTATTATTATTATTATTATTATTATTATTATTATTATTATTATTATTATTATTATTATTATTATTATTATTATTATTATCAATATTACTATTATTATTATTATCATTATTATTATTATTACAATAAAAATTAGTTATATAAAAATTATTCTAACAAAACTATATTAATATTTTTTTTAAAAATTAGTTATCTATTTAAAATATATATAATAGTTGCAATTAATTAAAATAACATATAAATTATTATTATAACAAGTATAGTAATTAATATTAATATATATACTTGTTTACTTGTTAGTATATGTGTTAATATATATAATTGATATAGGTTCGTGAATCTGAGGCCAACCCTGCATTGTTCAGTTTCGTCATATGTATTTTTACTACAAAATACAATATAGTGAGTTTCATTTGCTCCCTTTTTAATTGCTTTTGCAATATATATTTTTGGGCTGAGAATACATGCGCTGTTTTTATAAATATTTACGAGATAGACACAAGTACTTAAAATACATTCTACGTTGAGTTGTACCACTGGCATATTTCTCTGTAGCTTGGTAACTAATATTTACATGGGTATTGTAAACGCGAATCCTGTTGATAGATCTATCGGGCCTGACAACCCCAACCGGACTGGACGACTAGTATTCAACGGTTGCACAGTACTTCATTTCGGTGACTACATTTGGTACGGTGTAGTGAGATTTCATAATAAAGGGAATATGCGACGTTGATTAAATGTTAAGTATGGTTACCAAGTGCTCAACCACTTAGAATATTTTTATTAAAACGTTTATGAATATGAAATCTTGTGGTCTATTAATATATTGAAATTATTGTTATGATAAACCTATGAACTCACCAACCTTTTGGTTGACACTTTTAAGCATGTTTATTCTCAGGTACGAATTAAGTCTTCCGCTGTGCATTAGCTCATTTTAAGGACATTACTTGGAGTCGATCATCGCAATGGGACCAAATATTGATGACTTCGTCCAGGTGGATAAGGACGGGTCTTTACAGGTGGTATCAGAGTGTTGGTCCTAGCGAACCAGGTCTTGCATTAGTGTGTCTAACTTATAGTTGTTAGGATGCATTAGCGAGTCTGGACTTTGACCTTAGCTGCATATTATAAGTATTGTTTATCATTCCTAGTGGAAAATTACCTGCTTATTATTCCTAAATCTAGACACGACTTCCCGCACTTATTTGATAGATAGTGTACAGATAAATTCATATCTTAGCGAATCTGTTACTGTAGACTTTATCTGACACGTTTCCTTAATTCTCTCCGTAATCTACGAGATCTTCTGTACTATACATAGATATTCTATGTAATTAGAATATCATCCGATATCCGAAATTCATTTCATACCAAAAACTCTTTATCTAACCGAGCAAAATGGAACTCACCACTAGTTCAAGTCCCTCAGATTCCGATATGGAGTTTCACTTAAGCTCCGAAAGCAGCGTCACCAGAATGAATCACCCAGTCATCCATCCCCAATTCATCTGATGGGTTCGTAATATACTAAATCACTGGAGACAAGAAGAAGGTGATCCATTCCATCCACTAAATTGCCCTCTTGGCGATGAACCTGAAGCACTTACCGGCGGACCTATTCGAAACACCATTTTCTCTCTCATTTCTAGAGTATCTCATCACGATTATATACTATCCCATATTACAAATCTTGTTCATTCGCTCACTCCAACCGCCAATCATCCCGGTATACTAGCAGAAGTTAACGAACTTCGCGCTCGCATGACGGCTTTGGAGAACATGGTGCGAAGGTTGCAAACACCAGCAGCAGCACCAGCAGCATAATCAGCACCACCATCAATAACATAAACAATACCATCATCACCACTAACAAACAACATCCGCATCACACGTCTCGACATCATAATCTGTCCCACAAACATCAATATCATACGCACCATAGATACCAAGGAGTACCAACAATAATGAATGATGAAGTATTGATCCATAACTTCATTGATATTCTGTGAAGAATATGTGGTTTCAAAATGTTTTAGAGATTTCTTATTCTAGCTCAAACCGAAAAGCAAATGAGATTAATATCATACTAACTCATTAAATTCATGATTTCATCTGAAGAAAATATATATGTATATATGTTTTCATAAAGATTGTAATTAAAAGTTCTTTTGTACAAAATATTAATGGTGAAATTTTTTTTAACGGGTAGGTAATACCCGAGGAATAATTAGATTTCATCTTAATAAGTTACATTGTACATTCGTCGAAGCTGATTCAACAGTCATTTACTATCCTACTTACAACCACCGATATACGTATCCGTTCACCGCAGAATAACCATTTTCATTCAATTTCATATTTGAATTTTGACCTATCAGAATCCAACAAGTGGCATAATGAAGAAAACACTGGACAAAATAAAACTTGTTAGAAACAAACAAATTAACTATAAGAAAAATGTTATTAAGAATCTACGCTAACTGTTCCTAGCTAATTGTTCCTAGCTAACTGATTACATTTTATTTATTGCAATTTATTTATCGCAATTTACATTCTCGCAATTTTATTTATGGTCATTTAATTTCTGTTATTTATTTTTACGCACTTTAAATATCGGGACACGTAAACAAGGTTTTGACATATCATATCGACGCATCTATATATATTATTTGGAATAACCATAGACACTCTATATGCAGTAATGCAGGAGTTAGCTATACAGGGTTGAGGTTGATTCTACAATAATATATATACTTTGAGTTGTGATCGAGTCTGAGACGTATACGGGTCACGAAATGTATTAATTAATTCGAATATTATATATTAAACTATATATAAATTATTGGACTGTTAACTGTGGACTATCGACTGTGGACTAATAATATTGGACAATTAAAATGAATTAAAATACTGATTATAACATATGAAACTAAACATTTCTTCAAGTTTGCCACTTGATTTTATTTTAAACTTCATTTGTATCTTGGCGATTACAATCTGCGTTCAAACCTTTCATAAATCTTGAAAACACTTCAATCTAGAGGATGAACCAACCGTACTTCATCTACGAAAGGAAAGATTTATGCATATAGTTATGCACCTCAAGAACTCTCGAAAACTGAGTAAACGTTTAACACGTAGTTGTGCTAATTCCTCAGTGTTATTATTACCCAAAATAACTTGACAATTCCTTTTAAAGTAGCAAATTTTGTCACAGCTCCAACAAGACAACTTCGACTTTTCGTTCGAAACAACCTTAATATAACCTTGATATATATGCGTGCTCATTTATTGTTACTAAAGAATCTTTTATATTCCACCATACTACTATCAGCGTTTAATCATCTAAAAACACAATTCTCTTGAAACCACCTCGGATTAATAACCGACGATACAGATATGGCTGCATTAAATACAGAGGAAACAGTAAAATAGTAGATGGTCGGAATGGCTAAGAGTTTGATGATAAAGAATGAAATGTTGGAAACACTCAATAGAAAATATAGTACCGAAAAGCGGATTATGCGAAACTATGAAGGAAGCTGTGGACAAATCACAAAGAATAAGTTTGACTTCAAAGAATCCAGGTAATTCTGTATCCGATGAACTCTTTAGAGAATATCTTGCTCCAAAGTCATGTTAAAATCTTGTGGAAAATTTTTCTTTATCAACTTTCGAACTTAGAAATTCCAAAATATCATCATAAAATATCTTCGATGTTTCTGAGGATATTTTCATAAATATTCTTGTCCGAAATTATCTACCTCTTCGTGTTTTCTGTATTCCATTATATTGGAAACTTCTGTAAAATCTAAGTATGAATTATGAATAAATTGTAGAGAAGTGTTGGGAATTGAAGCATGAGTTAGTATAATATAATGACACTTGGCCAACGTGATTATATTACAGTAAGTCATGCTGAGTTTCTAATGGAACATGATGATGGTTCACAGATCATACCGTCATTATGTACCATGTTACATAACTCTTCCATTCTTCTTAACCTCCGAACATATCAAGAAAATATATTCTTGATAGTTCTTTCCTCGGTGATTCTGGTAATTTACCAAATCAAATCGTGCTATCACGTTCCTTCCTGCTTAGAACATTATAATCATTCGAAACTCTATATCTACAAGTTCTGGACCATTATTCGCTTGACTTGAAGTCGGGAAGAGAAAACAAAAACGCAGAGCTTCGAATATAAGGGAGAATATAAAGCCCGATAACAACATATAAATTACAAACCGTGTATATCAATGTTTATCGGAACATAAAGACACGGGAAGAATAAAAACACTATAACCCCAAGGGCGAAATAAAAGAAAACAGATTCCTCTGGTGGAAGTTGGAAAAGGAGGATGATTGTTGCGATAGTAAGGATGAGGACAAGGATCAGAACTGGATTAAGCATTTTCAAAATCTTTTAGATGTATGAACTAAGGAAGAAAGTATAGGAATGGTGAGAATAATGGAACGGAAGAGCTTAATTTATAATGGACATATCAGACAGAGTAATCGAGGCAGATCACCGTATTTAAATATAAAGATCTTAATTTCCTAATTTGTCGAAGAATCAAATCTTTTAGATTTCGAAGATTTTCTTTAAATCCCTTGAACTTCGGAATTCAACCCATCTACGTCAAAAGATATGACGAAACTTACTTTTCTCATTTCATTCTTTTGTGATAGCTTCACTCGTACCTTTCAAGTAATCAAATTATCTTATCCATATTACTCAACAGTAATAAAACCCTATTTATCAACTCATATTCGTCATGAAAACCTTCTTATTGTTAACCATGACGAGCTCGATCAAATTTCGGGACGAAATTTCTTTAACGGGTGGGTACTGTCACGACCCGGAAAATTTCGACTAATTTTAAACCAAACTCTCGATACGATTTAATATTTTGACACAATATGCAAAGTCTGTAAAGTTGAGTCTCAAAACTTTGGAACAATTTGCATGAATGCATTTGACCTTCGACTAATCCCGACGATTCACGAACAATTATGTGTAAATAGATATGTACATATATGTATAATTTCTGTACAAAATTATTCATATGAATATTGTATTATAAATAATTCATAAGTAATATATGTAGAAATTTATTTATTTTTATGCAAATAATCACAAGTAATATTTAGCTATTGTATTAATATTAATCTTATTATTATTTTCATTATTATTATTATTAATATTAAATATTAATATTAATATTAATATAAGTATTATTAATATTATTAAAAACATTTAAAAATACAGCCCAATTAGCCTTTTATCTTCTGTTACTGATTGCAATAATTTACTGTTCCTGATTGCCGAGATTTAATGTCAACAAAGTAGGAGTTAAATTACTGTTAACATGTGAATTAGTTTTAGTGTATATGTTTGTCATCTAGCTTCTTTATCTTATATAAAATGCGATGTTTATGGAATGCTATGGATGTCTTTCTGCTCACTACTCAAATTCTGCTTTCTTATTTTTCTTAACCCATGATCACTTTAACAACATCTTTAAAACCCACAAGAACCACCTTCATCTAAATCACACCCATTTAACCTTCTACCTCACGCCACCATCTTTTCCCATGTTTTCTATTTCTATATTTTCCTTCGAATCAAAACAAACCTACAACTAGTTCTTGGTCCATTCGTGAATCACATGAACACCAATATGTACCCATCGAAACCCATGTAAAACGAGTGCTTCCATATCTTGTTCGATATACACCCACATACCCTCTTGTTTATGATCACTACCTTCTAACACCACCTTCATAACCTCATAATCATCAACCCCCAACACCACTTTGTGACTCCTACTATCTATAAACACCACTCAACCTCCACCACCACCGTAGTATTCTTTTAAATACCATTGCACTCCTGCAACTCCTGTTGTCTTACAGTCGATAACCATCACCACATGTTATAATTTAAATGGAACCGAGACTCATGTTTCCTGAACAACCACAACCACAATTGCAAACCATCTCCTTCACTTCTCTCTATCATCTCTCTCCCTTTACCCATCTCTCTTATTTTTGCTCAGAAATCACCACCAAACCATCACTTACTTCTGCTGCCCAAATTCTTCTTTTCACATTCGAATAACAATCGATAAGAACCTGTCTGCTACGTTGATCTCTTTTTGTTTCAGACCGTCACCTTAAATTCACCCAAAACACCACCATAACTATCATCATTTCTTTCTTTCTATCTATTCCTTTCTCTCTTATATGATACCGTAAAAAAAAACAACTTAAATCCACTAATTAAATGTTGTTTGATAATGAAAGTTGATGGTGGAATGATGAGTTGTAAAAGAAGAAGAATAACCCCACTTGATTAAAAAGAAAACGAATCAATTGATAGTTAGTTGTTGCACGATTAAAATAATCATTAGAGGGGTCAGGTTAGGGAACGTTTTGTTCTTTCTTTTGGATCCTAAAACACACCGTACACCCTCAGTATTTTATCGACATACACTTTGATATAAACGAGCTATTTTGGACTGCCATGAACCTTGGCCGAAACTATTGTTCTGTTGGGCCAAGACCCGGCCTATGTGCTATACGATCGAGACTTATACACTGTTTCTGTTTGACTTTTTTGGCAACTACTGCTGTGATAACTTATCGCTTCTATGACTAACGATGTTGACAGCCTCAGCACACGCTTTTTATTCGATGAGGACGTTGCTTTATTGGTCTATAAAGACTGCTGCAAAATGAGTGTAGCTTTACGATTTTGTAATAAACTAAAAACCCTTTATGGACTTGTCTTAGTGCATTAATTTGGTGGATCAAATTAATCAAGTACATAGAATAATAAAATGGGCTGCCATATTCTATTTTTCCATTAGGGCCGTACATCATTGGTGTTGTTGGGCCGTGACCCTTGACAAGTTTTATGATGGATTCGTAGTTAATACTTTGATAATGGTGGCGTTTAGAAAGAAAGGCGAGGCACGTGATAATGCATATGGTTACATGATGAACGAGGTGATGAAGATGAATATTATGTGTGTAATGATAATGATATACGTACAGATCACGATGATGATTGATGTTTATGATGGTGAACCGTTATGAAATGATGATGCATATAATATATGATAAAGGATTAGGATTATGATATGGGATTATGATTATGATTATGAAACGATTATTATGATAGGATGATGATGATGATGTAGACACACGATATAATGATGATGTTAGATGAGTAATAAGATATATGATTTAAGAGTGATAGATGTTTAAGTGATGTCGATGAGGAGTGGTTTGGATATGTTTTGGGTTAGCGGGACGTCGCGGGTTCAAACCCGGACTTGGGCATTTTTAAGGGCTACTCCTTTAAGGTAGTTACTTATCTATTCATTTATTAATATTATCATTATTATCATTATTATTATTATTATTATTATTATTATTATTATTATTATTATTATTATTATTATTATTATTATTATTATTATTATTATTATTATTATTATTATTATTATTATTATTATTATTATTTTTATTATTATTATTATTATCAATATTACTATTATTATTATTATCATTATTATTATTATTACAATAAAAATTAGTTATATAAGAATTATTCTAACAAAACTATATTAATATTTTTTTTAAAATTAGTTATCTATTTAAAATATATATAATAGTTGCAATTAATTAAAATAACATATAAATTATTATTATAACAAGTATAGTAATTAATATTAATATATATACTTGTTTACTTGTTAGTATATGTGTTAATATATATAATTGATATAGGTTCGTGAATCTGAGGCCAACCCTGCATTGTTCAGTTTTGTCATATGTATTTTTACTACAAAATACAATATAGTGAGTTTCATTTGCTCCCTTTTTAATTGCTTTTGCAATATATATTTTTGGGCTGAGAATACATGCGCTGCTTTTATAAATATTTACGAGATAGACATAAGTACTTAAAATACATTCTACGTTGAGTTGTACCACTGGCATATTTCTCTGTAGCTTGGTAACTAATATTTACATGGGTATTGTAAACGCGAATCCTGTTGATAGATCTATCGGGCCTGACAACCCCAATCGGACTGGACGACCAGTATTCAACGGTTGCACAGTACTTCGTTTCGGTGACTACATTTGGTACGGTGTAGTGAGATTTCATAATAAAGGGAATATGCGACGTTGATTAAATGTTAAGTATGGTTACCAAGTGCTCAACCACTTAGAATATTTTTATTAAAACGTTTATGAATATGAAATCTTGTGGTCTATTAATATATTGAAATTATTGTTATGATAAACCTATGAACTCACCAACCTTTTGGTTGACACTTTTAAGCATGTTTATTCTCAGGTACGAATTAAGTCTTCCGCTGTGCATTAGCTCATTTTAAGGACATTACTTGGAGTCGATCATCGCAATGGGACCAAATGTTGATGACTTCGTCCAGGTGGATAAGGACGGGTCTTTACATTAAGTGCAGAGAGTCGGGCAGATGATGAAGTTGTTTCACCACTGTTCCAGTCATGATGATGCATTGTCATGTTCTCAAGCAATTCCCATGCTTCGTCTGCGGTTTGGTTCATCAGATTCCCTTGAGCTGCTGCATCGATCGTCGTCCTATGATTTACCGTAAGACCATTGTAGAAGGTACAGATTTGGGCTGACCGTTCTAGCTGGTGATTAGGGCATTTCTTCAGCAGGGTTTTGAATTGCTCCCATGCAGTGCAAAGAGATTCATCATAACTTTGTTTGAAGTTAATGATGTCATTCTTCAGTTTGGTTTGTTTAGAAGGAGGGAAATATTTGGTTAGGAATTTAGTAGCCATCTCCGACCATGACGTGATGGAATCTTTTTCAGTCCTTCGAACCAAGTTTGAGTATGATGAGTGAGAGAATAGGGGAACAAGTATAGCCGGACTATATATTGTCCTATCCCTGGCTATTTGTAGGAGTTCGAAAGAGATATGAATTTATCAAGGTGAGAATTAGGATCGTCATTCGGTAATCTATGAAACTGACAGCTATTTTGAATGAGCTGGATGATGTGATGTTTTAATTCGAACGAGTGTTCTTGAATCTCTGGAAATCTGATTGGTCCTCCTCGTCCTTCAATCGAGGGTTTGGTGTTTTCTGCTAAAGTAACACGTAATTCCATTTGATTTTTGATTTGTGCTTCCTTGCGTGCTTTAGAGATTATTGCGTCTGGATCAGGTACGAACAACAACGGCCCTGGTCTAGATCGGGTTTGGGTCATACACTAGGTATGCCTTTTTGTTTTTAATTTTTCGCAAATAAACTAAATTATAATAAGCTAAACTAATCTAATCAAATTCTAGGATAATCTAATTCTAAGGTAATCTAATTTAATCTAAGGTAATCTAATCTAAGGTAATCTAATGTAATCTAATTTAAGGTAGTCTAATTTAATTAACTAACTATCCTACGGTTGAATATGTTTTTGGTTATGGCTACTGATTCCCTGGTATTTCGGTAACAGAGCTCCGCACGAACTATTCAACAAACCAAGTGGCCAGGCCGACTACGGAGAGGCAGGATCCTTTTGGTCCCAATATAATTGGCGACTGTTCGGAAAATCTAATAACCAAGTTCATGTATAATTGTCTTTCTTAGACACCACTAAATGCTTGTGAATAAGTTTGATAGAGAGCAGTATTGCCTGATACCAGTTCCCCGGTAGCGGCGCCAAAAACTTAGTATCCTCCTGTGATATGGCCGAAACGGACGGTTTATATTCGCGCGGTGTTGTCAGGCCGCGGCTCGCCAGGATCAGGCACTCGTAGGAGGAGGGTACTGTTTTAAATTTATATTTAGCGGGGCTTAAATCTTACTACTCCTTATAAGTAAGGGAAATATGACCTAGAGTCGTATTTTTGAGATATCAGTAGAATCGAACCTATATTTAAGCCTAAGATAGTTAGGGAGTAGTGAATATTTATTTTTGGATTTTCTAATTTATAAGACAGATAAATTAATGCGATAAAATTCGTAATTCAGATAAGGTTAAAGTGAGTGCATGCTATGACTTCATCAGTTATTCTGCCGAGATTATGGAATGCTGGCTCATGAATAGGTAGAGGCCCTGTATTCATTACACTGGTCCTAAACGCCCCTGTCATAAGACATGTCACTGGGTTAGGCTTGAAGATTCTGAATAGATAGCAACGTTTGTTACCCCCGACGCCCGTGCAGTCTGACTACAGGCATACACGTTCAGACGGCTCATCCAATTGAGCGACTCGGTTGGGTGACGTATTAACATTCCGAAATGGTCTAAACTTTCTTAAGCATAATAGAATACATGGTTTACCATATCCGAGAGACGTGATGCGTTTCAATGCTTTCATTAATGATTGGTAAAAGGTAGTTAGGCCCTTAAAAAGAGTTCAACCATAAAGAACACCATGGCCAAGTCAAGCTGACTTCCATGAACATGTTCAGTTATCCTAATGGACCAATCCTTTATGTGTCTAAACAAACAGTTCCTTAATTAACTAAGAATCCCTCAAGCGGGGTGCAATGCTTGAGACCGCGTTATGGTGCAGTGTACTGGTCAACACTAATCGGGTTCCATGGCCTTACTTAGCAGAGGTACAGCTTACAACAACCGCTGTGCTTCAGCGTGCACGTACGAAGTTTATATGCTTGGTGACTACACTAGCATGGTCTAGGACCGATAATGTACTAAGGGTCTAGTCAGATGTTTCACTACGAAAGAGTCCTCAGTCGGAATCTAAAGCTTGATAGACTTACTACAACCGGTGTGCCTCGGTCGATCTTACGTTGTATCCGATAGACTTCTCTTACCAAGGGGTGACACAGATAGTGTACTATGAATCGGGGTTCGCGACTTCCCAATAACAGAGTCTATAACTATGTTCTATTAGTTAGAAAATCGATTGAGTTTAAAGCATAATCGGAAAGCATTTCAACAGCATACACATACCTTACTATTATTTCGGCATTATAACTGCTTACATCATAGCAAACACTAAAGATAACTACTCGCTAATCATGGCAACAATATCATAAAACATTATATAAGATAAGGGATAGAAGTACCAGTAGATTAAACGAGTTCTGAATACAAAAGTGACAACTTCAAGACTCCAGACCGCTCCTAATACAATCTTCAGCATTCTTCTCCGGGTACTAGGTTTCCCGCATGGAGTCGAAGGCCTTGAGAGTATGACTAATATTGTACAAGAGAGAGAAAGAAGTGAATTGAAGTGTGTGTTGGAATGAATGACAAAGACCCTTTAAATAGACTAGGAATTTACCAAAATACAGCTGGCAGGCCATTTGGCAGGCCGTTTGGTGGGCCGTATTTGGCAGGCCGTTTTTCTGGCAGCCCGTTTGGCAGGCCGCTTGGTGAACCGTATTTGGCAGGCCGTTTCCATACTGGCAGGCCGTATGGCAGGCCATTTTTGATGCTGGTCAGCCTTGATTCACTGGATCGTAACTTGATTTCTTGTCTTTCACCGTTTTCACTCTAGAATCTTCGTTTTAGCTCCGATTCTCTTGATTCTTTTAATTACTTGTTCTTCAATTCTAACCGACGAAGTGGGTATTTTTTCGATAAAGTTCGAATCTTTGTTGTTTTTGGGCCTTAATACCGGGGTGAAAACGTGACTTTTTAGCCGATATCACAAGCCAGGACTTAACGTCTTGTAACATTGGAATATGATTTCCCATGAGTAATATGTCATCAACATATAAGATCAGAAAGACTTTAATGCTCCCACTAGCTCTCATGTACACACATGGTTGGTCAAGGTTTTGTGAGAAGCTAAACTCTTTGATTTTCTCATCAAACTTCTTATTCCAACTCCTCGATGCTTGCTTTAATCCATAGATAGAATTCTGAAGCTTGCATACTTTCTTAGGATATTTAGGATTCACAAACCCTTCTGGTTGCATCATATATACGTCCTCGCTAAGGTAAACATTCATAAATGCGTTTTTGACATCCATTTACCAAATCTCATAGACATAGTACGCTGTTATAGCTATGAGTATCCTAATAGCTTTAATGTCCGCTACTAGAGAAAAGGTCTCTTCATAATCAACCCCGTAGGTTTGAGTATAACCTTTTGCTACCAAACGGGCCTTAAAGGTGTGTACATTTTCGTCCATGTCGGTCTTCTTCTTGAAGATCCACTTACACCCAACAAGCTTGCTGTTTGGTGGAAGATCAATTAAGTGCCAAACTTGATTATCTTTCATGGACTGCATCTCTACATTCATAGCATCCAGCCATTTATCAGATTCTGGATCTGACAATGCAGCTTTGTAATTAGCGAGTTCTCCAAGATCCCCTAATTCCAAATCCTCTGTCATAACCATAAGGTTTAACCTTTCTGGTGGACGAGAGGTTCTACTAGATCTATAAATGAGACTTGCTTCGTCCTGTAGCTTGACACTTTCATGTTGTGGCTCAATGCGAATTTTGCTAGTACCTTCAGAAGGTAATGTATTCTGTTCTTGAATTTATTCAAGATCTACAGTGCTACCACTTGTTTCTTGTAAGAGGAGACTCTTCTCCAAAAACTCAGCATATCTAGCAATGAAAATCTTATTTTTTGCTGGATAGTAGAAGTAGTATCCCATTATTTCCTTTGGGTATCCTACAAAGATACACTTGATAGTTCTGGACTCAAGTTTGTTCGGTGTATCACGCTTCACGTGAGCCTCACAATCCCAGACCTTCAAGTAAGACAGATTTAGGATCTTCCCATGCCATAGTTCACATGGTGTCTTATTTACTTTCTTGGTTAGAATTATGTTTAGAATGCAAGCAACAGACTCTAGAGCATATCCCCAAAAGGAAGCTGGAAGAGTAGTTAGACACATCATCGATCGAACCATGTTAAGCAAAGTTCGATTTCTCCTTTCTGACACCCCATTGTGTTGAGGTGTGTAAGGAGGAGTAAATTGTGACACAATCCCACGATCTCTCAAATGATCCAAAAACTCTTGACTCATATATTCGCCTCCACGGTCAGACCGTAGAACCTTAATGGCTTTTTCGAGTTGATTTTCTACTTCATTTTGAAATGCTTTGAACATTTCAAATACTTCATGTTCATGTTTAATCAAGTAAACATAACCATATCTACTGAAATTATCAGTAAAGGTAACGAAGTAGGTAGCTCCATCTCTAGACATTGTTCTAAATGGGCCACATACATCAGTAAGAATGAGTCCAAGTAGATCACTCGCCCTTTCAACCTGATGGGTAAAGGGTTTCTTAGTCATCTTTCCAGATAAACAAGATTCACATATGTCAAACGACTCATTGCCGGTTGACTCAAGAAGCCCATCGTGTTGGAGCTTTGTTATGCGTATCTTGTTTATATGACCAAGACGACAATGCCATAGATATGTGGAATTCAAATCATACTTGAATTTCTTAGAGCTACAATTAAATATAGAACTTTCGTTTGGAACAAGATTATGCATATCAATTTCAAAAATACCATCTCTGGGAATAACATTGAATAACATTAAAATAAAAAACATTATCCTTAGAAACTGAAATACCATAATTTGTGAATACATGATTAAAACCATTATCCTTCAAACGAGAAACTGAAATAACACCTCTAGTAATAGAAGGTGCATAGTGACAATTATCTAAAATAATAATAAGTCCACTTGGGAGGTTCCTATAGCTTCGACAGCTGCATGATCGCCATTGCCAACGTACAGATCCAAATCCCCCTTATTCAGCTTTCGAATTTTCCTAAGTCCCTGCATATTATTACAAATTTGAGTACCACAACCAGTGTCATACACCCATGTTTTATTAGGAAAATTATAGAGTTCTACAATGAAGATACCTGAAGTGCTGGTCGAACCAACATTTCCCTTCTTCAACTCTTCCAGGTAAAGCATAGAGTTTCGTCTCCAATGACCAATTTGGCCACAATGGTGACAAGCCATGTTCTTAGCGGGATGCTCTTTCTTAGCTTGTGGAGGAATTTTCCTTTTGGGAGTGTAAGCTTGCTTACTTTTTCCTTTTCCCTTTCCACTAGCAGCTTGCGACTTTCTTTTCTGGATTTTACCTTCCTTTATGGTTAAGACTGCATGAGTCTTCTTTGGTAGCCCCTTCTCAGCTTGTTTAAGCATCGCATGCAGCTCGGGAATGGGTTTACCCATGTTATGCATATTGTAATTCATTACAAATCCATCATAATCCTTGGATAGTGAAGTAAGTATCAAGTGCACTCCAAGAACTAGTGGCATATCATAACCTAGGCGCTCCAGTTGATCCAGATAGCCTTTCATCTTCAAGACATATTGGCTAACTGGCTGCCCCAACTCATGTTAGCAAGCGTGAAACGCTTTCACAGTTTCAAACAATTCCTGTTCAGCCTGCTGTTGGAACATCGTCTTGAGTTTCCCAATCATGTCATATGCATTATAGTCCACTAAGTTCTTTTGGAGCTCAGAGGTCATGCTAGCAAGCATAAGACCTGCTACTTCAATTTGTTCGTTGTACTGCTTAGTATAAGCATTACAAACAGTAGTACTAGCAGTCTCAGGTGGGGCCTCGGGTAAAGGATTTTCCAGATGGTGCAACTTCCTTTCAGACCTTAAGACAATCTGAAGGTTTCGATACCAGTCAATGAAGTTGTTACCTTTCAACTTTTCCTTCTCAAGGATTGACCTTATGGTCATGTTGTTTACGGATTGAATTGCGTTTGATGTCATCTATAAAATAAACAAGGTTCTTTTAGTATCTTTAATAATTATCCTTTTATAAATTAACTACCCATGTTTTAAAATTTATAAAACTATTAATTTCGTAAAAGGCTAAGATCCACATTGTACTTCCACCATCACATCAGTTGATCTGCTAGTAATGGTGGATTCAATCGGTAGGCGGCGGGCACCAATTGCATTACAAGTGCAACTCTTAGATCTTTATGGGACCTACGACATCTAGTGTCTAACATTAGTGTCGTGCTGGCATGTTTACTTTCATTTTTGCCTCGGGTTGCGGTCTCACCTCTTAACTCGATTAAGTCATCCAATTGTGAAACATGTAAATAATTAATCTAGGTCTCACGCATAGATAATGATCACCTCGAGTTATAATTCAACTAGGTCTCACGCATAGTCAAAAAATAACGACAAGTGTTTCAACCGAATTGGATGGCACGACTTAAATTTCGACGGGTATATTATACAATTTTAATAATCTTTTAGAAAAATTGTGTTAGAATATTACATGCATACAATATTCACCTCACAAGTTAAAAACATTTTAACTTGATTTTAATTATGTTTTGATTTTTAATTCACATGACAAATTATACACAATCACATAACATATAAAATGCAGCCAAACATAACAAAACATAATATGTATGTCCATAGCCTCAACCGATGAAAATTCTATGCTTGGTCTCACGAACCATTATGAGAACCAAGCGGTCAACTAAAGGGACAATCACAAAAGTAAACCCTAGAAGCTCCCACTTGCGTCAAGATCTCATGATGACCAAGTGTCCTCCTTAACCGCATCCCTCTCAGCTTTTGTCCACTGACTTTACTGCAAGTGCGTATTGATGGCCAAATTCCATTCACTTCTGTAACGACCCGACTTTTTTGACTTGCTTTTGTGCTTTGTGCTTTCACGAAACTGCGTATTTGTGCGTACTGAGCTATATTATACTCTGGGATCTTACTACATGTGGATTACTTTCGTTTATATGTTTAAACGTGCCTTTAAGTACGTAGGTTACTTAACTTGATCTCCGGAAGCCTTTACGACTGTTAGTGTCACTTGACGTTTAGAACAAAATGTGTACTGTGTACACGTTTAACTTTGGTCATAATCGGAATATTATTACTAGTTGTTATTTTATAATAACAATTACTTAGGTTTTTGGATGCTTAATTACGTTTAGTAATTTACTAGAGCACACTAGTTAGTCTTGTTGGACTTTCTACTTTGTTGGACTTTAGCCCACCCTACACTAGCTAGTGGACTATTTAATTAGCTCAATTATTAATGACTAGTGACCCATATTAATGTAAGACAAATGCCCATTTATTAGAGGGAACATACTAGCATTTTTGCTTACCATTATCCTTAATGTTGTATGAGATCCTAACATAAGCACTAACTTTAGACAACCATTAACTAAAAAGCAAAAAGGTGTCCCCTTGTCCCCTCCCATAACCCACAACCACCACCACCATGTCATACCCTCACCTTCTATAAATACCAAGCTTATTCATCCCATTTCACACTTGATCTCATTAACAAATTACACACACATACTCTCTAATTCTCTCTCTATTCTTTCTCACTCTAAAAAGTGTAAGTTTTAAACTTTCTTCTTCTTCTTCTTCCCTTCTCATTCACGACATCATCATCATCAAAGGATCTAGCTCTTTAGCTTTTAGATCTTGTTATATCTTGTAGATTCAAACTTGGATTTGAATCCTTCAAGAACATGGAAGATTCAAGCTTCCTAGCTTTGAATCTTCACTTATTTTGTTATATCTAAATCTTGTAGCTTTTAATCTCTATATTTTGTTGTAAAGATTCAAACTTTTGTTTGTAATCTTCATGTAACTTGAAGATCTAGCTGCATGCTTCAAGGATCTTCAAGAACAACCAAGATTCAAGCTTTCTAGCTTTGAATCTTCATTCTTTTTGTTGGATCTAAGTTTTCTAACTTATGATCTCATTATTTTGTTATAAAGATCAAAACTTGTGTTTATGATCTTCATGTAACTTGAAGATCTAAGCTTTATGCTTCAAGATCTTCAAGAACACCAAAGATTCAAGCTCTCTAGCTTTGTAATCTCATAACTTGTGTTAAAAGGATCCAAGCTCTCTAGCTTAGGGTTCCATTACTTTATTTGATCAAGATTGTGTTCATACTTGTTTGATTGAAGGAAAGTTTGTAGCTTTAGTTGTAAATAGAACTTGTATTTGTGTTAAGACTAAGAATATGATGTAACCTTGGTTCATCATCCTTCTAAAACTCTTAAGTGAGTTGTATTCTTACTTGGTCTTAACATATTGTGAGTTGATGGTTGAATCTTGGTCAAAGTTATGCTAACACATCAATGAGTTGTACACTTGAAGCTACAAACATCAAGGATGAGAACCGTGATGAGCATCAAGCACCAAGAATCTCACCGGAGCACCTGTTTACTATTTTTCAGGGTCTGAACAGACTCTCTGGGCTTCTGGAAAGTTGATTTTCAGATAGTTCATTTCGAGTAGATGACTTTTCGTTTAGGACTCGCCTAAATCCGATATACGGTTTAGGATATATAGCCTTCCGAAAGTCACTACGCCTTTGTAACGTTGTGCTAAAATTTCTGACCTACTCGCACTTAAACCATTTCCACGGTTAAAGGAAGACGATTTAGGTTTTGAAAATTGGTTAACAGTTAGGGGACTCACATACGGAGCCATGGCCACCGACTACGCGTCTTTTCGATTTGTATAGAGGTTGTAACAGCTGTCTAAAGTTAGCCTCTTGTTTCGATCTCTATTCTTGTTAAACTTACCTTAGCTTTGATGAATGATGATGATGTTGATGATGACACTTAAATGCAATTTATGCACTTTAAACTTTTAGGGACAACATACTGACCTAGTGACCTTTGACTTTGGTTGACGACCTTTCGGACTGACTTACTACCTGCATACATTTCATATCGACTTTTACTGCTTATTCACTGTGAGTTATAGCATCCCTTTTTACTTTAACTATTTTTGGGACTGAGAATACATGCGCTTTTTATGTTTTGCATACTAGACACGAGTATATATATATATATATATATATATATATATATATTTATATATTTGTGGTGAACATAACGGCACAAAGATTCCCCTTAGCTCGGTAACGTTTAAACATTGGTTTCCTAACCGTGAATGCGAATCTTAGATATCGATCCATATGGTTTGACAACACCACTCGTGCTAGTCTCGCTAGCAGACAACGGGTGTTTAATACTTCGAGGACAAACGCACTCGCCAAGTGCACTTTTAGGGGGTGATATACATATGTTAAGTCTAGTTACCGGGTGCCCACAGTTAAGCATATACTTTTCATACTGATTTAAACTGCTGATTGAAGCACTGAAATCTCGTGGTCTATATTACTTTACTGATTACAAACTATAGCTCACCAACATTTTTGTTGACTTTTAAGCGTGTATTTCTCAGGTTCTTAGACGATGTTGCTTCTGCTGTTAGACTTGCTATCTTGGTGTTATAGACTTGCTGTTATGGACCTGCTGTGTTAGATTTCCGCTGCATTACTTAGAGATGACTCAATCATGAAACTTTTATTTTGCATTCATAACTTATGTTATTTTCAAACAATGGCTTGTAACGACCTTTGGGTCACATACTTATGTTAACGCTTCTATTTATAGGAAGCACATTATCTTTTGTAAAACGCTATCTTTTTATGAATGCAAAACTAGTTTTCAAACAGCATATAGTGTTTGACCTTGTAATGATCCTGTTGTTGATGAACCGTACACGATGGTTTTGTACAGGGTGTCACATTTGGTATCAGAGCATTGGTTGTAGGGAATTAGGTTTCATTAGTGAGTCTAGACCGGACCGAGTAGGATTCACTAATAGGACTAATCTACAACTTACTCGTTTACTTGTTACTGCTTACTTATACTGTCGTATTATCTTGCTGCATGCTACTGCTTACCCTTACTGCTATGTGAACTTGTTGTATGCTATTTCTTATCCTCGTTACTACATGCTACTGTCTGCTTTCGATTGCATGTTACTTTGTTTAGTACTGTTGTTATTGCCATGCTATGTACTGCGGTAGACGATCTAGGTTGATGTAGTGCCTGATTACGTGCTTGCTATATGTCTTACTGACATGGAAAAAAGTTATTTTTCCTTGTTCAGATGTCGGACATGCCGCCCATGACCTTTGACTTCGAGAGTGACTCAGATACGTCTGCTACCTTGCCTACGATTGTTGCTGATTCACCGCTACCCTCCGGCGACTATGGCGATTCTTCATCCAGAGATAGCAGATACGCGCTTGACCCGATGGATGTCTCGGACGGAGACGAGGATCCAGAGGAGATTCCAGCTCCACCCAGCCCTGGACTCCTGGGAGCACGGCACCATTCCGGTGATGCTGTGATTCTTGGGGGAAATGGAGACGGTTCTTTCCATAACGAGCATGGACATTGGGCTAGACACACCGTTAATGGATGTGTTGTACCGATTCCACCCGGCAGATATCGACTTATGACCACCGGCCAGATGCTTTCTCCCACCCGCGATGATCCTGCATTACCTTCCGACGATTCAGACGGTTCATCATCTGACGACTCCAGCGAGGAGGATCTCGAGGAGGATTCTGAGGAGGACCCTGAGGAAGAGCCCGTGCAGCCGCCCTCTACCCCGCCAAAGAAGAAGTACCGTTTCGATGGTACTATTATTCCAGGGGTTAACGGAGGTAGACTGTTCATTGACGCACATGGACAGTTGGTTAGGGTCACAGCCTGTAAGCGGGTCGTACCGTATCCTGCCGATCCATTCGTGCGTAAGATCGCTCGCACTGTGCCGTCTACATCTGCATCATCTGGACCATCTGCACCACCGGTGCCACCTGCGCCATCTGCACCACCTGCCCCACCAGCATCCCCCATCATCGAGGAACTGACGAGGGAAGTGCATGCCCTCTGTGCTCGGGTAACTGAGCTCGAGGATCAGATGTGCCACCTGATGGACATCATTTACCCACCTTCGCCCTAGGACTATTGTATTAGATTTCCTTATGTATTCCGTTTGTAGTTTCCTATTTTTCATTAATGCAATGTACGAACCTCATGCCATTGTACGTAACTTTCTTATTATGAATGGAATTACTGTTGCTTAATTGTTGTACGGCGTTTACTTTAAGTTATTACATGTTGGCTTTTTGTGCTATCTGCTTCTGTTTGCCATGCTTAGTTATCGTGTATTGTGTTGTTTCCGTACTTTTTACCTTATGCTATGACGTTACCGATTATAGGATTTTGACTTAAGTCAAAACTTTTGTTTAGAAGATCGATGGCTAATGGAAGAGGTCCGAGAGAAATCCCCACCGCAGCTCAAATTGAGGAGATGATAGCTACTCGAGTAGCCGCGGCTATAGCGAATGCCAACCCTGCTCCAGCTTCACCGGCTAACCCAGCTGTTCAGAACGGGTGTACTTAAAAGGAGTTCCAGAGCTTCAAGCCCCACAAATTCAGTGGAACAGAAGGTCTAGTTGGGCTGACGAGATAGTTTGAGAAGTTGGAATCTGTGTTCCGTGTGAGTAACTGCTCCGAGGGGAATAAGACCAAGTTCGCATCCTGCACTTTGTCGGATGGCGCTTTGACTTGGTGGAATACATTCGCCCAGGCTCAGGGAATTGATGAAGCTTATGCTACACTATGGGAAGAGTTTAAGAGGGTTATGATCGAGGAGTACTGCCCCAGAACAGAAATTTAGAAGATGGAAGCGGAGTTTTGGGAACTGAAAGTTGTAGGAACTGACCTTGATGGCTATAATCGAAGGTACTTGGAGTTAGCTTTAATGTGCCCCACGATGGTTACTCCGGAGTACAAGCGGATGGAGAGGTATCTGTGGAGACTCCCCAAGGACATTCAAGGAAATGTCAATTCATCGAAACCAGCAAATGTCCCAGAAGCTATGCGTATGGCGCACACCCTGATGAATCAAATTACTCGCCAAGAGCCAGAGAAGGCGAAATCAGAATCGGGAACTAGTAATGGGAAACGTAAGTGGGACAGAAACAAGGGAAAAGGTTTTGACCAGAACCCAGCTAAGAGGTATGAGAATTTCAAAGGGAACAACGACTGGAGGAACCCGAATCCTAGCTCCAACCCTAACTACAACAGTACCCTTCCACAGTGTAAGAGATGCTACAAGCATCATACTGGACAATGCAACATAGTGTGTGAGAAGTGTAAAAGGATTGGACACATCGGTAGAGATTGTACGAGCACCGCCCCAGCTATGAGAACAAACTCAAATGGACCAAGGAAGTGCTATGAGTGCGGACAACAGGGCCACTTCATGAATGAATGTCCCAACAGGAAGAAGGATGGCGGGCCAGCTCGTAGAAGACCCTTCAACATGAACGCAAGAGATGCCCACGAGAATCCTGACTTGGTTACAGGTACATTCACTATCAATAAACTATTAGCTTCTGTTCTGTTTGATACTGGTGCTGATAGGAGTTATGTATGTAGACACTTTTGCTCTAAGATAGATTTGTCGTTAGTTCCTTTGGAGGAGAGTATGTTTGTTGAGGTAGCCAATGGAAAACATCAGAAAGTTGACCAAATTGGCCGAGGAGGTATTATCAACCTAGCCGGAGTGGATTTTGAAATTGATCTAATACCCATCAAATTGGGAAGCTTTGATGTGATAGTCGGTATGGACTGGTTGTCCAAAGTAAGAGCCGAAGTTATCTGTGGTAAGAAGATTCTCTGTATACCACGCGAGACTGGAGAGCCACTGATTGTTCACGGAGAGAGATGTAGTCCGAATTTGAACCTTATTAGTTGCTTGAAGGAACAAAAGGAAATGAAGAAGGGGTGTTTTGCTATCCTGGCACATGTGAAGAAGCTAGAAGTTGAAGAGAAGAGCGTGGATGATGTACGAATTATGAACGAATTTCCAGACGTCTTTCCAAAAGAGTTGCCTAGATTACCGCCGCCGAGATCAGTGGAGTTTCAGATTGATCTAGTGCCAGGAGCTGCACCCGTAGCTCGTGCACCTTATCGACTTACATCTTCCGAACTACAAGAGTTGCAGAGTCAACTGCAGGAATTGCTAGACCGAGGGTTTATCCAACCGAGTTCATTGTCTTGGGGCGCACCTGTTTTGTTCGTGAAGAAGAAGGATGGATCTTTTCGCATGTGTATCGATTATCGTGAGCTGAACAAGTTAACGATCAAGAATCGGTATCCCCTTCCTAGAATTGACGATCTTTTCGACCAGCTGCAAGGATCCAGTGTGTACTCCAAGATCGATTTGTGATCAGGTTACCACCAATTGAGGGTGAAGGAGAGCGATGTGATGAAGACTTCGTTCAGAACCCGTTATGGTCATTATAAATTTCTTGTGATGCCATTCGTTCTAACCAACGCACCTGCCATATTTATGGATCTCATGAATCGTGTATGCAAACCATATCTGGACAAGTTCGTTATCGTCTTCATAGATGATATCCTCATCTATTCCAAAAGTGAAATAGAGCATGAGCAACATCTTCGACTCGTGCTAGAACTCTTAAGGCAAGAGTAACTTTATGCCAAATTTTCTAAGTGCGAATTTTGGTTGAAGGAAGTTCAATTTCTCGGTCATATCGTGAGCGATCAGGGTATCAAAGTTGATCCCGGAAATATCAAAGCTATCAAGCTATCAGCAAGTGGGAAACCCCCACTACTCCGACTCATATCCGCCAATTCTTAGGTCTCGCCGGTTATTACCGAAGGTTCATTGAAGGTTTTTCTCTGATTGCGCGTCCTTTGACTGCGTTAACTCATAAGGGGAAGAAGTTCGTTTGGGAGACCGAGCAAGAGTCGGCATTCCAAACCCTGAAGCAGAAGTTAACCACCACACCTATTCTATCCCTTCCTAAAGGGAGTGATGACTTCGTTGTGTATTGCGGTGCCTCCCGACAAGGCTTTGGGTGTGTATTGATGCAACGAAAGAAGGTTATTACTTACGCCACGATTCACGAGCGAAACTACACAACTCACGATCTAGAACTTGGAGCCGTTGTCTTTGCACTCAAACTGTGGAGACACTATCAATATGGAACCAAGAGCACTATCTTCACCGACCACAAAAGCCTCCAACACATTTCTGATCAGAAGCAACTGAATATGAGACAACGTCGATGGATCGAGACGTTGAACGACTATGATTGTGAACTTCATTACCACCCTGGGAAGGCAAATGTTGTAACCGATGCCTTGAGCCAAAAGGAGAGAACGGTACCTCTTCGTGTTCGTTCCTTGAACATCACCATTCAGATGAATCTCAACAGTCAGATCCACGTAGCTCAAGAAGAGGCTCTCAAAGAGGAGAATATTTCTCAAGATCACTTGAACATTCTCGTTTCTCGATTTGAGGTCAAGGAGACTGGACTCCGATACTTTGCCGGACGAATCTGGGTGCCTGGTTATGGAGATTTACGGAGCCTTATTCTAGACGAAGCCCACAAGTCAAGGTATTCAATCCATCCAGGAGCTGGTAAGATGTACCATGACCTCAAGGTTCAGTATTGGTGGCCAAACCTCAAAAGGGATGTTGCAGCATAAGTTGGAAAGTGTTTAACTTGTTCCAAGATCAAAGCCGAACATCAGAAGCTGTCTGGGTTACTTCAACAACCCGAAATCCCGCAATGAAAGTGGGAAGGAATAACAATAGACTTCATCACGAAGCTACCAAAGACGGTAGGCGGTTATGATACCATCTGGGTTATCGTTGACTGTCTTACCAAATCTGCACACTTCCTAGACATGAAGGAAACTGATACAATGGAGAGACTGGCACAGTTATACATAAAGGAGATTGTATCTCGTCACGGTGTACCCTTATCGATTATCTCAGATCGCGATACCCGTTTCGTTTCTAGATTTTGGCATTCTTTACAAGAAGCCTTGGGAACAAGTCTAGATATGAGTACAGCGTATCACCCACAAACCGACGGATAGAGCGAACGCATGATCCAAACCCTGGAGGACATGTTACATGCTTTTGTTATTGATTTCGGGAAAGCTTGGGAGAGACATTTGCCGTTAGCCGAATTCTCTTACAACAACAGCTATCACGCAAGCATTAAGGCCGCACCTTTTGAAGCATTGTAAGGCCATAAATGTCATTCTCCTATCTGTTGGGCCGAAGTAGGTGAAAAACAACTCACCGGTCCTGAACTCATCCATAAAACAACCGAGAAGATTGTCCAAATTCAAGCGAGGCTCAAGACGGCCCGTGATTGTCAAAAGAGCTATGCTGAACTTAAACGTGGAGATCATGAATTTCAAATCGGTGACCGCGTTATGTTGAAAGTTGTACCTTGGAAAGGTATAATCCGTTTCGAAAAGCGTGGGAAGTTGAATCCGCGATATGTTGGTCCTTTTGAAGTCTTGTAGCGTATTGGACCCGTTGCTTACCGTTTGGATCTTCCAACTCAATTGAGCGCAGTTCACCCCACTTTCCACGTATCGAATCTGAAGAAATGTCTTGCCGAACCAGAACTCATCATACCTCTCGAGGAGCTTATGATTGACGACAAATGTTTTCGTGGAAGAACCTGTCAAAATTATGGACCGTGCGGTCAAGACCTTGAAAAGCAACAAGATTCCGATCATCCGAGTCCGATGGAATGCAAAACGAGGACCCGAGTTTACTTGGGAGAGAGAGGATCAGATGAAACAGAAATATCCTCACCTCTTCACAACTCTACCATCTACCTCGGCTTAAAATTTTGGGACGAAATTTTCATTAACAGGTGAGTAATGTAACGAACCGACTTTTTCGACTTGCTTTTGTGCTTTATGCTTTCACGAAACTGCGTATTTGTGCGTACTGAGCTATATTATACTCTGGGATCTTACTACATGTGTATTACTTTCGTTTATATGTTTAAACGTGCCTTTAAGTACGTAGGTTACTTAACTTAATTCCCGGAAGCCTTTACGACCGTTAGTGTCACTTGACATTTAGAACAAACTGCGTACTGTGTACACGTTTAACTTTGGTCATAATCGGAATATTATGACTATGAAATACTAATTGTTATTTTATAATAACAATTACTTGGGTTTTTGGATGCTTAATTACGCTTAGTAATTTACTAGAGCACACTAGTTAGTCTTGTTGGACTTTCTACCTTGTTGGACTTTAGCCCACCCTACACTAGCTAGTGGACTATTTGATTAGCCTAATTATTAATGACTACTGACCCATATTAATGTAAGACAAATGCTCATTTATTAGAGGGAACATACTAGCATTTTTGCTTGCCATTATCCTTAATGTTGCATGTGATCCTAACATAAGCACCAACTTTAGACAACCATTAACCAAAAAGCAAAAAGGTGTCCCCATTGTCCCCTCCCATAACCCACGACCACCACCACCATGTCACACCCTCTCCTTCTATAAATACCAAGCTTATTCATCCCATTTCACACTTGATCTCATTCACAAATTACACACACATACTCTCTAATTCTCTCTATAGTCTTTCTCACTCTAAAAAGTGTAAGTTTTAAACTTTCTTCTTCTTCTTCTTCCCTTCTTATTCACGACATCATCATCATCAAAGGATCTAGCTCTTTAGCTTTTAGATCTTGTTATATCTTGTAGATTCAAACTTGGATTTGAATCCTTCAAGAACATGGAAGATTCAAGCTTCCTAGCTTTGAATCTTCACTTATTTTGTTAGATCTAAATCTTGTATCTTTTAATCTCTTTATTTTATTGTAAAGATTCAAACTTGTGTTTGTAATCTTCATGTAACTTGAAGATCTAGCTTCATGCTTCAAGGATCTTCAAGAACAACCAAGATTCAAGCTTTCTAGATTTGAATCTTCATTCCGTTTATTGGATCTAGGTTTTCTAACTTATGATCTCATTATTTTGTTATAAAGATCAAAACTTGTGTTTATGATCTTCATGTAACTTGAAGATCTAAGCTTTATGCTTCAAGATCTTCAAGAACACCAAAGATTCAAGCTTTCTAGCTTTGTAATCTCATTACTTGTGTGAAAAGGATCCAATCGCTCTAGCTTAGGGTTCTATTACTTTATTTGATCAAAATTGTGTTCATACTTGTTTGATTGAAGGAATGTTTGTAGCTTTAGTTGTAAATAGAACTTGTATTTGTGTTAAGACTAAGAATATGATGTAATCTTGGTTTATCATCCTTCTAAAACTCTTAAGTGAGTTGTATTCTTACTTAGTCTTAACATATTGTGTGTTGATGGTTGAATATTGGTCAAAGTGATGCTAACACATCAATGAGTTGTACACTTGAAGCTACAAGCATCAAGGATGAGAACCGTGATGAGCATCAAGGACCAAGAATCCCATCGGAGCACTTGTTTACTGTTTTTCGGGGTCGGGGCTTCTGGAAAGTTAATTTTCAGACAATTCGTTTCGAGTAGATGACTTTTCGTTTTGGCCTCGCCTAAATCCGATATACGGTTTCGGATTTATAGCCTTCCAAAAGTCACTAAACCATTGTAACGTTGTGCTGAAATTTCTGACCTACTCGCACTTAAACCGTCACCACGGTCAAACGAAGATGAGCTATTTTCTGAAAATTGGTCAGCGGTTAGGGAACTCACATACGGAGCCATGGCCACTGACTACGTGTCTTTTTGATCTGTATAGAGGTCATAACAGCTGTCCAAAGTCAGCCTCTTGTTTCGATCTCTATTCTTGTTAAACTCACCTTAGCTTTGATGAATGATGATGATGACACTTAAACATAATTTATGCACTTTAAAATTTTGGGGACAACATACTGACCTAGTGACCTTTTACTTTGGTTGACAACCTTTCGGAACTGACTTACTACCTGCATACATTTCATATCGACTTTTATTGCTTATTCACTGTGAGTTATAGCATCCCTTTTTACTTTAACTATTTTTGGGACTGAGAATACATGCGCTTTTTACGTTTTGCATACTAGACACGAGTACTTAAACTATATATATATATATATATATATATATATATATATATATATATATGTATATATATATGTATATGTATGTGTATATATGTGGGTAACATAATGGCACAAAGATTCCCCTTAGCTCGGTAATGTTTAATCATTGGTTTCCTAACCGTGAATGCAAATCTTAGATATCAATCCATATGGTTTGACAACCCCACTCGGGCTAGTCTCGCTAGCAGACAACGGGTGTTTAATACTTCGAGGACAAACGCACTCGCCAAGTGCACTTTTAGGGGGTGATATACATACGTTAAGTCTAGTTACCAGGTGCCCACGGTTAAGCATATACTTTTCATACTGATTTAAACTGCTGATTGAAGCACTGAAATCTCGTGGTCTACATTACTTTACTGATTACAAACTATAGCTCACCAACATTCGTGTTGACTTTTAAGCGTGTATTTCTCAGGTTCTTAGACGATGTTGCTTCCGCTGTTAGACTTGCTATCTTGGTGTTATAGACTTGCTGTTATGGACCTGCTGTGTTAGATTTCTACTGCATTACTTAGAGATGTCTCAATCATGAAACTTTTATTTTGCATTCATAACTTATGTTATTTTCAAACAATGGCTTGTAACGACCTTTGGGTCACATACTTATGTTAATGCTTCTATTCATAGGAAGCACGTTATCTTTTGTAAAACGCTATCTTTTTATGAATGCAAAAATGGTTTTCAAACAACATATAGTGTTTGACCTTGTAATGATCTTGCTGTTGATGAACCGTACATGATGGTTTTGTACAGGGCGTCACAACTTCAATTCTTTAATCCCATCATGGAGGTTACATTTATTATAAAATAAAATACAACTAATCTAGAATTGTAAATTACATAATTGGCTCAAAACGGCTGTTAGGAATTCGGAAGGCCCTAACAAGAATGTTGATTCATCAAATCACCAACCCACAACCGACAAACGATTTAATAAAGCTAGAACGATAAATAAAACTATAAACGACACAGGGTATTTAACGTGGTTATATCCCAACACCAAAACACGGAGAAGGGTTTACTCCATCGGCGCAAACCAGAGATTTTCTTCCGTTAATTTTGTGCACACATTACAATGAGGCTAGGGGTTACAATTTATAGGAAGAGTTAAATTTGTCCACCAAGTTAAACTTGTCCTTCAAGCAAAAGACATTCCATAAATATATATTACTTGCTCAATACTCCATTCCTACTAGAAGATTTAATTAAGGCAACAAAATCTCTATGACTTGTTCACCAAGTCAAGCCCCCTACGACTTGTTCACCAAGTCAAGCTCCCTACGACTTGTTCACCAAGTCAAGCTCCATACGACTTATTCACCAAGTCAAGCTCCCTACGACTTGTTCACTAAGTCAAGGGCCTTGTTCATCAAGTCACGTCTTGTTCCTTTGATCAAATTCTTCACACCTTCAACAATCTCCCACTTGAAGACTTTGAGCAAACTCTTCACTACTCAACAATCTCCCACTTGAAGATTTTGAACAAACCCCGAACATCAATCTCCATTCCATCCAAGAAAGTCAAACCACCATTATACCGCCAAACTCCATTTGGGACACGCACACTTATCACATACGTTGAATGAGTAGACTTTCGATACAAGGTCTTCAACACTACTTGTCGGAACTAGAAACCAATAACCGCCTCAACTGTCAATGTTGTTCAAACACCCATAGCAACTCCCGATCTCCTCTCAGCTACAACTTTTGATACCGCCGGAATCAAACATCCGGGTCATGCCGCTCTTCCACACCTGAGGGAAGGAAGTCTTTTGACATCAAAACCGCTAAGCTTCAACCCGATCTCCAGTTACTAACTTGGGTACTCTCGGTTTCCCGCACCATCATCTTCTTACACGAGAAGATCAATTGAAGAATGCGACACTTCAATTACAGGATTCTTCCATGAGACAAACACTGCCTCACCCATCACTCTAGACACGTCCAATCCAGAAGCCCGTGTCAATGTTCATTCCTACAGAATTTCCATCTATCTATGAATTCCTTTTACCAGCAATCAGAAAATTCAACAGACGTCTTTGTAGACTCTTCATCAAGGCTCCAGTGAGAACAAACTCAAAATCTACCACCTTTTCAACTTTCTGCTTTCTCGCTGGTACACTGACCTCCTCATAGCTATGAATATCACAAACCCCATCTTCTCATCCCAAGCACGCTCCCACTGTACGAGTAAGAAATAAAACCGTGGCTATCCGAGAAGAATCTGGTTTGTTCCACCGGTCCGTTGCAAATCTATTTGCCATTCGAGGGTGTGTTTGCAGAATTCAAGTACCCTAGTGTTATACGCACTGTTCATGTGAATACCGGAGACCCACATTGCATAACCGTCTCCATAACTCCCATTAGTCGTCAAACTCCTACTAGCTCAGTACTTTCACCTGTTTCCAAACTCCCATGAGTTCCCAACACCCTCTAGAAAGCTCAAGTTCCAGGACTTACAAGATTATCCACTTTCTCCATCACCCAAAGATTCCTAATTGGTCACCCCGAAGGAACCCAGCTTACTTTGTTGTACCATTGTCAACCAAACCCAAAGCGTCAGTCGAACGCGTCCTATCCGACAACTTCGCCAACCAATTTCCTTAGTGAGAGAATCTCTAACCCTGCCCACATATTCCATATACTATAGAATATTCGACTAAATACATTAGTCGACCCGTTCAATAATCTGATGTTGGACTTTGGTTTGCACCATAACAAACCTCCCCTCAAACCAAAGTTCAACTCAGCATCCCTCCAATGATAGTCAAGATCCAACCTTATTTAGTACCTGCCGCAACCTCGGAATACAACTTGAATGAGACCACATCAAGTCTACTTACGGTACAAGGCTCCAAGATTAACTCATCCACTGAGGATGCACAACCTGCGTGTGCTAACCAAGGGGTTACGCCAACCGTCGACATGCTGCAAATGTCACGTTGCGCTATCCACACATCCAGACTACAACTCACAAGTGTCATACATTAACGATAACTCCTATTGTCGATTTTCAAACGAATGTCCCCCTGTTTATTACTTGGCCGCCCAAAAACACCCGAGAGAAACCAACTCCTGTGCACACAATTGTTTCTTCCCCATATCCTGATGTATCACTATGGTTTGTACCCAAAAAAATCTCACCTCAAAACCCAAATCCATATGAGTGTCCCTTCCAATGATAGTTCGAACCCAATCTTTACCGCTGCCATACGGAACTCTCAACTGTCTGTGTGCGGGCCAGTAAGATTTCGATACAAGACTTCAGGATCAACTCAACATTACCAAGGGAACGCACGCACACTGAGAGGTGTGCCCACACCGCCGTCCATCACATCCGAAATATATTTTGGCTCCCGTAACAAAGCCACATCTCTAAAAAATCACAGCCTTTATCGCCCGAAGATTCGCAAAACAAATCGTCTCGCCACTCGCAACATCAAAACCGAAACTCTCTCATAAAACTGCCGCCACTTAAAAAAATTGTATCTCAAGATCCAACGGTCCGATCATTATCAAAATTTTACTACTCTTAGATCCGTAACTCTGGAACCTACAGTCCAATTTCACGTCGATCCAACGTTAGAAGAACCCTCTATGAATTTTCTCTTACAACAGCTCCAAACCCGAACGACTGTAACTTCGAAAAAACATAACTCAAGATCTAACGGTTCGATCACTGCCAAATTTTGAACACGACTAGATCTACATGTCTAACATCTACAGTAAAATTTTCAAGGCGATCTGACAGTTAATGAACCTGTAGTAATTTTTCTCCTCTAATAGCTCCGAAACAAAATAGGTTAAACCTGAACGGCAGCAGCTTCAAAAAATTATATCTCGAGATCTAACGGTTCGATATTTCTTAATTTTTTACAGCTACTAGACCTATGACTCCAGCATATTCGGTAAAAACTTCATGCCGATCCAATGGTTAACGAACCCGCAGTAATTTTTCTTCTCCAGCTTCGCAGTAGAATCCGAATTTGAAAAGTTCATCATTCCCTCGAACGGGACCGCAAGGAATGATAACTTAGATCCGAAACCCGGATTTTTCTGAAAATCTCTTCTAGTATCTTCTGCAACAAGACCTTCTCTAGATCTTGACACAAGTTGCAAGACACGCAACCCTGTCGTTTGATCTAACCTTGATGAAAAACCCGAATCATCAAACGAATCGAATATCTTGCTTTCAAATCGCCATCATGCCCGTCTTCAAACCTTGAAGCTCATGATACCACTTGTTAGGAATTCGGTAGGCCCTAATAAGAATGGTGATTCATCAAATCACCAACCCTCAAACGACAAATGATTTAATAAAGCTAAAACGATAAATAAAACGATAAACGACACAGGGTATTTAACGTGGTTATATCTCAACTCCAAATCACGGAGAAGGGTTTACTCCACGGGCACAAACCAGAGATTTTCTACTATTAATTTTGTGCACACATTACAATGAGGCTAGGGGTTACAATTTATAGGAAGAGTTAAACTTGTCCACCAAGTTAAACTTGTCCTTCAAGCAAAAGACATTCCATAAATATCTATTACTTGCTCCATACTCCATTCCTACTAGAAGATTTAATTAAGGCAACAAAATCTCTACGACTTGTTCACCAAGTCAAGCCCCCTACGACTTGTTCACCAAGTCAAGCTCCCTACGACTTGTTCACCAAGTCAAGCTCCCTACAATTTGTTCACCAAGTCAAGCGCCTTGTTCATCAAGTCTGTGATGACCCGGAAATTTCTGACCAAATTTAAACTTAATCTTTATGTGATTTCAACAAGATAAGCAAAGTCTGTAATGTTGAGTCTCAAAAACTTTGAAACTATATTCATGTAATCAATTATCCGTTGACCATACTCGAGGATTCAAGAACATTTAAGTGTATATAGATACGTATATATTATATATAGTTATATGAACTAAAAATATTAACAAAGCATTATATGTATAATACTTTACATGAACGTATTTGTTTTAATATATTTATAGACGGAATTAAAAGATAATGTCAAATGATTGAATTAAAAGATATTTATCAAGTCCCGTAAGGATTATGAGATTATTATGAGTCTCTGTTGTGAGGTCCACATTGATTTGAGAAATCTTTCATTTTTAACAATATTCGGAATAAATGGTAAAGTGATCCACATGTAAGAACAAAAGTGTCAATTAATGGTAACTGGACAAAAGTTTGTATGAATTCCTGCTTAACTTTCAATGCATGCTTTACAATAATTTTCTCGTAACTCTTGATAAGTTAAATATTTAGATTTCATAATATTTAATGTAAAAGTGTGATCTTGTAGAGGAATTGATTGGAATAATGGTTGTCGACAAGATAAATCTATTTGACATGTTACATTAAGATGATTTTATATGTTTAATTATCCAGTGGATCATTCTCGATGATTCACGAACAATCTGTTTGTAAATAAGTATGTAATTATATATATATATATATATATATATATATATATATATATATATATATATATATATATATATATATATATATATATATATATATATATATATATATAAGTATATATGATAACTAAAAATAATAAAATATGATTTAAGCATTTGAATTAAAAATATAAAATAATAATATAGAATCATTAAGTTGTTATTAAAAGTGAAGCTATGTATATAAATATATATGATTCCTATTATACTGTAACATAAAATCTTACAAATAACAAATATTCAAGAAGAATTATTATACGATATATTATATGAAGAATAAATATTACATAAGTAATAATACATATATATTCTACAAGTATAAATAGAGTTGTTAGAATAATATTGTCAATACTTTCAATATTAATATCAATATTAGTATTATTAATATTATATAAAATCTATAGATATGAATTTGATATATATATAAGTTGTTATAGTATTATTGTTACTAATATCATTATTATTATTATTATTAATAATGTTAGTATTATAATTATTATTATTAATAATATTATTACTATAGCTATTATTATCATTATCATTAATAATAATAATAATAATAATAATATTATTATTATTATTATTATTATTATTATTATTACTATTATATTATTATAAATTTTATTATTATTATTTATAATATTAAGTGTATTATTAATATAGTATATTTATTAAGTATTAAGATTAATAATAAGTTATAAATAAATACAGATTTATTTATATATCTGATGACCCGTCCTAATCCATCTGGATGAATACATTACATTTGGTTACATCGCGAGGTACTTGACCTCTATATGATACATTTTACAAACATTGCATTCATTTTTGAAAGACAAACTTTCATTACATCGAAAGTTGACAGCATGCATACCATTTCATAATATATCCAATTATAATTGACTTAATAATAATCTTGATGAACTCAACGACTCGAATGCAACGTCTTTTGAAATATGTCATGAATGACTCCAAGTAGTATCTCTAAAATGAGCAAATGCACAGCAGAAGACTTAATTCGTACCTGAGAATAAACATGCTTTAAAGTGTCAACTAAAAGGTTGGTGAGTTCATTAGTTTATCGTAATCAATCATTTCCATCATTTTAATAGACCACAAGATTTTCATTTTCATTTCTCATAAATATACATCTCATATCAGGCATTTTGCAAACTGCATAGAGATAAAAATCATTCATATGGATTGAACACCTGGTAACCGACGTTAACTTTAATGCATAGAATATCCCCACAGACATCTCGTCTGTATAATAATAGTCTCAAAGTACTAAAACATTCGTACCCCGAATGGGACTTGTCAAGGTCCATAGATCTATCTTTAGGATTCGCGTCAACTAGGGGCCATTTCCCTAAATTCTTAGGTTACCAGACTTGAAGGGCGATATTCGATTTAGATAATTTAACCATATAATGTAGTTTCGATTACTTGTGTCTATTTCGTCAAACATTTATAAAAGCGCATGTATTCTCAGTCCCAAAAATATATATTGCAAAAGCACAATACTGTATTTTGTAGTAAAAATACATATGACATCATTGAATAAGTGAAGGGTTGGCTTCGGATTCACGAACCTATATCATTTATATATATATATATATATATATATATATATATATATATATATATATATATATATATATATATATATTTAACACATAAAATGGTAATCGAACAAATTTATATATTATTAGTGATATAATTCTTATATTACTAAATTATATTTTTCATTAATAAATTAATTAAATATATTTATTTAATATATTTTAAATAAATAAATAATATTTATTATAAAAATATTAATATAGTTATATTATATGTATTAAGTATATTTTTATATAACTAATATTTATTTGGTAAAATAATAATAAATAAAAAGTTGTTTTATTTTTAATAATAATAATAATAATAATAATAATAATAATAATAATAATAATAATAATAATAATAATAATAATAATAATAATAATAATAATAATAATAATAATAATAATAATAATAATAATAATAATAATAATAATAGTTTTTCCATCATAGTGCTTAGTTTAAATTTTAAAGAAGTTATATATTAATTTAGCAAGACGTAAATTGTTTGAGGGGTAATCATGTATTTTAAGTATTCAAGTAATTTATATTGTAATATCATGTATACTTCAAGGATCAAAAGTGTAACTTTATAAATAATTATATGATTTCATTTTCTTCATTGACGTAACAAGAAAAAATTATATATACCTTACATATGATAATTACATTTTTAGGACTGTTAATTATTTTAACTTCTCATTTAGTTCTAAGTTACTAAAACTAATCTTATGATATACTGTAATAAGTATAGTTGTTTAAATTCCAAATCCTTGATATAATATATTTTAAAACTCAAACTTCAAGTCGAAAAAGATGAACTTTAACGGTTGATTTCAATTGTTTTCGGTTAGTTTCGATAGGCTCTAAGAACACTAGATGTTTAGTACCATCTCCTAATATATTAGTATATTCAAGTTACGATTAAATTTACCTATAAAAAAAATTGATCCAGTTAAACCCGAAAATATACACGGAGACATGTCGTGCTCGAGTAGAAGCCTCCTGTTTCTTCTCCCTTGGTGGTTTATGATTGGTTGGGTGAATATGAATATAAAGGCAGCGGGGTATGTATATGAATTACTTGCACTATCTAATATATATCTATATTGTTTTTGCTCTAAGCAACTAGAGCATCTATACGGTGCTCTTCCAACGAGACCTGCAGAGAGTGACGTCACAGGCGTACATACTTCACCGGTCATCGGAGAACCCGGAAGTAAAGATTCGTGTGTGTTCTAAGTGAAAAGGTAGTATGAGTTGTTTACAAGGTAGCGGTGAAGGGTTTCGAAGATGATGGTTGTAAACGGTCATGGTGGTCGACGGTGACTATGGTGATGATTTTTGGGTGGCGTTCGATGATGGAGATGGGGTGATGAAGGGTGACATGGTGTGGGTTGTTGGAGAGTGTCGGACAAAATAGAAAAGAGGCAAGGTGGTGGTGGTTTAATACGATGGTTATGGTGGTAATTCGATGTTGACGGTGGTTCTCGGTGGTGGTTGTGGTTTCATGGTAGTGAAGGTTGAACAGAGATGGTGGTTCATCACAGGAAAAATAAGAAAGAAAGAAAGAAGGTGATTCTATCTCTATATACATGTATCTGTCTATTAGTCTATATATATAATTATATATATGCTCCTTAAATATGAATGTGGGGAACAAGAAAAGCAACTAGTAACAATAAAGTCTAAGATATACAGGATAGCAGCCTTTTAATTTGGCATCATCCGTCGACATATATTAGGGAGATTATTTCGTGCTCCGTTGTTAATCGATGGCGGATAAAAGTCTTCAGAAAAATTCCATATTTTTAAATTAATTACCTCTAATCATTTTGGTCATTATGGTATAAAATCCAGTCATTAACTATTAAATAAAAATTACATTAATTATTCACTCCCAACCCCAAGTAAAATATAAAAAGTTTTAAAATTTGACAAACAACTTCTACATATTATTATTAAGCCTAAAATTTATAAAACTCATTTCCGAATCACCGTTTATTCTAAAACTAAATAAGTTTCTTTTTAACTCATTCATTGTCAATCAATATGAAAATTGAGTGTTACCGTTGTTTATTAAATAACTTCGAAATCACAAAATATATATTTAATATACTTTTTATGTATATATAGATTTATTTTAATAATAAATTTTATTATCTCTTATATCATTTTACCATATATTATTATATCAAACTATATTTCAAAGTATTGTATATATATATGTATATATATATATATGTATATATATATATATATATATATATATATATATATATATATATATATATATATATATATATATATATATATATATATATATATATATATATATATATATATATGTATATATATGTATGTATTTATTTATTTACAAGTAATAGTTCCTGAATCGTCGGGAATGGTTAAAGGGTATTTGCATATATGATAACAGTTCAAAGTTTTTGAAACTCAACCTAACAGACTTTTCTTATCGTGTCAAAAATATTAAATCGTATCAAGAGTTTGGTTTAAAATTAGTCGAAATTTTTCGGGTCGTCACAATATAAGTTATATAAACACAGATAAATCATATACAGATAAATACATATATATACACACATTATTTATCTGTTTCTTAATTTCCTTGTTTTTCTGTTTGCCTGTGACTAATTGTCGATAACCAACACTAACCAACAATTAAAATCACTGTTCCGAATGTTGAATTAACATCCTTATTATCGTTATAAACTGAGTGTATCTGCTATTAATAGAAGTTAAAAGCAGAAGTTTAATAAACTGAAATCCTTCACCTCTGTTATTTAACTTTTTAGCCAAAACATGATTGTGTATCGAATTTAAATATCTAGAATTGCAGTCTTGTTAGGAATCCTCTAAACAATATTTCTGGAAAATTTGAGCTTCCAATTCCTCTTTATCATTTCGAATTTTGGAGTCAAAGGTTAATTTTAAAAAAGTCAAACGTATGAACAAGGATTAAATTCGAGTTCGTGTTTATGTTTCAAGTCAAATTGACGCTTCCAATAGTTTCTTGAATTGATTTAAAATGCATTTCGTGTTATAAGCTTGGTCTAAAACGTTCTTGAAAGTGGAATCAAAATTTTTTTTCTTTTCTTTCTTCTTAAACAGCGTCGGCAGCAGCACTCTAATTTGTTTTATTTTTATTTTTTTCATTTTTAATTAACTCAAGAATCATTATAGATTGATTATATTTCAGTTGCAAGTCCAAAAATACAACTTAGAAATCATTGTTAGTAGATTGTTGAGCCTTTTGTCGATTGATTTTTTTAAGGAAGAAGAAGACGAAGAACATAGGATACAGAAAGAATGAGTTATAAAAATTAAAAGGTATATTAAGTCAGAAAAACTGGCATGGTTCGATGGTTGGGATGTTTGTTATGTGATCGAGAGGTCTCGTGTTCGATTCCGGGCTGGGGCAATATTTTTTTTAAAGCTCCTTTTAAAAGGTAGCTCTCTTTATTATTATTATTATTATTATTATTATTATTATTATTATTATTATTATTATTATTATTATTATTATTATTATTATTATTATTATTATTATTATTATTATTATTATTATTGTTATTATTATTATTGTTATTATTAGTATTATAATTATTATTATTATCATATTTACATTTATAAGTATTATAATTATTGTTATCATTGGTAGTAATAAATGTATTATGAATATTATTATCATTTTAGTATTATCCTTAAATATTATTATTATTGTTATTATAATTAATTATTATAAGTATTATTAATATTATTATTATTATTAATGTTATCATTTTAGTATTATTATCATTATTATGATTATGATTATTATTATGAAGATAATAAAATTTATTATTATTTTCATTAATAGTAGTATTGGCATTATTTTATAAATATTGGAATTATTATTATAAACATAAGTATTAATGTTAATATTATTATTGGTAATAAAAATTGTTAAAATTATTATTATTATTAAGTATTATGTATTATTATCAAAATGATTATTTTCATTACCATCAATATTAAATTTTTCATGGTTATTAAAAACTACTATTATTATCACTAATAAGATTATTAACATTATTATTTTTATTAGTAATATTAAGTATTAACAATATTATCATTTTGTACCATTTCAAATATTATTTCAGTATTATTACAGTTACTAGTTTCAGCAAACGAATGACATATATATATATATAAAAATATACTTAACATACATAACTTAACAATATTAATACTTTTATATACAAAATGAATACATTTAATTAAATATATATATATATATATATATATATATATATATATATATATATATATATATATATATATATATATATATATATATATCTAAGTTAATAATATAAAGATTATATCACTAATAATAATATATATATTTATTCGATTACGATTATGTGTGTTAATATGTATATGAATGATATAGGTTCGTGAATCCGAGGCCAACCCAGCATTGTTCAGTATCGTCGAATGAATATTTTTACTACAAAATATTGTATTGTGAGTTTCATTACTCCCTTTTATTATATTTTTGAGACTGAGAATACATGTGCTACTTTTATAAATGTTTTACGAAATAGACACAAGTAATCGAAACTACATTCTATGGTTGGATTATCGAATCTAATATCACCCTTTTTAGTCTGGTAATCTAAGAATTAGGGAACAGACACCCTAATTAACGTGAATCCTAAAGATAGATCTATTGGGCCTAACAAACCCCATCCGGGTTACGGATGCTTCAGTACTTCGATTTTATCATGTCCCATGAGAGTCCCGGAATGATGGGGATATTCTAGACGCGTTCTGTTAATGTCAATTACCAGGTGTTCACCATATGAATGATTTTTATCTCTATGCAGTTTGTGCGAAATGCCTGATATGAGATGTATACTGAAACGAAAAATGAAAATCTTGTGGTCTATTAAAATTATGGAAATGACCGATTATGATAAACTAATGAACTCACCAACCTTTTGGTTGACACTTTAAAGCATGTTTATTCTTAGGTATGAAAGAAATCTTTCGCTGTGCATTTGCTCATTTTAAAGATATTACTTGGAGTCATTCATGGCATATTTCAAACGATGTTGCATTTAAGTCGTTGAGTTCATTAAAGATTATGATTAAGCAAATGACAGATTAGGTCATTTAGAGTTGGATATTATGAATTGGTATACATACCTATCAACTTTCGATGAAATGAAAGTTTGTATTTTAAAATGAATGCAGTGTTTGTAAAATGTATCATATAGAGGTCAAATACCTCACAATGTAGTCATATGTTATTGTATTCGCCCTTATAGATTTGGACAGGTCGTCTCATGTGGTATCAGAGCGGTGGTCTTAGCGAAACAGGTCTGTATTAGTGTATCTAACTGATAGTCGATAGGATGCATTAGTGAGTCTGGACTTCGAACTTAGTTGCATGTCAACAAGTTTTACTTATCATTTATTGTCGAAAAATTTCATGTTTATCATTCTTAGTCTAGACACGTCTTACTGCATTGATTGCATGAATAGTGTATAGACAAAAATTCATATCTTAGCGTATCTGCTAAATCATATCTTAGCGTATCTGTTACTGTAAACTTTGCCTGACATATTCCGTAAATTCCTCCGTAATCTACGAAATCTTTTGCTCTATATATATAGATATTCTATGTAATTAGAATACCACCCGATAGCAGAAAAATCATTTCATATCGAAAATCCTTTATTCAATCGTAGAAATGGAATTCATCATTAGTTCAAGTCTCTCGGATTCCGAAATGGAATCTCACTCAAGCTCCGAAATTAGTGTGGCTGGAATGGATCAACCAATCAGCCATCACCTATTCTGGATGAATTGGGGATGGGTTTGTAGTCTACTTAATCACTGGAGACAAGAAGAAGGTGATCCCTTCCATCCACCACATTTTCCTCTTGGCGAAGAACCTGAAGCACTTACCGGCGAACCTGTCCGAAACACCATTTTCTCTATCATTTCCTGAGTATATCGTCACGATTATATACTATACCAAATTCTAGATCTTATTAATCTGCTCGTCCGAATCGACAATCACCCCAGTGTAATAGAAGAAGTCAACGAGCTTCGCGCTCGGGTAGTGGCTTTGGAGAATATGGTGCAAAGGTTACAAGCACCAGCAGCAACACCGGCAACAACAGTACCATCACCACCACCAACTGTAACATCCGCACCCTACAATTTAGCATCACAATCGGTACTTCGAGCATTAACGTCACACGCATCATAGATATCAAGGAGTACCAACAACAATAACCGATGATGTAGTAATTCATAACTTCATTGAAGAAACATTATGCGGCGATTATGTAATCTCTAAAGTCTTAGAGATTAACCATTCTAGCCTTAACCATAAATCAGATGTGTGGATCGAAATGATAGAAGGAAGAGTAGAAACCCTCACAAGGGATGGTGCACGATTTACAAGATAGACTTGTTTTGCCAGTTGCATCAGCTACCGTCAGCATCATCAGCATTAGCAGCACCTATAACATCACAAGTTCTGCCAGTTCAATGTAGTTACAGTTGGGGACAACCACCGTCCCACCCAGTGCCTTCCCAGCTAACCGCCTGGTGACCACTGAGTGTACCTCAGATACTGATTTTAGGGCCTGCCTCTCGGCTACTACCAACCCTCGTAAGGGATCGCAAGGAGTAAGAGCCAATGCTTCGTCACAGGTAACACTGTGAGAACCTCCTTTACGACTAACCCGCCCGCCACACATGGACGGTGTTATACCAGCTCTGATGCCACCTGTAGTGACCCGTCCTAATCCACCTGGACGAAGTCTTCAACAGCTGGTCCCATTGCGAGGTACAGACCGCTATATGCCATGAATGACTCCAAGTAATATCTCTAAATGAGCAAATGCACAGCCGAATATTTCTTTAATACCTGAGAATAAACATGCTTTCAAGTGTCAACCAAAAGGTTGGTGAGTTCATAAGTTTATCATAAACAGTAAAATTCATCATTTTGATAGACCACAAGATTTAAATACAGTACACCTATCTCGTGTACAAAACCATTTTTCATAATGCTTAGCAGAGTAGGTTCGTATCCTTTTCTCCCCCGTAGGTTGCCTCGCAATTTTTAAATAACTGTACACATATCTCGTGTACAAAAATAACATACACATAACCTGTGTATAAAATCATTCTCTTGATACATAACATTCACTTTGCTTTCATAGCTTGGCTTGATAACCGACCTTAACATATAATGCGCATAATAATATCCCCAAAACTGAACATCTCGTCTGTATAATAATCATATAAACTTCGAAGTACTAAACACCACGCCCAGTAGCCCTTCCGTCTAGTGAACATTCTGGGTGGGGGTGTTAAACCCGGTAGCTACCTTTAGGATTCGCGTTAATTAGGCGTGCACTAATTCTCAAAATTAGTGATGTTCCCTAATTCTTAGGTTACCAAGCAGTAATAATCAGAGGAAAAATATTCATATCAATTGTGGCAATTATCACGTCCACATAATTCAATGGTGGCAATTATCACGTCCACATAATTCATTCGAGGAATGTTTTGGTTGTGTCTATCTCGTGAAACATTTATAAAAGCATTTCATGTATTCGCAGTTCCAAATGTATTTCAAAAATATTTAATAAATCAGTTGTAAAAGTAGCGCATGTATTCTCAGTCCCAAAAATGTAAAGAGTAAAAGGGAATCAAATGAACTCACAATACGATATTTTGTAGTAAAAATATGCATACGACTGAACAGAACAATGCAAGGTTGGCCTCGGATTCACGAACCTATATCATTTATATATATATATATATATATATATATATATATATATATATATATATATATATATATATATATATATATATATATATATATATATATATATATTAACACATATAATTGTAATCGAACAATTTATATACATATTTATTTGTGATGTCATTTTATAACTTACGTGTTTCATTAAAATATTTTTAATATTACCAATGATACTTATTAATGATAATGATAATACTATTAAAGATAATAATAATAATAATGATAAAAATAATAATACTAATATTGTTAAAATAATGATTTTAATAAAAATGATAGTTTTTAATAATAATAATAATAATAATAATAATAATAATAATAATAATAATAATAATAATTTTTAAAATGATACTTAATAATACCTATATTACTAATCATAATATTAACCATAATAATACTAATAACAATAATACTTATATAAGAAGAATAATAATAATAATAATAATAATAATAATAATAATAATAATAATAATAATAATAATAATAATAATAATAATAATAATAATAATAAAAATAATAATAATAATAATATTGCTAATAATAGTAATAATAATAATAATAAAAATAATAATAGTAATAGTAATACTACCTCAAAGAAATGGCCCTTAAAAATAAAGCCCAAGCCCAGGTTTGAACCCGCAACGTCCCGCTAACCTAATAACACTCCAAACCATTACTCTGTCTTTGCTTTTCTGATATAATTACCATCCTAAATTGTTTTAACTCCTCTTTTCTATTTTCCCTTTCTTCTTCACAACACCCAAAACTATTCATCATAATCATATCTCATTATCATCCATTATCATCAAGCTTTTATCATAACCTAATCTAATCATCTTTTCATCATGTATCATACATTTTAATCATCGTGATTATCATCAATCTCCTATACCGTCATCATCATCATTACATCGAATTTTAATCAAACAATGAACCACGAGATGAAACATAACTATACTCGTTTTATAGGATGATTTTTGTGACACAAGCCCACTAATAAAATTAATGGTATTCAGCCCAATATGAAAAGGAATCCAGGCAGTCCAACAGCGGCCTTACTTTATTAAAGATATTGAAGCCCAACATGTTCAATTGAATTAACTCGGCCCAACACTCTAACTAAATTAACTCAGCCCAAAGATAATGTATCTGTTTGGTTTCACACTCGAAAAACAAAAATAATATTAGCTGGAAAGTTAGAATCATTTGTGGGGTCGGTTTCTTTTACAACTCATCTTATCACTATCTTATCCACCAATTTCTGACACAACAGTTCCCAAGTTACTAGTGTGATCTGTTGCAACATTATCAGATATCTATATATTTTTATCGATGGTCTGCACCAATCTGAGCACCTTTCCCTCACTCTTAATCTCATTCCTAGCCCCACTAGTTTCCAATGTACTCGACTGGTCACTGGATGAACTATCAGCTGTATTTACGTCATCACTAATGTCCCATTCTTAAGTGAAAATGGGTTTATATTTTAAAGTTTGAGAACCTCTTTTACTCAAAAGTCAAAACCGATCTTCTTTCATTACATACGCGTGCTACCATTAAACTGTGACTTGTACCCCTTCCACTTTAAATTAAATCTTATTTAAATAATAAGTGGGAATTTGGTTTGGAAATTGTCGGTTGATCAATGAGTATATATCACTTTATGTTTTAGTAATGTTAAAATACCAAGGTTAATGATGATGATACTTGATAATCGAGCATGGTAGGGTTGCATGGTAAAACAGAAAATAAAGAAGTACATCGGCTCACTTGTTTTCCTTTTAATTGAGTTTTCAGTTTTAAATAGAAAAAAAGGCAAGGTTTTTCAATAGGTGTCGTGGTGGTGATCTTCTAAAATAGCAATAGGAGGTTAAATGATGGTTTGTGGGTTTTGTTTTGGATAGGAACAGAAACGGATTGTGTAGCAGCAACAGAGATTCGGTTAATGTTACACTCGAATAGGAAAAGTAAGTGGGGCTCATATAAATTTCAAATATTCCAGGTATTTAGAATAATCATCAAAAAGTAATTTACCACTTTACAGCAATGACTTCCATTGTCGTTGTATTTGTTGAAAATGCCAAGTTGCAAAGAAAAAGAAGGTAAACGTGTATCACTTTTATTGTTTCATCATCACTTCCACCTTTATTGTTATCTATCATTATTTCCACTTATTTCCGAGTAAAAATAAGAAGGATAGCAGCGACAGTCGATATTTGCAGGAACAAAAACAAAAACAAAAATTTAAGTGGGTTTTATATATAAAAAATATCGAAGTATAGCAGTAGCAACTACAGTTTCAAGGTGATAGGTTGTTGGTTTGGTGCTCGGTTTGTTTAAAGTGTGGTTCAAGAATTAAAAAGAAGAAAATATAGTTTATGTTTTCAAAGGTGATGGAAGTGAAATGGTGGTGTTAAAAGGTGACGGTTGTAGATGGTGATGGTTGTTTATAAGTGACTATAGGGTGGACAATCAAATGAATATATCAACAACAGGTAAATGATCAATTGATTTATAGAATTGAAGGAGTCGACAGGAAGAATCGAGCAGGGCAGAAGACAAGAGAAAAATTTAAAACCGATGGTGACCTGTAACAAATTCGTACATTTATTTGATATTTAATTCTAACAATTTTTGTTTTATCTTTGCGATTGAATTCGACGTGTTTATTCTTATCAGACAAGAAGGACAGGTAAATAAGAAAAATATAAAGTTTGATTACGAGGGTTAACTATATTTGATTGTTATGTTGAGAAGATGCATGTGTCATCCTTTCTTTCTCACCGACAAGAACAAGAAGAAAAATATCTAAAAAGCTGATATCTACATTCAACTGATTTCGTTGTTATATGTAAAATTGGGTGTTGTAAGCATATATCAAACTATCTGTAAATATGTATATGCATAAATATAGATATAGGATAGTAATAAGGATCAACATGAAAAGAAAAATGAAGTTGATTGCTAACAGAATTTGTCACCATGCAAATGATCAGTTGTCTTGTAGTAGTGAAAGAATAAAGATTGACAGAGATGTGTAACAAATTAGTCTCGTAAATATCTGTGAATTGAGATCGACTAGAATTAATGGGCAGACAGAATTCTCAATCAGGAAGTAGAAGACAAAGTAGGAGAAAAATGAGAGACAACCGATTCTTCAATCAGAAGAAGAAAACAAATAATCTACAAAGTAAATCAGATAGTGATTTGAAACAGAATCCGATTATATCTGATTTATGTATCTATAAATTTTGTTTTGTAATGTTGATCGAAATGGACGTATAATAAGTTGAAGACAGAAAATAAAGGAGATAAAGCTTGATTTGGATTCCTAACCAAATTTTGTTTTGTATAGATTCGATTATGACATGTAATTAAATTAGAGACAGGAAGAATTTACCAGCTAACAGAATTTGTATCTATATGTAAGAATTAATTAAATAAACAAATATAAATAAAAATATATTAATAATAATAATACTTTTAATATTATTAATAATAAGAAAACTAATAATAATAACATTAATATCAAGGAAAATGGTATTTATTAATAATACTGATAATAATAATTATTAATGATAATAACCGTTGATTAAAAATGATATTAATAATAATAATACTGATATTAATGATAAAAGTAATTAATAATATCAAATAATACTAATAATAGTAATAGAGATAAAAGTAAAAACAATGATAAAAATGATAAATTTTTAATAAGCCTATAATTTATATAACACATTTTCGGATCACCGTTTATTTTAAAATCACATAAGTTCGAATTAACCTTCCCTAAATATTAATCGAAACGTCTAACGAGTATTACAATTACTAAATAATTATATTTAATATAGTATATATATATATATATATATATATATATATATATATATATATATATATATATATATATATATATATATATATATATATATATTTACTTTTAATAACAATTTAATTATATTGTATATTATTATTTTAAGTTATTATATATTCATATATTTAAATTTATTTTTATATGTATACACTTTTATTTTCAATTAATGGTTCGTGAATCGTCGAAGGTCAATTGAATATATGAAACAGTTCAAAATTTTTGAGACTCAACCATAACAGACTTAGCTTATTGTGTCAAAAACATTAAATCATATCAAGAGTTTGGTTTAAAATTTGTCGAAAATTTCTGGGTCATTACATTCAAGAATCACCGTGGACATTATATCAATGAGTTATGAAGTATTAACTCAATTCCTCTGAAGAATTTATATCTATATCTTGTATATATAAATTTTGAAACCATCGTAAATCTTTTCGTAATTGAGCTATTAGGTATGAATTGAAAAAGGGTAGATACTACTCAGTTAAATTCATATTACTAATATGCTATAATCCTTTGATTAACGACTTAACCATCGTTAACCACAATCTCTGTTTCAACTCAATGAATTCCATTTCATAATAAGGTAAGTGTATTATTCAATTACATGTTTGATTTTACACTTTCGATATACTCCAAAACTTTCTAAGAAAACATCATTCGTACTTTGAGAATTTAGCAAGAGTTCTATGAGCATCAATATGATTTACCGAAGAAAAATCAATAAGAATGAATAATGAAGTATTGATCACAATAGTGAAATACTCGGTGAAGATTATGTAATCTCTAATGTTAGAGATTATTCATTTCTAATTCCAACCGAAAACTAAATGAGTTTAATTTAATATTAATTCATTAAATCTGTATAAAATCTGAAGAAAATATACATACATATATTTTTATAAAGATTATGATGAAAATTCTCTTGTACAAAATATTACTTGTGAAACTTTTAACGGGTAGGTAATACCGGAGAGATATATAAATTCACAATTAATATGTTACATTCTTTGATTCTGATTCAGCAAATCATCAACTATACTCAATACTTTCACAACGATATACATTCTTTCATAGAAATTAAAACAACCATTCTCATCCAAATCTGATTACATATTCTGATTTTGACAAATCAAAATTTAGGTCAAGATTTAACAGAAAGACATCACTCTTAGATCCTTACAGCTCTCAAAGCTATACTTTGACTACAAAACTGTTTTAGAATATCACTTCTATTCATAGAACCCAGAAAAATATTTGTATCATTCAAAATCCTAGAACATCATATGTATATTAACGATTACAATCTGTGTTCAAATCCTTCAAAATTCCTGAAGACACTTCAAATAATGAACAATCGAGATGATGATCCAACCACACGTTAACCACAGTCATGCACTTGAAAAACTTTCGAAACCAAAGTCATAGTTTAACACGTATCCGTGTCAAACCCTTTGGCATTTATTAGCTAAAATAACCTTTCAATCCCTTTCAATCACTTCATTGTTAACTGGGAACCTTTTATATCTCGCCACATTAGCAGTAAACTTATCAACAACTTCATTGATCTTTAAGCCTCTCCGGAAAATTTCTATAATTATTCATTGAAACCCTATCATGTACTCATATGCATCTGGTAATGGTAATTTCCATACCAACTACTGGGAATTAGAAATCAGTATTTTGAATTTCGCAGTAATTTTATGCCAACAGTTATATATATACATATAACGTCTTTCTCCTAGATTTACATACTTCGAATGTCAAGTTTCTGGAAAAACACCCCAAACTGTAAACGACCTTTAGCAGCCAAAAGTTTGATGATAAAAAAGGATACGTTAGAAAAGCTTAAAAGAAAATTTGGTACTGAAAAACGGATTGAGTAAATCATGAAGGAAGCTGTGGACAAATCACAAAGACAAAACCTGCCTTCAAAGAATCCAAATGATTCAGTGTCTGCTGAAGTCATTAACAAATACCTAGCTCTTGAGTCTAAATCTTTACGGACAAACTGTGATGACCCAGAAATTTTTGACCAAATTTAAACTAGATCTTAATATGATTTAGACACGATAAGCAAAGACTGTAATGTTGAGTCTCAAAAATTTTGAACTGTTTTCATAAATGCATTTGACCTTCGACCACTTCCGACGATTCACGAACAATTAATTTTAAATAAATATGTATATATATAGAAATATGTATATGTAAAAACTTGAAACAATATTATACAATTCAATTGTAAATATATTAATTATGTAGTAAGGAAAATTTATATTGATAATTAGTATAATGATAGATTGTTTAATATCATCGAATTTAACTAGAAGATTAATAATTAATTTTTAATAGTAATATTGAATTGGATGCATGATATCTTAAACGTGGAAAGAGTCCGTTTGCAATATATTACTTTTCTTCTTCACAGTATTACTCTCTCAGTTTTGTTTCATATGCGTGAACCCACTCAACTGCAACAATCCAAACTTATACCCAATTGGCTGTCACTCCTTCTTTAAAAACATTTTCTCAATTATTATTAGTATTATATTATGTAATATAGGATTTAGTATTATTTGCAAAGAAGGCAACAGCTGTTAATTATTAATTTTTTTTTTTTACTTTTACATGTTACATTTGCAAATAAACATCTTAATCAGTGACTTTTGTGAGGATATTGTTCATTGTTAGAATGACTAACTAATATTATACACATATGTATGATTATAATATCCCACCATATGATTATTTCCTTTCTGTTTCCTATTTCAATCGACCACCATTATTTCCAACGAACCCCACAATGAAGTTTGTGCTATTAATTCATTTAGTATTTAACTTTTTCTCTTGTGTGTCTAATCTATCAATTTCTATATATATATATATATATATATATATATATATATATATATATATATATATATATATATATATATATATATAAACATGTACAATGCATATCAAACTAACATATCTATCATTTTGTCATTATATTTTGTATTTGAGAATATAACAACAACTCTAACAAACCCCACCAAGCAATAATGCATCTGTGCAATTGAATTACTAAAGGGGTATACTGTTTCAATATTCTACTTTCAGTTTCACATCATTTTCATTTACAATACCACATAGGCAACTTGATTTATATATATATATATATATATATATATATATATATATATATATATATATATATATATATATATATATATATATATATATATATATATATATATATATATATGCATAGAGATAGGATACTGAGATATAGATAGTTTATATATTCACTTGCTTTCCATTTAAAACACCAATCACCACCACACCCAATTCCTTGTTCCCTTTTTGACTGTATATTCGAGTACCACCCTCATCTCATCGTTTGATCACAACCTGTCTAGATCGAGCACTTGGAACGCTTTGCTTGTTAGAGTCCAGTGTACAGCCCTTTGCCGATCGAATGTTGCTTCTATATTTTGTTTTCTATTTTCTTCGACTGATGCAGGTAACCATCCAATACAAACACCTATACCAAGTATGAGCTACACCATTCGGCAACCAGCATTGCCATCATAGAATCACCAGCGAACCACCCAAACACCATCGCAAGATATTACTATTAATTTCTTCTGTTTTTTGGTTTAAATCAAACACCCCAAAACTCAAGTATTTTTCTGTTTTGTACATGTTCGATTACTTCTGTTTGGCCAAAACCACAACACCAAACCCCTTGTTGTTTTATTACTGCAACCAATCTAATACCACCATTAATTGATCAAACCATTATCAAACTGCAAGCAACCATCGAAACTTATTAGTAATTTCATGCTATCGTTCTTGTTTCTAAATCTTTTGTTTTCTGGACTTAACTATCATCTTCACCCTACCACCAAAATTATCACCATCGGTCACTCTTAAAACACCACCCAAAAACCATTTTTGTTGCTGCTGTCTGTGTTTCAGCTTCTAACAAAAATCAAAACCCAACATCAAACAATAACCATTGTGATCTGCTACCATATATATAAGCTTAAGGTTCATGGATTGAATATTACCGTATATGAGACTGTGCGTTTTTCCTTTTTGCTCCACTACACCATCAAAGACCATATAATTTATTACTGCTACTTAGTTTTGCCCTGCCCGAACCATGAAGTATTACTACTAGTATTATACTATCTCATGATTTGGTTGAAGCAAACCCAACAACCCATCACATCCATTAGAATCATCACCTGCAAAAACCATCTTCACCATAACCAAATACCAAGAAAACAATTAATTTTTTTTTTATCATTCAAACCTGGAAATCCATGATTTTCGCTACCTGTTCCTATATTATTTCGATCAGACCCAAACGATTTCAGCTGTTTTTTTTTCGATTATCATAATCAAAACATCAAGAACATTATTAATTGCTGCTATGGTTCTATCGAATAAATACACAGAAATTATAGAAGGATTATAGAAAATTAGGGGAATATTAATGAACCAGTTACCTACATCATCAATCAATGAATCGATTACTTACTTGAATCAGTTGATTGACCGATTAATGGACCGATTGATGAGGGATGACGATTAACGAATGATAATAGAGACTGATGATGACATTAAACAATGATGATGACGAATCGAAGACCTACTAAACATTTTTTTTTTTTTTAGTTTTGCTTGTTTGATTGTTGGTTAATGAATCGAAGAACATCTGAACCTTGATTTTTTTTCATCTGCGTGTGTTCTGCTACCTCGATCTGTTTGAGCCGACACCAGATGCAATCCCACTCTTTTATTCGGTATATTATTAATTATTATTATTATTATATTATTATCATGTATTTATTTATTTATTTATTTATTTATTTATTTATTTATTATTATTATTATTATTATTATTATTATTATTATTATTATTATCACTATTACTATTATTAATTATTGTTATTATTATGTTAACATTAATATTAATAATATGATTAATATCATTGCCATTTTTATTATTAAGTAACATCACTAAGTATTATTAGTATTATTAAAATTGATATAAGTATTATTATGATTAAGGATTATTATTATCATCATTATTATGAAAATAACACAAACTATTATTATTATCATTAATATTAGTATTAGTATCATTATATAATTATTAGTATTATTATTATTAACATAAATACCATTATTATTATTATCATTATCATTTTATTAATAGTATTATCATTATTAATAAACTTATTATTATTATTATTATTATTATTATTATTGTTATTATCAAAAGAATCAGTTTTATCAAAACTATCAATTTAAGAGATAAATATTTTGTATATAAAAATATACTTATTACATATACTATAATCATATTAGTATTTCATATAACTATATATCAAACCTATTAACATTTTTTTTATAAATACTTACATATAACAAACTAATAATTTTTTTGATATATATATATATATATATATATATATATATATATATATATATATATATATATATATATATATATATATATATATATATATATATATATATATATATATATATATATATATTAATATAACTAAACGTATAAATACTAATAATTGTAAATATATTTACAAAATAAATATATAAATCAAATAAATTAAGATATAATATAAGTATATGTTTTAAATGGAATCTAATATAAATTCTATATAATTACGAACATATATATATATATATATATATATATATATATATATATATATATATATATATATATATATATATATAAATGAAATTATGTGATTTCCATTATATGATTTAATAGATATACAAATGATATAGGTTCGTGAATCTGAGGCCAACCCTGCATTGTTCAATGTCGTCATATGTATTTTTACTACAAAATACAGTATCGTGAGTTTCATTTGCTCCCTTTTTAAATGCTTTTGCAATATATATTTTTGGGACTGAGAATACATGCATTGCTTTTATAATTGTTTTATGAAATAGACACAAGTAATCAAAACTACATTATATGGTTGAATGATCGAAGCCGAATATGCCCCTTTTTACTTGGTAGCCTACGAATTAGGGAACATCACTAATTTTGAGAATTAGTGCACCCCTAATTGACGCGAATCCTAAAGATAGATCTATTGGGGCTAACAAACCTCATCCAAAGTACCGGATGCTTTAATACTTAGATGTTGTTTTATCATGTCCGATGGATGTCCCGGAATGATGGGGATATTCTTATATGCATCTTGTTAATGTCGGTTACCAGGTGTTCAATCCATATGAATGATCTTTTGTCTCTATGCATGGGACGTATATTTATGAGAAATGGAAATGAAAATCTTGTGGTCTATTAAAATGATGAAAATGATCGATTATGTTAAACTAATGAACTCACTAACCTTTTGGTTGACACTTTAAAGCATGTTTATTCTCAAGGTATGAAAGAAATCTTCCGCTGTGCATTTGCTCATATTAGAGATATTACTTGGAGTCATTCATGACATATTTTAAAAGACGTTGCATTCGAGTCATCGAGTTCATCAAGATTATTATTAAGTCAATTATAGTTGGATATATTATGAAATGGTATGCATGCCATCAACTTTCGATGTAAAGAAAGATTGTCTTTTAAAAACGAATGCAATGTTTGTAAAATGTATCATATAGAGGTCAAATATCTCGCGATGTCACCAAATGTAATGTATTCGTCCAGAGCGGTGGTCTTAGCGAACCAGGTCTTGCATTAGTGTGTCTAACTGATAGTTGTTTAGATGCATTAGTGGGTCTGGACTTCGACCGTGTCTGCATGTCAAAAGTTTTTCTTATCATTTCGTGTTGAAAATTACCTTCTTATCATCCTTAAGAAATTACCTGCTTATCATTCTTAATCTAGACACGTTTTATGCATTGACTGCATAAATAGTGTATAGACAAAATTCATATCTTAGCGTATCTGATAATTCATATCTTAGCGCATCTATTATTGTAGACTTGCCTGATATATTCCGTAAATTCCTCAGTAATCTACGGGATCTTTTGTACTATTTATAGGTATTCTATGTAATTAGAATATCATCCGATACCCAAAAATCATTTTATAAAAAAAAAACCCTTTACTCAATCGTACGAAATGGAACTCGCCACTAGTTCAAGTCCCTTGGATTTCGACAGCTATTCCGACATGGATGTTCACCTAAACTCCAGAAGCAGCGTCACCAGAATGAATCAACCAATCAGCTATCCCCAATTCATCTGATGGGTTAGTAGTTACTTAATCAATGAAGACGCGAAGAAAGTGATCCCTTCCACCAACCGAATTCACCTCTTGGTGAAGAACCTGAAGCACTTACTGGCGAACCTGTCCAAAACACCATATTCACCCTCATTACCAGGATATTTAACAATGATTATATTCTATCCACAATTCTAAACCTTATTCATCCGCTCGTTCCTACTGACAATCATCCCAGAGTAATCGAAGAAGTCAACGAGCTTCACGCTCGAGTAATCAATTTGGAGAATATGGTGCAAAATGTACTAGCTTCAGCAACATCACCGGCATCAACAGTACCACCATTAGCAACACCAACAGTACCACCAGCACCAGTAGCCTCAACATCACACACCTCAACATCACAATCTATACCCCGAGCATAATCTTCGTTCTACATGGCGATTATGTAATCTCTAATGTTTTAGATATTATGTATTCTAGTTCTAACGGTAAATCAAATGAGTTTAATATTATATTGACTCATTAAATCCATGATTACATCTAAAGAAAATATATATGTATATATGTTTTCATAAAGATTGTAATTAAAAAAAAGAGTCTTTTGTACAAGCTGTTAATGGTGAAAATATTTTAACGGGTAGGTAATACCCGAGGAATATTTAGATTTCACTTTAATAAGTTATACTATACATTCTTCGAATCTGATTCAACATTCATTTAATATCCTACTTACATCTACAGAGATACGAATCCGTTCACCACAGAATAACTATTTTCATTCAATTTCATATTTGAATTTTGACCTATCAGAATCCAACAAGTGGCATAATGAAGAAAACATTGGACAAAAATAAAATTTGTTAGAAACAAACAAATTAACTATGAGAAATTTTGTTACGAATCCACGCTAACTATTCCTAGCTAACTGTTCCTAGCTAACTGATTACATTTTATTTATCGCAATTTAATTATCGCAATTTATATTCTCGCAATTTTATTTATCGTCATTTAATTTCTGTTATTTATTTTACGCACTTTAAATATCGGGACACGTATACAAGGTTTTGACATATCATATCGACGCATCTATATATATTATTTGGAATAACCATAGACACTCTATATGCAGTAATGCTTGAGTTAGCTATACAGGGTTGAGGTTGATTGTACAATAATATATATACTTTGAGTTGTGATCGAATCTGAGACATGTATACAATGGCTCACGATATATATTAATTAATTCAAATATTATATATGAATTATTGAATTACTAACTGTGGACTACTAATATTGGACAATTAAAATGAATTAAAATATTGATTATAACATATGAAACTAAATAATTCTTCTAGTTTGCCACTTGATTTCATCTTAAACCTCAATTGTATCTTGACGATTACAATCTGCGTTCAAATCTTTCATGATTCTTGAAAACACCTCAATCGGGAGGATGAACCAACCGCACTTCATCTACGGAAGAAAAGATTGATGCACATAGTTATGCACTTAAAAACACTCGGAACCTGAGTAAACGTTTAACACGTATCTGTGCTAGCTCCTTTGGCGTTGTTATTACCGAAAATAACATTGCAATTCTTTTTCAAATTATTCAATTTTGTCACAGCACCAGCAAATCAACTTCAATTTTTCATTCGAATAAACCTTATTATAAAGATTACCCTTTCATCATCGTTACCGGAGAACTGTTTATATTCCACCACATTAGCAGTAAACTTACCAGCAACTTCATTACTCATTGGCTTAAGTCTCTCCGAAGAACCATTATAATTGTTCGTTAAAACCTAATCATATACTCATCCGCATATTGTAACAAGAATTGTCATACCGATTACCGTAAATCAGCAATCAGTATTTTGAAATTCGCAGTGTTTCTACATCAACAGTTATATGTATACATATAACCTTTATATCTTAGAATTATGATCTTCCATTCAGAAATTCTGAAAAGCACCCAGTCTACGAATCAATACTCCAAATTTTGAAAAGTTGAATGAAGCAACAAAAACTGTAACGACGTTAACAGCCAAAAGTTTGATGATAAAGAATGAAGTGTTGGAAACACTCAATGGAAAATTTGTACTGGAAAACGGATTGAGAAAATTATGAAGGAGGCTGTGGACAAATCACAAATACTAAACCTGCCTTCAAAGAATCCAAATGATTCAGTATCTGCTGAAAACTTTAGCGAATACCTTGCTCCTGACTCTAAACCTTGCGAACAAATCTTCTTCATCATCCCTCGATATTAGAAATTTTAAGATATCATCATATCTTTCATTATAAATATCCTCCATATTTTTGAAGATATTTTCATAACTATTCTTATCTGAAATCAATTATCTCTTCGCAATATCAGTGTTACATCAGAAAGAAAACTGTTTTAGTTTCTAAATTCTGAAAAATTCGAACTTAAAATATGAATGTTTTTGAAGTAGTGCTGGAAATTGATGCATGAGTTAGTATAATATAATGACACTTGATCAATGTGATTATATTACAGTAAGTCATGCTGAGTTTCTAATGGAACGTGATGATTCACAGATCATAACGTCATCATGTGCCATGTTACACGACTCTTACATTCTATCTAACCTCTAAACATATCAAGAATATATTATCTTGAGAGTTCTATCTTTTCCCTTGAATTTAGGAAATCAACCGTGACTACGTCATCGGTTAAGACGAACCTGCATTTAATCATTTCACTCTTTTGTGATAGCTTCACTCGTACTCATCACATAAATGAATTGTTTTATACATATTACTCACTAATGATAAAAACTCTAATTTCTAGCTCGTATGCGTCATGAAAACATACTTATTGTCAGTCATGACCATCTTAATCAAATTTCGGGATGAAATTTCTTTAACGGGTAGGTACTGTGACGACCCGGAAATTTCCAACCAAATTTAAACTTGATCTTAATATGATTTAGACACGATAAGCAAAGACTGTAATGTTGAGTCTCAAAAATTTTGAACTGTTTTCATAAATGCATTTGACCTTCGACCACTTCCGACGATTCACGAACAATTAATTTTAAATAAATATGTATATATATAGAAATATGTATATGTAATAACTTGAAACAATCTTATACAATTCAATTGTAAATATATTAATTATGTTGTTAGGAAAATTTATATTGATAATTAGTATAATGATAGATTGTTTAATATCATCGAATTTAACTAGAAGATTAATAATTATTTTTAATAGTAATATTGAATTGGATGCATGATATCTTAAACGTGGAAAGAGTCCGTTTGCAATATATTACTTTTCTTCTTCACAGTATTACTCTCTCAGTTTTTTTTCATATCCGTGAACCCACTTAACTGCAACAATCCAAACTTATACCCAATTGGCTGTCACTCCTTCTTTAAAAACATTTTCTTAATTATTATTAGTATTATATTATGTAATATAGGATTTAGTATTATTTGCAAAGAAGGCAACAACTGTTAATTATTTAATTTTTTTTTTTTACTTTCACATGTTACATTTGCAAATAAACATCTTAATCAGTGACTTTTGTGAGGATATTGTTCATTGTTATAAAGACTTGCTAATATTATACACATATGTATGATTATAATATCCCACCATATGATTATTTCCTTTCTGTTTCCTATTTCAATCGACCACCATTATTTCCAACGAACCCCACAATGAAGTTTGTGCTATTAATTCATTTAGTATTTAACTTTTTCTCTTGTGTGTCTAATCTATCAATTCCTATATATATATATATATATATATATATATATATATATATATATATATATATATAAACATGTACAATGCATATCAAACTAACATATCTATCATTTTGTCCATTATATTTTGTATTTGAGAATATAACAACAACTCTAACAAACCCCACCAAGCAATAATGCATCTATGTAATTGAATTACTAAAGGGGTATACTGTTTCAATATTCTACTTTCAGTTTCACATCATTTTCATTTACAATACCACATAGGCAACTTGATTTATAAATATATATATATATATATATATATATATATATGTATATATATATATATGTATATATATATATATATATATATATATATATATATATATATATATATATATATATATATATATATATATATGCATAGAGATAGGATACTGAGATATAGATAGTTTATATATTCACTTGCTTTCCATTTAAAACACCAATCACCACCACACCCAATTCCTTGTTCCCTTTTTGACTGTATATTTGTAACAACCCTCACTTTTCGACTTCTAAATTTACTGAATTAACCCTAGGGTTATATGTCTGACTATATGTATTAAGGGTTGTTATATACAATTAAATATTGACCGAATAGTAATTTTTAGTCAACAATGTACGCTTAAATAAATAATATATTATTAATTTATATAATTTGACATAATTTAACTAAGTATATAAACTTTGTATCACTTTTATTATTTAGTTAATGTATTATACATTTAACTATATAATAAATCTAATTATATATAAATGTAATAATATTTACAAGCTTACTAAAACTATATTTTAATAATTAAAATCATAATTATTATTAAAAATACAAAATACCGAATTATTTATTATTTTTATGCAAAATTTGTATTTATTAATTAAATAAAATAAAATAAAAATAAAATAAAATAAAATATTATTGACAAATATTCTTGGAAAAGCATTAAATAAATTTGTTTATTTATATAAAAAAATCCTTAAAATAAATGAAAAAAATAAATAAATAAATAAATTACTTTTTAATTAAAAATTTTAATGGAAAAACTACTTTTATTATTTTATTTTGTGCATTATTCCATGACCTAACATTTAATACTTTTTAATTTTTAAAATCCCATTAAGAATTAAAATATTTCTTTTTCTTTTAATTATTTTATTCTTTTTACCTAATTTTTAAGTATAAATACCCCTCATTTTTCATTCAAACTCACACCAAAATTTCTCTCATTCTCTCTTTGAAGAATTACTACTAGTAAGTATTCTTTTCTTACTTTTTATTTTTTTTACTTTTTACTTTTTACTTTTTACTTCGGTTATTATTTTTACCGAAACATGTAAATAATGTTATAAATTATATGCAATTAAAAATAAAATAAATAACATGTATACACTATTACTATTACTAGCACCTATAACCTACTACTTATATTGTCACATAAAAACATTTTGGGATATGTATTAGAGATGTATAGATCTTCGAACTTTCTTGACGAATGGTTTCTATGAGATTCTAGGCAGAGAGTTTGGATTTCAGATTTAAAGGGTCCTATGGCTCAAGCCCCTAGATCTAAATTAGCCATTCGAAGGGAAAGGGGTGATTGGAAGCTTATCTAATACGGCAAGTATCCTAAAATAAAAAACACTGATAAAAGTAGAAACTCTCTAGTCATAGAAACTTAGTAAAATAAGAAACTTTCTAAAAATGAAAACTTTATAAAAATAGTAACTTACTAGGAATAGAAACTTAGTAAAACAAACACATACTTAAACTTAAACATGGGCAAAATACTTAACTACTCTTAAATGTCAATAGGTTGACTTTCCTGCTCACTCGTTCAACTCTTTATTTCGAGGAATAACTCTCTCTCTACTTACTAAGGTGAATTCATAGCCCCTCTTTATTGCTAGCAAACTTACTTACTTTTACTTGGGGTGAGACACATGCTGTTTTTACTTTTTACACTTTAGACACAAGTACCAAACTGTTAAACTATGCTATACCCGGCTATGTCCGACTAAGTCCCTACAGTGATATTTTTAATTGTTGCGGCATGCTTAATTATTGGGGGTAGGCCTATCGGGAGTAACGTCCCCGATACATTTGACCAAGTCATTGTATTACTTAATAATGAAATTAAACCGACAAGGACAGACACAACTTGTCATGGGGCAAAACTTGAACGTTTAGTCTAAATATCACGCATTGGCATAACTTTTTGATCCTGTTGGAGATCAACTTTACAAACTAAATCTTGTGGTCTAAAACAATGACAAACTTTTTGTTAAACCTATAAACTTCACTCAACCTTTTTGGTTGCCACTTTAGCATGTTTTGTCTCAGGTGCTGTTTGATTCAAGCTCTTATACTTACCGTTTATGTGATGCTACTTGGACATAGGATCAAGAGATATCGCATTTATTACTTCTGCATGTGAACATTTACGATATTGTTATTCCTGTCATTGTAACGACATTTCATTTTCCGCTGCGTACTCATTAAATTTAAATTCATCATTTAGTATTGTTCTCGTTTATTATAATATGTTGGTATGTTTTGATATTAGTGACGTTCCTTCCAGACCCTATCTGGAGGACGTTAGAGATTGGTATCAGAGCATAACCAGGCTGTTATAGAGAACCAGGATTGCATTTTTATGTGTGCTGTACTTGTTAGCTAGGGTGCCTTAGCAATCTAGGAAACTATAACCTTTCCTGCCTTAGAATTAAAGCACTTAGGATTGCCCCATAATCTTAACGATTATGCTTTAATAAACTTGACTTAAAGATTCTAATCAAAATATCCTTCCTAATGTTAGGATGTCTAATTATCATCAAACGACCAAAATGAATCTTTTCAAGCCAACCGAAAAAGATACTGAAAGGTCTTCCACAGAAAGACCAGTCCAAAGTCCACCTTATGGCTTTGGTGGTCCTCCCTCACCAAATTATAGCCCAAATACTACTCTAAAGTTACATGGGTATACTGAATACTATCCAACATCGAGGAATAAAGACAAGAGGAAATGTCTTGAAGAAACTGGGCCGTCAAAGAAAAGATCCCGATCTCCTTTCTACGATGAAGTTGATGCCAAGTACGAGCTCATGAATCTGCGAAAAACTACCAATGACCTAATTCGCCATATTGCAAGGATCGATTTTCAAATGAAGGAAAAGACCTAGCGATCAAGAAGCTCATGGAGGAAAATGCTGAACTAAAGAAAGAGATAAAGTTGGTGAAGTATGAAGGTGATAGAAATACCCGATGGGGGAAGCAATCTCTCTCCTACCTAAGAGAAGATGTTGACCTTAGATTGAAGATGGAGGAAAACCGTGTGAATAATCAACTTTCTATAAGGGACCACAAGTACCATGTAATCAACAATGAAGTTTCTAACCTTTATGATAATCTCGAGTTCCTGCATGAGAAACAAAAGGCGAAGAATGAGAAAGTTGAGAAGTTTATGAAGAAGGTTGAGGACGAGAAGAAGGAATATGAATCTTAATATTCTTTAGTAATCTTTCTATTTTCCATCTATGTAAAGGCTATGCCTTAAAACTATTTCTATTTCCGAATCATATATTAAAAGGCTTATTTAATGCCTAGTTCCTTAATAAAATAAAGTGTTTTATTTATATCATGTGATATTAATACTTTATCTTATTCCTACTTGTAATTTCTCAAATTTGTTAACTTATCTGACTTATGTTCACTTTTATGTAGTGACATCATGGTTCGTTCAGCTGCACCTACCGTTAACAATGTTGTATTAACTACTGAGCAATTCCAACAGTTACTCGCTGCCGCCCAAGTCAACGCCCAAGCTAACCATGCTAATCCACAACCGAAACCTTGTTCCTATAAGGATTTTTCAAACTGTCATCCTCCTGCATTTAAGGGGACTGAAGAAGCTGTCGAACTAGTCCGTTGGTTCGAGAAGATGGAATCTATTTTCCGTATTTGCAACTGTGGTGATAACGATCGAGTAAAGTATGCCACTAGCTCATTGGGTGACAATACTTTAACTTGGTGGACTGCTCATGCCAAGTCCATAGGAATTGATAATGCTAATGCAATTCCATGGGATGAACTCAAAAGCATGATGGTCAACAAATTCTGTCCTCGAAGTCAAGTTCAGAAACTTGAAGCTGAGTTCTGGGAACTCAAGGTCAAGGGTACTGACATTGAGAACTATACCAATCGTTATCTAGAGCTTTCTACTCTATGTCCTGAAATGTTTCCTACTGAAGCTAGAAGAATTGAGCGGTATATTGAAGGTCTTCCCGAGGATGTTCAAGGGAATGTTATTGTTGCTGAGAAGGTTACTTTGGATGCTGTGATTCTCATGGCACAAAATCTCATGTTGGCCAAGAGAAGAAGGGCGTCGACCAATAAGCAAGTTGAAACCAAGGGTAATGATGGTAAGAGGAAGTTTGAACCATCTCAAGGTTTGGCTCAGAATGATAATAAGAAGCATGCGGATGGTACAAGGTCGAATTATAAGGGTACTTATCCTTTCTGTATTCGTTGTGAGAGGCCTCACCCGGGGAAGTGTACTGCGGTTTGTGCATTGTGTAAGAAAGTGGGACACGTTGCTAAGACGTGTAAGACTCCTCCGAAGGATAAGGCTATTGTTCCGGCCAAAGCTCCTCCTACATGCTATACTTGTGGAGAGAAGGGACACATTAGTCCGAATTGTCCTAAGAAGAAAGATAATCCCGCTACTAGAGCTAATGCTACTGCTGGGAAGGGTCGTGCGTTTGTTATTACTGCTGCTGAAGCCCGAGATGAAGATGAAGTTATCACGGGTACGTATCTAGTCAATAATTTCTATGCAACTATTTTATTCGATACTGGTGCCGACAGAAGTTACGTGTCTAGTGATTTTTGTACCCTATTTGTTGAAAAGCCTCAACCCTTAGAAACTAAAAGATTAGTAGAAGTAGCCAATGGAAAGGTCATGCAAGTCGATAAAATCTATAAAAACTGCAACCTAATCTTAGCCGATAAAGAATTTAAGATAGACCTTTTGCCGGTCAAACTCGGAAGTTTTGACGTCGTAGTTGGTATGGATTGGTTACGTCCATTACATGCTGCTATCATGTGTTACGATAAAACTGTTAATGTTCCATTGGGGAATGGAGATACTCTCATCATCCAAGGTGAAAAGAGTGGTTTCAATCTCAATATCATCTCCTATATCAAAACCCGCAAATACCTTATGAAAGGTTATCCAGCCATTCTAGCCCACGTTAAGCTGATCGAATTGGAAGAGAAGCATATTGAAGATGTACCAGTGGTTAGAGACTATCCTGATGTGTTTCCCGAAGATCTTCCTGGTCTTCCACCTCCTTGACAAGTTGAATTTCAAATTGATTTAGCTCCCGGTGCTGCTCCTATTGCTAAAGCACCATACCGTTTAGCACCTTCCGAAATGAAGGAACTTTCCAACCAGCTCCAAGAACTATTGGATAAAGGTTTCATTCATCCAAGCTCGTCCCCACGGGGAGCTCCTATTCTATTTGTTAAAAAGAGGGATGGTACGTTAAGGATGTGCATTGATTACCGCGAACTTAACAAGCTTACTATCAAGAACCGTTATCCGTTGCCACGTATTGATGATCTATTCGACCAACTTCAAGGGTCAAGTGTTTATTCAAAGATTGATTTGAGGTCCGGATATCACCAACTTAGAGTCAAGGATTCTGATATTCCTAAGACTGCTTTTCGCACTCGTTATGGGCACTATGAATTCTGTGTCATGCCTTTTGGTTTGACAAATGCTCCTGTCGTTTTCATGGATCTCATGAACCGTGTCTGCAAACCTTATCTCGATAAATTCGTCATTGTTTTCATTGATGACATTTTGATCTACTCCAAGAGTGAGAAGGAACATGAGCAACATCTGCGCGTGATTCTTGAACTCTTACGAAAGGAACAACTCTACGCTAAGTTTTCTAAGTGCGAGTTTTGGCTCAAAACCGTACAATTCCTCGGACACGTTGTTGATAGTAATGGAATACATGTCGATCCAGCTAAGATTACCACTATCCAGAACTGGGAGATACCAAAGACTGCGAAGCATATTCGTCAATTTTTGGGACTTGCCGGTTATTATCGAAGATTCATAAAGGATTTTTCCCTTCTTGCCAAACCTCTTACGAAGCTAACTCAAAAAGGGAAGAAGTTTGAGTGGTCCGAAGAACAGGAATCTGCTTTCAAGATTCTGAAAGAGAAGTTGACCACAGCCCCGATTCTATCTTTACCTGAAGGTACTGACGATTTTGTTGTTTACTGCGATGCCTCAAAGCAAGGCTTTGGTTGTATTTTAATGCAACGTGAAAAGGTTATTGCCTACGCATCTAGACAGTTGAAGAAACACGAGGAGAATTATACCACACACGACCTTGAGTTAGGTGCCGTGGTATTTGCATTAAAGATAAGGAGACATTATCTATATGGTACCCAGTTTACGGTGTACACTGACCATAAAAGTCTTCGACACTTCTTTGATCAAAAACAGCTGAATATGAGGCAAAGCCGATGGCTCGAGTTATTGAACGATTATGACTGTAAGATGGAATATCATCCTGGCAAGGCAAACGTAGTTGCTGATGCCCTTAGTCGAAAAGACGATGTTAAACGTGTTCGTTCCTTAAACCTGAAAATAAAATCAAATCTTATATCACGAATCTGCGAAGCTCAACTGGAAGCTATTAAACCAACACTTATCGAAGGTGAAGGACCTATCGGTTTCGAGAACCAACTCCAAGTGAAAGGTAATGGTACACGGTACTTTGGCAACAGAATTTGGGTTCCTCGCTTCGGTAATCTCCGTGAACTAGTCTTGGATGAAGCGCATAAGACTAGGTATTCTATTCATCCGGGTTCCAGTAAGATGTACCACGATGTGAAGGAATTCTACTGGTGGCCTAATTTGAAAGCCGACATTGCTACTTATGTTAGTAAGTGTCTCACTTGTTTGAAAGTCAAGGCTGAACATCAAAAGCCTTCTGGTCTGTTGACACAACCCGATATTCCGCAGTGGAAGTGGGAATGTATCGCTATGGACTTTATTACTAAATTGCCCAAGACTTCTAGTGGCAATGATACTATATGGGTCATAGTAGATCGTCTTACTAAATCTGCTCATTTCTTACCAATCAAGGAGACCGACAAGATGGAGAGATTGTCACAACTGTATATCAAAGAAATTATCTCTCGTCATGGTGTTCCTATATCAATCATATCCGATCGCGACAGTAGATTCACTTCCAGATTCTGGAAATCCTTACAAACTGCTCTTGGAACTCAACTCGACATGAGTACTGCTTATCATCCGCAAACCGATGGTCAAAGTGAACGAACCATTCAAACATTGGAAGATATGCTTCGCGCTTGTGTTATCGACTTCGGCAAAGGCTGGGATAGACATTTGCCTTTGGTTGAATTCTCTTACAATAATAGTTACCACTCAAGTATTAAGGCTGCACCTTTTGAGGCCTTATACGGACGAAAATGTAGATCCCCACTGTGCTGGGATGAATTAGAGGACAGACAGTTAACTGGTCCTGAAATCATACACGAGACAACCGAAAAGATAGTTCATATTAAGAAACGAATAGAAACTGCCCGCAGCCCACAGAAGAGCTATGCTAATAAAGGTCGGAAAGATTTGGAATTCCAAGTTGGTGACAAAGTCATGTTGAAAGTATCCCCTTGGAAAGGCGTCGTTCGTTTTGGTAAACGAAGCAAACTAAGTCCGCGTTTTGTTGGACCCTTCAAGATTACTGAAAGGATCGGACCCGTGGCTTATCGATTAGAATTACCTGCTGAACTTAGCAGCGTATACAACGTATTTCATGTCTCGAATCTTAAAAAGTGTCTCGCTGATGACACTCTCGTTATTCCTTTGGATGACATTCGCATTGATGATAAAATGCACTTCATAGAGGAACCCGTAGAAGTCATGGACCGATCTGCTAAACGCTTAAAACAAAGCACCATACCTATTGTTAAGATTCGTTGGAATTCACGACGTGGCCCCGAGTATACCTGGGAACGTGAAGACCAAATGAAACAGAAATATCCCCATCTCTTCTCAACCGCTGATGCATCCGAGAAGTCTACGTAAAACTTCGGGACGAAGTTTTTATTAACGGGGAGGTACTGTAACAACCCTCACTTTTCAACTTCTAAATTTACTGAATTAACCCTAAGGTTATATGTCTGACTATATGTATTAAGGGTTGTTATATACAATTAAATATTGACCGAATAGTAATGTTTAGTCAACAATGTACGCTTAAATAAATAATATATTATTAATTTATATAATTTGACATAATTTAACTAAGTATATAAACTTTGTATCACTTTTATTATTTAGTTAATGTATTATATATTTAACTATATAATAAATCTAATTATATATAAATGTAATAATATTTACAAGCTTACTAAAACTATAGTTTAATAATTAAAATCATAATTATTATTAAAAATATAAAATACCGAATTATTTATTATTTTTATGCAAAATTTGTATTTATTAATTAAATAAAATAAAATAAAATAAAATATTATTGACAAATATTCTTGGAAAAGCATTAAATCAATTTGTTTATTTATATAAAAAAATCCTTAAAATAAATGAAAAAAATAAATAAATAAATAAATTACTTTTTAATTAAAAATTTTAATGGAAAAACTACTTTTATTATTTTGTTTTGTGCATTATCCCATGACCTAACATTTAATACTTTTTAATTTTTAAAATCCCATTAAGAATTAAAATATTTCTTTTTCTTTTAATTATTTTATTCTTTTTACCTAATTTTTTAAGTATAAATACCCCTCATTTCTCATTCAAACTCACACCAAAATTTCTCTCATTCTCTCTTTGAAGAATTACTACTAGTAAGTATTCTTTTCTTACTTTGTATTTTTTTTACTTTTTACTTTTTACTTCAGTTATTATTTTTACCGAAACATGTAAATAATGTTATAAATTATATGCAATTAAAAATAAAATAAATAACATGTATACACTATTACTATTACTAGCACCTATAACCTACTACTTATATTGTAACATAAAAACATTTTAGGATATGTATTAGAGATGTATAGATCTTCGAACTTTCTTGACCAATGGTTTCTATGAGATTCTAGGCATAGGGTTTGGATTTTCGATTTAAAGGGTCCTATGGCTCAAGCCCCTAGATCTAAATTAGCCATTCGAAGGGAAAGGGGTGATTGGAAGCTTATCTAATACGGCAAGTATCCTAAAATGAAAAACACTGATAAAAGTAGAAACTTTCTAGTCATAGAAACTTAGTAAAATAAGAAACTTTCTAAAAATGAAAAATTTATAAAAATAGTAACTTACTAGGAATAGAAACTTAGTAAAACAAACACATACTTAAACTTAAACATGGGCAAAACACTTAACTACTCTTAAATGTCAATAGGTTGACTTTCCTGCTCACTCGTTCAACTCTTTATTCCGAGGAATAACTCTCTCTCTACTTACTAAGGTGAATTCATAGCCCCTCTTTATTGCTAGCAAACTTACTTACTTTTACTTGGGGTGAGACACATGCTGTTTTTACTTTTTACACTTTAGACACAAGTACCAAACTGTTAAACTATGCTATACCCGGCTATGTCCGACTAAGTCCCTACAGTGATATTTTTAATTGCTGCGGCATGCTTAATTATTGGGGGTAGGCCTATCGGGAGTAACGTCCCCGATACATTTGACCAAGTCATTGTATTACTTAATAATGAAATTAAACCGACAAGGACAGACACAACTTGTCATGGGGCAAAACTTGAACGTTTAGTCTAAATATCATGCATTGGCATAACTTTTTGATCCTGCGGGAGATCAACTTTACAAACTAAATCTTGTGGTCTAAAACAACGACAAACTTTTTGTTAAACCTATGAACTTCACTCAACCTTTTTGGTTGACACTTTAGCATGTTTTGTCTCAGGTGCTGTTTGATTCAAGCTCTTATACTTACCGTTTATGTGATGCTACTTGGACATAGGATCAAGAGATATCGCATTTATTACTTCTGCATGTGAACATTTACGATATTGTTTTTCCTGTCATTGTAACGACATTTCATTTTCCGCTGCGTACTCATTAAATTTAAATTCATCATTTAGTATTGTTCTCGTTTATTATAATATGTTGGTATGTTTTGATATTAGTGACGTTCCTTCCAGACCCTATCTGGAGGACGTTACAATATTCGAGTACCACCCTCATCTCATCGTTTGATCACAACCTGTCTAGATCGAGCACTTGGAACGCTTTACTTGTTAGAGTCCAGTGTGCAGCCCTTTGCCGATCGAATGTTGCTTCTATCTTTTGTTTCCTATTTTCTTCGACTGATGCAGGTAACCATCCAATACAAACACCTATACCAAGTATGAGCTACACCATTCGGCAACCAGCATCGCCATCATAGAATCACCAGTGAACCACCCAAACACCATCGCAAGCTATTACTATTAATTTCTTCTGTTTTTCAGTTTAAATCAAACACCCCAAAACTCATGTATTTTTCTATTTTGTACATGTTCGATTACTTCTGTTTGGCCAAAACCATAACACCAAACCCCTTGTTGTTTTATTACTGCAACCAATCTAATACCACCATTAATTGATCAAACCATTATCAAACTGCAAGCAACCATCGAAACTCATTAGTAATTTCATGCTATCGTTCCTGTTTTTCTAAATCTTTTGTTTTCTGGACTCAACTATCATCTTCACCCTACCACCAAAATCATCACCATTGGTCACTCTTAAAACACCACCCAAAAACCGTTTTTGTTGCTGCTGTCTGTGTTTCAGCTTCCAACAAAAATCAAAACCCAACATCAAACAATAACCATTGTGATCTGCTACCATATATATAAGCTTAAGGTTCATGGATTGAATATTACCGTATATGAGATTGTGCATTTTTCCTTTTTGCTCCACTACACCATCAAAGACCATATAATTTATTACTGCTACTTGGTTTTGCCCTGCCCGAACCATGAAGTATTACTACTAGTATTATACTATCTCATTATTTGGTTGAAGCAAACCCAACAAACCATCACATCTATTAGAATCATCACCTGCAAAAACCATCTTCACCATAACCAAATACCAAGAACACAATTAAATTTTTTTTTATCATTCAAACCTGGAAATCCATGATTTTCGCTACCTGTTCCTATATTGTTTCGATCAGACCCAAACGATTTCAGCTGTTTTTTTCGATTATCATAATCAAAACATCAAGAACATTATTAATTGCTGCTATTGTTCAATCGAATAAATACACAGAAATTATAGAAGGATTATAGAAAATTAGGGGAATATTAATGAACCAGTTACCTACATCATCAATCAATGAATCGATTACTTACTTGAATCAGTTGTGTGACGACCCGGAGATTTTCGACCAAATTTAAACTTAATCTTTATATGATTTCGACACGATAAGCAAAGTCTGTAATGTGGAGTCACAAAAATTTTGAACTGTTTTCATGAAATCATTTGACATTCGGCTGTTCTCGATGATTCACGAATAATTGTTATAAATAGATATGTGTGTATATATATGTACATGTTAATTAAAATTCTAATTTGTAATACTATATGTTGTAATATATATTAAAATGTATAAAAAAATTTAATACTGAATAAAAGTTATATAATATATAATCATTACAAATTTACATGATTAATAATACATAACATCAATGTATTAAATTAAGTATAAGTTTAATACATATATATATATATATATATATATATATATATATATATATATATATATATATATATATATATACTACTGTCATTATTATTATTAATACCAATATCAACGTTAGTATTATTTATATTATTATTACTACTACTATTAATAAAATTTTAATTTTAATAATTTTAGAGATATCAAAATAAAGATTTCTAAATATAAATGTTATTGTAAAAATAATTAAACCCATAATCTTAATTATTATTATGATTATTATTACTACTATTATTACTAAAAATCAGCATGTTATCTAAAATTATTATTACCCTTTTACTCCTATCCTTATACTTATTATTATTAAGTATTATTTTTAATATTATTATTATTACTATTATTAATATCTTTATTATTAGTAATACTATGAAAATTTATATTAAAATCAGATTGTGAGATATCAAAATATCAGATAAATAATACTGAATCCGTTAGCCATCACTATCTGAATGACCTGATAAGAATCAACTTTAAATATAAAAAAAATTCTATTAGATACAAATTGTTAGATATTGAGATCAAAATGTAGTACGAATTTGTTATCAATCACAATCCACTTTTAATTCTTCTTCTTCATTTCCTGCTCACAAAATTCATTCTGTCCTTCTTGTCTGCAATGTGTTACCAATCAACTTCAATTCACAGATACAAGCCAAAATCAGATGAAGATCAATATCAGTTTTATCCTTTCATATTTGTTTTCTTTCTAATAGAATAATTCCTATTTTCAAATTGATTACCAACTGATCTTTATTCGGAGATACAAAACAAAAGATGATAGATATTAAAATCATAACTCGTACGAATCTGTTTCCAATCATGATCAAACCTTTTTGATTTTTGTTTCTTGTTCTTGTCTGTGAGAATCAAAGGACGACACATGCATCTCCTCTACATAACAATCAAACACAGTTAACCCTCGTAATCAAACTTTATATTATTCTATTTCCTGTCCTTTCTTCTCTGAATCAAGATCCTCAGTCGACCACCATTAATCTACAAAATAAAATGTGATCAATTATTATTACGGTATCACTAACAATATATATATATATATATATATATATATATATATATATATATAATTATATACAAAGCATATAGAGAGAGAGAGAGATAGATTTTCATCCAAAATCACCTTATATTTCTGTTCTCGGTTCCAAACTCCAAACTCACCCGCCATCACTCTCGATCATTTTCGAATCACAACACAACCTCAACCAACATCAACTCGAAACCACTACCCTAATTATTGGAACCCACTCATAATTCTTTCCTTGTGATTTCTTCCACAACTCATCACCTTCTTTCTTCTCTCTTTTGTTAACCACTATCATGAAACCACCTTCGAAACCTATGTCAATTACTCTTTTGCTGTTATCACTGCTACTGCAGTTACTCTTTCGAAAAGAAAAACACCAAGACACAATCACAACCAAACCAAGACCCACCTAATAACTTTGTTGCCTTTCGATTTATTGATATGGCATGATCAATTATATAATATGGCAAGATGATAGTGATGTTATCACTATTAAAATGTTGCCATCTCTCTTTTGGCCGAAAGTCCCAAACAAACAACCCACTTGCACTGATGTGTGTCGCGAGGGGTACGAAATAGTGTTTATTTTTAATACGAAATTCGACGAAATTTTACACAAGTTTTATTATTTTTACGGATGGGAAATACCTAAACCTTGCTACAACACTTATAGGCAGTGTACCTAATCGTACTGTAGTGTAGTTTTTAGTAAGTCCGGTTCGTTCCACAGGGACGCAGTGAAGTTTAACACTATATTTTTATAAAACTATATTTTTACAAAAATATATAATATAAGTAGTATTATTATTATAAAGGGGGGTTTTTACCGTTTAATGACCGGTTTGTCGATTCTATATTTTAAGCGCAAAGATAAATGACGATAATTAAAGTGCGTAAAATAATGACAATAAATAAAATGACAGTAAATAAAATTGCGAGTAATAAAATGACAGTAAATAAAGATACGATGAGAAATACAATAAAAGAATTATGCTTATTTAAACTTCCGTAATCATGATGTTTGACGTGTTGATTTTAATTTATTACCATGGGTTAATTGTCCTTTGTCCTGGTTTATTTGATACGTCTATCTGGTTTTTGTCCATAATAGTCCATCGGTCATAAATATAAAGTGCGAGTATCCTCGTCAAATTACCCTTATACCCGAAGTCAAATATTCCAACTGATTAAGGATTTAAACTGTGACGCAGTTATCACTTCTGTCAACAATTACACCAGTTATCACTGTATGTAATCCACCCCTGTTTTAATTAGTTTATGAATATTAATTCATCCACTTGATCAGAATGAATAATCAATTACCCAACCCAATTGATTAATTAAATGATTATAACACATTCCATATGAACATCACTAAATAGGACAACCATAATCATTATTAATTATTAGGTTAATTAATTTGAAGATAGGTTCGACAGACTCCAATGAGTTGTCACTCAATTAGACAATACCCCCCATCTATTAATAGTCAATAGTTCAATTTCCACAAGTGTCGGTCTTTTGCCCAAACCTTAATTATGGTCCAAAGTTCAATAACCCCTTCTTAATATTTTAGCCCAACATCACGATTACTTCGGCTCAAATAAGCATAATAACAACTTAGCTACGAGACATTAATGTAAAAAGGTTGAACATAACTTACAATGATTAAAAATAGCGTAGCGTTACACGGACAGAATTTCGACTTACACACTCAAACGATCTCTATCATAAATCTTATTATTATCATAATTTAAAATTAAAATTAAGATTATTGTTATATCTGATTACATTAACATTATGATAGAGAATTATAAATATAGATATTGATATTTGATATAGAAAAGTAAGAAAAAGATAGAAAAATTGATCGAAAAAAAAGTCTCCCTAATTTTGATCGTAAATCATCGCTTTTATAGCGAAATTAGAAATTGAATTTTCATTTACGACCCCTGAACTATGCTCAATTAACAACTTTTTATTATTTAATATTATTCTTATTATGAATTATTTAAATATTATATTTTATTCTTGTGCATAGTTGACTCGTAATTTTTACACCGTTGCGTCGAGCGCTGAAAGTTGGTTCATGTCCCGGTTCCGGATTTTCGAACGTCCTTGCGTACTATTTAATATCTTGCACTTTGCGTTTTGTAACTTGTACTCTTGTCATTTTTAGACGTTCTTCATCAATAATTTGAACCTTTTTGATTGTATCTTGTACTTTTGAGCTTTTTGGACCTTTGTGTCTTCAATTCGTCGTTTTCGCCTTTTGTCTTCGCACTTATTTAAAATAAACGAATATTACTTGAAAATGGAACAATTGCAACTAAAATCTTGTCTTTCTTGGGGGATTTTGCTATGAAATATATGTTACTTTTTAGCCTTATCAATATCCCCACACTTGAGCGTTGCTTGTCCTCAAGCAATACAGTCTTGAAATAATATAATACATCACACGAATCACTTCTTTATTCTTTACACTTTGTACATCAGTGATTTTGATAGAGCTGTATAAACAATGATAGTAACGATATGGTTAAAGGTGGGTGTTTCATCCACAGTTGCCTTGGGTTTAGGACAACGACACTTGCAATCAAATAGCCGATTTACTTTCGGTTTCCAAAGCAAAGTGCACATTTGAAAGGCGGTTTACAGTCCCACATGACTATAAAAATTTAGATCCTTTAAGGAAATTGGATCTTTATGAAAACATTTGATCTTTTGAAAATTCAAGCTAGATTTTACCCTAGACAAGTTTTCTGATTTGATCCATCATCGGTGTTGCAAAATATATTTGTGGATCAATATTTTGGCTAAAACTTTTAGGTTCGTGTAATCCACTGCTATCCCGGTATCGAATAGCACACATCCAGTTTACTTGTTCCGTATATTACCTTTCGGTAAACTACCGTCCGGTTGTAAAGGAAAGCGATGAACAAGAAACTGTTAAGGCAATGTCCCGTGACATGCAGATGATTATGGTCTTTTAACGTGTCGGATGCTAGAACTATCCTTGGTAGGAGCGATAGTAAAGATCATCCTATAATTTTTCGGTCTGGCACAAGGTCCTGTCTCCGACCATGCTATGCAACCACCATTCTTACGGTTGACACCCGATTTGGTTCAGGTGACCTAATGAATTCCAGGTGAATTTCTTAGGATTTTACGTTCAATGGTAATGAACGCATTGAAAATGGTTTTTCAGAAAACAAATCGGTTTGTATTTTTGATCAAAATATTTTCTCGTTCATGCTCGAGTTTAGACATCATCAAATTCCATGAGTTTGAATTCTCAATCTTTAAGGTCAATCTCTAGGATTGAGTATTATCAGTCTTAAAAGCTGATTTTTAATCTTTAAGGAGATTATCCTTTTCTGGGGATCTGATTCATTAGTCTTATCAAGCTAATTTGCACGGTGCCCCCCCATTGTACGAGATAAATCCTTCTCATGGTTAGGATAAATCTGACCACATGGCGACCCTGTTTGATGCTGAGGTCCGTGGATTTCCTGCTGATTTTAGAGATGACTTTTCTAGATTTTTCGTCAACCTACAGCTGGTCTGGACGACAACTTCTTGACCTAAATCAAGAAGCGCGTGTCTTTTTCGGAAGACTTTACTTCCTTTTAATGATGGAATTGATTCATCGTGTAGATCCATCTTTCTTTCAAATATATTACAGTAAACCGGGTAAAACTGATTAGTATCATCCAAAACAAAAGTACCTGCAATAATCTTGTACAAAAATATGTGATAGATAGTTTTTAATTGAATAACTTGGTACATTCTCCCCACACTTAGTTTCTTTCTTTGCCTTTTTATTCTCCTTTATTCCATTTTAAATGAATTCAAGCATTTTAGGTTGTTTCTCAATTTATGTCCTTTCCGATAATTTCGGTATTATCACCTAGTTTTCACCGTTCATAAATATGTATAAACATGATTTTGACTTCATTTAATTGAAAATTTTTCAAATTTTCACAAAATTTGGCAAATAAACCAAGTATAAACCTGAGAGAATTTATAACCCTTCCCCACACTTAAGATCATGCAATGCCCTCATTTGCATGAAATCAGACTATAATTTAAATTCATGAGGGTGATTAGCGTAGAAAAGTGATTAAAAATACCGAGTTTGTAATTACAAAGCTCGTCGAATGATAGATGGCGCCTCATCGTTCATTCCTTCATTTGTTATATCATATTTGTTGTTTTGCGTCTTGTCGTCAAAATTAGTACCTTTTGCTGAACTTTAATGACAGTCTTTGAAAGTGCGTTGTTTTACCCTGTTTTGTACATAAGATAAAATACAAACATATATATATATATATATATATATATATATATATATATATATATATATATATATATATATATATATATATATATATATATATATATATATTTTGAAGTTTGGTTTATAACCCCACTTTTCAAAAATTTATAAAGTATAATATTTTTGGCATACTTTAAATCAATAAAATTAAAAATAATGATAACAAAATTTGTCGCCCCGCCCTCGGGAAAAGTAATTTCGGCTTAATGACCTAGTCTTCAACTCACGACGAATTTTAGAAATCATTTTTTCAACTTAATGAATTAAAGTAAATTTTGTTTTTAAAAACTTAAATTAAAATGCATATTAATTTCATAAAAAACCTACAAAACAAAAATTCAGAATGGAGGGAGAAAACTAGTTCTTTAGTGTCTGCTAGCGGAAAAGACCAATCGGATTCCATTCTCGGAACTACACGAGAACAGAACAAATAACTTTAGACAGCATTATCTTTTTAGAACATTCGAATCTCCCCACACTTAGGTAGCTGTGGTGTTGAAATTGTGATTAACTTCATTGTCAATTTCTCTTGGTCCATAATCAACTTGCCTATCTGTGACTTTTTCTTTAAGCCAGTGCCCGGCTTCTTCCGTAATATCCCATAATTCAACTAGCTTCGCCCTTTCTTTAGGCGACAGATTGGATACTAACCGGTTACATAACTTAAAGTTCCCCTTACTTCTAGCATCAATAGCCCGTTTAAAAAGTTTCTTCATTGAACTGTTAATAATGGGGTCATTTAATTTCGTATCAATAACGGGGTTCTTTGTTATCATGTCATCATTAGGTGTTACTTCATTTTCCCCACACTTAGGCGTTTTATTATTATTAAGCACTACCGTTGGAGTTGGTAAAACAACATGGTTCTTACCAATCATTTTTTCTGGTTCAACGGTTTTGGTTGGTGGAGATTTAGACTTTCGAATCATAAAGGTGATAGATTTGTCACCACTTTTAAGTGTCATTCTTCCATTTCCTACATCAAATAACGCCTTGGTGGACGCTAAGAATGGCCGACCTAAAATTAGAGGAATGTTTGGGTCCTCTTCTATGTCAATGACAATAAATTCGACTAGAAAGGTTAAATTGCCTACTTGAACGGGTAGGTTGTCAGCAATTCCAACTGGGTGCTTAATGGTTTGATCAAAGAGTCGAACACTCATATCCGTTGGACTTAACTTACCTACACCTAATCTCTTATATAAGGAAAGAGGCATAACACTTACACTTGCACCTAAATCTGCTAGTGCATCATACATGACACAATCACTAAGTAGACAAGGAACAATAAATTCACCCGGATCACCTACCCTAGGTGGAGGTTTTGGTGGAACTGTCTTCACCGGGTTTATATTTACGGCTTTTGTTTCTTGCACTTTCTTATTCTTTTTCTTCTTCTTCTTTTCAGAGGTATCACAATCTTTATTACCTATCACTTGCTCATACTCAACTCCTTTTCTTGGAAACGGGATGGGTGGTTTGTATGGTGCCACCATTGGCTTTACATACTCGGGTGGTGGTGATGTAACTTCTTCATTGTTACTCTCATCTAAAACCTTCCCATCTTCTATTGCTGGTTTTTCAGAATTCGTTGAAACCATATTAACATTCTCATTCCGAGGATTTACTTCAGTATTACTCGGTAGCTTTCCTTGTTCCCTCTCACTCATCATGCTAGCAAGAGTACCTACGTGTTTTTCAAGATTCAAAATGGAAGCTTGTTGAGTTCTTAATGACTGATCAAACCTCTCGTTCGTTTGGGTTTGAGATGTAATGAATTGTGTTTGAGATTCAATCAGCTTTGCCATCATTTCTTCTAGATTTGGCTTTTTCTCTTCGGGTTGTTGTGGTGGTTTAGACAAGCTAGGTCTTTGTTGATTGAAAGTGTTGTTTTGAGTCGGTTGGTTATTCGGACCTTGTTGGTTATACCAGTTATTTTCGGGTCCTTTTGGATTGTAAAGAATGTTTTGATTTCGATTTAAGTTTAGCCTTGGCGGTTGATAATTATTTTGATAATTATTTCCCGGCCTTTGGTTCATATAGGAAACATTCTCTCGTTGTTCCATCGTTGGTTCAATGTGACAATCTTTCAATAAGTGTGGTCCACTGCATTGCTCACAACTGATTCGTATTGCGTGAATATCTTTATTCATCTTTTCCATTCGTCTTTCGAAAGCATCTATTTTTGAAGAAACGGAATCAAAGTCATGGCTAGAATCGGCTCTAGCCGCTTTAGATGATCGAAAGATATCTTTTTCTTGGTGCCACTCATGCGAGTGGGAGGCTGTGTTATCAATAATTTTGTAAGCTTCAGTTGCGGTTTTCTTCATAATGGAACCACCAGCTGTTATGTCGATGTCTTTTCGTGTAGCAACGTTGACACCTTGGTAGAATATTTGTACTATTTGATAAGTGTCTAAACCGTGTTGAGGACATCCTCTCAACATCCTTCCGAATCTTGTCCACGCCTCATATAATCTTTCATTTGGCTTTTGCGCGAACGTAACAATTTCTCCTTGAAGTCTCACGGCTTTAGATGCCGGAAAGAATCTTTTAAGAAATTTCTCAACTAAAACATCCCATGTATCAATCGCCCCTTCAGGTAACGATTCTAACCAATCTTTGGCTTCTCCCTTTAAAGTCCAGGGAAATAACATGAGATATATCTGTTCATCTTCCACTTCTCGGATTTTAAATAGAGTACAAATTCTATTAAACGTACGAAGGTGTTCGTTTGGATCTTCATTTGGCGCACCACTGAATTGTCATTGGTTAGTCACCATGTGTAGGATTTGTCCTTTGATTTCATAATCTGGCGCATTAACATTTGGCTTAATAATGGCGTGACCTTGGCCCGTGCGTGTAGCTCTCATTCGATCTTCCATACTTAGAGGTTCTAGATTTTCCATGATAGGAAGTGTTGTATCCGAATCACTAGAGGATTCTGATTTAATGGTTTGTGGCTCAGGAGGAATAATTAGTGGTTCAGGATCATGGAATTGTCCTTGAATATGCTCCGGGTTCTTAATTGTGAAGTCGGGTTCAAAAAATGGATTATCGGAAATTTGAACTAAAGTACTTGGTCTACTGGATGACGATTCTAAAGAGAAATCAACGGCGGTTATATTTGTTAAATGTCTTGATCTAGTTACAGGTGGTGAACGTACAAAAGGTGGTGAACGTCTTGCTCGGTGCATTCACTGAATATCCTATTAGTTTTTAAAAGGAAAGAAAAATTATAATAAGTTATCCAATCAATAGACTTTTCTGATTTTGCCCACGTTTCGAATAGCCAAAAGATGCAGCAGAGGGGCAGGATTCGTTTGGTCTCAATATAATTGAGGACTGTTTGGCTCCAATAACCCGGTCCACGTACAAATCCAACTATTACTACGAACCAGAAAATTTTGATGTCTATTAATTTAACCACTTAAAATAAATTTTCGTAATTTTAAGAAATTTAGATAAGAAGTAGAATAAAAATCTATGTCCTAAAACTAGAATAGCGAGAAATAAGAGAGAAAAAGAGTGCGTCGGAAAAAAAAAAAATTGAAAAATAAAAATGGTTGAAAAAAATAAAAGGTCGAAAAATAAGAAAATTGTAGCGCGTATAAAATTAAAAAGGGATTCTAAACGAAAAACGGGAATTACTTAAAAGGATACTAACATTTTAACACGGCGTCGCAAAATTTTAAGGCACCTAAATCTTAGTCTAAAGAAAAAGCACTTAAGGGATTTTACGGCAAAGCCTAAAAATCTAAAAGTATAAAAATAACTATGGCAAAACTAAACTTAATACTAAAAGTTGCGACTATAGTCTAAAAATCTAAAGGTAATAAAACTAAAAAAACATTTTTTTTTATAGACAAAATCTTAAAAAAAATATATTTTTTTTTAATAATTTTTTTTTTTTTTTTTTTTTTTTACAAACTTATATTTTCACAAATATAAATTAAAAATATAGCGTTTTAGCGGTCCCCGGCAGCGGCGCCAAAAACTTGATGTGTGTCGCGAGGGGTACGAAATAGTGTTTATTTTTAATACGAAATTCGACGAAATTTTACACAAGTTTTATTATTTTTACGGATGGGAAATACCTAAACCTTGCTACAACACTTATAGGCAGTGTACCTAATCGTACTGTAGTGTAGTTTTTAGTAAGTCCGGTTCGTTCCACAGGGACGCAGTGAAGTTTAACACTATATTTTTATAAAACTATATTTTTACAAAAATATATAATATAAGTAGTATTATTATTATAAAGGGGGGTTTTTACCGTTTAATGACCGGTTTGTCGATTCTATATTTTAAGCGCAAAGATAAATGACGATAATTAAAGTGCGTAAAATAATGACAATAAATAAAATGACAGTAAATAAAATTGCGAGTAATAAAATGACAGTAAATAAAGATACGATGAGAAATACAATAAAAGAATTATGCTTATTTAAACTTCCGTAATCATGATGTTTGACGTGTTGATTTTAATTTATTACCATGGGTTAATTGTCCTTTGTCCTGGTTTATTTGATACGTCTATCTGGTTTTTGTCCATAATAGTCCATCGGTCATAAATATAAAGTGCGAGTATCCTCGTCAAATTACCCTTATACCCGAAGTCAAATATTCCAACTGATTAAGGATTTAAACTGTGACGCAGTTATCACTTCTGTCAACAATTACACCAGTTATCACTGTATGTAATCCACCCCTGTTTTAATTAGTTTATGAATATTAATTCATCCACTTGATCAGAATGAATAATCAATTACCCAACCCAATTGATTAATTAAATGATTATAACAGATTCCATATGAACATCACTAAATAGGACAACCATAATCATTATTAATTATTAGATTAATTAATTTGAAGATAGGTTCGACAGACTCCAATGAGTTGTCACTCAATTAGACAATACCCCCCATCTATTAATAGTCAATAGTTCAATTTCCACAAGTGTCGGTCTTTTGCCCAAACCTTAATTATGGTCCAAAGTTCAATAACCCCTTCTTAATATTTTAGCCCAACATCACGATTACTTCGGCTCAAATAAGCATAATAACAACTTAGCTACGAGACATTAATGTAAAAAGGTTGAACATAACTTACAATGATTAAAAATAGCGTAGCGTTACACGGACAGAATTTCGACTTACACACTCAAACGATCTCTATCATAAATCTTATTATTATCATAATTTAAAATTAAAATTAAGATTATTGTTATATCTGATTACATTAACATTATGATAGAGAATTATAAATATAGATATTGATATTTGATATAGAAAAGTAAGAAAAAGATAGAAAAATTGATCGAAAAAAAGTCTCCCTAATTTTGATCGTAAATCATCGCTTTTATAGCGAAACTAGAAATTGAATTTTCATTTACGACCCCTGAACTATGCTCAATTAACAACTTTTTATTATTTAATATTATTCTTATTATGAATTATTTAAATATTATATTTTATTCTTGTGCATAGTTGACTCGTAATTTTTACACCGTTGCGTCGAGCGCTGAAAGTTGGTTCATGTCCCGGTTCCGGATTTTCGAACGTCCTTGCATACTATTTAATATCTTGTACTTTGCGTTTTGTAACTTGTACTCTTGTCATTTTTAGACGTTCTTCATCAATAATTTGAACCTTTTTGATTGTATCTTGTACTTTTGAGCTTTTTGGACCTTTGTGTCTTCAATTCGTCGTTTTCGCCTTTTGTCTTCGCACTTATTTAAAATAAACGAATATTACTTGAAAATGGAACAATTGCAACTAAAATCTTGTCTTTCTTGGGGGATTTTGCTATGAAATATATGTTCCTTTTTAGCCTTATCATGCACAAATTACTTTCTTGGCTAACCCCACTAGTTTTCCTTTTAAATATGAAGTCTAAAATAATGTTAATGAAAGATGAGGTAATAATTGATGAGGTGATAAGGAATGCGTACTTGATTTGTTTTTTTGATTCACTTCCGATAGAACTCAGGAAGTATCAAGACAGCCCACAGAAAACCATTTGATTTATGGAATGCTTTTCGAAACCAGCTGTATTAATCAAAGTAATATGTTTTGGCTAAACAATTAAAGTAGATTCAAGTATTCTTGTTTTGGTCAATTCACGAAACCCCACCATAATATGATCCACTTATTTTTGTTGAGTGTTTCTTTTGTTTTGAAAAACATTACGTAAATGGGAATACTATAGCATAAGTAAAGTTGTGATCCCTGAATTTTCTCAATATTTTAACCTATGATGGTACATGGAGAATGATGATATGTTATGATGATGAAGAGATGATTACGGTTATGAATATGAAAATAACAAATGCTCAATGATAAGAAAATAAAGATGATGATAATACCCGTAATTATGATGATATTTATATGACAATGATGGGTGTGATTTTATGATTATAATGATCACGATGATGATATGTGAGGTACGCTATGTGTTTCCTATCTGTTCGATTGAAACCACGAACAAACTCAATCAGCCTCTTTCTAATTCATGATCTATAATAAACATATGAAGTTGGGCTAGGTTAATTGATCCATTGGGCTTATAATAAATGTTGGACTGCTAATCTTCTGTTGGGCCGGAACAAGCCCAGTTTCATTTAAAGGAGGGGAAAAACCAAAAAAAAAAAAAATTAAACGGGTTATACTGTTGGGGTGATATTATTTCCGGAAAAACTAGAACAGAGGAGTGGTTTAGAGTGTTGATGGGTTAACGTGACGTCATGAGTTCGAGCCCGGGCTGCGACATTATTTTTAGTTATTTCTTAAAGGTAGTATACTTATTATTCCTATTATTTTCATTATTATTATTATTATTATTATTATTATTATTATTATTATTATTATTATTATTATTATTATTATTATTATTATTATTATTATTATTATTATTATTATTATTATTAAAATAAGTATTATTATTACTAATAACATATTTATTATCATTAGCATTATTATTTTTACTACTAATATCATCATTATTATTATTATTATTATTATTATTATTAACATTACTAACTATAACTTTGGGTTTTAAATGTATTTAGTATATAAATTATAACTATATTTTTATGATCTTAAACTGAAAAGATAGATAATATAAGTTAGATAAAAACATTAGATACATATAGGTATATATAATAAGTATACTACTTTTACTAATAAAATACTTTTTATTCATTTACGTTTTAATATAACTCGAATTTATTATAAATAATATCATATTAAAAATTATGGGTATTTAAAGATATTAATATTAGGTATTTATTCAAAATATATTAATAAAGTATATAATATATTATTATGATAATTTAATAAAATATAAAATAAAAATAAAAAAATATTTAAGTAATTATTATTATTAAATTTAATATCACAAGTATATTACTAATATCAAAATATATATTTATTTAAATATTATTATATGTGTTAATATACCTACTTAATATAGGTTCGTGAATCCGAGGCCAACCTTGCACTTGTTCAATGACGTTATATGTATTTTTACTACGAAATACAATAGGTGAGTTTCATTTACCTTTTTACCCTTTATATTTTTGGGTTGAGAATACATGAAAATTTTTATAAATGTTTTACGAAATAGACACAAGTAATCGAAACTACATTATATGGTTGAATGATCGAAGCCGAATATGCCCCTAATGCTTGGTAACTTAAGAATTAGTAAACCAGTCTACTAATTGACGCGAATCCTAAAGATAGATCTATTGGATCCAACAAACCCCATCCGTTGTAGCGGATGCTTTAGTACTTCGAGTTTTTATATTATGTCCGATGGATGTCCCGGAATGATGGGGATATTTTTATATGCATCTTGTTAATGTCGGTTACCAGGTGTTCAATCCATAAGAATGATTTTTGTCTCTATGCATGGGACGTATATTTATGAGAAATGGAAATGAAATTCTTGTGGTCTATTAAAATGATGAAAATGATCGATTATGATAAACTAATGAACTCACCAACCTTTTGGTTGACACTTGAAAGCATGTTTATTCTCAGGTATTAAAGAAATCTTTCGCTGTGCATTTGCTCATTTTAAAGATATTACTTGGAATCATTCATGGCATATTTCAAAAGACGTTGCATTCAAGTCGTTGAGTTCAGTAAAGATTATGATTAAGTAAATGACAGATTAGATCATTTATAGATGGATATTATGAAATGGTATGCATGCCTGTCAACTTTTGATGTAATGAAAGTTTGCCTTTTAAAACGAATGCAATATTTGTAAAATGTATCATATAGAGGTCATATACCTCGCGATGTAATCATATGTTATTGTATTCGTTCTTATGGATTAGGACGGGTCTTTACAAGTTGATTGACCGATTAATGGACTGATTGATGAGGGATGATGATTAACGAATGATAACGGAGACTGATGATGACATTAAACAATGATTATAGCGAATCGAAGACCTACTAAACATTTTTTTGAGTTTTGCTTGTTTGATAGTTGGTTAATGAATCGAAGAACATCTGAACCTTGATTTTTTTTCGTCTGCGTGTGTTCTGCTACCTCGATCTGTTTGAGCCGACACCAGATGAAATCCCACTCTTTTATTAGGTATATTATTAATTATTATTATTATATTATTATCATGTATTTACTTATTTATTTATTTATTTATTTATTTATTTATTTATTATTATTATTATTATTATTATTATTATTATTATTATTATTATTACTATTATTAATTATTGTTATTATTATGTTAACATTAATATTAATTGTGACGACCCGGAAATTTCTGACCAAATTTAAACTTAATCTTTATATAATGTCAACAATATAAGCAAAGTCTGTAATGTTGAGTCTTAAAATTTTTGAATTGTTTATGAACTCATTTGACTTTGACTACTTCCGACGATTCACGAACAATTGTTTATAAATAAACATATGTATATATAATAATATAGGAGTATATTATAATTTAAAATTTTAAAATATAATTCAAACATTAGAATTAAATATGTAAAATAAGAGATAAAACAATTAAGTGTAATTTAAAATGAAGCTATATATAAATATATATAATTATTATAATATTGTATTATATATAAAATGTATAAATAATAAATATTCAATAAAAATTATTATATAATATGTTATATGAGGAGTAAATAATACATAAGTAATAGTATATATATATATATATAAAACAAATTAAAATAAAGTTGTTATAATAATATTATTACTTTCATTATTATTAATAAAATAAATATCTAGTAATATTGTGATATAAATATGAAATTTGATGTATATAAATTGTTATACTATTATTAATATTAATATTGTTATAATTATAATTAGTATTATGAATAATATTGTTATTACCATTCTTATAGTTATTATCATTTAATATTATTATAATTTTTATTAAAATAGTTAATATTAGTGTTATTATTAATATTTATGTGAAAATAATACATCTTATTATTATTAACATTAATAATATGATTATTATCATTTTAGTATCAATATTATTTATTATTATTATTAATATTACATTTATTAATTATTAGTATATTAATATTATGATTAGTATTATTATTATAATAATTATTATTAATATAATTATTAATATTAATAAAAACAATACGTATTGGAATCAAATCAGTTACCAATTCTTATCAAACTGTTTAAGGATTTTGTTTATGTCTCCTAAATTGTTAACCATCAAATTCGATCGTACAAAACAGAGAATTAAACATATTCGATTTATTTTGTTTTTAGTTATTTTTTTCTGTTCTTGCTTTTGTCTGATTAAGAAATTGGTACCCCATCCCTTATTTAATTGATCACTCTTAGTGTTAATCTATTAATACGACTATCTAACATCAATTATAACTCATACATTGCATCTATCCACTTCAATTTGATCGCATTAAACCAAGAACCGAAAGATACCAGGTTCTGACCTCTGTTCTTGACCAATTTCATCATCAACCCATTTTCTAATCAAATTACAAAAACTAAAAATGCAGAAGGAATCTAATTCAGGTCATTATTCTATCTGCAAAATTTCAAAAGCCAATTCCTTATATCGAGTCTTAATTTTCGAGTCAAACTTTTAAATTCAAAAGTAAAATAATTTGTTCTTGGTAAAATTCGATACTTCTGTCATGTTTTAAGTTTAATTGATGGTTCAGAAAGTTTCTAGGAAAATTTTACTATCAAATTCATGTTATAATTTTCAACTAAAACAATTTAGAATTTGAAATTTGGATTTAAGTTGAATGGTGTTCTTCACGAACTGATTTTACAGCAAATTTTAATTATTTTTGATTCAATTAGTTCAATCTGTTACTAGAGACCATTTCTGTTTCAATTACAAGTATTAACTCAATCAATTAATTCAATTGTTATGGCTTTGATTTGGTTCTGGTCGACGAGTGTTTGAAGAAGTTGAATGAAAACATAAACGGGTTCATACAGCTATTTTATGTATATATTTTTTTTATTTTTATTTTCTTTTTCTGTAAATTCCAATCATCCCAAACCAAATGGATTCTGTTTTGTTTTATAATCTAACACTAAGTCAATTAAATTCTGGATTGGGATACACATATGGTCGAATTTATATGTGAAGAAGAAAAGGGGAAAATAGAAGTATAAGATAAAAACAATTACTGTTAGGATATAATCAGGAAAATCAAGGCAGATGGATGGTTTAGTGGTGTTGTGCTCGATCGAGGGGTCTCGGGTTCGAGCCCGGTCTTGGGCAATCTTTTTATAAAAGCTTTTTCAAAGGGTATAATCTCTTATTTTTATTTCCATTATTATTATTATTATTATTATTATTATTATTATTATTATTATTATTATTATTATTATTATTATTATTATTATTATTATTATTATTATTATTATTATTATTATTATTATTATTATTATTATTATTATTCTTATTGTTATTGTTATTAATTTTAGTATTATAATTATTACTGTTATTAATAGTACTAATATGAGTAGTAAATATCAATTATTATTATTATGATTAGGTATTAGTAACATTATGATTATTATTATTATTATTATCATTTTGCTATTATGAAAAATCATTAAGTATTATTCATGATTATTAGTATTATTAATATCAATATAAGTATTATTATGACTAGGCCTAAAAATTATAATTGTTATTAAGAAAATAATACAAACTATTATTATTAGGATTAATATTAGTATTAGTATCATTGTATTATTATTATTATTATTATTATTATTATTATTATTATTATTATTATTATTATTATTATTATTATTATTATTATTATTATTATTATTATTATTATTATTATTAACAAAATTGTTATTATAAAGATTACCATTAATAATAAGATTGTTATAGTTATTATTATTAAGTAGTATGTACTAATGTCAAAAATTATTATTTTCACTACCATTATTACTAAATTATTCATTTTACCAAAAACTACTAATATTATCATTATGAGATTTATAATCAAAAACTATCATCAAAATTATTATTAACCAAAATTATTAACTTTGATATTTTTATTAGTAACATTAGGTGTTATCATTATTATCATTTTTACCATTACAAATAATATCTTGGTATTATTATAATTACTATATTTTAACAAACAAACGATATATATATTTAATACATATAACATAATAAAATTAATATTTTCATATACAAAATGAATATATGAAACATATATATATTATTAATATAAAAAGTATATAACTAATATATATATATATATATATATATATATATATATATATATATATATATATATATATATATATATATATATATATATATATATATTCGATTATAACTATGTATATTAATAAATACACAAATGTTATAGGTTCGTGAATCCGAGGTCAACCCTGCATTGTTCAATATCATCATATGTATTTTTACAACAAAATACAGTATGGGGAGTTTCATTTGCTCCCTTTTTAAATGCTTTTGCAATATATATTTTTGGGACTGAGAATACATGCGCTGTTTTATAAATGCTTTACGAAATAGACACAAGTAATCGAAACTACTTTCTATGGTTGAATGATCGAAGCCGAATATGCCCCTTTTTGCTTGGTAGCCTAAGAATTAGGGAACATCACTAATTTTGAGAATTGGTGCACGCCTAATTGACGCAAATCCTAAAGATAGATCTATTGGGCCTAACGAACCCCATCCAAAGTACAGGATGCTTTAGTACTTCGATGTTGTTTTTATCATGTCCGAAGGATTTTCCCGGAATGATAGGGGATATTCTTATATGCATCTTGTTAATGTCTGTTACGAGGTGTTCAATCCATATGAATGATATTTTTTGTCTCTATGCATGGGACGTATATTTATGAGAACTGAGAAATGAAAATCTTGTGGTCTATTAAAATGATGGAAATGATTATTTATGTTAAACTAATGAACTCACCAACCTTTTGGTTGACACTTTAAAGCATGTTTATTCTCAGATATGAAAGAAATCTTCCGCTGTGCATTTGCTCATTTTAGAGATATTACTTGAGGTCATTCATGACATATTTCAAAAGACGTTGCATTCGAGTCATTGAGATCAACAAGATTATTATTAAGTCAATTATAGATTGAATATATTCAGAAATGGTATGCATGCCATCAACTGTCGATGTAATGAAAGTTTGTCTTTTAAAAACGAATGCAATGTTTGTAAAATGTATCATATAGAGGTCAAGTACCTCGCGATGTAACCAAATGTAATGTATTCGTCCAGATGGATTAGGATGGGTCTCTACAGTTGGTATCAGAGCGGTGGTCTTAGCGAACCAGGTCTGCATTAGTGTGTCTAACTGATAAGTTGTTAGGATGCATTAGTGAGTCTGGACTTCGACCGTGTCTGCATGTTAAAAGTTTTTCTTATCATTTAGTGTCGAAAATTATCTGCTTATCATCCTTAAAGTCTAGACACGTCTTACTGCCTCTATTGCATAGACGGTGTATAGATAAATTCATATCTTAGCATATCTGTTATTGTTACCTTTACCTTTACCTGACAGCTTCCGTAGATTCCTCCGTAACTTATGAGATTTTAGTATTATATATGCATATGTAAATTATGTATTGTAAGGTACTAATCTACACCCTATAATCTAATTCTTATCGAAAAATCCTTTACTCAATCGTACGAAATGGAGCTTGTCACTAGTTCAAGTTCTTCGGAACCCGACAGCTATTCCGACATGGATGTTCACCTAAGCTCCAGAAGCAACATCACCATAATGAATCAGCCATTCCCAATTCATCTGATGGGTTCGTAGTCGATTTAATCAGTGGAGACAAGAAGAAGGTAAACCTTTCCATCAACCGAATCCACCTCTCAGTAATGAACCTGAAGCGCTTACCGGCGAACCTGTCCGAAATACCATTTTCTCTCTCATTTCCAGGATAACTCGTCACGATTATATTCTATCCAAAATTCTAAACCTTATTAATCCGCTCGTTCCGACCGACAATCATCCCGGAATAATAGAATAAGTCAATGAACTTCGCGCTCGAGCAATCAATCTGGAGAATATGGTGCAAAATTTACCAGCTTCAGCAACATCACCGGTATCAATAGTACCATTAGTAACAGCACCAGTACCATCAACAATCCATGCCTCAACATCTCATTCTGTACCTCGAGTATAATCATCGCTCTACGTATCGTTCTACATCAATTATCTTCGTTCTTCATGACGATTATGTAATCTCTAATGTTTTAGAGATTATGTATTCTAGTTTTGACGGTAAATCAAATGAGATTAATATCATATTAACTCATTAAATCCATGATTACATCTGAAGAAAATATATATGTAACTATATTTTCATAAAGATTGTAATTAAAAATTCTTTTGTACAAACTGTTAATGGTGAAAATATTTTAACGGGCAGGTAATACCCGAGGAATATTCAGATTTCACATTAATAAGTACACTGTACATTCTTTCAAATTTAATTCAACAGTCATTTACTATCCTATTTACAACCACCGATATACGTATCCGTTCACCGCAGAATAACTCTTTTCATTCAATTTCATATTTGAATTTTGATCTATCAGAATCCAACAAGTGGCATAATGAAGAAAACATTGAACAAAATAAAATTTGTTAGAAACAAACAAATTAACTATGAGAAATTTTGTTAAGAATCCACGCTAACTGTTCCTAGCTAACTGTTAATTCCGTATTACATTTTATTTATCGTAATTTATTTATCGCAATTTAATTATCGCAATTTTATTTATTGTCATTTAATTTCTGTTATTTACTTTACGCACTTTATTTATCGTTATTTAATTTCTGTAATTATTTTACGCACTTAAATATCGGGACACGTATACAAGGTTTTGACATATCATATCGACACATCTATATATATATATTATTTGGAATCACCATAGACACTCTATATGCAGTAATGATCGAGTTCTCTATACAGGGTTGAGGTTGATTCTCAAATAATATATATACTTTGAGTTGTGATCGAGTCTGAGACATGTACACGGGTCACGACACGTATTAATTAATTCGAATGTTATATATTAAACTATATATGAATTATTGAATTGCTAACTGTGGACTTTGAACTATGGACTATCAACAGTGGACAATTAAAATGAATTAAAATATTGATTATAACATATGAAACTAAACAATTCTTCAAGTTTGCCACTTGATTTCATCTTAAACCTCATTTGTATCTTAACAATTACAATCTGCGTTCAAATCTTTCATGATTATTGAAAATATCTCAATCGAGAAAATGAACCAACCACACTTCATCTACGGAAGAAAAGATTGATACATACAGTTATGCACTTGAAAAACTCTAGGAAACTGAGTAAACGTTTAACACATATCTGTGCTAGCTCCTTTTGCGTTGTTATTACCAAAAATAACTTTTCAATTCCTTTTCAAATTAACCAATTTTTTCACAGCTCCAGCAAGTCAACTTCGACTTTTCGTTCGAAACAACCTTATTATAACCTTGATATATATGCGTGCTCTTTAATTGTTACCAGAGAACCTTTTATATTCCATCGTATTACCAGCAGATGTACCAGCAACCTCATTGCTCCTTGGCTCAAATCTCTACTACAAATCAATATATTTATCTATTGAAGTCTTATCATGAACTCAATATATTTATATATTGAAGTCTTATCATGAACTCATCGGTATCTTGTAACGATAATTACCATACCAAGTACCGGAAGGCATCAATCGATAATCTCTAAATTCTTCGAGATTCTACGACAACAATTATATATATATATATATATATATATATATATATATATATATATATATATATATATATATATATATATATATATATATATATATATATATATAACTTCTATCTCCTGGATTTACAAATTTCAATTCTGAATTTTTGAAAAGCGCTTTAGCTTATGAATCAGTTTCCTGAGTTTTGAAAAAGCTGATGAAGCAGTGAAAACTGAAGACTGCCTTAACAGTCAAAAGTTTGATGATAAATAATGGAGTGTTGGAAAAGCTCAAAGATTTTGATACTGAAAAAAATGAATTGAGCAAATCATGAAAGAGACTCTGAACAAGGACTAAACTTGTACATAAAAGAATCCTGATGATTCTGTTTCTGATGAAATCTTTAACGAATACCTTGCTCCTTAATCGCTCTAAATCATCGTGAATGAATTTCTTCATCACAATTTGATTCAGAAATTCCAAGATATCATCGTATCTTTCATTATAAATATCCTCCATATTTCTGAAGATATTTTCATAACTATTCTTATCTGAAATCATTAATCTCTTCGTGCTATCAGTGTTACATCATATAGAAACTGTTAGTTTCTATATTCTGTAAACCTTCGAGCTTAAAATATGAATGTTATTGAAGTAATGTTGGGAACTGATGCATGAGTTAGTATAACATAATGACACTTGATCAACGTGATTATATTACAGTAAGTCATGCTGAGTTTCTAATGAAACGTGATGATTCACAGACCATTACGTCATCATGTGCCATGTTACATAACTCTTTCATTCTACTTAACTTCTGAACATATCAAGAAAATGTATTCTTGATGATTCTATCTTCCGTGATATTGATAAATTTAAAAATCAAATCGTGCTATCACGTTCCTTCCTGCTTAGAACATTACAATCATTTGAAACTCTATATCTACGAATTCGGGACCATTATTCGCTTGACTTAAAGTCGGGAAGAGAAAACAAAAGTGTGAAACTCCAAAATATAAGAGAAAATATAAAGCCCAATAACAACACGAAGGTTACAAACCACGGATATTAATACGAATAGCAATATAAAGACACGGTATAATTAAGAATAGTATCACCCCAAGGTAATAGTGGAAGTAAATAGATTTTTTTGGTGGAAGATTGAAAAGAAGGACGACAGAAATGATAATTAGGAAAATATCAAGGATTAGAACTGGATTAAGCATTTTCACAATGTCTTGGATGTATGAACTAAGAAAGAAAGCATAGAAATGGTGAGAATAATGGAACGAAAGAGCTTAATTTATAATGGAAACAGCAGACAGAGTAATCGAGGCAGATCACCGTATTTAATTATAGAGATCTTAATTTCCTTACTCGTCGAAAAATCAAATATTTTAGATTTCGAAGATTTTCTTTGAATCCCTTGAATTCCAGAATTCAACCAAGGCAACGTCAAAAGCTAAGAAGCATCTTATTTTCTAAATTTAACCCTGACTCTGTCAAAAGTTAAGACGAATCTTTATTTTTCCTATTTCAATCTTTTGCGATAGCTTCACTCATACGCTTCAAGTAACCGAATCGTTTAATCTATGTTACTCAATGATGATAAAACTCTATTTATCATTCATATTCGTCAGGAAAACATTTTTATTGTTAGCCATGACGACCTCACTCAAATTTCGGGACGAAATTTCTTTAACGGGTAGGTACTGTGACGACCCGGAAATTTCTGACTAAATTTAAACTTAATCTTTATATAATGTCGACACGATAAGCAAAGTCTGTAATGTTGAGTCTTAAAATTTTTGAACTGTTTATGAACTCATTTGACTTTGACTACTTCCGACGATTCACGAACAATTGTTTGTAAATAAACATATGTATATATAATAATATAGGAGTATATTATAATTTAAAATTTTAAAATATAATTCAAACATTAGAATTAAAGATGTAAAATAAGAGATAAAAAAATTAAGTGTAATTTAAAATGAAGCTATATATAAATATATATAATTATTATAATATTGTATTATATATAAAATGTATAAATAATAAATATTCAATAAAAATTATTATATAATATGTTATATGAGGAGAAAATAATACATAAGTAATAGTATATATATATAAAACAAATTAAAATAAAGTTGTTATAATAATATTATTACTTTTATTATTATTAATAAAATAAATATCTAGTAATATTGTGATATAAAATATGATATTTGATGTATATAAATTGTTATATTATTAATATTAATATTATTATAATTATAATTAGTATTATCAATAATATTGTTATTACCATTCTTATAGTTAATATCATTTAATATTATTATAATTTTTATTAAAATAGTTAATATTAGTGTTATTATTAATATTTATGTGAGAATAATACATCTTATTATTATTAACATTAATAATATGATTATTATCATTTTAGTATCAATATTATTTATTATTATTATTATTATTATTATTACATTTATTAATTATTAGTATATTAATATTATGATTAGTATTATTATTATTATTATTATTATTATTATTATTAATATAATTATTAATTATTAATATTAATAAAAACAATACGTACAAAATTTGGAATCAAATCAGTTACCAATTCTTATCAAACTGTTTAAGGATTTTGTTTATGTCTCCTAAATTGTTAACCATCAAAGTCGATCGTACAAAATAGAGAATTAAACAGATTCGATTTTATTTTGTTTTTAGTTATTTTTTTCTGTTCTTGCTTTTGTCTGATTGAGAAATTGGTACCACATCCCTTATTTAATTGATCAATCTTAGTGTTAATCTATTAATACGACTATCTAACATCAATTATAACTCATACATTGCATCTATCCACTTCAATTTGATCGCATTAAACCAAGAACCGAAAGATAGCAGGTCCTTACCTCTGTTCTTGACCAATTTCATCATCAACCCATTTTCTAATCAAATTACAAAAACTAAAAATGCAGAAGGAATCTAATTCGGGTCGTTATTCTATCTGCAAAATTTCAAAAGCCAATTCCTTATATCGAGTCTTAATTTTCGAGTCAAACTTTTAAATTCAAAAGTCAAATAATTTGTTCTTGGTAAAATTCGATAAATCTGTTATGTTTTAAGTTTAATTGATAGTTCAGAAAGTTTCTAGGAAAATTTTACTATCAAATTCATGTTATAATTTTCAACTAAAACAATTTAGAATTTGAAATTTGGATTTAAGTTGAATGGTGTTCTTCACGAACTGATTTTACAGCAAATTTTAATTATTTTTGATTCAATTAGTTCAATCTGTTACTAGAGACCATTTCTGTTTCAATTACAAGTATTAACTTAATCAATTAATTCAGTTGTTATGGCTTTAATTTGGTTCTGGTCGATGAGTGTTTGAAGAAGTTGAATGAAAACATAAACGGGTTCATACAGCTATTTTATGTATATATATTTTTTTATTTGCTTTTTCTGTAAATTCCAATCAGCCCAAACCAAATGGATTCTGTTTTGTTTTATAATCTAACACTAAGTCAATTAAATTCTGGATTGGGATACACATATGGTCGAATTTATCTGTGAAGAAGAAAAGGAGAAAATAGAAGTATAAGATAAAAACAATTACTATTAGGATATAATCAGGAAAAGCAAGGCAGGTGGATGCTTTAGTGGTGTTGTGCTCGATCGAGGGGTCTCGGGTTCGAGCCCGGTCTTGGGCAATCTTTTTATAAAAGCTTTTTCAAAGGGTATAACCTCTTATTTTTATTTCCATTATTATTATTATTATTATTATTATTATTATTATTATTATTATTATTATTATTATTATTATTATTATTATTATTATTATTATTATTATTATTATTATTATTATTATTATTATTATTGTTATTGTTATTGTTATTGTTATTGTTATTAATTTTAGTATTATAATTATTACTGTTATTAATAGTACTAATATGAGTAGTAAATATCAATTATTATTATTATTAGGTATTAGCAACATTATGATTATTATTATTATCATTTTGCTATTATGAAAAATCATTAAGTATTATTCATGATTATTAGTATTATTAATATCAATATAAGTATTATTATGACTAGGCCTAAAAATTATAATTTTTATTAATAAAATAATACAAACTATTATTATTAGGATTAATATTAGTATTAGTATCATTGTATTATTATTATTATTATTATTATTATTATTATTATTATTATTATTATTATTATTATTATTATTATTATTATTATTATTAACAAAATTGTTATTATTAAGATTACCATTAATAATAAGATTGTTATAGTTATTATTATTAAGTATTATGTACTAATGTCAAAAATTATTATTTTCACTACCATTATTACTAAATTATTCATTTTTACCAAAAACTACTAATATTATCATTATGAGATTTATAATCAAAAACTATCATCAATATTATTATTAACAAAAATTATTAACTTTGATATTTTTATTAGTAACATTAGGTATTATCATTATTATCATTTTTACCATTACAAATAATATCTTGGTATTATTATAATTACTATATTTTAACAAACAAACGATATATATATTTAATACATATAACATAATAAAATTAATATTTTCAAATACAAAATGAATATATGAAACATATATATATTATTAATATAAAAAGTATATAACTAATAGAATTATATCTATATATTTATTCAATTACAACTATGTATATTAATAAATACACAAATGTTATAGGTTCGTGAATCCGAGGTCAACCCTGCATTGTTCAATATCGTCATATGTATTTTTACAATAAAATACAGTATGGTGAGTTTCATTTGCTCCCTTTTTAAATGCTTTTGCAATATATACTTTTGGGACTGAGAATACATGCGCTATTTTATAAATGCTTTACGAAATAGACACAAGTAATTGAAACTACTTTCTATGGTTGAATGATCGAAGCCGAATATGCCCCTTTTGCTTGGTAGCCTAAGAATTAGGGAACATCACTAATTTTGAGAATTAGTGCACGCTTAATTGACGCGAATCCTAAAGATAGATCTATTGGGCCTAACGAACCCCATCCAAAGTACCAGATACTTTAGTACTTCGATGTTGTTTTTATCATGTCCGAAGGATTTTTTCAGAATGATAGGTGATATTCTTATATGCATCTTGTTAATGTCGGTTACCAGGTGTTCTATCCATATGAATGATATTTTTTGTCTCTATGTATGGGACGTATATTTATGAGAACTGAGAAATGAAAATCTTGTGGTCTATTAAAATGATGGAAATGATTATTTATGTTAAACTAATGAACTCACCAACCTTTTGGTTGAAACTTTAAAGCATGTTTATTCTCAGGTATGAAAGAAATCTTCTGTTGTGCATTTGCTCATTTTAGAGATATTACTTGGAGTCATTCATGACATATTTCAAAAGACGTTGCATTCGAGTCATTGAGATCAACAAGATTATTATTAAGTCAATTATAGATTGAATATATTCAAAAATGGTATGCATGTCGTCAACTGTCGATGTAATGAAAGTTTGTCTTTTAAAAACGAATGCAATATTTGTAAAATGTATCATATAGAGGTCAAGTACCTCGCAATGTAACCAAATATAATGTATTCGTCCAGATGGATTAGGACGTGTCTCTACATTAATAATATGATTAATATCATTGCCATTTTTATTATTAGGTAACATCATTATGTATTATTAGTATTATTAAAATTGATATAAGTATTATTATGATTAAGGATTATTATTATCATCGTTATTATGAAAATGACACAAACTATTATTATTATCATTAATATTAGTATTAGTATCATTATATAATTATTAGTATTATTATTATTATCATGATCATTTTATTAATAGTATTATCATTATTAATAAACTTATTATTATTATTGTTATTATCAAAAGAATCAGTTTTATCAAAACTATCAATTTAACAGATAAATATTTTGTATATAAAAATATACTTATTACATATACTATAATCACATTAGTATTTCATATAACTATATATCAAACCTATTAACATTTTTTTATAAATACTTACATATAACAAACTAATGATTATATATATATATATATATATATATATATATATATATATATATATATATATATATATATATATGTTAATATAACTAAACGTATAAATACTAATCATTATAAATATATTTACAAAATAAATATATAAATCAAATAAATTAAGATATAATATAAGTATATGTTTTAAATGGAATCTAATATAAATTCTATATAACTACGAATATATATATATATATATATATATATATATATATATATATATATATATATATATATATATATATATATATATATATATATATATATATATATATATATATATATATATATATATATATATATATATATATATATATATATATAAATGAAATTATGTGATTTCCATTATATGTTTTAATAGATATACAAATGATATAGGTTCGTGAATCCGAGGCCAACACTGCATTGTTCAATGTCGTCATATGTATTTTTACTATAAAATACAGTATCGTAAGTTTCATTTGCTTCCTTGTTAAATGCTTTTGCAATATATATTTTTAGGACTTAGAATACATGCATTGCTTTTATAACTGTTTTATGAAATAGATAGAAGTAATCAAAACTACATTATATGGTTGAATGATCGAAGCCGAATATGCCCCTTTTTGCTTGGTAGCCTAAGAATTAGGGAACATCACTAATTTTGAGAATTAGTGCACCCCTAATTGACGTGAATCCTAAAGATAGATTTATTGGGCCTAACAAACCCCATCCAAAGTACCGGATGCTTTAGTACTTCGATGTTGTTTTATCATGTCCGATGGATGTCCCGGAATGATGGGGATATTCTTATATGCATCTTGTTAATGTCGGTTACCAGGTGTTCAATCCATATGAATGATTTTTTGTCTCTATGCATGGGATGTATATTTATGAGAAATGGAAATGAAAATCTTGTGGTCTATTAAAATGATGAAAATGATCGATTATGTTAAACTAATGAACTCACCAACCTTTTTGTTGACACTTTAAAGCATGTTTATTCTCAGGTATGAAAGAAATCTTCTACTGTGCATTTGCTCATATTAGAGATATTACTTGGAGTCCTTCATGACATATTTCAAAAGACGTTGCATTCGAGTAGTCGAGTTCATCAAGATTATTATTAAGTCATTTATAGTTAGATATATTATGAAATAGTATGCATGCCGTCAACTTTCGATGTAAAGAAAGATTGTCTTTTAAAAACGAATGCAATGTTTGTAAAATGTATCATATAGAGGTCAAATATCTCGCGATGTAACCAAATGTAATGTATTCGTCCAGATGGATTTGGACGGGTCACAACACAAATCGTCATCATCACCCATCGACGTCAGAAGTTCTAAGATATCATCGTATCTTGCATTATAAATATCCTCAATATTTCTGATAATATTTTCATAACTATTCTTATCTGAAATCAATTATCTCTTCGCGCTATCTGCATTATATCAAAAAGAAAACTGTTTAGTTTCTATATTCTGAAAATCTTTGAGTTTAAAATATGAATGTTTTTGAAGTAGTGTTGGGAACTGAAGCATGAGTTAGTATAATATAATGAAACTTGATCAAAATGATTATATTACAGTAAGTCATGCTGAGTTTCTAAATGGAACGCGATGATTCACAGATCATAACGTCATCATGTGCCATGTTACACGACTCTTGTATTTTACTTAACCGCTAAACATATCAAGAAAATATTTGTGTTGATGATTCGGCCTTTTCCAAGGTATTCTGGTAACTTGACAAATCAAGATCGTGTTATCACAATTTCCTTCTTAGAACATTAGCCATGTTCATTCAAAATTTCATACCTACGAATGCTAGACCATTACCTGCTGTGTTTAGTGGATAGAAGAGAAAACAGAGCATGAAGCTCCGAAATAGAAATGGGGGTATAAATCGTAGCAAATAGAAGAGAGCATTAACTATGGATGACAATGATTATAGGAAATAGAAGCAGGGACATCGAAATATAAGGAATGATATAAAGCCCGATGACAACACATAAATTACAAACCGTGTATATCAATAAGTATTGCAACGTAAAGACACGGGAGAACTAAAAACACTATAAAGCCAAGAGTATAGTAAAAGTGAATAGATTTCTCTGGCGGCAGATGAAAAAGAAGAATGACAGATATGAAGGTTAAGAGTATATCAAGAATCAGAACTGGATGGAGCATATTGACGAATGCTTGAAAGTATGAGTTGGGGGAGAAAGAATAGAAGGTGTGAATTGTAGAAGTAATAAAATGAAGGGGGTAGATATATAGTGAAATATCAGACAGAGCAATCAAGACAGATCATCGCATTTAACCTAAGAGGATCCTAATTTCCTTAATTACCGAAGAATCAAATCTTATTACGAAGATTTTCTCCAAATCCCTTGAATTCCGAAAATTAACCATATCTACGTCAAATGATTTGACGAAAACACTATTTTCTCATTTCACTCTTTTGTGATAGCTTCACCCATATTCTTTCGAGAAATCGAATCCTTTTGTCTATATTACTCGATGATGATAAAACTTTAATTTTCAGCTAGTATGCATCATGAAAACATACTTATTGTCAGCCATGACTGAAACACCCGTTCCTAATCCATCCGGACGAAGTCCATATCGATTATAAACGATTCATAATAGTTGATTACATCGCGAGGTACTTGACCTCTAAATGATACATTTTACAAATATTACATTTGTTTTTAAAAGACAATCTTTCATTACATCGTAAGTTGACAGGTATGCATACCATCTCATAATATCCAAACTATAAATGACTTAATATGTCATTTACTTAATAATAATCTCTAATGAACTTCAATGACTCGAATGCAACGTCTTTTGAAATATGTCATGAATGACTCCAAGTAATATCTCTAAAATGAGCAAATGCACAGCGGAAGATTTCTTTCAAACCTGAGAATAAACATGCTTTAAAGTGTCAACCAAAAGGTTGGTGAGTTCATTAGTTTATATTAATCATTCATTTCTATCGTTTAAATAGACCTCAAGAATTTCATTTACAGTTCTCATAAATATACGTCCCATGCATAGAGACAAAAATATCATTCATATGGATTGAACACCTGGTAACCGACATTCACAATATGCATATAAGAATATCCCCATCATTCCGGGATCCTCCTTCGAACATGATATAAATTTCGAAGTACTAAAGCACCCGGTACTTTGGATGGGGCTTGTTGGGCCCGATAGATCTATCTTTAGGATTCGCGTCAATTAGGGTGTCTGTTCCCTAATTCTTAGATTACCAGACTTAATAAAAAGGGGCATATTCGATTTCGATAATTCAACCATAGAATGTAGTTTCACGTACTTGTGTCTATTTTGTAAATCATTTATAAAAATTGCGCATGTATTCTCAGCCCAAAAATATAAAGGGTAAAAGGGCAAATGAAACTCACCTATTGTATTTCGTAGTAAAAATACATATAACGTCATTGAACATGTGCAAGGTTGGCCTCGGATTCACAAACCTATATTAATTATATTTTTATATGTTGGTCAATAGTTGTCTAATAATTTAAGTCAAGTTATAGTGTACCACAATCCTAATGCTCGAGACTAATATGAAAAAGTCAACAAAAGTCAATTTGACCCAAAAATGATTTCCAAAATTTATAAATGATTATTATATATTTTAAATATCGTCATTTTATATTTTTAAATATTTTTAAAAGATTTATTAGAGTATTAATATAATAAAATTTTATATAAAAATATAATTTGACATATCTTATAAAGTTCGTTTAGTAAGGATATTATGATAGGTTTTTTTTTTAAAGTAATTTTATTATTTGTATTACATATTTATTTGATAAAATAACATTGATAATAATAGTAGGTAAAAGTTGTATTATTTTGTAATAATAATTATTATTATCCTATTAATAAAAATATTAATTTTTATATTTACCAAAATGATATTATGAGAAATGATAACTCTAATTCATGATATTAGTGAAATTTATATTAACAATGATATTCCTATTAAAAATAATAACTTTTGTAAAAATAATATTTTTAATAATAATAGTGATAAAAATAATGAAAAACGATAATGTTATTTAGATCAATTTCTTACAATATTTTAAATTTCATCATGATACCCATACTGATTATTTCCTAATTGATTTGTTAGTAGCTTTTAAATCGTATTTTATGTTACGTTCATTTTAATGATAATAATAGTAAATTATAATAATTAAGTGTTACTAATATTAGTTTAATTATAATAATACTAATAATAATAAATATTATGATAATGATATTATTAATAACTATTTTAATGATAATAATAACTTTAACGATAGTAATACTAATAAAAATAACAAATTTTAATAATAATACTTTTTATTGATAATAATAATACTACTACTACTACTAATAATAATAATAATAATAATAATAATAATAATAATAATAATAATAATAATAATAATAATAATAATAATAATAATAATAATAGTAATAATAATAATAATTTGATAAAACTAGAACGACGATAATAACGACGATAATAATAATCATTTTTACAAAAAAATCAATTGACTATAACTCCTAATCCGTTCATCGAAACCATTCGACATCTAAAGGAAAAGTTCTTAATTTTTCGCTAGCTTTCCAAGGACATGCATATCTTATACCTTATCTCAATCACAGGTGTAACTAATTCAAGATTCAACATAACCTATCTAAGGGCAATATCAAAAATACATGCATGCATAATCCTATGTTCTCGAGCACTAGTCAGGGATACACTATTAGTATGCCAAAATTTATTTACGAGTACTCACGTATCAATCTTGAGATTCAATATTGCAGGAAAGGTACGTAGACGCGACGGAGATGATAAACACTAAATTAACCTCACGAGCATACCCATGAACATTACCCATCACCTCCATAGCCATAACCCATAACTTCCTTAGCCCTATCCTACTCGAAAAACCAGTTTTGAAAAATAACCCACTCATGACCTCGTCGTAGTATTTTATGTAAATAATAATAATATTACAAATAATAATAATAATAATAATAATAATAATATTACTCTTAGTACTATTAATAATAATAATATGTAAATAATAAAAATAATAAGAATAGAGGGAGTAATATATCAATGATATGTGTGTGTACAAGTGAAAGACTCGTTCGTTTTATAGATTTGATCAGCTCTCTGACTCCATGCGATTGCATGGAGTCTCTATGCCTAAATCATGCGCTCGCATGATAGGAAAAACCAGCTCATTCCCACTAACCGATGGCTACCGACACCTTCTTATTTCACACAATCCTTATCAAACGTAAAACATAAAGTTACATATATTATTTAATATATAATATATTTAATCTTTATGATTAATTAAATATTATATTATATTTACATTCGCGGTAAAAATATAATTTTTACAAAAATGACACGGACGTGGTCTCACGAATCATGTACCACTTTCGGTTTTTCGAGCGCACTCTCGTACTTTTAGAAAACTAGCCTTTTACGTTACGCGACGTATACCTTTAGTAATAATTTGATTTATTCATCAATAAATTACCTTATAAAAATGTAACTTTATAAAATTGAGCGTTGTAGTCATTTGATTCTATAAATCAGTGGCTCGTTATTTGTCAAAATATTTTATTTTAAAACAGGACGTTTATGACTAAGTTAATATATATATATATATATATATATATATATATATATATATATATATATATATATATATATATATATATATATATATATATATATATATATATATATATATATATATATATATATATATATATATATATATATATATATATATATATATATATATATTTAAAATTTTAAATTTGTACATAATATATATGTTCGAAATACTTATCTAATGATATAATATTTAGTCTTTCGAAACCAATTATATTTCAAAGTTCGTTTTATATAATTTGACTCTTTTTAAATATTAGTAGTTATTCTACCAAAAAATGTTTTTAATATGAAAACCTAAATGGTTGATTTATCAAGGGACACTAGTTAATCAAAGTAAAGTACACTTTTGAAATTTAAACGGAAATGATTACTAACTTTTGACTAACTCTTGTAAATGACACTTTTGTAAATCTCTTTTACCAACAATTCCGGATACCGTTAAAAAGGAAAGGTTTTCTAAATCAAAGTGGACCTCTCAATAGGGACTCGTAATCATAATTCAATTTATCTGATAAATCAATCATTTGATAATATCTTCTAATTTCATCGCTAATTATATTGAAACAAATACGTTCATTAAAAGTATTATATGTTTAATATTTTGTTAATATTCTCAAACTGTTATATATACATATACCTATACATATTCAAATCCAATTAAATAATAGTTCGTGAATCGTCTTAATTTGGTCGAGGTTAAATGAATGTATGAACACCGTTTAAAATTCTTGAGATTCAACTTACAAACTTTGCTTATCGTGTCAGGAATGTATAAAGATTAAAGTTTAAATTTGATCGAAAATTTCCGGGTTGTCACAATGACCATCCCAATCAAATTTCGGGACAAAATTTCTTTAACGGGTAGGTACTGTGATGACCCGGAAATTTTCGACCAAATTTAAACTTAATCTTTATATGATTTTAACAAGATAAGAAAAGTCTGTAATGTTGAGTCTCAAAAACTTTGAAACTATATTCATGTAATCAATTACTCATTGACCATACTCGACGATTCAAGAACATTTAGGTGTATATAGATACGTATATATTATATATAGTTATATGAACTAAAAATATTAACAAAGAATTAGATGTATAATACTTTACAAGAATGTATTTGTTTTAATATATTTATCGACGGAATTAAAAGATAATGTCAAAAGATTGAATTAAAAGATATTTATCAAGTCCCGTAAGGATTATGAGATTATTATGAGTCTCTGTTTAGAGGTCCACATTGATTTGAGAAATCTTTCATTTTTAACAATATTCGAAATAAATGGTAAAGTGATCCACAGGTAAGAACAAAAGTGTCAATTAATGGTAACTGGACAAAAGTTAGTAAGAATTCCTGCTTAACTTTCAATGCATGCTTTACAATAATTTCCTCGTAACTCTTGATAAGTTAAATATTTAGATTTCATAATATTTAATGTAAAAGTTTGATCATGTAGAGGAATTGATTGGAATAATGGTTATCGAGAAGATAAACCTATTTGACATGTTACATTAAGATGATTTTATATGTTTAATTATCCAGTGGATCATTCTCGATGATTCACGAACAATCTGTTTGTAAATAAGTATGTAATTAAATATATATATATATATATATATATATATATATATATATATATATATATATAAGTATATATGATAACTAAAAATAATAAAATATGATTTAAGCATTTGAATTAAAAATATAAAATAATAATATAGAATCATTAAGTTGTTATTAAAAGTGAAGCTATATATATAAATATATATGATTCCTATTATATTGTAACATATATAAATCTTACAAATAATAAATATTCAAGAAGAATTATTATACGATATATTATATGAACAAGTATAAATAGAGTTGTTAGAATAATATTGTCAATAATTTCAATATTAATATCAATATTAGTATTATTAATATTATATAAAATCTATAGATATGAATTTGATATATATATATATATATATATATATATATATATATATATATATATATATATATATATATATATAAGTTGTATTGTATTATTGTTACTAATATCATTATTATTATTAATAATGTTAGTATTATAATTATTATTATTATTATTATTAATATTACTATAGCTATTATTATCATTATCATTATCATTAATAATAATAATAATATTATTATTATTATTATTACTATTATATTATTATAAATTTTATTATTATTATTTATAATATTAAGTGTATTATTAATATAGTAAATGTGCAACCCGGAAATTTCCAATCAAATTTAAACTTTATCTTTATATTATTCCGACACGATAAGCAAAGTTTGTTAAGTTAAATCTCAAGAATTTTAAATTGTGTTCATACATTCATTATAACCTCGACCAAATTCAGACGATTCACGAACCGTTATATATAAATAAATATGTATATATATGTATATATATATATTATAACTTGAGAATATTAATAAAGTATTAAACGTATAATACTTTACATGATCGTATTTGTTTCAATATGTTTATCGATGGAATTAGAAGATAATATCAAATTGTTGATTTATCGGATACATTATGATATGATTACGGGTTTATGTTATGAGGTCCACTGTGATTTAAGAAATCTATTCTTTTTGACAACATTCAGAAAATGGTAAAGTGATTTATAAGTAAGAACGTGAAGTGTAAATAACTTAGATGTTGGATATCGACAAGTTAAGTAACTCGACATTTTTCATTAAGATGATTTCATACGTTTATTTAACCTTTGAACTTTATCCCATGCTTCACCAACAAACTGTAATTTAAAAACTTGAAACCTATTATGAATATATATGATTCTACTTTTTTAAAACATTTTATGATATAACGATTTCCATTATTTTAACCTTTAAACAAAATGATTCTTAAAAATATATTTGGTTTTGAAAAACAAAATTATTATATTTATTTGATTTAGTTTCAAACGTACAAAAACATTTTCAGTTTAAAAAGAACTTTATTATTAAAACGTATATAACTTTTATAAATATCTAGAACCACTTTTGACAACTCATTACTTAACCAGTATGATAAAGATAACGATATTTATATTTTATTTTATTAAATATATATAACGATTTAAATTAATATTATATATATTTATACGAGTATTATACGTACATAGTTTTATACTTTTACTATACTTAAACTTTACCTTTACTTTATTTTTACTTTACTTTAACTTTAATAATTCACTTTAATAATTCATACTTTAATAATTCACTTTAATAATTCATACTTTAATAATTCACTTTAATAATTCATACTTTAATAAATCACTTTAATAATTCATACTTTAATAATTCACTTTAATAATTCAAAAATCTATTATAAATAGAATTCAATAGGTTTCATTATTTCATAGAAACTTGAAAATATTTTTCTCTAAACTCTCTCAATCGATTTACATATATATATTTACTCCGTATTATTTCAAGATATTATTAGTATACATAAAATATTACGTCAGAGTGCTGTCCGAGTAATTTCGAAATTGTTTTTCGAGTGGGATTGGATTAAGGAAATTATGGGTTATAGCTATGGAGGTGATTGGTATGGTTCATGGGTATGATCGTGAGGTCAATATAGTGTTTATCATCTCCGTTACGTCTACGTACCTTTCCTGCAATATGAATCTCAATATTGATACGTGAGTACTCATAATTTAACTTTTACATACTAATAGTGTATCCCTGACTAGTGCTCGAGTATATAGGATTATGCATGTTTGTACTTTTGATATTGCCTTTAGTTAGGTTATGTTGAATCCTGAATTAGTTATATATGCGACTGAGATAAGGTATAAGATATGCATGTCGTTGGAAAGCTAGCGAAAAATTAAGAACTTTTCATTTAGATATCGAATGATTTCGATGAACGGATTTGAAGTTATAGTCCATCGAATTTTTGTATTATTATTAAAAATGATTATTATTATCGTCGTTATTATCGTAGTTTTTTCTTATTATTATTATTATTTTCTTTATTAATAAAAGGATTTATCATTAAAAATTGTTATTTTTTTATTATTACTATCGTTATTATCGTTAAAGTAATAATTAGTATTATTATTATTATCCAATTATTATTATTATTATTATTATTATTATTATTATTATTATTATTATTATTATTATTATTATTATTATTATTATTATTATTATTATTGGTATTATTATTATTATCATTATTAATATATATATCATTATTTAAAAATGGTTATTGTTATTGTTATTATTATTATTACTATATTATCATTAAGATAATTATTAGTATTATCGTTAATAATGTTATAGTAACTATCATTATTAATATTAGTGTAATTAAAACAAATATTTGTAACACCTAATTATTTTGATTACTATTATTATCATTATTACGAACACGATATAAAAGACGATTAAAAGCTATTAAACGAAACGATTAGGAAATAATGGGTAAGAGTATCATGATGAAATTAAAATATTATAAGATATTGATTTAGATAAAATTATCGTTCTTATTATTTTTATCATTACTATTATTATTAAAATTATCGTTAGTATTAAAACTATCATTTTAACAAAAATTATCATTTTAATAGAAAAGTCATTGTTACTATAAAATATCATTATTATTATTATATTAAATAGAATTATTATTTTAAAGATAATATTAAAAATTATCGTAAATATTAAAGTTATCGTAATTAGAATTATCGTTTTATCATAATGTCATCTTAGTAATTATAAATATTAATATTTTTATAATAATAATTATTATTATAAAATAATACAACTTTTATTTACTATCATTATAGATATTATTTTATCAAATAAATATTTGATACAAACATATTTTACTACGTGTAATAACTTACTTTAATAATACGTATCATATTATCTTTATAATATTAAATGAACCCTATAAATTTTATTACTTAATATATATAAAAGTATATTTTATTATATAAATATAATATAAAATTTTATTTATTAATAAATAAATTATATTATTTACTCTAATAAATCTTTTAAAAATATTTAAAAATATAAAACGACGATATTTAAACTATATATTAATCATGTATAAATTTTTGGAAATTATTTTGAGTCAAATTTACTTTTGTTGACTTTTGCATATTAGTCTCGAGCATTAGGATTGTGGTACACTATGACTTGACCTAATTTGTTAGACAAATATTAACCAACACATAAATATATATAATTAATTTAGGTTCGTGAATCCGAGGCCAACCTTGCACTTGTTCAATGACGTTATATGTATTTTTACTACGAAATACAGTATGGTGAGTTTCATTTGATCCCTTTTACTCTTTACGTTTTTGGGCTGAGAATACATGCAAAAGCTTTATTAACTGTTTTACAATATTTATATGCGTGAGTTTCATTTTCCTTTTTACCCTTTATATTTTTTGGCTGAGAATACATGCACAATTTTTTAAATGTTTTTCTAAATAGACACAAGTAATCGAAACTACATTATATGGTTGAATTATCGAAATCGAATATGCCCCTTTTTATTAAGTCTGGTAATCTAAGAATTAGGGAACAGACACCCTAATTGACGTGAATCCTAAAGATAGATCTATTGGGCCTAATAAACCCCATCCAAAGTACCGGATGCTTTAGTACTTCGAAATTATATCATGTCCGAAGGAGGATCCCGGAATGATAGGGGATATTCTTATATGTATCTAGTTAATGTCGATTACCAGGTGTTCACCATATGAATGATTATTTTTTGTCTCTATGCATGGGACATATATTTATGAGAACTGGAAATGAAATTCTTGTGGTCTATTAAAATGATGGAAATAAATGATTATGATAAACTAATGAACTCACCAACCTTTTGGTTGACACTTTAAAGCATGTTTATTCTCAGGTGTTAAAGAAATCTTCCGCTGTGCATTTGCTCATTTTAAAGATATTACTTGGAGTCTTTCATAGCATATTTCGAAGAACGTTGCATTCGAGTCATTGAGTTCATCAAAGATTATTATTAAATCAATTTATAGTTGGATAGTGGATATTATGAAATGGTATGCATGCCTGTCAATTTTTGATGTAAAGAAAGATTGTCTTTTAAAAACTAATGCAATGTTTGTAAAATATATCATATATAGGTCAAATACCTCGCAATGTAATCAACTATTGTGAATCGTTTATAATGTATATGAACGGGTCCTTTCAGTTGGTATCAGAGCGGTGGTCTTAGCGAACCAGGTCTGCATTAGTGTGTCTAACTGATAAGTCATTAGGATGCATTAGTGAGTCTGGACTTCGACCGTGTCTGCATGTCAAAAGTTTTGCTTATCATTTCTAGTCGGAAATCATCTGCTTATCATCCATAGGAAATTACCTGCTTATCATTATTAGTCTAGACACGTCTTGCTACATTAATTGCATGAGTAGTGTATAGACAAACTTCATATCTTAGCATATCTGCTAAATCATATCTTATCGTATCTGTTACTTTAAACTTTACCTGACATACCCCGCAAATTCCTCCGTAATCTATGAAATCTTTTGATCTCTATATATAGATATCCTATGTAAATAGAATACCACCCGATAGCCGAAAAATCATTTTTATATCGAAAATCCTTTATCCAATCGTACGAAATGGAATTTGTCATCAGTTCAAGTCACTCAGATTCCGAAATGGAATCTCACTTAAGCTCCGAAAGCAGTGTGACCGGAATGGATCAACCAATCAGTCATCACCTATTCTGGATGAATTGGGGATGGGTTCGTAGCCTCCTCAATCATTGGAAACAAAAAGAAGGCGATCCTTTCCATCCACCACATTGCCCTCTTGGCGAAGAACCTGAAGCACTTACCGGCGAACCTGTTCGAGACACCATTTTCTCTCTCATTTCCAGGGTATCTCGTCACGATTATATACTACATCAAATTCTAGATTTTATTTATCCGCTCGTTTCGACCGACAATCATCCTGGAATAATAGAAGAAGTCAACGAACTTCGCGCTCGGGTAGTGGCTTTGGAGAATATGGTGCAGAGATTACAAACACCAGCAGCAGCACCAGCAGCATAACCAGTACCACCATCATCAACGCCAACAGTACCATTACCACCTCCAACCACAACCGCGTTGTAAACCTCAACTTCACAATCTGTCCCACGAGCATCAACGTCATACGCACCATAGATACCAAGGAGTACCAACAACAATAATTGACGAAGTATTAATTCATAACTTCATTGGAGAAACATTCCGCGGCGATTATATAATCTCTAAAGTCTTAGAGATTATCTAATCTAGCCCTAACCATAAATCAGTTAAGCGAACCAAAATGATAGAAAGAAGAGTAGAAACCCTGACAAAAATGGTGTGTGATTAACAAGTTAAATTTGTTTTACCAACAGCATCAACAGTACCGTCAACGTCACCAGCATCGTCAGTACAGTCAACATCAGAATCAACAACACCTATAACATCACAAACTCCGTCAGTTCAAGAATCACTGTGGACATCATTACGAATCAATAACGTGTATATTGTATCAACAAGTTATGAAGAATTAACTCATTCCCTCTGAAGAAATTATATATATATATTATATATATATATATATATATATATATATATATTTTGAAATAAAAAACAAATCTTTCCGTGCTAAGCTATTGTATGTGAATCTTAACTACTCAGTTAATTCATATTACAAATATGCAATAATGTACGTCCCTCACCCGCGACTTAACCATCGTTAACTACAATCTCTGTCTCAATTCAACAAATTCCAATTCCTAATAAATCAAGTATATATTTGATTTTACACTTCATCATTGATGTAACCGAAACTTTTCAGATAATATCATTCGTACTTTGCGAAGTTCACAAGAATTTAACGAAAACCAACATCACTTCTCAACAAATAACGAAGTATTGATTCATAATTTCAATATTATTGAAGAAATACTTATGTAACCTCTAAACCTTCAAGGAATTATTCAATTCTAGTTCCAACCGTAAATCGAATGAGTTTAATTTAGTATTAACTCATTAAAATATATGTTACATCTGAGGAGAATATATACATATATATTTTTATAAAGACTGTAATAAAATTCTTATGTACAAAATATTAATTGTGAAAATTTTTTAACGGGTAGGTAATACCCGAGAGATATATATAAATTCACAATTAATATGTTACATTCTTCGAATCAGATTAAGAAAATTATCAATTATACTTCCTACTTTCACAATAATATACATTCTTTCATAGAAATCAAAACAACCATACTCATTCAAACCCAATTACGTATTCTGATTTTAAAATCTCAAAATTCAATTCGAGATATAACCGGTACCATTACTTTTAGATTCCTACATCTTTCAAAGCTATACTTTGACTTCAAAAGTGTGTTAGAACATCAAATGTATACAAACGATTACAATCTATGTTCAAACCCTTCGAAAATCTCTGAAGACACTTCAAATAATGAGCAATCGAGATGATGATCCAACCACATATTACCCACAGTTATGTACTTAAAAAGCTCTCGAAACCAAAGTCATAATTCAACACATATCTGTGTCAGATCTTTTGGCATTTATTAGCAAAAATAACCTTGCAATTCCTTTGCAAAGTAGCAAATTAAATCACAGCTCCAGCAAGACAACTTCGATTTTTTCATTCGGAGTAGCCTTATCATAATTTTGATATATGTGATTACCCTTTTGTTACCGGAGAACCTTTCATATTCCACCACATTAGCAATAAACTTACCAACAACTTCACTGATCTTGGGCATTCCGAAGAATCTTTATATTTATCGAAACCTCATCATTTACTCATCTGCCTCTTGTAACGAGAATTGTCATACGAATCATTGGGAGTTAGGATCAGTATTTTGAAATCTCACAGCATGTTGACGCCAACAGTTATACATAACGTCTATTTCCAAGGCTTACATACTTCGAATGTGAAGTTTCTGAAAAACACTCTGAACCGCGAACTAGTTCTCGAAATGCTGATGAAGCAACAAAAACTGTAAACGACCTTAGCAGTAAAAAGTTTGATGATAAAGATTAGTGTATTAACAAAGCTCAGAAATAGAGAAGTTTTGAAACTGGAAAACGGATTGAGCAAAGTATGAAGGAGGCTGTGGACAAATCACAAAGACTGAACCTGCCTTCAAAGAATCCAAATGATTCAGTGTCTGCTGAAGTCATTAACGAATACCTTGCTCCTGACACTAAACCCTTACAGACAATATTCTTCATCATCCTCTGATATTAGAAATTCTAAGATATCATCGTATCTTTCATTATAAATATCCTCCATATTTCTGAAGATATTTCCATAACTATTCTTATCTGGAATCATTTATCTCTTTGCGCTATCTGTATTACATCAAAAAGGAAACTGTTTAGTTCCTATACTCTGTAAATCTTTGAGTTTAAAATATGAATGTTTTTGAAGTAGTGTTGGAAACTGAAGCATGAGTTAGTATAATATAATGACACTTGATCAACGTGATTATATTACAGTAATTCATGCTGAGTTTCTAAATGGAACGTGATGATTCACAGATCATAACATCATCATGTGCCATGTTATACGACTCTTGTATTCTATTTAACCTCTAAAATATCAAGAAAATATTTCTTGATGATTCGGCCTTTTCCAAGGTATTCTAGTAATTTGACAAGTCAAGATCGTGCCATCACAATTTCCTTCCTAGAACATTAACAATGTTCATTCCGAAAATCATATTTGTGAATTCTGGACCATTACAAGCGGTGCTTAATCGCAAGAAGAAGAAACGAAAGGAAAAAACTCCGAAATAGAAATTGGGGTATAAATTGTAGCAAATAAAAGAGAGCATTAACTGTGGATGACAATGATTATAGAAGATAGAAACAAAGACTTTGAAATATAAGGGAAGATATAAAGCCCAACGACAAACTAAAAATTATAAACCATATATATCGATGCATATAGCAATATAAAGACACGGGAGAACTAGAAACACTATAAACCCAAGAGTATAGTAGAAGTAAATAGATTCTTCCGGCGGTAGATGAAAAAGAAGAATGACCGATATGAAAGTTATAAGTATATCGAGAATCAGAACTGGATGGAGCATATTGATGAATACTTTAAAATATGAGTTGAGGGGGAAAGAATAGAAGGTGATGAAACATGACTAGGAACTTAGAAATCAATAGATTTAACTCACACAATGACGGAATAAGTAAATCAAACCCTCTAGTGAATAGGTTAAGCTTTTTGTGATTAATTTAGTCATACCACAACTAAATCAAGTGTGATTAGATCAACACCTAGAGCTATTATTCACCACCTGGGTGATTTGGGTTGAGAGAGAAACGGAGGAGCTCACCAGATCTGAGTGTGTGTAACAAATGAGAGGCTTAACCTAAAAATGAAGAACATAAGACTTTATATACCCCTGCTGTTGACTCACCCGTACGATTCATCCATCACACATACAAGTTGGCTTCATCAGCCGTACGGGTGATCACTCACTCGTGTCTTCTCATTTAGATTGTAATTGTGACTTAGCTCAGCATCAACTGTGCGTATGAGCCTGTCAGCCGTACGAGTGAGGCTTCACTTGGACGTCTGACTAAGTCTAACATAGTCAAACATCCACATCTCGTTCCTGCAGTTGCTGTAACCACATACAAACACGAATAGGATAATAACGAACGATCATGGTGGCCTGTAAACTGTTGTACCTGCAATGGACGTGGGTAGATGTCTAGGGACTTGCATAAAATGCATCAACAGAAGGTGTGAGTTGTAAGAAAAGGAAGGAGGTGAATTTATAAGAAAATCTCTGACAGAACAATTAAAATGGACGATCGCATTTAAAGCGGATCCTAATTCCTTTTGTTACCAGAGAATCAAATCTTATTACAAAGATTTTCTTCAAATCCCTTGAAATCTGGAAATCAATCATATCTACGTCAAATGATAAGATGAATCTACACTTACTCATTTCACTCTTCTATGTTAGCTTCATTCGTACTCTTCATATAAATGGATTGTTTATCCAAATTATTCGCTGATGATAAAACTCTAATTTTCAGCCTATATGCATCATGAAAACATACTTATTATCATTCACGACCTTTCCACTCAAATTTCGGGACGAAATTTCTTTAACGGGTAGGTACTGTGACAACCCGGAAATTTCCAATCAAATTTAAACTTTATCTTTATATTATTCCGACACGATAAGCAAAGTTTGTTAAGTTAAATCTCAAGAATTTTAAATTGTGTTCATACATTCATTATAACCTCGACCAAATTCAGACGATTCATGAACCGTTATATATAAATAAATATGTATATATATGTATATATATATATTATAACTTGAGAATATTAATAAAGTATTAAACGTATAATACTTTACATGATCGTATTTGTTTCAATATGTTTATCGATGGAATTAGAAGATAATATCAAATTGTTGATTTATCGGATACATTATGATATGATTACGGGTTTATGTTATGAGGTCCACTGTGATTTAAGAAATCTATTCTTTTTGACAACATTCGGAAAATGGTAAAGTGATTTATAAGTAAGAACGTGAAGTGTAAATAACTTAGATGTTGGATATCGACAAGTTAAGTAACTCGACATTTTTCATTAAGATGATTTCATACGTTTATTTAACCTTTGAACTTTATCCCATGCTTCACCAACAAACTGTAATTTAAAAACTTGAAACCTATTATGAATATATATGATTCTACTTTTTTAAAACATTTTATGATATAACGATTTCCATTATTTTAACCTTTAAACAAAATGATTCTTAAAAATATATTTGGTTTTGGAAAACAAAATTATTATATTTATTTGATTTAGTTTCAAACGTACAAAAACGTTTTCAGTTTAAAAAGAACTTTATTTTTAAAACGTATATAACTTTTATAAATATCTAGAACCACTTTTGACAACTCATTACTTAACCAGTATGATAAAGATAACGATATTTATATTTTATTTTATTAAATATATATAACGATTTAAATTAATTTTATATATATTTATACGCATATTATACGTACATAGTTTTATACTTTTACTATACTTAAACTTTACCTTTACTTTATTTTTACTTTACTTTAACTTTAATAATTCACTTTAATAATTCATACTTTAATAATTCATACTTTAATAATACACTTTAATAATTCATACTTTAATAATTCACTTTAATAATTCATACTTTAATAATTCACTTTAATAATTCATACTTTAATAATTCACTTTAATAATTCAAAAATCTATTATAAATAGAATTCAATAGGTTTCATTATTTCAGAGAAACTTGAAAATATTTTTCTCTAAACTCTCTCAATCGATATACATATATATATTTACTCCGTATTATTTCAAGATATTATTAGTATACATAAAATATTACGTCAGAGTGCTGTCCGAGTGATTTCGAAATTGTTTTTCGAGTGGGATTGGATTAAAGAAATTATGGGTTATAGCTATGGAGGTGATTGGTATGGTTCATGGGTATGCTCGTGAGGTCAATATAGTGTTTATCATCTCCGTTGCGTCTACGTACCTTTCCTGCAATATGAATCTCAATATTGATACGTGAGTACTCATAATTTAACTTTTACATACTAATAGTGTATCCCTGACTAGTGCTCGATTATATAGGATTATGCATGTTTGTACTTTTGATATTGCCTTTAGTTAGGTTATGTTGAATCCTGAATTAGTTATATATGCGACTGAGATAAGGTATAAGATATGCATGTCGTTGGAAAGCTAGCAAAAAATTAAGAACTTTTCATTTAGATATCGAATGATTTCGATGAACGGATTTGAAGTTATAGTCCATCGAATTTTTGTATTATTATTAAAAATGATTATTATTATCGTCGTTATTATCGTCGTTCTAGTTTTTTCTTATTATTATTATTATTTTCTTTATTAATAAAAGGATTTATCATTAAAAATTGTTATTTTTTTTATTATTACTATCGTTATTATCGTTAAAGTTATAATTAGTATTATTATTATTATCCAATTATTATTATTATTATTATTATTATTATTATTATTATTATTATTATTATTATTATTATTATTATTATTGGTATTATTATTATTATTATCATTATTAATATATATATATCATTATTTAAAAATGGTTATTGTTATTGTTATTATTATTATTACTATATTATCATTAAGATAATTATTAGTATTATCATTAATAATGTTATAGTAACTATCATTATTAATATTAGTGTAATTAAAACAAATATTTGTAACACCTAATTATTTTGATTACTATTATTATCATTATTACGAACACGATATAAAAGATGATTAAAAGCTATTAAACGAAACGATTAGTAAATAATGGGTAAGAGTATCATGATGAAATTAAAATATTATAAGATATTGATTTAGATAAAATTATCGTTCTTATTATTTTTATCATTACTATTATTATTAAAATTATCGTTAGTATTAAAACTATCATTTTAACAAAAATTATCATTTTAATAGAAATGTCATTGTTACTATAAAATATCATTATTATTATTATTTTAAATAGAATTATTATTTTAAAGATAATATTAAAAATTATCGTAAATATTAAAGTTATCATAATTAGAATTATCGTTTTATCATAATGTCATCTTAGTAATTATAAATATTAATATTTTTATAATAATAATTATTATTACAAAATAATACAACTTTTACTTACAATCATTATAGATATTATTTTATCAAATAAATATTTGATACAAACATATTTTACTACGTGTAATAACTTACTTTAATAATACGTATCATATTATCTTTATAATATTAAATGAACCCTATAAATTTTATTACTTAATATATATAAAAGTATATTTTATTATATAAATATAATATAAAATTTTATTTATTAATAAATAAATTATATTATTTACTCTAATAAATCTTTTAAAAATATTTAAAAATATAAAACGACGATATTTAAACTATATATTAATCATGTATAAATTTTTGGAAATTATTTTGAGTCAAATTTACTTTTGTTGACTTTTGCATATTAGTCTCGAGCATTAGGATTGTGGTACACTATGACTTGACCTAATTTGTTAGACAAATATTGACCAACACATAAATATATATAATTAATTTAGGTTCGTGAATCCGAGGCTAACCTTGCACTTGTTCAATGACGTTATATGTATTTTTACTACGAAATACAGTATGGTGAGTTTCATTTGATCCCTTTTACTCTTTACGTTTTTGGGCTGAGAATACATGCAAAAGCTTTATTAACTGTTTTACAATATTTATATGCTTGAGTTTCATTTGCCTTTTTACCCTTTATATTTTTGGGCTGAGAATACATGCGCAATTTTTATAAATGTTTTTCGAAATAGACACAAGTAATCGAAACTACATTATATGGTTGAATTATCGAAATCGAATATGCTCCTTTTTATTAAGTCTGGTAATCTAAGAATTAGGGAACAGACACCCTAATTGACGCGAATCCTAAAGATAGATCTATTGGGCCTAACAAACCCCATCCAAAGTACCGGATGCTTTAGTACTTCGAAATTATATCATGTTCGAAGGAGGATCCCGGAATGATAGGGGATATTCTTATATGTATCTAGTTAATGTCGGTTACCAGGTGTTCACCATATGAATGATTATTTTTTGTCTTTATGCATGGGACGTATATTTATGAGAACTAGAAATGAAATTCTTGTGGTCTATTAAAATGATGGAAATAAATGATTATGATAAACTAATGAACTCACCAACCTTTTGGTTGACACTTTAAAGCATGTTTATTCTCAGGTGTTAAAGAAATCTTCCGCTGTGCATTTGCTCATTTTAAAGATATTACTTGGAGTCTTTCATAGCATATTTCGAAGAACGTTGCATTCGAGTCATTGAGTTCATCAAAGATTATTATTAAATCAATTTATAGTTGGATAGTGGATATTATGAAATGGTATGCATGCCTGTCAATTTTTGATGTAAAGAAAGATTGTCTTTTAGAAACTAATGCAATGTTTGTAAAATATATCATATATAGGTCAAATACCTCGCAATGTAATCAACTATTGTGAATCGTTTATAATGTATATGAACGGGTCCTTTCAGTAAATTTATTAAGTATTAAGAATAATACTAAGTTATAAATAAATACAGATTTATTTATATAAGTTATATAAACACAGATAAATCATATACAGATAAATGCAGATATATACACACATTATTTATCTGTTTCTTAATTTCCTTGTTTTTCTGTTAGCCTGTGACTAATTGTCGATAACCAACACTAACCAACAATTAAAATCACTGCTCCTAATGTTAAATTAACATCCTTATTATCGTTATATACTGAGTGTATCTGCTATTAATAGAAGTTAAAAGCAGAAGTTTAATAAACTGAAATCCTTCACCTCTGTTATTTAACTTTTTAGCCAAAACATGATTGTGTATCGAATTTAAAAATCTAGAATTGCAGTCTTGTTAGGAATCCTCTAAACAATATTTCTAGAAAATTTGAGCTTCCAATTCCTCTTTATCATTCCGAATTTTGGAGTCAAAGGTTAGTTTTAAAAAAGTCAAACGTATGAACAAGGATTAAATTCGAGTTCGTGTTTATGTTTCAAGTCAAATTGACGCTTCCAATAGTTTCTTGGATTGATTTAAAATGTATTCCGTGTTATAAGCTTGGTCTAAAATGTTCTTGAAAGTGGAATCAAATTTTTTTTTCTTTTCTTTCTTCTTAAACAGCGTCGGCAGCAGCACTCTAATTTTTTTTTTTTCTTTTTTAATTAACTCAAGAATCATTATAGATTGATTATATTTCAGTTGCAAGTCCAAAAATACAATTTGGAAATCGTTGTTAGTAGATTGTTGAGCCTTTTGTCGATTGATTTTTTTAAGGAAGAAGAAGATGAAGAACATAGGATACAGAAAAAATGAGTTATAAAAATTAAAAGGTATATTAATTCAGAAAAAACTGGCATGGTTCGATGGTTGGGATGTTTGTTATATGATCGAGAGGTCTCGGGTTCGATTCCGGGCTGGGGCAATATATTTTTTAAAGCTCCTTTTATAAGGTAGTTATCTTTATTATTATTATTATTATTGTTATTATTATTATTATTATTATTATTATTATTATTATTATTATTATTATTATTATTATTATTATTATTATTATTATTATTATTATTATTATTATTATTATTATTATTATTATTATTATTATGGTTATTATTATTATTATTGTTATTATTATTATTGTTATTATTAGTATTATAATATAATTATTATTATTATCATATTTACATTTGTACTGAAATGTCCCGTTCATATTGATTATAAACGTTCCATATTAATTGATTTCGTCGCGAGGTTTTGACCTCTATATGAGACATTTTACAAAGACTGCATTCATTTTTAAAACAATCATAACCTTTATTTTATCTATAAAGGTTTAAAAAGCATTACGTAGATTATCAAATAATGATAATCTAAAATATACGGTTACACACGACCATTACATAATGCTTTACAATAAGAATATATTACATCAAAAATAAGTTTTTTTAATGCGGTTTTTACATAATATCATATAAGCATGGACTCCAAATCTTGTCATTATTTTAGTATGCAATAGCGGAAGCTCTTAATAATCACCTGAGAATAAACATGCCTAAAACGTCAACAAAAATGTTGGTGAGTTATAGGTTTAACCTATATATTATCAAATCATAATAATAGACCACAAGATTTCATATTTCAATATACATCCCATACATAGAGATAAAAAATATCATTCATATGGATTGAACACCTGGTAACCGACATTAACAAGATGCATATAAGAATATCCCCTATCATTCCGGGAAATCCTTCGGACATGATATAAACGAATTCGAAGTACTAAAGTATTCGGTACTTTGGATGGGGTTCGTTAGGCCCAATAGATCTATCTTTAGGATTCGCATTAATTAGTAGATCGGTTTACTAATTCTTAGGTTACCAAGCAAAAGGGGCATATTCGGCTTCGATCATTCACCCATATAATGTAGTTTCATTTACTTGTGTCTATTTCGTAAAACATTTATAAAACTGCATGTATTCTCATCCCAAAATATTAGATTTTAAAAGTGGGATTATAACTCACTTTCACAGATTTTTACTTCGTCGGGAAGTAAGACTTGGCCACTGGTCGATTCACGAACCTATAACAAATATGTACATATATATATCAAAGTATGTTCAAAATATATTTATAACATTTTTAATACGTTTTAATGTTTTAAGTTTATTAAGTCAGCTGTTCTCATTAGTAACCTACAACTAGTTGTCCATAGTTAGATGTACAGAAATAAATCGATATATATTATCTTGGATCAATCCGCGACCTAGAGTATACACGTCTCAGGCTTGATCACAACTCAAAGTATATATATTTTTGGAATCAACCTCAACCCTGTATAGCTAACTCCAACATTACTGCATATAGAGTGTCTATGGTTGTTCCAAATAATATATATACATGGGTCGATATGATATGTCAAAACATTTGCATACGTGTCTATGGTATCCTAAGATTACATAATATATTAGAATACATGTAATACAATATAAGTTAGCTAGGATATGGTTAATATAGATTTGTTACCAATTTTCACGTAGCTACAACAAGAAAAATTATCCAATCTTGTTTTACCCATAACTTCTTCGTTTTAAATCTGTTTTGAGTGTTTCAAGTTGCTATGGTTTCATATTGAACTTAAGTTTATGAATCTAAATAGAAAAAGTATAAGTTTATAGTCTGAAATACAGGTTACAAGTCGTTTTTGTAAAGGTAGTCATTTCAGTCGAAAGAACGACGTCTAGATGACCATTTTGTTTTTTGAAAACATACTTCTACTTTGAGTTTAACCATGATTTTTGGATATAGTTTCATGTTCATAAGAAAAATCATTTTCCCAAAAGAGCAACTTTTAAATCAAAGTTTATCATAGTTTTTAATTAACTAACCCAAAATAGCCCGCGGTGTTACTACGACGGTGTATATCCGTTTTTACGGTGTTTTTCATGTTTCCCGGTTTTAAATCATTAAGTTAGCATATCATATAGATATAGAATATGTGTTTAGTTGATTTTAAAAGTCAAGTTAGAAGGATTAACTTTTGTTTGCAAACAAGTTTAGAATTAACTAAACTATGTTCTAGTGATTTCAAGTTTAAACCTTTGAATAAGGTAGTTTTATATATATAAATCGAATAATGTTATGAACATCATTACTACCTCAAGTTTAGTTGGTAAACCTACTGGAAGTGACAAGAAATGATCTAGCTTCAAAGGATCTTGGATGGCTTGAAACTTCTTGAAGCAGAATCATGACATGAAAACAAGTTCAAGTAAGATTATCACTCGAATTAAGATAGTTATAGTTATAGGAATTGAATCAAAGTTTGTATATGAGTATTACCTTGATTTAGAATGATATCTTACTATAAACAACAAGGATTTCTTGAGGTTGGATGATCACTTTACAAGATTGGAAGTGAGCTAGTAAACTTGGAAGTATTCTTGATTTTATGAAACTAGAACTTGTAGAATTTATGAAGAACACTTAGAACTTGAAGATAGAACTTGAGAGAGATCACTTAGATGAAGAAAATTGAAGAATGAAAGTGTTTGTAGGTATTTTTGGTCGTTGGTATATGGATTAGATATAAAGAATGTGTAATTTTGTTTACATGTAAATAAGTCATGAATGATTACTAATATTTTTGTAATTTTATGAGATATTTCATGCTAGTTGCCAAATGATGGTTCCCACATGTGTTAGGTGACTCAAATGGGCTACTAAGAGCTGATCATTGGAGTGTATATACCAATAGTACATACATCTAAAAGCTGTGTATTGTACGAGTACGAATACGGGTGCATACGAGTAGAATTGTTGATGAAACTGAACGAGGATGTAATTGTAAGCACTTTTTTTAAGTAGAATTATTTTGATAAGTTTCTTGAAGTCTTCCAAAAGTGTATGAATACATATTAAAAACACTACATGTATATACATTTTAACTGGGTCGTTAAGTCATCGTTAGTCGTTACATGTAAATGTTGTTTTGAAACCTTTAGGTTAACGATCTTGTTAAATGTTGTTAACCCATTTTTTATTATATCTAAAGAGATGTTAAATTATTACATTATCATGATATTATGATATATTAATATATCTTAGTATGATATATATATACAATTAAATGTTGTTACAACGATAATCGTTACATATATGCCTCATTTCGAAATTCTTAAGTTAGTAGTCTTGTTTTACATATGTAGTTCATTGTTAACATACTTAATGATATACTTAATTATAATTTTATCATGTTAAACATAGTGTATCAATATCTTAATATGATTCATATGTATTTAGTAAGACGTTGTTATAACGATAATGGTTATATATATCGTTTCGAGTTTCTTAATTCAATAAACTCATTTTTATGTATATCACTCATTGTTAATATACTTAATGAGATACTTACTTATCATAATCTCATGTTAACCATATATATATATCCATATATATATCATCATGTAGTTTTACAAATTTCTAACGTTCGTGAATCGCCGGTCAACTTGGGTGGTCAATTGTCTATATGAAGCACATTTCAAATAATCAAGTCTTAACAAGTTTGATTGCTTAACATGTTAAAAACATTTAATCATGTAAATATACCAATTTCATATAATATATATAAACATGGAAAAGTTCGGGTCACTACAGTACCTACCCGTTAAATAAATTTCGTCCCGAAATTTTAAGCTGTTGAAGGTGTTGACGAATCTTCTGGAAATAGGTACGAGTATTTCAGCTTCATTTGATCTTCATGCTCCCAGGTGAACTCGGGTCCCCTACGAGCATTCCATCGAACCTTGACGATCGGTATTATTTTACTTGAGCCTTTTAACCTTACGATCCATTATCTCGACGGGTTCTTCAATGAATTATAGTTTTTCATTGATTTTAATTTCGTCTAAAGGAATAGTGAGATCTTCTTTGGCTAAGCACTTCTTCATATTCGAGACGTGAAAGGTATTATGTACATTGGCGAGTTGTTGAGGTAATTCAAGTTGGTAGGCTACTGGTCCAACACGATCTAAAATCTTGAATGGTCCAATGTATCTTGGATTTAGTTTTCCCCGTTTACCAAATCGAACAATGCCTTTCTAAGGCGAAACCTTAAGCATGACCATCTCCCCAATTTCAAATTCTATATCTTTCCTTTTAAGGTCCGCGTAGCTCTTTTGTCGACTCTGGGCAGTTTTCAACCGTTGTTGAATTTGGATGATTTTCTCTGTAGTTTCTTGAATTATCTCCGGTCCCGTAATCTGTCTATCCCCCAATTCATTCCAACAAATTGGAGATCTGCACTTTCTACCATAAAGTGATTCGAACGGTGCCATTTCGATACTCGAGTGGTAACTGTTGTTGTAGGAAAATTCTGCTAATGGTAGATGTCGATCCCAACCGTTTCTAAAATCAATAACACATGCTCGTAGCATGTATTCAAGAGTATGTATCATCCTTTTGCTCTGCCCATCGGTTTGTGGATGATAGGCGGTACTCATGTCTAGACGAGTTCCCAATGCTTGTTGTAATGTCTGCCAAAACCTTGAAACAAATCTGCCTTTTCTATCAGAGATAATAGAGATTTGTATTCCATGTCTAGAGACAACTTCCTTCAAGTATAATCTCGCCAACTTCTCCATTTTATCATCTTCTCTCATTGACAGAAAGTGTGTTGACTTGGTGAGACAATCGACTATTACCCAAATAGTATCATAACCACTTGCAGTCTTTGGCAATTTAGTGATGAAATCCATGGTAATGTTTTCCCATTTCCATTCCGGGATTTCGGGTTGTTGAAGTAGACCTGATGGTTTCTGATGTTCAGCTTTGACCTTAGAACACGTCAAACATTCTCCTACGTATCTAGCAATATCGGCTTTCATACTCGGCCACCAAAAGTGTTTCTTAAGATCTTTGTACATCTTCCCCGCTCCGGGATGTATTGAATATCTGGTTTTATGTGCTTCCTTAAGTACCTTTTCTCTCACATCTCCAAACTTTGGTACCCAAATTCTTTCAGCCCTATACCGGGTTCCGTCTTCCCGAATATTAAGATGTTTCTCCGATCCTTTGGGTATTTCATTCTCCAACTTTCCTTCTTTTACAACTCCATGTTGCGCCTCCTTTATTTGAGTAGTAAGGTTAGTACGAATAATTATATTCATAGCTTTTACCCGCATTGGTTCTCTGTCCTTTCTACTCAAAGCGTTGGCTACCACATTTGCCTTCCCCGAATGGTAAGGAATCTCGAAATCGTAATCATTCAATAACTCAATCCATCTACGCTGTAGTGACCCGAACTTTTCCATGTTTATATATATTAATTGAGATTGATATTTACATGATTAAATGTTTCCAACATGTTAAGCAATCAAACTTGTTAAGACTTGATTAACTGAAATATGTTTCATATAGACAATTGACCACCCAAGTTGACCGGTGATTCACGAACGTTAAAACTTGTAAAAACTATACGATGACATATATAAGGTTATATATATAGTTAACATGTTTTTATTATAAGTATGTATCGCATTAGGTATTTTAACAATGAGTTATATACATAAAAATGAGACTATTAATTTAAGAAACTCGAAAACGATATATATAACGATTATCGTTATAACAACGTCTTACTAGGTACATATGAATCATATTAAGATATTGATACACTTGGTTAATTATGTTAAATGATAAGTAAATATATTATTAAGTGTATTAACAATGAAATACATATGTAAAAATAAGACTACTAACTTAATGATTTCGAAACGAGACATATATGTAACGATTATCGTTGTAACGACATTTAACTGTATATACATCATACTGATATATATTATATATCATAATATCATGATAATATAACAATTTAACATCTCATTTGTTATAATAAATAATGGGTTAACAACATTCAACAAGATCGTTAACCTAAAGGTTTCAAGACAACATTTACATGTAACGACTAACGATGACTTAACGACTCAGTTAAAATGTATATACATGTAGTGTTTTAATATGTATTCATACACTTTTGAAAGACTTCAAGACACTTATCAAAATACTTCTACTTAACAAAAATGCTTACAATTACATCCTCGTTCAGTTTCATCAACAATTCTACTCGTATGCACCCGTATTCGTACTCGTACAATACACAGCTTTTAGATGTATGTACTATTGGTATATACACTCCAATGATCAGCTCTTAGAAGCCCATGTGAGTCACCTAACACATGTTCTAATTGATCTCTCTCAAGTTCTATCTTCAAGTTCTAAGTGTTCTTCATATATTCTACAAGTTCTAGTTACATAAAATCAAGAATACTTTCAAGTTTGCTAGCTCACTTCCAATCTTGTAAGGTGATCATCCAACCTCAAGAAATCTTTATTTCTTACAGTAGGTTATCATTCTAATACAAGGTAATAATCATATTCAAACTTTGGTTCAATTTCTATAACTATAACAATCTTATTTCAAGTGATGATCTTACTTGAACTTGTTTTCGTGTCATGATTCTGCTTCAAGAACTTCGAGCCATCCAAGGATCCGTTGAAGCTAAATCCATTTTTCTCTTTTCCAGTAGGTTTATCCAAGGAACTTAAGATAGTAATGATGTTCATAACATCATTCGATTCATACATATAAAGCTATCTTATTCGAAGGTTTAAACTTGTAATCACTAGAACATAGTTTAATTAATTCTAAACTTGTTCGCAAACAAAAGTTAATCCTTCTAACTTGACTTTTAAAATCAACTAAACACATGTTCTATATCTATATGATATGCTAACTTAATGATTTAAAACCTGGAAACACGAAAAACACCGTAAAACCGGATTTACGCCGTCGTAGTAACACCGCGGGCTGTTTTGGGTTAGTTAATTAAAAACTATGATAAACTTTGATTTAAAAGTTGTTATTCTGAGAAAATGATTTTTATTATGAACATGAAACTATATCCAAAAATTATGGTTAAACTCAAAGTGGAAGTATGTTTTCTAAAATGGTCATCTAGACGTCGTTCTTTCGACTGAAATGACTACCTTTACAAAAACGACTTGTAACTTATTTTTCCGACTATAAACCTATACTTTTTCTGTTTAGATTCATAAAATAGAGTTCAATATGAAACCATAGCAATTTGATTCACTCAAAATGGATTTAAAATGAAGAAGTTATGGGTAAAACAAGATTGGATAATTTTTCTCATTTTAGCTACGTGAAAATTGGTAACAAATCTATTCCAACCATAACTTAATCAACTTGTATTGTATATTATGTAATCTTGAGATACCATAGACACGTATACAATGTTTCGACCTATCATGTCGACACATCTACATATATTTCGGAACAACCATAGACACTCTATATGTGAATGTTGGAGTTAGCTATACAGGGTTGAGGTTGATTCCAAAATATATATAGTTTGAGTTGTGATCAATACTGAGATATGTATACACTGGGTCGTGGATTGATTCAAGATAATATTTATCGATTTATTTCTGTACATCTAACTGTGGACAACTAGTTGTAGGTTACTAACGAGGACAGCTGACTTAATAAACTTAAAACATCAAAATATATTAAAAGTGTTGTAAATATATTTTGAACATACTTTGATATATATGTATATATTGTTATAGGTTCGTGAATCAACCAGTGGCCAAGTCTTACTTCCCGACGAAGTAAAAATCTGTGAAAGTGAGTTATAGTCCCACTTTTAAAATCTAATATTTTTGGGATGAGAATACATGCAGGTTTTATAAATGGTTTACAAAATAGACACAAGTACGTGAAACTACATTCTATGGTTGAATTATCGAAATCGAATATGCCCCTTTTTATTAAGTCTAGTAATCTAAGAATTAGGGAACAGACACCCTAATTGACGCGAATCCTAAAGATAGATCTATTGGGCCTAACAAACCCCATCCAAAGTACCGGATGCTTTAGTACTTCGAAATTTATATCATATCCGAAGGGTGTCCCGGAATGATGGGGATATTCTTATTTATGCATCTTGTTAATGTCGGTTACCAGGTGTTCACCATATGAATGATTTTTATCTCTATGTATGGGATGTGTATTGAAATATGAAATCTTGTGGTCTATTATTATGATTTGATATATATAGGTTAAACCTATAACTCACCAACATTTTTGTTGACGTTTTAAGCATGTTTATTCTCAGGTGATTATTAAGAGCTTCCGCTGTTGCATACTTAAATAAGGACGAGATTTGGAGTCCATGCTTGTATGATATTGTGTAAAAATTGCATTCAAAAAACTTATTTTGTTGTAACATATTTGTATTGTAAACCATTATGTAATGGTCGTGTGTAAACAGGATATTTTAGATTATCATTATTTGATAATCTACGTAAAGTTTTTTTAAACCTTTATTGATGAAATAAAGGTTATGGTTTGTTTTAAAATGAATGCAGTCTTTGAAAAACGTCTCATATAGAGGTCAAAACCTCTCAACGAAATCAATTAATATGGAACGTTTTTAATCAATAAGAACGGGACATTTCAGTTGGTATCCGAGCGTTGGTCTTAGAGAACCAGAATTTTGCATTAGTGTGTCTTATCGAGTTTGTTAGGATGCATTAGTGAGTCTGGACTTCGACCGTGTTTACTTGAAAAATGATTGCTTAACAAATTTTGTTGGAAACTATATATTTTTAACATGTGAATATTATGTGATATATTAATCTCTTAACGCGTTTGATATTATGTGATAGATGTCTACCTCTAGAACAAGTCTCATTGACTCACCTAATAATAATGAAGAGTCAAATGTAAATTGGAATGATTCGTGGACTGATTCACAAGTTCCCGAAGAGGAACCGGAAGAAGAGTCAGAACCGGAAGAAGAATCGGAACCGGAAGAAGAATCAGAACCGGATGAAGAAATAGAACTGGTGGGGGAAATAATAAAACGGTTAAGTAAAAGAAAATCCTCAACCAACCGACCAAGGTTAATTATGGTCAATGGTGTTTCCGCCAAGGAAGCAAAATATTGGGAGGATTACCAATTCTCCGATGAATCGGATTCCGACGAGAATTCCGATGATGTTATAGAAATTACCCCAACTGAATTTAAAAAGGCAAAAGAAAATAATAAGGGAAAGGGCATAAAAATAGAGAAATCTAATTCCAACCCCGATGAACTTTATATGTATCGTCAACCCCCGAAGTCCTTAAGTTGTAACAATGACCCGGGAACCTCTAAACCACCAGGTTTTTCTAAACCAATGTGGATAACGACGGCTCGTATTAGGGGAACATCATATATCCCTAGAAACTTGGCAAAACGAACCAAAACCGAAGAAGAAGAAACAAGTGAGTCGGAATAAGATAGTTGTATTCATGAGGTGTAATATATGTAATATAGTGTGCTTATGCTTTATGATATATGTAAAAATTGCTTGTATTAATAAGTATTTTTTATGAATCTAACTCTTGTCTATTTTACAGTATAAAAACACAAAATGGATAGACAACCCAATATTTTAAGAGACCTACCCGGAGACATGATTGATGAAATCTTGTCTAGAGTCGGTCAGAATTCTTCGGCACAACTATTTAAGGCGAGATCAGTTTGTAAGACATTCGGAGAACGTTCCAAGAATGCCTTGGTTTATAAAAGGCTTTCGTTCGAAAGATGGGGGATATCACATTGGGAAATCCATAAGTTACGATGTGTTTACTTTGACGCATATATTGCGGGGAACCCAAATGCTATTTTACGCAATGGGTTAAGAAATTATTTTGACTCAATATATCCGAATATTGGACTTCGTGATTTAGAAAAAGCGGCTAACATGCAACATAAAGAAGCATGTTATGCTTACGGATTAGTAATGTTCGCTTCTCACCAAAGTGAGAACAAGAACATCGGCCTACAACTATTTAACAAAATGTTTCCACAAGTGACGGAGTCGGTAATTGGGGTAAGAAATGAGGTTTTTAGATTGTTACGGGACTGTTGGACATTACGTAACCCTCGTCCCTTTGACGATGTTACAACACGCTGTCTTATCAACGGCCATAACGGTTATGTTCCACAAGACCAAGGATGGGAAGTAGTCCTAGTAAAACCAGAATGCATGACTTGTTTCTGGACGTATGAATTACGTGTCTTTATTGCCTTTGCTGAACGACTTGTGTACTAGCTAGAATTATCTTCACAACTATCTTGTATCAAAGTTATTGTGTGCTATATTTCATGCTTTATGTAAAATAAGCGGTATTGTAAGTTTGTAAAATATTGTATAAAAGTTTGAACGCGAAATATTATTATAATCAGTTTTTCATATAGAATTGTAGTAGTTGAATTGTATATTAGCTACTAAGTATGAACTTAACGGGTAGGTACTACCCGAATTTAAACTTATAAAACGCTAATATGAAGAAAAAGCTTTTATAAATGAGTTCATATTATGCTACGAAATACTATTAACTACTTTTAATATTCTGTATGATTAACTTGTTCCATTTGACTATTTTGAAGGAAATGGCACCGACTACTCGACACACCGTGAATATGAATGAAGAGGAATTCCGTACTTTTCTAGCTTCAAGCATAGCCGCAGTACAGGCTGCGCTACATACCAACAATAACCTTGGATCTAGCAGTACAGGAAATCATGTAGGATGCACCTACAAAGAATTCACTGCCTGCAAACCTTTGGAATTTGATGGAACCGAAGGACCGATCGGATTGAAACGGTGGACCGAGAAGGTCGAATCAGTGTTTGCCATAAGTAAGTGTACTGAAGAGGATAAAGTAAAGTACGCTACGCATACCTTCACAGGTTCTGCGTTAACATGGTGGAATACCTATCTAGAGCAAGTGGGACAAGACGATGCGTACGCACTACCGTGGTCAGCATTCAAGCACTTGATGAATGAGAAATACCGTCCCAGAACCGAGGTCAATAAGCTCAAGACAGAACTTAGAGGGTTACGAACCCAAGGATTTGATATTACCACGTACGAAAGACGATTCACAGAATTGTGCCCATTGTGTCCGGGAGCATTCGAAGATGAGGAAGAGAAGATCGACGCATTTGTGAAAGGATTACCGGAAAGAATCCAAGAAGATATAAGTTCACACGAGCCCGCCTCCATACAACAGGCATGTATAATGGCTCACAAACTAGTGAACCAGATTGAAGAAAGAATTAAAGAACAGATTGCTGAAGAGGCCAATGTGAAGCAAGTCAAAAGAAAGTGGGAGGAAAACGGTGATAAGAATCACCAATACAACAACAACAGCAATTACAACAATAATCGCAACAATTATCCCAACAATCGCAACATCAATCGCAACTACAACAAATGGCCCAACAACAACAACAACAACAACAACAGCAACTACAACAATCATCCCAACAACAATAATAACCGCAACAACAACAACAACAATCAGAAGCAGCTATGCCAAAGGTGTGAAAAGTATCACTCGGGGTTCTGCACCAAATTTTGCAACAAGTGTAAAAGAAATGGTCATAGTGCGGCGAAGTGTGAGGTCTACGGACCAGGGGTTAATAGAACGAAAGGAACAAATGGTGTCGGAACGAGTAATGGCGGAGCAAGTAGTGTCGGAGCAAGTTATGCCAATGTAGTTTGTTATAAATGTGGAAAACCGGGCCACATTATTAGAAATTGCCCGAACCAGGAGAACACGAATGGACAAGGCCGCGGAAGAGTTTTCAATATTAATGCGGCAGAGGCACAGGAAGACCCGGAGCTTATTACGGGTACGTTTCTTATTGACAATAAATCTGCTTACGTTTTATTTGATTCGGGTGCGGATAGAAGCTATATGAGTAGAGATTTTTGTGCTAAATTAAGTTGTCCATTGACGCCTTTGGATAGTAAATTTTTACTCGAATTAGCAAATGGTAAATTAATTTCAGCAGATAATATATGTCGGAATCGAGAAATTAAACTGGTTAGCGAAACATTTAAGATTGACTTGATACCAGTAGAGTTAGGGAGTTTTGATGTGATAATCGGTATGGACTGGTTGAAAGAAGTGAAAGCAGAGATCGTTTGTTACAAAAATGCAATTCGCATTATACGAGAAAAAGGAAAACCCTTAATGGTGTAAGGAGAAAAGGGCAACACGAAGCTACATCTTATTAGTAATTTGAAGGCACAAAAACTAATAAGAAAAGGTTGCTATGCTGTTCTAGCACACGTCGAGAAAGTACAAACTGAAGAAAAGAGCATCAATGATGTTCCCGTCGCAAAAGAATTTCCCGATGTATTTCCGAAAGAATTACCGGGATTACCCCCACATCGATCCGTTGAATTTCAAATAGATCTTGTACCAGGAGCTGCACCAATAGCTCGTGCTCCTTACAGACTCGCACCCAGCGAGATGAAAGAACTGCAAAGCCAATTACAAGAACTTTTAGAGCGTGGTTTCATTCGACCAAGCACATCACCGTGGGGAGCTCCTGTTTTGTTTGTCAAGAAGAAAGATGGTACATTCAGGTTGTGTATCGACTACCGAGAGTTGAACAAACTTACCATCAAGAACCGCTACCCACTACCGAGAATCGGCGACTTATTTGATCAACTACAAGGTTCGTCTGTTTATTCAAAGATTGACTTACGTTCCGGGTATCATCAAATGCGGGTGAAAGAAGATGATATTCCAAATACTGCTTTCAGAACACGTTACGGTCATTATGATTTTATGGTCATGCCATTTGGTTTAACTAATGCACCAGCTGTGTTCATGGACCTTATGAACCGAGTGTGTGGACCATACCTTGACAAGTTTGTCATTGTTTTCATTGATGACATACTTATTTACTCAAAGAATGACCAAGAACATGGTGAACATTTGAGAAAGGTGTTAGAAGTATTGAGGAAGGAAGAATTGTACGCTAAGTTTTCAAAGTGTGCATTTTGGTTGGAAGAAGTTCAATTCCTCGGTCACATAGTGAACAAAGAAGGTATTAAGGTGGATCCGACAAAGATAGAAACTGTTGAAAAGTGGGAAACCCCGAAAACTCCGAAACACATACGCCAGTTTTTAGGACTAGCTGGTTACTACAGAAGGTTCATCCAAGACTTTTCCAGAATAGCAAAACCCTTGACTGCATTAATGCATAAAGGGAAGAAATTTGAATGGAATGATGAACAAGAGAAAGCGTTTCAGTTATTGAAGAAAAGGCTAACTACGGCACCTATATTGTCATTGCCTGAAGGGAATGATGATTTTGTGATTTATTGTGACGCATCAAAGCAAGGTCTCGGTTGTGTATTAATACAACGAACGAAGGTGATTGCTTATGCGTCTAGACAATTGAAGATTCACGAACAAAATTATACGACGCATGATTTGGAATTAGGCGCGGTTGTTTTTGCATTAAAGACTTGGAGGCACTACTTATATGGGGTCAAAAGTATTATATATACCGACCACAAAAGTCTTCAACACATATTTAATCAGAAACAACTGAATATGAGGCAGCGTAGGTGGATTGAATTGTTAAATGATTACGACTTTGAGATTCGTTACCACCTGGGAAAGGCAAATGTGGTAGCCGATGCCTTGAGCAGGAAGGACAGAGAACCCATTCGAGTAAAATCTATGAATATAATGATTCATAATAACCTTACTACTCAAATAAAGGAGGCGCAACAAGGAGTTTTAAAAGAGGGAAATTTAAAGGATGAAATACCCAAGGGATCGGAGAAGCATCTTAATATTCGGGAAGACAGAACCCGGTATAGGGCTGAAAGGATTTGGGTACCAAAATTTGGAGATATGAGAGAAATGGTACTTAGAGAAGCTCATAAAACCAGAAACTCAATACATCCTGGAACGGGGAAGATGTACAAGGATCTCAAGAAACATTTTTGGTGGCTGGGTATGAAAGCTGATGTTGGTAAATACGTAGGAGAATGTTTGACGTGTTCTAAGGTCAAAGCTGAGCATCAGAAACCATCAGGTCTACTTCAACAACCCGAAATCCCGGAATGGAAATGGGAAAACATTATCATGGATTTCATCACTAAATTGCCAAGGACTTCAAGTGGTTTTGATACTATTTGGGTAATAGTTGATCGTCTCACCAAATCAACACACTTCCTACCAATAAGAGAAGATGACAAGATGGAGAAGTTAGCACGACTGTATTTGAAGGAAGTCGTCTCCAGACATGGAATACCAATCTATATTATCTCTGATAGGGATGGTAGATTTATTTCAAGATTCTGGCAGACATTACAGCAAGCATTAGGAACTCGTCTAGACATGAGTACTGCCTATCATCCACAAACTGATGGGCAGAGTGAAAGGACGATACAAACGCTTGAAGACATGCTACGAGCATGTGTTATTGATTTCGGAAACAGTTGGGATCGACATCTACCATTAGCAGAATTTTCCTACAACAACAGCTACCATTCAAGCATTGAGATGGCGCCGTTTGAAGCACTTTATGGTAGAAAGTGAAGGTCTCCGATTTGTTGGAGTGAAGTGGGGGATAGACAGATTACGGGTCCGGAGATTATACAAGAAACTACCAAGAAGATCATCCAAATTCAACAACGGTTGAAAACCGCCCAAAGTCGACAAAAGAGCCACGCTGACATTAAAAGAAAAGATATAGAATTTGAAATTGGAGAGATGGTCATGCTTAAAGTTGCACCTTGGAAAGGCGTTGTTCTATTTGGTAAACGAGAGAAATTAAATCCAAGGTATATTGGACCATTCAAGATTATTGATCGTGTCGGACCAGTAGCTTACCGACTTGAGTTACCTCAATAACTCGCGGCTGTACATAACACTTTCCACGTCTCGAATTTAAAGAAATGTTTTGCTAAAGAAGATCTCACTATTCCGTTAGATGAAATCCAAATCAACGAAAAACTCCAATTCATCGAAATAATTGTTAAGGTTCGATGAGGTTAAAAGACTTAAGCAAAACAAGATACCAATTGTTAAGGTTCGATGGAATGCTCGTAGAGGACCCGAGTTCACCTGGGAGCGTGAAGATCAGATGAAGAAGAAATACCCGCATCTATTTCCAGAAGATTCGTCAACACCTTCAACAGCTTAAAATTTCGGGACGAAATTTATTTAACGGGTAGGTACTGTAGTGACCCGAACTTTTCCATGTTTATATATATTAATTGAGATTGATATTTACATGATTAAATGTTTCCAACATGTTAAGCAATCAAACTTGTTAAGACTTGATTAATTGAAATATGTTTCATATAGACAATTGACCACCCAAGTTGACCGGTGATTCACGAACGTTAAAACTTGTAAAAACTATACAATGACATATATAAGGTTATATATATAGTTAACATGTTTTTATTATAAGTATGTATCTCATTAGGTATTTTAACAATGAGTTATATACATAAAAATGAGACTATTAATTTAAGAAACTCGAAAACGATATATATAACGATTATCGTTATAACAACGTCTTACTAGGTACATATGAATCATATTAAGATATTGATACACTTGGTTAATTATGTTAAATGATAAGTAAATATATTATTAAGTGTATTAACAATGAAATACATATGTAAAAATAAGACTACTAACTTAATGATTTCGAAACGAGACATATATGTAACGATTATCGTTGTAACGACATTTAACTGTATATACATCATACTGAGATATATTATATATCATAATATCATGATAATACAACAATTTAACATCTCATTTGTTATAATAAACAATGGGTTAACAACATTCAACAAGATCGTTAACCTAAAGGTTTCAAGACAACATTTACATGTAACGACTAACGATGACTTAACGACTCAGTTAAAATGTATATACATGTAGTGTTTTAATATGTATTCATACACTTTTGAAAGACTTCAAGACACTTATCAAAATACTTCTACTTAACAAAAATGCTTACAATTACATCCTCGTTCAGTTTCATCAACAATTCTACTCGTATGCACCCGTATTCGTACTCGTACAATACACAGCTTTTAGATGTATGTACTATTGGTATATACACTCTAATGATCATCTCTTAGCAGCCCATGTGAGTCACCTAACACATGTGAGAACCATCATTTGGCAACTAGCATGAAATATCTCATAAAATTACAAAAATATGAGTAATCATTCATGACTTATTTACATGAAAACAAAATTACATATCCTTTATATCTAATCCATACACCAATGACCAAAAACACCTACAAACACTTTCATTCTTCAATTTCTTCATCTAATTGATCTCTCTCAAGTTCTATCTTCAAGTTCTAAGTGTTCTTCATATATTCTACAAGTTCTAGTTACATAAAATCAAGAATACTTTCAAGTTTGCTAGCTCACTTCCAATCTTGTAAGGTGATCATCCAACCTCAAGAAATCTTTGTTTCTTACAGTAGGTTATCATTCTAATACAAGGTAATAATCATATTCAAACTTTGGTTCAATTTCTATAACTATAACAATCTTATTTCAAGTGATGATCTTACTTGAACTTGTTTTCGTGTCATGATTCTGCTTCAAGAACTTCGAGCCATCCAAGGATCCGTTGAAGCTAAATCCATTTTTCTCTTTTCCAGTAGGTTTATCCAAGGAACTTAAGGTAGTAATGATGTTCATAACATCATTCGATTCATACATATAAAGCTATCTTATTCGAAGGTTTAAACTTGTAATCACTAGAACATAGTTTAGTTAATTCTAAACTTGTTCGCAAACAAAAGTTAATCCTTCTAACTTGACTTTTAAAATCAACTAAACACATGTTCTATATCTATATGATATGCTAACTTAATGATTTAAAACCTGGAAACACGAAAAACACCGTAAAACCGGATTTACGCCGTCGTAGTAACACCGCGGGCTGTTTTGGGTTAGTTAATTAAAAACTATGATAAACTTTGATTTAAAAGTTGTTATTCTGAGAAAATGATTTTTATTATGAACATGAAACTATATCCAAAAATTATGGTTAAACTCAAAGTGGAAGTATGTTTTCTAAAATGGTCATCTAGACGTCGTTCTTTCGACTGAAATGACTACCTTTACAAAAACGACTTGTAACTTATTTTTCCGACTATAAACCTATACTTTTTCTGTTTAGATTCATAAAATAGAGTTCAATATGAAACCATAGCAATTTGATTCACTCAAAATGGATTTAAAATGAAGAAGTTATGGGTAAAACAAGATTGGATAATTTTTCTCATTTTAGCTACGTGAAAATTGGTAACAAATCTATTCCAACCATAACTTAATCAACTTGTATTGTATATTATGTAATCGTGAGATACCATAGACACGTATACAATGTTTCGACCTATCATGTCGACACATCTATATATATTGCAGAACAACCATAGACACTCTATATGTGAATGTTGGAGTTAGCTATACAGGGTTGAGGTTGATTCCAAAATATATATAGTTTGAGTTGTGATCAATACTGAGATACGTATACACTGGGTTGTGGATTGATTCAAGATAATATTTATCGATTTATTTCTGTACATCTAACTGTGGACAACTAGTTGTAGGTTACTAACGAGGACATCTGACTTAATAAACTTAAAACATCAAAATATATTAAAAGTGTTGTAAATATATTTTGAACATACTTTGATATATATGTATATATTGTTATAGGTTCGTGAATCAACCAGTGGCCAAGTCTTACTTCCCGACGAAGTAAAAATCTGTGAAAGTGAGTTATAGTCCCACTTTTAAAATCTAATATTTTTGGGATGAGAATACATGCAGGTTTTATAAATGGTTTACAAAATAGACACAAGTACGTGAAACTACATTATATGGTTGAATTATCGAAATCGAATATGCCCCTTTTTATTAAGTCTGGTAATCTAAGAATTAGGGAACAGACACCCTAATTGACGCGAATCCTAAAGATAGATCTATTGGGCCTAACAAACCCCATCCAAAGTACCGGATGCTTTAGTACTTTGAAATTTATATCATATCCGAAGGGTGTCCCGGAATGATGGGGATATTCTTATTTATGCATCTTGTTAATGTCGGTTACCAGGTGTTCACCATATGAATGATTTTTATCTCTATGTATGGGATGTGTATTGAAATATGAAATCTTGTGGTCTATTATTATGATTTGATATATATAGGTTAAACCTATAACTCACCAACATTTTTGTTGACGTTTTAAGCATGTTTATTCTCAGGTGATTATTAAGAGCTTCCGCTGTCGCATACTTAAATAAGGACGAGATTTGGAGTCCATGCTTGTATGATATTGTGTAAAAATTGCATTCAAGAAACTTATTTTGTTGTAACATATTTGTATTGTAAACCATTATGTAATGGTCGTGTGTAAACAGGATATTTTAGATTATCATTATTTGATCATCTACGTAAAGTTTTTTTAAACCTTTATTGATGAAATAAAGGTTATGGTTTATTTAAAATGAATGCAGTCTTTGAAAAACGTCTCATATAGAGGTCAAAACCTCGCAACGAAATCAATTAATATGGAACGTTTTTAATCAATAAGAACGGGACATTTCATACGCTGCCTCATGTTCAGTTGTTTCTGATTAAATATATGTTGGAGACTTTTGTGGTCGATATATATGATACTTTTGACCCCATATAAGTAGTGCCTCCAAGTATTTAATGCAAAAACAACAGCGCCCAATTCCAAATCGTGAGTCGTATAATTTTGCTCGTGAATCTTCAATTGTCTGAACGCATAAGCAATTACCTTCGTTCATTGCATTAATACACAACCGAGGCCTTGCTTTGAGGCATCACAATATATCACAAAATCATCATTCCCTTCAGGCAATGACAATATAGGTGTCGTAGTTAACTTTTTCTTCAACAATTGAAACGCTTTCTCCTGCTCATCCTTCCATTCAAATTTCTTCCCTTTATGCGTTAATGTAGTCAAGGGTTTTGCTATTTTGGAAAAATCTTGGATGAACCTTCTGTAGTAACCAGCAAGTCCTAAATATTGGCGTATATGCTTCGGAGTTTTCGGGGTTTCCCACTTTTCAACGGTTTCAATCTTTGCCAGATCCACTTGAATACCTTCTTTGTTCACTATGTGACCGAGGAATTGAACTTCTTCCAACCAAAATGCACACTTTGAAAACTTAGCGTACAATTTTTCTTTTCTCAACAACTCTAGCACTTTTCTCAAATGTTCTTCGTGCTCTTGATCATTCTTTGAGTAAATAAGTATGTCATCGATAAAAACAATGACAAACTTGTCAAGGTATGGTCCACACACTCGGTTCATGAGGTCCATGAACACAGCTGGTATGTTATTCAACCCAAACGGCATAACCATAAACTCGTAATGACCGTAATGCGTCCTGAAAGCAGTCTTTGGAATATCATCCTCCTTCACCCACATTTGATGATACCCAGAACATAAATCAATCTTCGAATAAACTGACGAGCCTTGTAGTTGATCAAATAAGTCGTCGATTCTTGGTAGTGGATAACGATTCTTGATGGTAAGTTTGTTCAACTCTCGGTAGTCGATACACAACCTGAATGTACCATCCTTCTTCTTGACAAACAAAATAGGAGCTCCCCATGGTGATGTACTTGGTCGTATAAAACCACGCTCTAAAAGTTCTTTTAGTTGGCTTTGGAGTTCTTTCATTTCACTGGGTGCGAGTCTGTATGGAGCACGAGCTATTGGTGCAGCTCCTGGTACGAGATCTATTTGAAATTCAACAGATCGATGTAGAGGTAGTCCCGGTAATTCTTTCGGAAATACATCGGGAAATTCTTTTGCGACGGGAACATCATTGGTGTTCTTTTCTTCGGGTTTGACTTCTTCGATGTGTGCTAGAATGGCATAGCAACCTTTTCTTATTAGTTTTTGCGCCTTCAAATTACTAATAAGATTTAGCTTCGCGTTGCTCTTTTCTCCGTACACCATTATAGGTTTTCCTTTTTCTCGTACAATGCGAATTGTATTTTTGTAACATACGATTTCCTCTCTCTCCTTTTTCAACCAGTCCATGCAGATTATCACATCAAAACTCCCTAACTCTACTGGTATCAAATCGATCTTAAACGTTTCGCTAACCAGTTTAATTTCTCGATTCTGACATATTTTATCTGCCGAAATTAATTTACCGTTTGCTAATTCGAGTAAAAATTTATTATTCACAGGCGTCAATGGACCACTTAATTTAGCACAAAAATCTCTACTCATATAACTTCCATCCGCACCCGAATCAAATAAAACATAAGCAGGTTTTTCATCGATAAGAAACGTACCCGTAACAAGCTCCGGGTCTTCCTGCACTTCTTCCGCATTAATGTTAAAAACTCTCCCACAGCTTTGCCCATTATTATTTCCCTGGTTTGAACACGCAGTTTTGTAGTGGCCCTTCTTCCCGCATCCAAAACAAATAATGTGGGCATTACTTGTTCCTTTACCCGATGGTCCATAAATTTCACACTCGTTGTATCATGACCCTTTCTATTACATTTAGTACATGTTGGAGGACAAAAAGTAGTTGGATGGTACCCTTCACACCTCAGACACGGAATTTTCTGATTTTGATTACTAGTGTTGTTATTGATATTGTTGTTAGGATTTTTGTTGTTAGGGTTGGTATTATTGTTGGGATGATTGTTGTAGTTGTTGTTGTTGGAATGGTTTTTGTTGCGTTTGTTGTTGCGAAAAATGGTGCGATTGTGGTTGTGATTGTGGTGTTGATTGTTGAAATTGTGACTCTTGTCACTGGGTTCTTCCCACTTTCTCTTGACTTGTTTCATTTTGGACTCCTCGGCCACCTGCTCTTTAATCCTTCCCTCGATCTGGTTTATAAGTTTGTGAGCCATTCGGCTTGCCTTTTGCATTGAAGTGGGCGCGCTTGAACTCACATCCTCCTGAATTCTCTCTGGTAACCCCTTTACAAACGCATCGATCTGCTCTTCTTCATCTTCGAACACTCTTGGGCACAATAAACACAACTAGTTGAATCGTCGTTCGTATGTGGTGATATCGAATCCCTTCGTTCGTAATTATCTAAGCTCTATCTTGAGCTTATTGACTTCGTTTCTTGGACGGTACTGCTCGTTCATCAAGTATTTGAATGCTGACCACGGTAGTGCGTAAGCAGCATCTTATCCTACTTGTTCGAGATAGGTATTCCACCATGTTAACGCAGTACCTGTGAAGGTATGCGTGGCGTACTTTACCTTATCTTCCTCAGCACATTTGCTTATAGCAAACACAGATTCGACCTTTTCGGTCCATCGTTTCAGTCCGACTGGCCCTTCAGTTCCATCGAATTCCAGAGGTTTACAGGCAGTGAAAGCCTTGTAGGAGCATCCTAAACGGTTTCCTATGGAGTTAACTCCACTGCTAGACCCTGAGTTATTGTTGATTTGCATTGCAGCCTGTACTGCGGCTATATTTGCTGCAAGGAAAGCACGTAAGTCTTCCTCACTCATGTTCAAGTTCTGACGAGTAGTCGGTGCCATTTCCTTCAAAAATAGCCAAAAGAATTAAGTTAATCATATAGAATATTAAGAGTAGTCAATAGTATTTCGTAGCATAATATGAACTCATTTATAAAAGCTTTTTCTTCATATTAGCATTTTATAAGTTTAAATTCGGGTACTACCTACCCGTTAAGTTCATACTTAGTAGCTAATATACAATTCAACTACTACAATTCCATATGAAAAACTGATTATAATAATATATCACATATAAATATTCTTCAACCTTACAACATCGCTATATTACATATAACATGAAATATAGTACACTTTGATACAGGACAGTTTTGAAGATAAATCTAGTTAATACGCAAGTTGTTCAGCAAAGGAAATAAATACACGTAATTCATAAGTCCATAAACAAGTCATGCATTCTGGTTTTACTAAGACGACTTCCCATCCTTGGTCTTGTGGAAAATAACCATTATGACCATTGGCTAGGCAGCATGTTGTAATGTCGTCAAAAGGACGAGGGTTTCGTAATGTCCAACAGCCCCGTAATAATCTAAAAACCTTGTTTCTCACCCCAACTACTGAATCCGTTACTTGTGGGAAGGTTTTATTTAAAAGTTGCAATCCAATGTTCTTTTTCTCACTTTGGTAAGAAGCGAACATCACTAACCCGTAAGCATAACATGCTTCTTTATGTTGCATGTTAGAAGCTCTTTCTAATTCATGAAATCCTATGTTGGGATTTGTTGAGTCAAAATAGGTTCTTAACGCATAGCATAAAATTGCATTTGGGTTCCCCGCATTTAACGCTTTAAAGAAAACACGGCGTAACTTATGGTCTCCCCAATGTGATATACCCCACCTATCAAAGGAAAGCCTTTTATAAACTAAGGCATTTCTGGAAAGTCTTTCAAACGTTTGACAAGTTAATTTCGCCATAACTAAATGTGCTGATGAATTCTGACCGACTCTAGACAAGATTTCCTCAATCATATCCTCTCGTAGGTCTTCTAAAATATTCGGTTGTCTACCCTTAACGTCCATTTTGTTTTTATACTGTAAAATAGACAAGGATTAGATTCATAAAAGATAATTAACAAACAATACAAGAATTTTTTTTACATAGAACATAAAAGTACAACCACACTACAATACATATAATACACAACATGATTACAACCCTCTAATCTGAATCACTGGTTTCTTCTTCTTCGGACTTGGTTCGTTTTCCTAATTTTCTAGGAATATATGGTGTTCCTCTAATACGAGCTGTCATTTTCCATAATGGTTTAGAAAAACCTGGTGGTTTAGAGGTTCCCGGGTCGTTGTTACATTTTAGAAAATACGGATGTTGTCGATACATATAAAGTTCATCGGGGTTGGAATCAAGTTTCTCTATTTTTATACCTTTTCCCTTATTATTTTCTTTCGCTTTATTAAATTGGGTCGAGGTAATTTCTATAACATCATCGGAATCCTCATCGGGATCCGATTCATCGGAAAATTGGTAATCTTCCCAATATTTTGCTTCCTCGTCGGAAACACCATTGACCATTATTAACTTTGGTCCGTTGGTTGAGGATTTTCTTTTATTTAATCAATTTACTATAGGTATCAATATTTCTTCCTCCGGAACCTCTTCTTCTTCCGGTTCCTCCTCTTCCGGTTCCTCTTCTTCCGATTCCTCCTCTTCCAGTTCCTCCTCTTCCGGTTCCTCTTCTTCCGGTTCCTCTTCGGGAATTTGTGAATCTTCCCAAAATATATTCGACTCTTCATTATTATTAGGTGAATCAATGGGATTTGTATTAGTGGTAGACATCTATCACACAATATCAAACACATTAAGAGGTTAATATATCACATAAGATTTACATGTTAATAATATATAGTTTCCAACAAAAGTGTTAAGCAATCGTTTTTAAAGAAAACACGGTCGAAGTCCAGACTCACTAATGTATCCTAACAAACTCGATAAGACACACTAATGCAAATTTCTGGTTCTCTAAGACCAACGCTCGGATACCAACTGAAATGTCCCGTTCATATTGATTATAAACGTTCCATATTAATTGATTTCGTCGCGAGGTTTTGACCCCTATATGAGACATTTTTCAAAGACTGCATTCATTTTTAAAACAATCATAACCTTTATTTTATCTATAAAGGTTTAAAAAGTATTACGTAGATTATCAAATAATGATAATCTAAAATATACGGTTACACACGACCATTACATAATGGTTTACAATAAGAATATATTACATCAAAAATAAGTTTTTTTTAATGCAGTTTTTACATAATATCATACAAGCATGGACTTCAAATCTTTCCCTTATTTTAGTATGCAACAGCGGAAGCTCTTAATAATCACCTGAGAATAAACATGCTTAAAACGTCAACAAAAATGTTGGTGAGTTATAGGTATAACCTATATATTATCAAATCATAATAATAGACCACAAGATTTCATATTTCAATATACATCCCATACATAGAGATAAAAAATATCATTCATATGGATTGAACACCTGGTAACCGACATTAACAAGATGCATATAAGAATATCCCCTATCATTTCGGGAAATCCTTCGGACATGATATAAACGAATTCGAACTACTAAAGCATCCGGTACTTTGGATGGGGTTCATTAGGCCCAATAGATCTATCTTTAGGATTCGCGTCAATTAGTAGATCGGTTTACTAATTCTTAGGTTACCAAGCAAAAGGGGCATATTCGGGTTCGATCATTAACCCATATAATGTAGTTTCATTTACTTGTGTCTATTTCGTAAAACATTTATAAAACTGCATGTATTCTCATCCCAAAATATTAGATTTTAAAAGTGGGACTATAACTCACTTTCACAGATTTTTACTTCGTCGGGAAGTAAGACTTGGCCACTGGTCGATTCACGAACCTCTAACAAATATATACATATATATATCAAAGTATGTTCAAAATATATTTACAACATTTTTAATACGTTTTAATGTTTTAAGTTTATTAAGTCAGCTGTCCTCGTTAGTAACCTACAACTAGTTGTCCATAGTTAGATGTACAGAAATAAATCTATATATATTATCTTGGATCAATCCACGACCTAGTGTATACACGTCTCAGGCTAGATCACAACTCTAAGTATATATATTTTTGGAATCAACCTCAACACTGTATAGCTAACTCCAACATTACTGCATATAGAGTGTCTATGGTTGTTCCAAATAATATATATACATGGGTCGATATGATATGTCAAAAGATTTGCATACGTGTCTATGGTATCTCAAGATTACATAATATATTAGAATACATGTAATACAATATAAGTTAGCTATGATATGATTAATATATATTTGTTACCAATTTTCACGTAGCTACAACAAGAAAAATTATCCAATCTTGTTTTACCCATAACTTCTCCGTTTTAAATCCGTTTTGAGTGTTTCAAGTTGCTATGGTTTCATATTGAACTTAAGTTTATGAATCTAAACAGAAAAAGTATAAGTTTATTGTCGTAAATACAGGTTACAAGTCGTTTTTGTAAAGATAGTCATTTCAGTCGAAAGAACGACGTCTAGATGACCATTTTGGAAAACATACTTCTACTTTGAGTTTAACCATGATTTTTGGATATAGTTTCATGTTCATAAGAAAAATTATTTTCCCAGAAGAAAAACTTTTAAATCAAAGTTTATCATAGTTTTTAATTAACTAACCCAAAACAGCCCGCAGTGTTACTACGACGGCGTATATCCGATTTTACGGTGTTTTTCGTGTTTCCCAGTTTTAAATCATTAAGTTAGCATATCATATAGATATAGAACATGTGTTTAGTTGATTTTAAAAGTCAAGTTAGAAGGATTAACTTTTGTTTGCGAACAATTTTAGAATTAACTAAACTATGTTCTAGTGATTTCAAGTTTAAACCTTCGAATAAGGTAGTTTTATATATATGAATCGAATAATGTTATGAACATCATTACTACCTCAAGTTTAGTTGGTAAACCTACTGGAAGTGACAAGAAATGATATAGCTTCAAAGGATCTTGGATGGCTTGAAACTTCTTGAAGCAGAATCATGACATGAAAACAAGTTCAAGTAAGATTATCACTCGAATTAAGATAGTTATAGTTATAGGAATTGAATCAAAGTTTGTATATGAGTATTACCTTGATTTAGAAAGATATATTACTGTAAACAACAAGGATTTCTAGGGGTTGGATGATCACTTTAGAAGATTGGAAGTGAGCTAGTAAACTTGGAAGTATTCTTGATTTTATGAAACTAGAACTTGTAGAATTTATGAAAAACACTTAGAACTTGAAGATAGAACTTGAGAAAGATCACTTAGATGAATAAAATTGAAGAATGAAAGTGTTTGTAGGTGTTTTTGGTCGTTGGTATATGGATTAGATATAAAGAATGTTTAATTTTGTTTACATGTAAATAAGTCATGAATGATTACTAATATTTTTATAATTTTATGAGATATTTCATGCTAGTTTCCAAATGATGGTTCCCACATGTGTTAGGTGACTCACATGGGCTACTAAGAGCTGATTATTGGAGTGTATATACCAATAGTACATACATCTAAAAGCTGTGTATTGTACGAGTACGAATACGGGTGCATACGAGTAGAATTGTTGATGAAACTGAACGAGGATGTAATTGTAAGCATTTTTGTTAAGTAGAAGTATTTTGATAAGTGTCTTGAAGTCTTCCAAAAGTGTATGAATACATATTAAAACACTACATGTATATACATTTTAACTGAGTCGTTAAGTCATCGTTAGTCGTTACATGTAAATGTTGTTTTGAAACCTTTAGGTTAACGATCTTGTTAAATGTTGTTAACCCACTGTTTATTATATCTAAAGAGATGTTAAATTATTACATTATCATGATATTATGATATATTAATATATCTTAGTATGATATATATACAATTAAATGTTGTTACAACGATAATCGTTACATATATGCCTCGTTTCGAAATTCTTAAGTTAGTAGTCTTGTTTTACATATGTAGTTCATTGTTAACATACTTAATGATATACTTAATTATAATTTTATCATGTTAAACATAGTGTATCAATATCTTATTATGATTCATATGTATTTAGTAAGACGTTGTTATAACGATAATGGTTATATATATCGTTTCGAGTTTCTTAATTCAATAAACTCATTTTTATGTATATCACTCATTGTTAATATACTTAATGAGATACTTACTTATCATAATCTCATGTTAACCATATATATATCCATATATATATATCATCATGTAGTTTTTACAAATTTTTAACGTTCGTGAATCGCCGGTCAACTAGGGTGGTCAATTGTCTATATAAAGCACATTTCAAATAGTCAAGTCTTAACAAGTTTGATTGCTTAACATTTGAAAACATTTAATCATGTAAATATACCAATTTCATATAATATATATAAACATGAAAAAGTTCGGGTCACTACATATAAGTATTATAATTATTATCATATTAACTATTAGACAAAACTTATGAATAGTACCAGAGACGTTTTCGTACTTTTACTTTTTTTTCTCTTTTCCAACCTTTTTAAAATTTTCCAAAAAAACCACACACTTTTTCCAAAATTTAAAATCGACCCCCCACATAGGGGGTAAATTGTCAAACACCTATTTTCATAAAAAAAAAATCTTAAATATACTCCACCCAAATATTTAACGGGTCATATCTTGTTGCTCGCAACGAGTTAAATTTTTCCGGCACCATCGTTAAACTCGAAATAATCTTAGGAACACAATGTCACTAACTATACGCAAAACGAACGCTTTTTAAAAAAAATATATGAGGTACTTTTCATACACGTTGATTTTTGGTTAAATTTTTAAAACTCGACAATTCCATAGTGAAACGCGGAGATACACATATATTGTTAATTGAAAATAACATTTAAATCTTTCACGAATTATACCTTTTAGTTCGACTAGAATTGCTTTAACGACCCGTCCTAATCCATCTGGACGAATACATAACATTTGGTTACATCGCGAGGTACTTGACCTCTATATGATACATTTTACAAACATTGCATTCGTTTTCAAAAGACAAACTTTCTTTACATCGAAAATTGACCGCATGCATACCAATTCATAATCTCTCCAACTATAATTGACTTAATAATAATCTTGATGAACTCAACGACTCGAATGCAACATCTTTTGAAATATGTCATGAATGACTCCAACTAATATCTCTAAAATAAGCAAATGCACAGCGGAAGATTTCTTTCATACCTGAGAACAAACATGCTTTCTAATGTCAACCAAAAGGTTGGTGAGTTCATTAGTTTATCATAATCATTCATTTTCATCATTTTAATAGACCACAAGATTTCATTTTTCCATAAATATACATCTCATATCAGGCATTTCGCAAACTGCATAGAGATAAAAATCATTCATATGGTGAACGCTTGATAACCGAACTAACAGGATGTATATAGAATATCCCCATCACTCCGAGACTCTCATCGGACATGATAATCGAGAATAAACATGCATATATATTCTTCGGCTACCAAGCTAAAAAGGGGCATATTCGATTCGATAATACAACCATAGAATGTAGTTTCGATTACTTGTGTCTATTTCGTAAAACATTTATAAAAGCAGCGCATGTATTCTCAGTCCCAAAAATATATATTGCAAAAACATTTAAAAAGGGAGCGAATGAAACTCACCTAATGTATTTTGTAGTAAAAATACATATGACTATATTGAACAACTGAAAAATGCAGGGTTGGCCTCGGATTCACGAACCTATATCAATTATATATATTAAAACTTATAATTGAAATCTCAGAATTTCATTTATTAATATATTATCTATATATATTTTGTAGTTATATAAGATTTATACTAAATTTCATTTAAAAAAAATATATAAATATAAATATAAATATATATATATATATATATATATATATATATATATATATATATATATATATATATATACTTTATTTTATATCTTAAATCTTATGTTGTATATATTTATTTTGTATATATAATTAAAGTGATTAATATAGTTATGTTGATATCTATATATATCTAGTTTTATATAAAAAAAACACTTAATTTGTTGTATGTAGGTATTTATATATATAATGTTAATAGAATTTATATATAGAATATTAATATATATGTAAATAATATGTTTTATGTACAAAATATTTATTTGTCTAAAAATGATAGTTTTGATATTACTGATTTACTACTAATATTAATAATAACTTTACTAAAACGATAATATTAATAATAATAATGATATTGTTATTAACGATACTTTCGTTTAACAATAATACTAATTATATTAATAGTTACAAAAGTGATACTAATACTAAAATAATGGTAACTTGTATTATTTTCATATTTATAATCCTAACCATAATGATAATAATAATAATAATACAACTTATTTGTGATAATAATAATAATAATAACCAATTTATTTATAACACTTAATAATAATAATATTAATACTTATAAAATGATACTAATACTAATATCAATGAAAATCATAATAACTTGTTATCTTGTCATAAAAGCACTAATAATAACAATCCCTATAATAATGATAATACATATATCAATATCGAAAATAATAATAATAATCATAATAATTGTAATAATACTAAAATGGTAAGGTTATTACAAATAATTCTATGATTAATACTTATAATGATAATAATTATAATACTTATATATATATATATATATATATATATATATATATATATATATATATATATATATATATATATATATATATATATATATATATATATATATATATATATATATATATATATATATGATAATAATAATAGTGTTTTTAACATTAATAATACTTATCAGATTAATAATAATAATAATGATTATAATACTTTTACATATGATAATAATATTAATAATTTTAACACTAATAGTAATAATAATAGCAATAACAATAATAACAATAATAATTATAATAATAATAATAATAATAATAATAATAATAATAATAATAATAATAATAATAATAATAATAATAATAATAATAATAATGAAACTGAAAACGATAATAATAATATGAAGCTACCTTCAAGGAAAATAGCCAAAAAAAAAAATACTGCCTTATCAAGGAATCGAACCCAAGACCATTTGCTAATCCAACACACACACAAACCAGCTGAGCCACCCTACTTTTCTTATTATTTATGAATTTAATTTCTTTTAATTCCATATACTGTATTCATCTTCTTCATCCATGAATTTCGATCAGATTTTAATTCTAGTTGGTAACACATTACATATTTTGTTTTAGGAGTTTAAAAAGAAAATCAACAACCACAATGTGATTGAATTAGATTTCATAACTGGATTAAACAGAAATCAGTAACAATAGGTACGTGGAACACACTCAGGAACTCGAAATCAATTTGAAGATTATAGACTGTTATAGACCATGATTCCAACATGAAAAAGGTTAAAATTTGTTATTACAAACTATCTGAATCATCAATTAAACTTAATTCATCAAAACGGTTACGAATTTTACGATGAACAGATGTGTTGACTTTTTAAAATCAACTTTGACTCCCAGAATTGTAACTCGATAGGAAAAATTTGACTTTGAAGCTTTGAAGATAGTTTAGACGAATGATTTCTAGCATAACTGCATTTGAGGATTTTAAAATTCATTTCATAATCGAATTATAGACAAAATATTTGGTATACAGGGCAGTTACCTGCTGCCGTCCTCAATTTCTGTTTAATCCGACAATTCATAGCTGGAAAAATTGATAATTGCTAGTGAGTATGTTTTGTTAATTGAATGTGGTCATATGTCAGTGTACTTCCTTGTATTATAGCAAGTTGGATCAATCAAATAGTCAAACAGAAACAGGGATAAAATATAAAAGAATAAAAAATTGATTTTGATTCATCACTGAATTTGTTTGTTTGCTGGATTAGTCCTTGTTATGTAATTCGAATTGGGGACATAATTAACAATCTAAAACAGTTGATTGATACCTAAAGCAAGATCGTACGAAGTGGTTAAGCTTTATAGTTTATTTAATGAATTTATATAATTAATAAATCTTTTATTAATAATAATAATTATAATTATAATTATGCTGATAACAATATATTATAATGATACTAAAAATCATAAAAATTTATCTTACTCATATTATTACTAATAATAATCATAGGTTGTATTAATTTCTAATAATAAATACTATAATAATAATAATAATAATAATAATAATATTAATATTAATAATAATAATATTATTATTATTATTAAAGATAATAATATTTATAAATAATCATTAATAGTATCTAAAATTACAATCTTACTATTAATTATGACATGAAAAATAACATTAATGATAACAGTAATAATGATAATAATTTTAAATGGAATTGGTTCATAATAGTATAACAATTTAATTGTATCAAATCTTATATATATATATATATATATATATATATATATATATATATATATATATATATATATATATATATACATACATACATATACATATATATTATGTAATGATATTCATAACACTAGTGTTAATATTAATATTTATTTTAATGATAACCACTTGGTATAGTAATTATATTCTATCTTATAATTATATATTAATAATACAACTTGCAATTACATTTATTTATAATTATATCATATATTTTATGAATACATCTATTGAATATTTAATAGTTATATATTTTATAAATGTTATAATAGAATAGTTATTATTAGAAATCTTATATATATATATATATATATATATATATATATATATATATATATATATATATATATATATATATATATATATATATATATATATATATATATATATATATATATATATATATATATATATATATCTACATAGATTCATAATAATATCATATATCTATTTATACATATTAGTTTACAACAATTGTTCGTGGATCGTCGGTAATGGTCGAAGGCCAATTGAATATATGAAACAGTTTCAAAATTATCGAGAATCAACATTATAGACTTTGCTTATCATGTCGAAATCATTTAAGAATTTAGGTTTAAAGTTGATCGGAAATTTTCGGGTCGTCACAGTACCTACCCGTTAAAGAAATTTCGTCCCGAAATTTGAGTGAGGTGGTCATGGCTAACAATAAAAATGTTTTCATGACACATACAAGCTGATAATTGGAGTTTTATCATCATTGAGTAATATGGATAGGATAATTCGATTATTCGAAGAGTACGAATGAATCTACCACAAAATAGTGATATGAGGAAACTAAAGATTTGTCTTAACTTTTGACGTAGTCTTGGTTGAATTCCGGAGTTCAAGGGATTTAAAGAAAATCTTCGAAATCTAACAGATTTGATTCTTCGGCGAGTAAGGAAATTGAGACCTCTATAATTAAATACGGTGATCTGCCTCAATTACTCTGTCTGATATTTCCATTATAAATTAAGCTCTTCCGTTCTATTATTCTCGCCATTCCTATACTTTCTTTCTTAATTCATAAATTCAAAAGATTGTGAAAATGCTTAATTCCGTTCTAATCCTTGTTATTTTTCTAATTATTATTTCTGTCATCTTTTTTTTTTCAATCTTCCACCATAAGAATCTGTTTACTTCTACTATTACCTTGGGGTGATACTATTCTTAATTCTACCGTGTCTTTATATTGCTATTCGTATTAATATCCACGGTTTGTAATTTATGCGTTGTTGTTGGATTTTATATCTTCCCTTATATTTCGATGTCCTTGCTTCTGTTTTCTATAATCATTGTCATCCCCAATTAATACTCCCCCTATTTGCTGCGCTTTATACTCCAATTTCTATTTCGAAGCTTTGTCCCTTCGTTTCTTCTTCTTGTGATTGGGCATCTCTTGTAATGGTCCAGAATTTGCAGATATAAGTTTTAGAATGAACATTGTTAATGTCCTAAAAAAGAAACGGTAATAGCACAATTTGACTTGTTAAATTACCAGAATTCAAGGAAAGATTGGACTATCAAGAAAAATATGTTCTTGATATGTTTATAGATTTAAACAGAACGTAAGAGTCGTGTAACATAGCACATGATGGCGTTATGATCTGTGAATCATCACATTCCATTTAGAAACTTAGCATGACTTACTATAATATAATCACGTTGATCAAGTGTCATTATATTATACTAACTCATGCATCAGTTCGAAACATTACTTCAATAACATTCATATTTTAAGCTCGAAAGTTTACAGAATATAGAAACTAACAGTTTCTATATGATGTAACACTGATAGCACTAAGAGATTAATGATTTCAGATAAGAATAGTTATGAAAATATCTTCAGAAATATGGAGGATATTTATAATGAAAGATACGCTGATATCTTGGAATTTCTAATATCGAAGGATGGTGAAGAAAATTTGTCCGCAAGAGTTTGGAGTCAGAAGCAAGGTATTCGCTAAAGATTTCATCAGAAACAGAATCATCTGGATTCTTTATGTACAAGTTTAGTCCTTGTGATTAGTTCAGAGTCTCCTTCATGGTTTGTTCAATTCATTTCAGTATCAACACCTTTGAGGTTTTTCAGTATGTTGCTCTTTATTATCAAACTTTTGACTGTTAAGGTAGTCTTCAGTTTTCACTGCTTCATTCAGCTTTTTCATAATTCAGAGAGTTGTTTCGCAGACTGGGTGCTTCTTCAGATTTGAAATACATAATTCCAGGACATAAACGTTATATGTTTATGTATAGCTGTTGACGTAGAAACGCTGCGATATTCGAAGTTAATGATTGATGATTCCATGTATTTGGTATGGTAATTATTGTTACAAGATGTGGATAGTATATGATAGGGTTTTCAATGAGTATAAATATAGTGATTTTTCGAAGAGATTTAAACCAAGGAGCGACGAGATTGCTGGTACATCTGCTGGTAATATGGTGGAATATAAAAGGTTCCCCGGTAACAATAAAAGAGCACGCATATATATCAAGGTTATAATAAGGTTGTTTCGAACGAAAAGTCGAAGTTGACTTGTTGGAGCTGTGACAAAAGTGGCTAATTTGAAAAGGAATTGCAAAGTTATTTTCGGTAATAACAACGCCAAAGGAAATAGCACAGCTATGTTTTAAATGTTTACTCAGGTTCCAAGAGTTTTTCAGGTGCATAACTATATGCATCAATCTTTTCTTCCGTAGATGAAGTGCGGTTGGTTCATTCTCTAGATTGAGGTGTTTTCAAGAATTACGAAAGGTTTGAACGCAGATTGTAATCGTCAAGATACAAATGAAGTTTAGGATGAAATCAAGTGGCAAACTTGAAGAATTATTTAGTTTCATATGTTATAATCAGTATTTTAATTCATTTTAATTGTCCAATATTATTCGTCCACAGTCGATAGTCCATAGTTTAACAGTCCAATCATTCATATATAGTTTTTAATATATAATATTCGAATTAATTAATACGTATCGTGACTCGTGTACATGTCTCAGACTCGATCACAACTCAAACTATATATATTATTGTAGAATCAACCTCAACCCTGTATAGCTAACTCCAGCATTACTGCATATAGAGTGTCTATGGTTATTTCAAATAATATATATAGATGCGTCGATATGATATGTCAAAACCTTGTATACGTGTCCCGATATTTAAAGTGCGTAAAATAAATAACAGAAATTAAATGACGATAAATAAAATTGCAAGAATATAAATTGCGATAAATAAATTGCGATAAAATAAAATGTAATACGGAGTTAACAGTTAGCTAGGAACTTGTTAGCGTGTGATAATGCTAAAAACGAACATATATTTCATAGCATTATCCCTCAAGAAAGACAAGCTTTTAGTTGCAATTGTTCTATTTACAAGTGATATTCGTTTAAATAATAAAAGGTGAAGACAAAAGACAGATTCGACAAATTGAAGACGCAAACGACCAAAAAGCTCAAAAGTACAAAGTACAATCAAAGTGGTTCTAATTATTGATAAGAAACGTCTTAAAATTACAAGAGTACAAGATGCGAAACGCAAAATACAAGATATTAAATTGTACGTAAGGACGTTCGAAAACCCGGAACCGGGACCAAAGTCAACTCTCAACGCTCGACGTAACGGACTAAAAATTACAAGTCAACTATGCACATAAATATAATATAATATTTAAATAATTCTAATAATTATTTATATATTATATTTATTTATTAAATCCGTCGGCAGAATGCAAACAACAACATGTGAGCTGGAAAAAGGGGCCATGCGATCGCATGTCCCGGAAGGCAAAAAGCCATGCGATCGCATGGTAGTAGATGACAGGTCTGGTCCTATAAATTTTGCAGTTTTGAGCGATCTTTAACACATCTTTTTCTCTTCTCATTCATACGTAAAGATATATATATATATATATATATATATATATATATATATATATATATATATATATATATATATATATATATATATTATATTTTAATTTTAATTTTAATTTTAAATTCTAATAATAAGGGTATGTTAGCGAATGTTGTAAGGGTGTAAGTCGAAATTCTGTCCGTGTAATGCTACGCTATTTTTAATCACTGTAAGTTATGGTTAATGTTATTTTTAAATTAATGTCTCGTAGCTAAGTTATTATTATGCTTATTTAATGCCGAAGTAATCATGATGTTGGGCTGAATATTAAAATTGGGTAATTGGGCTTTGTACCATAATTGGGGTTTGGATAAAAGAACGACATTGTGGAAATTAGACTATGGGCTATTAATGGGTTTTATATTAACTAAACAATACCTCGTTAATTTAATATATAGACTTATAATTTGACGTATTTATATATAACCATATACGTTTGACTGGGTACACTGGGCGAGATATCTATAAATACCAATAATTGTTCATTTGACCGGACACAGAACTGGATTAATAGTTAATAGACTTGTTGAAACAGGGGTGGATTACATTCAAGGGTAATTGGTGTAATTGTTAACAAAGTAGTAAAACCTTGGTTTACACGCAGTCGATAACCTGGTATATTCATTAAACAAAGTATTAAGACCTTGTTACAATTCGAATCCCCAATTAGTTGGAATATTTGACTTCGGGAATAAGAATAATTTGACGAAGACTTTCGCACTTTATGATTATGACTGATGGACTATTATGGACAAATCCGTATGGACATATCGAATAATCCAGGACAAAGGACAATTAACCCATGGTAATAAAACTAAAATCAACACGTCAAACATCATGATTACGGAATTTTAAATAAGCATAATTTATATATTTCATATTTAATTGCACTTTTAATTATCGCACTTTTATTTATTGTCATTTTATTTAATTGCACTTTTAATTATCGTTCTCTTTAATTATCGCAATTTCATTATCGTTATTTACTTTACGCTTTAAATTAAGTCTTTTATATATTTAATATTTTACATTAGGTTTTAACTGCGACTAAAAGTTTTAAAATCGACAAACCGGTAATTAAACGGTAAAAACCCCCTTTTATAATAATAATACTACTTATATATATTTTTGTATTTTTACAATTATAAGTTAAAAATATAGCGTTAAGCTTGTTTAATTTTCCCTGTGGAACGAACCGGACTTACTAAAAGCTACACTACTGTACGATTAGGTACACTGCCTATAAGTGTTGTAGCAAGGTTTAAGTATATCCACTCTATAAATAAATAAATAACTTGTGTAAAATTGTATCGTATTTAATAGTATTTCCATACAAAAATAATACTATTTCCTAGTACACCTCGCACACATCAAGTATTTTTGGCGCCGCTGCCGGGGACATTCTTGCTTAAACGTCGGAAGCGCAACGCTATATATATAAAAAAAATTTAGTAAGTTTTAGTTATTTTGTTGTAAAAATAAGCGTTTTTAATTTTAAAAATACAAAAATATAAAAAGAAAAAAACAAAATTTAAGTATTTTTAAGAGTTTGTTAAATATATAAGTTCTATAAAGTTTATTTATCTTTATTTTATAAAAATATAAGTTTTATTTAATTTATATAAATATATTATATAAATATCTAAATCAGAAAACAGAAAAAAAAAAATATAAAAGACTCGACCCGTACTGTAGCAGCCCATTTACTGGCCCGAAACCCTAGCTCATGTGATCGCATGAGCCCGAAGGCAAAACTTCATGCGATCGCATGAAGTACTCTGACACGCCCTAATTGATTCTCGTACTGCATTAATTACGGGTAATTATTATTATTATTATTAATTAAACCCTAATTAGGGTATTATTATTATATTATTTTGTTTTAATTTTATTAATTTGTTTTATTTAGTTTAATTAGTTTTAATAAATTATAAAATTAATAGTTTTATAAAATAAATAATATAAAAATAATATTTTTATAAAATTGTACTTTTTGCAACTTTAAGTTTATTTTTATATTTTGTATCTTTTTATTTGTTTTAGCATAATATTTGTATTTTTCGCTCGTATTTAATTCTAAAACATAGTTTTTGCCATAGTTATTTTTATTTCTAGATTTCTAGGCTTTGCCGTAAAGTCTCTTAAGTACTTTTTCTTTAGACTAAGATTTAGGTGCTTTAGAATTTTGCGACGCCGTTTTTAAAAATTTAGTACCTTTTTAAGTTATTGCCATTTGGGATATAATTCTTCTGTTAAGCTTTAATATTTTTAGACGCAACTTTTAATTCTTAGATTTTAGTTCCTTTTTAAGTTTCGACGCGCTACTTTCTTATTTTTATTTTTCGACGCCTTTTATTTTTCGCCATTTTCCGACGCAATCTTTTTCTATTTCTTCTCTAAAATTTCTTTAAATTAAAACGAAAAATTATTTTAAGTGGTTAAATTGATAGACATCCATTTTCTGGTTCGTAGTAATAGTTGGATTTGTACGTGAACCGGGTTATTGGAGCCAAACAGTACTCAATTATATTGAGACCAAATGAATCCTGCCCCTCTGCTGCATCTTTTGGCTATTCGAAACGTGGGCAAAATCAGAAAAGTCTATTAATTGGATAACTTATATAATTTTTCTTTCTTTTTAAAAACTAATAGGATATTCAGTGAATGCACCGAGCAAAACGTTCACCACCTTTTGTACGTTCACCACCTGTAACTCGATCAAGACATCTAGCAAATATTGTCGCCGTTGATTTTTCTTTAGAATCGTCATCCAGTCAACCAAGTACTCCAATTCAAATTTTCGATAATCCATTTTTTGAACCCGACCTCACAATTGAGAATCTGGAGAATATTCAGGGACGATTTCGAGATCCTGAACCATTAATTTCTCCTCCGGAACCACATATCATTCAAACAGAGATTATCGAGGAACCAACCATTAAATCAGAATCCTATAGTGATTCAGATTCAACAAATTCAATCATGGAAAATCTGGAACCTCTAAGTATGGAAGACCGAATGAGAGCTAAACGCACTGGCCAAGGTCACGCAATTACTCAACCTTACATTAATGCGCCAGATTATGAAATCAATGGATAAATCCTACACATGGTAACTAATCAATGCCAATTTAGTGGTGCGCCGAAGGAAGATCCAAATGAACATCTTCGTACCTTTAATAGGATCTGCACACTATTTAAAATAAGAGAAGTGGAGGATGAACAGATATATCTCATGTTATTTCCCTGGACTTTAAAGGGAGAAGCCAAAGATTGGTTAGAATCGTTACCTGAAGGGGCGATTGATACATGGGATGTTTTAGTTGAAAATTTTCTTAAACAATTCTTTCCGGCATCTAAAGCCGTGAGACTTCAAGAAGAAATTGTTACATTCACACAAAAGCCAAACGAAACTTTATATGAGGCATGGACAAGATTTGGAAAGTTATTAAGAGGATGTCCGCAACATGGTTTAGATACTTGTCAAATAGTACAAATATTCTACCAAGGATGCGACATCACTACAAGGAAAGACATCGATATAGCAGCTGGTGGTTCTATTATGAAGAAAACCGCAACTAATGCTTACAAAATTATTGATAACACTGCTTTCCACTCACATGAGTGGCACCATGAAAAAGATATCGTTAGATCATCTAAAGCAGCTAGAGCCGATTCTAGCCATGACTTAGATTCCATTTCTGCAAAGATAGATGCTGTCGAGAGACGAATGGAAAAGATGACTAAAGATATTCACTCAATAAGAATTAGTTGTGAGCAGTGTGGAGGACCACATTTGACAAAAGATTGTCTCAGTATTGAACTAACAATGGAACAAAGAGAGAATGTTTCATACATAAACCAAAGGCCTGGAAATAATTATCAGAATAATTATCAACCGCCAAGACCAATCTACAATCAAAATCAGAATTATAACAGAAATGTTCCATACAACAACCAACAAGGTCCTAGCAATCAACAAATATCCAACAATACTTACAATCAGCAAAGACCTAATTTTCAAAATAAACCACCACAAACCGATGATAAAAAGCCAAATTTAGAAGATATGATGTCGAAGCTAGTTGAATCTCAAACACAGTTTTTCACATCTCAGAAACAAACCAATGAACAAAATGCTCAAGCATTTAGAAATCAACAAGCTTCTATTCAAAATCTGGAACAAGAAGTAAGCAACCTAGCAAGGTTAATAGGTGAAAGAAAATCAGAAAGTCTACATAGTGATACAAATGCTAACCCCCGAAATGAAACAGCTAAAGCCATTACCACAAGAAGTGGTATTACACTTAAACCACCTGAAATTTCTGATGAAGCTATTCCTACTCCACAAGAACCACAATCTGATCAAGATAAGGAAAAAGAACCGGTAGTTGAAAAGGTTAATGAAGATAACACAGTTAAGGCTAAACCTTATGTTAAACCATACCAGCCACCACTTCCTTACCCGAGTAAAATGAGAAAAGAAAGACTTGAAGCCGAGCAATCCAAATTCTTGGATATGTTTAAACAGATAAATGTCAATCTTCCTTTCATTGATGTGATTTCAGGAATGCCTAGATATGCTAAATTTCTGAATGATCTAATCACAAATAGAAAGAAAATGGAAGAACTCTCGGATGTTACTATGAATGCTAATTGTTCTGCAGTGCTGTTGAATAAGATACCAGAAAAACTATCTGATTTAGGAAGTTTCACAATTCCATATTTTCTGGGTAGTCTTAGTTCAATAGAAGCATTGGCAGACTTAGGTGCTAGTATAAATTTAATGTCGTATTCATTATACACTAAACTAGACCTTAGAGAATTGAAACCAACAAGAATAAGTATACAACTAGCCGATCAATCAGTAAAATATTCTAGAGGGATAATGGAGAACATGCTAGTTAAAGTTGGTACTTTAGTATTTCCAGTAGATTTTGTTATTTTGGATATGGAAGAAGATTCTCAGGTTCCTTTCATATTAGGAAGACCATTCTTAAACACGGCTAAAGCAATGATAGACGTGTTCGGTAAGAAACTGGCCCTAAGTATAGAGGACGAGAGTGTTACCTTTTCAGTTGATAGAGCCATGCAACAACCGCAATCTGCAGATGATACATTTTATTATATTCAAACTATAGAATCACATGCAGAATTGTTAGAAGAATTTCCAGAATTACAAGGAACATGAGAATGTTCTTTAGGAGAAGGAACTGAACCAATTGATGAAACTGAAATGATAGCTACACTTATGGCTAATAGATATGAACCAACAACAGAAGAAATTCAAATGCTAAAAGAGGAAGACAGATATCGATACAAATCATCGATAGAAGAACCACCGACATTAGAGATAAAGCCACTTCCAAACCATTTGGAATACGCTTATTTACATGGTGAGTCTGAATTACCTGTAATAATATCATCTTCTCTTACTGAAAATGAAAAATCTCAACTCATTTCTGTGCTAAAAGCTCATAAACCAGCCATTGCATGGAAAATTCATGATATTAAAGGAATAAGTCCTTCGTATTGCACAAATAAAATCCTTATGGAAGAAGGTCATAAAACGTATGTGCAACGCCAAAGAAGACTAAATCCTAATATGCAAGATGTTGTTAAGAAAGAAATTATTAAACTGCTGGATACAGGTTTAATATATCCAATCTCTGATAGTCCATGGGTAAGCCCAGTTCAATGCGTGCCTAAGAAGGGTGGCATGACTGTCATCACAAATGAGAAAAATGAGCTTATTCGTACTAGGACTGTAACAGGATGACGTGTTTGTATTGATTATAGAAAATTAAATGACGCCACCAGAAAAGATCACTTTCCCTTACCTTTCATTGATCAAATGTTGGAAAGATTAGCCGGAAATAGTTACTATTATTTTCTTGATGGTTTTTCCGGATATTTTCAAATTCCAATAGCACCCGAGGACCAAGAGAAAACCACATTTATGTGCCCCTATGGTACTTTTGCTTACAAACGCATGCCATTTGGACTTTGCAACGCCCCTGCAACCTTTCAAAGGTGCATGATGGCGATTTTTCACGACATGATAGAAGAATGCATGGAAGTTTTCATGGATGACTTTTCAGTCTTCGGTGATACATTTGAATCATGTCTAGTTAATCTTGAATGAATGCTTATTAGATGCGAACAATCAAATCTAGTACTTAATTGGGAGAAATGCCATTTCATGGTTAAAGAAGGCATCGTTCTTGTTCATAAAATTTCAAAGGAATGAATTGAAGTGGATAGAGCTAAAGTAGATGTAATTGCTAAACTTCCATAGCCCACCAATGTTAGAGGAGTTAGGAGTTTTCTAGGGCATGCCGATTTTTACCGATGTTTCATAAAAGATTTTTCTAAAATTGCCACTCCTATGAATAAACTCCTAGAAAAGGATGCTCCATTCATTTTTTCAGATGAATGTATCAAATCTTTTAATATTCTTAAAGAAAAACTCACTAATGCGCCGATTATGATAACTCCAAATTGGAATTTACCGTTTGCACTAATGTGCGATGCAAGTGATTTTGCAATGGGAGCCGTTTTAGGACAAAGGTTTGAAAAACGATTTCAACCTATTTATTATACTAGTAAGACGTTACAAGGAGCACAAACGAATTACACAACTACTGAAAAATAACTCCTTGCTATTGTCTTTGCTTTTGACAAATTTCGTTCATATCTCGTTCTAGCTAAAACGGTGGTCTATACCGACCATTCTGCTCTTAGATACCTATTTTCGAAACAAGATGCTAAACTAAGATTAATCCGTTGGATCTTACTCTTACAAGAGTTCGATATTGAAATCCGAGATAAAAAGGGAGCAGAAAATCTCGCCGCTGATCATCTTTCTCGTCTTGAAAATCCTAAATTAGAAGTTCTGAATGAATCGGCCATACAAGACAAATTTCCTGATGAATATCTATTGAAGATAGATTATAATGAAATTCCATGGTTTGCAGACTATGCAAACTATTTAGTATGTGGATTCCTTGAAAAAGGATTATCGTACCAAAAACGAAAGAAATTTTTTAGTGATATAAAACACTATTTCTGGGAAGATCCACATTTGTTTAAAAGTTGTCCCGATGGAATAATACGCCGATGTGTATTCGGAGATGAAGCTAGTCAAATCTTAAACCATTGTCACACAGGACTAACAAGAGGGCATTATGGGCCTCAACTTACAGCACGAAAAGTTTACGATGCTAGATTCTATTGGCCTACAATTTTCAAAGACGCACACCTTCTTTGCAAATCCTATGATGCTTGTCAAAGGGACGAAAAAATAATTCAACGTGATGAAATGCCACAAAATGTCATTCAAGTATGTGAAGTATTTGACTTTCGGGGTATTGACTTTATGGGTCCATTTCCAAAATCTCATAATAATCTCTACATTCTCGTTGCCATTGATTATGTATCTAAATGGGCGAAAGCACAAGCTCTCCCAACTAACGATGCACGAGTTGTAGTCAACTTCTTAAAACGTCTTTTTGCTAGGTTTGGAACACCGAAAGCTTTAATAAGTGATCGGGGTACTCATTTTTGTAATAATCAACTTGAGAAAGTTCTCAAAAGATATGGAGTAACTCATAAAATCTCCACCGCATATCATCCACAGACAAGTGGACAAGTTGAAAATACCAACCGAGCTTTAAAACGTATTCTAGAGAAAACCGTAGGATCAAATCCGAAGGAATGGTCCATGAAATTGGAGGATGCACTCTGGGCTTTTAGAACAGCCTACAAAACTCCAATTGGAACCACACCTTTTAAACTCGTTTACGGAAAAGCATGTCATCTTCCAGTAGAAATTGAACACAAAGCATTTTGGGCTTTGAAGACATGTAATCTTGATTTACATGAAGCCGGACGTCTATGATTAAGTCAACTAAACAAATTAGAAGAATTAAGACATGAAGCTTACGAAAATTCGTTAATCTATAAGGAAAGAACAAAGAAATGGCATGATAAAAGAATCAGAAGTTCAAAAGAATTTAAAGAAGGAGATAGAGTTCTTCTTTTTAATTCACGATTCAAGCTATTTCCTGGAAAATTGAAATCAAGATGGTCTGGACCATTCATAGTCAAAAGAGTTTTCCCATACGGAACAATAGAGTTAATAAATTCAAATGGGATTGAATTTAAAGTTAATGGTCACAGAGTTAAACATTGCATATATGGTCCGATGGAAGTTGACAATAAAGTCAATCATAATTTCACCACCCAAGAAAACCTTCAAAATGAAAACATAAATATGTTATCAACAACATATGAAAAATCAAAATTGGAAAATAGGGAGGATTCAAATTGGAGTGATGAAGAAGAATTCGTATACAAACCTCCCATTCCAAGAAACGAAGAAAAATGTGAACAAGAAGTTCAAATAGAAGTGGAAGAACCAAGAAAAGAACACCCGAAAAAGGTTTACAAACCATTTCGACTTACTAAAGTAGGAGACCCGGGTGAATTTATCATTTCTTGCTTGCTTAATGATGGTGCTGTATATAATGGACTCGCAGATTTAGGAGCAAGTGCAAATACTATGCCTCTTTCCTTATACAAAAGATTAGGTATGGGTAAATTAAAACCAACCAAAATAGGAGTTCAATCATTTGACCTAACCATTAAACACCCGGTTGGAATAGCAAATAATTTACTTGTTAATGTGGAAAGTTTGACCTTTGTTGCAAACTTCATAGTGATCAAAATGGAGGAAAACCTTGATATTCCTCTAATTTTAGGTCGCCCATTTTTAGCAACCACCGAGGCATTCATTGATGTAAGAGAACGAAGAATGACACTTAGGGATGGTGATAAATCGATCACCTTTGTGAACCGAAATTTTAGATCTCCACCAACCAAAACTGTTAAACCAATAAAAACGCATAAGTATGGGGAAGATGAAGAAACACTTAATGATGATCCGGGGGAAGATGAAGAAACAATTAATGATGATCCGATCACAAAGAACCCCGTTGATGATAAGAAATTAGATGAACCCATTTTTAACAGTTTAACGAAGAAACTTTATAAACGGATTCACGATGCTAGGATTAAGGGAAACTTTAAGTTATGTAATCGATTAATATCCAATTTATCGCCAAAAGAAAAGGCTATGTTAGTTGAACTTGTGAAAGTTACGAAGGAAATCAACAAATGGATTGAAGTAAAAGTCAAAGATATACAAGTTGTTGATGATCCAATTGAAAATAACGTTAATCACAAATTCAACTAAGTGTGGGGAGGTTCGAATCTTTTTAGGGTAATATGTATTTCTGTTAGAGTTAGATTTTCTGTTTTCGTGTAGTTCTCGAGAATGGAATCCGAATGGTCTTTCCCTAGCAGACCCTAAAGAACTAGTCTTCTCCCCCCATTCTGAATTTTTATTTTTTTTAGGTTTTACGAGATGAAGACTTCCTGTGAATTAAACCATGGTCTAATGCTACACGCTTTAATCACTAAACGTAATAATGACACCCTTCCAAGTGAAATAGTATCATTAATCAGAGGTAAATTGGACGGAGTAAGAAAAGAATCCAGGAACGAAAATAATAAGTTACAGTTTGGTAAAGGAAAATCAAAATCCGCAGTGAAAAGAAGAGCACGACACCTTGAAAGATGTCACAAATGCGGAAAATGGTCACACAAAGGAAAATGCTCGACGAATCAGACATATTCCAATACCGAATTCGTTACTTTATGCAGAGATGGACCGTTCATATGTTTCGAAGAAAAAACGTTGAATGCTCGAGGTTACGCCTATGTAGCTATGGAAAACCAATTAGTCCGACTATCTTATGAGTGGGCTAAAGCAGGTCACTAAGAATTCTATTTCACAGGTAAGTATGTACAGTTTTTATTTTTAGTTTTATTGCTTTGAACCTTTTGATAATAAACGCTAAATTGTTCGCTATAAAGTTTTAAATTAGTATTCAATAAAATTAGGTTTTGCGACCGAAATTATTGATATCATACAAAAATTTATTACATCATTGCGAAATTTACCGTTTATTCTTAAGGTATAAATATCTTTAATCAATCAACCCAAAATATTTCAAAAATTCGTCAGGAGTAAAATTAGGTAATATAGCCGAAATTACTTTACCGAAAAGAGGGGCGTATATTTTTGATAATATTTGATTGATTAAAGTGGGATAAAAGACCAAAAAGATTTTTAATTTTATTTTCACTTTGTTTTTAAAATTAATATTAAAATATTATTGTAAACTTTTTAAAATCAATATATTTAAGTTTGTAAATATTTGAAAAATTAATATTTTTTTTATATAAGTTTGTATGTATAAAAACAAAATTATAATATAAATTTGGTGTGATTTTTTTTTAAATTTTAATAATATGAATTTTTAATTTTATGCATTTTAAATTTAAGTTTGGTGTGAATTTAAAAACAAAAATTTACTTTATTTCGTTAAGTTAAAAATTTGATTTTTAAAATTCGTCGTGAGTTGAAGACTAGGTCGTTGAACCGAAATTGCTCTACCCAAGGGAGGGACGAGAACTTCTATTATCATTATTTTTAATCGTATTGAACTAAAGTATGCCAAAAACATTTAAAAAACCCAAAAATCTTATTTTTAAAACCGCGCTTTGAATTGACAAATTTTAAAATTTTGTCGAGGGACAGACTAGGACAACGATCCGAAACGCCCTCATACTAAAAAGAAACAAATTTTTTAAATTTTATTAATTTTATGTTTTATTAAAGTATAAGGTTTTTATTAAAAAAAAAAAAAAAATATCAGACCCATGCGATCGCATGGGTTTTGAACTTCAACCCCATGCGATCGCATGGAGCTGAAAAATTGCTCAGGGACAAAAGGCAGTCGAGCAGTCTGTCTTCACCACAAACACACACACAAAACACCCGAAATTCACTCAAAACCCTCTCAAAAATTCGCATTTTTTCACCGTAATTCATCAAATTTCTTGCTCTAATCATGCCTAGGTTCGGATTCTTCAACAAAAAGGTAAAAATTACACCCCTAAACTCTAAAATTTCTTAGTTTTTGTGATAATTACCAATATTTTACCTAATGCAATTTTGTTAATTTCTAGTGTAATTAGTGTTAAATTGTTAGTATTTTATGCATGTATAACCTAGATTGATGCTATTTAACATGATTTGAAGCCAAAAACTTCAAAAATTTTAGAAATCTAGAGTTTGTGTTCTTGAGCAATTTGGGGCTTTTTGATATAAACAGGTTATGGCCGATTTTTGTCATGAATTATTGCTAAATTAAGTAATGTAACATGTTTAGGTAGCTAAATGATCCAAACGTTGATCCTAAACATAATTTTTGGAGATTAAAGTAGACTTTTTAAGTCTAAAATTCATGAACTTGATTAATTTGATATAATTGCCATTTGAGACCTGTTTAATTGCTAGTAATGACTATTTTGACATGTTATTTGAGTTAAATGCTTATGAATTTTGTATACATTTTCATATGTGCTTATTTGAAAAAGTGCAGAATTGTAAAAAATGTGAAAATGTGTATAAGTTTAATTTTGATTGAACATGTTATTGTGGTTAATTTAAGTTGTTATTTTGCTAACACTAATGCATATTTGGATGCACAAATTTTGTGTTTAATGTGTTTTGCAGAAAACCGATACTGCTGGTGCTTCATCGTCATCTAGACAACCACAACAAGAACCTGAACCAGAATATGAACCGCAATACGAGCAAGAACCCGAACAAGAACCACAACAGGAACAACAACATCAGCCTGACCAACATGTACCTTATTATGATCCGCTACAGTTTGCTAATGAATTTATAGTAATTCCGATGCATCCGCCAGTAGAATACCCAACGATTCCTGAACATACATTGCATCCTAATCTGAGATTCGATAGAAGCTGGAGAGATTACCCGGCATATCAAAGTAATAAATTCAAATTAGTAACGAAAGATGTAGAGGTGCCTAGGGTAATTGATTGGAATCCTTTGGAAAGGGTCCAACTTACTGACCGTGTTAGGGAGCATTTGATCCAAAGGTATGGCAGTTCTTCTTTTACTGATTGGGAACGCTTATTCACCATTCGTAGACCTGTATATAAGGAATGGTGTGTTGAGCTGATGAGTACTATAGCATTAAATGTAGATGTATATAGATTAGATGATAGAAGTTTTCTTAGATTTATACTTGGACGTAGGATGTACAGAATGTCCATGCTGGACATGGCCAGGGCTTTGCAGATATATACGCCCGCTGAATTACTACTACCCGATTGTATGAATTTGATTTATCGTGGTGAAAGGGTAGATAGGAATTTTGATGCGAACGCCGTTTGGAGGCGTATGTCCGATTATAATGTTTTTGGGCGGGGAGGAACACATACCTACTTACATATTAACAGAGCCGAGCTTCGTATAATTCATAGATTTTTTGCTAACTCGATTACACAGAGAGGTCACAACAAGGAAAAATTGACCTTACATGATTTATTTTACTTAAAGTGTATTCGAGACCCAAGAGGCTTTGTTAATATCCCCTACTGTGTTGGTTTTTATTTATCTAAGATGGTTGAAGGAATACAGGAAGGGGGGATAATTGGAGGAGGTATTTTTGTTACTCTCATTGGAGAGTATTTAGGTGTAGATAAGGACCAAGGGGGTCCACTTTTGGAATGTAGGGAACAGGTTGAGCTTTTAGGATTGAGGGTTTATGCGGGTGCTAAGGTATTAAAAAGTAGACGCAACCAGGCAATACCCTATGAAGGTAGTCATCCTCAGGTAGAGAGAGGCTCAGACGAGGAAATGGAGGAAGCGGATGACATTAGGGATGTCATTCGGGAGGCTATGACTGATGTCTACCAGCGTGTAGAGGAGGTAGATATGACAAACGCAGAGAGATTTCATCGGATGGAGCAGTGGTAAGCCCGGAATGATTACGAGCATTCCAGGCAACGAAAGCATGATAGATGGGACTATCATCAGCGTCAGATTATGAGCCGGCTGTCACCTCAGGATCACTACGTTCCGACCCGACCCGCTTACTATCCTCCACACCAGCCCGAGATGAGACTGCCATTTACTCTCTACGACCCTAACCAGGTATACCAGTACCCCTATCACAAACCATGGAACCCGGACGATGACATGAACTGGAACCCCTATCCAGATTGATTTAGTTCCAGTTGGTAATTTATATGATTTTTAATTTTTATTATTTCTGTTTATTTATGTTTAAACACATTATATTATGATACTTTTATTGTAATATTTAATATTTTTATTATGTTGTACTAATGTTTCATATTTGATTTGAAAGTGGGATTTTAAGTCCCATTTCAAATTACCATGTATGTTTATATTTGTATTGTATGTATATTGTCGATTGTACAAAACAGGGTAAAACAGCGCATTTTCAAAAACTGGCATTAAGTTCAGCAAAAGCTAGTATTTTTGACGACAAAACGAAAAACAAATGTGACGTAACAACAAGACGGAATGAACAAATGATGTGCACCATTTATAATTCAGCAAACAAACGCCAAAATGTTTGAAAACTTTGGTAAAATTTAATCATTTTTCTACGCTAAACACCCTCAATAATTTAAATTGTTACTGATTTCTTGCAAATGAGGGCATTGCAAGATCTTAAGTGTGGGAAGGGGTTAAATTCTTTCGGATTTTTTAAAATTTTTACCTTATACACTTGGTTACCATTAAAAATACTAGTAAAACAGTAGTTGTATTAGAATCTAGTGCTCTCCGATAATAAAGAACAGCCCTAGTCTTATATACTGACTACCCAATTCTAGTAAAATTTTCAAAATTTTCAATTAAATGAATTAAAAATCATGTTTATACATATTTATGAACGATAAAACTAGGTGTTAACACCGAAATTATTGTTACCTCGAAAAGGACATAAATTGAGAAATAAACCAAAATGTTAGAATTCATTTAAATGGAATAGAGGACGATAAAAAGGCAAATAAAGAAAAATAAAAGCCAAGTGTGAAAAAAAAAATTACCAAGTTATTTTGAACATATATCACATATTTTTGTACAAATAACTGAAGATGCTTTTGCTTTAGACTAATCTAAACAGTTTTACCCAATTTACTGTAATATATTTGAAAGAAAAATGGATCTACACGATGAATCAATTCCATCATTAAAAGGAAGTAAAGTCTTCCGAAAAAGAAACGCGCTTCTTGATTTAGGTCATGAAGTTGTCATCCAGACCAGCTGTAGGTTGACGAAAAATCTAGAAAAGTCATCTCTAAAATCAGCAGGAAATCCACGGACCTCAGTATCAAACAGGGTCGCCAAGTGGTCAGACTTATCCTAACCATGAGAGGATCTGTCTTGTAAAATGGGGAGGACGCCGTGCAAATTAGCTGGATAAGACTAATGAATCAGATCCCCAGAAAGGATAATCTCCTTAAAAGATCAAAAATCAGCTTTTAAGCCTGATATTACTCAATCCTTGAGATTGACTTGAAAGATTGAGAATTTAAACTCATGGAATTCAATGATATCTAAACTCGAGCTTGAACGAGAAAATATTTTGATCAAAATTACAAACCGATTTGTTTTCTGAAAATCCATTTTCAATGCGTTCATTATCATTGAACATAAAATCCTAGAAATTCACCTAGAGTTCATTAGGTCACCTAAACCAAATCGGGTGTCAACCGTAAGAACGGTGGTTGCATAGCATGGTCAAAGACAGGACCTTGTGCCAGACCAAAGAAAAATTATAAGGGTGAGCTTTACTATTACTCCAACATTGGATAGTAATTGCATCTGACAAGTTATAGACCATAATTAAAAGCATGTCAGGGGACATTGCCTTAACAGTTGCTTGTTCAACGCTTTCCTTTACAACCGGATGGTAGTTTACCGAAAGATAATATACGGAGCAAGTATACTGGACGTGTTGCTTTCCCAATACAAGGTTAGCAAGTGGGTGACACAAAACCACAAGTTTTGAGCTAAAATTTTCAAATCTGAAACCCACCAAACCCACAAAAATAATTTGCAAACACCGGTGAAGGGTTATTCCAGAAAACTTATCTAGGATGAAAGCTAGATTTAATTTTCAAAAGATCAAATATTTTCATAAAGATCCAATTTCCTTAAGGATCTAAATTTTTATAGTCATGTGGGACTGTAAACCACATCGTTACTATCATTGTGTATACCGCCGTATAGAAATCACTGATGTACAAAGTGTGAAGAATAAAGAAGTGATTCTAGTATTTGTATTTCAAGACTATATTGCTTGAGGACAAGCAACGCTCAAGTGTGGGAATATTTGATAATGCTAAAAACGAACATATATTTCATAGCATTATCCCTCAAGAAAGACAAGCTTTTAGTTGCAATTGTTCTATTTACAAGTGATATTCGTTTAAATAATAAAAGGTGAAGACAAAAGACAGATTCGACAAATTGAAGACGCAAATGACCAAAAAGCTCAAAAGTACAAAGTACAATCAAAGTGGTTCCAATTATTGATAAGAAACGTCTTAAAATTACAAGAGTACAAGACGCGAAACGCAAAATACAAGATATTAAATTGTACGTAAGGACGTTCGAAAAACCGGAACCGGGACCAAAGTCAACTCTCAACGCTCGACACAACGGACTAAAAATTACAAGTCAACTATGCACATAAATATAATATAATATTTAAATAATTCTAATAATTATTTATATATTATATTTATTTATTAAATCCGTCGGCAGAATGCAAACAACAACATGTGAGCTGGAAAAAGGGGCCATGCGATCGCATGGCCTGGAAGGCAAAAAGCCATGCGATCGCATGGCAGTAGGTGACAGGTCTAGTCCTATAAATTTCGCAGTTTTGAGAGATCTTTAACACATCTTTTTCTCTTCTCTTTCATACGTAAAGATATATATATATATATATATATATATATATATATATATATATATATATATATATATATATATATATATATATATATATATTAATTTTAATTTTAATTTTAAATTCTAATAATAAGGGTATGTTAGCGAATGTTGTAAGGGTGTAAGTCGAAATTCTATCCGTGTAACGCTACGCTATTTTTAATCACTGTAAGTTATGGTTAATGTTATTTTTAAATTAATGTCTCGTAGCTAAGTTATTATTATGCTTATTTAATGCCGAAGTAATCATGATGCTGGGTTGAATATTAAAATTGGGTAATTGGGCTTTGTACCATAATTGGGGTTTGGATAAAAGAACGACACTTGTGGAAATTAGACTATGGGCTATTAATGGGTTTTATATTAACTAAACGATACCTCGTTAATTTAATATATAGGCTTATAATTTGACGTATTTATATATAACCATATACGCTTGACTGGGTACGGTGGGCGGGATATCTATAAATACCAATAATTGTTCATTTGACCGGACACGGAACTGGATTAATAGTTAATAGACTTGTTGAAACAGGGGTGGATTACATTCAAGGGTAATTGGTGTAATTGTTAACAAAGTAGTAAAACCTTGGTTTACACGCAGTCGATAACCTGGTGTATTCATTAAACAAAGTATTAAGACCTTGTTACAATTCGAATCCCCAATTAGTTGGAATATTTGACTTCGGGAATAAGAATAATTTGACGAAGACTTTCGCACTTTATGATTATGACTGATGGACTATTATGGACAAATCCGTATGGACATATCGAATAATCCAGGACAAAGGACAATTAACCCATGGTAATAAAACTAAAATCAACACGTCAAACATCATGATTACGGAAGTTTAAATAAGCATAATTTATATATTTCATATTTAATTGCACTTTTAATTATCGCACTTTTATTTATTGTCATTTTATTTAATTGCACTTTTAATTATCGTTCTCTTTAATTATCGCAATTTCATTATCGTTATTTACTTTACGCTTTAAATTAAGTCTTTTATATATTTAATATTTTACATTAGGTTTTAACTGCGACTAAAAATTTTAAAATCGACAAACAGGTCATTAAACGATAAAAACCCCCTTTTATAATAATAATACTACTTATATATATTTTTGTATTTTTACAATTATAAGTTAAAAATATAGCGTTAAGCTTGTTTAATTTTCCCTGTGGAACGAACCGGACTTACTAAAAACTACACTACTGTACGATTAGGTACACTGCCTATAAGTGTTGTAGCAAGGTTTAAGTATATCCACTCTATAAATAAATAAATAACTTGTGTAAAATTGTATTGTATTTAATAGTATTTCCTTGCAAAAATAATACTATTTCCTAGTACACCTCGCACACATCAGCGTGGTTTCTTAACAAAATTTCATATTATTAATTAGTCTGTTTCTAATCAATTTTTATTGTGTCCATTATTTCTTCATTATGCCACTTGTTGGATTCTGATAGGTCAAAATCCAAATATGAAATTTGAATGAAAAAGGTTATTCTGTGGTGAACGAATACGTATATCTGTGGATGTAAGTAAGATAGTAATTGATTGTTGAATCAGATTCGAAAAATATACAGTGTAACTTATTAACATGGAATCTAAATATTCCTCAGGTATTACCTACCCGTTAAAATATTTTCACCATTAACAGTTTGTACGAAAGAATTTTTAATTACAATCTTTATGAAAAAAAATATATATCCATATATATTTTCTTCAGATGTAATCTTGGATTTAATGAGTAAATATGATATTAAACTCATTTGATTTACCATTAGAACAAGAATATATAATCTTTAAAACATTAGAGATTACATAATCGCCATGTCGAACGAAGATAAATGATGTAGAACGATTTGCAGATTGATGATTACACTCGAGGTACATAATGAGATGTTGAGGTGTGTGATGTTTATTGTACTGGTGATGTTACTGATGGTACTGTTGGTGCCAGTGATGTTGCTGAAGCTGGTGAGTTTTGCACCATATTCTCCAAATTGATTACTCGAGCACGAAGTTCGTTGACTTCTTATATTATTCTGGGATGATTTTCGATCGGAACGAGCGGATGAATAAGGTTTAGAATTTTGGATAGAATATAATCGTGGTGAGATACTCTGAAAATGAGACTGAAAATGGTGTTTTCGGATAAGTTCGCCGGTAAGTACTTCAGGTTCATCGCCAAGCGGTGAATTCGGTTGATGAAAAGGATAGCCTTCTTCGCGTTTCCATTGATTAAGTCGACTACAAACCCATCAGATGAATTGGGGGTGGCTGATTGGTTGATTCATTCTGGTGACACTTTTTCGGAGCTTTGGTGAATATCCATGTCGGAATAGCTGTCGGAATAACTATCGGAATAGCTATCGGAATCTGAGAGACTCAAACTGGTTGAGGGATTCATCTCGTATGATCAGATGAAGGATTTTCGATAAGAAATAGAATAGGATGTAGATTAGTACTCTGCAATACATAATTTACATATGCATATATAATACTAAATCACATAAATTACGGAGGAATCTACGGAAGCTGTCAGGCAAAGGTAACAATAACAGATACGCTAAGATATGAATTTATCTATACACAGTCTATGCAATAGAGGCAGTAAGACGTGTTTAGACTTTAAGGATGATAAGCAAATAATTTTCGACACTAAATGATAAGCAAAACTTTTGACATGCAGACACGGTCGAAGTCCAGACCCACTAATGCATCTAAACAACTATCAGTTAGACACACTAATGCAAGACCTGGTTCGCTAAGACCACCGCTCTGATACCAACTTTAATGACCCATCCTAATCCATCTGGACGAATACATTACATTTGGTTACATCGCGAGGTACTTGACCTCTATATGATACATTTTACAAACATTGCATTCGTTTTCAAAAGACAAACTTTCTTTACATAGAAAATTGACGGCATGCATACCAATTCATAATCTCTCCAACTATAATTGACTTAATAATAATCTTGATGAACTCAATAACTCGAATGCAACGTCTTTTGAAATATGTCATAAATGACTCCAAGTAATATCTCTAAAATGAGCAAATGCACAGCGGAAGATTTCTTTCATACCTGAGAATAAACATGCTTTCAAGTGTCAACCAAAAGGTTGGTGAGTTCATTAGTTTATTATAATCATTCATTTTCATCATTTTAATAGACCACAAGATTTCATTTTTGCATAAATATACATCTCATATCAGGCATTTCGCAAACTGCATAGAGATAAAAATCATTCATATGGTGAACGCTTGATAACCTAACTAACAGGATGCATATAGAATATCCCCATCACTCCGGGACTCTCATCGAACATGATAATCGAAGTACTAAAGCATTCGTAACCCGAATGAGACGTGTCAAGGTCCATAGATCTATCTTTAGGATTCGCGTCAATTAGGGGCCATTTCCCTAATTCTTCGGCTACCAAGCTAAAAAGGGGCATATTCGATTCGATAATCCAACCATAGAATGTAGTTTCGATTACTTGTGTCTATTTCGTAAAACATTTATAAAAGCAGCGCATGTATTCTCAGTCCCAAAAATATATATTGCAAAAGCATTTAAAAAGGGAGCGAATGAAACTCACCTAATGTATTTTGTAGTAAAAATACATATGACTATATTGAATAACTGAACAATGCAGGGTTGGCCTCAGATTCACGAACCTATATCAATTATATATATTAAAACATATAATTGAAATCTCAGAATTTCATTTATTAATATATTATCTATATATATTTTGTAGTTATATAAGATTTATACTAAATTTCATTTAAAAAATATATATATATATATATATATATATACTTTATTTTAAATCTTAAATCTTATGTTGTATATATTTATTTTGTATATATAATTAAAGTGATTAATATAGTTATGTTGATATCTATATATATCTAGTTTTATATAATAATAAAAAACACTTAATTTGTTGTATGTAGGTATTTATATATATAATGTTAATAGAATTTATATATAGAATATTAATATATATGTAAATAATATGTTTTATGTACAAAATATTTATTTGTCTAAAAATGTTAGTTTTGATATTACTGATTTACTACTAATATTAATAATAACTTTACTAAAAGGATAATATTAATAATAATAATGATATTGTTATTAACGATACTTTCGTTTAACAATAATACTAATTATATTAATAGTTACAAAAGTGATACTAATACTAAAATAATGGTAACTTGTATTATTTTCATATTTATAATCCTAACCATAATGATAATGATAATAATAATAATACAACTTATTTGTGATAATAATAATAATAACCAATTTATTTATAACACTTAATAATAATAATATTAATACTTATAAAATGATACTAATACTAATATCAATGAAAATCATAATAAATTGTGTTTTCTTGTCATAAAAACACTAATAATAACAATCCCTATAATAATGATAATACATATATCAATATCGAAAATAATAATAATAATAATAATCATAAAAATGGTATTAATACTAAAATGGTAAGGTTATTACAAATAATACTATGATTAATACTTATAATGATAATAATTATAATATATATATATATATATATATATATATATATATATATATATATATATGATAATAATAATAGTGTTTTTAACATTAATAATACTTATCAGATTAATAATAATAATAATGATTATAATACTTTTACATATGATAATAATATTAATAATTTTAACACTAATAGTAATAATAATAGCAATAACAATAATAACAATAATAATCATAATAATTATAATAATAATAATAATAATAATAATAATAATAATAATAATAATAATAATAATAATAATAATAATAATAATAATAATGAAAATGATAATAATAATAATAATAATAATAATAATAATAATAATATGAAGCTACCTTCAAGGAAAATAGCCCAAAAAAAATACTGCCTTATCAAGGAATCGAACCCAAGACCATTTGCTAATCCAACACATACACAAACTAGTTGAGCCACCCTTCTTTTCTTATTATTTATGAATTTAATTTCTTTTAATTCCATAAACTGTATTCATCTTCTTCATCCATGAATTTCGATCAAATTTTAATTCTAGTTGGTAACACATTACATATTTTGTTTTAGGAGTTTAAATAGAAAATCAACAACCACAATGTGATTGAATTCGATTTCATAACTGGATTAAACAGAAATCAGTAACAACAGGTACGTGGAACACACTCAGGAACTCGAAATCAATTTGAAGATTATAGACTGTTATAGACCATGATTCCAACATGAAAAAGGTTCAAATTTGTTATTACAAACTATCTGAATCATCAATTAAATTTAATTCATCAAAACGGTTACGAATTTTATGATGAACAGATGTGTTGACTTTTTAAAATCAACTTTGACTCCCAGAATTGTAACTCGATAGGAAAAATTAGACTTTGAAGCTTTGAAGATAGTTTAGACGAATGATTTCTAGCATAACTGCATTTGAGAATTTTAAAATTCATTTCATAATCGAATTATAGACAAAATATTTGGTATACAGGGCAGTTACCTGCTGTCGTCCTCAATTTCTGTTTAATCTGACAATTCATAGCTGGAAAAATTGATAATTGCTAGTGAGTATGTTTTGTTAATTGAATCTGGTCATATGTCAGTGTACTTCCTTGTATTATAGCAAGTTGGATCGATCAAATAGTCAAACAGAAACAGGGATAAAATATAAAAGAATAAAAAATCGATTTTGATTCATCACTGAATTTGTTTGTTTGATGGATTAGTCCTTGTTATGTAATTCGATTTGGGGCCATAATTAATAATCTAAAACAGTTGATTGATACCTAAAGCAAGATCGTACGAAGTGGTTAAGCTTTATAGTTTATTTAATGAATTTATATAATTAATAAATCTTTTATTAATAATTATAATTATAATTATAATTATGCTGATAACAATATATTATAATGATACTAAAAATCATAAAAATTTATCTTAATTATATTATTACTAATAATAATCATAGTTTGTATTAATTTCTAATAATAAATACTATAATAATAATAATAATGATATTAATAATAATAATATTATTATTAAAGATAATAATATTTATAAATAATCATTAATAGTAGCTAAAATTACAATCTTACTATTAATTATGACATGAAAAATAACATTAATGATAACAGTAATAATGATAATAATTTTAAATGTGTTATAAAATATCTAGATTGTGTTATAAAATATCTAGATTGGATGTTAATTTTATTATTATTATATTTCTTGCATAGTAATATTTTATACTATAAATAGACATGTATGGTAACCATTTAAGGTGCACCATTTCTCTTGAAATATCAATATCAATATTTCTTCTCTCTTTCTTCTCTCTTTTTCTCTCTTTGTTCTTATAACCATTAAAGGTAGTTATAAGCCTACTGAATTATAACACGTTATCAGCACGAAAAGCTTAGTGTAATTAAAAGATATCTCAAACGATCACGAATCACTAATCAAGGTATGAAATTATTAATAATTTTCAGACTCGAATATATCAAATTTTGGACTACTAACATTTATATTTATGTTATTTAAGTTATATATGGTCGGTTATACCACCTGAATTATATTTCTGTAATCTAACTTTTACTAACTTCACTAACATTTATATTTATGTTATTTAAGTTATATATGGTCGGTTATACCACCTGAATTATATTTCTGTAATCTAACTTTTACTAACTTCACTAACATTTATATTTATGTTATTTAAGTTATATATGGTCGGTTATACCACCTGAATTATATTTTCTGTAATCTAACTCTTATTAACTTCACTAACATTTATATTTATGTTAATAAGACCTCATGATTGTACGCAACACGTCATTTGACAACACGGTACTTTATGTACGCAACACGTCATTTGACAACACGGTACCATGGGTCGAGATTAATTCCGATCAATACGAATACGACGGGGTCTTTATATGTTATCTAACATTTATGATTACTTATGCAATTAATCATTATTTATTTCATGCATACTAATGTTTATTCTTAAATTTATAATTTTAAAAGTTAAAATAAAAAAATAGTTTGTATTTTTATTAAAAGTAAATCTTAAAAGTTAAAATAAGAAAAAGTAGTTTGTACTTTTATTAAAAGTAAATCTTAAAAGTTAAAATACAAAAAGTAGTTTGTATTTTTATTAAAAGTAAATCTTAAAAGTTAAAATAAGAAAAAGTAGTTTGTATTTTTATTAAAAGTATATCTTAAAAGTTAAAGTAAGAAAAAAAAGGGATGGTAAAATGGAATAGTTTTTTGTCAAAAAATGAAGTATTAAAAATGAAGTGGTCTCCTTCTATAACTAAAAAAAAATATATACTTTTATCAAATGAATTTTTTTTGTGGCCGACAATTTCAAACACGAGTCCGTGTTTAGTTTATCAAGAATATCTCTTGCTTTGGTGAAAGGTCACGATCACGATATCAGGTGTTGTGAAAGAATTAAAAAATTGGTCAAGTGGCCTTTTAAAAACTAGAAAAAAAATTTAAACAAAAAGTTTTTTTTATATATTTATAATTTACGGGTAACGTAAAAAAAAGGAAGTTTTTTTTTAAAAAAAAAAACAAAGAAAGTGTTTAAATGAGTTTTACAGAAAGGGGGAAAGCAAAGTAAAAAAAAAACTTTTTTCCAAACAAAGGTAAATGAAAGTAGGACTTAATACAAGAAAAAAGTAAACATCTCCTAGACGTGATAAAATCTATCAATGATAAGTATTAGACTTGATGAGCTAAATGTGACAAAAATGTTTCAACATGTCTTATGTTAATTTTCTAAAATAAGTTATTATTATTCCGAGTTTAACACATATACATATGTTAATTAAAAACAACCTTTTTGTTCTTATGTAGTGTTGGGTTGCAATTTTGGTTGTATGCCATAATTCCATCCAGTAGAGTGACAATAGAAAACTTTTGATGATAATCAATAAAAAACTTTTTTCCAAACTTGTCAAATGTTTTGTTAAAAACGTGACCGTTGAAAAAAGGAGGTTGAATAATAAAACTTAAAAAACAAATTATTTTTTTAAGAGTGTGCATCAAAATGGCCCGTTTAATAATGGGGAGTAAAAATATAGTCAAATTGTTTCAACGAACAAGGGTTCAATTGGATGTCTCTTAAAAAAAAATACGCGGGTACGGGTGATGGATCCAATGGATCCGCATCCACGACCCGCGGGTGCTATCCCTAATTGTGACAAGTACAAATCAACTAAAAGTCTAAAAAATAAATGCTCTTATAGGGACCAAATGTTCACAATAATTGCCTAAGCTAGATATGAAACAAATAGTTCATAAAAAAAAAAGGTCGTTGTGCGTTTTCGGGATGATAGCCGAAATACACTTACAAAAGTAGGTCAGCCGTCAATTCTTTATGGCCATATCAACGTAGATCAATAAAATCATTTATGGTTTTGATAAAAGATTAATTAAAAATTAATTGTTTTTTGGTCTTGGATTCTCGGTAACAAAAGCAAAGGTTGTTTTTGGTTGCCACAACAAACAAGACAGAGGTTGTTGACTTTTGTTGTTAAACATGGCACAAGTGAACAATAACAATAGATTATTGTTTTTGAAAAGAATAATGATGCGTTAATTTTATTGTATAAAATAAAATTAAAGAAAATGGTTTTCATTGATGACTATGAACAAATGCAAACAAAGTGTTTGTGGTATTTGGTGATTAAAAAAAAAGTGCATCTAAAGCTTCTACTGAAAATAATATGCATCTAAAGCTTCTACTGAAAATTAATGTGCAAGGTACAACGTATAACTATATGGTCAAATTCATTTGAGCCTTCGGAGTCACAAGTATATGATGTATATATATATTACTCAATTAACAAAATAGTAAATCTAAATTAATTCATATGAATAGTAAAACGAAATTAATTAATTTACTATTCACATAAAAAAGCGCATATGATAAAAAGCGCATCGCATATGATAAGCGCATATGATAAAAAGCGAATATGATGAAAAGCACAACGCATATGATGAAAATCGCATATGATTAAAAGCGCATATGGTGAAAAACACAGCGCATATGATTAAAAGCGTATATGGTGAAAAGGATATATGATAAAAAAAAACACATATGGTGATTTATAAAAAAAAAAAAAAAACACGTATGGTGATTAATGGAAAGCACATATGGTGATTAATGAAAAGTATATTGTGAAAAAGAATCACAAATGTTTCTTGAAAGAATTCAAGGTAAGATATATAACCAATTCATCCATCATGTGAACCATTTTGATATTTCATGGTTCTAATAGACGCATCTAGCGGATGGTCTCATATTTGTATGTTATCAAACCGTAATATGGCATTTGCAAAGTTTCTTGCACAAATTATTAAATTGAGAACACATTATTCTGATTACACCATTAAAAGGATGAGACTTGATAATGCTGGTGAGTTAACATCTCAAGCATTTAATGATCATTATATATCTACAGGGATTGTTGTTGAACATCCAGTTGCTCATGTGCATACACAAAATTGGTTTAGCTGAATCAATAGATAAACGCTTACAGCTAATAACTAGACAATTGATAATGAGTACAAATCTCTCAATATTTATATGTGGACATGTAAATTTACATGCTGCGACATTAATTCGCATTATACCATGTGGAAGTCGTAAATATTTTCACTTAATACTTGATTTTGGCCAAGAGCCAAATATTTTCTACCTTAAAACATTGGTTGTGCAGTGTATGTTCCAATTGTATCACCACAACACAATAAAATGGTTCTTCAAAGAAAGATGATAATATATTTTGGATATAAAACATCTTCAATCATAAGATATATTGAACCCATGATGGGTGATGTTTTTACAGCACGTTTTGCTAATTGTCATTTTAATAAAACATTGTTCCCTAGATTAGGGGGAGAAATAAAAATAAAAAATAAAATGATGCTTCATGATGTGAACATCAATTAAGGTATATTGAACTCGCACAAAAGAATGTGAAACGAAAGTTCAAAAATAATGCATATGCAAGAACTTGCAAATTAATTACTTTATGCATTTACAGATATAAAAAAGTGACTAAATCATATATACCAGCGATAAATGCTCCAGCTCGAACTGAAATTCCAAAAGCTGGCAATAATGTCACTGTTGAGTCTTTGCCACGCATCAAACGTGGAAGATCAATTGGTTCCAAAGATAAAAATCCTCGAAAAAGAAAATCAGCTGATAATGAGGTAAGAGAAAGTGTTCAAGAAGAACCACAAATCAATATTCCTTCTGCAGAGGATATTGATAAATGTAAATACTAAAATTGCGATAAATTATGCAATATTATGGAACCGAAATGAAACTAAAATCTCTATGAGATATTTTCATATAATGTTACAATGACATCATGAATAAAGATGATGATCTGGAACTAAAATCTGTCATTGAATATACAAAATGGAGATGATTGAGCTCAATGGAAAGGAGCAATAAGAGCTGAATTAGAATCGCTCGATAAAAGAAAAGTTTTCGGATCAATCGTTATCACTTTTAAAGATGTGAAACGTATGGGATACAAATGAATTTTTATCCGAAAAGAAATGTGCAAATGAAGTTACAAGGCAAAACTAGACTTGTAACTCAATATTTCCCACAAAGACCAGAAATGAATTAGGAGGAAAAATTATCCTCCTGTAATGGATACAATTACTTATTAGATACTTAATCAACCTGGTAGTTATTTAAATGCATCTCATGAATGTTGTTACTACTTATCTGTATGGATCACTTAATAGTGATATATATGAATATACCTAAAGGGTTAAGGTATCATAAGCATCTAATGTAAAACCCAAGGGAATATATTCCATTAAATCACAAAGATTTCTAAGTGGGTTTATACAAACGGGACGTATGTGGTATAACCGATTAAATGACTACTTGATAAAAAAAAGGGTATAAATATAAACTTATTTTGCACGTATGTTTTATAGAAACAATGTTCGGATATGAGATCGTAGTTGTTTATGTCAATGTTCTTAACATCATATGAACAAATAAAGAGATCTATGAAATCATTCAACTTCTAAAGAATTATTTTGAAATGAAAGATCTTGAAAAAACCAAGTATTACCTTGGATTGCAAATTGAGCATATGCCTAATGGTTTACTTGTACATCAAACAACTTATACCGAAAAGATTTTAAAACATTTTTTTTTAAGACAAACTCATTGTTGTTAGATCACTCAATATTGACACTGATCTATTTCATCCCTGCGAAGATCATGAAAATTTTAACAGATCGGAAGTTCTATATTTTAGTGCAATTGAGGTTCTTATGTATCTTATAGATTATACAAGATCTGACATTTCTTTTGCAGTTAATTTGTTGACAAGGTTCAGCTCAGCCCCTACCAAAAGACATTGGAATGGGATCAAACAAATAGTTTGATACCTTCGGGGAACTACTGATTTATAATTATTTTATTCTAACAACTTGAAACAAGATTTGTTTGGTTATACAGATGCAGATTATTTATCCGATCTACATAAAGCTAAATCTCAAACTGGATATGTATTCCTAAATGGAGGCACCGCAATATCATGACGTTCTCAAAACAAACACTTGTTGCAACATCATCAAATCATGCCGAAGTGATTGCATTACATGAAGCTACTCGGGAATGATTTTAGTTAAGATCAATGATACAAATCATTATTGATTCTTGTGGACTAGAACGCTATAAAAGCGTAACAACTATCTATGAAGATAATACAGCTTACATAATACAAATGAAAGAAGAGTATCAAAAATGACAGAACAAAACATAAATGCTGACGAGGCGCTAAAGCTATAAACGGTCTTAACGATCATAAGTTTGATGGAAAAGAATGGTATATTGGTAAGGCTCAGAAAAAGACTGAAAGGGAATAGGAACTGAAACAACGGTTTGAACAAACCATGAAGGAGACTGTAGACAAATCACGAGGGCCAAACTTGTACATAAAAGATTTAGATGATACAGTTTCAGATGAAAACATCAGATTTTTCTCATATACTCAAGATATCGTAAAAGACAACCAGATTAAAATGAGATACGTTCAATCAACAACTCTGCTGATCTTTATACCAAAGCACTGCTAACTGCTATTTTCAGAACACACGTTCATAATATTGGCATGAGGCATGTTCAGAAGATGTAACAACTCAGGCGTTGCCTACTTGAGGGGGAGTCAACTTTATGCTGCACTCTTTTTCCCTTAGCTAAAGTTTTATCCCAATGAGTTTTCTTTAGCAAGGTTTTTAACGAGGCAGTACTAGTTATTCTCTAATAAAATTGTCATCCAAGGGGGAGTGTTATAAAATATCTAGATTGTGTTATAAAATATCTAGATTGGATGTTAATTTTATTTTTATTATATTTCTTGCATAGTAATATTTTATACTATAAATAGACATGTATGGTAACCATTTAAGGTGCACCATTTCTCTTGGAATATCAATATCAATATTTCTTCTCTCCTTCTTCTCTCTTTTTCTCTCTTTGTTCTTATAACCATTAAAGGTAGTTATAAGCCTACTGAATTATAACAAAATGGAATTAGTTATTTTTAGTAACCATAATAGTATAACAATTTAATTGTATCAAATCTTATATATATATATATATATATATATATATATATATATATATATATATATATATATATATATATATATATATATATATATATATTATATATATATATATATATATATATATATATATACATATATTATGTAATGATATTCATAACACTAGTGTTAATATTAATATTTATTTTAATGATAACCACTTGGTATAGTAATTATATCTATCTTATAATTATATATTAATAATACAACTTGCAATTACATTTATTAATAATTATATCATATATTTTATGAATACATCTATTGAATATTTAATAGTTATATATTTTATAAATGTTATAATAGAATAGTTATTATTAGAAATCTTTTATATATATATATATATATATATATATATATATATATATATATATATATATATATATATATATATATATATATATACATAGATTCATAATAATATCATATATCTATTTATACATATTAGTTTACAACAATTGTTCATGGATCGTCGGTAATGGTCGAAGGCCAATTGAATATATGAAACAGTTTCAAAATTATCGAGAATCAACATTATAGACTTTGCTTATCATGTCGAAATCATTTAAGAATTTAGGTTTAAATTTGATTGGAAATTTTTGGGTCATCACAGCGCTTCAACGACATCATCGTTAGCCACGAAATAATTTTACAAACTAAACGCAATAAAATACATTGAAAACCGAACCCCAGCGCGAAGCGAGGGTTCGTAAACTAGTTGTTACTATAATATAATTATTGTTAAATTATTATTATTAATATTATTAATTTTGTAGTATTATTATTATTATTATTATTATTATTATTATTATTTTATTATTATTATTATTATTATTATTATTATTATTATTATTATTATTATTATTATTATTATTATTATTTTGTTTTATGATTACTTTATGTTTTACAGTTAACATTTACGTTTTATGAAATTTAATATGTTTTTGTTTAGCACTTATCATCAAAGTAAAATATAAACTCGAAATGTTACGCTTTATGTTTATGCATAATGTTATGTTTACGTAAGACATAAAAGTAAGTTGTCGTTTGTTTTTCAGTCTGCAGACCTTATTATGTCTTATGTCTGTGCTTGCAAACGTTTTTACTGTAGACTGTTTGTTTTTATGAAGACATAAGATAAAATAATGTTTTATTCTGTCTGCAATCTCGCAGACTTAAAATATGCTTCTAAGTGTTGCAGACATGATTAAGTTATTTTGCAGACATAAAAACAAACAGTCTTCACTATTTAACATACAGACATTCATACACATATTCTTTTAGACATGGTCCACAGATCTTCAGACAAAAGCATTTTTAAAAACAAACAACACCTAAATGTAAAACGTGATTTAAAACGAAAGCGTATGAAATTAAACGTAAGATATTACTCCGTATTATTAAAAAACTGTGGCATAGAGATAAGTGCATAAATTGAATTAATGGAAAAAGGTTGAAAAAAAAGTTTATTTACGGAAATTTACATATTAACTAATAGACAAAAGTTATGAATAGTTTCAGGGGCATTTTCGACTTTTCACCTTTTTTTTTTAATTTTAACTCAATTTCATTTTACCAACAAAGGCCCCCACACTTTTTTGAAAAATTCAAATCGATCCCCCAAACAGGGGGGTAAAGTGTCAAATAACCATTTTCATAAAAAATCTTAAATAAACTCCACCCAAATATTCAACGGGTCATATCTTCTCGCTCGCAACGAGTTAAATTTTTCCGACACCATCGTTAAACTCGAAATAATTTTAGGAACATAATGTCACTAGCTATACGCAAAACGGACGCTTTTTAAAAAACGCTAAATATTTGGGGTACTTTTCATTCACGTTGATTTTGCGTTAAATTTTTAAAAGTCGATAATTCCATTGCGAAACGCGGAGATGCACATATATTGTTGATTTAAAATAACATTTAAATCTCTTACGGGTGATATCTTTTAGTTCGACTCGAGTTGCGCTTCAACGACATCATCGTTAGCCACAAAATAATTTTACTAAACACAATAAAATACATTAAAAATCGAACCCCCGGCGCGAAGCGAGGGTTCAATAACTAGTCAATAACAAAAAAGAATAAAGAAAGAAGAAAATAAGAAAATAAGGGTTGACTTGTTGTTATCATTGGTAGTAATATATGTATTATGAATATTATTATCATTTTAGTATTATCCTTAAATATTATTATTATTGTTATTATCATTAATTATTATAAGTATTATTAATATTATTATTATTATTAGTGTTATCATTTTAGTATTATTATCATTATTATGATTATGATTATTATTATGAAGATAATAAAATTTATTATTATTTTCATTAATAGTAGTATTAGTATTATTTTATAAATATTAGAATTATTATTATAAACATAAGTATTAATGTTAATATTATTATTGGTAATAAAAATTATTAAAATTATTATTATTATTAAGTATTATGTATTATTATCAAAATGAATATTTTCATTACCATCAATATTAAATTTTTCATGGTTATTAAAAACTACTATTATTATTATCACTAATAAGATTATTAACATTATTATTTTTATTAGTAATATTAAGTATTAACAATATTATCATTTTTTACCATTTCAAATATTATTTCATTATTATTACAATTACTAGTTTCAGTAAACGAATGATATATATATAAAAATATCCTTAACATACATAACTTAACAATATTAATACTTTTATATACAAAATGAATACATTTAGTTAATATATATATATATATATATATATATATATATATATATATATATATATATATATATATATATATATATATATATATATATATATATATAAGTTAATAATATAAAAATTATATCACTAATGATAATATATATATTTATTCAGTTACGATTATGTGTGTTAATATATATATATGAATGATATATGTTCGTGAATCCGAGGCCAACCCTGCATTGTTCAGTATCGTCGAATGAATATTTTTACTACAAAATATTGTATTGTGAGTTTCATTACTCCCTTTTATTATATTTTTGGGACTGAGAATACATGCGATGCTTTTATAAATGTTTTACAAAATACACACAAGTAATCGAAACTAAATTCTATGGTTGGATTATCGAATCGAATATCACCCTTTTTAGTCTGGTAATCTAAGAATTAGGGAACAGACACCCTAATTGACGCGAATCCTAAAGATAGATCTATTGGGCCTAACAAACCCCATCCGGGTTACGAATGCTTAAGTACTTCGATTTTATCATGTCCGATGAGAGTCCCGAAATGATGGGGATATTCTAGACGCGTTTTGTTATTGTGGATTACCAGGTGTTCACCATATGAATGATTTTTATCTCTATGCAGTTTGTGCGAACTGCCTGATATGAGATGTATATTGAAATGAAAAATGAAAATCTTGTGGTCTATTAAAATTATGGAAATGATCGATTATGATAAACTAATGAAATCACCAACCTTTTGGTTGACACTTTAAAGCATGTTTATTCTCAGGTATGAAAGAAATCTTTCGCTGTGCATTTGCTCATTTTATAGATATTACTTGGAGTCATTCATGGCATATTTCAAAAGATGTTGCATTCAAGTCGTTGAGTTCATTAAAGATTATGATTAAGCAAATGACAGATTAGGTCATTTAGAGTTGAATATTATGAATTGGTATACATACCTATCAACTTTCGATGAAATGAAAGTTTGTCTTTTAAAATGAATGCAATGTTTGTAAAATGTATCATATAGAGGTCAAATACCTCGCAATGTAATCATATGTTATTGTATTCGTCCTTATGAATTTGGACGTGTCGTCTCAAAGTCACGTCTTGTTCATTTGATCAAATTCTTCACACCTTCAGCAACGGCCTCCCAAAATAAAAAAAATTTGAATTGCATCCATAAATGGCCACAAAACAATGGCATCCAAACAACCACAAATATTCAAGATCACAACACAAACATACGGTCGAGATTTTCATCGACTATGCACAATTAAATTATCACAATGATAACATGATCATGACAATAATTATGGCTTGCTCCATGGCACAGGATGCATGTCTTAGCCATGGATAAAAAACATACAAATATATACACAAGCCATTATTCAATAACAACCACGCATGAATATACTAACCGTATAAAAACATAAGAGGCTCATGATACCACTGTTGGTGATTTAGGGTTTTAAGAAAAAGAGTTTCTAATTAATTATTATCATGAACCATCATATAATATTAATAAAATTTAAACGGAAGCGTACTAATTAAATTAATAATAAATCACCAAGACGGATCCATATGATTTATACGGTTAAATAAATTAATAGCAAGAGAGTGATTGAAGTTTTTACCTTTCTTGAAGAACCGTATGAAGGAAGAGAAACTAACAATCAAAAGTATGATTGTCGCTAGGGTAGTCCACACTACACTTCGAACAACATCAAACGGATGTGCTAGTCCCGTCAAGTAATAATAAATAATCACAATGATTATTTATCTATTTAAAAGTAAAGAACAAAAGTTCTTATGATCTGTATAAGCGTAGAAAATAATGAAACAGAATTCGTAGTAAATATGTTGGTGTCGAAAACAAAACTCGTATGGGTTTTAGATATGCCGTCGAGGAAAAAAAACTCAAAACGTTGAGGGTATAATAACTTTGGTGTGTATCTTTTTTTTTTCTCATAACGAACTAAAACTAAAACAAGATTATTATATAGTACTCCAAAGTCGGTCGATTGCTAAAACGAAAGCAATGAAAACATATCCATATCATAATCATATATGGAGTATATAATTTTAATATATGAAATTTGATCTTATTTCCAATTGCATACAAACTTCTTAATTGCATACAAACTTCTTGGTACATAATCATATATGGAGTATATTATTTTATTATGAAATTTGATCTTATTTCCAATTGCATACAAACTTCTTGGTGCGTAGCAATTAGTAGATTAATTTTTTTTTTTTTTTTTGAAAGGCAAGCTTGCATCAGTCCGGACCGAAGCCTAGTCATCATTTGCACACACACGCTTTTCGGGCAGGAAACCCGAACCACACTCTGAGGATCCGACCCTTTAACCATCCCGAGGTGCAGGCGGGCCGGATCTTAGTCCTGGAGCGGGTCGGTAAAACCTTCCCTTTGGGCCACCTTCAAGGAATATATTTCAATTCCTAGAGCGGATGACGAGGCTCGAACCCGAGATCTCTAGCTCTGTGAGTACACAAGTGTAACCGCGGTACCATTGAAGCAATGCTTCGTTGGTGAATTAGTAAATTAATTAACTTATATTAATTAATTAATTACCCTTTTTTATTATATACTAGTGAGATGACCCGTGGAAAAACGGGTTTATTTAAACGAAACAGTTTAATAATATGTTTTAGGTATTAAGTGAATGTAAATGTCAAAGTCATTTAGTTTATTGCCCCGTGGAACCACGTATTCCGACTAAGAAACTTGTCGTTAATTTTACAAACATAAAGTTCGCTCAAAGTTGAATATATATATATATATATATATATATATATATATATATATATATATATATATATATTATTAATAAAATTAATAATAATATTATTAATAATAATAATTATTAATAATAATAATAAATGCCTTTTAAAAATTTTTAGAAAAATAAAATTACAATTTAAGAAAGATTAATATTTCCTTTTATAAAAGATTTTGTATTATTTTTTAATTAAATTAATATATAATTATGACATAATCATTATGAAAAGTAAAGGGTAATTTAGCTTAATGATGATGTCATCATTTTAGAAGTTTATTAGATTATATAGATTACTTGAATAATATATATCATATAAATATTATTAATTGACGTCTAAGTATATAAGTGTGTTACCCCGAAGGCTCAAATGAATCTAGTCATATAGTTATGTGTTGTATCTTGCGCATAAATAACTGAGGCTGTTGGTAGGGTGCGAAAGGATAATAAGCTGATGGGTTTTGCAAGGCCAAATTATGGGGAATTAAGTGTGATGCATTTAAGCCTATGAGGGTGTTGTTGTTGGTGAATGTGGTGTTGATCGAGTCGTTTCCAATAATGAGTGCGGGTGGATCATGTGCTACACTCGCTTGATCTTGCACAACATAAGATTCTTGGTGAACATTTACGTCATAAAGGCACATACACTTTTAGAACATATACAGACAAGTATTAGAAAGTTCTCATATGGGTCAAAGAATTTAAAAAGTTACCTAATAGCAGCGAAAGATGGACCTTTTTATTTAATTTAATTTAATTTATTTTATTTTTTATATATGACATCGTCAGTTATGATTCAGAGTCAAAATTGGACCCCAAAAATTGTTGGGCCCTGAACAAATGTTCCTGTTGTTCCTCCCACTAGCCTGATCGGGATCGTGAGTCTTGATATGATTTATTTACGTTTTATTCGATGACTATATGTCTATATCTATTTCTCTAAGTGTATTTCCAATAACCATTATAATTATGTATGTTTTGCTTTCCATCATTTTGGTTCATGATTTGTGGGGTGTTTCGTTTGTTTAAGGTTACTAATAAACTAATAAGATATGCTTTAGGACTTTTGACCCATTGGAATCTATTGTTTGTTGGACATTATTTTTTATATGTGCTATGTGAACCATAAGATACACTTAACCAAAACGTATCCATTAACTTAACCTGTCGGAGAAAAAAAAATAATAAAAATAAAAATAAAAAATAAAAATAAAAATTCTTAATGAAACTCATCTTTTTAACCATTCATTTTATGTCTGTTTATAAGTATCGCAATTTTTTAATGAAACTGCTCTTTTTAATTTTATTTCATTGAAAGGTTTGTGGGTGATGGCTGCAAATCCTAGCTGAGATATTTACTCTGCACCCACTTTTCCCGGTATATTTATGTATTGTTGGAGTGCGAAGCGAGTTAAACAAAGAATTTAAAAACGAAAAAGATGCTGAAATCCAGTTTTCGTGACCATAGGGAATTGGCTCACGGTTACGAGGTTTCATTCGCGACGGGAGGAAAATTAGCTACGGCTGCGTAATGATATTAGAAGACCATGAAGTTTTGGAAGCTAATTCTCGCGACCATAGCTATATGGGTCACGGTTGCCATGAAGCGACCCGTCCTAATCCATAAGGACGAATACAATAACATATGGTTACATTGCGAGGTATTTGACCTCTATATGATACATTTTACAAACATTGCATTCGTTTTTAAAAGACAGACTTCCATTACATCGAAAGTTGACAGATATGCATATCCTTTCATAATATATTTAAACTATGAATGACTTAATATTAATCTTAATGAACTCAACGACTCGAATGCAACGTCTTTTGAAATATGTCATGAATGACTCCAAGTAATATTGCTATATTGAGCAAATGCACAGCGGAAGATTTCTTTCGTACCTGAGAATAAACATGCTTAAAAGTGTCAACCAAAAGGTTGGTGAGTTCATAGGTTTATCATAACCATTCATTTCCATAATTTTAATAGACCAAAAGATTTCATTTTTATATTACACATAACCTGTGTAATAAAATGGTACGCATAATCATAGAATGTAGTTTCAAGTACTTGTGACTATTTCGTAAAACAGTTATAAAAACAGCGCATGTATTCTCAGTCCCAACAATATATATTGCAAAAGCATTTAAAATGGGAGCAAATGAAACTCACAATACTGTATTTTGTAGTAAAAATACATATGACGACTTTGAACAATGCAGGGTTGGCCTAGGATTCACGAACCTATATCATTTGTATATTTATTAATATACATAATCGTAATAGATCAAATTTATATATATATATATATATATATATATATATATATATATATATATATATATATATATATATATATATATATATAACTTTATTAGTTATATTATTGTTATATTGAATATAGATATGTTTCATTTATTCATTTTGTTATATAAAAATATTAATTTTCGTTATGTTATACGTATTAAATATATTTTTAATATATATTTATATCATTTGTATATTAATAATAGTAGTTATAATAATATCAAAATAATATTAATAGTGGTATAAATGATAATAATTATAATATTAATAATAGTAATAATATTAATAAAATTATAGTAATGATAAAAATCATAAATTTAGTATTAATTATAATAAAGTTTCAATAATAAAAGATGTGTTATACATACTTATACAATCCATAAATTTATTTAGTTTTCTTACGTATTCATAATATTATTTATTGTCATTACTAATGATTTTATCTCTATTTATATCATACTTATCGTACTCATGTTCATAATATCATCCATAATCGTTAATGTCAATAATAAAACTAATATTAATAATAATAATAATAATAATAATAATAATAATAATAATAATAATAATAATATAATGATATTAATAATAATATTTCATTTTAAATCATTATTCAATTACAAGTATAATCATATTTATAATCATTTTTGTATTTATAATCTGTATATGTATATAACCTTAACTAATAACTATTTTTACTTATTCATAACCATATTCATAATCATAGTAATACTAATAATAACAATAACAATAACAATAACAATAACAATAACAATAATAATTTATATAAAAAAATGATAATAATAATAATAGTAGTAATAATAATAATAATAATAATAATAATAATAATAATAATAATAATAATGATCTTTAATATGTAAAACTACCTTAGAAGCCCATTTTAAAAAGAATTTCACCAAGCAGGGATCGAACCCGAGACCTCTCAAAACCCGACACTATCCCTTAACCATTCCTCCAGTTTGCATTTTCTGATTATAATCAGATTCTAATTTACTTAAACCGTATTTCTGTTTCCCTCTCTTTTCTTCTTCTTCAATAAATTAAATCGATCAGAGGTCAAGATATATTAACAATGAATTAATTATTAAGTTTTAGGATTTAAACTCGATACAGAAAACAACTAATGGTTGATGAATTTAATTAAAACAAAAAAATAAATAAAAAAAATAAAAGAAGCTGTAACAGGTATGTAGAACACGACATGAACTCAAAATAGATTTCGAATTTTTAGTATGTTTTAGACTATACTTATAACATGAAAAGGGTGTTAAATCATTCCTAGAAACTAACTGAATCTTCAATTTCACTTGAGTTTTAACAAAAAATTTGAATTTCATCGATGAACAATAGTTGACTTTTTTAACTCGAAACTTTGACTCAGAAATTCTCACTTGTTTTAAAGAATTCAGAATTGAAACTTTACAGACAGTTTAGATAGGTGATTCCTAACAATATAGCATTTATGACTTTTGAAATTTGTTAAGAGAGCAAGCTTTTGGAAAAAAAGTTTCAAATACAGAGTATAACGAGCTGTTAGTTTTATTTGGGTTTCAAATTCAGCAAATTGGGTTATCTGAAATTGTTATTTGATAAAGATGAAGAGAGAACTGAATTATTTACCTCATATCATTGAACGATTTGTTTGTTAAATACAGATAGCAGGTCGACAGAATATATTTCACAAGGACATAAATAATAAAAAAAAATTGAATAGATGGCTAACAGAATTTAACCTCATCTGTGATTTATATTCGATTCTGATACAGGATTAGAGACAGGAATTAAAAGGATTGATCGTGATGTGTAACCTCCTGTACGAAACCTTCTTTCTCTTTTCTAAATCATATTCAATTTCTATAAATAATTAAGTATTATATATAAATATTGATTCTTAATAATGTTAATAATAATTATATTACAATAATAGTAATAAATAATAATAATAATAATAGTACTGATAATAATAATTACTAATAATAATACGGATTATTAATAGTAGAAATACCATTAATTATAATAATAGAATAAAAGAAATAATTAATAATACTAATTTTAACATTAAAAGTAACAATGATAATAATTAAAATGATAATTTTTATTAATCATTTTAATAATGATAATAATAATAACAATATTGATAATAATCTTAATAATATAATAATGTTGTAAATAACAATATTGATAATTATATTAATACTAGTAATAACTAGTAATAATAATAATATAATCAATTACATATAATCAATTTCATATTAAATCTTTAATAATACTAATAATACTAATATTAATAATAATAATGAATGTAATAATAATATAACAACTATAATTAAACTTGTCATTACATTTAATGTCTAATTTATTAATTATATTTTCTTTTATGATAACATTTATTGAACATTTAATATCTATATATTTTATATATATTACAATATACTTATAGTTATTAATAGAATTCATATATACACTTACATTTATATTTATACATTTGTATTTACAAACAATTGTTCTTGAATCGTCGGGCACAGTCCAAAGGTAAATGATTTCATGAATATAGTTTCAAAATTTTTGGGACTCAACATTACACACTTTGCTTATTGTGTAGAATTCATATAAAGTTTAAGTTTAAATTTGGTCAGAAATTTCTGGGTCGTCACAGTACCTACCCGTTAAAGAAATTTCGTCCCAAAATTTGATTGGGATGGTCATGACTGACAATAAATATGTTCTCATGATGCATACGAGCTAGAAATTAGAGTTTTTATCATCAGTGAGTAATATGGATAAACCAACTCATTTATGTGAAAAGTATGAGTGAATCTATCACAAAAGAGTGAAACGAGTAAATGATGATTTGACTTAACCGGTGATGTAGTCACGGTTGATTTTCGGAATTTAATGGATTTAGATAAAATCATCGTAATAAAATTTGATTCTCCGATAATTAAGGAATTAGGATCTCCATTGATTAAATGCAATAATCTATTTTGATTGCTCTGTCGGATATTTCACTATAAATCTATATCCTCCGATCAATTATTTTCACCATTCCAATACTTTCTTCCTCGATCCATACTTTCAATGATTGTGAAAATGCTTAATCCAACTCTGGTTCTTTACCTCATTCTGACTATCGCAACAATCATTCTTTTATTCCAACTCTCACCGGAGGAATCTTTTTACTTCTACTTTGCTCTTGGGGTTATTGTGTTTATCATACTCCCGTGTCTTTATATTGCTATTCGTATTAATGTACACGGTTTGTGATTTCTGTGATGTTGTCGAGTTTTATATCTTCCCTTATGTTTCGGAGCTCTTTGCCTTTTTATTCTCTTCTCGACCTCTACTAAAGCGAGTAATGGTCCAGAATTTGTAAGTATGGAGTTTCCAATGAACAAGACTAATGTTCTAAGAAATTGTAATAATACGATCTTGATTGATTAGATTACCAGAATTCAAGAGGAAAGATAGAACTATCAGGAAGATATGTTCTCGATATGTTTGGAGGTTAAGTAGAATGTAAGAGTCGTGTAACATGGCACATGATGACGTTATGGTCTGTGAATCATCACGTTTCATTAGAAACTCAGCATGACTTACTTTAATATAATCACGTTGATCAAGTGTCATTATATTATACTAACTCATTCTTCAGTTCCCAACACTACTTCAAAAACATTCATAATTTAAATTCGAATTTTTCAGAATTTAGAAACTAAACCAGTTTCCTTTCTGATGTATCACGGATATCGTGAAGAGATAATTGATTTCAGATAAGAATAGCTATGAAAATATCTTCAGAAATATCGAGGATATTTATAATGAAAGATACGATGATATCTTAGAATTTAAAATATTTAAGATCAGAAGATGATGAATAAATTTATCCGCAAGGATTTAGAATAAGTAGGAGCAAGATTGTAACATCCCGTTTTTCCCGTACACATTTAAAGGTACAAACTTAATTTCTAGTACGCTTATAACTTGTGCATTTTTATGATTAAAAGACCTAAGTGTTTGAAATTTGTGTAATTATATATATATATATATATATATATATATATATATATATATATATATATATATATATATATATATATATATATATATATATATATATATATATATATATATATATATATATATATATATATGTGTGTGTGTTTAGAATATATGCATGTATACTTATATGCATGAGTCTTTGTTGATGTTAAGGCTTGTGAGACTAAAGATGAGGCTTAGACGTGCATAGGAAGCGTGAATGAAGTGTATAAGTTGGATAAATCGTTAAGTTGTGTAAAGTTGTCGAATGGCTCAATTGAAGGCCATTGCCTCACCGCGGAAGCCTTTGTCGCGCCGCGACATTTAACTCGAAACAAAGTCAGGAGGCCTGTTAAGAAGGGTCAAGTTTTCCTTTATATGTCGCGCCACGGAGAAGAAGGCCGCGCCGCGACCAATAACTAGAATCTGAGTCAGGAAAGATTTAAGAAAGCTCGTAAAATACGTTAAATGCTGCGCCGCGACAATTGGGGCCGCGCCGCGACCCACTGGGTGAACTGGTTCCGGATTTTGTTTTTAAAATAAGTGGTTCAAGGGCAAAATCATCATTTTACGTCTAGATCTGATTGGAGCACTAAATCTCCACCACCCATCCATTTTGTTCATTTTCATTTCCCTTTTCTTTCTCCATTTACTCTCAAAACTTAAAAACCCATTTGATTTCAAGTGAGATTTGAGAGTGGAGATTTGTGAATCAAACCTTGGAGCAAGAATTAAATTTGTTCTCCTTGTTCATAACTACAAGAGGATAGTGTTGGTAAGTCCTAACTCCATGTTTTGAGTTTTAATTAGTTATGCTAGGGTTTGGTTCATTGGGAACTTGTAAGACCCATATGGGGGTAATATGGGTGGTTTTGGGTTAGGTGATAAAAGGAAACCCTAAATAGCCATAATCTAGGTTTTGGTCTTAATTTGGGGTTGTAAGTGTTAAATGGTGTTGTTAATCATTAATACACCTTTAAATTTATGAAAGAAGTGTTAATGGGTAAGTTTGACTCGATTGTGAGTCTAAGTTATTTAAAATGGGTCAAATGAGTACTAGTTTACCTAATTGGGTGAAGTGGGTATGAAATACCCAAGTTTGTGTTAGTAGACTTTAATTCACTAGCTTTAGTGATTGAAGTTGAGTCTTGACCCTTAAGGGCGGTTTTGGTGAAAATGGGGCATTTAATGCATTAAGTCATTAAATGCACATAAGTGAATTGTTGGTATTTAGTCCAACTAGATATTGTGTTGATTGAAGTACTTATTATATTAGGTACTTGGCCTTGAAGCTTGCGAAAGTATAAAACTGTCACCGAATCGTTAAGGTGAGTGGAATAATTATATGTGTAGGTATATAATGTATCTATTTGTTGTAGCGTGAGATGTGAAGTGTCGAGGTGCTAAGACACCACGTTTCACGTGACGAGTGAAGCATCGAGGAGTTAAGATGCCACCTAGGAGTGAAGTGTCGAGGTGTTAAGACACCACTCCATAATAAAGGGTGAAGTGTCGAGGTGTTAAGACGCCACCCGAGGGTGAAGTATCGAGGTGTTAAGATGCCACCCGGGGGTTAGTGATACGAGGTGCTAAGTACACTAATGGATGTTGTGAACTCCGATGGCCTTTCGCGGGCGTCATTTCCTTGTACGATTGGTTAACCATGGTTATTGTGTTGTAAGCGAGAGCTTATTATATCGTTCGAGTTACATATATAATTATGCGATTGTTATGCTAGCTTGTGGTATTGGAGGTTGGTAGCCTCGTTTTGATGATAAGCAAATTGTGTTGCTAGCATGTATTCGGTATATGTAATGAGTGTTTGCAAGTAGGTATATTATATATGTATGTGTATAATTATTTCATTCACTAAGCTTTAGCTTACCCTCTCGTTGTTTATCTTTTTATCGGCTTCGGCGTGGACAAGGGTAAGGGCATTCGGTTGGATTAGAGATCCCACTTTATTTGTTAGGGGACGCTTTTAGATTTGTAGCTTTTGGAAGTTGGCCCAACATTTTGGATAGTTTAGTCCCAAACCATGCTCGAAGTGTCGTTTGGATTATAAACTATCATTTGTAGTGGGTCGAATTTGTATTAAACTTAATTAATGGCCTTCGTGCCTTGTAAACATTTAAATTGTGGTACGTTTTAAATGGAACTTGTGGAATGGTTTACATATTTAATTGGCGCGTAAATGTGTATTAATAAAAAAGAAAAAATATTTATCGTATGGAATACGGGTTAGGTTGTTTCAAGTGGTATCAGAGCATGGTCTAAGGGATTTAGGCGACTTGAGATAGGTGCCTAGACTTAGACTTATTTGTGTATGCACTTTATGCGGGACTTGTAGGAGACGGGTCAGACCGGGAGTTGATTAGTGCTTAGGTTTATGAGAATTAACCTTGCACTAACTGTTTTGTGTTGTCTTAGCAATCATCAAGCGAGATAGACGTTGTACTAGCGAATTAATGCGACGTGATCGCGTTACAATGATTAGCTACCATTGTTACGGGTTCAAATCGTGTTAAACAAGCGATGTACGATGATTGTTGAGCAAGATGGGGTAGTATGGTGTATATGAATATACATATGTGTTAAGTCCTTTCATTTTGTTGCTTAATTTACTTCGTTTTATAGAATGAAGATGAGAAATGGACACGACACCAATGATGGAAGTACGAGTGAGGACGTTGAACTCACGGCCAAGGTTGAGGCCATCTTTTAAAGGCTAAAAAAGGATTTTCTTGACGATGTTAGAAAGGTTTTCCAAGAGTCGGTTGATGGGCAAGTAACCGAAATGATAAATGAGCGAATGAATGCCGCGATCGAGGAGGCATTAGAAGCTAGAAACATTCATCCTCGTGGTGAAGGGGGTGATGGTAACGGTGGGAATGGAAGGCGGGACTTCCATTACAAAAATTTCAAGGATGCTCAACCCCCGATGTTTAATGGGGTACGGGATCCGTTGAAAAGCACATGTTGGATTTTCGATATCGAGGGAGCTTTCCGTACCGCGGAATGTCCTCCCGAGAAGAAGGCGAGGTATGGTTCTAGTATGTTGCGAGAAGAAGCTAAGTTGTGGTGGGATGATAAAATCAACTTATATGGTGAGGAGAAATGTATGAGTTTGATGTGGGAAGAGTTTAAGAAGGAATTTTTCAAAGAATACCGAACTTCTTCCGATCTTGATAGAATTCGGGACGAGTTGCACAATTTGCAGCAAGGTTCAATGGACTTGGTTACTCTCAAGTCTACCTTCTTGGCAAATACTCGTTTTTGTCCGGAATATGTTGGTGACAATCACAAGCTAATGAAGGATTTCTACAGTACCATGAATGATGAGTATAAGGGTAAGATTAGTCGGGGAGCGGCTAAGTCTTTCGAAGAGTTATTTGAATTGGCTCGGAGTTTTGATCCGGAAGTTCCTAGGAGAAGTGATTTCACTTTTTCTAAAAGAAAGTTTGAAGGTTCTAGTCATTCTAACTTTTCAAACAAGAAGAACAAGAACAAGAAGGGTTCCGAAAGTGTCAATAGCGTGAAGAAGGTCGCTTCCGGTGGTTTTTCTTTTTCGTGCTACAATTGTAGGCAAGCGGGTCATATGGCTCGTGATTGTCTGAAACCATCTTTCGGAAATAAGCTCACTTGTTTTAATTGCGGTAAAGAAGGGCATAAGAAGCCGGAGTGTCCCGATTTGCGAAACGATAATGTTAAGCGTCTAGAGAAGGCGGCGGGTACGGCTAGGGGTTGCAACTATTTGATGACGAATGATGAAGCCAAGCAATCCAACGAAGTTGTCTCATGTACTTTTATAGTTAACTCTAATCCGGCAAGAATTCTATTTGATAGCGGTGCAAATTTGTCGTTTGTGTCTCCAAAATTTGTGCCTAAACTTAATAGACTGTTAGCTAAGTTAAGTCGTTCGGTAGAAGTCGAAATAGCGGACGGCAAAACGGTACTATTGGTTGATGTGTGTGAAAATTGTGATGTCGTGTTTGGCGCCGAAAACTTTAAAATTGATCTCATCCCGATGACTTTGGGTGATTTTGATATCATTGTTGGTATGGATTGGCTCGATCATAATAGAGCCGATATTGCATGCCATGAAAAATTTATTCATGTAAAGACCCCAAGTGGGGGAGAGTTAATTATTCACGGTGATAAACGGAGAAGACTTGTGCCGATATGCACTTTTACACGGGCACGTCGTTTCCTTGTTAGTGGTGGCATGGCTTTTCTTGCCCATGTTGTTGATACTCGAGATGAGCCACCATCCATTCGTGAAATTCCGGTGGTAAATGAGTTTGAAGACGTTTTTCCGGATGAGTTACCGGGTGTTTCGATGAAAAGACAAGTTGAATTTCGCATTGAGTTGGTTCCGGGAGCTACTCCCATTGCTAAAACTCCTTATCGTTTAGCGCCGACGAAAATGCAATAGTTGTTAAATCAAACCCAAGAGCTACTTGAAAAGGGTTTTATCCGACCGAGTGCTTCGCGATGGGGCGCTCCGGTTTTATTCGTGAAGAATAAGGATGGTAGTATGAGGATGTGCATCGATTATCGGGAGTTGAACAAAGTAACGATCAAGAATCGTTATCCATTGCCTCGGATTGACGATTTATTTGACCAACTCCAAGGTGCAACGTATTTCTCTAAAATCGACCTACGGTCCGGCTATCACCAAATGCGGGTCCGTGAGGAAGATATTGAGAAAATGGCTTTTCGAACTAGTTACGGACATTTTGAATTCATAGTTATGCCTTTTAGTCTTACGAATGCACCGGCGACATTCATGGACCTTATGAACCGAGTGTGCCAACCTATGTTGGACAAGTCGGTAATTGTGTTCATTGACGACATACTTGTCTATTCGAAGAGTATGAAAGAACATGAACATCATTTACGGAGTGTGTTAAAGACGTTACGGAAGGAGAAGTTGTATGCTAAATTCTCTAAATGTGAATTTTGGCTAAGGGAAGTTCAATTCCTTGGCCATATCGTTAACGAAAATGGTATTCAAGTAGATCCAGGGAAGATTGAGACGGTAAAGAGTTGGGGACGACCGACTACGCCTACGGAAATCCGAAGTTTTCTCGGATTGGCCGGTTATTATCGTCGGTTTATCCAAGACTTTTCTAAGATCGCTTCTTCATTGACGAAATTTACGAGGAAGAACGCGAGATTTAATTGGGAGAATGAGCAAGAAAGTGCTTTTCAATTGCTAAAAGAGAAATTATGTCAAGCTCCAGTGTTAGTGTTGCCGGAAGGTATGGAAGAGATGACGGTGTATTGTGATGCCTCTCTAAATGGGCTCGGGTGTGTTCTAATGCAAAGAGGTAAAGTCATCGCTTACGCCTCTCGACAATTAAAGGAACACGAAACGAGATATCTGACTCATGATCTTGAGTTGGCAGCGGTTGTGCATGCGTTGAAAATTTGGTGCCTTACTTGTATGGTGTCAAGTGTACGATTTATTCGGATCACAAGAGTTTGAAACATCTTTTCGATCAAAGAGATTTGAATTATCGTCAACGTAGGTGGATGGATGTAGTAAAAGATTATGATTGTGAAATACTTTATCATCCGGGCAACGCGAATGTGGTCGCGGATGCATTAAGTCGAAAGAGTCAACATCCGGCGATACGAGTAGGATCGTTACGTATGATTATTACTAACGATTTTCTTGAAAAACTTGGTGTGATTCAAATTGAAGCTTACGTTCACAACAAGCATGCGGAACGAATTGTGGGGCAAGCGGAATTCATTACTATGGGTTCGCTTGGTTTGTTGTCTTTTTAAGGAAGAGTGTGGGTGCCTAAGATGGGGGATTATCGACGAGTGCTACTTGATGAAGCATATAAGTCAAAGTATTCCTTTCATCCGGGCGCTACGAAAATGTATCTCAATTTGAGAAAGGATTATTGGTGGTCGGGCATGAAACGTGATGTTGTTAAGTATGTTGAGCAATGTGTCACGTGTTTGCAAGTTAAAGCCGAACACCAAAAGCCGTATGGTAAGTTACAACCGTTAGAAATCCTGAAGTGGAAATGGGAGCACATTACCATGAATTTTATCACAAAGTTACCAAAGACGGCGAGAACCCAATTCGATTCGATTTGGGTGATAGTTGATCGATTGACGAAGATTGCGTTGTTTCTTCCCCATTCGGGAAGCGATATCATCGGAGACTTTGGCTAAGTAGTTTATCAAAGAGGTGATAGCGAGACACGGGTTCCTATATCTATTATTTCGGATCGAGATACCCATTTTACATCTCGGTTTTGGGAGAAGTTTCATGAAGATATGGGTACACAATTGAAATTGAGCACGGCGTATCATCCTTAAACAGACGGTCAAATCGAACGTACGAATCAAACATTGGAGGATATGTTACGGGCGTGTATTATTGATTTCGGTGGTAGTTGGGATGAGCACTTACCTTTGGTGGAATTCTCCTAAAATAATAGTTATCATACTAGTATCGGGATGCCACCTTACGAGATGCTTTATGGGCGGAGGTGCCGAACTCCGATTTGTTGGGGTGAAATTGGTCAAAAGGAAATCGGGAGTACCGATTTGGTCTTAGAAACGAATAGTAAGATTGATATGATTCGGGATCATTTGAAAAAGGCGCAAGATAGACAAAAGTTGTATGCCGACAAGCGTAAACGAATGAACTAATTTCAAGAAGGTGACATGGTGATGCTTAAGGCTTCGCCATGGAAAGATATTATTCGGTTTCGAAAACGGGGAAAGTTAGCTCCTCGGTTTATTGGTCCTTTTAAAATTCTAGCTCGTGTGGGTGAAGTTGCGTATCGTTTGGAATTACCCAAAGAGCTTGCCGAGATGCATAATACATTTCATGTTTCCCATCTCCGTAAGTGTCTTGCGGATGATTCATCATGGGTGCCGTTAGACGAGATTGAGCTAAATAATAAGTTAGAATATATTGAGGAGCCGATTGTCATACTCGATGAGAAGGTCAAAAGGTTGAGAAATAAAAAAGTGAGGACTTTTAAAGTTCAATGGCGTCGTAGTGAAGGTTTCGAGTTTACTTGGGAGCCCAAAGAATTCGTGTTGGTTTATAACAACCCTCACTTTTCCATTCTGAATTTACCAAATTAACCTTAAGATTTCAATATCATACTCTGTGTATTAGCATTAGGGTTGTTATCCGGATAAAATAAAATAAAAAGTAATTGATACTAAAACCCTAATATTATTTAAAACCCTAATACCATTTAATATTAAATAATAAACCCTAACCCTAATACTAAATTAATAAAATAAACTACATGTAATAACCTTAAATGGTGACATATATAAAATTTAAAAACTAATTAGAAGTAGATTTAAATTAATAAACTTAGGGACAAATAATGTAAATTAAATTAATAAAATGTATTTATATAAATGTACCCTAAGTATTAAAAAATATATAATATATATAAATAAATACTAAAATTTTGAAATAAAATAAAAAATACATAAATAAACTTATAAAATAAATTTCGGATAAATAAAAAAATAAATAAATAAAATAATAAAGGAAACAACTTAACCACTAAGCTAACCACTAATCCTAATTTAATCTTAATACTAATCTTGATCTCCAAGTAGTTATAATGTGATTAGGATTCACAAACTCAATTATAAAAAGGCCATTACTTTTAACTTTCTTCATTCACAAAAAAAGAGTCATTCACGTACTTGAAACTCCCTCCTTTTCCCTTGTTTCATTCGGCAGTTTGGTGAACCCTCTCCACCAATCTAGTCGACTTCCAACCTCCCAAAAACAACCCTCAATCGCCACCATCTAGCTACGGTTTACTGCAGCCTTCTGTAGTCGACTTCAGCCCCACAAAAGCAGCGTTATCGTCACTTTTTTGCTGCTATAGCAGCCCACCAAACCGCCCTCCTGCAGCTCTTTTGTTGCTGTGCAGTTTTGCCACCACCAACAGCCCTTCCTGCTGTTTCCGTGCAACGAAAACAGCCCCTAAATTGCTGCTGCTGTTCGTGATTGAAGGTAGCCCAAAACAGTCCCTATCACCACCCTACTGCAGCCTCTTTTGAAGCTGCTGCTGTCCATCGAAACCACCCCCATAGCCGCCACCCTACAACTGTTTTTGGTGACTGAAAACACCACCGAAACACCACCTAAACCGCCCCTAATCTGCTGTTCCTGTTTGCTGTTTCGGCGCGTGCAAAATAGCCCACAAACTCGCCCAGATCGAGCTACTGCAGCTGCGTTTTCTGCTGCCTTTTTTTGCAGCTCTTGTTCGCCACTTTTGCTGCTGTTTTTACAGCTGTGAAATGCCATTAAATATCACCCAGAACCGCCCCAAAACAGCCCCAAAATTCCTGTGTTACTGCTCTTTTGTTACTGTGTTTCTGCGTGACCAAAAGAGGCCACGAACTCGCTCGTTTTGACACCTTTGCTACTGAGTTTTCTGCTCCTGTTTTGGGTCATCAAAACCACCTTTGTTTCTCGCTCTAACACACCTTGAGGTATCCCTAAGATCCTAGTTAATTATACTTTCTACTTTAGTTTTAAATCCTTTATATTATTAATTATAAATATAAACATGAATACTTAAACATGAACATAAAACATTAAGAACTATGAATATGTTATGATTGTGTAAAAAAAAAAGAGATATAAAAGATGGTATTGCATGCATGCATGCACACATAAAGTAAATTATATATGTATTATGGTGTAATTAAGATGATAATTATGATTAGTAAGATTTCATATGCAAGAGTAAATAAGATAATGATTTTGATGATTAGAAGTATCAAGTGAGGTTAGTTAATGTTATGATTAAGTTAAGTATGATTAGTAGGATGATGATTATGATATATGTATTAAGATAAAAAACTATAATAGTTAAATGCACTTGTTTGATCTAATAAACCTTGAAGATGATAAAATACCTTGTTAATGAAAATATAAAACTTATCTAACCAAATATATAATTATTAAGTATAATATTGATGGATAGTTTGAAAAAGGGATAAGATTTATATAAATTATTATTATCCAGTAAAGTTATTAATTATAATAAAGAGTATATGTATATGTAACATGTAGGTATGGATATATATATGTAACATATAATGATAAGATTATATAACGCTTGATTAAAGAATAATAATACTATTATTATAATTTATACACTTATCTATATAGTAACACTTAAGTACACTAAATATATTATCACTTATATAAATATAATTTTTCTCGAGAACGGTCACTGTTAATATAGTTTGCTATACTAATAAACAAACTTTATATCTATTAGACATTAACTAATCAAACATAATATCTCTAGGTTGAGATCTCCGTGTTCAACACTCCGATCATATAACTTGCGTGGAATATCTATCTACTATTAAGGTGAACTTCATAGCCCCTCTTTTTACTATTTCTTAAATGTTTTATAACTTTGGGGTGAGACACATGCTTGCTTTCAAACTGTTTTACGCTTAGACGCAAGTACTCAAACTTTATTCTGATTAGTTCAAACTGTGCTAACATGCTTTAATTCATGCTAAATCTCTACCATGATATCGTTAGTTGCTACGTATAAAGGCAAGCTTAGTTATTGTGAATAGGGCTATGGAGAGTGACATCTCTATCCGAATGACCGTTGGTCAATGGATACATAATAATGATGCACGACACGAACGTGATGTGTTTAGGGTAACTTACGGTTAGTATCGATATCATATACACCAGCACTACTACCGAACTGATTAAACTTTATAATTAAATCTTGTGGTCTAAAAACTTGGTTATTATTGATAAACCTATGTTGTTCACTCAACCATTTTTGGTTGACACTTTAAACATGTTTTGTCTCAGGTGAAGATTGCTAAAGATTAGTTGCTATTTGGACTTTGCTGCTTTTGGAGTCCGCATTTATACATTCATATTATTGCATTAAAACATTTATTGTAATGACTTAATACTTTCCGCCGCTTTAATACATTGGTTTAATTAAAACGTCTCATATAGAGTCGTTCTCGTTTATACATACTTGTGTTGTAATATTGTGAAGTCATATTTCCCCGGCCCTATTTGGGGGTATGACAGAGTGGTATCAGAGCCAGGTTTGTTATAGATAACCAGGATTGCATTTTATGTGTGCCTTATGTGTTAGCTAGGGTGCCTTAGCAATCTTTAGGACTATAACCTTTCCTACCTTAGTTTTAAGCATTTTCCCCTAATCTTTATACTGCCATTTCATCTTACTTCCTGCCTTTACCTCTTCTGACATTATGTATCCTTTCCTATGGATGTCAAGCCAAAACTCTATCATCTTGCATGATCCCGACTCTGAAGGATCAGCCAGTATGTGATTGTTATCATATCCATACATATCTTATGACCTAACTTCGCCATTATGATTCAAAGTTTTCTTTGGCTCACGCGAAGGGATGTCACTCATGACTCAACATTCCAACGTCAACTATCTAAGTTTGATCACATGTCCTGACCATATGAGGTGATATTGAAGTGGAAGTATGAAATAGTGAAATATAATGACGCTTGGCGGACGTGATTATATTACGGTAATTCATATAGAAATTCCAATATCATGACATATGGAATAGAAAGTGAATCAAAGAAAAAAAAAATTCCAAGCCATTCATTCAAAAAAAAAAAAAAAACAAAAAAAAATCTCAATGTAATTACATGAAGGGTAATTAACATCTGATTTATATATATACGAAGAGATCGTTACGATCAAACTATCTATCTCATACCCATGAGTATATTAACAAATTTCCCTATGCCATAAAAGTTGTAAAGCTTGCATTCTTTCTTTCTTAAACAACTTATCTCTTTGACGCTTAATTATCACATCCCCGCTGGAAGGAAGGATGCATGTTCTTAAGTGACTTGGAGTGACACCCCCAAAACTTCTTCGAAGCATGCCTCCTGTTATCTGCAATTACGCTCCTAGTGTAGATTTTCATAAACCCATTAGGAAACCCACATAAGATAAGCGACAACCACTCGCAATATTTTCATTTGAATATTCAAACGAAGATATTATAAACACCACATTCACTATCACGTTCTCGTACTCTACCATTCATATTTCACTTGTCAGCAACAGCTTCACACATGAACATTTGAATTCCAAGAACTTATAATAGTCATTAACCACATTTAAATTCAATGGTTTTCATTAACTCGTAACATTTTTGCTTAAATATCCCCCAAATTTTCAAAAATCATTCACTCGATCTTCATCGATCTTTTTCCAACTCGTAACCTCCGAAATATGAAAATTCTGTTACCAAAATTTTACACACACTATTTTACTGTGCGATCCTCTCGAAATTTTATAAATTTATTTACTACCATTCGTGCAAATATTATAAATCGCATATTTTTATATAATGAATAAAATTTACCTTTACAAATCAATTATTTTATTCAAAAAGATATTTTACGTAAAATAGTACATGTTGTACCTAACTCTAGTTATACTAAGAACTTCGTTCCTTTTTAAATTGTCACCCTAATCGACTCAAACTTCTATAAAAAAAATTTCATTGCTTGTTTATATAAAAATTTTCGTGTTATTCTACACCACATATTAATCACCATTCCTCTCATCCTCTGAAATTATCATTAAGTTCATCATTCGAAAACCTATCTTCTCAGTAACTTTTTCCTTTGTAAGGTTGACCGGTGAGAAAATTTTACTTCTGATATCTCACGGCTACACCACAACAACCTCGTAAAACGTCAATTCTATGATTTAACATCTTTTTGGCACTTCTCGGATATTTCCTTACCCGGTGTAAACTATTCTTTGTAGCCAACGATTCACATTTATTCTCATCCGCACTTAAACTCATAAGAGAATGATAGACCAACTCGCCATCTGTGCGAGAACGACTTTCTCATTAAGAGATCACATTGTTTCGTGCAGTTTCCTATCAGAAATATAATTTATGATCCTCGCTATCCTCTCTAAAGGAGTTACCTTAAAAGATTATGGTGTTTATGTGTTTACACTAAACATTTCTTCATCACTAGTTACAACTAGATGTTATCCTAGTCAAGTTTCGACCTCGGTTTCAACATATAGCAGATGTGCTTTCAAAAACTCTTTCCAAGGGTAAGTTCGCAGGTATTAAATTTTTGGTTAATCTTTCATACCATTCTGAGGGCATTTTAGTAATTATGGCATGCTTTGCATATAAGCCTGATTAGTGACTCCTCAACTGGAATGTCGTTTCGTCTATTTACATTAGATATTTCTTGAAAAACAAAGGTATCATATCTATGGTTATCTTCCGGAATTTGAAGTCGGTACCATCTCTAACTGATAATGCTAAAAACGAACATATATTTCATAGCATTATTCCTCAAGAAAGACAAGCTTTTAGTTGCAATTGTTCTATTTAAAAGTGATATTCGTTTAAATAATAAAAGGTGAAGACAAAAGACAGATTCGACGAATTGAAGACGCAAACGACCAAAAAGCTCAAAAGTACAAAAGACAATCAAAGAGGTTCCAATTATTGATAAGAAACGTCTCGATATTACAAGAGTACAAGATTCAAAACGCAAAGTACAAAATATAAAATTGTACGCAAGGACGTTCGAAAATCCGGAACCGGGACCAGAGTCAACTCTCAACGCTCGACGCAACGGACTAAAAATAACAAGTTAACTATGTATATAAATATAATATAATATATAATTAATTATATTAATTATATATATTATATATATATTATAAACCGTCGGCAAGAAAGACTCCAAAAGGGACTGAGCTGTAATTTCAAACTCCGCGACTCGCGGAGTTTGAAGGCAAAAATGTCGCGAGTCGCGGAGCCCCAAAAGTCGAAAATCCCTATAAAAGCAAACGAATTCTGATCGCAAAAATCACCAAAAAAATCCATCCATCTCTCTATCTATATCGTATATATTTATATTTATATTTTAATTTTAATTTTAATTTTAATTTTAATCCTAATAATAAGGGTATGTTAGCGAATGTTGTAAGGGTGTAAGTCGAAATTCTGTCCGTGTAACGCTACGCTATTTTTAATCATTGTAAGTTATGTTCAACCTTTTTACATTAATGTCTCGTAGCTAAATTATTATTATGCTTATTTAATCCGAAGTAATCATGATGTTGGGCTAATTACTAAAATTGGGTAATTGGGCTTTGTACCATAATTGGGGTTTGGACAAAAGAACGACACTTGTGGAAATTAGACTATGGGCTATTAATGGGTTTTATATTAACTAAACAATACCTTGTTAATTTAATATACAAACTTATAATTCGACATATTTATATATAACCACATACGATTGACTGGGTACGGTGGGCGAGATATCTATAAATACCAATAATTATTCATTTTACCAGATACGGAACTGGATTAATAGTTAATAGACTTGTTGAAACAGGGGTGAATTACATTCAAGGGTAATTGGTGTAATTGTTAACAAAGTAGTAAAACCTTGGTTTACACGCAGTCGATAACCTGGTGTATTCATTAAACAAAGTATTAAAACCTTGTTACAATTCGAATCCCCAATTAGTTGAAATATTTAACTTCGGGTATAAGGATAATTTGACGAGGACACTCGCACTTTATATTTATGACTGATGGACTGTTATGGACAAAAACCAGACAGACATATTAAATAATCCAGGACAAAGGACAATTAACCCATGGGCATAAAACTAAAATCAACACGTCAAACATCATGATTACGGAAGTTTAAATAAGCATAATTCTTTTATTTCATATTTAATTTCCTTTATTTTATATTTAATTGCACTTCTAATTATCGTATTTTTATTATTATTGTATTTAATTGCACTTTTAATTATCGTACTTTTTAATTATCGCAAGTTTATTTTATCGCACTTTTATTATTCTCAATTTCATTATCGTTATTTACTTTATGCTTTAATTTAAAGTCTTGTATTTATTTGGTTTTAACTGCGACTAAAGTTTTAAAATCGACAAACCGGTCATTAAACGGTAAAAACCCCCATTTATAATAATAATATTACTTATATATATATATATATATATATATATATATATATATATATATATATATATATATATATATATATATATATATATATATTTGTATTTTTATAAAAGTAAACTAAAAATTCCCTGTGGAACGAACCGGACATACTAAAAACTACACTACTGTACGATTAGGTACACTGCCTATAAGTGTTGTAGCAAGGTTTAAGTATATCCATTCTATAAATAAATAAATATCTTGTGTAAAATTGTATCGTATTTAATAGTATTTCCTGCTAAAATTTAATAGTATTTTATACCCCTTAGCTTTGACATCAAGTTATTTTTGGCGCCGCTGCCGGGGAACTACTCTTAAAAGCCGGAAGCGCAACGCTAATATAAAAAAAAAAAAAATTTAGTTTACTTTTATTAAAATTCGTTTTTATAAAAATACGTTTTAAATATACAAAAATATAAAAAGAAAAACAAAAATATAAGTATTTTTAAGATTTTGTTAAATATTTAAGTTTTATAAGTTTCTTTATTTTTATATAAGTTTTATTTAAGTATTTTGTTTTTTATTTAAAACATAAAATCAAAAACCGAAAAAAAATATATATATATATAAATCTAGTTTTAAGATTTTTATAAAATTATAAAATATTTCTATTTTAGTTTTTAGATATAAGTTTTTATTATATAAATACTTTTATTAAAACAGAAAATATAAAACAAATAAAAAAAAACGCATAAATTAAAACTGATCCAGAGTTGAAAACTGGAACCCCGCGACTCGCGGAGTTTTCTACTTTAAATACCGCAACTCGCGGAGCTAACCTGACACGTTGACAGAACCCAAATTCAGCATTAATTACGGATAATTATTAATTATTATTATTATAACCCTAACTAATTATTATTATTATAATTACTTTTACTTTTTATTTAATTTATATATTTTAGTTTATTAAGTTTAATTAAATTGTAAAATTAGTAGTTTTAATAAATAAATAATATAAAAATAATATTTTTATAAAAATTGTAATTTTTACAACTTTTTGTATATTTTTATATTTTGTCTCTTTTCAATCATTTTAGCGTCATATTTGTATTTTTAGCTCATATTTAGTTTTAAACTTAGATTTTGCCATAGTTATTTTTACTTCTAGATTTTTAGGCTTTGCCGTAAAATTCCTTAAGTGCTTTTTCTTAGACTAAGATTTAGGTACTTTAGAATTTTGCGACGCCTTTTTAAGTTTTAGTTTCTTTTTAAGTTATTTCCATTTGGGATTTAGTTTTTCCTGTAAGCTTTAATATTTTTAGACACCTTTTTACTATGTATCAATTATCTTTCCAATTAGTAATCTCAATTTGCGATTATAATTTTAAGTTAGTTGTAGTAATAAGGTTAGGTTAGTCAAGTATTTTTAATTTTTATAAGTTCCTTTTATTTTTCCGTCACCTTTTATTTTTCAACCATTTTTCTTTTTCGACCTTTTTCGACGAACTCTTTTTCTTTCTTATTTCTCGCTATTCTAGTTTTAGGACATAGATTTTTATTCTACTTCTTATCTAAATTTCTTAAAATTACGAAAATTTATTTTAAGTGGTTAAATTGATAGACATCAAAATTTTCTGGTTCGTAGTAATAGTTGGATTTGTACGTGGACCTGGTTATTGGAGCCAAACAGTCCTCAATTATATTGAGACCAAACGAATCCTGCCCCTCTGCTGCATCTTTTGGCTATTCGAAACGTGGGCAAAATCAGAAAAGTCTATTGATTGGATAACTTATTATAATTTTTCTTTCCTTTTAAAAACTAATAGGATATTCAGTGAATGCACCGAGCAAGACGTTCACCACCTTTTGTACGTTCACCACCTGTAACTAGATCGAGACATTTAGCGAATATTACTACCGTTGATTTTTCTTTAGAATCGTCATCCAGTCGACCAAGTACTTAAGTTCAAATTTCCGATAATCCATTTTTTGAACCCGACCTCACAATTGAGAATCTGGAGAATATTCAGGAACGGTTCGTAGATCCTGAACCATTAAACTTTCCTCCGGAACCACCAATCATTCAAACAGAGATTGTTGAGGAACGAACCATTAAATCAGAATCCTCTAGTGATTCCGATTCAACAAATTCAATTATGGAGAATCTGGAACCTTTAAGTATGGAAGACCGAATGAGAGCTAAACGCACTGGCCAAGGTCACGCAATTACTCATCCAGACATTAATGCGCCAGATTACGAAATCAAAGGACAAATTCTACACATGGTGACTAATCAATGCCAATTTAGTGGTGCGCCGAAGGAAGATCCAAATGAACATCTACGTACCTTTAATAGGATCTGCACACTATTTAAAATCCGAGAAGTGGAGGATGAACAGATATATCTCATGTTATTTCCCTGAACTTTAAAGGGAGAAGCCAAAGATTGGTTGGAATCGTTACCTGAAGGGGCGATTGATACATGGGACGTTTTAGTTGACAAATTTCTTAAACAATTCTTTCCTGCATCTAAAGCCGTAAGACTTCAAGCAGAAATTGTTACGTTTACACAGAAACCGAATGAAACTCTATATGAGGCGTGGACTAGATATGGAAAGTTGTTAAGAGGATGTCCGCAACATGGTTTAGACACCTGTCAAATAGTACAAATATTCTACCAAGGATGCGACATCACTACAAGAAAAGACATAGATATAGCAGTTGGTGGTTCTATTATGAAGAAAACCGAAACTGATGCTTACAAAATTATTGATAACACTGCTTCCCACTCACATGAGTGGCACCAAGAAAAAGATATCGTTAGATCATCTAAAGCAGCTAGAGCCGATTCTAGCCATGACTTAGATTCCATTTCCGCAAAGATAGATGCTGTGGAAAGACGAATGGAAAAGATGACTAAAGATATTCACTCAATACGAATTAGTTGTGAGCAGTGTGGAGGACCACATTTGACAAAAGATTGTCTCAGTATTGAATTAACAATGGAACAAAGAGAGAATATTTCATACATAAACCAAAGGCCTGGAAATAATTATCAGAATAATTATCAACCGCCAAGACCGATTTACAATCAAAATCAGAATTATAATAGAAATATTCCATACAACAACCAACAAGGTCCTAGCAATCAACAAGTATCCAATAATACTTACAATCAGCAAAGACCTAATTTTCAAAACAAACCACCACAACAAACCGATGATAAAAAGCCGAATTTAGAAGATATGATGACGAAGCTAGTTGAAACTCAAACGCAGTTTTTCACATCTCAGAAACAAACCAATGAACAAAATGCTCAAGCATTTAGAAATCAACAAGCTTCTATTCAAAATCTGGAACAAGAAGTAAGTAACCTAGTAAGGTTAATAGGTGAAAGAAAACCGGGAAGTCTACCTAGTGATACAAATGCTAACCCCCGGAATGAAACAGCTAAAGCTATTACCACAAGAAGTGGTACAACACTTAAACCACCGAAAATACCTGTAACTTCTGATGAAGCTATTCCTACTCCACAAGAACCACAACCTGATCAAGATAAGGAAAAAGAACCGGTAGTTGAAAAGGTTAATGAAGATAACACAGTTAAGGCTAAACCTTATGTTAAACCATACCAACCACCACTTCCTTACCCGAGTAAAATGAAGAAAGAGAAACTTGAAGCTGAGCAATCCAAATTCTTGGATATGTTTAAACAGATAAATGTAAATCTTCCTTTCATTGATGTGATTTCAGGAATGCCTAGATATGCTAAATTCTTGAAAGATCTAATCTCAAATAGAAAGAAAATGGAAGAACTCTCGGCTGTTACTATGAATGCTAATTGTTCAGCAGTGCTGTTAAATAAGATACCAGAAAAACTATCTGATCCAGGAAGTTTCACAATTCCATGTTTTCTGGGTAGTCTTAGTTCAATAGAAGCATTGGCAGACTTAGGTGCTAGTATAAATCTAATGCCGTATTCACTATTCGCTAAACTAGACCTTGGAGAATTGAAACCAACCAGAATAAGCATACAACTAGCCGATAGATCAATAAAATATCCTAGAGGGATAATGGAGAACATGCTAGTTAAAGTTGGTACTTTAGTATTTCCAGTAGATTTTGTTGTTTTGGACATGGAAGAAGATTCTCAAGTTCCTCTCATATTAGGAAGACCATTCTTAAACACGGCTAAAGCAATGATAGACGTGTTCGGTAAGAAATTGACCCTAAGTATAGAGGATGAGAGTGTTACCTTTTCAGTTGATAGATCAATGCAACAACCACAATCTGCAGATGATACATGTTATTATATTCAAACTATAGATGCACATGCAGAATTATTAGAAGAATTTCCAGAATTACAAGGAACAGGAGAATGTTCTTTAGGAGAAGGTAATGAACCAATTGATGAAGCTGAAATGTTAGCTACACTTATAGCTAATGGATATGAACCAACAACAGAAGAAATTCAAATGCTAAAAGAAGAAGACAGATATCGATACAAATCATCGATAGAAGAACCTCCGAAATTAGAGTTAAAGCCACTTCCAAACCATTTGGAATACGCTTATTTACATGGTGAATCTGAATTACCTGTAATAATATCGTCTTCTCTTACTGAAAATGAGAAATCACAACTCATTTCTGTGTTGAAAGCTCATAAACCAGCCATTGCATGGAAGATTCATGATATTAAAGGAATAAGTCCTTCGTATTGCACACATAAAATCCTTATGGAAGAAGGTCATAAAATGTATGTGCAACGCCAACGAAGACTAAATCCTAATATGCAAGATGTAGTTAAGAAAGAGATTATTAAACTGCTAGATGCAGGTTTAATTTATCTAATCTCTGATAGTCCATGGGTAAGCCCAGTTCAATGCGTACCTAAGAAGGGTGGCATGACTGTCATTACAAATGAGAAAAATGAGCTTATTCCTACTAGGACTGTAACAGGATGGCGTGTGTGTATTGATTATAGAAAATTAAATGACGCCACCAGAAAAGATCACTTTCCCTTACCTTTCATAGATCAAATGTTGGAAAGATTAGCCGGAAATAGTTACTATTGTTTTCTAGATGGATTTTCCGGATATTTTCAAATTCCAATAGCACCCGAAGATCAAGAGAAAACCACATTCACGTGCCCTTATGGTACTTTTGCTTACAAACGCATGCCATTTGGACTTTGTAACGCCCCTGCAACCTTTCAAAGGTGTATGATGGCGATTTTTCATGACATGATAGAAGAATGCATGGAAGTATTCATGGATGACTTTTTAGTCTTCGGTGATACATTTGAATCATGTCTAGTTAATCTTGAACGAATGCTTATTAGATGCGAACAATCAAATCTAGTACTTAATTGGGAGAAATGCCATTTCATGGTTAAAGAAGGCATCGTTCTTGGACATAAAATTTCAAAAGAAGGAATTGAAGTGGATAGAGCTAAAGTAGATGTAATTGCTAAACTTCCACATCCCACCAATGTTAGAGGAATTAGGAGTTTTCTAGGGCATGCCGGTTTTTACCGACGTTTCATAAAAGATTTTTCTAAAATTGCCACTCCTATGAATAAACTCCTAGAAAAGGATGCTCCATTCATCTTTTCAGATGAGTGTATCAAATCTTTTAATATTCTTAAAGAAAAACTCACTAATGCGCCGATCATTATAACACCAAATTGGAATCTACCATTTGAACTAATGTGCGATGCAAGTGATTTTGCAATGGGAGCCGTTTTAGGACAAAGGATTGAAAAATGATTTCAACCTATATATTATGCTAGTAAGACGTTACAAGGAGCACAAACAAACTATACAACTACTGAAAAAGGACTCCTTGCTATTGTCTTTGCTTTTGACAAATTTCGATCATATCTCGTTCTAGCAAAAACGGTGGTCTATACCGACCATTCTGCTCTTAGATACTTATTTTCAAAACAAGATGCTAAACCAAGATTAATCCGTTGGATCTTACTCTTACAAGAGTTTGATATTGAAATCCGAGATAAAAGAGGAGCAGAAAATCTCGCCGCTGATCATCTTTCTCGTCTTGAAAATCCTGAGTTAGAAGTTCTAAATGAATCGGCCATACAAGACAACTTTCCTGATGAATATCTATTGAAGATAGATTATAATGAAATCCCATGGTTTGCAGACTATGCAAACTACTTAGTTTGTGGATTCCTTGAGAAAGGATTATCGTACCAAAAACGAAAGAAATTCTTCAGTGATATAAAACACTATTTTTGGAAAGATCCACATCTGTTTAAAAGTTGTCCCGATGGAATAATACGCCGATGTGTATTTGGAGATGAAGCTAGTAAAATATTAAACCATTGTCACACAGGACCAACAGGAGGGCATTATGGGCCTCAACTAACAGCAAGAAAAGTTTATGATGCTGGATTCTATTGGCCTACAATTTACAAAGACGCACACCTACTTTGAAAATCCTGTGATGCTTGTCAAAGGGCCGGAAAAATAAGTCAACGTGATGAAATGCCACAAAATGTCATCCAAGTATGTGAAGTATTTGACATTTGGGGTATTGACTTTATGGGTCCATTTCCAAAATCTCATAATAATCTATATATACTAGTAGCCATTGATTATGTATCTAAATGGGCGGAAGCACAAGCTCTCCCAACTAACGATGCACGAGTTGTAGTCAACTTTTTAAAACGTCTTTTTGCAAGGTTTGGAACACCGAAAGCTTTAATAAGTGATCGGGGTACTCATTTCTGTAATAATCAACTTGAGAAAGTTCTTAAAAGATATGGAGTAACTCATAAAATCTCCACCGCATATCATCCACAAACAAGTGGACAAGTTGAAAATACCAACCGAGCTTTAAAACGTATTCTAGAGAAAACCGTAGGATCAAATCCGAAGGAATGGTCCATTAAATTGGAGGATGCACTCTGGGCTTTTAGAACAGCCTACAAAACTCCAATTGGAACCACACCTTTTAGACTTGTTTATGGAAAAGCATGTCATCTTCCAGTAGAAATTGAACACAAAGCATTTTGGGCTTTGAAAACATGTAATCTTGATTTACATGAAGCTGGACGTCTACGATTAAGTCAACTAAACGAATTAGAAGAATTAAGACATGAAGCATACGATAATTCGTTAATCTATAAAGAAAGAACGAAGAAATGGCATGATAAAAGAATCAGAAGTTCAAAAAAATTTAAAGAAGGAGACAGAGTTCTTCTTTTCAATTCACGATTCAAGCTATTTCCTGGAAAATTGAAATCAAGATGGTCTGGACCATTCATAGTCAAAAGAGTTTTCCCATACGGAACGATAGAATTAATAAATTCAAATGGGATTGAATTTAAAGTTAATGGTCACAGAGTTAAACATTACATACATGGTCCGATGGAAGTCAACAACGAAGTTAATCACAATTTCGACACCACAGCTAACTAAGTGTGGGGAGAATCAAGTCTTTAAAGGATAATATGTATTTCTGTTAGAGTTAGATTATCTGTTTTCGTGTAGTTCTCGAAAATGGAACCCGAATGGTCTTTCCCTAGCAGACCCTAAAGAACTAGTCTTTTCCCCCCATTCTGAATTTTTATTTTTTTTAGGTTTTTACAAAATGAAGACTGCCTGTGAACTAAACCATGGTCTAATGCTACACGCTTTGATCACTAAACGTAATAATGACATACTACCGAGTGAACTAGTATCAGTAATCAGAGAAAGAATGGACGGAGTTAGAAAAGAATCCAGATGCGAAGATAATAAGTTACAATTTGGTAAAGGAAAATCAAAATCCGCAGCGAAAAGAAGAGCACGACACCTAGAAAGATGTCACAAATGCGGAAAATGGTCACATGGAGGTAAATGTTCAAATAATCAAACCTATTCAAATACCAAATTTGTTACTTTATGCAGAGACGGACCATTCATATGTTTAGAAGAAAAGACACTGAATGCTCGAGGTTACGCCTATGTAGCTATGGAAAACCAATTAAACCGACTATCTTATGAATGGGATAGATCATATAACTAAGAAATCTATTTCACATGTATGTTTGTACAGTTTTTATTTTATTTATTTTTATTTTTAAACCTTTTGATAATAAACGCTAATTTGTTCGCTAAAAAGTATTAAATTGGTATTGAATAAAATTAGGTTTGGCGACCGAAATTATTGATATCATTCAAAAAAAAAAATTTATTACATCACTGCGCAATTTAACGTTTATTCTTAAGGTATAAATATCTTTAATCAATCAACCCAAAATATTTCAAAAATTCGTCATGAGTTAAATTAGGTTTTGGAACCGAAATTACTTTACCGAAAAGAGGGGCGCATATTTTTGATAATATTTGATTGATTAAAGTGGGATAAAAAGCCAAAAAGATTTTTAATTTTATTTTTACCATGTTTTTAAAATTAATATATAAATCTTAAATTAATATTGTAAACTTTGTAAAAACAATATTTTTAAAATTGTAAATATTTGAAAAATTAATATAAGTTTGGTGTAAATTTATAATATGAATTTTTAAATTAAGTTTGGTGTGAATTTATAATATGAATTTTTAAATTAAGTATTGGTGTGAATTTTTAAAATATGAATTTTTAATTTTATGCATTTCAAATTTTAAGTTTAGTGTGAATTTTTAATATTAATTTTGAATTTTATATTTAAATTGTGTGAATTTAAAAACAAAAATTTACTTTATCTCATTAAGTTAAAAATATGATTTTTAAAATTCGTCGTAAGTTGAAGACTAGGTCTTTGAACCGAAATTGCTTTACCCGAGGGAGGGACGAGAACTTTTATTATCATTATTTTTAATCTTATTGAATTAAAGTATGCTAAAAACAATATAAAAAAAAAACCCAAAAATCTTAGCTTTTAAAACAATCGCTACAAAAAGAAAAAATTTTAAAATTTTGTCGAGGAACGGACTAGGACATCGATCCGAAACGACCTCGTCCTAAATAACAAGGGAAACAAAATTTTAAAATTAATTACTTAATTGTTTTATAAGTTAAAGATTATAAAAAAAAAAAAAAAAGCAAACTCCGCGACTCGCGGAGTTTGAAGTGTCCAAACACCGCGAGTCGCGGGATGACCGAAATCCAGAAAAAAAAAATATAAGCTGATCGAATTAATCAGTCCACACACCACAAAACCAAACCTGCAAAATAAACCCGAAATACTGCGCGAAAATACACCAAAAACACCCCCAAAATCACAATTTTTAACCGTTAATCACCAAATCTTTTACTAAAATCATGTTGAGAAGGATGCTATCTAGGAATTACTCAAGAAAAACGGTAAATTTCTACACCTAAACACCATTTAATCCGAAATTTGTGTTCTTGAGCAATTTTTTTCCCCAATTTGATTTTGATGCTTTTTAGTGTAATTATGCTTAAATTGTTTATGTATTATGCTTGTATAACCTAGATTGATGCTATTTAACATGATTAGAAGCCTTAAACTTCAAATTTTGAGTAATCTAGGGTTTGTGTTCTTGAGCAAATTTGGGGCTTTTTGATATCAACAGGTTATGGCCAATTTTTGTCATGAATTGTTGCTAAATTAAGTAGTGTAACATGTTTAGGTAGTTAAATGATTCAAACTTTGAGCCTAAACATGATTTTGAGAATTAAAGTGGACTTTTTCAAGTCTAAAATTCATGAACTTGATTTTTGAGAGATAATGCCATTTGAAACTTGTTTAATTGCTAGTAATGATTATTTTGACATGTTATTTGAGTTGAATGCTTATGAACTTGGCGAACATTTTCGTATATGCTTATTTGAAAAAGTATAGATTTGATGAAAATATGAAAATAAGCTTAAGTTTGATATAAATTGATCATGTCATTGTAATTATTTTGATTGATGATTTTGCTGACACTAATGCATATTTGGATGCACAAAAATTGTGTTTGATGTGTTTTGCAGACTGAAAGGGGTGAATCTTCATCACAAGCCCGCAATGCTCCTGCTGAGAATGCGGAACAACAGGAGGTGGATAACTACTACAAGCAGGATATACCTCATCCAGTCATGACCTTTTCTGATATGCACTTGGAAGAGTTGCACCCGAACCTGAGATTTGACAGACTTTGGATAGATTATCCAAAATATCAAAGGGGTTTGCATACTCTTCATTCTAAGGTTGTTGAGGTACCGAGGGTCATAGAATGGGGACCCTTAGAAGCTGTAGAATTGGCCGGGCCAATTAGAGAATTACTTGTACAGAGGTATGGTAATTCTACTTTTAATGACTGGGTACGTTTATTCACCATGCGTAGACCTGTATATAAAGTATGGTGTGAAGAATTGTTGTGTAGTATAGAGTTGAATGATCGGGTAGCTAGTTTAACCGATCGTTCTTTTATTAGATTTTTGTTAGGCGGTTCGATGCGCCACATGTCTTTACTGGACATGGCTCAGGCTTTACGTATATATACGCCTGAGGAGTTAGCATCTGCCGATTGTAGAGGGTTGATACTAAACGGTAGAAAGATAGATGAAAATTTTGATACACACGGTGTGTGGAATCAAATGACAAGCCATCACCGTTTCAAAGGGGGAAATTACTCTTATTTGGATATAGATAGAGCCGAATTAAGAGTGATTCATAGGTTTTTAGCTAATTCGATTACACAAAGAGGTAAGAACAAGGAAAAGGTAAATGAACAAGATTTGTTTTACCATATGTGTATTCGAGACCCACAAAGCGCTGTAAGTATACCATATTGTGTGGGTTATTATTTATCAGCTATGGTTAGGGGGATGAGACCACATAGCATAATAGGAGGTGGTATTTTTATTACTTTGATTGGTGAATATCTCGGTGTGGATATAAGTCGGGGGGGATTATTAGTAGAAGAACCAGAACCCCGCGATACTATAGGTTTAAATGTATACCATGGTGCGAAAGTTTTGAAGAGGCGAAATAACGCCGCAGTACCATACCATGGTAGACATCCACAGGTTGAGAGAAACCAACAGCAAGGTAATGTAGGAGGGGGAAATGAGATACAAGAAATGCAAAGGTTTATAGCTTCTCAGGAGTACGAAAATGCTAGACAGAGAGCATTTGAAGATTGGCAAGTTCATTAGAACCAAATCATAGCTCATTGCCAACATATAGGTAGAAACTATATTCCTACACCGAAACCCATCTTCCCTCCCTGGACTATAGAGATGCAACCACCGTATCCTACGTATAACCCTGCCGAAGCATTCTATAGCACCTATGGTTATGCTTGGAACCCCTATTGGTATCAATATCATCCATAGTCTACTTATTTTTTTTTTTATTTTGTAATTTGTAATGATTGATACGTTTAATACTTTTGTTAATATTGTAATAGTTTTTATAATTGTCTAACTTTTATTCTTAGATTTTAATAATTTTTGAATGTGGGGTAATATACCAAACTTCAAAAATATGTATATATGTTTGCAGTTTATCTTATGTACACAATAGGGTAAAACAACGCATTTTCAAAGACTGGCATTAAGTTCAGCAAAAGCAACTAATTTTGACGACAAGATGCAAAATATATGTGAAATAACAACAAGACGGAATGAACAAATGATGTGCACCATTTATCATTCAGCAAACAAACGCCAATATATTTGGAAACTTTGGTAAAAATTTAATCATTTTCACACAAATCACCCTCAATAATTTAAATTATTACTGATTTCTTGCAAATGAGGGCATTGCAAGATCTTAAGTGTGGGAAGGGGTTAAATTCTTTCGGATTTTAAAATTTTTTACTTTATACACTTGGTTACCATTAAAAATACTAGTAAAGCAGTAGTTGTATTAGAATCTAGTGCTCTCTGATAAAAAAGAACAGCCCTAGTCTTATATACTGACTACCCAATTCTAGTAAAATTTTTCAAAATTTTCAATTAAATGAACTCAAAATCACGTTTATACATATTTATGAACGATAAAACTAGGTTTTAACACCGAAATTATTGTTACCTCGGAAAGGACATAAATTGAGAAACAAACCAAATTGTTAAAATTCATTTAAAATGGAATAGAGGACGATAAAAAGGAAAATAAAAGCCAAGTGTGGGAAAATTTACCAAGTTATCTTAAACATATGTCACATATATCTGTAACAAATAACTGAAAATACTTTTGCTTTGGACTAAACTAAACTGTTTTACCCGATGAAAGAAAAGAAGAGATGGATCTACACGATGAATCAATTCCATCATTAAAAGGAAGTAAAGTCTTCCGAAAAAGAAACGCGCTTCTTGATTTAGATCATGAAGTTGTCGTCCAGACCAGCTGTAGGTTGACGAAAAATCTAGAAAAGTCATCACTAAAATCAGCAGGAAATCCACGGACCTCAGCATTAAACAGGGTCGCCAAGTGGTCAGATTTATCCTAACCATGAGAAGGATTTATCTTGTAAAATGGGAGGGCACCATGCAAATTAGCTGGATAAGACTAATGAATCAGATCCCTAGAAAGGATAATCTCCTTAAAGATTAAAAATCAGCTTTTAAGACTGATATTACTCAATCCTAGAGATTGACCTTAAAGATTGAGAATTACAAACTCATGGAATTCAATGATATCTAAACTCGAGCTTGAACGAGAAAATATTTTGATCAAAATTACAAACCGATTTGTTTTCTGAAAACCCTATTTTCAATGCGTTCATTACCATTGAACGTAAAATCCTAGGAATTCACCTGGAATTCATTAGGTCACCTGAACCAAATCGGGTGTCAACCGTAAGAACGGTGGTTGCATAGTGGTCAAAGACAGGACCTTGTGCCAGACCGAAAAATTATGAGGGTGAGCTTTACTATTGCTCCTACAAAGGATAGTAATTGCGTCCGACACGTTATAGACCATAATTAAAAGCATGTCAGGGGACATTGCCTTAACAGTTGCTTGTTCAACGCTTTCCTTTACAACCGGACGGTAGTTTACCGAAAGGTAATATACGGAGCAAGTAAACTGGACGTGTTGCTTCCCAAATACAAGGTTAGCAAGTGGGTGACACAAAACCGCAAGTTTTGAGCTAAAATTTTCAAATCTGAAACTCACCAAACCCACAAAAATATTTTGCAAATACCGGTAAAGGGTTATTCCGGAAAACTTATCTAGGGTAAAAACTAGATTTAATTTTCAAAAGATCAAATGTTTTCATAAAGATCCAATTTCCTCAATGGATCTAAATTTTTATAGTCATGTGGGACTGTAAACCATATCGTTACTACCATTGTTTATACCACCGTATAGAAATCACTGATGTACAAAGTGTGAAGAATAAAGAAGTGATTCTAGTATTTCAAGACGATATTGCTTGAGGACAAGCAACGCTCAAGTGTGGGAATATTTGATAATGCTAAAAACGAACATATATTTCATAGCATTATTCCTCAAGAAAGACAAGCTTTTAGTTGCAATTGTTCTATTTAAAAGTGATATTCGTTTAAATAATAAAAGGTGAAGACAAAAGACAGATTCGGCGAATTGAAGACGCAAACGACCAAAAAGCTCAAAAGTACAAAAGACAATCAAAGAGGTTCCAATTATTGATAAGAAACGTCTCGAAATTACAAGAGTACAAGATTCAAAACGCAAGGTACAAAATATAAAATTGTACGCAAGGACGTTCGAAAATCCGGAACCGGGACCAGAGTCAACTCTCAACGCTCGACGCAACGGACTAAAAATTATAAGTTAACTATGTATATAAATATAATATAATATATAATTAATTATATTAATTATATATATATATTATATATATATTATAAACCGTCGGCAAGAAAGACTCCAAAAGGGACTGAGCTGTAATTTCAAACTCCGCGACTCGCGGAGTTTGAAGGCAAAAATGCCGCGAGTCCCGGAGCCCCAAAAGTCAAAAATCCCTATAAAAGCAAACGAATTCTGATCGCAAAAATCACCAAAAAAATCCATCCATCTCTCTATCTATATCGTATATATTTATATTTATATTTTAATTTTAATTTTAATTTTAATTTTAATCCTAATAATAAGGGTATGTTAGCGAATGTTGTAAGGGTGTAAGTCGAAATTATGTCCGTGTAACGCTACGCTATTTTTAATCATTGTAAGTTATGTTCAACCTTTTTACATTAATGTCTCGTAGCTAAATTATTATTATGCTTATTTAATCCGAAGTAATCATGATGTTGGGCTAATTACTAAAATTGGGTAATTGGGCTTTGTACCATAATTGGGGGTTGGACAAAAGAACGACACTTGTGGAAATTAGACTATGGGCTATTAATGGGTTTTATATTAACTAAACAATACCTTGTTAATTTAATATACAAACTTATAATTCGACATATTTATATATAACCACATACGCTTGACTGGGTACGGTGGGCGGGATATCTATAAATACCAATAATTATTCATTTTACCGGATACGGAACTGGATTAATAGTTAATAGACTTGTTGAAACAGGGGTGAATTACATTCAAGGGTAATTGGTGTAATTGTTAACAAAGTAGTAAAACCTTGGTTTACACGCAGTCAATAACCTGGTGTATTCATTAAACAAAGTATTAAAACCTTGTTACAATTCGAATCCCCAATTAGTTGGAATATTTAACTTCGGGTATAAGGATAATTTGACGAGGACACTCGCACTTTATATTTATGACTGATGGACTGTTATGGACAAAAACCAGACGGACATATTAAATAATCCAGGACAAAGGACAATTAACCCATGGGCATAAAACTAAAATCAACACGTCAAACATCATGATTACGGAAGTTTAAATAAGCATAATTCTTTTATTTCATATTTAATTTCCTTTATTTTATATTTAATTGCACTTCTAATTATCGCATTTTTATTGTTATTGTATTTAATTGCACTTTTAATTATCGTACTTTTTAATTATCGCAAGTTTATTTTATCGCACTTTTATTATTCGCAATTTCATTATCGTTATTTACTTTATGCTTTAATTTAAAGTCTTGTATTTATTTGGTTTTAACTGCGACTAAAGTTTTAAAATCGACAAACCAGTCATTAAACGGTAAAAACCCCCATTTATAATAATAATATTACTTATATATATATATATATATATATATTTGTATTTTTATAAAAGTAAACTAATATAGCGTTAAGCTTTGTTTAAAAAGATTCCCTGTGGAACGAACCGGACTTACTAAAAACTACACTACTGTACGATTAGGTACACTGCCTATAAGTGTTGTAGCAAGGTTTAAGTATATCCATTCTATAAATAAATAAATATCTTGTGTAAAATTGTATCGTATTTAATAGTATTTCCTGCTAAAATTTAATAGTATTTTATACCCCTTAGCTTTGACATCACTAACAAACACAAGTCATGCATCAAACTACATGGCTATGGTCTCCAAGTACTTCTCTCTGATTGTCCGCCCTAATGGCGACATAAATGCTCAAGGTTTCAAATAAACTTAGTAATGTTCGTTGCACACTTCAAGTGTTCAACTTACTAAAATGCTTGTACGACTAAAATATCATAATCCCTTTTAGGGAAACCTAGTTAGATGGCACTCATATTATCCCTTTTAATTACCTCCGCATTGATAATAAAATGCACTATATAGAAGAACCTGTAGAAGTTGTGGATCGTGAGATCCAAACGCTTGAAACTACACAACAGTTCCTATTGTCAAAATCTATTGGAATTCACGTAGAGGCCCCGAGTATACCTGGGAACGTGAAGACCAAATGAGACGAAAATATCCCCATCTCTGCTCAACCGCAGATGCATCCGAGTAGTCTACCTAAAACTTCGGGATGAAGTTTTTAATAACGGGGAGGTACTATAACAACCCTCACTTTTCCATTCTGAATTTACCAAATTACCCTTAAGGTTTCAATGTCATACTCTGTGTATTAGCATTAGGGTTGTTATCCGGATAAAATAAAATAAAAAAGTAATTGATACTAAAACCCTAATATTATTTAAAACCCTAATACCATTTAATATTAAATAATAAACCCTAACCCTAATACTAAATTAATAAAATAAACTACATGTAATAACCTTAAATGGTGACATATATAAAATTTAAAAACTAATTAGAAGTAGATTTAAATTAATAAACTTAGGGACAAATAATGTAAATTAAATTAATAAAATGTATTTATATAAATGTACCCTAAGTATTAAAAATATATAATATATATAAATAAATATTAAAATTTCGAAATAAAATAAAAAATATATAAATAAACTTATAAAATAAATTTCGGATAAATAAAAAAAATAAATAAATAAAATAATAAAGAAAACAACTTAACCACTAAGTTAACCACTAATCCTAATTTAATCTTAATACTAATCTTGATCTCCAAGTAGTTATAATGTGATTAGGATTCACAAACTCAATTATAAAAAGGCCATTAGTTTTAACTTTCTTCATTCACAAAAAAAGAGTCATTCACGTACTTGAAACTCCCTCCTTTTCCCTTGTTTCATTCGGCAGTTTGGTGAACCCTCTCCACCAATCTAGTCGACTTCCAACCTCCCAAAAACAACCCTCAATCGCCACCATCTAGCTACGGTTTACTGCAGCCTTCTGCAGTCGACTTCAGCCCCACAAAAGCAGCGTTATCGTCACTTTTTTGCTGCAATAGCAGCCCACCAAACCGCCCTCCTGTAGCACTTTTGTTGCTGTGTAGTTTCGCCACCACCAACAGCCCTTCCTGCTGTTTTTGTGCAACGAAAACAGCCCCTAAATTGCTGCTGCTGTTCGTGATTGAAGGTAACCCAAAATAGTCCCTATCACCACCCTACTGCAGCCTCTTTTGAAGCTGCTGTTGTCCGTCGAAACCACCCCCACAGCCTTCACCCTACAACTGTTTTTGGTGACTTAAAACACCACCGAAACACCACCTAAACCGCCCCTAATCTGCTGTTCCTGTTTGCTGTTTCTGCACGTCCAAAATAGCCCACAAACTCGCCCAGATCAAGCTACTGCAGCTGCGTTTTCTGCTACCTTTTTTGCAGCTCTTGTTTGCCACTTTTGCTGCTGTTTTTACAGCTGTGAAACGCCATTAAATATCACCCAGAACCGCCCTAAAACAGCCCCAAAATTCCTGTGTTACTGCTCTTTTGTTGCTGTGTTTCTGCATGACCAAAAGAGGCCACGAACTCGCTCGTTTTGACACCTTTGCTGTTGAGTTTTCTGCTCCTGTTTCGGGTCATCAACACCACCTTTGTTTCTAGCTCTAACACACCTTGAGGTATCCCTAAGATCCTAGTTAATTATACTTTCTACTTTAGTTTTAAATCCTTTATATTATTAATTATAAATATAAACATGAATACTTAAACATGAACATAAAACATTAAGAACTATGAATATGTTATGATTGTATAAAAAAAGAGATATAAAAGATGGTATTGCATGCATGCATTCATGCATGCACACATAAAGTAAATTATATATGTATTATGGTGTAATTAAGATGATAATTATGATTAGTAAGATTTCATATGCAAGAGTAAATAAGATAATGATTTTGATGATTAGAAGTATCAAGTGAGGTTAGTTAATGTTATGATTAAGTTAAGTATGATTAGTAGGATGATGATTATGATATATGTATTAAGATAAAAACTATAATAGTTAAATGCACTTGTTTGATCTAATAAACCTTGAAGATGATAAAATACATTGTTAATGAAAATATAAAACTTATCTAACCAAATATATAATTATTAAGTATAATATTGATGGATAGTTTGAAAAAGGGATAAGATTTATATAAATTATTAATATCTAGTAAAGTTATTAATTATAATAAAGAGTATATGTATATGTAACATGTAGGTATGGATATATATATATGTAACATATAATGATAAGATTATATAACGCTTGATTAAAGAATAATAATACTATTATTATAATTTATACACTTATCTATATAGTAACACTTAAGTACACTAAGTATATTATCACTTATATAAATATAATTTTTCTCGAGAACGGTCACTGTTAATATAGTTTGCTATATTAATAAACAAACTTTATGTCTATTAGACATTAACTAATCAAACATAATATCTCTAGGTTGAGATCTCTGTGTTCAACACTCCGATCATATAACTTGCGTGGAATATCTATCTGCTATTAAGGTGAACTTCATAGCCCCTCTTTTTACTATTTCTTAACTGTTTTATAACTTTGGGGTGAGACACATGCTTGCTTTCAAACTGTTTTACGCTTAGACGCAAGTACTCAAACTTTATTCTGATTAGTTCAAACCGTGCTAACATGCTTTGATTCATGCTAAATCCCTACCATGATATCGTTAGTTGCTACGTATAAAGGCAAGCTTAGTTATTGTGAATAGCGCTATGGAGAGTGACGTCTCTATCCGGATGACCGTTGGTCAATGGATACATAATAATGATGCACGACACGAACGTGATGTGTTTAGGGTAACTTACGGTTAGTATCGATATCATATACACCAGCACTACTACCGAACTGATTAAACTTTATAAGTAAATCTTGTGGTCTAAAAACTTGGTTATTATTGATAAACCTATGTTATTCACTCAACCATTTTTGGTTGACACTTTATGCATGTTTTGTCTCAGGTGAAGATTGCTAAAGATTAGTTGCTATTTGGACTTTGCTGCTTTTGGAGTCCGCATTTATACATTCATATTATTGCATTAAAACATTTACTGTAATGACTTAATACTTTCCGCCTCTTTAATACATTGGTTTAATTAAAACGTCTCATTTAGAGTCGTTCTCGTTTATACATACTTGTGTTGTGATATTGTGAAGTCATATTTCCCCGGCCCTATTTGGGGGTATGACATGGTTTATCTTCCCTCTTGTCATGCGGCTTGGATCGCGAGGACGCGCTCCGAATCAAGTGGGGGAGAGTTGTAACATCCCGTTTTTCCCGTACACATTTAAAGGTATAAACTTAATTTCTAGTACGCTTATAACTTGTGCATTTTTATGATTAAAAGACCTAAGTGTTTGAAATTTGTGTAATTATATATATATATATATATGTATATATATATATATATATATATACGAATATGTATGTATATATATATGTGTTTAGAATATATGCATATATAGTTATAAGCATGAGTCTTTGTTGATGTTAAGGCTTGTGAGATTAAAGATGAGGTTTAGACGTGCATAGGAAGCGTGAACGAAGTGTACAAGTTGGATAAATCGTAAAGTTGTGTAAAGTTTTCGAATGGCTCAGTTGAAGGCCATTGCCGCGCCGCGGAAGCCTTTGTCGAGCCGCGACATTTAACTCGAAACAAAGTCAGGAGGCCTGTTAAGAAGGGTCAAGTTTTCCTTTATATGTTGCGCCGCGTAGAAGAAGGCCGCGCCGCGACCAATAACTAGAATCTGAGTCAGGAAAGATTTAAGAAAGCTCGTAAAATACGTTAAAAGCTGCGCCGCGACAATTGGGGCCGCGCCGCGACCCACTGGGTGAACTGGTTCCGGATTTTGTTTTTAAAATAAGTGGTTCAAGGGCAAAATCGTCATTTTACGTCAAGATCTGATTGGAGCACTAAATCTCCACCACTCATCCATTTTGTTCATTTTCATTTCCCTTTTCTTTCTCCATTTACTCTCAAAACTTAAAAACCCATTTGATTTCAAGTGAGATTTGAGAGTGGAGATTTGTGAATCAAACCTTGGAGCAAGAATTAAAGTTGTTCTCCTTGTTCATAGCTACAAGAGGATAGTGTTGGTAAGTCCTAACTCCATGTTTTGAGTTTTAATTAGTTATGCTTGGGTTTGGTTCATTGGGAACTTGTAAGACCCATTTGGGGGTAATATGGGTGGTTTTGGGTTAGGTGATAAAAGGAAACCCTAAATAGCCATAATTTAGAATTTAGTCTTATGATTTGGGGTTGTAACTGTTAAATAGTGTTGTTAATCATTAATACACCTTTAAATTTATGAAAGAAGTGTTAATGGGTAAGTTTGACTCGATTGTGAGTCTAAATATTTAAAATGGGTCAAATGAGTACTAGTTGACCTAATTGGGTGAAGTGGGTATGAAATACCCAAGTTTGTGTTAGTAGACTTTAATTCACTAGCTTTAGTGATTGAAGTTGAGTCTTGACCCTTAAGGGCGGTTTTAGTGAAAATGGGGCATTTAATGCATTAAGTCATTAAATGCACATAAGTGAATTGTTGGTATTTAGTCCAACTAGATATTGTGCTGATTGAAGTACTTATTATATTAGGTACTTAGCCTTAAAGCTTTCAGAAGTATAAAACTGTCACCGAATCGTTAAGGTGAGTGGAATAATTATATGTGTAGGTATATAATGTATCTATTTGTTGAAGCGTGAGATGTGAAGTGTCGAGGTGCTAAGACACCACGTTTCACATGACGAGTGAAGCATCGAGGTGTTAAGATGCCACTCGAGGTGAAGCATCAAGATGTTAAGATGCCACCTAGGAGTGAAGTGTCGAGGTGTTAAGACGCCACTCCATAATAAAGGGTGAAGTGTCTAGGTGTTAAGACGCCACCCGAGGGTGAAGTATCGAGGTGTTAAGATGCCACCTAGGGGTTAGTGATACGAGGTGCTAAGTACACTAATGGATGTTGTGAACTCCGATGGCCTTTCGCGGGCGCCATTCCCTTGTACGATTGGTTAACCATGCTTATTGTGTTGTAAGCGAGAGCTTATTATATCGTTCGAGTTACATATATAATTATGCGATTGTTATGCTAGCTTGTGGTATTGGAGGTTGGTAGCCTCGTATTGATGATAAGCAAATTGTGTTGCTAGCATGTATTCGGTATGTGTAATGAGTGTTTGCAAGTAGGTATATTATATATGTATGTGTATAATTATTGCATTCACTAAGCTTTAGCTTAACCTCTCGTTGTTTATCTTTTTATAGGCTTCGTCATGGACAAGGGTAAGGGCATTCGGTTGGATTAGAGATCCCGCTTTATTTGTTGGGGGACGCTTTTGGATTTGTAGCTTTTGGAAGTTGGCCTAACGTTTTGGATAGTTTAGTCCCAAACCATGCTCGAAGTGTCGTTTGGATTATAAACTATCATTTGTAGTGGGTCGAATTTGTATTAAACTTAATTAATGGCCTTCGTGCCTTGTAAATCTAAATTGTGGTACGTTTTAAATGGAACTTGTGGAATGGTTTACATATTTAATTGGCGCGTAAATGTGTATCAATAAAAAAGAAAAAAAATTTATCGTATGTAATACGGGTTGGGTTGTTTCAAAGATATTCGTTTAAAGGTTTCAGTAGATACTGAATCATCTGGATTCGTTAAGTACAGGTTTAGTCTTTGTGATTTGTCCATAGACTCCTTCAGGGTTTGCTCAATCCATTTTTCAGTTCCAAATCTGAGCTTTTTCAACACACCATTCTTAGTATTAAACTTTTGACCATTAAGACCATCTATAGCTTTTGCTGCTTCATCAGCATTCCCAAGGTTAACGAATTGGTTATCGATCCGAGGTGTTTTCAATAATTTCGAAGGATTTGAACGCAGATCGTAATCGTCAAGATACAAAATATTGTTTTGGATGAAATCAAGTGTCAAACTTGAAGAAATGTTTAGTTTCATATGTTATAATCAATATTTTAATTTAATTTTCCAATGTTAGTAGTTCACAGTTAGTAGCCCACAGTTAGTAATTCAATAATTCATATATAGTTTAGTATTTAATATTCGAATTAATTAATACGTATCGTGACCCATTGTATACATGTCTCAGACTCGATCACAACTCAAAGTATATATATTATTTTAGAATTAACCTCAACCCTGTATAGGTAACTCGAGCATTATAGTATATAGAGTGTCTATGGTTATTCCAAATAATATATATAGATGACATCGATATGATATGTCAAAACATTATATACGTGTCCCGATATTTAAAATGCGTAAATAACAGTATTTAAATGATGATAAATAAAGTGCATAAAATAAGTAACAGAAATTAAATGACGATAAATAAAATTGCGGGAATTAAATTTGCGATAAATAAATTACGATAAATAAATTGCGATAATTAAAATGTAATAAGGAATTAGGAACAGTTAGCTAGGTACAGTTAGCTAGGATATTGTTAGCGTGGATTCTTAAAAAAATTTCCCATAGTTAATTTGTTTGTTTCTAACAAATTTTATTTTTGTCCAATGTTTTCTTCATTATGCCACTTGTTAGATTCTGATAAGTCAAAATCCAAATATGAAATTGAATGAAAATGGTTATTCTGTGGTGAACGGATTCGTATATCTGTGGATGTAAGTAGGATAGTAAATGACTGTTGAATCAGATTCGAAGAATATACAGTGTAACTTATTAATGTGAAATCTAAATATTTCTCGGGTATTACCTACCCGTTAAAATATTTTCACCATTAACATTTTGTACAAAAGAATTTTTAATTACAATCTTTATGAAAACATATATACATATATATTTTCTTCAGATGTAATCATGGATTTAATGAGTTAATATGATATTAATCTCATTTGCTTTTCGGTTTGAGCTAGAATAAATAATCTCTAAGACTTTAGAAATTACATAATCGCCGCCTAATAGTTCTCCCATGAAGTTATGAATCAATACTTCATCAGTTATTGTTGTGAATATTCCATGAGGCGTATTGATGTAGAGAGATATGTAGAACAAGCTAGATGGTGTAGAACAGTACGTAGAACGATATGTAGAACGAGGATTATGTTCAAGGTATAGATTATGATGTTGAGGTGTGGTATGTGGATGTTGTTGCTGGTGGTGGTAATGGTACTGTTGATGTTGCTGATGGTGGTACTGTTGATGTTGCTGATGCTGCTGGTGCTTGTGGTATTGAGGCTTACGAGGTGGATGTCGTTGGTGGTACTGGTGTTGTTGAGGCTGATACTGGTGGTATTGTTGGTGCTGGTGATGCTGTTGGTGCTTGTAAATTTTGCACCGTATTCTCTAACGCCACTACTCGAGCACGAAGTTCGTTGACTTTTTCAATTACTTCGGGATGATTGGCAGTTGGAACGAACGGATGAATAAGGTTTAGAATCTGAGATATGATATAGTCATTGCGAGATATCCTGGCATGAGAGTGAAAATGGTGTTTCGGACTGGTTCGCCGGTAAGTGCTTCAGGTTCTTTGTCAAGAGGAAAATTTGGTTGATGGAAGGGATCGCCTTCTTCTCATCTCTACTAATTAAGTCGACTACGAACCCATCTCTAATTCATCCAGAATTGATGATGGCTAATTGGTTGATCCATTCCGGTTACACTACTTTTGGAGCTGGAGTGGAAATCCATATCGGAAGAGCTGTCAGAATCCGAGGGACTCGAACTGGTTGAGGAATCCCTCTCGTATGATCAGGGAATTGATTTTCGATATGAGATAGATTATAGGACTTAGAAACACATAATTTTCATATGTATATAGAATACCAAGATCCCATAAGTTACGGAAGAATCTTCAGAAGCTGTCAGGCAAAGTTTACAGTAACAGATACGCTAAGATACAAATTTATCTATACACTATCTATGCAATAGAGGCAGTCAGACGTGTCTAGACTTTAAGGATGATAAGCAGGTAATTTTCGACACGAAATGTGTAACGACCCGACTTTTTCGACTTGTTTTTGTACCTTGTGATTTTTGCGAAATTGCGTAATTGTGCGTACTGTGCTACTTTATACCCTGGAATCTTTATACACATAGCTTACTTTCATTTATGTGTTAAAACGTGCCTTTAAGTACGTAGGATGCTTAACTTGATCACCGGAAGCCTTTATGACCGTCAGTGTCACTTGACGTTACGAACAAAATGCGTACTGCGTACACGTTTAACTTTTGTCGTAATCGGAATATTATGACTACAAAATCTTAATTATTATTTTATAATAATAATTACTTGGGTTTTTGGATGTTTAATTACGCGTAATAATTTACTTATGCTTACTAGTTAGTCTTGTTGGACTTTCTTCCTAAGGCCCACCCTACATGAGTTAGTGGACTATTTAATTAGCCCAATTATTAATAGCTAGTGACCCATTAATATGTAAGACAAATGCCCATTTATTAGAGGGAACATGCTAGCATTTTTGTCAAGTATTATCCTTAATGTTGCATGGGATCCTAACATAAGCACTAACTTTAGACAACCATTAACCAAAAAGCAAAAGTGTGTCCCCCTTGTCCCCCTCCTATTCTAACGGCCATCACCACCACCCTCACCCTCATTCACCTATAAATACAAGCCTTATTCCATCCATTTTACATTGCTCTCATTTACATTTCACACACACTTACTCTCTTATTTTCTCTCTAGTCTTTCTCACTCTAAAACTTGTAAGTTTTTGAATTTATTCTTCTTCTTCTCTTATCATTTTTGAATTCATCATCATCATTAAAGGGTCTAGCTTTTTAGCTTTGATCTTGATTACAACTTGTAGATTCAAACTTGGATTTGAATCCTTCAAGAACATGGAAGATTCAAGCTTTCTAGCTTTGAATCTTCACCTACTTTGTAGATCTATATCTTTTAACTTTAATCTTGTTATTTTGTTATAAAGATTCAAACTTATGTTTGTAATCTTCATGTAACTTAAAGATCCAAGCTTTATGCTTCAAGATCTTCAAAAACAACCAAGATGCAAACTTTCTAGCTTGAATCTTCATATCTTTTGTTGGATCTAAGTTTCTTAACTTATGATCTCATTATTTTGTTATAAAGATCAAAACTTGTGTTTATGGTCTTCATATAACTTAAAGATCTAAGCTTTATGCTTCAAGGTCCTCAAGAACACTAAAGGTTCAAGCTTTCTAGCTTTGTGACCTTATAACTTGCGTGAAAAGGATCCAAGCTCTCTAGCTTAGGGTTCCATCACTTTATTTGATTTAGATTATGTTAATACTTGCTTTATTGAAGTAAAGTTTGTAGCTTTAGTTGTAAATGTAACTTGTAATTATGTTAAGACTAAGGATATGATGTAACCTTAGTTCATCATCCATCTAAGACTCTTAAATGAGTTGTGTTCTTACTTGGTCTTAACATATTGTGTGTTGATGGTAGAATCTTAGTCAAGGTGATGCTAACCCATCAATAAGTTGTACACTTGAAGCTACAAGCATCAAGGATGAGAACCGTGATGAGCCTCAAGCACTAAGAACCCCACCGGAGCACCTTGCTTACTGTTTTTGGGATCTTATCAGGCTCCTGGACTACTAGAAAAGTTGATTTTCAGATAGCCTGGCTCGATTAGATGACTTTCCGTTTAAGACTCGTCTCAATCTGAGTTACGGTTTGGGATTTATGGCCTTTTCAAAATCACTACACCCTTGTAACGTTGTGCTGAAAATTCAGACATACTCGCACTTAAACCGTCACACGATCAAACGAAGACGAGTTTGAGTCTAGAAATTTGTCAACAACTAGAGGAATCCCATACGGAGCCATATCCACTGATTACGCGTCTTTTCGATTTACGTAGAGGCCGTAGCAACTGATCAAAGTCAGCCTATTGTTTCGACCTCTATACTTGTTAACCTTACTTAACTTTTACAATGATGAATGATGATGATGATGACACTTAAACTTATTTTATGCACTATTAGAACTTATAAGGACAGTAACCTTTGATTTAGGTTGACAACCTTTCGGACCGACTTACTACTTGCACACATTCGTATCAACTTGTATTGCTCATTCACTGTGAGTTATAGCATCCCTTTTTACTTTAATTATTTTGGGACTGAGAATACATGCGCTTTTTACGTTTTACATACTAGGCACGAGTACTTAAACTTTATATATGTGTGGGTTATACAACGGCATAAACTTTCCCCTTAGCTCGGTAACTTTTAGTCATTGGTTTTTGAACCGGTGAACGCGAATCTTAGATATGGATCCATAGGGTTTGACATCCCCACTCGGGCTAGTCGCGCTAGCATTTAACGAGTGTTTAATACTTCGTAAACATACGCACTCGCCAAGTGTACTTTTAGGGGGTTATATGTAACATCCCGCATTTTTCCGTTAAATTATTTTAACGCCCGTCTTTTTATTTTAATAATATCCTCAGTATCTCGATTCGTATCCTCCATTAGCTTACATTCTTAAAATATTTTCGTCATTGGATTATAACATCTCTCGTTCTCTCGTGTAATTTAAAAATTTCGTTCGGTTAATTCCCGCAGCCGATTACAAACTTGAGGGACTAAACTTGCCAAAGTTTCAAAGATTTGACTAGGTCAAAGGAGTCAAACACCACCTCCTCCATTCATTATTTTCATTTTCATTTTCATTTTCTTCTCATACTTTCACATTTTCTCTAAATTCTCCAAACAAAGAATTCATCATCCATTCATGATCTAGCAAGTGTTTCACAAAACAAATTACATATTTGGAATCCTCTCTTCATCCTCTTCGACTTGATACCAATTTCATCTCATTTGGGTAATTTCTAAAATCACTAGATTTTGTGTTCTTGATGTTTTTGAATTATAAAAGTGTTAATTAGTGTCTATGGCTCATGTATAACATGAATATATGTTTTGTATGTTCGATTTGTTGATTTGAGTAATTAGTTTGAACACTTGAAAATGGGTTTGCTTAATCTTCAATTTTGGAAGATTAAATGTTGTTAAATTGTTAAAGTTCATGTTTTAATTGTGTTACTAGTATCACTAGCTTCGTTTTGATGCGTAGGTTGATTATGAAAACTTCAAATACATGATTTGTGATTTTTGTGAATTTTGATTAGGGTTTGATGAACTTGAAATGAACTTTTGATACTTTGGATGCCATGAAATGTTGTTAGTAAGTGTTTAGTTGTATTGCATGAGTAATTACCTTCGAAACGGCATATCATATGTGTGGATTGGATTCCCGAATCATGTAATGCATTTCAAGAACTTGAAACTTTGAAAATGGACCTTGAATGACCACTTGGCGAGAAATCGGTTATTGTAAATGATGTTTTCGCTTCATGAAAATTAGTTAGTTGTGTTCCTTGTCAAAATACCTTTCCGATGATATAAGATACATGTTTTGGTTGTTTGCGGGTCATAAATGGTGATTGTATGAAGTTAGGTTCGTGCATAAAACTTAAAAACTGCCAGATTTCTCTGCACAGGTAATGGCGCGGCGCGCCATATACCCGCGCGGCGCGCCAAAGTAGGCTGTCCAACTTTGTCCATTTTTGGAAAATGTTTGCTATGCTACGCACCTCCGATTCACATGAGACTTGTTCTAACATGCTTATTCATGAATAAAAACCTCAGAAAAATAGTTCGGGACCCGACCCGAACGTGTTGACTATTTTCGTTGACTTTGACCGACCAAAGTTTGACTTTTTGTCAAACTTAAACAAATGATTATGCAATCTTTCTAACATGATTCTTTACTTGTATCTTTCATGAAACTTGACAATTTGATTCACATGCTTTATAATCGAGTCGTAACGAGCCATAGGACTAATTGAACATCTTTGACCGATCGTGTTTACCGTTATTGATACAACCCTAACTGTTTAGGTCAAGACTAGCGTTCGTACTTTGCACGTTACTTGTTAAAGTACTGCTACACTCTTGCACTCAAGGTGAGATCATAGTCTCACTTTTACTTTTTTTGAACTTGTATTTGGGATGAGAAAACATAAACGTTTCTTTTTAACTAAGTGAACACAAGTACCGGAAAACAAACATTCTACATACGAGTTTAGAACGAAATCCTCAATTCGATTATCATTAGTTACACTTGCAGGGTGTAAGTGTTAGCGTGAACTTATGTTGTATGGCCATATGGGTTTGACAAATCCTCATCTCGGACGGTTCGCTACCGTCCACAGATGAAATATATTTTCGAGACACAGTGTTGTTCTAGCACTATTATGATGGGGTTCAACGGACGGAATGTTAAGCCTTGATAATTGGGTGCTCGTGAATATTAACTTTTAGAATGTACTATTATTTTATCAATGTTGCAAATCTTGTGGTTCGACTTACTTTTGCTCACTTACTTTTACTCACTTACTTACTTAAACCTATGATTTCACCAACGTTTTCGTTGACAGATTTCTATGTTTTTCTCAGGTCTTTGAACGATATGTGAAACATGTTTCCGCTCATTATTTGATACTTGCATTGGATGTCGAGTATACATGCATTTCATGAAACGTCTTTTGACTTTCTTTAAAATTGTGTCGCATAGGTTTCACATGTAACTATAACTTTGTAACGTAACTTTTGGATGAACAATTATTGTAAACTTTGAAACAATCTTTATTTTTGAAAGGAATGCGACATATCTTTGGTCAAACGTCACGTTAAAGACCTATGACCACGCAACGAGACCTAAGTAGTCGACGCCGTCAAATTGACGATTTGTTGGGGTCGCTACAAGTGGTATCAGAGCTTTGGTTGTAGGGATTTAGAGTTCATTGGTGTCAACCCCGAGTCATAGGGTACATTAGGGAATCTAGACTACAACCGGCATATAGACTTGAAGTAGGAATTACTTGACTATTTGTGCATTTATACTCGAACGTTTCTATTCATAACTAACTCTCGCTTCATCTAAATCTTTCGTTGTTTAATTTGATTGACGCGCCACCTTGACTTTATAGAATAATGTCGAATGCACATATGAATCAGGGTAATATAATTGTCGGGATTATATTACGGTGACTCATATGAATGTTCCGACATTACGACATAAAGAATTTAAGGCGAGTCAAGGAAAATTTTTTCTCTTCATCATTATTCCATATCACGATAAGTATTGTTAAGAATACTAATCAACGATATTCTTGTGTCATGAAGGAACAATGGCTCACCAAAGACAACACAATACTCCTCTCGAAACTCTAGAACAAGCTCTTCAATGAATGATAACCACCGCCGTGGGTGCGGCCGTGGCCGATCACTTTTCCAACAACAACAATCGTGGGGCCGGTAATTCAAACGAAGGTTGCTCCTACAAAAACTTCATGAAGTACAATCCTCCCACTTTCGATGGAACCGGGGGACCGGTTGCTCTCACCCGATGGTACGGAATCCGTTTTTAGCATAAGCGGTTGTCGAGACTGAGATAAGGTCAATTTCTCCACCCTCACTTTCACCGGTGTTGCTCTCTCATGGTGGAACACGTATGTACAATCGGTGGGTATCGATGAAGCCCACACACTCTCTTGGACTGAATTAAGAGAAAGAATGATCACCGAATACTTCCCGCACGATGAAACTCAAAGGCTCGAACAGGGGCTAAGGAATTTAAAAATGGTCGGGAATGACCTTGAATCTTATAATCAACAGTTTGTCGAACTAGCCTTAAGTTGCCCGAACATCATGACTCCTGAATCCCTAAGAGTTAAACTTTACATAGAAGGCCTCCCAAAGAGCATTCACCACGAGGTAGTATCATCCAAACCCGCCAACCTACAAGAGGCTTTAACGATGACCCGCCAATCTATAAAAACGGTGAATGAAATTGAAGCGCTGACACCAACGACTGAGGACCAACCGGGTAACAACAAAAGAAAATGGGAAGTCTCTCCATCGAGCAACTACAACAACAACTTCACTAAGAAGTCTTTCACCTCCGACGGCAAGAAATGTTACGCCGGGTACCTGCCTTATTGTAACAAGTACCACAAACATCATTTTGGTGAATGTAGCAAGCCTTTTTGCAACAGATGCTACAAACATCACTTTGGTGAATGTGGCAAGCTAATTTGCTGCCGATGCCAAGGAAGGGGTCATATGGCCAAACATTGTGGAAGTGCCACCCCCATCACATAAAAGGGACCCAACACACAAAAGTCGGTCACTTGCTACGCATGTGGCCAAATGGGTCATTTTAGGAATGAATGCCCAAAGAAGAAAATCAACCCCAACGCACGCGACTTCAACATTAACACCGAGGAAGCCCGAGATGACAACTAGTCACGGGTATGTTTCTTCTCGGAATTCTCATGTTTCATGTTTATTCAATTCAGATGTCGATAAATGTTTTATATCCAAGGCTAGGAGCCTACTCTTTGCACTCCACCATTTTCCCTAGGTACTACTTACGCCATTTAAGTGACCAACGAAAAATTTTTGTGTATCGATAAATTTTATCGAAGGATATACGTTAAACTTATTGGGTAGATAATTTGAATTGTGACTTGACACCTATAGAACTAAGGAGCTCAAAACCTATTCGTTAAGGAGAAATGTTTCCCTACAATTATGTATAGATCATTGGAACTAAGTAACTTTCGGTTGAAAACCGATACCCTCTTCCTCGTATCCATGACCTCATGATTATTTACATGAATCTCGCGTATATTCCAAACCAACCTCTGTTCCGATTATCATCAATTGAGGGATCAGGGAGAAGATGTCTCTTAACCACTTTTAAAACTCGCTACGATAGTTGTAAATTTCTTTTAGTACCGTTCGATTATTTAGGCCTCCGCCCGTATTCCTAGGCCTCCTGAACCGCGTTTGTAAACTTATCTAGACAAAAATCGTTACCATACTTATAATTGATGTTCTAAACCTATTCAAGTAAAGAAGAAAACGAACAACGTCTCCGTCTTACGCTCGAACTCTTGAGAAAAGAGCAACTCTATACCGAATTCTCCAAGTGAGAATTTTGGATAAACGAAGTCAAATTTCTAGACCATGTTGTTAGTGGTCAAGGTATTACAACACATCTTGCAATTGGAACCACACGTAATCGGGAAACCCTCACGACTCTGACTTGTACTCGTAAAATCTTAGATCTCGCCGATTATTACCGCAGATTCATTTTCGTCTTTTTCTCGTGTTACTCGTCCTTTAACCCCGTTAACTCCCCCAGGAAAGGACTAAACCTCTCCGTGTCCGAACTTTTAACGCGATTATTCACACCAACCTTACTAGCTAAATTCATTTAACACAATGAAATTCAAATATGGAAATATTTCTACTTGAACGCCCGAAAGGCATACTCTCTCGACTCGAAATCAAGGAAACTGAAATTCGTTATTTTTGCACGAACGATTGGAATACTTAATTATGGATCCGATCAATCTTCTCATCACCACGTACCACGTTACATAACACTGTTATTTCACTATGACCGTCTGATATTACTGGGACCCAAGATAACACACAATCCAAGGATACTTCCTTTCTCTTTGACTTATCGTCCTCATGCTCCTGATACGGAAAACTACTACTCGACCCCGAACTATACAACTACGTGTTCTATCTCGTTTTCCCACCAGGTCTCAACATTTGACCACTAGATGCGCGATATGGCTACCTCAAGATGTGAGCTCATCCTATTCTAAGTTCTCATTCCACTCCTGTCCTTTCGCTTGTACTTTTGTATAAGGAAACCTTTTATATACTTTCTCAATGGAGAGAGAGACTCATCATGTATTACTAGTATTCACCACGAGGGTGAATAGCCCTGGAAAACGTTCTCTGTAGCCGATAAGGAACATGTTCCAACGAACGTTTTCAAACCCTAACTAACTTGTTCAAACATATCTTAATTCTATTCCAACACGGTGTACCATTGTCGATTATCTCGGATCACAATACTCGTTTCACTTCTAGTGTTACAAGAAGCCTTAGAGACACGTTTAAACATGAGTACCACATATCATCCACAACCAACGGACCAAACAAACGTACGTTTCACATCTTGGAAATACATGTTACAAACTTGTATTGTTGCCTTTAGTTGTCTCCTCTCACACAGCAGTTACCATTCGTGTATTAACGCCGCACTTTCGAAACCCTATATGACCGCAAATGTCATACCCCTATTCGTTGGACCAAAGCATGTGGCAAGCAAATCACCGGATCCGAACTCATTCAAGAAATAATAGTTGAGATCGTACAAGTCCGAGAAGGACTCAAGACGACCCGTAGTCGCCAAAAGGGCTATACCGATATTCGACGTAAACCTCTCGAATCCCAAGTCAGTAACCGTGTAATATTGAGAACTCGCACCATCGGAAGGTGTAATCCGTTTCGGGAATCAGGTAAAGTTAAAATCGCGATATATTAATCCTTTTGAAACCATGGGGCGTATTGGAACCGCTCCTACCATTTAGAACTTTCGACTCAATTAAGTTTTCGTTTACCCTACGTTCCATGTAACAAACTTAGAGACGTGTCCTACGGAATAGGAACGTGCTACTCTCCTAGATAAACTTACTATTGATAGCAAACTCCCCTTCATGGGAAACTGGTTGAAATTGTGGATCGTAAAACCAAGTCTTAATACAAACTGAGATCTCGACTGTCAAAATTTGTGGGAATGCCCAAGGACGTATCTTCACTTATTCATAGCATTGACAACACTAGGTCTCGAGTAAGAAACAACTACTATTTCTTCCAACTAAATTTCGGGACGAAATTTCTTTTAAGGTGTGGGTAATGTAACATCCCGCATTTTTCCGTTAAATTATTTTAACGCCCGTCTTTTTATTTTAATAATATCCTCAGTATCTCGATTCGTATCCTCCATTAGCTTACATTCTTAAAATATTTTTGTCATTGGATTATAACATCTCTCGTTCTCTCATGTAATTTAAAAATATTCGTTCGGTTAATTCCCGCACCCGACTACAAACTTGAGGGACTAAACTTGCCAAAGTGTTAAAGATTTGACTAGGTCAAAGGAGTCAAACACCACCTCCTCCATTCATTATTTTCATTTTCATTTTCATTTTCTTCTCATACTTTCACATTTTCTCTAAATTCTCCAAACAAAGAATTCATCATCCATTCATGATCAGTGTTTCACAAAACAAATTACATATTTGGAATCCTCTCTTCATCCTCTTCGACTTGATACCAATTTCATCTCATTTGGGTAACTTTCTAAAATCACTAGATTTTGTGTTCTTGATGTTTTTGAATTATAAAAGTGTTAATTAGTGTCTATGGCTCGTGTATAACATGAATATATGTTTTGTTTGTTCGATTTGTTGATTTGAGTAACTAGTTTGAACACTTGAAAATGGGTTTGCTTAATCTTTGATTTTGGAAGATTAAATGTTGTTAAATTGTTAAAGTTCATGTTTTAATTGTGTTACTAGTATCACTAGCTTCGTTTTGATGCGTAGGTTGATTAAGAAAACTTCAAATACATGATTTGTAATTTTTGTGAATTTTGATTAGGGTTTGATGAACTTGAAATGAACTTTTGATACTTTGGATGCCATGAAATGTTGTTAGTAAGTATTTAGTTGTATTGCATGAGTAATTACCTTCGAAACGGCATATCATATGTGTGGATTGGATTCCCGAATCATGTAATGCATTTCAAGAACTTGAAACTTTGAAAATGGACCTTGAATGACCACTTGGCGAGAAATCGGTTATTGTAAATGATGTTTTCGCTTGATGAAAAGTAGTTAGTTGTGTTCCTTGTCAAAATACCTTTTCGATGATATAAGATACATGTTTTGGTTGTTTGCGGGTCATAAATGGTGATTGTTTGAAGTTAGGTTCGTGCATAAAACTTAAAAACTGCCAGATTTCTCTGCACAGGTAATGGCGCGGCGCGCCATATACCCGCGCGGCGCGCCAAAGTAGGCTGTCCAACTTTGTCCATTTTTGGAAAATGTTTGCTATGCTACGCACCTCCGATTCACATGAGACTTGTTCTAACATGCTTATTCATGAATAAAAACCTCAGAAAAATAGTTCGGGACCCGACCCGAACGTGTTGACTTTTTTCGTTGACTTTGACCGACCAAAGTTTGACTTTTTGTCAAACTTAAACAAATGATTATGCAATCTTTCTAACATGATTCTTTACTTGTATCTTGCATGAAACTTGACAATTTGATTCACATGCTTTATAATTGAGTCGTAACGAGCCATAGGACTAATTGAACATCTTTGACCGATCGTGTTTACCGTTATTGATACAACCCTAATTGTTTAGGTCAAGACTAGCATTCGTACTTTGCACGTTACTTGTTGAAGTACTGCTACACTCTTGCACTCAAGGTGAGATCATAGTCCCACTTTTACTTTTTTTGAACTTGTATTTGGGATGAGAAAACATAAACGTTTCTTTTTAACTAAGTGAACACAAGTACCGGAAAACAAACATTCTACATACGAGTTTAGAACGAAATCCTCAATTCAATTATCATTAGTTACACTTGCAGGGTGTAAGTGTAGGCGTGAACTTATGTTGTATGGCCATATGGGTTTGACAAACCCTCATCTTGGACGGTTCGCTACCGTCCACAGATGAAATATATTTTCGAGACACAGTGTTGTTCTAGCACTATTATTGAAATGTCCCGTTCTTATTGATTAAAAACGTTCCATATTAATTGATTTCGTTGCGAGGTTTTGACCTCTATATGAGACGTTTTTCAAAGACTGCATTCATTTTTAAACAAACCATAACCTTTATTTCATCAATAAAGGTTTAAAAAGCTTTATGTAGATTATCAAATAATGATAATCTAAAATATCCTGTTTACACACGACCATTACATAATGGTTTACAATACAAATATGTTACAACAAAATAAGTTTCTTGAATGCAGTTTTTACATAATATCATACAAGCATGGACTCCAAATCTTGTCCTTATTTAAGTATGCGACAGCGGAAGCTCTTAATAATCACCTGAGAATAAACATGCTTAAAACGTCAACAAAAATGTTGGTGAGTTATAGGTTTAACCTATATATATCAAATCGTAACAATAGACCACAAGATTTCATATTTCAATACACATCCCATACATAGAGATAAAAATCATTCATATGGTGAACACCTGGTAACCGACAATAACAAGATGCATATATAAGAATATCCCCATCATTCCGGGACACCCTTCGGATATGATATAAATTTCGAAGTACTAAAGCATCCGGTACTTTGGATGGGGTTTGTTAGGCCCAATAGATCTATCTTTAGGATTCGCGTCAATTAGGGTGTCTGTTCCCTAATTCTTAGATTACCAGACTTAATAAAAAGGGGCATATTCGATTTCGATAATTCAACCATAGAATGTAGTTTCACGTACTTGTGTCTATTTTGTAAATCATTTATAAAACCTGCATGTATTCTCATCCCAAAAATATTAGATTTTAAAAGTGGGACTATAACTCACTTTCACAGATTTTTACTTCGTCGGGAAGTAAGACTTGGCCACTGGTTGATTCACGAACCTATAACAATATATACATATATATCAAAGTATGTTCAAAATATATTTACAACACTTTTAATATATTTTGATGTTTTAAGTTTATTAAGTCAGCTGTCCTCGTTAGTAACCTACAACTAGTTGTCCACAGTTAGATGTACAGAAATAAATCGATAAATATTATCTTGAATCAATCCACGACCCAGTGTATACGTATCTCAGTATTGATCACAACTCAAACTATATATATTTTGGAATCAACCTCAACCCTGTATAGCTAACTCCAACATTCACATATAGAGTGTCTATGGTTGTTCCGAAATATATATAGATGTGTCGACATGATAGGTCGAAACATTGTATACGTGTCTATGGTATCTCAAGATTACATAATATATAATACAAGTTGATTAAGTTATGGTTGGAATAGATTTGTTACCAATTTTCTCGTAGCTAAAATGAGAAAAATTATCCAATCTTGTTTTACCCATAACTTCTTCATTTTAAATCCGTTTTGAGTGAATCAAATTGCTATGGTTTCATATTGAACTCTATTTTATGAATCTAAACAAAAAAAGTATAGGTTTCTAGTCGGAAAAATAAGTTACAAGTCATTTTTGTAAAGGTAGTCATTTCAGTCGAAAGAACGACGTCTAGATGACCATTTTAGAAAACATACTTCCACTTTGAGTTTAACCATAATTTTTGGATATAGTTTCATGTTCATAATGAAAATCATTTTCTCAGAATAACAACTTTTAAATCAAAGTTTATCATAGTTTTTAATTAACTAACCCAAAACAGCCCGCGATGTTACTACGACGGCGTAAATCCGGTTTTACGGTGTTTTTCGTGTTTCCAGGTTTTAAATCATTAAGTTAGCATATCATATAGATATAGAACATGTGTTTAGTTGATTTTAAAAGTCAAGTTAGAAGGATTAACTTTTGTTTGCGAACAAGTTTAGAATGAACTAAACTATGTTCTAGTGATTACAAGTTTAAACCTTCGAATAAGATAGCTTTATATGTATGAATCGAATGATGTTATGAACATCATTACTACCTTAAGTTCCTTGGATGAACCTACTGGAAAAGAGAAAAATGGATCTAGCTTCAATGGATCCTTGGATGGCTCAAAGTTCTTGAAGCAAAATCATGACACGAAAACAAGTTCAAGTAAGATCATCACTTGAAATAAGATTGTTATAGTTATAGAAATTGAACCAAAGTTTGAATATGATTATTACCTTGTATTAGAATAATAACCTACTGTAAGAAACAAAGATTTCTTGAGGTTGGATGATCACCTTACAAGATTGGAAGTGAGCTAGCAAACTTGAAAGTATTCTTGATTTTATGAAACTAGAACTTTTGGAATTTATGAAGAACACTTAGAACTTGAAGATAGAACTTGAGAGAGTTCAATTAGATGAAGAAAATTGAAGAATGAAAGTGTTTGTAGGTGTTTTTGGTCGTTGGTGTATGGATTAGATATAAAGGATATGTAATTTTGTTTTCATGTAAATAAGTCATGAATGATTACTCATATTTTTGTAATCTTATGAGATATTTCATGCTAGTTGCCAAATGATGGTTCCCACATGTGTTAGGTGACTCACATGGGCTGCTAAGAGCTGATCATTGGAGTGTATATACCAATAGTACATACATCTAAAAGCTGTGTATTGTACGAGTACGAATACGGGTGCATACGAGTAGAATTGTTGATGAAACTGAACGAGAATGTAATTGTAAGCATTTTTGTTAAGTAGAAGTATTTTGATAAGTGTATTGAAGTCTTTCAAAAGTGTATAAATACATATTAAAACACTACATGTATATACATTTTAACTGAGTCGTTAAGTCATCGTTAGTCGTTACATGTAAGTGTTGTTTTCAAACCTTTAGGTTAACGATCTTGTTAAATGTTGTTAACCCAATGTTTATAATATCAAAAGAGATTTTAAATTATTATATTATCATGATATTATGATGTACGAATATCTCTTAATATGATATATATACATTAAATGTCGTTACAATGATAAACGTTACATATATGTCTCGTTTCAAAATCATTAAGTTAGTAGTCTTGTTTTTACATATGTAGTTCATTGTTAATATAATTAATGATATGTTTACTTATCATAATATCATGTTAACTATATATATAACCATATATATGTCATCATATAGTTTTTTTTTTTACAAGTTTTAACGTTCGTGAATCACCGGTCAACTTGGGTGGTCAATTGTCTATATGAAACCTATTTCAATTAATCAAGTCTTAACAAGTTTGATTGCTTAACATGTTGGAAACATTTAATCATGTAAACATCAATCTCAATTAATATATATAAACATGGAAAAGTTCGGGTCACTACAGTACCTACCCGTTAAATAAATTTCGTCCCGAAATTTTAAGCTGTTGAAGGTGTTGACGAATCTTCTGGAAATAGATGCGGGTATTTCTTCTTCATCTGATCTTCACGCTCCCAGGTGAACTCGGGTCCTCTACGAGCATTCCATCGAACCTTAACAATTGGTATCTTGTTTTGCTTAAGTCTTTTAACCTCACGATCCATTATTTCGACGGGTTCTTCGATGAATTGGAGTTTTTCGTTGATTTGGATTTCATCTAACGGAATAGTGAGATCTTCTTTAGCAAAACATTTCTTCAAATTCGAGACGTGGAAAGTGTTATGTACAGCCGCGAGTTGTTGAGGTAACTCAAGTCGGTAAGCTACTGGTCCGACACGATCAATAATCTTGAATGGTCCAATATACCTTGGATTTAATTTCCCTCGTTTACCAAATCGAACAACGCCTTTCCAAGGTGAAACTTTAAGCATGACCATCTCTCCAATTTCAAATTCTATATCTTTTCTTTTAATGTCAGCGTAGCTCTTTTGTCGACTTTGGGCGGTTTTCAACCGTTGTTGAATTTGGATGATCTTCTCGGTAGTTTCTTGTATAATCTCCGGACCCGTAATCTGTCTATCCCCCACCTCACTCCAACAAATCGGAGACCTGCACTTTCTACCATAAAGTGCTTCAAACGGCGCCATCTCAATGCTTGAATGGTAGCTGTTGTTGTAGGAAAATTCTGCTAACGGTAGATGTCGATCCCAACTGTTTCCGAAATCAATAACACATGCTCGTAGCATGTCTTCAAGCGTTTGTATCGTCCTTTCGCTCTGCCCATCAGTTTGTGGATGATAGGCAGTACTCATGTCTAGACGAGTTCCTAATGCTTGCTGTAATGTCTGCCAGAATCTTGAAATAAATCTGCCATCCCTATCAGAGATAATAGAGATTGGTATTCCATGTCTGGAGACGACTTCCTTCAAATACAGTCGTGCTAACTTCTCCATCTTGTCATCTTCTCTTATTGGTAGGAAGTGTGCTGATTTGGTGAGACGATCAACTATTACCCAAATAGTATCAAAACCACTTGCAGTCCTTGGCAATTTAGTGATGAAATCCATGGTAATGTTTTCCCATTTCCATTCCGGGATTTCGGGTTGTTGAAGTAGACCTGATGGTTTCTGATGCTCAGCTTTGACCTTAGAACACGTCAAACATTCTCCTACGTATTTAGCAACATCGGCTTTCATACCCGGCCACCAAAAATGTTTCTTGAGATCCTTGTACATCTTCCCCGTTCCAGGATGTATTGAGTATCTGGTTTTATGAGCTTCTCTAAGTACCATTTCTCTCATATCTCCAAATTTTGGTACCCAAATCCTTTCAGCCCTATACCGGGTTCCGTCTTCCCGAATATTAAGATGCTTCTCCGATCCTTTGGGTATTTCATCCTTTAAATTTCCCTCTTTTAAAACTCCTTGTTGCGCCTCCTTTATTTGAGTAGTAATGTTATTATGAATCATTATATTCATAGATTTTACTCGAATGGGTTCTCTATCCTTCCTGCTCAAGGCATCGGCTACCACATTTGCCTTCCCCGGGTGGTAACGAATCTCAAAATCATAATCATTCAATAATTCAATCCACCTACGCTGCCTCATATTCAGTTGTTTCTGATTAAATATGTGTTGAAGACTTTTGTGGTCGGTATATATAATACTTTTGACCCCATATAAGTAGTGCCTCCAAGTCTTTAATGCAAAAACAACCGCGCCTAATTCCAAATCATGCGTCGTATAATTTTGTTCGTGAATCTTCAATTGTCTAGACGCATAAGCAATCACCTTCGTTCGTTGCATTAATACACAACCGAGACCTTGCTTTGATGCGTCACAATAAATCACAAAATCATCATTCCCTTCAGGCAATGACAATATAGGTGCCGTAGTTAGCTTTTTCTTCAATAACTGAAACGCTTTCTCTTGTTCATCATTCCATTCAAATTTCTTCCCTTTATGCGTTAATGCAGTCAAGGGTTTTGCTATTCTGGAAAAGTCTTGGATGAACCTTCTGTAGTAACCAGCTAGTCCTAAAAACTGGCGTATGTGTTTCGGAGTTTTTGGGGTTTCCCACTTTTCAACAGTTTCTATCTTTGCCGGATCCACCTTAATACCTTCTTTGTTCACTATGTGACCGAGGAATTGAACTTCTTCCAACCAAAATGCACACTTTGAAAACTTAGCGTACAATTCTTCCTTCCTCAATACTTCTAACACCTTTCTCAAATGTTCACCGTGTTCTTGGTCATTCTTTGAGTAAATAAGTATGTCATCAATGAAAACAATGACAAACTTGTCAAGGTATGGTCCACACACTCGGTTCATAAGGTCCATGAACACAGCTGGTGCATTAGTTAAACCAAACGGCATGACCATAAACTCGTAATGACCGTAACGTGTTCTGAAAGCAGTCTTTGGAATATCATCTTCTTTCACCCGCATTTGATGATACCCGGAACGTAAGTCAATCTTTGAATAAACAGACGAGCCTTGTAGTTGATCAAATAAGTCGTCGATTCTCGGTAGTGGGTAGCGGTTCTTGATGGTAAGTTTGTTCAACTCTCGGTAGTCGATACACAACCTGAATGTACCATCTTTCTTCTTGACAAACAAAACAGGAGCTCCCCACGGTGATGTGCTTGGTCGAATGAAACCACGCTCTAAAAGTTCTTGTAATTGGCTTTGCAGTTCTTTCATCTCACTGGGTGCGAGTCTGTAAGGAGCACGAGCTATTGGTGCAGCTCCTGGTACAAGATCTATTTGAAATTCAACGGATCGATGTGGGGGTAATCCCGGTAATTCTTTCGGAAATACATCGGGAAATTCTTTTGCAATGGGAACATCATTGATGCTCTTTTCTTCAGTTTGTACTTTCTCGACGTGTGCTAGAACAGCATAGCAACCTTTTCTTATTAGTTTTTGTGCCTTCAAATTACTAATAAGATGTAGCTTCGTGTTGCCCTTTTCTCCGTACACCATTAAGGGTTTTCCTTTTTCTCGTATAATGCGAATTGCATTTTTGTAACAAACGATCTCCGCTTTCACTTCTTTCAACCAGTCCATACCGATTATCACATCAAAACTCCCTAACTCTACTGGTATCAAATCAATCTTAAATGTTTCGCTAACCAGTTTAATTTCTCGATTCCGACATATATTATCTGCTGAAATTAATTTACCATTTGCTAATTCGAGTAAAAATTTACTATCCAAAGGCGTCAATGGACAACTTAATTTAGCACAAAAATCTCTACTCATATAGCTTCTATCCGCACCCGAATCAAATAAAACGTAAGCAGATTTATTGTCAATAAGAAACGTACCCGTAACAAGCTCCGGGTCTTCCTGTGCCTCTACCGCATTAATATTGAAAACTCTTCCACGGCCTTGTCCATTCGTGTTCTCCTGGTTCGGGCAATTTCTAATAATGTGGCCTGGTTTTCCACATTTATAACAAACTACATTGGCATAACTTGCTCCGACACTACTTGCTCCGCCATTACTCGTTCCGACACCATTTGTTCCTTTCGTTCTATTAACCCCTGGTCCGTAGACCTCACACTTCGCCGCGCTATGACCATTTCTTTTACACTTGTTGCAAAATTTGGTGCAGAACCCCGAGTGATTCTTTTCACACCTTTGGCATAGTTGCTTCTGATTGTTGTTGTTGTTGCGGTTATTATTGTTGTTGGGATGATTGTTATAGTTGCTGTTGTTGTTGTTGTTGTTGTTGTTGGGCCGTTTGTTGTAGTTGCGATTGATGTTGCGATTGTTGGGATAATTGTTGCGATTATTGTTGTAATTGCTGTTGTTGTTGTATTGGTGATTCTTATCACCGTTTTCCTCCCACTTTCTTTTGACTTGCTTCACATTGGCCTCTTCAGCAGTCTGTTCTTTAATTCTTTCTTCAATCTGGTTCACTAGTTTGTGAGCCATTCTACATGCCTGTTGTATGGAGGCGGGCTCGTGTGAACTTATATCTTCTTGGATTCTTTCCGGTAATCCTTTCACAAACGCGTCGATCTTCTCTTCCTCATCTTCGAATGCTCCCGGACACAATAGGCACAATTCTGTGAATCGTCTTTCGTACGTGGTAATATCAAATCCTTGGGTTCGTAACCCTCTAAGTTCTGTCTTGAGCTTATTGACCTCGGTTCTGGGACGGTACTTCTCGTTCATCAAGTGCTTGAATGCTGACCACGGTAGTGCGTACGCATCATCTTGTCCCACTTGCTCTAGATAGGTATTCCACCATGTTAACGCAGAACCTGTGAAGGTATGCGTAGCGTACTTCACTTTATCCTCTTCAGTACACTTACTTATGGCAAACACCGATTCAACCTTCTCGGTCCACCGTTTCAATCCGATCGGTCCTTCGGTTCCATCAAATTCCAAAGGTTTGCAGGCAGTGAATTCTTTGTAGGTGCATCCTACACGGTTTCCTGTACTGCTAGATCCAAGGTTATTGTTGGTATGTAGCGCAGCCTGTACTGCGGCTATGTTTGAAGCTAGAAAAGTACGGAATTCCTCTTCATTCATATTCACGGTGTGTCGAGTAGTCGGTGCCATTTCCTTCAAAATAGTTAAATGGAACAAGTTAATCATACAGAATATTAAGAGTAGTTAATAGTATTTCGTAGCATAATATGAACTCATTTATAAAAGCTTTTTCTTCATATTAGCGTTTTATAAGTTTAAATTCGGGTAGTACCTACCCGTTAAGTTCATACTTAGTAGCTAATATACAATTCAACTACTACAATTCTATATGAAAAACTGATTATAATAATATTTCGCGTTCAAACTTTTATACAATATTTTACAAACTTACAATACCGCTTATTTTACATAAAGCATGAAATATAGCACACAATAACTTTGATACAAAATAGTTGTGAAGACAATTCTAGCTAGTACACAAGTCGTTCAGCAAAGGCAATAAAGACACGTAATTCATACGTCCAGAAACAAGTCATGCATTCTGGTTTTACTAGGACTACTTCCCATCCTTGGTCTTGTGCAACATAACCGTTATGGCCGTTGATAAGACAGCGTGTTGTAACGTCATCAAAGGGACGAGGGTTACGTAATGTCCAACAGTCCCGTAATAATCTAAAAACCTCATTTCTTACCCCAATTACCGACTCCGTCACTTGTGGAAACGTTTTGTTTAATAGTTGTAGCCCGATGTTCTTGTTCTCACTTTGGTGAGAAGCGAACATTACTAATCCGTAAGCATAACATGCTTCTTTATGTTGCATGTTAGCCGCTTTTTCTAAATCACGAAGTCCAATATTCGGATATATTGAGTCAAAATAATTTCTTAACCCGTTGCGTAAAATAGCATTTGGGTTCCCCGCAATATATGCGTCAAAGTAAACACATCGTAACTTATGGGTTTCCCAATGTGATATCCCCCATCTTTCAAACGAAAGTCTCTTATAAACCAAGACATTCTTGGAACGTTCTTCGAATGTCTTACAAACTGATCTCGCCTTAAATAGTTGTGCCGAAGAATTCTGGCCGACTCTAGACAAGATTTCATCAATCATGTCTCCGGGTAGGTCTCTTAAAATATTGGGTTGTCTATCCATTTTGTGTTTTTAAACTGTAAAATAGACAAGAGTTAGATTCATAAAAAAAATACTTATTAATACAAGCAATTTTTACATATATCATAAAGCATAAGAACACTATATTCCATATATTACACCACACGAATACAACTATCTTATTCCGACTCGCTCGTTTCTTCTTCTTCGGTTTTGGTTCGTTTTGCCAAGTTTCTAGGGATATATAATGTTCCCCTAATACGAGCCGTCGTTGTCCACATTGGTTTAGAAAAACCTGGTGGTTTAGAGGTTCCCGGGTCATTGTTACAACTTAAGGACTTCGGGGGTTGACGATACATATAAAGTTCATCGGGGTTGGAATTAGATTTCTCTATTTTTATGCCCTTTCCCTTATTATTTTCTTTTGCCTTTTTAAATTCAGTTGGGGTAATTTCTATAACATCATCGGAATTCTCGTCGGAATCCGATTCATCGGAGAATTGGTAATCCTCCCAATATTTTGCTTCCTTGGCGGAAACACCATTGACCATAATTAACTTTGGTCGGTTGGTTGAGGATTTTCTTTTACTTAACCGTTTTATTATTTCCCCCACCGGTTCTATTTCTTCATCCGGTTCCGATTCTTCTTCCGGTTCCGATTCTTCTTCCGGTTCCGACTCTTCTTCCGGTTCCTCTTCGGGAACTTGTGAATCAGTCCACAAATCATTCCAATTTACATTTGACTCTTCATTATTATTAGGTGAGTCAATGGGACTTGTTCTAGAGGTAGACATCTATCACATAATATCAAACACGTTAAGAGATTAATATATCACATAATATTCATATGTTAAAAATATATAGTTTCCAACAAAAATGTTAAGCAATCATTTTTAAAGAAAACACGGTCGAAGTCCAGACTCACTAATGCATCCTAACAAACTCGATAAGACACACTAATGCAAATTTTCTGGTTCTCTAAGACCAACGCTCGGATACCAACTGAAATGTCCCGTTCTTATTGATTAAAAACGTTCCATATTAATTGATTTCGTTGCGAGGTTTTGACCTCTATATGAGACGTTTTTCAAAGACTGCATTCATTTTTAAACAAACCATAACCTTTATTTCATCAATAAAGGTTTAAAAAGCTTTATGTAGATTATCAAATAATGATAATCTAAAATATCCTGTTTACACACGACCATTACATAATGGTTTACAATACAAATATGTTACAACAAAATAAGTTTCTTGAATGCAGTTTTTACATAATATCATACAAGCATGGACTCCAAATCTTGTCCTTATTTAAGTATGCGACAGCGGAAGCTCTTAATAATCACCTGAGAATAAACATGCTTAAAACGTCAACAAAAATGTTGGTGAGTTATAGGTTTAACCTATATATATCAAATCGTAACAATAGACCACAAGATTTCATATTTCAATACACATCCCATACATAGAGATAAAAATCATTCATATGGTGAACACCTGGTAACCGACAATAACAAGATGCATATATAAGAATATCCCCATCATTCCGGGACACCCTTCGGATATGATATAAATTTCGAAGTACTAAAGCATCCGGTACTTTGGATGGGGTTTGTTAGGCCCAATAGATCTATCTTTAGGATTCGCGTCAATTAGGGTGTCTGTTCCCTAATTCTTAGATTACCAGACTTAATAAAAAGGGGCATATTCGATTTCGATAATTCAACCATAGAATGTAGTTTCACGTACTTGTGTCTATTTTGTAAATCATTTATAAAACCTGCATGTATTCTCATCCCAAAAATATTAGATTTTAAAAGTGGGACTATAACTCACTTTCACAGATTTTTACTTCGTCGGGAAGTAAGACTTGGCCACTGGTTGATTCACGAACCTATAACAATATATACATATATATCAAAGTATGTTCAAAATATATTTACAACACTTTTAATATATTTTGATGTTTTAAGTTTATTAAGTCAGCTGTCCTCGTTAGTAACCTACAACTAGTTGTCCACAGTTAGATGTACAGAAATAAATCGATAAATATTATCTTGAATCAATCCACGACCCAGTGTATACGTATCTCAGTATTGATCACAACTCAAACTATATATATTTTGGAATCAACCTCAACCCTGTATAGCTAACTCCAACATTCACATATAGAGTGTCTATGGTTGTTCCGAAATATATATAGATGTGTCGACATGATAGGTCGAAACATTGTATACGTGTCTATGGTATCTCAAGATTACATAATATATAATACAAGTTGATTAAGTTATGGTTGGAATAGATTTGTTACCAATTTTCTCGTAGCTAAAATGAGAAAAATTATCCAATCTTGTTTTACCCATAACTTCTTCATTTTAAATCCGTTTTGAGTGAATCAAATTGCTATGGTTTCATATTGAACTCTATTTTATGAATCTAAACAAAAAAAGTATAGGTTTCTAGTCGGAAAAATAAGTTACAAGTCATTTTTGTAAAGGTAGTCATTTCAGTCGAAAGAACGACGTCTAGATGACCATTTTAGAAAACATACTTCCACTTTGAGTTTAACCATAATTTTTGGATATAGTTTCATGTTCATAATGAAAATCATTTTCTCAGAATAACAACTTTTAAATCAAAGTTTATCATAGTTTTTAATTAACTAACCCAAAACAGCCCGCGATGTTACTACGACGGCGTAAATCCGGTTTTACGGTGTTTTTCGTGTTTCCAGGTTTTAAATCATTAAGTTAGCATATCATATAGATATAGAACATGTGTTTAGTTGATTTTAAAAGTCAAGTTAGAAGGATTAACTTTTGTTTGCGAACAAGTTTAGAATGAACTAAACTATGTTCTAGTGATTACAAGTTTAAACCTTCGAATAAGATAGCTTTATATGTATGAATCGAATGATGTTATGAACATCATTACTACCTTAAGTTCCTTGGATGAACCTACTGGAAAAGAGAAAAATGGATCTAGCTTCAATGGATCCTTGGATGGCTCAAAGTTCTTGAAGCAAAATCATGACACGAAAACAAGTTCAAGTAAGATCATCACTTGAAATAAGATTGTTATAGTTATAGAAATTGAACCAAAGTTTGAATATGATTATTACCTTGTATTAGAATAATAACCTACTGTAAGAAACAAAGATTTCTTGAGGTTGGATGATCACCTTACAAGATTGGAAGTGAGCTAGCAAACTTGAAAGTATTCTTGATTTTATGAAACTAGAACTTTTGGAATTTATGAAGAACACTTAGAACTTGAAGATAGAACTTGAGAGAGTTCAATTAGATGAAGAAAATTGAAGAATGAAAGTGTTTGTAGGTGTTTTTGGTCGTTGGTGTATGGATTAGATATAAAGGATATGTAATTTTGTTTTCATGTAAATAAGTCATGAATGATTACTCATATTTTTGTAATCTTATGAGATATTTCATGCTAGTTGCCAAATGATGGTTCCCACATGTGTTAGGTGACTCACATGGGCTGCTAAGAGCTGATCATTGGAGTGTATATACCAATAGTACATACATCTAAAAGCTGTGTATTGTACGAGTACGAATACGGGTGCATACGAGTAGAATTGTTGATGAAACTGAACGAGAATGTAATTGTAAGCATTTTTGTTAAGTAGAAGTATTTTGATAAGTGTATTGAAGTCTTTCAAAAGTGTATAAATACATATTAAAACACTACATGTATATACATTTTAACTGAGTCGTTAAGTCATCGTTAGTCGTTACATGTAAGTGTTGTTTTCAAACCTTTAGGTTAACGATCTTGTTAAATGTTGTTAACCCAATGTTTATAATATCAAAAGAGATTTTAAATTATTATATTATCATGATATTATGATGTACGAATATCTCTTAATATGATATATATACATTAAATGTCGTTACAATGATAAACGTTACATATATGTCTCGTTTCAAAATCATTAAGTTAGTAGTCTTGTTTTTACATATGTAGTTCATTGTTAATATAATTAATGATATGTTTACTTATCATAATATCATGTTAACTATATATATAACCATATATATGTCATCATATAGTTTTTTTTTTTACAAGTTTTAACGTTCGTGAATCACCGGTCAACTTGGGTGGTCAATTGTCTATATGAAACCTATTTCAATTAATCAAGTCTTAACAAGTTTGATTGCTTAACATGTTGGAAACATTTAATCATGTAAACATCAATCTCAATTAATATATATAAACATGGAAAAGTTCGGGTCACTACAATTATGATGGGGTTCAATGGACGGAATGTTAAGCCTTGATAATTGGGTGCTCGTGAATATTAACTTTTAGAATGTACTATTATTTTATCAATGTTGCAAATCTTGTGGTTCGACTTACTTTTGCTCACTTACTTTTACTCACTTACTTACTTAAACCTATGATTTCACCAACGTTTTCGTTGACAGATTTCTATGTTTTTCTCAGGTCTTTGAACGATATGTGAAACATGCTTCCGCTCATTATTTGATACTTGCATTGGATGTCGAGTATACATGCATTTCATGGAGCGTCTTTTAACTTTCTTTAAAACTGTGTCGCATAGGTTTCACATGTAACTATAACTTTGTAACGTAACTTTTGGATGAACAATTATTGTAAACTTTGAAACAATCTTTATTTTTGAAAGGAATGCTACATATCTTTGGTCAAACGTCACGTTAAAGACCTATGACCACGCAACGAGACCTAAGTAGTCGACGCCGTCAAATTGACGATTTGTTGGGGTCGCTACATTATAAACGTTAAGTTAGTTACCAAGTGCCCACGGTTAAACATATACTTTTCATACTGTTTTGAAACACTGAAATCTCGTGGCCTACCTTACATTACTGTTACAACTTAAACTATAGCTCACCAACATTATTGTTGACGTTTTTAAGCATGTTTTCTCAGGGGTTTAGAGGTTTGTTGCTTCCGCTGTTTAGACTTGCTGTCTTGGTGTTTAAACTTGCTGTTAAGGACCTGATGTGCTAGAATTCCGCTGTATTACTTAGAGATGTCTCAATCATGGAACTTTTCTTTTGCATTCGTAATTTATGTTATTTTCAAATAATGACTTTGTAACGTCCTTTGTGTCACGTTATCTTTTGTAAATGCTATCTTTTTATGAATGCAAAACTGGTTTTCAAACAGCATATAGTGTTTGACCTTGTAATGATCCTATTGTTGATGATCCGTATATGATGGTTTTTTACGGGGCGTCACATTTAGTATCAGAGCGTTGGTTGTAGGGAATTAGGTTGCATTAGTGAGTCTAGACCGGACCGAGTAGGATTCACTAATAGGACTAATCTACAACTTGCTAGTTTACTTGTTTCCGCAAAACTTACTGCATGCTGCTGCTTACTTTTACTGCTATATGACATATACTGCTACTCGAATTTCATTACTGCATGCTACTTTCTGCTTTCGATTGCATGATACTTCTGTACGATTTGCTATTATTTCCATGCTATTTACTACTATAGATGATCTAGACTGTCGTAGTTATTTTGCCTAATACGTGCTTGCTTTATGACTTACTAACATGGAAAAAGTTATTTTTCCCTGTTCAGATGTCAGATGTCCCGCCCGTTATCATTTTGGAGAGCGACTCAGACTCATCCGCCACCTCGCCTGCCATTGTTGCCGATTCACAGATCCAGTCGTCGACACCCTCCAGTGACTCTAGCGCTTCGTTCCCTGGAGCCAGTGGCCACACACCCGACCCAGTGATCATCTCAGACGGACACGAGGATCCACCGGAGATTCCAGCTCCACTCATCCCAGGACCCTCGGAGCCACAGAACCATTCCGGTGGTGCTGTGATTCCTGGGGAATATGGGTATGTTCCTTTCTGCAATGAGCATGGTCCTTAGGCTAGACGCCTTCCTGGTGGACGTGTCGTGCCGATTCCACCCGGACGATACCGACTGATGATTATCGACCGAGCACACCCACCTTCCGATAGTTCAGACGACTCATCATCTGACGATTCCAGCGATGAGGATTCCAACGATGATTCCGGCGAGGACTCTGAGGAGGCACCCGTGCAGCCACCCTCTACCCCGCCGAAGAAGCGGTATCGTTTCGATGGTACCGTTATTCCAGGGGTTAACGGAGGTAGGTCGTTCGTTAACGCACATGGACTGAGGACTAGGGTCACCGCCCACAAGCGGGTTGTGTCGTAACCTGCCAATCCATTCGTGCGTAAGGCTTACCGTTACGCACCATCTACTTCTGGCGCTGGACCGTCTGCACCACCTGTACCGACTGCACCGCCTGCCCCACCATCTCCCTCAGTCGAGGAACTGACGAGGGAAGTGGAAATCCTCCGTGCTCGGGTGACTGAGCTCGAGGACCAGATGTCCCACGTAATGGACATCCTTTACCCTCCGTATTGTAGTAGAATTCATTATGTAATCTCGTTTGTAGTTTCATGTTTTACTCATGTATTTTACGAACCTATGCGGATGTATGCAACTTATTATTAATGAATGGAACTTAGTGTTGTTTACTTTTTGTACGGTGTTCTAATTACGTTACTGTATGATGTTTCTGTGGTATCTGTATCTAGTTGCATTACTTAGTTAACATGTGTTGCGTTGATTCCATGTTGGTTGCCATATACTATATTATTATTTATTAAATGCTGGATTTTGACTTAAGTCAAAATTTTTGTTTAGTAGAGCAGTGGCAAACGGAAGAGCAGCGCCCACAGTAGCACAAATTGAGGAAATGATTGCTGAAAGAGTAGCCGCAGCTATTGCGGAAATCAACCCACAAGCTCCACCAGTTAACCAGCCCATTCGTAACGGGTGTACATATAAGGAGTTTCAAAGTTGTAAGCCCCACAACTTTAGTGGTACTGAGGGGCCAGTTGGATTGACTAGGTGGTTTGAGAAACTAGAAGCTGTGTTCCATGTAAGTAACTGCTCAGAGACGAACAAAACCAAGTATGCCTCCTGTACTCTGTCGGACGGCGCCCTAACCTGGTGGAACATACTTGCTCAGGCCAAAGGTATTGACGAGGCTTATGCTACTCCTTGGGAAGAATTTAAGGGAGCCATGATCGAAGAGTACTGCCCCAGAACAGAGATACAAAAAATGGAGGCTGAGTTCTGGGAGTTGAAGGTTGTGGGAAACGATCTTGATGGTTACAACCGTACGTATCTGAAGTTAGCGTTGATGTGTCCCACGATGGTTACCCCGAAGTTTAAGAGAATGGAACGATACTTGTGGGGACTTTCCAAGTCCATTCAGGGAAATGTCACCTCTTCTAAGCCACCCAACGTCCCGAAAGCTATGCGCATGGCGCATACCCTTATGAACCAAATTACCAGCAAAGAACCGTAAAAGGCTAAATTCGAATCGGGAGCCAGTGGTGAGAAGCGTAAGTGGGACAACAACAAGGGGAGAGATTATGATCAAACCCCTGCTAAGAGGCATAACGACGGAAGAAACCCCAACCCGAACACTAGCTCGAACCCCAACTACAAGGGTAGTCTACCGCAGTGCAAGAGGTGCTACAAGCACCATACCGGGTACTGTAATGTGGTCTGTGAAAAGTGCAAAAGGACCGGGCATATTGGTAAGGACTGCAAGATTCCCACCCCAATGGTGAAGACAAACCCTACTGGAACAAGACAGTGCTATGAGTGCGGACAACAGGGTCACTTCAGGAATGAATGTCCCAACAAGAGAAAGGACGTCGGGTCAGCGCGTGGAAGAGCTTTCAATGTAAACGCAAGGGATGCCCGTGAGAACCCCGACTTGGTTACAGGTATATTCACTATCAACAATCTATTAGCTTCTGTCCTATTTGATACTGGTGCCGATAGGAGCTATGTTTGTAGACACTTGTGTTCTAAGATAGATTGGTCGTTAGTTCCTTTAAAGGAGAGTATGCTTGTTGAGGTAGCCAATGGAAAACTTGAGAAAGTTGACCAATTTGGCCGATGAGCTATTATCAACATAGCTGGTGTGGATTTCGAGATTGACTTGATACCCATCAAATTGGGAAGTTTTGATGTGATTGTCGGTATGGACTGGTTGACCAAAGTGAGGGCCGACATTATCTGTAGAGATAAAGCTCTTCGTATACCACACGGGGATGGTGAGCCACTGATTATTTACAGAGAGAGATGTAGTTCGAAGCTGAACCTCAGTAGTTGCATGAAAGCACAAAAGATCATGAAGAAAGGACGTCTTGCTGTTTTAGCACATGTGAAAACGTTAGAAGCCGAGGTGAAGAGTGTGAATGATGTACGAATTGTGAACGAATTTCCCGATGTCTTTCCGGAAGAATTTCCTCGATTACCGCCACCGAGAGCAGTGGAGTTCCAGATCGATCTAGTACCGGGAGCTGCACCCGTAGCTCGCGCACCTTATCGACTAGCACCTTCCAAACTGCAAGAGTTGCAGAGTCAACTGCAGGAATTGCTAGACCGTGGATTTATCCAACCGAGTTCATCGCCTTGGGGCGCACCTGTTTTAGTCGTGAAGAATAAGGACGGATCTTTCCGCATGTGTATCGATTATCGTGAGCTGAACAAGTTGATGATTAAGAATCGATATCCCCTTCCCCGGATTGACGATCTTTTCGATCAGCTGCAAGGATCCAGCATTTACTCCAAGATCGATCTGCGATCCGGTTATCACCAATTGAGGGTGAAGGAGAGTGATGTGATGAAAACTGCGTTTAGAACCCGTTATGGTCATTATGAGTTTCTCATGATGCCATTCGGTTTAACCAACGCACCTACCGTATTTATGGATCTCATGAATCGTGTATGCAAGCCATACATGGACAAGTTCATTATCGTTTTCATAGATGATATCCTCATCTATTCCCGAAGTGAAGAAGAACATGAACAACATCTTCGACTAGTGTTGGAACTCTTGAGACGAGAGCAACTTTATGCCAAATTCTATAAGTGTGAATTTTGGTTGAAGGAAGTCCAATTTCTGGGTCATATTGTGAGTGATCAAGGTATCAAAGTTGATCCCGTAAAGATCGAAGCTATCAGCATTTAGGAAACCCCCACTACCCCGACTCATATCTGCCAATTTCTAGGTCTTGCCGGTTACTACGAAAGATTTATTGAAGGTTTCTCTCTAATTGCACATCCTTTGACCGCGCTGACTCACAAAGGGAAGAAGTTCGTGTGGGAAACCGAACACGAAACAGAATTTCAATGCTTGAAACAGAAATTGACCACCGCACCTATCTTATCTCTTCCTGAAGGCAGTGATGATTTCGTCGTATATTGTGATGCCTCGTAAAATGGTTTTGGTTGCGTATTGATGCAAAGATCGAAGGTTATTGCCTATGCTTCTCGTCAACTAAAGATTCACAAGCGAAACTACACTACTCACGACCTCGAACTTGGAGCCGTTGTCTTTGCGCTCAAATTGTGGAGACACTATATTTATGGAACTAAAAGTACCATCTTCACCGACCACAAAAGCCTTCAGCACATATTTGGTCAAAAACAACTGAACATGAGGCAGCGACGATGGATCGAGATGCTAAATGACTATGATTGTGAACTTCGTTACCATCCTGGAAAGGCAAATGTTGTAGCCGATGCCCTGAGCCGAAAGGAGAGGACGGTACCTCTTCGTGTCCGTGCCTTAAACATTACTATTCATTCAAATCTCAATAGCCAGATCCGAGTAGCCCAAGATGAGGCTCTCAAAGAGGAGAATATTTCTCAAGAACGCTTGAACATTCTCGTTTCACGATTCGAGGTTAAGGAGACTGGACTCCGATGCTTTGCAGGAAGGATTTGGGTACCTAGTTATGGAGATCTAGGGAGCCTTATACTAGATGAACCACAATTCGAGATATTCGATTCATCCAGGAGCCGGTAAAATGTACCACGATCTCAAGGAACAGTATTGGTGGCCTAATCTTAAGAAGGATATTGCAACTTACGTTGGTAAGTGTTTGACTTGCTCGAAAGTTAAGGCCGAACATCAAAGGCCATCTGGATTACTTCAACAACCAGAAATCCTGCAATGGAAGTGGGGAAAGGATAACAATGGACTTCATTACGAAGAGACCAAAGACGGTGGGCGGATACGATACCATATGGGTTATTATTGACCGTCTTACTAAATCTGCACACTTCTTAGCCATGAAGGAAACGGATACGATGGAGAGACTCGCTCAACTATACATCAAAGAGGTTGTATCCCATCATGGTGTGCCCTTATCGATTATCTCAGATCGCGATACCCATTTTGCTTCCAGATTTTGGCGTTCTTTGTAAGAAGCCTTGGGAACTCGTCTCGACATGAGCATCGCGTATCACCCACAGACCGACGGTCAGAGCGAACGCACGATTCAGACTTTGGAGGACATATTGTGTGCCTGTGTTATTGACTTCGAAAAGGCTTGGGAGAGACATTTGCCGCTAGCTGAATTCTCTTACAACAACAGTTATCATTCGAGTATTAATGCCGCACCTTTTGAAGCGTTGTATAGCCGCAAATGTCGTTCTCTTATTTGTTGGGCCGAATTAGGCGAAAAGCAAATCACCGGACCCGAGGTAGTCCATGAAACAACCGAGAAGATTGTCCAAATTCAAGTGAGACTTAAGGCAGCCCGTGATCGCCAAAAGAGTTATGCCGACCTTAAATGTAAAGACTTTGAATTCAACATGGGTGACCGTGTAATGTTGAAGGTCGCACCTTGGAAAGGTGTGATCCGTTTTGGAAAGCGCAGAAAGTTAAACCCGCGATATACTGGTCCTTTTAAAATCTTGGAGCGTGTTGGACCCGTTGCTTACCGTTTAGATCTTCCGACTCAATTAAGCTCAGTTCATCCTACCTTCCACGTATCGAATTTGAAGAAATGTCTTGCTGAACCGGAACTTGTTATACCACTGGAGGAACTTACGATTGATGAAAAACTTCACTTTGCGGAAGAACCTATCGAAATCATGGACCGTGAGGTTAAGACTTTGAAGCACAATAAGATTCCAATTGTTTGAGTCCGATGGAATGCCAAACGTAGACCTGAGTTTACCTGGGAACGAGAGGATCAAATGATGCAGAAGTATCCTCACCTTTTCCCAACTCCATCACCTGCCTCAGCTTAAAATTTTGGGACAAAATTTCCATTAACAGGTGGGTAATGTAACGACCCGACTTTTTTGACTTGTTTTTGTGCCTTGTGATTTTTGCGAAACTGCGTAATTGTGCGTACTGTGCTACTTTATACCCTGAAATCTTTATACACATGGCTTACTTTCATTTATGTGTTAAAATGTGCCTTTAAGTACGTAGGATGCTTAACTTGATCACCGGAAACCTTTATGACCGTTAGTGTCACTTGACGTTACGAACAAAATGCGTACTTTGTACACGTTTAACTTTTGTCGTAATCGGAATATTATGACTACGAAATCTTAATTATTATTCTTAAATAATAATTACTTGGGTTTTTGGAAGTTTAATTACGCGTAGTAATTTACTTATGCTTACTAGTTAGTCTTGTTGGACTTTCTACCTTGTTGGGCCTTAGCCCACCCTACACTAGTTAGTGGACTATTTAATTAGCTCAATTATTAATAGCTAGTGACCCATTAATATGTAAGACAAATGCCCATTTATTAGAGGGAACATGCTAGCATTTTTGTTAAGTATTATCCTTAATGTTGCATGGGATCCTAACATAAGCACCAACTTTAGACAACCATTAACCAAAAAGCAAAAGTGTGTCCCCCTTGTCCCCCTCCCATTCCAACGGCCATCACCACCACCCTCACCCTCATTCACCTATAAATACAATCCTTATTCCATCCATTTTACACTTGCTCTCATTTACATTTCACACACACTTACTCTCTTATTTCCTCTCTAGTCTTTCTCACTCTAAAACTTATAAGATTTTGAATTTCTTCTTCTTCTTCTCTTATCATTTTCGAATTCATCATCATCATTAAAGGGTCTAGCTTTTTAGCTTTGATCTTGATTACGTCTTGTAGATTCAAACTTGGATTTGAATCCTTCATGAACATGGAAGATTCAAGCTTTCTAGCTTTGAATCTTCACCTATTTTGTAGATCTATATCTTTTAACTTTAATCTTGTTATTTTGTTATAAAGATTAAAACTTATGTTTGTAATCTTCATGTAACTTAAAGATCCAAACTTTATGTTTCAAGATCTTCAAGAACAACCAAGATGCAAGCTTTCTAGCTTGAATCTTCATATCTTTTGTTGGATCTAAGTTTCCGAACTTATGATCTCATTATTTTGTTATAAAGATCAAAACTTGTGTTTATAGTCTTCATATAACTTAAAGATCTAAGCTTTATGCTTCAAGGTCCTCAAGAACACTAAAGGTTCAAGCTTTCTAGCTTTGTGACCTTATAACTTGTGTGAAAAGAATTCAAGCTCTCTAGCTTAGGGTTTCATCACTTTATTTGTCTTAGATTATGTTCATACTTGCTTGATTGAAGTAAAGTTTGTAGCTTTAGTTGTAAATGTAACTTGTAATTGTGTTAAGACTAAGGATATGATGTAACCTTGGTTCATCATCCATCTAAGACTCTTAAATGAGTTGTGTTCTTACTTGGTCTTAACATATTGTGTGTTGATGGTAGAATCTTGGTCAAGTTGATGCTAACCCATCAACGAGTTGTACACTTGAAGCTACAAGCATCAAGGATGAGAACCGTGATGAGCCTCAAGCACTAAGAACCCCACCGGAGCACCTTGCTTACTGTTTTCGGGATCTGATCAGGCTCCTGAGCTACTGGAAAAGTTGATTTTCAGATAGCTGGTTCGAGTAGATGACTTTCCATTTAAGACTCGTCTCAATCCGAGTTACGGTTTGGGATTTATTGCCTTTTCAAAATCACTACACCCTTGTAACGTTGTGCTGAAAATTCGGACCTACTCGCACTTAAACCGTCGTCACGGTCACACTATGACGAGTTTGAGTCTAGAAATTGGTCAGCAACTAGAGGACTCCCATACGGAACCATAGCCACTGATTACGCGTCTTTTTGATTTACGTAGAGGCCGTAGCAGCTGATCAAATTCAGCCTATTGTTTCAACCTCTATACTTGTTAACCTTACTTAACTTTTACAATGATGAATGATGATGATGATGATGACACTTAAACTTATTTTATGCACTATTAGAACTTATAAGGATAACATACTAACCTAGTAACCTTTGATTTAGGTTGACGACATTTCGGACCGACTTACTACTTGCACACCTTCGTATCAACTTGTATTGCTCATTCACTGTGAGTTATAGCATCCCTTTTTACTTTAATTATTTTGGGACTGAGAATACATGCGCTTTTTACGTTTTACATACTAGGCACGAGTACTTAAACTTTATATATGTGTGGGTTATACAACGGCATAAACTTTCCCCTTAGCTCGGTAACGTTTAGTCATTGGTTTTTGAACCGGTGAACACGAATCTTAGATATGGATCCATAGGGTTTGACATCCCCACTCGGGCTAGTCGCGGTAGTATTTAATGGGTGTTTAATACTTTGTAAACATACGCACTCGCCAAGTGTACTTTTAGGGGGTTATAAACGTTAAGTTAGTTACCAAGTGCCCACGGTTAAACATATACTTTTCATACTGTTTTGAAACACTAAAATCTCGTGGCCTACCTTACATTACTGTTACAACTTAAACTATAGCTCACCAACATCATTGTTGATGTTTTTAAGCATATTTTCTCAGGTGTTTAGAGGTTTGTTGCTTTCGCTGTTTAGACTTGCTGTCTTGGTGTTTAAACTTGCTGTTAAGGACCTGCTGTGCTAGAATTCCGCTGCATTACTTAGAGATGTCTCAATCATGGAACTTTTCTTTTGTATTCATAATTTATGTTATTTTCAAATAATGACTTTGTAACGACCTTTGTGTCACGTTATCTTTTGTAAACGCTATCTTTTTATGAATGCAAAACTGGTTTTCAAACAGCATATAGTGTTTGACCTTGTAATGATCCTGTTGTTGATGATTCGTACACGATGGTTTTGTACGGAGCGTCACAAAATGATAAGCAAAACTTTTTGACATGCACTAAGGTCGAAGTTCAGACTCATTAATGCATCTTAATATCTATCAGTTAGACACACTAATGCAAGACCTGGTTCGCTAAGACCACCGCTCTGATACCACATGAAGCTACCCATCCTAATCCATAAGGACGAATACAATAACATATGATTATATTGCGAGGTATTTGACCTCTATATGATACATTTTACAAATATTGCATTCATTTTTAAAAGACAAACTTCCATTACATCGAAAGTTGATAGATATGCATATCCTTTCATAATATATTTAAACTATGAATGACTTAATATTAATCTTGATGAACTCAATGACTCGAATGCAACGCCTTTTGAAATATGTCATGAATGACTCCAAGTAATATTGCTAAATTGAGCAAATGCACAGCGGAAGATTTCTTTCGTACCTGAAAATAAACATGCTTAAAAGTGTCAACCAAAAGGTTGGTGAGTTCATAGGTTTATCATAACCATTCATTTCCATAATTTTAATAGACCACAAGATTTCATTTTTATATTACACATAACCTGTGTAATAAAATAGTACGCATAACCTGCGAATTAAAATTCATTCATATGGTGAACACCTGGTAACCGACATTAACAAATGCATCTAGAATATCTCCAAATATAAAGGTACACTCATCTGTATATAAAATCGAAGTACTAAAGCATCTATAACCTGGATGGGGTTTGTTAGGCGCAATAGATCTATCTTTAGGATTCGCGTCAATTTGGGGGGTCTGTTCCCAAATTCTTAGGCTACCAAACTAAATAGGGTGATATCCGGTATAATAATCCAACCATAGAATGTAGTTTCAAGTACTTGTGTCTATTTCGTAAAACAGTTATAAAAACAGCGCATGTATTCTCAGTCCCAACAATATATATTGCAAAATCATTTAAAAAGGGAGCGAATGAAACTCACAATACTGTATTTTGTAGTAAAAATACATATGACGACATTGAACAATGCAGGGTTGGCCTTGGATTCACGAACCTATATCATTTGTATATTTATTAATATACATAATCGTAATCGATCAAATTTATATATATATATATATATATATATATATATATATATATATATATATATATATATATATATATATATATATATAAAACTTTATTAGTTATATTATTGTTATATTGAATATAGATATGTTTCATTTATTCATTTTGTTATATAAAAATATTAATTTTCGTTATGTTATATGTATTAAATATATTTTTAATATATATTTATATCATTTGTATATTAATAATAGTAGTTATAATAATATCAAAATAATATTAATAGTGGTATAAATGATAATAATTATAATATTAATAATAGTAATAATATTAATATAATTATAGTAATGATAAAAATCATAAATTTAGAATTAATTATAATAAAGTTTCAATAATAAAAGATGTGTTATACATACTTATACAATCCATAAATTTATTTAGTTTTCTTACGTATTTATAATATTATTTATTGTCATTACTAATGATTTTATCTCTATTTATATCATACTTATCGTACTCATGTTCATAATATCATCCATAATCTTTAATTTCAATAATAACACTAATAATAATAATAATAATAATAATAATAATAATAATAATAATAATAATAATAATAATAATAATAATAATAATAATAATAATAATAATAATAATAATAATAATATAATGATATTAATAATAATATTTCATTTTAAATCATTATTCAATTACAAGTATAATCATCTTTATAATCATTTTTGTATTTATAATCTGTATATGTATATAACCTTAACTAATAACTATTTTTACTTATTCATAACCATATTCATAATCATAGTAATACTAATAATAACAATAACAATAACAATAACAATAACAATAATAATTTATAGAAAAAAATGATAATAATAATAATAATAATAGTAATAATAATGATAATAATAATAATAATAATAATAATAATAATAATAATAATAATAATAATAATAATAATAATAATAATAATAATAATAATAATAATAATAATAATAATGATCTTTAATATGTAAAACTACCTTAGAAGCCCATTTTAAAAAGAATTGCACCAAGCAGGGATCGAACCCGATACCTCTCGAAACCAGACACCATCCTTTAACCATTCCTCCAGTTTGCATTTTTTGATTATAATCAGATTCTAATTTACTAAAATCGTATTTCTGTTTCCCTCTCTTTTCTTCTTCTTCAATAAATTAAATCGATCAGAGGTCAAGATATATTAACAATGAATTAATTATTAAGTTTTAGGATTTAAACTCGATACAGAAAACGACTAATGGTTGATGAATTTAATTAAAACAAAAAAAATAAATAAAAAAATTAAAAAAGCTGTAACAGGTCTGTAGAACACGACATGAACTCAAAATCGATTTCGAATTTTTAGTACTTTTTAGACTATACTTATAACATGAAAAGGGTGTTAAATCATTCCTAGAAACTAATTGAATCTTCAATTTCACTTGAGTTTTAACAGAAAATTTGAATTTTATCGATGAACAATAGTTGACTTTTTTAACTCGAAACTTTGACTCGGAAATTCTCACTTGTTTTAAAGAATTCAGAATTGAAACTTTACAGACAGTTTAGATAGGTGATTCCTAACAACATAGCATTTATGACTTTTGAAATTTGTTAAGAGATCAAGCTTTTGGAAAAAAGTATCAAATACAGAGTATAACGAACTGTTAGTTTTATTTGGGTTTCAAATTCAGCAAATTGGGTTATCTGAAATTGTTATTTGATAAAGATGAAGAGAGAATTGAATTATTTACCTCATATCATTGAACGATTTGTTTGTTAAATACAGATAGCAGGTCGACAGAATATATTTCACAAGGACAGAAATAATAAAAAAATAAAATTGAATAGATGGCTAACAGAATTTAACCTCATCTGTGATTTATATTTGATTCTGATACAGGATTAGAGACAGGAATTAAAAGGATTTATCGTGATGTGTAACCTCCTGTACGAAACCTTCTTTCTGTTTTCTAAATCATATTCAATTTCTATAAATAATTAAGTATTATATATAAATATTGATTCTTAATAATGTTAATAATAATTATATTACAATAATAATAACAAATAATAATAATAATAATAATAATAATAATAATAATAATAATAATAATAATAATACTGATAATAATAATTACTAATAATAATACGGATTATTAATAGTAGAAATACCATTAATTATAATAATAGAATAAAATAAATAATTAATAATACTAATTTTAACATTAAAAGTAACAATGATAATAATTAAAATGATAATTTTTATTAATCATTTTAATAATGATAATAATAATAACAATATTGATAATAATCTTAATAATATAATAATGTTGTAAATAACAATATTGATAATTATATTAATACTAGTAATAATAATAATATAATAAATTACATATAATAAATTTCATATTAAATCTTTAATAATACTAATAATACTAATATTAATAATAATAATGAATGTAATAATAATATAACAACTATAATTAAACTTGTAATTACATTTAATGTCTAATTTATTAATTATATTTTCTTTTATGATAACATTTATTGAACATTTAATATCTATATATTTTAGATATATTACAATATACTTATAGTTATTAATAGAATTCATATATACACTTACATTTATAGTTATACATTTTTATTTACAAATAATTGTTCGTGAATCGTCGGGAACAGTCCAAAGGTAAATGATTTCATGAATATAGTTTCAAAATTTTTGGGACTCAACATTACACACTTTTCTTATCGTGTCGAATTCATATAAATTTTAAGTTTAAATTTGGTCAGAAATTTTCGGGTCGTCACAGTTGCCGAGGTTCGTCAGGACGGGAAGAAGTTTCTAAAACGCGTTTTCTTGCTCGTTAAGTTGTTTTCTTGTTAATTTTTCCTATATAAACATCATATTGTAACTCCTACATCTGTTCACGAAATTATTAGTAAAAAATCTATGGTTTGCGCTCGTGGAGTAAACCTTTCTTTGTGTTTTGGAGTTAGAATATAACCACGTTAAATCCATGTGTCGTTTATGCATTTATTAATAGTTATTCTTTAATTATTCATTTGTGGTTTGTGGGATTGGTGATTGGTTTAAATCACCCCATCTTGTTGGGTTCATAATCCCTAACAAGTGGTATCAAGAGCTCAAGGTTTCGAGTTTGGGAGCGATGTCGATTTGAAAGCAAGTTTTTTCAATATGGTTGATGATTTGATTTTTTCATCAAGTTTAGATCAAACGACGGGCTGAGGGATTTGTTTTGCAACATGTATCGAGACCAGGTGACTTTGTTGGTCGTGATAAACTCATGGATATGTCTATGTATCTGGGTGAGTTGATCACATAAGATTCGGATAACGGTTCTGAAAGTTATGTTGTAATCGGGACGCTGACTGCATTATGATGGTGATTAATTTTTTACGAAGGGTTACGAAGTCAAGGGTCAGGTCGATGGTTTCGTTGTGAAGATATTTTCTGTAAGATCTGGGTGACGGGTCGGGTTCTTCTTCCTCGTTATCCCGTACAAAGGAACAATTGAGCAAAATCCGGATGTTCATACGCAGCTGCATAAGAAAATCATATCGGGTTCGTTAACCATTAGATTGACATGAATTTTGGGCTGTAGGTAACAGACACGTGGATCTACATGTGGTAAGAATTCGAGGATGATGGAACCGTCGGATTTTGAGATACGATTTTTTGGATCTGGGCAGTTTTCATGATGAATTGTTCGGGTTTGATGACGCGAGTCCGAGACGGTTTTGTCTCGTGAAACTTCAAGTGGTATGACCTATGTTTTCAAAAATGTTGGTTCGTTATGGGAGCTCAGGAGGGTGTTTTTCTCTTGGGTTGGAGCGGTTCGGTAACAAACAAGATGCATCGGTTTGAAAATCGATAGTGGGAGTTATCGGGAAAGTTTGGTGCTTGCGTGGGTGCGAAAGGGGGGTCCAACTGTATGGTCTAATATTCCAAGCCAATGGAATATGCGGACAGGTTAGAGTTCCTTGTCACTAACGAAATTAATTGTCGAAGGGTGTCGAATAGAACGCATTTGATGGGTGCTCGGGTTTTTGGTTGATTTCATCAACAAAGGGAGCGATTTTTTCTTCGAAGGTGATCAATAGGGTTCTTTAGGTGATGGATAGGGGAGGATAATCTTGTAAGTCCCGGAACTTAAGCTTTCTAGGATCGTTGAGGGTGTCGGGAATTCGATGTGAGTTTGGTAACTGATGGAAGTTATCGAGCTAGTGAGAGTTAGACAACTAGTGAGTTATGGAGATGGTTGAGTGCTTTAATTCTCGAATGTTCTCAAGATTAGTGTGTTAATTCTGGGTAACACTAGGGTTTCGAGTACTTGTTTTACTCTCCGATGACAAAGTAATTTGTGGCTAACCGGTGATACGAACCGAGTTTCTTCTCGAGTAGCTGCGGTTCAATTCTTGCTCGTACAATGAGAGCGTGCTTGAGATGAGAAGATGGGGTTTGTGAAATTCATAGCTATGTGGAGGTTAGTATACCAACGAGAAAGCGGAAAGTTGAAAAAGTGGTAGACTTCAAGGTGATGATGGCATTCTCACTAGGGTATCTTGAAGAATAGTCTACAAAGGCGTCTGTTGGGTTTCCTTTTTTTTGGTGAAGAAAATCATAGATAGAAAGATATAATCTGTACGCGTGGTAGTTGACATGTGTGTTCGAGATTGGACGTGTCCAGATCGATGGGTGAGGCAGTGTTGTCTCATAAAGAATCCTATGATTGAAGTCTCGCTCACTTGAATTGGTCTTCTAGTGTAAGAAGATGATATTCGTTTTAGAAGATGGTGGCGAAAGAAACCGATATGGCCTAAGCTAGTAACTAAGAGATTGGATTATCGTTCAGTGGTGCTTTTGGTGACGAAAGACTTTACTTGCCCGTAGGCTAACGAGTGAAGTGCGGCGTGATTCGGGTGTCTCATCCGGTGGTATCAAAAGGAGTTGGTAATTGACTGGTCTGGAGTTATTGTAGGTTTGTTTAACATAGTTGACGGGTGGCAAAGGGTGGATGTTGTTTAACGTCTCTTTGAGTGGGAGATTGTTGAAGTGCGAAGCGAGTTAAACAAAGAATTGAAAAACGAAAAAGATGCTGAAATCCAAAATTCGCGACCATAGGAAATTGGCTCGCGGTTGCGAGGTTTCATTCGCGACAGGAGAAAAACTAGCTACGGTTACAAAATGACATCAGAAGACCATGAAGTTTTGGAAGCTAATTCTTGAGACCATAGCTATATGGCCGCGGTTGCGAGGTTCGTCAGGACGGGAAGAAGTTTCCAAAACGTGTTTTCTTGCTCGTTAAGTTGTTTCCTTGTTGAGTTTTGTCTATATAAACATCATATTGTAACCCATACACGTGTGCGCGAAATTTTCTCTGGTTTACGCCCGTGGAGTAAACTTATCTTCGTGTTTTGAAGTTGGGATATAACAACGTTAAATTCATGTGTTGTTTATGCATTTATTTATCATGATGCTTTAATTATTCATTTGTCGTTCGTGGATTTATTGATTAGTTAAAATCACCTGTCTTGTTAGGTCCATAATTGTTAACATGTATATCAAATTGATTATTAACTGAAATTTGTATGGTCTTTTATGAATGGAGAATTGTATTTTATGATCTTAGCATTTTGTGGCAAAAGGCATAGAACGTGATCCCATTTGGAGGTATTTTGTACAACTAAGTGGAAACATAAAGTTTCTCAAATTGCATTCATGGGAAAATTCGAATCTTGATTTTGTCTATGTTGGCATTTGTTTTCCGTATAATTTGGGGTTAGTGAATATAAAATTACTGTCGACAATTGGGTGGTTCGGACGAGTTGGGTGATGGGTAATAACTAGTTTAGGTCAAAACAGGGTTCCGTGGTACAAAGATGGTTTTGGCTTTCGGCCAATCGAGGGTTATCTGTATTACAGATAAAGCATGATATATATTGACCATATCTTGTATATATGGTTGTTATGTATAGCTGTATATGGTTGTTACATTTTTACCTAGAATAGCTCATTGTTTGTACGGTATATATTTTACGTTATATATTTTACGTCCCGATATTGCTTTTACTGTCAACCGTTTATCTCAGTTCATGCACTTTCTGCGGACACATATTGGGCTGCATTAAAAAGGCTGCTTTGTTACCTCAATGGAACAATTTATCATGGCATCCACTTCTATCGGTACTCACCATTTACTCTTCATGCCTTTTCTGATGCAGATTGGGCCGGTAACAAAGATAATTACATCTCCACTATGGGTCATGTTGTTTTTATTGGACACAGTCCTATTTCATGGACTTCAAGAAAACAACGATTCATCTCGCAGTCATCTACTGAGACAGAATATAAAGCAGTACCTGCAACTTCGGCTGAAATTATATGGGTATGCAATCTGCTTCGTGAACTAGGTGTTCCACCTTCGACCAGGCCTGTTATATATTGTGATAATTTGGGGGCTACACTGATAACTACTTACCCGGTATTTCACTTCCGCATGAAACATCTAGCTCTAGTATATCATTTCATTCGGGAACAAGTACAACTAGGCACTACTAGAAATACCATTTTTTGTGGTGATTAAAATCGCCGCATTAAATGGGGCTTCTCGCCGCAAAGATTTTTGGCGGCGACCCCTCGCCGCTTATAAGGTCGTCACCGTAAGTGCACCGTCTAAAATCTTTTGCGTCGTTCTGTTGCGGCGGAAAAAATGGGGCCCACTATTTAATAAGAAAAAATAAAAGAAAATATATATTCTTTAATTTTTGCGGCGAACATCAATTTCTCTGAATATAGATTGAGAAATACGGACATAATCGTAATCTCTCCTTTCATTATGGAAATTACTTCCGTAATAAACTTCCACTGAGACAATCATCGGCGCAACGATAGTCATTTTGTGTATTGTTTGTGTGTAATATATGTGTGTGTGTATTGTGTGTGTTTGATGATAAGTTGTTCAGCTTGTTAAATAGGAAAAAAAAACTTTATTATTTGCGGCGACTCTTTTGCGGCAAGGTGCAAATTGGAGGAAATTTTTTTTGGCAGGAAAAAATTTGAGGGAAAAAGTACCATTATTTGCGGCGAGGTGCATCGCCGCATAAAAAAATATTCAACGCTTTGACTGTCTGTCATAAAAAGAAAAGGAAAAAGAAAATAAATTACCGATTATTTGCGGCGAGAGGTAAAAAGTATCGCCGCAAAAAAGGGTGGACCCATCTGTGGCCAGAAAAGGAGTCAAAGAACGTGAATTTTTTGGCGTTTAGTGGCTTATTTGCGGCGACCTCTAAGCGCCGCAAAAAAAGGTCGACGCCTGTTCTGTTTTTTCTTGTAGTGAGGTACGCTGCGGGTCACACACGTCTTTACCAATGATCAACTTGCTAACCCTCTTACTAAAGCACTTCCACGTCAAAAATTTGGGGCACTCATGTCCAATATTGGTCTCGCTCCTCGGTCGTCCCTTTTGAGGGGGCGTATTACGAATAAAGCTCGATTTAGATCGACCGTATCTTGTAAATATGATTGTTATGTATAGCTGTATATGGCTGTTATATTTTTACCTAGAATAGCTCATTGTTTCTTATCATTGTACGCTATATATGTATCTCTTCACATTGAATGAAAATAGAAAACATTTTCATCTTATAATCTGTAGTACATGCAATGTAGTACATGCAATGCCTGGTCCTGGCTGACCCATTTGACCTCATGAAGATTAATTAATTTTGAAACACCTCATTCATTAGTAAACAGATGTAAATTAAATTGCCCAATATATATAGTTTAATTTCCGGAATAATAAATAAGTTATCATGTCATGTAAAAACTTAACAAGGTTCTGACTTTTAAAGTAATTTACTCCGTATCATTTTACTAATTTTATTTATTTATATAGGTGTATCTCAACTTTGTGCATGAGATAGAGAATGGATTCAACATATGGTCATTCAACGGAAAACTAATGCGCCGTATTCTTTCAGTTATTTCTACAAAAAAATAATACGTTCACATGCCTTGCCAAACATCATGAGTACTGTTTCTATTGGCTTAAAAGAAAGTATCTATAAGTAGTCGTGACAGTACAATTAGGTTATGAGAAAGTTGTATGTGTGATTTTGTTTTCCTTTGAACTTCTAATACACAATATTTTTATATCTTCAGAGATCATATTGCCTGAAAGTTCTTTACAATAAAAAGTGTAGATATATAGTACATATTTGTCAAGGTATGCCGTATGTATATTTAGTTTGTATTATGGAGGAATTGTAGGAAATACCGTCGCAGACTTCTATGTAGTTTGAAACTTTCGGGTAATGCATAGGAGCACAAAGTTACGGAGTGGATTGTGTTGTAACTTGTAAGGTGCATATTTGAAACTGATCTGTTAGTCGTTAATGACGTGATGAATAATTATATATCTATCGGACCATTTGTAGTGGTGACAGGGTGATGAGGCGTGATAGAGTGTTTTCGTGGGGTATAGTGCTGATTTGGGAAAGGTGATGGCGTATGAGGTGATGGTTGTGTGATGGAGTAATTGGTCCCACAGATTTATTTTCTTTTTCATTTTTGTTTGAGTTATTTACTACTCCGTATTAGTTTCAATATATTAATTAAATTAATTAATTTTTTTGTTACTTATAGTCGGGGGCGGAAATATTAAGGGACCGAGGAGGGGCAGCCGCGCCCAGTGAATTTGTAATTTTTAGTGTAAAAAATTTGGATTTTTCGACTTGTCCCGAGTGGAAATTTTTTTTTTTTTTTTTTTGCCCCACTATCTTCATGTTTTGCTCCAAAAGTCTTCATACTTTGCTCGAAAGCCTCCAGATTTTGCCCCAAAACCTCCATATTTTGCATAAAAAAAACCTTCAAATTTTTCCCCAAAACCTACATATTTTCCCCAAAAAAGTTACTACGTTTTTAAAATAAATTTCGCCCCCAGTGAGTAAAATTCCTGGTTTCGCCACTACTTATAGTATGATTATTACGGTATACTAATTTATGTTGCATGGGTCTCAAATAATTATTTACATAGATATTCAATTTATGTTGTATTTTTTTATTTTTTTCAAGTTTAAGTTTTAAATTGTAAGCTTATACAAAGTATAGGGATAAAATGTGTAAACTTATTTCTTTTATCTTCTCCTTCATCGGTACAGATCTGGAGACAAGTCACCAAATTGTTTCTTTTCCGGTTCATCTTTATTTTCATCATCCATAAAAATTACAAGACACACAACTATTAAAATCAAAATAGAACATATAAATACACATGGAAGCTTTTGATTTGGCAAGACTCCTTCATGCCACCAACCTTCTTCCGTGATGCAGCCATCGCGCCGGCTCAATTTTGCTCCGATCACGCCGCGTTAGGGCGCCGTCGAGGCGTGATGGTGGCGATTTCGGGTTGATCACGCTGCACTGCGAATGGTCTCAATAAAAAGTATAATTTTACTATTCACTCCAATAAAAAATTACAAAAGGGTATTTTCATCTTTTCATTATTTGTCAAACCCTCTCATCAGATTTCCAGAAAATTCTTCCGCCTCTCCATCGCCTCCAAATCAGATTACGATACTTTCAGCAGCTTCTCCTTCGCAACCATCGTCTACATCGCCAACCATCGTCTCATCACCACCAACCATCGTCTACGTCATCGTTCTAGGGTTTCTTCCCTAATTCTTCTCTTAATCGTCGTTCTACGATTTTTGTTACTCTATTTGTTAGTAATCGTCGGTGTATATTTGTTGTTTATAATATATTACATTATATGGGTGTTTTAAGGAAGTCTTCCAAATGAGCAGTTAATTGCCATAAAATAACTCAAGGATCCACACAGGATGGACCTAAGTTTAAGATTGAAATTGAGCTTCTTGTATGAGTTCCGACCTTATAAGAACGTTGTCGGACTCATTGGTTTCTTCATATGGGTGACCTAATGTTGGTACATGATCGATATATTGTGAATGTGATGCTTACGGATAGTCTCTTGGCCTCTTGCTTACTAAAGTATGAGTATATTGTGGGACAAAGGATAGTCTCTCGGGTTCTAAAATATGAGTATATTACTATGCTGTTAATTTATATTTTAATTTAATCTCGCATATTTAGGGGTTATAATCTAGTATTATTAATAACGAGCTGAACGGTGCCCCACGTTGTTGGGGCAAGAAAATAATTAAAAGAAAGTTTAGTGCTAAAATAAAAGAAATAACAACTTAAAGGTTAAAAAGAAAATTAAAAGTGAAGGATAGAAAGTGTTAAACAATAAATTAGAAAGAGATAAATTAAAAATTAAGAAGAAAAATGTTAATGAGGTTTAACCCCTAACCAATCACATGTTTGGAAGAATACGCCAACTAGTAGAATAGGAAATAAATAAATGGCATAAAAATGTGCACGCTCCTATATTGATATCGTCATGTTCAATATAGACCCTAATATCTAAAATTTGAACATCTTTCCATTTATAATGCTCACAGACAAGATTTTAGTCTACTGCATGCTTCTACTCGTTATAGAAATATAGAAAGTATACACGTCAACAATTTCGTCTAATGCATTGCTTCTAGTCTTGACTCTTGTGGGTCGGCGTCTGATCATGCGGGGTATATTTTTTTATTTTAAATTTTAAAAGAAAAATTGTTTGAAAATACATTGAATTTTCAACAAATTCCTATTGTATGCATCTAACTTTCAGATCTTTTATTATATACATTCAACTATTTAAATTGTTCTTTTGTATGTAATTAACCTCTTATAACAGGTAAATTTCAGGTCACATGCTAGACGAAATTACATCATTGATCCCTCATGTTTGTCAGATTTTGTAGACTAGTTATTTATGTTAATTTTTAGCATCATTGGTCCCCCTTATTTGCACTTTATAGAAATATCGTTACCTTATAGTTACAGATCTTAACATTCTTATCTTATTCACAATTATCCTTTTAAAAACAATATTCACTCTAGATAACAAAAACACATTAACAATTTGATATTGCAACAAGTTTTATAATATCTAGCAAATTAGTGATATAAACAACATGAGTATTTTTTGAAACAAACAATCAATAGTATTTGATGTCTAAACAATAGGAGAATTTTATGTCCAAAGGTATTGAAGTACTTCTTGGTATTCATAATGACAAAGATGACCAGAACCCTGAATTGCAGCCAAGCAAAAAATATATATATCTCATGAATTACAATATAACAAATATCTCCTGAATTGTAGCATAACACATATCTCATGGATTCGTCATCGTCATCCATTTATCATCTTAATCTATCCATCATCATCATCATCAGTTCATCTCCTGATTTGCAGCATAGCAATTATCTCATCGAACGGTCCGAGTGTTACCGGAATCGTTTAGTTGGTGACCAGATCTGACTGTTTGTTGCCGGAACGGTCCGATTGTTGTCGGCATAGTTTCGGTGGTGACCAGATCTGATCATTTGATGTCGGAATCATTTCGGTGTGACCAGATCTGATCGTCTGTTGTCGGAATCAACTAGATCTTACCGGTTGTTGGTGGAATAGACCAGATCTGACCGGTCGGATTGTTGCCGAAATCTTGTAACTGGAGGGAGTGAGACGTGATGGCATTCACATTCACAATCAAAACATAAGACTGTTCTTGCAATTTGAATTTGTTCTTACGGATAAACATAGGTTTCTAAACGAGATGGATACAAAGTGTAATAGTTTTGATTTGTACGTATATTTTCATAGTGAGGATGAACATGAGTTTTTAAAAAGTATAAATATTTTGTAATGTATATTTTCATTTATTTGTTTTTTAAAAAGGATAAACATTTTCTAAGACGTAACGGAAAATTTTAACGAATGTTAAGTTATGAACCAATCATGAACTTTTTCTACATATTAACCTAATACCTTCTCAACAAGTTACTCAATACATACAATAGAACGATTTAAATACTTGAATGCATACAATAGGAGATTTAAAAGTTAGATGCATACAATAGAAATTTGATGAAAGTTCAATGCATTTACAAATAATTTTCCCAATTTTAAATGAGTATTTGACAGAGATTGTAGTGACCCGAACTTTTCCATGATTATATATTAATTGAAAACTATATTTGCATGATTAAATGTTTCCAACATGTTAAGCAATCAAACTTGTTAAGACTTGATTATTTGAAATGAGTTTCATATAGACAATTGACCACCCAAGTTGACCGGCAATTTAGGAACGTTAAAACTTGTAAAAACGACCTGACGATATATATATGGATATACATATAGTTAACATGAGATTATGATAAGTAAGTATCTCCATAAGTATATTAACAATGAGTTATATACATAAAAATGAGACTACTAAGTTAAGAAACTCGAAACGATATATATAACGATTATCGTTATTACAACGTCTTACTAAATACATATGTATCATATTAAGATATTGTTACACTATATTTAACATGATAAAATGATAATTATATATATCATTAAGTATGTTAACAATGAACTACATATGTAAAACAAGACTACTAACTTAAGAATTTTGAAACGAGGCATGTATGTAACGATTATCGTTGTAACGACATTTTAATGTATATATATCATATTAAGATATATTCATACATCATAATATCATGATAATGTAATAATTTAACATCTCATTAGATATAATAAATAATGGGTTAACAACATTAAATGAGATTGTTAACTTAAAGGTTTCAAAACAACACTTACATGTAACGAATGACTTAACGACTCAGTTAAAATGTATATACATGTAGTGTATTTAGATGTATTAGTACACTTTTGAAAGACTTCAAGACACATATCAAAGTACTTCTACTTAACAAAAATGCTTACAATTGCATCCTCATTCATTTTCATCAACAATTCTACTCGTATGCAACCATATTCGTACTCGTACAATACCCAGCTCCTAGACGTATATACTATTGGTATACACATAATAATTCAGATCTTAGCAGCCCTAGATAGTCAACAAACATGTGGAACTAACAATTTGACAACTAGCATGACTTATGAGCAAGGAAACAAAAATAAGAACTCCTTTTAACCCCACTCACCTTCACCACTCACCACCTACTCCATTTCACTTCCAATTTTCTTCTCAATTCTCTCTCAAAACACACACACTCTTCCATGAACGTCTAAGTTACTATTTTTCCAGCAAAAATCATCAAATAAAAGCTTTGGTTATTACCTATAATCATCATAAAAATAATTACTCAAGAACACATCAAAAACACTTCCAAGTTTACAAGTTTACTTCCAAGTTTCCTAATCCATTCCAAGCAATCATCTAAGATCAAGAAACCTTTGTTATTTACAGTAGGTTATCTTTCTAAATCAAGGTAATATTCATATTTAAGCTTTGATTTAATTTCTTTAACTATAACTATCTTAATTCGAGTAATAATCTTACTTGAACTTGTTTTTGTGTCATGATTCTATTTCAAGAACTTCCAAGCCATCAAAGATCCTTTGAAGCTCAAGTTATTTTTTCATCATTTCCAGTAGGTTTACCTACTAAACTTGAGGTAGTAATGATGTTCATAACATCATTCGATTCATATATGTATAACTATCTTATTCGAAGATTTGAACATGTAATCACTAGAACATAGTTTAGTTAATTCTAAACTTGTTCGCAAACAAAGTTAATCCTTCTAACTTGAATTTTAAAATCAACTAAACACATGTTCTATATCTATATGATATGCTAACTTAATGATTTAAAACCTGAAAACACGAAAAATACCGTAAAACCGGATATACGCCGTCGTAGTAACACCGCGGGCTGTTTTGGGTTAGTTAATTAAAAACTATGATAAACTTTGATTTAAAAGTTGTTCGTTTAGAAAAATAATTTTTCTTATGAACATGAAACTATATCCAAAAATCATGGTTAAACTCAAAGTGGAAGTATGTTTTCCAAAATGGTCATCTAGACGTCGTTCTTTCGACTGAAATGACTACCTTTACAAAAACGACTTATAACCTGTATTTCCGACTATAAACTTATACTTTTTCTGTTTAGATTCATAAACTTAAGTTCAATATGAAACCATATCAACTTGAATCACTCAAAACGGATTTAAAACGAAGAAGTTATGGGTAAAACAAGATTGAATAATTTTACTTGTTGTAGCTACGTGAAATTTGTAACAAATCTATACAAATCCTAACTTAATTAACTTATATTGTATTATACATGTATTCTAACATATATTATGTAATCTTGGGATACCATAGACACGAATACAATATTTTGACATATCATATCGACCCATCTATATATATTTCGGAACAACCATAGACACTCTATATGCAGTAATGTTGGAGTTAGCTATACAAGGTTGAGGTTGATTCCAAAATATTATATATACTTTGAGTTGTGATCTAGCCTGAGGCTTATATACACGAGGTCGTGGATTGATTCAAGATAAAATATATTGCTTTAATTCTGTACATCTAACTGTGAACAACTAGTTGTAGGTTACTAACGAGGACTGCTGACTTAAAACACTCAAATCATTAAAACGTAATAAAAAATACAACAACGACAACGTAATAAAAAAATGTTGTAATTATATTTTGATCATACTTTGATATATATGTACATATTTGTTATAGGTTCGTGAATCAACCCGTGGCCAAGTCTTACTTCCCGACGAAGTAAAAATCTGTGAAAGTGAGTTATAGTCCCACTTTTAAATCTAATATTTTTGGGATGAGAATACATGCAGCTTTGTAAATGTTTTACAAAATAGACACAATTACTTGAAATTACATTCTATGTTGGATTATGAATACCGAATATCACCCTTTTAGCTTGGTAACCTAAGAATTAGGAAACAGACACCCTAATTGACGCGAATCCTAAAGGTAGATCTACGGGCCCTAACTCCCCCCATACTGAAAAATGGTATGCTTTAGTACTTCGAGTTATTAGTACAGATGGATTTCTGTTTTGGGGATATTCTATATGCATTTTGTTAATGTCGGTTACCAGGTGTTCAACATATGAATGATTTTTATACAGATTGTATATTATTGAAAAATGAAATCTTGTGGTCTATTATTACGATTTGATAAATATATAGGTTAAACCTATAACTCACTAACATTTTTGTTGACGTTTAAAGCATGTTTATTCTCAGGTGATTATTAAGAGCTTCCGCTGTTGCATGCTAAAATATGGACAAGATTTGGTGTCAGCATGCTTGTATAATATTGTTTAAGACTGCATTCGAGATTTACTTTGTTGTAACATATTAATATTGTAAACCAATATGTATTGGTAGTGTTTAAGTGTGATATTTTTAGATTATCATTTCTGGATAATCTAGGTGGTGACTTTTTAGCCTTGTCGATAAAATAAAGGCTATGGTTTGTTTTAAAAACGAATGCAGTCTTTGAAAAAACGTCTCATATAGAGGTCAAAACCTCGCAACGAAATCAATTAATATGGAACGTTTATAATCAATATGAACGCGACATTTCAGAGATGGCACCCACGGGCGACGAGCACGGGTCTTTGGTACGCACGACCCGCCCGCCAGGATTTCTTTTTACCTGCGGGTACCCGTTTACCCGCCAACGGGTAAACTTTTTTGCCCGTACCCGCAACCCTCGGGTACCCGCGACGCGCGGGTAAACTCGCGGGTTTACAAAATGTACACTTTAGTTAATTTTAGTAACAGATACCCACTACCCGCGGGTTTTACCCGCGAATAATTATAAAAATACATTAAAAAGTTAATTTATATAATATATAATTAAGTATATGTGTGCGGGTAAACGGGTATACCCGCGGGTAGCTCAAACGGGCATCACGGATTCAAGGGTCGGGTTTTACCCGCGACGGGTATGAAATACCCGCGACCCGCCAACGGGTACAAAATTTTACCCGGCCCGTGCTCGCGGGTACATTTTTTCATAAATAGCCGCTCATCACAGGCACGGGTACCCGCAAGTCACGGGTTTTTTTCCGCCCATTGGGATCCCTATATCTGATCAATTCATTGGAAATATTTTAATATATTATTAGTAAAATGACTCGTACGCTCAACACTATTTACCAATCGTTATTATTATAAGTAAAATAATATATAGTACTGTAATAATCATTAAATTTACAAATCTTACGCAATCAACTCTAATATCTAACAACACAACATTTAAAGTACTTGACGTATTTTACCTATCTAATTACATACATAATTACATGAAGTCACGTCACATGACAAGCCTATTGTTGTTATAATACATATAAAGATTTAAATGAAATTAAGTGAATAATACTATGGTGAGTTTTTGGCCTTTTGACGTCTTACTACGTTTTTCTATACCTTTTAACTATTGTTACCATCATTTGATTTTGTGGTATCTAACCACGCATATATATAACTAATATGTTAACTATTGTTACCATCATTTGATATGGTGGTATCTAACTATAATTAAATTCATTCAACCTAAATATTCATTCAACCTATGCATGGATAGAAGATTAATAAAAAGACAAATTAAATGTTAAGATATCAGCGCTATTTTTATTGCTATCTTAATCTTAATAATAATTACATGACATAATTTACGTAAACACCTTAATTACCAAACTTGACCTGAACGCAAATGAATTATTTCAAAATCAAACGATACATATGTGGTATCATACTCGATCAATTTCAACTATCAGAATATATGTAATTAAAGTGTTAAGATTAATCACATGTCACATTTTAACATGCTCAAAGATCGATTATATTGATTATTTACCCAAAATGCCATGTACATATATATTTAACTCAAAATTTGATTTCCATAATTTATACTGTAAAAGAAATTGACATCGCTTGCATTTTCCATTGCGAACACCCTTTTTCCCTTTATTGTATGCGTTTAATAGTTAGGTTCTTTCTTAGCCAAGACAAGATCATTTTTTTTTTGATGCACACGCGTTTCCTTTTGTATACGTTTAAAACTGAATTTCTTTCTTAGACAAGAAAAGTTGAATATGCTGTTGATATAAATACTTCCATAGAATTAGAATGTGAATCTATAAGATGATATATACATATACATAGTAGTTATCTTCGTATCCAATTCTTCACAATTTTCCTACATTCTCTCGAAGTTTGCTACTACCAAGTTAACAGGATGATCGGGAAGATTGCATTCACATTATTAGCATACATCAGGGATATGATAATCACATTGTTAGCATGCATGTTCGGACTGGTGCATCGTACACATGCTTTTTGCAAAGTAAGTTAGTGATGATGATGATGATGATGATGATGATGATTATTATGATGATTATTATTATTATTATTATTATTATTATTATTATTATTATTATTATTATTATTATTATTATTATTATTATTATTATTATTATTATTAATTATTATTATTATTATTATAAAAAAAACTTAAAAGTTTTAAAACTTACAAAAAATTAGTGGGAAGCCTAGAGACAATCTGGGCCCCCACACCTCTATCAATAGCAAAACCTATCATAGTAAAAATATGAGCAGCAGCACCGGCACCAATATCTTGCGCCATCGAACTCTTCTGAACCCGCTTTAGCAAAGAAACAACCTCCTTCTCTAATTCCCCAGGGAAGAAAATGAGAAAGGAATGAAACCATAACCAATCGCCTGACAGCTAGATTCGTACTTGATCCGCTTTCGACGAGCCGCATCAACCACAGCACGTCCAGGGACAAAATCTGAAAGCCCAGACTACGTCAAAGGAGAAGACCCTGTCAAGTCAACACAAACATCGCGACCATAATCTCAGGAATAAAGTAACACATCTGCAGGTCTGAGGGCCATGTCGTTCCCTCCAGACAACCCAATGTCAACCTCCTTTCTCGCTGAAATCCCAGATCGATAAAAAACATCAACAAGGGAATCCCGAACAATATTATGTCGATGCTTAATACCCACCATACCAGCACAAGACACGGCGTGATCCCCGAAAATATCCCCAGTAAAAACCCTTGAACAGGCAGAGCATGCCGTCGAGATAGAGAACAATGGAACACCTAACCGGTAGCACAACACACATCGGTAAGTCTTTGCGTTCATCGTCTGACCCAACCCCAAAATAGGGACTGCCCTTAGCCAAGCAGAGGTGTGATCACCCTGCTGTGATTTCCATAAGGCCGATTGTCGAGGAGATAACGAAAAAGTAGATTCTACAGAAGCGGTAACCTTTGTGAAATAAACATCTGCCAATTTCTTCATGAGTATTGGGGCAGCGACCTCACTCGGATTACCTAAAATATCAAACCCAACCGTATTATTAAACAGACCCAATGCATCTTCAAAAGCATGACCAAGACCAACAATACCCGTATGACGTAAGAGCTTGGTCTGCAACCCAGCAGACTGTAATCGAGAAGCCAGAAAAGCATAGTGACGAACATCTCCCGCAGAATAAACACCAAGCCCTCCAAATGCAAATGGCAAGGTGGCAAGCCGCCACTGCCAATCACCAAACCCAGGCCCTGAAGCAGTAACAATACGCTCCAAGGAAGATCGAAGGGCTCCATCGAAAGCGCGTTGAGCCGCCTCAAATATACTAGGAGGACAAGTACGCAAGGTAAAGTAGAGTTTAGAAACTCCCGTACATGCCCTAAGCAACAACAACTCACACTGAGGATCATCAAGCTTAGCAACCTTATCCATAAGCGCAATGGACTTGGTCACCCTTTGCATCACCAGTTCACTACTAAAACCAGGATCGGAAGTTGCGGGGGCCCCAAGCAACTTAACACCATTTAAAGGCCGAGCAATATTAGGAGGAAAGACACCTACTTGCCTGCTGTGAGGGTCCTCCGTAGGCCAGAAAATTTCTGTTTTTTCAACGTTGAGATGTAGCCCAAAACGAGGCCCATCCTCCATAATCAAATGCAAAACCTTCCCCACCACCAAAGTGTCCCCAATAATAGTGCCATCATCCAAATACCACGCCTGAAGACAAACCTCAAAATTATCTCTGATTTTAGAAACCAAGGGTTGTAAGACCAAAGCAAAAAGCAGCAGACCAAGGGGATCACCCTGTTGCACCCCCTGAGAAGATCATAAGGTGTGGTTCCCATAATACAATCTGGCTGGATTAGAGTAGCAAAATTCAACCCACCGAGAAATGCTTGGACAAAGGCGGCGAACTTCACGTAACATGACCGTACGATCAACTAGATTGAAGGCATTTTGAAAATCAACTAATAACATAGAGAGGCCAACATCAGAGCCACGATCCTCAATCAACCGATTCACAGCATGAAGAATTGCCTCACCACCTGAAGAAACACCAACACCAAATTGAAGACCATCGAAGTAACTTCCCAAAGACTGGCCAACCATAACAGCGCCAACCTTCGAAACAAGACGTCGCCAAACAGCACCCACAGCTATATGACGAAGACCACCGCTTGGCTTGACAAGCGGTGTGAGGGAAGCACTAGCTATATACTCTCCTAATTCCATAGGGCACCTTCCTGCTAGAAAGAGATTAATGACCCCGGTAATAGAGCCAACCAACTCATCCGAGACTGCCACAACAGCACCACTCAAGCAATCCATAAGGTGTTGTGCACATAAACCATCCCTACCACATGAAGTGCCCCGAGAAAAACTTTTAATCTGGCCCAAAACAACAGCAGAAGTCGTAACGAGGTGAAGGTGATCAACCGTCATATCAGGCAAGGATGGAGCTATAGAAGAAGGGTGCTTAGACAGCAAGTCCGCCAGTGTGGCGTCATTATAAGGAGCAACGCCTGATGAAGAAAGAACACGAGCTGCAGCGGTGTAATGGCCATCACAAATCTTCTTACGACACTGCTTAATATTACGCTCTTCCAAATCAAGGACCTCATCATCAACCACTAACAACATAGGAGAATCCTCTGCCAAATACTCCCTCACAAGCTGTAAACTTCCACCCGCTGTCCCCCAAGAGCAAATAGCACGGGAAATATTCTCTTCCTGATGTCGGCGCTTTATCGAAGACCTAGACTCACGATTACTCCGTGGCCGAAAGGTTTTAAGGGTACAAAGGGGTAACACCAACAAAGAGACCCAACAAGAAATGTCATCAGGCTTAGAGATCACCTTATCAAGAGCACCTTTCAAAATCCGAGAAAACCCCAAACGACAGTTGGGAGGGATAGACTTAACCGTGCGAAACTCCTTAGAGAACAACCGATCAAGGAGAGCCACGTCAAAACCATCGTAATGATCACGCACCGAACCATCCTCAATACAAAGTCGAGCAGGAGAAGAGGGAGCTAGTGGCTTGGAAAAATTATGAAGCACAAAACGAACAACACCATTTCCCTCATCGGGGGGCGGCACATCCGGGCCCCTACCATGACGGCACTTAGCACGTACCGTGTGTGTTTTGTAGCAAACACCACATAACCAAATCCCCATACGCCTAAAAGTAACATCAGCCTCAGTATAAACACCCAAATTAGAAGTAAGAGAATGTCGAGTGATATCCCGCGCATCGATACCACAATGACGATCACTAAGATGCTTGATAAGAGAACTTCTAACTAGCCCATTTCCACTCCCATTTTGACAGCCATTAAGACCCACAAAGGGACAATGAAACTTCACAGCGGCATGCGACATAGCTACACACAACCTTTAGTTGAAGCGCATAGCTAAAATGACAGATGCAAAATCCCCATACACCAATATAATTATAATCAAGAAGTCAAGGAAAAACTCACTGGGGACTTTTAACAAACACCTGGTGGGCACCCCAATAACTATTCTAAATAAATACAGTATGGAGATTAAGCACCCCAATCTCATTCTGTCTGCGTTTCATCATGTTAAAATTCACACTCTCTCTATCATAAACACCCAAATTATTATTATTATTATTATTATTATTATTATTATTATTATTTTGGTTTTTTTTTTTTTGAAAAGCAAAGTTTATTATTATTAAAAAAGGAGTTACAGGGCCCTAAATATATCTATACAATATTGAAACGGAAATACAATTGAAGGAGACTATTAAATACAAGTAAACCAAAAACGAATACCATGAAATCTAGAGAGGGAGTAAGAACTTGAAGATACAAGCCGGAATAGAGAGGATAACAGTGGCGATCAAGCGCCGACAAAGTTATACAAACTATCCCGATTAATCAAACCCTCAATAGAAGAAATGGCATTCGCGGTTACACGTGAAAGTGGTCGGGATATTAGCCAATCCCAACGCGGTGTGAAGTATCCGCCACGAAGAAGGAGGGGTTGATGAGCCATTGGTGCCATTCGATTGTTTTCTTTTTGTGAGTTCTTTTGGAGATCCAACTATAGCTTTGTGTTTGTATTTCGGATAGGATCGAGGCTGAGGACCACGTTCTTTTGGAAAAGACTTTTAAGTTCCTATGTTTCCAAATTATGTAGCATGTAATCCATTTGGTTGCTTGCCATATTGAGGACCCGAGATTGGAGTTAGCGAAAGGTTGGTTGTTGATGATGACGTCGTTAAGATTGGATATTAAAGATACATCTTGGCCCCACCAATCGAGAATAAGTTTCCATATGAGTGTCGAAATGGGGCAAGAAAACAGGGTATGATCGGTAGTTTCAACTTCTGAATCGCATAGAGGACATAAAACGGAATTTAGGTCGATGCCCCTTTTGTCAATTTCGAATCTGACCGGGATCTTTTTTTGTATGGCTCTCCAGATAAAGATGTATACTTTTTGCGGCAGAAGTTTGTTTCGGGGTATTGATAAGTTTACCGCGTTATTACCAAGCCGAAGGGAGTTGATCAAAGAAGACAAGGATTTGGTAGTGAATGTCCCTGTGGGGTCTAAATTATATTTCCACGAGTCCTGTTTATCGGATAATGTAATGGAGGAAACTATGTTATTTAGTTCTGAGAATTCATTTGTGACCCGCCCGGTTGGGGGCCTTGACCAATTCCAGTTGCCGAAGGAATGTCCATTGCAATGTGTAATTCTTTCAGCGATCGAGGCGTCTTTGTTAATTTCAAGCATGTATAATCTGTGAAAAAGCGTGCTAAAACATTCTGAGCCGAACCACGTGTCATTCCAAAAATTGATAGAGACGCCATTCCCGAGGCATTTTGTAATGGAGGAGGAGAATGAGGCGCCCGTGTTATCCGCTATTTTTCCAGCTTTGATGATTTCTTTCCAAACCGTGCGACCTGAAATGTGCCTGCAAGAAACGTTAGAATCCAACCCCCCACCCCCCCCATAAATACTAGTAATAATTTTAGTCCAAAGTGCGTTTTTCTCATTTTTGAAGCGCCACCACCATTTACATAGTAGTGAAATGTTTTTACTAAAAAGCGATCCTACATTTAAGCCTCCTTTATCATAAGGTAGTAGTATTTGGTCCCATTTTATCCAATTAATTCTGTTATCAGAAGAGGACCCTCCCCAGAAAAATTTTCGCCTTTTAGATTCAAGGAGTTTAAGGATGGAAGAAGGTGCATGGAAAAGGGAGAAGTAGTATAGTGGTATGCTACTTAGAATAGATTTAATGAGGGTGAGTCTTCCTCCGAACGAGATTGCTTTGGCCGCCCAGTCGGAGAGACGTTTGTCAAACTTTTCCACGACTGGTTGCCATGAGGAAGGGTGTGATGAAGGCACACCGATGGGGAGACCTAGGTATGTGAAGGGGAAAGTACCGGAGGAACAGTTAATATAATTTGCCATTTCTTCAATTTCTTGGGGAGGAATTCCTATACCGTATAATTTACTTTTTTGGAAATTGACTTTAAGACCAGAAATTTTTTCAAAGCATTTGAGGAGTTTGGAAATGTGTTTGGCATTTCTTTTACTCCATTCTCCGAAAAAAATAGTATCGTCGGCGTATTGAAGGTGGGTGACAGAGATGTTGTCATTGCCAACACTAGGGTCAAATGACCTCTTGAAATGGAATTTACAAACCCCGGCCTTCAAACGTTTCGACAATATGAGATCCTTGTGAGTGATGGCTGTGTGGGAGAGTGATCGAGAGTGAAATTGTTTTGTATTCATTTTTTATTTTTAAATTTCCCGGATAAATGGGGTCGAGTCAATTGTTGGAGATTATTCTGTCAGTACGGGTTAGTCCGAGACCTGTATCTAGCTAGGAAACGTCTATTGAGCGGTCAACGATTCCGTTTCGTGAGCTTCGTAGAGATTGAGATGTCGATTGCTTAATTTGTTAAAGTATTAGTAAAATCTATCAAAATACATACATGGTAGAGAGATTCTTGTCTTCAAGCAAAGGAGAGGGAAAACAATGTCGTTAGAGGTTCCACTACCATTTAAATAAAAGTTCATGGTAACTAGGACTCATATTTTCAATTTACCCGACTGGTGTGCAACCATAAGTTTGCTTTTAGTTATAACAGGAATAGTTGTATTTGGTCCTTAATTAGTCGATGTTAATAGTAAGTTCCCAGAAATTTCTAATGGAGATTGCAGTAACAAGCTTGATAATTCGAAGCTATGTGGATTTTAAAGACTCGTCGGTGGATAGTCAGTATATTAAACTTGATTCCGAGGTAGTAAAAGATTATCCAAAAATGAAATCTAGTGAATAATCTGTGGCATATGAACTAACCAAGAATTATTATTATTATTATTATTATTATTATTATTATTATTATTATTATTATTATTATTATTATTATTATTATTATTATTATAACGTACTTTCTTTTCGTGATATAGGGTATTCCCGATGCTATAGCACTATACCGACGGACTTTCATATGTGCTACAACTATTGTAGGAACTTTTATATTGTATTTGGGTATTGTATTATTCATTTTAAGTGTGGGTGGACCAGGTGTAAAAAGTATACACGTAAAAGACGTGGACTACAAATGCAAGACTGATAACCACACGTTAATATCGTGTGGAGCGAACGTACAATTAAATCTCATTTTACAAAAAAAAATTAATATAAAAGTGTACCCAGATTTGGGTACATACCACTTAATAACGAATATTAATGAACAACATTCAATGGATATGATTTCAAGGGGTGATTTCAAAATATCCAAACATGAGCAGTATCTTGTTGTTGAGTTCGAAAGAACTCAAATGCGGGTTACGGAAAAGGAGATGTGGGGTATAATGAAGATTTTGAACGAGACGGACGTGCCAATTATATTAGAAGGGGAATACAAAGTATATCTGAAGCTTCTCAAGTTTTTGAGTTTCCCCAGTCGGCACCAACGCTTGCATTTCAAATGTTTAATCACTTACAATATCGGTCGAAGTAATATCGTATCTGACCGATGCGATATTTTTTAATTGCTCCGCATACAAATTGGATGTACTATCCTTGATATGAAATAAAATTGTTGGTTTGATTTCAAAAAAAAAGAAAAAAATCAAAATAATATTGTATTATGTAAAAAAACATAATACTCCGTATTCATTTTCAAAAAATTATATGTATTCGGATCTTCTAAAAGAGATTGAACCAGAGTGCTGGAGGTCACCCAAGCCACCTATAGGTACATGCGTCCCAATTACCACTTGTAGGAAAGAGCTATGTGTTTCGTACTTCAAGCATTTTGAAAATACAGAGAAACAGTATGTATGAAGTATTACTGTATTAGTATGATTACTGAAATGTAACAAGTGTTACTATTACTGAGATAAGTAGATACGTATATATTATGGTGTGCAAACTTCATGTTTTAAGGTCCATGAATAGTGAAAAAAATAACCAAGTATATCAAGCCATCTTCATCCTCCATTCTTTCTTCATTAATATACATCCCTGAAAAGAGTCAATTGTACAGTTTAAACATCCTACCAAATCAAAAAAGCTCAATTATACACTAATACAGCTATCAATTAAACAATTAAACATTTAAAATATAGAGAGTTAAGAGGTGCGAAAAATTAGACCAAGTCATTTCCAAATTATAGGCTTGAAAAAAGTCTCAAAACCTGTATTTTGAAAGCCAATTGCAGGCAGATAAGAAGTGAAATTTACTATGTCGTCAGTAAAGAAAAAAAGGCATAAAAAAGTGCATATCTATGGGTGTGTTTGGACGAAAGTAGCTGGAGCTAGAGCTTATAGTTGGAGCTGGAGCTTATGAGCAGGAGCTTGAGCTTGAGCTTATTTTTTAAGCTGATAGCTGGAGCTTATTATTTTTTATAAATGTTTGGTAAACTAGCTGGAGTTTATTTTTCAGTTCATAAGCTCTACTTTTTTCCATAAGCTACTACAAGTAGCTTATTTTTTCAGAGCTTATGATTTTCATAAGCTCTACTTTTTTTGTCTACCAAACGAAGCTTATGACTTGGAGCTTATTAAAATCATAAGCTCAAGCTCCAACAAGCTTCCATAAGCTCCAATAAGTTACGCGCCAAACACACCCTATATCTATATCTATAGTTTCTATTAAAATCTCAAAATAATGATATCATTATTATGTTAATTTATTTGTTAAAAAAAAATAAAAAAAATAAAAAAATTTAAGCCCTTAAGCTGATGTCATTAATCTAATTAATGACTAATTAAATATAAATCTACTTATTTATTTATTTAATGTTTTTTGAAAAAAAAATTCACTCTCATTAATTATTATCATTATATTATTATTCAAATTCAAATATGAGTTCTTTTTGCGAGATTAATGACACTATATTATATATGTATACGAAATACACGTCTCAATAAAAAGTTTTAATGTAGGCTTTTATGACAAAGAAAATAGTAATTGTGATGAAAATTGGAAGATGATGGTGAGAATAAATATAGTTCATTTATTCCGACCAAGTTAAGTACATCAATGTGTTGAAAAAACAACGAGAAGTTTCTTAGTCGGAGTCCATCGGGTCATTAAACTAAATGACTTTAACGTTTAAATTCACCTAATACCTAAAATATACCATTAAACTGTTTCGTTTAAACAAACTCGTAATTGGTCATTACACTTTACATTAAACATTAATTTGGTTCCCAAAAATTCGATGGATATACCATTTATGGCTTAAATTACGATAATTACATTTAATTCGAATTATCAGTAATCTATTTTATTATTTTGAATTAATATAAATTATAAATATATCTATAATTAATATTTTTAATAATTTCAATCATACACTTCTGTTCAAACAATCGCGTATCACAGAACTTCAACCGGACCCAAAATGGCTCAATATCTCTTCCCACAACAACAGACATTTGATTTGATTTGATTTGATTTAGTGAAAGCTATTAGTTCAATCCAGTAACCATAAAATTCTCCCCTAAATTTCTGCTCCTCGTTCCAGTCTATTATATGTACATAACCATCCAATCCATTTCTAATCACTCACTTAATCACGTGACAATCCTTGAATTAGGATGTAATCAGACGAAATTAGCCCTAATTAGGAAAAAACACACTGGGGTTATTTTCTTCCCATACATTTGTATCCACGCACAATTCATTATCCTCACAAAATCATCTCATTCAATCAAATATACGAACATGAAAAAAAAAACCCTAATCGTTACATTCACTTCAATTCAATAATCTGGAAAACCCCATATCGTCCGCAGCACATTTGCCAATCTAATTAGGTTGTTATTGTTTAACAAGAACAATACTGATTCAGTCGGAATGTCGTTCATTAAGGTGCAACTCGATCTCTTATCTCATCTCATACATGTTTATGAAATCAAAAATTAGGCTAATTAGGTTATTATTGTTCGTCAGTCTGGAAATTAATCGGACTCCAAATGATGATATCAAGTATGATGATTTTCCAATCAGGTTATAATAACATCTTGATGTGCAACGACGATGAAGACTCAACCGGAAAAACAAATCAGGTAACCACAATAATACGTTGTACTTGATATTAAGATTGTCTGTCTTATTCAATCATTTTTTTTAATCTATTTGTCAACCATATTAGTGACTGAGTTATTATTAAATTTACATCGATAATAATTGTTCACTGGATAACACAAGTGAGCTTGTTAATGGGTTTAACAATTATAGTTGCTGTGAATAAATAAAACAATATGATATGTACGCCAGGTGTTTGATAAAATGCCTGATGGAATTTTATAAAATTCATTTTTTGATTTAATATAAGGTCTTTATGTAAACATATAACCCATGATGTGGAATTTCGGGTAGAAGAAGCGAATCAATGTGGTGGCCAAACAATGACAAGTTTTGTATATATTCATTCATAGTGGAGGTGGCTTGAATTCAATCATAATATTTCCCATGAATTGTTTTTTGACTGTTGTAAAACCATGGGAGCAGTTGTAAAGGAATTGTTGTGAATACAGGATAGAACGAAGATGACAAATTCAATGAATGTATTGTGTCAAAAACCAAAAGGATTAAACAAATATATGCAGTCAACTCTAGAGTTAAGGGTCTAGAGAGGCTCTTATTACATCTTTTGAGTATTAACTGATGAGTTTAGAGGGGTTAAGATTGGTAACTGTAACCACTTGATGTGGATGAACGTAGTAAATCATAAGATAGATTATGTAACCAATTAAAATTATAATAGAATAAAATGCAGCCTATATTTATCAAACAGTTATATAATCATACTCACATCTATGTTACCGTTTTCAGGACATCGCCCATTACCTAATGCGATCTGTGATTTTCAAACTTGCTAGCTAGGTGTTCAGTTTTGAATGATAACACCATTTGTAAGTAATCTATACTCTCACTGTGATATAACAATATGGCGTCTAATATTATTTAATATATGTATATGTATTTTTTTTTTTTATCAAAGTCGCTTATTATTTAACACTAATTTGGGTTTGTCTTTGTCATTACCAGTCACACCATAATTTCAACAATTAAAAGAAAAATTGTTATATAGTTCTATATAAGATCAGAACAATAGTATAGCAATTCGACCAAATAGATGCAAGATAATCCATTCATATCAACTTCATGTGAATCTGCTTTTTTAAGCTATGAAAGCAACTAATGTGTGAAATTGCTTAGGATTTTCATCTAATACTGTACAACTTTTTTTTAATCATAACCATTAATTAATTATATATATATTATTTTAACCATTGTATTTCAGGTTCGGAAAATAGTCAAAATACACCGCCTGTAATGAGCATCATGTGTGATAGTTCTGTCATTACTTCTCAACCTATTCGTAGAGGGCGGACACATTTCAAGTACATGAATCAAAAAATCGAAATTGGAGCATGATGAGTTTGTTTATTGGTGGGATCTTTGTTTTAGGTAGTGATAAAGGATCAAGAAATTATCTATACATGTCATATATAATGAAGAAATTAGTGACTATTGAACCAGAAGCTACAGTTCTACCAAAATTGACAACCTGTTTAAAATCTCAATACCAAATTAATTTTTTAGTTTTTTTTTTTTTTTTTTAATAGATATTTTGTTCACTACTTTTCAAGTTTAGGACCTGTTGAGTCATTTTTTTATTTGTATGGTGACCGACTACATTACTTGATATAGAAATTTTCTTGCATGAATGTCTTATACATAACATGACTGAAATTCAATCAAGGCAAGAAGACATGAACATGGTGCCATCTGATTTAACTTTGCAACAATGTTTGTGTTTTGGAATATCGTGTTCAGCCCCAGAATTTATATGTAACTGGGCTGCTCTTTCGTGTACTATATGGGCTGGCCGAGGCCTAGCTTTTCGATAAAATAATATTTTCTTTTCGAAAAAAAAAAAGAATGTTGAAATGTTTTTATTAGGAAAGTAGTAATATAATTTAAAAAAAAAAAAAGGTGAGTGTAATATAGTAGTTGTGTTGTGACAACTGGTAGGTCATTGTCCTGTTTTGGGATCCTTCTACGCGTCACATGATCATTCTTCATATAGGTATATATAATTAAAAGATCCACCCGGCCCGTTTAATGTGGCTAAATATATTACTGTACATGTTACGGGCCAATAATACAATATATATTATTTGGAATTGCAGTCTCTACAAAGTCTTAAATTGGTTTGGTCTGTGTGCATTATGATATAAAACCCTGACATATTGAAGACAGAAAATATTGGTTCATTTATTGATTTATTTAAGGTTTAAGCGTAGTTTTGTCTGTTTCTAAAATTGTATGTTTAATGTAGTACAGAGTAGTACATAAAAGAAATTTGATATATCCTAATTCATCTAATGAGTTTTATATTCTGTAAATTTTTATATGCTTGTCTCCAATTATATATGTTTGTCTCCATTGAAATTTTTTTAGGTTTTGATCAATTAGTATTGATTTCGTTTATTGATTTATGTTTATGTACATAAGGTGTTTGATTAAATGTCGGTGTGAATTGATTATGTCAAATATGGTCGCTATTTGATTATGATTTGATCTGTTTTGGTAAATTTTAGGTACATAGTTTGTTTATGAACTGTTGATCAACGATTATCAAGAACAGGTACACTTCTAACAGTTATAATTTGACACACTTATGAATTACACTAATAATAATGACTTTGTAAGATGGATATCAATATGAATTTTTACAGGGGTTATTTAGTTAGCCAGGTATCTAATATAAACATATGACTAAGTTAATAACACCATTTAATCGAATATGACAAGTTAAAGGTATGTTATGAACCAGATTATAAACTGTATGTAATGATTACTAACAAGCAATTAGTTGAATATTACAAGTTACATGTCACAGTATTCACCCATTTACTTATGAATGGGTCAATATTGGTTATTTTTAATCAAAACAAACAAAGTTATAAATTATTTGGCTAAAAAGGGAATGGGTCAAATTCATCTCTAATGCATGCAACCTACTAAAGTAATTCACTACATTAGAATATACTATTTGATTATTATTATTATTATTGTTGCTGCTTATATTTTAGGTTTGGAAAAACTACACGCGGGCTTATCTTCATTGCCTGGTTACAAAAGATGCTATGGGTTCTCAGCTTCTATCTTATCACAATCTATACTACATGTTTTAGGTAAAAGTAAAACCTTAAATTTTTCAAATTTCTCTTAAGCTTTCATTAATGATAATTTGTATTTAGTCTTTCTGCTAGGATTTACACTAATAAATCAGTTTATATTTGCAGCTTAGCAGAAATCTTCAGTTATCAATTATACAAGGAACATTTCGTAAGTATGCTTGTCTTCTACCTTTTTGTATATTTTCCTTTTCTGTTTATATTTTGTTGTTGCCAATTTGATAATTTTACAAATGTTTAAACTCTATCTAAAGTTTTTATACATTCAGTCGTTAATTTACTTGAAACATCTGTAATATTCGTTTATATAATCTTCTAATATGCCATCAATGTTCATTCAAGTGCAGATTTGTATGTGATTTCTTGACAAAAATGGTATGTGTACTTTTTGCCTTAGTTCTATGCATATTTAGTTTCATAAGATTACCACCAAGCCTGGCACACGGGTCGGGTTGAGTCAAGACTCAAATGGGTTTGGATCAAAACGGGTCATGAGTTGAAGGGTATCAAAACTCAAACGGGTTTGGTCTAAACGGGTTGGTTCGGGTTGAGACCCATTTTTCTTATAAATTCTTTTAAAAAAAATATTTTTTTTCTTCCATTTTTTATTTTTTATTAACTCGTACCTCGCATGTGCAGGATTGAGTATTGTTGTTTTTGTTTTTTATTAACTTATTAAAAAATTACTTTTTTTATAAAATAATCTTTAATTTTTTTTGTTTCTATTAATTTTTTTGAACTTCTTGATTTTTCTAATCTTGTAAATTATTTTTTTATTCAATTTTTTTTAATATTTTTTAATATAATGGGTTGGAAATGAGTTTACGGTCAAACCTTATTTAGAGCGCTATATATTGATGGAAAATTAGACTAACAAGTTTTCACGTCAGCCGCGCGCTGCGGCGGCGGACTCCTTATTTTTTTGTATATAACATAATTTGCTAGGTTTTCGTTGTACACAACTTATGTTTTACATTATATTTAAACGTTAATAACCCTAACAAAATCAAAGATACAATATGTTTCAAATCACTAATTAAAATCAACATAATTTAAATATTTTTGTTATTTAATAGTAAAATGTGGGAGTAGAGAAAATATTGTAATGATAAAGAGGAAAAAAAGAAGTTTAAAAAAGATTTTAAATAAATAATATATAAGAAAAGTGATCAAGAAAAATTAAAGAGTTATATAAATATTGTAAGAAAGATTACATTAAAAAGAATTTAACAATAAAATAATATGAGTGGGAGGAGTAATCAAAAAAAAAAAAAAAAAAAAGAGTATTAAAGAGTTTATTTGTGAAAAATTAAATAAAAATAAGAATTAAAGGTTAAGGGGTGTATTATGAAAAAGTAAATAAAAATGAGGGATAAAGGGGTAAAATATAAAATAAATTAGTGAAGGAAGAAGGGGTACACGGGACTTGAACCCGTGACCTTTTGATCACCAACAAAGACATAAAGCCACTCGACCAACATTACAGTTTAATTATAACTATGATATGTAATATTTAATATTGAAAATAAATGGGTTTAAAAAAAAAGGTTGAAAAGACGTTCGCTACAGTGCCCTTTTTTTGTCTTCTTTTGTTTTCTCTTTGAATGTATATACAATTTAATAGTAAAATGTGGGAGTAGAGAAAATATTGTAATGATAAAGAGGAAAAAAAGAAGTTTAAAAAAGATTTTAAATAAATAATATATAAGAAAAGTGATCAAGAAAAATTAAAGAGTTATATAAATATTGTAAGAAAGATTACATTAAAAAGAATTTAACAATAAAATAACGTGAGTGGGAGGAGTAATCAAAAAAAAAAAAAGTATTAAAGAGTTTATTTGTGAAAAATTAAATAAAAATAAGAATTAAAGGTTAAGGGGTGTATTATGAAAAAGTAAATAAAAATGAGGGATAAAGGGGTAAATCATAAAATAAATTAGTTAAGGAAGAAGGGGTACACGGGACTTGAACCCGTGACCTTTTGATCATCAAAAAAGACATAAAGTCACTCGACCAACATTAAAGTTTAGTTATAATTATGATATGTAATATTTAAATATTGAAAATAAATGGGTTTCAAAAAAGGTTGAAAAGACGTTCGCTACAGTGGCCTTTTATTTTTTTTTGGGTCTTCTTTTGTTTTCTCTTTAATGTATATACAGTTTATGGAGGATAAACAAGTCGATTTGGATTCTTTTGTCTATAAGGTCAAATCTATATATCTTCTCTACATATCTTCTCTACAGAGTGGATATTAATTAAGATTAAAAGAAGATTTCTTATGAAATCCAATCCTAGCCATACATTAGTAAACTATCAAGGAAAATCTGATGGTGAATATTTATCTACATTAAGAATTGTCTCTCTCATATTAAAGAGTGTTCCCATTATGCCCCTAAACAAACTTACCCTCTAAAAAGTACGGGGAGTTATTTCATCAGTAAAACCGCATTCATCACAAAACTTTCCCTTCACAAATAATGACGCTCAATTTTTCTCTCTGGAACCTAATACCTTTCTGCTCATCACCGTCATGTTAATGGATACTTATTCCGTATCAATTAATCTTACAGGAACCCAAAATATTGATCAAACATATTGTTCTTCATACCCCTACTTTACTTCCATCCATATTATGAAAATAATCAGTTTCCCTAACCTAATTTTTTTTTCCCTCAACCGCCACTCCAATAAATCGTAGAGAAAACCCTATCTAACACCAACATCAATAAACCCTAAATCCGAAGCAATTCGTTGATAATCTTGTTACATACATGGAACCCCAAAAATTAAAACCCTAATTTTGAAGCAATGAATGTATAGAAGCTGGTTGCGGATAAAACAGATGAGAATTGAATAAAGTCACTAACAACCGGGAGAATTAATGCTGCCTGCTTATTTGGAATATATAACGAAGAATTATAAATATCCAATCTTCCACACCTAATTCATGTCAGGTATTGTATAATCAGCAGTACATTATAATTTATATTATTGTTTCCAGGTTTGTTTATAAGAGTGAACTTTGCGATGAATTCACACGTTCCACGTATCTTTATTATATTATTTGTAATTCAGTTGCTCCTGAATGAATCTTTGGTTTAACCGTTACTGCATCAACGAAATTAGGGGTTTGGTTTAAAGGTGGGTTATATCGTTTTAGATATATGTTATTAGGCATAATATTTAATCGATTAAGCATACTAAGCTATATGTATGCATGATATATTTTATGATTTCCTGTTGTTTTCTTTGTATACAGGTTATGTGTTTTAAGGTCCACTTTGCTAATTCTTATTCAATGGCTTATGACATCATTGATAAGTGATAACCATGTAAGCTCAATTATCTTTATTTTTTTATTATCTACTGTATGAACTGTATCAACATGTTAGCTAAATACGTTTTTTTTTTCAACACTGATTTTTTTTTATTTAAACAGAGTAATATATACTGCCTTCAGATTATAAATGTTGGTTAGAGTTTTTTTGTGGGTGGTTACAAATAATATGTTTTAAACTAACGGTTTCATCCTTACAAATGTATTAATCCCTCCTCAAAACTACAACTCAAAACTTTTCGAACAATCAAATTTTTCCCTCCAATATATTTATTTCGAATTCATTGAAATAACTGTATAAATATAAACTCAATAGTCACATATATACATATAAAAATTAACTGTATCTGCAATGGAGGGTAAACTCTAATTTTCAAATAATCATTCATAATGGCTGATGAAGAAGGAAAATACGTGTTAAGGTCGTTACATGGAGGAAGAAATACTACAATAACTCCTCTGCAACATAACCTTCTGATTTCGTTTTAGTTCTATGTCATGGTCCTATCAATGAAATTTATTACACCTATTGGAGTTAATTACCACCCAAGTCATTTATTAATGGGTCGTACTGAATTGTGTTTTATCCTCTTAAATGTATAAATGTTGAATGAGCCAAAAACATGTAAAATTAATTAGTAGTTTGATTTTGTAGTTGTATTTCAGCATATGGTTTAGTCATATATTGTTGTACTTAATCTTCTACATATTTATTACTTTATGTGGTCTGTCAATAATGTTAATAAGTAGGTTCAGGGACAATAGTGGTCTTAGTAATAGTCAACTTGTAAATGATACCTTAAATTACAGGCTATGATTTAAATGTTGTATTTCAGGATCATAATAGAAGAAAACTGAAACCAGTGTAGTATTCAAGGTAAAATCACATAAAAGTATAGAACACTAACCTTCTTCTTCGAATGTATAGTTATATTATCATTCCCTTTGTGATGATTCTGTCGTATTGACCAGAACTTGGCATGGGCTAAGATGCAATAGGACATTTGATACGTTACTGAGTTTAGATTATAATATTACACTACATGTGTCTTATTCATTCAGATCTATTTCTCTGATGTGTATTATATAATATAATATGTTGAATTTTCTGCATACTTCATATCTCTTGGATACAAATATGTTTAAACCTACCTGTAAAATACGCACACGCGCACACACACACATATTTATTTATTATAACTAAATTCAAAATCTTGGTGTGCAAAAATTTCGCTTTCAAAATCCCACGAATTCGCGGGTATTAAACTAGTCTATTATAATAATAATAATAACCTATTATATGGCATGTGCCACATGTCACATTAGCTGCTAATTATGCGGCCACGTGTAAATTACAGAATAAAAGATGCTAATTTATCTCTAATCTCTCTATTAACCTACGACAATCCACGCTGGAGATTAAACTCACCAATTAAACTGTGTGAAACCCTAATCGTAAACTCTCTTCTCCTACACCGATCTCTGATCGATTTTCTACCGTATGTTCCGTGTAATTCTACTTAACCCTACGGTCGTCGTTTTGTTGATTCTGTCTACTAGGGTTTCATATTTTGCATACAATTCCCAAATAAAATCACCAAATATTCATTACCTGAACAATAATCAAACGATGGTACGTTTCAAGGTCTGTAATTTTTTTTGTATTTTTCCCGTTTGATTATCTTTTGATAGGTAATTCAAAATCACCATACATTCATATTTGTATTTTTTGATTGTACGATTTTGATATAAATATAATCAATTAAATCATTGTTTTTCTGTATTAGGTCATATGGAAATTGTTTGATGATTGTGCCATGAAGCTATGTATGATATGTTGAATTATAAAATAAACAAGATCGATACTGTATATTGTTTGATTTGACAGAGTGATAGATTGCACTGATTCACTATGTTTGCTGAAAAAAAAATTCACGAAAACACGTAAGGTACTACCCAAATTCGTCTCATTTTACTGATTTATAACTGCTGCTTAGTTGTTTGAAGCTCTCAAGTACTCATTAAAAGTAGGATATCAGCAAACTATATGTTAAATTTCATGTAATATGTAAAATACAGGCCGTTAAGGTAACTGATTTTGGTGATGCAATAGTAAAGGCTGAGGTGTTATGACAACATAAACTAGGACACTTTTCATGAATAAATTATAATAAACACTTTGTATATACATCAATAGATATATAGTTAAACTGATGCTCTACTAAAGGTTTGTATGAAATTTTATATGTCAATATAAATATGAATTATCGTGAAGGTATTAATTAAACAACATCTCAGCTCGTGAGTGATTTAGTAAGCTTAATCTCAGCCTGGTGTCGACTCTATTATTAAATATCACATATTTGTGTATATGGCGTGTACATATGGGTTGAGATGTTATTCAAATTTATTCTTATAAAGAAGAAGTAACAAATATAGTATTTATTATGATTGTATATACAATACACTATACACTTTACACAGGCTTTTGGTTAATATAACTCAGGCACAAACCTAATCATCAAATGAGCTTCAAGTTGTATTTTAATGGAATCTAATTGTACATTGAGTTTTCAGTTCTCTATCATATTTTGTGTTCCTTTGATGACTGGAATCTTGAATTGTGATATTTATTTATGTTTCAATTGTGTTATGTAGGAACATCATGGTGTTTGTACCTTATCTATGCTATGGTCAGACGTTTACATTATATCAGTATCCAAAGTATCCAAATGAGGTATCTTCTACTTTTAAAATTACTTTTTAAAACAACTGCACATTTTATAATTTTCTAACCATGGTGTTTTTAATTGACAGCATGTAGTTTGACTGATATATAGTTAAAATTATGTCTTTTTTTTTGTTGCTTGAATTTGATTTGTTCAGGTACCAATCTTCACTAACCTTTCCTATTTTTCTTTTTGGATCAAAACCTTTGTATTAAAATTGAGAGATTCTGATATTGGTTATTGTCTATTGCACCCACAAAGAGATTAGGTTTCAGATTAATAATACTAACTTATTGATTATGTTTCATTCGTCAATTTTATTAATCTTCCTTGAATGATATATGCTCATGTATGTCTACTATTGTCTTGCATATCATATATAGTACTCGTGTTCCAGAAACATGCTGACAAAATAGATGATTGTGCGGCTTGCGGGGACATATTAGGTGTGTTCCAACTTTATCAACTGAAAGGAGGTGGATTGGGTGTGTTGGATTGCTCTTAAAAGTGACTTTTGTGTCAAATTGTATTGACACGAGCCTATATTCGATAAATAACTGTTGATTTGAGACTCTGATCATATAAACAATATGATAAGTATCCCTCTGTTCCAAACACTATGATTTTGCAACCTTACTTTAATTATATATGCCCTTTGGTTGCACCAGATGAATACATTAATCATACAATTGAGTACTATTCTGACCCATCTTTTTGTGTTTGGTGGTGGTATAATGTTGAGTGTTTGTCCCATTTCATAATTATCTACTGCTATGAATAGAGCGTATATTTCCATATGTATCCAGCTTAAATGGAATTGTTTATTATAATTCGTTTAAATCGCAGGTGTGTGATCAGTTCTAATGAAACTACACTTTATATAGTCCCAGAACTACTGAAAATATTATAACCAAAAAGAGCCAAAATCAGAGGCCTATAATCTTTTTTTTTTTTTTTCATTCTCAAGGTAAATCATGAGTTAATTTGTGAATTTTAGACTTTTGAATTACTTTTTTAGAAGTTTGTAAATTTTGCTGTGTTAGAAATTTAAAATTAACCTATCGATGTTATCTAGGGAAAATAAAAAGTTCATTATTTGATCTCAGTGCAAAAGTTAATATCCCATATTGTATCTAAGGGACTAATTGTGTAAAATCGAGAGGTTTTTCGATCGATCTAACCTCAGAAGATGTTTCGAGTACTATGGTTTACGATCCATTTCTTTCGTACAACGATTTTGTTCACGTAAAACCCCGAGTATCATTATCCGAGTGTGGAAGTACGCGTGGAGAACGTGACCCGATGAAAACGGGTGAATGAAATGGGGATCGGAAAAAAAAAATAGAAATTGCAAAGAATGAACAAGTGGATAGGTTTACGAAAATGACTGCACCAAGTGGACTTTCGAAAGATTTGAATCCCGAGATTATAAATCATGTAAGGAACCGAAAACAGGTTCATATAATTATTGAGAATCTTGTGAGATCAGCAAGAAATGATACAGAGTAATAAACATGCAGGAAGTAAGAAGGTTAATAAAACGAGTGAAAATGTTGTGAATTATACGTTCAAGCGTGAAGATGATATGCCTTCTGCGTTGAAACTTTCATCATCAGCAATAATGGGATCGGTGAATACGAGCTATGTCTCTAATGAAGAGTCAGGGAACATTTCAACTGTTCGATTAAAGGTGAGATCTTGGTCTTTTTGTTTTATGATTTGATTTGATGTATTTTTGAGACGTACAACTGCCAATTTCATAGTATGCCGGAATTTGGCTTGTGTGCTTATGAATGGGTTGATTTAGGTTAAAAGATATTGGTTGAATGGGTCAAAATTTCTTCTGGAAACCTTACTTATAAAATTGTTTCAAAAAGTTAGATTATTTTTGGTAATAACATTAAAAGAGTTATCTATAACAACGTGTAATCATTGTGTTTTTTTTTTCGTTTAAAGTTAGATTATTTTTTGTAATAACGTTAATTATTGTGGAAACACCGTTCAAGATTCTTTTGTTGGCGATGCATCAAAAATGTTGATATACATCGAATCTTGCTGATAAGTATCCTTCATGCTCATCCAAAATATTGAGTGCGCCTTCAAACAACAATGATGATGATTTTGTTAGTGTATCTAAGATTGTTATTAGACGTTTGTCTTATGTTATGTAAACTTAGTTACTAAGAAAACTTAGCTATTAAGTTTTCTTAGCTATTAAGTTTTCTTAACTATTAAGTATTCTTAGCTATTAAGTATTCTTAGTCATTAAGTATTCTTAGCTATTAAGTTTTCTTAATTATTAAGTATTCTTAGTTATTAAGTATTCTTAGTTATTAAGTATTCTTATCTGTAAAGAATATTTAGATATTTTAGTTTTCTTAGTTGTTAAGAAATTATCGATATTCGTGATACTTACCTCTTAAGTTTTCTTAGAGGTTAAGAAAGTTAGTTTATTGTAGTCTATAAATAGGAGTTGTAATCACGAGTTGTACAAGATAACAAATCTTCAAATAATATAACCAACCTTCAAATTATATATATTCTACACTTCCATTATCTATTCTAAAATACTTAGCAACAAAGTCTTGCTATTATAATCTTTAGCAACAAAGTCTTGCTACCTTAATCTTTCAAGTATAGATTTTTATTCTATTCTTGAACATTTACAGTGGTATCAGAGCTTTCTTCTTAAGGGGCTGTTTTATTTACGTTAAAGAAATTTTAGACTATACATGGCATCTAGTTCAACTGCTCCAGCAATTCCGACATTTAATGGGTTGCACTATCACATTTGGGCAGTAAAGATGAAGACATATTTGAAGTCTCAAGGTTTATGAAAGGTTTTAGAGACTAATGAAGATCCTCCAGCACTCGGAGCAAACCCAACTGTTGCTCAACTAAGAAATTATGAAGAAGAGTTGCTGAAGAAAGATAAGGCACTTACCTGTTTACATTCAGGACTTACTGATCAAATTTTCACCTTAATAATGGACTTGGACACACCAAAAGCTGTGTGGGATAAAATCCAAGATACCTATGAAGGTTCTGATAGAGTAAAAGCTGTCAGATTATGACTCTCAGACGATAGTTTGAATTGTTGAAAATGAACGATGATGAACTCGTGAAAGATTATTCATCGCGAATAATGGATGTTGTTAATCAAATTAGACTTCATGGTGATAAGATTTCAGACCAGAAAGTGGTGGAGAAGACAATGATAAGTGTTCCTCAAAAGTTTGAAGCCAAAATTTCCGCAATAGAAGAATCTTGTGATGTTAGCATGCTTAGAGTTTCTGAACTAACAAGCAAACTTCAAGCACAAGAATAAAGGGTCTCTATGAGATCCGAAGAAAAGGTTGAAGGTGCTTTTCAAGCTTCTTTCAAAATTAACAAGGCTGGGAATTCAAGACAGAACACATATAAAAGAGGAAATTATAAAGGAAATAAAAGTTCAAATTCACAAAGCTCCTCTTCAACATCAAAGAGAGGTATTTTCCCTCCATGTAAAGTTTGTCAAAATACAAATCATCAAGAAGTTGATTGTTGGTTCAAAGATAAACCAAACTTTAAGTGCAATTTTTTCAAAAAGTTTGGACATATTGATAAATATTGTAGAGCAAAGAAAAATCAGGGCCAAACAAAGGAACTTCAGTTGGCAAATGTCTCTGAAGAAAATCAGGAAGCAACTGAACACTTGTTCATGGCATCACTTGTCGATTACAAAAGTAGAGATGTGACTGTTGATGAAGGATCCTACTGGAATTGGAATATGAAGGAAGTTAAAAGGCATGAAGCTTCTATTTCAAATCTTCAAAAAGAATCTCATTATGATGATCCAGAATTTGATGTCGAAGACACAACTGACACCGAAGAATTGAGAACCATAAAATTTGATGATGTATACGAGTCTTGTAATCACGTTGTTATGGAGCCCGAAAGCTATATTGAAGCTTCCAAACATGATGAATGGAATGAAGCCATAAAAGCAGAACTTGAAATGATTAAGAAAAATGAAACATGGAAGCTTGTTGATTTGCCAAAGGGTAAGAATGCAATAGGTGTCAAATGGGTGTTTAGAACTAAGTTTCAACCCGATGGTTCAGTTCATAAACACAAAGCAAGATTAGTAGTGAAAGGATATTCTCAGATTGCAGGCGTGGATTTTAGGGAGACTTTCACTTCAGTTGCTCGTCATGACGTGATCAAGTTATTATTAGCCGTAGCTGCTCAACGCAATTTGAAAATTCATCATCTTGATGTGAAATCTGCATTTTTGAATGTTGAACTTGAGGAGGAGATTTATGTAAAGCAACCTCAAGGCTTTGAAGTAGCCGGCCAAGTAGATAAAGTATACAGACTATATAAGGCACTTTATGGTCTAAAGCAAGCACCAAGGGCTTGGTATTCTAAGATTGATGCTCATTTGATAAAGCATAATTTCAGGAGGAGTCTAAATGAGTCAACTCTTTATGTGAAATAATTAAATTCTCAAGAGGTACTGATTATTTCTCTCTATGTTGATGATTTACTTGTGATCGGGAGCAACGATAATCTTGTTGAGGAGTTCAAGAGACAAATGAAATCTGAATTTGAAATGTCAGATTTGGGATTCATGCATTATTTTATTGGCATGAAATTTAAACAACAAACTAGTGGTGTTTATATTTCTTAGAAAAAGTATGCAAGTGACATGCTCAAGAGATTCAACATGTTTTCATGCAAATCAGTCACATCGCCACTTGTTTTTATTTGCAAGTTGTCTAAAGAAGATGGAGAGAAGCTAGCTGATCCAACTCGATGCAGAAGTATTATCGGGAGTCTATTATATTTGACAATCTTAAGAACAGATTTAGCTTATGCAGCTAGTTTCTTATCAAGGTTTATGACTTCACCAACTAGTTCTCACTTGGGAGCTTCCAAGAGAGTCTTAAGATACTTGGTTCTCTCGATCTGGGGATTATGTTTGAAAGAAACAAAGATGTGAAACTTGAAGGATATTCTGATAGTGATTGGGCTGGAAGTGTTGATGATATGAAGAGTACTTCTGGTTATGTTTTCAATCTTGGTTCAGGTGCATTTTGTTGGAACTCAAAGAAGTAAAGCGTTGTCGCACAATCTACTGCAGAGGCAGAATATATTGCAATCGCGGCTGCTGTGAATCATGCTGTTTGGATAAGAAAGCTGCTGTTCGACTTGGATCTGACTCAAGAAAGTCCAACAGTCATCTATTGTGATAACAAGTCTACTATTGTTATAGCAGAGAATCCGGTGCAACACGGAAGAACAAAACACATCAATGTCAAATATCATGCTATTCGAAAAATCGAGAAGAATAGAGAAGTCAAGCTGAAATACTGCACCTCTGATGATCAATTGACAGATATGCTTACAAAGTCTCTCACGGGAATGAAGCTAGATCAATTGAAGACTCGACTTATTATGTCCAACAACAATCTTAAGGAGGAGTGTTAGTGTATCTAAGATTGTTATTAGACGTTTGTCTTATGTTATGTAAACTTAGTTACTAAGAAAACTTAGCTATTAAGTTTTCTTAGCTATTAAGTTTTCTTAACTATTAAGTATTCTTAGCTATTAAGTATTCTTAGCTATTAAGTTTTCTTAATTATTAAGTATTCTTAGTTATTAAGTATTCTTATATGTAAAGAATACTTAGATATTTTAGTTTTCTTAGTTGTTAAGAAATTATCGATATTCGTGATACTTACCTCTTAAGTTTTCTTAGAGGTTAAGAAAGTTAGTTTATTGTAGTCTATAAATAGGAGTTGTAATCACGAGTTGTACACGATAAAAAATCTTCAAATAATATAACCAACCTTCAAATTATATATATTCTACACTTCCATTATTTATTCTAAAATACTTAGCAACAAAGTCTTCACTATTTTAATATTTAGCAACAAAGTCTTGCTACCTTAATCTTTCAAGTATAGATTTTTATTCTATTCTTGAACATTTACAGATTTAGATGATAGCGACCCTCGCGGAATATCAAAGGCAAGTAAACTTTCGTCTATGATGATATTGACCCTCACAGAATATTAATGGTTCTTAATTTTTTTTATTGCTTTAGGTGTGACCAGCTTCTACCGGGACTTAAGAAACTGTGATTGGGTATGCAGTTACTGTTCAGAATGTGGAAGAGAAGTCCAACCAATTACCGAAGTAATTAATTGCCATAATCATGTAGAACAACCAAATCACATGAATAAGCATGCTGCATGAAAATGGTGTATGCATAAGCATCTATATTTCAGTAGAGACTTAAATTGCACCAACACTGAAGTTTCAGTCAATTTTATTAAACGTTGTAACTGTGATTATTGGGTTCTTAGTTGCTCATTGCATATCTAATGGGGATGTCAAAACAGTAATCCTTAACGTACATGAATTTTTTTTGTTGCATTAGGTTTTGAAAAATATTACAACAGATGTGCAAATGAGAGGGGTCAACATGAATTCAGTAGAATTCTCTGAATTTGTTTAGATGTTATGATTTTTATATAATTGATAAATTAATGATTCCAATGCAAATTGTTATTTTGACTAAAAGAGTGGTTTGCTACTGGTGAAGCCTATGGTCAATGGTTCAGGCTCCTTAATTGTAGGAAACAGTGATTTTGATTATATATTAGATGGAGTTGTTGATGCTTATTAGATTTTTAGCATACGTATAACCGGTTTTCTTCTTATTTTGCAGCTATCTCGCCCTTGTCATTCAAATCATTCGAGAGATTGTTGAAGCATTAGCAATAAAAAATGCATATGATTACAATTTTTTCACACTAACTGTTTGTCTCATTATGATTTTCGATTTGTATTAGTGTGTGGTTTATCAGACCGAATATGTATTAATGTTTCTCTGTGGTAAGACCGTAAGACGTTTAGTTGGATGAATGATGATGGAAAGTGTCATAAGTGGCCTGTGAGGTAATTCGTAAATGTGATCACGCATACAATCTGTAACAACATTAACATATTACTGTTCTGATTTTTTAAGTCATCGTGCAACACACGGGTTCTTAAAGCTAGTGGAAATATATAAGCAAAGCAGATCATGATTGAGGTATCTAAAAGTGTTCAAAAAGCTTAAAACATCCTTGATCAGTTCATATCAGCAGTATAGTTTATCAATGTAGTTATATTATTCTATTGATCATGATTGAATTAGTCAAGGTTTCCATTAGAAAATGAAAAAATTTGTACGAATTGTCACACCCCCAAATAGGGTCAGGGGTAATTGTGACTTTTCAATATCATAACACAAGTATATATAAAGAGAACGACTCTAAATGAGACGTTTTATAAAAACAATAATTGTAGCAGTGGAAATAAATAAGGTTTTACATCATAAGTCCAATGTAAATGACAAGTGTTTAATAAATGATAACATAATATGCGAGACTACAAAGCAAGGCAGCACACATATAGCAATCACCATCAGCACATAAACTAATCGTCACCTGAGACAAACATGCTTAAATGTCAATAAAATGGTTGAGTGAACAACATAGGTTTAATAATCATAATAAATTTTTAGACCACAAGATTTAATATAAAAAAAATCAATATGCCATGAGTTATAATATCGAGCTAAACATTTAAAACCCCTGACACTGCGCGTGTGTCGGTAATCATTATTATGTACCCCTTGACGATCGGTCAATAGGTAAAGAGGTCGCTCTCAATAGGCCTATTCACAATAATTAAGCTTCCCACATTTGAATTTTAGCAATTAATGATATTATGGTGGGGATTTGCATGTAAGAATACAAGTCAACAAAAGTCTCATGAAGTTGCATATCAAAATGTTTAGGCACTTGTGTCTAAAGTGTAAATTAGTTAAAAACAAGCATGTGTCTCACCCCAAGATTTATAAAAATTCAATAAAGTATGCAAAAGTGGGGCTATGAAGTTCACCTTAATATAGCACGACGAAGAATATCCACAAACGGAAATAGAAGCAAGAAATGCAATCGAGACCTCAACCTAGAGATATAATGTTTGACCATTTATTGCCTAACAGACAAAAGTATGTTTATTTATATAGTAACTATATTAACAGTGACGGTTCACGAAAAGAGTTTCTATTTTCGGAAGGTTACTATTTATAGAAAGTTTTCACTTATAGTAAGTTCCTAGTTTTAGAAAGTTCGGGTTATAATCCTTTACCAAGACGTTGTACCACTTAACTCAAACCTCGTTGCTATCAAGTAAGTCGGGGATGGCCAGATGTAACCGGGGCCCATGACTCTTGATCAGAAACTAAGTCATGACATTCGCGATCTACAAGCTTATCCCATAAATGGCAACCATAGACATCATCTCCTTACGATCGTAAGTAGCGGTGATGTTCGTATAAATTGTACGTTTATCTTTTGATTATAACCTTCACGTATTAAGGGCGTATAGGTATGATATGATTAGTTTACTTATATAATAAATCTTATTATATTATATGTTATAGTATAATTATTATTAATATGTATTATCGTCATTACTTTATTTAAAGTTATTCTTATACTATAAGTATTAAAAGTTTAATTATGTAGGAATATTAAATATATAATAATTATTTCTTATATAATTATTTCTGATCTTAAGTTAAAATAATAATATTTGATTAATACGTATATTTTGTATACCGAATTTATATATATATATATATTTTTTTTTTATCTAAATTCACATTTAATTCAAATATATACCAAATAAATATAAATAAAATTTTAATAAATTTATTTCAGTATATTAAACTGTAGAAAATTTAATAAAAATAAATCTATCACGTTTTAAATTTTTGTATTTATCTTTGTATTTATTTTCTGTTTAGATAAAATACAAGTTTAATTATATCTAAAATACTATTTCGACCCAAAATATTTGGTTTCCAATTTTCACAGATTATCCAACTTTTATAAACTAAGGAAAAAAGTTTTTATAAAATTTGATGTGGTATTTATAGGTGAAAATTAGGGGATTTATTAATAAAAAATAAATAATAATAATAGTGATAATACCGATTCAAAGAAATTTTGTTAAGAGTGAGTTTGTTAAATAATGCATATGGTCATTATTTGGTTTATGTACATGCCTTCATTGATAAGAAAAAAAAAATAAAAAAAAATTATCCTATTTAATTAAATCGGCCGAAGAAAAAAAAATGTAAAAGTAAATTAAATAAATTTTCAAATTATATCTTGCTTATTATTTTGTTCTAGATTTTATTTTATAAAATCAGTTTTTTTTCTTCTTATTATCTATTTTAATAACCGAATTTAATAATATATATATATATATATATATATATATATATATATATATATATATATATATATATATATATATATATATATATATATATATATATATATATATATATATATATATATATATATATATATATATATAGGGGCAGGTTCAAACAAGAACCATTAAAAAGGTAAGAACTGCGAGAACTATTTAATTTAATAGTTTTTATGCTTTTAAATTCAACAAATTACATGTAAATATTAGTTAATGCACATGTCATTAACAAACATATGTTCATTAGCTCAAATTACATGTTAAATTGTTAATTATATGAAACTGTTCACATGTTCGGAAACAAATATGCACATGTACACGAGAAACTATATATTTAATTATATAGGTAAAATATAAGTGTTTTTCAACTATTTTATGTTCATTCATACTCTTCATCAATATTTATTTGTGATTCAATCTAGTTACATGTGAACATCTTTATAAATCAAAAGTTCTCGCAGTTCTCGCCTTTTTTATGTTCTCGTTTGAACTTTTAGCTATATATATATATATATATATATATATATATATATATATATATATATATATATATATATATATATATATATATATATATATATATATATATATAGTGGTAGGATCAAGGGGGAAGTAACCAATCGGGGAGAAGCAAATTTTTTTTCTTTCATTTTTTGAAAAAACTTTGTTCACGAACATTATAGATTGGATGAAAATATGAACTTTTAATAAAGACACTTTGTGATAAATATTTTTATTTTGGCGGAAAAATGCTCGAAGAAGTAATATATAACAATTATCGTGTTTTTCGAGCGTATGTTGAGGTTTTAGATATTAGGGTTTAGATATTAGGGTTTATAGGGTTTTGATATTAGGGCTTAGAAATTTAAGGTTTAGATTTAGGGTTTAGAATTAGGATTTAGATTGAGTTTTTAACACGAACGGTTTAGAGTTTAGGGTTTGGGGTTTAGGGTTTGGGTTTGGTGTTTTAGGTTTATGGAATAAACCCAAAACACCAAACCCTAAACCCTAAACCCTAAACCCTAAACTCTAAATCGGACTAAATTTTACTTCACAAAACATGAAAAAAAAAACGTTCACATTGTCCACGAACAATATTATCTTGAATGTTATTTTTGTCGATCGTTTAAATAATAACATTCATCACGAAGTGTCTTTTCTATATGTTCATATTTTCGTGTGATCTTGATGCCGGAAAAAAAATTCCAAAAAAAAAGAAATTTTTTTTTTTGCTTCCCCCCACTTGGTTACTTCCCCATTGATCCTGTCCCGATATATATATATATATATATATATATATATATATATATATATATATATATATATATATATATATATATTACGGTTTTAATAATAATGTAAATAAATTAATAAGTTTATCATTTAATTACATAATTTATCATTTAATTATATGCATTTACAATGTAGTTGTATAAATTATGAAAGTGTCACAAATTATTATAATACTTAACTATTAACTAAAGTAATATAAATTATATAAACTTTAACTAATATAATTATGTTACATTATATAGGTTAATATAACTTATGTTTATTTTAGTCACATTATTTATTTAACCATATGTGTTGACTAAAAAATACTATTCGGTCAACGTTCGTTAGATTCGTATATATAACAACCTTAGATTTGACGTGTTGTTAATTAGACGTGTTCCTGGTAGAACTAATTAGACGCGTTGTTAATTAGACTTGTTCCTGGCAAAACTAAATAGACGTGGTTACCAATTGGAGGTGTTATAGTTATTTAGACATGTTGCTGGTTTGTAATTAGACGTGTTCCGTCTATTGTTTAGACGTGTTTCGAATTTTTTTAAAAAAAAACAATAGTTAGACGTGTTCCTTATGTTTAATTAGACGTGTGATTTACTGAACACATCTATAAGTGGGGCACTAATTGTCCCGATCTGTAGTAGTGAATTGTAGACTAAAGCACGTGAATCACCTAATCAGTCCACCTGGAATTCCCTAGTGCAGATACTTCAACTAAGATTACACAACACATAATTCCTCGTTACTTAAGACCTCCTAGATGTGATTAAGTTGACCCACTGATATGAAGACCTAAATTATGACTCTACTCTCGTAGTAATCAATAATCACACCAACTCTCGTTGTGTATGATTCACTCCAAAATTGTCTAGCATTTTGAATACAATTTATTATCATCTCCGATTAAATAAACAACCAATTATTACAAACCAATTGTAAGTATGTATATTAAATTGTTAAACTCTCGTCCTAACAAACAAACATACACCTAATTGAATCGAAAAAAACAAGTTTCATCAAGTGTGTTCATGTATTCAAACTTCATACCAAAATACTTATAATCCAACAACTAATGAAAATAATATCCAACACATAAGTTTATTAGTCTAGACAAACATAAAGATTTAGCTAACAATCATGGCTAAAACCAAAATTAAACAAATAATCAAATATAAATTCATTGTATGAAACAAAGAATCAACCTAATTAAATGAAGAATCATGAAGGAAGAACGGATTGAATGATGATCCTGGAATGATTGCCTTGCTTTGGTGGTGTTGGAATTCCCCAAAATCCACCTAAAAATCACCTTTAACACTATGGAAATCGTAAAAGTGAAGATTGTGGAAGTTAGAGTAAAAAAACTGCCTTTTATACCCCTTTCCTCGTATCTGGCCAACCCAATTACCGCGCAGCGACTTACTACGTGAACAACCGTGGCGCGCAATGCCAATCGCGGCGCGCCTTAGTGCATGAGAAATCATGTCCAGTTTTTAACAACTTGATGACCTGAAAACACGTGTTACCCCGCGACGCGCAAACATATCTGCGCTGCGCAAATGCCTAAACTCAGTTTCCAGCTCAAAAAACTTATATCTTGCCTTGTTGATTAGCCAAAATAACTTAGATCATATATATTACTGAAAACTGATCAAAACCACTTCAAATTACCTCGAATAAACTTCTTCTCGGCTCTCAACTATAATCTCCATAACAACTTGTTGAGTCCCCAAAATAATTAAGGATTTAATTATGACAAAACTGTAATTTATTTGCACTAAAGTGTTATGTGCAGTCAGCACAAGTTTGTTTATGTATAGACAGCAGATATAGCTGTGTCGAGTGTTTAGTTTACTGCTCAGTCTACCAGCACAAGGTAGACAGTGTTCTTCAATCAGCACATGATGTGTACTCAGCAATTCAAGAACATGAAGTGGCTCAGCAATGAAGTGTAGTGACCCGAACTTTTTCATGTTTATATATATATTAAATGAAATTGTTATTTACATGATTAAGTGTTTCCAACATGTTAAGCAATCAAACTTGTTAAGACTTGATTAATTAAAATAGGTTTCATATAGACAATTGACCACCCAAGTTGACCGGTGATTCACGAACGTTAAAACTTGTAAAAACTATACGATGACATATATATGGTTATATATATAGTTAACATGATTTTTATTATAAGTATGTATCTCATTAGGTATTTTAACAATGAGTTATATACATAAAAATGAGACTATTAATTTAAGAAACTCGAAAACGATATATATAACGATTATCGTTATAACAACGTCTTACTAGGTACATATGAATCATATTAAGATATTGATACACTTAGTTAATTATGTTAAATGATAATTAAATATATTATTAAGTGTATTAACAATGAAATACATATGTAAAAATAAGACTACTAACTTAATGATTTCGAAACGAGACATATATGTAACGATTATCGTTGTAACGACATTTAACTGTATATACATCATACTAAGATATATTATATATCATAATATCATGATAATATAACAATTTAACATCTCATTTGTTATAATAAACAATGGGTTAACAACATTCAACAAGATCGTTAACCTAAAGGTTTCAAAACAACATTTACATGTAACGACTAACGATGACTTAACGACTCAGTTAAAATGTATATGCATGTAGTGTTTTAATATGTATTCATACACTTTTGAAAGACTTCAAGACACTTATCAAAATACTTCTACTTAACAAAAATGCTTACAATTACATCCTCGTTCAGTTTCATCAACAATTCTACTCGTATGCACCCGTATTCGTACTCGTACAATACACAGCTTTTAGATGTATGTACTATTGGTATATACACTCTAATGATCAGCTCTTAGCAGCCCATGTGAGTCACCTAACACATGTAGGAACCATCATTTGTGTAAGATCCTGTTTTCCTTTTTGGGTTTGGACGCCGTCCAAACATTTAGGACGCCGTCCCAGTTTGAAGACCTGGACGCCGTCCAGAATGGCTGGCAGGCATGTCTATTTGCTATTAATTATTTTAGATGGGTATTTTGGTAATTTCGCTTCTTGGACGAATTCTAAAGCCCTAGATCAGTTTTGGGAGTCTCATTACTCCATTCACAACCACCAAACATCATCTACTTTAATTCTAGAGAGAGGGTGCTCTTAAGTGTGAGAAAGCTCAAATAGGAGAGGAAGAAGCTTGTTTCGGGTTCTAGCTCGAGCATCGAAGTTGTTCATCTCCTCGTTAGCTTCGTTTTGATTGTGGTGGTAAGCCCTAAAATTGATTTCTCTAGTAAATATGTTTAAAGGTTAGGGTTTGGGTTAATGTTGTACATAAAACCCATGTATGAGTGATTTGGGGGTTTTGGGTAAGTTTGGGTCATGAAGACCCAAATGGTGACTAACTTAGGGTTTTGAAAGGGTAAATGGTGTAAATGGGTCTTAAAGACCTAAGTAAATACTAATACACTTATAGTTAATGTTAGTGGGTGTGATTTGGGTTGTGGGTGACCCAAATGGGTGTGTTGACCTAGAAATGGGTCAAATGGGTCTTTGTTGACCTAGGTTGTCTTGCATGTATGAAAACGAGTTAACTTTGTGGTTAAAAGTGTGTTAAGACCTTAATTGGTTAAAGTTAGGGTTTTTGGTGAAGTTAACCCATTATTAGGGTTAAAGGTGCAAAATGGGTCGGGATTGCACTTAGGGTCAAAAGACTCTAGATTGTTAAGTGAGTTGCTTGATCGACTTGAGTTGTGAATTGATTATGTGCTAAAATGTAATAGGTACGTTACATTGACGTTGCAAGTTCGGTTATCTTACACGAAGACTTTGAGGTGAGTGGAATAATTATATGCGTATGTATATAATGTATCTATTTGTTGTAGCGTGAAAGGTGTAGTGTCGAGGTGTTAAGACACCACGTTTCACGTGAAGAGTGTAGCATCGAGGTGTTAAGATGCCACTCAGGTGTAGCATCGAGGTGTTAAGATGCCACCTAGGAGTGTAGTATCGAGGTGTTAAGACACCACTCCGTAAAATAATGAGTGTTGCATCGAGGTGTTAAGATGCCACTCGGGGTGATGTGCCGAGGTGTTAAGGTGCCACCCTAGGGGTTAGTGGTGAGAGGTGTTAAGTGCCCTAACGGATGTTATGAACACCGATGGCGTTTTCGCGAGCGCCGTTCCCTTGTACTATTGGTTAACCATGGTTATTTGTGTTGTAAGCATATTATATTATTCGAGTTATATTTATATGCGGTTGTTATGCTAGCTTGGGGGTATTGGTGAATTATAGCTTGTTATTGCGACGATAAGCTAATGTTGTTTGCTAGCATGTTTGCGGTTGTGTAAGTGTATGCAAGTAGGTATAATTATATATGTATTCGTATAATTATTGCATTCACTAAGCTTTGCTTACCCTCTCGTTGTTTACCTTTTTATAGGCTCGGGCGTTGACAAGGGTAAGAGCGTTCAATTGGATTAGTGATCTCCCACTTGTTTTGTTAGGGGATGCTTTTGGGTATTAGCTTTTGGAGTTCGACCGAGATTGGGTAGTTTAACCCCAAACACCATGCTCTAATGTCGTTTGGAACTTAAACTTATATTTGGTCGAAACTTTTATTTTTGAACGGAACTCGTAAAATGGGCGATGTGGGCTCGATTATGTAAAACTTGATTTGATGATGAAAATCTCTTAGTTTCACTTATATTGACTTGTGGTAAAAAGGTTTTCGTTTGAATGTGTCGGGAAGCGGGTTTTCCGCTCGTGTGAGTTGGACCCGTGATCAGTAGCTGGAAGACCATTGGGACGCTGTCCCAATTGCTTGGACGCCGTCCCAGTTGTTTGAGCTGGACGCCATCCCAAACGTTGGACGCCGTCCCACTTTTCTGAGCTGTACGCCGTCCAGGAATCTGGACGCCGTCCAGATGCACTGCCTTAAATTTTTTTTTTTGGTACGCGTTTTTGGGTTTATGAAGTCGGGTTGTTACAAGTGGTATCAGAGCATGGTCTAAGGGATTTAGGTGACTTGAGATAGGCGCCTAGACTTAGACTTTTTGTGTGCGCATTTATGCGGGACTTGTAGGATCTTGGGTCGGACCGGGATGGTTAGTGCATAGGTTTATGTGAACTAATCATGCGCTATTTGTTGTGTGTGTTTAGCAATCATCAAGCGAGAAGGACGTTGTACTAGCGAGTTAACGCGACGTGCTCGCGTAGTAATGACTAGCTACCATCACTACGAGTGCAAATCGTGTCAAACAAGTAATGTACGACGATTGTTGAGCGAGATGGAGTAGTGTGGCGTATATGTATGTATATATGTAATCTGTCCTTCTGTTTTGTGGTTTAACCTAATTCGTTTTATAGAATGAAGACGAGAAACGGTCCCGAACATGATAATGGAAGTACAAGCGGGGACGCCGAGTTTTCAACCAAGGTTGAGGCCATCTTTAAGAAGTTAAAATCGGATTTTCTTGCGGACGTTCGAAAGGTCTTCCAAGATTCGGTTGATGAGCAAATAACCGATCTAATTAATGAACGAATGAAGGCCACTATCGAAGAGGCCCTTGACGCTAGGAATATCTATCCTCGCGGTGAAGGAGGCGAAGGAAGGCGGGACTTCCACTACAAGAACTTCAAGGATGCTCAACCCCCGATGTTTAATGGGGTGTGGGATCCTTTAAAAAGTACATGTTGGATCTCCGATATTGAGGGAGCTTTCCGTACCGCGGAATGTCCTCCCGAAAAGAAGATGAGGTATGGTTCTAGCATGTTACGCGAAGAAGCTAAGTTGTGGTGGGACGATAAAATCAACTTGTTTGGTGAAGAACAATGTATGGGCTTGACATGGGAGGAGTTCAAGAAAGAATTTTTCAGAGAATACCGAACTTCATCCGATCTCGATAGAATCCGGGACGAGTTGCACCATTTGCAACAAGGTTCCATGGATTTGGTTACCCTCAAGTGTACATTCTTGGCAAAGACTCGTTTTTGCCCGGAATATGTGGGTGATGATCATAAGCTCATGAAGGATTTCTACCGTACTTTGAATGATGAGTACAAGGGGAAGATTAGTCAGGGTATGGCTAAGTCTTTTGATGAATTGTTCGAGTTGGCTCGGGGTTTTGAGCCGGAGGTTCCAAGAAAGAGTGATTTCATGTTTTCCAAAAGAAAATTTGAAGGTTTTAGTTACTCTAACGCCTCAAGCAAGAAGAGCAAGAGCAAGAGGGGGGCCGAAAGTGTCAATAGTGCAAAGAAGGGCACTACCGGCGGGTTTTCTTATACGTGCTACAATTGTGGGCAACCGGGTCATATGGCTCGTGAGTGTCCGAAACCACGTTCCGGAAACAAAGTCACTTGTTTTAATTGCGGCAAAGAAGGGCATAAGAAGCCGGAGTGTCCCGACTTGCGAAACGACAATGTGAAACGGTTAGAGAAGGCAGCGGGTACGGCTAGGGGTTGCAACTATTTGATGACCAATGATGAAGCCAAACAATCGCACGAAGTTGTCTCAGGTACTTACATGGTTAATTCTAATCCGGCAATGATTCTTTTCGATAGCGGTGCAAATTTGTCGTTTGTGTCTCCTAAATTTGTGCCTAAACTTAATAGACCGTTAGCTAAGTTAAGTCGTCTGATAGAAGTCGAAATAGCGGACGGCAAGACGGTGCTAGTGGTTGATGTGTGTGAAAATTGTGATGTTGTTTTTGGTGCTGAAACCTTTAAAATTGATCTTATTCCAATGACCTTGGGCGACTTTGATATTGTCGTTGGTATGGATTGGCTCGATCGTTATAGAGCCGATATTGCATGCCATGATAAGTTTATTCGTGTGAAGACCCTAAGTGGGGGAGAGTTAATTATTCATGGTGATAAGCGAAGGAGACCGGTGCTGATATGCACTTTTGTATGGGCACGTCGTTTTGTTGTTACCGGTGGCATGGCTTTCCTTGCTCATGTTGTTGATACTTACAATGAGCCACCACCTATTCATGAAATTCCGGTTGTTAGTGATTTCGAAGACGTTTTTCTGGACGAATTACCGGGTGTTCCGGCGGAAAGACAAGTTGAATTTCGCATCGAGTTGGTTCCGGGGGCTACCCCCATTGCTAAAACTCCTTATCGTTTAGCGCCAACGGAGATGCAAGAGTTGTTAAATCAAATTCAAGAATTGCTCGAGAAGGGTTTTATTCGACCGAGTGCTTCACAGTGGGGCGCTCCGGTGTTATTTGTGAAAAAGAAAGATGGTAGTATGCGTATGTGCATTGATTACCGTGAGTTGAATAAAGTGACGATCAAGAATCATTATCCATTACCTAGGATTGACGATTTATTTGATCAACTTCAAGGTGCAACGTATTTCTCTAAGATCGACCTACGGTCCGGCTATCACCAAATGCGGGTCCGTGAGGAAGACATAGAGAAAATGGATTTTCGAACGCGTTACGGGCATTATGAGTTTGTAGTTATGCCCTTTGGTCTTACGAATGCACCGGCGGCATTCATGGATCTTATGAACCGAGTGTGCCAACCTATGTTGGACAAGTCGGTAATAGTGTTCATTGACGACATACTAGTCTACTCGAAAAGTATGAACGAGCATGAACGTCATTTGCGTGAAGTATTGAAGACGCTACGAAAGGAGAAGTTGTATGCAAAGTTCTCCAAATGTGAATTTTGGCTAAGGGAAGTTCAATTCCTTGGTCATATTGTGAATGAAAACGGTATTCAAGTAGATCCGGGGAAGATCGAGACGGTGAAGAGTTGGGGACGACCGACTACGCCTACGGAAATCTGAAGTTTTCTCGGATTGGCCGGTTATTATCGTCGGTTTATCCAAGACTTTTTTAAGATTGCTTCTCCATTGACGAAGTTGACGAGAAAGAATGCTAGGTTTGATTGGGAGAACGAGCAAGAGATTGCTTTTCAATTGTTAAAAGAGAAGTTGTGTCAAGCTCCGGTGTTAGTGTTGCCGGAAGGGGTAGAAGATATGGTGGTTTATTGTGATGCTTCCTTAAATGGTCTCGGGTGTGTTCTAATGCAAAGAGGTAAAGTCATCGCTTATGCCTCTCGACAATTAAAGGAGCAAGAAACGAGATATCCGACTCATGATCTTGAGTTGGCGGCGGTTGTGCATGCGTTGAAAATTTGGCGCCATTACTTGTATGGTGTCAAGTGTACGATTTATTCGGATCATAAGAGTTTGAAACATCTCTTTAATCAACGAGATTTGAATTATCGCCAACGTAGGTGGATGGATGTGGTGAAAGATTATGATTGTGAGATACTTTATCATCCGGGTAAGGCGAATGTTGTCGCGGATGCGTTGAGTCGAAAGAGTCAACATCCGGCGATAAAAGTGGGATCGTTACGTTTGATTATTTCTAACGATTTTCTTGACAGGCTTGGCGTGATTCAAATAGAGGCTTATGTTCACAACAAGCATACGAAGCGAATCGTGGGACAATCGGAGTTTATTACTATGGGTCCGCGTGGTTTGTTGTCTTTCCAAGGAAGGGTGTGGGTGCCTAAGATGGGTGATTACCAACGAGTGCTACTTGATGAAGCACATAAGTCAAAATACTCCATTCATTCGGGCGCGACGAAAATGTATCTTGACTTGAAGAAAGATTATTGGTGGCCGGGCATGAAACGTGATGTTGTGAAGTATGTTGAGCAATGTGTCACGTGTTTACAAGTAAAAGCTGAACACCAAAAGCCGTATGGTAAGTTGCAACCGTTAGAAATCCCGAAATGGAAATGGGAGCACATTACCATGGATTTCATTACAAAGTTACCTAAAACGGCGAGAACCTAATTCGATTCGATTTGGGTTATAGTTGACCGATTGACAAAAAGCGCTTTGTTTCTTCCCATTAAAGAAGCGATATCGTCGGAGACTTTGGCTAAGTTGTTTATCAAGGAAGTGGTCTCGCGACATGGGGTTCCTATATCTATTATTTCGGATCGAGATACCCGTTTTACATCTCGGTTTTGGGAAAAGTTTCATGAAGATATGGGCACGCAATTGAAGTTGGGCACGGCGTATCATCCTCAAACGGACGGTCAAACCGAACGTACGAATCAAACTTTGGAAGATATGTTACGGGCGTGCATCATTGACTTTGGTGGTAGTTGGCATGAGCATTTGCCTTTGGTGGAATTCTCGTACAATAATAGTTATCATACTAGTATCGGGATGCCACCTTACGAAATGCTTTATGGGCGTAGGTGTCGAACTCCCGTTTGTTGGGGAGAAGTGGGTCAAAGAGAGATCGGGAGTACCGATTTGGTTTTAGAGACAAATGGCAAGATCGATTTAATTCGGGAACATTTGAAGAAGGCTCAAGATAGGCAAAAGTCGTATTCCGATAGACGTAGGCAATTGATTGAGTTCCAAGAAGGCGATATGGTGATGCTTAAGGTTTCGCCATGGAAGGGTATTATTCGATTTCGAAAACGGGGAAAGTTAGCTCCTCAGTTTATTGGGTCGTTCAAGGTTTCAGCTCGTGTTGGTGAAGTTGCATATCGATTGGAATTACCCGAAGAGCTTGCGGGGATCCATAATACATTTCATGTTTCCCACCTCCGTAAGTGTCTTGCGGATGATTCCTCATGGATGCCTTTAGACGAGATCGAGCTAAACAACAAGTTAGAATATGTCGAGGAACCGATTGCTATCCTTGACGAGAAGGTGAAAATGTTGAGGAATAAAGAGGTGAGAACTTTCAAGGTTCAATGGCGGCGAAGTAAAGGTTCCGAGTTTACTTGGGAGCCCGAAGAGTTTGTTTTGGTTTATCTTCCTGCTTGTCATGCGGCGTGGATTGCGAGGTCGCAATCCGGTTCAAGTGGGGGAGAGTTGTAAGATCCTGTTTTCCTTTTTGGGTTTGGACGCCGTCCAAACATTTGGGACGCCGTCCCAGTTTGAAGACCTGGACGCCGTCAAACATTTTGGGACGCCGTCCAGAATGGCTGGCAGGCATGTCTATTTGCTATTAATTATTTTAGATGGGTATTTTGGTAATTTCACTTCTTGGACGAATTCTAAAGCCCTAGATCAGTTTTGGGAGTCTCATTACTCCATTCACAACCACCAAACATCATCTACTTTAATTCTAGAGAGAGGGTGCTCTTAAGTGTGAGAAAGCTCAAATAGGAGAGGAAGAAGCTTGTTTCGGGTTCTAGCTCGAGCATCGAAGTTGTTCATCTCCTCGTTAGCTTCGTTTTAATTGTGGTGGTAAGCCCTAAAATTGATTTCTCTAGTAAATATGTTTAAGGGTTAGGGTTTGGGTTAATGTTGTACATAAAACCCATGTATGAGTGATTTGGGGGTTTTGGGTAAGTTTGGGTCATGAAAACCCAAATGGTGACTAACTTAGGGTTTTTAAAGGGTAAATGGTGTAAATGGGTCTTAAAGACCTAAGTAAATACTAATACACTTATAGTTAATGTTAGTGGGTGTGATTTGGGTTGTGGGTGACCCAAATGGGTGTGTTGACCTAGAAATGGGTCAAATGGGTCTTTGATGACCTAGGTTGTCTTGCATGTATGAAAACGAGTTAACTTTGTGGTTAAAAGTGTGTTAAGACCTTAATTGGCTAAAGTTAGGGTTTTTGGTGAAGTTAACCCATTATTAGGGTTAAAGGTGCAAAATGGGTCGGGATTGCACTTAGGGTCAAAAGACTCTAGATTGTTAAGTGAGTTGCTTGACCGACTTGAGTTGTGAATTGATTATGTGCTAAAATGTAATAGGTACGTTACATTGACGTTGCAAGTTCGGTTATCTTACACGAAGACTTTGAGGTGAGTGGAATAATTATATGCGTATGTATATAATGTATATATTTGTTGTAGCATGAAAGGTGTAGTGTCGAGGTGTTAAGACACCACGTTTCACGTGAAGAGTGTAGCATCGAGGTGTTAAGATGCCACTCGGGTGTAGCATCGAGGTGTTAAGATGCCACCTAGGAGTGTAGTGTCGAGGTGTTAAGACACCACTCCGTAAAATAATGAGTGTTGCATCGAGGTGTTAAGATGCCACTCGGGGTGATGTGCCGAGGTGTTAAGGTGCCACCCTAGGGGTTAGTGGTGCGAGGTGTTAAGTGCCCTAACAGATGTTATGAACACCGATGGCGTTTTCGCGAGCGCCGTTCCCTTGTACTATTGGTTAACCATGGTTATTTGTGTTGTAAGCATATTATATTATTCGAGTTATATTTATATGCGGTTGTTATGCTAGCTTGGGGTTATTGGTGAATTATAGCTTGTTATTGCGACGATAAGCTAATGTTGTTTGCTAGCATGTTTGCGGTTGTGTAAGTGTATGCAAGTAGGTATAATTATATATGTATTCGTATAATTATTGCATTCACTAAGCTTTGCTTACCCTCTCGTTGTTTACCTTTTTTATAGGCTCGGGCGTTGACAAGGGTAAGAGCGTTCAATTGGATTAGTGATCTCCCGCTTGTTTTGTTAGGGGATGCTTTTGGGTATTAGCTTTTGGAGTTCGACCGAGATTGGGTAGTTTAACCCCAAACACCATGCTCTAATGTCGTTTGGAACTTAAACTTATATTTGGTCGAAACTTTTATTTTTGAACGGAACTCGTAAAATGGGCGATGTGGGCCCGATGATGTAAAACTTGATTTGATGATGAAAATCTCTTAGGTTCACTTATATTGACTTGTGGTAAAAAGGTTTTCGTTTGAAAGTGTCGGGAACCGGGTTTTCCGCTCGTGTGAGTTGGACCCGTGATCAGTAGCTGGAAGACCATTGGGACGCCGTCCCAATTGCTTGGACGCCGTCCCAGTTGTTTGAGCTGGACGCCGTCCCAAACGTTGGACACCGTCCCACTTTTCTGAGCTGGACGCCGTCTTGATGCACTGCCTTAAAATTTTTTTTTTGGTACGCGTTTTTGGGTTTATGAAGTCGGGTTGTTACAATTTGGCAACTAGCATGAAATATCTCATAAAATTATAAAAATATGAGTAATCATTCATGACTTATTTACATGAAAACAAAATTACATATCCTTTATATCTAATCCATACACCAACGACCAAAAACACCTACAAACACTTTCATTCTTCAATTTTCTTCATCTAATTGATCTCTCTCAAGTTCTATCTTCAAGTTCTAAGTGTTCTTCATAAATTCCAAAAGTTCTAGTTTCATAAAATCAAGAATACTTCCAAGATTGCAAGTTTACTTCCAAGTTTTCTAAATCCATTCCAAGTAATCATCCAAGATCAAGAAACCTTTGTTGCTTATAGTAGTTTATCTTTCTAATACAAGGTAATAATCATATTCAAACTTTAATTCAATTTCTATAACTATAAAAATCTTATTTCGAGTGGAAATCTTACTTGAAATTGTTTTCGTGTCATGATTCTGCTTCAAGAACTTTCAAGCCATCCAAGGATCCTTTGAAGCTAGATCTATTTTTTTCATTTCCAGTAGTTTTATCCAAGGAACTTGAGGTTGTAATGATGTTCATAACATCATTCGATTCATACATATACAGCTATCTTATTCGAAGGTTTAAACTTGTAATCACTAGAACATAGTTTAGTTAATTCTAAACTTGTTCGCAAATAAAAGTTAATCCTTCTAACTTGACTTTTAAAATCAACTAAACACATGTTCTATATCTATATGATATGCTAACTTAATGATTTAAAACCTGGAGACACGAAAAACACGGTAAAACCGAATTTACGCCGTCGTAGTAACACCGCGGGCTGTTTTGGGTTAGTTAATTAAAAAGTATGATAAACTTTGATTTAAAAGTTGTTATTCTGAGAAAATAATTTTTATTATGAACAGGAAACTATATCCAAAAATTATGGTTAAACTCGAAGTGGAAGTATGTTTTCTAAAATGGTCATCTAGACGTCGTTCTTTCGACTTAAATGACTACCTTTACAAAAACGACTTGTAACTTATTTTTCTGACTATAAACCTATACTTTTTCTGTTTAGATTCATAAAATAGAGTTCAATATGAAACCATAGCAATTTGATTCACTCAAAACGGATTTAAAATGAAGAAGTTATGGGTAAAACAAGATTGGATAATTTTTCTCATTTTAGCTACGTGAAAATTGGTAACAAATCTATTCCAACTATAACTTAATCAACTTGTATTATATATTATGTAATCTTGAGATACCATAGACACGTATACAATGTTTCGACCTATCATGTCGACACATATATATATATTTCGGAACAACCATAGACACTCTATATGTGAATGTTGGAGTTAGCTATACAGGGTTGAGGTTGATTCCAAAATATATATAGTTTGAGTTGTGATCAATACTGAGATACGTATACACTGGGTCGTGGATTGATTCAAGATAATATTTATCGATTTATTTCTGTACATCTAACTGTGGACAACTAGTTGTAGGTTACTAACGAGGACAGCTGACTTAATAAACTTAAAACATCAAAAATATATTAAAAGTGTTGTAAATATATTTTGAACATACTTTGATATATATGTATATATTGTTATAGGTTCGTGAATCAACCAGTGGCCAAGTCTTACTTCCCGACGAAGTAAAAATCTGTGAAAGTGAGTTATAGTCCCACTTTTAAAATCTAATATTTTTGGGATGAGAATACATGCAGGTTTTATAAATGATTTACAAAATAGACACAAGTACGTGAAACCACATTCTACGGTTGAATTATCGAAATCGAATATGCCCCTTTTTATTAAGTCTGGTAATCTAAGAATTAGGGAACAGACACCCTAATTGACGCGAATCCTAAAGATAGATCTATTGGGCCTAACAAACCCTATCTAAAGTACCGGATGCTTTAGTACTTCGAAATTTATATCATATCCGAAGGGTGTCCCGGAATGATGGGGATATTCTTATATATGCATCTTGTTAATGTCGGTTACCAGGTGTTCACCATATGAATGATTTTTATCTCTATGTATGGGATGTGTATTGAAATATGAAATTTTGTGGTCTATTGTTACGATTTGATATATATAGGTTAAACCTATAACTCACCAACATTTTTGTTGACGTTTAAAGCATGTTTATTCTCAGGTGAATACTAAGAGCTTCCGCTGTTGCATACTAAAATAAGGACAAGATTTGGAGTCCATGTTTGTATGATATTGTGTAAAAACTGCATTCAAGAAACTGATTTCGATGTAACATATTTGTATTGTAAACCATTATGTAATGGTCGTGTGTAAACAGGATATTTTAGATTATCATTATTTGATAATCTACGTAAAGCTTTTTAAACCTTTATTTATGAAATAAAGGTTATGGTTTGTTTTAAAAATGAATGCAGTCTTTGAAAAACGTCTCATATAGAGGTCAAAACCTCGCAACGAAATCAATTAATATGGAACGTTTTTAATCAATAAGAACGGGACATTTCAGTTGGTATCCGAGCGTTGGTCTTAGAGAACCAGAAAATTTGCATTAGTGTGTCTTATCGAATTTGTTAGGATGCATTAGTGAGTCTGGACTTCGACCGTGTTTTCTTTAAAAATGATTGCTTAACATTTTTGTTGGAAACTATATATTATTAACATGTATATATTATGTGATATATTAATCTTAACATGTTTGATATTGTGTGATAGATGTCTACCTCTAGCACAAATCCCATTGACTCACCTAATAATAACGAAGAGTCGAATATATATTGGACTGATTCACAAGTTCCCGAAGAAGAACCAGAAGAAGAATCAGAACCGGAAGAAGAATCAGAACCGGAAGAGGAGGAACCGGAGGAGGAAATAGAACCGGTGGGGGAAATAATAAAACAGTTAAGTAAAAGAAAATCCTCAACCAACCGACCAAGGTTAATTATGGTCAATGGTGTTTCCGCCAAGGAAGCAAAGTATTGGGAGGATTACCAATTCTCCGATGAATCGGATCCCGACAAGGAATCCGATGATGTTATAGAAATTACCCCAACACAATTTAATAAGGCAAAAGAGAACAATAAGGGAAAGGGCATAAAAATAGAGAAATTTGATTCCAAACCCGATGAACTTTATATGTATCGTCAACACCCGTATTTCTTAAGTTGTGACAATAACCCGGGAACCTCTAAACCACCAGGTTTTTCTAAACCAATGTGGAAAACGACGGCTCGTATTAGGGAAACATCATATATCCCTAGAAACTTGTCAAAACGAACCAAAACCGAAGAAGAAGAAATGAGCGAGTCGGAATAAGATAGTTGTATTCGTGTGGTGTAATATATGTAATATAGTGTGCTTATGCTTTATGATATATGTAAAAATTGCTTGTATTAATATGTATTTTTTTTATAAATCTAACTCTTGTCTATTTTACAGTATAAAAACACAAAATGGATAGACAACCCAGTATTTTAAAAGACCTACCCGGAGACATGATTGATGAAATCTTGTCTAGAGTCGGTCAGAATTCCTCTGCACAACTATTTAAGGCAAGATCAGTTTGTAAGACATTCGAAGAACGTTCCAAGAATGCCTTGGTTTATAAAAGGCTTTCGTTTGAAAGATGGGGGATATCACATTGGGAAACCCATAAGTTACGATGTGTTTACTTTGACGCATATATTGCGGGGAACCCAAATGCTATTTTACGCAACGGGTTAAGAAATTATTTTGACTCAATGTATCCGAATATAGGACTTCATGATTTAGAAAAAGCGGCTAACATGCAACATAAAGAAGCATGTTATGCTTACGGGTTAGTAATGTTCGCTTCTCACCAAAGTGAGAAAAAGAACATCGGGCTACAACTATTAAACAAAACGTTCCCACAAGTGACGGAGTCGGTAATTGGGGTAAGAAATGAGGTTTTTAGGTTATTACGAGACTGTTGGTCATTACGTAACCTTCGCCCTTTTGACGACGTTACAAACGTTGTCATATTATCGGTCACAACGGTTACATTCCACAAGACCAAGGATGGGAAGTAGTCCTAGTAAAACCAGAATGCATGACTTGTTTCTAGACGTATGAATTACGTGTCTTTATTGCCTTTGCTGAACGACTTGTGTACTAGCTAGAATTATCTTCACAACTATCTTGTATCAAAGTTATTGTGTGCTATATTTCATGCTTTATGTAAAATAAGCAGTATTGTAAGTTTGTAAAATATTGTATAAAAGTTTGAACGCGAAATATTATTATAATCAGTTTTTCATATAGAATTGTAGTAGTTGAATTGTATATTAGCTACTAAGTATGAACTTAACGGGTAGGTACTACCCGAATTTAAACTTATAAAACGCTAATATGAAGAAAAAGCTTTTATAAATGAGTTCATATTATGCTACGAAATACTATTAACTACTCTTAATATTCTGTATGATTAACTTGTTCCATTTGACTATTTTGAAGAAAATGGCACCGACTACTCGACACACCGTGAATATGAATGAAGAGGAATTCCGTACTTTTCTAGCTTCAAACATAGCAGCAGTACAGGCTGCGCTACATACCAACAATAACTTTGCATCTAGCAGTACAGGAAATCATGTAGGATGTACCTACAAAGAATTCACTGCCTGCAAACCTTTGGAATTTGATGGAACCGAAGGACCGATCGGATTGAAACGGTGGACCGAGAAGGTCGAATCGGTGTTTGCCATAAGTAAGTGTACCGAAGAGGACAAAGTGAAGTACGCTACGCATACCTTCACAGGTTTTGCATTAACATGGTGGAATACCTATCTAGAGCAAGTGGGACAAGATGATGCTTACGCACTACCGTGGTCAGCATTCAAGCATTTGATGGTCGAGAAGTATCGTCCCAGAACCGAGGTCAATAAGCTCAAGACAGAACTTATAGGGTTACGAACCCAAGGATTTGATATTACCACGTACGAAAGACAATTCACAGAATTGTGCGTATTGTGTCCGGGAGCATTCGAAGATGAGGAAGAGAAGATCGACTCGTTTGTGAAAGGATTACCGGAAAGAATCCAAGAAGATATAAGTTCACACGAGCCAGCCTCCATACAACAGGCATGTAGAATGGCTCACAAACTAGTGAACCAGATTGAGGAAAGAATTAAAGAACAGACGGCTGAAGAGGCCAATGTGAAGCAAGTCAAAAGAAAGTGGGAGGAAAACGGTGATAAGAATCACCAATACAACAACAACAGCAATTACAACAATAATCGCAACAATTATCCCAACAATCGCAACATCAATCGCAACTACAACAAACGGCCCAACAACAACAACAACAACAACAACAACAACAATAACAGCAGCAGCAACTATAACAATCATCCCAACAACAATAACAACCGCAACAACAACAACAATCAGAAGCAGCTATGCCAAAGGTGTGAAAAGTATCACTCGGGGTTCTGCATCAAATTTTGCAACAAGTGTAAAAGAAATGGTCATAGCGCGGTGAAGTGTGAGGTCTACGGACCAGGGGTTAACAGAACGAAAGGAACAAATGGTGTCGGAACGAGTAATGGCGGAGCAAGTAGTGTCGGAGCAAGTTATGCCAATGTAGTTTGTTATAAATGTGGAAAACCGGGCCACATTATTAGAAATTGCCCGAACCAGGAGAACACGAATGGACAAGGCCGCGGAAGAGTTTTCAATATTAATGTGGCAGAGGCACAGGAAGACCCGGAGCTTGTTATGGGTACATTTCTTATTGACAATAAATCTGCTTACGTTTTATTTGATTCGGGTGCGGATAGAAGCTATATGAGTAGAGATTTTTGTGCCAAATTAAGTTGTCCATTGACGCCGTTGGATAGTAAATTTTTACTCGAATTAGCAAGTGGTAAATTAATTTCAGCAGATAATATATGTCGGAATCGAGAAATTAAACTGGTTAGCGAAACATTTAAGATTGACTTGATACCAGTAGAGTTAGGGAGTTTTGATGTGATAATCGGTATGGACTGGTTGAAAGAAGTGAAAGCGGAGATCGTTTGTTACAAAAATGCAATACGCATTATACGAGAAAAAGGAAAACCCTTAATGGTGTACGGAGAAAAGGGCAACACGAAGCTACATCTTATTAGTAATTTGAAGGCACAAAAACTAATAAGAAAAGGTTGCTATGCTATTCTAGCACACGTCGAGAAAGTACAAACTGAAGAAAAGAGCATCAATGATGTTCCCGTCGTAAAAGAATTTCCCGATGTATTTCCGAAAGAATCACCGAGATTACCCCCACATCGATCCGTTGAATTTCAAATAGATCTTGTACCAGGAGCTGCACCAATAGCTCGTGCTCCTTACAGACTTGCACCCAGCGAGATGAAAGAACTGCAAAGCCAATTACAAGAACTTTTAGAGCGTGGTTCCATTCGACCAAGCACATCACCGTGGGGAGCTCTTGTTTTGTTTGTCAAGAAGAAAGATGGTACATTCAGGTTGTGTATCGACTACCGAGAGTTGAACAAACTTACCATCAAGAACCGCTACCCACTACCGAGAATTGACGACTTATTTGATCAACTACAAGGCTCGTCTGTTTATTCAAAGATTGACTTACGTTTCGGGTATCATCAAATGCGGGTGAAAGAAGATGATATTCCAAAGACTGCTTTCAGAACACGTTACGGTCATTACGAGTTTATGGTCATGCCATTTGGTTTAACTAATGCACCAGCTGTGTTCATGGACCTTATGAACCGAGTGTGTGGACCATACCTTGACAAGTTTTTCATTGTTTTCATTGATGACATACTTATTTACTCAAAGAATGACCAAGAACACGGTGAACATTTAAGAAAGGTGTTAGAAGTATTGAGGAAGGAAGAATTGTACGCTAAATTTTCAAAGTGTGCATTTTGGTTGGAAGAAGTTCAATTCCTCGGTCACATAGTGAACAAAAAAGGTATTAAGGTGGATCCGGCAAAGATAGAAACTGTTGAAAAGTGGGAAACCCCGAAAACTCCGAAACACATACGCCAGTTTTTAGGACTAGCTGGTTACTACAGAAGGTTCATCCAAGACTTTTCTAGAATAGCAAAACCCTTGACTGCATTAACGCATAAAGGGAAGAAATTTGAATGGAAGGATGAACAAGAGAAAGCGTTTCAGTTATTGAAGAAAAAGCTAACTACGGCACCTATATTGTCATTGCCTGAAGGTAATGATGATTTTGTAATTTATTGTGACGCATCAAAGCAAGGTCTCGATTGTGTATTAATGCAACGAACGAAGGTGATTGCTTATGCATCTAGACAATTGAAGATTCACGAGCAAAATTATACGACGCATGATTTGGAATTAGGCGCGGTTGTTTTTGCATTAAAGACTTGGAGGCACTACTTATATGGGGTCAAAATTATTATATATACCGACCACAAAAGTCTTCAACACATATTTAATCAGAAACAACTGAATATGAGGCAGCGCAGGTGGATTGAATTGTTGAATGATTACGACTTTGAGATTCGTTACCACCCGGGGAAGGCAAATGTGGTAGCCGACGCCTTGAGCAGGAAGGACAGAGAACCCATTCCAGTAAAATCTATGAATATAATGATTCACAATAACCTTACTACTCAAATAAAGGAGGCGCAACAAGGAGTTTTAAAAGAGGGAAATTTAAAGGATGAAATACCCAAAGGATCGGAGAAGCATCTTAATATTCAGGAAGACGGAACCCGGTATAGGGCTGAAAGGATTTGGGTACCAAAATTTGGAGATATGAGAGAAATGGTACTTAGAGAAGCTCATAAAACCATCTACTCAATACATCCTGGAACGGGGAAGATGTACAAGGATCTCAAGAAACATTTTTGGTGGCCGGGTATGAAAGCTGATGTTGCTAAATACGTAGGAGAATGTTTGACGTGTTCTAAGGTCAAAGCTGAACATCAGAAACCATCAGGTCTACTTCAACAACCCGAAATCCCGGAATGGAAATGGGAAAACATTACAATGGATTTCATCACTAAATTGCCAAGGACTGCAAGTGGTTTTGATACTATTTGGGTAATAGTTGATCGTCTCACCAAGTCAGCACACTTCTTGCCAATAAGAGAAGATGACAAGATGGAGAAGTTAGCACGACTGTATTTGAAGGAAGTCATCTCCAGACATGGAATACCAATCTCTATTATCTCTGATAGGGATGGCAGATTTATTTCAAGATTCTGGCAGACATTACAACAAGCATTGGGAACTTGTCTAGACATGAGTACTGCCTATCATCCACAAACTGATGGGCAGAGTGAAAGGACGATACAAACCCTTGAAGACATGCTACGAGCTTGTGTTATTGATTTCAGAAACAGTTGGGATCGACATCTACCGTTAGCAGAATTTTCCTACAACAACAGCTACCATTCAAGCATTGAGATGGCGCCGTTTGAAGCACTTTATGGTAGAAAGTACAGGTCTCCGATTTGTTGGAGTGAAGTGGGGGATAGACAGATTACGGGTCCGGAGATAATACAAGAAACCATATAGAATTTGAAAACCGCCCAGAGTCGACAAAAGAGCTACGCGGACAGTAAAAGAAAAGATATAGAATTTGAAATTGGAGAAATGGTCATGCTTAAGGTTTCACCTTGGAAAGGCGTTGTTCGATTTGGTAAACGGGGGAAACTAAATCCAAGGTACATTGGACCATTCAAGATTATAGATCGTGTCGGACCAGTAGCTTACCAACTGGAGCTACCTCAACAACTCGCGGCTGTACATAACACTTTCCACGTCTCAAATTTGAAGAAATGTTTTGCTAAAGAAGATCTCACTATTCCGTTGGACGAAATCCAAATCAATGAAAAACTTCAATTCATTGAAGAACCCGTCGAAATAATGGATCGTGAGGTTAAGAGACTTAAACAAAACAAGATACCGATTGTTAAGGTTCGATGGAATGCTCGTAGAGGACCCGAGTTCACCTGGGAGCGTAAAAATCAGATGAAGAAGAAATACCCGCATTTATTTCCAGAAGATACGTCAACACCTCCAACTGCTTAAAATTTCGGGACGAAATTTATTTAACGGGTAGGTACTGTAGTGACCCAAACTTTTCAATGTTTATATATATATATTAAATGAAATTGTTATTTACATGATTAAGTGTTTCCAACATGTTAAGCAATCAAACTTGTTAAGACTTGATTAATTGAAATAGGTTTCATATAGACAATTGACCACCCAAGTTGACCGGTGATTCACGAACGTTAAAACTTGTAAAAACTATACGATGACATATATATGGTTATATATATAGTTAACATGATTTTATTATAAGTATGTATCTCATTAGGTATTTTAACAATGAGTTATATACATAAAAATGAGACTATTAATTTAAGAAACTCGAAAACGATATATATAACGATTATCGTTATAACAACGTCTTACTAGGTACATATGAATCATATTAAGATATTGATACACTTAGTTAATTATGTTAAATGATAAGTAAATATATTATTAAGTGTATTAACAATGAAATACATATGTAAAAATAAGACTACTAACTTAATGATTTCGAAACGAGACATATATGTAACGATTATCGTTGTAACGACATTTAACTGTATATACATCATACTAAGATATATTATATATATCATAATATCATGATAATATAACAATTTAACATCTCATTTGTTATAATAAACAATGGGTTAACAACATTCAACAAGATCGTTAACCTAAAGGTTTCAAAACAACATTTACATGTAACGACTAACGATGACTTAACGACTCAGTTAAAATGTATATATGATGATGTAGCGTGAGGGTACGAAATAGTATTATTTTTACTAGGAAATACTACAAAATATGACACAAGTTTTATTAATTTACGGATGGGATATACCTAAACCTTGCTACAACACTATAGGCAGTGTACCTAATCGTAGAGTAGTGTAGTTTTTAGTAAGTCCGGTTCGTTCCACAGGGAGCTGGTGAAGTTAACGCTATATTATTAAGTTTATTTGTAAAAATATATATATAAATAAGTAGTAGTATTATTATAAAATGGGGGTTTTACCGTTTAATGACCGGTTTGTCGATTTTAAGCGTAAAAATAAATGACAAAAATTAAAGTGCGTAAAATAAATTGCGATAAATAAAATGACAGAAAATAAAATTGCGAGTAATAAAATGACAGTAAATAAAGATACGATGAGAAATATAATAAAAGAATTATGCTTATTTAAACTTCCGTAATCATGATGTTTGACGTGTTGATTTTAATTTATTACCATGGGTTAATTGTCCTTTGTCCTGGTTTATTTGATACGTCTATCTGGTTTTTGTCCATAATAGTCCATCGGTCATAAATATAAAGTGCGAGTATCCTCGTCAAATTACCCTTATACCCGAAGTCAAATATTCCAACTAATTAAGGATTTAAACTGTGACGCAGTTATCACTTCTGTCAACAATTACACCAGTTATCACTGTATGTAATCCACCCCTGTTTTAATTAGTTTATGAATATTAATTCATCCACTTGATCAGAATGAATAATCAATTACCCAACCCAATTGATTAATTAAATGATTATAACAGATTCCATATGAACGTCACTAAATAGGACAACCATAATCATTATTAATTATTAGGTTAATTAATTTGAAGATAGGTTCGACAGACTCCAATGAGTTGTCACTCAATTAGACAATACCCCCCATCTATTAATAGTCAATAGTTCAATTTCCACAAGTGTCGGTCTTTTGCCCAAACCTTAATTATGGTACAAAGTTCAATAACCCCATCTTAATATTTTAGCCTAACATCATGATTACTTCGGCTCAAATAAGCATAATAATAACTTAGTTACGAGACATTAATGTAAAAAGGTTGAACATAACTTACAATGATTAAAAATAGCGTAGCGTTACACGGACAGAATTTCGACTTACACACTCAAACGATCTCTATCATAAATCTTATTATTATCATAATTTAAAATTAAAATTAAGATTATTGTTATATCTTATTAAGTTAACATTATGATAGAGATATAGAATATAGATATTGATAGATAGAAAAATAAGAAAAAGATAGAAGAAAAAAAAGATCGAAAGAAAAATCTTCCTCTTTTCATCGTTACATAGATTGCTTTTATAGGCAAATTAGAAATTGAATTTTCATTTACGACCCCTGAACTATGCTCAATTAACAACTTTTTATTATTTAATATTATTCTTATTATGAATTATTTAAATATTATATTTTATTCTTGTGCATAGTTGACTCGTAATTTTTACACCGTTGCGTCGAGCGCTGAAAGTTGGTTCATGCCTCAGTTCCGGATTTTCGAACGTCCTTGCGTACTATTTTATATCGTGTACTTTGCGTTTTGTAACTTGTACTCTTGTCATTTTTAGACGTTCTTCATCAATAATTTGAACCTTTTTAATTGTATCTTGTACATTTGAGCTTTTTGGACGTTTTGGTCTTTCAAATCTTTGTTTTTGTCTTTAAATCTTCATTTTCGAGCGATTTGCGTCTTTCGTCTTCGCACTTATTTATTTAACTATTACAACTAAAAATAAGGAAATTACATTTAAAAACTTTACATATTGGAACGATATTGCTACTAAATATATGTTCATTTGGAGCACTATCAAATATCCCCACACTTGAGCGTTGCTTGTCCTCAAGCAATACAGAACTTGAAATAAAAACATACATGAATCACTTTTTTATTCATCACACTTTGTACATCAGTGATTTTGATATAGCGGTATAAACAATGACAGTAATGATGGTTAAAGGTGAGTGTGTCATCCACAGTTGCCTCGGGTTTAGGTCAACGACACTTGCAATCAAATAGCCGATTTACTTTCGGTTTCCAAAGCAAAGTGCACATTTGAAAGGTGGTTTACAGTCCCACATGACTATTAAAATGTAGATCCTTAAGGAAATTGGATCTTTATGAAAACATTTGATCTTTTTGAAAATTTAATCTAGCTTTTACCCTAGATAAGTTTTCCGGAATAACCCTTCACCGGTGTTTGCAAAATATTTTTGTGGGTTGTGTGGGTTTCAGATTTGAAAATTTTAGCTCAACACTTGTGGTTTTGTGTTACCCACTTGCTAACCTTGTATTAGGAAAGCAACACGTCCAGTTTACTTGTCCCGTATATTACCTTTCGGCAAACTACCGTCCGGTTGTAAAGGAAAGCGATGAACAAGAAACTGTTAAGGCAATGTCCCGTGACATGCAGATGATTATGGTCTTATTAACGTGTCGGATGCTAGAACTATCCTTGGTAGGAGCGATAGTAAAGATCATCCTATAATTTTTCGGTCTGGCACAAGGTCCTGTCTCCGACCATGCTATGCAACCACCGTTCTTACGGTTGATACCCGATTTGGTTCAGGTGACCTAATGAATTCCAGGTGAATTTCTTAGGATTTTACGTTCAATGGTAATGAACGCATTGAAAATGGGTTTTCAGAAAACAAATCGGTTTGTATTTTTGATCAAAATATTTTCTCGTTCAAGCTCGAGTTTAGATATCATTGAATTCCATGAGTTTGTAATTCTCAATCTTTAAAGTCAATCTCAAGGATTGAGTAATATCAGGCTTAAAAGCTGATTTTTGATCTTTTAAGGAGATTATCCTTTCTGGGGATCTGATTCATTAGTCTTATCCAGCTAATTTGCACGGTGCCTCCCCATTGTACGAGATAAATCCTTCTCATGGTTAGGATAAATCTGACCACATGGCGACCCTGTTTGATGCTGAGGTCCGTGGATTTCCTGCTGATTTTAGTGATGACTTTTCTAGTTTTTTCGTCAACCTACAGCTGGTCTGGACGACAACTTCATGACCTAAATCAAGAAGCGCGTGTCTTTTTCGGAAGACTTTACTTCCTTTTAATGATGGAATTGATTCATCGTGTAGATCCATCTTTCTTTCAAATGTATTACAGTAAACCGGGTAAAACTGATTAGTATCGTCCAAAGCAAAAGTACCTGCAATAATCTTGTACAAAAATATGTGATATATGTTTTAAATTGAATAACTTGGTACATTCTTCCCACACTTAGTTTCTTTCTTTGCCTTTTTATTTTCTTTTATTTCATTTTAAATGAATTCAAGCGTTTTAGGGTGTTTCTCAATTTATGTCCTTTTCGAGGTAACGATAATTTCGGTATTATCACCTAGTTTTCACCGTTCATAAATATGTATAAACATGATTTTAAATTCATTTAGTTGAAAATTTTTCAAATTTTCACAAAATTTGGCAAATAAACTAAGTGCAAACCCGAGAGAATTTATAACCCTTCCCCACACTTGAGATCATGCAATGCCCTCATTTGCATGAAATTAGACTATAATTATAAATTCATGAGGGTGATTAGTGTAGAAAAGTGATTAAAAATACCCAGTTTGTAAGCATATTATTTTACATCACATTTGATATTTTGCTTATTGTCGTCAAAATCAGTAGCTATTGCTGAACTTAATGTTAGTCTTTGAAAGTGCGTTGTTCTACCCTGTTTTGTACATAATATAAAATACAAACATATATATACATATTTTTGAAGTTGGGTATATTACCCCACGTTCAAAAATTTATAAAGTCTAATATCTTTTTGGCATACTTTAGATCAATAAAATTAAAAATAATGATAACAAAATTTGCCGTCCCACCCTCGGGTAAAGCAATTTCGGCTTAATGACCTAGTCTTCAACTCACGACGAATTTTAGAAATCATTTTTTCAACTTAATGAATTAAAGTAAATTTTGTTTTTAAATATCACACAAAACTTAAAAGCATATTAATTTCATATAAAACCTAAAAAAAACAAAAATTCAGAATGGAGGGAGAAAACTAGTTCTTTAGTGTCTGCTAGCGGAAAAGACCAATCGGATTCCATTCTCGGAACTACACGAGAACAGAACAACTAACTCTAGATAACATTTTCTTAGAACATTTGAATCTCCCCACACTTAGGTAGCTGTGGTGTCGAAATTGTGATTAACTTCATCGTCAATTTCTTTTGGTCCATAATCAACTTGCCTATCTGTGACTTTTTCTTTAAGCCAGTGCCCGGCTTCTTCCGTAATATCCCAAAATTCAACTAGTTTCGCCTTTTCTTTAGGCGACAGATTGGATACTAACCGGTTACATAACTTAAAGTTCCCCTTACTTCTAGCATCGATAGCCCGTTTAAAAAGTTTCTTCATTGAACTGTTAATAACGGGGTCATTTAATTTCGTATCAACAACGGGGTTCTTTATTATCAAGTCATCATTAGGTTTTACTTCATTTTCCCCACACTTAGGCGTTTTATTATTGCTAAGCACTACCGTTGGAGTTGGTAAAACAACATGGTTATTACCAATCGTTTTTACTGGTTCAACGGTTTTAGTTGGTGGAGATTTAGACTTTCGAATCATAAAGGTGATTGATTTGTTACCACTTTTAAGTGTCATTCTTCCATTTCCTACATCAAATAACGCCCCGGTGGACGCAAAGAATGGTCGACCTAAAATTAGAGGAACGTTTGGGTCCTCTTCTATGTCAATGACAATAAATTCGACTAGAAAAGTTAAATTGCCTACTTGAACGGGTAGGTTGTCAGCAATTCCAACTGGGTGCTTAATGGTTTGATCAAAGAGTCGAACACTCATATCCGTTGGACTTAACTTACCTACACCTAATCTCTTATATAAGGAAAGAGGCATAACACTTACACTTGCACCTAAATCTGCTAGTGCATCATACATGACACAATCACTAAGTAGACAAGGAACAATAAATTCACCTGGATCACCTACCCTAGGTGGAGGTTTTGGTGGAACTGTCTTCACCGGGTTTATATTTACGGCTTTTGTTTCTTGCACTTTCTTATTCTTTTTCTTCTTCTTCTTTCCAGAGGTATCACAATCTTTATTACCTATCACTTGCTCATACTCAACTCCTTTTCTTGGAAACGGGATGGGTGGTTTGTATGGTGCCACCACTGGCTTTACATACTCGGGTGGTGGTGGTGTAACTTCTTCATTGTTACTCTCATCTAAAACCTTCCCATCTTCTGGTGCTGGTTTTTCAGAATTCGTTGAAACCATATTAACATTCTCATTCCGAGGATTTACTTCAGTATTACTCGGTAGCTTTCCTTGTTCCCTCTCACTCATCATGCTAGCAAGAGTACCTACGTGTTTTTCTAGATTCAAAATGGAAGCTTGTTGAGTTCTTAATGACTGATCAAATCTCTCGTTCGTTTGGGTTTGAGTTTCAATAAATTGTGTTTGAGATTCAACTAGCTTGAATACCACGTCTTCCATATTTGACTTTTTCTCTTCGGTTTGTTGTTGTGGTTTATATAAGCCAGGTTTTTGTTGATTGAAAGTGTTGTTTTGAGTTGGTTGGTTATTCGGACCTTGTTGGTTATACCAGTTATTTTCGGGTCCTTTTGGATTGTAAAGAATGTTTTGATTTCGATTTAAGTTTAGCCTTGGTGGTTGATAATTATTTTGATAATTATTTCCCGGCCTTTGGTTCATATAGGAAACATTCTCTCGTTGTTCCATCGTTGGTTCAATGTGACAATCTTTCAATAAGTGTGGTCCACCGCATTGCTCACAACTGATTCGTATTGCGTGAATATCTTTATTCATCTTTTCCATTCGTCTTTCGAAAGCATCTATTTTTGCGGAAACGGAATCAAAGTCAGGGCTAGAATCGGCTCTAGCCGCTTTAGATGATCGAAAGATATCTTTTTCTTGGTGCCACTCATGCGAGTGGGAGGCTGTGTTATCAATAATTTTGTAAGCTTCAGTTGCGGTTTTCTTCATAATGGATCCACCAGCGGTTATGTCGATGTCTTTTCGTGTGGCGATGTCTACGCCTTTATAGAAGATTTGTACTATTTGAAAAGTATCTAATCCGTGTTGAGGACATCCTCTCAACATCCTTCCGAATCTTGTCCACGCCTCATATAATGTTTCATTTGGCTTTTGCGTGAACGTAACAATTTCTCCTTGAAGTCTCACGGCTTTGGATGCCGGAAAGAATCGTTTAAGAAATTTTTCAACTAAAACATCCCATGTGTCAATCGCCCCTTCAGGTAACGATTCTAACCAATCTTTGGCTTCTCCCTTTAAAGTCCAGGGAAACAACATGAGATAGATCTGCTCATCTTCCACTTCTCGGATTTTGAATAGTGTACAAATTCTATTAAACGTACGAAGATGTTCGTTTGGGTCTTCATTCGGTGCACCACTGAATTGGCATTGGTTAGTTACCATGTGTAGGATTTGTCCTTTAATTTCATAATCTGGAGCATTAACTTCTGGTTTAATAATGGCGTGACCTTGGCCCGTGCGTGTAACTCTCATTCGGTCTTCCATACTTAGAGGTTCTAGATTTTTCATGATTGGAAGTGTTGTATCTGAATCACTAGAGGTTTCTGATTTAATGGTTTCTTCCTCAACAATCTCTGTTTGAATGATTGGTGGTTCCGGAGGAAAGTTTAATGGTTCGGGATCTACAAACCGTTCCTGAATATTTTCCGAATTCTCAATTGTGAGGTCGGGTTCAAAAAATGGATTATCGGAAATTTGAACTGAAGTACTTGGGCGACTGGATGACGATTCTAAAGAAAAATCAACGGCGGTTATATTTGCTAAATGTCTTGATCTAGTTACAGGTGGTGAACGTATGACTGGCGGCGAACGTCTTGCTCGGTGCATTCACTGAATATCCTATTAGTTTTTAAAAAGGAAAGAAAAATTATAATAAGTTATCCAATTAATAGACTTTTCTGATTTTGCCCACGTTTCGAATAGCCAAAAGATGCAGCAGAGGGGCAGGATTCGTTTGGTCTCAATATAATTGAGGACTGTTTGGCTCCAATAACCCGGTCCACGTACAAATCCAACTATTACTACGAACCAGAAAATTTTGATGTCTATCAATTTAACCACTTAAAATAAATTTTCGTAATTTTAAGAAATTTAGAGAAGAAGTAGAAAAAAATTCTAAGTCCTAAAAACTAGAATGGCGAGAAATAAGAAAGAAATAGATTGCGCGTCGAAAAATGTCGAAAAATAAAAGGTCGAAAAATAGGCGTCGAAAAATAAAAATAAGAAAGTAGTGCGAAATACGGCGTCGTAAAATTCTAAAGCACCTAAAACTTAGTCTAAGGAATAAGCACTTAAGGGATTTTACGGCAAAGCCTAAAAATTCTAGAAGTAAAAATAACTATGGCAAAACTAAACTTAATACTAAAAGTTGCGAATATAGTCTAAAAATCTAAAGGTAATAAAACTAAAAAAACATTTTTTTTTTTTATAGACAAAATTTTAAAAATATATATATTTTTTTTTAATAAAATTTTTTTTTTTTTTTTTTTTTTTTTTTTTTTTTTTTTACGTTTTTTTTTTTTTTACGTTTTTTTTTTTTTTTTTTTTTTTTTTTTTTTTTTTAAAACGATTTTTTTTTTCTTTTAAAAAAAAAAAAAACGATTTTTTTTTTTTACACAAATTTTTTTTTTTTTTTTTTTTTTTTTTTTTTTTTTTTTTTTTTTTTTTTTTTTAAAACGATTTTTTTTTTCTTTTTTTTTTTTTTTTTTTTTTTTTTTTAAAAAAAAACGATTTTTTTTTTTTTTTTTTTTTTAAAAACGATTTTTTTTTTTACAAATTAATAATTTTTTTATAATTATAATTTTTTTTTTTTTTTTTTTAAAACTTGATTTTTTTTTCTTTTTTTTTTTTTTTTTAATTCATTTACTATTCATGAATAGTAAATGAAAATAAATTAATTAATTTACTATTCACATGAAAGCGACATGATAGCAATTATTAATTATAAGTTACATAATATACCCCTGAAGTATTTAATAAATACGACTTTTTTTTTTTAAAATTTACGTATAATGATTCTTAAATATTATTATATTATTATATTCTATTTCAATATTATTATATTATTATATTCTATTTCAATATTATTATATTATTATATTTTATTTCAATATTATTATAATTAAAAATATAGCGTTTTAGCGCTCCCCGGCAGCGGCGCCAAAAACTTGATGATGTAGCGTGAGGGTACGAAATAGTATTATTTTTACTAGGAAATACTACAAAATATGACACAAGTTTTATTAATTTACGGATGGGATATACCTAAACTTTGCTACAACACTATAGGCAGTGTACCTAATCGTAGAGTAGTGTAGTTTTTAGTAAGTCCGGTTCGTTCCACAGGGAGCTGGTGAAGTTAACGCTATATTATTAAGTTTATTTGTAAAAATATATATATAAATAAGTAGTAGTATTATTATAAAATGGGGGTTTTACCGTTTAATGACCGGTTTGTCGATTTTAAGCGTAAAAATAAATGACAAAAATTAAAGTGCGTAAAATAAATTGCGATAAATAAAATGACAGAAAATAAAATTGCGAGTAATAAAATGACAGTAAATAAAGATACGATGAGAAATATAATAAAAGAATTATGCTTATTTAAACTTCCGTAATCATGATGTTTGACGTGTTGATTTTAATTTATTACCATGGGTTAATTGTCCTTTGTCCTGGTTTATTTGATACGTCTATCTGGTTTTTGTCCATAATAGTCCATCGGTCATAAATATAAAGTGCGAGTATCCTCGTCAAATTACCCTTATACCCGAAGTCAAATATTCCAACTAATTAAGGATTTAAACTGTGACGCAGTTATCACTTCTGTCAACAATTACACCAGTTATCACTGTATGTAATCCACCCCTGTTTTAATTAGTTTATGAATATTAATTCATCCACTTGATCAGAATGAATAATCAATTACCCAACCCAATTGATTAATTAAATGATTATAACAGATTCCATATGAACGTCACTAAATAGGACAACCATAATCATTATTAATTATTAGGTTAATTAATTTGAAGATAGGTTCGACAGACTCCAATGAGTTGTCACTCAATTAGACAATACCCCCCATCTATTAATAGTCAATAGTTCAATTTCCACAAGTGTCGGTCTTTTGCCCAAACCTTAATTATGGTACAAAGTTCAATAACCCCATCTTAATATTTTAGCCTAACATCATGATTACTTCGGCTCAAATAAGCATAATAATAACTTAGTTACGAGACATTAATGTAAAAAGGTTGAACATAACTTACAATGATTAAAAATAGCGTAGCGTTACACGGACAGAATTTCGACTTACACACTCAAACGATCTCTATCATAAATCTTATTATTATCATAATTTAAAATTAAAATTAAGATTATTGTTATATCTTATTAAGTTAACATTATGATAGAGATATAGAATATAGATATTGATAGATAGAAAAATAAGAAAAAGATAGAAGAAAAAAAAGATCGAAAGAAAAATCTTCCTCTTTTCATCGTTACATAGATTGCTTTTATAGGCAAATTAGAAATTGAATTTTCATTTACGACCCCTGAACTATGCTCAATTAACAACTTTTTATTATTTAATATTATTCTTATTATGAATTATTTAAATATTATATTTTATTCTTGTGCATAGTTGACTCGTAATTTTTACACCGTTGCGTCGAGCGCTGAAAGTTGGTTCATGCCTCAGTTCCGGATTTTCGAACGTCCTTGCGTACTATTTTATATCGTGTACTTTGCGTTTTGTAACTTGTACTCTTGTCATTTTTAGACGTTCTTCATCAATAATTTGAACCTTTTTAATTGTATCTTGTACATTTGAGCTTTTTGGACGTTTTGGTCTTTCAAATCTTTGTTTTTGTCTTTAAATCTTCATTTTCGAGCGATTTGCGTCTTTCGTCTTCGCACTTATTTATTTAACTATTACAACTAAAAATAAGGAAATTACATTTAAAAACTTTACATATTGGAACGATATTGCTACTAAATATATGTTCATTTGGAGCACTATCAATATACATGTAGTGTTTTAATATGTATTCATACACTTTTGAAAGACTTCAAGACACTTATCAAAATACTTCTACTTAACAAAAATGCTTACAATTACATCCTCGTTCAGTTTCATCAACAATTCTACTCGTATGCACCCATATTCGTACTCGTACAATACACAGCTTTTAGATGTATGTACTATTGGTATATACACTCTAATGATCAGCTCTTCGCAGCCCATGTGAGTCACCTAACACATGTAGGAACCATCATTTGGCAACTAGCATGAAATATCTCATAAAATTACAAAAATATGAGTAATCATTCATGACTTATTTACATGAAAACAAAATTTCATATCCTTTATATCTAATCCATACACCAACGACCAAAAACACCTACAAACACTTTCATTCTTCAATTTTCTTCATCTAATTGATCTCTCTCAAGTTCTATCTTCAAGTTCTAAGTGTTCTTCATAAATTCCAAAAGTTCTAGTTTCATAAAATCAAGAATACTTCCAAGATTGCAAGTTTACTTCCAAGTTTTCTAAATCCATTCCAAGTAATCATCCAAGATCAAGAAACCTTTGTTACTTACAGTAGGTTATCTTTCTAATATAAGGTAATAATCATATTCAAACTTTAATTCAATTTCTATAACTATAACAATCTTATTTCGAGTGGAAATCTTACTTGAAATTGTTTTCGTGTCATGATTCTGCTTCAAGAACTTTCAAGCCATCCAAGGATCCTTTGAAGCTAGATCTATTTTTCTCATTTCCAGTAGTTTTATCCAAGGAACTTGAGGTAGTAATGATATTCATAACATCATTTGATTCATACATATAAAGCTATCTTATTCGAAGGTTTAAATTTGTAATCACTAGAACATAGTTTAGTTAATTCTAAACTTGTTCGCAAATAAAAGTTAATCCTTCTAACTTGACTTTTAAAATCAACTAAACACATGTTCTATATCTATATGATATGCTAACTTAATGATTTAAAACCTGGAAACACGAAAAATACCGTAAAACCAGATTTACGCCGTCGTAGTAACACCGCGGGCTGTTTTGGGTTAGTTAATTAAAAAGTATGATAAACTTTGATTTAAAATTTGTTATTCTGAGAAAATGATTTTTATTATGAACGTGAAACTATATCCAAAAATTATGGTTAAACTCAAAGTGGAAGTATGTTTTCTAAAATGGTCATCTAGACGTCGTTCTTTCGACTGAAATGACTACCTTTACAAAAACGACTTGTAACTTATTTTTCTGACTATAAACCTATACTTTTTCTATTTAGATTCATAAAATAGAGTTCAATATGAAACCATATCAATTTGATTCACTCAAAACGGATTTAAAATGAAGAAGTTATGGGTAAAACAAGATTGGATAATTTTTCTCATTTTAGCTACGTGAAAATTGGTAACAAATCTATTCCAACCATAACTCAATCAACTTGTATTGTATATTATGTAATCTTGAGATACCATAGACACGTATACAATGTTTTGACCTATCATGTCGACACATCTATATATATTTCGGAACAACCATAGACACTCTATATGTGAATGTTGGAGTTAGCTATACAGGGTTGAGGTTGATTCCAAAATATATATAGTTTGAGTTGTGATCAATACTGAGATACGTATACACTGGGTCGTGGATTGATTCAAGATAATATTTATCGATTTATTTCTGTACATCTAACTGTGAACAACTAGTTGTAGGTTACTAACGAGGACATGTGACTTAATAAACTTAAAACATCAAAAATATATTAAAAGTGTTGTAAATATATTTTGAACATACTTTGATATATATGTGTATATTGTTATAGGTTCGTGAATCAACCAGTGGCCAAGTCTTACTTCCCGACGAAGTAAAAATCTGTGAAAGTGAGTTATAGTCCCACTTTTAAAATCTAATATTTTTGGGATGAGAATACATGCAGGTTTTATAAATGATTTACAAAATAGACACAAGTACGTGAAACTACATTCTATGGTTGAATTATCGAAATCGAATATGCCCCTTTTTATTAAGTCTGGTAATCTAAGAATTAGGGAACAGACACCCTAATTGACGCGAATCCTAAAGATATATCTATTGGGCCTAACAAACCCCATCCAAAGTACCGGATGCTTTAGTACTTCGAAATTTATATCATATCCGACGGGTGTCCTGGAATGATGGGGATATTCTTATATATGCATCTTGTTAATGTCGGTTACCAGGTGTTCACCATATGAATGATTTTTATCTCTATGTATGGGATGTGTATTGAAATATGAAATCTTGTGGTCTATTGTTACGATTTGATATATATAGGTTAAACCTATAACTCACCAACATTTTTGTTGACGTTTAAAGCATGTTTATTCTCAGGTGAATACTAAGAGCTTCCGCTGTTGCATACTAAAATAAGGACAAGATTTGGAGTCCATGTTTGTATGATATTGTGTAAAAACTGCATTCAAGAAACTGATTTCGATGTAACATATTTGTATTGTAAACCATTATATAATGGTCGTGTGTAAACAGGATATTTTAGATTATCACTATTTGATAATCTACGTAAAGCTTTTTAAACCTTTATTTATGAAATAAAGGTTATGGTTTGTTTTAAAAATGAATGCAGTCTTTGAAAAACGTCTCATATAGAGGTCAAAACCTCGCAACGAAATCAATTAATATGGAACGTTTTTAATCAATAAGAACGGGACATTTCATGAAGAACCAGCACAGCTGGAATGCAGCTCACTACACAAGACAGCTATGCTCCTTTATAAGCATAGTCATTTCCCGAGTGGTCTACATCAATGGTACTATTCAACAGAAGTCAAAGACAAAGTGGAACAGAAAAGGATACGCGTCGGCGGCTGACAAGTGACCTTACAAGACCACGTGGGAATGCAGAAGGTTAACGCATGTGCAGACATGGGTTATACTTTGTCATCACCTAGGGAACACAACATTCTATTTGTTTAATCAAATAGTGGTGCCAAACTTAATTGGGGTGTTCCTGCAAATAGCCACCAAAGAGGAAAGAAGAGAACATGCTCTCTGATATAGTTGTCTCCACAAGTACAGACATCCTATGTACCAGTGGACAATAGAACCATTACACGGTTAATAGGATTACTATAAATTGTTGTATCTACTATTGTTACAATTAGTGGTGTGGGTTTATTTTATAGAGTCAAAACGTGTAATAGCTGTTAGTTTACCTCTTAGCTATAATCTAGGTAATCTGTATCAACCAACTATCATTCCGCCAAGGATAGTTGTGATTCTTTGTGATTCAATCAATAAAGAATAACTGTTAAAAATTACCTATGACTCTATTTATTTTCTTGTTTGAATACTAATCAAGTTTAACTGTTTAGTTAATTGAAAAGAAATTGTATTCACCCCCCCTCTACAATACTCCTGTTGTTATCAAGGGACCAACAACTGGTATCAGAGCTTCAGTCTTGATAATTAATATCTTAGATCAGAATTCTCACATGGCTGCATATTCTAATACTGCTTACCTTGAAAATGGCTCATCCAATAGACCACCCAAATTTGATGAAGATGAGTATGAAACTTGGAAGGCAAGATTCATGCTTCACCTTGAGTCTATTGACCCACTCATGCCTGGTATCGCCACAGATGGTCCATTTGTGCCTACTGAGACTATTGGTAGTGCACCAGCTACAGCTAACACTCCTGCTGTTCCTGGCAGAGAGGTTATTCTCACTACTTCTAGATGGGATGCTGAGGATAAATATCGTGTTGGACTTGACCCTAAGATCAGAACCTTGTTAGCTATAACTTTGCCTAACCCACTGTTCAAACTGATTAAGGGAAAAGAAAATGCCAAGCTTATGTTGGACTATCTAGATGTTACCTATGAGGGTATGGGAGAAGTTAGGCAGAATAGAATGATTGCTTTAAAACAAGAATATGAAATGTTCTTTGCCTACAAGAACGAAACCCTTAAGCAAACCTTCATTAGGTTTAACTCCTTGATTGCTGACCTGATCACTCTGAATGTCACCTATACTGAGTTTGAACAAGTTAACAAATTCATAGATTCACTGCCCACTAAATAGAAATCTGTTACTGACCCCTTAAGAACCACTCAGACCCTAAAGAACTTTAACATGTCTTCTCTCTACAGTTCACTTTGGAACCATGAGAAGGCAGAGGCTAAATTTGAACTTAACTTAAAAGAAAACTTTAGGTCTGCCCCCACCACTTCAAAATCTTCTAAGACAGATGATACTGCTCTTATTGATGCTGCTAAAAAGAAAGCTCAAAAGGCTTTACTGGTTCAAAAGTTGCTGGCAGAAGAAGAGTTAGCTGAGAGTGATGTGGATAGTGGTACTGGGTCTGAAGAAAGCAGTGATGGTGAAAGTGATGCAGAAGGGTTTGCTGAAGGTATGGCTTTGCTGGCTAGGCAGTTCAAAAGGTTCACTCGTAATAGAACCAGCAAGTCATACAAAGGGAGTAAGAAACCGAGTGCTAGGTATAGCAGCATGTCAGTCAAGGGTCCTAAATCTGAGTGTTATAATTGTGGAAAGGTTGGACATTTTGCTGCTGAATGCATGTCCAGGAAACCTTCAACTTCACATGTTAAATCTTTCTCAAAAGCTGACAAGTACAAAAACAAGTACAAAGCTATGAAAGCTCAGATGAAGGAAAGTGCTAAGACTGATAAGAAGGGTAAAAAGCCAGAAAAGGTTCTAGTTGCTGAGCATCATGATTGGGATGAAACCAGCTCATCGTCTTCCTCTGATAGTGATACTGATGATGATGGTGCTGGCTATGCTCAAAAAAAGAAGCTGTGTTTAATGGCCAAGGAGGTCAAGGAGTCTGATGAGGATGATAGTGGTAGCAAGTTTTTGGCTGATATGAGGGAAGCTGACCAGAAAAGAGATTCTCCTCAATGGAAAACTGAATTGATGTATAAGGTTGATAATTTTCGAACTTATACTGATGATGAAAAGGCCGAAATATTTGACTACCTAAGAGTTGACTTATGTAGAGGCAGCAAACGTGAAGAAGTTTTGATATCAGACAACAAATCTTTAAATGAGAAACTTAAATGCAAAAATGATGAAGTTAAAATCTTGAAAGATGATATTTCAAAACTCAAAAAACAAAATTTTGCTTTAAGGTCTCTTCACGTTGAGGCAGCAGAAGTCAAGAACCAGCTGGATAATCTTAAAAAGGTTGTCGCTTCATGGTGTACATCTGCTCAACGCACAGCAAAGTGTGTTAACGAGCAGGTGCCTCCCCAAGTTGAAGCTTTCTTTATTGGTGACTATGCTGCTGCTGCTGCCATTGCAGAGGTTACTTTCATGGACCCAATTCTTGAAATAGATCCTGAAGCTGTCTTGCCAAATACTTTTACCAAGATAGTTAAAGGTAAAAAGGTCATGACGAATAAATTTGTTAGACCTGCTACTGTGTCCCCACCACCTGCCATGAAAGAGATTTTGGAGGATGAGGTTAGAGCAAGAGAAGCCAGTACCTCAATTGATGAGACTACTGACCCCTCAAGCATCTACTACATGACTCCAAAAGAAAGACGTATCAAAAGGGAAATCACTAAAAATAATCTTAGAAAAGTTAAATCTACTGATTCCCCTTCGTGTTCGAGTTCCAATTATGCTGAGCCAGCTGATGACAAACTTACTGGTCAACCAGTAGCTGCAGACAAGTCAGTCAAACGTAATACTGGCAAGTACAAGGCAGCAGGAAGAACATCTTCCAGTTCATCAGCTTCAGTAGACAAGCCAGTAACTTCCCACGCTGGCTCGTCAAATGATAAAGGCAAAGCACTACGTCATGACTATGGTACTGGTTCCAAGAAGAAAGCTGCCCTTAAGGGAAAAGCAAAAGTGGACTCGAATGAAGAGCTGTCTATCACTGAGATTATGACAGTCAAGCTTGACCAGCTTATTGAGGCAGTAACTAAACATCGCCCCGATCCCCTTTATAATGTGTATGACCCATCACCGATACCAAATGTGAGAAAATGCTACAAATGTGGCAGCAAGTTTCACTTAGCCAACCGGTGTCCTTTTACCCCAACCCCGTCTGCTGATGCTTCTTCAAGCAAACCAGCAGACAGGAAGAGATCATCAAAGATGACCCTTCCAGAACCCATCCTTGGATGGGTTCCCAAAAAGAACTAATCTCTTAGCTACTGTGCAGGGCATTCAAAACAAGCAAATCTGGTATCTCAATAGTGGATGTTCGAGACATATGACTGGATGTAAGTCCCTGCTAATGGACTATCAAGAAAAAGATGGTCCTGTTGTTTCGTATGGAGATAATTCGTTGGGTTACACAAAGGGTTTTGGTACTTTGACTAATGGGAATGTCACATTCTCAAATGTTGCATATGTAGTTGGGCTTAAACATAATTTACTCAGCATAAGCCAACTGACAAGCAAGAACAAGATAGTCCAATTTAGAAAGAAAATTGGCACTATTTTTGATAAGACAGGGAAGCCACTGCTGACTGCAAAACGTCATGAAAACATGTATCAAATTGACATGAACACAGCAGTCACAACAACTGATACTTGTTTCTATTCGAAGGCAGCAGACAACCTGAAATGGTTATGGCACAAGAGACTCTCACATCTCAACTTCAAAGATATTCACAAATTATCCAGTAGAAGTTTGGTGTCTGGGCTACCCACCATGTCTTATGTAAAGGACAGACTGTGTCCTGGTTGTGAAAAAGGAAAACATCACCATGCCTCATTCAAATCAAAGCAAATCTCATCTGTTGAGAAACCATTTCATTTACTTCATATGGATCTCTTTGGTCCTGTTAATGTGGTTAGCTGTAGTGGGAAGAAGTATACACTGGTTATTGTTGATGAATATTCTAGATACACCTGGGTATTCTTTTTGAAGCAAAAGAGTGAAGCTGCTGATGAAATTATCAATTTTATCAAAAGAATGGAGCTTTTAAATGGGAAACTGGTGAAACAGCTAAGAAGTGATCATGGTACAGAATTCAGAAATGCTATAGTAGAAGAATTTTGTGCTGATAAAGGTATTTCACAGAACTTTTCTGCTGTGAGAACACCTCAACAAAATGGTGTTGCAGAAAGAAGAAACAGAACTCTGATTGAAGCAGCAAGATCTATGTTAGCTGAGTCTGGGCTAAAAAATTCATATTGGACAGAGGCTGTAAACACTGCATGTTTTACCCAGAATAGATCTCTTATTGTGAAAAGACATCAGAAAACTGCTTATGAAGTTCTCAAAGGAAGAAAACCCTCAATCTCATTTCTTCATGTATTTGGCACTCCCTGTTTCATTCTAAACAATAGGGATCAGTTGGGAAAGTTTGATGCCAAGGCTGATAAAGGTATATTCTTGGGATATTCCAACATGTCAAAGGCATATAGGGTTTTCAATAAAAGAAGGGGTTGTTTTGAAGAATCAATTAATGTTACATTTGATGAAACTGCCCCAGCTTCATCTTCCTGTCAAGAAGATGAAGAGTTATTGTTTGAAGAACCTACTCAGCAAGGTCTCTATGATGAAGAGGAACCAGCTGTAAATCCCTCACCAATCCATGTTGCTGGGTTCTCTGATGATGAGATGCAACACTCTGTTTCATCAGTGTGTAAACCAAGTGGACCTACTGGCTCTACTGAAGTCCTGCAACTTGAGCATAGGTCTACTGGTTCTGAAGGATCACAAACTGGCACTGGTTATACTAACACTGAACAGCTGTCTCCAATTGCTGCTCATACCTTTGAACCAGCTGATGATCAAGATGCTGTGTATTACACAACAACTTCACCTGTTCATAACACTAGATGGACAAAAGAGCATCCAATTGAGCAAGTCATTGGTAATCTGGCTAGTGGTGTTAAAACAAGAAGGCATGCAACCAGCAATTTCTGTATGCATGTAAATTTTGTGTCTACCATTGAACCTAAATGTCCTGATGAAGCAATCAAAGATCCAAGCTGGGCAAGAGCTATGCAAGAAGAGATCTCCCAGTTTGATAGGAATAAAGTTTGGACATTGGTACCTAAACCTGATGATGAAACTAAGAAAATCATTGGTACTAAGTGGGTTTTCAAGAACAAGATGGATGAAGATGGGATTGTGATCAGAAACAAAGCTAGATTGGTAGCTCAAGGTTTCAAACAGGAAGAAGGATTGGATTATGGAGAGACTTATGCTCCAGTGGCTAGGATGGAAGCTATCAGACTGTTCTTAGCGTATACTGCTAAGATGAACTTTAAGGTATTCCAGATGGATGTTAAATCTGCATTTTTAAATGGGAAGCTGCAAGAAGAAGTTTATGTCAAACAGCCTCCTGGTTTTGTAAGCAGTAAATATCCAGACCATGTCTACAAGCTAGACAAAGCTCTTTATGGCCTCAAACAGGCTCCAAGAGCATGGTATGAGACACTTCATGTGTATCTCACTGGTATAGGTTTTAAAGTTGAAACAATTGACACCACTCTGTTCTCAAAAGAGACAGATGGTGATCTCTTACTGGTACAGATATATGTGGATGATATTATTTATGGATCTAAAAATGAGAAACATTGTCAAGATTTTTCAAAACTTATGTCAAAGACATATGAAATGAGCTTACAGAGAGACTTGCAATACTTTTTGGGATTGCAAATGAAACAACTTGATGATGGAATTTTTATAAGTCAGGATAAATATATCAAAGATATGCTAAAGAAATTTGGTCTGACCTGTTTAAAGGATATAGGGACTCCAATGGCAGCAACTATTAAAATAGATGCTGATCCCAATGGTGAACCAGTCAATATCACTGAATATAGAGGTATGATTGGATCCCTACTTTATCTCACAGCCAGCAGACCAGATATTATGTTTGCCACATGTCTCTGTGCCAGATATCAAGCTGATCCTAAAGAGTCACACTTGCTAGCAGTAAAAAGGATATTTAGGTATCTAAAAGCTACTGCTAAATGTGGTCTTTGGTATCCCAAAGACCAGGATTTTGAGCTAATTGGGTATTCAGATGCTGATTTTGCAGGGTGTAAAATAGACAGGAAAAGTACTACTGGTGGTTGCCAGTTACTGGGTGGTAGGCTAGTCAGCTGGACGACCAAAAAGCAAAATACTGTGTCCACATCTACTGCTGAGGCAGAATACATTTCTGCTGGTAGTTGTACTGCTCAAGTACTGTGGATGCAAAGCCAGCTGAAAGACTATGGTGTTCATGTTACAAAGACTCCAATCTACTGTGACAACACAAGTGCAATAGCTATCACCAACAATCATGTGATGCATTCAAGAACAAAGCACATTGATGTTCGATATCACTTCATAAGGGATCATGTTCAAAAAGGAGATGTGGAGCTACACTTTATTTCAACAGATCAGCAGTTAGCAGATCTATTCATAAAGCCCTTAGATGAGAAACGTTTTAACTATCTCATCTCTGAGCTGGGTATGCTTGAACTTTAAATAAAAGACAATTTTTGTTGATGTGCTGGCTCTACAACATGTAGGGAAAACCAGTAAGCCATTTTTGTTACCTTACTGCCTACATGTAAAACACTCAGCACAACAAGGTCTTTTATATTTTGGTTACTCAAAATATTTTTAATTGAAATAATAAATAGCTCACAAAATTTAATGATTCCTTAAATCTGCAACTCATTTACTTCCAATGATTTAAATTAAATTCATGACATATTAAATGTAATAAAGTATCTTGTATTTAATACAAAACTTATTTTGTGGTTTTTAAATTTTTTTTAAAAAAGGTTAATTAAAACCTGCTGCATTTAATGTTGAATGGGAGGTATGAGTATTCAAGCCGTACATACGTCAAATCATCAGTCTGTGTCCCCTCGAGTGTGCCAGTCTGTCACATCTGCCCACGTGCCTGCTAATAGCAGTTATCATTTTCTCTCTCCTGCCTTTTTCACCCAATCACAACGGTTAAAAGAGTGTTTTATCTTCCATAATAACCTTTGGTTATTCAGTTTTCAAATTCACACTCTTCTCTTTAAAAATCCCCAAATCTTCAAATCAATTCATACATCCATCTTCTACGAAATCATCAATGGCAGAACAACAACAACATCAATCACCGCCTGCTGCAACCCATACAGAGGAACAACAACCACAGCAACAACAACCGGTAGCACCACAACAACCAGAACAGAAACCACCACCGGTCATCGAAGAACAAGTGGTGCAGGGCCCTCTGTTCAACCTGCACCCAAGCCTTGTTAGGGCTGCAAATGCACCAGAACGCTCCTCCATTCGCCTATCAAGAGGCAATGCTGCTCATGCCCTTTCAATTCCCAAAACCAAAGCCAACTTGGGTTATGATGTGCTTATCGATTACATACGACAATCACCACTGGCTAGAGCTATTACTGGTGTACCCTCTCGTCTTTATCCGGCTTGTTTGGCCAGATTCTGGTATACTGCCACCACGGCCACCACTCAACAGAACGTTCCATGTATTCGTGGCATGGTGACTGAAACCCTAGCCTGCTCCATCACTGTTGATGCCATCCGACGTGCTCTTCAATTACCCATTGGTCCGTTCATTAATTCACCAACCAGTGATGAGTTTAGAAGAGAGGTACTGGAGATTATAGGGTTTGATGGACCAGTGGCTCATACGCCCTTAAGGAGGCAGATGCCACCTCTGTGGAATTATTTCTTTGGCTTGCTGACTCACTGCATCAGTCAGAAGTCCGGGAGCTTTGATCAGTGCTCAGATTTTGAGCTGAAGATTGGTCATGGGATGCTGTTCAATCGAAATATTGATTATGCCGGTGAAATTTACTTAAGGCTAAGGGAAATGGTGCTTGCACCTAAACGAACACACTTAATCCCCTTTCCAAGGTTTTTAAGCCTTGTTTTTGAAAATGAGCTGGGTGAAGCTTACCAGCAGATTGCTGATGAATCATTCGACCTGCCTCCAAAACAAGGGGGAATGCCAAAATATGCTCCTGCTGCTCCATATAATGTCCTGACACCAGGCATGCTTAAGTATCTTGCTGCTCGAGGTGGAGTGAACCAACCGGATGCCTCTGGTGCTGCACCAGCTGAGGGGGAGGGACCTCAGCAAAAGCCAGCTGTAAAAAAGAAGCCAGCTACCTCAACTAGTACAGCCACCATCTCACATACTGGTAAAGTAGTAGTTGTATTAGAATCTAGTGCTCTCTGATCATAAAGAACAGCCCTAGTCTTATATACTGACTATCCACTTCTAGTATTGGAATCCGTTGCTTAACTATTTCTTGGTAACAGGCAAATCCAAACGAGCAAAAGCTGGCTCCAAGCTCACCACAGGGGAGATTGCACCCGTCTCAACTGCTGCTCCTGCAAAGGATGTGGCTATGGAACCTGGTGCGTTTCTAGTCCAAACAGCAGAAAATTCTAACATAATTAAAAATCTTTTATCTGCTCACTTGAAAAATGAATGTGGAGTTCAAGGTATAACCCTGGCTCCCAAGTTGACTGGTTTTAAAACTAGTGTTAAGAAGAGTAGCAACCCATACTCTTCTAGCCAGACATTTCCATATTTTTCAAAATTGAACTTAATGCTATATCCTCTGCTGCCAGTACAATCAGCAGAGCAAATACCTGACCCCCAAAGCAAATTTGAACTGGCTCCTCATCGTGTTGAACCAGCTCAGGATACTGCACATCCATTATGTTACTCGAATCATGATAAGAGTCTCACTCCTACATCATTACCAGCCAGAACTCTTACACTATCTGGGTCAACATGTGTCGCCAATGAGTCAGCAGAGTCACAGCTGTACTTACAGACACCTTATTCTGTCTCATTCGAAGGGCTGACCAAATCACCAGTCTGTCCCCAGATACCAACAACAGATGCAATTGTTGAGTCAAATTTATTTGGTTCTATAGTTGTTAACATAAAATGTTCTATTGTTTCAGTTCTTAGCAGGGTAGATGAACAGGCAGAGGGGGAGCAAGTTAAAGATGATATTATTCCTACTGAGCAGATTGCTGCCTCTGCTATTGGTATTAGTGCTACTGTTTCTCCTACTGGTGGTGCTGATGCTAGTACTATTGCTTCTACAGCTGCTGGTAATACTGCTCCCAGTATTGTTGCTTCCACTACTTCACTTGAAGTAGAAGATGAAATCATAGTGGATCCTCCTGTTCTTAAAAAGGTAATTGACAATATTGTCAAGGATGTTCTACTTGATGAACCTGTCACTGAACCACAGGGTGACATTACGTCTTCTACTGCTATCGATGCACAAAATGTTATCATGGAAGCTGGTACAAGTGCTACTTTTCCATCTGATGTTATCCTGGATGCTGGTAAAAGTGCTACTTTTCCATCAGATTCTGGTTCACCGGGTGATACTGTTCTGGAGGGTCTTGATTTTGTTAATGCTGGCTATGTTTGCTATGTTCCCACAGAGCCAACGGTGGATACTGATGCTCTTACTGGAGATGCTGCTTCTTCACCTACTGCACATTTATCTACCGCTGCGACTGGTTCCACAGAACCCGTTATAGATGTTGGTACCTCTGTTTCTGCCACTACTGACTCTTCTCAGGCTACTGTTTCTGCTGAGAAGAAACCTTATGTGTGCCAGGTGCCAGATCCTGATGAAGTTGTTCCTAACTTCATCTATCGGGGAGCGTCTATTACTCCCAGAGTTGCTCTGCTGGTGGATCAGCTAACTATTGATCCTCAAACTGCCATAGTCTCAGCCAGCAAATTGCCTCGCGAAGAGCTGACTGAACTATTGTCTCAGCTTGATTGACCAGCTAGAGAAGAAGTTTATGAGAGGTTGGCTACTTTAGAATAGATCAACGAGCAGCCTTATTATCATTTTTTTGGCATGGCTCCAGCTGCTTCTCCGTGGCCTGGTACATGGAGGCCTCTCAAGTTCATCGGAGATCCCTCTACTGGTAAATATGTTATGCAGAATATTCCTGATTCACCAGTACCTTCTGATTCATCAGCTTCTTCCTCATCATCTTCTTCCTCTGATGGTGATGCTAATAAAGGTACTGGTAAGGATGAACCAGTCACTTATGATAATGTGACTGGTACTAAAGAAAAACCAGTAGATCTCACTGATGATGCTGTTCATGATGCTGACAAGAATACCAGTGGTTCTAAACCTTCGGGTGAGGGTAAAAATGATGGTGATCATGGTGACGAGTCAGATTCTGACCTTCCACCTCCACCACCCCGCGGAGGTAGTTCTGTGTTAGCTGCTTCTGACCACCCCTCAACCAGCTATGTTAAATTTAATGCTGATGAGGTGGCTGACATCTCCACCCTGGCTGTCTATAAGACACTGGCCGAGGTTACACCTGATCTACATGCCACCATTCGCACTGCTATTACTGATAGTGTGACTGAAGCCATACGTAACGTTGGGCAAGTTACCACTTCCAATATTGAAGCCCAGCTCAAACAGGTATGTGCCTTTGTAGATCTTGCGGTGGCTGCCATTGTCAAACAACATGACGAGGAGGAGGACTTAAAGAAACGAATCATATCTCACAATGAATATACTGAGGACATTGCCCGTCTTCAAGCTGATTTAGATGCTGCTAATCGTAGAATTCTTTTTCTTAATGAAGAAAATGCAGTGCTACATGAGAGATTGGATTCACAGAAGCAGCAAATGGCTAACATGATTCCTGCTTCTGCCTATGTTCAAATAGTTGAAAATATGCATCGACTGGCTACCCTACAGGGTGATGTTAGGGCCATGGTTGAACAGATGGCTATGGGTGTTGCAAGGAATGAAGTTAGGTCTTCCAACCTCATTCTTTGACAATTTGGCGTGGATCCTGGTGTCCATCTTGCTCCTGAAGTTGCTGACTGGAACAATTTTGCATTCTCTGTTCCAGATTCAGATAGTGACCTTGATGCACAGGTTTCCCTTGTTTACCTTTCTGCCCCTGCTGATGACAAAAAGGGGGAGAAGCAATCTAAAAAGAAACTCAAAAAGAGAAAACAATCAGAGGGGGAGCATGAGCATGAAAATGCTCCAAAACAACCAAGGAGAGATGGTGATGGTGGTGATGGTTCTACTGGTCCAGACTCTGGCACTAAGCCCAGCAACGCTCATACTGAAGCTGGTGTACAGGCAGCTGGTGAATCTCAACCCAGTGTGTCTGCCACATCAGTGGATGATATTGGTTCTGGCAGTAAGCCCAGTGATGTTTCTGCACTGGCTGTTGCTGAAGCTTTTGTTGTCTCTCAATCTATTGAAAGAAGAATGAAAAGAAAACTGGAGAGACATCAGAAGAGACAGCAAGAATTGAATGATGCCTTCAATGTCAAATGGGATGCCTATGTTGCTCTTAAATGCCACAGAATTGAGCATAGGAGATGGCTGACCTCAAAAAAGAGGGACATTGATGATGACCTGATTGGCATTGATAAATTCAAAAAGGATGCACGGAAAAGAAATGCCAAATTCATGGTCAAATACGACAAAAAGAGGGAAAAACTGTATGCTGAGCGAGCAGATAGGATCAAACGGATGACTCCAGAAGAAATGAAAGATTATGTTGCAACTACTGAGTCAGGGGGAGGAGTTAGAGCTGACATTTTTTATGAAGTGGTTAGATGCTATGTTAGAAACCAGTTCATCTTCCTGCCCAACATCTTCTGCACAGCCAGCTACACAACATAAGCCAGCAGAAACAATCAATCTTGATGATGATGATGATATTCAGGGGGAGCATATTGCTATCGTTCCCTACCTACCTCCATTTGAGCCAGTATCAACACAAGAACCATCAGCTGAACCCATGCCCATAGATAGACAAAGGGTGAAATCTGCTCCTAGGGACAATCATCCCCTAAGGAAAGGACCCTTATTTGAGGCAGCTGATAAAGATACTGAGGTGGTTGTACCAGTTGATACTAATCAGTCAGCTGGTACTTAAGACACAGCAAGGAGTGCTGTGAATGAAGACCCAGCCAGAAGTGTGCTGCTGGGTGTTACAAGTGTTGAAGACCCAGCAAAGGTGGTTGAGCTGGGTGCTAATCCTGATGATGATACGGTTAATCCAGCTAACTTTACAGTCTGGGGTAGTGGAGATCATTTATTTGTTCAATCACCTATCTCTCCCCAGACCCTCACCTATTTTAACAAAACAAAGGATAATCGTGTCAATCAGTTTCCAGTGAGTTCATCTGGCATAGGTGAATCAATCATGTATCCTCCATCTTCCCCAAAACATCATGGTAAAAACAGAACTTGGGAAGATGATTCAGTTACCCGTGGTGAGCCAGACTTATTTAAAATGAAACCAGATGAAAGAGATGCTTACCGGCTGGAGATCACTGTACAGGAAATGCTTGAGCAAAGACAAGCTGCTATCAATGAAAGGATACGTCAAGTTAGATTGCTGCATCATCCCCTTGATCAGCCACTCTACATCACTGCCTTGACTTATGTCATTGAAATTGGTGTATACTTGAACAACAGTGGTCAAAGGCTCTCTACTGATGAGGAGAAAGCTCAATTTCAAGTGGCTTACCAGCTGGGTATGGATCTAAGGGAGTATCGTGCTGCCCTTAGAACCGAAGAGGGTAAAAAGATGATTGAAACAGTAAAATCCCTGAAAATCACTGTCGACGAGTATTTGTTGGGTCTACAAGATAAAATTCAAAGAAGGGAGGCTGCTGATGCTGAACTCGCTGAGAGGGTAAGGCTCCAGTATATAGAAGACAAATTGGCTGCTGATAGAAAGCAAGAGGCTGAGTCTCTAGAATTAGCCAAAGCCATTGTCAAAGAACAGGATAAGGAATTTGATAAGATTGAAGCTGCTGAGAAAGCACCTGCTACTGCTCCTATAGAATCCGTTCGTACCAGTGAATTTCCTGATCATTATTATAGGAGTAGGTATGGTGATGTAATGAATAGAAGATCCAATCCCAGCAGGATCATCAAAGTAAACAGAGGGTCAAAAAGAGCGTTCAATATCGTAAGGGAAAATAAAGTTCAAGAAAGAATAAACTATGATGAGTTAAGATCCCTTGGATTTAGTGAATGGATGGAGATCTTGGAGTATTTCATTGGTAAAGGTGAAAGTGCTATCAAAAATACACTTAAATCTGAACTCCAACAACTCTTCAAGAAAGCAACAAGGTTTGGGAATGCACCAGTGGTGAATGTAGATGAAGTCCTCTCTCAAAAACCTAAAGGAAAGCAATCCACTGGTGAAGGACCAACCGGAAAAGGCCCCATCATTCTATCTCCTCATATCCCTGTGTTTGACCCTGCTGAGTTACCTTATCTGTTCCCTGAAGCATGGAGAATCAAACAAGAGGAGCTACCTGAAGAAGAACGAGAAAAAGATAAAGATAGATAGTCTCCTATGTGCTCAAATTGTAGCTTTTGTTTAATTCACTTTTCATTCTACTGTTGTTGTAATTACTGTACATATTATGTTGCAATGAAAGTGAAATGAGTTTATTTTCAAAATCATATCAAATTATAAGATATGAATAACTCAGAAAAAGATCCCAAAACAAACTTAAAAAGGGACAAATTTACAGCCTATTTTTTTTGGTCCCTCCGTGCTGACTTTAGTGTTTTCTCTACATGTCATAGGTTTTGTCATCATCAAATAGGGGGAGATTGTTGAGTCCCCAAAATAATTAAGGATTTAATTATGACAAAACTGTAATTTATTTGCAATAAAGTATTATGTGCAGTCAGCACAAGTTTGTTTATGTATAGACAGCAGATATAGCTGTGTCGAGTGTTTAGTTTGCTGCTCAGTCTACCAGCACAAGGTAGACAGTGTTCTTCAATCAGCACAGGATGTGTACTCAGCAATTCAAGAACATGAAGTGGCTCAGCAATGAAGAACCAGCACAGCTGGAATGCAGCTCACTACAAAAGACAGCTATGCTCCATTATAAGCATAGTCGTTTCCCGAGTGGTCTACATAAATGATACTATTCAACATAAGTCAAAGACAAAGTTGAAAAGAAAAGGACACGCGTCGGCGGCTGACAAGTGACCTTACAAGACCACGTGGGAATGTAGAAGGTTAACGCATGTGCAAACATGGGTTATACTTTGTCATCACCTAGGGAACACAACATTCTATTTGTTTAATCAAATAGTGGTGCCAAACCGAATTGGGGTGTTCCTGCAAATAGCCACCAAAGAGGAAAGAAGAGAGCATGCTCTCTGATATAGTTGTCTTCACAAGTACAGACATCATATGTACCAGTGGACAATAGAACCATTACAAGGTTAATAGGATTACTATAAATTATTGTATCCACTATTGTTACAATTAGTGGTGTGGGTTTATTTTATAGAGTCAAAACGTGTAATAGATGTTAGTTTACCTCTTAGCTATAATCTAGGTAATCTGTATCAACCAACTATCATTCCGCCAAGGATAGTTGTGATTCTTTGTGATTCAATCAATAAAGAATAACTGTTGAAAATTACATGTGACTCTATTTATTTGCTTGTTTGAATACTAATCAAGTTTAACTGTTTAGTTAATTGAAAACAAATTGTATTCACCCCCTCTACAATACTCCTGTTGTTATCAAGGGACCAACACAACTCGAATTGTCAATCAAAAGGCATCTAAATGGACTAAAACGTGACCGATATTGCAATGATAAACTTATGAGAAATATGCAATATCACTTTACCTGATGGTTACCTTGATAAAACTGATAAAAGAGTTTGTAAACTTGTTAAATCTCTTTATGGCTTAAAACAAGCTCCTAGGAAATGGAATGAAAAATTCTGTGATGCATTGTTTGAATAAGGTTCCGTGCAAAGTGTGAATGATTACTCATTGTTCATCAAGAGTACTGATACTGATTGCTTATACTTACTTATTTATGTTGATGACATAATCATAATTGGTAATAGTGTTGTTTGCATTAAGGAATGTAAGTGATAATGCTAAAAACAAACATATATTTCATAGCATTTTCCCTCAAGAAAGACAAGCTTTTAGTTGCAATTATTCTATTTACAAGTGATATTCCTTTAAATAATAAAAGGTGAAGACAAAAGGCAGATTCGACGAATTGAAGACGCAAACGACCAAAAAGTTAAAAAGTACAAAGTACAATCAAAGAGGTTCAAATTATTGATGAGAAACGTCTCAAAAATACAAGAGTACGAGCTGCAAAATGCAAAGTTCAAATTATTAAATCGTACAAAAAGACATTTGAAAATCCGGAACTGAGACATGAACCAACTTTCAACGTACGACGCAACGGACCAAAAATTACAAGTAAACAATGCACAAGAAAATAATATAATATATAATTAATTATATATATTATTATATGATATATATTTACGCAGCCCACGTTTTGGATCATAATGTGAGCTGTATTTCAGACCTCCGCACTCGCGGAGTTTAAAAGAACAAAAGCTCCGCACTCGCGGAGCTGCACAGTAAAATGTGGGCCTATAAAAGCCATCGAATTCTGCACGAAATTTAAACATCCTTTTCTTTTCCTTACTCTATCTCTCAATACATATATTTATATTTATAATTTATAATTTTAATTTTAATTTAATTTTACTAACAAGGGTATGTTATTGAATGTTTTAAGTTTATAAGTCGAAATTCTATCCGTGTAACGCTACGCTATTATTAATCATTGTAAGTTATGTTCAACCTTTTTAAATTAATGTCTGTAGCTAAGTTATTATTATGCTTATTTAATGCCGAAGTAATCATGATGTTGGGCTAAATATTAAAATTGGGTAATTGGGTTTTGGACCATAATTGGGGTTTGGATAAAAGAACGACACTTGTGGAAATTAGACTATGTGCTATTAATGGGTTTTATATTAACTTAACGATATCTCGTTAATTTAATATAAAGGTTATAATTTGATGTATTTATAAATAACCACATACGCTTAATCGGGTACGGTGGGCGGGATTTCTATAAATACCAATAATTGTTCATTTTACAGGACACGGAACTGGATTAATAGTTAATGGACTAGTTGAAACAGGGGTGGATTACATTCAAGGGTATTTGGTGTAATTGTTAACAAAGTAATAAAACCTTGGATTACACGCAGTCGATAACCTGGTGTATTCATTAAACAAAGTATTAAGACCTTGTTACAATTCGAATCCCCAATTAGTTGGAATATTTGACTTCGAGTGTAAGGATAATTTGACGAAGACTCTCGCACTTTATATTTATGACTGATGGACTATTATGGACAAAACCGTATGGACATATCGAATAATCCAGGACAAAGGACAATTAACCCATGGTAATAAACTAAAATCAACACGTCAAACATCATGATTATGGAAGTTTAAATAAGCATAATTCCTTTATTTCATATTTCATCGCACTTTTATTTACTGTCATTATATTTAATTGCACTTTTAATTATCGTACTTTTTAATTATCGCAATTTTATTTATTGTCATTTTATTTATCGCACTTTTATTTATCGCACTTTAATTATTGTCATTTACTTTACGCTTTAAATTAAGTTTTATTTTTAATATTTTACATTAGGTTTTAACTGCGACTAAAGTTTTAAAATCGACAAACCGGTCATTAAACGGTAAAAAACCCCCTTTTATAATAATAATAATACTTCTTATATTTATATATATATTTATATACAAATATAGTTTTTAAAAATATAGCGTTAAACTTGGCTAGTTCCTTGTGGACGAACCGGACTTACCAATAACTACACTACTGTACGATTAGGTACACTGCCTATAAGTGTTGTAGCAAGGTTTAGGTATATCCACTCTATAAATAAATAAATAACTTGTGTAAAATTGTATCGTATTTAATAGTATTTCCTAGTAAAAATTAATATTATTTCGTATACACCTCTACGCACATCAAATATTTTTGGCGCCGCTGCCGGGGAATAATACTTAACGCCGAAGCGAGACGCTATTAAAAAGAAAAAAAAATTTAGTTTTTAAGTTATTTTTGTAAAAATATATTTACATAAGTTTTTAAATATCATAAATATAAAAATATAAAAAATATATATATATCTTTAAGTCTTTTTAAAAAAAAATATTTTTAGTTATAAAATACTAATAAGTGATTTTTATTTAAAATATAAGTTTTAGTTATATTATAAAACATTTTCTATAAAATAAAAAAAGAAAATTAAAAACAAAATAAAAAAGTAAAAAAAATAATATCTGAACCTGTAATATTTCGACCTGCACTTCAACTGAACCTGCATTCTCCGCACTTGCGGAGTTTTTGAACAGCATATATCCGCATTCGCGGAGCAGTCTGACAGACTGAAACATAGTACGTAATTAATACGAAATTAAGGTTAAATTATTTATTATTAATTATAATTAGGGTTTATATTTAATATTAATTAGTTAATTAAATTTGTATTTTTAAGTTTTATTTAGTTTTATTAATATATAAATTAATACTTTTATAAAAAAAATATAAAAATAATATTTTTATAAAAATTGTATTTTTTTACAACTTTAAGTTTTATTTTTATTTCGTACCTTTTTAATCGTTTATTCGTAATATTTATATTTTTCGCTCGTAATTAGTTTTAAGACTAGTATTTGCTGTAGTTTATTTTTATTTTTAGATTCTTAGGCTTTGCCGTTAAATCCCTTAAGTGTTTTTTACTTAGACTAAGATTTAGGTGCTTTAGAATTTTGCGACGCTGTTTATAAATTTTAATTCCTTTTTAATTTTTGACGCGCTACTTTCTTATTTTTATTTTTTTCGACCTTTTATTTTTCGACGTTTTTCGACGCGCTCTTTTTCTTTCTTATTTCTCGACGCTCTAGTTTTTAGGACATAGAATTTTCTATTTCTTCTCTAAAATTTCTTTAAATTTCAACGAAAAATTATTTTAAGCGGTTAAATTGATAGACATCCAAAATTTTCTGGTTAGTAGTAATAGTTGGATTTGTTAGTGGCGAGTTGTGGGCTTCCGATTTAAAGGGTCCTGGCTACCTGTTGTATCTATTGGCTATTCGAAACGTGGGCAAAATCAGAAAAGTCTATTAATTTGATAACTTCAAATAATTTTTATTTTTAAAAAAAAAAACTAATAGGATATTCTGTGAATGCACCGAGCAAAACGTTCACCACCTTTTATATGTTCACCACCTGTAACTCGATCAAGACATCTAGCCAATATTGTCGCCGTTGATTTTTATTTAGAATCGTCATCAAGTCGACCAAGTACTCCAATTCAAATTTCCGATAATCCATTTTTTGAACCCGACCTCACAATTGAGAATCCGGAGAATATTCAGGGACAATTCAGAGATCCTGAACCATTAATCTTTTCTCCGGAACCACCAATCATTCAAACAGAGATTGTCGAGGAACAAACCATTAAATCAGAATCCAACAAATTCAGTCATGGAAAATCTGGAACCTCTAGTGATTTAGATTCAACAAATTCAGTCATGGAAAATCTGGAACCTCTAAGTATGGAAGACCGAATGCGAGCTAAACGTACTGGCCAAGGTCATGCAATTACACAACCAGACATTAATTCGCCAGATTATAAAATCAAAGGACAAATCCTACACATGGTAACTAATCAATGCCAATTTAGTGGTGCGCCGAAGGAAGATCCAAATGAACATCTTCGAACTTTTAATAGGATTTGTACTCTATTTAAAATCCGAGAAGTGGAGGATGAACAGATATATCTCATGTTATTTCCCTGGACTTTAAAGGGAGAAGCCAAAGATTGGTTAGAATCGTTACCTGAAGGGGCGATTGATACATGGGATGTTTTAGTTGAAAAATTTCTTAAACAATTCTTTCCGGCATCTAAATTCGTGAGACTTCAAGGAGAAATTGTTACATTCACACAAAAGCCAAACGAAACTCTATATGAAGCGTGGACAAGATTTGGAAAGTTATTGAGAGGATGTTCGCAACATGGTTTAGACACTTATCAAATAGTACAAATATTCTACCAAGGATGCGACATCACTACAAGAAAAGACATCGATATAGCAGCTGGTGGTTCCATTCTGAAGAAAACCGCAACTGAAGCTTACAAAATTATTGATAACACTGCTTCCCACTCACATGAGTGGCACCAAGAAAAAGATATCGTTAGATCATCCAAAGCATCTAGAGCCGATTCTAGCCATGACTTTGATTCCATTTCCGCAAAGATAGATGCTGTCGAGAGACGAATGGAAAAGATAACTAAGGATATTCACTCAATAAGAATTAGTTGTGAGCAGTGTGGAGGATCACATTTGACAAAAGATTGTATCAGTATTGAAAAAACAATGGAACAAAGAGAGAATATTTCATACATGAACCAAAGGCATGGAAATAATTATCAGAATAATTATCAACCGCTAAGACCAATTTACAATCAAAACCAGAATTATAACCGAAATGTTCCATACAACAACTAACAAGGTCCTAACAATCTACAAATATCTAATAATACTTACAATCAGCAAAGACCTATTTTTCAAAACAAACCACCACAAACCAATGATAAAAAGCCAAATTTAGAATATATGATGTCAAAGCTAGTTGAATCTCAAACGCAATTTTTCACATCTAAGAAACAAACCAATGAACAAAATGCTCAAGCATTTAGAAATCAACAAGCTTCTATTCAAAATTTGGAACAAGAAGTAAGTAACCTAGCAAGGTTGATAGGTGAAAGAAAATCGGAAAGTCTACCTAGCGATACAGAAGCTAACCCCCAGAATGAAACAGCTAAAGCCATTACCACAAGAAGTGGTATTACACTTAAACCACCTGAAATACCTGAAATTTCTGATGATTCTATTCCTACTCCACAAGAATAACAATCTGATCAAGAGAAGGAAACAGAACCGGTAGTTGAAAAGATTAATAAAGATAACACAGTTAAGGCAAAACCTTATGTTAAACCATACCAACCACCACTTCCTTACCCAAGTAAAATGAGAAAAGAAAGACTTGAAGCCGAGCGATTCAAATTCTTGGATATGTTTAAACAAATAAATGTTAATCTTCCTTTCATTGATGTAATTTCAGGAATGCCAAGATATGCTAAATTCTTGAAAGATCTAATCACAAATAGAAAGAAAATGGAAGAACTCTCGGCTGTTACTATGAATGCTAATTGTTCTGCAGTGCTGTTGAATAAGATACCAGAAAAACTCTCTGATCCAGGAAGTTTCACAATTCCATATTTTCTGGGTAGTCTTAGTTCAATAGAAGCATTGGCAGATTTAGGTGCTAGTATAAATTTAATGCCATATTCACTATACGCTAAACTAGACCTTGGAGAATTGAAACCAACACGAATAAGCATACAACTAGCCGATCGATCAGTAAAATACCCTAGAGGGATAATGGAGAACATGCTAGTTAAAGTTGGTACGTTAGTATTTCCAGTAGATTTTGTTATTCTGGATATGGAAGAAGATTCTCGAGTTCCTCTCATATTAGGAAGACCATTCTTAAACACGGCTAAAGCAATAATAGACGTGTTCGGTAAGAAACTGACCCTAAGTATAGAGGACGAGAGTGTTACCTTTTCAGTTGATAGAGCAATTCAACAACCGCAATCTGCCGATGATACATGTTATTATATTTAAACTATAGATTCACATGCAGAATTGTTAGAAGAATTTTCAAAATTACAAGGAATAGGAGAATGTTCTTTAGGAGAAGTAACTGAACCAATTGATGAAGCTGAAATGTTAGCCACACTCATGGCTAATGAATACGAACCAACAACGGAAGAAATTCAAATGCTAAAATAAGAAGACAGATATCGATATAAATCATCGATAGAAGAACCACCGACATTAGAGTTAAAGCCACTTTCAAACCATTTGGAATATGCTTATTTACATGATGAATCTGAATTACCTGTAATAATATCGTCTTCTCTTACGGAAAATGAAAAATCTCAACTCATTTCTGTGCTAAAAGCTCATAAACCAGCTATTGCATGGAAAATTCATGATATTAAAGAAATAAGTCCTTCGTATTGCACACATAAAATCCTTATGGAAGAAGGTCATAAAACGTATGTGCAACACCAACGAAGACTAAATCCAAATATGCAAGATGTTGTTAAGAAAGAAATTATTAAACTGCTTGATGCAGGTTTAATTTATCCAATCTCTGATAGTTCATGGGTAAGCCCAGTTCAATGCGTACCTAAGAAGGGTGGCATGACTGTCATCACAAATGAGAGAAATGAGCTTATTCCTACTAGGACTGTAACAGGATGGCGTGTCTGTATTGATTATAGAAAATTAAATGATGCCACCAGAAAAGATCACTTTCCCTTACCTTTCATTGATCAAATGTTGGAAAGATTAGCCGGAAATAGTTACTATTGTTTTCTTGATGGTTTTTTCGGATATTTTCAAATTCCAATAGCACCCGAGGATCAAGAGAAAACCACATTCACGTGCCCTTATGGTACTTTTGCTTACAAACGCATGCTATTTGGACTTTGCAATGCCCCTGCAACCTTTCAAAGGTGCATGATGGCGATTTTTCACGACATGATAGAAGAATGCATGGAAGTTTTCATGGATGACTTTTCAATCTTCGGTGATACTTTTGAATCATGTCTAGTTAATCTTGAACGAATGCTTATTAGATGCGAATAATCAAATCTAGTACTTAATTGGGAAAAATGCCATTTCATGGTTAAAGAAGGCAACGTTCTCGGTCATAAAATTTCAAAAGAAGGAATTGAAGTAGATAGAGCTAAAGTAGATGTAATTGCTAAACTTCCATATCCCACCAATGTTAGAGGAGTTAGGAGTTTTCTAGGGCATGCCGGTTTTTACCGACGTTTCATAAAAGATTTTTCTAAAATTGCCACTCCTATGAATAAACTCCTAGAAAAATATGCTCCATTCATCTTTTCGGATGAATGCATCAAATCTTTTAAAATTCTTAAAGAGAAACTCACTAATGCACCGATCATGATAACTCCAAATTGGAATCTACCATTTGAACTTATGTGCGATGCAAGTGATTTTGCAATGGGAGCCGTTTTAGGACAAAAGATTGAAAAACGATTTCAACCTATTTATTATGCTAGTAAGACGTTACAAGGAGCACAAACAAATTACACAACTACTGAAAAAGAACTCATTGCTATTGTCTTTGCTTTTGACAAATTTCGTTCATATCTCGTTCTAGCAAAAACGGTGGTCTATACTGACCATTCTGCCCTTAGATACCTATTTTCAAAACAAGATGCCAAACCACGATTAATCCGTTGGATCTTACTCTTACAAGAGTTCGATATTGAAATCCGAGACAAAAAGGGAGCAGAAAATCTCGCCGCTGATCATCTTTCTCTTCTTGAAAATCCTGAATTAGAAGTTCTAAATGAATCGGCCATACAAGATAACTTTCCTGATGAATATCTATTGAAGATAGACTATAATGAAATTCCATGGTTTGCAGACTATGCAAACTACTTAGTATGTGGATACCTTGAAAAAGGGTTGTCGTACCAAAAACGAAAGAAATTCTTTAGCGATATAAAACACTATTTCTGGGAAGATCCACATTTGTTTAAAAGTTGTCCCGATGGAATAATAGGCCGATGTGTATTCGGAGATGAAGCTAGTCAAATCTTAAACCATTGTCACACAGGACCAACAGGAGGGCATTATGGGCCTCAACTCACAGCAAGAAAAGTTTACGATGCTGCATTCTATTGGCCTACAATTTTCAAAGACGCAAACCTTCTTTACAAATCCTGTGATGTATGTCAAAGGGCCGAAAAAATAAGTCAACGTGATGAAATGCCACAAAATGTCATTCAAGTATGTGAAGTATTTGACGTTTGGGGTATTGACTTTATGGGTCCATTTCCAAAATCTCATAATAATCTCTACATTCTCGTTGCTATTGATTATGTATCTAAATGGGCGGAAGCACAAGCTCTCCCGACTAACGATGCACAAGTTGTAGTCAACTTTTTAAAACGTCTTTTTGCAAGGTTCGAAACACCGAAAACTTTAATAAGTGATCGGGGTACTCATTTTTGTAATAATCAACTTGAGAAAGTTCTCAAAAGATATGGAGTAACTCATAAAATCTCAACCGCTTATCATCTACAAACAAGTGGACAAGTTGAAAATACCAACCGAGCATTAAAACGAATTCTAGAGAAAACCGTAGGATCAAATCCGAAGGAATGGTCCATTAAATTGGAGGATGCACTATGGGCTTTTAGAACAGCCTACAAAACTCCAATTGGAACCACACCTTTTAAACTCGTTTACAGAAAAGCATGTCACCTTCCAGTAGAAATTGAACCCAAAGCATTTTGGGCTTTGAAGACATGTAATCTTGATTTACATGAAGCCGGACGTCTACGATTAAGTCAACTAAACGAATTAGAAGAATTAAGACTTGAGGCATATGAAAATTCCTTAATCTATAAGGAAAGAACGAAGAAATGGCATGATAAAAGAATCAGAAGTTCAAAAGAATTTAAGGAAGGAGATAAAGTTCTTCTTTTCAATTCACGATTCAAGCTATTTATTGGAAAATTGAAATCAAGATGGTCTGGACCATTTATAGTCAAAAGAGTTTTCCCATACGGAACAATAGAGTTAATAAATTCAAATAGGATTGAATTTAAAGTTAATGGTCACAGAGTTAAACATTACATACATGGTCCGATGGAAGTTGACAATGAAGTCAATCATAATTTCACCACCCAAGAAAACCTTCAAAATGAAAACATAAATATGTTATCAACAACATATGAAAAATCAAAATTGAAAAATGGGGATGATTCAAATTGGAGTGATGAAGAAGAATTTCTATACAAACCTCCCATTCCAAGAAATGAAGAAAAAGAAGTTCAAATAGAAGTGAAAGAACCATGAAAAGAACACCCTAAAAAGGTTAACAAACCAACTCGACTTACTAAAGTAGGAGACCTGGGTGAATTTATCATTTCTTGCTTGCTTAATGATGGTGCTATATATAATGGACTCGCAGATTTAGGAGCAAGTGCAAATATTATGCCTCTTTCCTTATACAAAAGATTAGGTATGGGTAAATTAAAACCAACCAAAATAGGTGTTCAATCATTTGACCTAACAATTAAACACCCGGTTGGAATAGCAAATAATTTACTTGTTAAAGTGGGAAGTTTGACCTTTGTTGCAAACTTCATAGTTATTAATATGGAGGAAAACCTTGATATTCCTCTAATTTTAGGTCGCCCATTTTTAGCAACCACCGAAGCATTCATTGATGTAAGAGAAGGTAGAATGACATTTAGGGATGGTGATAAATCGGTCACCTTTGTGAACCGAAAGTTTAGATCTTCACCAACCAAAACTGTTAAACCAATAAAAACACATAAGTGTGGGGAAGATGAAGAAACACTTAATGATGATCCGATAACAAAGAACCCCGTTGATGATACGAAATTAGACGAACCCGTTTTTAACAGTTCAACGAAGAAACTTTATAAACGGATTCAAAATGCTAGGATTAAGGGAAACTTTAAGTTATGTAACCAATTAGTATCCAATTTATCGCTAAAATAAAAGGCAATGTTAGTTGAATTTGTGAAAGTTACAGAGGAAATCAACAATTGGCTTGAAGTAAAAGTCAAAGATATACAAGTTGTTGATAGTCCAATTGAAAACGAAGTTAATCACAATTTCGACACCACATCTAACTAAGTGTGGGGAGAATCGAATCTATTTAGGGTTATTAATATTTCTGTTAGAGTTAGATATTCTGTTTTCGTGTAGTTTCTGAAAATGGAATCCTTATGGTCTTTCCCTAGCAGACCCTAAAGAACTAGTCTTCTCCCCCCATTCTGAATTTTTATTTTTTTAGGTTTTACGAGATGAAGAATTCCTTTGATCTGAAGCATAGTCTAATGCTACATGCTATGATTACTAAACGTAATAATGACACACTTCCGAATGAACTGGTATCATTCATAAGAGGCAAAATGGACGGAGTAAGAAAAGAACTCAGAAAAGATCATCATAAGATACATTTTGGTAAAGGAAAATCAAAATCTGCAACAAAAAGAAGAGCACGACACCTTGAAAGATGTTATAAATGCGGAAAATGGTCACACGAAGGTAAATGTTCAAATAATCAAACATATTCAAATACCAAATTTGTTACTCTATGCAGAGAAGGACCGTTCATATGTTTAGAAGAAAAGATATTGAAGAATCGAGGTTAAGCTTACGTAGATATGGAGAACCAAATCGCACGACTCTCCTATGAGTCGGCTAAAGCAGGTCTCTGAGAATTCTTTCTCACAGGTAAGTATGTACATTTTTTATTTTTATTTTTATTTTATTTCTTTTAACTTTTTGATAATAAACGCTGAATCGTTCGCTATAAAGTATTAAATTGGTATTCAATAAAATTAGCTATGCGTAACCGAAATTATTGATATCATACAAAAATTTATTACATCACTACAAAATTTACCGTTTATTCTTAAGGTATAAATATCTTTAATCAATCAATCCAAAATATTTCAGAAATTTGTCAGGAGTAAAACTAGGTAATATAGCCGAAATTACTTTACCGAAAAGAGGGGCGTATATTTTTGATAATATCTGATTGATTAAAGTGGGATAAAAGACCAAAAAAAAATATTTTTAATTTTAATTTTTACTTTGTTTTTAAAATTAATATTAAATTAATATTGTAAATTTTTAAAATAATATATTTAAGTTTGTAAATATTTGAAAAAAATAATATTTTTAATATAAGTTTGTATTTATAAAAATAAAAATATAATATAAATTTGGTGTGAATTTTTAATAATATGAATTTTTAATTTTATGCATTTTATATTTAAGTTTGGTGTGAATTTAAAAACAAAAATTTACTTTATTTCATTAAGTTAAAAATGTGATTTCTAAAAATTCGTCGTAAGTTGAAAACTAGGTCATTGAACCGAAATTGCTTTACCCAAGGGAGGGACGAGAAATTTTATTATCATTATTTTTAATCTTATTGAATTAAAGTATGCCAAAAATATTAAAAAAAAAACTCAAAAATCTTTGTTTTTAAAACAACGCTTTAAAATGACGAAATTTTAAAATTTTGTCGAGGGACGGACTAGGTCAACGTACCGAAATAACCTCGTCCTAAATAAAAAGGAAAACAAAATTTTAAATTACTCAATTAATTGTTTTATTAATAAAGGTTTTATATAAAATAAAAAAATCCGCACTCGCGGAGTTTGGAGTGGGACCACCTCCGCACTCGCGGAGTTTAAAAATTCCAGAAAAGGGATAACTGGTCGAACAGACCAGTCCCCAACCACACCCACACCCAAAATCTGCGAAAAACACACACAAACACTTCGCAAATTCACAATTTTTCACCATAAATCATCAAATTTTTTGCTAAAATCACAATGAGGAGATTATTAACAAGGAGTTACTCAAGGAAAACGGTAATTTATACATCTAAACACTCTTTAATCCTGATTTTTAATGTTCTTGAGCAAATTTATACCTAATTTGATTTTGATGATTTTTAGTGTAATTGTGCTTAAATTGATTGTATATTATGCTTGTATAACCTAGATTGATGCTATTTAACATGATTAGAAGCCTTAAACTTCAAATTTTGAGTAATCTAGGGTTTGTGTTCTTGAGCAAAATTGGGGCTTTTTGATATAAACGGGCTATGGCCGAATTTTGTTGTTAGTTTATGCTAAATTGAGTTGTGTAACATGTTTAGGTTGCTAAATGATCAAAACTTTGATCCTAAACATGATTTATGAAGATTAAAGTGGACTTTTTGAGTCAAAAATACATGAACTTGATCTAATTGATATGAATTCCATGTGGAACCTGTTGAATTGCTATAATGATTATTTTTGACATGTTTTAGAATTTAAATGCTTAGGAATGTTGTATACATTTTCATATAAGTTTATTTGTAAAAATATAGAATTGTTAGTATTATGAAAATGTGTATAAAGTTTAATTTGGTTTAAACATGTCATTGTAATTGTTTTGATTTATGATTTTGCTAACACTAATGCATATTTGGATGCACAAAAATTGTGTTTGATGTGTTTTGCAGACTGAAAGGGGTGAATCTTCATCCCAGGCTCGCATTGCTCCTCCTCCTGAGAATGCGGAACAACAGGAAGTTAATGACTTTTATCGACAAAATGTACCGCATCCAATCGTTTCATTTTCAAATATCGATGTGCCGAATTTACACCCAAACTTGAGGTTTGACAGACTTTGGATAGACTATCCAAAATATCAGAGGAACTTGCACATCCTTCAGTATAATGTTGTTGAGGTTCCTAGGATAATAGAATGGGATCCGTTAGAAGCAGTTGGATTAGTCGAACCAATCAGAGAATTACTTACACAAAGGTATGGTAATTCTACTTTTAATGATTGGGTACGTTTATTCAACATATATAGGCCTGTATATAGAGAATGGTGTGTGGATTTGTTATGTAGTATTGAAATAAATGATCGGGTATCTACTTTAACCGATCGAAGTTTTCTTAGATTTTTATTAGCAGGCGAGATGCGCCATATGTCCATACTAGATATGGATCAGGCTTTACGTATATATACGCCTGAGGAACTAGCATCTCCTGATTGTCAAATGTTGATAGTTAATGGTAAGAGGGTTGATGAAAATTTTCCTATGAACGAAATATGGAGTAGAATGACTAGCCATAACCGATTCAAAGGGGGATCTTATTCTTATCTTGATATTGATAGAGCTGAATTAAGAGTAATCCACAGGTTTTTAGCCAACTCAATTACACAGCGAGGTAGAAACAAAGAGAAGGTAAATGAACAAGATTTATTCTACCACATGTGTATTCGATACCCACAGAGCGCTGTAAGTATACCTTATTGTGTGGGTTATTATCTGTCGACTATGATTAGGGGTATGCGGCCTAATAGCATAATAGGAGGTGGTATCTTTGTTACATTAATTGCTGAACATCTCGGTGTGGATAGAAGTCAGGGGGGATTATTAATGGCAGAACCAGAACCCCGTGATAGGATAAATTTACGCGTGTATCATGGTGCTAAGGTTTTAAAGAAACAAAACAACGCTGCAGCACAATATGATGGCAGGCATCCACAAGTCGATAGAGATCAACAGCAAGGTAATGCGGGAGGGGGTAATCAGATGACAGAAATGCAACTTTTTTATGGCTCATCATGAGTATGAAATGGCTAGACAACGAGCATTTCAAGATTGGCAGTATCATCAAAACCAAATCATAAGTCATCGTGCACACATAAATGCAAACTACATTGCTACTCCAATGCCCGTATTTCCTCCCTGGACTATACAGACCCGACCACTGTACCCTACATATGACCCAGCTCAAGCATTCTACAGCACATACGACTATGAATGGGATCCCTACTGGCACCATCCTCATCAATCCTGATTTTCTTTTATGTTTATTTTTATTTATTTGGTAACTTGTAATTTTATACATTTAATATTTCTTTTGATACTATAATAGTTTTTATAATTTTCTAACTTTTATTATTAGATCTTAATAATTTTTGAATGTGGGGTGATATACCCAACTTCAAAAATATGTATATATATGTTTGTAGTTTATCTCATGTACAAAACAGGGTAAAACAGCGCATTTTCAAAGACTGGCATTAAGTTCAGCAAAAACAACTAATTTTGACAACAAGATGCAAAATATATGCGAAATAACAACTGCAGGAATGAATAAATGATGTGCACCATTTATCATTCAACACAAACGCCAATATGTTTGGAAACTTTGGTAAAATTTAATCATTTTTCTATGCTAATCACCCTCAATAATTTAAATTGTTACTGATTTCTTGCAAATGAGGGCATTGAAAGATCTTAAGTGTGGGAAGGGGTTAAATTCTTTCGGATTTTTAAAATTTTTTGACTTATATACTTGGTTACCATTAAAAATACTAGTAACGCAGTAGTTGTATTAGAATCTAGTGCTCTCTGATAATAAAGAACAGCCCTAGTCTTATATACGGACTACCCAATTCTAGTAAAATTTTTCAAAATTTTCAACTAAATGAACTCAAAATTATGTTTATACATATTTATGAACGATAAAACTAGGTGTTAACACCGAAATTATGGTTACCTCGGAAAGGACATAAATTGAGAAACAACCCAAAATGTTAGAATTCATTTAAAATGGAATAGAGGACAATAAAAAGGCAAAGAAAGGAAAATAAAAGCCAAGTGTGGGAAAAATTTACCAAGTTATTTAAAACATATATCACATATTTTTGTACAAATAATTGAAGATACTTTTGTTTTGGACAAAATTAACCGTTTTACCCGGTAAATTGTAATATATTTGAAAGAAAGATGGATCTACAGGATGAATCAATTCCATCATTAAAAGGAAGTAAAGTCTTCCCAAAAAGACACGCGCTTCTTGATTTAGGTCAGGAAGTTGTCGTCCAGACCAGTTGTAGAGTCTACGAAAAACATTGAAAAGTTTTCTCGAAAATCAGCTGGAAATCCACGGACCTCAGCATCAAATAGGGTCGCCAAGTGGTCAGACTTATCCTAACCATGAGAGGATCTATCTTGTACAATGGGGGGGCACCGTGCAAATTAGCTTATAAGACTAATGAATCAGATCCCCGGAAAGGATAATCTCCTTAAAGATCAAAAATCAGCTTTTAAGACTGATATTACTCAATCCTTGAGATTGACCTTAAAGATTGAGAATTCAAACTCATGGAATTCGATGATATCTAAACTCGAGCTTGAACGAGAAAATATTTTGATCAAATTACAAACCGATTTGTTTTCTGAAAACCCTATTTTCAATGCGTTCATTATCATTGAACGTAAAATTCTAGGAATTCACCTGAATTCATTAGGTCACTGGAACCAAATCGGGTGTCAATCGTAAGAACTGTGGTTGCATAGCATGGTCGAAGACAGGACCTTGTGCCAGACCGAAAAATTATAGGGTGATCTTTACCATTGCTCCTACAAAGGATAGTAATTGCATCCGACACGATATAGACCATAATCAAAAGCATGTCACGGGACATTGCCTTAACAGTTGCTTGTTCAACGCTTTCCTTTACAACCGGACGGTAGTTTACCGAAAGGTAATATACGGAGCAAGTATAATGGACGTGTTGCTTTCCTAATACAAGGTTAGCAAGTGGGTGACACAAAACCATAAGTTTTGAGCTAAAATTTTCAATTATGAAACCCACAAAACTCACAAAAATATTTCGCAAACACCGGTGAAGGGTTATTCCGAAAAACTTATCTAGGGTAAAAGCTAGATTGAATTTTCAAAAGATCAAATGTTTTCATAAAGATCCAATTTTCTAACGGATCTAAATTTTTATAGTCATGTGGGACTGTAAACCACATCGTTATTACCATTGTTCATACCGCCTTATAGAAATCACTGATGTACAAAGCGTGAAGAATAAAGAAGTGATTCTAGTATTTTTATTTCAAGACTATATTGCTTGAGGACAAGCAACGCTCAAGTGTGGGAATATTTGATAATGCTAAAAACGAACATATATTTCATAGCATTATCACTCAAGAAAGACAAGCTTTTAGTTGCAATTGTTCTATTTACAAGTGATATTCGTTTAAATAATAAAAGGTGAAGACAAAAGGCAGATTAGACGAATTGAAGACGCAAATGACCAAAAAGCTAAAAAGTACAAAGTACAATCGAAGAGGTTCAAATTATTGATGAGAAACGTCTCAAAAATACAAGAGTACGAGCCGCAAAATGCAAAGTTCAAATTATTAAATCGTACAAAAGGACGTTTGAAAATCCGAAACCGAGACATGAACCAACTTTCAATGTACGACGCAACGGACCAAAAATTACAAGTCAACTATGCACAAGAATATAATATAATATATAATTAATTATATATATTATTATATAATATATATTTACGCAGCCCACGTTTTGGATCATAATGTGAGCTGTATTTCAGACCTCCGCACTCGTGGAGTTTAAAAGAACAAAAGCTCCGCACTCGCGGAGCTGCACAGTAAAATGTGGGCCTATAAAAGCCATCGAATTCTGCACGAAATTTACACATATTTTTCTTTTCCTTACTCTATCTCTCAATATATATATTTATATTTATATTTATAATTTATAATTTTAATTTTAATTTAATTTTAATTTAATTTTAATAATAAGGGTATGTTAGCGAATGTTTTAAGTTTGTAAGTCGAAATTCTGTCCGTGTAATACTATGCTATTATTAATCATTGTAAGTTATGTTCAACCTTTTTAAATTAATGTCTCGTAGCAAAGTTATTATTATGCTTATTTAATGCCGAAGTAATCATGATGTTGGGCTAAATATTAAAATTGGGTAATTGGGTTTTGGACCATAATTGGGGTTTGGATAAAAGAACGACACTTGTGGAAATTAGACTATGGGCTATTAATTGGTTTTATATTAACTTAATGATATCTCGTTAATTTAATATAAAGGTTATAATTTGACGTATCTATAAATAACCACATACGCTTAATCGGGTACGGTGGGCGGGATATCTATAAATACCAATAATTATTCATTTTACCGAACACGGAACTGGATTAATAGTTAATGGACTAGTTGAAACAGGGGTGGATTACATTCAAGGGTAATTGGTGTAATTGTTAACAAAGTAATAAAACCTTGGATTACACGCAGTTGATAACCTGGTGTATTCATTAAACAAAGTATTAAGACCTTGTTACAATTCGAATCCCCAATTAGTTGGAATATTTGACTTCGGGTGTAAGGATAATTTGACGAAGACTATCGCACTTTATATTTATGACTGATGCACTATTATGGACAAAACCGTATGGACAAATCGAATAATCCAGGACAAAGGACAATTAACCCATGGTAATAAACTAAAATCAACACGTCAAACATCATGATTATGGAAGTTTAAATAAGCATAATTCCTTTATTTCATATTTCATCGCACTTTTATTTACTGTCATTATATTTAATTGCACTTTTAATTATCGTACTTTTTAATTATCGCAATTTTATTTATTGTCATTTTATTTATCGCACTTTTATTTATCGCACTTTAATTATTGTTATTTACTTTACGCTTTAAATTAAGTTTTATTTTTAATATTTTACATTAGGTTTTAACTGCGACTAAAGTTTTAAAATCGACAAATCGGTCATTAAACGGTAAAAAACCCCCTTTTATAATAATATTAATACTTCTTATATTTATATATATATTTATATACAAATATAGTTTTTAAAAATATAGCGTTAAACTTGGCTAGTTCGCTGTGGATGAACCGGACTTACCAATAACTACACTACTGTACGATTAGGTACACTGCCTATAAGTGTTGTAGCAAGGTTTAGGTATATCTACTCTATAAATAAATAAATAACTTGTATAAAATTGTATCGTATTTAATAGTATTTCCTAGTAAAAATTAATATTATTTCGTATACACCTCTACGCACATTAGTAAGAACTTTTTTAATACTAAATTTAAAATTAAAGACTTAGGACAGTTAAAGTATTTTCTGGGAATTGAGTTGTTAGAACATAATGTATGTTTTATTATGTCACAAAGAAAATATTATCTTGAGGTTATTTTAGAGTTTGGTCTGTTAGCTTGCAAACCTGCGCCAATGAAAATCGGTATTGTTTTGTCTAGTATTGATAATCATGATGAATCTAATTTACCCCTGTATAATATTGGTGAATATCAAAAACTTATTGGTAAATTGATTTACATCACTTTGACTAGACCTGACATTGCTTATATTGTTCACTACTTAAGTCAATATATGCATACTCATTTAACTTCACATTTAAAAGCTTCTTTTAGAGTTTTGAGATACTTAAAAGGTTCTCCTGGAACTGGTATTAAAATTTCTAAAAGTTAAAATCTTTCTTTAGCTGCTTATGCTTATGTTGATTCTGACTATGCAAAAAGTTGTATGTTGAGAAAGTCTGTTACAAGTTTCTCTGTTTTCTTTGGAGAAACTTTAATATCCTGGAAAAGTAAAAAATAATATACTGTATCAAGATCTTTAGCTGAAGCTGAGTATAGAGCTCTAGCTTCAGTTACTTGTGAAATAATCTGGATTTTAAAATTATTAACTTATTTAAAATTTAAAATTGTTTTACCTATATATATTTTCTGTGATAATAAGTCTGTTTTGCAAATTGCGGAAAATCCTGTTTTTCATGAAAGAACTAAACATTTTAAAGTAGACTTACATTTTGTTAGAGAGAAAATCAGTTCAGGTATAATTGTAACTGATCAAATTTTTTCAAGTGGCAATATATCATATGTTTTTACCAAAGGTTTGGGTGGACCACAACACAAGTTGTTGTGTGAAACTTACACTTCTTAATATTTTCCATGTTTAGATTGAGGGGGATATTGAAGCTATGAGGCTTCACATACAATCTAAACATGTTTGTTCTATTGTTTATGTTTCTTATTTCTGGGTTAAGTACTGCAGGGTTCTTAGAGTCATTTTTCCAAAGTGAAGTTTTGTGGTCAAAATGAAAACTAAGGAACTTCAGTATTGAAGCAGAAAAGAGGACTTGAGGGGCTAAAGTGGAATTTTTTTATTTATAAAAGTTAATTTTATTTTTTAATTTATTCATTCAGTTTTTTGTTTTTTTCTTCTGTATTCTCTCAATCATACGATCTAGGGTTTCGATCTTCATCTTTCTCATACTGTAAAATTGTGAGCGGTTAACAAGTTCAAATATGTTGAGCTTGTTTGAATGTACTGTACTGTGTGATCAGATTGTATTGGTTCACAATCGTTTTTTGATTATGAATCTGGTTTAGTAATTTTGACTTCCCGTGATTGAAAGATTTACTTCCTGTGATTGGAAGGTTTAATCTGTGTATTTGTTCATTACTAATCGCTTAAGGAAGAAGCTCATCGAATGGCGTAAGGCTTGTGTTTGTATATTTTGCATGATTAGTTTGCCATTTCTTGGTCACCCCCTTTATGTCCTTCGCACATCATTCTTCTGAGGCTTAAACATAGTTTTGATTGTAACTGTTTCTTCGGGTTTTCTTAATAACATTCGATGCCTTTCGAAAAAACAATATTGAAACCTATTAAACTTTTGGTATTGCATCAGTTGTAACATGATGATTGAAGAATTGACTCAACCACAACAACACAACATAACTCAATCCCACATAAGTGGGGTATGGCAGAGGTAAGATGTAGACAATCCATCCTCTATCCTAGTATAAGGAGAAGTCATTTCTCCACCCAGAGTGAAACACCCCAAGAGTAAAGAAAGTCGTCTCTCAACGTTTAATGGATGATCGAAGAATTGACTGTCTTTTTAAAGCACATAAGACAAAAATAAAAATGATAAATATATAAACGTTCCAATCAATTTTATAGGTATAACACCATGTCCAAAGAAAAAAAATCACAACATAGCTCGGTGGTTGGAGCCTCGAGGTCCTTTGAAGAGATCTCAGATTTAAATATTACTTAGGTCGAATATTTGTGATGTCAGAGAAGGGCTAAAAATAATTATAAAGTAATTATGCAAACCCGAACGGGGAACGTTCTAACATTAAGGTTAAAAACATACTACCAAACTTGCGGGCATTTCCTAACGGTTTTGCCCATGTCCTTTTAGTTATGAGATAGGGAGAGGTCATGGAAAATTTTCATTAGGGATGACATAATTTTCGTTAAACCAATTAATCACCAATAATGGTGGTATATATTGACCATATAGGAAGTTTTTACCGGATTCGTTCACGGACCTCTACCCAGGAACACCGTTCAAATGGATGTGTTCCCGGGTATCGTCGATCATGTTCGGGTTTCCACCCGAACGTGTGTGTTACGTGCAAATGATGAGGGTCGTTTAAATAAATGACCTAGTGATGCCAAAAAATCGCCGTAAAAAATATACTACCAATTTGCTAATACTAAATAGTATGAGACAAATGAGGTGTCATTGAGATAAATTCGGATAAAAGTACATAATTTCAATTAATAGATAAAATGGTTTTCCATTATTTACTACAAGGGTGATGATTCTCACACACACTTTTTTGATCCTCACACACCTATTTTAACCTTTTACTCTTCTAATAATACTCAATTGGTGTGTGAGGATCAAAAAAGTGTGTGTGAGAATCATCCTCCTTACTACAAAAGTGGTTTTTCATTGTTTACTATCATGACTTGGTCTACTGGTGTAACGACCGGAAAATTTCCGACCAAATTTAAACCTTAAACTTTATATGTTTCCGACACGATAAGCAAAAACCTTAATGTTGAGTCTAGAAAGTCTGAAATTTATATTTGAATAATTAGTCACCCTTGACCAAGCCTGACGATTCACGAACAATTATTTGTTAATAAATATATGTATATGAATATATGTGTGGATATATATACAAATATATAAATTAAGCATATAATTTGTTATTACTAGTATTATTAGATATTTCTATTACTAATAATGATACAAGGTGGTGTTGTCGTTTTGTTTAAAAAATGGTCGTTTGATATTTAGTCAAATATTGTAGGAAGCACATGTGCAAACATATCGGGCCTTGGCCCAAGGACCTAACACTAGTTATCAATATTGTTAGTATAATTAGTATTACTAGAAATCATAAAATTTATACAATTATGGTTATTATCATCATAATACAACTAATATATTTAACATTTAAAATAATTACAAATATTAGTAGTATCAAACTTATTATTAAAATTATTAAAAATTATCATTATTATTATTATTATTATTATTATTATTATTATTATTAGTATTATTATTTTAAAAGTTGTATAAATTTGCTAATACTATCATCAATATCATTATTATTAAATACATCAAAAATTTTATAATTGTGACCTATTATTATATATTTATCATTATTAATAATATTTATATTACTATTAATAATTATAATTAATTAGTAATAATAATTATATTAATATAAAAAAAATACGTACGTTAAAAAAAAACTGAATACAGATATTTTCGCATTGGATTCCTTTTTCTGTTTTTAACTTTATTTGTTTACTGTTAAACCTGTGAAACCATTGTCGACTTTTTCTTTTATATATCTCCATCGAATTTTTTCACAGAGCAGGGAGGAAGCTTTAATCGAATCTCTCTAGCACCATAATCAAACATCATAGTTTTAAACTTCAATTATTAAGGGAATTAAAAGCAGAAAGTTTAAGGAAACTGGACTCTGCTATTTGACTTTATTGCCAAACCTCGAAACTCCTTTCCAATTCAAAATCTGTAAATGCAAAAATGTTAGGAATGAATTACTTAAACTATCTGTAGATTTTCAGATTCCAACTTATCGAATTGAGCTTTAATTTAATAGTCAAAGTTTTAATTTTATAAAGTCAAACTTTATTTCTTGATCAAATTATAGTTTTGAAGAATGTTTCTGATGAAGTTAGTAATGGAGAAAGATTCAAGTGATCGTTTGTAACACAATTCGTTTTATAATCATGAACTAAAACGTAATAGAATTCAAAAGGCAAAATTTTTTTTTTTTCTTCCCTCGACGAACAGCAACAGCAAGAATGCTGTTTTAATTTTTTTTTTAAGAGTCTCGTTTTAGTCTAAACCTAATTTAAATATTTCTGTTATAAAGATTAAATAATTTTTGTAACTCGAAGTATTGGGTACTGAATTGAACTGGATCGGGGTGAGGTCAGGAAGAAGAAGATGATAGGTATTTGGATCATGATATAAAAATTGAAACGTAATATAAATCAGAAAAGCACCACGGCTCAGATGGTTAAGGGAGGATGTCGGTATGCGAGAGGTCACGGGTTCAAGCCCCGACGTGGGCAACTTTATTTTTTTTGAAACTCTTTGCATGTGAGGTAGCCCTTTTCTAATTTTATTATTATTATTATTATTATTATTATTATTATTATTATTATTATTATTATTATTATTATTATTATTATTATTATTATTATTATTATTATTCTTGTTACTATTATAATTATTATTATTGTTAACATTATAATTATTATTATAATACTTATAAATAATATAATCATTATTATCATCACAATTATTATAATTATTAGTACTATTATTTTTATTGTTATAATTAATATTAATATTAATATTATTATTAATATTATTATTATTATCATAATTATTAATTTTCTTTACAAACTAAAAGACATTTATATATTTTTACGAATATATTATATACTAATTTGTTCTAATAAAATGTTATTATAATATAAATGAATTATAAAGATATTTTAATTTGAACCATATATATATATATATATATATATATATATATATAAATGTTAATTTTAATACATTTTAAGCATTTATATGTAATATTATAATATATATTGTATTTTAATTAAAATACTTTAAAAGGAATGTGATACATAAATATTAATTATTAATTTATTTACCAATATAACATATAAGTTATTAATATAATAAGTATATTAACAAAATTAATATATAAACTTGTTAATTATTATTATGTGTTTTAATATATATATAAACAATATAGGTTCGTGAATCCGAGGCCAACCATATACTTGTTCAACGATGTTATATGTATTTTTACTACAAAATATATTAGGTGAGTATATAAATCCCTTTTAAACTCTAAATATTTTTGGGCTGAGAATACATGCGCTATTTTTATAAATGATTTACGTTATGGACACAAGTGATCAAAAATAAATTCTACGTTGAGTTGTACCATGGCATATCTCTTTATACTTGGTAACTGCTAATTACGTGAGGAGCGTAAACGCGAATCCTGTTGATAGATCTATCGGGCTGACATCCCCAACCGGGCTGGACGACCAGCATTTAATGGTTGCACAGTACTTCGTTCTCGTTACTACACTTTGGTACGGTGTAGGGTTTATTTAAGAATATGCTGCTGTGACTTATAGTTAAGTATGGTTACCAAGTGCTCAACGTGTTTTCATACACGAGGAGTGTATTATGTATAAACTTTAAATCTTGTGGTCCATGATTGTTATAACGCTGCTAGCATCAAACCTATATATCTCACCAACTTTATGTTGACATTTTAAAGCATGCTATTCTCAGGTACGAATTAAGTCTTCCGCTGCGCATTAGCTCATACTAAAGACATTACTTGGAGTTGATCATCGCGATGGGACCAACTGTTGAAGATTCCGTCCGGGAGGATTAGTCGCGGACCATTCAGTTGGTATCAGAGCGTTGGTCTTAGCGAACCAGGTCTCCCATTAGTGTGTCTAACTGGTGGTCGTTAGGATACATTAGTGAGTCTGGACTTTGACCGTGTCTACCTGTCAAAAAGTTTTGCTTATCATTTCTAGTCAGAAACCATCTGCTTATCATCTTTAGGAAAATTCCTGCTTATCATTCTTAAGTCTAGACACGTCTTACTGCATTTAGTGCATCGATAGTGTATAGACAAAATTCATATCCTAGCATATCTGTAGCCTTGCCTGACATATGCCGTAAATTCCTCTGTAGTTTACAAAATATTTGGTATTATACATAGATATTCTATATAGCTAGAATATTTTCCGACATCCGAAAAATCATTTCACATCGAAGATCTCTTCCATCCACCAAGTTGCCTCTTGGCGATAAACCTGAAATGTTACCGGCGAACCTGTTCGAGAAACCATTTTCTCTCTCATTTCTAGAGTATCTCGTTACGATTATATACTTTCCCATATCTTGAATTTTATTCATCCGCTCGCTTCAACCGTCAATCATCCAGTAGTATTAGAAGAAGTTAACAAACTACGTGCTCGTGTGACGATTTTGGAGAAACTGGTGCGAAGGTTACGAACACCAGCAGCAGCACCCGCAGCATAATCAGTATCATCATCATCGACGTCGACAGTACCCTTATCATCCCTAAACCATAACCGCGTCAACATCACAATCTGTACCTCGAATATCAACATCACACGCCTCAATATCACCATCTATACTTCGAGTATGACCTTTGTTATACATATCAATCTACATCGATTATCTTCGCTATACGTATCGTTCTATCTCATTTACCTCCATTGTATATGACAATTATGTAATTTCTAAAGTCTTAGAGATTATGTAATCTAGTATTCACGATAAAACAAATGAGTTTAATATCTTATTGACTCATTAAATCCATGATTACATCCGATGAAAATATATATGCAAGTATATTTTCATAAAGATTGTAATTAAAAATTCTCTCGTACAAACTGTTAATGATGAAAATATTTTAACGGGTGGGTAGTACCCGAGGAATATTTGGATTTCGCATTAATAAGTTACACAGTACATTCTTCGAATCTGATTCAACGGTCAACTAATATTCTACTTACAATCACCGATAAAGGTATCCGTTCACCCCAGATTAACCATTTTCATTTAAATTTCATATTTGGATATTTAACTATCCGAATCCAACAAGTGGCATAACGAAGAAAACATTGGACAAAATAAAAAGTGTTAGAAACAGACGAATTAACTAATTGAAATTTGGTTAGGATTACACGCTAACTGTTCCTGCTAACTGCTCCCAGCTAACAGATTAACATTTAATTTATCGCAATTTACATTCTCGCAATTTAAATTTCTGCACTGTACATACTGTCGGGACACATGTACAACAATACGTCAGATTAATTCTGAGACAACACGTTGTATAATGGGTCATGATATATATTTATTTATTTTACGCAATTAACGGGACACGTATACAAGGTTTCGACTTATCATATTGACCCATCTATATATATATTTCGGAACAACCATAGACACTCTATATGTAAAGGTGGGAGTTGGCTATACAGGGTCGGAGTTGATTCCAAAATATATATATACTTTGAGTTGTGATCGACACTGAGACCGGTACACGGGTCACGATACGTATTAATTATGTATATTAAATTATATATGAATATATTGAACTGTTGAACTATTGAACCATTGGACAATCGGACTAATAGACTGCTAACTATGGACAAGTAAAAAGAATTAAAATATTGATTATAACATATGAAACTAAACAATTCTTCAAGTTTGCCACTTGATTTTATCCTAAACCTCATTCATATCTTGGCTATTATGATCCACGTTCAACTTCTCATGATTCTTGAAAACGCCTCGATCGAGAAGTTGAACCAGTCACACCTCGTCTACGGAAGAAAGATTCCTGCATATGGTTATGCACCCGAAAACTCTCGGAAACTGAGTCAACACGTAGCAGTGTAAATCCCTTTAGTGTTATTATTACCCAAAATGACTTTGCAATTTCTTTCCAAATTAGCCACTTTTATCACAGCTCCACTTTGACTTCTCAGAAAAACTAGTCTTATTATCATCTCGATATAAATACGTATCCTTTTGCTGTCATTACTGGAGAACCTTTTTCCACCATACTATCATCCGCGTTTAATCATCTAAAAACACAAATCTCTTAAAATCACCTCGGTTTGAAAACCAATGACCCAAATTCATTAACTTTGAAAATACTGACGAAGCAGCATGTTGTAGATGGTCTTAACTTTGAAAACCAATGACCCAAATTCATTAACTTTGAACCATATATATATATATATATATATATAAATGTTAATTTTAATACATTTTAAGCATTTATATGTAATATTATAATATATATTGTATTTTAATTAAAATACTTTAAAAGGAATGTGATACATAAATATTAATTATTAATTTATTTACCAATATAACATATAAGTTAATAATATAATAAGTATATTAACAAAATTAATATATAAACTTGTTAATTATTATTATGTGTTTTAATATATATATAAACAATATACGTTCGTGAATCCGAGGCCAACCCTATACTTGTTCAACGATGTTATATGTATTTTTACTACAAAATACATTAGGTGAGTATATAAATCCCTTTTAAACTCTAAATATATTTGGGCTGAGAATACATGCGCTGTTTTTATAAATGATTTACGTTATGGACACAAGTGATCAAAAATAAATTCTACGTTGAGTTGTACCATGGCATATCTCTTTATACTTGGTAACTGCTAATTACGTGAGGAGCGTAAACGCGAATCCTGTTGATAGATCTATCGGGCTGACATCCCCAACCGGGCTGGACGACCAGCATTTAACGGTTGAACAGTACTTCGTTCTCGTTACTACACTTTGGTACGGTGTAGGGTTTATTTAAGAATATGCTGCTGTGACTTATAGTTAAGTATGGTTACCAAGTGCTCAACGTCTTTTCATACACGAGGAGTGTATTATGTATAAACTTTAAATCTTGTGGTCCATGATTGTTATAATGCTGCTAGCATCAAACCTATATATCTCACCAACTTTATGTTGACATTTTAAAGCATGCTATTCTCAGGTACGAATTAAGTCTTCCGCTGCGCATTAGCTCATACTAAAGATATTACTTGGAGTCGATCATCGCGATGGGACCAACTGTTGAAGATTCCGTTCGGGAGGATTAGTCGCGGACCTTTCAACTGGAAATTTTGACCAAGTATTTTTGTGTTATGTCTTGTTAGTCAGCTAAAATTTAACGACTAAGTGTTTTGTTTGTTGGGTCTTCTTAGTCGGCTAAAAATTTGGCTAAGTGTTTGGTGCTCTCTCTGAAGAGGGAGCACAAGAGGCAGCAAGGAAAACACTTTTGAAATTTTGCTAAGTGTTTGGTGCTCCACTGAAGAGGCAGCACAAGAGGCAGCAAAAAATAAAATTTCTTAAATTTTACTAAGTGTTTTGCTATTTGGTGCTCCCTCTGACGAGGGAGTACAAGAGGCAACAAAGATTTCATGCTCCCTCTTGAGTGGTAGCAAGAAAAACACTTCGTCAAATTTTAAAATTTTTCTTGCTATCCAAGTTTTAGTAAATACGGAAGGATTAAACTTGTAACCACTTATGCTTTATTTGTGAAAATGATAATTTTTGTTTATGGAAAAGATTTTTATCATAACCACTTTGAATATTAAGGGAGATATTTTTGGAGAGTCAATCGGTCAATTGATTCGAATATATCTTCTCTCATGATTACGGCTGCTTATAAATACATAGACCAATTGTACATGAGATATACGCAATACGAAACCTAAATGCTCTTCTGCAAAATGGTTCTTGTTTTCTGCCATAAACAAGAATGTGATCTCGTTCTTATCCCAAAGTGATACTCATGTAACCCGGACAATTAAAGTCGAAGAATTACTTTCAGAAAGTGTTACCATGATTCAGTTAATTATCCGAATGTAATGACCCAACCCGTTATATAACACAAAATATTTTTTTAAAAGTTGGTGGTTGAACTGTATTAGGCGTGGCACGCCTAGTTTTTCCGCGACGTGGCTGAACCACCTTCCAGATGCCCAGACCAACATACAAATTTTATTGCCAGATTACACTGCGACCCACGCCGCGACCAAAAAGGCCCGCGATGCGGCCATAGCAGGGAGCTGGTGCTTCCTTTTCCAAAAGGGACTAAGTCCCAAATTCCAATTACATGACACGAATTTCTTCCAACATAACCCGCATACATAATTAACAAATATGTAGATTAAAACATAATAACATATAAGATCAATCTCATAATCACAAACATATATAAGAACATTAAAGGAAAACTTACTTGATGGAATGATCAATGAATTATTAGGGTTTGATGATGAAGCCATGATCGCATTAGGGATTAATCAATTCCGGTAGTGAAGTCAATTATCCAATGGAGGGATTTATCTCAGAAGATTTATGGTGTTCTTCATGAAAGAATTTCAATTGACAGGATACCGGAAAATAACCACGTCCCTATATATATATATATATATATATATATATATATATATATATATATATATATATATATATATATATATATATATATATATATATATATATATATATATATATATATATATATATTATGGAAGTTATTTCCATCAAATAACTACCAAATTAGTTAGGGTGTAAATTGTCATTAAGGCCAAACAGAAGGGGTGTGAATTGGCAAATGCTAATATAGGTCATATTAATTTACGGGTGTCTAACATTCTCCCACTTGACCGAATTACCGTTAGTTGATAAACTTCAAAATAAGTTGGCCAAGTTTATCTCAATTATCATAATTTTATATAGTACCAAAGTAAAAAAAATACAGCCTTATGTGTCGCATTTGACACGGGACCCCCATCAATTATACTAATGGCACTAATATAAAATATCTGTTTCTATAAGCCGAAATGAAAATAGCATAATGTCGTACACAAAATTAGTTTATCTATAATGAAAGTTAAGTGTACACATTTGAAGTAAATATAGACAAACAAGACATTATAGTGAACAACAAACGTCTATAATGAAAGTTATGGCTCTATTAAGTGAGCCAACAACAAACGTCGATTTAATGGTGATTTGACTGCCGCTTAGAGCCAAAACTGAACTCCAGGCATGATTTAAAACCCATGAAAATTTGATTATACCATTTTCATGGCGTCTTTTTTATTATTTATTTATTTATTTTACTCTTATTTATTTATTTTACTCTTATTTATTTATTTATTTATTTATTATTATATGATTATTATCTATTTTACTTATTTTTAGTTTTAATCTTTTTTATATGTTTTATTTTATTTTATTCTCTTATACTTTTTGGGCCGGAGGTCCCCTTGGAAGCAATCTCTTTATCCGTCGAACAGAGAGATGGAGGACTTTCCCTACTCTTGGGAGTGTTTCACTCAGGGTAGAGAAATGATTTCTCTTTATTCTAGAAAAGTGGAAGGATTGTCTACGTCTCACCTCCCCCATACCCCACACTTGTGGGATTGGGTTTTGTTGTTGTTGTTGTTGTTGTTGTTGTAAGACATTATAGTGAAGGATATTGTCTTAAAGTGATTTCATTAAGAATTAAATGTTATCATGAAATAATACACTAACTACAACATCATGTAAAGTCTCGATGAAAACCCATCTTAGTCACGTGTTTTGTAAATACATTGGGTGGTAGACCTTTAGCTAGCGGAACTGCAAGCATTTCATGAGTTCTAATATGCTCGATACATATACGTTGTTCCTCCACTCTTTCACACGAATAAGTACTTTGTATCGCAGTATAAACCAGCTCCTGTCGAACTGTTACTGTTCGAAAACTTCACAGCTGCGCTATTATCGCAGTAAATCTTCAATGGCCTTGAGATGGAATTAACAATTTTGAGTCCAGTGATCAAATTCTTCAACAACATTGCTTGACATGTTGCATTATAAACCGCAACATACTCGGCCATCATAGTTGAGGTCGTCGTTAGCACTTGCTTCTGACTCTTCCAAGAAATAGGCCCACCTGACAACATGAAAATATATCCCATAGTCGACGTACTAGTGTCTTTGCATTTCACAAAGTCTGAATTCGAGTATCCAATGACTTCAAGGTTTTATGATCTAGTGTAGGTTAACTTGTACTCTTTCGTTCCAATGATGTAGGCCATGATTAGATTGAAACCTGCCTAACATGCTACATATATATGCGATATCTGGCCAAGTACAAACTTGAGTATACGTTAAGCTTCCTACTACGGAAGCATAAGGAATTCGCTTCATTTCCTCAATTTCAACCTCAGTATTCGGACATTGATGAGATCCAAAAGCATCACCCTTAACCACGGGAGTGACCGTGGGGGAGCAATGTTGCATACCAAACCTATTGAGTACGCGTTTGATATATGCCTTCTGGGACAATCCTAAAGTCCCATTGGCTTGATCTCGGTGAATTTCAATTCCCATAACATAAGAGGCTTCACGAAGATCTTTCATGTCAAAGTTTCTAGAAAGAAAATGCTTTGACTCATGCAAAAAATCAATATTATTACTTGCCAAAAGGATATCATCAATGTAAAGAACAAGTATAATAAAATTGCTCCCACTCATTTTAAGGTACACACATTGATCTACCTGATTTTTGATGAAGTTGTGTTTCTTCATTACTTCATCAAATTTTAAGTACCATTGATGAGAAGCTTGCTTAAGCCCATAAATAGATTTCTTGAGTTTACAAACTAAGTTTTCTTGGCCTTCAGATATAAAACCTTGAGGTTGAGCCATGAACACATCTTCATGTAAATCTCCATTAAGAAATGCAGTTTTAACGTCCATTTGGTGTAACTCAAAGTCAAAATGAGCTACTAAGGTCATTACGATCCTTGGGGAGTCTTTTCTTGATACAGGAGAAAATGTTTCTTATAATCAATGCCCTCCTTTTGAGTATACCCTTTCGCCACCAAACGAGCTTTATATCGCTCAAGATTTCCATTTGGGTCAAGTTTTGTCTTAAAGACCCACTTGCATCCAACGGGTTTTGCACCCTTTGGCAGTTCAGCAAGTTCCTAAACGTCATTTTTGCTCATTGAGTTCAACTCATCATTCATTGCTTTCCTCCAATGAGCTGATTGGTCACAAGTAATGGCTTCTTCAAATGAAGTAGGATCATCGCATTTTCCTAAGTTAAAATCAGCCTCATTCAAATAGGTATAGTAATCGTCAAAATTTGTGGGCTGCCTTTGTCGTTGTGACCTGCGCAACGGCTGTTGAGTTTCTTGTGGTTCATCATTAGTCGCGGTGTTAGGTTCATTTTCCTCGACATTATTTGGATGATCATGAGAAATTAAATGATCATTCGAGGTTTCAAGTGGTGTATTAATCGGGATGGGCACATGAATCATTGGTGTCTCATCTCGAGCCTGTTGAAGCTTAATTCTTCTAAATGAACCGCTCCTACTATTGTTAACATTTTCAAGAAACTCGGCATTGCGTATCTAATGATTGAGGATTGTATATCTTTGCTTTTGCTGGACATCCCCAAATCCTTAGATAACGTAAGCTAGGTCTCCTTCCTGTCCAAATTTCATATGGTGTTTTTGGGACAGACTTTGAAGGAACTCTATTAAGGATGTGAACAGCCATTTTCAATGCCTCAGTCCAAAGAATTTTGGGAAGGTTTGAATTTGCTAACATACTACGAACCATGTCCATAAAGGTGCGATTACTCCTCTCAGCCACACCATTTTTCTGAGGGGTACCCGGCATGGTGTATTGGTTAATGATCACATGATCTTTGCAAAAGTCAAAGAAAGATCCAGGAGCTTGACCAACATCAATATGTCTACCATAATATTCACCTCCCCTATCTAATCTCACCACTTTAATTTTCCGTCCAAGCCGATTTTCAACTTCCGCTTTAAACGTTTTGAACATTTCAAGTGATTCAGATTTTTCATTAATTAAGAACATGTACATGTAACGTGAGTAATCGTCAATGAAGGTAATGAATGATTTATGACCACCAATGCTAGAAGGAAAAGGTCCACATATGTCAGTATGTACTAGTTCTAATAATCTGGTACTTCGTGTGGCACCTTTCTTATTTTCTTTGGTCATTTTTCCCTTTATACATTCTACACATTTTTCAAAATCAGAGAAATCAAGATGAGGTAGAACTTCATCTTTCACGAGTCTAGTCATTCTGTCTCGTGAAATATGGCCTAAACGTTGATGCCATAACTTTGATGAGGTTTCTAGATCTCATTTTCTCCTATTTTGAATTTCATTCTCATTAACGTTATATGATAATAGAGATTCCGAAAATTGATTATCTAAATATAACTTAAAGAGGTTTCCCTCAAGACATCCAGTTTCAACAACTCGGGAGTTTAAACTAATATACACTTTATTGTGTCCAAACGTAAATATAAAGTCATCAATAATTAGTTTAGATACATATATTAAGTTTCGAGTCATGCTCGGTGCATAAAGAGTTCCATGAAGATTTAAACAAAAGCCACCTTCCAAAATTAATGAAAGGGTTCCTACAGCTTCAACATTTAAATCAACTCCATTCCCGACTTTAACCGTTCGATGGTTTCTTTCCAATCTCCAGATTGTATGGAATCCCTGTAAAGAATTAGCAATGTGTACCATGGATCCAGAGTTAATCCACCATGAATTAATAGGGACATTAACATTAAAAGTTTCATTAATCATAAATGATTCAAATATACCTGTCTTTGCTAACCATTCCTTGAATTTCGGACAGTCCCATTGAATATGCTCATTCTTACGGCAAAAATTTCCTTTTGGACCGCCTTGGAATGAGCTAGTACTTGTAACTGTTTTCTGGACTTTATTTGGAGTCTTATCTCCACTTGAACCTTTGCCCTTCCATGAGCCCTTTCTCTTTTTGGAGTTTGTAGTAGCAATATGAGCAATATATGTTTTTCAGCCTTGAGGCGTTCCTCCTCTTGCACACACATGGCAATCAGTTCGCTCATTGTCCATTTCTCCTTTTGCGTATTATAATTGATCTTAAAAGGACCAAACGACATAAGGAGAGATTGCATAATGAAATGAACTAAAAAACCTTAACTGATTTCCATGTTCATGTCTTTTAGTTTGTTCGCCATATCACTCATCATCATAATATGCTCACGTATACCACTAACTCCATCATACTTGGTAGTCAATATTTTGAGGATCAAAGTACTTGCATGGGCTTTTGAAGTCCCCTTAAATTGTTCCTCTACAGAGCTTAAGTATTCCTTCGCATTCTCGAAGTCAGGAATGGCTACTCGAATAGCAACGGATATGGAGTTCTTAATGATCATGCAAGACATACGGTTAGACCGCACCCATTGTTCATAAGCACGTTTCTGATCTGATGTACTAGAATCAGTAAGTGCAGCAGGAGGATCAGTACGAAGCGCATGATCGAGATCCATAACTCCGAGAGTAAGTTTCACTTGATCTCTCCATGTTGAGAAGTTAGTTCCAATTAAGGGTTCAATTCCGGATAAGTAACCCGTATTAGAAGTAGACGTAGATTCTGAAATAGATTGACAATTAAATGTATGCTCAAATGAAACTAATAAACATTAATGGGATATAAATAAGTAAAGTCAAGCATATTAGTAAACATAAAACCTATTATGAACACCAAAATAATCGGTACATAAGATGTTGTGTTAAATTATCAACTTCACGTTGGTTTAGTTGATAATACATTCATCAGACATCTTATAATAAACTAAGCATTCATGCATATTACATATCACCGTTGGGCAGAAATGTAACAAGTATGCCAATTATGCTTAATATATGTATTTCATTGTTTAAGTTAACACACAAATAGCCGTTAGGTTCAATGAGTGAACAACTTAAACAACTGTATAGTATGGTATTACTTAAACTTCTACACTAATTTAAACAACCATTCGTTGGACCGGTTATCTAGATTAACATAAAAGTTACCAACAACCGTATAATTAAGTACTGTTTATCATTCGAAAGTAATTGTTCTCGTTTTAGTGAATTCATACTGTTATTAGTAAACAAAATACCCATTAAAATCATATGGTTGATTCTTAAAACTTTTCATATGATACTGATGCATGAATTCATAATACTATCAATAATAACTTCACACAGTACATATACATAATATATTGTGTATATTAAAACTATTAAATTAATGCAACCGATAATTTCATAATTATGAAGAATTCCAAGTCACCCAATCAATTCAAGCATCATTTTTAAGAGTTTATAGGGTAATCGTAAAAGTAAATATTGGATGAAGTTGCAGTCAAAACATCAATTTATTTATCATTTAACCAATTTAAATAATATGGTCAAAAACGACGGCTACAATTAAAATACTCAGATTGATGGTATAGATATATCCATATACTCAAAATCAGCGAAACATGTTTCAACATATTCGTGAACAAACAATTAATTCCTTGAAGAAATAATAAAATAATAAAATAACAATTATATTCATTGATTTAGGCCATATTACATCATCATAACATACAGCGACATTACTCATGAATATGCCGAAATTTATTATTATCGATTCCAAATTATATACGGAGTATAATTTATGATCATAAGATTTAATTTTAACCGCTCTTGACACCACATGTAGATTAAATCATAATAACATATAGGATCAATCTCATAATCATAAACACTTACAAGAACATTAAAGGAAAACTTACTTGATGGAATGATCAATGAATTATTAGGGTTTGATGATGAAGCCATGATCGCGTTAGGGATTAATCAATTCCGGTAGCGAAGTCAATTATCTGATGGAGGGATTTATCTCAGAAGATTTATGGTGTTCTTCCTGAGAGAATTTCAATTGACACGAAACCATAAAATAACTACTTCCCTATGAATTTATATATATTATGGATATGGAAGTTATTTCCATAAAATAAATAACTACCAAATTAGTTAGGGTGTAAATTGTCATTAAGGCCAAACATAAGGGGTGTGAATTGGCAAATGGTAATATAGGTCATATTAATTTACGGGTGTCTAACAAAATATACACGTTTCAATCCATATTTTAAACGTTTAATCGACCGGGCCACATATGCCCAAATTACAATTCAAAATACAAGTTTCGACCCGACAAGTTTAAAGACCAAACAAAACACGAGCATGGTATTTGGGGTTAAACCACCCAAACCTAAGTCGAACTTCAAAAACATTCCTTCAAAAGCACTAACGGGAGATCATCTAATTCCTGAGCTTACCCTTGCCACTTTCCGTGCCAGAATATAAAAATGTAAACAACGAGAGGGTAAGCAAAACGCTTAGTGAATGCAATATATATACATATACATATACAATTAACTACTTGAATAAATGTTTAACGCACCACAATACACATCAAAGTTAGCATCATCAATACGTACAACTAGCATCAATATTAGCACTTATCCATAATAAAAATAATGCTAATACATAAATAAAAACGAACCACGGTTAACCATAATCACACGGGTATGACTCTCGCGAACGAGCCATCGGTGTTCACAACAACCATTAGTGATACGAACGTAACGATTTTCACTATACTACGCATGGTGATACGAACGTAACGATTTTCACCATTTAACCGATGTGACGTCGGACATAACGAACTTGAGTGATACGGACGTAAAGATTTTCACTCTAGTGAGTTTCGGAATACGGACACTCACTAAACCACATCCAACACAAGCAAATAAACCATATACATACATGTATAAATATTTCACTCACCTTTTACCCGAAAGAGTGAACGCAAGCAAGCATGCTTCAACCGTCAATGTAATTCACCTATTACATTATTATAACAATCAAACACACATCTAATTTTATAACATCCCGTCTAAAACCATTATGGCCCGAGACGATTACAAGAGGTCCATTACGCAGTCAATGCCCTCTACATGAGACATTTTGACCAAAGCTTGCATTCATTACAAAAGTTTTTCCAAAATAGAAAGTTTACATAATTAAAAGGTTTCTAGAAATAGAAAATGACATAAGTAGCATGATGACTCAAAAGTCAACCATAACAAGTACATAATTACAATTTTGAATTTATTGAATGCAAGTAAAAAGTTTGAAAATCTACGACACCAATCATGCAGAACTCTAGCACAACGGAAGCAAACAGCTAAGAACCTGAGAATAAAACATGCTTAAAAGTCAACACGAATGTTGGTGAGATATAGTTTTATTGAGAATAATAAAGTAATGTAGACCACGAGATTTCACTATTCAAAAATCAGTAAAAAGTATATGCAACAATGGGCACCAGGTAACCAAACTTAACAACTGAAACACCCCCTAATGAGTACACTGGCAAGTGTATAATGTCTACAAAATTAAGCGTTACGAAGCTAAAGGGAATTTGTGCCATTATATAACCCATGAATATACAAGTTTAAGTACTCGTGTCTAGTATGTAAAACATAAAAAACCATGTATTCTCAGTCCCAAAATAGTTTAAAGAGTTGAAAAGGGGAGCTATAACTCACATCGAGTGCTCAACGAAACAACAAGTGACACAAGTATGCAAGGTTGCCGGTCCAACGCGTCCTCAACCTAAGTCATGGTCACTTAGTCAATAATCGTTCTAATAAGTTCTAAGTCGTTTTGGTCAATTTTATATCATTCATCATCATCATGTTTCAAAAGAAAATAGTAAAACTTTGTTTTTCAAATCAAGTTGGCTTTAATACACGATTTCGGACAGCTGTTCTATATTCTATACTTAGCCAAATGACACGTGGTCAGTGGCCATGGCTCCGTTTGTGAGTCGTTTAGCCACTTCCCGAAAATCAGACCCGAACTCAATGTCGTTCAACCGTAGCATCGGGTTAACCGTGAGTAGGTCAGAATTTTCAGCACGTTTCAAGAAAACATAGTAACTTTGTCGGAGGCGTTACTCACAACTGTACGTCGGATTTCGAAGAGGCCTTGGCTCACGGTAATCGGTTCTTGACCGTCAAATTTTTCAGCTCACAGTAATCGATATACATGCGAAATGTTCCGTCCTTCTTAATAAACAGAACATGAGCTCTCTATGGCGAAGAACTCGGTCGAATGAATACTTGGTCTAACAGTTCTTGTAGTTAGCTCTGCAATACTTGCATTTCGATCGGTTCCAGTCTGTAGGGTGCGCAAGCTACCGGCGCCGCCCCAGGCACTAAATCGATCTGAAACTCCACTGATCGCGGCGGGGGTAGTCTAGGAAACTCTTCCAGAAAAACTTCAGGAAATTCATTTACGATCAGTACGTCCTTTAAACGTTTCTCTTCAGTCTCCAACTTCTTCACGTGTGCCTAGATAGCATAAAATCCTTTCCTCATGAACTTCTGGGCCTTCAGACAACTAATAAGGTTTAGTTTCTGGCTACAAATCTCTTTGTGAACTATTAATGGTATACCATTCTCACGAGGTATACGGAGAATCTTCTCGCCACAAACAACTTCTACCTTTACCCTAGACAGCCAGTCCTTGCCGACTATTACATCGTAACTCCCCACTTTAATGGGTATCAAGTCAATCTTAAAATCCACTCCAGCTAAGTTTATTATACTACCACGACAAACTTTATCAGCCTTTTCAAACTTACCGTTAGCCACCTCAACTAGGTATATCTCATCTAAGGGAACTAATGACCAATCTAACTTATCGCAAAAGTGTCTACACTCTTATCATCACCAGTATCAAACAATACAGAAGCTAATAGTTTATTAACAGTGTACATACCAGTGACCAAGTCAGGATCTTCGCGTGCATCCTTAGCATTCAAGTTAAAGACCCTTCCACGTGCTGGTACGCCAACCTTCTTCTTGGTAGGACACTTGCACCTGAAATGACCCGGTTGGCTGCACTCAAAACATTTCCTTGGTGCAGTCGGGTTTGTCTTCCCAGCTAGATTGTTGACTCTACAATCCTTTCCGACATGCCTCGGCCTCTTACACTTCTCGCACACCACATTACAGTACCCAGTGTGGTGCATATAACATCTCTTGCACTGGGGAGATTACCTTTTAGTTCGGGTTAACGTTCCTCCCATCATTGTTTCCCTTGAAGCCTTCATGCCTCTTTGCTAAATTATGGTCATTACTCTTACCCTTATTTCCATCCCATTTGCGCTACCCATCATAGGTTATAGTACCTGATTGTACTTTCACCGGCGTTCGGTGGACGACCTGGTTCATCAAGGACTGCGCCATACGCTTTGCTTCCTGGATAGTTCTTGGCCTTGAAGAAGTGACTTTACCTTGAATGTCCCCGGAAAGTCCCCATTCATACCGTTCCAGTCTCTTGTATTCAGGAGTAACCATAGTAGGACACATCAGTGCCAATTCCAAGAACCTCTGGTAGTAGCGAACGATGTTAGTACCCAAAACCTTCAATTCCCAAAATTCAGTCTCCATTTTCTGAATTTCATTCCTAGGGCAGTACTCATCGATCATCGCTCTCATGAACTCTTCCCATGGCGTTGCATATGCCACATCAATCCCTGGAGCGTGGGTGAACGTGTTCCACCACGTTAATGCACCATCAGTCAATGTGAAAGACGCGTACTTAACCCGGTGCTCGTCAGCGTAGTTGGTAACTCGGAACACTGATTCTAACTTCTCGAATGTAAGACCCTAATCTTCATTGTACAGCTGAGTAAATAGGGTACATGAAGTGTGGGTGACCTTGTATATTAAAACAGCGGTCAGAGGGCGAACTGGGCAGGGTGCGCTCAGTGCACACTTAGGGGTGCGCCTGACGCACTCCTCACTGTAGCCGGGTTCTGTTTGTTTTATTCAGATATTTTGATGGGCATTTTGGTAATTTCACTTGTGGACGAGTTGGAGGCCAGTAGGTCAGATCTTGGGGTATCATTCACTCCATTTTCAACAACCTTATCTTCTTCACTTTAATTTTGGAGAGAGAGTGTGATTTCTTGAGTGAGAAACCTTAAATCCAAGAGGAAGAACTTGTGCTCGGGCCAAGGTGCGAGTATTAAAGTCGTTCATCTACTCACTAGCTACGTTGTGGTTGTAGTGGTAAGCTCTAATCTTGTTTTCCTTACTTTGATTTTGTGTAGGGTTAGTGTTTGGGTAAATGAAGAACATAAAACCTATATTTGTTGATTTTGGGTGTTCTTGGGTAAGATTGAGTCATGAAGACTCAATGGTAACTAACCTAGGGTTTTAAAGTGGTAATTGATGTTTATGAGTCCTAATTGGTTAGTTAATTACTAGCACACCTAGCTAATTGGTAAATGGGTGTTAGTTGGGTTAGTGGATGACCCGAAATGGGTGTGTTGACTTTAAATGAGTCAAAGGGGTTAATGATTGACCTAGTTGGGGATTATGGATATGATTTACCCTAACTATGTTATAGTTAGTGTTGTTGGACCTTAATCACTAGCTTTTAAGTGATTTATGGTGGTCTTGACCCTTAAGTGCGGTTTTGGTAAAAATGGGCATTTAATGCATTAAGTCATTAAATACACATAAGTGAATTGTTGGTATTTAGTCCAACTAGATATTGTGTTGATTGAAGTACTTATTATATTAGGTACTTTGCATTGAAGCTTGCGGAAGTATAAAACCGTCACCGAATCGTTAAGGTGAGTGGAATATTTATATTTGTAGGTATATAAAGTATTTATTTGTTGTAGCGTGAGATGTGAAGTGTCGAGGTGTTAAGACACCACGTTTCACGTGACGAGTGAAGCATCGAGGTGTTAAGATGACACTGGAGGTGAAGCATCGAGGTGTTAAGATGCCACCTTGGAGTGAAGTGTCGAGGTGTTAAGACGCCACTCCATAATAAAGGGTGAAGTGTCGAGGTGTTAAGACGCCACCCGAGGGTGAAGTATCGAGGTGTTAAGATGCCACCCGGGGGTTAGTAATACGAGGTGCTAAGTACACTAATGGATGTTGTGAACTCCGATGGCCTTTCGCGGGTGCCATTCCCTTGTACGATTGGTTAACCATGGTTATTGTGTTGTAAGTGAAAGCATATTATATTGTTTGAGTTATGTATATTTATGCGATTGCTATGCTAGCTTGTGGTATTGGAGGTTGGTAGCCTCGTATTGATGATAAGCTAATTGTGTTGCTAGCATGTATTCGGTATGTGTATTGAGTGTTTGCAAGTAGGTATATTATATATGTATGTGTATAATTCTTGCATTCACTAAGCTTTGCTTACCCTCTCGTTGTTTATCTTTTTATAGGCTTCGGTGTTGACAAGGGTAAGGGCATTCGTTTGGATTAGAGATCCCGCTTGTTGCTTAGGGGACGCTTTTGAGATGTTATAGCTTTTGGAGTTTGACCGAGATTTGGGTAGTTTAACCCCCAAACACCATGCTCATAGTGTCGTTTGGAAATTAAACTCTTATGGTCGAGCTTGTATTCTTTTGAACAAAACTCGTAAAATGGCCGATGTGGGCCCCGTTTTGTAAAACTTATATTATGATTTAAATGTGTTAGTTTTACTTATATGAATATATTGGGAAAAGCGTTTCATCTAAATATTTTGGGAATAGGAGATCTTTAATTGAAATTTGACGATTTTGGACAGAAGCTGTTGGGGGCCTGTGCGCGCCGCGCACCCCAAGGGGTGCGCGTGGCGCACTCTGCTGTTATTAAAAAAAAAAAAATTTGTTTCGCGTATTCGCTTGGTTATTGGTTTGGGTTGTTACATCGAACCATCTCCTTAGCCCAATTAGTCCTTCTGCTCCACTGAATTATTGCGGTTTGCAGTTCAGAAATTCCTTGTAAGAACACCTGTTCTGAGCGTTCTGATTAGCTGCATGAGGTGGTACAAGATTATTCATAGCTGCGGCCACATGAGCAGTCACCTTCTCTTCGATCCGTTCCACGGTAGGAGCTTCAATCGGATTGGCGTTTGGAGGTACAATCCTTCTTGGTGCCATGAATCTTCAAAATAAAAGTTTTGATTCAGGTCAACATTATTATCCCATAATAACGATACAGCAACAAACAGCAACAGCCGCAGAAACACGGTAACCAACAACAAAGCAAAAACAAAACAAGAGGGAAACCGAACCCAAACAACAACCATACAATAACAAGAGAGAGAACGTCATGCAACCAGTACATGAAAATAGCAAAAAGAGAAGTACAAGATATAATCTACTACAAAGGTTATGGAGAAGGTGGATGGACGATGTCGAGTAGGTGAGTCACCTGATCCTCGAGCTCAGACACTCGGGATCATATTGCACGCAACTCCCTCATCACCTCCACAAGGGTGGGAGGTGTCTCGGGTGTTTTAGGAGCGACACTAGAAGATGACTGTGTCTGACAGGTGATCTCAGCTATGAGTGGGTCGGGTGGTATCGGCACAACCCGCTTCCGGGCGGTAATCCCTACCAACTATCCCCGCTCATTCACGAATGGTCTACCCCCATTCACTGCCGAGATGACGGTACCATCGAAACGGTAACGTTGTCTCGGAGAACTTGGGGTCTACTACATCGGCTCCTCCCCAGGTTCCTCCTCGGGATCCTCCTCCATCGGCTCAGAACTCTGGGCTCCGCTGCTCTCATCTGACGACGAACTGTCTAAATCATCCGACGACAAAATGCATGAATCATCCGATGATGAACTAGCTAAATCATCCGATGACGAACTGTCTGTAGCATCCGAGTGTGGAGGTGAGATAGACATCTTCCGTGGGGATGCCTCTGACGTCTTAGAATCGCAAACCAAGTCAATGATGTGAACAAGAGGTATATCAGACATCTAGTAAAAATAAATTTCCAAGTCAGTAAGGCAAGTAGTAGGCAAACCACGAACATAGTAACAATAGTAACATAAAGCCAAGGTAGATAAACCGATAACTGATCGTGTTGTAGACTAGACTCATTAATGCATCTTAGTTGACTCAGACTAGACGCACAAATGAAAGTTAATTTCCTACAACCAACGCTCTGATACCAACTATAACGTTCCGTCCAAAACCATTATGGCCCCCGAGACGATTACAAGAGGTCCATTACGTGGTCAATTCCCTCTACATGAGACATTTTGACCAAAGCTTGCATTCATTACAAAGGTTTTCCCAAAATAGAAAGTTTACATAATTAAAAGGTTTCTAGAAATAGAAAATGACATAAGTAGCATGATGACTCAAAAGTCAACCATAACAAGTACATAATTACAGTTTTGAATTTATTGAATGCAAGTAAAAAGTTTGAAAATCTGCGACACCAATCATGGACAAATCTAGCACAGCGGAAGCAAACAGCTAAGAACTTGAGAATAAAACATGCTTAAAAGTCAACACGAATGTTGGTGAGATATAGATTTATTGCGAACAATAAAGTAATGTAGACTACGAGATTTTAGTATTCAAAAATCAGTAAAAAGTATATGCAACAATGGGCACCAGGTAACCAAACTTAACAATTGAAACACCCCCTAATGAGTACACTGGCAAGTGTATAATGTCTACAAAGTATCAAATACCCATTGAATGCTAGCGCGACTAGCCCGAGTGGGGTTGTCAAACCCTCTGGATCCATATCTAAGATTCGCATTTGTCGATTAGAAAACCAATAATTTAGCGTTACCAAGCTAAAGGGAATTTGTGTCGTTATATAACCCATGTATATAGAAGTTTAAGTACTTGTGTCTAGTATGTAAAACATAAAAAGCGAATGTATTCTCAGTCCCAAAATAGTTTAAAGAGTTGAAAAAGGGATCTATAACTCACATCGAGTGCTCAACGAAACAACATGTGACAGCATGTATGCAAGGTTATCGGTCCAACGCGTCCTCAACCTAAGTCATGGTAACTTAGTCAATAATCGTTCTAATAAGTTCTAAGTCGTTTTGGTCAAGTTTATATAATTCATCATCATCATGTTCTAAAAGAAAATAGTAAAAGTTTATTTTTCAAATCAAGATGGTTTTAATACACGACTTCGGACAGCTGTTGTGTCCGCTATACTAGGTCATTGTTTTTCAACTTTTTTAGTGTTTCAAGCTTCGAACTTTGCAAAGGTTGCACCTTTATCATATTTTGATGATAAAGACTCAATATTTATGTTCAAGTTTGCATCTTTATCACACTTGCATGATAAAGACTTGATTTTTTTCTCCATAAAAATCATAAAAAGATTACATGTAGATGAAAGTTACAACCTTTTTGCAAAAAAGGTGCTAAAGATCACAACTTTCTTCCATTTTCCAAAACTACAACAAGTTTGTTATGTATCTTAAAGCTAGAAGCTTAGATCTTCATGATTTCAAGAGATCATAAACTAGAAAGCTTAGATCTAACAAGTTTCATGAGACCATAAGCTAGAGAGCTTAGATCTAACAAGATTTCATAAGACCATAAGCTAGAAAGCTTAGATCTAATAATATTTCATAAGACTAGAAAACTTAGATCTAACAATATTCAAGAGATCTTGACCTAGAAAGCTTGGATCTAACAATATTCAAGAGACCACAAGCTAGAGAGCTTGGATCTACAAGATTTCATAAGATCATAAGCTTGAAAGCTTAGATCTAACAATATTCAAGAGATCTTAAGCTAGAAAGCTAAGATCTAACAAGTTTTCAAAAGACCATAAGCTAGAAAGCTTAGATCTAACAACATTTATGAGACCACAACCTAGAAAGCTTGGATCTAAGATGATGATGATTATGAAACCAAAAAGTAGAAAATAAAGTAAAGAAGAAACATGAAAAAAGCAAGAAAACTTACAACATTTTCAAGCAAATGAAAAGGAATGAATCTAGAGCACAAACTAGGTCAAAGAAATGATCATATCTTGACAAATGATGAAGATATGGATGATGATAATGATGATGATGATGATGATGATGATGGCCGTAAGGTATAGAGAGAAAAAGAGGGTTTGTGATGTTGGTAAATGGACAAGGATGTTGGGTATAAGTACTAGTGTGGTGGTGCCCTTTTGCTTTTAGGGTTAGTGGTGTCTTTTGCTTTTTGATTGGGTTTGTCTTATGCTAAAAAGCTTAATTCTTAGTGGGTTAGCCATATACCAGTAAGTCCACTAATTAATTAAGTTGGGCCAAGTAAATAAAAATACTACTAGTCCAAATAAAATGCTAAGTCCAAAAGGTGAGCTAGTGCAAGCTAGTTAATAAATTAAATTCCATTAAAATAATAATTAACTAAATAATTATTATTAAAAAAGAAAATAATTCATAAACAAAACGCGACTTCAGAAAGTCGACAAGAAGATAGAAAAATAGATGCAACAAGATACAAGAACACACATAAGAAAAAGAAGACGAAAAAGGCGGGTAGTTACATTACCTACCCCTTAAAGAAAATTTCGTCCCGAGATTTCAGTCAGAGGTTGACGGTAGCATCGTGAAAAGATGAGGGTATTTCTGTTTCATCTGATCCTCTCGTTCCCATGTGAATTCCGGTCCCCTATGAGCATTCCAACGAATCTTAACGATTAGAATCTTGCTTTGCTTTAATTGCTTGATGTCACGGACCATAACTTCTACAGGTTCTTCGATTAAGTGAAGCTTGTCATCAATCTCAATTTCCTCCAGAGGAATGGTGACTTTGCCTTCAGCTAAACACTTCTTCAGATTTGTCACATGAAATGTGTTGTGCACTCTGCTAAGCTGTTGTGGTAGATTCAACCAATAAGCTACCAGTCCAGTTCGTTCCGTTATCTCGAACGGTCCCACATTGTAGTGACCCGAACTTTTCCATGTTTATATATATTAATTGAGATTGATATTTACATGACTAAATGTTTCCAACGTGTTAAGCAATCAAACTTGTTAAGACTTGATTAAATGAAATAAGTTTCATATAGACAATTGATCACCCAAGTTGACCGGCGATTCACGAACATTACAAAATTGTGAAAACTACATGTTGTGGTATATATAGACATATATATATGGTTGACATGAGATTATGATGAGTAAGTATCTCACTAAGTATATTAACAATGTGTGATATACATAAGAAATGAGATTACTAAGTTAAGAAACTCGAAATGATATATATAATGATTATCGTTATGATAACGTCTACTAAATACATATGTATCATATTAAGATATTGATACACTATATTTAACATGATAAAATGATATTTAAATATATCATTAAGTGTGTTAACAATGAACTACATATGTAAAAACAAGACTACTAACTCAAGAATTATGAAACGAGACTTATATGTAACGATTATCGTTGTAACGATATTTTAATGTATGTATCATATTAAGAGATATTCATACATAATAATATCATGATAATATAATAATTTAACATCTCACTTGATATAATAAACATTGGGTTAACAACATTAATTGAGATCGTTAACTTAAAGGTTTCAAAACAACACTTACATGTAACGACTAACGAAGACTTAACGACTCCATTAGAATGTATATACATGTTGTGTTTTGATATGTATTCTTAAACTTTTGAAAGACTTCAAGACACATATCAAAGTACTTCTACTTAACAAAAATTCTTACAATTACATCCTCGTTCAGTTTCATCAACAATTCTACTCGTATGCACCCGTATTCGTACTCGTACAATACACAGCTTTTAGATGTATGTACTATTGGTATATACACTCCAATGATCAGCTCTTAGAATCCCATGTGAGTCACCTAACACATGTGGGAACCATCATTTGGCAACTAACATGAAATATCTCATAAAATTACAAAAATATTAGTAATCATTCATGACTTATTTACATGAAAACAAAATTACATATCCTTTATATCTAATCCATATACCAATGACCAAAAACACCTACAAACACTTTCATTCTTCAATTTTCTTCATCTAATTGATCTCTCTCAAGTTCCTTCTTCAAGTTCTAAGTGTTCTTCATAAATTCCATAAGTATAGTTTCATAAAAATCAAGAATACTTCCAAGTTTGCAAGTCTACTTCCAAGCTTTCTAATCCATTCCAAGTAATCATCTAAGATCAAGGAACCTTTGTTATTTACAGTAGGTTATCTTTCTAATTCAAGGTAATATTCATATTTAAACTTTGATTCAATTTCTACAACTATAACAATCTTATTTCGAGTGAAAATCTTACTTGAACTGTTTTCGTGTCATGATTCTGCTTCAAGAACTTTCAAGCCATCCAAGGATCCTTTGAAGCTAGATCCATTTTTCTCATTTCCAGTAGTTTTATCCAGAAAACTTAAGGTTGTAATGATGTTCATAACATCATTCGATTTATACATATAAAGCTATCTTATTCGAAGGTTTAAACTTGTAATCACTAGAACATAGTTTAGTTAATTCTAAACTTGTTCGCAAACAAAAGTTAATCCTTCTAACTTGACTTTTAAAATCAACTAAACACATGTTCTATATCTATATGATATTCTAACTTAATGATTTAAAACCTGGAAACACGATGAAAACCATAAAATCGGATATACGCCGTCGTAGTGAAACCAGGGGCTGTTTTGGTTTGGATAATTAAAAACTATGATAAACTTTGATTTAAAAGTTTTTCTTCTGGGAAAATGATTTTTCATATGAACATGAAACTATATCCAAAAATCTTGGTTAAACTCAAAGTGAAAATATGTTTTTCAAAATGGTCATCAAGATGTCGTTCTTTCGACGAAAATGACTACCTCTTTAGTAATTGACATATAACTTAAATTTTCGACTATAAACCTATACTTTTTCTGTTTGGATTCTTAAATTAGAGTTCAGTATGAAACCATAGCAATTTGATTCACTCAAAACGGATTTAAAATGAAGAAGTTATGGGTAAAACAAGATTGGATATTTTTGATCTTTTTAGCTACGGGAAATGTTTAACAAATCTATACAAATCATATCCTAGCTAACTTATATTGTATTATACATGTATTCTAATATATTATATAATCTTGGGATACCATAGACACGTATGCAAATGTTTTGACATATCATATCGACCCATGTATATATATTATTTGGAACAACCATAGACACTCTATATGCAGTAATGTTGGAGTTAGCTATACAGGGTTGAGGTTGATTCCAAAAATATATATACTTTGAGTTGTGATCTAGCCTGAGACGTGTATACACTGGGTCGTGGATTGATTCAAGATAATATATATATCAATTTATTTCTGTACATCTAACTGTGGACAACTAGTTGTAGGTTACTAACGAGGACAGCTGACTTAATACACTCAAATCTTTAAAACATAATAAAAATGGTTGTAATTATATTTTGATCATACTTTGATATATATGTACATATTTGTATAGGTTCGTGAATCGATCCGTGGCCAAGTCTTATTTCCGAGGAAGGAAATATCTGTGAAAGTGAGTTATAGTCCCACTTTTAAAATCTAATATTTTTGGGATGAGAATACATGCAGGTTTTATAAATGATTTACAAAATAGACACAAGTACGTGAAACTACATTCTATGGTTGAATTATTGAAATCGAATATGCCCCTTTTTATTAAGTATGGTAATCTAAGAATTAGGGAACAGACACCCTAATTGACGCGAATCCTAAAGATAGATCTATTGGGCCTAACAAACCACATCCAAAGTACCGGATGCTTTAGTACTTCGAAATTTATATCATATTCGAAGAGTGTCCCGGAATGATGGGGATATTCTTATATATGCATCTTATTAATGTCGGTTACTAGGTGTTCACCATATGAATGATTTTTATCTCTATGTATGGGATGTGTATTGAAATATGAAATCTTGTGGTTAATTGATACGATTTGATATATATAGGTTAAACCTATAACTCACCAACATTTTTATTGACGTTTAAAGCATGTTTATTCTCAGGTGAATACTAAAGAGCTTCCACTGTTGCATACTAAAATAAGGACAAGATTTGGAGTCCATGTTTGTATGATATTGTGAAAAAACTGCATTCAAGAAACATATGTCGATGTAATATATTTCTATTGTAAACCATTATGTAATGGTCGTGTGTAAACAGTATATTTTAGATTATCATTATTTGATAATCTACGCAATGTTTTAAAACCTTTATTGATAAAATAAAGGTTATGGTTGTTTTGAAAATGAATGCAGTCTTTGAAAAATGTCTCATATAGAGGTCAAAACCTCGCAACGAAATCAATTAATATGGAACGTTTATAATCAATATGAACGAGACATTTCAGTTGGTATCCGAGCGTTGGTCTTAGAGAACCAGAAAATTTGCATTAGTGTGTCTTATCGAGTTTGTTAGGATGCATTAGTGAGTCTGGACTTCGACCATGTTTTATTTAAAAATGATTGCTTAACTTTTTTGTTGGAAACTATATATTATTAACATGTAAATATTATGTGATATATTAATCTCTTAACATGTTTGATATTATGTGATAGATGTCTACCTCTATCACAAATCCCATTGACTTACCTAATAATAACGAAGATTCGAATATATATTGGCAAGATTCACAAGTTCCCGAAGAACCGGAAGAAGAGGAAAAGGAACCGGAAGAAGAGGAACCGGAAGAAGAAGAGGTTCCGGAGGGGGGAATAGTAGGAACCACAGAAAACCGGTCAAATAAAAGAAAATCCTCAACCAATGAACCAAAGTTAATAATGGTCAATGGTGTTTCCACTAAGGAAGCAAAATATTGGGAAAATTACCAATTTTTCGATGAATCAAATCCTGATGAGGATTCCAATGATGTTATAGAAATTACCCCGACCCAATTTAATGAGGCAAAAGAAAATAATAAGGGAAAAGGTATCAAAATAGAGAAATCTGGTTCTGACCCCGATGAACTTTATATGTACCGTCAACACCCGTATTTTCAATATCGTGACAATAACCCGGGAACCTCTAAATCACCAGGTTTTTCTAAACCAATGTGGAAAACAACGACTCGTATTAGAGGAACATCATATATCCCTAGAAGATTAGGAAAAAGAACCAAGTCCGAAGGAGAAGAAACCAGTGATTCAGATTAGAGGGGTGTGAGCATGTTGTGTAATAAATGTATTGTAGTGTGCTTGTACTTTTATGTTCTATGTAAAAATTGCTTGTATTGTTTGTTATTACGAATCTAATCCTTGTCTATTTTACAGTATAAAAACAAAATGGACGTTAAGGGTAGATAACCGAATATTTTAGAAGACCTACCAGAGGATATGATTGAGGAAATCTTGTCTAGAGTCGGTCAGAATTCATCAGCACATTTAGTTATGGCGAAATTAACTAGTCAAACATTTGAAAGACTTTCCAGAAATGCCTTAGTTTATAAAAGGCTTTCCTTTGATAGGTGGGGTATATCACATTGGGGAGACTTTAAGTTACGCCGTGTTTTCTTTAAAGCGTTAAATGCGGGGAACCCAAATGCAATTTTACGCTACGGGTTAAGAACCTATTTTGACTCAAGATATCCCAACATAGGATTTCGTAAATTAGAAAGAGCTTCGAACATGCAACATAAAGAAGCATGTTATGCTTACGGTTTGGTGATGTTCGCTTCTTACCAAAGTGAGAAAAAGAACATCGGATTGCAGCTTTTAAATAAAACTTTCCCATAAGTGACGGATTCAGTAGTTGGGGTGAGAAACAAGGTTTTTAGATTATTACGGGGCTGTTGGACATTACGAAACCCTCGTCCTTTTGACAACATTACAACATGCTGCCTAGCCAATGGTCATAGGAAGTCGTCTTAGTAAAACCAGAATGCATGACTTGTTTTTGGACTTATGAATTACATGTCTTTATTTCCTTTGCTAAACAACTTGCGTATTAATTAGATTTATTTTCAAAACTGTCCTGTATCATAGTGTACTATATTTCATGTTATATGTAATATAGCGAAGTTGTAAGTTTGAAGAATATTTGTATGTGATATATTATTATAATCATTTTTTCATATGGAATTGTAGTAGTTGAATTGTATATTAGCTACTAAGTATGAACTTAACGGGTAGGTAGTACCCGAATTTAAACTTATAAAACGCTAATATGAAGAAAAAGCTTTTATAAATGAGTTCATATTATGCTACGAGATACTATTGATTACTCTTAATATTCTGTATGAATAACTTGTTTCAAATGGGCCGGCCTGGCAAACGGCCTGCCAAACACCTTGCCAAACGACCTGCCAGCCGTTTGCCGGCCATTTTCACTTCCATTTAAAGGGCTTTTGTCATCCAATTTCAACGCACCTCTCCTCACTCTCTCACTACAATACACTTTCTCTCACTAGAGCTTTCAATGAAAGGACCCGTCCTAATCCATCCGGATGAAGTCTATATCGATTATAAACGATTCACAACAGTTGATTACATCGCGAGGTACTTGACCTCTATATGATACATTTTACAAACATTGCATTCGTTTTAAAAAAAACAATCTTTCATTACATCAAAAGTTGACAGACATGCATACCATTTCATAATATATCTAATTATAATTAACTTAATAATAATCTTGATGAACTCGATGACTCGAATGCAACGTCTTTTGAAATATGTCATGAATGACTCCAAGTAATATCTTTAAAGTGAGCAAATGCACAGCAGAAGATTTCTTTCTTACCTGAGAATAAACATGCTTTAAAGTGTCAACCAAAAGGTTGGTGAGTTCATTAGTTTAACATAAATAATCATTTCCATCATTTTAATAGACCACAAGATTTTCATTTCTCATAAACATACGTCCCATACATAGAGACAAAAATATCATTCATATGGACTGAAAACCTGGTAACCGACATTCACAATATGCATATAAGAATATCCCCATCATTCCAGGATCCTCCTTCGGACATGATATAAATTTTAAAGTACTAAAGCATCCGGTACTTTGGATGGGGCTTGTTGGGCCCGATAGATCTATCTTTTGAGTTCGCGTCAATTAGGGTGTCTGTTCCCTAATTCTTAGATTACCAGACTTAATAAAAAGGGGCATATTCGATTTCGATCATTCAACCATAAAATGTAGTTTCAATTACTTGTGTCTATTTCGTAAAACAGTTATAAAAACAGCGCATGTATTCTCAGTCCCAAAAATATATATTGCAAAAGCATTTAAAAAGGGAATAATGAAACTCACCTAATGTATTTTGTAGTAAAAATACATATAACGATATTTAACAACTGAACAATGCAGGGTTGGCCTCGGATTCACGAACCTACATTATTTGTATATATTAAAGCATGTAATTGTAATCGAATAAATTACATATTATTATTATTAATAATTTACTTTTTTATATTATATGTTATATAGTTAAACTTAATATGTTTTAGTTCATATATTTTATATAGTTTATACTTATTATTTTAAATATTAATATAGTTGATTTAATAACATTTTATTGATAATATAGTAATAAGTAATATTAGTATAATTGTATTATGGTCTTATATAGAGTTTTTGTTTGTAAAAAAAATAACAATTATAATAACAGTGTTAATAATAATAATAATGATATTCAGTTTTATTCTTATTTATAATTTTCATATTAATATCTATATTCGTGTTAACTTTAGTGATAATGATATTGATATTACTAATAGTAATATTAACGATAGTAAAAACATTAATTTCAATGGTAAAACTTGTTCTTAACAGAAATGACCCGTTTAAAAGAAATATTATTACTTTTAGTAGCAATGTTATTAATAGTAATACTAGTATTGATAATAATAATAATAATAATAATAATAATAATAATAATAATAATGATAATAATAATAATTTCTACAATGATAATAATAATAATAATAATAACATTAGTAGTACTTATAATAATTGTAACTATGATATTATTATTAATAATTACTATAATACTAATAATACTAAGAATTATAGCAAGAACAATAATAATAATAATAACAATAATAATAACATTAAAATAAAAAAACTACCTCAAAGAAAAAGGGCTTATAACAATAATAATGCATCATCTCGAACTCGAACACAAGACCTCTCGCTCATCCACTAATACCCAAACCACTCATCCATTGCTATCTTGATGATTTAATATGAAACCCATTAATATTTTTACTATAGTTTTCGGACCAGCAGAGAAACAACCATCAGCCCAACAATCATTTTAAGTGTTCGGCCCAGTAAACAATTTAGAGGTTTACGGCCCAACTGTTTCTATAAAAAAAATGATGTTGCCTGGTTTCGAACCAGGGACCTCTCGTTCATATACGAACACTTCTGACCATCCATCCATTTCTATTTATCTGTTATGTAATACATTCACAGCCTTAAAAACCTTATTTATATTTTTAATAAATATCATAAATATACATATACATAAGGATAATATTAATATTGAAAAATAATCATCTTTTTACCTAATAAAGATAGAGAAACCGTGTGGGGTTGCAGTTCCACCGAAAGAAGAAAAACAATTTTAATCCTAATCTCCATCATATCGAATTCGTAGTTGTGGCATCATCTTCTTCCTCTTTCGCGTCTACTGTTTCAGAAAAACCGAAAGAGATACTATGTAGCCGTAAAGGTTGTTTTGAGTTGGTGTTGATCGATCCCACATAGTAACAGTAATATATTAATAGGAGGTGGTTTGCTTAATGGGTGAGAGGTGGCGATTGCTAGGGTTCTGGGGTTACAAGAATTAAGAGAGAGAGAAAAGACGCGTGAGAGAGATGAAGGATGGTGATCAATGATTGTGATATATGGCGGTTTTCCTACTGCAAAATAGAAGTAATAGGAACATAAAAAGTGGTGAGCAGTAATATCCAGTGAATTTTATAGGTTGTCTCTACAAAATAAAGATAGGAGATAGAGAGGAAGAGAGAGAGGGATAGTGGCGGATTAAGGTAGAAGGTGGTGGTGTTTTGTTAATCGTGGAGGTGTTTAGTGGTTCGAAGGTGATCTTGCACGGTGATCAAATTAGGTGATGGTGACAAGGTGGAATGGTGCAAGATGGTGGCTCCCTTCATGATGCAGACGTGTATAGTGGTCGATGGTGGTTGCAAGTTGGTGTTTGAGGGTGATCTTAAGGATGTTGGTGGCGGTTAGACAGAAATTATAATAAGAAAAGCTGCAGGTACAGCAGCCATCATGTTTGTTGTAGCAATGATCCAAGAACAGAAAGTTTGAAGTGTTGGTTTGATCGAAGAAGAAGAAAGAAGAGGAGGAGAGGGAGAAGCATACGAAGTGTAAAAGAAAAGGAGGTGGTGGTTGCAACAACAACCATGGATTGGTTTGTCCTTGAGCTTTCGAACAGAAGTGAAGAGTAAACAGGAACGGTTAGTTGCAGCGGTGGTAGTAATTCGGTGGTCAAGTGGTTGGATAATCACTTATTGAGATGGGCAAGAAGAAAAAAAATGATATCTAAGTGTTACTTGTTAGAATTTTTTTTTTGTTTGCTAACTTATTTGGTGATGGTATATATTACTAATAATAGTGATATAAAGAAAAATGGCAACAGAAGGAAAACGTGAGACCAGCTGTATTTTGGATATATTACTACCGATGTTTTCACTGACTATTTCTTTGCCCAACATGTGAAACAATATAATCCATTGATTAGATTGTAAAGAAAATTGTGCAAATTATAAGGTGAAATTGATACAGAGATATTTGAGAGAGTTGATAAATGATAAGTATTAAAAGAGATAGTGAATAAGTGGGAATATTGTGTTTGTATAATTTAAACAGAACCCGACAATCACTAGTTGGAAATTGGTGTTTCAATTATGCATACCCATAACATATATATATATATATATATATATATATATATATATATATATATATATATATATATATATATATATATATAACAATAACTTAATTATTCTAATTATTATTTTTACATTTTCAATTCCAATTAATTAAAGTTTATTTTATTAATTCAAAATATTATATATGTACTTATATTTATATTTATATAATATTTATACATATACATATTTATTTACAAGTAATTGTTCGTGAATCGTCGGAAACAGTCGAAGGTCAATTGAATATATGAACATTGTTTCAAAATTTTCTAGACTCAACATTATAGACTTTGCTTATCGTGTCGGAAACATATAAAGATTAAAGTTTAAATTTGGTCGGAAATTTCCGGGTCATCACAGTACCTACCCGTTAAAGAAATTTCGTCCCGAAATTTGAGTGAGGTCGTCATGGCTAACAATAAATATGTTTTCCTGACGAATATGAGCTGATAAATAGAGTTTTATCATTATTGAATAATTTGGATAAAACGATTCGATTACTCGAAGCGTACGAATGAAGTTATCAAAAAGAGTGAAATGAATAAATGAAGTTTCGTTTTAAATTCTGTCGTTGCCTTGGTTGAATTTCGAAATTCAAGGGATTTAGAGAAAATCTTCGAAATCTAAAAGATTTGATTCTTCGACTAGTAAGGAAATTAAGATCTCTATAATTAAATACGGTGATCTGCCTCGATTACTCTGTCTGATATTTCCATTATAAATTAAGTTCTTCCGTTCCATTATTCTCACCATTCCCATACTCTCTTCCTTAGTTCATACATCCAAAAGATTGTGGAAATGCTTAATCCAGTTCTAATCCTTGTCCTTATCCTTACTATCGTAACAATCATTCTCCTTTTCCAACTTCCACCCGAGGAATCTGCTTACTTCTACTTTGCTCTTGGGGTTATAGTGCTTTTAATTCTCCCGTATCTTTATGTTGCGATAAACAATGATATACACGGTTTGTAATTTATGTGTTGTTATCGGGCTTTATATCCTCCCTTATATTTCAAAACTCTATGCTTTTATTTTCTCTTCCCGACTCAAGTCAAGCGATTAATGGTCCAGAATTTGTAGATATAGAGTCTCGAATGATTATAATGTTCTAAGCAGGAAGGAATGTGATAGCACGATTTGATTTTTCAAATTTATCAACATCACGGAAGATAGAACCATCAAGAATACATTTTCTTGATTTGTTCCGGAGTTAAGTAGGATGAAAGAGTTATGTAACATGGTACATGATGACGTTATGATCTGTGAATCATCACGTTCCATTTAGAAACTCAGCATGACTTACTGTAATATAATCACGTTGATCAAGTGTCATTATATTATACTAATTCATGCATCAGTTTCCAACATTACTTCAATAACATTCATATTTTAAGCTCGAAAGTTTACAGAATATAGAAACTAACAGTTTCTATATGATGTAACGCTAATATCAGGAAGAGATTAATGATTTCAGATAAGAATAGTTATGAAAATATCTTCAAAAATATGGAGGATATTTATAATGAAAGATACGATGATATCTTGGAATTTCTAATATCGATGGATGATGAAGAAGATTTATCCGTAAGGGTTTAGATTCGGAAGCAAGGTATTCGCTAAAGACTTCATCAGAAACAGAATCATTTGGATTCTTTGAAGTCAAACTTATTCTTTGTGATTTGTCCACGGCTTCCTTCATAGTTTTGCATAATCCGCTTTTCGGTACTAAATTTTCTATTGAATGTTTTCAATATAATGATACACAGGAAGCACGAGGAGGTATATAATTTCGGACGAGAATATTTATGAAAATATCTTCAGAAATATCGAAGATATTGATGATGATATTTTGGAATTTCTAAGTTCGATGGTTGATGGGGAAATATTTTCCGCAAGATTTTAACATGAGTACGGAGCAAGATATTCATTGAAGGTTTCATCGGATCCAGGATTACCTGGATTCTTTGAATATATGGTATGGTCCTTGTACTTGTCCTTGGTCTCCTTCATAGATAGCTCAATCTGTTTTTCAATACTCTATTTTTTATCGAGCGTTCCCAACACTCCTTTCTTTTTTATCAAACTTTTGGTCGTTTAGACCATCTACCATTTTTCTGTTTCCTCTGTATTTAATTCTATGATATCTGAATCATCGGTTATTAATCCAAGGTGGTTTCAGGAAAATTGTGTTTTTAGATGATTAAACGCTAATGGTAATATGGTGGAATATGAAAGGTTCCCTGGTAACAATAAAAGATCACGCGTATATATCAACGTTATAATAAGGTTGTTTCATACGAAAAGTCGAAGTTGTCTTGTTGGAGCTATGACAAAACTGGCTATCTCGAACAGCAGATGCAAAGTTATTTTCGGTAATAATAACGCTAAAGGAATTAGCACAGCTACGTGTTGAACGTTTACTCAAGTTCCGAGTATTTTCAGGTGAATAACTATATACATCAATCTTTTCTCCCATAAATGAACTGTGGTTGGTTCATCTTCTCGATTGAGGTGTTTTCAAGAATCATGAAAGATTTGATCGTAGGTTGTATTCGTCAAGATACAAATGAAGTTTAAGATGAAATCAAGTGGCAACTTGAAGAATTGTTTAGTTTCATATGTTATAGTCAATATTTTAATTCATTTTAATTGTCCAATGTTATTAGTCCACAGTCGATAGTCCAAAATTAACAGTCCAATAATTCATATATTGTTTAAAATATAATATTCGAATTAATTAATATGTATCGTGACCCGTATTCGTCTCAGACTCGATCACAACTCAAAGTATATATATTATTATAGAATCAACCTCAACGCTGTATAGAGAACTCAATCATTACTGCATATAGAGTGTCTATGGTGATTCCAAATAATATATATAGACGCGTCGATATGATATGTCAAAACCTTGTATACGTGTCCCAGTATTTAAAGTGCGTAAAATAAATAACAGAAATTAAATAACAATAAATAAAATTGCGATAATTAAATTGCGATAATTAAATTGCGATACGGAATTAACAGTTAGCTAAGATTTTGTTAGCGTGGATTCTTAACAAAATTTCATATTGTTAATTAGTCTGTTTCTAATCAATTTTTATTGTGTCCATTTTTCTTCATTATGCCACTTGTTGGATTCTGATATGTCAAAATTCTAATAGGAAATTGAATTTGAATAAAAATAGTTATTCTTTGGTGAACGGATACGTATATCGGTGGATGTAAGTAGGATAGTATATGACTGTTGAAACAGATTCGAAGAACGTACAATGTAACTTATTAATGTGAAATTTAAATATTCCTCGGGTATTACCTACCCGTTAAAATATTTTCACCATTAACAGTTTGTACAAGAGAATTTTTAATTATAATCTTTATGGAAACATATATACATATATATTTTCTTCAGATGTATACATGGATTTAATGAGTTAATATGATATTAAACTCATTTGCTTTTCGGTTGGAACTAGAATAAATAATCTCTAAAACTTTAGAGATTACATATTCGCCATGTCAAACGAAGATAAATAAGGTAGAATGATACGTAAAACGAAGATCATACTCAAAGTAGAGATGATGATATTGAAGCATGGATTGTTGATGGTACCGGTGCTGTTATTGATGGTACTGTTGGTGCCGATGATGTTGCTGAACCTGGTACATTTTTTACCATATTTTCCAGATTGATTACTCGAGCGCGAAGTTCGTTGACTTCTCCTATTATTCCAAGATGATTGTCGGTCGGAACAAGCAGATGAATAAGGTTCAGAATTGTGGATAGAATATAATCTTGTCGAGTTACTCTGGAAATAAGACTGAAAATGGTGTCTCAAACAGGTTCGCCGGTAAACGCTTCAGGTTCATTGTCAAGAGGTGAATTCGGTTGGTGGAAGGGATTGCCTTCTGCGTGTTTCCATTAATTAAGTCGACTACGAATGCATCAGATGAATTGGGGATGGCTGATTGATTGTTTCATTCTGGTGACATTGCTTTCGGAGCTTAGGTGAATATCCATGTCGGAATAGCTGTCGGAATAACTATCGGAATAGTTATCGAAACCTGAGGGACTCGAACTGGTTGAGGGATTCATCTTGTACAATCAGATGAAGGATTTTCGATAAGAAATAGATTATAGGATGTAAATTAGTACCCTGCAATACATAATTTACATATACATATATAATACTAAAATCCCATAAGTTACGGAGGAATTTACGGAATATGTCAGACAAAGTTACAGTAACAGATACGCTAAGATATGAAGTAGCAGATACGCTAAGATATGAATTTTGTCTTTACACTATTCATGCAGTCAATGCAGTAAAACGTGTCTAGACTAAGAATGATAAGCAAGTGATTCTATAAGAATGATAAGCAGGTAATTTTTCGACACGAAATGATAAGTTAAACTTTTGACATGCAGACCAGGTTCAAGTCCAGACTCCTTAAAGTAACCTAACAACTATTAAGTCGAAGTCCAGACTCACTTATGTATCCTAACAACTCCTAGTTAGAAACACTAATGCAAGACCTGGTTCGCTACGACCACCGTTCTGATACCAACTGAAAGGACCCGTCCTAATCCATTCGGACGAAGTCCATATCGATTATAAACGATTCACAACAGTTGATTACATCGCGAGGTACTTGACCTCTATATGATACATTTTACAAACATTGCATTCGTTTTAAAAAAAAAACAATCTTTCATTACATCTAAAGTTGACAGACATGCATACCATTTCATAATATATCTAATTATAATTAACTTAATAATAATCTTGATGAACTCGACGACTCGAATGCAACGTCTTTTGAAATATGTCATGAATGACTCCAAGTAATATCTTTAAAGTGAGCAAATGCACAGCGGAAGATTTCTTTCTTACCTGAGAATAAACATGCTTTAAAGTGTCAACCAAAAGGTTGGTGAGTTCATTAGTTTAACATAAATAATCATTTCCATCATTTTAATAGACCACAAGATTTTCATTTCTCATAAACATACGTCCCATACATAGAGACAAAAATATCATTCATATGGACTGAACACCTGGTAACCGACATTCACAATATGCATATAAGAATATCCCCATCATTCCGGGATCCTCCTTCGGACATGATATAAATTTTGAAGTACTAAAGCATCCGGTACTTTGGATGGGGCTTGTTGGGCCCGATAGATCTATCTTTAGAGTTCGCGTCAATTAGGGTGTCTGTTCCCTAATTCTTAGATTACCAGACTTAATAAAAAGGGGCATATTCGATTTCAATCATTCAACCATATAATGTAGTTTCAATTACTTGTGTCTATTTCGTAAAACAGTTATAAAAACAGCGCATGTATTCTCAGTCCCAAAAATATATATTGCGAAAGCATTTAAAAAGGGAATAATGAAACTCACCTAATGTATTTTGTAGTAAAAATACATATAACGATATTTAACAATTGAACAATGCAGGGTTGGCCTCGGATTCACGAACCTACATTATTTGTATATATTAAAGCATGTAGTTGTAATCGAATAAATTACATATTATTATTATTAATAATTTACTTGTTTATATTATATGTTATATAGTTAAACTTAATATGTTTTAGTTCATATATTTTATATAGTTTATACTTATTATTTTAAATATTAATATAGTTGATTTAATAACATTTTATTGATAATATAGTAATAAGTAATATTAGTATAATTGTATTATGGTCTTATATAGAGTTTTTGTTTGTAAAAAAAAATAACAATTATAATAACAGTGTTAATAATAATAATAATGATATTCAGTTTTATTCTTATTTATAATTTTCATATTAATATCTATATTCGTGTAAACTTTAGTGATAATGATATTGATATTACTAATAGTATTATTAACGATAGTAAAAACATTAATTTCAATGGTAAAACTTGTTCTTAACAGAAATGACCCGTTTAAAAGAAATATTATTACTTTTAGTAGCAATGGTATTAATAGTAATACTAGTATTGATAATAATAATAATAATAATAATAATAATAATAATAATAATAATAATAATAATAATAATAATAATAATAATAATAATAATAATATCTACAATGATAATAATAATAATAATAATAACATTAGTAGTACTTATAATAATTGTAACTATGATATTATTATTAATAATTACTATTACTATAATACTAATAATACTAATAATTATAGCAAGAACAATAATAATAATAATAACAATAATAATAACATTAAAATAAAAAAAACTACCTCAAAGAAAAAGGGCTTATAACAATAATAATGCATCATCTCGAACTCGAACACAAGACCTCTCGCTCATCCACTAATACCCAAACCACTCATCCATTGCTATCTTGATGATTTAATATGAAATCCATTAATATTTTTACTATAGTTTTCGGCCCAGCAGAGAAACAACCATCAGCCCAACAATCATTTTAAGTGTTCGGCCCATAAACAATTTAGAGGTTTACGGCCCAACTGTTTCTATAAAAAAAATGATGTTGCCTGGTTTCGAACCAGGGACCTCTCGTTCATATACGAACACTTCTGACCATCCATCCATTTCTATTTATTTGTTATGTAATACATTCACAGCCTTAAAAACCTTATTTATATTTTTAATAAATATCATAAATATACATATACATAAGGATAATATTAATATTGAGAAATAATCATCTTTTTACCTAATAAAGATAGAGAAACCGTGTGGGGTTGCAGTTCGACCGAAAGAAGAAAAACAATTTTAATCCTAATCTCCATCATATCGAATTCGTAGTTGTGGCATCATCTTCTTCCTCTTTCGTGTCTACTGTTTCAGAAAAACTGAAAGAGATACTATGTAGCCGTAAGGGTTGTTTTGAGTTGGTGTTGATCGATCCCACATAGTAACAGTGATATATTAACAGGAGGTGGTTTGCTTAATGGGTAAGAGGTGGCGATTGCTAGGGTTCTGGGGTTACAAGAATTAAGAGAGAGAGAAAAGACGCGTGAGAGAGATGAAGGATGGTGATCAATGATTGTGATTTATGGCGGTTTTCCTACTGCAAAATAGCAGTAATAGGAACATAAAAAGTGGCGAACAGTAATATCCAGTGAATTTTACAGGTTGTCTCTATAAAATAAAGATAGGAGATAGAGAGGAAGAGAGAGAGGGATAGTGGCGGATTAGGGTAGAAGGTGGTGGTGTTTTGTTAATCGTGGAGGTGTTTAGTGGTTCGAAGGTGATCTTGCGTGGTGATCAAATTAGGTGATAGTGACAAGGTGGAATGGTGCAAGATGGTGGCTCCCTTCATGATGCAGACGTGTATAGTGGTCGATGGTGGTTGCAAGTTGGTGTTTGAGGGTGATCTTAAGGATGTTGGTGGCGGTTAGACAGAAATTATAATAAGAAAAGCTGCAGGTACAGCAGCCATCATGTTTGTTGTAGCAATGATCCAAGAACAGAAAGTTTGAAGTGTTGGTTTGATCGAAGAAGAAGAAAGAAGAGGAGGAGAGGGAGAAGCATACGAAGTGTAAAAGAAAAGGAGGTGGTGGTTGCAACAACAACCATGGATTGGTTTGTCCTTGAGCTTTCGAACAGAAGTGAAGAGTAAACAGGAACGGTTAGTTGCAGCGGTGGTAGTAATTCGGTGGTCAAGTGGTTGGATAATCCCTTATTGAGATGGGCAAGAAGAAAAAAAAAATGATATCTAAGTGTTACTTGTTAGATTTTTTTTTTTGTTTGCTAACTTATTTGGTGATGGTATATATCACTAATAATAGTGATATAAAGAAAAATGGCAACAGAAGGAAAATGTGAAACCAGCTGTATTTTGGATATATTACTACCGACGTTTTCACTGACTATTTCTTTGCCCAACATGTGAAACAATATAATCCATTGATTAGATTGTAAAGAAAATTGTGCAAATTATAAGGTGAAATTGATACAGAGATATTTGAGAGAGTTGATAAATGATAAGTATTAAAAGAGATAGTGAATAAGTGGGAATATTGTGTTTGTATAATTTAAACAGAACCCGACAATCACTAGTTGGAAATTTGTGACGACTCCGCCAAAACACTTAACGGCTCCGTCACTTGGTCCCACAGCTTGATCGAAACTCTATATGAATTTAATAAAACAACCTTGCATTCTTTATTTAAAAATGATTTCCTATAAAGGAAATCTACTAAAATGTATAAGTTTAGAAAAACTATACAATAATACTTTAACCAAAAGTTGACCCAAATAAAGTCAACAACCAACCACTTTTTAATGTAACAAAATAGAATGCAAGTTAATGTTTAACAAAAGCTGCCATCATAAATATGCAGACTCTCTAAGCACAGCGGAAGCAATCAATCATGAACCTGAGAATAAAACATGCGAGTAACTGTCAACAAAAATGTTGAGTGAATTATAGGTTTAATATTGCAAACAATATTTAATTTAAACAATAAAAATTTATGTTTGAAAACATAAAAACTCCTTTTTGAACCACCAAATTATATGCTAGAAAACATATAATAAAACATTATTCCATTTTCCGTGAGCCACCTGGTAACCACTTAACCATTTATTTACCCTTGCCAAACACAATAAATAATATACACCGAACAAGTGTATCTACAACAAAATACGAAGTACTAAACATTCCGATTATAAATTGCTAGCGCGACTAGCTCGAAATGGGGTTGTCAAACCCGATAGATCTATCCGTAGGATTCGCGTTCACTAGTAGAAACCAGTGATTACAGTTACCAGACTAGGGAATATTTTTGTTCAACTCACAATGAATAATTTAAACCAACTTACACTTGTGTCCAAAATATAAAATAAATTGCATGTATTCTCATCCCAAAAGATTTAAAATAGAAAATGGGACTATAACTCACCTTATTAGCAAACGAAGTAACCACACAATTATGCGAACAGCAAATGAAGTAAAGTGATCATGAATGATCACAACGCCGACCTATAAATAAAGCAGGTCGATATAAATAACTAACTTAGGTCAAGTCTTAGTATGATAGCTATTGTACATGTTGCAAGTAGACATAGAACAATACTCAACATGCATCGGTTTGATCGGAACAGCGTACGGACACACACTTTCTATTTTTAGAAAGTTTCTATTTTTAGCAGGTTTCCATTTTTGGAAAGTTTCTATTTTAGGAAAGTTTCTATTTTTGGAAAGTTTCTATTTTTGGAAAGTTTCTATTTTTGGAAAGTTTCTATTTTTGGAAAGTTTCTATTTTTGGAAAGTTTCTATTTTTAGAAAGTTTTGAAGTTCGGAAAGTTTCCTTATTTAGAAAGTCAACAGAAGTCAACTGAAAGCCAAAGTCAACCGAAAGTCAACTCAAAAGTCAACCTTGGTCAAACATAGTCAACATTAATTTTAAAAGTGTAAGTTATAATAATAACATAGGTTATAATGTTTATTAAAGTCAAAAGTGTAAAGTTATGTCATAACATAAGTTTAATTAAATAAAATGAATTATTAAAGTTAATATAAGTTGAAATGTTATAATTAGTATAACATAAGTATTTAATTAATTAATTAAATATTAATCATTATATAAGTTTTATTAATTAATAATGAATTTTAATTCATATCATAAGTATTATAAATTAATAATGAATTATTAATTATATCATAAGTTTCTAATTAAAATTATTAAATCATAAGTATTTAATAATTAAATCATAATTAAATAATAATTAAGTCTTACAATAATTAAATAATTATTTAATCTTTATTATAAGTCTTATAATAATTTCTCAAAAATAAATTTAATACTTATCATAAGTATTTTTCTTTAATAATAAAAGTATTATTAATCATAAGTTTAATTAAAATGTTAATTAAATCATAATTAATAATTAAATGATATAATAAATATTTATATCATAAGTCTTAAATAATAATAATTACTTCTTTTATCATAAGTAATTTATTAATAATGAAAGCCATTCATTTTAACATAAGTTTAATCATTAACCATAAGTTTTAAGTTTAAAAGTTCATCGGGTCGTATCTTGAGCCCCGGGTGTCGGTTTCGGGCGAGCCACATATGCATCTCCGCCTACTCAAACCACCCGACACAATTATGTACTCAAGAACACTCCAAGAACAGTCCCTAGGTCGTGGATATCAGCCATGACAACACTTGGGAATTCAATTTACTCAAAACAGTGATTTAGGCACAACGGGTGAACCGTGGCTCGGATTTAGGTGACCCGAACATGAAAATTCGTCCCACCATCAGTCCTAACCAAATGACACACCCTAAAGACACCAAAGATGATCACAAAGTCGGACCATACCTTGTTCTTGCCCATAACACCTTTCAATCTTTACCAAATATCAAATTAAGCATATCTAGGGCTCCGGGAATCGAAACGACATGAATCCGGAGTCTAAAATTAATGTCTTGATGAGAGGAACTCATTTATATACTTTATTTTATGATCAACATCAGTTACAATATCAGAAACACATGAAAAAGCTGCTGTTCCAATTTTATCAAACCGAAAAATATGCAATCGAGTAATTCTACGAATACAATCAACATTACAACAACTAATAATCATCATACTAATAAAATATAATCAAAATACAGAAAAATAAAGAAAAATTAAAAATCTAGGGTTAGGGTTTATACCCTAATCAATAATCAAGTGATATAGACGCGTAGAGAACGATGAGAGGAATCCGTTTATGTTGAAAGCCCTAATTCTTAACCTTGATTTGATGATGAAATGGTGATGATGATGATGAAAGGGGACGTTCATGGGAGGAGAGGGAGGAAGGAGGTGAAAAAAAAATAAGATGATTAGGTTAGAAATGAGAGTAAGTAGTGAAGTTTAGAGTAATGGTCACTAGTTTGCAAGTTTGACAAAATACTCCCCTCCTTAAGGGATTTTCGGCCAAAAACTGAATGGGGTGGGCCCCATAGTGGCCCAATTTGATAAATGACAAAATCCTAGTGGCCCGAACGCCCGAACGAAACCCGAAACGCGAAAACGCCGCTACGCGATTGATTTTTCGAAGAGATAATAAGTACGCGACGAATAAAATATATAAACACTATATATAATCATATGACATCAAAATATCATATTTAAAATAATTAGGACTTAAAAATTCCAAAAGTTCGACCGTTGGTTTGAAAACCGAAAAGATTCGCCGGATAGAAATCCGCGACTCGTAGGAACGTATAATTTAAAATATGAATACAAATATTCATATAACACATAATAATTAATATATTATTACAAAAATAATAATATAGGTCATAGAAATGATGTGGCACGAAAAATAATTAACGGTCGTTAAATAATTAACGGCAAAAGATAACGGAAAAAGTAGGGTCGTTACAGTACCTTCCCGTTACGGAAATTTCGTCCCGAAATTTAAGCAGGTGCAGGGGTTTCCTCGGCATCTGGGAACAAATGCGGTTACTTCTGCTTCATCTGACCTTCACGCTCCCAAGTGAACTCGGGACCGCGTCCGGTGTTCCATCTAACTCGAACAATAGGAATTTTACTCTGCTTAAGAGTCTTTACCTCTCGGTCCATAATTTCAACAGGTTCTTCAATAAAATAAAGTTGCTTATCAACATGAAGTTCATCAAAAAGAATAGTTTCATTGGCCTCGGCCAAACACTTCTTTAAATTCGATACATGAAAAACGTCACGAATAGCACTGAGTTCTTGTGGCAATTTCAAACGATAAGCCACTGGTCCAACTCTCTCAATAATCCCAAAAGGTCCAATAAATCGAGGATTCAACTTTCCCCTTTTACCAAAACGTACCACACCCTTCCAAGGTGAAACTTTCAACATAACACGATCACCGACCTGAAAGTCGATATCGTTCCTTCTCTTATCAGCATAACTCTTTTGCCTACTCCTGGCAGTTCTCAATCTTTCCTTAATCTGTGCAATCTTCTCGGTAGTCTCGTGAATGATCTCTGGTCATGTGAGTTGAGCATCCCCAACCTCATTCCAACAGACAGGAGACCTACACTTTCTACCATACAGAGCTTCAAATGGTGCGGCTTTAATACTTGCATGATAACTGCTGTTATAAGAAACTCATCCAGCGGCAAATATTTATCCCACCCATTTCCAAAATCAATAACACACGCTCTTAACATGTTTTCTACGTTTGAATGGTCCTTTCACTCTGACCATCCGTCTGTGGATGATAAGCGGTGCTCATATCCAATTTAGTTCCTAGAGCACCTTGTTAGGACTGCCTCAGTCCAACATAATCGATACGGGAACACCATGTCTCGAAATAATCTCCTTCAAATACAAACGAGTAAACTTCTTCATTGAATATGTTTCCTTAATTGGCAAGAAAAGAGTTGACTTAGCGAGTCGGTAACAATCACCCAAATGGTATCATAACCACCCACAACTCCCGGTAACTTCGTAATAAAGTCCATCTTAATACCTTCCCACTTCCACTCGGGAATTTCAGGTTGCACCAGAAGTCCAGACGGTTTTTGATGTTCAGCTTTAACCTTAGCGCAGGTCAAACACTTAGCCACATACGTAGCCACATCAGCTTTCAAATTAGGCCACCAATACAGCTCCTTAAGATCATGATACATCTTTCCTGAACCAGGATGAATAGAGTACCTAGACTTATGAGCCTCATCTAAAACAAGTTTTCGTAGATCACCAAACTTCGGAACCCAAAGGCATCCCGCAAAATACCGAGTACCATAGGTTTGTACCTCTAACTGTTTACTCAAGCCTCGGACCTTCCCGTTACAAAGTTTTCCTCCTTCAAGGCTTCTTATTGTGCCTCAAGGATCTACCTAGCGAGGTTTGTTTGAATTGTCATATTCAAGGCCCTAAACCTGCGAGGTTCAGCCCTTTCTTTACGACTTAATGCATCAGCCACATCATTGGCCTTTCCCGGATGATATAAAAGTTCGCAATCATAATCATTTAACGTCTCAACCCATCTTCGTTGCCTCATATTTAACTGTTTCTGATCAAGAATATGTTGAAGACTTTTGTGATCAGTGTACAATGTACCTTTGACCCCATATAGATAATGTCTGCAAATCTTAAGCGCAAACACAACAGCTCTCAACTCTAAATCATGGGTTACGTAATTCTGCTCGTGAATCTTCAACTGACGTGACGCGTACGCAATAACTTTCTTTCGTTGCATCAAAACACAACCAAAGTCTTGACACGAAGCATCTCAATAGATAACAAAATCATCATTACCCTCAGGTAGTGATAATATCGGTGCAGAAGTTAACTTCTTCTTCAGAGTTTGGAAAGCAGACTCTTGTTCACTCTTCCACTCGTACTTCTTCCCCTTATGCGTTAAAGCAGTCAGAGGTTTCGCTACTCGTGAAAAATCTTGAATGAACCTTCTATAATAGCCTGCTAATCCTAGAAACTGGCGAATCTAAGTAGGAGTTTTCGGAACTTCCCACTTTTCAATCGCCTCAATCTTAGCAGAATCAACTTGTATTCCCTATTTACTAACAATATGTCCGAGGAAATTGAACTTCTCTTAACCAGAAAGCACACTTAGAGAACTTAGCGTACAACTCTTCTTTCCTCAACAGATCAAGCACTAACTTCAAATGTTCTTCGCCCTTCATCACTCTTAGAATAAATAAGGATGTGGTCGATGAAAACAGTAACGAATTTGTCCAGATAGGGTCTACACACACGGTTCATGAGGTCCATGAACACAACAGGTGCATTTGTCAATCTGAACGGCATAACAAGAAATTCAAAGTGACTATAACGGGTACAGAAAGCGGTTTTCAGAATATCAGTTTCTTTAGCGCGTAATTGGTGATAACCGGAACGAAGATCAATCTTATAATAAACGGACGAACCTTGAAGTTGATCGAACAGATCATCAATTCTCGGAAGAGGGTAACGGTTTTTAACAGTAAGCTCGTTCAATTCACGATAATCAATACACAAACGAAATGAACCATCTTTCTTCTCAACGAACAAAACGGGAGCTCCCCAAGGGGACGAACTGGGACGGATGAAATAAAGTTGCAATAATGAAGGAAGACATAAATATGGAGTAGTCACATCGGTGGCATAGATATTTAAGGCAATTCTCTCAAAGGAGTTAACGAGGATCATGGACTCCAAAGTAAATTTTCATTATATTTCCGAAAGGAAGACGTATGAAAGGTGTGATAATTCAACGAGAGTGAACTTCCTTGTACAATGAGCGAGGAAGTCTAGGATTCATCCATATTCTTAAATTTATGTGCGGATGAAAAGAACGCGAATCATGGGTTATAAAGAATGGCCGACTCCAGGTGAGATGAATCTCCAAAAATAATTTCGTGCACCCTAAAGTATCGAATCCTAGGATTGATGTTTACGAGGGTGTTGCGGTTGACAGCGAAAATTGAGAGTAGAAACTCCTCAAACGGTCTAGAGTAATATATATCCATGATACCCATTATAACAACAGTTGGGGTAGAAACCCACCTAGCGCCTTTTCTACAATAAGGTGACCATCCAGTGTACCCCAGAAACTTGATTTATCGGTCTGCGTTTCGGCCATGTCCAACCATAAGAGGGAAAATTCTATGAGCGCAAAGACTTTCCAACAAATTTTATAAAACCGGCATCCAAACTGGTGTAAGAATTTCTATCAATGGACTTAATGGTAAATTTTCATCCTTAAACGGAGGATGAGAAGAAATGTGATCCAAACACTCTGTAGAGTAATGCGAAAATTCTAATGTAATCAATCAAAGAAGTTTTGAAAAAGCTTTAAACGTCTAATGTAACCCCATAAATGGAACGAAGCTCTTAGTAAATTTAGAAGTATGTACAACGTGTACCATTTTACGTAAATCAATTTGAGTTAACTAAACAACTCAACAAGAGTGGTTTTTAAAATAATTTTGAAGGTATAATTTAGTGTATAATAGCCAAAATAGGTAAGGGTAAATTAGTCCATTTGAATTCATACGTACATATATGATTTTATAAATAGTATACATGACAAAATATTTCATTACTTCTATTCGCCCATAAATCTCGTGAGAACCGCCCAATTACACAAATGTGTAAAAATTTTTTTTAATGAAAAGCAGGGTATCCGCATTACAGAGGTTACGAGTTGAAGTAAGATCGTTGAAGCTCGGGTGAAGGACTTGAATCGTCTTGCGACATCTAATCAATAAATGCTACGAGGTCATGAAAACAACGAGTTAAATATTGTTTTGACTTTTATCAGAACACAAGTCCTTGGGTCAAAACTATTCACGTGCGAAGCTGTCACTAACAAGCGAGTTATAAATGATAAAACATGGGGTAAGTAGTTCGGTAAAGACGAGTCTCTCGTATATCAACAAATAAGATAATGAGTATCTTCCTTACTCATGTAACAACGTTAGAATTTCCGAATGAGTGGTGTATAAATTTTCTTTGACTCGCTTTCTATTCCTCATGTCACAATATTGGGACTTTTTATGAATTAACGTAATATAATCACGTTGGCCTGACGCCATTATATTTCACTAACTCATAGTTCCATTCCAATATCACTACATAAGGTCAGGACACGTGGTCAACCTTGAATTTCAACACAATTTCCCTAAAACAATTTCTTAACAATGTGCTAAAGATAGCACAAGAGACAAAGACATCGAAAGCAATGAATAGGAGTAACGATGACATAAAAATGTCTTCAAAGTACCAAGAATCTCTAAAAGTAAGAATGACGTTTTCCGTTTCAACAACCAAAGCACATAGGCACAACGGCACAAATGCACGTAATATAACAAAAATGTTATATACCTAAACATAATAGCTGACATTGAAATGCCGAGCATTTAGAAGTCAAGAATGACATCTCGCGTAATATAACTCAAACGTTATATACATAACCATAATAGATGACATAGAAATGCCGAGAATTCTAGAACACGTAATGTAACTTAAACGTTATATCAATAAACACAAATTATGACATAGAAATGTCGAGAATTTCAGAAGTCAAGAATGACACCCCCTCGGTTTCACTAACCGAGGTGTTCCTTTAAAAGATGAACTCGCATGAGTCGGAGAATACGTTTAAATCAGAATGGGAGTTCCTCCCGGATTCAGAACATAATAGAAATGTATGTATGATAACAATATACATACCAACACGATACAAATAATCCCATATAATAATATATAATAGGCCGGGCTGTAGACTAGACTCACTTATGCACCCTATTGAGTCGGGTAACGACATTAATGCAGCCTAATTCCCTACAACCAAAGCTCTGATACCAACTGTGACGACTCCGCCAAAACACTTAACGGCTCCGTCACTTGGTCCCACAGCTTGATCGAAACTCTATATGAATTTAATAAAACAACCTTGCATTCTTTATTTAAAAATGATTTCCTATAAAGGAAATCTACTAAAATGTATAAGTTTAGAAAAACTATACAATAATACTTTAACCAAAAGTTGACCCAAATAAAGTCAACAACCAACCACTTTTTAATGTAACAAAATAGAATGCAAGTTAATGTTTAACAAAAGCTGCCATCATAAATATGCAGACTCTCTAAGCACAGCGGAAGCAATCAATCATGAACCTGAGAATAAAACATGCGAGTAACTGTCAACAAAAATGTTGAGTGAATTATAGGTTTAATATTGCAAACAATATTTAATTTAAACAATAAAAATTTATGTTTGAAAACATAAAAACTCCTTTTTGAACCACCAAATTATATGCTAGAAAACATATAATAAAACATTATTCCATTTTCCGTGAGCCACCTGGTAACCACTTAACCATTTATTTACCCTTGCCAAACACAATAAATAATATACACCGAACAAGTGTATCTACAACAAAATACGAAGTACTAAACATTCCGATTATAAATTGCTAGCGCGACTAGCTCGAAATGGGGTTGTCAAACCCGATAGATCTATCCGTAGGATTCGCGTTCACTAGTAGAAACCAGTGATTACAGTTACCAGACTAGGGAATATTTTTGTTCAACTCACAATGAATAATTTAAACCAACTTCCACTTGTGTCCAAAATATAAAATAAATTGCATGTATTCTCATCCCAAAAGATTTAAAATAGAAAATGGGACTATAACTCACCTTATTAGCAAACGAAGTAACCACACAATTATGCGAACAGCAAATGAAGTAAAGTGATCATGAATGATCACAACGCCGACCTATAAATAAAGCAGGTCGATATAAATAACTAACTTAGGTCAAGTCTTAGTATGATAGCTATTGTACATGTTGCAAGTAGACATAGAACAATACTCAACATGCATCGGTTTGATCGGAACAGCGTACGGACACACACTTTCTATTTTTAGAAAGTTTCTATTTTTAGCAGGTTTCCATTTTTGGAAAGTTTCTATTTTAGGAAAGTTTCTATTTTTGGAAAGTTTCTATTTTTGGAAAGTTTCTATTTTTGGAAAGTTTCTATTTTTGGAAAGTTTCTATTTTTGGAAAGTTTCTATTTTTAGAAAGTTTTGAAGTTCGGAAAGTTTCCTTATTTAGAAAGTCAACAGAAGTCAACTGAAAGCCAAAGTCAACCGAAAGTCAACTCAAAAGTCAACCTTGGTCAAACATAGTCAACATTAATTTTAAAAGTGTAAGTTATAATAATAACATAGGTTATAATGTTTATTAAAGTCAAAAGTGTAAAGTTATGTCATAACATAAGTTTAATTAAATAAAATGAATTATTAAAGTTAATATAAGTTGAAATGTTATAATTAGTATAACATAAGTATTTAATTAATTAATTAAATATTAATCATTATATAAGTTTTATTAATTAATAATGAATTTTAATTCATATCATAAGTATTATAAATTAATAATGAATTATTAATTATATCATAAGTTTCTAATTAAAATTATTAAATCATAAGTATTTAATAATTAAATCATAATTAAATAATAATTAAGTCTTACAATAATTAAATAATTATTTAATCTTTATTATAAGTCTTATAATAATTTCTCAAAAATAAATTTAATACTTATCATAAGTATTTTTCTTTAATAATAAAAGTATTATTAATCATAAGTTTAATTAAAATGTTAATTAAATCATAATTAATAATTAAATGATATAATAAATATTTATATCATAAGTCTTAAATAATAATAATTACTTCTTTTATCATAAGTAATTTATTAATAATGAAAGCCATTCATTTTAACATAAGTTTAATCATTAACCATAAGTTTTAAGTTTAAAAGTTCATCGGGTCGTATCTTGAGCCCCGGGTGTCGGTTTCGGGCGAGCCACATATGCATCTCCGCCTACTCAAACCACCCGACACAATTATGTACTCAAGAACACTCCAAGAACAGTCCCTAGGTCGTGGATATCAGCCATGACAACACTTGGGAATTCAATTTACTCAAAACAGTGATTTAGGCACAACGGGTGAACCGTGGCTCGGATTTAGGTGACCCGAACATGAAAATTCGTCCCACCATCAGTCCTAACCAAATGACACACCCTAAAGACACCAAAGATGATCACAAAGTCAGACCATACCTTGTTCTTGCCCATAACACCTTTCAATCTTTACCAAATATCAAATTAAGCATATCTAGGGCTCCGGGAATCGAAACGACATGAATCCGGAGTCTAAAATTAATGTCTTGATGAGAGGAACTCATTTATATACTTTATTTTATGATCAACATCAGTTACAATATCAGAAACACACGAAAAAGCTGCTGTTCCAATTTTATCAAACCGAAAAATATGCAATCGAGTAATTCTACGAATACAATCAACATTACAACAACTAATAATCATCATACTAATAAAATATAATCAAAATACAGAAAAATAAAGAAAAATTAAAAATCTAGGGTTAGGATTTATACCCTAATCAATAATCAAGTGATATAGACGCGTAGAGAACGATGAGAGGAATCCGTTTATGTTGAAAGCCCTAATTCTTAACCTTGATTTGATGATGAAATGGTGATGATGATGATGAAAGGGGACGTTCATGGGAGGAGAGGGAGGAAGGAGGTGAAAAAAAAATAAGATGATTAGGTTAGAAATGAGAGTAAGTAGTGAAGTTTAGAGTAATGGTCACTAGTTTGCAAGTTTGACAAAATACTCCCCTCCTTAAGGGATTTTCGGCCAAAAACTGAATGGGGTGGGCCCCATAGTGGCCCAATTTGATAAATGACAAAATCCTAGTGGCCCGAACGCCCGAACGAAACCCGAAACGCGAAAACGCCGCTACGCGATTGATTTTTCGAAGAGATAATAAGTACGCGACGAATAAAATATATAAACACTATATATAATCATATGACATCAAAATATCATATTTAAAATAATTAGGACTTAAAAATTCCAAAAGTTCGACCGTTGGTTTGAAAACCGAAAAGATTCGCCGGATAGAAATCCGCGACTCGTAGGAACGTATAATTTAAAATATGAATACAAATATTCATATAACACATAATAATTAATATATTATTACAAAAATAATAATATAGGTCATAGAAATGATGTGGCACGAAAAATAATTAACGGTCGTTAAATAATTAACGGCAAAAGATAACGGAAAAAGTAGGGTCGTTACAAAATTGGTGTTTCAATTATGCATACCCATAACATATATATATATATATATATATATATATATATATATATATATATATATATATATATATATATATATATATATATATATATATATTAACAATAACTTAATTATTCTAATTATTATTTTTACATTTTCAATTCTAATTAATTAAAGTATTTTTTTATTAATTCAAAATATTATATATATACTTATATTTATATTTATATAATATTTATACATATACATATTTATTTACAAGTAATTGTTCGTGAATCGTCGGAAACAGTTTAAGGTCAATTGAATATATGAACATTGTTTCAAAATTTTCTAGACTCAACATTATAGACTTTGCTTATCGTGTCGGAAACATATAAAGATTAAAGTTTAAATTTGGTTGGAGATTCCCGGGTCATCACATTCAAGGCCTTCTCACCTCCGAGCGGGAAATTAAGTACCCGGAGGCGAACGCCGAAGATTGTAATAGGAGCGGTCTAGAGGATGTCAGCACTTGTAATGGTCCAGATGTCGTCTATAAACGGTGAACGCTTTCCTTAATTTAGTAAAGTTATCTTATTATCTTAAGTTGCTTTCATCTTGCATGCCTATCTATCTGTTACAAATGTTTATTATATGTTGAATAATTTATTTAAAACTTATGCTATTGTTATGCTGAAACCTTGACGATTTAGAAGCTTAATTCACGGATCACCCTTTTCGCTTATTCACGTGGCTATAACCTAGTACTAGGACCTGATCAATCCTAGGATACAAGGTAAGTAGTTATGTGTGTTTAACATCACAATAGGGATATAGTACCTACGTACGGATAACCATTTATTCGTCAAAGAAGAGCTGCCCATTTAGGTTGTGATTAGAGTAGGAAATATAGAGTTCAGTGAACACTAGCTTGCTCAGAAGCATGATTCGCGTCAGAAGCAACGTTCTTGAGATGTTGTAAGATGATCCCGGGTTGAGTAAGTGATCGCAAAGTAGAGACTCCTAATCCAATTAGCAGTACCTTAGAATATCTAAGATTGCACATCTGTTAATGGCATACCATCGTATTAAGTGGTAGAATATTGCTTTACTTAAACCAACTAGGATTAAGAAAAGCTGAGACTTTCCTTTAGGGATATGCCACTTTGTTCATGCACCTAGGATTCTATCCATAAGGTCGTTTAAACCCTAAAATGTTAACGTTAGGAGTAAGGATATCCGTCTTAGCCAGAATCTTCAAAGCCTAAACTCTTAGTGACAAATCAATTAGGTTCATAGCCCAGTTGATTAAGGTTTAACGTTTATTCTAGGAAGTTAAACTCTTGTGATAGTTTCCCATCAGAATTCTATTCTCCATACCTATCTATCTTTATCTTTAAAATTAGATTATAGTATTAGTAGTTAATCTTAATCTATCACCTCTTGTCACTAGGGTTAACTATATAGGCACTTTTGTCCCACATTACTGAGCAAACATACAAATACGAACCCGAGTTATATTTACCACTTAATCATTAAAAGGAAGACAAGTAGGTGAGTTATAGCTTGGAAACCCCTGTTAAATATAAATAATAAAACCATTACTTTCTTTTGGTAAGCTAATTTTGACGTATTGCGACCTAACAACACCGCACAAATAAAATCGTCTGATTTGGCCATATCATACACCTTTCCAAGGTGATACCTTCAACATGACTTTGTCCCCAATCGCAAAATCTAACGGTTTTCTCCTGACATCAGTGTAACTCTTTTGACGACTCCTGGCCGTACTCAATCTGTCCCTGATCTGGACAATTTTCTCGGTAGTTTTGTGAATAACTTTTAAACCAGTAATTTGTCTGTCTCCCAAGTCATTCCAAAAGATTGGAGATCTAAATTTCCTCCCGTACAGTACCTCGAAAGGTGCATCTTTGATGCTCGTATGATAACTGTTGTTGTAGGAAAACTCGACGAGGGGTAAATATTTATCCCATCCGTTTCCGAAATCAACAACGCATGCACGAAGCATGTCTTCTAGCGTCTGAATGGTCCTCACACTCTGACCATGCAACTGTGGGTGATAAGCTGTACTCATATCCAGTCGAGTTCCCAATGCATCTTGTAGAGATTGCCAGAATCTAGACGTGAAGCGACTATCTCGATCCGAGAAGATAGACACGGGTACCCCATGCCTAGATATAATTTCCTTCAAATATAACCTGGCTAGCTTCTCTAGCGTATCGGTTTCCTTTATTGGTAGAAAGTAAGAGGATTTTGTGAGACGATCAACGATAACCCAAATCGTATCATAGCCGCCTACGATTTTCGGAAATTTTGTGATGAAGTCCATAGTAATGCATTCCCAATTCCATTCAGGAATCTCCGGCTGCTGCAGCAATCCTGAGGGTTTTTGATGCTCAACCTTGACCATGGAACATGTCAAGCACTTTCCAACATACGTAGCAATGTCGGCTTTCAGGTTAGGCTACCAATACTGTTCCTTGAGGTTGTAGTACATCTTTCCCGTACTCGGATGAATTTAATACCTCATCTTGTGAGCTTCATCGAGGATTACTTTCCTCAGGTCTCCAAATAGTGGCACCCAGATTCTTCCAGTAAAACATCGGGTTCCATTTTCCTTAACTTCAAATTGTTTCTGTAACCCTTTAATCCTTTCGTCCGTAATATTCTCATCCTTCACAGCTTTTAACTGAGCCTCTAGTATTTGGTTAGCAAGATTTACGTGAATGGTTAAATTCAGTACCCGAACTCGAAGTGGTTGAGTTATCTCCTTTTGGCTAAGGGCGTCGGCTACCACATCTGCTTTCCCAGGGTGATAGTGAATTTCGCATTCGTAATTATTTAACAACTCAACCCAACGATGTTGTCTTATGTTTAGTTGTTTCCGATCTAAGATATGTTGAAGGCTCTTATGGTCAGTGTACACCGTGCACTTAGTTCCATACAGGTAATGCCTCCACATCTTAAGTGCAAAAACCACAACTCCAAGCTCCAAATCGTGTGTCATGTAGTTCTGCTCATGAATCTTCAGATTTCGTGAGGTGTACGAGAAAACTTTCGTGCGTTACATTAGCACACAACCAAAGCCTTGCTGTGATGCGTCACAGTAAATAACAAAATTTTCGTTCCCTTCTGGTAGTGATAAGATCAGTGCAGTAGTGAGCTTCTTCTTCAGTAACTGAAATGCAGCCTCTTGTTCTGGTAACTAGGCATACTTCTTACCCTTATGTGTTAGCGCATTCAGGGGTCGAGCTATCCTGGAGAAATCTTGAATGAACCGTTTGTAATAACCCGCTAATCCCAGAAATTATCGGATCTGAGTCGGTGTTTTTGATGTTTCCCAATTGCTAATTGCTTCAATCTTAGCAGAGTCAACTTGGATTCCATTTCTACTGACCACATGGCCTAGAAATTTAACCTCCTTCAACCAAAAATCACACTTTGAGAATTTTGCATAAAGTTCTTCCTTCTTTAGCAATTCTAATACTAATCTGAGATGTTGCGCGTGTTCTTCTTCGTTTTTAGAGTAGATCAGAATATCATCTATAAAGACGATGACGAACTTTTCGAGATAGGGGCTACATACCCTGTTCATAAGATCCATGAACACAGCAGGCGTGTTAGTCAAACCAAATGGCATACTAAAAACTCATTATGGCCATAACGAGTCTGAAACATAGTTTTCGAAATATCGTCTTTTTTCACCCTCACTTGGTGATAGCCTGATCGTAAATCGATCTTCGAGTCAACGATGGATCATTGTAGATGATCAAATAGGTCATCAATCCTTGGGAGAGGATATCGGTTCTTGACTGTCAACTTGTTCAGCTCACGGTAATCGATTCACATGCGAAATGTTCCGTTCTTCTTCTAACAAACAGAACAGGAGCTCTCCAGGGCGAAGAACTCGATCAAATGAATCCCTGGTCTAACAATTGTTTTAGTTTTCTCTGCAATTCTTGCATTTTGGTCAGTTCCAGTCTGTAGGGTATGCGAGCTACCGGCGCCGCCCCATACACTAAATCGATCTGAAACTCCACTGATCGCGGTGGGGGTAGTCCAGGAAAATCTTCCGGAAAAACTTTAGGAATTTCATTTACGATCAGTACGTCCTTCAGACGTTTCTCTTCAGTCTCCAACTTCTTCACGTGTGCCAAAATAGCATAACATCCTTTCCTCATGAACTTCTGGGCCTTCAGACAACTAATAAGGTTTAGTTTCTGGCTATAACTCTCTTCGTGAACTATTAATGGTATACCATTCTCACGAGGTATACGGAGAATCTTCTCACCACAAAAAACTTCTGCCTTTACCCTAGACATCCAATCTATGCCGACTATTACATCAAAACTCCTCAATACAATGGGTATCAAGTCAATCTTAAAATACACTGCGGCTAAGTCTATTATACTAAAACGACAAACTTTATCAGCCTTTTCAAACTTACCGTTAGCCACCTCAAATAGGTATGTCTCATCTATGGGAACTAATGACCAATCTAACTTATCGCAAAAGTGTCTACACATATAACTCCTATCAGCATCAGTATCAAACAATACAGAAGTTAATAATTTATTAACACTCTACATACCAGTGACCAAGTCAAGATTTTCACGTGCATCCTTAGCATTCATATTAAAGAACCTTCCATGTGCTTGTACGCCAACCTTCTTCTTGGTAGGACACTCGCTCCTGAAATGACCCGGTTGGCCGTACTCAAAATAGTTCCTTGGTGTAGTCGGGTTTATCTTCCCAACCAGATTGGTGACTCTGCAATCCTTTTTGACATGCCTCGGCCTTTTACACTTCAAGCACACCACATTACAGTGATAAGTGTGGTGCCTATAACATCTCTTGCATTGGGGGAGATTACCCTTTTAGTTCGGGTTAGTGTTCCTCCCATCATTGTTTCCCTTGAAGCTTTCATACCTCTTTGGTAAATTCTGGTCATTACTCTTACCCTTATTTCCATCCCATTTGCGCTTCCCATAGATCACAGTACCTGATTGTACTTTCACCGGCATTCGGCGGATGACGTGGTCCATCAAGGATTGCAGCATACGCATTGCTTCCTGGATAGTTCCTGGTCTTAAAAAAGTGACATTACCTTGAATGTCCTCATGAAGTCCCCATTCATACGTTCCAGCCTCTTGTATTCAGGAGTAACCATAGTACACATTAGTTCCAATTCTAAGAACCTCTGGTTGTAGTGGGGGGATGTCAGTACCCAAAACCTTCAATTCCCAAAATTCAGTCTCCATTTTCTGAATTTCATTCCTAGGGCAGTACTCTTCGATCATCGCTCTCCTGAAATCTTCCCATGGCAATGCATATGCCACATCATTCCCTTGAGCTTGGGCGAACGTGTTCCACCACGTCAATGCACCATCATTCAATGTGCAAGACGTGTACTTAACCCAGTGCTCGTCAGCGCAGTTGCTAACTCGGAACACTGATTCCAACTTCTCGAACCATCTCATTAGCCCAATTGGTCCTTCTGCTCCGCTGAAAGATTGCGGTTTGCAGTTCAGAAATTCCTTGTAAGAACACCCGTTTTGAACGTTCTGATTAGCTGCAGGAGGTGGTACAAGATTAGCCATAGCCGCGGCCACACGAGTAGTCACCATTTCTTCGATCTGTTCTGCGGTAGGAGCTTCCACCGGATTGACGTTTGGAGGTACAACCCTTCTTGGTGCCATTAATCTTAAAAACAAATTTTTAATTCAAGTTAACATTATTATTCCATAATAATGATACAGCAACAGCCGCAGAAATACGGTAACCAACAACAAAGCAAAAACAAGACAAGAGGGAAACCGAACACAAACAACAACCACACAACAGCAAGAGAGAGATCATCATGCAACCATAACCATTGCCATACATAAAAGATAAAAGCCACATACATAAACCATAAGTCCCCATACAAAACTCTGGCACAAAAGCACGGACTAGTACATGCAAATAGCAAAAAGAGAAGTACAAGATAGAATCTACTACAAAGGTCCTATGGAGAGGGTGGATGGACGATGTCGAGTAGGTGAGTCACCTGATCCTCAAGCTCAGACACTCTGGATCATAGTGCACGCAACTACCTCATCACCTCCGCAAGGGTGAGGTGTCTCGGGTGGTGCAGGAGCGGCACTAGAAGATGACTGCATCCAACAAGCGATCTCAGATACGAGTGGGTCGGGTGGTATCGGCACAACCCGCTTCTGGGCGGTAATCCTTACCAACTATAACCGCTCGTTCACGAACAGTCTACCCCCATTCTTTGCCGGGATGATGGTACCATCGAAACGGTAACGCTGTCTCGGAGGACTCGGGTCTGTTGCAACGGCTCCTCCTCATGTTCCTCCTCGGGATCTTCCTCCATCTGCTCAGAACTCTGGACTCCGCTGCTCTCATCCGATGATGAACTGTCTGAATCATCCGATGATGAACTACCTGAATCATCCGACGACGAACTGGCTGAATCAGCCGACGACGAAATGTCTGCAGCATCCAAGTGTGGTGAGGTAGACATCTTCCGTGGGGATGCTTCTGACATCTCGGAATCGAAAACCAAGTCAATGATGTGAACATGAGGTACATCAGACATCTAGTAAAAATAAATTTCCAAGTCAGTAAGGCAAGTAGTAGGTAAACCACGAACACGGTAACAACGGTAACATAAAGCCAAGGTAGATAAATAGATAACCGATCGCGTTGTAGACTAGGCTCATTAACACATCCTAGTTGACTCAGACTAGATGCACAAATGCAGACTAATTCCCTATAACCAAAGCTCTGATACCAACTTTAACGTCCCGTCCAAAACCATTATGGCCCGAGATGATTACAAGAGGACATTACGCGGTCAATGCCCTCTACATGAGACATTTTGACCAAATCTTGCATTCATTACAAAAGTTTTCCCAAAATAGAAAGTGTACATAAGTAAAAGGTTTCTAGAAATAGAAAACGACATAAGTAGCATGATGACTCAAAAGTCAACCATAACAAGTACAGAATTATAGATTTGAATTTATTAAATGCAAGTAAAAAGTTTGAAAATCTGCGACACCAATTTTGCAGAACTCTAGCACAGCGGAAGCAAACAGCTAAGAACTTGAGAATAAAACATGCTTAAAAGTCAACACGAATGTTGGTGAGGTATAGTTTTATTGCGAACAATAAAGTAATATAGACCACGAGATTTCAGTATTAAAAAATCAGTAAAAAGTATATGCAACAATGGGCACCAAGTAACCAAACTTAACAACTGAAACACCCCCTAATGAGTACGCTGGCAAGTGTATAATGTTTACGAAGTATTAAACACCCGTTGAATGCTAGTGCGACTAGCCCGAGTGGGGTGGTCAAACCCTATGGATCCATATCTAATATTCGCATTTTTCGGTTAAAAAACCAATAATTAAGCGTTACCAAGCTAAAGGGAATTTGTGCCGTTATATAAACAATGCATATAGAAGTTTAAGTACTCGTGTCTAGTATGTAAAACATAAAAAGCGTATGTATTCTCAGTCGCAAAATATTTTAAAGAGTTGAAAAAGGGAGTTATAACTCACATCGAGTGCTCAACGAAACAACAAGTAAGCAAGGTTGCCGGTCCAACGCGTTCTCAACCTAAGTCATGGTCACTTAGTCAATAATCGTTCTAATAAGTTCTAAGTCATTTTGGTCAAGTTTATATCATTCATCATCATCATGTTCTAAAAGAAAATAGTAAAAGTTTGTTTTCCAAATCAAGTCAGTTTTAATACACGACTTCGGACAGCTGTTGTGTCTTCTATACTTAGTCAAATGACACGTGGTCAGTGGCCATGGCTCCGTTTGTGAGTCATTTAGCCACTCCCCGACAATCAGACTCGACCTCAATGTCATTTAACTGTGGCATCGGTTTAACCGTGAGTAGGTCAGAATTTTCAGCACGTTTCAAGAAAACATAGTAACTTTGTCGGAGGCGTTAGTCACAAACCGTACGTCGGATTTCATCGAGGCCTAAATGAAAAACTAACTACACAACCTCAAGAATCCAAATCTTAAATCTTCAGATCCCCAGGTGTGATGCTCGGATCAGAAATGGGCTGATAAGTTCACTGTTGTGGTTTAGACACCTTCCGACTAAAGTAAAGTGCACTTTATTGCATGTAGGCAATATAGTTTCACCCCCTTTGGTGTCTAAAGCTCACTTGTGAACAAAGGTTGCATCTTTATTACATGGAAGTAGTATAGCTTCAACATTTTTAGTGTTTCAAGCTTCGAACTTTGCAAAGGTTGCACCTTAATCATATTTTGATGATAAAGACTCAATCTTTATGTTCACAAGTTTGCATCTTTATCACACTTGCATGATAAAGACTTGATTTTTATTACCATAAAAATCATAAAATGGTTACATGTAGATGAAAGTTACAACCTTTTGCAACAAAGGTGCTAAATATCACATCTTTCTTCCATTTTCCAAAACTACAACAAGTTTGTTATGGATCTTAAAGCTCGAAGCTTAGATCTTCATGATTTCAAGAGACCATAAACTAGAAAGCTTAGATCTAACAAGTTTCATGTGACCATAAGCTAGAGAGCTTAGATCTAACAAGATTTCATAAAACCATAAGCTAGAAAGCTTAGATCTAACAATATTTCATAAGACTATAAGCTAGAAAGCTTAGATATAACAATATTCAAGTGATCTTGAGCTAGAAAGCTTGGATCTAACAATATTCAAGAGACCACAAGCTAGAGAGATTGGATCTACAAGATTTCATAAGATCATAAGCTAGAAAGCTTAGATCTAACAATATTCAAGAGATCTTGAGCTAGAAAGCTTAGATCTAACAAGTTTTCAAAAGACCATAAGCTAGAAAGCTTAGATCTAACAACATTTGTGATACCACAAGCTAGAAAGCTTCGATCTAAGATGATGATGATTATGAAGCCAAAAAGTAGAAAATAAAGTAAAGAAGAACCATGAAAAAGCAAGAAAACTCACAATCTTTTCAAGCAAATGAAAATGAATGAATCTAGAGCACAAACTAGCTCAAAGAAATGTACAAATCTTGAAAAATGATGAAGATATTGATGATGATGATGATGATGATGATGGTGGCCGTGAGGTATAGAGAGAAAAATAGAGTTTGTGGTGTTGGTAAATGGATAAGGATGTTGGGTATAAGTACTAGTGTAGTGGTGCCCTATTTCTTTTAGGGTTAGTGGTGTCTTTTGCTTTTTGGTTAGGTTTGTCTTATGCTAAAAGGATTAATTCTCAGTGGGTTAGCCATATACGAAAAGGTTCACTAATTAATTAAGTTGGGCCAAGTAAATAAAAATACTACTAGTCCAAATAAAATGCTAAGTCCAAAAGGTGAGCTAGTGCAAGCTAGTTAATAAATTAAATTCCATTAAAATAATAATTAATTAAACAATTATTATCAAAAGGATGCTAAGAGGCAAGAACACACAAGACTTGAACTTGATCTAGCTAAACCCACTTGAAAAGCTCACAATTTCACTTTCTGACTCTAGGTTCTCTCTCTAATTGAAGAGATGAAGATAAGGTTAGTGAAGTGTGGTTATGACATACACTCACCCCAAAACCCGGTCATAAATTTTCTAAACCGTCCATACACAAAAAGACCCAAATGCCCTTCTTGTATTTTAAATAAAAAGAAAGAATCAGTTCCAGCGTATAGCCGTGTCACGCCTCCCTTTAGCCGTGCTGCGGCTCCAAGTGAATTTCGAAGGCTGCCAGCAATAAAATGTACAAATATTTACATTATGTACAATTTGGTTTCAGGTCTTCCAGCTCTCCCCCACTTGAATCGGAGCGCGTCCTCGCGATCCAAGCCGCATGACAAGCAGGAAGATACACTTACACGAACTCCTCGAGTTCCCACATAAAGTCAGAACCCTTTCTATGTCACCATTGTACCTTATAAGTCCTTACTTCTTTATTTCATAACAATTTCACCTTCTCATCAACTATCGCTGTCGGTTCTTCAACATACTCGAACTTATTGTTTAGTTCGATCTCATCTAATGGTACCCAAGCTGAGTCATCCGCATGACACTTACAAAGATGGGAAACATGAAATTTATTATGGATCCCTGCAAGTTCTTCGGGTAACTCCAACCAGTACGCAACTTCACCAACTCGAGCTAAGATATTGAATGGTCCAATAAACCGAGAAGCAAGCTTTCCTCGTTTTCAAAACTGAATAATACCCTTCCATGGAGAAACCTTTAACATTACATTGTCCCCCTCTTAGAACTCGGTTGGTCACCTACGTTTATCATCATACGACTTTTGTCTATCTTGAGCCGCCTTCAAATGAGCCCGAATCATTTCAATTTTACTGGTAGTCTCTAAGACCAAGTCGGTACTCCCGACTTCTCTTTGGCCCACTTCACCCCAACAAATCCTGGTTCGACATCTTCTATCGTAAAGCATTTCGTACGGTGGCATCTCGGTACTAGAATGATAGATATTGTTGTACGAGAATTCCGCCAATAGTAAATGTTCGTCCCAACTACCACCAAAATCAATCACGCATGCCCTTAACATATCTTCCAAAGTTTGATTCATACGTTCGGTTTGACCATTCGTTTGAGGATGATACTCCGTACTCATATTTAACTTCGTACCCATATCTTCATGAAACTTTTTCCAAAATCGAGACGTGAAACGCGTGTCTCGATCCGAAACAAAAGATACGGGGACCCCGTGTCTCGATATCACTTATTTAATAAACAATTTTGAAAGTGCCTCCAACGTAATTGCTTCTCGAATAGGAAGAAACAAAGCACTCTTCGTCAATCTATCAACGATTACTTAAATAGTATCAAATTAGGTTTTCGCCTTTTTTGGCAACTTTGTAATAAAGTCCATGGTAATATGCTCCCACTTCCACGTCGGGATTCCCAATAATTGCAACTTACCATACGATTTTTGGTGTTCGGCCTTCACTTGAAAACACGCGACGCATTGTTCAACATACTTAACAACATCCCGTTTCATACCCGGCCACCAATACTCTTTCTTTAGATCAAGATACATTTTGGTCGCCCCCGGATGAATGAAATATCTAGACTTATGTGCTTCATCAAGTAGCACTTGTCGGTATCCACCCGATTTCGGCACCCAAACTCTTCCTTGAAAGGATAACAACCCATGAGGACCTAAAACAATCGACTTCGTTTGTCCTGGGATTCTTTCTTCAAGTTTATCAATAATAAAAGCTTCAATTTGCAACACACCAAGCTTTTCGAGAAAATCATTGGTAATAACCAATCTTAAGGATTCCACACGTAACCTGGAATTTTGACCGTTACAACTCAACGCATCCGCAACAACAGTAGCTTTGCTCAGATGGTAAAGTATTTCACAATCACAATCTTTCAAAATATCAAACCAGCGACGTTGACGATTATTCAAATCACGTTGATCAAAGAAATATTTCAAACTCTTGTTATCTATATAAATCTTTCTCTTAATGCCATAAAGATAGTGGTGCTAAATTTTCAAAGCAGGAACCACCGCCGCCAACTCTAAATCATGAGTCATGTATTTCTTTTCATGCTCTTTCAATTGCTCTGAAGCATAGGCAATGACCTTGCCTCGTTGCATTATGTCACAACCCTAGTTTTCCGATCTAATCGTTTAACTTAACATCTTAGGATTTTAAATTCCAAATTGATAAGATAAACTTATTAAATTGACTTTCATATTAGATCATAAGTTAAGATATTTCTACACTTAATCACTCTCACACCTAGTCTTGATCAACTTGTACTTAGCCATTACATCCATTTAGCCAACCTTAACCTACCTTGATTAGAACCTAATATAAGCTTACTTTCTAAACCTTAACCATACAATTTAATACCTTAGATTATACATTAGATTAAATTACACAAGTACATGTACATTTAAATGCCAAAAATTGACAAAATATCTCCCACCATCATCATCATAATCGTCCACCATCATCACCATTATCATCATCATCCCTAAATATCTTCACTAAATATCTCCACGCAAGAACCATGCAAACTTCCATTAGAAACCATGCAAAACATTAATTAACCATGCAAAACACCATGATAGTGTTATGCATGAAGCATTAATGAAGATTAAGTGACTCATTCCTTCCTTTCATCCTCTATGTGCCACCTAGCCACCACCTTTCCTATATAAACCCTCTCTAGTTCATCTCTAATCACTTAATCACTTCTTTCACACACATTCAGTTCAAATTTCCAGATCCAAAACACCCTCTTCATCATCTTCTCAATCCTATAGGAACCTTTCTCTTCAAGGTATAACCATTTACTTCAATTCTATCATCTTTTCTAATCATCTTCTAGAGTAATCAAGGTGTAAAAGCTTGATCTAGAGTGCTTAATCACTCAACGATGATTACATGGCTAGCCTTGATCTTGATATTAGATGAGTAATATTAAGTTTCCTACATGTCAAATGACTTAAAATGAACTTAAAACAAGAATGTTATTGACTAAAACACATGGCTACAACTTAGGTTGAATCTGTCCAAAACAAGTACTAAAAGATCACGAATTAAAAACCTACTTTTACTTTAGAAATGAGCTTTATAATATTACCATATGTCCATATATATGTTCTAAGCTTTATGTAAAATTTTCATGAATTATCTCAAAGAAAACGGTATTTTGCATTTTTATTTTCTCACTACATGTCTGTTTTCAAGAAAATCTGACCACATCCTAAAGAATCAAGTATAGACCAAAAACTAAAATGATTCTGAAAATAAATGTTGGTATTCTTAAAAGGGGACAAGTAAAGGAGTAAATCAAGATTTGAAACACTAAAATCCATGTATTATTTTGGGAGAAAAGGCCATTTAGATTTGACATAAGAAATTGTTGTAATCAAATTTTGGTCTAAAACCTCACTTCTAAAAAGTAGGTTAGTGAAGACCTGGAGGTAATTCCTTTTAACAAAGATTACTTTTATATGTCCTAAACTCTCTGTAAAAATCCTAAGTCAAACAAAAGTAATTTGCTAATTTTAAACATGCATGGAAACATATGATGTAAATCTAGACAGTTTAGAGTACTTGTAAGATATCACAAATTTGACCAACTTTTATTTTGAATCTAGAAGCTAACCTTACATGGTTGGAAAATAGACTCAATAACCTTTCCATAGGTGGTAATATCAACTTAAATGTATGTCTAAGTTGATAGAAACATGTAGGCTAAAGTGACGGTAAAACTGGTCATAACTATTAACACTTAAACTATGAACTATATAACATTTGAAACCAAGAATCAAAATGGACATGTAAGAACACTTAAGAACTTATCTTAGACCTAACCTAAATCCTAAAGTATATAATTTGACCTCTTACCTTATAATATTCATTAGGTTCCGAGCCCGAATCACCGCAAACTACCTAAATCACACTTCTGAATCTCGTACCGTACTTCATCACTAGTGAGTTCATAGCCCCTTTTTCTCGTTTTATAACTGTTTTGGGGTGAGAATACATGCTTAATGTTTTGAAACATGCATTATGTTTTGAAACATGCTTTATGTTTTTCAAAACATGCTTATTATTTTAATACACTTTATTTTTTTCAAAGTTCATTATAAGTGAGTTCACAGCCCCTTATTACTATTTTATTTTGGGGTGAGAAATTGTAACACCCCGTTTTTCTAAACATGATGCTCGGGGTGTCATACGGAGTCCAAGGTAGGTGTTTAAACCTTTAGGACGCATTTAAGTGACCACGTTTGACCTTGGATGTTATTAAAAGTGGAATTGAGGTGCATCAGGTCCAGTATCGCATTTTAGTAGGGTACATCCCATTTGGGGAGGTCGCGAACCGCGACAGACAACATCAATACGCGGCAGTCAAATTTTCCTTGAATTCCTGATCGATTTATCGAGTTTCAGTTGAGCTTACCGCATTTGAATTCATTTTGTCAAGAGACACGACGGCCTGTCGCGAAACGCGACGCCTTGCCAGGCTAGTTTCCAACTCGTTTTAAAAGGGTTAGTTGGGGGCGTTTTGGTCATTTCGCATTATGGACGGGATTTTAGCCTTAAAACTGATCCAAAACCTTATCCTAACCCATTTTCTTCCTTCTCTTTGACACTCACACTTATCAAACCCTAGAGAGAGTGTGGGTTTCTAGAGAGAGAATTGGAGATTTGAGGAAGAAGAAAGGTGATTTGGGTCAAGTCTCAAGTATTAAAGTTGTTCATCTCGCTTACGGCTACGTTTTGTTTGTATTGGAAAGTCTCAAATCCGAATTTCATCTTTATGGTTTGATATTCAAGTTAGGGTTTGGGTTCTAATTGTTGAGAAAACCCATCTAGACCTCAAATGGGTTATTTGTAGCAAGTTATTGTTGTTGTTGGTGGGTTTTGGGTTGGTTGATGATATAGCCATGATTAGGGCTTTAATTTGAGTGTAATCACTATGATTAGTGATTATGTTATTAAAAGAACCCAAATGGGTGTTGTTGGAAACTTGATTTTGAATCGGGTCAAAATAAGAGTTGTAAGTTGATTTTGGTGAAGACAAGTGTTTAAAACTTGTGGTTTAGTTGAGTTGGCATTGTTGGAACTATTTTCACTAGTGTTAGTAATTATGGAGGCATTGGAACCATTTTGGGTGTTTTGGTGGTCTAATTTTGAAATGGGTCAAAATTAGGGTTTATGTGTCAAATTGGGCAAGATTGGTGTTTAACACTTATGAATGGGTTTGATTGGTGTATTAGGACCATTCTCACTCGTGTTAGTGATTATTGGTTAGTTTGGGCGCGGTTTGTGCTTGGAAGTGCATTTGGGTCGAAATTGCACTAAGTGTCAATTTGGGTTGATTTGTAAATCCACCCTAATTGTGTTGTTTGTTGTGTGATTAATGGAATAGGTACATTCCATTGGCGATTGCGGATTATTTCGGTTGCATCCATCAAGATTTCAAGGTGAGTGTAAATATATTATATGCGTATGTATGCATAGAATGAGTGCGGGTTGGTAGAGTGATCCTTGCTCGGATTCACTCTACATGTGATGGGAGAAATTGATTCTTGTAGTTTGAGTCCATGTTGTACGCTTATGCATTTTGGGTTACCACCCTTGGGGTAGTGAATCTTTGGCATATATGGATTCACGTTGTCATGTCGGGCCAACCCCGTCGTTGTTGATGATGTTGAGGAATCTCGGGTAGTGCGGATTCATGATGACTCGGGTAGTTCGGTCATCTTAGTGATGAGGTGGTGAATTTTGGGTTGTTGCGAATTCACTAAGGCACGGGTTGTTCGGCCAACCTCGGTTGTTGAAGCGGTGAAGGAAGTGAATCTCGGGTAGTGCGAATTCACTAAGGCTCGGGTAGTTCTGCCAACCTCATATGTATGAGGTTAAGGGGTTAACCTTGGTGTCTTAGTTATTTATTGTATATGCGTATATATACTTATTGTGCGTTGTAGCTAATCTTGCGGATTTTGGCTTGGTGGTACGTTAGGTATAGCTTGCTAGTTATACTTGGATTGCGGTATGCGTTTACTTTATGTGTTTGGTTGTACGTATTCATTTTATGCATATGTATGTATATAGTATGTTTATACTCACTAAGCTTTCATAGCTTACCCTCTCGTGGTTTACATTTTTATAGGTTCGCGAGGTGACGGCTTGGGTAAGCATGGGGACTAGTGTTTGCGGGTTGCTTAGGGAGATTGTGCTCTAGACTTTTGATTAGGATTGGGTAGCGTTCCCAATCACCATGCCCGGTCTTTTGTTGGAAAACTTATTAGTATCTTTTGGTTATGTCAAACGGGTCTCGGGTTGTATGCCGTTTTGTATTTCAACTTATGACATGTACGTTTTAAAGTTGACTAAACTTACTATTGTAATGAAGTTGTTTTTGGAAACATAATTGGGACCTAAATGTTAATAATATTAAAGTATTATAAAGAAACAAAATTTATGGGCCGGAATATGACGGGTTGTGTCGTTTCAGAAATCATGCATATTTTTACTGTTTTACGCATAGACACAAGTGCAATTACTTACATTCTTACACATGAGTTTTAACCAGAAATCCCTAGTCCGATATCGTTAATTACTGAGTTTGGTAAGCGCGAATTGTTATGAATAGATCTATTGGGACTGACAATCCCCATCCGGGTTAACTGCTAACTTTTGACTACCGGTCATTAACAGGTGCATAATCGTTTGAAAACACTTGGGTTACAAGTGTCTTGTATACGACTACGTGGTAACGTTCCACAAACACGTTAAGTTTTGATATTGGGTGCTCATTATCTAAAATGATTTTACAAATATTTTGAAACATTAAATCTTGTGGTCTATATTTTATACAACTGTATTCAAACCTGTGAATTCACCAACTTTATGTTGACAAATTTTAGCATGTATTTCTCTGGTACATATTTGTTGCTTCCGCTGTGGTCTAGAAGTCGAGAGTAGCTCTATTGAAGTATCGCATGCCTACCTCCTTTCGTTTTACTAAACTTATTCATTCATTCTTTAAATATATTTTGAAATGTACTACTTTTGGAATTATTGCTTAAATTGTGAATTTGGAAAACGTTTTGAAATAAATGAATGCACTTTAGGATCAAATGTTCATATAGAGGACATAACCTCGTTGTGGGACCTCTTGTTAGTGCGCCATGTCATAGTGATTTTGGCGGGGGCATGACAGATGGTATCCGAGCATTGGTTGTAGGGAATTAGGTATATTAATGTGTCTAACATGGGTCGTTAGGATTCATTAGTGGTCTAGTCTACAACCGAGTCATTTTTGCTTACACGTGATTACTTGCACTATGTTACTATTATATATATTATATATATTACGAGCTACTAACTTTGAAAAAGTAATTTCAAACGTATCTATTAAGTATTAACTTAGAATTATCTGTTTGATGCCTTCTGCTTGTGCAAATTTAAATTTCGGGACAAAATTTTTTTAACGGGTAGGGAATGTCACCACCCTAGTTTTCCGACCTAATCGTTTAACTTAACATCTTGGGATTTTAAATTCCAACTTGATAAGATAAACTTATTAAATTGACTTTCACATTAGATCATAAGTTAAGACATTTGTACACTTAATCACTCTCACACCTAGTCTTGATCAACTTGTACTTAGCAGTTACTTCCATTTAGCCAACCTTAACCTACCTTAATTAGAACCTAATATAAGCTTACTTTCTAAACCTTAAACATACAATTTAATACCTTAGATTAAACTACACAAGTACATGTACATTTAAATGCCAAAAATTGACAAAATATCTCCCACCATCATCATCATCATAATCGTCCACCATCATCACCATTATCAACATCATCCCTAAATATCATCACTAAATATCTCCATGCAAGAACCATGCTAGAAGCCATGCAAAACATTAGTTAACCATGCAAAACACCATGATGGTGTTATTCATGAAGCAGTAATGAAGATTAAGTGACTCATTCCTTCCTTTCATCCTCCATGTGCCACCTAGCCACCACCTTTCCTATATAAACCCTCTCTAGTTCATCTCTAATCACTTAATCACTTCTTTCACACACATTCACTTCAAATTTCCAAATCCAAAACACCCTTTTCATCATCTTCTCAATCCTAGTGGAACCTTTCTCGTCAAGGTATAACCGTTTACTTCAATTCTATCATCTTTTCTAATCATTTTCTAGAGTAATCAAGGTGTAAAAGCTTGATCTAGAGTGCTTAATCACTCAAAGATGATTACATGGCTAGCCTTGATCTTGATATTAGATGAGTAGTATTAAGTTTCCTACATGTCCAATGACTTAAAATGAACTTAAAACAAGAATTTTATTGACTAAAACACGTGGATACAACTTAGGTTGAATCTATCCAAAACAAGTACTAAAAGATCACGAATTAAAAACTCACTTAGACTTTAGAAATGAGCTTTATAATTTTACCATATGTCCATATATATGTTCTAAGCTTTATGTAAAAGTTTCATGAATTATCTCAAAGAAAAACGTATTTTTCATTTTTATTTTCTCACTACATGTTTGTTTTCAAGCAAATCTGACCATATCTTAAAGAATCAAGTATAGACCAAAAACTAAAACGATTCTGAAAATAAATGTTTGTATTCTTAAAAGGGACAAGTAAAGGAGTAAATCAAGATTTGAATAACTAAAATCAAAATATTATTTTGGGAGAAAAGGCCATTTAGATTTGATATATGAAATTGTTGTAATCAGATTTTGGTCTAAAACCTCACTTCTAAAAACTACACTAATGAAGACCTGGAGGTAATTCTTTTTAACAAAGAGTACTTTTATATGTTCTAAACTCTCTGTAAAAATCCTAAGTCAAACAAAAGTAATTTGCTAATTTTAAACATGCATGGAAACTTATGATGTAAATCTAGACAGTTTAGAGTACTTGTAAGATATCACAAATTTGACCAACTTTTATTTTGAATCTAGAAACTAACCTTACTTGGTTGGAAAATAGACTCAATAACCTTTCCATAGGTGGTAATATCACCTTAAATGTATGTCTAAGTTGATAGAAACATGTAGGCTAAAGTGACGGTAAAACTGGTCATAACTATTAACACTTAAACTATGAACTATATAACATTTGAAACCAAGAATCAAAATGGACATGTAAGAACACTTGAGAACTGATCTTAGACCTAACCTAAATCCTATAGTATATAATTTAACCTCTTACCTTATAATAATCATTAGGTTCCGAGCCCGAATCACCGCAAACTACCTAAATCACACTTCTGAATCTCGTACCGTACTTCATCACTAGTGAGTTCATAGCCCCTTTTTCTCGTTTTATAATTGTTTTGGGGTGAGAATACATGCTTAATGTTTTGAAACATGCTTTATGTTTTTCAAAACATGCTTATTATTTTAATACACTTTATTTTTTTTTTCAAAGTTCATTATAAGTGAGTTCACAGCCCATTATTACTATTTTATTTTGGGGTGAGAAATCATGCATATTTTTACTGTTTTACGCATAGACACAAGTACAATTACTTACATTCTTACACATGAGTTGTAACCTGAAATCCTTATTCTGATATCGTTAATTACTGAGTTTGGTAAGCGCGAATTGTTGTGAATAGATCTATTGGGACTGGAAATCCCCATCCGATTAACTGTTAACTTTTGACTACCAGTCATAAACGGGTGCATAATTGTTTGAAAACACTTGGGTTACGAGTGTCTTGTATACGGGTATGTGTTAACGTCCCACAAACATGTTAAGTTTCGATATTGGGTGCTCATTATCTAGAATGCTTTTACAAATATTTTGAAACATTAAATCTTGTGGTCTATATTTTATACAACTATATACAAACCTGTGAATTCACCAACTTTATGTTGACTTAGCAAGTATTTCTCAGGTAATTATTTGTTGCTTCCGCTATAATACCCCGTCAGAATCCACTAACGGCGTATTAACTCTGGTCCCAATGCTTGGCTTGACTTCTATGTAACAGCAATGTTCTACAGCGGAAGCAACTAATACCTGAGATAAAACATGCAAAACGGGTCAACATAAAATTGAGTGAATCTACAGGTTTGAGTAAATAGTTCTTGTATGTTTCATAAAACAGTTTCCATAAATCGTTCGTCGAAAATCATTTCTCAAAATCATTTATCTGAATAAACCAATAAGGTTTAATCTCAAAAGTTTGCATATAGCAAATGCTAAGTAATAAACTGTTTGTAAGATGTCAAGTTTCAACTATGAGTGACATCAAAAAGTTCTTTTTTTTTCATCTGTTTGTAGACATTACCATGTCTAGTTTCAAGTTTGTAAATATCATGTTTAAGTAACATTCATCGTAAGTTAGGCAACGAGATTTCTGAAAAGCTTCGTAAAAGTATACACACTTATCATGAGTACTTGATTATAAAGCTTTAACCTGTGCGGATAGCCAACGCTACACATCTTCCTTTTACCCTTTCTAAGCATACACTGATCAGGTGTAGAAGTAACAACAAAATAAGCACCAGTTATGTTGCGGTGAGGTTTGTCAAACCTAACGGTACTGTCCCTATCAGTCGAGCTTACATAAAGTAACTAATATAATCAAGCTAAGGGATTTTTGATCTGAACTCATATGTATATTCTGGTAAGTTACTCGTGCCTAATATGTAAAATAGTTGTAAAAACAGTTTAAGGAACATTTTCAAAAAGCAGCATGTATCTCATCACAAAAATGATAAAGAAAATGGGACTGTAGACTCACCTTAGCAAAAGCACTGAAAATCTCTTAGTAAGAACCGTATGGTAGTCGAACAATCTCGACCGAACAATGCAACCTAGTCAAATAGGTCATCTTAAGTATACATATATAGGTCATACTATGTCAACCCATAGTGTACGCAAAGTCCTAGTGCTCAGACTGACTCAAGGAACAAGTAATAGTCAACTAATTCAAGCAAGTCAACAAAAGTCAACCAAAGTGAACTCGGTTAAAGTGGTCAACTAATGTCAAACATCTCAGTAGGTCATGAAAACATGGTCAACCTTTCAAACCTAGGTCAAGTATCACTTTACAGCTCATAGTTAAGCAAGTTATACATTCGCAGATTAACGCATGCCTTTAAAATACGTACGTCGTAGAAAGACACAACCATAGCTCATAACATATAATTCATAAAATTATGACAAACTCCAGATCACAATTAGACTCAAAAATGATTCCAAAAAGTCTAACCTGACCCTCATACAATGTCTAAAAGTCGGATATCAGAAAAGGTCTAGTTACGTTTTATCTCATCAATTTCTGCCCGCGCGTCAGTTTTAAAACATTTCTCAAAAAATATAGAAAATATATTTTGATGAACGGCCAATTGGTGTCATCTCAAAAAATTCAAAAATGTTAGTGATAAAATAATCAAAGAAATCCCGTTAGCCAATTTGTATAGTTTAATCAATCTTTGCTGACCTCTCAGTTTTAATCAACAAACAGACATATCATTTGACCAAGCCTATATCTGATGGCAAAACACGTTTTCAGTAGTCAACATACAAATGAAATATATCAAGTAACATATAAAATATTATGTTACAGAATATAAAAGTCTCAATCAATTTCTAATTCACTCTAGGTAATTTTATGTAATTCTGAAAACTGATTCAGCACACTTTGAAAACCAAACCTTCGTTTTGACATAAGGGAAGCATTACAAAAGTTTTTGACGCAAATATTAAGTCTAAATTGCATGATTTTTAACAAAGATTACAATGGTACACATTTCAATAGCTAATTCACAAAGCACATAACCCAGAAATTCGTACACCATGCAAAACCCTAACGACAACTTCGTTTAATCATAACTTGAGCATACGATAACGAAAACATGCGAAATCAAAGTCCAAACTTATTAATTTTTTGAGATCTATCCATCTAGATACAATAAAAGATTAGTACAAAAACTCATATAATCAGATTCATAACAATCAAATTCGGGTTTCATAACAAAGACAACAATCGAGCAAATTAACGACTAACGACAACTCTAATCGCAATCAATTGAGCACTAGACTCTTGTACACTATGTAATTGCATAAAATCAGATCTAAAGAGATTAGGGATAGTGGTTTTATACCATTAAAACACAAATTTCTTATACCAATAGATAGATAACGATGAGAGGATCACGAATATGTAAACGATTTAGCAATCAAGCAAGAAATTGAAGTGTTCTTGATCCTTGGAAGGTGTCGACTATTTTTGGGGGTTATGGGGCTGTTCTTGGTCGTGGATTTTAAGAGAGGAAAGAAGAAAATGAGTTGTGCCCTTTCTTTTAGTTGTTAAGTGAGGCTTAAGGTGGATTAAATTTGGACTAGTTAGGATTAGTGGCCCAAATTTAATCAAATGTGTTCCATGGGGAGGGTTTGGCTGATTAGCCCACCAAGGGAGGGTTTCATGGGCTTAATTTAACTAGTTAGATCATTCCTTGTGTTGCCCGTTAGGTGTCGTTGGCCGAAAATGCAAACCAGAACATTAAACGTCCATTTCTCGCGTTTAATCTATATATATTCTAATAAATTGAAAGCATGTTTAAAATATAATAATTATATAATATAATTATTAAAATTAAATTACATTATGCTTTGGCTTGCTAGTACGCTAAGTGTGGTTCGTTTCTAGTTGCCGTTAACCGTACCGGGTTCCCGGAACGTTAACTGATCGTTAAAACGCATCCCACCAAGTTTAATTCATTAAATATATAATAAATTAAATATGTTTTTCTTAAAGTTAATAATTATTAAAAATAATTATTTTCTCGTTCTTCAGAGACCCGTAAACTGAAAAGCTTTCTAGGCGATTAACTTAATCGTAACGTTTTCTAGTTATTTCGCTATCCGAAATAAGTTCATGAATTAATATAACATATTAATTCAAGGAATTCAGTAGGATCAAATATGCATTTAATTCTATTAAACACACAAAGTCTAAGTAAACACCGTTAAATACTTAACAGACAAGTAACGATAGTAAACGGAAAAAGTCGGGTTGTTACATTAACCACCTGTTATGAAAAATTTCATCCCGAAATTTTAGTGCATGTCCGCTGTAGTCATCTCCTCGGGAAACAGTTGCGGATACTTTTGTCTCATCTGATCTTCACGCTCCCACGTGAATCTTGATCCTCTACGGGCGTTCCATGAATTCTACTTTGCTTTATACGTTTGACCTTACAGTCCGTAATTTCAATAGGTTCCTCTGAGAAATGAAGTCTACTATCAAATTGTATCTTTTCCAAATGAATTATTAGATTCTCGTTGGTCAAGCTCTTCTTTAAGTTTGACACATGAAACGTGTCATGAATTTCGCTGGGTTCCTGAGGTAGATTCAATCTGTAGGTTATGGGTATAATCTGTTCATTGATCTCAAAGGGTCCAATGTACCCTGGACGCAACTTGCCTCATTTCTAAAACGTACTACACTTTCTCCCTTATACCATCTCGAAAGGCGCGGATTTATGTCCGTGTGATAACTATTGTTGTAGGAGAATTCTACTAACGGTAGATGTTCATCCCATCCAACTCCAAAATCAATAACACATGCTCTTAACATGTCTTCTAGTGTCTGGATGGTTCTCTCGCTTTGACCATCAGTTTGTGAGTGATATGCTGTACTCATGTCTAAACGAGTTCTCATTGCCTCTTGCAATGCTTTCCAGAATCTAGATGTAAATCTACTGTCTCTGTCGGAAATAATGGATATCGGCACTCCATGTCGAGAAACTACTTCCTTTATATAGATTTGTACCAACTTCCCCATCTTATCCATTTCCTTAATCGGTAGGAAATGAGCAGACTTTGTGAGATGATCAATGATAACCCAAATCGTATCGTAACCTCCCACAGTCTTGGGTAACTGATAATGCTAAAAACGAACATATATTTCATAGCATTATTCCTCAAGAAAGACAAGCTTTTAGTTGCAATTATTCTATTTACAAGTGATACTCGTTTAAATAATAAAAGGTGAAGACAAAAGACAGATTCGACGAATTGAAGACGCAAACGACCAAAAAGCTCAAAAGTACAAAAGACAATCAAAGAGGTTCCAATTATTGATAAGAAACGTCTCGAAATTACAAGAGTACAAGATTCAAAACGCAAAGTACAAAATATAAAATTGTACGCAAGGACGTTCGAAAATCCGGAACCGGGACCGGAGTCAACTCTCAACGCTCGACGCAATGGACTAAAAATTACAAGTCAACTATGCACATAAATATAATATAATATTTAAATAATTCTTATAATTATTTAATATATTATATTATTTATAAAACCGTCGGCAGAAGAAAACAACCAAATATGAGCCTCCCCAGCTGGCCATGCGATCGCATGGCCTGGAAGGCATAAATCCATGCGATCGCATGAGCCCCAGTTCCAGCCCACATGCCTATAAAAATCGAGCTTTGGTGAACCAAAAACATAATCCATCTATCCTTCTCTTCTCTCATATATACGTAAAATATATATATATATATATATATTTATAATTTATATTTTAATTTTAATTATAATTCTAATAATAAGGGTATGTTAGCGAATATTGTAAGGGTGTAAGTCGAAATTCTGTCCTTGTAACGCTACGCTATTTTTAATCATTGTAAGTTATGTTCAACCTTTTTACATTAATGTCTCGTAGCTAAGTTATTATAATGCTTATTTAATCCGAAGTAATCATGATGTTGGGCTAATTACTAAAATTGGGTAATTGGGCTTTGTACCATAATTGGGGTTTGGACAAAAGAACGACACTTGTGGAAATTAGACTATGGGCTATTAATGGGCTTTATATTTGTTTAACTAAATGATAGTTTGTTAATGTTAATATAAAGATTTACAATTGGGCATCCCTATAAATTACCATATACACTCAATCGGACACGATGGGCGGGGTATTTATATGTACGAATAATCGTTCATTTAACCGGACACGGGAATGGATTAATAGCCACTAGAATAATTAAAACAGGGGTGAAATTATGTAAAAGGACACTTGGTATAATTGATAACAAAATATTAAAACCTTGGGTTACACTCAGTCGACATCCTGGTGTAATTATTAAACAAAGTATTAAAATCTTGTTACAGTTTAAGTCCTCAATTAGTTGGAATATTTAACTTCGGGTATAAGGATAATTTGACGAGGACACTCGCACTTTATATTTATGACTGATGGACTGTTATGGACAAAAACCAGACGGACATATTAAATAATCCAGGACAAAGGACAATTAACCATGGGCATAAACTAAAATCAACACGTCAAACATCATGATTACGGAAGTTTAAATAAGCATAATTCTTTTATTTCATATTTAATTTCCTTTATTTTATATTTAATTGCACTTCTAATTATCGCATTTTTATTGTTATTTTATTTAAATTGCACTTTTAATTATCGTACTCTTTAATTATCGCAAGTTTATTTTATCGCACTTTTATTATTCGCAATTTCATTATCGTTATTTACTTTACGCTTTAATTTAAGTCTTGTATTTATTTTTAATATTTTACATTTGGTTTTAACTGCGACTAAAGTTTTAAAATCGACAAACCGGTCATGAAACGGTAAAAACCCCCCTTTATAATAATAATATTACTTATATATATATTTGTATTTTTATAAAAGTAAACTAATATAGCGTTAAGCTTTGTTTAAAGATTTCCCTGTGGAACGAACCGGACTTACTAAAAACTACACTACTGTACGATTAGGTACACTGCCTATAAGTGTTGTAGCAAGGTTTAAGTATATCCATTCTCTAAATAAATAAATATCTTGTGTAAAATTGTATCGTATTTAATAGTATTTCCTGCTAAAATTAATAACTATTTTATATACACCCCGCTGAACATCAAGTATTTTTGGCGCCGCTGCCGGGGAAAGTCTTAAAAGCCGGAAGCGCAACGCTATATATATAAAAAAAAAAAAAAAGATTTTTACTTTTATTATGCTTTTGTAAAAATACGTTTTAAATATTCAAAAATATTAAAAGAAAAATAAAAATATAAATATTTTTTCTTAGAGTTTGGTAAATATTTAAGTTTTATAAAGTTTCTTTATTTCTATTTTTTTTTATTTTGTAAAAATATAAGTTTTATTTAATTAATAAATATATTTTATATTTTACAGCAAAAACACAAAAAAAAAAAAAAAAAAATTTAATCGGCCTGTACTGTAGCAGCCCAACTCTGGCCCGAAACCCTAGCCCATGCGATCGCATGGCTGGGTAACTTAGAACTCATGCGATCACATGAGCGTATCTGACAGGCCATCATCGTACAGCAATTAATGCGATTAGGGTTTTAATTAATTATTAATTTTATTATTAACCCTAATTAAGATTTATTATTTAATTAGTTATTAGTTTAAGTTTATTTTGTATTTTTAGTTTAATTAGTTTATTTAAATTGTAAAATTAATAGTTTTATAAAATAAATAATATAAAAATAATATTTTTATAAAATTTGTACTTTTTACAACTTTTTATATATTTTTATATTTTGTCCCTTTTTAATCGTTTTAGCGTAATATTTGTATTTTTCGTTCATATTTAGTTTTAATTCATAGTTTTTGCCATAATTATTTTTACTTCTAGATTTTTAGGCTTTGCCTTAGAATTCCTTAAGTGCTTTTTCTTTAGACTAAGATTTAAGTGCTTTAGAATTTTGCGACGCCTTTTTAAGTTTTAGTTTCTTTTTAAGTTAATTCCATTTGGGATTTAGTTTTTCCTGTAAGCTTTAATATTTTTAGACACCTTTTACTATGTATCAATTATCATTCCAATTAGTAATCTCAATTTGCGATTATAATTTTAAGTTAGTTGTAGTAATAAGGTTAGGTTAGTCAAGTATTTTTAAGTTTTTATAAGTTTCTTTTATTTTTCCGTCACCTTTTATTTTTCAACCATTTTTTTTTCGACCTTTTTCGACGAACTCTTTTTCTTTCTTATTTCTCGCTATTCTAGTTTTTAGGACATAGATTTTTATTCTACTTCTTATCTAAATTTCTTAAAATTACGAAAATTTATTTTGAGTGGTTAAATTAATAGACATCAAAATTTTCTGGTTCGTAGTAATAGTTGGATTTGTACGTGGACCGGGTTATTGGAGCCAAACAGTCCTCAATTATATTGAGACCAAACGAATCCTGCCCCTGTGCTGCATCTTTTGGCTATTCGAAACGTGGGCAAAATCAGAAAATTCTATTGATTGGATAACTTATTATAATTTTTCTTTCCTTTTTAAAACTAATAGGATATTCAGTGAATGCACCGAGCAAGACGTTCACCACCTTTTGTACGTTCACCACCTGTAACTAGATCAAGACATTTAGCAAATATAACCGCCGTTGATTTTTCTTTAGAATCGTCATCCAGTCGACCAAGTACTTCAGTTCAAATTTCCGATAATCCATTTTTTGAACCCGACCTCACAATTGAGAATCCGGAGAATATTCAGGAACGGTTCGTAGATCCTGAACCACTAAACTTTCCTCCGGAGCCACCAATCATTCAAACAGAGATTGTTGAGGAACGAACCATTAAATCAGAATCATCTAGTGATACCGATTCAACAAATTCAATTATGGAGAATCTGGAACCTTTAAGTATGGAAGACAGAATGAGAGCTAAACGCACTGGCCAAGGTCACGCAATTACTCATCCTGACATTAATGCGCCAGATTATGAAATCAAAGGACAAATTCTACATATGGTGACTAATCAATGCCAATTTAGTGGTGCGCCGAAGGAAGATCCAAATGAACATCTACGTACCTTTAATAGGATCTGCACACTATTTAAAATCCGAGAAGTGGAGGATGAACAGATATATCTCATGTTATTTCCCTGGACTTTAAAGGGAGAAGCCAAAGATTGGTTGGAATCGTTACCTGAAGGGGCGATTGATACATGGGACGTTTTAGTTGAAAAATTTCTTAAACAATTCTTTCCTGCATCTAAAGCCGTAAGACTTCAAGCAGAAATTGTTACGTTTACACAGAAACCAAATGAAACTCTATATGAGGCATGGACTAGATATGGAAAGTTGTTAAGAGGATGTCCGCAACATGGTTTAGACACCTGTCAAATAGTACAAATATTCTACCAAGGATGCGACATCACTACAAGAAAAGACATAGATATAGCAGCTGGTGGTTCTATTATGAAGAAAACCGAAACTGATGCTTACAAAATTATTGATAACACTGCTTCCCACTCACATGAGTGGCACCAAGAAAAAGACATCGTTAGATCATCTAAAGCAGCTAGAGCCGATTCTAGCCATGACTTAGATTCCATTTCCGCAAAGATAGATGCTGTGGAGAGACGAATGGAAAAGATGACTAAAGATATTCACTCAATACGAATTAGTTGTGAGCAGTGTGGAGGACCACATTTGACAAAAGATTGTCTCAGTATTGAATTAACAATGGAACAAAGAGAGAATATTTCATACATAAACCAAAGGCCTGGAAATAATTATCAGAATAATTATCAACCGCCAAGACCGATTTACAATCAAAACCAGAATTATAACCGAAATATTCCATACAACAACCAACAAGGTTCTAGCAATCAACAAGTATCCAATAATACTTACAATCAGCAAAGACCTAATTTTCAAAACAAACCACCACAACAAACCGATGATAAAAAGCCGAATTTAGAAGATATGATGACGAAACTAGTTGAAACTCAAACACAGTTTTTCACATCTCAGAAACAAACCAATGAACAAAATGCTCAAGCATTTAGAAATCAACAAGCTTCTATTCAAAATCTGAAACAAGAAGTAAGTAACCTAGCAAGGTTAATAGGTGAAAGAAAACCGGGAAGTCTACCTAGTGATACAAATGCTAACCCCCGGAATGAAACAGCTAAAGCCATTACCACAAGAAGTGGTACAACACTTAAACCACCGGAAATACCTGTAACTTCTGATGAAACTATTCCTACTCCACAAGAACCACAACCTGATCAAGATAAGGAAAAAGAACCGGTAGTTGAAAAGGTTAATGAAGATAACACAGTTAAGGCTAAACCTTATGTTAAGCCATACCAACCACCACTTCCTTATCCGAGTAAAATGAAGAAAGAGAAACTTGAAGCTGAGCAATCCAAATTCTTGGATATGTTTAAATAGATAAATGTAAATCTTCCTTTCATTGATGTGATTTCAGGAATGCCTAGATATGCTAAATTCTTGAAAGATCTAATCTCAAATAGAAAGAAAATGGAAGAACTCTCGGCTGTTACTATGAATGCTAATTGTTCAGCAGTGCTGTTGAATAAGATACCAGAAAAATTATCTGATCCAGGAAGTTTCACAATTCCATGTTTTCTGGGTAGTCTTAGTTCAATAGAAGCATTGGCAGACTTAGGTGCTAGTATAAATCTAATGCCGTATTCACTATACACTAAACTAGACCTTGGAGAATTGAAACCAACCAGAATAAGCATACAATTAGCCGATAGATCAATAAAATATCCTAGAGGGATAATGGAGAACATGCTAGTTAAAGTTGGTAATTTAGTATTTCCAGTAGATTTTGTTGTTTTGGACATGGAAGAAGATTCTCAAGTTCCTCTCATATTAGGAAGACCATTCTTAAACACGGCTAAAGCAATGATAGACGTGTTCGGTAAGAAACTGACCCTAAGTATAGAGGATGAGAGTGTTACCTTTTCAGTTGATAGAGCAATGCAACAACCACAATCTGCAGATGATACATGTTATTATATTCAAACTATAGATGCACATGCAGAATTATTAGAAGAATTTCCAGAATTACAAGGAACAGGAGAATGTTCTTTAGGAGAAGGTAATGAACCAATTGATGAAGCTGAAATGTTAGCTACACTTATAGCTAATGGATATGAACCAACAACAGAAGAAATTCAAATGCTAAAAGAAGAAGACAGATATCGATACAAATCATCGATAGAAGAACCTCCGAAATTAGAGTTAAAGCCACTTCCAAACCATTTGGAATACGCTTATTTACATGGTGAATCTGAATTACCTGTAATAATATCGTCTTCTCTTACTGAAAATGAGAAATCACAACTCATTTCTGTGTTGAAAGCCCATAAACCAGCCATTGCATGGAAGATTCATGATATTAAAGGAATAAGTCCTTCGTATTGCATACATAAAATCTTTATGGAAGAAGGTCATAAAACGTATGTGCAACGCCAACGAAGACTAAATCCTAATATGCAAGATGTATTTAAGAAAGAGATTATTAAACTGCTAGATGCAGGTCTAATTTATCCAATCTCTGATAGTCCATGGGTAAGCCCAGTTCAATGCGTACCTAAGAAGGGTGGCATGACTGTCATTACAAATGAGAAAAATGAGCTTATTCCTACTAGGACTGTAACAGGATGGCGTGTATGTATTGATTATAGAAAATTAAATGACGCCACCAGAAAAGATCACTTTTCCTTACCTTTCATAGATCAAATGTTGGAAAGATTAGCCGGAAATAGTTACTATTGTTTTCTAGATGGATTTTTCGGATATTTTCAAATTCCAATAGCACCCGAAGATCAAGAGAAAACCACGTTCACGTGCCCTTATGGTACTTTTGCTTACAAACGCATGCCATTTGGACTTTGCAACGCCCCTGCAACCTTTCAAAGGTGTATGATGGCGATTTTTCACGACATGATAGAAGAATGCATGGAAGTTTTCATGGATGACTTTTCAGTCTTCGGTGATACATTTGAATCATGTCTAGTTAATCTGGAACGAATGCTTCTTAGATGCGAACAATCAAATCTAGTACTTAATTGGGAGAAATGCCATTTCATGGTTAAAGAAGGCATCGTTCTTGGACATAAAATTTCAAAAGAAGGAATTGAAGTGGATAGAGCTAAAGTAGATGTAATTGCTAAAATTCCACATCCCACCAATGTTAGAGGAGTTAGGAGTTTTCTAGGGCATGCCGGTTTTTACCGACGTTTCATAAAAGATTTTTCTAAAATTGCCACTCCTATGAATAAACTCCTAGAAAAGGATGCTCCATTCATCTTTTCAGATGAGTGTATCAAATCTTTTAATATTCTTAAAGAGAAACTCACTAATGCACCGATCATGATAACACCAAATTGGAATCTACCATTTGAACTAATGTGCGATGCAAGTGATTTTGCAATGGAAGCCGTTTTAGGACAAAGGATTGAAAAACGATTTCAACCTATATATTATGCTAGTAAGACGTTACAAGGAGCACAAACGAACTATACAACTACTGAAAAAGAACTCCTTGCTATTGTCTTTGCTTTTGACAAATTTGATCATTCTGCTCTTAGATACCTATTTTCGAAACAAGATGCCAAACCACGATTAATTCGTTGGATCTTACTCTTACAAGAGTTTGATATTGAAATCCGAGATAAAAGAGGATCAGAAAATCTCGCCGCTGATCATCTTTCTCGTCTTGAAAATCTCGAATTAGAAGTTCTAAATGAATCGACCATACAAGACAACTTTCCTGATGAATATCTATTGAAGATAGATTATAAAGAAATTCCATGGTTTGCAGACTATGCAAACTACTTAGTTTGTGGATTCCTTGAAAAAGGATTATCGTACCAAAGACGAAAGAAATTCTTCAGTGATATAAAACACTATTTCTGGGAAGATCCACATCTGTTTAAAAGTTGTCCCGATGGAATAATACGCCGATGTGTATTTGGAGATGAAGCTAGTAAAATTTTAAACCATTGTCACACAGGACCAACAGGAGGGCATTATGGGCCTCAACTAACAGCAAGAAAAGTTTATGAAGCTGGATTCTATTGGCCTACAATTTACAAAGACGCACACCTTCTTTGCAAATCCTGTGATGCATGTCAAAGGGCCGGAAAAATAAGTCAACGTGATGAAATGCCACAAAATATAATCCAAGTATGTGAAGTATTTGACATTTGGGGTATTGACTTTATGGGTCCATTTCCAAAATCTCATAATAATCTATATATACTCGTAGCCATTGATTATGTATCTAAATGGGCGGAAGCACAAGCTCTCCCAACTAACGATGCACGAGTTGTAGTCAACTTTTTAAAACGTCTTTTTGCAAGGTTTGGAACACCGAAAGCTTTAATAAGTGATCGGGGAACTCATTTTTGTAATAATCAACTTGAGAAAGTTCTCAAACGTTATGGAGTAACTCATAAAATCTCAACCGCATATCATCCACAAACAAGTGGACAAGTTGAAAATACCAACCGAGCTTTAAAACGTATTCTAGAGAAAACCGTAGGATCAAATCCGAAGAAATGGTCCATTAAATTGGAGGATGCACTCTGGGCTTTTAGAACAGCCTACAAAACTCCAATTGGAACCACACCTTTTAGACTTGTTTATGGAAAAGCATGTCATCTTCCAGTAGAAATTGAGCACAAAGCATTTTGGGCTTTGAAAACATGTAATCTTGATTTACATGAAGCCGGACGTCTACGATTAAGTCAACTAAACGAATTAGAAGAATTAAGACATGAAGCATACGAAAATTCGTTAATCTATAAAGAAAGAACGAAGAAATGGCATGATAAAAGAATCAGAAGTTTAAAAGAATTTAAAGAAGGAGACAGAGTTCTTCTTTTCAATTCACGATTCAAGCTATTTCCTGGAAAATTGAAATCAAGATGGTCTGGACCATTCATAGTCAAAAGAGTTTTCCCATACGGAACGATAGAATTAATAAATTCAAATGGGATTGAATTTAAAGTTAATGGTCACAGAGTTAAACACTACATAGATAGTCCGATGGAATTCGACAATGAAGTTAATCACAATTTCGATACCACAGCTAACTAAGTGTAGGGAGAATCAAGTCTTTAAAGGATAATATGTATTTCTGTTAGAGTTAGATTGTCTGTTTTCATGTAGTTCTCGAAAATGGAACCCGAATGGTCTTTTCCTAGCAGACCCTAAAGAACTAGTCTTCTCCCACCATTCTGAATTTTTATTTTTTTTAGGTTTTTACGAAATGAAGACTGCCTGTGAACTAAACCATGGTCTAATGCTACACGCTTTGATCACTAAACGTAATAATGACATACTACCGAGTGAAATAGTATCAGTAATCAGAGAAAGAATGGACGGAGTTAGAAAAGAATCCAGATGCGAAGATAATAAGTTACAATTTGGTAAAGGAAAATCAAAATCCGCAGCGAAAAGAAGAGCACGACACCTAGAAAGATGTCACAAATGCGGAAAATGGTCACATGGAGGTAAATGTTCAAATAATCAAACCTATTCAAACACTGAATTTGTTACTTTATGCAGGGACGGACCGTTCATATGTTTAGAAGAAAAGACACTGAATGCTCGAGGTTACGCCTATGTAGCCATGGAAAACCAATTAAACCGACTATCTTATGAATGGGATAGATCATATAACTAAGAAATCTATTTCACAGGTATGTCTGTACAGTTTTTATTTTTATTTTTATTTTTAACCTTTTGATAATAAACGCTAATTTGTTCGCTAAAAAGTATTAAATTGGTATTGAATAAAATTAGGTTTGGCGACCGAAATTATTGATATCATTCAAAAATTTATTACATCACTGCGAAATTTAACGTTTATTCTTAAGGTATAAATATCTTTAATCAATCAACCCAAAATATTTCAAAAATTCGTCATGAGTTAAATTAGGTTTTGGAACCGAAATTACTTTACCGAAAAGAGGGGCGCATATTTTTGATAATATTTGATTGATTAAAGTGGGATAAAAAGACAAAAAGATTTTAAATTTTATTTTTACCATGTTTTTAAAATTAATATTTAAATCTTAAATTAATATTGTAAACTTTGTAAAAACAATATATTTAAAATTGTAAATATTTGAAAAATTAATATAAGTTTGGTGTGAATTTATAATATGAATTTTTAAATTAAGTTTGGTGTGAATTTTTAAAATATAAATTTTTAATTTTATGCATTTTAAATTTTAAGTTTAGTGTGAATTTTTAATATTAATTTTGAATTTCATATTTAAGTTGTGTGAATTTAAAAACAAAAATTTACTTTATCTCATTAAGTTAAAAATATGATTTTTAAAATTCGTCGTAAGTTGAAGACTAGGTCTTTGAACCGAAATTGCTTTACCCGAGGGAGGGACGAGAACTTTTATTATCATTATTTTTAATCTTATTGAATTAAAGTATGCCAAAAACATTAAAAAAAACCCAAAAATCTTTACTTTTAAAAAACCGCTCTTTGATTTGACAAATTTTAAAAATTTTGTCGAGAGACAGACTAGGGCAACGATCCGAAACGCCCTCGCTCCTAAAGGAAAACAAAATTTTTAAAATTTAATTAATTATAAGTTTTATAAAGCATAAGGTTTAAAAAAAAAAAAAAAAAAAATCTGAAAATACTGTAGCCGGCACCCCATGCGATCGCATGGGGTTTGCACTTGGAACCCATGCGATCGCATGGGGACCAAATGCAGTTCAGAAACAAAAATAGCAGCGGGTCTGCTCTTCAACCACAACACACACACACATACACCCGAAACTCACCCAAAAATTCACAATTTTTCGCCATTTTTCCACCGTAATTCGTCATTTTTCTTGCTCTAATCATGCCTAGATTCTCATTCCTCGGCAAATTGGTAAAAATTACACCCCTAAACTCTATAAATTCCTAGTTTTTGTGATAATTACCAATTTTTTTACCTAATGCAATTTTGTTAATTTATAGTGTAATTAGTGTTAAATTGTTAGTATTTTATGCATGTATAACCTAGATTGATGCTATTTAACATGATTTGAAGCCAAAAACTTCAAAAATTTTAGAAATCTAGGGTTTGTGTTCTTGAGCAATTTGGGGCTTTTTGATATAAACAGGTTATGGCCGATTTTCGTCATGAATTATTGCTAAATTGAGTAGTGTAACATGTTTAGATAGTTAAATGATCCAAACAATGATCCTAAATATGATTTTTGGAGATTAAAGTGGACTTTTTAAGTCCAAAATTCATGAACTTGATTTATTTGATATATTTGACATTTGAGACTTGTTTAATTATTAGTAATGAATATTTTGACATGTTATTTGAGTTAAATGCTTATGAATTTTGTATACATTTTCATATGTGCTTATTTGAAAAGTGTAGAATTGTGAAAAATTGTGAAAATGTGTATAAGTTTAATTTTGATTTAACATGTTATAGTGATTGTTTTAAGTTGTTATTTTACTAACACTAATGCATATTTGGATGTACAATTTTTGTGTTTAATGTGTTTTACAGAGAGCCGATACTGGAGGTTCAGGAGCATCATCATCTAGACGACCAGCACCAGCACAAGAACCACAGCCAGAAATGCAACACGAACAAGAACCACAACAGGAACAACAACAGCCTGATCAGCACATACCTTATTATGATCCAGTACAGTTTGTTGATGAATTCATAGTATTCCCAATGAGGCCGCCAGTAGAATTCCCAACGATTCCTGAGCACACTCTACATCCTAATCTGAGATTTGATAGAAGATGGAGAGATTACGAGACATATCAAAGGAACAAATTCAAATTGGTAACAAAAAATGTAGAGGTGCCAAGGGTAATTGATTGGGCCCCTTTGGAAACGGTCCATCTAGCTGACCGTGTTAGACAGCTTTTAGTTCAAAGGTATGGTAGTTCTTCTTTTACAGATTGGGAACGTCCTTTCACCATTCGTAGACATGTATATAAGGAATGGTGTGTTGAGTTGATGAGTACTGTATCACTTGATACAAATATAGTTAGGATAGATGATAGAAGATTTCTTAGGTTTATCCTTGGCGGTAGGATGTACAGAATGTCCATGCTAGACATGGCCAGGGCCTTACAGATATATACTCCTGGTGAGTTGCTATTACCCGATTGTACAAACCTGATTCATTATGGTGAACGGGTAGATAGTAACTTTGACGCTGACGCCATTTGGAGGCGTATGTCACATTTTGATGTTTTTACACGAGCAGGAGGACACTCCTATACACATATTGACAGAGCCGAGCTTCGTATTATTCAAAGATTTTTGGCTAACTCGATTACACAAAGAGGTCATAATAAAGAAAAAATTACCTTATATGATTTATTCTACCTAAAGTGTATTCGGGATCCTAGAAGCTTTGTCAATATCCCTTACTGTGTTGCTTTTTATTTATCTAAAATGGTAGAGGGATTGCAGGACGGGAGTATAATAGGAGGAGGTATTTTTGTTACTCTCATTGGAGAGTATTTAGGTGTTGATAGGAACCAAGGGGGTCCATTACAGATTTGTAGAGAACAGGTTGAGCCCTTAGGATTGAAAGTTTATGTGGGTGCTAAGGTATTGAAAAGTAGACGTAACCAGGCAGTACCCTATGAGGGATCTCATCCTCAGGTAGAGAGAGGCTCAGACGAGGAAATGGAGGAGGCGGAAGACATTAGGGATGTCTTTCGAGATGCTATTCTTGACATCCACGTTCGTATAGATGAGGAAGCAATGACGAACGCGGCAAGACATAGTATGTATGAGCAGTGGAACTCCGAGCGAGTATACGAGGATTATAGGCGACGCCAACACGATAGCTGGTTAGTTCATCAGCACCAAATCATGAGCCAGCTATTATATCAGGTACCAAATAACTATGTACCTACTCGACCTGCTCATTTTCCGCCACATAGCCCCGATATCCGACCACCCTTTAACCGGTATGACTATGACCAAGCCTATCAGAACACCTATAACCAACAATGGAACCCACCCGATGAGATGAACTGGAACCCCTATCCAGACTGATTTAGTTCCATTTGGTTATTTTTATGATTTTTATGTTTTTATCTTTTGACTTTTTCATGTTTAAACTTATGTTATTGGATATATTTGTGTAATTTTTATTATTATTGTGTACTAATATTTCATATTTAGAATTTGAAAGTGGGATATTAAGTCCCATTTCAAATTGCCATGCATGATTATACTTGTATGTATGTATATTGTCGATTGTTCAAAACAGGGTAAAACAGCGCATTTTCAAAGACTGGCATTAAGTTCAGCAAAAGCTACTAATTTTGACGACAAGATGACAAATAAATGTGATGTAACAACAGACGAAATGAACAAATGCTATGCACCATCTATCATTCAGCAAACAAATGCCAATATATTTAGAAACTTTGGTAAAATTTAATCATTTCTACGCTAATCACCCTCAATAATTTAAATTGTACTGATTTCTTGCAAATGAGGGCATTGCAAGATCTTAAGTGTGGGAAGGGGTTAAATTCTTTCGGATTTTTAAAATTTTTATCTTTATACACTTGGTTACCATTAAAAATACTAGTAACGTAGTAGTTGTATTAGAATCTAGTGCTCTCTGATAATAAAGAACAGCCCTAGTCTTATATACTGACTACCCAATTCTAGTAAAATTTTTTAAAATTTTCAATTAAATGAACTCAAAATCATGTTTATACATATTTATGAACGATAAAACTAGGTTTTAACACCGAAATTATTGTTACCTCGGAAAGGACATAAATTGAGAAACAAACCAAAATGTTGAAATTCATTTAAAATGGAATAGAGGACGATAAAAAGGAAAATAAAAGCCAAGTGTGGGAAAATTTACCAAGTTATCTTAAACATATGTCACATATATCTGTAACAAATAACTAAAAATACTTTTGCTCTGGACTAAACTAAGCCATTTTACCCGATGAAAGAAAAGAAGAGATGGATCTACACGATGAATCAATTCCATCATTAAAAGGAAGTAAAGTCTTCCGAAAAAGACACGCGCTTCTTGATTTAGGTCAAGAAGTTGTCGTCCAGACCAGCTGTAGGTTGACGAAAAATCTAGAAAAGTCATCTCTAAAATCAGCAGGAAATCCACGGACCTCAGCATCAAACAGGGTCGCCAAGTGGTCAGATTTATCCTAACCATGAGAAGGATTTATCTCGTACAATGGGGGGGCACCATGCAAATTAGCTGGATAAGACTAATGAATCAGATCCCCAGAAAGGATAATCTCCTTAAAGATTAAAAATCAGCTTTTAAGACTGATATTACTCAATCCTAGAGATTGACCTTAAAGATTGAGAATTACAAACTCATGGAATTCAATGATATCTAAACTCGAGCTTGAACGAGAAAATATTTTGATCAAAATTACAAACCGATTTGTTTTCTGAAAACCCTATTCTTAATGCGTTCATTACCATTGAACGTAAAATCCTAGAAATTCACCTGGAATTCATTAGGTCACCTGAACTAAATCGGGTGTCAACCGTAAGAACGGTGGTTGCATAATGGTCGAAGACAGGACCTTGTGCCAGACCGAAAAATCATAAGGGTGAGCCTTAACTATTGCTCCTACCGAGGATAGTAATTGCATCCGACACGTTATAGACCATAATTAAAAGCATGTCAGGGGACATTGCCTTAACAGTTGCTTGTTCAACGCTTTCCTTTACAACCGGACGGTAGTTTATCGAAAGGTAATATACGGGACAAGTAAACTGGACGTGTTGCTTTCCAAATACAAGGTTAGCAAGTGGGTGACACAAAACCGCAAGTTTTGAGCTAAAATTTTCAAATCTGAAACCCACCAAAACCACAAAAATATTTTGCAAACACCGGTGAAGGGTTATTCCGGAAAACTTATCTAGGGTAAAAGCTAGATTGAATTTTCAAAAGATCAAATATTTTCATAAAGATCCAATTTCCTTAAGGATCTACATTTTCATAGTCATGTGGGACTGTAAACCGCCTTTCAAATGTGCACTTTGCTTTGGAAACCGAAAGTAAATCGGCTATTTGATTGCAAGTGTCGTTGACCTAAACCCGAGGCAACTGTGGATGACGCACCCACCTTTAACCATGGTTCTATCGTTACTATCATTGTTTATACCGCCGTATAGAAATCACTGATGTACAAAGTGTGAAGAATAAAGAAGTGATTCTAGTATTTCAAGACGATATTGCTTGAGGACAAGCAACGCTTAAGTGTGGGAATATTTGATAATGCTAAAAACGAACATATATTTCATAGCATTATTCCTCAAGAAAGACAAGCTTTTAGTTGCAATTATTCTATTTACAAGTGATATTCGTTTAAATAATAAAAGGTGAAGACAAAAGACAGATTCGACGAATTGAAGACGCAAACGACCAAAAAGCTCAAAAGTACAAAAGACAATCAAAGAGGTTCCAATTATTGATAAGAAACGTCTCGAAATTACAAGAGTACAAGATTCAAAACGCAAAGTACAAAATATAAAATTGTACGCAAGGACGTTCGAAAATCCGGAACCGGGACCGGAGTCAACTCTCAACGCTCGACGCAATGGACTAAAAATTACAAGTCAACTATGCACATAAATATAATATAATATTTAAATAATTCTTATAATTATTTAATATATTATATTATTTATAAAACCGTCGGCAGAAGAAAACAACCAAATATGAGCCTCCCCAGCTGGCCATGCGATCGCATGGCCTGGAAGGCATAAATCCATGCGATCGCATGAGCCCCAGTTCCAGCCCACATGCCTATAAAAATCGAGCTTTGGTGAACCAAAAACATAATCCATCTATCCTTCTCTTCTCTCATATATACGTATAATATATCTATATATTTATAATTTATATTTTAATTTTAATTATAATTCTAATAATAAGGGTATGTTAGCGAATATTGTAAGGGTGTAAGTCGAAATTCTGTCCATGTAACGCTACGCTATTTTTAATCATTGTAAGTTATGTTCAACCTTTTTACATTAATGTCTCGTAGCTAAGTTATTATTATGCTTATTTAATCCGAAGTAATCATGATGTTGGGCTAATTACTAAAATTGGGTAATTGGGCTTTGTACCATAATTGGGGTTTGGACAAAAGAACGACACTTGTGGAAATTAGACTATGGGCTATTAATGGGCTTTATATTTGTTTAACTAAATGATAGTTTGTTAATGTTAATATAAAGATTTACAATTGGGCGTCCCTATAAATTACCATATACACTCAATCGGACACGAAGGGCGGGGTATTTATATGTACGAATAATCGTTCATTTAACCGGACACGGGAATGGATTAATAGCCACTAGAATAATTAAAACAGGGGTGAAATTATGTAAAAGGACACTTGGTATAATTGATAACAAAATATTAAAACCTTGGGTTACACTCAGTTGACATCCTGGTGTAATTATTAAACAAAGTATTAAAATCTTTTTACAGTTTAAGTCCTCAATTAGTTGGAATATTTAACTTCGGGTATAAGGATAATTTGACGAGGACACTCGCACTTTATATTTATGACTGATGGACTGTTATGGACAAAAACCAGACGGACATATTAAATAATCCAGGACAAAGGACAATTAACCATGGGCATAAAACTAAAATCAACACGTCAAACATCATGATTACGGAAGTTTAAATAAGCATAATTCTTTTATTTCATATTTAATTTCCTTTATTTTATATTTAATTGCACTTCTAATTATCGCATTTTTATTGTTATTTTATTTAAATTGCACTTTTAATTATCGTACTCTTTAATTATCGCAAGTTTATTTTATCGCACTTTTATTATTCGCAATTTCATTATCGTTATTTACTTTACGCTTTAATTTAAGTCTTGTATTTATTTTTAATATTTTACATTTGGTTTTAACTGCGACTAAAGTTTTAAAATCGACAAACCGGTCATTAAACGGTAAAAACCCCCTTTATAATAATAATATTACTTATATATATTTGTATTTTTATAAAAGTAAACTAATATAGCGTTAAGCTTTGTTTAAAGATTTCCCTGTGGAACGAACCGGACTTACTAAAAACTACACTACTGTACGATTAGGTACACTGCCTATAAGTGTTGTAGCAAGGTTTAAGTATATCCATTCTCTAAATAAATAAATATCTTGTGTAAAATTGTATCGTATTTAATAGTATTTCCTGCTAAAATTAATAACTATTTTATATACACCCCGCTGAACATCAGTAACTTAGTGATGAAATCTATAGTAATTTGTTCCCATTTCCACTGGGAATCTCTGACTCTGTCAACAGTCATGACGGCTTCTGATGCTCTGCTTTTACTTAAGCACACGTTGAGCACTTACTAACATAGGTTGCTATATCTGCTTTCATATTAGGCCACCAGTACAGTGCCTTAAGATCTTGGTACATCTTGTCGGATCCAGGGTGAATAGAATACCTCGTCATGTGTGCTTCATCTAGCACTAGTTCCCGTAATCCGCCAAACTTCGGTACCCAAATTCTATCTATGAAATATCGAGTTCCATCTTCTTGAACATCGAATTTCTTATCCATTACTCTGAGTGACTCAATCGCAACATTCTCTTCTTTTAATGCCTCTAGCTGTGCATCGCGTATCTGAGATTTAAGATTCCTTCCAATGGTCATGTTCAATGCTCTAACTTGGATAGGCTTAACCTTTTCCTTCCTACTCAAGCATCTGCAACTACATTAGCCTTGCCAGGATGATAGCAAATGTCGCAGTCGTTGTCGTTCAATAGCTCTATCCAATGCCTCTGCCTCATGTTAAGCTGTTTCTGGTCGAAAATATACTGTAAGCTCTTGTGATCGGTGAAAACAATGAACTTAGTACCATACAAATAGTATCTCCACATCTTCAGTCCAAAGACCACAACACCAAGTTCTAAATCATGTGTTGTGTAATTTTGTTCATGTACCTTCAGTTGTCGTGATCCATAGGCAATCACTTTCTTCCGTTACATCAACATGCAATCAAAACCCTGTCGTGAAACATCACAGTAAAGCACGAAATCTTCATTCCTTTCGGGTAAGGATAAAATCAGAGCAGTAGTTAATTTTTCTTTTAACAACTGAAATGCAGACTCATGTTGCTTAGCCCACTCATACTTTTTACCCTTGTGAGTCATTGTTGTCAACGGTCGGGCAATAATAGAAAATTCCTCAATGAATCTTTTGTAATAACCGACGAGACCTAAGAATTACCGAACCTACGTTGACGACTTAGGAGTCTCCCACTTCTTGACCGTTTTTATCTTCGCAGGATCAAAAATTGAACTTCTTGAAACCAAAAGTCACACTTCGAAAACTTCGCATACAGCTGCTCTCTCCTGAGCATTTCAAGTATCAAACAGAGATGTTGCTCATGTTCCTTTTCGTTCTTTCAATATACCAGAATATCATCAATGAACACAATAACAAACTTGTTCGGATATGACTTACACGCACGGTTCATGAGATCCGTGAACACTGCCGGTGTGTTCGTCAATCCAAACAGCATTACTGTGAACTCATGATGTCCATAGCGTGTTCTAAATGCTGTCTTCGGTATATTTGTCTCCTTTACTCTCATCTGATGATAACATGACCTTAGATCAATCTTAGAGTAATATCCTGATCCTTGTAATTGATCAAACAAATCGTCAATCCTCAGTAAATGATATCTATTCTTAATAGCCAACTTATTCAACTCCCTTTAATCGATACAGAGTCTCATAGATCCATCCTTCTTCTTCACAAAATGTACTGGAACTCCCCATGGCTTAGAACTCAATTGAATGATTCCTTTGTCAAAAAGCTCTCGTAATTGACTAGACAGCTCTTACAATTCTGAAGATGGAAGTCTATTAGGTGCACGTGCTATAGGCGTCGCTCCCGGCATTAAGTCAATCTGAAATTCTACGTCTCTATGCGGTGGAAGACATGGTAATTCTCTCGGAAGGACCTTAACTAACATTTCTAACGATTGAGACATCTTCGGGTCTCTTAACTGCTGATTCAACTTTGCTCATATGTACCAGGATTGCGAGACATCCTTATCTCATGTACTTCTGGACCTTCGAGCAATTAATGGAACGCAATGGTGTACTGATCTTCTCTCCGTATACCACCATTGATTCATATTCGGTAAAAGGAATTCGAATAGCCTTCTGGCCGTAACAACTTCGGTTTTGTCACCAGATAAGCAGTCCATTCCAACCACAACGTCAAATAAGAGAAATATGGTAGTCCAAGTAAAATAATTTAACTCCAAACATCACTCAAGTAGATTTCTATTGTAATGGCTTGCCAATCGTCAGGAAAAGTACTGTTCGGTCCGGAAAGTTGTTATGAGCTTAAAGGTATGGGTCTTAGCTTCTAATTTGCAAAGGATTATGAGCAATCATCGATTAAAGTTTGGTTTAAGTTTCGAGTGAGAGACGTTTACTATGGGAGTGTACGATCAAACTTCTTAAAGTATGACCTCCTTAAACTATAATGACATCAATCATGATGTGTTTTTATTCCCAGTTAATAGTTCCATAGGGTTTACGTTGTCTAAGGCAGATATTGGATTCCAAATGTTGTGACAGAATGCTATAGCGATAAAGTTTGTATCGGCACCGATATTGACAGTATATAAACATTATGATTGATGAGTAAGAATGAACTCGTAACGAACTTCACTGAAGTTGGTGTTGATTGCAGGGTGAATATCAGACTTGTCCCACATCGGTGGGGGAAAAGAACGAAATGCCCTTTATGAGGGAAGGTGTGAATACCTCTTCCGGTAGACTCGTATTGGAAAGCAAAATCGTGAAGCCGCGGGTGGCTAAATGATAGGAAAGTCGGACGTCAAGTAGACAATATCTACTACAGATTGTGCAGGCTGTTAAAAGGAATTCGTCCTCTAAAGATATATCAGAAATGAGTCGTGATGCATAGTAGCTAGTAGTAAATCATGGAGGTGCTAGTAGTTATGAGTAGTATTTAGTAGTGGTAAGTAGCAATGGGTGGCATCAAGTAGTAACTAGTGATGACAAGCAGTGAGAAATAGGTGATCGGTCGAGACTAGCAGTGAGAGGCGACGTTGTGTAGTAGTAAGCATCGATAAGTAGTGGTATGAGATGATGAGTATGTTCTAGCAGTATCTTCGTAGTTCCAAGTAGTAATCAGTGGTGACGGACAGTGTCGAGTAGTGATGAGTTGTGACGTGATTATACGTTTCTTATAGGTTATAATAACAATTAATGCGCACAGTGTAAATTTCTACTCATATTTGAGATTATACGGTTCATGTTCTAAACGGTGTTTATCCTAGGAATCTACTTGACTCGCTCCTAATTCCTTATTTTGTGATGCTGGAACTTCTATATGAGTTACCGTAATGTAATACCGATCATTACATTACGCTATCTCACATATCCATTCGACATTACTCCATAAGTTCAAGATAGCTAGTCAACTTAATTCTCTTAAATGTCGCGTCGTGTGTACGTATGTGATTCGTGATATCATATATCTAGTCCAAGTCCATATCATTATGGGTATAGATTTGTATATGCATGTGATATATAATAGGTAGCCCTACTTGTAGCATAGTAGAGCAAACAGTGCAAGCATGGCGTATAACAGTCATTCTAACTACTCGGCTATAGACTAGACCCACTAATGCACCATACGGTTAGACACACTAATGTATCCTAGTTCCCTATAGCCAATGCTCTGATACTAACTGTAATACATTACATTTGGGGTAAAACCCACCCAGTGCCTTTCCTGCGAACAGGGTGACCACTGAGCGTACCACAGATACTGATTTTACAGCCCGCGTTTCTGCCAAACTGCCAACCCTCCTCTGCAAGGGATCGCAAGGGGTAAGAGCCAATGTGCAATGTCCCGTTCTTATTGATTAAAAATGTTCCATATTAATTGATTTCGTTGCGAGGTTTTGACCTCTATATGAGACGTTTTTTTTTCAAAGACTGCATTCATTTTTAAAACAAACCATAACCTTTATTTCATAAATAAAGGTTTAAAAAGCTTTATGTAGATTATCAAATAATGATAATCTAAAATATCCTGTTTACACACGACCATTACATAATGGTTTACAATACAAATATGTTACATCGAAATCAGTTTCTTGAATGCAATTTTTACACAATATCATTCAAACATGGACTCCAAATCTTGTTCTTATTTTAGTATGCAACAGCGGAAGCTCTTAGTATTCACCTGAGAATAAACATGCTTTAAACGTCAACAAAAATGTTGGTGAGTTATAGGTTTAACCTATATATATCAAATCGTAACAATAGACCACAAGATTTCATATTTCAATACACATCCCATACATAGAGATAAAAATCATTCATATGGTGAACACCTGGTAACCGACATTAATAAGATGCATATATAAGAATATCCCCATCATTCCGGGACTCCCTTAGGATATGATATAAATTTCTAAGTACTAAAGCATCCGGTACTTTGGATGGGGTTTGTTAGGCCCAATAGATCTATCTTTAGGATTCGCGTCAATTAGGGTGTCTGTTCCCTAATTCTTAGATTACCAGACTTAATAAAAAGAGGCATATTCGATTTCGATAATTCAACCATGGAATGTAGTTTCACGTACTTGTGTCTATTTTGTAAATCATTTTTAAAACCTGCATGTATTCTCATCCCAAAAATATTACATTTTAAAATTGGAACTATAACTCACTTTCACAGATTTTTATTTCGTCGGGAAGTAAGACTTGGCCACTGGTTGATTCACGAACCTATAACAATATATACATATATATCAAAGTATGTTCAAAATATATTTACAATACTTTTAATACATTTTTAATGTTTTAAGTTTACTAAGTCAGCTGTCCTCGTTAGTAACCTACAAGTAGTTGTCCACAGTTAGATGTACAGAAAAGAAATCGATATACATTATCTTGAATCAATCCACAACCCAGTGTATACATATCTCAGTATTGATCACAACTCAAACTATATATATTTTGGAATCAACCTCAACCCTGTATAGCTAACTCCAACATTCACATATAGAGTGTCTATGGTTGTTCCCAAAATATATATAGATGTGTCGACATGATAGGTAGAAACATTGTATACGTGTCTATGGTATCTCAAGATTACATAATATACAATACAAGTTGATTAAGTTATGGTTGGAATAGATTTGTTACCAATTTTCACGTAGCTAAAATGAGTAGTTTTTACCAATTTTGTTTTGCTCGCCATTTCTTCGTTTCTAATCCGTTTTGAGTGATTTAAGCGGCCTTGGTTTCGTATTTAACTTGACTTTATGAAACTAAACAGAAAAGGTATACGTTTATAGTCGGAAATACAAGTTTCAAGTCGTTTTTGAAAGAGGTAGTCATTTCCGTCGAAAGAACGACATCTTGATGACCATTTTGAAAAACATACTTTCACTTTGAGTTTAACCATGATTTTTGGATATAGTTTCATGTTCATAATAAAAATAATTTTTCCAGAAGTATAGCTTTTAAATCAAAGTTATTCTTAGCTTTTAATTATCCCAACCAAAACAGCCCCCGGTTTTACTACGACGGCGTATATCCAGTTTTATGGTGTTTATCGTGTTTCCGGGTTTTAAATCATTAAGTTAGCATATCATATAGATATATAACATGTGTTTAGTTGATTTTAAAAGTCTAGTTAGAAGCATTAACTTTATTTGTGAACAAGTTTAGAATTAACTAAACCATGTTCTAGTGATTACAAGTTTATAATGTTGAATAAGACAGCTTTTAATGTATGAATCGAATGATGTTATGAACATTATTACTACCTCAAGTTCCTTGAATAAACCTACTGGAAATGAGAAAAATGGATCTAGTTTCAAAGGATCCTTGGATGGCTAGAAAGTTCTTGAAGCAGAATCATGACACGAAAACAATTTCAAGTAAGATTTCCACTCGAAATAAGATTTTTATAGTTATAGAAATTGAATTAAAGTTTGAATATGATTATTACCTTGTATTAGAAAGATAACCTACTGTAAGTAACAAAGGTTTCTTGATCTTGGATGATTACTTGGAATGGATTTAGAAAACTTGGAAGTAAACTTGCAATCTTGGAAGTATTCTTGATTTTATGAAACTAGAACTTTTGAAATTTATGAAGAACACTTAGAACTTGAAGATAGAACTTAAGAGAGATCAATTAGATGAAAAAAATTGAAGAATAAAAGTGTTGTAGGTGTTTTTGGTCGTTGGTGTATGGATTAGATATAAAGGATATGTAATTTTGTTTTCATGTAAATAAGTCATGAATGATTACTCATATTTTTGTAATTTTATGAGATATTTCATGCTAGTTGCCAAATGATGGTTCCCACATGTGTTAGGTGACACACATGGGCTGCTAAGAGCTGATCATTGTAGTGTATATACCAATAGTACATACATCTAAAAGCTGTTTATTGTACGAGTACGAATACGGGTGCATACGAGTAGATTTGTTGATGAAACTGAACGAGGATGTAATTGTAAGCATTTTTGTTAAGTAGAAGTATTTTGATAAGTGTCTTGAAGTCTTTCGAAAGTGTATGAATACATATTAAAACACTACATGTATATACATTTTAACTGATTCGTTAAGTCATCGTTAGTCGTTACATGTAAATGTTGTTTTGAAACCTTTAGGTTAACGATCTTGTTAAATGTTGTTAACCCAATGTTTATAATCTCAAATGATATTTTAAATTATTATATTATCATGATATTATGATGTACGAATATCTCTTAATATGATCTATATACATTAAATGTCGTTACAACGATAATCGTTACATATATGCCTCGTTTCAAAATCATTAAGTTAGTAGTCTTATTTTTACATATGTAGTTCATTGTTAATACACTTAATGACATATTTACTTATCATTTAACATAATTAACCAAGTGTATCAATATCTTAATATGATTCATATGTACCTAGTAAGACGTTATAACGATAATCGTTATATATATCGTTTTCGAGTTTCTTAATTTAATAGTCTCATTTTTATGTATATAACTCATTGTTAAAATACCTAATGAGATACATACTTATAATAAAATCATGTTAACTATATATATAACCATATATATGTCATCGTATAGTTTTTACAAGTTTTAACGTTCGTGAATCACCGGTCAACTTGGGTGGTCATTTGTCTATATGAAACCTATTCTAATTAATCAAGTCTTAATAAGTTTGATTGCTTAACATGTTGGAAACACTTAATCATGTAAATATCAATTTCATTTAATATATATAAACATGGAAAAGTTTGGTCACTACAGTACCTACCCGTTAAATAAATTTCGTCCCGAAATTTTAAGCTGTTGAAAGTGTTGACGAATCTTCTAGAAATAGATGCGGGTATTTCTTCTTCATCTGATCTTCACGCTCCCAGGTGAACTCGGATCCTCTACGAGCATTCCATCGAACCTTAACAATCGGTATCTTGTTTTGTTTAAGTCTCTTAACCTCACGATCCATTATTTCGATGGGTTCTTCAATGAATTGAAGTTTTTCATTGATTTGGATTTCGTCCAAAGGAATAGTGAGATCTTCTTAAGCAAAATATTTCTTCAAATTTGAGATGTGAAAAGTGTTATGTACAGCCGTGAGTTGTTGAGGTAGCTCCAGTTGGTAAGCTACTGGTCCGACACGATCTATAATCTTGAATGGTCCAATGTACCTTGGATTTAGTTTCCCCCGTTTACCAAATCGAACAACGCCTTTCCAAGGTGAAACCTTAAGCATGACCATTTCTCCAATTTCAAATTCTATATCTTTTCTTTTACTGTCCGCGTAGCTCTTTTGTCGACTCTGGGTGGTTTTCAATCTTTGTTGAATTTGGATGATTTTCTCGGTAGTTTCTTGTATTATCTCCGGACCCGTAATCTGTCTATCCCCCACTTCATTCCAACTAATCGGAGACCTGCACTTTCTACCATAAAGTGCCTCAAACGGCGCCATCTCAATACTAGAATGATAACTGTTGTTGTAGGAAAATTCTGCTAACGGTAGGTGTCGATCCCAACTGTTTCCGAAATCAATAACACATGCTCGTAGCATGTCTTCAAGCGTTTGTATCGTCCTTTCGCTCTGCCCATCAGTTTGTGGATGATAGGCAGTACTCATGTCTAGACGAGTTCCTAATGCTTGCTGTAATGTCTGCCAGAATCTTGAAATAAATCTGCCATCCCTATCAGAGATAATAGAGATTGGTATTCCATGTTTGGAGACGACTTCCTTCAAATACAGTCCTGCTAACTTATCCATCTTGTCATCTTCTCTTATTGGCAGGAAGTATGCTAATTTGGTGAGACGATCAACTACTACCCAAATAGTATCAAAACCACTTGCAGTCCTTGGCAATTTAGTGATGAAATCCATGGTAATGTTTTCCCATTTCCATTCCGGGATTTCGGATTGTTGAAGTAGACCTGATGGTTTCTGATGCTCAGCTTTGACCTTAGAACACGTCAAATATTCTCCTACGTATTTAGCAACATCGGCTTTCATACCCGGCCACCAAAAATGTTTCTTGAGATCCTTGTACATCTTCCCCGTTCCAGGATGTATTGAGTATCTGGTTTTATGAGCTTCTCTAAGTACCATTTCTCTCATATCTCCAAATTTTGGTACCCAAATCCTTTCAGCCCTATACCAGGTTCCGTCTTCCTGAATATTAAGATGCTTCTCCGATCCTTTGGGTATTTCATCCTTTAAATTTCCCTCTTTTAAAACTCCTTGTTGCGCCTCCTTTATTTGAGTAGTAAGGTTATTGTGAATCATTATATTCATAGATTTTACACGAATGGGTTCTCTGTCCTTCCTGCTCAAGGCGTCGGCTACCACATTTGCCTTCCCCGGGTGGTAACGAATCTCAAAGTCGTAATCATTCAACAATTCAATCCACCTACGCTGCCTCATATTCAGTTCTTTCTGATTAAATATGTGTTGAAGACTTTTGTGGTCGGTATATATAATACTTTTGACCCCATATAAGTAGTGCCTCCAAGTTTTTAATGCAAAAACAACCGCGCCTAATTCCAAATCATGCGTCGTATAATTTTGTTCATGAATCTTCAATTGTCTAGACGTATAAGCAATCACCTTCGTTCGTTGCATTAATACACAACCGAGACCTTGCTTTGATGCGTCACAATAAATCACAAAATCATCATTCCCTTCAGGCAATGACAATATAGGTGCCGTAGTTAGCTTTTTCTTCAATAACTGAAACGCTTTCTCTTGTTCATCCTTCCATTCAAATTTCTTCCCTTTATGCGTTAATGCAGTCAAGGGTTTTGCTATTCTGGAAAAGTCTTGGATGAACCTTCTGTAGTAACCATCTAGTCCTAAAAACTGGCGTATGTGTTTCGGAGTTTTCGGGGTTTCCCCCTTTTCAACATTTTCTATCTTTTCCTGATCCACCTTAATACCTTCTTTGTTCACTATGTGACCGAGTAATTGAACTTCTTCCAACCAAAATGTACACTTTGAAAATTTAGCGTACAATTCTTCCTTCCTCAATACTTCTAACACCTTTCTCAAATGTTCACCGTGTTCTTGGTCATTCTTTGAGTAAATAAGTATGTCATTAATGAAAACAATGACAAACTTGTCAAGGTATGGTCCACACACTCGGTTCATAAGGTCCATGAACACAGCTGGTGCATTAGTTAAACCAAACGGCATGACCATAAACTCGTAATGACCGTAACGTGTTCTGAAAGCAGTATTTGGAATATCATCTTCTTTCACCCGCATTTGATGATACCCGGAACGTAAGTCAATCTTTGAATAAGCAGACGAGCCTTGTAGTTGATCAAATAAGTCGTCGATTCTCGGTAGTGGGTAGCAGTTCTTGATGGTAAGTTTGTTCAACTCTCGGTAGTTGATACACAACCTGAATGTACCATCTTTCTTCTTGACAAACAAAACAGGAGCTCCCCACGGTGATGTGCTTGGTCGAATGAAACCACGCTCTAAAAGTTCTTGTAATTGGCTTTGTAGTTCTTTCATCTCGCTGGGTGCGAGTCTGTAAGGAGCACGAGCTATTGGTGCAGCTCCTGGTACAAGATCTATTTGAAATTCAACGGATCGATGTGGGGGTAATCCCGGTAATTCTTTCGGAAATACATCGGGAAATTCTTTTGCGACGGGAACATCATTGATGCTCTTTTCTTCAGTTTGTACTTTCTCGACGTGTGCTAGAACAGCATAGCAACCTTTTCTTATTAGTTTTTGTGCCTTCAAATTACTAATAAGATGTAGCTTCGTGTTGCCCTTTTCTCCGTACACCATTAAGGGTTTTCCTTTTTCTCGTATAATGCGAATTGCATTTTTGTAACAAACGATCTCTTGTTTCACTTCTTTCAACCAGTCCATACCGATTATCACATCAAAACTCCCTAACTCTACTGGTATCAAGTCAATCTTAAATGTTTCGCTAACCAGTTTAATTTCTCGATTCCAATATATATTATCTGCTGAAATTAATTTACCATTTGCTAATTCGAGTAAAAATTTACTATCCAAAGGCGTCAATGGACAACTTAATTTAGCACAAAAATCTCTACTCATATAGCTTCTATCCGCACCCGAATCAAATAAAACGTAAGCAGATTTATTGTCAATAAGAAACGTACCCGTAACAAGCTCCAAGTCTTCCTGTGCCTCTGCCGCATTAATATTGAAAACTCTTCCACGGCCTTGTCCATTCGTGTTCTCCTGGTTCGGGAAATTTCTAATAATGTGGCCCGGTTTTCCACATTTATAACAAACTACATTGGCATAACTTGCTCCGACACTACTTGCTCCGCCATTACTCGTTCCAACACCATTTGTTCCTTTCGTTCTGTTAACCCCTGGTCCGTAGACCTCACACTTCGCCGCGCTATGACCATTTCTTTTACACTTGTTGCAAAATTTGGTGCAGAACCCCGAGTGATACTTTTCACACCTTTGGCATAGCTGCTTCTGATTGTTGTTGTTGCGGTTATTATTGTTGTTAAGATGATTATTAGAGTTGCTGTTGTTGTTTTTGTTGTTGTTGTTGTTATTGTTGTTGTTGTTGGGCCGTTTGTTGTAGTTGCGATTGATGTTGCGATTGTTAGGATAGTTGTTGCGATTATTGTTGTAATTGCTGTTGTTGTTGTATTGGTGATTCTTATCACCGTTTTCCTCGCACTTTCTTTTGACTTGCTTCACATTGGCCTCTTCAGCAGTCTGTTCTTTAATTCTTTCTTCAATCTGGTTCACTAGTTTGTGAGCCATTCTACATGCCTGTTGTATGGAGGCGGGCTCGTGTGAACTTATATCTTCTTGGATTCTTTCCGGTAATCCTTTCACAAACGCGTCGATCTTCTCTTCCTCATCTTCGAACGCTCCCGGACACAATAGGCATAATTCTGTGAATCGTCTTTCGTACTTGGTAATATCAAATCCTTGGGTTCGTAACCCTCTAAGTTCTGTCTTGAGCTTATTGACCTCGGTTCTGGGACGGTACTTCTCGTTCATCAAGTGCTTGAATGCTGACCACGGTAGTGCGTAAGCATCATCTTGTCCCACTTGCTCTAGATAGGTATTCCACCATGTTAACGCAGAACCTGTGAAGGTATGCGTAGCGTACTTCACTTTGTCCTCTTCAGTACACTTACTTATGGTAAACACCGATTTGACCTTCTCGGTCCACCGTTTCAATCCGATCGGTCCTTCGGTTCCATCAAATTCCAAAGGTTTGCAGGCAGTGAATTCTTTGTAGGTGCATCCTACACGATTTCCTGTACTGCTAGATCCATGGTTATTGTTGGTATGTAGCGCGGCCTGTACTGCGGTTATGTTTGAAGCAAGAAAGGCACGAAATTCCTCTTCACTCATATTCAAGGTGTGTCGAGTAGTCGGTGCCATTTTCTTCAAAATAGTCAAATGAAACGAGTTAATCATATAGAATATCAAGAGTAGTCAATAGTATTTCGTAGCGTAATATGAACTTATTTATAAAAGCTCTTTCTTCATATTAGCGTTTTATACTCTTTAATTCGGGTAGTACCTACCCGTTAAGTTCATACTTAGTAGCTAACATACCATTTCAACTACTACAATTCTATATGAAAAACTAATCACAAAAAAATATATATCATATTCAAACCTTTATACAATAACTTGCAAACTTACAATACCGCCATTTTACATATAGCATGAAATATAGCACATAAAACTTTGATACAAAGTAGTTGCGAAGATAATTCTAGTTAATAAATAAGGCGTTCAGTAAAGGTAACAAAGACACGTAATTCATACGTCCAGAAGCAAGTCATGCATTCTGGTTTTACTAATACCACTTCCCATCCTTGGTCTTGTGGAACGTAACCGTTGTGACCGATAGTATGACAACGTGTTGTAACGTCATCAAAAGGACGAAGGTTACGTAATGACCAACAGTCTCGTAATAACATAAAAACCTCATTTCTTACCCCCATTACCGACTCCGTCACTTGTGGAAACGTTTTGTTTAATAGTTGTAGCCCGATGTTCTTTTTTTCACTTTGGTGAGAAGCGAACATTACTAACCCGTAAGCATAACATGCTTCTTTATGTTGCATGTTAGCCGCTTTTTCTAAATCATGAAGTCCTATATTCGGATACATTGAGTCAAAATAATTTCTTAACCCGTTGCGTAAAATAGCATTTGGGTTCCCCGCAATATATGCGTCAAAGTAAACACATCGTAACTTATGGGTTTCCCAATGTGATATCCCCCATCTTTCAAACAAAAGCCTTTTATAAACCAAGGAATTCTTGGAACGTTCTTCGAATGTCTTACAAACTGATTTTGCCATAAATAGTTGTGTTGAGGAATTCTGACCGACTCTAGACAAGATTTCATCAATCATGTCTCCGGGTAAGTCTTCTAAAATATTGGGTTGTCTATCCATTTTGTGTTTTTATACTGTAAAATAGATAAGAGTTAGATTCATAAAAGATACTTATTAATACAAGCAATTTTTACATATATCGTAAAGCATAAGCATACTATATTACATATATTACACCGCACAAATACAACTATCTTATTCCGACTCACTCGTTTCTTCTTTTTCGAACTTGGTTCTTTTTGCTAAGTTTTTAGGGATATATGATGTTTCCCTAATACGAGCCGTCGTTTTCCACATTGGTCTAGAAAAACCTGGTGGTTTAGAGGTTCCCGGGTTATTGTTACAACTTAAGAAATACGGGTGTTGACGATACATATAAAGTTCATCGGGGTTGGAATCAGAATTCTCTATTTTTATGCCCTTTCCCTTATTGTTCTCTTTTGCCTTTTTAAATTCAGTTGGGGTAATTTCTATAACATCATCGGAATCCTCGTCGGGATCCGATTCATCGGAGAATTGGTAATCCTCCCAATATTTTGCTTCCTTGGCGGAAACACCGTTGACCATAATTAACCTTGGTCGGTTGGTTGAGGATTTTCTTTTACTTACCCGTTTTATTATTTCCCCCACCGGTTCTATTTCTTCTTCCGGTTCCTCCTCCTCCGGTTCCGATTCTTCTTCCGGTTCCGATTCTTCTTCCGGTTCCTCTTCGGGAACTTGTGAATCAGTCCACGAATCATTCCAAATTACATTTGACTCTTCATTATTATTAGGTAAGTCAATGGGACTTGTATTAGAGGTAGACATCTATCACATAATATCAAACACGTTAAGAGATTAATATATCACATAATATTCACATGTTAAAAATATATAGTTTCAAACAAAATTTGTTAAGCAATCATTTTTCAAGTAAACACGGTCGAAGTCCAGACTCACTAATGCATCCTAACAAACTCGATAAGACACACTAATGCAAAATTATGGTACTCTAAGACCAACACTCGGATACCAACTGAAATGTCCCGTTCTTATTGATTAAAAACGTTCCATATTAATTGATTTCGTTGCGAGGTTTTGACCTCTATATGAGACGTTTTTTTCAAAGACTGCATTCATTTTCAAAATAAACCATAACCTTTATTTCATAAATAAAGGTTTAAAAAGCTTTACATAGATTATCAAATAATGATAATCTAAAATATCCTGTTTACACACGACCATTACATAATGGTTTACAATACAAATATGTTACATCGAAATCAGTTTCTTGAATGCAGTTTTTACACAATATCATACAAACATGGACTCCAAATCTTGTCCTTATTTTAGTATGCAACAGCGGAAGCTCTTAGTATTCACCTGAGAATAAACATGCTTTAAACGTCAATAAAAATGTTGGTGAGTTATAGGTTTAACCTATATATATCAAATCGTAACAATAGACCACAAGATTTCATATTTCAATACACATCCCATACATAGAGATAAAAATCATTCATATGGTGAACACCTGGTAACCGACATTAACAAGATGCATATATAAGAATATCTCCATCATTCCGGGACAACCTTCGGATATGATATAAATTTTGAAGTACTAAAGCATCCGATACTTTGGATGAGGTTTGTTAGGCCCAATAGATCTATCTTTAGGATTCGCGTCAATTAGGGTGTTTGTTCCCTAATTCTTAGATTACCTGCCTTAATAAAAAGGGGCATATTCGATTTTGATAATTCAACCATAGAATGTAGTTTCACGTACTTGTGTCTATTTTGTAAATCATTTATAAAACCTGCATGTATTCTCATCCCAAAAAATTAGATTTTAAAAGTGGGACTATAACTCACTTTCACAGATTTTTACTTCATCGGGAAGTAAGACTTGGCCACTGGTTGATTCACGAACCTATAACAATATATACATATATATATCAAAGTATGTTCAAAATATATTTACAATACTTTTAATACATTTTGATGTTTTAAGTTTATTAAGTCAGCTGTCCTCGTTAGTAACCTACAACTAGTTGTTCACAGTTAGATGTACAGAAATAAATCGATAAATATTATCTTTAATCAATCCACGGCCCAGTGTATACGTATCTCAGTATTGATCACAACTCAAACTATATATATATTTTGGAATCAACCTCAACCCTGTATAGCTAACTCCAACATTCACATATAGAGTGTCTATGGTTGTTCCGCAATATATATATATATATATATATATATATATATATATATATATATATATATATATATATATATATATATATATATATATATATATATATATATATATATATATATATATATATATATATATATATATATGGGTTGACATGATAGGTCGAAACATTATATACGTGTCTATGGTATCTCAAGATTACATAATATACAATATAAGTTGATTAGGTTATGGTTGGAATAGATTTATTACTAACTTTCACGTAGGTAAAATGAGTAGTTTTTATCAATATTGTTTTACTCGCCATTTCTTCGTTTCTAATCCGTTTTGAGTGATTCCAGTAGCCACGGTTTCGTATTGAACTTAACTTTATGAATCTAAATAGAAAAAGTATAAGTTTATAGTCAGAAATACAAGTTACAAGTCGTTTTTGAAAGAGGTAGTCATTTCTGTCGAAAGAACGACATCTTGATGACCATTTTGAAAAACATACTTTCACTTTGAGTTTAACCATGATTTTTGGATATAGTTTCATGTTCATAAGAAAAATGATTTTTCCGGAAGTATAGCTTTTAAATCAAAGTTCTTCTTAGCTTTTAATTATCCCAACCAAAACAGCCCCCAGGTTTTACTACGACGGCGTATATCCAGTTTTATGGTGTTTATCGTGTTTCCGGATTTTAAATCATTAAGTTAGCATATCATATAGATATAGAACATGTGTTTAGTTGATTTTAAAAGTTTAGTTAGAAGGATTAACTTTATTTGCGAACAAGTTTAGAATTAACTAAACTATGTTCTAGTGATTACAAGTTTATAACGTTGAATAAGACAGCTTTTTATGTATGAATAAAATGATGTAATGAACATCATTACTACCTCAAGTTCCTTAGATAAACCTAATGGAAATGAGAAAAATGGATCTAGCTTCAAAGGATCCTTGGATGGCTTGAAAGTTCTTGAAGCAGAATCATGACACGAAAACAATTTCAAGTAAGATTTCCACTCGAAATAAGATTTTTATAGTTATAGAAATTGAATTAAAGTTTGAATATGATTTTTACCTTGTATTAGAAAGATAACCTACTGTAAGTAACAAAGGTTTGTTGATCCTGGATGATTACTTGGAATGGATTTAGAAAACTTGGAAGTAAACTTGCAATCTTGGAAGTATTCTTGATTTTATGAAACTAGAACTTTTGGAATTTATGAAGAACACTTAGAACTTGAAGATAGAACTTGAGAGAGATCAATTAGATGAAGAAAATTGAAGAATGAAAGTGTTTTTGGTCGTTGGTGTATGGATTAGATATAAAGGATATGTAATTTTATTTTCATGTAAATAAGTCATGAATGATTACTCATATTTTTGTAGTTTTATGAGATATTTCATGCTATTTGCCAAATTATGGTTCCCACATGTGTTAGGTAACTCACATGGGCTGCTAAGAGCTGATCATTGCAGTGTATATGCCAATAGTACATACATCTAAAAGCTGTGTATTGTACGAGTACGAATACAGATGCATACGAGTAGATTTGTTGATGAAACTGAATGAGGATGTAATTGTAAGCATTTTTGTTAAGTAGAAGTATTTTGATAAGTGTCTTTAAGTCTTTCAAAAGTGTATGAATACATATTAAAACACTACATGTATATACATTTTAACTGAGTCGTTAAGTCATCGTTAGTCGTTACATGTAAATGTTGTTTTGAAACCTTTAGGTTAACGATCTTGTTAAATGTTGTTAACCCAATGTTTATAATCTCAAATGAGATTTTAAATTATTATATTATCATGATATTATGATGTACGAATATCTCTTAATATGATCTATATACATTAAATGTCATTACAACGATAATCGTTACATATATGTCTCGTTTCAAAATCATTAAGTTAGTAGTCTTATTTTTACATATGTAGTTCATTGTTAATACACTTAATGATATATTTACTTATAATTTAACATATTAACCAAGTGTATCAATATCTTAATATGATTCATATGTACCTAGTAAGACGTTATAACGATAATCGTTATATATATCATTTTCGAGTTTCTTAATTTAATAGTCTCATTATTATGTATATAACTCATTGTTAAAATACCTAATGAGATACATACTTATAATAAAATCATGTTAACTATATATATATATATAACCAAATATATGTCATCGTATAGTTTTTACAAGTTTTAACGTTCGTGAATCACCGGTCAACTTGGGTGGTCATTTGTCTATATGAAACCTATTCCAATTAATCAAGTCTTAATAAGTTTGATTGCTTAACATGTTGGAAACACTTAATCATGTAAATATCAATTTCATTTAATATATAAAACATGGAAAAGTTCGGGTCACTACACAATGCTTCGTCACAGGTTACACTATGAGAACCCCCTCTACGACTAACTCGCCCAAAGTCGTTGCCGTTAACCGAACCTGGATCCTGGGAACGTTAATCAGTCGTTGCTCTGGTTGCAGTTAAACCTAGCTCTGATACTAAATGTAATACCCCGTCAGAATCTACTAACGGCGTATTAACTCTGGTCTCAATGCTTGGCTTGACTTCTACGTAACAGCAATGTTCTACAGCGGAAGCAACTAATACCTAAGATAAAATATGCAAAACGGGTCAACATAAAGTTGAGTGAATCTACAGGTTTGAGTAAATAGTTCTTGTATGTTTCATAAAACAGTTTCCATTAATCGTTTGTCGAAAATCATTTCTCAAAATCATTTAACTGAATAAACCACTAAGGTTTAATCTCAAAAGTTTGTATAGATCCAATGCTAAGTAATAAACTGTTTGTAAGATGTCAAGTTTCAACTGTGAGTGACATCAAAAAGTTCTTTTTGTTTCATCTGTTTGTAGACATTACCATGTCTAGTTTAAAGTTTGTAAACATCATGTTTAAGTAACATTCATCGTAAGTTAGGCCACGAGATTTCTAAAAAGCTTCGTAAAAGTATACACACTTATCATGAGCACTTAATTATAAAGCTTTAACCTGTGCGGATAGCCAACGCTACACGTCTTCATTTTACCCTTTCTAAGCATACACTGATCAGGTGTACAAGTAATAACAAAATAAGCACCAATTATGTTTTGGTGAGGTTTGTCAAACCTAACGGTACCGTCCCTATAAGTCGAGCTTACATAAAGTAACTAATATAATCAAACTAAGGGATTTTTGATCTTAACTCATATGTATATTCTTGTAAGTTACTCGTGCCTAATATGTAAAATAGTTGTAAAAACAGTTTAAGGAACATTTTCAAAAAGTAGCATGTATCTCATCCCAAAAATGTTAAAGAAAATGGGACTGTAGACTCACCTTAGCAAAAGCACTAAAAATCTCTTAGTAAGAACCGTACGGTAGTCGAACAATCTCGACCGAACAACGCAACCTAGTAAAATAGGTCATCTTAAGTATACACATATAGGTCACACTATGTCAACCTATAGTGTACGCAAAGTCCTAGTGCTCGGACTGACTCAACGAACAAGTAATAGTCAACTAATTCAAGCAAGTCAACAAAAGTCAACCAAAGTCAACTCAAAAGTCAACTCGGTCAAAGTGGTCAACTAATGTCAAACATCTCAGTAGATCATGCAAACATGGTCAACATGTCAAACCTAGGTCAAGTATCACTTTACAGCTCATAGTTAAGCAAGTTACACATTCGCAGATTAACGCATGCCTTTAAAATACGTACGTCGTAGAAAGACACAACCATAGCTCATAGCATATAATTCATAAAATTATGAAAAACTCCAGATCACAACTAGACTCAAAATTAATTCCAAAAAGTCTAACTCGACCCTCATACAATGTCTAAAAGTTGGATATCAGAAAAGGTCTAGTTACGGTTTATCTCATCAATTACTGCCCGCGCGTCAGTTTTAAAACATTTCTCAAAAAATATAGAAAATAGATTTTGACGAATGACCAATCAAAAAATTCCAAAATGTTAGTGATAAAATAATCAAAGACATCCCTTTAGCCAATTTGTACCGTTTAAAAAATCTTTGCTGACCTCTCAGTTTTAATCAACAAACAGACATGTCATTTGACCAAGTCTATATCTCATGCCAAAACACGTTTTTAGAAGTCAACATACAAATGAAATATATCAAGTAACATATAAAATATCATGTTCCAGAATATCAAAGCCTCAATCAATTTCTAATTCACTCTAGGTAATTTTATGTAATTTTGAAAACTGATTCAGCACACTTTGAAAACCAAACCTTCGTTTTGACATAACGGAAGCATTACAAAAGCTTTTGACGCAAACATTAAGTCTAACTTGCATTATATTTAACAAGGATTACAATGGTACATATTTAAATAGCTAATTCACAAAGCACATAACTCAGAAAATTCGTACATCATGCAAAACCCTAACGACAACTTCGTTTAATCATAACTTGAGCATACGATAACGAAAACATGCGAAATTAAAGTTCAAACTTATTAATTATTCGAGATCTATCCATCTAGATACAATACATGTAATGACCCGGAATTTTCCGACCAAATTATACTTATGAGATTAATATTTACATAAATTAAACCATACCAACATGATAAGCAATCCAAATTGTTGAGACTTGTGTTTTTGAAAAGAGTTTTACACAACGTTTGACCGTCCAATATGACCGATGATATCACGAACTATATAACATACGATAATTATATGTTTGTGTATATATATGTATTTATATATATTTAACATGATCTAAGGATGGTTTAACATCTCATTGTGTACTAATGACAATGAGTTATAAGTATATTTTGAAACTACTAACTTAAGTTTTCAAAACGATAACTATACGTAACATTCTTTGATATATATACTTATAATCTATAATGCTTATACATGTATCGTATATATAATGTATTTAATCACTTTTTAAGGACTTAAATACATAAAATAATATAAGTATATTCATAAAAGATAGCTATATTTGAATTCTCGTTCCATTTCCTCAAGATTTCTATACGTATATCTAGGGTATATGTACCCGTATCATACCCAGCTTCTATACGTATTTACTATTGGTATATACACATCAAATCAACATCCTAATCAACATTATTACTGCCCTAGATATGAGGTAACTAGAATTTGTCAAGGAGTATGAATTATTAGTAAGAAAACAAAATTAGGAATCCTTTTCTTTCTTTATAAACTAAAAATGATTTTATAAATGAACACCATTTCTTCACTCCATTTTCTCATACCTACACCCTCATTTCTCTCTCAAAATACTCCTAACTTCATACTTGATCATCTCCAAGCATTTTCCCCATCATTTAGCTTCAATTACAAGCGTTAAACACCATAAGAAAACTCTTTCAAGAACATATCAAAATAACCACCCATTTGAAGAAGTTTACTTCCAACCTTTTGATCTAACTCCACCACTCTTTGATTCCAAGATTATTTCTTATCTTTTGCAGTAACTTTGTCTAAGTAACTTGAGATAGTAACCTTGTTCATAATCTTATTCATTTCAAATTCATATTGCTATCTTATTTTGTGGTATAAAATTTTAACAACAAGAACATAGTTTGAATGATTTCAAACTTGTTCGCAAATTCAATAGATCCTTCTAACTTGACTTTTAAAACACTTCAAGACCTGTAATATATCATAATGATATGCTAACCTAACAAGATATAACTTGGTTTTACAAAGAACATCTTAAAAACTGAATCTACGTCGTCGGAGTGCAACCGGGGGCTGTTTTGGGTTGGATAATTAAAAACCATCTTGAACTTTGAATTGGAAGTTCATGTTCTGGAAAAATGATATTTATTATGAATATGTTAACACATAAAAATTTCATGGTTTAACTCAAAGTGTAAGTATTTTTAGAAAAATGATCATTAAATGTTGTTTTTATGATGGAAAATGATCACTTTCATAAGTTTCACCAAAGTTTGACCTATAACCTATGATTTCGAATACAAACTAAGGTATTTTCAGTTCATATTCTTAAAATTTGACTCGATCCAAGGAAGTGGCAAGTTGAACCAACAAAACGGAGTTGTAATGAAGAAACTACGACTAAAACAAGATTGGGTATCCGAAGCTAGTTTAGCTACGAAAATATTTGGAGAAAAAGTAAATTAATAATATCTTTCCTAATTAATATGATATTTTATATATAATTACTTATGATTTGATTTTATATATTTCAGGACCACCCGTAAACAACACGAGAAGATTAATCATAAGACCTCATGATTGTACGCAACACGTCATTTGACAACACGGTACTTTATGTACGCAACACGTCATTTGACAACATGGTACCATGGGTCGAGATTAATTCTGATCAATACGAATACGATGGGGTCTTTATTTATTTTATTTAAGCAACTCATTGTGGACCACTAACATCGGACTACTAACTACGGACTAAGAAAATATTAAAAGTATTAAAAGTATATATATATATGTAACGATTACTTAAAAAGAAAATATGTTGATATATTATATATATGGTTAGGTTCGTGATATCTATCGGAGACCAAGTCGAATTAAATACCTTCAAGGCCAAAGTGAGTTTCATTTGCTCCCTTTTTAATTGCTTTTGCAATATACATTTTTGGGCTGAGAATACATGCACTGCTTTTATAAATGTTTACAAAATAGACACAAGTACTTAAAAATATATTCTACGTTGAGTTGTACCACTGGCATATTTCCCTGTAGCTTGGTAACTACTATTTACATGGGTATTGTAAACGCGAATCCTGTTGATAGATCTATCGGGCCTGACAACCCCAACCAGACTGGACGACCAGTATTCAAAGGTTGCACAGTACTTCGTTTTGGTGACTACACTTGGTACGGTGTAGTGAGATTTCATAATAAAGGGAATATGCGATGTTGATTAAATGTTAAGTATGGTTACCAAGTGCTCAACCACTTAGAATGCTTTACATACACTTGCGAGTGTATTATGTTTATGATTATGAAATCTTGTGGTCTATTAACATATTGAAATGATTGTTATGATAAACCTATGAACTCACCAACCTTTTGATTGACACTTTAAAGCATATTTATTCTCAGGTACGAATTAAGTCTTCCGTTGTGCATTTGCTCAATATAAGGACATTACTTGGAGCCAAACATCGCAATGGGACCAAATGTTGATGACTTCGTCCAGGTGGATTAGGACGGGTCCTTTCAGTTGGTATCAGAGCTGGTTTAAGCTGTCTCGTCAGCTTAATCATAGAGGGGTTCTCACAGTGTTACCTGTGATGAAGCATTGGCTCTTACTCCTCGCGATCCGATTATGGTTGGCTTTCGTCGAGAGGCGAGCCGTAAAATCAGTGTCTGAGGTACGCTCAGTGGTCACCAGGCGGTTAGCTGGGAAGGCACTGAGTGGGATGCGTCCCCACTGTATTTCAGTTGGTATCAGAGTGGTGGTTGTAGCGAACCAGGTCTTGCATTAGTGTGTCTAACTAGTAGTTGTTAGGATGCATTAATGAGTCTGGACTTCGACCGTGTCTACATGTCAAAAGTTTTGCTTATCAGTTCTAGTCGGAAATCATCTACTTATCATCCTTAGGAAATTACCTGCTTATCATTCATAAGTCTAGACACGTTTTACTGCATTTACTGCATTGATAGTGTATAGACGAATTCTTATCTTAGCATATCTGTTATTGCGAACTTTGACTGATATCTTTTCAAAGATTCTCCGTAATTTACGGGATTTTGGTATTATATATACATATGTAAATTATGTGTTGAAGAGTACCAAATCTAACTCCTATAATCTATTCCATACCAAAAATTCATTTTCCCCATTATACAAGATGGATTCCGCATCTAGTTCGAATTCTTCAGATTCCGACAGTTATGCCGATATGGATTTCCATTCGGGCTTCGAAAGCAGCGTCACTGGAATGGATCAACCAATTTTCCATCATCTATTCTGGATGAATTGGGGATGGGTTCGTAATATACTAAATCACTGGAGACAAGAAGAAGGTGATCCATTCCATCCACCAAATTGCCCTCTTGGTGATGAACCTGAAGCACTTACCGGCGAACCTATTCGAAACACCATTTTCTCTTTCATTTCTAGAGTATCTCTTCACGATTATATACTATCCCATATTACAAATCTTGTTCATTCGCTCGCTCCAACCGCCAATCATCCTGGTGTACTAGCAGAAGTTAACGAACTTCGTGCTCGCGTGACGGCTTTGGAGAACATGGTGTGAAGGTTGCAAACACCAGCAGCAGCACCAGCAGCATAATCAGCACCACCATCAATAACATCAACAATACCATCATCACCACTAACAAACAACATCCGCATCACACATCTTGACATCATAATCTGTCCCACAAACATCAACATCATACGCACCATAGATACCAAGGAGTACCAACAATAATGAACGATGAAGTATTGATCCATAACTTCATTGATATTCTGCGAAGAATACGTGGTTTCAAAAAGTTTTAGAGATTTCTTATTCTAGCTCAAACCGAAAAGCAAATGAGATATAATATCATATTAACTCATTAAATTCATGATTTCATCTCAAGAAAATATATATGTATATATGTTTTCATAAAGATTGTAATTAAAAGTTCTTTTGTACAAAATATTAATGGTGAAATTTTTTTTTTTTAACCGGTACGTAATACCCGAGGAATAATTAGATTTCATCTTAATAAGTTACATTGTACATTAGTCGAAGCTGATTCAATAGTTATTTACTATCCTACTTACAACCACCGATATACGTATCCATTCACCGCAGAATAACCATTTTTATTCAATTTCATATTTGGATTTTGACTTCCCAGAATCCAACAAGTGGCATATGAAGAAAACATATGACAAAATAAAATCTGTTAGAAACAAACAAATTAACTATGAAAAATTTTGTTAAGAATCCACGCTAACTGTTCCAGCTAACTGTTCCTAGCTAACTGATTACATTTTATTTATCGCAGTTTATTTATCGCAATTTAATTATCGCACTTTTATTTATCGTCATTTAATTTCTGTAATTATTTTACGCACTTTAAATATCGGGACACGTATACAATGTTTTGACATATCATATCGACGCATCTATATATATTATTTGGAATCACCATAGACACTCTAAATGCAGTAATGATCGAGTTCTCTATACAGGGTTGAGGTTGATTCTACAATAATATATATAGTTTGAGTTGTAATCGAGTCTGAGAGGTATACGGGTCACGACACGTATTAATTAATTCGTATATTATATATTAAACTATATATGAACTATTAGACTGTTACTGTGGACTATCGACTGTGGACTAATGACATTGGACAATTAAAATGAATTAAAATATTGATTATAACATATGAAACTAAACATTTCTTCAAGATTGCCACTTGATTTCATCTTAAACCTCATTGTATCTCGACAATTACAATCAGCGTTCAAATCTATCATGATTCTTAAAAACACCTCAATCGAGAGGATAAACCAACCGCACTTCATCTACGGAAGAAAAGATTGATGCATATAGTTATGCACCTGAAAAACCCTCGGAAACTGAGTAAACGTTTGACACGTATCTGTTCTAGTTCCTTTGACATTGTTATTACCGAAGATCGTTTTGCAATCCCTTTCCAAAGTAGCTAATTTTGTCACAGCTCCAACAAGTCAACTCCAACTTTTCATCCGAAACAACTTTATTATAACCGCGATATATATGCGTACTCTTTATTGTTACTGGGGAACCTTTTATATTCCACAATATTACCATCAGCAATTAATCATTCTAAAAACACAATTCTCCTGAAACTACCTCGGTTTGATAACCGATGACCCAGATCAGTTAACTTTGAAAATGCTGACGATGCAGCATGTTGTAGATGTTCTTAATGGCCAAAAGTTTGATGATAAAGAAAGGAGTGTTAGGAACGCTCGATAGAAAATTTAGTACCGAAAAGCGGATTATGTGAAACTATGAAGAAAGCTGTGGACAAATCACAAAGAATAAGTTTGCCTTCAAAGAATCCAAATGATTCTGTGCCTGCTGAAATCGTTAGCAAACATCTTATTTCTCATTCTAAACCTTCACAGACAAATCTTCTTCATCATCCATTGATATTAAAAATTCTAAGATATTCTCGTATGTTCTATTATAAATATCCTCCATATTTCTAGCGATATTTTCAAAACTATTCTTATCTGAGATCATTTATCTCTCCGTAATATCTGCAACATAAAAGAAACTGTGTTAGTTTCTAAATTCTGAAACCTTCGAGTTTAAAATATGAAGGTTTTAAAGTAGTGTTGGGAACTGAAGCATGGATTAGTATAATATAATGACACTTGATCAACGTCATTATATTACAGTAAGTTATGCTGAGTTTCTAATGAAGCATGATGATTCACAGTACCGTCATCATGTGCCATTTACACGACTCTTACATTCTATCTAATCTCTAAATATATCAAGAGAATATTTTTCTGGATGACTCGGTCTTCTCCAGGGTATTCTGGTAATTTAACAAATCAAAATCGTTCTATTACCATTTTCTTCTTAGAGCATTAGCTATGTTCATTCTGAATTTCATATCTACGAATTCCGGACCATTACTCGCTTGACTCGAAGTCAGGAAGAGAAAACGAAAGCATGAAGCTCCAAAAAATAATGAAGAATATAAACTTCGATAATAACCTCGAAATTACAAACCGTGTATATCGATGCAGATAGCAATATAGAGACACGGGAGAATTAGAAACACTATAAACACAAGAGTATAGTAGAAGTAAGTAGATTCTTCTGGTGGTAGATGAAAAAAAAAAGAATGACAGATATAAAAGTTAGGAGTATATCAAGAATCAGGACTGGATGGAGCATATTGATGAATGCTTTAAAGTAAGAATCAAGGGAGAAAGAATAGAAGGTGTGAGTCGTGGAAAATAAGGAAACGAAGGGGTGAATTTATAGTGAAATATCAGACAGAGCAATCGAAACAGATTATTGCATATAATCAAAGAAGATCCTGATTTCCTTAATCACCAAAGAACCAAATCTTATTACGTAAGATTCTCTTTAAATCCCTTAAATCCCGGAAATCAATCATAACTACGTCATCGGTTGAGAAGAACATATTTTACTCATCTCACTCTTTTACGATAGTCTCATTTATATTCTTCGCATAATCGAATCATTTTATCTACATTACTCAATGATGATAAAACTCCATTATCACCTTATATTTGTCATGAAAACCTTCTTATTGTTATCCATAACAACCTCTATCAAATTTCGGGGACGAAATTTCTTTAACGGGTAGGTACTGTAATGACCCGGAATTTTCCGACCAAATTATACTTATGAGATTAATATTTACATAAATTAAACCATACCAACATGATAAGCAATCCAAATTGTTGAGACTTGTGTTTTTAAAAATAGTTTTACACAACGTTTGACCGTCCAATATGACCGATGATATCACGAACTATATAACATACGATAATTATACGTTTGTGTATATATATATATTTATATATATTTAACATGATCTAAGGATGGTTTAACATCTCATTGTGTACTAATGACAATGAGTTATAAGTATATTTTGAAACTACTAACTTAAGTTTTCAAAACGATAACTATACGTAACATTCTTTGATATATATACTTATAATCTATAATGCTTATACATGTATCGTATATATAATGTATTTAATCACTTTTTATGGACTTAAATACATAAAACAATATAAGTATATTCACAAAAGATAGCTATATTTGAATTCTCGTTTCGTTTCCTCAAGATTTCTATACGTATATCTAGGGTATATGTACCCGTATCATACCCAGCTTCTATACATATTTACTATTGGTATATACACATCAAATAAACATCCTAATCAACATTATTACTGCTTTAGATATGAGGTAACTAGAATTTGTCAAGTAGTATGAATTATTAGTAAGAAAACAAAATTAGGAATCCTTTTCTTTCTTTATAAACTAAAAACGTTTTTATAAATGAACACCATTTCTTCACTCTATTTTCTCATATCTACACCCTCATTTCTCTCTCAAAATACTCCTAACTTCATACTTGATCATCTCCAAGCATTTTCCCCATCATTTAGCTTCAATTACAAGCCTTAAACACCATAAGAAAACTCTTTCAAGAACATATCAAAATAACCACCCATTTGAAGAAGTTTACTTTCAACTTTTTGATCTAACTCCACCACTCTTTGATTCCAAGATTATTTCTTATATTTTGTAGTAACTTTGTCCAAGTAACTTGAGATAGTAACCTTGTCCATAATCTTATTCAATTCATATTCATATAGCTATCTTATTTTGTGGTATAAAATTTTAACAACAAGAACATAGTTTGAATGATTTCAAACTTGTTCGCAAATTAAATAGATCCTTCTAACTTGACTTTTAAAACACTTCAAGACCTGTAATATATCATAATGATATGCTAACCTAACAAGATATAACTTGTTTTTACAAAGAACATCTTAAAAACTGAATCTACGTCGTCGGAGTGCAACCGGGGGCTATTTTGGGTTGGATAATTAAAAACCATCTTGAACTTTGAATTGGAAGTTCATGTTCTGGAAAAATGATATTTCTTATGAATATGTTAACACATAAAAATTTCATGGTTTAACTCAAAGTGTAAGTATTTTTAGAAAAATGATCATTAAATGTTGTTTTTATGATGGAAAATGATCACTTTCATAAGTTTCATCAAAGTTTGACCTATAGCCTATGATTTCGAATACAAACTAAGGTATTTTCAATTCATATTCTTAAAATTTGACTCGATCCAAGGAAGTGGCAAGTTGAACTAACAAAAACGGAGTTGTAATGAAGAAACTACGACTAAAACAAGATTGGGTATCCGAAGCTAGTTTAGCTACGAAAATATTTGGAGAAAAAGTAAATTAATCATATCTTTTCTAATTAATATGATATTTTATATATAATTACTTATAATTTGATTTTATATATTTTAGGACCACCAGTAAACAACACGAGAAGATTAATCATAAGACCTCATGATTGTACGCAACACGTCATTTGACAACACGGTACTTTATGTACGTAACACGTCATTTGACAACATGGTACCATGGGTCGAGATTAATTCTGATCAATACGAATACGAGGGGTCTTTATTTATTTTATTTAAGCAACTAATTGTGGACCACTAACATCGGACTGCTAACTACGGACTAAGAAAATATTAAAAGTATTAAAAGTATATATATATGTAACGATTACTTAAAAAGAAAATATGTTGATATATTATATATATGGTTAGGTTCGTGATATCTATCGGAGACCAAGTCGAATTAAATACCTTCAAGGCAAAAGTGAGTTTCATTTGCTCCCTTTTTAATTGCTTTTGCAATATATATTTTTGGGCTGAGAATACATGCGCTGATTTTATAAATGTTTACAAAATAGACACAAGTACTTAAAAATATATTCTACGTTGAGTTGTACCACTGGCATATTTCCCTGTAGCTTGGTAACTACTATTTACATGGGTATTGTAAACGCGAATCCTGTTGATAGATCTATCGGGCCTGACAACCCCAACCGGACTGGACGACCAGTATTCAACGGTTGCACAGTACTTCATTTTGGTGACTACACTTGGTACGGTGTAGTGAGATTTCATAATAAAGGGAATATGCGACGTTGATTAAATGTTAAGTATGGTTACCAAGTGCTCAACCACTTAGAATGCTTTACATACACTTGCGAGTGTATTATGTTTATGATTATGAAATCTTGTGGTCTATTAACATATTGAAATGATTGTTATGATAAACCTATGAACTCACCAACCTTTTGATTGACACTTTAAAGCATGTTTATTCTCAGGTACGAATTAAGTCTTCCGCTGTGCATTTGCTCAATATAAGGACATTACTTGGAGCCGATCATTGCAATGGGACCAAATGTTGATGACTTCGTCCAGGTGGATTAGGACGGGTCCTTTCAATACCAGATCAGTACACAAACTCATATAATCATATTCATAACAATCAAATTCGATTTTCATAACAAAGACAACAATCGAGCAAATTAACGACTAACGACAACTCTAATCGCAATCAATTGAACACTAGACTCTTGTACACTATGTAATTGCATAAAATCAGATCTAAAGAGATTAGGGTTAGTGGTTTTATACCTTTAAAACACAAATTGCTTATACCAATAGATAGAGAACAATGAGAGGATCGCGAATATGTAAACGATTTAGCAATCAAGCAAGAAATTGAAGTGTTCTTGATCCTTGGAAGGTGTCGACCATTTTTTGGGGGTTATGGGGCTGTTCTTGGTCGTGGGTATTGAGAGAGGAAAGAAGAAAATGAGTTGTGCCCTTTCTTTTAGTTGTTAAATGAGGCTTAAGGTGGATTACACTTGGACTAGTTACGATTAGTGGCCCAAATTTAATCAAATGGGTTCCATGGTGAGGGTTTGGCTGATTAGCCCACAAGGGAGGGTTTCTTGGGCTTAATTTAACTAGTTAGATCATTCCTTGTGTTGCTCGGTAGGTGTCGTTGGCCGAAAACGCAAACCGGAACGTTAAACGTCCATTTCTCGCATTTAATCTATATAAATTCTAATAAATTAAAAGTATGTTTAAAACATAATAATTATATAATATAATTATTAAAATTAAATTACATTAAATTATGCTTTGGCTTGCTAGTACGCTAAGTGTGGTTCGTTTCTAGTTGCCGTTAACCGTACCGGGTTCCCGGAACGTTAACTGATCGTTAAAATGTATCCCACCAAGTTTAATTCATTAAATATATAATAAATTAAATATGTTTTTCTTAAAGTCAATAATTATTAAAAATAATTATTTTCTCGTTCCTCAGAGTCCCGTAAACTGAAAAGCTTTCTAGGCGATTAACTTAATCGTAACGTTTTCTAGTTATTTCGCTGTCCGAAATAAGTTCATGAATTAATATAACATATTAATTCAAGTAATCCACTAGGATCAAATATGCATTTATTTCTATTAAACACGCAAAGTCTAAGTAAACACCGTTAAATACTTAACGAACAAGTAACGATAGTAAACGGAAAAGGTCGGGTTGTTACATCCGTTGTGGTCTAGAAGTCGAGAGAAGCTCTATTGAAGTATCGCATGCCTGCCTGCTTTTGTTTTACTAAACTTATGCATTCATTCATTAAATATATTTTGAAATGTACTACTTTTGGAATTATTAGCTAACATTTGAATTTGGAAAACATTTTGAAATAAATGAATGCACTTTTGGATCAAATGTTCATATAGAGGGCATAACCTCGTTGTGGGACCTCTTGTTAGTGCGCCATGTCATAGTGATTTTGGTGGGGGCATGACATATTAATAGAAGCATCACAATACACCACAATGTCTTCGTTCCCGTCCGGTAAAACGAACACCGGAACTTGACATAAACTCTTCTTCAACGATTGGAAAGCAACTTCTTGCTCACCTTCCCACATAAACTTGACACTCTTCCTCGTCAATTTAGTCGACGGAGAAGCTACTTTAGAAAAGTCTTGAATAAATCGACGATAGTAACCGGCCAATTCGAGAAAGGTTCGAATTTCCGTATGAGTAGTCGTTTGTTCTCAACTTTCTTTCGCTTCAATCTTACCCGGATCAACTTATATGCCCTCTTTACTCACGATATGACCAAGGAATTGAAATTACCTTAGCCAAAAATTGCACTTCGAGAATTTAGCATACAACTTCTCTTTCCGTAACATCTTCAACACTTCCTTCAAATGGTGTTCGTGTTCCGCTATACTCTTCGAATAAACGAGTATGTCATTAATAAACACAATCACCGATTTATCCAACATAGGTTGGAATACATGATTCATAAGGTCCATAAATACTGCGGGCGCATTCATAAGACCAAAGAGCATCACTACAAATTCAAATTGCCCATAACGAGTGTAAAACTCCTTTTTCTCGATATCTTCATCACGGATCCGCATTTGGTGATAACCGGACCGTAAATAAATCTTAGAAAAATTGCATGCACCTCGGAGTTGGTCAAACAAATCATTAATCCGTGGCAACGGATATCGATTCTTGATAGTCATCTTGTTCAACTCCCGGTAATCAATGCACATCCGCATGCTACGATCCTTCTTCTTCACAAATAAGACCGGAGCACCCCATGGTGAGCTACTCGGTCTAATGAAACCCTTTGATAACAACTCTTCGGTTTGGCTCATTAACTCTTGCATCTCGGTCGGGGCTAAACGATAAGGCGTCTTAGCAATCGGATTAGCACCCGGAACCAAATCGATGCGAAACTCCACTTGCCTTTCCGGCAGAACGCCCGTTAAATCTTCCGGAAACACATATTCAAAATTGCACACAACCGAAATACTCTTTACGGATGGCGACTCCTCTTGAACATCAACAACATACGCGAGGTAAGCCACACATCTGCTAGTAAGAAGTCGTCGTTCCCGCACATACGTACAAATGGGCACATGCCTTCGCCGCTTTTCACCATAGATAATTATTTCTCCCCCACTTAGGGTTCTTAGTCATACAAATTTGTCATGACATGCTATGTCGGCTCTATTATGATCGAACCAATCCATGCCAACAATGACATCAAACTCACCCAAATTCGTGGGTATCAAATCAATTTTTGAAATAGTCGACCCAAAGTCAACTTCATAGTTCTTATACACATAAACCGCTAGGAAAGTCTTTCCATCCGCTATCTCAACTTCTAGTGGAGACTCCAACTTTGACTTCGACACTTCTAAATAACCGGCACATAACAAAGAAACAAAGGATCTACTAGCACCGAAATCAAAAACTATCCTTACGGGCTTAGAGTTTATCGAAAAAGTATCTGAAATAAAATCATTGGATTTCTTTGCCTCATCACTTGTCATCAAATAGTTTCACGCTTTCGCCGTACCCGCCGCCCTTTCTAACTTCTTTATTTGGTCACCGTACAAATCAGGACACTCCGAATTTTCGTGCCCCTCCTTTTGACAATTAAAACATGGGACCTTGTTAATGGCTTAGCTCGTACAATCACGCGACATGTGACCCCGTTTCCCGCAATTATAACACACGAGACCTTGATTCATGGGGGTACTTCTTTTCGCGCTTCCAACACTTTCCGTCACACCATTACTCTTCTTACTCAAATGGCTAGTAGTTTCAATTTTTTATTTTTACTAAAGGTAAAATCACTTCTTCTTGGAACCTCTGGTTCGAAACCCCTAGCTACCTCAAACAACTTTTCAAAAAAGTCCACCAACCATCTAATAATCTTCCCCTTCAAACCATCATTCAACGTTCGATAAAAGTATTCCATCAACATTCGATCATTACCAATGTACTCCGGACAAAATTGAATCGTTGACAAGAAGGTGGAATTGAGAGTATTCAAATCCATGGACCCTTGTCGCAAACCACGCACCTCGTCTCGTAGCCTAGAAAGATCGGCTTGAGTTCGTTACTATTTGAAGAATTCCGACTTGAATTCTTCCCATGTCAAACTCATGCATTGTTCTTCACCAAACACTTGTATTTTTCCATCCCACCACAACTTGGCTTCGCCCCTCAGCATGCTACTACCGTACCTTGTTTTCTTTTCGGGAGGGCACTCACTAGTTTGGAAAGCCCCCTCCATATCAGATACCCAACAAGTACTCTTAAGAGGATCCCGTTCACCTTCAAACTTGGTTGGTTGGGCGGTTTGGAAGTTCTTGTAGAAGGAATCTCTCCTTCCAAAATCACCCGTATCCCCCTCACTATCTTCACATGGGGCTTGGGATTCCTCCTTTCGAATACTTCCTTAACTGTAGCATTCACTCGTTCATTTATTAGGTCGATTATTTGCTCGTCAACCGACTCTTGAAAGAAAAAAAATTAACATGCTCTAGAAAAGCCGCGGAATGGCTTTTCAAGATGGCCTCTACCTTGGCCGTGAATTCGGTGTCTTCATTTGGAACCCCGTTATCGGTATCGTGTCATTTTCTCGTATTTATTCTAAGAACGGAAATAGATTAAACAATGAGACACACGTAAACCGCACACACACGCCATCCCATCTTACTTGACACTCATCGTACTACACTCGTTTGATACGATTTGAATCCGTAGCAATGGTAGCTAGTCATTCCTATGCAAGCACGTCGCATTAACTCGTTAGTACAACAACTACCTTGTTCGATGATAACAAACACAATACATACATACATACATACATACATACATACATACATACTGAAATGTCCCGTTCTTATTGATTAAAAACGTTCCATATTAATTGAATTCGTTGCGAGGTTTTGACCTCTATATGAGATGTTTTTCAAAGACTGCATTCATTTTTAAACAAACCATAACCTTTATTTCATCAATAAAGGTTTAAAAAGCTTTACGTAGATTATCAAATAATGATAATCTAAAATATCCTGTTTACACACGACCATTACATAATGGTTTACAATACAAATATGTTACAACAAAAAAAGTTTCTTGAATGCAGTTTTTACACAATATCATACAAGCATGGACTCCAAATCTTGTCCTTATTTAAGTATGCGACAGCGGAAGCTCTTAATAATCACCTGAGAATAAACATGCTTAAAACGTCAACAAAAATGTTAGTGAGTTATAGGTTTAACCTATATATATCAAATCGTAACAATAGACCACAAGATTTCATATTTCAATACACATCCCATACATAGAGATAAAAATCATTCATATGATGAACACCTGGTAACCGACATTAACAAGATGCATATATAAGAATATCCCCATCATTCCGGGACACCCTTCGGATATGATATAAATTTCGAAGTACTAAAGCATCCGGTACTTTGGATGGGGCTTGTTGGGCCCGATAGATCTATCTTTAGGATTCGCGTCAATTAGGGTGTATGTTCCCTAATTCTTAGATTACCAGACTTAATAAAAAGGGGCATATTCGATTTCGATAATTCAACCATAGAATGTAGTTTCACGTACTTGTGTCTATTTTGTAAATCATTTATAAAACCTGCATGTATTCTCATCCCAAAAATATTAGATTTTAAAAGTGGGACTATAACTCACTTTCACAGATTTTTACTTCGTCGGGAAGTAAGACTTGGCCACTGGTTGATTCACGAACCTATAACAATATATACATATATATCAAAGTATGTTCAAAATATATTTACAACACTTTTAATATATTTTGATGTTTTAAGTTTATTAAGTCAGCTGTCCTCGTTAGTAACCTACAACTAGTTGTCCACAGTTAGATGTACAGAAATAAATCGATAAATATTATCTTGAATCAATCCACGACCCAGTGTATACGTATCTCAGTATTGATCACAACTCAAACTATATATATTTTGGAATCAACCTCAACCCTGTATAGCTAACTCCAACATTCACATATAGAGTGTCTATGGTTATTCCGAAATATATATATATGTGTCGACATGATAGGTCGAAACATTGTATACGTGTCTATGGTATCTCAAGATTACATAATATACAATACAAGTTGATTAAGTTATAGTTGGAATAGATTTGTTACCAATTTTCACGTAGCTAAAATGAGAAAAATTATCCAATCTTGTTTTACCCATAACTTCTTCATTTTAAATCCGTTTTGAGTGAATCAAATTGCTATGGTTTCATATTGAACTCTATTTTATGAATCTAAACAGAAAAAGTATAGGTTTATAGTCAGAAAAATAAGTTACAAGTCGTTTTTGTAAAGGTAGTCATTTCAGTCGAAAGAACGACGTCTAGATGACCATTTTAGAAAACATACTTCCACTTTGAGTTTAACCATAATTTTTGGATATAGTTTCATGTTCATAATAAAAATCATTTTCTCAGAATAACAACTTTTAAATCAAAGTTTATCATAGTTTTTAATTAACTAACCCAAAACAGCCCGCGGTGTTACTACGACGGCGTAAATCCGGTTTTACGGTGTTTTTCGTGTTTCCAGGTTTTAAATCATTAAGTTAGCATATCATATAGATATAGAACATGTGTTTAGTTTATTTTAAAAGTCAAGTTAGAAGGATTAACTTTTGTTTGCGAACAAGTTTAGAATTAACTAAACTATGTTCTAGTGATTACAAGTTTAAACCTTCGAATAAGATAGCTTTATATGTATGAATCGAATGATGTTATGAACATCATTACTACCTTAAGTTCCTTGGATAAACCTACTGGAAAAGAGAAAAATGGATCTAGCTTCAATGGATCCTTGGATGGCTCGAAGTTCTTGAAGCAGAATCATGACACGAAAACAAGTTCAAGTAAGATCATCACTTGAAATAAGATTGTTATAGTTATAGAAATTGAACCAAAGTTTGAATATGATTATTACCTTGTATTAGAATGATAACCTACTGTAAGAAACAAAGATTTCTTGAGGTTGGATGATCACCTTACAAGATTGGAAGTGAGCTAGCAAACTTGAAAGTATTCTTGATTTTATGAAACTAGAACTTTTGGAATTTATGAAGAACACTTAGAACTTGAAGATAGAACTTGAGAGAGATCAATTAGATGAAGAAAATTGAAGAATGAAAGTGTTTGTAGGTGTTTTTGGTCGTTGGTGTATGGATTAGATATAAAGGATATGTTATTTTGTTTTCATGTAAATAAGTCATGAATGATTACTCATATTTTTGTAATTTTATGAGATATTTCATGCTAGTTGCCAAATGATGGTTCCCACATGTGTTAGGTGACTCACATGGGCTGCTAAGAGCTGATCATTGGAGTGTATATACCAATAGTACATACATCTAAAAGCTGTGTATTGTACGAGTACGAATACGGGTGCATACGAGTAGAATTGTTGATGAAACTGAACGAGGATGTAATTGTAAGCATTTTTGTTAAGTAGAAGTATTTTGATAAGTGTATTGAAGTCTTTCAAAAGTGTATAAATACATATTAAAACACTACATGTATATACATTTTAACTGAGTCGTTAAGTCATCGTTAGTCGTTACATGTAAGTGTTGTTTTGAAACTTTTAGGTTAACGATCTTGTTAAATGTTGTTAACCCAATGTTTATAATATCAAATGAGATTTTAAATTATTATATTATCATGATGTTATCATGTATGAATATCTCTTAATATGATATATATACATTAAATGTCTTTACAACGATAATCGTTACATATATGTCTCGTTTAAAAATCATTAAGTTAGTAGTCTTGTTTTTACATATGTAGTTCATTGTTAATATACTTAATGATATGTTTACTTATCATAGTATCATGTTAACTATATATATATCCATATATATGTCATCATATAGTTTTTACAAGTTTTAACGTTCTTGAATCACCGGTCAACTTGGGTGGTCAATTGTCTATATGAAACATATTTCAATTAATCAAGTCTTAACAAGTTTGATTGCTTAACATGTTGGAAACATTTAATCATGTAAATATCAATCTCAATTAATATATATAAACATGGAAAAGTTCGGGTCACTACAGTACCTACCCGTTAAATAAATTTCGTCCCGAAATTTTAAGCTGTTGAAGGTGTTGATGAATCTTCTGGAAATAGATGCGGGTATTTCTTCTTCATCTGATCTTCATGCTCCCAGGTGAACTCGGGTCCTCTACGAGCATTCCATCGAACCTTAACAATTGGTATCTTGTTTTGCTTAAGTCTTTTAACCTCACGATCCATTATTTCGACGGGTTCTTCGATGAATTGAAGTTTTTCGTTGATTTGGATTTCATCTAACGGAATAGTGAGATCTTCTTTAGCAAAACATTTCTTCAAATTCGAGACGTGGAAAGTGTTATGTACAGCCGCGAGTTGTTGAGGTAACTCAAGTCGGTAAGCTACTGGTCCGACACGATCAATAATCTTGAATGGTCCAATATACCTTGGATTTAATTTCCCTCGTTTACCAAATCGAACAACGCCTTTCCAAGGTGCAACTTTAAGCATGACCATCTCTCCAATTTCAAATTCTATATCTTTTCTTTTAATGTCAGCGTAGCTCTTTTGTCGACTTTGGGCGGTTTTCAACCGTTGTTGAATTTGGATGATCTTCTCGGTAGTTTCTTGTATAATCTCCGGACCCGTAATCTATCTATCCCCCACTTCACTTCAACAAATCGAAGACCTGCACTTTCTACCATAAAGTGCTTCAAACGGCGCCATCTCAATGCTTGAATGGTAGCTGTTGTTGTAGGAAAATTCTACTAACGGTAGATGTCGATCCCAACTGTTTCCGAAATCAATAACACATGCTCGTAGCATGTCTTCAAGCGTTTGTATCGTCCTTTCGCTCTGCCCATCAGTTTGTGGATGATAGGCAGTACTCATATCTAGACGAGTTCCTAATGCTTGCTGTAATGTCTGCCAGAATCTTGAAATAAATCTGCCATCCCTATCAGAGATAATAGAGATTGGTATTCCATGTCTGGAGACGACTTCCTTCAAATACAGTCGTGCTAACTTCTCCATCTTGTCATCTTCTCTTATTGGCAGGAAGTGTGCTGATTTGGTGAGACGATCAACTATTACCCAAATAGTATCAAAACCACTTGCAGTCCTTGGCAATTTAGTGATAAAATCCATGGTAATGTTTTCCCATTTCCATTCTGGGATTTCGGGTTGTTGAAGTAGACCTGATGGTTTCTGATGCTCAGCTTTGACCTTAGAACACGTCAAACATTCTCCTACGTATTTAGCAACATCGGCTTTCATACCCGGCCACCAAAAATGTTTCTTGAGATCCTTGTACATCTTCCCCGTTCCAGGATGTATTGAGTATCTGGTTTTATGAGCTTCTCTAAGTACCATTTCTCTCATATCTCCAAATTTTGGTACCCAAATCCTTTCAGCCCTATACCGGGTTCCGTCTTCCCGAATATTAAGATGCTTCTCCGATCCTTTGGGTATTTCATCCTTTAAATTTCCCTCTTTTAAAACTCCTTGTTGCGCCTCCTTTATTTGAGTAGTAAGGTTATTATGAATCATTATATTCATAGATTTTACTCGAATGGGTTCTCTGTCCTTCCTGCTCAAGGCATCGGCTACCACATTTGCCTTCCCCGGGTGGTAACGAATCTCAAAGTCGTAATCATTCAATAATTCAATCCACCTACGCTGCCTCATATTCAGTTGTTTCTGATTAAATATGTGTTGAAGACTTTTGTGGTCGGTATATATAATACTTTTGACCCCATATAAGTAGTGCCTCCAAGTCTTTAATGCAAAAACAACCGCGCCTAATTCCAAATCATGCGTCGTATAATTTTGTTCGTGAATCTTCAATTGTCTAGACGCATAAGCAATCACCTTCATTCGTTGCATTAATACACAACCGAGACCTTGCTTTGATGCATCACAATAAATCACAAAATCATCATTCCCTTCAGGCAATGACAATATAGGTGCCGTAGTTAGCTTTTTCTTCAATAACTGAAACGCTTTCTCTTGTTCATTATTCCATTCAAATTTCTTCCCTTTATGCGTTAATGCAGTCAAGGGTTTTGCTATTCTGGAAAAGTCTTGGATGAACCTTCTGTAGTAACCAGCTAGTCCTAAAAACTGGCGTATGTGTTTCGGAGTTTTCGGGGTTTCCCACTTTTCAACAGTTTCTATCTTTGCCGGATCCACCTTAATACCTTCTTTGTTCACTATGTGACCGAGGAATTGAACTTCTTCCAACCAAAATGCACACTTTGAAAACTTAGCGTACAATTCTTCCTTCCTCAATACTTCTAACACCTTTCTCAAATGTTCACCGTGTTCTTGGTCATTCTTTGAGTAAATAAGTATGTCATCAATGAAAACAATGACAAACTTGTCAAGGTATGGTCCACACACTCGGTTCATAAGGTCCATGAACACAGCTGGTACATTAGTTAAACCAAACGGCATGACCATAAACTCGTAATGACCGTAACGTGTTCTGAAAGCAGTCTTTGGAATATCATCTTGTTTCACCAGCATTTGATGATACCCAGAACGTAAGTCAATCTTTGAATAAACAGACGAGCCTTGTAGTTGATCAAATAAGTCATCGATTCTCGGTAGTGGGTAGCGGTTCTTGATGGTAAGTTTGTTCAACTCTCGGTAGTCGATACACAACCTGAATGTACCATCTTTCTTCTTGACAAACAAAACAGGAGCTCCCCACGGTGATGTGCTTGGTCGAATGAAACCACGCTCTAAAAGTTCTTGTAATTGGCTTTGTAGTTCTTTCATCTCGCTGGGTGCGAGTCTGTAAGGAGCACGAGCTATTGGTGCAGCTCCTGGTACAAGATCTATTTGAAATTCAACGGATCGATGTGGGGGTAATCCCGGTAATTCCTTCGGAAATACATCAGGAAATTCTTTTGCGACGGGAACATCATTGATGCTCTTTTCTTCAGTTTGTACTTTCTCGACGTGTGCTAGAACAGCATAGCAACCTTTTCTTATTAGTTTTTGTGCCTTCAAATTACTAATAAGATGTAGCTTCGTGTTGCCCTTTTCTCCGTACACCATTAAGGGTTTTCCTTTTTCTCGTATAATGCGAATTGCATTTTTGTAACAAACGATCTCCGCTTTCACTTCTTTCAACCAGTCCATACCGATTATCACATCAAAACTCCCTAACTCTACTGGTATCAAATCAATCTTAAATGTTTCGTTAACCAGTTTAATTTCTCGATTCCGACATATATTATCTGCTGAAATTAATTTACCATTTGCTAATTCGAGTAAAAATTTACTATCCAAAGGCGTCAATGGACAACTTAATTTAGCACAAAAATCTCTACTCATATAGCTTCTATCCGCACCCGAATCAAATAAAACGTAAGCAGATTTATTGTCAATAAGAAACATACCCGTAACAAGCTCCGGGTCTTCCTGTGCCTCTGCCGCATTAATATTGAAAACTCTTCCACGGCCTTGTCCATTCGTGTTCTCCTGGTTCGGGCAATTTCTAATAATGTGGCCCGGTTTTCCACATTTATAACAAACTACATTGGCATAACTTGCTCCGACACTACTTGCTCCGCCATTACTCGTTCCGACACCATTTGTTCCTTTCGTTCTATTAACCCCTGGTCCGTAGACCTCACACTTCGCCGCGCTATGACCATTTCTTTTACACTTGTTGCAAAATTTGGTGCAGAACCCCGAGTGATTCTTTTCACACCTTTGGCATAGCTGCTTCTGATTGTTGTTGTTGTTGCGGTTATTATTGTTGTTGGGATGATTGTTGTAGTTGCTGTTGTTGTTGTTGTTATTGTTGTTGGGCCGTTTGTTGTAGTTGCGATTGATGTTGCGATTGTTGGGATAATTGTTGCGATTATTGTTGTAATTGCTGTTGTTGTTGTATTGGTGATTCTTATCACTGTTTTCCTCCTACTTTCTTTTGACTTGCTTCACATTGGCCTCTTCAGCAGTCTGTTCTTTAATTCTTTCTTCAATTTGGTTCACGAGTTTGTGAGCCATTCTACATGCCTGTTGTATGGAGGCGGGCTCGTGTGAACTTATATCTTCTTGGATTCTTTCCGGTAATCCTTTCACAAACGCGTCGATCTTCTCTTCCTCATCTTCGAATGCTCCCGGACACAATAGGCACAATTCTGTGAATCGTCTTTCATACGTGGTAATATCAAATCCTTGGGTTTGTAACCCTCTAAGTTCTGTCTTGAGCTTATTGACCTCGGTTCTGGGACGGTACTTCTCGTTCATCAAGTGCTTGAATGCTGACCACGGTAGTGCGTACGCATCGTCTTGTCCCACTTGCTCTAGATAGGTATTCCACCATGTTAACGCAGAACCTATGAAGGTATGCGTAGCGTACTTCACTTTGTCCTCTTCAGTACACTTACTTATGGCAAACACCGATTCGACCTTCTCGGTCCACCGTTTCAATCCGATCGGTCCTTCGGTTCCATCAAATTCCAAAGGTTTGCAGGCAGTGAATTCTTTGTAGGTGCATCCTACACGATTTCCTGTACTGCTAGATCCAAGGTTATTGTTGGTATGTAGCGCAGCCTGTACTGCGGCTATGTTTGAAGCTAGAAAAGTACGGAATTCCTCTTCATTCATATTCACTGTGTGTCGAGTATTCGGTGCCATTTCCTTCAAAATAGTCAAATGGAACAAGTTAATCATACAGAATATTAAGAGTAGTTAATAGTATTTCGTAGCATAATATGAACTCATTTATAAAAGCTTTTTCTTCATATTAGCGTTTTATAAGTTTAAATTCGGGTAGTACCTACCCGTTAAGTTCATACTTAGTAGCTAAAATACAATTCAACTACTACAATTCTATATGAAAAACTGATTATAATAATATTTCGCGTTCAAACTTTTATACAATATTTTACAAACTTACAATATCGCTTATTTTACATAAAGCATGAAATATAGCACACAATAACTTTGATACAAGATAGTTGTGAAGATAATTCTAGCTAGTACACAAGTCGTTCAGCAAAGGCAATAAAGACACGTAATTCATACGTCCAGAAACAAGTCATGCATTCTGGTTTTACTAGGACTACTTCCCATCCTTGGTCTTGTGTAACATAACCGTTATGGCCGTTGATAAGACAACGTGTTGTAACGTCGTCAAAGGGACGAGGGTTACGTAATGTCCAACAGTCCCGTAATAATCTAAAAACCTCATTTCTTACCCCAATTACCGACTCCGTCACTTGTGGAAACGTTTTGTTTAATAGTTGTAGCCCGATGTTCTTGTTCTCACTTTGGTGAGAAGCGAACATTACTAATCCATAAGCATAACATGCTTCTTTATGTTGCATGTTAGCCGCTTTTTCTAAATCACGAAGTCCAATATTCGGATATATTGAGTCAAAATAATTTCTTAACCCGTTGCGTAAAATAGCATTTGGGTTCCCCGCAATATATGCGTCAAAGTAAACACATCGTAACTTATGGGTTTCCCAATGTGATATCCCCCATCTTTCAAACGAAAGTCTCTTATAAACCAAGACATTCTTGGAACGTTCTTCGAATGTCTTACAAACTGATCTCGCCTTAAATAGTTGTGCCGAGGAATTCTGACCGACTCTAGACAAGATTTCATCAATCATGTCTCCGGGTAGGTCTCTTAAAATATTGGGGTGTCTATCTATTTTGTGTTTTTATAATGTAAAATAGACAAGAGTTAGATTCATAAAAAAAAATACTTATTAATACAAGCAATTTTTACATATATCATAAAGCATAAGCACACTATATTACATATATTACACCACATGAATACAACTATCTTATTCCGACTCGCTTGTTTCTTCTTCTTCGGTTTTGGTTCGTTTTGCCAAGTTTCTAGGGATATATGATTTTCCCCTAATACGAGCCGTCGTTATCCACATTGGTTTAGAAAAACCTGGTGGTTTAGAGGTTCCCGGGTCATTGTTACAACTTAAGGACTTCGGGGGTTGACGATACATATAAAGTTCATCGGGGTTGGAATTAGATTTCTCTATTTTTATGCCCTTTCCCTTATTATTTTCTTTTGCCTTTTTAAATTCAGTTGGGGTAATTTCTATAACATCATCGGAATTCTCGTCGGAATCCGATTCATCGGAGAATTGGTAATCCTCCCAATATTTTGCTTCCTTAGCGGAAACACCATTGACCATAATTAACCTTGGTCGGTTGGTTGAGGATTTTCTTTTACTTAACCGTTTTATTATTTCCCCCACCGGTTCTATTTCTTCATCCGGTTCCGATTCTTCTTCCGGTTCCGATTCTTCTTCCGGTTCCGACTCTTCTTCCGGTTCCTCTTCGGGAACTTGTGAATCAGTCCACGAATCATTCCAATTTACATTTGACTCTTCATTATTATTAGGTGAGTCAATGGGACTTGTTCTAGAGGTAGACATCTATCACATAATATCAAACGCGTTAAGAGATTAATATATCACATAATATTCACATGTTAAAAATATATAGTTTCCAACAAAATTTGTTAAGCAATTATTTTTCAAGTAAACACGGTCGAAGTCCAGACTCACTAATGCATCCTAACAAACTCGATAAGACACACTAATGCAAAATTCTGATTCTCTAAGACCAACGCTCGGATACCAACTGAAATGTCCCGTTCTTATTGATTAAAAACGTTCCATATTAATTGATTTCGTTGCGAGGTTTTGACCTCTATATGAGATGTTTTTCAAAGAATGCATTCATTTTTAAACAAACCATAACCTTTATTTCATCAATAAAGGTTTAAAAAGCTTTACGTAGATTATCAAATAATGATAATCTAAAATATCCTGTTTACACACGACCATTACATAATGGTTTACAATACAAATATGTTACAACAAAATAAGTTTCTTGAATGCAGTTTTTACACAATATCATACAAGCATGGACTCCAAATCTTGTCCTTATTTAAGTATGCGATAGCGGAAGCTCTTAATAATCACCTGAGAATAAACATGCTTAAAACGTCAACAAAAATGTTGGTGAGTTATAGGTTTAACCTATATATATCAAATCGTAACAATAGACCACAAGATTTCATATTTCAATACACATCCCATACATAGAGATAAAAATCATTCATATGATGAACACCTGGTAACCGACATTAACAAGATGCATATATAAGAATATCCCCATCATTCCGGGACACCCTTCGGATATGATATAAATTTCGAAGTACTAAAGCATCCGGTACTTTGGATGGGGCTTGTTGGGCCCGATAGATCTATCTTTAGGATTCGCGTCAATTAGGGTGTATGTTCCCTAATTCTTAGATTACCAGACTTAATAAAAAGGGGCATATTCGATTTCGATAATTCAACCATAGAATGTAGTTTCACGTACTTGTGTCTATTTTGTAAATCATTTATAAAACCTGCATGTATTCTCATCCCAAAAATATTAGATTTTAAAAGTGGGACTATAACTCACTTTCACAGATTTTTACTTCGTCGGGAAGTAAGACTTGGCCACTGGTTGATTCACGAACCTATAACAATATATACATATATATCAAAGTATGTTCAAAATATATTTACAACACTTTTAATATAATTTGATGTTTTAAGTTTATTAAGTCAGCTGTCCTCGTTAGTAACCTACAACTAGTTGTCCACAGTTAGATGTACAGAAATAAATCGATAAATATTATCTTGAATCAATCCACGACCCAGTGTATACGTATCTCAGTATTGATCACAACTCAAACTATATATATTTTGGAATCAACCTCAACCCTGTATAGCTAACTCCAACATTCACATATAGAGTGTCTATGGTTGTTCCGAAATATATATAGATGTGTCGACATGATAGGTCGAAACATTGTATACGTGTCTATGGTATCTCAAGATTACATAATATACAATACAAGTTGATTAAGTTATAGTTGGAATAGATTTGTTACCAATTTTCACGTAGCTAAAATGAGAAAAATTATCCAATCTTGTTTTACCCATAACTTCTTCATTTTAAATCCGTTTTGAGTGAATCAAATTGCTATGGTTTCATATTGAACTCTATTTTATGAATCTAAACAGAAAAAGTATAGGTTTATTGTCAGAAAAATAAGTTACAAGTCGTTTTTGTAAAGGTAGTCATTTCAGTCGAAAGAACGACGTCTAGATGACCATTTTAGAAAACATACTTCCACTTTGAGTTTAACCATAATTTTTGGATATAGTTTCATGTTCATAATAAAAATCATTTTCTCAGAATAACAACTTTTAAATCAAAGTTTATCATAGTTTTTAATTAACTAACCCAAAACAGCCCGCGGTGTTACTACGACGGCGTAAATCCGGTTTTACGGTGTTTTTCGTGTTTCCAGGTTTTAAATCATTAAGTTAGCATATCATATAGATATAGAACATGTGTTTAGTTTATTTTAAAAGTCAAGTTAGAAGGATTAACTTTTGTTTGCGAAAAATTTTAAAATTAACTAAACTATGTTCTAGTGATTACAAGTTTAAACCTTCGAATAAGATAGCTTTATATGTATGAATTGAATGATGTTATGAACATCATTACTACCTTAAGTTCCTTGGATAAACCTACTGGAAAAGAGAAAAATGGATCTAGCTTCAATGGATCCTTGGATGGCTCGAAGTTCTTGAAGCAGAATCATGACACGAAAACAAGTTCAAGTAAGATCATCACTTGAAATAAGATTGTTATAGTTATAGAAATTGAACCAAAGTTTGAATATGATTATTACCTTGTATTAGAATGATAACCTACTGTAAGAAACAAAGATTTCTTGAGGTTGGATGATCACCTTACAAGATTGGAAGTGAGCTAGCAAACTTGAAAGTATTCTTGATTTTATGAAACTAGAACTTTTGGAATTTATGAAGAACACTTAGAACTTGAAGATAGAACTTGAGAGAGATCAATTAGATGAATAAAATTGAAGAATGAAAGTGTTTGTAGGTGTTTTTGGTCGTTGGTGTATGGATTAGATATAAAGGATATGTTATTTTGTTTTCATGTAAATAAGTCATGAATGATTACTCATATTTTTGTAATTTTATGAGATATTTCATGCTAGTTGCCAAATGATGGTTCCCACATGTGTTAGGTGACTCACATGGGCTGCTAAGAGCTGATCATTGGAGTGTATATACCAATAGTACATACATCTAAAAGCTGTGTATTGTACGAGTACGAATACGGGTGCATACGAGTAGAATTGTTGATGAAACTGAACGAGGATGTAATTGTAAGCATTTTTGTTAAGTAGAAGTATTTTGATAAGTGTATTGAAGTCTTTCAAAAGTGTATAAATACATATTAAAACACTACATGTATATACATTTTAACTGAGTCGTTAAGTCATCGTTAGTCGTTACATGTAAGTGTTGTTTTGAAACTTTTAGGTTAACGATCTTGTTAAATGTTGTTAACCCAATGTTTATAATATCAAATGAGATTTTAAATTATTATATTATCATGATATTATCATGTATGAATATCTCTTAATATGATATATATACATTAAATGTCTTTACAACGATAATCGTTACATATATGTCTCGTTTAAAAATCATTAAGTTAGTAGTCTTGTTTTTACATATGTAGTTCATTGTTAATATACTTAATGATATGTTTACTTATCATAGTATCATGTTAACTATATATATATCCATATATATGTCATCATATAGTTTTTACAAGTTTTAACGTTCGTGAATCACCGGTCAACTTGGGTGGTCAATTGTCTATATGAAACATATTTCAATTAATCAAGTCTTAACAAGTTTGATTGCTTAACATGTTGGAAATATTTAATCATGTAAATATCAATCTCAATTAATATATATAAACATGGAAAAGTTCGGGTCACTACACATACATACATACATACATACATACATACATACATACAAATATATATATATATATATATATATATATATATATATATATATATATATATATATATATATATATATATATATATATTCGCACATAGTTAGTCCTCATATACTAAGGCACCAACCAATCTCGGTCTATCCCATATCCTACAAGTCCCGCAATACATACATACATACATACATACATAGATACATACATACATACATACATACATACATACATACATACATACATACATACATACATACATACATACATACATACATACATACATATATATATATATATATATATATATATATATATATATATATATATATATATTCGCACATAGTTAGTCCTCCTATACTAAGGCACTAACCAATCCCGGTCTATCCCATATCCTACAAGTCCCGCAATACATACATACATACATACATACATACATACATACATACATACATACATACATACATATATATATATATATATATATATATATATATATTCGCACATAGTTAGTCCTCCTATACTAAGATACTAACCAATCCTGGTCTATCCCATATCCTACAAGTCCCGCAATATAAGCACACAAAAGTCTAAGTTTAGGTCCTTATCACAAGTCTCCTAATTCCCTTAGACCATGCTCTGATACCACTTGTCACGACCCTACCCGTTATATAACACAAAACATTTTTTTTAAAGGTTGATGGTTGACCTGCACTAGGCGCGGCGCGCCTAGTTTTGTCGTGACGCGGCTGAACCACCTTCCAGATGCTCAGACCAACATACAAAGTTGGTTGCCGAATTATACTGCGACCCACGCCGCGAACAAAAAGGTCAGCGATGCGGCCATAGCAAGGAGCTGGTGCTTCCTTTTCCAAAAGGGACTAAGTCCCAGATTCTAATTACATGACACGAATTTTCTTCCAACATAACCCGCATACATAATTAATAAATATACACGTTTCAATCCATATTTTAAACGTTTAATCGACCGAGCCACATATGCTCAAATTACAATTCAAAATACAAGTTTTGACCCGACAAGTTAAAAGACTAAACAAAACATGAGCATGGTGTTTGAGGTTAAACTACCCAAACCTAGGCCGAACTTCAAAAGCATTCCTTCAAAAGCACTAACAGGACATCATCTGATTCCCGAGCTTACCCTTGCCACTTTTCGTGCCCGAATCTAAAAATGTAAACTACGAGAGGTTAAGCAAAAAGCTTAGAGAATGCAATAGATATACATATACATATACATATACATATACATATACATATACATATACATATACAATTTACCTACTTTCACCACGAACACAATAATAAACATTTAACGCACCACAATACACATCAAAGCTAGCATCATCAATACGTACAACTAGCATCAACATTAGCACTTATCCATAATAAAAATAATGCTAATACATATATAACAACAAACCATGGTTAACCATAATCACACGGATATGACTCTCGCGAACGAGCCATCGGTGTTCACAACAACCATTAGTGATACGAACGTAACGATTTTCACTAACCCCATGGGTGGTGATACGAACGTAACGATTTTACACCCACCCATCCTTCACATATTACAGTGATACGAACGTAATGATTTTCACTATATCATGCATGGTGATACGAACGTAACGATTTTCACCATTTAACCGATGTGGTGTCAGACGTAATGAACTTGAGTGAAACGAACGTAACAATTTTCACTCTAGTGAATTCCGGAATACGAACACTCACTAAACCACATACAACACAAGCAAATAAACCATATACATACATGTAAAAATATTCCACTCACATTTTATCCGAAAAAGTGAACGCAAGCAAGCACGCTTCAACCGTCAATGTAATTCACCTCTTACGTTATTATAAAAATCAAACACACTTCTAATTTGGACTCTCTACCCGCCCAAATAGACACTAAGTGCAAATGTACACCCTTTGCACTTTTAACGCCACCTTTAAGTTTTATATCTCTAACACTAGTACCTATGTTCCCGAAACACACGAATATGCCATATTTGGTCTTCGAACACATTCTAGCACAATTTTCACCCAAAACTCATTTTGACCTACTAACGTGTCAAACATGAAATTTGCTAGTTGCACACACCAAAACACAAGTTAAACAAGTTTATTTGTGAACTTAATCCATTTTAGTTCATAACACTTACACTTTTAACATCCAACCCAAAATCACCATTATTAGGGTTCCTACACTCATCCAACCCATAATCCCCCAATTTCGCATAAACTAGGGTTTATACACTTAAAAGTCTCAAATATATGCATTAAACATAAATTAACACGAGATTTAGGTTTGAGACTTACCAAAACATATAAAGGATGCTATGAGGCAAAAACACACAAGACTTGAACTTGATCTAGCAAAAACCTTTTGAAAAGCTCACAATTTCACTTTCTCACTCTAGGTTCTCCCTCTAATTGAAGATGAAAATAAGGTTGGTGAAGTGTGGTTATGACACACACTCACCCCAAAACCTAGTCATAAATGACCTAAAACGTCCATATGCGAAAAGACCCAAATGCCCTTCTTGTACTTTAAATAAAAGGAAAGAATCGGTACAAGCATATAGTCGCACTGCGCCTCTGATAATGCTAAAAACGAACATATATTTCATAGCATTATCCTTCAAGAAAGATAAGCTTTTAGTTGCAATTGTTCTATTTACAAGTGATATTCGTTTAAATAATAAAAGGTGAAGACAAAAGACAGATTCGACGAATTGAAGACGCAAACGACCAAAAAGCTCAAAAGTACAAAGTACAATCCAAGAGGTTCAAATTATTGATGAGAAACGTCTAAAGGTTATAAGAGTACAAGCCGTAAAATGCAAAGTACAAGATATTAAATAGTACGAAAGGACGTTCGAAAATCCGGAACCGGGTTTGTTAGCAATAATTTTAAATAATTTTATTGCAAATGTTGTTATGTTAGCAGATTCTAAATAATTTTAATTTTAATTTAAGATTAATAATAATAAGGTTATGTTAGCAAATGTTGTAAGTGTATAAGTCAAAATTCTGTCCGTGTAACGCTACGCTATTATTAATCATTGTAAGTTATGTTCAACCATTTTAAATTAATGTCTTGTAGTTAAATTATTATTATGCTTATTTAAATCGAAGTAATCGTGATGTTGGGCTAAAATATTAAAAACGGGGTTATTGGGCTTTGTACCATAATTGGGGTTTGGACAAAAGACCGACACTTGTGAAAATTAGACTATGGGCTATTAATGGGCTTTATATTTGTTTAATTGAATGATAGTTCGTTAATTTAATATAAAGATTTATAATTGGACGTACCTATAAATAACCATATACACTCGATCGGACACTATGGGCGGGATATTTATAAGTACTAATAATCGTTCATTTGACTGGATACGGGAATGGATTAATAGTCAATGGACTCATTAAAACAGGGGGTGAATTATGTACAAGGACACTTGGCATAATTGTTAACAAAGTATTAAAACCTTGGGTTACACGCAGTCGATATCCTGGTGTAACTATTAAACAAAGTATTAAGATCTTGTTACAGTTTAAGTCCCCAGTTAGTGGGAATATTTGACTCTGGATATAAGGATAATTTGATGAGGACACTCGCACTTTATATTTATGACTGATGGACTGTTATGGACAAAAACCAGACGAACATATCGAATAATCCAGGACAAAGGACAATTAACCCATGGTAATAAATTAAAATCAACACGTCAAACATCATGATTACGAAAGCTTAAATAAGCATAATTCCTTTAATTTATATCTTATCGCACTTTTTAATTATCGTACTTTATAATTATCGCAATTTTATTTATCGTCATTTTATTTATCGCACTTTAAATTATTGCATTTTAATTATCGTCATTTACTTTACACTTTAAATTAAGTTATATTTATTTTTAATATTTTACATTAGGTTTTAACTGCGACTTAATACATAAAATCGACAAACCGGTCATTAAACGGTATAAACCCCCTTTTATAATAATAATACTACTTATATATATATATATATATATATATATATATATATATATATATATATATATATATATATATATATATATATATATATATATATATATATATATATATATTTTTATTTATTTATTTATACAAATATAGTTTTAAAAAATATAGCGTTAAACTTGGCTAGCTCCCTGTGGAACGAACCGGACTTACTAAAAACTACACTACTGTACGATTAGGTACACTGCCTATAAGTGTTGTAGCAACGTTTAGGTATATCCACTCTATAAATAAATAAATAACTTGTGTAAAATTGTATCGTATTTAATAGTATTTCGCAATAAAAATATAACTATTTCATATACGCCGCTGCACACATCAAGTATTTTTGGCGCTGCTGCCGGGGACAAACAACGTCGAAAGCGAAACGCTATAAAAAAATTAAAAAGTTTATATTTTCTTTTAGTATAAAAACTAATAGGTAGTATTTAAAATATAAGTTTTTATAAATATAAATATTTTTTTATAAAATATAAAACAGAAAAAAATAGAGTAAAAGTAAACGGGCTACACTGTAGCAGCCCAAACTTTCAGCCTGTATTCGAAGCCATGCGATCGCATGAGCACAAGGCAGCAAACCCATGCGACCGCATGGGTTGACTAGACAGGTCTGAATCCTCATCATAATTACGCAGTAGGTTATTATTATTTATTATTATTATTCTTAAACCCTAATTAGGGTTAATTATTATATTATTTAGTTTTAGTTTTAGTTAATTTGTATTTTTAAGTTTAATTAGTTTTAATAATTATATAAAATTAATACTTTTATAAAACAATAATATAAAAATAATATTTTTATAAAAATTGTATTTTTATAACTTTTAGATTATTTTTATTTTTTTGTATCTTTTTATTAGTTAATCCGTAATATTTGTATTTTTATCGTTCGTAATTATTTTTAAGATTAGTTTTAGCCGTAGTTATTTTTATTTCTAGATTTTTAGACTTTGCTGTAAAATCCCTTAAGTACTTTTTCTTTAGATTAAGATTTAGGTGCTTTAGAATTTTACGACGTCGCTCATCGCTTTAATATTTAATAGACTTTAGTACCTTTTTAAGTTATTACCGTTTTGGATATAGAATTCCTTTAAGCTTTATTACCTTTAGACGCAACTTTTAATATTTAATTTTTTAGAATACTAAGTTTCGACACTTATTTTTTTATTTTTATTTTTCGACATTTTTCTACGCACTCTTTTTCTTTCTTATTTCTCGACGCTCTAGTTTTTAGGACTTAGAATTTTTTCTATTTCTTCTCTAAAATTCAAAACGAAAAATTATTTTAAGCGGTTAAATTGATAGACATCCAAAAATTTCTGATTCGTACTAATAGTTGGATTTGTTAGTGGCGAGTTGTGGGCTTCCGATTTAAAGGGTCCTGGCTACCTGCTGCATCTATTGGCTATTTGAAACGTGGGCAAAATCAGAAAAGTCTATTAATTTGATAACTTATATAATTTTTATCTTTTATAACTAATAGGATATTCAGTGAATGCACCGAGCAAAAAGTTCACCACCTTTCGTACGTTCACCACCTGTAACTCGATAAAGACATCTAGCCAATATTGTCGCCGTTGATTTTTCTTTAGAATCGTCATCCAGTCGACCAAGTACTCCAATTCAAATTTTCGATAATCCATTTTTTGAACCCGACTTCACAATTGAGAACCCGGAGGATATTCAGGGACAATTCAGAGATCCTGAACCATTAATCATTCCTCCTGAACCACAAATCACTCATCCAGAGATTGTCGAGGAAGAAACCATTAAGTCAGAATCCTCTAGTGATTCAGATTCAACAAACTCAATCATGGAAAATCTGGAACCTCTAAGTATGGAAGACCGAATGAGAGCTAAACGCACTGGCCAAGGTCATGCCATTACTCAACCAGACATTAATGCGCCAGATTATGAAATCAAAGGACAAATCCTACACATGGTAACTAATCAATGCCAATTTAGTGGTGCACCGAAGGAAGATCCAAACGAACATCTTCGTACCTTTAATAGAATTTGTACTCTATTTAAAATTAGAGAAGTGGAGGATGAACAGATATATCTCATGTTATTTCCCTGGACTTTAAAGGGAGAAGCTAAAGATTGGTTAGAATCGTTACCTGAAGGAGCGATTGAAACATGGGATGTTTTAGTTGAAAATTTTCTTAAACAATTCTTTCCGGCATCTAAAGCCATGAGACTTCGAGGAGATATAGTTACGTTCACGCAAAAGCCAAATGAAACACTATATGAGGCATGGACAAGATTTGAAAAGTTATTGAAAGGATGTCCGCAACATGGTTTAGATACTTATCAAATAATACAAATATTCTACCAAGGATGCGACATCACTACAAGAAAAGACATCGATATAGCAGCTGGTGGTTCCATTATGAAGAAAACTGCAATTAAAGCTTACAAAATTATTGATAACACTGCTTCCCACTCACATGAGTGGCATCAAGAAAAAGACTTCGTTAGATCATCTAAAGCAGCTAGAGCCGATTTTAGCCATGACTTTGATTCCATTTCCACAAAGATAGATGCTGTCGAGAGACGAATGGAAAAGATGACTAAAGATATTCACTCAATACGAATTAGTTGTGAGTAGTGTGGAGGACCACATTTGACAAAAGATTGTCTCAGTATTGAACAAACAATGGAACAAAGAGAGAATGTTTCATACATGAACCAAAGGCCTGAAAATAATTATCAGAATAATTATCAACCGCCAAGACCAATCTACAATCAAAATCAGAATTATAACCGAAATGTTCCATACAACAACCAACAAGGTCCTAGCAATCAACAAGTACCCAATAATACTTATAATCAGCAAAGACCTATTTTTCCAAATAAACCACCACAAACCAATGATAAAAATCCAAATTTAGAAGACATGATGTCGAAGCTAGTTGAATCTCAAACTCAATTTTTCACATCTCAGAAACAAACCAATGAACAAAATGCTCAAACATTTAGAAATCAACAAGCTTCTATCTAAAATCTGGAACAAGAAAAGATTAACCTAGAAAGGTTAATAGGTGCAAGAAAATCGGGAAGTCTACCTAGCGATACAAATGCTAACCCCCAGAATGAAACAACTAAAGCCATTACCACGAGAAGTAGTATTACACTTATGTAGTGACCCGAACTTTTCCATATTTATATATATTAATTCAGATTGATATTTACATGATTAAATATTTCTAACATGTTAAGCAATCAAACTTGTTAAGACTTGATTAATTGAAATATGTTTCATATAGACAATTGACCACCCAAGTTGACCGGTGATTCACGAACGTTAAAACTTGTAAAAACTATATGATGACATATATATGGATATATATATAGTTAACATGATACTATGATAAGTAACCATATCATTAAGTATATTAACAATGAACTACATATGTAAAAACAAGACTACTAACTTAATGATTTTTAAACGAGACATATATGTAACGATTATCGTTGTAAAGACATTTAATGTATATATATCATATTAAGAGATATTCATACATGATAATATCATGATAATATAATAATTTAAAATCTCATTTGATATTATAAACATTGGGTTAACAACATTTAACAAGATCGTTAACCTAAAGGTTTCAAAACAACACTTACATGTAACGACTAACGATGACTTAACGACTCAGTTAAAATGTATATACATGTAGTGTTTTAATATGTATTTATACACTTTTGAAAGACTTCAATACACTTATCAAAATACTTCTACTTAACAAAAATGCTTACAATTACATCCTCGTTCAGTTTCATCAACAATTCTACTCGTATGCACCCGTATTCGTACTCGTACAATACATAGCTTTTAGATGTATGTACTATTGGTATATACACTCCAATGATCAGCTCTTAGCAGCCCATGTGAGTCACCTAACACATGTGGGAACCATCATTTGGCAACTAGCATGAAATATCTCATAAAATTACAAAAATATGAGTAATCATTCATGACTTATTTACATGAAAACAAAATTACATATCCTTTATATCTAATCCATACACCAACGACCAAAAACACCTACAAACACTTTCATTCTTCAATTTTCTTCATCTAATTGATCTCTCTCAAGTTCTATCTTCAAGTTCTAAGTGTTCTTCATATATTCTACAAGTTCTAGTTACATAAAATCAAGAATACTTTCAAGTTTGCTAGCTCACTTCCAATCTTGTAAGGTGATCATCCAACCTCAAGAAATCTTTGTTTCTTACAGTAGGTTATCATTCTAATACAAGGTAATAATCATATTCAAACTTTGGTTCAATTTCTATAACTATAACAATCTTATTTCAAGTGATGATCTTACTTGAACTTGTTTTCGTGTCATGATTCTGCTTCAAGAACTTCAAGCCATCCAAGGATCCATTGAAGCTAGATCCATTTTTATCTTTTCCAGTAGGTTTATCCAAGGAACTTAAGGTAGTAATGATGTTCATAACATCATTCGATTCATACATATAAAGCTATCTTATTCGAAGGTTTAAACTTGTAATCACTAGAACATAGTTTAGTTAATTCTAAACTTGTTCGCAAACAAAAGTTAATCCTTCTAACTTGACTTTTAAAATCAACTAAACACATGTTCTATATCTTTATGATATGCTAACTTAATGATTTAAAACCTGGAGACACAAAAAACACCGTAAAACCGGATTTACACCGTCGTAGTAACACCGCGGGCTGTTTTGGGTTAGTTAATTAAAAACTATGATAAACTTTGATTTAAAAGTTGTTATTCTGAGAAAATGATTTTTATTATGAACATGAAACTATATCCAAAAATTATGGTTAAACTCAAAGTGGAAGTATATTTTGTAAAATGGTCATCTAGACGTCGTTCTTTCGACTGAAATGACTACCTTTACAAAAACGACTTGTAACTTATTTTCCGACTATAAACCTATACTTTTTCTGTTTAGATTCATAAAATATAGTTCAATATGAAACCATAGCAATTTGATTCACTCAAAACGGATTTAAAATGAATAAGTTATGGGTAAAACAAGATTGGATAATTTTTCTCATTTTAGCTACGTGAAAATTGGTAACAAATCTATTCCAACCATAACTTAATCAACTTGTATTGTATATTATGTAATCTTGAGATACCATAGATACGTATACAATGTTTCGACCTATCATGTCGACACATCTATATATATTTCGGAACAACCATAGACACTCTATATGTGAATGTTGGAGTTAGCTATACAGGGTTGAGGTTGATTCCAAAATATATATAGTTTGAGTTGTGATCAATACTGAGATACGTATACACTGGCTCGTGGATTGATTCAAGATAATATTTATCGATTTATTTCTGTACATCTAACTGTGGACAACTAGTTGTAGGTTACTAACGAGGACAGCAGACTTAATAAACTTAAAACATCAAAATATATTAAAAGTGTTGTAAATATATTTTGAACATACTTTGATATATATGTATATATTGTTATAGGTTCGTGAATCAACCAGTGGCCAAGTCTTACTTCCCGACGAAGTAAGAATCTGTGAAAGTGAGTTATAATCCCACTTTTAAAATCTAATATTTTTGGGATGAGAATACATGCAGGTTTTATAAATGATTTACAAAATAGACACAAGTACGTGAAACTACACTCTATGGTTGAATTATCGAAATCGAATATGCCCCTTTTTATTAAGTCTGGTAATCAAAGAATTAGGGAACAGACACCCTAATTGACGCGAATCCTAAAGATAGATCTATTGGGCCTAACAAACCCCATCCAAAGTACCAGATGCTTTAGTACTTCGAAATTTATATCATATCCGAAGGGTGTCCCGGAATGATGGGGATATTCTTATATATGCATCTTGTTAATGTTAGTTACCAGGTGTTCACCATATGAATGATTTTTATCTCTATGTATGGGATGTGTATTGAAATATGAAATCTTGTGGTCTATTATTATGATTTGATATATATAGGTTAAACCTATAACTCACCAACATTTTTGTTGACGTTTTAAGCATGTTTATTCTCAGGTGATTATTAAGAGCTTCCGCTGTCGCATACTTAAATAAGGATGAGATTTGGAGTCCATGCTTGTATGATATTGTGTAAAAACTGCATTCAAGAAACTTATTTTGTTGTAACATATTTGTATTGTAAACCATTATGTAATGGTCGTGTGTTGTCATAACCCGACATTAACCATAAGGACGAATACAATAACATATGATTTCATCGCGAGGTATTGACCTCTATATGCGACATTTTTCAAAAACTGCATTCGTTTTTACAATACAAACCATAGCTTTTATTGCAAATACAAGGTTTAAACAACTTAATAATGATTATCGTTTAGCGATAATCTTAGACTTACAAACTTTACATGTGATAATAACAATACGACCTCCAACATATTTTACATTACAAATCCTCCGATATGCAGTTTTATTTTTGACACAAATATGCATACTCAAGATCTTGCTTAAATTCAACATGTTGCAGCGGAAGCTTTTAGTTATCACCTGAGAATAAACATGCTTAAAACGTCAACATAAAGTTGGTGAGATATAGGTTTAATGCCGGCAGCAATATATATATATATATAGACCACAAGATTTCATATATAAACATTTTAATAAAAATATTCTAAGTGGTTGAGCACTTGGTAACCATACTTAACATTTAATCACGTCGTATATTCCCTTTATTATGAAATCTTACTACACCGTACCAAGTGTAGTCACGAAACGAAGTACTGTGCAACCGTTGAATACTGGTCGTCCAGTCCGGTTGGGGTTGTCAGGCCCGATAGATCTATCAACAGGATTCGCGTTTACAATACCGTTGTAAATAGTAGTTACCAAGCTACAGGGAAGTATGCCAGTGGTACAACTCAACGTAGAATATATTTTTCAGTTATTTGTGTCCATATCGTAAAACATAAAATACATGTATTCTCATCCCGAAATATTTAGAGTTTAAAAGTGGGACTATATACTCACTTTTGCCTTGAAGATATATATATTTTGACTTGGTCTCCGGTTGATATCACGAACCTATCCATATATAATATATAATATATCAATATATTTTCATTTTAAACAATCGTCACGTATATATACTTATAATACTTTTAATGTCTTCTTAGTCCGTAGTTAGCAATTCAATTTTAATGGTTCATATTTAGGTGTTTAATAAATAAATAAAACCCCCATCGAAATCGTATTGGTCGGGATTAATCTTGACCCATGGTACCTATATTGTCTAGAAGACGTATTGCGTACAATCATGGGATCTTATGATTAATCTTCTCGTATTGTTTACGGGTGATCCTGAAATATATAAAATTAAATTATGAGTACATATATATAAAATATCATGTTTTTTAGAAAGATGTGATTTATTTAATTTTTCTCCAATTATTTTCGTGGCTAACTAGTTTTGGATATCCGATCTTGTTTTAGTCATAGTTTCTTCGTTACAACTCCGTTTTCGTTGGTTCAACTTGCCACTTCCTTGGATCGAGTCCTTCTTTAAGAATATGAACTGTAAATACCTTAGTTTGTATTCAAAATCACAGGTCATAGGTCAAACTTTGGTGAAACTTATGAAGTTGATCATTTTCCATCATGTAAACAACCTTAAATGATTATTTTTCTAAAAATACTTATACTTTGAGTTAAATCATGAAATTTTTATGTGTTAACATATTCATAGTAAATATCAATTTTCCAGAAAATAAGCCTCCAATTCAAAGTTCAAGATGGTTTTTAATTATCCAACCCAAAACAGCCCCCGGTTGTACTCCGACGACGTAAATTCAGTTTTTAAGGTGTTCTTTGAAAAACCAAGTTTTACCTTGTTAAGTTAGCATATCCTTATGATATATTATAGGTCTTGAAGTATTTTAAAAGTTAAGTTAGAAGGATCTATTTAGTTTGCAAACAAGTTTGAAAACATTCAAACTATGTTCTTGTTGTTAAAATTTTATACCATAAAATAAGATAACTATATATATATGAATCGAATAAGGTTATGAAAAAAGTTACTACCTCAAGTTACTTGGACAAGGTTGCTGTAAAAGAGAAGTAAAAAACTAGAATCAAAAGAGTGGTGAAGTTGGATGAAAGATTGGAAGTAAACTTGTGTTCTTGGAAGGATTCTTGAAGTGTTTTTGTAAGGGTTTTCTTATGGTGATTAAGTGATGTTTTTGAAGCTAGATCTTCATGGTTGTGAGCTGAGATGGTTAAGATTTTTAGGGTTCATAAGTGTGTGTGTATTTAGCTAGAGATTTGAGGTAAAAATGAATCAAAATGATGATCCCCCCTAGCTCTTAAAAACGTGAATCAAGGGGAACCAAGACAAGATTTTAGGTTGTTATTTTGTGTAATTAGTCATACTATCTTACAAAAGTAATTACCTTATACTTAAGGCATGAACAAGAGAGTTACCTTATACATAAGGCATGAACAAGGGCTGGTTGGTGGTGATTTGATGTGTATATGCCAATAGTAAATACGTATAGATGCTAGGTATGATACGAGTACATATACTCTAAATATACGTATAGAAATCTTGTGAAAACTGAATGAGGATTCAAATATAGTTATCTTTTGTGAATATACTTATATTGTTTTATGTATTTAAGTCCTTAAAAAGTGATTAAATACATTACATATACGATATATGTATAAACATTATAGGTTATAAGTATTTATATCAAAAAACGTTACTTAAAGTTATCGTTTTGAAAACTTAAGTTAGTAGTTTCAAAATATACTTATAACTCATTGTTATTAATACAAAATGAGATATTAAAACATCCTTAGATCATGTTAAATATGTATATATACATATATATACACAAACGTATAATTATCATATGTTATATAGTTCGTGATATCATCGGTCAAACTAGACGGTCAAACGTTGTGTAAATCTCTTTTCAAAAATATAAGTCTCAACAATTTGGGTTGCTTATCATGTTGGTAAGGTTTAATTTATGTAAATATTAATCTTATAAGTATAGATCGATCGAAAAAGTCCGGGTCATTACAGTACCTACCCGTTAAATAAATTTCGTCCCGAAATTTTAAAATCGTACCTATTTTGCGTCATCGGGAAACAAATGCGGGTATTTTTGTTTCATTTGATCCTCTCGCTCCCAAGTAAACTCGGGACCTCTTCGTGCATTCCAACGAACTTTAACGATCGGTATGTTGCTCTGCTTGAGCCGTTTAACTTCACGGTCCATGATCTCGATTGGTTCTTCTATGAATTGTAGTTTCTCGTCAACTTGAATTTCTTCAAGAGAAATGGTGAGGTCTTCCTTTGCAAGACACTTCTTAAGGTTTGAGACGTGAAAGGTATTATGTACTCCGGCGAGTTGTTGCGGTAACTCGAGTCGATAAGCTACCGGTCCGATGCGTTCGATAATTTTGAACGGGCCTACATACCTTGGGTTTAGTTTACCCCTTTTTCCAAAACGTATTACACCTTTCCAAGGTGACACCTTTAGCATAACCATGTCACCGATCTGAAACTCTAATGGTTTCCTTCGGACATCGGCGTAGCTCTTTTGGTGACTACGGGCCGTTCTCAATCTCTCCTTGATTTGTACTATCTTTTCAGTAGTTTCATGTATGATCTCGGGACCAGTTAATTGTCGATCTCCTACTTCATTCCAACAGATAGGAGATCTACACTTCCTTCCATACAGTGCTTCGAATGGTGCAGCTTTAATGCTCGCATGATAACTATTATTATACGAGAATTCTGCTAACGGTAAATACTTATCCCATCCGTTTCCAAAATCGATCACACATGCCCTGAGCATGTCTTCAAGAGTCTGAATTGTTCTTTCACTCTGCCCGTCAGTTTGCGGATGATATGCGGTGCTCATATCTAAACGAGTTCCTAGGGCCTCTTGTAGTGATTGCCAGAACTTTGATGTAAATCTACTATCCCGATCGGATATAATGGAAATAGGTATTCCATGCCTTGAAACAATTTCCTTTATATACAATCGTAATAGTTTCTCCATTCTATCTGTTTCCTTTATAGGCAAGAAATGTGCAGACTTGGTGAGACGATCAACAATCACCCAAATGGTGTCGTATCCCCAGGCAGTCTTTGGTAACTTCATGATGAAATCCATGGTAATACTATCCCATTTCCATTCTGGGATTTCTGGTTGTTGAAGTAATCTTGACGGCTTCTGGTGTTCTGCTTTGACTTTAGAACAAGTTAAACATTCCCCAACATATGTTGCAACGTCTGTCTTTAAATTAGGCCACCAATAATGCGTCTTAAGATCTTGATACATCTTTCCAACTCCAGGATGTATCGAGTATCTTGTCTTATGTGCCTCGTTCAATATCAACTTCCTTAATCCACCCAACTTCGGTACCCAAATACGATTTGCAAAATATCGAGTTCCATCTTCCCGTATAACGAGTTGCTTCTCATACTTCTTCATTATTTCATTTCCTATATTTTCTTTAGTAAGTGCTTCTCGTTGAGCCTCTTTGATTTGTGAGTTGAGATTCATGCGAATTTTTATGTTCATCGCTCGAACTCGAATTGGTTCTCGTTCCTTTCTGCTTAAAGCATCGGCCACCACGTTCGCCTTCCCGGGATGATAACGAATTTCACAATCATAGTCGTTTATCAGCTCGACCCACCTACGTTGCCTCATGTTCAACTGTTTCTGATCAAAAATATGTTGAAGACTTTTATGATCAGTAAACACAGTGCATCTAAACCCATATAAGTAGTGTCTCCATATCTTCAACGCAAACACGACTGCTCCCAGTTCTAAATCATGCATCGTATAATTCCGCTCGTGAATCTTCAATTGTCGGGATGCGTATGCAATAACTTTCTTTCGTTGCATAAGAACACAACCAAAACCTTGTCGCGAAGCGTCACAATATATTTCAAAATCATCGTTCCCTTCAGGTAACGATAAAATAGGCGCCGTAGTTAACTTCTTCTTCAGTAATTGAAATGCGTTCTCCTGCTCCGAGGTCCATTCGTATTTCTTCCCTTTTTGCGTTAATGCTGTCAACGGCTTAGCTATTCGAGAAAAATCTTGAATAAACCTTCTATAATAACCGGCTAAACCCAAAAATTGGTGTATCTGCATTGGTGTTTTAGGAGTCTCCCATTTTTCAATGGCCTCAATTTTAGCTGGATCAACCTGAATTCCTTTGCTACTAACAACGTGACCAAGAAATTGCACTTCTTTCAACCAGAAAGCACACTTAGAAAATTTAGCGTATAGCTGTTCTTTTCTCAACAACTCTAATATTAACCTTAAATGCTGCTCATGCTCTTGCTCACTCTTGGAATAGATAAGAATGTCATCAATGAAAACAATAACAAACTTATCTAAATATGGACTACAAACTCGATTCATGAGGTCCATGAATACAGCTGGCGCATTCGTCAATCCAAACGGCATGACCAAAAATTCGTAATGACCGTAACGTGTCCGAAAAGCAGTTTTTGGTATATCTTCTTCTTTGACGCGTAATTGATGATAGCCCGATCTTAGGTCAATTTTCGAGTACACACATGATCCTTGGAGTTGATCAAATAAGTCGTCAATTCTCGGTAGTGGATACCGATTTTTGATAGTTAACTTATTTAATTCACGATAATCTATACACATCCTAAAAGATCCATCTTTCTTTTTAACAAATAGAATCGGAGCTCCCCACGGTGAAGTACTTGGTCGTATGAATCCACGATCCAGTAATTCTTTTAACTGATCTTGAAGTTCTTTTAATTCGGACGGTGCAAGTCTATATGGAGCACGAGCCACTGGTGCAGCTCCTGGTACTAAATCTATTTGAAATTCTACAGATCTAAATGGAGGTAATCCCGGCAACTCTTCCGGAAAAACTTCAGGAAAATCTCTTGCCACAGGCACGTCGTTGATGCACTTCTCTTTTTCTTTCTTTTCGACTTTATTAACATGTGCTAGAATAGCATAACATCCCTTTCTTAAACACTTCTTGGCTTTCAAACAACTAATGAGTTTTAGCTTTGAATTACCCTTCTCTCCATAAATCATCACCGGCATTTTATCCTTACAAGGAATGCGAATTGCCTTCTTGGCACACACAACTTCAGCTCCTACTTTGGACATCCAGTCCATGCCGACTATTACATCAAAACTTCCTAATTCTACTGGTATTAAGTCAATTTTAAATGTTTCTCTAGCTAAATTTATTTCACAATCACGACAAATTTTATCGGCCTTAATTAGTTTACCATTAGCTAACTCAATCATGTACTTAGCATCTAAAGGTAATGATGAACAATTCAATTTAGTGTAAAAATTTCTACACACGTAACTTCTATCGGCACCAGTATCAAATATAATAGATGCTGATAAGTTATTAATGGTAAACGTACCCGTAACAAGCTCCGGGTCTTCACATGCCTCTCTAGCATTAATAATAAATGCTCTCCCACGTGCAGGTCCGATATTCTTCTCTGGATTCAGGCACTGGCTCTTATAATGACCCTGTTTCCCACACCCATAACAAGTAACGGTAGCCAAAGCAGTTCTATTTGCATTGGTGGCAGGAGTCTTGGTACCATTTGTATTTGTAACGAGAGCCCTACAATCTTCAGCAAGATGACCCTTTCGATTACATTTGTTGCATACCACATTACAGTAGCCAGAGTGATGTTTGTGGCATCGGTTACATAAAGGATTTTGTCCTTTGTAACCAAAGCTTAAACCACTACCCGCACCTTGCGTGATTTCTTGTTTCTTAAAAGATTGTTGTTGGTTACCTCGACCATAATTTCCATTCCACTTTCTTTTGTTACCTGATACCTTCACATCAGTATTGGATACTTTCTTATCCATGATGACCTGATCCATTAGCTCGTTTGCCATGGTTATAGCTTCATGAATTGTCTTAGGTTTCGATGCTGTAACATTTGCCTTGACCTTTTTGGGCAAACCATCTTTGTACATTTCAATCTTCCGTTCATCGGTTGGAACCAATTCAGGACATAGCAAAACTAATTCCATGAATCGCTGATTGTAGTTGGTGATTTCAGTACCAACAACCTTCAGGCTTCGTAATTCATCTTCCAACTTCCTAACCTCGTTCCTTGGACAATACTCGTTGATTAACATTATTTTGAATTCTTCCCATGGAGTATCATAAGCTACATCTCCTCCTACAGCCTTCACATAATTTTTCCACCACGTGAGTGCACTATCTTGTAAAGTGCACGATGCATACTTGGTCATGTCCTTTTCAACACAACCACTGATTTTAAACACAGTCTCCATCTTTTCTATCCACCGGGTTAAACCGATCGGTCCTTCTGTTCCACTGAATGATGAGGGCTTGCAAGCTTGAAAAGTTTTGTAGGTGCATCCTACACGAGGATTTGGGTTAACTGCAGCTGCTCTTGCAGCCTCGACCCATAACATTCTGTCGTTCACTCGCTGGTTGATGAATTCCTCGACTTCTTGTTCTGTCATTCGATTCAATCGTGCCATATTCTTCTATAAGAATGAAAAGAAAATAATTATTCACATGGAATATTATAGATGTAGTGTATATTTACAGTACATTATAGCTTATTAATAATATGAACCAGGTATTATTATAAAAGCCTTTTCTTCTTATTAGCGTTTTATAATTATATCTAGGGTAGTACCTACCCGTTAATGTCCATACTTAATAGCTTAGTACAGAACCAATTACTACCATCTAAATAATACTTAACCATGGAAAATTATTGCATTTCATACTTCACTATTTTACATATGCTTATCTTACATCGAACATTAAGCAAACCACACTAATAATATTATACAAAACATTATATGATCCCATGGTTTAATACGGCAGCGCATCGTTTGGTCTATTTTCTAGGACGTTTAGGTTCAAAGAATCGCTTAACGCTTATCCTGGCTGTCTGCCTATATTTTGGCGGTGTCTCCCTATATTTTGGCTGTGGGGCTGAAGAACTGGATGCCGGGATAGAACGAATAGGAATAGCGGGAATAGGGGTGGTAGTGTCTAGTGGAGTTGGTGCCACATCATCCTCACTAAACTCGGGATTTGAATTTTCTAATTCATTAGCCTTTCGTTTCTTTCCTAGTTCGAACTTGTCTTTTGTAATTTCCTGTATTTCTTCCTCGGGTTCACTTTCCTCCTCGGGTTCACTTTCCTCCTCGGGTTTACTTTCCTCCTCGGGTTCACTTTCCGGGTTCTCTATAGTCGGTTCATCCGGAATTTGTGAGTCTTCCCCAAAGATATTATTTTCGTCATCGGATAGGTTAATGACTGGAACACCATCTGAAGATTCTGGTTCGGAGTCGCTGAATGTGGTTTTGAGCCCGACATCTATCACACAACAACTAACCCATTAGTACTACATAATATTTACATATAAATTTTAACCAACAATGATAAGCAATGGTTTTTAAATCAGACCCGGTCAAAGTCCAGACTTACTAATGTATCCTAACGACTTATCAGTTAGACACACTAATGCAAACCTGGTTCGCTAAGACCACCGCTCTGATACCACATGTCATAACCCGACCTTAACCATAAGGACGAATACAATAACATATGATTTCATCGCGAGGTATTGACCTCTATAAGCGACATTTTTCAAAAACTGCATTCGTTTTTACAATACAAACCATAGCTTTTATTGCAAATACAAGGTTTAAACAACTTAATAATGATTATCGTTTAGCGATAATCTTAGACTTACAAACTTTACATGTGATAATAACAATACGACCTCCAACATATTTTACATTACAAATCCTCCGATATGCAGTTTTATTTTTGACACAAATATGCATACTCAAGATCTTGCTTAAATTCAACATGTTGCAGCGGAAGCTTTTAGTTATCACCTGAGAATAAACATGCTTAAAACGTCAACATAAAGTTGGTGAGATATAGGTTTAATGCCGGCAGCAATATATATATATATAGACCACAAGATTTCATATATAAACATTTTAATAAAAATATTCTAAGTGGTTGAGCACTTGGTAACCATACTTAACATTTAATCACGTCGCATATTCCCTTTATTATGAAATCTTACTACACCGTACCAAGTGTAGTCACGAAACGAAGTACTGTGCAACCGTTGAATACTGGTCGTCCAGTCCGGTTGGGGTTGTCAGGCCCGATAGATCTATCAACAGGATTAGCGTTTACAATACCGTTGTAAATAGTAGTTACCAAGCTACAGGGAAGTATGCCAGTGGTACAACTCAACGTAGAATATATTTTTCAGTTATTTGTGTCCATATCGTAAAACATAAAATACATGTATTCTCATCCCGAAATATTTAGAGTTTAAAAGTGGGACTATATACTCACTTTTGCCTTGAAGATATATATATTTTGACTTGGTCTCCGGTTGATATCACGAACCTATCCATATATAATATATAATATATCAATATATTTTCATTTTAAACAATCGTCACGTATATATACTTATAATACTTTTAATGTCTTATTAGTCCGTAGTTAGCAATTCAATTTTAATGGTTCATATTTAGGTGTTTAATAAATAAATAAAACCCCCATCGAAATCGTATTGGTCGGGATTAATCTTGACCCATGGTACCTATATTGTCTAGAAGACGTATTGCGTACAATCATGGGATCTTATGATTAATCTTCTCGTATTGTTTACGGGTGATCCTAAAATATATAAAATTAAATTATGAGTACATATATATAAAATATCATGTTTTTTAGAAAGATGTGATTTATTTAATTTTTCTCCAATTATTTTCGTTGCTAAACTAGTTTTGGATATCCGATCTTGTTTTAGTCATAGTTTCTTCGTTACAACTCCGTTTTCGTTGGTTCAACTTGCCACTTCCTTGGATCGAGTCCTTCTTTAAGAATATGAACTGTAAATACCTTAGTTTGTATTCGAAATCACAGGTCATAGGTCAAACTTTGGTGAAACTTATGAAGTTGATCATTTTCCATCATGTAAACAACCTTAAATGATTATTTTTCTAAAAATACTTATACTTTGAGTTAAATCATGAAATTTTTATGTGTTAACATATTCATAGTAAATATCAATTTTCCAGAAAATAAGCCTCCAATTCAAAGTTCAAGATGGTTTTTAATTATCCAACCCAAAACAGCCCCCGGTTGTACTCCGACGACGTAAATTCAGTTTTTAAGGTGTTCTTTGAAAAACCAAGTTTTACCTTGTTAAGTTAGCATATCCTTATGATATATTACAGGTCTTGAAGTATTTCAAAAGTTAAGTTAGAAGGATCTATTTAGTTTGCAAACAAGTTTGAAAACATTCAAACTATGTTCTTGTTGTTAAAATTTTATACCATAAAATAAGATAACTATATATATATGAATCGAATAAGGTTATGAATAAAGTTACTACCTCAAGTTACTTGGACAAGGTTGCTGTAAAATAGAAGTAAAAACCTAGAATCAAAAGAGTGGTGGAGTTGGATGAAAGATTGGAAGTAAACTTGTGTTCTTGGAAGGATTCTTGAAGTGTTTTTGTAAGGGTTTTCTTATGGTGATTAAGTGATGTTTTTGAAGCTAGATCTTCATGGTTGTGAGCTGAGATGGTTAAGGTGTTTAGGGTTCATAAGTGTGTGTGTATTTAGCTAGAGATTTGAGGTAAAAATGAATCAAAATGATGATCCCCCCTAGCTCTTAAAAACGTGAATCAAGGGGAACCAAGACAAGATTTTAGGTTGTTATTTTGTGTAATTAGTCATACTATCTTACAAAAGTAATTACCTTATACTTAAGGCATGAACAAGAGAGTTACCTTATACATAAGGCATGAACAAGGGCTGGTTGGTGGTGATTTGATGTGTATATACCAATAGTAAATACGTATAGAAGCTAGGTATGATACGAGTACATATACTCTAAATATACGTATAGAAATCTTGTGAAAACTGAACGAGGATTCAAATATAGTTATCTTTTGTGAATATACTTATATTGTTTTATTTATTTAAGTCCTTAAAAAGTGATTAAATACATTACATATACGATATATGTATAAACATTATAGGTTATAAGTATTTATATCAAAAAACGTTACTTAAAGTTATCGTTTTGAAAACTTAAGTTAGTAGTTTCAAAATATACTTATAACTCATTGTTATTAATTCAAAATGAGATATTAAAACATCCTTAGATCATGTTAAATATGTATATATACATATATATACACAAACGTATAATTATCATATGTTATATAGTTCGTGATATCATCGGTCAAACTAGACGGTCAAACGTTGTGTAAATCTCTTTTCAAAAACATAAGTCTCAACAATTTGGGTTGCTTATCATGTTGGTAAGGTTTAATTTATGTAAATATTAATCTTATAAGTATAGATCGATCGAAAAAGTCCGGGTCATTACATGTGTAAACAAGATATTTTAGATTATCATTATTTGATAATCTACGTAAAGCTTTTTAAACCTTTATTGATGAAATAAAGGTTATGGTTTGTTTTAAAATGAATGCAGTCTTTGAAAAACGTCTCATATAGAGGTCAAAACCTCGCAACAAAATCAATTAATATGGAACGTTTTTAATCAATAAGAACGGGACATTTCAGTTGGTATCCGAGCGTTGGTCTTAGAGAACTAGAATTTTGCATTAGTGTGTCTTATCGAGTTTGTTAGGATGCATTAGTGAGTTTGGACTTCGACCGTGTTTACTTGAAAAATGATTGCTTAACAAATTTTGTTGGAAACTATATATTTTTAACATGTGAATATTATGTGATATATTAATCTCTTAACGCGTTTGATATTATGTGATAGATGTCTACCTCTAGAACAAGTCCCATTGACTCACCTAATAATAATGAAGAGTCAAATGTAAATTGGAATGATTCGTGGACTGATTCACAAGTTCCCGAAGAGGAACCGGAAGAAGAGTCGGAACCGGAAGAAGAATCGGAACCGGAAGAAGAATCGGAACCGGATGAAGAAATAGAACCGGTGGGGGAAATAATAAAACGGTTAAGTAAAAGAAAATCCTCAACCAACCGACCAAGGTTAATTATGGTCAATGGTGTTTCCGCCAAGGAAGCAAAATATTGGGAGGATTACCAATTCTCCGATGAATCGGATTCCGACGAGAATTCCGATGATGTTATAGAAATTACCCCAACTGAATTTAAAAAGGCAAAAGAAAATAATAAGGGAAAGGGCATAAAAATAGAGAAATCTAATTCCAACCCCGATGAACTTTATATGTATCGTCAACCCCCGAAGTCCTTAAGTTGTAACAATGACCCGGGAACCTCTAAACCACCAGGTTTTTCTAAACCAATGTGGAAAACGACGGCTCGTATTAGGAGAACATCATATATCCCTAGAAACTTGGCAAAACGAACTAAAACCGAAGAAGAAGAAGAAACAAGCGAGTCGGAATAAGATAGTTGTATTCATGTGGTGTAATATATGTAATATAGTGTGCTTATGCTTTATGATATATGTAAAAATTGCTTGTATTACTAAGTATTTTTTTTATGAATCTAACTCTTGTCTATTTTACAGTATAAAAACACAAAATGGATAGACAACCCAATATTTTAAGAGACCTACCCGGAGACATGATTGATGAAATCTTGTCTAGAGTCGGTCAGAATTCTTCGGCACAACTATTTAAGGCGAGATCAGTTTGTAAGACATTCGAAGAACGTTCCAAGAATGCCTTGGTTTATAAAAGGCTTTCGTTCGAAAGATGGGGGATATCACATTGGGAAATCCATAAGTTACGATGTGTTTACTTTGACGCATATATTACGGGGAACCCAAATGCTATTTTACGCAATGGGTTAAGAAATTATTTTGACTCAATATATCCGAATATTGGACTTCGTGATTTAGAAAAAGGGGCTAACATGCAACATAAAGAAGCATGTTATGCTTACGGATTAGTAACGTTCGCTTCTCACCAAAGTGAGAACAAGAACATCGGGCTACAACTATTAAACAAAATGTTCCCACAAGTGACGGAGTCGGTAATTGAGGTAAGAAATGAGGTTTTTAGATTGTTACGGGACTGTTGGACATTACGTAACCATCGTCCCTTTGACGATGTTACAACACGCTGTCTTATCAACGGCCATAACCGTTATGTTCCACAAGACCAAGGATGGGAAGTAATCCTAGTAAAACCAGAATGCATGACTTGTTTCTGGACGTATGAATTACGTGTCTTTATTGCCTTTGCTGAACGACTTGTGTACTAGCTAGAATTATCTTCACAACCATCTTGTATCAAATTTATTGTGTGCTATATTTCATGCTATATGTAAAATAAGCGGTATTGTAAGTTTGTAAAATATTGTGTAAAAGTTTGAACGCGAAATATTATTATAATCAGTTTTTCATATAGAATTGTAGTAGTTGAATTGTATATTAGCTACTAAGTATGAACTTAACGGGTAGGTACTGCCCGAATTTAAACTTATAAAACGCTAATATGAAGAAAAAGCTTTTATAAATGAGTTCATATTATGCTACGAAATACTATTAACTACTCTTAATATTCTGTATGATTAACTTGTTCCATTTGACTATTTTGAAGGAAATGACACCGACTACTCGACACAACGTGAATATGAATGAAGAGGAATTCCGTACTTTTCTAGCTTCAAACATAGCCGCAGTACAGGCTGCGCTACATACCAACAATAACCTTGGATCTAGCAGTACAGGAAATCGTGTAGGATGCGCCTACAAAGAATTCACTGCCTGCATACCTTTGGAATTTGATGGAACTGAAGGACCGATCGGATTGAAACGGTGGACCGAGAAGGTCGAATCGGTGTTTGCCATAAGTAAGTGTACTGAAGAGGACAAAGTGAAGTACGCTACGCATACCTTCACAGGTTCTGCGTTAACATGGTGGAATACCTATCTAGAGCAAGTGGGATAAGACGATGCGTACGCACTACCGTGGTCAGCATTCAAGCACTTGATGAACGAGAAGTACCATCCCAGAACCGAGGTCAATAAGCTCAAGACAGAACTTAGAGGGTTACAAACCCAAGGATTTGATATTACCACGTACGAAAGACGATTCACAGAATTGTGCCTATTGTGTCCGGAAGCATTCGAAGATGAGGAAGAGAAGATCGACGCGTTTGTGAAAGGATTACCGGAAAGAATCCAAGAAGATATAAGTTCACACGAGCCCGCCTCCATACAACAGGCATGTAGAATGGCTCACAAACTAGTGAACCAGATTGAAGAAAGAATTAAAGAACAGACTGCTGAAGAGGCCAATGTAAAGCAAGTCAAAAGAAAGTGGGAGGAAAACGGTGATAAGAATCACCAATACAACAACAACAGCAATTACAACAATAATCGCAACAATTATCCCAACAATCGCAACTACAACAAACGGCCCAACAACAACAACAACAACAACAACAACAACAGCAACAACAACAGCAACTACAACAATCATCCCAACAACAATAATAACCGCAACAACAACAACAACAACAATCAGAAGCAGCTATGCCAAAGGTGTGAAAAGTATCACTCGGGGTTCTGCACCAAATTTTACAACAAGTGTAAAAGAAATGGTCATAGCGCGGTGAAGTGTGAGGTCTACGGACCAGGGGTTAATAGAACGAAAGGAACAAATGGTGTCAGAACGAGTAATGGCGGGGCAAGTAGTGTCGGAGAAAGTTATGCCAATGTAGTTTGTTATAAATGTGGAAAACCGGGCAACATTATTAGAAATTTCCCGAACCAGGAGAACACGAATGGACAAGGCCGCGGAAGAGTTTTCAATATTAATGCGGCAGAGGCACAGGAAGACCCGGAGCTTGTTACGGGTACGTTTCTTATTGACAATAAATCTGCTTACGTTTTATTTGATTCGCGTGCGGATAGAAGCTATATGAGTAGAGATTTTTGTGCTAAATTAAGTTGTCCATTGACGCCTTTGGATAGTAAATTTTTACTCGAATTAGCAAATGGTAAATTAATTTCAGCAGATAATATATGTCGGAATCGAGAAATTAAACTGGTTAGCGAAACATTTAAGATTGATTTGATACCAGTAGAGTTAGGGAGTTTTGATGTGATAATCGGTATGAACTGGTTGAAAGAAGTGAAAGCAGAGATCGTTTGATACAAAAATGCAATTCGCATTATACGAGAAAAAGGAAAACCCTTAATGGTGTACGGAGAAAAGGGCAACACGAAGCTACATCTTATTAGTAATTTGAAGGCACAAAAACTAATAAGAAAAGGTTGCTATGCTGTTCTAGCACACGTCGAGAAAGTACAAACTGAAGAAAAGAGCATCAATGATGTTCCCATTACAAAAGAATTTCCCGATGTATTTTCGAAAGAATTAACGGGATTACCCCCACATCGATCCGTTGAATTTCAAATAGATCTTGTACCAGGAGCTGCACCAATAGCTCGTCCTCCTTACAGACTCGCACCCAGCGAGATGAAAGAACTGCAAAGCCAATTACAAGAACGTTTAGAGCGTGGTTTCATTCGACCAAGCACATCACCGTGGGGAGCTCCTGTTTTGTTTGTCAAGAAGAAAGATGGTACATTCAGGTTGTGTATCGACTACCGAGAGTTGAACAAACTTACCATCAAGAACCGCTACCCACTACCGAGAATCGACGACTTATTTGATCAACTACAAGGCTCGTCTGTTTATTCAAAGATTGACTTACGTTCCGGGTATCATCAAATGCGGGTGGAAGAAGATGATATTCCAAAGACTGCTTTCAGAACACGTTACGGTCATTACGAGTTTATGGTCATGCCGTTTGGTTTAACTAATGCACCAGCTGTGTTCATGGACCTTATGAACCGAGTGTGTGGACCATACCTTGACAAGTTTGTCATTGTTTTCATTGATGACATACTTATTTACTCAAAGAATGACCAAGAACACGGTGAATATTTGAGAAAGGTGTTAGAAGTATTGAGGAAGGAAGAATTGTACGCTAAGTTTTCAAAGTGTGCATTTTGGTAGGAAGAAGTTCAATTCCTCGGTCACATAGTGAACAAAGAAGGTATTAAGGTGGATCCGGCAAAGATAGAAACTGTTGAAAAGTGGGAAACCCCAAAAACTCCGAAACACATACGCCAGTTTTTAGGACTAGCTAGTTACTACAGAAGGTTCATCCAAGACTTTTCCAGAATAGCAAAACCCTTGATTGCATTAACGCATAAAGGGAAGAAATTTGAATGGAATGATGAACAAGAGAAAGCGTTTCAGTTATTGAAGAAAAAGCTAACTACGGCACCTATATTGTCATTGCCTGAAGGGAATGATGATTTTGTGATTTATTGTGACGCATCAAAGCAAGGTCTCGGTTGTGTATTAATGCAACGAACGAAGGTGATTGCTTATGCGTCTAGACAATTGAAGATTCACGAACAAAATTATACGACGCATGATTTGGAATTAGGCGCGGTTGTTTTTGCATTAAAGACTTGGAGGCACTACTTATATGGGGTCAAAAGTATTATATATACCGACCATAAAAGTCTTTAACACATATTTAATCAGAAACAACTGAATATGAGGCAGCGTAGGTGGATTGAATTATTGAATGATTACGACTTTGAGATTCGTTACCACCCGGGGAAGGCAAATATGGTAGCCGATGCCTTGAGCAGGAAGGACAGAGAACCCATTCGAGTAAAATCTATGAATATAATGATTCATAATAACCTTACTACTCAAATAAAGGAGGCGCAACAAGGAGTTTTAAAAAAAAGAAAATTTAAAGGATGAAATACCCAAAGGATCGGAGAAGCATCTTAATATTCGGGAACACGGAACCCGGTATAGGGCTGAAAGGATTTGGGTACCAAAATTTGGAGATATGAGAGAAATGGTACTTAGAGAAGCTCATAAAACCAGATACTCAATACATCCTGGAACGGGGAAGATGTACAAGGATCTCAAGAAACATTTTTGGTGTCCGGGTATGAAAGTCGATGTTGCTAAATACGTAGGAGAATGTTTGACGTGTTCTAAGGTCAAAGCTGAGCATTAGAAACCATCAGGTCTACTTCAACAACCCAAAATCCCGGAATGGAAATGGGAAAACATTACCATGGATTTCATCACTAAATTGCCAAGGACTGCAAGTGGTTTTGATACTATTTGGGTAATAGTTGATCGTCTCACCAAATCAGCACACTTCCTGCCAATAAGAGAAGATGACAAGATGGAGAAGTTAGCACGACTGTATTTGAAGGAAGTCGTCTCCAGACATGGAATATCAATCTCTATTATCTCTGATAGGGATGGCAGATTTATTTCAAGATTCTGGCAGACATTACAGCAAGCATTAGGAACTCGTCTAGACATGAGTACTGCCTATCATCCACAAACTGATGGGCAGAGCGAAAGAACGATACAAACGCTTGAAGACATGCTACGAGCATGTGTTATTGATTTCGGAAACAGTTGGGATCGACATCTACCGTTAGCAGAATTTTCCTACAACAACAGCTACCATTCAAGCATTGAGATGGCGCTGTTTGAAGCACTTTATGGTAGAAAGTGCAGGTCTCTGAATTGTTGGAGTGAAGTGGGGGATAGACAGATTACGGGTCCGGAGATTATACAAGAAACTACCGAGAAGATCATCCAAATTCAACAACGGTTGAAAACCGTCCAAAGTCGACAAAAGAGCTACGCTGACATTAAAAGAAAAGATATAGAATTTGAAATTGGAGAGATGGTCATGCTTAAAGTTGCACCTTGGAAAGGTGTTGTTCGATTTGGTAAACGAGGGAAATTAAATCTAAGGTATATTGGACCATTCAAGATTATTGATCGTGTCGGACCAGTAGATTACCGACTTGAGTTACCTCAACAGCTCGCGGCTGTACATAACACTTTCCACGTCTCGAATTTGAAGAAATGTTTTGCTAAAGAAGATCTCACTATTCCGTTTGATGAAATCCAAATCAACGAAAAACTTCAATTCATCGAAGAACCCGTCGAAATAATGGATCGTGAGGTTAAAAGACTTAAGCAAAACAAGATACCAATTGTTAAGGTTCGATGGAATGCTCGTAGAGGACCCGAGTTCACCTGGGAGCATGAAGATCAAATGAAGAAGAAATACCCGCATCTATTTCCAGAAGATTCGTCAACACCTTCAACAGCTTAAAATTTCGGGACAAAATTTATTTAACGGGTAGGTACTGTAGTGACCCGAACTTTTCCATGTTTATATATATTAATTGAGATTGATATTTACATGATTAAATGTTTCTAACATGTTAAGCAATCAAACTTTTTAAGACTTGATTAATTGAAATATGTTTCATATAGACAATTGACCACCCAAGTTGACCGGTGATTCACGAACGTTAAAACTTGTAAAAACTATATGATGACATATATATGGATATATATATAGTTAACATGATACTATGATAAGTAAACATATCATTAAGTATATTAACAATGAACTACATATGTAAAAATAAGACAACTAACTTAATGATTTTTAAACGAGACATATATGTAACGATTATCGTTGTAAAGACATTTAATGTATATATATCATATTAAGAGATATTCATACATGATAATATCATGATAATATAATAATTTAAAATCTCATTTGATATTATAAACATTGGGTTAACAACATTTAACAAGATCGTTAACCTAAAGGTTTCAAAACAACACTTACATGTAACGACTAACAATGACTTAACGACTCAGTTAAAATGTATATACATGTAGTGTTTTAATATGTATTTATACACTTTTGAAAGACTTCAATACACTTATCAAAATACTTCTACTTAACAAAAATGCTTACAATTACATCCTCGTTCAGTTTCATCAACAATTCTACTCGTATGCACCCGTATTCGTACTCGTACAATACACAGCTTTTAGATGTATGTACTATTGGTATATACACTCCAATGATCAGCTCTTAGCAGCCCATGTGAGTTACCTAACACATGTGGGAACCATCATTTGGCAACTAGCATGAAATATCTCATAAAATTACAAAAATATGAGTAATCATTCATGACTTATTTACATGAAAACAAAATTACATATCCTTTATATCTAATCCATACACCAACGACCAAAAACACCTACAAACACTTTCATTCTTCAATTCTCTTCATCTAATTGATCTCTCTCAAGTTCCATCTTCAAGTTCTAAGTGTTCTTCATATATTCTACAAGTTCTAGTTACATAAAATCAAGAATACTTTCAAGTTTGCTAGCTCACTTCCAATCTTGTAAGGTGATCATCCAACCTCAAGAAATCTTTGTTTCTTATAGTAGGTTATCATTCTAATACAAGGTAATAATTATATTCAAACTTTGGTTCAATTTCTATAACTATAACAATCTTATTTCAAGTGATGATCTTACTTGAACTTGTTTTCGTGTCATGATTCTGCTTCAAGAACTTCGAGCCATCCAAGGATCCGTTGAAGCTAGATCCATTTTTCTATTTTCCAGTAGGTTTATCCAAGGAACTTAAGGTATTAATGATGTTCATAACATCATTCGATTTATACATATAAAGCTATCTTATTCGAAGGTTTAAACTTGTAATCACTAGAACATAGTTTAGTTAATTCTAAACTTGTTCGCAAACAAAAGTTAATCCTTCTAACTTGACATTTAAAATCAACTAAACACATGTTCTATATCTTTATGATATGCTAATTTAATGATTTAAAACCTGGAGACACAAAAAACACCGTAAAACCGGATTTACACCGTCGTAGTAACACCGCGGGCTGTTTTGAGTTAGTTAATTAAAAACTATGATAAACTTTGATTTAAAAGTTGTTATTCTGAGAAAATGATTTTTATTATGAACATGAAACTATATCCAAAAATTATGGTTAAACTCAAAGTGGAAGTATGTTTTCTAAAATGGTCATCTAGACGTCGTTCTTTCGACTGAAATGACTACCTTTACAAAAATGACTTGTAACTTATTTTCCGACTATAAACCTATACTTTTTCTGTCTAGATTCATAAAATAGAGTTCAATATGAAACCATATCAATTTGATTCACTCAAAACGGATTTAAAATGAAGAAGTTATGGGTAAAACAAGATTGGATAATTTTTCTCATTTTAGCTACGTGAAAATTGGTAACAAATCTATTCCAACCATAACTTAATCAACTTGTATTATATATTATGTAATCTTGAGATATCATAGACACGTATACAATGTTTTGACCTATCATGTCGACACATCTATATATATTTCGGAACAACCATAGACACTCTATATGTGAATGTTGGAGTTAGCTATACAGGGTTGAGGTTGATTCCAAAATATATATAGTTTAAGTTGTGATCAATACTGAGATACGTATACACTGGGTCGTGGATTGATTCAAGATAATATTTATCGATTTATTTCTGTACATCTAACTGTGGACAACTAGTTGTAGGTTACTAACGAGGACAGCTGACTTAATAAACTTAAAACATCAAAATATATTAAAAGTGTTGTAAATATAATTTGAACATACTTTGATATATATGTATATATTGTTATAGGTTCGTGAATCAACCAGTGGCCAAGTCTTACTTCCCGACAAAGTAAGAATCTGTGAAAGTGAGTTATAGTCCCACTTTTAAAATCTAATATTTTTGGCATGAGAATACATGCAGGTTTTATAAATGATTTACAAAATAGACACAAGTACATGAAACTACATTCTATGGTTGAATTATCGAAATCAAATATGCCCCTTTTTATTAAGTCTGGTAATCTAAGAATTAGGGAACAGACACCCTAATTGACGCGAATCCTAAAGATAGATCTATTGGGCCTAACAAACCCCATCCAAAGTACCGGATGCTTTAGTACTTCGAAATTTATATCATATCAGAAGGGTGTCCCGGAATGATGGGGATATTCTTATATATGCATCTTGTTAATGTTGGTTACCAGGTGTTCACCATATGAATGATTTTTATCTCTATGTATGGGATGTGTATTGAAATATGAAATCTTGTGGTCTATTATTATGATTTGATATATATAGGTTAAACCTATAACTCACCAACATTTTTGTTGACGTTTTAAGCATGTTTATTCTCAGGTGATTATTAAGAGCTTCCGCTGTCGCATACTTAAATAAGGACGAGATTTGGAGTCCATGCTTGTATGATATTGTGTAAAAACTGCATTCAAGAAACTTATTTTGTTTTAACATATTTGTATTGTAAACCATTATGTAATGGTCGTGTGTAAACAAGATATTTTAGATTATCATTATTTGATAATCTACGTAAAGCTTTTTAAACCTTTCTTGATGAAATAAAGGTTATGGTTTGTTTTAAAATGAATGCAGTCTTTGAAAAACGTCTCATATAGAGGTCAAAACCTCGCAACGAAATCAATTAATATGGAACGTTTTTAATCAATAAGAACGGGAAATTTCAACTTAAACCACCTGAAATACCAGCAATTTCTGATGACTCTATTCCCACTCCACAGACACTACAACCTGAACAAGATAAGGAAACAGAACCGGTAGTTGAAAAGGTTAATGAAGATAACACAGTTAAGGCTAAACCTTATGTTAAACCATACCAACCACCACTTCCTTACCCAAGTAAAATGAGAAAAGAAAGACTTGAAGCCGAGCAATCTAAATTCTTGGATATGTTTAAACAAATAAATGTAAATCTTCCTTTCATTGATGTGATTTCAGGAATGCCGAGATATGCTAAATTTTTGAAAGATCTAATCACAAATAGAAAGAAAATGGAAGAACTCTCAGCTGTTACTATGAATGCTAATTGTTCTGCAGTGCTGTTGAATAAGATACCAGAAAAATTATCAGATCCAGAAAGTTTCACAATTCCATGTTTTCTGGGTAGTCTTAGTTCAATAGAAGCATTGGCAGACTTAGGTGCTAGTATAAATTTAATGCCGTATTCACTATACGCTAAACTAGACCTTGGAGAATTGAAACCAACACGAATAAGCATACAACTACTGATCGATCAGTAAAATATCCTAGAGGGATAATGGAGAACATGCTAGTTAAAGTTGGTACTTTAGTATTTCCAGTAGATTTTGTTATTCTGGACATGGGAGAAGATTCTTGAGTTCCTCTCATATTAGGAAGACCATTCTTAAACACGGCTAAAGCAATAATAGACGTGTTCGGTAAGAAACTGACCCTAAGTATAGAGGACGAGAGTGTTACCTTTTCTGTTGATAGAGCCATGCAATAACCGCAATCTGCAGATGATACATGTTATTATATTCAAACTATAGATTCACATGCAGAATTGTTAGAAGAATTTCCAGAATTACAAGGAACAGGAGAATGTTCTTTAGGAGAAGGAACTGAACCAATTAATGAAGCTAAAATGTTAGCTACACTTATGGCTAATGGATATGAACCAACAACAGAAGAAATTCAAATGTTAAAAGAAGAAGACAGATATAGATATAAATCATCAATAGAAGAACCACCGAAATTAGAGTTAAAGGGCACTTCCAAACCATTTGGAATATGCTTATTTACATGGTGAATCTGAATTACCTATAATAATATCGTCTTCTCTTACTGAAAATGAAAAATCTCAACTCATTTCTGTGCTAAAAGCTCATAAACCAGCTATTGCATGGAAGATTCATGACATTAAAGGCATAAGTCCTTCGTATTGCACACATAAAATCCTTATGGAAGAAGGTCATAAAACGTATGTGCAATGCCAACGAAGACTAAATCCTAATATGCAAGATGTTGTTAAGAAAGAAATTATTAAACTGCTAGACGCAGGTTTAATTTATCCAATCTATGATACTCCATGGGTAAGCCCAGTTCAATGCGTACCTAAGAAGGGTGGCATGACTGTCATCACAAATGAGAAAAATGAGCTTATTCCTACTAGGACTATAACAGGATGGCGTGTTTGTATTGATTATAGACAATTAAATGACGCCACCAGAAAAGATCACTTTCCCTTACCTTTCATTGATCAAATGTTGGAAAGGTTAGCCGGAAACAGTTACTATTGTTTTCTTGACGGTTTCTCCGGATACTTTCAAATTCCAATAGCACCCGAGGACCAAGAGAAAACCACGTTCACGTGCCCTTATGGTACTTTTGCTTACAAACGCATGCCATTTGGACTATGCAACGCCCCTGCAACCTTTCAAAGGTGCATGATGGCGATTTTTCACGACTTGATAGTAGAATGCATGGAAGTTTTCATGGATGACTTTTCAGTCTTCGGTGATACTTTTGAATCATGTCTAGTTAATCTTGAACGAATGCTTATTAGATGCGAACAATCAAATCTAGTTCTTAATTGGGAGAAATGCCATTTCATGGTTAAAGAAGGCATCGTTCTTGGACATAAAATTTCAAAAGAAGGAATTGAAGTGGATAGAGCTAAAGTAGATGTAATTGCTAAACTTCCACATCCCACCAATGTTAGAGGAGTTAGGAGTTTTCTAGGGCATGCAGGTTTTTACCGACGTTTCATAAAAGATTTTTCTAAAATTGTCACTCCTATGAATAAACTCCTAGAAAAGGATGCTCCATTCATCTTTTCAGATGAATGCATCAAATCTTTTAATATTCTTAAAGAAAAACTCACTAATGCGCCGATCATGATAACTCCAAATTGGAATCTACCATTTGAACTCATGTGCGATGCAAGTGATTTCGAATGGGAGCTGTTTTAGGACAAATGATTGAAAAACGATTTCAACCTATTTATTACGCTAGTAAGACATTACAAGGAGCACAAACAATTACACAACTACTAAAAAAGAACTCCTTGCTATTGTCTTTGCTTTTGACAAATTTCGTTCATATCTCGTTCTAGCAAAAACAGTGGTCTATACTGACCATTCTGCTCTTAGATACCTATTTTCGAAACAAGATTCCAAACCACGATTAATCCGTTGGATTTTACTCTTACAAGAGTTTGATATTGAAATCCGAGACAAAAAGGGAGCAGAAAATCTCGCCGCTGATCATCTTTCTCGTCTTAAAAATCCTGAATTAGAAGTTCTAAATGAATCGGCTATACAAGATAACTTTCCTGATGAATATCTATTGAAGATAGATTATAATGAAATTTCATGGTTTGCAGACTATGCAAACTACTTAGTTTGTGGATTCTTTGAAAAAGGATTGTCGTACCAAAAATGAAAGAAATTCTTTAGTGATATAAAACACTATTTCTGGGAAGATCCACATTTGTTTAAAAGTTGTCCCGATGAAATAATACGCCGATGCATATTCGGGGATGAATCTAATCAAATCTTAAACCATTGTCACACAGGACCAACAGGAGGGCATTATGGGCCTCAACTCACAGCAAGAAAAGTTTACGATGTTGGATTCTATTGGCGTACAATTTGCAAAGACGCACACCTTCTTTGTAAATCCTGTGATGCATGTCAAAGGGCCGGAAAAATAAGTCAACGTGATGAAATGCCACAAAATGTCATTCAAGTATGTGAAGTATTTGACGTTTGGGGTATTGACTTTATGGGTCCATTTCCAAAATCTCATAATAATCTCTACATTCTCGTTGCCATTGATTATGTATCTAAATGGGCGGAAGCACAAGCTCTCCCAACTAACGATGCACGAGTTATAGTCAACTTTTTAAAACATCTTTTTGCAAGGTTTGGAACACCGAAAGCTTTAATAAGTGATCGGGGTACTAATTTCTGTAATAATCAACTTGAGAAAGTTCTCAAAAGATATGGAGTAACTCATAAAATCTCCACTGCTTATCATCCACAAACAAGTGGACAAGTTGAAAATACCAACCGAGCTCTAAAACGTATTCTAGAGAAAACCGTAGGATCAAATCCGAAGGAATGGTCCATGAAATTGGAGGATCCAATCTGGGCTTTTAGAACAGCCTATAAAACTCTAATTGGAACCACACCTTTTAAACTCGTTTACGAAAAAGCATGTCACCTTCCAGTAGAAATTGATCACAAAGCATTTTGGGCTTTGGAGACTATAATCTTGATTTGCATGAAGCCGGACGTCTACAGTTAAGTCAATTAAACGAATTAGAAGAATTAAGACATGAAGCATATGAAAATTCGTTAATCTATAAGGAAAGAACGAAGAAATGGCATGATAAAAGAATCAGAAGTTCAAAAGAATTTAAGGAAGGAGACAGAGTCCTTCTTTTCAATTCACGATTCAAGCTATTTCCTGGAAATTAAAATCAAGATGGTCTGGACCATTCATAGTCAAAAGAGTTTTTCCATATGGAACACTAGAGTTGATAAATTCAAATGGGATTGAATTTAAAGTTAATGGTCACAGAGTTAAACATTACATAGATAATCCAATGGAAGTTGAAGATGAAGTTAATCAAAATTTCGATACCACAGCTAACTAAGTGTGGGAAGATTCGAATCTTTTTAGGGTAATATGTATTTCTGTTAGAGTTAGATATTCTGTTTTCGTGTAGTTCTCGAGAATGGAATCCGAATGGTCTTTCTCTAGCAGACCCTAAAGAACTAGTCTTCTTCCCCCAATCCGAATTTTTATTTCTTTTAGATTTTACGAGATGAAGAAATCCTTTGATCTGAACCATGGTCTACTACTACATGCTATGATTACTAAACGTAATAATGACACCCTTCCGAGTGAATTGGTATCATTCATAAGAGGCAAAATGGACGTAGTAAGAAAAGAACTCAGGAAACATCATCATAAGACACATTTTGGTAAAGGAAAATCAAAATCCGCAACAACAAAAAAAGAGCACGACACCTTGAAAGATGTCATAAATGCGGAAAATGGTTACACGAAGGTAAATGTTCAAACAATCAAACATATTCAAATACCGAATTTGTTACTCTATGCAGAGAAGGACCGTTCATATGTTTAGAAGAAAAGATATTGAAGAATCGAGGTTACGCTTATGTAGCTATGGAAAACCAAATCACACGACTCTCCTATAAGTCGGCTAAAGCAGGTCTCTGAGAATTCTTTCTCACAGGTAAGTATGTACAGTTTTTATTTTTATTTTTATTGCCTTTAACCTTTGATAATAAACGCTGAATCGTTCGCTATAAAGTATTAAATTGGTATTTAATAAAATTAGGTATGCGAAACTGAAATTATTGATATCATACAAAAATTTATTACATCAGTGCAAAATTTACCGTTTATTCTTAATGTATAAATATCTTTAATCAATCAACCCAAAATATTTCAAAAATTCGTCAGGAGTAAAACTAGGTTATGGAACCGAAATTACTTTACCGAAAAGAGGGGCGTATATTTTTGATAATATTTGATTGATTAAAGTGGGATAAAAGACCAAAAAAGATTTTTAATTTTATCTTTACCATGTTTTTAAAATTAATATTATAAATTTTTAAAATCAATATATTTAAGTTTTTAAATATTTTAAACTACTATTTTTAATATAATTTTGTAAAATTAAAAATATTAATTATATTTATATGAATTTTTAATTTTATGCATTTTAAATTTAAGTTTGGTGAGAATTTAAAAACAAAAATTTACTTTATTTCACTAAGTTAAAAATATGATTTTTAAAATTCACCGTGAGTTGAAAACTAGGTCATTGAATCGAAATTGCTTTACCCAAGGGAGGGACGAGAAATTTTACTATCATTATTTTTAATCTTATTTGATTTAAAGTATGCCAAAAATATTAAAAAATCCAAAAATATTTGCTTTTAAAACGACGCTTAAAAAGTGACAAATTTTAAAATTTTGTCGAGACACGGACTAGGACAAAGATCCGAAACGCCCTCATTCTTAAAAGAAACAAATTTTTAAAATTAATTTAATTATTTGTTTTATTAGTCAAAGTTTTTATATAAAAAAAAAAACCGAACACCATGAGATCGCATGGGGTTTGAACTGCAAAACCATGCGGTCGCATGGTGATAAAAAACTGGGCAGGATAAAATTTCCCAACGAGCTTTCTGTCCTCATTCCACACACACACTTAAACACAAACACACACACACAAATTCATCTAAAATCATCATTTTTCAACCAAATTCAACGAAATTACTTGCAAAAATCAGCTACAATCATGTCTTTCTTCAGATGGGGAGTCAAAAAGGTAAAGATTTCACCCCTAAACTCTTTAAATTTTTAGTTTTAGTGTTCTTGAGCTAATTTTTACCTAATTAAATTTTGTTAATTTATAGTGTAATTAGAGTTAAATTGTTAGTATATTATTCATTATGCATGTATAATCTAGATTGATGCTATTTAACATGATTTGAAGCCAAAAACTTCAAAAAATTTAGAAATCTAGGGTTTGTGTGTTGAGCAATTTGGGGCTTTTTGATATAAACAGGTTATGGCCGATTTTTGTCATGAATTATTGCTAAATTAAGTAGTGTAACATGTTTAGGTAGCTAAATGATCCAAACTTTGATCCTAAACATGATTTTTTAGAATTAAAGTGGACTTTTTAAGTCTAAAATTCATGAACTTGATTAAATTGATGTAAATGTCATTTGAAACTTGTTTAATTGCTAGTAATGGTTATTTTGACATGTTATTTGAGTAGAATGCTTATGAACTTTGTAAACATTTTCATATATGCTTATTTGAAAAAGTGTAGAATTGATAAAAATATGAAAATGAGCATGAGTTTAATATGGATTAAACATGTCATTGTAATTATTTCAAGTTGTTATTTTTCTAACACTAATGCATATTTGGATGCACAAATTTTGTGTTTAATGTGTTTTGCAGAAATATACCGAATCTGGCGGTGGATCATTATCCACACAACCTGAAAACGAACCTGAACCAGAAATGCAATGTGAACCAGAACCTGAACAGGAACAACAACAAGAACAACAATATCATAATGATCAACACATACCATATTATGATCCGCAATAAGAATATGTTAATGCCTACGTACAATTTCCGATTCATCCAATAATAGAACACTCAACGATTCATGAAGAACAGTTGCATCCCAATTTGAGATTTGATCGAAGTTGGAGAGATTACCCGACGTATCAAAGTAACAAATTTAAACTGGTAACGAAAAATGTAGAAGTACCGAGGGTAATCGATTGGGAGCCTTTGGAAACTGTCCAACTAGCTAACTCAGTTAGGCAGCATCTGATCCAAAGGTATGGGAACTCTTCTTTTCCCGATTGGGAACGTTTATTCACCATTCGTAGGCCTGTATATAAGGAATGGTGTGTTGAGCTTATGAGTACTATAGCGTTAGATAGGGATGTAGTTAGGTTAGACGATAGGAATTTTCTTAAATTTTTACTTGGCTATAGGATGTATAGGATGTCCATGCTGGACATGGCCAGGGCTTTACAGATATACACTCCTGGTGAATTGCTACTACCTGATTGTACAAATTTGATTTATCATGGTGAAAGGGTAGATAGGAATTTTGACGCGGACGCCGTCTGGGGGCATATGTCAAATTATAATGTTTTTACGCTGGGAGGAAGACAATCCTATTTAGATATTAACAAAGTAGAGCTTCGTATTATACATAGATTTTTAGCTAATTCGATTACACAAAGAGGTAAAAACAAGGAGAAGATGACCTTACACGATTTATTTTACCTTAAGTGTATTCGAAACACTAGAAGCTTTGTTAATATCCCCTATTGTGTTGGTTTTTATTTGTCCAAAATGGTGACAGGAATACAGGACGGGGGAATAATAGGAGGAGGTATTTTTGTTACTCTCATTGGAGAGTATTTGGGTGTAGATAGGGATCGAGGGGGTCCACTGATGGTGTGTAGGGAACAGGTTGATACTTTAGGATTACGGGTCTATCAGGGTGCAAAGGTATTAAAGAGCAGACGCAATCAGGCAGTACCATATGATGGTCGTCATCCACAGGTAGAGAGAGGTTCAGATGAGGAAATGGAGGAAGCGGATTGTAGTGACCCGAACTTTTCCATGTTTATATATATTAATTGAGATTGATATTTACATGATTAAATGTTTCCAACATGTTAAGCAATCAAACTTGTTAAGACTTGATTAATTGAAATATGTTTCATATAGACAATTGACCACCCAAGTTGACCGGCGATTCACGAACGTTAAAACTTGTAAAAACGACTTGACGATATATATATGGATATACATATGGTTAACATGAGATTATGATAAGTAAGTATCTCCATAAGTATATTAACAATGAGTTATATACATATAAACAAGACTACTAACTTAAGGATTTCGAAACGAGACATATATGTAACGATTATCGTTGTAACGACATTTAAATGTATATATATCATATTAAGATATATTAATATATCATAATATCATGATAATATAATAATTTAACATCTCATTAGATATAATAAACAATGGGTTAACAACATTAATTGAGATCGTTAACTTAAAGGTTTCAAAACAACATTTACATGTAACGACTAACGATGACTTAACGACTCCGTTAAAATGTATATACATGTAGTGTATTTAGATGTATTAAAATACTTTTGGAAGAATTCAAGACATATATCAAAACACTCATACTTAACGAAAATGGTTACAGTTACTTTCCCATTCTTTTCTTTCATCAAGAATTCTAGTCGTATTCTTACCCGTATTATACACAGCTTCAAAACGTACTTACTATGGGTATATACCAATAGGAACTAGCATGGGATTCCACTCTTGATTATGTCATGTATGACTAATCAATTTTAACTTCTACCATGAGCTAGTCAACTAACTAGAACTCCTTTTAACCCCACTCACCACTCACCAATTAACACTCATCATTCACTCCATTTCACTTCCAAATCTCTTTCTAATTCTCTCTCAACACACCCACACTATTATGAACGTATTTTTCCAGTAGTTAATCATCATCTTCATCAAAAATCACTTCAAGAATCAAGCTATAATCATCATAGGAAGAACACTTCAAGAATACTTCAAAAATCCCTTCAAGTTTACTAATTTACTTCCAAGCTTTCTAATCCATTCCAAGTAATCATCTAAGATCAAGAAACCTTTGTTATATACAGTAGGTTATCTTTCTTATTCAAGGTAATATTCATATTCAAACTTTGATTCAATTTCTATAACTATAAACTATCTTAATTCGAGCAAAAATCTTACTTGAACTTGTTTTTGTGTCATGATCCTACTTCAAGAACTTTCAAGCCATCCAAGATCCTTTGAAGCTAGATCATTTCTTGTCACTTCCAGTAGGTTTACCTACTAAACTTGAGGTAGTAATGATGTTCATAACATCATTCGATTCATATATATAAAACTATCTTATTCGAAGGTTTAAACTCGTAATCACTAGAACATAGTTTAGTTAATTCTAAACTTGTTCGCAAACAAAAGTTAATCCTTCTAACTTGACTTTTAAAATTAACTAAACACATGTTCTATATCTATATGATATGCTAACTTAATGATTTAAAACCTGGAAACACGAAAGACACCGTAAAACCGGATTTACGCCGTCGTAGTAACACCGCGGGCTGTTTTGGGTTAGTTAATTAAAAACTATGATAAACTTTGATTTAAAAGTTGTTATTCTGAGAACATGATTTTTATTATGAACATGAAACTATATCCAAAAATTATGGTTAAACTCAAAGTGGAAGTATGTTTTCTAAAATGGTCATCTAGACGTCGTTCTTTCGACTGAAATGACTACCTTTACAAAAACGACTTGTAACTTATTTTTCCGACTATAAACCTATACTTTTTCTGTTTAGATTCATAAAATACAGTTCAATATGAAACCATAGCAATTTGATTCATTCAAAACGGATTTAAAATGAAGAAGTTATGGGTAAAACAAGATTGGATAATTTTTCTCATTTTAGCTACGTGAAAATTGGTAACAAATCTATTCCAACCATAACTTAATCAACTTGTATTGTATATTATGTAATCTTGAGATACCATAGACACGTATACAATGTTTCGACCTATCATGTCGACACATCTATATATATTTCGGAACAACCATAGACACTCTATATGTGAATGTTGGAGTTAGCTATACAGGGTTGAGGTTGATTCCAAAATATATATAGTTTGAGTTGTGATCAATACTGAGATACGTATACACTGGGTCGTGGATTGATTCAAGATAATATTTATTGATTTATTTCTGTACATCTAACTGTGGACAACTAGTTGTAGGTTACTAACGAGGACAGCTGACTTAATAAACTTAAAACATCAAAATATATTAAAAGTGTTGTAAATATATTTTGAACATACTTTAATATATATGTATATATTGTTATAGGTTCGTGAATCAACAGTGGCCAAGTCTTACTTCTCGACGAAGTAAAAATCTGTGAAAGTGAGTTATAGTCCCACTTTTAAAATCTAATATTTTTGGGATGAGAATACATGCAGGTTTTATAAATGATTTACAAAGTAGACACAAGTACGTGAAACTACATTCTATGGTTGAATTATCGAAATCGAATATGCCCCTTTTTATTAAGTCTGGTAATCTAAGAATTAGGGAACAGACACCCTAATTGACGCGAATCCTAAAGATAGATCTATTGGGCTTAACAAACCCCATCCAAAGTACCGGATGCTTTAGTACTTCGAAATTTATATCATATCCGAAGGGTGTCCCGGAATGATGGGGATATTCTTATATATGCATCTTGTTAATGTCGGTTACCAGGTGTTCACCATATGAATGATTTTTATCTCTATGTATGGGATGTGTATTGAAATATGAAATCTTGTGGTCTATTATTATGATTTGATATATATAGGTTAAACCTATAACTCACCAACATTTTTGTTGACGTTTTAAAGCATGTTTATTCTCAGGTGATTATTAAGAGCTTCCGCTGTCGCATACTTAAATAAGGACGAGATTTGGAGTCCATGCTTGTATGATATTGTGTAAAAACTGCATTCAAGAAACTTATTTTGTTGTAACATATTTGTATTGTAAACCATTATGTAATGGTCGTGTGTAAACAGGATATTTTAGATTATCATTATTTGATAATCTACGTAAAACTTTTAAACCTTTATTGATGAAATAAAGGTTATGGTTTGTTTTAAAATGAATGCAGTCTTTGAAAAACGTCTCATATAGAGGTCAAAACCTCGCAAAGAAATCAATTAATATGGAACGTTTTTAATCAATAAGAACGGGACATTTCAGTTGGTATCAGAGCGTTGGTCTTAGAGAACCAGAATTTTGCATTAGTGTGTCTTATGTAGTTTGTTAGGATGCATTAGTGAGTCTGGACTTCGACCGTGTTTACTTGAAAAATGATTGCTTAACAAATTTTGTTGGAAACTATATATTTTTAACATGTGAATATTATGTGATATATTAATCTCTTAACGCGTTTGATATTATGTGATAGATGTCTACCTCTAGAACAAGTCCCATTAACTCACCTAATAATAATGAAGAGTCAAATGTAAATTGGAATGATTCGTGGACTGATTCACAAGTTCCCGAAGAGGAACCGGAAGAAGAGTCGGAACCAGAAGAAGAATCGGAATCGGAAGAAGAATCGGAACCGGATGAAGAAATAGAACCGGTGGGGGAAATAATAAAACGGTTAAGTAAAAGAAAATCCTCAACCAACCGACCAAGGTTAATTATGGTCAATGGTGTTTCCGCTAAGGAAGCAAAATATTGGGAGGATTACCAATTCTCCGATGAATCGGATTCCGACGAGAATTCCGATGATGTTATAGAAATTACCCCAACTGAATTTAAAAAGGCAAAAGAAAATAATAAGGGAAAGGGCATAAAAATAGAGAAATCTAATTCCAACCCCGATGAACTTTATATGTATCGTCAACCCCCGAAGTCCTTAAGTTGTAACAATGACCCGGGAACCTCTAAACCACCAGGTTTTTCTAAACCAATGTGGAAAATAACGGCTCGTATTAGGGGAACATCATATATCCCTAGAAACTTGGGAAAACAAACCAAAACCAAAGAAGAAGAAACAAGCGAGTCGGAATAAGATAGTTGTATTCGTGTGGTGTAATATATGTAATATAGTGTGCTTATGCTTTATGATATATGTAAAAATTGCTTGTATTAATAAGTATTTTTTTATGAATCTAACTCTTGTCTATTTTACAGTATAAAAACACAAAATGGATAGACAACCCAATATTTTAAGAGACCTACCCGGAGACATGATTGATGAAATCTTGTCTAGAGTCGGTCAGAATTCCTCGGCACAACTATTTAAGGCGAGATCAGTTTGTAAGACATTCGAAGAACGTTCCAAGAATGATTTGGTTTATAAAAGGCTTTCGTTCGGAAGATGGGGGATATCACATTGGGAAATCCATAAGTTACGATGTGTTTACTTTGACGCATATATTGCGGGGAACCCAAATGCTATTTTACGCAACGGGTTAAGAAATTATTTTGACTCAGTATATCCAAATATAGGACTTCGTGATTTATAAAAAGCCGCTAACATGCAACATAAAGAAGCATGTTATGCTTACGGGTTAGTAATGTTCGCTTCTCACCAAAGTGAGAACAAGAACATCGGGCTACAACTATTAAACAAAACATTCCCTCAAGTGACGGAGTCGGTAATTGGGGTAAGAAATGAGGTTTTTAGGTTATTACGAGACTGTTGGTCATTACGTAACCCTCGTCCCTTTGATGACGTTACAACACGCTGTCTTATCAACGGCCATAACGGTTATGTTGCACAAGACCAAGGATGGGAAGTAGTCCTAGTAAAACCAGAATGCATGACTTGTTTCTGGACGTATGAATTACGTGTCTTTATTGCCTTTGCTGAACGACTTGTGTACTAGCTAGAATTGTCTTCACAACTATCTTGTATCAAAGTTATTGTGTGCTATATTTCATGCTTTATGTAAAATAAGCGGTATTGTAAGTTTGTAAAATATTGTATAAAAGTTTGAACGCGAAATATTATTATAATCAGTTTTTCATATAGAATTGTAGTAGTTGAATTGTATATTAGCTACTAAGTATGAACTTAACGGGTAGGTACTACCCGAATTTAAACTTATAAAACGCTAATATGAAGAAAAAGCTTTTATAAATGAGTTCATATTATGCTACGAAATACTATTAACTACTCTTAATATTCTGTATGATTAACTTGTTCCATTTAACTATTTTGAAGGAAATGGCACCGACTACTCGACACACTGTGAATATGAATGAAGAGGAATTCCGTACTTTTCTAGCTTCAAACATAGCTGCAGTACAGGCTGCGCTATATACCAACAATAACCTTGGATCTGGCAGTACAGGAAATCGTGTAGGATGCACCTACAAAGAATTCACTGCCTGCAAACCTTTGGAATTTGATGGAACCGAAGGACCGATCGGATTGAAACGGTGGACCGAGAAGGTCGAATCGGTGTTTGCCATAAGTAAGTGTACTGAAGAGGACAAAGTGAAGTACGCTACGCATACCTTTACAGGTTCTGCGTTAACATGGTGGAATACCTATCTAGAGCAAGTGGGACAAGATGATGCGTACGCACTACCGTGGTCAGCATTCAAGCACTTGATGAACGAGAAGTACCGTCCCAGAACCGAGGTCAATAAGCTCAAGACAGAACTTAGAGGGTTACGAACCCAAGGATTTGATATTACCACGTATGAAAGACGATTCACAGAATTGTGCCTATTGTGTCCGGGAGCATTCGAAGATGAGGAAGAGAAGATCGACGCGTTTGTGAAAGGATTACCAGAAAGAATCCAAGAAGATATAAGTTCACACGAGCCCGCCTCCATACAACAGGCATGTAGAATGGCTCACAAACTAGTGAACCAGATTGAAGAAAGAATTAAAGAACAGACTGCTGAAGAGGCCAATGTGAAGCAAGTCAAAAGAAAGTGGGAGGAAAACGGTGATAAGAATCACCAATACAATAACAACAGCAATTATAACAATAATCGCAACAACTATCCTAACAATCGCAACATCAATCGCAACTACAACAAATGGCCCAACAACAACAACAACAACAACAGCAACCACAACAATCATCTTAACAACAATAATAACCGCAACAACAACAACAATCAGAAGCAGCTATGCCAAAGGTGTGAAAAGAATCACTCGGGGTTCTGCACCAAATTTTGCAACAAGTGTAAAAGAAATGGTCATAGCGCGGCGAAGTGTGAGGTCTACGGACCAGGGGTTAATAGAACGAAAGGAACAAATGGTGTCGGAACGAGTAATGGTGGAGCAAGTAGTGTCGGAGCAAGTTATGCCAATGTAGTTTGTTATAAATGTGGAAAACCGGGCCACATTATTAGAAATTGCCCGAACCAGGAGAACACGAATGGACAAGGCCGTGGAAGAGTTTTCAATATTAATGCGGCAGAGGCACAGGAAGACCCGGAGCTTGTTACGGGTACGTTTCTTATTGACAATAAATCTGCTTACGTTTTATTTGATTCGGGTGCGGATAGAAGCTATATGAGTAGAGATTTTTGTGCTAAATTAAGTTGTCCATTGACGCCTTTGGATAGTAAATTTTTACTCGAATTAGCAAATGGTAAATTAATTTCAGCAGATAATATATGTCGGAATCGAGAAATTAAACTGGTTAGCGAAACATTTAAGATTGATTTGATACCAGTAGAGTTAGGGAGTTTTGATGTGATAATCGGTATGGACTGGTTGAAAGAAGTGAAAGCGGAGATCGTTTGTTACAAAAATGCAATTCGCATTATACGAGAAAAAGGAAAACCCTTAATGGTGAACGGAGAAAAGGGCAATACGAAGCTACATCTTATTAGTAATTTGAAGGCACAAAAACTAATAAGAAAAGGTTGCTATGCTGTTCTAGCACACGTCGAGAAAGTACAAACTGAAGAAAAGAGCATCAATGATGTTCCCATTGCAAAAGAATTTCCCGATGTATTTCCGAAAGAATTACCGGGATTACCCCCACAGCGATCCGTTGAATTTCAAATAGATCTTGTACCAGGAGCTGCACCAATAGCTCGTGCTCCTTACAGACTCGCACCCAGCGAGATGAAAGAACTGCAAAGCCAATTGCAAGAACTTTTAGAGCGTGGTTTCATTCGACCAAGCACATCACCGTGGGGAGCTCCTGTTTTGTTTGTTAAGAAGAAAGATGGTACATTCAGGTTGTGTATCGACTACCGAGAGTTGAACAAACTTACCATCAAGAACCGCTACCCACTACCGAGAATCGACGACTTATTTGATCAACTACAAGGCTCGTCTGTTTATTCAAAGATTGACTTACGTTCCGGGTATCATCAAATGCGGGTGAAAGAAGATGATATTCCAAAGACTGCTTTCAGAACACGTTACGGTCATTACGAGTTTATGGTCATGCCGTTTGGTTTAACTAATGCACCAGCTGTGTTCATGGACCTTATGAGCCGAGTGTGTGGACCATACCTTGACAAGTTTGTCATTGTTTTCATTGATGACATACTTATTTACTCAAAGAATGACCAAGAACACGGTGAACATTTGAGAAAGGTGTTAGAAGTATTGAGGAAGGAAGAATTGTACGCTAAGTTTTCAAAGTGTGCATTTTGGTTGGAAGAAGTTCAATTCCTCGGTCACATAGTGAACAAAGAAGGTATTAAGGTGGATCCGGCAAAGATAGAAACTGTTGAAAAGTGGGAAACCCCGAAAACTCCGAAACACATACGCCAGTTTTTAGGACTAGCTGGTTACTACAGAAGGTTCATCCAAGACTTTTCCAGAATAGCAAAACCCTTGACTGCATTAACGCATAAAGGGAAGAAATTTGAATGGAATGATGAACAAGAGAAAGCGTTTCAGTTATTGAAGAAAAAGCTAACTACGGCACCTATATTGTCATTGCCTGAAGGGAATGATGATTTTGTGATTTATTGTGACGCATCAAAGCAAGGTCTCGGTTGTGTATTAATGCAACGAACGAAGGTGATTGCTTATGCGTCTAGACAATTGAAGATTCACGAACAAAATTATACGACGCATGATTTGGAATTAGGCGCGGTTGTTTTTGCATTAAAGACTTGGAGGCACTACTTATATGGGGTCAAAAGTATTATATATACCGACCACAAAAGTCTTCAACACATATTTAATCAGAAACAACTGAATATGAGGCAGCGTAGGTGGATAGAATTATTGAATGATTACGATTTTGAGATTCGTTACCACCCGGGAAAGGCAAATGTGGTAGCCGATGCCTTGAGCAGGAAGGACAGAGAACCCATTCGAGTAAAATCTATGAATATAATGATTCATAATAACCTTACTACTCAAATAAAGGAGGCGCAACAAGGAGTTTTAAAAGAAGGAAATTTAAAGGATGAAATACCCAAAGGATCGGAGAAGCATCTTAATATTCGGGAAGACGGAACCCGGTATAGGGCTGAAAGGATTTGGGTACCAAGATTTGGAGATATGAGAGAAATGGTACTTAGAGAAGCTCATAAAACCAGATACTCAATACATCCTGGAACGGGGAAGATGTACAAGGATCTCAAGAAACATTTTTGGTGGCCGGGTATGAAAGCCGATGTTGCTAAATATGTAGGAGAATGTTTGACGTGTTCTAAGGTCAAAGCTGAGCATCAGAAACCATCAGGTCTACTTCAACAACCCGAAATTCCAGAATGGAAATGGGAAAACATTACCATGGATTTCATCACTAAATTGCCAAGGACTGCAGGTGGTTTTGATACTATTTGGGTAATAGTTGATCGTCTCACCAAATCAGCACACTTTCTGCCAATAAGAGAAGATGACAAGATGGAGAAGTTAGCACGACTGTATTTGAAGGAAGTCGTCTCCAGACATGGAATACCAATCTCTATTATCTCTGATAGGGATGGCAGATTTATTTCAAGATTCTGGCAGACATTACAGCAAGCATTAGGAACTCGTCTAGACATGAGTACTGCCTATCATCCACAAACTGATGGGCAGAGCGAAAGGACGATACAAACGCTTGAAGACATGCTACGAGCATGTGTTATTGATTTCGGAAACAGTTGGGATCGACATCTACCGTTAGCAGAATTTTCCTACAACAACAGCTACCATTCAAGCATTGAAATGGCGCCGTTTGAAGCACTTTATGGTAGAAAGTGCAGGTCTCCGATTTGTTGGAGTGAAGTGGGGGATAGACAGATTACAGGTCCGGAGATTATACAAGAAACTACCGAGAAGATCATCCAAATTCAACAACGGTTGAAAACCGCCCAAAGTCGACAAAAGAGCTACGCTGACATTAAAAGAAAAGATATAGAATTTGAAATTGGAGAGATGGTCATGCTTAAAGTTGCACCTTGGAAAGGCGTTGTTCGATTTGGTAAACGAGGGAAATTAAATCCAAGGTATATTGGACCATTCAAGATTATTGATCGTGTCGGACCAGTAGCTTACCGACTTGAGTTACCTCAACAACTCGCGGCTGTACATAACACTTTCCACGTCTCGAATTTGAAGAAATGTTTTGCTAAAGAAGATCTCACTATTCCGATAGATGAAATCCAAATCAATGAAAAACTCCAATTCATCGAAGAACCCGTCGAAATAATGGATCGTGAGGTTAAAAGACTTAAGCAAAACAAGATACCAATTGTTAAGATTCGATGGAATGCTCGTAGAGGACCCGAGTTCACCTGGGAGCGTGAAGATCAGATGAAGAAGAAATACCCGCATCTATTTCCAGAAGATTCGTCAACACCTTCAACAGCTTAAAATTTCGGGACGAAATTTATTTAACGGGTAGGTACTGTAGTGACCCGAACTTTTCCATGTTTATATATATTAATTGAGATTGATATTTACATGATTAAATGTTTCCAACATGTTAAGCAATCAAACTTGTTAAGACTTGATTAATTGAAATATGTTTCATATAGACAATTGACCACCCAAGTTGACCGGCGATTCACGAACGTTAAAACTTGTAAAAACGACTTGACGATATATATATGGATATACATATGGTTAACATGAGATTATGATAAGTAAGTATCTCCATAAGTATATTAACAATGAGTTATATACATATAAACAAGACTACTAACTTAAGGATTTCGAAACGAGACATATATGTAACGATTATCGTTGTAACGACATTTAAATGTATATATATCATATTAAGATATATTAATATATCATAATATCATGATAATATAATAATTTAACATCTCATTAGATATAATAAACAATGGGTTAACAACATTAATTGAGATCGTTAACTTAAAGGTTTCAAAACAACATTTACATGTAACGACTAACGATGACTTAACGACTCCGTTAAAATGTATATACATGTAGTGTATTTAGATGTATTAAAATACTTTTGGAAGAATTCAAGACATATATCAAAACACTCATACTTAACGAAAATGGTTACAGTTACTTTCCCATTCTTTTCTTTCATCAAGAATTCTAGTCGTATTCTTACCCGTATTATACACAGCTTCAAAACGTACTTACTATGGGTATATACCAATAGGAACTAGCATGGGATTCCACTCTTGATTATGTCATGTATGACTAATCAATTTTAACTTCTACCATGAGCTAGTCAACTAACTAGAACTCCTTTTAACCCCACTCACCACTCACCAATTAACACTCATCATTCACTCCATTTCACTTCCAAATCTCTTTCTAATTCTCTCTCAACACACCCACACTATTATGAACGTATTTTTCCAGTAGTTAATCATCATCTTCATCAAAAATCACTTCAAGAATCAAGCTATAATCATCATAGGAAGAACACTTCAAGAATACTTCAAAAATCCCTTCAAGTTTACTAATTTACTTCCAAGCTTTCTAATCCATTCCAAGTAATCATCTAAGATCAAGAAACCTTTGTTATATACAGTAGGTTATCTTTCTTATTCAAGGTAATATTCATATTCAAACTTTGATTCAATTTCTATAACTATAAACTATCTTAATTCGAGCAAAAATCTTACTTGAACTTGTTTTTGTGTCATGATCCTACTTCAAGAACTTTCAAGCCATCCAAGATCCTTTGAAGCTAGATCATTTCTTGTCACTTCCAGTAGGTTTACCTACTAAACTTGAGGTAGTAATGATGTTCATAACATCATTCGATTCATATATATAAAACTATCTTATTCGAAGGTTTAAACTCGTAATCACTAGAACATAGTTTAGTTAATTCTAAACTTGTTCGCAAACAAAAGTTAATCCTTCTAACTTGACTTTTAAAATTAACTAAACACATGTTCTATATCTATATGATATGCTAACTTAATGATTTAAAACCTGGAAACACGAAAGACACCGTAAAACCGGATTTACGCCGTCGTAGTAACACCGCGGGCTGTTTTGGGTTAGTTAATTAAAAACTATGATAAACTTTGATTTAAAAGTTGTTATTCTGAGAACATGATTTTTATTATGAACATGAAACTATATCCAAAAATTATGGTTAAACTCAAAGTGGAAGTATGTTTTCTAAAATGGTCATCTAGACGTCGTTCTTTCGACTGAAATGACTACCTTTACAAAAACGACTTGTAACTTATTTTTCCGACTATAAACCTATACTTTTTCTGTTTAGATTCATAAAATACAGTTCAATATGAAACCATAGCAATTTGATTCATTCAAAACGGATTTAAAATGAAGAAGTTATGGGTAAAACAAGATTGGATAATTTTTCTCATTTTAGCTACGTGAAAATTGGTAACAAATCTATTCCAACCATAACTTAATCAACTTGTATTGTATATTATGTAATCTTGAGATACCATAGACACGTATACAATGTTTCGACCTATCATGTCGACACATCTATATATATTTCGGAACAACCATAGACACTCTATATGTGAATGTTGGAGTTAGCTATACAGGGTTGAGGTTGATTCCAAAATATATATAGTTTGAGTTGTGATCAATACTGAGATACGTATACACTGGGTCGTGGATTGATTCAAGATAATATTTATTGATTTATTTCTGTACATCTAACTGTGGACAACTAGTTGTAGGTTACTAACGAGGACAGCTGACTTAATAAACTTAAAACATCAAAATATATTAAAAGTGTTGTAAATATATTTTGAACATACTTTAATATATATGTATATATTGTTATAGGTTCGTGAATCAACAGTGGCCAAGTCTTACTTCTCGACGAAGTAAAAATCTGTGAAAGTGAGTTATAGTCCCACTTTTAAAATCTAATATTTTTGGGATGAGAATACATGCAGGTTTTATAAATGATTTACAAAGTAGACACAAGTACGTGAAACTACATTCTATGGTTGAATTATCGAAATCGAATATGCCCCTTTTTATTAAGTCTGGTAATCTAAGAATTAGGGAACAGACACCCTAATTGACGCGAATCCTAAAGATAGATCTATTGGGCTTAACAAACCCCATCCAAAGTACCGGATGCTTTAGTACTTCGAAATTTATATCATATCCGAAGGGTGTCCCGGAATGATGGGGATATTCTTATATATGCATCTTGTTAATGTCGGTTACCAGGTGTTCACCATATGAATGATTTTTATCTCTATGTATGGGATGTGTATTGAAATATGAAATCTTGTGGTCTATTATTATGATTTGATATATATAGGTTAAACCTATAACTCACCAACATTTTTGTTGACGTTTTAAAGCATGTTTATTCTCAGGTGATTATTAAGAGCTTCCGCTGTCGCATACTTAAATAAGGACGAGATTTGGAGTCCATGCTTGTATGATATTGTGTAAAAACTGCATTCAAGAAACTTATTTTGTTGTAACATATTTGTATTGTAAACCATTATGTAATGGTCGTGTATAAACAGGATATTTTAGATTATCATTATTTGATAATCTACGTAAAACTTTTAAACCTTTATTGATGAAATAAAGGTTATGGTTTGTTTTAAAATGAATGCAGTCTTTGAAAAACGTCTCATATAGAGGTCAAAACCTCGCAAAGAAATCAATTAATATGGAACGTTTTTAATCAATAAGAACGGGACATTTCACGGATGACATTAGGGATGTCATTAGGGAGGCTATTAGTGACGTTTACCAGCGTATAGATGAGGTAGAAATGACAAACGAGGCTAGACATAGTCAGTTCGAGCAGTGGCACGCCGAGAATGTGTACGAGCATTCCAGGCAACGACAGCATGATAGATGGCACTATCATCAGCATCAGATCATGAGCCAGCTATCACCTCAGGTACAAAATAACTACGTACCAACCCGACCTGCTTACTATCCTCCACACCAGCCCGATATGCGACCACCATTTACTCTCTACGACCCTAACCAGGCCTATCAGTACACCTATAATCAACCATAGAACCCGACCGACTACATGAACTGGAACCCCTATCCAGATTGATACAGTTCCCGTTGGTGATTTCTATGATTTTTATCTTTTTATTATTTTTATTTATTTATGTTTAAACATATAATATTGTGATACTTTTATGTAAGTTTTAACATTTTTATTATGTTGTACTAATATTTCATATTTGATTTGAAAGTGGGATGTTAAGTCCCATTTTAAATTACCATGCATGTTATTATTTGTATGTATGTATGTATATTGTCAATTGTACACAACAGGGTAAAACAGTGAATTTTCAAAGACTGGCATTAAGTTCAGCAAAAGCTACTAATTTTGACGATAAAACGAAAAATAAATGTGATGTAACAACAAGATGGAATGAACAAATGATGTGCACCATTTATCATTCAACAAACAAACGCCAATATGTTTGGAAACTTTGGTAAAATTTAATCATTTTTCTACGCTAATCACCCTCAATAATTTAAATTGTTACTGATTTCTTACAAATGAGGGCATTGCAAGATCTTAAGTGTGGGAAGGGGTTAAATTCTTTCGGATTTTTAGTTAAATTCTTTCAAATTTTTAAAAAATTTTAATTTAAACACTTGGTTACCATTAAAAAAATACTAGTAACATAGTAGTTGTATTAGAATCTAATGCTCTCTGATAATAAAGAACAGTCCTAGTCTTATATACTGACTACCCAATTCTAGTAAAAAATTTCAAAATTTTCAACTAAATGAACTCAAAATCATGTTTATACATATTTATGAACGATAAAACTAGGTGTTAACACCGAAATTATTGTTACCTCGGAAAGGACATAAAAGAAACAACCTAAAATGTTATAATTCATTTAAAATGGAATAGAGAAAAATAAAAATGCAAAGAAAGAAAAATAAAAGCCAAGTGTGGGAAAAATTTACCAAGTTATTTAAAACATATATCATATATTTTTGTACAAATAATTAAAGATACTTTTGTTTTGGACAATATTAATCAGTTTTACCCAGTTTATTGTAATATAAATGAAATTTAAAAGGAAGTAAAGTCTTCTGAGAAAAAGACACGCGCTTCTTGATTTAGGTCAGGAAGTTGTCGTCCAGACCAGTTGTAGAGTCTACGAAAAACCTTGAAAAATTTTCTCAAAAATCAGCTGGAAATCCACGGACCTCAGCATCAAACAGGGTCGCCAAGTGGTCAGACTTATCCTAACCATGAGAGGATCTGTCTCGTACAATGGGGGCACCATGCAAATTAGCTTATAAGACTAATGAATCAGATCCCCAGAAAGGATAATCTCCTTAAAGATCAAAAATCAGCTTTTACGCCTGATATTACTCAATCCTTGAGATTGACTTTAAAGATTGAGAATTCAAACTCATGGAATTCGATGATATCTAAACTCGAGCTTGAACGAGAAAATATTTTGATCTAAATTACAAATCTATTTGTTTTCTGAAAACCCATTTTCAATACGTCCATTGAACGTAAAATCCTAGGAATTCATTAGGTCACCTGAACCAAATCGGGTGTCAACCGTAAGAACGGTGGTTGCATAGCATGGTCAAAGACATGACCTTGTGCCAGACCAAAAAACTATAAGGTGATCTTCACTTTGTCTCCTTCAGCACACTTACTTATGTCAAACACCGATTCAACTTTCTCGGTCCACCGTTTCAATCCGATTGGTCCTTCGGTCCCATCAAATTCTGAAGGTTTGCAGGCAGTGAATTCCTTGTAGGAGCATCCTACACGATTTCTTGTGCCATTAGCTGTATTGCTAGATTCAGAGTTATTGTTGGTATGTAGCGCGGCCTGTACTGCGGCTATGTTTGAAGCAAGAAAGGCACGAAATTCCTCTTCGATCATATTCAAGGTGTGTCGAGTAGTCGGTGCCATTTCCTTCAAAATAGTCAAATGAAACAATTTAATCATACAGAATATTAAGAGTAGTCAATAGTATCTCGTAGCATAATATGAACTCATTTATAAAAGCTTTTTCTTCATATTAGCGTTTTATAAGTTTAAATTCGGGTACTACCTACCCGTTAAGTTCATACTTAGTAGCTAATATACAATTCAACTACTACAATTCCATATGAAAAACTGATTATAATAATATATCACATACAAATATTCTTCAAACTTACAACTTCGCTATATTACATATAACATGAAATATAGTACACTATGATACAAGACAGTTTTGAGGATAAATCTAGTTAATACGCAAGTTGTTCAGCAAAGGAAATAAAGACACGTAATTCATAAGTCCAGAAACAAGTCATGCATTCTGGTTTTAATAAGACGACTTCCCATCCTTGGTCTTGTGGAAAATAACCGTTATGACCATTAGCTAGGCAGCATGTTGTAATGTCGTCAAAAGGACGAGGGTTTTGTAATGTCCAACAGCCCCGTAATAATCTAAAAACCTTGTTTCTCACCCCAACTACTGAATCCGTGACTTGTGGGAAAGTTTTATTTAAAAGCTGCAATCCGATGTTCTTTTTCTCACTTTGGTAAGAAGCGAACATCACTAACCCGTAAGCATAACATGCTTCTTTATGTTGCATGTTAGAAGCTCTTTCTAATTCACGAAATCCTATGTTGGGATATGTTGAGTCAAAATAGGTTCTTAACCCGTAGCGTAAAATTGCATTTAGGTTCCCCGCATTTAACGCTTTAAAGAAAACACGACGTAACATAAAGTCTCCCCAATGTGATATACCCCACCTATCAAAGGAAAGCCTTTTATAAACTAAGGCATTTCTGGAAAGTCTTTCAAATGTTTGACAAGTTAATTTTGCCATAACTAAATGTGCTGATGAATTCTGACCGACTCTTGACAAGATTTCCTCAATCATATCCTCTGGTAGGTCTTCTAAAATATTGGGTTGTCTACCCTTAACGTCCATTTTGTTTTTATATTGTAAAATAGACAAGGATTAGATTCACAAAAACAAACAATACAAGCAATTTTTACATAGAACATAAAAGTACAAGCACACTACAATACATTTATTACACAACATGCTCACACCCCTCTAATCTGAATCACTGGTTTCTTCTTCTTCGGACTTGGTTCTTTTTCCTAATCTTCTAGGGATATATGATGTTCCTCTAATACAAGTCGTCATTTTCTACATTGGTTTAGAAAAACCTGGTGGTTTAGAGGTTCCCGGGTCATTGTTACATTTTAGGAAATACGGATGTTGTCGATACATATAAAGTTCATCGGGGTTGGAATCGGGTTTCTCTATTTTTATACCTTTTCCCTTATTATTTTCTTTCACTTTATTAAATTGGGTCGAGGTAATTTCTATAACATCATCGGCATCCTCATCGGGATCCGATTCATCGGAAAATTGGTAATATTCCTAATATTTTGCTTCCTCGGCGGAAACACCATTTACCATTATTAAATTTGGTCTGTTGGTTGAGGATTTTCTTTTATTTAATCGATTTACTATAGGTATCAATATTTCTTCCTCTGGAACCTCCTCTTCTGGTTCCTCCTCTTCCGATTCCTCCTCTTCTGGTTCATCTTCTTCCGGTTCCTCCTCTTCCGGTTCTTCTTCTTCCAGTTCCTCTTCGGGAATTTGTGAATCTTCCCAAAATATATTCGACTCTTCATTATTATTAGGTGAATCAATGGGATTTGTACTAGAGGTAGACATCTATCACACAATATCAAACACGTTAAGAGATTAATATATCACATAATATTTACATGTTACTAATATATAGTTTCCAACAAAAATGTTAAGCAATCATTTTTAAAGAAAACACGGTCGAAGTCCAGACTCACTAATGCATCCTAACAAACTCGATAAGACACACTAATGCAAATTTTCTGGTTCTCTAAGACCAACGCTCGGATACCAACTGAAATGTCCCGTTCATATTGATTATAAACGTTCCATATTAATTGATTTCGTTGCGAGGTTTTGACCTCTATATGAGACGTTTTTCAAAGACTGCATTCATTTTTAAAACAACCATAACCTTTATTTTATCAATAAAGGTTTTAAAAACATTACGTAGATTATCAAATAATGATAATCTAAAATATACTGTTTACACACGACCATTACATAATGGTTTACAATAGAAATATATTACATCGACATATGTTTCTTGAATGCAGTTTTTACACAATATCATACAAACATGGACTCCAAATCTTGTCCTTATTTTAGTATGCAACAGCGGAAGCTCTTAGTATTCACTTGAGAATAAACATGCTTTAAACCTCAACAAAAATGTTGGTGAGTTATAGGTTTAACCTATATATATCAAATCGTAACAATAGACCACAAGATTTCATATTTCAATATACATCCCATACATAGAGATAAAAATCATTCATATGGTGAACACCTGGTAACCAACATTAACAAGATGCATATATAAGAATATCCCCATCATTCCGGGACACCCTTCGGATATGATATAAATTTTGAAGTACTAGAGCATTCGGTACTTTGGATGGATTTTGTTAGGCCCAATAGATCTATCTTTAGGATTTGCGTCAATTAGAGTGTCTGTTCCCTAATTCTTAGATTACCAGACTTAATAAAAAGGGGCATATTCAATTTCGATAATTCAACCATAGAATGTAGTTTCACGTACTTGTGTCTATTTTGTAAATCATTTATAAAACCTGCATGTATTCGCATCCCAAAAATATTAGATTTTAAAAGTGGGACTATAACTCACTTTCACAGATATTTCCTTCCTCGAAAATAAGACTTGGCCACGGATCGATTCACGAACCTATACAAATATGTACATATATATCAAAGTATGATCAAAATATAATTACAACCATTTTTATTATGTTCTAAAGATTTGAGTGTATTAAGTCAGCTGTCCTCGTTAGTAACCTAGAACTAGTTGTCCGCAGTTGGATGTACAGAAATAAATCGATATATATTATCTTGAATCAATCCACGACCCAGTGTATACATGTCTCATGCTAGATCACAACTCAAAGTATATATATTTTTGGAATCAACCTCAACCCTGTATAGCTAACTCCAACATTACTGCATATAGAGTGTCTATGGTTGTTCCAAATAATATATATACATGGGTCGATATGATATGTCAAAACATTTGCATACGTGTCTATGGAATCCCAAGATTACATAATATATTAGAATACATGTATAATACAATATAAGTTAGCTAGGATATGATTTGTATAGATTTGTTAAACATTTCCCGTAGCTAAAAAGATCAAAAATATCCAATCTTGTTTTACCCATAACTTCTTCATTTTAAATCCGTTTTGAGTGAATCAAATTGCTATGGTTTCATATTGAACTCTATTTTATGAATCTAAACAGAAAAAGTATAGGTTTATAATCGGAAATATAAGTTACAAGTTGTTTTTGTAAAGGTAGTCATTTCAGTCGATAGAACGACGTCTAGATGACCATTTTAGAAAACATACTTTCACTTTGAGTTTAACCTTGATTTTTGGATATAGTTTCATGTTCATATGAAAAATCATTTTTCCAGAAGAACAACTTTTAAATCAAAGTTTATCATAGTTTTTTAATTATCCAAACCAAAACAGCCCCCGGTTTCACTAAAACGGCGTATATCCGATTTTATGGTGTTCATCGTGTTTCCAGGTTTTAAATCATTAAGTTAGCATATCATATAGATATAGAACATGTGTTTAGTTGATTTTTAAAGTCAAGTTAGAAGGATTAACTTTTGTTTGCGAACAAGTTTAGAATTAACTAAACTATGTTCTGGTGATTACAAGTTTAAACCTTCGAATAAGATAGCTTTATATGTATGAATTGAATGATGTTATGAACATCATTACTACCTCAAGTTTTCTGGATAAAACTTTTGGAAATGAGAAAAATGGATCTAGCTTGAAAGGATCCTTGGATGGCTTGAAAGTTCTTGAAGCAGAATCATGACACGAAAACAAATTCAAGTAAGATCATCACTCGAAATAAGATTGTTATAGTTATAGAAATTGAACCAAAGTTTGAATATGAGTATTACCTTGTATTAAAAAGATATCTTACTGTAAATAAGAAAGATTTCTTGAGGTTGAATGATCACTTTACAAGATTGGAAGTAAGCTAGCAAACTTGGAAGTATTCTTGATTTTATGAAACTAGAACTTATAGAATTTATGAAGAACACTTAGAACTTGAAGATAGAACTTGAGAGAGATCACTTAGATGAAGAAAATTGAAGAATGAAAGTGTTTGTAGGTATTTTTGGTCATTGGTATATGGATTAGATATAAAGGATGTGTAATTTTGTTTTCATGTAAATAAGTCATGAATGATTACTCATATTTTTGTAATTTTATGAGATATTTCATGCTAGTTTCCAAATGATGGTTCCCACATGTGTTAGGTGACTCACATGGGCTGCTAAGAGCTGATCATTAGAGTGTATATACCAAGAGTACATACGTCTAAAATATGTGTATTGTACGAGTACGAATACGGGTGCATACGAGTAGAATTGTTGATGAAACTGAACGAGGATGTAATTGTAAGAATTTTTGTTAAGTAGAAGTATTTTGATAAGTGTATTGAAGTCTTTAAAAAGTGTATGAATACATATTAAAACACTACATGTATATACATTTTAACTCAGTCGTTAAGTCATTATTAGTCGTTACATGTAAATGTTGATTTGAAACCTTTAAGTTAACGATCATGTTAAATGTTGTTAACCCAATGTTTATTATATCTAAAGAGATGTTAAATTTTTACATTATCATGATATTATAATATATAATATATCTTAGTATGATATATATACAGTTAAATGTCGTTACAACGATAATCGTTACATATATGTCTCGTTTCGAAATCATTAAGTTAGTAGTCTTATTTTTACATATGTAGTTCATTGTTAATACACTTAATGATATATTTACTTATCATTTAACATAATTAACCAAGTGTATCAATATCTTAATATGATTCATATGTACTTAGTAAGACGTTGAAATAACGATAATCGTTATATATAACGTTTTCGAGTTTCTTAAATTCAACAGTCTCATTTTTATGTATATAAATCATTGTTAAAATACCTAATGAGATACTTACTTATCATAATATCATGTTAACTATATATATAATCATATATATGTCATCATATAGTTTTTACAAGTTTTAACGTTCGTGAATCACCGGTCAACTTGGGTGGTCAATTGTCTATATGAAACCTATTTCAATTAATCAAGTCTTAACAAATTTGATTGCTTAACACGTTGGAAACATTTAGTCATGTAAATATCAATCTCAATTAATATATATAAAATGGAAAAGTTTGGGTCACTACATATTAATCATATTAGCTAATAATATCTAAATTACAACTAAGTAATAATTTTGAACATTCTTATAGTAGTATTTATATTTTAAGTATTTATTTTGATAATCATTACAATAAATTTATTAAAATTTTAATATTTAATGTTTATTATTATCACTAATAATGATATTGATAATAATGAAAGTAGTAACAATGTAATTTGTCATTACTATTATATTTTTAACTTGTTGTTATATCATATATTATAAATGTAATTATGAATACATTAATAATATTATATATATAATTATTATATATCTATTTACTATATTATTTCATAATGGAACATAGATATTATAAATTTCAACACATGATATTTATATCTTATATATATATATATATATATATATATATATATATATATATATATATATATATATATATATATATATATATATATATATATATATATAATAATTATGTATAGTTATCATACATGTTTATATATAGATTCTTTTTAATACTAACATCATTATATTATATTACATATTAATTCTACTGATTAATTTGTATTTTATTATTTCACATTATTATTTATACACATCTCCTTATATTTATATATATATACCTATTTATTAACAACAATTGTTAGTGAAACGTCAAGAGCAGTCGATGGTCAATTAGATATATGAAATCAGTTCAAAAATTTTTGATTCAACATTACAGACTTTGCTTATCGTGTTGAAATCATATAAGATTCAAGTTTAAATTTGGTCAGAAATTCCCGGGTCATCACAGTACCTACCCGTTAAAGAAATTTCGTCCCGAAATTTGAGTGAGATCGTCATGGCTAACAATAAATTTGTTTTCCTAACGAATATGAGCTGATAAATAGAGTTTTATCATTATTGAATAATACAGATAAAATAATTCGATTATTCGAAGAGCACGAATGAAGCTATCACAAAAGGGTGAAATGAATAAATGAAGTTTCGTTTTAACTTTTGACGTTGCCTTGGTTGAATTCCGGAATTCAAGGGATTTAAAAGAGAATCTTGGAAATCTATAAGATCTGATTCTTTGGCGAATAAGGAAACTAAGATCTCTCTAATTAAATACGGTGATCTGCCTCGATTACTCTGTCTGATATTTCCATTATAAATTAAACTCTTCCGTTCCATTATTCTCACCATTCCTATACTTTCTTTCCTAGTTTGTACATCTAAAAGATTGTGAAAATGATTAATCCAGTTTTCATTTCTGATATTTTCCTAATTATCATTTCTGTCATCCTTCTTTTCAATCTTCCACCAGAAAATCTGTTTACTTTTACTATTTCCCTGGGTGATACTATTCTTAATTCTACCGTGTATTTATATTGCTATTTGTATTAATATCCATGGTTTGTAACCTTCCTGTTGTTATTGGACTTTATATTTTCTCTTATATTTCAAAGTCCCTGTTTCTGTCTTCTATAATCATTGACATCCACAGTTAATACTCCCTCCTATTTGCTGCGATTTATACTCCAATTTCTATTTCGAAGCTTTGTCCTTTCGTTTCTTCTTCTTGCGATTAAGCACCGCTTGTAATGGTCAAGAATTCGCAGATATAAATTTCGGAATGAACATTGTTAATGTTCTAATAAGGAAATGGTAATGGCATGATCTTGATTTGTTAAAAGACCGAATTATCAAAAAATATTTGCTTGATATTTTAGAGGTTAAATAGAATACAAGAGTCGTGTAACATGGCACATGATGACGTTAGAGTCGGTGAATCATCACGTTTCATTAGAAACTCAGCATGACTTACCGTAATATAATCACGTTGATCAAGTGTCATTATATTATACTAACTCATGCATCAGTTCCCAACACTACTTCAAAAACATTCATACTTTAAAATTCGAATTTTAAAGAAATTTAGAAACTAAAATGGTTTCCTTTATGATGTAATATAGATAGAAGGAAGAGATAAATAATTTTGGACAAGAATATTTAGGAAAATATCCTCAGAAATATCGAAGAAATTTATGATGATATTTTAGAATTTCTAAGTTTGATGGTTGATGAAGAAAGATTTTTCGCAAGATTTTAACATGAGTACGGAGTAAGATATTCGTTGAAGGTTTTATCAGATCCAGAACTACCTGGATTCTTTGAATATTTGGTATGGTCCTTGTATTTGGCCTTGGTCTCCTTCATAGTTTACTCAATCTGTTCTTCAGTACCAAATTTTCTATTTAGCGTTCCTAACACTCCCTTCTTTATCATCAAACTTTTAGCCGTTTAGACCATCTATAATTTTTTTGTTTCCTCTGCATTTAATGCTACGATATCTGAATCATCGATTACCAATCCGAGGTGGTTTTAGGAGAATTGTGTTTTTAGATGATTAAACGCTGATGGTAATATGGTGGAATATAAAAGGTTCCCCGGTAACAATAAAAGTGCACGCATATATATATCAAGGTTATAATAAGGTTGTTTCGAACGAAAGTCGAAGTAGATTTGCTGGAGCTGTGACAAAATTTGCTACTTTGAAAGGAATCACCAAGTTATTTTGGGTAATAATAACACTAAAGGAATTAGCACAGATACGTGTTAAATGTTTACTCAGGTTCTGAGTGTTTTCAGGTGTATAACTATATGTATCAATATTTCCTTCCGTAGATGAGATGCAGTTGATTCATCCTCTCGATTGAGGTGTTTTCAAGAATTATGAAATATTTGAACGCAGATTGGAATCGTCAAGATACAAATGAGGTTTAAGATGAAATCAAGTGGCAAACTTGAAGAATTATTTAGTTTCATATGTTATAATCAGTATTTTAATTCATTTTAATTGCCCAATATTATTCGTCCACAGTCGATAGTCCACAGTTAACAGTCCAATAATTCATATATAGCTTAATATATAATATTCGAATTGATTAATACGTATCGTGACCCGTGTACATGTCTCAGACTCGATCACAACTCAAAGTATATATATTATTATAGAATCAACCTCAACCCTGTATAGCGAACTCGATCATTACGGCATATAGAGTGTCTATGATTATTTCAGATAATATATATATATATATATATATATATATATATATATATATATATATATATATATATATATATATATATATATATATATATATATATATATATATATATATATATATATGCGTCGATATGATATGTCAAAACCTTGTATACGTGTCCCGATATTTAAAGTGCGTAAAAATAAATAACAGAAATTAAATGACGATAAATAAAGTGCGTAAAATAAATAACAGAAATTAAATGACGATAAATAAAATTTCGAGAATGTAAATTGCGATAATTAAATTGCGATAAATAAAATGTAATCAGTTAGCTAGGAACAATTAGCTAGGAACAGTTAGCATAGATTCTTAACAAAATTTCGCATAGTTAATTTGTTTGTTTCTAACAAATTTTATTTTATCAAATGTTTTCTTCATTATGCCACTTGTTGGATTCTGATAAATCAAAATCCCAATATGAAATTGGATGATTATGGTTATTCTGTGGTGAACGGATTTGTATATCGGTAGATGTAAGTAGAATAGTAAATGACTGTTGAATCAGCTTCGAAGAATGTACAGTGTAACTTATTAATGTGAAATCTGAATATTCCTCGGGTATTACCTACCCGTTAAAATATTTTCACAATTAACACTTTTTATGAAAGAATTTTTTTTTTTAATTACAATCTTTATGAAAACATATATACATATATATTTTCTTCAGATGTAATCATGGATTCATTGAGTTAATATGATATTAAACTCATTTGGTTTACCATTAGAACTGGAATACATAATCTCTAAAACATTAGAGATTACATAATCGCCATGAAGAACGAAGATAATTGATGTGAAACGATGCGTAGAACGATGATTATACTCGAGGTACAGAATGAGATATTGAGGCATGGATTGTTAATGGTACGGGTGTTGTTACTGATGGTACTGTTGGTACCGGTGATGTTGCCGAAGCTGGTATGTTTTGCACCATATTTTCCAAGGCTACAACTCGGGCGCAAAGCTCATTGACTTCTTCGATTATTCCTGGATGATTGTCGGTAAGAACGAGCGAATAAATAAGGTTTAGAATCTAATATAGTATGTAATCATGACGAGATATTCGGGAAATGATGGTGAAAATGGTATTTCTGGCTGGTTCACTGGTAAGTGCTTCAGGTTCTTCGCCAAGAGGTGAATTTAGTTGATGGAAAGGATCAACTTCTTATTGTCTCCAATAATTAAGTAGATCACGAACCCATCAGATAAATTGGGGATGGATGATTGGTTGATTCATTCTGGTGATGCTGCTTCTGGAGCTCAGGTGAATATCCATGTCAGAATAACTGTCGAAATCTGAGGAATTCGAACTGATTGCGAGTTCCATCTTGTATGGTTAGATAAAGGATTTTCGTTATAAAATAGGTTATAGGATGTAGATTAGTACCCTGCAATATATAATTTACATATGCATATATAATACTAAAATTCCATAAGTTACGGAGGAATTTACGGAAGCTGTCAGGCAAAGATAACAATAACAGATACGCTAAGATATGAATTTATCTATACAGTGTCTATGCAATCGAGGCAGTAAGACGTGTCTAGACTTTAAGGATGATAAGCAAATAATTTTTGACACTAAATGATAAGCAAAACTGTTGACATGCAGACACGGTCAAAGTCCAGACTCACTAATGCATTCTAACGACTATCAATTAGACACACTAATTCAAGACCTGGTTCGCTAAGACCACCGCTCTGATATCAACTTTCATAACGCGTCCTAATCCATCTGGACGAAGTCCATGTCGATTATAAATGATTCACAATAGTTGATTTCATCGCGAGGTTCATGACCTCTATATGATACATTTTACAAACATTGCATTCGTTTTTCGAAAGACAAACTTTCTTTACATCAAAAGTTGACGACATGCATGCCATTTCATAATACATCCAACTATAATTGACTTAATAATAATCTTGATGAACTCGACGACTCGAATGCAACGTCTTTTGAAATATGTCATGAATGACTCCAAATAATATCTCTAATATGAGCAAATGCACAGCGAAAAATTTCTTTCGTACCTGAGAATAAACATGCTTTAAAGTGTCAACCAAAAGGTTGGTGAGTTCATTAGTTTAACATAAATAATCATTTCCTTCATTTTAATAGACCACAAGGTTTTCATTTCCAGTTCTCATAAATAAGCGTCCCATGCATAGAGACAAAAATATCATTTATATGTATTGAACACCTGGTAACCAACGTTAACTTAATGTATAGAATATCCCCAAAACAGAACCTCTCGCCTGTATAATAATCTCGAAGTACTAAAGCATTCGTACCTCGAATGGGACTTGTCAAGGTCCATAGATCTATCTTTAGGATTCGCGTCAATCAGGGGCCATTTTGCTAAATTCTTAGGTTACCAGACTTGAAGGGCGATATTCGATTTAATAATCCAACCATATAATGTAGTTTTTAATCACTTGTGTCTAGTTCGTAAAACATTTATAAAAGTAGCGCATGTATTCTCAGTCCCAAAAATATATATATAAAGGGAGTAATGAAACTCACACTACTGTATTTTGTAGTAAAAATACATATGACGATACTGAACAATGCAGGGTTGGCCTCGGATTCACGAACCTATATCATTCGTATATATATTAATACATATACTTGTAATCGGACAAAAGTGTATGTTATTAATAATATAAATTTTAATATTAATAACTTATATGTTTCATTATATTCATTTTATTTATTTTAATAAATAAGATATTAATATAGTTTACTTTTGTTTTATTAAATATATTGTTATATGAATATCATTTGCTAATTAAATTAATGAAAATATTAAGATATGGATGATAATACTATTAGATTTAATAATAATAATATTAATGCAAATTTTATATAAAATGATAAGTTTAATAATAATAATGATAATGAAAATAATAATTTTGATAATAGTACATAATACTTAATAGTATTAATTATTATTATACGATCTTATTACTAATGATAATCTTTGTGATAATACTTTTGTTAATAATACTAATAAGTTACAATGATACTAAAACTAATATTAATGATAATAATAATAATAATAATAATAGTTTGTGTAATTTTTGTAGGAACAATAATAATAATAATAATCATATTCGTAATAATAATAATACTCATACTTTGTATTAATAATAATGCTCTTAGTTCATTACAATATTACCTAATAATAACTAAAATGATAATAATAAAAATCATGTTATAACAATAACAATAGTTAATAATGATCATAATATCAATAATAATACTACTAATGGTTAGTTGGTTACGATACTTTTAGTTGTGATGCTAGTAATAATAATTGAGCTAATAATAATACTACAATAATAATACTATTACTTAGTACAAATACTTATATTAGTAAGACTACACATTTTCGTAATTATAAGTAAATAATATTTATTACTTGTATTAGTAATAATGGTGACAATAACAATATCCTTAATACAAATAATAATATGACAATAACAATAATCAGATTAATAATAATAATAATAGCAATAATAATAATAATAATAATGAAATAATGAAAATTGAAGCTACCTTCAAGAGAAAATCACCCAAAAAAATAAACTGCCTCATCAGGGACTCGAACCCGCGACCTCTCGCCTACCCGAACCAACACTTAACCACCTGGGCTGTTGCCCGTTTTCTGTTTTAAAAGAACACTCATTTTTATTTAAGCCATATTATTTATTTGTTCATGTTTCTCCTTCTTCTTCTTCCTTATAAAATTCAATCGGCTAAATAAAAAAAATCGACACAACAACGATTTAGATACCTAAAATAATCATAACAGAACAACATCACACGTTTGTAATTAATAGAATACGAGAACAGAAAAAAATATAAAAAAAAATGTAACTGCTACTGCAGTCGTTACCCAAGAACAAAAGAGAAATTTTTTGATTCGCAAATAGAGATCGTTTTAGATAAAATTTTCAACATGAATTGTGTTATAAATCGTACATAGTAACTTTATCAAACATCAATTTAATATGAATCATCAGAACAAACTCAAATTTGATCAAGAACAGTTGTTGACTTTTTAAATCTAAAAACTTTGACTTTGAATTTCAGAGTAATTAGAATGAATTGGAAACTAGAAACTTACAGATCGATTATATATGTGATTCCTATCAACTCTGCTTTATTAGATTTTGAAATCTCGTTCGAATTCGTGGTTTTGGACAAAAGATGTACGTACAGAGGTTTAAAAAATATATATATCTGTTTTTGGTTCTTAAAGAGTTTTCAGTGTTGATGATTAACTAACAGACATGTTATAATGTGAAAAAGGAGTAATTTACACAGTATTAAAATTTGATTGATTATTTGTAGGTCTTATGAGGTTGACAGATTCGCTCACGGGGTAATAGCTATAAAAAAATGAAACAGATGAATAAAAAATTATGCGTACAACTATCTGAATATATATATGTATATAATATATTTATATATGTATCCTTATATATATATATCTGAAATTCTGTAATTTTATACGTATTTATATATAAGCTGCATATAGATTTTCATATATTTGTATTTATATATTTTTTTATTTATAATTCTCTTATATTTATATTTATAGTTTATGATTAATCTTTTAATAAATATAACCATGTTTAATAAAAATGATTATGAAACATATAACTATGATAATAGTAACAATAATTATAATATTGATAATAATTCTAATGCTAATAATAATAATATCACTAATAATCAACAAATGATACATGTATTAATCATATTAGCTAATAATATCTAAATTACAACTAAGTAATAATTTTGAACATTCTTATAGTAGTATTTATATTTTAAGTCTTTATTTTGATAATCATTACATTAAATTTATTAAAATTTTAATATTTAATGTTTATTATTATCACTAATAATGATATTGATAATAATGAAAGTAGTAACAATGTAATTTGTCATTACTATTATATTTTTAACTTGTTGTTATATCATATATTATAAATTATAAATGTAATTATGAATACATTAATAATGTTATATATATAATTATTATATATCTATTTACTATATTATTTCATAATGGAACATAGATATTATAAATTTCAACACATGATATTTATATCTTATATATATATATATATATATATATATATATATATATATATATATATATATATATATATATATATATATATATAGTTATCATATATGTTTATATATAGATTCTTTTTAATACTAACATCATTATATTATATTACATATTAATTCTACTGATTAATTTGTATTTTATTATTTCACATTATTATTTATACACATCTCCTTATATTTATTTATATATATATATATATATATATATATATATATATATATATATATATATATATATGTATAGTTATCATATATGTTTATATATAGATTCTTTTTAATACTAACATCATTATATTATATTACATATTAATTCTACTGATTAATTTGTATTTTATTATTTCACATTATTATTTATACACATCTCCTTATATATATATATATATATATATATATATATATATATATATATATATATATATATATATATATATATACCTATTTATTAACAACAATTGTTAGTGAAACTTCGAGAGCAGTCGATGGTCAATTGGATATATGAAATCAGTTCAAACATTTTTGATTCAGCATTACAGACTTTGCTTATCATGTCGAAACCATATAAGATTCAAGTTTAAATTTGGTCAGAAATTCCCGGGTCATCACAGTGGGAATATTTGATAATTTTAAAAACGAACATATATTTCATAGCATTATCCTTCAAGAAAGACAAGCTTTTAGTTGCAATTGTTCTATTTACAAGTGATATTCGTTTAAATAATAAAAGGTGAAGACAAAAGACAGATTCGACGAATTGAAGACGCAAATGACCAAAAAGCTCAAAAGTACAAAGTACAATCCAAGAGGTTCAAATTATTGATGAGAAACGTCTAAAAGTTACAAGAGTACATGCCGCAAAATGCAAAGTAAAAGATATTAAATAGTACGAAAGGACGTTCGAAAATCCAGAACCGGGACCAGAGTCAACTCTCAATGCGCGACGCAACGGACTAAAAATTACAAGTCAACTATGCACATGAATATAATATAATATATAATTAATTCTTAAAATTATATATATATATATATATATTATATTATATATTAAAACCGTCGACAAATAAGAAAACAAAAGCATTTGGGCTGTATCCAGCTGGCCATGCAATCGCATGGCCTGGAAGAAAAAAACCCATGCGATCGTATGGCCCCAAAAGTCTGGCCACATCTATAAATTTCGCGTGTTGTGGCCGAAAATATTACACATAATTCAATCTCTCACTCTCTACGATATATATATATATATATATATATATATATATATATATATATATATATATATATATATATATATATATATATATATATATATATATATATATATATTATAATTTTAATTTTAATTTAAGATTAATAATAATAAGGTTATGTTAGCAAATGTTGTAAGTGTGTACGTCGAAAATTCTGTCCGTGTAATGCTACACTATTATTAATCATTGTAAGTTATGTTCAACCTTTTTAAATTAATGTCTCGTAGCTAAATTATTATTATGCTTATTTAAATCGAAATAATCGTGATGTTAGGCTAAAATATTAAAAACGGGGTTATTGGGCTTTGTACCATAATTGGGGTTTGGACAAAAGACCGACACTTGTGGAAATTAGACTATGGGCTATTAATGGGCTTTATATTTGTTTAATTGAATGATAGTTCGTTAATTTAATATAAAGATTTACAATTGGACGTACCTATAAATAACCATATACACTCGATCGGACACGATGGGCGGGATATTTATAAGTACTAATAATCGTTCATTTGACCGGATATAGGAATGGATTAATAGTCAATGGACTCATTAAAATAGGGGTGAATTATGTACAAGGACATTTGGCGTAATTGATAACAAAGTATTAAAACCTTGGGTTACACGCAGTCGATATCCTGGTGTAATTATTAAACAAAGTATTAAGACCTTGTTACAGTTTAAGTCCCCAATTGTAACGACCCGGATTTTTCCGATCGTTTTACACTTATAAGATTAATATTTACATAAATTAAACCTTACCAATGTGATAAGCAATCTAAATTGTTGAGACTTATGTTTTTGAAAAGAGTTTTACACAACGTTTGACCGTCCAATTTGACCGATGATATCACGAACTATATAACAAACGATAATTATACGTTTGTCTATATATATGTATTTATATATATTTAACATGATCTAAGAATGGTTTAACATCTCATTGTGTACTAATAACAATAAGTTATAAGTATACTTTGAGACTACTAACTTAAGTTTTCAAAATGATAACTATACGTAACGTTATTTGACATATATACCTTTAACCTATAATACTTATACAAGTATCGTATAAATATGTATTTAATCACTTTTAAAGGTCTTATATATATAAAAAAATATAAGTATATTTACAAAAGATAGCTATATTTGAATTCTCGTTCTGTTTTCTCAAAATTTCTACACGTATACCTAGAGTATATGTACTCGTATCATACCCAGCTCCTATACGTATTTACTATTAGTATATACACATCACAATCACTTTATTAGCAGCAATGAGTCAGCCAATTTTGGATCTTAGCATGCATGATTAATCAATTTGACATATTACAAGACTTTTGCACAATATTACAAATTTATACATCTTTTCACCACCATTTATACTCCATTCCAATTTCATTTTTACTACACATTTTCTCTAACCAAAAACATACTCTTAGGAACCTTAAGTGTTCTTCACAATCTCAGCAAATAACCATGAAGATGTAGCTTCAAAAACAAGCCTTAATCATCATAATAAATTCCTTACAAGAAAACTTCAAAAATCCTTTCAAGTAAACAAGTTTACTTCCAACCTTTCAATCCAACTCCACCACTCTTTTGATTCTAGGATTTTTCTCATCTCTTATAGTAACTTTGTCCAAGTAACTTGAGGTAGTAACCTTATTCATAATCTTATTCAATTCATATTCATATAGCTATCTTATTTTGTGGTATAAAATTTTAACAACAAGAACATAGTTTGAATGATTTCAAACTTATTCGCAAACTAAATAGATCCTTCTAACTTAACTTTTAAAACACTTCAAGACCTATAATATATCATAATGATATGCTAACTTAACAAGATATAACTTGGTTTTACAAAGAACATCTTAAAAACTGAATCTACATCGTCGGAGTGCAACCGGGGGCTGTTTTGGGTTGGATAATTAATAACTATCTTAAGCTTTGAATTGGAAGTTCATGTTCTGGAAAAATGATATTTCTTATGAATATGTTAACACATAAAAATTTCATGGTTTAACTCAAAGTGTAAGTATTTTTAGAAAAATGATCATTAAATGTTGTTTTTATGATGGAAAATGATCACTTTTATAAGTTTCACCAAAGTTTGACCTATAACCTGTGATTTCGAATACAATCTAAGGTATTTTCAGTTCATATTCTTAAAATTTGACTCGATCCAAGAAAGTGGCAAGTTGAACCAACAAAAATGGAGTTGTAATGAAGAAACTACGACTAAAACAAGATCGGATATGCGAAGCTAGTTTAGCTACGAAAATATTTGGAGAAAAATTAAATTAATCATATATTTCTAATTAATATGATATTTCATATATATTTACTTATGATTTGATTTTATGAGTTGTACCACTGGCATACTTCCCTGTAACTTGGTAACTATTATTTACATGAGGTATTGTAAACGCGAATCCTGTTGATAGATCTATCGGGCCTGACAACCCCAACCGGACTGGACGACCAGTATTCAACGGTTGCACAGTACTTCATTTCGGTGACTACACTTGGTACGGTGTAGTAAGATTTCATAATAAAGGGAATATGCGACATTGATTAAATGTTAAGTATGGTTATCAAGTGCTCAACAACTTAGAATATCTTTATTAAAACGTTTATATATGAAATCTTGTGGTCTATATTTATAACGCTGCCGGCATTAAACCTATATCTCACCAACTTTATGTTGACGTTTTAAGCATGTTTATTCTCAGGTGATAACTAAAAGCTTCCGCTGCAACATGTTGAATTTAAGCAAGATCTTGAGTATGCATATTTGTGTCAAAAATAAAACTGCATATCGGAGGATTTGTAATGTAAAATATGTTGGAAGTCGTATTGTTATTATCACATGTAAAGTTTGTAAGTCTAAGATTATCGCTAAATGATAATCATTATTAAGTTGTTTAAACCTTGTATTTGTAATAAAAGCTATGGTTTGTATTGTAAAAACGAATGCAGTTTTTAAAAAATGTCGCATATAGAGGTTAATACCTCGCGATGAAATAATATGTTATTGTAATCGTCCTTATGGTTAAGGTCGGGTTATGACATGTGGTATCAGAGCGTTGGTCTTTGAGAACCAGAAAATTTGCATTAGTGTGTCTTATCGAGTTTGTTAGGATGCATTAGTGAGTCTGGACTTTGACCGTGTTTGATTTCGAAAACTATTGCTTATCCTTGTTGGTTAAAAAAAAAATTTAATATGTAAATATTATGTGGTACTAACGTGCTAGTTGTTATGTGATAGATGTCTGGCTTAGAACTTGTTATCACATTCAGTGACTCCGAACCAGAATCTTCAGATGGTGTTCCAGTCATTAACCTATCCGATGATGAAAACGACACCTTTGGGGAAGACTCACAAGTTCCGGATGAATCAATTGAAGAGGAACCGAAAAGTGATCCTGAGGAGGAAGAAATACAGGAAATTACGAAAGACAAGTTCGAATGAGGAAGGAAACGAAAGGCTACTGAAATGGAAAATCCAAATCCCGAGTCTAGAGAGGATGTTGTGGCACCAACTCCACCAGATACTTCCACACCTATTCCCGCTATTCCTATTAGTTCTATCCCGACATCCAGTTCTTCATCCCCTCCACCAAAACGCAGGGAGACAGTCAAGATAACCTATAAGTGATTTCTTTGAACACAAACGTTTTGGGTTAAATGATGCGCTGTTGTTTTAAACCATGGGATCATATAACGTTTTGTATAATATTACTAGTGTGGTTTGCTTAATGTTTGATGTAAGATAAGCATATGTAAAATAGTGAAGTGTGAAATGCAATAATTTTCCATGGTTGAGTATTATTTGGGTGATAGTAATTGATTTCTGTACTAAGCTATTAAGTATGAACTTTAACGGGTAGGTACTACCCTAGATATAATTATAAAACGCTAATAAGAAGAAAAGGCTTTTATAATAATAACTGGTTCATATTATTAATAAGCTACGATGTACTGTAAATACATACTACATCTATAATATTCCATGTGAATAATTATTTTTTCATTCTTATTGAAGATTATGGCACGATTGAACCGAATGACGGAACAAGAAATCTAGGAACTCATCAATCAACGAGTGAACGATAGAATGTTATGGGTCGAGGCTGCAAGAGGTGCTGCAGTTAACCCAAATCCTCGTGTGGGGTGTACTTACAAAACTTTTCAAGGTTGCAAGCCCTCATCATTCAGTGGAACAGAAGGACCGATCGGTTTAACCCGGTGGATCGAAAAGATTGAGTCTGTGTTTAAAATCAGTGGTTGTATTGAGAAGGACATGACCAAGTATGCATCGTGCACCCTACAAGATAGCGCACTTACGTGGTGGAAAAACTATGTGAAGGCCGTAGGAGGAGATGTAGCTTATGATACTCCTTGGGAAGAATTCAAAACAATGCTAATCAACGAATATTGTCCAAGGAACGAGGTTAGGAAGTTGGAAGCTGAATTACGAAGCCTGAAAGTTGTTGGTACTGAACTCACCAACTACAATTAGCGATTCATGGAATTAGCTTTGCTATGTCCCGAATTCGTAATAACCGAAGAACGGAAGATTGAACTGTACAAAGACGGTTTGCCTAAAAAGGTCAAGGCAAATGTTACAGCATCCAAACCCAAGACTATTCATGAAGCTATCACCATGGCGAACGAATTGATGGACCAGATTATTCTGGATAAGAACACCGATGTCAAGACATCGGGAAACAAAAGAAAGTGGGAAGGTAATCATCAACAATCCAACAAGAAACAAGAAACCACGCAAGGTGCGGGTAGCAGTTCAAACTCAGGTTACAAAGGACGAAATCCTTTATGTAACAGATGCCACAAACATCACTCTGGTTATTGTAATGTGGTGTGCGAAAATTGTAATCGAAGGGGTCATCTTGCTGAAGATTGTCGGATTCCTGTTACAAATACAAATGGCACCAAGACTCCTGCCACTAATGTAAATAGAACTGCCTTGGCCACTATTACCTGTTATGGGTGTGGGAAACAGGGTCATTATAAGAGCCAGTGTCCGAATCCAGAGAAGAATAATGGATCTGCACGTGGAAGAGCATTTGTTATTAATGCTAGAGAGGCGTGTGAAGACCCGGAGCTTGTTACGGGTACGTTTACCATTAATAACTTATCCGCATCTATTATATTTGATACTGGTGCCGATAGATGTTACGTGAGTAGAGACTTTTACGCTAAACTGAATTGTTCATCATTACCTCTAGATGCTAAGTACATGATTGAGTTAGCTAATGGTAAACTAATTAAAGCCGATAAAATTTGCCGTGATTGTAAAATAAATTTAGCCGGAGAAATATTTAAGATTGATTTGATACCCGTAGAATTAGGAAGTTTTGATGTAATAGTCGGCATGGACTGGATGTCCAAAATAGGAGCTGAAGTTGTGTGTGCCAAGAAGGCAATTCGCATTCCTCGTAAGGATAAAACGCTAGTAATGATTTATGGAGAGAAGGGTAACTCAAAGCTAAAACTCATTAGTTGTTTGAAAGCTTAAAAGTGCTTGAAGAAAGGGTGTTATGCTATCTTAGCACATGTTAATAAAGTCGAAACGAAGGAAAAAGTGAAGAGCATCAATGGCGTGCCTGTGGCAAGAGATTTTCCTGAAGTCTTTCTGGAAGAGTTGCCGGGATTACCTCCATTTAGATCTGTAGAATTTCAAATAGATCTAGTACCAGGAGCTGCACCAGTGGCTCGTGCTCCATATAGACTTGCACCATCTGAGTTAAAAGAACTTCAGAGTCAGTTAAAAGACTTACTGGACCGTGGATTCATACGACCAAGTACTTCACCGTGGGAAGCTCCGATTTTATTCGTCAAGAAGAAAGATGGATCTTTTAGGATGTGTATAGATTATCGTGAATTAAATAAGTTAACTATCAAGAATCGATATCCACTACCGAGAATTGATGACTTATTTGATCAACTGCAAGGATCATGTGTGTACTCAAAAATTGACTTAAGATCGGGCTATCATCAATTACGTGTCAAAGAAGAAGATATTCCGAAAACTGCTTTTCGGACATGTTATGGTCATTACGAATTTTTGGTTATGCCGTTTGGGTTGACTAATGCGCCAGCTGTATTCATGGACCTCATGAATCGAGTTTGTAGTCCGTATTTAGATAAGTTTGTTATCGTTTTCATTGACGATATTCTTATCTATTCCAAGAGTGAGCAAGAGCATGAACAATATTTAAGATTGGTATTAGAATTGTTAAGAAAAGAACAATTATACGCCAAATTTTCTAAGTGTGCGTTTTGGTTGAAAGAAGTGCAATTTCTTGGCCATGTTGTTAGTAGCAAAGGAATTCAGGTTGATCCAGCTAAAATTGAGGCCATTGAAAAATGGGAGACTCCTAAGACACCAACGCAGATACGCCAATTTTTGGGTTTAGCTGGTTATTATAGAAGGTTTATTCAAGATTTTTTCCGAATAGCTAAACCATTAACAGCGTTAACACAAAAAGGGAAGAAGTACGAATGGACTTCTGAGCAGGAGAGTGCATTTCAATTACTGAAGAAGAAGTTGACTACAGCACCTATTTTATCGTTACCTGAAGGGAACGATGATTTTGAGATATATTGTGACGCTTCGCGACAAGGTTTTGGTTGCGTCCTTATGCAACGGAAGAAAGTTATAGCATACGTATCTCGACAATTGAAGATTCACGAGCGGAATTATACGACGCATGATTTAGAATTGGGAGCAGTAGTGTTTGCATTGAAGATATGGAGACACTATTTATATGGGGTTAAATGTACTGTGTTTACCGATCATAAAAGCCTTCAACATATCTTCGATCAGAAACAGCTGAACATGAGGCAACGTAGGTGGGTCGAGCTGATAAACGACTATGATTGTGAGATTCGCTATCATCCCGGGAAAGCGAATGTAGTGGCCGACGCTCTAAGCAGAAAAGAACGGGAACCAATTCGACAACGAGCGATGAACATAAAAATTCGCATGAATCTCAAATCACAAATCAAAGAGGCTCAACGAGAAGCTCTTACTAAAGAAAACATAGGAAATGAAATAATGAAGAAGTATGGGAAACAACTCGTTATACGGGATGACGGAATTCGATATTTTGCAAACCGTGTTTGGGTACCAAAGTTGGGTGGATTAAGGAAGTTGATATTGAACGAGGCACATAAGACAAGATACTCGATACATCCTGGAGTTGGAAAGATGTATCAAGATCTTAAGACGCATTATTGGTGGCCTAGTTTAAAGACAGATGTTGCAACATATGTTGGGGAATGTTTAACTTGTTCCAAAGTCAGAGCAGAACACCAGAAGCCATCAGGGTTACTTCAATAACCAGAAATCCCAGAATGAAAATGGGATGGTATTACCATGGATTTCATCACAAAGTTACCTAAGACTGCCTGGGGTTATGACACCATTTGGGTAATAGTTGATCGTCTCACCAAATCTGCACATTTCTTGCCTATAAAGGAAACAGATAGAATGGAGAAACTATTACGATTATACATAAAGGAAATTGTTTCAAGGCATGGAATACCCATTTCCATTATATCCGATCGTGATAGTAGATTTACATCAAAGTTTTGGCAATCACTACAGGAGGCCCTGGGAACTCGTTTGGATATGAGCACCGCATATCATCCACAAACTGACGGGCAGAGTAAAAGAACAATTCAGACTCTTGAAGACATGCTCAGGGCATGTGTGATTGATTTTGGAAACGGATGGGATAAGTATCTACCATTAGCAGAATTCTCGTATAATAACAGTTATCATGCGAGCATTAAAGCTGCACCATTTGAAGCACAGTATGGAAGGAAGTGTAGATCCCCTATCTGTTGGAATGAAGTAGGAGATCGACAATTAACTGGTCCCGAGATCATACACGAAACGACTGAGAATATAGTACAAATCAAGGAGAGATTGAAAACAGCCCGTAGTCGCCAAAAGAGCTACGCGGATGTCCGAAGGAAACCATTAGAGTTTCAGATCGGTGACATGGTTATGTTAAAGGTGTCACCTTGGAAAGGTGTAATACGTTTTGGAAAAAGGGGTAAACTGAACCCAAGGTATGTAGGCCCGTTCAAGATCATCGAACGCATCGGACCGGTAGCCTATCGACTAGAGTTACCACAACAACTCGCCGGAGTACATAATTCATTTCACGTCTCAAACCTCAAGAAATGTCTTGCAAAGGAAGATCTCACCATTCCTCTTGAAGAAATCCAAGTCGATGAGAAACTACAATTCATAGAAGAACCAGTCGAAATCATGGACCGTGAAGTTAAACGGCTCAAGCAGAGCAACATACCAATCGTTAAGATTCGTTGGAATGCTCGAAGAAGTCCCGAGTTTACTTGGGAACAAGAGGATCAGATGAAACAAAAGTACCCACATTTGTTTCCCGAGAACTCAAAATAGGTACAACTTTAAAATTTCGGGACGAAATTTATTTAACGGGTAGGTACTGTAACGACCCGGATTTTTCCGATCGTTTTACACTTATAAGATTAATATTTACATAAATTAAACCTTACCAACATGATAAACAATCTAAATTGTTGAGACTTATGTATTTGAAAAGAGTTTTACACAACGTTTGACCGTCCAATTTGACCGATGATATCACGAACTATATAACAAACGATAATTATACGTTTGTCTATATATATGTATTTATATATATTTAACATGATCTAAGAATGGTTTAACATCTCATTTTGTACTAATAACAATAAGTTATAAGTATACTTTGAGACTACTAACTTAAGTTTTCAAAATGATAACTATACGTAACGTTATTTGACATATATACCTTTAACCTATAATACTTATACAAGTATCGTATAAATATGTATTTAATCACTTTTAAAGGGCTTATATACATAAAACAATATTAGTATATTTACAAAAGATAGCTATATTTGAATTCTCGTTCCGTTTCCTCAAAATTTCTACACGTATACCTAGAGTATATGTACTCGTATCATACCCAGCTCCTATACGTATTTACTATTAGTATATACACATCACAATCACTTTATTAGCAGCCATGAGTCAGCCAATTTTGGATCTTAGCATGCAAGATTAATCAATTTGGCATATTACAAGACTTTTGCACAATATTATAAATTTATACATCTTTTCACCACCATTTATACTCCATTCCAATTTCATTTTTACTACACATTTTCTCTAACCAAAAACACACTCTTAGGAACCTTAAGTGTTCTTCACAATCTCAGCAAATAACCATGAAGATCTAGCTTCAAAAACAAGCCTTAATCATTATAATAAATTCCTTACAAGAAAACTTCAAAAATCCTTCCAAGTAAACAAGTTTACTTCCAACCTTTCAATCCAACTCCACCACTCTTTTGATTCTACGATTTTTCTCATCTCTTACAGTAACTTTGTCAAAGTAATTTGAAGTAGTAACCTTATTCATAATCTTATTCAATTCATATTCATATAGCTATCTTATTTTGTGGTATAAAATTTTAACAACAAGAACATAGTTTGAATGATTTCAAACTTGTTCGCAAACTAAATAGATCCTTCTAACTTAACTTTTAAAACACTTCAAGACCTATAATATATCATAATGATATGCTAACTTAACAAGATATAACATGGTTTTACAAAGAACATCTTAAAAACTGAATCTACGTCGTCGGAGTGCAACCGGGGGCTGTTTTGGGTTGGATAATTAAAAACCATCTTAAGCTTTGAATTGGAAGTTCATGTTCTGGAAAAATGATATTTGTTATGAATTGTTAACACATAAAAATTTCATGGTTTAACTCAAAGTGTAAGTATTTTTAGAAAAATGATCATTAAATGTTGTTTTTATGATGGAAAATGATCACTTTCATAAGTTTCATCAAAGTTTAACCTATAACCTGTGATTTCGAATACAACCTAAGGTATTTTCAGTTCATATTCTTAAAATTTGACTCAATCCAAGGAAGTGGCAAGTTGAACCAACAAAAACGGAGTTGTAATGAAGAAACTACGACTAAAACAAGATCGGGTATGCGAAGCTAGTTTAGCTACGAAAATATTTGGAGAAAAATTAAATTAATCATATATTTCTAATTAATATGATATTTCATATATATTTACTTATGATTTGATTTTATATATTTCAGGACCACCCGTAAACAACACGAGAAGATTAATCATAAGACCTCATGATTGTACGCAACACGTCATTTGACAACACGGTACTTTATGTACGCAACACGTCATTTGACAACATGGTACCATGGGTCAAGATTAATTCTGATCAATACAAATACGATGGGGTCTTTATTTATTTTATTGAGCAACTAATTGTGGACCACTAACATCGGACTGCTAACTACGGACTAAGAAAATATTAAAAGTATTAAAAGTATCTATATATATATATATATATATATATATATATATATATATATATATATATATATATATATATATATATATATATATATATATATATATATATATATATATATATATATATATATAACGATTACTTAAAAAGAAAATATGTTGATATATTATATATATGGTTAGGTTCGTGATATCTATCGGAGACCAAGTCGTGATAAATACCTTCAAGGCAAAAGTGAGTATATAGTCCCACTTTTAAACTCTAAATATTTCGGGATGAGAATACATGCATTTTATGATTTACGTTATGGACACAAGTGATTAAAAATATATATTCTACGTTGAGTTGTACCACTGGCATACTTCCCTGTAACTTGGTAACTATTATTTACATGAGGTATTGTAAACGCGAATCCTGTTGATAGATCTATCGGGCCTGACAACCCCAACCGGACTGGACGACCAGTATTCAACGGTTGCACAGTACTTCGTTTCGGTGACTACACTTGGTACGGTGTAGTAAGATTTCATAATAAAGGGAATATGCGACGTTGATTAAATGTTAGTATGGTTATCAAGTGCTCAACAACTTAGAATATCTTTATTAAAACGTTTATATATGAAATCTTGTGGTCTATATTTATAACGCTGCCAGCATTAAACCTATATCTCACCAACTTTATGTTGACGTTTTAAGCATGTTTATTCTCAGGTGATAACTAAAAGCTTCCGCTGCAACATGTTGAATTTAAGCAAGATCTTGAGTATGCATATTTGTGTCAAAAATAAAACTGCATATCGGAGGATTTGTAATGTAAAATATGTTGGAAGTCGTATTGTTATTATCACATGTAAAGTTTGTAAGTCTAAGATTATCGCTAAATGATAATCATTATTAAGTTGTTTAAACCTTGTATTTGTAATAAAAGCTATGGTTTATATTGTAAAAACGAATGCAGTTTTTTAAAAAATGTCGCATATAGAGGTCAATACCTCGCGATGAAATCATATGTTATTGTAATCGTCCTTATGGTTAAGGTCGGGTTATGACACCATATAATTGGAATATTTGACTTCGGATATAAGGATAATTTGACGAGGACACTCGCACTTTATATTTATGACTGATGGACTGTTATGGACAAAAACCAGATGGACATATCGAATAATCCAGGACAAGGGACAATTAACCCATGGTAATAAATTAAAATCAACACGTCAAACATCATGATTACGGAAGTTTAAATAAGCATAATTCCTTTAATTTATATCTTATCGCACTTTTTAATTATCGTACTTTTTAATTATCGCAATTTTATTTATCGTCATTTTATTTATCGCACTTTAAATTATTGCATTTTAATTATCCTCATTTACTTTACGCTTTAAATTAAGTTATATTTATTTTTAATATTTTACATTAGGTTTTAACTGCGACTTAAGACATAAAATCGACAAATCGGTCATTAAACGGTAAAAACCCCCTTTTATAATAATAATAATACTACTTATATATATATATATATATATATATATATATATATATATATATATATATATATATATATATATATATATATATATTTATACAAATATAGTTTTAAAAAATATAGCGTTAAACTTGGCTAGCTCCCTGTGGAACGAACCAGACTTAATAAAAACTAAACTACTGTACGATTATGTACACTGCCTATAAGTGTAGTAGCAAGGTTTAGGTATATACACTCTATAAATAAATAAATAACTTGTGTAAAATTGTATCGTATTTAATATTATTTCGTAATAAAAATAAAACTATTTCGTATACGCCGCTGCACACATCAGCCTCCCTTAGGCCGCGCCGCGGCTCCAAGTGAATTTCGAAGGCCGCCAGCAATAATATGTACGAAATATTTACATTATGTACAATTTAGTTTCGGGTCTTACACCGAATATCGATTATTAACCCTACATGAATTCACTAAAACCTCTAATATTATATACTATCAAATCCAAAAAACAAATCACATAATGCCATGTGTATCCCACGACCATGAGTTCTCTCGTTGGTTTCCAACCAACGCCTCACAAAATTATCAAACCATGCCTAATCAATTGGCTTTTGGGTGTGGGATACATGATGACTCGGATCAAACGGTGTTACTTTTCATTCATTGCAAGTGGTCTAAGGTGTGTTATAAAAACTATAACTGGAAAACGGGTCAAGATGGGTCGGGTTAGGTCAAAGATCAAATGGGTTTGGGTCGAAACGGGTCATGGGTCGAAACGGGTCAGAATTAAAATAGGTCCAACGGGTTGGGTCGAGACCCGGGTCGGGTGGGGTCAAGACCTAGGTCGGGTTAGTAAAAATTGTTCTTAATTGTATTTTTTGATGTGTCTCTTCCGAACACGCGCCTTTTTAGGACACCGTTTTTGATGTATTTTTTGGACCCCGTCTTTAGACCCCGTTTTTGCAACGGAAACACGTGCCGAAAACGCGCCTCGAAAAAGGATCGTCGAAAACACACGTAAAGAACATGCGTCGAAAAACGCGCGCCCGAATTGCTGGCCGAAAACGTGCCTCGAAATCGGGCGTCGTAAATGCACGTCGAAAACGCACCTCGAAACCGGACGTCGAAAACACGGGCTGAAAACGGGCGTACAAAACACGCGTCGAACATGCGCCTCCAAAACGCCGTTCAAACCCGGCGAGCCGAAACCGAGCATCGAAAACAGGCGCCGAAATGGGCGCGCAGAAAACGGGCGCCGAAACCAGGTGCTGAAACCGGGTGCCGAAAACGGGGTCCGAAACTGGGAGACGAAAACGCGCGACAGGCGTCGAAAACGGTGTGCCGAAACCGTGCGTCGAAAACGGGGTACGAAAACGGGGGCCGAATCCAGGCGCCGAAACTGGGGGCACGAAACCGTGCGCTGAAACCGGGCCCCGAAAACGGGGTCCGAAACTGGGGGACGAAAACACGCGCTGAAACAGGGCGTTGAAAACGGGGGCCGAAACTGGGCACCGAAACTGGGGGCACGAAACCGTGCGCTGAAAACGGGCACCGAAACAGGGTGCCGAAACCGGGGGCTGAAAACCGGAGGCCGAAAATGCGCGCCAATAACGGGGTGCCGAAACCGAGCGTCGAAAACGGGGGCAGAAACCGGGCGTCGAAAACGGGGTTCAAAAACGGGCGCCAAAACCGGGCGCCGAAATAGGATGCCGAAACCGGGGGCCGAAAACGGTGTCCCAAAAACAGGCGTCGAAAACGGGCACCGAAACCGGGGCATCGAAACCGGGTGCCGAAAACGGCCGCCGAAAACGGGCGCCGAAACCGGGGTTTAAAAACGGGTGCCGAAACCGGCGTCCAAAAATGGGGGTCAAAACCGGGAGCCGAAACGGGCGCCGAAATCGAGGGCTGAAAACCGAGCCTTAAAAACGCATGCTGAAAACGGGCGTCGAAACCGGTTGTCGAAAACTCGCGTCGAATAACGCGACTCGAACTCGCGCTCTGAAATCGAATCTTTTGAATTAAACCCATTTAGACTCATTTGGGTCCTCAAGTAATTTTCTATAATGTGATTGGATCCATTTGGGTCTTGGAGTAAATTTTGATATTATGTGGTTGGACCCATTTGGGTCTTCAAGTAAACCCAATCAACCCATTTTTTAAGCTTTGGGTCTTATTTGACAGGTCTAATAAAAACCCAATTTCTCACAAACATCTTGTTCACATCTTTTTGCGTCTTGATTACTCGAGATTTATTCTTTATGGGAAAGCCAATGTGTTTATTCATAGAGGGTTACCTCACTAATCCAAAAAAAAAAAAATAAATAAATAAACCTTTTTGTAGCAAAAATAAATATGCGATGAAAATTTTAAGATGAAAATTTTGTTTAGTTGTTCAAATATACATGAAAATTATAAGTGTGGGTTTCTTTCATCTTTAGAAGAAATATTTTTTAGTAGTTCAAATATAATTTGTTTTTTGTTGAAAACAAAAATAAAAATTACAACACACACTAACGACGGAATTAAATGGCAACCTACTATTGGTCGCGACACTATTCACGTTTATGATTTCTTTTTTTGTCTCCATCACTTCTATTTACAGTATTATATTTTTCTCTATAAATGTTATCTTTTTTTCCCTGTCACTTAAAAAAAGTGGGTGGTATATCCTATATAAACATATACACTTAGAAAAAGTGACTATAAATGTTAACTTTTTTTCCCTGTCACTTAAAAAAAGTGGGTGGTATATCCTATATAAACATATACACTTAGAAAAAGTGAATGGTATATCTTATATAAACATATACAATAACTATTACTCCTCCTTCCCATATGTATAGTTACTATTTCATTTTTTTTTTTTTTTTTGTCTTACAATTCTACTTACAATATTATTATTTTTTCTTATAAATGTTAACCATTTTCTTCCCTTATCACTTGGGAAAGGAGGGTGGTATATCCTATATGAATATATAGGACACTTATTATTCTTCCGTCTCATATGCATAGTTACTATTTCATTTTCAATTGTTTCAAATTGATCAATTTTTTTTTAAAATAGATAAACTATTCACAATTTTTTTTAACTTTTTTCTCTTTTCTTATTATTTCACATATCGTATATGAACACATGCAACAACTATTACTCATTCGTCTCATATGCATAGTATACTATTTCATTTTTAGTTGTCTCAAATTGATCAATTTGTTTTTCATAAATAGATAAACTATTCACAATATTTTAATGTTAACATTTTCCTTTTTTTGTCTTTATCACTTTTATTTACAGTTTTATTTATATAAATGTTAACCTTTTTTCTTTATCACTTCGAGAAAGTGGGTGTGATATCGTATATGAACACATACAACAACTATTACTGCTCCGCCTCATATTCATAGTCTACTATTTCATTAGTAGTCCTAAAGTGATTGTGTTTTTCATAAATATATAAAAATAATAACATAACGATCTTTTATATCCTTAACTATTGCATTTAGGAAAAAAAAAAATTTAAAGTATGGGTAAAACTGATTTTTTTTATTTAAAAAAAGTATAATTATGAGATACCTTAAACTATGAGTTTTTTTACAACAAGATTTAACGTAGCATCCAAGTACATGACCATATTTCTTGTTACTATCATATATAAAGATAGATTCATTTTATTATCATATTAACACAAATCATTCATAGGATGAAATCATGAAAAGAATACTATATGAAGGAAACTATTAATCGTTATTTTATGAGGATAATAAACACTCTTGATTTTATGTAGGCAACATAAAACTTAATAGTTTACAATATTTTACGAATCGGAAACACAACAAATGCATAGCTTTTCCCTACATTCAGTGTGCACTAGGTCTCCTCCATATGGTGTGTTACTCACACACAATTTTGCACAAGCATCTTGTTCACATCTTTTTGGAGCAAAATCAAATAAGAGAGATCTAAACTTTTCTCCTGTTTGACAAAAAAAAAAATACGAATTAAAATAACTCTTTTTGCTATTATGAAAAAATTACGATAGAAAAACTAATTATAACTGCTGAAAAAGATAATCAATAAAATTATACCATAGCCATGACAAAATTCATCTTGAAAAGCAACCATGCTTGTCATGTAAACAAAGAAAAAACACAAAATAATTTTCATCTTCATCATGATATCAAAGTATTTAGTATATAACTACTGTTTAGTGACATGCTATCACATTTCATGAGTGCTTGGTATATATAGAACGTTTTAGTTAATAGTTAATTACTATTAATAAAAGATATTTTTGCATTTATTACACTATTTATAAATAATTATGTCAAAAGGCGTTTACCTTTTTTTTTAAAAAGTACAACTTAACTTTTTATGTATTATTATATTATTTTATTTATTTTAAGTGGAATGTGGTGTCACAGTCCCTCTCCTATAAGAATTAATTAATTACAGACTTAAATGATAAATTCTCATATGAAGTTTCAACTAGTCTTTCTTTTATAACTTATGTAACTAATACAGATAAGAGAGAATGAGAGAGAGAGCGTGGATAGAGAAAAGACTACGTCTGCGGCGGCAACCGGCGGAGGAAGGAATGGGTACAATGGCAACGGTAATGGGAATCGACACACGGGGGCAAACCGAAAACAATTGACGTCATATATGTTTTCAACTTTCCGGAAGACTACCGGGTGATTGATCTTTGGAAGCTTTTCAAACCTTATGGGGCGGTAAGAGATGTGTTCGTGGCGGGTAAGAGATTGCGGGGCGGGGAGCGATTTGCATTTGTAACATTTGCAGACATTAAGGATGGTGATGGTTTTCTAAAAACACTGGAAAACATTAAAATCAATGGCGTAGCAATAAGAATATTCAAAGCGGGCTCCAAAAAGTGGGGAGCATCCTGGGAACAAGATGAATGGTAACCGAATGCAGGGGAGTGGAAATTTCTCCGGTGAGAGGTGTAATCTCAACAAATTTCAAGATGGTAGATCCTTCGTTGATGCGATGGGGATTCCAAATACTGATTTGCGGGACAAACTAAATGAGAAAAAGAATCAATCGCGTTTCCCTACCGATAGTGTATCCTCCTGTCAAGACACACGAAGCTACGCTAACGAAGGTATCACGCCTAACGATGATAGATGACATAAGGTTGGATCACAAGAACGCATATGTCAAATACAAACTAAAGGCGGGATATTCTTGAAATCAAATAATGGCGCTCAAAGGACAGAAGAAGAATGCCACCAAATAAGAATCCCAATATTCAGAGTTGGTACAAATCCACTTCTGTCATACGAAGCAATCGTAACGAAGGAACGTATTGACGAAGGGATCACGGTTACCAATGGACAATGACCTCTCCTAAAGTCACGAGATCACCTAGACTGAAGGAGAGAAGTTAACGGGTTGACCAAACTCGTTACCACTAACATCCAAATGACAAAAGAGGAATGCTGCAGGCTAACTTTCTTGGACCAGCAGAGATTACAGTCAGCCGAAGGGAAAGCCCCCTTTGTCTCATCAGAGATTGCCTCGAAGACTGAATCTACCTAGAAAACTGGTGATAAGGCTATTACCTAACTCTATATAAAGGGAACATGATCCCTGGACAAGGCATTCACACTCAGTCATAATCACTCATACATAAACACTCTCAATGAGTTACCTCCGTATCTTGGTGGCGTAAAGTACGATACCTTCGTACTACCTTCGGGGAATCGCCAACAAGCATACATCCACCATCATATCATCCATTTAGTGATCAGATCCCAACTTCCTTGTTCAGCTAACTAGGTGTGCCAAGAATTGTGCAAACAATTGGCGCCATCCGTGGGACACCACTTCAATACTTACTTTGTTTGAAAAACGTAAGATCATGGCGGAATCTGATCATCCACCGCCCGGTTTCTCTCTACCATCTGAGGTAGATCAACCTGAAACCGGAACACGGACACCTATCACTCCTGCTATGCCAATAACTACAAACCGGAATGATTTCGAACCACCACCGCTAATCGACAAAACCTTCATACTCAACAACTATGATAACATACGCGCTGTTATCAAAAAGTTGCGAGAAGAAGGGCAGTTACACGGTCGGCGAACACTGACGTATGACAGCGATGATGTCGACGAAGAAATAGAAATGGAGGCCATGTGACGACCCGAAAATTCTCGACCAAATTTAAACTTCATTCTAATATGGTTTCGACATGATAAGCAAAGTCTATTTAATTAAATCTCAAAAATTTTGAACTGTTGTCATACATTCAATTGACCTTTGACCAATTCCGACGATTCACGAACAACTTATTGTAAATAGATACGTAATTATATATATATATATATATATATATATATATATATATATATATATATATATATATATATATATATATATATATATATATATATATATATAATCTGAAATATATTAATAAAATGTTATGCGGTTTATTTGTCAAAATTATAAATGAAAATAGTTTATGATTCAAAAATAAAAACTTGTTAAGTAATAAATATATACATAAAAATTTTAAATTGTATTAACACCTTTGAACACAGTATTTAGAAATACTAAATTTTATTTTCTCAACAAACTTAATAACGAATAAATATATATTAACAATGGAGGATTGATATATGTAATAAATATACATGGTTTCTATACATAATTATTATTATGTATATATTGTAATATATGCAAAGTGCATAAATATTAAATATTCGATATATATAATATATAGTCATTACATAATGTATGATATTAAAAACAAGTTACAATATAGTGGCTACAGTAATATTATTATTACTTTCATTATAACTATTAATATTAACATTAATATTTGTACTATTATTTTTGATATAATATATATATATATATATATATATATATATATATATATATATATATATATATATATATATATATATATATATATATATATATATGAAATTTGATATGTACAAGTAATATTAATATTACTATAGAAACATGTAACTTATTATATCTTCGGTAATATTACTAACTTTAACCATTAAAATTATTAATAATATCAATTAAATTATCAAGAATCATTATTATCCTATACTAATAAAAATTATTATTATTATTATTATTATTATTATTATTATTATCATAACTATATGTTTCATAATAATTTTTATTTAACATTATTCTTAATAATAGTAGTAGTATTATTGTTATTAATAACATTATTATTAATATTATTATTATTATTTCTATTTACATTATTAGTATTTTTATTAAATAACTATATATTTTTAATTATTAATACAATTTTCCTTATAAATCAATAATAGTTAGGATGGAAACAAATGGGTTAGATATCAGAATCCTCATTCGTACGAAATCTGTGACTTTTTTGTTTTCTGCTTTTCTAATTTTTGTTTCTTCTGATTGAATTGGTCGACTACATTATGCCATAACATTTTTCAGCAAACAGAATTGAAAGACAGATGTATATTTTTTTTTAATTTTCTTCAAACGGGCCTCTGTATCCACACTTTTTGTCCAAAATCATAAATTGATTCAATTAACAAAATCTATAAATTTGAAGTCGTTAGGAATCATCTATATAAACTATCTGTAAGTTTTCTCCTCAATTCTTTCTATTAATCTCTAATTTGAGAGTCAAAGTTTTGGGTTTTGAAAAGTCAACTAAGTATTCTTGAATCAAATTCGAGTTTGTTTTGATGTTTCCAGTTAATTTGATGATCCATAAAGATTATAGGAATGATTTGTAACATAATTCATGTTGTAATCATAATCTATAACATTCTTAAATTCAAAATCAATTTTTGAGTTCATGTGTTCTTGACAGTGAAATACAAAAACTTGAATTCTAAACAAATTTCAAAAACTAATAATGCAGAGATGTTAGGAATCTTTTACTCAAACTTCCTGTAAAATCTCAAGTTTCAATTCTTGATAACGAATTCGAATTTGCGAGTCAAAGTTAAATTGTCAAAAGTCAACTGTTTTGTTCTTGGAGAAATTAGAGCTTGTTTTGGTGTTTTAAGTTCAATTGACGATTCCAAAGTTTTTAGGAATGATTTGAAACTAAATTCGTGTTGTAAGAAATGTCCAAAACGTATTCGAAATGAAAAAACATTATTTTTTTTTTAAATGTTACGAGCTGCAGCAGTAAGCTCAATGCAGTTTTTTTTGAATTTTTTTTATTTCAAGAACACTTTAATTTTTTGTTTTATGTTGTTTATAAATCCTAAGTTCAAAACCTTTTCAATTATTGTTGTTAATGTGCCTCCGTTTGATTTTATACATGGTGAAGAAGATGATGAACTAGGCTTTAAGAGATAATAGATATATATGTTTCGGTTACAATATAAATCAGAAAAACTGTTATGGCAGAATGGTTAAGTGTGTTTGTTGGTGAGTGAGAGGTCTCGGGTTCGAGCCTTGTTCGGGACATGTTTTTTTTAGAAAAGCTTTGGAAGGTAGATTTCATTACCAAAATTATTATTATTATTATCATTATTATTGTTATTGTTACTAAAATTATAATTTTTATCATTATTATTGTTACAAATATATGTATTATTACTACTATTATGATTAGGATTATTATTATTACCAAAATAACACAAACTATTACTCATTATTACTCATATTAGAATTAGTATCATTATGTACTTATTAGTATTATTAGAATCATTATTAACATTTGTATTATCATTATTATCATTATCATTTTTATTATTAGTATTATCGTTAGTAATAAGGTTATTATTAGTAGGACTATTATTAGTAAATCATTAATATCAAAACTATAATTTTTTTTACAAATAAATACTTTGTACATAAACATAATTATTACATATACTACAATTATATCAATATTCCGTATAACTATATATAAATCATATTAACTTTACTTATATAAAAACTTACATACAACAAATTAGGTATTTTTAATATAATCCTATATATATATATATATATATATATATATATATATATATATATATATATATATATATATATATATATATATATATATATATATATATATATATATATATATATATATATATATATAAAACATATAATTTAAGATATAACATAAAGTATATGTTCTTAAATGAAATCTAGTATAAATCTTATATAACTACAAAATATATATAAATAATATATATTAATAAATGAAATTATGATATTTCTATTATATATTTTAATAGAAATGCAAATGATATAGGTTCGTGAATTCGAGGCCAACCCTACACTTGTTCAATGCCGTCATATGTATTTTTACTACAAAAATACAGTATCGTGAGTTTCATTTGCTCCCTTTTTAAATGCTTTTTCAATATATATTTTTGGGACTGAGAATACATGCGCTTTTATAAATGTTTTACGAAATAGACACAAGTAATCGAAACTACATTATATGGTTGAATGATCGAAGCCGAATATGCCCCTTTTGCTTGGTAATCTAAGAATTAGTAAACCGATCTACTAATTAACGCGAATCCTAAAGATAGATCTATTGGGCCTAACGAACTCCATCCAAAGTACCGGATGCTTTAGTACTTCGAATTCGTTCTTATCTTGTCCGAAGGATTTCCCGGAGTGATAGGGGATATTCTTATATGCATCTTGTTAATGTCGATTACAAGGTGTTCAATCTATATGAATGATTATTTTTTTCTCTATGCATGGGACGTATATTTATGAGAAATGAAAATCTTGTGGTCTATTAAAATGATGGAAATGAATGTTTATGATAAACTAATGAACTCACCAACCTTTTGGTTAACACTTGAAAGCATGTTTATTCTCAGGTACGAAAGAAATATTTCGCTGTGCAATTGCTCATATTAGAAATATTACTTGAAGTTATTCATGACATATTTCAAAAAGACGTTGCATTCTAGTCGTTGAGTTCATCAAGATTATTATCAAGTCATTATAGTTTGGATATATTATGAAATGGTATGCATGCTGTCAACTGTCGATGAAATGAAAGTCTGTCTTTTAAAAACGAATGCAATATTTGTAAAATATATCATATAGAGGTCAAGCACCTCGCGATGTAACCAAATGTAATGTATTCGTCCATATGGATTAGGACGGATCATCATAGCGGTGGTATCAGAGCGGTGGTCTTAGCGAACCAGGTCTTGTATTAGTGTGTCTAACTGATAGTTGTTTAGATGCATTAGTGGGTCTGGACTTCGACCGTGTCTGCATGTCAAAAGTTTTGCTTATCATTTCGTGTTGAAAATCATCTACTTATCATCCTTAGGAAATTACCTGCTTATCATTCTTAGTCTAGACACTTATTATTGCATTGATTGCATGAATAGTGTAGAGACAAAATTCATATCTTAGCGTGTCTGCTAATCCATATTTTAGCGTATCTGTTACAGTGGACTTTGTCTGACACGTTTTCTTAATTTCCTCCGTAATCTACGTGATCTTCTGTACTATACATAGATATTCTATGTAATTAGAATATCATCCGATATCCGAAAATCATTTCATAAAATCCTTTACCTAACCGTGCAAGATGAATTCGTCAACCAGTTCAAGTTCGTCGGATTTCGATAACTAGTCCGATATGGATTTTCACTCGAGCTCCGAAAGTAGCGTAACCGGAATGGATCAACCGATTATCCATCATCTATTCTGGATGAATTGGGGCTGGGTTATTAGCTTCCTCAATCATTGGAGACAAGAAGAAGGTGATCCTTTTCATCCACCACATTACCCTCTTGGCGAAGAACCTGAAGCACTTACCGGTGAACCTATCCAAAACACCATTTTCTCTCTCATTTCCAGAGTATCTCGTCACGATTATATATTATACCAAATTCTAGATCATATTTATCCGCTCGTCCGAATCAACAATCACCCTGGTGTAATAGAAGAAGTCAACGAGCTTCGCGCTCGGGTAGTGGCTTTGGAGAATACGGTGCAAAGGTTACAAACACCAGCAGCAGCACCAGCAGCATAACCAGTACCACCATCATCAACGCCAACAGTATCATTACCACCCCCTTTCATGACCCGTCCCAATCCATCTGGACGAATACATTACATTTGGTTACATCGCGAGGTACTTGACCTCTATATGATACATTTTACAAACATCGCATTCGTTTTTAAAAGACAAACTTGTTTTACATCGAAAATTGACGGCATGCATACCATTTCATAATATATCCAACTATAATTGACTTAATAATAATCTTGATGAACTCGACGACTCGAATGCAACGTCTTTTGAAATATGTCATGAATGACTCCAAGTAATATCTTTAAAATGAACAATTACACAGCGGAAGACTTCTTTCATACCTGAGAATAAACATGCTTTAAAGTGTCAACCAAAAGGTTGGTGAGTTCATTAGTTTAACATAAATAATCATTTCCATCATATTGATAGACCACAAGATTTTCATTTCTCATAAATATACGTCCCATGCATAGAGACAAAAATATCATTCATATGGATTGAACACCTGGTAACCGACGTTAACTTAATGCATAGAATATCCCCAAAACAGAACCTCGCGTCTGTATAATAATCTCGAAGTACTAAAGCATTCGTACCCCGAATGAGACTTGTCAAGGTCCATAGATCTATCTTTAGGATTCGCGTCAATCAGGGGCCATTTCCCTAAATTCTTAGGTTACCAGACTTGAAGGGCGATATTCGGTTTAATAATCCAACCATATAATGTAGTTTTTGATCACTTGTGTCTATTTCGTAAAATATTTATAAAAGCAGCGCATGTATTCTCAGTCCCAAAAATATATATTGCAAAAGCATTTAAAAAGGGATCAAATGAAACTCACCTAATGTATTTTATAGTAAAAATACATATGACTATATTGAACAATGCAGGGTTGGCCTCGAATTCACGAACCTATATCATTTGTATATATGTTAATATATATAATCGTAATCGAACAATATTATATATTATATCTTAAATTATATATTATACTTATTTAGTTTGTGTATCTATCCAAAATGTTTAATATATATATATAATTATATTTATCTCATTTTAGTATTATTTTAAAAATATCTAACTTGTCATTTATGAATATTTATATACAAATTGTTATACGATTAATACATATTTATAATCTTAATAATATCCTTAACTTTTATTTTCAATAAAATCTTAATGTTAATATATATTGATAATACCAAAAATAATAATACTTAAATGATATAATTTATAATAATCTTAATAATACTAATGTTAGTAACATGTCTAATACTTATAAATTTAAATATGATATTATTACTAATAACTATAATACTAACAATATCAACAATAATAATAATTAATCTTAATCTTAATAACGATACTTGAAATGATAGAATTAGTAGTAATAATTATATAAATCATACTTAAACTAATACTAATATTAATGATGATACTAATAATATTTAATGATAATCTAGTAATGATAATGATAATGATATTAATAATAATACTAATTATATTGTTAATCTTAGCATGTATAATAACAATTGTAATTATTAATAATAGCAATAACAATATAGTAATAATCATAATAACAATAATAATAATAATAATAATAATAATCATAATAATAATAATCATAATAATAATAATAATAATAATAATAATAATAATAATAATAATAATAATAATAATAATAATAATAATAATTTTGATATTAAAAACTACCTTAGAAGTCCTTTAAGAAAAAAAATTAGTTGCACCTAGCAGGGATCGAACCCGAGACCTCTCGAACAGCCAACAAGCTTCTAAACCATTACTCTGTCATGTTTTCATCTGTCTAAACACAACCCCATTTTTTATTTAAACCTTTCCTTCTATTTTTCCCTTTTCTTCATCATTCTCATAACCACGATCGACCAGAGATCTTTCACCATCAGATTATTGAGTTAAGGTTTTAATTAGGATTTAAAATTGACATTAACAGACCTAAATCGAATACATTTGATCATTAGAAAAATAAAAAAATAAATTTATAACCTGCTGTATCAGTTTCGAAGACACATACTAACTCAATTCTTGATTTTAAAATTGAAGCTGTTATAGACTACACTTCCTACATGAAATAGTTTGCAAATATCTTTTAGAAACTATCTGTATCATCAATTTAACTTAAAACTTAGAACTGAACTTGAATTTTCCCATGAACACATTGGTTGACTTTTTAATTCAAACACTTTGACTCCAAAATTCGATCCCGATATTAGAAATTGACAATTGAAACTTTCCAGATCGATTAAGTAAAATATTCCTAATAAAACTGTTTTAACACATTTTGAAATATATTTCGAATTCAAGTAGTTTGAAAAAAATAAAGTAAGAACAGGGGTAACGTGCAGGTATTTTAAAGTTTGATTTGAATTTTATTATTCTCAATCGTATTGCATATACAGATTGTTATATAAAGGTTAATAGATAATATTACAGCTAATGTGAATCAATTAACGCATGTTTTGTAGTTCAATTACTCGACACCAAGATATTCTGTCAGAGAAGATATATAAAAATAAAATCGACTTTATCCTGTTCTTGTTTGTTATATAAACGATTGGAATCAATTGGTACTAGCTGGGTGACACAAAACAAATTAGATACAGTTTAGAAAATGATTGGAAACTGATTCTGATACCTTATATATATAAAAAAATTACGTATGATTATCTTATTCTTATTAAATATAATTACAAAACAAATACTGATAATTGATATATATATCAGTATAATATATATCTATTTTATATATATCTGTATATACCTAATATTATCAGTATTTATATATATTATATATATATATATATATATATATATATATATATATATATATATATATATATATATCTATATTTATATCTAACAACTAATTAATAGATGGTTATAACTATAATACTTTTAATATTATAATTAATTAATATTAACAAAAGAAAATAATAAAAAAATAAATCTATAATAATATAATAGTAACAATAATATAATTATTATTAGTGATAGTTATAAAATTTATATCAATAATAATATTAACAATAGTAATATTAATTATAATAGTACTGATATTTCTTATGATAATACTAATATTAGTAATAATAATGCCATAACTTTTTATATAGATTTTGTAGTTATAATTTATATTTAAATTAATATTAATAGTACTAGTATTGATATTAATATTATGGGTACTAACAATATTGTTATAACAAATATTCTTAATTTATAAGTATTACATATTATAAATTACGTAATATAATTACATGATATATTGTATAATAATGAGTATTATATATTTTAATAATAATATCTAATCATAATGAAGATATAACTAGTTATGTGTTCCCATTTTCATATTAAAATACTAATATTACAAATACGGATATTAATGAAAGTAGTAATAATATTACTATAACAATTATATTTTAACTTGTTAATAATTTATTCCTAGTTATGTAATATTTACTAATCATATAGTAACATATAATTAATATTTTTTATTTTGTACATTTTAATATATTACAATGTATATATCCTTATCAATTATATATATAAAAAATATCATATATATTTATATATAGTCTCATTTTAAATTACACTTAATTATTTGGTATCTTATTTTACATATTTAATTCAAATGCTTAAGTTTTATTTTAAATTTCAAATTAATATATATATATACTTACCTTTACATATACATATTTATTTACAAACAATTGTTCGTGAATCGTCGGCATAGTCAAAGATTAACTAATTTCATATAAAAAGTTCAAAAATTTTGAGACTCGGTCTAACAGACATTGCTTATCGTGTCAGAAATATATAAAGATTAAGTTTAAATTTGGTCGGAAATTCCCGGGTCATCACACCACCAACAACAACCGCATCGCAAACCTCAACTTCATAATCTGTCACACGAACATGAACGTCATACGCACCATAGATACTAAGGAGTACCAACAACAATGAACGATGAAGTATTAATTCATAACTTCATTGAAGAAATATTCTGCGAAGAATATGTGGTTTCTAAAAGTTTTAGAGATTATTTATTCTAGCTCAAACCGAAAATTAAATGAGTTTAATATCACATTGAGTCATTAAAACCATGATTACATCTGAAGAAAATATATATGTATATATATTTTCATAAAGATTGTAATTGAAAATTCTTTCGTACAAACTGTTAATGATGAAAATATTTTAACGGGTAGGTAATACCTGAGGAATATTTAGATTTCACATTAATAAGTTACACTGTACATTCTTCGAATCTGATTCAACAGTCATTTACTATCCTACTTACAACCAACGATATACGTATCCGTTCACTGCAGAATAACCATTTTTATCCAATTTCATATTTGGATTTTGATTTACCAGAATCCAACAAGTGGCATAATGAAGAAAACATTGGACAAAATAAAATTTGTTAGAAACAAACAAATTAACTATGAGAAATTTTGTGATGCCCCGTACAAAACCATCGTGTACGAATCATCAACAACAGGATCATTACAAGGTTAAGTACTATATGCTGTAATTAAAGAAGTTGCATTCACGATAAAAAGGTGATGTCATAACCGACATAAAATGTTTTACATTTCAAAAGCATGCTTCACTAAGTAGAAGCAATAATTAAGTGTACGTGACCCCAAATGGTCGTTACAAGTCATAATTCAAAAGTACTAATGTTTGAATGCAAGATAAGTAGTCATGCGATAACAACTCTAAGCAGCGGGTGTCTACAACGCGACTAGTACACAGCGGAAGCAACCTCAAGCACCTGAGAAATACATGCTTAAAAACGTCAACACAAAGGTTGGTGAGCTATAGTTTAAGTATAACAGTATGTAAGGTAGGCCACGAGATTTAAGTGCTACAAAGAGCGTTTTAAAACAGTATGATAAAGTATATGTTAACCTTGGGCACTTGGTAACTAACTTAACGTTTATACCCCCTGAAAGTACACTTGGCAAGTGCGTATGACTACGAAGTATTAAACACTCGTTAAATGCTAGCGCGACTAGCCCGAGTGGGGATGTAAAACCCTATGGATCCATATCTAAGATTCGCGTTCATGGTTCAAAAACCGATGATTAAACGTTACCGAGCTAAAGGGAATGTTTATGCCGTTGTATAACCCACACATATATAAGTTTAAGTACTCGTGCCTAGTATGTAAAACATAAAATCTGCATGTATTCTCAGTTCTCAAAATAAGTTAAAGTAAAAAGGGAATGCTATAACTCACAATGATATGTAGCGGTAAAGTAGTAGTCGGGAAAGGTGTGCAAGTAAATGGTCCGAAGTCCTCAACCTAAGTCAAATAGTACTAAGTCAGTAAATTGTCTTAATAGGTTTAAAAAGTATGTAATTAAGGTCTTAAGGGTCATCATCATTCATCATCAAACAAAAGGCGTAAAGTAAGTTTCGTTTATGAAAGTAGTTTAAAACAAAGTCTGACTTCAGTCAGTCCCCACGGCCTCTACCCTTACTGAATTAAGGTGAGACCAGTGGCCATGGCTCCGTCTATGAGTCCCTTAAGTGTGGTAAAATTTACAGAAGCAAACTCATCTTGGTTTGACCGTGGAGACGGTCTAAGTGCGAGTAGGTCAGAAATTTCTGCACAACGTTAAAGGACATAGTAACGATCGGAGGGCCATAAATCCTAAACCGTAACTCGGATTAAGACGAGTCCTATATGAAAAGTTATCTACTCAAAAAGTTCTATCTAAAAATTGTGGTTAGAACAGCCCAGGTCTACTGGTCTGTTCCAGAATCATCAGGTCAGTAGGTTTTGGACAGAACAGTGAGTTTAAAAGGGTTCCGGTGGTCTTGGTGCTTGATGTTCATCATGGTTCTCATCCTTGATGCATATAGCTTCAAGTGTACAACTCATTGATGTATCTACATCATCTTAAACAAGTCTTGACCATCATAACCCATGTGCAAGTCTAAGACATGAAGCACAACTCACTTAAGAGTAGTATGAAGTTTGATGAACCAAAGTTGCATCAAAGTCTTAGATCTAACACATACATGGACTTTAAAGCTAATAACAAGTTACAAACTTAAAAGTAAACTAACTAATCAAGATCATAAGTAGTAGAACATAGTTCTTAGTTTGATCTTGAAGATCCAAGACTCAAAAGTCTAGATCCAAAGTTATATTTAATGAAAACTTGTTTGTGTGTTCTTGAACTTCCAAGGTAAACTTAATTTGTTCAAGAGATATGAGATCAAGACTAACTTGTAGTACTTGACCATATAAACTAACTACATGAAATTAAAGTGCAAGAAGAAGTAAACTTAAATAAACAAGAAAAAGATTCATGGTTGTTCATACTTTTTAAAGATTCAACCAAAGTTGATCTTTAAGTAAAGTAAACTTTAAGTTTACTTCCATGACTTACAAGTATGTCTTTAATCAACACAAGAACTTTATAATCTTTGAAACATTATATGTAGAACCTAAACTAGAGAGTTTAGTTCTTGATTGTTCTTGTTAAAACAAGATAAAGGATGAATCAAACTAGAAAGTTAGATTCTTGAAACATGTAAGTAAATAACAACAAGTAATTAACTAATCAAAGACTAGTAACAATAAACAAAAGATGATGATGATTATGTTCATGTAGAAATCAGTTTTTAGAAATAAAAAGGAGAGAAAAGTTATCTTGCTACTTACTAGATTTGAGAGAAAAGCAAGAGAGAAAAGAGAGTAAACTTGGAAGTATTTTTGTGTGTGTGTTTGAGTGAATAACAAGTGATGAAGTAGTAAAGTAAAAATGAAATCAAAACCTCCATATGGTGGCCCTAAGGCCACGGTTTTGCTGCAGTATTTTGGGGGGAGGAGTTTGTTTGTTGGTTACTAGAATGTAAAGATGACAAAAGTTGGATATTAAGGGTGCATGCATGGGGAAGGTGTGCAACTAGATTCCAAGTCTCCTTTAACTAACTAGTTTATGAACTAATTGATACTTACAAGTGAAAGAGTGGGCTAAAGGGTCCATTAATAATGTAGGGTGGGCTTGAAAGTCCAATAACATGAGTCCATTACACTAACAAAGCCCAAGTTAAAATAAATCACAAGTTAAACCAATTAAAGCCCAAGTAACTAACTAATAGCCTTAGTTAATTAAAATGATTAATAAATTTAATCATGAATGTAAATAATATCTAAAAATATTATTCGTGAAAGTTCCGGGTGTCACAAAGACGTTTCGGGCACTTAAAAGTCAAGTTCGGGCAATCATGGCAACATGTAAATGTAATAACATACATTCGTTTAATCACACGTATTAATAATAATTATTAATAAATAGATGTTGGAAATTCCAGGGTCGTTACATTACCCACCTGTTAAAGAAAATTTCGTCCCGAAATTCAAGCTGAGGTAGATGGAGGAGTCGGGAAAAGGTGAGGATACTTTCGCATCATTTGATCCTCTCGTTCCCAAGTAAACTCAGGTCCTCGTTTGGCATTCCATCGTACTCGAACGATCGGAATCTTGTTGCGTTTCAAAGTTTTGATCTCACAATCCATAATTTCAACAGGTTCTTCCACAAAGTGGAGTTTGTCGTCAATTGTAAGTTCTTCCAGTGGTATGATAAGTTCGGGTGCAGCAAGACACTTCTTCAAGTTCGATACATGGAAGGTAGGATGAACTGAGCTCAATTGTGCTGGTAGATCTAATCGGTAAGCAACGGGTCCAACACGTTCCAAGATCTCAAAAGGACCAATGTATCGTGGGTTCAACTTCCCACGTTTTCCAAAACGGATCACACCTTTCCAAGGTGCAACCTTTAACATTACACGATCACCAACGTTGAATTCAAAGTCCTTACGTTTAAGATCGGCATAACTCTTTTAACGATCACGGGCAGTCTTAAGTCTAGCTTGGATCTGAGCAATCTTCTCCGTGGTTTCGTGGACTACCTCGGGTCCGGTGATTTGCTTTTCGCCTACTTCGGCCCAACAAATAGGAGATCGGAACTTACGGCCATACAATGCTTCAAAAGGTGTAGCATTAATGCTAGAGTGATAACTGTTGTTGTACGAGAATTCGGCGAGTGGCAAATGTCTTTCCCAGGCCTTTCCAAAATCAATGACACATGCACGCAACATGTCCTCCAAGGTCTGAATTGTGCGTTCACTTTGCCCGTCAGTCTGAGGGTGATAAGCAGTACTCATGTCGAGACGAGTTCCCATGGCTTCTTGCAAGGAACGCCAAAATCTAGAAACAAAACGGGGATCGCGATCGGAGATGATCTATAAAGGTACACCATGACGAGATACAACCTCTTTGATGTACAGCTGGGCAAGTCTTTCCATTGTATCAGTTTCCTTCATCGCCAGGAAGTGTGCAGATTTGGTAAGGCGGTCAACAATAACCCAGGTGGTATCGTATCCGCCCACCGTCTTTGGTAGCTTGGTGATGAAGTCCATTGTTATCCTTTCCCACTTCCATTGTGGGATTTCCGGTTGTTGAAGTAAACCAGAAGGTCTCTGATGCTCGGCTTTAACCTTCGAGCAAGTCAAACACTTACCAACATAAGTCGCAACGTCCTTCTTAAGATTCGGCCACCAATACTGTTCTTTAAGGTCGTGGTACATTTTGCCCGCACCGGGGTGAATCGAATATCTCGATTTGTGTGCTTCATCAAGTATCAGGTTTCGTAGATCTCCATAATAAGGTACCCAAATTCTTCCGGCATAACATCGGAGTCCAGACTCCCTAACCTCGAATCGAGAGACAAGTATGTTCAAATGTTCGTGAGATATATTCTCCTCCTTGAGAGCCTCAACTTGGGCTACTATGATCTGGCTGTTGAGGTTCGAATGGATGGTGATGTTCAGAGCCCTAACACGAAGAGGTGCCGTCCTCTCCTTTTGGCTTAAAGCATCAACTACAACATTGGCTTTGCCAGGGTGATAACGGAGTTCACAATCGTAGTCGTTGAGCGTCTCGATCCATCGACGCTGTCTCATATTCAGTTGCTTCTGATCGAAGATGTGCTGGAGACTCTTGTGATCGGTGAAAATAGTGCTCTTAGTTCCATACAAATAATGTCTCCACAATTTGAGCGTAAAGACAACGGCTCCAAGTTCAAGATCATGCGTAGTGTAGTTCCGCTCGTGAATCTTCAATTGGGGGGAGGCATAGGCAATAACCTTCGATCACTGCATTAGTACACAACCAAAACCACTTTTCGATGCATCGCAAAAAACAACAAAGTCGTCACTGCCCTCAGGGAGTGATAAGATAGGTGCGGTGGTTAACTTCTTCTTCAAGGTTTGGAATGCTGATTCGTGTGCGGGTTCCCAAATGAACTTCTTGCCCTTGTGAGTCAGTGCGGTCAAAGGACGCGCAATCAGAGAAAATCCTTCGATAAACCTTCGATAATAACCGGCGAGACCTAGGAATTGGCAAATATGCGTTGGAGTAGTGGGGGTCTCCCACTTGCTGATGGCTTCAATCTTGGCGGGATCAACTTTGATACCCTGGTCGCTCACAACATGACCCAAAAACTGTACTTCCTTCAACCAAAATTCACACTTGGAGAATTTGGCGTAAAGTTGCTCTTGTCTTAAGAGTTCAAGCACTAATCGGAGGTGTTGCTCATGTTCTTCTTCGCTCTTTGAGTAGATGAGGATATCATCTATGAAGACGATAACAAACTTATCCAAGTAAGGCTTGCAGACACGATTCATGAGGTCCATGAACACGGCAGGTGCATTTGTTAAGCCGAATGGCATCACGAGAAACTCATAATGACCATAACGGGTCCTGAATGCAGTTTTCATCACATCACTTTCCTTCACCCTCAACTGGTGATAGCCGGATCGTAAATCGATCTTTGAATAAACGCTCGATCCTTGTAGTTGATCAAAAAGATCATCAATTCGCGGAAGAGGATACCGATTCTTGATTGTCAATTTGTTGAGCTCACGGTAGTTGATACACATACGAAAGGATCCATCCTTCTTCTTCACAAACAGAACAGGTGCGCCCCAAGGCGAGAAACTTGGTTGGATAAACCCTCGATCTAACAGCTCTTGTAGTTGACTCTGTAATTCTTGCATCTCGGAAGGTGCGAGTCTATAAGGTGCGCGAGCTACAGGTGCAGCTCCTGGCACTAAATCAATCTGAAATTCTACGGCTCTCGGCGGTGGTAACCCAGGAAATTCCTCTGGGAAGACATCGGAAAATTCGTTCACAATTTGAACGTCGTTCACGCTCTTCACCTCAGTTTCTACCGCTTTCACATGTGCTAGGACAGCAAAGCGTCCCTTCTTCATAATCTTTTGCGCTTTCACACAACTAACGAGGTTCAACTTCGAGGTACATCTCTCTCCATAGATAACCAGTGGTTCGCCATCTCCTTGTGGTATGCGAAGTGCTTTATCTCCACAGATAACATCGGCCTTTATCTTGCTCAACCAATCCATACCGACGATCACGTCAAAACTTCCCAGTTTGATAGGTATCAAATCAATTTCGAAATCTGCACCAGCTATGTTGATAATAGCTCCACGACTAATATGGTCAACCTTTTCAAGTTTTCCATTGGCGACCTCGACAAGCATACTCTTTTTTAACGGGACTAATGACCAATTAATCTTATCGCAAAAATGTCTACATACATAACTTCTATCCGCACCAGTATCAAACAAGACAGAAGCTAAAAGATTGTTGATTGTGAATATACCTGTCACCAAGTCGGGGTTATCGCGTGCATCCCTTGCATTAACATTAAAAGCTCTAGCACGCGGTGGTCCACCATCCTTTCGTTTGTTCGGGCACTCGTTTCTGAAATGGCCCGTCTGCCCGCATTCGTAACACTTTTTCGGCCCGTTGGTGTTCGGCCTCCCTGTCATCGTGGTAGTCTTGCAGTCTCTACCGATGTGCCTGCTCTTCTTGCACTTCTCACAAACAGCATTACAATACCCGGTGTGGTGCTTGTAGCACCTCTTGCATTGTGGTAGCGTGCCTTTGTAGTTCGGGTTGGAGTTGTTGTTATTGTTGGGGTTGGGGTTGTTGTTGTTTTGCCTGAACCCTTCATGTCGCTTTGCCGGGTTTTGATCATAGTTTCTACCCCTGTTGTTGTTATTGTTGTTGTGGTTGTTATCCCATTTCCTCTTTTCGCTACTACCAGCTTCAAACTTAGCCTTCTCCGGCTCATCAATAAGGATCTGATTCATGAGAGTATGCGCCATGCGCATTGCTTCGGAAACATTCGGTGGTTTGGATGAGGTGACATTTCCTTTGATGGACTTAGGAAGTCCCGAGAAGTATTTCTCCATGCGCTTGAATTCGGGGGTGACCATGGTCGGACACATTAATGCTAACTCCAAAAACCTACGATTATAACTGTTAAGGTCGTTTCCTACGGCCTTCAACTGCATGAATTCAATTTCCATCTTCTGAATTTCGGTTCTTGGACAATACTCATCAATCATGGCCGCCTTGAATTCCTCCCATGGCGTAGCATACGCCTCATCGATACCTTTCGCTTGAGCTAACGTGTTCCACCACGTTAGCGCGCCGTCTGATAGTGTGCAAGATGCAAACTTGGTCTTATTGTCCTCCGAACAGTTGCTAACTCGGAATACTGATTCAAGTTTTTTGAACCATCTGGTGAGACCAACTGGTCCCTCGGTGCCGCTGAAGTTATGCGGTTTGCAGCTCTGGAATTCCTTGTATGTACACCCATTTCGAACGGGTGGAATAACCGGTGGTGGTGGCAGTGGAGCTTCGAGATTTCTTTCTGCTAGGGCTGCAGCGACCCGTTCGTTGATCATGTCCTCAATCTGGGCGGCGGTAGGTGTGGATCTTCCGTTAGCCATGGTATTCTAAACAAAAATTTTGACTCAAGTCAAAATCCAGCATGCAAGTAGTAATAATACAGTATATAGTGAACAACATGGAATCAAAACATCACATGTTATTAAATAATGCATCTAGGTACAAATACCACAGAATCATCGTACAGCAATGTAAATAGAATATCGTGCAAGAATTAAATAACGCAAAGTTCCATTCATTAATAATAATAAGTTTCATACATCTGAATAAGTTCGTAAAATACATATGAAATACATGAAACTATAACTAGATTACTTCATGAAATCTAAATACAAAGTCCTACGGTGAAGGCGGGTGAACTGCTCCTCGAGCCAACTGCTCCTCGAGCTCAGTGACTCGAGCTCGGAGAGTCTCAATCTCCCTCATCAGTTCCTCGTTAGAGGGAGCTAGTGGGGCAGGCGGTGCAGGTGGGGCGGGTGGTGCGGGTGGTGCCGGTGGTGCTGATGTAGATGGTCCGGCTCCGGATGTAGACGGTACGTCCCTAGATGTAAGTGGACCGTATCTAAATCTAGGTGGTACGGTTCCAGGAATAGTCAATATGTAACGGGGAACCTTACGTATCTGTGGGTCGGCAAGGTATGGCACAACTCGTTTACGAGCAGTAACCCTACGACGATGGCCAAATGCGTCAGTAAAAGCACGACCTCCATTCACCCCTGGAATGACGGTGCCGTCGGAACGGTACCGCTTCTTCGGCGGGGTGGAGGGTGCCTGAATAGGTCTATCAGCAGGATCCTCATCATTGCTGGAGTCGTCTGATGAAGAAGAATCGGCGGATGATGAGTCATCCGAATCGTGTGGTGGTGACACTGGTGGCTGAGCTGGTAATCCGAAGCGTCCGAAGGCGGCCAACATCTGTATGTGTCTGCCTGGCGGAATCACGACTAAACGTCCGTCGGGAGTGCGTCGGCAAGGCGTGCGCATGTGGTTACGAAACGGCCCTTCCCCGAACTCTGCGGGGATCTCAATACCACCAATGCGGGGCTGTGACCTCGAGGGTCCGGGAGCAGAAACTGGGGCAGGTGCGCTAGTACCATCACCGGAAGTGGAAGCGCCGCGATCACTAGTGGGTGTCGGGGCCGGTGTATCGGCAGTAGCAGCAACAGGTGTAGCAGTAGGTAGGGCGACGGGGTCTGAGTCTGTACTGCCCGAAATGCCAGCAGGTGGAACATCCGACATCTGAACAAGGAAAATTAAATTTTCCATGTCAGTATGTCATAAAGCAAGCAAATAATAGGCCAACAGTTTAAATCATGTATAACGGTAACTAGCATGGCAATAACAGCAATTCGTATGAAAGTAGCATGCAGTCAAAAGCAAGTAGCATCATGCAGTAGTGAAATCATGTAGTAGCATACGGCATATAGCAGAAAAAGTAAGCAGCAGCATGCAGTAAGTTCAGCGGAAACACGTAAACTAGCAAGTTGTAGATTAGTCCTATTAGTGAATCCTACTCTGGTCGGTCTTAGACTCACTAATGCAACCTAATTCCCTACAACCAATGCTCTGATACCAAATGTGATGCCCCGTACAAAACCATCGTGTATGAATCATCAACAACAGGATCATTACAAGGTTAAGTACTATATGCTGTAATTAAAGAAGTTGCATTCACGATAAAAAGGTGATGTCATAACCGACATCAAATGTTTTACATTTCAAAAGCATGATTCACTAAGTAGAAGCAATAATTAAGTGTACGTGACCCCAAATGGTCGTTACAAGTCATAATTCAAAAGTACTAATGTTTGAATGCAAGATAAGTAGTCATGCGATAACAACTCTAAGCAGCGGGTGTCTACAGCACGACTAGTACACAGCGGAAGCAACCTCAAGCACCTGAGAAATACATGCGTAAAAACGTCAACACAAAGGTTGGTGAGCTATAGTTTAAGTATAACAGTATGTAAGGTAGGCCACGAGATTTCAGTGCTACAAAGAGCGTTTCAAAACAGTATGATAAAGTATATGTTAACCGTGGGCACTTGGTAACTAACTTAACGTTTATACCCCCTGAAAGTACACTTGGCAAGTGCGTATGACTACGAAGTATTAAACACTCATTAAATGCTAGCGCAACTAGCCCGAGTGGGGATGTCAAACCCTATGGATCCATATCTAATATTCGCGTTCATGGTTCAAAAACCGATGATTAAACGTTACCGAGCTAAAGGGAATGTTTATGCCGTTGTATAACCCACACATATATAAGTTTAAGTACTCGTGCCTAGTATGTAAAACATAAAATCCGCATGTATTCTCAGTTCCCAAAATAAGTTAAAGTAAAAAGGGAATGCTATAACTCACAATGATATGTAGCGGTAAAGTAGTAGTCGGGAAAGGTGTGCAAGTAAATGGTCCGAAGTCCTCAACCTAAGTCAAATAGTACTAAGTCAGTAAATCGTCTTAATAGGTTTAAAAAGTATGTAATTAAGGTCTTAAGGGTCATCATCATTCATCATCAAACAAAAGGCGTAAAGTAAGTTTCGTTTATGAAAGTAGTTTAAAACAAAGTCTGAATTCAGTCAGTCACCACGGCCTCTACCCTTACTGAATTAAGGTGAGAACAGTGACCATGGCTCCGTCTATGAGTCCCTTAAGTGTGGTAAAATTTACAGAAGCAAACTCGTCTTGGTTTGACCGTGGCGACGGTCTAAGTGCGAGTAGGTCAGAAATTTCTGCACAACGTTAAAGGACATAGTAACGATCGGAGGGCCATAAATCCTAAACCGTAACTCGGATTAAGACGAGTCCTATATGAAAAGTTATCTACTCGAAAAGTTCTATCTAAAAATCATGGTTAGAACAGCCCAGGTCTACTGGTCTGTTCCAGAATCATCAGGTCAGTAGGTTTTGGACAGAACAGTGAGTTTAAAAGGGTTCCGGTGGTCTTGGTGCTTGATGTTCATCATGGTTCTCATCCTTGATGCATATAGCTTCAAGTGTACAACTCATTGATGTATCTACATCATCATAACCAAGTCTTGACCATCATAACCCATGTGCAAGTCTAAGACATGAAGCACAACTCACTTAAGAGTTGTATGAAGTTTGATGAACCAAAGTTGCATCAAAGTCTTAGATCTAACACATACATGGACTTTAAAGCTAATAACAAGTTACAAACTTGAAAGTAAACTAACTAATCAAGATCATAAGTAGTAGAACATAGTTCTTAGTTTGATCTTGAAGATCCAAGACTCAAAAGTCTAGATCCAAAGTTATATTTAATGAAAACTTGTTTGTGTGTTCTTGAACTTCCAAGGTTAACTTAATTTGTTCAAGAGATATGAGATCAAGACTAACTTGTAGTACTTGACCATATAAACTAACTACATGAAATTAAAGTGCAAGAAGAAGTAAACTTAAATAAACAAGAAAAAGATTCATGGTTGTTCATACTTTTTAAAGATTCAACCAAAGTTGATCTTTAAGTAAAGTAAACTTTAAGTTTACTTCCATGACTTACAAGTATGTCTTTAATCAACACAAGAACTTTATAATCTTTGAAACATTATATGTAGAACCTAAACTAGAGAGTTTAGTTCTTGATTGTTCTTGTTAAAACAAGATAAAGGATGAATCAAACTAGAAAGTTAGATTCTTGAAACATGTAAGTAAATAACAACAAGTAATTAACTAATCAAAGACTAGTAACAATAAACAAAAGATGATGATGATTATGTTCATGTAGAAATCAGTTTTTAGAAGTAAAAAGGAGAGAAAAGTTATCTTGCTACTTACTAGATTTGAGAGAAAAGCAAGAGAGAAAAGAGAGTAAACTTAGAAGTATTTTTGTGTGTGTGTTTGAGTGAATAACAAGTGATGAAGTAGTAAAGTAAAAACGAAACCAAAACCTCCATATGGTGGCCCTAAGGCCACGGTTTTGCTGCAGTATTTTGGGGGGAGGAGTTTGTTTGTTGGTTACTAGAATGTAAAGATGACAAAAGTTGGATATTAAGGGTGCATGCATGGGGAAGGTGTGCAACTAGATTCCAAGTCTCCTTTAACTAACTAGTTCATAAACTAATTGATACTTACAAGTGAAAGAGTGGGCTAAAGGGTCCATTAATAATGTAGGGTGGGCTTGGAAGTCCAATAACATGAGTCCATTACACTAACAAAGCCCAAGTTCAAATAAATCACAAGTTAAACCAATTAAAGCCCAAGTAACTAACTAATAGCCTTAGTTAATTAAAATGATTAATAAATTTAATCATGAATGTAAATAATATCTAAAAATATTATTCGTGAAACTTCCGGGTGTCACAAAGACGTTTCGGGCACTTAAAAGTCAAGTTCGGGCAATCATGGCAACATGTAAATGTAATAATATACATTCGTTTAATCACACGTATTAATAATAATTATTAATAAATAAATGTTGGAAATTCCAGGGTCGTTACAAATTTTATTAAGAATCCACGCTAACTGTTCCTAGCTAACTGTTCCTAGCTAACTGATTACATTTTATTTATCGCAATTTAATTATCGCAATTTATATTCTCGCAATTTTATTTATCGTCATTTAAATTCTGTTATTTATTTTACGTACTTTAAATATCGGGATACGTATACAAGGTTTTGACATATCATATCGACGCATCTATATATATTATTTGGAATAACCATAGACACTCTATATGCAGTAATGATTGAGTTAGCTATACAGGGTTGAGGTTGATTCTACAATAATATATATACTTTGAGTTGTGATCGAGTCTGAGACATGTACACGGGTCACGATACGTATTAATTAATTCGAATTTTATAAACTATATATGAATATGAAGTATTGAGTTAGTAACTGTGGACTGCTAACTGTGGACTACCATGATTGGACAATTAAAATGAATTAAAATGAATTAAAATATTGATTATAACATATGAAACTAAACAATTCTTCAAGTTTGCCACTAGATTTCATCTTAAACCTCATTTGTCTCTTGACTATTCCAATCTGCGTTCAGACCTTTCATGAATTTTGAAAACACCTCAATCGAGAGGATAAATCAACCGCACTTCATCTAAGGAAGAAAATATTGATGCATATAGTTATGCACCTGAAACACTCTGAACCTGAGTAAACGTTTAACACGTATCTGTGCTAGCTTCTTTGTCATTGTTATTCCCGAAAATGACCTTGCAATTCTTTTCCAAATTAGCCAATTTTGTCACAGCTCCAACAAGTCAACTTCGACTTTCATTCAAATAAGCCTTATTATAACTTTGATATATAAGTATGCTATTCATCTTCGTTACCAGAGAACCGTTTATATTCCACCACATTAGCAGTAAACTTACTAGTAACTTCATTGATCTTTGACTTTTCGAAGAACCATCATATTTGTTCATTAAAACCCTATCATATACTCATCCGCATCTTGTAACGAGAATTGCCATACCAATTACTGGGAATCAGCAAACAATACTTTGAATCTCGCAGCGTTTCTATGCCAACAGTTATATATGTACATATAACGTCTATCTCCTGAACTTACATACTGCGAATGTGAAGTTTCTGAAAAACACCCTAAACTGCGAACTAGTTTTCGAAATTTTGAGATTGCTGATGAAGCAGCAAAAACTGTAAACAATCTTAACAGTTAAAAGTTTGATGATAAAGAATAGTGGCTGAAGAAGCTCAGAAGATGAGAAAAATTTAGTACAGAAAAGCAGATTATGCGAAACTATGAAGGAGGCTGTGGACAAATCACAAAGACTAAATCTGCCTTCAAATAATCCTGATGATTCTGTTTCTGATGAAATCTTTAACGAATATCTTGCTCCGGATTCATGTTAAAATCTTGCGGAAAATCTTTCCTCATCAACCATCGAACTTAGAAATTCCAAAATATCATCATAAATATGTTCGATATTTCTAAAGATATTTCCATAAATATTCTCGTCCGAAATTATTTATCTCTTCGCGCTATCTATATTACATCATAAAGGAAACTACTTTAGTTTCTAAATTTTCTTTAGAATTTGAGTTTGAATTATGAATGATTTTGAAGTAGTGTGGGAAATTGATGCATGAGTTAGTATAATATAATGACACTTGATCAACGTGATTATATTACAGTAAGTCATGCTGAGTTTCTAATGGACATGATGATTCACAGATCATAACATCATCATGCGCTATATTACATGACTCTTACATTCTACCTAAGCTCCAAACATATCGAGAACATATCTTCCTGACAATTCTATCTTTTCTCTGAATTCTGATAATTTAACCAATCAAGATCGTGCTATTACAATTTCTCTCTTAGAACATTAGTCATGTTCATTCGAAACTCCATACTTACGAATTCTGGATCATTATTCATTTGACTTAAAGTAGAGAAAAGAAAACAAGAATTTGAATGGAGGGAGAAAGAATAGAAGGTGTGAACTATGTAAATAAGGAAATGAAGGTAGTTGATTTATAGTGAAATAACCGACAGAGCAATCGAAATAGATAATCGCATTCAACCAAAGAGGATCCTAATTTTCTTGAATTTTGAAGGATCAGATCTTATTCAGATTACGAAAATTTTCTTTAAATCCCTTAAATTCCGGAAAATCAACCATGACTACGTCACTGGTTAAGACAAACTTGCATCTACTCATTTCACTCTTTTGTGATAGCTTCATTCCTACTCCTCGAATAATCGAATTATTTTATCCTTATTACCCAATGGTAATAAAACTCTATTTATCAACTTATATGAGTCATGAAAACATTTTTTATTGTTAGCCATGACCACCTCACTCAAATTTCGGGACGAAATTTCTTTAACGGGTAGGTACTGTGACGACCCAAAAATTTCCGACCAAATTTAAACTTCATTCTAATAGGGTTTCGATATGATAAGCAAAGTCTATTTAATTAAATTTCAAAAATTTTGAACTGTTGTCATACATTCAATTGACCTTTGACCAATTCCGACAATTCACGAACAACTGATTGTAAATAGATACGTAATTATATATATATATATATATATTGAACTGTTGTCATACATTCAATTGACCTTCGACCAATTCCGACGATTCACGAACAACTGATTGTAAATAGATACGTAATTATATATATATATATATATATATATATATATATATATATATATATATATATATATATATATATATATATATATATATATATATATATATATATATATATATATATATATATATATATATATATATATATATATATATTATAATCTGAAATATATTAATAAAATGTTATGCGGTTTATTTGTCGAAATTATAAATGAAAATAGTTTATGATTTAAAAATAAAAACTTGTTAAGTAATAAATATATACATAAAAATTTTAAATTGTATTAACACCTTTGAACACAGTATTTAGAAATACTAAATTTTATTTTCTCAGTAAACTTAATAATGAATAAATATATATTAACAATGGAGGATTGATATATGTAATAAATATACATGGTTTCTATACATAATTATTATTATGTGTATATTGTAATATATGCAAAGTGTATAAATATTAAATATTCGATATATATAATATATAGTCATGACATAATGTATGATATTAAAAACATTGGCTATAGTAATATTATTATTACTTTCATTTTAACTATTAATATTAACATTAATATTTGTACTATTATTTTTGATATAATATATATATATATATATATATATATATATATATATATATATATATATATGAAATTTGATATGTACAAGTAATATTAATATTACTATAGAAACATGTAACTTATTATATCTTCGGTAATATTACTAACTTTAACCATTAAAATTATTAATAATATCAATTAAATTATCAAGAATCGTTATTATCCTATACTAATAAAAATTATTTTTATTATTATTATTATCATAACTATATGTTTCATAATAATTTTTATTTAACATTATTCTTATCATTATTCTTAATAATAGTAGTAGTATTATTGTTATTAATAACATTATTATTAATATTATTATTAATATTATTATTATTATTTCTATAAACATTATTATTATTTTTATTAAATAACTATGTGTATTTAATTATTAATACAATTTTCCTTATAAATCAATAATAGTTAGGATGGAAACAAATGGGTTAGATATCAAAATCCTCATTCGTACGAAATCTGTGACTTTTTCGTTTTCGGCTTTTCTAATTTTTGTTTCTTCTGATTGAATTGGTCGACTACATTATGCCATAACATTTTTCAGCAAACAGAATTGAAAGACAGATGTATATTTTTTTTTATTTTCTTCAAACGGGCCTCTGTATCCACACTTTTTGGCCAAAATCATAAATCGATTCAATTAACAAAATCTATAAATGTGAAGTCGTTAGGAATCATCTATATAAACTATCTGTAAGTTTTCAATCCTCAATTCTTTCTATTAATCTCTAATTTGAGAGTCAAAGTTTTGGGTTTTAAAAGTCAACTAAGTATTCTTGAATCAAATTCGAGTTTGTTTTGATGTTTCCAGTTAATTTGATGATCCATAAAGATTATAGGAATGATTTGCAACACAATTCATGTTGTAATCATAATCTATAACATTCTTAAATTCAAAATCAATTTCTGACTTCATGTGTTCTTGACAGTGAAATACAAAAACTTGAATTCTAAATAAATATCAAAAACTAATAATGCAGAGATGTTACGAAGCTTTTACTCAAACTTCCTGTAAAATCTCAAGTTTCAATTCTTGATAACGAATTTGAATTTGCGAGTCAAAGTTAAATGGTTAAAAGTCAACTGTTTTGTTCTTGGAGAAATTAGAGCTTGTTTTGGTGTTTTAAGTTCAATTGACGATTCCAATAGTTTTTAGGAATGATTTGAAACTAAATTCGTATTGTAAGAATTGTCCAAAAGGTATTCGAAATGAAAAAACATTATTTTTTTTAAAATGTTACGAGCTGCAGCAGTAAGCTCAATGCAGTTTTTTTTGAATTTTTTTTATTTCAAGAACACTTTAATTTTTTGTTTCATGTTGTTTATAAATCCTAAGTTCAAAACCCTTTCGATTATTGTTGGTAATGTGCCTCCGTTTGATTTTATACATGGTGAAGAAGATGATGAACTAGGCTTGAAGAGATAATAGATATATATGTTTGGGTTACAATATAAATCAGAAAAACTGATATGGCAGAATGGTTAAGTGTGTTTGTTGGTGAGCGAGAGGTCTCGGGTTCGAGCCCTGTTCGGGACATGTTTTAGAAAAGCTTTGGAAAGTAGATTTCATTACCATAATTATTATTATCATTATTATTGTTATTGTTACTAAAATTATAATTTTTATCATTATTATTGTTACAAATATATGTATTATTACTACTATTATGATTAGGATTATTATTATTACCAAAATAACACAAACTATTACTCATTATTACTCATATTAGAATTAGTATCATTATGTACTTATTAGTATTATTATAATCATTATTAACATTTGTATTATCATTATTATCATTATCATTTTTATTATTAGTATTATCGTTAGTAATAAGGTTATTATTAGTAGGACTATTATTAGTAAATCATTAATATCAAAACTATAATTTTTTTTACAAATAAATACTTTGTACATAAACATAATTATTACATATACTACAATTATATCAATATTCCGTATAACTATATATAAATCATATTAACTTTACTTATATAAAAACTTACATACAACAAATTAGGTATTTTTAATATAATCCTAAATATATATATATATATATATATATATATATATATATATATATATATATATATATATATATATATATATATATATATATATATATATATATATATATATATATATATATTAATATAACTATATTAATCACTTTAAATACATATACAAAATGAATATATATATATATATATATATGTATATATATATATATATATATATATATATATATATATATATATAACATATAATTTAAGATATAACATAAAGTATATGTTCTTAAATGAAATCTAGTATAAATCTTATATAACTACAAAATATATATAAATAATATATATTAATAAATGAAATTATAATATTTCTATTATATGTTTTAATAGAAATGCAAATGATATAGGTTCGTGAATCCGAGGCCAACCCTACACTTGTTCAATGCCGTCATATGTATTTTTACTACAAAAATACAGTATCGTGAGTTTCATTTGCTCCCTTTTTAAATGATTTTGCAATATATATTTTTGGGACTGAGAATACATGCGCTTTTATAAATGTTTTACGAAATAGACACAAGTAATCGAAACTACATTATATGGTTGAATGATCGAAGCCGAATATGCCCCTTTTTCTTGGTAACCTAAGAATTAGTAAATCGATCTACTAATTGACGCGAATCCTAAAGATAGATCTATTGGGCCTAACGAACCCCATCCAAAGTACCGGATGCTCTAGTACTTCGAATTCATTTTTATCATGTCCGAAGGATTTCCCGCAATGATAGGGGATATTCTTATATGCATCTTGTTAATGTCGGTTACCAGGTATTCAATCCATATGAATGATTATTTTTGTCTCTATGCATGGGACATATATTTATGAGAAATGAAAATCTTGTGGTCTATTAAAATGATGGAAATGAATGTTTATGATAAACTAATGAACTCACCAACCTTTTGGTTGACACTTGAAAGCATGTTTATTCTCAGGTACGAAAGAAATCTTCTGCTGTGCAACTGCTCATATTAGAAATATTACTTGAAGTCATTCATGACATATTTCAAAAAGACGTTGCATTCGAGTCGTTGAGTTCATCAAAATTATTATCAAGTCATTATAGTTTAGATATATTATGAAATGGTATGCATGCCGTCAACTGTCGATGAAATGAAAGTTTGTCTTTTAAAAACGAATGCAATGTTTGTAAAATGTATCATATAGAGGTCAAGCACCTCGCCATGTAACCAAATGTAATGTATTCGTCCAGATGGATTAGGACGGGTCATCACATGTGGTATCAGAGCGGTGGTCTTAGCGAACCAGGTCTTGCATTAGTGTATCTAACTGATAGTTTTTTAGATGCATTAGTGGGTCTGGACTTCAACCGTGTCTGCATGTCAAAAGTTTTGGTTATCATTTCGTGTCGAAAATCATCTACTTATCATCCTTAGGAAATTACCTGCTTATCATTCTTAGTCTAGACACTTCTTATTGCATTGATTGCATGAATAGTGTAGAGACAAAATTCATATCTTAGCGTATCTGTTACTGTAGATTTTGTCTGACACGTTTTCTTAATTTCCTCCGTAATCTACGGGATCTTCTGTACTATACATAGATATTCTATGTAATTAGAATATCATCCGATATCCGAAAACCATTTCATAAAATCCTTTACCTAACCGTGCAAGATGAATTCATCATCCAGTTCAAGTTCGTCGGATTCCGATAACTATTCCGATATGGATTTTCACTCGAGCTCCAAAAGCAGCGTAACCGGAATGGATCAACCGATTAGCCATCATCTATTCTGGATGAATTGGGGCTGGGTTCGTAGCCTCCTCAATCATTGGAGACAAGAAGAAGGTGATCCTTTTCATCTACCACATTGCCCTCTTGGCGAAGAACCTGAAGTACTTACCGGCGAACCTGTCCGAAACACCATTTTCTCTCTCATTTCCAGAGTATCTCGTCACGATTATATACTATACCAAATTCTAGATCATATTTATCCGCTCGTCCGAATCGACAATCACCCCGGTGTAATAGAAGAAGTCAACGAGCTTCGCGCTCGGGTAGTGGCTTTGGAGAATACGGTGCAAAGGTTACAAACACCAGCAGCAGAACCAGCAGCATAACCAGTACCACCATCATCAACGCCAACAGTATCATTACCACCACCAACAACAACCGCATCACAAACCTCAACTTCACAATCTGTCACACGAATATGAACGTCATACGCACCATAGATACCAAGGAGTACCAACAATAATAAACGATGAAGTATTAATTCATAACTTCATTGAAGAAATATTCTGTGAAGAATATGTGGTTTCTAAAAGTTTTAGAGATTATTTATTCTAGCTCAAACCGAAAATCAAATGAGTTTAATATCACATTGACTCATTAAAACCATAATTACATCTGAAGAAAATATATATGTATATATATTTTTATAAAGATTGTAATTGAAAATTCTTTCGTACAAACTGTTAATGATGAAAATATTTTAACGGGTAGGTAATACCCGAGGAATATTTAGATATCACATTAATAAGTTACACTGTACATTCTTCGAATCTGATTCAACAGTCATTTACTATCCTACTTACAACCACCGACGTATCCGTTCACTGCAGAATAACCATTTTCATCCAATTTCATATTTGGATTTTGATTTACCAGAATCCAACAAGTGGCATAATGAAGAAAACATTGGACAAAATAAAATTTGTTAGAAACAAACAAATTAACTATGAGAAATTTTATTAAGAATCCACGTTAACTGTTCCTAGCTAATTGTTCCTAGCTAACTGATTACATTTTATTTATCGCAACTTAATTATTGCAATTTATATTCTCGCAATTTTATTTATCGTCATTTAAATTCTGTTATTTATTTTACGCACTTTAAATATCGGGACACGTATACAAGGTTTTGACATATCATATCGACGCATCTATATATATTATTTGGAATAACCATAGACACTCTATATGCAGTAATGATTGAGTTAGCTATACAGGCTTGAGGTTGATTCTACAATAATATATATATACTTTGAGTTGTGATCGAGTCTGAGACATGTACACGGGTCACGATACGTATTAATTAATTCGAATATTATAAACTATATATGAATATGAAGTATTGAGTTAGTAACTGTGGACTGCTAACTGTGGACTACCATGATTGGACAATTAAAATGAATTAAAATATTGATTATAACATATGAAACTAAACAATTCTTCAAGTTTGCCACTAGATTTCATCTTAAACCTCATTTGTATCTTGACTATTCCAATCTGCGTTCAAACCTTTCATGAATTTTGAAAACACCTCAATCGAGAGGATAAATCAACCGCACTTCATCTAAGGAAGAAAATATTGATGCATATAGCTATGCACCTGAACCACTCGGAACTCGAGTAAACGTTTAACACGTATCCGTGCTAGCTTCTTTGATATATAGTTATGCACCTGAAAATAGTGATGCATATAGTTATGCACCTGAAAATATATATAAATAATATATATTAATAAATGAAATTATGATATTTCTATTATATGTTTTAATAGAAATGCAAATGATATAGGTTCGTGAATTTGAGGCCAACCCTACACTTGTTCAATGTCGTCATATGTATTTTTACTACAAAAATACAGTATCGTGAGTTTCATTTGCTCCCTTTTTAAATGCTTTTGCAATATATATTTTTGGGACTGAGAATACATGCGCTTTTATAAATGTTTTACGAAATAGACACAAGTAATCGAAACTACATTATATGGTTGAATGATCGAAGCCGAATATGTCCCTTTTGCTTGGTAACCTAAGAATTAGTAAACCGATCTACTAATTGACGTGAATCCTAAAGAAAGATCTATTGGGCCTAACGAACCCCATCCAAAGTACCGGATGCTTTAGTACTTCGAATTCGTTCTTATCATGTCCGAAGGATTTCCCGAAATGATAGGGGATATTCTTATATGCATCTTTTTAATGTCGGTTACCAGGTGTTCAATCCATATGAATGATTATTTTTGTCTCTATGCATGGGACGTATATTTATGAGAAATGAAAATCTTGTAGTCTATTAAAATGATGGAAATGAATGTTTATGATAAACTAATGAACTTACCAACCTATTGGTTGACACTTGAAAGCATGTTTATTCTCAGGTATGAAAGAAATCTTCCGCTGTGCAATTGCTCATATTAGAAATATTACTTGAAGTCATTCATGACATATTTCAAAAAGACGTTGCATTCGAGTCGTTGAGTTCATCAAGATTATTATCAAGTCATTATAGTTTGGATATATTATGAAATGGTATGCATGCCGTCAACTGTCGATGAAATGAAAGTTTGTCTTTTAAAAACGAATGCAATGTTTGTAAAATGTATCATATAGAGGTCAAGCACCTCGCTATGTAACCAAATGTAATGTATTCGTCCAGATGGATTAGGACAGGTCATCACAGGCCAGGCCAGCAAGAAGTCTCCCTCTTACCAGCCAGCCTCAGATCTTACAACCGGCAGTCCCTCCAAGTATCACTCTCCAGCCGATACCTTCACATCCGGCTCATTCAATGACCACCACCAGTGTCCCTCTGAGCCACTCAGGAGGACCAATTACGCAGCAGTATACCTTCGGGAGCCCATTTCCTGTTGCTCCACAGAACATACCTAACGCCAGTAGTATCTTACCAACCGCGGGAATCATTCCCCTGGTAAATCAGCCGAGCGCTTCGTTGCCCCCAGCGTCACAATTATGGAACGAAAGTAATCCATGGGTCAGTTTGCCTTTCCAAGGTACGTACATTGGAGGTACCTCCGCAGCGAACAACCTCCACCACGGAGCTAGCGGAAATGCTGGTGGATATTTAGACCAACGTTGGAAGAGTCAGAAAACTCCTTTCGTATCTTTAATACAAAACCACCCACTACCCATCGGGATGAAGATACCATCCCACCTAGGGTATTATGAAGGAAAAGACGACCCCGATGATTTTATAAATATCTTCGAAGGTGCGGCTCGAATGTCAAGATGGGATACAGCTGTGGCTTTTCACGCGTTCTCATACGTGCTCAAAAGTGAAGCAAGGATCTGGTTCGACTCTTTAGCAAAAGATTCCATCTCCAGCTTCGAGGACCTTAAACGACTTTTTAGGTCGAAGTTTAACCAGCAAAAGAAACACAAGAAGAATCACATCGCTGCCCACAATATCAAGCAAAAAGATGGTGAAGCTTCGAGGGCTTTTCTCGTTCGATATACGGACGAAACCCAGCAAATTCCAGGACTCCCCGAGTCACAAAGGATCTCGGGACTCTTATACGGCTGCAGGACCCGAGCATTGGTGGAACATCTCAGTCGGGATCTCCCTGACACTTACGAAGCATTGCTAGACAAAGCATACGTTTGGCTTGACGCGAAAGACACCGCGAATAGCTTCGTGTACGAAGAAACTCAAGGCTTCAAGCGAAAAGAAAAACCAAGTCACCGTGAAGAGAAGTCCGGAAGAAGAAACGAGCGAAATAGGTTCTCCCCTTATAGAAGGGAAAACACCCCTGGTATCCTCGGAACGCTGGTAAAGTCACCTAAAGAAATCCTAGCTACCGAAAAGGCCGCCCAAGCCTTCAAAACTCCACCAAAGCTAAATAGTAAAGGAAAAATGAGAGACACAAGTAAATTTTGTGACTTTCATAATGACTTCGGCCATGAAATGGACGACTGCATACAGTTAAGGCAAGCTATCGAAGAGGCCGTCAGATCTGGCAAATTAACACATCTAGTAAAGGGCATACGCAACCCGAAGGTACCGAAGCAAGAGCCCGGAACCGAAGAAAAGAAACCGAATATGGACAACGCCATACTTACGGTCGCAGAATGCTTCGCAGTTAAGAAGCCAAGAACCTACAAGAGGGAAAGAAAGAGCGGAGTAATAGATTGGGAATAGATCTCTTTCCCAGCACTTGACACGATCACTCCCTCCGACAAACCTGTCACAATCAATGGGCGAATCTTCAAGAGAGAGGTACACCGAGTGTACTTGGATGGTGGCAGCGCATGCGATATCATGTATGAACATTGCTTCGACCAGCTTAGCCCCGCCATTAAGGTTTGCCTGAACCCACCGAGGGTATCGCAAATTGGGTTCTTTGGAGAAAGATGCTGGACAATCGGAGAGGTTGACCTCGACTTCAACATCGAAGAGCCGCCACTGACCAGAACTGAAACGCTGGATTTTGTAGTGGTTCGGGCCGTCTCGAAGCACAACATCCTGCTAGGAAGAGTAGCCATGATGAAAATGGGGATAATTGCGTCTACCGTACATCAATTGGTGAAGTTCTACACATTTGAAGGGATTGGCACTCTAGCTTCAACCTATGATCGAGAAAAGGTTATCATGGCAATCATGAAAACGGAGGAAAGACGAGGTGAATGCATCCTCGAAACCAGAGAAGAAGGCTCGAACGAAGAGAAAATCTCCGTCAACCCTCTGTTCCCCGATCAATAAGTAATTATCGGAGGTTCGTTACCTTCGGAAACGAAGAAAAAGCTTCGCAAGCTATTGCAGGCGAACGACGACATCTTCGCTTGAGAATATGGAGATATGACAGGCATTCCTCGAATGCTCAGTTTCGACGGAACTACCTTCTCTACGGAACACAAGCTCAACGAATACAAGTACCTAGAGCCAATAAATCAGAAGAAAAGAAACCTCGCTAATGAGAGGGATGAGGCTGCTTGCAAAGAGGTTGAAGAACTACTCCATGCTGGCATAATCCAGGAAGCGAAATACCCCACCTGGGTTGCAAACCCCGTCATGGTGAAGAAATCTGACGGAGGGTGGAGGATGTGCGTTGATTTTACGAATATCAACAAAGCTTGCCCTAAGGATTGCTACCCCCTGCCGGAGATCGATTGGAAGGTGGAATCTCTAACCGGGTACAAGTATAAGTGTTTTCTTGATGCATACAAAGGCTACCATCAGATCCAAATGGCCAAAGAAGACGAGGAAAAGACGTCGTTCTTCACAAGCAAGGGGATATATTGCTATAAGAAAATGCCCTTCGGATTGAAGAATGCCGGAGCCACATACCAAAGGTTGGTGGACAAAGTCTTTCGTAAGTAACTAGGGACAAAACTTGGAAGCTTATGTTGATGACATGGTAATCAAGAGTCCGGAGGAAAGCACCTTGCTGAAAGACATTCAAGAAACCTTCGACACCCTTTGGTCGGTCAATATGAAGCTAAACCCCAAAAAGTGCTCATTCGGGGTAGAGGAAGGAAAGTTCCTAGGGTATTACATCACTAAGAAAGGAATCTTAGCAAACCCAGAGAAAGTAGACAAGCTCCAACAACTCAAAACACCAACCACGGTCAAAGAAATGCAGAGTTTAAACGGGAAGCTAGCGTCATTAAGCCGTTTCCTGTCCAAGGGAGCTGAGAGGCAATTGCCTTTTCTCAAAGTTCTGAAAGGATGCTTGGGAGCAAAGAAAATATCATGGACCAAAGAGGCTGAAAAGGCTTTCGTTGAAATGAAAGCACACATAGCTAATCTGCCAACCCTGACATCGCCAAAGATAGGAGAGACACTCTATCTCTACCTAGCAACATCCAAGGAATGCATCAGTACGGTGCTAGTGGCAGAACGTGAAAGGATACAAGTACCGATATATTTCGTAAGCCGAGTTCTACAGGGTGCAGAAGTCAACTACCCAGAGCTCGAAAAGCTCACGCTTTCCCTAGTACACACCGCAAGGAAGCTACGAAGGTACTTCCAAGTCCATCCTATCATTGTGTTAAATAGCAAGCAAATTAGACAGGTTCTTACGAAGCCAAAAAAGTCGGGCAGAATGGCCAAATGGGCAATAGAGCTCGGGGAACATGACATCGAATTCCAAGCTCTCCATTCAATCAAAGCTCAAGTACTAGCAGACTTCATGGCAGAAACAACAGAGATAGACGAAGAAAACAACTCCACCTTCGCGCAAATTATCACCCCGACTATTGAAACGAAGGAATGGAAATTGTTCACTGATGGAGCTTCCAGCTCTGATGGCTCAGGAGCAGGACTTATGCTAATCAACCCATATGGACAAGAGTTTACTTACGCTCTTCATTTTAAGTTCAGCATAACTAATAACGAAGCAGAATACGAAGCTCTGCTCGCCGGGCTCAGAATAGCAAAGGAGATGAAAATTGAGCACTTGTAAGCCTTCGTAGACTCACAAATAGTTGCGAACCAAGTCCTAGGTATCTTCGAAGCAAGACAGCCAATCATACAACTTTATATATCAAAGGTCAGGGAACTTGTAGAGAGCTTCAGAAGCTTCACAATAGAGCATGTAAGAAGAAGTCAGAATAAGAAAGCAGATGCTCTGAGCAAATTAGCTTCTATCACCTTCGCACACCTGGCGATGGAAGTGTTGGTCGAAGTATTAGAAAAAAGATCCATCGAAGCTCAAGAAGTCCACGACTTAATCATCAAAGAAGAAAACACTTGGATGAAGCCATTAAGGGAATATTTGGAGCTCGGAATCTTACCCGAGAATAAAAAAGAAGCAAGAAAGATCTGGATCAAAGCACCGTCATACAAGATAATGAACGGAGCCTTGTACAAGAAATCTTTCCTCACCCCGTGGCTTCGCTGTGTCGGACCAAACCAAGCTTCGATGATCATCAGAGAAATGCATGAAGGTATATGTGGACTTCATTCCGGACCATGGTCAATAGTGGAAAAAATGCTAAGGATGGGGTATTATTGGCCAACCATGCAAGAAGATACAGTCACGCTCTTACGAACCTGTGAGCCATGTCAGATCCACGCTAAAGTTCAGAAACAGCCAAAGCAAGACATGATATCGGTGTTATCAGCATGGCCTTTCTCAAAGTGGGGCATAGATCTAGTAGGTCCACTCACAGAAGCACCAGGAGGTTACAAAAGGCTGGTGGTTGCGATAGACTACTTCACAAAGTGGACGGAAGCAAAACCATTAAGCACTACAATAGGAAACAAATAGAAAAGTTTATTTGGGAACACATCGTGTGTCGGTTTGGCATACCCTAAGAAATCGTTTCGGATAATGGAAAATAATTCGTCGAAGGTATCTTCCCAGGGTTCTATGAAAAGATACAGATAAAGCAAACCTTTACTTCCGTTTACCACCCACAAGGGAATGGACAGGTGGAAGTATCCAACAGGGATATCTTAAAAGGTCTCGAGAAACGTTTGGGTAAATGTCACCAAGGATGGATGGAAGAACTCCCTCTGGTCCTATGGGCTCACCGAACCACACCCAAAAGGAGTAACGGAGAAACCCCTTACAGTTTGGTTTACGGAACTGAGGCGGTTTTGCTCGCGGAGATACAGGTATTAACTAACAGGACCGTAAACCTCGAAGAAAACGAGGAGAATCTCCGTCTCAATCTTGACCTCATGGAAGAAAGGAGGGAGGCTGCGCTGATTAGAGAAGCAGCATACAAGAAAAAGATCGAAAGGTATTACAACAACCGAGTCAAACCATCGGTATACAAGGTCGAAGATTATGTCCTAAGGCTCAACAGCACTAGCAAAGTTGAATACGAAGGAAAGATGGGCCCTACTTGGGAAGGTTCGTACGTAATCTCCGAAGCTTTCAGGAATGGTTCATACAAGCTCGAAACCACAGAAGGCAAACAGATCCCCAGAACCTGGAACGGGGTAATCCTTCGAAAGTTCAATTTCTAGATTTCTAGTTGCATGTAAGTGGGAAAATTTGTAATGGGTAGTCAAAACTTATACGCTTCCTACCACAAGAAATTTGAATGAAATCCTACTATCTTTTGGAAACATCAATCTTAAGTGTTGTAATACTTATAAAACTTTAGCAATAAGCAAGAGGTAACCCAAGAAGTATACCGAAGCTATTGCAAGATATCCCAAGAGGAATACTTATAAAACTTTAGCAATAAGCAAGAGGTAACCCAAGAGGTATACCGAAGCTATTGCAAGATATTCCCAAGAGGATTACTTATAAAACTTTAGCAATAAGCAAGAGGTAACCCAAGAGGTATACCGAAGCTATTGCAAGATATTCCCAAGAGGAATACCCATAAAAGTTTAGCAATAAGCAAAAGTTTAACACCCCGTCAAAGATCCCTTTAATGGAACGTTAACTCTGGTCCCAGTGCTTGGCTTGACTTCTACGTAACGGCAATATTTTACAGCGGAAGCAATTAATACCTGAGAATAAAACACAGAAAACGGATCAACAATAATATTGAGTGAATCTATAGGTTTTAAGTAAACAATATAGTATGTATAAGAAATAACATTTCGAAAACGTTTATTAGTGGAAGGCCACCAAGGTTTAATGTTATAGTTGTAGACAACATCGTTTCCTGTTTTAAAAGTTTGTTGACACTAACATGTCAAGTTTTATCTCATTTTTTCATAAACCACAGTTTTAAATAACGTTGTATAGTATCTGAAAAACAGTTATCAGAAAAATAGTTTAGTTTCCTTGACCACGAGATGTTTGCATAATCTGAGCACCTGAATACTAGCAATGACCCGAGTATAGAAGCCACTATACCCGCCTTTACCTCCTAAAATGTTATACACTTGTTCAAATGTATTTAATGTTCAAATTAAATGCACCACAATTTTTATAGCGGGTGAGGTTGTCAACCTAATGGATCAGCCCATCTAAATTGTGCTTATCAACCTAACGGATCAGTCCATCTAAATTGTGCTTACACCGATGGTATTAAAAGTATTCAAGCTAGAGGCTTTTTGAAAAAACTCAATATGCATATATAGTACTCATGTCAATACAAAAGCATTTGAAAATGTAAGTATAACAGCGTGTATTCTCATCCCTGAAAATATGTAAAAAGCGGGACTGTAGACTCACCTTTGAATAAAGCTCGGATTGAAAGACAAACGACTTGTACGGTTTATAGCTGAGTAATGCAACCTAAGTATACGTATTTAGGTTGGTCAATATATGTATCTTAAATAAGTGTGGTTTCATAGTGTACGTTGTCTTATTGCTCGACTCGACGCGTTTCAAAGTAAAAGTCAACTATATCATGCAAGTCAAACAAAGTCAACCGAAGTCAAACCGAAAGTCAAACTTAGTCAATGTGGTCAACTAAAGTCAACATCAGTAGATTCATGTCAAATATTGGTCAACATGTCAAACCTAAGTCAAACAATAGGTTTTAGGTCATGAATGATCATTTTCACAATTTCAGTTTATCGTTATGCACAAAGTTCATGAACACGTAGCATACTTAGCACATTATCTCATAGTACAAAATTTAAGTAAACATGACAAACTCCAGATCATAAATATACTTAAAATCGATTCCAAAAAGTCCGGCCAGGGACTCATACGACAATTAAAATTCAGGAATCAGAAGGGATATATTTGGGGTTTGCCAAGTTAGTTTCTGACCGTGCACTGATTTCTTTTTGGCTATAACCGAAGTTAGGAACATGAAATTGATACAAGACTAGTGGCCATAGTTCAAGGACAAATCAAAATAACACATATCATAAATATAGCAACTTTTGTTAAGCCAATTTGTACAGTTTATTCGTGCAATTTGAACATTCAGTTTTCAGCTCAAATCAGAATTCACATAAATTATGGCTCTATTGTGCCCAATGCATAAGGTTTCAGAGATTGACATAAACTAAAAATAAGTCACATATCATGTTAAGTTTAATTTTCCAGAAGCATACATGCTTATGAAATACACACAATCCACAGAGTACAAAACCGTGAGCAATTTGCAGATTAGATTCTCATTTAGTTAGACACATTCGCACGTGATTATCCGAAGATCTAGATACAATTAGCCTATGATATCTACATGAAAGATGAAATACTTTTTGTCTACTTTTCAAATATGAAAAGCTTTAATCACAGAAGTTAACAAATTTTATCATAAAAGGTTATTTTCATGCAAGTGCTGTATATAACTACTTTTACACTAATTCAAGCATATCTCAGGCTATACATAAGCAAATGACATGATATCGTAGTCTAAATTGAGTGTTTTTAAATTAGCTTTCCAGTGGTGTAAGTCTCACATGCCAATTCGTTGTCTATCAATACCAGATTTCTGATCAAGCAACAAAAACACAACGATAATTCAAATTGACATAATACGGAAACGAAATCAAGCGAATCCAAAGCCTAAACTCAATAGTTTTTCGCAAGGAATCTGATTATAACATAATAATTAACATTTGAAAAACTTAATTTTTCTGATCAAACAATAACAAATTCGTTTTTAAACCCTAGCGCATCAAACAATCAAAATAACGATAACGATTAAGAGCAATTGACAACATAACTATGAAACTCTTATAAAAATCAGATTTTTAAGAATTAGGGTTCATGTAATTATACCTTAGATCGCTAAAAGAATTATACCAACGCGTAGAGGAGATCGAGAATTACAACATTTGTTCTTGAGGTTTTATCAAAAATTGAAAATTGAAGGTATGGTGATGGTGATGATGGTCGACGATGGGGAGGGAGTCAGGAGAGATCGACTGCATCTTTTTAATTGTGAGGGTTTTATTTAATTTTAGGTTAATACTTCTATTTATACTAACCCTAGTTTAAACAATTAGCACATAAGCCCTTAAACTTACAAAAATTGAAATATAAGGGGGTATGGGGGAGGGGTCGGCCGAACAAGGCCCACATGGGGTTCCCGGGCTCTCGTTTTGCAATCCCGTGTAATCGTGGTCCGTTTTAAGTGTCGTTTAATCGTACCGAAGGCCCGGAACGCTAACCCGACCGTTAAACGCAACCAATCGCTTAATTTATTAAAAACCCAACAAATTAAATATTTTAAAAAGTTAATAATTAATAAAATTAATTATTAAAATAAACCCGAGCGTTTCGTTGCTCAAAAAGCTATTGTGAAAATCGTATCGTTTTTATCGTATTTCATTATCTGAAATATTTATTTGAATTAATATCAACCCATATTAATTATAGTAACCCTCCGAAGATCAAGTATGTATTTATTACAAGTAAACGTAAAAAAGTTAAATAATCGCCGTTAAATAAACTAACGGAAGGTTAACGGAAGTAACAGAAAAATCAGGGTTGTTACACTTTATCTATGCTATCTCAAAACAAAATCTACGTAATTAACCTCACGGTTTATCGGTGTGGGTGCGTAGGTTCCGCAGGTCATGCATCAATGCCTAAATGTCTAGAAATTTCTTCAAAATGTTCGGGTTCGGGTAATGTCGTTAGGCTCCTTTCTATAAATTCAATCTGGGTCTCGTGTCGAGTTGTACATGTAGCAAGTAGTAATACGATATGTCTTGAGGCAACTCCCAAGTCCTTGGGTATGGTTGAACATCAGTGGGAGACACTTATGACCTTGTGGAAGGAGATGCCTTCCCGACTTCTCCAATGCTTAAGAGTGTTAGGGACCTAAGTCCAAAAGTGTCGTTAGATCATCGAGTAGTGGTATAGAATGAAAGAGATAAGTGATGGTCATGAAAGCATACGGAATACGGGTCAACTTGCGGAAACTGAACAACCCTCTAATGTTCATACGTTGTTCGTGGCTACTTAGGGTGAGCTCGGGGGTGGGGCGAGGTGCGGTTACTCCGACAAGTCCTCACATATCTCCTCCTCTGAGGATCAACTTTAGTGGGCGTGTAATCCGAGGGGTACTCCTCCTAGATTGCGTGAAGTAATGTTTCGATCTCTGGAACGGTGGAACGGTAGTAACAGGTGGATTACAATACTAGTCCTTAGGATTAGACGAGTGGGAAAAGGGTTCAAAAAAACATCTGAACTAGGAAAGATAAGTTCTCCAAGTCGTTACAGCGAATAACAGACATGTAGCAAGAACGTAATCAGGCTTAGTAACTACGGCAGCCTAAATCATCTACAGCGGTACATAGCATGGAAATAATAATAGTATTAAGCAGAAGTATCATGCAAAAAGCAGATAGTAGCATGCATTAGCGAGAATAAGCAGTAGCATACAGCAAGTTCACATAGTAGTAAAAGTAAGCAGTAGCATGCAGTAGGTTCCGCAAAAACAAGTAAACGAGCAAGTTGTAGATTAGTCCTATTAGTGAATCATATGAAAGGACCCGTTCATATCGATTACAAACGATTCACAATAGTTGATTACATCGCGAGGTACTTGACCTCTATATGATACATTTTACAAACATTGCATTCGTTTTTAAAAGACAAACTTGTTTTACATCGAAAATTGATGGCATGCATACCATTTCATAATATATCCAACTATAATTGACTTAATAATAATCTTGATAAAATCGACGACTCGAATGCAACGTCTTTTGAAATATGTCATGAATGACTCCAAGTAATATCTCTAATACGAGCAAATGCACAGCGAAAGATTTCTTTCAAACCTGAGAATAAACATGCTTTAAAGTGTCAACCAAAAGGTAGGTGAGTTCATTAGTTTATCATAATCATTCATTTCCATCATTTTAATTGACCACAAGATTTCATTTCCAATTTGTAAGATCCTGTTTTCTTAGCAGAGTGGGACGCCGTCCAAAAGAGCGGGACGCCATCCCATATTGAAGGGCTGGACGTCGTCCAATATTTTGGACGCCGTCCAGAATAGCTGGCAGACCTGATTTTGTGTTTTTAGATATTTTGATGTGGGTATTTTGGTAATTTCACTTGGGGAACGACTTAAAGGCCCAAGATTAGTTGGTGGAGCCTCATTCACTCCACTTTCAACTACCTTATCTTCTTCCATTAAAATCTAGAGAGAGAGTAAGATTCTAGTGTAATAAAGCTCCATTTAAGAAAGAAGAAGCTTGTTTCGGGTTAGAGCTCGAGCATTAATGTTGTTCATCTCCTCACTAGCTATGTTTTGATTGTGTTGGTAAGTCTTAACCTTGATTTCTTTACTTTAATTAGTTTAAGGGTTAGGGTTTGGGTTAGTGTTGCACATAAAACCCTTTTGTTAGTGATTTGGGGGTTTGGGGTAAGTTTGGGTCATGAAGACCCAAATGATGATTAACCAAGGGTTTTAAAAGGTTAAATTGTCTAAATGGGTCTTAAAGGTTAGGTAAATCACTTAGTACACTTGTAGTTAATGTAAGTGGGTGTCATTTGGGTTGTGGATGACCCAAATGGGTGTGTTGACCTTGAAATGGGTCAAATGGGTCTTTGATGACCTAAGTTGTCTTGCAAGTGTGAAAATGAGTTAACTTTGTGATTAAAAGTGTATTAAGACCATAAATGGCTAGAGTTAGGGTTTTTGGGGAAGTTAACCCATTATTAGGGTTAAGGGTGCAAAATGGGTCGGAATTGCACCTTGGGTCAAAAGACTCTAGTATGTGAATGAGTTGGTTGATCAACGTGAGTTGTGATTTTGATAATCTGCTAAATGTAATAGGTACGTTACATTGAAGTTGCAAGCGCGGTTATCTTTCGCAAGAAAACTCTAAAGTGAGTGGAATATCTATATATGTATGTATATGATTTAGATGCCCGTATTAATGGTGTCACATAGCCGTTGTGTGACCATAGTTATGAGGCATAGCCGTTTTTGCCCACATTTGTTATTTATGCACATAGCCGTGTTTGTGCATATGGTGGCGAGTAATAGCCGTGTTTTACTCCCACATTGTTGTCGTATTAATTGTGCACATAGCCGTGTTTGTGCGCATGATTGTGAGTAATAGCCGTGTTTTACTCACACATTGATCAAGTAATTCCATAGCCATTTTTGGAACACTTGGGGGTGATGCCATAGCCGTTTTTGGAACACCTCGGGGGTTAGTATACCATAGCTGTGTTTGGGAGCTAACGATTATTATGAACATCGATGACTTGTTTCGCGAAGTCATTCCCTTGCGAAGAATTTGGTTGACCATGGGTTTATAGTTGATAACGTTAGCATTTAATTAATGTTATGATTATTATGCTATTAATGTTGCTAGTTGTACGGTTTGATGATACTAGCTAGTTATCGAGATGTTTTGCGATTGTATGCGTTATATGATATCGTGGATGCGAGTAGGTAAATCTTATATGCATGTATATATTTATTCTACTCAATAAGCATTAGCTTACTCTCTCGTTGTTTACCTTTTTTAGGCTCGGGCGCGGATAAAGGAAAAGGTATTCGGTTGGATTAGTGGCCTCCCGCTTATTTTTGATAGGGGATGCTTTTGGGTTAGCTTTTGGAAGTTCGGCCAAGATTTGGGTAGTTTAACCCCAAACACCATGCTCTAGTGTCGTTTGGAAATTAAACTTGTATTGGTCGAAACTTGTATTTTTGAACGAAACTCGTAAAATGGGCGATGTGGGCCCGATGACATAAAACTTGTTTTGATTATGTGAATCTCTTAGTTTTACTTATATTGTCATGTTGGAAAAAGGTTTTCGTTTGAAAGTGTCGGGAAGCGGGTTTCCCCTCGTGTGAGTATGGCCCGGATCAGTAGCTGCCAGGCCTTCTGGATGCCGTCCAGATCTGCTGGACGCCATCCTGGCCTTAAGAGCTGGACGCCGTCCAAGATCTTGGACGCCGTCCCGATGAGCTGAATCAGAATTTTTTTTTTTGGTACACGTTTTTGGATTTATGAAGTTGGGTTGGTACAAGTGGTATCAGAGCATGGTCTAAGGGATTTAGGCGACTTGAGATAGGTGCCTAGACTTAGACTTTATTGTGTGTACGTTTTATGCGGGACTTGTAGGACTTTGGGTCGGATCGGGAATTGTTAGTGCTTTGATTTACGTGAACTAACCTTGTGCTAATTGTTTGTATTGTGTTTAGAAATCATCAAGCGAGATGGACGTTGTACTAGCGAGTTGATGAGACGTGCTCGAGTAACAATGATTAGCTACCATTGTTACGGGTGCAAATCGTATCAAACAAGCAATGTACGACGATTGTTGAGCAAGATGGGGCAGCGTGGTGTACATGTATATACTTACATGTTATGTCCTTTCGTTCTTTGTTTAACCTTTTTCGTTTTATAGAATGAAGACGAGAAACGGACACGATAACGATATCGGAGGTACAAGCGAGGACTCCGAGTTCACGGCCAAGGTTGAGGCCATCTTGAAGAACTACAAGGAGGAGTTTCTTATTAGCGTGAGAAAGGTTTTCAAGGAATCGGTTGACGAGAAAATAACCGATTTAATAAATGAACGAATGAAGGTGATAATGCTAAAAACGAACATATATTTCATAGCATTATTCCTCAAGAAAGACAAGCTTTTAGTTGCAATTGTTCTATTTACAAGTGATATTCGTTTAAATAATAAAAGGTGAAGACAAAAGACAGATTCGACGAATTGAAGACGCAAACGACCAAAAAGCTCAAAAGTACAAAAGACAATCAAAGAGGTTCCAATTATTGATAAGAAACGTCTCGAAATTACAAGAGTACAAGATTCAAAACGCAAAGTACAAGATATTAAATTGTACGCAAGGACGTTCGAAAATCCGGAACCGGGACCAGAGTCAACTCTCAACGCTCGACGCAACGGACTAAAAATTACAAGTCAACTATGCACATAAATATAATATAATATTTAAATAATTCTTATAATTATTTATATATTATATAAATTATAAAAATCCGTCGGCAAGAAAGACTCCAAAAGGAGTGAGCTGTATTTACAAACTCCGCGACTCGCGGAGTTTGAAGGCAAAAAATGCCGCGAGTCGCGGAGCCCCAATTTCTGAAACTCCCTATAAAAGCAAACGAATTCTGATCGCAAAAACACATATATCCATCCATCTCTCTATCTATATCGTAATATATATATATATATATATATATATATATATATATATATATATATATATATATATATATATATATATATATTATAATTTTAATTTTAATTTTAATTTTAATTCTAATAATAACGGTATGTTAGCGAATGTTGTAAGGGTGTAAGTCGAAATTATGTCCGTGTAACGCTACGCTATTTTTAATCATTGTAAGTTATGTTCAACCTTTTTAATTTAATGTCTCGTAGCTAAGTTATTATTATGCTTATTTAATCCGAAGTAATCATGATGTTGGGCTAATTACTAAAATTGGGTAATTGGGCTTTGTATCATAATTGGGGTTTGGACAAAAGAACGACACTTGTGGAAATTAGACTATGGGCTATTAATGGGCTTTATATTTGTTTAACTAAATGATAGTTTGTTAATGTTAAAATAAAGATTTACAATTGGGCGTCCCTATAAATTACCATATACACTCGATCGGACACGATGGGCGGGGTATTTATATGTACGAATAATCGTTCATTTAACCGGACACGGGAATGGATTAATAGCCACTAGAATAATTAAAACAGGGGTGAAATTATGTACAAGGACACTTGGTATAATTGATAACAAAATATTAAAACCTTGGGTTACACTCAGTCGACATCCTGGTGTAATTATTAAACAAAGTATTAAAATCTTGTTACAGTTTAAGTCCCCAATTAGTTGGAATATTTAACTTCGGGTATAAGGATAATTTGACGAGGACACTCGCACTTTATATTTATGACTGATGGACTGTTATGGACAAAAACCAGACGGACATATTAAATAATCCAGGACAAAGGACAATTAACCCATGGGCATAAAACTAAAATCAACATGTCAAACATCATGATTACGGAAGTTTAAATAAGCATAATTCTTTTATTTCATATTTAATTTCTTTTATTTTATATTTAATTGCACTTCTAATTATCGCATTTTTATTGTTATTGTATTTAATTGCACTTTTAATTATCGTACTTTTTAATTATCGCAAGTTTATTTTATCGCATTTTTATTAATCGCAATTTCATTATCGTTATTTACTTTACGCTTTAAATTAAGTCTTTTATTTATTATTTTACATTTGGTTTTAACTGCGACTAAAGTTTTAAAATCGACAAACCGGTCATTAAACGGTAAAAACCCCCCTTTATAATAATAATATTACTTATATATATATTTGTATTTTTATAAAAGTAAACTAATATAGCGTTAAGCTTTGTTTAAAGATTTCCCCTGTGGAACGAACCGGACTTACTAAAAACTACACTACTGTACGATTAGGTACACTGCCTATAAGTGTTGTATCAAGGTTTAAGTATATCCATTCTCTAAATAAATAAATATCTTGTGTAAAATTGTATCGTATTTAATAGTATTTTCTTGTAAAAATTAATAGTATTTTATATACACCTCGCGAAACATCAAGTTATTTTTGGCGCCGCTGCCGGGGAACTCTTAAACGCCGGAAGCGCAACGCTAATTAATATAAAAAAAAGATTTTTAGTTTACTTTTATTAAAATTAGTTTTTATAAAAATACATTTTAAATATTCGAAAATATAAAAAGAAAAAACAAAAATATAAGTATTTTTAAGATTTTGTTAAATATTTAAGTTTTATAAAGTTTCTTTATTTTTATATAAGTTTTATTTAAGTATTTTGTTTTTATTTAAAACATAAAAAAAAAACCGAAAAAAAATTAATATATATAAATCTATTTTTAAGATATTTTTAAAATTATAAAGAAGTTCTATTTTTATTTAAGTTTTTAAATATAAGTTTTTATTATACAAATAGTTTGATATAAACAGAAAATATAAAAACAGAAAATAAAAATAAAATAAAAAACGTCAAATTTTGAACTGTACCAGAGTTGAATTTTTGGAATACCGCAACTCGCGGAGACACTCTGACACGCGCCTGACAGAACCCTAATCTGCATTAAATACGGAGTATTATTAATTATTATTAATTAATTTGTATTTAGGGTTAAATATTTAATTAATTTAGTATTTAATTTAAGTTTTAATTAATTTATGTATTTAGTTTTATTAAATTATAAAATTAATAGTTTTATTAAATAAATAATATAAAAATAATATTTTTATAAAATTTGTACTTTTTACAACTTTTTGTATATTTTTATATTTTGTCCCTTTTTAATTATTTTAGCGTAATATTTGTATTTTTAGCTCATATTTAGTTTTAAACTTAGTTTTTGCCATAGTTATTTTTACTTCTAGATTTTTAGGCTTTGCCGTAGAATTCCTTAAGTGCTTTTTCTTTAGACTAAGATTTAGGTACTTTAGAATTTTGCGACGCCTTTTTAAGTTTTAGTTTCTTTTTAAGTTATTTCCATTTGGGATATAGTTTTTCCTGTAAGCTTTAATATTTTTAGACGACTTTTACCTATGTATCAATTATCATTCCAATTAGTAATCTCAATTTGCGATTATAATTTTAAGTTAGTTGTAGTGATAAGGTTAGGTTAGTCAAGTGTTTTTAAGTTTTATAAGTTCCTTTTATTTTTCCGTCACCTTTTATTTTTCAACCATTTTTCTTTTTCGACCTTTTTCCAACGCGCTCTTTTTCTTTCTTATTTCTCGCTATTCTAGTTTTAGGACATAGATTTTTATTCTAATTCTTATCTAAATTTCTTAAAATTACGAAAATTTATTTTAAGTGGTTAAATTGATAGACATCAAAATTTTCTGGTTCGTAGTAATAGTTGGATTTGTACGTGGACCGGGTTATTGGAGCCAAACAGTCCTCAATTATATTGAGACCAAACGAATCCTGCCCCTCTGCTGCATCTTTTGGCTATTCGAAACGTGGGCAAAATCAGAAAAGTCTATTGATTGGATAACTTATATAATTTTTCTTTCCTTTTAAAAACTAATAGGATATTCAGTGAATGCACCGAGCAAGACGTTCACCACCTTTTGTACGTTCACCACCTGTAACTAGATCAAGACATTTAGCAAATATTACCGCCGTTGATTTTTCTTTAGAATCGTCATCCAGTCGACCAAGTACTCCAGTTCAAATTTCCGATAATCCATTTTTTGAACCCGACCTCACAATTGAGAATCCGGAGAATATTCAGGAACGATTCGTAGATCCTGAACCACTAAACTTTCCTCCGGAACCACCAATCATTCAAACAGAGATTGTTGAGGAACGAACCATAAAATCAGAATCCTCTAGTGATTCCGATTCAACAAATTCAATTATGGAGAATCTGGAACCTTTAAGTATGGAAGACCGAATGAGAGCTAAATGCACTGGCCAAGGTCACGCAATTACTCATCCAGACATTAATGCACCAGATTATGAAATCAAAGGACAAATTCTACACATGGTGACTAATCAATGCCAATTTAGTGGTGCGCCGAAGGAAGATCCAAATGAACATCTACGTACCTTTAATAGGATCTGCACACTATTTAAAATCCGAGAAGTGGAGGATGAACAGATATATCTCATGTTATTTCCCTGGACTTTAAAGGGAGAAGCCAAAGATTGGTTGGAATCGTTACCTGAAGGGGCAATTGATACATGGGATGTTTTAGTTGAAAAATTTCTTAAACAATTCTTTCCTGCATCTAAAGCCGTAAGACTTCAAGGAGAAATTGTTACGTTTACACAGAAGCCAAATGAAACTCTATATGAGGCGTGGACAAGATTTGGAAAGTTGTTAAGAGGATGTCCGCAACATGGTTTAGACACCTGTCAAATAGTACAAATATTCTACCAAGGATGCGACATCACTATAAGGAAAGACATAGATATAGCAGCTGGTGGTTCTATTATGAAGAAAACCGAAACTGATGCTTACAAAATTATTAATAACACTGCTTCCCACTCACATGAGTGGCACCAAGAAAAAGATATCGTTAGATCATCTAAAGCAGCTAGAGCCGATTCTAGCCATGACTTAGATTCCATTTCCGCAAAGATAGATGCTGTGGAGACACGAATGGAAAAGATGACTAAAGATATTCACTCAATACGAATTAGTTGTGAGCAGTGTGGAGGACCACATTTGACAAAAGATTATCTCAGTATTGAATTAACAATGGAACAAAGAGAGAATATTTTTTTACATAAACCAAAGGCCTGGAAATAATTATCAGAATAATTATCAACCGCCAAGACCGATTTACAATCAAAACCAGAATTATAACCGAAATATTCCATACAACAACCAACAAGGTCCTAGCAATCAACAAGTATCCAATAATACTTACAATCAGCAAAGACCTAATTTTCAAAACAAACCACCACAACAAACCGATGATAAAAAGCCGAATTTAGAAGATATGATGACGAAGCTAGTTGAAACTCAAACGCAGTTTTTCACATCTCAGAAACAAACTAATGAACAAAATGCTCAAGCATTTAGAAATCAACAAGCTTCTATTCAAAATCTGGAACAAGAAGTAAGTAACCTAGCAAGGTTAATAGGTGAAAGAAAACCGGGAAGTTTACCTAGTGATACAAATGCTAACCCCCGAAATGAAACAGCTAAAGCCATTACCACAAGAAGTGGTACAACACTTAAACCACCTGAAATACCTGTAACTTCTGATGAAGCTATTCCTACTCCACAAGAACCACAACCTAATCAAGATAAGGAAAAAGAACCGGTAGTTGAAAAGGTTAATGAAGATAACACAGTTAAGGCTAAACCTTATGTTAAACCATACCAACCACCACTTCCTTACCCGAGTAAAATAAAGAAAGAGAAACTTGAAGCCGAGCAATCCAAATTCTTGGATATGTTTAAACAGATAAATATAAATCTTCCTTTCATTGATGTGATTTCAGGAATGCCTAGATATGCTAAATTCTTGAAAGATCTAATCTCAAATAGAAAGAAAATGGAAGAACTCTCGGCTGTTACTATGAATGCTAATTGTTCAGCACTGCTGTTGAATAAGATACCAGAAAAATTATCTGATCCAGGAAGTTTCACAATTCCATGTTTTCTAGGTAGTCTTAGTTCAATAGAAGCATTGGCAGACTTAGGTGCTAGTATAAATCTAATGCCGTATTCACTATACGCTAAACTAGACCTTGGAGAATTGAAACCAACCAGAATAAGCATACAACTAGCCGATAGATCAATAAAATATCCTAGAGGGATAATGGAGAATATGCTAGTTAAAGTTGGTACTTTAGTATTTCCAGTAGATTTTGTTGTTCTAGACATGGAAGAAGATTCTCAAGTTCCTCTCATATTAGGAAGACCATTCTTAAATACGGCTAAAGCAATGATAGACGTGTTCGGTAAGAAACTGACCCTAAGTATAGAGGACGAGAGTGTTACCTTTTCAGTTGATAGAGCAATGCAACAACCACAATCTGCAGATGATACATATTATTATATTCAAACTATAGATGAACATGCAGAATTATTAGAAGAATTTCTAGAATTACAAGGAACAGGAGAATGTTCTTTAGGAGAAGGTAATGAACCAATTGATGAAGCTGAAATGTTAGCTACACTTATAGCTAATGGATATGAACCAACAACAGAAGAAATCCAAATGCTAAAAGAAGAAGACAGATATCGATACAAATCATCGATAGAAGAACCTCCGAAATTAGAATTAAAGCCACTTCCAAACCATTTGGAATACGCTTATTTACATGGTGAATCTGAATTACCTGTAATAATATCGTCTTCTCTTACTGAAAATGAGAAATCACAACTCATTTCTGTGTTGAAAGCTCATAAACCAGCCATTGCATGGAAGATTCATGATATTAAAGGAATAAGTCCTTCGTATTGCACACATAAAATCCTTATGGAAGAAGGTCATAAAACGTATGTGCAACGCCAACGAAGACTAAATCCTAATATGCAAGATGTAGTTAAGAAAGAGATTATTAAACTGCTAGATGCAGGTCTAATTTATCCAATCTCTGATAGTCCATGGGTAAGCCCAGTTCAATGCGTGCCTAAGAAGGGTGGCATGACTGTCATTACAAATGAAAAAAATGAGCTTATTCCTACTAGGACTGTAACAGGATGGCGTGTATGTATTGATTATAGAAAATTAAATGACGCCACCAGAAAAGATCACTTTCCCTTACCTTTCATAGATCAAATGTTGGAAAGATTAGCCGGAAATAGTTACTATTGTTTTCTAGATGGATTTTCCGGATATTTTCAAATTCCAATAGCACCCGAGGACCAAGAGAAAACCACATTCACGTGCCCTTATGGTACTTTTGCTTACAAACGCATGCCATTTGGACTTTGTAACGCCCCTACAACCTTTCAAAGGTGTATGATGGCGATTTTTCATGACATGATAGAAGAATGCATGGAAGTTTTCATAGATGACTTTTCAGTCTTCGGTGATACATTTGAATCATGTCTAGTTAATCTGGAACGAATGCTTATTAGATGCGAACAATCAAATCTAGTACTTAATTGGGAGAAATGCCATTTCATGGTTAAAGAAGGCATCGTTCTTGGTCATAAAATTTCAAAAGAAGGAATTGAAGTGGATAGAGCTAAAGTAGATGTAATTGCTAAACTTCCTCATCCCACCAATGTTAGAGGAGTTAGGAGTTTTCTAGGGCATGCCGGTTTTTACCGACGTTTCATAAAATATTTTTCAAAAATTGCCACTCCTATGAATAAACTCCTAGAAAAGGATGCTCCATTCATCTTTTCAGATGAGTGTATCAAATATTTTAATATTCTTAAAGAGAAACTCACTAATGCGCCGATCATGATAACACCAAATTGGAATCTACCATTTGAACTAATGTGCGATGCAAGTGATTTTGCAATGGGAGCCGTTTTAGGACAAAGGATTGAAAAATGATTTCAGCCTATATATTATGCTAGTAAGACGTTACAAGGAGCACAAACGAACTATACAACTACTGAAAAAGAACTCCTTGCTATTGTCTTTGCTTTTGACAAATTTCGATCATATCTCGTTCTAGCAAAAACGGTGGTCTATACCGACCATTCTGCTCTTAGATACCTATTTTCAAAACAAGATGCTAAACCAAGATTAATCCGTTGGATCTTACTCTTACAAGAGTTTGATATTGAAATCCGAGATAAAAGAGGAGCAGAAAATCTCGCCGCTGATCATCTTTCTCGTCTTGAAAATCCCGAATTAGAAGTTCTAAATGAATCGGACATACAAGACAACTTTCCTGATGAATATCTATTGAAAATAGATTATAAAGAAATTCCATGGTTTGCAGACTATGCAAACTACTTAGTTTGTGGATTCCTTGAAAAAGGATTATCGTACCAAAGACGAAAGAAATTCTTCAGTGATATAAAACACTATTTTTGGGAAGATCCACATCTGTTTAAAAGTTGTCCCGATGGAATAATATGCCGATGTGTATTTGGAGATGAAGCTAGTAAAATATTAAACCATTGTCACACAGGACCAACAGGAGGGCATTATGGGCCTCAACTAACAGCAAGAAAAGTTTATGATGCTGGATTCTATTGGCCTACAATTTACAAAGACTCACACCTTCTTTGCAAATCCTGTGATGCTTGTCAAAGAGCCGGAAAAATAAGTCAACGTGATGAAATGCCACAAAATGTCATCCAAGTATGTGAAGTATTTGACATTTGGGGTATTGACTTTATGGGTCCATTTCCAAAATCTCATAATAATCTCTATATTCTCGTAGCCATTGATTATGTATCTAAATGGGCGGAAGCACAAGCTCTCCCAACTAACGATGCACAAGTTGTAGTCAACTTTTTAAAACGTCTTTTTGCAAGGTTTGGAACACCGAAAGCTTTAATAAGTGATCGGGGTACTCATTTCTGTAATAATCAACTTGAGAAAGTTCTTAAAAGATATGGAGTAACTCATAAAATCTCCACCACATATCATCCACAAACAAGTGGACAAGTTGAAAATACCAACCGAGCTTTAAAACGTATTCTAGAGAAAACCGTAGGATCAAATCCGAAGGAATGGTCCATTAAATTGGAGGATGCACTCTGGGCTTTTAGAACAGCCTACAAAACTCCAATTGGAACCACACCTTTTAGACTTGTTTATGGAAAAGCATGTCATCTTCCAGTAGAAATTGAACACAAAGCATTTTGGGCTTTGAAGACATGTAATCTTGATTTATATGAAGCCGGACGTCTACGATTAAGTCAACTAAACGAATTAGAAGAATTAAGACATGAAGCATACGAAAATTCGTTAATCTATAAAGAAAGAACGAAGAAATGGCATGATAAAAGAATCAGAAGTTCAAAAGAATTTAAAGAAGGAGACAGAGTTCTTCTTTTCAATTCACGATTCAAGCTATTTCCTGGAAAATTGAAATCAAGATGGTCTGGACCATTCATAGTCAAAAGAGTTTTCCCATACGGAACGGTAGAATTAATAAATTCAAATGGGATTGAATTTAAAGTTAATGGTCACAGAGTTAAACACTACATAGATAGTCCGATGGAAGTCGACAACGAAGTTAATCACAATTTCGACACCACAGCTAACTAAGTGTGGGGAGAATCAAGTCTTTAAAGGATAATATGTATTTCTGTTAGAGTTAGATTGTCTATTTTCGTGTAGTTCTCGAAAATGGAACCCGAATGGTCTTTCCCTAGCAGACCCTAAAGAACTAGTCTTCTCCCTCCATTCTGAATTTTTATTTTTTTTAGGAAATGAAGACTGCCTGTGAACTAAACCATGGTCTAATGCTACACGCTTTGATCACTAAACGTAATAATGACACACTACCGAGTGAAATAGTATCAGTAATCAGAGAAAGATTGGACGGAGTTAAAAAGAATCCAGATGCGAAGATAATAAGTTACAATTTGGTAAAGGAAAATCAAAATCCGCAGCGAAAAGAAGAGCACGACACCTAGAAAGATGTCACAAATGTGGAAAATGGTCACATGGAGGTAAATGTTCAAATAATCAAACCTATTCAAATACCGAATTTGTTACTTTATGCAGAGACGGACCGTTCATATGTTTAGAAGAAAAAACACTGAATGCTCGAGGTTACGCCTATGTAGCCATGGAAAACCAATTAAACCGACTATCTTATGAATGGGATAGATCGTATAACTAAGAAATCTATTTCAAAGGTATGTCTGTACAGTTTTTTTATTTTTTTTATTTTTAACCTTTTGATAATAAACGCTAATTTGTTCGCTATAAAGTATTAAATTGGTATTGAATAAAATTAGGTTTGGCGACCGAAATTATTGATCTCATTCAAAAATTTATTACATCACTGCGAAATTTAACGTTTATTCTTAAGGTATAAATATCTTTAATCAATCAACCCAAAATATTTCAAAAATTCGTCATGAGTTAAATTAGGTTTTGGAACAGAAATTACTTTACCGAAAAGAGGGGCGCATATTTTTAATAATATTTGATTGATTAAAGTGGGATAAAAAGCCAAAAAGATTTTTAATTTTATTTTTACCATGTTTTTAAAATTAATATTTAAATCTTAAATTAATATTGTAAACTTTGTAAAATCAATATATTTAAAATTGTAAATATTTGAAAAATTAATATAAGTTTGGTGTGAATTTATAATATGAATTTTTAAATTAAGTTTGGTGTGAATTTTTAATTTTTAAAATATGAATTTTTAATTTTATGCATTTCAAATTTTAAGTTTGGTGTGAATTTTTAATATTAATTTTGAATTTTATATTTAAGTTGTGTGAATTTAAAAAACAAAAATTTACTTTATCTCATCAAGTTAAAAATATGATTTTTAAAATTCGTCGTAAGTTGAAGACTAGGTCTTTGAACCGAAATTGCTTTACCCGAGGGAGGGACGAGAACTTTTATTATCATTATTTTTAATCTTATTGAATTAAAGTATGCCAAAAACATTAAAAAACCCAAAAATCTTAGCTTTTAAAAAAATCGCTACAAAAAGACAAATTTTAAAATTTTGTCGAGGAACGGACTAGGACATCGATCCGAAACGACCTCGTCCTAAATAACAAGGGAAACAAAATTTTAAAATTAATTACTTAATTGTTTTAATCAGTATAAGATGTAAAAAAAAAAAAAAAAAAACTCCGCGACTCGCGGAGTTTGAGGGTTTAAACCCCGCGACTCGCGGAGGGATGGAATTACAGAAAAAAATAAAAGGAGCTGGAACAGCTCAGATGCACACCTCAAACAAGAAAAACACTGCGAAAACACTCCGAAAAAACCCGCAAAAACACCCCCAAAATCACAAGTTTTAACCGTTAATCATCAAATCTTTTACTAAAATCATGTTGAGAAGGATGCTATCAAGGAATTACTCAGGAAAAACGGTAAATTTCTACACCTAAACACCATTTAATCCGAAAATTAGTGTTCTTGAGCAATTTTTTCCCCAATTTGATTTTGATACTTTTTAGTGTAATTATGCTTAAATTGTTTATGTATTATGCTTGTATAACCTAGATTGATGCTATTTAACATGATTAGAAGCCTTAAACTTCAAATTTTGAGTAATCTAGGGTTTGTGTTCTTGAGCAAATTTGGGGCTTTTTGATATAAACAGGTTATGGCCGATTTTTGTCATGAATTGTTGCTAAATTAAGTAGTGTAACATGTTTAGGTAGTTAAATGATCCAAACTTTGAGCCTAAACATGATTTTGAGAATTAAAGTGGACTTTTTCAAGTCTAAAAATTCATGAACATGATTTTTGAGAGATAATGCCATTTGAAACTTGTTTAATTGCTAGTAATGATTATTTTGACATGTTATTTGAGTTAAATGCTTATGAACTTGGCGAACATTTTCGTATATGCTTATTTGAAAAAGTGTAGATTTGATGAAAATATGAAAATGAGCTTAAGTTTGATATAAATTGATCATGTCATTGTAATTATTTTGATTGATGATTTTGCTGACACTAATGCATATTTGGATGCACAAAAATTGTGTTTGATGTGTTTTGCAGACTGAAAGGGGTGAATCTTCATCCCAAGCTCGCAATGCTCCTGCTGAGAATGCGGAACAACAGGAGGTGGATAACTACTACAAGCAAGATATACCTCATCCAGTCATGACATTTTCTGATATGCACTTGGAAGATTTGCACCCGAACCTGAGATTTGACAGACTTTGGATAGATTATCCAAAATACCAAAGGGGTTTGCATACTCTTCATTCTAAAGTTGTTGAGGTACCGAGGGTCATAGAATGGGGACCATTAGAAGCTGTAGAATTGGCCGGGCCAATTAGGGAATTACTTGCACAGAGGTATGGTAATTCTACTTTTGACGATTGGGTACGTTTATTCACCATGCGTAGACCTGTATATAAAGTATGTTGTGAAGAATTGTTGTGTAGTATAGAATTAAATAATCGGGTAGCTAGTTTAACCGATCGATCTTTTATTAGATTTTTGTTAGGAGGTTCCATGCGCCACATGTCTTTACTAGACATGGCTCAGGCTTTACGTATATATACGCCTGAGGAGTTAGCATCTGCCGATTGTAGAGGGTTGATACTAAATGGTAGAAAGATAGATGAAAATTTTGATACACACGGTGTATGGAGTCAAATGACAAGCCATCACCGATTCAAAGGGGGAAATTACTCTTATTTGGATATAGATAAAGCTGAATTAAGAGTAATTCATAGGTTTTTAGCTAATTCGATTACACAAAGAGGTAAGAACAAGGAAAAGGTAAATGAACAGGATTTGTTTTACCATATGTGTATTCGAGACCCACAAAGCGCTGTAAGTATACCTTATTGTGTGAGTTATTATTTATCAGCTATGGTTAGGGGGATGAGACCGCATAGCATAATAGGAGGTGGTATTTTTATTACTTTGATTGCTGAATATCTCAGTATGGATATAAGTCGGGGGGGATTATTAGTCGAAGAACCAGAACCCCGCGATACAATAGGTTTAAATGTATACCATGGTGCGAAAGTTTTGAAGAGGCGAAATAACGCCGCAGTACAATACCATGGTAGACATCCACAGGTTGAGAGAAACCAACAGCAAGGTAATGTAGGAGGGGGAAATGAAATGCAAGAAATGCAAAGGTTTATAGCTTCACAGGAGTACGAAAATGCTAGACAGAGAGCATTTGAAGATTGGCAAGTTCATCAAAACCAAATCATAGCTCATTGCCAACATATAGGTAGAAACTATATTCCTACTCCAAAACCCATATTCCCTCCCTGGTCTATAGAGATGCAACCACCGTATCCTACGTATAACCCAGACGAAGCATTCTATAGCACCTGTGGTTATGCTTGGAACCCCTATTGGTATCAGTATCATCCCTAGTCTACTTAGTTTTATTTATTTTGTAATTTGTAATGTTGATACGTTTAATACTTATGTTAATATTGTAATAGTTTTTATAATTTTTTAACTTTTATTCTTAGATTTTAATAATTTTTGAATGTGGGGTAATATACCAAACTTCAAAAATATGTATATATGTTTGCAGTTTATCTTATGTACACAACAGGGTAAAACAACGCATTTTCAAAGACTGGCATTAAGTTCAGCAAAAGCAACTAATTTTGACGACAAGATGCAAAATATATGTGAAATAACAACAAGACGGAATGAACAAATGATGTGCACCATTTATCATTCAGCAAACAAACACCAATATATTTGGAAACTTTGGTAAAAATTTAATCATTTTCACACAAATCACCCTCAATAATTTAAATTGTTACTGATTTCTTGCAAATGAGGGCATTGCAAGATCTTAAGTGTGGGAAGGGGTTAAATTCTTTCGGATTTTAAAATTTTTACTTTATACACTTGGTTACCATTAGAAATACTAGTAAAGTAGTAGTTGTATTAGAATCTAGTGCTCTCTGATAATAAAGAACAGCCCTAGTCTTATATACTGACTACCCAATTCTAGTAAAAATTTTTAAAATTTTCAATTAAATGAACTCAAAATCATGTTTATACATATTTATGAACGATAAAACTAGGTTTTAACACCGAAATTATTGTTACATCAGAAAGGACATAAATTGAGAAACAAACCAAAATGTTAAAATTCATTTAAAATGGAATAGAGGACAATAAAAAGGAAAATAAAAGCCAAGTGTGGGAAAATTCTCCAAGTTATTCAAAACATATGTCACATATATCTGTAGCAAATAACTGAAAATACTTTTGCTTTGGACTAAACTAAACTGTTTTACCCAATGAAAGAAAAGAAGAGATGGATCTACACGATGAATCAATTCCATCATTAAAAGGAAGTAAAGTCTTCCGAAAAAGACACGCGCTTCTTGATTTAGGTCATGAAGTTGTCGTCCAGACCAGCTGTAGGTTGACGAAAAATCTAGAAAAGTCATCACTAAAATCAGCAGGAAATCCACGGACCTCAGCATTAAACAGGGTCGCCAAGTGGTCAGATTTATCCTAACCATGAGAAGGATTTATCTCGTAAAATGGGGGGCACCATGCAAATTAGCTGGATAAGACTAATGAATCAGATCCCCAGAAAGGATAATCTCCTTAAAAGATCAAAAATCAGCTTTTAAGCCTGATATTACTCAATCCTTGAGATTGACCTTAAAGATTGAGAATTACAAACTCATGGAATTCAATGATATCTAAACTCGAGCTTGAACGAGAAAATATTTTGATCAAAATTACAAACCGATTTGTTTTCTGAAAACCCTATTTTCAATGCGTTCATTACCATTGAACGTAAAATCCTAGGAATTCACCTGGAATTCATTAGGTCACCTGAACCAAATCGGGTGTCAACCGTAAGAACGGTGGTTGCATAGTGGTCAAAGACAGGACCTTGTGCCAGACCGAAAAATCATAAGGGTGAGCTTTACTATTGCTCCTACCAAGGATAGTAATTGCGTCCGACACGTTATAGACCATAATTAAAAGCATGTCAGGGGACATTGCCTTAACAGTTGCTTGTTCAATGCTTTCCTTTACAACCAGACGGTAGTTTACCGAAAGGTAATATACGGGACAAGTAAACTGGACGTGTTGCTTTCCAAATACAAGGTTACCAAGTGGGTGACACAAAACCGCAAGTTTTGAGCTAAAATTTTCAAATCTGAAACCCACCAAACCCACAAAAATATTTTGCAAACACCGGTAAAGGGTTATTCCGAAAAACTTATCTAGGGTAAAAACTAGATTTAATTTTCAAAAGATCAAATGTTTTCATAAAGATCCAATTTCCTTAATGGATCTAAATTTTTATAGTCATGTGGGACTGTAAACCATATCGTTACTACCATTGTTTATACCACCGTATAGAAATCACTGATGTACAAAGTGTAAAGAATAAAGAAGTGATTCTAGTATTTCAAGACGATATTGCTTGAGGACAAGCAACGCTCAAGTGTGGGAATATTTGATAATGCTAAAAACGAACATATATTTCATAGCATTATTCCTCAAGAAAGACAAGCTTTTAGTTGCAATTGTTCTATTTACAAGTGATATTCGTTTAAATAATAAAAGGTGAAGATAAAAGACAGATTCGACGAATTGAAGACGCAAACGACCAAAAAGCTCAAAAGTGCAAAAGACAATCAAAGAGGTTCCAATTATTGATAAGAAACGTCTCGAAATTACAAGAGTACAAGATTCAAAACGCAAAGTACAAGATATTAAATTGTACGCAAGGACGTTCGAAAATTCGGAACCGGGACCAGAGTCAACTCTCAACGCTCGACGCAACGGACTAAAAATTACAAGTCAACTATGCACATAAATATAATATAATATTTAAATAATTCTTATAATTATTTATATATTATATAAATTATAAAAATCCGTCGACAAGAAAGACTCCAAAAGGAGTGAGCTGTATTTACAAACTCCGCGACTCGCGGAGTTTGAAGGCAAAAAATGCCGCGAGTCGCGGAGCCCCAATTCATGAAACTCCCTATAAAAGCAAACGAATTCTGATCGCAAAAACACATATATCCATCCATCTCTCTATCTATATCGTAATATATATATATATATATATATATATATATATATATATATATATATATATATATATATATATATATATATATATATATATTATAATTTTAATTTTAATTTTAATTCTAATAATAACGGTATGTTAGCGAATGTTGTAAGGGTGTAAATCGAAATTCTGTCCGTGTAACGCTACGCTATTTTTAATCATTGTAAGTTATGTTCAACCTTTTTAATTTAATGTCTCGTAGCTAAGTTATTATTATGCTTGTTTAATCCGAAGTAATCATGATGTTGGGCTAATTACTAAAATTGGGTAATTGGGCTTTGTATCATAATTGGGGTTTGGACAAAAGAACGACACTTGTGGAAATTAGACTATGGGCTATTAATGGGATTTATATTTGTTTAACTAAATGATAGTTTGTTAATGTTAATATAAAGATTTATAATTGGGCGTCCCTATAAATTACCATATACACTCGATCGGACACGATGGGCGGGGTATTTATATGTACGAATAATCGTTCATTTAACCGGACACGGGAATGGATTAATAGCCACTAGAATAATTAAAACAGGGGTGAAATTATGTACAAGGACACTAGGTATAATTGATAACAAAATATTAAAACCTTGGGTTACACTCAGTCGACATCCTGGTGTAATTATTAAACAAAGTATTAAAATCTTGTTACAGTTTAAGTCCCCAATTAGTTGGAATATTTAACTTCGGGTATAAGGATAATTTGACGAGGACACTCGCACTTTATATTTATGACTGATGGACTGTTATGGACAAAAACCAGACGGACATATTAAATAATCCAGGACAAAGGACAATTAACCCATGGGCATAAAACTAAAATCAACATGTCAAACATCATGATTACGGAAGTTTAAATAAGCATAATTCTTTTATTTCATATTTAATTTCCTTTATTTTATATTTAATTGCACTTCTAATTATCGCATTTTTATTGTTATTGTATTTAATTGCACTTTTAATTATCGTACTTTTTAATTATCGCAAGTTTATTTTATCGCATTTTTATTAATCGCAATTTCATTATCGTTATTTACTTTACGCTTTAAATTAAGTCTTTTATTTATTATTTTACATTTGGTTTTAACTACGACTAAAGTTTTAAAATCGACAAACCGGTCATTAAACGGTAAAAACCCCTCTTTATAATAATAATATTACTTATATATATATTTGTATTTTTATAAAAGTAAACTAATATAGCGTTAAGCTTTGTTTAAAGATTTTCCCTGAGGAACGAACCGGACTTACTAAAAACTACACTACTGTACGATTAGGTACACTGCCTATAAGTGTTGTAGCAAGGTTTAAGTATATCCATTCTCTAAATAAATAAATATCTTGTGTAAAATTGTATCGTATTTAATAGTATTTTCTTGTAAAAATTAATAGTATTTTATATACACCTCGCGAAATATCAGAAGGCCACTGTCGATGAGGCACTTGACGCTAGAAACATTTATCCTCGTGGTGAAGGAGGTGAAGGAAGGCGGGACTTTCACTACAAGAATTTCAAGGATGCTCAACCCCCGATGTTTAATGGGGTGCGAGATCCGTTGAAAAGCACGTGTTGGATTTTCGATATCGATGGGGCTTTCCGTACCGCGGAGTGTCCTCCCGAAAAGAAGGCGAGGTATGGTTCTAGTATGTTACGGGAAGAAGCTAAGTTGTGGTGGGACGATAAAATCAATTTATATGGTGAAGAGCAATGTATGAGCTTGACATGGGAGGAGTCTAAGAAGGAATTTTTCAAAGAATACCGAACTTCTTCCGATCTTGATAGAATCCGGGACGAGTTGCACAATTTGCAACAAGGTTCAATGGACTTGGTTACTCTCAAGTCTACCTTCTTGGCAAAGACTCGTTTTTGTCCGGAATATGTTGGTGATGATCATAAGCTAATGAAGAATTTCTATCGTACTTTGAATGATGAGTTCAAGGGTAAGATTAGTCGGGGTATGGCTAAGTCTTTTGAAGAGTTATTTGAATTGGCTCGGGGTTTTGAGCCGGAGGTTCCAAGGAAGAGTGATTTCGTCTTTTCCAAAAGAAAGTTTGAAGGTTCTAGTCATTCTAACTTTTCAAACAAGCGAAACAAGAACAAGAAAGGGTCCGAAAGCGTCGGAAGTGTGAAGAAGGGTGGTTCGAATACTTTTACGCCTACTTGTTATAGTTGTGGGAAGCCGGGTAATTACGCCCGTGATTGTTTGACCAAGTCGGTCACGTGTTTTAATTGTGGTAAAGAGGGGCACAAGAGGCCGGAATGTCCCGATTTGAATAATGATCATGTTAAGAAGCTAGAAAAGGCGGCGGGCACGGCTAGGGGTCGCAACTACTTGATGACGAATGACGAAGCCAAGCAATCCAATGAAGTTGTCTCAGGTACTTTTATGGTTAACTCTAAACCGACAAGAATCCTATTTGATAACGGTGCAAATTTGTCGTTTGTGTCTCCAAAGTTTGTGCCTACGCTTAATAGACCGTTAGCTAAGTTAAGTCATCCGGTAGAAGTTAAAATAGCGGACGTCAAGACGGTGCTAGTGGTTGATGTGTGTAAGAATTGTGATGTTGTTTTTGGTGCCGAAAACTTTAAAATTGATCTTATCCCGATGACTTTGGGTGATTTCGATATCGTTGTTGGTATGGATTGGCTCGATCATAATAGAGCCGATATCGCATGCCATGAAAAAATCTATTCGCGTGAAGACCCCTAGTGGGGGAGAGTTAATTATTCACGGTGATAAGCGGAGGAGACTTGTGCCGATATGTTCTTTTGCGCGGGCACGTCGTTTTCTTGTTAGTGTGGCATGACTTTTCTTGCCCATGTCATTGATACTCGTGATAAGCCACCACCCATTCGTGAAATTCCGGTGGTTAGTGAATTTGAAGACTTTTTTCAGACGAGTTACCGGGTGTTCCGGTGGAAAGACAAGTTGAATTTCGCCTTGAGTTGGTTCCGGAAGCTACTCCCATTGCTAAAACTCCTTATCGTTTAGCGCCGACGGAAATGCAAGAGTTATTAAATCAAACCCAAGAGTTACTTGAGAAGGGTTTTATTCGACCGAGTGCTTCGCCATGGGGCGCTCCGATTTTATTCGTGAAAAAGAAGGATGGTAGCATGCGGATGTACATTGATTACAGGGAGTTGAATAAAGTGATGATCAAGAATCGTTATCCATTGCCTCGGATTGATGATTTGTTTGACCAACTCCAGGGTGCTACGTATTTCTCTAAGATCGACCTACGGTCCGGCTATCACCAAATGCGGGTCCGTGAGGAAGATGTTGAGAAAACGGCTTTTCGAACGAGTTATGGACATTTTGAGTTTGTTGTTATGCCTTTTGGTCTTACGAATGCACCGGCGGCATTCATGGATCTTATGAACCGAGTGTGCCAACCTATGTTGGACAAGTCGGTAATTGTATTCATTGACGACATACTTGTCTACTCGAAAAGTATGAACGAACATGAGCGTCATTTGCGTGAAGTATTGAAGACGTTACGAAAGGAGAAGTTGTATGCTAAGTTCTCCAAATCTGAATTTTGGCTAAGGGAGGTTCAATTCCTTGGCCACATTGTGAACAAGGACGGTATTCAAGTAGATCCGGGGAAGATAGAGACGGTGAAGAGTTGGAGACAACCGACTACGCCTACGAAAATCCGAAGTTTTCTCGGATTGGCCGGTTATTATCGTCGGTTTATCCAAGACTTTTCTAAGATCGCTTCTTCGTTGACGAAATTGACAAGGAAGAACGCGAGATTTATGTGGGAGAACGAGCAAGAAATTGCTTTTCAATTGTTAAAAGAGAAGTTGTTTTCAAGCTCCGGTGTTAGTTTTGCCAGAAGGGGTGGAAGACATGACGGTTTATTGTGATGCTTCGTTAAATGGACTCGGGTGCGTTCTAATGCAAAGAGGTAAAGTCATCGCTTATGCCTCTCGACAATTAAAGGAACACGAGACGAGATATCTGACTCATGATCTTGAGTTGGCGGCGGTTGTGCATGTGTTGAAAATTTGGCGCCATTACTTGTATGGTGTCAAGTGTACGATTTATTCGGATCACAAAAGTTTGAAACATCTCTTTAATCAACGAGATTTGAATTATAGTCAACGTAGGTGGATGGATGTGGTAAAAGACTATGATTGTGAGACACTTTATCATTCGGGCAAGGCGAATTTGGCCGCGGATGCATTAAGTCTAAAGAGTCATCACCCGGCGTTACGATTGGGATTGTTACGTATGATTATTACTAACGGTTTTCTTGAAAAATTGGGTGTGATTCAAATAGAGGCTTACGTTTACAACAAGCATGCGGAGCGAATTGTGGGACAATCGGAGTTCATTACTATGGGCTCGCGTGGTTTGTTATCTTTTCAAGAAAGAGTGTGGGTGCCTAAAATGGGTGATTATCGACAAGTGCTACTTGATGAAGCATATAAGTCAAAGTATTCCATTCATCCGGGCGCGACGAAAATGTATCTTGACTTAAGAAAAGAGTGTTGGTGGCCGGGCATGAAACGTGATGTTGTAAAGTATGTTGAGCAATGCGTCACGTGTTTGCAAGTTAAAGCCGAGCACCAAAAGCCGTATGGTAAGTTGCAACCATTAGAAATCCCGAAGTGGAAATGGGAGCACATTACCATGGATTTCATCACAAAGTTACCTAAAACGGCGAGAACCCAATTTGATTCGATTTGGGTGATAGTTGACCGATTGACAAAAAGTGCTTTGTTTCTTCCCATTCGGGAAGCGATATCTTCGGAGACCTTGGCTAAATTGTTTATCAAAGAGGTAGTCGCTCGACATGGGGTTCTTATATCTATTATTTCAGATCGAGATACCCGTTTTACATCTCGGTTTTGGGAAAGGTTTCATTACGATATGGGTACACAATTAAAATTGAGCACGGCGTATCATCCTCAAACGGAAGGTCAAACCGAACGTACGAATCAAATATTAGAGGATATGTTACGGGCGTGTATTATAGATTTCGGTGGTATTTGGGACGAGCACTTACCTTTGGTGGAATTCTAGTACAATAATAGTTATCATACTAGTATCGGAATGCCACCGTATGAGATGCTTTATGGGCGAAGATGTCGGACTCAAATTTGTTGGGGTGAAGTGGGACAAAAGGAAATCGGGAGTACCGATTTGGTTTTAGAGACGAATAGCAAAATTGATGTGATTCGGGATCATTTGAAAAAGGCGCAAGATAGACAAAAGTCGTATGCCGATAAACGTAGGCGAATGATCGAATTCCAAGAGGGCGACATAGTGATGCTTAAGGTTTCGCCATGGAAAGGCATTATTCGATTTAGAAAACGGGGAAAGTTAGCTCCTAGGTTTATTGGGCCATTTAAAGTTTTAGCTCGTGTGGGCGAAGTCGCATATCGCTTGGAATTACCCGAGGAACTTGCGGGGATTCATAATACATTTCATGTTTCCCATCTCCGTAAGTGTCTTGCGAATGATTCTTCATGGGTGTCATTAGACGAAATTGAGCTAAACAATAAGTTAGAGTATGTTGAGGAGCGGGTTGCAATACTTGACGAAAAGGTGAAAAGATTGCGAAATAAAGAGGTGAGAACTTATAAGGTTCAATGGCGTCGAAGTATAGGTTCTGAGTTTACTTGGGAGCCCGAAGAGTTTGTTTTGGTTTATCTTCCTGCTTGTCATGCTGCGTGGATTGCGAGGACGCAATCCGATTCAAGTGGGGGAGAGTTGTAAGATCCTGTTTTCTCAGCAGAGTGGGACGCCATCCAAAAGGGCGGGACGCCATCCCATATTGAAGGGCTAGACGCCGTCCAATATTCTGGACGCCGTCCAGAATAGCTGCCAGACCTGATTTTGTGTTTTTAGATATTTTGATGTGGGTATTTTGGTAATTTCACTTGGGGAACGACTTAAAGGCCCAAGATCAGTTGGTGGAGCCTCATTCACTCTACTTTCAACTACCTTATCTTCTTCCATTAAAATCTAGAGAGAGAGTAAGATTCTAGTGTAAGAAAGCTCCATTTAAGGAAGAAGAAGCTTGTTTCGGGTTACAGCTCGAGCATTAATGTTGTTCATCTCCTCACTAGCTACGTTTGGATTGTGTTGGTAAGTCTTAACCTTGATTTCTTTACTTTAATTAGTTTAAGGGTTAGGGTTTGGGTTAGTGTTGCACATAAAACCCTTTTGTTAGTGATTTGGGGGTTTGGGGTAAGTTTGGGTCATGAAAACCCAAATGATGATTAACCTAGGGTTTTAAAAGGTTAAATTGTGTAAATGGGTCTTAAAGGTTAGGTAAATCACTTAGTACACTTGTAGTTAATGTAAGTGGGTGTCATTTGGGTTGTGGATGACCCAAATGGGTGTGTTGACCTTGAAATGGGTCAAATGGGTCTTTGATGACCTAAGTTGTCTTGCAAGTGTGAAAATGAGTTAAATTTGTGATTAAAAGTGTATTAAGACTATAAATGGCTAGAGTTAGGGTTTTTGGGGAAGTTAACCCATTATTAGGGTTAAGGGTGCAAAATGGGTCGGAATTGCACCTTGGGTCAAAAGACTCTAGTATGTGAATGAGTTGGTTGATCAACGTGAGTTGTGATTTTGATAATGTGCTAAATGTAATAGGTACGTTACATTGAAGTTGCAAGCGCGGTTATCTTTCGCAAGAAAACTCTAAGGTGAGTGGAATATCTATATATGTATGTATATGATTTACATGCCCGTATTAATGGTGTCACATAGCGGTTGTGTGACCATAGTTGTGAGGCATAGCCGTTTTTGCCCACATTTGTTATTTATGCACATAGCCGTGTTTGTGCATATGGTGGCGAGTAATAGCCGTGTTTTACTCCCACGTTGTTGTCGTATTAATTGTACACATAGCCATGTTTGTGCGCATGATTGTGAGTAATACCGGTGTTTTACTCACACATTGATCAAGTGATGCCATAGCCGTTTTTGGAACACTTGGGGGTGATGCCATAGCCGTTTTTGGAACACCTCGGGGGTTAGTATACCATAGCCGTGTTTGGGAGCTAACGATTGTTATGAACATCGATGACTTGTTTCGCGAAGTCATTCCCTTGCGAAGAATTTGGTTGACCATGGGTTTATAGTTGATAACGTTAGCATTTAATTAATGTTATGATTATTATGCTATTAATGTTGCTAGTTGTACGGTTTGATGATACTAGCTCGTTATCGAGATGTTTTGCGATTGTATGCGTTATATGATATCGTGGATGCGAGTAGATAAATCTTATATGCATGTATATATTTATTCTACTCACTAAGCATTAGCTTACCCTCTTGTTGTTTACCTTTTTTAGGCTCGGGCGCGGACAAAGGAAAAGGTATTCGGTTGGATTAGTGGCCTCCCGCTTATTTATGATAGGGGATGCTTTTGGGTTAGCTTTTGGAAGTTTGGCCAAGATTTGGGTAGTTTAACCCCAAACACCATGCTCTAGTGTCGTTTGGAAATTAAACTTGTATTGGTCGAAACTTGTATTTTTGAACGAAACTCGTAAAATGGGCGATGTGGGCCCGATGACGTAAAACTTGTTTTGATTATATGAATCTCTTAGTTTTACTTATATTGTCATGCTGGAAAAAGGTTTTCGTTTGAAAGTGTCGGGAAGCGGGTTTTTCGCTCGTGTGAGTATGGCCCGGATCAGTAGCTGCCAGGCCTTCTGGACGCCGTCCAGATCTGCTGGACGCCGTCCTGGCCTTAAGAGCTGGACGCCGTCCAGATGAGCTGAATCAGAAATTTTTTTTTTGGTACACGTTTTTGGATTTATGAAGTCGGGTTGTTACACAATTCTCATAAATATACGTCCCATGCATTGAGACAAAAATATCATTCATATGGTGAACACCTGGTAACCGACATTAACAAGATGCATATAAGAATATCCTCTATCATTCCGGAAAATCCTTCGGACATGATAAAACAACATCGAAGTACTAAAGCATCCGGTACTTTGGATGGGGTTGGTTAGGCCCAATAGATCTATCTTTAGGATTCGCGTCAATTAGTAGACTGGTTTACTAATTCTTAGGTTACCAAGTAAAAAGGGGCATATTCAGCTTCGATCATTCACCCATATAATGTAGTTTCAATTACTTGTATCTATTTCGTAAAACATTTATAAAAATTGCGCATGTATTCTCAGCCCAAAAATATAAAGGGTAAAAAGGCAAATGAAACTCACACTACTGTATTTTGTAGTAAAAATACATATGACGAAACTGAACAATGCAGGGTTGGCCTTGGATTCACGAACCTATATTATTCATATATATATATATATATGTATATATATATATATATATATATATATATATATATATATATATATATATGTATATTAAAACATATAATCGTACTCGTGCAATTATATATATATATATATATATATATATATATATATATATATATATATATATATATATATATATATATATATATATATATATATATATATATATATATATATATATTGTTATTAATAGCATACTGGTTATACTATATGTTATTTAGATAAATTTAATTTATATATTTTATATAACTATTATTTTTCATTAATAATAAAAATGTATATTAAGGTTTATATATGATAAAAAATATATTTTTATACATTAATTGATATCTTTTGTATATAGTTTAATTAATATCTTTTTAATAATAATAATAATATAGTGTAATGTATTTTTATATAAAAATATCTATTTGTAATAATATACTCCCTCCGTCCCGGATTAATTGTCCAGTATTCCTTTTTGGGACGTCCCAGATTAATTGTCCACTTCCAAATATGGAATGTAAATTTGATAAAGTTTACAATATTGTCCCTAATGAATTAATTAAATTACAAAGGTGAGAGAGAATTCTAATTAATTAGTTGAGGGTAAAACAGTAAAGTAAGAAAAAAGTACAGAAAAAGTACAGTGTGATAATGACATTTCTTAAACTGTGTGTTTTTTGTCTGGGGACAATTAATCTGGGACGGAGGGAGTAGTTTTTAGTGATAAAAAAAATAATAATTTATTCTACCTTTAGAAGCTTTTCCTAAAAGAAAATGGCAGAGACAGGACTCGAACCCGTAACCTCTCAACCAACCGCTAACACTTTAAACCATTCCTCTATTTTTATTTTTCTGATTTATTCTTAACTTAAATGTATATAACTCGTAATATTTTTGTTTTCTTCATCCTATTAACATTAATTAATACTATCACATATCATAATCGCCACCCATCTTTATCATCATCCTCGTTCATCATAATATCATGTATCATGTTTCGGTCCAACAGAAAGTGTACGGCCCAAGTAGTTGATTGACGAGCCCAACAGACATTTCATGTCCTCGGCCCATCTAGCAATTTTAATAGCCCAAGTTTTTATTGCAATTAATAAAAAAAAAGCTGCAGTCGACTGGGTCTTGTATCGAACCCAGGACCACTACGCCTACAAAGCATACACTAAACCACTCTTCTGTGATAACATTTCTGGTCAGTTCACGAAATATATTTCCTATATATCTAACTGTTTCTTTTTCCTTCTCACTAACCAATTATCATCATATCGTCGAACAGAAACAAGCCGATTCATCATAATACATCATCATCTTAATACAATATCATCATCATCGCATTAAATAATGGGTGTGTGTGTGGTTCGTCGAACAAGAAAACAGAAACGTACATAGTTGCAATTCGTGGTCTAGATTGTCTCAAGAGCCCACTAGTAACCCGATAACAAGCCCAAAATTCATTCTAATAATTAGTCCAAAAATCAACCGTCCACTTCGTTTAAGCAGCCCAAAAATACATCGGCCCTTCCATATTTCCTTTACCAATTATTGTCGCCGTTGGAGTATCCAAAAAGAAACATCATAAAATAAAAGAAGTTGGGCACGTGAAGGATTCAGGAGGTATTGTCACGTGTAATCCCACTTACAGTAAGTATATCATGACTTTCACATGAAGCACTTCAATGTTTAACTTTTTTTTTAAGAGAAAGAAAAAGGATAGCAGCAAGTTTACGGTTTAAGAAGGTGACACTTTTGGATTGTTGTTCGATGGTGAAACAGAAAACAAGCGAAGAAGTAGAAAAGAGTTGCAGGTGCAGTGGTTAACTAACATGAGTAATAGGGTGGTTCTTTGCTACTACCTCAAAAATAGAAATTGGAAGAGAGAGAAAAAATAGCAGTGGTGGTAGTTTTCTTGGACTGAACAGTAACAAAGGAATGATGATGATGGTCACTTGTTATGGTTGTGAGGTTATAGTGGACGAATGCCGAGTTTAAAGTGGATGGTGTTGAATATCGTGATGGTTCCATCGAAACAGGAACATTTATTGAGCAGCAGGAATAGTGGCATTCCAAGTGGGTTTCGATGATAATCGAATAAGGGTGATGATTGTGGTAATTCAAGGTGATCAAATGGTGTCGACGGTGTTGGGTGTAGATGGCAACAGGATGAAAATAGAACATAATAAGTAGTTGTGTTTTCGAATAAAAATACCAGTACTAGTGTAAAAGAATGCAAGAGTGATGTAGGTGATATTGGTTTCGAACAGGAAAGAAAAACAGCGAGCGTTGTTCATAAGGTAATCAAAGTTAAATCAGAAAACATAGATAAATAACAAACCTTACATAAGACCTGGTAGTTTTTGTTGAATCCAACAGAAAACAAGTTGCGAGCAGGGAAAAGAAATAGGAAAACAATGGTACGATGGTGGTTGTATGTGCAAGTGGGTTTCACGAAAAATACAAGGTGGCCAAAGGTTGGTGTTGTGGTTTGAAATAATAAAAAGAACTAGGAAAGAATGATGATGCTCGGTTGTTTAACAGAAAGAAAGAAAAGAATATAGCAAGTGGGTTCAAGATGTGAAAGTGGGTGTGTGTTATTTTACTCTATCAATATCCATATAAATATATGTCTAGATACACCCTTAAAAGATCAAAGAAGAAAAATTCAAAAAGGTGAAACAGTAATCAATCAAAATCCAATTAACAATAGTGATTAAAAGTTCAGCATCCGTTATGTTTGGTTTATTCTACCGACAGTTTTTACGAAATGTGTATCGTGCGATATTAGTGGCGGATAAAAGTGTTCAGAAAAATCTCAAATTTTTAGATTAACTATATTTATTTATTTAGGTCATTATGGTATAAAATTCAGTCATTAATTTAATAAATAAAAATTACATTAACTGTCCATCTCATTTAAGGGTAAAATATAAAAAGTGTTAAAATTAATTAATTAGATCCTAAATATACTTTTAATAATCCTACAACTTATATAACTCATTTTCGTATCACCGTTTATTTTAAAATAATATAAGTTCGAATTAAACTTCTCTAAATAATAATCGAAACGTCCAACGAGTATTACAATCATTAAATATTTATTTTTAATATACTTTTATTTATATATATAGATATGTTTTAAATAATAATTATTATATTTTTGTTTTATTTTACATAGATAAATTTTGGTAACAACAACATACAATAGTTAAAATTATATTTCTAATTATTATATATATACACACATATCAAGTTACAATTAATTGTTCGTGAATCGTCGAGAGCAGTCGAAGGTCAATTGAATATATGAAATAGTTCAAACTTTTTGAAACTTAAACATTACAGACTTTGCTTATCGTATCGAAATCATAAAAGATTAAGTTTAAATTTGGTCGGAAATTCCCGAGTCGTCACATCCTACTCGACTCGGTCAAGACACACTAATGCAACCTAATTCCCTACAACCAATGCCCTGATACCAAATGTGACGCCCCGTACAAAAATAACGTGTACGGATCATCAACAACAGGATCATTACAATGTCAAACACTATATGGTGTTTTAAAATACGTTTGCATTCATAAAAAGGGTAACTTCTTTACCTACGTCAAATGTTTACAAAAGATAACTTGCTTCTATAAATAAAAAGGCATTAACATAGTACGTGACACAAAGGTCATTACAAAATTCATTGTTCAAAAGTAACATAGGTTGTGAATGCAAAGTAAAAGTTTCATGTAGAGACATCTCTAAACGAAGCAGTGGGAGTCTAACACAGCAAGTCTAACAGCGAGACTAATACAGCGGAAGCATCAAAAGTCTAAACACCTGAGAAATAACATGCTTAAAATGTCAACACGAATGTTGGTGAGCTATAGTTTAATTGTAACAGTAATGTAAGGTAGGCCACGAGATTTCGTATTCCAAAATAGTATGAAAAGTATATGCTTAACCGTGGGCACTTGGTAACTAACTTAACGTAATATCACCCCCTAAAAGTACACTTGGCGAGTGCGTAAGTTTACGAAGTATTAAACACCCGTTAAATGCTAGGGCAACTAGCCCGAGTGGGGATGTCAAACCCTATGGATCCATATCTAAGATTCGCGTTCACCGGTTCAAAAACCAATGACTAAACGTTATCGAGCTAAGGGGAAAGTTTATGCCGTTGTATAACCCACACATATATAAAGTTTAAGTACTCGTGCCTAGTAAGTAAAACATAAAAAGCGCATGTATTCTCAGTCCCAAAAATAGTTGAAGTAAAAAGGGAGCTATAACTCACAGTGAATAAGCAGTAAATGTTGATATGAACGTATGCAAGTAGTAAGTCAGTACGAAAGGTCGTAAACCTAAGTCAAAGGTCACTAGGTCAGTATGTTGTCCCCATAAGTTTAAAATTGCATAAATTAAGTTTAAGTGTCATCATCGTCATTATCGTACGTAAAAAGTAAAGCAAGTTTTCAATCAAGAATAGAGGTCGAAACAAAGGCTGACTTCGTTCAGCTGCTACGACCTCTATACAAATCGAAAAGACGCGTAGTCAGTGGCCATGGCTCCGTATGTGAGTCCTCTAACCGTTGACCAATTTTCAGAACCTAACTCGTCTTTTTTTGACCGTGGCGATGGTTTAAGTGCGAGTAGGTCAGAAATTTCAGCACAACGTTACAAAGGCGTAGTGACTTTCGGAAGGCTATAAATCCTAAACCGTATATCGGATTAAGACGAGTCTTAAACGAAAAGTCATATACTCGAACCGAACTATCTGGAAATCAACTTTTCCAGAAGCCCAGGGGCCTGATAAGACCCTGTAAACAGTAATCAAGTGCTTCGGTGGGATTCTTGGTGCTTGATGCTCATCACGGTTCTCATCCTTGATGCTTGTAGCTTCAAGTGTACAACTCATTGATGTGTTAGCATCACTTTAACCAAGGTTTAACCATCAAAACATAAGAGTCAAGACTAAGAATTAAAACACAACTCATGTGAGAGTTTGAGCAAGGTGATGAACCAAAGTTACATCAATTTTCTTAGTTTCAACACAAATACAAGTTATATTAAGCTATAAACTTTGAATCAAACTAAATAAGCAAGAACTTAAGTTATAGAACTTAGATCTTAGCTAAGTATTAAAGACCTTAGACTAAAAAGTCTAGATCTCATGTTCTTGGTGAAACCCTAAGTCATAACACTTAGACTTTCAACTTTTACACAACCATAAGTTATGAAACTTAGATCTTGTAAAGTAAAGTGAACATAATCTAATGAACTTTTGTTTAAACAAAGTAGAAGATCATAAGTTACACAACTTAAATCAAACACAAAAATGACACCCTAAGCTAGAGAGCTTGGATTCCTAACAACACTTATGAGATCTCAAGCTAGTAAGCTTGTATCTTTTGTTTCATGAAAACACAACTCACAAATCTAAACTATAACAAACTAAAGAAGATCATAAGTTAACAAACTTTGATCTTAACAAACTTTTTGTAGAAATCTCAAGCTAGTAAGATTGTATTTCAAACTTTCTTGAAGATCCATAAAGTAAAGTGTTGGATCTACAAGTTACATGAAGATCATAAACATAGGTTTTGATCTTTAAACATAAATAAAGAGATCTTAAGTTTATAACTTAGATCTAACAAGATTATGAAGATTCAAAGTTAAAAAGCTTGAATCCTTCATGTTCTTGAAGACTTTTCAAAACAAGGTTTAAATCTTACAAGAGTTATGAAGATTCAAGTTACAAAACATGAATCTTTGATTACGATGATGATGAATCACGAAAATGAAGAAGAAAAAGAAGAAAAGAAAATCAACAACACTTACAAGTTATTCAAGTTTTAGAGAGAAGTTAGTGTGAGAAGCAACTAGAGAGAAACTAGAGAGAATTTGTGTGTGTTTGTGAAAAATGAAGTAGTGAATGGAGGGTCTAGTATTTATAGGCAAAAAAAATCACAAAAAAGACAACAAATGTTGGTGATGGTGGGGGGGGCCAAGGTGGACGGTTTTGGAGGGTGGGGGGGACCATTTGGCCTCATGTGGTGGTGGCATGGTGTGGTCCATGGTGGTGGTACAAGGTAGTGTTGGTATGTTGGGTGGTTTGAGACATAATGTAAGTATTAGTACATAAGGCATGCTAGTTACTTGTCTAATTATTTACATGGGCTAATTATTAAGTAAATGGGCTAATTAGTCCACTAATTAGTCCACTAAGTTGATCAGGTTGGGCCATGGAAGTCCATTAAGGTAAAAATCCATTAAAGTTAACTAGTGAGCATTAGTAAACACTAAGCGTAATTAATAAACCATCAAGACAAGTAATTGTCATTAATAAATAACAATTATGTTTACGTAGTCATAATATTCCAATTATGACAAAAGTTTAACGTGTACCAAGTACGAAGCTCGTTTTAAACGACAAGTGACGCTAACGGTCATAAATGCATTCGGGGATCAAGTTAAGTGATTAAGCACTTAATAACACGCTGTAAGGTATTAACGAAAGTAATTATCATGAAATAAGATCCCAGAGCACAAACTAGCTCAGTACGCACAAATACGCAGTTTCGTGAAAACACAAAGCACAAAAGCAAGTCGAAAAAGCCGAGTCGTTACAAATGGACATGCGGATACCTTATATGAAAAAATCGTAACAATATGGTCTTCAAAAAGGTTTCGTGGAATCCTCCGGTGGCGCTCAATGAGATTCAAGTGAAGAGTTTTGAATGGATTGCGAATAGATCTAAAACCTTGTCGATTGATTGGCATTCTTGGCTCATGGATCCAAAAAAGCTAATTATCTAACTATGTATGTATATAGATTTTGGTGAGTTGTAATTTGGGGTAACGAATATTTTGGTGGATACTCCCTTAGCATTCACTTGTATCCTTCCCATGTAGATAGTGTGGTCTCTAGCGGGTGTGTGCGGTTTCCCCGTCTTGTACTATACTTTTGAGTAATAATATATTGATTTGCCTTTAAAAAAAAAACATGGGATGTGAACAAAAAAAAAATTTTAATTCAAAGATTTCCTTAATTGGCGTTCCATTTTTTTGGAGGTTTTGAAGGCAATATAATATTTTCTAAAAGGATTTACAAGATACTTGTAATCTCACAAATATTTAAAACTTATCTTTTTTTTTTAAAGTAGCAGCAGTCAAACATATAGACGATCTCGAACTCGAGCTTCGTATGTTGAGCTCGTTTAAGCTCGTGAGTCTTAACGAGCTTTGCTATATATATATATATATATATATATATATATATATATATATATATATATATATATATATATATATATATAGATACACACACACACACACACACACACTATTGAAATGACCCGTGAAACCACGTGTTTGTTTAAACGAAATATTTAATGATATGTTTTAGTTATTAAATGAATGTAAATGCTAAAGTCATTTAGTTTAATGACCCGTGGAGCTACGGAGTCCGACTAAAAAATTTGTCATTTTTACAAATATGTTGAGACATGTATTTTCGCATACATATTAACGTAATTAATCCTATAAAGAGAATTCATATTTTAATATTAATAATTAATAAAAAATAATAATTATAATTATAATAATTAAAATAAATAACAATAATAAATTGAGTATTTATATTTTTAATAATAACTAATAATTATTAGTAATAACAAATACGTTTTGAAATTTTTTAAAGATTAAAATACAATTATTATATATAGGTTGTATAATATGTTTCAAAATTTGTACAATTATTCATTGGGTGTTTTGTAATGATTGTAAATATTGTTTTAAAATTTGTATATATGGTCATGGGGTGTTATAATATTGTACATAATGCTTCAAATATTGTACATATGGTCATGTGAGTGTTTTACCATAATGTTGTACGTAATGCTTCAAATATTGTACATATGTTAATGAATGTGTTTTATTATAGTGTTGTACATAATGCTTCATATATTGTATAATTAACATGTTATTATTTTTATTAAAGAAATTAATTATATTAATGTCATCATCATGAGGGGCTTACAAATTTTTCTTTTTATTTTTTCATTTTCTTTAAACTTTGATAATCTTTATTTATGACATCATAATTTTAGAGATTTAGTAGATACTATAGATAGATAGAAGATATATATATATATATATATATATATATATATATATATATATATATATATATATATATATACTTTTTTAATTATAATAATACTTACAAATTAAATTTAAATTAAAGCATTAAAATGTAAAACTTTGGAAACTGATTTCTTGAACGCCAAAACCAATGCCAATCAAATTTAATGCGTGTTTATTTTCTAAAATGACGGTTCAATTTAAGTTTAAAATTTACTCCATATATAAGAATATCAGATATGTTCCATATAAAATTTCTTTAGAATACACCTTTAAATTCTTTCTCATTTCGCATCTCTCGGATTTTCAGTAAGGTTTCAAGTATGCATGTTTTAGAATTTTTACCAATGTAATACTTCCGATTTGACTAATATTTGTCTATTTATTCTATTATTCTACTCTATAATCATCAAGAGGAATATTGAAATGAAACCAATTTTTAACTAAAGATTCAAGGGACCAATCAGAGTGCGACACGTGGCGCGATAATCAAATGTGATTAAAAAAAATTAAAAAAAGTTTTCGAAATTTTTTTTTTTTCTAAAAATTTTTGTTTCGAAATTTTTTTTCGATTTCTTTTTTCGAATTTTTTTTTTCAATCACATATGATTGGATTTGACATGCAGTTAATCACATGTGATTCTGCATGCCAATCACAAGTGATTGTAAAACTCAATCACGTGTGATTCTGCATATCAAATCCAATCACATGTGATTGATTTTTTTTTTTTTTAGTAAAATGACGAATTTTAATAATTTTGTGCTAAAACCTTTAAACACCAAGTTTTTGATCAAAACTTAATCAAATCACCAAATTAAATTATGAAATTATGAAGATATGATCACGAAATGCTAACAAACTTGGTCAAATCACCTAATTAAAGTTTTTTTCCGGTTGAAATTTTTTTTTTAAAAAAAGTTGAATATTTTTTTCAATCACATGTTATTGGATTTGACATGCAGAATCACATATGTGATTGAATTTGACATGCTAAATTAAAAAAAAAAATTAAAAAAAAAGTTATTCAAAAAAAAAAAATTTTAAAATTTAAAAAAAAAAATTTTGAATTTTTTTTCCCAATCACATATGATTGTCGCGCCACATGTTGCACTCTGATTGGTCAGTTGGATTTCAAGCAAATTATTAGATTCAGGGGATTACAATCAGGTTATGATATTTAATTTTTTTTGAAAGGCAACAATTTTATTAAATAAACCGCGAAGTTACAACACGAAGGTTTCTATGGTAACCAAACAAGCCGTTAAGCTAACATATACAAATATTACACGAATAATTATCGACAAGTGATTGTGGACTATGAAGCCAAGAATGGGAATCGATTTGTTTTGTCTTGCATACTTTTGCGATCCACTCGAATGATTCAAATTGAATCTCACATTGCGCAACCGGAGAGGTCCAACAGTTTTTGTTGAAGACCATTTGGTGTCGGTTCCACCATATGAGGTAGCAACATATCCAAAGAACCGTTTACTAAATCTTGAACCCCGAATCCGACATTGTAACATTTGAAGAACCTTGAAGAATCTCGCTCAAATTAGCCCAAGAGAACACATTTAACCCCCACCATTTGAATACTATTTCCCAAATCTCGAACACATGCTTACTAAAGAGCAAGGCGTGATCAGCCGATTCCACCCCATTGTCACAAATAGGGCAACACACGGAGTGGAGATCGATCACACATTTGTCAAGCTGTTTTTTTTTCCGATCTCCATACGAAAATTTCCATTTTTTTGGCACCAAATTATTTCTCAATGATTTTACCACGTTTGAACCTACAATTAAAGTCTTTGAGTCGATTAAAAAAGAAAGTCTTTCTGTTGTAAAAAGCCCATTGTTCGAGCCTTCCCAACGCCAAGAGTCACTTTTTTCCGGATCAAGACAACAATTGGAGGTTGTCGCTAATAATGCTGAGAGTTCTGATGCAGTTCGGCCTCCTGGATCCCGTAACCATTCCCAATTCCAGCACCACGTTGAACCATTCCAACACCATCTGATAGGTCAGATCATGGTTGGATTGAGTAGAAATGAGGGATGCGAATGTGTAAGAGCAAAGTCGGACAGTGAAGAACAAAGTCGGATGCAGAGCAAAATACAGAAATTGTAATTTCCACAGCTTCTTAAACTCGTTACAATGCAATGACTATGTTGTTAGGATTGTAAGGTTCCTTATATAGCCTTTTCTAAGGAACCCATCCTTTTCTAATCTATTCACTTTAAACACTATCTATTTTGGGACCTAACAATCTCCCCTTAGTGTTAAAAAGTGAATTTTACAAATTACAATCCTAATCATACATTCTAAGTGGTCCATATGTAGCTCTTCATCTTGTACCGTCTCGATCAGAAAACTTTACTTGATTATCTGATCAGCAGTTAGCCATGGTTGCCACACTGTTCTTGGATCACCTAAGAAGGTCGGATATTCATTCATTTCTTTGAATGGCCTTCTTTTTCTCTAACCACGTTGTATCTCGAAGTGTCTTGTATGTATTCAAAGTTTGAGACGATCTCTAATATGCTTGATGAATTCACCAATGCCCATTTTGATGTCAGCATCGTCAAACTTGTTTTGTCGGTACTTCAGATATTTCAACGCAGTTTTGAGTGTACCATCAGAATATTTATTTAGTTCACTTGTTCTGATGAACACCTTTTCTTTCTGAGAATTGACGAATACAAAACCTTCTGGTTCGAATTGTGTCTAAAACTGTCATATCCTCAAGTGCTTTTATTGATTGATCCAGACATGTAATCCGTATCTTTTTCCTTTTCGCTTCAAGACCTATTTGTAACGACCCAACTTCGTTTTACCAAAAACACGACATAAATATTTTTTTTTAAACAGACAACCTGGACGGCGTCCAGCAGTGAAGACAAGGATGGCGTCCAAGCCTTTTGGACGGCGTCCAAGCCTTTTGGACGGCGTCCAAATGAACTAAAAGTTTCTGCTCAGTTTTTCAAATTCACGCGGGCGGAAAACCCGCTTCCCAACACTTTTAAACGAAACGGTTTTCACAACACATTAGTATAATTATAATTAAGAGATTTCCACAATAAAAATCGGGTTTTACAACACCGGGCCCACATCGACCCAAATTACAACAAAGTGACCATTTTGACCCATTTATATATATATATTGACGGATTAGGACTCTACAGCCCAACCCGATACCATGAGCATAATCCCGGGGACTACCAAATCCCCCATCCGCGTTCAAATATCCAAAAGCTACCCCATCGAGCCCAAGCGCTCCTAAGCATCTAGTCTAACAACTAGCTAGCTTCATCATCACAATACCTGTAAAAAGGTAAACAACGAGAGGGGTAAGCTAACGCTTAGTGAATGAAATAATTATACATATACATATATAATCTACTTACTTGCAATCACTTACACAGTACCGCATACAAGCTAGCAATTCAACAACTATGCAAACATCATGCATAAACCAATATCCGCAATTCACAATAAGCTAGCAACACCAATAGCATATAGTTCACAATTTAATATGCTAATACAAAATTCACACAACCATGGTTAACCAATCGTACAAGGGAACGGTACTCGCAAAAAACCGTAGGAGTTCATAACGTCCATTAGTGTTACTTAACACCGCGTAATCACTAATCCCCCGGGTGATGTCTTAAACACCGCGACTAACTCACCTCCATGACAATGTGGTGTCTTGAACACTGCGACTAACCCATATGTCAATCAAAACAATGAGTGGTGTCTTAAACACAGCGACAATTCCACTTCCATGACAATGTGGTGTCTTGAACACCGCGACAATTCCACATGTCAATCAAACCAATGAGTAGTGTCTTAAACACCGCGACAATTCCACTCCCATGACAATGTGGTGTCTTGAACACCGCGACAATTCCACATGTCAATCAAACCATTGAGTGGTGTCTTAAACACCGCGACAATTCCACTCGTTACGTAGAATGTGGTGTCTTGAACACCGCGACAATTCCACATTCCACGCTACACAAATAAATACATTATATACGTACACGCATAATTATTCCACTCACCTGGGAATGCCAGCACAAGTCATGTACAACATGATCTTCGTCATCAAATCCGAGCAAGTAACCACCTATATCACACATTGGTACAATATACACATAAATAGCCATTCTCTAAAAGAGAACTCGACACAAACATCCCTTAGCTGAGGGATCACACCTTGCTCGCCAAAACCCGCCCATTTAGTCACCTAATGGACACAAACCAATTACCACTTCGGGTGGTAATTCAAACCAACTCAACAAAGTACGATTTAACCCAAATCATACTTTACACCAATTAGACCAAACCTATATCTTTACACTAAATTACTACTTAGGTAGTAATCATTTCAAACGTCAATTACACCAAAAACCCCAACACGTGCAATATCAGCCCATATTGCTTTTGACCACGTTTGACTTATGTTAAAATACCATTTTAACCCAGAATCACTTTTCACGATTACCTTCATTCAAAAATGTCATTTAACACTTAACAAAAGTGTTTTACATCCCTTTAATCCAATTTAGTGTCATTACCAAATTCGACCCAATCAAAGTCAACCCATTTTGGCCAAAGTCTCAAAAACATCTTTAATCACTAACGGCTAGTGATTTACTTTTCAAAACACAATTTAACACTTGAATCGAACATTTATATCCATGGTTCATCAAATCTTGACCCATAACTCAGTTTGACACCAAATCAAGGTTAACACCCATTTTGTCATACAAACATGTTCTTATGAACATCTAAACACTAACACACTTACAATCTAGTGATTAAACACCCAAACCATGACCAAATTTGTCCTCCAACCCTAAACCTACAATAATCGGGTTTACTTACACAATACATAAAGTAAAACCCCCAAATTCATGAGAAATGGGGTTTATAACTCTAACTAACACAAACACTAACTCAAACAAGAATCAAACACTACAATTCGGATTAGGGTTTACCTCAAGCAGCAAAACGGGCTCTAGTAGCTAGAAACACCAACAAGCACCAAGAACTACTCCAAATTTGGGCAAAAATCACCACCTTCATCACCATTTGAAGCTTCCTCTCACTAGAACTCTCCTCTCTCTCTCTCTCTAAGATGGGATGAGAGAGTTGTAGATGTGAAAGTGATCCAAAAGTGGATCTAAAACTGATATTATGGCCTCACATCCGTTCTCAAGTGAAAAGACACAAATACCCCTTTTATTGAAATTCCAACAGCTGGCCCGTCAGGCCATTTGGACGGCGTCCAAAATGGCTGGACGGCGTCCCATCTTTCTTTGGTGGACGGGGTCCCAAAAGCTGGACGGCGTCCCACTGAACTGAGACTGAAACTGAAACTACAACTTCTTTCAGGGACTGAAATTGTCTGAGTCTGATTCTGATGTAAATTCTGAAAATGCATAAGTGTTAGGTAGACTTTTAGTAGCGCTTTCTGATGCACCATTTACTGACACTTTCAGGAACATTTTCTGATGCATAAAATTTCAGGATCTTACAACTCTCCCCCACTTAAATTGGATCACGTCCCCGTGATCCCCGTCACTTAACAACCCGGGCCCACACTTAAAGGTCCTCCGACATCCTTCCAAACTCGATGTGCACAACGAATTCCATTCACTCGAATATCTCCCCACACGCTAATAATCACTAGTGTGTATTACCGCAACAAATGGTATCTCATACACTCAATGTCCAAATGCCCACTTAGGAAAAATACGGAAGCCACCATTATTCCTTCAAGTCCTCTCGGCTAAAACTCGCAACGAGCTATATCCATAACTGTATCACCTTAGGAGATCTACTAGGTCCACTACGTCTTGAACCAAGTCTTGTATTAATCCAAATCGAGAAGGATTCATGCCTCATTGAAACTCCGTACTTCGTCGGTTCATAAACACATCACTCGACCGGTCAATCACGAATGTTCTCCAAATCAAGAACCAACTTCCTCCGGCTCCACAACTGGGTCATTCCTTCAAGGAAGAAATTTCGGTAACCCCAAAATAATCACTTAGGAGCACCACTTTTCCATCAATTGATCCGCACACGACCATCCGTCACTGGATTAATCCAGGACGACAATAATACACCATGAGTTAGACGAAACATCAACACTTCGTCACAGGGTTTCTCTCCTAAACCCTGCAACACATTCATACAATACGGCTTCCTAGTACTAGCATGAAGACTATTCGCATACTAGAATCTCGTCAACGGCGAATTATCATCACAAAATTCCGCAATTCGCCACACGACCTACAAAAGTATTCACCAACGCCGGGTGAACCTTCCTACCTAGACCGTCCGTTAAGGATGGTCTCGACATTTCAATGAAATTAACGGTCGCATCACTAGGGAACACACTCTCGCAAACAAACAACATCCGCGTGTCTCGATGTGAGACAATCAGAATCGACACTCCCTGCTTCACAATCATCCGTAAAGTGGAATAATCCACTGACAATTTCCAAAATCACATTTCCCGACAGGGAAAATACAGTATTCACCATGGTATCGAACTCGTTCCCATTCAATAATCCTATCTGAGTTTCACAACAACTCAGATTTTCACTACGAAAGCACCCACAATGACAACTTCATTTTCTCACTTCCGTGGTCTCAAACTGCATACTTGGTCTCATACCGCACCTTGTGTGACAACCCGGAAATTTCCAACCAAATTTAAACTTTAATCTTTATATGTTTCCGACACGATAAGCAATATTTGTTAAGTTAAATTGCAAGAATTTTAAACTATGTTCATACATTCATTCAACCTCGACCAAGTTCCAACGATTCACGAACCATTAAACGAATATGATTATATATGTATATGTGTATATATATTATAACTTGAAACGTAAACAAAATATTAGGTTAAATACTTTATATGATTGTATCTGTTTCAAAATGTTTATCAATGGAATTAGAAGATAAGATCAAATGATTGAATTATCAGATATATTGAATTATGATTACAAGTCTCTGTTGAAAGGCCCACGTTGATTTGAGAAATCTTTCCATTTTAACAATATTCGAAAAATGGTAAAGTGATTTATAAATAAGAATAAATTGTCAATCATTGAGAACTAGACAAAGGATAGTGGAAGATTGAATCTCATAAAGACTCGATTGATCTATTTAGTTTCAAACGTACAAAAACGTTTTCAATTTAAAAAGAACTTTATTATTAAAACGTATATAACTTTTATAAATATCTAGAATCACTTTTACAACTCATTACTTAACTAGTATGATAAAGATAACGATATTTATATTTTATTTTATTAAATATATATAACAATTTAAATTAATATTATATATATTTATACGCGTATTATACGTACATAATTTTATACTTTTACTATACTTAAACTTTACCTTTACTTTATTTTTACTTTACTTTAACTTTAATAATTCACTTTAATAATTCATACTTTAATAATTCACTTTAATAATTCATACTTTAATAATTCACTTTAATAATTCATACTTTAATAATTCACTTTAATAATTTAAAAATCTATTATAAATAGAATTCAATAGGTTTCATTATTTCATAGAAACTTGAAAATATTTTTCTCTAAACTCTCTCAATCGATGTACATATATAATTACTCCGTATTATTTCAAGATATTATTAGTATACATAAAATATTACGACGGAGTGCTGTCCGAGTGATTTCGAAATTGTTTTTCGAGTAGGATAGGATTAAGGAAATTATGGGTTATAGCTATGGAGGTGATTGAGTATGGTTCATGGGTATGCTCGTGAGGTCAATATAGTGTTTATCATTTCCGTTGCGTCTACGTACCTTTCCTGCAATATTGAATCTCAATATTGATACGTGAGTACTCATAATTTAACTTTTACATACTAATAGTGTATCCCTGACTAGTGCTCGAGTATGTAGGATTATGCATGCATGTATTTTTGATATTGCCCTTAGACAGGTTAGGTTGAATATTGAATTAGTTACACTTGCGGTTGAGATAAGGTATAAGATATGCATGTCGTTGGAAAGCTAGCAAAAAATTAAGAACTTTTCCTTTAGATATCGAATGGTTTCGATGAACGGATTAGAAGTTATAATCAATTGAATTTTCGATATTTTTATTAAAAATGATTATTATTATCGTCGTTTTTTTATCGTCAATCTAGTTTTATCTTATTATTATCATTATTATTATCTTTATCAATAAAAGGGATTTATCATTAAAAATTGTTATTTTTTTTATTATTACTATCGTTATTATCGTTAAAGTTATAATTAGTATTATTATTATTATCCAATTATTATTATTATTATTATTAGTATTATTATTATTATTATTATTATCATTATTAATATATATATCATTATTTAAAAATGGTTATTGTTTTTGTTATTATTATTATTATTACTATATTATCATTAAGATAATTATTAGTATTATCGTTAATAATGTTATAGTAACTATCATTATTAATATAAGTGTAATTAAAAAAAATATTGGTAACACCTAATTATTTTGATTACTATTATTATCATTATTATAAACACGATATAAAAGACGATTAAAAGCTATTAAACGAAACGATTAGGAAATAATGAGTAAGAGTATCATGATGAAATTAAAATATTATAAGATATTGATTTAGGTAAAATTATCGTTCTTATTATTTTTATCATTACTATTATTATTAAAAGTATCGTTAGTATTAAAACTATCATTTTAACAAAAATTATCATTTTAATAGAAATGTCATTGTTACTATAAAATATCATTATTATTATTATTTTAAATAGAATTATTATTTTAAAGATAATATTAAAAATTATCGTAAATATTAAAGTTATCATAATTAGAATTATCATTTTATCATAATGTCATCTTAGTAATTATAAATATTGATATTTTTATAATAATATATTTTTTATAATAATAATTATTATTACAAAATAATACAACTTTTACTTACTATCATTATAGATATTATTTTATCAAATAAATATGCGATACAAACATATTTTACTACGTGTAATAACTTACTTTAATAATATCTATCATATTATCTTTATGATACTAAATGAACCCTATAAATTTTATTACTTAATATATATAAAGGTATATTTTATTACATAAATTTAATATAAAATTTTATTTATTAATAAATAAATTATATTATTACTCTAATAAATCTTTTAAAAATATTTAAAAATATAAAACGACGATATTTAAACTATATATTAATCATGTATAGATTTTTGGAAATTATTTTAAGTCAAATTTACTTTTGTTGACTTTTGCATATTAGTCTCGAGCATTAGGATTGTGGTACACTATGACTTGACCTAATTTGTTAGACAAATATTGACCAACACATAATTATATATAATTAATTTAGGTTCGTGAATCCGAGGCCAACCTTGCACTTGTTCAATGACGTTATATGTATTTTTACTACGAAATACAGTATGGTGAGTTTCATTTGAATCCCTTTTACTCTTTACATTTTTGGGACTGAGAATGCATGCGCTTTTATAAATGTTTTACGGAATAGACACAAGTAATCCAAACTACATTATATGGTTGAATGATCGAAATCGAATATGCCCCTTTTTATTAAGTCTGGTAATCTAAGAATTAGGGAACAGATACCCTAATTGACGCGAATCCTAAAGATAGATCTATCGGGCCCAACAAGCCCCATCCAAAGTACCGGATGCTTTAGTACTTCGAAATTTATATCATGTCCGAAGGAGGATCCCGGAATGATAGGGGATATTCTTATATGTATCTAGTTAATGTCGGTTACCAGGTGTTCACCATATGAATGATTATTTTTGTCTCTATGCATGGGACGTATATTTATGAGAACTGGGAATGAAATTCTTGTGGTCTATTAAAATGATGAAAATAAATGATTATGATAAACTAATGAACTCACCAACCTTTTGGTTGACACTTTAAAGCATGTTTATTCTCAGGTGTTAAAGAAATCTTCCGCTGTGCATTTGCTCATTTTAAAGATATTACTTGGAGTCTTTCATAGCATATTTCGAAGAACGTTGCATTCGAGTCATTGAGTTCATCAAAGATTATTATTAAATCAATTTATAGTTGGATAGTGGATATTATGAAATGGTATGCATGCCTGTCAATTTTCAATGTAAAGAAAGTTTGTCTTTTAAAAACGAATGCAATGTTTGTAAAATTTATCATATAGAGGTCAAATACCTCGCAATGTAATCAACTATTGTGAATCGTTTATAATGTATATGAACGGGTCCTTTCACCTTGGTACTTCACGACCACCTTACATAAGAAGACTTACACTTCCTTCGTTCCCATCATCACAATCTTCAAGCAGAACATTCCGGAATCGTAACGCACGATCTCGAGTCGACATCAATAACACGTCACTCTCCCTCGTTAGGAACTCTGAATACCTGTCGAGGCTTAGCACGGTACACTCTGACACTTCACTATACATAATACCACCGGAGCTTCCTCGGGCGGCAGTAGAAACTCCCCCACTTAGGATTCAGCTCCACATTCTCACAACCAAAATGATAACATCCCGCGAAATTGTCATTCCACGACACACATGACCATTCTTAGCGTTGATCATATACGCCAAATCACTCTAATTCACTTCAGGCTCTCAGAGCCGACATACACAGTCACTTGAGATGTCAAACACACGATGACATCGTACCTTCATACTACAATCACAATTAATAACCTTTCATCGTTCACAAAGTGAACTTCACCAAAGCACTACATACGCCTCTAAGACTAGGCATATGCCACTCCACTTAATCAGTCGTGCATCTCAGTCGAGATCACCCGCCCTTCCACGCAACGAACCTTTATCAACAATTGCTCACTCTCATGGAGAAGAGTGACCAATTCCGACACCATAATTGTGTCCACCACAATATCAACACTTCATCATACCCTTCGGACTAACTGACCATTAAGTCCGTCACCAGCTCACCGGTTATCTTTACCCATCTATCACTTAAGAGCAACAAGATTTGCTCACCTGTCACTTTATAAGAAGTATTCATCACAATGCTCTTAAACTTCGACTTTCGCAACTGTCGAATTACTATCACCCGTCGATCACTATTATAATCTCCGATGCTTCCAAGGGTATCTCACGGGCACCCTAAGCACAAAGTGATCACACCACTACCGGAGTTGAACATTACACTAGTAGGTATAAAAAGGCACCTAACGCAGTGTCATGCAGACTCCCACCACAATCAATCGAATTTTAGAAAATCGATCTTTAGGTTCTATACACCCGATGTCAACCATCTCTCTATAATAATGACCCGAAGTCATACCTACCCGACAACCTTACGGTTTATTGTCTTATCAAAAGTTCTAAGCGATCACACGCTACCCGCAATTTCCACAAGGCCAAACGATATGGCCTAATGAGGCCCTTCATCTAACGCTAAGGAGATGCTCGGGAACACCAAGTCTTATACCCTTCTACATCTCGCTAAAACCACTACTACAAGGGATATTCCATTAGGAATGTTACCTTATAAGCCACAACACACTAACACAATCATCGTTATATGGGTCCCACTCCCATGAGTTTAATGACTCGAAGACTCCTCGATTCGCCAATTCTAAGGCGACTCACAACTAGAATCCTAACACAATTCTCTAACCACACACTCTACCGAGTGTAACTCAAAACTTCAATCATTAGACTTGTCGCATTCCATTACGATATTCAAGTCCTTGTCGCACACACGCAAGCGTAAATCAGTCATCCTAGTTACGATGGGTAACTAAAACCAATAACAATTTCAACAGTGCACCCACTACTTATGGTGACTAAGCACGCACCAAACTCATGAGTTGGCTCGCTCACTTAACTAACCGAATCCATCGTACACTTTCCAACTCACAAAGAACCTGATGTGATAAAAAGCACATCACTCGAGACTACTATATCCTAGGAACCAATAAAAGATTCCCAATTCGTCCCGTTCTACCCCAACCATGCCACGTTTCCTCCGTTCGGTACTTGTCATGTCATGCTTAGTGTCAAGATACACTTTCATAATAATGGTGATCGGTCATTATTACAAATGCGTACCTTACCATTTCCACATGGTCACACAAATGACTTTACCCAGACTGACGCAACATTCACACAAAATAACACGCGATAACTCCTAGTACCCGAATGACCAAAGTCCTTACTGTGAACTTGATCACTCAAAATCGCCAAACATACGAATCACTCCAATTGATTCATCCCTAGGATACCGCACAAAAGATGCCTGTATATATACACCTATATAAAATATAATAATAAATGTACACAAGTACACCGCAACCACAAGTCAACCTACATCCTAGGTGACTATCACTAAACAATGTCCAAGTTCGCCTACTTACATTAGGCACTAGCTATCTAAGGCACTAATTTACACACGAAATAAGGCCCCACATAATCACACTTTGGATAAAAACAAGTCCTAGTTAGTCACCTACTCTAAGGCACTAACAAATCTCAATCCGACCCGTATTCCTACAAGTCCCAAAAATAATGCATAACTATGAATAAGCCTAAGACTAGACACCTATTCTAAGGTCACCCAATTCCCTTAGACTATGCTCTGATACCACTTGTAATGACTCAACTTCGTTTTACCAAAAACAAGACATAATTTTTTTTTAAACAGACAACCTGGACGGCGTCCAGTTATGTGGATGGCGTCCAGCAGTGAAGACCAGAACGGCGTCCAAGCCTTTTGGACGGTGTCCAAATGAACTAAAAGTTTCTGCTCAGTTTTTCAAATTCACGCGGGCGGAAAACCCGCTTCCCAACACTTTTAAACGAAACGGTTTTCACAACACATTAGTATAATTATAATTAAGAAATTTCCACAATAAAAATCGAGTTTTACAACACCGCGCCCACATCGACCCAAATTACAACAAAGTGACCATTTCGACCCATTTATATATATATTGACGGATTAGGGCTCTACAACCCAAACCGATACCATGAGCATAATCCCGGGGACTACCAAATCCCCCATCCGCGTCCAAATATCCAAAAGCTACCCCATCGAGCCCAAGCGATCCTAAGCATCTAGTCTAACAACTAGCTAGCTTCATAATCACAATGCCTGTAAAAAGGTAAACAACGAGAGGGGTAAGCTAACGCTTAGTGATGAAACATGACTAGGAACTTAGAAATCAACAGATTTAACTCATACAATGGCGGAATAAGTGAATCAAACCCTCTAGTGAATACGAGAAGCTTTTTGGGCTTAATTAAGTCAAGCCATAATAAATAATGTGTGATTAGATCAACACCTAGAGCTATTATTCACCACCTGGGTGATTTGGGCTGAGAGAGAATCGGATGAGCTCACCAGATCTGAGTGATGTGTGTGTAAATGAGAGGCTTAACCTAAAAATGAAGAACATAATACTTTATATACCCCTTCTGTTGACTCACCCGTACGAGTCATCCATCACACGTACGAGTTAGCTTCATCAGCCGTATGGGTGATCACTCACTCGTGTCTTCTCATTTAGGTTATAACTGTGACTTAGCTCAGCATCAACCGTGCGTATGTGCCTGTCAGCCGTACGAGTGAGACTTCATCACACTTCTGACTAAGTCTAACATAGTCAATCATCCTTATCGCGTTCCTGCAGTTCCTGTAACCACATATAAACACAAATAGGATAATAACGAGCGATCATGGTAGCCTGTAAACTGTTGTACCTGCAATGAACGTGGGTCAGATGTCTAGGTACTTATATAAAATGCATCAACAACTCCCCTTAAGACCTAGAACATCTATTACAATAAGTAAACGTCCATAAACCATGCAAGTTCAAACATACAAACAGTTTAGTAAGGTTATTACAGATCCAAATTCTCTCTCGCATAAACAAACATAAAAAACACAAACAAACTAGCAAAACAGTATCAGACATGGATCAGCTGGCTTGAACTTGGTTTGAGCTTTGAGCATCACTTTCTTTGTTGAGGTAGGCATAATAAACATCAATAACACGTTGATATCTCATAGCTTCCTCCTTTCTATCATCTCTGAACGTAATGTGATGGCGGTGAAGAGTCTCCACATCAAATCTCGATAAGTTCCTTAGCCACATAGGATCCAAGATCCTCACATTGTCGAACTGTATGCTTCCATCTTCTTTCTCAATTGCAGTCAAGATCACTGCTTCTTCCGACAACTCATCGTAGAACCACCATCTGAAGTTCTTACATATATCCTTGGGTAATGGCATCAAGGGAGATTGTTCCATGTACTTAGCTGGACGGAACTTAACAACACGGACAGGTCCACCTTTAGAATTTTTCTTTGTCGGGTGCATGGAAAACCTAGCGGCTGTTGACTTGAAGATATCCCACTTTCATGTTCTATACTCAGTTCTAAGCTTTCTTTGAAACCATCGGGAAAGATCACTATTTTCAGCGTTCAACATCTTCAGCTTCGCAAGTTGCATGATCTCGAAGTACGGTAGAGTTTTGAAGTGACTTGGACGTGCCATATAATCTACTCCACCTTCCCTCTTGATCGCAAAACAATCGATCTTCTTGAAATAGCCCCAACTTAAATTTTTTCCCTTGGAGTACTTCTTGGTTCTTTTCCCTTTCTCATAGAAACTGACAAACTTCGGCTCGAGTTCTGGCTTATTTACTTGATCAGGGTTAATAATGTTCTGTCTCCACCAACTCTGACAATCTTCGTCTTCCTTAACATTTCTATTCACCTTAACCCTATCATGCACAAACCATTTCTGAATCTCATTCCATCTCTCTGCCTTGGCTTGTTCAGCTCGGAGTCTCGTCTTCTTCAACTCAGTTTCATTTCTTTCTTTTTTAGCGAGCAGTTTCTCATGTCGAATTCTTTTGTTTCTATCTATCAACACATCAACTTCCTTAACATCCTTCTTGTATGCCTTCCTCGCCTTTTCTAACTCAGTTAAGGTCTTTTGTTTCACATCACTACTCAAATTGAAGAAGTCACCTAATGTATTGAGTGACGAATTTGAGTATGGTGCAAGCGAAGGCACAAGGATCTCCACTTCTTCTTCCTCGACATCCTCAGATTCAGTCTCAAACTCATCTTCGAATTCGACAATCACATTCTCTTTAACACTTTCCTTGCCAACAGAACTTTCACTCTTCTCGTCTTCAAACAGATTATCAAAATCGCTTAAGTTGATATTTTGGATTGATTCGAGAGGGATTTCATCAGCTGGCTCTTCTTGTGGAGCCTTGTCTTCAGCTTCAACTGACTCTACATTCTCCGTATTGTTTTCACTGTCATATGCCAGAGCAGCAAGCTGTTCCAATGGAAACTCACTTGGTGGAATGTCCCCCTTTTCTGCATCATTAAAAACATTTGAATAATTTATATAATATTCAGCAGTAAAGACCTCACCATATTCATTAAAACTTCGAATAGGTATCACTAACGGTATTTTAAAAGAGGGTCCTCTAGTTTCAGCATCTTCTTCTTCATCCTTTTCATCACCTCCGCCCAAATCAGAAGAATACTCTTCTCCTCTCTCCTTAATCAACTTGACTTTACCCGAGGTAAGCTGTTCGATCTTATCCCTCATCAATTTCAACTTCTCCTTGTTCTCTGTAGAGACCCACCCTAATCTATCCGGACGAAGTCCATATCGATTATAAATGATTCACAACAGTTGATTACATCGCGAGGTACTTGACCTCTATATGATACATTTTACAAAAATTGCATTCGTTTTTGAAAAGACAATCTTTCATTACATCGAAAGTTGACGGCGGGCATACCATTTCATAATATATCTAACTATAATTGACTTAATAATAATCTTGATGAACGCAACTACTCGAATGCAACGTCTTTTGAAATATGTCATGAATGACTCCAAGTAATATCTCTAAGATGAGCAAATGTACAGCGGAAGGTTTCTTTCATACCTGAGAATAAACATGCTTTAAAGTGTCAACCAAAAGGTTGGTGAGTTCATTAGTTTATCATAAATATTCATTTTCATCAATTTAATTGACCACAAGATTTTCATTTCTCATAAATATACGTCCCATGCATAGAGACAAAAATAATCATTCATATGGTGAACACCTGGTAACCGACATTAACAAGATGCATATAAGAATATCCCCTATCATTCCGGGAAATCCTTCGGACATGATAAAACAACAACGAAGTACTAAAGCATCCGGTACTTTGGATGGGGTTCGTTAGGCCCAATAGATCTATCTTTAGGATTCGCGTCAATTAGTAGATCGATTTACTAATTCTTAGGTTACCAAGCAAAAGGGGCATATTCGGCTTCGATCATTCAACCATATAATGTAGTTTCGATTACTTGTGTCTATTTCATAAAACATTTATAAAAATTGCGCATGTATTCTCAGCCCAAAAATATAAAGGGTAAAAAGGCAAATGAAACTCACCAAATGTATTTTGTAGTAAAAATACATATGACTATATTGAACAATGCAGGGTTGGCCTTGGATTCACGAACCTATATCATTTGTATATATTTTAACACTCATAATCGTAATCGAATAAACATATATATTATTATTGTTAATAATATGCTTGTTAAATTATTTGTTATATAGATGTAGATATATTTGATTTACATATTTTTATTTAACTAGTGTTTATCTTTCATTATAACATGTTAATAATAATAATAATTTATATTAGAGTTTCTATATGATAAAATATATATGTATATATTAGTTGTTATATTTTATATGTATATATTTTATTTGGTTGTTAAAATAGTAATTATAATAATACTAATAATCTTACTACTAATGATAATAATGATAATAATATTGATATTTATAATAATAATGATAGTAATATTGATAGTTTTACTAATAATGATATCTTTATCAATTAATGATAACAACAATAATATCAATAATGTTAATAATAATAATAATTGTAATAATAATAATAATAATAATAATAATAATAATAATAATAATAATAATAATAATAATAATAATAATAATAATAATAATAAAAGTAATACTACCTTAAAGTATCAAGCCTTTGAAAAAAAATAAACATCCGTGCCCGGGCTCGAGCCCAAGACCTCTCGCTTAAACACCTACACCGTCTACCATCCATCTATCATTGCTTTTCTGTTAAAAACCCGGATTAAATACTATATAGCCCATTTTTTTATGAGTTCTCCTTCTTCTTATTAATTAGCCAACCTAAATCATCATCAATCACACTAACACCATTGTTATCCTACTGTATACCGTATCATGCATCATTAATCGTCATCTTATGTGATGATTCATATTGCCACATTATCAATCCACAAGCCCAAGTTTATCTTGGCCCAACATCAATCTTTTCAGCCCAACTAGGACACATAGCAGCCCGATAGAAAAAAAAAAATTACGGCCCAAATGTAGAAACACATACTCCGTAATATTGATTTGAGTGGGGTTTTGTTTCTTGCATCCTCACGTCTTTTTTTTTTTAAGTGAATCGACAATCACTCTTAATAATCTTCATGGTCCCATGACACCTCAACCCAATTTGTTTTCATAACTAACGAACTATACTAATTCTAGTAGAAGACAAAATTATCCATGACATAATTGAGTATATAATTAATTGTGGGGTATTTTGGTTCTCCACTCCAATTATTTAAAGCATCATCTTTTTCTAAATCACCTCATTAAATCCCATGCTCATCATTTTTATCATAACATCAATATTGATTTAAAAATAGAAAATAAAGTGGTCTTGTGGTGGTTTCGTCCCATACCAGAAAACAGAAGCATGGTTGCAGCAAGGTTGCTGTAAAAAGAGAACGTAAAGAAACGGGGCAGGAGCAACAATAGTTGTTTAATCATCAACGCCTTCATACACTTATCGTGTATATTATGCATGTTCCGTGTAATCTAGTGGCAAAATTACGCGATTCGTGTAATCTCTTGAATAATTACGCGAAACATGTACTCCTTGGATTCATCACGCGAAACAACAAGGTTACACAAAACACGTAATTATTTGGCAAGGTTACCATAGCATCATCTTCTTCATTATCATCATCACTATCACAGAAAAACGGGAAGCGTACTGTAGCAATTTTTGATGGTTATAAATGTGATGGCTGGTCGAGCATAGGTGTAGTAACAGGTAAAATGAAAAGAAGAACAATCATAAACAAATGGTGGTGAATTGGTGGTGATGGAGTGAAGGTGGAAACCGATGGTGTTGCAAGTGATTGTTCATGATGTGTTGTAAGGTGGCCAAGGATGGTGATATTGGTGGCGGTTGAGATGGGTGGTGTTTGGTAGTTAAAATTAGACGTGTGAGAGTGTTGATGGGTGTTCAATTAATATTTCATGGTGATGAGGTTCTTATCTAACCTATTGGCGTTATTGATAATATTCGATCCAGTACGAGCCAAATAAAATAAAATGAAAAGTAGAAAAAGACCTATAATGGAATTTGTTTTAGTTCTATGCTTGATTTCAATTTGTTAACAAATTAAGAGACACATACAAAAATTTATTACTGTTACATGATGAAATCAAACTGCTTCTTGTACCTTATATCTATTTTTTTTATAATTTATTCAAGCTATAAATCTTTAATATATATAAATCTATTAATAATAATATTGTTATTGATATATAACAATAATAACTAATAATAATAGTATTATTATTAATAATATTTGTAATAACGATAATAATACATTTAATAATACTAATAATGCTAATAATTTTATTAATAATACTAATACTAATAGTAATAATAATTAATAATAATTATATTAATAATCATAAAATGATAACGATAATATTATTATTGGTAAAAATAATGATTTTTAATGATAATAATGTCTAATGACAATACAAGTAATAATTTAAGTATAATAAGTTACATGTGTCAAATTTCATATCTATATGTCCTATTAAAATAGTATCATTCATAATACTGATGTTAATGTTGTTATTAATATCTATTTTAATAATAATTATGAAAGTAATAACAATTTCTGCATCTTAAATTTCATATTTATATGTTATATAATTAAAATAATAATATTAATATTAATAATACTAACATTGTTATTAGTATTAATAGTAATAGTATTAATGACAGTAACTATAACAATTATATTTTTAATCTGTACTCAAACTGATTATATTAATATTACCTATTATCAATTTTGTAATATATAATAACGTATATTGAATATATATTATTCATACATTACAATATAATAATAATTTTTTATTGAAATCATATAGATATTTATTTTAATTATAACTTATTTATTTTATATATTACTTTTACATTTTTAATTCCAATTGGTTAAAGTGTATTTTATTAATTTCAAATATTATATATATACTTATATATATATATATATATATATATATATATTTACATATTTATTTACACACAATTATTCGTGAATCATCGGGCACAGTCAGATGGTAAATGAATTCATGTAAACTTATTTCAAAGATTTTGAGACTCAACTTTACAGACTTTTCTTATCGTGTCGGAATTATATACAGATTAAGTTTAAATTTGGTCGAAAATTTCCGGGTCGTCACAGTACCTACCCGTTAAAGAAATTTCGTCCCGAAATTTGATCGAGGTCGTCATGGCTAATGATAAAAATGTTTTTATGACGAATATGAGTTGAGAAATAGTGTTTTATCACCATTGAGTAATATGAATAAGACAATTCGATTACTCGAAGAGTGCGAATGAATTTATCGTGAAAGAGTGAAATTAGTAAATGCAGATTTGTCTTAACCGGTGATGTTGTCACGGTTGATTTCCGGGATTCAAGGAATTAAAGAAAATCCTCGAAATCTATAAGATCTGATTCTTTGGAATTTACGGAAATTAGGATCTCTTTAATTAAATGCGGTCATCTGTCTCGATTGTTACGTCTGATTTTTCCTTTATAAATTAAAATCTTCCGTTTCATTAATCTCACCATTCCTATACTTTCTTTCTTAGTTCATACATCCGAAAGATTGTGAAAATGCTTAATCCCGTTCTAATTCTTGATATTATTCTAATTATCATTTCTGTCATCCTTCTTTTCAATTTTCCACCAGAGAAATCTATTTACTTCTACTATTACCTTGGGTGATACTATTCTTAATTATACCGTGTCTTTATATTGCTATTCGTATTAATATCCACGGTTTGTAACCTCTGTGTTATTATTGGGCTTTATATTTTCTCTTATATCTTAGAGCTCTTTGCCTTTTTATCCTCTTCTCGACCTCTATTAAAGCGACTAGCGGTCCAGAATTCGTAAGTATGGATTTTCGAATGAACATCGTGTTCTAAACAAGAAAGAACGTATTAGCACGATTTGATTTGTCAAATTACCAGAATCACTGAGAATAGAACTATCAAGAATATATTTTCTTGATATGTTCACAAGTTAAGTAGAATGAAAGAGTTATGTAACATGGCACACGATGACGTTATGATCTGTGAATCATCACGTTCCATTAGAAACTCAGCATGACTTACTGTAATATAATCACGTTGATCAAGTGTCATTATATTATACTAATTCATGCATCAATTTCTTTACATTTCTCCAGAATTCATTCATAAATTAAACTCGAATTTTAAAGAAATTTAGAAACTAAAATGGTTTCCTTTATGATGTAATACGGATAGCACGAAGAGATAACTAATTTTGGACAAGAAGAGTTATGAAAATATCCTTAGAAATATCGAAGATATTTATGATGATATTTTGGGATTTTTAAGTTCGAAGGTTGATGAAGAAAAATTTTCCGTAAGATTTTAACATGACTTCGGAGCAAGATATTCTCTAAAGATTTCAACGGCTCCAGAATTACTTGGATTCTTTGAATATAGGGTATGGTCCTTGTATTTGTCCTTGGTCTCCTTCGTGGTTAGCTACATCCGTTTTCCAGTTCTAACTTTACTGAGCTTTTACCAACATACTATTCTTTATCATCAAACTTCCGATGATTAAGGTCGTTTACGGTTGTCTACGGTTTCTGCTGCTTCATTCAGCTTTTTCGACATTCAGAGTATTGTTTTGTAGACTGAGTGCTTTTTAGAATGAAAGATCATAATTCTAAGAGATAAATGTTATACATATAACTGTTGATGTAGATATGCTGTGAGTTTTCAAAGTACTGATTACTGATTTCAGGTAATTGGTATGACAATTCTTGTTACAAGATGCGGATGAATACATGACGAGACTTCAATAGATAAATATAGTGATTTGTCGGAGAGATTTAAACCAAGGAGCGACGAGGTTGCTGGTACATCTGCTGGTAATATGGTGGAATATAAAAGGTTCCCCAGTAACAATAAAAGAGCAAGCATATATATCAAGGTTATAGTAAAGCTAGTCGGACTGAAAAGTCGAAGTTGACTTGCTGGAGCTGTGACAAAATTCTCTACTTTGAAAGGGATTACCAACTTATTTTGGGTAATAATAACACTAAGGAATTAGCACAGATACGTGTTAAACATTTACTCAGGTTCCAAGAGTTTTCAAGTGCATAACTATATGCATCAATCTCTTCTTACGTAGATGAAGTGCGGTTGGTTCATCCTCTAGATTGAGGTGTTTTCAAGATTTACAAAAGGTTTGAATGCAGATTGTAATTATCAAGATACAAATGAGGTTTAAGATGAAATCAAGTGGCAAACTTGAAGAAATGTTTAGTTTCATATGTTATAATCAATATTTTAATTCATTTTAATTGTCCAATGTCATTAGTCCTCAGTTGATAGTCCACAGTTAGCAATATATAATATTCAAAATAATTAATACGTGTCGTGACCCGTGTACTTGTCTCAGACTCGATCACAACTCAAAGTATATACATTATTGTAGAATTAATCTCAACCTTGTATAGCGAACTCTAACATTACAGCATATAGAGTGTCTATGGTGATTCCAAATAATATATATAGATGCGTCGATATGATATGTCAAAACCTTGTATACATGTCCCGATATTTAAAGTGCGTAAAATAAATAACAGAAATTAAATGACGATAAATTAAATTGCGATAATTAAATTGCGATAAATAAAATGCGATAAATAAATGTAATCAGTTAGCTAGGAACAGTTAGCTGGAAACAGTTAGCGTGGATTCTTAACAGAATTTTTCATAGTTGATTTGTTTGTTTCTAACAAATTTTATTTTGTTAAATGTTTTCTTCATTATGCCACTTGTTGAATTCTGATAGGTCAAAATCCAAATATGAAATTGAATGAAAATGGTTATTCTGCTGTGAACGGATTCGTATATCTGTAGATGTAAGTAGGATTGTAAATGAATGTTGAATCAGATTTGAAGAATGTACAGTGTAACTTATTAATGTGAGATCTAAATATTTCTCGGGTATTACCTACCCGTTAAAATATTCTCATCATTAACAGTTTGTACAAAAGAATTTTTAATTACAATCTTTATGAAAACATATATACATATATATTTTCTTCAGATGTAACATAGATTTTAATGAGTTAATACTAAATTAAACTCATTCGATTTACTGTTGGAACTAGAATTGAATAACCTCTTGAAGGCTTTAGAGATTACATAAGTATTTCTTTAATAATATTGAAATTATGAATCAATACTTCGTTATTTGTTGAGGCGTGATGTTGGTTTTCGTTAAATTCTTGTGAATTTCGTAAAGTACGAATGATGTTATCTGAAAAGTTTTGAGTACATCGATGATGAAGATATAAAATCAAATATATACTTGATTTATTATAAATTGGAATTTGTTGAATTGAGACAGAGATTGTAGTTAACGATGGTTAAGTTGTGGCCGAAGAACGTACATTATTGCATATTTGTAATATGAATTAACCGAGTAGTTAAGATTCACACACAATAGCTTAGTACGGAAAGATTTATTTTTATTTCAAAATATATGTATATAAAATATACATATAATTTCTTCAGAGGGAATGAGTTAATTCTTCATAAGTCGCTGATACAATATACGCGTTATTGATTCGTAATGATGTCCACAGTAATTCTTGAACTGACGGAGTTTGTGATGTTATAGATGTTGTTGATTCTGATGCTGACTGTACTGACGATGCTGGTGACGCTGACGGTACTGATGATGCTGTTGGTAAAACAAGTTTAGCTTGTTAACCACACACCATTTTTGTCAGGGTTTCTATTCTTCCTTCTATCATTTTGGTTCGCTTCACTGATTTATGATTAGGGCTAGATTAGATAATCTCTAAGGCTTTAGAGATTATATAATCGCTGCAAAATGTTTCTCTAATGAAGTTACAAATTAACACTTCATCGTTTGTTGTTGGTGGTATCTCTTGGTATCTACAGAGTGTATGATGTTGATGCTCATGGAACAGATTGTGAAGTTGAGGTTCACGACGCGGTTATGGTTGGAGATGGTAATGGTACTGTTGGCGTTGATGATGGTGGTACTGGTTATATTGCCGGTGCTGCTGCTGGTGTTTGTAACCTTTGCACCATATTCTCTAAAGCCACTACCCGAGCGCGAAGCTCATTGACTTCTTCTATTACACCGGGGTGATTGTCAGTTCGGACGGGCGGATAAATAAAATCTAGAATTTGATGTAGTATATAATCGTGACGAGATACTCTGGAAATGAGAGAGAAAATGGTGTTTCGGATTGGTTCGCCGATAAGTGCTTCAGGCTCTTGGCCAAGAGGGCAATGTGGTGGATAGAAGGGATCACCTTATTCTCGTCTCCAATGATTAAGGAGGCTACGAACCCATCCCCAATTCATCCAGAATATATGATGGCTAATTGGTTGATCCATTCCGGTCACACTGCTTTCGGAGTTGGAGTGGGATTCCATTTTGGAATCCGAGGAACTTGAATTAATGATGAATTCCATTTCGTACGATTGAATAAGGATTTTTCGATATGATATGATTTTTGGTTATCCGATGGTATTCTAATTACATAGAATATCTATAGATATGGAACAAAAAAAATTTCGTAGATTACGGAGGAATTTGCGGGATATGTCAGGCAAAGTTTGAAGTAACAGATACGATAAGATATGATTTAGCAGATACGCTAAGATATGAATTTTGTCTATACACTACTCATGCAATTAATGTAGCAAGACGTGTCTAGACTAATAGTGATAAGCAGTAATTTAATAAGGATGATAAGCAGATGATTTCCGACTAGAAATGATAAGCAAAACTTTTGACATGCAGACACGGTCGGAGTCCAGACTCACTAATGCATCTAAACAACTATCAGTTAGACACACTAATGTAAGACCTGGTTCGCTAAGACCACCGCTCTGATACCAACTGTAGAGACTCGTCCTAATCCATCCGGACGAAGTCCATATCGATTATAAACGATTCACAACAGTTGATTACATCGTGAGGTACTTGACCTCTATAGGATATATTTTACAAACATTACATTCGTTTTTGAAAAGACAATCTTTCATTACATCGAAAGTTGACGGCGGGCATACCATTTCATAATATATCTAACTATAATTGACTTAATAATAATCTTGATGAACGCAACGACTCCAATGCAATGTCTTTTGAAATATGTCATGAATGACTCCAAGTAATATCTATAAGATGAGCAAATGCACAGCAGAAGGTTTCTTTCATACCTGAGAATAAACATGCTTTAAAGTGTCAACCAAAAGGTTGGTGAGTTCATTAGTTTATCATAAATATTCATTTTCATCATTTTAATAGACCACAAGATTTTCATTTTTCATAAATATACGTCCTATGCATATAGACAAAAATAATCATTCATATGGTGAACACCTGGTAACCGACATTAACAAGATGCATATAAGAATATCCCCTATCATTCCGGGAAATCCTTCGGACATGATAAAACAACATCAAAGTACTAAAGCATCCGGTACTTTGGATGGGGTTCGTTAGGCCCAATAGATCTATCTTTAGGATTCGCGTCAATTAGTAGATCAGTTTACTAATTCTTAGGTTACCAAGCAAAAGGGGCATATTCAGCTTCGATCATTCAACCATATAATGTAGTTTCGATTACTTGTGTCTATTTCGTAAAACATTTATAAAAATTGCGCATGTATTCACAGCCCAAAAATATAAAGGGTAAAAAGGCAAATGAAACTCACCAAATGTATTTTGTAGTAAAAATACATATGACTATATTGAACAATGCAGGGTTGGCCTTGGATTCACGAACCTATATCAATTGTATATATTTTAACACACATAATCGTAATCGAATAAACATGTATATTATTATTGTTAATAATATGCTTGTTAAATTATTTATTATATAGATGTAGATATATTTGATTTACATATTTTTATTTAACTAGTGTTTATCTTTCATTATAACATGTTAATAATAATAATAATTTATATTAGAGTTTCTATATGATAAAATATATATGTATATATTAGTTGATATATTTTATATGTATATATTTCATTTGGTTGTTAAAATAGTAATTATAATAATACTAATAATCTTACTACTAATGATAATAATGATAATAATATTGATATTTATAACAATAATGATAGTAATATTGATAGTTTTACTAATAATGAAATCTTTATCAATTAATGATAACAACAATAATATCAATAATGTTAATAATAATAATAATTGTAATAATAATAATAATAATAATAATAATAATAATAATAATAATAATAATAATAATAATAATAATAATAATAATAATAATAATAATAAAAGTAATACTACCTTAAAGTATCAAGCCTTTGAAAAAAAATAAACATCCATGCCCGGGCTCGAACCCAAGACCTCTCGCTTAAACACCTACACCGTCTACCATCCATCTATCATTGCTTTTCTGTTAAAAACCCGGATTAAATACTATATAGCCCATTTTTTTATGAGTTCTCCTTCTTCTTATTAATTAGCCAACCTAAATCATCATCAATCACACTAACACCATCATTATCCAACTGTATACCGTATCATGCATCATTAATCATCATCTTATGTGATGATTCATATTGCCACATTATCAATCCACAAGCCCAAGTTTATCTCGGTCCAACATCAATCTTTTCGGCCCAACTAGGACACATAGCAGCCCGATAGAAAAAAATATTATGGCCCAAAGGTAGAAACACATACTCCGTAATATTGATTTGAGTGGGGTTTTGTTTCTTGCATCCTCACGTCTTTTTTTTATGTGAATCGACAATCACTCTTAATAATTTTCATGGTCCCATGACAGCTCAACCCAATTTGTTTTCATAACTAACGAACTATACTAATTCTAGTGGAAGACAAAGTTATCCATGACATAATTGAGGATATAATTAATTGTGGGGTATTTTGGTTCTCCACCCCAATTATTTATAGCATCATCTTTTTTTTAAATCACCTCATTAAATCCCATGCTCATCATTTTTATCATAACATCAATATTGATTTAAAAACAGAAAACAAAGTGGTCTTGTGGTGGTTTCATCCCATACCAGAAAATAGAAGCATGGTTGCAGCAAGGTTGCTGTAAAAAGAGAACGTAAAGAAACGGGGTAGCAGCAACAATAGTTGTTTAATCATCAACGCCTTCATACACTTATCGTGTAAATTACGCATGTTCCGTGTAATCTAGTGACAAAATTATGCTATCCGTGTAATCTCTTGAATAATTACGCTAAACATGTACTCCTTGGATTCATCACGCAAAACAACAAGGTTACACAAAACGCGTAATTATTTGGCAAGGTTACCGTAGCATCATCTTCTTCATTATCATCATCACTATCACAGAAAAACGGGAAGCGTACTATAGCATTTTTTGATGGTTATAAATGTGATGGCTGGTCGAGCATAGGTGTAGTAACAGGTAGAATGAAAAGAAGAACAATCATAAACAAATGGTGGTGAATTGGTGGTGATGGAGTGAAGGTGGAAACCGATGGTGTTGCAAGTGATTGTTCATGATGTGTTGTAAGGTGGCCAAGGATGGTGATATGGGTGGCGGTTGAGATGGGTGGTGTTTGGTTGTTAAAATTAGACGTGTGAGAGTGTTGATGGGTGTTCGATTAATAGTTCGTGGTGATGAGGTTCTTATCTAACCTATTGGTGTTATTGATAATATTTGATCCAGTACGAGCCAAATAAAATAAAATGAAAAATAGAAAAAGACCTGTAACAGAATTTGTTTTAGTTCTATGCTTGATTTCAATTTGTTAACAAATTAAGAGACATAGACAAAAATTTAATACAGTTACATGATGAAATCAAACTGCTTCTTGTACCTTATATCTATTTTTTTTATAATTTATTCAAGATATAAATCTTTAATATATATAAATCTATTAATAATAATATTGTTATTGATATATAACAATAATAACTAATAATAATAATAATATTATTATTAATAATATTTGTAATAACGATAATAATACATTTAATAATACTAATAATGCTAATACTTTTATTAATAATACTAATACTAAAAGTAATAATAATTAATAATAATTATATTAGAAATCATAAAATGATATTGATAATATTATTAATGGTAAAAATAATGATTTTTAATGATAATAATGTCTAATGACAATACAAGTAATAATTTAAGTATAATAAGTTACATGTGTTAAATTTCATATCTATATGTCCTATTAAAATAGTATCATTCATAATACTGATGTCAATGTTGTTATTAATATCTATTTTAATAATAATTATGAAAGTAATAACAATTTCTGCATCTCAAATTTCATATTTATATGTTATATAATTAAAATAATAATATTAATATTAATAATACTAACATTGTTATTAGTATTAATAGTAATAGTATTAATGACAGTAACTATAACAATTATATTTTTAATCTGTACTCAAACTGATTATATTAATATTTCCTATTATCAATTTTGTAATATATAATAACGTATATTGAATATATATTATTCATACATTACAATATAATAATAATTGTTTATTGAAATCATATAGATATTCATTTTAATTATAACTTATTTATGTTATATATTACTTTTACATTTTTAATTCCAATTGGTTAAAGTGTATTTTATATTTTATATATATATATATATATATATATATATATATATATATATATATATATATATATATATATATATATATATATATATATATATATATATATATATATATATATATATATATATATATATATATATATATATATATATATATATATTTACATATTTATTTACACACAATTATTTGTGAATCATCGGGCACAGTCAGATGGTAAATGAATTCATGTAAACTTATTTCAAAGATTTTGAGACTCAACTTTACAGACTTTTCTTATCGTGTCGGAATTATATACAGATTAAGTTTAAATTTGGTCGAAAATTTTCGGGTCGTCACATTCTCACTCTTAATCGCCAAAACTTTCTTTCTCAATTTATCCGTCCTTGCTTTCTGACGGTCCAACCTTTCACTTAACTTTCTGTTCTCTTCAGCTAACGATTCAATCTTAACTTCACTGATCTTCTTCTCCTCGGTGGCTTGGTTCTCAAGATTGGTTATTTTCGTGATCAAAGACATCAACAGATTTTGCTGTGTCTTGAATTCTGATGGCGTGATCTGAGGTGTTGTGGGAGCAGGCCTTGGTGCGGTAACAGCAGCTCTTGCATCCTTCATGAAACCTGATGGTTTTCTCTAAGCTTGTTGTTTCGAACCTCCCTGTGATGATCTTTGAGGTGAATCAAACTAATATTTAGTTCTTTTCTCCTTCTTCTTGAGTTGTTCTGAGGTCATAGGATCCTTTCCTTTCCTCTTCCTCTGAATCAAGCTGACATCCTCCTCCGTTGCTTCATCATCACCTTCAACAACTTCATCATCAGCCTTACCTCCTCCTTGAACATTACCAGTAGCTTTTTGATTATCACCTTCACCTTCCTCATCAGTAACTTCGTAGTTAAAGTCTGAATCCTCATTCCTCCAAGCATTACCTGCTGGGCATCGATAGTTCTCCTTGATCAGATGACAAATGAGCTTTCTATTAAAGTCAGGCTTTAAATCCTCATTCCTTGTCTCTTCCATTCTTCGAAAAGTAATCGGATTCATCGGCTTAAGGTGAATAATATCCTCTTCAAGCTTGGGTAGATCAGGTGCAGCGTCATTAATGATCAATTGAAGAAAACGGGCGTATATCAGATACTTCTGAGTAGAACTGAAGTGATTTGCTTTGAAGTAGTAGAAAACAAATCCTGAAAAATCGTATGGTGCCTTTAAGACAAGTGCCACAAACATACTCTGCACTTTCTCATTCAACTTATCAAATCCAGATTTGCGTCCACTCAAGCAATGCATGATCACATGAGCAAGATATCTAAACTGTGGAGGCAGTAGTGTCTTCATCAGTTCGGATTTGCCAGCAATATACCAGAATAAGCACATCTCTTGAAGCAACCATGGATTCTTTCTCTACTCATAGTCATGTGGGAGCAGTTCTCGTCATTAAAACCCAAAATCCTTCTTATCACAGTCTTAGAAATAGTAATGTCATGCACTTGAACCTTACTAACAAGCTTATCTTCATCTTCTAATACATCCAGTACAGTATTTCTCCAGAATTCCCTCTGATGACTGTAGTATGCCGTGCATTCAGTAGAAATAGTCGTGTGTATCCTTGATCTCTTAAGAAATTTAACAATCTCCTTAAAATGAGAACCTCTTTCAAGATTAGTGTCATAAAGAGCAACTTGATTGTTTAGTTCTCCCTTCTTCAGAGGAATCTCTTGCTGAGCAGGTGGGTTGACCGGATTCACTTGAGGATTAGCTTGTTGCTCACCTATCCTTCTACATTAACAACAGGAATATTGACTTGTTGTTCAGCCATTTGATGATATCTTAACAAACTGTAACATTTACAGAAATGTTAGATATATAAATCAATCACCATAAAATATCACATCATTTGCATCAAAGTGTCATAAACTTGTAAAACAGGATGAACCGTGCGAGTGATCATGTCACACGTGCGGCTGAGAGATCAACCGTGCGAGTGATGCAGTCACTCGTGTCACCGTTGACACGTTTGAGCAGTAATATGGTTTCAGACAATGTACACGGCTGATGCAAATTTTATAAGCGAGTGAGTCAACCGTGTGGTGACTCGTGCGGTTAATCACACGTGTCAGCTCTTGCAAACGAGTGATCAATAAAATCAAGACAAACGAGTGAGCTCAAAGGTTCACATGGTTGATCATTAACCGTGTACTGACTCGTGCGAGTCATGTCTCACGCGTGCGAGTGACGTCACTCGTGCATGTCTGATGAAACCCGTATTAAATACCTTTTTAAATTTCATAAATTACATGTTCGATCGTGTTAGGGACCGATTTACATCACAATAGCATGCATAGGATCCGTTTAACTCAAAACAATAACGAACACTAATCAAAACAAGCACCAATTACACAAAATTCGATTTACAAACCCTTAGGGTTTCGAATCATTCAAACAACAAATTAAAGAACTAAAACTCGATGAAATCTTACCTATTAGGTGGCGCTGAAGTCGGCTAAACTAGCTAAACAAACGATGCGGTGGAAAATTGATTTGGTGATGATCGAATTTTGAGAGCAAAATGAGTTGGGTGCACAAGTGTGAGCGTCTGTGCTCAGTATCCCCTATTTATACTCTCGTGATCAACCGTACGGTTGATCACACGATCCACCATCAACCGCGCGTCTTAACTGAAATGTCCCGTTCTTATTGATTAAAAACGTTCCATATTAATTGATTTCGTTGCGAGGTTTTGACCTATATATGAGACGTTTTTCAAAGACTGCATTCATTTTAAAACAAACCATAACCTTTATTTCATCAATAAAGGTTTAAAAAGCTTTACGTAGATTATCAAATAATGATAATCTAAAATATCCTGTTTACACACGACCATTACATAATGGTTTACAATACAAATATGTTACAACAAAATAAGTTTCTTGAATGCAGTTTTTACACAATATTATACAAGCATGGACTCCAAATCTCGTCCTTATTTAAGTATGCGACAGCGGAAGCTCTTAATAATCACCCGAGAATAAACATGCTTAAAACGTCAACAAAAATGTTGGTGAGTTATAGGTTTAACCTATATATATATATCAAATCATAATAATAGACCACAAGATTTCATATTTCAATACACATCCCATACATAGAGATAAAAATCATTCATATGGTGAACACCTGGTAACCGACATTAACAAGATGCATATATATAAGAATATCCCCATCATTCCGGGACACCCTTCGGATATGATATAAATTTCGAAGTACTAAAGCATCCGGTACTTTGGATGGGGTTTGTTAGGCCTAATAGATCTATCTTTAGCATTCGCGTCAATTAGGGTGTCTGTTCCCTAATTCTTAGATTACCAGACTTAATAAAAAGGGGCATATTCGATTTCGATAATTCAACCATAGAATGTAGTTTCACGTACTTGTGTCTATTTTGTAAATCATTTATAAAACCTGCATGTATTCTCATCCCAAAAATATTAGATTTTAAAAGTGGGACTATAACTCACTTTCACAGATTTTTACTTCGTCGGGAAGTAAGACTTGGCCACTGGTTGATTCACGAACCTATAACAATATATACATATATATCAAAGTATGTTCAAAATATATTTACAACACTTTTAATATATTTTGATGTTTTAAGTTTATTAAGTCAGCTGTCCTCGTTAGTAACCTACAACTAGTTGTCCACAGTTAGATGTACAAAAATAAATCGATAAATATTATCTTGAATCAATCCATGACCCAGTATATACGTATCTCAGTATTGATCACAACTCAAACTATATATATTTTGGAATAAACCTCAACCCTGTATAGCTAACTCCAACATTCACATATAGAGTGTCTATGGTTGTTCCGAAATATATATAGATGTGTCGACATGATAGGTCGAAACATTGTATACGTGTCTATGGTATCTCAAGATTACATAATATACAATACAAGTTGATTAAGTTATGGTTGGAATAGATTTGTTACCAATTTTCACGTAGCTAAACTGAGAAAAATTATCCAATCTTGTTTTACCCATAACTTCTTCATTTTAAATCCGTTTTGAGTGAATCAAATTGCTATGGTTTCATATTGAACTCTATTTTATGAATCTAAATAGAAAAAGTATAGGTTTATAGTTGAAAAAATAAGTTACAAGTCGTTTTTGTAAAGGTAGTCATTTCAGTCGAAAGAACGACGTCTAGATGACCATTTTAGAAAACATACTTCCATTTTGAGTTTAACCATAATTTTTTGATATAGTTTCATGTTCATAATAAAAATCATTTTCTGAGAATAACAACTTTTAAATCAAAGTTTATCATAGTTTTTAATTAACTAACCCAAAACAGCCCGCGGTGTTACTACGACGGCGTAAATCCGGTTTTACGGTGTTTTTCGTGTTTCCAGGATTTAAATCATTAAGTTAGCATATCATATAGATATAGAACATGTTTTTAGTTGATTTTAAAAGTTAAGTTAGAAAGATTAACTTTTGTTTGCGAACAAGTTTAGAATTAACTAAACTATGTTCTAGTGATTACAAGTTTAAACCTTCGAATAAGATAGCTTTATATGTATGAATTGAATGATGTTATGAACATCATTACTACCTTAAGTTCCTTGGATAAACCTACTGGAAAATAGAAAAATAGATCTAGCTTCAACGGATCCTTGGATGGCTCGAAGTTCTTGAAGCAGAATCATGACACGAAAACAAGTTCAAGTAAGATTATCACTTGAAATAAGATTGTTATAGTTATAGAAATTGAACCAAAGTTTGAATATGATTATTACCTTATATTAGAATGATAACCTACTGTAAGAAACAAAGATTTCTTGAGGTTGGATGATCACCTTACAAGATTGGAAGTGAGCTAGCAAACTTGAAAGTATTCTTGATTTTATGTAACTAGAACTTGTAGAATATATGAAGAACACTTAGAACTTGAAGATAGAACTTGAGAGAGATCAATTAGATGAAGAAAATTGAAGAATGAACGTGTTTGTAGGTGTTTTTGGTCGTTGGTGTATGGATTAGATATAAAGGATATGTAATTTTGTTTTCATGTAAATAAGTCATGAATGATTACTCATATTTTTGTAATTTTATGAGATATTTCATGCTAGTTGCCAAATGATGGTTCCCACATGTGTTAGGTGACTCACATGGGCTGCTAAGAGCTGATCATTGGAGTGTATATACCAATAGTACATACATCTAAAAGCTGTGTATTGTACGAGTACGAATACGGGTGCATACGAGTAGAATTGTTGATGAAACTGAACGAGGATGTAATTGTAAGAATTTTTGTTAAGTAGAAGTATTTTGATAAGCATATTGAAGTCTTTCAAAAGTGTATAAATACATATTAAAACAATACATGTATATACATTTTAACTGAGTTGTTAAGTCATCGTTAGTCATTACATGTAAGTGTTGTTTTTAAACCTTTAGGTTAACGATCTTGTTAAATGTTGTTAACCCAATGTTTATAATATCAAATGAGATTTTATATTATTATATTATCATGTATGAATATCTCTTAATATGATATATATACATTAAATGTCTTTACAACGATAATCGTTACATATATGTCTCGTTTAAAAATCATTAAGTTAGTAGTCTTGTTTTTACATATGTAGTTCATTGTTAATATACTTAATGATATGTTTACTTATCATAGTATCATGTTAACTATATATATATATATCCATATATATGTCATCATATAGTTTTTACAAGTTTTAACGTTCGTGAATCACCGGTCAACTTGGGTGGTCAATTGTCTATATGAAACATATTTCAATTAATCAAGTCTTAACAAGTTTGATTGCTTAACATGTTGGAAATATTTAATCATGTAAATATCAATTTCAATTAATATATATAAACAGGGAAAAGTTCGGGTCACTACAGTACCTACCCGTTAAATAAATTTCGTCCCGAAATTTTAAGTTGTTGAAGGTTTTGACGAATCTCCTAGAAATAGATGTGGGTATTTCTTCTTCATCTGATCTTCACGCTCTCAGGTGAACTCGGGTCCTCTACGAGCATTCCATCGAACCTTAACAATTGGTATCTTGTTTTGCTTAAGTCTTTTAACCTCACGATCCATTATTTCGACGGGTTCTTCGATGAATTGAAGTTTTTCGTTGATTTGGATTTCATCTAACGGAATAGTGAGATCTTCTTTAGCAAAACATTTCTTCAAATTTGAGATGTGGAAAGTGTTATGTACAGCCGCGAGTTGTTGAGGTAACTCAAGTCGGTAAGCTACTGGTCAGACACAATCAATAATCTTGAATGGTCCAATATACCTTGGATTTAATTTCCCTCGTTTACCAAATCGAACAACACCTTTCCAAGGTGCAACTTTAAGCATGACCATCTCTCCAATTTCAAATTCTATATCTTTTCTTTTAATGTCAGCGTAGCTCTTTTGTCGACTTTGGGAGGTTTTCAACCGTTGTTGAATTTGGATGATCTTCTCGGTAGTTTCTTGTATAATCTCCGGACTCGTAATCTGTCTATCCCCCACTTCACTCCAACAAATCGGAGACCTGCACTTTCTACCATAAAGTGCTTCAAATGGCGCCATCTCAATGCTTGAATGGTAGCTGTTGTTGTAGGAAAATTCTGCTAACGGTAGATGTCGATCCCAACTGTTTCCGAAATCAATAACACATGCTCGTAGCATGTCTTCAAGCGTTTGTATCGTCCTTTTGCTCTGCCCATCAGTTTGTGGATGATAGGCAGTACTCATGTCTAGACGAGTTCCTAATGCTTGCTGTAATGTCTGCCAGAATCTTGAAATAAATCTGCCATCCCTATCAGAGATAATAGAGATTGGTATTCCATGTCTGGAGACGACTTCCTTCAAATACAGTCGTGCTAACTTCTCCATCTTGTCATCTTCTCTTATTGGCAGGAAGTGTGCTGATTTGGTGAGACGATCAACTATTACCCAAATAGTATCAAAACCACTTGCAGTCCTTGGCAATTTAGTGATGAAATCCATGGTAATGTTTTCCCATTTCCATTCCGGGATTTCGGGTTGTTGAAGTAGACCTGATGGTTTCTGATGCTCAGCTTTGACCTTAGAACACGTCAAACATTCTCCTACATATTTAGCAACATCGGTTTTCATACCCGGCCACCAAAAATGTTTCTTGAGATCCTTGTACATCTTCCCCGTTCCAGGATGTATTGAGTATCTGGTTTTATGAGCTTCTCTAAGTACCATTTCTCTCATATCTCCAATTTTTGGTACCCAAATCCTTTCAGCCCTATACCGGGTTCCGTCTTCCCGAATATTAAGATGCTTCTCCGATCCTTTGGGTATTTCATCCTTTAAATATCCCTCTTTTAAAACTCCTTGTTGCGCCTCCTTTATTTGAGTAGTAAGGTTATTATGAATCATTATATTCATAGATTTTACTCGAATACGTTCTCTGTCCTTCCTGCTCAAGGCATCGACTACCACATTTGCCTTCCCCGGGTGGTAACGAATCTCAAAGTCGTAATCATTCAATAATTCAATCCACCTACGCTGCCTCATATTCAGTTGTTTCTGATTAAATATGTGTTGAAGACTTTTGTGGTCGGTATATATAATACTTTTGACCCCATATAAGTAGTGCCTCCAAGTCTTTAATGCAAAAACAACCGCGCCTAATTCCAAATCATGCGTCGTATAATTTTGTTCGTGAATCTTCAATTGTCTAGACGCATAAGCAATCACCTTCGTTCGTTGCATTAATACACAACCGAGACCTTGCTTTGATGCGTCACAATAAATCACAAAATCATCATTCCCTTCAGGCAATGACAATATAGGTGCCGTAGTTAGATTTTTCTTCAATAACTGAAATGCTTTCTCTTGTTCATCATTCCATTCAAATTTCTTCCCTTTATGCGTTAATGCAGTCAAGGGTTTTGCTATTCTGGAAAAGTCTTGGATGAACCTTCTGTAGTAACCAGCTAGTCCTAAAAACTGGCGTATGTGTTTCGGAGTTTTCGGGGTCTCCCACTTTTCAACAGTTTCTATCTTTGCCGGATCCACCTTAATACCTTCTTTGTTCACTATGTGACCGAGGAATTGAACTTCTTCCAACCAAAATGCACACTTTGAAAACTTAGCGTACAATTCTTCCTTCCTCAATACTTCTAACACCTTTCTCAAATGTTCACCGTGTTCTTGGTCATTCTTTGAGTAAATAAGTATGTCTTCAATGAAAACAATGACAAACTTGTCAAGGTATGGTCCACACACTCGGTTCATAAGGTCCATGAACACAGCTGGTGCATTAGTTAAACCAAACGGCATGACCATAAACTCGTAATGATCGTAACGTGTTCTGAAAGCAGTCTTTGGAATATCAGCATCTTTCACCTGCATTTGATGATACCCAGAACGTATGTCAATCTTTGAATAAACAGACGAGCCTTGTAGTTGATCAAATAAGTCGTCGATTCTCGGTAGTGGGTAGCGGTTCTTGATGGTAAGTTTGTTCAACTCTCGGTAGTCGATACACAACCTGAATGTACCATCTTTCTTCTTGACAAACAAAACAGGAGCTCCCCACGGTGATGTGCTTGGTCGAATGAAACCATGCTCTAAAAGTTCTTGTAATTGGCTTTGCAGTTCTTTCATCTCGCTGGGTGCGAGTCTATAAGGAGCACGAGCTATTGGTGCAGCTCCTGGTACAAGATCTATTTGAAATTCAACGGATCGATGTGGGGGTAATCCCGGTAATTCTTTCAGAAATACAACGGGAAATTCTTTTGCAATGGGAACATCATTGATGCTCTTTTCTTCAGTTTGTACTTTCTCGACGTGTGCTAGAATAGCATAGCAACCTTTTCTTATTAGTTTTTGTGCCTTCAAATTACTAATAAGATGTAGCTTCGTGTTGCCCTTTTCTCCGTACACCATTAAGGGTTTTCCTTTTTCTCGTATAATGCGAATTGCATTTTTGTAACAAACGATCTCTGCTTTCACTTCTTTCAACCAGTCCATACCGATTATCACATCAAAACTCCCTAACTCTACTGGTATCAAATCAATCTTAAATGTTTCGCTAACCAGTTTAATTTCTCGATTTCGACATATATTATCTGCTAAAATTAATTTACCATTTGCTAATTCGAGTAAAAATTTACTATCCAAAGGCGTCAATGGACAACTTAATTTAGCAAAAAAATCTCTACTCATATAGCTTCTATCCGCACCCGAATCAAATAAAACGTAAGCAGATTTATTGTCAATAAGAAACGTACCCGTAACAAGCTCCGGGTCTTCCTGTGCCTCTGCCGCATTAATTTTGAAAACTCTTCCGCGGCCTTGTCCATTCGTGTTCTCCTGGTTCGGGCAATTTCTAATAATGTGGCCCGGTTTTCCACATTTATAACAAACTACATTGGCATAACTTGCTCCGACACTACTTGCTCCGCCATTACTCGTTACGACACCATTTGTTCCTTTCGTTCTATTAACCCCTGGTCCGTAGACCTCACACTTCACCGCGCTATGACCATTTCTTTTACACTTGTTGCAAAATTTGGTGCAGAACCCCGAGTGATACTTTTCACACCTTTGGCATAGCTGCTTCTGATTGTTGTTGTTGTTGTTGTTGTTGCGGTTATTATTGTTGTTGGGATGATTGTTGTAGTTGCTGTTGTTGTTGTTGTTGTTGTTGTTGTTGTTGTTGTTGTTGTTATTGTTGGGCCATTTGTTGTAGTTGCGATTGATGTTGCGATTGTTGGGATAATTGTTGCGATTATTGTTGTAATTGCTGTTGTTGTTGTATTGGTGATTCTTATCACCGTTTTCCTCCCACTTTCTTTTGACTTGCTTCACATTGGCCTCTTCAGCAGTCTGTTCTTTAATTCTTTCTTCAATCTGGTTCACTAGTTTGTGAGCCATTCTACATGCCTGTTGTATGGAGGCGGGCTCGTGTGAACTTATATCTTCTTGGATTCTTTCCGGTAATCCTTTCACAAACCCGTCGATCTTCTCTTCCTCATCTTCGAATGCTCCCGGACACAATAGGCACAATTTTGTGAATCGTCTTTCGTACGTGGTAATATCAAATCCTTGGGTTCGTAACCCTCTAAGTTCTGTCTTGAGCTTATTGACCTCGGTTCTGGGACGGTACTTCTCGTTTATCAAGTGCTTGAATGCTGACCACGGTAGTGCGTACGCATCGTCTTGTCCCACTTGCTCTAGATAGGTATTCCACCATGTTAACGCAGAACCTGTGAAGGTATGCGTAGCATACTTCACTTTGTCCTCTTCAGTACACTTACTTATGGCAAACACCGATTCGACCTTCTCGGTCCACCGTTTCAATCCGATCGGTCCTTCGGTTCCATCAAATTCCAAAGGTTTGCAGGCAGTGAATTCTTTGTAGGTGCATCCTACACGATTTCCTGTACTGCTAGATCCAAGGTTATTGTTGGTATGTAGAGCAGCCTGTACTGCGGCTATGTTTGAAGCTAGAAAAGTACGGAATTCCTCTTCATTCATATTCACGGTGTGTCGAGTAGTCGGTGCCATTTCCTTCAAAATAGTCAAATGGAACAAGTTAATCATACAGAATATTAAGAGTAGTTAATAGTATTTCGTAGCATAATATGAACTCATTTATAAAAGCTTTTTCTTCATATTAGCGTTTTATAAGTTTAAATTCGGGTAGTACCTACCCGTTAAGTTCATACTTAGTAGCTAATATACAATTCAACTACTACAATTCTATATGAAAAACTGATTATAATACTATTTCGCGTTCAAACTTTTACACAATATTTTACAAACTTACAATACCGCTTATTTTACATATAGCATGAAATATAGCACACAATAAATTTGATACAAGATGGTTGTGAAGATAATTCTAGCTAGTACACAAGTCGTTCAGCAAAGGCAATAAAGACACGTAATTCATACGTCCAGAAACAAGTCATGCATTCTGGTTTTACTAGGATTACTTCCCATCCTTGGTCTTGTGGAACATAACCGTTATGGCCGTTGATAAGACAGCGTGTTGTAACATCGTCAAAGGGACGAGGGTTACGTAATGTCCAACAGTCCCGTAACAATCTAAAAACCTCATTTCTTACCCCAATTACCGACTCCGTCACTTGTGGGAACGTTTTGTTTAATAGTTGTAGCCCGATGTTCTTGTTCTCACTTTGGTGAGAAGCGAACATTACTAATCCGTAAGCATAATATACTTCTTTATGTTGCATGTTAGCCGCTTTTTCTAAATCACGAAGTCCAATATTCGGATATATTGAGTCAAAATAATTTCTTAACCCATTGCGTAAAATAGCATTTGGGTTCCCCGCAATATATGCGTCAAAGTAACCACATCGTAACTTATGGATTTCTCAATGTGATATCCCCCATCTTTCGAACGAAAGCCTTTTATAAACCAAGGCATTCTTGGAACGTTCTTCGAATGTCTTACAAACTGATCTCGCCTTAAATAGTTGTGCTGAAGAATTCTGACCGACTCTAGACAAGATTTCAACAATCATGTCTCCGGGTAGGTCTCTTAAAATATTGGGTTGTCTATCCATTTTGTGTTTTTATACTGTAAAATAGACAAGAGTTAGATTCATAAAAAAAATAATACTTATTAATACAAGCAATTTTTACATATATCATAAAGCATAAGCACACTATATTACATATATTACACCACACGAATACAACTATCTTATTCCGACTCGCTTGTTTCTTCTTCTTCGGTTTTGGTTCATTTTTCCAAGTTTCTAGGGATATATGATGTTTCCCTAATACGAGCCGTCGTTTTCAACATTGGTTTAGAAAAACCTGGTGGTTTAGAGGTTCCCGGGTCATTGTTACAACTTAAGGACTTCGGGGGTTGACGATACATATAAAGTTCATCGGGGTTGGAATTAGATTTCTCTATTTTTATGCCCTTTCCCTTATTATTTTCTTTTACCTTTTTAAATTCAGTTGGGGTAATTTCTATAACATCATCGAAATTCTCGTCGGAATCCGATTCATCGGAGAATTGGTAATCCTCCCAATATTTTGCTTCCTTGGCGGAAACACCATTGACCATAATTAACCTTGGTCTATTGGTTGAGGATTTTCTTTTACTTAACCGTTTTATTATTTCCCCCACCGGTTCTATTTCTTCATCCGATTCCGATTCTTCTTCCGGTTCCGATTCTTCTTCCTGTTCCGACTCTTCTTCCGGTTCCTCTTCGGGAACTTGTGAATCAGTCCACGAATCAATCCAATTTACATTTAACTCTTCATTATTATTAGGTGAGTCAATGGGACTTGTTCTAGAGGTAGAAATCTATCACATAATATCAAACGCGTTAAGAGATTAATATATCACATAATATTCACATGTTAAAAATATATAGTTTCCAACAAAATTTGTTAAGCAATCATTTTTCAAGTAAACACGGTCGAAGTTCAGACTCACTAATGCATCCTAACAAACTCGATAAGATACACTAATGCAAAATTCTGGTTCTCTAAGACCAACGCTCGGATACCAACTGAAATGTCCCGTTCTTATTGATTAAAAACGTTCCATATTAATTGATTTCGTTGCGAGGTTTTGACCTATATATGAGACGTTTTTCAAAGACTGCATTCATTTTAAAACAAACCATAACCTTTATTTCATCAATAAAGGTTTAAAAAACTTTACGTAGATTATCAAATAATGATAATCTAAAATATCCTGTTTACACACGACCATTACATAATGGTTTACAATACAAATATGTTACAACAAAATAAGTTTCTTGAATGCAGTTTTTACACAATATTATACAAGCATGGACTCCAAATCTCATCCTTATTTAAGTATGTGATAGCGGAAGCTCTTAATAATCACCTGAGAATAAACATGCTTAAAACGTCAACAAAAATGTTGGTGAGTTATAGGTTTAACCTATATATATATCAAATCATAATAATAGACCACAAGATTTCATATTTCAATACACATCCCATACATAGAGATAAAAATCATTCATATGGTGAACACCTGGTAACCGACATTAACAAGATGCATATATATAAGAATATCCCCATCATTCCGGGACACCCTTCGGATATGATATAAATTTCGAAGTACTAAAGCATCCGGTACTTTGGATGGGGTTTGTTAGGCCCAATAGGTCTATCTTTAGGATTCGCGTCAATTAGGGTGTCTATTCCCTAATTCTTAGATTACCAGACTTAATAAAAAGGGGCATATTCGATTTCGATAATTCAACCATAGAATGTAGTTTCACGTACTTGTGTCTATTTTGTAAATCATTTATAAAACCTGCATGTATTCTCATCCCAAAAATATTAGATATTAAAAGTGGGACTATAACTCGCTTTCACAGATTTTTACTTCGTCGGGAAGTAAGACTTGGCCACTGGTTGATTCACGAACCTATAACAATATATACATATATATCAAAGTATGTTCAAAATATATTTACAACACTTTTAATATATTTTGATGTTTTAAGTTTATTTAGTCAGCTGTCATCGTTAGTAACCTACAACTAGTTGTCCACAGTTAGATGTACAGAAATAAATTGATAAATATTATCTTGAATCAATCCACGACCCAGTGTATACGTATCTCAGTATTGATCACAACTCAAACTATATATATTTTGGAATCAACCTCAACCCTGTATAGCTAACTCCAGCATTCACATATAGAGTGTCTATGGTTGTTACGAAATATATATAGATGTGTCGACATGATAGGTCGAAACATTGTATACGTGTCTATGGTATCTCAAGATTACATAATATACAATACAAGTTGATTAAGTTATGGTTGGAATAGATTTGTTACCAATTTTCACGTAGCTAAACTGAGAAAAATTATCCAATCTTGTTTTACCCATAACTTCTTCATTTTAAATCCGTTTTGAGTGAATCAAATTGCTATGGTTTCATATTGAACTCTATTTTATGAATCTAAACAGAAAAAGTATAGGTTTATAGTCAAAAAAATAAGTTACAAGTCGTTTTTGTAAAGGTAGTCATTTCAGTCGAAAGAACAACGTCTAGATGACCATTTTAGAAAACATACTTCCATTTTGAGTTTAACCATAATTTTTGGATATAGTTTCATGTTCATAATAAAAATCATTTTCTAAGAATAACAACTTTTAAATCAAAGTTTATCATAGTTTTTAATTAACTAACCCAAAACAGCCCGCGGTGTTACTACGACGGCGTAAATCCGGTTTTACGGTGTTTTTCGTGTTTCCAGGTTTTAAATCTTTAAGTTAGCATATCATATAGATATAGAACATGTGTTTAGTTGATTTTAAAAGTCAAGTTAGAAGGATTAACTTTTGTTTGCGAACAAGTTTAGAATTAACTAAACTATGTTCTAGTGATTACAAGTTTAAACCTTCGAATAAGATAGCTTTATATGTACGAATTGAATGATGTTATGAACATCATTACTACCTTAAGTTCCTTGGATAAACCTACTGGAAAATAGAAAAATAGATCTAGCTTCAACGGATCCTTGGATGGCTCGAAGTTCTTGAAGCAGAATCATGACACGAAAACAAGTTTAAGTAAGATTATCACTTGAAATAAGATTGTTATAGTTATAGAAATTGAACCAAAGTTTGAATATGATTATTACCTTATATTAGAATGATAACCTACTATAAGAAACAAAGATTTCTTGAGGTTGGATGATCACCTTACAAGATTGGAAGTGAGCTAGCAAACTTGAAAGTATTCTTGATTTTATGTAACTAGAACTTGTAGAATATATGAAGAACACTTAGAACTTGAAGATAGAACTTGAGAGAGATCAATTAGATGAAGAAAATTGAAGAATGAAAGTGTTTGTAGGTGTTTTTGGTCATTGGTGTATGGATTAGATATAAAGGATATGTAATTTTGTTTTCATGTAAATAAGTCATGAATGATTACTCATATTTTTGTAATTTTATGAGATATTTCATGCTAGTTGCCAAATGATGGTTCCCACATGTGTTAGGTGACTCACATGGGCTGCTAAGAGCTGATCATTGGAGTGTATATACCAATAGTACATACATCTAAAAGCTGTGTATTGTACGAGTACGAATACGGGTGCATACGAGTAGAATTGTTGATGAAACTGAACGAGGATGTAATTGTAAGAATTTTTGTTAAGTAGAAGTATTTTGATAAGTATATTGAAGTCTTTCAAAAGTGTATAAATACATATTAAAACACTACATGTATATACATTTTAACTGAGTCGTTAAGTCATCGTTAGTCGTTACATGTAAGTGTTGTTTTGAAACCTTTGATCGGTGGGGTATATCACATTGGGGAGACCGTAAGTTACGCCGTGTTTTCTTTAAAGTGTTAAATGCGGGGAACCCAAATGCAATTTTTTTGCTACGGGTTAAGAACCTATTTTGACTCAACATATCCCAACATAGGATTTCGTGAATTAGAAAGAGTTTCTAACATGCAACATAAAGAAGCATGTTATGCTTACGGGTTAGTGATGTTCGCTTCTCACCAAAGTGAGAAAAAGAACATCGGATTACAACTATTAAATGAAACATTCCCACAAGTAACGGACTCAGTAGTTAGGGTAAGAGACAAGTTTTTTAGATTGCTACGAGGCTGTTGGGCATTACGAAACCCTCGTCCTTTTGACGACATTACAACATGCTGCCTAGCCAATGGTCATAACGGTTACTATCCACAAGATCAAGGATGGGAAGTCGTTTTAGTAAAACCAGAATGCATGACATGTTTCTAGACTTATGAATTATGTCTCTTTATTGCCTTTGCTGAACAACTTGCGTATTAATTAGAATTACCTTTATAGCTACCGTGTAGCAAGTTATTATGTGCTATATTTCATCCTATATGTATAATAGTGGTATTGTATGTTTGTAAAATATTGTATAAAAGTTTGAACGCGAAATATTATTGTAATAAGTTTTTCTTATAGAATCGTAGTAGTTGAATTGTATAATAGCTACTAAGTATGAACTTAATGGGTAGGTACTACCCGAATTAAAACTATAAAATGCTAATATGAAGAAAAATCTTTTATAAATAAGTTCATATTATGCTACGAAATACTATTGACTAATTTTAAATTCTATATGATTAACTCAATTCTTTTGGGCTATTTTTGAAGGAAATGGCATCGTTGACTCGTCAGAATTTGAACATGAGCGAGGAAGACTTCCATGTTTTCCTTGCAGCAAACATAGCCGCAGTACAGGCTGCGATGCAAAATAACAATAACTCTGGATCTAGTAGTGGAACTAATTCCACAAGAAATCGTGTAGGATGCTCCTACAAAGAATTCACTGCCTACAAACCTTTGGAATTTGATGGAACCGAAGGACCAATTGGATTGAAACGGTGAATCGAGAAGGTCGAATCGGTGTTTTCCATAAGTAAGTGTACTGAAGAGGACAAATTTAAGTACGCTACGCATACCTTCACAGGTACTGCGTTAACATGGTGGAATACCTATCTTGAACAGGTAGGACAAAATGCTGCTTACGCACTACCGTGGTCGGCATTCAAGCAATTGATGAACGAGCAGTACCATCCTAGAAACGAAGTCAATAAGCTCAATGTAGAACTTAGAGAGTTACGAACACAAGGATTTGACATTACCACATATGAACGACGATTCACAGAGTTGTGCCTATTGTGTCCGGGAGCATTCGAAGATGAAGAAGAGAAGATCGACGCGTTTGTAAAAGGGTTACCAGTAAGAATTCAAGAAGATGTGAGTTCACACGAGCTCGCTTCCATACAGAAGGCAAGTCGAATGGCTCATAAACTCATAAATCAGATTAAGGAGAGAATTAAAGAACAGGCGGCCGAAGAAGCCAACACGAAACAACTCAAGAGGAAGTGGGAGTAAAACGGTGACAAGAGTCACCAGTACAACAACAATAACAATTACAACCACAACCGCAAAAACAATCGCAACAATAGTCGCAATCCTTACAATAACTACAACAAACGTCCCAACAACAACAACAACAACTACAACAACCGTTTCAACAACAATAACAATCCCAACAATAACCTCAATAACAACAAACAACAGAAACAACCATGCTTCAGGTGTGCAGAGTACCATCTGAATTTCGTTTTGCACAACAGTTTGCACCAAGTGTAAGAGAAGTGGTCATGGCGCGGCAAAATGTGAGATTTACGGACCAAAGAACAACAAAAATAAAGAAACAAATAAGGTCGGAACAAATAATGTCGACGTAGTTTGTTATAAATGTGGAAAATCGGGCCACATTATTAGAAATTGCCCAAACCAAGGGAATACTAATGGGCAAGGCTGCGGAAGAGTTTTCAATATTAATGCGGCAGAAGCGCAGGAAGAACCGGAGCTTGTTACGGGTACGTTTCTTATTGACAATACATCTGCTTATGTTTTATTTGATTCGGGTGCGGATAGAAGCTATATGAGTAGAGATTTTTGTGCTAAATTAAGTTGCCCATTGACGCCTCTGGATAGTAAATTTTTACTCGAATTAGCAAAGGTAAATTAATTTCAGCAGATAATATATGTCGGGATAGAGAAATTAAACTGGGGGATGAAACGTTTAAAATTGATTTAATACCAGTTGAGTTAGGGAGTTTTGATGTAATAATTGGCATGGACTGGTTGAAAAAGGTGAGAGCAGAGGTCGTTTGTTACAAAAATGCGATTCGCATTATGCGTGAAAAGGGAAAACCTTTAATGGTGTACGGAGAAAAGAACAATGCGAAATTAAATCTTATTAGTAGTTTTAAGGCGCAAAAACTAATAATAAAAGGTTGTTACATCATTCTAGCACACATCAAGGAAGTTAAACCTGAAGAAAAGAACATCAGTGATGTTCCCGTCGCAAAAGAATTTCCCGATGTATTTCCGAAAGAATTACCGGGATTACCTCCACATCGATCCGTTGAATTTCAAATAGATCTTGTACCAGGAGTTACACCAATAGCTCGTGCTCCATACAGACTCGCACCCAGCAAAATGAAAGAATTACAAAGTCAGTTACAAGAACTTTTAGAGCGTGGTTTCATTCTACCAAGTACATCACCATGGGGAGCTCCTATTTTGTTTGTCAAGAAGAAGGATGGTACATTTAGGTTGTGTATCGACTACCGAGAGCTGAACAAACTTACCATTAAGAACCGCTACCCACTACCGAGAATCGACGACTTATTTGATCAACTAAAAGGCTCGTCGGTTTATTCGAAGATTGATTTACGTTCTGGGTATCATCAAATGCGGGTGAAGGAGGATGATATTCCAAAGACTGCTTTTAGGACGCGTTACGGTCATTACGAGTTTATGGTTATGCCGTTTGGGTTGAACAACGCACCAGCTGTGTTCATGGACCTCATGAACCGAGTGTGTGGACCATACCTTGACAATTTTGTCATTGTTTTCATCGATGACATACTTATTTACTCAAAGAATGACCAAGTGCATGAAGAACATTTGAGAAAAGTTCTAGAGTTGTTAAGGAAGGAAAAACTGTACGCTAAGTTTTCAAAGTGTGCATTTTGGTTGGAAGAAGTTCAATTTCTCGGTCACATAGTGGACAAAGAAGGTATTCAGGTGGATCCAGCAAAGATTGAAACCGTTGAAAAGTGGGAAACCCCAAAAACTCTGAAGCATATACGCCAATTTTTAGGACTGGCTGGTTACTACAGAAGGTTCATCCAAGACTTTTCCAGAATAGCAAAACCCTTGACTGCATTAACGCATAAAGGGAAGAAATTTGAATGGAAAGATGAACAAGAAAAAGCGTTTCAATTATTAAAGAAAAAGTTAGCTACGACACTTATATTGTCATTACCTGAATGGAATGACGATTTTTTGATATATTGTGACGCCTCAAAGCAAGGTCTCGGTTGTGTATTAATGCAACGAACAAAAGTAATTGCTTATGCGTCTAGACAATTGAAGATTCACGAGCAGAATTATACGACGCATGATTTGGAATTAGGCGCGGTTGTTTTTGCATTAAAGAATTGGAGGCACTACTTATATGGGGTCATAAGTATTATATATACCGACCACAAAAGTCTTCAACACATATTTAATCAGAAACAACTGAATATGAGGCAGCGCAGGTGGATTGAATTGTTGAATGATTACGACTTTGAGATTCATTACCACCCGGGGAAGGCAAATGTGGTAGCCGATGCCTTGAGCAGAAAGGACAGAGAACCCATTCGAGTAAAAGCTATGAATATAATGATTCACAATAACCTTACTACTTAAATAAAGGAGGCACAACAAGGAGTTTTAAAAGAAGGAAATTTAAAGGATGAAATACCCAAAGGATCAGAGAAGCATCTTAATATTCGGGAAGACGGAACCCGATATAGGGTTGAAAGAATTTAGGTACCAAAATTTGGAGATATGAGAGAAATGGTACTTAGAGAAGCTCATAAAACCAGATACTCAATACATCCTGGAACGGGGAAGATGTACAAGGATCTCAAGAAACATTTTTGGTGGCCGGGTATGAAAGCCGATGTTGCTAAATATGTAGGAGAATGTTTGACGTGTTCTAAGGTCAAAGCTGAGTATCAGAAACCATCAGGTCTACTTCAACAACCTGAAATCTCGGAGTGGAAATGGGAAAACATTACCATGGATTTCATCACTAAATTGCCGAGGACTGCAAGTGGTTTTGATACTATTTGGGTAATAGTTGATCGTCTCACCAAATCAGCACACTTCCTGCCAATAAGAGAAGATGACAAGATGGAGAAGTTAGCACGACTGTATTTGAAGGAAGTCGTCTCCAGACATGGAATACCAATCTCTATTATCTCTGATAGGGGTGGAAGATTTATTTCAAGATTCTGGCAGACATTAAAGCAAGCATTGGGAACTCGTCTAGACATGAGTACTGCCTATCATCCACAAACTGATGGGCAGAGCGAAAGGATGATACAAACTCTTAAAGACATGCTACGAGCATGTGTTATTGATTTCGGAAATAGTTGGGATCGACATCTACCGTTAGCAGAATTTTCCTACAACAACAGCTACCATTCAAGCATTGAGATGGCACCATTTGAAGCACTTTATGATAGAAAGTGCAGGTCTCCGATTTTTTGGAGTGAAGTGGGGGATAGACAGATTACGGGTCCGGAGATAATACAAGAAACTACCGAGAAGATCATCCAAATTTAACAACGGTTGAAAACCACCCAAAGTCGACAAAAGAGCTACGGTGACATTAAAAGAAAAGATTTAGAATTTGAAATTGGAGAGATGGTCATGCTTAAAGTTGCACCTTGGAAAGGAATTGTTCGATTTGGTAAAAGAGGGAAATTAAATCCAAGGTATATTGGACCATTCAAGATTATTGATCGTGTCGGACCAGTAGCTTACCGACTTGAGTTACCTCAACAACTCGCGGCTGTACATAACACTTTCCACGTTTCGAATTTGAAGAAATGTTTTGCTAAAGAAGATCTCACTATTCCGTAAGACGAAATCCAAATCAACGAAAAACTTCAATTCATCGAAGAACCCGTCGAAATAATGGACCGTGAGGTTAAAAGACTTAAGCAAAATAAGATACCAATTGTTAAGGTACGATGGAATGCTCGTAGAGGACCCGAGTTCACCTGGGAACGAGAAGATTAGATGAAGAAGAAATACCCGCACTTATTTCCAGAAGATACGTCAACACCTCCAACTGCTTAAAATTTCGGGACGAAATTTATTTAACTAGTAGGTACTGTAGTGACCCGAACTTTTCCATGTTTATATATATTAAATGAAATTGTTATTTACATGATTAAGTGTTTCCAACATGTTAAGCAATCAAACTTGTTAAAACTTGATTAATTGAAATAGGTTTCATATAGACAATTGACCACCCAAGTTGACCGGTGATTCACGAACGTTAAAACTTGTAAAAACTATATGATGTCATATATATGGATATATATAGTTAACATGGTATTACGATAAGTAAACATATCATTAAGTATATTAACAATGAACTACATATGTAAAAACAAGACTACTAATTTAAGGATTTCGAAACGAGGCATATATGTAACGATTATCGTTGTAACGACATTGAATTGTATATATATCATATTAAGATATATTAATACATCATAATATCATGATAATGTAATAATTTAACATCTCTTTAGATATAATAAACAATGGGTTAACAACATTTAACAAGATCGTTAACCTAAAGGTTTCAAAACAACACTTACATGTAACGACTAACGATGACTTAACGACTCTATTAAAATGTATATACATTTAGTTTTTTAATATGTATTCATGCACTTTTGAAAGACTTTAAGACACTTATCAAAGTACTTCTACTTAAATAATATGCTTACAAATACATCCTCATTCATTTTCATCAACAATTCTACTTGTATGCACTCGTATTCGTACTCGTACAATACCTAGCTTCTAAATGTATTTAATATTGGTATATACACTCAATGATCAACTCTTAGCAGCCCTTGTGAGTCACCTAACACATGTGGGAACCATTATTTGGTAACTAGCATTGAATATCTCATAAAATTACAAAAATATTAGTAATCATTCATGACTTATTTACATGTAAACAAAATTACACATCCTTTATATCTAATTCATATACCAACGACCAGAAACACCTAAAAACACTTTCATTCTTCAATTTTCTTCATCTAATTTATCTCTCTCAAGTTCTATCTTCATGTTCTAAGTGTTCTTCATAAATTCTATAAGTTCTAGTTTCATAAAATCAAGAATACTTCCAAGTTTGATAGCTTACTTCCAATCTTGTAAAGTGATCATCCAACCTCAAGAAATCTTTCTTATTTACTATAAGATATCTTTCTAATACAAGGTAATACTCATATTCAAACTTTGATTCAATTTCTATAACTATAACAATCTTATTTCGAGTGGGAATCTTACTTGAACTTGTTTTCGTGTCATGATTCTGCTTCAAGAACTTTCAAGCCATCCAAGGATCCTTTGAAGCTAGATCCATTTTTCTCATTTCCAATAGGTTTACCTACTAAAATTAAGATAGTAATGAAATTCATAACATCATTCGATTCATACATATAAAACTATCTTATTCGAAGATTTAAACTTGTAATCACTAGAACATAGTTTAGTTAATTCTAATCTTGTTCACAAATAAAGTTAATCCTTCTAACTTGACTTTTAAAATCAAATAAACACATGTTCTATATATATATATGATATGCTAACTTAATGATTTAAAACCTGAAAACACGAAAAACACTATAAAACCGGATATACGCCGTCGTAGTAACACCGCGGGCAGTTTTGGGTTAGTTAATTAAAAACTATGATAAACTTTGATTTAAAATTTGTTATTCTGGGAAAATGATTTTTCTTATGAACATGAAACTATATCCAAAAATCATGGTTAAACTCAAAGTGGAAGTATGTTTTAAAAATGTGGATAACTAGTTGTAGGTTACTAATGAGGACAGCTGACTTAATAAACTTAAAACAGCAAAACATATTAAAAATGTTGTAAATATATTTTGAACATACTTTGATATATATGTACATATTTGTTATAGGTTCGTGAATCGACCAGTGGCAAAGTCTTACTTCCCGACGAAGTAAAAATCTGTGAAAGTGAGTTATAGTCCCACTTTTAAAATCTAATATTTTGGGATGAGAATACATGCAGTTTTATAAATGTTTTACAAAATAGACACAATTAAATGAAACTACATTCTATGGCTGGATTATTAAACCGAATATGCCCCTTTTTTGTCTGGTAATCAAAGAATTAGGGAACAGACACCCTAATTGACGCGAATCCTAAAGATAGATCTATTGGGCCCAATGAGCCCCATCCAAAGTACTGGATGCTTTAGTACTTCGAATTCATCATGTCCGAAGGGAGTACCGGAATGATAGGGGATATTCTATATGCATCTTGTTAAGGTCGGTTACCAGGTGTTCACCATATGAATGATTTTTATCTCTATGTATGGGATGTATATTGAAATATGAAATCTTGTGGTCTATTATTACGATTTGATAAATATAGGTTAAACCTATAACTCACCAACATTTTTGTTGACATTTAAAGCATGTTTATTCTCAGGTAATTATTAAGAGCTACCGCTGTTGCATGCTATTATATGGACAAGATTTGGTGTCAGCATACTTGTATAATATTGTTTAAAACTGCATTCGAGATTTATTTTGTTGTAACATATTAATATTTGTAAACAATATGTATTGGTAGTGTGTAAGTGTGATATTTGTTAGATTATCATTTCTGGATAATCTAAGTGGTGTCTTGTTAACCTTGTCGATAAAATAAAAGTTATGGTTTATTTTAAAAACGAATGCAGTCTTTGAAAAACGTCTCATATAGAGGTCAATACCTCGCAACAAAATCAATTAATATGGAACATTTATAATCAATATGAACGGGACATTACATATTGAATGTCCCAATCATAGCTGTGAGGCTGAATTGGTAGAGCAACGTTTGATTATTGCTTGGGGACATCCAACACCAACCTTTTCTAACGATTATCAATTATGATAGGGGATACCCTCAACCGACTATTGAGTTCCTCAACAATTATCATTAGATACAGTTTCGGAGATAATTAGGTGACTACCTTCAAACGCTACAGATCATCCATGACTACGGATTCTTAGATGATCATTATTCTTATTATGATTGTCTAATGCCAAGAATTCATAAGTCACATCTATCAGTACATCACACAACAGATAAATACAGAAGTTCAATTCAGTCCTTACTAATCAATTATCAATTCTTCGTACAGTAATTTCATCATCTCCAACAGATTAATCAAAACAAGCTCATTTTCGGATTTTTCAACTTTTTATGATTTTCTAGTGAGGCATTTTTCACTTTTTAGGTATTTTCTGCTTATAACATATACTCCCCCTAAAATACTAAAATATAAAATCTTTTTGTGTTTTAGCATTTTAACCAAATAGAAAATATCTACAGACTAGCATGCAATCATGAGTGAAATCATGTAAAGAAATGCAGACAGGAAGCAAAAATATGCAATAAAGATAATTAACAACTAAAAATCTATATGTCATGCATCCTACATGCAAAGTCTAAAAGACTTGACTAACCCTCACACACAGCATCCGAAATTACTGTGTCTCGATCAACAATGCCATTCTTCTCTAGCAGGAGTAAGAACCTAGGTCTATCAAAAGCCTTCATAAATAAGTCAGCCCTCTGGTCCTTAGTACCTATTCTCTTAACCTCAATAATCTTTTTCTCATGGCAATCCCTAAGAAAATGATACTTAACACCTATGTGTTTAGTCTTAGAATGTTGAACAGGGTTCTTAGTGATCGTAATAGCAGCAGTATTATCAATATAAAGAGGAGAGAAAGAGATTCTTAGCCCGTAATCGCGAAGTTGTTGTTGGATCCAAACAACTTGCGAACAACAACTAGCAGCAGCTATATATTCAGCTTCACACGTGGAAAGAGCAACTGCAGTTTGTTTCTTGCATTGCCAGGTCACCAGCCTTTCACCTAAAAATTGTCATCCTCCTGATGTAGATTTGTTGTTGATTTTGCAACCTACATAATCTGAATCGCTGTAAGCTACAAGATCAAACTTCTCATCATTCGAATACCAGATGCCGAGATTTGGCGAATGCAACAGATAATGTAGAATTCTTTTGGCAGCAGTAAGAGGAACTGTATTTGGATTAACTTGATAACGAGCACACAGACATGTTGCGAACATAATATCCAGCCTAGACGCAGTGAGATACATAAGCGACCCGATGATTGCTCGATAATACGTAGGATCAACAGGTTCTCCTTCGCAATCTAACGAAATACAATGATTCACAGCTAACGGAGTTGACACAGGACACTCTTAAGTCATACCGAAACGTTCCAGTATATCATTCACATACTTTTCTTGATGAAGAAAAATTCCATTTTCTGTCTGTTCGACTTGTAAACCAAGAAAGTAGTATAGAAGACCCAATTTACTCATTTCAAACTCATCCTTCATCACCTATTTGAACTCATCAACGAGTTCCTGCTTAGTAGCACTGAAGATAATGTCATGAACATAAATCTAGACTAAGATAATATCGTCATCTTGAACTTTTGTGAACAGAGTACAGTCTAACGTGCCCATTTGATATCCTTTCTCGATAAGATAACTTGATAAACGTCCGTACCAAGCTCTAGGAGCTTGATGTAAACCATAAAGGGCTCTCCGTAATTGGTAAACTTTGTCAGGATGAAGATGATCTTCAAAACCCGGAGGTTGACTGACATATACTCGTTCATTTAGCTTGCCGTAAAGAAATGCACTCTTAACATCCATTTGATAAACTTTGAACTTCATGAAAGAAGCGAAAGTCAAGAAAATGTGAATTGCTTCCAATCTGGCAACAAGAGCAAAAACTTCATCGTAATCAAATTCAGGATCTTGCTGATAACCTTTAGCAACTAATCTTGCTTTGTTACGGGTAACATTGAAATCTTCGTCGAATTTGAGCTTCCAAACCCATTTGAGATCAATTACTTTAGCACCATGCGGCTTAGTAACTAGCTTCCAAATATCTAGACAATTGAATTCCTGAATTTCTTCTTGCATAGCCATGACCCAATCAACATGATTCAAAGCTTCTTTTGTAGTCGTTGGCTCAATTCTCGAGATATGACATGAGTACTCGTAGTATGCAGCAGCAGCTGTCATATGAGCATTAACTTGACCATCAAACTGAACTTGTCTTCTTGTTCTAACACATGCATTTGGATCTCCAATAATATTCTCTCTAGGATGAGCAGTTGTTGTTCTAGGAACTGGGTGTGCGGGAACATGTATCTCGTGGTGTAGATTCGTGGTATCTCCAGCTTCTTCAGGATTATCAGAATTCTCACTCGAAATATCAGATCCGTAGGTATCGTATACTGGATTAACATCTTGATCTGAATCTTGTACTGGTTTAACGACTGTAGGTAATGGAGTTGGAGTAGGTGCAGACACTTCTGGTTCATTCTGTAAATCAAACAGCATTTGTAACTCTACTTCATTCTCCGTCTGATTTTGAGCAAGATTGAATGAATCAATCAGCTCATCGTAGTTGTAGATCCAAGGATGATTCTTGGGAGCACTATTCGTGTGATTCTGTTGGACATCAACTTCAGACCATTCTTCAATACATCTCGTCTCATTATTGAAAACTCGCTTGTTAGGAGAACTATATTCGAGGAATACTCCCGTAACCACTTTCGAATCAAACTTACTTCCTGGTCTTCTCTTCAAAATGGTACACAGGGCACCAAATGGTTCTATATGCTTCAAAGAAGGTTTTCTCCCATGTAATAACTCATAGAAAGTTTTACCTAGTCGTTTAACAGTTAAAACTCGATTCATAGTGTAACAAGCATTTGCAACAGCTTCACCACAAAAATGAACAGGTAACGATGAATCAGCTAGCATAGTCCTAGCAGTCTCGATCAAAACCCTATTCTTTCTTTCAGCAACACCGTTCATCTGAGGAGAGTATGCAGAACTGAACTGCATATTGATACCTTTTTCAATACAGAAACCTGCAAGATACTGATTCTTGAATTCTGTACCATTATCGCATCGAATCTTTCTAACTTTCAAATTAAAACCTGTCTCTAATCAATTGATTAGCACTTTCAAATTCTCAAACGTATCAGACTTCTCTTTCAAAAACATAACCCATGAGAATCTTGAATAATCATCAGTTACCACCAGACAATACTTACTTCCATTAATACTTTCAAAACAAATTGGACCAAAGAGATCCATGTGCAACAACTCAAGTGGAGCAGAGATTGGATTATACTTCATCAACTTATGTGCTTTCTTGCTCTGCTTACCCTTCTTACACGGAACACATGTACCTGGAATCTGAAACGAACGAAGATCAACACCTTCTACAAGATTGTTGTAAACCAGATGGTTCATCTTCCGAAAACTTAAATGACCCATGCGTTTGTGCCATGTAATAGAATCTTGTTCAGTCACTTTAGAAATAAAAGCTTGATGATGTTCAGCAGTTGAAGTAGCAACATTCATATCTTGCATGTATAAATCAGCTTGTCGAGGAGCCTTCATCAATATCATTTCAGTAGGAATCACAAACTCTGGTTTCAAAATGTAGCTGAATTCGTCATCAAATGCTACTTTAAAGATTTTTCACAAATTTGTGAAACCGATAACAAATTGTTTGCAAGCTCTTGACAATAATTCACTTTATCAAAACTGACTTTATTATTCTTCAATAAACCTTGAGCTGAAATATGACCACCCTTATCTCCAGCAAATGCAACATAACCTCCCTTAACTGGGTGTACATCCGAAAGAAGAGATAGCTGTCCAGTCATATGTCTCGAAGCGTCGCTATCCACAATCCAGGTGTTATTTGCAGGTATCCTGGTTCTCTGCATATCACATTAAGAAGTTAATTGATAATGGAAACCCACGCCCAGATGGCAGTAGGTTGTCCATTAACACCCATAGCATGAAATTCCATCCATTTCCCGTTTGAGTCCGGAGGAATCTCATCATTAGAAACCTTAAACTTAGCAAATTTGGAAGGAGCGGTGTCACGCTCTTGGCGTCTGACATTCCTCTCTGAATCTGAATGATTCATCCGTGGTCTAATTCTAGAAAAATATTTTCTGTGACTCACTTTTTGAGATGGAGACCTCAACTTTGGTTCAAAAGGTCTACCTTGCTCACTAGAACTGGCAACATTTGCCTCAGAATTTCTTTTAGGGATTTTTCCCTTCACAGGAGAAGCAGATCTATTGAAGTACTTCCTTTTGGAGTCTCTAAAGACAACATTTGTCTTAAATCTTTTATCACGAAGTTCATCATTTACATGGAAACCTGTTCGATGAACATGAGATGATCTAGAATCATCATGTGACAAGTCAACTTTATGTCTTGGGGAACGGAATCTTCTAGGACAATAAGCAGCAATGTGTCCAAAAACAGCACAACTAAAACATTGTCTAAACTCCCTATGTCCTCTGAATTGATACACATTATTAGAGTTTGAAGATGAGGGGTCTTGTGCTCTTACGAACACAGGAGAATCATTTGATTTCTCTCTTTGAACATGCTTAGGGGTAACAGGAGGAACAGGTCTGTTAGCAAATCTAGGATTTTTCAAAATCTTAACAGGACCTTTTGGAACTGGACCTCTTGGTGTTATCACCCTTCGTCCAACTGTATTATCTCCTAGACCATTTTTCTTATCTTCATCATGATCTAAAGCACCTTCAGCAGTTTCGTCTGAAGTCATGTTCTCAGTCGAGTTAGACTTCTTGTCCCTATTAGCATAATTCTCATAACTAGGTGGAACACAATCTTCTGGCTGTCCATCAACCACATTTGCATTGACATATTTGTTTTGAAAAGGAGGAGATACAGACTTATATCCAATGCCTTTACCCTTTTGATCATTTAGTTCAACCATAAGTGCAATCCATTGAGATGCACTTGCCCAACATTTCATTATGATTGACATAGCTTCTAAATCAGCTTTGACACACTCATTTTCCTTTTTCAATTCATTTATTGTGTCAACACATTTGATTAAAGCTTGATTTAAATCAAAGTTATAACATTTAAGATCATGAATCTGTTTTTTTATAAACTTTAATTTCTTCTTTCAAATCATTTTCAATCTTTTTGGTCATAAGGTTGGCATGATATTTGTCACACATCTCATCATATGTTTTGTTCAGATTGTCTACGGTTATCTTATAAACAGCACATTGAGCACATTCAGCGTTTGAATTTGAGCAAAAATTAAAAGTTACCTCTTGAGCGCTATTTGATGAGGAAGTATCAGCCATGAAAGCAAAATCGTTCGTCTTCTTCCCATCATCGAATTCATCTTCTGTTTCTGAAGAATCTGTAAGAAACACTGATGCATCATGTAACAACCCAACCCGTTAACCAACCAAAAATGCGGAATAAAAAAAAAATTTAAAACTGATCTGGAGGGTGCGCGGCGCGCACCACTGCCTGTGCGCGACGCGCACAAGGCCTGAGACAGTTCTGATCAAAATGTCCATTTTTCGCGAAAAGATCTTCGACTTCCCGACACTTTTAGACCGAACGATTTTCACAACAAACTTATATATGTAAAACTAACACGAATCAAACATAAAAATGACGTTTTACAAGCGGGGCCCACACGACCCAAAATACAAGTTTAATACAAGTTTAGAGTTTCGACCACCAAAAAGTTTAAGTTCCAAACTACACAATGAGCATGGCGTTTGGGATTAAACTACCCAACTACCGGTCAAACTCCAAGAGCTACTAAAGCCAAAAGCGTCCCCTAGCATCAAGCGGGATCTCTAGTCCAATACGATGCCCTTACCCTTGTCCAAAACCGAACCTATAAAATGGTAAACAACGAGAGGGTAAGCAAAGCTTAGTGAATGCAATAATTATACGAATACATATATAATTATACCTACTTGCATACACTTACACAAACCGCAAACATGCTAGCAACACAATTAGCTTATCGTCACATTAACAAGCTATAATCTCCAATACCACAAGCTAGCAACAACCGCATAATAATATAACTCTAAATGATATAATATGCTTACAACACAAGTAACCATGGTCGATCAATAGTACAAGGGAACGGCGCTCGCGAAAACGCCATCGGTGTTCATAACATCCATTAGGGCACTTAACACCTCGCACCACTAACCCCTAGGGTGGCACCTTAACACCTCAGCACATCACCCCGAGTGGCATCTTAACACCTCGATGCAACACTCATTATTTTACGGAGTGGTGTCTTAACACCTCGACACTACACTCCTAGGTGGCATCTTAACATTTTGATGCTACACCCGAGTGGCATCTTAACACCTCAATGCTACACCCTTCACGTGAAACATGGTGTCTTAACACCTCGACACTACACCTTTCACGCTACAACAAATAGATACATTATATACATACGCATATAATTATTCCACTCACCTTAACAATTAGATGACGATTTCAACCTCCACAAGCTTCAAAGCAAAGTACCTAATATAATAAGTACTTGATCAACACACAAGCTAAGTGGACTCAATACTAACACTTACACCTGAGCATTTAATGACTTAATGTATTAAATCGCCCATTTATACCAAAACCGCCCAATTAAAGTCAAGACCACCACTAATCACTTAAAGGCTAGTGATTAAGGTAAAACAACACCAACTAACACATAATTAGGGTAATTCATACCCATCTTTCCAAACTAGGTCAATTTATTACCCAAATAACCATTTTAAGACAACACACCCATTTCGGGTCATCCACTAACTAACCAACACCCATTTACTAAATAACTAGGTGTGTTAGCAATTAACTCACCAATTAGGGTTCATAAACATCATTTAATACTTTGAAACCCTAGACTAGTCACCAATTAGTATTCAAGACTCAATTTTACCCAAGAACACCCAAAATCACCAATAATGGGTTTTGTGTTCATCATTTACTCAAACCCTAACCCTTACACTAAATCAAAGTAAGGAAAATAAAATTAGAACATACCACAACTACCACAACGAAGCTAGAGATAAGATGAACGACTTTAATGCTTGAACTTTAACCCAAAACAAGGTCCTTCCTCTTGGATTTAAGCTTTCTCTCTCAAAATCACAATCTCTCTCTAGAATTAAAGTTAAAGTGATAAGGTTGTTGATTATAGAGTAATGGTGCTCCACAAACTGACCTATCTGCCTTTAACCCGTCCATAAGTGAATTTACCAAAATGCCCATCAAAATATCTGATTTAAAAAGCTGGAACCCGGCTACAGTAAGGGGTGCGCGGCGCGCTCCCTTTAGTGTGCGCGGCGCGCACTAGGCTCAGCTCACTCAGTGACTTCTGTTTAACTGCACAACATCACCCACACTCTATGTAACATATTTACACTGCTGTACAAACAGATTAGGGTCTTACAACTCTCCCCCACTTATTCGGATTGCGTCCTCGCAATCCAAGCCGCATGACAAGAGGGAAGATAAACCAACACGAATTCTTCGGGCTCCCAAGTAAACTCGGAACCCTTACTACGACGCCATTGAACTTTAAAAGTCCTAACCTCTTTATGCCTCAACCTTTTGACCTTCTCATCGAGTATGGCAATCGGCTCCTCAATATACTCTAACTTATTGTTTAGCTCAATTTCGTCTAACAGCACCCATGATGAATCATCCGCAAGACACTTACGGAGATGGGAAACATGAAATGTATTATGAATCCCCGCAAACTCTTCGGGTAATTCCAAACGATACACAACTTCACCAACAATAGCTAAAACTTTAAAGGGACCAATAAACCGAGGAGCTAACTTTCCCCGTTTTCGAAATCGAATAATACCCTTCCATGGCGAAACCTTAAGCATCACCATATCGCCTTCTTGAAATTCGATCGTTCGTCTACGTTTGTCGGCATACGAATTTTGTCTATCTTGAGCCTTTCTCAAATGTTCCCGAATAATATCAATCTTGTTATTCATCTCTAAAACCAAATCGGTACTTCCGATTTCTCTTTGACCCACTTCTCCCCAACAAATGGGAGTTCGACACCTCCGCCTATATAGCATCTCATAAGGTGGCATCCCGATACTAGTGTGATAACTATTATTGTACGAGAATTCCACCAAAGGCAAATGCTCATCCCAACTACCACCGAAATCAATAATGCACGCCCGTAACATATCTTCCAAAGTTTGGTTCGTACGTTCGGTTTGACCGTCCGTTTGAGGATGATAAACCGTGCTCAACTTCAATTGCGTACCTATATCCTCATGAAACTTTTCCCAAAATCGAGATGTAAAATGGGTATCTCGATCCGAAATAATAGATATAGGAACCCCATGTCGAGCAACCACTTCCTTGATAAACAACATAGCCAAGGTCTCCGACGATATCGCTTCTTTAATGGGAAGAAACAAAGCACTTTTCGTCAACCGGTCAACTATCACCCAAATCGTATCAAATTGGGTTCTCGCCGTCTTAGGTAACTTTGTTATGAAATCCATGGTAATGTGCTCCCATTTCCATATCGGAATTTCTAACGGTTGCAATTTACCATACGGCTTTTGGTGTTCGGCTTTTACTTGCAAACACGTGACGCATTGCTCAACATACTTCACAACATCACACTTCATGCCCGACCACCAATAATCTTTCTTTAAGTCAAGATACATTTTCGTCGTGCCCGGATGAATGGAATATTTTGACTTATGTGCTTCATCAAGTAGCACTCGTCGGTAATCACCTATCTTAGGCACCCACACCCTTCCTTGGAAAGACAACAAACCACGCGGACCCATAGTAATAAACTCCGATTGGCCCACGATTCGCTCTGTATGCTTGTTGTGAACATAAGCCTCTATTTGAATCTCACCAAGCTTTTCAAGAAAATCGTTGGTAATAATCAAACATAACGATCCAACTCGTATCGCCGGATGTTGACTCTTTAGACTCAACGCATCCGCGACCACATTCGCCTTACCCGGATGATAAAGTATTTCACAATCGTAGTCTTTCACCACATCCATCCACCTACGTTGGCGATAATTCAAATCTCGTTGATTAAAGAGATGTTTCAAACTCTTATGATCCGAATAAATAGTACACTTGACACCATACAAGTAATGGCACCAAATTTTCAACGCATGCACAACCGCTGCCAACTCAAGATCATGAGTCGGATACCTCGTTTCATGTTCCTTTAATTGTCGAGAGGCATAAGCGATGACTTTACCTCTTTGCATTAGAACACACCCGAGACCATTTAAGGAAGCATCACAATAAACCACCATGTCCTCAGCACCTTCCGGTAACACTAACACCGGAGCTTGACACAACTTCTCTTTTAACAATTGAAAAGCAATTTCTTGCTCATTCTCCCAAACAAACCTCGCATTCTTCCTTGTTAATTTCGTCAACGAAGAAGCGATCTTAGAAAAATCTTGGATAAACCGACGATAATAACCGGCCAATCCGAGAAAACTTAGGATTTTCGTAGGCGTAGTCGGTTACTTCCAATCCTTCACCGTCTCGATCTTCCCCGGATCTACTTGGATACTGCTTTCATTCACAATATGACCAAGGAATTGAACTTCCCTTAGCCAAAACTCACATTTGGAGAACTTTGCATACAACTTCTCATTTCTTAACGTCTTCAAAACTTCACGCAAATGACGTTCATGTTCGTTCATACTTTTCGAGTAGACTAGTATGTCGTCGATGAACACTATTACCGACTTGTCCAACATAGGTTGGCACACTTGGTTCATAAGATCCATGAATGCCGCCGGTGCATTCGTAAGACCAAAGGGCATAACTTCAAACTCATAATGCCCGTAACGCGTTCGAAAAGCCGTTTTCTCTATGCCTTCCTCACGAACCCGCATTTGGTGATAGCCGGACCGTAGGTCGATCTTAGAGAAATACGTTTCACCTTGAAGTTGATCAAATAAATCGTCAATCCTAGGTAATGGATAACGATTCTTGATCGTCACTTTATTCAACTCACGGTAATCAATGCACATACGCATACTACCATCTTTCTTCTTCACAAATAACACCGGAGCGCCCCATGGCGAAGCACTCGGTCGAATAAAACCCTTCTCGAGCAACTCTTGGGTTTGATTTAACAACTCTTGCATTTCCGTTGGTGCTAAATGATAAGGTGTTTTAGCAATGGGAGTAGCTCCCGGAACCAACTCAATACGAAACTCAACTTGTCTTTCCGCCGGAACACCCGGTAATTTGTCCGGAAAAACGTCTTCGAATTCACTAACAACCGGAATTTCACGAATAGGTGGTGGCTCATTGCGAGTATCAATAACATGAGCAAGGAAAGCCATGCCACCACTAACAACAAAACGACGTGCCCGTGCAAAAGTGCATATCGGCACCGGTCTCCTTCGCTTATCACCATGAATAATTAACTCTCCCCCACTTAGGGTCTTCACACGAATAAACTTATCATGGCATGCAATATCGGCTCTATAACAATCGAGCCAATCCATACCAACGACAATATCAAAGTCGCCCAAGGTCATTGGAATAAGATCAATTTTAAAGGTTTCGGCACCAAAAACAACATCACAATTCTTACACACATCAACCACTAGCACCGTCTTGCCGTCCGCTATTTCAACTTCTGCCGGACGACTTAACTTAGCTAACGGTCTATCAAGTTTAGGCACAAATTTAGGAGACACAAATGACAAATTTCCACCGCTATCAAAAAGAATCCTCGCCGGATTAGAATTAACCATGAAAGTACCTGAGACAACTTCGTTCGATTGTTTGGCTTCATCATTAGTCATCAAGTAGTTGCAACCCCTAGCCGTACCCGCCGCCCTCTTTAACCGCTTCACATTGTCGTTTCGCAAGTCGGGACACTCCGGCTTCTTATGCCCCTCTTTGCCGCAATTAAAACAAGTGACCTTGTTTCCGAAAGATGGTTTCGGACACTCACGAGCCATATGACCCGGTTGCCCACAATTGTAGCACGTATAAGAAAACCCACCGGTAGTGCCCTTCTTTGCACTATTGACACTTTCGGCCCCCCTCTTGCTCTTGCTCTTCTTGCTTGAGGCGTTAGAGTAACTAAAACCTTCAAACTTTCTTTTAGAAAACATGAAATCACTCTTTCTTGGAACCTCCGGCTCAAAACCCCGAGCCAACTCGAACAATTCATCAAAAGACTTAGCCATACCCCGACTAATCTTCCCCTTGTACTCATCATTCAAAGTACGGTAGAAATCCTTCATGAGCTTATGATCATCACCAACATATTCCGGGCAAAAACGAGTCTTTTCCAAGAATGTAGACTTGAGGGTAACCAAATCCATGGAACCTTGTTGCAAATGGTGCAACTCGTCCCGGATTCTATCGAGGTCGGAAGAAGTTCGGTATTCTTTGCAAAACTCTTTCTTGAAGTCATCCCAAGTCAAACCCATACATTGTTCTTCACCATAGAAGTTGATTTTATCGTCCCACCACAACTTAGCTTCTTCGCGTAACATGCTAGAACCATACCTCGTCTTCTTTTCGGGAGGACATTCCGCGGTACGGAAAGCTCCCTCAATATCGGAGATCCAACATGTACTTTTTAAAGGATCCCGCACCCCATTAAACATCGGGGGTTGAGCATCCTTGAAGTTCTTGTAGTGGAAGTCCCGCCTTCCTTCGCCTCCTTCACCGCGAGGATAGATATTCCTAGCGTCAAGGGCCTCTTCGATAGTGGCCTTCATTCGTTCATTAATTATATTGGTTATTTGCTCATCAACCGAATCTTGAAAGACCTTTCGAACGTCCGCAAGAAAATCCGCTTTTAACTTCTTAAAGACGGCCTCGACCTTGGTTGAGAACTTGGCGTCCCCGCTTGTACTTCCGTTATCATGTTCGGGACTGTTTCTCGTCTTCATTTTATAAAACGAATTAGGTTAAACCACAAAACGAAAGGACAATTTACATAAATACATACATATACGCCACACTACCCCATCTTGCTCAACAATCGTCGTACATTGCTCGTTTGACCCAATTTGCACTCGTAGTAATGGTAGCTAGTCATTACTACGCGAGCACGTCGCGCTAACTCGCTAGTACAACGTCCATCTCGCTTGATGATTGCTAAATACAACACAAACAAATAGCGCATGATTAGTTCACATAAACCTATGCACTAACCATCCCGATCCGACCCAAAGTCCTACAAGTCCCGCATACACGCACACACAAAAGTCTAAGTCTAGGCGCCTATCTCAAGTCACCTAAATCCCTTAGACCATGCTCTGATACCACTTGTAAAAACCCAACCCGTTAACCAACCAAAAACGCGGAATAAAAAAAAAATTTAATACTGATCTGGAGGGTGCGCGGCGCGCACCACTGCCTGTGCGCGGCGCGCACAAGGCCTGAGACAGTTCTGATCAAAATGTCCATTTTTCGCGAAAAGATCTTCGACTTCCCGACACTTTTAGACCGAACGCTTTTCACAACAAACTTATATATGTAAAACTAACACGAATCAAACATAAAAATGACGTTTTACAAGCGGGGCCCACACGACCCAAAATACAAGTTTAATACAAGTTTAGAGTTTCGACCACCAAAAAGTTTAAGTTCCAAACTACACAATGAGTATGGCGTTTGGGATTAAACTACCCAACTACCGGTCAAACTCCAAGAGCTACTAAAGCCAAAAGCGTCCCCTAGCATCAAGCGGGATCTCTAGTCCAATACGATGCCCTTACCCTTGTCCAAAACCGAACCTATAAAATGGTAAACAACGAGAGGGTAAGTAAAGCTTAGTGAATGCAATAATTATACGAATACATATATAATTATACCTACTTGCATACACTTACACAAACCGCAAACATGCTAGCAACATAATTAGCTTATCGTCACATTAACAAGCTATAATCTCCAATACCACAAGCTTGCAACAACCGCATAATAATATAACTCGAAATGATATAATATGCTTACAACACAAGTAACCATGGTCGACCAATAGTACAAGGGAACGGCGCTCGCGAAAACGCCATCGGTGTTCATAACATCCATTAGGGCACTTAACACCTCGCACCACTAACCCCTAGGGTGGCACCTTAACACCTCGGCACATCACCCCGAGTGGCATCTTAACACCTCGATGCAACACTCATTATTTTACGGAGTGGTGTCTTAACACCTAGACACTACACTCCTAGGTGGCATCTTAACACTTCGATGCTACACCCGAGTGGCATCTTAACACCTCGATGCTACACCCTTCACGTGAAATGTGGTGTCTTAACACCTCGACACTACACCTTTCACGCTACAACAAATAGATACATTATATACATACGCATATAATTATTCCACTCACCTTAACAATTAGATGACGATTTCAACCTCCACAAGCTTCAAAGCAAAGTACCTAATATAATAAGTACTTGATCAACACACAAGCTAAGTGGACTCAATACTAACACTTACACATGAGCATTTAATGACTTAATGTATTAAATCGCCCATTTATACCAAAACCGCCCAATTAAAGTCAAGACCACCACTAATCACTTAAAAGCTAGTGATTAAGGTCCAACAACACCAACTAATACATAATTAGGGTAATTCATACCCATCTTTCCAAACTAGGTCAATTTATTACCCAAATAACCATTTTAAGACAACACACCCATTTCGGGTCATCCACTAACTAACCAACACCCATTTACTAAATAACTAGGTGTGTTAGCAATTAACTCACCAATTAGGGTTCATAAACATCATTTAATACTTTGAAACCCTAGACTAGTCACCAATTAGTATTCAAGACTCAATTTTACCCAAGAACACCGAAAATCACCAATAATGGGTTTTGTGTTCATTATTTACTCAAACCCTAACCCTTACACTAAATCAAAGTAAGGAAAATAAAATTAGAACATACCACAACTACCACAACGAAGCTAGAGATAAGATGAACGACTTTAATGCTTGAACTTTAACCCAAAACAAGCTCCTTCCTCTTGGATTTAAGCTTTCTCTCTTAAAATCACAATCTCTCTCTAGAATTAAAGTTAAAGTGATAAGTTTGTTGATTATGGAGTAATGGTGCTCCACAAACTGACCTATCTGCCTTTAACCCATCCATAAGTGAATTTACCAAAATGCCCATCAAAATATCTGATTTAAAAAGCTGGAACCCGGCTACAGTAAGGTGTGCGCGGCGCGCTCCCTTTAGTGTGCGCGGCGCGCACTAGGCTCAGCACACTCAGTGACTTCTGTTTAACTGCACAACATCACCCACACTCTATGTAACATATTTACACTGCTGTACAAACTGATTAGGGTCTTACACATCATCGTTTGCTAAACCTTTACCCAAATATATCTCTTCGAGTTTATCCCAGATATCCTTAGCTCTTGTCTACCCTGACACTTTTTCACGATCACTTTCTGACAAACACTTTTTGAGTAGATCCACTGCTTGCTTGTTCAACATCTCAAAATCAGTAGAACCCTTAGAACTTTCTGCATCTGAATCTGACCTTGTATCTAGTTCATCAGCTTCTGAACTTAAACTATCTAGATCTGAACCTTCACCCATGAGAACCAACATCTCTAATTCTACAGCAATCATTCTACCCCATTCGTCTAGTTCCTTATCAGCATCAATCAATGTTTCCTCACGTTGATCAACTTCTAGACTTTCTTCACACATTGGGATATCATCATACTTATTCTTCCAACTGTTGAAATAGTAGTCCTCTGATGAAGTAGGTGAAATGCTTCCTGATTCAGGTGTTCGAGGAACAGAATCACGTGCTGTCTTGAATTTATCTTTCACCTTTTTCTGAACTTTATCCTTTCTGATGGTTCGAGATATCTCTTCAGTTCTTTCAGTGCGAGCAATCATCTTCTCAATTACGCTTTGCTCAGAAACACATTTTGATTCATCTTCTCTGATCTTAGCCATGTAGGCTTTCTGTTGATCATTCACATTCGGTTTAATTGACCAATCATCATCATCTCCATGAATGACAACTAGAGCTTTGTTAGGATTTTTAGCAGTTTCTACATCATTTCCCTTATCGAAAATGTAGACTTCACGCTTTGTCGATTGACTTTGGGAACTAATACGATTATAGTTCTGATTTCTGAACGGATTCTGATTACCCTGCTTCTTCTGTCTATTGTACTGCCTTTAGAAATGACCTAATTCTCCACAATTGTAACAAGTAACTGTATTCATATCAAAACCCAATTATGTATCTTTGGTCAGACTGATCGATTTCCCAGTTCTTTCTTCATAATCTTTTGCTCTTCTAACCAGATTTTCCATACCCCACATTACATCCATCCTTTCTGCTTCTTCTTTATCAAGTTGTTGATAATCTTCCGTTGTTAGATGAATATTACCCACACGACCATCAAGATAAGTATCATAAGAGTTCACAAGATTTGACAACAATGCTATATCTTCATTTATCTTCTCCTTTCCTGCTTTTCTTATATTCTCGATCTTGAGTGCAGATAAAACTTCTATAGCAGATGGTGTAGATGATTCGGTTGTATTTGAAGTAGGCTGTGGTTGAGTGTTCAGTGAACATGGTGAAACTTGTGGTGGATACGAAGGCTGTTGGATAGGTGTACTACTGACATTCAAACCATACATATTCTGATTGTTTGTAGAAAAAGTAGTTTGAAACGGTGCATGAGCTGATTTAGGAGGTGTATAGCCATTTGGACAATACATTTTGGTGTCTTGAACTTGTTTAGACCTCTTAACTTTGTTTAGCAATTCTAACTCTTCTTCTTGAAGTCTTGCAATAAACGAGTTCACTGTAGCGGTAGCAAGTTCTCCACTAGTTTTCATAGTTAAAACGAAACCATTCCATTCCAACGGTAATGCTCCAGCTAGACATGTAACTTTATCTTTCTCCTCAATAGTCACACCATGCTTGTGTAATTCAGCTAGCAAATGACGATATCTTTCAACCAATTCTGTAATAGATTCTCTGACTTGCCAGTGAAAAAGATCAAACTCAGCTTTCAACTCTAAATCTTTTCTAGTTCGGTAAGATGTATTTCCTTCATTGAAAGTTCGAAGTGCTTCCCATATCTTGAACGAATTATCATGACACAGAAATTGATGGAAATCGGACCATCAAGAGCACTTGTCAAGTTACAGTATATCTTCTTCTCTAAGTTATACTCTTCACGTTCTTCAGAAGGCATGTTGTGTAATGTATACAACTGATTCGTAACTGGTGAACATGGCCATTGAAATTCAGTTTCAATATACTTCTAAAGCTTCGTGTCTTGACCATCAGACCAAATCTTAAACCGCGACTTCCAAGTGGAATAGTTATCCATGGTCATTAATCTCGGACATTTCGTACCACTTCCGGATTCGCTTTCAGCAAGAAGTAATCGTTGAATCATACTCGTAGTTGTAACATCCCGTTTTCCCGTACTTATCTAAAGGTACAAACTTAATCATTGTTACGCTTATAACCCGTTCGTTTATGTGAAGAAATAAATAAAGTGTTAGTTGATGTGTGTGAAATGTCCCTTTCATATTGATTATAAACGTTCCATATTAATTGATTTCGTCGCGAGGTTTTGACCTCTATATGAGACGTTTTTCAAAGACTGCATTCATTTTTAAAACAACCATAACCTTTATTTTATCGATAAAGGTTTAAAAAGCATTACGTAGATTATCAAATAATGATAATCTAAAATATACCGTTTACACACGACCATTATATAATGGTTTACAATAAGAATATATTACATCAAAAATAAGTTTCTTGAATGCAGTTTTTACATAATATCATACAAGCATGGACTCCAAATCTTGTCCTTATTTTAGTATGCAACAGCGGAATCTCTTAATAATCACCTGAGAATAAACATGCTTAAAACGTCAACAAAAATGTTGGTGAGTTATAGGTTTAACCTATATATTATCAAATCATAATAATAGACCACAAGATTTCATATTTCAATATACATCCCACACATAGAGATAAAATTCATTCATATGGTGAACACCTGGTAACCGACATTAACAAGATGCATATAAGAATATCCCCTATCATTCCGGGAAATCCTTCGGACATGATAAAAACGAATTCGAAGTACTAAAGCATCCGGTACTTTGGATGGGGTTCGTTAGGCCCAATAGATCTATCTTTAGGATTCGCGTCAATTAGTAGATCGGTTTACTAATTCTTAGGCTACCAAGCAAAAGGGGCATATTCGGCTTTGATCATTCACCCATATAATGTAGTTTCAATTATTTGTGTCTATTTCGTAAAACATTTATAAAATTGCATGTATTCTCACCCCAAAATATTAGATTTTAAAAGTGGGACTATAACTCACTTTCACAGATTTTTACTTCGTCGGGAATTAAGACTTGGCCACTGGTCGATTCACGAACCTATAACAAATATGTACATATATATCAAAGTATGTTCAAAATATATTTACAACATTTTTTATACATTTTGATGTTTTAAGTTTATTAAGTCAGCTGTCCTCGTTAGTAACCTACAACTGGTTGTCCACAGTTAGATGTACAGAAATAAATCGATATATATTATATTGAATCAATCCATGACCTAGTGTATATACAACTCAAAGTATATATATTTTTGGAATCAACCTCAACCCTGTATAGCTAACTCCAACATTACTGCATATAGAGTGTCTATGGTTGTTTCAAATAATATATATACATGGGTCGATATGATATGTCAAAACATTTGCATACATGTCTATGGTATCTCAAGATTACATAATATATTAGAATACATGTATAATATAATATAAGTTAGCTAGGATATGATTTGTATAGAATTGTTAATATTTCCCGTAGCTACAAATATCAAAAAATATCCAATCTTGTTTTACCCATAACTTCTTCATTTTAAATCCGTTTTGAGTGAATCAAATTGCTATGGTTTCATATTGAACTCTATTTTATGAATATATATAGAAAAAGTATAGGTTTATAGTCGGAAATATAAGTTACAAGTCGTTTTTGTAAGAGGTAGTCATTTCAGTCGAAAGAACGACGTCTTGATGACCATTTTGAAAAACATACTTCCACTTTGAGTTTAACCATGATTTTTGGATATAGTTTCATGTTCATAAGAAAAATAATTTTCCCAGAAGAACAAATTTTAAATCAAAGTTTATCATAGTTTTTAATTATCAAACCCAAAACAGCCCGCGGTGTTACTACGACGGCGTATGTCCAGTTTTAAGGTGTTTTTCGTGTTTCCAGGTTTTAAATCATTAAGTTAGCATATCATATAGATATAGAACATGTTTTTTGTTGATTTTAAAAGTCAAGTTAGAAGGATTAACTTTTGTTTGCGAACAAGTTTAGAATTAACTAAACTATGTTCTAGTGATTTCAAGTTTAAACCTTCGAATATGATAGCTTTATATATATGAATCGAATGATGTTATGAACATCATTACTACCTCAAGTTTTGTGGATAAACCTACTAGAAAAGAGACAAATGGATCTAGCTTCAAAGGATCTTGGATGGCTTGAAAGTTCTTGAAGTAGAATCATGACACGAAAACAAGTTCAAGTAAGATTTCCACTCGAAATAAGATTGTTATAGTTATAGAAATTGAATCAAAGTTTGAATATGAGTATTACCTTGTATTATAAAGATATCTTACTATAAATAAGAAAGATTTCTTGAGGTTGGATGATCACTCTACAAGATTGAAAGTAAGCTAGCAAACTTGGAAGTATTCTTGATTTTATGAAACTAGAACTTGTAGAATTTATGAAAAACACTTAGAACTTGAAGATAGAACTTGAGAGAGATCAATTATATGAAGAAAATTGAAGAATGAAAGTGTTTGTAGGTGCTTTTGGTCGTTGGTGTATGGATTAGATATAAAGGATATGTAATTTTGTTTTCATGTAAATAAGTCATGAATGATTACTTATATTTTTGTAATTTTATGAGATATTTCATGCTAGTTGCCAAATGATGGTTCCCACATGTGTTAGGTGACTCACATGGGCTGCTAAGAGCTGATCATTAGAGTGTATATACCAATAGTACATACATCTAAAAGATGTGTATTGTACGAGTACGATTACGGGTGCATACGAGTAGAATTGTTGATGAAACTGAATGAGGATGTAATTGTAAGCATTTTTGTTAAGTAGAAGTATTTTGATAAGTGTCTTGAAATCTTTCAAAAGTGTATGAATACATATTAAAACACTAGATGTATTTATGTTATGCGAGGGGTATATGAAATAGTATTATATTTTTGATACGAAAAGCGATACAGATTACACAAGTTTTAATTATTTATAGAGTGGGATATACCTAAACCTTGCTACAACACTATAGGCAGTGTACCTAATCGTAGAGTAGTGTAGTTTTTAGTAAGTCCGGTTCGTTCCACAGGGAGCTAGTGATTACGTACTATATTTTTATAAAACTATATTTATATAATATATATATATATATATATATATATATATATATATATATATATATATATATATATATATATATATAAGTAGTAATATTATTATAAAAGGGGGGTTTTTACCGTTTAATGACCGGTTTGTCGATTTTATATTTTTAAGCGTAAAGATAAATGACAATAATTAAAGTGCGTAAAATAAATAAATGACGATAAATAAAATAACAATAAATAAAATTGCGATAGAATATGAAATAAAAGGATTATGCTTATTTAAACTTCCGTAATCATGATGTTTGACGTTTTGATTTTAATTAATTGTTACTCGGGTTAATTGTCCTTTGTCATGGTTTATTTGATACCTATCTGGTTTTTATCCATAATAGTCCATCGGTCATAAATATAAAGTGCGAGTGTCCTCGTCAAATTATCCTTATACCCGAAGTCAAATATTCCAACTAATTAAGGATTTAAACTGTGACGCAGTTATCACTTCTGTCAACAATTACACCAGTTATCACTGTATGTAATCTACCCCTGTTTTGATTAGATATGAATATTAATTTACCCACTTGATCAGTTTGAATAATCAATTACCCAACCCGAATAATTAATTAAATGATTATAATAGATTCCATATGAACGTCACTAAATAGGACAACCATAATCATTATTAATTATTAGGATAATTAATTTGAAGATAGGTTCGACAGACTCCAATGAGTTGTCACTCAATTAGACAATACCCCCCATCTATTAATAGTCAATAGTCCAATTTCCACAAGTGTCGGTCTTTTGCCCAAACTTTAATTATGGTACAAAGCCCAATTACCCAATTTTAGTAATTAGCCCAACATCATGATTACTTCGTTTTAAATAAGCATAATAATAACTTAGCTACGAGACATTAATATAAAAAGGTTGAACATAACTTACAATGATTAAAAATAGCGTAGCGTTACACGGACAGAATTTCGACTTACACACTCAAACGATCTCTATCATAAATCTTATTATTATCATAATTTAAAATTAAAATTAAGATTATTGTTATATCTTATTACATTAACATTATGATAGAGATATAGAATATAGATATTGATAATAGATAGATGGATCGATATATAGATTTAGGATAGAAAAATGTATATTTCAATTGATCGTTACATAGCCTTTTATAGGCGAAATTAGAAATTGAATTTTCATTTACGACCCCTGAACTATGCTCAATTAACAACTTTTTATTATTTAATATTATTCTTATTATGAATTATTTAAATATTATATTTTATTCTTGTGCATAGTTGACTCGTAATTTTTACACCGTTGCGTCGAGCGCTGAAAGTTGGTTCATGCCTCGGTTCCGAATTTTCGAACGCCCTTTCGTACAATTTTATATCGTGTACTTTGCGTTTTGTAACTTGTACTCTTGTCATTTTTAGACGTTTCTCATCAATAATTTGAACCTTTTGGATTGTATCTTGTACATTTGAGCTTTTTGGACCTTTTTGTCTTCAATTTGTCGAATCTGCCTTTTGTCTTCGCACTTATTTAATATAAACGAATATCACTTGAAAATGGAACAATTTCAACTAAAATCTTGTCTTTCTTGGGGGATAATGCTATGAAATATATGTTCCTTTTTAGCCTTATCAATATCCCCACACTTGAGCGTTGCTTGTCCTCAAGCAATATAGTCTTGAAATACTAGAATCACTTCTTTATTCTTCACACTTTGTACATCAGTGATTTTGATATGGCGGTATAAACAATGGTAGTAACGATATGGTTTACAGTCCCACATGACTATAAAAATTTAGATCCATTAAGGAAATTGGATCTTTATGAAAACATTTGATCTTTTGAAAATTCATTCTAGCTTTTACCCTAGATAAGTTTTCTGATTTGATCCATCATCGGTGTTGCAAAATATATTTGTGGATCAATATTTTGGCTAAAACTTTTAGGTTCGTGTAATCCACTGCTATCCCGGTATCGGAAAGCACACATCCAGTTTACTTGTTCCGTATATTACCTTTCGGTAAACTACCGTCCGGTTGTAAAGGAAAGCGATGAACAAGAAACTGTTAAGGCAATGTCCCGTGACATGCAGATGATTATGGTCTTATTAACGTGTCGGATGCTAGAACTATCCTTGGTAGGAGCGATAGTAAAGATCATCCTATAATTTTTCGGTCTGGCACAAGGTCCTGTCTCCGACCATGCTATGCAACCACCATTCTTACGGTTGACACCCGATTTGGTTCAGGTGACCTAATGAATTCCAGGTGAATTTCTTAGGATTTTACGTTCAATGGTAATGAACGCATTGAAAATGGTTTTTCAGAAAATAAATCGGTTTGTATTTTTGATCAAAATATTTTCTCGTTTATGCTCGAGTTTAGATATCATCGAATTCCATGAGTTTGAATTCTCAATCTTTAAGGTCAATCTCTAGGATTGAGTATTATCAGTCTTAAAAGCTGATTTTTAATCTTTAAGGAGATTATCCTTTTCTGGGGATCTGATTCATTAGTCTTATCAAGCTAATTTGCACGATGCCTCCCCATTGTACGAGATAAATCCTTCTCATGGTTAGGATAAATCTGACCACTTGGCGACCCTGTTTGATGCTGAGGTCCGTGGATTTCCTGCTGATTTTAGTGATGACTTTTCTAGATTTTTCGTCAACCTACAGCTGGTCTGGACGACGACTTCATGACCTAAATCAAGAAGCGCGTGTCTTTTTCGGAAGACTTTACTTCCTTTTAATGATGGAATTGATTCATCGTGTAGATCCATCTTTCTTTCAAATGCATTACAGTAAACCGGGTAAAACTGATTAGTATCGTCCAAAGCAAAAGTACCTGCAATAATCTTGTACAAAAATATGTGATATATGTTTTAAATTGAATAACTTGGTACATTCTTCCCACACTTAGTTTCTTTCTTTGCCTTTTTATTTTCTTCTATTTCATTTTAAATGAATTCAAGCGTTTTAGGGTGTTTCTCAATTTATGTCCTTTTCGAGGTAACGATAATTTCGGTATTATCACCTAGTTTTCATCGTTCATAAATATGTATAAACATGATTTTGAGTTCATTTAATTGAAAAATTTTCAAATTTTCACAAAATTTGGCAAATAAACTAAGTGTAAACCCGAGAGAATTTATAACCCTTCCCCACACTTGAGATCATGCAATGCCCTCATTTGCATGAAATCAGTAAAAATTTAAATTCATGAGGGTGATTAGTGTAGAAAAATGATTAAAAATACCGAGTTTGCAAACATATTGTTGTTATTTCACATTTGATATTTTGTTTCTTGTCGTCAAAATAAGTACCTTTTTCTGAACTTAATGACAGTCTTTGAAAGTGCGTTATTTTACCCTGTTTTGTATATAACATAAAATACAAACATACATAATTTTGAAGTTGGGTATATTACCCCACGTTCAAAAATTTATAAAATCTAATATTTTTTTTCGGCATACTTTAAATCAATTAAATTAAAAATAATGATAACAAAATTTCTCGTCCCGCCCTCGGTTAAAGTAATTTCGGTTCACTACCTAATCTTCAACTCACGACGAATTTTAGAAATCATTTTTTTACTTAATGAAATAAAGTAAATTTTGTTTTTAAATTCACACAAAACTTAAATTTAAAAAGCATATTAATTTCATATAAAACCTACAAAATAAAAAAAAAATCAGAATGGGGGGAGAAAACTAGTTCTTTAGTGTCTGCTAGCGGAAAAGACCAATCGAATTCCATTCTCGGAACTACACGAGAACAGAACAACTAACTCCAAACAGCATTTTCTTTTTAGAATATTTGAATCTCCTCACACTTAGGTAGATGTGGTGTCGAAATTGTGATTAACTTCATCGTCAATTTCTCTTGGACCATAATCAACTTGCATATCTGTGACTTTTGCTTTAAGCCAGTGACCAGCTTTTTCCGTAATATCCACAAATTCAACTAGCTTCGCCTTTTCTTTAGGCGACAGATTGGATACTAATCGGTTACATAACTTAAAGTTCCCCTTACTTTTAGCATCAATAACCCGTTTAAAAAATTTCTTCATTGAACTGTTAATAACGGGGTCATCTAATTTCGTATCAACAACGGGGTTCTTTATTATCAAGTCATCATTAGGTGTTACTTCATTTTCCCCACACTTAGGCGTTTCATTATTGTTTAGCACTACCGCTGGAGTTGGTAAAACAACATGGTTATTACCAATCGTTTTTATTGGTTCAATGGTTTTGGTTGGTGGAGATTTAGACTTTCGAATCATAAAGGTGATTGATTTGTCACCACTTTTAAGTGTCATTCTTCCATTTCCTACATCAAAGAACGCCCCGGTGGACGCTAAGAATGGTCGACCTAAAATTAGAGGAATGTTTGGGTCCTCTTCTATGTCAATGACAATGAATTCGACTAGAAAGGTTAAATTACCTACTTGAATGGGTAGGTTGTCGGCAATTCCAACTGGGTGCTTAATGGTTTGATCAAAGAGTCGAATACTCATATCCGTTGGACTTAACTTACCTACACCTAATCTTTTATATAATGAAAGAGGCATAACACTCACACTTGCACCTAAATCTGCTAATGCATCATACATGACACAATCACTAAGTAGACAAGGAACAATAAATTCACCCGGATCACCTACTCTTGGTGGAGGTTTTGGTGGAACTGTCTTCACCGGGTTTACTTCTACGGTTTTTATTTCTTGCACTTTCTTATACTTCTTCTTCTTCTTTCCAATGGTATCACCAACTTTATTACCTATTACTTGCTCATACTCAACTCCTTTTCTTGGAAACGGGATGGGTGGTTTATATGGTGCCACCACTGGCTTTACATACTCTGGTGGTGGTGGTGTAACTTCTTCATTGTTACTCACATCTAAAACCTTCCCAACTTCTGGAGCTGGTTTTTCAGAATTTGTTGACACCATGTTAACATTCTCATTCCGAGGATTTACTTCAGTATTACTCGGTAGCTTTCCTTGTTCCCTCTCACTTATCATGCTAGCAAGAGTACCTACGTGTTTTTCTAGATTCAAAATGGAAGCTTGTTGAGTTCTTAATGACTGATCAAACCTCTCGTTCGTTTGGGTTTGAGTTTCAATAAATTGTGTTTGAGATTCAACTAGCTTAAATACCACTTCTTCCAGATTTGACTTTTTCTCTTCGGTTTGTTGTGGTGGTTTATACAAGCCAGGTCTTTGTTGATTGAAAGTGTTGTTTTGAGTTGGTTGGTTATTCGGACCTTGTTGGTTATACGAGTTATTGTCGGGTCCTTTTGGATTGTAAAGAATGTTTTGATTTCGATTGAAGTTTGGCCTTGGCGGGTGATAATTATTTTCAGGCCTTTGGTTCATATAGGAAACATTCTCTCGTTGTTCCAATGTTAGTTCAACATTACAATCTTTCAATAAGTGTGGTCCACCGCATTGCTCACAACTGATTCGTATTGCGTGAATATCTTTATTCATCTTTTCCATTCTTCTTTCGAAAGCATCTATTTTTGCGGAAACGGAATCAAAGTCATGGCTAGAATCGGCTCTAGCCGCTTTAGATGATCTAACTATATCTTTTTCTTGGTGCCACTCATGAGAGTGGGAGGCTGTATTATCAATAATTTTGTAAGCTTCAGTTGCGGTTTTCTTCATGATGGAACCACCAGCTGTTATGTCGATGTCTTTTCTTGTAGCGATGTCTACGCCTTTATAGAAGATTTGCACTATTTGAAAAGTATCTAATCCGTGTTGAGGACATCCTCTCAACATCCTTCCGAATCTTGTCCACGCCTCATATAATGTTTCATTTGGCTTTTGCGCGAATGTAACAATTTCTCCTTGAAGTCTCACGGCTTTGGATGCCGGAAAGAATTGTTTAAGAAATTTTTCTACTAAAACATCCCATGTATCAATCGCCCCTTCAGGTAACGATTCTAACCAATCTTTGGCTTCTCCCTTTAAAGTCCAGGGAAACAACATGAGATAAATCTGTTCATCCTCCACTTCTCTGATTTTAAATAGAGTACAGATCCTATTAAAGGTTCGAAGATGTTCGTTTGGATCTTCTTTTGCCGTACCACCGAATTGGCATTGATTAGTTACCATGTGTAGGATTTGTCCTTTGATTTCATAATCTGGAGCATTAACTTCTGGCTTAATAATGGCGTGACCTTGGCCCGTGCGTGTAGCTCTCATTCGGTCTTCCATACTTAGAGGTTCCGTTACTTCCATAATTGAATTCGTTGAATACAAATCACTAGAGGACTCTGATTTAACGGTTTGGGGTTCGGGATCTGGGAATTGTCCTTGAATATCCTCCAGTTTCTTAGTTGTGAAATCGGGTTCAAAAGATGGATTGTCGGAAATTTGAATTGGAGTATTTGTTCGACTGGATGATGATTCTAAAGAAAAATCAACGGCGACAATATTTGTTAAATGTCTTGATCGAGTTACAGGTAGTGAACGTATGACCGGCGGTGAACGTCTTGCTCGGTGCATTCACTGAATATCCTATTAGTTTTTAAAAAGGAAAGAAAAATTATATAAGTTATCCAATCAATAGACTTTTCTGATTTTGTCCACGTTTCGAATAGCCAAAAGATGCAGCAGAGGGGCAGGATTCGTTTGGTCTCAATATAATTGAGTACTGTTTGGCTCCAATAACCCGGTCCACGTACAAATCCAACTATTACTACGAACCAGAAAATTTTTGATGTCTATCAATTTAACCACTTAAAATAAATTTTCGTAATTTTAAGAAATTTAGAGAAGAAGTAGAAAAAAATCTAAGTCCTAAAAACTAGAATGGCGAGAAATAAGAGAGAAAAAGAGTGCGCGTCGAAAAGTGTCGAAAAATGAAAAAGACGAAGAGTGGTTTGTAAACACGCGGTTAATCCAACCTTATAACGATCACTATCTTAAAATTAAAGCTACAAATGGAGATCACTAATTGGAATTGTAATTGATACATAGGTAAACGCGTCGAAAAATAAAAATAAGAAAATAGCGCGAAAAATGGCGTCGCAAAATTCTAAAGCACCTAAAACTTAGTCTAAGGAATAAGCACTTAAGGGATTTTATGGCAAAGCCTAAAAATCTAAAAATGAAAATAACTATGGCAAAACTAAACTTAATACTAAAAGTTGCGACTAGATTCTAAAAATTTAAAGGTAATAAAACTTAATTTTTTTTTTTTTTTTTTTTTTTTAAACAAGCACAAAAATATAACAACTTGTGTGTTACGTTAGATGTGAATTGTAGCCTCAAATCACCAAGACATATTATAAGGGTTATTCTCCCTTTTTGAGTCGGCTGGACAAATAAGAATAAAAGATATGCTCGTTTGTTTTGGATCACAAAAACATATTGTTTGATTTTGGTAAAGAGTTGATTGTGAATTAATTTCTTCTACTCTTGCATTCCAAACAAAAAGGCAATTCTCTTTCTTTTGTTTCTTACGACAGAACACCAATAAAAGTTTTTGTTTTAAGGGTTAATTTATATTAACTCTTGTTGGCATCTTACCAAAAAAAAATTAAGAAAGTTTTGGTGTCAAGAATTAGTTGATATTAATTCTTATTAATCTAGCGTCTAACGTACGAAGCAATAAAACAAAGTGTTTTTTTTTTCACGAAATTAATATTTTTTTTTTTTAACTCATTTACTATTCATGAATAGTAAATGAACGAAATTAATTAATTTACTATTCACATGAAAGTGACATGATAGAAATTATTAATTACAAGTTACATAATATACCCCTGAAGTATCTAATAAATACGACTTTTTAAAACTTTATCACTATAAAACAAAATGTTAGATCACGATGTGTAATAAATACTCTAACAAGCCATAGTAAATTTTTTTTAGGGAAAGTGAGTTGTCGCTTATTACAATAATACTTAAGTATAAAAGGACATTTTGCCATACATGAATTTAGGGAAAAGTATAATAATACACCATCGGTGGTGTTTGTCAATACCCACGATATTGACAAACTACTCTATAAGTATTATTTTTGTAAACTACTGCTTGTTCTTTGAGTTAATTAATCTATTGAAAAGTTTAATGCATTTATTAAATATAAATATTAACATGCAACACCTTATCAAATAAAGTGTGCATGTGGAACATACAAAGTCCTAGTGGCCGACAATTGATACAGCACATTTTTTTTTTCTTTTTCACGATGAGGGGAAAAGGAGATGTATTAATTCCAAGGTGTTTACGGGTGGGACTCGTTGGGGGACATATGTTTTCTTTCTTGGATCCCAAAACTTGATGTCAAAATAAAAATATTAAAAATATATTAAAAATAGTACAATATATTAAAAATAAATGTGCTGTATATAGTTTACAACGAGTGGTATTTTTTTTCAACACTTATTACAATATATTAAAAATAAAAATTACTTTTAAACAAACATAGTTTACAAAAATATAGCGTTTTTCAGCGTTCCCCGGCAGCGGCGCCAAAAACTTGATGTTATGCGAGGGGTATATGAAATAGTATTATATTTTTGATACGAAAAGCGATACAGATTACACAAGTTTTAATTATTTATAGAGTGGGATATACCTAAACCTTGCTACAAAACTATAGGCAGTGTACCTAATCGTAGAGTAGTGTAGTTTTTAGTAAGTCCGGTTCGTTCCACAGTGAGCTAGTGATTACGTACTATATTTTTATAAAACTATATTTATATAAATATATATATATATATATATAAGTAGTAATATTATTATAAAAGGGGGGTTTTTACCGTTTAATGACCGGTTTGTCGATTTTATATTTTTAAGCGTAAAGATAAATGACAATAATTAAAGTGCGTAAAATAAATAAATGACGATAAATAAAATAACAATAAATAAAATTGCGATAGAATATGAAATAAAAGGATTATGCTTATTTAAACTTCCGTAATCATGATGTTTGACGTTTTGATTTTAATTAATTGTTACTCGGGTTAATTGTCCTTTGTCATGGTTTATTTGATACCTATCTGGTTTTTATCTATAATAGTCCATCGGTCATAAATATAAAGTGCGAGTGTCCTCGTCAAATTACCCTTATACCCGAAGTCAAATATTCCAACTAATTAAGGATTTAAACTGTGATGCAGTTATCACTTCTGTCAACAATTACACCAGTTATCACTGTATGTAATCTACCCCTGTTTTGATTAGATATGAATATTAATTTACCCACTTGATCAGTTTGAATAATCAATTACCCAACCCGAATAATTAATTAAATGATTATAATAGATTCCATATGAACGTCACTAAATAGGACAACCATAATCATTATTAATTATTAGGATAATTAATTTGAAGATAGGTTCGACAGACTCCAATGAGTTGTCACTCAATTAGACAATACCCCCCATCTATTAATAGTCAATAGTCCAATTTCCACAAGTGTCGGTCTTTTGCCCAAACCTTAATTATGGTACAAAGCCCAATTACCCAATTTTAGTAATTAGCCCAACATCATGATTACTTCGTTTTAAATAAGCATAATAATAACTTAGCTACGAGACATTAATATAAAAAGGTTGAACATAACTTACAATGATTAAAAATAGCGTAGCGTTACACGGACAGAATTTCGACTTACACACTCAAACGATCTCTATCATAAATCTTATTATTATCATAATTTAAAATTAAAATTAAGATTATTGTTATATCTTATTACATTAACATTATGATAGAGATATAGAATATAGATATTGATAATAGATAGATGGATCGATATATAGATTTAGGATAGAAAAATGTATATTTCAATTGATCGTTACATAGCCTTTTATAGGCGAAATTAGAAATTGAATTTTCATTTACGACCCCTGAACTATGCTCAATTAACAACTTTTTATTATTTAATATTATTCTTATTATGAATTATTTAAATATTATATTTTATTCTTGTGCATAGTTGACTCGTAATTTTTACACCGTTGCGTCGAGCGCTGAAAGTTGGTTCATGCCTCGGTTCCGAATTTTCGAACGCCCTTTCGTACAATTTTATATCGTGTACTTTGCGTTTTGTAACTTGTACTCTTGTCATTTTTAGACGTTTCTCATCAATAATTTGAACCTTTTGGATTGTATCTTGTACATTTGAGCTTTTTGGACCTTTTTGTCTTCAATTTGTCGAATCTGCCTTTTGTCTTCGCACTTATTTAATATAAACGAATATCACTTGAAAATGGAACAATTTCAACTAAAATCTTGTCTTTCTTGGGGGATAATGCTATGAAATATATGTTCCTTTTTAGCCTTATCATGTATATACATTTTAACTGAGTCGTTAAGTCATCGTTAGTCGTTACATGTAAGTGTTGTTTTGAAACCTTTAGGTTAACGATCTTGTTAAATGTTGTTAACCTAATGTTTTTAATATCAAATGAGATTTTAAATTATTATATTATCGTGATATTATGATGTATGAATATCTCTTAATATGATATATATACATTAATTGTCGTTACAACGATAATCGTTACATATATGTCTCGTTTCAAAATCATTAAGTTAGTAGTCTTGTTTTTACATTTGTAGTTCATTGTTAATATACTTAATGATACATTTACTTATCATAATATCATATTAACTATATATATATATCCATATATATGTCATCATATAGTTTTTACAAGTTTTAACGTTCGTGAATCACCGGTCAACTTGGGTGGTCAATTGTCTATATGAAACCTATTTCAATTAATCAAGTCTTAACAAGTTTGATTGCTTAACATGTTGGAAACACTTAATCATGTAAATAAAAATTTCATTTAATATATATATAAACATGGAAAAGTTCGGGTCACTACAGTACCTACCAGTTAAATAAATATCGTCCCGAAATTTTAAGCAGTTGGAGGTGTTGACGTATCTTCTGGAAATAAATGAGGGTATTTCTTCTTCATCTGATCTTCTCGTTCCCGGGTGAACTCGGGTCCTCTACGAGCATTCCATCGAACCTTAACAATTGGTATCTTGTTTTGCTTAAGTTTTTAACCTCACGATCCATTATTTCGACGGGTTCTTCGATGAATTGAAGTTTTTCGTTGATTTGGATTTCATTTAACGAAATAGTGAGTTCTTCTTTAGCAAAAAATTTCTTCAAATTCGAGACGTAGAAAGTGTTATGTACAACCGCGAGTTATTGAGATAACTCAATTCGGTAAGCTACTGGTCCGACACGATCAATAATCTTGAATGGTCCAACATACCTTGGATTTAATTTCCCTCATTTACCAAATCGAACAACGCCTTTCTAAGGTGCAACTTTAAGCTTGACCATCTCTCCAATTTCAAATTCTATATCTTTTCTTTTAATGTCAGCGTAGCTCTTTTGTCGACTTTGGGCGGTTTTCAACCGTTGTTGAATTTGGATGATCTTCTCGGTAGTTTCTTGTATTATCTCCAGACCCGTAATCTGTCTATCCCCCACTTCACTCCAACAAAATGGAGACCTGCACTTCTACCATAAAGTACTTCAAACGGCGCCATCTCAATGCTTGAATGGTAGCTGTTGTTGTAGGAAAATTCTGCTAACGGTAGATGTCGATCCCAACTATTTCCGAAATCAATAACACATGCTCATAGCATGTCTTCAAGCGTTTGTATTGTCCTTTCGCTCTGCCCATCAGTTTGTGGATGATATGCAGTACTCATGTCTAGACGAGTTCCTAATGCTTGCTGTAATGTCTGCCAGAATCTTGAAATAAATCTGCCATCCCTATCAGAGATAATAGAGATTGGTATTCAATGTCTGGAGACGAATTCCTTCAAATACAGTCGTGCTAACTTCTCCATCTTATCATCTTCTCTTATTGGCAGGAAGTGTGCTGATTTGGTGAGACGATCAACTATTACCCAAATAGTATGAAAACCACTTGCAGTCCTCGGCAATTTAGTGATGAAATCCATGGTAATGTTTTCCCATTTCCATTCCGGGATTTTGGGTTATTGAAGTAGACCTGATGGTTTCTGATGCTCAGCTTTGACCTTAGAACACGTCAAACATTCTCCTACGTATTTAGCAACATCGGCTTTCATACCCGGCCACCAAAAATGTTTCTTGAGATCCTTGTACATCTTCCCCGTCCAGGGTGTATTGAGTATCTGGTTTTATGAGCTTCTCTAAGTACCATTTCTCTCATATCTCCAAATTTTGGTACCCAAATCCTTTCAGCCCTATACCGGGTTCCGTCTTCCTGAATATTAAGATGCTTCTCCAATCCTTTGGGTATTTCATCCTTTAAATTTCCTTTTTTTAAAACTCCTTGTTGCGCCTCCTTTATTTGAGTAGTAAGGTTATTGTGAATCATTATATTCATAGATTTTACTCAAATGGGTTCTCTGTCCTTCCTGCTCAAGGTGTCGGCTACCACATTTGCCTTCCCCGGGTGGTAACGAATCTCAAAGTCGTAATCATTCAACAATTCAATCCACCTACGCTGCCTCATATTCAGTTGTTTCTGATTAAATATGTGTTGAAGACTTTTGTGGTCGGTATATATAATACTTTTGACCCCATATAAGTAGTGCCTCCAAGTCTTTAATGCAAAAACAACCGCGCCTAATTCCAAATCATGTGTCGTATAATTTTGTTCGTGAATCTTCAATTGTCTAGACGCATAAGCAATCACCTTCGTTCATTGCATTAATACACAACCGAGACCTTGCTTTGATGCGTCACAATAAATCACAAAATCATCATTCCCTTCAGGCAATGACAATATAGGTGATGTAGTTAGCTTTTTCTTCAATAACTGAAACGCTTTCTCTTGTTCATCATTCCATTCAAATTTCTTCCCTTTATGCGTTAATGCAGTCAAGGGTTTTGCTATTCTGGAAAAGTCTTGGATGAACCTTCTATAGTAACCAGCTAGTCCTAAAAACTGGCGTATATGTTTCGGAGTTTTCGGGGTTTCCCACTTTTCAACAGTTTCTATCTTTGCCGGATCCACCTTGATACCTTCTTTGTTCACTATGTGACCGAGGAATTGAACTTCTTCCAACCAAAATGCACACTTTGAAAACTTAGCGTACAGTTCTTCCTTCCTCAATACTTCTAACACCTTTCTCAAATGTTCACCGTGTTCTTGGTCATTCTTTGAGTAAATAAGTATGTCATCAATGAAAACAATGACAAACTTGTCAAGGTATGGTCCACACACTCGGTTCATAAGGTCCATGAACACAGCTGGTGCATTAGTTAAACCAAACGGCATGACCATAAACTCGTAATGACCATAACGTGTTCTGAAAGCAGTCTTTGGAATATCATCTTCTTTCACCCGCATTTGATGATACCCGGAACGTAAGTTAATCTTTGAATAAACAGACGAGCCTTGTAGTTGATCAAATAAGTCGTCAATTCTCGGTAGTGGGTAGCGGTTCTTGATGGTAAGTTTGTTCAATTCTCGGTAGTCGATACACAACCTGAATGTACCATCTTTCTTCTTGACAAACAAAACAGGAGCTCCCCACGGTGATGTGCTTGGTCGAATGAAACCACTCTCTAAAAGTTCTTGTAATTGGCTTTGCAGTTCTTTCATCTCGCTGGGTGCGAGTCTGTAAGGAGCACGAGCTATTGGTGCAGCTCCTGGTACAAGATCTATTTGAAATTCAACGGATCGATGTGGGGGTAATCCCGGTAATTCTTTCGGAAATACATCGGGAAATTCTTTTGCAATGGGAACATCATTGATGCTCTTTTCTTCAGTTTGTACTTTCTCGACGTGTGCTAGAACAGCATAGCAACCTTTTCTTATTAGTTTTTGTGCCTTCAAATTACTAATAAGATGTAGCTTCGTGTTGCCCTTTTCTCCGTACACCATTAAAGGTTTTCCTTTTTCTCGTATAATGCGAATTGCATTTTTGTAACAAACGATCTCTGCTTTCACTTCTTTCAACCAGTCCATACCGATTATCACATCAAAACTCCCTAACTCTACTGGTATCAAATCAATCTTAAATGTTTCGCTAACCAGTTTAATTTCTCGATTCCGACATATATTATCTGCTGAAATTAATTTACCATTTGCTAACTCGAGTAAAAATTTACTATCCAAAGGCGTCAATGGACAACTTAATTTAGCACAAAAATCTCTACTCATATAGCTTCTATCCGCACCCGAATCAAATAAAACGTAAGCAGATTTATTGTCAATAAGAAACGTACCCGTAACAAGCTCCGGGTCTTCCTGTGCCTCTGCCGCATTAATATTGAAAACTCTTCCGCGGCCTTGTCCATTCGTGTTCTCCTGGTTCGGGCAATTTCTAATAATGTGGCCCGGTTTTCCACATTTATAACAAACTACATTGGCATAACTTGCTCCGACACTACTTGCTCCGCCATTACTCGTTCCGACACCATTTGTTCCTTTCGTTCTATTAACCCCTGATCCGTAGACCTCACACTTAGCCGCGCTATGACCATTTCTTTTACACTTGTTGCAAAATTTGGTGCAGAACCCCGAGTGATACTTTTCACACCTTTGGCATAGCTGCTTCTGATTGTTGTTGTTGTTGTTGCGATTATTATTGTTGTTGGGATGATTGTTGTAGTTGTTGTTGTTGGGCCGTTTGTTGTAGTTGCGATTGATGTTGCGATTGTTGGGATAATTGTTGCGATTATTGTTGTAATTGCTGTTGTTGTTGTATTGGTGATTCTTATCACCGTTTTCCTCCCACTTTCTTTTGACTTGCTTCACATTGGCCTCTTCAGCAGTCTGTTCTTTAATTCTTTCTTCAATCTGGTTCACTAGTTTGTGAGCCATTCTACATGCCTGTTGTATGGAGGCGGGCTCGTGTGAACTTATATCTTCTTGGATTCTTTCCGGTAATCCTTTCACAAACGCGTCGATCTTCTCTTCCTCATCTTCGAATGCTCCCGGACACAATAGGCACAATTCTGTGAATCGTCTTTCGTACGTGGTAATATCAAATCCTTGGGTTCGTAACCCTCTAAGTTCTGTCTTGAGCTTATTGACCTCGGTTCTGGGACGGTATTTCTCGTTCATCAAGTGCTTGAATGCTGACCACGGTAGTGCGTACGCATCGTCTTGTCCCACTTGCTCTAGATAGGTATTCCACCATGTTAACGCAGAACCTGTGAAGGTATGCGTAGCGTACTTCACTTTGTCCTCTTCAGTACACTTACTTATGGCAAACACTGATTCGACCTTCTCGGTCCACTGTTTCAATCCGATCGGTCATTCGGTTCCATCAAATTCCAAAGGTTTGCAGGCCGTGAATTCTTTGTAGGTGCATCCTACATGATTTCCTGTACTGCTAGATCCAAGGTTATTGTTGGTATGTAGCGCAGCCTGTACTGCGGCTATGTTTGAAGCTAGAAAAGTACGGAATTCCTCTTCATTCATATTCACGGTGTATCGAGTAGTCGGTGCCATTTCCTTCAAAATAGTCAAATGGAACAAGTTAATCATACAGAATATTAAGAGTAGTTAATAGTATTTCGTAGCATAATATGAACTCATTTATAAAAGCTTTTTCTTCATATTAGCATTTTATAAGTTTAAATTCGGGTAGTACCTACCCGTTAAGTTCATACTTAGTAGCTAATATACAATTCAACTACTACAATTCTATATGAAAAACTGATTATAATAATATTTTGCGTTCAAACTTTTACACAATATTTTACAAACTTACAATACCGCTTATTTTACATATAGCATGAAATATAGCACACAATAAATTTGATACAAGATGGTTGTGAAGATAATTCTAGCTAGTACACAAGTCGTTCAGCAAAGGCAATAAAGACACGTAATTCATACGTCCAGAAACAAGTCATGCATTCTGGTTTTACTAGGATTACTTCCCATCCTTGGTCTTGTGGAACATAATTGTTATGGCCGTTGATAAGACAGCGTGTTGTAACGTCGTCAAAGGGACGAGGGTTACGTAATGTCCAACAGTCCCGTAACAATCTAAAAACCTCATTTCTTACCCCAATTACCGACTCCGTCACTTGTGGAAACGTTTTGTTTAATAGTTGTAGCCCGATGTTCTTGTTCTCACTTTGGTGAGAAGCGAACATTACTAATCCGTAAGCATAAGATGCTTCTTTATGTTGCATGTTAGCCGCTTTTTCTAAATCACGAAGTCCAATATTCGGGTATATTGAGTCAAAATAATTTCTTAACCCATTGCGTAAAATAGCATTTGGGTTCCCCGCAATATATGCGTCAAAGTAAACACATCGTAACTTATGGATTTCCCAATGTGATATCCCCCATCTTTCGAACGAAAGCCTTTTATAAACCAAGGCATTCTTGGAACGTTCTTCGAATGTCTTACAAACTGATCTCGCCTTAAATAGTTGTGCCGAAGAATTCTGACCGACTCTAGACAAGATTTCATCAATCATGTCTCCGGGTAGGTCTCTTAAAATATTGGGTTGTCTATCAATTTTGTGTTTTTATACTGTAGAATAGACAAGAGTTAGATTCATAAAAAAATACTTATTAATACAAGCAATTTTTACATATATCATAAAGCATAAGCACACTATATTACATATATTACACCATACGAATACAACTATCTTATTCCGACTCGCTTGTTTCTTCTTCTTCGGTTTTGGTTTATTTTGCCAAGTTTCTAGGGATATATGATGTTCCCCTAATACGAGCCGTCGTTTTCCACATTGGTTTAGAAAAACCTGGTGGTTTAGAGGTTCCCGGGTCATTGTTCCAACTTAAGGACTTCGGGGGTTGACGATACATATAAAGTTCATCGGGGTTGGAATTAGATTTTTCTATTTTTATACCCTTTCCCTTATTATTTTCTTTTGCCTTTTTAAATTCAGTTGGGATAATTTCTATAACATCATCGGAATTCTCGTCGGAATCCGATTCATCGGAGAATTGGTAATCCTCCCAATATTTTGCTTCCTTGGCGGAAACACCATTGACCATAATTAACCTTGGTCGGTTGGTTGAGGATTTTCTTTTACTTAACCATTTTATTATTTCCCCCACCGGTTCTATTTCTTCATCCGGTTCCGATTCTTCTTCCGGTTCCGATTCTTCTTCCGGTTCCGACTCTTCTTCCGGTTCCTCTTCGCGAACTTGTGAATCAGTCCACGAATCATTCCAATTTACATTTGACTCTTCATTATTATTAGGTAAGTCAATAGGACTTGTTCTAGAGGTAGACATCTATCACATAATATCAAACGCGTTAAGAGATTAATATATCACATAATATTCACATGTTAAAAATATATAGTTTCCAACAAAATTTGTTAAGCAATCATTTTTCAAGTAAACACGGTCGAAGTCCAGACTTATTAATGCATCCTAACAAACTCGATAAGACACACTAATGCAAAATTCTGGTTCTCTAAGACCAACGCTCGGATACCAACTGAAATATCCCGTTCTTATTGATTAAAAACGTTCCATATTAATTGATTTTGTTGCGAGGTTTTGACCTCTATATGAGACGTTTTTCAAAGACTGCATTCATTTTTAAAACAAACCATAACCTTTATTTCATAGATAAAGGTTTTCAAAAGCTTTACGTGGAATATCAAATAATGATAATCTAAAATATCCTGTTTACACACTACCATTACATAATGGTTTACAATACAAATATGTTACAACAAAATAAGTTTCTTGAATGCAGTTTTTACACAATATCATACAAGCATGGACTCCAAATCTTGTCCTTATTTAAGTATGCGACAGCGAAAGCTCTTAATAATCACCTGAGAATAAACATGCTTAAAACGTCAACAAAAATGTTGGTGAGTTATAGGTTTAACCTATATATATCAAATCATAATAATAGACCACAAGATTTCATATTTCAATACACATCCCATACATAGAGATAAAAATCATTCATATGGTGAACACCTGGTAACCGACATTAACAAGATGCATATATAAGAATATCCCCATCATTCTGGGACACCCTTCGGATATGATATAAATTTCGAAGTACTAAAACATCCGGTACTTTGGATGGGGTTTGTTAGGCCCAATAGATCTATCTTTAGGATTTGCGTCAATTAGGGTGTCTGTTCCCTAATTCTTAGATTACCAGACTTAATAAAAAAAGGGCATATTCGATTTCGATAATTCAACCATAGAATGTAGTTTCACGTACTTGTGTCTATTTTGTAAATCATTTATAAAACCTGCATGTATTCTCATCCCAAAAATATTAGATTTTAAAAGTGGGACTATAACTCACTTTCACAGATTTTTACTTCGTCGGGAAGTAAGACTTGGCCACTGGTTGATTCGCGAACCTATAACAATATATACATATATATCAAAGTATGTTCAAAATATATTTACAACACTTTTAATATATTGTGATGTTTTAAGTTTATTAAGTCAGCTGTCCTCGTTAGTAACCTACAACTAGTTGTCCACAGTTAGATGTACAGAAATAAATCGATAAATATTATCTTGAATCAATCCACGACCCAGTGTATACGTATCTCAGTATTGATCACAACTCAAACTATATATATTTTGGAATCAACCTCAACCCTGTATAGCTAACTCCAACATTCACATATAGAGTGTCTATGGTTGTTCCGAAATATATATAGATGTGTCGACATGATAGGTCGAAACATTGTATACGTGTCTATGGTATCTCAAGATTACATAATATACAATACAAGTTGATTAAGTTATGGTTGGAATAGATTTGTTACCAATTTTCACGTAGCTAAAATGAGAAAAATTATCCAATCTTGTTTTACCCATAACTTATTCATTTTAAATCCGTTTTGAGTGAATCAAATTGCTATGGTTTCATATTGAACTCTATTTTATGAATCCAAACAGAAAAAGTATAGGTTTGTAGTCAGAAAAATAAGTTACAGGTCGTTTTTGTAAAGGTAGTCATTTCAGTCGAAAGAACGACGTCTAGATGACCATTTTAGAAAACATACTTCCACTTTGAGTTTAACCATAATTTTTGGATATAGTTTCATGTTCATAATAAAAATCATTTTCTCAGAATAACAACTTTTAAATCAAAGTTTATCATAGTTTTTAATTAACTAACCCAAAACAGCCCGCGGTGTTACTACGACGGCGTAAATCCGGTTTTACGGTGTTTTTCGTGTCTCCAGGTTTTAAATCATTAAGTTAGCATATCATATAGATATAGAACATGTGTTTAGTTGATTTTAAAAGTCAATTTAGAAGGATTAACTTTTGTTTGCGAACAAGTTTAGAATTAACTAAACTATGTTCTAGTGATTACAAGTTTAAACCTTCGAATAAGATAGCTTTATATGTATGAATCGAATGATGTTATGAACATCATTACTACCTTAAGTTCCTTGGATAAACCTATTGGAAAAGAGAAAAATGGATCTAGCTTCAACGGATCCTTGGATGGCTCGAAGTTCTTGAAGCAGAATCATGACACGAAAACAAGTTCAAGTAAGATCATCACTTGAAATAAGATTGTTATAGTTATAGAAATTGAACCAAAGTTTGAATATGATTATTACCTTGTATTAGAATGATAACCTACTATAAGAAACAAAGATTTCTTGAGGTTGGATGATTACCTTACAAGATTGGAAGTGAGCTAGCAAACTTGAAAGTATTCTTGATTTTATGTAACTAGAACTTGTAGAATATATGAAGAACACTTAGAACTTGAAGATAGAACTTGAGAGAGATCAATTAGATGAAGAAAATTGAAGAATGAAAGTGTTTGTAGGTGTTTTTGGTCGTTGGTGTATGGATTAGATATAAAGGATATGTAATTTTGTTTTCATGTAAATAAGTCATGAATGATTACTCATATTTTTGTAATTTTATGAGATATTTCATACTAGTTGCCAAATGATGGTTCCCACATGTGTTAGGTGACTCACATGGGCTGCTAAGAGCTGATCATTGGAGTGTATATACCAATAGTACATACCTCTAAAAGCTGTGTATTGTACGAGTACGAATACGGGTGCATACGAGTAGAATTGTTGATGAAACTGAACGAGGATGTAATTGTAAGCATTTTTGTTAAGTAGAAGTATTTTGATAAGTGTATTGAAGTCTTTCAAAAGTTTATAAATACATATTAAAACACTACATGTATATACATTTTAACTGAGTCGTTAAGTCATCGTTAGTCGTTACATGTAAGTGTTGTTTTGAAACCTTTAGGTTAACGATCTTGTTAAATGTTGTTAACCCAATGTTTATAATATCAAATGAGATTTTAAATTATTATATTATCATGATGATATTATCATGTATGAATATCTCTTAATATGATATATGTACATTAAATGTCTTTACAACGATAATCGTTACATATATGTCTCGTTTAAAAATCATTAAGTTAGTAGTCTTGTTTTTACATATGTAGTTCATTGTTAATATACTTAATGATATGTTTACTTATCATAGTATCATGTTAACTATATATATATATCCATATATATGTCATCATATAGTTTTTTACAAGTTTTAACGTTCGTGAATCACCGGTCAACTTGGGTGGTCAATTGTCTATATGAAACATATTTCAATTAATTAAGTCTTAACAAGTTTGATTGCTTAACATGTTGGAAACATTTAATCATGTAAATATCATTCTCAATTAATATATATAAACATGGAAAAGTTCGGGTCACTACAGTACTGCTCGTTCATCAATTGCTTGAATACCGACCACGGTAGTGCGTAAACAGCATTTTGTCCTACCTGTTCAAGATAGGTGTTCCACCACATTAACGCAGTACCTGTGAAGGTATGCGTAGCGTACTTAACTTTGTCCTCTTTAGTACACTTACTTATGGAAAACACCGATTCGACTTTCTCGGTCCACCGTTTCAATCCAATTGGTCCTTCGGTTCCATTAAATTCTAAAGGTTTGTAGGCAGTGAATTCTTTGTAGGTGCATCCTACACGATTTCTTGCGCCGTTAGCTGCATTGCTAGATTCAGCGTTATTGTTGGTATGTAGCGCAGCCTGTACTGTGGCTATGTTTGCAGCAAGAAAGGTACGAAATTCCTCTTTGTTCATATTCATGGTGTGTCGAGTAGTCGGTGCCATTTCCTTCAAAATAGACAACTGAATCGAGTTAATCATACAGAATATTAAGAGTAGTCAATAGTATTTCGTAGCATAATATGAACTCATTTATAAAAGCTTTTTCTTCATATTAGCGTTTTATAAGTTTAAATTCGAGTACTACCTACCCGTTAAGTTCATACTTTTAGCTAATATACAATTCAACTACTACAATTCCATATGAAAAACTGATTATAATAATATATCACATACAAATATTCTTCAAACTTACAACTTCGCTATATTACATATAACATGAAATATAGTACACTATGATACAGGACAGTTTTGAAGATAAATCTAGTTAATACGCAAGTTGTTCAGCAAAGGAAATAAAGACACGTAATTCATAAGTCTAGAAACAAGTCATGCATTCTGGTTTTACTAAGACGACTTCCCATCCTTGGTCTTGTGGAAAATAACCGTTATGACCATTGGCTAGGCAGCATGTTGTAACATCGTCAAAGGGACGAGGGTTTCGTAATGTCCAACAGCCCCGTAATAATCTAAAAACCTTGTTTCTCACCCCAACTACTGAATCCGTCACTTGTGGGAAGGTTTTATTTAAAAGTTGCAATCCGATATTCTTTTTCTCACTTTGGTAAGAAGCGAACATCACTAACCCGTAAGCATAACATGCTTCTTTATGTTGCATGTTAGAAGCTCTTTCTAATTCACGAAATGCTATGTTGGGATATCTTGAGTCAAAATAGGTTCTTAACCCGTAGCGTAAAATTGCATTTGGGTTCCCCGCATTTAATGCTTTAAAGAAAACACGGCGTAACTTACGGTCTCCCCAATGTGATATACCACACCTATCAAAGGAAAGCCTTTTATAAACTAAGGCATTTCCAGAAAGTCTTTCAAATGTTTGACAAGTTAATTTTGCCATAACTAAATGTGCTGATGAATTCTGACCGACTCTAGACAAGATTTCCTCAATCATATCCTCTGGTAGGTCTTCTAAAATATTCAGTTGTCTACCCTTAACGTCCATTTTGTTTTTATACTGTAAAATAGACAAGGATTAGATTCGTAATAACAAACAATACAAGCAATTTTTACATAGAACATAAAAGTACAAGCACACTACAATACATATAATACACAACATGATTGCAACCCTCTAATATGAATCACTGGTTTCTTCTTCTTCGGACTTGGTTCTTTTTCCTAATTTTCTAGGGATATATGATGTTCCTCTAATATGAGTCGTCGTTTTCCACATTGGTTTAGAAAAACCTGGTGGTTTAGAGGTTCCCGGTTTATTGTCATGATATTGAAAATACGGGTGTTGACAGTACATATAAAGTTCATCGGGGTCAGAATCAGATTTCTCTATTTTGATGCCTTTTCCCTTATTATTTTCTTTTGCCTCATTAAATTGGGTCGGGGTAATTTCTATAACATCATCAGAATCCTCATCAGGATCCGATTCATCGAAAAATTGGTAATTTTCCCAATATTTTGCTTCCTTAGCGGAAACACCATTGACCATTATTAACTTTGGTCCATTGGTTGAAGATTTTCTTTTATTTGACCGGTTTTCTGTGGTTCCTACTATTCCCCCCTCCGTAACCTCTTCTTCTTCTTCAGGTTCCTCTTCTTCTGGTTCCTCTTCTTCCGGTTCCTCTTCTTCCGGTTCCGTTTCCTCTTCTTCCGGTTCTTCGGGAACTTGTGAATCTTGCCAATATATATTCGACTCTTCGTTATTATTAGGTGAGTCAATGGGATTTGTGCTAGAGGTAGACATCTATCACACAATATCAAATATGTTAAGAGATTAATATATCACATAATATTTACATGTTAATAATATATAGTTTCCAACAAAAATGTTAAGCAATCATTTTTAAAGAAAAAATACGGTCGAAATCCACACTAATGCAAATTTTCTGGTTCTCTAAGACCAATGCTCGGATACCAACTGAAATACAGTTGGGGACAACCACCATCCCACCCAGTGCCTTCCCAGCTAACCGCCTGGTGACCACTGAGTGTACCTCAGATACTGATTTTAGGGCCTGCCTCTCGGCAATTGCCAACCATCGTAAGGGATCGCAAGGAGTAAGAGCCAATGCTTCGTCACAGGTAACACTGTGAGAACCTCCTTTACGACTAACCCGCCACACATGGACGGCGTTATACCAGCTCTGATACCAACTGAAATGTCCCGTTCATATTGATTATAAACGTTCCATATTAATTGATTTCGTCGCGAGGTTTTGACCTCTATATGAGACGTTTTTCAAAGACTACATTCATTTTTAAAACAACCATAACCTTTATTTTATCGATAAAGGTTTAAAAATCATTACGTAGATTATCAAATAATGATAATCTAAAATATACCGTTTACACACGACCATTACATAATGGTTTACAATAAAAATATATTACATCAAAAATAAGTTTCTTGAATGCAGTTTTTACATAATATCATACAAGCATGGACTCCAAATCTTGTCCTTATTTTAGTATGCAACAGCGGAAGCTCTTAATAATCAACTGAGAATAAACATGCTTAAAACGTCAACAAAAATGTTGGTGAGTTATAGGTTTAACCTATATATTATCAAATCATAATAATAGACCACAAGATTTCATATTTCAATATACATCCCATACATAGAGATAAAATTCATTCATATGGTGAACACCTGGTAACCGACATTTTGAAGATGCATATAAGAATATCCCCTATCATTCCGGGAAATCCTTCGGACATGATAAAAACGAATTCGAAGTACTAAAGCATCCGGTACTTTGGATGGGGTTCGTTAGGCCCAATAGATCTATCTTTAGGATTCGCGTCAATTAGTAGATCGGTTTACTAATTCTTAGGCTACCAAGCAAAAGGGGCATATTCGGCTTCGATCATTCACCCATATAATGTAGTTTCAATTACTTGTGTCTATTTCATAAAACATTTATAAAACTGCATGTATTTCATCCCAAAATATTAGATTTTAAAAGTGGGACTATAACTCACTTTCACAGATTTTTACTTCATCGGGAAGTAAGACTTGACCACTGGTCGATTCACGAACCTATAAAAAATATGTACATGTATATCAAAGTATGTTCAAAATATATTTACAACACTTTTAATACATTTTGATGTTTTAAGTTTATTAAGTCAGCTGTCCTCGTTAGTAACCTACAACTAGTTGTCCACAGTTAGATGTACAGAAATAAATCGATATATATTATCTTGAATCAATTCACGACCCAGTGTATACACGTCTCAGGCTAGATCACAACTCAAAGTATATATATATTTTTGGAATCAACCTCAACCCTGTATAGTTAACTCCAACATTACTGCATATAGAGTGTCTATGGTTGTTCCAAATAATATATATACATGGGTCGATATGATATGTCAAAACATTTGCATACGTGTCTATGGTATCTCAAGATTACATAATATATTAGAATACATTTATAATACAATATAAGTAAGCTAGGATATGATTTGTATAGAATTGTTAATATTTCCCGTAGCTACAAAAATCAAAAAATATCCAATCTTGTTTTACCCATAACTTCTTCATTTTAAATCCGTTTTGAGTGAATCAAATTGCTATGGTTTCATATTGAACTCTATTTTATGAATCTAAACAGAAAAATTATAGGTTTATAGTCGAAAATATAAGTTACAAGTCGTTTTTATAAGAGGTAGTCATTTCAGTCGAAAGAACGACGTCTTGATGACCATTTTGAAAAACATACTTTCACTTTGAGTTTAACCATGATTTTTGGATATAGTTTCATGTTCATAAGAAAAATAATTTTCCCAAAAGAACAACTTTTAAATCAAAGTTTATCATAGTTTTTAATTATCAAACCCAAAACAGCCCGCGGTGTTACTACGACGGCGTATGTCCAGTTTTACGATGTTTTTCGTGTTTCCAGGTTTTAAATCATTAAGTTAGCATATCATATAGATATAGAACATGTGTTTAGTTGATTTTAAAAGTCAAGTTAGAAGGATTAACTTTTGTTTGCGAACAAGTTTAGAATTAACTAAACTATGTTCTAGTGATTTCAAGTTTAAACCTTCGAATAAGATAGCTTTATATGTATGAATCGAATGATGTTATGAACATCATTTCTACCTCAAGTTTTGTGGATAAACCTACTGGAAAAGAGACAAATGGATCTAGCTTCAAAGGATCTTGGATGGCTTGAAAGTTCTTGAAGTAGAATCTTGACACGAAAACATGTTCAAGTAAGATTTCCACTCGAAATAAGATTGTTATAGTTATAGAAATTGAATCAAAGTTTGAATATGAGTATTATCTTGTATTAGAATGATATCTTACTATAAATAAGAAAGATTTCTTGAGGTTTGATGATCACTCTACAAGATTGGAAGTAAGCTAGCAAACTTGGAAGTATTCTTGATTTTATGAAACTAGAACTTGTAGAATTTATGAAGAACACTTAGAACTTGAATATAGAACATGAGAGAGATCAATTAGATGAAGAAAATTGAAGAATGAAAGTGTTTGTAGGTGCTTTTGGTCGTTGGTGTATGGATTAGATATAAAGGATATGTAATTTTGTTTTCATGTAAATAAGTCATGAATGATTACTCATATTTTTATAATTTTATGAGATATTTCATGCTAGTTGCCAAATGATGGTTCCCACATGTGTTAGGTGACTCGCATGGGCTGCTAAGAGCAGATCATTCTAGTGTATATACTAATAGTACATACATCTAAAAGCTGTGTATTGTATGAGTACAAATACGGGTGCATACGAGTAGAATTGTTGATGAAACTGAACGAGGATGTAATTGTAAGCATTTTTGTTAAGTAGAAGTATTTTGATAAGTGTCTTGAAGTCTTTCAAAAGTGTATGAATAGATATTAAAACACTAGATGTATATACATTTTAACCGAGTTGTTAAGTCATCGTTAGTCGTTACATGTAAGTGTTGTTTTGAAACCTTTAGGTTAACGATCTTGTTAAATGTTGTTAACCCAATGTTTATAATATCAAATGAGATTTTAAATTATTATATTATCATGATATTATGATGTATGAATATCTCTTAATATGATATATATACATTAAATGTCGTTACAATGATAATCGTTACATATATGTCTCGTTTCAAAATCATTAAGTTAGTAGTCTTGTTTTTATATATGTAGTTCATTGTTAATATACTTAATGATATGTTTACTTATCATAATATCATGTTAACTATATATATCCATATATATGTCATCATATAGTTTTTACAAGTTTTAACGTTCGTGAATCACCGGTTAACTTGGGTGGTCAATTGTCTATATGAAACCTATTTCAATTATTCAAGTCTTAACAAGTTTGATTGCTTAACATGTTGGAAACACTTAATCATGTAAATAACAATTTCATTTAATATATATATATATATATATATATATATATATATATATATATATATATATAAACATGGAAAAGTTTGGGTCACTACAGTGTGTGTGTGTGTATATATTTATATATATATATATATATATATATATATATATATATATATATATATATATATATATATATATATATTTGAGAACGCATGCATGTATACATTTATACATTGGGTTTTGATAGCGTTAAGTCTTGTGAGACTAAAAGTTGAAGTTTAGACGTGTATAAGAAGCGTGAACGAAGCGTACAAGTCGAATATTTAATTGTTAGTTTGTTGTCGAGAAAATGGTCAGGCCACGCCTAATGGCGCGCCGCGATGACCATTGCCGCGCCGCGGCATATCAAACAAACCAGAGTTAGGAGGCATGTTAAGAAGGGCCGAGTTTTCCTTTAAATGTCGCGCCGCGGAGAATAAGGTCGCACCGCTACAAATAACTAGAATCTGAGTCAGAAGTGAATTTAGACAGCTCGTAAAATACGTTAATTGCCACGCCGCGACAATTGGGGTCGCACCGCGGCCCACTGGGTGAACTGGTTCCGAATTTTATTTTTAAAATAAGTGGTTCAAGGGCAAATTCATCTTTTTATGTTTAGATCTGATTGGAGCATTAAATCTCCACCACTTATCTCATTTAATTCATTTATTTTCCATTTTCCTTCTCCAATTTCTCTCAAAACATAAAAACCCATTTGATTTCAAGTGAGATTTGTGAGTGAAGGATTGAGAGTTGATCTTTGGAGCAAGAATTAAAGTTTTTCTCCTTGTTCTTAGCTACAAGTGGATAGTGTTGGTAAGTCTTAACTCCATATTTTGAGTTTTAATTAGTTTATGCTAGGGTTTGGTTCATTTGGAACTTGTAAGACCCATTTGGGGGTAATATGGGTGGATTTGGATTATGTTGGTGAAAGGAAACCCTAAATAGCTATAATCTTGGGTTTGGTCTTATGATTTGAGATTGAAAGTGTTAAATGGTGTTTTTAGTCACTAATACCCTTGTAATTGAAGGAAGAATTGTAAATGGGTCATGTTTGACTAATATTGTAGGTTTAAGTATTAAAATGGGTCAAAAGAGTAATGTTGACCTAGTTTGGGCGAGATGGGTAAGAGTTACCCTAAGTTTGCGTTAGTTAAAGTTAGTAGACTTTAAATCACTAGCTTTAGTGATTTAATATGTGTCTTGGCCATTTATGGGCGGTTTTGGTGTAAGTGAGCTATTTAATGCTAATGGGTCATTAAATGCTCAAGTGTAAGTAATGTGGTTAGCTCCACTAGTTGTGTATTGAAAGTGTACTTAATGTATTAGGTACATTGCTTTGAAGTTCGAAAGTGCATAATCATCATCCTTGTATTAAGGTGAGTGGAATAATTATGCGTGTACTTATATAATGCATTTATTTGTGTGGTATGAATGTGGCATTGTCACGGTGTTCAAGACACCACATTCTAAGTAACGAGTAGTATTGTCGTGGTGTTCAAGACACTACTCATTGTTTGATTGACAAGTGGTATTGTCGCAGTGTTTAAGACACCACATTGTCATGGGAGTGGATTTCATGGTGTTCAAGGCACCACTCATGGTTTTGATTGACATGTGGAATCGTCGTGGTGTTCAAGATGCCACATTGTCATGGGGGTGAGTTAGTCGCGGTGTTCAAGACATCACCCGAGGGACTAGTGATTATGCGGTGTTAAGTGATACTAATGGATGTTATGAACTCCGACGGTCTTTTACGAGTACTGTTCCCTTGTACGATTGGTTAACCATGGTTGTGTGAATTCGTATCTAGCATATTAAATTGTGAACTATATGCTATTGTTGTTGCTAGCTTCTTGTGAATTGTGGATAATAGTTTATGCATGATGTTTGCATGGTTATTGAATTGCTAGCTTGTATGCGGTATGGTGTAAGTGATTGCAAGTAAGTAGGTTATATATGAATATGTATAATTATTGCATTCACTAAGCGTTAGCTTACCCCTCACGTTGTTTATCTTTTTTGATGCAGGTGCGGATAGGGGAGAAGGGGTTGTTGGGCACTAGGTGTCCTTTGATGATGTTTCATTGGAGGTTTTGAAGTTGGCCTAGCGTTTTGGGTAGTTTAGCCCCAAACCATGCTCGAAGTGTTGTTTGGATTAAAACTATCGTTTTTGGATATGTCAAACTTGTATCACATTTATTAATGGCCTTCGTGCCTTTTGTAAACACCAAACTTGTTGTATGTTTTAACGAAACGTGTGGAATGGTTTACATATTTAATTAGCGCGTAAATGTGTATTATTTAAAAAAAAAATTATCGTATGGAATACGGGTTGGGTTGTTTCAAGTGGTATCAGAGCCTGGTCTAAGGGATTTAGCCGACTTGAGATAGGTGCCTAGACTTAGACTTTATTGTGTGTGCGTTTTATGCGGGACTTGTAGGACTTCGGGTCGGATCGAGAATTGTTAGTGCATAGGTTTATGTGAACTAACATTGCACTATTTGTTTTGTAATGTATTTGAAATCCATCAAGCGAGATAGACGTTGTACTAGCAAGTTAATGTGAGATGCTCGCGTAACAATGACTAGCTACTATTGTTACGGGTGCAAATCGTGTCAAACAAGCGATGTACGATGATTGTTGAGCAAGATGGGGCGGTAAGGTGTATATGTGTATATATGCATTTCATGTCTTTTCATTCGTTGTTTAACCTCTTTCGTTTTATAGAATGCGGATGAGAAATGGACACGACACCGATAATGGGGGCACGAGCGAGGACCCTGAGTTCACGGCCAAAGTTGAGGCCATTTTAAAAAGTCATCATGCGTCTTTCCTTGAAGATGTTAGGAAAATGTTTCTAGATACGATTGATGAGCAATTAGTCAACGTAGTAAAGGAGCAAATTAAAGTTGTCCTACAAGAGGACAATGTTGGGAGACGAGACTTTTTCTATAAGAATTTTAAAGATGCTCAACCTCCTACTTTTGAGGGTGAATGGGACCCACTTAAGATTGCCCTGTGGATCTCCGATATAGAGGGGGCATTTCGTACTTGTGAATGTCCTCTTGATAAAAAGACGAGGTATGGTTGTAGCATGTTGAGAGGTGATGCTAAGTTGTGGTGGGATGCGAAAATCCAAGTTTATGGTGAAGAACAATGTATGGATTTTACTTGGGACGAGTTCAAGGCGGAGTTTTTTGACGAATACCGAACTTCGGCCGATCTTACAAGGCTTAAGTACGAATTACGTTCCTTAAGGCAAGGGTCGATGGATTTGAACACTCTCAAATCCATTTTCTTGTCTAAGACCCAATTTTGCCCGGAGTATGTCGGGAATGATAAATGTTGAAGGAAGACTTCTATCGAATCTTGAATGATAGTTATCAAGAAAAGATTAGTGTAAACGTGGTGAAAAGCTTCGATGAGTTGTTCAATATGGCCAAAGGTTTTGAGGCACTCGTGTTAAGAAAGAGTGGCTTCACTTTTGGCAAGAGGAAGTTCAAAGCTATAAGTCATTCGAACAAGAAGAGTAAGGGTGCAACCGAGAGTGTCGGTAGTGTGAAGAAAAGTGTTCCCAGAGAGTTCCGTTATTCTTGTCACAATTGTGGACGAAAGGGACATATGGCCCGTGATTGCACCAACCCTCCTTCTACAACCAAACTTGCTTGTTATAATTGTGGTAAAGAAGGGCACAAGAGGCCGAAATGTCCCAATTTGAACAATGATCATTTTAAGAAATTAGAGAAAGTGGCGGGTACGGCTAGGGGTCGCAACTACTTGATGACGAATGAAGAGGCCAAACAATCCAATGAAGTCGTCTCAGGTACTTTCATGGTTAACTCTAGTCCGACACGTATACTTTTTGATAGTGGTGCTAACATGTCGTTTGTGTCTCCAAGATTTCTGCCTAAGTTGAATAAACCGCTAGCTAAGTTAAGTCATCCGGTAGAAGTCGAAATAGCGGATGGTAAAATGGTGCTAGGGGTTGATGTTTGTAAAAATTGTAATGTTGTGTTTGGTACTGAAACTTTTGAAATCGATCTCATTCCGATGACTTTGGGTGATTTTGATATTGTTGTTGGTATGGATTGGCTTGATCGTAATAGAGTTGATATTGCATGCCATGATAAATTCATTCGTTTGAAGAACCCAAGTGGGGGAGAGTTAATTATTCATGGCGATAAGCGAAGAAGACTTGTGCCGATATGCACTTTTGAACTGGCACGTCGTTCCCTTGTTAGTGGTGGCATGGCTTTCCTTGCCCATGTTATTGATACTTGTGATGAGCCACCACCCATTCGTGAAATTCCGGTGGTAAATGAATTTGAAGACGTTTTTCCGGATGAGTTACCGGGTGTTCCGGCGGAAAGACAAGTTGAATTTCGCATTGAGTTGGTTTCGGGGGCTACCCCCATTGCTAAAACTCCTTATCGTTTAGTGCCGACGAAAATGCAAGAGTTGTTAAATCAAACCCAAGAGTTGCTTGAGAAGGGTTTTATTTGACCGAGTTCCTCGCCATGGGTGCTCCGGTTTTATTTGTGAAGAAGAAAGACGGTAGTATGCGGATGTGCATCGATTATCGGGAATTGAACAAAGTGACGATCATGAATCGTTATCCATTGCCTCGGATTGACGATTTGTTTGACTAACTCCAAGGTGCAACGCATTTTTCTAAGATTGACTTACGGTCCGGCTATCATCAAGTACGGGTCCGTGAGGAAGACATAGAGAAAATGGCTTTTCGAACGCGTTATGGGCATTTCGAGTTCGTAGTTATTCCTTTTGGTCTTACGAATGCACCGGCGGCATTCATGGATCTTATGAACCGAGTGTGCCAACCAATGTTGGACAAGTCGGTAATTATGTTCATTGACGACATACTTGTTTATTCTAAGAGTATGAAGGAACATGAGCACCATTTGCACGAAGTATTGAAGACGTTGCGGAAGGAGAAGTTGTATGCAAAATTCTCCAAATGTGAATTTTGGCTAAGGGAAGTTCAATTCCTTGGCCATATTGTGAATAAAGAAGGTATCCAAGTAGATCCGGGGAAGATTGAGACGGTGAAGAGTTGGGGAAAACCGACTACGCGTACGAAAATTCGAAGTTTTCTCGGATTGGCCGGTTATTATCTTCGGATTATCCAAGACTTTTCTAAGATTGCTTCTCCTTTGTCGAAGTTGACAAGGAAGAACGTAAGGTTCAATTGGGAAAACGAGCAAGAAATTGCTTTTCAATTGTTAAAAGAGAACTTGTGTCAAGCTCCGGTGTTAGAGTTGCCGGAAGGGGTTAAAGACATGACGGTTTATTGTGATGCTTCTTTAAATGGGCTCGGGTGTGTTCTAATGCAAAGGGGTAAAGTCATCGCTTACGCCTCTCGACAATTAAAGGAACACGAAAAGAGATACCCGACTCATGATCTTGAATTGGCGGCGATGGTTCATGCGTTGAAAATTTGGCGCCACTACTTGTATGGTGTCAAGTGTACGATTTATTCAGATCATAAGAGTTTGAAACATCTCTTTAATCAACGAGATTTGAATTATCGTCAACGTAGGTGGATGGATGTGGTAAAAGATTATGATTGTGAGATACTTTATCATCCGGGTAAGGCGAACGTGGTCGCGGGTGTGTTAAGTAGAAAGAGTCAACATCCGGCAATATGAGTAGGATCATTACGCATGATTATTACGAACGATTTTCTTGTAAAGCTTGGTGAGATTCAAATTGAAGCTTTTGTTAACAACAAACATGAAGAATGAATTGTGGGGCAAACAGATTCTATTACTTTAGGCCCGCACGGTTTGTTATCTTTTCAAGGGAGAGTGTGGGTGCCTAAGATGGGTGGTTACCGACAAGTGCTCCTTGATGAAGCACATAAGTCAAAGTATTCCATTCATCCGGGTGCAACGAAAATGTACCTTGATTTAAAGAAGGAGTATTGGTGGCCGGGCATGAATCGTGATGTTGTTAAGTATGTTGAAAAATGCGTCACATGTTTGCAAGTTAAAGAAGAACACCAAAAGCCGTACGGTAAGTTACAACCATTGGAAGTCCTGAAATGGAAATGGGAGCACATTACCATGGACTTCATTACAAAGTTACCAAACACGGCGATGACCCAATATGATACGATTTGGGTGATAGTTGATCGATTGACAAAGAGTGCTTTGTTTCTTCCCATTCGGGAAATGATATCGTCAGAGACTTTGTCCAAGTTGTTTATTAAATAGGTGATATCAAGGCATGAGGTTCCTATATCTATTGTTTTGGATCGAGATACTCGTTTCACGTCTCGGTTTTGGAATAAGTTTCATGAAGATATGGGTACTCAATTGAAAATGAGCACGGCGTATCATCCTCAAATGGACGGTCAAACCGAGCATACGAACCAAATGTTGGAGGATATGTTAAGGGCATGTGTTATTGACTTTGGTGGTAGTTGGGATGAGCACTTATCATTGGTGGAATTCTTGTACAATAATAGTTACCACACTAGTATTGGAATGCCACCTTATGAGATGCTTTATGGGCGTAGGTGTCGAACTCCTATTTGTTGGGGTGAAGTAGGACAACGAGAAATCGGGAGTACCAATTTGGTCCTAGAGACGAATATTAAATTTGAGATGATTCGGGCTCGACTTAAGGTGGCGCAAGATAGACAAAAATCTTATGACGATAAAGGGAGGCGAACAATTGAGTTTCAAAAAGGAGACATGGTGATGCTTAAAGTTTCGCCATGGAAAGGAGTTATTCGGTTTCGAAAACGAGGAAAGTTAGCTCCTCGGTTTATTGGTCCTTTCAAGGTTTTGGCACATGTTGGTGAGGTTGCCTATAGACTAGAGTTGCCCGAAGAGCTTGCGGGGATTCATATCACATTTCATGTTTCCCGTCTCCATAGGTGTCTTGGGGATGACTCGACTTGGGTGCCGTTAGAAGAGATTACCTTGAACAACAAGCTAGAGTATATTGAAGAACCAATAGCTATTCTCGATGAAAAGGTTAAATTGTTGCGTAACAAAGAAGTGAGGACCTTTAAGGTTCAATGGCGACATCGAAAGGGTTCCGAGTTTACGTGGGAATCCGAAGAGTTTGTTTTGGTTTATCTTCCGGCTTGTCATGCGGCTTGGATCGCAAGGACGCGCTCCGATTTAAGTGGGGGAGAGTTGTAACATCCCGTTTTCCCGTACTTATCTAAAGGTACATACTTAATCATTGTTACGCTTATAACCCATTCGTTTATGTGAAGAAATAAATAAAGTGTTAGTTGATGTGTGTGTATATATATATATATATATATATATATATATATATATATATATATATATATATATTGAGAACGCATGCATGTATACGTTTATACATTGGGTTTTGATAGAGTTAAGTCTTGTGAGACTAAAAGTTGAAGTTTAGACGTGTATAGGAAGCGTGAACGAAGCGTACAAGTCGAATATTTAATTGTTAGTTTGTTGCCGAGAGAATGGTTAGGCCACGCCTAATGGCGCGCCGCGATGACCATTGCCGCGCCGCGGCATATCAAATAAACCAGAGTCAGGAGGCATGTTAAGAAGGGCCGAGTTTTCCTTTATATGTCGCGCCGCGGAGAATAATTTCGCGCCGCGACAAATAACAAGAATCTGAGTCAGAAGTGAATTAAGACAGCTCGTAAAATACGTTAATTGCCGCGGTGAACTTGTTCCGGATATTGTTTTTAAAATAAGTAGTTTAAGGGAAAATTCGTCTTTTTACATCTAGATCTGATTGGATCATTAAATCTCCACCACTTATCTCATTTAATTCATTTCTTTTCCATTTTCTTTCTCCAATTTCTCTCAAAACATAAAAACCCATTTGATTTCAAGTGAGATTTATGACTGAAGGATTGAGAGTTGATATTTGGAGCAAGAATTAAAGTTGTTCTCCTTATTCTTAGCTACAAGTGGATAGTGTTGGTAAGTCTTAACTCCATATTTTGAGTTTTAATTAGTTTATGCTAGGGTTTGGTTCATTTGGAACTTGTAAGACCTATTTGGGGGTAATATGGGTGGATTTGGGTTATGTTGATGAAAGGAAACCCTAAATAGCTATAATCTAGGGTTTGGTCTTATGATTTGAGATTGAAAGTGTTAAATGGTGTTTTTAGTCACTAATACACTTGTAATTGAAGGAAGAATTGTAAATGGGTCATGTTTGACTAAAATTGTAAGTTTAAGTATTAAAATGTGTCAAAAGAGTAATGTTGACCTAGTTTGGGCGAGATTGGTATGAGTTACCCTAAGTTTGCGTTAGTTAAAGTTAGTAGACTTTAAATCACTAGCTTTAGTGATTTAATATGTGTCTTGGCCATTTATGGGCGGTTTTGGTGTAAGTGAGCTATTTAATGCTAATGGGTCATTAAATGCTCAAGTGTAAGTAATGTATTAGGTACATTGCTTTGAAGTTCGGAAGTGCATAATCATCATCCTTGTATTAAGGTGAGTGGAATAATTATGCGTGTACTTATATAATGCATTTATTTGTGTGGTATGAATGTGGCATTGTCGCGATGTTCAAGACACCACATTCTAAGTAACGAGTAGTATTGTCGTGGTGTTCAAGACACTACTCATTGTTTGATTGACATGTGGTATTGTTGCAGTGTTTAAGACAACACATTGTCATAGGAGTTGATGCCGCGGTGTTCAAGGCACCACTCATGGTTTTGATTGACATGTGGAATCGTCGCGATGTTAAAGACGCCACATTGTCATGAGGGTGAGTTAGTCACGGTGTTCAAGACATCACCCGGGGGACTAGTGATTACGCGGTGTTAAGTAACACTAATGGATGTTATGAACTCCGACGGTCTTTTATGAGTACCGTTCCCTTATACGATTGGTTAACCATGGTTGTGTGAATTCGTATCTAGCATATTAAATTGTAAACTATATGCTATTGTTGTTGCTAGCTTCTTGTGAATTATGGATAATAGTTTATGCATGATGTTTGCATGGTTATCGAATTGCTAACTTGTATGCGGTATGGTGTAAGTGATTGCAAGTAAGTAGGTTATATATGAACATGTATAATTATTGCATTCACTAAGCGTTAGCTTACCCCTCTCGTTGTTTATCTTTTTAGATGCATGTGCGGATAGGGGAAAAGGGGTTGTTGGGCACTAGGTCTCCTTTGATGGTGTTTCGTTGGAGGTTTTGAAGTTGGCCTAGCGTTTTGGGTAGTTTAGCCCCAAACCATGCTCGAAGTGTTGTTTGGATTAAAACTATCATTTTTGGATTGGTCAAACTTGTATCACATTTGTTAATGGCCTTCGTGTCTTTTCTAAACACTAAACTTGTTGTATGTTTTAACGAAACATGTGGAATGGTTTACATATTTAATTGGTGCGTAAATGTGTATTATTTTAAAAAAAAAAAAAATTATCGTATGAAATACTGGTTGGGTTGTTTCAGTAATACTTTGAACTAACGGTGCAGCTAACGCATAATCATTTGAGTTAAACATTTTGAACAATTACTAAAACAGGTAAACCGTGCGGTTCAGGTTATCAACCGTGCGGTTCAGGTTATTAAGCATACGTGTGACAATCTCACTCGTACGTGTCACAACTCAAATGTACGTGTCACTATTCAAACCAAAGAAACAATCACTATGTATCAAACGTGCGAGTAAGGATCACTCGTGTGATTACTCGTACGTGTCACAGTCAACCGCTTGGTCACTCGTGTGATCAGACTGTAGTCCTCTAACCTAACAAGGTTATGCTTACCCGTGCGTATGAGTTCACGAGTGATGTCAACCGTCTGGTCAACCGCGCAAGTGAGCAAAAACTTTGACCCACTCGTGTGAGCTGCTGTTCACACTCAAATCACTCAAAAACCCTAGAAATTGATGTTACACTTCAATTTCTTCGTTCACAAGCTGGATTAGCACTAAACTAACATAAACACACTCTCAAATCACAATTACACACGTAAAAATGATGTAGTGACCCGAACTTTTCCATGTTTATATAAATTAATTAAGATTGATATTTACATGATTAAAGGTTTCCAACATGTTAAGCAATCAAACTTGTTAAGACTTGATTAATTGAAATATGTTTCATATAGACAATTGACCACCCAAGTTGACCGGTGATTCACGAACGTTAAAACTTATAAAAACTATACGATGACATATATATGGTTATATATATAGTTAACATGTTTTTATTATAAGTATGTATCTCATTAGGTATTTTAACAATGAGTTATATACATAAAAATGAGACTATTAATTTAAGAAACTCGAAAACGATATATATAACGATTATCGTTATAACAACGTCTTACTAGGTACATATGAATCATATTAAGATATTGATACACTTGGTTAATTATGTTAAATGATAAGTAAATATATTATTAAGTGTATTAACAATGAAATACATATGTAAAAATAAGGCTACTAACTTAATGATTTCGAAACGAGACATATATGTAACGATTATCGTTGTAACGACATTTAACTGTATATACATCATACTAAGATATATTATATATCATAATATCATGATAATATAATAATTTAACATCTCATTTGTTATAATAAACAATGGGTTAACAACATTCAACAAGATCGTTAACCTAAAGGTTTCAAAACAACATTTACATGTAACGACTAACGATGACTTAACGACTCAGTTAAAATGTATATACATGTAGTGTTTTAATATGTATTCATACACTTTTGAAAGACTTCAAGACACTTATCAAAATACTTCTACTTAACAAAAATGCTTACAATTACATCCTCGTTCAGTTTCATCAACAATTCTACTCGTACGCACCCGTATTCGTACTCGTACAATACACAGCTTTTAGATGTATGTACTATTGGTATATACACTCCAATGATCAGCTCTTAGCAGCCCATGTGAGTCACCTAACACATGTGGGAACCATCATTTGGCAACTAGCATGAAATATCTCATAAAATTACAAAAATATGAGTAATCATTCATGACTTATTTACATGAAAACAAAATTACATATCCTTTATATCTAATCCATACACCAACGACCAAAAACACCTACAAACACTTTCATTCTTCAATTTTCTTCATCTAATTGATCTCTCTCAAGTTCTATCTTCAAGTTCTAAGTGTTCTTCATAAATTTCAAAAGTTCTAGTTTCATAAAATCAAGAATACTTTCAAGTTTGCTAGCTCACTTCCAATCTTGTAAGGTGATCATCCAACCTCAAGAAATCTTTGTTTCTTACAGTAGGTTATCATTCTAATACAAGGTAATAATCATATTCAAACTTTGGTTCAATTTCTATAACTATAACAATCTTATTTCAAGTGATGATCTTACTTGAACTTGTTTTCGTGTCATGATTCTGCTTCAAGAACTTCGAGCCATCCAAGGATCCATTGAAGCTAGATCCATTTTTCTCTTTTCCAGTAGGTTTATCCAAGGAACTTAAGGTAGTAATGATGTTCATAACATCATTCGATTCATACATATAAAGCTATCTTATTCGAAGGTTTAAACTTGTAATCACTAGAACATAGTTTAGTTAATTCTAAACTTGTTCGCAAACAAAAGTTAATCCTTCTAACTTGACTTTTAAAATCAACTAAACACATGTTCTATATCTATATGATTTGCTAACTTAATGATTTAAAACCTGGAAACACGAAAAACACCGTAAAACCGGATTTACGCCGTCGTAGTAACACCGCGGGCTGTTTTGGGTTAGTTAATTAAAAACTATGATAAACTTTGATTTAAAAGTTGTTATTCTGAGAAAATGATTTTTATTATGAACATGAAACTATATCCAAAAATTATGGTTAAACTCAAAGTGGAAGTATGTTTTCTAAAATGGTCATCTAGACGTCGTTCTTTCGACTGAAATGACTACCTTTACAAAAATGACTTGTAACTTATTTTTCCGACTATAAACCTATACTTTTTCTGTTTAGATTCATAAAATAGAGTTCAATATGAAACCATAGCAATTTGATTCACTCAAAACGGATTTAAAATGAAGAAGTTATGGGTAAAACAAGATTGGATAATTTTTCTCATTTTAGCTACGTGAAAATTGGTAACAAATCTATTCCAACCAAAACTTAATCAACTTGTATTGTATATTATGTAATCTTGAGATACCATAGACACGTATACAATGTTTCGACCTATCATGTCGACACATCTATATATATATTTCGGAACAACCATAGACACTCTATATGTGAATGTTGGAGTTAGCTATACAGGGTTGAGGTTGATTCCAAAATATATATAGTTTGAGTTGTGATCAATACTGAGATACGTATACACTGGGTCGTGGATTGATTCAAGATAATATTTATCGATTTATTTCTGTACATCTAACTGTGGACAACTAGTTGTAGGTTACTAACGAGGACAGCTGACTTAATAAACTTAAAACATCAAAATATATTAAAAGTGTTGTAAATATATTTTGAACATACTTTGATATATATGTATATATTGTTATAGGTTCGTGAATCAACCAGTGGCCAAGTCTTACTTCCCGACGAAGTAAAAATCTGTGAAAGTGAGTTATAGTCCCACTTTTAAAATCTAATATTTTTTGGATGAGAATACATGCAGGTTTTATAAATGATTTACAAAATAGACACAAGTACGTGAAACTACATTCTATGGTTGAATTATCGAAATCGAATATGCCCCTTTTTTATTAACTCTGGTAATCTAAGAATTAGGGTACAGACACCCTAATTGACGCGAATCCTAAAGATAGATCTATTGGGCCTAACAAACCCCATCCAAAGTACCGGATGCTTTAGTACTTCGAAATTTATATCATATCCGAAGGGTGTCCCGGAATGATGGGGATATTCTTATATATGCATCTTGTTAATGTCGGTTACCAGGTGTTCACTATATGAATGATTTTTATCTCTATGTATGGGATGTGTATTGAAATATGAAATCTTGTGGTCTATTATTATGATTTGATATATATAGGTTAAACCTATAACTCACCAACATTTTTGTTGACGTTTTAAGCATGTTTATTCTCAGGTGATTATTAAGAGCTTCCGCTGTCGCATACTTAAATAAGGACGAGATTTGGAGTCCATGCTTGTATGATATTGTGTAAAAACTGCATTCAAGAAACTTATTTTGTTGTAACATATTTGTATTGTAAACCATTATGTAATGGTCGTGTGTAAACAGGATATTTTAGATTATCATTATTTGATAATCTACGTAAAGTTTTTTTTAAAACCTTTATCTATGAAATAAAGGTTATGGTTTGTTTTAAAAATGAATGCAGTCTTTGAAAAATGTCTCATATAGAGGTCAAAACCTCGCAACGAAATCAATTAATATGGAACGTTTTTAATCAATAAGAACGGGACATTTCAGTTGGTATCCGAGCGTTGGTCTTAGAGAACCAGAATTTTGCATTAGTGTGTCTTATCGAGTTTGTTAGGATGCATTAGTAAGTCTGGACTTCGACCGTGTTTACTTGAAAAATGATTGCTTAACAAATTTTGTTGGAAACTATATATTTTTAACATGTGAATATTATGTGATATATTAATCTCTTAACGCGTTTGATATTATGTGATAGATGTCTACCTCTAGAACAAGTCCCATTGACTCATCTAATAATAATGAAGAGTCAAATGTAAATTGGAATGATTCGTGGACTGATTCACAAGTTCCCGAAGAGGAACCGGAAGAAGAGTCGGAACCGGAAGAAGAATCGGAACCGGAAGAAGAATCGGAACCGGATGAAGAAGTAGAACCGGTGGGGGAAATAATAAAACGGTTAAGTAAAAGAAAATCCTCAACCAACCGACCAAGGTTAATTATGGTCAATGGTGTTTCCGCCAAGGAAGCAAAATATTGGGAGGATTACCAATTCTCCGATGAATCGGATTCTGACGAGAATTCCGATGATGTTATAGAAATTACCCCAACTGAATTTAAAAAGGAAAAAGAAAATAATAAGGGAAAGGGCATAAAAATAGAGAAATCTAATTCCAACCCCGATGAACTTTATATGTATCGTCAACCCCCGAAGTCCTTAAGTTGTAACAATGACCCGGGAACCTCTAAACCACCAGGTTTTTCTAAACCAATGTGGATAACGACGGCTCGTATTAGGGGAACATCATATATCCCTAGAAACTTGGCAAAACGAACCAAAACCGAAGAAGAAGAAACAAGCGAGTCGGAATAAGATAGTTGTATTCGTGTGGTGTAATATATGTAATATAGTGTGCTTATGCTTTATGATATATGTAAAAATTGCTTGTATTAATAAGTATTTTTTTTATGAATCTAACTCTTGTCTATTTTACAGTATAAAAACACAAAATGGATAGACAACCCAATATTTTAAGAGACCTACCTGGAGACATGATTGATGAAATCTTGTCTAAAGTCGGTCAGAATTCTTCGGCACAACTATTTAAGGCGAGATCAGTTTGTAAGACATTCGAAGAACGTTCCAAGAATGTCTTGGTTTATAAGAGACTTTCATTTGAAAGATGGGGGATATCACATGGGGAAACCCATAAGTTACGATGTGTTTACTTTGACGCATATATTGCGGGGAACCCAAATGCTATTTTACGCAACGGGTTAAGAAATTATTTTGACTCAATATATCCAAATATTGGACTTCGTGATTTAGAAAAAGCGGCTAACATGCAACATAAAGAAGCATGTTATGCTTACGGATTAGTAATGTTCGCTTCTCACCAAAGTGAGAACAAGAACATCGGGCTACAACTATTAAACAAAACGTTTCCACAAGTGACGGAGTCGGTAATTGGGGTAAGAAATGAGGTTTTTAGATTGTTACGGGACTGTTGGACATTACGTAACCCTCGTCCCTTTGACGACGTTACAACACGCTGTCTTATCAACGGCCATAACGGTTATGTTCCACAAGACCAAGGATGGGAAGTAGTCCTAGTAAAACCAGAATGCATGACTTGTTTCTGGACGTATGAATTACGTGTCTTTATTGCCTTTGCTGAACGACTTGTGTACTAGCTAGAATTATCTTCACAACTATCTTGTATCAAAGTTATTGTGTGCTATATTTCATGCTTTATGTAAAATAAGCGGTATTGTAAGTTTGTAAAATATTGTATAAAAGTTTGAACGCGAAATATTATTATAATCAGTTTTTCATATAGAATTGTAGTAGTTGAATTGTATATTAGCTACTAAGTATGAACTTAACGGGTAGGTACTACCCGAATTTAAACTTATAAAACGCTAATATGAAGAAAAAGCTTTTATAAATGAGTTCATATTATGCTACGAAATACTATTAACTACTCTTAATATTCTGTATGATTAACTTGTTCCATTTAACTATTTTGAAGGGAATGGCACCGACTACTCGACACACCGTGAATATGAATGAAGAGGAATTCCGTACTTTTCTAGCTTCAAACATAGCCGCAGTACAGGCTGCGCTACATACCAACAATAACCTTGGATCTAGCAGTACAGGAAATCATGTAGGATGCACCTACAAAGAATTCACTGCCTGCAAACCATTGGAATTTGATGGAACCGAAGGACCGATCGGATTGAAACGGTGGACCGAGAAGGTTGAATCGGTGTTTGCCATAAGTAAGTGTACTGAAGAGGACAAAGTGAAGTACGCTACGCATTCCTTCACAGGTTCTGCGTTAACATGGTGGAATACCTATCTAGAGCAAGTGGGACAAGACGATGCGTACGCACTACCGTGGTCAGCATTCAAGCACTTGATGAACGAGAAGTACCGTCCCAGAACCGAGGTCAATAAGCTCAAGATAGAACTTAGAGGGTTACGAACCCAAGGATTTGATATTACCACGTACGAAAGACGATTCACAGAATTGTGCCTATTGTGTCCGGGAGCATTCGAAGATGAGGAAGAGAAGATCGACGCGTTTGTGAAAGGATTACCGGAAAGAATCCAAGAAGATATAAGTTCACATGAGCCCGCCTCCATACAACAGGCATGTAGAATGGCTCACAAACTAGTGAACCAGATTGAAGAAAGAATTAAAGAACAGACTGCTGAAGAGGCTAATGTGAAGCAAGTCAAAAGAAAGTGGGAGGAAAACGGTGATAAGAATCACCAATACAACAACAACAGTAATTACAACAATAATCGCAACAATTATCCCAACAATCGCAACATCAATCGCAACTACAAAAAACTGCCCAACAACAACAACAACAACAGCTACAACAATCATCCCAACAACAATAATAACCGCAACAACAACAACAATCAGAAGCAGCTATGTCAAAGGTGTGAAAAGTATCACTCGGGGTTCTGCACCAAATTTTGCAACAAGTGTAAAAGAAATGGTCATAGCGCGGCGAAGTGTGATGTCTACGGACCAGGGGCTAACAGAACGAAAGGAACAAATGGTGTCGGAACGAGTAATGGCGGAGCAAGTAGTGTCGGAGCAAGTTATGCCAATGTAGTTTGTTATAAATGTGGAAAACCGGGCCACATTATTAGAAATTGCCCGAACCAGGAGAACACGAATGGACAAGGTCGCGGAAGAGTTTTCAATATTAATGCGGCAGAGGCACAGGAAGACCCGGAGCTTGTTACGAGTACGTTTCTTATTGACAATAAATCTGCTTACGTTTTATTTGATTCGGGTGCGGATAGAAGCTATATGAGTAGAGATTTTTGTGCTAAATTAAGTTGTCCATTGACGCCTTTGGATAGTAAATTTTTACTCGAATTAGCAAATGGTAAATTAATTTCAGCAGATAATATATGTCGGAATCGAGAAATTAAACTGGTTAGCGAAACATTTAAGATTGATTTGATACCAGTAGAGTTAGGGAGTTTTGATGTGATAATCGGTATGGACTGGTTGAAAGAAGTGAAAGCAGAGATCGTTTGTTACAAAAATGCAATTCGCATTATACGAGAAAAAGGAAAACCCTTAATGGTGTACGGAGAAAAGGGCAACACGAAGCTACATCTTATTAGTAATTTGAAGGCACAAAAACTAATAAGAAAAGGTTGCTATGCTGTTCTAGCACACGTCGAGAAAGTACAAACTGAAGAAAAGAGCATCAATGATGTTCCCATTGCAAAAGAATTTCCCGATGTATTTCCGAAAGAATTACCGGGATTACCCCCACATCGATCCGTTGAATTTCAAATAGATCTTGTACCAGGAGCTGCACCAATAGCTCGTGCTCCTTACAGACTCGCACCCAGCGAGATGAAAGAACTACAAAGCCAATTACAAGAACTTTTAGAGCGTGGTTTCATTCGACCAAGCACATCACCGTGGGGAGCTCCTGTTTTGTTTGTCAAGAAGAAAGATGGTACATTCAAGTTGTGTATCGACTACCGAGAGTTGAACAAACTTACCATCAAGAACCGCTACCCACTACCGAGAATCGATGACTTATTTGATCAACTACAAGGCTCGTCTGTTTATTCAAAGATTGACTTACGTTTCGGGTATCATCAAATGCGGGTGAAAGAAGATGATATTCCAAAGACTGCTTTCAGAACACGTTACGGTCATTACGAGTTTATGGTCATGCCGTTTGGTTTAACTAATGCACCAGCTGTGTTCATGGACCTTATGAACCGAGTGTGTGGACCATACCTTGACAGGTTTGTCATTGTTTTCATTGATGACATACTTATTTACTCAAAGAATGACCAAGAACACGGTGAACATTTGAGAAAGGTGTTAGAAGTATTGAGGAAGGAAGAATTGTACGCTATGTTTTCAAAGTGTGCATTTTGGTTGGAAGAAGTTCAATTCCTCGGTCACATAGTGAACAAAGAAGGTATTAAGGTGGATCCGGCAAAGATAGAAACTGTTGAAAAGTGGGAAACCCCGAAAACTCCGAAACACATACGCCAGTTTTTAGGACTAGCTGGTTACTACAGAAGGTTCATCCAAGACTTTTCCAGAATAGCAAAACCCTTGACTGCATTAACGCATAAAGGGAAGAAATTTGAATGGAAGGATGAATAAGAGAAAGCGTTTCAGTTATTGAAGAAAAAGCTAACTACGACACCTATATTGTCATTGCCTGAAGGGAATGATGATTTTGTGATTTATTGTGACGCATCAAAGCAAGGTCTCGGTTGTGTATTAATGCAACGAACGAAGGTGATTGCTTATGCATCTAGACAATTGAAGATTCACGAGCAAAATTATACGACGCATGATTTGGAATTAGGCGCGGTTGTTTTTGCATTAAAGACTTGGAGGCACTACTTATATGGGGTCAAAAGTATTATATATACTGACCACAAAAGTCTTCAACACATATTTAATCAGAAACAACTGAATATGAGGCAGCGTAGGTGGATTGAATTGTTGAATGATTACGACTTTGAGATTCGTTACCACCCGGGGAAGGCAAATGTGGTAGCCGATGCCTTGAGCAGGAAGGACAGAGAACCCATTCGAGTAAAATCTATGAATATAATGATTCATAATAACCTTACTACTCAAATAAAGGAGGCGCAACAAGGAGTTTTAAAAGAGGGAAATTTAAAGGATGAAATACCCAAAGGATCGGAGAAGCATCTTAATATTCGGGAAGACGGAACCCGGTATAGGGCTGAAAGGATTTGGGTACCAAAATTTGGAGATATGAGAGAAATGGTACTTAGAGAAGCTCATAAAACCAGATACTCAATACATCCTGGAACGGGGAAGATGTACAAGGATCTCAAGAAACATTTTTGGTGGCCGGGTATGAAAGCCGATGTTACTAAATACGTAGGAGAATGTTTGACGTGTTCTAAGGTCAAAGCTGAGCATCAGAAACCATCAGGTCTACTTCAACAACCCGAAATCCCGGAATGGAAATGGGAAAAAATTACAATGGATTTCATCACTAAATTGCCAAGGACTGCAAGTGGTTTTGATACTATTTGGGTAATAGTTGATCGTCTCACCAAATCAGCACACTTCCTACCAATAAGAGAAGATGACAAGATGGAGAAGTTAGCACGACTGTATTTGAAGGAAGTCGTCTCCAGACATGGAATACCAATCTCTATTATCTCTGATAGGGATGGCAGATTTATTTCAAGATTCTGGCAGACATTACAGCAAGCATTAGGAACTCGTCTAGACATGAGTACTGCCTATCATCCACAAACTGATGGGCAGAGCGAAAGGACGATACAAACGCTTGAAGACATGCTACGAGCATGTGTTATTGATTTCGGAAACAGTTGGGATCGACATCTACCGTTAGCAGAATTTTCCTACAACAACAGCTACCATTCAAGCATTGAGATGGCGCCGTTTGAAGCACTTTATGGTAGAAAGTGCAGGTCTCCGATTTGTTGGAGTGAAGTGGGGGATAGACAGATTACGGGTCCGGAGATTATACAAGAAACTACCGAAAAGATCATCCAAATTCAACAACGGTTGAAAACCGCCCAAAGTCGACAAAAGAGCTACGCTGACATTAAAAGAAAAGATATAGAATTTGAAATTGGAGAGATGGTCATGCTTAAAGTTGCACCTTGGAAAGGCGTTGTTCGATTTGGTAAACGAGGGAAATTAAATCCAAGGTATATTGGACCATTCAAGATTATTGATCGTGTCGGACCAGTAGCTTACCGACTTGAGTTACCTCAACAACTCGCGGCTGTACATAACACTTTCCACGTCTCGAATTTGAAGAAATGTTTTGCTAAAGAAGATCTCACTATTCCGTTAGATGAAATCCAAATCAACGAAAAACTTCAATTCATCGAAGAACCCGTCGAAATAATGGATCGTGAGGTTAAAAGACTTAAGCAAAACAAGATACCAATTGTTAAGGTTCGATGGAATGCTCGTAGAGGACCCGAGTTCACCTGGGAGCGTGAAGATCAGATGAAGAAGAAATACCCGCATCTATTTCCAGAAGATTCGTCAACACCTTCAACAGCTTAAAATTTCGGGACGAAATTTATTTAACGGGTAGGTACTGTAGTGACCCGAACTTTTCCATGTTTATGTAAATTAATTAAGATTGAAATTTACATGATTAAATGTTTCCAACATGTTAAGCAATCAAACTTGTTAAGACTTGATTAATTGAAATATGTTTCATATAGACAATTGACCACCCAAGTTGACCGGTGATTCACGAACGTTAAAACTTATAAAAACTATACGATGACATATATATGGTTATATATATAGTTAACATGTTTTTATTATAAGTATGTATCTCATTAGGTGTTTTAACAATGAGTTATATACATAAAAATGAGACTATTAATTTAAGAAACTCGAAAACGATATATATAACGATTATCGTTATAACAACATCTTACTAGGTACATATGAATCATATTAAGATATTGATACACTTGGTTAATTATGTTAAATGATAAGTAAATATATTATTAAGTGTATTAACAATGAAATACATATGTAAAAATAAGGCTACTAACTTAATGATTTCGAAACGAGACATATATGTAACGATTATCGTTGTAACGACATTTAACTGTATATACATCATACTAAGATATATTATATATCATAATATCATGATAATATAATAATTTAACATCTCATTTGTTATAATAAACAATGGGTTAACAACATTCAACAAGATCGTTAACCTAAAGGTTTCAAAACAACATTTACATGTAACGACTAACGATGACTTAACGACTCAGTTAAAATGTATATACATGTAGTGTTTTAATATGTATTCATACACTTTTGAAAGACTTCAAGACACTTATCAAAATACTTCTACTTAACAAAAATGCTTACAATTACATCCTCGTTCAGTTTCATCAACAATTCTACTCGTATGCACCCGTATTCGTACTCGTACAATACACAGCTTTTAGATGTATGTACTATTGGTATATACACTCCAATGATCAGCTCTTAGCAGCCCATGTGAGTCACCTAACACATGTGGGAACCATCATTTGGCAACTAGCATGAAATATCTCATAAAATTACAAAAATATGAGTAATCATTCATGACTTATTTACATGAAAACAAAATTACATATCCTTTATATCTAATCCATACACCAACGACCAAAAACACCTACAAACACTTTCATTCTTCAATTTTCTTCATCTAATTGATCTCTCTCAAGTTCTATCTTCAAGTTCTAAGTGTTCTTCATAAATTTCAAAAGTTCTAGTTTCATAAAATCAAGAATACTTTCAAGTTTGCTAGCTCACTTCCAATCTTGTAAGGTGATCATCCAACCTCAAGAAATATTTGTTTCTTACAGTAGGTTATCATTCTAATACAAGGTAATAATCATATTCAAACTTTGGTTCAATTTCTATAACTATAACAATCTTATTTCAAGTGATGATCTTACTTGAACTTGTTTTCGTGTCATGATTCTACTTCAAGAACTTCGAGCCATCCAAGGATCCATTGAAGCTAGATCAATTTTTCTCTTTTCCAGTAGGTTTATCCAAGGAACTTAAGGTAGTAATGATGTTCATAACATCATTCGATTCATACATATAAAGCTATCTTATTCGAAGGTTTAAACTTGTAATCACTAGAACATAGTTTAGTTAATTCTAAACTTGTTCGCAAACAAAAGTTAATCCTTCTAACTTGACTTTTAAAATCAACTAAACACATGTTCTATATCTATATGATATGCTAACTTAATGATTTAAAACCTGGAAACACGAAAAACACCGTAAAACCGGATTTACGCCATCGTAGTAACACCGCGGGCTGTTTTGGGTTAGTTAATTAAAAACTATGATACACTTTGATTTAAAAGTTGTTATTCTGAGAAAATGATTTTTATTATGAACATGAAACTATATCCAAAAATTATGGTTAAACTCAAAGTGGAAGTATGTTTTCTAAAATGGTCATCTAGACGTCGTTCTTTCGACTGAAATGACTACCTTTACAAAAACGACTTGTAACTTATTTTTACGACTATAAACCTATACTTTTTCTGTTTAGATTCATAAAATAGAGTTCAATATGAAACCATAGCAATTTGATTCACTCAAAACGGATTTAAAATGAAGAAGTTATGGGTAAAACAAGATTGGATAATTTTTCTCATTTTAGCTACGTGAAAATTGGTAACAAATCTATTCCAACCAAAACTTAATCAACTTGTATTGTATATTATGTAATCTTGAGATACCATAGACACGTATACAATGTTTCGACCTATCATGTCGACACATCTATATATATTTCGGAACAACCATAGACACTCTATATGTGAATGTTGGAGTTAGCTATACAGGGTTGAGGTTGATTCCAAAATATATATAGTTTGAGTTGTGATCAATACTGAGATACGTATACACTGGGTCGTGGATTGATTCAAGATAATATTTATCGATTTATTTCTGTACATCTAACTGTGGACAACTAGTTGTAGGTTACTAACGAGGACAGCTGACTTAATAAACTTAAAACATCAAAATATATTAAAAGTGTTGTAAATATATTTTGAACATACTTTGATATATATGTATATATTGTTATAGGTTCGTGAATCAACCAGTGGCCAAGTCTTACTTCCCGACGAAGTAAAAATCTGTGAAAGTGAGTTATAGTCCCACTTTTAAAATCTAATATTTTTGGGATGAGAATACATGCAGGTTTTATAAATGATTTACAAAATAGACACAAGTACGTGAAACTACATTCTATGGTTGAATTATCGAAATCGAATATGCCCCTTTTTTATTAACTCTGGTAATCTAAGAATTAGGGAACAGACACCCTAATTGACGCGAATCCTAAAGATAGATCTATTGGGCCTAACAAACCCCATCCAAAGTACCGGATGCTTTAGTACTTCGAAATTTATATCATATCCGAAGGGTGTCCCGGAATGATGGGGATATTCTTATATATGCATCTTGTTAATGTCGGTTACCAGGTGTTCACTATATGAATGATTTTTATCTCTATGTATGGGATGTGTATTGAAATATGAAATCTTGTGGTCTATTATTATGATTTGATATATATAGGTTAAACCTATAACTCACCAACATTTTTGTTGACGTTTTAAGCATGTTTATTCTCAGGTGATTATTAAGAGCTTCCGCTGTCGCATACTTAAATAAGGATGAGATTTGGAGTCCATGCTTGTATGATATTGTGTAAAAACTGCATTCAAGAAACTTATTTTGTTGTAACATATTTGTATTGTAAACCATTATGTAATGGTCGTGTGTAAACAGGATATTTTAGATTATCATTATTTGATAATCTACGTAAAGTTTTTTTTAAAACCTTTATCTATGAAATAAAGGTTATGGTTTGTTTTAAAAATGAATGCAGTCTTTGAAAAATGTCTCATATAGAGGTCAAAACCTCGCAATGAAATCAATTAATATGGAACGTTTTTAATCAATAAGAACGGGACATTTCAAATGATTCCTTTTTGATAAAAATCACTCTTAACTCAAAAACCCAAAGAAATAAACTCTTTAATCACCAAAAATCACTAGGATGATGTTGAAATCACAACCAATGCTCTGATACCAATGATGAAACATGACTAGGAACTTAGAAATCAACAGATTTAACTCACACAATGGCAGAATAAGTGAATCAAACCCTCTAGTGAATATGAGAAGCTTTTTGGGATTAATTAAGTCAAACCACAACAAATCATGTGTGATTAGATCAACACCTAGAGCTATTATTCACCACCTGGGTGATTTGGGCTGAGAGAGAATCGGATGAGCTCACCAGATTTGAGTGATGTGTGTGTAAATGAGAGGCTCAAACTAAAAATAAAGAACATAACACTTTATATACCCCTGCTATTGACTCACCCGTACGAGTCATCCATCACACGTACAAGTTGGCTTCATCAGCCGTACGGGTGATCACTCACTCGTGTCTTCTCATTTAGGTTATAATTGTGACTTAGCTCAGTATCAACTGTGCGTATGAGCCTATCAGCCGTACGAGTGAGACTTCACTCGCACGTCTGACTAAGTCTAACATAGTCAATCATCCTTATCGCGTTCCTGCAGTTCCTGTAACCACATATAAACACAAATACGATAATAACGAGCGATCATTGTAGCCTGTAAACTGTTGTACCTGCAATGGACGTGGGTCAGATGTCTAGGGACTTACATAAAATGCATCAACACTTAGTGAATGTAATAATTATACATATACATATATAATCTACTTACTTGCAATCACTTACACAGTACCGCATACAAGCTAGCAGTTCAACAACTATGCAAACATCATGCATAAACCAATATCCGCAATTCACAATAAGCTAGCAACACCAATAGCATATAGTTCACAATTTAATATGCTAATACAAAATTCACACAACCATGGTTAACCAATCGTACAAGGGAACGGTACTCGCGAAAGACCGTCGGAGTTTATAACGTCCATCAGTGTTACTTAACACCGCGTAATCACTAATCCCCCGGGTGATGTCTTAAACACCGCGACTAACTCACCCCCATGACAATGTGGTGTCTTGAACACCGCGACTAACCCATATGTCAATCAAAACAATGAATGTGTCTTAAACACCGCGACAATTCCACTCCCATGACAATGTGGTGTCTTGAACACCTCGACAATTACACATGTCAATCAAACCAATGAGTGGTGTCTTAAACACCGCGACAATTCCACTCCCATGACAATCTGGTGTCTTGAACACCGCGACAATTCCACATGTCAATCAAACCAATGAGTGGTGTCTTAAACACCGCGACAATTCCACTCGTTACGTAGAATGTGGTGTCTTGAACACCGCGACAATTCCACATTCCACGCTACACAAATAAATACATTATATACGTACATGCATAATTATTCCACTCACCTGGGAATGCCCGCGCAAGTCATGTACAACATGATCTTCGTCCTCAAATCCGAGCAAGTAACCACCTATATCACACATAGGTACAATATACACATAAATAGCCATTCTCTAAAAGAGAACTTGATACAAACATCCCTTAGCTGAGGGATCACCCCTTGCTCACCAAAACCCGCCCATTTAGTCACCTAATGGACACAAACCAATTACCACTTCGGGTGGTAATTCAAACCAACACAACAAAGTACGATTTAACCCAAATCATACTTTACACCAATTAGACCAAACCTATGTCTTAACACTAAATTACTACTTAGGTAGTAATCATTTCAAATGCCAATTACACCAAAAACCCCAACACGTGCAATATCGACCCATATTGCTTTTGACCACGTTTGACTTATCTTAAAATACCATTTTAACCCATAATCACTTTCCACGATTACCTTCATTAAAAAATGTCATTTAACACTTAACAAAAGTGTTTAACATCCCTTTAATCCAATTTAGTGTCATTACCAAATTCGACCCAATCAAAGTCAACCCATTTTGGCCTAAGTCTAAAAAACATCTTTAATCACTAACGGCTAGTGATTTACTTTCCAAAACACAATTTAACACTTGAATCGAACATTTATATCCATGGTTCATCAAATCTTGACCCATAACTCAGTTTGACACCAAATCAAGGTTAACACCCATTTTGTCATACAAACATGTTCTTATGAACATCTAAACACTAACACACTTACAATCTAGTGATTAAACACCCAAACCATGACCAAATTCATCCTCAAACCCTAAACTCACAATAATCGGGTTTACTTACACAATACATAAAGCAAAACCCCCAAATTCATCAAAAATGGGGTTTATAACTCTAACTAACACAAACACTAACTCAAACAAGAATCAAACACTACAATTCAGATTAGGGTTTACCTCAAGCACCAAAACGGGCTCTAGTAGCTAAAAACGCCAACAAGCACCACGAACCACTCCAAATTTGGGCAAAAATCACCACCTTCATCACCATTTGAAGCTTCCTCTCACTGGAACTCTCATCTCTCTCTCTCTCTAAGATGGGATGAGAGAGTTGTGGATGTGAAAGTGATCCAAAAGTGGATCTAAAACTGATATTATGGCCTCACATCCGTTTTCAAGTGAAAAGACACAAATACCCCTTTTATTGAAATTCCAACAGCTGGCCCGTCAGGTCATTTGGACGGCATCCAAAATGGCTGGACGACGTCCCATCTTTCTTTGGTGGACGGCGTCCCAAAAGCAGGACGACATCCCAAAAGCTGGACGGCGTCCCACTGAACTGAGACTGAAACTGAAACAGCAACTTCTTTCAGGGACTGAAATTGTCTGAGTCTGATTCTGATGTAAATTCTGAAAATGCATAAGTGTTAGGTAGACTTTTAGTGGCGCTTTCTGATGCACCATTTACTGACACTTTCAGGAACATTTTCTGATGCATAAAATTTCAGGATCTTACACTATTTGAAAGTCTTCACGTCTCATCAGTTCAATTATTTCCATCATATATCACTTCACAGCATCAAGAGCCTTTGCTTTTACATAAGGTCTCATAGTAAGATTACTTAAGTAGTTGTACATTTGAATGATATCGATCATGTTAAGATTCAGAAAATCTGCATATGAAAACTTGTAGTGTTTCCCATCTTCTCTGATTACATGAAATTAACTGAGAATGTCTTTATATTCACCGATGTTTTCACCCAGTCTCTCAACACTTAATACGGTTGTTATCTTTGATTTTCTCTGAAGCCACAAGTTATCTTCATTCTTGTTTTTGTGTTTTCTCCACATCCAACGATACCAATTTCTTTCTTTTGTTGGAAGCAATTGCGTTCCAATGTATTTAAATCATTTACTTCTTAGAATCTCATTGATGCGGAAAATATGATAAGCATTCTCTTCAATGAAAGTGTTCTTCAGTGTGAGAATGTCATGTTCAATACTGCGTTGCAACCTACGTTCACGATTCTTGTAAAATACACCGTTGTTAAACTTGAATCCTGAATCAGTTGTTGTTTTATCAGACTTTGGTGATGAAGTTGAAGGATTGGAAGTTGAAGCTTCATTATCATCAGCGGTTTGCTGATTTTCATGATTGTTTGTTTGTTCCGCGGCATTCATTTGATTTTCTTCTTCAATTTGTTCATCCACATTCGGTCTTTCATAATTCGTTTCAAAATCATTGTCTGTGGAATCATCTTCATTATTACTTGCATCTGAAGACTCCGGATCATCTTCATCAACTATCTCAACATCGTCTGGAATGTTTGGCAATGAGGATAAAGTACTAAGTACGATAAATCTGTCATCATCAATTTCTTGTAAATAGTAGTTATCCAGATTTAGATCCTCATCGAATGGTCCATTAATATTCTCATTCAAAAATTGTTCCCCATCTTGATTAGGAACTTGTTCAATATCTTCATCTTCAATAATTTCTTCATTAACATTAACCCGAGGTTCTAAATTTGCATCCTTATCTTGATTCTAATTCGAAGTAGAAGCAGATCTATCTCCTCAAGTTTCATTAATATTCCATGTAGAAATGTTTATACAAATATATTCTCCATCTACCCCTGTCTCCCCCTCATGACTATTCTGAGGATCAGAATCGTCATGTTCATCATCTTTATGTGGATTAATTGGTGGAGAACATGAAGTAATTGGATATTTATTTCTACCTCTGAAGATAGCTTGAAGTGTAGAATGACGAACCCCATCAAGTGTATGATCAACATACAAATGAGCCATGTATGAACTTTTTAAGTCATTAAAGTAGCTTGATGATGCTAGTGGTGATGGTGGAAAAGTGATGTACGGTTCCGTCTCTGAGACTCTAGGCAATGTCGGGGATGTCGGTGAAATTGTTCGAGTTGCCGTGAGGGCGGGTTGGGAATTAATCTGGCTTTGTACGTATGTAGGGCGTAATAGTGTACTAGACAGATTTAACCCCTCTGGTAAAGGTTGAGTGAGCAGATTTAACCCCTCTGTCATTGGTTGGCTAACAACCGGAGTTGTAGCTGATGGAGACCTTTGTGGTGAAAACCATGTGGGGTCATCCATCTCCATGTCATGTGTCACATTAGACTCAGGCATTGATATCGGGCAAAAAGTAACATTTTTACCTCCTAAATTAAGCCCTAGAACAATAAAGATTTAAACTTTGTGGGCAAAATTATCGCTTTTTCGGTTGATTTTGTAGAACAAGTAATTACGAAGGTGATGCAAAAAGAATCAAGTAAAACAGAGCTAAAACGAAGATTCTAGAGCGAAAATGGTGAAAGAAAAGAAATCAAGTTACGATCCAGTGAATCAAGACTGACCAGGCACCAAAAATGGCCTGCCAAACGGCTTGCCAGTATGGCAAACGGCCTGCCAAACGGTCCAGCAAATGGCCTCGAGAAACGGCTTGCCTTGCAAACGGCTTGCCAAATACGGCCTGCCAAACGGCTTGCCAGCCGTTTGCAGGCAAAAATGGATTCTATTTAAAGGGCTCTCTCCATCCATTCCAACGCATACTCAATTTGTAATTCAATTTCATATTTTCAATCTTTTAGTTAGTTTTTAGTAGTAGTTAGCTTAGCTTTTATTTTTCGGAGGATATCCCGGAGAGTCCCTGCGATCTCGGGCAGATTTCTCGGCCTTTTCAGGTTTTTATCCGAAACACTTATCTTTTGTATTAAACATGTGTTCTTACTTTTTATGTTTAATAATGCGCTCCGATATTGCCATGATAGGTTAATTAATCTGTATGTTGCCATGATAGAAGTTTGGGTTAGCGTAATTATGTTAATTTAGTATGATTACTATTATAATACTGAACTAGGAAGTCTGATAGATTTGTATGCTAGCATCTTAAGGATTGATTAACCTAGGTTGTGATCAGGACTTGTCCACCTATATGAAATTAGCTACTTCATAGGATTAAGACCCATGGTTATACTGTATCGGAAGATTCTATGAACTCTGTAAAGACCCATCCTAATCCATCCAGACGAAGTCCATATCGATTATACACGATTCACAACAGTTGATTACATCGCGAGGTACTTGACCTCTATATGATACATTTTACAAACATTGCATTCGTCTTTGAAAAGACAATCTTTCATTACATCGAAAGTTAACGGCATGCATACCATTTCATAATATATCTAATTATAATTGACTTGATAATAATCTTGATGAACTTAACGACTCGAATGCAACGTCTTTTGAAATATATCATGAATGACTCCAATTGATATCCTTAAAATGAGCAAATGCACAGCGGAAGATTTATTTCATACCTGAGAATAAACATGCTTTAAAGTGTCAACTAAAACGTTGGAGAGTTCATTAGTTTAACATAAATAATCATTTCCATCATTTTAATAGACCACAAGATTTCATATTTCCATTTCTCATAAACATACGTCCCATGCATAGAGACAAAAATATCATTCATATGGATTGAACACCTGGTAACCGACATTCACAATATGCATATAAGAATATCCCCATCATTCCGGGATCCTCCTTCGAACATGATATAAATTTCGAAGTACTAAAGCATCTGGTACTTTGGATGGGGCTTGTTGGGCCAGATAGATCTATCTTTAGGATTCGCGTCAATTAGGGTGTCTGTTCCCTAATTCTTAGATTACCAGACTTAATAAAAAGGGGCATATTTGATTTTGATAATTCAACCATATAATGTAGTTTCAATTACTTGTGTCTATTTCGTAAAACAGTTATAAAAATTACACATGTATTCTCAGCCTAAAAATATAAAGGGTAAAAAGGCAAATGAAACTCACGCATATAATTATTGTAAAACTGTTAATAAAACATTTGCATGTATTCTCAGCCCCAAAAATGTAAAGAGTAAAAGGGAATCAAATGAAACTCACAATACTGTATTTTGTAGTAAAAATACATATGACGACATTGAACAATGCATGGTTAGTCTCGTATTCACGAACCTATATCATTTGTATATACGTTAATACATATCCTTGTAGTCGAACAATTATATGTCTATATATTATTATAATTTTTATATTAGTAATTTATATATTTCATTATTAATATATATATATATATATATATATATATATATATATATATATATATATATATATATATATATATATATATATATATATATATATATTCATTTATATATATATAAATATAAATTTCGTTACGTTATATGTATTAAATATAATATTAGTAATGATAAAAATAATAGTAATGATAATACTAATAATTTTAATAATGATAATAATATTAATGATTTTATTAATGATAATAATAATGATAGTTTTAATAATAAAGGTAAACTTATAAAAAATGACAATTTTAATACAAATGTTAATTTTTAGTACTTTTAATAATAAGCATGATAATAATAATAATAATAATAGTAATAATGATAATAAATATAATATATATATATATATATATATATACATATATACATATATATATATATATATATATATATATATATATATATATATATATATATATATATATATATATATATATATATATATATATATATATATCAAATTTCATATCTATATGTTATATTTTCTTTAAGAAATAACAATATTATTATAACAATTATATTCAATATATTAGTATTACAATTCATAGATTTTGTACAATATCTATATAGTATATATTATATTTTAATGAGTATTATATATTAATAATAATAATACATAATAATAATGAAGATATAACAAGTTACATGTTTCTATTTTTATATATATTTATAATACTGATGTTGGTATTAGTAATAATAAAAGTATTTATAATAATATATTTTTATCTTGTAATTATATTTAATTATTAGTATTATATGATATCATATGTTGAATATTTAATATTTATACATTTTATATATATTATCATATAATAAAAATTATTAATAGGAATTATACATATATAGTTTCATATCCTATATATATTCTTTTTAACAATACTTAATTATTTTTATTTTACATATTTAATTCTAATAATTAATTTGTATTTTATTATTCCAAATTATTATATATATACTTATATTTATACACACACACACACACACACACACACACATATATATATATATATATATATATATATATATATATATATATATATATATATATATATATATATATATATATAAATATATATACTTACAAACAAGTGTTCGTGAATCGTCGGAATCTAGTCGGGGTTAAATGAATGTATGAACATAATTTAAAATCCTTGAGATTTAACTTAACAAACTTTGCTTATCGTGTCGGAAATATATAAAGATTGAAGTTTAAATTTGGTCGAAAATTCCCGGGTCATCACAGTACCTACCCGTTAAAGAAATTTCGTCCCGAAATTTGAGTGAGGTTGTCATGGCTAAAAATAAAAATGTTTTCATGACGAATATGAGTTGATAAATTGAGTTTTATCATCATTGAGTAATATGGATAAAAATAATTCGAGTATTCGAAGAGTACGAATGAAGCTATCACCAAAGAGTGAAATAGGAAAGTAAAGATTCATCTTAACTATTGACAGAGTCAAAGTTGAATTCCGGAATTCAAGGGATTTAAAGAAAATCTTCGAAATCTAAAAGATTTGATTCTTCGGCGAGTAAGGAAATTAAGATCTGTATAATTAAATATGGGGTTCTGCCTCGATTACTCTGTCTGACATTTCCGTTATAAATTAAGCTCTTCCGTTCCATTATTCTCACCATTCCTATACTTTCTTTCTTAGTTCATACATCCAAAAAATTGTGAAAATGTTTAATCCAATTCTAATCTTTGATATTTTCCTAATTATCATTTCTATCATCTTTATTTTCAATCTTCCATCAGAAGAATCTGTTTACTTCTACTATTACCTTGGGGTGATATTATTCTTAATTATACCGTGTCTTTATATTGCTATTCGTATTAATATCCATGGTTTGTAACCTCCGTGTTGTTATTTGGGTTTTATAGCTTCCTTTATATTTCGATGTCTCTGCTTCTGTCCTTCTGTAATCATTGACATCCACAGTTAATACTCTCTCTAATATACTGTGAATTATACTCTCATTTATTTCAGATCTTCATTCCTTTTGTTTTCTCTTCCCGACTTTAAATCAAGTGACTAATGGTCCAGAATTCGTAATTATGGAGTTTCGAAAGAACTTAATGTTCTAAACAAGAAAGAACGAAATCGCACGATTTGATTTGTCAAATTACCCGAATCGCTGAGAATAGAACTATCAAGAATATATTCTCTTGATATGTTCAAAAGTTAAGCAGAATGAAAGAGTTATGTAACATGGCACATGATGACGTTATGATCTGTGAATCATCATGTTCCATTAGAAACTCAGCATGACTTACTGTAATATATTCACGTTGATCAAGTGTCATTATATTATACTAACTCATGCATCAGTTCCCAACATTATTTCAATAACATTCACATTTTAAGCTCAAAATTTTACAGAATATAGAAACTAACCGTTTCTATATGATGTAATACTGATAGCACGAAGAGTTTAATGATTTCAGATAAGAATAGTTATGAAAATATCTTCAGAAATATGGAGGAAATTTATAATGAAAGATACGATGATATCTTGGAATTTCTAATATCGAAGGATGGTGAAGAAAATTTGTCCGCAAGAGTTTGGATTCGAAAGCAAGGTTTTCGCTAAAGATTTCACCAAAAACAGAATCATCAGATTCTTTAAATACAGAGTGTGATCCTTGTATTTGTCCTTGGTCTCCTTGGTGGTTAGCTCAATCAGTTTTTCAGTTCCAATTTTTCTGAGCTTTTCCAACATACTATTCTTTATCATTAAACTTCCGATGATTAAGGTCGTTTACGGTTGTCTACAGTTTTTGTTTCTTCATTCAGCTTTTTCAACATTCAGAGTATTGATTTGTAGACTGAGTGCTGTTCAGAATTTCAGAATAAAAGACCATAATTCTAAAAGATAAATGTTATATATATAACTGTTGATGTAGATATGTTGTACGTTTTCAAAGTACTGATTGCTGACACCCGATAATTGATATGGCAGTTCTCGTTACAAGATGCGGATGAGTATATGATAAGGTTTCGATGAATAAATATAATGATTTATCAGAGAGATTTAAACCAAGAAGCAACGAGGTTGCTGGTACGTCTGCTGGTAATATGGTAGAATATGAAAGGTTCCCCAGTAACAATAAAAGAGCACGCATATATATCAAGGTTATAATATGGTTGTTTCGAAGGAAAAGTCGAAGTTGTCTTGCTGGAGCTGTGACAAGATTCGCTACTTTGAAAAGGGATTATCAAGTTATTTAATAATAACACTAAGGAATTAGCACAACTACTTGTTAAATGTTTAGTCAGGTTCCGAGTGTTTTCAGGTGCATAACTATATGTATCAATCATTTCTTCCGTAGATGAAGTGCGGTTGGTTCATCCTCTCAATTGAGGTGTTTTCAAGAATCACGAAAGGTTTGAACGTAGATTGTAATCGTCGAGATACAATGAGGTTTAAGATGAAATAAAGTGGCAACTTGAAGAATTGTTTAGTTTCATATGTTATAATCAATATTTTAATTCATTTTAATTGTCCAATGTTATTAGTCCACAGTCGATAGTCCACATTTGATAGTCCAATAATTCATATATAGTTTAATATATAATTTTTGAATTAATTAATACGTGTCGTGACCCGTATACGTCTCAGACTCGATCGCAACTCAAACTATATATATTATTGTAGAGTCAACCTTAACCCTGTATAGAGAACTCGATCATTACTGCATATAGAGTGTCTATGGTGATTCCAAATAATATATATAGATGCGTCGATATGATATGTCAAAACCTTGTATACGTGTCCCGATATTTAAAGTGCGTAAAATAAATAAAAAAAATAAATGACTATAATTAAAGTGCGTAAAGTAAATAACAGAAATTAAATGACGATAAATAAAATTACGAGAATGTAAATTGCGATAATTAAATTGCGATAAATAAAATGTAATCAGTTAGCTAGGAACAATTAGCTAGGAACAGTTAGCGTGGATTCTTAACAAAATTTCTCATAGTTTATTTGTTTGTTTCTAACAAATTTTATTTTGTCAAATGTTTCTTCATTATGCCACTTGTTGGATTCTGATAAATCAAAATCCGAATATGAAATTGGATGAATATGGTTATTCTGTGGTGAACGGATTTATATATTGATGGATATAAGTAGGATAGTAAACGACTGTTGAATCAGCTTTGAAGAATGTACAGTGTAACTTATTAATGTGAATCTTAAATATTCCTCGGGTATTGCCTACCCGTTAAAATATTTTCATCATTAACAGTTTGTACAAAAGGATTTTTAATTACAATATTTATGAAAACATATATACATATATATTTTCTTTAGATATAATCATGGATTTAATGAGTCAATATGATATTAGACTCATTTGATTTACCGTTTAGAATAAGAATATATAATCTCTAAAACATTAGAGATTATATAATCGCCATGTCAAACGAAGATAAATGATGTAGAACTATTCGTGAAACGATAATTATACTCGAGGTACAGAATGAGATGTTGAGGCATGGATTGTTGATAGTACTGGTGCTGTTACTGATGGTACTATTGGTGCCGGTGATGTTGCTGAAGCTGGTAGATTTTGTACCATATTCTCCAAATTGATTACCCTAGCGCGAAGTTCGTTGACATCTTGTATTACTCCGGGATAATTGTCGATCGGAATGAGCAGATGAATAAGTTTCAAATTGTGGATAGAATATAATCATGTCGAGCTACTCTGGAAATGAGGGTGAAGATGGTGTTTCGGATTGATTCACCGATAAGTGCTTCGGGTTATTCGTCAAGAGGTAAATTTGGTTGATGGAAAAGATCGCTTTCTTCGCGTCTCCATTAATTAAGTCGACTACGAACCCATCGGATGAATTGATGATGGTCGATTAGTTGATCCATTCCGGTTATACTGCTTTCAGAGCTCAAGTGTGTTTCCATATCAGAATAACTGTCGGAATAACTATCGGAATAGTTATCGGAATCTGAAGGACTCGAACTGGTTGAGGGATTCATCTCGTACGATCAGATGAAGGATTTTTGATAAGAAATAGATTATGGGATGTAGGTTAGTACCCTGCAATACATAATTTACATATGCATATATAATACTAAAATCCCATAAGTTACGGAGGAATTTACGAAAACTTGTCAGGCAAAGTCTACAGTAATAGATACGCTAAGATATGAATTATCAGATACGCTAAGATATGAATTTATCTATACACTATTTATGCAATCAATGCAGTAATATGTGTCTAGACTAGGAATGATAAGCAGGTAATTTTCTAAGGATGATAAGTAGATAATTTTCGACACGAAATGATAAGCAAAACTTTTGACATGCAGACACGGTCGAAGTCCAGACTCACTAATGCATCCTAGCGACTTATCAGTTAGACTCACTAATGCAGACCTGGTTCGCTAAGACCACCGCTCTGATGCCAACTGTAAAGACCCGTTCTAATCCATCCGGACGAAGTCCATATCGATTATAAACGATTCACAACAGTTGATTACATCGCGAGGTACTTGACCCCTATATGATACATTTTACAAACATTACATTCGTCTTTGAAAAGACAATCTTTCATTACATCGAAAGTTGATGGCATGCATACCATTTCATAATATATCTAACTATAATTGACTTGATAATAATCTTGATGAACTTAACGACTCGAATGCAACGTCTTTTAAAATATATCATGAATGACTCCAATTGATATACTTAAAATGAGCAAATGCATAGCGGAAGATTTTTTCATACCTGAGAATAAACATGCTTTAAAGTGTCAACCAAAAGGTTGGTGAGTTCTTTAGTTTAACATAAATAATTATTTCCATCATTTTAATAGACCACAAGATTTCATATTTCCATTTCTCATAAACATACGTCCCATGCATAGAGACAAAAATATCATTCATATGGATTGAACACCTGGTAACCGACATTCACAATATGCATATAAGAATATCTTCATCATTCCGGGATCCCCCTTCAGACATGATATAAATTTCGAAGTACTAAAGCATCCGGTACTTTGGATGGGGCTTGTTGGGCCCGATAGATCTATCTTTAGGATTCGCGTCAATTAGGGTGTCTGTTCCCTAATTCTTAGATTACCAGACTTAATAAAAAGGGGCATAGTCGATTTCGATAATTTAACCATATAATGTAGTTTCAATTACTTGTGTCTATTTCGTAAAACAGTTATAAAAATTGCGCATGTATTCTCAGCCCAAAAATATAAAGGGTAAAAAAGCAAATGAAACTCACGCATATAATTATTGTAAAACTGTTAATAAAATATTTGCATGTATTCTCAGCCCCAAAAATGTAAAGAGTAAAAGGGAATCAAATGAAACTCACAATACTGTATTTTGTAGTAAAAATACATATGACGACATTGAACAACGCATGGTTGGTCTCGGATTCACGAACCTATATCATTTGTATATACGTTAATACATATCCTTGTAGTCGAACAATTATATGTCTATATATTATTATAATTTTTATATTAGTAATTTATATATTTCATTATTAATATATATATATATATATATATATATATATATATATATATATATATATATATATATATATATATATATATATATATATATATATATATATATATTCATTTTTATATATATAAATATAAATTTCGTTACGTTATATGTATTAAATATAATATTAGTAATGATAAAAATAATAGTAATGATAATACTAATAATTTTAATAATGATAATAATATTAATGATTTTATTAATGATAATAATTATGATAGTTTTAATAATAAAGGCAAACTTATAAAAAAAATGACAATTTTAATACAAATGTTAATTTTTAATACTTTTAATAATAAGCATGATAATAATAATAATAATAATAGTAATAATGATAATAACTATAATATCTAAAATAATAATACATATGTTAATAATAATAATAACAATAATAATAGTATTAGCAGTTATAAAATGGTACTAGTACTAATGTTAATGATAATAATACTTTTAACATTTCTTAGTAATCACAAATGCTAGAAATATAAATCTTATAATTAATATTAACATAATAATAATAATAATAAACAAATAATAATAATAATAATAAAGATAGTAATAATAATAATAATAATAATAATAATAATAATAATAATAATAATATAATAATAATAATAATAATAATAATAATAATAATAATAATAATAATAATAATAATAATAATAATAATAATAATAATAATAATAATAATAATAATAATAATAATAATAATAATAATAATAATAATAAGTAAATACCTCAAAATAGGAAAAAGATAAACTGCCCGAGACAGGACTCGAACCCGTGACCTCCCGTTCACCCACACAACCCTTAAACCATTCGACTGCCCCAGCTTTTCTGTATTAATCCTAAAACTAAAGTTCATATAACCCGCTTTTCTTTTCTTATATCTTTCTTCATCTTCTTCAATTTTCAAATCGACCAGATATCAGAATCCATTAATTTAATATTTGATGTGGTTATTTCGATTGAAACAGAAACGTTTAGTTAGGATATCCAGATTAATAGCAGGAATAAAGGGAAAAATATTTAAATCAGCATTAGCTGTGATAAAAAAAAACGAAGAACATAACATATGATTTCGATTTTTAGAAGGTTTTAGATAAATGTTATAACATGAAAAAGGTTCCAAATCTATCTTAGAAACTTTCTGGGTCGTTTATTTAATAGAAAACATCTAATTGAGCTCGAATTTCTTGATGAACATATACTTTAACTTTTAGAAAATTTACTTTGACTTCTCAAATTCGATCTTGATATGAAAAATTGAAACCTGTGATTTTGCATAAAGTTGAAGTAATATAATCCTAACAAAAAATCATTTACACTTTTTGAAATTGATTGAAAAAAATCGATGTTTGAGAATCAAACCAGGAACAGAGCCGTCGTGCAGATATATAGAAATAAAAATTGATTTTTGCTGTTTTTAAATTGAGATACACTTACAGAGTATTAGATAGAGGCTAGAAGTCAATATTACAGCTAATGTGATTAAATTTGTATTTGTTTTCTAGTTTGATTTGGCTCCACCAATATATTCGTTCAGGAAAAGCAAAAAAAAAATATAAATAATAAAAATTCAATTGTGATCTCTAACAAACTTGTACGATTGATATAGTTATGCACTGTGTTTAGATATAAAAACAAGGATCAGAAATAGTGTGATTGTTACATGTAACGAATTCTGATTCCAAATCTATCCATTTGATTTCTTTTTTTTTATAAATGATTTTAATATTAATGTTAATGATTAATAATTATAGTTAAATTAATAATAATCACAAATACTAATAATTAATAATATTAATACTCATAAGAAAAATATTAATAATTGTCACAATAATAATAATTTTAGTGAAAACTATAATATTAATATTATTAATGATAATTATAATAATAATACTAATTATGTTAATATCAATATTACTATAGTAACATTCATATCTATATGTTATATTTTCTTTAAGAAATAACAATATTATTATAACAATTATATTCAATATATTAGTATTACAATTCATAGATTTTGTACAATATCTATATATTATATATTATATTTTAATGAATATTATATATTAATAATAATAATACATAATAATAATGAAGATATAACAAGTTACATGTTTCTATTTTTATATATATTTATAATACTGATGTTTGTATTAGTAATAATAAAAGTATTTATAACAATATATTTTTATCTTGTAATTATATTTAACTATTAGTATTATATGATATCATATGTTGAATATTTAATATTTATACATTTTATATATATTATCATATAATAAAAATTATTAATAGGAATTATACATATATAGTTTCATATCCTATATATATTCTTTTTAACAATACTTAATTATTTTTATTTTACATATTTAATTCTAATAATTAATTTGTATTTTATTATTCCAAATTATTATATATATATATATATATATATATATATATATATATATATATATATATATATATATATATATATATATATATATATATATACACACTTACAAACAAGTGTTCGTGAATCGTCGGAATCTAGTCGGGGTTAAATGAATGTATTAACATAATTTAAAATCCTTGAGATTTAACTTAACGAACTTTGCTTTTCGTGTCAGAAATATATAAAGATTGAAGTTTAAATTTGGTCGAAAATTCCCGGGTCATCACAAACTCGGTATGGCCGGAGTTTCCGAGAGGCATCTAATGCACTTTTAGGACACGGAACTTAACAATTGAGACATGAATGACCTAGTATGCCTATTGACTGTTCCAAAGAGACCTCTTAGGAGCTATTAAGATCTAGTTAGTGCCTTTACTGTGTGACCCAAGCCTATTGCATGTTCTTGTTTGATTGTTGCCCTAGGTCTTAGTCATATGAAATGTTTAGGTATTCATTAGGTTTCTGTCTGCTTTACTATCAGTATATTAACTGTGATGCTGTATAATGTTTGAATTATTGTGATCTCATTAGTATGATGGAATGGTTGTTAGTTTTCATTTAAGGTTTTGTCAACTTAAGCCGACGGATTCCTTGCGTTTTTGATCAGTGTTCAATCAACACGGCACGTTGTTATTCAGTTATCTAAACTGATAACGAGGGTTAGGATTAGAGCTTAACTCACTAATAAACCTAGTACTTTACTGAGGATAACCTCCGAGGTAATGTTACCCTTCAGTTATACGACCAAGTGACATATTTCTCACTGCGCAAAGAGAACTCCGTGAGTTCAGAGACAAGTAGGTATGTGTAATTGGCTCATCCAACTAGATCTACATCATTCCAAGCATAGTCTTAACATAAGCATAATTACCTTTCCCTAACCCAATACTGATATCTTGGTCAACATTTCCCTGATCTGCATACTCCGGATATCCTTCCACTTTATTTACTTTTCTGCATTTAGGACCTTTAGCTAAAATCAACTACTATCTTTTATCCAGGTAATTTAACCAAAAGACAATTATCCACTTGATCTTCAATTCGTTAATCAGTATAAAAATACGACACTAGGTTAACTTACACCTTCTACACCTTAGAAAGTAAAAGTGAATTTAGGCCCCGCAAAATATAAATAAGCGAAGACACTGTGTGCTACCGAATCGGACATCCTTCCAACTAACAACACCGCACAAATAAAACTGTCCGTTAGTGGCATATCAGTAGCTTTTCTTGGCACCGCTTCCGGGGATCGAATATTTTGATCGAGAAAGATTTTAAACAGACAAAGTATTGTTTGGTGGTGTCTAAGAAATACAATTATACACGGAATTGGTTGTTGGATTTTCCAAACGGTCTCCAATTATATTGGAACCAAAAGGATCTTGCCTCTCCGTAGTCAGCCTGGCCACCTCGATACAAGTATTCTGTGAAAAGTCCTATCAGTTAAGATATCCGATCTGGTTAGCGATCGAATTTCAAGAATAATTGTTTTTATTAAATTATCGATCCTTTTAGTAAATTAATATTTTTTAAAAGTTACTTTTAAGTCTTTCTTTTTAAACAGAAAATCTAAAAAAAAATGGAACAACAAGATACCCTTGCTTCTATGCATAAGTCATGCTTAGAGGAAAGAGTAGGAACAATCACCTTAGGAACCGAAGGAATTCCTGAAATCAGTTCACACATGATTAAACTAGTCAGTATGATATGTAAATTTCAAGGATTACCAACCGACAATCCAAACTTTCATATAAAGAAATTTATCAGTCTGGTTGACTCTTTTAAGAAGGACGAAAACGAGAAAAATATTTTAAAACTTCATCTTTTTCAATATTCACTTTCTGCACACGCTTCAGCATGGTTTGACGAACTTAACCCGAATTCAATCCATACATGGGGGATTTTAGCCACTAAATTTCTAAACAAATTTTATCCACCCTCCCTGCAAGCATGTTTAAGAAATGACGTCACAAACTTTTCTCAAAAAGAAGATGAGTCATTGTGTCTAGCATGGAATAGAGTGAAGATGATGCTTAAAAGATGTCCGAATCATTCGTTAAGTAGAGCAGACATAATCTGTATGCTTTACAATGGTTTGACCAAGGATGATAAGTCTCTCCAAGACATGGCCTCGCAAGGCAATTTCATGTCCCGAACAGCAGACGAAGCATGGAATCTCTTGGATACGATAGCTGCACAACAGGAAGATTGGAACAATGAAGCTGCTGAGAAGGATAACATCTTCGCTCATACGGTAAAAATGCTGGAAACCAGGTTACAATATCTCACCCTCACTCTTCAAAATTTACCAATTCCTAGAAACTCCGATGCTACAAGAACCAATCTAAGGTATCCTTACCCTAGATGGGCACATAAACAGCAAAATAGCTCGGATCATAATATAATCTTCCCATTGCACAAACCCACTCTCTACTCTATGGAAATTTTAGTTGAATTTATGAAAAAGCAATACACGATAAACCTTCAAGTCATAGAATGCCAGAATAAGTTTGAAACTTTGATAAAGACTTTTGAAGAATTGATCACTAATTTTCAGCTTACGCTTAAATGATTAAACACTAAAGTTGATATAGAGTGTAGCGAGTTTGATGCCCTAGTAATTACTAGAGGAGGGAAGGAAACAACTGTTAATATACCCATACAAGATTTTTCCGATAAGGAACCTGTGTCAATTGACCCAATTATCAATCCACCGGAACCTATGTCTCCTAAGGCTCCGAAAATTATTCCGCGCGCCCGCATACCTTTCCCAGGTAGGCTTAGGAATGAAAAACAAGAAGCGCAATTCGCTAAGTATTGGGATATTATTAAGAATTTGCATTTGAATGTACGACTAGTAAATGCTTTAGTAGAAATGCCAAACTGCGCTAAATTTTTCAAAGAATTGCTTTCAAACAAAGAGAGATTAAGAGAGATAGTTAGCCTGCCCTTAAGTGAAGAATGCACATTAGTGTTACAACATGGAATTCCCCCTAAGTTAGGAGATACAGGAAGAGTTACGGTACCTTGCTACCTGCAAGATGTCTAAATTAGCAATGCGTTAGCAGACTTAGGAGCCAGTGTAAACCTAATGCCCTATTCGTTATTCAAGAAGCTAGGATTAAATGACTTAAGGCCTACCAGAATGACTATCCAACTCGCGGACAGATCAGTTAAGATTCCTCAGGGAATAGCTGAAGATGTCCTAGTTAGAGTGGATAAGTTCGCATTTCCCGTTGATTTCGTCATTCTGGATATTGAGGAAGATACGAAGGTCTCACTCATTCTTGGCAGACCATTCCTAAATACTGCCAAGGCCGTAATTGATGTTCACGAGAAATCATTGAAATTAAGGGTTGGAGTAGAAGAAATCACATTCAATGTTGATCGCCTCATGAACCATCCTAAGGAAGAAGATGTGAATCTCTCTGATTCTTTTCAAGAACTCATCAACGAATACCTGGAAGACACTATGGCTATATGCAGTCAAGATGAAGTTTCTAAGGATCTGTTCTTTACACCTCCTGAAGAAAATCCCGACAACCATTCAGCCATAAACCTTAGTCCACACATATCTCCCCTCTATGAAAGTAACTTTCTTGGCAAGACTATTCAAATAGCACCACTAGGACAAGGCATTCCTTTACCTCTATTATGGAGAAGACCGAATGAAGAAACAGATTTCATTCTGGTATATCAGGAACCCCAGTCAAGGGAGGACTGTGAGGAGTTTCCCGAACCTACCTTTGAAACTAAAGAAGACGTTTCTGAAGAGGAAGCATTAAGAAGGACAATTTCCAGAAACGAAGAACAGATATCATCAGTGACTGCTACTGAAGAATCAGAATTCCAGGAGAAGTATGACTCGTTAGACCGAAAGGAGATAGCTAGGATGAAGCCATCTATCGAGGAACCTCCGGAATTGGAATTAAAGAAGTTACCCGACAATCTGGAGTATGCATTCTTAGAAGGAGAATTGCAACTCCCTGTGATCATCTCGAAAGACCTCATGCCACAAGAGAAGATGAAATTGATTCAAGTTTTGAAATCACATAAGAAGGCAATTGCTTGGAAGGTCTTCGACATCAAAGGGATCAGCCCCAACTATTGCACCCACAAGATCTTTATAGAAGACGTTTTCAAACCTTCAGTTCAGAGGCAAAGAATGGTCGACCCTATGATTTAAGAAGTCATCAAGAAAGAAGTTATCAAACTTCTGGACGACGGTCTGATCTATCCCATCTCGGATTCACCATGGGTTAGTCCTGTTCAAGTGGTACCCAAAAAAGGAGGGACAACCGTAATTCAAAATGAGAATAATGAGCTTATTCCAACTCGGGAAGTCACCGATTGGAGGGTTTGCATAGATTATTGTAAACTAAACGATGTAACCTGGAAGGATCATTTTCCATTACCTTTCATCGATCAAATGTTGGAACGTCTATCAGGAAATGAATACTACTGTTTCCTTGACGGTTTTTCAGGCTACTTTCAAATCCCCCTCGATCCAAAGGACCAAGAGAAAACAACCTTTACCTGTCTTTATGGAACATTGCTTATCGACGTATGCCCTTTGGGTTATGCAATGTACCAGCTACATTTCAGCGATGCATGGTAGCAATATTCCACGACATGATTGAATGTTGTATGGAAGTCTTCATGGATGACTTCTCAGTCTTTGGTAGTACCTTTGATTCGTGCCTTTCAAACCTTGACAAGATGCTCACCCGGTGTGAAGAGTCGAATTTAGTTCTGAATTGGGAAAAATGTCACTTCATGGTAAAAGAAGGGATAGTTTTAGGACATAAGATTTCAAAAGCATGAATAGAAGTTGATAAGGCTAAGATTGAGACCATTACTAAACTTCCAGAACCTACCACAGTAAGAGCGTTAAGGAGTTTCCTAGGACACGCCGGTTTCTACCGACATTTTATTAAAGATTTTTCAAAGGTCACACGACCTCTCACTCATCTCCTAGGAAAGGAAGTCCCGTTTGTCTTCGATGAAGAATGTCGAAAAGCATTCAACTATCTGAAAGAACATCTAACACATGCGCCCATCATGATAGCTCCTGATTGGAGTCTACCCTTTGAAATCATGTGTAATGCGAGTGATTTCGCAGTTGGATCTGTGCTTGGACAACGGGTAGATAAACACTTTCATCCAATCTATTACGCAAGCAAAACCTTAACCGGAGCTCAAGAGAATTACACTACCACGGAAAAGGAGCTGCTAGCCGTAGTATTCGCCTTCGACAAATTTCGTTCCTATCTCATCCTGTCCAAAACTACAGTCTATACAGATCATTCAGCCCTCAAATATCTATTCACTAAGAAAGACGCGAAGCCAAGACTCCTACGATGGATCTTACTCCTTCAGGAATTCTATATTGAGATTAAAGACAAGAAAGGAGCAGAGAACGTCGCAGCAGATCATCTTAGTCGTTTGGAGAACCCACAATGGAAAAACTTGCAGAACAAGATATCAGAGATAAATTTCCAGAAGAACAGCTTATGAGTTTAGGACAAACTCACATAGGATCGCAATTTACTGACAATCCTTGGTATGCCGACATGGCCAACTATATAGTTGCCGGAGTAGTACAAAAGGGAATGAGTACCTCCCGAAGAAGGAAGTTCTTCAGGGATACCAATTACTACTACTGGGAAGATCCTTACCTGTTTAGAATTTGCCATGATCAGATAATCAGGAGATGCGTAGATGAAAAACAAGCAGCGGGGATTCTTCACCAATGTCACCATGGACCAACTGGAGGTCATCATGGATCAAATTTAACCGCGAGAAAAGTCTACGAATCAGGATTCTATTGGCCGTCTATATTCCGAGATGCGCAAGAACTTGTAAAGCGTTGCGACGCATGCTAAAGGCAAGGTATTATCTCTATGAAGAATGAGATGCCTCGGACTAATATCCAAGCTTGCGAGATCTTTGATATATGGGGATTAGACTTCATGGGCCCATTCCTAAAGTCTAATGGGAAAAAATATGTCCTCGTAGCAGTAGATTACGTCTCCAGATGGGTCGAAGCCCAAGCATATCCATCTAATGATGCCCAAGTCGTCACCAACTTCCTGAAGTGACTCTTCTGCAGATTTGGAGCTCCCTGTGCTATAATAAGTGATAGAGGCACACACTTCTGTAATACTTAATTTATGAAGGTGATGCAACAATACGGAGTTACCCACAAAATGTCCACTGCCTATCATCCGTAGACCAACGGACAAGCAGAGGTCACGAATAGAGCACTCAATAGAATCTTAGAATGAACTGTCGGCCATCATGGAAATAAATGGGCCGAAAAGCTAGATGATGCTCTGTGGGCATTCCGGACTGCTTACAAGAATCCTCTAGGAACTACACCCTACCGCATGATCTATGGAAAAGCCTACCACCTTCCGCTGGAACTCGAGTATAGAGCTCTCTGGGCGCTGAAGACCTGCAACCTCGATCCTTCAGTTACCGAAAACATAGGAAAATGCAAATGAACGAACTCGCTGAATTGAGAGACCAAGCATATGAAACGTCATACATCTACAAGGAACGAACAAAGCTTACGCATGACGCAAAATTAATTCCTACAAGGTTCACCCCTGGAGATAAAGTTCTTCTCTTCAATTCTCGGTTCAAGAAGTTCGCAGGAAAATTTAGATCTGGAGTGGCCCATACAAAGTTGTACATGTTTTTCCACATGGAGCCGTGGAATTGGAAGGATCTACTGGGGACTTCAAAGTCAATGGCCACCGGTTGAAAGCTTATCTAGAAGACCATGATAAGGAGGAGCACCTCTTCTCCTTTGATCCATTATGAAGATCTGACAAGGAAAAGTCGAGCTGTAACGAGTTGATAAACACAGCGCTCTTGGGAGGCACCCCTTGCTTATCCTTTTTATTACTTACTATTTTTATTTCAATTATTTTCAGTATTAAGTTACTATCTCTGTGTACTAACAACTAAGCGCCATACTTGCGCTTAGTACTTACAAGTTTGTTGAATGTGTTCAGGCAAAAAAATTCCAAGTTCAGGAGCTTCAGCTTACATCCCAGTTCGCAGGAGAAGTACTCCTAGAGTTTACTCATCTGGAAGCAGTGCTGATCAGAACAGGCCATCAACGGGGCAATTAGGCCCAAGGTGATTGATATTGGAGAGCGTTGAGGGGGATATTGGCACAGCACTTCCATATCCTCCCGTTCGATGATCTAGATGTTTAGCCAGGAGACCAGTCGAGCACACACAGTTTCCACAGACGATGGAGCCACAGACAGTGATACATTATGGAGCTACCTTAAGTGACCCTGATGTTGCATGGGCACTACGCAGAGATCAGCAGAGACTCTACAGAGCTCTGAGAGCATACCTCCAGCGCGAGAGGATGTCGCACAGTACTCTGGGTCCGTCTTCATTTAGGCTAGCGCACCATGTACATCCGACACGACAAGCTACAAGCAGGTGTTCCATACCGGCCTCAGTTCACTGAGTTGCCTCAGCTGCCATGCCTGTACATACTACTCCTATTCCCATCACGCTGCCTGCTCCAGTCACCAAGCTAGTTCCAGTCACTGAGCTACCTGAGGGTTGTCACCTAGTCACTATTCCCATATCAGTGGAGCTACCAACGGCCCAGGAATTTGAGATCACTGGGAGCATACTTGACTAGGAGCCTTTGCCGAGCTTATCCCACCTGATGTTGCTGTCAGACTTATGTATGGATTCACTACTAGGCCCTGAGTTGGATATAGGGCAACCTCTCGAGTACTTGCAGACACTAGAGGAGGATGATGAGATCTTCAGATACTTCGCAGAGTCGACTCAGCACATTGACCAGGATAGTATCCCATAGACTACTTCATCTTTATTTTATCTTTTAGTTTTATCTTTTTGAAGCATTGTACTGAGAAAGTTATATATAGTAAAAATGCTGCCTTTCTCTTTTTGTTCTTCATGCAGAAATATTATCAAAAGAGACTGGTCCCTAGGAGATTGACCGTAGGAAGGCCCGCCACTAGGAAAGTAACACGACCATAGGGAAGTAATCCTTCCTCAAACCTATTTCGATTATAACCCACTAAAATCTCTAAGTGTGGGGTAACCCTCGCGACTAACTTAGAATTTTAGAAGTCAATGTCCTTAATTTATAAAGTGTCAAAATATTCTTTCTAGAGAACATTATGGACAATGTTCTTCTAAGTGTGGGGTAATGGGTAAAGGTTTTTAAAGGTCGAGGTTTTAATAGTCAAAGTAACCATAAAACGCCAAGTTTTGAAAAATTCTTTTGTCCAAAAGTAATTAAGCAATGGATATTGGGTAATTTTGAAAAATTCTTACCTTGTTTTTTCCCAAAAGATCTAATAAAATTGCTAGAAATCGGTTTTCGGAACATTTATTAGAGCGGAACGATTAAGCTAAAATTTATGTTTTGTGTCAAAAGATTTCTTTTAAGAAAATATGTAAAAGGCTACGCATGATCAAGCACGACCCCTACTCCCAAAAAGGTAAGGAATCTTGGACCCAAAGTATCTGTATGACCCATCAAATCTACAGTACTTTGTTATTTCAATTGATGAGCGTGCCGGTGTACGGTTTGAGTTAGAAATTAGTTCAGACATACATTTCAAGACCAATGGTTAGTAAACGCCATACGTGGTGCAGGTGCGATACTCCTTCCGAAATCATTCTGAATAAAGAAGATAAAAAGCCATCCGTTTCTGTTTCCACTCCACGTAATTTAAACCGACCAACTTACATAAAGAGTTGATGAATCAGAAATATTCACCCCAAATTCACTCCTAAAATACACCATTCACATTTTATTCCCCTTTCCATTCATCGAAAGATCCAGAGATTAATGAAGAGATAGATCGAAAAAATTCGCTTCAAAAGCACTTGTTAAAGGATTCCGAACCCCTGACTGTTTTTGATAGGTCAAAGACCTATTTTCAGTGAATTATCACTTTCTCTCTGGGCAACAGGAATGAAAAAATGGTTATGAAGAAAGGGTATGCCGATAAAAAAAATGATTATGAAAGAGCAAAGTCTCTAAGAGCAAAGTCTCTAATAAGGCAAAAAGAAACCCGAAAATATGCCCTGAAGAAGAATGCTGGAAGAGCAAAAGAAAATTCTAGACAAAGTCTCAGCAAAATCCGCCTCTTCCGAAGAAAACTTTTACGAAATTCTAAGCCATTCTCTATCCAAAATGGATACTCTGATGAATCAAAGTCTATCAATTCTCTCAAAAATAAAAAGATCTGGATACCTTTCACTGATCCATAAATTTCCAAACCAAACCCTATAACCCGTCTTGCTCTTGAAAGAATGCTTAGGAAGAAGATCAGTGCCGTCCTTACTTAACCGGTGGAGATATCGATGCTTTACCAAGCCTATGATGAGAACTGTTACACAACTGGCTTCTGAGCGACAATACAATTAGAATAGGACACCCTAAATACTTCAGTGATATGAGTGATCTGCTAGTGAGGAGCCTTATCATGTATACTCTAAATATGAGAGTTGGAAAGTACGCCTTTTTCACTATGGACGCAATTGAAATCTAGCGACCAAATCATCGAAGCTCGAAACTTTTTTTAATACTTTTGAAGATGTGTCGACTTCTGATGAATGCATAATAAAAATATCTACGGGTGGGGCAAGGGAGAGTTTGTTAGAAAGATCTTGATATTCTCGCTTTTTTGCTTGAGGCCAAGCAAAGCCAAGTGTGGGGTATTTGTTATCGGGTAAAAAGTCACATTTTTACGCCCTAAATTAAGGCCTAGAACAATAAAGATTTAAACTTTATCGGAAAAATTATCGCTTTTTTGGTTGATTTTGTAGAACAAGTAATTACGAAGGCGATGCAAAAAGAATCAAGTAAAACGGAGCTAAGACGAAGATTCTATAGCGAAAACGGTGAAAGTCAAGAAATCAAGTTATGATCCAGTGAATCAAGACTGACCAGGCACCAAAAATGGCCTGCCATACGGCTTGCCAGTATGGCAAACGACCTGCCATACAGTCCAGCAAACGGCCTCGGGAAACGGCTTGCCTTACAAATGGCTTGCCAAATACGGCCTGCCAAACAGCGTGCCATATGGCTTGCCAGCTGTTTGCAGGCAAAAATGGAGTCTATTTAAAGGGCTATCTCCATCCATTCCAACACACACTCAATTTGTAATTCAATTTCATATTTTCAATCTTTTAGTTAGTTTTTAGTAGTAGTTAGCTTAGCTTTTATTTTCCGGAAGATATCCCGGCGAGTCCCTGCGATCTCGGGCATATTTCTCGGCCTTTTCAGGTTTTTATCCGAAACGCTTGTCTTTTGTATTAAACATGTGTTGTTACTTTTTATGTTTAATAATGCGTTCCGATATTGCCATGATAGCTTAATTAATCTGTATGTTGCCATGATAGATGTGTGGGTTAGCATAATTATGTTAATTTAGTACGATTACCATTATAATACTGAACTAGGAAGTCTGATAGATTTGTATGCTAGCATCTTAAGGATTGACCATCCTAGGTTGTGATTAAGACTTGTCCACCTATATGAAATTAGCTACTTCATAGGATTAAGACCCCTGGTTATACTGTATCAGAAGATTCTATGAACTCGGTATGGCCGGAGTTCCCGAGAGGCATCTAATGCACTTTTAGGACACGTAACTTAGGAATTGAGACATGAATGACCTAGTATGCCTATTGACTATTCCAAAGAGACCTCTTAGGAGCTGTTAAGATCTAGTTAGTGCCTTTACTATGTGACCCAAGCCTATTGTATGTTCTTGTTTGATTGTTGCCCTAGGTCTTAGTCATATCAAATGTTTTGGTATTCATTAGGTTTCTGTCTACTTTACTATCAGTATATTAACTGTGATGATGTATAATGTTTGAATTGTTGTGATCTCATTAGTATGATGGAATGGTTGTTAGTTTTCATTTAAGGTTTTGCCAACTTAAGCCGACGGATTCCTTCCATTTGTGATCAGTGTTCAATCAACACGGCACGTTGTTATTCAATTATGTAAACTGATAACGAGGGTTACGATTAGAGCTTAACTCACTAATAAACCTAATACTGATATCTTGGTCAACATTTCCCTGATCTGCATACTCCGGATATCCTTCCACTTTATTTACTTTTCTGCATTTAGAACCTTTAGCTAAAATCAACTACTATCTTTTATCCTGGTAATTTAACCAAAAGACAATTATCCACTTGATCTTCAATTTGTTAATCAGCATAAAAATACGACACTAGGTTAACTTACACCTTCTACACCTTAGAAAGTAAAAGTGAATTTAGACCCCGCAAAATATAAATAAATGAAGACACTGTGTGCTAGCGAATCGGACATCCTGCAACCTAACCACATAGCACAAATAAAACCCTCCGTTAGTGGCATATCAGGCATAATAGAAGAACTATCAGCAAAGGTTCTAGCAGATATCTCTTGGATCCCATCTCCTGAAGTCATCGATGTATCATGAGGTAATACATCTCAATCAGTTAAAGATTCCACACGCTTACCTTGCATTTCCCTATGCTGGTGTGGAATTGTTTGGTCTAGAAGACTTGTCTGACGCAAGTCTGAGTACTTTCCCGAAGGAATATCATATTGCCATTGCGTGGTGCGAAGCAGATCTCCATCATCGATATAAGCTTGACCTCCAGGTCCTGTTTTAGGTTAAGACTCTTGAATCAAGAGCGTATCTTGAGACCTATCACGAGGATTTTTGATCGATACGCATGGTTCCTTTTTAAGATTTTTCGGATCCCCTTCGGTCGTTCTGGACTTTAATGGTTGAGTTGCTTTAATCGATTGAGTCTTATCGGAAGACTCGACTTCCTTATCAGATGCCTTAAGAGATGCATCTTGAGCGGTTGAATCCGCTAGTGTCCGTAGACTTATTATTGGTCTTTTGTTAGGTGGGTTGGGCTGTTTTACCTTTATACCACCCCCACTTTCAGATTTATAGCAGGACTTACGTTTACTGTTGGAATTGATACGGATATGGGTGATGGAGTCCTAGAAGGCTCTAATTCTTGGTTTGTATCAACAAGGTTGTAAGTCTGAGTTTCAGGTATTATGGGTGTTGAAGTCCTAGATCTGGTTCTTCTTGGTGGTGTTTGAATCATCTCATCTGGGTTATAGGTTATCTTTTTCTTCTTTCTCCTAACATCAAAATATGATTCAGGCGTTAGCGTGTTGTTTAGTTCATCTTCTTCTTTGATAATTGGTGAAGAGGGTTGAACCTGAGTTAGTCTAGGTTCACTGATCCTCACGGGATGTGGTGATCTAACGGACCTAGTTCTCTTAAGATGTCCTCTAGGTTGGGAAGAAGATGGTCCAGGGATTATGATTGTAGGTGCTACAACTTCTGGGGCAGGCACCGAGGTTAGTGCAACTGGTTGTTGTTGACCTCAGGCCGGTAGAGGTAATCCTACTTTACTAAGATATTTATCTATTTTAGAGTCCGCTGGATCTACTAAAGCAAACAAGCATTGAGGTATTTTGGCGATTTCATTGGTGTTGGGTAGGATGGGGTTGTTCATCTTTACCTCCGAGAATACAACCACCGTAAGGTGTTCAATCCCGGGAACTGGGATATTAGCATTCCTGCATCTTTCACGTGAAAAATGTGTAAAAATATAGTAAAACGTTCGCAAGGAATATACTTGGCATTATTACGAGGCTTTTCCACTTGTATTTGCACAAGATCCCATATCAGTTGTCCATAATCTACCCGTTGTAGTCGTGCAAACACATAAAATAATTTCATCATTGGCACGGTTATCCCGTGTATACCTCTTGATATCATCAACAAGCATCAGTTGATGATAGAGTAAATGATGTTCCACCGTGAGTGAAGATTTTGTATTTTGGAAGAACTTCATGGTAGTTCTTTGATCTCCTTCATACCCAAACTGGAATATTGATAGCATCATCAATGTTGGAGTAGGCAAGACTTCTGTATTCTGAACCTCTGGCAAGCTAAAGATTTTTCTGAAGTCAACCATTGTAATGTGTTCTAACACCTCTTAACTTGAAAGAGAAGCATGCTGGGATGCCTTGAGGATGTTGTGGACTCGGTATTGTTTCTTCAATAAACTTTATCATTGAAGCAGCTAAGTATAGGTCCTCCTTACTCATAAGCACAGTGGAACGTAGTGCTCCCCAAATTTAATGACACTCAAGTATGGATAGCCAGTAATCCCCAGGAATATATGTAGCAGAGGTAATGAAGTAGTTGTTGTTCACCATTTTGTTGTTATGATGAGAATTGAAGACCATGAAGAGTTAAACATAATACACGTCTTACATTCTTATTCATTTTAAGTCCTTTTTAATTTTCAAGTTTTTCAAGTTTTTATGAATTTTCCAAGTTTATAAAAACCTTTATTCAGACATTCATGTCAGGCAATGATTTATCCAAAATCTTTAACACACAAGCATGCAATATCGTGTTAATCACATAAAAAAATCTAACATATTGCAAGTATTTCATATAGATCAAGAGATTTATGGAATTAGTTATTAGTCTCTACATTCATATCAATAAATACACACTTGTTCATCCTATCTTCATAAAATCATAGACTTCATTTAACGAGTGGTATCAAGAGCTATGACATTCAACGAAACGAATGGAGATCCTATGAATATCATGAATATTTTCCTATAAATATATTAAACCTTCTTAGATTCTCATGTTTAAAAGTTATACATATGCATCTAAGTGTGAAACACAGCAAATAACAGAGTGGATGGTTAAGACTTTCATCAACAATGATCACAAAACACACAAATTGATAGATTCTGATGTTAAAATGTTTCTAAGTTTGAAAAACTAGAAAAATTACACTAAGTATAATAGAGTCGAATCTCATCAAATTTAAGTATTTTCATCTTAATTTCTTAATCTTAAACCATCATAATGTCTTATTCATATAATCACACTCAAACATGTTAGAGTCGGATGTATGATTTGAAGGTATTTCGTATGCCCGAGAGACATATTAAATTAATGTGGCTAACATGTTATGATCCAAGTCGGGTCATACCCAATAACAAGCTTACCGACACCTTATTCGTATTTGATCCTAGCGAATGGATCGTTGATTAGATACGTGACACTTGAATTTTAAGAAAAAGTTTCTTAAATAATATTACTTGATATGTGTATATAAGTTATGGAATAATTTATTTAACAAGGATTTAATTATTTATAGGTTAAATAATTAATTAAGTTATGTTACATTTTATAAAATTGGTTTTATAAAATATACATAACAAATAATATACAAGTTTATAAAATGTGTTTTATAAAATCAAGTTTTATAAAAACTGATTTTATAAAATCAGTTTTATAAAAACTATATTATAACATGATAATGTGAGTGGCATGGGAGTTGCAATAAGCATGCAATTGTTTATAAGTTACTACCCATGCTTAACCAACACCAAGACATAGTGTTCTACACTCACACATGCATTCAAACACATCAAGTAAGCTTGCAAACTGCTGAGATTTTCAGCTTATTTGCTGCTGCTAATTCACGACCTGAATAGGGGCAGAAAAGAGGTTCTTTTGTTCATCTTACAAGCTATTTTCAAGTGTCATTAAATCCTAACCAAAAGCTAGGGTGTTGGTGCATAAGCTTAGGGTATAACAACTTGAGGTTTCATCATTTTGGAGCTCCATTCATCATCATCTTACTCATCCATTTCAGCCCTCAATTATACTTGAGGAGGTATAATCTTTCTTACTTCTATTTTGTAAGCATATTTCACAACTTGATCCTAATTGGGATTTAACTTTAATTGGTTAAAGTATAACAAGTTCTAAAATGGTAACACTTACATGCTTCCGCTTTATTTGTTAATAAAATGTTTTAAGTATATTGAAACTTGTTAAATCCCAACATGACTAATCAAGAACAGAGTCTAATGTTCATCATAGTCGTATCCTTAATAGAGTCGTATGGTCAGAGTCGGATGTATCAAAAATTAACATATAACAGACAAGTCTTTAGATCCTTAAATAGATAATATTTTTAAGTCCAAATCAAAGAATTATATTCAATTATCATATTTTAATGACGTGCGAATCTCACTTTTAAAGGTGAGACTCTTATGTCATAGTCAGATACAACAAAAACTTAGGTTTTTGAAACAAATTTTAACATCCAATAACAATTAACGCTTAAACGTTATTAGATCTTTGTTTTTGACTCCTCAATTTCATTATCAAAACACTTTTAGATGAGGATCTGTTCAAGAGCACATAGTCGTACTCTTAGAACAGATCTGGATGGTGTAAATTCAAAAAGTTTTGTGTTTGATTATTGAAATTAATGATTGAAACATGTTTAAGGTTGATTAAACGTAGTTTATAACAGTAATCAAAAGAAAATATACCAATAATCTGAGTGTTAAGAGACTCGAATCGAATGATTTAGACGGAGTTGGAAGTTTAGCCTTTAATTTTCAAAGTCGGATGAGTATTTGAGAAAATGTAATGTTTGACTCTTGATATTTATATCCGACTTTGAATTGCGCTTGGGCCATCCGATTCTGTACTGTTTTGGCCCAGTTTCACTTTAAAACAAAACTTTGCCATTCGATTCTGTGTTTCTTTGACTTTTTGACTACAAAACATCTCATTCTTAGTATTTCTTTTTTTGAATATGTTAGAGTGCGACTCTTGAAGTTTTGAAGACATCCAATTCTGCTTGTTTTGTGTCAGAATCGGATCATATCTTTAAATAAGCTTTATTCCATGAAAATCAATCTTTTTGGTTTTAAAATCTTTTCCAATTTTTTATGATTTTTCAAAAATGAAATTTTGTACTTATAGAAAGTTTTAAACATTTGTGTACAAAATTCCAATGATGCCAAATGTAGTCCGGGTTGCATACTGAGATGTATACAAGCCAAAGTGAATTTTAAAAATTAAATCAAAATGTTTATGTTTTCACTTTTTAAATCAATTTTCTTTCTTTTCTCCCCCTCAAAAATTTTTAAAACATCATATGCTCCTCCTTAAATCATGACAAGTCATGAATTAGTTACCTTCCCCCATCATAACTAACTTAAGAGCATATCAAGGTGGAAAACATCTCTAAGAAAAATCTAAATTCTCCCCTAAGTGTAAAAACAAATTAAGGCAACTTATCAGAGTAGTCTAAAGGATCGTAGTAAGAATGCCAAAGTACTTTACACTAAAGCTATCCCTTGAACACAGTTATCTAAATCATCTAAGTAGGTACATTACTCCCCCTCAAATCAATCACTCCCCCTAAACATATTATTCGTAACAAGTACTACGCTGACTAAAGAGCACTGTATTCTACCATGCCAATTTTTTGAATCAAGAATTTTAATCTAGCCTCATCTAAGGGCTTCGTACACGTATCATCTAGTTGCACTTTAGTGGGTACAAAATATAGTTCAATGTTCTCGATCTCTACGTGATTCTTGATGAAATGGTATCTAATGTCAATGTGTTTGGTTTTCGAATGTTGAATTGGGTTACTAGTGATAGCTATGGCACTTTGAGAATCACAGTATATTGGGGTTTTAGTAATTTGAAATCCATAGTCTATGAGTTGAGTTTGCATCCAAAGAACTTGTAAGCAACAGTGAGCAGCAACTATATACTCGGACTCAACAGTTGAAAATGAAACACAATTCTGTTTCTTGAATGACCAACCAACCAACCAACCTATTCCCCAACATCTGGATTGATCAAGATGTGATTTTTCTATCAACATGGCAACCGCCATGGTCAGCATCCGTGTAAGCAGTAAGATTGAAATCAGATCCATGAGGATACCAGATTCCAAGGTTAGGAGTACCTTTTAGGTATTGGAAAATTCTAACAACCGCCTTAGAATGTGATTTCTTAGGGTTGGATTGAAAGCGAGCACATACAGTTACAGAAAGTGTAATATCGGGTCGACTTGCGATCAGGTACATTAATGAGCCTACCATGCTATGATACAATGTAACATCAAAGGGTTCCCTTTCATCATCGGCAATTAGCAAAGTTCTCATTGGGGTTGACATTGTTCTTAAGACATTTTAAAACATTTTAGCATGTCGTTTATGTATTTAGTTTGACTTATAAAAATGTCATATTCCAGTTGTTTTACTTGTAACCCCAAGAAGAAACTTAGCGTCTCAAGCATGCTCATCTCGAATTTGTTGGCCATAAGGTCACCAAATTTTTTGCATAATCTCGGGGATGAGGAACTAAAGATAATGTCATCAACGTAAATTTGAACCAAAAGTATGTGACCTCGGTTTTTATGTACGAAGAGTGTAGTATCAATTGTCCCTCGCGAGAATCCATTTTTTTAGCAAGTACTTTGTTAGGTCTTATACCAAGCACGTGGTGCTTGTTTTAAACCATACAAAGCCTTCTCCAAATAGTACACCTGGTTTGGATGAATCGGATTGACAAAGCCTTCTGGTTGATCTACGCACACCTCCTATTAAAGATCTCCATTGAGAAACGCCGTTTTGACGTCCATTTGGACAACCTTGAACTTCATATAGGAAGCATAAGCAAGAAACAGACCAATAGCCTCAATTCTTGAAACAGGAGAAAAAGTCTCATCGTAGTCAATGCCTTCTTGTTGTCGATAACGTTTGGCTATAAGACGTGCCTTATTATGAACCACAATACCTTCAGAATCCTTCTTATTCATAAAGATCCACTTAACCCCAATAGGTCTCTAGCCTTTGGGTCTTGGAACCAAGCACCATACCTTAAACCTATCGAATTGACCAATTTCCTCTTGCATTGCATTAACCAGTTCGGATCTAGTAGAGCTTGAGCAACTGATATCGGTTCGATTAAACTCTGAAAAGCAGCATATAAACACAGATTGCGAGAAGCACTTCATGTACGAATCAGATCGGTAGCATTTCCAATGATTAACTCAATGGGATGATCTTTGGTCCATCGGGTTTCATGTGGTAGAGAAGCATGGTCAACACAATCTTGAGATGTATCATGAAGTGAAGAAGTTGAACCATGATCCTCATTAGGAATATCATTAACAAGTGGTTCAACATGAACACTTGCAGAAGTTTCTGGTGTGTCCTCAAGATTTTCATTCAAAGTAATTTCAAGATTAACATCTTGAAGTGAATCAATGGAAGCATCTTGAGTGGGATCAGGTAAAGTATCCTGAGTTGGGAGAGATGATGAAGATTCAACGGGTGTAATAGTTGGTGTTGTATCTTAATCTAAGAGACTGGAAGGAGTCTCTAAAGAAATTGAAGTCAATGATGTAACCGGTGGAACAATAGCAGAAGGATGTTATTGATGTGGATAGATCGTATCAAACAGATAATCCAACTCATCCTTTATTGCCATCGGTACATTTTTCTTCATAAAATGAGTGTTACGTGCGGAAGAATTTGTTGTCACTTTAGGATCGGGTTTTGAACTGAAATGTTCAAAGCCATTCCCGCCAACTCATCAAACTTGACATTTATGCTTTCTTTTATCGTCTTTGAATGTTTTTTATAAATACTATATGCCACCTTATTCGATGAGTAACCGAGAAATATGGTGTGATCGCCGTGAGCGTCAAATTTACCAAGGTTGTCAAAATCATTGAGAATGTAACATATACAATCGAAGATACGAAAGTACTTGACATTCGGGCATCTACCATATAAAACTTCATATGGTGTCTTGTCAAATCGCTTATTGATGATCGAGCGATTCTTAGTATAGCAAGCAGTTGAAATGGCTTCACCCCACATCTTTGGAGGTAGTCTTGAATATGCAAGCATCGTACGAGCAGCTTCACATAGTGTGCGATTCCTTCGTTCTACCACACTATTCTGTTGAGGTGTTCTAGCAGCTGAGAACTGATGTTCTATGCCCTAGTCTCGGAGGAAACTATCTAGACGATCATTCTTAAAGTCAGTCCCATTGTCAGTTCTGATACTCTTAAAAGAAGTGTTAAAAGATCTTTGAGTTTTCTCTATGAACTCAATGATAAGGGAAGATGTTTCCGTCTTAGCCCGCAAAATAAAAATCCATGTGAACCAGGAATAATCGTCAACTATGACAAGGACATACCTACGGCCTCCTATACTTTGTGTTCTCATGGGCCCACACAAATCTATATGCAATAATTGCAATGAAGATGTGGTGCCGGGGATTAGATTAGAAGAACTCCGTTTAAGCATTCTTATCACACATGATGAGCACACATGATGAGCACACATGATGTTTATCGTAATGGAAACTAGGGATACAGTCAACTAGGCCTTTGGACACTAATCAATTTATTCCCTTGTAGTTTAGGTGTGACATCCGGTGATGCCATAACCAGGAATTTTCTTTTGTTGACTTGGCAGCCATACACAAGATTTCTTGTGTTGGTGGGTATCTAGGTCAAGGGTATACAATGAAACACATCGTTTGCCAAGTAATAGATCCTTTCATTCAATAGATTGTACGGCACATGTTAACCACTCAAATAGAACCTTGAGGTCTCCATCGCAAAATTGACTGACGCTAAACAAACATCACCCGAGACCCTCCACATACGAGACTCTTTCGATAGTTAAGCCATTTTTCACGTAATCACCATAACCAGTTATCGCATTGATCTCATCATTACACAATGTAACCGTACCGAGGAAATTCTCAACGAAGTTGATTAGCAGGGACTTGTCACCCATCATGTGTCGAGAGCAACCAGAATCTATGTACTACACACAAACGTCGAAGCCCTGCATTTAAAGTTCCTATAGTTTAGGTACCCAAAGTTGCTTGGGTCCTCTACGGTTAGTGACACCAGACAACTTTAGATTACAGATATAATGCACAAGCAATGGATCACACAATTTAGATTCTAAATAAGATGTCTTAGAACCATTACAAGCATTCTTAGCGTTGGTAATCTTAAGTTTTACATCGCTTTTATTTTTAGTTACACACACATAGTTCCAAGTAGATGTTTTGTTCAATGCCCTAAAATGAAATACACGTGTAGATTTCTTAGATGGCTTAGAAAATTTCTTCTTAACTGCTTCTACATGCTCTACGCTCATTTTAGGAATCTATTGTGGTTTGTATTTCAATTTTGGGTTATAACACGAGACATGAAAAACACCTTTATTAGCCATTTGACCAAACTTTTCATTTGCATTGTGGGATGATTTGCTCTTCAAAATTTCCATTTTGATTTTAAGTTCTTTTTCATCATACTCATGCAAATCTGGTTTTGGACTCGTGTGTTTTGAAAATGACTTAGATTTTGACAAAAGACTTTTCCCATTTTGTTTTGACATTGGTATTTTGGGAATCTTTTCAATTGTCCGAGAACCATCTGGATGATTAACTTTTTGAACAATGTATTGCTTTGAAGATGAATCTTTTCAAGACTCTTATCATCTTTTGCCCACAATGGATTCTTACGAATTGTTACGGTCTTAGTATCACTTACTAAGGAACTACCCTTAACATTCTTAACAACCGCATTTGCACATGTAATAGATTTATTGCATAAAGAAACAGATTTAACAGCAGATATAATGTGCTTGTCGTGTGCATCAGAAGAAGTTTGTGTAATAGTTCTATTCCTTCTAAGTACTTTTATCTTCTTATTCATGTCTAGGATCTCAAAGCACAAGTCTTCTATTGAAACTAAGACTTCTCCATTTTTAAAGGCATATGTAGATTGTACTTTAGATAGAGGAGGTAGCTTATCACACATTTTAAGCATTGTTTTCAAAGATTTACATCTAACTTGCAATTCAATATTTTCACGTTCAATTTTATCAACTAGATGTTCTAAATTTGAGATTTTAGGCTTTACATCTTCTTGAGGCTCTACCTTAGGTTATACCTTAAGGTCTATCTTATGTTTTAAAGCCTTGCGATCTAGAGATTTTGACTTAGCCAAGTTAACCTTTTGTTCAACTTTGTTTATCTTATTACAAAACTTAGAGCTAAAGTCATTTAGTTCATGTGCTAGATCTTCAGCGATGTGAACCTTAGTAGTAACAGGTGCTGGTAAGGCCATTAGACTAGGTTTAGCTTCTATAGCATGATGATCAAACACTTTTTGTACTCTAAAGCCAGAACTAGTGCTAGGAGTATCATATAGTTCACGTTCAAGCATCACAATGTATTTCTCAAGCATAAGTGTAGGAATATAAACCAGTCTACGTTGAGGCACATAATCAGCATGTTACGTAGTTTGTTCATATTCTATCAAGTCTTGCATGAAATTAGGATGTTCTTTTCCTAATTTGGCATTAATCTTTTCATACATTAAGTTAATTTGAGCATACTTTCTAGATGTTCTAGGAGAAATTATGTCATCTATATCAGCATCAGATGCATGCACAAAATGTCTCAGAAGACCAGCTAAAATGTAATCACCATCATATAAACAAGGAACAACCTTAATACCATTTTCCAATGTCTTGGGATCAACATAACCAACCCACCACTTTTCATCATGAACAGTTTGAGGTCTATTCATAAAGATTGATTGTTTTGAAATATTTGTACAAGCCAAAATTTTACATTGTCTAGTTTTATAAAGCTTTACTTCATATCTAACAAATTGGGCTTTCATTTGTAAAACATCTTTATTGAATAGAACGATTTCTGATTTCTTTTTATGTAAAGTTTCTTCTAATTCAATAATCCTTTTATTAAGTTTAGAAATCGTTGGTTCATGTTCCTTTTTAATATTTTCAATATCTCTTTCGATAAATTGAACTTTTTCCGCAAGACATTCGGATTTGAGGCGAAAATCTGTCCTTTCAACCTTAATCGGAAGAATAGATCGTTTTAATTCTTCCAACTCAGCATCAAGAGTACTGATTTGTATTCTCAATTGAGTTGCTTCCGATTGAGATGAGGTTGATGAAAATTTAGTCTCTTTGTTTTTTAAGTTTATCTTTTAAAACCTTGTTTTCAATTTTTTAAACTTTTACTTCTTTAGAGATTGAGACTAAGTTTTCCATCGAAGTGTTTTGCATAGATACAAATTCAGGTGGAAGTGAATTTGTTTGTACGTCTTCATCATCAGATGTCGAGTCAGAATATTCTTTTTCCTCCTTAGCTTTGATTAGCTTGGTCACCTTGCAAACATTAGCATGTTCCACTTCTGAATCGGAGTCATCCGTCCAGTTAAAACAAGTATCATCAACAGGCTTCAATTCTCCCCCAGTTTCAACAACCTTTGCCATCATCATCTTCTTCTTGTAATAAACAGCATCCTTTTTCTTCGGCATCTTACATTACCGAGAGAAATGACCCGCTTTACCACAGTTATAACAAACAGAATCTTCCTTCTTAGAATCATCACGCTTTGTTTGAGACTTTGATGCTTCTGGTTTCTGGTAGTAAGATAAGGAAGATGAACTTTTCCTTTGGTTACTTAATTTCCCTTGTTATTTGAACTTGTTTAATGTCTTGGTGAACATGGCAGCCATCTTAACAACTTTAAGGTGAGAATCATCAACATCAGAAAGACGAAGATTATTAGAATCAGATGCATCTTCAAGGGTAATCTTTTTGGATAGACTCTTTAAGGTTGAGTAAGATTGGCTTCTTCTTTTAGAAATTAGAGCAAGAGGATCATTAAGATTGGACTCTTTCTCTTTCTTTTCATCTTGAACCCTCTGAACAACAGATTGGCAATGCATAAGAACACCGATGAGCTCATGAATGTTCATCTTATCAATGTCCTTAGTTGACTGAATAATAGTGCCAAATGGGGTCCACTCTGCATTAAGCTTTTTAAGGAACTTCATTTTGATCTCAGCATCAAATTTGGTAACTTTGCATTTCTTCAACTCATTGAGAACAAGGTTGAGACATTTGTAAGTATCTCTTAGCATTTCATTTGGTTCTTGCTTGAAATCTTCATAAAGTCCAAGAGCTTTGTTATCATACCATTCTTGTTGTCTTCTTATCTCATTTCAGATCTCCTTAGCAGTTGTGTTGCTACTTACACCTTCAAACAAATCATATGGAATAGCTTTCATTATGATGTTTTTAGCTTTAACATCACCTTGAGCTCTTTCACGCTTTTCACCCATAAGCTTACACTGGTATTGGCATTCTAGTATCTGGATGGTATTCTGTAACAGGACCTTCCTTTAGAGATTTCTAGATATACTTTGCTTTCTCAACTTTGTAGTCGATAAGTTGTGTCATACGCTGAACCCATTGGTAATACTGCCCAGAAAAGAGAACTGGTGGTTTTAAATTAGATCCAATAATAAATGCGTCTTGTGTAGTCATTTTTGAAGTAGTATCATAAAACTATTAATATCAAGAGAAATAATGAGATTCGGATCCGACTTTGTAAGAGTCGGATAGTCAGATTCGGATGGTTTGAACCTTGGATTCGGATAGTAACACAAGTAGATCACTATTTGAACAAGTATCAGATGCGGATGAGACTCTAGTAATAGAAACAGAAGAGTCTATCTCAGATTCAGACTGTAGAGTCGGATGGTAAGAAAGTGGATCAACACTAGTAGATTCCTACTTAGATTCATATGTGTACGACTCTAGTTGAGAAAATTACAAAGTGACAGTTTGTAAGTGTTTAAAACACCAAAAATATTAGAATTGGATATCACAGTCGGATGCGAAGTCAGATGCCTTAAATCACTTATTGTGATTCAAAGTAACGATTGTAACAGATCCTGATGTCTTCTGCAAAAGGAAACGAGTTAGTAACAATTGATATGAATAGATTTGGATACGAATCTAAGGTGAGACTCTGTACTGTAGCAGACAAGGTAGGACTTTGATCAAAAGGTGAGACTTTGATCACCGAGATTGATCAAAACTTAACCAAAACACTTAAATCTAATTTCTGTAGGTTCGGACTGTAGGTGCGAATCTAACTGAATCAATAAGACTTGAAATAACACTTCACTGAGAATCAATTGAGAACCAAGAACATAATCGGATGCCTTTACATGCACGACTTTGTCCAATAGATTTCAATTCCAACTGAATTGTTGAAATTGAATGATCAAAACGATGCCTAATCACTTTACGATTGATACTGAATCCATAACTCCTTCAAATACTAAGAATGAAGTTGCAAACATGCGATTCTGGTGAATTTTAGCCACAAACTCAATATGAACACTTGAATCTTAAATTCTATCTGGAGATGATGAAATTACTTGCTTCTGATGATCAAAATACGTTCTAATCACTTAAGTACACCTTCACTGTGAATTTGAATCAAATATGTACGTCAGAACACTAAAATCCGCAAAGTTCGACTATGTTCATAAGGTACAATTCTGATCAACCAGCTCAATTCTGTCAATCCTGGATCGATATAGTGATGTATTATCACTCCCCGAGAGCTCTGATACCAAATGATAGGTCATATCATGGTTGGATTGAGTAGAAATGAGGGATGCGAATGTGTAAGAGAAAAGTCGGACAGTGAAGAAAAAAGTCGGATGCAGAGCAAAATATAGAAATTGTAATTTCCACAGCTTCTTAAACTCGTTACAATGCAATGGCTATGTTGTTAGGATTGTAGGGTTCCTTATATAGCCCTTTCTAAGGAACCATTCCTTTTCTAATCTATTCACTTTAAACACTATTTATTTTAGGACCTAACACCATCGATCCTCAGCTGACGCATTAGGCTTTGATTCTAGCATGAATAACCTTTTGAATCTGTTGCAAAATGGCATGTTGGCCGCCCACATATCGTACCAAAATGAAGTACCCGAACCATTTCCGATGACTTTAGTGAATGACTTTGAGAAAGAGACTCATGATTCGTCAATCTTCGCACATGTTTTAATTATATTCGCCCAAGTAGAATTTTGTGTAGATCATGATAAATTATCAAATTCGCCCAACCCACCTGATGCCCCATAAATGCTCGAAATTACTTTGACCCATAAGGAGGTGGTTTCGGTTTTGAGCCTCTACCAGCACTTGCCAATCAAAGCTAAATTTTTACTTTTTAAGGAACCCAAATTTAACCACCCCTCCCCATAAGGTAGTAGTACCTCATCCCATTTAACCCAACTAATTTTCAAATCTTTTCCCGACCCTCCCAACAAAAAAAGAACGTCTCACACTTTCAAGTTTATTTATCACACAAGGCGGGGCACGATAGAGCGAGAAGAAGTACAACGGGATACTATTTAGCACCGATTTAACAAGAGTCACAAAAATACTAAATGAAACCAAACGTGCCTTCCCATCCGAAAGACGCTTTTCAAATTTTTCGATTATCGGTTTTCAACTACTCAACTTTTCATATTAGCACCAATTGGAAGACCAAGTTAATTAAAAGGAAGCGAGCCAATGTTACAATCAAAACACTTAGCCATTTTTGCGATCTCATGATGAGCCACACCTAACCCAAAAAAGTTACTCTTTCGATAATTTATTTTAAGACCCGAAGTAAGTTCAAAACATTTGAGGAGCTTCTTAAGAATTCCACAGTTTTGAGGAGTCCACTCACCAAAATAAATCATGTCATCCGCATATTGAAGATGCAAGATATAAACTTTTCTTTAGCAATATCAACACCCGAGAATAAATTATTACAAACCGCGGCCTTTGTTAAAGCATTTAAACACTCGGCGGCAAGGATGAAAAGAAAAGGAGAAAGAGGATCCCCTTTGCCTAACACCTCTACCTAATTAAAATTCCGGAGTTGGAGACCCATTAACAAGTATTAAGATCGAAGCAGATTTAAGACAAGAAAGTATCCATTGCCGCCATTTCGAACCGAATCCCATGAAACCGATAACCTCCATTAAAAATTTCCAACTCAAACTATCAAACGCTTTCTCGAAGTCAACCATAAAAATAAGACACTTTGATTTCTTTTGCTTTATGTACTCAATAGTTTCATTTGCAATAAGAACTCCGTCCAAAATGTTTCTTCCCTTTTTTATGAACGCACTTTGTTCAAACCCCACAAGTTTCGAAACCACTTTTCTAAGACGATTTGAGAGAAGTTTGGAAATTATTTTATAATAGCTACCAATAAGACTTATAGTTCTATACTCATTCAAGGTATTCGGATCCGTGAATTTTGGTACAAGAGTAATAAACGACGCGTTACACCCCTTTTCACCATTCTCCCAAAAGCGTTTTATTGCATTTACCAAGTCACCTTTAATTGTATCCCAATTTTTTTTTTATAAAAGCTCAAATTGAACCCATCGGGACCCAGTTCTTTTGTACCTCCACAATCTTTAATCGCTTCCCAAACTTCCTTTTCGAAAAATGGTAATTTTAGATCACTAGCTTTTGATTATGTGAGTCAAAAAAGCTCAGGCCCAGAATAATTAATCGGCCCAATACCGTCTGTTTGGTTATTACCAGCAACAGTGTTACTGGACCGAGGACTAGTAGGACCTGCAGGCCCATGTACGTGCGAAGAAATAGTGATAGATCTGGCCCAAATATCAATCCTTGGCCTTTCATCAGCTTTTGATTCAAATAGTTTTTTGGAAGTGATTCATAACAGCAGCTTTAACTTCAATCGGGTTTTCATTCCAACTTCCATTTATGTTAACACCTCGGATGTTGCATTTATTAAACTTTCTTTTAATGGAAGCATGGAAGAATTTTGAATTTTCATCGCCTTCTAATACCCAACGATTTTTTGCCTTTTGTTTCAAGATGTTGATCTTTGTATTTTCTTTTTCAATCCAAAGTTTTCTATCACCCAACCATGCTTTTCTTTCCATATCGTTTAAGGACCCACTCTCAGCTTTTTTTCCCAATCTTCAACTTTTATCTTAAGATCATTAATCTCAATATCAAGATTACCAAACGCATTTTTACTCCAATCTCTAAGATCAAACTTAACATTTTTTTGCCGGTCCCTAAAAATGCAATCTAATCTCTTACTAGTAACCGGTTTAGCCCATGCATTAATAACAATATCATCTACACCATCTTTATTGAACCATTCAGAAAAAACTTTGAAAGGTTTAGGACCATAATCGATGTACTTGTCTTTAAGGATTAAGAAACAATGATCGGAGACACGTCTATTCAATGGATTAACCGAAAGATCTTTCCATAGACTAATGAAGTTTTCGTTTACTAAAAACCTATCGAGTTTAATAAATTTTTTCCCCATCATCACTAATTCTTGTAAACTTCCTACCGTTAATTGGAATTTTAATCAAGTTGTTTTTCGCAATAAACTCATTGAACCTAGTTGCTCTATTTTGGTTGAATACACAATTTAATCTATCCGAACTATCCCAAACCTCATTGAAATCCCCACATATAACCCATGTCGTGTCCATCCCACCTATTATACTATCTAAGCAATTCCACAAACTTTTCTTACTTAAGTCATTGTGTGGACCATACTCATTAACGATAATCGATTCTTTCCCCGATATAACCCAATTCTCACGAATGGCTAGGAAGAATTCATTGCATAAACAACTTGAAGCAACAAAAGATTTTGAATCCCAAACCATCAACATCCCACTTGATTTACTCACAACCTCTTTTTGGACAAAATCACAGTCATTATTTCCCCACAAATTATGAACCCAACGATCACTAAGTTATTTACACCTAGTTTCCTGTAGCGCAATTATATCCGGTTTCTCATTAAAGCAAATGTTTTTAACCCACCTGAACTTTCCTTTGACCCCAAAACCCCACACATTAAGTGTTAAAATCTTCATAACAAACAATTAATAAATGAAGGGGAAGAATCCGAAGTACTTACTGAGGGTTGATGAGATGCCCCGTACAAAACCATCGTGTACAAATCATCAACAACAGGATCATTACAAGGTCAAATACTATATGCTGTTTCAAAACAAGTTTGCATTCATGAGTAAAGGTGACATTTTGACCAACGTTAAATGTTCAACAACCAAAAGTATGCTTCTACGAATAGCAAGCAATAATAGTACGTGACCATAGGTCGTTACAAATACATCGTTTCAAAAGTAACATTGTTTGAATGAAAAATAAACGTTTCATGCGGTGACATCTCTAATAAGCGCAGCGGGTGTCTACAAAGTATGACTAGTACATCGGAAGCAAGCAAACCTTAAGTACCTGAGAAAAACATGCTTAAAAACGTCAACATAAAGGTTGGTGAGCTATAGTTTAAGTATAACAGTAATGTAAGGTAGGCCACGAGATTTCAGTGCTTCAACAGCGTTTCAAAACAGTATGAAAAGTATATGTATAACCATGGGCACTTGGTAACTAACTTAACGTTTATCACCCCCTAAAAGTACACTTGGCGAGTGCGTATGTTTACGAAGTATTAAACACCCGTTAAATACTAGCGCTACTAGCCCGAGTGGGGATGTCAAACCCTATGGATCCATATCTAAGATTCGCGTTCACTGGTTCAAAGACCAATGACTAAACGTTACCGAGCTAAGGGGAATGTTTATGCCGTTGTATAACCCACACATTTATAAAGTTTAAGTACTCGTACCTAGTATGTAAAATGTAAAATGCGCATGTATTCTCAGTTCCCAAAATAGTTTAAAGTAAAAAAGGATGCTATAACTCACAGTGATAAGTAGTAGTAAAGTTGACACGGGAAAAGTAAGCAAGTATGGTTGTCCGAAAAGGTCCTCAGCCTAAGTCAAAAGTTACTAAGTCAGTAAATCGTCCCAATAGGTTTGAAAGTATGTAAATTAGGTCTTAAGTATCATCATCATTCATCATCAAACATAAAGTATAAAGTAAGTTTTAAGACAAGAATAGGGTTTAAAATAAAGGCTGACTTCGTTCAGTCGCCACGACCTCTATACAAACTGAAATGAGGTGAGACCAATGGCCATGGCTCCGTGTATGAGTCCCCTAGAGGATGACCAATTTTCAGAACCAGACTCGTCTTCATTTGACCGTGGTGACGGTTTAAGTGCGAGTAGGTCAGAAATTTTAGCACAACGTTAATAGGGTGTAGTGACTTTCGGGAGGCCATAGATCCTAAACCGTAACTCGGATTAAGACGAGGTCTAAATGGAAAATCATCTACTCGAACCGAACTAACTGAAAATCAACTTTACAGTAGCCCAGAGGGTCTGATAAGTTCCAGAAATAGTAGCTAAAGGTGTTCTGGTAGGTTCTTGGTGCTTGATGCTCATCACGGTTCTCATCCTTGATGCTTATAGCTTCAAGTTTACAACTCGTTGATGGGTTTGCATCATCTTTACCAAGTTTTGACCATCATAACACAAGTGCAAGTCTAAGATGTGTAGAACAACTTAATTAAGTGTTGTAAGTAGTTTGATGAACCAAAGTTACATCAAGATCTTAGATCCGACACATACATGAGTTCTAATAGTAATATAAAGCTATAAACTTGAAAGTAAACTAAATAAACAAGATCATTAGTGATAGTTACAGCTAAGGGGTATAAAATACTATTAAATTTTACAACGAAATACTATTAATTACTATACAATTTTACACAAGATATTTATTTATTTATAGAATAGATATACTTAAACCTTGCTACAACACTTATAGGCAGTGTACTTAATCGTACAGTAGTGTAGTTTTTATTAAGTCCGGTTCGTTCCACAGGGAAAATCTTTAAATAAAGCTTAACGCTATATTAGTTTTAATTTATAAAAATACAAATATATAAATAAGTAATATTATTATTATAAAAGGGGGGTTTTTACCGTTTAATGACCGGTTTGTCGATTTTTAAAACTTTAGTCGCAGTTAAAACCTAATGTAAAATATTAAAAAAATATAACTTAATTTAAAGCGTAAAGTAAATAACGATAATGAAATTGCGATAAATAAAAGTGCGATGAAATAAAATACAATAATTAAAAAGTGCGTTAATTAAAAGTGCAATTAAATACAATGACAATAAATAAAAGTGCGATAATTAGAAGTGCAATTAAATATAAAATAAAGGAAATTAAATATGAAATAAAAGAATTATGCTTATTTAAACTTCCGTAATCATGATGTTTGACGTGTTGATTTTTAGTTTTATGCTCATGGGTTAATTGTCCTTTGTCCTGGATTATTTAATATGTCCGTCTGGTTTTTTGTCCATAACAATCCATCAGTCATAAATATAAAGTGCGAGTATCCTCGTCAAATTATCCTTATACCCGAAGTTAAATATTCCAACTAATTGGGGACTTAAACTGTAACAAGGTTTTAATACTTTGTTTAATAATTACACCAGGTTATCGACGGCGTGTAACCCAAGGTTTTAATACTTTGTTAATAATTACGCCAAGTGTCCTTATACATAATTTCACCCCTGTTTTAATAATTCCATAGACTATTTATCCATTCCCGTGTCCGGTTAAATGAAGGATTATTCGTACATAAAAATACCCCGCCCATCGTGTCCGATCGAGTGTATATGGTTATTTATAGGACGTCCAATTGCAAATCTTTATATTAAAATTAACAAACTATCATTTAGTTAAACAAATATAAAGTCCATTAATAGCCCATAGTCTAATTTCCATAAGTGTCGTTCTTTTGTCCAAACCCCAATTATGATACAAAGCCCAATTACCCAATTTTAGTATTTAGCCCGACATCATGATTACTTCGATTTAAATAAGCATAATAATTACTTAGCTACGAGACATTAAATTAAAAAGGTTAAACATAACTTACAATGATTAAAAATAGCGTAGCGTTACACAGACAGAATTTCGACTTACACCCTTACAACATTCGCTAACATACCCTTATTATTAGGATTTAAAATTAAAATTAAAATTAAAATATAAATATATATATATATATATATATATATATATATATATATATATATATATATATATATATATACACGTTTACATATAGATAGAGAGATTGATGGATGGATATATAAAACGATTAAAATGTGTTAGCTTTTATAGGCATTATTGTCCAGGGTATCTCCGCGAGTCGCGGTCCCTTTGCACTACAAACTCCGCAAGTTGCGGAGTTCGTAAACCCAGCTCACACAAGTTTGGATCCTAGTCTGCCGACGGTTTTAATATATAAATATAATATAAATATAATTTATATAATTAATTATATATTATATTATATTTATATACATAGTTAACTTGTAATTTTTAGTCCGTTGCGTCGAGCGTTGAGAGTTGACTCTGGTCCCGGTTCCGGATTTTCGAACGTCCTTGCGTATAATTTAATATCTTGTACTTTGCGTTTTGAATCTTGTATTCTTGTAATTTTGAGACGTTTCTTATCAATAATTGGAACCACTTTGATTGTATTTTATACTTTTGAGCTTTTTGGTCGTTTGAGTCTTCAATTTGTCGAATCTATCTTTTGTCTTCACCTTTTATTATTTAAACGAATATCACTTGTAAATAGAACAATTGCAACTAAAAGCTTATATTTCTTGAGGGATAATGCTATGAAATATATGCTCGTTTTTAGCATTATCAAATATTCCCACACTTGAGTGTTGCTTGTTCTCAAGCAATATAGTCTTGAAATACTAGAATCACTTCTTTATTCTTCACACTTTGTACATCAGTGATTTTTATACGGTGGTATAAACAATGGTAGTAACGATGTGGTTTACAGTCTCACATGACTATAAAAATTTAGATCCATTAAGGAAATTGGATCTTTATGAAAACATTTGATGTTTTGAAAATTCATTCTAGCTTTTACCCTAGCTAAGTTTTCCGAAATAAGCCTTCACCGGTGTTTGCAAATTATTTTTGTGGGTTTAGTGGGTTTCAGATTTGAAAATTTTAGCTCAAAACTTGCGGTTTTGTGTCACCCACTTGCTAACCTTGTATTGGGAAAGTAACACGTCCAGTATACTTGCTCCGTATATTACCTTTCGGTAAACTACCGTCCGGTTGTAAAGGAAAGCGTTGAACAAGTAACTGTTAAGGCAATGTCCCCTGACATGCTTTTAATTATGGTCTATAACGTGTCAGATGCAATTACTATCCTTTGTAGGAGCAATAGTAAAGCTCACCCTTATAATTTATCGGTCTGGAACAAGGTCCTGTCTTTGACCATGCTATGCAACCACCGTTCTTACGGTTGACACCCGATTTGGTTCAGGTGACCTAATGAATTCCAGGTGAATTCCTAGGATTTTACGTTCAATGGTAATGAACGCATTGAAAATGGGTTTTCAGAAAACAAATCGGTTTGTAATTTTGATCAAAATATTTTCTCGTTCAAGCTCGAGTTTAGATATCATCGAATTCCATGAGTTTGTAATTCTCAATCTTTAAGGTCAATCTCTAGGATTGAGTAATATCAGTCTTAAAAGCTGATTTTTGATCTTTAAGGAGATTATCCTTTCTGGGGATCTGATTCATTAGTCTTATCCAGCTAATTTGCACGGCGTCCTCCCCATTTTACAAGACAGATCCTCTCATGGTTAGGATAAGTCTGACCACTTGGCGACCCTGTTTGATGCTGAGGTCCGTGGATTTTCTGCTGATTTTAGTGATGACTTTTCTAGATTTTTCGTCAACCTACAGCTGGTCTGGACGACAACTTCTGGACCTAAATCAAGAAGCGCGTTTCTTTTTCGGAAGACTTTACTTCCTTTTAATGATGGAATTGATTCATTGTGTAGATCCATCTTTCTTACAATAAATCGGGTAAAACTGTTTAGTTTAGTCCAAAGCAAAAGTATCTTTAATTATTTGTTACAGAAATATGTGACATATGTTTAAAATAACTTGGTAAATTTTCCCACACTTGGCTTTTATTTTTCCTTTTTATTGTCCTCTATTCCATTTTAAATGAATTCTAACATTTTGGTTTGTTTCTCAATTTATGTCCTTTCCAAGGTAACAATAATTTCGGTGTTAAAACCTAGTTTTATAGTTCATAAATATGTATAAACATGATTTTTAGTTCATTTAATTAAAAATTTTGAAAAATTTTACTAGAATTGGGTAGTCAGTATATAAGACTAGGGCTGTTCTTTATTATCAGAGAGCACTAGATTCTAATATAACTACTGCTTTACTAGTATTTTTAATGGTAACCAAGTGTTTAAATAAAAAATTTTTTAAAACCCGAAAGAATTTAACCCCTTCCCACACTTAAGATCTTGCAATGCCCTCATTTGCAAGAAATCAGTAACAATTTAAATTATTGAGGGTGATTAGCGTAGAAAAATGATTAAATTTTACCAAAGTTTCCAAACATATTGGCTTTTTTTTTTTTTTAGAAATCTTTAACTTATAAAAAAAATTAATAAATTAATTTTAAAATTTTGTTTCCCTTGTTATTTAGGACGAGGTCGTTTCAGAACGTTGTCCTAGTCCGTCCCTCGACAAAATTTTAAAATTTGTCTTTTTGAAGCGTTGTTTTAAAAGCAAAGATTTTTGGGTTTTTTTAATTTTTTTGGCATACTTTAATTCAATAAGATTAAAAATAATGATAATAAAAGTTCTCGTCCCTCCCTTGAGTAAAACAATTTCGGTTCAAAGACCTAGTCTTCAACTCACGACGAATTTTTAAAAATCATATTTTTAACTTAGCAAAATAAAGTAAATTTTTGTTTTTAAATTCACACCAAACTTAAATTTAAAATGCATAAAATTAAAAATTCATATTATTAAAAATTCACACCAAACTTATATTATATATTTTTTACATACAAACTTAAAAATATTAATTTTTCAAATATTTACAATTTTAAATATATTAATTTAAAAAGTTTACAATATTATTTTAATATTAATTTTTAAAAATATGGTAAAAATAAAATTAAAAATCTTTTGGGCTTTTATCCCACTTTAATCAATCAAATATTATCAAAAATATACGCCCCTCTTTTCGGTAAAGTAATTTCGGTTCCATGACCTAATTTAACTCATGACGAATTTTTGAAATATTTTGAGTTTGATTGATTAAAGATATTTATACCTTAAGAATAAACGGTAAATTTCGCAGTGATGTAATAAATTTTTGTATGATATCAACAATTTCGGTGCAAGACCTAATTTCATCGAATACCAATTTAATACTTTATAGCGAACAAATTAGCGTTTATTATCAAAAGGTTAAAAATAAAAATAAAAATAAAAACTGTACAAACTTACCTGTGAAATATATTTCTTAGTGATATGCTCTAGTCCACTCATAAGATAGTCGGACTAATTGATTTTCCATGGCTACATAGGCGTAACCTCGAGCATTCAATGTTTTTTCTTCTAAACATATGAACGGTCCATATCTGCATAAAGTAACAAATTCGGTGTTTGAATAAGTTTGATTATTTAAACATTTACCTTCGTGTGACCATTTTCCGCATTTGTGACATCTTTCAAGGTGTCGTGCTCTTCTTTTCGCTGTGGATTTTGATTTTTCTTTACCAAATTGTAACTTATTATCTTCGTATCTGGATTCTTTTCTTACTCCGTCCAATTTTTCTCTAATTAATGATACTATTTCACTCGGTAGTGTGTCATTATTACGTTTAGTAATCAAAGCGTGTAGTATTAGACCATGGTTTAATTCACAGGAAGTCTTCATTTCGTAAAACCTAAATAAAAAATAAAAATTCAGAATGGGGGGAGAAGACTAGTTCTTTAGGGTCTGCTAAAGAAAGACCATTCGGGTTCCATTTTCGAGAACTACACGAAAACAGAAAATCTAACTCTAACAGAAATACATATTATCCTTTAAAGACTTGATTCTCCCCACACTTAGTTAGCTGTGGTATCGAAATTGTGATTAACTTCGTTGTCAACTTCCATCGGACTATCTATTTAGTGTTTAACTCTGTGACCATTAACCTTAAATTCAATCCCATTTGAATTTATTAATTCTACTGTTCCGTATGGAAAAACTCTTTTGACTATGAATGGTCCAGACCATCTTGATTTCAATTTTCCAGAAAATATCTTGAATCGTGAATTGAAAAGAAGAACTCTGTCTCCTTCTTTGAATTCTTATGAACTTCTGATTCTTTTATCATGCCATTTCTTTGTTCTTTCCTTATAGATTAACGAATTTTCGTATGCTTCATGTCTTAATTCTTCTAATTCGTTTAGTTGACTTAATCGTAGACGTCCGGCTTCATGTAAATCAAGATTACATGTCTTCAAAGTCCAAAATGCTTTGTGTCCAATTTCTACTGGAAGATGACATGCTTTTCCATAAACGAGTTTGAAAGGTGTGGTTCCAATTGGAGTTTTGTAGGCTGTTCTAAAAGCCCAGAGTGCATCCTCCAATTTAATGGACCATTCCTTCGGATTTAATTCTACGGTTTTCTCTAGAATACGTTTTAAAGCTCGGTTGGTATTTTCAACTTGTCCACTTGTTTGTGGATGATAAGCAGTGGAGATTTTATGAGTTACTCCATATCTTTTAAGAACTTTCTCAAGTTGATTATTACAGAAATGAGTACCCCGATCACTTATTAAAGCTTTCGGTGTTCCAAACCTTGCAAAAAGACGTTTTAAAAAGTTGACTACAACTCGTGCATCGTTAGTTGGGAGAGCTTGTGCTTCCGCCCATTTAGATACATAATCAATGGCAACGAGAATGTAGAGATTATTATGAGATTTTGAAAATGGACCCATAAAGTCAATACCCCAAATGTCAAATACTTCACATACTTGAATGACATTTTGTGGCATTTCATCACGTTGACTTATTTTTCTGGCCCTTTGACAAGTATCACAGGATTTGCAAAGAAGGTGTGCGTCTTTGTAAATTGTAGGCCAATAGAATCCAGCATCATAAACTTTCTTTGCTGTTAGTTGAGGCCCATAATGCCCTCCTATTGGTCCTGTGTGACAATGGTTTAAGATTTTACTAGCTTCATCTCCGAATACACATCGGCGTATTATTCCATCGGGACAACTTTTAAACAAATGTGGATCTTCCCAGAAATAGTATTTTATATCACTGAAGAATTTCTTTCGTTTTTGGTACGATAATCCTTTTTCAAGGAATCCACATACTAAGTAGTTTGCATAGTCTGCAAACCATGGAATTTCATTATAATCTATCTTCAATAGATATTCATCAGGAAAGTTGTCTTGTATGGCCGATTCATTTAGAACTTCTAAATCAGGATTTTCAAGACGAGAAAGATGATCGGCTGCGAAATTTTCTGCTCCTTTTTTATCTCGGATTTCAATATCGAATTCTTGTAAGAGTAAGATCCAACGAATTAATCTTGGTTTGGCATCTTGTTTCGAAAATAGGTATCTAAGAGCAGAATGGTCGGTATAGACCACCATTTTTGCTAGAATGAGATATGAACGAAATTTGTCAAAAGCAAAGACAATAGCAAGGAGTTCTTTTTCAGTAGTTGTGTAGTTCGTTTTGCTCCTTGTATCGTCTTACTAGCATAATATATAGGTTGAAATCGTTTTTCAATCCTTTGTCCTAAAACGGCTCCCATTGCAAAATCACTTGCATCGCACATAAGTTCAAACGGTAGATTCCAATTTGGTGTTATCATGATCAGCTCATTAGTGAGTTTTTCTTTAAGAATATTAAAAGATTTGATACATTCATCTGAAAAGATGAATGGAGCATCCTTTTCTAGGAGTTTATTCATAGGAGTGGCAATTTTAGAAAAATCTTTTATGAAACGTCGGTAAAAACCGGCATGCCCTAGAAAACTCCTAACTCCTCTAACATTGGTGGGATGTGGAAGTTTAGCAATTACATCTACTTTAGCTCTATCCACTTCAATTCCTTCCTTTGAAATTTTATGTCCAAGAACGATGCTTTCTTTAACCATGAAATGACATTTCTCCCAATTAAGTACTAGATTTGATTGTTCGCATCTAATAAGCATTCGTTCAAGATTAACTAGACATATTTCAAAAGTATCACCGAAGACTGAAAAGTCATCCATGAAAACTTCCATGCATTCTTCTATCATGTCGTAAAAAATTGCCATCATGCACCTTTGAAAGGTTGCAGGGGCGTTGCAAAGTCCAATTGGCATGCGTTTGTAAGCAAAGGTACCATAAGGGCACATGAACGTGGTTTTCTCTTGATCTTCGGGTGCTATTGGAATTTGAAAATATTCGGAAAAACCATCAAGAAAACAATAGTAACTGTTTCCGGCTAACCTTTCCAACATTTGATCAATGAAAGGTAAGGGAAAGTGATCTTTTCTGGTGGCGTCATTTAATTTTCTATAATCAATACAAACACACCATCATGTTACAGTCCTAGTAGGAATAAGCTCAAATTTCTCATTTGTAATAACAGTCATGCCACCCTTCTTAGGCACGCATTGAACTGGGCTTACCCATGGACTATCAGAAATTGGATAAATTAAACCTGCATCAAGCAGTTTAATAATTTCTTTCTTAACTACATCTTGCATATTAGGATTTAGTCTTCGTTGGCGTTGCACATACGTTTTATGACCTTCTTCCATAAGGATTTTATGTGTGCAATACGAAGGACTTATTCCTTTTATATCATGAATCTTCCATGCAATGGCTGGTTTATGAGCTTTTAATACAGAAATGAGTTATGATTTCTCATTTTCAGTAAGAGAAGACGATATTATTACAGGTAATTCAGATTCACCATGTAAATGAGCGTATTCCAAATGATTTGGAAGTGGCTTTAACTCTAATGTCGGAGGTTCTTCTATCGATGATTTATATCGATATCTGTCTTCTTCTTTTAGCATTTGAATTTCTTCTGTTGTTGGTTCATATCCATTAGCTATTAGTGTAGCTAACATTTCAGTTTCATCAATTGGTTCAGTTCCTTCTCCTAAAGAACATTCTCCTGTTCCTTGTAATTCTGGAAATTCTTCTAACAATTCTGCATGTGAATCTATAGTTTGAATATAATAACATGTATCATCTGCAGATTGCAGTTATTGCATTGCTCTATCAACTGAAAAGGTAACACTCTCATCCTCTATACTTAGGGTCAGTTTCTTACCAAACACGTCTATCATTGCTTTAGCCGTGTTTAAGAATGGTCTTCCTAATATGAGAGGAACTTGAGAATCTTCTTCCATGTCCAGAACAACAAAATCTACTGGAAATACTAAAGTACCAACTTTAACTAGCATGTTTTCCATTATCCCTCTAGGATATTTTATTGATCGATCGGCTATTTGTATGCTTATTCTTGTTGGTTTCAATTCTCCAAGGTCTAGTTTAGCGTATAGTGAATACGGCATTAAATTTATACTAGCACCTAAGTCTGCCAATGCTTCTATTGAACTAAGACTACCCAGAAAACATGGAATTGTGAAACTTTCTGGATCTGATAATTTTTCTGGTATCTTATTCAACAGCACTGCTGAACAATTAGCATTCATAGTAACAGCCGAGAGTTCTTCCATTTTCTTTCTATTTGAGATTAGATTTTTCAGAAATTTAGCATATCTAGGCATTCCTGAAATCACATCAATGAAAGGAAGATTTACATTTATCTGTTTAAACATATCCAAAAATTTGGATTGCTCGGCTTCAAGTTTCTCTTTTTTCATTTTACTCGGGTAAGGAAGTGGTGGTTGGTATGGTTTAACATAAGGTTTTGCCTTAATTGTGTTATTTTCATTAACCTTTTCAACTACCGTATCTTTTTTCTTATCATGATCAGGTTGTGGTTCTTGTGGAGTAGGAATAGCTTCATCAGAAATTACAGGTATTTCAGGTGGTTTAAGTGTAATACCACTTCTTGTGGTAATGGCTTTAGCTGTTTCATTCCGGGGGTTAGCATTTGTATCACTAGGTAGACTTCCCGGTTTTCTTTCACCTATTAACCTTGCTAGGTTACTTACTTCTTGTTCCAGATTTTGAATAGAAGCTTGTTGATTTCTAAATGCTTGAGCATTTTGTTCATTAGTTTGTTTTTGAGATGTGAAAAATTGTGTTTGAGTTTCAACTAGCTTCGTCATCATATCTTCTAAATTCGGCTTTTTATCATCGGGTTGTGGTGGTTTGTTTTGAAAATTAGGTCTTTGCTGATTGTAAGTATTATTGGATACTTGTTGATTGCTAGGACCTTGTTGGTTGTTGTATGGAACATTTCGGTTATAATTCTGGTTTTGATTGTAAATTGGTCTTGGCGGTTGATAATTATTCTGATAATTATTTTCAGGCCTTTGGTTTAGATATGAAACATTTTCTCTTTGTTCCATTGTTAGTTCAATATTGAGACAATCTTTTGTCAAATGTGGTCCTCCACACTGCTCACAACTAATTCGTATTGAGTGTATATCCTTAGTCATCTTTTCCATTCGTCTCTCAACAGCATCTATCTTTGCTGAAATGGAATCTAAGTCATGGCTAGAATCGGCTCTAGCTGCTTTAGATGATCTAACGATATCTTTTTCTTGGTGCCACTGATGTGAGTGGGAAGCAGTGTTATCAATAATTTTGTAAGCATCAATTTCGGTTTTCTTCATAATAGAACCACCAGCTGCTATATCTATGTCTTTTCTTGTAGTGATGTCACATCCTTGGTAGAATATTTGTACTATTTGACAAGTGTCTAAACCATGTTGCGGACATCTTCTTAATAAATTTCCAAATCTAGTCCATGCCTCATATAGAGTTTCATTTGGTTTCTGTGTGAACGTAACAATTTCTCCTTGAAGTCTTACGGCTTTAGATGCCGGAAAGAATTGTTTAAGAAAATTTTCAACTAAAACATCCCATGTATTAATCGCCCCTTCAGGTAACGATTCCAATCAATCTTTGGCTTCTCCCTTTAAAGTCCAGGAAAATAACATGAGATATATCTGTTCATCCTCAACTTCTCTTATTTTAAATAGTGTGCAAATCCTATTAAAGGTACGAAGATGTTCATTTGGATCTTCCTTCGACGCACCACTAAATTGGCATTGATTAGTCACCATATGTAGAATTTATCCTTTGATTTCATAATCTGGCGCATTAATGTCTGGATGAGTAATTGCGTGACCTTGGCCAGTGCGTTTAGCTCGCATTCGGTCTTCCATACTTAGAGGTTCTAGATTTTCCATGATTGAATTTGTTAAATCTGAATCACTAGAGGATTCTGATTTAATGGTTCGTTCCTCAACAATCTCTGTTTGAATGATTGGTGGTTCCGGAGGAAAAATTAATGGTTCAGGATCTATGAATTGTCCCTGAATATTCTTCGGATTCTCAATTGTGAGGTCGGGTTCAAAAAATAGATTATCGGAAATTTGAATTGGAGTATTTGGTCGACTGGATGACGATTCTAAAGAAAAATCAATGGCGACAATATTTGCTAGATGTCTTGATCGAGTTACAGGTGGTGAACGTATAAAAGGTGGTGAACGTCTTGCTCGGTGCATTCACTGAATATCTTATTAGTTTTTAAAAGGAAAGAAAAATTATATAAGTTATCCAATTAATAGACTTTTCTGATTTTGCCCACGTTTCTAATAGCCAAAAGATGCAGCAGAGGGGCAGGATTCGTTTGGTCTCAATATAATTGAGTACTGTTTGGCTCCAATAACCCGGTCCACGTACAAATCCAACTATTACTACGAACCAGAAAAATTTGATGTCTATCAATTTAACCACTTAAAACAATTTTTCGTAATTTTAAGAAATTTAGAGAAGAAGTAGAATAAAAATCTATGTCCTAAAAACTAGAATGGCGAGAAATAAGAAAGAAGAAGAGCGCGTCGATATTAAAATTGGAGAAATAAGAAAGAAAAAGAACCACTTATAAAACTTTAAAACACTCGACTAACTCACCCTTATTATTATCACTAACTTAAAATTAAAATTGCAAATTGAGATTACTAATTGGAGTGATAATTGATACATAGGTAAAAGGCGTCGAAAAATAAAAATAAGAAAGTAGCGCGTCTAAACTTAAAAAAAAGAACTAAAAACTAAGAATTAAAAGTTGCGTCTAAAAATATTAAAGCTTACAAGTAAAACTATATCCCAAATGACAATATCTTAAAAAGGTACTAAAACTTAAAAAGGCGTCGCAAAATTCTAAAGCACGTAGATCTTAGTCTAAAGAAAAAGCACTTAAGGGATTTTACGGCAAATCCTAAAAATCTAGAAGTAAAAATAACTATGGCAAAAACTATGACTTAAAACTAAATATGAGAGAAAAATACAAATATTACGCTAAAACAATTAAAAAGGTACAAAATATAAAAATATACTAAAAGTTGTAAAAAGTACAATATTTATAAAAATATTATTTTTATATTATTTATTTTATAACACTATTAATTTTGTAAATTAATTAAACTAATTAAACAAAATAATAACTTAAATTAACTAATTAAAAATTAAAAACCTAATTAGGGTTTTATATAAAATAATAATAATAATAATTACTCCGTAATGATGCTGTTAGGGTTTCTGTGTACGCGTGTCAGGGTGGCTCCACGATTCGCGGTGCCACGTACCAGAAAACTCCGCGAGTCGCGGAGGTTAAAATTTTAAATGCACAAATATCGTTCGACAGGTTCTGTAGTTTTTTTAAATTATATTTTATATATTTTTCTGTTTTTAATAATTATATAAAATATAATAAATAAAAACTTATATTTTAAAAACTAAAATAAAAAAATAGAAATACTTTATAATTTTATAAATAAAAATCTTAAAAATAGATTTATATATATATATATATATATTTTTTTTTTAATTTTATATTGATTTTTTTATTTTAAATAAATACGAAATATTTAAATAAAACTTATATTTTTTTTAACACTAAAATAAAAATAAAGAAACTTTATAAAACTTTTAACAAACTTTTAAAAATATATAAATTTTTGTTTTTCTTTTTATATTTTTGAATTTTTAAAACGTATTTTTACAAAAGCGTATTTTTTTTAAAAGTAAACTAAAAATAAAAATCCTTTTTTTTATATATAGCGTTGCGCTTCCGGCGTTTAAGCAAGAAATTGAGTTCCCCGGCAGCGGCGCCAAAAATAATTGATAGTTACAGCTAAGGGGTATAAAATACTATTAAATTTTACAACGAAATACTATTAATTACTATACAATTTTACACAAGACATTTATTTATTTATAGAATGGATATACTTAAACCTTGCTACAACACTTATAGGCAGTGTACTTAATCGTACAGTAGTGTAGTTTTTAGTAAGTCCGGTTCGTTTCACAGGAAAAATCTTTAAACAAAGCTTAACGCTATATTAGTTTTAATTTATAAAAATATAAATATATAAATAAGTAACATTATTATTATAAAAGGGGGGTTTTTACCGTTTAATGACCGGTTTATCAATTTTTAAAACTTTAGTCGCAGTTAAAACCTAATGTAAAATATTAAATAAATATAACTTAATTTAAAGCGTAAAGTAAATAACGATAATGAAATTGCGATAAATAAAAGTGCGATGAAATAAAATACAATAATTAAAAAGTGCGTTAATTAAAAGTACAATTAAATACAATGATAATAAATAAAAGTGCGATAATTAGAAGTGCAATTAAATATAAAATAAAGGAAATTAAATATGAAATAAAAGAATTATGCTTATTTAAACTTCCGTAATCATGATGTTTGACGTGTTGATTTTTAGTTTTATGCCCATGGGTTAATTGTCCTTTGTCCTGGATTATTTAATATGTCCGTCTGGTTTTTTGTCCATAACAGTCCATCAGTCATAAATATAAAGTGCGAGTATCCTCGTCAAATTATCCTTATACGCGAAGTTAAATATTCCAACTAATTGGGGACTTAAACTGTAACAAGGTTTTAATACTTTGTTTAATAATTACACCAGGTTATCGACTGCGTGTAACCCAAGGTTTTAATACTCTGTTAACAATTACGCCAAGTGTCCTTGTACATAATTTCACCCCTGTTTTAATAATTCCATAGACTATTAATCCATTCCCGTGTCCGGTTAAATGAACGATTATTCGTACATATAAATACCCCGCCCATCGTGTCCGATCGAGTGTATATGGTTATTTATAGGGACGTCCAATTGCAAATCTTTATATTAAAATTAACAAACTATCATTTAGTTAAACAAATATAAAGCCCATTAATAGCCCATAGTCTAATTTCCACAAGTGTCGTTCTTTTATCCAAACCCCAATTATGATACAAAGCCCAATTACCCAATTTTAGTATTTAGCCCGACATCATGATTACTTCGATTTAAATAAGCATAATAATTACTTAGCTACGAGACATTAAATTAAAAAGTTTGAACATAACTTACAATGATTAAAAATAGCGTAGCGTTACACGGACAGAATTTCGACTTACACCCTTACAACATTCGCTAACATACCCTTATTATTAGGATTTAAAATTAAAATTAAAATTAAATATATATATATATATATATATATATATATATATATATATATATATATATATATATATATATATACGTTTACATATAGATAGAGAGATTGATGGATGGATATATAAAACGATCAAAATGCGTTAGCTTTTATAGGCATTTTTGTCCAGGGTATCTCCGCGAGTCGCGGTCCCTTTGCACTACAAACTCCGCAAGTCGCGGAGTTCGTAAACCCAGCTCACACAAGTTTGGTTTCTAGTCTGCCGACGGTTTTAATATATAAATATAATATATATATAATTTATATAATTAATTATATATTATATTATATTTATATACATAGTTAACTTATAATTTTTAGTCCGTTGCGTCGAGCGTTGAGAGTTGACTCTGGTCCCGATTCCGGATTTTCGAACGTCCTTGCGTATAATTTAATATCTTGTACTTTACGTTTTGAATCTTGTATTCTTGTAATTTTGAGACATTTCTTATCAATAATTGGAACCACTTTGATTGTATTTTGTACTTTTGAGCTTTTTGGTCGTTTGCGTCTTCAATTCGTCGAATCTATCTTTTGTCTTCACCTTTTATTATTTAAACGAATATCACTTGTAAATAGAACAATTGCAACTAAAAGCTTATCTTTCTTGAGGTATAATGCTATGAAATATATGTTCATTTTTAGCATTATCAATTAGTTGTAGAACATAGTTCTTAGTTAGATCTTGAAGATCCTAGACCTAAAAGTCTAGATCTAAAGTTCTTAAGTTAAATCCTAAGTTATAACACTTGAATCTTTACTTTAATGAAACCATAAGTTATGAAACTTAGATTTTCATCTTGTAAAGTGTATGTAAGCTTATAAGCTCTTGTTTACAACAAAATAGGTAGACCATAAGCTATAGAAACTTAGATCTTTCATAAGTATATGAGGTTATAACTAGAAAGTTATACTTCCATGTTCTTGATCTTATAAAGTTAACTTTAGTTTCAAGAAGTATGAGATCAAGATTAACTTGTAATACTTGACCATTAAACCATAATCACGAATTCAAAAGTACAAGAAATGAAGAAATAAACTAATCTACAAGTTGATAAGTTCATGGTTGTTCATACTTTTAAAGATTCAAGCCAAGGCTTTGATCTTTAAGAAAGTAAACCTTAAGTTTACAACATGAACTCAAGTATGATTATAAACTCATGAACTTTAAATCTTTTAAAACATTAAGTGTAGAACCATAACTAGGAAGTTTAGGTTCTTGTATATTTTGTATGAACAAGATGATATGAATAATAAACTAGATAGTTTGATTCTTGCAACTAGTAAGTAAACAACAACAATAATCAAGTAACAAAACAAGTAAGAAGTAAGTTAATGATGATGATGTTTGCTACAGTTTTGGACAAGAAAAAGGAAGAGAATAAGTCTTGAAAGAACTCACAAATTGGAGAGAAAACTTGAGAGAAAATGGAAGTATTTTGTGTGTGTGTGAAGTGAATGAAGTATACAAGAGAATAATAGTAGATATGTATCACAAAAAAAAATGAACCATCCTTTTACCCACCTCAAAACCGTCGGCCATGGGCCAAATGGGGAAGGGGTTAAATGCTTCTTTCATATATTGGGAGATTGTGTATGGTTGAAGTGATATAAAAGCAAATTGGTATGGGAAAGTGGTGTAAATGTGCAAGTAACTAGATTCCCATTCACTAATTAATCTTGGTTAAGCCTTAAAGCATCATTAACATAATGTTGGGCTAATTAGTCCATTAAGATAAGTAGGGTGGGCTTCTAAGTCCATTAACACAAGCCCAAGTCCAAATAAGTAATAATCTAAATAAAAGCCCAAGTAATTAACTAGTAACCTTAGTTAATTAAAAATGATTAATAAAAATTAATCATGAATGTAAATAATATTCAAAAATATTATTCGTGAAAAGTTCGTGTGTCACAAAGACGAATCGGGGCATGCAAAGTCAAGTACGGTAACAAGTAAATGTATCAAAATACATTCATTAATGCGCAAGTATTAATAATAAATATTATTAATAAAAGTTGGAAAAACCAGGGTCGTTACATTACCCACCTGTTAAAGAAAATTTCGTCCCGAAATTTTAAGCTGAGGTAGATGGAGGAGTTGGGAAAAGGTAAGGATACTTCCGCATCATTTGATCCTCTCGCTCCCAGGTAAACTCGGGTCCTCGCTTGGCATTCCATCGTACTCAGATGATCGGAATCTTGTTGTGTTTCAAAGTTTTGACCTCACGGTCCATAATTTTGACAGGCTCTTCCACGAAGTGGAGTTTTTCGTCAATTGTAAATTCCTCCAAAGGTATAACATGTTCCGGTTCAGCAAGGCACTTCTTCAAATTTGATACATGAAAGGTAGTATGAACGGAGCTCAATTGAGTCGGAAGATCCAGATGGTAAGCAACGGGTCCAACAAGCTCCAAGATTTCAAAAGGACCAATGTATCACGGGTTTAACTTCCCACGTTTTCCAAAACAGATCACACCTTTCCAAGGTGCGACCTTCAACATTACACGGTCATCCACGTTAAATTCAAAGTCTTTACATTTAAGGTCGGCATAACTCTTTTGGCGATCACGGGCCGTCTTGAGTCTCGCCTGAATTTGAACAATCTTCTCAGTTGTTTCATGGACTATCTCAGGTCCAGTGATTTGCGTTTTTCCTACTTCGGCCCAACAAATAGGAGATCGGCACTTGCGGCCATACAACGCTTCAAAAGGTGCGACATTAATACTCGAATGATATCTGTTGTTGTAAGAGAATTCGGCTAGCGGCAAATGCCTTTCCCAAGCCTTTCTGAAATCAATGACACATATACGCAACATGTCTTCCAAAGTCTGAATCATGCGTTCGCTTTGTCCGTCGGTCTGTGGGTGATACGCAGTACTCATGTCGAGATGAGTCCCCAAGGCTTCTTGCAAAGAACGCCAAAATCTGGAAGCAAAACGGGGATCGCGATCTGAGATGATCGATAAGGGCACACCATGACGAGATACAACCTCTTTTATGTATAGTTGAGCGAGTCTTTCCATCGTATCCATTTCCTTCATGGCTAAGAAGTGTGCAGATTTAGTGAGACGGTCAACAATAACCCAGATGGTATTGTATCCGCCCACTGTCTTTGGTAACTTCGTAATGAAATCCATTATTATCCTTTTCCACTTCCATTGCGGGATTTCCGGTTGTTGAAGTAACCCAGAAGGCCTCTGATGTTCGGCCTTAACCTTCGAGCAAGTCAAACACTTACCAACATAAGTTGCAACGTCCTTCTTAAGATTAGGCCACCAGTACTGTTCCTTAAGATCGTGGTACATTTTACCAGCTCCTAGATGAATCGAATATCTCGACTTGTGGGCTTCATCTAATATAAGGTTCCGTAGATCTCCATAACGGGGTACCCAAATTCTTCCGGCATAGCATCGGAGTCCAGTCTCCTTAACTTCGAATCGAGAGGCGAGAATGTTCAAGTATTCATGAGATAAATTCTCCTCCTTGAGAGCCTCATCTTGGGCTCCTAGGATCTTGCTATTGAGGTCCGAATGAATGGTGATGTTCAGTGCCCGAACACGAAGAGGTGTCATCCTTTCCTTTCGGCTCAAAGCGTCAGCTACAACATTGGCCTTGCCAGGGTGATAACGAAGTTCACAATCATAGTCGTTCAGCATCTCGATCCATCGACGCTGTCTCATATTCAGTTGCTTCTGATCGAATATGTGTTGGAGGCTTTTATGATCGGTGAAAATAGTGCTCTTAGTTCCATAAAGGTAGTGTCTCCAAAACTTTAATGCAAAGACAACGGCTCCAAGCTCGAGATCGTGCGTAGTGTAATTTAGCTCGTGAATCTTCAGTTGTCGGGAGGCGTAAGCGATAACCTATGTTCGTTGCATCTGTACACAACCAAAAACACTTTTTGAAGCATCACAATAAACGACGAAATCGTCACTGCCTTCAGGAAGTGATAAGATAGGTGCGGTGGTTAACTTATTCTTCAAGGTTTGAAATGCAGATTCTTGTTCGGGTTCCCAAATGAACTTCTTCCCTTTGTAAGTCATCGCGGTCAAAGGACGCGCAATTAGAGAGAAACCTTTAATAAATCTTCAGTAGTAACCAGCGAGGCCTAGAAATTGGCGGATGTGAGTCGGAGTAGTGGGGGTTTCTCACTTGCTGATAGCTTCAATCTTTGTGGCATCTACTTTGATACCATGGTCGCTCATAACATGACCTAGAAATTGGATTCCTTCAACCAAAATTCACACTTGAAGAATTTGGCGTAAAGTTGCTCTTGTCTCAAGAGTTCCAACACTAATCGAAGATGTTGTTCATGTTCTTCTACGCTTTTGGAGTAGATGAGGATATCATCTATGAAGACGATAACGAACTTATCCAGGTATGGCTTGCAGACACGATTCATGAGATCCATAAATACGGTAGGTGCGTTGGTTAAACTGAATGGCATCACGAGAAAATCATAATGACCATAATGAGTTCTGAATACAGTCTTCATCACGTCGCTCTCTTTCACCCTCAACTGGTGATAACCAGATCGCAAATCGATCTTAGAGTAAATGATCGATCCTTGTAGTTGATCAAAAAGATCGTCAATTCGGGGAAGAGGATATCGATTCTTGATCGTCAATTTGTTGAGTTCATGGTAGTCGATACACATGCTGAATGATCCATCCTTCTTCTTCACAAACAAAACAGGTGCGCGCCAAGGCGAGAAACTTGGTTGGATAAATCCACGGTCTAATAGTTCTTGTAGTTAGCTCTGCAACTCTTGCATTTCTGAAGGTACGAGACGATAAGGTACGCGAGCTACAGGTGCAGCTCCTGGCACTAAATTAATCTGAAACTCCACTGCTCTCGGTGGCGATAATCCAGGCAATTCTTCGGGAAAGACATCAGAAAACTCGTTCACAATTCGTACATCATCCACGCTCTTCACCTCAGTTCCTAATGTTTTCACATGTGCCAAAACAGCAAAACGTCCTTTCTTCATGATCTTTTACGCTTTCATGCAACTAATGAGATTCAGTTTCGAGCTACATCTCTCTCCGTAAATAATTAGTGGCTCATCGTCCCCGTGTGGTATACGAAGAGCTTTATCTCCACAGATAATGTCAGCCTTTATCTTGGTCAACCAGTCCATACCGATAATAACATCAAAGCTTCCCAACTTAATGGGTATCAAGTCAATCTCGAAATCCACACCAGCTATGTTGATAATAGCTCCTCGGTTAACTTGGTCAACTTTCTCAAGTTTTCCATTGGCTACCTCTACAAGCATACTCTCCTTTAAAGGAACTAACGACCAATTTATAGTGTCTACATACATAACTTCTATCGACACCAGTATCAAATAGAACAGAAGCTAATAGATTGTTGATAGTGAATATACTTGTGACCAAGTCGGGGTTCTCACGGGCATCCCTTGCATTTACGTTGAAAGCTCTGCCACGCGGTGGTCTGCCTTCCTTTCGCTTGTTGGGACACTCATTTCTGAAGTAGCCCGTTTGTCCGCATTCATAGCACTTTCTCGGTCCATTGGGGTTCGGCTTCCCAGTCATGGTGGTGATCTTGCAGTCTCTGCCAATATGCCCGGTCTTTTTGTATTTTTCACAAACAACGTTACAGTACCCGGTATGGTGCTTATAGCACCTCTTGCACTGTGGTAGAGTACCCTTGTAGTTGGGGTTTGAGCCAGTGTTCGGGTTAGGGTTCCTCTCATCATTGTGCCTCTTTGCGGGAGTTTGATCATAGGCTCTCCCCTTGTTGTTGTCCCACTTACGCTTCTCACTGCTAGTCCCCGATTCAGATTTTGCCTTTTTCGGTTCATTGCTGATAATTTGGTTCATTAAGGTGTGCGCCATGCACATTGCTTCCAGGATTTGGTGGCTTAGATGAGGTTACATTTCCCCGAATGGACTTGGGAAGTCCACATAAGTACCTTTCCATGCGCTTAAACTCCAGGGTAACCATGGTAGGACACATCAGGGCTAATTTCAGATACCTACGGTTGTAACCATCGAGATCTTTTCCCACAACCTTCAACTGCCCAAACGCAATCTCCATTTTCTGGATCTCTGTCCTAGGGCAATACTATTCAATCATGGCCCCTTTAAATTCCTCCCACGGGGTAGAATACGCCTCATCAATACCCTTGGCTTGAGCAAGTGTGTTCCACCAGGTTAGTGCGCCGTCTGACAGCTTACACGAGGCATACTTGGTTTTGTTCGTCTCTGAGCAGTTACTAACACGGAACACAGATTCTAATTTCTCAAACCACCAAGTGAGACCAACCGGCCCCTCAGTACCACTAAAGTTGTGGGGCTTGCAGCTTTGAAACTCTTTGTATGTGCACCCATTACGAATGGGCTGGTTAACTGATGGAGCTTGGGGGTTCCTTTCCGCTAAAGCTGCGGCCACACGTTCAGCGATCATCTCCTCGATTTGTGCCGCGGTTGGCATTGATCTTCCGTTTACCATTGATGTTCTAAACAAAAATTTTGACTCAAGTCAAAATCCGATATTCAAATAGTAATAATACATTATATGGTAACCAGCATGGAATCAACATAACACATGCTAATTAAGTAACACAAATAGATTCAGATACCACAAAGTCATCACACAGTAATGTAAATAGAACACCGTGCAAGGATTAAACAACACAAAGTTCCATTCATTAATAATAATAAGTTGCATACATTCGCATAGGTTCGTATAATACATAAGTGAAACATGAAAATACAATTAGATTACATAATGAAATCTACTAAAAAAGCCCTACGGTGATGGTGGGTGTAGGATGTCCAATACGTGGGACATCTGGTCCTCGAGCTCAGTTACCCGAGCATGGAGGATCTCCACCTCCCTCATCAGTTCCTCAACAGAGGGAGATGGTGGGGCTGGCAGTGCAGTCGGTACGGATGGTGCTGGTGGTGCAGATGGTCCGGCTCCAGAAGTGTATGGTGCATAGCGGTAAGGCTTACGGATGAAGGGATCAGCAGGATACAGCACAAGTCGCTTACGGGCGGTAACTCTAGTCCTCAGTCCATGTGCGTTAATGGATGATCTCCCTCCGTTAATCCCAGGAATAATAGTACCGTCGAAATGATACCGCTTCTTCGGCGGGGTAGAAGGTGGCTGCACGGGTGCTCCCTCAGGATCCTCGTCGGAATCCTCGTCACTGGAGTCATCAGAGGATGAGTCGTCGGATGATGAGTCGTCGGAATCATCTGGGGGTGGCTGCACGGGTGGCTCTGCTCGGCCGGCTATCATCAGTCGGTATCTGAAAGGCGAGATCGGCACGAGACGTCCATCAGGAAGGCATCGGCACCAATGGTTATGCTCATTACGGAATGGACCTTCCCCAAGTTCCGCAGGAATCACAGCACCACTGGAATGGTGCTGTGGCTCCTAGGGTCCTGGGTTAGTGGAGCTGGAATCTCTTGTAGATCCTCGGCTCCGTCAGAGGTAATCACTGGGCCGGGCGCATGGCTACTGGCTCCGGAGGATGAAGCGTCGGAGTCACTGGAAGGTGTAGATGACGGGATAGAGTCAGCAACAACGGTAGGTGAGGTGGCCGATGAGTCCGAGTCACTCTCCAAGTGAATGATAGTGGGTGGGGCATCCGACATCTGAACAAGAAAAAATAACTTTTTCCATGTCAGTAAGTCATAAAGCAAGCACGTATTAGGCAAAGTAACTACGACAGTTTAGATCATGTATAGTAGTAAATAGCATGGCAATAACGACAAGTATCATGCAATTGAAAGCAGGTAATAGCATGCAGTAGTGAAAGCAAGTAACAGTATACGGCATATAGCAGTAAAAGTAAGCAGTAGCATGCAGCAAGTTCCGCAGAAACAAGTAAACTAGCAAGTTGTAGATTAGTCCTATTAGTGAATCCTACTCGGGTCGGTCTAGACTCAATAATGAAACCTAATTCCCTACAACCAATGCTCTGATACCAAATGTGATGCCCCGTACAAAACCATCGTGTACGAATCATCAACAACATGATCATTACAAGGTCAAATACTATATGCTGTTTCAAAACAAGTTTGCATTCATGAGTAAAGGTGACGTTTTGACCAACGTCAAATGTTTAACAACCAAAAGTATTCTTCAACAAATAGCAAGAAATAATAGTACGTGACCCATAGGTCGGTACAAATACATCGTTTCAAAAGTAACATTGTTTGAATGCAAAATAAACGTTTCATGCGGTGACATCTCTAATAAGCGCAGCGGGTGTCTACAAAGCATGACTAGTACAGCGGAAGCAAGCAAACCTTAAGCACCTGAGAAAAACATGCTTAAAAACGTCAAAACAAATGTTGGTGAGCTATAGTTTAAGTATAACAGTAATGTAAGGTAGGCCACGAGATTTCAGTGCTTCAACAGCGTTTCAAAACAGTATGAAAAGTATATGTATAATCGTGGGCACTTGGTAACTAACTTAACGTTTATCACCCCCTAAAAGTACACTTGGCGAGTGCATATGTTTACGAAGTATTAAACACCCGTTAAATGCTAGCGCTACTAGCCCGAGTGGGGATGTCAAACCCTATGGATCCATATCTAAGATTTACGTTCACCGATTCAAATACCAATGACTAAACGTTACCGAGCTAAGGGGAAAGTTTATGCCGTTGTATAACCCATACATATATAAATTTTAAGTACTCGTGCCTAGTATGTAAAACGTAAAATGCGCATGTATTCTAAGTTCCCAAAATAGTTTAAAGTAAAAAGGGATGCTATAACTCACAGTGATAAGTAGTAGTAAAGTTGACACGGGAAAAGTAAGCAAGTAGAAAAGGTCCTCAGCCTAAGTCAAAAGTTACTAAGTCAGTAAATCGTCCCAATAGGTTTAAAAGTATGTAAATTGGGTCTTAAGTATCATCATCATTCATCATCAAACAAAAAGTATAAAGTAAGTTTTAAGTCAAGACTAGGGTTTAAAATAAAGGCTGAGTTCGTTCAGTCGCCACGACCTCTATACAAACTAAAATGAGGTGAGACCAGTGGCCATGGATCCGTATATGAGTTCCCTAGAGGCTGACCAATTTCTAGAACCAAACTCGTCTTCGTTTGACCGTGGTGACGGTTTAAGTGCGAGTAGGTCAGAAATTTTAGCACAACATTAATAGGGTGTAGTGACTTTCGGGAGGCCATAGATCCTAAACCGTAACTCGGATTAAGAGGAGGTCTAAATGGAAAATCATCTACTCGAACCGAACTAACTGAAAATTAACTTTACAATAGCCCGGGGGTCTGTTCAGTTACATAAATAGTAGCTAAATCTGTTCCAGTGGGTTCTTGGTGCTTGATGCTCATCACGGTTCTCATCCTTGATGCTTATAGCTTCAAGTGTACAACTCGTTGATGGGTTTGCATCATCTTTACCAAGTATTGACCATCATAACACAAGTGCAAGTCTAAGATGTGTAGAACAAGTCAATTAAGTGTTGTAAGTAGTTTGATGAACCAAAGTTACATCAAGATCTTAGATCGGACACATACATGAGTTCTAATAGTAATATAAAGCTATAAACTTGAAAGTAAATTAAATAAACAAGATCATTAGTTGTAGAACATAGTTCTTAGTTAGATCTTGAAGATCCTGGACACAAAAGTCTAGATCTAAAGTTCTTAAGTTAGATCCTAAGTTATAACACTTGAATCTTTACTTTAATGAAACCATAAGTTATGAAACTTAGATTTTCATCTTGTAAAGTGTATGTAAGCTTACAAGCTCTTGTTTACAACAAAATAGGTAGACCATAAGCTATAGAAACTTAGATCTTTCATAAGTATATGAAGTTATAACTAGAAAGTTATACTTCCATGTTCTTGATCTTATAAAGGTAACTTTAGTTTCAAGAAGTATGAGATCAAGATTAACTTGTAATACTTGACCATTAAACCATAATCACGAATTCAAAAGTATAAGAAATGAAGAAATAAACTAATCTACAAGTTGATAAGTTCATGGTTGTTCATACTTTTACAGATTCAAGCCAAGGCTTTAATCTTTAAGAAAGTAAACCTTAAGTTTACAACATGAAATCAAGTATGATTATAAACTCATGACCTTTAAATCTTTTAAAACATTAAGTGTAGGACCATAGACCATAACTAGGAAGTTTAGGTTCTTGTATGTTCTTGTATGAACAAGATGATATGAAGAATAAACTAGATAGTTTGATTCTTGCAACTAGTAAGTAAACAACAACAACAATCAAGTAACAAAATAAGTAAGAAGTAAGTTAATGATGATGATGTTTGCTACGGTTTAGGACAAGAAAAAGGAAGAGAATAAGTCTTGAAAGAACTCACAAATTGGAGAGAAAACTTGAGAGAAAATGGAAGTATTTTGTGTGTGTGTGTGAAGTGAATGAAGTATACAAGAGAATACTAGTAGATATGTATCACAAAAAAAATGAACCATCCTTTTACCCACCTCAAAATCGCCGGCCATGGGCCAAATGGGGAAGGGGTCAAATGCTTCTTTCATATATTGGGAGATGGTGTATGCTTGAAGTGGTATAAAATCAAATTGGTATGGGAAAGTGGTGTAAATGTGCAAGTAACTAGATTCTCATTCACTAATTAATCTTGGTTAAGCCTTAAAGCATCATTAACATAATGTTGGGCTAATTAGTCCATTAAGATAAGTAGGGTGGGCTTCTAAGTCCATTAACACAAGCCCAAGTCCAAATGAGTAATAATCTAAATAAAAGCTCAAGTAATTAACTAGTAACCTTAGTTAATTAAAAATGATTAATAAAAATTAATCATGAATATAAATAATATTCGAAAATATTATTCGTAAAAATTTCGTGTGTCACAAAGACGAATCGGGGCATGCAAAGTCAAGTACGGTAACAAGTAAATGTATAAAAATACATTCATTAATGCACAAGTATTAATAATAAATATTATTAATAAAAGTTGGAAAAACCAGGGTCGTTACAGTTGAGGGGATTCCACCTCAACCCAAGTTCTTGACCATACTCCTTTACTTCGTTGATACTAATCAGACAGATACTACTACTCAGATTGGATTGGCAAGACTTTGATCACCTCTTTTCAGTAGGTTTTGAACCACATGCTCTACACTTATGTGTTTCGTCCAAATTGATTCCTTTTCTCACCATATCTTTCATACGTTTAATGCGGGATGAAGCTCTACAGTTGCTAATTGCTCTCCAGTAGTAAAAACGACAGAAGGAAATCGATGATGATTTAGAGGATTTGTGGCTTTCTTTTGATTTGGAACTAGGAGTAAGTCGTGATGCTTCAGGAGGCTCACGTCCCAATTTAACTTCTTTTATCCCATCATACTGAAGATTGTTTACCCTTACCTCACTTATTCTTTCATATGGCCCAACAACTTTTTCACCCTTATTTTCATTATTTTTAAATCCATTAAAAGGCCCATCAGTATTGGTCTTATTGGGCCCAGAATTCTTATTAGTAGATCTGTCGTCCACGTCCATTTCCTCAGTTTATGCATTATCGTTGGTATTTTCACTCTCTTCTAGGTTAACGTTTTCACTTCTATCAACCTTGTTTGTCTCGTAGGGCCCACCTTCATAATCATTAACTTCCTTGGGACTCATAGAAGTCGTAACCCTAATCTTGGAAGCCGAAGAGGGTGTATTGTTGCTCATAGTTTCTGCACAAACTCCTCGTTATCTGCAAAAAGGTTACCAATCCTAAAGCACCCTGACTGCACATCTTCTTCCATAGCATCATCAACCGGAAGTTCATTGATTTTTTCGGTGACCGGAGTACTACCATCTCTTCTTTGATCGAAGAAACAACATAGCCTTATGGTGGTGGTATTGACATATTACCAGACATTAATTCTTCATCAATTACATCATCAAAATCGTCAAACTTGAAACAATCATCATCATGAGATGGGTAATACAATTCATCATCATCACTACACACAAACTTATCGGATTCAATATCTTCATCATGATCAGAACCAGGCTCAGAATGATTGTTTGTGTCAAAGCTGTTAAGATCATCACTCATATTTGTCCACCTTCTTTTTTCTTCAACAACATTGATAAAAAAACTCATGTGAATTATGAACAAGCATTAACGATTCATTTACTTTCTCATGTTTGAATAACTTCACATATACCCTACCCCATTGAAGCTTCTGATTTCCCTTAAGAGTACAATTTTCAATCTCATAGACCATACCCCACCAATCGGCTATTGACATGAATGTTTTATCAGTCCAACAGTGAATAGGGACACCTTTAATTCTTAACCACGTCATAAGACCTTCAGGCCAAAACTCCTTGTCCCATAATTGAATTTTGTGGATCCATTTTCTTATAGGGTGAGAGGCCTCATTGAAAACTGAAACTGCATCTTCATTTGAATTGAAGATGATAATGAGGATGAGATTTCCCATTAAATTAAACTCGAGGTCAGAATACCCTTCTTCGGTTGTGATATTTTGAAGGTTTTTAAGGATTTTGTAGGTTTTTACTTCACATAAAATAGCAGACTTAAGGAGTTCCTGGTTGTTATTACTCTCTTCAACCTTTACAGTCTTAACCTTTTCTTTACCCGGATCTTCATCTTGTTTGTTCCCGTTAAGGATTGTAACACCCTGATTTTTTTTAAACACAGCGGAAGTAAATATTTAATTACCAAATCACCCTTAGTTAATATTTACAAAACATAGTTTAATATCTAACATTCATTACAACTTAAACAACGTCGGTGTCACATGAAACACTAGAAGATAAGAAAACATCAGAGTTAAGCTCGTAGTCAAACATGTCTTCTAACCCGTCCACAACACCCGTCCTATAGCAGTACCTAAACCTACAAGGGTGGAAATGTGGGGGAATTAGCACAAATGCTAAGTGAATGGATACTATCTAACAGACTAAGCATAAGCAACTGAACATGTAAGGGGTCACATATATGCTAATGTCCTGAACTAGCTTATAGCAACAACTCACAATATGAGGATCGGCGGCTTATACAAGCACACGACTTAGCTGATCAGGCCACAGTCTACCAATAGTCCGCTTTACTGATTCCACTACATAACCGTCTAGACGAAACACATGCGTCCTTCTATGTTATAGTGAATAATCAGTTACATCATGACCCTACCAGGCTACCACGGTCGACCTTACACAAACCCTACCTTGCCGCCTCGGTGGGTTCCCAACCTTGCCACCTCAGTTGGTGTCCAACTAACAGTGCACACATAAGATCACAGATAATCAGTCATGAAATCGTCCTAACTAGCATGGCAATATCTAACTACTGGTATTCGTACAAGATATAAACATAAGAGTAAAGAGTCTAAACAAGTAGCGCGTCGGCTACTTAATACTCTATCCAGAGATAAACTCACTCACCGAATACCAGCAACTAGCTCAGATAATCTATCACTGAGCGGCTTCCTTATCCTTATTACCTGAACATAAGGAAAATCAAGTTAGTTTCTGTTCGTTAGCAGAAAAAAGCACAGTACAGTAAATCAGTATCAAAAAGCACTAAAAAAGTCTACTCAACACTTATGCATTTTCAGAATTTACATCCTGATTATCATAAGTCATGCGGGCAGCATAACGGCTAGAAAACATCCAAGTTAAAAAACACTGCAGTTCTTATCTATACCCGTACGGTTGAACATGCATCCGTACGGTTGCAAGTCCATCCGTACGGTTGCATTGTGCATCCATACGGTTGCACACTCACTGCCCGGTTGCACCAACACCACTGCATCCGTACGGTTGCACATGCACCTGTACGGTTGCACAATGTACTCGTGCAGTTGCAAGCTAATGATACGCATATCCGCAAGGTCGTGCAGATGCGCATCTAAAGCCCTAAACTGCCATATATGGCCTATGACACGGGTATAGTCGCGCCCTATGTGCCTATACCATCTGATGCGAGTTTCGTATACTTGCACAGGGGTCCGGTACATTCTAGAAGAATGTACGGTATAATGAAGTCGGATTCTCTTCATTAAATAACGAAAGTTAGTTAAGGATGAGATTGCATTTAATTAGAGAAAAGATTCTATCGAAACCCTAATTCGAGAGCCTATAAATACATAGCTCATAAACCCTAAAAACATATACATTCACTTGTTTACTCATACGTAAACTACAGCATATAAATCTCCATCGTACGAACAAAGCTTCTTACAATCTTTAAGGACTTTCAGGTATGTATTGAACTATAAAACCTTCATGTCTTTGGGCCACTCAACCTCGTATGCTAGGTTGTTGGTGGACTCTTAAATCAGCCACCCTGTCGGCATCGAAATGATACCGATGTGGGTTATCCACGACTAAGCGTCGGAGTTTCGAATATTATTAGTCCTTAAACCCTTTTATGCACTCAAGTGTAGGTTCACCTTGACCCCGTGAAAATATGCTTGATCATTTGGCGCCATCCGTGGGACCGGTTATATGAAACAAAGAAGATTGAAATTTATGTTGTATATGATTTCGTACCTTTTTTCCATAAAACTTTTTTGTTTAAACTAATCGGTCACTTTCAGGTTTTTCTTTATTGTCAGCAAGAATGGGTGGAGGAAGTAAGAGTGCAAAGAATCAAGGGCGATCGAACTCTCCAGGAAGTCCAGGGTTTCAAACACCTACGGCGACTGTTACGAACACACCGTCGACGTCGCCAGCACCAACCAAAGGCACATCAAAGCCTCCATCAACACCAAGTGTTGGAACAGGGCCGGTTACATCAGAAACTGTCCTAAATGAGTCATTTAAGGGATGGTGACACACTCTCGATGGAAGTTTACTGGAAACAGGACCTGGCTTTAAACCATTCGAGGATCTGTCACCAAAAATACTGAGCTTTGGTTCTCCAAGCGAAACGGTTCCACCAGGCTTTAAAGTTAAAACTACATGTGTGGGTACAATATCAATTATCACCTCGGTTGAACCCGAAACACCGATTAAAAGTGTTACTACCGAGAAAGCCCAGGAAAGAATCAGGTAGATGGGTCTGAGAAATCCAGATGGTTCATACATCATGCTGACACCACAACAATGGTCAACGGCGCATGCGTCTCCACAATCAGTCCATACTGTTGCAAACAATCAATATAGCGGAACACGCTATGCCGCACCCCAGTCAAATAGCTTTATATCTCGATTAAAGCAAGTCACGCCACCACACTTGACACCCGCTTTCAATGACCCAGCACGGGTACAAGAGTTTATGAGCAATTGGTTTGCAGTGATGCAGGGGCAAAAAGCTAAGCAAAGTCTTGAGTTGGCCCCTACAATAGAAAAGTTTGTGCCGCACATCGCTAATCTTCCCTTCACAGTCGCATCGGTGTTGCCTCTAACACTCTGAAGTTTTGATAGGTTATCAGATCTGGATGACTTTTTACAAAAATTTGAAGGAACTGCAAGAACACACAGTTGGGGTGATGCGGTAGCATGTCATATTCTACCAATAGTGTTGCAACGAGTGGCAAGGGAATGGTTCAATAATTTGCCAGCCCAAAGCATTTCAGGTTTTGCGGATTTACGCTCAAGGTTTTTATTAAACTTTCACAATTTGCGCGCACGCAAAAGAACACATGTCGAATGTCACGACATTAAGCATAAATCGAAAGAGAGCTTGGGAGAAATAATAGACAGATATAACAAAGAGGTGGCTAAGATACAAGATTTTCCAGAAAGCCAGAAGGTATCCGGCTTTATTCATTATATGGATACTGACAGACACCTATCTTTGTGGCAACGGTTACGAAGAAGAGTGCCCGAAGCTTTCGCGGAAGCCGTAAAAGAAACGCATGACTACATGCGGGCACAAGAAGATATAAAGCATAATTGCGAAAATACCTCTTCAAACATGGACATCGATGATGATTATTATCGAGTGCAGGGAAGAGGTTCGGAGCCGGGTAAACGTTATGGTGGTAATGGCCAACCTAGGGGTGGTACCTATCATAATGATAAGTATCGCAAGTTCAACAACAATAAAGGGGGAGGAAGCCAGAGGTTCAAAAGCAGCCATGCTGAAAATGTTGCGTTAATAAAAGACCCCACCAAAACACCAAAAGAAATTTTGGCTACAGAGGCAGTGTGCAAAAGCTTCGACCCCCCAGTGCCTTTGTCAAAGTATTATGGAAACAGAGACAGAAGCAAATTTTGTGATTTTTACGATGATTACGATCATGAGACCAATGAATGTCGGCACTTAATTGAAAGAGTTGTTGCTGAACTCAAAAAAGGAAGATTGCAACATTTGAAGAAAAGTGCAAGAGCACAAGCCGACAAGCCAAAGGTAGAAAAAGAATATCCGTGGCAAAAGAAGAATGAGGGAAAGGAAATGGATAAAACCATAAACATGGTAACCAGCGGACGGATAAATCAGAGGCGCAAGTTAGAGGTATCTGAGGAATGGGAAAATACTCCCATCACATTCTCGGCCATAGCACAGGAACCCTCGGATGTGCCCATTACAATTAAAGGACATGTCAAAAGTTGCGGGTACATCATCAAGCGATTGCATGTAGACACCAGTTGTGGTGTCGATATAATGTACGATCACTATTTCTGCTTGTTACCAGGGGTTGTGCGAGCCAAGATAGTGGCTCCTAACACTGCGTTATCAGGATTTTCTGGTGAGTCCACATGGCCAATCGGGATCATTGAATTAGAGCTGGAGCTGGTGGACGATGATAATAAGGAATTAGTGAGAAGTACGACAGTAGAATTTGCCTCGTAAGGTCCTACTCAAAATATAATGCGCTTTTAGGGCGCATAACTTTGCAAAAATTGGCAGCTATCCCTTCCATGGTACATGGCCTTAGCAAGTTCCCAACACTGCTAGGAATTGCAATGATAAGGTCAGAAACGCAAGATACAAGCATCGCGGCCGTAGAACAAGCAGAGCAACAGCCTAGTGAGACCGATCAAATTCGAAGCTGCATGATCATCGCAAACTTGCAACATCCAGAACAGAAAATTAAAATTGGCGGAGGATTGTCTGATGAGACAAAGTTTAAGCTTCGTAATATATTAGCTTCTAATAAGGACGTCTTTGCATGGAAAGAAGTGGACATGACTGGTGTACCAAGGGAAATTGCTGAACACAAGCTTAACGCAAATCCTAGTCTGACGCCAGTACAACAAAAGAAACGCGGCATGACTCCTAAAAGAAGCGAATGGTTGAAAGCAGAAGTCGACAAGTTGGTCAAAGAAAACATCTTGCGAGAAGTAAGGTATCAAACTTGGGTAGCAAACCCAGTGTTGGTAAAAAAGCCTGATGGGTCTTGGCGTATGTGTGTTGACTTCACGGATATTAATAAATCTTGCCCTAAGGACAATTATCCACTGCCAGAAATAGACTGGAAAGTTGAATCGTTAGCTGGCTTCCGATACAAATGTTTCCTAGATGCGTACAAAGGATACCATCAAATACAGATGGCAGCGGACGATGAGGATAAGACTGCTTTTCACACAAGCCAGGGCATATACTGCTATACCAAGATGCCATTCGGTTTAAAAAATGCTGGAGCAACTTACCAACGGGTAATAGATGAAGCTTTCAAGGGTTAGATTGGGAGAAACTAAGAAGCATACGTTGATGACCTAGTTATAAATAGTACAACAGAACAAGGTTTGTTGGAGGACATATTAGAAACGTTTGCGTCGTTAAGAAAGATTAATATGAAGCTTAACCCGTCGAAGTACAGTTTTGGAGAAGAAGAAGGGAAGTTTCTTGGTCATATAATAAATGAGCGAGGGATACGTGCAAACCCAAAGAAAATAGAGGCAATCGAGAATATGCTGTCACCAAGAAATAAAAAAGAAGTGCAAAGCTTAATGGGTAAGTTGGCGGCCTTGACAAGGTTCCTATCCAAATCCGCAGAGCGGTCACTCTCCTTTTTCGGAACATTGAAGAATTGCTTGAAGAAAACGGACTTCAAGTGGACGGAGGAAGCAGAAGTGGCGTTTCAAGAAATAAAAAAATTGTTGAAAGAGCTGCCAACAATGACTGCGCCAATTGCTGGAGAAACGTTGATACTGTACTTAGCGGTATCGAAGGAAGCAATAAGTTAAGTGTTGATAGCGGACAGAGGACAGGTACGCACTATAAAAATTAAATATAGCTAATTTTCAATCAATAGACATTTAAAATTATATAAATATGCTATGCGAACAGGTGCAAATGCCTGTGTATTTTGTTAGCAAAGCTTTGACAGGGAGCGAATTAAATTATCCTGCAATCGAAAAACTAGTTTATGCACTCGTGCATACGGCTAGGCGCTTGCAGAGATATTTCCAAGCGCACCCAATAAGGGTCCTAACAGATCATCCGATAAAGCAGGTATGACAAACAACTATTTGTTGTCAATAAACACAAAATTGCTTGATAAGTTCTAGCGAATTTACATTCGCCGATACTTGTTGAGCAGGTGCTATATAAACCAGAAAATTCTGGTCACATGGCTAAATGGGGTATTGAATTGGGAGAGCATGAAATAAGTTTCTCACCATGAAGTGCGATAAAAGGACAAGTCCTAGCAGATTATCTGGCTGAAACAGCCGGAGATATCGAAGTCTCGCATGAGTCGAAAGAAATACCACCTCCGCCCGAACAGCTGTGAGAAATGCACACAGATGGGGCTTGTGGTCCAGAAGGCGCAGGAGTAGGAATAGTCCTAAAAAGTCCAGAAGAGGAAGAGTATACCTTCGCACTGCGATTCAGCTTCCCTGTCACAAATAATGAAGCTGGATATGAAGCATTGTTATCTGGGATGCGGGAAGCAAAATATCTGGAGGTTAAAGAACTATTAGTATATGTTAATTCGCAGTTGGCTGCAAACCAATTTAACGGAATATTCGAAGCACACGATGAGTCGATGCAAAAATACTTAAAGCTAGTGCAAGAGTTAGATGTTGACTTCGATTTATTCAAGATAACTCAGGTTTTGAGGACGCTGAATAAAAAGGCGGATGCGCTAAGCAAGTTAGCCGCATTGACATTTAGTCATTTTAAGAAAGAAATTTGGGTTGAGGAAGTTAAAGTAAAATCTATTGAAGAAGACAGTGTTTCGGCTGCAGTTGAAGAAGAAGAGCGGAGTTGGATGACACCAATAATAAAATTTCTAACCAAAGGTACGTTGCCGATGGATTCAAGTGAAGCAAGAAAGATTAATATGAAAGCACCAATGTATCTGTTAGACAAGGGAGTCCTTGAAATGTCCCGTTCTTATTGATTAAAAACGTTCCATATTAATTGATTTCGTTGCGAGGTTTTGACCTCTATATGAGACGTTTTTCAAAGACTGCATTCATTTTAAAACAAATCATAACCTTTATTTCATCAATAAAGGTTTAAAAAGCTTTACGTAGATTATCAAATAATGATAATCTAAAATATCCTGTTTACACACGACCATTACATAATGGTTTACAATACAAATATGTTACAACGAAATAAGTTTCTTGAATGCAGTTTTTACACAATATCATACAAACATGGACTCCAAATCTCGTCCTTATTTAAGTATGCGACAGCGGAAGCACTTAATAATCACCTGAGAATAAACATGCTTAAAACGTCAACAAAAATGTTGGTGAGTTATAGGTTTAACCTATATATTATCAAATCATAATAATAGACCACAAGATTTCATATTTCAATACACATCCCATACATAGAGATAAAAATCATTCATATGGTGAACACCTGGTAACCGACATTAACAATATGCATATATAAGAATATCCCCATTATTCCGGGACACCCTTCGGATATGATTTAAATTTCGAAGTACTAAAGCATCCGGTACTTTGGATGGGGTTTGTTAGGCCCAATAGATCTATCTTTAGGATTCGCGTCAATTAGGGTGTATGTTCCCTAATTCTTAGATTGCCAGACTTAATAAAAAGGGGCATATTCGATTTTGATAATTCAACCATAGAATGTAGTTTCACGTACTTGTGTCTATTTTGTAAATCATTTATAAAACCTGCATGTATTCTCATCCCAAAAATATTAGATTTTAAAAGTGGGACTATAACTCACTTTCACAGATTTTTTTTTTACTTCGTCGGGAAGTAAGACTTGGCCACTGGTCGATTCACGAACCTATAACAAATATGTACATATATATCAAAGTATGTTCAAAATATATTTACAACACTTTTAATACATTTTGATGTTTTAAGTTTATTAAGTCAGCTGTCCTCGTTAGTAACCTACAACTAGTTGTCCACAGTTAGATGTACAGAAAAGAAATCGATATATATTATCTTGAATCAATCCATGACCCAGTGTATACATATCTCAGTATTTATCACAACTCAAACTATATATATTTTGGAATCAACCTCAACCCTGTATAGCTAACTCCAACATTCACATATAGAGTGTCTATGGTTGTTCCGAAATATATATAGATGTGTCGACATGATAGGTCGAAACATTGTATACGTGTCTATGGTATCTCAAGATTACATAATATACAATACAAGTTGATTAAGTTATGGTTGGAATAGATTTGTTACCAATTTTCACGTAGCTAAAATGAGTAGTTTTTACCAATTTTGTTTTGCTCGCCATTTCTACGTTTCTAATCCGTTTTGAGTGATTTAAGCAGCCACGGTTTCGTATTGAACTTGACTTTATGAAACTAAACAGAAAAGGTATAGGTTTATAGTCAGAAATACAAGTTACAAGTCGTTTTTGAAAGAGGTAGTCATTTCCGTCGAAAGAACGACATCTTGATGACTGTTTTGAAAAACATACTTTCACTTAGAGTTTAACCATGATTTTTGGATATGGTTTCATGTTCATAATAAAAATCATTTTCCCAGAAGTATAGCTTTTAAATCAAAGTTTTTCATAGTTTTTAATTATCTAAACCAAAGCAGCCCCCGGTTGTAACTATGACGGCGTAAATCCGATTTTATGGTGTTTATCGTGTTTCTGGGTTTTAAATCATTAAGTTAGCATATCATATAGATATAGATCATGTGTATAGTTGATTTTAAAAGTGTAGTTAGAAGGATTAACTTTATTTGTGAACAAGTTTAGAATTAACTAAACTATGTTCTAGTGATTACTAGTTTACCACTTCGAATATGATAGCTTTTTATGTATGAATTGAATGATGTTATGAACATTATTACTACCTTAAGTTCCTTGGATAAACCTACTGTAAAAGAGAAAAATGGATCTAGCATCAATGGATCCTTGGATGGCTCGAAGTTCTTGAAGCAGAATCATGACACGAAAACAAGTTCAAGTAAGATCATCACTTGAAATAAGATTGTTATAGTTATAGAAATTGAACCAAAGTTTGAATATGATTATTACCTTGTATTAGAATGATAACCTACTGTAAAAAACAAAGATTTCTTGAGGTTGGATGATCACCTTACAAGATTAGAAGTGAGCTAGCAAACTTGAAAGTATTCTTGATTTTATGTAACTAGAACTTGTAGAATTTATGAAGAACACTTAGAACTTGAAGTTAGAACTTGAGAGAGATCAATTAGATGAAGAAAATTGAAGAATGAAAGTGTTTGTAGGTGTTTTTGGTCGTTGGTGTATGGATTAGATATAAAGGATATGTAATTTTGTTTTCATGTAAATAAGTCATGAATGATTACTCATATTTTTGTAATTTTATGAGATATTTCATGCTAGTTGTCAAATGATGGTTCCCACATGTGTTAGGTGACTCACATGGGCTGCTAAGAGCTGATCATTGGAGTGTATATACCAATAGTACATACATCTAAAAGCTGTGTATTGTACGAGTACGAATACGGGTGCATACGAGTAGAATTGTTGATGAAACTGAACGAGGATGTAATTGTAAGCATTTTTGTTAAGTAGAAGTATTTTGATAAGTGTCTTCAAGTCTTTCAAAAGTGTATGAATATATATAAAAACACTACATGTATATACATTTTAACTGAGTCGTTAAGTCATCGTTACTCGTTACATGTAAGTGTTGTTTTGAGACCTTTAGGTTAACGATCTTGTTAAATGTTGTTAACCCAAAGTTTATAATATCAAATGAGATTTTAAATTATTATATTATCATGATATTATGATATATTAATATATATTAATATGATATATACATTTAAATGTCGTTACAACGATAATCGTTACATATATGTCTTGTTTCGAAATCCTTAAGTTAGTAGTCTTGTTTTTACTTATGTAGTTCATTGTTAATACACTTAATGATATATTTAATTATCATATTATCATGTTATATATAATATAACAATGTATTAATATGCTTCATATTGAAGGTATTTCGTATGCCCAAGAGACATATTAAATTAATGTGGCTAATATGTTATGATCCAAGTCGGGTCATACCCAATAACAAACTTACCAACACCTTATACGTATTTGATCTTAACGATTGGTTCATTAAACAAATACGCGACACTTGAATTTTAGAAAATCGGGTTTCTAAAATATTATCACTTGAGATAAATTATTTGGATAATTTATATATAATTGTTTATAGGTTTAAATGATTATATTGTGTTATATTTTATAAAAGGTTTTATAAAATGTATAGGTAACAAAATAATACATAAGTTTATAACAAGTTTATAAACTTTTATAAACTTACAAGTATTATTAATAAAGATAATGTGTGGCAGTTTTTTGGGTCTCCAAGAAAGACCACACATGCTTGTTTTGTTACCTTTTATACTACACAACTCCTTATGAACTGGTGCTACACTTCAACCAAAGTTTGAATGATTCTTTCAAGTGATAACTACAAAGTTTAAGCTTGCAAAAAACTAAAAAATACTGCATTCTGCTGCTGTATATGCCGTGACCTTTAGAGGTTAAAAAGAGGATCATTTTCTTTTTTTCAAGTTAGTTTTTCAAGTGTCAATTAATCCTAACAAAAGTACTAGGTGTTGGTATCAAGTTTGGGGTATTATCTCTTGAGGTTTCATGCTTTTGAAGCTTACATTCTCATCACCTTTTGAGTTACTGTTGTCCAGTTTTTCAAGTGCAAACAAAAGGGTTTTGAGCTTGGATTAATTAGTTAGTTAAGTGTTTAAATCTTAACTAACCTAAAGGGTGGTGTTGGTGCATCAAAGGATTGGGTTTTACACTCTTGTTCATCATATTCTTGCATCAAACAACCCTCAACTAGCTTGAGGAGGTATTGAATATTTCTTATCTTCTTCTATTATTTGTAAGCATATTTTCATGACTTGAGGTCCACATGGAATTCAACTAATATGGTTTAACATATAAACTTGTTTTCTTGATCATCATGCTTTCGCTTTCATTAACTATTGTAAAATTGGTTTGTGATTATATTAACATCAAGAACATGTTATAATGTTGAATTCCATCAATGGTATCTAGAGCCGAAGTCAATGAAATATGCTTCTAATATATGGTCTTTAAAACCCACCAACTTTGCATTCTATGTACATGCATGAAAGTAGAATGTAAAAATATTCGGGTTTGGGTGGGTTCATGATTTTGGCCGAATTTTAAGGGTTCCAAAAGTGGGTTTGGAACTTGCAAATTGGTCAATTTTATTGTATGTTGTAAGTTCACAATCTAGCCATGACCATGTGTTTGAATGAATGCTTATTTGGTTGATTTATTATTCAATTGATATGGTTGTAATATTCATTCATTTAGTTTGTAAAATTAATTATTCATTTGGCATGTAATATTAATTTTGGTTATGTAATTTATTTACATTTGGTATGTAAAATAGAATAGGTTGTATTTTCATTTTCTAGATAAAAATGTATTAGGATACATATTTTGTAAAATGAAGATACAAGATGATGAAGACTTGAAGAACACAAGGAGCATATGGATGCAAGGTTAAGTGGGAGATTTGAAATCTCCTACTTTGTATTTTACCCCTTAACCCGGTGACATTTGTTTTCGGCTAAACAAATGTCCACCAAAATGGCTAGATTGTGAACAAACTTGTTTTGCATGTGTGGTTGTTTGTATGTTTATTGTGTTTGTATGTTTGGTTGATACAATTAATTACAAGATAACAACAAGCATAACGACAATTTAATTGGTTAAATTAGACATATTAATGACATGCAAAATGACAATTTAATTGGTTAAATTAAAAGCAACTAAAGACCTTAATAAATGATTATTAAGAACAAGAAAAGGATCACATATATATAAAATGGTTTATATCAAGTAATTGGCAAATTACATGACATGTAAATGGATTTTCATAAATACCATACACTAAATGCATGTTGGTGTATGGCATAAAAGTTTTCTCAAACTAGAAATAATGAAAACTTAAAATCCCTTTAACTAACAAGATAAACAAGTTAAATGCCATCCTTTTGTGCAAACACTTAAAAATACTAGGGAACTCTTAATGGGATAAAGGTCACCTAACCGTTATGAGCAAACTAATATGATTGAGGTGAATTTCGCACACTTGTGGGATAAAGGTCACCTAACCACTAGTATGTTGAATTTACACGTTAGCACAAGTAGGACGACTTGATTTGGGAATCATGAACTTAGGGTCACCGAAGCATGATGAACAAATAGGCGTTGATGGGATAATATGCCATGCAAAAGGATTGCATGATCCCATAACTTAGAAGTTGCAAAAGGATTGCAATTGTCATATAATGACTACCTAGCTAAATCAAATAACGGGATAAAGGTCACCTAACCGAAATTTGGTTTACCGTTGGATTCTAAAATTTAATAAATATCAATTGGATTTAAAGGGTATTGATTGTTAAATTAAAATTGATACTTAAACAACTTTGTTACATTTTGTAGATGGCCGCCAATAACAACAACAACATTCCAAATGCACCTATCAACTTTAACAACCTATCGTTGAGGTCAATCCTCGAAAAGGAAAAACTCAACCATACAAACTTCATGGATTGGTTTCGCAATCTAAGAATAGTCCTCAAACTTGAGGACAGGGCGTATGTGTTGGAAGACCCCATTCCCGATCAACCGGACGAGGATGATACGGAAGCCATGGCTTATTGGGAGAAATATTGCACCGATTCGTTGCAAGTTTCTTGCCTCATGCTTGGGACTATGATACCCGAACTCCAAATGGATTTCGAGCATCATAGTGCATATGACATGATCACACAATTGAAGGAGATGTTCCTTCAACAAGCTCGTGTCGAGCGCTTTGAAACGGTCCGAGCGCTTCATGCATGTCGGATGGACGACACCCAATCCGTTTCATCTTATGTCCTTAAGATGAAAAGCCTCATTGATCGAGCAAACCGTCTAAATTGCAACGTGTCTAATGAATTAGCCACGGACCTTATCCTTAACTCATTGTCAAAGAGGTTTGACACATTCGTGTTAAACTATAACATGAATGGTTGGGATAAAAGCATTGGCAAATTACATGCCATGCTTAAGACGGCAGAAGCAAGCATGGGAAAAAGGGCTTCACCCGTGTTTACGATCAATGAAGGCGGGTCCAAAAACCATAACACTTCTAAGCCAAAGGCGGCTAAGAGGAAAGGACCCGCCTACCAAGGCAAGGGCAAGGGAAAGGGGAAGATGGTTACCCCAACCAACAACAAGAAGCAAAAGGTTGCCGGTAAAGCTAACCCCAAGGAAGATCCGTGCTTCGGTTGCGGTGAAATGGGTCACTGGAAACGAAACTGCCCGGTCTACCTTAAGGAGTTGAAGGAAAAGAGGGATGCAGGGCAAACCTCAGGTAATGTATATATGGTATACATTGAGCTTAGTATTACTTCTTCTAATACATGGGTATTAGACACAGGATGTGAAACTCATATTTGCAATTCTTTGCAGGGGTTCAAAAGAAGTAATCGAGAAGCAGGAACGACAAGTCTCTTCATGGGAAATAGAGCAAGGGTGCAAGTAAAAGCTCAAGGAGACTTTGTTTTAAAGCTACCAAGTGGTTTGGAGCTTATTTTGAAAAATGTTTTGTATGCACCCGATTTATCTCGAAACATTATTTATGTATCCCGTTTGAAACAATGTGGTTTTAATCTTAATTTCATTAATGATGATATCCATGTTTCTTTAGATAATGTGTTCTATTTTAAGGCTTCACCTTCGAATGGTATTTATGAATTGGTTCATAATGACACTTCAAGCAGTAGCTCAATGTTCCATACGAACACCAAGAAACTCAAAAGGGATTTGAGTGATTCCTACTTATGGCATTGTCGCCTTGGTCACATAAACAAGAACCGAATGCATACACTTCAAAAGAATGGACTTTTGAAATCAAATGAACTAGACTCGTTTGATGTATGTGAGTCTTGCTTACAAGGCAAAATGACTAAAGCACCTTTCAAAGGGACCTATGAATGGGCTAAGGACTTATTGGGATTAATACACTCGAATGTATGTGGACCCTTTAAGCCCATAACTAGGAATGGTGAAAGATACTTTGTTACTTTCATTGATGACTTCAGTCGTTTCGGATATGTCTACTTATTAAGACATAAGGACGAAACTTTTGAGGCATTCAAGGAATATCAAAACGAAGTACAAAATCAACTCAATAAGACAATCAAGGTACTTCGTACCGATAGAGGAGGTGAATACCTAAGTGATGCTTTCCAAGATCATCTTAGAAGTTGTGGGATTATCTCGCAACTTACTCCACCCGGGACACCACAACTTAACGGAGTTTCCGAAAGGAGGAACCGAACCCTAATGGATATGGTTCAATCTATGATGGCTAGAAGCTCGTTACCTCTATCATTTTGGGGTTATTATCTTTGCTCTGCGGCTCGTATTTTAAATATGGCCCCAACCAAGAAAGTGGAACGAACACCTCATGAGATGTGGTTTGGAAAACCTCCATCTCTATTATACTTAAAGGTATGGGGATGTGAAGCTTATCCTAAGCGTTACGTCCCTAATAAGTTGAATGCTCGATCCACGAAGTGTATCTTCATAGGATATCCCAAGGATGACATGGGATACTATTTCTATGATCCAACCGAGCAAAATGTATTTGTTGCTCGAAAGGCTGAATTCCTTGAAACGAAGTTCCTAATGGAAGGAAATAGTGAAAGGAAGATAGATCTTGAAGAGGTTCAAGATCAAGTAGATGATACACAATTAGCTGACACTAGCACTCAACATGAAAATGTTGAGAGTGATCAGATGGATGATCAAAATACACAAGACGTTCACAAATCTAGTAGGATTAGTAATCCTCCTGAGAGATATGGGTTTCTCATGGATGGTTGCTATGTGGTTGATTTGGATGAACCAACAAACTACCAAGATGCTTTATCGAGGACTGATAAGGATAAATGGCAGGAAGCCATGAACGCTGAGATGCAATCCATGTATGACAACCAAGTTTGGGAACTGGTTGTACAACCTACTGGCTTAAGGCTAGTTGATTGTAAAAGGCTTTTCAACATGAAAACCGACATACATGGAAACTTGGATACATATAAAGCTAGACTTTTAGCAAAAGGTTTCACTCAAACTCAAGGGGTTGACTATGATGAAACTTTTTCGCCTGTGGCAATGCTAAAGTCTATTAGGATATTACTTGCCATTGCTGCTCATTATGATTATGAAATATGGCAAATGGATGTCAAGACCGCTTTCCTAAATGGACATCTTGAGGAAGATGTCTATATGGTTCAGCCTGAAGGTTTTGTTGATCCGAAATATCCTAAAAAGGTATGCAAGTTAAAGAAGTCAATCTACGGATTGAAACAAGCATCTAGAATGTGGAATCATCGATTTAATGAGGAGGCCAAGAAATTTGGCTTCATTAAAAATGGTGATGAAGCTTGTGTATACAAGAAAGCTAGTGGGAGCACTATCATGTTCCTTGTACTATATGTGGATGATATATTGTTATTTGGAAATGATATTCCGGCAATGCAAGGTGTTAAAACTTGGCTAAGTAAATGCTTCTCCATTAAGGATCTTGGAGAAGCACAATACGTTTTGGGGATTGGGATCTACAGGGATAGATCCAAGAAACTGATAGGTTTGAATCAAAGTGCATACATTGAAAAGGTCTTGAAAAGGTTCAAGATGGAGAACTCTAAGAAAGGTTTGGTACCTATTCAAAGAGGAACACCTCTCAGTTCATCTCAGTGTCCTACCACGAAAGATGAACAAGAGAGAATGAAGAAGGTCCCTTATGCATCTGCTATTGGGTCAATCATGTATGCAATGATATGCACTAGACCGGATGTGTCATGCGCTCTTAGCCTGACAAGTAGATACCAGTATAACCCAGGAAACAGTCATTGGATTGCTGTTAAAATTATATTGAAATACCTTAGGAGGACTAAGGATATGTTTCTTATATACGGGTCTGGTGAAGAGGAACTCGCCGTAAAAGGTTACGTGGACGCGAGTTTCCAAACTGATCGAGATGATTCTCGATCACAATCCGGTTATGTCTTCACGTTAAATGGAGGTGCAGTCTCTTGAAAGAGTTCAAAACAGGATGTTGTTGCATTATCCACTACAGAGTCGGAGTACATCACCGCATCATTGGCAGCTCAGGAAGCTGCATGGATGAAGAAATTCATCGACGACTTAGGAGTAGTCCCTTCCATTCAGGACCCTCTTGAGATCTTTTGTGACAACGAGGGTGCGATTGCTCAAATCAAAGAACCTCGTGCTCGCCAAAAGACCCGTCACATTGAGCGGAGATTCAACTACATAAGGGAGGAAGTTGAAAAGGGAAAGATATGTATTCGCAAAGTTCACACAGATCTTAATATAGCGGATCCTCTCACGAAGCTCTTACATGGACCAAAACATGCAGGACATGTTTGTGCATTAGGGCTTCGATATTCTAGTGATTGGTCATGATCTGTTTAAGTATTGTAACGGAACGAAATTGTTCAAACTCATTTATATAATTATGGCATTAATTTATTTTGAGTTATGTTCCTATTTTGCATATTTTATCCATGAATAAGTAATTATTCTAAATTCCGTAGTCGATCACATTTATGGGAGCGAATGTGAGGTTTAGACTATTATGAACTTGGATTGGTATGCATTCACGGGATGAATGTGGGGCAAGGTTGCAACCAAGGTTCATAGATATTTGTAGGATACAAATATTGGAAGACCCGCCCTCAAGATTTACTAAATGGAGCTTTTGTGGTTGATCACAGGTAATCTTGAGTAAAGACGAATATCATTGTATCCTCTGACCTGAGATACGTATTGGGCTCGGATATTTACCAAGTATTGTGCCTTGATTCTTTCCTTCGCTATTCTGAAATATGGTAGTTCATAAGGAAGAGCTCAGGTACAATGCAAGGTATATATTTAGGACGTATGTAGTCAAGATGGAATTTATCCCTCTTATTCGTTGAGAGTCAGATGTCTAAGGCCTGATAAAGTTAAATCTAGAAGAGAGTGATCACTCTGTGTCTCTTGGATTTAACATGACATCTAGGACGAAAGGATATAATGAAAGATTCACCTATTCATATTCGAGATGGGAACTCGAAAGGGATGATGTTATTGAATGGCACAAAGTCATAACATACTGGGGGTGATGGACGGTTGTTAGGTGGTATCCATCGCTTGCATTAATTTCTTATGTTTCTCGTGCAAGTAGGAGATTGAAGGTATTTCGTATGCCCAAGAGACATATTAAATTAATGTGGCTAATATGTTATGATCCAAGTCGGGTCATACCCAATAACAAACTTACCAACACCTTATACGTATTTGATCTTAACGATTGGTTCATTAAACAAATACGCGACACTTGAATTTTAGAAAATCGGGTTTCTAAAATATTATCACTTGAGATAAATTATTTGGATAATTTATATATAATTGTTTATAGGTTTAAATGATTATATTGTGTTATATTTTATAAAAGGTTTTATAAAATGTATAGGTAACAAAATAATACATAAGTTTATAACAAGTTTATAAACTTTTATAAACTTACAAGTATTATTAATAAAGATAATGTGTGGCAGTTTTTTGGGTCTCCAAGAAAGACCACACATGCTTGTTTTGTTACCTTTTATACTACACAACTCCTTATGAACTGGTGCTACACTTCAACCAAAGTTTGAATGATTCTTTCAAGTGATAACTACAAAGTTTAAGCTTGCAAAAAACTGAAAAATACTGCATTCTGCTGCTGTATATGCCGTGACCTTTAGAGGTTAAAAAGAGGATCATTTTCTTTTTTTCAAGTTAGTTTTTCAAGTGTCAATTAATCCTAACAAAAGTACTAGGTGTTGGTATCAAGTTTGGGGTATTATCTCTTGAGGTTTCATGCTTTTGAAGCTTACATTCTCATCACCTTTTGAGTTAATGCTGTCCAGTTTTTCAAGTGCAAACAAAAGGGTTTTGAGCTTGGATTAATTAGTTAGTTAAGTGTTTAAATCTTAACTAACCTAAAGGGTGGTGTTGGTGCATCAAAGGATTAGGTTTTACACTCTTGTTCATCATATTCTTGCATCAAACAACCCTCAACTAGCTTGAGAAGGTATTGAATATTTCTTATCTTCTTCTATTATTTGTAAGCATATTTTCATGACTTGAGGTCCACATGGAATTCAACTAATATGGTTTAACATATAAACTTGTTTTCTTGATCATCATGCTTCCGCTTTCATTAACTATTGTAAAATTGGTTTGTGATTATATTAACATCAAGAACATGTTATAATGTTGAATTCCATCACATATATATTTAGTAAGACGTGGTTATAACGATAATCGTTATATGTATCGTTTCGAGTTTCATACGTCAATAGTCTCCTTTTTAAGTATATAACTTATTGTTACTATTTTTAATGAGATACTTGATGATCATTATATCATGTTAAACATATATATTTATTCATTTATGTATCATCATGTCATATACAACTTATAGCGTTCATGAATCATTGGTCAAACTGGGTAATCAGACGTTTACAAAATTTCCGTTTCAATTAACCAAGTCATAACAAGTTTGATTGCTTAACATGTTGGAAACATTTAATCATGTAAATATAGTTATCATTAAACATATAATCATAGAAAGGTTCGGAAATCGGGTCACTACAGTACCTACCCGTTAAATAAATTTCGTCCCGAAATTTTATGCGATTGGAGGCGTTGGCTCATCTTCTGGAAATAAGTGCGGGTACTTCTTCTTCATCTGATCTTCTCGTTCCCAGGTGAACTCGGGTCCTCTACGAGCATTCCATTGAACCTTAACAATCGGTATCTTGTTTTGTTTAAGTCTCTTAACCTCACGATCCATTATTTCAACGGGTTCTTCAATGAATTGGAGTTTTTCATTGATTTGGATTTCGTCCAACGGAATAGTGAGATCTACTTTAGCAAAACATTTCTTCAAATTCGAGACGTGGAAAGTGTTATGTACAGTTGCGAGTTGTTGAGGTAACTCAAGTCGGTAAGCTACTGGTCCGACACGATCAATAATCTTGAATGGTCTAATATACCTTGGATTTAATTTCCCTCGTTTACCAAATCGAACAACACCTTTCCAAGGTGCAACCTTAAGCATGACCATCTCTCCAATTTCAAATTCTATATATTTTCTTTTAATGTCGGCGTAGCTCTTTTGTCGACTTTGGGCAGTTTTCAACCATTGTTGAATTTGGATGATCTTCTCAGTAGTTTCTTGTATTATCTCCGGACCCGTAATCTGTCTATCCCCCACTTCACTCCAACAAATCGGAGACCTGTACTTTCTACCATAAAGTGCTTCAAACAGAGTCATCTCAATGCTTGAATGGTAGCTATTGTTGTAGGAAAATTCTGCTAACGGTAGATGTCGATCCCAACTGTTTCCGAAATCAATAACACATGCTCGTAGCATGTCTTCAAGCGTTTGTATCGTCCTTTCACTCTGCCCATCAGTTTGTGGATGATAGGCAGTACTCATGTCTAGACGAGTTCCTAATGCTTGCTGTAATGTCTGCCAGAATCTTGAAATAAATCTGCCATCCCTATCAGAGATAATAGAGATTGGTATTCCATGTATGGAGACGACTTCCTTCAAATACAGTCGTGCTAACTTCTCCATCTTGTCATCTTCTCTTATTGGCAGGAAGTGTGCTGATTTGGTGAGACGATCAACTATTACCCAAATAGTATCAAAACCACTTGCAGTCCTTGGCAATTTAGTGATGAAATCCATGATAATATTTTCCCATTTCCATTCCGGAATTTCGGGTTGTTGAAGTAGACCTGATGGTTTCTGATGCTCCGTTTTGACCTTAGAACACGTCAAACATTCCCCTACGTATTTAGTAACATCGGCTTTCATACCTGGCCACCAAAAATGTTTCTTGAGTTCCTTGTACATCTTCCCCGTTCCAAGATGTATTGAGTATCTGGTTTTATGAGCTTCTCTAAGTACCATTTCTCTCATATCTCCAAATTTTGGTACCCAAATCCTTTCAGCCCTATACCGGGTTCCATCTTCCCGAATATTAAGATGCTTCTCCGATCCTTTGGGTATTTCATTCTTTAAATTTCCCTCTTTTAAAACTCCTTGTTACGCCTCCTTTATTTGAGTAGTAAGGTTATTGTGAATCATTATATTCATAGATTTTACTCGAATGGGTTCTCTGTCTTTCTACTCAAGGCGTCGGCTACCACATTTGCCTTCCCCGGGTGGTAACGAATCTCAAAGTCGTAATCATTCAACAATTCAATCCACCTACGCTGCCTCATATTCAGTTGTTTCTGATTAAATATGTATTGAAGACTTTTGTGGTCGGTATATATAATACTTTTGACCCCATATAAGTAGTGCCTCCAAGTCTTTAATGCAAAAACAACCGCGCCTAATTCCAAATCATGCGTCGTATAATTTTGTTCGTGAATCTTCAATTGTCTAGACGCATAAGCAATCACCTTCGTTCGTTGCATTAATACACAACCGAGACCTTGCTTTGATGCGTCACAATAAATCACAAAATCATCATTCCCTTCAGGCAATGACAATATAGGTGTCGTAGTTAGGTTTTTCTTTAGTAACTGAAACGCTTTCTCTTGTTCATCCTTCCATTCAAATTTCTTCCCTTTATGAGTTAATGCAGTCAAGGGTTTTGCTATTCTGGAAAAGTCTTGGATGAACCTTCTGTAGTAACCCGCTAGTCCTAAAAATTGACGTATATGCTTCGGAGTTTTTGGGGTTTCCCACTTTTCAACGGTTTCGATCTTTGCCGGGTCCACCTGGATACCTTCTTTGTTCACTATGTGACCGAGGAATTGAACTTCTTCCAACCAAAATGCACACTTTGAAAACTTAGCGTACAGTTTTTCTTTCCTCAATACTTCTAACACTTTTCTCAAATGTTCTTCGTGCTCTTGATCATTCTTTGAGTAAATAAGTATGTCATCGATGTAAACAATGACAAACTTGTCAAAATATGGCCCACACACTCGGTTCATAAGGTCCATGAACACAGCTGGTGCGTTAGTCAATCCAAACGGCATAACCATAAACTCGTAATGACCATAACGCGTCCTAAAAGCAGTTTTTTGGAATATCATCCTCCTTTACTCGCATTTGATGATATCCAGAACGTAAATCGATCTTCGAATAAATCGACGAGCCTTGTAGTTGATCAAATAAGTCGTCAATTCTCGGCAGTGGATAACGGTTTTTGATGGTAAGTTTGTTCAACTCTCTGTAGTCAATACACAACCTAAATGTACCATCTTTCTTCTTGACAAACAAAACAGGAGCTCCCCATGGTGATGTGCTTGGTCGAATGAAACCACGTTCTAATAGTTCTTGCAGTTGGCTTTGCAGTTCTTTCATCTCGCTGGGTGCGAGTCTGTAAGGAGCACGAGCTATTGGTGCAGCTCCTGGTACAAGATCTATTTGAAATTCAACAGATCGATGTGGAGGTAGTCCCGGTAATTCTTTCGAAAATACATCGGGAAATTCTTTTGCGACAAAAACATCAATGATGCTCTTTTCTTCAGTTTGTACTTTCTCGACATGTGCTAGAACAGCATAGCAACCTTTTCTTATTAGTTTTTGTGCCTTCAAATTACTAATAAGATGTAGCTTCGTGTTGCCCTTTTCTCCGTACACCATTAAGGGTTTTCCTTTTTCTCGTATAATGCGAATTGCATTTTTGTAACAAACGATCTCTGCTTTCACTTCTTTCAACCAGTCCATACCGATTATCACATCAAAACTCCCTAACTCTACTGGTATCAAGTCAATCTTAAATTTTTCGCTAACCAGTTTAATTTCTCGATTCCGACATATATTATCTGCTGAAATTAATTTACCATTTGCTAATTCGAGTAAAAATTTACTATCTAAAGGCGTCAATGGACAACTTAATTTTGCACAAAAATCTCTACTCATATAGCTTCTATCCGCACCCGAATCAAATAAAACGTAAGCAGATTTATTGTCAATAAGAAATGTACCCGTAACAAGCTCCGGGTCTTCCTGTGCCTCTGCCACATTAATATTGAAAATTCTTCCACGGCCTTGTCCATTCGTGTTCTCCTGGTTCAGGCAATTTCTAATAATGTGGCCCAGTTTTCCACATTTATAACAAACTACATTGGCATAACTTGCTCCGACACTACTTGCTCCGCCATTACTCGTTCTGACACCATTTGTTCCTTTTGTTCTGTAACATCCCGCCTTTTTCCATTTACTTTTCCGTTATACTAATATAAAGTCCGTTATATGTTTATAACATCTCCCGTTGATAAGCGTTTTAAATTATCTCGTTTAGGTAATTCACGCACCCGAACGAAAGTTGAGGGACTAAACTTGACAAGGGATCAAACCCTTGACTAGGTCAAAGGGTCAAACCCCTTTCACCCATTCATTATCATCTCCATCTCTCTCTTTCTCTCTAGCAAGAACACACACCCATTTACAAAATTCATTCAATCATCATCTAAATCCGATCTAGGAGGCTTACAACAAAATAAATTACATATTCGTGATCCTCTCTTCATCCTCTTCATTTTGGTACCAACTTCATCTCGTTTGGGTAACATTTCTAAAACTCAAGATTTCTCTAAATTCGTGTTTTTGACTTGAAATGGTGTTAGTTAGTGTCTATGGCTCATTGTGATGTCGTGTATGTAATTTGTATGCTCGATCTCGTTGTTTTAGTGTAACTAGCATGAACTTGAATTTTGGTGTGTTGTTCCTGAATTTTGGATGATCATATGTGGTTAGATGTTAAAAGTTCATGTTCTAATTGTGTTCCTAGTATCATTAGCTTCGTTTTGATGTATAGGTTGATTAAGGAAACTCCAAGAACATGATTAGTGATTTTATGAACTTGGATTAGGGTTTGATAAGCTTTAGATGAACTTTTGATGCACCAAATGCTATGAAATATTGTAGATAAGAATTTTGTTGCAATGTGTGTATGATTACCTTCGAAACGGCATATCATACATGTAAATTGGTTGCCCGAATCATGAAATGCATATTTGGAACTTGAACCTTGATTATGGACGTTTAAATGTGGTTTTGGGGTGTGTAAGTGTTGAATTGCTTGATGAAATGTGTCTAGGTGTTTTCCTCGTCAAATTAGCTTTCCGGTGATATAAAATACATGTTCTAATTGTTTGCGGTTTGTAATTTGGGTTGGTTTGATTGTTGGTTCGTGCACTTAGAGTTGCAGCAAACAGGGCCTGCAAACCAACTACGACGCCGTCCAGAAACTCAGGACGCCGTCCCAACCTTCATTTTGGGACGCCGTCTAGCAACTTGGGACGCCGTCCCAACCTTCATTTTGGGACGCCGTCTAGCAACTTGGGACGCCGTCCCGTTTGCCTAAAACTGGCTGTTTGCTTGACCTTTTGACGAAAAATGTTTGGCATGTTCTAGACCTCCGATTAACATGAAACTTGGCCAACATGCTCATATATGATTATATAACTTAGAAAAATTGTCGGATACCCGACCCGACCCCGTTGACTTTGACTTTGACCAAGTTTGACTTTTAATCAAACTTAACCAAATGGTTGTGCAATCGTTCTAACATGCTTTTATACTTGTATCTTGCATGAAACATGACAACTTGATTCACATGCTACATTATTGAGTCGTAACGAGCCATAGGACTAATTGAACATCTTTGACCTATCGTGTTTACCGTTATTGATACAACCTATTGTTTAGGTCAAGACTAGCATTGTTCTTTGCACACGTTTACTTGTCGAAGTACTTTACTACTCGTGCACTCAAGGTGAGATCATAGTCCCACTTTTACTCTTTTTGAACTTACATTTGGGATGAGAAAACATAAACATTTCTTTACTAAGTGAACACAAGTACAGGAAAACAAACATTCTACATACGAGTTTAGAACCAAATCCTCAATTCGATTATCATTAGTTACACTTGCCGGGTGTAAGCGAGAACTTATGTTGTATGGATCCATATGGGTTTGACAAACCCTCATTCAAACGGTTCGCTACCGTTTACGAATGAAATATATTTTCGAGAAATAGTGTATGTTCTAGCACTAAGTGATGGGGTTCAATGGAAGGAAATGTTAAGCATTGATAATTGGGTGCTCGTGAAACAAACTTTTGGAATGTATTACTATTATTTCATTGATACAAATCTTGTGGTTCACTTGTACTTACTTACTTAAACCTATGATTTCACCAACGTTTTCGTTGACAGATTTCTATGTTTTTCTCAGGTCCTTGAACGATACATGATACATGCTTCCGCTCATTATTTTGATACTTGCATTGGATGTCGAGTATATATGCATACATGGAGCATCTTTTGAATACTTTTAAATTGTGTCGCATAAGTTTCATTTGTACTTAAAACTTCGTATCGTAACTTGTGGTGGAACTATTCTTGTAAACTTGAACAACCTTTACATTTGAAATGAATGCGACATATCTTTTGGTCAAACGTTGTTTTAAAGACTTATGACCACGTAACGGGACCTAAGTAGACGGCGCCGTCAATGATGATTTGGTCGGGTCGCTACAGATGGTATCAGAGCGTTGGTTGTAGGGATTTAGAATTCATTAGTGTCAACCCCGAGTCATAGGGTACATTGGTGAGTCTAGACTACAACCGGCATATAGACTTGAAGTAGGAATTACTTGACTACTTGTGCATTTATACTCAAACGCTTCTACTCATATCTACTCTTAGTTCATCTTAATCTCACGTTGTTTAATTTGATTGACGCGCCACCTTGACTATATGAAATGATGTCGAATGCACATATGAATCAGGGTAATATAATTTCCGGGATTATATTACGGTGACTCATATGAACGTTCCGACATTATGACATAAAGAATTTAAGGCGAGTCGAGGAAAAACTTCTCTTTATCTTTATTCTATATCACGGTTAGTATTATTGAGAATACTAATCAATGATATTCTTGTGTCTTGAAGGAACAATGGCTCCTCGTCGTGTACGCCGCAATGAAACTCCCGAACAAGCTCTCGAACGGATGATAGCTACCGCCGTAGATGCGGCCATGGCCGGTCACTCATCCAACAACAATAATAATAACAACCACAACAACAACAACAACAACAACAATGGAGCCGGAAACTCAAACGAGGGATGCTCCTATAAAGCTTTCATGGGGTGCAAACCTCACACTTTTGATGGAACCGGGGGACCGGTCGTGCTCACCCGATGGTTTGAGCAAACGGAAGCCGTCTTTAGCATAAGCGGTTGTCGGGACCAAGACAAGGTCAAATACTCCACTCACACTTTCTCCGGAATTGCTCTAACATGGTGGAACACCTATGTTCAATCAGTGGGTACCGATGAAGCTCATGCCCTCTCTTGGGCCGATCTAAAGGAAAAGATGATTGTTGAATATTTTCCGCGCGAAGAAACCCGAAAGCTTGAGGAAGAACTAAGAGCTTTGAAAGCGGTCGGAAACGATCTTAAAGCTTATAATCAACGCTTCGCCGAACTATCCTTGATGTGTCCTAATCTTGTTAACCCCGAATCTCAAAGGATTGAGCTCTACATGCTCGGTCTTCCAAAAAGCATCAAACAAGGGGTGATGTCATCCAAACCCACTACTCATCAAGCCGCTATGAACATGGCTCGCCAACTAATTGAAACGGTTGACGAAATCGTAGTTCCGGCACCTAAGGCCGAGGATAAATCGGGCGGCAACAAAAGAAAATGGGAAGCTCCCCAATCAAGCAACAACAACTTTGCCAAGAAACCTTTCACTTTCGACGGCAAGAAGGGTTATGCCGGGAATCTACCTCTTTGCAACAAATGCAACAAACATCACTTTGGTGAATGTGGCAAGTTAATTTGCCACCGGTGCCAAGGAGTTGGTCATAAGGCCAACGATTGTAAAAGTGCCACTCCCGTTGCTCGAAAGTGGCCCAATGCACCAAAGACGGGCACTTGTTACGAATGTGGTCAAACGGGTCATTATAGAAATGCATGCCCGAAAAGGAAAGATAACCCCAATACGCACGGCCGAGCTTTCAACATCAACACCGAGGAAGCCCGGGATGACACTGAACTAGTCACGGGTACGTTTCTTCTCAACAATTCTTATGTCTCTTGCTTATTCGATTCGGGTGCCGATAAATGCTTTGTATCCAAGACTTTGACTCATTCTTTTAGCACTCCACCTCTTCCATTAGATACCACTTATACCATCGAAGTGGCTAACGGGAAACTATTAAGTGCCGACACATATTACCGGGGGTGTACGTTAAACATTTTGGGTAAGGAATTTGAAATTGACTTGATACCCGTGGAACTAGGAAGCTTTGATGTAATAATCGGTATGAATTGGTTAGTCAAAACGAAATCTCACATTCTTTGTGATCTTAACGCAATCCGAATTCCTATCGAGAATGGTGAACCTTTGATCGTCTATGGCGATAAGAGTTGCACCGGACTCAACCTCGTTTCGTGTATTAAAGTTAGAAAACTACTCCGTAAGGGTTGTTTTGCGATCCTTGCTCACGTTAAGAAAGTCGAGTCCGATGAGAAGCACATCGATGATGTGCCAATTGTTAGTGACTATTCCGATGTATTTCCCGACGAATTGCCGGGTCTTCCACCTCATCGACCGGTTGAATTCCAAATCGATCTTATTCCGGGAGCCGCACCCGTAGCACGTGCACCATATAGACTCGCTCCATCTGAAATGCAAGAATTGCAAAGTCAAATCCAAGAACTACTTGATCTTGGTTTTATCCAACCTAGCCATTCACCTTGGGGCGCTCCGATTTTGTTTGTTAAAAAGAAAGACGGATCCCTACGAATGTGCATTGATTATCGTGAACTAAATAAATTGACGGTTAAGAACCGATATCCTCTTCCTCGCATCGATGACCTCTTTGATCAACTACAAGGGTCTTGTGTATATTCGAAAATCGATCTCCGTTCGGGTTATCATCAATTGAGGGTTAAGGGGGAAGATGTCTCCAAAACCGCTTTCCGAACTCGTTATGGTAGTTATGAATTCCTTGTCATGCCATTTGGTCTCACTAACGCACCGGCGGTGTTCATGGATCTTATGAACCGCGTGTGCAAACCGTATCTCGATAAATTCGTTATTGTGTTCATCGATGACATATTGATCTATTCTAAAAATGAAGAAGAGCACGAACAACATCTCCGACTTGTGCTTGAACTTTTAAGACAAGAACAACTCTATGCCAAATTCTCCAAGTGTGAATTTTGGTTAAAGGAAGTTCAATTTCTTGGTCATGTTGTAAGTGACCAAGGTATTAAAGTCGATCCAACGAAAATCGAAGCCATTAGCAAATGGGAGACTCCTACTACTCCTACTCACATTCGTCAATTTTTGGGTCTCGCCGGGTACTATCGTAGATTCATCGAAAATTTCTCTTTGGTTGCACGTCCTTTAACCGCATTGACTCACAAGGGAAAGAAATTCATTTGGGCGACCGAACATGAATCCGCATTCCAAATCTTGAAAACGAAGCTAACCACCGCTCCTATCTTGTCACTTCCCAAAGGCAATGATGACTTTGTTGTATATTGCGATGCCTCAAAACATGGTTTTGGGTGTGTATTGATGCAACGAACGAAAGTCATTGCTTATGCTTCTCGACAACTCAAAATTCATGAACGAAACTATACGACACATGATCTCGAACTCGGAGCCGTTGTCTTTGCACTTAAAATGTGGAGACACTATCTTTATGGGACCAAGAGTACTATCTTCACCGATCACAAAAGCCTTCAACACATTTTCGATCAAAAGCAACTAAACATGAGACAACGAAGGTGGATTGAAACCTTAAACGATTACGATTGCGAGCTTCGTTACCATCCAGGGAAGGCAAATGTAGTAGCCGATGCCTTAAGTCGAAAAGAAAGAGCGGTGCCTCTCCGTGTCCGAGCTTTAAACATCACCATTCACACCAACCTTAATAGCCAAATTCGGGTAGCCCAAGATGAGGCTCTCAAGGATGAAAACATCTCTCTCGAACACTTGAACGTCCTCACCTCTCGATTCGAAGTTAAAGAAACCGGACTCTGATATTTCGCCGGAAGAATTTGGGTGCCTAGTTATGGGGATCTACGAAGCCTTATTTTAGATGAAGTCCATAAGTCACGATACTCGATTCACCCCGGTGCCAATAAGATGTACCACGACCTTAAACAACTATATTGGTGGCCGAACATCAAAAGGGACGTAGCTACTTATGTTTCCAAGTGTTTGACATGTTCCAAAGTCAAAGCCGAACACCAAAGACCGTCCGGACTACTTCAACAACCCGAGATCCCGCAATGGAAGTGGGAAAGGATAACGATGGATTTTATCACCAAGCTACCAAAAACGACGGGCGGTTATGATACCATTTGGGTTATTGTTGACCGTCTCACCAAATCCGCACACTTCCTTGCCATGAAAGAAACGGACAAAATGGAGAAACTTGCACAACTTTACATTAAGGAGATCGTAGCCCGACACGGTGTACCTTTATCGATTATCTCCGACCGAGATGGCCGTTTCGTTTCTAGATTTTGGCGTACATTGCAAGAAGCGTTGGGAACGCGTTTAGACATGAGCACCGCATATCATCCTCAAACCGATGGACAAAGCGAACGTACAATTCAAACCTTAGAGGACATGTTACGAGCTTGCGTGGTTGATTTCGGAAAAGCTTGGGACAAGCACATACCTCTCGCTGAGTTCTCTTACAACAATAGTTATCACGCGAGTATTAAAGCCGCACCTTTTGAAGCGCTATATGGCCGCAAATGTCGTTCACCTCTTTGTTGGGCCGAGGTAGGCGACGTGCAAATCACCGGACCCGAACTCATTCACGAAACCACCGAGAAAATCGTTCAAATCCGAGATAGGCTTAGGACGGCCCGAAGTCGTCAAAAGAGCTATACCGACAAACGACGCAACGATCTTGAATTTCACGTCGGTGACCGAGTAATGTTAAAAGTCGCGCCTTGGAAAGGTGTAATCCGTTTTGGGAAACGCGGGAAGCTAAATCCGCGGTATATTGGTCCTTTCGAAATCTTGGAGCGTATTGGGACCGTTGCTTATCGTTTAGATCTTCCGCCTCAATTGAACTCCGTTCATCCTACCTTCCATGTATCTAACTTGAAAAAGTGTCTTGCCGAACCCGATATCGTCATCCCTCTCGAAGAACTTACTATTGATGACAAACTTCATTTTGTGGAGGAACCGGTTGAAATTGTGGACACCTCCGTCAAGACATTGAAACAAAGCCGAATCCCGATTGTCAAGGTTCGTTGGAATGCCAAAAGAGGACCCGAGTTTACTTGGGAAAGACAAGATCAAATGCAAAGGAAGTATTCTCATCTATTCGTGAATTCGGAAACGCAAGATCTCGAGGAAGAAACAACGACTACTACGCCTACTTAAATTTCGGGACGAAATTTCTTTTAAGGAGTAGGTAATGTAACATCCCGCCTTTTTCCATTTACTTTTCCGTTATACTAATATAAAGTCCGTTATATGTTTATAACATCTCCCGTTGATAAGCGTTTTAAATTATCTCGTTTAGGTAATTCACGCACCCGAACGAAAGTTGAGGGACTAAACTTGACAAGGGATCAAACCCTTGACTAGGTCAAAGGGTCAAACCCCTTTCACCCATTCATTATCATCTCCATCTCTCTCTTTCTCTCTAGCAAGAACACACACCCATTTACAAAATTCATTCAATCATCATCTAAATCCGATCTAGGAGGCTTACAACAAAATAAATTACATATTCGTGATCCTCTCTTCATCCTCTTCATTTTGGTACCAACTTCATCTCGTTTGGGTAACATTTCTAAAACTCAAGATTTCTCTAAATTCGTGTTTTTGACTTGAAATGGTGTTAGTTAGTGTCTATGGCTCATTGTGATGTCGTGTATGTAATTTGTATGCTCGATCTCGTTGTTTTAGTGTAACTAGCATGAACTTGAATTTTGGTGTGTTGTTCTTGAATTTTGGATGATCATATGTGGTTAGATGTTAAAAGTTCATGTTCTAATTGTGTTCCTAGTATCATTAGCTTCGTTTTGATGTATAGGTTGATTAAGGAAACTCCAAGAACATGATTAGTGATTTTATGAACTTGGATTAGGGTTTGATAAGCTTTAGATGAACTTTTGATGCACCAAATGCTATGAAATATTGTAGATAAGAATTTTGTTGCAATGTGTGTATGATTACCTTCGAAATGGCATATCATACATGTAAATTGGTTGCCCGAATCATGAAATGCATATTTGGAACTTGAACCTTGATTATGGACGTTTAAATGCGGTTTTGGGGTGTGTAAGTGTTGAATTGCTTGATGAAATGTGTCTAGGTGTTTTCCTCGTCAAATTACCTTTCCGGTGATATAAAATACATGTTCTAATTGTTTGCGGTTTGTAATTTGGGTTGGTTTGATTGTTGGTTCGTGCACTTAGAGTTGCAGCAAACAGGGCCTGCAAACCAACCAGGACGCCGTCCAGAAACTCAGGACGCCGTCCCAACCTTCATTTTGGGACGCCGTCTAGCAACTTGGGACGCCGTCCCAACCTTCATTTTGGGACGCCGTCTAGCAACTTGGGACGCCGTCCCGTTTGCCTAAAACTGGCTGTTTGCTTGACCTTTTGACGAAAAATGTTTGGCATGTTCTAGACCTCCGATTAACATGAAACTTGGTCAACATGCTCATATATGATTATATAACTTAGAAAAATTGTCAGATACCCGACCCGACCCCGTTGACTTTGACTTTGACCAAGTTTGACTTTTAATCAAACTTAACCAAATGGTTGTGCAATCGTTCTAACATGCTTTTATACTTGTATCTTGCATGAAACATGACAACTTGATTCACATGCTACATTATTGAGTCGTAACGAGCCATAGGACTAATTGAACATCTTTGACCTATCATGTTTACCGTTATTGATACAACCTATTGTTTAGGTCAAGACTAGCATTGTTCTTTGCACACGTTTACTTGTCGAAGTACTTTACTACTCGTGCACTCAAGGTGAGATCATAGTCCCACTTTTACTCTTTTTGAACTTACATTTGGGATGAGAAAACATAAACATTTCTTTACTAAGTGAACACAAGTACAGGAAAACAAACATTCTACATACGAGTTTAGAACCAAATCCTCAATTCGATTATCATTAGTTACACTTGCCGGGTGTAAGCGAGAACTTATGTTGTATGGATCCATATGGGTTTGACAAACCCTCATTCAAACGGTTCGCTACCGTTTACGAATGAAATATATTTTCGAGAAACAGTGTATGTTCTAGCACTAAGTGATGGGGTTCAATGGAAGGAAATGTTAAGCATTGATAATTGGGTGCTCGTGAAACAAACTTTTGGAATGTATTACTATTATTTCATTGATACAAATCTTGTGGTTCACTTGTACTTACTTACTTAAACCTATGATTTCACCAACGTTTTCGTTGACAGATTTCTATGTTTTTCTCAGGTCCTTGAACGATACATGATACATGCTTCCGCTCATTATTTTGATACTTGCATTGGATGTCGAGTATATATGCATACATGGAGCGTCTTTTGAATACTTTTAAATTGTGTCGCATAAGTTTCATTTGTACTTAAAACTTCGTATCGTAACTTGTGGTGGAACTATTCTTGTAAACTTGAACAACCTTTACATTTGAAATGAATGCGACATATCTTTTGGTCAAACGTTGTTTTAAAGACTTATGACCACGTAACGGGACCTAAGTAGACGGCGCCGTCAATGATGATTTGGTCGGGTCGCTACATGTTCTGTTAACTCCTGGTCCGTAGACCTCACACTTCGCCACGCTATGACCATTTCTTTTACACTTGTTGAAAAATTTGGTGCAGAACCCCGAGTGATACTTTTCACACATTTGGTGTAGCTGCTTCTGATTGTTGTTGTTATTGCGGTTATTATTGTTGTTGGGATGATTATTGTAGTTGCTGTTGTTGTTGTTGTTATTGTTGTTGTTGGGCCATTTGTTGTAGTTGCGATTGATGTTGTGATTGTTGGGATAGTTGTTGCGATTATTGTTGTAATTGCTGTTGTTGTTGTATTGGTGATTCTTATCACCCTTTTCCTCCCACTTTCTTTTGACTTGCTTCACATTGGCCTCTTCAGCAGTCTGTTCTTTAATTCTTTCTTCAATCTGGTTCACTAGTTTGTGAGCCATTCTACATGCCTGTTGTATGGAGGCGGGCTCGTGTGAACTTATATCTTCTTGGATTCTTTCCGGTAATCCTTTCACTAACGTGTCAATCTTCTCTTCCTCATCTTCGAACGCTCCCGGACACAATAGGCACAATTCTGTGAATCGTCTTTCGTACATGGTAATATCAAATCCTTGGGTTCGTAACCCTCTAAGTTCTGTTTTGAGCTTATTGACATCGGTTCTGGGACGGTACTTCTCGTTCATCAAGTGCTTGAATGCTGACCACGATAGTGCGTAAACATCATCTTGTCCCACTTGCTCTAGATAGGCATTCCACCATGTTAACGCAGAACCTGTGAAGGTATGCGTAGCGTACTTCACTTTGTCCTCTTCAGTACACTTACTTATGGCAAACATCGATTCGACCTTCTCGGTCCACCGTTTCAATCCGATCGGTCCATCAGTTCCATCAAATTCCAAAGGTTTGCAGGCAGTGAATTCTTTGTAGGTGCATCCTACACGATTTCCTGTACTGCTAGATCCAAGGTTATTGTCGGTATGTAGCGCAGCCTGTACTGCGGCTATGTTTGAAGCAAGAAAGACACGAAATTCCTCTTCGCTCATATTCAAGGTGTGTCGAGTAGTTGGTGCCATTTCCTTCAAAATAGTCAAATGAAACAAGTTAATCATACAGAATATTAAGAGTAGTCAATAGTATCTCGTAGCATAATATGAACTCATTTATAAAAGCTTTTTCTTCATATTAGCGTTTTATAAGTTTAAATTCGGGTAGTACATGCCCGTTAAGTTCATACTTAATAGCTAATATACAATTCAACTACTACAATTCTATATGAAAAACTGATTATAATAATATTTCGCGTTCAAACTTTTTCACAATATTTTTCAAACTTACAATACCGCTTATTTTACATATAGCATGAAATATAGCACACAATAAATTTGATACAAGATGGTTGTGAAGATAATTCTAGCTAGTACACAAGTCGTTCAACAAAGGAAATAAAGACACGTAATTCATACGTTTAAAAACAAGTCATGCATTCTGGTTTTACTAGGACTACTTCCCATCCTTGGTCTTGTGGAACATAACCATTATGGCCGTTGATAAGACATCGTGTTGTAACGTCGTCAAAGGGACGAGGGTTACGTAATGTCCAACAGTCCCGTAACAATCTAAAAACCTCATTTCTTACCCCAATTACCGACTCCGTTACTTGTGGGAACGTTTTGTTTAATAGTTGTAGCCCGATGTTCTTGTTCTCACTTTGGTGAGAAGCGAACATTACTAACCCGTAAGCATAACATGCTTCTTTATGTTGCATGTTAGCCGCTTTTTCTAAATCACAAAGTCCTATATTAGAATATATTGAGTCAAAATAATTTCTTAACCCGTTGCGTAAAATAGCATTTGGGTTCCCCGCAATATATGTGTCAAAGTAAACACATCGTAACTTATGGATTTCCCAATGTGATATACCCCATCTTTCGAACGAAAGCCTTTTATAAACCAAGGCATTCTTGGAACGTTCTTCGAATGTCTTACAAACTGATCTTGCCTTAAATAGTTGTTCCGAGGAATTCTGACCGACTCTAGACAAGATTTCATCAATCATGTCTCCGGGTAGGTCTCTTAAAATATTGGGTTGTCTATCCATTTTGTGTTTTTATACTGTAAAATAGACAAGAGTTAGATTCATAAAAAAATACTTAAGCAATTTTTACATATATCATAAAGCATAAGCACACTATATTACATATATTACACCACACGAATACAACTATCTTATTCCAACTCGCACATTTCTTCTTCTTCGGTTTTGGTTCGTTTTGTCAAGTTTCTAGGGATATATGATGTTTCCCTAATACGAGCCGTCATTTTCCACATTGGTTTAGAAAAACCTGGTGGTTTAGAGGTTCCCGGGTTATTGTCACAACTTAAGAAATACGGGTGTTGACGATACATATAAAGTTCATCGGGTTTGGAATCAAATTTCTCTATTTTTATGCCCTTTCCCTTATTTTTTTCTTTTGCCTTATTAAATTATGTTGGGGTAATTTCTATAACATTATCGGAATCCTTGTCGGGATCCGATTCATTGGAGAATTGGTAATCCTCCCAATACTTTGCTTCTTTTGCGAAAACACCATTGACCATAATTAACTTTGGTCGGTTGGTTGAGGATTTTCTTCTACTTAACCGTTTTATTATTTCCCCCACTGGTTCTATTTCTTCTTCCGGTTCCGATTCTTCTTCCGGTTCCTCTTCGGGAACTTGTGAATCAGTCCACGAATCATTCCAATTTACATTTGACTCTTCATTATTATTAGGTGAGTCAATGGGACTTGTTCTAGAAGTAGACATCTATCACATAATATCAAACATGTTAAGAGATTAATATATCACATAATATTCACATGTTAAAAATATATAGTTTCCAACAAAATTTGTTAAGCAATCATTTTTCAAGTAAACACGGTCGAAGTCCAGACTCACTAATGCATCCTAACAAACTTGATAAGACACACTAATGCAAAATTCTGGTTCTCTAAGACCAACGCTCGGATACCAACTGAAATGTCCCGTTCTTATTGATTAAAAACGTTCCATATTAATTGATTTCGTTGCGAGGTTTTGACCTCTATATGAGACATTTTTCAAAGACTGCATTCATTTTAAAACAAATCATAACCTTTATTTCATCAATAAAGGTTTAAAAAGCTTTACGTAGATTATCAAATAATGATAATCTAAAATATCCAGTTTACACACGACCATTACATAATGGTTTACAATACAAATATGTTACAACGAAATAAGTTTCTTGAATGCAATTTTTACACAATATCATACAAGCATGGACTTCAAATCTCGTCCTTATTTGCGAACAAGTTTAGAATTAACTAAACTATGTTCTAGTGATTACTAGTTTACCACTTCGAATATGATAGCTTTTTATGTATGAATCGAATGATGTTATGAACATCATTACTACTTAAGTTCCTTGGATATACCTACTGGAAAAGAGAAAAATAGATCTAGCTTCAACGGATCCTTGGATGGCTCGAAGTTCTTGAAGCAGAATCATGACAAGAAAACAAGTTCAAGTAAGATCATCACTTGAAATAAGATTGTTATAGTTATAGAAATTGAACCAAAATTTGAATATGATTATTACCTTGTATTAGAATGATAACCTAATGTAAGAAACAAAGATTTCTTGAGGTTGGATGATCACCTTACAAGATTGGAAGTGAGCTAGCAAACTTGAAAGTATTCTTGATTTTATGTAACTAGAACATGTAGAATTTATGAAGAACACTTAGAACTTGAAGTTAGAACTTGAGAGAGATCAATTAGATGAAGAAAATTGAAGAATGAAAGTGTTTGTAGGTGTTTTTGGTCGTTGGTGTATGGATTAGATATAAAGGATATGTAATTTTGTTTTCATGTAAATAAGTCATGAATGATTACTCATATTTTTGTAATTTTATGAGATATTTCATGCTAGTTGCCAAATGATGGTTCCCACATGTGTTAGATGACTCACATGGGCTGCTAAGAGCTGATCATTGCAGTGTATATACCAATAGTACATACATCTAAAAGCTGTGTATTGTACGAGTACGAATACGGGTGCATACGAGTAGAATTGTTGATGAAAATGAACGAGGATGTAATTGTAAGCATTTTTGTTAAGTAGAAGTATTTTGATAAGTGTCTTGAAGTCTTTCAAAAGTGTATGAATACATATTAAAACACTACATGTATACACATTTTAACTGAGTCGTTAAGTCATCGTTAGTCGTTACATGTAAGTGTTGTTTTGAGACCTTTAGGTTAACTATCTTGTTAAATGTTGTTAACCCAAAGTTTATAATATCAAATGAGATTTTAAATTATTATATTATCATGATATTATGATATATTAATATATCTTAATATGATATATACATTTAAATGTCGTTACAATGATAATCGTTACATATATGTCTCGTTTCGAAATCCTTAAGTTAGTAGTCTTGTTTTTACTTATGTAGTTCATCATTAATACACTTAATGATATATTTAATTATCATATTATCATGTTATATATAATATAACAATGTATTAATATGCTTCATATATATTTAGTAAGACGTGGTTATAACGATAATCGTTATATGTATCTTTTCGAGTTTCATATGTCAATAGTCTCCTTTTTAAGTATATAACTTATTGTTACTATTTTTAATGAGATACTTGATGATCATTATATCATGTTAAACATATATATTTATTCATTTATGTATCATCATGTCATATATAACTTATAGCGTTCGTGAATCATTGGTCAAACTGGGTAATCAGACGTTTACAAAATTTCTGTTTCAATTAACCAAGTCTTAACAAGTTTGATTGCTTAACATGTTGGAAACATTTAATCATGTAAATATAGTTATCATTAAACATATAATCATAGAAAGGTTCGGAAAAGTTCGGGTCACTACAGTCCTATACAGAAAGTCTTTTATGGGGCCTCATTTGCGGTGTCTCAATCTAACTCAAGCGGAGTCAATCATACGGGAAGTACATGAAGGAATGTGCGCTCTGCATTCTGGACACAAAACAGTTGCGTCCAATATAATGCGGCTCAGATATTACTGGCCATCAATGTACAGAGATGCTACAGAGGTAATACGCAAGTGTCAATCGTGTCAACTTCATGCACCGGTAAGCAAGGCTCCGCGACATCCTATGATACCGGTCACATCTCCATGGCCGTTTTGTAAATGGGCAATCGACATAGTGGGGCCATTCCCCGCAGGACCAGGGGGCATAAAATTTCTGGTAGTGGCCATTGATTATTTCACGAAATGGGTAGAAGCCAAACCGCTAAAAACAATTTCGGGCAAGCAAATTCGAAATTTTGTATGGGAAAACATCGTCTGTCGATTTGAAATACGAAATGAAATAGTAAGCGACAATGGTACGCAGTTTGAGGGAAATCCATTTAGTGACTAGTGCAAGGAGTTGAATATAAAACAAACATTTACATCAGTTGCACACCCTCAGGCGAATGGTCAGTGTGAGGTTACGAATCGGGATATCGTTTTAGGAATCAAAGCAAGGTTGGGATGGTGTTGAAGGGGTTGGATAGACGAACTGCCTAACATTTTGTGGGCGCACCGCACAACTCTGAAGGGCGCAACTAATGAAACACCCTTTAGTTTTTTGTACGGGTCCGACGCTGTAATACCCGCCGAAATAAATGTGCCAACCATGCGCATAACATCCTTCGATGAAAATAGCAACAGCGAAGAACTGCGTGAAAATCTAAACTTAGTTGAAGAACGCAGATAACTGGTGGCAATAAAAGAAGCAATCAACAAACAAAGAATCGCAAGCTAATATAATAAGCGCGTTCAACCATTATCTTTCCAATTGGATGATCTGGTGTGGCAAAAAAACGAAGCAAGTAGGGCAGAGGATACGGGTAAGCTAGGACCTAAGTGGGAAGGACCTTACAAGGTTATTGGCGTAAGCGATACAGGGGCGTATCGACTAGAAAGTTTGGATGGAAGAGCAATAAAGCGCACTTGGCATGTGCAGACACTAAAACGTTGCTACATATGAAAAACTGCAGAGGAACTGATCACCCCACATAACTGTTTAAAGTTTTTATTATGTGAATTATTCATTTTCCATTGTAAACATGACAGCTAAGTGCTGGCCAAAAGACATGTTTGAAATAAATTGAATTATGCAATTTTAGCCAATAACTTGTGTATTTTTTACATTTGTTGATTGCATGCCCCTTAAGCTACGCAGGGACACACTCCGAGTCTCAAGTGGCATAGTTTAGTTTGGTTACTAATACTATTTTTAATGGTGACAGTAGTAAAACATTGGTTTGTTTCAAACGCTTGTACACCGCGCAAGATGGAGACTTGCACAGTCTAGACTATAAATTACAAGTTTGGTTACTTGTTTAAATAACCCGAACATTGGCGTGGCCGGAAGACTCTTGAGTATAGACATTGGTTTGTCTATAGTACGGGTAATTTGCATTGGATTGTATACGCGTACATACTTATAAAATTTTTTATAAAAGTCTTGAGTATAAACTTATAAGCATTGGTTTGCTTACTTTTGCGTACAATATTAGACTGTTGACGCAAGAATAAAAAGATCATGAAATGATTGAAGGGTTGCTCCCATCATGAAATCATGGCATTTATTCTACATATGAGTTATTGAATGCATCATATTGTAATAAATCATTATAACCGCCATTTTGATTACGTAAAAACACAATAAATGCACCTTAACCAAAAAAGTCATCAAAATTATATTCAATCAGAATATAGCATATTACAGTTGGAGAATATTAAAATCAACCGCTTAGCATTAAAGCAGGACAAACACCAAAATTTGACCTAATATATGTCAATATACGCTATAAACTAATTTAAAAAAAAGGGTGGCAATTGGCGAGAACGTTTGCCCTACACTAAGGAGAGTATGCCATTCTCGCACGTAGTGATCAGACGCATACTCCGCTGTAAACATAAAAAGAAAATATATTATAGGGATGCGAAACCTCCGAGACTGCAAGGCCCATCCCTCGCTGGAAAAAAATAAACCACCTTGGATGGTAAAAAGTAACCAACCAAGGTATCTTAACATGCTCAGTCGAGTTTGTCAGAAATTATCTCCTGAGAAGAGATGCTGGGGTCATTGACAAGAACTTAGAGACGAGGGATTGAAATATGTTGGAGTTGGGAACAAGCTTCATCACACTTTTCTTTGGCTCTATCAACAAGCAACTCAGCAACATTGGGGGGAATTACTGGAGGTACGCACATCTCCTAGCAAATGACATTCCAAAATAAGGTCCGTTCATAGGCGCGATCAGCGACCATCGTTGGACCAAAACGTTGCTCGATCGCTTTGCAGTCGAGAGCGTGTTAGACAATTGTCGGAATGCCCTGACGGAGAATGTCATATTGCGCTTTTATAACACCGTGTTTTGCAGCCCAGGACTCCTGTGCTGAAATCCAGTCGCTAAAGCTCTCGTTCAAAAACACGACATGGCTCTCTGCCTCTTTAAGCTTTGCAGAAAGAGCCGCAATCTCAGACTCCATGAATGCCTTCTCAGCCATGTGCTGATCTTCCTCCTGAGGCCTCTTGAACATCATCACATTAATTCGCTCCTCCGCTTACTTGTGCGCAGTTACAGCAACCGCATGTTGAGTAGTGAGTTTGGCATTTTCCTGTTGTAGTGTAGTCTCTGTGGGTGATGGCTGAGGTGGATGCGCAAGCGCAGTAGATTTAAGCTGCAAGCGGTTGAGATCTTTTTCAAAATTGAACAATGTTGTTTGCGTGTCCATGTATAGTTCCTCGGTGGGAGAAAGTGAAGAAAGCTTATGAATCAATGACTAGGGGGCACACAATTGTAGGAAAGAAAACTGTTGGGTAAATGTTGGTAGAGAAACCTTAAGAAGTTCATCGATATTCAGAATTAGTTGAGAAAAATCTTCTGGGTTGGGGCACACACGCTTTGATGGATGAGCTGAACTGCTTGGACCTGCAAAAGCAATAAACATGGTGTATAAATATCATAACATAACAAGTAAACTGAACGGTCGTCGGATGAAATTCATACCTTCGTCGGGTAACCTTTTTTGGTTACACAACCCTTTTGAACCAGGTGTATGGTACAATGACGGTAGCGAATCTGACCGGCTGGCTGGTGAACTTGACGGGTTACCAGAGTCGATGGTCGGGTTTGGTGTGTACGATTCCAACTTCATCTGCAGCGACAATAGTCAAAACAACGAGTTAGAGAAATTTATGGCTAGGGTTACATTATGCAAAAGCGTAAAAGTATAAGATATACCTTTTTTGAGTATTGTCGGAGAAGATGAATAGGGAAGATTGTCTTGAAAAGGAAAAAGATTGTGAGATGCAAAAAATCCAAAAGGCTATTTATAGAGAAAATTTGAGAGTTAAAAGGCGACGCGGGTATAATGACAGCCGTACACGTGTATCAATCTCAAGTTAATTACCTTGTTAAGAGGTCCGGTGCACGTTAGCATCAACAGGCGGTTGCATAATTACAATCATTACCTTTTCGGTAAACAGTGACAGTTGTCACCTCGGGTGCAGGAATTGCAGTCGAAAAGACATGTTGGTGACTGCACGCATACATTGCATTTAATGCTAATACAGTATCCGGTTACGCAAATATATATATTTTAACTTTTCATCTGTCCGGTTATATTTGAAATCCAACTAAAGATTTATATCGGCACTATTAAGCATGCTTATCTGGTTTAAAGAGGTTGTTAAGGTTCATTGTGTATACATTTTTTCCTTGCTAGTTTGACGTCATACACTATATTTCATTGTATATAACATTGAACTGGGGGGACTTAATGATACGCATATCCGCAAGGTCGTGAGGATGTGCATCTAAAGCCCTATACTGCCATATACGGCCTATGACACAGGTATAGTCGCACCCTATGCGCCTATATCATCTGATGCGAGTTTCGTATACTTGCACAGGGGTCCGGTACATTCTAGAAGAATGTACGGTATAATCAAGTCGGATTCTCTTCCTTAAATAACGAAAGTTAGTTAAGGATGAGATTGCATTTAATTAGAGAAAAGATTCTATCGAAACCCTAATTCGTGAGCCTATAAATACATAGCTCATAAACCCTAAAAACATATACGTTCACTTGTTTACTCATACGTAAACTACAGCATACAAATCTCCATCGTACGAACAAAGCTTCTTACGATCTCTAAGGACTTTCAGGTATGTATTGAACTATAAAACCTTCATGTCTTTGGGCCACTCAACCTCGTATGCTAGGTTGTTGGTGGCCTTTCAAATCAGCCACCCTGTCGGCATCGAAACGATGCCGATGTGGGTTATCCACGACTAAGCGTCGGAGGTTCGAATATTGTTAGTCCTTAAACCCCTTTTATGCACTCAAGTATAGGTTCACCTTGACCCCGTGAAAATATGCTTGATCACAAGCTGCAACCGTACGGTTGTGTTCATCGAGCAGCAGCAACAGAAATGAAGGGTTTTTGAACCAAAATCACCCTAATCTCGATTTCTACATGTTTTGTCACTAAAATCTGTTCAGGATACATTTATAACACATAAAGAGACTTAAACCTAAACAGATTATGCCAAAACAATATCAAAATCAGAAGATTTGACTAAAAACCCCATTTTTGAGCCAAAACCTAATTAAAAACACAAAACTCACTGATTTGAACATGAAATCAGTTGAGATTTACCTTGATTCAAACACTGAAATCACTAGTAACAGATTACACACAAGAATTTAATACAAAAATGAGATTTAAGATATTAGGGTTCTTGAATTGGTTTAGGTGTGTGTGCGAAAAGGAATATTCTGGCAAAACATCACAAATGAGCTGGTCTAAAGCTTATATTAGTGTTAAAACACAATACCCCATTACACATGAGTATTTACCAATTATCTGATATCTTTCATACTTAATTTGACTGCCCTAACGGAGTCCAAATTAAATAAAAGAACATGTTCTGTGACCCTTGTCACAAACTAGTCTTAACCAAATAATAAAATAACACTAAATATTTAATTAAAATAAAAGCATAATTAGCCACACAATAATGCCTAAGGGCAAAAAGGTCATCTTATATCTAGGCCCGATCTGAGGATGTTACAAATCCACCCCCTTAAGAAGATTCCGTCCTCGGAATCTGGTCAAGGTCAAATAGAAGTGGATAACGAGCCTTCATCAGCTCTTTGGTCTCCCACGTAAGATTTGATCCTAGACTATGCTTCCACTCAACAAGCACCATATGGATCTCCTTTTTTCTTAGCTTTGTCACCTTTCTATCGACAATTCTAACTGGTTCTTCAACTACCTTTTGAATCAAGTCAACCCTCAAATCGCTTAAAGGAACCAATTGCATCTCATCATCAACCTTACACTTTCTAAGATAACATACGTTGAAAGTGTTGTGTATCACTGCCAACTCAGCTAGAATCTCTAACACAACAGTCTGGTCATTAACCCTTTGAATAATCTTGAATGGCCCAATGTACCTCGGAGCTAACTTACCTCGTTTACCAAATCTGATAACTCCCTTCCACGGTGAAATTTTCAAGTAAACACGATCCCCCACCTCAAAGTTTACCGGACGTCTACGTGGATCAGCATACATTTTATGTCTGTCACATGCCGATTTCAACTTTTCACGTGCTATTGCTACCTTATCTGCTATTATTTGAACTAATTCTGGAACTGTAAACTGTTTCTCTCCAGCTTCTAACCAACAAGTCATCGTTCTACATTTGCGACCATACAACATCTCAAAAGGCTGCATACCAATACTCGAATGGTAAGTATTGTTGTAGGCGAACTCGATCAAATGTAGATGTATATCCTACGGACCACCGTACTCTAACACACAGGACCTAAGAATATCCTCTAGTATCTGTATTATACGTTGACTCTGACTGTTGGTCTGTGGATGATACGTTGTACTAAGATTTACCCTCATTCCCAAACTTTTTTGTAAACTATTTCAGAAGTTAGACACAAATCTAGAATCCCTGTCAGATACGATAGATAACGAAACCCCATGTCGACTAACTATTTCTTTCAAATACAACTCTGCCAAAGTACTTAACGAAGCTATCTCTTTTATTGCTAAGAAGTGTGCACTCTTCGTCAGTCGATCAACAATTACCCATATCATATCATTACCTCTCCGAGATCTAGGTAATATGGTTACAAAATCCATTGTAATATGATCCCATTTCCATTCTGGAATTTTCAACTGCTGTAATGAACCATAGGGTTTCTGGTGTTCGGCTTTAACCTGTGCACAAACATGATATCTTTCTACAAATTGAGCAATATCTTTCTTTATTTTTGGCCACCAATATATCGATTTCAAGTCATTATACATCTTTGTACTACCTGGGTGGAAAGTCAACCTCGATTGTGTGCTTCATTTAAAATCATTTTCCCTAAATCTACAAGCATAGGCACCTAAATTCGGTTCTTAAACATCTTAAGTCCTCGTGAATCCTCAGTCAATGGTCTTTTATTTTGGTCATCAATTCAGTCTTTAAGTTCTCCTCTAATAAAGCTCGGGTTTGAACTTGTCTTATCTGTTCAATAAGGTTTGAAACTATTTCGGTTCTCAGATATTTCACAGTTTCCACAGTTTTCTTACGACTTAAAGCATCGGCAACAACATTTTTTTTGCCCGGGTGATACTTTATTTCACAATCGTAGTCTTTTATAAGTTCCATCCACCTTCTCTGTCGCATGTTCAACTCTTTCTGTGTGAAAATATGTTGGACGCTCTTATGATCTGTACATATCACACACTTTGTACCATATAAGTAGTGTCTCCATAATTTCAATGCAAATACCACAACTGCCATTTCTAAATCATGAACCGGATAGTTACGTTCGTGTGTCTTTAACTGACGTGAAGCGTACGTGATAACTTTATTTCTCTGCATCAGTACACACCCCAACCTGGCAATTGATGCATCAAAATAAACCACGAAGTCGTCTAAACCCTCTGGTAACGCTAACACTGGAGCCTGACACAACAACTGTTTCAGAGACTGAAAGGCCTGTTCCTGTTGGTCACTCCATCGAAAACTTACGTCTTTTCTGTCAATTTGGTTAATGGACCCACTATTCTAGAAAAAATATTTTATAAATCGACAATAATAACCAGTAAGACCCAAGAAACTCTTAACTTCTATCGGCGTCTTCGGAGAATTCCAACCCATTACCGCTTCTATTTTCAACGGATCCACTTTAATACCTGTGTCACAAATAACATGACCCAGAAACTGCACCTCTCGAAGCTAAAACTCACACTTCGAGAATTTAGCGTATAACTGTTCTTTCTTTAACAACTGTAACACCAATCGAAGATGTGTCGCATGATCAGTCTTTATCTTTGAATACACCAATATATCATCGATAAACACAATAATGAACTGATCTAAATATGGCTTACAAAATCTGTTCATTAGGTCCATAAAGACGGCCGGAGCATTAGTTAACCCAAATGGCATAACCAAGAACTCGTAATGCCCATATCTCATTCTAAACACTGTCTTCGGTATATCTGATTTTGCAACCCGAACCTGATGATATCCGGATCTAAGATCTATTTTTGAAAAGTACGACGCACCCTGAAGCTGGTTAAATAGATCATCGATTCTAGGAAAAGGATATTTGTTCTTAACCATCCTCTTATTCAACTCTCAATAATCTATACACATTCTCAGAGTATCGTCTTTCTTATTTACAAACAACACCGACGCACCCCACGGCGAAGAACTCGATCTTATAAACCCCCTGTCTAACAGTTCCTGTATCTGAGACATCATCACTCTGATGTAGAAAGGAGCAAACCTATAAGGAGCATTAGCTACTGGAGTTGTTCCCGGAACCAACTTGTGATGACCCGGGAATTTCCGACCAAATTTAAACTTAACCTTTATATGTTTCCAACACGATAAGCAGAGTCTGTAAAGTTGAGTTTCAAAATTTTGGAACTGTTATGTGAATTCAGTTAACCTTTGACTATTTTCGACGATTCACGAACAATTGTTTGTAAATAAATATAGTTATATAAATAAATGTAAGTATATATAATAATCATAATTGGAACTAATAAAATATAATTTAAACATTAAAATTAAATAAGTGAATTAAGATATAAAATAGTCAAAATGAATTTATATATAAATATATGTTTCCTATATGTAATTATTATATGTATATTGTAAAATATGTTAAAATGTATAAAAATTTTAATATTCAATATTAGTTATATAATATATATTATATAATTATATTACATAATCAATAATATGTAATACTAATATGCTAAATTAAGTATTGTTAGAATAATGTTGTTATTTCTTTAAAAAAATAAAAAATAATTGTCAATACTATTATTATTATTAATATTATTATTATCTATAGATAAGAAATTTAATTTAATATAAAGTGATTGATTATTATTACTAGTCTCATTATTATCATTAATAATAATATTATTATTATCATTGTTATTATTATTATCATTTCCACTAATATTATTATTGTGACTTATTATAATTATTTTATTACTTTTATTATTATTATTAATATTATTATTATTATTTTAATTATTATTAATATAATTAAAAATTATTAATTATTAATAATAATCATATAAAATCTATACGTATGATTTTGGAATCCTTTTCAGTTGCACATCACGATCCTACTGTAACTACAATTTGTTTCTGTCTCTAACCTGAATCACAAATCGAATCATATCACAAGTCACAACAAAACCCGTTAGCAATCCCTTTCTGTTTAATTTTTTTTTATTTATTTTCTTATTCCTTGATTGAAACTGTTGATCACTACATTCACTACAAAACAACTGCAATTGATTCCAATCTGTTAACCATCGTGATCAAGCTTTATATTAATTTCTTTGATCGAATTAATCCCGTACTTCCTGTCCGCAAATGATTAATCGTCGAGCTCAAATTTCAATACCAAACAAATCAATCTTATCATATGTACCACCTCAATTATTCGATTATCCTTTATATATACTGCCATTCACTACTGCATTTCGATTGAACAGAAAAATTAAAACAGAAATTTTAAAAAGAAAATAGGTACGTAACTCTGTTCTTGTTTCTCTTGCCAACATCCATCACTTGCCACCTTAAAAACGTTATCACTTATCAACCTACTGCAGCTCGCTTCCCTTTTCTAATTTAGATGATCACAAAACCACAACCTTTCTAACAAGACCCATATCATCACCTTCACCGAACCTTCATCTTTCTTCAAATGAATCCGCCACCTTCATTACCTCTTCAAATCATCACTATAAACCATAACCACCGATTGATTGCTTACATTGAACACGCTAAATATCATTGCCACTCCTCAATCAACCACCATCATACGAACCACCATTCAACCGTCACCTTTTCATATATATGTATATTTTTTTTCTTTCTTTCCTCCATCGGTCACCAACACCAAGTCACCTTATAACACCATCGATAACTACCCCCACACCCCTCATCATCTTCTGTCAAAATTGACATAAACATGAATCTATTTCTTTTGTCGCTGTACACGTCTGTTTCCACAATCAACCGTGCCATCTCAAACCCTCGCCATAATCACTGCAAAAACCCACCACACCTGACTGATGCAACTCATTTTTTTTTCTTTCTCTTCCTATTATACATTGATACTTGAGTTCCCACACAAATTAATATATAAAGTAGACAGATAATTTCTTTGTCACTTTATTATTACTAATGATTTGCATGTGGGACGTTTCTTTAGCAATGGCCGACCAAAGTTACAAGTTGAATAAATAACATATCAAAAGAACCGAACCACTATCTTTGGTTTCCCTTTATTTTCGTTATTTTATTTCCTCCAACAGACAATTTCCTCAATTTACAATTGTCAACTTATTGTATGGGATCACACCATTAAACAATTAAATCAAAACAGGCGGTTGGAGTAAAAATAAATAAATAAATAAAACCCTGGCGCAGCTAATGCTATACCGATACATTTTTTTGTTTGTGTTGGGCCAACAATTATTTTTACACATGTTTATGCTAGCTGGGCCGTATCTCTTTTCCTATTGGGCCGAAAGGATACCAATGAAGAACAATAAATGATGTTGGTTAACGGTGACGAGAATGATAAACATTTGATGATAATTAGTTAATGAGGGTATTAATAAAATGAAAACTAATGATGATGATAAAGATCGAAAAAGAGGAATACAGTAAATGGTAACGGATTATACGAGTTATATATTTATTAAAGTGTGTTAAATTAGAAAAGAAAGGGATGGAGGGATGGTTTGAGATGTTTGCGTGTGAGCGAGAAGTTGTGGGTTCGAGACTGGGCAAGGACATATTTTTTTTAGAAGCTGCTTTCTTCAAAGGTTGTGCTCTAAAATTATTTCTATTATTATTAGTATTAACTATCAATAATTATTATTATTATAATTATAGTTACAATTATAATTATTACTATTATTGATTAAGTTAATTGTTACTAGTACTAAATTAATGCAATTGATATTACTATCATTAGTAGTAAAGTTATTATTATTTATTAGAAACATTATTATTTCTAAAACTATCATTATTAGCATTATTATGAAAAGTATCATTTTAATAAAAGTATTATTTTTTTTATTAAAAACCATTATTATCAATATTATTAAAAAATTACATTTTTAGTAAAATTGTCATTTTTACTACTAATAGGGGTATTATTATTATTATTATCATTATTAGTATTATTTTTAGAGATATCATTATTAATTTTTTTTTTACTATTATTACTATTATTACTATAATCAATATTATTATCAGTATTATTATTATTAATATTACCATTATAATCAAATACAACCTAAGTTGCTATTATTGATATAAAAATATACTTATAAGTAATATTATATATAAGTATATATTAATCATATTAACATTTTTAGCAAGTTAAGTATTTTTATATAAATATATGTGTATATATATATATATATATATATATAGTGATATAACTATATAAATATTAATCATTTTAAATATATACACAAGTTAAATAGATATAATACATAATTTAAGATATAAATCTGTTCAATTACGAATATATGTGTTAATATATATACATGATATAAGTTCGTGAATCTGAGGCCAACCTTACACTTGTCCAATGTCGTCATATGTATTTTTACTACAAAATATAGTATGTGAGTTTCATTATTCCCTTTTTATATATATTTTTAGGCTGAGAATACATGCAAATGCTTTATTAACTGATTTACAATATTTATATGCGTGAGTTTCATTTGCCTTTTTTACCCTTTATATTTTTGGACTGAGAATACATGCGCTGCTTTTATAAATGTTTTACGATATAGACACAAGTAATTCGAAACTACATTCTATGGTTGAATTATCGAAATCGAATATGCCCCTTTTTATTAAGTCTGGTAATCTAAGAATTAGGGAACAGACACCCTAATTGACGCGAACTCTAAAGATAGATCTATCGGGCCCAACAAGCCCCATCCAAAGTACCGGATGCTTTAGTACTTCGAAATTTATATCATGTCCGAAGGAGGATCCCGGAATGATGGGGATATTCTTATATGCATATTGTGAATGTCGATTACCAGGTGTTCAATCCATATGAATGATATTTTTGTCTCTATACATGTGACGTATGTTTATGAGAAATGGAAATATGAAATCTTGTGGTCTATTAAAGTTATGAAATGATTATTTATGATAAACTAATGAACTCACCAACCTTTTGGTTGACACTTGAAAGCATGTTTATTCTCAGGTACGAAAGAAATCTTTCGCTGTGCATTTGCTCATTTTAGAGATATTACTTGGAGTCATTCATGTCATATTTCAAAAGACGTTGCATTCGAGTCATCAAGTTCATCAGAATTATTATTAAGTCAATTATAGTTAGATATAGTATGAAATGGTATTCATGCCGTCAACTTTCGATGTAATGAAAGATTGTATTTTCAAAAATGAATGCAATGTTTGTAAAATGTATCATATAGAGGTCAAGTACCTCGCGATGTAATCAACTGTTGTGAATCGTTTATAATCGATATGGACTTCGTCCGGATGGATTAGGACGGGTCTTCACAGTTGGTATCAGAGCGGTGGTCTTAGCGAACCAGTTCTGCATTAGTGAGTCTAAATGATAAGTCGTTAGGAAGCATTAGTGAGTCTGGACTTCGACCGTGTCTGCATGTCAAAAGTTTTGCTTATCATTTCTAGTTAGAAATCATCTGCTTATCACCCTTAGAAAATTACCTGCTCATTATTCTTAGTCTAGACACGTTTTACTGCATTGACTGCATGAATAGTATATAGACAAAATTCATATCTTAGCGTATCTGACAATTTATATCTTAGTGTATCTGTTATTGTTAACTTTGCCTGACAACTTCCGTAGATTCCTCCGTAACTTATGGGATTTTAGTATTATATATGCATATGTAAATTATGTATTGCAGGGTACTAATCTACATCCTATAATCTATTTCTTATCAAAAAAATCCTTCATCTGATCGTACGAGATGAATCCTGCAACCAGTTCGAGTCCCTCAGATTCCGTTAGCTATTCTGATAGTTATTCCGACAGCTATTCCGACATAGAAGTTCACCTAAGCTCCGAAAACAGCGTCACCGGCATGAATTAACAAATCAGCCATTATCAATTCATCTGATGGGTTCGTATTCGACTTAATTAATAGAAACACGCAGAAGGCAATCCCTTCCACTAACCGACTTCACCTCTTGACAATGAACCTGAAGCGGTTACCGGCGAACCTATTCGAGACACCATTTTCAGTCTCATTTCCAGGGTAACTCGACAAGATTATATTCTATCCACAATTCTGAATCTTATTCATCCGCTCGTTCTGACCGACAATCATCCTGGAGTAATAAGTCAACGAACTTCGCGTTCGAATAATCAATTCGGAGAATATGGTGCAAAAATGTACCAGCTTCAGCAACATCACCGACATCAACAGTACCATCAATAACAGCACCAGTACCATCAACAATCCATACTTCAATATCATCATCTGTACTTTGAGTATGATCTTCGTTCTACGTATCGTTCTACCTCATTTATCTTTGTTCGACATGACAAATATGTAATCTCTAAAGTTTTAGAGATTATTTATTCTAGTTCCAACCGAAAAGCAAATGAGTTTAATATCATATTAACTCATTAAATCCATAATTACATCTGAAGAAAATATATATGTATATATATTTTCGTAAAGATTGTAATTAAAAAAAAAATTCTTTCGTACAAACTGTTAATGGTGAAAATATTTTAACGGGTAGGTAATACCTGAGGAATATTTAGATTTCACATTAATAAGTTATACTGTACATTCTTCGAATCTGATTCAACAGTCATTTACTATCCTACATACAACCACCGATATACGTATCCGTTCATCGCTGAATAATCATTTTCATTCAATTTCATTCAACAGTCATTTACTATCCTACATACAACCACCGATATACGTATCCAACCCCAGAACTTGTGCCCTTGGACGCCTGACAACTAGCTGAACGGTGACCCGGTTGGTGACAACTCCAACACACATTCTCTCTAAAGGAACACCATTGAGACTCATTGTTTGTGACAACCCTCACTTTTTCCTTCCTGAAATGACTATTATACCCTTAGGGTTTCGTTAGCTTGTTCTGTATAATATCATTAGGGTTGTTATCCAGATATAATAAATGCTCGAATAATAAATGCTCGTAATTAATTAATCATAAACCTTAACCCTAACATTTATTACTAATATTATAATAAATATATAAGTATGTATTAATATTTATAAATAATATATAAAAGTCTATTTACGCAAAATGTAAAATTTTGTGTTGATAAAAGTTAGTAATTATAAAAGTAATAATATAAATAATTATGTTATACCGAATACAAATTTATTTAATAAAACCGGTTAATAATAAATAATAAATAAATAAATAAATAAATAAATATATATATATATATATATATATATATATATATATATATATATATATATATATATATATATATATATATATATATATATATATATATATATATATATATATATATATATATATATATATATATATATATATATATATATATTTATATGGCCGAAAAAATAATAATAAAAATGATGATAAAAGTCGACCACCAAAAATAATAAAATAAAATAAAATAAAAAGAGAAGGAATTAATTTTATAAAAGGAAAAGAATTGTAATTGTACTCGTAAATACAGGTTAAAGCCTCATAATTTTTTTTTCATAAAATCTCTGGAGCCTCTTAAACCCTAATAAAATTTGTAAGTTCTCCATCTTTTTCTTTTATATATTTTTTATCGATTTCTTTTTATATATTTTTTTACCGATCGGTAAAAATTTATAAAATACAAGAAAAATCGAAAACTTGTTTTTAAAAAATATCTTTTAGGTTGGGAATTAAGTTCATATATCAAACTAATTTATAAAAATACTTCTGGGATTTTATAAAATTGTTAAATCAGTTTTTTTATAAAAACTTTATTTGTCGCTAACTGAAAAAAATAAATAATAATAAATATTTAAACTTTGAAATTAATTATGATATTTTTACAGAAGGTTTATAAAACAATTATGAACATAAATCTAGAATTTCATGATTTTATAAAATCTAGAAATTCTTTTTTTTATAAACATATATTTGTACAAATAATTATAGTATATTTGTGTTTTATTTGGTTTTAATTGTTATAAATTTATATAATCTGTAATAATAATTTATTAAGTATTTATAAGAGTAATATAACTTATAAAAATTATTATATTCAGTTTTGGATATTATTTATAATTAAAAATGAATTTAATAAATGCTAAATATGGAAACTATATAAAATTTGTAATAAATAGAAAAAAGTAAATATAATAATTATAAATTTTTTTCTAAGTTTATAAGTATGTAATAAAACTGCAAAAAATATAAAATCATATTTATAAGTATATTTAGTATTTTAATTGATTTTTGTAATGTATTTATATAAACCGAAAGAAAATAAGAAAATAAATATAAAATAAATACTAAACGAATTAAAATAGTTTTTATAAAAATTTTGTATAATCATTAGTTACATAGATACTGGAAAAATTATTAAAACTTATTTATTAAGTATTTATCTATCTTATTTAATTAATACCTATTATAATGGATAAAGTACAAGAAAATATAAAATTAATAATAATATATATATATATAATTTTCGAAATTATATTTTCAAAACTTATTTACAGTATATAGAACTTATAAAAATTATAAAATTTATTGTTTAAGACGAATTAGTATTTTATGCATAATTAACTTTGTTTCCATATAAACCGAGAAGATAAATAAGGAAATAAACACAAATAAATATAAAAACAAGGTAGAATAATTTTATAAAATTTTCTACGGGTTTTTGCACTAAAGGAAACTTATATAAATTATAAACTTTATTATGTGATAATTATTTTAATTAAAAACGAATTTAGGATGTATATATCTATTTTCGGTATAACTATAATACACATAAATTATAATAATTAAATATTATTGTTTCTAAATATAAAAATCTGTAAATAATTACTTAAATAATAATTATATATGTTACTAATATATATAATAAATATCTACTAATACATAACTGTTAGGTCTCTAGAAAGAGCTAACTATATCCCTTAGATTGTAAGGGAGGTGTTCTATAGATGAGGGCTATATATAGAACACCAAACCTCCCTTAATCACTAACATTAGCCACTGATTTGTAATGTATTCAAGAGAGCCGTGGAATATAGTTGACTAGTTTGACTAATGCTCTCTGCATTCATGTGGTTAATTGTTCACATTCATGGTATTCATGTGATCTAGGATCCTACAATTGGTATCAGAACTTAGGCCTTCATTACATGAAGGAGATCCTTATGAATATTCATGAATGTTTTCCCTCCAACTTCAAACCTTCAAACACCAAACACATATATCTTCAACCTACCTTCAACCAAATCTTCAAATCTTCATCATCTTCATCATGAAGATATGAAGATCTTCAAATTTTTTCGAAAAATTTTTGGAAAAATTTTTCGAACCGAATCCTCATCTTTTATCACATTACCGAATCCTCATCTTTTATCACATTACCGAATCTCACTTTCGGTTTAAATGATTCGCATCACAATTTCATTTCTCAAAATCAAACACAAAACACATTACACAATCAAATCTGATTCTTATTATTATATTCATAAAATCACAAATTCCTACAACTACACAAATCACTACAACTCTTAAATCTAAAAAACAAATTATTTTTTCAATATATACATCAGCTACAGTACTCGTCATTCATGATTCTCATGAGTTCCAAATTTGAGATTCATAATTAATGATTTTACACTCAAAGTGTTTCTAGATTCATGATCATATACTTCAATCTAACACTCGTTCATCATGAAAACTAATCAACAACAACCACTTGAAGGCGAATTGATTCGAGTTCATCGTTCGTGTTCATCGTGTATCGTTTTGGTCTCCGGAGTGATCTGATTGATTTCATGACGAATTAAACATAGATTACAGTTCCTTGTTGATTCCTCAAACTGTATGAAGCTTCAATTCAGTTGGTGATTCATCACTAATTGCTATTTTCAACAGTCAAACTTCGATTTAAAAATTCAACCGAATCTCTATGAATCAAATTCGACTTTTAGATGTTGATTCAGCTTCTGATTATGATTAATGAAGGTTCAGTGATAGATTTGAAACAAGTTTCATGTGGAGTTCGTGGTCTAAAAACACATAAATCACGAAATCAAATTTCAAGTTCTTAGGATGAACTTCGCTACTGTTCTTCGAATGATTCTACAAATTGAAGCTGTTTTAGCTCGAACTCTGTTTTAGAAGTGCTTAATCGCTACTTAAGTAGTGATTTGAAATTGATTTTGAGTGCTAATTCAATTGATCGAGGTTTTTGGCAAATCTCAGGAAGAACAAAGTCGATGCAGATGATAATGAATAAAATTCGGTAAATGATGATTATGATTCGGTATAGTGATTATTGTTTCGGTATAGCTGTTTCGTTTATGATTCGATATATTGATGATGATTCGGTAGAGCTTCAGTAGATTGATTTTTATTCGGTATCTAAATATGGATTTGGGTTAAGCCTCAGTATATGGCTGTTATGATCATGATTCGGTATTTGCAGTTGCTGATTCGATTTATGGATTAGATTTGATCGTAATAACAGATAACAGATTCGGTATTTGATGATGATAATGGTTACTATGTATCTGCTATTGTGAGCATGTAAATGGGCTAACCAAATCTTTCCAGCCCAACAAAGATTTACACATACGTGTGACAAAGGCTTAAATGTACTTGGGCCCACCGAATCTGATTTTCACATTGGGCTTACCGAATCTACATGGCCCAACAACTCAAGTCTGGAAGATTTTATGTATATTTTACAACAGTCCCTGTCCACTTTAAGAATTTTGCAAGGGCAGTCCCTGACCGAATCTTAGTCATATTTTAACATTTTTGACCCCTGAAGCTTATCAGAATTTTCAGAGATGGTCCTTTACCGAATCTAGCCTTCCAAAGCTTATTTTTCAACTACTTTTGAGCCTCGGATTCACACGGCTTTTCTCACACGCGTTCTTTAAGATAGTTTGGGGATTTGCCGAGCACTTCAACCATTTTAAACAATGAAGCTCTTATTTCAAACGATATTCATGCGAGCATCATTGTGGGGGAGATATGTATATGGTTGATGTGCGTGTGACTTCAATACGCGTATGGTATTGGACTTGTACTTCAAAGTGACAAAGTTAAAGCGTTACTTCTTTGACGAGTGAGCACGCGAAACCGAAAGAGACTTCCATATCCTTGGGAGAGTACATGAGACGTTAGGAACTTTGAAGGAGCCAACGATCTATACGCTTTATGTGACGATGATGTGTTTGATTGAAATCAAACTTGATCAGCCGTGCCCCATATACTTTGAAGGGGGAGTTTCTCAAAGTTTTTCGAGCTTACTAATCAAGGCAAGTGTTGAGGGGGAGTTGAGTTCTTCATCAACATAAAGTGATGCTTCAATGAATGTCAAGAGAATGTGCATTCCGCTGTGCAAGCTCAAAGACCATTGAAGGTAGAAGAACTCCAAGTTTCAAAGATCTACTTCAATGGCCTTGCAAGATTCGAGGGGGAGTTAGTTAGAAATAGTTAATTCTTTCTTATTGTAATTTTGTATGCATTTTACCTAGTGAGCAATCTTCGAGACATAGTTATCTCTTAGGGGGAGATTGTTAGGTCTCTAGAAAGAGCTAACTATATCCCTTAGATTGTAAGGGATGTGTTCTATAGATGAGGGCTATATATAGAACACCAAGCCTCCCTTAATCACTAACATTAGCCACTGATTTGTAATGTATTCAAGAGAGCCGTGGAATATAGTTGACTAGTTTGACTAATGCTCTCTACATTCATGTGGGTAATTGTTCACATTCATGGTATTCATGAGATCTAGGATCCTACAATAACCAATTTAATATAATACATATACTCTATAAAGTATATAATATAGATTATACAAATATATACTTTAATAATTCGTTTATATTAAATATTATAACATAATAAATCTAAACTTATATATACTTAATGTAATATAACTATTAATGTATAACATGTAATACAACAAGTACTTAAATACTTAATATATCATAACTATTAATATATAATACTAATTAATTAATATATATAATACAAACAATTAAATAATATTTATATAATATATAATACTTATTATATATATAACATGTATTAAATGTATTACAAGTAACGATAAACATATGTTTAGTCAATCCTTAATGTACTTAGGATTCTTCATTTGTCAATTGGACATTTCTGATTAAGCCTATATATCTTTAGGTTGAAGGCCTGGTATATACTCTCGTTCATTCATTCGTGGAATTATCTTCATCTTCGATTTAAGGTGAACTTCATAGCCCCTCTTTTTACAATTTCTTAACTGTTTTATAAACTTTGGGGTGAGACACATGCTTGCTTTTAAAATGATTTACAATTTAGACACAAGTACTTAAACTATTTGATATGCAAATTTCGTGAGACTTTTGTTAAACATGTATTTATTTTTACATGCGAATCCCCGCCATAATATCGTTAATTGCTGGAATTGAAATTTGCAAGCTTAATTATTGTGAGTAGGCCTATTGAGAGTGACGTCTCTACCCATTGGCGTGATCATCAAGGAGGTACATAATAATGATTGCCGACACCCGTACAGTGTCAGGGGTTAATGTTTAGTTCGATATTATAACTCATGGCATATTGAACATTTTGATATTTTGAGTTAAATCTTGTGGTCTAAAAACTTATTATGATTATTAAACCTATGTTGTTCACTCAACCATTTTTGATTGATACTTTAAGCATGTTTTGTCTCAGGTACTTAGACATTTTGCTTCCCCTGTAGAACTTTGCTGTTACTTAGAAGTCAAGCCAAGCACTGGGACCAGAGTTAACATCCGCGTCAATGGCGATTTTGGCGGGGTGTTACAATTGGTATCAGAGCTCTGGTTATAGAGAACTAGGTTACATTAGTGTGACTAACATGAATAGTTAGGATGCATTAGTGAGTCTAGTCTATAACTGAGTTGTTCATTTGCATTGATTATTTGCATTACATTCTAGATTATGTGCATTAAGTTCATTTATATTTGTTATGCCTAGAATTCCTATACCATTCAATTCTTTAGAAAACACTTTGCTATAGGAACTACACTTACACGTCTGACTCTTAGAATAAGGGCCATAACTTACTTGTATTCCAACAATAGAACGCCACCATACCTATCTCATTATGTAATTTAGGAGACCGCGGTTTGTTATTGTGATGACCCGAAAATTTCTGACCAAATTTAAACTTTAATCCTTATAAGATTCTGACACAATAAGCAAAGTCTATTAAACCGAGTTCCAAAATGTTTGAACTATTTTTCATGAATGTATTTGAACCTTTGACTATTCCCGATGATTCACGAACAATTAGAGTAAATGAATATGTAAATACATATATATAAAAATAAGTGTTTAAGATTTGGAATAAACTTTAATCAGTTAGAATTAAAAAATGTAAAAGAATATACAAAATAATTAATTTGTAATTTAAAATAAATCTATATGATTTCGATGTATAATTATTATTACATGTATATTAGATAGATAGGGTATAAATATTCAGTTATATGATTTGTAAACATTATACAAGTAATAAATTATAATATTAATATAATTAAAGGTAATTACAAGATAAAATATAGTTGTAATATTCATTAGTAATATTAAAATAAATATTAATAATAATATATATATCAGTATTATTAATATTATTATATATAATATATATAAATATGAAAGGTGATACATGTAATTTATTTTAGTATTGTTATCATTTTAATTATCATTCAAATTAATTACCATGATTATTAATTGTATTATGATTATTATTAATATCATCATTTTTATTTAATATGATTAAAAGTTATTACTAGTAATAATTATTATTACTATTATTGTTATTGTCATTTTTATTATTATCACTATTGTTTTTATTATCATTAATTAATATTATTAATATATTTATAAGATATATATACAAATATATGTAATATACTGAAATATAAATATAGATAGATGAAACTGATATATATATCGTGTAAAGTTAAATTTCCTTTCACTATCTGATCAATTCCATCAAATATACAGATTTTCAATTCAGTTGAGGGTCACCATCCCCTTTATATTTTTTTTATTTTTTATCTGTTTCTTCGTGGAATGATTCTGACTGTCCCCAATTTGTTACGAGTTCCTCTCAATCACAATTTAAAACCGCAACCTTACGTTCTATACATATATCATACTCTGTGTTTTGTTAAACAAATGAAAACTGAAAAAAAATATAAAACACGATATATATATCTCTGTTCTTTAACTTTATAGTCAAAAACTCGAATTCAAATTCATTTCAAAAACTAATAATGTCATTATGTTAGGATTACTCTAGTTGAACTTTCTGTAAAGTCTCAATTTCCAATTTTACAAAACAAGATCGAATTCGTGAGTTAAAGTTTTTTTATCTTAAAAAGTCAAAGATTGTTCATCGATTAAATTCGAGTTCAAGGTGATGTTTTTAGTTAAATTGACAATTACAATAGTTTCTAGGAGCGATTTGTAAAATATTTCATGAAGGAATCTTGATCTAAAGACGTCTAAAAATCAAAAATCATTTTTTTTTGTTTTGTATCAGACGAACAGCAAGTACTCTTTTCTTTATTTTATTATTTTTTTTTTGAATACAAGTAATCTCAAGTAATGGTTATTGTGTGGGATACTAAATCGTGAAATCAAGTTTGTAATTTCTATTAAGATTAAAAGGAATTTGGGAATTGATTGAGTTGTGAAGAAGATGAACAAGAACAGAAAATGAATTCGGGTTATATATATATCGGTTCTATAATATTTCGGAAAATGGGCATAGCCCAGCTGGTTTAAGTGTATGTCGGGAAAGCGTGAGGTCTCGGGTTCGAGCCTCGCTTGAGGCATTCTTTTTATAAAAAGCTTATTTGAAGGTAGATTTCTTTTTATTATGTTATTATTATTATTATTATTATTATTATTATTATTATTATTATTATTATTATTATTATTATTATTATTATTATTATTATTATTATTATGAAGGTAATATAAATTATTATAATTTTCGTAAATATTAGTATTAATATCTTTTTATAAATAATAGAAGTGTTAATATTGATATAAGTAATATTATTATCACGAGTATTATTATGTAAGTACTAAAATCATTATTATGATTTTCACTATTATCATTTTTAGTATTATTACAAGTAAATACTTTTATATAAAGATACACTACAATAAAATTAATATTACATATCACTATTTTTTTATTATTAAAATGATATTAACTAAACTATATATATATATATATATATATATATATATATATATATATATATGTATATATATATATATATATATATATATGTATATATATATATGTATATATATATATGTATATATATATATATATATATATATATATATATATATATATATATATATATATATATATATATATATATATAAAATGTACCAATCAATACATAAAAATATATTGATATCTTATATAAACCCTAATATAGATTTTTTTATTAACATATTAAAGAATGCTAAATAATAGTTATATAAGATATATAAATTAAATATATTAGACTATCTATATCTATATAACATATAACATAACAAGTATATTATTAATAATAATATATAAACTTGCTCAATTACGATTACATTTATTAATAAATATATAATTGATATAGGTTCGTGAATCCAAGGCCAACCCTGCATTATTCAATATCGTCATATGTATTTTTACTACAAAATACAGTATTGTGAGTTTCATTTGCTCCCTTTTTAATTGCTTTTGCAATATATATTTTTGGGCTGAGAATACGTGCGCTGCTTTTATGTTTGACGAAATAGACACAAGTACTTAAAATATATTCTACGTTGAGTTGTACCATCCTGCATATCTTCCCTAATAGCTTGGTAACTAATATTTACATGTTGGAAGAACATGTAAGCGCGAATCCTATTGATAGATCTATCGGGTTTGACCACCCCAACTGGGCTAGTCGCTTCATTTTTACTACACTTGGTACAGTGTAGGGAGATTTCATAATAAAGGGAATATGCCACATTAATTGTTAAGTATGGTTACCGAAGCGCTCAACAACTTATAGAATACTTTTATACACTTGCGAGTGTACATATATTTATGAAACTGAAATCTTGTGGTCTATCAAAATTACTGAATTTTATGATTATTTATGATAACCCTATGAACTCACCAAACTTTTGGTTGACACTTTTAAGCATGTTTATTCTCAGGTATGAAAGAAATCTTCCGCTGTGCATTTGCTCATATTACATGGAGTCGTTCATGGCATATTTAAGTCAGTACCTCGGGATGGGACCAAATGTTGAAGACTTCGTCCAGATGGATTAGGACGGGTCATCACAGGTGGTATCAGAGCGGTGGTCTTAGCGAACCAGGTCTTGCATTAGTGTGTCTAACGGGTAGTTGTTTAGATGCATTAGTGAGTCTGGACTTCGACCGTGTCTGCATGTCAAAAGTTTTGCTTATCATTTCGTGTCGAAAATTACCTACTTATCATTCTTAGGGAATCACTTGCTTATCATTCTTAGTCTAGACACATCTTACTGCATTGATTGCATGAATAGTGTATAGACAAAAATTCATATCTTAGCGCATCTGTTACTGTAACTTTGCCTGACATATTCCGTAAATTCCTCCGTAATCTACGAAATCTTTTGTTCTATATATATATATATATATTCTATGTAATTATAATATCATCTGGTAGCTGGAAATCATTTCATATCGAAATATCCTTTATTCAATCGTACGAAATGGAACTCGTCACTAGTTCAAGGTCTTCGGAACCCGACAGCTATTCCGACATGGATGTTCACCTATGCTCCGAAAGCAGTATAACCAGAATGAATCAACCAATCAATCTTCCCCAATTCATCTGATGGATTCGTAGTCAACTTAATCACTGGAGACAAGAAGAAGGTGATCTTTTCCACCCACCTTATTGCCCTCTCAACGAGGAATCTAAAGCACTTACCGGCGAACCTATCCGAAACACCATTTTCAGCCTCGTTTCCAGAGTATCTCGTCACGATTATATACTATACCAAATTATAGATCATATTTATCCGCTCGTCCGAACCGACAATCACCCTGGTGTAATAGAAGAAGTCAACGAGCTTCGTGCTCGGGTAGTGGCTTTGGAGAATATGGTGCAAAGATTACAAACACCAGCAACAACACCAGCAGCATAACCAGTACCACCATAATCAACGCCAACAGTACCATTACCACCACCAACAACAACCGCATCATAAACCTCAACTACACAATCTGTCACATGAACATCAACGTCATACGCACCATAGATACCAAGGAGTACTAACAACAATGAACGATGAAGTATTAATTCATAACTTCATTGAAGAAATATTCTGCGAAGAATATGTGGTTTCTAAAAGTTTTAGAGATTATTTATTCTAGCTCAAACCAAAAATCAAATGAGTTTAATATCATATTAACACATTAAATCCACGATTACATCTGAAGAAAATATATATGTATATATGTTTTCATAAAGATTGTAATTAAAATATCTTTTGTACAAACTGTTAATGGTGAAAATATTTTAACGGGTAGGTAATACTCGAGGAATATTTAGATTTCAAGTTAATAAGTTATACTGTACATTCTTTCAAATCTGATTCAACAGTCATTTACTATCCTATTTACATTCATCGATATACGAATCCATTCACCACAGAATAACCATTATTATTCAATTTCATATTTGGATTTTGACTTCTCAGAATCCAACAAGTGGCATAATGAAGAAAACATTGAACAAAATAAAATTTGTTAGAAACAAACGAATTAACTAATTGAAATATTGTTAAGAATCCATGCTAACTGTTCCTAGCTAACTGTTCCTAGCTAACTGGTTACATTTTATTTACCGCAATTTTATTATCGTAATTTATATTCTCGCAATTTTATTTATCGTAATTTAATTTCTGTTATTTATTTTACACACTTTAAATATTGGGACACGTATACAAAGTTTTGACATATCATATCGACGCATGTATATATATTATTTGGAATAACCATGGACACTCTATATGTTGTAATGCTCAAGTTCGCTATACAGGGTTGAGGTTGATTCTACAATAATATATATACTTTGAGTTGTGATCGAGTCGGAGACATGTACACGAATTCTGTAATTGTATATATGTATAATAATATTCTTGGTATATCCTAATACAATAAGTATACAATACGTCTTGATAAATCCTAAGAAAATACGTACACAATACGTCTTAGTTAATTCTAAGATAATACGTATACAATACGTCTCTGGGTTGATGCAAAGACAATACGTATACAATACGTCATGGGGTAATTCTAAGATTATATATATATATAAAAACCGATTATTGGACTATCAACATTGGACAATTAAAAAAATGAATTAAAATATTGATTATAACATATGAAACTAAATAATTCTTCAAGTTTGCCACTTGATTTCATGTTAAACCTCATTTGTAATTTGGACGATTACAATCTGCATTCAAACCTTCCATGATTTTTGAAAACACCTCAATCGAGAGGATGAACCAACCACACTTCATCTACGAGAAAAAAGATTGATGCATATAGTTATGCACCTGAAAACTCTCGAAAAATGAGTAAACGTTTAACACATAGCTGTGTTAATTCCTTTAGTGTTATTATTACCCAAAATAACCTTGCAATCCCTTTCCAAAGTAGCCAATTTTGTCACAGCTCCAACAAGTCAACTTCGACTTTTCGTTCAAAACAATCTTATTATAACTTTGATATATATGCATGCTCTTTATTGCTACCGGGGAACCTTTTATATTCCACCATATTACCATCAGCGTTTAATCATTTAAAAACACAATTCTCCTGAAACCACCTCGGATTGATAATTGACGATTCAGATATGGCTGCATTAAATGCAGAGGAAACAGTAAAATTGTAGATGGCCTAAATGGCCAAGAGTTTGATGATAAGGAATGGAGTGTTGAAAATGCTCGATAGAAAATTTGGTACTGAAAAATGGATTGAGCTAAACATGAAGGAGACCAAGGACAAATACAAGGACCAAATCCCATATTCAAAGAATCCAGGTAATTCTGAATCCGATGAAATCTTTAGAGAATATCTTGCTCCGAAGTCATGTTAAAGTCTTGCGAAAAAATTTTCTTCATCAACTTTCGAACTTAGAAATTCCAAAATATCATCATTAATATCTTTGATATTTCTGAAGATATTTTCATAAATATTCTCGTCCGAAATTATATACCTCTTCATGCTATCTGTATTCTGTTATATTAGAAACTACTGTAAAATCTAAGTTTAAATTATGAATGAATTGTGGAGAAGTGTTGGGAATTGAAGAATGGGTTAGTATAATATAATGACGCCCGGCCTGAAATGTCCCGTTCTTATTGATTAAAAACGTTCCATATTAATTGATTTCGTTGCGAGGTTTTGACCTCTATATGAGACATTTTTCAAAGACTGCATTCATTTTTAAAACAAACCATAACCTTTATTTCATAAATAAAGGTTTAAAAAGCTTTACGTAGATTATCAAATAATGATAATCTAAAATATCCTGTTTACACACGACCATTACATAATGGTTTACAATACAAATATGTTACAACAAAATAAGTTTCTTGAATGCAGTTTTTACACAATATCATACAAACATGGACTCTAAATCTTGTCCTTATTTAAGTATGCGACAACGGAAGCTCTTAATAATCACCTGAGAATAAACATGCTTAAAACGTCAACAAAAATGTTGGTGAGTTATAGGTTTAACCTATATATATCAAATCATAATAATAGACCACAAGATTTCATATTTCAATACACATCCCATACATAGAGATAAAAATCATTCATATGGTGAACACCTGGTAACCGACATTAACAAGATGCATATATAAGAATATCCCCATCATTCCGGGACACCCTTCGGATATGATATAAATTTCGAAGTACTAAAGCATCCGGTACTTTGGATGGGGTTTGTTAGGCCCAATAGATCTATCTTTAGGATTCGCGTCAATTAGGGTGTCTGTTCCCTAATTCTTAGATTACCAGACTTAATAAAAAGGGGCATATTCGATTGTGATAATTCAACCATAGAATGTAATTTCACGTACTTGTGTCTATTTTGTAAATCATTTATAAAACCTGCATGTATTCTCATCCCAAAAATATTAGATTTTAAAAGTGGGACTATAACTCACTTTCACAGATTTTTACTTCGTCGGGAAGTAAGACTTGGCCACTGGTTGATTCACGAACCTATAACAATATATACATATATATCAAAGTATGTTCAAAATATATTTACAACACTTTTAATATATTTTGATGTTTTAAGTTTATTAAGTCAGCTGTCCTCGTTAGTAACCTACAACTAGTTGTCCACAGTTAGATGTACAGAAATAAATCGATAAATATTATCTTGAATCAATCCACGACCCAGTGTATATGTATCTCAGTATTGATCACAACTCAAACTATATATATTTTGGAATCAACCTCAACCCTGTATAGCTAACTCCAACATTCACATATAGAGTGTCTATGGTTGTTCTGAAATATATATAGATGTGTCGACATGATAGGTCGAAACATTGTATACGTGTCTATGGTATCTCAAGATTACATAATATACAATACAAGTTGATTAAGTTATGGTTGGAATAGATTTGTTACCAATTTTCACGTAGCTAAAATGAGAAAAATTATCCAACTGTTTTACCCATAACTTCTTCATTTTAAATCCGTTTTGAGTGAATCAAATTGCTATGATTTCATATTGAACTCTATTTTATGAATCTAAACAGAAAAAGTATAGGTTTATAGTCGGAAAAATAAGTTACAAGTCGTTTTTGTAAAGGTAGTCATTTCAGTCGAAAGAACGACGTCTAGATGACCATTTTAGAAAACATACTTCCACTTTGAGTTTAACCATAATTTTTGGATATAGTTTCATGTTCATAATAAAAATCATTTTCTCAGAATAACAACTTTTAAATCAAAGTTTATCATAGTTTTTAATTAACTAACCCAAAACAGCCCGCGGTGTTACTACGACGGCGTAAATCCGGTTTTACGGTGTTTTTCGTGTTTCCAGGTTTTAAATCATTAAGTTAGCATATCATATAGATATAGAACATGTGTTTAGTTGATTTTAAAAGTCAAGTTAGAAGGATTAACTTTTGTTTGCGAACAAGTTTAGAATTAACTAAACTTTGTTCTAGTGATTACAAGTTTAAACCTTCGAATAAGATAGCTTTATATGTATGAATCGAATGATGTTATGAACATCATTACTACCTTAAGTTCCTTGGATAAACCTACTGGAAAAGAGAAAAATGGATCTAGCTTCAACAGATCCTTGGATGGCTCGAAGTTCTTGAAGCAGAATCATGACACGAAAACAAGTTCAAGTAAGATCATCACTTGAAATAAGATTGTTATAGTTATAGAAATTGAACCAAAGTTTGAATATGATTATTACCTTGTATTAGAATGATAACCTACTGTAAGAAACAAAGATTTCTTGAGGTTGGATGATCACCTTACAAGATTGGAAGTGAGCTAGCAAACTTGAAAGTATTCTTGATTTTATGAAACTAGAACTTTTGGAATTTATGAAGAACACTTAGAACTTGAAGATAGAACTTGAGAGAGATCAATTAGATGAAGAAAATTGAAGAATGAAAGTGTTTGTAGGTATTTTTGGTCGTTGGTGTATGGATTAGATATAAAGGATATGTAATTTTGTTTTCATGTAAATAAGTCATGAATGATTACTCATATTTTTGTAATTTTATGAGATATTTCATGCTAGTTGCCAAATGATGGTTCCCACATGTGTTAGGTGACTCACATGGGCTGCTAAGAGCTGATCATTGGAGTGTATATACCAATAGTACATACATCTAAAAGCTGTGTATTGTACGAGTACGAATACGGGTGCATACGAGTAGAATTGTTGATGAAACTGAACGAGGATGTAATTGTAAGCATTTTTGTTAAGTAGAAGTATTTTGATAAGTGTATTGAAGTCTTTCAAAAGTGTATAAATACATATTAAAACACTACATGTATATACATTTTAACTGAGTCGTTAAGTCATCGTTAGTCGTTACATGTAAGTGTTGTTTTGAAACCTTTAGGTTAACGATCTTGTTAAATGTTGTTAACTCAATGTTTATAATATCAAATGAGATTTTAAATTATTATATTATCATGATATTATCATGTATGAATATCTCTTAATATGATATATATACATTAAATGTCTTTACAACGATAATCGTTACATATATGTCTCGTTTAAAAATCATTAAGTTAGTAGTCTTGTTTTTACATATGTAGTTCATTGTTAATATACTTTATGATATGTTTTATTATCATAGTATCATGTTAACTATATATATATATCCATATATATGTCATCATATAGTTTTTACAAGTTTTAACGTTCGTGAATCACCGATCAACTTGGGTGGTCAATTGTCTATATGAAACATATTTCAATTAATCAAGTCTTAACAAGTTTGATTGGTTAACATGTTGGAAACATTTAATCATGTAAATATCAATCTCAATTAATATATATAAACATGGAAAAGTTCGGGTCACTACAGTACCTACCCGTTAAATAAATTTCGTCCCGAAATTTTAAGCTGTTGAAGGTGTTGACGAATCTTCTAGAAATAGATGCGGGTATTTCTTCTTCATCAGATCTTCACACTCCCAGGTGAACTCGGGTCCTCTACGAGCATTCCATCGAACCTTAACAATTGGTATCTTGTTTTGCTTAAGTCTTTTAACCTCACGATCCATTATTTCGACAGGTTCTTCGATGAATTGAAGTTTTTCATTGATTTGGATTTCATCTAACGGAATAGTGAGATCTTCTTTAGCAAAACATTTCTTCAAATTCGAGACGTGGAAAGTGTTATGTACAGCCACGAGTTGTTGTGGTAACTCAAGTCGGTAAGCTACTGGTCCGACACGATCAATAATCTTGAATGGTCCAATATACCTTGGATTTAATTTCCCTCGTTTACCAAATCGAACAACGCCTTTCCAATGTTCAACTTTAAGCATGACCATCTCTCCAATTTCAAATTCTATATCTTTTCTTTTAATGTCAGCGTAGCTCTTTTGTCGACTTTGGGCGGTTTTCAACCGTTGTTGAATTTGGATGATCTTCTCGGTAGTTTCTTGTATAATCTCCGGACCCGTAATCTGTCTATCCCCCACTTCACTCCAACAAATCGGAGACCTGCACTTTCTACCATAAAGTGCTTCAAACGGCGCCATCTCAATGCTTGAATGGTAGCTGTTGTTGTAGGAAAATTCTGCTAACGGTAGATGTCGATCCCAACTGTTTCCGAAATCAATAACACATGCTCGTAGCATGTCTTCAAGCATTTGTATTGTCCTTTCGCTCTGCCCATCAGTTTGTGGATGATAGGCAGTACTCATGTCTAGACGAGTTCCTAATGCTTGCTGTAATGTCTGCCAGAATCTTGAAATAAATCTGCCATCCCTATCAGAGATAATAGAGATTGATATTCCATGTCTGGAGACGACTTCCTTCAAATACAGTCGTGCTAACTTCTCCATCTTGTCATCTTCTCTTATTGGTAGGAAGTGTGCGGATTTGGTGAGACGATCAACTATTACCCAAATAGTATCAAAACCACTTGCAGTCCTTGGCAATTTAGTGATGAAATCCATGGTAATGTTTTCCCATTTCCATTCCGGGATTTCGGGTTGTTGAAGTAGACCTGATGGTTTCTGATGCTCAGCTTTGACCTTAGAACACGTCAAACATTCTCCTACGTATTTAGCAACATCGGCTTTCATACCCGGCCACCAAAAATGTTTCTTGAGATCCTTGTACATCTTCCCCGTTCCAGGATGTATTGAGTATCTGGTTTTATGAGCTTCTCTAAGTACCATTTCTCTCATATCTCCAAATTTTGGTACCCAAATCCTTTCAGCCCTATACCGGGTTCCGTCTTCCCGAATATTAAGATGCTTCTCCGATCCTTTGGGTATTTCATCCTTTAAATTTCCCTCTTTTAAAACTCCTTGTTGCGCCTCCTTTATTTGAGTAGTAATGTTATTATGAATCATTATATTCATAGATTTTACTCGAATGGGTTCTCTGTCCTTCCTGCTCAAGGCATCGGCTACCACATTTGCCTTCCCCGGGTGGTAACGAATCTCAAAGTCGTAATCATTCAATAATTCAATCCACCTACGCTGCCTCATATTCAGTTGTTTCTGATTAAATATGTGTTGAAGACTTTTGTGGTCGGTATATATAATACTTTTGACCCCATATAAGTAGTGCCTCCAAGTCTTTAATGCAAAAACAACCGCGCCTAATTCCAAATCATGCGTCGTATAATTTTGTTCGTGAATCTTCAATTGTCTAGACGCATAAGCAATCACCTTCGTTCGTTGCATTAATACACAACCGAGACCTTGCTTTGATGCATCACAATAAATCACAAAATCATCATTCCCTTCAGGCAATGACAATATAGGTGCCGTAGTTAGCTTTTTCTTCAATAACTGAAACGCTTTCTCTTGTTCATCATTCCATTCAAATTTCTTCCCTTTATGCGTTAATGCAGTCAAGGGTTTTGCTATTCTGGAAAAGTCTTGGATGAACCTTCTGTAGTAACCAGCTAGTCCTAAAAACTGGCGTATGTGTTTCGGAGTTTTCGGGGTTTCCCACTTTTCAACAGTTTCTATCTTTGCCGGATCCACCTTAATACCTTCTTTGTTCACTATGTGACCGAGGAATTAAACTTCTTCCAACCAAAATGCACACTTTGAAAACTTAGCGTACAATTCTTCCTTCCTCAATACTTCTAACACCTTTCTCAAATGTTCACCGTGTTCTTGGTCATTCTTTGAGTAAATAAGTATGTCATCAATGAAAACAATGACAAACTTGTCAAGGTATGGTCCACACACTCGGTTCATAAGGTCCATGAACACAGCTGGTGCATTAGTTAAACCAAACGGCATGACCATAAACTCGTAATGACCGTAACGTGTTCTGAAAGCAGTCTTTGGAATATCATCTTCTTTCACCCGCATTTGATGATACCCGGAACGTAAGTCAATCTTTGAATAAACAGACGAGCCTTGTAGTTGATCAAATAAGTCGTCGATTCTCGGTAGTGGGTAGCGGTTCTTGATGGTAAGTTTGTTCAACTCTCGGTAGTCGATACACAACCTGAATGTACCATCTTTCTTCTTGACAAACAAAACAGGAGCTCCCCACGGTGATGTGCTTGGTCGAATGAAACCACGCTCTAAAAGTTCTTGTAATTGGCTTTGCAGTTCTTTCATCTCCCTGGGTGCGAGTCTGTAAGGAGCACGAGCTATTGGTGCAGCTCCTGGTACAAGATCTATTTGAAATTTAACGGATCGATGTGGGGGTAATCCCGGTAATTCTTTCGGAAATACATCGGGAAATTCTTTTGCAATGGGAACATCATTGATGCTCTTTTCTTCAGTTTGTACTTTCTCGACGTGTGCTAGAACAGCATAGCAACCTTTTCTTATTAGTTTTTGTGCCTTCAAATTACTAATAAGATGTAGCTTCGTGTTGCCCTTTTCTCCGTACACCATTAAGGGTTTTCCTTTTTCTCGTATAATGCGAATTGCATTTTTGTAACAAACGATCTCTGCTTTCACTTCTTTCAACCAGTCCATACCGATTATCACATCAAAACTCCCTAACTCTACTGGTATCAAATCAATCTTAAATGTTTCGCTAACCAGTTTAATTTCTCGATTCCGACATATATTATCTGCTGAAATTAATTTACCATTTGCTAATTCGAGTAAAAATTTACTATCCAAAGACGTCAATGGACAACTTAATTTAGCACAAAAATCTCTACTCATATAGCTTCTATCCGCACCCGAATCAAATAAAACGTAAGCAGATTTATTGTCAATAAGAAACGTACCCGTAACAAGCTCCGGGTCTTCCTGTGCCTCTATCGCATTAATATTGAAAACTCTTCCACGTCCTTGTCCATTCGTGTTCTCCTGGTTCGGGCAATTTCTAATAATGTGGCCTGGTTTTCCACATTTATAACAAACTACATTGGCATAACTTGCTCCGACACTACTTGCTCCGCCATTACTCGTTCCGACACCATTTGTTCCTTTCGTTCTATTAGCCCCTGGTCCGTAGACCTCACACTTCACCGCGCTATGACCATTTCTTTTACACTTGTTGCAAAATTTGGTGCAGAACCCCGAGTGATTCTTTTCACACCTTTGGCATAGCTGCTTCTGATTGTTGTTGTTGTTGCGGTTATTATTGTTGTTGGGATGATTGTTGTAGTTGCTGTTGTTGTTGTTGTTGTTGTTGGGCCATTTGTTGTAGTTGCGATTGATGTTGCGATTGTTGGGATAATTGTTGCGATTATTGTTGTAATTGCTGTTGTTATTGTATTGGTGATTCTTATCACCGTTTTCCTCCCACTTTCTTTTAACTTGCTTCACATTGGCCTCTTCAACAGTCTGTTCTTTAATTCTTTCTTCAATCTGGTTCACTAGTTTGTGAGCCATTCTACATGCCTGTTGTATGGAGGCGGGCTCGTGTGAACTTATATCTTCTTGGATTCTTTCCGGTAATCCTTTCACAAACGCGTCGATCTTCTCTTCCTCATCTTCGAATGCTCCCGGACATAATAGGTACAATTCTGTGAATCGTCTTTCGTACGTGGTAATATCAAATCCTTGGGTTCGTAACCCTCTAAGTTCTGTCTTGAGCTTATTGACCTCGGTTCTGGGACGGTACTTCTCGTTCATCAAGTGCTTGAATGCTGACCACGGTAATGCGTAAGAATCATCTTGTCCCACTTGCTCTAGATAGGTATTCCACCATGTTAACGCAGAACCTGTGAAGGTATGCGTAGCGTACTTCACTTTGTCCTCTTCAGTACACTTACTTATGGCAAACACCGATTCGACCTTCTCGGTCCACCGTTTCAATCCGATCGGTCCTTCGGTTCCATCAAATTCCAAAGGTTTGCAGGCAGTGAATTCTTTGTAGGTGCATCCTACACGATTTCCTGTACTGCAATATCCAAGGTTATTGTTGGTATGTAGCGCAGCCTGTACTGCGGCTATGTTTGAAGCTAGAAAAGTACGGAATTCCTCTTCATTCATATTCACGGTGTGTCGAGTAGTCGGTGCCATTTCCTTCAAAATAGTTAAATGGAACAAGTTAATCATACAGAATATTAAGAGTAGTTAATAGTATTTCGTAGCATAATATGAACTCATTTATAAAAGCTTTTTCTTCATATTAGCGTTTTATAAGTTTAAATTCGGGTAGTACCTACCCGTTAAGTTCATACTTAGTAGCTAATATACAATTCAACTACTACAATTCTATATGAAAAACTGATTGTAATAATATTTCGCGTTCAAACTTTTATACAATATTTTACAAACTTACAATACCGCTTATTTTACATAAAGCATGAAATATATCACACAATAACTTTGATACAAGATAGTTGTGAAGACAATTCTAGCTAGTAGACAAGTCGTTCGGCAAAGGCAATAAAGACACGTAATTCATACGTCCAGAAACAAGTCATGCATTCTGGTTTTACTAGGACTACTTCCCATCCTTGGTCTTGTGCAACATAACCGTTATGGCCGTTGATAAGACAGCGTGTTGTAACGTCATCAAAGGGACGAGGGTTACGTAATGTCCAACAGTCCCGTAATAATCTAAAAACCTCATTTCTTACCCCAATTACCGACTCCGTCACTTGTGGAAACGTTTTGTTTAATAGTTGTAGCCCGATGTTCTTGTTCTCACTTTGGTGAGAAGCGAACATTACTAATCCGTAAGCATAACATGCTTCTTTATGTTGCATGTTAGCCGTTTTTTCTAAATCACGAAGTCCAATATTCGGATATATTGAGTCAAAATAATTTCTTAACCCGTTGCGTAAAATAGCATTTGGGTTCCCCGCAATATATGCGTCAAAGTAAACACATCGTAACTTATGGGTTTCCCAATGTGATATCCCCCATCTTTCAAACGAAAGTCTCTTATAAACCAAGACATTCTTGGAACGTTCTTCGAATGTCTTACAAACTGATCTCGCCTTAAATAGTTGTGCCGAAGAATTCTGGCCGACTCTAGACAAGATTTCATCAATCATGTCTCCGGGTAGGTCTCTTAAAATATTGGGTTGTCTATCCATTTTGTGTTTTTAAACTGTAAAATAGACAAGAGTTAGTTTCATAAAAAAAATACTTATTAATACAAGCAATTTTTACATATATCATAAAGCATAAGAACACTATATTACATATATTACACCACACGAATACAACTATCTTATTCCGACTCGCTCGTTTCTTCTTCTTCGGTTTTGGTTCGTTTTGCCAAGTTTCTAGGGATATATGATGTTCCCCTAATACGAGCCGTCGTTGTCCACATTGGTTTAGAAAAACCTGGTGGTTTAGAGGTTCCCGGGTCATTGTTACAACTTAAGGACTTCGGGGGTTGACGATACATATAAAGTTCATCGGGGTTGGAATTAGATTTCTCTATTTTTATGCCCTTTCCCTTATTATTTTCTTTTGCCTTTTTAAATTCAGTTGGGGTAATTTCTATAACATCATCGGAATTCTCGTCGGAATCCGATTCATCGGAGAATTGGTAATCCTCCCAATATTTTGCTTCCTTGGCGGAAACACCATTGACCATAATTAACTTTGGTCGGTTGGTTGAGGATTTTCTTTTACTTAACCGTTTTATTATTTCCCCCACCGGTTCTATTTCTTCATCCGGTTCCGATTCTTCTTCCGGTTCCGATTCTTCTTCCGGTTCCGACTCTTCTTCCGGTTCCTCTTCGGGAACTTGTGAATCAGTCCACAAATCATTCCAATTTACATTTGACTCTTCATTATTATTAGGTGAGTCAATGGGACTTGTTCTAGAGGTAGACATCTATCACATAATATCAAACACGTTAAGAGATTAATATATCACATAATATTCATATGTTAAAAATATATAGTTTCCAACAAAAATGTTAAGCAATCATTTTTAAAGAAAACACGGTCGAAGTCCAGACTCACTAATGCATCCTAACAAACTCGATAAGACACACTAATGCAAATTTTCTGGTTCTCTAAGACCAACGCTCGGATACCAACTGAAATGTCCCGTTCTTATTGATTAAAAACGTTCCATATTAATTGATTTCGTTGCGAGGTTTTGACCTCTATATGAGACATTTTTCAAAGACTGCATTCATTTTTAAAACAAACCATAACCTTTATTTCATAAATAAAGGTTTAAAAAGCTTTACGTAGATTATCAAATAATGATAATCTAAAATATCCTGTTTACACACGACCATTACATAATGGTTTACAATACAAATATGTTACAACAAAATAAGTTTCTTGAATGCAGTTTTTACACAATATCATACAAACATGGACTCTAAATCTTGTCCTTATTTAAGTATGCGACAACGGAAGCTCTTAATAATCACCTGAGAATAAACATGCTTAAAACGTCAACAAAAATGTTGGTGAGTTATAGGTTTAACCTATATATATCAAATCATAATAATAGACCACAAGATTTCATATTTCAATACACATCCCATACATAGAGATAAAAATCATTCATATGGTGAACACCTGGTAACCGACATTAACAAGATGCATATATAAGAATATCCCCATCATTCCGGGACACCCTTCGGATATGATATAAATTTCGAAGTACTAAAGCATCCGGTACTTTGGATGGGGTTTGTTAGGCCCAATAGATCTATCTTTAGGATTCGCGTCAATTAGGGTGTCTGTTCCCTAATTCTTAGATTACCAGACTTAATAAAAAGGGGCATATTCGATTTTGATAATTCAACCATAGAATGTAATTTCACGTACTTGTGTCTATTTTGTAAATCATTTATAAAACCTGCATGTATTCTCATCCCAAAAATATTAGATTTTAAAAGTGGGACTATAACTCACTTTCACAGATTTTTACTTCGTCGGGAAGTAAGACTTGGCCACTGGTTGATTCACGAACCTATAACAATATATACATATATATCAAAGTATGTTCAAAATATATTTACAACACTTTTAATATATTTTGATGTTTTAAGTTTATTAAGTCAGCTGTCCTCGTTAGTAACCTACAACTAGTTGTCCACAGTTAGATGTACAGAAATAAATCGATAAATATTATCTTGAATCAATCCACGACCCAGTGTATATGTATCTCAGTATTGATCACAACTCAAACTATATATATTTTGGAATCAACCTCAACCCTGTATAGCTAACTCCAACATTCACATATAGAGTGTCTATGGTTGTTCTGAAATATATATAGATGTGTCGACATGATAGGTCGAAACATTGTATACGTGTCTATGGTATCTCAAGATTACATAATATACAATACAAGTTGATTAAGTTATGGTTGGAATAGATTTGTTACCAATTTTCACGTAGCTAAAATGAGAAAAATTATCCAACTGTTTTACCCATAACTTCTTCATTTTAAATCCGTTTTGAGTGAATCAAATTGCTATGATTTCATATTGAACTCTATTTTATGAATCTAAACAGAAAAAGTATAGGTTTATAGTCGGAAAAATAAGTTACAAGTCGTTTTTGTAAAGGTAGTCATTTCAGTCGAAAGAACGACGTCTAGATGACCATTTTAGAAAACATACTTCCACTTTGAGTTTAACCATAATTTTTGGATATAGTTTCATGTTCATAATAAAAATCATTTTCTCAGAATAACAACTTTTAAATCAAAGTTTATCATAGTTTTTAATTAACTAACCCAAAACAGCCCGCGGTGTTACTACGACGGCGTAAATCCGGTTTTACGGTGTTTTTCGTGTTTCCAGGTTTTAAATCATTAAGTTAGCATATCATATAGATATAGAACACGTGTTTAGTTGATTTTAAAAGTCAAGTTAGAAGGATTAACTTTTGTTTGCGAACAAGTTTAGAATTAACTAAACTTTGTTCTAGTGATTACAAGTTTAAACCTTCGAATAAGATAGCTTTATATGTATGAATCGAATGATGTTATGAACATCATTACTACCTTAAGTTCCTTGGATAAACCTACTGGAAAAGAGAAAAATGGATCTAGCTTCAACAGATCCTTGGATGGCTCGAAGTTCTTGAAGCAGAATCATGACACGAAAACAAGTTCAAGTAAGATCATCACTTGAAATAAGATTGTTATAGTTATAGAAATTGAACCAAAGTTTGAATATGATTATTACCTTGTATTAGAATGATAACCTACTGTAAGAAACAAAGATTTCTTGAGGTTGGATGATCACCTTACAAGATTGGAAGTGAGCTAGCAAACTTGAAAGTATTCTTGATTTTATGAAACTAGAACTTTTGGAATTTATGAAGAACACTTAGAACTTGAAGATAGAACTTGAGAGAGATCAATTAGATGAAGAAAATTGAAGAATGAAAGTGTTTGTAGGTGTTTTTGGTCGTTGGTGTATGGATTAGATATAAAGGATATGTAATTTTGTTTTCATGTAAATAAGTCATGAATGATTACTCATATTTTTGTAATTTTATGAGATATTTCATGCTAGTTGCCAAATGATGGTTCCCACATGTGTTAGGTGACTCACATGGGCTGCTAAGAGCTGATCATTGGAGTGTATATACCAATAGTACATACATCTAAAAGCTGTGTATTGTACGAGTACGAATACGGGTGCATACGAGTAGAATTGTTGATGAAACTGAACGAGGAAGTAATTGTAAGCATTTTTGTTAAGTAGAAGTATTTTGATAAGTGTATTGAAGTCTTTCAAAAGTGTATAAATACATATTAAAACACTACATGTATATACATTTTAACTGAGTCGTTAAGTCATCGTTAGTCGTTACATGTAAGTGTTGTTTTGAAACCTTTAGGTTAACGATCTTGTTAAATGTTGTTAACTCAATGTTTATAATATCAAATGAGATTTTAAATTATTATATTATCATGATATTATCATGTATGAATATCTCTTAATATGATATATATACATTAAATGTCTTTACAACGATAATCGTTACATATATGTCTCGTTTAAAAATCATTAAGTTAGTAGTCTTGTTTTTACATATGTAGTTCATTGTTAATATACTTTATGATATGTTTTCTTATCATAGTATCATGTTAACTATATATATATATATCCATATATATGTCATCATATAGTTTTTACAAGTTTTAACGTTCGTGAATCACCGATCAACTTGGGTGGTCAATTGTCTATATGAAACATATTTCAATTAATCAAGTCTTAACAAGTTTGATTGCTTAACATGTTGGAAACATTTAATCGTGTAAATATCAATCTCAATTAATATATATAAACATGGAAAAGTTCGGGTCACTACACGGCCAACGTGATTATATTATAGTAAGTCATGCTAAGTTTCTAATGAAACGTGATGATGGTTTACAGTAGATCATACCGTCATCATGTGTCATGTTAGATAACTCTTTCATTCTACTTAACCTCTGAACATATCAAGAAAAATATATTCTTGATAATTCTATCCTCTGTGATTCTGGTAATTTACCAAGTCAAATCGTGCTATTACGTTCCTTCCTGCTTAGAACATTATAATCATCCAAAACTCTATATGTACGAATTTTGGACCATTATTCGCTTGACTTAAAGTCGGGAAAAGAAGACAAGAGCATGAAACTCCGATATATAAGGCAAAATACAAAGCCCAACAACAACACCGAAATTACAAACCGTGGATATCAGTGCGTATAGCAATATAAAGACACGGAAGGATTATAAATACAATAATCACTAGAGCATAGTAGAAATAAACAGATTCTTCCAGTGGGAGTTGGAAAAGAAGGACGATCATTGCGATAGTCAGAATGAGAATAAGGATTAGAACCGGATTAAGCATTATTATAATCTTTTGATATATGGACTGAGAAAGAAGGTATAGGAATGATGAAAATAATGGAATGGAAGGGTTTAATTTATAATGAAAATATCAGACGTAGCAATCAAGACAGATGACCACATTTAATTAAAAAGATCCTAATTTCCTTAAATTTCGAAGACTCGGATCTTATTTAGATTTCGAAGATTTCCTTAATCCCTTGAATTCCGATAATTCAACCAAGACAACATCAAAAGATTAGACGCACCTTATTTTCTAAATTCAAACGTGACAACGTCAAAAGTTAAGACGAGCTTTATTCTCTAGATTCACTCTTTAAGTGATAGCTTAATTCGTACGCTTCGAGAAATCAAATTGTTTTATCCTTATTACTCAATGGTGATAAAAATTTATTTATCAACTCATATACATCAGAAAAACATTCTTATTGTTAACCATGACCACCTCGATCAAATTTCGGGACGAAATTTCTTTAACGGGTAGGTACTGTGATGACCCGAAAATTTCTGACCAAATTTAAACTTTAATCCTTATAAGATTCTGACACAATAAGCAAAGTCTATTAAATCGAGTTCCAAAATGTTTGAACTATTTTTCATGAATGTATTTGAACCTTTAACTATTCCCGATGATTCACGAACAATTAGAGTAAATGAATATGTAAATACATATATATAAAAATAAGTGTTTAAGATTTGGAATAAACTTTAATCAGTTGGAATTAAAAAATGTAAAAGAATATACAAAATAATTAATTTGTAATTTAAAATGAATCTATATGATTTCGATGTATAATTATTATTACATGTATATTAGATAGATAGGGTATAAATATTCAGTTATATGATTTGTAAACATTATACAAGTAATAAATTGTAATATTAATATAATTAAAGGTAATTACAAGATAAAATATAGTTGTAATATTCATTAGTAATATTAAAATAAATATTAATAATAATATATATATCAGTATTATTAATATTATTATATATAATATATATAAATATGAAAGGTGATACATGTAATTTATTTTAGTATTGTTATCATTTTAATTATCATTCAAATTAATTACCATGATTATTTATTATATTATGATTATTATTAATATCATCATTTTTATTTAATATGATTAAAAGTTATTACTAGTAATAATTATTATTACTATTATTATTATTGTCATTTTTATTTTTATCACTATTGTTTTTATTATCATTATTTAATATTATATTATTAATATATTTATAAGATATATATACAAATATATGTAATATACTGAAATATAAATATAGATAGATGAAACTAATATATATATCGTGTATAGTTAAATTTCCTTTCACTATCTGATCAATTCCATCAAATATACAGATTTCCAATTCAGTTGAGGGTCACCATCCCCTTTATATTTTTTTTATTTTTTTATCTGTTTCTTCGTGGAATGATTCTGACTGTCCCCAATTTGTTACGAGTTCCTCTCAATCACAATTTAAAACAGCAACCTTACGTTCTTTACATATATCATACTCTGTGTTTTGTTAAACAAATGAAAACTGAAAAAAAATATAAAACACGATATATATATATATATATATATATATATATATATATATATATATATATATATATATATATCTCTGTTCTTTAACTTTATAGTCAAAAACTCGAATTCAAATTCATTTCAAAAACTAATAATGTCATTATGTTAGGATTACTCTAGTTGAACTTTCTGTAAAGTCTCAATTTCCAAATTTACAAAACAAGATCGAATTCGTGAGTTAAAGTTTTTTATCTTAAAAAGTCAAAGATTGTTCATCGATTAAATTCGAGTTCAAGGTGATGTTTTTAGTTAAATTGACAGTTTCAATAGTTTCTAGGAGCGATTTGTAAAATATTTCATGAAGGAATCTTGATCGAAAGACGTCTAAAAATCAAAAATCATTTTTTTTTGTTTTGTATCCGACGAACAGCAAGCACTCTTTTCTTAAATTTTTTTTTTTTGAATACAAGTAATCTCAAATAATGGTTGTTGTGTGGGATACTAAATCGTGAAATCAAGTTTGTAATTTCTATTAAGATTAAAAGGAATTTGGGAATTGATTGAGTTGTGAAGAAGATAAACAAGAACAGAAAATGAATTCGGGTTATATATATATCGGTTCTATAATATTTCAGAAAATGGACATAGCCCAGCTGGTTTAAGTGTGTGTCGGGGAAGCGTGAGGTCTCGGATTCGAGCCACGCTTGAGGCATTCTTTTTATAAAAAGCTTATTTGAAGGTAGATTTCCTTTTATTATGTTATATTTATTATTATTATTATTATTATTATTATTATTATTATTATTATTATTATTATTATTATTATTATTATTATTATTATTATTATTATTATTATTATTATTATTATTATTATTATTATTATGAAGGTAATATAAATTATTATCATTTTCGTAAATATTAGTATTAATATCTTTTTATAAATAATAGAAGTGTTAATATTGATATAAGTAATATTATTATCACGAGTATTATTATGTAAGTACTAAAATCATTATTATGATTTTCACTATTATCATTTTTAGTATTATTACAAGTAAATACTTTTATATAAAGATACACTACAATAAAATTAATATTACATATCACTATTTTTTTATTATTAAAATGATATTAACTAAACTATATATATATATATATATATATATATATATATATATATATATATATGTATATATATATATATATGTATATATATATGTATATATATATATATGTATATATATATATATATATATATATATATATATATATATATATATATATATATATATATATATATATATATATATATATATAAAATGTACCAATCAATACATAAAAATATATTGATATCTTATATAAACCCTAATATAGATTTTTTCTTTATTAACATATTAAAGAATGCTAAATAATAGTTATATAAGATATATAAATTAAATATATTAGACTATCTATATCTATATAACATATAACATAACAAGTATGTTATTAATAATAATATATAAACTTGCTCGATTACGATTACATGTATTAATAAATATACAATTGATATAGGTTCGTGAATCCAAGGCCAACCCTGCATTATTCAATATCGTCATATGTATTTTTACTACAAAATACAGTATTGTGAGTTTCATTTGCTCCCTTTTTAATTGCTTTTGCAATATATATTTTTGGGCTGAGAATACGTGCGCTGCTTTTATGTTTGACGAAATAGACACAAGTACTTAAAATATATTCTACGTTGAGTTGTACCATCCTGCATATCTTCCCTAATAGCTTGGTAACTAATATTTACATGTTGGAAGAACATGTAAGCGCGAATCCTATTGATAGATCTATCGGGTTTGACCACCCCAACTTGGCTAGTCGCTCTAGTATCGTAAACGGTTGCATAGTACTTCGTTTTTACTACACTTGGTACAGTGTAGGGAGATTTCATAATAAAGGAAATATGCCACATTAATTGTTAAGTATGGTTACCGAAGCGCTCAACAACTTATAGAATACTTTTATACACTTGCGAGTGTACATATATTTATGAAACTGAAATCTTGTGGTCTATCAAAATTACTGAATTTTATGATTATATATGATAAACCTATGAACTCACCAACCTTTTGGTTGACACTTTTAAGCATGTTTATTCTCAGGTATGAAAGAAATCTTCCGCTGTGCATTTTCTCATAATACATGGAGTCATTCATGGCATATTTAAGTCAGTACCTCGCGATGGGACCAAATGTTGAAGACTTCGTCCAGATGGATTAGGACATGTCATCACAGTTATAGAGTACCAGGGTTGCATTTTATATGTGCCTTATGTGTTAGCTAGGGTACCTTAGCAATCTTTAGGACTATAACCTTTCATGCCTTAGTTTTAAACGCTTTTCCTTTGATCTTTATACTGCTACTTCATCTTACTTCCTGCTTTTACCTCTGTTGATATTCTGTATCCTTTCCTAAGGATATCAAGCCAAAACCCTATCATTTTGTCTGATCCCGACTCTAAAGGATCGGGTATTATGTGATTGTTATTATATCCATACATATCTCAAGACCTGACTTCACCATTGTGATTCAAAGTATTCTTTGACTCACGCGAAGGGATGTCACTCATGACTCAACATTCCAGCATCAACTATTTAAAGTTTGATCACGTGTCCTGATCTTATGGGGTGATATTGAAGTGGAAGTATGAATTAGTGAAATATAATGACGCTTGACCGACGTGATTATATTATGGTAATTCATATAGAAATTCCAATATCATGACATATGGAATAGAAAGTGAATCAAAGAAAAATTTCCAAGCCATTCATTCAAAAATCTCAATGTTATTACACGAAGGGTAATTATCATCTGATTTATAGATATACGAAGAGATCGTTACGATCAAACCATCCATCTCATACCCATGATTAGATTAACAAATTCTCCTATGCCATGAAAGTTGTAAAGCTTGGCATTCTTTCTTTCTTAAACAACTTATCTCTTTGACACTTAATTATCACATCCCCGCTGGAAGGAAGGATGCATGTTCTTAAGTGACCTGAAGTGACACCCCCGAAACTTCTTCGAAGTATGCCTCCTGTTATCTGCAATTATGCTCCTGGTGTAGATTTTCATAAACCCATTAGGAAACCCGTCGAAGATAAGCGACAACCACTCGCAAGATTTTCATTTAAATATTCAAACGAAGATATTATAAACACCACATTCACGTTCTCATACTCTACCATTCATATCTCACTTGTCAGCAACAGCTTCACACATGAACATTTTGAATTCCAAGAACATATGTCCTAATAGTAGTCAACAACCGTATTTAAATACAATAGATTTCATCACCTCGCAACATTTTTGCTTAAAAGTAACTCGAAATTTTCAAAATACCTTCACCCGATCTTCATCGAACTTTTTCCAACTCGTAACCTCCGAAATATGAAAATTATGTTACCAAAATTTTACACACACTATTTTACTATGCGATCCTTTTGAAATTTTATAAATTTATTTACTTTCATTCGTGCAAATTTTATATGTTTACATAATAAAGTAAATAAAATATACCTTTACTTATCTTTGGCTAGTACATATAAAATTATACTTTCACTTTTTCAAATCAATTCTTTTATTTAAAAGATATTTTACGTAAAATAGTACATGTTGTACATAACTCTAGTTTTACTAAGAACTTCGTTCCTTTCTACATTGCCACCTTAAACGACTCGAACTTCTATAAAAATTTTCATTACTTGTATATATAAAAATTTTCGTATTATTCTACACCACATATTAATCACAATTCCTCTCGTCCTCTGAAACTTATCATTAAGTTCATCATTCAAAACCCTCTGTTCTCATTAACTTTTCCCTTTTAAGGTTGACCGTTGAGGAGTTTTTACTTTCGATATTTCATGGCTAAACCACAACACTCTCGTAAATATCAATTCTATAATTTAATATTTTGTGTTTTTTTATGTGGTTACTCTGAACAATTCTTCCTTCGTGGGTTGCAACTGAACATTATCCTAGTCAAGTTTCGATCCCTGATTTGACATGTAACTGAAATCATGATCATAAAGTTACGTTCTACAACGAGCTATCAAAAACTATTTCCAAGGATAAGTTCGCATGTATTATAGTACACTGAATGATATCTTTCCTTAATCACTCATACCATCCTAAGGGCATCTTAGTAATTATGGCATACTTGTATATAAGCCTGATTAGTGACTGCTCAAATGACATTACTTTTCGTCGATTCACATTAGGAACTTCTTGAAAACCAAAAGTATAATGTCTATGGTTACCTTCCAAACTTTGAAGTTGGTACCATCTCTAACAAACACAAGCCATGCATCAAACTACATGGCTGTGATCTCTAAGTACTTCTCTCTGATTGTCTGCTCTAATGGTGACATAAACGCTCAAGGTTTCAAATAAACTTAGTAATGTTCATTGCACATTTCAGGTGTCCAACTTACTAAAATGTTTGTATGACTAAAATATCACAATCCCTTTTAAGGAAACCTAGTCAGATGACACTCATGATTATCCCTTTGAATTACCTCCGCATTGATAATAAAATGCACTTCAGAGAAGAACCTGTAGAAGTTATGGATCGTGAGGGTAAATGTTTGAAACAAAGCTCTATTCCTGTTGTTAAGATCCGCTGAAATTCACGAAGAGGCCCCGAGCATACCTGGGAATGTGAAGACCAGATGAAACGGAAATATCCACATCTTTTCTCAATTGCTGATGCATCCGAGAAGTCTACCTAAAACTTCGGGACGAAGTTTCCATTTATGGGGGGATACTGTGACAACCCTCACTTTATCCTTCCTGAAATGACTATTATACCCTTAGGGTTTCATTTGCTTGTTCTGTATAATATCATTAGGGTTATTATCCATATATAATAAATGCTCGTATAATAAATGCTCGTAATTAATTAATCATAAACCTTAACCCTAACATTTATTACTAATATTATAATAAATATATAAATATGTATTAATATTTATAAATAATATATAAAAGTGTATTTACGCAAAATGTAATATTTTGTGTTGATAAAATTAAGTAATTATAAAAGTAATAATATAAATAATTATGTTATACCGAATACATATTTATTTAATAAAACCGGTTAATAATAAATAATAAATAAATAAATAAATACATATAAATATAAATATGGCCGAAAAAATAATAATAATAAAAATGATGATAAAAGTCGGCCACCAAAAATAATAAAATAAAAAGAGAAGGAATTAATTTTATAAAAGGAAAAGAATTGTAATTGTACTCAAATTGTAATTACTTCCTCTCCAAGTATTTTAATCCTATAAATACATGTTAAAGCCTCATAAAATTTTTTCATAAAATCTCTAGAGCCTCTTAAACCCTAATAAAATTTGTAAGTTCTACATCTTTTTCTTTTATATATTTTTTTATTGATTTCTTTTTATATATTTTTTTACCGATCGGTATAAATTTATAAAATACAAGAAAAATCGAAAACTTGTTTTTACAAAATATCTTTTAGGTTGGGAATTAAGTTCATATATCAAACTAATTTATAAAAATACTTCTGGGATTTTATAAAACTGTTAAAGCAGTTTTTTTATAAAAACTTTATTTGTCGCTAACTGAAAAAAATAAATAACAATAAATATTTAAACTTCAAAATTAATTATGATATTTTTATAGAAGTTTTATAAACTATTATGAACATAAATCTAGAATTTCATGATTTTATAAAATCTGGAAATTCTTTTTTTTATAAAACATATATTTGTATCGATAATTATAGTATATTTGTGTTTTATTTGGTTTTAATTGTTATAAATTTATATAATCTGTAATAATAATTTATTAAGTATTTATAACAGTAATATAACTTATAAAAATTATTATATTAAGTTTTGGATATTATTTATAATTAAAAATGAATTTAATAAATACTAAATATGGAAACTATATAAAATTTGTAATAAATAGAAAATAGTAAATATAATAATTATAAAAGTGTTTCTAAGTTTATAAGTATGTAATAAAACTATGAAAAATATAAAATCATATTTATAAGTATATTTAGTATTTTAATTGATTTTTGAAAAGTATTTATATAAACCGTGAGAAAATAAAAAAATAAATATAAAATAAATACTAAACGAATTAAAATAGTTTTTATAAATTTTTTGTATAATCATTAGGTTACATAGATACTGGAAAAATTATTAAAACTTATTTATTAAGTATTTATCTATCTTATTTAATTAATACCGTTTATAATGGATAAAGTACAAGAAAATATAAAATAAATAATAATATATATAATTTTTGAAATTATATTTTTACAACTTTTTTACAGTATATAGAACTTATAAAAATTATAAAATTTATTATTTAAGTCAAATTAGTATTTTATGCATAATTAAATTTGTTTCCATATAAACTGAGAAGATAAATAAGGAAATAAACATAAATAAATATAAAAACAAGGTAGAATAATTTTATAAAATTTTCTACAGGTTTTTGCACTAAAAGAAACTTATAGAAATTATAAACTTTATTATTTAATAATTATTTTAATTAAAAACAAATTTAGGATGTATATATCTATTTTTGGTATAACTATAATACTTATAAATTATAATAATTAAATATTATTGTTTCTAAATATAAAAATCTATAAATAATTACTTAAATAATAATTATATATGTTACTAATATATATAATAAATATCTACTAATACATAACCAATTTAATATAGTACATATACTCTATAAAGTATATAATATAGATTATACAAATATATACTTTAATAATTCATTTATATTAAATATAATAACATAATAAATCTAAACTTATATATACTTAATGTAATATAACTATTAATGTATAACATGTAATACAACAAGTACTTAAATACTTAATATATCATAACTATTAATATATAATACTAATTAATTAATATATATAATATAAACAATTAAATAATATTTATATAATATATAATACTTATTATATATATAACATGTATTAAATGTATGAACAAGTAATCTATTAAGTGTTGTATTCCTATACACAAATACATCTAGTGAATACTACAATCATAACGATAAACATATGTTTAGTCAATCCTTAATGTACTTAGGATTCTTCATTTGTCAATTGGACATTTCTGATTAAGCCTATATATCTCTAGGTTGAAGGCCTGGTATATACTCTCGTTCATTTCATTCGTGGAATTATCTTCATCTTCGATTTAAGGTGAACTTCATAGCCCCTCTTTTTACTATTTCTTACCTGTTTTATAAACTTTGGGGTGAGACACATGCTTGCTTTTAAAATGATTTACAATTTAGACACAAGTACTTAAACTATTTGATATGCAAATTTCGTGAGACTTTTGTTAAACATGTATTTATTTTTACATGCGAATCCCCGCCATAATATTGTTAATTGCTGGAATTGAAATTAGCAAGCTTAATTATTGTGAGTAGGCCTATTGAGAGTGACGTCTCTACCATTGGCGTGATCGTCAAGGGGTACATAATAATGATTGTCGACACCCTTACAGTGTCAGGGGTTAATGTTTAGTTCGATATTATAACTCATGGCATATTGAACATTTTGATATTTTGAGTTAAATCTTGTGGTCTAAAAACTTATTATGATTATTAAACCTATGTTGTTCACTCAACCATTTTTGGTTGATACTTTAAGCATGTTTTGTCTCTGGTACTTAGACATTTTGCTTCCGCTGTAGAACTCTGTTGTTACTTAGAAGTCAAGCCAAGCACTGGGACCAGAGTTAACATCCGCGTCAATGGCGATTTTAACGGGGTGTTACATTGTTGACATATGTTTACATAATAGTTTAGTGGCGCACGGTTTTAACTTTGTTATGTAATGTATTTACTATTATTTACCATGGTAACAATGTAAGACTTGTAACTTGGGAGGTTGTCATATATAAACAATCTCCCCACATCTGTTGTAACTAGTTATCATATTTACACCTACAACTTTATCTTGTTTCTCTCTAGTGTTCTTGCATAACTAATATGTAGTGACCCGAACTTTTCCATGTTTATATATATTAATTGAGATTGATATTTACATGATTAAATGTTTCCAATATGTTAAGCAATCAAACTTGTTAAGACTTGATTAATTGAAATATGTTTCATATAGACAATTGACCACCCAAGTTGACCGGTGATTCACGAACGTTAAAACTTGTAAAAACTATATGATGACATATATATGGATATATATATAGTTAACATGATACTATGATAAGTAAACATATCATTAAGTATATTAACAATAAACTACATATGTAAAAACAAGACTACTAACTTAATGATTTTTAAACGAGACATATATGTAACGATTATCGTTGTAAAGACATTTAATGTATATATATCATATTAAGAGATATTCATACATGATAATATCATGATAATATAATAATTTAAAATCTCATTTGATATTATAAACATTGGGTTAACAACATTTAACAAGATCGTTAACCTAAAAGTTTCAAAACAACACTTACATGTAACGACTAACGATGACTTAACGACTCAGTTAAAATGTATATACATGTAGTGTTTTAATATGTATTTATACACTTTTGAAAGACTTCAATACACTTATCAAAATACTTCTACTTAACAAAAATGCTTACAATTACATCCTCGTTCAGTTTCATCAACAATTCTACTCGTATGCACCCGTATTCGTACTCGTACAATACACAGCTTTTAGATGTATGTACTATTGGTATATACACTCCAATGATCAGCTCTTAGCAGTCCATGTGAGTCACCTAACACATGTGGGAACCATCATTTGGCAACTAGCATGAAATATCTCATAAAATTACAAAAATATGAGTAATCATTCATGACTTATTTACACGAAAACAAAATAACATATCCTTTATATCTAATCCATACACCAACGACCAAAAACACCTACAAACACTTTCATTCTTCAATTTTCTTCATCTAATTGATCTCTCTCAAGTTCTATCTTCAAGTTCTAAGTGTTCTTCATAAATTCCAAAAGTTCTAGTTTCATAAAATCAAGAATACTTTCAAGTTTGCTAGCTCACTTCCAATCTTGTAAGGTGATCATCCAACCTCAAGAAATCTTTGTTTCTTACAGTAGGTTATCATTCTAATACAAGGTAATAATCATATTCAAACTTTGGTTCAATTTCTATAACTATAACAATCTTATTTTAAGTGATGATCTTACTTGAACTTGTTTTCGTGTCATGATTCTGCTTCAAGAACTTCGAGCCATCCAAGGATCCATTGAAGCTAGATCCATTTTTCTCTTTTCCAGTAGGTTTATCCAAGGAACTTAAGGTAGTAATGATGTTCATAACATCATTCGATTCATACATATAAAGCTATCTTATTCGAAGGTTTAAACTTGTAATCACTAGAACATAGTTTAGTTAATTCTAAACTTGTTCGCAAACAAAAGTTAATCCTTCTAACTTGACTTTTAAAATAAACTAAACACATGTTCTATATCTATATGATATGCTAACTTAATGATTTAAAACCTGGAAACACGAAAAACACCGTAAAACCGGATTTACGCCGTCGTAGTAACACCGCGGGCTGTTTTGGGTTAGTTAATTAAAAACTATGATAAACTTTGATTTAAAAGTTGTTATTCTGAGAAAATGATTTTTATTATGAACATGAAACTATATCCAAAAATTATGGTTAAACTCAAAGTGGAAGTATGTTTTCTAAAATGGTCATCTAGACGTCGTTCTTTCGACTGAAATGACTACCTTTATAAAAACGACTTGTAACTTATTTTTCCGACTATAAACCTATACTTTTTCTGTTTAGATTCCTAAAATAGAGTTCAATATGAAACCATAACAATTTGATTCACTCAAAACGGATTTAAAATGAAGAAGTTATGGGTAAAACAAGATTGGATAATTTTTCTCATTTTAGCTACGTGAAAATTGGTAACAAATATATTCCAACCATAACTTAATCAACTTGTATTGTATATTATGTAATCTTGAGATACCATAGACACGTATACAATGTTTCGACCTATCATGTCAACACATCTATATATATTTCGGAACAACCATAGACATTCTATATGTGAATGTTGGAGTTAGCTATACAGGGTTGAGGTTGATTCCAAAATATGTATAGTTTGAGTTGTGATCAATACTGAGATACGTATACACTGGGTCGTGGATTGATTCAAGATAATATTTATCGATTTATTTCTGTATATCTAACTGTGGACAACTAGTTATAGGTTACTAACGAGGACAGCTGACTTAATAAACTTAAAACATCAAAATATATTAAAAGTGTTGTAAATATATTTTGAACATACTTTGATGTATATGTATATATTGTTATAGGTTCGTGAATCAACCAGTGGCCAAGTCTTACTTCCCGACGAAGTAAAAATCTGTGAAAGTGAGTTATAGTCCCACTTTTAAAATCTAATATTTTTGGGATGAGAATACATGCAGGTTTTATAAATGATTTACAAAATAGACACAAGTACGTGAAACTACATTCTATGGTTGAATTATCGAAATCGAATATGCCCCTTTTTATTAAGTCTGGTAATCTAAGAATTAGGGAACAGACACCCTAATTGACGCGAATCCTAAAGATAGATCTATTGGGCCTAACAAACCCCATCCAAAGTACCGGATGCTTTAGTACTTCGAAATTTATATCATATCCGAAGGGTGTCCCGGAATGATGGGGATATTCTTATATATATGCATCTTGTTAATGTCGGTTACCAGGTGTTCACCATATGAATGATTTTTATCTCTATGTATGAGATGTGTATTGAAATATGAAATCTTGTGGTCTATTGTTACGATTTGATATATATAGGTTAAACCTATAACTCACCAACATTTTTGTTGACGTTTTAAGCATGTTTATTCTCAGGTGATTATTAAGAGCTTCCGCTGTCGCATACTTAAATAAGGACAAGATTTGGAGTCCATGCTTGTATGATATTGTGTAAAAACTGCATTCAAGAAACTTATTTTGTTGTAACATATTTGTATTGTAAACCATTATGTAATGGTCGTGTGTAAACAGGATATTTTAGATTATCATTATTTGATAATCTACGTAAAGCTTTTTAAACCTTTATTGATGAAATAAAGGTTATGGTTTGTTTAAAAATGAATGCAGTCTTTGAAAAACGTCTCATATAGAGGTCAAAACCTCGCAACGAAATCAATTAATATGGAACGTTTTTAGTCAATAAGAACGGGACATTTCAGTTGGTATTCGAGCGTTAGTCTTAGAGAACCAGAATTTTGCATTAGTGTGTCTTATCGAGTTTGTTAGGATGCATTAGTGAGTCTGGACTTCGACCGTGTTTACTTGAAAAATAATTGCTTAACAAATTTTGTTGGAAACTATATATTTTTAACATGTGAATATTATGTGATATATTAATCTCTTAACGCGTTTGATATTATGTGATAGATGTCTACCTCTAGAACAAGTCCCATTGACTCACCTAATAATAATGAAGAGTCAAATGTAAATTGGAATGATTCGTGGACTGATTCACAAGTTCCCGAAGAGGAACCGGAAGAAGAGTCGGAACCGGAAGAAGAATCGGAACCGGATGAAGAAATAGAACCGGTGGGGGAAATAATAAAACGGTTAAGTAAAAGAAAATCCTCAACCAACCGACCAAGGTTAATTATGGTCAATGGTGTTTCCGCCAAGGAAGCAAAATATTGGGAGGATTACCAATTCTCCGATGAATCGGATTCCGACGAGAATTCCGATGATGTTATAGAAATTACCCCAACTGAATTTAAAAAGGCAAAAGAAAATAATAAGGGAAAGGGCATAAAAATAGAGAAATCTAATTCCAACCCCGATGAACTTTATATGTATCGTCAACCCCCGAAGTCCTTAAGTTGTAACAATGACCCGGGAACCTCTAAACCACCAGGTTTTTCTAAACCAATGTGGATAACGACGGCTCGTATTAGGGGAAAATCATATATCCCTAGAAACTTGGCAAAACGAACCAAAACCGAAGAAGAAGAAACAAGCGAGTCGGAATAAGATAGTTGTATTCATGTGGTGTAATATATGTAATATAGTGTGCTTATGCTTTATGATATATGTAAAAATTGCTTGTATTAATAAGTATTTTTTTTTATGAATCTAACTCTTGTCTATTTTACAGTATAAAAACACAAAATGGATAGACAACCCAATATTTTAAGAGACCTACCCGGAGACATGATTGATGAAATCTTGTCTAGAGTCGGTCAGAATTCCTCGGCACAACTATTTAAGGCGAGATCAGTTTGTAAGACATTCGAAGAACGTTCCAAGAATGTCTTGGTTTATAAGAGACTTTCGTTTGAAAGATGGGGGATATCACATTGGGAAACCCATAAGTTACGATGTGTTTACTTTGATGCATATATTGCGGGGAACTCAAATGCTATTTTACGCAACGGGTTAAGAAATTATTTTGACTCAATGTATCCGAATATAGGACTTCATGATTTAGAAAAAGCGGCTAACATGCAACATAAAGAAGCATGCTATGCTTATGGGTTAGTAATGTTCGCTTCTCACCAAAGTGAGAAAAAGAACATCGGGCTACAGCTATTAAACAAAACGTTCCCACAAGTGACGGAGTCGGTAATTGGGGTAAGAAATGAGGTTTTTAGATTGTTACGGGACTGTTGGACATTACGTAACCCTCGTCCCTTTGACGACGTTACAACACGCTGTCTTATCAACGGCCATAACGGTTATGTTGCACAAGACCAAGGATGGGAAGTAGTCCTAGTAAAACCAGAATGCATGACTTGTTTCTGGACGTATGAATTACGTGTCTTTATTGCCTTTGCTGAACGACTTGTGTACTAGCTAGAATTATCTTCACAACTATCTTGTATCAAAGTTATTGTGTGCTATATTTCATGCTTTATGTAAAATAAGCGGTATTGTAAGTTTGTAAAATATTGTATAAAAGTTTGAACGCGAAATATTATTATAATCAGTTTTTCATATAGAATTGTAGTAGTTGAATTGTATATTAGCTACTAAGTATGAACTTAACGGGTAGGTACTACCCAAATTTAAACTTATAAAACGCTAATATGAAGAAAAAGCTTTTATAAATGAGTTCATATTATGCTACGAAATACTATTAACTACTCTTAATATTCTGTATGATTAACTTGTTCCATTTGACTATTTTGAAGGAAATGGCACCGACTACTCGACACACAGTGAATATGAATGAAGAGGAATTCCGTACTTTTCTAGCTTCAAACATAGCCGCAGTACAGGCTGCGCTACATACCAACAATAACCTTGGATCTAGCAGTACAGGAAATCGTGTAGGATGCACCTACAAAGAATTCACTGCCTGCAAACCTTTGGAATTTGATGGAACCGAAGGACCGATCGGATTGAAACGGTGGACCGAGAAGGTCGAATCGGTGTTTGCCATAAGTAAGTGTACTGAAGAGGACAAAGTGAAGTACGCTACGCATACCTTCACAGGTTCTGCGTTAACATGGTGGAATACCTATCTAGAGCAAGTGGGACAAGACGATGCGTACGCACTACCGTGGTCAGCATTCAAGCACTTGATGAACGAGAAGTACCGTCCCAGAACCGAGGTCAATAAGCTCAAGACAGAACTTAGAGGGTTACGAACCCAAGGATTTGATATTACCACGTATGAAAGACGATTCACAGAATTGTGCCTATTGTGTCCGGGAGCATTCGAAGATGAGGAAGAGAAGATCGACGCGTTTGTGAAAGGATTACCGGAAAGAATCCAAGAAGATATAAGTTCACACGAGCCCGCCTCCATACAACAGGCATGTAGAATGGCTCACAAACTAGTGAACCAGATTGAAGAAAGAATTAAAGAACAGACTGCTGAAGAGGCCAATGTGAAGCAAGTCAAAAGAAAGTGGGAGGAAAATGGTGATAAGAATCACCAATACAACAACAACAACAGCAATCGCAACAATTATCCCAACAATCGCAACATCAATCGCAACTACAACAAACGGCCCAACAACAACAACAACAACAACAACAGCAACTACAACAATCATCCCAACAACAATAATAACCGCAACAACAACAACAATCAGAAGCAGCTATGCCAAAGGTGTGAAAAGTATCACTCGGGGTTCTGCACCAAATTTTGCAACAAGTGTAAAAGAAATGGTCATAGCGCGGCGAAGTGTGAGGTCTACGGACCAGGGGTTAATAGAACGAAAGGAACAAATGGTGTCGGAACGAGTAATGGCGGAGCAAGTAGTGTCGGAGCAAGCTATGCCAATGTAGTTTGTTATAAATGTGGAAAACCGGGCCACATTATTAGAAATTGCCCGAACCAGGAGAACACGAATGGACAAGGCCGCGGAAGAGTTTTCAATATTAATGCGGCAGAGGCACAGGAAGACCCGGAGCTTGTTACGGGTACGTTTCTTATTGACAATAAATCTGCTTACGTTTTATTTGATTCGGGTGCGGATAGAAGCTATATGAGTAGAGATTTTTGTGCTAAATTAAGTTGCCCATTGACGCCTTTGGATAGTAAATTTTTACTCGAATTAGCAAATGGTAAATTAATTTCAGCAGATAATATATGTCGGAATCGAGAAATTAAACTGGTTAGCGAAACATTTAAGATTGATTTAATACCAGTAGAGTTAGGGAGTTTTGATGTGATAATCGGTATGGACTGGTTGAAAGAAGTGAAAGCAGAGATCGTTTGTTACAAAAATGCAATTCGCATTATACGAGAAAAAGGAAAACCCTTAATGGTGTACGGAGAAAAGGGCAACACGAAGCTACATCTTATTAGTAATTTGAAGGCACAAAAACTAATAAGAAAAGGTTGCTATGCTGTTCTAGCACACGTCGAGAAAGTACAAACTGAAGAAAAGAGCATCAATGATGTTCCCATTGCAAAAGAATTTCCCGATGTATTTCCGAAAGAATTACCGGGATTACCCCCACATCGATCCGTTGAATTTCAAATAGATCTTGTACCAGGAGCTGCACCAATAGCTCGTGCTCCTTACAGACTCGCACCCAGCGAGATGAAAGAACTGCAAAGCCAATTACAAGAACTTTTAGAGCGTGGTTTCATTCGACCAAGCACATCACCGTGGGGAGCTCCTGCTTTGTTTGTCAAGAAGAAAGATGGTACATTCAGGTTGTGTATCGACTACCGAGAGTTGAACAAACTTACCATCAAGAACCGCTACCCACTACCGAGAATCGACGACTTATTTGATCAACTACAAGGCTCGTCTGTTTATTCAAAGATTGACTTACGTTCCGGGTATCATCAAATGCGGGTGAAAGAAGATGATATTCCAAAGACTGCTTTCAGAACACGTTATGGTCATTACGAGTTTATGGTCATGCCGTTTGGTTTAACTAATGCACCAGCTGTGTTCATGGACCTTATGAACCGGGTGTGTGGACCATACCTTGACAAGTTTGTCATTGTTTTCATTGATGACATACTTATTTACTCAAAGAATGACCAAGAACACGGTGAACATTTGAGAAAGGTGTTAGAAGTATTGAGAAAGGAAGAATTGTACGCTAAGTTTTCAAAGTGTGCATTTTGGTTGGAAGAAGTTCAATTCCTCGGTCACATAGTGAACAAAGAAGGTATTAAGGTGGATCCGGCAAAGATAGAAACTGTTGAAAAGTGGGAAACCCCGAAAACTCCGAAACACATACGCCAGTTTTTAGGACTAGCTGGTTACTACAGAAGGTTCATCCAAGATTTTTCCAGAATAGCAAAACCCTTGACTGCATTAACGCATAAAGGGAAGAAATTTGAATGGAATGATGAACAAGAGAAAGCGTTTCAGTTATTGAAGAAAAAGCTAACTACGGCACCTATATTGTCATTGCCTGAAGGGAATGATGATTTTATGATTTATTTTGATGCATCAAAGCAAGGTCTCGGTTGTGTATTAATGCAACGAACGAAGGTGATTGCTTATGTGTCTAGACAATTGAAGATTCACGAACAAAATTATACGACGCATGATTTGGAATTAGGCGCGGTTGTTTTTGCATTAAAGACTTGGAGGCACTACTTATATGGGGTCAAAAGTATTATATATACCGACCACAAAAGTCTTCAACACATATTTAATCAGAAACAACTGAATATGAGGCAGCGTAGGTGGATTGAATTATTGAATGATTACGACTTTGAGATTCGTTACCACCCGGGGAAGGCAAATGTGGTAGCCGATGCCTTGAACAGGAAGGACAGAGAACCCATTCGAGTAAAATCTATGAATATAATGATTCATAATAACCTTACTACTCAAATAAAGGAGGCGCAACAAGGAGTTTTAAAAGAGGGAAATTTAAAGGATGAAATACCCAAAGGATCGGAGAAGCATCTTAATATTCGGGAAGACGGAACCCGGTATAGGGCTGAAAGGATTTGGGTACCAAAATTTGGAGATATGAGAGAAATGGTACTTAGAGAAGCTCATAAAACCAGATACTCAATACATCCTGGAACGGGGAAGATGTACAAGGATCTCAAGAAACATTTTTGGTGGCCGGGTATGAAAGCCGATGTTGCTAAATACGTAGGAGAATGGTTGACGTGTTCTAAGGTCAAAGCTGAGCATCAGAAACCATCAGGTCTACTTCAACAACCCGAAATCCCGGAATGGAAATGGGAAAACATTACCATGGATTTCATCACTAAATTGCCAAGGACTGCAAGTGGTTTTGATACTATTTGGGTAATAGTTGATCGTCTCACCAAATCCGCACACTTCCTACCAATAAGAGAAGATGACAAGATGGAGAAGTTAGCACGACTGTATTTGAAGGAAGTCATCTCCAGACATGGAATACCAATCTCAATTATCTCTGATAGGGACGGCAGATTTATTTCAAGATTCTGGCAGACATTACAGCAAGCATTAGGAACTCGTCTAGACATGAGTACTGCCTATCATCCACAAACTGATGGGCAGAGCGAAAGGACGATACAAACGCTTGAAGACATGCTACGAGCATGTGTTATTGATTTCGGAAAAAGTTGGGATCGACATCTACCGTTAGCAGAATTTTCCTACAACAACAGCTACCATTCAAGCATTGAGATGGCACCGTTTGAAGCAATTTATGGTAGAAAGTGCAGGTCTCCGATTTGTTGGAGTGAGGTGGGGGATAGACAGATTACGGGTCCGGAGATTATACAAGAAACTACCGAGAAGATCATCCAAATTCAACAACGGTTGAAAACTGCCCAAAGTCGACAAAAGATCTACGCTGACATTAAAAGAAAAGATATAGAATTCGAAATTGGAGAGATGGTCATGCTTAAAGTTGCACCTTGGAAAGGCGTTGTTCGATTTGGTAAACGAGGGAAATTAAATCCAAGGTATATTGGACCATTCAAGATTATTGATCGTGTCGGACCCGTAGCTTACCGACTTGAGTTACCTCAACAACTCGCGGCTGTACATAACACTTTCCACGTCTCGAATTTGAAGAAATGTTTTGCTAAAGAAGATCTCACTATTCCGTTAGATGAAATCCAAATCAACGAAAAACTTCAATTCATCGAAGAACCCGTCGAAATAATGGATCGTGAGGTTAAAAGACTTAAGCAAAACAAGATACCAATTGTTAAGGTTCAATGGAATGCTCGTAGAGGACCCGAGTTCACCTGGGAGCGTGAAGATCAGATGAAGAAGAAATACCCGCATCTATTTCCAGAAGATTCATCAACACCTTCAACAGCTTAAAATTTCGGGACGAAATTTATTTAACGGGTAGGTACTGTAGTGACCCGAACTTTTCCATGTTTATATATATTAATTGAGATTGATATTTACATGATTAAATGTTTCCAACATGTTAAGCAATCAAACTTGTTAAGACTTGATTAATTGAAATATGTTTCATATAGACAATTGACCACCCAAGTTGACCGGTGATTCACGAACATTAAAACTTGTAAAAACTATATGATGACATATATATGGATATATATATAGTTAACATGATACTATGATAAGTAAACATATCATTAAGTATATTAACAATAAACTACATATGTAAAAACAAGACTACTAACTTAATGATTTTTAAACGAGACATATATGTAACGATTATCGTTGTAAAGACATTTAATGTATATATATCATATTAAGAGATATTCATACATGATAATATCATGATAATATAATAATTTAAAATCTCATTTGATATTATAAACATTGGGTTAACAACATTTAACAAGATCGTTAACCTAAAAGTTTCAAAACAACACTTACATGTAACGACTAACGATGACTTAACGACTCAGTTAAAATGTATATACATGTAGTGTTTTAATATGTATTTATACACTTTTGAAAGACTTCAATACACTTATCAAAATACTTCTACTTAACAAAAATGCTTACAATTACATCCTCGTTCAGTTTCATCAACAATTCTACTCGTATGCACCCGTATTCGTACTCGTACAATACACAGCTTTTAGATGTATGTACTATTGGTATATACACTCCAATGATCAGCTCTTAGCAGCCCATGTGAGTCACCTAACACATGTGGGAACCATCATTTGGCAACTAGCATGAAATATCTCATAAAATTACAAAAATATGAGTAATCATTCATGACTTATTTACATGAAAACAAAATAACATATCCTTTATATCTAATCCATACACCAACGACCAAAAACACCTACAAACACTTTCATTCTTCAATTTTCTTCATCTAATTGATCTCTCTCAAGTTCTATCTTCAAGTTCTAAGTGTTCTTCATAAATTCCAAAAGTTCTAGTTTCATAAAATCAAGAATACTTTCAAGTTTGCTAGCTCACTTCCAATCTTGTAAGGTGATCATCCAACCTCAAGAAATCTTTGTTTCTTACAGTAGGTTATCATTCTAATACAAGGTAATAATCATATTCAAACTTTGGTTCAATTTCTATAACTATAACAATCTTATTTTAAGTGATGATCTTGCTTGAACTTGTTTTCGTGTCATGATTCTGCTTCAAGAACTTCGAGCCATCCAAGGATCCATTGAAGCTAGATACATTTTTCTCTTTTCCAGTAGGTTTATCCAAGGAACTTAAGGTAGTAATGATGTTCATAACATCATTCGATTCATACATATAAAGCTATCTTATTCGAAGGTTTAAACTTGTAATCACTAGAACATAGTTTAGTTAATTCTAAACTTGTTCGCAAACAAAAGTTAATCCTTCTAACTTGACTTTTAAAATAAACTAAACACATGTTCTATATCTATATGATATGCTAACTTAATGATTTAAAACCTGGAAACACGAAAAACACCGTAAAACCGGATTTACGCCGTCGTAGTAACACCGCGGGCTGTTTTGGGTTAGTTAATTAAAAACTATGATAAACTTTGATTTAAAAGTTGTTATTTTGAGAAAATGATTTTTATTATGAACATGAAACTATATCCAAAAATTATGGTTAAACTCAAAGTGGAAGTATGTTTTCTAAAATGGTCATCTAGACGTCGTTCTTTCGACTGAAATGACTACCTTTATAAAAACGACTTGTAACTTATTTTTCCGACTATAAACCTATACTTTTTCTGTTTAGATTCATAAAATAGAGTTCAATATGAAACCATAGCAATTTGATTAACTCAAAACGGATTTAAAATGAAGAAGTTATGGGTAAAACAAGATTGGATAATTTTTCTCATTTTAGCTACGTGAAAATTGGTAACAAATATATTCCAACCATAACTTAATCAACTTGTATTGTATATTATGTAATCTTGAGATACCATAGACACGTATACAATGTTTCGACCTATCATGTCGACACATCTATATATATTTCGGAACAACCATAGACACTCTATATGTGAATGTTGGAGTTAGCTATACAGGGTTGAGGTTGATTCTAAAATATGTATAGTTTGAGTTGTGATCAATACTGAGATACGTATACACTGGGTCGTGGATTGATTCAAGATAATATTTATCGATTTATTTCTGTATATCTAACTGTGGACAACTAGTTATAGGTTACTAACGAGGACAGCTGACTTAATAAACTTAAAACATCAAAATATATTAAAAGTGTTGTAAATATATTTTGAACATACTTTGATGTATATGTATATATTGTTATAGGTTCGTGAATCAACCAGTGGCCAAGTCTTACTTCCCGACGAAGTAAAAATCTGTGAAAGTGAGTTATAGTCCCACTTTTAAAATCTAATATTTTTGGGATGAGAATACATGCAGGTTTTATAAATGATTTACAAAATAGACACAAGTACGTGAAACTACATTCTATGGTTAAATTATCGAAATCGAATATGCCCCTTTTTATTAAGTCTGGTAATCTAAGAATTAGGGAACAGACACCCTAATTGACGCGAATCCTAAAGATAGATCTATTGGGCCTAACAAACCCCATCCAAAGTACCGGATGCTTTAGTACTTCTAAATTTATATCATATCCGAAGGGTGTCCCGGAATGATGGGGATATTCTTATATATATGCATCTTGTTAACGTCGGTTACCAGGTGTTCACCATATGAATGATTTTTATCTCTATGTATGGGATGTGTATTGAAATATGAAATCTTGTGGTCTATTGTTACGATTTGATATATATAGGTTAAACCTATAACTCACCAATATTTTTGTTGACGTTTTAAGCATGTTTATTCTCAGGTGATTATTAAGAGCTTCCGCTGTCGCATACTTAAATAAGGACAAGATTTGGAGTCCATGCTTGTATGATATTGTGTAAAAACTGCATTCAAGAAACTTATTTTGTTGTAACATATTTGTATTGTAAACCATTATGTAATGGTCGTGTGTAAACAGGATATTTTAGATTATCATTATTTGATAATCTACGTAAAGCTTTTTAAACCTTTATTGATGAAATAAAGGTTATGGTTTGTTTAAAAATGAATGCAGTCTTTGAAAAACGTATCATATAGAGGTCAAAACCTCGCAACGAAATCAATTAATATGGAACGTTTTTAATCAATAAGAACGGGACATTTCATAATACCTCTAACCCGCTTAATCACTAAGAAACCGGTCGATCTAGGCATCTTTAGGGACTAACAATTGGTATCAGAGCAGGACTTGCTATCTTGCTTGTAAAACCAAGGATTGAAGCCTCCTGATTCGTGTTTTGAAGTGTTTGGTGTTCTTCGGTTTAGGTATCACGATAACTCACTTGTTGGTTAATTTATTGCTTGATTTTGTTAAAAAATATCGGTTATCATTGATTGAAATCTGCTTAATATTGTCTAACTAAAACTGAATATTACATGTTAAAACTCAGATTAACTAATTTTTGAAAGGTGTATGCATGAAATCTAGTGATATGACTTAATATGTCGAGTTTATGCTCTTGTGTAGAAGTAATTTTAACATGTTTTTATCTCTTAAAATCGATTTATATGTTAAAATGGGCTGGAATTCATGAGGATATCTGTTAAAAATTGTATTTAGTTCATGTTTATGTATTAAGTTCATGTTTCTGCTGCCATGCTTGATTTCTTATCAATTTGTTGCTTAAAAAATGATTTAATCGTAATCTGCATGTTCATAATTACTCCATATGTGTTAAGGATACTTAAAAGGTCTTAAATCTACTAGATTCATTAAAGTTTAGCCATCAAATCTTGTTAAATCTACTTAAACAATTCGAAATACTTGAGTTTTTGTCACAGACTACCTGCTCGAAAACCCCTTCTAGGTTTGAACTTGCTCGAAAACCTCTTAGGGTTAACTGATAACAGTAAAACCCTAAGGAATTTGCTCGAATATCTTGAGCTTTCACCCACTTTGTTGACTGAGATTTTGGCTTCAAACTTTGGACTCTTAGATAATACCCACCGAATCTCTTTTACCCTATAGGTTTCAGGTTGAAAAGGACATGTCCTTGACATAAGCCCTTGATTTATGTCATAAAGTAAAAAGGAATTGTCCTTTTGTGCATAAGATGTGTACTTTCTTGTAATTAAGAACTCACGTGCATAGGTATTTTCAGTCAAAGAAGTCAACTCTTTAAAACTTTGAATTAAAATCTGACTAAGTTGTTCTCAGTTAAAAGTGCTCAAAAATAGTGAGAAAAGTGAGACATTTTGCTCTAAAACAGTTTAAAATTTGATACTTTTGCTCGAAAATTGTGTCTAAAATTTGAAAGGGTGTCTGAAAACTGTTATTCATTCTGCACGAAAACCCTGCACGAAAACCTTAGGCTTCTCGAAATCCTTAAGTTTTGTCCTATAGTGCTCGAAAACTTGGCTGTCAGAAAACTTGGTTTTGCTCGAAAACCACCTTGTTTTGAAGGCTTGGTATTGTTTGAAACCCTAGTTATCTGCTCGAAAACTAAGTTATTGCTCGAAAACTTAACTTCTCTAGAACTAAGTCACTGCTCTAGAACTAGGATTATGCTCGAATACTTTACTTGCTCTAAAACCTAGGGACTGCTCGAATACTTTGTCTGCTCAAAAACCAAATAGACTAGTGCTCGAATATCTTGCCTGCTCGAAATCTAGACTTTTGCTCAAATAACTGTCCTGCTCGAAAACTTCCATTTCATAACTCAATTGTTTTACTGCTCAAAAACATTGTCTGTTTTGAAATTTGGCTTTGCTCAAAAACCACTCTGTTCATAAAGGTGGTTTTACACCAAAACCCTAATTTCGCTGCTCAATATTCTTGATCCTCCTCACTCTGAATTCTTACTTGACAATCTCTTGTTAAACCTCTACTCATTTGCACCACTCTGTTTCCACTCTTAGTTAAGATGGCAACTGCAAACTATGATGCTTTGGTTGTGGGCTTGAATTCCCGTCTACCCATGCTGTTCGAGGGATTGTTCGGCGAATGCAAAGGGAGATTTAACAACTACATTGATGGAAATGGGGAACAAACCAAAAATCTTTGGGATTCATTCCTCAATGGCCCAAAGGTTTTTCTTCACCCTGAAACTGGTGTGGAACTGAAACCCTATGAACTCTAGGGTGATGATGCCAAGAGAGCCCAAGCCAACGTTGACTCTTGATCCATCATCATGCAATCTCTTCCCCATGACATGTAAAAATCCGTCAGCTCTCTGAAATCTGGAAAAGACCTTCTAGAGGAAATCACTCGCCAACAGGAAGGATATAGCCAATCCGACCAAACAAAACTTGACATTGCTCTCGCAATGTATGAGGACTATTTTCAGAAACCTGATGAACTACTAAAGGACTACTACAAACACTTATGTAAAGTCATAAATGAGCTAAAAAAGGTTGGAGTGAAGAAAGAAAATCAAGAGCTAAACATGAAATTCCTGAAAAAGATGAATGCAACCTGGATATCGTATGGAAACAACTTCCTTGCTTCCAAGAACACCAAGAAGTACAACATTCATGAAGTTGTAGGCAAACTAATGAATAATCAATCTGATGTTGTTCAAAACTCCAAATCAAACCTTGCCGAAACTAGTGATCCAATGGCTTTATACGTTAACAAAGGCTCTAGAAAGGCCACTTCCAACGGTTCTAATTTACTCAAAGCAAAACAAACTGTGTCATCTGATGAGGACACATACTCTGATGTTGATGAAGAACATCGTGATCTTGTCAAGGCTGCCGCAATGTTCAGCAAGCAACTAAACCTCAGTAATCATCTGGTGGTTTTAGATAAAACAACAACAATCGAACTTCATCAAGGTTTTAGAAAAAACAACAACAATCGAACTTCATCCAGCTCCACGTACTACAAAAAACCCAAAATCTCAACCACTCAATACCGAGCTCCTGACAACAAGGACCCAGATAATATGTGTTTCAACTGTGGTAAAACAGGTCACTTTGCACGAGACTGCAGACTACCCAAACGTAAGGATGCTGAGTACTACAAGAAAAAGATGCTACTCGCTCAAGATGCTGAAAAGGGAATGGTCCTCAAAGCCTCATATGATGTTTGGCTAAACTGGTCAGACGGTGAACAGGAGCCAGAACTTGCTAATGTAGTCAAACTTACCAACATGAACCGTGCACCTGATCATGTTTCTTCCGATGATGAGGAAGAGGTACAACTTTACACTGACATAATTCATGAATATTATAACTCTGTGAATAACAATTCTGAATTTATTTCTGATGTACTGCATGCTCCCTCTGAAACTCCTAATGCACATCACACTGACCCACCAGTCCAACTTAATGTGCCCATTAGAACTGAATCTGCCTTTAACAGTCAAAATAGAGTGTCTCATGAACTACCTGATATGTATATTGACAACTTTTCTAAAATGAGTAAAGACCTTAGATCTTTTGCTAGTCAAATTAATGGACTACAAAATGAGAACCATAGGTTAAAAGCAGAATTGAAAATCAAAGTGTCAAACAATGCATACCTGAACCTTCAGAAGGATTTAGCTGAAAAGTTAGCACAACTAAAAGAGCTAGAATCTAGTGTGAGACCTCTATGCATAGAAAGAACAGACTTTAAGAAATGAGGTTCTTAGTGAGAAGATTGACAATGCAGAGAAAGAGATTAAGAAACTCACTGACTCTAAGAAAACTCATCTAGATACTTTAGAGCAAACGATAAGAGAGCCTTTACTTGACCTTGCTAAGAAAACCTCTAAATGTTCTAAACTTACTGCAAGCAACCTAGAGCTTAAAACACGTCTAGGTCAATTTGAAGAAAAACTGTACAAGATCGAACAATCTAAGGTCGTGTTAGCTGGTTACATCTCCAGTCAAACCCTGTTCATGAATCGACCAAAGGACTCCTTCCATGAGAACAAAGGACTAGGTTTTGAAAATCCTCTCACCCTGACCAATATGGCCAAAGCTGAGCCCTGTCTGTACGATAGTAGATACTTAATGATTGGGCTACCCGCATGACTCACTTTTGCTTCAAATAGTGAGATTGAGAAGACATTAGCTAAAAGATCAACCGAAATGAAACGAGAAATAGCTCTAATATATGATAAAATCAACTCTCTTTGTTTAAAAAAATAAAAGCTCATTTTCACATGAAAACCTACCTGATTTGTTTAATGAAAGTGAAAGTTCAGAAGGTCAAAAGTGTATTGTCTACTTATCAAATTTGGTTTTAGAAAAATACATCATCAATTTAGAAAAGGAACTTTACGAAAACAAAATGAAATCTTTTGAAAATGAACGCAAATTTCAACTGATCATAAAAGCCTTGCAACACCAAATCTCACTCAATGAGTCCACAAATGACCAACTTGTATGTGATGTAACTTGAAAAACAGATTGCTAGCCAAGCAACTACTTTCTGTGCAATGATCTCAAAGACCAAGGCCACACGGGAATCAAAACCCTGTCACATGCACGACTCCCTCACAGAAGAACCCTTAAATGTCCTTATTAATTCCCTAAGGGAAGAAATCTTTAAATTAAAACTTAAACTAAAAGGCTTTAGAAAACATGTTGATCTTATTGAAAAAGACAACATTGATTTACAAGTAAAAGTTTTAATGAAACGTGATTTTGAAAAAGCTGAAAAGGATTTTGGTCTAACGTTATCACAAATCTCTTAACAACAAAAGGGCTAGACAGGGGTATTTCTATGTCAACAAGGGCTAGACAGGGGTATTTCTATGTCAACTGGCGATAAATCCATGTTGACAAACTATGTCAACAAGTTCCTAGGAATAGTTATTTTGGAAATGATGAACTTGTAACAATCAAAGGATATGGAGATTATGTGTTAAACGGGGTAACCCTCAAGCGCGTGTCATTTGTTCGAGGTCTTGGATGCTGTCTCTTTAGTGTTACCCAATTCTGCGACAGTGATCTCCTCGTAATCTTTGAAAGATCTATGTGCTGTGTCCAAACCATGGAGGGTGACAATCTTCTCGAAGGCAAACGTAAATCCACTCTCTATTCTTTTGCCATGAAAAACATGTCTTCAAATCTTCAACCCCTCTGCCTGGTTTCAAAGGCTTGCTTGAAACCTCATTGTTGTGGCATCACTGGATGTCGCACCTACACTCTCAGAACCTCAACAAATTAGTTTCCAATAATCTTGTTGACAGTGTTCCACTCATTTCATTCGACTCCACACACGTTTCCCCGCCTGTTCCATGGGAAAGATTCATAAATCCTCCCACAAGTCAAAAACCAAATATAACACCACCAGTCCACTACATATGCTACACATGAATCTCTTGGACCAATGCGTGTTTCCAGTCTTGGCTGCTGAAAGTACATCCTGGTGATAGTTGATGATTATTCAAGTTACACCTGGGTCAGATTTCTGAAAAGCAAGTCTGAAACTCCCAAGATAATCATTGATTTCCTGAAAAGAACCCACTATCCATCAATAAGCTTGTACGTATTCTCAGAACTGATAACGGCACCGAATTTCAAAACTCAATTCTCAATTCATATCTGGATCATGCCGATATCACCCATCAAACCTCTGATGCACGTACTCCACAACAAAATGGAGTAGTTGAAAGACGAAATCGTACTCTTGTTGAAGCAGCAAGAACAATGCTTGTTTATTCCAAGCTACCTCCATCCCTCTGGGCTGAAGCTATCAACACTGCGTGCTTTACTCAAAATCGCTCCCTAATTAATCGTCGGTTTAATAAAACTCGGTATGAGCTTCTCTTCGATCGTCGACCCAATGTGAAGTAATTTCGCATCTTTGGATGTGTCTGCTATGTTCTAAACGACGAGGACAACCTTAGAAAGTTTGATGTTCGTGATGACGAGGCCATATTTATTGGCTATTCACATGACCGTGTGGCTTACCGTGTGTACAATCATCGAACTCGAATCATTAAAGAAAGAACAAATGCTAAGTTTGACGAAATGTCAGGAATGATACTTGGACATAATGGTTCCCGACCAGGCCTCAATCCGTATACCCCTGAATCTCCATTTCAACATGTTCCACTTGCAACCTCGGATGACCTTGATTTGTTGTTTGAACCCATCATCCCTCCAATAATTCCAACCTCCACAGAGCCTTCTGAACCCGTTTCCCCTGAATCGATCACAGTTGGTTCCTCTACTCCTACTGCAATGGGCGAATCTCCATCTAACAAAAATGACTCATCTGAATTTCTACTTCTGGATGACCTTAACACCGGAGTGTCCTCTTCAAATAATCCTTCAGCTGTCCACTCTCAATCTCTAATCATTGAGCCGTCTCCCCTCAAATCTAGTGAAGCTTCTCTTTCAAATGAGATAAATATCAGCGTCATCAATGAAATGAATCCTTCCATCCTTTCCACTGATGAAGATGCTGATACTCTTGTTCCACCGTGGGAAGAAAATGCCACCTACCCTACTGTCAACACTGAACCTACTGGATCTTCATCCTCTTCGTATGTCGACACTTCCCTTGATGATGAATCCAATTCACCTCTTCCACACACCACGAAATGGACTATAGATCATCCAATTCATCAAATTATTGGTGATCCAGATGCTCCTGTTCGCACTCGTAATGCTTCCAACAATGAATGTCTCTTCGCTGCCTTTCTGAGTAAAGTCGAACCCAAAACCGTTTATGAGGCCCTCTGATAATGCTAAAAACGAACATATATTTCATAGCATTATCCCTCAAGAAAGACAAGCTTTTAGTTGCAATTGTTCTATTTACAAGTGATATTCATTTAAATAATAAAAGGTGAAGACAAAAGACAGATTCGACGATTTGAAGAGGCAAACGACCAAAAAGCTAAAAAGTACAAAGTACAATCAAAGAGGTTCAAATTATTGATGAGAAACGTCTCAAAATTACAAGAATACAAGACGCAAAACGCAAAGTACAAGATATTAAATTGTACGCAAGGACGTTCGAAAAATCAGAACCGGGACCAGAGTTAACTCTCAACGCGCGATGCAACGGAGCTAAAATTACAAGTCAACTATGCATATAAATATAATATAATATAAATATAATTATATAAAAATTATATATATTATATTTGTATTTATAAGTGTCGGCAAGCTAGGAGCCAAGAGTACCTGAGCTGGAAAAAGAGGCCATACGATCGCATGGCCTGGAAGTGAAAAACCCATGCGATCGCATGGTGAACAGTATCACGTGACATCCTATAAATTTCGCAGTTTTTGGTCGAACTTAACACATCTTTTTCTCTTCTCACTCTCACGTATTACATATATATATATTATAATTTTAATTTTAATTTTAATTTTAATAATAATAAGGGTATGTTAGCGAATGTTGTAAGGGTGTAAGTCAAAATTCTGTCCGTGTAACGCTACGCTATTATTAATCATTGTAAGTTATGTTCAACCTTTTTAAATTAATGTCTCGTAGCTAAGTTATTATTATGCTTATTTAAGCCGAAGTAATCATGATGTTGGGTTAAATATTAAAGACGGGGTAATTAGGCTTTGTACCATAATTGGGGTTTGGACAAAAGAACGACACTTGTAGAAATTAGACTATGGGCTATTAATGGGCTTTATATTTGTTTAATTGAATGATAGTTCGTTAATTTAATATAAAGATTTACAATTGGACGTACATATAAATAACCACATACACTCGATCGGACACGATGGGCGGGATATTTATAAGTACTAATAATCGTTCATTTAACCAGACACGGGAATGGATTAATAGTCAATGGACTTATTAAAATAGAGGTGAATTATATACAAGAAAAATTGGTGTAATTATAGTTTAAGTCCCCAATTAGTTGGAATATTTGACTTCGGATATAAGGATAATTTGACGAGGACACTCGCACTTTATATTTATGACTGATGGACTATTATGGACAAAAACCAGATGGACATATTGAATAATTCAGGACGAAGGACAATTAACCCATGGTAATAAACTAAAATCAACACGTCAAACATCATGATTACAGAAGTTTAAATAAGCATAATTCCTTTATTTCATATTTAATTGCACTTTTAATTATCACAATTTTATTTATTGTCATTTTATTTATCGCACTTTTATTTATCGCACTTTAATTATTGTCATTTACTTTACGCTTTAAATTAAGTCTTTTATATTTTTAATATTTTACATTAGGTTTTAACTGCGACTAAAGTTTTTAAATCGACAAACCGGTCATTAAACGGTAAAAACCCCCTTTTATAATAATAATACTACTTATATTTATATTTATATTTATACAAATATAGTTTTTAAAAATATAGCGTTAAACTTGGCTAGCTCCCTGTGGAACGAACCGGACTTACTAAAAACTACACTACTGTACGATTAGGTACACTGCCTATAAGTGTTGTAGCAAGGTTTAGGTATATTCACTCTATAAATAAATAAATAACTTGTGTAAAATTGTATCGTATTTAATAGTATTTTCCTAGTAAAATATTATAGTATTTAGTAACACTTCGCTTTAACATCAAGTATTTTTGGCGCCACTGCCGGGGAAAAACATTGCCGAAAGCGAAACGCTATAAAAGAAAGATTTTTATTAAGTCTTAATTTACTTTTGTAAAACTACGTTTTAAATATTAAAAATACAAAAATATAAAAAGAAAAATAAAATATATATATTTTTAAGAATTGTTCAAAATATATAAATTATAAATATTTCAATTTCTATTTTTAGTTTGTCAAAATATAAGTTTTTATTTTATTTATATAAATATTTTATATAAATATTAAAAAAAAATAAGTAAAAGAATTGGGCTACACTGTAGCAGCCCAATTTGTGACCTGAATATTTGGGCCATGCGATCGCATGGATCCGAAGGCAAAAACTCATGTGACCGCATAAAGTACTCTGACACGCCACATCTGATCCTAGTACTGCATTAATTACTGAGTAATTATAATTATTATTATTAAAAACCCTAATTTGGGTTAATTATAATATTAATTATTTTAGTTTTTAGTTTTAATTTATATTTTAAGTTTTATTTAGTTTTATTAAATATATAAACTTAATACTTTTATAAAATAAATAATATAAAAATAATATTTTTATAAAAATTAGTAATTTTATCATTTTTGCCTCTTTTTATAAATTGTATATTTTTATTATTTAGTACGTAATTTGTATTTTTATCGCTCGTAATTAGTTTTTAATTTAGTATTTGCCGTAGTTCTTTTTATTTCTAGATTTTTAGGATTTGCCGTAAAATCCCTTAAGTGCTTTTTCTTTAGATTAAGATTTAGGTGCTTTAGAATTTTGCGACGCCGTTTTAAGATTTTAGTATTTTTTTAAGTTATTGCCGTTTTAGATATAGAATTCCTTTTAAGCTTTAATACTTTTAGACGCAACTTTTAATTCTTAGTTTTTAGACTTTTAAGTTTCGAGCGCTAAGTTCTTTTTATTATTTTTCGACCATTTTTTTCGACGTTTTTTTTTTCGACGCGCTATTTTTCTTTCTTATTTCTCAACGCTCTAGTTTTTAGGACATAGAATTTTCTATTTCTTATCTAAAATTTCTTTAAATTTCAACGAAAAATTATTTTAAGTGGTTAAATTGATAGACATCCAAAATTTTCTGGTTCGTAGTAATAGTTGGATTTGTTAGTGGCAAGTTGTGGGCTTCTGATTTAAAGGGCCCTGGCTACCTGCTTCATCTATTGGCTATTCGAAACGTGGGCAAAATTAGAAAAGTCTATTAATTTGATAACTTATATAATTTTTATCTTTTATAACTAATAGGATATTCAGTGAATGCACCGAGCAATACGTTCACCACCTTTCATACGTTCACCACCTGTAACTCGATCAATACATCTAACCAATATTGTCTCCGTTGATTTTTCCTTAGAATCATCATCCAGTTGACCAAGTACTCCAATTCAAATTTCTGATAATTCATTTTTTGAACCCGACCTCACAATTGAGAATCCGGAGGATATTCAGGGACAATTTAGAGATCCTGAACCACTAATCTTTCCTCCGGAACCACCAATCATTCAAACGGAGATTGTCGAGGAACAACCCATTAAATCAGAATCATCTAGTGATTCAGATTCAACAAATTCAATCATGGAGAATCTGGAACCTCTAAGTATGGAAGACCGAATGAGAGCTAAACGCACTGGCCAAGGTCACGCAATTACTCAACCTGACATTAATGCGCCAGATTATAAAATCAAAGGACAAATCCTATACATAGTGACTAATCAATGCCAATTTAGTAGTGCACCGAAGGAAGATCCAAATGAACATCTTCGAACCTTTAATAGGATCTATACTTTATTTAAAATAAGAGAAGTGGAGGATGAACAGATATATCACATGTTATTTCCCTGGACTTTAAAGGGAGAAGCCAAAGATTGGTTAGAATCGTTACCTAGAGGGGCGATTGATACATGGGACATTTTAGTTGAAAAATTTCTTAAACAATTCTTTCCGGCATCTAAAGCCGTGATACTTCAAGGAGAAATTGTTACGTTCACGTAAAAGCCAAACGAAACTCTATATGAAGCGTGGACAAGATTTGGAAAGTTATTGAGAGGATGTCCGCAACATGGTTTAGACACTTATCAAATAGTACAAGTATTCTACCAAGGATGTGACATCACTACAAGAAAAGACATCGATATAGCAGCTGGTGGTTCGATTATGAAGAAAACCGTAACTGAAGCTTACAAAAATATTGATAACACTGCTTCCCACTCACATGAGTGGCATCAAGAAAAAGATATCGTTAGATCATCTAAAGTAGCTAGAGCCGATTCTAGCCATGACTTTGATTCCATTTCCGCAAAGATAGATGATGTCGAGAGACGAATGGAAAAGATGACTAAAGATATTCACTCAATACGAATTAGTTGTGAGCAGTGTGGAGGACCACATTTGACAAAAGATTGTCTCAGTATTGAACAAACAATGGAACAAAGAGAAAATGTTTCATACATGAACCAAAGTCCTGGAAATAATTATCAGAATAATTATCAACCGCCAAGACCAATCTACAATCAAAATCAGAATTATAATCGAAATGTTCCATACAACAACTAACAAGGTCCTAGCAATCAACAAGTATCTAATAATACTTACAATCAGCAAAGGCCTATTTTTCAAAACAAACTACCACAAACCGATGATAAAAAGCCAAATTTTGAAGATATGATGTCGAAGCTAGTTGAATCTCAAACTCAGTTTTTCACATCTCAGAAACAAACCAATGAACAAAATGCTCAAGCATTTAGAAATCAACAAGCTTCTATTCAAAATCTGGAATAAGAAGTAAGTAACCTAGCAAGGTTAATAGGTGAAAGAAAACTGGAGAGTCTAAATAGTGATACAAATGCTAACCCCTGGAATGAAACAGCTAAAGCCATTACCACGATAAGTGGTATTACACTTAAACCACCTGAAATACCTGTAATTTCTGATGACGCTATTCCTACTCCACAAGAACCACAACCTGAGCAAGATAAGGAAATAGAACCGGTAGTTGAAAAGGTTAATGAAGATAACACAGTTAAGGCTAAACCATATGTTAAACCATACCAACCACCACTTCCTTACCCGAGTAAAATGAGAAAAGAGAGACTTGAAGCCGAACAATCCAAATTCTTGGATATGTTTAAACAAATAAATGTCAACCTTCCTTTCATTGATGTAATTTCAGGAATGCCTAGATATGCTAAATTTTTGAAAGATCTAATCATGAATAGAAAGAAAATGGAAGAACTCTCGGCTGTTACTATGAATGCTAATTGTTCTGCAGTGCTGTTGAATAAGATACCTGAAAAATTATCAGATCCAGGAAGTTTCACAATTCCATGTTTTCTGGGTAGTCTTAGTTCAATAGAAGCATTGGCAGATTTAAGTGCTAGTATACATTTAATGACACGCTAAACTAGACCTTGGAGAATTGAAACCAACACGAATAAGCATACAACTAGCCGATCGATCAGTAAAATATCCTAGAGGGATAATGGAGAACATGCTAGTTAAAGTTGGTACTTTAGTATTTCCAGTAGATTTTGTTACTCTGGATATGGAAGAAGATTTTCAAGTTCCTCTCATATTAGGAAGACCATTCTTAAACACGGCTAAAGCAATAATAGATGTGTTCGGTAAGAAACTGACCCTAAGTATAGAGGACGAAAGTGTTACCTTTTCTGTTGATAGAGCCATGCAACAACCGCAATTTGCAGATGATATATGTTATTATATTCAAACTATAGATTCACATGCAGAATTGTTAGAAGAATTTCCAGAATTACAAGGAACAGGAGAATGTTCTTTAGGAGAAGGAACTGAACCAATTGATGAAACTGAAATGTTTGCTACACTTATGGCTAATGGATATGAACCAACAACAGAAGAAATTCAAAGGCTAAAAGAAGAAGACAGATATCGATACAAATCATCGATAGAAGAACCACCGACATTAGAGTTAAAGCCACTTCCAAACCATTTGGAATATGCTTATTTACATAGTGAATCTGAATTACCTGTAATAATATCGTCTTCTCTTACGGAAAATGAAAACTCTCAACTCATTTCTTTGTTAAAAGCTCATAAACCAGCTATTGCATGGAAGATTCATGATATTAAAGGCATAAGTCCTTCGTATTGCACACATAAAATCCTGATGGAAGAAGGTCATAAAACGTATGTGTAATGCCAACGAAGACTAAATCCTAATATTCAAGATATTGTTAAGAAAAAAATTATTAAACTGCTAGATGCAGGTTTAATTTATCCAATTTCTGATAGTCCATGGGTAAGCCCAGTTCAATGTGTACCTAAGAAGGGTGGCATGACTGTCATCACAAATGAAAAAAATGAGCTTATTCCTACAAGGACTGTAACAGGATGGCGTGTTTGTATTGATTATAGAAAATTAAATGACGCCACCAGAAAAGATCACTTTCCATTACCTTTCATTGATCAAATGTTAGAAAGATTAGCCGGGAATAGTTACCATTGTTTTCTTGATGGTTTTTCCGGATACTTTCAAATTCCAATAGCACCTGAGGATCAATAGAAAACGACATTCACATGCCCTTATGGTACTTTTGCTTATAATGCATGCCATTTGGACTTTGTAACGCCCCTGCAACCTTTCAAAGGTGTATGATGGCGATTTTTCACGACATGATAGAAGAATGCATGGAAGTTTTCATGGATGACTTTTCAGTCGTGATACTTTTGAATCATGTCTAGCTAATCTTGAACGAATGCTTATTAGATGCGAACAATCAAATCTAGTACTTAATTGGGAGAAATGTCATTTCATGGTTAAAAAAGGCATCGTTCTCGGTCATAAAATTTCAAAGGAAGGAATTGAAGTGGATAGAGCTAAAGTAGATGTAATTGCTAAACTTCCACATCCCACCAATGTTAGAGGAGTTAGGAGTTTTCTAGGACATGCCGATTTTTACCGACGTTTCATAAAAGATTTTTCTAAAATTGCCACTCTTATGAATAAACTCCTAGAAAAGGATGCTCCATTCATCTTTTCAGATGAATGTATCAAATCTTTTAATATTCTTAAAGAAAAACTCACTAATGCGCTGATTATGATAACTCCAAATTGGAATCTACCATTTGAACTCATGTGCGATGCAAGTGATTTTGCAATGGGAGCCGTTTTAGGACAAAGGATTGAAAAATGATTTCAACCTATATATTATGCTATTAAGACGTTACAAGGAGTACAAACAAATTACATAACTACTGAAAAAGAACTCCTTACTATTGTCTTTGTTTTTGACAAATTTCGTTCATATCTCGTTCTAGCTAAAACGGTGGTCTATACTGACCATTCTGCTCTTAGATACCTATTTTTGAAACAAGATGCCAAACCAAGATTAATTCGTTGGATCTTACTCTTACAAAAATTCGATATTGAAATCCGAGATAAAAAGGGAGCAGAAAATCTCGCCGCTGATCATCTTTCTCGTCTTGAAAATCCTGAATTAGAAGTTCTGAATGAATCGGCCATACAAGACAACTTTCCTAATGAATATTTATTGAAGATAGATTATAGTGAAATTCCATGGTTTGCAGACTATGCAAACTACTTAGTATGTGGATTCCTTGAAAAAGGATTGGCGTACCAAAAACAAAAGAAATTCTTTAGTGATATAAAACACTATTTTTGGAAAGATCCACATTTGTTCAAAAGTTGCCCCGATGGAATAATACGCCGATGTGTATTCAGAGATGAAGTCAGTCAAATCTTAAACCATTGTCACACAGGACCAACAGGAGGGCATTATGGGCCTCAACTCACAGCAAGAAAAGTTTACAATGCTGGATTTTATTGGCCTACAATTTTCAAAGACGCACACCTTCTTTGCAAATCCTGTGATGCTTGTCAAAGGGCCGAAAAAATAAGTCAACCTCATGAAATGCCACAAAATGTCATTCAAGTATGTGAAGTATTTGACGTTTGGGGTATTGACTTTATGGGTCCATTTCCAAAATCTCAAAATACTCTCTACATTCTCGTTGCCATTAATTATGTATCTAAATGGGCAGAAGCACAAGCTCTTTCGACTAACGATGCACGAGTTGTAGTCAACTTCTTAAAACGTCTTTTTGCTAGTTTGGAACACCGAAAGCTTTAATAAGTGATCGGGGTACTCATTTCTGTAATAATCAACTTGAGAAAGTTCTCAAAAGATATGGAGTAACTCATAAAATCTCAACCGCTTATCATCCACAAACAAGTGGACAAGTTAAAAATACCAACCGAGCATTAAAACGTATTCTAGAGAAAACCGTAGGATCAAATCCAAAGGAATGGTCCATGAAATTGGAGGATGCACTCTGGGCTTTTAGAACAGCCGACAAAACTCCAATTGGAACCACACCTTTTAGACTCGTTTACAGAAAAGCGTGTCATCTTCCAGTAGAAATTGAGCATAAAGCATTTTGGGCTTTGAAGACATGTAATCTTGATTTACATGAAGGTGGACGTCTACGGTTAAGTCAGCTAAACGAATTAGAAGAATTAATACATGAAGCATATGAAAATTCGTTAATCTATAAGGAAAGAACGAAGAAATGGCATGATAAAAGAATCAGAAGTTCAAAAGAATTTAAAGAAGGAGACATAGTTCTTCTTTTCAATTCACGATTCAAGCTATTTCCTGGAAAATTGAAATCAAGATGGTCTGGACCATTCATAGTCAAAAGAGTTTTCCCATATGGAACAGTAGAATTAATAGATTCAAATGGGATTGAATTTAAAGTTAATGGTCACAGAGTTAAACATTACATAGATAATCTAATGGAAGTTGAAGATGAAGTTAATCACAATTTCGATACCACAGCTAACTAAGTGTGGGAAGGATTGAATCTTTTTAGGATAATAGTTATTTCTGTTAGAGTTAGATATTCTGTTTTCGTGTAGTTCTCGAAAATGGAATCCGAATGGTCTTTCCCTAGCAGACCCTAAAGAACTAGTCTTCTCCCCCCATTCTGAATTTTTTATTTTTTTAGGTTTTACGAGATGAAGAATACCTTTGATCTGAACCATGGTCTAATGCTACACGCTATGATTACTAAACGTAATAATGACACCCTTCCGAGTGAACTAGTATCATTCATAAGAAGCAAAAAGGACGGAGTAAGAAAAGAACTTAGAAAAGATCATCATAAGATACATTTTGGTAAAGGAAAATCAAAATCCACAATAAAAATAAGAGCACGACACCTTGAAAGATGTTATAAATGCGGAAAATGGTCACACGAAGGTAAATGTTCAAATAATCAAACATATTCAAATACCGAATTTGTTACTCTATGCAGAGAAGGACCGTTCATATGTTTAGAAGAAAAGATATTGAAGAATCGAGGTTATGCTTATGTAGCTATGGAGAACCAAATCACACGACTCTCCTATGAGTCGGCTAAAGCAGGTCTCTGAGAATTCTTTCTCATAGGTAAGTATGTGCAGTTTTTATTTTTATTTTTATAGCTTTTAACCTTTTGATAATAAACGCTGAATCGTTCGCTATAAAGTATTAAATTGGTATTCAATAAAATTAGGTATGCGTAACCGAAATTATTGATATCATACAAAATTTTATTACATCACTGCGAAATTTACCGTTTATTCTTAAGGTATAAATATCTTTAATCAATCAACCCAAAATATTTCAAAAATTCGTCAGGAGTAAAACTAGATAATATAGCCGAAATTACTTTACCGAAAAGAGGGGCGTATATTTTTGATAATATTTGATTGATTAAAGTGGGATAAAAGATCAAAAAGATTTTTAATTTTATTTTTTACTTTGTTTTTAAAATTAAATATTACAGTATTAATGTAAATATTTGAAATCAATATATTTAAGTTTTTAAATATTTTAAAAATTGATATTTTTAATATAAGTTTGTATGTATAAAAACAAAAATATTATATAAGTTTGGTGTGAATTTTTAATTTTAATAATATGAATTTTTAATTTTATGCATTTTAAATTTAAGTTTGGTGTGAATTTAAAAACAAAAATTTACTTTATTTCACTAAGTTAAAAATTTGATTTTTAAAATTCGTCGTGAGTTGAAAACTAGGTCGTTGAACCGAAATTGCTTTACCCGAGGGCGGGACGAGAAATTTTATTATCATTATTTTTAATCTTATTGAATTAAAGTATGCCAAAAACATTTAAAAAACCCAAAAAAAATCTTTGCTTTAAAAACGACGCTTAAAAAGTAACAAATTTTAAAACTTTGTTGAGGGACGGACTAGGACAATGATCCGAAACGCCCTCACTCCTAAAAAGAAACAAAATTTTAATTTTTAATTAATTATATGTTTTATTAGTAAAGGTTTTTATATAAAAAAAAATAGCAGACCCCATGCGATCGCATGGGGTTTCCCCTTCAAATCCATGCGATCGCATGGATAGAGAAAACTGGGCAGAATCAAATACCCATCGAGCAGTCTGTTCTGTCCACAAATACACACACATACTCGAACACACACCCAAAACCTCTAAAAAATTCACCAAATTTCACCAAATTTCTTGCTATAATCCGCTCTAATCATGAATTTGTTAAGAAGTTTATCAAGAAAGGTAACAATTACACCCCTAAACCTCTTAAAATTTGATTTTTAGGGTTCTTGAGCTATAATTTTCCTAATTTGATTTTGTTAATTTCTAGTGTAATTAGAGTTAAATTTTTAGTATATTATGCATGTGTAACATAGATTGATGCTATTTAACATGATTTGAAGCTAAAAACTTCAAAAATTTTAGAAATCTGGGGTTTGTGTTCTTGAGCAATTTGGGGCTTTTTGATATAAACAGGTTATGGCCAATTTTTGTCATGAATTATTGCTAAATTAAGTAGTGTAACATGTTTAGGTAGCTAAATGATCCAAACTTTGATCCTAAACATGATTTTTAAGAATTAAAGTGGACTTTTTAGGTATAAAATTCATGAACTTGATTAAATTGATGTAAATGCCATTTGAAACTTGTTTAATTGCTAGTAATGGTTATTTTAACATGTTATTTGAGTTGAATGCTTATGAACTTTGTAAACATTTTCATAAATGCTTATTTGAAAAAATGTAGAATTGTTAAAATTGTGAAAATGTGTATAAGTTTAATTTTGATCGAACATGTTATTGTAATTATGTTAATTTGTTATTTTGCTAATACTAATGTATATTTGGATGCACAAATTTTTTATTTAATGTGTTTTGCAGAGATTTACCAATACTGATGGTGCATCATCATCATCTAGACAACCTGCTCCAGAACCTGAACTAGAAATGCAATATGAACCTGAACAGGAGCAACAACAGGAACAACAACAACAACCTGATCAACACGTACCATATTATGATCCGCAACAAGAATATATTAATGCCTACGTGATTTTTCTGATTCATCCGATAGTAGCACACCCGACGATTCATGAAGAACAGTTGCATCCCAATTTGGGATTTGATCGAAGCTGGAGAGATTACCCAACATATCAAAGTAACAAATTCAAACTGGTAACGAAAAATGTAGAAGTGCCGAGGGTAATCGATTGGGAGCCTTTGGAAAGGGTCTAACTAGCTAACATAGTTAGACTGCATCTGATCCAAAGGTATGGCAGCTCTTCTTTTTCCGATTGGGAACGTTTATTCACCATTCGTAGGCCTGTATATAAGGAATGGTGTGTTGAACTTATGAGTACTATAGCATTAAATGCGGATGTAGATAGGTTAGATGATAGAAGTTTTCTTAGATTTATACATGGCCATAGGATGTATAGGATGTCCATGCTAGACATGGCCAGGGCTTTACAGATTTACACTCCTAGTGAATTACTACTACCTGATTGTATGAATTTGATTTATCATGGTGAAAGGGTGGATAGGAATTTTGACGCGAACTCCATCTGGAGGCGTATGTCAAATTATAATGTTTTTTTGCTAGGAGGAAGACACTCCTACTTAGATATTAACAAAGCAGAGCTGTGTATTATACATAGATTTTTAGCTAATTTGATTACACAAAGAGGTAAAAACAAGGAGAAGATGACCTTACATGACTTATTTTACCTTAAGTATATTCGAAACAATAGAAGCTTTGTTAATATTCCCTACTGTGTTGGTTTTTATCTGTCCAAAGTGGTAGCCGGAATACAGGAAGGGGGAATAATAGGAGGAGGTATTTTTGTTACTCTCATTGGAGAGTATTTGGGTGTAGATAGGGATCAAGGGGGTCCACTTATGGTATGTAGGGAACAGGATGATACCTTAGGATTAAAGGTCTATCAGGGTGCTAAGGTATTGAAGAGCAGACGCAATGTAGTGACCCGAAAATTTCCGACCAAATTTAAACTTAATCTTCATATGTTCCCGACACGATAAGCAAAGTTTATTAAACCAAGTCCCAAAATATTTGAACTATTATTCAGGAATGCATTTGACCTTTGACCATTTCCGACGATTCACGAACAATTGTGTGTAAATAAATAGTAATTAAATACTAATGATTCAATATACTATATTATTGGTAAATATGATACAATAAATAAATGGTAACATATTAAATTCAATTATAATGTTAAGTATAAAAGTTTATATTATTATTACCGTTAATATTATTACTATCAGTAGAATTAATGATATTATAACTAATAATATTATTAGTACCACTAGTAATAAAAATATTTTATTATCAATACGAAAGTCAATAATAGATATAGTATTAATATTACTAGACAATACATAAATATGAAAATTTATATATTATTATTATTAGTAATATTATTGTTATTATTCGTATAATTAGTATTATTGCCATAAATAATAATAGTGTTACACAAATTGCAATTATAATCATTATTAACAAGAATATTAATAATTATCAGTTCTATTATTCTTATTAGTATTATTATTAATTAATATTAGTATTATTATAAATTTTTGTATTATTAAAAACAAGGTAGTTATAATTATTAATTAGTTATTATATATAAACACAAATACATATATACAAAATATATATAAAAATACTGATATACATATATATGTATATACAGATATATAAAACAGATATATGCTAATATATACAAAAACCATAATTTATATTATAAATATTACAAAGATAATTATTATTAGTATTTTTATGTATTATTATTAATAATTAATATCAAATAATTAAAAATATAAAGTATATATATATCTGAATAAACCAAAAATCTGTTTCACATCATTTTCACACTATAATAGATTTTGTTTCTGTCTCACAAGTTGTTAAACAATCGTACCATTCTGTTATCAATCAAATTTTCCCTTTTATTTTTTTTATTTTCTTTTTCTATACGTGAAGATTCTTGCTGTCTAGGTTTATTGCTATAAAATAGATCGAATACAGTGTGATGCAGTACCAGTCGACTTACATTATTAACTACATCATCAAAACCTTTTTACAGCCTTTAAACTTATCGAATTAAAAGAAAAAATATAGGAAGAACACATCGACTACCCTGTTTTTTTAACTCAAAACACCATATCACAATTTACAATTCAATTTCAAAAACTATTAAAGCAAAGTTGTTAGGAATCATGTGTTCAATCTTTCTGCAAAGTTTCAACTCTCAATTTCCTAAATTGAGTATGAATTTCGAGGTCAAAGTTTTAAAGAAAAAAAGTCAAACGTCATTCTAAGATCAAATTGAAGTTTTATAGGTCATTTCTGTCGAAATTAATGATTGAAAAAGTTCTTACGAATCATTTGAAACTTAGTTTATGTTGTAACAATCTTGTAAAACGTTTTGCTTTTCAAAATCATTTTTTTATCATATAGCAGCGACGCAGCTGCTGCTGCTTTCTTCTTTATTTTTTTCATTTTTTTTTGGGTTAAGGATCACACGAGTCATTTTCTAATTAGTTATGAATTCAAAAACCAATTCATGGTGTATTGCTTTTGATTGAATTGGCCTGATCTATTTATATTATGAGGAAGAAGAAGAAACTGGGGAAAACAAGAAAATGGGTTAAATAGATTTTCGTGTGATAATAATCAGAAAGAAACAATGATGGTTCGATGGTGAGGGGTGTTAGTGTATAAACGAGGGGTCTCGGGTTCGAGACCGGGCAAGGGCAGCTAATTTTTTTTTTTGAGACTCTCTTCATGTGAGGTAGCTCTCTAATATTATTATTATTATTATTATTATTATTATTATTATTATTATTATTATTATTATTATTATTATTATTATTATTATTATTATTATTATTATTATTATTATTATTATTATTATTATTATTATTATTATTATTGTTATTGTTATTATAAATTATGATTATGTTAAAATTGATGATATGATCACTAGTATTATAAATTTAGTTATTGTTAGGTAATATTGTTATGAGTTAAAAGTATTATTATTATTATTAATATAAAGTATAATTTTTATTATTATTACGAATATGATTATTATTATTATTGTTGTTACTACGAAAATAACACAACTTATTATTATTTTCACTAATACTGGTATTAGTAACACTCTTATAACTATTAGTATTATTATTAACAATATCCATATTATTATTATTATTAATATTATCATTTTAATAAAGTTATGATTATTCTTATTAGTAAATCGTTAATATCGAAACTATCATTTTTAAACAAATAAATATTTTGTACATAAAATACATTTATTATATATACTATACTTATATTAAAACTACACATAGCTATATATATAAAACCTACTAAAATTATTTATATAAACACTTACAAACAACAAATTATTGATTTTTTTTAAAAATCACATTAAACAAGTATGAATATGAATATATTAATATAACTATAAAAATATTAACCATTTGAATGTACATACAAATTAAAAATATATGTTATTAATATAAAAATAATGTAATTAATAAATTTATATATATATATATATATATATATATATATATATATATATATATATATATATATATATATATATATATATATATATATATTCATTCGAATACGATTATATGTGTTAATAAATATACAAATGATATAGGTTCGTGAATCCGAGGCCAACCCTGCATTGATCAGTTGTTAAATATTGTTATATGTATTTTTACTACAAAATACATTAGGTGAGTTTCATTTACCTTTTTACCCTTTATATTTTTGGGCTGAGAATACATGCGCAATTTTTATAAATGATTTACAAAATAGACACAAGTACGTTAAACTACATTCTATGGTTGAATTATCGAAATCGAATATGCCCTTTTTATTAAGTCTGGTAATCTAAGAATTAGGGAACAGACACCCTAATTGACGCGAATCCTAAAGATAGATCTATCGGGCCCAACAAGCCCCATCCAAAATACCGGATGCTTTAGTACTTCGAAATTTATATCATGTATGAAGTAGGATCCCGGAATGATGGGGATATTCTTATATGCATATTGTGAATGTCGGTTACCAGGTGTTCAATCCATATGAATGATTATTTTTGTCTCTATGCATGGGACGTTTATTTATGAGAACTGAAAATGAAAATCTTGTGGTCTATTAAAATGATGGAAATGATTATTTATGTTAAACTTATGAAATCACCAAACTTTTGGTTGATACTTTAAAGCATGTTTATTCTTAGGTACGAAAGAAATCTTCCGCTGGGCATTTGATCATTTTAAAGATATTACTTGGAGTCATTCATGACATATTTCAAAAGACGTTGCATTCGAGTCGTTGAGTTCATCAAGATTATTATTAAGTCAATTATAGTTGGATATATTACGAAATGGTATGCGTGTCATCAACTTTCGATGTAAAGCAAGTTTGTCTTTTAAAAACGAATGCAGTGTTTGTAAAATGTATCATATAGAGGTCAAGTACCTCGCGATGTAATCAACTATTGTGAATCGTTTGTAATCGATATGGACTTCATCCAGATGGATTAGGACAGGTCTCTACAGTTGGTATCAGAGCGGTGGTCTTAGTGAACCAGGTCTGCATTAGTGTGTATAACTAATAAGTCATTAGGATGCATTAGTGAGTCTGGACTTCGACCGTGTCTGCATGTCAAAAGTTTTGCTTATCATTTTTGTCAGAAATCGTCTGCTTATCATTCTTAGGGAATCACTTGCTTATTATTCTTAGTCTAGACACATTTTACTGCATCGACTGCATGAATAGTGTATAGACGAAATTCATATATTATCGTATCTGCTAATTTACATATTAGCGTATCTGTTATTGTTACCTTTGCCTGACAGCTTCCGTAGATTCCTCCGTAACTTATGGGATTTTAGTATTATATATGCATATGTAAATTATGTATTGCAGGGTACTAATCTACATCCAATAATCTATTTCTTATCGAAAATCCTTCATCTGATTGTACGAGATGAATCCCTCAACCAGTTCGAGTCCCTTAGATTCCGATAATTATTCTGATAGTTATTCCGACAGCTATTCCGACATAGAGTTTCACTCGAGCTCCGAAGGTAGTGTCACCAAGATGAATCAACCAATCAGCCATCCCCAATTCATCTGATGGTTTCGTAGTCAACTAAATCAATGGAGACGAGAAGAAGGCAATCATTTCCACTCACCAACCTGCACTCTTGGTGAAGAACCTGAAGCACTTACCGGCGAACCTGTTCGTAACACCATTTTCTCTCTCATTTCCAGAGTATCTCGCCACGACTATATCACAAGTCAGATTCAAAACCTTATTCATTCGCTCGTTCATACCGACAATCATCCCAGAGTAATAAAGTCAATGAGTTTCGCGCCCGAGTTGTAGCCTTGGAAAATATGGTGCAAAATATACCAGCTTCAACAACATCAACTGCATCAACTATACCACCAGCAACAACACGAACCACAACAACACACGCCTCAACATCACAATTGGTACCCCGAGCATAATCATCGTTTTACATGACGTTCTGCATCATTTATCTTCATTCAACATGGCGAATATGTAATCTCTAATGTTTTAGAGATTATATATTCTTGTTCTAACGTAAATCAAATGAGTTTAATATCATATTAACTTATTAAATCCATGATTGCATCTGAAGAAAATATATATACAAGTATATTTTTATAAAGATTGTAATTAAAAATTCTTTAGTACAAACTGTTAATGGTGAAAATATTTTAACGGGTAGGTAATACCCGAGGAATATTTATGTGATGCCCCGTACAAAAACATCGTGTACGAATCATCAACAACAGGATCATTACAAGGTCAAACACTATATGCTATTTCAAAATACATTTGCATTCAAGATAAAAGGTGACGTCATAACTACCGTCGAATGTTTTACATCAAAAGTATGCTTCAATGAATGGAAGAAAATATAATAGTGTGTGACCCTTAGGTCGTTACAAATCATAGTTTCAAAAGTAATTAAGTTTGAATGCAAGATAAAGTAGTTCATGCAGTGACATCTCTAAAGCAGCGGTTGTCTACAGCAAGACTAGTATCCAGCGGAAGCAACCTTAAGCACCTGAGAAAAACATGTTTAAAAACGTCAACACAAAGGTTGGTGAGCTATAGTTTAAGTATAACAGTATGTAAGGTAGGCCGCGAGATTTCAGTGCTACAAAGAGCGTTTCAAAACAGTATGATAAAGTATATGTTTAACCGTGGGCACTTGGTAACTAACTTAACGTTTATACCCCCTGAAAGTACACTTGGAAAGTGCGTATGTTTACGAAGTATTAAACACCCGTTAAATGCTAGCGCCCGAGTGGGGATGTCAAACCCTATGGATCCATATCTAAGATTCGCGTTTACCGGTTTAAAAACCAATGACTAAACGTTACCGAGCTAAAGGTAATGTTTATGCCGTATTATAACCCACACATATATAAGTTTAAGTACTCGTGACTAGTATGTAAAACGTAAAATGCGCATGTATTCTCAGTTCCCAAAATAGTTAAAGTAAAAAGGGAATGCTATAACTCACAATGATAAAGTAGCGGTAAAGTATGACTCGGGAAATAAGCAAGTACGTAGGTCCGGAAAGTCCTCATCCTAAGTCAAATAGTACTAAGTCAGTAAATTGTCTCAATAGGTTTAAATGTATGTAAATTAGGTCTTAAAGGTCATCATCATTCATCATCAAACAAAAGGTGTAAAGTAAGTTTCGTTCATGAAAAGAGTTTAAAACAAAGGCTGATTTGGGTCAGTCACCACGGCCTCAATACCTACTGAAATAAGGTGAGACCAGTGGCCATGGCTCCGTATATGAGTCCTTTAGTTGTGTTAAAAATTCCAGAAGCAAACTCATCTTTTTTTTACCGTGGCGACGGTCTAAGTGAGAGTAGGTCAGAATTTTCAGCACAACGTTAAAAGACATAGTGACGATCGGAAGGCCATAAATCCTAAACCGTAACTTGGATTAAGACGAGTCCTAAATGAAAAGTTATCTACTTGAATAGAGATATCTGAAAATCATCTTTACAGTAGCCCAGGTCGTACAGGTCAGACACAGAAACAGTAAAACAGTAGGTTCCAGGGTTTCTTGGTGCTCGATGCTTATCACGGTTCTCATCCTTGATGCATATAGCTTCAAGTGTACGACTCGTTGATGTGTTTGCATCATCCTTACCAAGTTTTGACCATAATAACCTAAGTGTAAGTCTAAGACATGTAGCACAACTCATTTAAGTGTTGCAAGTGTTTTGATGAACCAAAGTTACATCAAAGTCTTAGATTTAACACATACATGAAATATAAAAGTAATATTGAACTACAAACTTGAAAGTAAACTAACTAATCAAGATCTTAAGATGTAGAACATAGTTCTTAGTTAGATCTTGAAGATCCAAGACCCAAAAGTCTAGATCTAAAGTTATTAAGTTAAATCTAACACAAGTGTATGAAGTTATAACTAAAGAGTTACACTTCCATGTTCTTGAAATCTTAAAGTTAACCTTTTAGTTTCAAGAAGTATGAGATCAAGACTAACTTGTAATACTTGACCATTTAAACCAATAAACATGAAATTAAAGTGCATAATATAAAGAAATAGACTAAGTAAACAAGTAATAAGTTCATGGGTTTCATACTTTTAAAGACTCAAGCCTAAGTCTTGATCTTTAGAAAGTAAACTTTAAGTTTACTTCATGAACACAAGTATGATTTTAACTCATGAACTTTAATCTTCTAAAACTTTAAATGTAGAACATAAACTTGGAAGTTTAAGCTCTCTTATGTTCTTGTAAATACAAGATAAATGAAGAACAAACTAGAAAGTTTGATTCTTGATAATTAGTAAGTAATAACAAGTAACAAAGTAACAACAACTAACAAGTATCAAACAACAAACAAAGAACAAAAGATGATGATGATATGAGATGTATATTTCGGTTTTAGCAAGAAAAAGAAGAGAAATATTTGTTTCAAGTTACTTACAAGATGAGAGAAAAAAGAGAGAAATTGAATTGCAAGTAGAAGTGTGAGTTTGAAATGAGAGAATTACAAGTGTGAAGTAATACAAAAGTGAAACAAAAAAACTCTCCCCATGCTTGTGTAGGCCGACGGTATTGGGAGAAAAGAGGAAGAGAGTTGTCTACTAGTTACAAGCATAGTAAAGGTTTAAAAGTTGGTTAATAGGTGCATTTGCATGGGAAGTAGATGTAACTAGATTCTTACAAGTATTAAACTAACTAGTTCATCTTAAATGTAATACTTGCATGAGTGTTGGGCTAAATAATCCATCTAGTTAAGTAGAGTGGGCTAACAAGTCCATTTAAGAAGTAGGGTGGGCTCTTAAGTCCACTAACACTAATGAAAGCCCAAGTTCAAGTGATAAACAAATTAAGTCCAACAAAGCCCAAGTAATTAACTAGAAACCTTAGTTAATTAAAATGATTAATAAAACTTAATCATGAATGTAAATAATATTCTAAAAATATTATTCGTGAAAGTTTCGTGTGTCACAAAGACGTTTCGGGCATTTAAAGTCAAGTACGGGCAATCATGGCAACATGTAAATGTAATAACATACATTCGTTTAATCACACGTATTAATAATAATCATTATTAATTAAAAGTGGAAAAACTAGGGTCGTTACAATTTAGATTTCACTTTAATAAGTTACACTGTACATTCGACGAAGCTGATTCAACGGTCATTTGCTATCCTACTTACATCCACAGATATACGTATCCATTCACCGCAGAATAACTATTTTTATTCAATTTCATATTTGGATTTTGACATACTAGAATCCAACAAGTGGCATAATGAAGAAAACATTTGATAAAATAAAATTTGTTAGAAACAAACAAATTAACTATGAGAAATTTTGTTAAGAATCCACACTAACTGTTCCTAGCTAATTGTTCCTAGCTAACTGATTACATTTTATTTATCACAATTTAATTCTCGCAATTTACATTCTCGCAATTTTATTTATTGTCATTTAATTTCTGTATTTATTTTACGCACTTTAAATATCGGGACACGTATACAAGGTTTTGACATATCATATCGACGCATATATATATTATTTGGAATAACTATAGACACTCTATATGCAGTAATGATCGAGTTCTCTATACAGGGTTGAGGTTGATTCTATAATAATATATATACTTTGAGTTGTGATCGAGTCTGAGACGAATACGGGTCACGATACGTATTAATTAATTCGAATATTATATATTAAACTATATATAAATTATTGAATTGCTAACTGTGGACTACCAACATTGGACAATTAAAATGAATTAAAATATTGAATATAACATATGAAACTAAACAATTCTTCAAGTTTGTCACATGATTTCATCTTAAACTTCATTTGTATCTTGACGATTACAAATCTGCGTTCAAAATCTTTCATGATTCTTGAAAATACCTCAATCGAAAGGATGAACCAACTGCACATTACCTACGGAAGAAAAGATCGATGCATATTGATATGCACCTGAAAACTCTCGAAAATTGAGTAAACATTTAACGCGTAGCTGTGCTAATTCCTTTAGCGTTATTATTATCGAAAATAACTTTGCAATCTCTTTCCAAATTAGCCAATTTTGTCACAGCTCCAACAAGTCAACTTCGACTTTTCGTTCGAAACAACCTTATTATAACCTTGATATATATATATATATACGCGCTCTTTTATTATTACCGGGGAACCTTTCATATTTTACCATCTTACCAGTAGACGTACCTGCAACCTCGTTGCTTCTTGGTTTAAATCTCTCCGATAAATCATTATATTTATTCATTGAAACCCTATCATATACTCATCCGCATCTTGTAACGAGAACTGCCATACCAATTACCGGGAATCAGCAATCAGTACTTTGAAAACTCACAGCATATCTACATCAACAGTTATATGTATCCATATAACATTTATCTCTTAGAATTATGATCTTTCATTCTGAAATTCTAAAAAGCACTCAGTCTACAAATTAATACTCTGAATGTTGAAAAAGCTGAATGAAGCAGCAGAAACCGTAGACAACCGTAAACAACCTTAACCGTCGAAAGTTTGATGATAAAGAATGGAGTATTGGAGACACTCAATAGAAAATTTAGTACCGAAAAGAGGATTATGCGAAACTATGAAGGAAGCTGTGGACAAATCACAAAGAATAAGTTTGACTTCAAAGAATCCAAATGATTCAATGCCTGCTAAAGTCTTTAGCGAATATCTTGCTCTTTACTATAAACCCTTGCGGACAATAGTTTCTATCATCCTCTGATCTTAGATATTCTGAGATATTATCGTATCTTTCATTATAAATATCCTCCATATTTCTGAATATATTTTCATAACTAATCTTATCTGAAATCATTAATCTGTTCGTGCTATCAGTATTACATCATATAGAAACTGTTAGTTTCTATATTCTGTAAACTTTCGAGCTTAAAATATGAATGTTATTATAGTAATGTTGGGAACTGATGCATGAGTTAATATAATATAATGACACTTGATCAACGTGATTATATTACAGTAAGTCATGCTGAGTTTCTAATGGGACGTGATGATTCACAGATCCTAACGTCATCACGTGCCATGTTACATAACTCTTTCATTCTGCTTAACTTCTGAACATATCAAGAAAGTATATTCTTGATAGTTCTATTCTTAGTGACTCTGGTAATTTGACAAATCAAATCGTGCAATCACGTTCTTTCCTACTTAGAACATCATAATCATTCGAAACTCCATACCTACGAATTCTGGACCATTACTTGATGCGCTTAATGGATAGAAGAGAAAACGGAGCATAAAGCTTCGATGTGTAATTGGGGGTATAAATTGCAGCAAATAAAAGAGAGCATTAACTGTGAATGACGATAATTATAGAAGACGGAAGCAGGGACTCTAAAATATAAGAGAAAATATAAAGCCCAATAACAACACGGAGGTTACAAACCATGGATATTAATACGAATAGAAATATAAAGACACGGTATAATTAAGAATAGTATCACCCCAAGGTAATAGTAGAAGTAAACAGATTCTTCTGATGGAAGACTGAAAAGAAGGATGACAGAAATGATAAATAGGGAAAATATCAAGGATTAGAACTGGATTAAGCATTTTCACTCTTTTGGATGTATGAACTAAGAAAGAAAATATAGGAATGGTGGGAATAATGGAACGGAAGAGTTGAATTTATGATGGAAATATCAGATAGCATAATCGAGGCAGATCACCGTATTTAATTATAGAGATCTTAACTTCCTTACTCGCCGAAGAATCAAATCTTTTAGATTTCGAAAATTTCCGTTAAATATCTTGAATTCCGGAATTCAAACATGACCACATTAAAGGTTAAGACGCACCTTATTTTCTAAATTCAACCCTGACTTTGTCAAAAGTTAAGATGAATCTTTACTTTCCTATTTCACTCTTTGGTGATAGCGTCATTCGTACTCTTCGAATAATCGAATTATTTTTATCCATATTACTCAATAATGGTAAAACCCTATGTATCAACTCATATTCGTCATGAAAACATTTTTTATAGTTAGCCATGACGACCTCGATCAAATTTCGGGACGAAATTTCTTTAACGGGTAGGTACTGTAGTAACCGAGAAATTTCTGACCAAATTTAAACTTAATCTTCATATGTTCCCGATACGATAAGCAAAGTTTATTAAACCAAGTCCCAAGATATTTGAACTATTATTCAGTAATGCATTTGACCTTTGACCATTTCCGATTATTCACGAATAATTGTGTGTAAATAAATAGTAATTAAATAATAAAGATTCAATATACTATATTATTGGTAAATATGATACAATAAATAAATGGTAACATATTAAATTCAATTATAATGTTAAGTATAAAAGGTTATATTATTATTACTGTTAATATTATTACTATCAGTAGAATTAATGATATTATAACTAATAATATTATTAGTACCACTAGTAATAAAAATATTTTATTATCAATACGAAAGTCAATAATAGATATAGTATTAATATTATTAGATAATACATAAATATGAAAATTTATATATTATTATTAATAGTAATATTATTATTATTATTCGTATAATTAGTATTATTGCCATAAATAATAATAGTGTTACACAAATTGCAATTATAATCATTATTAACAAGAATATTAACAATTATTAGTTCTATTATTCTTATTATTATTATTATTAATTAATATTATATTATTATAAATTTTTGTATTATTAAAAACAAGGTAGTTATAATTATTGATTAGTTATTATATATAAACACAAATACATATATACGAAATATATATAAAAATACTGATATACATATATATGTATATATAGATATATAAAACAGATATATGCTAATATATACAAAAACCAGAATTTATATTATAAATATTACAAAGATAATTATTATTAGTATTTTTATGTATTATTATTAATAATTAATATCAAATAATTAAAAATATAAAGTATATATATATATCTGAATAAACCAAAAATCTGTTTCACATCATTTTCACACTATAATCGATTTTGTTTCTGTCTCATAAGTTGTTAAACAATCGTACCATTCTGTTATCAATCAAATTTTCCCTTTTATTTTTTTATTTTCTTTTTCTGTACGTGAAGATTCTTGCTGTCTATGTTTATTGCTATAAAATAGATCGAATACAGTGTGATGCAGTACCAGTCGACTTACATTATTAACTACATCATCAAAACCTTTTTACAACCCTTAAACTTATCGAATTAAAAGAAAAAATATAGGAAGAACACATCGACTACCCTGATTTTTTTAGCTCAAAACACCATATCACAATTTACAATTCAATTTCAAAAACTATTAAAGCAAAGTTGTTAGGAATCATGTGTTCAATCTTTCTGCAAAGTTTTAACTCTCAATTTCCTAAATTGAGTATGAATTTCGAGGTCAAAGTTTTAAAGAAAAAAAGTCAAACGTCATTCTAAGATCAAAATGAAGTTTTATATGTCATTTCTGTCGAAATTAATGATTGAAAAAGTTCTTACAAATCATTTGAAACTTAGTTTATGTTGTAACAATCTTGTAAAACGTTTTACTTTTCAAAATCTTTTTTTTTATCATATAGCAGCGACGCAGCAGCTGCTGCTTTCTTCTTTATTTTTTTTCGTTTTTTTTGGGGTTAAAGATCACACTAGTCGTTTTCTGATTAGTTATGAATTCAAAAACTAATTCATGGTGTATTGCTTTTGATTGAATTGGCCTGGTCGATTTATATTATGAGGAAGAATAAGAAATTGGGGAAAACAAGAAAATGGGTTAAATTGATTTTTGTGTGATAATAATCAGAAAGAAACAATGATGGTTCGATGGTGAGGGGTGTTAGTGTATAAACAAGGGGTCTCGGGTTCGAGACAAGGCAAGGGCAGCTAATTTTTTTTTTTAGACTCTCTTCATGTGAGGCAGCTCTCTATTATTATTATTATTATTATTATTATTATTATTATTATTATTATTATTATTATTATTATTATTATTATTATTATTATTATTATTATTATTATTATTATTATTATTATTAATATTAATATTATTATTATTATTATTATTATTATTATTATTATTATTATTATTATTATTATTATTATTATTATTATTATTATTATTATTATTATTATTATTATTATTATTATTATTATTATTATTATTGTTGTTGTTTTTGTTATTATAAATTATGATTATGTTAAAATTGATGATATGATCACTAGTATTATAAATTTAGTTATTGTTAGGTAATATTGTTATGAATTAAAAGTATTATTATTATTATTAATATAAAGTATAATTTTTATTATTATTACGAATATGATTATTATTATTATTATTGTTACTACGAAAATAACACAACTTATTATTATTTTCACTAATACTGGTATTAGTAACACTCTTATAACTATTAGTATTATTATTAACAATATCCATATTATTATTATTAATATTGTCATTTTTAATAAAGTTATGATTATTCTTATTAGTAAATCGTTAATATCGAAACTATCATTTTTAAACAAATAAATATTTTGTACATAAAATATAATTATTATATATACTATACTTATATTAAAACTACACATAGCTATATATATAAAACCTACTAAAATTATTTATATAAACACTTACAAACAACAAATTATCGATTTTTTTTAAAATAACATTAAACAAGTATGAATATGAATATATTAATATAACTATAAAAATATTAACCATTTGAATGTACATACAAATTAAAAATATATGCTATTAATATAAAAATAATGTAATTAATATATATATATATATATATATATATATATATATATATATATATATATATATATATTCATTCGAATACGATTATATGTATTAATAAATATACAAATGATATAGGTTCGTGAATCCGAGGCCAACCCTGCATTGTTCAGCTGTTAAATATTGTTATATGTATTTTTACTACAAAATACATTAGGTGAGTTTCATTTACCTTTTTACCCTTTATATTTTTGGGCTGAGAATACATGCGCAATTTTTATAAATGATTTACAAAATAGACACAAGTACGTGAAACTACATTCTATGGTTGAATTATCGAAATCGAATATGCCCTTTTTATTAAGTCTGGTAATCTAAGAATTAGGGAACAGACACCCTAATTGACGTGAATCCTAAAGATAGATCAATCGGGCCCAACAAGCCCCATCCAAAATACCGGATGCTTTAGTACTTCGAAATTTATATCATGTCCGAAGGAGGATCCCGAAATGATGGGGATATTCTTATATGCATATTGTGAATGTCGGTTACCAGGTGTTCAATCCATATGAATGATTATTTTTGTCTCTATGCATGGGACGTTTATTTATGAGAACTGAAAATGAAAATCTTGTGGTCTATTAAAATGATGGAAATGATTATTTATGTTAAACTTATGAAATCACCAACCTTTTGGTTGACACTTTAAAGCATGTTTATTCTCAGGTACAAAAGAAATCTTCCGCTGTGCATTTGATCATTTTAAAGTTATTACTTGGAGTCATTCATGACATATTTCAAAAGACGTTGCATTCAAGTCGTTGAGTTCATCAAGATTATTATTAAGTCAATTATAGTTGGATATATTACGAAATGGTATGCTTATCGTCAACTTTCGATGTAAAGTAAGTTTGTCTTTTAAAAACGAATGCAATGTTTGTAAAATGTATCATATAGAGGTCAAGTACCTCGCGATGTAATCAACTATTGTGAATCATTTGTAATCGATATGGACTTCGTCCAGATGGATTAGGACGTGTCTCTACACGCAATCAGGCAGTACCATATGTTGGTCGTCATCCACATGTAGAGAGAGGTTCAGATGAGAAAATAGAGGAAGCAGATAACATTAGGGATGTTATTAGGCAGGCTATGACTGATGTCTACCAGCGTATAGATGAGGTAAAAATGACAAACCAGGATAGACATAGTCGATACGAGCAGTGGCAAGCCCGAAATGAGTACGAGCATTCCAGGCAACGACATTATGATAGATGGCACTATCATCAGCATCAGATCATGAGCCAGCTATCACCTCAGGATCACTACCTACCGACTCGACCTGCTTACTATCCTCCACACCAGCCCGATATGTGACCACCATTTACTCTCTACGACCCTAACCAGGCCTATCAGTACACCTATAACCAACCATGGAACCCGCCCGACGACATGAACTGGAACCCCTATCCAGATTGATATAGTTCCGTTGGTTATTGCTATGATTTTTATCATTTTATTATTTTTATTTATTTATGTTTAAACATATTATATTCTGATACTTTTATGTAAGTTTTAATATTTTTATTATGTTGTACTAATATTTCATATTTGATTTGAAAGTGGGATGTTAAGTCCCATTTCAAATTACCATGCATGTTATTATTTGTATGTATGTATTTTGTCAATTGTACACAACAGGGTAAAACAGCGCATTTTCAAAGACTGACATTAAGTTCAGCAAAAGCTACTAATTTTGACGACAAAACGAAAAATAAATGTGATGTAACAACAAGACGGAATGAACAAATGATGTGCACCATTTATCATTCAGCAAACAAACGCCAATATGTTTAGAAACTTTAGTAAAATTTAATCATTCTTCTACACTAATCACCCTCAATAATTTAAATTGTTACTGATTTCTTGCAAATGAGGGCATTGTAACATCTTAAGTGTGGGAAGGTGTTAAATTATTTCGGATTTTTAAAATTTTTTGACTTAAACACTTGGTTACCATTAAAAATACTAGTAACGCAGTAGTTGTATTAGAATCTAGTGCTCTCTGATAAAAAAGAACAGCCCTAGTCTTATATACTGATTACCCAATTCTAGTAAAATTTTTTCAAAATTTTCAAATAAATGAATTCAAAATCATGTTTATACATATTTATGAATGATAAAACTAGGTGTTAACACCGAAATTATTGTTACCTCAGAAAGGACATAAATTGAGAAACAACCCAAAATGTTAGAATTCATTTAAAATGGAATAGAGGACAATACAAAGGCAAAGAAAGGAAAATAAAAGCCAAGTGTGGGAAAAATTTACCAAGTTATTTAAAACATATATCACATATTTTTGTACAAATAACTGAAGATACTTTTGTTTTGGACAATTTTATCAGTTTTACCCAATTTCTTATAATATATTTGAAAGAAAAGATGGATCTACACGATGAATCAATTCCATCATTAAAAGGAAGTAAAGTCTTCCGAAAAAGACACGCGCTTCTTGATTTAGGTCAAGAAGTTGTCGTCCAGACCAGCTGTAGGTTGACGAAAAATCTAGAAAAGTCATCTCTAAAATCAGTAGGAAATCCACGGACCTCAGCATCAAACAGGGTCGCCATGTGGTCAGACTTATCCTAACCATGAGAGGATCTGTCTCGTAAAATGGGGAGGACGTCGTGCAAATTAGCTTGATAAGACTAATGAATCAGATCTCCAGAAAGGATAATCTCCTTAAAAGATCAAAAATAAGCTTTTAAGACTGATATTACTCAATCCTTGAGATTGACTTTTAAAGATTGAGAATTCAAACTCATGGAATTCGATGATATCTAAACTCGAGCTTGAACGAGAAAATATTTTGATTAAAATTACAAACCGATTTGTTTTCTGAAAACCCATTTTCAATGCGTTCATTACCATTGAACGTAAAATCCTAGGAATTCACCTGGAATTCATTAGGTCACCTGAACCAAATCGGGTGTCAACCGTAAGAACGGTGGTTGCATAGCATGGTCAAAGATAGGACCTTGTGCCAGACCAAAAAATTATAGGGTGATCTTTACTATTACTCCTACAAAGGATAGTAATTGCATCCGACACGTTATAGACCATAATCAAAAGCATGTCACGGGACATTGCCTCAACAGTTGCTTGTTCAATGCTTTTCTTTACAACCAGACGGTAGTTTACCGAAAGGTAATATATGGAGCAAGTATACTGGACGTGTTGTTTTCCCAATACAAGGTTAGCAAGTGGGTGAAAAAAAACCTCAAGTTTTGAACAAAAAATTTCAAATATGAAACCCACCAAGCCCACGAAAACAATTTGCAAACACCGGTGAAGGGTTATTCCGGAAAACTTATCCAGGGAAAAAGCTAGATTGAATTTTCAAAAAGATCAAATGTTTTCATAAAGATCCAATTACTTTAAGGATCTAAATTTTCATAGTCATGTGGGACTGCAAACCACAACATTACTATCATTGTTTATACTGCCGTATACAAATCACTGATGTACAAAGTGTGAAGAATAAAGAAGTGATTCTAGTATTTTTATTTCAAGACTATATTGCTTGAGGACAAGCAACGCTCAAGTGTGGAAATATTTGATAATGCTAAAAACGAACATATATTTCATAGCATTATCCCTCAAGAAAGACAAGCTTTTAGTTGCAATTGTTCTATTTACAAGTGATATTCGTTTAAATAATAAAAGGTGAAGACAAAAGACAGATTCGACGATTTGAAGACGCAAACGACCAAAAAGATAAAAAGTACAAAGTACAATCAAAGAGGTTCAAATTATTGATGAGAAGCGTCTCAAAATTACAATAATACAAGACGCAAAACGCAAAGTACAAGATATTAAATTGTACGCAAGGACGTTCGAAAATCCAGAACCGGGACCAGAGTCAACTCTCAACGCGCGACGCAAAGGAGCTAAAATTACAAGTCAACTATGCATATAAATATAATATAATATAAATATAATTATATAAAAATTATATATATTATATTTATATTTATAAGTGTCGGCAAGCTAGGATCCAAGAGTACCTGAGCTGGAAAAATAGGCCATGCGATCGCATGGCCTGGAAGTGAAAAACGCATGCGATCGCATGGTGAACAGTATCACGTGACATCCTATAAATTTCGTAGTTTTTGGTCGAACTGAACACATCTTTTTCTCTTCTCACTCTCACGTATTATATATATTATAATTTTAATTTTAATAATAATAAGGGTATGTTAGCGAATGTTGTAAGGGTGTAAGTCAAAATTCTATCCGTGTAACGCTACGCTATTATTAATCATTGTAAGTTATGTTCAACCTTTTTAAATTAATGTCTCGTAGCTAAGTTTTTATTATGCTTATTTAAGCCGAAGTAATCATGATGTTGGGTTGAATATTAAAGACGGGGTAATTGGGCTTTGTACCATAATTGGAGTTTGGACAAAAGAACGACACTTGTAGAAATTAGACTATGGGCTATTAATGGGCTTTATATTTGTTTAATTGAATGATAGTTCGTTAATTTAATATAAAGATTTACAATTGGACGTACATATAAATAACCACATACACTCGATCGGACACGATGGGCGAGATATTTATAAGTACTAATAATCGTTCATTTAACCGGACACGGGAATGGATTAATAGTCAATGGACTTATTAAAACAGGAGTGAATTATATACAAGGAAAATTGGTGTAATTATAGTTTAAGTCCCCAATTAGTTGGAATATTTGACTTCGGATATAAGGATAATTTGACGAGGACACTCGCACTTTATATTTATGACTGATGGACTGTTATGGACATAAACTAGATGGACATATTGAATAATCCAGGACAAAGGACAATTAACCCATGGTAATAAACTAAAATCAACACGTCAAACATCATGATTACAGAAGTTTAAATAAGCAAAATTCCTTTATTTCAAATTTAATTGCACTTTTAATTATCGCAATTTTATTTATTGTCATTTTATTTATCGCATTTTTATTTATCGCACTTTAATTATTGTCATTTACTCTACGCTTTAAATTAAGTCTTTTATATTTTTAATATTTTACATTAGGTTTTAACTGCAACTAAAGTTTTAAATCGACAAACCGGTCATTAAATGGTAAAAACCCCCTTTTATAATAATAATACTACTTATATTTATATTTATATTTATACAAATATAGTTTTTAAAAATATAGCGTTAAACTTGGCTAGCTCCCTGTGGAACGAACCAGACTTTCTAAAAACTACACTACTGTACGATTAGGTAAACTACCTATAAGTGTTGTAGCAAGGTTTAGGTATATCCACTTTATAAATAAATAAATAACTTGTGTAAAATTTTATCGTATTTAATAGTATTTTTCTAGTAAAATATTATAGTATTTAGTACCCCTTCGCTTTAACATCACCCTCCAAGATCCCGACTGGACTATTGCCATGCAAGAAGAAATTCATCATTTTGATCTTCTTGATATATGGGAACTTGTCCCATGTCTATCTAGCAAAACCATCATTGACACCAAGTGGATCTTCAAAAATAAAAAGGATCCTCACGACATCATCATTCGTAACAAAGCACGTCTAGTAGCAAAAGGGTACAGATAACAAGAAGGGATTAACTACGAAGAAATGTTTGCTCCTGTAGCTCGATTAGAAGCAATCCATCTGTTCCTATTATATGCTGCTCATAAGAGGTTTACCGTCTATCAAATGGACGTAAAAACCAATTTCTTGAATGGCGTTCTTCAAGAAGAGGTCTATGTCGGTCAACCTGAAGGTTTTGTAGATTCCAAACGCCCTAATCACGTGTATCTCCTCTCCAAGGCCCTTTATGGTCTAAAACAGGCACCCAGGGCATGGTATGAAACCCTGACCACATTTCTTCTCAAGAACGGTTTCTCACATGGAACCATAGACACGACTCTATTCATCAGAAAACAGAATGAACACATCTTGTTAATTCAAGTCTATGTTGATGACATCATCTTCGGCTCCACTTCCCCCGCTCTGTGCTATGAGTTTTCTGAACTCATGAAAAACAAGTTCGAAATGAGCATGCTCGAAGAACTTCATTTCTTTCTGGGATTAGAAGCTAAACAACTTCCAAAGGAGATTTTCATCGGACAATCAAAACACATTTCTGATATGTTCAAAAAGTTTAACTTGCCTGAGATGAAAATCAGCCCCACCCCAATGTCAATCAACATTTCATTACATGCTGACCTGGATGGTCAACCTTTTGATCAAACGCTCTATAGGAGCCTAACTGGCTCATTGATGTATCTCACTGCTAGTAGACCCAACATCATGTTTGTTGTATGTCTTTGTGCCCGTTTTCAAGCCAACCCTGGGTACTCTCACTACAAGGCCGTAATGAGAATATTTAGCTATCTCAAAGGCACGCCCAATCTTGGACTCTGGTATCCATTTGGGACCGGATTCAACCTTACAGCATTCACGGATGCTGATCATGGTGGTGATCAAGTAAACTAGAAAAGTACCTCTTGTGGTCTCCAATTCCTAGGTCGTAAAGTAGTCAGCTGGTCTCCCGTAAGCAAAAGTGCATATCTCTTTCTACAACTGAGTCTTAGTACATTGCAGCTGCAAGATGTTGCTCCCAAGTGCTGTGGATGCAGTCCCAACTTCTTGACTATCCCAAGTGCTGTGGATGCAGTCCCAACTTCTTGACTATGGATTCAAATTCCACAAAATCCCGATCTACTGCGACTCTTAGAGTGCCATTGCTATCACTAGCAATCCGTTTCACCACTCTTGAACCAAACACATTGACATTTGCTACCACTTGATAAAGGATCATGTTAAGAAAGGCAATGTTGAATTGTACTTTGTACCCACTAAATGTTAACTAGCTGACTTACTGACCAAGGCCCTAGATGAACCCACATTTAAAAATCTAGTTTGTAAAATTGGCATGGTTGATTTCTCTTCCATCTAGAATCCTAGGAAGTGCCTAGGGGGAGTGATGCACTTGCCTAGGGGGAGTATCGTGTTTTCAAAATCTGATGCATCACATTTTGAGGGGGAGATGAGAACAATGGCTCTCACATAAATTACAGTGTGAGACCCGGTGTCATAATATGATTTTCAAAATCTAAACTGACTTTTACACAAATAACAATGTAAAACTCGCTTTTTCAAACCTAACTCTCATAAAACCTGCAACTGTCTAGGGGGAGTTAAGATTAAAATGTCAGTAATGACAGAGGATGTGTCCTAGTAACTGCCTCAGGAGGATGTGTCTAAATGACTGCCCCAAACCAAATAGTCAACAATGACGGAGGATGTGTCCATGTGACTACCTCAAGAGGATGTGTCTAAATGACTGCCTCAAAATCATAGTCAGTAATGACGGAGGACGTGTCCCTGTGACTGCCTCAAGAGATATGTCTAAATGAGTACCTCATGGCTCCCGGTCTTAAATGTTGTAAAAACCTGAGAAAATTAAATTTTAAAAAATAATTAAAGTTTAAACTTTAACTTGATTATTTAAAAAAATTTCTTAAAATACTTAAGGTTTTCATGTTGTACCAAAATCCCATTAAAATCCAAATCTGCTCGAAAAACTGAATGTCTTCGAGCAAGTTTAAATTCTAAATGTGTTCTAGCAATGGTGTCTGTAATTCCAATTTTTGAGCTATGCCTTGTATGATAGTGGTTCTCGAGCAAGCTTGACTAAAAATGAAACTTTTCGGTCATCATGTAGCTAAAAAAAGGATAAAAGTTTACTTTTACACCCATCACTTTCAAATCTTATTTTCAAAAACATAAGCCCACTTGCTCTCAAGGAAAACCACCACCATCAACATTGTTCATCGTCACTCAATCGGTATTTTTTTTTTCAATTCGTGTGTTTACATCTAAATAGATCATTTATCTAGGAACTAAATGCAATCTGTAAGCAACTAATTGTGAAATTAATAACATGATTTGTATGTTCTTCGATTAATCTCTGTTTTACTTCACCAAGGGGTTCGAACCCTAGAACTGAAAACTGACATGATTACACTTAATACTGTGAAATTATTAGTTGAAACGACTTAGGGTTCGTGCTATATGTTGATTAGAACATGTTTTCTTGCACTAATCACCTTCAGATGCTTACCTCATTATGATAGAAAAAGGGGGACGAAACTTGGGTTCTTAACTTAGTACGAGTATATCTGGTATTTGGACATGATTCACATACTTAACAAGTTAGGATTGCTGTCGATTTTACACCTTAAAGTTGATTTTAACATGATTTGGTGATTTATCTGCTTAAACATTCATATGTGCTCAAACAGACAGAGTGCTCGAAAACCTCATGTTTTCGAGCGCTCAAAAATCTTATGTTGCTCGAATAATTGTGTTGTCTGAAAATCTCTTATTGCTCGAATAATTGTGGTGTCTAAAAATCTCTTATTGCTCGAATACTTTAAGTGTGAAAATCTCGACTAAAAACCTTTGTTGTGTGAAATGCTCGAAAAATGCATGCTCGAAAATCACCCTGCTCGAAAAACCCAAAATGCTTGAAAACCAACTTTTGCTCGAAAAACTCTTCTGTCAAAATTTTGCTAAGTGTTGGTGCTGTCTTAAACGGACTTTGATAAATTTTAATTGAAATGATTAAATATTTTTGTCACCATTTTCACAAAAACACCATATGAACTGTGTTTTAACAAACATGCTCATGATACAACAGCAATGGCGAACAATGTCTTTTTCACCAAAGATGTTCCCACTCCTTATGACTACTGGATTCTTATTCTACTAAATCACCCGATGCATAATTTGTTCACTGAATTCTAGCATGCCTCAATACGACAACTTCATCTGATGCGAGACACTATGACATACCATCCTCCTGTTAATGATGCACCAGACTACTTTTCTTTTCTAGCCTCTCAGAACCCTGATTGGAGAGCCTCCTTCACATTAACTGACATGAGATGATTCTTGGGCATTCCCGACAATGCACAATACGATGATTTCCCTTCCAAAAATGAAATGCATGCTACTGTACATTAACTTGGGTATGAAGGAGAGTTGACTAAGATAAGAGCGTTCAAAAAGCAACGAATGGCACAACGATGGGCTGTCCTATACACTCTCATCAACCGGTGCTTCAATCCGATGCAGACTGGAACCGATCACATCACTATATTCTTATTAAAGATCTTCTATGGAATCGTGTTCCTACCATCTGCCAATAGAAATTCACTCGTCACCTCTCTTATCATACATCCAATTCCAGAGATTCTATTCCATAATTCATGCAGCCTTAATCGATGCCAGCAATAAGACTCCAGATCCTATCCCTAGAGATTGTGTTGAACCACTTGTAGAGCACGCTTACATAGAGTTCATTCAAAAGAGAATAGGATCAAAGAATGTGCAAGCTCAACCTATTCCTGATCATTTACTAAATCTCGGACCTCGTGACGATCCAAGAATCATTGAATATTTGAGAGAGTTAGGAGCTCCTATAGATCCTCTACAACCAGGGGATCCTGCCCCAGGAGCTGATAGGACACCTAGTGAGGGGTCTACCAAGCGAGGGTCAAAGAAAAGAAAATCTGAGGGGAAAAGAATTGAGGGTGAAATAAGGCCTAAAAGACAAACTAAACCAAAGCAAGTAACCTCTGAACAACTCCAGAAGGTTCTTCATGATATTGATCGCAGTGATAAGGATGGAAATGAGGGTGTGGTTGAAAAATCAAGAGAGGATGTGCGGACCAGGAGTGAGATAGGGCAAAAAGAAAATGTTAGCCCTCCCCAAACATTAGGAAGCCACTCAGATGCACAAACATCTGTTTCTTATGAGTTAGAATCGGCGACTCTAGATGAGATCTGCCAAAAACAATTTGAGAATGTGTCTAGTGCTCGTAGAAATTTGGTGCAGTCCTATACCGAACGTTCAGTGTCTATAGCTCAGACTGCAACAATAAGCGTAGAGACATGCAAATCTCTGGAAATTGCCTCTCTAAGATCGCTTGAAAGTCCTGTTACAACATGCCTCACTGCTCAGCTTTCAAGCTCAACAGTGGTGACAATTGAGTTTCATCAAGAATCTCAGGCTGTTATGACTAACATTTCTATGCAAGGCTCCATCATATCCTCACCAATAATCTCCACACAACCATCACCACCTCGTTTCAAATCAACACCACCTGATCTCAATGCTTCACCACCACCACTATCACCACCTATCATGACATCATCACCAATCACTCCGTCAGTCACACGTTAACTGAACCTCACTTATCTTCAACGGGAGAACGAATTTCATGTACACCTTCTCTCAGTCAATCTTTCTGAGGGTGACTACATCAGAAAATCTATTCTTGGTCTCCTCAACTCTCTTCATATCATCCCGAATCATCCTCCAGTACTTGAACCGATACCGTGTCATGTTGATCAACCGTCTTCCTCCCAGCGACATGATGACCCCGATGCCCGCGGCCAACATGAGGGGGAGAATGTCGGAGGAAGATCCACAGTGCATATCACTCAAAGCCTCAGTCAATCACAAAATTAACCCTAGCTCTTTCAGAAAAGGGAAAGAAATTGTCGATGACTCTGACGTGCCTGAAGGGATGGTCGAAGGGGTCGAATACAAAGTAGAAAAAGATGATGTTGCCCCCAAAGGACATGATGTGATCACAATAAACTCTGATGATGAAGATGACTTTGATGAAATTATATTTGTTGATGTCAAGGAAGAAGAAGAAACCGAAACCGAAATGTCTAAAGCAGTGGTTAGCTCAGCTGAAACCACTCTTGCTATGGTGGTATATACTAACCCCGAAATCGAATCAATCACTCAACCTTCCGAAACAATCTTCACATCTGCACCACAGCTTGTCATTCCCAAAACTGAAGAAGAAGAAGAAGAAGAAGAAGAAGAAGAAGAAGAAGAAGAAGAAGAGGAAGAAGAAGAAGAAGAAGAAGACGAAGAAGAAGAAGAAGAAGAGTATTTTAGAAACCTTAAACCTCAAACAACTCCTACAGTGGTCATTGAAGGAGCATTTTCAAAGGAGAATTATGTGAAGTTAGAAGCTCCTGACGAAGAAGAGCACGATGAATTTGATTGGTTTGTCACTTAGGAATACACTGGTGAACCCTCTCCAAGATTTCCCAAACCTACCGCTCAACAAACTCCTGATCAATCCACGTCATCTGATATTCAACATGTAGAATTCAACAAACACAGAGCACTACCAATCAAACTTGGTGAACCTCAAACTGAAGAGGTGCTACAGGGCTGTTGGCTGGAAGAACAAGCATATAAGATCTTTGTGAGTGAAGATAAATTTAAAAACTTGCCAGTAGCTGAAAGGTTCAAGCCAATCGGGTGCTATGATTTTTTTAACGATAAGGAAAAGTTGATGGCGTATCGTTATCAAAGGAGGGTTTACAAGAATAGGGATGAGTTTGAGATGGAGGACCAGAAAGAGTATCCGATCATTATCATAAAAAGTGTGTTCTGGAGGTCCTTGACAACCAAAGTTTATACTCTATTTTTTAAAGTGATTCGTTCAAATAACCAAGAGTACACGTTCTCGGAGTATGATTTGATTGAACTCAAACTGGTTGATGTGTTATTTCTATACAATTGGTTGAGGAAAAAATAAGAAAGACTTGGGTTATCGAAATGGCAATCGAAAGGGTGAGAAGGTTTATGAAAGAAAGAATTAAACTTGCCTCTCAATATGATCTTCCGCTAGGTGTTGAATCGATTCAAAAGAAGATCCCGCTCTTCGCGCCAAATCAAACCATCGACAATCTGGATTTGCCTCCATTTAAGATTTGCTATTGCTTGGACGGCCCTGAAGAAGTTTTCATCTTTCGCAACAAAATCAAAAGGCCCATATTCATTCGCAAATCCGAGCTGCCAAAATACTCTGATGGAACTCTTAAGCGCGCACTAAAGTTCTTCGACATATTCAAACGAATAGAGAACATAGGGAACTACCAAAAGCTGATGACGAATGAGATGGCGAATCACATCAATGAACTTCTTGAATTCAGGCTGTACATGAGGTAGTTTGACACCTCACTGGGAATCAACAGAAAGAAATACTACTTCACAGGTTCACAGTACGTGCCCAAGTTCGTATACAACATCACCAGTCTCAAGAGGTTCATCATTCCCAAACACTATGAAAGCAACTACACACCGGGAAGTGACATGATCAAGGCAATGAAAGCTGAGGAGGAAGCCAAGAAAAAGGCCTCAGAGGGTGCAAGTCAAAGCTGATGATTGGGAGGTGAAATTTTTTGAAAACCGCACGCCAAGGGGGAGATTGTTGACATATGTTTATGTAATAGTTTAGTGGCTCACGGTTTTAACTTTGTTATGTAATGTATTTACTATTATTTACCATGGTAACAATGTAAGACTTGTAAGTTGGGAGGTTGTCATATATAAACAACCACCCCACATCTTTTGTAACTAGTTATCATATTTACACCTACAACTTTATCTTGTTTCTCTCTAGTGTTCTTGCATAACTAATACCTCTAACCCACTTAATCACTAAGAAACCGGTCGATCTAGGCATCTTTAGGGACTAACACTCATGACCAACCATACCACATCTCAAACATCTTCTTGTTGACTCAGAACACTTCTCACTATGAGAAGACTTACAACCTTTACACCATTCTCTTTTCCCCGAACCAGACCCAGAACTTGCTTAATTACCTTTACCCTTCTGTCTAAACCCAAATGATTTTTTAGACTTAGAACCTAACTGACTGGTAGCTTGACTACCCTGCACTACCACATTCCCTATATTCATAACCCTTGCTGCTCCAACATCACTTTCTACCATCTTTGCCATCACAAAAGCCTGAGATAACGTCGGCGCGGACATCACAAACGTCCTGTATTCTTGCAAAATCATATTCACAAAATGTTGAATTCTTGATTGTTCATCAGGCACCCTGATGTGTCGTGGGGATACCATACATAACTCTCAAAATTTATACAAGATGCAAATATTACAAATAAGCACGCACAACTATCGAGCACTTAAAACCCGGTTATTATAGAACTTAATGTAAGTATTCTTATCAAGTTCGTCCCAAGAGAGCGGTGTAAGTTGAATACTTGAAACTAATAGTTATCCTAGGGGTTTGTTTGATTGGGGGGTTTTGCGAGAGATTTAAAATAACAACTAAACTTTTCAATTAAACAAACTTAAACTTAAGTAGCAATAAGTAACAATTAATTAAGAAATGAGATTTAATCAATAAAATAAAGAGTGTTCACTTATTTAATCCTCTCTATGCTTGGATGGCCTTGTTTTACCCAATTTGATATCACTTAAGTTGTTTGAACTAGTAAATGTTCTTAATCAGATTATACATTTGCAAATTCACATAAGCATGGTATCCTAAGATCAAGTAATGTATGAGTTGATTATTGAGATTATGTTCGGGTTGAAATCACTTAAAACCCTTCAACTATCAAAATCACTTAAGATAGTCAAACACCACTATGATGAACAAAGGTCAATTGAAAACTAACTAAGACTAGAAATACAATCACTTGAAATCCCTATTCTAGTTGTCTAGATCACCTAAGGTGTTGAAGCACAAATTGATTCACTTCTCAAATCACTAAGAGAGCTACTCAACCTATGTAATCAAAGTAAAACAAATATCAAACATAGCAATGGACCTCATAACTAACTCAATAACACTAGCTCATGTATTTTCATTCAAAACAACTTCATTCAATAGATTAAGGGCACATCTTATTCATTAGAGATTCATAGATAAGCTAACACGAGTGATTTAGCCAAACATAGCAAAGATTACACTAGCAATAAGCATAAAAACATCAATAAACATCATCTTGAGTGATTACAACAATAGATTCAAAGCTAGATGAAGATAAACAAAGATTACAACTAATTATTGCAAAATAAGTAAAGTAAAGTGGAGATTACAACCCAAAATGATAAAAGAGAAAGATCTAGAGCTAATGATGATGAAACTTGAGCTTGCTTCCTTCAATTCACCTTCAAACTCTAATGGATGATGAAATTAGGGTTTTATGTGTGAAATTTGGAGTAAAAACTGCAGCTCTATCTTGAAATGACCTATCTCTTTCCTTTTATAGTAGTGAAAATTCGGGCTGAAACAACGTCAGGAGCGCCGCTTTTCCTTCAGGAGCGACACTTTTGACTTAAAACAGGAGCGGCACTTTTGACATTGGTGCGGCACTTTTGGCTTGACAGGAGCGACGCATTTGGAATTAGGAACGACGCTTTTGCTCACTGATGAAAAATGGAGACAAATCATGCATAAAAGCGCCGCTTTTCCTTCTGGAGCGGTGCTTTGGACCTTGAGGAGCGGCGCTCCTTTACAGGAGTGACACTTTTTGAGCTGTTTCCTGCACTTGTCATTTTCTTTGCAACTTTTGATCAATTCTTGGTCAATTTTACACCAAGTTAGGCATTTTTCCTTGAGTCGACACTTTGGCGCAGGAAAACAACTTTTGGGCCTAACGATCATCAAAACCGAATGAAATGAGGGCGATATTGCGTAATAAAACATACATAAATGGAGCAATATCAAACCCCCTACATTTAAACCTTGCTTGTCCTCAAGCAAGCAAATCAATAGAACAAGGCTTGGAGAAAATTAGCGTTCAAAGATCAAAGCCAAAGTGCAATGATTAGGCAACAAGTGATACCTCCGAGAATGAGCACTTGATTGGCTAGAATGAACTCCAAAACCTTACAATTGCCGAGGACCAAGCATTCTTCTTCTCTCCTTCTTCTACAAGTGACACAAGCTCAAATCAACGCTTTAATAGTCTTCAATCACCACCAAATCAACTACAATTCAAACGTAGGTCTACCCTAAACAAACATTCCCCGGTCAAAGTCAACTCCATAACCTAAGAGGTCATCAAACACTAATCATCAAGCATAAGATCTTTACAATAACAACTTTGACATCCTTGACTTTGACCAATTGTGTAGAATTCGCGAGATCGCCATCAACTCAACCAAATCAAACCTCAACACTATTCACAATATAATCAATTTGACCAAAATACATAAAAGGTGAATCAAAATATATGCAACAAGCTCAAATCATCATAAAGCTCACAAAATGTACCCAAACTGAGAATGGGTCATGAAAAATCATCAAAATTACCGTTCATCAAGGATTCCTTCATGTAATAAGCGTATGCCCCAAAAAGTATTCTCCTTTAGTCAACCCCGCGATGGCTATCCCACTTCCACCTCCATGCCCCCAAAACACCAACGTTTTGTTAATTCCGAATATAATTGTCAATTCCATGTTTGGGTTAAGGTGGATGCGCCAAAGCTATGGGACTGGGTACCCCTATCTTTATTAGTCAACCCGGGCTCGGGCCAACCGGCACTCATCAATCTTTCTATCACAACTCTATGGTTTCTCTCATAGTAGGGCAAACGCATTAACGGAGGTTCATGGAATTAGGGCCCCACGTGGTTAAAATAAGAGATTCATCAATTCAAAATTTTGGGCGGAATTTGTATTCCTTGACGAGCGGGTGTGAGCCACTCAGGAGTGTTAAAGATGAGACCTTTAACACCTGTCTAGGAAGACTTTACTTCCTAAAAGATTCAAACTTAACATGGGAAACTTTACTCCCAAGCTTGGAACAAAAACTTAGACTTGAAAGACTTTACTTTCAAGTTTGATACACGAGAATACTTGGAAGACTTTACTTCCAAGTTTGGAGCACAAAAGTACTTGGAAGACTTTACTTCTAAGTGTTGTTCTACTTCCTACATAACAAGCTTTTATGCTTATTTTGAGAAAAGGTAGGAAGTAGTTACTACCTTTCCGTTCGTTGAAAGATCAACGAGGTGCCATGGTTTTTGGCTATGGAGTGTATTGTCTAGCAACACTAGCACGAAACCATTGCTCTTCATCAAGAAGATAGCATACGTTGAAGCTCGGTGGCTCCTCTTCCCACGGTATGATACATCGGTTGAACCATCGTGAAATGATGAGACAACCAATGTCAATATGAAATGGTGTGGATTAGGAAGTATCCCACACCAAGTAGTATGAAATTCGAGAGACTTTACTCCATACCAAAGTAGATGGACTTGAGTCTTCCGAAAGTGTTAAAGCTTTTGGCTTTAAACACTTGGGGTTTGCAACAACATGCATGAAAGACTTTAACTTTCATGCAACAGTTTTGATTTTTCTTTTGATTTTATCATTTGAAGCACAAATCATTTTTGAAAGTGAAAGACTTTACTTTCACTTGGAGTGAAAATTACCAACACAAGGGAAGACTTTACTCCCCTAATTTTGTGAAAAACAAAGGAAAAGACTTTACTTTTCCCCAAAAATTTTCAAGCCTTAACCATTTTAGTGATTATGTTATGAGTTAATGTAATGGTTAAAAACTTGTTCCAAAATTTTTGTTTTCATCAGCATTGCAACATTAATCCTTAATAAGCATTTGCGACAAGTTTAATCCGAAAAAGTTCAAAATGAACTGAGATTTACTCTCCCCCTACATTTAGTTTGATGCAATGCCCTCATTATATTAAACGAAAAATTTTCAGAAAATTGAGGGACATTTTGAATTTGAATAGAGAAGAGAAGAGAAAATAAAAATCGGAGTAGATCAATTGATCTTTGTTGTCACCATTCGGATAATACTTAGTCCCCAAAAATTGCATGTCGATGAGCTTGACGCCTAAACTTAATTCCAGGCTTGGATCAATAATCAAAGTGTATCCTGCCACTAAGAACCACAACAAGTAAGAAAATACAAGCAACTACAAGAATATCCACACACGCCCATTGTCAAATTATTACAAACATAGAGATGATCTCGTTTGAGAGTAGCAATATGGGTCTACTACCTCACAACGAATTGAAATTCCAAGTTTCACACACACAATATCAAATAGAGTTAAGTTACATGCCAAATCATAAGATAAATTGTTCACAAACCATGATGAAGATTGATTACCGAAATTCCACATATTGTTTGCTTGACATCTCGACATGCTTCTGAATGCACTCATGATAACCCAAACGCTCCATGGGCATCTCCTCCGACTCATTGAAATTGACTTTCAAAAACTTCGCGATTCGAGTCACGTAGTGTCCACCAACACTTGGGAGCTCCAACTTCTCGCCACTTGCGTCGAAAAGATAACTTGCGATAAGGTTGGGAATGTGAATGTACTTTTTCTTGTAGATGCTATGAATCAACCAAATATCAAACATCGTCATCTTATCAACATCCTCTGTTTGGTGGAAGACCGATTGGGCAAAGAACCTTTGGATGCAATGAAGTATTGGGCTTTTGAGTGCGCCAGGAACTTGATTAGTGAGGGTTAACTTGACATAACTAATTTCACTCCATGCTTGCTTGGGATCAAACTCGTTTGGGTTGTAGGTTTCACATTTTGCCAAGTGTACAAAGGTAGAATCAGGATCAGAATCTGTGTAGAGTCCTAGGCATGCTAATAACTTACGGGTTAGCAATGGGTAGACACTTTCTTTCATGTAAAGGAGCATCTCCTATGGGCGCATATCCTTATTACCCTCTTCAACCGTGAATATTTCCCTAATCTGATGACCTAACCCCGCCAAATCAAAGTTGGTCTAATTGATGTACTTGGCCGGGCACACCGACATGTAAAGCCTATAAATCACTTGATATTGAATTGTTTCATCCGGTAAAAGCACTTGTAACCATTCATGAGCATCGGTGGAGCGTACATATCCTTCTCCTTTTAAAGTACTTCCCTACAAAAGACTCAATCAAACGATAAATGCAAAAACAATTTCATGACGTTAGCATAAGTAGTTATCTAACATTCAAACATCAATGGGGTAAGATGCCCCCTACATTTAATTCAAAAAGCTTCATAGACAACAAGTATGGTTAAAATTTCCGACATACAAAAGTCAAACTTTTAGTCAAAATTCAAAAGTCAAATTAAGTTTAAGACTAGTAGCATGCGAAATTGTAAAGCAATTTGCCAAAACGTCTCAATTCTCATCATACACAAGAAGCTTTAATCATAAAGTTACCCACTTTGGTCAAACAAAGTCAACATCCAAAAATCAAGAACACTAATTTCAAGTTAAGATCATACAAGCATGAAAGTTTGATTCTTGTTGATTTAAGCATCTTATAGAAGTGTATTGCAACCAATTTTATCATTAAACTCTTAATTAATCACCAAATTCAAATCCCCCAAATTAGGATGAACCCTTGAAATTCAAGATTCAAATTTGTGAAATCAAACATACAAATCATGTTAGGAATCATAAGAATAACTAGAATCTATCACCAATTTATCATAATCATCACCAATTGCTTAGAGATCTTGCAATAAGTAAAAGTAAGAACATAGCAAGAATCATGCAATAAATTAAAGATAAGTGTTAATGAAGCATAAATCTTATATGACTCATGTTAAATGTTGGTAAAAGTGCAAGAAATCTTCACAAACGATGTTAATTTGATGCTAGAGTTCGAATTATAGCATGCTCAGCCATTTTAGAGAGAGAGAAATGAAGTGGGTGAAAGAAAAATTTGAAATTTTCTGGGTCTAGCAGAGTTTTAAAGTACCAGGTACAGGTGCGCCGCTCCTGGGATAGGAGCTCCGTTCCTGAGATTAAAGCGCCGCTTTTCATTTTCAGAAGCGCCGCTTATGGCTACTGATCAAAATTAATCCAAAGTTACCACAAATATTGATGCTCTTATAACAGGAGTGCCGCTCTTACAGAGCCAAAAGCGTCGCTTTTGCTAGAGATGCGTCGCTCTTCAACTTGAAAGCAGTTTTTCACATTTCAAGTTCAATTCGACCCGTTCACAAGCTATTTTTTGGGATTTTTGCAGTTTTCCCATATGCATGAAATGCAGTTAAATGCAAATGCAACTATGAAAAAGAAATATCATACAATCCTATATGAGATGCAATCTAAAAATGAACATATAATACAAGTGTGATTGTTTTTGATCACGGGTCCATCACTTGACCCGTTTTGCCACAAAGATGTTACTTGGAGTAAAGCTTGATGTCATCAAGCTCGAAAGCATTGACTTCATCATTGTAAATCTTGAGTCTATGACCGTTTAGCTTGAAAGTGTTTCCATTCCCAAATAATTCCACATAACCCGTAGGGTATGCTCTCTTAACTACATAAGGACCCGACCACCTAGACTTAAGTTTCCCCGGTGAGAACTTGAACCTTGAGTTAAAAGAAGCACATTTTCGTTTGGGTGAAATTGCTTAGAACCTTTCAATCGGGCGTCATGCCACTTCTTGATTTTCTCTTTGTATGACAATGAATTCTCGTATGCGTCTAGCCTTAGTTCCTGTAACTCATGAAGTTGCATAACCCACTTTTCTTTTGACTTGGTCAAATTAGGTTAACCACTTTTAACGCCCAAAATACTCTATGTTCAACCTCCACCGGGAGGTGACAAGCTTTACCATAAACTAACCTAAACGGTGTCGTTCCTATGGGGGTCTTGTAGGCGGTCCAAAATGCCCATAATGCATCTTCTAGCTTAGTGGACCAAACCTTCGGGTTGTTTTGAACCGTCTTCTGTAATATTCTTTTCAAGGCACTATTAGTGTTCTCGACTTGACCACTCATTTGGGGATGGTAAGAAGTCGAGAACCTATGCACTACACTATATTTTTCCATGACTTTCTCCATAAGATGGTTCGCGAAATGCGTTCCTCGATCCGAGATCAACGCTTTCGGAACACCAAACCTGGTAAACAAGCATTTTAAGAACTTCAAAATGACTCTTGTATCATTTGTTGGCAAGGATTTAGCCTCGAACCATTTTGATATATAATCAACCGCTACTAAAATGTAAATGCATTTATTTGAGTTTGGAAATGGCCCCATGAAATCTAGGCCCCATACATCAAACACCTCGCATATTTGAATTTCGGTTTGACGCATTTCGTTTCTTTTCGAAATGGAACCAGACTTTTTACATGAATCACAACGTTTTACCAAATCGTGGGCATCCTTGACTATAGTGGGCCAATAGAAACCCGAATTGAACACCTTTTTCGCGGTGTGATTTAGTCCAAAATGGCCACCCGTGGGCCCACTATGACAACTTTTAAAGATATCTCGGGCTTCTTGTCCATACACACACCTCCGAATCACTTGATCTGCCCCTATGCGAAACAAATCCTGGTCGTCCCAAAAGTAATACCTTAGGTCTCTTCTTTTGTTGATACGAAAGACCTTTTCTCAAAACATTTGAAGCCAAATAGTTTGCAAAATCGGCGAACCATGGAACCTCATAAATTAACTCAATCCCCATCAAATGTTCATATGGGAAAGTGCCCCAAATTTTGGACTCATCTAATGGTTGTAACCCAGGGTTGTCTAACCTAGACAAATGATCGCCGCCACATTCTCGGCCCCCTTTTTATCCCTTATCTCTATATCAAATTCTTGCAAGAGAAGAACCCACATAATTAATGTAGTGACCCGAACTTTTCCATGTTTATATATATTAAATGAAATTTATTTTTACATTATTAAGTGTTTCCAACATGTTAAGCAATCAAACTTGTTAAGACTTGATTATTTGAAATGAGTTTCATGTAAATAATTGACCACCCAAGTTGACCGGCGATTCACGAACGTTAAAACTTGTAAAAATGACATGATATATATATATATAGATATACATATAGTTAACATGAGATTATGATAAGTAAGTATCTCCATAAGTATATTAACAATGAGTTATATACATAAAAATGAGACTACTAAGTTAAGAAAGTAAAAACGATATATATAACGATTATCGTTATTACAACATCTTACTAAATACATATGTATCATATTAAGATATTGTTACACTATATTTAACATGATAAAATGATAATTATATATGTTAACAATGAACTACATATATAAAAACAAGACTATGAACTTAAGGATTTCGAAACGAGACATATATGTAACGAGTATGGTTGTAACGACATTTAAATATATATATATATATCATATTAAGATATAATAATATATCATAATATCATGATAATATAATAATTTAACATCTCATTAGATATAATAAACAATGGGTTAACAACATTAAATGAGATCGTTAACTTAAAGGTTTCAAAACAACACTTACATGTAACGACTAACGATGACTTAACGACTCAGTTAAAATATATATACATGTAGTGTATGTAGATGTATTAATATACTTTTGGAAGACTTCAAGACATATATAAAAACACTCATACTTAACAAAAATGGGTACAGTTACATTCCCATTCTTTTTTTTCATCAAGAATTCTAGTCGTATTCATACCCGTATTATACACAGCTTCTAGACGTACTTACTGTGGGTATATACCAATAGGAACTAGCATGGGATTTCACTCTTGATTATGTCATGTATGACTAATCAATTTTAACATCTACCATAAACTAGTCAACTAAATAGAACTCCTTTTAACCCCACTCACCACTCACCACTTACCACTCATCATTCACTCCATTTCACTTCCAATTCTCTTTTTAATTCTATCTCAACACACACACACACATATGAATGAATTTTTCCAGTAGCTAATCATCATCTTCATCAAAAATTACTTCAAGAATCAAGCTATACTCATCTTAGGAAAAACACTTCAAGAACACTTCGAAAATCCTTTCAAGTTTACTAGTTTACATCCAAGCTTTCTAATCCATTCCAAGTAATCATCTAAGATCAAGAAACCTTTGTTATTTACAGTAGGTTATCTTTCTTATTCAATATAATAATCATATTCAAACTTTTATTCAATTTCTATAACTATAAACTATCTTAATTCGAGTAAAAATCTTACTTGAACTTATTTTTGTGTCATGATCCTACTTCAAGAACTTTCAAGCCATCCAAGATCCTTTGAAGCTAGCTCATTTCTTGTCACTTCCAGTAGGCTTACCTACCAAAATTTGAAGTAGTAATGATGTTCATAACATCATTCGATTCATACATATAAAACTATCTTATTCGAAGATTTAAACTTGTAATCACTAGAGCACAGTTTAGTTTATTCTAAACTTGTTCGAAAATAAAGTTAATCCTTCTAACTTGACTTTTAAAATCAACTAAACACATGTTCTATATCTATATGATATGCTAACTTAATGATTTAAAACCTGGAAACACGAAAAATACCGTAAAACCGGACATACGCCGTCGTAGTAACACCGCGGGCTGTTTTGGGTTTGATAATTAAAAACTATGATAAACTTTGATTTAAAAGTTGTTCTTCTGGGAAAATAATTTTTCTTATGAACACGAAACTATATCCAAAAATCATGGTTAAACTCAAAGTGGAAGTATGTTTTTCAAAATGGTCATCAAGACGTCGTTCTTTCGACTCAAATGACTACCTCTTACAAAAATGACTTGTAACTTTTATTTCCGACTACAAACCTGTACTTTTTCTATTTAGATTCATAAAATAGAGTTCAATATGAAACCATAGCAATTTGATTCACTCAAAACGGATTTAAAACGAAGAAGTTATGGGTAAAACAATATTGGATATTTTTTTGATTGTTGTAGCTACGGGAAATATTGTAACAATTCTATACAAATCATAACTTAACAAAATTATATTGTATTATTCATGTATTCTAATATATATTATGTAATCTTGAGATACCATAGACATGTATACAATGTTTTGACATATCATATCGATCCATCTATATAATATATTTTGGAACAACCATAGACACTCTATATGCAGTAATGTTGGAGTTAGCTATACAGGGTTGAGGTTGATTCTAAAATAATATATATAGTTTGAGTTGTGATCTAGCCTGAGGCTTGTATACACTGGGTCGTGGATTGATCCAAGATAATTTATATTGATTTATTTCTGTACATCTAATTGTGGACAACTAGTTGTAGGTTACTAACGAGGACAGCTGACTTAATAAACTTAAAATATTAAAACGTATTAAAAATGTTGTAAATATATTTTGAACATACTTTGATATATATGTACATATTTGTTATAGGTTCGTGAATCGACCAGTGGCCAAGTCTTATTTCCCGACGAAGTAAAAATCTGTGAAAGTGAGTTACAGTCCCACTTTTAAAATCTAATATTTTGGGATGAGAATACATACAGTTTTATAAATGTTTTACGAAATAGACACAAGTAATTGAAACTACATTATATGGGTGAATGATCGAAGCCGAATATGTAACACTCAAATATTTATGGTACATAGAGTTAAAATGATGTACGTAGGTGGGTGAAGTGTGGTATAAATTTAAAAGCAGACAGTCTGTGCAGACCCTTGTGTGCGCCGCGCAGGGTTAAGGGTGCGCGCCGCGCACCATTCCTGCGACAGATTTCTGTCTTTTTCCAATTTGAATTAAATGAGGGGCTTTTTGGTCATTTCACTTGAGGCCGGATCTGAGGCCATATCAGCTGGATTGGATGTAGTTTTGGATCACTTTCACATCCACAAACACTCCCATCTTATCTTAGAGAGAGAGAGAGTTCTAGAGAGAGGAAGCTTGAATGGATGATGAAGATGGTGATTTTTGCCCAAATTGAAAGCGAGTTTTCGTTCTCCTTGGTGTTTCTTGTTACTAGCTCAATTTTGGAGTTGAGGTAAACCCTAGATTCGATTTAATTACTTTGATTTTGATTTGGGGTTAGGGTTTGAGCTAGTTAGGGTTATAAACCCCATTTCTTGTGAAATTTGGGGGTTATGGGTATTGTTAGTGTAATTAAACCCAATTATTGTGGGTTTAGGGTTAGATGACAAATTTGGAAGCATTTGTCGTTGGTTTGGGTGTTAATCACTAGATTGTAAGTGTGTTGGTGATTTAGATGTTCGTAAGAACATGTTAGTTGGTTAAAATGGGTGTTAACCTTGATTTGGAGTCAAACTAAGATATGAGGTCAATATTTGATGAATCAAGTATATAAATGTTTGATTTAGGTGTTAATTGGTGTTTTGAAAATATAATCACTAGTCGTTAGTGATTTTGGGCGTTTTCGGGACTTATGTCAAAATGGGTGAAATGAATTGGGTCAAATTTGGTAATGACACTAAGTTTGGATTAATTGGATGATAAGCACTTTTGTTAAGTGTTTAACGGCTTTTGATATGATTACTACCTAAGTAGTAATTTAGTGTTAAGACCTAGGTTGGTTTAAATGGCGTCAAGTATAATTTAGGTTAAATTGTACTTGTTGAATGGATCGGAATTACCATCCGTAGTGGTAATTGGTGAAGTCCACTTTAGGTGTCTAAATGGGCGGATTGTGGAAGTAGGTATAAACCCTCGGTTAAGGGCGTTGAAGTCGAATTCTCTTGTAGAGAATGTATGTTGATTGTGTGTATATCTATATGCGTATTATAGGTAAAAGCTTGCTCGGTTGTGTTTGGAGGCGGTTTACATATATGATTTGTGCGGGCATCTCGAGGTGAGTGGAATGATTATACATGTGTGTATATAATGTATCTATTTGTAGGGCGGGGAAGGGGCCGGGGTATATGTTGTTTATACCACCAAGAGTTAGTGATATATTTCGTTGTACACTAAAGATGGACATTTCGTTGTCCAAATTGCCCAAGAGTTAGTGATATATTTCGTTGTACACTAACGATTGCTTGAACGGATATTTCGTTGTCCGTGTCACCTCGGGGTTAGTGATATATTTCGTTGTGCACTAACGGTTGTTATGAACACCGATGGGAAATTCAAAGTACCATTCCCTTGTGTGTTGGTTAACCTTAATTACGTGTTGTAATGTAGCATAATATATTATTCGAGTTATATATGCTATTGTTGTGCTAGCTTGTGGTCTTGAAGATTGTATCGTTATACTTTGCGATGGTATGCTATATAAATTGCTAGCGTGTATGAGGTATTTGTGTAAGTGTTTGCAAGTAGGTATATTATATATGTATATGTATAATTATTGCATTCACTAAGCGTTAGCTTACCCTCTCGTTGTTTACCTTTTTATAGGTATCGTGTTATGAAGCTAGTTAGTCGTTAGACTAGATGTGTTGGAGCGCTGGGGCTCGACGGGGTAGCTATTGGATATTTGAACGCGGTTTAGGGATTTGGTAGTCCCCGGGATTATGCTCTTGGTATCGGGTTGGGTTATAGAGTCCTAACTCGTCTAAATGTAGATTGGGTTGAACTTGTATTTTTGTACTTAATGATAATTTGGGCATATGTGGGCCCGGTGTCGTAAAACTCGTTTTATTATTGGAACGTGTTAGTTTTACTTATTGTAATATGTCGTGAAAGCCGTTTTGTCAAATAGTGTCGGGTAGTGGTAGATCTTTTTGCGTAAAATGAACATTTTGATCAGAACTGTCCAGGCCTTTGTGCGCGCCGCGCACATAGGGGGTTCCGCGCCGCGCACCCTGAAATGTCCCGTTCTTATTGATTAAAAACGTTCCATATTAATTGATTTCGTTGCGAGGTTTTGACCTCTATATGAGACGTTTTTCAAAGACTGCATTCATTTTAAAACAAACCATAACCTTTATTTCATCAATAAAGGTTTAAAAAGCTTTACGTAGATTATCAAATAATGATAATCTAAAATATCCTGTTTACACACGACCATTACATAATGGTTTACAATACAAATATGTTACAACAAAATAAGTTTCTTGAATGCAGTTTTTACACAATATCATACAAGCATGGACTCCAAATCTCGTCCTTATTTAAGTATGCGACAGCGGAAGCTCTTAATAATCACCTAGGAATGAACATGCTTAAAACGTCAACAAAAATGTTGGTGAGTTATAGGTTTAACCTATATATATCAAATCATAATAATAGACCACAAGATTTCATATTTCAATACACATCCCATACATAGAGATTAAAATCATTCATATGGTGAACACCTGGTAACCGACATTAACAAGATGCATATATAAGAATATCCCCATCATTCCGGGACACCCTTCGGATATGATATAAATTTCGAAGTACTAAAGCATCCGGTACTTTGGATGGGGTTTGTTAGGCCCAATAGATCTATCTTTAGGATTCGCGTCAATTAGGGTGTCTGTTCCCTAATTCTTAGATTACCAGACTTAATAAAAAGGGGCATATTCGATTTCGATAATTCAACCATAGAATGTAGTTTCACGTACTTGTGTCTATTTTGTAAATCATTTATAAAACCTGCATGTATTCTCATCCCAAAATATTAGATTTTAAAAGTGGGACTATAACTCACTTTCACAGATTTTTACTTCGTCGGGAAGTAAGACTTGGCCACTGGTTGATTCACGAACCTATAACAATATATACATATATATCAAAATATGTTCAAAATATATTTACAACACTTTTAATATATTTTGATGTTTTAAGTTTATTAAGTCAGCTGTCCTCGTTAGTAACCTACAACTAGTTGTCCACAGTTAGATGTACAGAAATAAATCAATAAATATTATCTTGAATCAATCCATGACCCAGTGTATACGTATCTCAGTATTGATCACAACTCAAACTATATATATTTTGGAATCAACCTCAACCCTGTATAGCTAACTCCAACATTCACATATAGAGTGTCTATGGTTGTTCCGAAATATATATAGATATGTCGACATGATAGGTCGAAACATTGTATACGTGTCTATGGTATCTCAAGATTACATAATATACAATACAAGTTGATTAAGTTATGGTTGGAATAGATTTGTTACCAATTTTCACGTAGCTAAAATGAGAAAAATTATCCAATCTTGTTTTACCCATAACTTCTTCATTTTAAATCCGTTTTGAGTGAATCAATTTGCTATGGTTTCATATTGAACTCTATTTTATGAATCTAAATATAAAAAGTATAGGTTTATAGTCGGAAAAATAAGTTACAAGTCATTTTTGTAAAGGTAGTCATTTCAGTCGAAAGAATGACGTCTAGATGACCATTTTAGAAAACATACTTCCACTTTGAGTTTAACCATAATTTTTGGATATAGTTTCATGTTCATAATAAAAATCATTTTCTCAGAATAACAACTTTTAAATCAAAGTTTATCATAGTTTTTAATTAACTAACCCAAAACAGCCCGCGGTGATACTACGACGGCGTAAATCCGGTTTTACGGTGTTTTTCGTGTTTCCAGGTTTTAAATCATTAAGTTAACATATCATATAGATATAGAACATGTGTTTAGTTGATTTTACAAGTCAAGTTAGAAGGATTAACTTTTGTTTGCGAACAAGTTTAGAATTAACTAAACTATGTTCTAGTGATTACAAGTTTAAACCTTCGAATAAGATAGCTTTATATGTATGAATCGAATGATGTTATGAACATCATTACTACCTTAAGATCCTTGGATAAACCTACTGGAAAAGAGAAAAATGGATCTAGCTTCAACGGATCCTTGGATGGCTCGAAGTTCTTGAAGCAGAATCATGACACGAAAACAAGTTCAAGTAAGATCATCACTTGAAATAAGATTGTTATAGTTATAGAAATTGAACCAAAGTTTGAATATGATTATTACCTTGTATTAGAATGATAACCTACTGTAAGAAACAAAGATTTCTTGAGGTTGGATGATCACCTTACAAGATTGGAAGTGAGCTAGCAAACTTGAAAGTATTCTTGATTTTATGTAACTAGAACTTGTAGAATATATGAAGAACACTTAGAACTTGAAGATAGAACATGAGAGAGATCAATTAGATGAAGAAAATTGAAGAATGAAAGTGTTTGTAGGTGTTTTTGGTCGTTGGTGTATGGATTAGATATAAAGGATATATGTAATTTTGTTTTCATGTAAATAAGTCATGAATGATTACTCATATTTTTGTAATTTTATGAGATATTTCATGCTAGTTGCCAAATGATGGTTCCCACATGTGTTAGGTAACTCACATGGGCTGCTAAGAGCTGATCATTGGATTGTATATACCAATAGTACATACATCTAAAAGCTGTGTATTGTACGAGTACGAATACGGGTGCATACGAGTAGAATTGTTGATGAAACTGAACGAGGATGTAATTGTAAGCATTTTTGTTAAGTAGAAGTATTTTGATAAGTGGATTGAAGTCTTTCAAAAGTGTATAAATACATATTAAAACACTAGATGTATATACATTTTAACTGAGTCGTTAAGTCATCGTTAGTCGTTATATGTAAGTGTTGTTTTGAAACCTTTAGGTTAACAATCTTGTTAAATGTTGTTAACCCAATGTTTATAATATCAAATGAGATTTTAAATTATTATATTATCATGATATTATCATGTATGAATATCTCTTAATATGATATATATACATTAAATGTCTTTACAAAGATAATCGTTACATATATGTCTCGTTTAAAAATCATTAAGTTAGTAGTCTTGTTTTTACATATGTAGTTCATTGTTAATATACTTAATGATATGTTTACTTATCATAGTATCATGTTAACTATATATATATATATCCATATATATGTCATCATATATTTTTTACAAGTTTTAACGTTCGTGAATCACCGGTCAACTTGGGTGGTCAATTGTCTATATGAAACATATTTCAATTAATCAAGTCTTAACAAGTTTGATTGCTTAACATGTTGGAAACATTTAATCATGTAAATATCAATCTCAATTAATATATATAAACATGGAAAAGTTCGGGTCACTACACACCCCACTATAAATAAATAAATAAAAAATCTTTTGCTGCGTATTTGGTTGGATAACGGGTTGAGTCGTTATAAGTGGTATCAAAGCATAGTCTAAGGGAATTAGGTGACCTTGGAATAGGTGCCTAGTCTTAGACTTATTGGCGGTTATGCATTATTTTCGGGACTTGTAGGAATACGGGTCGGATTAAGATTTGTTAGTGCCTTAGAGTAGGTGACTAACTAGGACTTGTGTTTGTCCAATCCGGGATTATGTGGGGCCTTATTTCGTGAGTAAATTAGTGCCTTAGATTGCTAGTGCCTAATGTAAGTAGGCGAACTTGGACGTTGTGTTAGTGATAGTCGCCTAGGTTGTAGGTTGACTTGTAGTTGCGGTGTACTGTGTATATCTATTATTATATTGTATATAGGTGTATATATATACAGGTATATATTTGTGCGGTGTCCTAGGGGTGAATCTATTGGAAAGATTCGAATGTTTGACGGTTTTGAGTGATCAAGTTCACGGTAAGGACTTGGTCATTCGGGTACTAGGAGTTATCGCGTGTTATCTTGTGTGAATGTTGCGTCAGTCCAGGTAAAGTACTTTGCGTGACCATGTGAAAATGGTAAGGTACGCATTTGTAATAGTGACAGATCACCATTATTACGAAAGTGTATCTTGACTTCAAGCATGACATGACGAGTACCGAACAGAGGAAACGTGGCATGGTTGGGGTAGATTCGGGATAAATTAGGAATCTTCTATCGGTTCCTAGGATATAGTTGTCTCGGGTGATGTGCTTGTAGTCACATCGGGTTCATTGCGGGTCGAGAAGTGTTACGGTGGATTCGATTAGTTATGTGAGTGAGAAAACTCACGAGTTCGGCGCGTACTTAGTCACCCTATGTAGTGGGTGCACTATTGAGATTGTCATTTGTTGTAGTTATCCATCGTAACTAGGATGACCAATTTATATGCGTGCGTGTGTGCGTTGAGGACTTGAATTCCGTGAAGGAATGCGACAAGTCTAATGATTTTAGTTGGGTTGCACTCGGTAGAGTGTGTGTGGTTAGAGAATCGTGATATGATTCTAATTATGAGTCACCTTGGAATTGGCGAATCGAGGAGTCTTCGGGTCATTAAACGCATGGGAGTGGGACCCATATGATGATGATTGTGTTAGTGTGTTGTGGATTATAGGGTAACACTCCTAACGGAATACACCTTGTTGTTGTGGTTGTACCGATATGTGGAAGGGTGTAAGACTTGGTGTTTTCAAGCACCTCTCAGCGTTAGATGGAAGTTTTTTTCGTTAGGCTATATCGATTGGCTTTGTGGAAATTACGGGTAGCGTGTGATTGCTAGGAACTTTCGATAATACAATAAACTGTAAGGTTTGTCGAGTAGGTATAACTTCGGGTCATTATTGTGGAGAGACGGGTGACATCGGGTGTGTGTAACCCAAGGTTCGAGATTCTAAAATTCGGTAGGTTACGGAGGGAGTTTGCATGACACGGCGTCAGGTGCCTTCTTATACCTGCTAGTGTGATGTTCAACTCCAGTGATGGTGTGATCTTTATGCTTAGGGTACCCGTGAGATACCCTTAGAGGCAGCGGAGATTACAATAGTGATCGACGGGTGATAGTGATTCGATGATTGCGAAAGTCGAAGTTTAAGAGCATTGCGGTAAATACTTCTTATGAAGTGATGGGTGAGCGCATCTTATTACTCTTAAGTGATAGACGGGTGAAGATTACAGGTGGACCAGTGATGGATTTAATGGTCGGTTAGACCAAAGGTTATGATGAAGTGTTGATATTACGGTCGATATAATTAATGTGTCGGATTGGTCACTCTTCCCCATGAGAGTGAGCGATAGTTGATAAAAGTTTGTTGCGTGGAAGGTCGGGTGACCTAGACCGAGATGCACAACTGATTAATCGGAGTGGCGTATGCCTAGGCTTAGAGGCGTACATAGGATTTTGGTGGAGTTCGCTTTGCGAACGATGAAGGGCTGTTAGTTGTTAATCGTGGTACAAAGGTGCGATGCCGTCGCCTGTACAACATCTCCAGTGATTGTGCATGACGGCTCTGAGAGCCTAAAGTAAATTTACGGTGGTTTGGTGTGGATGATCAACGATGAGGGTGATCAGGTGTTTCGTGAAATGGGAATTCCGCAGGATATTATCATCTTGGCGGTGAGAAATGGAGCTAAATCCTAAGTGGGAGAGTTTCTTTTACTGATGTAACAAGGAAGCTTCATTGGTGTTTGTATGGTGAAATGTCGGGGTGTACCCTGCTAAGCCTCAATAGGTGTTCAGAGTTCCTAACGAGGAAGAGTGACGGGTTTTTGATGTCGACTTGAGATCATGCATTACGATTGTGAGTTATTATTTGGGAATGTTATGCGTGAAGATTGTGATGATGGGATCGAAGGAAGTGTGAAACTTCCTATGTAAGGTGATCGTATAGTACTAATGTGTGGTACGAGACCAAAGGTGAAGTTTGAGATCCCGGAGTGAGAGAATGAAGAGGTCGTTGCGGGTGCTCCCGTATTGACAAATCTGGGTTGGTGTGAAACTTGGGTAGTACTGTTGAGGGAGTATGAGTTTGATATCATGGCGAATGCTGTATTCTCCCTATCGGGAAATGTTATATTAGAAATTTTCAGTGGATTATTCCACTTTATGGACTATTGTGAGGCAAGAGTGTCGGTATTGATTATCTCACGTAGAGACACGCGGATGTTGTTTGGTTGCACGAGTGTGTACCCTAGTGAAGTGACCCGTAGGTCCCATCAAAATGTCGAGACCATCCCTAACGGACGGTCTAGGTAAGAAGGTTCTCCCAGATTTGGTGACTATTTTGTGAGTCGTCTGGCTAATTGTGGAAATTTTTTTTTGATGTTTCGTCTAACTCGCGGTGTACCATTGTCGTCCTGGATTAATCCAGTGACATATAGTCGTGTACGGATTGATCGGTGGGAAGGTGGTACCCCTGAAGTGATTATTTTGGGATTCCCGAAAATTCTTCGTTGAAGGAATGATCCGGTGTGGAGCCGGAGGAAGCTAGGTTCTTGGTCCAGATAATATTCATGAATGATCGGTTGAGTAGTACGTTTAAGAACCGATGGAGTACTGAGTTTTAAGGAAGCGTGACGACGATGGTTGTCGGTGAATTATTCTACTTTGGGTTGAGTGTGAAATGTATTGTACGAGTTGGGTACTCGGTGTAGGCGCAAACGGTTGTTTTGACTCGATGGTTGATTACCCGATATTTATGTAAAATGTGATGCGTTAGTGTACGAGGCGAGGATTCGGATGCGTGATTACTACATGTGTGACCCCGCGTAGGAAGCGGGAAGGTTCAAGGGGGAGTGCTTAACTTCTAGTATGTGGTGCGGATCACGAGGACGTGATCGATTCTAAGTGGGGGAGAGTTGTAACACTCAAATATTTATGGTACATAGAGTTAAAATGATGTACGTAGGGTGGGTGAAGCGTGGTATAAATTTAAAAGCAGACAGTCTGTGCAGACCCTTGTGCGCGCCGCGCAGGGTTAAGGGTGCGTGCCGCGCACCATGCCTGCGACAGATTTCTGTCTTTTTCCAATTTGAATTAAATGAGGGGCTTTTTGGTCATTTCACTTGAGGCCGGATCTGAGGCCATATCAGCCGGATTGGATGTAGTTTTGGATCACTTTCACATCCACAAACACTCCCATCTTATCTTAGAGAGAGAGAGAGAGAGAGAGAGTTCTAGAGAGAGGAAGCTTGAATGGATGATGAAGATGGTGATTTTTGCCCAAATTGAAAGCGAGTTTTCATTCTCTTTGGTGTTTCTTGTTACTAGCTCGATTTTGGAGTTGAGGTAAACCCTAGATTCGATTTAATTACTTTGATTTTGATTTGGGGTTAGGGTTTGAGCTAGTTAGGGTTATAAACCCCATTTCTTGTGAAATTTGGGGGTTATGGGTATTGTTAGTGTAATTAAACCTAATTATTGCGGGTTTAGGGTTAGATGACAAATTTGGAAGCATTTGTCATTGGTTTGGGTGTTAATCACTAGATTGTAAGTGTGTTGGTGATTTAGATGTTCATAAGAACATGTTAGTTGGTTAAAATGGGTGTTAACCTTGATTTGGAGTCAAACTAAGATATGAGGTCAATATTTGATGAATCAAGTATATAAATGTTTGATTTAGGTGTTAATTGGTGTTTTGAAAATATAATCACTAGTCGTTAGTGATTTTGGGCGTTTTCGGGACTTATGTCAAAATGGGTGAAATGAATTGGGTCAAATTTGGTAATGACACTAAGTTTGGATTAATTGGATGATAAGCACTTTTGTTAAGTGTTTAACGGCATTTGATATGATTACTACCTAAGTAGTAATTTAATGTTAAGACCTAGGTTGGTTTAAATGGCGTCAAGTATAATTTAGGTTAAATTGTACTTGTTGAATGGGTCGGAATTACCATCCGTAGTGGTAATTGGTGAAGTCCACTTTAGGTGTCTAAATGGGCGGATTGTGGAAGTAGGTATAAACCCTCGGTTAAGGGTGTTGAAGTCGAATTCTCTTGTAGAGAATGTATGTTGATTGTGTGTATATCTATATGCTTATTATAGGTAAAAGCTTGCTCGGTTGCGTTTGGAGGCGGTTTACATATCTGATTTGTGCGGGCATCTCGAGGTGAGTGGAATGATTATACATGTGTGTATATAATGTATCTATTTGTAGGGCGGGGAAGGGGCCGGGGTATATGTTGTTTATACCACCAAGAGTTAGTGATATATTTCGTTGTACACTAACGATGGATATTTCGTTGTCCAAATTGCCCAAGAGTTAGTGATATATATGCTATTTCGTTGTACACTAACGATTGCTTGAACGGATATTTCATTGTCCGTGTCACCTCGGGGTTAGTGATATATTTCGTTGTACACTAACGGTTGTTATGAACACCGATGGGAAATTCGAAGTACCATTCCCTTGTGTGTCAGTTAACCTTAATTACGTGTTGTAATGTAGCATAATATATTATTCGAGTTATATATGCTATTGTTGTGCTAGCTTGTGGTCTTGAAGATCGTAGCGTTATACTTTGCGATGGTATGCTATATAAATTGGTAGCGTGTATGAGGTATTTGTGTAAGTGTTTGTAAGTAGGTATATTATATATGTATATGTATAATTATTGCATTCACTAAGCATTAGCTTACCATCTCGTTTTTTACCTTTTTACAGGTATCGTGTTATGAAGCTAGTTAGTCGTTAGACTAGATGTGTAGGAGTGCTGGGGCTCGACGGGGTAGCTATTGGATATTTGAACGCGGTTTGGGGATTTGGTAGTCCCCGGGATTATGCTCTTGGTATCGGGTTGGGTTATAGAGTCCTAACTCGTCTAAATGTAGATTGGGTTGAACTTGTATTTTTGTACTTAATGATAATTTGGGCATATGTGGGCCCGGTGTCGTAAAACTCGTTATATTATTGGAACGTGTTAGTTTTACTTATTGTTATATGTTGTGAAAGCCGTTTTGTCAAATAGTGTCGGGTAGTGGTAGATCTTTTTGCGTAAAATGAACATTTTGATCAGAACTGTCCAGGCCTTTGTGCGCGCCGCGCACATAGGGGGTTGCGCGCCGCACACCCCACTGTAAATAAAAAAAAATCTTTTGCTACGTATTTGGTTGGATAACGGGTTGAATCATTACAGAATATGCCCCTTTTTCTTGGTAACCTAAGAATTAGTAAACCGATCTACTAATTGACGCGAATCCTAAAGATAGATCTATTGGGCCTAACGAACCCCATCCAAAGTACCGGATGCTTTAGTACTTCGATGTTGTTTTTATCATGTCCGAAGTATTTCCCAGAATGATAGGGGATATTCTTATATGTATCTTGTTAATGTCGGTTACCAGGTGTTCACCATATGAATGATTTTTATCTCTATGTATGGGATGTATATTGAAATATGAAATCTTGTGGTCTATTATTATGATTTGATAATATATAGGTTAAACATATAACTCACCAACATTTTTGTTGACGTTTTAAGCATGTTTATTCTCAGGTGATTATTAAGAGCTTCCACTGTTGCATACTAAAATAAGGACAAGATTTGAAGTCCATGCTTGTATGATATTATGTAAAAACTGCATTCAAGAAACTTATTTTTGATGTAATATATTCATATTGTAAACCACTATGTAATGGTCGTGTGTAAATGGTATATTTTAGATTATCATTATTTGATAATCTACGTAATGCTTTTTAAACCTTTATAGATAAAATAAAGGTTATGGTTGTTTTAAAAATGAATGCAGTCTTTGAAAAACGTCTCATATAGAGGTCAAAACCTCGCGACAAAATCAATTTATATGGAACGTTTATAATCAATATGAACGGGACATTTCAGTTGGTATCCGAGCGTTGGTCTTAGAGAACCAGAAAATTGCATTAGTGTGTCTTACCGAGTTTGTTAGGATGCAGTAGTGAGTCTGGACTTAGACCGTGTTTTTCTTCAAAAACGATTGCTTAACATTTTTTGTTGGAAACTATATATTATTAACGGTTATTTTCCACAAGACCAAGGATGGGAAGTCGTCTTAGTAAAACCAGAATGCATGACTTGTTTCTGGACTTATGAATTACGTGTCTTTATTTCCTTTGTTGAACAACTTGTGTATTAATTAGATTTATCTTCAAAACTGTCCTGTATCATAGTGTAATATATTTCATGTTATATGTAATATAGCAAAGTTGTAAGTTTGAAGAATATTTGTATGTGCTATATTATTATAATCCATTTTTCATATGGAATTGTAGTAGTTGAATTGTATATTAGCTATTAAGTATGAACTTAACGGGTAGGTAGTACCCGAATTTAAACTTATAAAACGCTAATATGAAGAAAAAGCTTTTATAAACGAGTTCATATTATGCTACGAAATACTATTGACTACTCTTAATATTTTGTATGATTAACTCGATTCAGTTGGCTATTTTGAAGGAAATGGCACCGACTACTCGACACACCATGAATATGAGCGAAGAGGAATTTCGTACCTTTCTTGCTGCAAACATAACCGCAGTACAGGCTGCGCTACATACCAACAATAAATCTGAATCTAGCAATACAGCTAACGGCGCAAGAAATCGTGTAGGATGCTCCTACAAAGAATTCACTGCCTGCAAACCTTTGGAATTTGATGGAACCGAAGGACCAATTGGATTAAAACGGTGGACCGAGAAAGTCGAATCGGTGTTTGCTATAAGTAAGTGTACTAAAGAGGACAAAGTTAAGTACACTACGCATACCTTCACAGGTACTGCGTTAACTTGTGGAACACCTATCTTGAACAGGTAGGACAAAATGCTGCTTACGCACTACCGTGGTCGACATTCAAGTAATTGATGAACGAGCAGTACCGTCCTAGAAACGAAGTCAATAAACTCAAAGCAGAACTTAGAGAGTTATGAACACAAGGGTTCGACGTTACCATATATGAACTACGATTCACAGAGTTGTGCCTATTGTGTCCGGGAGCGTTCGAAGATGAAGAAGAGAAGATCGACGCGTTTGTAAAAGGGTTACCATTAAGGATTCAAGAAGATGTGAGTTCACACGAGCCCGCTTCTATACAGAAGGAAAGTCGAATGGCTCATGTTAGGACCCCGAAGTTGTATAGTGTTAATGTGAAAATAAGCTTAAATGAAGGTTCCTTAGAAGAGGGCTATATAAGGAACCTAAGTAGTCCTAATTAGATAGCCATTGCATTGTAACTGAGTTCTAGAAGCTGTGAAATGTAATTGTACCGATTCTCTCTAATACCGAGTCTCATTCCTATCTACCGAATCTCTCTTTATCTTATCATTTCTCTCAATCTCAACACGATCTGACCTATCATTTGGTATCAGAGCTTCCAGGAAGTGATTCTACATCACTATATCGATCCAGAGATTGAAGATTACAGAATCTGATTACTCTCGGTATTTTGAATCACATTCGGTATCATCAAATTTGATAATCTGACGTTCAGATTCTTGTGATAAGTTCAGCAAAGGTGCATTAGGTATTTTAGAAAGAGTTTCGATCATCATTACAGCTTTTTAACTTCAATTATGGAGAATCAAGTTGATTTTTAGAGTTTGTGGCTAAAACTCTCGGTATTACTTAATTCAAGCTTGATTCTGGATTTTTGTGAAGATTTAAGGATTCAGTTGTGTTCGTGAGGTGTTAAATCACATTTCTGACGGTTCAATTTCTTCAATTCATTAAGTTTTGAAGATTTGATCAACACTCGGTATCGTAACTGTTATACCGAGTCTGCTTCATTACTTAAATTCATCTTAAGTGTTGCAGATTTTGGTGTGATTGTGATTCTATTGCATTCGGTTTGATCATACGCAGCTAATTGGTGTGGTTTGAGAAAGGATTCTGTCATATTTCTAAGTTTTAAACTTAGACTCGGTATTGTCAACTGCTACAGTTGACATTCGGTATCCTATACTTTCGGTATCTTTGATATTTTGTGTGATACTAACGTGTTTCCTTGTGCAGCAAGGTTACAGAATCAAATTCAAAAGGATTGAATTGAGATTGAACTTCAAATTCTTACAGAATCTGACTACCGAATCATATACAGAATCTGAGTTTCTGTATCACTTAATTCATTGTTTTAAGTGGTTACAGACTACAATTCTTGTGGTTACCGAATTTATACTGAATCTGGGTGTGTCTCTTGTATTTCTGATCAGTTTCTTTTACAGAATCTGATATACAGAATCTTTACCGAATTTGCTACTTCACCGAATCTGCTACAGTACCGAATCTGTTACAGAATCTGACATTCTGATCAGATTGTTGTGATTTTTCATCTGAGATTTTTGTAATACAGAATCCTTACCGAATCTACCTCATTTTCAAGATGTCTACTCAAGATACTTTGATCATTGGATCAGATTCCCGTCCTCCAGTGTTGTTTGATGGCAAGTACACTCAGTAGCTTCACCGTATCACTCAGTACATAGACTATAAGGGTGAGAAAGCAAAGTACATTTGGGCTACTCTGAGAGATGGTCCAGTTGTTGATTATCATCCGGATACTGGTATGCCAATTCCAGTCTATGAACTTTCTGATGATAAGCGTAAGAGAGCTCAGGGTGACATAGAGGCAAAGAATATTGTTATGCAAGCTATCCCATATGAATTGTTTGAAAATGTTGATAGCAACACAACAGGAAAAGATATATGGGATGAGATCAAACGACAGCAAGAAGGTTATGACATGTCAGATGTTACTAAATTGAATAAGGCTCTGGGATTCTATGAAGATTTCAAGCAGGAAACTGATGAACCACTCAAGGATACCTATCATCATTTCAATGGCATTCTCAATGAGTTGAAAAGGTGCAAGATCATAAAAGTAAATGCTGAAGTCAACATAAAGTTTCTCAAAAAAGCTCAATGCTGATTGGCTTCCTTATGGAACCATTGTTCGATCTACTAAAGAGATTGACAAGTTGACTATTGATGAGCTTGTTGGAGTTCTTATGCATTACCAACCTGAAGTGTCTAAACTTCAAGAAGGAAGGAAAGAGTCTTCTCCGGGCGATCCACTTTCCCTAATTGCTAAAAAGAATAGCAAATCGTTGACGTCTTCCAAAGGCTTGTCCAAGAAAGTGCTTGTTGAAGAATCAACTGATTCAGAAGATTTGAATCTTTCTGATGTTGATGATTCTCACCTTGAATTAGTCAAGATGGCAGCCATGTTCACAAAAGCCCTGAACAAACACAAGTTTAAAGGCAAATCAAGCAATCAACGCAAAAACTCATCATCTTCCTCGTACTACAAGAAAGCTGATCAATCTAAACAACAACGTGCTGATGATTCCAAGAAGGAAGATTCAATTTGTTTTAATTGTGGCAAAGCTGGTCATTACTCTTGTGAGTGCAAGATGCCTAAGAAGAAGGACGCAACTTACTACAAGAAGAAAATGTTGATGGCTAAGATTGTGGAAACTGGGGGAGAGCTAAAACCGGTTGATGATACTTGGTTTAACTGGACTGACGATTCAGATTCAGAAGTGGAACATGCAAATGTTTGCAAGGTGACAAAGCTCATCAAAGCTAAGGAAGCAATGGAGAATTCTGACTCAACATCCGATGATGATGAGGTACAATCATCTGAAATTTCACCTGATTTTATCAAAATGCAAAATGACTTGATGAAGAATCTGGTCTCAATGTCAAAAGAAGTCAAAGGCTTAAAATCTGAAAACAAGGTTTTAAAAGATAAAATCAAAATGAATGAGACCAGACCTTCCTCATCCAAATTGCAAACGGATGTGCAACAATTGTCTCTCCAACTCAACTCTACGGAAACTGAGTTGGAAGATCTGAAAAAGACAATTCATCCAATTAAAGTTGAAAGAACTGATTATCGTTTAAAATCGGAACGACTTGCAGAAAAAGTTCAATTTTTAGAAAAAAATCTTTCTGATTTGAAAAACCAACATGAACCCACACTTTCAAAACTAAACAAGAAAATCGTTCAATTGGAAAACACCATAATTGAAAAGAACACTGAAATTTCTTTATTGTCAAAAGAATCTTTTCAAATGAAAGCACAACTTGCTCGATATGAGGAAAAACTCTATCGAACAGAGCAATCCAAAGCTATCATGGATATGGAACTTTCAAAACAAACGATTTTCATGAATACACCAAAAATGATTCATGGTGAAAAGTGGGGGTTGGGTTATGAAGATCCGAAAATTTTGGAAAATGCTTCCAAAAAGATTCCAGGATTATATCATTCTGATTATTTTCAAGCTGGTTTACCATCGCATTTTGTACATGCTTCTGATGCTGATTTTGATGATATTATTGAAAATCGTAAATCTAGGAAATACCATCAAATTAGCTTAATGTATGAAAAAATCAATGCTACGATAGGTAAATCAAATCCTGATTTCTTGAAAAATCTTGTTGAAACTGAAAAGAACATGCAACGTGAAGATTATGTGCCTAAGCGTAGACTGGTTTATATCCCAACACTCATGCTAGAGAAATACATTTTAATGCTTGAGAATGAAGTGTTTAACAAACCTAGTTCTAGCATTACTGCAATAGATGAGGTGTTTGATGAACTAATTTTTGATGTGAAACCAATTCTACCAATTTTACCTGCATGTCCAGATGATGTTTTCCGTGAAGACCTAGCACATGAACTAACTGTCTTCTTTGAGACAGATTCTCTAGGTCAAAATTCTTTAGATGAAAAAGTAGAACCTCAGGATGAACCGAACATTGAACCTTTGATAGATTTTGAAAGTCAACTTCATCCTTTGCATGATTATTACTTGCATTTGCCTGCTGTACGTAATTTGAATCGTATAGTAGCTCAACTTGAACAGGAGAATATTGACTTGCAACTTAAGTGCCAATCATTAGAACAAATGCTTGCTTTGTGTGATAAATTGCCTTCACTGCCTAAGAAAGAATGTACTTATGCTTTTAAGGAGGGTGAAGTGATAGTTTCTGCTGAAGAATTATGTCTTGAGATTAAAAGCTTAAAACAAAAGATAATTCAAATGAAACAGGCTAACACACTTAAGCAAACGTCTAATGTTGCAACCAATGTGCTTGAATGTACTGATGGGATTACTAAGAAGGGGAAGGGAACAACAACATCTAAGGATGTAAAACCCATTACTATTCTTAAAAATCCTCTACGTTCTCAATTTGGCAATCATGGTTCGAAAGTTGTTTCTACAACTCGATATTTTGTTAAAAAGGTTCATTCTCTAAATGGTTCTGTGTTAACTGAAAGGATTCCTATGATTCCTATGTAAAAAACTTCAAAAGAGAGTCTTTTAAAGAAATCAGTTAAGTCCACAACACACACAAGTTCTAAACCTGATTTAAGTGAGTATGATGCAAAAGAACGTACAATCAAATTAGAAATTCTGCAAAATCAGTCATCTCATGTGTCAATTGAAAAGTTTGGACGTCTAACTAACAAAGGTGTTTTTCGTGTCACATGTCATAATTCAAACTTGAATTACAAATCTGTATGGGTTCCTAAGTCCACGACTAAGAAAGTAGCAACCAAACCAAAGCAAACTGCTAGTCGGCCTAGGAAATCCTCTCATGTTTGTCAATTTTCGTCTGTGAACAAAACATCTACTTGGAATTAATTGTGTGTTAAGACTTCTGATAACGATGTAAAGATTGATATTGCGTATGATGCTTCATGTAATGTGGTTTTAAATGATGTTTTATTGTCTAAACTGCATGATGCTTTACGTGATTATTTCATCATTGATCCAAAGTTTGTTGTTAATCCAAAGTTTATTGTTGGTACTAACCGCAAAGGACCCAAAAAACTTTGGGTACCTAAACTCTAGGAAATTCACATTTACAGGGTTTCGACGTCTGTGTTTGGTATATCGATTCCGGTTGTTCTCGACACATGACGGGCAATAAATCCTTGCTTGTCAACTTCATTGACAAATTCCTAGGAACGGTTACATTCGGAAACGATGAGATTGCAACAATAATGGGTTACGGAGATTTTGTGCAAAATGGCATAACAATCAAACGGGTTTCATATGTTGAGGGTTTGGGGTGCAGTTTATTTAGTGTGAGCCAATTCTGGGATGGAGATCTCCAAGTTCTGTTTGAACGTCGACAATGCTCGGTGCAATCCACCGAAGGGAATGATCTTCTTGTTGGTAAACGTTGTGCTTTACTATATACTATTGACCTCAATGATGCACCATCACATGCAACTATGTGTTTGGCAACTCGTTCTACCAAAGAAAATTCATGGTTATGGCATCATCGGATGTCACACCTGAATTACAAGGGTATCAATCGACTAGTCTCTAAAGATTTAGTTGATGGTATTCCAACCTTTCAATATGATAAGCATCATGTGTGTCCAGCATGTGCGATGGGTAAGCTGAAACGGACTAATCATCCGCTTAAGCAAAACCCCAATACTTCATCGTCTTTGCAATTATTGCATATGGACTTATGTGGGCCCATGCATATTTCTAGCCTCGGTGGCAAGAAACATGTGCTTGTCATTGTTGATGACTATACCCGGTTTACATGGATTTTTCTTTTGCGAACTAAGTCAGAAACCCCCGCCATTATCATTGAATGCATTAAAAAGATTCAACGCTCTTTTAACAAACATGTTATGAGCATCAGAACTGATAATGGGACGGAATTTAAGAATGACCCGCTTGATAGTTATTTGAAAGACCAAGGCATTGAACATCAGTTCTCTGCTGCTCGGACCCCCCAACAAAATGGAGTCGTCGAATGACGTAATCGTACGTTGTGCGAAGCAGCACGAACGATGGTTGCCTAATCCAAATTACCTCTAAAAATGTGGGGGGAGGCCATTTCAACTGCATGCTATACCCAAAATCGTTGTATTGTAAACAAACGTTTTGATAAAACTCCATATGAGTTATTATATGGTAGACGCCTGAATGTCAAATATTTCTGTGTTTTTGGTTGTATATGCTATGTGCTTAACGAATTTGACAGCCTCGGAAAGTTTGATCCTCATGGCGATCAGGCCATATTTCTTGGTTATTCCTCAAACAAAGTTGCTTATCGTGTTTATCATAAGCGGACAAAGATGATTAAAGAGAGCATCAACGTCAAGTTCGATGAATTTTCGGGAATGGTTTTTGAACAACTCAGTTCAAAACCCGATCCTAACCTGGTTACTACTTCTTCCGCTCAAAACTCAATTTTCTCGAAGAAGGGTGTTCCTACGGTTACTTCAGAGGAACTGGATATCTTGTTTGATAGTCTTTATACTCCTCAACTGGATTCAAATGTTCAAGCCGTACCGGTTACACCATCACAGTCAACTACTGTGGAGACTCTTCAAAGTCTTTTTGATGAAGATTCAACACCAACTGATTCACCTGTTGCTTCTTCATCCTCCCTCCAACCTCCTGTTACTGATAATCTTGACCTAATTCAAGATTCATCAGTTGATACAACTCCAGCTGTTTCTCCAGATACTCTATTGAATCCATTAGATAATGTTACATCAGTTGAAGCGGATCAAGGCTCAACGTCAACAACGGTTGATGTTTCAATGGATACCACTGATGTACAACCTCTTCCACACACCCGATGGACTAAAAGTCATCCAATAGATCTTATTATTGGTGACGCATCTGCTCCAGTGTCAACTCGAAGGGCTACTCAGAATATGTGTCTATTGACAGCCTTTCTTAGTAAGAATGAACCAACAACGGTTGCTCAAGCTTTACTAGATCCATACTGGGTAGTTGCAATACAAGACGAGCTCAATCAATTTGAACGATTGAAAGTATGGCGATTAGTTCCAAGACCAACGGGTCAACGACCAATAGGGGTAAAGTGGATTTTCAAGAACAAGAAAGATTCTGATGGAATTGTGGTTCGAAATAAGGCACGTCTTGTGGCCAAAGGATATCGACAACAAGAAGGCATTGATTATGATGAAACGTTTGCTCCGGTTGCTAGGATTGAAGCAATTCGTCTTTTCCTCGCATTTGCTTCTCATATGAAGTTCACGGTGTTTCAAATGGATGTTAAAACTGCTTTTCTGAATGGTTATCTTCAAGAGGAAGTCTATGTTGATCAACCAGAGGGCTTTGTCGATCCCATTCATCCAAACCACGTCTATTACTTGGAGAAAGCTTTATACGGTCTGAAGCAAGCACCGCGTGCATGGTACGAGACCTTAACAAAGTAATTGCTGGAAAATGGCTTCTCTCGTGGAACGATTGATACAACACTATTCATCCGTAAAAACCACGGTCACATTCTCTTGGTTCAAATTTACGTTGATGATATTATTTTTAGTTCCACGTCCCCGGCCTTATGCAAAGAATTTGGTGACCTTATGGCCAACAAATTCGAAATGAGCATGCTTGACCAATTAACTTTCTTCTTGGGGTTACAAGTAAAACAATTACCAAATAGGATTTTTATCAGTCAAACTAAGTATATCAATGATATGCTAAAAAGTTTTAAAATGACTGCTTTAAAACCAATGTCAACCCCAATGAGAACTTTACTGGATGCTGATACTAATGGGGAACCCTTTGATATTACGCTTTATCGAAGCATGGTTGGTTCTTTAATGTATCTGACTGCAAGTCGACCAGACATTACACTTGCCGTAACTTTCTGTGCTCGCTTTCAGTCCAACCCAAAGAAATCTCACTCCAAAGCGGTTGTTAGGATTTTTCAATACCTTAAAGGTACACCTAACCTTGGGATCTGGTATCCTCATGGATCCGATTTCAATCTCACTGCTTATACTGATGCGGATCATGGTGGTTGCCATGTTGATAGAAAAAGCACATCTGGATCAATTCAGATGTTGGGGAATAGGCTAGTTGGTTGGTCATCCAAAAAGCAAAACTGTGTGTCTTTATCAACAGCTGAGTCTGAGTACATTGCTGCAGCTCACTGTTGTTCACAAGTTTTGTGGATGCAAACTCAACCCTTGGACTATGGCTTTAAGATTTCTCAGACCCCGATCTATTGTGATTCACAAAGTGCTATTGCCATAACAAGCAACCCAGTTCATCATTCTAAAACTAAACACATAGATATTCGTTATCATTTTATTAAGGACCATGTAGAGAAAGGGGATGTAGAATTATACTTTGTGCCTACTAAAGTGCAATTAGCTGACATGTTCACTAAACCTTTAGATGAACTTAGGCTAAAATTCTTGATCAAAGAGATTGGCATGGTAGAGTATAGTGCTTGATATTCCTTAGATCTATTGGGACATATTTTTTGGGATCTTGTGTTTAGGGGGAGTATATACTTTCTAGGGGGAGCAACTAAGTTTCAGTGCTTTAAATAATTTTTCTTTAAGGGACTGCCTTTAGATTAATGATAACTTCCTAGGTACATTTGTTCAATGGTTACGCAAGGGGGAGGTAACTCATTGATATCCTATTTCAAGGGGGAGTTAATTCATTTTCTTGGGAACATAATCAAAATACTGATTTACTTTCTTGTATATCACATTTTGAGGGGGAGAAAAAGGGAGAAAATGAGAAAATTATTCAAAAATATTGTTTTTTCAAAAAGTGAATTAAAAATTTCTTTATTTTTATCTGAAATAATTCACTATGGCTTGTATACATCTCAGTATGCAACCCGTGTTAACAATTGGTATCACTGAAGATTTGTACTTTGTATAAAATTCAAAGCTCTTTTGAGTACAAATCTTATTTTAAAAAATTCATAAAAATTGGAAAGGATAAAATCCAAAAATATTTAAATTTTACTGAATAAATGCTATTTTTAGCATTTTACTGAGTCTGACAACCAACTGCACAGATTCGGTAAGTTCAAAGTTTTAAAAAAAATTGTCTCAGAATTTTTTTTCATGAAAAGATAAAAATGGATTTCAAGAGGAAAAATCAATTTGTCAAGATTTGGAGTTAAATTGTTAATGTTTTGAAAAATTGGACTGAATTCGGTATATTAGGCCCATTCTGTAAAGCCCATTCGGTATTTTACCTTCGGTATCTATAAAAGGAGAGTCAAAGTCAAACATTACTCTTACTGTAATTAATTACCTACCGAGTCTGTTGATTATACCGAATCTGCCTAATTCTACCGAGTCCGTCATTCTGTTTCTTCAAATTCTTGGTAATTGTTCATTTTAATCAATGTTTAAGATATATAATTGTAGATCTGAGATAATTATGTTTTTATTAACCAGAAAAGTTCAAAATAACTGGATTATGACCTTTAATTTTTGAAATCTTGTTGATTATACCGAGTCTGAGTTGAGTTCAATTAATCTTTGATTAAACTCAATTGATTTTGAAAATCAACATGAAATCTTGTCTAATCTGAGTTAAATTGACTGATCTATCATTTGACCGAGCCTGATTACATGTTTAATTGCTTATTTGATGGATTCTGTATCTACCGAATGTGTTCTTATCCTGATACCGAATTTGTTCATACAATTAACATGTTAATATGCTTATAATTGAATGGTTGATTGATCATGGTTGTGAAATTACATGATATATGATAGAATATGCATGTTTGAGTGACTTTCTGTTAATTGTTGAAGATACCGAATCTGGTTTTCCTTATTGATACCGAGTCTGAAACTTGGTACCTTGAAAGTTTCTAATTTATATCTTCAATCACTTAACATGTTTATTCTATATTTTCTGATATGAAAACTCAAGCTTATTTGGTTACAGAATCTAAAGTTTTCATAACTACCGAATCTGCTTGAATTGTGCTGAAATTGACTAAGTGTTATATAATTGACTTTGCATGATGATTTTGTACTAAGATGAATATCATATGAATGTCATGGTTGTCAATTATTTGTTCATATTTGAGAATAAACGTCTTTTATATCTTTGAAAAATCATAAAAATCTTAAAATTTAAAAAATATAAAAAGGATTTCAAAGGCAAATAAGAATAGAGATATATGCTTTTTGTTAAATATCTTGTGGTCTTCTATTTCTTATCTTTACAGCTAAATGGCGAACAATTACTTTATCAACTCTGAAACCAATATTCCCTGCAAATATTGGACCGCAATTCTAGAGAGGCATACTTTATGGCCTGCTCTGAGCTCCACAGTTAGTGTGCCAGAAACAGACTTGGATATTCTTAACAGATCAATCAGATTTGTGGAGGCCACACAACCAAATGCTACTAATCCACAGGGCGAACCAGCCAGATTTGAATTTAGGCTGAGGGAAGTACAAGGATTCAGGAGTTTCACAAAAGCTGACTTCAGGAGGATATTCAGACTTCCTCTTGTACAGAATGCTCCTGCTTTTCCTGCTACTCAGCAAATGATGACTTCTGTCTTTGATCTTGGTTATGTTGGAGCTACCAATGTTCCACCAGCTAAGTTTCAGAAGAAATATCTGCATTCAAGGTGGTATGTGATCTTCTCAATCATCAACAGATGCTTGTTGATGGCAAGAAGTGGATCTGATAGCTTAACTGTGCCGATGCTCAAACTTTTCTACTCATTCACAAGAGTAGAGAATCCTAATTATGCAGAACTTATATGGGATTTGGTTCAGGCACAGGTTGAAAAGCCAAGGGGTTCATACATCCCTTGCGAAAGGTTTTTCTGTATCTTTATCCATGATGCTATCAATGCTTGCAGAAATACAAATATCTTTGTACCAGGTACACATGGATTAGAGATGAAAATGTTTGGAGAGCTGAAGATGAACACCCATATGGTGTCTGATAATCAATTCACTGCGCCAATTCCAAATTGGCTATGAGGCTAGCTGAACCCCAAGACGCTCGTATGCGTTCTTATTTTCAGGCTGTAGGAATACCTCTTCCGAACCCGGTACAACAAGAACAAGTTGAACCTGCCATGGTTCCAGCCCCAGAGGTTGTAGGGGAACCTGTAGTTCAACCACCCGGGCCAGCTAATCCTCCACTTAGAGTAAACCTCAAACGATCTAGGGTAGCACACCAAGCTCAACCCGTGAGGATCAGGGAACCTAGTCCAACTAGGATTGAACCAACCCTTTCCACAACACCTGAAGTAAGCAGTGACACTTCAGCAACAGCATCTGAATCATCTCCTAAACATTCTCCTAAGAGAACTCGATACATGCCTGATGAGATGATTCAGACTCCACCAACCCAACGAGTAACTAGATCTAGGACTTCGACACCCATCGTCCACCAAATACTTACTCCAACCAGTGGTGATACGGACCAAGACCTAGAACCAATTAGGTCACCCTCACCCATCTCCATATCACATTCAAGAATAACAGTAAGCCCTACGCTAAATGAAGCGCAAGCTTCGGTAGGCAAGAGATCTAAACGCACGGATGGTAAAACGACCACTAAGCCCATCCAATCTAAACAAGACTTAATAATAAATCCTACAAAGCAAGGTGCTTCGGTATCTAAGGAAGTAAAGTCTTCCTCTACAGTAAAGTCTGTGTTGACTCAATCGATTGAAGAAACTCAATCATTGAAGTCCCGAACGGCTGAAGGGGAGCCGAAAAATCTTGAAAAGGCACCCTGCGTATCGGCTGGAAATCCTCCTGTACCTCAACGTAAAACAGGGTCTCGAGGTCCGGCTTATCTTGATGAGGAAGGTCTGCCGCGTCCATGGAAACGAGTCAACATGACAATCCTTCGGGATATTTATCAGACTTCCAGCAGACTGTTCCCTTGGTTCATGAAAGTGATCCATTGGTTCAAACCACTTCTCTTCCGGATTCTGAATCTCAGGGTCTAGAGGAAGAGTCTTTAACTGAAAGAGATGTGCCACCTTATGGTATATCAATGATTTCAGGAGTCGGGGATAGCAATATCTCTGCGAGAACTAAACAGACGGGTAGTTCTACTACTTTGTCAGATTCCCATGAGACCAAAGTCATGGAGGCGGATGCTTCGAAAGAAACTTTGCCGGTGACAACTCCGGTTGTTACCCACCCTCCATCAGAAGGGGATAACACGAATCTGACTAGTAGTACGTACAGCCCTACATATAAGAATAACACCGCACAATCATCCTTACCTGCCCTCACGGCAACTCAAACACTTCCACCGACATCACCTTCAACAGTTGCTGCTTCAGGTGGTCCTATTGTTACTTTTCCACCATCACCTTCTCGTTTACCACATTTCTATGATGCTTTGGAGCAAGAATATTTCAGCCGTATGTTTTCTAGAGTCAATCTAGATGTTCTTCGACACAATTCGCTTCAAGCATTGTTTTGTGCTCGTGTTCGATATCCACTTAATTCGTGCTCTTCTCCGTTGAGTCCTCACCGTGATGATGAACATGACGATTCTGATCCTCAGAATAGTCATGAGGGGGAGATAGGAGTAGATTGAGAATATCTAACGGTAAACATTTCAACTAAGGGTGGTGGTGTAAGGTCTTCATCAGCTTCACAAACTCAACAAGTTCATATGGAATCAGAAATGGTTTCTTCACATGATGAAATTGATGATAAGGAGCCTGAACAAGTTATAATTCCAGTTGTTCATAATGAGGCTGACAGTGGACTGATAGATGAGGATTTGAACTTGAGTGATTTCTATCTTGAAGAAACGGATGACGATGGATTTTTCATTCTAAGCAAGTTATCATCAGTATCTTCAATTCCGGAAGATGTAGAGATTGTAGATGAAGAGAATCCTGAACCTGTAATAGAAAGTGATGATGAAATGGATTCTTCTGATGACGATGAAGACAATCTTTATGTTAATCCAAATGAAGATGAGATATTTGATCATATTGAAGATGATGATGATCCAAATAATGATGCAACAAATCCTACTGGTCATTCATCAAATTCTACACCCTCATTGAGTTCAAATCCAACAAATGCTAATGAAAGTTCAACTTCTGGTACACCTACATCAAGAGAAACAGTGAATTCCAGATTCAAATACAATCATGGAATATTCTTTAAGAATCAGGAGCAAAGATTATTGTTGGGAGTAGAACATGATTTTATAACGTTACGAAACACATTCATCGAGGAAAATGCTTACAAGATCTTCCGCATCAATGAATTACCAAGGAGTAAAAGGTTTACTTATATAGGTTCATGATTACTTCCAGCAAGTGAAAGGAATTGGTATGAATTTATGTGGAGGAAACATATCAACAAAGATGAAGGTGATTTGTGGCTTCAAAGAAAATATCGTATTTCAGAAGTGTTGAATATTACTCGAGTCGGAGTAGAGATAAGTGAAAAGAAAGACGTCATCAGTCAGTTCCACGTTATTAGAAAAGATGAGAAAGAGTACAAGTTCACAGAAGCAGACTTTCATAATCTTGACATGCTTGACATCATTCATATCTACAACTACCTCAGTATCATCACCATTCGACCTTTTGCTAAAGCTCAAGCTTTGGAAGCTGTAAAAAGATACATGATGGAGACAATTGAACTGAGGAGACGTGAAGATTTTCAAATAGGTCTCGAAGCAAAAAGAAAAAAGATTCTCATTACGTGTCCGAATCAATTTACAGAGGGACTGAAGGATATGAGGATGTTTCAAATGCAATTCGAACCCGAAGGGTTTGTTTTTGTAAATTCTCAAAAAGAAAAGGTATTCATTCGTACTGAAGAGCTGAACAAATATTCAGATGGAACACTTAAGGCTGCACTGAAGTATCTTAAGATTCATCAAAGCAAGTTCCATGACATTGACATGGTAATGGGTCTTGGAGAATTCATAAAGCATATAAGAGATCGTCTGAAACTCCGAATTCGTACAAGACAGTTTGAGATACTTCGTGGACAGAGAAAGAGAAGATATTTCAAAGAAATGGATGAATATCCATTATATGAGGGAGATCCAAGAAAAGCGTGGGGTGTCTGGAAACCTTCTAAGCAAGTTTCAGAAAATCAAGTAGAAGTTTTGAAACCAGATGGCACACGATGGAAACTAACGTTTGGACCTCTCAAGATTACAAAATAGGATTATGTTGTAAAGTTCACATTTAACACTAAGGGGGAGATTGTTAGGACCCCGAAGTTGTATAGTGTTAATGTGAAAATAAGCTTAAATGAAGGTTCCTTAGAAGAGGGCTATATAAGGAACCTAAGTAGTCCTAATTAGATAGCCATTGCATTGTAACTGAGTTCTAGAAGCTGTGGAATGTAATTGTACCGATTCTCTCTAATACCGAGTCTCATTCCTATCTACCGAATCTCTCTTTATCTTATAATTTCTCTCAATCTCAACATGATCTGACCTATCAGCTCATAAACTCATAAATCAGATTGAGGGAAGAATTAAAGAGCAGGCGACCGAAGAAGCCAATACAAAACAACTCAAGAGGAAGTGGGAGGAAAACGGTGACAAGAGTCACCAGTACAACAACAACAACAACAATTACAACCATAATCGCAACAACTATCCTAACAACCGCAACAACAATCTCAACAATAACCGCAATCCTAACAATAACTACAACAAACATCCCAACAACTACAACAACCGTTTCAACAACAATAACAATCCCAACAACAACCTCAATAACAACAACGGCAACAAAAACCAAAAACAGCCATGTCATAGGTGTGAAGAAAATCATCAGGGGTTTTGCACGACATTTTGCAACAGGTGTAAAATAAATGGTCATAGCGCGACAAAGTGTGAGGTCTACGGACCAAAGTTTAACAGAACTAAAGGAACAAATAATGTTAGAACAAGTAATGCCGAAACGAATAGTGTCGGAGCAAGTAATACCAATGCTGTTTGTTATAAATGTGGAAAACCGGACCACATTATTAGAAATTTCCCTAATCAGGGGAATACTAATGGGCAGGGCCGTGGAAGAGTTTTCAATATTAATGCGGCAGAAGCACAGGTAGACTCGGAGCTTGTTACGGGTACGTTTCTTATTGACGATAAATCTGCTTATGTTTTATTTGATTCGGGTGCGGATAAAAGCTATATGAGTAGAGAATTTTGTGCTAAATTAAGTTACCCATTGACGTCTGTGGATAGTAAATTTTTACTCGAATTAGTAAACGGTAAATTAATTTCAGCAGATAATATATGTCGGGAGAGAGAAATTAAACTGGGGGATGAAACGTTTAAAATTGATTTAATACCAGTCGAGTTAGGGAGTTTTGATGTAATAATTGGCATGGACTGGTTAAAAAAGGTGAGAGCATTGATCGTTTGTTACAAAAATGCGATTCGCATTATGTGTGAAAAAGGAAAACCTTTAATGGTGTACGGAGAAAAGAACAACGAGAAATTAAAACTTATTAGTAGTTTTAAGGCACAAAAATTAATAAGAAGAGGTTGTTACATCATTCTAGCACACATCAAGGAAGTTAAAAACCTGAAGAAAAGAACATCAGTGATGTTCCCGTCGCAAAAGAATTTCCCAATGTATTTCCGAAAGAATTACCGGGATGAACCCCACATCGATCCGTTGAATTTCAAATAGACCTTGTACCAGGAGCTGTACCAATAGCTCGTGCTCCATACAGACTCGCAACCAGTGAAATGAAAGAATTACAAAGTCAGTTACAGGAACTTTTAGAGCGTGGTTTCATTCGACCAAGCACATCACCGTTGGGAGCTCCTGTTTTGTTTGTCAAGAAAAAGGATGGTACATTTAGGTTGTGTATCGACTACCGAGAGTTGAAAAAACTTACCATCAAGAACCGCTACCCACTACCGAGAATCGATGACTTATTTGATCAACTACAAGGCTCGTCGGTTTATTCGAAGATCGATTTACGTTCTGGATATCATCAAATGCTGGTGAAGGAGGATGATATTCCAAAGACTGCTTTTAGGACGCGTTACGGTTATTACGAGTTTATGATTATGCCGTTTGGATTGACTAACGCACCAGCTGTGTTCATAGACCTCATGAACCGAGTGTGTGGGCCATATCTTAACAAGTTTGTAATTGTTTTCATCGATGACATACTTACTTACTCGAAGAATGATCAAGAGCACGAAGAACATTTGAGAAAAGTGCTAGAGTTGCTGATAAAAGAAAAACTGTACGCTAAGTTTTCAAAGTGTGCATTTTGGTTGGAAGAAGTTCAATTCCTCGATCACATAGTGAACAAAGAAGGTATTCAGGTAGATTCAGCAAAGATTGAAACCGTTGAAAAGTGGGAAACCCCAAAAACTCCGAAACACATACGCCAGTTTTTAGGACTAGCTGGTTACTACAGAAGGTTCATCCAAGACTTTTCTAGAATAGCAAAACCCTTGACTGCATTAATGCATAAAGGGAAGAAATTTGAATGGAAAGATGAACAATAGAAAGCGTTTCAATTGTTAAAGAAAAAGTTAACTACGGCACCTATATTGTCATTACCTGAAGGGAATGATGATTTTGTGATATATTGTGATGCCTCAAAGCAAGGTCTCGGTTGAGTATTAATGCAACGAATGAAAGTAATTGCTTATGCGTCTATACAATTGAAGATTCACGAGCAGAATTATACAATGCATGATTTGGAATTAGGCGCGGTTGTTTTTGCATTAAAGACTTGGAGGCACTACTTATATGGGGTCAAAAGTATTATATATACTGACCACAAAAGTCTTCAACACATATTTAATCAGAAACAACTGAACATGAGTCAGCGCAGATGGATTGAATTGTTGAATGATTACGACTTTGAGATTCATTACCACCCGGGGAAGGCAAATGTGGTAGCCGACGCCTTGAGTAGAAAGGAAAGAGAACCCATTCGAGTAAAAGCTATGAATATAATGATTCAAACTAACCTTACTACTCAAATAAAGGAGGCGCAACAAGGAGTTTTAAAAGAGGGAAATTTAAAGGATGAAATACTCAAAGAATCGGAGAAGCATCTTAATATTCGGGAAGACGGAACCCGGTATAGGGCTGAAAGAATTTGGGTACCAAAATTTGGAGATATGAGAGAAATGGTACTTAGAGAAGCTCATAAAAACAGATACTCAATACATCCTGGAATGGGGAAGATGTACAAGGATCTCAAGAAACATTTTTGGTGGCCAGGTATGAAAGTCGATGTTGCTAAATACGTAAGGGAATGTTTGACGTGTTCTAAGGTCAAAGCGCAGCATCAGAAACCATCAGGTCTACTTCAACAACCCAAAATCCCAGAATGAAAATGGGAAAACATTACCATGGATTTCATCACTAAATTGCCAAGGACTGCAAGTGGTTTTGATACTATTTGGGTAATAGTTGATCGTCTCACCTAATCAGCACACTTCCTGCCAATAAGAGAAGATGACAAGATGGAGAAGTTAGCACGACTGTATTTGAAAGAAGTCGTCTCCAGACATGGAATACCAATCTCTATTATCTCTGATAGGGATGGAAGATTTATTTCACGATTCTGGCAGACATTACAGCAAGCATTAGGAACTCGTCTAGACATGAGTACTACCTATCATCCACAAACTAATGGGCAGAGCGAAAGGATGATACAAAAGCTTGAAGACATTCTACGAGCATGTGTTATTCATTTCGGAAACAGTTGGGATCGACATCTACCGTTAGCAGAATTTTCCTACAACAACAGCTACCATTCAAGCATTGAGATGACGCCGTTTGAAGCACTTTATGGTAGAAAGTGCAAGTCTCCGATTTGTTAGAGTGAAGTGGGGGATAGACAGATTACGGGTTTGAAAATAATACAAGAAACTATCGAGAAGATCATCCAAATTCAACAACGGTTGAAAACCACCCAAAGTCGACAAAAGATCTACGCCGACATTAAAAGAAAAGATATAGAATTTGAAATTGGATAGATGGTCATGCTTAAGGTTGCACCTTGGAAAGGCGTTCTTCAATTTGTTAAACGAGGGAAATTAAATCCAAGGTATATTCGACCAATCAAGATTATTGAGCGTGTCGGACCAGTAGCTTACCGACTTGAGTTACCTCAAAAACTTGCGGCTGTACATAACACTTTCCACGTCTCGAATTTGAAAAAATGTTTTGCTAAAGAAGATATCACTATTCCGTTAGACGATATCCAAATTAACGAACAACTTCAATTCATCGAAGAACTCGTCGAAATAATGGATCGTGAGGTTAAAAGACTTAAGCAAAACAAAATACCAATTGTTAAGGTTCGATGGAATGCTCATAGAGGACCCGAGTTCACCTGGGAAAAAGAAGATCCGATGAAGAAGAAATACCCGCACTTATTTCTAGAAGATACGACAACACCACCAACTGCTTAAAATTTCGGGACGAAATTTATTTAACGGGTAGGTACTGTCGTGACCTAGACTTTTCCATGTTTATATATATTAAATGAAATTGATTTTTACATGATTAAGTGTTTTCATCATGTTAAGCAATCAATTTGTTAAGACTTGATTATTTGAAATGAGTTTCATGTAGACAATTGACCACCCAAGTTGACCGGCGATTCACGAACGTTAAAACTTGTAAAAATGATATGACGATATATATATATATATATATATATATATATATATATATATATATATATATATATATATATATATATATATATATATATATACATATAGTTAACATGAGATTATGATAAGTAAGTATCTCCATAAGTATATTAACAATGAGTTATATACATAAAAATGAGACTACTAAGTTAACAAAGTCGAAACGATATATATAACGATTATCGTTATTACAACGTCTTACTAAATACATATGTATCATATTAAGATATTGTTGCACTATATTTAACATGATAAAATGATAATTATATATGTTAACAATGAACTACATATGTAAAAACAAGACTACTAACTTAAGGATTTCGAAACGAGACATATATGTAACGAGTATCGTTGTAACGACATTTAAATGTATATAAATCATATTAAGATATAATAATATATCATAATATCATGATAATATAATAATTTAACATCTCATTAGATATAATAAAGAACGAGTTAACAACATTAAATGAGATCGTTAACTTAAAGGTATCAAAACGACTCTTACATGTAACGACTAACGATGACTTAACGACTCAGTTAAAATGTATATACATGTAGTGTATGTAGATGTATTAATATACTTTTGGAAGACTTCAAGACATATATCAAAACACTCATACTTAACAAACATGGGTACAGTTACATTCCCATTTTTTTTCATCAAGAATTCTAGTCGTATTCATACCCGTATTATACACAGCTTCTAGACGTACTTACTGTAGGTATATACCAATTGGAACTAGCATGGGATTCCACTCTTGATTATGTCATGTATGACTAATCAATTTTAACTTCTACCATGAACTAGTCAACTAACTAGAACTCCTTTTAACCCCACTCACCACTCACCACTTACCACTCATCATTCACTCTATTTCACTTCCAATTCTCTTTCTAATTCTCTCTCAACACACACACACACACTTATGAACGAATTTTTCCAGTAGCTAATCATCATCTTCATCAAAAATAACTTCAAGAATCAAGCTGTAATCATCTTAGGAAGAACACTTCAAGAACACTTCGAAAATCCTTTCAAGTTTACTAGTTTACATCCAAGCTTTCTAATCCATTCCAAGTAATCATCTAAGATCAAGAAACCTTTGTTATTTACAGTAGGTTATCTTTCTTATTCAAGGTAATAATCATATTCAAACTTTGATTCAATTTCTATAACTATAAACTATCTTAATTCGAGTAAAAATCTTACTTGAACTTGTTTTTGTGTCATGATCTTACTTCAAGAACTTTCAAGCCATCCAAGATCCTTTGAAGATAGATCATTTCTTGTCACTTCCAGTAGGTTTACCTACTAAATTTGAGGTAGTAATGATGTTCATAACATCATTCGATTCATACATATAAAACTATCTTATTCGAAGATTTAAACTTTTAATCACTAGAACATAGTTTAGTTAATTCTAAACTTGTTCGCAAATAAGGTTAATCCTTCTAACTTAACTTTTAAAATCAACTAAACACATGTTCTATATCTATATGATATGCTAACTTAATGATTTAAAACCTGGAAACACGAAAAACACCGTAAAACCGGACATACGCCGTCGTAGTAACACCGCGGGCTGTTTTGGGTTTGATAATTAAAAACTATGATAAACTTTGATTTAAAAGTTTACTTTGATTTAAAAGTTATTCTTCTGGGAAAATGGGTTTTTTTATGAAAATGAAACTATATCCAAAAATCATGGTTAAATTCAAAGTGGAAGTATGTTTTTCAAAATAGTCATCAAGACGTCGTTCTTTTGACTGAAATGACTACCTCTTACAAAAACGACTTGTAACTTTTATTTCCGACTATAAACCTATATTTTTTCTATTTAGATTCATAAAATAGAGTTCAATATAAAACCATAGCAATTTGATTCACTCAAAACGGATTTAAAACGAAGAAGTTATGGGTAAAACAAGATTGGATATTTTTTTTTATTGTTGTAGCTACGGGAAATATTGTAACAATTCTATACAAATCATAACTTAACAAACTTATATTGTATTATTCATGTATTATAATATATATTATGTAATCTTGGGATACCATAGACACGTATACAATGTTTTGACATATCATATCTATATAATATATTTTGGAACAACCATAGACACTCTATATGCAGTAATGTTGGGGTTAGCTATACAGGGTTGAGGTTGATTCCAAATTAATATATATAGTTTGAGTTGTGATCTAGCCTGAGGCTTGTATACACTGGGTCGTGGATTGATCCAAGATAATTTATATTGATTTATTTCTGTACATCTAATTGTGGACAACTAGTTGTAGGTTACTAACGAGGACAGCTGACTTAATAAACTTAAAACATTAAAACGTATTAAAAATGTTGTAAATATATTTTGAACATACTTTGATATATATGTACATATTTGTTATAGGTTCGTGAATTGACCAGTGGCCAAGTCTTACTTCCCGACGAAGTAAAAATCTGTAAAAGTGAGTTATAGTCCCACTTTTAAAATCTAATATTTTGGGATGAGAATACATACAGTTTTATAAATGTTTTACGAAATAGACACAAGTAATTGAAACTACATTATATGGGTGAATGACCAAAGCCGAATATGCCCCTTTTGCTTGGTAACCTAAGAATTAGTAAATTGATCTAATAATTGACGCGAATCCTAAAGATAGATCTATGGGGCCTAACGAACCCCATCCAAAGTACCGGATGCTTTAGTACTTCGAATTCATTTTTTTATCATGTCCGAAGGATTTCCCAAAATGATAGGGGATATTCTTATATGCATCTGGTTAATGTCGGTTACCAGGTGTTCACCATATGAATGATTTTTGTCTCTATGCATGGGATGTATATTGAAATATGAAATCTTGTGGTCTATTATTATGATTTGATAATATATAGGTTAAACCTATAACTCACCAATATTTTTGTTGACATTTTAAGCATGTTTATTCTCAGGTGATTATGAAGAGCTTCCGCTGTTGCATACTAAAATAAGGACAAGATTTGGAGTCCATGCTTGTATGATATTATGTAAAAACTGCATTCAAGAAACTTATTTTTGATGTAATATATTCATATTGTAAACCATTATGTAATGGTCGTGTGTAAACGGTATATTTTAGATTATCATTATTTGATAATCTACGTAATGCTTTTTAAACCTTTACAGATAAAATAAAGGTTATGGTTGTTTTAAAAATGAATGCAGTCTTTGAAAAACATCTCATATAGAGGTCAAAACCTCGCGACGAAATCAATTAATATGGAACGTTTATAATCAATATGAACAGGACATTTCAATTAACCTATGTTTTGAATCTTGTTTTTGAAAAAGGTATCGCAACACGGAGTGGTCCGTGTATACGACCGTTTTGGAAAGGACAAGGTAAGAACAAAATTTGTCAAAAGTAAACACTACCGCGAGAAGCTCTTTCTCGGTGGTAGTGTAGTTCAATTGTGCCCCAGTCAATGTCTTACTGGCATAATATATTGGTCGAAAATGTTGGTCAACTCTTTGACCAAGGACCACCCCGAGCGCATAATCGCTCGCTCAAAATCTTCATCCCAATCGGGAGAGATAAGAATTGGAGGGTTAATGAGCTTTTCTTTAAGTAAATTAAACACCTGGATACAATCATCGTTAAACAAGAAAGGTTGGTCCTTTTCTAGCAATTTGGTCATGGGTCGAGTAATTTTAGAAAATTCCTTTATAAACCGGCGGTAGAATCCCGCGTGCCCAAGAAAACTTCGGATTGCTTTTACATCCGAGGGTATCGGTAAGTCTTTTACCACACTAACCTTAGCCTTATCAACCTCGATACCCGCCTTAGAAATTTTATGTCCCAAAAACACCCATTCGTTTACCATAAAATGGCAATTTTCCCAATTAAGCACCAAATTAGCTTTTTCGCAACGGGTTAACATTTTATCAAGGTTTTGGAGACAATGGTCAAAAGAGTCTCCAAAAACCAAAAAATCGCCCATGAAAACCTCCATGGAATCCTTTCCCATATCCAAGAAAACCGCAAGCATACACCTTTAGAACGTCCCCGGGGCGTTACACAACCCGAAGGGCATTCAGTGATATGCAAAAGTACCATATGGACATGTAAAGGTCATTTTTTATTGGTCCATGAGGTCAATGAGGATTTGGAAGTATTCCGAAAACCTGTGAAGAAAACAATAAAATTCTTTTCCACTTAAACACTCAATCATTTAGTCGATATACAGGAGAGGGAAATGATCCTTCCTTGTGGCGTCGTTTAAATGCCGATAGTCAATACACCCGCCATCCCGTGATGGTTCGAGTCGGGACAAGCTCATATTGGTCGTTTAAGATCACCGTGGTCCCACCCTTTTTGGGAACCAGTTGCACGGGACTCACCCATGGTGAGTCCGAGATGGGGTAGATTAAGCTCGCGTCTAACAATTTAATAACCTCCTTCTTCACAACATCTTTCATATTAGGGTTAAGTCTCCGTAGTCTTTGGACAACCGGTTTAAAATTTTCCTCTATGAGGATTTTGTGAGTGCAATATGATGGATTGATCCCCCGGATATCTGTGGTCTTCCATGAAATTGCTTTATGGTGAGACTTGAGAAGTAAAACAAGCTTTGTCTTTTGGTCAACGTTGAGTCTATATGAGATGATCATCGGAAGTTGACCCGATTCATTTAGATAAGCATACTCTGTAGTGACCCGAACTTTTCCATGTTTATATATATATATATATATATATATATATATATATATATATATATATATATATATATATATATTAAATGAAATTGTTATTTACATGATTAAGTGTTTCCAACATGTTAAGCAATCAAACTTGTTAAGACTTGATTAATTGAAATAGGTTTCATATAGACAATTGACCACCCAAGTTGACCTGTGATTCACGAACGTTAAAACTTGTAAAAACTATACGATGACATATATATGGTTATATATATAGTTAACATGATTTTATTATAAGTATGTATCTCATTAGGTATTTTAACAATGGGTTATATACATAAAGATGAGACTATTAATTTAAGAAACTCGAAAACGATATATATAACGATTATCGTCATAACAACTTCTTACTAGGTACATATGAATCATATTAAGATATTGATACACTTGGTTAATTATGTTAAATGATAAGTAAATATATTATTAAGTGTATTAACAATGAAATACATATGTAAAAATAAGTGTAACGATTATCGTTGTAACGACATTTAACTGTATATATATCAAACTAAGATATATTATATATCATAATATCATGATAATATAACAATTTAACATCTCATTTGTTATAATAAACAATGGGTTAACAACATTCAACAAGATCGGTAACCTAAAGGTTTCAAAACAACATTTACATGTAACGACTAACGATGACTTAACGACTCAGTTAAAATGTATATACATGTAGTGTTTTAATATGCATTCATACACTTTTGAAAGACTTCAAGACACTTATCAAAATACTTCTACTTAACAAAAATGGTTACAATTACATCCTCGTTCAGTTTCATCAACAATTCTACTCGTATGCACCCGTATTCGTACTCGTACAATACACAGCTTTTAGATGTATGTACTATTGATATATACACTCCAATGATTATCTCTTAGCAGCCCATGTGAGTCACCTAACACACTTGGGAACCATCATTTGGCAACTAGCATGAAATATCTCATAAAATTACAAAAATATGAGTATCATTCATGACTTATTTACATAAAAACAAAATTACATATCCTTTATATCTAATCCATAAACCAACGACCAAAAACACCTACAAACACTTTCATTCTTCAATATTCTTCATCTAATTGATCTCTCTCAAGTTCTATCTTCAAGTTCTAAGTGTTCTTCATAAATTCTAAAAGTTCTAGTTTCATAAAATCAAGAATACTTCCAAGATTGCAAGTTTACTTCCAAGTTTTCTAAATCCATTCCAAGTAATCATCCAAGATTAAGAAACCTTTGTTACTTACAGTAGGTTATCTTTCTAATACAAGGTAATAATCATATTAAAAATTTAATTCAATTTCTATAACTATAACAATCTTATTTCGAGTGGAAATCTTACTTGAAATTGTTTTCGTGTCATGATTCTGCTACAAGAACTTTCAAGCCATCCAAGGATCCTTTGAAGCTAGATCTATTTTTCTCATTTTCAGTAGGTTTATCCAAGGAACTTGAGGTAGTAATGATGTTCATAACATCATTCAATTCATACATATAAAGCTATCTTATTCGAAGGTTTAAACTTGTAATCACTAGAACATAGTTTAGTTAATTCTAAACTTGTTCGCAAATAAAAGTTAATCCTTCTAAATTGACTTTTAAAATCAACTAAACACATGTTCTATATCTATATGATATGCTAACTTAATGATTTAAAACCTGGAAACACGAAAAATATCGTAAAATCAGATTTACGCCGTCGTAGTAACACCGCGGGCTGTTTTGGGTTAGTTAATTAAAAACTATGATAAACTTTGATTTAAAAGTTGTTATTCTGGGAAAATAATTTTTATTATGAACATGAAACTATATCCAAAAATTATGGTTAAACTCGAAGTGGAAGTATGTTTTCTAAAATGGTCATCTAGACGTCGTTCTTTCGACTGAAATGACTACCTTTACAAAAACGACTTGTAACTTAATTTTCCAACTATAAACCTATAATTTTTCTGTTTAGATTCATAAAATAGAGTTCAATATAAAACCATAGCAATTTGATTCACTCAAAACGGATTTAAAATGAAGAAGTTATGGGTAAAACAAGATTGGATAATTTTTCTCATTTTAGCTACGTGAAAATTGGTAACAAATCTATTCCAACCATAACTTAATCAACTTGTGTTGTATATTATGTAATCTTGAGATACCATAGACACGTAAATAATGTTTTGACCTATCATGTCGATACATCTATATATATTTCGGAACAACCATAGACACTCTATATGTGAATGTTGGAGTTAGCTATACAGGGTTGAGGTTGATTCCAAAATATATATAGTTTGAGTTGTGATCAATACTGAGATACATATACACTGGGTCATGGATTGATTCAAGATAATATTTATCGATTTATTTTTGTACATCTACCTGTGGACAACTAGTTGTAGATTACTAACGAGGACAGCTGACTTAATAAACTTAAAACATCAAAATATATTAAAAGTGTTGTAAATATATTTTGAACATACTTTGATATATATGTATATATTGTTATAGATTCGTGAATCAACCAGTGGCCAAGTCTTACTTTCCGATGAAGTAAAAATCTGTGAAAGTGAGTTATAGTCCCACTTTTAAAATCTAATATTTTTGGGATGAGAATACATGTAGGTTTTATAAATGATTTACAAAATAGACACAAGTACGTGAAACTACATTCTATGGTGGAATTATTGAAATCGAATATGCCCCTTTTTATTAAGTATGGTAATCTAAGAATTAGGGAACAGACACCCTAATTGACGCGAATCCTATAGATAGCTCTATTGGGCCTAACAAACCCCATCCAAAGTACCGGATACTTTAGTACTTCGAAATTTATATCATATCCGAAGGGTGTCCCGGAATGATGGGGATATTCTTATATATGCATCTTGTTAATGTCGGTTACCAGGTGTTCACCATATGAATGATTTTTATCTCTATGTATGGGATGTGTATTGAAATATGAAATCTTGTGGTCTATTGTTACGATTTGATATATATAGGTTAAACCTATAACTCACCAACATTTTTGTTGATGTTTAAACCATGTTTATTCTCAGGTGAATACTAAGAGCTTCCGCTATTGCATACTAAAATAAGGACAAGATTTGGAGTCCATGTTTGTATGATATTGTGTAAACACTGCATTCAAGAAACTGATTTCGATGTAACATATTTGAATTGTAAACCATTATGTAATGGTCGTGTGTAAACAGGATATTTTAGATTATCATTTAATTTACGTAAAGCTTTTTAAACCTTTATTTATGAAATAAAGGTTATGGTTTGTTTTAAAAATGAATGCAGTCTTTGAAAAACGTCTCATATAGAGGTCAAAACCTCGCAACGAAATCAATTAATATGGAACATTTTTAATCAATAAGAACGGGACATTTCAGTTGGCATCAGAGCTGGTATAACGCCATCCATGTGTGGCGGGTTAGTCGTAAAGGAGGTTCTCACAGTGTTACCTGTGACGAAGCATTGGCTCTTACTCCTTGCGATCCCTTACGAGGGTTGGCAGTAGCCGAGAGGCAGGCCCTAAAATCAGTATCTGAGGTACACTCAGTGGTCACCAGGCGGTTAGCTGGGAAGGCACTGGGTGGGATGGTGGTTGTCCCCAACTGTATTTCAGTTGGTATCCGAGCGTTGGCCTTAGAGAACCAGAAAATTTGCATTAGTGTATCTTATCGAGTTTGTTAGGATGCATTAGTGAGTCTGGACTTCGATCGTGTTTTCTTTAAAAATGATTGCTTAACATTTTTTTTGGAAACTATATATTATTAACATGTATATATTATGTGATATATTAATCTCTTAACATGTTTGATATTGTGTGATAGATGTCTACCTCTAGCACAAATCCTATTGACTCACCTAATAATAACGAACAGTCGAATATATATTAGACTGATTCACAAGTTCCCGAAGAAGAACCGGAAGAAGAATCAGAGCCGGAAGAGGAGGTGTAACGACCCGGAAATTTCCGACCAAATTTAAACTCTAATCTCTATATGGTTCCGACACGATAAGCAAAAACCCTAAAGTTGACCCGCACTTTTTCGATCATTCTATACTTATAAGATTAATATTTACATAAATTAAACCTTACCAACATGATAAGCAATCCAAATTGTTGAGATTTATGTTTCCGAAAAGAGTTTTACACAACGTTTGACCGTCTAGTTTGACCGATGATATCACGAACTATACAATATATGATAATTATACGTTTGTGTATATATATGTATATATACATATTTAACATGATTAATGAATGTTTTAATATCTCATTTTGTATTAATAACAATAAGTTATAAGTATATTTTGAAACTACTAACTTAAGTTTTCAAAACGATAACTATACGTAACGTTATTTGACATAAATACTTAAGACTTATAATGTTTATACATATATCGTATAAGTAATGTATTTAATCACTTTTAAAGACTTAAATACATAAAATCATATAAGTGTATTCACAAAAGATAGCTATATTTGAATCCTCATTCCATTTTTCACAAAATTTCTATACGTATATCTAGAGTATTTGTACTCGTATCATACCTAGCTTCTATACGTATTTACTATTGGTATATACACATCAAATCACCACCTAACCAGCCCTTGTTCATGCCTTATGTATAAGGTAATTACTTTTGAATGATTGTAAGACTAATTACAAAAATACAAACTAAAAATTTGTCCATGTCTACTACATAAACATTTTTTTAGGAGTATATATGTATCCTCATTTTGTTTCATTTTTACTTCCATTCTCTAGCTAAAAACACCCACACTCTCAAGAACATTAAACTCCATAAACATTCAGCAAAGTTCCATGAAGATCTAGCTTCAAAAACCTTACTTAAACACCATAAGAAAACCATACAAAAACACTTCAAGAAATCCTTCCAAGAACACAAACTTACTTCCAATCTTTCATCCACTTCCATCACCCTTTTGATTCTAGCTTCTTACTCCTCTTTTACAGCAACCTTGTCCAAGGAACTTGAGGTAGTATCTATGTTCATAACCTTATTCGATTCATATATATATAGCTATCTTATTTTGTGGTATAAAAGTTTAACAACAAGAACATAGTTTGAATGTTTTCAAACTTGTTTGCAAACTAAATAGATCCTTCTAACTTAACTTTTAAAATACTTCAAGACCTGTAATATAACTTAAATATATGCTAATTTAACAAGGTATAATTTGGTTTTTCAAAGAATATCTTAAAAACTGTTTTTACGACGTCAGAGTGCCACCGGGGACTGTTTTGGGTTGGATAATTAAAAACTATCTTAAACTTTGAGTTGGAGGTTTATGTTCTGGAAAAATGATTTTTACTATGAATATGATAACACATAAAAATTTCATGATTTAATTCAAAGTATAAGTATTTTTAGAAAAATAATCATTTAAGGTTGTTTAAATAAAGGAAAATGTTTAACTTCATAAGTTTCACTAAAGTTTCACCTATGCCGTGTGATTTTGAATACAAACCAAGGTATTTTCAGTTCATAGTCTTAAAGAGGGACTCGATCCAAGGAGATGGCAAGTTGAATCAACGAAAACGGATTTGTAACGAAGAAACTATGACCGAAACAAAATTGGTTATCCAAGACTTGTTTAACTTCGGGATTAATTGGGAAAAATTAAATAAAATCACATCTTTCTAAAATAACATGATATTTTATATATATGTACTCATAATTCAATTTTATATGGTTCAGGATCACCCGTAAACAATACGAGAAGATTAATCATAAGATCCCATGATTGTACGCAACACGTCATTTGACAACACCGGTACTTTATGTACGCAACACGTCATTTAACAACACCGGTACCGTGGGTCAAGATTAATCTCGACCAATACATATACGATGAGGGTTTTATTTATTTCATTGGGGGTTTATTAAACATCTAAATATGAACCATTAAAATTGAATTACTAACAACGAACTGCTAACTACGGACTAAGGAATTATTCAAAGTATTAAAAGTATAACAAGTATATATATGTGACGTTTGTTTAAAAAAGAAAAGGTATTGATATATTATATATGGATAGGTTCGTGATATCAACCGGAGACCAAGTCAAATTATATATATATCTTCAAGACGAAAGTGAGTATATAGTCCCACTTTTAAACTCTAAATATTTCGGGATGAGAATACATGTATTTTATGTTTTACATTATGGACACAAGTAACTGAAAAATATATTCTACGTTGAGTTGTACCACTGGCATACTTCCCTGTAGCTTGGTAACTAATATTTACAGCGGTATTGTAAACGCGAATCCTGTTGATAGATCTATCGGGCCTGACAACCCCAACCGGACTGGACGACCAGTATTCAACGGTTGCACAGTACTTCGTTTCGTGACTACACTTGGTACAGTGTAGTAAGATTTCATATTAAAGGGAATATGCGACGTGATTAATTGTTAAGTATGGTTACCAAGTGCTCAACCACTTAGAATATTTTTATTAAAATGTTTATATATGAAATCTTGTGGTCCATCGTTATATCGCTGCTAGCATCAAACCTATATATCTCACCAACTTTATGTTGACGTTTTAAAGCATGTTATTCTCAGGTATGAATTAAGACTTCCGCTGTGCGTTAGCTCATATTAAGGATACTAGTTGGGACCATTTAAGCCATGATACAAGAACGTTGCATTCGAGTCATTGAAGATCATTAAAGACATTTATTAAGTAAATGACAGTTTAGGTCATTTGGATATCGAGAAATGTTTGACGAGTTTATTAATTTTTTATGTAAAGATAGATTGCCTTTTAAGAATAAATGCAACGTTTGTAAAATGTATCATATAGAGGTCAAGTACCTCGCGATGTTATCAACTGTTGTAATTCGTTTGTAATCAATATGGACATCGTCCGGATGATTAGTTTCGGATCCTTTCAGGAGGAACCGGAGGAGGAAATAGAACCGGTGGGGGAAATAATAAAACGGTTAAGTAAAAGAAAATCCTCAACCAACCGACCAAGGTTAATTATTGTCAATGGTGTTTCCGCCAAGGAAGCAAAATATTGGGAGGATTACCAATTCTCCGATGAATCGGATTCCGACGAGAATTCCGATGATGTTATAGAAATTACCCCAACTGAATTTAAAAAGGCAAAAGAAAATAATAAGGGAAAGGGCATAAAAATAGAGAAATCTAATTCCAACCCCGATGAACTTTATATGTATCGTCAACCCCCGAAGCCCTTAAGCTGTAACAATGACCCGGGAACCTCTAAACCACAAGGTTTTTCTAAACCGTTGTGGAAAACGACAGCTCGTATTAGGGGAACATCATATATCCCTAGAAACTTGGCAAAACGAACCAAAACCGAAGAAGAAGAAATGAGCGAGTCGGAATAAGATAGTTGTATTCGTGTGGTGTAATATATGTAATATAGTGTGCTTATGCTTTATGATATATGTAAAAATTGCTTGTATTAATAAGTATTTTTTTTAATGAATCTAACTCTTGTCTATTTTACAGTATAAAAACACAAAATGGATAGACAACCCAATATTTTAAGAGACCTACCCGGAGACATGATTGATGAAATCTTGTCTAGAGTCGGTCAGAATTCTTCGGCACAACTATTTACGGCAAAATCAGTTTGTAAGACATTCGAAGAACGTTCCAAGAATTCCTTGGTTTATAAAAGGCTTTCGTTCGACAGATGGGGGATATCACATTGGGAAATCCAAAAGTTACGATGTGTTTACTTTGACGCATATATTGCGGGGAACCCAAATGCTATTTTACGCAACGGGTTAAGAAATTATTTTGACTCAATATATCCGAATATAGGACTTCGTGATTTAGAAAAAGCGGCTAACATGCAACAAAAAGAAGCATGTTATGCTTACGGCTTAGTAATGTTCGCTTCTCTCCAAAGTGAGAACAAGAACATCGGGCTACAACTATTAAACAAAATGTTTCCACAAGTGACAGAGTCGGTAATTGGGGTAAGAAATGAGGTTTTTAGATTGTTAAGGGACTGTTGGATATTACGTAACCCTCGTCCCTTTGACGACATTACAACACGCTGTCTTATCAACGGCCATAACGGTTATGTTCCACAAGACCAAGGATGAGAAGTAGTCCTAGTAAAACCAGAATGCATGACTTGTTTCTGGACGTATGAATTACGTGTCTTTATTGCCTTTACTGAACGACTTGTGTACTAGCTAGAATTATCTTCACAACTATCTTGTATCAAAGTTATTGTGTGCTATATTTCATGCTATATGTAAAATAAGCGGTATTGTAAGTTTGTAAAATATTGTGTAAAAGTTTGAACGCGAAATATTATTATAATCAGTTTTTCATATAGAATTGTAGTAGTTGAATTGTATATTAGCTACTAAGTATGAACTTAACGGGTAGGTACTACCCGAATTTAAACTTATAAAACGCTAATATGAAGAAAAAGCTTTTATAAATGAGTTCATATTATGCTATGAAATACTATTAACTACTCTTAATATTCTGTATGATTAACTTGTTCCATTTGACTATTTTGAAGGAAATGGCACCGACTACTCGACACACCGTGAATATGAATGAAGAGGAATTCCGTACTTTTCTAGCTTCAAACATAGCCGCAGTACAGACTGCGCTACATACCAACAATAACCTTGGATCTAGCAGTACAAGAAATCGTGTAGGATGCACCTACAAAGAATTCACTGCCTGCAAACCTTTGGAATTTGATGGAACCGAAGGACCGATCGGATTGAAACGGTGGACCGAGAAGGTCAAATCGGTGTTTGCCATAAGTAAGTGTACTGAAGAGGACAAAGTGAAGTACGCTACGCATACCTTCACAAGTTCTGCGTTAACATGGTGGAATACCTATCTAGAGCAAGTGGGACAAGATGATGCATACGCACTACCGTGGTCAGCATTCAAGTACTTGATGAACGAGAAGTACCGTCCCAGAACCGAGGTCAATAAGCTCAAGACAGAACTTAGAGGGTTACGAACCCAAGGATTTGATATTACCACGTACGAAAGACGATTCACAGAATTGTGCCTATTATGTTCGGGAGCGTTCGAAGATGAAGAAGAGAAGATCGACGCGTTTGTGAAAGGATTACCGGAAAGAATCCAAGAAGATATAAGTTCACATGAGCCCGCCTCCATACAACAGGCATGTAGAATGGCTCATAAACTAGAGAACCAGATTGAGGAAAGAATTAAAGAACAGACGGCTGAAGAGGCTAATGTGAAGCAAGTCAAAAGAAAGTGGGAGGAAAACGGTGATAAGAATCACCAATACAACAACAACAGCAATTACAATAATAATCGCAACAATTATCCCAACAATCGCAACATCAATCGCAACTACAACAAATGGCCCAACAACAACAACAACAACAACAACAACAACAACAACAACAACAGCAACTACAACAATCATCCCAACAACAATAACAACCGCAACAACAACAACAATTAGAAGCAGCTATGCCAAAGGTGTGAAAAGTATCACTCGGGGTTCTGCACCAAATTTTGCAACAAGTGTAAAAGAAATGGTCATAGCGCGGTGAAGTGTGAGGTCTACGGACCAGGGGTTAACAGAACGAAAGGAACAAATGGTGTCAGAACGAGTAATGGCGGAGCAAGTAGTGTCGGAGCAAGTTATGCCAATGTAGTTTGTTATAAATGTGGAAAACCAGGCCACATTATTAGAAATTTCCCAAACCAGGAGAACACGAATGGACAAGGCCGCGGAAGAGTTTTCAATATTAATGCGGCAGAGGCACAGGAAGACCTGGAGCTTGTTACGGGTACGTTTCTTATTGACAATAAATCTGCTTACGTTTTATTTGATTCGGGTGCGGATAGAAGCTATATGAGTAGAGATTTTTGTGCTAAATTAAGTTGTCGATTGACGCCTTTGGATAGTAAATTTTTACTCGAATTAGCAAATGGTAAATTAATTTCAGCAGATAATATATGTCAGAATCGAGAAATTAAACTGGTTAGCGAAACATTTAAGATTGATTTGATACCAGTAGAGTTAGGGAGTTTTGATGTGATAATCGGTATGGACTGGTTGAAAGAAGTGAAAGCAGAGATTGTTTGTTACAAAAATGCAATTCGCATTATACGAGAAAAAGGAAAACCCTTAATGGTGTACGGAGAAAAGGGCAACATGAAGCTACATCTTATTAGTAATTTGAAGGCACAAAAACTAATAAGAAAAGGTTGCTATGCTGTTCTAGCACACGTTGAGAAAGTACAAACTGAAGAAAAGAGCATCAATGATGTTCCCGTCGCAAAAGAATTTCCCGATGTATTTCCAAAAGAATTACCGGGATTACCCCCACATCGATCCGTTGAATTTCAAATAGATCTTGTACCATGAGCTGCACCAATAGCTCGTGCTCCTTACAGACTCGCACCCAGCGAGATGAAAGAACTGCAAAGCCAATTACAAGAACTTTTAGAGCGTGGTTTCATTCGACCAAGCACATCACCGTGGGGAGCTCCTATTTTGTTTGTCAAGAAGAAAGATTGTACATTCAGGTTGTGTATCGACTATCGAGAGTTGAACAAACTTACCATCAAGAACCGCTACCCACTACCGAGAATTGACGACTTATTTGATCAACTACAAGGCTCGTCTGTTTATTCAAAGATTGACTTATGTTCCGGGTATCATCAAATGCGGGTGAAAGAAGATGATATTCCAAAGACTGCTTTCAGAACACGTTACGGTCATTACGAGTTTATGGTCATGCCGTTTGGTTTAACTAATGCACCAGCTGTGTTCATGGACCTTATGAACCCAGTGTGTGGACCATACCTTGACAAGTTTGTCATTGTTTTCATTGATGACATACTTATTTACTCAAAGAATGACCAAGAACACGGTGAACATTTGAGAAAGGTGTTAGAAGTATTGAGGAAGGAAGAATTGTACGGTAAATTTTCAAAGTGTGCATTTTGGTTGGAAGAAGTTCAATTCCTCGGTCACATAGTGAACAAAGAAGGTATTAAGGTAGATCCGACAAAGATAGAAACTGTTGAAAAGTGGGAAACCCCGAAAACTCCGAAACACATACGCCAGTTTTTAGGACTAGCTGGTTACTACAGAAGGTTCATCCAAGACTTTTCCAGAATAGCAAAACCCTTGACTGCATTAACGCATAAAGGGCAGAAATTTGAATGGAAGGATGAACAAGAGAAAACGTTTCAGTTATTGAAGAAAAAGCTAACTACGGCACCTATATTGTCATTACCTGAAGGGAATGATGATTTTGTGATTTATTGTGACGCATCAAAGCAAAGTCTCGGTTGTGTATTAATGCAACGAACGAAGGTGATTGCTTATGCGTCTAGACAATTGAAGATTCACGAACAAAATTATACGACGCATGATTTGGAATTAGGCGCGGTTGTTTTTGCATTAAAGACTTAGAGGCACTACTTATATGGGATCAAAAGTATTATATATACCAACCACAAAATTCTTCAACACATATTTAATCAGAAACAACTGAATATGAGGCAGCGTAGGTGGATTGAATTATTGAATGATTATGACTTTGAGATTCGTTACCACCCGGGGAAGGCAAATATGGTAGCCGACGCCTTGAGCAGAAAGGACAGAGAACCTATTCGAGTAAAATCTATGAATATAATGATTCACACTAACCTTACTACTCAAATAAAGGAGGCGCAACAAGTAGTTTTAAAAGAGGGAAATTTAAAGGATGAAATACCCAAAGGATCGGAGAAGCATCTTAATATTCGGGAAGACGGAACCCGGTATAGGGCTGAAAGAATTTGGGTACCAAAATTTGGAGATATGAGAGAAATGGTACTTAGAGAAGCTCATAAAACCAGATACTCAATACATCCTGGAACGGGGAAGATGTACAAGGATCTTAAGAAACATTTTTGGTGGCCAGGTATGAAAGCCGATGTTGCTAAATACGTAAGGGAATGTTTGATGTGTTCTAAGGTCAAAGCGCAGCATCAGAAACCATCAGGTCTACTACAATAACCTGAAATCCCGGAATGGAAATGGGAAAACATTACCATGGATTTCATTACTAAATTGCCAAGGACTGCAAGTGGTTATGATACTATTTGGGTAATAGTTGATCGTCTCACCAAGTCAGCACACTTCCTGCCAATAAGAGAAGATGACAAGATGGAGAAGTTAGCACGACTCTATTATCTCTGATAGGGATGGCAGATTTATGTCAAGATTCTGGCAGACATTACAGCAAGCATTGAGAACTCGTCTAGACATGAGCACTGCCTATCATCCACAAACTGATGGGCAGAGCGAAAGGACGATACAAACGCTTGAAGACATGCTACGAGCTTGTGTTATTGATTTCGGAAACAGTTGGGATCGACATCTACCGTTAGCAGAATTTTCCTACAACAACAGCTACCATTCAAGCATTGAGATGGCGTCGTTTGAAGCACTTTATGGTAGAAAGTGCAGGTCTCCGATTTGTTGGAGTGAAGTGGGGGATAGACAGATTACGGGTTCGGAGATAATACAAGAAACTACCGAGAAGATCATCCAAATTCAACAAAGATTGAAAACCGCCCAGAGTCGACAAAAGAGCTACGCAGACAGTAAAAGAAAAGATATAGAGTTTGAAATTAGAGAAATGGTCATGCTTAAGGTTTCACCTTGGAAAGGCGTTGTTCGATTTGGTAAACGGGGGAAACTAAATCCAAGGTACATTGGACCATTCAAGATTATAGATCGTGTCGGACCAGTAGCTTACCAACTGGAGCTACCTCAACAACTCGCGGCTGTACATAACACTTTCCACGTCTCAAATTTGAAGAAATGTTTTGCTAAAGAAGATCTCACTATTCCGTTGAACGAAATCCAAATCAATGAAAAACTTCAATTCATTGAAGAACCCGTCGAAATAATGGATCGTGAGGTTAAGAGACTTAAACAAAACAAGATACCGATTGTTAAGGTTCGATGGAATTCTCGTAGAGGACCCGAGTTCACCTGGGAGCGTGAAGATCAGATGAAGAAGAAATACCCGCATTTATTTCCAGAAGATACGTCAACACCTCCAACGGCTTAAAATTTCGGGACGAAATTTATTTAACGGGTAGGTACTGTAGTGACCCGAACTTTTCCATGTTTATATATATATTAAATGAAATTGTTATTTACATGATTAAGTGTTTCCAACATGTTAAGCAATCAAACTTGTTAAGACTTGATTAATTGAAATAGGTTTCATATAGACAATTGACTACCCAAGTTGACCGGTGATTCACGAACGTTAAAACTTGTAAAACCTATACGATGATATATATATGGTTATATATATAGTGAACATGATTTTATTATAAGTATGTATCTCATTAGGTATTTTAACAATGAGTTACATACATAAAGATGAGACTATTAATTTAAGAAACTCGAAAACGATATATATAACGATTATCGTTATAACAACGTCTTACTAGGTACATATGAATCATATTAAGATATTGATACACTTGGTTAATTATGTTAAATGATAAGTAAATATATTATTAAGTGTATTAACAATGAAATACATATGTAAAAATAAGACTACTAACTTAATGATTTCGAAACGAGACATATATGTAACGATTATCGTTGTAACGACATTTAACTGTATATATATCATACTAAGATATATTATATATCATAATATCATGATAATATAACAATTTAACATCTCATTTTTTATAATAAACAATGGGTTAACAACATTCAACAAGATCGTTAACCTAAAGGTTTCGAAACAACATTTACATGTAACGACTAACGATGACATAACGACTCAGTTAAAATGTATATACATGTAGTGTTTTAATATGTATTCATACACTTTTTAAAGACTTCAAGACACTTATCAAAATACTTCTACTTAAAAAAAAATGCTTACAATTACATCCTCGTTCAGTTTCATCAACAATTCTACTCGTATGCACCCGTATTCGTACTCGTACAATACACAGCTTTTAGATGTATGTACTATTGGTATATACACTCCAATGATCAGCTCTTAGCAGCCCATTTGAGTCACCTAACACATGTGGGAACCATCATTTGGCAACTAGCATGAAATATCTCATAAAATTACAAAAATATGAGTAATCATTTATGACTTATTTACATGAAAACAAAATTACATATCCTTTATATCTAATCCATACACCAACGACCAAAAACACCTACAAACACTTTCATTCTTCAATTTTCTTCATCTAATTGATCTCTCTCAAGTTCTATCTTCAAGTTCTAAGTGTTCTTCATAAATTCCAAAAGTTCTAGTTTCATAAAATCAAGAATACTTCCAAGATTGCAAGTTTACTTCCAAGTTTTCTAAATCCATTCCAAGTAATCATCCAAGATCAAGAAACCTTTGTTACTTACAGTAGGTTATCTTTCTAATACAAGGTAATAATCATATTCAAACTTTAATTCAATTTCTATAACTATAACAATCTTATTTCGAGTGGAAATCTTACTTGAAATTGTTTTCGTGTCATGATTCTGCTTCAAGAACTTTCAAGCCATCCAAGGATCCTTTGAAGCAAGATCTATTTTTCTCATTTCCAGTAGGTTTATCCAAGGAACTTGAGGTATTAATGATGTTCATAACATCATTCGATTCATACATATAAAGCTATCTTATTCGAAGGTTTAAACTTGTAATCACTAGAACATAGTTTAGTTAATTCTAAACTTGTTCGCAAATAAAAGTTAATCCTTCTAACTTGACTTTTAAAATCAACTAAACACATGTTCTATATCTATATGATATGCTAACTTAATGATTTAAAACCTGGAAACACGAAAAACACCGTAAAATCGGATTTACGCCGTCGTAGTAACACCGCTGGCTGTTTTGGGTTAGTTAATTAAAAACTATGATAAACTTTGATTTAAAAGTTGTTATTCTGGGAAAATAATTTTTATTATGAACATGAAACTATATCCAAAAATTATGGTTAAACTCAAAGTGGAAGTATGTTTTCTAAAATGGTCATCTAGACGTCGTTCTTTCGACTGAAATGACTACCTTTACAAAAATGACTTGTAACTTATTTTTCCGACTATAAACCTATACATTTTATGTTTAGATTCATAAAATAGAGTTCAATATGAAACCATAGCAATTTGATTCACTCAAAACGGATTTAAAATGAAGAAGTTATGGGTAAAACAAGATTGGATAATTTTTCTCATTTTAGCTACGTGAAAATTGGTAACAAATCTATTCCAACCATAACTTAATCAACTTGTATTGTATATTATGTAATCTTGAGATACCATAGACACGTATACAATGTTTCGACCTATCATGTCGACACATCTATATATATTTCGGAACAACCATAGACACTCTATATGTGAATGTTGGAGTTAGCTATACAGGGTTGAGGTTGATTTCAAAATATATATAGTTTAAGTTGTGATCAATACTGAGATACGTATACACTGGGTCGTGGATTGATTCAAGATAATATTTATCGAATTATTTTTGTACATCTAACTGTGGACAACTAGTTGTAGGTTACTAACGAGGACAGCTGACTTAATAAACTTAAAACATCAAAATATATTAAAAGTGTTGTAAATATATTTTGAACATACTTTGATATATATGTATATATTGTTATAGGTTCATGAATCAACCAGTGGCCAAGTCTTACTTCCCGACGAAGTAAAAATCTGTGAAAGTGAGTTATAGTCCCACTTTTAAAATCTAATATTTTTGGGATGAGAATACATGTAGGTTTTATAAATGATTTACAAAATAGACACAAATACGTGAAACTACATTCTATGGTGGAATTATCGAAATCGAATATGCCCCTTTTTATTAAGTCCGGTAATCTAAGAATTAGGGAACAGACACCCTAATTGACGCGAATCCTAAAGATAGATCTATTGCGCCTAACAAACCCCATCCAAAGTACCGGATGCTTTAGTACTTCGAAATTTATATCATATCCGAAGGGTGTCCCGGAATGATGGGGATATTCTTATATATGCATCTTGTTAATGTTGGTTACCAGGTGTTCACCATTTGAATGATTTTTATCTCTATGTATGGGATGTGTATTGAAATATGAAATCTTGTGGTCTATTGTTACGATTTGATATATATAGGTTAAACCTATAACTCACCAACATTTTTGTTGACGTTTAAAGCATGTTTATTCTCAGGTGAATACTAAGAGCTTCCGCTGTTGCATACTAAAATAAGGACAACATTTGGAGTCCATGTTTGTATGATATTGTGTAAAAACTGCATTCAAGAAACTGATTTCGATGTAACATATTTGTATTGTAAACCATTATGTAATGGTCGTGTGTAAACAGGATATTTTAGATTATCATTTAATCTACGTAAAGCTTTTTAAACCTTTATTTATGAAATAAAGGTTATGGTTTGTTTTAAAAATGAATGCAGTCTTTGAAAAATGTCTCATATAGAGGTCAAAACCTCGCAACGAAATCAATTAATATGGAACGTTTTTAATCAATAAGAACGGGACATTTCATACTCAAAATGCTCGGGGAGCTCTTTGAGCTCAAGAGTGGGAGGTTCATACCATGAGGACTTGATTCTAAATCTATCCTCATTAGGAATAGCCACAAATGACTCTTCCCGAATTGTTTCACTTTCAAGCTCATTATCATCGACACTAACATTCATCAATTCATTAAAATCGGCTTCTAAGTCCACAATTTCATTTTAAAAAATTTGGTTGAACCCCAAGGTATCAACCCCCAAAAGCTTTTCAAGCTCCTCATCGACATAAAGGTCAATATGGTCAAGGGTATAACACTCATCATCATCGGTGTTGCTCGGTTGCTTTATAGCTTCCCGGATATTTATGGTCACACGCTCTTCACCAACTCCAATGTTGAGTTGGTTGCGTTGCACCAAGATGATGGTGTCGGCGGTTGCAAGAAATGGTCTACCTAAGATGAGGGGGACTTGAAGGTCATCCTTCATCTCCATGATAACAAAATCAACCGGGAACACCAACGAGTCAATGCTAACCAAGATGTCCTCGGCGATTCCAATAGCGGTGTAAAATGAATCGTTGGCCAATCTTATACGAATTCGTGTTGGTTTAAGAGGTACAAGGCCAAGTCTTTCATAAAGTGAGTGAGGCATTAGGTTAATGCTTGCTCCCAAGTCGGCTAGTGCATTGAACACTTCCGATTCACCAAACTTACATGGGAATACAATTTTTTCCCGGATCACCTAACTTCGTAGGGATTCTTGACCTTGATGCAAGTATCTTATTGCATTCCTCTTCAATAAAGAATGATGTTTCCTCATGATATTTACCCCTTTGAGAGTTTAACTCTTTAATGAAGAGTCCATAATTGGGCATCCCTTTGAGCACATCGGTAATAGGCAAGTTGACCGTCACATTTTTCATTATATCTTGAAACTTTTTGTATTGAGCTGCCAACTTATCCTTCCTTAGAGGTTTTGGATATGGAACTGGCCTTGTAACCTTCAAAGGCTCTTTACCCTTGTCCTTACCCCTTTCATCATTACCCTTTGCATCATTATCATTGACCCCGGTTAAGTCAACCTTTTCTTTACCCTTCTTATTGCTAACCCCGATTTCCTCTTCAATGAAGCTTGGTAGTGGTTCTTGGGTGATAAAGGGTTGTGGTTGTGGATCTTCAACTCCTTGAGTGGTTAGACCGCTTCTAGTGGTTATGGCATTGATGTTTTTATTTTGGTTCGGGTAGTTAGGGTTTTGATTGTTGTTGATTTAAATAGGAATGACCCTTGTGGTGTTGTTGTTTTGGTTTTGGTTTTGTTGTCAATAATTGTTGTAAGTTTTTGGGTTAACTTGAGTGTTGGATGGTAAGGTGCCTTGAGGTCTTTCGGCAACTTGGCTTGAAAGTTTTCCAACGGTGCTCTCAAGGGTTTGGAATGAGGCTTATTGTTGCTTAAGTTGTTGCTTCAAGAACTCATTTTCCTTCAATAAAAATGCTTCGATGGTTTCCGTCTTCTTAATGTAGTTTTGCATAATCTCTTCTAGTCCCTTAGAAGGTTGGGAAGGTTGGTTGTTTTGTTGATTTTGTTGGTTTTGTTGAATGTAACCTTGGTTATTTTGTGGTTGACTATAACCTTGGTTTTGATAATTTTGATTTCCTTGGTAACTTGGGTTGTAATGGTTATTGTAAGATTGATTGTTGTAATTTTGTTAGTTGTGGGATTGAAAGTTGTTTCCTCGGTTTTGGTTGTAATTGGAGTTGTAACCTTGGTTTCGGTTTTGGTTGGTGAATCCGGGTGGTGCATTGGTTTGAGTGTTGAATGACACTTGTTTTTGGTTAGGGTTGTAGTAGCTATTGTTCAATTGATAAGAATTGTTGCCTGGGTTTGAAGTTCCTCCCCTTTGGAAGTTTTGATTACTCACATAATTCACGTGAGCATCCGAATTCATAGGAATGTCATCCAAGTCAATGTGGTTGCATTGATTGTTTGGGACAATTTTTGGTGAGGTATGGTCCTTCGCACCTTTGACAACGGACTTGCATAGCGACTATCGATTGTTGTAGCTTCTTTAACTCTTTTCCATACATTTGAAATTGATTGTTCAAACTTGCTAATTCCATCTTCACTCTCCACTTGAGCTACACTTTTCTTTGTCAAATCTCTTGGTGAAGTTGCCCATTCATATGTATTAACCGAGATGTCCTCCAATAAAATTTTGGTCGCATTGGAGATTTGTACATAAACACTCCACCCGAAGAGAATCAAGATATTGCTTAGTCAAAGCATTTGTACCCTGGTAGAACGTGTTGATGTACTCCTTCTTAGTCAAACCATGCGGTGGGCAAGCTCTTAATAACTTCTTGAAATGCACCCATACGTCATACAAAGACTCATCTCCCCGTTGGATGAACCCATTGATTTCCATTCTTAACCGTTCCACCAATGAAGGTGGGAAAAGTGATTGATAAATGCATCGTTTAAATCTTGAAAAGATCTAATAGAATCGGATGGCAAATTCCTTAACCAAGCTTTTGCTTCTCCTTCAAGTGTGAAGGGGAATGCCCTTAGCTTAAAAGCGTCATCGGAGACATTTTTGGTTTTATAGATGTCACAAATATCGTTAAAGTGTTGAATGTGTTTGAAAGGATTCTCATCTATCAACCCGTGAAAGAACCTATCCTTGATTATCGTAAAAAAGTTATCCTCGATCTTCCAATTATCCGCTTCAATTGGTGGCTTTGTGATAGAACCGTTTGCGCCACCAACCTAACATTCCACATTGGAGTGTCATTTGGATCATTAACTTGTTCTTCATTAACCGGTAAACCATTCACATGTGGATTACCCTTTTCTTCTCCGTCCATTTCTATCAAACAAAATGGAAAAACCTCAAAATGCTTCCTTAAATCCCATTCTTCTCTACGGTTATAAACCCCGTGCACGTGTTTTTCAGGGTCGGAAAATGGATGTGTGAATTCTTGATTCCTTTAGGACCTTCTTCTCATACACCAAAAGACCTAACCTTCAATGACAACACAAACACAACGGTTTTCAAGTACAAAATAATAAATAAAAAGACAATAAAAGTAACTTTTGTAAGGACGAGTACTTACAAAAGGATCAAATAACTAAAAGCTTAAACCAAATACCCGATTTAACTTAGCTAACCGCTCCCCAGCAGCGGCGCCAACTAACAATAGTTATCATAGGGGTTTGTTTGACTTGGGGGTTTTGCGAGATATTTTAACTAACAACTAAACTTTTCAATTAAACAAACTTAAACTTAACTAGCAACAAGTAACAAGTAATTAAAAATGAGATTTAATCAATAAAACAAAGAGTGTTCACTTATCTAATCCTCTCTATTCTTGGATGGCCCTTGTTTTACCCAATTTGATATCACTTAAGTTGTTTGAACTAGTAAATGTTCTTAATCAAATTATACTTTTGCAAATTCACATAAGCATGGTATCCTAAGATCAAGTAATGTATGAGTTGATTATTGAGATTATGCTCGGTTGAAATCACTTAAAACCCTTCAACTATCAAAATCACTTAAGAGTGTCAAACACCACTATGATGAACAAATATCAATTGAAAACCAACTTAGACGAGAAACACAATCACTTGAAATCCCTATTCTAGTTGTCTAGATCACCTAAGGTGTTGAAGCAAAAATTGATTCACTTCTCAAATCACTAAGAGAGCTACTCAACCTATGTAATCAAAGTAAAACCAATATCAAACATAGCAATGGACCTTATAGCTAACTCAATAACACTAGCTCATGTGTTTTCATTCAAAACAACTTCATTCAATAGATTAAGGGCACATCTTATGCATTAGAGATTCATAGATAAGCAAACACAAGTGATTTAGCCAAACATAGAAAACATTACACTAGCAATAAGCATAAAAACATCAATAAACATCATCTTGAGTGATTACAAGCAATAGATTCAAAGCTTGATGAAGATAAACAAATATTACAACTAATTATTACAAAATAAGTAGAGTAAAATGGAGTATACAACCCAAAATGATAAAAGAGAAAGATCTAGAGCTAATGATGATGAAACTTAAGCTTGCTTCCTTTAATTCACCTTCAAACTCTAATGGATGATGAAATTAGGGTTTTGTGTGTGAAATTCGGAGTAAAAACTGCAGCTATCTCTTGAAATGACCTATCTCTTTCCTTTTATAGTGGTGAAAATTCGGGCTGAAACAACTCAGGAGTGACGCTTTTCTGTCGGGAGCGGCACTTTTGGCTTAAAATAGGAGCGACGCTTTTGACATTGGTGTGGCGCTTTTGGCTTGACAGGAGCGACACTTTTGGCATTAGGAACGGCACTTCTGCTCACTAATGAAAAATGGAGACAAATCATGCATAAGAGCGCCGCTTTTCCTTCTGGAGCGGTGCTATGGACCTTGAGGAGCGGCGCTCCTTTACTGGAGCGGCGCTTTTTGAGCTGTTTTCTGCACTTGTCATTTTCTTTGCAACTCTTGAGAAATTCTTGGTCAATTTTACACCAAGTTAGGCATTTTGCCTTGAGTCGACACTTTGGCACAAGAAAACAACTTTTGGGCCCAACAATCATCAAAATTGAATGAAATGAGGGCGATATTGCGTAATAAAACATATATAAATGGAGCAATATAACACACATTGTTGTACAAACCTTAACTTGTCCATGTATTTCTTAATGACCTCATCAATTGACATCTGAGGTGTCATCCGCATTTCCAAAAACTCCATCTTGATTCTATTCATGTTAAACACATTGCAGTACTGCTCACATACCTTACCATAAAACTGCTCCCAAGTGATCATTCGAACTTGTTCTGGAGGAACACTTACTATTACCGAATCCCACTACACCATAGCCCTATCTTTCAACAACCTACTGGCATAAGTTACTTTTAATTCTGGCTCACATTAACATGCCTCGAATGCCTTTTCGACCTCCTGTAACCAATTGAGAGTCGTTGTTGGGTCAGAACTTCCTGAATAGGGAGAAGGTCCACAATCTTGGAATTTTTTGAAGGTGAATCTTTTTGGTGGCTGGTATTGTTATTGGAATTGTTGTTATAGAAATGATTGGTGATATATGGGTGGCTGAACTTGGTTCATCATCATGGAATTTTGGTACTGGTAGTAATTCTGTGGTGGCATAACATGCTAAGGGAATTGATTCTATAATGGGTATTGGTACTGGTTCTGGTTCATATGTAGTATAGTATGTGACTGTGCAGTGGCAAAACCTGGCGATGTATCCTCATTACCCGAGTGTCTTGCTAACTCAAGCTCAGCAACCTTTTCCTGAGTTTCTTTTAGTTTACTTTATAGTTCATGCACATACTCAGCCCCGTAAACCTTTGCCTCATCCTCCACATCTGGAGCACTGAATGTTCCAGGGTAGATCGGGTTTGTAGCATTCGCATCTCGATTATCTACCATATGTGCTACAAAACACACACACAAAAGCTTAGTGCATAACTGTTAGTTTACTAAACACTAACATGCACAACATCCTACATTCACTTAGCCCCCCCATCCCATGGACATGTTTGACTTAAATCAGGTTTAGGAACAAATACGCACACGTACTTGCTGCTAAACCACGCTCTGATACCAAGTTGTAACACCCTGATTTTTTTTAAACACAGCAGAAGTAAATATTTAATTACCAAATCACCCTTAGTTAATATTTACAAAACATAGTTTAACATCCAACATTCATTACAACTTAAACTACGTCAGTGTCACATGAAACAGTACAAGATAAGAAAACATCAGAGTTAAGCTCGTAGTCAAACATGTCTTCTAACCCATCCGCAACACCCGTCCTACACCAGTACCTACACAAGTACCTATCTAACAGACCAAACATAAGCAACTGAACATGCAAGGGGTCACAGACATGCTAACGTCCTAAACTAGCTTTTAACAACAACTGACAATAAGAGGATCGGCGACTTGTACAAGCACACAACTTAGTTGATCAGGACACAGTCTACGGATAGTCCGCTTTACTGATTCCACTACATAACCGTCCAGATGCAACATGATATGGCCGAAACGGATGGTTTTATTTGTGCGGTGTCATTAAAAAGCAACACGTCAGAATCAACCACCAAGAGGGGGTACTGTTTTAAAGTTATATTTAGCAGGGCCTAAATCGTACACCTCCTTAGTATGAGTAAGGGAAGTATGACCTAGAGTCGTATTTTTGAGATATCAGTAGAATCAAACCTATATTTAAGTCTAAGATAGTTATGAAGGAGTAGTGGTTATTTAATTTTTGGGATTTTCTAATTTATAAAATAGATAAAGTAAATGCGATAAAATTCGTAATTCAGATAAGGTTAAAGTAAGTGCATACTATGATTTCATCAGTTATCCTGCCGAGATTATGGAATGCTGGCTCATGAATAGGCAGGGGCCTTGTATTCATTACACTGGTCCTAAACACCCCTGTCATAAGACATGTAACTGGGTACTGCGCTAGGCTTGAAGATTATGAATAGATAGCAACGTCCCTTACCCCCGATGCCCGTGCAGTCTGACTACAGGCATACACGTTCAGACGGCTCATCCAATTGAGCGCCTCGGTTGGGTGACGTATTAACATTCCACAAAGGTCTAAACTTTCTTAAGCATAATAGAATACATGTCTTACCATATCCGAGAGACGTGATGTGTTTCAATGTTTTCGTTGGTGATTGGTTTTCAAAGATAGTTAGGCCCTTAAAAAGAGTTCAACCATAAAGAACACCATGGCCAAGTCAAGCTGACTTCCATGAACACGTTCGGTTATCCTAACGGTCCAATCCTTTATGTGTCTAAACAAACAGTTCCTTAATTAACTAAGAATCCCACAAGCGGGTTGCAATGCTTGAGACCGCGTTATGGTGCAGTGTACTAATCAATACTGACCGGGTTCCATAGCCTTACTTAGTAGAGGTACAGCCTACAACAACCGCTGTACTTCAGCGTGTACGTATGAAGTTTATATGCTTGGTGACTACACTAGCATGGTCTGGGACCGACAATGTAATATGAAACGCCCGTTCCTAATCCATCAGGACGAAGTCCATATTGATTATAAACGATTCATAATAGTTGATTACATCACGAGGTACTTGACCTCTAAATGATACATTTTACAAACATTGCATTCGTTTTTAAAAGACAATCTTTCTTTACATCGAAAGTTGACAAGTATGCATACCATTTCATAATATCCAAACTACAAATGACCTAATCCGTCATTTGCTTAATAATAATCTCTAATGAATTTCAACGACTCGAATGCAACGTCTTTTGAACTATGTCATGAATGATTCCAAGTAATATCCTTAAAATGAGCTAACGCACAGCGGAAGATTTCTTTCAAACCTGAGAATAAACATGCTTTAAAGTGTCAACCAAAAGGTTGGTGAGTTCATTAGTTTAACATAAATATTCATTTCTATCATTTTAATAGACCACAAGATTTTCATTTCTCATAAATATATGTCCCATACATAGAGACAAAAATCATTCATATGGTGAACACCTGGTAACCGACATTCACAAGATGCATATAAGAATATCCCCATCATTCCGGGATCCTCCATCGGACATGATATAAATTTCAAAGTACTAAAGCATCCGGTACTTTGGATGGGGCTTGTTGGACCCGATAGATCTATCTTTAGGATTCGCGTCAATTAGGGTGTCTGTTCCCTAATTCTTAGATTACCAGACTTAATAAAAAGGGGCATATTCGATTTCGATAATTCAACCATAGAATGCAGTTTCACGTACTTGTGTCTATTTTGTAAAACATTTATAAATATTGCGCATGTATTCTCAGCCCAAAAATATAAAGGGTAAAAAGGCAAATGAAACTCACCATACTGTATTTTGTAGTAAAAATACATATAACATCATTGAACAAGTGTAAGGTTGGCCTTGGATTCACGAACCTATATTAAGTGTATATATATATTTATATAAAGGTCAATATCTGTCTAACAATTTAGGTCAAGTCGTAGTGTATCACAATCTTAATGCTCGAGATAGTCATGCATACATTAACAAAAATCAATTTAACCAAAAAGACTTCCAAAATCTTTTCATGTTTATAATACACATATAGTCGTTTTATATATATTTAAATATAACAAATTTTGTAAATAAAACAAGTCATTTATTAAATAAAAACTTATATTAAGATTTAAATATATTAAAAATATACTTTTATATCAAATTTATAAAGTTCACTTTATATCATAAAATATAATGACATGTATAATTTATGTTATTTTTATAAAAATATATTTGTATCTTATATTCATTTAATAATAATAATAAATAAAGTTATAAAAATATATTAATAATAAAATGCTAATAGTAATAACAATATTTATATTTACTAATGATAATAATAATTTTGATAATAAATAATAATCTTTTGTATCACATATTTATTTCGTAAAATAATAAGTAAAAGTTGTATTGTTCAGTAATAATTATAATTCTATTACTCTACTAATAATAATAATATTTATACTTATAATGTTTATAATAAAATGATAATTTTAAGTATAATAACGATACTTTTTAATTGTAATATCATTTTATAAAATAATAAATTTATTTAAAATGATAAAATGATAATAAAAATGATATTTTTATAATAGTAACAACAATTCCATTTAAAAATAATAATTTTAATAAAAATGATAGTTTTAATAATAGTATTCCTTTAATGATCATAAAAATGATAACTTGATAGTTTTGATAAAATGTTAATTATGATATTAATAATAATTATTATAATAACAATAATAATAATAATAATAATAATAATAATAATAATAATAATAATAATAATAATAATAATAATAATAATTATAATTATACTAATTATAACTTTAACGATAATAATGATAATAATAGTAATAAAAATAACAATTTTTTTTTGATAATACATTTTATTGATAATAATAATAGTAATGATAGTAATAATAATAATAATAATAATAATATTAATAATAATAATAATAATGATAATGATAATTTGATAAAAATAGAACGACGATAATAACGATGAAAATAAAAAAATTCAATTGATTATAACTTCTAATCCGTTCATCAAAATCATTCGATATCTAAAGGAAAAGTTCTTAATTTTTCGCTAGCTTTCTAAGGACATGCATATCTTATACCTTATCTCAACCGCAGGTGTAACTAATTCAAGATTCAACATAACCTATCTAAGGCCAATATCAAAAGTACAAGCATGCATAATCCTATTTTCTCGAGCACTAGTCAGGGATACACTATTAATATATAAAAATTAATTTATGAGTACTCACGTGTCAATATTGAGATTCAATATTGCAGGAAAGGTACATAAACGCAACGGAGATGATAAACACTAGATTTGACTCCTGAGCATACCCCCGATCCATACCCCTAACCTCCTTAGCTATAACCCATAATTTCCCTTAGCCCTATCCTACTCGAAAAACCCGTTCGAAAACTTTTGGGCAGTACCTCGTCGTAGTATTTTAGGTATATTAATACTAATAATAATACTAATACTACTAATAATAATAATATAATTGATCATAATAATAATAATATAATTAATAATAATAATAATAATAATAATAATAATAATAATAATAATAATAATAATAATAATAATAATAATAATAATAATAATAATAATAATAATAATAATAATAATAATAATAGTAATAATAATAATAATAATAATATACTACGGAGTAATATTGAAGTTGAAGAAATAAATCACAGATCGAATTTGGTTTTTATAGGCAACATTCCACTACCTAACCATCTCATGCCAGCTAACACGCATTATTTCATCTACCGAAGATTTCATTGTAACGTAAGTGATATATATATTATTTAATATATAATATATTTAATCTTTAGAATTAATTAAATATTATATTATATTTACGCTCATGGTAAAAATATAATTTTTACAAAAATGACACGGTCGTGGTCTCACGACTCATGTACCGCTTTCTATTTTTCGAGCGCACTTTCGTACGTTTAGAAAACTAGCCTTTTACGTTACGCGACGTGTACCTTTTAGAAAAATTAGACTTACTCATCAATAAATTTCCTTTATAAAAATATAACTTATAAAATTAAGCGTTGTGGTCATTTACTTATATAAATCAGTGACTCGTTGTTTATCAAAATATATTATTTTAAATCAGGACGTTTTATGACTCGTACATTTATCAAAATATAGACTTAAATAAATGAAAAATTAACCCACTCAAAGTGTAACTTAATCTTTTGAGTAATTTGGTTATTTACTTTTATAAACCATAATCTCGTTATTTATCAAAACAATTTTAATGATATTAGTTTAGATCAAAACGTTTGTTGACTAATTATAATATAATAATTCATCATCTCGTAAAATATATATATATATTTTCATTTTAAATAATAAAAATAACTCGTATATATCGTATATAATGGAAATATTAAAGTAATAATATTATATTTAGTTTTTCAAACTAATAATAGTTCAAAGTCTATTTTAAAAACATAAAACACGTAATGTTTACACTCTAAACCTATAATTCCTTTATACGCTAACGTTTATTTTAGTTCCCTTAAACTTTCTAAATAAAATAACTTAGTATCGATCGAATCAAATAACAAGGGTTATGAAATTCAATCCTCCACCAACTTTTTGTCTAATCCTTAATAATTAACACTTTTATTCTTATATACAATCACTTTTCCAAATATTCCGAATACCATTAAAAATAAGGGTTTCCTAATTCAAAGTGGACCTCATAACAGAGACTCTTCATCCTAATTCAATGTATCTTATAAATCAATCATTTTATATTTTCATCTAAATCCATCGATAAGCATAATAAACTTATATTGAAAGAAAATACATTCTTGTAAAGTATTATATATCTAATACCTTGTTAACGCCTTCACTTAATAAGCACTATATACACACAACTATATACACATAAATGTTTGTGAATCATCAGGCATGGTCAAATGGTAACTTAATTACATGAATATAGATTTCAAACTTTCGAGACTTTAACATTACAGATTTTGCTTATCGTGTCGGATACATATAAAGACTAAAGTTAAATTTGGTTAGAAATTTCCGGGTCATCACATAATAAGGGTCTAGTCAGATGTTTCACTACGAAAGAGTCCTCAGTCAAAATCCAAAGCTCGATAGACTTACTACAACCGGTGTGCCTCAGTCGATCTTACATTGTATCCAATAGACTTCTCTTACCAAGGGGTGACACATATAGTGTACTCTGAATTGGGGATCGCGACTTCCCTATAATAGAGCCAATAACTACGTTCTATTAGTTGGAAAATTGATTGAGTTTAAAGCATAATCGGAAAGCATTTCAACAACATACACAAACCATAACATTATTTCGGCATTATGACTGCTTACATCATAGCATACACTAAAGATAACTACTCGCTAATCATGGCAAAAATATCACAGAACTTAATGATAGAAGACATTATATAAAGATAAAGGATAGAAGTACCAGTAGATTAAACGAGTTCCGAACACAAAAGTGACAACTTCAACACTCCAGACCGCTCCTAATACAATCTTCGACGTTCTTCTCTGGGTACTAGGTTTCCCGCACGAATTCGAAGACCTTGAAAGTATGACTAATATTGTACAAGAGAGAGAAATAAGTGAATTGAAGTGTGTGTTGGAATGAATGACAAAGACCCTTTAAATAAGCTAAATTTTTCCCTGCAAATGGCTGGCAGGCCGTTTGGCAGGCCGTTTATAGGGGCCGTTTGCCAAGCCAAGCCATTTGCAAGGGTCGTTTGCCCTGGCCATTTGGCAGGCCGTTTGTAAGCCAGGAAAGCCATTTAGCAGGCCGTTTGGCTTGCCTGGTCAGCCTGATTTTCCTGAATCATAACTTGATTTCTTGTCTTTCACCGTTTTCGCTCTAGAATCTTTGAAAGGACCCGTTCATATACATTATAAACGATTCACAATAGTTGATTACATTGCGAGGTATTTGACCTATATATGACATATTTTACAAACATTGCATTCGTTTTTAAAAGACAATCTTTCTTTACATCAAAAATTGACAGGCATGCATACCATTTCATAATATCCACTATCCAACTATAAATTGATTTAATAATAATCTTTGATGAACTCAATGACTCGAATGCAACGTTCTTCGAAATATGCTATGAAAGACTCCAAGTAATATCTTTAAAATGAGCAAATGCACAGCGGAAGATTTCTTTAACACCTGAGAATAAACATGCTTTAAAGTGTCAACCAAAATGTTGGTGAGTTCACTAGTTTATCATAATCATTTATTTCCATCATTTTAATAGACCACAAGAATTTCATTTCCAGTTCTCATAAATATACGTCCCATGTATAGAGACAAAAAATAATCATTCATATGGTGAACACCTGGTAACCGACATTAACTAGATACATATAAGAATATCCCCTATCATTCCGGGATCCTCCTTCGGACATGATATAATTTCGAAGTACTAAAGCATCCGGTACTTTGGATGGGGTTTGTTAGGCCCAATAGATCTATCTTTAGGATTCGCGTCAATTAGGGTGTCTGTTCCCTAATTCTTAGATTACCAGACTTAATAAAAAGGGGCATATTCGATTTCGATAATTCAACCATATAATGTAGTTTCGATTACTTGTGTCTATTTCGAAAAACATTTATAAAAATTGCGCATGTATTCTCAGCCCAAAAATATAAAGGGTAAAAATGCAAATGAAACTCACCATACTGTATTTCGTAGTAAAAATACATATAACGTCATTGAAAAAGTGCAAGGTTGGCCTCGGATTCACGAACCTAAATTAATTATATATATTTATGTGTTGGTCAATATTTGTCTAACAAATTAGGTCAAGTCATAGTGTACCACAATCCTAATGCTCGAGACTAATATGCAAAAGTCAACAAAAGTAAATTTGACTCAAAATAATTTCCAAAAATTTATACATGATTAATATATAGTTTAAATATCGTCGTTTTATATTTTTAAATATTTTTAAAAGATTTATTAGAGTAAATAATATAATTTATTTATTAATAAATAAAATTTTATATTATATTTATATAATAAAATATACTTTTATATATATTAAGTAATAAAATTTATAGGGTTCATTTAATATTATAAAGATAATATGATACGTATTATTAAAGTAAGTTATTACACGTAATAAAATATGTTTGTATCAAATATTTATTTGATAAAATAATATCTATAATGATAGTAAGTAAAAGTTGTATTATTTTGTAATAATAATTATTATTATAAAAATATCAATATTTATAATTACTAAGATGACATTATGATAAAACGATAATTCTAATTATGATAACTTTAATATTTACGATAATTTTTAATATTATCTTTAAAATAATAATTCTATTTAAAATAATAATAATAATGATATTTTATAGTAACAATGACATTTCTATTAAAATGATAATTTTTGTTAAAATGATAGTTTTAATACTAACGATAATTTTAATAATAATAGTAATGATAAAAATAATAAGAACGATAATTTTATCTAAATCAATATCTTATAATATTTTAATTTCATCATGATACTCTTACCCATTATTTCCTAATCGTTTCGTTTAATAGCTTTTAATCGTCTTTTATATCGTGTTCGTAATAATGATAATAATAGTAATCAAAATAATTAGGTGTTACAAATATTTGTTTTAATTACACTAATATTAATAATGATAGTTACTATAACATTATTAATGATAATACTAATAATTATCTTAATGATAATATAGTAATAATAATAATAACAATAACAATAACCATTTTTAAATAATGATATATATATTAATAATGATAATAATAATAATAATACCAATAATAATAATAATAATAATAATAATAATAATAATAATAATAATAATAATAATAATAATAATAATAATAATAATAATAATAATAATAATTGGATAATAATAATAATACTAATTATAACTTTAACGATAATAACGATAGTAATAATAAAAAAAATAACAATTTTTAATGATAAATCCTTTTATTAATAAAGATAATAATAATAATAATAAGAAAAAACTAGAACGACGATAATAATAATCATTTTTAATAATAATACAAAAATTCGATGGACTATAACTTCAAATCCGTTCATCGAAATCATTCGATATCTAAATGAAAAGTTCTTAATTTTTCGCTAGCTTTCCAACGACATGCATATCTTATACCTTATCTCAGTCGCATATATAACTAATTCAGGATTCAACATAACCTAACTAAATGCAATATCAAAAGTACAAACATGCATAATCCTATATACTCGAGCACTAGTCAGGGATACACTATTAGTATGTAAAAGTTAAATTATGAGTACTCACGTATCAATATTGAGATTCAATATTACAGGAAAGGTACGTAGACGCAACGGAGATGATAAACACTATATTGACCTCATGAGCATACCCATGAACCATACCAATCACCTCCATAGATATAACCCATAATTTCCTTAATCCAATCCCACTCGAAAAACAATTTCGAAATCACTCGGACAGCACTCTGACGTAATATTTTATGTATACTAATAATATCTTGAAATAATACGGAGTAAATATATATATGTAAATCGATTGAGAGAGTTTAGAGAAAAATATTTCCAAGTTTCTATGAAATAATGAAACCTATTGAATTCTATTTATAATAGATTTTTGAATTATTAAAGTGAATTATTAAAGTATGAATTATTAAAGTGAATTATTAAAGTATGAATTATTAAAGTGAATTATTAAAGTATGAATTATTAAAGTGAATTATTAAAGTATGAATTATTAAAGTGAATTATTACAGTTAAAGTAAAGTAAAAATAAAGTAAAGGTAAGTTTAAGTATAGTAAAAGTATAAAACTATGTACGTATAATACGCGTATAAATATATATAATATTAATTTAAATCGTTATATATATTTAATAAAATAAAATATAAATATCGTTATCTTTATCATACTGGTTAAGTAATAAGTTGTCAAAAGTGGTTCTAGATATTTATAAAAGTTATATACGTTTTAATAATAAAGTTCTTTTTAAACTAAAAACGTTTTTGTACGTTTGAAACTAAATCAAATAAATATAATAATTTTGTTTTCCAAAACCAAATATATTTTTAAGAATCATTTTGTTTAAAGGTTAAAATAATGGAAATCGTTATATCATAAAATGTTTTAAAAAAGTAGAATCATATATATTCATAATAGGTTTCAAGTTTTTAAATTACAGTTTGTTGGTGAAGCCTGGGATAAAGTTCAAAGGTTAAATAAACGTATGAAATCATCTTAATGAAAAATGTCGAGTTACTTAACTTGTCGATATCCAACATCTAAGTTATTTACACTTCACGTTCTTACTTATAAATCACTTTACCATTTTCCGAATGTTGTCAAAAAGAATAGATTTCTTAAATCACAGTGGACCTCATAACATAGACCCGTAATCATATCATAATGTATCTGATAAATCAAAAATTTGATATTATCTTCTAATTCCATCGATAAACATATTGAAACAAATACGATCATGTAAAGTATTATACGTTTAATACTTTATTAATATTCTCAAGTTATAATATATATATACATATATATACATATTTATTTATATATAACGGTTCGTGAATCGTCTGAATTTGGTCGAGGTTATAATGAATGTATGAACACAATTTAAAATTCTTGAGATTTAACTTAACAAACTTTGCTTATCGTGTCGGAATAATATAAAGATAAAGTTTAAATTTGATTGGAAATTTCCGGGTTGTCACAGTACCTACCCGTTAAAGAAATTTCGTCCCGAAATTTGAGTGGAAAGGTCGTGAATGATAATAAGTATGTTTTCATGATGCATACAGGCTGAAAATTAGAGTTTTATCATCAGCGAATAATTTGGATACACAATCCATTTATATGAAGAGTACGAATGAAGCTAACATAGAAGAGTGAAATGAGTAAGTGTAGATTCATCTTATCATTTGACGTAGATATGATTGATTTCCAGATTTCAAGGGATTTGAAGAAAATCTTTGTAATAAGATTTGATTCTCCGGTAACAAAAGAAATTAGGATCCGCTTTAAATGCGATCGTCCATTTTAATTGTTCTGTCAGAGATTTTCTTATAAATTCACCTCCTTCCTTTTCTTACAACTCACACCTTCTGTTGATGCATTTTATGCAAGTCCCTAGACATCTACCCACGTCCATTGCAGGTACAACAGTTTACAGGCCACCATGATCGTTCGTTATTATCCTATTTGTGTTTGTATGTGGTTACAGCAACTATAGGAACGAGATGTGGATGTTTGACTATGTTAGACTTAGTAAGTCGTCCGAGTGAAGCCTCACTCGTACGGCTGACAGGCTCATACGCACGGTTGATGCTGAGCTAAGTCACAATTACAATCTAAATGAGAAGACACGAGTGAGTGATCACCCGTACGGCTGATGAAGCCAACTTGTATGTGTGATGGTTGAATCGTACGGATGAGTCAACAGCAGGGGTATATAAAGTCTTATGTTCTTCATTTTTAGGTTAAGCCTCTCATTTGTTACACACACTCAGATCTGGTGAGCTCCTCCGATTCTCTCTCAACCCAAATCACCCAGGTGGTGAATAATAGCTCTAGGTGTTGATCTAATCAAACTTGATTTAGTTGTGGTATGACTATATTAATCACAAAAAGCTTAACCTATTCACTAGAGGGTTTGATTCACTTATTCCGTCATTGTGTGAGTTAAATCTGTTGATTTCTAAGTTCCTAGTCATGTTTCATCACCTTCTATTCTTTCCCCCTCAACTTATATTTTAAAGTATTCATCAATATGCTCCATCCAGTTCTGATTCTCGATATACTTATAACTTTCATATCGGTCATTCTTCTTTTTCATCTACCGCCGGAAGAATCTATTTACTTCTACTATACTCTTGGGTTTATAGTGTTTCTAGTTCTCCCGTGTCTTTATATTGCTATATGCATCGATATATATGGTTTATAATTTTTGGTTTGTCGTTGGGCTTTATATCTTCCCTTATATTTCAAAGTCTCTGTTTCTATCTTCTATAATCATTGTCATCCACAGTTAATGCTCTCTTTTATTTGCTGCAATTTATACCCCAATTTCTATTTCGGAGTTTTGTCCTTTCGTTTCTTCTTCTTGCGATTAAGCACCGCTTGTAATGGTCCAGAATTCACAAATATGATTTTCGGAATGAACATTGTTAATGTTCTAGGAAGGAAATTGTGATGGCACGATCTTGACTTGTCAAATTACTAGAATACCTTGGAAAAGGCCGAATCATCAAGAAATATTTTCTTGATATTTTAGAGGTTAAATAGAATACAAGAGTCGTATAACATGGCACATGATGATGTTATGATCTGTGAATCATCACGTTTCATTTAGAAACTCAGCATGAATTACTGTAATATAATCATGTCGATCAAGTGTCATTATATTATACTAACTCATGCTTCAGTTTCCAACACTACTTCAAAAACATTCATATTTTAAACTCAAAGGTTTATAGAGTATAGGAACTAAACAGTTTCCTTTTTGATGTAATACAGATAGCGCAAAGAGATAAATGATTCCAGATAAGAATAGTTATGGAAATATCTTCAGAAATATGGAGGATATTTATAATGAAAGATACGATGATATCTTAGAATTTCTAATATCAGAGGATGATGAAGAATATTGTCTGTAAGGGTTTAGTGTCAGGAGCAAGGTATTCGTTAATGACTTCAGCAGACACTGAATCATTTGGATTCTTTGAAGGCAGGTTCAGTCTTTGTGATTTGTCCACAGCCTCCTTCATAATTTGCTCAATCCGTTTTCCAGTTCCAAAACTTCTCTATTTCTGAGCTTTGTTAATACACTAATCTTTATCATCAAACTTTTTACTGCTAAGGTCGTTTACAGTTTTTGTTGCTTCATCAGCATTTCGAGAACTAGTTCGCGGTTCAGAGTGTTTTTCAGAAACTTCACATTCGAAGTATGTAAGCCTTGGAAATAGACGTTATGTATAACTGTTGGCGTCAACATGCTGTGAGATTTCAAAATACTGATTGCTAACTCCCAATGATTCGTATGACAATTCTAGTTACAAGAGGCAGATGAGTAAATGATGAGGTTTTGATAAATATAAAGATTCTTCGGAATGCCCAAGATCAGTGAAGTTGTTGGTAAGTTAATTGCTAATGTGGTGGAATATGAAAGGTTCTCCGGTAACAAAAGGGTAATCACATATATCAAAATTATGATAAGGCTACTCCGAATGAAAAAATCGAAGTTGTCTTGATGGAGCTGTGATATAATTTGCTACTTTGCAAAGGAATTGCAAGGTTATTTTTGCTAATAAATGCCAAAAGATCTGACACAGATATGTGTTGAATTATGACTTTGGTTTCGAGAGCTTTTTAAGTACATAACTGTGGGTAATATGTGGTTGGATCATCATCTTGATTGCTCATTATTTGAAGTGTCTTCAGAGATTTCCGAAGGGTTTGAACATAGATTGTAATCGTTTGTATACATTTGATGTTCTAACACACTTTTGAAGTCAAAGTATAGCTTTGAAAGATGTAGGAATCTAAAAGTAATGGTACCGGTTATATCTCGAATTGAATTCTGAGATTTTAAAATCAGAATACGTAATTGGGTTTGAATGAGTATGGTTGTTTTGATTTCTATGAAAGAATGTATATTATTGTGAAAGTAGGAAGTATAATTGATAATTTGCTTAATCTGATTCGAAGAATGTAACATATTAATTGTGAATTTATATATATCTCTCGGGTATTACCTACCCGTTAAAAAATTTTCACAATTAATATTTTGTACATAAGAATTTTATTACAGTCTTTATGAAAATATATATGTATATATTCTCCTCAGATGTAACATAGATTTTAATGAGTTAATACTAAATTAAACTCATTCGATTTACGGTTGGAACTAGAATTGAATAATTCCTTGAAGGTTTAGAGGTTACATAAGTATTTCTTCAATAATATTGAAATTATGAATCAATACTTCGTTATTTGTTGAGAAGTGATGTTGGTTTTCGTTAAATTCTTGTGAACTTCGCAAAGTACGAATGATGTTATCTGAAAAGTTTCGGTTACTTCAATGATGAAGTGTAAAATCAAATATATACTTGATTTATTAGGAATTGGAATTTGTTGAATTGAGACAGAGATTGTAGTTAACGATGGTTAAGTCGCGGGTGAGGGACGTACATTATTGCATATTTGTAATATGAATTAACTGAGTAGTTAAGATTCACACACAATAGCTTAGCACGGAAAGATTTTTTTTTTTATTTCAAAATATATATATATAATATATATATATATATATATATATATATATATATATATATATATATATATATATATATATATATATATATATATATATATATATATATATATATATATATAATTTCTTCAGAGGGAATGAGTTAATTCTTCATAACTTGTTGATACAATATACCCGTTATTGATTAGTAATGATGTCCACAGTGATTCTTGAATTGACGGAGTTTGTGATGTTATAGATGTTGTTGATTCTGATGTTGACTGTACTGACGATGCTGGTGACGTTGACGGTACTGTTGATGCTGTTGGTAAAACAAGTTTAACTTGTTAATCACACACCATTTTTGTCAGGGTTTCTACTCTTCTTTCTATCATTTTGGTTCGCTTAACTGATTTATGGTTAGGGCTAGATTAGATAATCTCTAAGACTTTAGAGATTATATAATCGCCGCGGAATGTTTCTCCAATGAAGTTATGAATTAATACTTCGTCAGTTATTGTTGTTGGTACTCCTTGGTATCTATGGTGCGTATGACGTTGATGCTCGTGGGACAGATTGTGAAGTTGAGGTTTACAACGCGGTTGTGGTTGGAGGTGGTAATGGTACTGTTGGCGTTGATGATGGTGGTACTGGTTATGCTGCTGGTGCTGCTGCTGGTGTTTGTAATCTCTGCACCATATTCTCCAAAGCCACTACCCGAGCGCGAAGTTCGTTGACTTCTTCTATTATTCCAGGATGATTGTCGGTCGGAACGAGCGGATAAATAAAATCTAAAATTTGATGTAGTATATAATCGTGACGAGATACCCTGGAAATGAGAGAGAAAATGGTGTCTCGAATAGGTTCGCCGGTAAGTGCTTCAGGTTCTTCGCCAAGAGGGCAATGTGGTGGATGGAAAGGATCGCCTTCTTCTTGTTTCCAATGATTGAGGAGGCTACGAACCCATCCCCAATTCATCCAGAATAGGTGATGACTGATTTGGTTGATCCATTCTGGTCACACTGCTTTCGGAGCTTGAGTGAGATTCCATTTCGGAATCCGAGTGACTTGAACTGATGACAAATTCCATTTCGTACGATTGGATAAAGGATTTTTGATATAAAAATGATTTTTCGGCTATCGGGTGGTATTCTATTTACATAGGATATCTATATATAGAGATCAAAAGATTTCATAGATTACGGAGGAATTTGCGGGGTATGTCAGGTAAAGTTTAAAGTAACAGATACGATAAGATATGATTTAGCAGATACGCTAAGATATGAAGTTTGTCTATACACTACTCATGCAATTAATGTAGCAAGACGTGTCTAGACTAATAATGATAAGCAGGTAATTTCCTATGGATGATAAGCAGATGATTTCCGACTAGAAATGATAAGCAAAACTTTTGACATACAGACACGGTCGAAGTCCAGACTCACTAATGCATCCTAACGACTTATCAGTTAGACACACTAATGCAGACCTGGTTCGCTAAGACCACCGCTCTGATACCAACTGAAAGGACCCGTTCATATACATTATAAACGATTCACAATAGTTGATTACATTGCGAGGTATTTGACCTATATATGATATATTTTACAAACATTGCATTCGTTTTTAAAAGACAATCTTTCTTTACATCAAAAATTGACAGGCATGCATACCATTTCATAATATCCACTATCCAACTATAAATTGATTTAATAATAATCTTTGATGAACTTAATGACTCGAATGCAACGTTCTTCGAAATATGCTATGAAAGACTCCAAGTAATATCTTTAAAATGAGCAAATGCACAGCGGAAGATTTCTTTAACACCTGAGAATAAACATGCTTTAAAGTGTCAACCAAAAGGTTGGTGAGTTCACTAGTTTATCATAATCATTTATTTCCATCATTTTAATAGACCACAAGAATTTCATTTCCAGTTCTCATAAATATACGTCCCATGTATAGAGACAAAAAATAATCATTCATATGGTGAACACCTGGTAACCGACATTAACTAGATACATATAAGAATATCCCCTATCATTCCGGGATCCTCCTTCGGACATGATATAATTTCGAAGTACTAAAGCATCCGGTACTTTGGATGGGGTTTGTTAGGCCCAATAGATCTATCTTTAGGATTCGCGTCAATTAGGGTGTCTGTTCCCTAATTCTTAGATTACCAGACTTAATAAAAAGGGGCATATTCGATTTCGATAATTCAACCATATAATGTAGTTTCGATTACTTGTGTCTATTTCGAAAAACATTTATAAAAATTGCGCATGTATTCTCAGCCCAAAAATATAAAGGGTAAAAAGGCAAATGAAACTCACCATACTGTATTTCGTAGTAAAAATACATATAACGTCATTGAACAAGTGCAAGGTTGGCCTCGGATTCACGAACCTAAATTAATTATATATATTTATGTGTTGGTCAATATTTGTCTAACAAATTAGGTCAAGTCATAGTGTACCACAATCCTAATGCTCGAGACTAATATGCAAAAGTCAACAAAAGTAAATTTGACTCAAAATAATTTCCAAAAATTTATACATGATTAATATATAGTTTAAATATCGTCGTTTTATATTTTTAAATATTTTTAAAAGATTTATTAGAGTAAATAATATAATTTATTTATTAATAAATAAAATTTTATATTATATTTATATAATAAAATATACTTTTATATATATTAAGTAATAAAATTTATAGGGTTCATTTAATAATATAAAGATAATATGATACGTATTATTAAAGTAAGTTATTACACGTAATAAAATATGTTTGTATCAAATATTTATTTGATAAAATAATATCTATAATGATAGTAAGTAAAAGTTGTATTATTTTGTAATAATAATTATTATTATAAAAATATCAATATTTATAATTACTAAGATGACATTATGATAAAACGATAATTCTAATTATGATAACTTTAATATTTACGATAATTTTTAATATTATCTTTAAAATAATAATTCTATTTAAAATAATAATAATAATAATATTTTATAGTAACAATGACATTTCTATTAAAATGATAATTTTTGTTAAAATGATAGTTTTAATACTAACGATAATTTTAATAATAATAGTAATGATAAAAATAATAAGAACGATAATTTTATCTAAATCAATATCTTATAATATTTTAATTTCATCATGATACTCTTACCCATTATTTCCTAATCGTTTCGTTTAATAGCTTTTAATCGTCTTTTATATCGTGTTCGTAATAATGATAATAATAGTAATCAAAATAATTAGGTGTTACAAATATTTGTTTTAATTACACTAATATTAATAATGATAGTTACTATAACATTATTAACGATAATACTAATAATTATCTTAATGATAATATAGTAATAATAATAATAACAATAACAATAACCATTTTTAAATAATGATATATATATTAATAATGATAATAATAATAATAATACCAATAATAATAATAATAATAATAATAATAATAATAATAATAATAATAATAATAATAATAATAATAATAATAATAATAATAATAATAATAATAATAATAATAATAATAATAATAATAATAATAATAATAATAATAATAATAATAATAATTGGATAATAATAATAATACTAATTATAACTTTAACGATAATAACGATAGTAATAATAAAAAAAATAACAATTTTTAATGATAAATCCTTTTATTAATAAAGATAATAATAATAAGAAAAAACTAGAACGACGATAATAACGACGATAATAATAATCATTTTTAATAATAATACAAAAATTCGATGGACTATAACTTCAAATCCGTTCATCGAAATCATTCGATATCTAAATGAAAAGTTCTTAATTTTTCGCTAGCTTTCCAACGACATGCATATCTTATACCTTATCACAGTCGCATATATAACTAATTCAGGATTCAACATAACCTAACTAAATGCAATATCAAAAGTACAAACATGCATAATCCTATATACTCGAGCACTAGTCAGGGATACACTATTAGTATGTAAAAGTTAAATTATGAGTACTCACGTATCAATATTGAGATTCAATATTACAGGAAAGGTACGTAGACACAACGGAGATGATAAACACTATATTGACCTCACGAGCATACCCATGAACCATACCAATCACCTCCATAGATATAACCCATAATTTCCTTAATCCAATCCCACTCGAAAAACAATTTCGAAATCACTCGGACAGCACTCTGACGTAATATTTTATGTATACTAATAATATCTTGAAATAATACGGAGTAAATATATATATGTAAATCGATTGAGAGAGTTTAGAGAAAAATATTTCCAAGTTTCTATGAAATAATGAAACCTATTGAATTCTATTTATAATAGATTTTTGAATTATTAAAGTGAATTATTAAAGTATGAATTATTAAAGTGAATTATTAAAGTATGAATTATTAAAGTGAATTATTAAAGTATGAATTATTAAAGTGAATTATTAAAGTTAAAGTAAAGTAAAAATAAAGTAAAGGTAAAGTTTAAGTATAGTAAAAGTATAAAACTATGTACGTATAATATGTGTATAAATATATATAATATTAATTTAAATCGTTATATATATTTAATAAACTAAAATATAAATATCGTTATCTTTATCATACTGGTTAAGTAATGAGTTGTCAAAAGTGGTTCTAGATATTTATAAAAGTTATATACGTTTTAATAATAAAGTTCTTTTTAAACTGAAAACGTTTTTGTACGTTTGAAACTAAATCAAATAAATATAATAATTTTGTTTTCCAAAACCAAATATATTTTTAAGAATCATTTTGTTTAAAGGTTAAAATAATGGAAATCGTTATATCATAAAATGTTTTAAAAAAGTAAAATCATATATATTCATAATAGGTTTCAAGTTTTTAAATTACAGTTTGTTGGTGAAGCCTGGGATAAAGTTCAAAGGTTAAATAAACGTATGAAATCATCTTAATGAAAAATGTCTAGTTACTTAACTTGTCGATATCCAACATCTAAGTTATTTACACTTCACGTTCTTACTTATAAATCACTTTACCATTTTCCGAATGTTGTCAAAAAGAATAGATTTCTTAAATCACAGTGGACCTCATAACATAGACCCGTAATCATATCATAATGTATCTGATAAATCAACAATTTGATATTATCTTCTAATTCCATCGATAAACATATTGAAACAAATACGATCATGTAAAGTATTATACGTTTAATACTTTATTAATATTCTCAAGTTATAATATATATACATATATATACATATTTATTTATATATAACGGTTCGTGAATCGTCTGAATTTGGTCGAGGTTATAATGAATGTATGAACACAATTTAAAATTCTTGAGATTTAACTTAACAAACTTTGCTTATCGTGTCGGAATAATATAAAGATAAAGTTTAAATTTGATTGGAAATTTCCGGGTTGTCACAATCTTCGTTTTAGCTCCGATTCTCTTGATTCTTTTTGCACCATCTTCGTAATTACTTGTTCTTCAATTCTAACCGAAGCAGGGGGTATTTTACCAACAAAGTTCGAATATTTCTGTGACGTCCTCCAGATAGGGCCTGGAAGAATAACGTCACTAATTATATCAAATCACAGTTGTATAAACGAGAACGACTCTATATGAGACATTTTATTGAGTTTTGCAGCGAAAGATAAATAGATTACATTGTATTTAGAACATTAAATGTCTTTAATTGATATGATATGTAATGAAGACTCCAAGCATAGCAAGCAATCATCATCAAAGCATCAGATATACAGCGGAAGCAATACTTAAGTACCTGAGAATAAACATGCTTAAAAAGTCAACACGAGGTTGAGTGAGTTCATAGGTTTGTCATAAATAATGATTTCAGTATTAGTGTTAGACTACAAGATTTAGTTTGTAAAGTAGATCTCGCAAGATCCAAAAGTTGATCTCCCGCAGGATCAAAAATTATGCCAGTGCATGATATTTAGACTAAACGTTGTTTTCCCCGTGACAAGTTGTTCTGTCCTTGTCGTTTAATTTCATTATCAAGTAATACAAAGACTTAGTCAAATGTATCGGGGACGTTACTCCCGATAGGCCTATCCCCAATAATTAAGAATGCCGCAGCAATTAAAAAGATCACTGTAGGGACTTAGTCGGACATAGCTGGGTATAGCATAGTTTTAACAGTTGGTACTGATATTTAGACTAGACTTTCAAGTTTGCCCCGTAACAAGTTATCGTTTCTACTTGTTGGTTGGGAACTTGCTGGTCATAGCCCAACATATCACAGTTTAATAGTTGGTACTTGTATTTAGACTAGACTTTCAAGTTTACCCCATACAAGTTATCATTTATACTTGTCGGTTGGGGACTTGCTGGTCATAGCCCAACATATCACAGTTTAATAGTTGATACGTGTAAAATAGTTATAAAAGTTGCGCATGTATTCTCAGCCCAAAAATATATAAAAGGGGAGCAGATGAACTCACATTAAATAGTAGTTGAAGTATTCCACGCAAGAAGGAAAGTAAAGCAAGTAAGTGATCCGGATATCAACCTTGAGGTATAACGTTTGATTAGTTAATGTCTAACTTGACATAAAGTATGTTTATTAATATAGCAACTATATTGACAGTGACGGTTTTCGAGAAAAGTTCCTACTTCTCAAAATTTTCTATTTTTGGAAACATACTATTTATGAAAAACTTCGACTTATAGTAAGCTTCTAGTTTAAGAATGTTCGGGTTATAATTCTTAACAAAGATGTTGTACAATCTCGCCCAAACTTCGTTGCTAACATGCAAGTCACTCGAATGATCTATTGTTACCGAGCGGCCCAGGATCTCTTGACCAGAATCTAAGTCTTGGCGTTCGAGATCTACAAGCGTCCCATAATGGTAACAAGGATCACCCTAGGCCACAAGTAGCGGTGATGTTTGTAGTCTTTGTACGCTATCTTTAATTATAACCTTCACGTTAGGTGCGTATATACATATATATTCATTAATTTAATTTTAATTATAACTCCTATATATTAATTCATAAAAATACTTTTATAATTTTTAGTAACATGTATTACTAATTATAACATGTTATTTATTTTAATTTTAATTGCATATAATTTATAACATTATTTACATGTTTTGGTAAAAAAAATAATAAACTGAAGTAAAAAGTAAAAAGTAAAAAGTAAGAAAAGAATACTTACTAGTAGTAATTCTTCAAAGAGAGAATGAGAGAAATTTTGGTGTGAGTTTGAATGAGAAATGAGGGGTATTTATACTTGAAAAAATTAGGTAAAAAGAATAAAATAATTAAAACAAAAAGAAATATTTTAATTTTTAATGGGATTTTAAAATTCAAAAGTATTAAATGTTAGGTCATGAGATAATGCACAAAATAAAATAATAAAACTAGTTTTCCATTATAATTTTTAACTAAAAGTAATTTATTTATTTATTTATTTATTTTATTAAAAAATCATTTATTTTAAGGATTTTTTTTATATTTTTTTTAAAATAAATAAATTGATTTACTACTTTTCCAAGAATATTTGTCAATATATTTTTTTTATTCATAATAAAAATACTAATAATAAAGATATTAATTATTGATATCTTATTTAAAAAGGATGTTAATAATAATAATATTAATATATCAAATTAATGCGTAATTATTTACAAATAATTGTTCGTGAATCATCGGAATTAGTCGAGGTTAAATGAAATCATATAAAGATTTTTGTTTAAATTTTGCCGGAAATTTACGGGTTGTCACAGTATCCCCCTGTTAAAAGAAATTTCGTCCCGAAATTTAGTTGTTGCCATCAGTCGGCGTTGTTTGTAAACAGGTGAGGATATTTTCGTTTTATTTGGTCTTCACGTTCCCAGGTATGCTCGGGACTTTTCATGAATTCCAACTAATAGGATATTGTTTTGTTTCTAGCGTTTAAATCTTACGATCCATAAATTCTACGAAGTGCATTTTATTATTAATGCGGAGGTTATCTAAAGGATTTAACAAGAGTGTCATTGATTAGTTTTCCTCAGAAAGAGATGATGACGTTATACAATCATTTCAATATACATGAAATGTGTGATGAATAATAGTGAGCTTATTTAAACCTTGAGCGTTTATGCCACAATATTAGGGTAGACAAAATAGAGAGGAGTTCATGAAAATCATAATCATGAAATTTGATAGAGATTGTCATTGTTTATAACAAGAATGATGAATATGAGTTGAAAATTAGAGTTTTATCGACATTAAATAATATGGATAAAACGATTCGATTATAGAAAGAGTATAAACGAAGCTATGAGGAAATTAAATATTTGCCTTAATTTTTGATACGGTTAAAGTTGATTTCCGGAATTGAAGGGTTTAAAGAAAATCTTCATAATCTGTATAAGATCTGATTCTCCGGTAATTACAGAAATTGAGATATTCTTTGATTAAATGCGGTGAAATTGAAAGGACCCGTCCTAATCCATCTGGACGAAGTCACCAACAACTGGTTCCATTGCGATGATCGACTCCAAGTACTGTCTTTAAAATGAGCAAATGCACAGCGGAATGTTTCTTTTATACCTGAGAATAAACATGCTTTCAAGTGTCAACCAAAAGGTTGGTGAGTTCATTAGTTTAACACAAATAATCATTTTCAATAATATAATAGACCACAAGATTTCATATTTCCATTTCTCATAAACATACGTCCCATGCATAGAGACAAAATATCATTCATATGGATTGAACACCTGGTAACCGACATTCACAATATGCATATAAGAATATCCCCATCATTCCGGGATCCTCCTTCGGACATGATATAATTTCGAGGTACTAAAGCATCCGGTACTTTGGATGGGGCTTGTTGGGCCCGATAGATCTATCTTTAGAGTTCGCGTCAATTAGGGTGTCTGTTCCCTAATTCTTAGATTACCAGACTTAATAAAAAGGGGCATATTCGATTTCGATAATTCAACCATAGAATGTAGTTTCACATACTTGTCTATTTCGTAAAATATTTATAAAAGCATTTCATGTATTCGCAGTTCAAAATGTATATCAAAAGCATTTAATAAAGCAGTTGTAACAGTAGCGCATGTATTCTCAGTCCCAAAAATGTAAAGAGTAAAAGGGAATCAAATGAAACTCACCTTACTGTATTTTGTAGTAAAAATACATATAACATCATTAAACAATGCAAGGTTGGCCTCGGATTCATGAACCTATAACATTTGTATATTTATTAATACACATACTCGTAATCGAACAAATTTATTTATTATAACCTTGATTTATATCTTATGTATATTTAATTTGTGTATGTATTCAAAATGGTTAATATTTATTTAGTTATATTAATATTTATGTATTAATATACATACTTGTTTAATATTATATTTAAAAAAAATTGATAATTTGTTATTTGTAAATTTTTATATAAATAGTATTAATAGATTTGATGTATATAGTTATGTGAGATTTTAATATAATTATCGTATATGTATTAAATGTATTGTCTTTATGTACAAAATATACATCTGTATAAAAAGTAGTTTTGATATTAATTATGATAATAATAATAGTTATTAACGATAATTTTACTAATACTAATAATAATAATAACAATAGCAATAACAATAATAATAATGATAATGATAATTTTAATAATAATGATAATAATAATAATAATAATAATAATAATAATAATAATAATAATAATAATAATAATAATAATAATAATAATAATAATAATAATAATAATAATAATAATAATAATAAATAAATAAAAGAAAATACGGAGTACTTAATAAGTAAAAGAAGCACTCGTTTTATTTTCTCCCAAATTAGATCGAACCCAAATTAGGGTTTCCTCGTTTCATCACCAATCAATCGGCTTAACAACAATTGTTGGTGTTCAATAGTTTATGGATTCATCATCTTCATCATTCCACCGTCATCATCTGTCTCTATCATCATCGTTAATCAAATCAATCAAGCAGCACCCTCGATTGGACAGTAATCCTCAAGGTTTGGTGAGTGTTTCGATTCATCAGTTAATTCGGGTATTAATCGATTCGTTGATTGGTGATATATGTAATTGGTTCTTTAATACTCTCTTAATTTCTTCATCCATTTATACATATCCTGTATTTTAAATGAATTGAACCTGAACTGTTAATAATTGATATTCTTGAAGGGTTTGGTGATAGTCTGTTATAATTATTAGCTTGTGTGTGATTTTGATTATTAATTTCGGCAATATGAGGTGTGGTTCGATGATGGTTTTGGTGGTGGTTCGAGATAAACAGGAAAGCAAAAGAGCAACTGCAGCAGGAGCAGGAAGAAAGGAAAAAAAATAAAACGTGCAGCAGGTATGATTTGTTTTCTATTCTAAACTGATTATTCATAAGATATTATTATTGTTTGTTTCCTAGATTGATAGATAATAGTGCAGTAGCTTACTTGTGTTATAGATCGAACAGCAAGCCAAAGGAATAAAAGTATTTGGTGGTGGTGATGTTGATAACAACCCAGCAATAGCAGTGTTTAGGTGATGTTCTTGGTTTCTTTTTCTGTTTAAATCAATTTCTATAAACTATTAAATGTAATTGGAAACGAATTTTTGGAGTGTGTGTGGTTTACGTCTGAATAATCAGCATGTATAGCAGGTGCCGTTTTTATAAGGTGATTAAATGGATAGATATTGATTGAAACAAAATTCATATACCTCAGGGGTGTAACTAATTTGATGGATGGTGGTTCTTGAGTGATCTTCGAAGGAAAAACAGAATTTAGAGTTGTGCAGCAGTTTTATGGTAATCGAAGTGATGAGTTTCAAGAGGGTTTCGTTGGTGACAGTTCAAATAGGTTAGTGGTGTTTTCACGGCTTCAACAACGCAGCAGCAGTATGCACTTAATCATGTGGGTTTCGATTGGGTTTTTGATCGTATGACATAAACAAAATATTAACGTAGCAGTTTAATAAAGTGGAGGTTTAATGGTTGAAGTTCATGGTGATGTAGTTGGGTTGATGGTGTTCTTGACAAGGGAAGAGGAGAAAGAGATTGAGAAGGTGGTGGTTTGTGTTTCGATATGATGAAGGTGTTTTTGGTTAATGATTGATTTCTCTAACTCTCTGCATGTATATTAGAGTGATATGTGTTGTTATTGTTATTGTTCTTGTAATATATGTAAATATGTTGTCTTATATGTTAGGATAATATCTGTATATGCTCATATAGATTTATTCATTGATTAGTCAAAGAGATGAATAATTGCAGTGTGGATAGTTGTATAAACAATATTTGATGTAGTACTATAAAGTTTTCAATTTTTTTTTGTATGTAGTGAAGATATTGATATGAAGAATCAACTTGCAAATATACAAACAATTAAATAAAATATCGATTGAGACTCGTAACAGAATAGTACAGTTTTTATAATTTATAATTTTATTATTTCTATTTAATTAATATTATTAACTAATAATTATAATGTGTACACATATACATATATAATCACATTTGTTTATTTACTAGTTCATGAATCGTCGGAACTTGGTCGAGGTTAAATGAATGCATGAACATAGTTTAATAACTTTGAAATTTAACTTAACAAACTTTGCTTATCGTGTCGGAATTACATAAAGATTAAAGTTTAAATTCGGTTGGAAATTCCCGGGTCATCACAGAAATTGTCTCGATTGACGTGTCTGGAATTTTGCTATAAATTAGCTTCTTCCGTTTCATTATCTTCACCACTTCTCAATTCATACTTTCTTTCTCAATTCATACTTCCAAAGATTGTGAAAATGCTCCATCCAGTTCTTATCCTGGATATTTTTCTGACTATTGTTTCAGTCATTCTTCTTTTTCATTTACCACCAGAGGAATTTGTTTTCTTCTACTTTTATCTTGGGATTATAGTGTTTTTAATTCTCCCATGTCTTTATGTCGCTATACGCATTGATATACACGGTTTGTAATTTCGGTATCGTTACGGGCTTTATATTTTCCCTTATATGTCGAAGCTCTTTGCCTTTTTATTCTCCTCTCGACTCTAAGTAAAGCGAGTAATGAATCCAAAATTTGTAAGTATGAAGTTTCGAATGATCATAATATTCAAAGCAAAAGGAAAAGTAATAGCACGATTTGATTTGTCAAATTACCAGAATATCTGAAAAGATAGAACTATCAAAAAAATATGTTCTTGATATGTTTAGAGATTTAGGTAGAATGTAAGAGTCGTGTAACATGGCAAATGATTATTATAAAGTCTATGAATCATCATCTTCCATTAAAAATTTAGCATGACTTACTGTAATATAATCACGTTCGCCTGACGTCATTATATTATACTAACTCATGCTTCAATTCCCAACACTACTTCAAATCATTCATAATTTAAACTTGAATTTTATAGAATATAGAAAATAAAACAGTTTCCTTTATGATGTGATAAAGATATCGCAAGGAGACAGTTAATTGCGGTCAAGAATCGTCATGAAGATATATTCAGAAATATATAGGATATTTATAACGAAAGATACAGTGATATCTTAGAATTTCTAAGATCCAATGATGAGGAAAATTCTTCTGTTTCCTCTGCATTTAATACGACCATATCTGAATCATTGGTTATCAATCTGAGATGGTTTCAAGAAATTTTATTTTTAGATGATTAAACGCTGATTGTAATCATCAACGGATCTAATGGTTAGCGAATAGGCGTTATTGATTTTAAAAGTAATGAATGATAATTTTGGTGGTTTGATATGATAATTCATCATAGAATATGAATGAATACAATTCATGAGAATCAGAATTGAAGAATGTACAATGTAACATATTAATGTGAGATATAAATATTTCTAGGGTATTACCTACCCGTTAAAATATTTTCACAATTAACAGTTTGCACAAAAGAGTTTTAATTACGGTCTTTATGAAAATATACATACATATATATTTTCCTTCAGATGTAATCATGGATTTAATGAGTTAGTATAATATTAAACTCATTTGATTTACGGTTGAAACGAGAATGAATAATCTCCAAAACCTTAGATATTTCATAATTGTCGCAAAATATTTCGCTAATGAAGTTATGAATCAATACATTCATCGTTACACTTGATTATTATGAAATGAAGTTTATTGTGTTGAAGCAGTGATTAACAATTGTTAAGTCAATAACGAAGGGTGTACATCATAGCATATTAGTGATATGAATTGACCAAGTAGTACATGCTAGTTGAGATTCACACGTAATTGCTTAGTACGACAAGATTTATTATTGTTCCAAATCATATATATATATAAGGTATACATATATAATTTTTCACGAAGAATGAGTCAATACATCTTAACTCATTATTACTAATATTCCTTGGTATCTATGGGAGTATGATGTTGATGTTTGAGGTACTGAGTGTGATGTTGAGGCGTGGGATGCGGATGTTGTTGTTGGTGAAGCTGATGCTGTTGGTGTTGATGTTGATGGTACTGATGGTACTGGTCATGCTGCTGGTGCTGCTGATGCTTGTAGATATCGCACCGTATTCTCCAGAGCCACCACTCGAGCGCGAAGCTCGTTGACTTCTTTTACTATTCTGGGATGATTGGCGGTTGGAACAAGGGGGTGAATAAGATCTAGAATCTTCGCTATTATATATTCGTGATGGGATACCCTGGAAAGAAGAGAGAAAATGGTGTTCCGAACTGGTTCACCGGTAAGTGCTTCAGGTTCTTCGCCAAGAGGTGAATTTGGTTGGTGGAAGGGATCACCTTCTTCTTGTCTCCATTGATTGAGTCTACTACGAACCCATCCCCAATTCATCCAGAAAAGATGATGGCTGATTGGTTCTTTTGTTTCGGTTACACTGCCGTTGGAGCTTGAAGAGTTCGAGAAGTTCATATTATGTGTTTGGAGAGGGGTTGATATGAAATGGGTAATGAATACTGAATGATATATTCGTCTCCTTGAATATGTATTTATAAAAAGATTTTCGTAATTTACGGATGAAATTTAGGAAATCTGTTAGACAAAGTCTATTGGGATAGAATATGATAAGATATGATAAGATATGATTTGTCTATACTCCAATAGTGGTAGTATGACATGTCGACATCATAATATGATAAGTATGTAACCTAATAATCTTTCGATTAAAGACTTTCAATTCGTATACTGTGATAACCCAATGACATTTTCTAGTTCGCAAACCGATGCATAAAGGCATAAGGCATATAGGTACGTGATATAACAGGGAGTTATATACGTTTGAGTATGAATAGTAACAAATATAGGAGTTTCAAAATTCATGGATAATATTTCATGTAATACATATGTAATACACAACCCATGATAGATGACTTAGGAATGTCAAGAATTTCAGAAATCATAGTGTCGCATTTAGATGCGGTGGCGTAATTGGATAATACTTAGGGGAATTAGCAGAGTTCTTAGATTAGCTCGGCATTCTAAGAAATATTAAAGAATTTAATAAGCATAGTTTCTAAGGTATAGTGTAGCATTTAACAATTAAAGGCAATAATTAAAGGCACTATGGTCAAGGAAAGTTGTAGTCCTACATTGCTAAGGTACCTAATTGTATAAGGCACACATAAAATGCAATCCTGGTTCTCTACAACAACCTGCTCTGATACCAATCTTTGACGTCCTCCAGATAGGGACTGGAAGAATAACGTCACTAATTATATCAAATCACAGTTGTATAAACGAGAACGACTCTATATGAGACGTTTTATTGAGTTTGGCAGCGAAATATAAATAGATTACATTGTATTTAGAACATTAAATATCTTTAATTGATATGATATGTAATGAAGACTCCAAGCATAGCAAGCAATCATCATCAAAGCAGCAGATATACACCGAAAGCAATACTTAAGTACCTGAGAATAAACATGCTTAAAAAGTCAACACGAGGTTGAGTGAGTTCATAGGTTTGTCATAAATAATGATTTTAGTAATAGTGTTAGACTATAAGATTTAGTTTGTAAAGTAGATCTCGCAAGATCCAAAAGTTGATCTCCCGCAGGATCAAAAATTATGCCAGTGCGTGATATTTAGACTAAACGTTGTTTGCCCCGTGACAAGTTGTTCTGTCCTTGTCGTTTAATTTCATTATCAAGTAATACAAAGACTTAGTCAAATGTATCGGGGATGTTACTCCCGATAGGCCTATCCCCAATAATTAAGAATGCCACAGCAATTAAAAAGATCACTGTAGGGACTTAGTCGGACATAGCCGGGTATAGCATAGTTTTAACAGTTGGTACTGATATTTAGACTAGACTTTCAAGTTTGCCCCGTAACAAGTTATCGTTTATACTTGTCGGTTGGGAACTTGCTGGTCATAGCCCAACATATCACAGTTTAATAGTTGGTACTTGTATTTAGACTAGACTTTCAAGTTTACCCCGTACAAGTTATCGTTTATACTTGTCGGTTGGGGACTTGCTGGTCATAGCCCAACATATCACAGTTTAATAGTTGATACGTGTAAAACAGTTATAAAAGTTGCGCATGTATTCTCAGCCCAAAAATATATAAAAAGGGAGCAGATGAACTCACATTAAATAGTAGTTAAAGTATTCCACGCAAGAAAGAAAGTAAAGCAAGTAAGTGATCTGGATATCAACCTTGAGGTATAACGTTTGATTAGTTAATGTCTAACTTGACATAAAGTATGTTTATTAATATAGCAACTATATTGACAGTGACGGTTTTCGAGAAAAGTTCCTATTTCTCAAAAGTTTCTATTTTTGGAAACCTACTATTTATGAAAAACTTCGACTTATAGTAAGCTTCTAGTTTAAGAATGTTCGGGTTATAATTCTTAACAAAGATGTTGTACAATCTCGCCCAAACTGCGTCGCTAACATGCAAGTCACTCGAATGATCTATTGTTACCGAGCGGCCCAGGATCTCTTGACCAGAATCTAAGTCTTGGCATTCGAGATCCACAAGCGTCCCATAATGGTAACAAGGATCACCCTAGGCCACAAGTAGCGGTGATGTTTGTAGTCTTTGTACGCTATCTTTAATTATAACCTTCACGTTAGGTGCGTATATACATATATATTCATTAATTTGATTTTAATTATAACTCCTATATATTAATTCATAAAAATACTTTTATAATTTTTAGTAACATGTATTACTAATTATAACATGTTATTTATTTTAATTTTAATTGCATATAATTTATAACATTATTTACATGTTTTGTTAAAAAAAATAATAAACTGAAGTAAAAAGTAAAAAGTAAAAAGTAAAAAGTAAAAAGTAAGAAAAGAATACTTACTAGTAGTAATTCTTCAAAGAGAGAATGAGAAAAATTTTGGTGTGAGTTTGAATGAGAAATGAGGGGTATTTATACTTGAAAAAATTAGGTAAAAAGAATAAAATAATTAAAAGAAAAAGAAATATTTTAATTTTTAATGGGATTTTAAAATTCAAAAGTATTAAATGTTAGATCATGGGATAATGCACAAAATAAAATAATAAAAGTAGTTTTTCATTATAATTTTTAACTAAAAAGTAATTTATTTATTTATTTATTTATTTTATTAAAAAAATCATTTATTTTAAGGATTTTTTTTATATTTTTTTTTAAAATAAATAAATTGATTTACTACTTTTCCAAGAATATTTGTCAATATATTTTTTTATTCATAATAACAATACTGATAATAAAGATATTAATTATTGATATCTTATTTAAAAAGGATGTTAATAATAATAATATTAATATATCAAATTAATGCGTAATTATTTACAAATAATTGTTCGTGAATTGTCGGAATTAGTCGAGGTTAAATGAAATCATGTAAAGATTTTTGTTTAAATTTTGCCGAAAATTTACGGGTTGTCACAATTTCTTGTTTTTGGGCCTTAATACCGGAGTGAAAACGTGACTTTTTAGCCGATATCAAATATCCCACACTTAGACTTTGCTTGTCCTCAAGCAAACTCTCATTTTCCTTAAGAAATCTTTTCGGAGTATCTTTTCTAATAGCCTAAGCGGTTTGCTTTTTATTATAAGAGCAAAAAGTTAAGGTGAGTCATCTATGTTATGATTGAAACTATCTCTGCAAGCATGCGAGGAGGTTACATGACATAGGCTAGCTTTCACGGGTTACTCAAATCACACAAGTGTTTAGGGTTCCCTATAGATCTAAGAAATGAATTCACTCATAGTCAGTCATGCTGCACTCATCATCATAGGTTTGATAAAGAATCAAATCCTTGCTGCTAATGTGAGAACGGTAGTAATCTTAGCTTCTAGGTAATTTGTCAATGATGGAAAAGGAATTTTGGAGTGGTAGTGAAGTTGTTTTTCTGAGGTGAGAGAAAAGGGTAATGTAGTCTTTATACAGACTTTTATTCGGATAGATAGGAGTGCTGAAGTGTTTGAGAAGCACTTTTTAACTTTTCTTCATTTGATAATCATTTTCGGTCAAGTTTTTCTTCAGTGTTTCTCTTAATAAGTTCTGCTCATTCCCTCAGAACTTTAATATATATATATATATATATATATATATATATATATATATATATATATATATATATATATATATATATATATATATATATATATATATATATATATTTATATATATATATTTGGAGATTTTATCTCGAGAAACTTTTTGCCGGTAAACTTTTTCAAGACCTTTGCCATGATACTTGAGAGGTTTATAACATCGGGTTTTCGGAACGAATCTCATTTTCTGGATTTTTCGAATAATAGTAAAGATGATGTGGATGTGGTGGTGGAGTAGAAGTGGTGGAAGTGTGGAAGGCTTATTTTTGACAAATGGCTAGCTCTTCTAATTATAACCGACTCATGTTTCGCTGCTTTGGAAATGTAGATCTAAAGCAAGTTCTGATTCAGAGCACAGACATCGGCACTCTCAATGAAAAATAGTCAAGCATTAAAGACGAATGCTGGTCTTATTTGGGGTGCCTCCCCATAATCAATTTAGGTCGATAATGCCTTAGTCATGAAATGCTCTATTAGAGATTTGGTTCATCCTAACAAGATTTCCACCCTACTTAATCCTTACTTTTATTGACAAACGTTTCAGATTTTCAAAAATACTTTTTCGAAAAGGCTTTCTCTTGTAAAAATTTAGAAATTTGGCTTAAGAACTTGGAATCTTCGTAATGGGTTATTTAAATATAGCATAAAAAGATTATACCAACATCCCACACTTAGACGCACATTGTCCTCAATGTTCCTAGTGTATCCCACACTTAGGAGTTTTAGTTGAAGATTTGGGAGTATTTGTCTAGTGTTTAAATTGGGTTAGAATCCCACACTTAGTGATAAGCTAGGATGTGGCATAGTTTGAATTTTGAGCTAGTAGCGGGAAGAAAGAAATACCCCTAGAAGATGCGGCTGGCTTTGAATCCTTGCGTCTTTTATTGATCGCCTCATTTGTCATCCTTTATACTTCTACTCTACTTTATTTCACGGGTTGCCTCCCGGGAAGCGCTTTTATTTAAGGTCGTTGGCTCGACCGTAGTGATGCCTTAAAAATCAAACATTCCTCGCTGATGGTTGTAATCTTGGTCTTCTTGAGGGAATGTGAGTCTTGGGGGATAAATCCCGAGAAAGTGTCGGACCAATAGTGGTAGAAGATTCGGTACTTCTCTTGAAGATCTTCTGAAGGATAAAAAGTGCGCAGTTTCAGCTCTTGATAAGTCTTGAAGTCCGATGAGAATATGATCCACGGATCTGCTGGTTGAGCCATGAATGTCAATCATAGAAGCAGTGCTGGTGGTGATTGTTTCTCTGATGGGATGCTCATTTCGGAGGTCTTCAAACAATGTTAGAAACTGTATCTTTAGAATCTCGAAGTCTTCGGAATGGTGATCTCTACAGTAAGATTCTGTAGCTTTGCACAGATTTGTTAGAAGATGAAGCTGAAAAGAAGTGAACAGCAATCCTGACCCGAGTATTAATGTCATCGTCTTTGAGTATATCTCCCGACATCCAGCTTTGAATGTGAAACTTGGATCTGTGGATTCGTGGAAGATACGTGATATCTGCTTCATAACATAGGTGGCAATGTTGACTCTATCTGGTTCAAGATGAGAGAATGGATTGTTGCGCCTTACTTCTTCCGTAACAGCGTCTCGTAACTCTTTGATAATCAGATCAGCACGGTGATCAATTGTCACGTATATCACTAGCCTATCTGGTGTGCTTTCGAAATTATCTCTTTCCAAGAGAGCGAAAAAGCTGTGAATATCCTCGATCATTTGCAAATCAGAGTGATAAGTCGGGCGTCCGGTGGAAAGATCCATGTGCTTCAGGATGAGAGTCAGTAGTGCTCGTTGGTTTACTGAGAACGAAAGTGCAGATTCGACTAAGGCATTATAAACCTTAGAGTAAATGATCTTCTGATCTCGACAAAATCTTATCTCAAGAATAGTGTGAGCCAGTAAATTGTGCTCTCGTTGCCTTTCTTCTCGGTAGATATGATCGTGAAGAGTATTGATAAAGTCTTGAATGCATTCTTCTAGGATTTCAACATCATTGTCTTCTCTTTGGAGATAAATGTTGTATTCTTTTAGGATAGCCATTATTCGTTCTGTTAAGCGTAGCGTAAAATCAATTGTTGATTTACAGATGGCTTCGAAAATATCTTCAAATTCATCGTTATAATTGATGAAGGTTATCATGTCCACGTGTGTAGATATTACTGGAATCCAATCTGAAGAAGAGTCCGGCTCCCCTTGATCTGGTTCGGTTGGAGAGTGTGAGTTATTCAGAATGTCTTCATGTTGCTTTTCCTCGTCATCATCGTTATAGTGTTCTTCTGAGGATGTGTCTGATGAACAGGTTTCTTCAGTATTCTGATTCTCCACTTTAATACTTGCAGGATCAATTTCTATATCCTTAACCTTAGCCTTGTCACTCTTCTTCTTGAAGCGAATGATTAAACTGTGATCTTCCATCTCAAGCCTCATTAATTCTTCGTGATGCTCAATGCTCAGAGCGGGTATTATCGCAGTTTCTTTTACGTCTTCCATTTCCTCTTCCTCTTCAGATTCCTCCTCTTCCTATATTTTTTCGCTGGGATCCTCTTCTTCCATTTCTGGGTCATCTACAGACTGTGATTCGACACCCATCTGGATATCATCGGCTGGTGGTGAAGACTCGTCATCGAAAGTGATCTGTCTGGTGGAAATAGCAAACATCGCTGCCTGTCCAGAAAGATCGGTTGGTCGATCAATTTTGAAGGTAACGCTCTCCCCATGTGCTCGTAAGATCAAGGTTTTATTATACACATCAATGACAGTCATAGCCATATTCATGAAAGATCTTCCTAACACTACTGGTGTATGTAGGTCTTCCTTAATATCCATTACTACGAAATCTGTAAGATACAAGAATTTGTCGACTTTCACCAAGACGTTCTCAACTATGCCCTTAAGATATCGAATTGTGTGATCGGCAAGTTGGATTGTCATTTTAGTTGGTGACAAGTCTCCTAACTCTAATCTCTTGTAGAGAGAGTAGGGGATTAGGTTAATACTTGCTTCTAAATCTTCTAGTGCATGAATGGTTCCAGATTGGTAGATTGAACACGGGAAAACGAATCGGCCTGTATCTCCTAGCTTTGGTGGTAGAGAGTTTCTGAGTAATGCAGAGCATTCTTCACTCAGGGGAATTTTGTTAAAATCTGGTATCCTCTCCTTTGTAGAAAGAAGCCTTCGGATGTATCTCTTCTGGTTGGGGACTTTGGACATAGTGTTTAGGAATCTTCCATCAAGTTTGAAGGAATCAAGCTTAGATGGCTCCTCCTATAGCCTTCCAGGATAGGGTACACGAACTGAACTTTCAGGGGTCAGCTTTTGAGTATATGTCGATTTGTTCTTGAGCTTAGCTGACCTTCTCCGTGGTTCTTCCTCTGGGATTACGGAATACATTTGCTTTGCTTCTTCTATGTGGGGATTTTGGATCGTATTACTTGGTAACCTTCCCTGCGGTCGGGTTTCAAGGCATTGTTATAACTGTCCGAGCTGCGTTTCCAGATTTTTGAGCAGAGCCAATTGATTTCTCATTAGTATCTCCGTCTGATCTTGTCTGGCTGCAGTTCTCTGATTTAGCTATTGTTGTCCTTGAATGAACTGAGTCAACTGATCATCAGCTCCGAGAGTGGGGTTAGTTGCTTTTGTAATCTGGGTGGTAGGAGAATTTTCCTCGACTGGTGAACGAGTGAGTGGAAGTGGTTGATCATAGGTCAATTGAGATTGTTGGGCTGGATAAGGTGGATAGTGATAGCGAAAAGGCTGATTGCTTCACTGAAATTAATTAACCCTTGGTTGTTGATTGAATCCGAAATTTGGTAGACGAGCTGGGTATTGAACGTAACAGACAGAACCGTCAAGGTTTTTGTACTCAACTTGATATTCTTCAGTGGTTTGCGGGCTGGTACAATTAATACAAGCCTGAGCTTGGTTGACCTTCTCCGGCTGCGTCTTCAATTCTCCGAGTTGTTTAACGAGAGATTCCATCTTATCCGTGAGGGATTTGATGGCCCCCGTTTGATTGTTAAGTGCAGAGAGTGGGGCAGATGATGAAGTTATTTCACCACTGTTCCAGTCATGATGATGCATTTTCATGTTCTCGAGAAATTCTCATGCTTCATCCGCGGTTTGGTTCGTCAGATTCCCTTGAGCAGCTGCATCGATAGTCGTCGTATGATTTATCGTAAGACCATTGTAGAAGGTACAGATTTGGGCTGACCGTTCTAGTTGATGATTAGGGCATTTCTTCAGTAGGGTTTTGAATCGCTCCCATGCAGTGTAAAGAGATTCATCATAACTTTGTTTGAAGTTAATGATGTCATTCTTTAGTTTGGTTTGTTTAGAAGGAGGGAAATATTTGGTTAAAAATTTAGTAGCCATCTCCGTCCATGACGTGATGGAATCTTTTTCCAGTCCTTCGAACCAAGTTTGAGCATGATGAGTGAGAGAATAGGGAAACAAGTATAGCCGGACTATATCTTGTTCTATCCCTGGCTGTTTGTAGGAGTTCGAAAGAGATATGAATTTATCAAGGTGAGAATTAGGATCGTCATTCGGTAATCCATGAAACTGACAGCTATTCTAGATGAGCTGGATGATGTGATGTTTTAACTCGAAGGAGTGTCCTTGAATCTCTGGAAATCTGATCAGTCCTCCTCGACCTTCAATCGAGGGTTTGGTATTTTCTGCTAAAGTAACGCGTAACGCCATTTGATTTCTGATTCATGCTTCCTTGCGTGCTTTAGAGATTATTGCGTCTGGATCAGTTACGAATAACAACGGCTCTGGTCTAGATCGGGTTTGGGTCATATACTGGGTATGCCTTTTTTTGTTTTTAATCTTTAGCAAATAAACTTAATTTCTAAAGTAATCTAAGCTAAGCTAAGCTAATCTAAGGTAGTCTTAATTCTAAAGGAATCTAATCTAAAGTAATCTAATTTTAACTAACTATCCTAAGGTTGAATATGTTTTTGGTTCTGGCTCTTGATTCCCTGGTATTTCGATAACAGAGCTCCGCACAAACTATACAACAAACCAAGTGGCCAGGCCGACTACGGAGAGGCAAGATCCTTTTGGTCCCTATATAATTGGAGATTGTTCGGAAAATCCAACAACCAAGTCCATTTATAATTGTCTTTCTTAGACACCACTAAATGCTTGTGAATAAGTTTGATAGAGAGCAGTATTGTCTGATACCAGTTCCCCAGCAGCAGCGCCAAAAACTAGCTTCCCTCTTGATATGGCCGAAACGGACGGTTTTATCTGTGCGGTGTCATTAGGTCGCAACATGTCAGAATCAACCACCAAGAGGGGGTACTGTTTTAAATTTATATTTAGCGTGGCCTAAATCTCCTTAGTATGAGTAAGGGAAGTATGACCTAGAGTCGTATTTTTGAGATATCAGTAGAATCGAACCTATATTTAAGCCTAAGATAGTTATGAAGGAGTAGTGGTTACTTAATTTTTGGGATTTTCTAATTTATAAAACAGATAAAGTAAATGCGATAAAATTCGTAATTCAGATAAGGTTAAAGTAAGTGCATACTATGATTTCATCAGTTATCCTGCCGAGATTCTGGAATGCTGGCTCATGAATAGGTAAGGGCCTTGTATTCATTACACTGGTCCTAAACGCCCCTGTCATAAGACATGTCACTGGGTACTGCGCTAGGCTTGAAGATTCTGAATAGACAGCAACGTCCGTTACCCCCGACGCCCGTACAGTTTGACTACAGGCATACACGTTCAGACGGCTCATCCAATTGAGCGACTCGGTTGGGTGACTTATTAACATTCCACAAATGTTTAAAATTTCTTAAGCATAATAGAATTCATGGTTTACCATATCTGAGAGACGTGATGTGTTTCAATGCTTTCGTTAGTGATTGGTTTTAAAAGATAGTTAGGCCCTTAAAAAGAGTTCAACCATAAAGAACACCATGGCCAAGTCAAGCTGAGTTCCATGAACACGTTCGGTTATCCTAACGGTCCAATCCTTTAATTAACTAAGAATCCCTCAAGTGGGGTGCAATGCTTGAGACCGCATTATGGTGCAGTGTCTAATCAACACTGACCGGGTTCCATGGCCTTACTTAGCAGAGGTACAGCTTACAACAACCGTTGTGCTTCAGCGTGCACGTACGAAGTTTATATGCTTGGTTACTACACTAGCATGGTCTAGGACCGACAATGTACTAAGGGTCTAGTCAGATGTTTCGCTGCAAAAGAATCCTCAGTCGGAATCCAAAACTCGATAGACTTACTACAATCGGTGTGCCTCAGTCAATCTTACGTTGTATCCGATAGGCTTCTCTTACCAAGGGGTGACACATATAGTGTACTCTGAATCGGGGTTCACGATTTCCCAATAACAAAGCCAATAACTACGTTCTATTAGTTGGAAAAGCGATTGAGTTTAAAGCATAATCGGAAAGCATTTCAACAACATACACAAACCATAACATTATTTTGGCATTATGACTGCTTACATCATAGCATACATTAAAGATAACTACTCGCTAATCATGGCAACAATATCACAGAACATAATGATAGAAGGCATTATATAAAGATAAATGATAGAAGTACCAGTAGATTAAACGAGTTCCGAATACAAAGGTGACAACTTCAAGACTCCAGACCGCTCCTAATACAATCTTTGGCGTTCTTCTCCGGGTACTAGGTTTCCCGCACGGAGTCGAAGACCTTGAAAGTATGACTAATATTGTACAAGAGAGAGAAAGAAGTGAATTGAAGTATGTGTTGGAATAAATGACAAAGACCCTTTAAATAAGCTAAATTTTTCCCTGCAAACGGCTGGCAGGCCGTTTGGCAGGCCGTTTGCAGGGGTCATTTGCCAAGCCAAGCCGTTTGCAAGGGCCGTTTGCCCTGGCCATTTGGCAGGCCATTTGTGAGCCAGGCAAGCCGTTTGGCAGGCCGTTTGGCTTGCTTGGTCAGCCTGATTTTCCTAGATCGTAACTTGATTTCTTGTCTTTCACCGTTTTCGCTCTAGAATCTTCGTTTTAGCTCCGATTCTCTTGATTCTTTTTGCACCGTCTTCGTAATTACTTGTTCTTCAATTCTAACAGACGAAGTGGGTATTTTTCCGACAAAGTTCGAATCTTTCTTGTTTTTGGGCCTTAATACTGGGTGAAAACGTGACTTTTTAGCCGATATCACAACACATGCGTCCTTCTATGCTATACTGAAAAGTCAGTAACATCATGACCCAACCAGGCTACCACGCTCGACCTCACACAAAACCTACCTTGCCACCTCAGTGGGTTCCCAACCTTACCGCCACGATTGGTGTCCAACTAACAGTGCGCACATGAGATCACAGATAATTAGTCATGCAATCGTCCTAACTAGCATGGCAATATCTAAATACACATGGTATTCATACAGGATATAAACATAAGAGTAAAGAGTCTGTACAAGTAGCACGTCAGCTACTTAATCCACTATTCGAAGATAGACCTACTCAATGAATACCAGCAACTAGCTCAGATAATCTATCACTGAGCGGCTTCCTTATCGTTATCACCTGAACATAAGGCAAATCAAGTTAGTTTCTGTCCGATAGCACAAAACAGCACAGTACAGTAAATATGTATCAAAAAGCGCCAAAAAAGTCAACTCGACACTTATGCATTTTCATAATTTACATCGATTATCATAAGTCGCGCGGGCAACATAACGGCTGGAAAACAGCCAAATTAAATAACACTGCAGTTCTGATCTACACCTGTACGGTTGCACATGCATCCGTACGGTTTCAAGTCCATCCGTACGTTTGCATCATGCATCCGTATGGTTGCACACTCACTGCCCGGTTGCACCAACACCACTGCATCCGTACGGTTGCATATGCACCCGTACGGTTACACAATGTACCCGTGCGGTTGTGTTCATCGAGCAGCAGCAGCAGAAATGACGGGTTTTCGAACCAAAATCACCCAAATTCCGATTTCTACATATTTTGACACTAAAATCCATTCAGGAAACGTTTATAACCATAAAGAGACTTAAACCCAAAAAGATTATGCCAAAACAACATCAAAATCACAAGATTTGTCTAAAAACCCCATTTTTGAACCAAAACCTAATTAAAAACATAAAACTCACTGATTTGAACACGAAATCAGTTGAGATTTACCTTGATTCAAACACTGAAATCACTAGTAACAGATTACACACAAGGATTCAATACAAAAACGAGATTTAAGAGATTAGGGTTCTTGAATTGGTTTAGGTGTGTGTGAAAAGGAATATTCTGGAAAATCATCACAAATGAGTTGGTCTAAAGCTTATATTAGTGTTAAAACACAATACCCCATCATGGGTATTTACCAGTTATCTGATATCTTTCGTACTTAATTTGACTGCCTAACGGAGTCCAAATTAAATAAACGAACCTGTTCTGTGACCCTTGTCACAAACTGGTCTTAACCAAATAATAAAATAACATTAAATATTAAATATTTAATTAAAATAAAAGCATAATTAGTCACACAATAATGCCTAAGGGCAAAAATGTCATCTTACATCTAGGCCCGATCTGAGGATGTTACAAATCCACCCCTTAAGAAGATTCCGTCCTCAGAATCTGGTCAAGGTCAAACAGACGTGGATAACGAGCCTTCATCAGCTCTTCGGTCTCCCACGTAAGATTCGATCCTAGACTATGCTTCCACTCAACAAGCACCATATGGATCTCCTTCTTTCTTAGCTTTGTCACCTTTCTATCGACAATTCTAACCAGTTCTTCAACTAACTTTTGATTCAAGTCAACCCTCAAATTGCTTAATGGAACCAATTGTGTCTCATCATCAACCTTACACTTTCTAATTAGTTATAGTACATGTGACTATATTTTCCTAATTTGTTGTTGTAATGGTGTTGTAAGTACATCAATAATTACATCAATGAAAATATCACTTTCACTTGCAGGTTTGTTGGATGATATTTTCAACAATGATAATTTCAACGTTATTAAATTTAAAGAATGAAAGTGAAGCGAAACCTAAATTTGTAGAGAATCATAACTGATGTAACAACCCAACCCGTTAACCCATCCAAAAACGTGGAAATAAATAAAAAAAAATTAAACTGAACTGTCCAGATGGGGTGCGCGGCGCGCACCCAAATCTGTGCGCGGCGCGCATAGGGCCTGGCAGCCCGCTGTCCACTTTTTCCAATTTTCGTAAAAAGATCTCTTGCTTCTCGACACTTTTAGACCAAATGCTTTTCACAACATTTTATATTAGTTAAAACTAACACGTTCCAATAATAAGATGAGTTTTACGAGACCGGGTCCACATCGACCGTTTTACGACTTTCGTACCAAATACACGTTTTCAACCACATGATTTTTAACACAAAATAAGACCGAGCATGGCGATTGGGGATATGCTACCCAATCCTAATCAATCCAAAAGCAAGATCTTCTAAAGCAACTATGCGAGTCCACTAGTCCACACGCTTACCCGAGTCACCGTCTCCAAGCAAATCTATAAAAATGTAAACAACGAGAGGGTAAGCTAACGCTTAGTGAGTGAAAATATACTACATACATATATATGCATAAAATGGACACGCCACACAAATAATCAAATACCGCATACCGGAGCATCCAAGCATAAAGGCAAGCTAATCTAAGCATACCGTACGATCACTAAGCAACAAGTAAAATATGCATCAACAAACATAAGTTCACCAACGACAATGTGAACAACGCCAAGAAGCTACACCCGAAGGGTTAGCTACATCACAACAATAAAACAATATATATGTATAACAATATATAAACGAATAAGGTTAACCCCTTAACCCATTACCGAATACCAAACACCACAATGAAGATTGGCCGAACAACCCGAGCCTTAGTGAATTCGCACAACCCGATATTCACTTCTTCACCAATTCAACAACCGAGGTTGGCCGAACTACCCGAGCCTTAGTGAATTCGCACAACCCGAGATTCACTACCTCATCAACAAGATGACCGAACAACCCGAGTCATCATGAATCCGCACTACCCGAGATTCACTTCTCAACATCAAACCCACAGTCACGGGATTATAAAATCCACCACATCGGGGTATCCACATCACAACAATATCAACCCTTCGCCTTTGGGGTTATAACATCCAAATCACAACCACGTGTGATAACGTACACACAAACGTGTACCTCGCCAAAGGTAATCAACCAAAACGCACAACCGTGCCAATTGGACCTATACACAAGTCCATCAAATCCACCTATATGTGATGTGAGCTCTATAACCGAGAACCACTTCACCCGACCCGCACCCATCCTACACATACATATGCACATAGGATATTAACACTCACATTGTCGCCTTGATGAATGCTTCCAAGTAATCCGCGACTCGTCAATGGAAAGTACCTATTCCATTATCACAAATACAACAATACACAATTAGGGTTGACTTAGAAACCAACCCAATTCAACACTTAGTGCCATTTTGACCCAAATGCACTTCCAAGCACAAAACGCGCCCAAACTAACCAATAATCACTAACACTAGTGACAATGGTCCTAATAAACCAAATGAACCCAATCTTAAGTGTTAAACACTTATCAATCTCAAAATTACCCATAAACCCTAATTTTGACTCAATTCCAAAATTAGTCTTTCAAATACATAAAACGGGTTCTAACACTTTCATAATCACTAAACCTAGTGATTAAACCCAAATTCAAGTTCTAATCATAGCCAATTTGTTCACCAACCCAAAATCCACCAACAATAACAATAAACCCAATTACAAGCAACACTAAACTCACTTCATGAGTTTAAATGGGTTTATCAACAATTTAAGTTCAAACCCTAACTTGAATATCAAAATCAAACAATGAAATTCGAAGTTAGAACATACCACAACAACCAAAACGAAGCTAGGAATGAGGTGAACAACTTTAACACCCGAGACTTTGATCAATTCAAGCTCCTTCTTCACCAAAACCCCAAATCTCTCTCTAGATTTCTCCCTCTCTCTCTAGAGTAGTTTGAGAGTGTTTATGGATGTGAAATGTGATCCAAAACTGAATCCAACCAGCTGATATGGCCTCACATCCGGCCTCAAGTGAAAAGACCAAAAAGCCCCTCATTAAACTCAAAATAGAAAAAGCAAGATTCTGTCGCTGGGCTAGTGCGCGGCACGCACCCATGTCTGGACAGAATCTGAGCTTTGTTTAATTACACAATGCTTCCTGCACTTTATGTAGCATAATTATACTTCCGTATAATAAATATTAGGGTCTTACAACTCTCCCCCACTTAGAATCGATCACGTCCTAGTGATCCTCGTCACTTAACCAAACGGACCACATTCCACGGTCCTCAAACATACGTTCCAAACCGACCTCTACCACAATTATCATAAACTCAGAGATTAAACCACTTACCAATTACACACGTGCATGCATTTCGAGACATGCAATGCACACGACATCTGAAAACTACTACAATCGCTTAACATTCGCGGAAATATCATGTTTCCTTCCAATTTCTCTAGGCAATCCTTCCCAATGGACCGCCCTTAACACTAAATCGTCATCCGTGATTTAACAAATCCGCAAATCCGAGCATTAAAGCTTGCTCAATCCCTCACATTGGGAAAAACTCAATCAATCTCTTACCGAGATATCAATCCCTTAGCGTACCCTTACAGAGTACAATGCTAAAAGCAACCAAATCTCAACCTAAGGTCAACAACCCGAAATGAAGAATACCGAACCAAACGAATCCTTACGGATACGCTTACCACATAACATCCCTTGTAGTGCGCAGTACGACCAATACACAACTATCGTAACATCATAAACAAACGGCTAAAACCGATAGCGCCCCAAACGACTATGGCAACGCAAATCCCAAGGTGTAAAAAATCGACTATTGTCACACCCGTAACAACATGTGAGCTAAACACGGCTATCGCATCACTAATCACACGACATGGTCCTCGCGACCCCACCATTAGTGTATAAACAACCAATAGTTCACAACACAACATGGCCGAAACAACCCGAGCCTAAACACATATGGAGGATGGTCGAAACAACCCGAACCTTAGTGAATTCGCACAACCCGAAATTCACCAACCCAATCCATATATCCCACAACGAAATGACCGCACAACCCGAGTCATCGTGAATATGCGCAAACCGATATTCACTACCTCCGCCACATAGTATAACCGATGATGGCCGTACAACCCGAGCCTTAGTGAATCCGAACTACCCGACATTCACTACCTCAAACTATGAGTCCAACCAACAGAGACAATCGCACTACCCGAAATATTGTGAATACGAACAACCCGATATTCACGTCCCACAGCACAACACGCAAGGAATGGTACTCGCATTTCCCACCGGTACTCGCATTTCCCGATAATGTTATACCATGCCGATATAACACTACTCCCATGATGAAGTCAGCGGACCCCGAAGGTCATGCTCCACCAATCAACAATACCATGATGAAGTCAGCAGACCCCGAAGTTCATGCTTCACCAATCAACAATACCATGATGAAGTCAGCGGACCCCGAAGGTCATGCTTCACCAATCTCATACGCACTTTTGGCCTCAAATAACGAGTAGTGCAACATCGCGCTCTGCTACACTATAGTGAACCCTAACAGATACCAGTAACCATCCACACAATCGAGCGAGAACCACCTATTTCTAACATAGGCACAAAACAATAATTCTCTACAAGAGAATCCACCACGCACATCCCCTAACCGAGAGACTTCACCTTGCTCGCCAAACACGTCTATTATCTCTCAACGAGATTTCCACATTATCACCTCGGTGATAATTTCAAATCTAAAATCAGAAGTACAATTCACCGAAATTGTATTCTACCACAAATCGACCAAAACTAGGTCCCAACACAAGTTTCGGATCTACCATAAGCATTATCCGAATTCTCACACTAAAACCTCCTCGTGCGGGAGTGTAACTCCCCCACTTGGAACTACGTTCCATAACCACAACTCGTACTACCGTACAGTGCTACCAAAGGTAGACTTTACCAACAATTGGGTTCGCAAGACCCATCACTACTTCTTGCTCCAATCTTGAGCACACAGAGGATTTTAACCAATCCTTAAACACTTCGAATGAAAAGTTCATCACAAACTACACAGACTTTACTCTCGCAATCATCCAATTGCTATAGTTTGTCAACTTCCACCTAGTCACTCATTGTACCTAAGGGTTTCACTTCGGTACCCTAAGTACAATGTAACCACAACATAATCGGAGTCGAACACCAAACTAGTAGGAATGAAAGAGGCACCTAACGTCGCGTCATGTAGACTCCATTACCAACATCCATCGAGATCCAAAACACTCGATCTCAAAGGTTCCAACCACCCGACGAACCTCACGGTTCATCAATCTCAACACGAGAGCGAACACGCTCTAACATCCGAACACCAAAGCCCATTCCCAAGGCTTGGTAGAACATTTCTCAATACTAAGGAATGCTTGGTTACACCAAGTCTTACGCCCTTCGCCCATTAATCAAAACGTCACCATAGGGTACTTCCATTAGGAACGTCACCCATAACAATAACATGCAAAACACTATGCAACCCACAAACCCGAACGCATCGACACATAAATAAATATTCAAAGGACATATTTATTAAAATGAAACGTACCTTAACATCTCCTTGCGGCATTCGCCGCCGCCAACTCGGGACAATCCGGCTTGCGATTTCCCTCTTTATGACAATAGTAGCACATTTCGTCATCACTCTTCGGCATTGTGCATTCCCACAACTTGTGGCCCCTGACACCACAATTGAAACATCTGGGCGCACGGGAACTCATCGAACCTTTCTCCGCATTACCCATACTCGCACCTGCGCCCTTAGTTTTCTTACTTGGAGCACCATACGAATCAACCCTTCTTTTACTTGAGAGCTCCCTAGCTTTCGATCGTGAATGTGATTCGAAACCCCTAGCCATGTTAAATAACTCCGCAAACGAGTTCACTTGGCCAATGCTGATTTTGCCCTGCAAATCATCATTCAAAGTCCGATAGAAATCTTCCATCAACATCCGATCATTCCCAATATAATCCGGGCAAAAATGAGCCTTCGGCATAAAGGTCGTCTTCAGAGTATTCAAGTCCATCGACCCTTGTTGCAAATTTCGCAACTCATTCCGCATTTCTGACAAATCGGCTGAAGTCCGGAACTCCTTGAATAATTCCCTCTTAAACTCGTCCCATGATAACACCATAAACAGTTCACCACCGACAAGATCAATCTTACCATCCAACCAATCCTTTGCTCTACCCCGCAACAAACTAGTAGCGAGCCTTGTCCTCTTCTCGGGAGGACATTCAATCGTGCGAAAACACCCTTCGACATCCGAGATCCAAGTGGTGCTTACCAAGGGATCCGGTTTCCCATCGTACATCGGAGGTTTAGTCCTCATGAAGCTCTTAAGACAACGCTCCATTTTGCCGCTACTCCAAAATTCGAAATACCTCCTATCCATTCTTTCTTCCAACGCACCCATTTGCTCCGCAACGGCGGCCGCAACTCTAGTATTAAACTCCTCGTCATTCGTCTCGATCTCGTTTCGCATCGCCATTCTAAAGAATGCAAAACGATTAGTCCATGAACGTATAAAACCATACACACCACACCGCCCCATCTTGCTAAACACTCGTCGTACATCACTTGTTAGACACGATTTGCATCCGTAATAAGGTTTGTAAGTCCTTATTACGCACACACGCCGTATCAACTCGTTAGTACAATGACCGCTTCGCTCGATGATATAAACAAACACAAACAAAATTCTACGCGATATAAACACACGCGAGAATTACACCACAACACAATTATATATTAATAATATCCGCATTACTAATATAAACGTTAGTCCACCTACAAACAAGGCACTAACTATAACCCATTCCGACCCGTAATCCTACAAGTCCCGCAACAAATTAAGCACACACAAAAGTCTAAGTCTAGGCACCTATCTCAAGTCACCTAAATCCCTTAAACCATGCTCTGATACCACTTGTAACAACCCAACCCGTTAACCCATCCAAAAATGCGGAAATAAATAAAAAAAAATTAAACTGAACTGTCCAGATGGGGTGCGCGGTGCGCACCCACACCTGTGCGCAGCGCGCACAGGGCCTGGCAACCCGCTGTCCACTTTTTCCAATTTTCGTAAAAAGATCTCTTGCTTCTCGACACTTTTAGACCAAACGCTTTTCACAACATTTTATATTAGTTAAAACTAACATGTTCCAATAATAAGATGAGTTTTACGAGACCGGGCCCACATCGGCCGTTTTACGACTTTTGTACCAAATACTCGTTTTCAACCACATGATTTTTAACACAAAATAAGACCGAGCATGGCAATTGGGGATATGCTACCCAATCCTAATCAATCCAAAAGCAAGATCTTCTAAAGCAACTATGCGAGTCCACTAGTCCACACGCTTACCCGAGTCACCGTCTCCAAGCAAATCTATAAAAATGTAAACAACGAGAGGGTAAGCTAACGCTTAGTAAGTGAAAATATACTACATACATATATATGCATAAAATGGACACACCACACATATAATCAAATACCGCATACCGGAGCATCCAAGCATAAAGGCAAGCTAATCTAAGCATACCGTACGATCACTAAGCAACAAGTAAAATATGCATCAACAAACATAAGTTCACCAACGACGATGTGAACAACGCCAAGAAGCTACACCCGGAGGGTTAGCTACATCACGACAATAAAACAATATATATGTATAGAAATATATAAACGAATAAGGTTAACCCCTTAACCCATTACCGAATACCAAACACCACAATGAAGATTGGCCGAACAACCCGAGCCTTAGTGAATTCGCACAACCCGATATTCACTTCTTTACCAATTCAACAACCGAGGTTGGCCGAACTACCCGAGCCTTAGTGAATTCGCACAACCCGAGATTCACTACCTCATCAACAAGATGACCGAACAACCCGAGTCATCATGAATCCGCATTACCCGAGATTCACTTCTCAACATCAAACCCACGGTCACGGGATTATAAAATCCACCGCATCGGGGTTATCCACATTACAACAATATCAACCCTTCGCCTTTGGGGTTATAACATCCAAATCATAACCACGTGTGATAACGTACACACACACGTGTACCTCGCCAAAGGTAATCAACCAAAACGCACAACCATGCCAATTGGACCTATACACATGTCCATCAAATCCACCTATATGTGAAGTGAGCTCTATAATCGAGAACCACTTCACCCGACCCGCACCCATCCTACACATACATATGCACATAGGATATTAACACTCACATTGTCGCCTTGATGAATGCTTCCAAGTAATCCGCGACTCGTCAATGGAAAGTACCTATTCCATTATCACAAATACAACAATACACAATTAGGGTTGACTTACAAACTAACCCAAATCGACACTTAGTGCCATTTTGACCCAAATGCACTTCCAAGCACAAAACGCGCCCAAACTAACCAATAATCACTAACACTAGTGAAAATGGTCCTAATAAACCAAATGAACCCAATCTTAAGTGTTAAACACTTATCAATCTCAAAATTACCCATAAACCCTAATTTTGACTCAATTCCAAAATTAGTCTTTCAAATACATAAAACGGGTTCTAACACTTTCATAATCACTAAACCTAGTGATTAAACCCAAATTCAAGTTCTAATCATAACCAATTTGTTCACCAACCCAAAATCCATCAACAATAACAATAAACCCGATTACAAGCAACACTAAACTCACTTCATGAGTTTAAATGGGTTTATCAACAATTTAAGTTCAAACCCTAAGTTGAATATCAAAATCAAACAATGAAATTCGGAGTTAGAACATACCACAACAACTAAAACGAAGCTAGGAACGAGGTGAAAAACTTTAACACCCGAGACTTTGATCAATTCAAGCTCCTTCTTCACCAAAACCCCAAATCTCTCTCTAGATTTCTCCCTCTCTCTCTAGAATAGTTTAAGAGTGTTTATGGATGTGAAATGTGATCCAAAACTGAATCCAACCAGCTGATATGGCCTCACATCTGGCCTCAAGTGAAAAGACCAAAAAGCCCCTAATTAAACTCAAAATAGAAAAAGCATGATTCTGTCGCTGGGCTAGTGCGCGGCGCACACCCATGGGTGTGCGCGGCACGCACCCTTGTCTGGACAGAATCTGAGCTTTGTTTAATTACACAATGCTTCCTGCACTTTATGTAGCATAATTATACTTCCGTATAATAAATATTAGGGTCTTACAACTGAAAGTCAAAGTTGATGTTGATTATTTGCTGGTTATTGTTTGTTAGTTATGTTGTGTTTAATTAGTTCAAGTATGCTTTTGATGTACCCTGCTTTTGATCATCTTTAGTGCAAGTATGCGTTTGTAAGGAGTTAAACGATCAAATTTCGATTTACTTTGTTAAATTATCAATGAAACCACTTGTTATTTATGCACTCTTTTATTGTTTTAGTATTTGTAATTTGTTGTAGTAATAGTATAAGTCACCAAATTAAGTCAGTTAATGTTGATGTAAGTTGTTGTAATGCAGGTCACCTAATTAGTTGTAGTACATGTGACTATATTTTCCTAATTTGTTGTTGCAATGTTGTTGTAAGTTTTTGTAATGCACTTCACCAAATTAAGTCATTTAACACTCTTTAGAACAAAATGTACCAATTTGATTGATGGGATAAAAAACAGTGTAACAATCGAAAAATGAACCATTAAAATGGGTCAAAAATGCAAGTCAATGACACAGTGAACACATGACAAATGGCTTTTGTCAAATGGTATGTGTATGTATGCAAATTGTGAGTTGTCAAATGGCTATTGTCAAATGGTTTACCATGGTGGACACTGATTTGAGCAAATGACTGACAACTTTTAAGTCATGTTAGTTGTCAAAAATCATTTTTTGACCAAACGACAACTTTTTACCAAATAACACCATTTATGACCCAAATTATCAATTGAGAACAGTTTTGACACAAATGGTCAATTGACCAATGTTTTGACCCGAATGGTCAACATTTGACTAGAATGACCCAATTCACCATTGTTTTGACTTGACTGGTCAACATTTGACTAGAATGACACAATTCACAACTATTTTGACTAAAATGGTCAATTGATCACTATTTTGACATGAATGATCAACAAATTAATTTTTTTCATTATTATATAACATATAACATTATAATTATAATAGAACATTATAGGTCACTTATATGATCACTGTATGATCATTGTGACCCATTATAGGTCACTTATATGATAATTGTGACCTTACTTATATGATCACTGTTATGATGATTGTGACCTTATTTGCAATTTTTTTTTGTTTTTGTTTTTTTAGAGAACTCTGTTATGACCTGTTTAGACCTGTTTTTTTAAGACATTTAAGTGACCTTTTTATGACTAAGCAGTAGAATATATATATATATGGATTAGATTGGTGTCTAAACATGAGAATACACTTGTATACACTTAATGTTTCAAAGAGCTGCTGTTTAAGCAAGTTTTTTTTTGTTTTTTTTAACTGTAGCAGTAGAATACTTTTTAACAATCATACACTGTAACATTTATTGATAAAAATATGCAGTAGAATATTTATAGATATAGAACTGGAAAAAGTGGATTAACACACGAAGAAAATAAACATAACATACCATACAATTCCATCAATTTATCGACCCTATAGTCGATTTTGATCGAATAGAATGAATCAGTTGGCATCTTAGTTGTGTTTGGTCGTATTATTTTTTGGCTTTTTTCTAAAGTCGATTATAGAAGTAGCGTTTGATTATGAATGCAACAGTGTTTTGTATTTTTCAACAGACGTGGGTTTTTCCAGGAAATAAAAAGTTGTGTGGACAAAATTACCTTAACATGCTTGGCATGTGAGTTCACTAAACGTCCTGATGAAACATGACTAGGAACTTAGAAATTAACAGATTTAACTCACACAAAGGCAGAATTAGTGAATCAAACCCTCTAGTGAATATGGGAATGCTTTTTGGGATTAATTAAGTCAAACCACAACAAATGATGATTTGTGTGTGATTAGATTAACACCTAGAGATATTATTCACCTTGTTCAAGGATTTGGGTTGAGAGAGAATCGGACAGGTTTACCAGATCTGAGTGAATTGTGTGTGTAATGAGGGGCTTACCCTAAAATGAAGAACATAACACTTAAATACCTCAGCTGTTGAGTCAACCGTGTGAGTCAGGTCTCACTCATACGAGTGGGCTGGCTCAGTCGTACGGGTGATCACTCACTTGTGTATATGTTAACAGATTAGGTTTGTGACTCAGCTCAGCACACTCGTGCATATGAGCTTGTCAGCCATACGAGTGAGGCTTCACTCGTACATCTGACTGAGTCTAAGATAGTCAGACTTCCATATCGCATTCCTGCAGTACCTGTAACCACATATAAACATAGATAGGATAACAACGAGCGATCATGGTAACCCATAAACTGAAGTACCTGCCATGGACGTGGGGTAGATGTCTAGGGACTTACATAAAATGCATTAACAACTCCCCCTAGGACCTAGAACATCTATTACAATAAGTAAACATCCATAAAGCATACAAGTTCACAAGTACAAACAGTTTAGAAACATGATTACAGTCCCAAATTCTCTCTCTCGCATAAAATCATCAAAAACAAAATACAAACTAGCAATACAACATCAGACATGATTTAGTTGGCATGAGCTTGGTTCGAGCATTGAGCATCACTTTCTTTGTTGAGGTAGGCATGATAGACATCGATCACATGCTGATATCTCATAGCTTCCTCTTTCCTATATTCTCTGAATGTAATGTGATGGCGGTGAAGTGTCTCCACATCAAATCTCGACAAGTTCCTCAGGCACATCGGATCCAAAATCCTCAAAATGTCAAACTGTATACTTCCATCATCCTTCTCAGTTGCAGTAAGGATCACTGCTACCTCTGATAACTCATCATAGAACCACCATCTGAAATTCTTACAAATATCCTTGGGTAATGGCATCAATGGAGATTGTTTCATATACTTAGCTGGACCGAACTTAACAACATGAACAGGTTCACCTTTAGAATTCAGCTTTGTCGGGTGCATGGAAAATCTGGCGGCTGTTGACTTGAAGATATCCCACTTTCCTGTTTTATACTCAGTTCTTAGCTTCCTTTGAAACCATCTGGAAAGGTCACTATCCTCAGCGTTCAACATCTTTAGCTTCGCAAGTTGCATGATCTCGAAGTACGGTAGAGTTTCGAAGTGACTTGGACGAACCATATAATCTACTCCACCTTCCCTTTTGATACCAAAACAATCGATCTCCTTGAAATAACCCCAACTCAAAATCTTACCCTTGGAGTACTTCTTGGTTCTCTTCCCTTTCTCATAGAAACTAACAAACTTCTGCTCAAGTTCTGGCTTATTCAACTGATCAGGGTTAACAACGTTCTGTCTCCACTAGCTTTGACGAACCTCATCTTCCTCAACATTTCTATTCACCTTAACCCTATCACATTCAAACCATTTCTTAATTTCATCCCATCCCTCGGCCTTTGCTTGCTCTGCTCGAATTTGCTTCTTCTTTAGCTCAAACTCTTTTCTTTCTTTCTCAACAAGCAGTTTCTCATGTCGAATTCTCTTATTCCTTTCCATTAAAACATCAACTTCCTTAACTTGCTTCTTGTATACCTTCCTCGCCTTTTCTAACTCAATTAAATTCTTTTGTTTCACCTCACTACTCAAATTGAAGAAGTCACTTAATGTATTGAGTGACGGATTTGAGTATGGTTCGAGCGAAGGCATAACAATCTTAACTTCTTCTTCTTCTTCATTTTCAGATTCTGTCTCCAGCTCATCTTCTGACTCAATAATCACATTTTCTTTCACACTACCTTCACCAACAGAATCTTGACTCTTTTCATCTTCAAACAAATTATCAACATCACTTAAATCGATATTTTGGATTGATTCGGGAGGGACCTCAGCAACTGGCTCTTCTTGTGGAGCCTTGTTCTCAGCTTCAACTGTCTCTGCATCCTCTGTATCATTTTCACTGTCATATGCCAGAGTAGCAAGCTGTTCCACTGGGAAATCACTTGTTGGAACGTCCCCCTTTTCTGCGTCATTAAAAACATTTGAATAATTCATATAATATTCAGAAGTAAATACCTCACCATATTCATTGAAACATCGAATAGGTATCACTAACAGATATTCAAAAGAGGGTCCTCCAGACTTAGTTCCAGCATCTTCATCTTCATTCTCGTCATCACCACCAAAATCAGAGGAATACGCTTCTCCTCCATCTGTAATCAATTTGGTTTTCCCATAAGTAAGTTGTTTTAACTTATCATTCATCTCCTTCAACTTCTCTTCACTTTCACTTTTAACTTTCGCAAACTGTTTGTTTAACTTCTCCATTTTCTCCTTTTAATGATTCATACGTCTCCATAACTTATTATTGTCCTCAACTAACAATTCAATCTTCTCAGCACTCACTTTCTTGTCCTCAATTGCTTGGTTTTCAAGATTTGTAATCTTCATCATCAATAACATTAGAAGATTTTGTTATGTCTTGAACTCAGATGGAGTAATTTGAGATGATGAAACAGGGGCTCTCAGTGAGGAAACAGCGGCTCTAGCATCCTTCATAAAACTGGAAGGTTAGCATTGAGTTTGTTGCCTTGAACCTCCATGAGATGACCTTTGTGGTTAGTCATTATGGTGTTTGGTTCTCCTATCCTTTTTCTTTGGTTGCTCGGATGACATGTGTTCTTTCCCTTTTCTCTTCCTTCTAATCAACTGAATATCTTCTTCAGTAGGTTCATCATCATCATCATTGTTACCTTGATCACCTCCTTCTTGAGTTTCACCAGCAGCTTTCTGATTATCACCTTCACCCTCTTCTTCATTAGTAACTTCATAATCAGAATCAGAGTTATCATTTCTCCATGCATTACCAGGTGGATATTGATAATTCACTTTAGCAAGATGACAAACAAGTTTTCTACCAAAATTAGGCTTAAGATCCTCATTTCGTGTTTGCTCCATTCTCTAAAAAGTCACAAGATTTATAGGACAAAGAGGAATGATGTCATGTTCAAGCTTTGGTAAGTTTGGTGCAGCATCATCAATAATCAATTGTAGAAAACGGGCGTCGATGAGATATCTCTGTGTAGTGCTGAAGTGATTTGCTCTGAAGTAATGAAAGACAAACCCAGAGAAATCATATGGAGCCTTCAAAACAAGTGCAACAAACATGCTCTGCACTTTCTCATTAAGCTTATCAAAACCAGCTTTTCTTCCACTCAAACAATAAATTAACACGTGAGCAAGATATCGATACTGTGGAGGCAAGAGAGTCTTCATCAGCTCAAAATTACTAACGAGGTAACCAGAGTATCCACATCTCTTAAAGCATCCGTGGATTCTTTCTCGATTGATTGTCATTTGGGAGCAGTTCTCATCATTGAAGCCTAAAATCCTTCTAATCACAGTCTTAGAAACCACAACCTCGTTCCCTTGAACGGTACTAACCAACCTAGCTTCATTCTCTGAAACATCAAGCACTGCATTCCTCCAGAATTCCCTTTGGTGGCTATCGTATGCTGCGCACTGAGTAGAAATAGCAGTATGGATCCTTGATCGCTGAAGAAAAGCAACAATCTCCACAAAGTGATCACCTTTCTCTAGAGTAGTATCATAGAGAGCAACCTGGTTGTTTTGGTCACCCATCTCTAGAATAACCTCAGGCTGAACAGGTGGGTTAACAGGATTAGGTTGAGGATTCTGTACTTGCTCCCCCTGAGCTTCAAGATTAACCTCAGGAACATTAACTTTTTGTTCTGCCATTGATAGTATCTTAACAAACAATAAAGTGGCGCTAGGGTCGGCTAATTATGCTTAACAATACCTACGGTGGAAATTGAAAATGGCAGTAATCAAATTTGAGAGTAAAATTGAGTGTGGAGTGAAATAGTGAAGTCGGTGTTCATCACCCCTCTATTTATACCCTCGTGCTCAACCGTACGGTTCAACACATGACTCACTTCCCAACCGCGCGTCTCACTATCACTCGTGCGTGTGACCTAGAAGTCTAATGGACAACTTTAAATCCTGGTCATTCGTACAGTTAATCTCAGGCGTATGGTAACTCGTACGGTTCACACTTTAGTCGTGTGAGTGAGCCACTTTGGCAATTTCAAATTTTCACAAACTTAGGATTTCGAATCATTTGACAATCTTAGAATTAGCAAGCACCTTCAATTCGAGTCATAAATCACTAATCTATTAAGAAATGATCATTAACACTTAGGAAATCTAAAAATCTTAACCTAATTAAGGTTATTACTCCAAACATTCTGTTTCACAGGAGTAAGTCCTACAGTGTAATGTCATATTAAATTCACTAACGTCTTAAGTCATTAAAATCTTTCAAACAATCACAAGCTCTACAAACTTCAATCTTATGGATTTGGTGGCCAAAAATATCATGATCTTAACTAAGTTCTTTCAGATGTCATTGTGCACTCAGAGGATAATCAGGAAACAAAGGAAAGATAAAATCTTTATGAATTTTTTGATATATAATGTCATGCAACTAAAAATATGCAAAGGAAAGACATTCTATCATGAAATGCAATAACATGCAAACCAAAATCTTTTTGTTGTTTTACAGTTTTTAGTGCAAGCTATTTAACATACCGATAAGCAAAACATACAAATCCACATTCTTTTTGTGAGCAAGATGATTAACAAATTTAAAATGGATCAGAACTGACATATTGAATCAACTTCTGTTGTTCATTCCCAATTATCCAGTCTAAGTCTATTATCATTCAATTACTGATATCAATCCTCATTAAACATGAACATATTCATTCAGGACACTTCGATAATCATGTTGGCATTAATTACTTGAACATTATAGAGCAGTGATTTTTGAGATCACGCTAAGTTCATTAATCCTTGATTCTTTCATCACTTATGATTGTACGTTGTTATTAGGTTGTCAATTCATTACATGTAACTTTCCATTATCTCTATCCATGTACTTCATTCAAATTGAACAGGAAGGTTCTCACGGCATTTTGAATAACCCTGTCAGCCTTTGGCTTCTACCAATGTGTTGACAATCTTCAATCTAGTTGGCTTAGTTGATCTCAGAATATATTGAGTTATCCGAATAGGCGCATTATTTACCGCGGGTATTGGTCTACAGTTAAAGCAGACTTGCCTGATGACCAGTCGTCACACAAAATAAATCTCAAGGCCCTTAACTTCTTTATGTTCAAGTTGACATTAGTAAACAGAATTGAAAGTTAAACTTTCTTTTTATATGCCTTTGGCACATTATATGATTTCGCACATTGTATGCTTTCAGCAAATGTTTAGTATTATAAAGTATACCTAGGTAAGTATCTTCCTAACTTATAGCCCTTAATGGGCATAACTCTAAATTGCAGACGAAAAGAATCTTGGTAGTTCGGTGTGAACGTCGTGATTAAACAATTCAAGCTTCGCGGGGGCGTCACACTAAGAATGATCCGAGTTCTTTTATGAGCACTTCATGAATCAGCATTCTTAATACATTCAAACTTCAGGACTTTGCCATCTTGATATGCCAATTATTTTTTACTTTGATTTTCTTTCGATATTTGATTTTTACAGCATATCATCGTCTTTTTGATATATTGATTTTGAACTGCATCATGAATGGAACTTCTATCATATCTTTGTTGTATTCATGCTTGAATTCATGTTTCTTTATTTTGTTGTGATCAGATCACTCAAAGGTGTTCTCCCTTAAATGCTTGAACGGTCTGCAATAAAGAATCATACTTTTCGACTTTAAGCGAGAAGGGACACTTACTTCGACATAAACCAATTTTTATCTGACTTTTCGGAGTTTAGTTTCGATTATTAAGTCTCAGGCCCGTGACAACGTGGTATGCACCAGCCAAACATATAACTCTCAAGTCCTTAAATGACCTATTGAATGTCCCAATCATAGCTGTGAGGCTGAATTGGTAGAGCAACGTTTGAATATTGCTTGGGGACATCCAACACCAACTTTCTCTAACGATTATCAATTATGATAGGGGATACCCTCAACCGACTATTGAGTTTCTCAACAATTATCATTAGATACAGTTTCAGAGATAATTAGGTGACTACCTTCAAACGCTACAGATCGTCCATGACTTCTGATTCTTAGATGATTGTTATTCTTATTATGATTGTCTAATGCCAAGAATTCATAAGTCACATCTATCATTACATCACACAACAGATAAACATAGACATTCAAATAAGTCCTTACTAATCAATTATCAATTCTCAGTACAGTAATTTCGTCATCTCCATCAAATTAACCAAAACAAGCTCATTTTCAGATTTTTCAACTTTTAAGAATTTTCTGATGCGGCAATTTACACTTTTTAGGTATTTTCTATTGATAACATATACTCCCCCTAAAATACTACAACATAAAATCTTTTTGTCTTTTAGCATTTTAACCAAGCAGAAAATATCTACAGACTAGCATGCAAACATGAAAGAAATCATGTAAAGAAATGCAGACAGCAAGCAAAAATATGTAGTACAGATAATCAGAAACTAAAAATCTATATGTCATGCACCCTACATGCACAGTCTAAAAGTTTGATTAATCCTTATTAACGACATCCGAAATCACTTTGATCAACAATGCCATTCATCTCTAACAGTAGCAAGAACCTAGGTTTATCAAAAGTCTTAGTGAAAAGGTCAACCCTCTGGTCCTTATTACCTATTGTCTTAACCTCAATTATCTTTTTCTCATGGAAATCTCTAAGAAAGTGATACTTAACACCTATGTGTTTTGTCTTAGAGTGTTGAACAGGATTCTTAGTAATTGCAATAGCAGCAGTATTATCAATATAAAGAGGAGATAAAGAGATTCTTAGCCCGTAATCGCGAAGTTGCTGTTGAATCCAGACAACTTGCGAGCAACAACTAGCAGCAGCTATGTATTCAGCTTCACACGTGGAAAGAGCAACTGTAGTTTGTTTCTTGCATTGCCAGGTCACCAGCCTTTCACCTAAAAATTGACATCCACCTGATGTAGATTTGTTGTTGATTTTGCAACCTACATATTCTGAATCACTGTAAGCTACAAGATCAAACTTTTCATCGTTCGAATACCAGACACCGAGATTTGGAGAATGTAACAAGTAACGCAAAATTCTTTTGGCAGCTGTAAGATGAAATGTATTTGAATTAACTTGATAACGAGCACACAGACATGTTGCGAACATAATATCCGGCCTAGATGCAGTGAGATACATGAGCGATCCGATGATTGCTCGATAATATATAGGATCAATAGGTTCCCCTTCACAGTCTAACGAAATACCGTGATTCATAGCTAGCGGGGTAGACACGGGATGTTCTTGAGTCATATCAAAACGTTCGAGTATATCATTCACATACTTTGCTTGGTGAAGAAAAATTCCATTATCAGTCTGTTTGACTTGCAAACCAAGAAAGTAGTGTAAGAGACCCAGTTTGCGCATTTCGAATTCGTCCTTCATCACCTGCTCAAACTCATCAACGAGTTCCTGCTTAGTAGCACCGAAGATAATGTCGTCTACATAAATCTGGACTAAGATAATATCATCATCTTTAACTTTCATGAACTAAGTACAATCTACTGTGCCCATCTGATATCCTTTTTCGATAAGATAACTCGATAAACGTCCGTACCAAGCACGAGGGGCTTGATGTAGTCCATATTGGGCTCTCTGTAAACGGTAAACTTTTTCAGGATGAAGATGATCTTCAAAACACTGATATATATACTCGTTCATTAAGCTTGCCATAAATAAATGCACTCTTGACATCCATTTGATACACTATGAACTTCATAAATGAGGCAAAAGTCAAGAAAACGCGAAAAGCTTCCAATCTGGCAACAAGAGCAAAAACTTCGTCATAATCGAATTCAGGATCTTGCTGATAACCTTTAGCAACTAATCTTGCTTTGTTACGGGTAACATTGCCATCTTCGTCGAATTTGCACTTCCAAACCCACTTGAGATCAATTACTTTAGCACCATGAAGATTAGTAACAAGCTTCCAAATATCTAAATGATTGAAATGATGAATCTCTTCTTGCATTGCTATGATCTAGTCAACATGCTTCAAGGCTTCTTTTGTCATCTTTGGCTCGATTCTTGAAATATGACATGAGTACTCGTAGTATGCAGCAGCAGCTGTCATATGAGCATCAACTTGACCATCAAACTAAACTTGTCTTCTTGCTCTAACACATGCATTTGGATCTCCAATAATGTTCTCTCTAGGATGAGCAGCTGTAGTTCTGGGAACTGGATCTGCGGGAACATGTATCTCGTGATGTAGATTCGTGGTATCTCCAACATCTTCAGGATTGTCGGAACTTTCACTCGAAATATCAAATCCGCAGGTGTCATACATTGGATCAATGTCTTGATCTGAATCTTGTAACGGCTCAGCGACAGTTGGTAATAGAGTTGGAGTAGGTGCAGACACTTCTAGTTCGTTCTGTAAATCAAACAGCATTTGTAACTCTACTTCATTCTCCGTCTGATCTGGAGCAAGATTGAATGAGTCAATCAGCTCATCAAAGTTGTAGATCCAAGGATGACTCTTGGGAGCACTCTTCGTTTGATTCCGTTGGACGGCAACTTTAGACCATTCTTCAACACATCTCGTTTCATTGTTGAAAACTCACTTGTTAGGAGAACTATACCCGAGAAATACTCCAGTAACCACTTTAGAATCAAACTTACTTCCTGGTTTTCTTTTCAAGATGGTACATGGTGTACCAAATGGTTATAGATGCTTCAGAGATGGTTTTCTCCCATGCACTAACTCATAGAAAGTTTTACCCAGTCGTTTAACAGTCAGAACTCGATTCATAGTGTAACAAGCATTTGCAATAGCTTCACCCCAAAAATGAACAGGTAACGATGAATCTGCCAGCGTTGTTCTAGCTGTCTCGATCAATACCCTATTCTTTCTTTTAGCAATACCATTCATCTGAGGAGCATATGCAGAACTGAACTGCACATTGATAACTTTTTCAATACAACAACCTGCAAGATATTGATTCTTAAATTCTGTACCGTTGTCACAACTAATCTTTCTCACATATAGATTAAAACTGTTTCTAATCGATTGATTAGCACTTTCAAATTCTCAAAAGTATCAGACTTCTCTTTCAAAAACATTACCCATGAGAATCTTGAATAATCATCAGTTACCACCAGACAATACTTACTTCCATCAATGCTTTCAAAACGAATTGGACCGAAGAGATTGATATCGATCAAAAAGTCACATTTTTATCCCCAATATTAAGCCCTAGAACAATAAAGATTTAAACTTTATCGTAAAAATTATCTCTTTTTCGGTTGATTTTGTAGATTAAGTAATTACGAAGGCAATGCAAAAAGAATCAAGTATAATGGAGCTAAAACGAAGATTCTAGAGCGAAAACGGTGAAAGACAAGAAATCAAGTTACGATCCAGTGAAATCAGGCTGACAAGGCCAGCAAACGGCCTGCCATACGGCTTACCAAATGGCCTGCCAGTATGGCAAACAGCCTGTGTGATGACCCGGAGATTTCTGACCAAATTTAAACTATAATCTTTATATGTTTCCAACACGATAAGCAAAGTCTGTTAGGTTGAGTCTCAAAATTTTGAACTGTATTCGTATATTCAATTGACCTTCGACTGCTATCGACGATTCATGAACCATTAATTGTAAATAGATATGTGTGTATGGATATATAAATAATAATTTGAAATATAATTTGAAGTATTAGATGTTGTTGTTATTAAAATGCAATAAAATAAAAATAAGATATTATAATAATTATTATTTAAAATATATCTCTATATATAAATAAAGTATATTAAAAATAAATATTAAATGATTGTAATACTCGTTTGCTGTTCCGATTGATATTAAGCAAGTTAAATTCAAACTTATATTATTTTAAAATAAACGGTGATCCGGAAGTAAGTTCTATAAATTTTAGGCTTACTAAAAATGCATTTGGGATCTAGTTATTTAATTTTCACACTTTTTATATTTCACCCATAAATGAGAGGGACAGTTGATGTAATTTTTATTTACTAAATTAATGTTCGAATTTTATACCATAATGACTAAAATAAATAAATATAGTTAATTTAATAATATGGAAATTTTCTGAAAACTTTTTATCCGCCACTATTGCACAACGGGATACGAAATAGCAGTCCGTGAGAACTGTCGGTAACTAAACTCCAATTCAAGTGGTTGCTTTCTGTACGTTCGGTTATATCTCAATTCGTCAAAGTTTATAATAATTATTATATTATTATTACACTGTAGTTAATTGATACGGAGTATTGAGTGATTGATAATATAATGTGATTACTGTTTGCTTTTGTTCTTTTCACTTATAATTTATATGATATTTAATGTTTTTACTACTTTATGTATATGTCAGTCAACTTCTCATTTTTCACCAAAATAATTGAATGATCTCTCTTAAACCATTTCACTTCACAACCCTTATTTTTTTTGGAACTCACCATTTGAATCACTAACACAGTCACCCAATCCTCACCACCAACAAAACAAGCACCGACTCCCTTTTCTTCTTCTTTGATTCGGTTGATCAAAACCACAACCCTTTAAGAGCTACCACTTCTGTTAGTTGCTAACCATCGAAACCCACTTGTGTTTATCGAAACCCACCAAGCTAGATCAACATCATCAAGTCATTGATTGTCGTCTCATTTTCTGTTAAATCTCAGGTTTGTTTCCTGTTTTGTATTCGAACAAAGATCAACAAACCAACACCACCCCTTTTAAATTCCAACTGCTACTATACTACCATGCTACTTGTTCATGTTCAAATTGCAAACAAACGACACCCACTTGAGTTGTTATTACGATCTTCTTTTTCTGTTCAAACCATGCCACCACAATCACCACCTTATATATACATACATATACGTGAACATATATTCCATCCATCACCATCAATCGGCCTCCACTCGTGAATACTTTCTCCGGTCACTACACCATAAACAACCACCTTAAGCACCACCATTAAAGCAACAAAGACTGCTACCATATCAATGTTACTGCTACGGTTTTCGTTTCTTTTCTGTTCACACTCTCAACCACCATCTCAATCTCTTTCTCTCTTGCTTCGGTTGTCGACAACTATCACCACCAAATCCCTAAAGACTACTACTATGCTACTAGATCTGTAACCCATTAGATGAACACCTCAAACCCAAAAACTGTTTTATTTTCCTACTGCTTCTCTCTCATGTTTCCTGTTTCTATACGAACACCCAACACAACCAAAACCGTAAAAGTTTGATGCTGCAAGTTAATTTCCTTCTTTCTGTTTTCTGGTTTCTAGTCACACCAAACACCAACACTATCGTGAGTTCTTCACTGTTGCAGTACGTTATCCGTTTCATTTTTTTTTCTTCTTTTCTTCGAGAACCTCAAAACACTACCACCTTTTTGATTCAATATTATAACTATAGTAATCAATTTAGACAGCTGTAAACTGATTACTTTCGGTTATGTTTTTAATATTAAAATGAATACACTTTTGACTTGTGATAGTGGGTATGGAAAGAGTCTTGATACTGTAAGAAAAGCTATGGAATCGGGCTAAAAGTTTTTAAAACAGCAGCGTTAGGATTTGGTGGACCAAGGTGATTGTGTTTTCTTCTTTCACGTGCCATACATTATTGCATTAGCTGGAAAATAAGTCCCTGAAGCATATTACTCGTGTTCGGGTTGCAGGCCTTTAATGTTGTGACGGGCCACGTAAACAAATGGATTATGAAAACGAGCTATTTGTAAATAAAATAGAAGTGGATTGTGGATTAAAACATGAGCTAGCTTTGTGGGTTTCATGAAAACATAAATGGATTTCAACTTGGGCTTGTGTAAATCATGTTGGGCCGAGATAGTAACGGGTTATATAGATATCAGACGTGTATAGAAACAGAAAATAGGCTATAGAGCCATGGTCGTGAGTGTTGTGGTGTGAGCGGAAGGTCACGGGTTCGAGTCTTGTTTGGAGCTTTTTTTTAGAAAAACAATTAAAGAAGGTATACACTTTTGATCTCTTTTCCATTATCATTATACTTATTATTATTATTAGTATTATTATTACTAGAATAATTATTGTTATGTTATCATTAGTGTTAAAATTATTATTATCACCATAAATATTACTATTAAGGTTGTTATTATTACCCCTAATATTACTATAAGTATTATTATTTATGTTATCATGAGTATTATTATGTAGTTACTAAAATCATTATCATAATTAAAATTAACAATAAAAATTAATATTTTTTTACATTTACTATCATTCATATCATTATTATTATAGAATTATTAACATTATTAACTCATTAATAATATTAAGTATTATAAACATTTTTACCACTAGTAGTATTATTTTATTATTATTATTATTATTATTATTATAACTACTATTACTAATATACAAATGATATATTTAAATACATATAACATAACAAAAAAAATTTAATATTTTTATATACAAAATGAACATATAAAACATATATATATTATTAACATAAAAATGATATAACTAATACATTTATATGCATATGTGTCCAACTACAACTATGAATATTAATAAATATACAAATGGTATAGGTTCGTGAATCCGAGGCCAACCCTACTTTTGTTCAATGCCGTTATATGTATTTTTACTACAAAATACAGTACGGTGAGTTTCATTAACCTTTTTTTAAATGCTTTCGCAATATATATTTTTGGGACTGAGAATGCATGCGCTGCTTTTATAAATGTTTTACGAAATGGACACAAGTGATCGAAACTACATTTTATGGTTGGATTATCTAATCGAATATGCCCTTTTTATATAGTCTGGTAATCTAAGAATTAGGGAACAGAAACCCTAATTGACGCGAACTCTAAAGATAGATCTATCGGGCCCAACAAGCCCCATCCAATGTACCGGATGCTTTAGTACTTCGAAATTTATATCATGTCCGAAGGAGGATCCCGGAATGATGGGAATATTCTTATATGTATATTGTGAATGTCGGTTACCAGGTGTTCAATCCATATGAATGATATTTTTGTCTCTATGCATGGGACGTATGTTTATTTATGAGAAATGAAAATCTTGTGGTCTATTAAAATGATGAAAATGATTATTTATGTTAAACTAATGAACTCACCAACCTTTTGGTTGACACTTGAAAGCATGTTTATTCTCAGGTATGAAAGAAATCTTCCGCTGTGCAATTACTCATTTTAAAGATATTACTTGGAGTTATTCATGACATATTTCAAAAGACGTTGCATTCGAGTCGTTGAGTTCATCAAGATTATTATTAAGTCAATTATATTAGGATATATTATGAAATGGTATGAATGTCTGTCAACTGTCGATGTAAATGAAAGTTTGTCTTTTAAAAACGAATACAATGTTTGTAAAATGTATCATATAGAGGTCAAATACCTCGCGATGTAATCAACTGTTAGGAATTGTTTATAATCGATATGGACTTCGTCTGGATGGATTAGGACGGGTCTTCATAGTTGGTATCAGAGCGGTGGTCTTAGTGAACCAGGTCTTGCATTAGTGTGTCTACCTAATAGTCGTTAAGATGCATTAGTGAGTCTGGACTTCGACCGTGTCTGCATGTCAAAAGTTTTGCTTATCATTGGAAATCATCTGCTTATCATCCTTAGGAAATTACTTGCCTATTATCTTAAAGTCTAGACACGTCTTACAGCCTCTAATGCATAGACAGTGTATAGATAAATTCATATCTTAGCATATCTGTTACTGTAGACTTTGCCTGACAGCTTCCGTAGAATTCTCCGTAACTTATGAGATTTTAGTATTATATATGCATATGTAAATTATGTATTGCAGGGTACTAATCTACATCCTATAATCTATTTCTTATCGAAAAGTCCTTCATCTGATCGTACGAGATGAATCCCTCAACCAGTTCGAATTCCTCGGATTCCGACAGCTATTCCGATATGGAGTTTCACCTATCAGCGTCACCGGAATGAATCAACCAATCAGTCATTCCCAATTCATCTAATAGGTTCGTAGTTGATTTAATTAATGGAGACGCGAAGAAGGCGATCCCTTTCACCAACCGAATTTACCTCTTGGCGATGAACCTGAAGCACTTACCGGCGAACCTGTTCGTAATACTATCTTCTCTCTCATTTCCCGAATACCTCGCCACGATTATATTCTATCTAAAATCCTAAACCTTATTCATCTGCTCGTTCGAACCGCCAATCATCCCGAAATAATCGAAGAAGTCAATGAGCTTCGCGCATGAGTAATGATTCTGGAAAATTTTGGTGCAAAACGTACCAGCTTCAACAACATCACCGGCACCAACAGTACCACCAACAACCCAAGTTTCAACATCACATGCCTCAACATCTCATTATGTATCTCGAGAATAATCATCGTTCTATATGACGTTCTACATCATTTATCTTCATTCAACATGGCGAATATGTAATCTCTAATGTTTTAGAGATTATATATTCTTGTTCCAACGTAAATCAAATGAGTTTAATATCATATTAACTCATTAAATCCATGATTACATCTGAAGAAAATATATATACAAGTATATTTTTATAAGAATTGTAATTAAAATTTTTTTTGCGTACAAACTGTTAATGGTGAAAATATTTTAACGGGTAGGTAATACCCGGGGAATATTTAGATCTCACATTAATAGGTTACACTGTACATTCTTTGAAGCTAATTCAACGATCATTTATTATCCTACTTACATCCACCGATATACGAATCTGATTCACCACAGAATAACCATATCCATCCAATTTCATATTTGGATTTTGATTTATCAAAAATCAAGTGGCATAATGAAGGAAACATTTGACAAAATAAAATTTGTTAGAAACAAACAAATGAACTGTGAGAAATTTTGTTAAGAATCCACGCTAACTGTTCCGAGCTAATTGTTCCCAGCTAATTAATTACACTTTATTTATCGCAATTTAATTATCGCAATTTACATTCTCACAATTTTATTTATCGTCATTTAATTTCTATATTTATTTTACGCACTTTAAATATCGGGTCACGATACGTATTAATTAATTCGAATATTATATATTAAACTATATATGAATTATTGAATTGCTAACTGTGGACTATCAACTGAGGACTACCAACATTGGACAATTAAAATGAATTAAAATATTGATTATAACATATGAAACTAAATAATTCTTCAAGTTTGCCACTTGATTTCATCTCAAACCTCATTTGTATCTTGACGATTTTAATCTGCGTTCAAACCTTTCATGATACTTGAAAACACCTCAATCGAGAGGATGAACCAACCGCACTTCATCTACGGAAAGAAAGATTTATGCATATAGTTATGCACCTGAGAAACTCTCAGCAACTGAGTAAAAGTTTAACACGTAGCCGTGTCAGATCCTTTGGCATTTATTAGCAAAAATAACTTTGCAATCCCTTTTCAAAGTAGCAAATTTTGTCACAGCTCCAGCAAGTCAACTTCGACCTTTCAGTTGGACAAGCCTTATTATAATCTTGATTTATAAGCTTGTCTTTCGTCATCGTTACCGGGGAACTGTTTATATTCCACCACATTAACAGGAACTTATCAGCAACTTCATCACTCATCGGCTTAAGTCTCTCCAAAGAACCATTATGGTTGTTCATTAAAACCTTACCATATACTCATCCACATCTTATAACGAGAATTTCCATACCAATTACAAGAAATCAGCAACCAGTATTTTGAATCTCGTAGCATTTCTACATCAACAGTTATTTGTATACATATAACATTTATCTCATAGAATTATGAACTTTCATTCTGAAATTCTGAAAAGCACTCTAGCTTACGAATCAGATCTCTGAATTCTGAAAAATGAATCGAGCAAACATGAAGGAGACCAAGGATAAATACAAGGACCAAACCCTGTATTTAAAGAATCCTGATGATTCTGTTTCTGATGAAATCTTTAGCGAATACCTTACTCCTTAACCGCTCTAAATCATCGTGAATAAATTTCTTCATCACAATTTGGTTCTAACATTCCAAGATATTATCGTATCTTTCATTGTAAATATCCTCAATATTTCTGAAGATATCTTCATAAATATTCTCGTCCGATATTAATTATCTCTCCACGCTATCTGTGTTATCTCATAAAAGGAAACTGTTTTAGTTTCTATATTCTATAAATCTTTGAATTTAAATTATGAATGTTTTTGAAGTAGTATTGGGAACTGATGCATGAGTTAGTATAATATAATGACACTTGATCAATGTGATTATATTACAGTAAGTCATGCTGAGTTTCTAATGGGACGTGATGATTCACAGATCATAACGTCATCATGTGCCATGTTACATAACTCTTTCATTCTACTCAACTCCTGAACAAATCAAGAAAATGTATTCTTGATGGTTCTATCTTCCGTGATGTTGATAAATTTGAAAATCAAATCGTGCTATCACGTTCCTTCCTACTTAGAACATTATAATCATTCGAAACTCTATATCTGCAAATTCTGGACCATTATTCGCTTGACTTGAAGTCGGGAAGAGAAAACAAAAGCATAGAGCTTTGAAATTTAAGGGAGAATATAAATCCCGATAGCAACACATAAATTACAAACCGAATATATCAATGTTTATAGCAACATAAATACACGGGAGAATTAAAAACATTATAATCCCAAGGACGAAGTAGAAGAAAGTAGATTCCTCTGGTGGAAGTTGGAAAAGGAGAATGATTGTTGTGATAGTAAGGATGAGGACAAGGATCAGAACTGGATTAAACATTTTCAGAATCTTTTGGATGTATGAAACAAGAAGGAAAGTATGGGAATGGTGAGAATAATGGAACGGAAGAGTTTAATTTATAAATGGAAATATCAGACAGAGTAATCGAAGCAGATCACCGTATTTAATTAGAAAGATCTTAATTTCCTCATTCGCCGAAGAATCAAATCTTTTAGATTTCGAAGATTTTCTTTAATCCCTTGAATTCTGGAATTCAACCCTCTACGTTAAAAGTTAAGACGCACCTCATTTTCTAAATTCAACCATGACTACGTCAAAAGTTAAGATGAATCTTTACTTTCCTATTTCACTCTTTGGTGAGAGCTTCATTCGTACTCTCCGAATAATCGAGTTATTTTTATCCATATTACTCAATGATGATAAAACTATATTTATCAACTCATATTCGTCATGAAGACATTTTTATTGTTTGACATGACGACCACACTCAAATTTTGGGACGAAATTTCTTTAACGAGTAGGTACTGTGATGACCCGGAGATTTCCGACCAAATTTAAACTATAATCTATATATGTTTCCAACACGATAAGCAAAGTCTGTTAGGTTGAGTCTCAAAATTTTGAACTGTATTCGTATATTCAATTGACCTTCGACTGCTCTCGACGATTCACGAACCATTAATTGTAAATAGATATGTGTGTATGGGTATATAAATAATAATTTGAAATATAATTTGAAGTATTAGATATTGTTGTTATTAAAATGCAATAAAATAAAAATAAGATATTATAATAATTATTATTTAAAATATATATCTATATATAAATAAAGTATATTAAAAATAAATATTAAATGATTGTAATACTCGTTTGCTGTTCCGATTGATATTAAGCAAGTTAAATTCAAACTTATATTATTTTAAAATAAACGGTGATCCGGAAGTAAGTTCTATAAATTTTAGGCTTACTAAAAATGCATTTGGGATCTAGTTATTTAATTTTAACACTTTTTATATTTCACCCATAAATGAGAGGGACAGTTGATGTAATTTTATTTACTAAATTAATGTTCGAATTTTATACCATAATGACTAAAATAAATAAATATAGTTAATTTAAAAATATGGAAATTTTCTGAACACTTTTTATCCGCCACTGTTGCACAACGGGATACGAAATAGCAGTCCGTGAGAACTGTCGGTAACTAAACTCCAATTCAAGTGGTTGCTTTCTGTACGTTCGTTTATATCTCAATTCGTCAAAGTTTATAATAATTATTATATTATTATTACACTGTAGTTAATTGATACGGAGTATTGAGTGATTGATAATATAATGTGATTACTGTTTGCTTTTGTTCTTTTCACTTATAATTTATATGATATTTAATGTTTTTACTACTTTATGTATATGTCAGTCAACTTCTCATTTTTCACCAAAATAATTGAATGATCTCTCTTAAACCATTTCACTTCACAACCCTTATTTTTTTAGAACTCACCATTTGAATCACTAACACAGTCACCCAATCCTCACCACCAACAAAACAAGCACCGACTCCCTTTTCTTCTTCTTTGATTCGGTTGATCAAAACCACAACCCTTTAAGAGCTACCACTTCTGTTAGTTGCTAACCATCGAAACCCACTTGTGTTTATCGAAACCCACCAAGCTAGATCAACATCATCAAGTCATTGATTGTCGTCTCATTTTCTGTTAAATCTCAGGTTTGTTTCCTGTTTTGTATTCGAACAAAGATCAACAAACCAACACCACCCCTTTTAAATTCCTACTGCTACTATACTACCATGCTACTTGTTCATGTTCAAATTGCAAACAAACGACACCCACTTGAGTTGTTATTATGATCTTCTTTTTCTGTTCAAACCATGCCACCACAATCACCACCTTATATATACATACATATACGTGAACATATATTCCATCCATCACCATCAATCGGCCTCCACTCGTGAATACTTTCTCCGGCCACTTCACCATAAACAACCACCTTAAGCACCACCATTAAAGCAACAAAGACTTCTACCATATCAATGTTACTGCTACGGTTTTCGTTTCTTTTCTGTTCACACTCTCAACCACCATCTCAATCTCTTTCTCTCTTGCTTCGGTTGTCGACAACTATCACCACCAAATCCCTAAAGACTACTTCTACGCTACTAGATCTGTAACCCATTAGATGAACACCTCAAACACAAAAACTGTTTTATTTTCCTACTGCTTCTCTCTCATGTTTCCTGTTTCTATACGAACACCCAACACAACCAAAACCGTAAAAGTTTGCTGCTGCAAGTTAATTTCCTTCTTTCTGTTTTCTGGTTTCTGGTCACACCAAACACCAACACTATCGTGAGTTCTTCACTGTTGCAGTACGTTATCCGTTTCATTTTTTTTCTTCTTTTCTTCGAGAACCTCAAAACACTACCACCTTTTTGATTCAATATTATAACTATAGTAATCAATTTAGACAGCTGTAAACTGATTACTTTCGGTTATGTTTTTAATATTAAAATGAATACACTTTTGACTTGTGATAGTGGGTATGGAGAGAGTCTTGATACTGTAAGAAAAACTATGGAATCGGGCTAAAAGTTTTTAAAACAGTAGCGTTAGGATTTGGTGGACCAAGGTGATTGTGTTTTCTTCTTTCACGTGCCATACATTATTGCATTAGCTGGAAAATAAGTCCCTGAAGCATATTACTCGTATTCGGGCTGCAGGCCTTTAATGTTGTGACGGGCCACGTAAACAAATGGATTATGAAAACGTGCTATTTGTAAATAAAATAGAAGTGGACTGTGGATTAAAACATGAACTAGCTTTGTGGGCTTCATGAAAACATAAATGGATTTCAACTTGGGCTTGTGTAAATCATGTTGGGCCGAGATAGTAACGGGTTATATAGTTATCAGACGTGTATAGAAACAGAAAATAGGCTATAGAGCCATGGTCGTGAGTGTTGTGGTGTGAGCGGAAGGTCACGGGTTCGAGTCTTGTTTGGAGCTTTTTTTTAGAAAAACAATTAAAGAGGGTATACACTTTTGATCTTTTTTCCATTATCATTATACTTATTATTATTATTAGTATTATTATTACTAGAATAATTATTGTTATGTTATCATTAGTGTTAAAATTATTATTATCACCATAAATATTAGTATTAAGGTTGTTATTATTACCCCTAATATTACTATAAGTATTATTATTTATGTTATCATGAGTATTATTATGTAGTTACTAAAATCATTATCATAATTAAAATTAACAATAAAAATTAATATTTTTTTACATTTACTATCATTCATATCATTATTATTATAGAATTATTAACATTATTAACTCATTAATAATATTAAGTATTATAAACATTTTTACCACTAGTAGTATTATTTTATTATTATTATTATTATAACTACTATTACTAATATACAAATGATATATTTAAATACATATAACATAACAAAAAAAATTTAATATTTTTATATACAAAATGAACATATAAAACATATATATATTATTAACATAAAAATGATATAACTAATACATTTATATGCATATGTGTCCAACTACAACTATGAATATTAATAAATATACAAATGATATAGGTTCGTGAATCCGAGGCCAACCCTACTTTTTTTCAATGCCGTTATATGTATTTTTACTACAAAATACAGTACGGTGAGTTTCATTAACCCTTTTTTTAAATGCTTTCGCAATATATATTTTTGGGACTGAGAATGCATGCGCTGCTTTTATAAATGTTTTACGAAATGGACACAAGTGATCGAAACTACATTCTATGGTTGGATTATCTAATCGAATATACCCTTTTTATATAGTCTGGTAATCTAAGAATTAGGGAACAGAAACCCTAATTGACGCGAACTCTAAAGATAGATCTATCGGGCCCAACAAGCCCCATCCAAAGTACCGGATGCTTTTGTACTTCGAAATTTATATCATGTCCGAAGGAGGATCCCGGAATGATGGGGATATTCTTATATGTATATTGTCAATGTCGGTTACCAGGTGTTCAATCCATATGAATGATATTTTTGTCTCTATGCATGGGACGTATGTTTATTTATGAGAAATGAAAATCTTGTGGTCTATTAAAATGATGGAAATGATTATTTATGTTAAACTAATGAACTCACCAACCTTTTGGTTGACACTTGAAAGCATGTTTATTCTCAGGTATGAAAGAAATCTTCCGCTGTGCAATTACTTATTTTAAAGATATTACTTGGAGTTATTCATGACATATTTCAAAAGACGTTGCATTCGAGTCATTGAGTTCATCAAGATTATTATTAAGTCAATTATATTGGGATATATTATGAAATGGTATGCATGTCTGTCAACTGTCGATGTAAATGAAAGTTTGTCTTTTAAAAACGAATACAATGTTTGTAAAATGTATCATATAGAGGTGAAATACCTCGCGATGTAATCAACTGTTGGGAATTGTTTATAATCGATATGGACTTCGTCCGGATGGATTAGGACGGGTCTTCACAGCCTGCCAAATGGTCAGAACAAACGGGCTCGATAAACGGCTTGCCTTAGCAAACGGCCTCCAAAAACGGCCTGCCAAACGGCCTTCCAGCCGTTTACATGCAAAAAACAAGTCTATTTAAAGGGCTCTCTCCATCCATTTCAACACACACTCAATTTGTAATTCATTTCATATTTTCAAGCTTTTAGTTAGTTTTTAGTAGTAGTTAGCTTAGCTTTTATTTTCCGGAGGATATCCCGACGAGTCCCTGCGATCTCGGGCAGATTTCTTCGGCCTTTTCAGGTTTTTATCAGAAATGCTTGTCTTTTGTATTAAACATGTGTTCTTACTTTTTATGTTTAATAATGCGTTCCGATATTACGATGATAGCTTAATTAATCTGTATGTTGCCATGATAGAAGTTTGGGTTATCGTAATTATGTTAATTTAGTACGATTACTGTTATAATACTAAACTAGGAAGTCCGATAGATTTGTATGCTAGGATCTTAATGATTGACCAACCTAAGTTGTGATCAGGACTTATCCGCCTATATGAAATTAGCTACTTCATAGGATTAAGACCCCTGGTTATACTGTATCTGAAGATTCTATGAACTCGGTATGGTCGGAGTTCCCGAGAGGCATCTAGTGCGCTTTTAGGACACGTAACTTAGGAATTGAGACATGAATGACCTAGTATGCCTATTGACTATTCCAAAGAGAGCTCTTAAGAGCTGTTAAGATCTAGTTAGTGCCTTCACTGTGTGACCCAAGCCTATTGCATGTTCTTGTCTGATTGTTACCTTAGGTCTCAGTCATATCAACCTTTTAGGTATCCATTAGGTTTTTATCTGCTTTACTATCAGTATGTTAACTGTGATGCTGTATAATGCCTAAATTGTTATGATCTCATTAGTATGATGAAATGGTTGTTAGTTTTCATTTAAGGTTTTGCCAACTTAAACCAACGGATTCCTTTCGTTTGTGATCAATGTTCAATCAACACGGCACGTTGTTATTCAGTTACCTAAACTGATAACGAGGGTTAGGATTAGAGCTTAACTCACTAATAAACCTAGTACTTTACTGAGGATAACCTCCGAGGTATTGTTACCTTTCAATTATATGACCAAGTGACACACTTCTCACTTCTTAAAGAGAACTCCAAGAGTTCAGAGAAAAGTAGGTCTGTGTAATTGGCTCATCCAACCAGATCTACATCATTCCAAGCATAGTATTAACATAAGCATAATTACCTTTTTCTAACTCAATACTGATATCTTGGTTAACATTACCCTGATCTGCATACTCCGAATATCCTTACACTTTATTTAATTTTCAGCACTTAGGACCTTTAGCTTAAAATCAACTACGACACTAGGTTAACTTACACCTTCTACACCTTAGAAAGTAAAAGTAAATTTAGGCCCAGCATAATATAAATAAATAAAACCACTGTGTTCTACCTTGACCAACTGAATCAGATGTCCTGCGGCCTAATAACACCGCACGAATAAAACCGTCCGTTTCGGCCATATCATAGTAGTAACAAGTTTTCTGGTGCCGCTGCCAGGGATCGAATATTTTGATCGAGAAAGATTTTAAATAGACAAAAGTATTGTTTGGTAGTGTCTAAGAAAGACAATTATACACGGACTTAGTTGTTGTATTTTCCGAACAGTCTCCAATTATATTGGACCCAAAAGAATCCTGCCTCTCCGTAGACGGCCTGGCCACCTCGATACAAGTAATCTGTGAGAAGTCCTATCAGTTAAGATATCTGATCTGGTTAGCGATCGAATTTCAAGAATAATTGTTTTTATTAAATTATCGATCCTTTTAGTAAATTAATATTTTCTAAAAGTTACTTTTAAGTTCTTTTTAAACAGAAAAACTAAAAAAAAGATGGAACAACAAGACACCCTTGCTTCTATGCATAAGTCATGCTTAGAGGAAAGAGGAGGACCAATCACCTTAGGAACCGAAGGGATTCCTGAAATCAGTTCACACATGATTAAACTAGTCAGTATGATCTGTAAATTTCAAGGATTACTGACTGACGATCCAAACTTTCATTTAAACAAATTTATCAGTCTGGTTGACTCTTTTAAAAAGGAAGAAAACGAGAAAAACATTTTAAAACTTCATCTTTTTCAATATTCACTTTCTGCACACGCTTTGGCATGGTTTGACGAACTTAACCCGAATTCAATCCATACATGGGAGGATTTAGCCACTAAATTTCTAAACAAATTTTATCCACCCTCCCTGCAAACCTGTTTAAGAAATGACATCACAAACTTTTCTCAAAAAGAAAACGAGTCGTTGTGTCTAGCATGGAATAGAATAACTTAAAAGATGTCCGAATCATTTGTTAAGCAGGACAGACATAATCTGTACGCTTTACAATGGTTTGACCAAGGATGATAAGTCTCTCCTAGACATGGCCTCGCAAGGCAATTTCATGTCCCGAACATCAGACGAAGCATGGAATATCTTGGACACGATAGCTGCACAACAGGAAGATTGGAACAATGAAACTGCTAAGAAGGATGACGTCTTCGCTCATACGGTAAAAATGCTAGAAACCAGGTTACAAGATCTCACCCTCACTTTTCAAAATTTACCAATTCCTAGAAACTCTGATGCTACTAGAACCAATCTAAGGTATCCTTACCCTAGATGGGCACACAAACAGCAAAATAGCTCGGATCATAATATAATTTTCCCGTTGCACAAACCTACTCTCCACTCTAAGGAAATTTTAGTTGAATTTATGAAAAAGCAATACACGATAAACCTTCAAGTCATAGAATGTCAGAACAAGTTCGACACTTTGATAAAGACTTTTGAAGAATTAATCACTAATTTTCAGCTTACGCTTAAACGTTTAACCACTAAGGTCGATATAGAGTGTAGTGAGTTTGATGCCCTAGTAATCACTAGAGGAGGGAAGAAAACAACTGTCAACATACCCATACATGATTTTTTCGATAAGGAACCTGTGTCAATTGACCCAGTTGTCAATCCACCGGAACCTATCTGTCATAAGGCCCCGGAAATTATTTCGCGCACCCACATACCTTTCCCATGTAGGATTAGGAAGGAAAAACAAGAAGCGCAATTCGCTAAGTGTTGGGATATTATTAAGAATTTGCATTTGAATGTACGACTAGTAGATGCTTTAGTAGAAATGTCAAACTGCGCTAAATTTTTCAAAGAACTGTTTTCAAACAAAGAGAGATTAAGAGAGATAGTTAGCTCACCCTTAAGTGAAGAATGCTCGTTAGTGTTACAACATGGAATTCCCCATAAGTTAGGTGATACAGGAAGATTCACGGTACTTTACTACTTGCAAGATGTCCAAATTATCAATGCGTTAGCAGACTTAGGAGCCAGTGTAAACCTAATGCCCTATTCATTATTCAAGAGGCTAGGATTAAATGACTTAAGGCCTGCTAGAATGACTATCTAACTCGCGGACAGATCAGTTTAGATTCCTCAGGGAATAGCTGCAGGTGTCCTAGTTAGAGTGTATACGTTAGCATTTCCCATTGATTTCGTCATTATGGATATTGAGGAAGACACGAAGGTCCCACTCATTCTTGGCAGACCATTCCTGAATACTGCCAAGGCTGTAATTGACGTTCACGAAAAATCACTGAAGTTAAGGGTTGGAGGAGAAGAAATCACATTCAATGTTGATCGCCTCATGAACCATCCTAAAGAAGAAGATGTGAATCTCTCTGATTCGTTTCAAGAACTCGTCAATGAATACCTGAAAGAGACTATGGCTATATATAGCCAAGATCAAATTTCTAAGGATCTGTTCTTTACACCTCCTAAAAGAAATCTAGACAACCATTCAGCCGCAAACCTTAGTCAACTTACATCCCCCCTCTCTGAAAGTAACTTTCTTGGCAAGACTATTCAAATAACACCGCTAGGACAAGGCATTCCTTTACCTCTACTAAGGAGAAGGCCGAATGAAGAAACAGACTTCATTCCGGTATATCAGGAACCCCAGTCAAAGGAGGACTGTGAGGAGTTTCTCGAACCTACCTTTGAAAATACAGAAGACGTTTCTGAAGAGGAAGCATTAAGAAGGACAATTTCCAGAAATGAAGAACAGATAGCATCAGTGACCGCTACTGAAGAATCAAAATTCCAGGAGAAATATGAATCGTTAGACCAAAAGGAAATAGCTAGAATGAAGCCATCTATCGAGTAACCTCCAGAATTGGAATTAAAGAAGTTAACCGACAATCTAGAGTATGCATTCTTAGAAGGAGAATCACAACTCCCTGTATTCATCTCGAAAGACCTTACGCCACAAGAGAAGGTGAAATTGATTCAAGTTTTGAAATCGCATAAGAAGGTAATTGCTTGGAAGATCTCCGACATCAAAGGGATCAGCCCCAACTATTGTACCCACAAGATCTTCATGGAAGATGATTTCAAACCTTCAGTTCAGAGGCAAAGAAGGGTCAACCCTATGATTCAAAAAGTCATCAACAAAGAAGTAATCAAACTTCTGGACGCCGGTCTGATCTATCCTATCTCTGATTCGCCATGGGTTAGTCTTATTCAAGTGGTCCGCAAAAAGGGAGGGACAACCGTAATTCAAAATGAGAATAATGAACTTATTCCAACTCGGGAAGTCACCGGTTGGAGGGTTTGCATAGATTATCGTAAACTAAATGATGCAACCTGAAAGGATCATTTTCCATTACCTTTCATCGATCAAATGTTGGAACGTCTATCAGGAAATGAATACTATTGTTTCCTTGACGGTTTTTCCGGCTACTTTCAAATTCCCCTCGATCCAAAGGACCAAGAAAAGACAACCTTTACCTGTCCTAATGGAACATTTGCTTATCGACGCTTGCCCTTTGGGTTATGCAATGCACCAGCTACATTCAAGTGATGCATGGTAGCAATATTCCATGACATGATTGAACGTTGTATGGAAGTCTTCATGGACGACTTCTTGGTCTTTGGTGGTACCTTTGATTCGTGCCTTTCAAACCTTGACAAGATGCTCACCCGGTGTGAGGAGTCAAATTTAGTTCTGAATTAGGAAAAATGTCACTTCATGGTAAAAGAAGGGATAGTTTTAGGGCATAAGATTTCAAAAGCAGGAATAGAAGTTGATAAGGCTAAGATTGAGACCATTACTAAGCTTCCAGAACCTACCACAGTAAGAGCGATAAGGAGTTTCCTAGGACACGCCGGTTTCTACCGACGTTTCATTAAGGAATTTCAAAAGTCACACGACCTCTCACTCATCTCCTAGGAAAGGAAGTCCCGTTTGTCTTCAATGAAGAATGTCTAAAAGCATTCAACTATCTGAAAGAACAGCTAACACATGCGCCCAACATGATAGCTCCTGATTGGAGTCAACCATTTGAAATCATGTGTGATGCGAGTGACTTCGCAGTTGGATCTGTGCTTGGACAACAGGTAGATAAGCACTTTCATCCAAACTATTATGCAAGCAAAAGCTTAACCGGAGCTCAAGAGAATTACACTACCACGGAAAAGGAGCTGCTAGCCGTAGTATTCGCCTTCGACAAATTTTGTTCCTATCTCATCCTGTCCAAAACTACAGTCTATACAGATCATTCAGCCCTCAAATATCTAATCACTAAGCAAGATGCGAAACCAAGACTCCTACGATGGATCTTACTCCTTCAGGAATTCGATATTGAGATTAAAGATAATAAAGGAGCAGAGAATGTCGCAGCAGACCATCTTAGTCGTTTGGAGAACCCAACGAAGGAACAACTTGCTGAACAAGACGTCAGAGATAAATTTCCGGAAGAATAGCTTATGATTTTAGGACAAACTCACATAGGATCACAATTTACTGACACTCCTTGGTATGCCGACATGGCCAACTACCTAGTTTCCAGAGTAGTACAAAAGGAAGTTCTTCAGGGATTCAAAGTACTACTACTGGGAAGATCCTTACCTGTTTAGAATTTGCCAAGCAAGCAGCAGGGATTTCTTCACCAATGTCACCATGGAAAAACTGGAGGTCATCATGGAGCAAACTTAACCGCAAGAAAAGTCTACGAATCAGGATTCTATTGGCCGTCTATATTTCGAGATGCGCAAGAGCTTGTAAAGCGTTGCGACGCATGCCAAAGGCAAGGTATTATCTCTATGAAAAATGAGATGCCTGATAATGCTAAAGACGAACATATATTTCATCGCATTATCCCTCAAGAAAGACAAGCTTTTAGTTGCAATTGTCCTATTTACAAGTAATATTTGTTTAAATAATAAAAGGTGAAGACAAAAGACAGATTCGACGAATTGAAGACGCAAACGACCAAAAAGCTCAAAAGTACAAAGTACAATTAAAGTGGTTCCAATTATTGATGAGAAACGTCTCAAAATTACAAGAGTACAAGCCGCAAAACGCAAAGTACAAGATATTAAATTATACGAAAGGACGTTCAAAAATCCAGAACCGGGACCAAAGTCAACTCTCAACGCTCGACGCAACGGACCAAAAGTTACAAATTAATTATGTATATAAATATAATATAATATATAATTAATTATATAAATTATATATTTATATTATATTTATATAATAAAATCCGTCGGCAGACTAAGATCCAAACTTGTGTGAGCTGGATTCCACTGCTGCGCACTCACGGAGCTTATAAAGGCAACAACCACCGCACTCGCGGAGGTCAAACAGTAAACGTGGGCCTATAAAAGGTCGAGCATTCGGCCGATTTTTACACATCTTTTTCTCTTCACTCATACGTAAACTTATATATATATATATATATTTTAATTTTAATTTTAATTTTAATCCTAATAATAAGGGTATGTTAGCGAATGTTGTAAGGGTGTAAGTCGAAATTCTGTCCGTGTAACGCTACGCTATTTTTAATCATTGTAAGTTATGTTCAACCTTTTTACATTAATGTCTCGTAGCTAAGTTATTATTATGCTTATTTAAAACGAAGTAATTATGATGTTGGGCTAATTACTAAAATTAGGTAATTGGGCTTTGTACCATAATTTGGGTTTGGACAAAAGAACGACACTTGTTGAAATTAGACTATGGGCTATTAATGGACTTTATATTTGTTTAAGTAAATGATAGTTTGTTAATTTTAATATAAAGATTTACAATTGGACGTCCCTATAAATAACCATATACACTCTATCGGACACGATGGGCGGGATATTTATATGTACGAATAATCGTTCATTTAACCGGACACGGGAATGGATTAATAGTCTCTAGAATTATTAAAACAGGGGTGAAATTATGTACAAGGACACTTGGCATAATTGATAACAAAGTATTAAGACCTTGTTACAGTTTAAGTCCCCAATTAGTTGGAATATTTGACTTCGGGTATAAGGATAATTTGAGGAGGATACTCGCACTTTATATTTATGACTGATGGACTGTTATGGACAAAAACTAGACGGATAAATTGAATAATCCAGAACAAAGAACAATTAACCCATGGGCATAAAACTAGAATCAACACGTCAAACATCATGATTACGGAAGTTTAAATAAGCATAATTCCTTTATTTTCATATTTAATTGCACTTCTAATTATCACATTTTTATTTATTGTCATCGTATTTAATTGCACTTCTAATTTTCACACTTTTATTTATTGTCATTGTATTTAATTGCACTTTTAATTTTCGTACTCTTTAATTATCGTAATTTTATTTTATCGCATTTTTATTATTCGCAATTTCATTATCGTTATTTATTTTACGCTTTAAATTAAGTCTTTTATTTATTTAATATTTTACATTAGGTTTTAACTGCGACTAAAGTTTTAAAAATCGACAAACCGGTCATTAAACGGTAAAAACCCCCTTTTATAATAATAATATTACTTATATATATATATTTGTATTTTTATAAATTAAAACTAATATAGCGTTAAGCTTTGTTTAAAGATTTTCCTGTGGAACGAACCGGACTTACTAAAAACAACACTACTGTACGATTAGGTACACTGCCTATAAGTGTTGTAGCAAGGTTTAGGTATATCCATTCTATAAATAAATAAATATCTTGTGTAAAATTGTATCGTATTTAATAGTTTTTCCTAGTAAAATATACACTATTTCATATACGCCTCGCATAACATCAAGTATTTTTGGCGCCGCTGCCGGGGAACTTTAACGCCGAAAGCGCAACGCTAATTATATAAAAAAATATATAATTTTGTAAAAGTTTTTATTAAATCCTTCGTATAAAAATATAAGTTTTTAAAATATAAAAATATAAAAATAAAAAAAGAGTTTGTTAAAAAATATATAAAGTTTAAAAAAAAGTATTTTTACTTTTGAGTTTAAAAATAAGTATTTTATTGTTTTATAAAAATATTTAGTTATATTTATATTTTATATATATTTGATAAAACAGAAAAACATAAAAAATTAAAAAGAAAAAAAAAACTGAACCTGTGCAAAAACGAACCCCTTTTCAGCCTAAATTTGACCCTTCGCGACTCGCGGAGCTTTTGAACTGGATCTAACCGCACTCGCGGAGGTCAATCTGACAGGTCAACCTAGGACTGCAATTAATACGAAATTAGGGTTTAATTAATTTAATTATTTAGTTTTTAGGGTTTTATTTAATTAATTAGTTTAGTTATTTATTTAATTTGTATTATTAAGTTATAATTAGTTTTATTAATATATAAAATTAATAGTTTTATAAAATAAATAATAAAAAAAATAATATTTTTATAAAAATTGTACTTTTTACAACTTTAAGTATATTTTTATATTTTGTACCTCTTTTTATTCGTTTTAGCGTAATATTTGTATTTTTCGCTCGTATTTAGTTTTAAATCATAGTATTTGCCATAGTTATTTTTATTTCTAGATTTTTAGGCTTTACCGTAAAATCCCTTAAGTGCTTTTTCTTTAGACTAAGATTTAGGTGCTTTAGAATTTTACGACGCCGTTTTTAATTTTTAGTTCCTTTTTAAGATATTGCCATTTGGGATATAGTTTTTCTATTAAGCTTTAATATTTTTAGACGCAACTTTTAATTTTTAGTTTTTAGTGCCTTTTTAAGTTTCGACACGCTACTTTCTTATTTTTATTTTGCGACACCTATTATTTTTCAATCTTTTATTTTTTGACTCGACGCGCTCTTTTTCTTTCTTATTTCTCGACATTCTAGTTTTTAGGACTTAGAATTTTCTCTATTTCTTATCTAAATTTCTTAAATTTCAACGAAAAATTATTTTAAGCGGTTAAATTGATAGACATCAAAATTTTCTGGTTCGTAGTAATAGTTGGATTTGTACGTGGACCGAGTTATTGGAGCCAAACAGTACTCAATTATATTGAGACCAAACGAATCCTGCCCCTCTACTGCATCTTTTGGCTATTCGAAACGTGGGCAAAATCATAAAAGTCTATTAATTTGATAACTTATATAATTTTTCTTCCTTTTTAAAAACTAATAGGATATTCAGTGAATGCACCGAGCAAAACGTTCACCACCTTTTGTACGTTCACCACCTGTAACTCGATCAAGACATCTAGCTAATATTACCGCCGTTGATTTTTCTTTAGAATCGTCATCCAGTCGACCAAGTACTCCAATTCAAATTTTCGATAATCCATTTTTTGAACCCGACCTCACAATTGAGAATCCGGAGAATATTCAGGGACAATTCAAAGATCCTGAACCACTAATCTTTCCTCCGGAACCACCAATCATTCAAACAGAGATTGTTGAGGAACGAACCATTAAATCAGAATCCTCTAGTGATTCAGATTCAACAAATTCAATCATGGAGAATCTGGAACCGTTAAGTATGGAAGACCGAATGAGTGCTAAATGCACTGGCCAAGGTCACGCAATTACGCATCAAGACATTAATGCGCCAGATTATGAAATCAAAGGACAAATTCTACACATGGTAACTAATCAATGCCAATTTAGTGGTGCGCCGAAGGAAGATCCAAATGAACATCTTCGTACCTTTAATAGGATCTGTACTTTATTTAAAATCCGAGAAGTTGAAGATGTACAGATATATCTCATGTTATTTCCCTGGACTTTAAAGGGAGAAGCCAAAGATTGGTTGGAATCGTTACCTGAAGGGGCGATTGATATATGGGACGTTTTACTTGAAAAATTTCTTAAACAATTCTTTCCGGCATCTAAAGCCGTAAGACTTCAAGGAGAAATTGTTACGTTCACACAGAAGCGAAATAAAACTCTATATTAGGCATGGACAAGATTTGGTAAGTTATTAAGAGGATGTCCGCAACATGGTTTAGACACCTGTCAAATAGTACAAATATTCTACCAAGGATGCGACATCACTACAAGAAAAGACATAGACATAGCATCTGGTGGTTCCATTATGAAGAAAACAGAAACTGATGCTTATAAGATTATTGATAACACTGCTTCCCACTCACATGAGTGGCACCAAGAAAAAGATATCGTTAGATCATCTAAAGCAGCTAGAGCCAATTCTAGCCATGACTTAGATTCCATTTCCGCAAAGATAGATGCTGTCGAGAGACGAATGGAAAAGATGACTAAAGATATCCACTCAATACGAATTAGTTGTGAGCAGTATGGAGGACCACATTTGATAAAAGATTGTCTCAGTATTGAACTAACAATGAAACAAAGAGAGAATGTTTCATACATAAACCAAAGGCCTGGAAATAATTATCAGAATAATTATCAACCGCCAAGACTAATTTACAATCAAAACCAGAATTATAATCGAAATGTTCCATGCAACAACCAACAAGGTCCTAGTAATCAACAAGTATCTAATAATACTTACAATCAGCAAAGACCTAATTTTCAAAACAAACCACCACAAACCGATGATAAAAAGCCGAATTTAGAAGATATGATGACGAAGCTAGTTGAATCTCAAACAGAGTTTTTCACATCTCAGAAACAAACCAATGAACAAAATGCTCAAGCATTTAGAAATCAACAAGCTTCTATTCAAAATCTAGAACAAGAAGTAAGTAACCTAGCAAGGTTGATAGGTGAAAGAAAACCAGGAAGTCTACCTAATGATACAAATGCTAACCCCCAGAATGAAACAGCTAAATCCATTACCACAAGAAGTGGTATTACACTTAAACCACCTGAAATACCTATAATTTCTGATGAAGCTATTCATACTCCACAAAAACCACAACCTGAACAAGATAAGGAAAAAGAACCGGTAGTTGAAATGGTTAATGAAGATAACACAGTTAAGGCTAAACCTTATGTTAAACCATACCAACCACCACTTCCTTACCCGAGTAAAATGAAAAAGAGAGACTTGAAGCTGAACAATCCAAATTCTTGGATATGTTTAAACAAATAAATGTAAATCTTCCTTTCATTGATGTGATTTCAGGAATGCCTAGATATGCTAAATTTCTGAAAGATCTAATCACAAATAGAAAGAAAATGGAAGAACTCTCGGCTGTTACTATGAATGCTAATTGTTCTGCAGTACTGTTGAATAAGATACCAGAAAAATTATCTGATCCAGGAAGTTTCACAATTCCATGTTTTCTGGGTAGTCTTAGTTCAATAGAAGCATTGGCAGACTTAGGTGCTAGTATAAATTTAATGCCGTATTCACTATACACTAAACTAGACCTAGGAGAATTGAAACCAACACAAATAAGCATACAACTAGTCGATAGATCAGTAAAATATCCTAGAGGGATAATGGAGAACATGCTAGTTAAAGTTGGTACTTTAGTATTTTCAGTAGATTTTGTTGTTCTGGACATGGAAGAAGATTCTCAAGTTCCTCTCATATTAGGAAGACCATTCTTAAACACTGCTAAAGCAATGATAGACGTGTTTGGTAAGAAAGTGACCCTAAGTATAGAGGACGAGAGTGTTACCTTTTCAGTTGATAGAGCAATGCAACAACCGCAATCTGCAGATGATACATGTTATTATATTCAAACTATAGATTCACATGCAGAATTGTTAGAAGAATTTCCAGAATTACAAGGAACAGGAGAATTTTCTTTAGGAGAAGGAACTGAACCAATTAATGAAATTGAAATGTTAGCTACACTTATGGCTAATGGATATGAACCAACAATAGAAGAAATTCAAATGCTAAAAGAAGAAGACAGATATCGATATAAATCATCGATAGAAGAACCACCAACATTAGAGTTAAAGCCACTTCCAAACCATTTGGAATAGGCTTATTTACATGGTGAATCTGAATTACCTGTAATAATATCATTTTCTCTTACTGAAAATAAAAAATCTCAACTCATTTCTGTGTTAAAAGCTCATAAACCAGCTATTGCATGGATGATTCATGACATTAAAGGAATAAGTCCTTCGTATTGCACAAATAAAATCCTTATGGAAGAAGGTCATAAAACGTATGTGCAACGTCAACGAAGACTAAATCCTAATATGCAAGATGTTGTTAAGAAAGAAATTATTAAACTGCAAGATGCAGGTTTAATTTATCCAATTTCTGATAGTCCATGGGTAAGCCCAGTTCAATGCGTGCCTAAGAAGGGTGGCATGACTGTCATCACAAATGAGAAAAATGAGCTTATTCAAACTAGGACTGTAACAGGATGGCGTGTATGTATTGATTATAGAAAATTAAATGACGCCACCAGAAAAGATCACTTTCCCTTACCTTTCATTGATTAAATGTTGGAAAGATTAGCCGGAAATAGTTACTATTGTTTTCTTGATGGTTTTTCCGGATACTTTCAGATTCCAATAGCACCCGAGGATCAAGAGAAAACCACATTCACGTGCCCTTATGGTACTTTTGCTTATAAATGCATGCCATTTGGACTTTGCAACGCCCCTGCAACCTTTCAAAGGTGCATGATGGCGATTTTTCACGACATAATAGAAGAATGCATGGAAGTTTTCATGGATGACTTTTCAGTCTTCAGTGATACTTTTGAAATATGTCTAGTTAATCTTGAACGAATGCTTATTAGATGCGAACAATCAAATCTAGTACTTAATTGGGAGAAATGCCATTTCATGGTTAAAGAAGGCATCGTTCTTGGTCATAAAATTTCAAAGGAAGGAATTGAAGTGGATAGAGATAAAGTAGATGTAATTGCTAAACTTCCACATCCCACCAATGTTAGAGGAGTTAGGAGTTTTCTAGGGCATGCCGGTTTTTACCGACGTTTCATAAAAGATTTTTCTAAAATTGCCACTCCTATGAATAAACTCCTAGAAAAGGATGCTCCATTTATCTTTTCAGATGAATGCATCAAATCTTTTAATATTCTTAAAGAAAAACTCACTAATGCGCCGATCATGATAACTCCAATTTGGAATCTACCATTTGAACTAACGTGCGATGCAAGTGATTTTGCAATGGGAGCTGTTTTAGGACAAATGATTGAAAAACGATTTCAACCTATTTATTATGCTAGTAAGACGTTACAAGGAGCACAAACAAATTACATAACTACTGAAAAAGAACTCCTTGCTATTGTCTTTGCTTTTGACAAATTTCGTTCATATCTCGTTCTAGCAAAAACGGTGGTCTATACCGACCATTCTGCTCTTAGATACCTATTTTCGAAACAAGATGCCAAACCAAGATTAATCCGTTGGATCTTACTCTTACAAGAGTTTGATATTGAAATCCGAGACAAAAAGGGAGCAGAAAATCTCGCCGCTGATCATCTTTCTCGTCTTGAAAATCCTGAATTAGAAGTTCTAAATGAATCGGCCATACAAGACAACTTTCCTGATGAATATCTATTGAAGATAGATTATAATGAAATTCCATGGTTTGCAGACTATGCAAACTATTTAGTATGTGGATTCCTTGAAAAAGGATTGTCGTACCAAAAACGAAAGAAATTCTTTAGTGATATAAAACACTATTTCTGGGAAGATCCACATTTGTTTAAAAGTTGTCCCGATGGAATAATACGCCGATGTGTATTCGGAGATGAAGCTAGTAAAATCTTAAACCATTGTCACACAGGACCAACAGGAGGGCATTATGGGCCACAACTAACAGCAAGAAAAGTTTATGATGCTGGATTCTATTGGCCTACAATTTACAAAGACGCACACCTTCTTTGCAAATCCTGTGATGCATGTCAAAGGGCCGGAAAAATAAGTCAACGTGATGAAATGCCACAAAATGTCATTCAAGTATGTGAAGTATTTGACATTTGGGGTATTGACTTTATGGGTCCATTTCCAAAATCTCATAATAATCTCTATATTCTCGTAGCCATTGATTATGTATCTAAATGGGCAGAAGCACAAGCTCTCCCAACTAACGATGCACGAGTTGTAGTCAACTTTTTAAAACGTCTTTTTGCAAGGTTTGGAACACCGAAACCTTTAATAAGTGATCGGGGTACTCATTTCTATAATAATCAACTTGAGAAAGTTCTCAAAAGATATGGAGTAACTCATAAAATCTCCACTGCATATCATCCACAGACAAATGGGCAAGTTGAAAATACCAACCGAGCTTTAAAACGTATTCTAGAAAAAACCGTAGGATCAAATCCGAAGGAATGGTCCATTAAATTAGAGGATGCACTCTGGGATTTTAGAACAGCCTACAAAACTCCAATTGGAACCACTCCTTTTAAACTAGTTTACGAAAAAGCATGTCATCTTCAAGTAGAAATTGAACACAAAGCATTTTGGGCTTTGAAGACATGTAATCTTGATTTACATGAAGCCGGACGTCTACGATTAAGTCAACTAAACGAATTAGAAGAATTAAGACAAGAAGCCTACGAAAATTCGTTAATCTATAAAGAAAGAACGAAGAAATGGCATGATAAAAGAATCAGAAGTTCAAAAGAATTTAAAGAAGGAGACAGAGTTCTTCTTTTCAATTCACGATTCAAGCTATTTCCTGGAAAATTGAAATCAAGATGGTCTGGACCATTCATAGTCAAAAGAGTTTTCCCATAAGGAACAGTAGAATTGATAAATTCAAATGGGATTGAATTTAAGGTTAATGGTCACAGAGTTAAACATTACATAGATAGTCCAATGGAAGTTGACAACGAAGTTAATCACAATTTCGACACCACAGCTAACTAAGTGTGGGGAGAATCAAGTCTTTAAAGGATAATATGTATTTCTGTTAGAGTTAGATTTTCTGTTTTCGTGTAGTTCTCGAAAATGGAACCCGAATGGTCTTTCCCTAGCAGACCCTAAAGAACTAGTCTTCTCCCCCCATTCTGAATTTTTATTTTTTTTAGGTTTTTTACGAAATGAAGACTTCCTGTGATTTAAACCATGGTCTAATGCTACACGCTTTAATTACTAAACGTAATAATGACACACTTCCGAGTGAACTGGTATCAGTAATCAGAGAAAAATTGGACGGAGTAAGAAAAGAATCCAGATGCGAAAATAATAAGTTACAATTTGGTAAAGAAAAATCAAAATCCGCAGCGAAAAGAAGAGCACGACACCTTGAAAGATGTCACAAATGCGAAAAATGGTCACATGAAGGTAAATGTTCAAATAATCAAACATATTCAAACACCGAATTTGTTACTTTATGCAGAGACGGACCGTTCAAATGTTTAGAAGAAAAAACATTGAATGCTCGAGGTTACGCCTATGTAGCTATGGAAAACCAATTAGTCCGACTATCTTATGAGTGGGCTAGAGCATATCACTAAGAAATCTCTTTCACAGGGAAGTATGTACAGTTTTCAATTTTTATTTTTATTTTTAACCTTTTGATAATAAACGCTAATTTGTTCGCTATAAAGTATTAAATTGGTATTCGATAAAATTAGGTCTTGCGACCGAAATTATTGATATCATACAAAAATTTATTACATCACTGTAAAATTTACCATTTATTCTTAAGGTATAAATATCTTTAATCAATCAACCAAAATATTTCAAAAATTCGTCATGAGTTAAATTAGGTCATGGAACCGAAATTACTTTACCGAAAAGAGGGGCGTATATTTTTGATAATATTTGATTGATTAAAGTGGGATAAAAGACCAAAAAGATTTTTAATTTTATTTTTACCATGTTTTTAAAATGAATATATAAATATGAAATTAATATTGTAAACTTCTTTAAAATTGTAAATATTTGAAAAACTAATATTTTTAATATAAGTTTGTATGTATAAAAACAAAAATATAATATAAGTTTGGTGTGAATTTTTAATTTTAATAATATGAATTTTTAATTTAAGTTTGGTGTAAATTTAAAAACAAAAATTTACTTTATTTTGCTAAGTTAAAAATATGATTTTTAAAATTTGTCGTGAGTTGAAGACTAGGTCGTTGAACTGAAATTGCTTTACCCGAGGGAGGGACGAGAACTTTTATTATCATTATTTTTAATCTTATCGAATTAAAGTATGCCAAAAACATTAAAAAAAAAAAAACCCAAAAATCTTTGCTTTTAAAACCGCGCTTAAAAATGACAAATTTTAAAATTTTTGTCGAGGGACATCGATCCGAAATGCCCTCATCCTAAAAGGAAACAAAATTTTAATTTTTAAATTAATTTTATGTTTTATAAACTAATAAGGTTTTATGTTTTATGTTTTCGCGGTGATTTAAACGGGCACACCACCGCACTCACGGAGGTCACAAAACCCAAATGGGTTATCTGGTCGAACAGACCAGTTCCAAACACACACACACATATTTTCACCCGAAAAACCCACCAAAAATCATCACAAATTCGCCATTTTTCATCATTTTTCATCAAACCTTTCATAAAATCGCAATGAGGAGACTATTATCAAGGAATTACACAAGGAAATCGGTAAATTTCTATACCTAAACACCATTTAATCCGAATTTTAGTGTTCTTGAACAATTTCATACATAATTCGATTTTGATGCTTTCTAGTGTAATAATGCTTCAATTGTTTGTGTATTATTCTTGTATAACCTAGATTGATGCTATTTAATATGATTAGAAGCTTTGAACTCCAATTTTTGAATAATCTAGGGTTTGTGTTCTTGAGCAAAATTAGGGCTTTTTGATATAAACAGGTTATGGCCGAATTTTGTTGTTAGTTTATGTTAAATTGAGTAGTGTAACATGTTTAGGTTGCTAAATGATCAAAACTTTGATCCTAAACATGATTTATGAAGATTAAAGTGGACTTTTTGAACCAAAATTGCATGAACTTGATTTAATTGATATGAATGCCATGATGAACTTATTTAATTATTATAATGATTGTTTTTGACATGTTTTAAAAGATAAATGCGAAGGAACTTTGTATAAATTTTCATATATGTATATTTGTAAAAGTGTAGAATTGTTAATATTTTGAAAATGTGTATAGAGTTTAATATGGATTAAACATGTCATTGTAATTGTTTAGATTTATGATTTTGCTAAAACTAATGTATATTTGGATGCACAAAAATTGTGTTTGATATATTTTGCAGACTGAAAGGGGTGAATCTTCATCCCAGGCTCGTAATGCTCCTCCGGAAGATGCAGATCAACAGGAAATTAATAACCAATACCGACAAGATATGCCTCACCCAATTGTTTCATATTCAAACATTCATGAGGCAGATTTACATCCGAATTTGAGATTTGATAGATATTGGATAGACTATCCAAAATATTAAAAGAACCTGCATAACCTTGTGTCTAATAATGTTAAGGTACCCAGAGTTATAGATTGGGCACCATTAGAGGTAGTGGAATTGGCCGAGCCAATCAGGGAATTACTTACTCAAAGGTATGGTAATTCTACTTTTAGTGATTGGGTAAGTTTATTCAACATGCGTAGACCTGTGTATAGAGAATGGTGTATAGAGTTATTATGTACTATTGAAGTAAATGATCGGGTAGATACTTTAACCGATCGTAGTTTTATTAGATTTTTATTAGGAGGGGAGATGCGCCATATGTCCTTACTAGACATGGCTCGGGCTTTAGGTATATATACGTCCGAGGAGCTAGCATCTTATGATTGCCAGAGGTTAATAGTTTATGGTAGGAGGGTGGATGAGAATTTTGATACAAATGACATATGGAGTAGGATGACTAGCCATCGCCGATTCTAGGGGGGATTATACTCTTATCTTGATATTGATAGAGCTGAATTAAGAGTAATCCATAGGTTTTTAGCCAATTCGATTACCCAACGAGGTAAGAATAAGGAAAAGGTAAATGAACAGGATTTGTTTTACCACATGTGTATTCGAGACCCACATAGCGCTGTAAGTATACCTTTTTTTGTGGGTTATTATTTATTGACTATGGTTAGGGGTATGAGGCGTGGTAGCATAATAGGAGGTGGTATATTTATTACTTTAATTGCTGAATATCTCGGTGTGGATAGAAGTCGGGGGGGATTATTAATGGCAGAACCAGAACCCCGCGATAGAATAGATTTGCGTGTTTATCATGGTGCTAAGGTCTTAAAGAAACGAAACAACGCGGCAGTACGTTATGATGGCAGGCATCCACAGGTTGAGAGAGATCAACAGAAAGGTCAACCGGGAGGGGGTAATCCAATGACGGAAATGCAAATTTTTATGGCTCGACACGAGTATGAAATGGCTAGACAAAAAGCATTTCAAGATTGGAAGTATCATCAAAGCCAAATCATAAGTCATTGTACACACGTAGATAGAGACTACATTCCTACCGTTATGCCCGAATTTACTCCTTGAACTTTAGAGAGCCGACCACTATATCCTACATATGACCCGGCCCAAGCATTTTACAGCATCTATGGATACGCTTGGGACCCATACTGGAACCATCCTCCTCATCCGTAATTTTTTATTTTTGTTTATTTTATTGTAATGTTACTAATTCTTAATTTTCTTATTTCTTATTTCTTATTTCGTAATTTTTAGATTTTAATAATTTTTGAATGTGGTGTGAAAACCCAACTTCAAAAATATGTATATATGTGTTTGTAGTTTATCTCATGTACAAAACAGGGTAAAACAGCGCATTTTCAAAGACTGGCATTAAGTTCAGCAAAAGATAGTACTTTTGACGAAAAAAATGAAAAACAAATGTGATGTAACAACAAGACGGAATGAACAAATGATGTGCACCATTTATCATTCAGCAAACAAACGCCAATATGTTTGGAAACTTTGGTAAAATTTAATTATTTTTCTACGCTAATCACCCTCAATAATTTAAATTGTTACTGATTTCTTGCAAATGAGGGCATTGCAAGATCTTAAGTGTGGGAAGGGGTTAAATTCTTTCGGATTTTTAAAATTTTTAACTTAAACACTTGGTTACCATTAAAAATACTAGTAACGTAGTAGTTGTATTAGAATTTAGTGCTCTCTGATAACAAAGAACAGCCCTAGCCTTTTATACTGACTACCCAATTCTAGTAAAAATTTTCAAAATTTTCAATTAAATGAATTCAAAATCAAGTTTATACATATTTATGAACGATAAAACTAGGTGTTAACACCGAAATTATTGTTACCTCAGAAAGGACATAAATTGAGAAACAAACCAAAATGTTAGAATTCATTTAAAATGGAGTAGAGGACAATAAAAATGAAAATAAAAAGCCAAGTGTGGGAAAATTACCAAAGTTATTTAAAACATATATCACATATTTTTGTACAAATAACTGAAGATACTTTTGCTTTGGACTAATCTAAAATTTTTTACCCGATTTACTGTAATATATTTAAAAGAATAGATGGATCTACACGATGAATCAATTCCATCATTAAAAGGAAGTAAAGTCTTCCGAAAAAGAAACGCGCTTCTTCATTTAGGTCATGAAGTTGTCGTCTAGACCAGCTGTAGGTTGACGAAAAATCTAGAAAAGTCATCTCTAAAATCAGCAGGAAATCCACGGACCTCAGCATCAAACAGGGTCGCCAAGTGGTCAGACTTATCCTAACCATGAGAGGATCTATCTTGTAAAATGGGGAGGACGCCGTGCAAATTAGCTGGATAAGACTAATGAATCAGACCCCCAGAAAGGATAATCTCCTTAAAGATCAAAAATCAGCTTTTAAGACTGATATTACTCAATCCTAGAGATTGACCTTAAAGATTGAGAATTACAAACTCATGGAATTCAATGATATCTAAACTCGAGCTTGAACTAGAAAATATTTTGATCAAAATTACAAACCGATTTGTTTTCTGAAAATCCATTTTCAATACGTTCATTACCATTGAACGTAAAATCCTAGGAATTCACCTGGAACTCATTAGGTCACCTGAACCAAATCGGGTGTCAACCGTAAGAACGGTGGTTGCATAGCATGGTCAAAGACAGGACCTTGTGCCAGACCAAAAAATTATAAGGGTGAGCTTTACTATTGCTCTTACAAAGGATAGTAATTGCATCCTATACGTTATAGACCATAATTAAAAGCATGTCAGGGGACATTGCCTTAGCAGTTGCTTGTTCAACGCTTTCCTTTACAACCGGACGGTAGTTTACCGAAAGGTAATATACGGAGCAAGTAAATTGGACGTGTTGCTTTCCCAATACAAGGTTAGCAAGTGGGTAACACAAAACCGCAAGTTTTGAGCTAAAATTTTCAAATCTGAAACCCACCAAACCCACAAAAAGAATTTGCAAACACCGGTGAAGGGTTATTTCAGAAAACTTATCTAGGGTAAGAACTAGATTGAATTTTCAAAAAGATCAAATGTTTTCATAAAGATCCAATTTCCTTAAAGGATCTAAATTTTTATAGTCATGTGGGACTGTAAACCATAACGTTACTACCATTGTTCATACCGCCGTAATGAAATCACTGATGTACAAAGTGTGAAGAATAAAGAAGTGATTCTAGTATATTTCAAGACTATATTGCTTGAGGACAAGCAACACTCAAGTGTGGGAATATTTGATAATGCTAAAAACGAACATATATTTCATCGCATTATCCCTCAAGAAAGACAAGCTTTTAGTTGTAGTTGTCCTATTTACAAGTAATATTTGTTTAAATAATAAAAGGTGAAGACAAAAGACAGATTCGACGAATTGAAGATGCAGACGACCAAAAAGCTCAAAAGTACAAAGTACAATCAAAGTGGTTCCAATTATTGATGAGAAACGTCTCAAAATTACAAGAGTACAAGCCGCAAAACGCAAAGTACAAGTTATTAAATTATACGAAAGGACGTTCGAAAATCCAGAACCGGGACCAAAGTCAACTCTCAACGCTCGACGCAACGGACCAAAAGTTACAAATTAATTATGTATATAAATATAATATAATATATAATTAATTATATAAATTATATATTTATATTATATTTATATAATAAAATCCGTCGGCAGACTAAGATCCAAACTTGTGTGAGTTGGATTCCACTGCTCCGCACTAGCGGAGCTTATAAAGGCAACAACCACCGCACTCGCGGAGGTCAAACAGTAAATGTGGGCCTATAAAAGGCCGAGCATTCGGCCAATTTTTACACATCTTTTTCTCTTCACTCATACGTAAACTTATATATATATATATATATATATATATATATATATATATATATATATATATATATATATATATATATATATATATATATATATATATATATATTTATATTTTAATTTTAATCCTAATAATAAGGGTATGTTAGCGAATGTTGTAAGGGTGTAAGTCAAAATTCTGTCCGTGTAACGCTACGCTATTTTTAATCATTGTAAGTTATGTTCAACCTTTTTACATTAATGTCTCGTAGCTAAGTTATTATTATGCTTATTTAAAATGAAGTAATTATGATGTTGGGCTAATTACTAAAATTGGGTAATTGGGCTTTGTACCATAATTGGGGTTTGGACAAAAGAACGACGCTTGTGGAAATTAGACTATGGGCTATTAATGGACTTTATATTTGTTTAACTAAATGATAGTTTGTTAATTTTAATATAAAGATTTACAATTGGACGTCCCTATAAATAACCATATACACTCTATCGGACATGATGGGTGGGATATTTATATGTACGAATAATCGTTCATTTAACCGAACACGGGTATGGATTAATAGTCTCTAGAATTATTAAAACAGGGGTGCAATTATGTACAAGGACACTTGGCATAATTGATAACAAAGTATTAAGACCTTGTTACAGTTTAAGTCCCCAATTAGTTGGAATATTTGACTTCGGGTATAAGGATAATTTGACGAGGATACTCGCACTTTATATTTATGACTGATGGACTGTTATGGACAAAAACCAGATGGACAAATTGAATAATCCATGACAAAGAACAATTAACCCATGGGCATAAAACTAGAATCAACACGTCAAACATCATGATTACGGAAGTTTAAATAAGCATAATTCCTTTATTTTCATATTTAATTGCACTTCTAATTATCACATTTTTATTTATTGTCATCGTATTTAATTGCACTTCTAATTTTCACACTTTTATTTATTGTCATTGTATTTAATTGCACTTTTAATTTTCGTACTCTTTAATTATCGTAATTTTATTTTATCGCATTTTTATTATTCGCAATTTCATTATCGTTATTTATTTTACGCTTTAAATTAAGTCTTTTATTTATTTAATATTTTACATTAGGTTTTAACTGCGACTAAAGTTTTAAAAATCGACAAACCGGTCATTAAACGGTAAAAACCTCTTTTATAATAATAATATTACTTATATATATATATATATATATATATATATATATATATATATATATATATATATATATATATATATATTTGTATTTTTATAAATTAAAACCAATATAGCGTTAAGCTTTGTTTAAAGATTTCCCTGTGGAACGAACCGGACTTACTAAAAACTACACTACTGTACGATTAGGTACACTGCCTATAAGTGTTGTAGCAAGGTTTAGGTAGATCCATTCTATAAATAAATAAATATCTTGTGTAAAATTGTATAGTATTTAATAGTTTTTCCTAGTAAAATATACACTATTTCATATACGCATCGCATAACATCAATGCCTCGGACTAATATCCAAGCTTGCGAGATCTTCGATAAATGGGGATTAGACTTCATGGGCCCATTCCCAAAGTCTAATGGAAAAGAATATGTCCTCGTAGTAGTAGATTACGTCACCAGATGGGTCGAAGCCCAAGCATTTCCAACTAATGATGCCAAAGTCATCACCAACTTCCTTAAGAGACTCTTCTGTATTTTTTGGAGCTCCCCGTGCTATAATAAGTGATAGAGGCAAACACTTCTGTAATACTCAATTTATGAAGGTGATGCAACAATACGGAGTTACCCACAAAATGACCACTACCTATCATCCGTAGACCAACGGACAAGCAGAGGTCACGAACAGAGCACTCAAAAGAATCTTAGAATGAACTGTCGGCCATCATGGAAATAAATGGGCAGAAAAGCTAGACGATGCTCTGTGGGTATTCCAGACTGCTTACAAGAATCCTCTAGGAACTACACCCTACAGCATGATCTATGTAAAAGCCTGTCACCTTCCACTGGAACTTGAATATAAAGCTCTCTGGGCACTGAAGACCTGCAACCTCGATCCCTCGGTTACCGCAAAACATCGGAAAATACAAATGAACGAGCTCACCGATTTAAGCGACCAATTGTACGAAACGGCATACATCTACAAGGAACGAACGAAGCTTACGCATGACGCAAAATTGATTCCTACAAAGTTCACCCCTGGAGATAAAGTTCTGCTCTTTAATTCTAGGTTCAAGAAGTTCGCTGGAAAATTTAGATCAAGATGGAGTGGCCCATACAAAGTTGTACAGGCTTTTCCATACGGAGCTGTGGAATTGGAAGGACCTACTGGCAACTTCAAATCAACGGCCACCGGTTGAAAGCTTATCTAGAAGACCACGATAAGGAGGAGCACCTCTTCTCCTTTGATCCATTCTGAAGATCTGACAAGGAAAAGTCGAGCTATAACGACTTGATAAACAAAGCGCTCTTGGGATGCACCCCTTGCTTATCCTTTTTACTTTTATTCATTTTTATTTCAATTATTTTCTGTCTTAAGATATTATCTCTGTGTACTAACAACTAAGCGTCATACTTGCGCTTAGTACTTACAAGTTTGTTGAGTGTGTTCAGGCAAAATGCCAAGTTCGGGAGCTTGAGCTTACATCCCAGTTCTGTAACATCCCGTTTTTCCCTTACATATTTAAAGGAACAAACTTAATTTTTAGTACGCTTATAACTTGTGCATTTATATGATTAAAAGACCTAAGTGTTAGTAATTGTGTAATTATATATATATATATATATATATATATATATATATATATATATATATATATATATATATGTGTGTGTGTGTGTGTGTGTGTTTTGAATATATGCATGTATAGTTATATGCATGAGTCTTTGTTGATGTTAAGGCTTGTGAGACTAAAGATGAGGTTTAGACGTGCATAGGAAGCGTGAACGAAGTGTACAAGTTGGATAAATCGTTAAGTTATGTAAAGTTGTCGAATGGCTCAGTTGAAGGCCATTGCCGCGCTGCGGAATCCTTTGTCGTGCCGCGACATTGAACTCAAACCAGAGTCAGGAGGCATGTTAGGAAGGGTCGAGTTTCCCTTTATATGTCGCGCCGCGGAGAAGAGGGTCGCGCTGCGACAAATAACTAGAATCTGAGTCAGGAATGATTTAAGAAAGCTCGTAAAATATGTTAAACGCCGCGCCGTGACAATTGGGGCCGCGCCGCGACCCACTAGGTGAACTGGTTCCGGATTTTGTTTTTAAAATATGTGGTTCAAGGGCAAAATTGTCATTTTATGTCTAGATCTAATTGGAGCACTAAAGCTCCACCACTCATCCATTTTGTTCATTTTCATTTCCCTTTTCTTTCTCCATTTACTCTCAAAACTTAAAAACCCATTTGATTTCAAGTGAGATTTGAGAGTGGAGATTTGTGAATCAAACCTTGGAGCAAGAATTAAAGTTGTTCTCCTTGTTCATAGCTACAAGAGGATAGTGTTGGTAAGTCCTAACTCCATGTTTTGAGTTTTAATTAGTTTATGCTAGGGTTTCGTTCATTTGGAACTTGTAAGACCCATTTGGGGGTAATATGGGTGGATTTGGGTTAGGTGATAAAAGAAAACCCTAAATAGCCATAATCTAGGATTTGGTCTTATGATTTGGGGTTGTAAGTGTTAAATGGTGTTGTTAATCATTAATACACCTTTAAATTTATGAAAGAAGTGTTAATGGGTAAGTTTGACTCGATTGTGAGTCTAATTATTTAAAATGGGTCAAATGAGTACTAGTTAACCTAATTCGGTGAAGTGGGTATGAAATACCCAAGTTTGTGTTAATAGACTTTAATTCACTAGCTTTAGTGATTGAAGTTGAGTCTTGACCCTTAAGGGCGGTTTTAGTGAAAATGGGGCATTTAATGCATTAAGTCATTAAATGCACATAAGTGAATTGTTGGTATTTAGTCCAACTAGGTATTGTGTTGATTGAAGTACTTATTATATTAGGTACTTTGTTTTGAAGCTTGCGGAGGTATAAAACCATCACCGAATCATTAAGGTGAGTGGAATAATTATATGTGTAGGTATATAATGTATCTATTTGTTGTAGCGTGAGATGTGAAGTGTCGAGGTGCTAAGACACCACGTTTCACGTGACGAGTGAAGCATCGAGGTGTTAAGATGCCACTCGAGGTGAAGCATCGAGGTGTTAAGATGCCACCTAGGAGTGAAGTGTCGAGGTGTTAAGATGCCACTCGAGGTGAAGCATCGAGGTGTTAAGATGCCACCTAGGAGTGAAGTGTCGAGGTGTTAAGACGCCACTCCATAATAAAGGGTGAAGTGTCGAGGTGTTAAGAGGCCACCCGAGGGTGAAGTATCGAGGTGTTAAGATGCCACCCGGGGGTTAGTGATACGAGGTGCTAAGTACACTAATGGATGTTGTGAACTCCGATGGCCTTTCGCGGGCGCCATTCCCTTGTACGATTGGTTAACCATGGTTATTGTGTTGTAAGTGAAAGCTTATTATATTGTTCGAGTTAAATATATAATTATGCGATTGTTATGCTAGCTTGTGGTATTGGAGGTTGGTAGCCTCGTATTTATGATAAGCAAATTGTGTTGCTAGCATGTATTCGGTATGTGTAATGAGTGTTTTCAAGTAGGTATATTATATATGTATGTGTATAATTATTGCATTCACTAAGCTTTAGCTTACCCTCTCATTGTTTATCTTTTTATAGCCTCCGGCGTGGACAAGGGTAAGGGCATTCGGTTGGATTAGAGATCCCGCTTTATTTGTTAGGGGACGCTTTTGGATTTGTAGCTTTTGAAAGTTGGCCTAACGTTTTGGATAGTTTAGTCCCAAACCATGCTCGAAGTGTCGTTTAGATTATAAACTATCATTTGTAGTGGGTCGAACTTATATTAAACTTAATTAATGGCCTGCGTGCCTTGTAAACATCTAAATTGTGGTACGTTTTAAATGGAACTTGTGGAATGGTTTACATATTTAATTGGCGCGTAAATATGTATTAATAAAAAAAATTATCGTATGGAATACGGGTTGGGTTGTTTCATGTTCACAGGAGGAGGACTCCTAGAGTTTACTCATCCGGAAGCAGTGCTGATCGGAACAGGCCATCAACAGGGCAATTAGGCCCAAGGCGATTGATACTGGAAAGCATTGAGGAGGATATCGGCACATCACCGCCAGCTCCTCCCGTTCGACGATCTAGACGTTTAGCCAGGAGACTAGCCAAACACACACAGCTACCAAAGATACATGAGCCACAGACAGTGATACATTATGGAGCCACTTTAAGTGACCCTGATGTTGCATGGTGATATCGGCCAAAAAGTCACGTTTTTACCCCCGATATTGAGCCCTAAAACCATAAAGTTCCAAAATTTATCGCCAAAATAATCACTTTGTTGGTTAATTTGGTAGATTTAGTCATTACAAAGGCTATGTTTCAAGCATCACTAAAAAAGGATGAAAAACGAGGAAAAACGAGCAAAACCGGCTAAGACGATTACCTCGAGTTTAAATAACTTATTTTATAATTTTTGGAAAAGTTTAATTACTTAATCTCATGTTGTAGGATATTCAAATACTAACGCATGGGCGCAAGAATCGTCAAAAACGGAGTTAAAACGAAGATTCTAAAGCAAAAACGGTGAAAGACAAGTTCGATCCAGCAAACGGCTTGCCAAACCCCTTGCCAAACGGCCTGCCAAGCTTGAAAACGGCCTGCCAGCAAACGGGGGTAAAAAACGGGTTGCCTGGCTCGCAAACCCCCTGCCAAACGGCTTGCCAAACGGCCTGCCAAGCGGCAAGCCGTTTTTCAGCTAAAAAATTACATTTTTGCCATCGAGCATTTCCTATAAATGGGGGCTTCATTTCTCATTTCAACACACACCAATTCTTCACTTCTCTCTCAAATATCTCTCTATAGTCACTCTCTAGTGATCTATAGGAGATTAGTTCTCTCTTTACTTTCTCTCTCTAGATTCTAGAGAGAGAAAAGTACAAAGATTAGGAAATGTAGTTATCTCTCTATTGTCGCTCTCTAGTGATCAGTAGGAGATTAGTATGTAGTTAGTAGTAAAAGCTATCGAGCATTGTAACGCTATGGATATTATGAAGAAATACAAGTGTTATTCTGCTGACATTATTCGGTAATACCTATCATTTCTTTTATTAATTTATTATAATATTCTTGTTAGATGTTTGTGATTTATTAATATTAGAAATGCTTGTTGCCATGATGTGTGAGTAATTGCTTGACTGTTTGCCATGATTTAATAATGATAGTTAAGGATGATTATCGTTTCGTACACACTTTTTGTCTATGATATTAAACCTCGTTATTATCATCCTTCCACCAATAAACGTGATTAAAACCTTTTATAAAGTCGACTATTATAAGATAATTAATTATCTGTGTTTATACATTGGTCAAGGTATGAACCCATCGGAAATACTATAAAGTACATGGAGAATTACCGTAGGACCAGATCAAGACATTGGTCAAGAGTATAAGACTCCAGGAAATACTGTTGCAACAGTAGAGTACAGTGTTGATGTACTATATGACCACTTGAGCATGATCAAGGTTAGAAGCTATGGAACCACTATAAGTCTAGTACATGGTGGATAACCAAGGAATTTATTGGGTAGATTTAAGTAAGGGCTGATTTAAGTCATAAATGGGAGTTTAACGCACTTTTATACAAACTAAGCTTATAAATCTTAAGGATGACTGAGAACTATCAGATGTTCTAATTTGTCTATAAAACCTTAGATTTTACCAAACCATTGACAGAAAGGGATTTAAAACACAACCACTCACTTGGGTGATATACTAAGGTGTTAAGAAAGGTTGGATATTATATATATGGCTATTCTACTTTATTCGTGAGCTCAAGGTATGCACTACATTCAAGATAGGCCGCTTATATCCTTAAACTAGATAAAGTGTCGGGAGTTGAGCATAGTCCATCCGATCAGAATCTTCAAAGCCTAGTTTCTCGTGACATGCTAACCGGGAAATCGCTTAGTAGGGAATCTAGTGTTCACACCAAGGTATATCTATCCAAAGAATGTCTCATAATCATCCCGACACTACGTTATCTTAAATCATGGTAAACCACGTCTTCTCTGTCCTTAGCTGTTGCATGCTAGCTAGCTTATTTTAATTATATTGCTTTAATATTTTAAATACAATTATAAATCAAATCAACCCAACTATTGCCTTTACACAATTTGATATTCCGGATAAAAGTGGTGTCTAGAATAAACCGGTTGGACTTGGTTGTTGGATTTTCCGAACAGTCGCCAATTTATTGGGACCAAAAGGATCCAGCCTCTCCACAGAAGGTGTACCTGGCCACTAGTCTTGGATACTAAATTGTGTATAAACCGAATATTAATTACTAAATTATCTAGATAAGCTCCATTTCAAATTCGACCGCTCAAGGAACGACCCTAGGTCATATTTTCCCTTGCTAACCCATAGGAAGGAATAATAGATTTAGGCCCAGCATATATAAATTAAACAATCAACTTCTTCTCTTGGTATCCTGAATTGACATTTTACGACCTAACGACACCACATAAATAAAACCATCCGATTCGGGCATATCAGGAGAGAGTTAATTTTTGGCGCCGTTGCCGGGGAGCGGTAGTACGATTTGGAGCCTGTTTAGATTAGTTAGTTTTTAAGAGACCCTTTTGACTGAGACTAGCTTTGCAAAAGTTACTAGTTTACCGTAGTTAGGTTAGATAATATTAGCTTAATTTAGATTAAATAAAAAGTTTAAAATGGACTTCCTTATTAGTGAACCTTTAAGATGGTTTAACCTACTTAGACCGCTAAGAATTCTTTCGACACATCCTTTCTTCTATCTGATATCATACATTGTACACATCCGATGAGATCCACACTTACCTACCGATAGTTCAACGATGGCCGCACGCATCACTCTTTCTGACATTACCAAACCCTCGTTAGAAGGACGAGGAGGACCGATACTCTATCCAGAGGTTAACGGAGCATCTTTTGTGCTTAAGCATAGCATCATACAAATCATTCAGAATCACTGTCTATTCCATAGCTTACCAATTGACGATCTCAACTCTCACTTAGATAAATTCCTCTCCTTATTCAACTTATATAAGCAAAACAGGGTTGAACAAGATGTAGTTCGTCTGTATCTGTTCCCCTAGTTCGAGGTGTTAGAAACCAACTCTATCACCTCATGGGAGGAAATGGCAACAACTTTCTTAATCAAGTACTTCCCCCTTTAAAACAAATCCGACTTAGGAATGACATCGTAAAATTCCACAAGCTTCCGATGAATCACTCTACACTGCATGGGAAAGATTCAAACACTTGCTTCGAAGATGCCCGAAATCACCGTCTTGAGAGCTCTGATCAGATTTTGACCTTCTATAAAGTCTGAATCAGAACAATAAGTCTACTCTTGATGCTGTTTCTCAGGGTAACTTCATGAACTTCACTGGTAACGAGGCCTGGAGATTGATCGAAGGGATGACTATGAGCCATCACGATTGGAACACGGAAGAGCACATTTCATCAGCAACATCGCTTTCCGCCTCTGATCCTTTCAAAACCATAAAATATCTCTCGGAACAAATAGAAAACCTCACCAAAGAAGTTGGAGAGCTAAAGAAACTCCCGCAACATGTGTCTCAAGTGCAATTATGCTAGAATTGTACTAACCCACATCCGGCCAAGGTATACGAGGCTGAATGTAAGGACTCTGTTACCTACACCGATAAGATCCTAGCTCATCCTCACAACCCACCCACTAAACCCACTACCCCACCAGAGACAAGTCCAGATGATGTCCTACTGCGAATCATCCACATGATCACAGCAAGACAAGACGCAACTGACTTAGTCATGACTAATCACTTGAGTAGTCTTGAAAATCAAATAAGCCAGCTAAATCAACGTCTCGATTCTCTTGGTTGTGCTAAAAATGACTCAAAGGTGGCACATAGCCAACCTTTAGTTTCTTCTAAGGAGAAGAAACTAACTAATACCCGTTCGGTAGTAGTCATTGAGTATTCACCTAAACCCGATTGGAAAGCACCCATTCCATTCCCGGGCCGTCTCAAGCAAAGAAATAGCAAGATGAAATCTTTCAAGCTTGACGGTAAATTCTTGGACACTGTGTCTAAAAATCCTCATAGTAAGAAATATTTTAGGAAACTCCTATCAACCAAGGATAAGGTACCTGCAGTACCCACTGTCCCGCTGAATGCGGATTGTTCAGCCATTCTCCTAAATACTCTTCCCGAAAAACTAGGGGATACCGGAAGATTTAACCTTCCTTGTTCTATCTACCAATCTGGTACTATCTATTCTCTCGCTGACCTTGGTGCCAGCATCAATCTCATGCCCTACTCACTGTTCCAGAAACTCGAAATTGGAAACCTTAACCCTACCAAAATGAGCATCCAGCTAGCTAACCAATCCACTAGATATCCTAAAGGAATTACTGAGAACGTCATGGTTAAGGTCGACAAATTCCTTTTTCCGACCGACTTTGTGGTTATGGACTATAAAGAAGACATGAAAACTCCTATCATCTTAGGAAGGCCTTTCATGAATACAACCAAAGCGATCGTTGACGTTTATTCACGAATTATCACCTTAAGGGCCCGTGGAGAAGAGGTCACTTTCACGATCAACGAGTCTGTATGTCCTTCTGATGGGAACGCCGAAGTAAATACCATCTCCACTAAGAAAGTCACCTTCTATTACGAGAATGAAGAGAAGAAGAATAACCACTCCACACCAACCCAATCTTCACTCCCACCTTATTTTTATCTTTTAATGACCAGAGAGGACTTCGTTCTAGAAGAACTCTCTGAACCAATTATTCTTGAAGTTCCCGACCAGAGTGACGAGGAGGTGGATGAAGAAATAGAAATGGAAAGCCCAGATGAGAAGAAGGAGATGGAGGATTCTAGCATCGAAGTATTTGCTAAAGTTGTAACCGTATTGGAGACATCAATGGACATCGTCCCACCTCCATCCTTAGAGTACAACGTTATGACCAACCTGAAGTCACAAAGAAGAAAGACAGGTTTTGCGTCAGGGCTACCCTATAAACCATCACTCAAATACATAATGACATACACATCATTGACTGATGAGGACCTGTTTGACCAACCGCACAAATCAAGGAGGTAAAATAAGTTGATAGCTTTGTTATACCCCAAGTTAAACAAAGCATTCACTTCAAAATACCTTCGCCTCTTATTGGACATACCTTATTCTATGTCCGCTTCAATCCCAATGGTATATTCCAATATTACCTCTTTTGTCTAATGATGGATGCAAGGGAGCTGCCTAGATTTCCTGAGAAATAAGGTTAGAGTCAGGCTCGTGACTCTAACAAAAACAAGCGCTTCTCGGGAGGCAATCCGTGTGTTTATTTTTATATAGCTTTAGCAGTAGTTAGATTAGGATAATTAGGTTAATAAGTAAGAAGTGAAACTTAAAATAAAATTTTCAACATTTCTTAGGACGAATTCACTTCTCCTACTTGTCTTGAGCTTAAATTCATTATTTGCTACGTTATTTCAAAAGTCTTAAAATTAAAGGCAGTCAACACTTTAAGTGTGGCATTAATATTTTCAGTCATACACTGATTTGTTGAGTTTTCAAAACCTAATATTGAAACCCTCAAGTTTTCAAATAACTTTTTCATCAAAATGCAAATCGGTGAGTCTATGGCCTAAAGCTTAACCTCCTGTCTAGGTTCCATCTTTACAAGTAATAGACAGTTATTGATGCATGTGGTGGACACTCTTTGAATAATGATGAAACGACAAGGAAACCCGTTGATTATTTCATTACAAGTTATTGGCGGATGTTGTATGGAGAATGGAAATGCCATAATGAGCTCGAGTACACTTCAAGAAGACCAATTCGAATCCAACAGAAGATGGTACCGACTCAGTCTACCTTCAGATCCTTAGCTCACATCCGTACCCAAGGGGAGTAATTTGTTTCTTTATCTTCGTTTATTTAGTTTGCTTCGTTATATCTTTAAACTATACCCTATCCTAAGCTTATCACTAAGTGTGGGATTCCAACCCAATATTGAGCTTAGATACATTTTCTGACATGTTCAAACTCTAAGTGTGGGATTTTAGTCCCTAAAATCTAAGAATGAACATTAGGGACAATGTTCCTTTAAGTGTGGGATAGCGGTGTAGTACACCGTAATTAGCTAGGGGATGCTCAAAAAATGTTCTTAACCTAAAATTTTACTAAGCTTTTCGAGTATACCTACTATTTAGATTCTTTGTCCTCAAAGTAAATTTTTCGAAAATTTTGGCTAAATGATACTTTTTGAAAAAGTACTTTCGAAAATCAAGCTTGTTTGTTCTAAAATTAAGACAAATGAGGACATAAATCTTCTAAAGGATGAACCGATTCTCTAAAAGAGCATTGCATGACTAGGCATTATCGATCCAATATAATTGTTGTGAGGCACCCCAAAAATGGCCCAATAAGCATTCATTTTTAATGCTTCACTATCTTTCCGTTGAGAGTGCCGATGTTAGCATTTACAGTTAGAACTTGACCTTGACATACATTTCGAGGCCAATGGTTAGTAAGCACCATACGTGGTGTAGGTGCGATACTCCTTCCGAAATCATTCTGAATAGAGAAGACAAAAACCATCCGTTTCCGTTTCCACTCCATGCATTTAAACCGACCAACTCATCCTAAAGAGTTGGTGAATCAGAAAATACTCACCCCCAAATTCACTATCAAATACATTACCCTTTCCACCCTCTTTCCTTTCTCATTTTCAAAATCTAAAAATTTAAAGAGATAAATCGACCAAGTTTACTTCAAACACTTGTCGAAAAAATTCTAAAATTCTAGACTGTTTTTGATAGGTTAAAAAGACCTATTTATGGTAAAATACCTTTCTCTCTGGGTACAAGAAGAAATAGACAAAGTTATGAATATGGGATATGAAAAAAAAAAAAATGTTGAGCAAAGTCTCAAAAATAAAGAAGAGAAAAGTCTTCAAATAAAAGCATAGATCCCCCAAGAAAATGAAGATGGTAACCCAGGAGGATTACAGAAAAGAAGCAAAGTCTTCGATGAAAATCAACACCCTCTAAAGGAACTCTTCAATAAAAATAGAGTACCATCTTCCCTAGAAAAAGTATATCATCATAAAACTTAAATCTATCGAATCTCTATAAATTTCAATGATTCAAAAATCACCCTTTTCGCCATATCAAACCTTCACTTTTCTCCGCAAATCGGCCTTTTAAACCCGCTCTTCCTCTTGAAAGAATGATTAGGGAGAAGATCAGTGACGTCCTTATCTAACCGGTGGAGATTTGATTCTTGGTCAAGCCTATGACAATACTTGCAACATGATTGACTATGAGCGAATTCATTAATTAGATTAATAGGAAACCCCAAACACTTGAGTGATTTGAGTGACCCGTGTAAGGAAGCCAATGTCATGTAACCTCCCCTCATGCTTGCAGAGATTTTGCTCTTAACTCGTGTTTAAATAACTTATTTTATAATTTTTGGAAAAGTTTAATTACTTAAACTCATGTTGTAGGATATTCAAATACGAACGCGTGGGCGTAAGAATCGTCAAAAGCGGAGTTAAAATGAAGATTCTAGAGCGAAAACGGTGAAAGACAAGTTCGATCCAGCAAATGGCTTGCCAAACCCCTTGCCAAATGGCCTGCCAGGCTTGAAAACGGCCTGCCAACAAACGGGGGTCAAAAACGGGTTTCCTGGCTCGCAAACCCCCTGCCAAACGGCTTTCCAAACGGCCTGCCAAGCGGCAAGCCGTTTTTCAGCCAAAAAAATTACATTTTTGCCATCAAGCATTTCCTATAAATGGGGGCTTCATTTCTCATTTCAACACACACCAATTATTCACTTCTCTCTTAAATATCTCTCTATAGTCGCTCTCTAGTGATCTATAGGAGATTAGTTCTCTCTCTACTTTCTCTCTCTAGATTCTAGAGATAGAAAAGTACAGAGATTAGGAAATGTAGTTATCTCTCTATTGTCGTTCTCTAGTGATCAGTAGGAGATTAGTATGTAGTTAGTAGTAGAAGCTATCGAGCATTTTAACGCTATGGATATTATGAAGAAATACAAGTGTTATTCTGCCGACATTATTCGGTAATATCTATCCTTTCTTTTATTAATTTATTATAATATTCTTGTTAGATGTTTGTGATTTATTAATATTAAAAATGCTTGTTGCCATGATGTGTGAGTAATTGCTTGATTGCTTGCCATGATTTAATAATGATAGTTAAGGATAATTATCATTTCGTACTCGCTTTCTGTCTATGATATTAAACCTCGTTATTATCATCCTTCCACCAATAAACGTGATTAAAACCTTTTATAAAGTCGATTATTATAAGGTAATTAATTATCTGTGTTTATACATTAGTCAAGGTATGAACCCATCGGAAATACTATAAAGTACATGAGAAATTACCGTAGGACCAGATCAAGACATTGGTCAAGAGTATAAGACTCGAGGAAATACTGTTGCAACAGTAGAGTACAGTGTTGATGTACTATAGGACCACTTGAGCATGGTCAAGGTTGGAAGCTATGGAACCACTATAAGTCTAGTACATGTTGGATAACCAAGGGATTTATTGGGTAGATTTAAGTAAGGGCTGGTTTAAGTCATAAATGGGAGTTTAACACACTTTAATACAAACTAAGCTTATAAATCTTAAGGATGACTGAGAACTATCAGATGTTCTAATTTGTCTACAAACCCTTAGATTTTACCAAACCATTGACAGAAAGGGATTTGAAACACAACCACTCACTTGGGTGATACACTAAGGTGTTAAGAAAGTTGGATATTATATATATGGCTATTCTACTTTATTTATGAGCTCAAGGTATGCACTGCATCCAAGATGGGCCGCTTATATCCTTAAACCGGACAAAGCGTTGGGAGTTGAGCATAGTCCATCCGATCAGAATCTTCAAAGCCTAGTTCCTCGTGACATGCTAACCGGGAAACCGCTTATTAGGGAATCTAGTGTTCACACCAAGGTATATCTATCCAAGGAGTGTCTCATAATCATCCCGACACTACGTTATCTTAAATCATGGTAAACCACGTCTTCTCTGTCCTTAGCTGTTGTTAATATTTTAAATACAATTATAAATCAAATCAACCCAACTATTGCCTTTACACAATTTGATATTCCGGATAAAAGTGCTTTCTAGAATAAACTGGATGGACTTGGTTGTTGGATTTTTCGAACAGTCACCAATTTATTGGGACCAAAAGGATCCTGCCTCTCCACACAAGGTCTACCTTTCCACTAGTCTTAGATACTAAATTGTGTATAAACCCAATCTTAATTACTAAATTATCTAGATAAGCTTCGTTTCAAATTCGACCGCTCAAGGAACGACCCTAGGTCATATTTTCCCTTACTAACCCATAGGAAGGAATAATAGATTTGGGCCCAACATATATAAATTAAATAATCAACTTCTTCTCTTGGTATCCTGAATTGACGTTTTGCGATCTAACGACACCGCATAAATAAAACCGTCCGATTCGGGCATATCACATGGGCACTACTCAGAGACCAGCAGAGGCTCTACCGAGCTCTTAAAGCATACCTTCAGCGTGAGGGGATGCCGTGCAGTACTCAGGGCCCGTCTTCATTTAGGTTAGCGTGCCGTGTTCAGCCGACACGACAAGCTACGCCCAGGCGTTCCACACCGGCCTCATTTCACTCAGTTGCCTCAGCTGCCATGCCTGCACATGCTACTTCTATTCACATCATGCTACCTGCTCCAGTCACCGAGCCATTTCCAGTCACTGAGCTACCTGAGGGTTGTCACTTAGTCACTATTCCCATATCAGTTGAGCCACCAACGGCCCAGGCATTTGAGATCACCGAGAGCATACCTGACGAGGAGCCTTTCCCGAGCCTATCCCACCTGGAGTTTCCGTCAGACCTATGTCTGGATTCACTACTAGGCCTTGAGTTGGATATAGGGCAACCTCTTGAGTACTTGCCGAGAGTAGAGGATGATGATGATATCTTCAGTTACTTTGCAGCGCCGACTCAGCACGTTGACCAGGATAGTATCTCATGAACTACTTTATTCTACTTTACGTTATTTTAGTTTTAGTTTTATCTTTTTGAAGCATTGAACTAAAAACGTTTATCTTTTTGTTCTTCATGCAGAAAATATTATCAAAAGAGACTGGCCCCTAGGAGATTGATCGTAGGAAGGCCCAGCACTAGGAAAGTAAAACAACCATAGGGAAGTAATCCTTCCTCAAACCTATTTCAATTATAACGCACTAAAATCTCTAAGTGTGGGGTAACCCTCGCAACTAACTTAGAATTTTAGAAGCCAATGTCCTTAATTTATAAAGTATTAAAATATTCTTTCTAGAGAACATTAGGGAAAATGTTCTTCTAAGTGTGGGGTAATGGGTAAAGGTTTTAAAGGTCGAAGTTTTAAGGGTCGAGTAACCATAAAACGCCAAGTTTTGAAAAATTCTTTTGTCCAAAAGTAATTAAGCAATGGATATTGGGTAATTTTGAAAAAACTCTTACCTTGTTTTTGCCCAAAAGATCTAATAAAATTGCTAGAAATCGGTTTTCGGAACATTTATTAGAACGGAACGATTAAGCTGAAACTTATGTTTTGTGTCAAAAGATTTTTTTTAAGAAAATATGTAAAAGGCTACGCATGATCAAGCACGACCCCTACTCCCTAAAAGGTAAGGAATCTTGAACCCAAAGTATCTGTATGACCCATCAAATCTACAGTACTTTGTTATTTCAATTGATGAGCATGCCGGTGTACGGTTCAAGTTAGAACTTGGTTCAGACATACATTTCAAGACCAATGGTTAGTGAGCACCATACGTGGTGCAGGTGCGATACTCCTTCCGAAATCATTCTGAATAGAGAAGACAAAAAGCCATTTGTTTCCGTTTCCACTCCACGCAATTTAAACCGACCAACTCACATAAAGAGTTGATGAATCAGAAATGTTCACCCCAAGTTCACTCCCAAAATACACCATTCACATTCACTCCCCTTTCCGTTCATCAAAAGATCCAGAGATTAATAAAGAGATAGATCGATCAAATTCGCTTCAAAAGCACTTGTTGAAAGATTCCGAACCCCTGATTGTTTTTGATAGGTCAAAGACCTACTTTCAGTGGATTATCACTTCCTCTCTGGGCACCAGGAACGAAAGACAAAAGTTATGACGAAAGGGTATTCTGAAAAAAAAAATGAATGATGATTTTAAAAGAGCAAAGTCTCTATGAATAAAGGCAAAGAAAAACTCGAGAAGATTCCCTGAAGAAGAAAGCCGGAAGAGCAAAAGAAAATTCTAGACAAAGTCTTAGCAAAATCCGCCTCTTCCGAAGAAAACTTTTACGAAATTCGAGCCGTTCTCTATCCAAAATGGATACTCTAAAGAATCAAAGTCTATCAATTCTCTCAAAAATCAAAACATCTAGATACCTTTCACCGATCCATAAATTTTTGACCAAACCCTGTAACCCGTCTTCCTCTTGAAAGAATGTATATGAAGAAGATCAGTGTCGTCCTTACTTAACCAGTGGAGATATCGATGCTTTACTAAGCCTATGATGAGAATTGTTACACGACTGGCTTCTGAGCGATAATACAATTAGAATAGGACACCCTAAATACTTGAGTGATATGAGTGATCCGCTAGTGAGGAGCCTGATCATGTATACTTTATATCTGAGAGTTGAAAAGTACGCCTTTTTCACTATGGACGCAATTGAAATCTAGCAACCAAATCATCGAAGCTCGAAACTTTTTTCTAATACTTTCGAAAGATATGCCGACTTCTGATGAAGGCATAATAAAAAGATCTACGGGTAGGGCAAGGGAGAGTCTATTAGAAAGATCCTTATATTCCCACTTTTTGCTTGAGGACAAGCAAAGCCAAGTGTGGAGTATTTGATATCGGGCAAAAAGTCACATTTTTATCCCCAATATTAAGCCCTAGAACAATAAAGATTTAAACTTTGTCAGCAAAATTATCGCTTTTTCTATTGATTCTGTAGATTAAGTAATTATGAAGGCGATGCAAAAAGAATCAAGTAAAACGGAGCTAAAACGAAGATTCTAGAGCGAAAACGGTGAAAGACAAGAAATCAAGTTACGATCCAGTGAAATCAGACTGACCAGGCCAGCAAACGGCCTGCCATATGGCTTGCCAAATGGCCTGCCAGTATGGCAAACGGCCTGCCAAACGGTCAAAACAAACGGGCTCGATAAACGGCTTGCCTTAGCAAACGGCCTCCAAAAACGGCCTGCCAAACGGCCTGCGAGCTGTTTGCAGGCAAAAATCAAGTCTATTTAAAGGGCTCTCTCCATCCATTTCAATATACACACAATTTGTAATTCATTTCATATTTTCAAGGTTTTAGTTAGTTTCTAGTAGTAGTTAGCTTAGCTTTTATTTTTCGGAGGATATCCCGGCGAGTCCCTGCGATCTCGGGTAGATTTCTTCGGCCTTTTCAGGTTTTTATCCAAAACGCTTGTCTTTGGTATTAAACATGTGTTCTTACTTTTTATGTTTAATAATGCGTTCCGATATTACCATGATAGCTTAATTAATCTGTATGTTGCCATGATAGAAGTTTGGGTTAGCGTAATTATGTTAATTTAGTACGATTACTGTTATAATACTGAACTAGGAAGTCCGATAGATTTATATGCTAGCATCTTAAGGATTGACCAACCTAGGTTGTGATCAGGACTTGTCTGCCTATATGAAATTAGCTACTTCATAGGATTAAGACCCCTGGTTATACTGTATCTGAAGATTCTATGAACTCGGTATGGCCGGAGTTCCCGAGAGGCATCTAGTGCGTTTTTAGGACACGGAACTTAGGAATTGAGACATGAATGACCTAGTATGCTTATTGACTATTCCAAAGAGACCTCTTAGGAGCTGTTAAGATCTAGTTAGTGCCTTCACTGTGTGACCCAAGGCTATTGCATGTTCTTGTCTGATTGTTGCCTTAGGTCTCAGTCATATCAACCGTTTAGGTATTCATTAGGTTTCTATCTGCTTTACTATTAGTATGTTAACTGTGATGCTGTATAATGCCTGAATTGTTATGATCTCATTAGTATGATGTTGTTAGTTTTCATTTAAGGTTTTGCCAACTTAAACCAACGGATTCCTTCCGTTTGTGATCAGTGTTCAATCAACACGGCATGTTGTTAGTCAGTTACCTAAACTGATAACGAGGGTTAGGATTAGAGCTTAACTCACTAATAAACCTAGTACTTTACTGAGGATAACCTCCGAGGTATTGTTACCTTTCAATTATACGACCAAGTGACATACTTCTCACTGCTCAAAGAGAACTCCGAGAGTTCAGAGAAAAGTAGGTCTGTGTAATTGTCTCATTCAACCAGATCTACATCATTCCAAGCATAGTCTTAACATAAGCATAATTACCTTTCCCTAAACCAATACTGATATCTTGGTCAACATTTCACTGATCTGCATACTCCGGATATCCTTCCACTTTATTTACTTTTCCGCACTTAGGACCTTTTAGCTTAAAATCAACTACTATCTTTTATCTAGGTAATTTAACTAAAAGACAATTATCCACTTGATCTTCAATTCGTTAATCAGCAAAAAATACGACACTAGGTTAACTTACACCTTTTACACCTTAGAAAGTAAAAGTAAATTTAGGCCCCGCATAATATAAATAAATAAAACCACTGTGTGCTACCTTGACCAACTGAATCAGATGTCCTGCGGCCTAACGACACCGCACGAATAAAACCGTCCGTTTCGGCCGTATCAGAGATCCATATGTAACAATTCAAGTGGAGCAGAGATTGGATTATACTTAACCAGCTTATGAGCTTTCTTGCTCTGCTTTCCCTTCTTACACGGAACACATGTTCCTGGAATCTAAAAAGATCGAAGATCAACACCTTCTACAAAATTGTTGTGAACCAGATGATTCATCTTCCGAAAACTTAAATGACCCATGCGTTTGTAACATGTAATAGAATCTTGTTCAGTCGCTTTAGAAACAAAAGCTTGATGATGTTCAGCAGTTGAAGTAGCAACATTCATATCTAGCATGTATAAATCAGCTTGTCTAGGCTTTCATCAAAATCATTTCTGGAGGAATCACAAACTCTGGTTTCAAGATGTAGCTGAATTCGTCATCAAATGCTACTTTGAAGGATTTTTCACAAATTTGTAAAACCGATAACAAATTATTTGCAAGCTCTTGACAATAGTTCACTTTATCGAAACTAACTTTCTCATTCTTCAATAACCCTTGAGCTAAAATGTGACCACCTTTATCTCCAGCAAATACAACATAACCTCCCTTATTAAGGTGTACATTCAAAAGAAGAGATAGTTGACCAGTCAGATGTCTCGAAGCCAGCTATCCACTATCCAGGTGTTATTTGTAGGTACCCCTGGTTCCCTGCATATCACATTAAGAAGTTAATTGATAATGGGAACCCACACCCGGACGGCAGTAGGTTGTCCATTAACACCCATAGCTTGAAATTCCATCTATTTCCATTCGAGTCAGGAGGAATCTCATCATTTGAGACCGTAAACTTAGCAAATTTGGAAAGAGAGGTGTCACGCTTTTGACGTCTGACATTTCTATCTGAATCTCAATGATTCATCCGTGGTCTGATTCTAGAAAAATACTTTCTACGACTTGCTTTTTGTGAGGGAGACCTCATCTTTGGTTTAAAAGGTCTATCTTGATCACTAGACCCGGCAACATTTGCCTTAGAACTTCATTTTGGGATTTTTCCCTTCACATGTGAAACAAACCTATTGAAGTTCTTTCTCTTGGAATCTCCATAGACAACATATGTCTTAAATATTTTATCACGAAATTCATCATTTACAGGAGAACCTGTTCGATGAACATGAGATGATCTAAAATCATCATGTGACAAGTCAATCTTATGTCTTGGGGAATGGAATCTTCTAGGACAATAAGCAGCAATGTGTCCAAAAACAGGACAATTAAAACATTGTCGAAACTCCCTATGTCCTCTAAATTGATACACATTATTAGAGTTTGAAAATGAGGGGTCTTGTGCTCTTACGAACATAGGAGAATCATTTGATCTTGGAACATGCTTAGGGCTAACAAGAGGAACAGGTCTGTTAGCAAATTTAGGATTTTTCAAAATTTTAACGGGACCCTTTGGTACTGGTCCTCTTTGTGTTATCACCCTTCTTCTAACAGTATTATCTCCTAGACCGTTTTTCTTATCTTTATCATGATCTAAAGCACCTTCGGCAGTTTCGTCTGAAGTCATGTTCTCAGTTGAGTTAGACTTCTTATTCTTTTCAGCAAAATCTTCATAACTAGGTGGAACACAATCTTCTGGTTGTCCGTCAACTACATTTGCATTAACGTATTTGTTTTGAAAAGGAGGAGATACGGACTTATATCCAATGCCTTTACCCTTTTGATCATTGAGTTCGACCATAAGTGCATTCCATTGAGATGCACTTACCCAACATTTCATTTTGATTGACATAGCTTCTAAATCAGCTTTAACACACTCATTTTCCTTTTTCAATTCATTTAGTGTGTCAACAAGTTTGATTAAAGCTTAATTTATATCAAAGTTATAACATTTAAGATCATGAATCTATTTCTTATAAACTTTAATTTCTTCTTTCATATCATTTTCAATCTTTTTGGTCACAAGGTTGGCATGATATTTGTCACGCATCTCATCATAGGTTTTGTTCAAGTTATCTACTGTTATTTTATATTCAGCACATTTAGCACATTCAGTGTTTGAATTCGAGCATGAATTAGAAGATACCTCTTGAGCGCTATTTGATGAGGAAGTATCAGCCATAAAAGCAAAATAGTTTGTCTTCTTCCCATCATTGAACTCGTCTTCTGATTCTGAAGAATCTGTAAGAAACATCGACGCATCATCATTCACAAAACCTTTTCCCAAATGAATTTCTTCAAGTTTATCCCAGATATCCTTAGCTATTGTCAACCCAGACACTTTCTCTCGATCACTTTCTAATAAACACTTTCTGAGTAGATTCACTGCTTGCTCGTTCAGCATCTCAAAATCAGTATAACCCTTAGGACTTTCTGCTTCTGAATCTAACCTTATATCTGATTCATCAACTTCTGAACTTAGACTATCTAGATCTGAACCTTCACCCATGAGAACTAACATCTCCAATTCTACAACTATCATTCTACGTCATTCGTCTAGTTCCTTCTCAGCATCAACCAATGTTTCTTTACTTTGATCAGGTTCTAGACTGTCTTCAAACATTAAGGTATCATCATATCTATTCTTCCAACTGTTGAAATAGTAGTCCTCTAATGAAGTAGGTGAAATGCTTCCTGATTCAGGTGTTCGAGGAACATAATCACGTGCTTTCTTGAATTTATCTTTCACCTTTTTCTGAACTTTGTCTTTTCTAATGGTTCGAGATAGTTCTTCAGCTCTTTCAGTTCGAGCAATTATCTTCTCAATTATCCTTTGATCAGAAACACAGTTTGTCTCAACTTCATTGATCTTTGTCATGTTGGCTTTAGGTTGATCATTCACATTCAATTTAATTGACCAATCATCATCATCTCCATGAATGACAACTAGAGCTTTGTTAGGATTTTCAGCAGTTTCTACATCATTTCCCTTGTCAGTGATGTAGATTTCACGCTTTGTTGATTGACTTTGAGAACTAACACGATTATAGTTCTAATTTTTGAAAGGATTGTGATTACCATGCTTCTTCTATTTAGTACACTGTCTTGAAAAATGACCTAATTCTCCACAGTTGTAACAACTAATAGTATTCATATCAAAACCCAGTTTTGTATCCTTGGTCAGACTGATCGGTTTCCCAGTTCTCTCTTCATAATCTTTAGCTCTTCTCACCAGATTTGCCATACCCACATTATATCCATCTTCTCTGCTTCATCCTTATCAAGTTAATGATAATCTTCTGTTGTTAGATGAATATTACCCACACGAACATCAAGATAATTATCATAAGAGTTCACAAGATTAGACAATAACGCAATGTCTTCATTAATCTTCTCCTTTCCAACTTTTCTTATGTTCTCAATCTTGAGTGCAGATAACACTTCTGTAGCAGATGGTGTAGATGATTCGGTTGTATTTGAAGTAGGTTGTGGTTGAGTGTTAAGTGAACATGGTGAAACTTATGGTGGATACGAAGGTTGTTGAATAGGTGCACTGCTGACATTCAAACCATACATACTCTGATTGTTTGTAGCAAAAGCAGTTTGAAACGGTGCATGAGCTAATTTAGGAGGTGTATAGCCATTCCTACAATACATTTTGGTATCTTGAACTTGTTTAGACCTCTTAACTTTGTTTTAACAGTTCTAATTCTTCTTCTTGAAGTCTTGTAATAAACGAGTTCACTGTAGCAGTAGCAAGTTCTCCACTAGTTTTCATAGTTAATACGAAACTATTCCATTCCAACGGTAATGCTCCAGCTAGACATGTCACTTTATCTTTCTCCACAATGGTTACATCATGCTTGTGTAATTCAGCTAGCAAATGACGATATCTTTCAAACAGTTCTGTAATAGATTCTCCGACTTGCCAGTGAAAACGATCAAACTCAGCTTTCAACTCTAAACCTTTTCTAGTTCTGTAAGATGTATTTCCTTCATTGAAAGTACGAAGTGCTTCCCATATCTTGAATGAATTATCATGACACAGAAATTGATGGAAATCGGACCATCAAGAGCACTTGTCAAGTTACAATACATCTTCTTCTCCAAGTTATACTCTTCACGTTCTTTAGAAGGCATATTATGTAGCGTATACAACTCATTTGTAACTGGTGAACGTGGCCATTGAAATTCGGTTTCAATGTACTTCCAAAGCTTCGCGTCCTGACCATCAGACCAAATTTTAAATCTTGACTTTCAAGTGGAATAGTTATCCATATTCATTAATCTTGGACATTTCGTACCACTTCCGGATTCACTTTCAGCAAGAAGTAATCGTTGAGTCATACTCGTAATACTTTGAACTAACGGTGCAGCTAACGCATACTCGTTCGAATTAAACATCTTGTCAATCTTACCAAACAGGTAAACTGTGCGGTTCAAGAACCTCAAGCATACGTGTCACTATCTCAAGCGTACGTGTCACTACCTCAAGCGTACGTGTCACAGCTTAATTGTATGTATGCCTTTAACAGTCAAATGAACCAACACTAAATCTCAAACGTGCGAGTAAGTGTCAACCGTATGACCACTCGTACGTGTCAGAGTCAACCGTATGATCACTCGTGTGAAAAAACTTAGTCAATTAACCTAAGTAAGGTTAAGCTAAACCGTGCGGATGAGTTCACGAGCGAGGCTCAGCCGCGCGAGTGAGACTTTTTCAGGCGACCCACTCGTGTGACCTGCTGTTTACCCTAATTCACTCTAAAACTCAAGAAAATGATGTTAAACCACAATTTCTTCGTCCACAAGCTGGATTAGTACTAAACTAACATAAACACACTCTCAAACTACAATTACACACGTAAAGTTGACACCTTTTTGATCAAAATCACTCTAGACTCAAAAACCCAAAATAATAAACTCTTTAATCACCAAAAATCACTAGGATGATGTTATAATTACAACCAACGCTCTGATACCAATGATGAAACATGACTAAGAACTTAGAAATCAACAGATTTAACTCACACAAAGGCGGAATTAGTGAATCAAACCCTCTAGTGAATATGAGAATGCTTTTTGGGATTAATTAAGTCAAACCACAACAAATGATGATTTGTGTGTGATTAGATTAACACCTAGAGCTATTATTCACCTTGTTCAAGGATTTGGGTTGAGAGAAAATCGGACAGGTTTACCAGATCTGAGTGAATTGTGTGTGTAATGAGAGGCTTACCCTAAAATGAAGAACATAATACTTAAATACCTCAGTTGTTGAGTCAACCGTGCGAGTCAGGTCTCACTCGTACGAGTGGGCTTGCTCAGTCGTACGGTTGATCACTTACTCGTGTATGTGTTAACAGATTAGGTTTGTGACTCAGCTCGGCACACTCGTGTGTATCTTCACTCGTACGTCTGACTGAGTCTAAGATAGTCAGACTTCCGTATCGCGTTCCTGCAGTACCTGTAACCACATATAAACACAGATAGGATAACAACGAGCGATTACGGTAACCCATAAACTGAAGTACCTATCATGAACGTGGGGTAGATATCTAGGGACTTACATAAAATGCATCAACACGTCCAAAATCTGACGGGGTTAATTAGTTGGGTCATCCATGCCGATAATTGATAGTTAAGGGGAATGTATGTCGGAAAAAAAGATAAAGGTTGATCTTGCTTTTTGTTACAAATATCATGGGCCATCCGCGCAATTTTGTCTTTTATTTGATATAAAAAATGTTTCATACTTTTATACAAGAACCGATATATGTCGTTGAAAATGAGTTCGTAACACATGTTTATGTCGTTGTCTTGATAGATTCAAATTTTTTTATTTAAACCTTTATAAATATTAGAGTAAGGTATATTAGAGTCAAAAATGATTTTCTAATACATGTTTATATCATTGATTTTCGTACACAAAACAACGGCTCAGAAAAGATTTCAGGACTTCAACTTAAGGAAGTTTACAAATCGTTTGTGAGCGAGCACCTTATTGTGTCTAGTGAAGATCCATTTAACCAAGAAAATTGGGAGTACTATGAAAACATGACAGAAGAATGCGGTGACATAGTACAAAACAACTTAAGGAACTTTACAAATTATTTGTGAGCGAGCACCCTATTGTGTCTATTGACGATCCATTAGACCAACATGATTAGGAGCACTACGGACACATGACAGGAGAATGTGGTGACAAAGTACAATTGTTGGAGGCGATCTTTGGCTATCTAATCAGCATAACAATACTATATAAAATCATGTAATTGGGACAAATTAAAATTTTGATTTGACCTCTAGAAAAATTCCGCGCATTCGCGGGTATTAAGCTAGTAATAATAATAATATATAATGATAATAACCTTTATCTTTTTTGCGGTGTTTAAGCGTTTCCCGTGTTTGAGATTGACGAACTTGAAGTTGTTGTTCTTGTGATTCTTCAACTCGCAATTGCATTTGTTGGATTGGGATTTGTTGGGTTGATATTTGTGGCATTGGCATCCGATAAACTTGTTGTTGTTGTTGTTGTTGTTGTTGAAAAAAGGCCATTGTTGTTGTTGTTCAAAATTTAGCGGAAGTAAAGGTTGATTGAACCCGAACAAATTTCTAGACATATTGGCCATTTGTTGAGGAGTAGGTGTTTGGAGTAGTGGAGATGATAATCCGGGAGTATTTGTTCGACCGAACACCATAAAATTTGAAAAAGAACCGGTTCGATTAAGTGGTATTTGTGGATCTTCATTAACATTTTGCAAAGTGAATGAAGTGTTTCGATTAGACATTTTTTTTGATAAATATGAAATTAGAAGTATGAAGTGAGGTGTAGTATGTGAAGTGTTTGGAATAGTTATATATATATATATATATATATATATATATATATATATATATATATATATATATATATATATATATATATATATATATATATATATATATATATATAGTGAAAGGATCCTTACAGAACTAGAGTATGTAGAGAACCCATAGAACTCATATATTGAACATCAATCTATGTGGAGATTGAGCTTCAATCTATGGAAAAAAAAATTCAATCTGCAAAAAAAAAAAAAAAAACCTGCACAGAAAAAAAAAAAGTCAATCTCCAATAAAAAAAACTGCAAAGACTCAATCTGTACAAAAAAAAAAAGTCAATCAATCTCCACGCAGATTGACTCAATCTTCACACACAAAAAAAGTCAATCTGCACAGAAGAAAAAAGTCAATCTGCACGCAGATTGACTCAATCTGCACAAAAAAAGGTCAATCTTCACAAAAAAAAAGTCAATCGGCTAAAAAAACTGCAAAAAAAAAAATCAATCTGCAAAAAAAGTCAATCTGCAAAAAAAAAGTCAATATATAGTGGTAGGATGAAGAGGGAAGTAACCAATCTGGGGGAAGCGAGGGGAAGCAAAAATTTTTTTTTTCGTTTTTTGAAAAAACTTTGTTCACGAACATTATAGATTGGATGAAAATATGAACATTTAATAAAGACACTTTGTGATAAATGTTTTTATTTTGGCGGAAAAACGCTCGAAGAAGTAATATATAACAATTATCGTGTTTTTTGAGCGTACGTTGAGGTTTTAGATATTAGGGTTTATATATTAGGGTTTATAGGGTTTAGATATTAGGGTTTAGAAATTTAGAGTTTAAGGTTTAGATTTAGGGTTTAGATTTAGGATTTAGATTGAGTTTTTAACAAGAATGGTTTAGAGTTTAGGGTTTAGGGTTTAGGATTTGGTGTTTTGGGACCAAACCCTAAACCCTAAACTCTAAATCGGGCTAAATTTTACTTCACAAAACATGAAAAAAACGTTCACATTGTTCACGAACAATATTATCTTGAATATTATTTTTGTCGATCGTGTTTTCGCCTAAATAATATCCATCACGAAGTGTCTTTTCTAAATGTTCATATTTTCGTGTGATCTTGATGCCGGAAAAAAAATTTCCAAAAAAAACGAAAAAAAATATTTGCTTCCTCCCGCTTCCCCCGATTGGTTACTTCCCCCTGCCCATATATATATATATATATATATATATATATATATATATATATATATATATATATATATATATATATATATAGGGGCAGGAGCAATGGCGAAGTAACCAATCGGGGGAAGCAAAAAAAAATTCGTTTTTTGAAAAAACTTTGTTCACGAACATTATAGATTGGATGAAAATAAGAACATTTAGAAAAGACACTTCGTGATGAATGTTATTATTTTGGCGGGAAAACGATCGACAAAAATAACATTCAAGATAATATTGTTCGTGAAGAATGTTAACGTTTTTTTTTTCATGTTTTGTAAAATTTAACATTATAGACACTTCGTGAAGAATGTTAACATTCAAGTAAAATTTAGTCCGATTTAGAGTTTAGGGTTTAGGGTTTAGGGTTTGGTGTTTTGGGTTTATTCCATAAACCTAAACACCAAACCCTAAACCCTAAACCCCAAACTCTAAACTCAAAACCGTTCGTGTTAAAAACTCAATCTAAATCCTAAATCTAAACCCTAAATCTAAACCCTAAACCCTAAATTTCTAAACCCTAATATCTAAACCCTATAAACCCTAATATCTAAACCCTAATGTCTAAAACCTCAACATACGCTCGAAAACACGATAATTGTTATATATTACTTCTTCGAGCGTTTTTCCGCAAAAATAATAATATTCATCACGAAGTGTCTTTTCTAAATGTTCTTATTTTCATCAAATCTATAATGTTCGTGAACAAAGTTTTTTCAAAAAACGAAAAAAAAAAATTTGCTTCCCCCGCTTCCCCCCGATTGATTACTTCCCTCTTGATCCTACCACTATATATATATATATATATATATATATATATATATATATATATATATATATATATATATATATATATATATATATATATATATATATATATATATATATATATACACTTAAGTAAATAAAAATAATGTGTTCAATATTTAATTAAAAAAATAGTAAGTTAACTTATGAGTATTAGTCTATATAATTTTAGGTCCTATTTTTTTCTCTTTTCAAGCTCAGTTCTCAAGCCCACACATCTTTACTCGTGTTTATGGAATTTCCATTTACAAGAGCTCATTTTTATTTTCGCTTTGAGCCTTCGAATTGTTCAGACGGCCACGACTTTAATAGAATAGACAAAACTTTGCCGCATGAAAGTAGTCATACAATTCATGTCATCATGCCGATCATGTATTGTTAATTCCCAAAATTATGATTCAATAATTATTTCACAAATTCAAATTTGATTATTTTCCTTTTCAATTGACACAACCATACATGTATACATGGCATCACCGCACACGCATAGATATACTCATGATACATGATCAACCATCGTGAGTCTTCAATAATTGTAATTTCCACACTAACAGTAAAGTCAATTAACGTTATACAACTAATTGTACGGTTAAACTTAACCGGTGTACATATACAAAAGAAAAATACTTGTAATAGTAATCCCAATTCCCATGTCTTGGTCCAAATTGGAGTAACTGAGATGAACAATTTTACATTTATATAACTTACACCATGAATTTGTTTCATCAACCAACAATATTTTCACAAACTCAACGAACATATACAAATCATCATGATAAATTTGGCAATTAATATCAATCTCATGTTTTGGAGTAATCGAGACAATATTAATTTTCCACTTATCATGCGATAGACATGAGTGAAAACATTTTTTCAAACCAAAATACATTGAATACCGTCAAATACGTACCCAAAAATTAATTGAAGACCATCAAGTACTGACGGTATGCAACCAGTGGCGAGTCCACCTTTGGGCATGTGGGGTCCCATGACCCCATTAAAATGAAAATTTTTAACACTATTTATATATCAAATTGTACGGGACACCACTAAATTCAATTATAGGACCCCATATATTTTTAAAATTTATGGGTTTTTGGAAGTAAACAACCAGTAAAATACCCTTTAAATATAATTATTTATGAGAAAAAAATTAGGATCCCATTGCGTTTTCATCCTAGATTCGCCACTGTATGCAACTCCAACGCAACCGCGTCTAATATCAATGATGATTAAATAATCGTTGTATATAATTCCTTTCATGTCAAATCTTTTATGAAAGACATGAAACTTTCATAAATATCAACGTGATATCTAAAAGATGTCTTATTTATTTGTCTGACATGTAGGCAACCATACAATAACGTTACGTTGGTTCTTTTAATTTCTTTTCCATTCATGTATGCATGATCTAGATTTACAGTGGTTGCTCGGTGCAAAACTCAATCCACACAACAAATTACACCACGTATATCTACACTATACTTTTATCGTAATAGTGAAATAAAAAGTATACTTACAGATACGTGAATCAAATCTGGTTTTTGCACTTTAGCAGTAACAAGACGAGAAGATTTGTTGCAGATTCCACGAATCATTTCAACCATGATCATCACAAAATACTTTATAGATTTGTTAGAAATAAGGGGTAGAATTGACTGCCCGGATTGATTCTTGAATCGTGTGTTCACTTTCTCTATAAAGTATTTCAACCCAACGATTGCCTCGGTTTCACGAAATCTTTACAGAGATAATACAAGAATCCAATTAGTGTTTTTGGCAATGAAATCACTAATCAAAATATCACAGAGATTGTGTGTTTTCTGTTAGTTAGAATGAAAGCAAAGTCCTCTATATATAAGAGGTGAAAAGGTGCGACGAAAAGATGTAACCCTTCAATGTAAATATGCAATTTTTCAACGAAAAGATGCAACTTTTCGTTTACATCATTTAGGAATAACATCACTCTTCATGAACAGATGTAACCATTCGTGGTTACCTTCCCATGAAAAGATAGAATTTCCAATACCTTATTGAATTAACTCGAACGAGCGTGCACTCCACACTCTCCAAACTCGTCATTGAGCTTAATTCGATAAGCCTCTGCTTTCTAGTAAATCCCAATTAACTAAAATGATTGTTGATAACACTAAAATCACCAACAAAACTCATAAAAATTTTTTTTAGCAAAGTCTATGAAATTATTTTTAATCATATATGCATTTATTTCTTACAGAAGACAATGCGGCAGTTTGTAAGAAGCAGTCGCAGTCGCACTAGATCACTGGCAGTAAAACCTTTTGACAACATCTTTCGCAGCATATATAATCGTTAATCTTTTGTCACAATAAACAGTGCAGTGCATGTAAACAATTAACTAATACTATGCTATGAATCAAGAATTTCTATTTGTATGTTAACTTTTAATCTTTTGATATGTTTACTTATTTCACATAATTAATGTAACAACTCAACCCGATAACCGACCATAAACAGTCCCAAAAAAAAATTTAAAAGCTGCTGGACAGGGGAGTGCGCGGCGCGCATCCCCTGTAGTGCGCGGCGCGCACAGAACATCCCAGCTTCTGTCCGAACTGTTTTTAACACACAAAAAGATGGACCACTTCCCGACATTTTTAGACCGAACGCTTTTCACAACAAACTTATATATGTAAAACTAACACGAATCAAACATAAAAATGATGTTTTACAAGCGGAGCCCACACGACCCAAAATACAAGTTTAATACAAGTTTAGAGTTTCGACCATCAAAAAGTTTAAGTTCCAAACTACACAATGAGCATGGCGTTTGGGATTAAACTACCCAACTACCGGTCAAACTCCAAGAGCTACTAAAGCCAAAAGCGTCCCCTAGCATCAAGCGGGATCTCTAGTCCAACACGATGCCCTTACCCTTGTTCAAAACCGAACCTATAAAATGGTAAACAACAAGAAGGTAAGCAAAGCTTAGTGAATGCAATAATTATACGAATACATATATAATTATACCTACTTGCATACACTTACACAAACCGCAAACATGCTAGCAACACAATTAGCTTATCATCACATTAACAAGCTATAAACTCCAATACCACAAGCTAGCAACAACCGCATAATAATATAACTCGAAATGATATAATATGCTTACAACACAAGTAACCATGGTCGACCAATAGTACAAGGGAACGGCGCTCGCGAAAACGCCATCGGTGTTCATAACATCCATTAGGGCACTTAACACCTCGCACCACTAACCCCTAGGGTGGCACCATAACACCTCGGCACATCACCCCGAGTGGCATCTTAACACCTCGATGCAACACTCATTATTTTACGGAGTGGTGTCTTAACACCTCGACACTACACTCCTAGGTGGCATCTTAACACCTCGATGCTACACCCTTCACGTGAAACGTGGTGTCTTAACACCTCGACACTACACCTTTCACGCTACAACAAATAGATACATTATATACATACGCATATAATTATTCCACTCACCTCAAAGTCTTGTGAAAAGATACCCGAGCTTGCGAAACCTCAAAGTAACGTACCTATCACGTTATACATATTATCAAACGCAAACTCAAGTCGGTCAACCAATTCTTTCACCATTCCTAAGTCATTTTGGCCCGAAGTGCAATACCGACCCATTTTGCACCATTAACCCTAATAATGGGTCAACTTCACCAAAAACCCTAACTCTAGTCAAATATTGTCTTATTACATTTTTTTAAATCACCAATTTAACTCATTTTCACACATGCAAGACCACTTAGGTCATTAAAGACCCATTTGACCCATTTTAAGGTCAACACACCCATTTGGGTCATCCACAACCCAAATGACACCCACTAACATTAACTATAAGTGTACTAGTGATTTGCTAGGCCTTTAAGACCCATTTACCCTTTCAAAACCCTAGGTTAGTCACCATTTGGGTCTTCATGACCCAAACTTACCCAAAACCCCCAAATTACTTACAAATGGGTTTTATGTGCAACACTAACCCAAACCCTAACCCTTAAACACATTAAACTAAGGTAATCAAGTTTAGGGCTTACCACCACAATCAAAACGAAGCTAACGAGGAGATGAACAACTTTAATGCTCGAGCTAAAACCCGAAACACGCTTCTTCTTCCCCGATTTGAGCTTTCTCACACTTGAATCACACTCTCTCACTAGGATTTAAGTGGATGAAGTTTGGTGGTTAGAAATGGAGTAATGAGGCTCAACCAAACTGATCTAGGGCCTTTAATTCGTCCATAAGTGAATTTACCAAAATGCCCATCAAAATATCTGATTTAAAAAGCTGGAACCCGGCTACAGTAAGGGGTGCGCGGCGGTCTCCCTTTAGTGTGCGCGGCGCGCACTAGGTTCAGCTCACTCAGTGACTTCTGTTTAACTGCACAACATCACCCACACTCTATGTAACATATTTACACTGCTGTACAAACTGATTAGGGTCTTACAACTTTCCCCCACTTAGATTGGATCACGTCCTCGTGATCCGCACCAAATACTAGAAGTTAAGCACTCTACCTTGTACATTTCCGTCTCCAATGCAGAATTACACTTGTAGCAATCACTCATCAGGGTTCTCACTTCGTACACTAACGCATCATAATACAACAACCGTACTTCACACTTCCATTCGATCAAAATTCTCACCACTCACTCGGAAATACACCGTGAAAACATCATAATATATCTTTCCAAAAGCCATAGCACTCCATCATTTCACGATACCGGGCAATCAACCCACGAGACCCAATAACTACAACCGTTTGCTCTTACGCCGAGTATCCAAACTCGTACCCTACACTCCACAATCGTCCTAAAAGTAGTACAATCCATCGACAATCATTGTCGTCACGCCTATCAATCGTGGAATATTCGGGAATCATCCCGACACTTTTCGAAAATCTCTCGTATCCCTCTATCGGGAACTTCGCCATACCGTCTCACGTCACTAACTACATTCGCAATTAACTCCAAAGTCTAACTTGGGACTTTTTCGAAGACCATCGAAGCTTTCCTTTCCTAAATGAGCGACACCCGTTCGCTCATCACGTCTACTAGATAGGAACTTTTCCGCATTCTCCGGCGTTGGTCATACTAAATAATCCTTCCAAGGACTCGCTATAAGATATTCGAACCTCGGTCTTTCAAATCATTTGAGTGTCAACGCTCGCTAAACATCACACTATACCACCGTTGTAAATTCGAGTTTCTCACCGGTACCCAAAATCAAAGCATTCACATCATCGGGGTCAAAAGTTACACTAGTAGGTATAAGGCATCTGAAGTTGTGTTATCCAACTCCGATTACTAACACCGAGTCTCCCAGACTCGACCCTTACGGGGTCTACTCCTGATGTCACACGTCGCCTAACTACACGCGGTCACACAAATCTAATGAACCTTACGGCTCGACACCCAAGACTTCCTAGCGGCACCTGCTAGTCACTATCCACCTAGGCCGCATAGCTAGTCTACTTATATTCCATCTCAACACTAAGGAGGTGCTTGGAACACCAAGGCTTACACCTTTCCAACTTGGTCCTAACCATTAACCCGGTTACCTACATACATAAGGATAGTTAACCACCAAGACTCTACTCGCACACGAACGCGATTAACGGAAATGCCTCTAGAACGGCACACCGCGTACACCCCCAAAATCATAAAAGAAAAGAGTGGCCATCAAGAGCGTACAACACTCGCCACACAATCACAAAACCGCCATTGAAATCGAATCGTCAATTAATCATTAATTCGAAGATTATTCCAATAACTAAATACACACTTGCACGCATTCCGAAACGTGCAATACACACAACATTCGAAGTCTATAATGATCACTTAGAATACGCGAAGTCGTCACGTATTCTTCCAACTTCTCTAGGCAATCATTCTCTAAGAGTCAACATTAATAACCAAATTGTCACCCGCAATTTACTAAAGTCCACAATTCCGAGTACAAAGTTTGCTCAATCCCTTATATCGGGAAGAACTTAACCAATCTCGTGCCAAGATATCAATCCCCTAGCGTACCCTTACCAAGTACAATGCTAAAAACCACCAAGTCTCAACCTAATGTCAACAACCCAAAAGATGAAGGCCAAGTAAAAATGAATCCTTACGGATAACACCTTCCACCTAACACCCCTCTTAGTACGCATACACGGCTAATACGCATCTACCACAAGTATTTGATCAGAACACGGCTATTGTATCACTAGTCACACAACATGGTCCTCATGACCGAACCACCGGCGTATACAACCAGTAGTTTTCAATACTAACAATAAGAAGGTTATTCAATACAAAACTCAAGGTGTACAAAAACGGCTATCGTGATATATCCATAGTGCGCAAAAACGGCTATTGCAACACTACCAACAATATGTGTGTGAAACACGGCTACCGCACTATTAATACCAATGTGTGAGTAAAACCGACTATTACTCACAACCATGTGCACAAAATAGCTATGTGCACAATTCCTACGGGCAATTAAAATCGTAAATATACAAGTAACGGTTCTTCCCGAGAGCCGCTTGCCATCCATCACAACCAAGGGTGGTAACGAAGAGTTAATCCTTCCGGATATCCCTCATCACCTATCACAAGTCAAACGCGGTCAACAGAGAGATGACCCCAAATAAACACATATATCTAATTTCCTCGTAGTACACAAAATGGCTATTTTGTAACTACTACCCAAAGTATACGACAATGAGGCATCGTACCCTTTCTCAAATCCCATTACACTTCCTCGGTAGGAATATAAATCCCAATAAAGTCGACACAATTTCTTTGATGTAACACTACCAACTTCCCAACGTAGAACCTCGTTCCTAAATCAAATCGTCAAGATTACAAAGTCAAACGATTTCGCCATTTACCGTCGTACACGACCATACTTGGCGTCGGTCCCTCTTCCTGAATTCTCGAGAGCTCAATTTGATAATAATAAATACTAACGTCTACCGTCACCCGATTGCGCCACTAAAGTGACACAATGTCAACATAACACGTATCCTTTTAGAACGAAATTACCGCTACCCGCAAGGTAGACTTTTCCAACTATCAAATTCTTTCTACCCGTTACCACTACGAAAGCATCCGGTCAACGATACACACATGCTCTCAAGGGTTTCACCCACTTCACTACAAACGCGAACACGCGCTCACAACCTAACGCCAAAGTTCGTTCTCATGGCTTAGTGGATTCATTTACCCTATCACTAAGAAATGCTTGATTGCACCAAGTCTTACGCCCTCGTCCGTCAATACAAATGTCATCATAGGGTGTTTCCATTAGGAATGTCACCCGCATCAATACTACGTATTACCACTATGCATTCGTCCCCAGGGCGCGTTTCCACGAGTCAACGACTCATGCGCTACCCTGGTGCACTATCATCAAAACCATCAACAAACCGAATCTTCACCGAGTTCACTTGAGTCTAAATAGATCTCGAAGCAAAGTTTAAGTTCCTAATACATACACGAATCCATCGGCACAAATAAACAATAATAAGGCATATTTGTACCAAAGACGAAAATACCTGAAACATCATCGTTGGACCCTTGCGCTCCACTGATCATCAGATAGTCACGCTCTAACCTCCTAACCTGATCTACAAACGATTCGGAACATTCTGACTTACGGTGTCCCTTCTTTTGGCAAATAAAGCACTTGATCGTGCTTAAAGGTACACTCGTACAATCCCGTGCAAAATGACCTCGTCCTCCACACCGAAGGCACGTAGGCCCATAACCTGTCTTACTCCTCTTCTTCACTTTTTCAACACCTCCGGGCGTACTTCTCGCCCTTTTACTAGGAGCACCTCTTGATTCTAACTTTCTCTTACCCAAAGAGTGATCAGCAAATTTTGAAGCATGAGATTCAATCCCCATAGTTGCTCCTTCGTCATCGTCACCTTGAGGTTTAGGAAACCTCTTTTCTAACTCTTCCTTCACGACCTTAGGCACTCGGTCTCGAACCATCTCGGTCACTATTCCCTCGAACGACTCTTGGAGAACTTGCTTAACCTTGTTGGCGAAAATCAAGATATAGCGTTCGAACTCCGCCTCAATCCTTAATGTTAACTCATCCTTTCCTTCATGAATAGGCGCGTCCGTTCCGGTTCCATCTTCCGTCTTCATTCTAAAGAATGCATATAGATTAAACAACGAAATGAAAAGGAACGACATACATATACCACACCGCCCCATCTTGGTTGATACTCGTCGTACATTGCTTGTTTGACACGTCTTGAACCCGTAACAATGGTAGCTAATCATTGTTACGCGAGCACGTCGCATTAACTTGCTAGTACAACGTCTATCTCGCTTGATGATTGCTAAAACAACACAAAACGAATAGCGCATGATTAGTTCACATAAACCTATGCACTAACCATCCCGATCCGACCCAAAGTCCTACAAGTCCCGCATAACGCACACACAAAAAGTCTAAGTCTAGGCGCCTATCTCAAGTCACCTAAATCCCTTAGACCATGCTCTGATACCACTTGTAACAACCCAACCCGATAACCGAACATAAACAGTCCCAAAAAAAAATTTAAAAGCTGCTGGACAGGGGAGTGCGCGGCGCGCATCCCCTGTAGTGCGCGGCGCGCACAGAACATCCCAGCTTCTGTCCGAACTGTTTTTAACACACAAAAAGATGGACCACTTCCCGACATTTTTAGACCGAACGCTTTTCACAAAAAACTTATATATGTAAAACTAACACGAATCAAACATAAAAATGATGTTTTACAGGCGGGGCCCACACGACCCAAAATACAAGTTTAATACAAGTTTAGAGTTTCGACCACCAAAAAGTTTAAGTTCCAAACTACACAATGAGCATGGCGTTTGGGATTAAACTACCCAACTACCGGTCAAACTCCAAGAGCTACTAAAGCCAAAAGCGTCCCCTAGCATCAAGCGGGATCTCTAGTCCAATACGATGCCCTTACCCTTGTCCAAAACCGAACCTATAAAATGGTAAACAACGAGAAGGTAAGCAAAGCTTAGTGAATGCAATAATTATACGAATACATATATAATTATACCTACTTGCATACACTTACACAAACCGCAAACATGCTAGCAACACAATTAGCTTATCGTCACATTAACAAGCTATAAACTCCAATACCACAAGCTAGCAACAACCGCATAATAATATAACTCGAAATGATATAATATGCTTACAACACAAGTAACCATGGTCGACCAATAGTACAAGGGAACGGCGCTCGCGAAAACGCCATCGGTGTTCATTACATCCATTAGGGCACTTAACACCTCGCACCACTAACCCCTAGGGTGGCACCTTAACACCTCGGCACATCACCCCGAGTGGCATCTTAACACCTCGATGCAACACTCATTATTTTACGGAGTGGTGTCTTAACACCTCGACACTACACTCCTAGGTGGCATCTTAACACCTCGATGCTACACCCGAGTGGCATCTTAACATCTCGATGCTACACCCTTCACGTGAAACGTGGTGTCTTAACACCTCGACACTACACCTTTCACGCTACAACAAATAGATACATTATATACATACGCATATAATTATTCCACTCACCTCAAAGTCTTGTGAAAAGATACCCGAGCTTGCGAAACCTCAAAGTAACGTATCTATCACGTTATACATATTATCAAACGCAAACTCAAGTCGGTCAACCAATTCTTTCACCATTCCTAAGTCATTTTGGCCCAAAGTGCAATCCCGACCCATTTTGCACCATTAACCCTAATAATGGGTCAACTTCACCAAAAACCCTAACTCTAGTCAAATATGGTCTTATTACATTTTTTTAAATCACCAATTTAACTCATTTTCACACATGCAAGACCACTTAGGTCATTAAAGACCCATTTGACCCATTTTAAGGTCAACACACCCATTTGGGTCATCCACAACCCAAATGACACCCACTAACATTAACTATAAGTGTACTAGTGATTTGCTAGGCCTTTAAGACCCATTTACCCTTTCAAAACCCTAGGTTAGTCACCATTTGGGTCTTCATGAACCAAACTTACCCAAAACCCCCAAATTACTTACAAATGGGTTTTATGTGCAACACTAACCCAAACCCTAACCCTTAAACACATTAAACTAAGGTAATCAAGTTTAGGGCTTACCACCACAATCAAAACGAAGCTAACGAGGAGATGAACAACTTTAATGCTCGAGCTAAAACCCGAAACACGCTTCTTCTTCTCCGATTTGAGCTTTCTCACACTTGAATCACACTCTCTCACTAGGATTTAAGTGGATGAAGTTTGGTGGTTAGAAATAGAGTAATGAGGCTTAACCAAACTGATCTAGGGCCTTTAATTCGTCCATAAGTGAATTTACCAAAATGCCCATCAAAATATCTGATTTAAAAAGCTGGAACCCGGCTACAGTAAGGGGTGCGCGGCGCGCTCCCTTTAGTGTGCGCGGCGCGCACTAGGCTCAGCTCACTCAGTGACTTCTGTTTAACTGCACAACATCACCCACACTCTATGTAATATATTTACACTGCTGTACAAACTGATTAGGGTCTTACAATTAATAATAGACTCTACACCTACGGATATACACATATACAGCTCAGTCAACTTAGTTGGTTATATTTTATTGTAACACATGTATTTATCTTAGTATAGTTCCTGTTATTGTGGAGAGTCAGTTTACATCAGATTGACTGCCATTAGATTCGGCAGTGTACATGTATATATAGGATTCGATTGGGAATGAATAGACATACAAAATTACTCACTTATATGGTATCAGGCCAATCATCTTCTCATTCCTTTTAACCAATTCGATCTTCTTCATCTTTCTCAATGGCCAACAATCGACTCCACCCAGCTATAACCGTAAACAACATTAAAAACTTCATTCCCATTACTCTAGAACTAAATACAAGCCACTATTCTTCATGGGCAGAATTATTCAAAATTCACTGCCATGCATTTGACGTTCTAGACCACATAATCCCACCAGCAGAAGACTCTTCATCCACAACACCTGCAACAACTCCTCAACAGACTCCTGCCGATTGGGCTAAACTCGATGCTATTGTCCTGTCTTGGATTTATGGCACTTTATCCAACGAGCTTCTTCTTAACATCCTTTCTCCTGGTTCTACCGCACAACAAACCTGGGACAGAATCAAGGGTATTTTTCACGACAATCAAAATTCACGGGCTGTTCATCTGGCTACAAAATTTGCAAATACAAAACTTACAAGCTTCTCAAATATGTCAGCATACTGCCAAGAGATGAAGCATATTGCCGACCAATTAAGCGATGTCGGTCCCAAAATTGAAGATGACAGACTTGTTCTTCAATTAATCACCGGTCTTAGTGATGATTACGATACTGTTGGCTCACTCATGACTCATGCCAAAAAGCTTCCCTCATTCGCTGAAGCTAGATCAATGTTGATCCTTGAAGAAACAAGAAAGAATAAACAATCTTCAAATCCAAACACCGTCGCCCTGGCTGCTGTTACATCTTCGTCACTACCGCCAAGAGCTCCGGCACCACCAGTCTTCAATCGAAACACTTCTGGTCGTGGCCGTCCTAATTACAGAGGTAATGGAAGAGGTCGTGGTTCTACTAATCGAGGAAGAGGAAGGTTTAATTATTCGGGTATGAACTATCAACCTGGTTACACTTCGAACCTTAATACCAGTTACCCTTCTCAATGTGCTTATGGTCAAATCCCAGGTCAGATGCCAAATTGGACTGTTCCCCCTTGTCCTTACCCAACTATGAACTCGACTCGGCCCAATAGTTCTTCAAACCAACCTGGGTTGCTTGGCCCTCATCCTCAACATAATTACACACATTCTGTGGCATCAACAGACATCGAAGAAGCATTACACACCATGACTCTCAATCCACCCGATGACAATTGGTACATGGATACCGGAGCCACTTCACACATGACATGTAACGAAGGTAATCTCACTTCTTATTATCCAACGAGGTCACCTTCACGAATTATAGTCGGTAATGGTCACGGACTTCCTATCTTGGGCTATGGTGTGACGACCCGTACTAATCCATCCGGACGAAGTCCATATCGATTATAAACGATTCACAACAGTTGATTACATCGCGAGGTACTTGACCTCTATATGATACATTTTACAAACATTGCATTCGTTTTCGAAAAGACAATCTTTCATTACATCAAAAGTTGACGGCATGCATACCATTTCATAATATATCTAACTATAATTGACTTAATAATAATAATCTTGATGAACTCAACGATTCAAATGCAACGTCTTTTGAAATATGCCATGAATGACTCCAAGTAATATCTCTAAAATGAGCAAATGCACAGCGGAAGATTTCTTTCGTACCTGAGAATAAACATGCTTTCAAGTGTCAACCAAAAGGTTGGTGAGTTCATTAGTTTAACATAAATAATCATTTCCATCATTTTAATAGACCACAAGATTTTTATTTCTCATAAATAATACGTCCCATGCATAGAGACAAAAATAATCATTCATATGGATTGAAAACCTAGTAACCGACATTCACAATATGCATAAAAGAATATCCCCATCATTCCGGGATCCTCCATCGGACATGATATAAATTTCGAAGTACTAAAGCATCCGGTACTTTGGATGGGGCTTGTTGGGCCCGATAGATCTATCTTTAGGATTCGCGTCAATTAGGGTGTCTGTTCCCTAATTCTTAGATTACCAGACTATATAGGGGCATATTCGATTCGATCATTCAACCATACAATGTAGTTTCGATTACTTGTGTCTATTTCGTAAAACAGTTATAAAAGCAGCGCATGTATTCTCAGTCCAAAAATGTAAAGAGTAAAAAGGAGCAAATAAACTCACCTAATGTATTTTGTAGTAAAAATACATATGATGACATTAGACAAACTGAACAATGCAGGGTTGGCCTCGGATTCACGAACCTATATCAATTGTATATATATTAAAAAATATACTTGTAATTGAATAATTTCATATTTATATCTTATTTATCTTTTGTATATATATATATATATATATATATATATATATATATATATATATATATATATATATATATATTCAATCTGTATATATATATATATATATATATATATATATATATATATATATATATATTTAAATTTCTTATTATCCATATAGTTACGTTAATATATATATGTATATCTGATTAGTATTATATATAAAATAGATATTAATTTGTTATATAAGTATATTTATGTAAAAGTCATTAATATCATTAATACATACTTATATGTATTGTTACATATAAATGTTTTTATATACATAATGTTTATTTGATAAAATAATATTAATAATAGTAATGAAAATTGTATCTGATTATAATGATAATAACAATACTAATAATAATAATAATATTTATAGCAAATTTTATTACTAATAATAGTTAGAATAATAACTCTTAATAATATATTAATAACGATGCTCATATTATTAATATTACTACTTATAATTATCTAATTATATTGATCATAATGATATTGACAATACTAATATATAATGATAATGATAATACTAATAAATTTAGAATGATATTAATACTAATATTTATGAAAATAATATTAACTTATATTATTTCCATAACAATAATAATATTCATAGTTATATCTAATATTATGATAATAAATGATAATTCTTATATATACACTTATGTTAATAATAATACTATATTATAAATCATAATAACATTTTCTAACAATAATAATAATATTAATCACAATAATAATGATAATGATAATAATAATAATATTAATAACAATAATAATAATAGAAGTAAAATAATTAACAAGATATACCCTTTAAATCTTTGAGCAAAAAGAAAGGCTGGAGACGGGACTCGAACCCACAACCTCTCGTTTACATAATAACCCATTAACCAATCAGCCAGATTTGTTTTTCTTGAAGTTATTCACGACCCAATTTACTTAACCCATTTTCTATTCGTATCCAAGTTATTTGGCCCAACAACAATAACGGTTTTCGGCCCAACAATAAAAAAAACTGGTAGCCCAATTATGAAACACCAATTCATAACGGCCCAAGCAACTTCATGGATTTTTGGATCTGGTAAACGAAGTGCGAAAGTCAGAAACATAAATAAATAAATAAAAACGCACGCCCTAATCAATATTTCATCATCATCGTTCTTCTATACCTTCCTCTTCTTCTTTACCATGTTTCATCTTCTTTACACCATCATTAATCATAAACCGTCGGTCCTCATCATCATACTCATATTCTTTATCATCATCTAATTATTCTTCATATGTATCATAACTCTAATCTTAATATAATCATAATCATAATTTTAATCATAAGCATAATCATGTTTATTATCGTTCTTAAATTGATCAAAAGAATTCAAGAACGAAACTCGTTACCTATCATCGTCTTACTAACATCATCATTATCGAATCACGTTCATCATCCTTAATCGTACATCATAACATCGTTATCTCATCATCACAGCATCATCATTCGCTGTATCACTATCATCAATCTAGCATCCTATCGCTCTACATAAAATCATAATCATTATCGCTAATTATCATTACTCATCTCCATTACCGTATACTCGTCGTCACCATTATCTATAGATAGTTTATTATCTGGGTTTGTCATCATCATCTTCGCTACAGTAGTAGAACAGAAGAGCAGTGGTTTACGATAAATAATTGATGTTCTTGTCGGGCTGATCCAGAGCAGAAACAGTAGCGAATAGCAGCAATTATAGACTTTGTGGTAGCGTTGGTTTCAACCGAAAATAGAAACAAGTGCAGCAGTCTTGGTGGTGTTTTTGTTGATGGTGGAATACGTTGGTTGTAGCAAGGGTGTGCTCGGACAGAAAACTGAAGCTGGAACATGGGTTGCAGTACCGAAGGAAGAAAGTAGCAGCTGAAGTCTGTTGTGATGGTTTAAACTGAAACGACATCAGCTGCAGTTAAAATTTGGTGGCGAGTGTTTGCATCCGTGGTGGAAATAAGCAACAACAATGGTGGTTGTTTGGTGATGGTGGTGTTAGCGTCAAGATAGTGATGGCGATTTATCTAAGGAGAAAAAGGAGATAGAAGGGTGGTAGAGTGATGGAAGTGATGATGAAGAAAGTGGTGTGTGGTTGTATTGTTTTTGCAAAGATAAAGGGTGGTTATGTGATCCATGGTAACTAGAGATGGTGATAATGAAAACCATAAAGGTGATGGTTGAAGTGGGTTTTGTTTTGATTTAGTGCAGTAAACAATGAAAACCATAAAGGTGATGGTTGAAGTGGGTTTGTCAATGGTAGTAGAAGAACTAGAGAAGAAGAAGTGGTCTTTTGTTTTAGTTGATGATTTTTACAAATATGTACTCGATGTATATATATATATATATATAGAATTTATATATATTCTTGCAAACATAGAAGATAAAAGAAGATAAAAGTTGTTTTAATAATGCAAACAAATGGAAAGAAAGTCAAAAGGTAGGATGGTGGTTACATATCATATCATATCATAATCGTGTATATGTGTATATCATTGAGTTGGTTAGTGGACACAGTTCAACTTAATTGATATCATGAATCACGGAGTAAATATAAATGATCAATCAATATAATAATAATAATAATAATAATAATAATAATAATAATAATAATAATAATAATAATAATAATAATAATATAATTTAATAATTTAAATTGTATGACTGTCTAACACAAACAGTAAGCAGCCATAATGATATTATTACTCTACCGACCGTTTTAATAACGAATATTATATCATGGTCCGTTGATAATCAATGGCGAATCAAAGTCTTTAGAAAAAATTCTATATTTTCAAATTAAATATATTTATTTATTATGGTATAAAATTCGATCCTCCATTTATTAAATAAAAATTACATCAATTGTCCCTCTCAATTTTGGGTAATATATAAAAATTGTTAAAACTTAACTAATAGTTCCTAAATACATTTTTAATAAATTTAAAATTTACAGAACTCATTTTCGTATCACCGTTTATTTTAAAATTACATAAGTTTGAATTTAACTTTTCGAGTATTACAATCATTTAATATTTATTTTTAATATGCTTTATTTATATATATATATATTTAGATATATTTTAAATAATAATTATTATAATATCTTATTTTTTTTATTTTATTAATTTTTAATAATAACAGCATATAATACTTCAAATTATATTTCGATTTATTATTTATATATACCTACACACATATCTTATTTACAATTTATTGTTCGTGAATCGTTCGGGAGTAGTCAAAGGTCAAATGAATGTACGAAGATAGTTCAAAAAATTTGAGACTCGGTTTAACGGACTTTACTTATCGTATCGAAATCATATAAAGATTAAGTTTAAATTTGGTCGAAAATTCCCGGGTCATCACAGTACCTACCCGTTAAAGAAATTTCGTCCCGAAATTTGAGTGGGGTCGTCATGGCTAATAATAAGTATGTTTTCCTGACGAATATGAGCTGATAAATAGAGTTTTATCATTATTGAATAATACAGATAAAATAATTCGATTATTCGAAGAGTACGAATGAAGCTATCACAAAAGAGTAAAATGAATAAATGAAGTTTTGTTTTAACTTTTGACGTTGCTTTGGTTGAATTCTGGAATTCAAGGGATTTAAGAGAAAATCTTGGAAATCTATAAGATCTGATTCTTCGGCGAATAAGGAAATTAAGATCTCTCTAATTAAATACGGTGATCTGCTTCGATTACTCTGTCTGATATTTCCATTATAAATTAAACTCTTCCATCCCATTATTCTCACCATTCCCATACTTTCCTTCTTGTTTCATACATCCAAAAGATTATGAAAATGCTTAATCCAGTTCTGATCCTTGTCCTTACCCTTACTATCGTAACAATCGTTCTCCTTTTCCAACTTCCACTAGAGGAATCTGCTTACTTCTACTTTTACCTTGGGGGATACTATTCTTAATTCTACTGTGTCTTTATATTGCTATTTGTATTAATATCCACGGTTTGAAACCTCCGTGTTGTTATTGGGTTTTACATTTTCCTTTATATTTTGGAATACCTGTTTCCGTCTTCTATATTCATTGTCGTTCACAGTTAATGCTCTCTCTTATTTGCTGCGATTTATACCCCCTTTCTATTTCGGAGCTTCATGCTTTTGTTTTTTTTTTTTTTTTTTGCAAGTAACGGTCCAGAATTCATAGGTGTGGAGTTTCGAATGAGCTTAATGTTCTAAACAAGAAAGAACGTAATAACACGATTTGATTTGTCAAATTACCAGAATCACTGAGAATAGAACTATCAAGAATATATTTTCTTGGTATGTTCAGAAGTTAATCAAAATGAAAGAGTTATGTAACATGACACATGATGACGTTATAATCTGTGAATCATCATGTTCCATTTAGAAACTCAGTATGACTTACTGTAATATAATCACATTGATCAAGTGTCATTATATTATACTAACTCATGCATCAGTTCCCAACATTACTTCAATAACATTCATATTTTAAGCTCGAAAGTTTACAGAATATAGAAACTAACAGTTTCTATATGATGTAACACTGATAGCACGGAGAGATTAATGATTTCAGATAAGAATAGTTATGAAAATATCTTCAGAAATGTGGAGGATATTTATAATGAAAGATGCGATGATATTTTGGAATTTCTAATATCGAAGGTTGGCGAAGAAAATTTGTCCGCAAGAGTTTGGAGTCAGAAGCAAGGTATTCGCTAAAGATTTCATCAGAAACAGAATCATCCGAATTCTTAATGTACAAGTTCAGTCCTTGTGATTTGTTCAGAAACTCCTTCGTAGTTTGCTAAATCAGTTTTTTTTTTTTCAGTTTCAAACTTTTTCTGAGCTTTGCCAACATACAGTTCTTTATCATCAACTTTTGGCTGTTGAGGTCGTTTACATATTTTTTTTTTTTTGCTTCATTCAACTTTTCAAAATTCAGGGCATTAATTCGCAGACTGGTGCTTTTCAGAATTTCATAATGAAAAATCATAATTCTAAGAGATAAATGTTATACATATAACTCTTAATGTGGAAATGTTGCGAGACTCACAATACAGATTTGCTGATTCTCAGTAATTGGTATGGCAATTTTTGTTACAAGATGCAGATGAGTACATTATGAGACTTCAATAGATAAATTTAGTGATTTGTCAGAGAGATTTAAACCAAGGAGCGACGAGGTTGCTGGTACATCTACTAGTAATATGGTGGAATATAATAAAAGGTTCCCCGATAACAATAAAAGAGCACACCTATAAATCAAGGTTATAACAAGGTTGTTTCGAACGAACAGTGAAACTTGACTTACTGAAGCTGTGACAAAATTTGCTAATTTTGGAAAGGGGTTGCAAAATTATTTTTGGTAATAACAACGCCAAAAGAGCTAGCACAGATACGTGTTAAACGTTTACCCAGGTTCCGAGTGTTTTCAGGTGCATAACTATATGTATCAATCTTTTCTTCCGTAGATGAAGCGCGGTTGGTTCAACCTCTCGATTGAGGTGTTTTTTTTTTAAGAATCATGAAAGTTTGAATGCAGATTGGAATCGTCAAGGTACAATTAAGGTTTAAGATGAAATCAAGTGGCAACTTGAGGAAATATTTAACTGTAGAAGATAAAATTTATTTACAATCTTTTAAGTCGAAAAGTGTTGTATTTAATATTTCCTACTCTTTTAATAATTTTTAATTGTCCATAATAGTAGTCCAATAGTCCAATAGTTCAATAGTTCCACCAAAACTAGTATATTTTAAGGAAATAGTCATATAGTAACAGTTAGCTAGGAACAGTTAACATAGTTTAAAAGTTTTACGTAGTTAATTAATTGGTTACTAATAATTTTATTTTGTTCATTATTTTCTTCATTATGCCACTTGTCAAATCTTGACTTGGGTTTTGATCGACAGAAACTCGTATGTGAAATTTAATTGGAATGAAAATGGTTATTCTTTGTGAACAGATACGTATATCTGTGGAGTAAGTAGGATAGTAAATGACTGTTGAGTCGGATTCAAAGAACGTACAATGTAACTTATTAATGTGAAATTTAAATATTCCTCGGGTATTACCTACCCGTTAAAATATTTTCACCATTAACAATTTGTACAAGAGAATTTTTAATTACAATCTTTATGAAAACATATATGCATATATATTTTCTTCAGATGTATTCATGAATTTAATGAGTTAATATGATATTAAACTCATTTGCTTTTCGGTTGAAACTAGAATAAATAATCTCTAAAACTTTAGAGATTACATATTCGCCATGTTGAACGAAGATAAATGAGGTAGAACGATACGTAGAATGAAGATCATACTCAAAGTACAGCTGATGATATTGAAGCATGGATTGTTGATGGTACTGGTGCTGTTATTGATGATACTATTGGTGCCGGTGGTGTTGTTGAAGCTGATACATTTTACACCATATTCTCCGAACTGATTATTCGAGCGCGAAGTTCGTTGACTTATTACTCCAGGATGATTGTCGGTCGGAACAAGCGGATGAATAAGGTTCAGAATTGTGGATAGAATATAATCTTGTCGAGTTACTCTAGAAATGAGACTAAAAATGGTGTCTCGAACAGGTTCGTCGGTAAACGCTTCAGGTTCATTGTCAAGAGGTGAATTCGGTTGGTGGAAGGGATTGCCTTCTGTGCGTTTCCATTAATTAAGTCGACTACGAACCCATCAGATGAATTGATAATGGTTGATTGGTTTATTCATGCCGATGACGCTATTTTCGGAGCTTAGGTGAACATCTATGTCGGAATAGCTGTCGGAATAACTATTTGAATAGCTATCGGAATCTGAGGGACTCGAACTGGTTGCATGATTCATCTAGTACGATCAGATGAAGGATTTTTGATAAGAAATAGATTATAGGATGTAGATTAGTACTCTGCAATACATAATTTACATATGCATATATAATACTAAAATCCCATAAGTTACGGAGGAATCTACAGAAGTTGTCAGGTAAAGTTACAGTAATAGATACGCTAAGATATGAAGTAGCAGATACGCTAAGATATGAAGTAGCAGATACGCTAAGATATTAATTTTTGTCTATACACTATTCATGCAGTCAATGCAGTAAAACGTGTCTAGACTAAGAATGATAAGCAAGTGATTCTCTAAGAATGATAAGCAGGTAATTTTTGACACAAAATGATAAGCAAAACTTTTGACATGCAGACACGGTCGAAGTCCAGACTCACTAATGCATCCTAACGACTTATCAGTTAGATACACTAATGTAGATATAGTTCGCTAAGACCACCGCTCTGATACCAACTGTGATGACCCATCCTAATCCATCCGGACGAAGTCCATATCGATTATAAACGATTCACAACAGTTGATTACATCGCGAGGTACTTGACCTCTATATGATACATTTTACAAACATTGCATTCGTTTTCGAAAAGACAATCTTTCATTACATCGAAAGTTAACGGCATGCATACCATTTCATAATATATCTAACTATAATTGACTTAATAATAATCTTGATGAACTCAACGACTCAAATGCAACGTCTTTTGAAATATGCCATGAATGACTCCAAATAATATCTCTAAAATGAGCAAATGCACAGCGGAAGATTTCTTTCGTACCTGAGAATAAACATGCTTTCAAGTGTCAACCAAAAGGTTGGTGAGTTCATTAGTTTAACATAAATAATCATTTCCATCATTTTAATAGACCACAAGATTTTTATTTCTCATAAATAATACGTCCCATGCATAGAGACAAAAATAATCATTCATATGGATTGAAAACCTGGTAACCGACATTCACAATATGCATATAAGAATATCCCCATCATTCCGGGATCCTCCATCGGACATGATATAAATTTCGAAGTACTAAAGCATCCGGTACTTTGGATGGGGCTTGTTGGGCCCGATAGATCTATCTTTAGGATTCACGTCAATTAGGGTGTCTGTTCCCTAATTCTTAGATTACCAGACTATATAGGGGCATATTCGATTCGATCATTCAACCATACAATGTAGTTTCGATTACTTGTGTCTATTTCGTAAAACGGTTATAAAAGCAGCGCATGTATTCTCAGTCCAAAAACGTAAAGAGTAAAAAGGAGCAAATAAACTCACCTAATGTATTTTGTAGTAAAAATACATATGACGACATTAGACAAACTGAACAATGCAGGGTTGGCCTCGGATTCACGAACCTATATCAATTGTATATATATTAAAAAATATACTTGTAATTGAATAATTTCATATTTATATCTTATTTATCTTTTGTATATATATATATATATATATATATATATATATATATATATATATATATTCAATTTGTATATATATATATATATATATATATATATATATATATATATATATATATATATATATATATATATATATATATATATATATATATATATATATATTTAAATTTCTTATTATCCATATAGTTACGTTAATATATATATGTATATCTGATTAGTATTATATATAAAATAGATATTAATTTGTTATATAAGTATATTTATGTAAAAGTCATTAATATCATTAATACATACTTATATGTATTGTTACATATAAATGTTTTTATATACATAATGTTTATTTGATAAAATAATATTAATAATAGTAATGAAAATTGTATCTGATTATAATGATAATAACAATACTAATAATAATAATAATATTTATAGCAAATTTTATTACTAATAATAGTTAGAATAATAACTCTTAATAATATATTAATAACGATGCTCATATTATTAATATTACTACTTATAATTATCTAATTATATTGATCATAATGATATTGACAATAATAATATATAATGATAATGATAATACTAATAAATTTAGAATGATATTAATACTAATATTTATGAAAATAATATTAACTTATATTATTTCCATAACAATAATAATATTCATAGTTATATCTAATATTATGATAATAAATGATAATTCTTATATATACACTTATGTTAATAATAATACTATATTATAAATCATAATAACATTTTCTAACAATAATAATAATATTAATCACAATAATAATGATAATGATAATAATAATAATATTAATAACAATAATAATAATAGAAGTAAAATAATTAACAAGATATACCCTTTAAATCTTTGAGCAAAAAGAAAGGCTGGAGACGGGACTCGAACCCACAACCTCTCGTTTACATAATAACCCATTAACCAATCAGCCAGATTTGTTTTTCCTGAAGTTATTCACGACCCAATTTACTTAACCCATTTTCTATTCGTATCCAAGTTATTTGGCCCAACAACAATAACGGTTTTCGGCCCAACAATAAAAAAAACTGGTAGCCCAATTATGAAACACCAATTCATAATGGCCCAAGCAACTTCATGGATTTTTGGATCTGGTAAACGAAGTGCGAAAGTCAGAAACATAAATAAATAAATAAAAACGCACGCCCTAATCAATATTTCATCATCATCGTTCTTCTATACCTTCCTCTTCTTCTTTACCATGTTTCATCTTCTTTACACCATCATTAATCATAAACCGTCGGTCCTCATCATCATACTCATATTCTTTATCATCATCTAATTATTCTTCATATGTATCATAACTCTAATCTTAATATAATCATAATCATAATTTTAATCATAAGCATAATCATGTTTATTATCGTTCTTAAATTGATCAAAAGAATTCAAGAATGAAACCCGTTACCTATCATCGTCTTACTAACATCATCATTATCGAATCACGTTCATCATCCTTAATCGTACATCATAACATCGTTATCTCATCATCACAGCATCATCATTCGCTGTATCACTATCATCAATCTAGCATCCTATCGCTCTACATAAAATCATAATCATTATCGCTAATTATCATTACTCATCTCCATTACCGTATACTTGTCGTCACCATTATCTATAGATAGTTTATTATCTGGGTTTGTCATCATCATCTTCGCTACAGTAGTAGAAAATAAGAGCAGGGGTTTACGATAAATAATTGATGTTCTTGTTGGGCTGATCCAGAGCAGAAACAGTAGCGAATAACAGCAACTATAGACTTTGTGGTAGCGTTGGTTTCAACCGAAAATAGAAACAAGTGCAGCAGTCTTGGTGGTGTTTATGTTGATGGTGGAATACGTTGGTTGTAGCAAGGGTGTGCTCGGACAGAAAACTGAAGCTGGAACATGGGTTGCAGTACCGAAGGAAGAAAGTAGCAGCTGAAGTCTGTTGTGATGGTTTAAACTGAAACGGCATCAGCTGCAGTTAAAATTTGGTGGCGAGTGTTTGCATCCGTGGTGGAAATAAGCAACAACAATGGTGGTTGTTTGGTGATGGTGGTGTTAGCGTCAAGATAGTGATGGCGATTTGTCTAAGGAGGAAAAGGAGATAGAAGGGTGGTAGAGTGATGGAAGTGATGATGAAGAAAGTGGTGTGTGGTTGTATTGTTTTTGCAAAGATAAAGGGTGGTTATGTGATCCATGGTAACTAGAGATGGTGATAATGAAAACCATAAAGGTGATGGTTGAAGTGGGTTTTGTTTTGATTTAGTGCAGTAAACAATGAAAACCATAAAGGTGATGGTTGAAGTGGGTTTGTCAATGGTAGTAGAAGAACTAGAGAAGAAGAAGTGGTCTTTTGTTTTAGTTGATGATTTTTACAAATATGTACTCGATGTATATATATATATATATATATATATATATATATATATATATATATATATATATATAGAATTTATATATATTCTTGCAAACATAGAAGATAAAAGAAGATAAAAGTTGTGTTAATAATGCAAACAAATGGAAAGAAAGTCAAAAGGTAGGATTGTGGTTACATATCATATCATATCATAATCGTGTATATGTGTATATCATTGAGTTAGTTAGTGGACACAGTTCAACTTAATTGATATCATGAATCACGGAGTAAATATAAATGATCAATCAATATAATAATAATAATAATAATAATAATAATAATAATAATAATAATAATAATAATGATAATAATAATAATAATATAATTTAATAATTTAAATTGTATGACTGTCTAACACAAACAGTAAGCAGCCATAATGATATTATTACTCTACCGACCATTTTAATAACGAATATTATATCATGGTCCGTTGATAATCAATGGCGAATCAAAGTCTTCAGAAAAAATTCTATATTTTCAAATTAACTATATTTATTTATTATGGTATAAAATTCGATCCTCCATTTATTAAATAAAAATTACATCAACTGTCCCTCTCAATTTTGGGTAATATATAAAAATTGTTAAAACTTAACTAATAGTTCCTAAATACATTTTTAATAAATTTAAAATTTACAGAACTCATTTTCGTATCACCGTTTATTTTAAAATTACATAAGTTTGAATTTAACTTTTCGAGTATTACAATCATTTAATATTTATTTTTAATATGCGTTATTTATATATATATTTAGATATATTTTAAATAATAATTATTATAATATCTTATTTTTTTTATTTTATTAATTTTTAATAATAACAGCATATAATACTTCAAATTATATTTCGATTTATTATTTATATATACCTACACACATATCTTATTTACAATTTATTGTTCGTGAATCGTTCGGGAGTAGTCAAAGGTCAAATGAATGTACGAAGATAGTTCAAAAATTTTGAGACTCGGTTTAATGGACTTTACTTATCGTATCGAAATCATATAAAGATTAAGATTAAATTTGGTCGAAAATTCCCGGGTCATCACATATGGCTCATCTACTTTACCTATTAATCCGACTCGTCCACTTTAGCTTTCAAATATTCTTCACTGTCCTACTTTAATTAAAAACCTTATTTCTGTACGTCATTTAACTACTGAAAATAACTTATCTATTGAATTTGATCCATTTGGTTTTACTTTGAAGGAATTTCCGAAGGGGACACCTCTAATGCGGTGCAACAACACCGGTGATCTCTATCCATTCAAGCCTACCACGTTGACGCCAACAACAAATCATTCCACTTTTTCTGCTTTTTCACAAGACTTATGGCATAGATGCTTAGGACATCCGGGCGAAAATATCATAAAGTCTCTTAGAAATAAAAATTGTATTCACTATAATTCTAGCAATAAACGTACTTTTTGTCAATCTTGTATTTTTGGCAAACATATACGACTACCTTTTTACTCGTCATCAAATCATACTATTGCTCCATTTGATATTGTTCATAGCGATCTATGGACATCTCCGATAACTAGTTGTGATGGTCATAAGTATTATTTATTGTTTCTCGACAACTTCACAAATTTTCTATGGACAATACCCATTACTAATAAATCACAAGTCTTCCAAATATTTCTTGCCTTTCATAAAATGATACAAACATAATTCGGTACTAACATAAAAACCTTTCAATGTGACAATGGAACCGAATATAATAACAAACACTTTCACTCTTTTTGCTCTCAAAATGGCATGCTCTTTCGATTCTCTTGTCCTCATACCTCATCTCAAAACGGCAAAGCCAAACGCAAGATTCGAGCTATAAATAATATCATGCGTACTATACTTACTCACTCTAGTGTACCACCTAATCTATGGCATCATGCACTAGAAACTGCAACATATCTTTTAAATATCCTACCACACAAAAACCTCAACAATCTTTCCTTAACTCAACTCCTTTATCATCGCACTCCATCATATGACACTCTTCGAATTTTTGGTTGCCTATGCTACCCGCTTTTTCCATTAACAACTATTCACAAACTCGAACCTCGTTCAAAACCTTGTGTATTTTTAGGATATCCTAAAGACCATAGGGGATACAAGTGCTACGACATCAATACACGTAAAATCATTATTTCCCGACACGTTATCTTTGACAAAAATACTTTTCCATTTGCTACTTCTCATCCTTCCACCTCTGATTATAAATTTTTATCCCATAGAATTCATCCGTAACTTTACAATGAAATTACTCCTAATTTTAATCACCCCTCACCTTCTGTATCGGCTCACAATCCTACACTTTCTAATGGATCATCTTCCAGCTCGGGCCCAACTCACTCACCTGGGCCGCAACCTATGTTATCCGCCAACACAAGGCCATCTCACACTTCAAACCCACTTACATCTTCATCTAGTCCATTACATAATGACAACATTTCACACACGTCTTCTACTGGAAATTATATACCAAGCTCGATCAACACACCCTCAATTCCTTATTTATCTTCTGTTCCAAATTCTAGACATCATCCTACTAATCAGTCTACACATCCTATGACTACAAGAAGTAAAGTGGGTATTTTCAAGCCTAAACACCATTTAATCTTTCAACCTCTACTACCATCTCTCCTATACCCTCTAATCCAAAATCGGCTCTTTCCGATCCCAATTGATTCCGTGCCATGACCGATGAATACCAGGTCCTTTTGGATAATAAGACGTGGATACTTGTACCACGTCAACCCATATGCATGTTATCCGCTCGATGTGGATATTTAGACACAAAACACGTTCGGATGGTACTTTTGAACGATACAAGGCACGATTAGTAGGTGACGGTCGGGCTCAACCACTAGGTATTGACTGCCATGAAACATTTAGCCCCGTCGTTAAGCCCGCTACTATACGCACTGTCTTAAGCATCGCAGTTTCTAATCATTGGTCCATTCACCAACTTGATGTTAAAAATGCTTTTTTACATGGACATTTATCTGAAACGATTTACATGCATCAACCGTTGGGTTTTCGTGATCCCAAATATCCCAATCATGTGTGTCTATTAAAACGTTCGTTATATGGGTTAAAACAAGCGCCTCGCGCATGGTATCAACGGTTCGCAGATTTTGTTTCCACAATCGAGTTTATTCATAGTAAATGTGACCACTCATTATTTGTGTATCGTGATGGGAATCAAACGGCGTATCTACTTCTTTATGTTGATGACATCATACTAGTTACATCATCGGATTCTCTCCGTACCTCTTTACTTGCTCTTCTAGGAAAAGAATTTGCAATGAAGGATTTGGGTAAATTAAACTCATTTCTTGGTATTTCTGTTTCTCGTACAAAAGAGGGTTTATTTCTTACACAACAGGCTTACGCTAAAGATATTATAGCACGAGCTGGTATGCTACATTGTAATCCTTCTGCCACCCCCGTCGATACACTAGGTAAACAGAGTGCTACACTTGGAGTTCCATACTCTAAACCTACTTTATATCGAAGCCTAGCCAGTGCACTCCAATATCTCACATTCACTAGACCTGACATATCATACGCCGTTCAACAAATCTGCCTTCATATGCATGCTCCTTACACCTCCCATGTTCATGCACTCAAACGTATTATACGTTATCTACAAGGGACTCTTTCTATGGGTCTGCATTTTACACCATCATCCTCTCGTGATCTTGTCTCATTTACTGATGCTGACTGGGCCGGATGTCCGGACACTAGACGGTCTACTTCGGGTTATTGCGTTTATCTCGGTGATAATTTGATATCGTGGTCCTCTAAACGTCAACACATAGTGTCTCGCTCAAGTGCCGAAGCCGAATATTGCGGGGTAGCCAATGTTGTAGCCTAAGCTTGTTGGCTACGGAATTTGTTACTTTAACTTCATTGTCCTATACAAAAGACAACACTAGTTTTTTGTGATAACATCAGCGCCATTTACTTGTCCGGTAATCCCGTACAACATCAATGCACCAAACACGTTGAACTCGATATTCATTTTTTCCGCGAAAAGGTTGCTAAAGGTCAAGTCAGGGTTTTACATGTTCCTACCAGATTTCAGATTGCGGATGTTTTTACAAAAGGTCTACCACGCATCTTATTCGAGGAGTTTCGATCCAGCCTTCGCATTCGCCCACCGAACGCTTCGACTGCGGGGGCGTAATAGACTCTACACCAACGGATATACACATATACAGCTCAGTCAACTTAGTTGGTTATATTTTATTGTAACACATGTATTTATCTTAGTATAGTTCCTGTTATTGTGGAGAGTCAGTTTACATCAGATTGACTGCCATTAGATTCGGCAGTGTACATGTATATATAGGATTCGATTGGGAATGAATAGACATACAGAATTACTCACTTATAATTAACAATTGTTGATTCTTTGTATTTTATGTCGCTATAATTGCCGTCTTTCATCATAATTATTTCATATAATAATGACTCTTTAAGACTACAACAAATATAAACTTCATATTTTCTAACTGATGCAATTTGCACAAAGTTAAACACACAGTAAATTATAAGTTGGCAATGGAATTTAATCACATATTCTACTTTTTGTATGTATAATTACCTATTTGGTCAACTAGGAATTTAACGATAAACCCTTATGAAAATCAAATGTTTTCTTACAACAATAAACAATATTATCAATAAACATTGTTTCAATAAAATGGATAAAGATGGTTACATCATATTAGCATCTTCAGTAGTAACAAATTTTTATTCAATAGAATTATTAATATCTGCACAAGACCTATTGTGTTTATAAAAACAATTTCGTCATTTTTAGTTTACTAGCACTAATTCACGGGTCAAATAACCAATAAGCTAAACGGATCATCACTAACTTAACCCAATAGTGTTACTTTAAGAAGACTTATTTTGAAACCCATTCTCAATACATAGCCCACTAAATCTTTACGAAACAAATTAATTATTTTTAATTACTGGCTATTTTATAATTTATAATTATACTGATTTTTAGGGTATAAAAGACGGCCAAATTGAGTGAAGAAACAGATTTCCGAGCATCTTCCAATATGTCAGTTTTGTTTCTTATCCATGCTTACAAAATAAAGTTAATGATTGCTCTAATATGTTAACATTCAGTGTAATTTATACATAATCTATTTTGAATTCAACCCTAATACTCACAATTACACAAGAAGTTACAATTCTTTATTTTAGCATAATTGTTTTAAAATTCTCATATAATGTATTATATTGTTGTGTAATTCCATTTAGTATCGAAATTAAATAATTCTTATACATCTCCATTGCCTTTGTTTACAATATAACACTGTTGTTCAACAGGAATTCAAACTCTATGCTATCTTCATCCGCTATTTTACGTTCGTTTATTACAGTAGTGGAACCTAATACTCAGGTATGAATTATATACATTCTACTGGTACATTTAGTAAAATAATTAATAACTTTTATCATTTTTATTAAGATTGTTCATAATAAAATATTTAAAATTTAGGCTTTTCCAAAACACTGGATTGAAAGTCAGAACACTACTTCTGTTCCTAAAGGCAAAATATTAATTCGGACACCTAATGGCTACTCTTCTGCTGTAACCATTGAATATTCTGGCGATAAACTCTGCTTTAGTGCCGGATGGTCAAGAATTAAGTCACTGACCCACAAACTTTTGAACTCATCATGTTTGACGGAGATGACTGCCAAAAAGATGTTCCGACGTCTGAAAATTCTATGTTTATTCAATGTCTAGAAGAAGAAGATTCCAAAGAAATGGTACTTTAATGTTTATATTTACAAGTATAATTGTAATTTATGTTAAGATTTATAAGAAATCTATATTTCACATAATGTTAACTGATCGCGTATGTCACCATTAGAGACTTCCACCAAAATGGATTTACAATCAATCATCAAAATATGCACCTCAAGAGGTTTTGTGGATCAACGCAGTAGATGGGTTTCGGCAACGGGTTATCCTTACAACGGTTGGAGAGAAGGTATCGTTCACCATTGGCTGGTCCGATATTGTTTATCAACTTGACATCCACCGTCTTGATTTGCTAATTTTCAAGAGGATTGATATTTCAAATCTTGAACTGTCCATTTATTGTCCAAACTGTATTCAGAAGAGCACAACAACATCCATACATGAGGAATATCAAAACGATATAGGTGATCATTCGAGGGTTAACCCCATTCTTACAGCTCCTTTGCAACTTTCACCAAATAATATTCCAGTAGATCCCATTGCAACAGTTAATGATCCTGCATTTCCATACACAATTCCAATTAATTAAAAAAAGCTAAATGTTTGGTAATCTTCTGATATATCTATATCATTTATTATTTTATTTCTATACTTTTGTATTTCAATATTTGTTACCAAATTTAGATACTTATTTATTATGCAAATTTTTTTTTTAATTTATATACTTTTCTATATAACACAGAGGGTTCCTGAAGAGCTGTATCATCTGCCTGGAGTGTCAAATGGTTCTAGAGTAAATGTGATCAATCAGGATGGAAGTTCAAGTGAATGGAAATTTATAGCTAAAGGAGGTAAAAAGAAGAGAAAGTATGTTGTTTCAGCAGGTTGGAGTCATTTTCAACAAAAACGAATTAAATGATGGAGATCATGATCGACAAATTTTTACTGTTAAAGAAATTAAAAGGGTGCCACAACCTTAGCTTCAATGTCGGTTTGGTATTATTATCTGTTTCATCAACTTGCTTCACCTAATGTGATGTTACTTTTGTTTACATTCCGTTATGATCAAGGTTTGTATAAATGTAATATTATGACCATCACTATTTTGTTGTTAACTGTGAAGCAATATCTATCCATACCAATTTCAGAATGCTTAACTGCTAGCAATTTTTGTAATCAGCTTCTATAACATTCATATATGTAATCAATCAAAACGTTTATAATGTATATATGTATAAACAAGAACTTAATGACAGCAATTGTACTAGCAACCTTTTGTGACATCATTTTACGGAATTACATAGGTCCACAATAACTAATACTCAAGTGTATTCCCGACCCAACGAGAGGGTTTTGCAAATAGTTTGTGTCTAAAGGGTGGCTTAAATGATTTATTATTTGAGGCTTTACGGTAAATGTCAGGTCTTTAAAATAGATGTAATTTGAGACTAGTAGCATTTTTGTAAGAGTGTGGTATGTGTCATATAAATACCACACTTAGACTAGAGTTTAGACAAAACCCTTCATAATCACCCTCACCCTTACACCTTCACTTTCACACACTTAACAAACACTCTCAACCTTTACCAATTGTAATCAACCTTCAACCTCAATGTTTTTTTTTTTTGAAAGGCAAGTATATTATAAAAAAAAAAAAAAAAAAAAAAAAAAAAAAGCAAACTAGCAAGAAGCTAGTTAGTACACGAAAACACGCACTGACATCCAAACATACAAAAACTCGAACAGACCTAAAAACACGAGAACAAACAAGAAACCCTCGAACCTGTAGCCTAACTACCGAAGAAACAAACGAAAAACGAAGATAATCACGACCCCGAAACTCAACGACTAAACACTGAAGACTACGATTCCGATCTCGATGTTGAGTAGGATGAGCAGGATGAGCAACATGAGCAACAATCAACTTCAACATCATCCTCCTCCAGATCTTTCATCACATCATCGATAAAATACCTATCATGCCACTGATGTTTATCCCGATGTCTACTGCGCTTCATATTTTTTCTACCCCAAACATATTTAATGAAATGACTTTTAATTAATGGGCGTACTTTTCTTTTTTTACAACGAAAACGAGTTGTCGTGTTAAATGTTGAAACTTCTACCGAATTATCCACAAAATTAGTGGTCTTACCACCTAAGGAGTTGATATTCTCCATGCTAATTGGCCCATCACCCAAGGAGTTTATATTCTCCATGTTATCAATTAAAGTTTCAAACGAAGAATAAACATGCGCCTCTTTTTCATGTGTAGACAATTCTACCATGTTCACTTTTTCCTTTTCTAACCCACTATCTCTTGATGGCCCACTTGTTCCATTTGAATTTGAACAATAAATATTGTCACGCGTAGACTGAGAATTTAACTTTAAGTGTGCTTTGACAGCTGCACCACCCGAAAAAACACCATCATTGCATTGGTTTGAAATCTGGGAAAAGGAAACTGTTTCTTCCTCAATGATAACTGACAGTTCGGTGATCTCAGGATTGCCGGAGCAATTAACATCGATTGTATTATCCAATTGAACACCAGAATTGGTGTCATCAGGTTGGATATCGGAGAATCCAACATCGAAGAAGGCATACTTCTCGGAATCACATTCATGATTGACACCTTCAACCGACATATGCACCTACCGCTTCTCCATTTCTTTTGAATCTGTGGAGACTGCGTCGTTCGAAGATTCAGACTTTTGTGTTCTTTCACCATGAAGTCCTTCGACCGCTTCTTCCACAAGGTTTTCCCCCATTATACTTTCATCAGACGTGTTTTTAAGCGAGCCATCTTCGAAAGTCTTGACCGGGTCAGGTTTTGAGGCATCTTCAGTTGCCTCCGATGATCTATTACAATCTAAAACTTAAGCTGAACATTTTTTTATCTCCATCGAAAACCTTACAGCTTTCCCCACCAACAGTCTGCACCTTACTTTTCACGACTTCAAAATGCTTGTTATTCACTTCAACCAATGTCCAAGATAACCGCTCATTGTTAAAACTAAACATGAGATTATGGTACCGCACCGATTTAGGGAGACTAAACTCGATACATGTACCACCAACCTTTATTTCAATATGATTATGAATAAGCTCATTATCATATTGGTTAATACCTTTAATTGTATCTGCAAAAGATCTACCTTCCCATTTTGATGCCTTAGGTGGAACATGGTTTAAATTAATAGTAGGGAAATCCTCCCTATTATCAATATTCTCACAGCCTATGCCGACATCACTCTGAGAAAGCTTAGAAGCGACATGTCTTCTCTCAATTGCCTTAAATGCACGAATCGACCTTCCATTTATCTGAATGGTGTTTAAGACATTTGTGAAGCAATCAACATCACTAATGTTCTCAAATCTTACGAATCCAAAGCTGTGTCCACTTGACAATCTCTTCTGAGGTAAATACACGTCCTTCAGAGCACCATAGTTCTCAAAAGCTCTTCAACAATCGTCTCGAGACCATGTTTCCGGGAAGTTAAAAAACATAAACGACGATAAACGATTGTCACTCGACTTTTTGTACGAATATCCATTTGGCATGGGCGTCGAAAACGCCTTCTCAACCACCCTCTTGACCATTGGATCCTCATATCGTCGCACGATTAAAGAGAATTGAGAGATGATCAGAAAAGGGAGTAAAGGTAGCCGAAAGGAGTTAAGGATTTGATCAGAAATTGGTCGGAGAAGGCGGCGCTTTTTAGATCTTCTGAGAGAGAACCTTTTCTTACCCCGGAGAAAGTGTAAATTTGAGAGATAACAAAGTGTCACAATTACATTTGGTTACATCGCGAGGTATTTGACCTCTATATGATACATTTTACAAACATTGCATTCGTTTTTAAAAGACAAACTTTCTTTTACATCGATAGTTGACGGCATGCATATCATTTCATAATATATCCAACTATAATTGACTTAGTAATAATCTTGATGAACTCGATGACTCGAATGCAACGTCTTTTAAAATATGTCATGAATGACTCCAAGTAATATCTCTAATATGAGCAAATGCACTGCGGAAGATTTCTTTCGTACCTGAGAATAAACATGCTTTATAGTGTCAACCAAAAGGTTGGTAAGTTCATTAGTTTATCATAATCATTCATTTTTATCATTTTAATAGACAACAAGAATTTCCTTTCCAGTTCTCATAAATATACGTCTCATGCATAGAGACAAAAATCATTCATACGGTGAACACCTGGTAACCGACATTAACAAGATGCATATAAGAATATCCCCTATCATTCCGGGAAATCCTTCGGACATGATAAAAACAACATCGAAGTACTAAAGCATCCGGTACTTTGGATGGGGTTCGTTAGGCCCAATAGATCTATCTTTAGGATTCGCGTCAATTAGTAGATCGGTTTACTAATTCTTAGGTTACCAAGCAAAAGGGGCATATTCGGCTTCGATCATTCACCCATATAATGTAGTTTCAATTACATGTGTCTATTTCGTAAAACATTTATAAAAATTGCGCATGTATTCTCAGCCCAAAAATATAAAGTGTAAAAAGGCAAATGAAACTCACATAATGTATTTTGTTGTAAAAATACATATGACGATACTGAACAATGCAGGGTTAGCCTCTAATAATCGAACAAATATGATTATAAATATTATTTATATTATCATGATTAATGGTATTATGTAATTACTAAAATCATTATCATAATTATTAGTAACAGTAAAATTAATAATTTTATAGTTATTATCATTAATATTATTATTATTGTCACTAATAGAATTATTAAGATTATTACCTTTATTAGAAATATTAAGTATTATAATCATTTTTTTTTCTTCCACTATTAACATTATTTTAGTATCATCATAAATACTATTATTAATATACAAATGATATGTATAAATAAAAATGTATTTAGTACATATAATATAACAAGATTAATATTTTTATTTATTTAAAATATATAGAATGAATATATAATGAAATATATAAGTATTGATATAAAAATTATATCCCTAATAATAATATATATATTTGTTCGATTACAAGTATATGTTTTAATATATATACAAATGATTTAGGTTCGTAAATCCGAGGTCAACCCTGCATTGTTCAGTATCGTCGTATGAATATTTTTACTACAAAATATTGTAGAGTGAGTTTCATTTTCCTTTTTACCCTTTATATTTTTGGGCTGAGAATACATGCGCAATTTTTATAAATGTTTTACGAAATAGACACAAGTAATCGAAACTACATTATATGGTTGAATGATCGAAGCCGAATATGCCCCTTTTGCTTGGTAACCTAAGAATTAGTAAACCGATCTACTAATTGACGCGAATCCTAAAGATAGATCTATTGGGCCTAACGAACCCCATCCAAAGTATCGGATGCTTTAGTACTTCGATGTTGTTATTATCATGTCCGAAGGATTTCCCGGAATGATAGGGGATATTCTTATATGCATATTGTTAATGTCGGTTACCAGGTGTTCTCCATATGAATGATATTTTTGTTTCTATGCATGGGACGTATATTTATGAGTAATGGAAATGAAAATTTTTTGGTCTATTAAAATGATGAAAATGAATGTTTATGATAAACTAATGAACTCACCAACCTTTTGGTTGACACTTTAAAGCATGTTTATTCTCAGGTATGAAAGAAATCTTCCGCTGTGCATTTGCTCATTAGAGATATTACTTGGAGTCACTCATGACATATTTCAAAAGACGTTGCATTCGAGTCGTCGAGTTCATCAAGATTATTATTAAGTCATTTATAGTTGGATATATTAGAAAATGGTATGCATGCCGACAACTTTCGATGTAATGAAAGTTTTCCTTTTAAAAACGAATGCAATGTTTGTAAAATGTATCATATAGAGGTCAAATACCTCGCGATAAAATCAACTATTGTGAATCGTTTGTAATCGATATGGACTTCGTCCAGATGGATTAGGACATGTAATGACCCGTCCTAATCCATAAGGACGAATACTGTAGAGACCCGTCCTAATCCATCCGGACGAAGTCCATATCGATTATAAACGATTCACAACAGTTGATTTCATCGCGAGGTACTTGACCTCTATATGATACATTTTACAAACATTGCATTCGTTTTTGAAAAGACAATCTTTCATTATATTGAAAGTTGACAACATGCATACCTTTTCGTAATATATCCTACTAATATTGACTTAATAATAATATTGATGAACCCAACGACTCGAATGCAACATCTTTTGAAATATGTCATGAATGACTCCAAGTAATATTTCTAAGATGAGCAAATGCACAGCAGAAGATTTCTTTCGTACCTGAGAATAAACATGCTTTAAAGTGTCAACCAAAAGGTTGGTGAGTTCATTAGTTTAACATAAATAATCATTTCATAATTTTAATAGACCACAAGATTTCATATTTCCATTTCTCATAAACATACGTCCCATGCATAGAGACAAAATATCATTCATATGGATTGAACACCTGGTAACCGACAATAACAATATGCATATAAGAATATCCCCATCATTCCGGGATCCTCCTTCGGACATGATATAAATTTCGAAGTACTAAAACATCCGGTACTTTGGATGGGGCCTGTTGGGCTCGATAGATCTATCTTTAGGATTCGCGTCAATTAGGGTGTCTGTTCCCTAATTCTTAGATTACCAGACTAAAAATGGGCATATTCGGTTTAATAATCCAGCCATAGAATGTAGTTTCATTTACTCGTGTCTATTTCGTAAAACAGTTATAAAAGCAGCGCATGTATTCTCAGTCCCAAAAATATATATTGCAAAAGTATTTAAAAAGTGAGCAAATGAAACTCATGCAAATAAATATTGTAAAAACAGTTAATAAAGCATTTGCATGTATTCGCAGTTCAAAATATATTTCAAAAGCATTTAATAAAGCAGTTGTAAAAACAGCGCATGTATTCTCAGTCCCAAAAATATAAAGAGTAAAAGGGATCAAATGAAACTCACCATAATGTATTTTGTAGTAAAAATACATATTACGACATTTAACAAGCGTAGGGTTGGCCTCGATTCACGAACCTATATCATTTATATATCTATTAAAGCATGCAATGGAAAATCTCATAATTTCATTTATTAATATATATATTATTATTATAATGATGGTTATATAGATTTTATACTAAATTCCATTTAAAAGCGTATACTTATATTATATCTTTGATTATATGTTATTTATAGTTATTTGTTAAAATGATGGATTTAAAAAATAGGGATTTACTAATATCAATAATAATAACTTTATTAATAATGATAATACTAATAATAAAATGATAATGATAATAATAATAATAATAATAATAATAATAATAATAATAATAATAATAATAATAATAATAATAATAATAAGTTGTAATGATATTCAAAATAACGATTTTTGGTAAAATGATAATAATTTTCTAATATTAACATTACTAATAAAAATAATCATATTGATAATACTTTTGTTACTAATAATAGTAACAGTACTAAAAATGATACTATACTAATTTTTATGAGAATAATATTAATTTGTAGTATGTTGTAATAATAATACTTATCTTAACAATAATAATAATAATATTTATTTATTTATTTTTTTTGTAATTATAATCGTATTAATACTAATAAATTATATTTACTACTTGTATTAATAATAATAATAATAATAATGATAATATTTATAATACTTATGCAAGTAATAATAATAATAATCTTTATAACATTAGTAATAACAATAAATAAAACAACACTAACAATCATAACAATAATAATATCAATAATCATAATCATAATAATAATAATGATAATGATAATAATAATAATAATAATAATAAAATAGGTATACCCTTTCAAAAGTTATCTTAAAAAGAATTGTCCCAAGTGAGATTCGAACCCGTGACCTCTCATAAACCCGCACCACTCCTAAACCAGCTGATCCGTTTAATTTTTCCAGTATTACACGCATCATAAATTATTTAATCCCGTAAATATTATCATTCATATACCCACATCTCTTATCATCATTTTCTGATCCAGTTTTGTTTTTGGCCCAACAACATCTCGGCCCAACTCAAAATAAAATGAAACACGGCCCAAGTAGAGATTCACTAAATAAAATACTGGCCACACCTTTTTTTTTTTTTACATCTCGATCAGGAGCAAGAAAAGAAAAAAAAATAACAAAAGCATATCACGGATTCGTCAATCGATCGAGAGGATCATGAAATCATCAATCTCTCAAACAGGTCAACGATTTATCAATTGATCAAGCATGTTTTCAATTTAGCAGCCACAATCGGAACAGTGGCAGTCGAGAGAGAAAAGGAATTTTTAATTAGCTTTGTTGGTATTTGTCGACAGGATGGGAGCAAGAGTAGATCGATTAGGGTGGTACTACAATCAATTGAACCATTAGCAGGTAATCGATTCATTATCTAACTCTCAATTTCTTAAATCCTTCATATGTTCTGTGCTCATATTTGATTTAACAAAAATAGTAGTTATTGGTGTTATTGGTGGATTTGATGAGGTGTTTAGTTCAAGATACAACAATTAGGAAAAAAGGAAAAAAAATGATAGAAAAGATAGAGGAGGTGGTGATTCTTGTTTGAGCTGATTATATAACTATATGCGTATGTATATCTATATGTAGAGAGACTAAATAATTGGTGGTGTTTTTCAGCTGTAATGGCAGTTTGGTTTGATCGATAATTAGCAGCCTGGTTTGTTGCTTGATCATCTGTTTTAAATTGGCAGTAGTTACAGTAAGCACACGATGGCATTTAAATCAAGTCGTGAATCAGAACACTTAACAATTAATGTATGATGATGGTGAGGGTTTTAGTGGTGATCATGGTTTATTGGTGATTCTAAGAAGAAAAAGAATGTTAATATCAGTTTGATGGTTACACATCATGATGGTTTTGGAGTGGTTTTCACTAGAACAGAAAGAATCAACAAAACTGAGCAGGTTCAACAGTCCAAGCTAACAAGGTGACGTGTGTTGGTGGTCGAACGTGTACAAGTAATAGTTAATTCGATGGGTGGTGTTTGGTTTGCTTGTTCAACAGAATCAAAGAGACAAGGTGATGGAAGATGGTGGAATTGGTAGTCGTGGAAGTGATGGTGGTTGTTTAGTTAGTGTACAAGTCTATAATCAAAAGTATATGTATGTATGTATGTATGTATGGCATATATAAGATGACACAGATAATTGAGATAATTGATTGATTCCAACCCATCATCCAAATGAATGATTTGTTAAATAATGAGCTGTATCTCAATATACACTCACGGACGAATAGAAAGCAAAAGAAAAAGTTGATAAGGATGTTAAACAAAATCGATTAATCATTTGCTTTATGTTGAATATTAATATTGATAAATAAATAAATATATTAATAATAATACAATTAATATTGATAATAATAATTATCATAATAACAATAATGTTAATAATGTAACAATTTAATATTAGTACACAATTATTTATATAACATAAATTATTCTAAATTTCTATATGTAATATTTATAGATTATGTATATATATATGTTAATGTTAATTTTATTATATCTTATATCATTTTACATTTTTAGCTTCATCAATTTAAATCGTATCCTATTACTTCGAATAATATATTCAATTATATATACATAGATATACATATCTATTTATCATTAATTGTTCGTGAATCGTCGGAAATGGTCGAAGGTCAATTTGAATATATGAACATTGTTCCAAAATTTTCTAGACTCAACATACATATTTTGCTTATCGTATCGAAATCATATAAAGATTAAGTTTGAATTTGGTCGGAAATTTCCGGGTCGTCACAGTACCTACCCGTTAAAGAAATTTCGTCCCGAAATTTGAGTGAGGTGGTCATGGCTAACAATAAAAATGTTTTCATGACGAATATGAGTTGATAATTAGAGTTTTATCATCATTGAGTCATATGGATAAAACAATTTGATTATTCGAAGCGTATGAGTGAAGCTATCACAAAAATATTGATTTGAAATGAGATAATAAAGGTTTGTCTTAACTTTTGACAGAGTCAAGGTTGAATTTAGAAAAATAAGCTGCGTCTTAACTTTTGACGTTGTCTTGATTGAATTCCGAAATTCAAGGAATTTAGAGAAAACCTTCGAAATCTAAAAAATTTGATTCTTCAGCAAGTAAGTAAAATTAAGATCTCTAAAATTAAATACGGTGATCCGCTTTGATTACTCTGTCTGATATTTCCATTATAAATTAAGCTCTTCCGTTCCCTTATTCTCACCATTTCTATACAATCCCCAAATTCAAAAGATTATGAAAATGCTTAATCCAATTCTAATCATTGATATTTTCCAAACTATCCTTTCTGTCATCCTTCTTTTAAATCTTCCACCAGGAAAATCTGTTTACTTCTACCATTACCTTAGGGTGATACTACTCTTAATTCTACCGCATCTTTATATTTCTATTTGTATTAATATCCACGGTTTGTAACCTCCGTGCTGTTATTGGGCTTTATATTTTCTCTTATATTTTGGAGCTCCTTGTCTTTTGATTATCCTCTCGACCTCTAGTAGAGCGAGTAACGGTCCAGAACTCGTAAGTATGAAGTTTCGAATGATCTTAATGTTTTAAACAAGAAAGAACGTATTAGCACGATTTGATTTGTCAAATTACCATAATCACTGAGAATAGAACTATCAAGAATATACTTTCTTGATATGTTCAGAAGTTAAGCAAAATGAAGGAGTTATATAACATGACACATGATGACGTTATGATCTGTGAATCATCACGTTCCATTTAGAAACTTAGCATGACTTACTGTAATATAATCACGTTGATCAAGTCTCATTATATTATACTAACTCATGCATCAGTTCCCAACATTACTTCAATAGCATTCATATTTTAAGCTCGAAATTTTACAGAATATAGAAACTAACAGTTTCTATATGCTGTAACACTGATAGCACGAATAGATTAATGATTTCAGATAAGAATAGTTATAAAAATATCTTCAGAAATATTGAGGATATTTATAATGAAAGATACGATGATATCTTGGAATTTCTAATATCGAAGGATGGTGAAGAAAATTTGTCCGCAAGAGTTTGGAGTCAGAAGCAAGGTATTCGTTAAAGATTTCAGCAGACATTAAATCATTTGGATTCTTTGAAGTCAAACTTATTCTTTGTGATTTGTCCACGGCTTCCTTCATAGTTTCGCATAATCCGCTTTTCGGTACTAAATTTTCTATTGGGTGTTTCCAATACTCCATTCTTTATCATCGAACTTTCGACGGTTAAGGTCATGTACAGCTTTTGCTGCTGTATTCAGCTTTTTCAGAATTTCAGAATAGAAGATCATAATTCTAAAAGGTAGATGTAGAAACGTTGCGAAATTTCAAAATACTGATTGCCGATTTTCGGTAATTGGTATGGCTATTATCGTTACAAGATGCGAATGAGTATATGATAGGATTTCAATGAGTAGATATAGTGATTTATCAGAGAGATTTAAGCTAAAGAGCAATGAGGTTGTTGGTACATCTGTGTGGTAATATGGTGGAATATAAAAGGTTTCTCCGGTAACACTAAAAGAACACACATATATATCAAGATGATAATAAGGTTGTTTCGAATGAAAAGTCAAAGTTGACTTGCTGGAGCTGTGACAAAACTTGCTACTTTAAAAGGGATCGCAAAGTTATTTTTGGTAATAACAACGCCAAAGGAGCTAGCCCAGGTACGCATTAAACATTTACTCAGGTTCCGAGTGTTTCCGGTGCATAATTATATGTATCAATCTTTTCTTCCGTAGATGAAGTGCAGTTGGTTCATCCCCTCGATTGAGGTGTTTTCAAGAATCATGAAAGGCTTGAATGCAGATTGTAATCAGCAAGATACAAATGAGGTTTAAGTTGAAATCAAGTGGCAAACTTGAAGAGATGTTTAGTTTCATATGTTATAATCAATATTTTAATTCATTTTAATTGTCCAATATCATTAGTCCACAGTTCATAGTCCATAATTTGTAGTACAACAATTCATATATATTTAATATATATTATTCGAATTAATTAATATGTATCGTGACCCGTGTACATGTCTCAGACTCGATCACAACTCAAAGTATATATATTATTATAGAATTAACCTCAACCCTGTATAGTTAACTCCCGCATTACTGCATATAGAGTGTCTATGGTTATTCCAAATAATATATATAGATGGGTCAATATGATATGTCAAAACGTTGTATATGTGTCCCGATATTTAAAGTGCGTAAAATAAATAACAGAAAATTAAATAACGATAAATAAAGTGCGTAAAGTAAATAACAGAAATTTAATGACGATAAATAAAATTGCGAGAATATAAATTGCGATAAAATAAATTGCGATAATTAAAAATTGCGATAAATAAAATGTAATACGGAATTAACAGTTAGCTAGGAACAGTTAGCTAGGATTTTATTAGCATGGTTTCTTAATAAAATTTAATATTGTTAATTAGTCTGTTTCTAATTAATTTTTATTGTGTCAATTATTTCTTCATTATGCCACTTGTTGGATTCTGATAGGTAAAAATCCAAATATGAAATTGAATTTGAATGAAAATAGTTATTCTTTGGTGAACGGATACGTATCTCGGTGGTTGTAAATAGGATAGTAAATGACTGTTGAATCAGCTTCGTCGAATGTACAGTGTAACTTATTAAAGTGAAATCTAAATATTCCTCGAGTATTACCTACCCGTTAAAAATATTTTCACCATTAACAGTTTGTACGAAAAAATTTTTAATTATAATCTTTATGAAAATATATATACATATATATTTTCTTCAGATATAATCATGAATTTAATGAGTTAATGTGATATTAATCTCATTTGATTTACCATTAGAACAAGAATATATAATCTCTAAAACATTAGAGATTACATAATCGCCATGTCGAACGAAAATAAAATAGATAGAACCATACGTAGAACGATGATTATACTCGAGGTGCAGAATGAGATGTCGAAGCTGGTGGTGCGGATGTTGTTGTTGTTGGTACTAATGCTGTTGGTGCTAAGGTTGGTGATGTTACTGGTGTTGGTGATACTGCTGGTGCTTGCAAATTGTGTACCGTGCTCTCTAGAGTTAAACTCGAGCTCGAAGTTCCTTAACTTCTTCTACTAACCCTGGTTGGTTATCAGTGTGAGGTAGAGATCGGATATCTTCTTTAGTTCCGTAAATGGTAGTCTCAAGACGAAAAATTCTGCCTAAAAGGGTATAAACGGTGTTGCGAACAGGTTCGCCGGTGAGCGGGTCGAGTACTCCAAGGTTAGGTGGTAGATTCGGTTCATGATATGGAGTACCTTCTTCCCTTTTCCATAGGGTGAGTATGTTGCGAACCCACCCCCATTTTCTCCAGTAGTCACGGTAGTTGATTTGTTGGTGTGCTCCTGTCACGCTGTCTTCGGAGTCAGAGGAACTTGGTCGATTCGTAGAGGCCATCTTACGGGATCTCAGGAAAGATTTTTAGCGTGAAGAGTTTAGTGACAGCAATTGATAGTTGGATGGCATTCTCAATGCATAATTTGCATAGATATATATAGTACCAGGATCCCTTAAATTAAGGAGAAATTTACGAGAGATATCAGGCAAGGTCTACAGTAACAGATACGCTAAGATATGAATTGTCAGATACGCTAAGGTATGAATTTTGTCTATACACTATTCATGCAGTCAATGCAGTAAAACGTGTCTAGACTAAGAATAATGAGTAAGTGATTTCCTAAGGATGATACGCAGATGATTTTCGACAAAAATGATAAGCAAAACATTTGACATGCAGACACGGTCGAAGTCCAGACTCACTAATGTATCCTAACGACTTATTAGTTAGACACACTAATGCAGACCCGGTTCACTAAGACCACCGCTCTGATACTAACTGTAGATACCCGTCCTAATCCATCCGGACGAAGTCCATATCGATTATAAACGATTCACAACAGTTGATTTCATCGCGAGGTACTTGACCTCTATATGATACATTTTACAAACATTGCATTCGTTTTTGAAAAGACAATCTTTCATTATATTGAAAGTTGACAACATGCATACCATTTCGTAATATATCCTACTAAGATTGACTTAATAATAATCTTGATGAACCCAACGACTCGAATGCAACGTCTTTTGAAATACGTCATGAATGACTCCAAGTAATATTTCTAAGATGAGCAAATGCACAGCGGAAGATTTCTTTCGTACCTGAGAATAAACATGCTTTAAAGTGTCAACCAAAAGGTTGGTGAGTTCATTAGTTTAACATAAATAATCATTTCATAATTTTAATAGACCACAAGATTTCATATTTCCATTTCTCATAAACATACGTCCCATGCATAGAGACAAAATATCATTCATATGGATTGAACACCTGGTAACCGACATTAATAATATGCATATAAGAATATCCCCATCATTCCGGGATCCTCCTTCGGACATGATATAAATTTCGAAGTACTAAAATATCCGGTACTTTGGATGGGGCTTGTTGGGCCCGATAGATCTATCTTTAGGATTCGCGTCAATTAGGGTGTCTGTTCCCTAATTCTTAGATTACCAGACTAAAAAGGGGCATATTCGGTTTAATAATCCAGCCATAGAATGTAGTTTCATTTACTCGTGTCTATTTCGTAAAACAGTTATAAAAGCAGCGCATGTATTCTCAGTCTCAAAAATATATATTGCAAAAGTATTTAAAAAGGGAGCAAATGAAACTCACGTAAATAAATATTGTAAAACAGTTAATAAAGCATTTGCATGTATTCGCAGTTCAAAATATATTTCAAAAGCATTTAATAAAGCAGTTGTAAAAACAGCGCATGTATTCTCAGTCCCAAAAATATAAAGAGTAAAAGGGTTCAAATGAAACTCACCATAATGTATTTTGTAGTAAAAATACATATTACGACATTTAACAAGCGTAGGGTTGGCCTCGGATTCATGAACCTATATCATTTATATATCTATTAAAGCATGCAATGGAAAATCTCATAATTTCATTTATTAATATATATATTATTATTATAATGATGGTTATATAGATTTTATACTAAATTCCATTTAAAAGCGTATACTTATATTATATCTTTGATTATATGTTATTTATAGTTATTTGTTAAAATGATGGATTTAAAAAATAGGGATTTACTAATATCAATAATAATAACTTTATTAATAATGATAATACTAATAATAAAATGATAATGATAATCTGTAATAATAATAATAATAATAATAATAATAATAATAATAATAATAATAATAATAATAATAATAATAATAATAAGTTGTAATGATATTCAAAATAACGATTTTTGGTAAAATGATAATAATTTTCTAATATTAACATTACTAATAAAAATAATCATATTGATAATACTTTTGTTACTAATAATAGTAACAGTACTAAAAATGATACTATACTAATTTTTATGAGAATAATATTAATTTGTAGTATGTTGTAATAATAATACTTATCTTAACAATAATAATATTAATATTTATTTTATATTTATTTTTTGTAATTATAATCGTATTAATACTAATAAATTATATTTACTACTTGTATTAATAATAATAATAATAATGATAATATTTATAATACTTATGCAAGTAATAATAATAATAATCTTTATAACATTAGTAATAACAATAAATAAAACAACACTAACAATCATAACAATAATAATATCAATAATCATAATCATAATAATAATAATGATAATGAAATAGGTATACCCTTTCAAAAGTTATCTTAAAAAGAATTGTCCCAAGTGAAATTCGAACCCGTGACCTCTAGTAAACCCGCACCACTCCTAAACCAGCTGATCCATTTAATTTTTCCAGTATTACTCGCATCATAAATTATTTAATCCCATAAATATTATCATTCATATACCCACATCTCTTATCATCATTTTCTGATCCAGTTTTGTTTTTGGCCCAACAGCATCTCGGACCAACTCAAAATAAAATGAAACACGGCCCAAGTAGAGATTCACTAAATAAAATACTGGCCACACCTTTTTTTTTTTTTACATCTCTATCAGGAGCAAGAAAAGAAAAAAAAATAGCAAAAGCAGATCACGGATTCGTCAATCGATCGAGAGGATCATGAAATCATCAATCTCTCAAACAGGTTAACTATTTATCAATTGATCAAGCATGTCTTCAATTTAGCAGCCACAATCGAAACAGTGGCAGTCGAGAGAGAAAAGGAATTTTTAATTAGCTTTGTTGGTATTTGTCGATAGGATGGGAGCAAGAGTAGATCGATTAGGGTGGTAATACAATCAATTGAACCATTAGCAGGTAATCGATTCATTATCTAACTCTCAATTTCTTAAATCCTTCATATGTTCTGTGCTCATATTTGATTTAATGAAAATAGTAGTTATTGGTGTTATTGGTGGATTTGATGAGGTGTTTGGTTCAAGATACAACAATTAGGAAAAAAGGAAAAAAATGATAGAAAAGATAGAGGAGGTGGTGATTCTTGTTTGAGCTGATCATATAACTATATGCGTATGTATATCTATATGTAGAGAGACTAAATAATTGGTGGTGTTTTTCAGCTGTAATGGCAGTTTGGTTTGATCGATAATTAGCAGCCTGGTTTGTTGCTTGATCATCTGTTTTAAATTGGCAGTAGTTACAGTAAGCACACGATGGCATTTAAATCAAGTCGTGAATCAGAACACTTAACAATTAATGTATGATGATGGTGAGGGTTTTAGTGGTGATCATGGTTTGTTGGTGATTCTAAGAAGAAAAAGAATGTTAATATCAGTTTGATGGTTACACATCATGATGGATTTGGAGTGGTTTTCACTAGAACAGAAAAAATCAACAAAACTGAGCAGGTTCAACAGTCCGAGCTAACAAGGTGACGTGTGTTGGTGGTCGAACGTGTACAAGTAATAGTTAATTCGATGGGTGGTGTTTGGTTTGCTTGTTCAACAGAATCAAAGAGACAAGGTGATAGAAGATGGTGGAATTGGTAGTCGTGGAAGTGATGGTGGTTGTTTAGTTAGTGTACAAGTCTATAATCAAAAGTATATGTATGTGATAATGCTAAAAACGAACATATATTTCATAGCATTATTCCTCAAGAAATACAAGCTTTTAGTTGCAATTGTTCTATTTACAAGTGATATTCGTTTAAATAATAAAAGGTGAAGACAAAAGGAAGATTCGACGAATTAAAGACGCAAACGACCAAAAAGCTCAAAAGTACAAAATACAATCAATGAGGTTCCAATTATTGATAAGAAACATCTCAAAATTACAAGAGTACAAGATTCAAAACGCAAAGTACAAGATATTAAATTATTCGCAAGGACGTTCGAAAATCCGGAACCGGGACCAGAGTCAACTCTCAACGCTCGACGCAACGGACTAAAAATTACAAGTCAACTATGCATATGAATATAATATAATATATAATTAATTCTTAAAATTAATATATATATTATATTATATTTAAATAAACGTCAGCAGAAGAAAACAACCAAATTTGGCTCTCCCCAGCTGGCCATGCGATCGCATGGCCTTGAAGGGTAAAGCTCATGCGATCACATGAGCATCTTTTTCAGATCACAGGCCTATAAAAATCGAGCTTTGGTGTAACACAAAACACATCTTTTTCCTTCTTCATCATACATAAATTATATATATTTATATTTTAATTTTAATTTCTAATAATAAGGGTATGTTAGCGAATGTTGTAAGGGTGTAAGTCGAAATTCTGTCCGTGTAACGCTACGCTATTTTTAATCATTGTAAGTTATGTTCAACCTTTTTAATTTAATGTCTCGTAGCTAAGTTATTATTATGCTTATTTAAAACGAAGTAATCATGATGTTGGGCTAATTACTAAAATTGGGTAATTGGGCTTTGTACCATAATTGGGGTTTGGACAAAAGAACGACACTTGTGGAAATTAGACTATGGGCTATTAATGGGCTTTATATTTGTTTAACTAAATGATAATTTGTTAATGTTAATATAAAGATTTACAATTGGACGTCCCTATAAATAACCATATACACTCGATTGGATACGATGGGCAGGGTATTTATATGTACGAATAATCGTTCATTTAACCGGACACGGGAATGGATTAATAACCACTAGAATTATTAAAACAGGGGTGAAATTATGTACAAGGACACTTGGCATAATTGATAACAAAGTCTTAAAACCTTGGGTTACACGCAGTCGACATCTTGGTGTAATTATTAAACAAAGTATTAAAACCTTGTTACAGTTTAAGTCCCCAATTAGTTGGAATATTTAACTTCAGGTATAAGGATAATTTGACGAGGACACTCGCACTTTATATTTATGACTGATGGACTGTTATGGACAAAAACCAGACGGACATATTAAATAATCCAGGACAAAGGACAATTAACCCATGTGCATAAAACTAAAATCAACACGTCAAACATCATGATTACGGAAGTTTAAATAAGCATAATTCTTTTATTTCATATTTAATTTCCTTTATTTTATATTTAATTGCACTTCTAATTATCGTACTTTTATTTATTGTTATTGTATTTAATTGCACTTTTAATTATCGTACTTTTTAATTATCGCAAGTTTATTTTATCGCACTTTTATTTATCGCAATTTCATTATCGTTATTTACTTTACGCTTTAAATTAAGTCTTTTATTTATTTAATATTTTTACATTTTGTTTTAACTGTAACTAAAGTTTTAAAATCGACAAACCGGTCATTAAACGGTAAAAACCCCCCTTTATAATAATAATATTACTTATATATATATTTGTATTTTTATAAAATAAAACTAATATAGCGTTAAGCTTTGTTTAAAAGATTCCCTGTGGACCGAACCAGACTTACTAAAAACTACACTACTGTACGATTAGGTACACTGCCTATAAGTGTTGTAGCAAGGTTTAAGTATATCCATTCTCTAAATAAATAAATATCTTGTGTAAAATTGTATCGTATTTAATAGTATTTCCTAGTAAAATATAAGCTATTTCATATACACCTCGCAAAACATCAAGTATTTTTGGCGCCGCTGCATGGGACAATCTAGCTTAAAAGCCGGAAGCGCAACGCTAATATATATAAAAAAAAAAATTTTTTCTTTTTAGTTTACTTTTATAAAAAAAAATACGCTTTTGTAAAAATACGTTTTAAATATTCAAAAATATAAAAAGAAAAACAAAAATATAAATATTTTTAAGAGTTTGGTAAATATTTAAGTTTTATAAAGTTTCTTTATTTCTATTTTTTAGTTTGTAAAAATATAAGTTTTATTTAATTTATAAATATATTTTATAAATATATTTTACAGCAAAAACAGAAAATAAAAAAATATATATATATATTAAAACTCGAGTCCGGTACTGTAGCAGCCCACTCTGTGGCTTGAAACCCTAGCCCATGCGATCGCATGGCCGGGTAGCTTAGGACTCATGCGATCGCATGAGCCCGTCTGACACGCCACAGTTGACTGCAGCCTGCATTAATTACGGATTATAATTATTATTATTATATTTAAACCCTAATTAGGGTTATATATTATATAATTTAATTTAGTGTTATTTATTTAATTTGTATTTTTAGTTTAATTAGTTTATTTAAATTGTAAAATTAGTTTTATTAAATAAATAATATAAAAATAATATTTTTATAAAAATTGTAATTTGTACAACTTTTAGTATATTTTTATATTTTGTCCCTTTTTAATTGTTTTAGCGTAATATTTGTATTTTTCGCTCGTATTTAGTTATTAATTCATAGTTTTTCCCATAGTTATTTTTTTTTATAGATTTTTAGGCTTTGCCGTAAAATCCCTTAAGTGCTTTTTCTTTAGACTAAGATTAAAGTGCTTTAGAATTTTGCGACGTCTTTTTAAGTTTTAGTACCTTTTTAAGTCATTTCCATTTGGGATATAGTTTTACTTGTAAGCTTTAATATTTTTAGACACCTTTTACCTATGTATCAATTATCATTCCAATTAGTAATCTCAATTTGCGATTATAATTTTAAGTTAGTGGTAGTAATAAGGTTGGGTTAGTCGAGTGTTTTAAAGTTTTATAAGTCACTCTTTTTCTTTCTTATTTTTCGACGCCTTTTATTTTTCAACCCTTTTCTTTTTCGACGCGCTCTTTTTCTTTCTTATTTCTCGCCATTCTATTTTTAGGACATAGATTTTTATTCTACTTCTTATCTAAAATTTCTTAAAATTACGAAAATTTATTTTAAGTGATTAAATTGATAGACATCAAAATTTTCTGGTTCGTAGTAATATTTGGATTTGTACGTGGATCGGGTTATTGGAGCCAAACAGTACTCAATTATATTGAGACCAAACGAATCCTGCCCCTCTGCTGCATCTTTTGGCTATTCGAAACGTAGGCAAAATCAGAAAAGTCTATTAATTGGATAACTTATATAATTTTTCTTTCCTTTTAAAAACTAATAGGATATTCAGTGAATGCACCAAGCAAGACGTTCACCACCTTTTGTACGTTCACCACCTGTAACTAGATCAAGACATCTAGCTAATATTACCGCCGTTGTTTTTTATTTAGAATCGTCATCGAGTCAACCAAGTACTCTAATTCAAATTTCCGATAATCCATTTTTTGAAACCGACCTCACAATTGAGAATCCGGAGAATATTCAGGGACAATTCGTAGATCCTGAACCATTAAATTTTCCTCCGGAACCACCAATCATTCAAACAGAGATTGTTGAGGAACGAACCATTAAATCAGAATCCTCTAGTGATTCAGATTCAACAAATTCAATTATGGAAAATCTGGAACCTTTAAGTATGGAAGACCGAATGAGAGCTAAACGCACTGGCCAAGGTCACGCAATTACTCATCCTGACATTGATGCGCCAGATTATGAAATCAAAGGACAAATTCTACGCATGGTGACTAATCAATGCCAATTTAGTGGTGCGCCGAAGGAAGATCCAAACGAACATCTTCGTACCTTTAATAGGATCTGCACACTATTTAAAATAAGAGAAGTGGAGGATGAACAGATATATCTCATGTTATTTCCCTGGACTTTAAAAGGAGAAGCCAAAGATTGGTTAGAATCGTTACCTGAAGGGGCGATTGATACATGGGACGTTTTAGTTGAAAAATTTCTTAAACAATTCTTTCCGGCATCTAAAGCCGTAAGACTTCAAGGAGAAATTGTTACGTTCACACAGAAACTGAATGAAACTCTATATGAGGCGTGGACTAGATTTAGAAAGTTATTAAGAGGATGTCCGCAACATGGTTTAGACACCTGTCAAATAGTACAAATATTCTACCAAGGATGCGACATCACTACAAGGAAAGACATCGATATAGCAGCTGGTGGTTCTATTATGAAGAAAACAGAAACTGATGCTTACAAAATTATTGATAACACTGCTTCCCACTCACATGAGTGGCATCAAGAAAAAGATATAGTTAGATCATCTAAAGCAGCTTGAGCCGATTCTAGCCATGACTTAGATTCCATTTCCGCAAAGATAGATGCTGTCGAGAGACGAATGGAAAAGATGACTAAAGATATCCACTCAATACGAATTAGTTGTGAGCAGTGTGGAGGACCACATTTGACAAAAGATTGTCTCAGTATTGAATTAACAATGGAACAAAGAGAGAATATTTCATACATAAACCAAAGGCCTGGAAATAATTATCAGAATAATTATCAACCGCCAAGACCGATTTACAATCAAAACCAGAATTATAACAAAAATGTTCCATACAACAACCAATAAGGTCCTAGTAATCAACAAGTATCCAACAATACTTACAACCAGCAAAGACCTAATTTTCAAAACAAACCACCACAAACCGATGATAAAAAGCCGAATTTAGAAGATATGATGACAAAGCTAGTTGAAACTCAAACGCAGTTTTTCACATCTCAAAAACAAACTAATGAACAAAATGCTCAAGCATTTAGAAATTAACAAGCTTCTATTCAAAACTTGGAACAAGAAGTAAGTAACCTAGCAAGGTTAATAGGTGAAAGAAAACCGGGAAGTTTACCTAGTGATACAAATGCTAACCCCAGGAATGAAACAGCTAAAGCCATTACCACAAGAAGTGGTACAACACTTAAACCACCTGAAATACCTGTAACTTCTGATGAAGCTATTCCTACTCCACAAGAACCACAACCTGATCAAGATAAGGAAAAAGAACCGGTAATTGAAAAGGTTAATGAAGATAACACAGTTAAGGCTAAACCTTATGTTAAACCATACCAACCACCACTTCCTTACCCGAGTAAAATGAAAAAAGAAAAACTTGAAGCCGAGCAATCCAAATTCTTGGATATGTTTAAACAGATAAATGTAAATATTCCTTTCATTGATGTGATTTCAGGAATGCCTAGATATGCTAAATTCTTGAAAGATCTGATCATAAATAGAAAGAAAATGGAAGAACTCTCGGCTGTTACTATGAATGCTAATTGTTCAGCAGTGCTGTTGAATAAGATACCAGAAAAATTATCTGATCCAGGAAGTTTCACAATTCCATGTTTTCTGGGTAGTCTTAGTTCAATAGAAGCATTGGCAGACTTAGGTGCTAGTATAAATTTAATGCCGTATTCACTATACGCTAAACTATACCTTGGAGAATTGAAACCAACAAGAATAAGCATACAACTAGCCGATCGATCAATAAAATATCCTAGAGGGATAATGGAGAATATGCTAGTTAAAGTTGGTACTTTAGTATTTCCAGTAGATTTTGTTGTTCTGGATATGGAAGAAGATTATCAAGTTCCTCTCATATTAGGAAGACAATTCTTAAACACGGCTAAAGCAATGATAGACGTGTTTGGTAAGAAACTGACCCTAAGTATAGAGGACGAGAGTGTTACCTTTTCAGTTGATAGAGCTATGGAACAACCGCAATCTGCAGATGATACATGTTATTATATTTAAACTATAGATTCACATGCAGAATTGTTAGAAGAATTTCCAGAATTACAAGGAACAGGAGAATGTTCTTTAGGAGAAGGTAATGAACCAATTGATGAAGCTGAAATGTTAGCTACACTAATAGCTAATAGATATGAACCAACAATAGAAGAAATACAAATGCTAAAAGAAGAAGACATATATCGATACAAATCATCGATAGAAGAACCTCCGACATTAGAGTTAAAGCCACTTCCAAACCATTTGGAATATGCTTATTTACATGGTGAATCTGAATTACCTGTAATAATATCGTCTTCTCTTACTGAAAATGAGAAATCACAACTCATTTCTGTGTTGAAAGCTCATAAACCAGCCATTGCATGGAAGATTCATGATATAAAAGGAATAAGTCCTTCGTATTGCACGCATAAAATCCTTATGGAAGAAGGTCATAAAACGTATGTGCAACGCCAACGAAGACTAAATCCTAATATGCAAGATGTTGTTAAGAAGGAAATTATTAAACTGCTAGATGCAGGTTTAATTTATCCAATTTCTGATAGTCCATGGGTAAGCCCAGTTCAATGCGTACCTAAGAAGGGTGGCATAACTGTCATTACAAATGAGAAAAATGAGCTTATTCCTACTAGTACTGTAACAGGATGGTGTGTGTGTATTGATTATAGAAAATTAAATGACGCCACCAGAAAAGATCACTTTCCCTTACTTTTTATTGATCAAATGTTGGAAAGATTAGCCGGAAATAGTTACTATTGTTTTCTAGATGGATTTTTCGGATATTTTCAAATTCCAATAGCACCCGAAGATCAAGAAAAAACCACGTTCACGTGCCCTTATGGTACTTTTGCTTACAAACGAATGCCATTTGGACTTTGCAACGCCCCTGCAACCTTTCAAAGGTGCATGATGACGATTTTTCACGACATGATAGAAGAATGCATGGAAGTTTTCATGGATGACTTTTTAGTCTTCGGTGATACATTTGAATCATGTCTAGCTAATCTTGAACGAATGCTTATTAGATGCGAACAATCAAATCTAGTACTTAATTAGGAGAAATGCCATTTCAAGGTTAAAGAAGGCATCGTTCTTGGACATAAAATTTCAAAGGAAGGAATTGAAGTGGATAGAGCTAAAGTAGATGTAATTGCTAAACTTCCACATCCCACCAATGTTAGAGGAGTTAGGAGTTTTTTAGGGCATGCCGATTTTTATCGACGTTTCATAAAAGATTTTTCTAAAATTGCCACTCCTATGAATAAACTCCTAGAAAAGGATGCTCCGTTCATCTTTTCAGATGAATGCATTAAATCTTTTAATATTCTTAAAGAGAAACTCACTAATGCACCAATCATGATAACACCAAATTGGAATCTACCGTTTGAACTAATGTGCGATGCAAGTGATTTTGCAATGGGAGCCGTTTTAAGACAAAGGATTGAAAAACGATTTCAACCTATATATTATGCTAGTAAGATGTTACAAGGAGCACAAACGAACTATAAAACTACTGAAAAAGAACTCCTTGCTATTGTCTTTGCTTTTGACAAATTTCGTTCATATCTCGTTCTAGCGAAAACGGTGGTCTATACCGACCATTCTGCTCTTAGATACCTATTTTCGAAACAAGATGCCAAACCAAGATTAATCCATTGGATCTTACTCTTACAAGAGTTCAATATTGAAATCCGAGATAAAAGAGGAGCAGAAAATCTCGCCGCTGATCATCTTTCTCGACTTGAAAATCCCGAATTAGAAGTTTTAAATGAATCGGCCATACAAGACAACTTTCCTGATGAATATCTATTGAAGATAGATTATAATGAAATTCCATGGTTTGCAGACTATGCAAACTACTTAGTATGTGGATTCCTTGAAAAAGGATTATCGTACCAAAAACGAAAGAAATTCTTTAGTGATATAAAACACTATTTCTGGGAAGATCCACATCTGTTTAAAAGTTGTCCAGATGGAATAATACTTCGATGTGTATTCGGAGATGAAGCTAGTAAAATTTTAAACCATTATCACACAGGACCAACAGGAGGGCATTATGGGCCTCAACTAACAGCAAGAAAAGTTTATGATGCTAGATTCTATTGGCCTACAATTTACAAAGACGCACACCTTCTTTGCAAATCCTGTGATGCTTGTCAAAGGGCCGGAAAAATAAGTCAACGTGATGAAATGCCACAAAATGTCATTCAAGTATGTGAAGTATTTGACATTTGGGGTATTGACTTTATGAGTCCATTTTCAAAATCTCATAATAATCTATATATTCTCGTAGCCATTGATTATGTATCTAAATGGGCGGAAGCACAAGCTCTCCCAACTAACGATGCACGAGTTGTAGTCAATTTTTTAAAACGTCTTTTTGCAAGGTTTGGAACACCGAAAGCTTTAATAAGTGATCGGGGTACTCATTTCTGTAACAATCAACTTGAGAAAGTTCTCAAAAGATATGGAGTAACTCATAAAATCTCCACCGCATATCATCCACAAACAAGTGGACAAGTTGAAAATACCAATCGAGCTTTAAAACGTATTCTAGAGAAAACCGTAGGATCAAATCCGAAGGAATGGTCCATTAAATTGGAGGATGCACTCTGGGCTTTTAGAACAGCCTACAAAACTCCAATTGGAACCACACCTTTCAGACTCATTTATGGAAAAGCATGTCATCTTCCAGTAGAAATTGAATACAAAGCATTTTGGGCTTTGAAGACATGTAATCTTGATTTACATGAAGCTGGATGTCTACGGTTAAATCAATTAAACGAATTAGAAGAATTAAGACATGAAGCATACGAAAATTCGTTAATATATAAGGAAAGAACGAAGAAATGGCATGATAAAAGAATCAGAAGTTCAAAAGAATTCAAAGAAGGAGACAGAGTTCTTCTTTTCAATTCACGATTCAAGCTATTTCCTGAAAAATTGAAATCAAGATGGTCTGGACCATTCATAGTCAAAAGAGTTTTCCCATACGGAACGATAGAATTAATAAATTCAAATGGGATTGAATTTAAAGTTAATGGTCACAGAGTTAAACACTACATAGATAGTCCAATGGAAATCGACAATGAAGTTAATCACAATTTCGATACTACAGCTAACTAAGTGTGGGGAGAATCAAGTCTTTTAAGGATTTTATGTATTTCTGTTAGAGTTAGATTTTATGTTTTCGTGTAGTTCTCGAAAATGGAACCCGAATGGTCTTTCCCTAGCAGACCCTAAAGAATTAGTCTTCTCCCCCCATTCTGAATTTTTATTTTTTTTAGGTTTTTACGAAATGAAGACTGCCTGTGAACTAAACCATGGTCTAATGCTACACGCTTTGATCACTAAACATAATAATGACACACTTCCGAGTGAACTAGTATCAGTAATCAGAGAAAGATTGGACGGAGTAAGAAAAGCATCCAGATGCGAAGATAATAAGTTACAATTTGGTAAAGGAAAATCAAAATCCGCAGCGAAAAGAAGAGCACGACACCTAGAAAGATGTCACAAATGCGGAAAATGGTCACATGGAGGTAAATGTTCAAATAATCAAACCTATTCAAACACCGAATTTGTTACTTTATGCAGAGACGGACCGTTCATATGTTTAGAAGAAAAAACACTGAATGCTCGAGGTTACGCCTATGTAGCCATGGAAAATCAATTAAACCGACTATCTTATGAATGAGATAGATCATATCACTAAGAATACTATCTCACAGGTAAGTCTGTACAATTTTTATTTTTTATTTTTATTTTTAACCTTTTGATAATAAACGCTAATTTGTTCGCTATAAAGTATTAAATTGGTATTGAATAAAATTAGGTATGGCGACCGAAATTATTGATATCATACAAAAATTTATTACATCACTGCGAAATTTAACGTTTATTCTTAAGGTATAAATATCTTTAATCAATCAACCCAAAATATTTCAAAAATTCGTCATGAGTTAAATTAGGTCATGGAACTGAAATTACTTTACCGAAAAGAGGGGCGTATATTTTTGATAATATTTGATTGATTAAAGTGGGATAAAAGCCAAAAAGATTTTTAATTTTATTTTTTACCATGTTTTTAAAATTAATATATAAATATTAAATTAATATTTTGAACTTTGTAAAATCAATATATTTAAGTTTGTAAATATTTGAAAAATTAATCTTTTTAATATAAGTTTGTATGTATAAAAACAAAAATATAATATAAGTTTGGTGTAAATTTATAATATGAATTTTTAATTAAGTTTAATATGAATTTTTAATTTTATGCATTTTAAATTTAAGTTTGGTGTGAATTTAAAAACAAAAATTTACTTTATTTCGCTAAGTTAAAAATATGATTTTTAAAATTCGTCGTGAGTTGAAGACTAGGTCGTTGAACCGAAATTGCTTTACCCGAGGGAGGGACGAGAAATTTTATTATCATTATTTTTAATCTTATTGAATTAAAGTATGCCAAAAACATTAAAAAACCCAAAAATCTTTACTTTTAAAACCGCGCTTTGAATTGACAAATTTTAAAATTTTGTCGAGGGACGGACTAGGACATCGATCCGAAACACCCTCGCTCCTAAAGGAAAACAAATTTTTAAAATTTAATTAATTATAAGTTTTATAAAGTATAAGGTTTTATATAAAAAATAAAAAGGTAAAACACTGTAGCCGGGTACCCATGCGATCGCATGGGAATCACCTTATACCTCCATGCAATCGCATGGAGGCAAAAATCTGGCCTGATACATACAGACAGCGAGTCTGTCTTCCTCACCACAACACACACACAAACACGAAACTCTCTCAAATCTTCACCAAATTTCATCATTTTTCCACCGTAATTCGTCATTTTTCTTGCTCTAATCATGCCTAGATTCTCATTCTTCAGCAAAATGGTAAAAATTACACCCCTAAACTCTATAAATTCCTAGTTTTTGTGATAATTACCAATATTTTACCTAATGCAATTTTGTTAATTTCTAGTGTAATTAGTGTTAAATTGTTAGTATTTTATGCATGTATAACCTAGATTGATGCTATTTAACATGATTTGAAGCCAAAAACTTCAAAATTTTTAGAAATCTAGGGTTTGTGTTCTTGAGCAATTTGGGGCTTTTTGATATAAACAGGTTATGGCCAATTTTTGTCATGAATTATTGCTAAATTGAGTAGTGTAATATGTTTAGATAGTTAAATGATCCAAACATTGATCCTAAACATGATTTTTAGAGATTAAAGTGGACTTTTTAAGTCCAAAATTCATGAACTTGATTAATTTAATATATTTGCCATTTGAGACTTGTTTAATTATTAGTAATGACTATTTTGACATGTTATTTGAGTTAAATGCTTATGAACTTTGTATACATTTTCATATGTGCTTATTTAAAAAGTGTAGAATTGTGAAAAATTGTGAAAATGTGTATAAGTTTAATTTTGATTTAACATGTTATAGTGATTGTTTTAAGTTGTTATTTTGCTAACACTAATGCATATTTGGATGCACAAATTTTGTGTTTAATGTGTTTTGCAGAAAGCCGATACTGGAGGTTCAGGAGCATCATCATCTAGACGACCAGCACCAGCACCAGAACCAGAACCAGAACCAGAAATGCAACACGAACAAGAACCACAACAAGAACCACAACAACAGCCTGACCAGCACATACCTTATTATGATCCGGTACAGTTTGTTGATGAATTCATAGTATTCCCAATGAGGCCGCCAGTAGAATTCCCAACGATTCCTGAGCACACTCTGCATCCTAATCTGAGATTTGATAGGAGATGGAGAGATTACGAGACATATCAAAGGAACAAATTCAAATTGGTAACCAAAAATGTAGAGGTGCCAAGGGTAATCGATTGGGCCCCTTTGGAAACGGTCCATCTAGCTGACCGTGTTTGACAGCTTTTAGTTCAAAGGTATGGCAGTTCTTCTTTTACAGATTGGGAACGTCTTTTCACCATTCGTAGACCTGTATATAAGGAATGGTGTGTTGAGTTGATGAGTACTGTATCACTTGATACAAATATAGTTAGAATAGATGATAGAAGATTTCTTAGGTTTATCCTTGGCGGTAGGATGTACAGAATGTCCATGCTGGACATGGCCAGGGCTTTACAGATATATACTCCTGGTGAGTTGCTACTACCCGATTATAGAAACTTGATTCATTATGGTGAAAGGGTAGATAGCAACTTTGACGCTGACGCCATTTGGAGGCGTATGTCACATTTTGATGTTTTTACACGAGCAGGAGGACACTCCTATACACATATTGACAGAGCCGAGCTTCGTATTATTCATAGATTTTTGGCTAACTCGATTACACAGAGAGGTCACAATAAAGAAAAAAATTACCTTACATGATTTATTCTACCTAAAGTGTATTCGAGATCCTAGAAGCTTTGTCAATATCCCTTACTGTGTTAGTTTTTATTTATCTAAAATGGTAGAGGGAATGCAGGACGGGATTATAATAGGAGGAGGTATTTTTGTTACTCTCATTGGAGAGTATTTAGGTGTTAATAGGAACCAAGGAGGTCCATTACAGCTTTGTAGAGAACAGGTTGAGCCCTTAGAATTGAAAGTTTATGTGGGTGCTAAGGTATTGAAAAGTAGACGTAACCAGGCAGTACCCTATGAGGGATCTCATCCTCAGGTAGAGAGAGGCTCAGACGAGGAAATGGAGGAGGCGGAAGACATTAGGGATGTCTTTCGAGATGCTATTCTTGACGTCCACGTTCGTATAGATGAGGAAGCAATGACGAACTCGGCCAGACATAGTATGTATGAGCAGTGGAACTCCGAGCGAGTATACGAGGATTATAGGCGACGCCAACACGATAGCTGGTTAGTTCATCAGCACCAAATCATGAGCCAGCTATCATATCAGGTACCAAATAACTATGTACCTACTCGACCTGCTCATTTTCCGCCACACAGCCCCGATATGCGACCACCCTTTAACCGGTATGACTATAACCAAGCCTATCAGAACACCTATAACCAACAATGGAACCCACCTGACGAGATGAACTGGAACCCATATCCAGACTGATTTAGTTCCATTTGGTTATTTATATGATTTTTATTTTTTTATCTTTTTACTTATTCATGTTTAAACTTATGTTATTGAATATACTTATGTAATCTTTATCTTTTTATTATTATTGTGTACTAATATTTCACATTTAGGATTTGAAAGTAGGATATTAAGTCCCATTTCAAATTGCCATGCATGTTTATATTTGTATGTATGTATATTGTAAATTGTACAAAACAGGGTAAAACAGCGCATTTTCAAAGACTGGTATTAAGTTCAGCAAAAGCTACTAATTTTGACGACAAGATGACAAATAAATGTGATGTAACAACAGACGGAATGAACAAATGATATACACCATTTATCATTCAGCAAACTAACGCCAATATGTTTGGAAACTTTGGTAAAATTTAATCATTTTTACGCTAATCACCCTCAATAATTTAAATTGTTACTGATTTCTTGCAAATGAGGGCATTGCAAGATCTTAAGTGTGGGAAGGGGTTAAATTCTTTCGGATTTTAAAAATTTTTACTTTATACACTTGGTTACCATTAGAAATACTAGTAAAGTAGTAGTTGTATTAGAATCTAGTGCTCTCTGATAATAAAGAACAGCCCTAGTCTTATATACTGACTACCCAATTCTAGTAAAATTTTTCAAAATTTTCAATTAAATGAACTCAAAATCATGTTCATACATATTTATGAACTATAAAACTAGGTGTTAACACCGAAATTATTGTTACCTTGGAAAGGACATAAATTGAGAAACAAACCAAAATGTTAGAATTCATTTAAGAATGGAATAGAGGAGAACAAAAAGGAAAATAAAAGCCAAGTGTGGGAAATTTTCACCGAGTTATTCAAAATATATTTCACATATTTTTGTACAAATAATTGAAAATACTTTTGTTTTGGACGATAATTAACTGTTTTACCCGATGAAAGAAAAGAAAAGATGGATCTACACGATGAATCAATTCCATCATTAAAAGGAAGTAAAGTCTTCCGAAAAAGACACGCGCTTCTTGATTAAGGTCATGAAGTTGTCGTCCAGACCAGCTGTAGGTTGACGAAAAACCTAGAAAAGTCATCACTAAAATCAGCAGAAAATCCACGGACCTCAGCATCAAACAGGGTCGCCAAGTGGTCAGATTAATCCTAACCATGAGAAGGATTTATCTCGTACAATGGGGGGGCACCATGCAAATTAGCTTGATAAGACTAATGAATCAGATCCCCAGAAAGGATAATCTCCTTAAAGATCAAAAATCAGCTTTTAAGACTGATATTACTCAATCCTAGAGATTGACCTTAAAGATTGAGAATTACAAACTCATGGAATTCAATGATATCTAAACTCGAGCTTGAACGAGAAAATATTTTGATCAAATTAAAACCGATTTGTTTTCTGAAAACCCTATTTTCAATGCGTTCATTACCTTTGAACGTAAAATCCTAGGAATTCACCTGGAATTCATTAGGTCACCTGAACCAAATCGGGTGTCAACCGTAAGAACGGTGGTTGCATAGCATGGTCGAAGACAGGACCTTGTGCCAGTCCAACAAATTAAAAGGGTGAGCTTTACTATTGCTCCTACCAAGAATAGTAATTGCATCCGACACGTTATAGACCATAATTAAAAGCATGTCAGGGGACATTGCCTTAACAGTTGCTTGTTCAACACTTTCCTTTACAACCGGACGGTAGTTTACCGAAAGGTAATATACGGAGCAAGTATACTGGACGTGTTGCTTTCCTAATACAAGGTTAGCAAGTGGGTGACACAAAACCATAAGTTTTGAGCCAAAATTTTCAAATCTAAAACCCACCAAACCCACAAAAAAAAAAAAAAAAAGAATTTGCAAACACCGGTGAAGGGTTATTCCGGAAAACTTATCTCGGGTAAAAGCTAGATTTAATTTTCAAAAGATCAAATGTTTTCATAAAGATCCAATTTCCTTAATGGATCTATATTTTTATAGTCATGTGGGACTGTAAACCACAACGTTACTACCATTGTTTATACCGCAGTATTGAAATCACTGATGTACAAAGTGTGAAGAATAAAGAAGTGATTCTAGTATTTCAAGACTATATTGCTTGAGGACAAGCAACGCTCAAGTGTGGGAATATTTGATAATGCTAAAAACGAACATATATTTCATAGCATTATTCCTCAAGAAAGACAAGCTTTTAGTTGCAATTGTTCTATTTACAAGTGATATTCGTTTAAATAATAAAAGGTGAAGACAAAAGGAAGATTCGACGAATTGAAGACGCAAACGACCAAAAAGCTCAAAAGTACAAAATACAATCAATGAGGTTCCAATTATTGATAAGAAACGTCTCAAAATTACAAGAGTACAAGATTCAAAACGCAAAGTACAAGATATTAAATTATTCGCAAGGACGTTCAAAAATCCGGAACCGGGACCAGAGTCAACTCTCAACGCTCGACGCAACGGACTAAAAATTACAAGTCAACTATGCATATGAATATAATATAATATATAATTAATTCTTAAAATTAATATATATATATATTATATTATATTTAAATAAACGTCGGCAGAAGAAAACAACCAAATTTGGCTCTCCCCAGCTGGCCATACGATCGCATGGCCTTGAAGGGTAAAGCTCATGCGATCGCATGAGCATCTTTTTCAGATCACAGGCCTATAAAAATCGAGCTTTGGTGTAACACAAAACACATCTTTTTCCTTCTTCATCATACGTAAATTATATATATTTATATTTTAATTTTAATTTTAATTTTAATTTCTAATAATAAGGGTATATTAGCGAATGTTGTAAGGGTGTAAGTCGAAATTCTATCCGTGTAACGCTACGCTATTTTTAATCATTGTAAGTTATGTTCAACCTTTTTAATTTAATGTCTCGTAGCTAAGTTATTATTATGCTTATTTAAAACAAAGTAATCATGATGTTGGGCAAATTACTAAAATTGGGTAATTGGGCTTTGTACCATAATTGGGGTTTGAACAAAAGAACGACACTTGTGGAAATTAGACTATGGGCTATTAATGGGCTTTATATTTGTTTAACTAAATGATAATTTGTTAATGTTAATATAAAGATTTACAATTAGACGTCCCTATAAATAACCATATACACTCGATCGGATACGATGGGCAGGGTATTTATATGTACGAATAATCGTTCATTTAACCGGACACGGGAAAGGATTAATAACCACTAGAATTATTAAAACAGGGGTGAAATTATGTACAAGGACACTTGGCATAATTGATAACAAAGTATTAAAACCTTGGGTTACACGCAGTCGACATCCTGGTGTAATTATTAAACAAAGTATTAAAACCATGTTACAGTTTAAGTCCCCAATTAGTTGAAATATTTAACTTCGGGTATAAGGATAATTTGACGAGGACACTCGCACTTTATATTTATGACTGATGGACTGTTATGGACAAAAACCAGACGGACATATTAAATAATCCAGGACAAAGGACAATTAACCCATGGGCATAAAACTAAAATCAACACGTCAAACATCATGATTACGGAAGTTTAAATAAGAATAATTCTTTTATTTTATATTTAATTTCCTTTATTTTATATTTAATTGCACTTCTAATTATCGCACTTTTATTTATTGTTATTGTATTTAATTGCACTTTTAATTATCGTACTTTTTAATTATCGCAAGTTTATTTTATCGCACTTTTATTTATCGCAATTTCATTATCGTTATTTACTTTACGCTTTAAATTAAGTCTTTTATTTATTTAATATTTTTATATTTTGTTTTAACTGCAACTAAAGTTTTAAAATCGACAAACCGGTCATTAAACGGTAAACCCCCCCCCCCCCTTTATAATAATAATATTACTTATATATATATTTGTATTTTTATAAAATAAAACTAATATAGCGTTAAGCTTTGTTTAAAAGATTCCCTGTGGACCGAACCGGACTTACTAAAAACTACACTACTGTACGATTAGGTACACTGCCTATAAGTGTTGTAGCAAGGTTTAAGTATATCCATTCTCTAAATAAATAAATATCTTGTGTAAAATTGTATCGTATTTAATAGTATTTCCTAGTAAAATATAAGTAATTTCATATACAACTCGCAAAACATCAGTATCTATGTATGTATGTATGTATGTATGTATGGCATATATAAGATGACACAGATAATTGAGATAATTGATTGATTCCAACCCATCATCTAAATGAATGATTTGTTAAATAATGAGCTGTATCTCAATATACACTCACGGACGAATAGAAAGCAAAAGAAAAAGTTGATAAGGATGTTAAACAAAATCGATTAATCATTTGCTTTATGTTTAATATTAATATTAATAAATAAATAAATATATTAATAATAATACAATTAATATTGATAATAATAATTATCATAATAACAATAATGTTAATAATATAACAATTTAATATTAGTACACAATTATTTATATAACATAAAATATTCTAAATTTCTATATGTAATATTTATAGATTATGTATATATATATATATGTTAATGTTAATTTTATTATATCTTATATCATTTTACATTTTTAGCTTCATCAATTTAAATCGTATCCTATTACTTCGAATTCATATATTCAATTATATATACATAGCTATACATATCTATTTATCATTAATTGTTCGTGAATCGTCGGAAATGGTCGAAGGTCAATTTGAATATATGAACATTGTTCCAAAATTTTCTAGACTCAACACACATATTTTGCTTATTGTATCGAAATCATATAAAGATTAAGTTTGAATTTGGTCGGAAATTTCTGGGTCGTCACAAATACCATAACATATGATTACATCACGAGGTACTTGACCTCTATATGATACATTTTACAAACATTGCATTCATTTTTAAAAGACAAACTTTCTTCACATCAAAAGTTGACAGGCATGCATACCATTTCATAATATATTCAACTATAATTGACTTAATAATAATCTTGATGAACACAACGACTCGAATGCAACGTCTTTTGAAATATGTCATGAATGACTCCAAGTAATATCTCTAAAATGAGCAAATGCACAGCGAAAGATTTCTTTCATACCTGAGAATAAACATGCTTTCAAGTGTCAACCAAAGGGTTGGTGAGTTCATAAGTTTATCGTAACCAATAAAATTCATCATTTTGATAGACCACAAGATTTAAATGCTGCATGGTACAAATGAGCCCGAATCCTATACCCACCTTTAATGTACATGCGATATCTTTTAAATACAGTACACATTTCTCGTGTACGAAATCCATTTTTCATAAATCATAGTAACCGTACACATATTCCGTGCACAAAAATAACATACACATAACCTGTGTATAAAATCATTCTCTCGATACATAACATTCACTTTACTTTCATTGCTTGGCTTGGTAACCGACCTTAACATATAATGCGCATAATAATATCCCCAAAACAGAACATCTCGTCTGTGTAATAATCATATAAAATTCGAAGTACTAAACACCACACCCACTAGCCCTTCCGTCTAGTGAACATTCTGGGTGGTGGTGTTAAATCCGGTAACTATCTTTAGGATTCGCGTCAATTAGGCGTGCACTAATTCTCAAAATTATTGATGTTCCCTAATTCTTAGTTTACCAAGCAATAATAATCAGGGGAAAAATATTCATATCAATTGTGGCAATTATCACGTCTACATAATTCAATGGTGGCAATTATCACGTCCACATAATTCAATCGAGGAATGTTTTGCTTGTGTCTATCTCATCAAACATTTATAAAAGCATTTCATGTATTCGCAGTTCAAAATGTATTTCAAAAGCATTTAATAAAGCAGTTGTAAAAGTAGCACATGTATTCTCAGTCCCAAAAATGTAAAGAGTAAAAGGGAATCAAATGAACTCACAATACGATATTTTGTAGTAAAAATATGCATACGGCGGAACTGAAAAATGCAGGGTTGACATCGGATTCACGAACCTATATCATTTATATATATATTAACACATATAATTGAAATCGAACAAATTTATGTAAATATTTATTAGTTATATTATTTTTATATTAATAACATCATTTATCTTCGTTCGACATGGCGATTATGTAATCTATAATGTTTTAGAGATTATATATTCTGTTCTAATAGTAAATTAAATGAGTTTAATATCATATTGACTCATTAAATCCATAATTATATCTGAAGAAAATATATATGTATATATGTTTTCATAAAGATTGTAATTAAAAATTCCTTTGTACAAACTGTTAATGGTGAAAATATTTTAACGCGTAGGTAATACCCTAGAAATATTTAGATTTCACATTAATAAGTTACACTGTACATTCTTTGAATTTGATTCAACAGCCATTTACTATCCTACTTACATCCACAGATATATGTATCCGTTCACCACAGAATAACCATTTTCATTCAATTTCATATTTGGATTTTGACCTATCAGAATCCAACAAGTGGCATAATGAAGAAAACATTGGACAAAATAAAATTTGTTAGAAACAAACAGATTAATTATGAGAAATTTTGTTAAGAATCCACGCTAACAAAATCCTAGCTAACTATTCCTAGCTAACTGTTAAATCCTTATTACATTTATTTATCGCAATTTATTTCTCGCAATTTTAATTCTCGCAATTTTATTTATCATCATTTAATTTCTGTTATTTACTTTACGCACTTTATTTATCGTCATTTAATTTCTGTTATTTATTTTACGCACTTTAAATATCAGGACACGTATACAAGGTTTTGACATATCATATCGACGCATCTATATATATTATTTGGAATAACCATAGACACTCTATATGCTGTAATGCTGGAGTTAGCTATACAGGGGTGAGGTTGATTCTATAATAATATATATAATTTGAGTTGTGATCGAGTGTGAGACATGTACACGGGTCACGATACATATTAATTAATTCGAATATTATAAACTATATATGAATTATTGAGTTAGTGACTGTGGACTACCAAGATTGGACAATTAAAATGAATTAAAATATTGATTATAACATATGAAACTAATCAATTCTTCAAGTTTGCCACTTGATTTCATCTTAAACCTCATTTGTATCTTGACGATTACAATCCGCGTTTAAACCTTTCATGATTCTTGAAAACACCTCAATTGAGAAGATGAACCAACCTCACTTCACCTACGGAAAAAAAGATTGATACATATAGTTATGCACCTGAAAACACTCGGAACCTGAATAAATGTTTAAACCGTATCTGTGCTTGCTCTTTTGGCATTGTTATTACCGAAAATAACATTTCAATTCCTTTTCAAAGTAGCGAATTTTGTCACAGCTCTAGCAAGTCAACTTTGACTTTTCAGTCAGACAAGCCTTATTATAATCTTGATTTATAAGCTTGCCTTTCGTTATCCTTACCGGGGAACCTTTTATATTCCACTATATTACCAGCAGATGTACCAGCAACCTCGTCGCTCCTTGGTTTAAATCCCTCCGACAAATCACTATATTTATCTATTGAAGTCTCATCATGTACTCATCCGCATCTTGTAACAATAATTGCCATACCAATTACCGGGAATTAGCAAATCTGTATTGTGAACCTCGCAACATTTCCACATCAACAGTTATATGTATCCATATAATATTTATCTTTTAGAACTATGATCTTCCATTCTGAAATTCTGAAAAGCACTCAGTCTACAAATCAATAATCTAAATGATGAAAAAGCTGAATGAAGTAGCAGAAACTGTAGACAACCGTAAACGACCTTAACCTTCGGAAGTTTGATGATAAAGAATAGTATGTTGGAAAAGCTCAGAAAAATTGGAACTAGAAAACAGATTGAGCTAACCACGAAGGAGACCAAGGACAAATACAAGGACCATACCCTATATTTAAAGAATCCAGATAATTCTGGATCCGTTGAAATCTTTAGAGAATATCTTGCTCCGAAATCATGTTAAAATCTTGCAGAAAATTTTTCTTCATCAACCTTCGAACTTAGAAATTCCAAAATATTATCATAAATATCTTCAATATTTCTGAGAATATTTCCATAAATATTCTCGTCCGAATTTAATTATCTTTTCGTGCTATCTAAATTACATCATAAAGAAAAATACTTTAGTTTCAAAATTTCTTTGAAATTTGAGTTTGAATTACGAATGATTTTGAAGAAGTGTTGGAAACACTCAATAGAAAATTTAGTACCGAAAAACGGGTTATGCGAAACTATGAAGGAGACTCTGAATGAATCACAAGGACTAAACTTGTACATAAAGGATCATGATGATTCTGTTTCTGATGAAGCGTTTAGCGAATACCTTGCTCCTTAATCGCTCTAAATCATTGTGAATAAATTTCATCATCATAATTTGATTCTAAAATTCTAAGATATCATCGTATCTTTCATTATAAATATCATCCATATTTCTGAAGATATTTTCTTAACTATCCATATCTGAAATCATTAATCTCTTCGTTCTATCAGTGTTACATCATATAGAAACTGTTAGTTTCTATATTCTGTAAACTTTCGAGCTTAAAATATGAATGTTATTGAAGTAATGTTGGGAACTGATGCATGAGTTAGTATAATATAATGACACTTGATCAACGTGATTATATTACAGTAAGTAATGCTGAGTTTCTAAAATGAAACGTGATGATTCACATACTATAACGTCATCATGTGCCATGTCACACGACTATTACATTCTACTTAATCTCCAACCATATTAAGATCATATTTTCTTAATAAATCCATTTTTCCAGGATATTCTGGTAATTTGACAAATCAAGATCGTGCCATTACGATTTCCTTCTTATAACAAAATGAATAAATGACATATATACATATACATTCAATATAAAAATAATATAACTAATAAAGTTATGTATATATAAATTTGATCGATTACGATTATGTATATTAATAAATATACAAATGATACAGGATCGTGAATCCAAGGCCAACCCTACATTGTTCAGTTGTTCAATGCCGTCATATGTATTTTTACTACAAAATACAGTACAGTGAGTTTCATTTGCCTTTTTACCCTTTATATTTTTGGGCTGAGAATACATGCGCAATTTTTATAAATGTTTTACGAAATAGACACAAGTAATTGAAACTACATTATATGGGTGAATGATCGAAGCCGAATATGCCCCTTTTGCTTGGTAACCTAAGAATTAGTAAACCGATCTACTAATTGACGCGAATCCTAAAGATAGATCTATTGGGCCTAACGAACCCCATCCAAAGTACCGGATGCTTTAGTACTTCGAATTCGTTTTTATCATGTCCGAAGGATTTCTCGGAATGATAGGGGATATTCTTATATGCATCTTGTTAATGTCGGTTACCAGGTGTTCATCATATGAATGATATTTTTGTCTCTATGAATGGGACGTATATTTATGAGAATTGGAAATATGAAATCTTGTGATCTATTAAAATTATGAAATGATTGTTTATGATAAACTAATGAACTCACCAACCTTTTGGTTGACACTTTAAAGCATGTTTATTCTCAGGTATGAAAGAAATCTTCCGCTGTGCATTTGCTCATTTTAGAGATATTACTTGGAGTCATTCATGACATATTTCAAAAGACGTTGCATTCGAGTCATTGAGTTCATCAAGATTATTATTAAGTCAATTATAGTTGGATATATTATGAAATGGTATGCATGACGTCAACTTTCGATGAAATGAAAGTTTGTCTTTTAAAAACGAATGCAATGTTTGTAAAATGTATCATATAGGGGTCAAGTACCTCGCAATGTAACCAATTGTAATGTATTCATCCAGATGGATTAGGACGGGTCGCTTACATTTTACAAACATTGCATTCGGTTTTAAAAGACAAACTTTCATTACATTGAAAGCTGACGACATGCATACCATTTCATAATATATCCAACTATAATCGACTTAATAATAATCTTGATGAATTCAACGACTCGAATGCAACGTCTTTTGAAATATGTCATGAATGATTACAAGTAATATCTCTAAATGAGCAAATGCACAGCGGAAGATTTCTTTAATACCTGAGAATAAACATGCTTTCAAGTGTCAACCAAAAGGTTGGTGAGTTCATTAGTTTATCATAAATATTCATTTTCATCATTTTAATAGACCACAAAAATTTTATTTCCAGTTCTCATAAATATACGTCCCATGCATAGAGACAAAAATCTTTCAACCTCAATGTAATTGTGACACTTTGTTATCATCAATCAGATTCATATTACCTTCATCTTCATACAAACAGCATCATACATATTCATACAACATATACATATATATACTGATATATACACGCATTCATACAACCTGATCATACTTCAAGCATACGAAATCATGAATTAATCAAGGAACCGCACCTTACATGTGGTATCAGAGCGAAAGAGGACTTCCTCAATGATCCAGAAACTCAAATTCGTGTTTAATCAGTGTTCATTACCTCTGTTCTTCGTCAGTTTGATTTCTGTTGACTTTTATAGCATTAACAGATTCAGCTGTTTATTGATCAAAATTAAGATGTGTATTAGGTTTATTAACAATCAGTTAAGCTTCGTCAATCACCAGATCATATTGAAATTCGTCACAGAAGTTCAGATTTAAAAGTCAAACTTTGAAGGTTTTAGGTCAACGAATCAATTGATGATTTCTAGGTGATTTCAGGATCTAAAAACTGTTATCGTGCATTAGGATTTCAGTTTAGAACAGTTCCTAAGAAGAAAGTTTGATCTGAATCGTTCTAGATTGAGAGATTCCAAACTTGAAGCTTATTTTACCGCCATCGCTGTTTTCATTTTTAATTCTGTTATTTGATCATGTTTAAGTTCGTGAATCTCATCTAGAAGTGTTGTAGGATAGTGCAGAAACAAATGAGAATCGTTTTCTGGTTCAAAATCAAACGGAAAATTCCACTTACAGTTTAGCCGGAATCTTGCCGGAATCTTCATCGGCATCTTCATGCGTTACCGGAATTCTCCTTCAGTTTTTTCATAATCGCTCTCTCGTACGAACCAGTGATCCTTCTACGCACCATCACAAGTGTGAGTACACGATTGATTCAGTCAGGGTTGAAACGTACGGATTCTCATACGAGTGGTCATACGAGTGATTATACGATTGAGGATACGAGTGATTATATGATTGAGGATACGAGTGACTGAAACATACGAGTGATAATGTGAAACGTACGGTTGATCTCTTGCACGGTTGATCAATTTGGGAATTTAGGGTTCATTGTATGTGTTCTGTATTTGGGAAGAAGTAATACAGCAAAAATAGGAAATAGACTTACAGAGAAAAGGGTGTACATACGCATCACATTTTAACTTTCCTTTTTGCAGGCTCAAGTTGATCGCACGCACAAGCCCATCAAGTCCATTTATGTTTTATCTTAAGATATATAGCCCAAGTCCACTAATTGATTTAGGACCCCATTTACTCGTGTTTATCAAAATCAGACCCACAACTTGCTTCAAAGTCCAATCTTTCAAGTCCTTTAGGTCCATTAGTTATAACTAATTTCATTAGTTTTAACTGAGTCCATTTCACTATAACAGCCCAACAAAGTTACACGACATAAGTGTTTGTCCTAGTTTGTTACCCAAGTTTACTTTAACTATAATTCAACAAAAAGTTAACCAGAGATTTATCGATTCCGTTAAGTTTTCAACGTAACCCCAACTCATTTTTAACGAAGAACCAAACGCGATAATATTTCAAAAGATTTTCTGAAAAACGTGTTAATTGAGACTTTTTCATTCAAAATTTTTAACCGAATACTTTTTCGATAATTCTCATATTTTTCAATCTTTGAAGATTTTTAAAAAATTTTTGATTTTTCAGGTTTCATCGGTTTTCATGAGAAAACTTGATACGATTATCAAAATTCTCCGAAAGTCAATTCTTGTTTAATATTCGTTTTTCATTCATATTTTTGGTATTTCACGCATTTTTCAGATTTTGCAGAATTGTCAATTTATCAATGACGAGTATTTCAAGTTTCACAACATGGAAACCCAGTTTCAACAAAAGATTTGAACATCAAAATCGAGGATGTTCGTGTTATTACTCTTTGCCAGTTCCGTGTTCTGTTAAAACGTATCTACAAGCTAAACAAGCAACTGCTCTCGACTCATTCATACTATTGATGGAACCTGAAGAACCATTCAGTACCGATGAAAAAGCTCATTGTCAGAATCAATGTTCTTGTTATAGTCGAGGCAGACGTTCAAATTGTATTGTGATACAACACAAATTGCATGAGAAGCTAACAAAACAACTTCAAGTGGATTCTGAATCGAAATCCAATCTTCAACTAGAATCAAACGAACTAGAGCTGAAAATGCAAATCTCAAAGCTGGAGAGTGAGTTGAAAGAAGTAAAGAGAGCTGATCCTCATGTTGGAAAGTTGTACGAACAAATCCAAACCCTTGAAGACAAAATGAAAGAAAAACTTTCCAAACATAAAGCATACATGGAACGACAAAGCGATTCTTTTGAAGAAGAGCGCATTCGACTTCAGAATATGTATATTCATCTCAACACCAAATATGAGGTACTCACTAAAATCAATCACTCTTTGAATCATGAAATTTTCAAACTTCGAGCTAACCCACCATCAGATTCAACCATTCTTGCTTTAAATCAGAAAATCATAAACCTTGAATCCGATCTTGTGAAACAAGCAACAAGTTTTGAAAAGAATAAATTTGACTTCATTTCTCAAACCAAAACTCGAATAACTATGCTTGAGAATGAATTGAATTTCAAAACAGAATCTTTTGAAAAAGAAACTCTTAGTTTAAAGAAAACCATTCGGGATTTAAATGACAAATGTTTGCAACTTCATTCTTCCGAATTATGTTTAAAGGCAACAATTTCTAAACTTGAGGGTGAGTTGCAAACAAACTCGCAGAATCAAAATGTACACCATTTCAAACCCAAAATGGTGTCCATTGGTATTAATGTTGCCATTCTCGAGACCAAACCATCAAAAACCTCTGTAGGAACCCAGACCTTGACTTTAACCCCAACAGTTAATACCATACAGGTATATTCAGAAGACGTCGAAGAATTTTATAATGCTTTAGATTATACCGAATCATCTAGTCTTCCTGAGAAAATGTCAGTATCGGTTGGGACACAGACTTTAATTCCGGATTCTCCTCAAACGGTTGAGAAGAAAGTTTTTACCTCAACATACTCGAAGCCGATTTCGAGTAAATATTCGAGGACTAAACTGACCTTAAATCATCAAGGTGAGCCAAAGTTGACTTACACAATGAGACAATCAACTCAGAAACATGAAAACCCGAAGACTTCTACTCAATCTCCATTGAAGTCTTCAACTCTAGACAAGTCCCAATCCCCAGGCCAAAGAGTTTATTCTAGTTTCCAGACCAAAACTAATCTTCCATTTCTGGAAACCACATATGGGAAAAACAGGGAAATCACGGGATATCGAGATAAATATGGTTGGTTTCCTCACAAACCAAAGAAACCATCCATGCAATCTTGTGATAAAATTGGCCATGTTTCTAAATCTAAAAAGCATACGTTTTATAAACATGTGCCAAACAATAAACAGAAAACCAACATACTTTCTTCAAAACCAATTAAGTACTCATTTGGTGAGTTACTTGCTTTCAAACCAAAACCCATAAGTTTGAAAAACCAAAATGAGTTTAAATTTCCATTGCGTCCGTCAAACATATTTTTCAATAATACACCGTGTATCAAACCCAAATGGAATGCAATGTCAATCGATCACATTGATCGTACCTACAAATGGTACTTCAAAGATAAACTCAAAATGAATTGATTTTCATAATGGTTTCTTCATAATTATGTATAGAACCCGCACTTCAAAGAGGTTTTAAAAACCATAATGGCTTTTGTACATATAACAGTATAAAACCCGTGCTTTAGTGTTTTTCTCGCAGGTGTAAGGATAACATTGTCATTTAGTGAGGGTTTATGAAAACAATCGACTCGACTCTGTTTCAAAGGGGAGAAAATTTAATTTCTTCAAGACGGAGTATTCCTCATCCACTTACCCGGAAAACTAACCCTATTCTTCTTTTTTATTATTATTAACTGTTGAATATGCTTACCTTCAAAATAATCAAATGATAAAGGTGTAAAGTCACCTCAAAAGGAAGTAAAGTCTTATGCTAAGACACAATTATCTGGCTTATGTCGGAAATTGTAGTCCAGAATGGCTGAAGGGGTTTCAAAAAACCTTGAAAAGAAACCCTGCATATCGGCTAGAAATTGAAAGGACCCGTCCTAATCCATCCGGACGAAGTCCACATCGATTATAAACGATTCACAATAGTTGGTTACATCGTGAGGTACTTGACCTCTATATGATACATTTTACAAACATTGCATTCGCTTTTAAAAAGACAAACTTTCATTTCATTGAAAGTTGACGACATGCATACCATTTCATAATACATCCAACTATAATTGACTTAATAATGATCTTGATGAACTCGACGACTCGAATGCAACGTCTTTTGAAATATGTCATGAATGACTCCAAGTATTATCTCTAATATGAGCAAATGCACAGCGAAAGATTTCTTTCATACCTGAGAATAAACATACTTTAAAGTGTCAACCAAAAGGTTGGTGAGTTCATTAGTTTAACATAAATAATCATTTCCATCATTTTAATAGACCACAAGATTTTTATTTCTCATAAATATACGTCCCATGCATAGAGACAAAAATAATCATTCATATGGATTGAACACCTGGTAACCGACATTCACAATATGCATATAAGAATATCCCCATCATTTCCGGGATCCTCCTTCGGACATGATATAAATTTCGAAGTACTAAAGCATCCGGTACTTTGGATGGGGCTTGTTGGGCCCGATAGATCTATCTTTAGAGTTCGCGTCAATTAGGGTGTCTGTTCCCTAATTCTTAGATTACCAGACTTAATAAAAAGGGGCATATTCGATTTCGATCATTCAAGAATATAATGTAGTTTCAATTACTTGTGTCTATTTCGTAAAACAGTTATAAAAACAGAGCATGTATTTTCAGTCCCAAAAATATATATTGCGAAAGCATTTAAAAAGGGAATAATGAAACTCACGCATATAAATATTGTAAAACAGTTAACAAAGCATTTGCATGTATTCTCAGCCCAAAAATGTAATGAGTAAAAAGGGCAAATGAAACTCACGCATATAAATATTGTAAAACAGTTAATAAAGAATTTGCATGTATTCTCAGCCCAAAAATATAAAGAGTAAAAAGGGGCAAATGAAACTCACTCTACAATATTTTGTAGTAAAAATATTCATACGATGAAACTGAACAATGCAGGGTTGGCCTCGGATTCACGAACCTATATCATTTATATATATTAACACATATAATTGAAATCGAATAAATTTATGTATTATTATTAGTATAACTGTTATTTTATTAATTCTTGTATTTTATTATTGACTTAAATATATTTGCTTTATATATATTTTAAATAAACAATTTATAAAATATAGTTTTATTAAGTATACCTTTATATAACTAACTTTTATTGTATTAATAATAATAACAGTAATATTGATAATCATAATAATAACATAGTTGTAGTAATAATAATCATGATAAAAGTAATAATAGTGATAGTATTAATATTAAAAATGATATTAATACTAATCATACGTATTTTTATAATAATAATTTTAATAATGAAAATAAAAATGATAATACTTATAGTAATAATAATAATAACAATAATAATAATAAAGTTAATAATAATTATACTTATCATAACAATAATAACAATAATAATAATAATTAGTAATAATAATAATAGCAATAATAATAGTAAAAATGTTAGAGAGGCTACCTTAATGTATAAGTCCCAAAAAAAATAAACGCTTCTGCCCGGGCTCGAACCCGCGACCTCCTGTTCACCCGCACCAACACCCAACCATCCTTCCAGTACCTTTTTCTGTTCTATTTTACACCTTAAATTCCTTTATCTTAATTTCTGTTTCATGTTTTCATCTTCTTCATTTCATTCAATCATCATAACTAACTATCATCAACATCTTCGTATAATAATATCATCATCATTCATATTTACTTCAACGTGACATGATCATAACATCACCAGGATCATCACGTATCATTCCCATTATTTATATCACCAACGTAACAAGCACCATCGTTCATCATCATTTAAAATAGAAGTAGGTTTTGTCTACATAAAAAGGCTGTTTGAACAGGAATTATAGCAGCCCAATAACGATAGACTTCTCAGCCCAATCATATGAAATAAAAATGTACGGCCCAAAGGAAGCCTGATACAAAACAATCGTGTGGTTTTGGACTGGTAACATTCGAATAGTAGCACTTGAAAGAAAGAAAAAGAAAACAAAATCAAAACAACAACCATACACCTCGTTTATACTGTTACTGTAGCAAGAATAAAAATAAGAAGTGGGGTTTTGCAGGCTTGTTCGGCGTTGTCCAGGAATAAAATGGATATAATGAATCAGAAGAATTCTGGTGGGTTTTGTACATCAAGCAGCCCAAATCGATTTTTAAAAGGCCCATTTAGTCGATAGCCTAGTTATACTTTGGAAACCCACTATACTTTCAATTAATACGGATTCAATTTATTGGTGGCTGAACGTCAGGAAAGGAATAGATTAAACAGAGACCAGGATTATAATTTGTCACCTTCACATCATCATCTTGTCATACCCCATTATCCAATTCAAACAGACAGGATACCAACCACTTTAATAAAGCTTTGTATATATAATAAATATTTAAGTATGGTATCGACATCCTTATCGTACCATCATCATTGATAACAACTAATTCCAAGTTTAACATTAACAATTTAACAAGTAGCTATAACAGCTCGATCTTGAGTCTGAAAGATTGTGACTTGACTCAGAAATGATAGTAGTAGAAAACCGAATAAGAACAAAATAAAAGGTGGTGTTCTAAAATAGGTTATGGTGATGGTGCTTGAAGAACCATTAAGTATACCTCAACAGGTTTTAGTAATTGATGGTGGTGATCATTTTATGGTAACAAGTAGCGATACATAATGATGATGATGATTATGAAATAGAACATGAGCAATGTTTGGTGAAGGGTTGGTTTCGAATATAATCAAGAAACAGGATATAAACACGCAGGTTGGGGTGTTCAATGTTATAGAAACTGAAAAGATATGTAAAAGTAAGAAAAGGTCTAGTTATCGATTGAAAGAACAAGAAGAAAAGAAAGACAATGAAAGAAGATGGTTGATTGTTGAAACGTTCTTGGTTACACGATGGTGAGATTGATCATGGTTGTTCTTGGTGTGCTCGATGGTGTTTAAAGTATACATAAGAGTAGTAGTTAGTAATCGATCAATAGATACAGTAATAGTTCCTCGATGATGTGTGGTATGGTTAGGTCTGTTCAAACCCGATGATAGGAATGACGACAGAACAGTTACAATGAATGAAGGTTGGTTTTGTGGTTGTATCGGACAGAAAACAGCAGTGGTTGTAAGTGGTGATGATTTGGTTGGGTTTGTGGTAGTCTGTAAGTAGAAAAGGGAAGGTGATGTGTTTACAAGTTAGTGATAGTTTAGGAATGATAATATATATCTATATATATATATCGATACATGTATGTTATATATCATCTTATTTATATATAACTATGATAATATGGCTAAGTCACTATATTTGACTAGAATCAAAAAGCAAGCCAGGCAATGATTGTTATGGTTTTGATCAACAACAAAAAAAATATCACGAGTGTACAGTAGACCCATTAAACTTGTTCCTATAGTTGATTGATAATCTACAATAGTAGCTAGTAGCTCAACACTGGTACAAAAGCAAGGGATATATATCTATCTATATGTTGTATTATTACATCAAATTTACATTATAGATTATATACATTTCAAATAATATTAATAATACTAGTATTGACATTTGACATTAATATTGAAGGTAATGGCAATATTATTATAACATTTATAGTTATACAAGTATTACATATATGTAATATTACTTATGTAATATTTATTACTCATATAGTATTTCCTATAATAACATTTATTTATTATTTATTACTTCTAAGATTACAGTATATTAGAAATTATATATTTTTATATATAGATTTACTTTTAATAACAAATTGTTCGTGAATCATCAGGTATAGTCAAGGTCAAATGCATTCATAAAAGAAATAGTTCAAACATTTTGAGATTTGGATTAATAAACTTTGCTTATCGTGTCAGAATCATTTACAGATTAATCTTAAATTCGGTCGAAAATTTTCGGGTCATCACAGTACCTACCCGTTAAAGAAATTTCTTCCCGAAATTTGATTGAGGTCGTCATAGTTAACAATAAGTATGTTTTTATGACACATACGAGCTGAAAATTAGAGTTTTATTACTGTGGAGTAATATGGATAAGATAATTCGATTACTCGAAGCGTACGAATGAAGCTATCACTAAATAGTGAAACGAGAAAGACAAATTTCATCATAACTTTTGACTAGTCATGGTTGAATTTTTGGAAAATAAGGTTCGTCTTAACTTTTGACGTTGTCTCGATTGAATTCCGGAATTCAAGGTATTTAAAAGAAAATCTTAGAAACCTATAGGATTTGATTCTTCGGGATTTATGGAAAATTAGGATCCTCTTTAATTTAATGCGATTATCTGTCTCGATTGCTTTGTCTAGTATCTTCTCTATAAATGAACTTCTTTCGTTCCATTATTTTCACCACTCCAATTCTTTCTTTCTCGATCCATACTTTCAAACGATTGTGAAAATGCTTAATCCAGTTCTGATCATTGTTCGTATTCTTACTATCGCAATGATCGTTCTTCTTTTCCAACTCCCCCCAGAAGAATCTGTTTATTTCTACTATGCTCTAGGGATTATTGTATTAATAATTCTCCCGTGTCTTTATATTGCTATACACATTCATATCCGCGGTTTGTAATTTCGGTGTTGTTGTTGGACTTTATATTTTCCATTATATTTCGGAGCTTCATGCTCTTGTTTTCTCTTCCCAATTCTTAATCAAGCGAATAATAGTCCAGAATTCATAGATATAGAGTTTTGAATGATTATAATGTTCTAAGCAGGAAGGAACGGTAATAGCACGAATTGTTTTGTCAAATTACCAGAATCACTGAGAATAGAACTATCAAGAATATATTTTCTAGATATGTTTAGAGGTTGAATAAAATGAAAGAGTTATGTAACATAACACATGATGATGGTATGATATACTGTGAACCATCATCACGTTTTATTAGAAACTCAGCATGACTTACTGTAATATAATCACGTTGGCCAAGCGTCATTATATTATACTAACTCATGCTTCAATTCCCAACACTTCTCCAGCAATCATTCATAATTTATACTCAAATTTATAGAAGAATAGAAACTAAAATAGTTTCTTTTATGATGTAACATAGATTGTACGAGGAGATAGATAATTTCAGATGAAAATATTTATGAAAATATCCTCAGAAATATCGAAGATATTTATTATGATATTTTCAGAATTTCTATGATCGAAGGTTGATGAAGAAAGATTTTCCACAAGATTTAACATGGATACCGAGCAAGATATTCTCTAAAGATTTCATCGGATCCAGATTTATCTGGGTTCTTTGAATATATGATATGTTTCTTTTATTTGTCCTTGATCTCCTTCATGGTGTGCTCAATCCCTTTTTCAGTACCAAATTTTCTATCGAGCGTTTCTAACACTCCATTCTTTTATCATCACTTTTGGCCATTAAGACCATTTACTACATGCTGCTTCGTCAGTATTTTCAATGTTAACGGATCTGGATCATTGGTTATCAAACCAAGGGGTTTCAAGAGAATTGTGTTTTTAGATAATTAAACGCTGATTTCTGGTAATTGGTATGACAATTCTTGTTACAAGGTGCAGATGAGTTCATAATAAGACTTCAATAGATAAATATAGTGATTTGTCGGAGAGATTTAATCCAAGGAGCAACGCAGTTGCTGGTACGTCTGCTAGTGATGTGGTGGAATATAAAAGGTTCTCTGATAACAATAAAAGAGCACGCATATATATCAAGGTTATAATAAGGTTGTTTCGAATAAAAAAAAGTCGAAGTTGACTTGCTGGAGCTGTGACAAAATTGGCTAATTTTAAAAGGGATTGCAAAGTTATTTTTGGTAATAACAACTCCCAAAGGGTTAGTACAGATACGTTTTAAACATTTACTCAGGTTCCGAGTGTTTTCAGGTGCATAACTATATGCATCAATCTTTTCTTCCGTAGATGAAGTGCGGTTGGTTCATCCTCTCGATTGAAGTGTTTTTAAGAATTTCGAAATGTTTGAACGCAGATTGGAATCGTCAAGGTACAAATGAGGTTTAAGATGAAATCAAGTGGCAGACTTGAAGAATTGTTTAGTTTCTTATGTTATAATCAATATTTTAATTCATTATAATTATCCAATGTTTTCTTCATTATGCCACTTGTTGGATTCTGATAAGTTAAAATTCAAATATGAAATCGAATAAAAATGGTTATTCTGCGGTGAACGGATACGTATATCTGTGGATGTAAGTAGGATAGTAAATGACTGTTGAATAAAATTGGAAGAATGTACAGTGTAACTTATTAACGTAAAGCTAAATATTCCTCGGGTATTACCTACCCGTTAAAATATTTTCACCATTAACAGTTTGTACGAAAGATTTTTTTTTTTTTTAAATACAATCTTTATGAAAATATACTTACATATATATTTTCTTCAGATGTTATCATGGATTTAATGAGTTAATATAATATTAATCTCATTTGCTTTACGGTTAGAACTAGAGTACATAATCTCAAAAACATTAGAGGTTACATAACCATGATGTCAAACGAAAATAAAAGATGTAGAACGATACGTAGAACGATGATTATACTCGAGGTACAGAATGATATGTTTAGGCATGGATTGTTGATGGTACTGGTGCTGTTACTGGTGGTACTGTTGGTGCCGATGATGTTGCTGAAGCTGGTAAATTTTGCACCATATTCTCCAAAAATCATTACTCAGACGCGAAGCTCGTTGACTTCTTCGATTACTCCGGGATGATTGTCGGTAAGAATGAGCGAATGAATAAGGTTTAGAATCTGAGATATTATGTAATCATGACGAGATATTCGGGAAATGAGGGTGAAAATGATTTTTCAGACTGGTTCACCGGTAAGTGCTTCAGGTTCATTGTCAAGAGGTGAATTCGATTGGTGGAAGGAATCGCCTTCTTCGTGTCTCCATTGATTAAGTCGACTACGAACCCATCAGATGAATTGGGGATGGTTGATTGGTTGATTCATTCTGGTGACGTTGCCTTCGGAGCTTAGGTGAACATCCATGTCAGAATAGCTGTCGGAATAACTGTCGGAATAGCTATCGAAATATGAGGGACTCGAACTGGTTGAGGGATTCATCTCGTACGATCAAATGAAGGATTTTCGATAAGAAATAGGTTATAGGATGTAGATTAGTACCATACAATACATAAGTTACATATGCATATATAATACTAAAATCCCATAAATTACGGAGGAATCTACGAAAGCTGTCAGGCAAAGTTTACAGTAACAGATACGCTAAGATATGAATTAGCAGACACGCTAGGATATGAATTTTGTCTATACACTAATCATGCAATCAATGCAATAAGATGTGTCTAGACTTAAGAATGATAAGCAGGTGATTCCCTAAGAATGATAAGCAGGTAATTTTCGACACGATATGATAAGCAAAACTTTTGGCATGCAGACACGGTCGAAGTCCAGACCCACTAATGCATCTAAACAACTATCAGTTAGACACACTAATGCAAGACCTGGTTCGCTAAGACCACCGCTCTGATACCAACTGAAAGGACCCGTCCTAATCCATCCGGACGAAGTCCACATCGATTATAAACAATTCACAATAGTTGGTTACATCGCGAGGTACTTGACCTCTATATGATACATTTTATAAACATTGTATTCGCTTTTAAAAAGACAAACTTTCATTTCATTGAAAGTTGACGACATGCATACCATTTCATAATACATCCAACTATAATTGACTTAATAATGATCTTGATGAACTCGACGACTCGAATGCAACGTCTTTTGAAATATGTCATGAATGACTCCAAGTATTATCTCTAATATGAGCAAATGCACAGCGAAAGATTTCTTTCATACCTGAGAATAAACATACTTTAAAGTGTCAACTAAAAGGTTGGTGAGTTCATTAGTTTAACATAAATAATCATTTCCATCATTTTAATAGACCACAAGATTTTTATTTCTCATAAATATACGTCCCATGCATAGAGACAAAAATAATCATTCATATGGATTGAACACCTGGTAACCGACATTCACAATATGCATATAAGAATATCCCCATCATTTCCGGGATCCTCCTTCGAACATGATATAAATTTCGAAGTACTAAAGCATCCGGTACTTTGGATGGGGCTTGTTGGGCCCGATAGATCTATCTTTAGAGTTCGCGTCAATTAGGGTGTCTGTTCCCTAATTCTTAGATTAGCAGACTTAATAAAAAGGGGCATATTCGATTTCGATCATTCAAGAATATAATGTAGTTTCAATTACTTGTGTCTATTTCGTAAAACAGTTATAAAAACAGAGCATGTATTCTCAGTCCCAAAAATATATATTGCGAAAGCATTTAAAAAGGGAATAATGAAACTCACGCATATAAATATTGTAAAACAGTTAACAAATCATTTGCATGTATTCTCAGCCCAAAAATGTAATGAGTAAAAAGGGCAAATGAAACTCACGCATATAAATATTGTAAAACAGTTAATAAAGAATTTGCATGTATTCTCAGCCCAAAAATGTAAAGAGTAAAAAGGGGCAAATGAAACTCACTCTACAATATTTTGTAGTAAAAATATTCATACGACGAAACTGAACAATGCAGGGTTGGCCTCGGATTCACGAACCTATATCATTTATATATATTAACACATATAATTGAAATCGAATAAATTTATGTATTATTATTAGTATAACTGTTATTTTATTAATTCTTGTATTTTATTATTGACTTAAATATATTTGCTTTATATATATTTTAAATAAACAATTTATAAAATATAGTTTTATTAAGTATACCTTTATATAACTAACTTTTATTGTATTAATAATAATAACAGTAATATTGATAATCATAATAATAACATAGTTGTAGTAATAATAATCATGATAAAAGTAATAATAGTGATAGTATTAATATTAAAAATGATATTAATACTAATCATACGTATTTTTATAATAATAATTTTAATAATGAAAATAAAAATGATAATACTTATAGTAATAATAATAATAACAATAATAATAATAAAGTTAATAATAATTATACTTATCATAACAATAATAACAATAATAATAATAATTAGTAATAATAATAATAGCAATAATAATACTAAAAATGTTAGAGAGGCTACCTTAATGTATAAGTCCCAAAAAAAATAAACGCTTCTGCCCGGGCTCGAACCCGCGACCTCCTGTTCACCCGCACCAACACCCAACCATCCTTCCAGTACCTTTTTTCTGTTCTATTTTACACCTTAAATTCCTTTATCTTAATTTCTGTTTCATGTTTTCATCTTCTTCATTTCATTCAATCATCATAACTAACTATCATCAACATCTTCGTATAATAATATCATCATCATTCATATTTACTTCAACGTGACATGATCATAACATCACCAGGATCATCACGTATCATTCCCATTATTTATAGCACCAACGTAACAAGCACCATCGTTCATCATCATTTAAAATAGAAGTGGGTTTTGTCTACATAAAAAGGCTATTTGAACAGGAATTATAGCAGCCCAATAACGATAGACTTCTCAGCCCAATCATATGAAATAAAAATGTACGGCCCAAAGGAAGCCTGATACAAAACAATCGTGTGGTTTTGGACTGGTAACATTCGAATAGTAGCACTTGAAAGAAAGAAAAAGAAAAAAAATCAAAACAACAACCATACACCTCGTTTATACTGTTACTGTAGCAAGAATAAAAATAAGAAGTGGGGTTTTGCAGGCTTGTTCGGCGTTGTCCAGGAATAAAATGGAAATAATGAATCAAAAGAATTCTGGTGGGTTTTGTACATCAAGCAGCCCAAATCGATTTTTAAAAGGCCCATTTAGTCGATAGCCTAGTTATACTTTGGAAACCCACTATACTTTCAATTAATACGGATTCAATTTATTGGTGGCTGAACGTCAGGAAAGGAATAGATTAAACAGAGACCAGGATTATAATTTGTCACCTTCACATCATCATCTTGTCATACCCCATTATCCAATTCAAACAGACAGGATACCAACCACTTTAATAAAGCTTTGTATATATAATAAATATTTAAGTATGGTATCGACATCCTTATCGTACCATCATCATTGATAGCAACTAATTCCAAGTTTAACATTAACAATTTAACAAGTAGCTATAATAGCTCGATCTTGAGTCTGAAAGATTGTGACTTGACTCAGAAATGATAGTAGTAGAAAACTGAATAAGAACAAAATAAACGGTGGTGTTCTAAAATAGGTTATGGTGATGGTGCTTGAAGAACCATTAAGTATACCTCAACAGGTTTTAGTAATTGATGGTGGTGATCGTTTTATGGTAACAAGTAGCGATACATAATGATGATGATGATTATGAAATAGAACATGAGCAATGTTTGGTGAAGGGTTGGTTTCGAATATAATCAAGAAACAGGATATAAACACGCAGGTTGGGGTGTTCAATGTTATAGAAACTGAAAAGATATGTAAAAGTAAGAAAAGGTCTAGTTATCGATTGAAAGAACAAGAAGAAAAGAAAGACAATGAAAGAAGATGGTTGATTGTTGAAACATTCTTGGTTACACGATGGTGAGATTGATCATGGTTGTTCTTGGTGTGCTCGATGGTGTTTAAAGTATACATAAGAGTAGTAGTTAGTAATCGATCAATAGATACAGTAATAGTTCCTCGATGATGTGTGGTATGGTTAGGTCTGTTCAAACCCGATGATAGGAATGACGACAGAACAGTTACAATGAATGAAGGTTGGTTTTGTGGTTGTATCGGACAAAAAACAGCAGTGGTTGTAAGTGGTGATGATTTGGTTGGGTTTGTGGTAGTCTGTAAGTAGAAAAGGGAAGGTGATGTGTTTACAAGTTAGTGATAGTTTAGGAATGATAATATATATCTATATATATATATATCGATACATGTATGTTATATATCATCTTATCATCTTATTTATATATAACTATGATAATATGGCTAAGTCACTATATTTGACTAGAATCAAAAAGCAAGCCAGGCAATGATTGTTATGGTTTTGATCAACAACAAAAAAATATCACGAGTGTACAGTAGACCCATTAAACTTGTTCCTATAGTTGATTGATAATCTACAAAAGCAAGGGATATATATCTATCTATATGTTGTATTATTACATCAAATTTACATTATAGATTATATACATTTCAAATAATATTAATAATACTAGTATTGACATTTGACATTAATATTGAAGGTAATGGCAATATTATTATAACATTTATAGTTATACAAGTATTACATATATGTAATATTACTTATGTAATATTTATTACTCATATAGTATTTCCTATAATAACATTTATTTATTATTTATTACTTCTAAGATTACATTATATTAGAAATTATATATTTTTATATATAGATTTACTTTTAATAACAAATTGTTCGTGAATCATCGGGTATAGTCAAGGTCAAATGCATTCATAAAAGAAATAGTTCAAACATTTTGAGATTTGGATTAATAAACTTTGCTTATCGTGTCAGAATCATTTACAGATTAATCTTAAATTCGGTCGAAAATTTTCTGGTCATCACAGAAATACTCTTGATAAATCATATCAAAACGAAGATGTGGTTGAGCCTCAACATCAAACAGGGCCTGGAGGCCAGACTTATCTTAATGAGGGAGATATGTCTCATCCAACGGAGAGGTAATATGACACTACTTCGGTAGATTTATCAGACCTCCGGAAGGATGATCCCCTTAACGATTAGTTAGCACTTAAGCCTGACCACACACACTCCTCATAGAGTGCAATAACTGAAAGAGATTTATTACCTCATGACATATCAATGATTTTAGGTCTCGGTGTAACATCTTCCTACATTACATTGATTTCTACCGACACTTTGGTGTTAGGTACAGTTGGAAGGCTTGGTATAACCAAGAGCGGCAAAGTCGCACAAAAGTCCCATGATACTTTAATCATGGAGGCGGATAGCTTGCTAACGCCGGCTGAAACTTCAGTTATCAGTCATCCTCACCATCTGCTGAGGTAACTCCCGGACCTACCAATACCGGTGAGGTCCCCAAATCTAGAAAATGTTTTATTAAGAAACTTGCCTAGTGTAACAACTGGCATGAACATTTTAAACCTGTCTTGTGTAATAACTAGCTTGACTTTTACAAAACCAAAAATGTTTTCTGAAGATCCTGTTTTTCCTAAGGATCAAATTTTTATGACATAAATTCCTGTGTCTTGTCCATCTTGCCTCTTTTTACCCGAGGTGATTTTGTTAGGACTTGATACTTGTACCGTGTCGCAAACCTAAAACCAAGGTTTTGCTGTGGATGACACATTTCATTACCTCAACCTCCACCATCAATAATTACCCCAAAACCCATCCTCACGACGACTCAAACAACTTCACCTACATTGCTAGGATCTTCAGTGCCATCCTCCTCTAGTGTACCACATCTCTCTTTCAAAGAGATTGAAAATGATCTTCAATGAAATGAACATGTTGATTTTTGATCCAAAGAATAGTCATGCGGTGACGAAGTATAGTCATGATAAGGAAGATGCTGGTACATCTAACACATCTGGAGGAGATGGTCATTAGTTTGATGCAGAGTTCATTTTTCACACATTGTCCCTTTATCTTTGTACTTGTATCAACTCAAGTTCATGATGTATTCATTTCACAAACACATCCTGAGGGGGAGAAAAGAAAATGTTGATACTAATTCCAGAAGTTATTTCATGAGCTTAGTCTCCCTTACCAAAGGCCAACACCAAAGGATTTTCATCAAAAACATTCAAGATCTTCATCAAGAACATTCAAAGCCTACCAATCATACAAGCTTCCGCACCAACATTTTGAAGATCTTATCAAGACAACAACATTCAAAGAAACAAACTATTGTCTAATCAAGGGGTAACATGAGCATGTAATGATCAAGGGGGAGCAAGAGATAATGCATCAATTTAGGGGGAGCAAGAGAAGATCACACATCTCAAGCTTCATCATTAAAGCCCTCTCACATCAACAAATCAAGTCAACCCATTTACTCAATAACATTTAAGACAATCAAGAGATATTCAAAGATCAAGAGAATCTCCAAAAGAAGAAGATTCTCAACAACTCATCAACATGACACAAAACAACTTAATCATGAGATAACAAAGACAAGAACTTCCAAAAGAAGATGTTTTTCAACAAGTTCAACAACACCTCAACTATACAACTTCAAATATCAAAGCTTCAAAGTTTATGAGAATTTCAAAATAAGAATTCTCATCAATTCAAGATATCAAAACGATCCACAAATTTTCACCAACTACCATAAACAACTACTTACAAGAAGATACAAGAGAACCTGACTTACATTCAAGACAAAAGCATTATCAACAAGTCTTTAAACAAGTCTTCCTCCAAAGTTCAAAGTCAAGCAATGATCAATGTCAAATCACATCTAAGGGGAGATTGTTAGGTCTTTAAAATAGATGTAATTTGAGACTAGTAGCATTTTTGTAAGAGTGTGGTATGTGTCACATAAATACCACACTTAGACTAGAGTTTAGACAAAACCCTTCATAATCACACTCACCCTTACACCTTCACTTTGACACACTTAACAAACACTCTCAACATTCATCAATTGTAATCAACCTTCAACCTCAATGTAATTGTGACACTTTGTTATCATCAATCAGATTCATATTACCTTCATCTTCATACAAACAGCATCATACATATTCATACAACATATACATATATATATACTAATATATACACGCATTCATACAACCTGATCATACTTCAAGCATACGAAATCATGAATTAATCAAGGAATCACACCTTACAGTAAATAAAAGAGAAAATTCATTATACTGCATGCTTCAATGTTTCATTTCGAGTACTTGAGTATGTTATGTATTTGTGTCTTGATTTCGTTGAAGCACCTTTTACTTTGGCATGTTATGATATGTGGTTATCGAAGCATTTCTCCAATATAAACGAGCTACCTTTCTCACAGTGTAGGTATATTTAATCACATTTTGTATTACTAGAGAATTTCATGTCCCGTAGCTTTATTTACTCAACTGAATGGTTTTAGGATCACATTACGAATCCTTCAATTCTACAACAGATTGTCTAATTTGTGAAGCGATTTTAATAAATCTTTGACGCTTGTAAGAGTTAAGGAGTGAATTTTTTGACGTTTCAACTGGCGTGGGAATAAATGGTGTCGGAAACTTTTATTAGATATTGACGCTTAGACCTGTTGTAGCGGCGAGGGTGCAACGGCGTGGGAGGGTGAGGTGGCATCCGGCGCCACCCCTTCTACCCGTATCAAGGCGTTTCTAGGCGAATTGGTTGAGGCGTGGGGCGGTTGACAACGCATTCAATAACGGAGTGGGTGTACACTTGTCAGTTTCAAACGGATAAATTTATATCCGTTGCTAAATTACAATTTTAATAATAATAATAATAATTTATATTATATTTACTATATATATATATATATATATATAGAGGGTCATAATCAAGAGGGAAGCACTTTTTTGGGGGGAAGTAAATTTTTTCATTTTTTTCGAATTTTTTTTTCAGGCATCAAGTTCACATGAAGATATGAACATATAAAAAAGACACTTTGTGATGAATGTTATTATTTTCGCTGTAAAACGCTCGAAGAAAAAAATGAAAACATTCAATGCATTGAATGTTTTGATTCTGAGTTTATTTGCATCGTTTTGTTTCATCTTGTGTGAAGTGTTTTTTTCAAAATTTAGTCCGATTTAGAGTTTAGGATTTAGGGCTTAGGGTTTAAGGTTTAGTGTTTTGGGTTTAGTCCCTAAACCCAAAACCCTAAACCCTAAGCCCTAAACCCTAAACTCTAAACCGTCCGTGTCAAAATATTCAATCTAAACCCTAATTTCTTAACCTTAAACCCTAATTTCTAAATCCAAAACCCTAATTTCTAAACCCTAATAGCTAAACCCTAATTTTTAACACCCTATTTCTAAACCTTAATTTCTAACCCCTTAAAAAAAAACTCAGAATCAAAACATTCATGCATTGAATGTTTTTATTTTTTTCTTCGCCAAAATAATAACATATATATATATATATATATATATATATATATATATATATATATATATTGGTAGGATCAAGGGGGAAGTAACCAATCGGGGGAAGCGGGGGGAAACAAATTTTTTTTTTCATTTTTTGAAAAAACTTTGTTCACGAACATTATAGATTTGATGAAAATATGAATATTTAATAAAGACACTTGGTGATAAATTTTTTATTTTGGCGTGAAAACGCTCGAAGAAGTAATATATAATAATTATCGTGTTTTTCGAGCGTATGTTAAGGTTTTAGATATCAGGGTTTAGATATTAGGGTTTATAGGGTTTAGATATTAGGGTTTAGAAATTTAGGGTTTAGGGTTTAGATTTACGGTTTAGATTTAGGATTTTGATTGAGTTTTTAACACGAATGGTTTAGAGTTTAGAGTTTAGGGTTTAGGGATTGGGGTTTTGGGTTTAAGGACTAAACTCAAAACACCAAACCCTAAACCCTAAACTCTAAATCGGGCTAAATTTTACTTCACAAAACATGAAGAAAAAAAACGTTAACATTCTTCACGTTCAATATTATCTTGAATGTTATTTTTGTCGATCGTTTTCCCGCCAAAACAATAACATTCATCACGAAGTGTCTTTTTTAAATGTTCATATTTTTGCTTGATCTTGATGCCTGAAAAAAATCCAAAAATACGAAGAAAAAAAAATTTGCTTCCCCCCTTTTCCCCGATTGGTTACTTCCCAATTGATATATATATATATATATATATATATATATATATATATATATATATATATATATATATATATATATATATATATATATATATATATATATATATATATATATATATAGTGAGGATCCATGGAGAACTAAAGATGGTAGAGAACCAAGAGAACCATATACTAACCTTCAGACTTGCGTGCAGATTGAGTCAATCTACGTGCAAATTGATAATTTTTTTTTTTTTGTAGATTGACTTTTTTTTTCTGTGCAGATTGATTTTTGTTTTTGTGTAGATTGAGTCAATCTGCCTGCAGATTGACTTTATTTTGCAGTTTTTTTTAGTCGATTGACTTTTTTTTTCTGTGCAGATTGACTTTTTTGTTTGTGCAGATTGAGTCAATCTGCGTGCAGATTGACTTTTTTGCAGGTTTTTTTTTTTTTTTTGCAGATTGACTTTTTTCTTCTGTGCAGATTGACTTTTTTTTTTTTTTTTTGTGCAGATAGTGTAACGACCCTGGATTTTCCAACGTATAATTATTAATATTTATTATTAATGCTTGCGTTTTAATAAATGTATTTTTATACATTTACTTGTTATCGTAATTGACTTTACATGTCCCGACTTGTCTTTGTGACACACGTACTTTTCAAGAATAATATTTTGAATATTATTTACGTACATGATTAATTATTATTAATCATTTTTAATTAACTAATGTTAGTAGTTAATTACTTGGGCTTTATTTAATTAATTTTTACATACTTGGACTTGGGCCTTTATTAATGGACATGGACTTGGTAGCCCACCCTACTTTCTTAATGGACTAGTTAGCCCATTATTATGCAAGTATTTCATTAAGACAAAACAAGATTAATTAATGATATGAGGAGACTTGTTACAAGTATACTTACACCTCTTTCTCATGCCATTTAACTTTATTACCATTCTAAACTAACACCTTCACCCCATACTTGAAAGATTGCTTTTGACCTTTCCCCTTTTGTCCTCTAAACCGTCGGCATCCATGGACAAAGAGGGAGTTCCATTTTCAATTTTTTTTTTACTTATTAGCTAGTATTACTTCACTTTTACACACACTTCATTTTACTACTCTTTTTCTCTCATCTTTTCTCTGTACATTGTAAGTAACATGAACTATATTCTTCTTCTTTATTCCTTTGAAAACCGAATTCTAGCACAAGTATCATCATCAATTACTTGTTTTGTTACTTGTTCTTTTGTTGTTGCTTACTTACTAGTTGTTAAGAATCAAACTTTCTAGTTTATTCTTCATATTATCTTGTTTATACAAGAACATACAAGAAGCAAGGAGGATCAAGTTTATAGTTTGATTCCTCCATAAAACTTGTTAAAAAGAATAGTTCATGAGCTTTATAATCATACTTGTGTTCATGTTTTGTAAACTTAAGGTTTACTTTCTTAAAGATTCAAGCCTTGGCTTGAATCTTCCTAAGTATTAACAACCATGAACTTATTACTTGTAGATTTAATTTATTTCTTCCTTTTGTACATGTTTCAATTCGTGATTCTTGTTTGGTTGGTCAAGTGTTACTAGTTAAACTTGATCTCATATTTCTTGAAACTAAAGTTAACTTTATAAGTTCAAGAACATGAAAGTATAACTTTCTAGTTATAACTTCAAACACTTATGTTGAATCTAAGTTTATATAGCTTATGGTCTTCTAAATTTGTTGTAAACAAGAGCTTATAAGCTTATATACATTTTACAAGTTGAAAATCTAAGTTTCATAACTTATGGTTTCATTAAAGTGAAGATCCAAGTTCTATAACTTAGGATCTAACTTAAGAACACTAGATCTAGCTAAGATCTAAGTTTTACAACTTAAGATCTTGATTATTTACTTTACTTTCAAGTTCGTAGCTTAATATTACTATTAGAACTCATGTATGTGTCGGATCTAAGATCTTGATGTAACTTTGGTTCATCAAACTACTTACAACCCTTAATTGAGTTATGCTACATATCTTAGACTTACACTAGTGTTATGATGGTCAAAACTTGGTTAAGATGATGCAAACACGTCAACGAGTTGTACACTTGAAGCTATAAGCATCAAGGATGAGAACCGTGATGAGCATCAAGCACCAAGAACCCACCGGAACACCTTACTTACTATTTTATGGAACTGATCAATAACCTGGGTTACTGGAAAAGTTGATTTCCAGCTAGTTCGGTTCAAGTATATGATTTTCTGTTTAGACCTCGTCTTAATCCGAGTTACGGTTTAGGATTTATGGCCATCCGAAAGTCACTACCCCCTTTTATCGTTGTGCTGAAATTTCTGACCTACTCGTACTTAAACCGTCGCCACGGTCAAACGAAGAAAATTTAGATTCTGGAAATTGGTCAGCCTCTAGGGGACTCATATACGGAGCCATAGCCATTGGTCTCACCTCATTTTAGTTTGTATAGAGGTCGTGGCGACTGAACGAAGTAAGCCTTTATTTCAAACTCTATTCTTGATTGAAACTTACTTTACACTTTTTAATTAATGATGAATGATGATGATACTTAAGACCTAATTTACATACTTTTAAACCTTTGGGAACGATTTACTGACTTAGTAACTTTTGACTTAGGTTGAGGACCTTTTGGACCAACCACTTGCTTACTATTTCCGCGTATCGACTTTTACTACTTTCCACTGTGAGTTATAGCATCTCTTTTTACTTTAACTATTTTGGGAACTGAGAATACATGCATATTTTACGTTTTACATACTAGGCATGAGTACTTAAACTTTATATATATGTGGGTTATACAACGGCATAAACTTTCCCCTTAGCTCGGTAACGTTTAGTCATTGCTCTTTGAACCGGTGAACGCGAATCGTAGATATGGATCCATAGGGTTTGACATCCCCACTCGGGCTAGTAGTGCTAGCATTTAACAGGTGTTTAATACTTCGTAAACTCACGCACTCGCCAAGTGTACTTTTAGGGGGTGTTATTTACGTTAAGTTATTTACCAAGTGCCCACGGTTATACTTATACTTTTCATACTTTTTTGAAACACTGAAATCTCGTGGCCTACCTTACATTACTATTATAGTTAAACTATAGCTCACCAACCTTTGTGTTGACATTTTTAAGCATGTTTTTCTCAGGTGCTTAAGGTTTGATTGCTTCCGCTGTAGTTGCCATGCTTTGTAGACTCCCGCTGCACTCATTAGAGATGTCTTCGCATGAAAAGTTTATTTTGCATTCAAACTTTATTACTTTTGAACAATGAATTTGTAACGACCTATGGGTTACGTACTATTATTATCGCCTTCTATTCGTAGAGGCACATTATCGTATGTTAAACATTTGACGTTGGTTATGACGTCACCTTTTCTTATGAATGCAAACTTATTTTAAAACAGCATATAGTGTCTGACCTTGTAATGATCCTGTTGTTGATGATCTGTACACGTTAATTTTGTACGGGGCATCACATTTGGTATCAGAGCATTGGTTGTAGGGAATTAGGTTGCATTAGTGAGTCTAGACCGGACCGAGTAGGATTCACTAATAGGACTAATCTACAACTTGCTAGTTTACTTGTTTCTGCAGAACTTGCTGCAAGCTGCTGCTTACTTTTACTGCTATATGCCGTACACTGCTACTTATTTTCACTACTGCATGCTATTATCTGCTTTCGATTGCATGATACTTGTCGTTATTGCCATGCTATTTACTGTTATAGGTGATCTAGACTGTCGTAGTTACTTTGCCTAATACGTGCTTGCTTTATGACTTACTGACATGGAAAAAGTTATTTTTCCTTGTTCAGATGTCGGATGTCACCGTTATCATTTTGGAGAGCGACTCAGACTCATCCGTCACCTCTCCTGCTACTGCTGCCGACACACAGATCCCGTCCTCTCTACCCTCCAGCAACTCTGGCACTTCATCCTCTGGAGACAGTAGCCATGCACCCGACCCAGTGATCATCTCAGATGGACTTGAGGATCCACCGGAGATTCCAGCTCCACTCATCCCAGGACCCTTGGAGCCACAGCACCATTCCGGTGGTGCTGTGATTCCTGGGGAATATGGGGACGTTCCTTTCTGGAATGAGCATGGTCATTGGGCTAGACGCCTTCCTGATGGACGTGTCGTGCAGATTCCACCCGGCAGATACCGACTGATGACTACTGGCCGAGCACATCCACCTTTCGATGATTCCGACGACTCATCATCTGACGACTCAACATCCGATGATTCCAGCAATGATGATTCCGACGAGGACCCTGAGGAGGCACCGGTGCAGCCACCCTCTACCCCGCCGAAGAAGCGGTATCGTTTCAACGGTACCGTTATTCCAGGGGTTAACGGAGGTAGGTCGTTCGTTAATGCACATGGACTGAAGGTTAGAGTTACTGCCTGTAAGCGGCTTGTGCTGTATCCTGCTGATCCATTCATACGTAAGGCTCCCCGTTATGCAGCATCTACTTCTGGTGCTGGACCGTCTGCACCACCAGCTCCACCAGCATCATCTGCACCACCGGCACCACCTACACCATCAGCGGGCACCACCTACACCATCAGCACCGCCTGCTCCACCAGCCTCTCCCTCGGTCAAGGAACTGACGAGGGAGGTGGATACCCTCCGTGCTCGGGTAACTGAGCTCGAGGACCATATGTCCCACATAATGGATATCCTTTACCCACCGTCACCATAGAGCTTTTGTTTTAGGTTTCTTTATGTAATCCCGTTTGTAGTTTCATGTTTCACTCATGTATTGTACGAATCTTATGCGAATGTATGCAACTTTTAATTAATGAATGGAACTTAGTGTTGTTTAATCTTTGTACGGTGTTCTATTTATGTTACTGTATGATGATTTTGTGGAATCTGTATCTAGTTGCATTACTTAATTAACATGTGTTGTGTTGATTCCATGTTGGTTACCATATACTGTATTATTATTATTTGAATACTGGATTTTGACTTGAGTCAAAATTTTTGTTTAGAAGATTAATGGCCAACGGAATATCAACTCCCACAGCAGCACAGATCGAAGAAATGATAGCCAAACGGGTAGCCGCAGTTATAGCGGAAATGAACCCCCAAGCTCTACCGGTTATCCAGCACAATCATAACAGGTGCACATAAAAGGAATTCCAAAGCTGCAAGCCCCACAATTTTAGTGGTACTGAGGGGCCAGTTGGACTTACAAGGTGGTTTGAGAAATTAGAAGCTGTGTTCCGTATAACCAACTGTTCAAAAATGAACAAAACTAAGTATGTCTCCTGTACACTGTTGGACGGCACCCTAACCTGGTGGAACACACTTGCTCAAGCTAAGGGTATTGATGAGGCGTATGCTACCCGTGGGAGGAATTTAAGGGGGCCATGATTGAAGAGTATTGCCCCAGGATAGAGATACAGAAAATGGAGGCTGAGTTCTGGGATTTGAAGGTTGTGGGAACCGATCTTGATAGTTATAACCGTAGGTACCTGGAACTAGCTTTGATGTGTCCCACGATGGTTACCCCGGAATTTAAGCGCATGGAACGATATTTGTGGGGACTTCCCAAGTCTATCCAAGGAAATGTCACCTCTTCAAAACCAGCTGATGTCCCGGAAGCTATGCGCATGGCGCATACCCTGATGAACCAAATTACCAGCAAGGAACCGGAAAAGGGGAAATCCGAATCGGGTAGTAATGAGAAGCGTAAGTGGGACAACAATAAGGGGAGAGTCTATGATCAAAACCTGGCTAAGTGACATGAAGGTTTCAAGGGAAACAACCCCAACCCAAACACTAGCTCGAACTCTAACTACAAGGGTAGTCTGCCGCAGTGCAAGAGATTCTACAAGCACCAAACCAGGTACTGCAACGTGGTCTACGAAAAATGTAAAAGGACTGGGCATATTGGCAAAGACTGCAAGATCACCACCATGAATGTGAAGACAAACCCTACTGGATCGAGAAAGTGCTATGAGTGTGGACAACCGGGCCACTTCAAAAATGAATGTCCCAACAAGCGAAAGGACGGCGGACCACCGCGTGGCAGAGCTTTCAACGTAAACGCAAGGGATGCCCGTGAAAACCCCGACTTGGTCACAGGTATATTAACTATCAATAATCTATTAGCTTCTGTTCTGTTTGATACTGGTGCCGATAGAAGTTATGTATGTAGACACTTTTTCTCTAAGATAAATTGGTCGTTAGTTCCTTTAAAGGAGAGTATGCTTCTAGAGGTAGATAATGGAAAAGTTGAGAAAGTTGACCAAATTAGCCGAGGAGCTATTATCAACATAGCGGGTGTGGATTTCAAGATTGACTTGATACCCATCAAATTGGAAAGCTTTGATGTTATTGTCGGTATGGACTGGTTGACCAAGATAAGGGCTGACGTTATCTATGGAGATAAAGCTCTTCGTATACCACACGGAGATGGTGAGCCACTAATTATTTACGGAGAGAGATGTAGCTCGAAACTGAATCTCATTAGTTACATGAAGGCGCAAAAGATCATGAAGAAAGGACGTCTTGCTGTTCTAGCACATGTGAAAACGTTAGAAACCGAAGTGAAGAGCGTGGGTGATGTACGAATTGTGAACGAATTTCCCGACGTCTTTCCAGAGGAATTGACTGGATTACTGCCACCGAGAGTAGTAGAGTTTTAGATCGATTTAGTACCAGGAGCTACACTTGTAGCTCGCGCACCTTATCGACTCGTACCTTCCGAAATGCAAGAGTTGCAGAGCCAATTGTCAGACCCCGTCCTAATCCATCTGGATGAAATCACCAACATCTGGTCCCATTGCGATGATCGACTCCAAGTAATGTCTTTTAAATGAGCAAATGCACGGCGGAAGGTTTCTTTCATACCTGAGAATAAACATGCTTTAAAGTGTAAACCAAAAGGTTGGTGAGTTCATAAGTTTATCGTAAACAATAAATTCATCATTTTGATAGACCACAAGATTTAAATGCTGCATGGTACAAATGGGCCCGAATCCTATACCCACCTGTAATTTACATGCGATATCTTTTAAATACAGTACACCTTTCTCGTGTACGAAATCATCTTTCATAAATCTTTGTAACCGTACACATATCTCGTGCACAAAAATAACATACACATAACCTGTGTATAAAATCATTCTCTCGATACATAACATTCACATCAATTGGTGGCAATTATCATGTCCACATAATTCAATGGTGGCAAATATCATGTCCACATAATTCAGTGGTGGAAATTATCATGTCCACATAATTCAAAGGTGGCAATTATCATGTCCACATAATTCAACGGTGGCAATTATCATGTCCACATAATTCAATGGTGGCAATTATCATGTCCACATAATTCATTCGAGGAATGTTTTGCTTGTGTCTATCTCATCAAACATTTATAAAAGCATTTCATGTATTCGCAGTTCAAAGATATATTTCAAAAGCATTTAATAAAGCAGTTGTAAAAACAGCGCATGCATTCTCAATGGTGGCAATTATCATGTCCACCTAATGTATTTTGTAGTAAAAATACATATGACTATATTGAACAATGCAGGGTTGGCCTCAGATTCACGAACCTTAAGGGTATAAGCTCCAAGAAAAAAAATGAAAGTGTCTTTGTCAAGACTCGAACCCGAAACCTCTCCAATAACACCAACACCCTAACTATCCTTCCGTTCTTTCCTTTCTGATTGAAACATGACCCATAAATACATATCTATTATTGATATCTGTCTGATTCATCTTCTTCATTCAAAAAAAATAAAATGCCCCAGCCCAGGTGTGACGACCCAGAAATTTCCGACCAAATTTAAACTTAAACTTTATATGTTTCTGACACGATAAGCAGAATTTGTAATGTTGAATCTCAAAAAGTTTGGAACTACATTCATGTAATCAATTACCCTTTGACCGTGTTCGACTATTCACGAACAATTATGAGTATATAGATATGTATATATAATATATAATATTAACTAAAAACATTAACAAAGTATTAGATATATGATACTTTACATGAACGTAGTTGTTTCGATATATTTATCGACAGAATTAAGAGGTAATATCAAATGATTGAATTATCAGATACATTATGATATGATTACGGACCTATGTTATGAGGTCCACTGTGATTTAAAAAATCTATTCTTTTTGACAACATTCGGAAAATGGTAAAGTAATTTATAAATAAGAACAAATGTGTCAATTAACGGGAACTAGACAAGGGTTAGTGGAAATTCCTGTTTAATTTCCAATGCATGTTTTATAATATTTTCCTCGTGACCTTGATAAGATAACTATGTTAACTTTTATTTTATTTAATATGAAAATAAGAACGTGGAGTGTAAATAACTTAGATGTTGGATATCGACAAGTTAAGTAACTCGACATTTTTCATTAAGATGATTTCATACATTTATTTAACCTTTGGACTTTATCCCATACTTCACCAACAGACTGTAATTTAAAAACTTGAAACCTATTATGAATATATATAATTCTACTTTTCTAAAATGTTTTATGATATAACGATTTCCATTATTTTAACCTTTTAACAAAATGATTCTTAAATATATTTAGTTTTGGAAAACAAAATTATCATATTTATTTGATTTAGTTTCAAAAGTACAAAAAACGTTTTTTCAGTTTAAAAAGAACTTTATTATTAAAACGTATATATCTTTTATAAATATCTAGAACCACTTTTGACAACTCATTACTTAACCAGTATGATAAAGATAACGATATTTATATTTTATTTTATTAAATATATATAACGATTTAAATTAATATTATATATATTTATACGATTATTATACGTATATAGTTTTATACTTTTACTATACTTTAACTTTACCTTTACTTTACTTTTACTTTACTTTAACTTTAATAATTTATACTTTAATAATTTATACTTTAATAATTCACTTTAATAATTCATACTTTAATAATTCACTTTAATAATTCATACTTTAATAATTCACTTTAATAATTCATACTTTAATAATTCACTTTAATAATTCACTTTAATAATTCATACTTTAATAATTCACTTTAATAATTCACTTTAATAATTCATACTTTAATAATTCACTTTAATAATTCAAAAATCTATTATAAATAGAATTGAATAGGTTTCATTATTTCATAGAAACTTGAAAATATATTTCTCTAAACTCTCTCAATCGAATTACATATATATTTTCTTTGTATTATTTCAAGATATTATTAGTATACATAAAATACTACGACGGAGTTATACTCAGACGATTTCAAAATAAGTTTTCAAACGGGATAGATCTAAGGAAATTATGGGTTATAGCTATGGAGGTTATGGGTATTGATCGAGGGTATTGCTCGTGAGGTCAACCTAACGTTTATCATTTTCGTTGCGTCTACGTACTTTCCCTCAATATTGAATCACAATATTGATACGTTCGTGAATCCGAGACAAACCCTGCACTTGTTCAGTGCCGTCGTATACATAATTACTACGAAATACAGTATTGTGAGTTTCATTACTCCCTTTTTATATATATTTTTGGGCTGAGAATACATGCGCTGTTTTATAAATGTTTTACGAAATAGGCACAAGTACTAAAACTAATTCTATGTAGGTGTAACCCAGAAATATACCCTTAACTTGGTAACATTAAACTACTTGTCTATGTACGGTAGGCGCGAATCCTAAAGATAGATCTATTGGGCCTGACAAACCCCATCCTGACTATGGGATGCTTTAGTACTTCGAGGTTATTTTAAACACACCTGATCTGGTGTACTTCAGAGGGTAAAACATGAACGTTAAGGCTTGTTACCGGGTGCCTACAACTTATAGAATACTTTTAAACACTTGCGAGTGTACGGATATTTATGGAAACTGAAATCTTGTGGCCTATTACTATTACGGAAATGATTGATTATGATAAACTAATGAACTCACCAACCTTTTGGTTGACACTTTAAAGCATGTTTATTCTCAGGTATTAAAGAAATCTTCCGCTGTGCATTAGCTCATTTTAAGGATATTACCTGGAGTAATTCATGACATACTTTGAAAGACGTTGCATTCGAGTCGTTGAGTTCATCAAGATTAATATTAAGTCAATTATAGTTGGATGTAATATGAAATGGTATGCATGCCGTCAATTTTTGATGTTAAGAAAGTTTGTCTTTTAAAAACGAATGCAATGTTTGTAAAACGTATCATATAGAGGTCAAATACCTCGCGATGTAATCAACTATTATGAATTGTTTATAATGTATATGAACGGGTCCTTTCAGTTGGTATCAGAGCGGTGGTCTTAGCGAACCAGGTTTTGCATTAATGTGTCTAACTGATAGTTGTTAAGATGCATTAGTGAGTCTGGACTTCGACCGTGTCTGCATGTCAAAAGTTTTGTTTATCATTTTTAGTCGGAAATCATCTACTTACCATCCTTAGGAAATTACCTGCTTATCATTGTTAGTCTATACACGTCTTGCTGCATTGATTGCATGAATAGTGTATAGACAAAATTCATATCTTAGCGTATCTGCTAAATCATATCTTATCGTATCTATTACCGTAAACTTTGCCTGACATATTCCGTAAATTCCTCCGTAATCTATGAAATCTTTTGATCTATATATATAGATATTCTATGTAGTTAGAATACCACCCGATAGCTGGAAAATCATTTTGTATCAAAAAATCCTTTATCAAATCGTACGAAATGGAATTCGTCATCAGTTCAAGTTCCTCGGATTCCGAAATGGAATCCCACTCAAGCTCTGAAAGCAGTGTGACTGGAATGGATCAACCAATTAGCCATCATCTATTCTGGATGAATTGGGGATGGGTTCGTAGCCTCCTTAATCATTGGAGACAAGAAGAAGGCGATCCTTTCCATCCACCACATTGCCCTCTTGGCAATAAACTTGAAGCACTTACCGGCGAACCTGTCCGAAACACCATTTTCTCTCTCATTTCCAGAGTATCTCGTCATGATTATATACTACACCAAATTCTAGATCTTATTTATCCGCTTGTTCGAACCAACAATCACCCCGGTGTAATAGAAGAAGTCAACGAGCTTCGCGCTGGGGTAGTGGCTTTGGAGAATATGGTGCAAAGGTTACAAACACCAGCAGCAGCACCAGCAACATAACCAGTACCACCATCAACAACATCAACAGTACCATTACCACCACCAACAACAACCGCATCGCAAACCTCAACTTCATAATCTGTCCCATGAGCATCGAAGTCATACGCCCTGTAGATACCAAGGAATACCACAACGATGAAGTATTGATTCATAACTTCATTGGGAAAATATTCTACGACGATTATGTAATTTCTAAAGTTTAGAAATTGTCTATCCTAGCCTTAACCATAAAACAAGTGAGTTTAATTTAATATTAACTCATTAAATATATATTATATCTGAAGAAATATACACATATATTTCCATAAAGACTGTAATAAAATTCTTTTGTACAAAATATTAATTGTGACATTTTTTTTAACGGGTAGGTAATACCCGAGAGATATATAAATTCACAATTAATATGTTACATTCTTCGAATCTGATTCAGCAAATCATCCATTATACTCCCTACTTTCACAACAATATACATTCTTTTATAGAAATCAAAACAACCATACTCATTCAAAAATCTAATTACATATTCTGATTTTGAAATTGCCGAATTCAATTCAAGTTATAACCGGTATCATCACTCTTAGATTCTTACATCTTTCAAAGCTATACTTTAACTTCAAAACTGTGTTAGAACATCGTATGTATATTAACGATTATAATCTGTGTTCAAGCCCTTCGAAATACCTGAAGACACTTCAAATAATGAACAATCGAGATGATGATCCAACCACATGTTATCCACAGTTACGTACCTGAAAAACTCTTGAAACCAAAATCATAGTTTAACATGTATCCATGTCAGACCTTTTGGCATTTACTAGCTAAAATAACTTTTCAATCCCTTCTAAAAATAGACAGTTTTGTCACAGCTCCAGCAAACCAACTTCAATTGGTCATTCGAATAAGCCTTATTATAATGATTACCCCTTCATCATTATCACCGGAGAACCTTTCATATCTCGCCACATTTGCAGTAAACTTATTAACAACTTCATTGATCTTTGACTTTCCGAAAAATCTTTATATTTATCAAAACCCCATCATTTACTCATCTGCATCTTGTAACGAGAATTGCCATACGAATCATCGGAAATTAGCAATCAGTATTTTGAAATCTCGCAGCATGTCTACGCCAACAATTATATGTGTCTATCTTCTGGACTTATATACTTTGAATGTGAAGTTTCTGAAAAACACCCTAAACTGCGAACTAGTTCTCAAAATACTGATGAAGCAGCAAAAACTATAAACGACCTTAACAGTAAAAAGTTTGATGATAAAGAGTAGTGTGTTGGCAAAGCTCGAAAAAGAGAAGATTTGGTACTGAAAAATACGGATTGAGCAAACCATGAAGAAGGCTGTGGATAAATCACAAGGACGAAATCTACCTTCAAAGAATCCAAATGATTCCGTGTCTGCTGAAGTCATTATCGAATACCTTGCTCCTGACTCTAAACCCTTACGGACAATATTCTTCATCATCCTCTGATATTATAAATTTTAAGATATCATCGTATCTTTTATTATAAATATCCTCCATATTTCTGAAGATATTTCTATAATTATTCTTATCTGAAATCATTTACCTCTTCGTGCTGTCTGTATTACATCATAAAAGAAACTATTTTAGTTTCTAAATTCTGAAACTTTCGAATTTAAAATAGGAATATTTTTGAAGTAGTGTTGAGAACTGAAGCATGAACTAATATAATATAATGACACTTGATCAATGTGATTATATTACAGTAAGCCATGCTGAGTTTCTAAATGAAACGTAATGATTCACAGATCATAACGTCATCATGTGCTATGTTACACGACTCTTGTATTCTCTTTAACCTCTAAAATATCAAGAAAATATTTCTTGATGATTCGGCCTTTTCCGAGGTATTCTAGTAATTTGACAAGTCAAGATCGTGCCATTACAATTTTCTTCTTAGAACATTAACAATGTTCATTCCGAAATTCATATATGCGAATTCTGGACCATTACAAGCGGTGCTTAATTGCAAGAAGAAGAAACGAAAGGACAAAACTCCGAAATAGAAATTGGGGTATAAATCATAACAAATAAAAGAGAGCATTAATTGGGGATGACAATGATTATAGAAGACAGAAGCAGGGACATCGAAATATAAGGGAAGATATAAAACCCAACAACAACCCAGAAACTATAAACCGCATATATCGATGCATATAGCAATATAAAGACACGGGAGAACTAAAAACACTATAAAATTAAGAGTATAGTAGAAGTAAATAGATTCTTCTGGAGGTAGATGAAAAAGAAGAACGACAGATATGAAAGTGAGGAGTATATCGAGAATCAGCACTGGATGAAGCATATTGACGAATAATTTTAAAGTAAGAATTGAGGGAGAAAGAATAGAAGGTGTGAATTAAAAGGAAACGAAGGAGGTGGATTTATAGTGAAATATCCGACAGAAAAATCCAGATGAATCATCGCATTAAATCGAAGAGGATCATAATTTCCTTAATCACCGAAGAATCAAATCCTATATAGATTACAAAGATTTTATTTAATTCGGAGATTAACCGTGATGACATCAAAAGATAAGACGAATCCCTATTTTCTCATTTCACTCTTTTACGATAGCTTCACTCATACGTTTCGAGTAATCGAATTATTTTATCCATATTTCTCAATCATGATAAAACCCTATGAATCAACTTATATTCGTCATAATAACATTCTTATTGTTAGCCATGACGACCTCGATCAAATTTCGGGACGAAATTTCTTTAACGGGTAGGTACTGTGACGACCCGAAAATTTCTGACCAAATTTAAACTTAACCTTTATATGTTTCTGACACGATAAGTAGAATTTGTAATGTTGAATCTCAAAAAGTTTGGAACTACATTCATGTAATCAATTACCCTTTGACCGTGTTCGACGATTCACGAACAATTATGAGTATATAGATATGTATATATAATATATAATATTAACTGAAAACATTAACAAAGTATTAGATATATGATACTTTACATGAACGTATTTGTTTCGATATATTTATCGACAGAATTAAGAGATAATATCAAATGATTGAATTATCAGATACATTATGATATGATTACGGGCCTATGTTATGAGGTCCACTGTGATTTAAGAAATCTATTCTTTTTGACAACATTCGGAAAATGGTAAAGTGATTTATAAATAAGAAAAAATGTGTCAATTAACGGGAACTAGACAAGGGTTAGTGGAAATTCCTGTTTAATTTCCAAGGAATGTTTTATAATATTTTCCTCGTGACCTTGATAAGATAACTATGTTAACTTTCATTTTATTTAATATGAAAATAAGAATTTGGAGTGTAAATAACTTAGATGTTGGATATCAACAAGTTAAGTAACTCGACATTTTTCATTAAGATGATTTCATACGTTTATTTAACCTTTGGACTTTATCCCATACTTCACCAACAGACTGTAATTTAAAAACTTGAAACCTATTATGAATATATATAATTCTACTTTTCTAAAATGTTTTATGATATAACGATTTCCATTATTTTAACCTTTTAACAAAATGATTCTTAAATATATTTAGTTTTGGAAAACAAAATTATCATATTTATTTGATTTAGTTTCAAAAGTAAAAAAAATGTTTTCAGTTTAAAAAGAACTTTATTATTAAAACGTATATATCTTTTATAAATATCTAGAACCACTTTTGACAACTCATTACTTAACCAGTATAATAAAGATAACGATATTTATATTTTATTTTATTAAATATATATAACGATTTAAATTAATATTATATATATTTATACGAGTATTATACGTATATAGTTTTATACTTTTACTATACTTTAACTTTACCTTTACTTTACTTTTACTTTACTTAACTTTAATAATTCATACTTTAATAATTCACTTTAATAATTCATACTTTAATAATTTACTTTAATTATTCATACTTTAATAATTCACTTTAATAATTTATACTTTAATAATTCACTTTAATAATTCACTTTAATAATTCATACTTTAATAATTCACTTTAATAATTCATACTTTAATAATTCACTTTAATAATTCACTTTAATAATTCAAAAATCTATTATAAATAGAATTGAATAGCTTTCATTATTTCATAGAAACTTGAAAATATATTTCTCTAAACTCTCTCAATCGAATTACATATATATTTTCTTTGTATTATTTCAAGATATTATTAGTATACATAAAATACTACGACGGAGTTATACTCAGACGATTTCAAAATAAGTTTTCAAACGGGATAGAGCTAAGGAAATTATGGGTTATAGCTATGGAGGTTATGGGTATTGATCGAGGGTATTGCTCGTGAGGTCAACCTAACGTTTATCATTTTTGTTGCGTCTACGTACTTTCCCTCAATATTGAATCACAATATTGATACGTTCGTGAATCCGAGACAAACCCTGCACTTGTTCAGTGCCGTCATATACATAATTGCTACGAAATACAGTATTGTGAGTTTCATTACTCCCTTTTTATATATATTTTTGGGCTGAGAATACATGCGCTGTTTTATAAATGTTTTACAAAATAGGCACAAGTACTAAAACTAATTCTATGTGGGTTTAAACCAGAAATATACCCTTAACTTGGTAACATTAAACTACTTATCTTTGTACGGTAGGCGCGAATCCTAAAGATAGATCTATTGGTCCTGACAAACTCCATCCTGACTATGGGATGCTTTAGTACTTTAAGGTTATTTTAAACACACCTGATCTGGTGTACTTCAGAGGGTAAAACATGAACGTTAAGGCTTGTTACCGGGTGCCTACAACTTATAGAATACTTTTAAACACTTGCGAGTGTACGGATATTTATGGAAACTGAAATCTTGTGGTCTATTACTATTACGGAAATGATTGATTATGATAAACTAATGAACTCACCAACCTTTTGATTGACACTTTAAAGCATGTTTATTCTCAGGTATTAAAGAAATCTTCCACTGTGCATTAGCTCATTTTAAGGATATTACCTGGAGTCATTCATGACATACTTTGAAAGACGTTGCATTCGAGTCGTTGAGTTCATCAAGATTAATATTAAGTCAATTATAGTTGGATGTAATATGAAATGGTATGCATGCCGTCAATTTTTGATGTAAAGAAATTTTGTCTTTTAAAAACGAATGCAATGTTTGTAAAACGTATCATATAGAGGTCAAATACCTCGCGATGTAATCAACTATTGTGAATCGTTTATAATTTATATGAACGAGTCCTTTCACCAGGCTTGAACCCATGACCTCTCGCTTAACCAATTCCCTTCCAAACCACTGAGCTGTCCGTTACTTCTTACCTTAACTTGAACATTAAATTCTTTTAATCCTTATAAATCTGTTATATTCATATCACAACTTCATCTTCTCGTTTATTTCTTGTATCACCATTAACTTAATCATAAACCTAATCTTAATTATAATCATATCATAATTCTGATCATATCATATTCATATCATAATCTAAACATCATCACCATAGCAATTCTAATCGTGATCATCATCCATTTAAATCATCATATCCCGTGAATTTATGCTCGTCATCATCATCAACAATCCACATCATCATACTCATGTCCTATATCATCATCTATTATCTAACTAAAATATTATCTTCATTATCTCATCATAATCATCACAGTACCGTATAGCAATTATCACAATTGGTCTTTGGGCCTTCTTATAGTTGACTTAGATTAAGTGGCCGAATTACTTCAAGAGCCCACGTAAAAAAAAATATACAAGTAATCGGGCCAATTGAATAATTAAAGAATGACTGAGACTTTAGCATTTGTAATATTAATTCATAGTGGGGATTTTATGTCGAACAACAAGGAAACATAAACAAAAAATAAAAAAAATACGTACTTGACCTTAACATAATAAGAACTCAGCAATTTGCAAGTTTTGTGATTTAAGGTGATAACTTTCGATGGTGCTTCTTGCGAGTGAAAAATAGTGACAAAAGGGGTTATATTGGGTGGTGACTTACGACGGGTTGAATCATAAAACAAGATATATCAGTAGCAAAATAATGGCGGTTTATGATGGAGAGGGTGTGGTGGTTCAAGGTGGTTGCTTCAATGGTGAGGGTGGCGACGGGTTGAAGTGATGAATGTTTTGGTTATGAATTAGAATAGAAACAGGAGTAGGAATAGAAGTAAACAGGAGGAAAAACGAGTAACGAGTCAAAGTGAATTACAGTTTGGGTTGTGGTAGTGATGATGGTGATTTATGACGGTTGAAAGCAGCAGCAGGGATCAACTATATGTGTCGATTGGGTTGAGTTTGAATAGCAACCAGTATAGCAGCACATCGATCTAAAAAGGTGTTTGGGTTTGGTTTTATTCGAAGTGAAACCAGAAACGAAAAGTGTGTAGTTGTTCGTTGGTTCATGATGGCGATGATTATGGTGGCGATTGGTGAAAATCTTATTTGTGGGTTTGGTTATGGTGATGGGTGGTTTAGTGTGGTGGGTTTTATTTTGCTCAAAACATAATCAACAAAGAAGAAAATACATTTATAGTAACGGTATTTGGTGGTGCTCGATGGGTGTAATAGAGGTGGTGGTTCGAGTAGCGAGTGATGGTTCGTGTGGTTGTTAATGGTGATCTTATGGTTTGTGTTCCACAGAGAACCAAAAAGAAGGGAGGTTTCTTGGGTTGTGGTTTTGATCGATATACAAAGAAGAAGGAAAATGATATTGATAGATATATATGTATATTCAATGTATATGTATATATTACCTAAACAAATGGAAAGGATTAGAAAATTAGTGGAATAGGTCTAGTAAAAATAATTCAATTAGCTGTGTCCCATTTAATATAGTAAAGTAGTTGTATGTTGTTTTGGATTGATCACACATATGATAGAGACACAGTACGTTTAAAGCAGAATTCATAATTCTAGGACTAATAATAATAATAAGACAATAATAAACCTAGAGTCTATGATGAATTGAAATCTAACAGATTGTACAGGAATATTTAACATTATCTACCGACACTTATTAAAGATAGTATTTCGTACTCCGTTGTTTACTCAGTGGCGGATAAAAGTCCTTTAAAAATCCCAAATTTTTATATTAATTATATTTATTTATTTTGGTCATTATGGTATAAAATTCGATCATTAATTTATTAAATAAAAATTACATCAACTGTCCCTCTCATTTATGGTGAAAAATAAAAAGTGTTGAAAGTTAATAACTAGGTCCTAAATATAATTTTAGTAAGCCTAAAATTTATAGAACTCATTTTTATATCACCGTTCATTTTAAAATTACAATAGTTTGAATTTAACTTGTTTAATCTCGATCGAATGACAATTTAGTGTTCTTGTCGTTTTACTAAATAGATTCGAAATCACAAAATACATATTTAATATACTTTATTTATATAGATGTGTTTTAAATAATAATTATCATAATATCATATTTTATTTTTATTTTACCTAGTTAATTAAAGCATACAATATTTTAAATTATAATTCAAATACATACAATTAATATATATATATAATAAAATATATATGTATCTATTTACAAATGGTTGTTCGTGAATCGTCGAAACTGGTCGAAGGGTAAACGAATATATGAAAATAGTTCGAAAATTTTTAAGACGCAACATAACGGACTCTGCTTATCGTGTCAAAATCATAATAAGTTTAGGTTTAAATTTGGTCTAAAATTTCCGGGTCATCACAGTACCTACCCGTTAAAGAAATTTCGTCCCGAAATTTGATCGAGGTGGTCATGGTTAACAATAAGAATGTTTTTTCGACGAATATGAGTTGATAAATAGAGTTTTATCATCATTAAGGTAATATGGAATAAATAATTCGATTATTCAAAGAGTACGAGTGAAGCTGTCACAAAATATTGAGATAGAGACTTAACTTTTGACATAGTCACAGTGGATTTTCGGAATTCAAGGAATTTAGAGAAAATCTACGTAATCTATATAAGATTTGATTCTTCAGTAAATAAGAAAATTATGATCCTCTTTCATTAAATGCAGTAATCTGCCTTGATTGATGTGTCTGATGTTTCGCTATAAATTCTCCTTCTTTATTTCCTTATTGTCACCACTCTCATCCTACTTCAAGTCAAACGAATAATGGTCCAGAATTCGTAGGTATAGAGTTTTGAACGACTATAATATTCTAAGCAGAAAGGAACGTATTAGCATGATTTGATTTGTCAAATTACTAGAATATCCGGGAAAGATAAAACTATCAAGTAATTATGTTCTTGATATGTTTAGAGGTTAAATAGGATGAAAGAGTTATGTAATATGTCACATGATGAAGGTAATGTCTGTGAATCATCACATTCCATTAGAAATTCAGCATGACTTACTGTAATATAATCACGTTGGCCGGGCGTCATTATATTATACTAACCCATGCATCAATTTCCAACACTTCTCCACAATTCATTCATAATTTATACTTAGATTTTACAGAAGTTTCCAATATAATGGAATACAGAAAACACGAAGAGGTAGATAATTTCAGACAAGAATATTTATGAAAATATCCTCAGAAATATCGAAGATATTTATGATGATATTTTGGAATTTCTAAGTTCGAAGGTTTATGAAGAAAATTTTCCGCAAGATTTTAACATGACTTCGGGGCAAGATATACTCTAAAGATTTCATCGGATTCAGAATTACCTGGATTCTTTGAATATAGAGTTTGGTCCTTGTATTTGTCCTTGGTCTCCTTCATGGTTAGCTCAATCCGTTTTTCAATACCAAATTTTCTATCGAGCGTTCCCAACACTCCATTCTTTATCATCAAACTCTTGGCCATTTAGACCATCTATAATTTTGTTGTTTCCTCTGCATTTAATGCTACCATATCTGAATCATCGGTTATTAATCCGAGGTGGTTTTAATAGAATTGTGTTTTTACATGATTAAACACTAATGGTAATCGTCAAGATACGAATGATTGTTTAGGATGAAATCAAGTGGCAAACTTATATATTAAGTTATAATAAGGCTAATCCGAATGAAAGTCGAAGTTGATTTTCTGGAGCTGTGACAAAATTGGCATTTGAATGAAAATGGTTATTCTTTGGTGAACGGATACGTATATCTGTGGTTGTAAGTATGATAGTAAATGATTGTTGAATCGGATTTGAATAATGTACAGTGAAACTTATTAATGTGAAATCTAAATATTCCTCGGGTATTACCTACCCGTTAAAATATTTTCACCATTAACAGTTTGTACGAAAGAATTTTTAACTACAATCTTTATGAAAACATATATACATATATATTTTCTTCAGATGTAATCATGGATTTAATGAGTTATTATGATATTAAACTCATTTGGTTTACGTTTAGAACTAGAGTACATAATCTCTAAAACATTAGAGGTTACATAATCATCATGTCGAACGAAGATAAATGATGTAGAACGTCATGTAGAACGATGATTATTCTCGAGGTACAGAATGAGATGTTGAGGCATGTGATGTTGAAACTTGGGTTGTTGGTGGTACTATTGGTGCCGGTGATGTTTCTGTAGCTGGTAAATTTTGCACCATATTCTCCAAATTTATTTTTCGAGCGCGAAGTTTGTTGACTTCTTCTATTATTCCGGGATGATTGTCGGTTGGAACGAGCGAATGAATAAGGTTTAGAATTGTGGATAGAATATAATCGTGACGAGATAATCTGGATATGGGAGAGAAAATAGTGTCTCAAACAGGTTCTCCGGTAAGCGCTTCAGGTTCATCGTCAAGAGGTGAATTCGGTTGGTGGAAGGGACCGCCTTCTTCGTGTCTCCATTGGTTAAGTCGACTACGAATCCATCAGATGAATTGGGGATGGATGATTGGTTGATTCATTCTGGTGACCCTGCTTTCGAATCTTAGGTGAACATCCATGTCGAAATAGCTGTCAGAATCTAAGGAATTTGAACTAGTTGCGAGTTCCGTCTTGTACGGTTAGATAAAGGGGTTTCGGTATGGAATGATTTTCGAATATTGGATGATATTCTAATTACATAGAATATCTGTGTATGGTACAAAAGATCCCATAGATTACGAAGGGGAATAAGGAATCGTGTCAGATAAAGTCTACAGTAACAGATACGCTAAGATATGGATTAGCAGATACGATAGGATATGAATTTCGTCTATACACTATTCATGCAATCAATGCAGTAAGATGTATCTAGACTAAAAATGATAAGCAAGTGATTCCCTAAGAATGATAAGCAGGTAATTTTCGACAAAAATGATAAGCAAAACTTTTGACATGCAGACACGGTCGAAGTCCAGACTCACAAATGCATCTAAGCAACTATCAATTAGATACACTAATGCAAGACCTGGTTCGCTAAGACCACCGCTCTGATACCACATATCAGACCCCGTCCTAATCCATCTGGACGAAGTTGTGATGACCCGGGAATTTTCGACTAAATTTAAACTTAATCTTTATATGATTTCGATACGATAAGCAAAGTATGTATTGTTGAGTCTAGAAAAATTTTGAAACGATGTTCATATATTCAATTGACCTTCAACTGCTCTCGGCGATTCACGAACAACTATTTGTAAATAGATACATATATATTTAAATATAAAAATAAATGTATATATATATATAATAATTTGAAATATAAATTGAAATAATATATAGATATGAAATATGATACATTTAAATTGTTATATTACTATGTTATTGTTATCATTATTAATATCATTATTATTAAGAGTAAAATTATAATTTTAGTTATTATTATTATTATCAAAAATTATCATTTAAAATTATTATTTTCATTATTCTATCATTATTTTTATTATCATTAATATTAGTTTGATATTATTATTTCTATTATTATTATTATTAGTATTTTTATTATTATGAATAATATTAAAAGTATTATTACTAATAATATAATTAGTAGTATTATTAATATATTTATTAAATATTAATATTAATTAAATATAAAAATGATGTAGACATATAACAAATTCAGTTTAACATCCGTGTCTACTTTTAACTAATTGCTTCTGATTGAAAGATTACATCCACTCAATTATCACAAGCAAAATATGTTTTTGAATTGTGTGATTCATATTAATATAGTGTTCGCTTTCTAACTTTTCAGCACAATAATGTACACATATAATATTCCCACTTGTGATTAAATAAAACCATCATACACATGTTATTGTATATTACGTCTCTTGTTACTTCTATTTCAAATCACTCACCACCAACTCAACATCTTTAGTCTTCTTCTTCTTCTTTATAGACTACTATTGTTCGATTACTAACTCCCTGCTCGATCACCATCAAAACCACAACCGACTTCGATCACCATCTTCAAATACCATACAATCATAGGAACCATTTCTCTTTTTCTATTCTTCTTCTTATTTTTGCTTAACGAACCACCTTCATCATCATCGTGATATATTATTTTTCTGTTTCTATTCGAATCATCACAACACCACCACAACAATTAAGGATAAACACCAGTAACCGCCACAATCACAATTCTTGTATTTTCTCTTTTGTTCTTTTTCAAACTGTCACAAAACTATTTGGTTGGTGCAGCTACAACCCATTTAACTTTCATTAACAATCATCTTCGAGCAACCTAGACTACTACTATGCTTGTTTTTCGTCTGCCTTCTGTCCTAAACAACACTTAATACAAATCAGAAGTATTATTATTATTATTATTATTATTATTATTATTATTATTATTATTATTATTATTATTATTATTATTATTATTATTATTATTATTATTATTATTATTATTATTATTATTATTATTATTATTATTATTATTATTGTTATTATTATTATTATTTATTGTTATTTTTACAAGTATTATAATTGTTAATTCCATTATTATCATAATTATAAGTATTATATCTAGTATTATTATTATGTAAGTACTAAAATTAGTATCGTGACTATCATTATCAGTAAAAAGCAATATTGTAACAAGTAATATTACATATAAGTATGAATATATTATATCCACAATCTTAATATAAATATTCATATAAAATAAATTAGGTATTTGTAATATATATATATATATATACATATATATATTTATAACTATATAAATAATAATCATTTATAAATATATATACAAATTAAATTAATATTATATAAAGTTATAATATATAAAATTGTTCGATTATGATTATATGTATTAATGAATATACAAATGATATAGGTTCGTGAATCCGAGGCCAACCCTGCATTGTTCAATATAGTCATATGTATTTTTACTACAAAATACATTAGGTGAGTTTCATTTGCCTTTTTACCCTTTATATTTTTGGGCTGAGAATACATGCGCAATATTTATAAATGTTTTACGAAATAGACACAAGTAATCGAAACTACATTATATGGTTGAATGATCGAAATCGAATATGCCCCTTTTAGTCTGGTAATCTAAGAATTAGGGAATAGACACCCTAATTGACGCGAATTCTAAAGATAGATCTATCGGGCCCAACAAGCCCCATCTAAAGTACCGGGTGCTTTAGTACTTCGAAATTTATATCATGTCCGAAGGAGGATCCCGGAATGACGGGGATATTCTTATATGCATATTGTGAATGTCGGTTACCAGGTGTTCAATCCATATGAATGATATTTTTGTCTCTATGCATGGGACGTATGTTTATGAGAAATGGAAATATGAAATCTTGTGGTCTATTAAAATTATGAAATGATTATTTATGTTAAACTAATGAACTCACCAACCTTTTGGTTGACACTTTAAAGCATGTTTATTCTCAGGTATTAAAGAAATCTTCCGATGTGCATTTGCTCATCTTAGAGTTATTACTTGGAGTCATTTATGACATATTTCAAAAGATGTTGCATTCAAGTCGTTGCGTTCATCAAGATTATAATTAAGTCAATTATAGTTAGATATATTATGAAATGTTATACATGCTGTCAATTTTCGATGTAATGAAAGATTTGTCTTTTCAAAAACGAATGCAATGTTTGTAAAATGTATCATATAAAGGTCAAGTACCTCGCGATGTAATCAACTGTTGTGAATCATTTATAATCGATATGGACTTCGTCCGGATGGATTAGGACGGGTCTTCACAGTTGATATCAGAGCGGTGGTCTTAGTGAACCAGGTCTTGCATTAGTATGTCTAACTGATAGTTGTTAGGATGCAGTAGTGAGTCTGGACTTCGACCGTGTCTGCATGTTAAAAGTTATGCTTATCATTTCCAGTCGAAAATCATCTGCTTATCATCCTACTTAGGAAATTACCTACTTATCATTCATAGTCTTGACACATCTTACTGCAATGATTGCATGAATAGTGTATAGACAAAATTCGTATCTTAGCGTATCTGCTAATTCATATCTTAGCATATCTGTTACTGTAGACTTTGCCTGACAACTTCCGTAGATTCCTCCGTAACTTATGGGATTTTAGTATTATATATGCATATGTAAATTATGTATTGCAGGGTACTAATCTACATCTTATAATCTAATTCTTATCGAAAATCCGTCATCTGATCGTACGAGATGAATCCCTCAACCAGTTCAAGTTCCTCGAATTCCGATAGCTATTCTGATATGGAAACACACTTGAGCTTCGAAAGCAGTATAACTGGAATGTATGACGCCCCATACTAAATCATCATGTACGGACCATCAACAATAGGATCATTACAAGGTTAAGTAATATATGCGTTTTCAAAACAGAGTTTGCATTCATTAATAAAAGGCGACGTCATAACTAACGTCAAATGTTTTACAATCCAAAAGCATGCTTCGCTAAGTAGAAGCAATAAATAAGTGTACGTGACCCCAAAGGTCGTTACATATCATAGTTTCAAAAGAAAAATAAGTTTGAATGCAAGATAAGTAGTCATGCGATAACAACTCTAAGCAGCGGGTTCTACAGCACGACTAGTACACAGCGGAAGCAACCTCAAGCACCTGAGAAATACATGCTTAAAAATGTCAACACAAAGGTTGGTGAGCTATAGTTTAAGTATAACAGTAATGTAAGTAGGCCACGAGATTTTAGTGCTACAACGAGCGTTCAAAAGTATGTAAAAGTATATGCTTAACCGTGGGCACTTGGTAACTAACTTAACGTTTAAAATACCCCCTGAAAATACACTTGGCGAGTGCGTATGTTTACGAAGTATTAAACACTCGTTGACTGCTAGTGCGACTAGCCCAAGTGGGGATGTCAAACCCTATGGATCCATATCTAAGATTCGCGTTCACCGGTTCATAAACCAATGATTAAACGTTACCGAGCTAAAGGGAATCTTTCTGCCGTTATATAACCCACACAAATATAAAGTTTAAGTACTCGTGCCTAGTATGTAAAACATAAAATCTGCATGTATTCTCAGTTCCCAAAACAAGTTAAAGTAAAAAGGGAATGCTATAACTCACAATGATATGTAGCGGTAAAGTAGTAGTCGAGAAAGGTGTGCAAGTAAACGGTCCGAAGTCCTCAACCTAAGTCAAATAGTACTAAGTCAGTAAATCATCTTAATAGGTTTAAAAGTATGTAATTAAGGTCTTAAGGGTCATCATCATTCATCATTAAACAAAAGGCGTAAGGTAGGTTTCGTTTATGAAAGTAGTTTAAAACAATGTCTGACTTCAGTCAGTCACCACGGCCTCTACCCTTACTGAATTAAGGTGAGACCAGTGGCCATGGCTCCGTCTATGAGTCCCTTAAGTGTGGTAGAAATTCCAGAAGCAAACTCATCTTCGTTTGACCGTGGCGACGGTCTAAGTGCGAGTAGGTCAGAAATTTCTGCACAACGTTAAAGGACATAGTGACGATCGGAGGGCCGTAAATCCTAAAACGTAACTCGGATTAAGACGAGTCCTATATGAAAAGTTATCTACTCGAAAAGTTCTATCTAAAAATAAGGTTAGAACAGCCCAGGTCTACTGGTCTGTTACAGAAACATCAGATCAGTAGCTTTTGGACAGAAACAGTAAGTTTAAAAGGGTTCCGGTAGTCTTGGTGCTTGATGTTCATCATGGTTCTCATCCTTGATGCATATAGCTTTAAGTGTACAACTCATTGATGTATCTACATCATCTTAACCAAGTCTTGACCATCATAACCCTAGTGCAAGTCTAAGACATGAAGCACAACTCACTTAAGAGTTGCATGTAGTTTGATGAACCAAAGTTACATCAAAGTCTTAGGTTTGACACTTACATGAACTATAAGACTAATAATAAGTTACAAACTTGAAAATGAACTTATGAAATCAAGATCTTAAAATGTAGAACATAGTTCTTAGTTAGATCTTGAAGATCCAAGACTCAAAAGTCTAGATCAAGCATAAGTATACAAAGTTATATTTAAAGAAGCTTATTTGTGTGTTCTTGAACTTTCAAAGTTAACTTTTAGTTCAAGATTAATGAGATCAAGGTTAACTAGTAACACTTGACCAATAATAACCAACAAACATCAAATTAAAGTGCAAGTAACTAAATAAACAAGTAAATTATTCATGGTTGTTTATACTTTAAAGATTTAAACCAAAGTTTGATCTTTAGAAAGTAAACTTTAAAGTTTACTTCATGAACTTCAAGTATGCTTTCACAACACATGAACTTGCAATCTTTTAAGAAAGTATATGTAGAACCATAACTAGTAAGTTATGTTCTTGAGTGATCTTGATAAATACAAGATATAATGAAGAATAAAACTAGTAAGTTAGATTCTTGCAAGAAGAATAAAACTAGTAAGTTATGTAAGTAACAATCAAAGACAAGTAAACAACAAACAAGATTGATGAAGATGAGATGAATGGATTTGGTTTTAGCAAGAAGAAAAAGAGAGAAAGGCTTGAAAGAATACTCACACTTGAGAGCAAAAGATGAGAGGAAAAATGAGAGGATTCTTGCGAGTAAGTGTGTGTGTGTTTGAATGAGAAGATTGCAAGAGAGCAAGTAAGTAAAAAAAGATTTTTGAACCCTCTTGGGCACCCCATAGCCCATGGTCAGCAGTCCAAGGGAGGGGGAGGGCTTTGTCCACAAAACACTTGCATGGTAAAGCTTAAAAGTGTGGTTACAAGGGGTGTTTGCATGGGGAGGAGAAGTAACAAGATTCCTAAGTCATTAAACTAGCTAGTTCATATTCAAATGATACTTACAAGTAGTAGTAATGGACTAGTTGGTCCAATAAGGTGTAGGGTGGGCTTATAAGCCCAATTCCATGAGTCCATTAACATAAAACAAGTCCAAGTTCCATTAATTAACAAATTAATCCATTTAAAGCTCAAGTAACTAACTAATAGTCTTAGTTAATTAAAATGATTAATAAATTTAATTATGAATGTAAATAATATCTAAAAATATTATTCGTGTAAGTCTCAGGTGTCACAAAGACGTTTCGGGCACTTAAAAGTCAAGTTCGGGCAATCATGGCAACATGTAAATGTAATAACATACATTCGTTTAAACACGCGTATTAATAATAATAATTATTAATAAATAAATGTTGGAAAATCCAGGGTCATTACATTACCCACCTGTTAAAGAAAATTTCGTCCCGAAATTTAAGCTGAGGTAGATGGAGGAGTCGGGAAAAGGTGAGGATACTTCCGCATCATTTGATCCTCTCGCTCCCAAGTAAACTCATGTCCTCGTTTGGCATTCCATCGCACTTGGACGATCGGAATCTTGTTGCGTTTCAAAGTTTTGATCTCACGATCCATAATCTCAACAGGCTCTTCCACGAAGTGGAGTTTGTCGTCAATCGTAAGTTCCTCAAGTGGTATGATAAGTTCAGGTGCAGCAAGACACTTCTTCAAGTTTGACACATGGAAGGTAGGATGAACTGAGCTCAATTGTGCTGGTAGATCCAAACGGTATGCAACGGGTCCAACACGTTCTAAGATTTCAAAAGGACCAATGTATCGTGGGTTTAACTTTCCACGTTTTCCAAAACGAATCACACCTTTCCAAGGTGTAACCTTTAACATTACACGATCACCAACGTTGAATTCAAAGTCCTTACGTTTAAGATCGGCATAACTCTTTTGACGATCACGGGCAGTCTTAAGTCTAGCTTGGATCTGAGCAATCTTCTCCGTGGTTTCGTGGACTACCTCGGGTCCGGTGATTTGCTTTTTGCCTACTTCGGCCCAACAAATAGGAGATCGGCACTTACGGCCATACAATGCTTCAAAAGGTGCAGCATTAATGCTCGAGTGATAACTGTTGTTGTACGAGAATTCGGCGAGTGGCAAATGCCTTTCCCAGGCCTTTCCGAAATCAATGACACATGCACCCAGCATGTATTCCAAGGTCTGAATCGTTCGCTCACTTTGCCCGTCAGTCTGTGGATGATATGCAGTACTCATGTCAAGACGAGTTTCCATGGCTTCTTGCAAAGAACGCCAAAATCTAGAGGCAAAACGGGGATCGTGATCGGAGATGATCGATAAAGGTACACCGTGTCGTGATACAACCTCCTTGATGTATAGATGAGCAAGTCTTTCCATGGTATCCGTTTCCTTCATAGCTAGAAAGTGTGCAGATTTGGTGAGGCGGTCAACAATAACCCAAATAGTATCGTATCCGCCCACCGTCTTTGGTAGCTTGGTGGTGAAATCCATTGTTATCCGTTCCCACTTGCATTGTGGGATTTCTGGTTGTTGAAGTAACCCAGAAGGTCTCTGATGCTCGGCTTTAACCTTCGAGCAAGTTAAACACTTACCAACATAAGTCGCAACGTCCTTCTTGAGATTCGGCCATCAATATTGTTCTTTAAGGTCATGGTACATTTTGCCGGCACCGGGGTGAATCGAATATCTCGATTTGTGTGCTTCATCAAGTATAAGGTTCCGTAGATCTCCATAAAGAGGTACCCAAATTCGTCCGGCATAACATCGAAGTCCAGACTCCCTAACCTCGAATTGAGAGACAAGTATGTTCAAATGTTCGTGAGATATGTTCTCCTCTTTGAGAGCCTCATCTTGGGCTACTCTGATCTGGTTGTTGAGGTTCGAATGGATGGTGATGTTCAGAGCCCTAACACGAAGAGGTGTCGTCCTCTCCTTTCGGCTTAAAGCGTCAGCTACAACATTGGCCTTGCCAGGGTGATAACGGAGTTCACAATCGTAGTCGTTGAGCGTCTCAATCCATCGACGCTGTCTCATATTCAATTGCTTCTGATCGAAGATGTGCTGGAGACTCTTGTGATCGGTGAAGATAGTGCTCTTAGTTCCATACAGATAATGTCTCCATAATTTGAGCGCAAAGACAACGGCTCCGAGTTCAAGATCATGCGTAGTGTAGTTCCGCTCGTGAATCTTCAATTGGCGGGAGGCATAGGCAATAACCTTTGATCGTTGCATCAGTACACAACCAAAACCACTCTTCGATGCATCACAATAAACAACAAAGTCATCACTACCCTCAGAAAGTGATAGGATAGGTGTGGTGGTCAACTTCTTCTTCAAGGTTTGGAATGCTGACTCGTGTGCGGGTTCCCAAATGAACTTCTTACCCTTGTGAGTCAGCGCGGTCAAAGGACGCGCAATCAGAGAAAATCCTTCGATGAATCTTCGGTAGTAACCGGCGAGACCTAGGAATTGGCGAATATGAGTAGGAGTAGTGGGGTCTCCCACTTGCTGATGGCTTCAATCTTGGTGGGATCAACTTTGATACCCTGGTCGCTCACAACATGACCCAGAAATTGAACTTCCTTCAACCAAAATTCACACTTAGAGAATTTGGCGTAAAGTTGCTCTTGTCTTAAGAGTTCAAGCACTAATCGGAGGTGTTTCTCATGCTGTTCTTCGCTCTTAGAGTAGATGAGGATATCATCTATGAAGACGATAACAAACTTATCCAAGTACGGCTTGCAGACACGATTCATGAGGTCCATGAACACGGCAGGTGCATTGGTCAAACCGAATGGCATCACAAGAAACTCATAATGACCATAACGAGTTCTAAATGCAGTCTTCATCACGTCACTTTCCTTCACCCTCAGCTGGTGATATCCGGATCGCAAATCGATCTTTGAGTAAACGCTCGATCCTTGTAGTTGATCAAAAAGATCGTCAATTCGTGGAAGAGGATACCGATTCTTGATAGTCAATTTATTGAGTTCACGGTAGTCGATACACATACGGAAGGATCCATCCTTCTTCTTCACAAACAACACAGGTGCACCCCAAGGCGAGAAACTTGGTTGGATAAATCCACGGTCTAACAGCTCTTGTAGTTGACTCTGTAATTCTTGCATCTCGGAAGGTGCGAGTCTATAAGGTGCGCGAGCTACAGGTGCAGCTCCTGGCACTAAATCAATCTGAAACTCTACTGCTCTCTGCGGTGGCAATCCAGGTAGTTCCTCTGGGAAGACATCGGAAAATTCGTTCACAATTCGAACGTCGTTCACACTCTTCTCCTCAGTTTCTACCGCTTTCACATGTGCTAGGACAGCAAAACGTCCCTTCCTCATGATCTTTTGCGCTTTCACGCAACTAATGAGGTTCAACTTCGAGGTACATCTCTCCCCATAGATAACCAGTGGTTCGCCATCTCCTTGTGGTATGCGAAGTGCTTTATCTCCACAGATTATATCAGCCTTTATCTTGCTCAACCAATCCATACCGACGATCACGTCAAAACTTCCCAGTTTGATAGGTATCAAATCAATTTCGAAATCTGCACCAGCTATGTTGATAATAGCTCCACGACTAATATGGTCAACCTTTTCAAGTTTTCCATTTGCGACCTCGACAAGCATACTTTCTTTTAACGGGACTAATGACCAATTAATCTTATCGCAAAAATGTCTACATACATAACTTCTATCCGCACCAGTATCAAACAAGACAGAAGCTAAAAGATTATTGATTGTGAATATACCTGTCACCAAGTCGGGGTTATCGCGTGCATCCCTTGCATTAACATTAAAAGCTCTAGCACGCGGTGGTCTGCCATCCTTTCGTTTGTTCGGGCACTCGTTTCTGAAATGGCCCGTCTGCCCGCATTCGTAACACTGTTTCGGTCCGTTGGTGTTCGGCCTCCCTGTCATCATGGTAGTCTTGCAGTCTCTACCGATGTGCCCGCTCTTCTTACACTTCTCACAAATAGCATTACAATACCCGGTGTGGTGCTTGTAGCACCTCTTGTGTGACAACCCGGAAATTTCCAACCAAATTTAAACTTTAATCTTTATATGTTTCCGACACGATAAGCAATATTTGTTAAGTTAAATTTCAAGAATTTTAAACTATGTTCATACATTCATTCAACCTCGACCAAGTTCCAACGATTCACGAACCATTAAACGAATATGATTATATATGTATATGTGTATATATATATTATAACTTGAAACGTAAACAAAATATTAGATTAAATACTTTATATGATTGTATCTGTTTCAAAATGTTTATCAATGGAATTAGAAGATAAGATCAAATGATTGAATTATCAGATATATTGAATTATGATTACAAGTTGAAAGGCCCATGTTGATTTGAGAAATCTTTTCATTTTAACAATATTCGAAAAATGGTAAAGTGATTTATAAATATGAACAAATTGTCAATCATTGAGAACTAGACAAAGGATAGTGGAAGATTGAATCTCATAAAGACTCGATTGATCTATTTAGTTTCAAACGTACAAAAACGTTTTCAGTTTAAAAAGAACTTTATTATTAAAACGTATATAACTTTTATAAATATCTAGAACCACTTTTGACAACTCATTACTTAACTAGTATGATAAAGATAAAGATATTTATATTTTATTTTATTAAATATATATAACGATTTAAATTAATATTATATATATTTATACGCGTATTATACGTACATAGTTTTATACTTTTACTATATTTAAACTTTACCTTTACTTTATTTTTACTTTACTTTAACTTTAATAATGCATACTTTAATAATTCACTTTAATAATTCATACTTTAATAATTCACTTTAATAATTCATACTTTAATAATTCACTTTAATAATTCATACTTTAATAATTCACTTTAATAATTCATACTTTAATAATTCACTTTAATAATTCAAAAATCTATTATAAATAGAATTCAATAGGTTTTATTATTTCATAAAAACTTGAAAATAGTTTTCTCTAAACTCTCTCAATCGATTTACATATATATATTTACTCCGTATTATCTCAAGATATTATTAGTATACATAAAATATTACGACAGAGTGCTGTCCGAGTGATTTCGAAGTTGTTTTTTGAGTGGGATAGGATTAAGGAAATTATGGGTTATAGCTATGGAGGTGATTGAGTATGGTTCATGGGTATGCTCGTGAGGTCAATATAGTGTTTATCATCTCCGTTGCGTTTACGTACCTTTCCTGCAATATTGAATCTCAATATTGATATGTGAGTACTCATAATTTAACTTTTACATACTAATAGTGTATCCCTGACTAGTGCTCGAGTATTTAGGATTATGCAAGCTTGTACTTTTGATATTGCCCTTAGATAGGTTAGGTTGAATCTTGATTTAGTTACACTTGCGGTTGAGATAAGGTATAAGATATGCATGTCCTTGGAAAGCTAGCGAAAAATTAAGAACTTTTCCTTTAGATATCGAATGGTTTCGATGAACGGATTAGAAGTTATAATCAATTGAATTTTCGATATTTTTATTAAAAATGATTATTATTATCGTCGTTTTTATCGTCGTTCTAGTTTTATCTTATTATTATCATTATTATTATCTTTATCAATAAAAGGGATTTATCATTAAAAATTGTTATTTTTTTATTACTATCGTTATTATCGTTAAAGTTATAATTAGTATTATTATTATTATCCAATTATTATTATTATTATTATTATTATTATTATTATTATTATTATTGGTATTATTATTATTATTATTATCATTATTAATATATATATATATATCATTATTTAAAAATGGTTATTGTTATTGTTATTATTATTATTATTACTATATTATCATTAAGATAATTATTAGTATTATCGTTAATAATGTTATAGTAACTATCATTATTAATATTAGTGTAATTAAAACAAATATTTGTAACACCTAATTATTTTGATTACTATTATTATCATTATTATGAACACGATATAAAAGACGATTAAAAGCTATTAAACGAAACTATTAGGAAATAATGGGTAAGAGTATCATGATGAAATTAAAATATTATAAGATATTGATTTAGATAAAATTATCGTTCTTATTATTTTTATCATTACTATTATTATTAAAAAAGTATCGTTAGTATTAAAACTATCATTTTAACAAAAATTATCATTTTAATAGAAATGTCATTGTTACTATAAAATATCATTATTATTATTATTATTTTAAATAGAATTATTATTTTAAAGATAATATTAAAAATTATCGTAAATATTAAAGTTATCATAATTAGAATTATCGTTTTATCATAATGTCATCTTAGTAATTATAAATATTGATATTTTTATAATAATAATTATTATTACAAAATAATACAACTTTTACTTACTATCATTATAGATATTATTTTATCAAATAAATATATGATACAAACATATTTTACTACGTGTAATAACTTACTTTAATAATACCTATCATATTATCTTTATAATATTAAATGAACCCTATAAAATTTTATTACTTAATATATATAAAAGTATATTTTATTATATAAATTTAATATAAAATTTTATTTATTAATAAATAAATTATATTATTTACTCTAATAAATCTTTTAAAAATATTTAAAAATGTAAAACGACGATATTTAAACTATATATTAATCATGTATAGATTTTTGGAAATTATTTTGAGTCAAATTTACTTTTGTTGACTTTTGCATATTAGTCTCGAGCATTAGGATTGTGGTACACTATGACTTGACCTAATTTGTTAGACAAATATTGACCAACACATAAATATATATAATTAATTTAGGTTCGTGAATCCGAGGCCAACCTTGCACTTGTTCAATGACGTTATATGTATTTTTACTACGAAATACAGTATGGTGAGTTTCATTTGCCTTTTTACCCTTTATATTTTTGGGACTGAGAATACATGCGCTTTTATAAATGTTTGACGAAATAGACACAAGTAATTGAAACTACATTCTATGGTTGAATTATCGAAATCGAATATGCCCCTTTTTATTAAAGTCTGGTAATCTAAGAATTAGGGAACAGACACCCTAATTGACGCGAATCCTAAAGATAGATCTATTGGGCCTTACAAACCCCATCCAAAGTACCGGATGCTTTAGTACTTCGAAATTTATATCATGTCCGAAGGAGGATCCCGGAATGATAGGGGATATTCTTATATGCATATTGTTAATGTCGGTTACCAGGTGTTCACCATATGAATGATTATTTTTGTCTCTATGCATGGGACGTATATTTATGAGAACTGGAAATGAAATTCTTGTGGTCTATTAAAATGATGGAAATAAATGATTATGATAAACTAATGAACTCACCAACCTTTTGGTTGACACTTTAAAGCATGTTTATTCTCAGGTGTTAAAGAAATCTTCCGCTGTGCATTTGCTCATTTTAAAGATATTACTTGGAGTCTTTCATAGCATATTTCGAAGAACGTTGCATTCGAGTCATTGAGTTCATCAAAGATTATTATTAAATCAATTTATAGTTGGATAGTGGATATTATGAAATGGTATGCATGCCTGTCAATTTTTGATGTAAATAAAGATTGTCTTTTAAAAACGAATGCAATGTTTGTAAAATGTATCATATAGAGGTCAAATACCTCGCAATGTAATCAACTATTGTAAATCGTTTATAATGTATATGAACGGGTCCTTTCAGTTGGTATCAGAGCGGTGGTCTTAGCGAACCAGGTCTGCATTAGTGTGTCTAACAGATAAGTCGATAGGATGCATTAGTGAGTCTGGACTTCGACCGTGTCTGCATGTCAATAGTTTTGCTTATCATTTTGTGTCAAAAATTAACTACTTATCATCCTCAGGAAATTACCTGCTTATCATTTTTAGTCTAAGATACGTCTTGCTGCATTGATTGCATGAATAGTGTATAGACAAAAATTCATATCTTAGCGTATCTGCTAAATCATATCTTATCGTATCTATTACTGTAAATGTTGCCTGATATATCCCGTAAATTCCTCCGTAATTTACGAAATCTTTTGTTCTATATATATGGATATTCTATGTAATTAGAATACCATCCGATAACCGAAAATCATTTCATATCGGAAAAAAAAAAATCCTTATTCAATCGTAAGAAATGGAATTCATCATTAATTCAAGTTCCTCGGATTTCGAAATGGAATCCCACTCCAGCTCCGAAAGCAGTGTGACCGGAATAGATCAACCAATCAGTCATCACCTATTCTGGATGAATTGGGGATGGGTTCGTAGCCTCCTCAATCATTGGAGACAAGAAGAAGGTGATCCCTTCCATCCACCACATTGCCCTCTTGACGAAGAACCTGAAGCACTTACCGGCGAACCTGTCCGAAACACCATTTTCTCGCTCATTTCCAGAGTATCTCGTCACGATTATATATTACATCAAATTTTAGATTTTATTTATCCGCTCGTCCGAACCGACAATCACCCCGGTGTAATAGAAGAAGTCAACGAGCTTCGCGCTCGGGTAGTGGCTTTGGAGAATATGGTGCAGAGATTACAAACACCAGCAGCAGCATCAGTAGCATAACCAGTAACACCATCATCAACGCCAATAGTACCATTACCACCCCAACCACAACCACGTCGTAAACCTCAACTTTACACTCTGTCCCACGAGCACCAATGTCATACGCCCTGTAGATACCAAGGAATACCAACAACAATAACCGACGAAGTATTAATTCATAACTTCATTGGAGAAACATTCCGCGCAGATTATGTAATCTCTAAAGTCTTAGAGATTATCTAATCTAGCCCTAACCATAAATCAGTTAAGCGAACCAAAATGATAGAAGGAAGAGTAGAAACCCTGACAAAAATGGTGTGTGATTAACAAGCTAAACTTGTTTTACCAACAGCATCAACAGTACCGTCAGCGTCACCAGCATCATCAGTACAGTCAACATCAGAATCAACAACACCTATAACATCACAAACTCCGTCAGCTCAAGAATCACTATGGACATCATTACGAATCAATAACCCGTATATTGTATCAACGAGTTATGAAGAATTAACTCATTCCCTTTGAAGAAATTATATGTATATTTTATATATTTTGAAATAAAAATAAATCTTTTCGTGCTAAGCTATTGTGTGTGAATCTTAACTACTCGGTTAATTCATATTACAAATATGCAATAATGTACGTCCTTCGGCCGCAACTTAACCAGCGTTAACTACAATCTCTGTCGCAATTCAACAAATTCCAATTCATAATAAATCAAGTATATATTTGATTTTACACTTTCATCATCGATGTACCCGAAACTTTTCAGATAACATCATTCGTACTTTGCTAAATTCACAAGAATTCCACGAACCGAACATCATACATCAACAAATAACGAAGTATTGATTCATAATTTCAATGTCATTAAAGAAATACTGCGTAAAAGTTATGTACTTTTTAAAGCCTTTAGGGATTATTCAATTCTAGTTTCAACCGTAAATCAAATGAGTTTAATTTAACATTAACTCATTAAATCTATGTTACATCTGAAGAAAATATACATATATATATTTTCATAAAGACTGTAATAAAATTCTTTTGTACAAAATATTAATTGTGAAATTTTTTTTTTAACGGGTAGGTAATACCCGAGAGATATATAAATTCACAAATAATATGTTACATTCTTCTAATCTGATTCAGAAAAATCATCCATTATACTCCCTACTTTCACAACAATATACATTCTTTTATAGAAATCAAAACAACCATACTCATTCAAAATTTAATTACATATTCTGATTTTGAAATCTCAAAATTCAACTCGAGATATGACCAAAATCATCACTCTTAGATCTTTACATCTTTCACAAGCTATATTTTGACTTCAAAACTGTGTTAGAACATCAAATGTATGTTAACGATTACAATCTGTGTTCAAACCCTTCGAAAATTTCTGAAGACACTTCGAATGATTAGCAATCGAGATGATGATCCAACCACATGTTACCCACAGTTATGTACCCGAAAAACTCTTGAAACCAAAGTAAAAGTTTAAACAACGTATCCTCGTCAGATTCTTTAGCATTTATTAGCAAAAATAACTTTGCGACTCCTATTCAAAGTAGCCAGTTTTGTCACAGCTCCAGCAAATCAACTTCGACTTTTCAGTCAGACTAACCTTATTATAACCTTGAGATATACACCAACGTTACCAGGGAACCTTTTACATTCCACCACATTATTAGCAGATGTACCAACAACTTCATTACCCTTTGACTTTAGCCTCTCCAAGAAGTCATTATAATTATTCATTGAAACCCCATCATTTACTCATTCGCATCTTGTAATGAGAATTGCCATACGAATCATTGGGAATTAGCAATCAGTATTTTGAAATCTCGCAGCATGTCTACGCCAATAGTTATATGTGTATATATAACGTCTATCTTCTGGACTTAATTTGAATGTGAAGTTTCTGAAAAACACTCCGAACTACGAATTGGTTCTCCGAAAATGGAAAAAATACTGATGAAGCAGCAAAAACTATAAACGACTTTAAACGGTAAAAGCTGAATGATAATGATGAAGTGTGCTGGCAAAGCGCAGAAAAAGAGAAGTTTTGGAACTGGAAAACGGATTGAGCAAAGTAGGAAGGAGGCTGTGGACAAATTACAAAGACTGAACCTGACTTCAAAGGATCCAAATGATTCAGTACCTGCTGAAGTCATTAACGAATACCTTGCTCCTGACTCTAAACCCCTGCGGACAATATTCTTCATCATCCTCTGATATTAGAAATTCTAAAATATCATCATATCTTTCATTATAAATATCCTCCATATTTCTGAAGATATTTTCTTAATTTTTCTTATTTGAAATCATTTACCTCTTCGCGCTATCTGTATTACATCATAAAAGAAACTATTTTAGTTTCTAAATTCTGAAACATTCAAGTTTAAAATAGGAATATTTTGAAGTAGTGTTGGGAACTGAAGCATGAATTAGTATAATATAATGACACTTGATCAATGTGATTATATTACAGTAAGTCATGCTGAGTTTCTAAATGGAACGTGATAATTCACAGATCATAACATCATCATGTGCCATGTTATACGACTCTTGTATTCTATTTAACCTCTAAAATATCAAGAAAATATTTCTTGATGATTCGGCCTTTTCCAAGGTATTTTAGTAATTTGACAAGTCAAGATCGTGCCATCACAATTTCCTTCCTAGAACATTAACAATGTTCATTTCGAAATTCGTATCTGTGAATTCTGGACCATTACAAGCGGTGCTTAATCGCAAGAAGAAGAAACGAAAGGACAAAACTCCGAAATAGAATTTGGGGTATAAATTGCAGCAAATAAAAGAGAGCATTAACTGTGAATGATAATGATTATAGAAGATAGAAGCAGAGACTTTGAAATATAAGGGAACATATAAAGCCCAACGATAAACCAGAAATTATAAACCATATATATCGATGCATATAGCAATATAAAGATACGGGAGAACTAGGAACACTATAAACCCAAGAGTATAGTAGAAGTAAATAGATTCTTCCGGCGGTAGATGAAAAAGAGAAGAATGACCGATATGAAAGTTAGAAGTATATATCGAGAATCAGAACTGGATGGAGCATATTGATGAATACTTTAAAATATGAGTTGAGGGGGAAAGAATAGAAGGTGATGAAACATGACTAGGAACTTAGAAATCAACAGATTTAACTCACACAATGGCAGAATAAGTGAATCAAACCCTCTAGTGAATAGGTTAAGTTTTTTTTTGATTAATTTAGTCAAACCACAACTAAATCAAGTGTGATTAGATCAACACCTAGAGCTATTATTCACCACCTGGGTGATTTGAACTGAGAGAGAATCGAAGGAGCTCACTAGATCTGAGTGTGTGTAACAAATGAGAGGCTTAACCTAAAATGAAGAACATAAGACTTTATATACCCCTGCTGTTGACACACCCATACGATTCATTCATCACACGTACGAGTTGGCTTCATCAACCGTACGGGTGATCACTCACTCGTTTCTTATCATTTAGGTTGTAATTGTGACTTAGCTCAGCATCAACCATGCGTATGAGCCTGTCAGCCGTACTAGTGAGGCTTCACTCGTACGTCTGACTAAGTTTAACATAGTCAAACATCTAAATCTCGTTCCTGCAGTTCCTGTAAACACATACAAACACGGATAGGATAATAACGAGCAATCATGTTGGCTTGTAAACTGTTGTACCTGCAATGGACGTGGGTAGATGTCTAGGGACTTGCATAAAATGCATCAACAGATGGTGTGAGTTGTAAGGAAACGAAGGAGGTGAATTTATAAGAAAATCTCCGACAGAACAATTAAAATGGACGATCGCATTTAAAGTGGATCCTAATTCCCTTGATTACCGGAGATTCAAATCTTATTAAGAAGATTTTCTTCAAATCCCTTAAAATCTGGGAATCAATCATATCTACGTCAAATGATAAGATGAATCTACACTTACTCATTTCACTCTTTTATGTTAGCTTCATTCGTACTCTTCATATAAATGGATTGTTTATCCAAATTATTCGCTGATGATAAAACTCTAATTTTCAGCCCGTATGCATCATGAAAACATACTTATTATCATTCACGACCTTTCCACTCAAATTTCGGGACGAAATTTCTTTAACGGGTAGGTACTGTGACAACCCGGAAATTTCCAACCAAATTTAAACTTTAATCTTTATATGTTTCCGACACGATAAGCAATATTTGTTAAGTTAAATTTCAAGAATTTTAAACTATGTTCATACATTCATTCAACCTCGACCAAGTTCCAACGATTCACGAACCATTAAACGAATATGATTATATATGTATATGTGTATATATATATTATAACTTGAAACGTAAACAAAATATTAGATTAAATACTTTATATGATTGTATCTGTTTCAAAATGTTTATCAATGGAATTAGAAGATAAGATCAAATGATTGAATTATCAGATATATTGAATTATGATTACAAGTTGAAAGGCCCATGTTGATTTGAGAAATCTTTTCATTTTAACAATATTCGAAAAATGGTAAAGTGATTTATAAATATGAACAAATTGTCAATCATTGAGAACTAGACAAAGGATAGTGGAAGATTGAATCTCATAAAGACTCGATTGATCTATTTAGTTTCAAACGTACAAAAACGTTTTCAGTTTAAAAAGAACTTTATTATTAAAACGTATATAACTTTTATAAATATCTAGAACCACTTTTGACAACTCATTACTTAACTAGTATGATAAAGATAAAGATATTTATATTTTATTTTATTAAATATATATAACGATTTAAATTAATATTATATATATTTATACGCGTATTATACGTACATAGTTTTATACTTTTACTATATTTAAACTTTACCTTTACTTTATTTTTACTTTACTTTAACTTTAATAATGCATACTTTAATAATTCACTTTAATAATTCATACTTTAATAATTCACTTTAATAATTCATACTTTAATAATTCACTTTAATAATTCATACTTTAATAATTCACTTTAATAATTCATACTTTAATAATTCACTTTAATAATTCAAAAATCTATTATAAATAGAATTCAATAGGTTTTATTATTTCATAAAAACTTGAAAATAGTTTTCTCTAAACTCTCTCAATCGATTTACATATATATATTTACTCCGTATTATCTCAAGATATTATTAGTATACATAAAATATTACGACAGAGTGCTGTCCGAGTGATTTCGAAGTTGTTTTTTGAGTGGGATAGGATTAAGGAAATTATGGGTTATAGCTATGGAGGTGATTGAGTATGGTTCATGGGTATGCTCGTGAGGTCAATATAGTGTTTATCATCTCCGTTGCGTTTACGTACCTTTCCTGCAATATTGAATCTCAATATTGATATGTGAGTACTCATAATTTAACTTTTACATACTAATAGTGTATCCCTGACTAGTGCTCGAGTATTTAGGATTATGCAAGCTTGTACTTTTGATATTGCCCTTAGATAGGTTAGGTTGAATCTTGATTTAGTTACACTTGCGGTTGAGATAAGGTATAAGATATGCATGTCCTTGGAAAGCTAGCGAAAAATTAAGAACTTTTCCTTTAGATATCGAATGGTTTCGATGAACGGATTAGAAGTTATAATCAATTGAATTTTCGATATTTTTATTAAAAATGATTATTATTATCGTCGTTTTTATCGTCGTTCTAGTTTTATCTTATTATTATCATTATTATTATCTTTATCAATAAAAGGGATTTATCATTAAAAATTGTTATTTTTTTATTACTATCGTTATTATCGTTAAAGTTATAATTAGTATTATTATTATTATCCAATTATTATTATTATTATTATTATTATTATTATTATTATTATTATTGGTATTATTATTATTATTATTATCATTATTAATATATATATATATCATTATTTAAAAATGGTTATTGTTATTGTTATTATTATTATTATTACTATATTATCATTAAGATAATTATTAGTATTATCGTTAATAATGTTATAGTAACTATCATTATTAATATTAGTGTAATTAAAACAAATATTTGTAACACCTAATTATTTTGATTACTATTATTATCATTATTATGAACACGATATAAAAGACGATTAAAAGCTATTAAACGAAACTATTAGGAAATAATGGGTAAGAGTATCATGATGAAATTAAAATATTATAAGATATTGATTTAGATAAAATTATCGTTCTTATTATTTTTATCATTACTATTATTATTAAAAAAGTATCGTTAGTATTAAAACTATCATTTTAACAAAAATTATCATTTTAATAGAAATGTCATTGTTACTATAAAATATCATTATTATTATTATTATTTTAAATAGAATTATTATTTTAAAGATAATATTAAAAATTATCGTAAATATTAAAGTTATCATAATTAGAATTATCGTTTTATCATAATGTCATCTTAGTAATTATAAATATTGATATTTTTATAATAATAATTATTATTACAAAATAATACAACTTTTACTTACTATCATTATAGATATTATTTTATCAAATAAATATATGATACAAACATATTTTACTACGTGTAATAACTTACTTTAATAATACCTATCATATTATCTTTATAATATTAAATGAACCCTATAAAATTTTATTACTTAATATATATAAAAGTATATTTTATTATATAAATTTAATATAAAATTTTATTTATTAATAAATAAATTATATTATTTACTCTAATAAATCTTTTAAAAATATTTTAAAATGTAAAACGACGATATTTAAACTATATATTAATCATGTATAGATTTTTGGAAATTATTTTGAGTCAAATTTACTTTTGTTGACTTTTGCATATTAGTCTCGAGCATTAGGATTGTGGTACACTATGACTTGACCTAATTTGTTAGACAAATATTGACCAACACATAAATATATATAATTAATTTAGGTTCGTGAATCCGAGGCCAACCTTGCACTTGTTCAATGACGTTATATGTATTTTTACTACGAAATACAGTATGGTGAGTTTCATTTGCCTTTTTACCCTTTATATTTTTGGGACTGAGAATACATGCGCTTTTATAAATGTTTGACGAAATAGACACAAGTAATTGAAACTACATTCTATGGTTGAATTATCGAAATCGAATATGCCCCTTTTTATTAAAGTCTGGTAATCTAAGAATTAGGGAACAGACACCCTAATTGACGCGAATCCTAAAGATAGATCTATTGGGCCTTACAAACCCCATCCAAAGTACCGGATGCTTTAGTACTTCGAAATTTATATCATGTCCGAAGGAGGATCCCGGAATGATAGGGGATATTCTTATATGCATATTGTTAATGTCGGTTACCAGGTGTTCACCATATGAATGATTATTTTTGTCTCTATGCATGGGACGTATATTTATGAGAACTGGAAATGAAATTCTTGTGGTCTATTAAAATGATGGAAATAAATGATTATGATAAACTAATGAACTCACCAACCTTTTGGTTGACACTTTAAAGCATGTTTATTCTCAGGTGTTAAAGAAATCTTCCGCTGTGCATTTGCTCATTTTAAAGATATTACTTGGAGTCTTTCATAGCATATTTCGAAGAACGTTGCATTCGAGTCATTGAGTTCATCAAAGATTATTATTAAATCAATTTATAGTTGGATAGTGGATATTATGAAATGGTATGCATGCCTGTCAATTTTCGATGTAAATAAAGATTGTCTTTTAAAAACGAATGCAATGTTTGTAAAATGTATCATATAGAGGTCAAATACCTCGCAATGTAATCAACTATTGTAAATCGTTTATAATGTATATGAACGGGTCCTTTCATCTTGCATTGTGGTAGCGTGCCCTTGTAGTTCGGGTTGGAGTTTTTGTTGTTAGGGTTGGGGTTGTTGTTGTTTTGCCTGAACCCTTCATGTCGCTTCGCCGGGTTTTGATCATAGTTTCTACCCCTGTTGTTGTTATTGTTGTGGTTGTTGTCCCATTTCCTCTTCTCGCTACTACCAGCTTCAAACTTAGCCTTCTCCGGCTCGTCAAGGATGATTTGATTCAGGAGAGTATGCGCCATGCGCATTGCTTCGGGGACATTCGGTGGCTTGGATGAGGTGACATTTTCCTTGATGGACTTAGGAAGTCTCGAGAAGTATTTCTCCATGCGCTTAAATTCGGGGGTGACCATGGTCTGACACATAAGAGCCAACTCCAAAAACCTACGATTGTAACTGTTAAGGTCGTTCCCTACGGCCTTCAATTGCATAAATTCGATTTTCATCTTTTGAATTTCGGTCCTCGGACAGTATTCCTCAATCATAGCACATTTAAACTCCTCCCAAGGCGTAGCATACGCCTCATCAATTTCTTGCGCTTGGGCCATGGTATTCTACCATGTAAGCGCGCCAACAGACAGCGTGCAAGATGCAAATTTCGTTTTGTTAGCTTCCGAACAATTGCTAACTCTGAATACCGATTCCAATTTTTTGAACCATCTTGTGAGACCAACTGGTCCCTCAGTGCCACTGAAATTATGCGGTTTACAACTCTGGAATTCCTTATAGGTACACCCGTCTCGGACGGGTTGAATGACAGGCGGTGGTACAATTTGAGGGTTCCTTTCTGCTAGAGCAGCAGCAATACGTTCGTTAATCATCTCCTCAATCTGGGCGGCGGTAGGTGTGGATCTTCCGTTAGCCATGGTATTCTAATCAAAAATTTTGACTCAAGTCAAAATCCAGTATGCAAGTAGTAATAATACAGTATATAGTGACCAACATGGAATCAAAACATCACATGTTATTAAATAATGCATCAAGGTACAAATACCACAGAATCATCGTACAACAATGTAAATAGAACATCGTGCAAGAATTAAATAACGCAAAGTTCCATTCATTAATAATAATAAGTTTCATACATCTGAATAAGTTCGTACAATACATATGAAATACATGAAACTATATCTAGATTACATCATGAAATCTAAATACAAGGTCCTACGGTGAAGGCGGGTGAACTGCTCCTCGAGCCAACTGCTCCTCGAGCCAACTTCTCCTCGAACTCAGTGACTCGAGCTCAGAGAGTCTCAATCTCCCTCATCAATTCCTCGTTAGAGGGAGCTGGTGGGGCAGGCGGTGCAGGTGGGGCGGGTGGTGCGGGTGTTGCTGATGTAGATGGTCCGGCTCCGGATGTAGATGGTACATCCCTAGATGTAAGTGGTCCGTATCTAAATCTAGGTGGTACGGTTCCAGGAATAGTCAATACGTAACGGGGAACCTTACGTATCTGTGGGTCGGCAGGGTATGGCACAACTCTTTTATGAGCAGTAACCCTACGACGATGGCCAAATGCGTCAGTAAAAGCACGACCTCCATTCACCTCTGGAATGACGGTGCCGTCGAAACGGTACCGCTTCTTCGGCGGGGTGGAGGGTGCCTGAATAGGTCTATCAGCAGGATCCTCATCATCGCTGGAGTCGTTTGATGATGAAGAATCGGCGGATGATGAGTCATCCGAATTGTGTGGTGGTGACACTGGTGGCTGAGCTGGTAATCTGAAGCGTCCGAAGGCGGCCAACATCTGTCTGTGTCTGCCTGGCGGAATCACGACTAAACATCCGTCGGGAGTGCGTCGGCAAGGCGTGCACATGTGGTTACGAAACGGCCCTTCCCTGAACTCCGCGGGGATCTCAATACCACCAATGCGGGGCTGTGACCTCGAGGGTCCGGGAGCAGACACTGGGGCAAGTGCACTAGTACTAGCTCCGGAAGTAGAAGCACCGGGATCACTAGTGGGTGTCGGGGCCAGAGTATCGGCAGTAGCAGCAGCAGGTGTAGCAGTAGGTAGGGCGACGGGGTCTGAGTCTGTACTGCCCGAAATGCCAGTAGGTGGAACATCCGACATCTGAACAAGGAAAAATAAATTTTCCATGTCAGTATGTCATAAAGCAAGCAATTAATAGGCCAACAGTTTAAATCATGTATAACAGTAACTAGCATGGCAATAACAGCAATTCGTATGAAAGTAGCATGCAATCAAAAGCAAGTAGCATCATACAGTAGTGATATCATGTAGTAGCATACGGCATATAGCAGAAAAAGTAAGCATTAGCATGTAGTAAGCTCAGCGGAAACAAGTAAACTAGCAAGTTGTAGATTAGTCCTATTAGTGAATCCTACTCGGGTCGGTCTTAGACTCACTAATGCATCCTAATTCCCTACAACCAATGCTCTGATACCAAATGTGACGCCCCGTACTAAATCATCATGTATGGACCATCAACAACAGGATCATTACAAGGTTAAGTACTATATGCGTTTTCAAAACAGAGTTTGCATTCATTAATAAAAGGCGACGTCATAACTAACGTCAAATGTTTTACAATCCAAAAGCATGCTTCGCTAAGTAGAAGCAATAAATAAGTGTACATGACCCCAAAGGTCGTTACATAACATAGTTTCAAAAGAAAAATAAGTTTGAATGCAAGATAAGTAGTTATGCGATAACAACTCTAAGCAGCGGGTTCTACAGCACGACTAGTACACAGCGGAAGCAACCTCAAGCTCCTGAGAAATACATGCTTAAAAATGTCAACACAAAGGTTGGTGAGCTATAGTTTAAGTATAACAGTAATGTAAGTAGGCCACGAGATTTCAGTGCTACAACGAGCGTTCAAAAGTCTGTAAAAGTATATGCTTAACCGTGGGCATTCGGTAACTAACTTAACGTTTAAAATACCCCCTGAAAGTACACTTGGCGAGTGCATATGTTTACGAAGTATTAAACATTCGTTGACTGCTAGCGCGACTAGCCCGAGTGGGGATGTCAAACCCTATGGATCTATATATAAGATTCGCGTTCACCGGTTCATAAACCAATGATTAAACATTACCGAGCTAAAGGGAATCTTTCTACCGTTATATAACCCACACATATATAAAGTTTAAGTACTCGTGCCTAGTATGTAAAACATAAAATTCGCATGTATTCTCAGTTCCCAAAACAAGTTAAAGTAAAAAGGGAATGCTATAACTCACAATGATATGTAGCGGTAAAGTAGTAGTCGGGAAAGGTGTGCAAGTAAACGGTCCGAAGTCCTCAACCAAAGTCAAATAGTACTAAGTCAGTAAATCGTCTTAATAGGTTTAAAAGTATGTAATTAAGGTCTTAAGGGTCATCATCATTCATCATTAAACAAAAGGCGTAAGGTAGGTTTCGTTTATGAAAGTAGTTTAAAACAAAGTCTGACTTCAGTCAGTCACCACGGCCTCTACCCTTACTGAATTAAGGTGAGACCAGTGGCCATGGCTCCGTCTATGAGCCCCTTAAGTGTGGTAGAAATTCCAGAAGCAAACTCATCTTCGTTTGACCGTGGCGACGGTCTAAGTGCGAGTAGGTCAGAAATTTCTGCACAACGTTAAAGGACATAGTGACGATCGGAGGGCCGTAAATCCTAAAATGTAACTCGGATTAAGACGAGTCCTATATGAAAAGTTATCTACTCGAAAAGTTCTATCTAAAAATAAGGTTAGAACAGCCCAGGTCTACTGGTCTGTTACAGAAACATCAGATCAGTAGCTTTTGGACAGAAACAGTAAGTTTAAAAGGGTTCCGGTGGTCTTGGTGCTTGATGTTCATCATGGTTCTCATCCTTGATGCATATAGCTTCAAGTGTACAACTCATTGATGTATCTACATCATCTTAACCAAGTCTTGACCATCATAACCCTAGTGCAAGTCTAAGACATGAAGCACAACTCACTTAAGAGTTGCATGTAGTTTGATGAACCAAAGTTACATCAAAGTCTTAGGTTTGACACTTACATGAACTATAAGACTAATAATAAGTTACAAACTTGAAAATGAACTTATGAAATCAAGATCTTAAAATGTAGAACATAGTTCTTAGTTAGATCTTGAAGATCCAAGACTCAAAAGTCTAGATCAAGCATAAGTATACAAAGTTTTATTTAAAGAAAACTTATTTGTGTGTTCTTGAACTTTCAAAGTTAACTTTTAGTTCAAGATTAATGAGATCAAGGTTAACTAGTAACACTTAACCAATAATAACCAACAAACATCAAATTAAAGTGCAAGTAACTAAATAAACAAGTAAATTATTCATGGTTGTTCATACTTTAAAGATTCAAACCAAAGTTTGATCTTTAGAAAGTAAACTTTAAAGTTTACGTCATGAACTTCAAGTATGCTTTCCCAACACATGAACTTGCAATCTTTTAAGAAAGTATATGTAGAACCATAACTAGTAAGTTATGTTCTTGAGTGTTCTTGATAAATACAAGATATAATGAAGAATAAAACTAGTAAGTTAGATTCTTGAAACCAAGTAAGTAACTAACTAACTACAAGTATGTAAGTAACAATCAAAGACAAGTAAACAACAAACAAGATTGATGAAGATGAGATGAATGGATTCGGTTTTAGCAATAAGAAAAAGAGAGAAAGGCTTGAAAGAATACTCACACTTGAGAGCAAAAGATGAGAGGAAAAATGAGAGGATTCTTGCAAGTAAGTGTGTGTGTGTGTGTTTGAATGAGAAGATTGCAAGAGAGCAAGTAAGTAAAAAAAAGATTTTTGAACCCTCTTGGGCACCCCATAGCCCACGGTTAGCAGTCTAAGGGAGGGGGAGGGCTTTGTCCACAAAACACTTGCATGGTAAAGCTTAAAAGTGTGGTTACAAGGGGTGTTTGCATGGGGAGGAGAAGTAACAAGATTCCTAAGTCATTAAACTAGCTAGTTCATGTTCAAATGATACTTACAAGTAGTAGTAATGGACTAGTTGGTCCAATAAGGTGTAGGGTGGGCTTATAAGCCCAATTCCATGAGTCCATTAACATAAAACAAGTCCAAGTTCCATTAATTAACAAATTAATCCATTTAAAGCCCAAGTAACTAACTAATAGTCTTAGTTAATTAAAATGATTAATAAATTTAATCATGAATGTAAATAATATCTAAAAATATTATTCGTGTAAGTCTCGGGTGTCACAAAGACGTTTCGGGCACTTAAAATTCAAGTTCGGGCAATCATGGCAACATGTAAATGTAATAACATACATTCGTTTAAACACGCGTATTAATAATAATAATTATTAATAGATAAACGTTGGAAAATCCAGGGTCATTACAGAATGGATCAACAAAATCAGTTATCACCAATTTGGGATGAATTGGCGATGGGTTCGTAGTCGACTAAACCAACAGAGACAAGAAGAAAGTGATCCTTTTCATTCCACCAACCGAATTTACCTCTTGACAATGAACCTGAAACACTTACCGGCGAACCTGTTTGTAATACTATTTTCTCTCACATTTCCCGAATATCTCGCCAAGATTATATTCTATCTAAAATTCTAAATCTTATTCATTCGCTCGTTTCGACCGACAATCATCCCGGAGTAATCGAAGAAGTCAACGAGCTTCACGCCTGAGTAATGATTTTTGGAGAAAACAGTGCAAAACATACCAGCTTCAGCAACATCACTGGCACCAACAGTACCATCAACAATGCATGCCCCAACATCTCATTCTGTACCTCGAGTATAGTCATCATTCTACGTATTGTTCTACATCAATTATCTTCGTTCTCCATTGCGATTATGTAATCTATAATGTTTTAGAGATTATGTATTCTAGTTCTAACGATAAATCAGATGATATTAATATCATATAAATTCATCAAATCCAAGATTTACATCTGAAGAAAATATAAATGTAAATATATTTTCATAAAGATTGTAATTAAAAATTCTTTCGTACAAACTGTTAATGGTAAAAATATTTTAACGGGTAGGTAATACCTGATGAATATTTAGATTCCACATTAATAAGTTACACTGTACATTCTTTCAAGCTGATTCAACAGTCGTTTACTATCCTACTTAGATCCACCGATATACGAATCCGTTCACCACAAAATAACCAATTTCATTCAATTTCATATTTGGATTTTGATCTATCAGAATCCAACAAGTGGCATAATGAAGAAAACATATGACAAAATAAAATTTGTTAGAAACAAACGAATTAACTATGAGAAATTCTATTAAGAATCCAAGATAACAAAAAAAAAATTCTAGCTAACTGTTCCTAGCTAACTGATTACATTTTAATTATCGCAGTTTATTTATCGCAATTTAATTATCTCAATTTTATTTATCGTCATTTAATTTCTGTTATTTACTTTACGCACTTTATTTATCGTCATTTAATTTCTGTTATTTTTTTTACGTTCTTTAAATATCGGGACACGTATACAAGGTTTTGACATATCATATCGATGCATATATATATATATATATATATATATATATATATATATATATATATATATATATATATATATATATATATATATTATTTGGAATCACCATAGACACTCTATATGCAGTAATGATCGAGTTCTCTATACAGGGTTGAGGTTGATTCTACAATAATATATATACTTTGAGTTGTGATCGAGTCTGAGACATGTACACGGGTCACGATACGTATTAATTAATTCGAATATTATATATTAAAATATATATGAATTATTGGACTGTTAAACTATGGACTATCGACTGTAGACTAATGACATTGGATAATTAAAATGAATTAAAATATTGATTATAACATATGAAACGAAACAATTCTTCAAGTTTGCCACTTGATTTCATCTTAAACCTCATTTGTATCTTGACAATTACAATCTGCGTTCAAACCTTTCATAATTCTTGAAAACACCTCAATCGAGAGGATGAACCAACCGCACTTCATCTACGGAAGGAAAGATTTATGTATATAGTATTGCACCTGAGAAACTCTCGGCAACTGAGTAAAAGTTTAACACGTAGCCACGTCAGATCCTTTGGCATTTATTAGCAAAAATAACTTTGCGATCCCTTTTCAAAGTAGCCAATTTTGTCACAGCTCTAGCAAGTCAACTTCGACTTTTTGTTCGAAACAACTTTATTATAACCTTGATACATACGTTGTCTTTTCGCCTTCATTACCAGGGAACTGTTTATATCCCACTACATTAACAGTAAACGTACCAGCAACTTCACTACTCTTTGGCGTAAGTCACTTCGATAAATCACTATATTTATTCATAAATACCCTATCATATACTCATCCTCGTTTTGTAATAAGAATTGCCTTACCGGGAATCAGCAAATCAGTATTTTAAATCTCACAACGTTTTTACATCAACAGTTATATGTATACATATAATATTTATCTCTTAGAACTATGATCTTTCATTCTGAAATTCTGAAAAGCACCCAGTCTGCGAATTAATACTATGAATGTTGAAAAAGCTGAATGAAGCAACAGAAACTGTAGACAACTGTAAATGACCTTAATCGTCGGAAGTTTAATGATAAAGAATAGTATGTTGGAAAAGCTCAGAAAAGTTGGAACTGAAAAACGAATTGAGCTAACCATGAAGGAGACCAAGGACAAATACAAGGATCATACCCTATATTCAAAGAATCCAGAAAATTCTGGATCCGTTGAAATCTTTAGAGAATATCTTGCTCTGAAGTCATGTTATAATCTTGCGGAAAATCTTTCTCCATCAACCATCGAACTTAGAAATTTCAAAATATCATCATCAATATCTTCGATATTTCTGAGGATATTTTCATAAATATTTTCATCCGAGGTTATATACCTCTTCGTGCTATCTGTATTACATCATATTGAAAACTGTTTTAGTTTTCAATATTCTGTAACATCTAAGTATAAATTAGGAATGAATTTTGAAGTGATGTTGGAAATTGATGCATGAGTTAGTATAATATAATGACACTTGATCAACGTAATTATATTATAGTAAGTCATGCTGAGTTTCTAATGGGACGTGATGATTCACAGATCATAACTTCATCATGTGTCATGTTACATAACTCTTTCATTCTGCTTAACTTCTGAACATATCAAGAAAATATATTCTTGATAGTTCTATTCTCAGTAATTCAGGTAATTTGACAAAACAAATCGTGCTACTATCTTTCCTTTCTACCTTGTATATTATGATAATTCGAAACGCCATACCTATGAATTCTGGACCGTTACTTACGAAAAGTAAACCAAAGCATGAAGCTCCGAAATAGAAAGGGGGTATATATTGCAGCAAATAAGAGAGCGCATTAATTGTGATGACAATAATTATAGGAGACAGAAGCAGGGACATTGAAATATAGGGGAAGATATAAAACCCAATAACAACACTGAAGTTACAAACCGTGGATATTAATACGATTAGCAATATAAAGACACGGTATATTTAAGAATAGTATCCCTCCAAGGCAATAGTAGAAGTAAACAGATTTTCTGGTGGAAGATTGAAAAGAAGGATGACAGATACATAGATAGGAAAATATCAAGAATCAGAACTGGATGGAGCATTTCCCCAATATTTTAGAAGTAGGAATAGAGGAAGAAAGTATAGGAATGGTGAAAGTAATGGAACGGAAGAAGTTCATTTATAGTGAAAATACCAGACAAAGAAATCAAGGCAGATTTCCGCATTAGTTATAGAGATCTTAATTTCCTTATTCGCCGAAGAATAAAATCTTTTAGATTTCGAAGATTTTCTTTAAATCCCTTGAATTCCGGAATTCAACCCTGATTCTTTCAAAAGTTAAGATGAATCTTTACTTTCCTATTTCACTCTTTTGCGATAGCTTCACTCGTATTCTTAGAATAATAGAATCATTTTATCATTATTATTCAATAATGATAAAACTCTATTTATCAACTCATATTCGTCATGAAAACATTTTTATTGTTAACCATGACCACCTCACTCAAATTTCGGGACGAAATTTCTTTAACAGGTAGGTACTGTGATGACCCGGGAATTTCCGACTAAATTTAAACCTAATCTTTATATGATTTCAATACGATAAGCAAAGTAGGTATTGTTGAGCCTAGAAAATTTTTGAAACGATGTTCATATATTCAATTGACCTTCGACTGCTCTCGGCGATTCACGAACAACTATTTGTAAATAGATACATATATATTTAAATATAAAAATAAATGTATATATATATAATAATTTGAAATATAAATTGAAATAATATATAGATATGAAATATGATACATTTAAATTGTTATATTATTATGTTATTGTTATCATTATTAATATCATTATTATTAAGAGTAAAATTATAATTTTAGTTATTATTATTATTATTATCAAAAATTATCATTTAAAATTATTATTATCATTATTCTATCATTATTTTTATTATCATTAATATTAGTTTGATATTATTATTTCTATTATTATTATTATTAGTATTTTTATTATTATGAATAATATTAAAAGTATTATTACTAATAATATAATTAGTAGTATTATTAATATATTTATTAAATATTAATATTAATTAAATATAAAAATGATGTAGACATATAACAAATTCAGTTTAACATCCGTGTCTACTTTTAACTAATTGCTTCTGATTGAAAGATTACATCCACTCAATTATCACAAGCAAAACATGTTTTCGAATTGTGTGATTCATATTAATATAGTGTTCGCTTTCTAACTTTTCAGTACAATAATGTACCCATAAATATTCCCACTTGTGATTAAATGAAACCATCATACACATGTTATTGCATATTACGTCTCTTGTTACTTCTATTTCAAATCACTCACCACCAACTCAACATCTTTAGTCTTCTTCTTCTTCTTTATAGACTGCTATTGTTCGATTACTAACTCCCTGCTCGATCACCATCAAAACCACAACTGACTTCGATCACCATCTTCAAATACCATACAATCATAGGAACCATTTCTCTTTTTCTATTCTTCTTCTTATTTCTGTTTAACGAACCACCTTCATCATCATCGTGATATATTATTTTTCTGTTTCTATTCGAATCATCACAACACCACCACAACAATTAAGGATAAACACCAGTAACCGTCACAATCACAATTCTTGTATTTTCTCTTTTGTTTTTTTTCAAACTGTCACAAAACTATCTGCTTGGTGCAGCTACAACCCATTTAACTTTCATTAACAATCATCTTTGAGCAACCTAGACTACTGCTATGCTTGTATTTCGTCTGCCTTCTGTCCCAAACAACACTTAATACATATCCATCGTAAACCACCCATTAAATCACGACATCCATTTCAAAACCCCACCACCTTTAATTGATCGAGAACTACCTGTTGCAACCACCCTCATTCTATATCTTTTATTTTGCTGTTCGCAGTTGGAGAACGACTAGTACAACTCCTTATCGATAACCCTACTAGGTATGATAATTAAGAACGTGGGAATACATATTTATATAATGATTTTCAGACTTGATTAAACCCCACACATCCATGCATGTTACGTATTTTTTTTTTTTAAAAAGTTCTTCCTGGCCGACAAGAGACAACCCCCACTTGAATCCATAGTGGGATAATAATATATGATATTAAACAAATTCGTTGTATGGATCACCAAACAACCATCAAACTAGGACACTTGGATCGAAGTGTATTTTGTTTTTCTTAAGTTAATGGCAGACAAACTCCAAACCACTTTCCTTAATAAAGTGGTTACATGATGTCAAGAGGATATATAAAGATAATATAGATGAAAGTGATAGGGTGTGATTTAAAATCGAAAACAGAAACTGATAAATTGCTAGCTAGGACGACGGTTCCGTTTAAACGGCCATGTATCAATATCTGTTGGGTCGAGGCAGTTATTGGACTCATTTGATTTTGTTTAGTGGACTACCAATGCGGGGCTGAGATCTCCTTTCAGTTGGGCCAGGGATGAATTAGGATATTGGGCCACAACTTGCAAGCCCAACGAATTTTTTCCTGGTTCCTTTCGGTAACAACACAGGATCGTTTCTGTACTAGTTGAAAGTCCTAAATCAAACAAATAATTAGTGATTAGTAAGGATTAATCTATGGTTGATTTTGAATTTGAGAAGAAGATGGTGAAAATCGAAAACAGTTTATATTATTTGGGTTGGGATTTAATTCAAGAAAAATTTAAATGGAACGATGGTTAAAAAGAGTTTAGGGTGAACGAGAGGTCGCGGGTTCGAGCCCTGCTCTGGTCATTTCTTTTTATGTGAAGCTTAAGAGGTAGTTTTATTTTTTTATTTTTATTTATTTAGCTATTATTATTATTATTATCATTATTATTTGTTATTATTATCTTATTATTATTATGACTAATATTGTTACTTATATTATTATTATTATTATTACTTATTGCTATTATTATTGGTACATTAATTATTACTTGTATCATAATTGTTGTGTTATCATTATTACATACTAGGATTATTGTAGTACTAATATAAGTATTACGATAGAAATTTCATTTATTATTATTATGATTATAGTACAAACAAGATTTTTAAGTATTAGTAATATTATTGCTAATGTTAATATTATCATTCAAAGTATAAATTTTATCATTTTACTACGAGTATAAGTATTATGTATTATTATTAAAATCTTTATTTTCATTATCATTATTATTATTACTGTTATGATTTTAGTTACCATTATTGTTATTAGTATTATTGTTATTATTATATGAAAATAATGATTATGAATATTATTATTATTATTATTATTATGAATATTATTATTATTATTATTATTATTATTATTATTTATTGTTATTTTTACAAGTATTATAATTGTTAATGCCATTATTATCATAATTATAAGTATTATATCTAGTATTATTATTATGTAAGTACTAAAATCAGTATCGTGACTATCATTATCAGTAAAAAGTAATATTGTAACAAGTAATATTACATATAAGTATGAATATATTATATCCACAATCTTAATATAAATATTCATACAAAATAAATTAGGTATTTGTAATATATATATATATATATATATATATATATATATATATATATATATATATATACATATATATATTTATAACTATATAAATAATAATCATTTATAAATATATATACAAATTAAATAAATATTATATAAAGTTATAATATATAAAATTGTTCGATTATGATTATATGTATTAATGAATATACAAATGATATAGGTTCGTGAATCCGAGGCCAACCCTGCATTGTTCAATATAGTCATATGTATTTTTACTACAAAATACATTAGGTGAGTTTCATTTGCCTTTTTACCCTTTATATTTTTGGGATGAGAATACATGCGCAATATTTATAAATGTTTTACGAAATAGACACAAGTAATCGAAACTACATTATATGTTTGAATGATCGAAATCGAATATGCCCCTTTTAGTCTGGTAATCTAAGAATTAGGGAACAGACACCCTAATTGACGTGAATTCTAAAGATAGATCTATCGGACCCAACAAGCCCCATCCAAAGTACCGGGTGCTTTAGTACTTCGAAATTTATATCATGTCCGAAGGAGGATCCCAGAATGATGGGGATATTCTTATATGCATAATGTGAATGTCGGTTACCAGGTGTTCAATCCATATGAATGATATTTTTGTCTCTATGCATGGGACGTATGTTTATGAGAAATGGAAATATGAAATCTTGTGGTCTATTAAAATTATGAAATGATTATTTATGTTAAACTAATGAACTCACCAACCTTTTAGTTGACACTTTAAAGCATGTTTATTCTCAGGTATTAAAAAAAATCTTCCGCTGTGCATTTGCTCATCTTAGAGTCATTTATGACATATTTCAAAAGACGTTGCATTCAAGTCGTTGCGTTCATCAAGATTATAATTAAGTCAATTATAGTTAGATATATTATGAAATATTATGCCTGCCGTCAATTTTTGATGTAATGAAAAATTTGTCTTTTCAAAAACGAATGCAATGTTTGTAAAATGTATCATATAGAGGTCAGGTACCTCGCGATGTAATCAACTGTTGTGAATCATTTATAATCGATATGGACTTCGTCCAGATGGATTAGGACGGGTCTTCACAGTTGGTATCAGAGCGGTGGTCTTAGCGAACCAGGTCTTGCATTAGTATGTCTAACTGATAGTTGTTAGGATGCAGTAGTGAGTCTGGACTTCGACCGTGTCTTGCTGTTCTAGCACATGTGAAAACGTTAGAAACCGAAGTGAAGAGCGTGGGTGATGTACGAATTGTGAACGAATTTCCCGACGTCTTTCCAGAGGAATTGACTAGATTACCGCCACCGAGAGCAGTAGAGTTTCAGATCGATTTAGTGCCAGGAGCTGCACCTGTAGCTCGCGCACCTTATCGACTCGCACCTTCCGAAATGCAAGATTTGCAGAGCCAATTGTCAGACCCCGTCCTAATACATCTGGACGAAGTCACCAACATCTGGTCCCATTGCGATGATCGACTCCAAGTAATGTTTTTTAAATGAGCAAATACACGGCGGAAGGTTTCTTTCATACTTGAGAATAAACATGCTTTAAAGTGTCAACCAAAAGGTTGGTGAGTTCATAAGTTTATCGTAAACAATAAAATTCATCATTTTGATAGACCACAAGATTTAAATGTTGCATGGTACAAATGGGCCCGAATCCTATACCCACCTGTAATGTACATGCGATATCTTTTAAATACAGTACACCTTTCTCGTGTACGAAATCATCTTTCATAAATCTTAGTAACCGTACACATATCTCATGCACAAAAATAACATACACATAACCTGTGTATAAAATCATTCTCTCGATACATAACATTCACATCAATTGGTGGCAATTATCATGTCCACATAATTCAATGGTGGCAATTATCATGTCCACATAATTCAATGGTGGCAATTATCATGTCCACATAATTCAACGGTGGCAATTATCATGTCCACATAATTCAACGGTGGCAATTATCATGTCCACAAAATTCAATGGTGGCAATTATCATGTCCACATAATTCATTCAAGGAATGTTTTGCTTGTGTCTATCTCGTCAAACATTTATAAAAGTATTTCATGTATTCGCAGTTCAAAGATATATTTCAAAAGCATTTAATAAAGCAGTTGTAAAAACAGCGCATGCATTCTCAGTCCCAAACATGTAAAGAGTAAAAGGGAATCAAATGAACTCACCTAATGTATTTTGTAGTAAAAATACATATGACTATATTGAACAATGCAGGGTTGGTCTCAGATTCACGAACCTTAAGGGTATAAGCTCCAAGAAAAAAATGAAAGTGTCTCTGTCAAGACTCGAACCCGAAACCTCTCCAATAACACCAACACCCTAACTATACTTCCGTTCTTTCCTTTATGATTGAAACATGACCCATAAATACATATCTATTATTGATATCTGTCTGATTCATCTTCTTCATTTAAAAAAAATAAAATGCCCCAGCCCAGGCTTGAACCCATGACCTCTCGCTTAACCAATTCCCTTCCAAACCACTGAGTTGTCCGTTACTTCTTACCTTAACTTGAACATTAAATTCTTTTAATCCTTATAAATCCGTTATATTCATATCACAACTTCATCTTCTCGCTTATTTCTTGTATCACCATTAACTTATTCATAAACCTAATCTTAATTATAATCATATCATAATTCTGATCATATCATACTCATATCATAATCTAAACATCATCACCATAGCAATTCTAATCGTGATCATCATCCATTTAAATCATCATATCCCGTGATTTTATGCTCGTCATCATCATCAACAATCCACATCATCATATTCATGTCCTATATCATCATCTATTATCTAACTAAAATATTATCTTCATTATCTCATCATAATCATCACATTACCGTACATCAGTTATCACGATTGGTCTTTGGGCCTTCTTATAGTTGACTTAGATTAAGTGGCCCAATTACTTCAAGAGCCCACGTAAAAAAAAATTTAAACAAGTAATCGGGCCAATTGAATAATTAAAGAATGACTGAGACTTTAGCATTTGTAATATTAATTCATAGTGGGGATTTTGTGTCGACCAACAAGGAAACAGAAACAAAAAATATAAAAAAAAAAATACGTGCTTGACCTGAACATAATAAGAACTCAGCAATTTGCAAGTATTGTGATTTAAGGTGATAACTTTCGATGGTGCTTCTTGCGAGTGTAAAATAGTGACAAAAGGGGTTATATTGGGTGGTGACTTACGACGGGTTGAATCATAAAACAAGATATATCAGTAGCAAAATAACGGCTGTTTATGATGGAGAGGGTGTGGTGGTTCAAGGTGGTTGCTTCAATGGTGAGGGTGGCGACGGGTTGAAGTGATGAATGTTTTGGTTATGAATTAGAATAGAAACTGGAGTAGGAATAGAAGTAAACAGGAGGAAAAACGAGTAACGAGTCAAAGTGAATTACGGTTTGGGTTGTGGTAGTGATTATGGTGATTTAAGACGGTTGAAAGCAGCAGCAGGGATCAACTATATGTGTCGATTGGGTTGAGTTTGAATAGCAACCAGTATAGCAGCACATCGACTTAAAAAGGTGTTTGGGTTTGGTTTTATTCGAAGTGAAACCAGAAACGAAAAGTGTGTAGTTGTTCGTTGGTTCATGATGGCGATGATTATGGTGGCGGTTGGTGAAAATCTTATTCGTGGGTTTGGTTATGGTGATGGGTGGTTTAGTGTGGTGGGTTTTATTTTGCTCAAAACATAATCAACAAAGAAGAAAATACATTTATAGTAACGGTATTTGGTGGTGCTCGATGGGTGTAATAGAGGTGGTGGTTCGAGTAGCGAGTGATGGTTCGTGTGGTTGTTAATGGTGATCGTATGGTTTGTGTTCCACAGAGAACCAAAAAGAAGGGAGGTTTCTTGGGTTGTGGTTTTGATCGATATACAAAGAAGAAGGAAAATGATATTAATAGATATATATATGTATATTCAATGTATATGTATATATTACCTAAACAAATGGAAAGGATTAGAAAATTAGTGGAATAGGTCTAGTAAAAATAATTCAATTAGCTGTGTCCCATTTAATATAGTAAAGTAGTTGTATGTTGTTTTGGATTGATCACACATATGATAGAGACACAGTACGTTTAAAGCAGAATTCATAATTCTAGGACTAATAATAATAATAATACAATAATAAACCTAGAGTCTATGATGAATTGAAATCTAACAGATTGTACAGGAATATTTAACATTATCTACCGACACTTATTAAAGATAGTATTTCGTACTCCGTTGTTTACTCAGTGGCGGATAAAGTCCTTTAAAAATCCCAAATTTTTATATTAATTATATTTATTTATTTTGGTCATTATGGTATAAAATTCGATCATTAATTTATTAAATAAAAATTACATCAACTGTCCCTCTCATTTATGGTGAAAAATAAAAAGTGTTGAAATTTAATAACTAGGTCCTAAATATAATTTTAGTAAGCCTAAAATTTATAGAACTCATTTTTGTATCACCGTTCATTTTAAAATTACAATAGTTTGAATTTAACTTGTTTAATATCGATCGAATGATAATTTAGTGTTCTTGTCGTTTTACTAAATAGATTCGAAATCACAAAATACATATTTAATATACTTTATTTATATAGATGTGTTTTAAATAATAATTATCATAATATCATATTTTATTTTTATTTTACCTAGTTAATTAAAGCATACAATATTTTAAATTATAATTCAAATACATACAATTAATATATATATATATATATATATATATATATATATATATATTAAAATATATATGTATCTATTTACAAATGGTTGTTCGTGAATCGTCGAAACTGGTCGAAGGGTAAACGAATATATGAAAATAGTTCGAAAATTTTTAAGACGCAACATAACGGACTTTGCTTATCGTGTCGAAATCATAATAAGTTTAGGTTTAAATTTGGTCTGAAATTTTCGGGTCATCACAGTACCTACCCGTTAAAGAAATTTTGTCCCGAAATTTGATCGAGGTGGTCATGGTTAACAATAAGAATGTTTTTTCGACGAATATGAGTTGATAAATAGAGTTTTATCATCATTAAGGTAATATGGAATAAATAATTTGATTATTCGAAGAGTACGAGTGAAGCTGTCACAAAATATTGAGATAGAGACTTAACTTTTGACATAGTCACAGTTGATTTTCGGAATTCAAGGAATTTAGAGAAAATCTACGTAATCTATATAAGATTTGATTCTTCGGTAAATAAGGAAATTATGATCCTCTTTCATTAAATGCAGTAATCTACCTCGATTGCTGTGTCTGATGTTTCGCTATAAATTCTCCTTATTTGTTTCCTTATTGTCACCACTCTCATCCTACTTCAAGAGCAACTTTATGCAAAATTGTCCAAGTGTGAGTTTTGGTTGAAGGAAGTCCAATTTCTGGGCCATATTGTGAGTGATCAAGGTATCAAAGTTGATCCCGCAAAGATCGAAGCTATCAGCAAGTGGGAAACCCCCACTACTCCGACTCATATTTGCCAATTTTTAGGCCTCGCCGGTTACTACCGAAGATTTATTGAAGATTTCTATCTGATTGCGCGTCCTTTGACCGCGCTGACTCACAAAGGGAAGAAGTTCATTTGGGAACCTGAACAAGAATCTGCATTTCAAACCTTGAAAAAGAAGTTAACCACCGCACCTATATTATCACTTCCTGAAGGTAGTGACGATTTCGTCGTTTATTGCGATGCTTTGAAAAGTGGTTTTGGTTGTGTACTGATGCAACGCACAAAGGTTATCGCTTACGCCTCCCGACAACTGAAGATTCACGAGCAAAATTACACAACGCACGATCTCAAGCTTGGAGCCGTTGTCTTTGCATTAAAACTTTGGAGACACTACCTTTATGGAACAAAGAGCACTATTTTCACCGATCATAATAGCCTCTAACACATCTTTGATCAGAAGCAACTGAATATGAGACAGCGTCGATGGATCGAGACGCTGAACGACTATGATTGTGAACTTTGTTATCAATCTGGTAAGGCCAATGTTGTAGCTAACGCTTTGAGCCGAAATGAAAGGATGGCACCTCTTCGTGTTCGTGCACTGAACATCACCATTCATTCGAATCTCAATAGCCAGATCTGAGCAGCCCAAGATAAGGCTCTCAAGGAGGAGTGATATGGCTAAAATGGAACATATATTTCATAGCAATATCCCTTCTAAATAATAGGTTTTCATATGTAATTGTATTATATTTTCATTGTAATTGTTTAAATAAATAAGTGCGAAGACAAAAGGCGAAAACGAAGATTTGAAGACACAAACGTCCAAAAAGCTCAAATGTACAAGATACAATTCAAAAGGTTCAATTTATTGATGAGAAACGTCTAAAAATGACAAGAGTACAAGTTACAAAACGCAAAGTACAAGATATTAAATTATACGAAAAGACGTTCGAAAATCCGGAACCAGTACCCGAGCCAACTATCAACGCTCGACACAACGGAGCTAAAATTACAAGTTAACTATGCTCAAGAATATAATATAATATTTAAATAATTCATAATAAGAATAATAATAAATAATAAAAAGTTGTTAATTGTGCATTGTTAAGGGGTCATAAGTGAAAATTTCAAATCACCAATTGTCTATAAAATGAAATTCACGGTGTAATGAAAAGAACACCTTTCTTCATATTTCTTTCTCTCTTCTGTAATATGTAATATATATTTATATTATAATTTTAATATAAGTTAATTTTAATAATAAAGTTATGGTTTAGTTGGGTTATTGTAAGAAATATTTTACGAGTTTTAAGTCGAAATTCTGTCCGTGCAACGCTACGCGATTAATCATCACTGTAAGCTATGTTCTTCCTTTTTAATTTAATGTCTCGTAACTAAGTTATTATTATGCTTATTTGAGCCGAAGTAATCGTGATGTTGGGCTAAAATATTAAGACGGGGTTATTGAACTTTGTACGATAATTAAGGTTTGGGCAAAAGACCAACACTTGTGGAAATTGGACTATTGACTATTAATAGATGGGGGGGTATTGTCTAATTGAGTGACAACTCATTGGAGTCTGTCGAACCTATCTTCAAATTAATTAACCTAATAATTAATAATGATTATGGTTGTCCTATTTAGTGACGTTCATATGGAATCTATTATAATCATTTAATTAATTATTCGGGTTGGGTAATTGATTATTCAAACTGATCAAACGGGTAAATTAATATTCATATCTAATCAAAACAGGGGTGGATTACATACAGTGATAACTGGTGTAATTGTTGACAGAAGTGATAACTGCGTCACAGTTTAAATCCTTAATTAGTTGGAATATTTGACTTCGGGTATAAGGGTAATTTGACGAGGACACTCGCACTTTATATTTATGACCGATGGACTATTATGGACAAAAACCAGATAGGTATCAAATAAACCAGGACAAAGGACAATTAACCCGAGTAACAATTAATTAAAATCAAAATGTCAAACATCATGATTACGAAAGTTTAAATAAGCATAATCCTTTTATTTCATATTCTATCGCAATTTTATTTATTGTTATTTTATTTATCGTCATTTATTTATTTTACGCACTTTAATTATTGTCATTTATCTTTACGCTTAAAAATATAAAATCGACAAACCGGTCATTAAACGGTAAAAATCCCATTTTATAATAATATTACTACTTATATATATATATATATTTATATAAATATAGTTTTATAAAAATATAGTACGTAATCACTAGCTCCCTGTGGAACGAACCGGACTTACTAAAAACTACACTACTCTACGATTAGGTACACTGCCTATAGTGTTGTAGCAAGGTTTAGGTATATCCCATCCGTAAATTAATAAAACTTGTGTCATATTTTGTAGTATTTCCTAGTAAAAATAATACTATTTCGTACCCTCACGCTACATCATCAAGTTTTTGGCGCCGCTGCCGGGGAGCGCTAAAACGCTATATTTTTAATTTATATCTGTAAAAATATAGTTATAAAAAAGTAATTTCGGGGACACTTTTTGTGTTTTCACGGGGTATTTAAGTTTTTTTTTTTTAGTTTTTGATTGATTAAAGATATATTAATTTAAATATAATAATTTAATAAATATAATAATATAATAATATTGAAATAAAATATAATAATATTTTAGAATCAAATTTGATACGTAAAAGTTTAAAAAATTTTAAAAAGTCGTATTTATTAAATATTTCAGGGGTATATTATATAACTTATAATTAATAATTTCTATAATGTCGCTTTCATGTGAATAGTAAATTAATTAATTTCTTTCCTTTACTATTTTAAATCGTAAAAGTTTTAAAAGTTTTAAAAAGTCGTATTTATTAAATATTTCAGGGGTATATTATGTAACTTGCAATTAATAATTTCTATCATGTCGCTTTCAAGTGAATAGTAAATTAATTAATTTCTTTTCATTTACTATTCATGAATAGTAAATGAGTTAAAAAAAGTTTTGAAAAAAAATAATAATAAAAAAAAAATTATTAATTTCTTTAAAAAAAAATTGTGTAAAAAAAATCGTTTTTTTTAAAGAAAAAAATTCGTTTTAAAAAAAAATTGTAAAAAAAATCGTTTTTTTTTAGAAATTTTTTTTTTTATTTTAAAAAAAAAAGTTTTAAAAAAAATATATAAAAAAAAATTTTTAAAAAAAAATTTTAAAATCCTTAAAAAACGAAATATAAAAAAAAATATAAAAAAAAGTTTTTTTTTTATTACCTTTAGATTTTTAGACTCTAGTTACAATTTTTAGTATTAAGTTTAGTTTTGCCATAGTTATTTTTATTTCTAGAATTTTTAGGTTTGCCGTAAAATCCCTTAAGTGCTTATTCCTTAGACTAAGATTTATGTGCTTTAGAATTTTGCGACGCCGTTTTTCGCGCTACTTTCTTTTTTTTATTTTTCGACGCCTATTTTTCTACCATTTATTTTTCTACCTTTTTCGACGCGCAATATTTTTCTTTCTTATTTCTCGCTATTCTAGTTTTAGGACATAGATTTTTATTCTACTTCTTATCTAAATTTCTTAAAATTACAAAAATTTATTTTAAGTGGTTAAATTGATAGACATCAAAATTTTCTGGTTCGTAGTAATAGTTGGATTTGTACGTGGACCGGGTTATTGGAGCCAAACAGTCTTCAATTATATTGAGACCAAACGAATCCTGCCCCTCTGCTGCATCTTTTGGCTATTCGAAACGTGGGCAAAATTAGAAAAATCTATTAATTGGACAACTTATATAAGTTTTTCTATTTTTATAACTAATAGGATATTCTGTGAATGCACCGAGCAAAACGTTCACCACCTTTCATACATTCACTACCTGTAACTCGATCAAGACATCTAGCCAATATTATCGCCGTTGATTTTTCTTTAGAATCATCATCTAGACGACCAAGTACTCCAACTCAAATTTCCGATAATCCAATTTTTAAACCCTAAATATAAAGGCTCTCACAACCAAGAACCCGGAGGATATTCAAGGACAATTTCAAGATCCAGAACCACTAATCATTCCTCCTGAACCACAAACCATTAAATCAGAATCTTCTAGTGATTCGTATTCAACAAATTCAATTATGGAAAATCTGGAACCTCTAAGTATGGAAGACCGAATGAGAGCCACACGCACGGGCCAAGGTCACGCCATTATTAAGCCAGACATTAATGCGCCAGATTATGAAATCAAAGGACAAATTCTACACATGGTAACTAATCAGTGCCAATATAGTGGTGCGCCGAAGGAAGATCCAAACGAACATCTTCGTACGTTTAATAGGATCTGTACACTATTCAAAATCCGAGAAGTTGAGGATGAACAGATCTATCTCATGTTGTTTCCCTGGACTTTAAAGGGAGAAGCCAAAGATTGGTTAGAATCGTTACCTGAAGGGGCGATTGACACATGGGATGTTTTAGTTGAGAAATTTCTTCAAAGATTCTTTCCGGCATCTAAAGCCGTGAGACTTCAAGGAGAAATTGCCACGTTCGTGCAAAAACCAAATGAAACATTATATGAGGCGTGGACAAGATTCGGAAGGATGTTGAGAGGATGTCCTCAACACGGATTAGATACTTTTCAAATAGTGCAAATCTTCTATAAAGGCGTAAACATCGCTACACGAAAAGATATCGACACAGCAGCTGGTGGTTCTATTATGAAGAAAACCGAAACTGATGCTTACAAAATTATTGATAACACTGCTTCCCACTCACATGAGTGGCACCAAAAAAAAGATATCGTTAGATCATCTAAAGCAGCTAGAGCCGATTATAGCCATAACTTTGATTTTCTGTTTCCGCAAAAATAGATGCTTTCGAGAGACGAATGGAAAAGATGACTAAAGACATTCACGCAATACGAATCAGTTGTGAGCAATGCGGTGGACCACACTTAACGAAAGATTGTAATGTTGAACAAACGATGGAACAACGTGAGAATGTTTCCTACATGAACCAAAGGTCGGGAAATAATTATCAACCGCCAAGGCTAAACTTCAATCGAAATCAAAACATTCTTTACAATCCAAATGGAACCAACAATAACTCGTACAACCAACAAGGTACGAATAACCAACCAACTCAAAACAACACTTTCAATCAACAAAGACCTGGCTTATATAAACCAGCACAACAAACTGATGAGAAGAAGTCAAATCTGGAAGAAGTGGTATTTAAGCTAGTTGAATCTCAAACACAATTTATTGAAACTCAAACCCAAACGAATGAGAGGTTTGATCAGTCATTTAGAACTCAACAAGCTTCCATTTTGAATCTAGAAAAACAAGTAGGTACTCTTGTTAGATTGATGAGTGAAAGGGAACAAGGAAAGCTACCGAGTAATAATGAAGTAAATCTTCGGAATGAAAATGTTAACATGATATCAACAAATTCTCAAAAACCAATACCAGAAGATGGGAAAGTTTTAGATGTAAGTAACAATGAATAAGTTACAACACCACCACCACCCGAGTATGTAAAGCCAGTGGTGGCACCATACAAAACACCCATCCCGTTTTCAAGAAAAGGAGTTGAGTATGAGCAAGTGATAGGTAATAAAGTTTGTGATACCTCTGGAAAGAAGAAGAAGAAGAAGAAGAATAAGAAAGTGCAAGAAATAAAAACTGTAGAAGTAAACCCGGTGAAGACAGTTCCACCAAAACCTCTACCTAGGATAGGTGATCCAGGTGAATTTATTGTTCCTTGTCTACTTAGTGATTGTGTCATGTATGATGCACTAGCAGATTTAGGTGCAAGTGTAAGTATTATGCCTCTTTCATTATATAAGAGATTAGGTGTAGGTGAGTTAAGTCCAACGGATATGAGTGTTCGACTCCTTGATCAAACCATTAAGCACCCAGTTGGAATTGCTGACAACCTACCCATTCAAGTAGGTAATTTAACCTTTCTAGTCGAATTCATTGTCATTGACATAGAAGAGGACTCAAACGTTCCTCTAATTTTAGGTCGACCATTCTTAGCGTCCACCGGGGCGTTATTTGATGTAAGAAAGGGTAGAATGACACTTAGTAATGATGAGAAATCGATCACCTTTATGATTTAAAAGTCTAAATATCCACAAACCAAAACCGTTGAACCGACAAAAACGATTGGTAAGAACCATGTTGTTTTACCAACTCCAACGGTAGTGCTTAACAATAATAAAACGCCTAAGTGTGGGGAAAATGAAGTAACACCTAATGATGACCTGATAACAAAGAACCCCGTTGTTGATACGAAATTAAATGATCCCGTTATTAATAGTTCAATGAAGAAACTTATTAAACGGATTCGCGATGCTAGAACCAATGGGAACTCTAAGTTATGTAACCGGTTAGTATCCAATCTATCGCCTAAAGAAAAGGCGAAACTAGTTGAAATTGTGGATATTACACAGGAATCCGACCAATGGCTTAAAAAAAAGTCATAGATATGCAAGTTGATTATGGTCCAAGAGAAATTGACGATGAAGTTATTCACAATTTCGACACCACAGCTACCTAAGTGTGGGGAGATTCAAGTGTTCTAAAAAGAAAATGCTCTCTAGAGTTAGTTGTTCTGTTCTCTTGTAGTTCCGAGAATGGAATCCGATTGGTCTTTTCCGCTAGCAGACACTAAAGAACTAGTTTTCTCCCCCCATTCTGATTTTTTTTTTTATTTTGTAGGTTTTATATGAAATTAATATGCTTTTTAAATTTAAGTTTTGTGTGAATTTAAAAATAAAATTTACTTTATTTCATTAAGTAAAAAAATGATTTCTAAAATTCGTCGTGAGTTGAAGATTAGGTAGTTGAACCGAAATTACTTTAACCGAGGGCGGGACGAGAAATTTTGTTATCATTATTTTTAATTTAATTGATTTAAAGTATGCCAAAAAAAAAATATTAGATTTTATAAATTTTTGAACGTGAGGTAATATACCCAACTTCAAAATTATGTATGTTTGTATTTTATGTTATATACAAAACAGGGTAAAACAACGCACTTTCAAAGACTGTCATTAAGTTCAGAAAAAGGTACTAATTTTGACGACAAGAAACAAAATATCAAATGTGAAATAACAACAATATGTTTGCAAACTCGGTATTTTTAATCATTTTTCTACACTAATCACCCTCATGAATTTAAATTTTTACTGATTTCTTGCAAATGAGGGCATTGCAAGATCTCAAGTGTGGGGAAGGGTTATAAATTCTTTCGGGTTTACACTTGTTTTAATTGCCAAATTTTGTGAAAATTTGAAAAAATTTCAACTAAATGAATTCAAAATCATGTTTATACATATTTATGAACGATAAAACTAGGTGTTAATGCCGAAATTATTGTTACCTCAAGGACATAAATTGAGAAACAACCCAAAACGCTTGAATTCATTTAAAATGGGATAGAAGAGAATAAAAAGGCAAAGAAAAGAATAAATAAAAGCTAAGTGTGGGGAGAATGTACCAAGTTATTCAATTAAAAACTATCTATCACATTTTTGTATAAGAATTATTGCAGGTACTTTTGCTTTGGACGATACTAATCAGTTTTACCCGGTTTACTGTAATATATTTTAAAGAAAGATGGATCTACACGATGAATCAATTCCATCATTAAAAGGAAGTAAAGTCTTCCGAAAAAGACACGCGCTTCTTGATTTAGGTCAAGAAGTTGTCGTCCAGACCAGCTGTAGGTTGACGAAAAATCTAGAAAAGTCATCTCTAAAATCAGCAGGAAATCCACGGACCTCAGCATCAAACAGGGTCGCCAAGTGGTCAGATTTATCCAAACCGTGAGAAGGATTTATCTCGTACAATGGGGGGCACCGTGCAAATTACCTTGATAAGACTAATGAATCAGATCACCAGAAAGAATAATCTCCTTAAAGATTAAAAATCAGCTTTTAAGACTGATATTACTCAATCCTTGAGATTGACCTTAAAGATTGAGAATTCAAACTCATGGAATTCGATGATATCTAAACTCGAGCTTGAACGAGAAAATATTTTGATCAAAATACAAACCGATTTGTTTTCTGAAAACCTATTTTCAATGCGTTCATTACCATTGAACGTAAAATCCTGAGAATTCATTGGAATTCATTAGGTCACCTGAACCAAATAGGGTGTCAACCGTAAGAACGGTGATTGCATAGCATGGTCGGAGACAGGACCTTGTGCCAAACCGACAAATTATAAGGGTGAGCTTTACTATTGCTCCTACAAAGGATAGTAAAAGCATCCGACACGTTTTTGGACCATAATTAAAAGCATGTCACGGGACATTGCCTTAACAGTTTCTTGTTCATCGCTTTCCTTTACAACCGGACGGTAGTTTGCCAAAAGGTAATATGCGGGACAAGTAAATTGGACGTGTTGCTTTCCTAATACAAGGTTAGCAAGTGGGTAACACAAAACCACAAGTGTTGAGCTAAAATTTTCAAATCTGAAACTCACACAACCCACAAAAATATTTTGCAAACACCGGTGAAGGGTTATTCCGGAAAACTTGTCTAGGGTAAAAGCTAGATTGAATTTTCAAAAGATCAAATGTTTTCATAAAGATCCAATTTCCTAACGGATCTAAATTTTCATAGTCATGTGGAACTGTAAACCGCCTTTCAAATGTGCACTTTGCTTTGGAAAATGAAAATAAATCGGCTATTTGATTGCAAGTGTCGTTGACCTAAACCCGAGGCAACTGTGGATGACACACCCACCTTTAACCATGGTTCTATCGTTACTATCATTGTTTATACCACCATATCAAAATCACTAATGTACAAAGTGTGATGAATAAAAAAGTGATTCATGTATGTTTTTATTTCAAGTTCTGTATTGCTTGAGGACAAGCAACGCTCAAGTGTGGGGATATTTGATAAGGCTAAAATGGAACATATATTTCATAGCAATACCCTTCTAAATAATAGGTTTTCATATGTAATTGTATTATATTTTCATTGTAATTGTTTAAATAAATAAGTGCGAAGACAAAAGGCAAAAACGAAGATTTGAAGACACAAACGTCCAAAAAGCTCAAATGTACAAGATACAATTCAAAAGGTTCAATTTATTGATGAGAAACGTCTAAAAATGACAAGAGTACAAGTTACAAAACGCAAAGTACAAGATATTAAATTATACGAAAGGACGTTCGAAAATCCGGAACCGGTACCCGAGCCAACTATCAACGCTCGACGCAACGGAGCTAAAATTACAAGTTAACTATGCTCAAGAATATAATATAATATTTAAATAATTCATAATAAGAATAATAATAAATAATAAAAAGTTGTTAATTGAGCATAGTTAAGAGGTCATAAGTGAAAATTTCAAATCACCAATTGTCTATAAAATGAAATTCACGGTGTAATGAAAAGAACACCTTTCTTCATATTTCTTTCTCTCTTCTGTAATATGTAATATATATTTATATTATAATTTTAATATAAGTTAATTTTAATAATAAAGTTATGGTTTAGTTGGGTTATTGTAAGAAATATTTTACGGGTTTTAAGTCAAAATTCTGTCCGTGCAACGCTACGCGATTAATCATCACTGTAAGCTATGTTCTTCCTTTTTAATTTAATGTCTCGTAACTAAGTTATTATTATGCTTATTTGAGCCGAAGTAATCGTGATGTTGGGCTAAAATATTAAGACGGGGTTATTGAACTTTGTACCATAATTAAGGTTTGGGCAAAAGACCGACACTTGTGGAAATTGGACTATTGACTATTAATAGATGGGGGGTATTGTCTAATTGAGTGACAACTCATTGGAGTCTGTCGAACCTATCTTCAAATTAATTAACCTAATAATTAATAATGATTATGGTTGTCCTATTTAGTGACATTCATATGGAATCTATTATAATCATTTAATTAATTATTCGGGTTGGGTAATTGATTATTCAAACTGATCAAGTGGGTAAATTAATATTCATATCTAATCAAAACAGGGGTGGATTACATACAGTGATAACTGGTGTAATTGTTGACAGAAGTGATAACTGCGTCACAGTTTAAATCCTTAATTAGTTGGAATATTTGACTTCAGGTATAAGGGTAATTTGACGAGGACACTCGCACTTTATATTTATGACCGATGGACTATTATGGACAAAAACCAGATAGGTATCAAATAAACCTGGACAAAGGACAATTAACCCGAGTAACAATTAATTAAAATCAAAACGTCAAACATCATGATTACGAAAGTTTAAATAAGCATAATCCTTTTATTTCATATTCTATCGCAATTTTATTTATTGTTATTTTATTTATCGTCATTTATTTATTTTACGCACTTTAATTATTGTCATTTATCTTTACGCTTAAAAATATAAAATCGACAAACCGGTCATTAAACGGTAAAAACCCCCTTTTATAATAATATTACTACTTATATATATATTTATATAAATATAGTTTTACAAAAATATAGTACGTAATCACTAGCTCCCTGTGGAACGAACCGGACTTACTAAAAACTACACTACTCTACGATTAGGTACACTGCCTATAGTGTTGTAGCAAGGTTTAGGTATATCCCATCCGTAAATTAATAAAACTTGTGTCATATTTTGTAGTATTTCCTAGTAAAAATAATACTATTTCGTACCCTCACGCTACATCATCAAGGAGAATATATCTTATGAATACTTGAACATTCTAGTCTCTAAATTCAAGGTTAAGGAGACTGGACTCTGATGCTATGCAGGAAGGATTTGGGTACCTCGTTATGGAGACCTACGGAGCCTTATACTAGATGAAGCCCACAAGTTGAGATATTCGATTCACTCAGGAGCCGGTAAAATGTACCACGATCTCAAGGAACAGTACTGGTGGCCTAATCTTAAGAAGGACGTTGCAACTTATGTTGGGAAGTGTTTGACTTGCTCGGAAGTTAAGGCCGAACATCAGAGGCCTTCTGGGTTAGTTCATCAACCGAAAATCCCGCAATGGAAGTGGAAAAGGATAACAATGGATTTCATTACGAAGCTACCAAAGACGGTGGGCGGATACGATACCATCTGGGTTATTGTTCACCGTCTTACTAAATCTGCACACTTCTTAGCCATGAAGAAAACTGATACAATGGAGAGACTCTCTCAACTATACATAAAAGAGGTTGTATCTCATCATGGTGTGCCCTTATCAATCATCTCAAATCGCGATCCCCTTTTTGCTTCCAGATTTTGGCGTTCTTTGCAAGAAGCCTTGGGGACTCGTCTCGACATGAGTACTGCGTATCACCCGCAGATCGACGGACAAAGCGAATGCACAATTCAGACTTTAGAAGACATGTTGCGTGCATGTGTCATTGATTTTGGAAAGGCTTGGGAAAGGCATTTGCCGCTAGCCGAATTCTCTTACAACAACAGTTATCATTCGAGTATTAATGCCGCACCTTTCGAAGCGTTGTATGGTCGAAAATGCCGTTCTCCTATTTGTTAACCGAGGTAGGCAAAACGCAAATCACCGGACCCGAGATAGTCTATGAAACAACTGAGAAGATTGTCCAAATTCAAGCGAGACTCAAGACGGCCCGTGATCGCCAAAAGAGTTATGCAGACCTTAAACGTAAAGACTTCGTATTCAACGTGGGTGACCGTGTAATGTTGAAAGTCGCACCTTGGAAAGGTGTAATTCGTTTTGGAAAACGTGGGAAGCTCAACCCACGATACATTGGTCCTTTTGAAATCTTGGAGCGTGTTGGACCCGTTGCTTACCATTTGGATCTTCCAACTCAATTGAGTTCAGTTCATCCAACCTTTCATGTATCAAATTTGAAGAAGTGTCTTGCTGAACCGGAACATGTCATACCATTGGAGGAACTTATAATTGATGACAAACTCCACTTCGTGGAAGAGCCTGTCGAAATTATGGACCGTGAGGTCAAAACTTTAAAACGCAACAAGATTCTGATCGTCCGAGTACGATGGAATGCCAAACGAGGACCTGAGTTTACCTGGGAGCGAGAGGATCAAATGATGCAGAAGTATCCTCACCTTTTCCCAACTCCTCCACCTACCTCAGCTTAAAATTTCGGGACGAAATTTTCTTTAACAGGTGGGTAATGTAACGACCCTGGATTTTTCAACGTATAATTATTAATATTTATTATTAATGCTTGCGTTTTAATAAATGTATTTTTATACATTTACTTGTTATCGTAATTGACTTTACATGTCCCGACTTGTCTTTGTGACACACGTACTTTTCACGAATAATATTTTGAATATTATTTACATACATGATTAATTATTATTAATCATTTTTAATTAACTAATGTTAGTAGTTAATTACTTGGGCTTTATTTAATTAATTGTTACATACTTGGACTTGGGCCTTTATTAATGGACATGGACTTGGAAGCCCACCCTACTTTCTTAACGGACTAGTTAGCCCATTATTATGCAAGTATTTCATTAAGACAAAACAAGATTAATTAGTGATATGAGGAGACTTGTTACAAGTATACTTACACCTCTTTCCCATGCCATTTAACTTTATTACCATTCTAAGCTAACGCCTTCACCCCATGCTAGAAAGATTGCTTTTCACCTTTCCCCTTTTGTCCTCTAAACCGTCGGCATCCATGGACAAAGAGGGAGTTCCATTTTCAAATTTTTTTTTACTTATTAGCTAGTATTACTTCACTTTTACACACACTTCATTTTACTACTCTTTTTCCCTCATCTTTTCTCTTTACATTGTAAGTAACATGAACTATTTTCTTCTTCTTTATTCCTTTGAAAACCGAATTCTAGCACAAGTATCATCATCAATTACTTGTTTTGTTACTTGTTCTTTTGTTATTGTTTACTTACTAGTTGTTAAGAATCAAACTTTCTAGTTTATTCTTCATATTATCTTGTTTATACAAGAACATACAAGAAGCAAGGAGGATCAAGTTTATAGTTTGATTCCTCCATAAAACTTGTTAAAAAGAAAAGTTCATGAGCTTTATAATCATACTTGTGTTCATGTTTTGTAAACTTAAGGTTTACTTTCTTAAAGATCCAAGCCTTGGCTTGAATCTTCCTAAGTATGAACAACCATGAACTTATTACTTGTAGATTTAATTTATTTCTTCCTTTTGTACATGTTTCAATTCGTGATTCTTGTTTGGTTGGTCAAGTGTTACTAGTTAAACTTGATCTCATATTTCTTGAAACTAAAGTTAACTTTATAAGTTCAAGAACATGGAAGTATAACTTTCTAGTTATAACTTCAAACACTTATATTGGATCTAAGTTTATATAGCTTATGGTCTTATAAATTTATTGTAAACAAGAGCTTATAAGCTTATATACATTTTACAAGTTGAAAATCTAAGTTTCATAACTTATGGTTTCATTAAAGTGAAGATCCAAGTTCTATAACTTAGGATCTAACTTAAGAACACTAGATCTAGACTTTCTAGTCTAGGATCTTTAAGATCTAGCTAAGATCTAAGTTCTACAACTTAAGATCTTGATTATTTAGTTTACTTTCAACTTTGTAGCTTAATATTACTATTAGAACTCATGTATGTGTCGGATCTAAGATCTTGATGTAACTTTGGTTCATCAAACTACTTACAACCCTTAATTGAGTTGTGCTACATATCTTAGACTTACACTAGTGTTATGATGGTGAAAACTTGGTTAAGATGATGCAAAAACATCAACGAGTTGTACACTTGAAGCTATAAGCATCAAGGATGAGAACCGTGATGAGCATCAAGCACCAAGAACCCACCGGAACACCTTACTTACTGTTTTCTGGAACTGATCAGTAACCTGGGCTACTAGAAAAGTTGATTTCCAGCTAGTTCGGTTCGATTAGATTATTAGACCTCGTCTTAATCCGAGTTATGGTTTAGGATTTATGGCCATCCGAAAGTCACTACACCCTTTTAACGTTGTGCTGAAATTTCTGACCTACTCGTACTTAAACCGTCTCCACGGTCAAATGAAGAAAAGTTTGGTTCTGGAAATTGGTCAGCCTCTAGGGGACTCATATACGGAGCCATGATCACTGGTCTCACCTCATTTCAGTTTGTATAGAGGTCGTGGCGACTGAACGAAGTCAGCCTTTATTTCAAACTCTATTCTTGATTGAAACTTACTTTACACTTTTTGAGTAATGATGAATGATGATGATACTTAAGACCTAATTTACATACTTTTAAACCTTTGGGAACGATTTACTGACTTAGTAACTATTAACTTAGGTTGAGGACCTTCCGGACCAACCACTTGCATACTATTCTCGCGTATCGACTTTTACTACTTTCCACTGTGAGTTATAGCATCCCTTTTTACTTTAACTATTTTGGGAACTGAGAATAAATGCGCATTTTACGTTTTACATACTACGCACGAGTACTTAAACTTTATATATGTGTGGGTTATACAACAGCATAAACTTTCCCCTTAGCTCGGTAACGTTTATTCATTGGTCTTTGAACCGGTGAACGCGAATGTTAGATATGGATCCATAGGGTTTGACATCCCCAATCGGGCTAGTAGCGCTAGCATTTAACGGGTGTTTAATACTTCGTAAACTCACGCACTCGTCAAGTGTACTTTTAGGTGGTGTTATTTACGTTAAGTTAGTTACCAAGTGCCCACGGTTATACATATACTTTTCATACTGTTTTGAAACACTGAAATCTCGTGGCCTACCTTACATTACTGTTATACTTAAACTATAGCTCACCAACCTTTGTGTTGATGTTTTTAAGCATGTTTTTCTCAGGTGCTTAAGGTTTGATTGCTTCCGCTGTAGTTGCCATGCTTTGTAGACTCCCGCTGCGCTCATTAGAGATGTCTTCGCATGAAACGTTTATTTTGCATTCAAACTTTATTACTTTTAAACAATGAATTTGTAACGACCTATGGGTCACGTACTATTATTATCGCCTTCTATTCGTAGAGGCACATTATAGTATGTTAAATATTTGACGTTGGTTATGACGTCACCTTTTCTTATGAATGCAAACTTATTTTAAAACAGCATATAGTGTCTGACCTTGTAATGATCCTGTTGTTGATGATCCGTACACGTTAATTTTGTACGGGGCATCACAGATTGGTTGACATTTTTTGCAGTTTTTTGTGCAGATTGACTTTTTTTCTGTACAGATTGACTTTTTTTGTGCAGATTGAGTCAATCTGCGTGCAGATTGACTTTTTTGCATTTTTTTTTTGGAGATTGATTTTTTTTTCTATGCAGGTTGACTTTTTTTTGCAGAATATTTTTTTTTTTTTTTTTTTTTGCAGATTGACTTTTTTTTTTTCTTCATAGATTGAAGCTCAATCTCCACATAGATTGATGTTCAATATATGAGTTATATGGGTTCTCTACATACTCTAGTTCTCTAAGGATCCTTTCATTATATATATATGCATTAAAAATTTTGGGCCCTTCAAAAATTTTGGGCCCTAAGCGATCGCTTATCTTACCTATGTTCAAAGATGCCACTGATGAATTAGTCTTAATTATTAACATATATACTAATAGACAAAAGTTATTACTAGTACTATTCGCCCACCTTAATAACTTGTACACCGCACAACATTGGTTGTACACCGGTCACTATTCACGTGAACATTACTATTCACATGAACAGTGCTATTCACGTGAACAGTACTATTCACGGTACTGTAGCAATTTTTTTTAACTGTTTTTTTCCCATTTTTTTCTTTATTGGTTTCCTCTATATTTTTCTTCACCCGCAGCAAATATCTACTAGACAAAAAATATGAATAGTACCGATGGTTTCTTTATAATTAGCAGCAGCAAATATCTGCTAGGCAAAAAATATGAATAGTACCGATTGTTTCCTTTATATTTTTCTCTATCCGCTGTAACAATTTTTTTTATTTTTTCTTTTTTGGTTTCCTTTATATTTTTCTCCACCCGCAGAGATGCACCTATATTGTTAATTTAAAATAACATTTAAATCTTTGACGGGTTATACCTTTTAGTTGGACTAGAGTTGCGCTTCAACGACATCATCGTTAAACTAAACGCAATAAAATACATTGAAAATCGAACCCCCGGCGCGAAGCGAGGGTAAACAACTAGTTCATAACAGTATGAATTAGTGTTAAATTCTTTGATGAATTAATTCATGATAGCATGGTATTTTGGTAACCGTAGGGCCAAAATTCAAACGGTGTGATCCATATTAGTTAAATGAATTAAATACTGGGCCACTTAACTATTTTATATAATAAAAGTTGTGACCAAAGTTGTGACCATTAGTTTCAGTTAAATGAATTCATTCACTTTTGAATGGCTTGATCCATTTTAATAAATGGATGCATTTTACTTTTGGCGGAAAAAGTATAAATTTTCGTCACAAGCATACGTTTGAGCCAATGTGGATTTATTTGATGTTGAGTTTGGACTCTTGGCATTAACTTGACATAAATCATTTTATCTAATTCTAAACCATAAAGCTTTATGACAATTGTGATGGGATGTAGTATACTTGGATTATGGTTTAGTTGGCGATGAGAATTCTTAAGTAGTTTAAGGATGTATTGATTCAATTATTGATCAAGAAGATTATTCATCTACAAGTTATTGAGATGTTAGACTTGGTATAGATGAAATATGATACATTTACAAGTTGTTGGAAATTTGACTTGGTATAATAGAAGAGGTATCTTGGATCAAATGATTGATGCTGAAATTATTGACAACTTATTGTCATTACTTCTTGTTTTAGAAGTGGATTGACAAAGGTATGTTTATAATTATAATCTTATTATTCAATGTAATTGAATAGTTGTGTGTATAATGATAATGGATACATTATCAAGGGTGTACCAATTATAAGTTTAAATTGGTGAGTTGTAGAAAAGTAGACATGTGCAATGACTGATCAATCAATTAATTTGAGTACTTTCGAGTTTCTTATGATAGAATAAGATTTTAGTAAGTTCTTTGATAAAAGGATTACTAAGGAAAGTTGATTGAAGTCGAAGGAGATTAGAATAATGCCCATTTAGATAATTAGATTTAGATATCTAATTATTGGATATTGTTGGCCAAGGCATATAGTTATATGTACAAGTAAAAGTCTAGACACTATTGCCTTAGACAGACTATGTTTCGTGAGTTGATCACGAATATAGTGATATCTTTGGATTTTGTTGGGTTAAAACAAAATTTTGCATATCACTTGATGAAATGGTTAGCCTGAGAATTAGTGCACAAATTCGGGCTATTGGTGTGGGATTGAAGTCCAAACCAGATCTTCCAAAGTGAGACACCCAATTCCCTTCTAGTACAACGCTAGGAGCTGAATTCAATGAGAAAAGCTTACTTTCTGAAGATTGAAACACATAAATATTCTAATCTTAAAGTATGTGTTTAGACCCGTAAGTGGAGTTAGGTTGAAGTTTAACTTCTTAATAGCTCTTTTGAAAAATTGCATATGCGGGTGCAAGACTAAAAGAGCTACCTATGTAAACATGAAGTTTTGCCGCTTCAATGGAGCTTTGGACTTAGCTGCCAATATGTTCACTGAAAGATTGGGAAACATAGCTTATAATAGTGTCAAGATTGTCTTAGGGATATGTAAGAAACTAATGTATAGTATTTTATAGTTTTCATATGAGTAGAAGGGTTCAATTTCTGAAACACCCTGATTCTCGAATTCTCGTAAATATTATACTAAGTGAAAATTCAATTTCTAAAACATTTTCATTTATGCATTAGTTTGTTTTGTTTGTTTAATTATTTTAGTAAATTAAGGATTACACTAAAATGGGGGGATTTGTTGGTGATTTTTGTGTTATCAACAATCATTTTAGTTAATTGGGATTTACTAGAAAGCAAAGGCTTATCGAATTAAGCTCAATGACGAGTTTGGAGAGTGTGAAGTGCACGCTCGTTCGAGTTAATTCAATAAGCTATTGGAAATTATATCTTTTCATGGGAAGGTAACCACGAATGGTTACATCTGTTCAAGAAGAGTGATGTCATTCCTAAATGATGTAAGCGAAGAGTTGCATCTTTTTGTTGAAAGATTGCATATTTACATTGAAGGGTTACATCCTTTCGTCGCACCTTTTCACCTCTTATATATATAGGACTTTGCTTTCATTCTAACTAACAGAAAACACATAATCTCTCTGATATTTTGATTAGTGATTTCATTGCCAGAAACACTAATTGGATTCTTGTCTTATTCCTGGAAAGATTTCGTGAAACCGAGGCAATTTTTGGGTCGAAATACTTTATAGAGAAAGTGAACACACGATTCAAGAATCAATCTGGGCAGTCAATTCTAACTCTTATTTCTAACAAGTTTTTCAGTACATTGTATGTATGTTTACCTTCATTTTCAAACAATATTCTTCTCCTTCTTGCTGATTTTGTTGCTGATTCAGAAGTGTTTGCAGACATGTTTTTTTCCTTCTGATGGAGTTTCTGTTATGGACAGTTGTGGTGGATCTGGGAAAAACTATATATATATATGTGTGTGTGTGTGTGTGTGTGTGTGTGTGTGTGTGTGTGAAGAAATGTTATTCGTTAAAATATTACTATTTATTTGTTTACCTGACGGTGGTGGTGTGTAGATTTCATTGTCTTCTGCACTGGGTAGACTAACAACTGCACAGATGGTTTTTTCATCTGATGGAGTTTCTGTTATGCTAACCTGTGGTGGATCTGGGAAAAGTATATATATATATATATATATATATATATATATATATATATATATATATATATATATATATATATTAATATGTGCAGAAATGTTATTCTTTTATATTACTATTTTATTTGATTACCTGACGTTGGTGGTGTGTAGGTTTCATTGTCTTCTGCACTGGGTTGATTAACAACAGCTTTACCAAAGAATTCATGCTCTGAGGATTTCGAGTTGGGATTCAATCGGATTTGGAAAACTTTTTTTTTTTGTTTTTCCATCGCTTTGAGTGGAGGTGGAATTTCTCTTCGATTTTGAAAACCCATATCTTAAACCAACTGCTTACAACTTTGTCCAACCAATGATTCACCTTTAGCATGCATGAAAGTGATGCCTGCTGTTGTGTTACCATCTGTCACTATTAACCTGAAAGAGTAACTGGTAAAAAGTTTTTTGTTAATATAAAGTTAACTGAATATTATTAATAAAAAAACAGATTGAAAGTATTGGAAGTATAAGGGTGTAAACAAAGTATAGTCATTCTGAGGTACCTGTAGAGTGATTCTGCTGGTGTTCCATCTTTGACACACAACATCGGTTTGCCAACTTCATCTGCCACTTTGCTTCTACATTCAGGACATCCCAAGTAAAACCATGGCCTGGTATCATCCACTTTTTCAATTGTACATTCACAATTGAATGTGTGGAACTGAAATTGACAATACACAAAAAAAAAACTAAATTTACTCTGGTTTTTTTTTTTTTTTTTGGTGTATCTATTATATATGCATTTATTGTTTAGATACCTTGTGGTTGCGAACACTGATGGTTGTCAATTTAGTCAGCATTTGTGTGCTGTTGTTTTCAAGTATCAGTGGTTGTTCCTCTGTTTCTTGAATTTTATACCAATATTTTTTATTTTTAATTGTATGTGGATGTGAAGATCACTATAAATAAACAAAATAATTATAAAAATTCATTAAGGTAAAGGGTTACTCTTCCACTGTCTGATGATACTCATCAATATTTGGATTGAAATAATAGTGAGTTGCTTCAGTTCCTTTGAGTTGCAGCTGCTCTGAAAAAACAATAAAAGTTGCGAGTATATTTTTTTTTTGTTATAATAAAACTTGTATTCTTGGAAGTTTTGATATTTTAATGTTCTTACTTGAGTAATAGTTAGCCCAACATGAGCTGACTGCAATTATCACTGGTTTTTCACTGTTGTTGTAACCGATTAGATCAAAGTTACTTCCTTCTTCATTCCATAGTAACAAAGGGATGACTTGATTTCTGCAATTTTATTATTTCTTCAATTAGTAAGAAACGTTGTGTGCTTTTAATTTTTGTTAATAGTTTTTGTTATATGAGTTTTTACCTTTGGTCCATTATGGTGATGATTCGTTTTCCCTCTTCAAAGTCTCCAATGTGATGCACACGACCTATATAATCTATAGTGACAAATATATTTTACTATATTTTGGTTTATATTTCGTATAAAAGTGCGTGATTAATTAAACGTATCTGTCAGGATTAGAGTCCCATGTGTTTCTCGATACTGAACGGTTTCATAGTCAACGAAGTTAAAATGATGATTTGGGAACCCTTCTGCTGGTATTGCTTCAAATTTTGTGTGGGAACCGATGTCTATAGTCGTTGGAGTTGGTAATGTTCGTTGCCAATCATCCGTTTTTTTACATGTGAAACCATACATCTTGTATGCAGCATTTGGCTTGAGAATCTTGTTTAGAGTTCGATATTCTTTGTAATCTATATTTCCTTGAACAACGGCTCCCTGTAATTATTTTACAATATATGTTGGTTATTATGTTTTTATAGATTGTATTTTGTTATTGTATACTATTAATTAAGGAACCTGTCGGTCTATTTGTAACAACCCGACTTCGTTTCATAAAACTCGACACGATTTTTTATTTTTTTTTACAAACAGCACCTGGCACGGCGTGCCACTTTGATTCTGCCAATGCTTTCGAGCCATGGCACGGAGTGCCATCAATCTGGCACGACGTGCCACTTTGATTCTGCCCATTTTGCTTTAAGTTTTAAATTCGTACACCACAATTAATACCCCCAAATCACAATTAAGGCAAACCAACCATATTACACTGTTATAAATGTTGTATCAAATACATTTTAACAACAAAAAAAGTTTGACGACCCCAGGTGTAACATCCCAGGTAACACGTTCCCCGTAGCATGATATTATCCGCTTTGCCAGTAGGCGCACAGATTTTTCTTGACAACCACACACGAAGAGCACTTTTCCTAGGAGGTCAACCATCCTGGTAGTGCCATCGCATGAGCACGCTTAACTACAGAGTTCTCATGGGATCTGCTACGCTTGTGGTCCCAAAACGTGTCATGCTAGGAAAGGTCTCCACACCCTTATAAGGCATGTTTCGTTCTCCTCTTCAACCGATGTGGGATGGATGTAACACGGATGTTACAATCCTCCCCCCTAATGGGACACAGCATCCTCGCTGTGCACGTTTGGTCCGGGGCCTAGCTCTGATACCATCTGTCACACCCCCTGAATGAGACCGGGGGTCATACGTGACTAACCAATATCAAAACACCAGTGTAAAGCGAGAACGACTCTAAATGAAACGTTTTTATTAAAACCAAATGTATTAAAGCAGCGGAGTTAAATTGTCATTACATTGATGTTTAAAATGAAACAAATTGTTCTAATGCAATAACTAATTATAATTGCGGACTCCATAGCAGCATAGTCCAAGTAGCAAGTAATCTTTTAGCAGTCATCACCTGAGACAAAACATGCTTAAAGTGTCAACCAAAAATGGTTGATGAATTCATAGGTTTATCAATAATAACTAAGTTTTTAGACCACAAGATTTAATTATCAAGTTTGATGTAGCAACATCGTTCAAAAGTAGTGCCGAAGTTATGATATCGAACTAAACAAAGTTACCCTATGACACCTTGAGCTGTCAGTGTCGTTGAAATCATTATTATGTAACCAAAGACCAACGGTCAACTGGTTAGAGACGTCGCTCTCAGTAGGCCTACTCACAATAACTAAGTTTGTGTTACACTAAGCAATTAACGATATCATGGTAGGGATTTAGCATGAAACAAAGCATGGTAGCACAGTTAAACAGTTTTGAGTACTTGTGTCTAAGCATAAAACAGTTTTAAAAGCAAGCATGTATCTCACCACAAAGTTTAAAATAAGTAATAGAGAAAGTTAAAAAGTGGGGCTATGAAGTTCACCTTAGTAGCAAGTAAGTTAATCCACGCAAAGAGAAATGAACGGAGTAAGTAATCGGAGATCTCAACCTAGAGATATAACGTTTGATTAGTTAATGTCTAGCAGACATAAAGTATTTTATTAATATAGCAACTATATTAACAGTGACGGTTCACGAGAAAAGTTTCTATTTCTCGAAACTTCATATTTTCATAAACCTACTATTTATGGAAAGCTTTCACTTATAGTAAGTTTCTAGTTTTAGTAAGTCCGGGTTATAATCCCTCACAAAGACGTTGTACAACTTTACCCGAACTTCGTTGCTATCAAGTAAGTCAGGAATGACCAGATGTAACCGGGGACGCAGGACTCTTGACCAGAATCTAAGTCATGGCATTCGAGATCCACAAGTTACCCCCATAAATGACAACCTAGACATCATTCACTTACGACCGTGAGTAGGGGTGAGACTCGTGAAAGTCATATGTTATCTGTTCATTATATACCTATATAATTTATATGTTTTAATTCTTCTGAATGTGTGTATAGGAATACAACACGATATATTATAAGTATATAATATATAGTTTAGTTAACAATAATGTTTATATTATTATATAGTAATAATAATGGTGTAAATGATACTATCATATAATTTATAAGTTATAATATTATATTATATAATATTAATACCTTTTATGTTTGAAACTCGGTTTAATATTTACTTTCCATTAGTTATATAAAATTATATTCCGACATATTGTAATTGTAAACTTATGTGTACTGAGATTGTAAAATAGTATGTCGTTATGGGTTGAAACTATAAATAGAATACTTTAATTTAATTTTATAAATTATTATATAGTTCAGGGACTAAAGTCATGAAAGCCCTAAACTTTATCTTTTTTTTTTCTTTTTTTTCATGAAAACAACGAACTGAGTAGTACTTCGATTTTTTTTTTTTATTTAGCTTTTGTAAAACATATTATACTCCAGGGGTTGATAGCGTAAATATCACGAAATTAATTCATGATCATCTTTTTGGGTTGAGTTATGTAAAGATACAAGACACTGAATAAATTTTAAATTTCATGTAGTACGTCTCTCGATTTCTAGCAATATTAACAGTTTAATTTGATTTGTTATTATCATACAAGTATTTCGTTCATGATCAAAGTAATGTATTATTAGTGCTAAAAAAAATCAAAAAGCTTGAATAAAAGGTTATACCTTTAGACGACTTGAACGAGAAAGATGAACAGTGTATAGTCGCGGGTCTCGGTGTTTGGTAACGGAACAACATCACTGAATCGAACAACAAGGGTGCTGATCGATCAAAGTGGCTTAACTTTGTGGTTCGTGATCGAGGAACAAGAACGGTAGAGGTACGTTTGTGTTTAAAATCGACTAAAGTCGATTTGGTGATATGCTTGGTGGTCGACACAAAGCAGTAGCAACAATGGGGTTTATATATGTATTTTTTTTAATGGTGAATGAATGAAACGTATAGGGATATAAACTATATTTATAGGCTAGAAATTGGATTTTGAGTTGGATTCTGACTCCTCAAATTTTGATATTGAGTACAAGTTGGTTTAGGATAAAATTTGAGTGACATTAAGATTCCACAAAAATATAATTCTTCTTGGTATGGGATAACAACTTGAGAATTAAGTCAACTTACCATATTTATCAAATAAGCCGATTCATATTTGTATTTAACTATAATATTAATTTTTAAATTTTTTTAAGATAGATATAAATTAATAATACGGAGCATAAAGTAATGGCATGTTACCAGACTCATTTAGAAATCATTTTTGATTTAATTTTTTTTCGGCCTTTTATATATATATATATATATATATATATATATATATATATATATATATATATATATATATATATAAACTAGTATATATATATATAGTGGACCAATCCATGGATAAGCACTAAATGGGGTACAAACTGGATAAGTGAATACGAGCCTCACATTTCATATTTTTAATAAAAAATTCAATTTATACTGAAAAACGCGGAGGGGTATTTTCAGAATTTCACATTTTAATTTCGGTATAGTTTATATTTTCGCCTCGTTCATTCCTCTTCTGTTCGTTCTCTCTCTTCTTCATCAATATTCATCATCTTCATCATTAATCTTCAACATATATTCATCGATTCAACTTCAATCGTAGATTCAATTTTAATCGTTCATTCTTAATTTTGTAATTTCTACTTTTAACTTCAATCGTTCATCCTGTTACTTTCGATCTCTTTATTCATCATCAATATTCATCGTCTTCATCATCAATCTACAACATATACTCATGGATTCAACTTCAATCGCAGATTCAACTTCAATTGCTCAATCTGATGGTTACGTTCATTCGTATCCTCTTTTTTTGTTTTACTTAAATTAGTTTTATGTTTAAAATTAGGTTTAATTGATATACGTCGTTCGTTTCATTTTTTGCAGTTCATGTTATTACGAATTCGTCTAATGAATCAGCTGCTGATTCTGTTCCTGATACGTTTTCTAGTAAGTTTTTCATTCATCATTCATCGGATATTTTTTATCATTCATCCAGTCTCTTTTTATGTTTATTGTTTTTCATATGAATTATATATGCATTTTGATCAATGATAAATGTAATTTTCCTGTTTAATATATATGTTTTGATTGATCAGTGAAATCTGGATTTTTAGAGTTTTGTTGTATAATAAATGTTTTTTATAGACTTTTTTAGTGCTCTTTTGTTTTTATTTGTGTTGTATAATAAACTATACGCAGTTTCATGTACTTTTGTACCATTCATTATGTATTTTTTAATCACTCATTATAATTGTAGGCAGTTTATAATATATAACATTCATAATTTATTTTTCTTTCATCATTATGTAACATTTTAATCTAATTATTGTATGAATTTTTTTATTATTCATCTTAAACTTTATGCTGTTTAATTTTTTTTCTCATTCATCATGTATCATTCATCATTCATCATTCATTCTTTATCATTTATGATTCATCATTCATCATTCATCATTCATCATTCATCATTCATCATTCATCATTCATCATTCATGCTTCATCAATAATCATTCATCATGTAATTTATAATTATTTTTATTGTATTTTTCTTTTATAGGCACCAACTCTGTCTGTAGAAATCATTTTTTGTCTTCTTATGAGGATGAAGGTCCTGATGGAAAGAAATTGTGGTTTCCTAATGTTCCAGATCATTTTAATCCTGTTATTAGTTCCGTGCTTAGATCATGGGAAGATTGTTTATATTTTTATGACTTATATGCTGAGGCTGCTGGGTTCAATATTAAGAAAGCTTCTGAAAATAAAGATGAAGATGGTTCAGTTATTTACCAAGTTTATAGGTGTAATAGGGCAGGTTGTCCTGCCCCAAAAGCTCTTGTTCCCCCTGCTATTGTTAATCCACCTGCTATTGTCAATGCATCTAAATCTGCCCATGATCCTCATTCTTCCATTCCTGATAAACCTGCAAAGCGAAAGCGTCAGCGTAGGAAAGTGTCTAACCGTAAATCTTCTAGTATTAAGGTTGAATGTGAAGCTTGCATTAGATTCAAACTTATTGAGGGTAAGATTGTTATTTTTAAGTTTTTTGAGGGGCATAGTCACAAACTCATAACTAAAAGGAATAGGAATTTGTTGAATAAAAGGAGGAAGTTGGATCCTGAACACATGGAATTTCTTTTCAAACTCAGTACTCGATCAAATATGGGTGGATTTAAAGCTCACAAACTTTTTAGTGCTCTTAGTGGTGGTATTGATAATATTGGTCCTTTGCCTGTAGATTTCAATAATTTTCATCGTGATTTGATCCAATCTCTAGGTGATACTAATGCACATATTGCTATTGAATAACTGCTTATGAAGAAAAATACTTTACCTAACTTCAGTGTCGAGTATTATTGTGATCATAATGATTTTTTACGTGGGATTTTTTGGGCTGACAATATTTCCAAGTTGAATTACAAAGAGTTTGGTGATATTGTTGGCTTTGATGCTACATATGGTACAAATATGTAAGTTTTCTGTAATTCGTATCACATTATTTTTGTTATTTATCATTCTATTTTTATCATCCAACACTTTATTTTTATCATTCATTTTTCATCATTCATCATTCATCATTCATCATTCATAATTTCACCATTCATCATTCATCATTCATCATTCATCATTCATCATTCATCATTGATTTTTCTCATTCATATTGACAGATTACTTATTTTTCTTTTTTTTATCCTAAACTTGCATTTTATTTTGATCATAAATTAACTAAATAATTATTATTTAAGACATTATTCATTCATAATATCATTCATTAAACATTAAAAACATTACTGAATGATTGAAATACTTTATTTTTATCATTCATCTTATAATTTTTATGTTTTTTTACATGATTTTTTATTACTGATTTTTTATTATAGGTATAACATGGTTTTTGTACCTCTCACTGGAGTTGATAACCATAAGAAGCTTGTTATTTTTGGAGCTGCTTTATTAGCTAGTGAAAGCATAGAATCGTTTAGTTGGTTTCTTGATTGTTTTCTCAAAGTTTTTGTGACTGAACCGGGCTTAGTGTCCACTGATCAAGACCCAGCAATGTTGGAGGCTATTAAAATAAAGTTTAAGACTGCGCAGCATCGGTTATGTATGTGGCATATCAGTCAAAAACTTGAAAAAAGGTAAATCTTCTAGTTTAATTCATGTTTTGATATCATTCATTTGTTTTATATTATTTTTTTGTTTTATAGGTTGGTCGTGAGTTGTTTTCAAATAAAGATTTTCATAAGCAAATGAACAACATATTCTGGAATCAAGAGTTGAATGCTGAAAAGTTTGAAAAGTGTTGGCAACATGTTTTAGATGAATTTGGCTTGCATGATGTCGATTGGTTTAAAGATATGCATGCTATGAAGGAGAAGTGGATACCGTGTTTTTTCTGAGATACACCAATGGCTGGATTGATGAAAACGCCATCACTTTGTGAAAGTGAAAATTCATTCTTTATAAAATGCAAGAACAAGCATTCTAAATTGGTGGAGTTTTTTTTTCGCGATTCGATGCTGTAGTTGAAAAGCAGTGCCATAACAACACGGTTCTCGAGTTTGAAATGGATAATAGATTTATTAATTGTGTTACCAATAAGCTAATTGAGTTGCATGCTAGGGATTTTTATACACCAACCATGTTTCTATTAGTTCAAGAAGAAATATTTCAGTCTTCTATCTCTTGGGTGCAAATCAGCTCAACCATTGAAGAGAATGAAGACAAACAATTATGTGTAATTGAAGAGAAATTTCCTCTTCCTCGTCTAAACTGGAAATATAGGGTCAGCTTTCACTTCATATCTTTTTAAATTTTTCCTAATCTGATTACTTACATTTTTTTTTGTTTTAATATATTTTTAGGTTTAATTTATTTATTTTTTTCAGTATATTTGTCATTCATCATATTTTTTTGGTTATTATATGTTTTTGTCATTCATCTTTTTTTATTCATTATCTTTTTTTGTCATTCATCTTTTTTTCATTCATTATGTTTTGTTATTCATCTTGTTGTTAACTTTTTAATTTCCTCTTTTTTTTAGGTTACTTTTGATGTTAAAACTACTGAAGCCAGCTGTTCGTGTTTGCTTTTTACACATGAAGGTCGTTTATGTAGGCACATATTTTATGTGTATCATGTTCATGATGTTGTTGCTATCCCTATGGTTCATTTGTTGAGGAGGTGGTGAAAGGAGGTATCTAAAATATTTAATTCCATTTTCGTATATTCCGATGATAAGTCTGAATCCAAAAAGATTATCAATCACGTTTTCAACAAGCTTAGGAAGGTTTCCTCTTTATATCAAGATGATCTAGATAAACTTGTTAGTTTTAGAGATAAGTTTGATGTATTAATTTGCAATTTTCTTGGTTCTACTTCTGATGAGCCTTCTACATCTACTAGAGGTGAACATATTAATAGACTATGGGGATTATCTAAACCAGTCAATTCAAATATCCGTGCTCCGGAGAATATTAGAAACAAAGGTCAACGTAGATCAGATCGGATATTGTCTTCCAAAGAAGTGGCTGTTAAGAAACATGTTAAGACAAGAGCTTGCAAGCGTTGTGGTATTCATGGTCAAAATGTTCGGACTTGTACTACTGACCTCACTCAACTACATAATTCAAAGAATAAAGGAAAAAATGTCATTGATTTTGAATTAGAAGACGAAAGTGAGGAAGATGATGAAGACCTTGCATATGGAGACGAAGATTCTGATTCTGATTAATTGTTAATGTTTTTATCTTTTTTATAATTTTCTATATGTTTTTATACTGCTACTCTTTTTTAGTATAATTTTCGGTGAAAGTAGATTACGAGGTATTTTTTCAAGTTTTGGATCATTCATTAAAGCATTTTATTATTCGTCTTTTTTTAATCACTTGTCATAAATTTTATCATTCATTATATTGTTTATCTTGTTTTTAGTCATTCTTAGCTCTTTCTTTTTATTTATCAGATTTATTTTATTATTTATCACGTTCTTTCTATCATTCACCACGTCATTTTAATCATTCATCTTGTCATTTTAATCATTCATCATCTCATTTTTATCATTCATTACAACATTTTCATCATTCATCACCTACTTTAATCATTCATCATCTTCTTTTATCATTCATATTGTTTTCCATCAGTCATCATATCTATATTATCATTCATTATCTCTTTTTTATTATTCATATTGTTTTCCATCATTTATCACCTTATTTGTTTTCAACTTTTTGTCCTTCATCATCTACTTTTTTCATTCATTTTAATTTTTTATCATTCATCACCTCCTTTTTTCATTCATCTTGTTTTTTTAATCATTCATCAACTCCTTTTTACCTTTCATCTTCTCAAGTTTTTTTTTATCAAAATTAAAAGATGAATCGTTATGATTACTAAAATCATTTTGTAACAGTACAATTACTGTATGTTTTTAGTAATCATTTATATCTTTTTAAATCATTTTGTTTTAAAAAAATTAGATTAAATTCATAATATTACAATTTAATAATCCATTTTGTTATCATGAATCATAATCTATCGTTATTTTAAATTCATAATCATTTATATCTCATTTTCAATCTATCATTCATCGTTTATGAATTTTTCTAACATATCACAAACATTCATCATAAAACTTTCAATCATTCACCAAACATATCATTCATTGTTCCATTTTCCATCATTCAGGAAACAAACATTTAGTTTGTACAAAATAAGCATCAAACAAACAATGGTTTAAGACATTGATGTTCACTATTCGTCAAAACACAGTTCCAAAATATTTCATTTAATCACCTGAATTCTTCTTCTATTCCAAGACATCACTGACCTTTTTTTAAAACCTTGAATTAATTGTCTCTTTATAATTCTTCTCTTCTTTCTTTAGGTTCTCTTCTTTCTCCTTTTCTAAATGAGTTGCTTCATAGGTATTGTACTTTTCCATCCACTCATTCATAGATTTATTGGTAGGATGTGTTAAAATCTTCACTCCATATTTCACACGCAATTCGTTTAACTGTTTTATTTGACCTGGTCCTTCTTTAAAGAAACCGCTCTTCCATTTAGGATCTCCCATGTATGTTTCCATGTGACGCATCACGAAAACACCACAGTCTATATCGTTTGTTTTTGTGCTCCATGCCAGTGGTACCATGTTTACTTTGCATCTCATTTTTTCAATTGGATTTCCTTGATCTTTTAGATACTGTTTAAAAATCAATCCCTAAAAACAATATATTCTCTTAATTAAGTATTAAACATTTTAGTAAAACAAACTACCTATAGTTAAACACGATAGTTATCAATAATTTAATCAATATCAATTTTATCTATACTTTTTTATCATTCATCATAATTATACGAAGTTTTTTTAACACCTAATATTCTATCATTCATGATATACTATAAGCAGTAATATGTATATTTTCTATCATTCATCTGTATTTTTAGCATTCATCATAACTATCTGTAGTTTTTTAATATATAATGTTCATATTGTTTTTATCATTCATCATAAACTATATGCAATTATATATAGTTATTGAAGTAACATTTCATAGTTTACTTACCACATTTGTTGGTATTTTGCCATACTTGTTTTCGTATATAACTTTTTTTCCTGAATTGTCAATCACATCTAGGATTCCAGTCTTCATGTGTGCACATATCAGATAAAAGTGATCAAATTTGCAGATTGGAAACATCACCAGTATTGATTTTTTTATATCAGTTTATATGAAATATAATTCTTCATTTTAATATGAAATATGTAAATATATAATTTTTATTTGTCATTTTTTTCATACCAACTCATATGAACTGAAATTCCTTTTTCCTTCATCATCTTTCACAAAATTAAGTACATTGGCATTGAATTCTTCCTGGTCTGATTTGGTTGGCTTACTCTTCATCAACATCTCTATTCTCTACATGGTGAATAATATCAAATTAGTTTATAAATTATAAAAAATATTTTCAAACATATGATATAAAATAAATCATGAATGATATCTATTCATTTAATTTATTCATTTATATTGAAATGATTGAATATTTTTTTAAAACTTACAATAAAACTTGTTGGCATGAAGTATCTTTTCGGAGAATTATCTGAAGCATGCTTTTCTTCATCATTCAGGATTGATGACCAAACATCAATTACTGGCGCATGAATAGCTATCCGATAGAATAGACTAGCCATGGGCATTGGGAAACATGCTACTGGATAATCACAAGTGTATACAAAATCGCTTGAAAAAAAATAGATATCCGAAATTATGTTAATTTTATCATTATATATGTCACTATTCTGGTAACTTTTAGTTGTGTTTTTTTAATACGTGAATGATAATATATAAAAGTATACTTACTAATCATCCTGCAGAAAAGATTTGAAGTATCTTGCAATTTTCTTCTCTTCCTTCTCAACTTTTGCTTTGATGTTCACCTGTCGTTCATACCATGGTGATTTGTACACTGCTGCTAAACGAGTTTCTCGTTTCTCTTTTCCTTTCATGCCCTCTTCATCATTTACATTTTCATTTATATCTTTCAGGATCTCAGCTATCATAACAACCCCCTCTTCAACTTGTTTATTTTTTTCATTACCATCCTCCTTATCCAATGCTTCATTAGTTACCTTAATTAAACATTTATTATAGTTAGCTCTTATCATATAATAAATAATTATTCTTGCTATTTTTCATTTGTATTGTCTACCTCATTATTATTCTCTTTATTTCTTTCTTCAACATCTGTAACTTTCAACTGTTCACTAGCATCTACTAGCTTATTCAATCCATCAACATTCACCTGAATTAAACGTTGATTATAGTATAGTTTTTATCATATTGTTTTTATTAATAATTATTCTTTATATTTTTTCATTAATATTATCTACCTCAGTTCTATTCTCTTGTCTTCTTTCTTCAACTTCTTTGACATTCACTTGTGCACTAGCATCAACATTCACCTGAATTTAAATGTTTATTATAGTATAGTTTTTATCATATTGTTTTTATAAATAATTATTCTTGATATTTTTTCATTAATATTATCTACCTCAGTAGTTGTAGCGACCCGACAAAATCGTCATTGACGGCGCCGTCTACTTAGGTCCCGTTACGTGGTCATAGGTCTTTAAAACAACATTTGACCAAAAGTATGTCGCATGCATTTCAAAAGTAAAGATGTTTCAAGGTTTACAAAGTAGTTTGACAACTAGTTACATAACAAAGTTTAAAGTACAAATGAAACATATGCGACACAATTTGAAAGTAGTCAAAAGACGCTCCACGTATGCATGTATACTTGACATCCAAGCAAGTATCAAAAGTAATGAGCGGAAGCATGTATCATTAAGCATTCAAGGACCTGAGAAAACATAAAAGAATCTGTCAACGAAAACGTTGGTGAAATCATAGTTGTATGCATAAAGTATATTTGTATCACAAGGTTTAGTATAAATCGTTTATCAAGCGTATACATCTCAAAAGATGTGTTTGTATCACGAGCACCCAATTATCAAGCTTAACTGAATCTTATCTCTACATAATAGTGTTAGAACCAACACTATACATCGAAAGTACGTTTCATTCATCTGAATGAGGGTTCGTCAAACCCGCATAGCCACACAACATAATTTCTCGCTTACACTCTACTAGTGTAACTAATGATAATTGGACTTGAGGATTTTCATTCTGACTCGTATGTATCTCTGCTTTCGTATAGTATCCAAAGTATCAAAGTATGAAAAGTATATATATACATGTGAAAAGTATATATAAGTATGTAATGTATATGTTTTCTCATCCCACGATTTTAAAAGTATAAAAGTATTTGAAAAGTGGGGCTATGATCTCACCTCGAGTGCACGAGTACAAAAGTACTTCACAAAGTAAACGTGTGCATGATAGTTGCTTAGCCTTGACTTAAACAAGTAAGTTGTATCAATTAACCGGTTACGACACAAGGTCGGGCGAAATGTGTTCAATTAGTCCTATGGCTCGTTACGACTTGATTAAATATAGCATGTGAATCACGTTGTCAAGTTTCATGCAAGAATCAAGTATAAAATAAGATTTGAACGATTGCATAAGTGTTTGGTTAAGTTTGACTAAAAGTCAAACTCGGTCAAGTCAAAGTCAACAAAAAGTCAACACGTTCGGGTCGGGTCCCGAACTATTTTTCTGTGCTAATTATTCATAGATAAGCATGTTAGAACAAGTTACATGTGAATCAGAGGTCCATAGTATAGCAAACATTTTTCGTATATTTGACAAGTAAGACAGAATCAAACCATGCCTATTGTTGCACCGCGACAAAGGCTGGCCGCGCCGCGGCGAATAACGGGTGCTGGTACCTGGTCAGTCTCAATTGTCTAAGTCCCAAACCCAAAATTCAAACAACCACAAAACACAAACCGTAAACACTTAGAACTCGTATCTTATATCGTTAGAAAGGTAATTTGACAAAGATCACAACTAATTACATTTCACCAACCAAAAACATCAATTACAATAACCGAAATTTCATCAAGTGATCAATAAAGGTTTATTTTCAAAGTTTCAGGTTCATCAAATGCATTTTAAGTTTCGGGAATCCAATTCACACATATGATATGCTGTTTTGAAGGTAATGAAACATACCTTACAACTAAAAACTTACTAATAACATTTCATGGCATTCGAAACATCAAAAGCTCGTTTTAAGTCTATCAAACCCTAACCAAAATCCACAAAAATCAATATTCATGTTTTTGAAGTTTTCTTAATCAACCTACGCATCAAAACGAAGCAAGTGATACTAGTAACACAATTAAAGCATGAACTTTAGTATTTAAACAACATTTAATCTTCCAAAATGCAAGATTAAGCAAACCCATTTCAAATGTGCAAACTAGTTACTCAAACAACAAATCGAGCAAACAAATTATATATTCATGTTATACACGAGCCATAGACACTAACTAACACCATTTCAAGTATATAAAACGAATTTAGAGAAAATCTAGTGTTTTTAGAAACCTTACCCCAAGTAGTGAAATTTGAACCAAATCGAAGAGGATGAAGAGAGGATCACGAATATGTTATCGGATTTGTTGTGAGCTTCCTAGATGTGAAATGGATGATTAATTTGTGTTTATGGGTGTGAGAGCACAAAAGTGGAAGTAAGAAAAAGAGAGGAGGTGATGAATGAATGAGAAGAGTGGTGGTGGTGGTGGTGACTAGTTACCAAAATTTGGCCAAGTGCCAAGATTAGTCCCTTAAGTTTCAAAGCGGGTGCGGGAATTAACCAAACGAATATTTTTTTAAAAACGCTAGAGCAAACGAGTGATGTTATAATTAAATAACGGAATTATTATGAACATTAGTCAATGAAAGGTACGAATTTAGATAACGGAAAATATTATCTAAAAAAAAAAAAGACGGGCATTAAAATAATTTAATGGAAAAATGCGGGATGTTACATTACCTACACCTTAAAAGAAATTTCGTCCCGAAATTTAGTTGGAAGTAGTAGTCGTTGTTTCTCCGTCGAGATCTTGCGTTGTCAATTCTACGGATAAGTGAAGGTACTTCCTTGAGTATTTCAACGAACCTTGACATTTGGGATTTTACGTTGGTTTAAAGTTTGGTTTCACGATTTATAGTTTCAACCGGTCCTCCTAGGGAGCGAAGTTTATCGTTGATAGTAAGTTCATAGAAGAGGATAATAAGTTCTTGTCTCGCAAGACACGCCTTTAAGTTTGATACACAGAATGTAGGATGAACGGAATTTGTTTGAGTCGGGAGTTCGAAACGGTAAGCAACGGGCACAACACGCCCCAAGATTTCAAAAGGACTAAAAATATCGCGGATTTAGCTTTCTACGTTTCCGAAACGGACTACACCTTTTCAAGGTGCGACTTTTAACGTTACGCGGTTTCCCATTTGGAATTCGAGAGGTTTACGTTTAACACTTGTATGGCTCTTTTGGCGACTACGGGCCGTCTTGAGCCTTTCTTGGAATTGAATAATTTTCCGGTTGTTTCATGAATGAGTTCGGGTCCGGTGGTTCGCTTGTCACCTACTTCGGTTCAACAATTTAAGAAAACGATATTTACAGCTATACGGGTCCTCGAAAAGTGTGACATTAATACTCAAATGAAAATTATTGTAGTAAGAGAATTTGACTAAAGGCAAGTACTTTTCTCAAGTAAATTTGAAGTCGATAACACGAACTCGTATTATGGTTTCCAAAGTTTGAATCGTATGTTTGCTCTGTCCGTCGGGTTGTGGTTGATGTGTTGTACTCATGTTTAAACGTGGTCCCGAGGCTTTTTGTAAGGCACCCCGAAATCTAGAAGTGAAACGAGAATCTCGATCCGAAACGAGGTACATTTCTTTAAGGTATATTTGAAAAAGTTTGTTAGGTCTTGAAAACGTTTGTTGGAACAAGTTTCTGTTTCTCAAGAATTTCGCGCCGTGGAAGATTTATCGGTTTCTAAAAACGTTCGTTAGGGACATTCCCCCTCGTGGCGAATACTAGTATAACATGAAGAGTCTCTCCCTCCATTGAGAATTTAGATAGAAAATTTTCTGAATCGGAAGTATGAGTGTGATGCGAGAGAAATTTCCGCCTCGATGTGAGCATAACAAGTATATTGTAGTTCGTCGATAAAACTGTGCGAAAACGAGATAGTATACACGTGTAACATACGTTTGAAGTTGAAAGAATTTTTCATTCATTCGGAAGCATAAATATGGTTTGACAATAATCGACGATGTGTCCCGGGTATGGTTGTTATCAATATTCTCGGAGTTTTTGGATATCCAACAAGAAAAATGAAGTCATGTACATGGCGCATGGTGGTGATTAGGTTGATCGAGTCCAACCACCATCACGTGTCATTAGAACTTTGGTATGACTTACCATAATATAACCACGTTGATCGAGTGTCGTTATATTACGCTAACTCATACCTCCATCCCCACATCACTCCATAGATTCAGGTTCGTGTAATCGTGAAGTTTTAAAATGAACAAAGCTTAGCGACATCACCAACGTGACTCGTATTTAATCGAAAGAATTAGTGCAACTCTGAAGGTGCATTTCCCGAGGGAAGTGTATAAATGATGGTTCACGTCAATGCGGTTTAAGTCAAACGATAATGTATTCGGTGCGAGAAGTGTAACGAATCATGATAACGAATAGTACACAACCGTAGTGTTAAGTATTGATGACGATACTCACCTGGAGTAGTGATGGTAGTAACACGATATGGTAGATAGTAAGGAACACCGGTGTGACACCGATAGTAAGTTGAAACGGTGGCGAATAACAATCTGGGAGACAGAGTTCCCGAACAAGTGTGACTAATGAAGTCGTCATCATCCTTACGCGTATGAATCTTGAATTTACGTGTGTTACCAGAAAGTGGTAGAATACAGATTCGTATGACGAAAGTTTGGTACCAGTAAGAAGTTTGCCTAAGAATGGTTCAAGTATAATGCACAAGTAGTCAAGTAAGTGCTATCTATAGCAAATGCAAGTCAGAATGCAATGATTAACTATCCGGTTGTAGTCTAGATTCACTAATGCGTCCTAACGACTCTGTCAGACACACTAATGCATATTCTAGTTTCCTACAACCAACGCTCTGATACAATCTGTAGCGACCCGACAAAATCATCATTAACGGCGCCGTCTACTTAGGTCCCGTTACGTGGTCATAGGTCTTTAAAACAACGTTTGACCAAAAGTATATCGCATTCATTTCAAAAGTAAAGATGTTTCAAGGTTTACAAAGTAGTTTGACAACTAGTTACATAACAAAGTTTAAAGTACAAATGAAACATATGCGACACAATTTAAAAGTAGTCAAAAGACGCTCCACGTATGCATGTATACTCGACATACAAGCAAGTATCAAAAGTAATGAGCGGAAGCATGTATCATTAAGCATTCAAGGACCTGAGAAAACATAAAAGAATCTGTCAACAAAAACATTGGTGAAATCATAGTTGTATGCATAAAGTATATTTGTATCACAAGGTTTAGTATAAATCGTTTATCAAGCGTATACATCTCAAAAGATGTGTTTGTATCACGAGCACCCAATTATCAAGCTTAACTGAATCATACCTCTGCATAATAGTGTTAGAACCTACACTATACATCGAATGTACGTTTCATTCATCTGAATGAGGGTTCGTCAAACCCGCATGGCCACACAACATAATTTCTTGCTTACACTCTACTAGTGTAACTAATGATAATTGGACTTGAGGATTTTCGTTCTGACTCGTATGTATCTTTGCTTTCGTATAGTATCCAAAGTATCAAAGTATGAAAAGTATATATATACATGTGAAAAGTATATATAAGTATGTAATGTATATGTTTTTTCATCCCACAATTTTAAAAGTATAAAAGTATTTGAAAAGTGGGGCTATGATCTCACCTCAAGTGCACGAGTATAAAAGTACTTCACAAAGTAAACGTGTGCATGATAGTTGCTTAGCCTTGACCTAAACAAGTAAGTTGTATCAATTAATCGGTTACGACACAAGGTCGGGCGAAATGTGTTCAATTAGTCCTATGGCTCGTTACGACTCGATTAAATATAGCATGTGAATCACGTTGTCAAGTTTCATACAAGAATAAAGTATAAAATAAGATTTGAACGATTGCATAAGTGTTTGGTTAAGTTTGACTAAAAGTCAAACTCGGTCAAGTCAAAGTCAACAAAAAGTCAACACGTTCGGGTCGGGTCCCGAGCTATTTTTCTGTGCTAATTATTCATATATAAGCATGTTATAACAAGTTACATGTGAATCGGAGGTCCATAGGATAGCAAACATTTTTCGTATAATTGACAAGTAGGACAGAATCAAACCATGCCTATTGTCGCGCCGCGACAAAGGCTGGCCGCGCCGCGGCGAATAACGGGTGCTGGTACCTGGTCAGTCTCAATTGTCTAAGTCCCAAACCCAAAATTCAAACAACCACAAAACACAAACCGTAAATACTTAGAACTCGTATCTTATATCGTTAGAAAGGTAATTTGACAAAGATCACAACTAATTACATTTCACCAACCAAAAACATCAATTACAATAACCAAAATTTCGTCAAGTGATCAATAAAGGTTTATTTTCAAAGTTTCAGGTTCATCAAATGCATTTTAAGTTTCGGGAATCCAATTCACACATATGATATGCCGTTTTGAAGGTAATGAAACATACATTACAACTAAACACTTACTAATAACATTTCATAGCATTCGAAACATCAAAAGCTCGTTTTAAGTCTATCAAACCCTAACTAAAATCCACAAAAATCAATATTCATGTTTTTGAAGTTTTCTTAATCAACCTACGCATCAAAACGAAGCTAGTGATACTAGTAACACAATTAAAGCATGAAATTTAGTATTTAAACAACATTTAATCTTCCAAAATGCAAGATTAAGCAAACCCATTTCAAATGTTCAAACTAGTTACTCAAAACAACAAATCGAGCAAACAAATCATATATTCATGTTATACACGAGCCATAGACACTAACTAACACTATTTCAAATATATAAAACGAATTTAGAGAAAATCTAGTGTTTTTAGAAACCTTACCCCAAGTAGTGAAATTTGTACCAAATCGAAGAGGATGAAGAGAGGATCACGAATATGTTGTCGGATTTGTTGTGAGCTTCCTAGATGTGAAATGGATGATGAATTTGTGTTTATGGGTGTGAGAGCACAAAAGTGGAAGTAAGAAAAAGAGAGGAGGTGATGAATGAATGAGATGAGTGGTGGTGGTGGTGACTAGTTACCAAAATTTGGCCAAGTGCCAAGATTAGTCCCTCAAGTTTCAAAGAGGGTGTGGGAATTAACCAAACGAGTATTTTAAAAAAAACGCTCGAGAAAACGAGTGATGTTATAATTAAATAACGGAATTATTATGAACGTTAGTCAATGAAAGGTACGAATTTATATAATGGAAAATATTATCTAAAAAAAAAGACGGGCGTTAAAATAATTTATCAGAAAAATGCGGGATGTTACAGTAGTATTCTCTTTTCTTCTTTCTTCAACTTCTTTGACAATCACTTGTGCACTAGCATCAACTTCGTCATCTAATTCTTCAGTATTCACCTGAAATAAATATTGATTATAGTTATAGTTTTTATCATATTATTAATAATTATTTTTGTTATTTTTTACTAATATTTTTTTATCTACCTCTGTATGAATCACATTATTCCTTTGTTCACTAGCAACATTCTTTTCATTCAAACAGTCAGCATTCACCTGAAATAAAGAATTATTCATTGTTAACATTCATCATATAATAAACAATGTTTGTATTGTTTCAGTTTATTCCTTTTAGTTCTTTTACCTCCCTTTCTTCAACTTCTTGCTCATTCTCAGCTTCTAAGTTATTCTCTGCACTTGTTTCCTGCATCTCTTTTTCTCCATCATCATTATTATTTTCTTCTTCACTTTCGATTTCAAAACCCCTTATTGGTGACATTTTATCATCATCATTCCTTTTTTCTAGGGTGTTTTCATCTAACCAAAATTCCTCTGGATCATCTAAGACTTCAATCATCGTTGTAATCCCTAACCGAATCTTCTGATTATTTGGGAATTTTTCTAATCTCTTTTTGTTTCTGATTGCAACCTTTTTAATCAGTTTTAAGTCTTTTTCAATCCCATCTTCACATTCCTACATTTTATTATATTAAAGTATCAGTTTAATACAATATGATTTTTATATACATGAAACATTGTATCAAAATCAACTTTTATCATGTATATAAACTGAAATTGTATATTTCTATTTGTATTGTATTTACTAATTTAAATTTTAATATGAAAGATTTTTTTTACCTTCTCAAGTTCTTCAGCTTCATCACTTCGATTATTTGATTCCTCACTTTCTTCATTCGCTATCTCATTTGCTATGTTTTCCTCTTATTGTTGTTGTTGTTCTTCTTCTTCTCCTTCTTCTTCATCATTCTCTCTTTCATCGTCTCTTTCATTCGCTATGTCCACAAATTCCACTTTTCCAAATTCTTCTTGTTTTATTTCTTCTGTTTCCCTATGTTTCAACATTTTTCTTGTCCAAATCGATAATGTCGTACCTTTCTTCGGTAACTCCATGTTTGCAATCCTTGTCGCTTCCACATAATGCAACTGTAATTTTACATTATCAGTTTCCATGATTTTTAGTTACTATGTTTTGATGAATCATATAAAACAAAATGAATGACCATAGGGAGGTGATGTATTGAATAAAAACAAGATGAATGAAATTTTTTTTGTGTGAGTGATGAATGATATAAAATGAGATGATGAATGATAAAATATGGGTTATGAATTATAATATTTTATGATTAATCATTAAATTTTTTTAACATTCATCATTTATTTTTTACAATATTTTTATTTTTATTCAATATATACATAACGAAGAATGTTATTTGCATAGTGTACTTACAATTAAAACTATGACGGATCCTGAAAACCATATCGTTTCATTTGATTGGCTCCACAATATCTTGCTCTTTATCAACCGCTCTAAAATAAAACCGCACTAATCATATTTACTTACATCTTTTACAGTTGGAAAGTTGCCAATTAATAATTGGTTTGAGGTTCCCATTTGATTGATTTCCACCATGGTTATAGAAAATAAGACGACGAAGTTTAGGAAGAACTCTATTCCAACTTCATTTGAGCTTACCATCTTATCATGAATTGTTTTAAATCTTACATCTGTTATCCCTGCGTACTGTCTTCTCCAAACGCTTTTTGTTGTATTATTTTTTGGAGGCTTTTTGAATACCATAATCTGCTTTTCACCCATTGGAAATCCAAACAACCTTTGGATACTTTCTCTTATAATAGGAATTGTTCCCTTTTCAAACTCCATTTGGCTTGTTTCAGGGTTGAAAGCATTGACACAGAAATAAGCAAGTTTCTTCGGAATTTCCTTTATATTCATTTTTAGCAGTTTCTTGAATCCTAATAACTCAACTCTATGCTTATGTTCCTTCGTCATTTTCTCCATAACCAAGCACAATGTTCTTGGAGACATCCTGGTTTTAAGTTTGTTAAACTGTTCGTATTCCTCATTCACTATTCTTTTGGTTTTTTTGGTTTTCCCCGTTTTTCTTTTGTCCATTTTCCTTCTCTTAGTAGATTTATCTGTATTTCATATTTTCAACAATAATTTTTTAATTTAAATTATTCTATGATGAGAAATAATTAATTTCCAAAATATATGATGAATTATCCAAACATAACAATATATATGTACCTGCATTCTTGTTTGGAAGTCGTGCATCAGATCTTGATCGCTTAATGTTTTTTCCAGTTTTCCTTTGTTGAACGTAGTACATTGCATCATCGTCTGTGCTGCTTTCTTCATATGTTAATGATTAAGTATATTTAATTTTGAAACCAATTAATATTTATTTTGTAATTGAAGTATTGAGCATTCATTAAACATTTATCAAGCACTTATCATTCATCAAAACATTTTTAACTAATCAAACAATTTCCATTGCTTTATTAATATTTATTTATAATCAAATACTTATAATGCATTTGAAATCTAGGTCGATATTAAGTTGTTTTTTCATCTTACATTGTTTGTATTCTTCTTCCTCATCTTCAGATTCTGTACCTTCATCAATATCAGCTTGTTTTTCACATTGCTCTTCTATATCATTCTCCTCCTCCGTGTTACTATTTTCACTACTTTCATATTCCTCTTCAGTAACTTTTTTTCCCATTATTGTAGCTGATGGTAACAAAAAACTCCAACATCAACACATTATTTATCAACAAATAATTGATCATTCATCATTCATCATTCATCATTCATTATTCATCATTCATCATAATTACAACTAAATATTTTTTTATTTTAAGCATTCTATATCAAACATCAAACCTAAATAATATCATTTTACAAAATATATAGTGTAAGCACATGCATCCTGTTAATCTATTATTTTTATGTGATAAAAAATGATAAACAACATTAATAAATATTATAATCATCATTCATTCATTATAAAAAAATATACATATATATTTAATAATAATTAATATACCTGCAGTATTTCCTAGTTTAAGCTTCACTTTGAGATTATCTGTAAATATACAACAAATAAACAGTTACGAATACATTTTTTTTAGTATAATATTTATATATTAAACAAAATTTATTTGTGGTTACTACCTTTTGTGGTTTCCGGTTCGTTATTTTTCTCCATTTTTGCTTCGTCTTCTTTTGAGCTTTCTCTTTAATCAGAGATTCAATCTATTTTAAGCAGTTCGAGCTTCTAGTTGTTTTTAATTAGGGTTTTCTTTTTGATCGAGATTTTTTAAGAGAGAGAGTTATACAAGTGACAAATGAAGTATGAAATAGAATGAATGATTAATTTGGGGTTTTTGTGATGGTCACGTGAGGTTGGATCACGTGACTTCTATTTTGTTTCTTTTTAAATTTTTTATTAATACTCCAAATATATTTATAAAAGTATTGGATCAGTTAAAAACATTTTGGGATTCAAAATTTTTTGAATTTTATATATTTTGAATTTTAAAATATTTTGAATTTCAAAATATTTTATTCTCTCTCTATATATAGTTTCATCGTTTATCCCCAAAAGCATAATACTTTATTAATAATTAAAAAAAACCCAACCCTAAATATGGCACATCCGTCATCTCCACCACGTTCGTCATCTCCACCACGTTCACCATCTCCAGAAATTCTGATTCCACCATTTCATGTATACAATGAAATGGATAAACAATTCGTTGTCAAAACCGTGAAGGTCATCAACAACAAGAAAAGAAACTTGAGCGAGTTTTATGAGAAGCACAAAAATTATCAAAAAATCTATCAAAGCATCATTGATGTGAAAGAAAGTTATAAGAAGATTGTTGATAATGAATTTTATCATAAAATTTCAGCAGATGCAAAACCAAATAAAGTCTTCGAAAACTATGAAAAGAGGATTGAGCTTAATAACATGAGAATGGAAGCAAATCTAAAGAAGATGAAATATGAAGAGAGTAAAATAAACTTTCTTAAGGATGAGATGGAAGAAGTTATTAAGCATTATAGATGAATTATTAGATAATTATGATATCGTCTTTTGCATCTTGGTTTTAAAATCTGTATTGTAATGTTTTTTAATGCTTAATGAATGATATAATGAATGAATAATGTTTTAAATAATAATTATTTACTTATTCATGATCAAAATAAGTTCAAGTTTATGACAATAAAAAAAAATTAATAATTGTGTCAATATGAATGAGAAAAACGTATAATGAATGATAAATGTTGAATAATGAATGATCAATGATGGAATCATGAATGATGAATGATGTATAGTGAATTATGAATGATGAATGATGAATGATGAATTATGTATAGTGAAAGATGAATGATGAATGATGATTATTGAATGATGAATGATGAATGGAGAATAATGAATCATGAATGATAAATTTAACAATCTACATTACATCTTTTCTTTATGTAAACCTTATAAAAGGAGCTGAATGATAAAAAATTATTTAGTAAATATAAAAAAATGTATATATTTAATGAGCAACACTTATTTTTTTTATCTATAAAACATAATTTCACATTAAAGTAACAGTCATCAGCAACACTTATTATTTTATAACATAACTGCATTTGTATGAATTAAACTCAAACAATTAAATTTCTTAAAAAAAATCTTAATACATGCATGTAAATAAAAATATTATTCATCATGTTTTCACTACTCATTTGTTAAAAAAAATTTCACTTATTTTCTGTGTATCTTCTTCTTGCACTATCCATCGGTTGTTCTTTTTCTGTCTCTGTGTATGCACTATGAAAGCAATGCATTTCTTTGAGAACATCATCCTTAATAATGTTGATGTCACTAATGATTATCTTTGCAGCATATTTTTTGCGCAGCTTCTCAATCTGTATGTCCCTTTCTTGGCCTTCATCTTCTAGATAACAATCCCATGAATCACCACTCACATATGTCTCCATATATCTCATCGTTAAAACACCGTAAGTCAGATCCATTTCATTTGATCTCCATTTGAATACCTTTCTCTTTGGTTCTGATTTTGTCAACAAATCTTATTTGATATGTTTGAATTCTCCCAGATAACTCGAGAACAAGTATTTCTGCATTTTATAAATGATTTTAATAATTTTAGATATCTCTACTTATTTCAGATATAAGATGATGCCAAACCCACAAAAAAAAAATTATATATTTTATTTTTGTCATCATTCATCATTCATCATTCATCATTTATCATTCATCATTCATAAATTTATGATTTATCATTAATTTTTCTCATTCATCATTAACAGACTTTATATTCATTTTGTTATTTAATTTTCTTACTAAACCATCAGGAGCAAGTCCATACTTCTCATCAGTTGGCATATCCAAGTAGCTATGGTCTATTATATCAATATCTGAGCTTGTTAGATTGAAGCACAATAAGAAATTTAGTCCACTAACAAATACTGGGAAGAAAACCTGCATTTTACAATCATAACTTTTACATTAGTTAATATGTTTCATTAAATATTAATAATTTGTTAACATTTTTTACATCAATTTATCATACCATTTCTACTTCAGAAAATTTATAATCTATATCATCACATGTTGTCCGGTGAACAATTTTTTCTCTGAATTTGACATATGTTTCTTCCTTGAAAGCACGCAAATCCAACATATCTTCTGTCTTTACAGTTTAAACAATTTATATGCTGTTACTACATAATCATTGACTTTTTTATTTTAAATAGTTTTTTAATGACATACCAAAATTGAAGCTGGAAACATACATCTTGTCGCTTTGTGTTTTGTATACAATTTTGCTTCCATGTTCAATATTGCTGACCAGCAGTCAATGACTGAGTTTGATAAGTCCGTTTGATGAAGTAGGCTTGCAATCTCATTCCTGTTTAGTAGTTTCCCGCTCATGCAGCTGAATACAACTACCCTGTTTTGAGTTAAATAATCATTATTACACAGTAAATAAACATGAAATTATCAAATGCTAAATTTCATAAATATATGTAATTTTTTGTCTCAAATATGATCAATGACAAACATGATGATCGACAAACATGATGATTGACAATCATGATTAAATGACAATCAAGGTCAATGGCAAACATGATGAATGACAAATTTTTATTCTTTTAATGAACAAACATGATGAATTATAAATATAATTATTTATGAAGAATATAAATTATAAATATAATTTATGAAAAATAACATCATTAATCATAATCTGTTTATTATATACTTACTCTGGTGCATCAGCAAAACAGTACATGAATGTTGAGATTTCTTTTTCCATTTGTGTGAGCTCACTCTTATGATCAACTACAATTGCATTCCATGGTGTTAATATGATTTCATCATCTTCGGATTCAGTTAAAAGTTTGAATGATGGAGTTTATATCCCATCCAACGATTTCTTTTTTAATCTTGATTCAGATTCAGCTCTTGGGTTTTGATTCATCTCAGCATACAGATTTCTAGGTTTCAAAGCAGATTTCTTTTCACCATTATTGCTGATTTGTAGTGAAGTATTTGCAGTTGTTTGCTGTTTTTGTTTAGAATCTTCTTTTGTTGCAGGTTCTTCTCTTTTTTGTGCCTCAGATTCTTGCTTGAACAAACTTGTAAATTTTCTTTCAAATTCATCTATATCCTTATTGTTTGGATACATCTTTGTTGCTTTTGTTAACACACTGTTAATTGCATTTGTTTCTTCAACTATGCGCCGATACCTCAATTCTAAACACTTAAGATAGTTCTGTAAATTTTATATTTTATCAATCATAATATTCATTAAACAGTTTTTATTCATCTCAAAACAGCCACAAATCGTCAGAAACAAATAATTTTTTTGTTGTTGTCAAATTGATAAAATATTAATCAAACATTTAACATTCATTAAAAATCATATACACAAAAAATACCTCTGCATTGTTTGGTGTTTTGAGGTTTATTTGTTTTTGTTTCCCTTTTTCTTGAAAATCATCACTAACAATTTTTTCTTTTGCCTTCACAGTTCTTCCTTCACCAAATTCCCCTTTCTTCATTTCTACATCAATCCTTCTTTTTATTTCTTCTGCTGTCCATCGCTCGATCACATAGATATTTTTATTTTTCAAGAAACCTTCACATTCTACTCTTTCTAGATACAACAGCTGCAATCAAAGAATAAAGTACAATTTGTTTTTTTTATTGTATTTAATATAAAGAATAAGTATAATTTTAACAGTAAAATATATATGAAATTGTACTTACAATTAGCACACTTAACGGTCTAGAATAATACTGTCCATTTTGTCCTCTGTGCCATCCCTTCTTGCTCTGTAATAGACATTCATATATGTATCCACAACAATCAACCTTCGATACATCTACCTCATTTGTAATACATGGCAAGAACTTCAAATTACATGTTCCACATTTGTTAGCATCTGCCATACAAGTAGCAATAAGAACAAGGAAGTTCAAAACGAACTTTCTACCTGTATTTTTTCTTTCCTTCATATATTCAACAACATCTGTTGAATGTATGTCTTGCTAGTTTCTAAACTGTTTCCTCCATGAGATAGTCACAGGATCAATTGGATTGCTTCTTTCCACGTATTTAATCTTCAATCCTTTCATTGGTACACCTAAGACTTCATGCACTGTTTCTTTTGTGATTTTAATTGAACCATTCTTAAGATTTAATGTTGATGAACATTCATCAAAGTTGTTTACTAGATAGTAACCAAGTTTCATCTGATTTTCAAAGAACTTCATTTCTAGAATTGACCCAAATCCAATCTGCCTTATCTTTTATTTTTGAATGTCATTCATATTCTGTATCGCTGTGTACAAACATTTTGGTGATGATCTTGACCTTATAATTTCATCTTCTTCGTGTTTAATACCTGCTTATTATATTATTATAACAACTACATCAGTTATTAGATTTTTTAAATATAAAAATCAAAGTAATTTAACTTTTTAAGTTTTTTTAAGATGAATGTTACCTTTTTCATGTAGTGACCCGAACTTTTCCAAGTTTATATATATTAATTGAGATTGATATTTACATGACTAAATGTTTCCAACGTGTTAAGCAATCAAACTTGTTAAGACTTGATTAAATGAAATAAGTTTCATATAGACAATTGATCACCCAAGTTGACCGGCGATTCACGAACGTTACAAAATTGTGAAAACTACATGTTGTGGTATATATAGACATATATATATGGTTGACATGAGATTATGATGAGTAAGTATCTCACTAAGTATATTAACAATGTGTGATATACATAAGAAATGAGATTACTAAGTTAAGAAACTCGAAATGATATATATAACGATTATCGTTATGATAACCTCTACTAAATACATATGTATCATATTAAGATATTGATACACTATATTTAACATGATAAAATGATATTTAAATATATCATTAAGTGTGTTAACAATGAACTACATATGTAAAAACAAGACTACTAACTCAAGAATTACGAAACGAGACTTATATGTAACGATTATAGTTGTAACGATATTTTTATGTATGTATCATATTAAGAGATATTCATACATCATAATATCATGATAATATAATAATTTAACATCTCATTTGATATAATAAACATTGGGTTAACAATATTAATTGAGATCGTTAACTTAAAGGTTTCAAAACAACACTTACATGTAACGACTAACAAAGACTTAACGAATCCATTAGAATGTATATACATGTTGTTTTTTGATATGTATTCTTACACTTTTGAAAGACTTCAAGACACATATCAAAGTACTTCTACTTAACAAAAAGGCTTACAATTACATCCTCGTTCAATTTCATCAACAATTCTACTCATATGCACCCGTATTCGTACTCGTACAATACACAGCTTTTAGATGTATGTACTATTGGTATATACACTCCAATGATCAGCTCTTAGCAGCCCATGTCACCTAACACATGTGGGAACCATTATTTGGCAACTAGCATGAAATATCTCATAAAATTACAAAAATATTAGTAATCATTCATGACTTATTTACATGAAAACAAAATTACATATCCTTTATATCTAATCCATATACCAACGACCAAAAATACCTACAAACACTTTCATTCTTCAATTTTCTTCATCTAATTGATCTCTCTCAAGTTCCATCTTCATGTTCTAAGTGTTCTTCATAAATTCCATAAGTATAGTTTCATAAAAATCAAGAATACTTCCAAGTTTGCAAGTCTACTTCCAAGCTTTCTAATCCATTCCAAGTAATCATCTAAGATCAAGGAACCTTTGTTATTTACAGTAGGTTATCTTTCTAATTCAAGGTAATATTCATATTCAAACTTTGATTCAATTTCTACAACTATAACAATCTTATTTCGAGTGAAAATCTTACTTGAACTGTTTTTGTGTCATGATTCTGCTTCCAGAACTTTCAAGCCATCCAAGGATCCTTTGAAGCTAGATCCATTTTTCTCATTTCCAGTAGTTTTATCCAGAAAACTTGAGGTAGTAATGATGTTCATAACATCATTCGATTCAAACATATAAAGCTATCTTATTCGAAGGTTTAAACTTGTAATCACTAGAACATAGTTTAGTTAATTCTAAACTTGTTCGCAAAAAAAAGTTAATCCTTCTAACTTGACTTTTAAAATCAACTAAACACATGTTCTATATCTATATGATATGTTAACTTAATGATTTAAAACCTGGAAACACGATGAACACCATAAAATCGGATATACGCCGTCGTAGTAAAACCGGGGGCTGTTTTGGTTTGAATAATTAAAAACTATGATAAACTTTGATTTAAAAGTTGTTCTTCTGGGAAAATAATTTTTCATATGAACATGAAACTATATCCAAAAATCTTGGTTAAACTCAAAGTGAAAGTATGTTTTTCAAAATGGTCATCAAGATGTCGTTCTTTCGACGGAAATGACTACCTCTTTAGTAATTGATATGTAACTTAAATTTCTGACTATAAACCTATACATTTTCTATTTGGATTCTTAAACTAGAGTTCAATATGAAACCATATCAATTTGATTCACTCAAAACGGATTTAAAATGAAGAAGTTATGGATAAAACAAGATTGGATATTTTTGATCTTTTTAGCTACGGGAAATGTTTAACAAATCTATACAAATCATATCCTAGCTAACTTATATTGTATTATACATGTATTCTAATATATTATGTAATCTTTGGATACCATAGACACGTATGCAAATGTTTTGACATATCATATCGACCCATGTATATATATTATTTGGAACAACCATAGACACTCTATATGCAGTAATGTTGGAGTTAGCTATACAGGGTTGAGGTTGATTCCAAAAATATATATACTTTGAGTTGTGATCTAGCCTGAGATGTGTATATACTGGGTCGTGGATTGATTCAAGATAATATATATCGATTTATTTCTGTACTTCTAACTGTGGACAACTAGTTGTAGGTTACTAACGAGGACAGCTGACTTAATACACTCAAATCTTTAAAACATAATAAAAATGGTTGTAATTATATTTTGATCATACTTTGATATATATGTACATATTTGTATAGGTTCGTGAATCGATCCGTGGCCAAGTCTTATTTCCGAGGAAGGAAATATCTGTGAAAGTGAGTTATAGTCCCACTTTTAAAATGTAATATTTTTAGGATGAGAATACATGCAGGTTTTATAAATGATTTACAAAATAGACACAAGTACGTGAAACTACATTCTATGGTTGAATTATCAAAATCGAATATGCCCCTTTTTATTAAGTCTGGTAATCTAAGAATTAGGGAACAGACACCCTAATTGACGCGAATACTAAAGATAGATCTGTTGGGCCTAACAAATCCCATCCAAAGTACCGGATGCTTTAGTACTTCGAAATTTATATCATATCCTAAGGGTGTCCGGGAATGATGGGGATATTCTTATATATGCATCTTGTTAATGTCGGTTACCAGGTGTTCACCATATGAATGATTTTTATCTCTCTGTATGGGATGTGTATTGAAATATGAAATCTTGTGGTCTATTGTTACGATTTGATATATATAGGTTAAACCTATAACTCACCAACATTTTTGTTGACGTCTAAAGCATGTTTATTCTCAGGTGAATACTAAGAGCTTCCGCTGTTGCATACTAAAATAAGGACAAGATTTGGAGTCCATGTTTATATGATATTGTGTAAAAACTGCATTCAAGAAACATATGTTGATGTAATATATTTCTATTGTAAACCATTATGTAATGGTCGTGTGTAAACAATATATTTTAGATTATCATTATTTGATAATCTACGTAATGTTTTTAAAACCTTTATTGATAAAATAAAGGTTATGGTTGTTTTAAAAATGAATGCAGTCTTTGAAAAACGTCTCATATAGAGGTCAAAACCTCGCAACAAAATCAATTAATATGGAACGTTTATAATCAATGTGAACGGGACATTTTAGTTCATTAGAAGCTTTCAATGATGGCCTTTGAAAATCATCATCAGAATTGTCTTTGGGTTTTGATCTACTTGTGCCTTCACCAAACGTATTAATTTTCCTATCCAAACTTTTTTCAACTTTTTTCAACTCTCCCATATTTTGGAGTACCTTAATTACTGCATTTTCAACAAGATCCTTTTTATTCAGTGCAGGTGTCTTTCTTACATACTTTCTTTTTCCGTCTTTTTCAAACTTTTCATGTTTATCCTTCTTTTTCAATTTCTGTTTTTCTTCAATCTCTGCAAACAGTTATGCAATCATTCATCATAAGCTATTTTACATACAAGTTTATAATTATGTATTCATCTAAGCATATCATTCATATGTATTTTTTTTAATTCATCATAACTAGTCATTTTTTCAACATCTGACATTCGTATTTTTTATTATTCATCTTCATGAAACATGTAATCTAATGATTGTATATATTTTTTGTCCTTCATTATAAAATGTAAGCAGTTTAATGTATTTTTTTTATCATTCACCATGTACTTTTTATCATTCATCATAAACTATAACAATTAACATGTATTTTTTTACAATTCATCATGTATTTTTTTTATCATTTATCATTAACTATTATGATAGGCAGTTTTTTTAACATAACACATTCTTATTTTCTATCATTAATCAAAATATAACATGTAAACTATTATTTGTACGTTTTTTTTTATATTCATCATATACTATATGCATTTTTGTGTTATTTTTTCTATCATTCATCATTTAACATTCATGATATTCAAACATAAGCACAATTCATAAATATAACATTCATAATTTCATCATTCATTTCAGTTTATATCATATTCATCATATACTAATCAATCATGTAACAACTAAAATAACAGTCATCCTTATTATTACATCATTCATCAGTTTTATTTCTTCTAAACATTTTCAATTTCATTCATCGATATCAGATTTAAACCATATTATTCTATTATTGAATCGCATAATTTCAATTTTCATTCATCAGTTTAATTGTAACTACTTTTCAGAATTTATAAATTACGTAATCAATAAAACGTTAATTTTATCGTACCTGCATCATGAATTTCGTTTGATTTTCTTTTATTATTTTCATCTCTTTTTTTCCGTTTGTTGGATGAATCTTCCACCATTACGTGAGCTTGTAATCTCAGCTTGTAATCTTCTTTTAACTATCCATCTTCAGTAGATTGTTGTTAGAATCGTCGGTTTTTTTCGTATTTCTTAGCTTCGATTTCGTGGATCTGATATTTGTTCGTTCATCGTTTTAGGATTTTTGTTGTTTTCAGCGTTTTTTCTTTTCTGTAATTCGTATTTTGTAAATGACGATTTTACCCCTCCGCATTATTTTTAGTTTTATGTTAATTTGTGGTCCACATTTACTTATCCAGTTTGTACTCGTTTTAAGCTTAGCCAAGGATCGTGCCCCTATATATATATATATATATATATATATATATATATATATATATATATATATATATATATATATATATATATATATATATATATATATATATATATATATTAATTTTTATTAATTTAATTAATGTGCATTTTAGTCCTCGCAGATTCTATTCGCGTTAGTCCTTCGTTGAATATTTATTGATGATGACCCATGATCGTTAGTTTAGGTAACCTCGTTACCCATTTCGTTACTTTTAATAGTTTCGGTTTTCTAACCGAGTTCGTTTGTTTTGGACAACCTAAGTTTCAAGTTCGTTCGTATAAAAATGATCAAAAAAGTTGGGTTGTTATAGTACCTACCCGTTATTAGTAATTTCGTCCCGAAATTTGGTCGTTGCTGTCAGCTGGCGTTTTGTTTGCAAATAAGTGAGGATATTTCTATCTCATGTGATCTTCATGTTTCCACGTGGACTCGGCTCCTCGAAGAGCGTTCCATCGAACTTTGAAGATTGGTATTCTACTTTGACGAAGTCTTTTGACGTTTCGGTGAATGATTTCCGCGGGTTTTTCAATAAAGTTCAGTTTGTCGTCAACTTGAATTTCATCAAGTGGGATGATAAGGTCCTCTTTTGCTAAGCACTTTTTCAAAATTGACACATAAAACGTATCGTGTATTCTAGCGAGTTGTTCAGGTTATTCTAGTCGATAGGCCACTGGCCCAATACGTTCAATGATCTTAAGGCCCCACATATCTTGGGCTCAGCTTTCCTCGTTTGCCAAAGCGTATTACACCTTTCCACGGTGGCACCTTTAGCAGAAACATGTCGCAGCTTTGAAATTCTAACGATTTTCTCCTGACGTCGGCATAACTCTTTTGACAACTTCGGGCCATCTCTAGCCTTTGTTTAATCTTTACGATATGCTCGGTTGTCTCGTGGATGATTTCAGGTCCAGTCAATTATCAGTCACCCACTTCATTCCAACAGATTGGCGATCTACATTTTCGCCCATAGAGTGCCTCAAACGGCGCGTCTTGGATGCTTGAATGGTAGCTGTTATTATATGAAAACTTAGCTAATGGCAGGAATCGGTCCCATCCTTTACCAAAATCAATAATACAGGCTCGTAACATATCTTCAAGCGTTTGAATCGTTCTCTCTCTTTGTCCATCTGTTTGAGGATGGTAAGCAGTAGTGATGTCTAACTGCATCCCCAAGGCTACTTGTAACGATTTCAAGAATCTAGAAGGGAATAAACTGTCGTGATCAGAAATGATTGAGATAGGGACTCCATGACGTGAGACAATTTCCTTAATATAAAGTTGTGATAATTCGTCCATCTTGTCGGTTTCTTTGATCGGTAAGAAGTGTGCAGATTTAGTAAGACGATCCACTATGACCCAAATAGTATCATTACTGTTTGAAGTCTTGGACAACTTAGTAATAAAATCCATAGTGATATATTCCCACTTCCACTGCAGAATATCCGGCTGTTGAAGTAAACCAAACAGCTTTTAATGCTCGGCCTTAACTTTCAAACAAGTAAGGCACTTGCTCACATAATCCCCAATATCAGATTTTAGATTAGGCCACCAATAAAACTCTTTCATATCGTGATACATTTTATTGAGCCTAGGTGAATAGAATATCTAGTTTTATGTGCTTCATCCAAGACTAGTTCTAGAAGATTTTCGAAGATTGGGACCAAGATTCGGTTATTGAATACCTTGTTCCGATTCCCTTGAGTTCAAGTTGCTTTTTGAGACCTTTAAGTCCCTCAAGTTGGATGTTTTCTTCCTTCAATGCCTCAAGTTGTGCTTCACGGATTGGAGATGTAAGATTCGTACGAATACATATATTTAAAGTTCGGACTCGGAACGGTTTGGCATGATCCTTTCTACTAAGGGCATCGGCAACTACATTAGCCTTACCAGGATGATATTTAAGCTCACAGTCGTAGTCATTTAATAACTCGACCCAACGCCTTTGCCTCATGTTCAGTTGCTTCTGGTCAAATATATGTTGTAGACTCTTATGATCGGTAAACACCGTGAATTTTATCCCGTAGAGGTAATGTCTTCACATCTTCAATGCGAATACCATAGCTCCTAACTCCAGGTCATGCGTGGTATAGTTCTTCTCATGTTTCTTCAGTTGTCTAGTGAAGCGACCTGTCCTAATCCATAAGGACGAATACAATAACATATGATTACATTGCGAGGTATTTGACCTCTATATGATACATTTTACAAACATTGCATTCGTTTTAAAAAACAAACTTTCATTTCATTGAAAGTTGACAGGCATGCATACCATTACATAATATGAAATGTTCCATTTATATTGATTATAAACGTTCCATATTAATTGATTTCGTCGCGAGGTTTTGACCTCTATATGAGACGTTTTTCAAAGACTGCATTCATTTTTAAAACAACCATAACCTTTATTTTATCGATAAAGATTTTTAAAAAAACATTACGTAGATTATCAAATAATGACCGTTACCTAATGATTTACAATAAAAATATATTACATCGAAATAAGTTTCTTGAATGCAGTTTTTACACAATATCATACAATCATGGACTCCAAATCTTGTCCTTATTTTAGTATGCAACAGCGGAAGCTCTTAATAATCACCTGAGAATAAACATGCTTTAAACGTCAATAAAAATGTTGGTGAGTTATAGGTTTAACCTATATATATCAAATCGTAATAATAGACCACAAGATTTCATCTTTCAATAACATACAATCTGTATAAAAATCATTCATATGTTGAACACCTGGTAACCGACATTAACAAAATGCATATAGAATATCACCAAAACAGAAATCCATCTGTATTAATAACTCGAAGTACTAAAGCATAACATTTTCCAGTATGGGGGGAGTTAGTGCCTGTAGATCTACCTTTAGGATTCACGTCAATTAGGGTGTCTATTCCCTAATTCTTAGGCTACCAAGCTAAAAGGGTGATATTCGGTATTCATAATCCAACATAGAATGTAATTTCAAGTACTTGTGTCTATTTTGTAAAACATTTACAAAACTGCATGTATTCTCATCCCAAAAATATTAGATTTAAAAGTGGGACTATAACTCACTTTCACAGATTTTTACTTTGCTGGAAATAAGACTTGGCCACTGGTCGATTCACGAATCTATAATAAATATGTACATATGTATCAAAGTATGATCAAAATATAATTACAACATTTTTTATTACGTTTTAATGATTTGAGTTTGTTAAGTCAGCAGTCCTCGTTAGTAACCTACAACTAGTTGTCCACAGTTAGATGTACAGAAATAAAGCAATATATATTATCTCGAATCAATTCACGACCTCTTGTATACAAGTCTCAGGCTAGATCACAACTCAAAGTATATATAATATTTTGGAATCAACCTCAACCCTGTATAGCTATCTCCAACATTACTGCATATAGAGTGTCTATGGTTGTTTCGAAATATATATATAGATGGGTCGATATGATATGTCAAAACATTGTATTCTTGTCTATGGTATCCCAAGATTACATAATATATGTTAGAATACATGTATAATACAATATAAGTTAGTTAAGTTATGATTTGTATAAATTTGTTACAAATTTCACGTAGCTACAACAAGCAAAATTATCCAATCTTTTTTTACCCATAACTTCTTCGTTTTAAATCCATTTTGAGTGATTCAAGTTGTTATGGTTTCATATTGAACTTAACTTTATGAATCTACATAGAAAAAGTATAAGTTTTTAGTGGAAATACAGGTTACAAGTCGTTTTTGTAAAGGTAGTCATTTCAGTCGAAAGAACGACGTCTAGATGACCATTTTGGAAAACATACTTCCACTTTGAGTTTAACCATGATTTTTGGATATAGTTTCATGTTCATAAGGAAAATCATTTTCCCAGAAGAATAGCTTTTAAATCAAAGTTTATCATAGTTTTTAATTATCAAATCCAAAACAGCCCGCGGTGTTACTACAACGGCGTATGTCCGGTTTTACGGTGTTTTTCGTGTTTCCAGGTTTTAAATCATTAAGTTAGCATATCATATAGATATAGAACATATGTTTAGTTGATTTTAAAAGTCAAGTTAGTAGGATTAACTTTATTTGCGAACAAGTTTAGAATTAACTAAACTATGTTCTAGTGATTACATGTTCAAATCTTCGAATAAGATAGTTTTATATATAGGAATTGAATAATGTTATGAACATCATTACTACCTCAAGTTTAGTAGGTAAACCTACTGGAAGTGACAAAAATTGATCTAGCTTCAAAGGATTCTTGGATGGCTTGAAAGTTCTTGAAGTAGAATCATGACACGAAAATAAGTTCAAGTAAGATTATCACTCGAAATAAGAATGTTATGGTTATAGAAATTGAAGCAAAGTTTGAATATGAGTATTACCTCGAATTAGAAAGATATCTCACTGTAAATAAGAAAGATTTCTTGAGATTGGATGATCACTTGAAATGGATTAGAAAGCTTGGAATTATACTTGTAAACTTGAGAGTATTCTTGATTTTATGAAACTAGAACTTATAGAATTTATGAAGAACACTTAGAACTTGAAGATAGAACTTTAGAGAGATCAATTAGATGAATAAAATTGAAGAATAAAAGTGTTTGTAGGTGTTTTTGGTCGTTGCTATATGGATTAGATATAAAGGATGTGTAAGTTTGTTTTCATGTAAATAATTCATGAATGATTTATAATATTTTTTGTAATTTTGTGAGATATTTCATGCTAGTCGCCAAATGATAGTTCCTACATATTTAATAACTCACATGGGCTGCTAAGAAGCTGGTCATTGAAGTATATATACCAATAGTATATACATCTAGAAGCTGTGTATTGTACGAGTACGAATACGGGTGCATACGAGTAGAATTGTTGATGAAAATGAATGAGGATGTAATTGTAAGCATTTTTGTTAAGTAGAAGTACTTTGATATGTGTCTTGAAGTCTTTCAAAAGTGTACAAATACATCTTAATACACTACATGTATATACATTTTAACTGAGTCGTTAAGTCATCGTTAGTCGTTACATGTAAGTGTTGTTTTGAAACCTTTAAGTTAACGATCTCATTTAATGTTGTTAACCCATTGTTTATTATATCTAATGAGATGTTAAATTATTACATTATAATGATATTATGATGTATGAATATGTCTTAATATGATATATATACATTAAAATGTCATTACAACTATAATCGTTACATATATGTCTCGTTTCGAAATCCTTAAGTTAGTAGTCTTGTTTTTACATATGTAGTTCATTGTTAACACACTTAATGATATACTTAATTATCACTTTATCATGTTAAAAAAAGTGTATCTATATCTTAATATGATTCATATGTATTTAGTAAGACGTTGTTATAACGATAATCGTTATATATATCGTTTCGAGTTTCTTAATTCAAATCATTTTTATGTATATCACGTATTGTTAATACACTTAGTAAGATACTTACTTATCATAATTTCATGTTAACCATATATATGTCTATATATATAACATCATGTAGTTTTTACGAATTTGTAACGTGAAATGTCCCGTTCTTATTGATTAAAAACGTTCCATATTAATTGATTTCGTTGCGAGGTTTTGACCTCTATATGAGACGTTTTTCAAAGACTGCATTCATTTTAAAACAAACCATAACCTTTATTTCATCAATAAAGGTTTAAAAAGCTTTACGTAGATTATCAAATAATGATAATCTAAAATATCCTGTTTACACACGACCATTACATAATGGTTTACAATACAAATATGTTACAACAAAATAAGTTTCTTGAATGCAGTTTTTACACAATATCATACAAGCATGGACTCCAAATCTCGTCCTTATTTAAGTATGCGACAACGGAAGCTCTTAATAATCACCTGAGAATAAACATGCTTAAAACGTCAACAAAAATGTTGGTGAGTTATAGGTTTAACCTATATATATCAAATCATAATAATAGACCACAAGATTTCATATTTCAATACACATCCCATACATAGAGATAAAAATCATTCATATGGTGAACACCTGGTAAGCGACATTAACAAGATGCGTATTTAAGAATATCCCCATCATTCCGGGACACCCTTCGGATATGATATAAATTTCGAAGTACTAAAGCATCCGGTACTTTGGATGGGGTTTGTTAGGCCCAATAGATCTATCTTTAGGATTCGCGTCAATTAGGGTGTCTGTTCCCTAATTCTTAGATTACCAGACTTAATAAAAAGGGGCATATTCAATTTCGATAATTCAACCATAGAATGTAGTTTCACGTACTTGTGTCTATTTTGTAAATCATTTATAAAACCTGCATGTATTCTCATCCCAAAAATATTAGATTTTAAAAGTGGGACTATAACTCACTTTCACAGATTTTTACTTCGTCGGGAAGTAAGACTTGGCCACTGGTTGATTCACGAACCTATAACAATATATACATATATATCAAAGTATGTTCAAAATATATTTACAACACTTTTAATATATTTTGATGTTTTAAGTTTATTAAGTCAGCTGTCCTCGTTAGTAACCTACAACTAGTTGTCCATAGTTAGATGTACAGAAATAAATCGATAAATATTATCTTGAATCAATCCACGACCCAGTGTATACGTATCTCAGTATTGATCACAACTCAAACTATATATATTTTGGAATCAACCTCAACCCTGTATAGCTAACTCCAACATTCACATATAGAGTGTCTATGGTTGTTCCGAAATATATATAGATGTGTCGACATGATAGGTCGAAACATTGTATACGTGTCTATGGTATCTCAAGATTACATAATATACAATACAAGTTGATTAAGTTATGGTTGGAATAGATTTGTTACCAATTTTCACGTAGCTAAAATGAGAAAAATTATCCAATCTTGTTTTACCCATAACTTCTTCATTTTAAATCCGTTTTGAGTGAATCAAATTGCTATGGTTTCATATTGATCTCTATTTTATGAATCTAAACAGAAAAAGTATAGGTTTATAGTCGGAAAAATAAGTTACAAGTCGTTTTTGTAAAGGTAGTCATTTCAGTCGAAAGAACGACGTCTAGATGACCATTTTAGAAAACATACTTCCACTTTGAGTTTAACCATAATTTTTGGATATAGTTTCATGTTCATAATAAAAATCATTTTCTCAGAATAACAACTTTTAAATCAAAGTTTATCATAGTTTTTAATTAACTAACCCAAAACAGCCCGCGGTGTTACTACGACGGCGTAAATCCGGTTTTACGGTATTTTTCGTGTTTCCAGGTTTTAAATCATTAAGTTAGCATATCATATAGATATAGAACATGTGTTTAGTTGATTTTAAAAGTCAAGTTAGAAGGATTAACTTTTGTTTGCGAACAAGTTTAGAATTAACTAAACTATGTTCTAGTGATTACAAGTTTAAACCTTCGAATAAGATAGCTTTATATGTATGAATCGAATGATGTTATGAACATAATTACTACCTTAAGTTCCTTGGATAAACCTACTGGAAAATAGAAAAATGGATCTAGCTTCAATGGATCCTTGGATGGCTCGAAGTTCTTGAAGCAGAATCATGACACGAAAACAAGTTCAAGTAAGATCATCACTTGAAATAAGATTGTTATATTTATAGAAATTGAACCAAAGTTTGAATATGATTATTACCTTGTATTAGAATGATAACCTACTGTAAGAAACAAAGATTTCTTGAGGTTGGATGATCACCTTACAAGATTGGAAGTGAGCTAGCAAACTTGAAAGTATTCTTGATTTTATGTAACTAGAACTTGTAGAATATATGAAGAACACTTAGAACTTGAAGATAGAACTTGAGAGAGATCAATTAGATGAAGAAAATTGAAGAATAAAAGTGTTTGTAGGTGTTTTTGGTCGTTGGTGTATGGATTAGATATAAAGGATATGTAATTTTGTTTTCATGTAAATAAGTCATGAATGATTACTCATATTTTTGTAATTTTATGAGATATTTCATGCTAGTTGCCAAATGATGGTTCCCACATGTGTTAGGTGACTCACATGGGCTGCTAAGAGCTGATAATTGGAGTGTATATACCAATAGTACATACATCTAAAAGCTGTGTATTGTACGAGTACGAATACGGGTGCATACGAGTAGAATTGTTGATGAAACTGAACGAGGATGTAATTGTAAGCATTTTTGTTAAGTAGAAGTATTTTGATAAGTGTATTGAAGTCTTTCAAAAGTGTATAAATACATATTAAAACACTACATGTATATACATTTTAACTGAGTCGTTAAGTCATCGTTAGTCGTTACATGTAAGTGTTGTTTTGAAACCTTTAGGTTAACGATCTTGTTAAATGTTGTTAACCCAATGTTTATAATATCAAATTAGATTTTAAATTATTATATTATCATGATATTATCATGTATGAATATCTCTTAATATGATATATATACATTAAATGTCTTTACAACGATAATCGTTACATATATGTCTCGTTTAAAAATCATTAAGTTAGTAGTCTTGTTTTTACATATGTAGTTCATTGTTAATATACTTAATGATATATTTACTTATCATAGTATCATGTTAACTATATATATATCCATATATATGTCATCATATAGTTTTTACAAGTTTTAAATCAATAAATCAAGTCTTAACAAGTCTTAACAAGTTTGATTGCTTAACATGTTGGAAACATTTAATCATGTAAATATCAATCTCAATTAATATATATAAACATGGAAAAGTTCGGGTCACTACAGTACCTACCCGTTAAATAAATTTCGTCCCGAAATTTTAAGCTGTTGAAGGTGTTGACGAATCTTCTGGAAATAGATGCGGGTATTTCTTCTTCATCTGATCTTCACGCTCCCAGGTGAACTCGGGTCCTCTACGAGAATTCCATCGAACCTTAACAATGGGTATCTTGTTTTGCTTAAGTCTTTTAACCTCACGATCCATTATTTCGACGAGTTCTTCGATGAATTGGAGTTTTTCGTTGATTTGGATTTCATCTAACGGAATAGTGAGATCTTCTTTAGCAAAATATTTCTTCAAATTCGAGACGTGGAAAGTGTTATGTACAGCCGCGAGTTATTGAGGTAACTCAAGTCGGTAAGCTACTGGTCCGACACGATCAATAATCTTGAATGGTCCAATATACCTTGGATTTAATTTCCCTCGTTTACCAAATCGAACAATGCCTTTCCAAGGTGCAACTTTAAGCATGACCATCTCTTCAATTTCAAATTCTATATCTTTTCTTTTAATGTCAGCGTAGCTCTTTTGTCGACTTTGGGCGGTTTTCAACCGTTGTTGAATTTGGATGATCTTCTCGGTAGTTTCTTGTATAATATCCGGACCCGTAATCTGTCTATCCCCCACTTCACTCCAACAAATCGGAGACCTGCACTTTCTACCATAAAGTGCTTCAAACGGCGCCATCTCAATGCTTGAATGGTAGCTGTTGTTGTAGGAAAATTCTGCTAACGGTAGATGTCGAGCCTAACTGTTTCCGAAACCAATAACACATGCTCGTAGCATGTCTTCAAGCGTTTGTATTGTCCTTTCGCTCTGCCCATCAGTTTGTGGATGATAGGCAGTACTTATGTCTAGACGAGTTCCTAATGCTTGCTGTAATGTCTGCCAGAATCTTGAAATAAATCTGCCATCCCTATCAGAGATAATAGAGATTGGTATTCCATGTCTGGAGACGACTTCCTTCAAATACAGTCGTGCTAACTTCTCCATCTTGTCATCTTCTCTTATTGGCAGGAAGTGTGCTGATTTTGTGAGACGATCAACTATTACCCAAATAGTATCAAAACCACTTGCAGTCCTTGGCAATTTAGTGATGAAATTCATGGTAATGTTTTCCCATTTCCATTCCGGGATTTCGGGTTGTTGAAGTAGACCTGATGGTTTCTGATGCTCAGCTTTGACCTTAGAACACGTCAAACATTCTCCTACGTATTTAGCAACATCGGCTTTCATACCCGGCCACCAAAAATGTTTCTTGAGATCCTTGTACATCTTCCCCGTTCCAGGATGTATTGAGTATCTGGTTTTATGAGCTTCTCTAAGTACCATTTCTCTCATATCTCCAAATTTTGGTACCCAAATCCTTTAAACCCTATACCGGGTTCCGTCTTCCCGAATATTAAGATGCTTCTCCGATCCTTTGGGTATTTCATCCTTTAAATTTCCCTCTTTTAAAACTTCTTGTTGCGCCTCCTTTATTTGAGTAGTAAGGTTATTATGAATCATTATATTCATAGATTTTACTCGAATGGGTTCTCTGTCCTTCCTGCTCAAGGCATCGGCTACCACATTTGCCTTCCCCGGGTGGTAACGAATCTCAAAGTCGTAATCATTCAATAATTCAATCCACCTACGCTGCCTCATATTCAGTTATTTCTGATTAAATATGTGTTGAAGACTTTTGTGGTCGGTATATATAATACTTTTGACCCCATATAAGTAGTGCCTCCAATTCTTTAATGCAAAAACAACCGCGCCTAATTCCAAATCATGCGTCGTATAATTTTGTTCGTGAATCTTCAATTGTCTAGACGCATAAGCAATCACCTTCGTTCGTTGCATTAATACACAACCGAGACCTTGCTTTGATGCGTCACAATAAATCACAAAATCATCATTCCCTTCAGGCAATGACAATATAGGTGCCGTAGTTAGCTTTTTCTTCAATAACTGAAACGCTTTCTCTTGTTCATCATTCCATTCAAATTTCTTCCCTTTATGCGTTAATGCAGTCAAGGGTTTTGCTATTCTGGAAAAGTCTTGGATGAACCTTCTGTACTAACCAGCTAGTCCTAAAAACTGGCGTATGTGTTTCGGAGTTTTTGGGGTTTCCCACTTTTCAACAGTTTCTATCTTTGCCGGATCCACCTTAATACCTTCTTTGTTCACTATGTGACCGAGGAATTGAACTTCTTCCAACCAAAATGCACACTTTGAAAACTTAGCGTACAATTCTTCCTTCCTCAATACTTCTAACACCTTTCTCAAATGTTCACCGTGTTCTTGGTCATTCTTTAAGTAAATAAGTATGTCATTAATGAAAACAATGACAAACTTGTCAAGGTATGGTCCACACACTCGGTTCATAAGGTCCATGAACACAGCTGGTGCATTATTTAAACCAAACGGCATGACCATAAACTCGTAATGACCATAACGTGTTCTGAAAGCAGTCTTTGGAATATCATCTTCTTTCACCCGCATTTGATGATACCCGGAACGTAAGTCAATCTTTGAATAAACAGACGAGCCTTGTATTTGATCAAATAAGTCGTCGATTCTCGGTAGTGGGTAGCGGTTCTTGATGGTAAGTTTGTTCAACTCTCGGTAGTCGATACACAACCTGAATGTACCATATTTCTTCTTGATAAACAAAACAGGAGCTCCCCACGGTGATGTACTTGGTCGAATGAAACCACGCTCTAAAAGTTCTTGTAATTGGCTTTGCAGTTCTTTCATCTCGCTGGGTGCGAGTCTGTAAGGAGCACGAGCTATTGGTGCAGCTCCTGGTACAAGATCTATTTAAAATTCAATGGATCGATGTGGGGGTAATCCCGGTAATTCTTTCGGAAATACATCGGGAAATTCTTTTGCAATGGGAACATCATTAATGCTCTTTTCTTCAGTTTGTACTTTCTCGACGTGTGCTAGAACAGCATAGCAACCTTTTCTTATTAGTTTTTGTGCCTTCAAATTACTAATAAGATGTAGCTTCGTGTTGCCCTTGTTTCCATACACCATTAAGGGTTTTCCTTTTTCTCGTATAATGCGAATTACATTTTTGTAACAAACGATCTCTGCTTTCACTTCTTTCAACCAGTCCATACCGATTATCACATCAAAACTCCCTAACTCTACTGGTATCAAATCAATCTTAAATGTTTCGCTAACCAGTTTAATTTCTCGATTCCGACATATATTATCTGCTGAAATTAATTTACCATTTGCTAATTCGAGTAAAAATTTACTATCCAAAGGCGTCAATGGACAACTTAATTTAGCACAAAAATCTCTACTCATATAGCTTCTATCCGCACCCGAATCAAATAAAACGTAAGAAGATTTATTGTCAATAAGAAACGTACCCGTAACAAGCTCCGAGTCTTCCTGTGCCTCTGCCGCATTAATATTGAAAACTCTTCTGCGGCCTTGTCCATTCGTGTTCTCCTGGTTCAGGCAATTTCTAATAATGTGGCCTGGTTTTCCACATTTATAACAAACTACATTGGCATAACTTGCTTTGACACTACTTGCTCCGCCATTACTCGTTCCGACACCATTTGTTCCTTTCGTTCTATTAACCCCTGGTCTGTATCACATTTCGCCGCGCTATGACCATTTCTTTTACACTTGTTGCAAAATTTGGTGCAGAACCCCGAGTGATACTTTTCACACCTTTGGCATAGCTGCTTCTGATTGTTGTTGTTGTTGCGGTTATTATTGTTGTTGGGATGATTGTTGTAGTTGCTGTTGTTGTTGTTGTTGTTTTTGTTGTTGTTGTTGTTGTTAGGCCGTTTGTTGTAGTTGCGATTGATGTTGCGATTGTTGGGATAATTGTTACGATTTTTGTTGTAATTGCTGTTGTTGTTGTATTGGTGATTCTTATCACCGTTTTCCTCCCACTTTCTTTTGACTTGCTTCACATTGGCCTCTTCAGCAGTCTGTTCTTTAATTGTTTCTTCAATCTGGTTCACTAGTTTGTGAGCCATTCTACATGCCTGTTGTATGGAGGCGGGCTCGTGTGAACTTATATCTTCTTGGATTCTTTCCGGTAATCCTTTCACAAACGCGTCGATCTTCTCTTCCTCATCTTCGAATGCTCCCGGACACAATAGGCACAATTCTGTGAATCGTTTTTCGTACGTGGTAATATCAAATCCTTGGGTTCGTAACCCTCTAAGTTCTGTCTTGAGCTTATTGACCTCGGTTATTGGACGGTACTTCTCGTTCATCAAGTGCTTGAATGCTGACCACGGTAGTGCGTACGCATCGTCTTGTCCCACTTGCTCTAGATAGGTATTCCACCATATTAACGCAGAACCTATGAAGGTATGCGTAGCGTACTTCACTTTGTCCTCTTCAGTACACTTACTTATGGCAAACACCGATTCGACCTTCTCGGTCCACCGTTTCAATCCGATCGGTCCTTCGGTTCCATCAAATTCTAAAGGTTTGGAGGCAGTGAATTCTTTGTAGGTGCATCCTACACGATTTCCTGTACTGCTAGATCCAAGGTTATTGTTGGTATGTAGCGCAGCCTGTACTACGGCTATGTTTGAAGCTAGAAAAGTACGGAATTCCTCTTCATTCATATTCACGGTGTGTCGAGTAGTCGGTCCCATTTCCTTCAAAATAGTCAAATGGAACAAGTTAATCATACAGAATATTAAGAGTAGTTAATAGTATTTCATAGCATAATATGAACTCATTTATAAAAGCTTTTTCTTCTTATTAGCGTTTTATAAGTTTAAATTCTGGTAGTACCTACCCGTTAAGTTCATACTTAGTAGCTAATATACAATTCAACTACTACAATTCTATATGAAAAACTGATTATAATAATATTTCGCGTTCAAACTTTTACACAATATTTTACAAACTTACAATACCGCTTATTTTACATATAGCATGAAATATAGCACACAATAAATTTGATACAAGATGGTTGTGAAGATAATTCTAGCTAATACACAAGTCGTTCAGCAAAGGCAATAAAGACACGTAATTCATACGCCCAGAAACAAGTCATGCATTCTGGTTTTACTAGGATTACTTCCCATCCTTGGTCTTGTGGAACATAACCGTTATGGCCGTTGATAAGACAGCGTGTTGTAACGTCGTCAAAGGGACGAGGGTTACGTAATGTCCAACAGTCCCGTAACAATCTAAAAACCTCATTTCTTACCCCAATTACCGACTCCGTCACTTGTGGGAACGTTTTGTTTAATATTTGTAGCCCGGTGTTCTTGTTCTCACTTTGGTGAGAAGTGAACATTACTAATCCGTAAGCATAACATGCTTCTTTATGTTGCATGTTAGCCACTTTTTCTAAATCACGAAGTCCAATATTCGGATATATTGAGTCAAAATAATTTCTTAACCCATTGCGTAAAATAGCATTTGGGTTCCCCGCAATATATGCGTCAAAGTAAACACATCGTAACTTATGGATTTCCCAATGTGATATCCCCCATCTTTCGAACGAAAGCCTTTTATAAACCAAGGCATTCTTGGAACGTTCTTCGAATGTCTTACAAACTGATCTCGCCTTAAATAGTTGTGCCGAAGAATTCTGACCGACTCTAGACAAGATTTCATCAATCATGTCTCCGGGTAGGTCTCTTAAAATATTGGGTTGTCTATCCATTTTGTATTTTTATACTGTAAAATAGACAAGAGTTAGATTCATAAAAAAATACTTATTAATACAAGCAATTTTTACATATATCATAAAGCATAAGCACACAAGTTTCTAGGGATATATGATGTTTCCCTAATACGAGCCGTCGTTTTCCACATTGGTTTAGAAAAACCTGGTGGTTTAGAGGTTCCCGGGTCATTGTTACAACTTAAGGACTTTGGGGGTTGACGATACATATAAAGTTCATCGGGGTTGGAATTAGATTTCTCTAATTTTATGCCCTTTCCCTTATTATTTTCCTTTGCCTTTTTAAATTCAGTTGGGGTAATTTCTATAACATCATCGGAATTCTCGTCGGAATCTGATTCATCGGAGAATTGGTAATCCTCCCAATATTTTGCTTCCTTGGCGGAAACACCATTGACCATAATTAACCTTGGTCGGTTGGTGGAGGATTTTCTTTTACTTAACCGTTTTATTATTTCCCCCACCGGTTCTATTTCTTCATCCGGTTTCGATTCTTCATCCGGTTCCGATTCTTCTTCCGGTTCCGACTCTTCTTCCGGTTCCTCTTCGAGAACTTGTGAATCAGTCCACGAATCATTCCAATTTACATTTGACTCTTCATTATTATTAGGTGAGTCAATAGGACTTGTTCTAGAGGTAGACATCTATCACATAATATCAAACGCGTTAAGAGATTAATATATCACATAATATTCACATGTTAAAAATATATAGTTTCCAACAAAATTTGTTAAGCAATCATTTTTCAAGTAAACACGGTCGAAGTCCAGACTCACTAATGCATCCTAACAAACTCGATAAGACACACTAATGCAAAATTCTGGTTCTCTAAGACCAACGCTCGGATACCAACTGAAATGTCCCGTTCTTATTGATTAAAAACGTTCCATATTAATTGATTTAGTTGCTAGGTTTTAACCTCTATATGAGACGTTTTTCAAAGACTGCATTCATTTTAAAACAAACCATAACCTTTATTTCATCAATAAAGGTTTAAAAAGCTTTACGTAGATTATCAAATAATGATAATCTAAAATATCCTGTTTACACACGACCATTACATAATGGTTTACAATACAAATATGTTACAACAAAATAAGTTTCTTGAATGCAGTTTTTACACAATATCATACAAGCATGGACTCCAAATCTCGTCCTTATTTAAGTATACGACAGCGAAAGCTCTTAATAATCACCTGAGAATAAACATGCTTAAAACGTCAACAAAAATGTTGGTGAGTTATAGGTTTAACCTATATATATCAAATCATAATAATAGACCACAAGATTTCATATTTCAATACACATCCCATACATAGAGATAAAAATCATTCATATGGTGAACACCTGGTAACCGACATTAACAAGATGCATATTTAAGAATATCCCCATCATTCCGGGACACCCTTCGGATATGATATAAATTTCGAAGTACTAAAGCATCCGGTACTTTGGATGGGGTTTGTTAGGCCCAATAGATCTATCTTTAGGATTCGCGTCAATTAGGGTGTCTGTTCCCTAATTCTTAGATTACCAGACTTAATAAAATGGGGCATATTCGATTTCGAAAATTCAACCATAGAATGTAGTTTCACGTACTTGTGTCTATTTTGTAAATCATTTATAAAACCTGCATGTATTCTCATCCCAAAAATATTAGATTTTAAAAGTGGGACTATAACTCATTTTCACAGATTTTTACTTCGTCGGGAAGTAAGACTTGGCCACTGGTTGATTCACGAACCTATAACAATATATACATATATATCAAAGTATGTTCAAAATATATTTACAACACTTTTATTATATTTTGATGTTTTAAGTTTATTAAGTCAGCTGTCCTCGTTAGTAACCTACAACTAGTTGTCCACAGTTAGATGTACAGAAATAAATCGATAAATATTATCTTGAATCAATTCACGACCCAGTGTATACGTATCCCAGTATTGATCACAACTCAAACTATATATATTTTGGAATCAACCTCAACCCTGTATAGCTAACTCCAACATTCACATATAGAGTGTCTATGGTTGTTCCGAAATATATATAGATGTGTCGACATGATAGGTTGAAACATTGTATACGTGTCTATGGTATCTCAATATTACATAATATACAATACAAGTTGATTAAGTTATGGTTGGAATAGATTTGTTACCAATTTTCACGTAGCTAAAATGAGAAAAATTATCCAATCTTGTTTTACCCATAACTTCTTCATTTTAAATCCGTTTTGAGTGAATCAAATTGCTATGGTTTCATATTGATCTCTATTTTATGAATCTAAACAGAAAAAGTATAGGTTTATCGTCAGAAAAATAAGTTACAAGTCGTTTTTGTAAAGGTAGTCATTTCAGTCGAAAGAACGACGTCTAGATGACCATTTTAGAAAACATACTTCCACTTTGAGTTTAACCATAATTTTTGGATATAGTTTCATGTTCATAATAAAAATCATTTTCTCAGAATAACAACTTTTAAATCAAAGTTTATCATAGTTTTTAATTAACTAACCCAAAACAGCCCGCGGTGTTACTACGACGGCGTAAATCCGGTTTTACGGTATTTTTCGTGTTTTCAGGTTTTAAATCATTAAGTTAGTATATCATATAGATATAGAACATGTGTTTAGTTGATTTTAAAAGTCAAGTTCGAAGGATTAACTTTTGTTTGCGAACAAGTTTAGAATTAACTAAACTATGTTCTAGTGATTACAAGTTTAAACCTTCGAATAAGATAGCTTTATATGTATGAATCGAATGATGTTATGAACATCATTACTACCTTAAGTTCCTTGGATAAACCTACTGGAAAATAGAAAAATGGATCTAGCTTCAACGGATCCTTGGATGGCTCGAATTTCTTGAAGCAGAATCATGACACGAAAACAAGTTCAAGTAAGATCATCACTTGAAATAAGATTGTTATAGTTATAGAAATTGAACCAAAGTTTGAATATGATTATTATATTGTATTAAAATGATAACCTACTGTAAGAAACAAAGATTTCTTGAGGTTGGATGATCACCTTACAAGATTGGAAGTGAGCTAGCAAACTTGAAAGTATTCTTGATTTTATGTAACTAGAACTTGTAGAATATATGAAGAACACTTAGAACTTGAAGATAGAACTTGAGAGAGATCAATTAGATGAAGAAAATTGAAGAATGAAAGTGTTTGTAGGTGTTTTTGGCCGTTGGTGTATGGATTAGATATAAAGGATATGTAATTTTGTTTTCATGTAAATAAGTCATGAATGATTACTCATATTTTTGTAATTTTATGAGATATTTCATGCTAGTTGCCAAATGATGGTTCCCACATGTGTTAGGTGACTCACATGGGCTACTAAGAGCTGATCATTAGAGTGTATATACCAATAGTACATACATCTAAAAGCTGTGTATTGTACGAGTACGAATACGGGTGCATACGAGTAGAATTGTTGATGAAACTGAACGAGGATGTAATTGTAAGCATTTTTGTTAATTAGAAGTATTTTGATAAGTGTATTGAAGTATTTCAAAAGTGTATAAATACATATTAAAACACTACATGTATATACATTTTAACTGAGTCGTTAAGTCATCGTTAGTCGTTACATGTAAGTGTTGTTTTGAAACCTTTAGGTTAACGATCTTGTTAAATGTTGTTAACCCAATGTTTATAATATCAAATGAGATTTTAAATTATTATATTATCATGATATTATCATGTATGAATATCTCTTAATATGATATATATACATTAAATGTCTTTACAACGATAATCGTTACATATATGTCTCGTTTAAAAATCATTAAGTTAGTAGTCTTGTTTTTACATATGTAGTTCATTGTTAATATACTTAATGATATGTTTACTTATCATAGTATCATTTTAACTATATATATATATATATATATATATATATATATATATCCATATATATGTCATCATATAGTTTTTACAAGTTTTAACGTTCGTGAATCACCGGTCAACTTGGGTGGTCAATTGTCTATATGAAACATATTTCAATAAATCAAGTCTTAACAAGTTTGATTGCTTAACATGTTGGAAACATTTAATCATGTAAATATCAATCTCAATCAGTATATATAAACATGGAAAAGTTCGGGTCACTACATAACGTTCGTGAATCACCGGTCAATTTGGGTGGTCAATTGTCTATATGAAACCTATTTCAATTAATCAAGTCTTAACAATTTTGATTGCTTAACATGTTGGAAACATTTAATCATGTAAATATTAATTTTATTTAACATGTATAAACATGGAAAATTTCGGGTCACTACAGTACCTACCCGTTAAATAAATTTCGTACCGAAATTTTAAGCTGTTGAAGGTGTTGACGAATCTTCTAGAAATAGGTGCAAGTATTTCCTCTTCATCTGATCTTCACGCTCCCAGGTGAACTCGGGTCTGCTACGAGCATTCCATTGAACCTTAACAATTGGTATCTTGTTTTGCTTAAGTCCTTTAACCTCACGATCCATTATTTCGACGGGTTCTTCGATGAATTGAAGTTTTTCGTTGATTTGGATTTCGTCTAACAGAATAGTGAGATCTTCTTTAGCAAAACATTTCTTCATATTCGAGACTTGGAAAGTGTTATGTACAGTCGCGAGTTGTTGAGGTAACTCAAGTTGGTAATCTACTGTTCCGACACGATCAATAATCTTGAATGGTCCAATATACCTTGGATTTAATTTCCCTCTTTTACCAAATCAAACAATGCCTTTCCAAGGTGCCACTTTAAGCATGACCATCTCTCCAATTTCAAATTCTATATATTTTCTTTTAATGTCAACGTAGCTTTTTGTCGGCTTTGGAAGATTTTTAACCGTTATTGAATTTGGATGATCTTCTCGGTAGTTTCTTGTATTATCTCCGACCCGTAATCTGTCTATCCCCTACTTCACTCCAACAAATCGGAGACCTGCACTTTGTACCATAAAGTGTTTCAAACTGCGCCATCTCAATGCTCGAATGGTAGCTGTTGTTGTAGGAAAATTCTGCTAACGGTAGATGTCGATCCCAACTGTTTCCGAAATCGATAACACATGCTCGTAGCATGTCTTCAAGCGTTTGTATCATCCTTTTACTCTGTCCATAAGTTTGTGGATGATAGGCAGTACTCATGTCTAGACGAGTTCCCAATGCTTGCTGTAATGTCTGCCAAAACCTTGAAACAAATCCGCCATCCCTATCAGAGATAATAGAGATTGGTATTCCATATCTGGAGATAACTTCTTTCAAGTATAATCGCGCCAACTTCTCCATTTTATCATATTCTCTCATTGGCAGAAAATGTGCTGATTTGGTGAGACGATCGACTATTACCCAAATAGTATCATAACCACTTGCAGTCCTTAGCAATTTAGTAATGAAATCCATGATAATGTTTTCCCATTTCCATTCCAGGATTTCAGGTTGTTGAAGTAGACCTGATGGTTTTTGATGTTCAGCTTTGACTTTAGAACACGTCAAACATTCTCCCACATATCTAGCAATATCGGCTTTCATACCCGACCTCCAAAAGTGTTTCTTGAGATCTTTGTACATCTTTCCCGCTCCGAGATGTATTGAGTATCTGGTTTTATGTGCTTCCTTAAGTACCATTTCTCTCACATCTCCAAAATTTGGTACCCAAATTCTTTCAGCCCTATACCGGGTTCCATCTTCCCGAATATTAAGATGTTTCTCCGATCCTTTGGGTATTTCATTCTTCAAATTTCCCTCTTTAAAAACTCCCTGTTGCGCCTCCTTTATTTGAGTAGTAAGGTTAGTACGAATAATTATATTCATAGCTTTTACCCATATAGGTTCTCTGTCCTTTCTACTCAAGGCGTCGGCTACCACATTTGCCTTCCCCGAGTGGTAACGAATCTCAAAGTCGTAATCATTCAACAGTTCAATCCACCTACGCTGTCTCATGTTCAGTTGTTTCTGATTAAATATATGTTGGAGACTTTTGTGGTCGGTATATATAATACTTTTGACCCCATATATGTAGTGCCTCCAAGTCTTTAATGCAAAAACAACAATGCCCAATTCCAAATCGTGAGTCGTATAATTTTGCTCGTGAATCTTCAATTGTCTGGACGCATAGGAAATTACCTTCGTTTATTGCATTAATACACAGCCTAGGCCTTGCTTAGAGGCATCACAATATATCACAAAATCATCATTCCCTTCAGGCAATGACAATATAGGTGCCGTAGTTAACTTTTTCTTCAACAATTGAAACACTTTCTTCTGCTCATCCTTCCATTCAAATTTCTTTCCTTTATGCGTTAATGCAGTCAAGGGTTTTGCTATTTTAGAAAAATCTTGAATGAATCTTCTGTAGTAACCAGCCAATCATAAAAATTGACATATATGCTTCGGAGTGTTCGGGATTTCCCACTTTTCAACAGTTTCAATCTTTGCCGGATCCACCTGAATACCTTCTTTGTTCACTATGTGACCGAGGAATTGAACTTCTTCCAACCAAAATGCACACTTTGAAAATTTAGCGTACGGTTTTTCTTTTCTCAACAACTCTAGCACTTTTCTCAAATATTCTTCGTGCTCTTGATCATTCTTTGAGTAAATAAGTATGTCATCGATGAAAACAATGAAAAACTTGTCAAGGTATGGTCCACACACTTGGTTCATGAACACACCTGGTGTGTTAGTCAATCCAAATGACATAACCATAAACTCGTAAAGACCGTAACGCGTTCTGAAAGCAGTCTTCGGAATATCATCTTCCTTCACCCGCATTTGATGATACCCAGAACGTAAATCAATCTTCGAATAAACTGACGAGCCTTGTAGTTGATCAAATAAGTCATCGATTCTCGGTAGTGGATAACGGTTCTTGATGGTAAGTTTGTTCAACTCTCGGTAGTCGATACACAACCTGAATGTACCATCCTTCTTTTTGACAAACAAAAAAGGAGCTCCCCATGGTGATGTACTTGGTCGTATAAAACCACGCTCTAAAAGTTCTTGTAGTTGGCTTTGGAGTTCCTTCATTTCGCTGGGTGTGAGTCTGTATGGAGCACGAGCTATTGGTGCAGCTCCTGGTACAAGATCTATTTGAAATTCAACGGATCGGTGTGGAGGTAGTCCCAATAATTCTTTCAGAAATACATCGGGAAATTCTTTTGCGACGGGAACATCATTGATGTTCTTTTCTTCGGTTTGTACTTTCTCGACATGTGCTAAAACAGCATAGCAACCTTTTCTTATTAGCTTTTGTGCCTTAAAATTACTAATAAAATTTAGCCTCTCGTTTCTCTTTTCTCCGTACACCATTAAGGGTTTTCCTTCTTCTCGTATAATGCGAATTGCATTTTTGTAACATACGATCTCTGCTCTCTCTCCTTTTTCAACCAGTCCATGCCAATTATCACATCAAAACTCCCTAACTCTACTGGTATCAAATCAATCTTAAACGTTTTGCTAACCAGTTTAATTTCTCGATTCCGACATATATTATCTGCCGAAATTAATTTACCGTTTGCTAAATCGCGTAAAAATTTATTATTATTCATAGGCGTCAATGGACCACTTAATTTAGCACAAAAATCTCTACTCATATAGCTTCTATCCACACCCGAATCAAATAAAACATAAGCAGATTTATTGTCAATGAGAAACGTACCCGTAACAAGCTCCGGGTCTTCCTGCGCTTCTGCCGAATTAATGTTGAAGACTCTTCCACGGCTTTGCCCATTTGTATTTCCTTGGTTTGGGCATTTACTCTTGACGTGGCCCGGTTTTCCACATCTATAACAAATAAAGGCGGCATTACTTGTCCTGACATTACTCGTTGCATTATTTTTGTTAATCACCGGTTCGTAGATTTCACACTTCGTCGCGCTATGACTACCTCTCTTACACTTAGTACACGTTGTCGTGCAGAACCCAGTCGGATGGTATCCTTCACACCTCTGACATGGTTTTTGCCTTTTGTTATTATTGTTGGGATGGTTGCTGTTGTGGTTATTGTTAGGATTGCGGTTATTATTGCGATTATTGTTGCGGTTGTTGGGATAGTTGTTGCGATTGTGGTTGTAATTTTTATTATTGTTGTTGTACTGGTGACTCTTGTCACCGTTTTCCTCCCACTTCCTCTTGAGTTGTTTCGTGTTGGCTTCTTCGGACGCCTGCTCTTTAATTCTTCCCTCAATCTGATTTATGAGTTTATGAGCCATTCGACTTGCCTTTTATATGGAAGCGGGCTCGTGTGAACTCACATCTTCTTGAATCCTTTCTGGTAACCCTTTTACAAATGCATCGATCTTCTCTTCTTCATCTTCGAACGCTCCCGGACACAATAGGCACAACTCTGTGAATCGTCGTTCATACGTGGTAATGTCGAACCCTTATGTTCGTAACTCTCTAAGCTCTACCTTAAGCTTATTGACCTCGTTTCAGGGACGATACTACTCGTTCATCAAGTGCTTCAATGCTGACCACGGTAACACGTAGGTAGTATCTTGTCCTACATGCTCGAGATAGGTATTCTACCATGTTAATGCAGTACCTGTGAAGGTATGCGTAGCGTACTTTACTTTGTCTTCTTCAGTACATTTACTTATGGTAAACACCGATTCAACCTTCTCGGTCCACCGTTTCAATCCGATTGGACCCTCGGTTCCATCAAATTCCAAAGGTTTGTAGGCAGTGAATTCTTTGTATGAGCATCGTACACGATTTCTTGTGGAATTAGTTCCACTGCTAGAACCAGAGTTATTGTTGTTATTTTGCATTGCGGCCTGCACTGTGGCTATGTTCGCAGTAAGGAAAACACGGAAGTCTTCCTCGCTCATGTTCAAAGTCTGACGAGTAGTCGGTGCCATTTCCTTCAAAAATAGCCAAAAGAATTAAGTTAATCATATAGAATATTAAGAGTAGTCAATAGTATTTCGTAGCATAATATGAACTTATTTATAAAAGCTTTTTCTTCATATTAGCATTTTATAAGTTTTAATTCGGGTAGTACCTACCCGTTAAGTTCATACTTAGTAGCTAACATACAATTTAACTACTACAATTCTATATGAAAAACTGATTACAATAAATTTCACGTTCAAACTTTTATACAATATTTTACAAATTTACAATACCGCTATTTTACATATAGCATAAAATATAGCACGCAATAATTTTGATACAAAACAGTTGTGACAACAATCCTAGTTAATAATCAAGTCATTCAGCAAAGGCAATAAAAACACGTAATTCATAAGTCCAGAAACAAGTCATGCATTCTGGTTGTACTAATATTATTTCACATCCTTGGTTATGTGGCAGATAACCATTATGACCGTTAGCTAGGCAGCATGTTGTAACTTCGTCAAAAGGACGAGGGTTTCGTAATGCCCAACAGCCCCGTAACAATCTAAAAACCTTGTTTCTCGCCCCAACTACTGAATCCGTCACTTGTGGGAAGGTTTTATTTAAAAGTTGTAATCCGATGTTCTTTTTCTCACTTTGGTGAGAAGCGAACATCACTAAACCGTAAGCATAACATGCTTCTTTATGTTGCATGTTAGAAGCTCTTTCTAAAGCACGAATTCCTATGTTGGGATATGTTGAGTCAAAATAGGTTCTTAACCCGTAGCGTAAAATTGCACTTAGGTTCCCCGCATTTAACGCTTTAAAGAAAACACAGGGTAACTTAAGGTCTCCCCAATGTGATATACCCCATCTTTCAAAAGAAAGCCTTTTATAAACTAAGGCATGCCTGGAACGTTCTTCAAATGTTCTACACACTAATTTTGCCGTAAATAATTGTGCCGTCGAATTCTGACTGACTCTAGACAAGATTTCATCAATCATGTCCCCGGGTAGGTCTTCTAAAATATTTGGTTGTCTATCCTTAACATCCATTTTGTGTTTTTATACTGTAAAAATTGAAATGTCCCGTTCATATTGATTATAAACGTTCCATATTAATTGATTTCGTCGCGAGGTTTTGACCTCTATATAAGACGTTTTTCAAAGACTGCATTCATTTTTAAAACAACCATAACCTTTATTTTATCGATAAAGGTTTAAAATGCATTACGTAGATTATCAAATAATGATAATCTAAAATATACCGTTTACACACGACCATTACATAATGGTTTACAATAAGAATATATTACATCAAAAATACGTTTCTTGAATGCAGTTTTTACATAATATCATACAAGCATGGACTCCAAATCTTGTCCTTATTTTAGTATGCAACAGCGGAAGCTCTTAATAATCACCTGAGAATAAACCTGCTTAAAACGTCAACAAAAATGTTGGTGAGTTATAGGTTAAACCTATATATTATCAAATCATAATAATAGACCACAAGATTTCATATTTCAATATACATCCCATACATAGAGATAAAATTCATTCATATGGTGAACACCTAGTAACCGACATTAACAAGATGCGTATAAGAATATCCCCTATCATTTCGGGAAATCCTTCGAACATGATAAAAACGAATTCGATGTACTAAAGCATCCGGTACTTTGGATGGGGTTCGTTAGGCCCAATAGATCTATCTTTAGGATTCGCGTCAATTAGTAGATCGATTTACTAATTCTTAGGTTACCAAGCAAAAGGGGCATATTCGGCTTCGATCATTCACCCATATAATGTAGTTTAAATTACTTGTGTCTATTTCGTAAAATATTTATAAAACTGCATGTATTCTTATCCCAAAATATTAGATTTTAAAAGTGGGACTATAACTCACTTTCACAGATTTTTTCTTCGTCGGGATGTAAGAATTGGCCACTGATCGATTCACGAACCTATAACAAATATGTACATATATATCAAAGTATGTTCAAAATATATTTACAACATTTTTAATACATTTTGATGTTTTAAGTTTATTAAGTCAGCTGTCCTCGTTAGTAACCTATAACTAGTTGTCAATAGTTAGATGTACAGAAATAAATTGATATATATTATCTTGAATTAATCCATGTAACAACCCAAACCAAACCACGAACAAACCCGCTTAAAATGTCACAAAAAAAAAAATTTCTCTGTTCAGCCTATGGCGCGGCGCGCCAAATGGGCCTGTCCCATTTTTCCATTTTTGCGAAAAAGATCGGTCACTTCCCGACATAATTAGACAAAACTCTTTTAACCACATATTCAAACATGTAAAACTAACATGATTCAAACATAAAATAAGTTTTACAAAGCGGGGCCCACATCAGCCATTTTACGAGTTTCATACAAAAGTTTGAGTTTCGACCACATTAAGTTTAAATACCAAACGACACTACGAGCATGGTGTTTGGGGTTAAAATACCCAAGCCTCGGTCAAACTCCAAAAGCTAACACTTCCAAAAGGCATCCCCTATCAACAAGCGGGAACTCTACTCCAAAATAATGCCCTTACCCTTGTCCACAACCGAACCTATAAAAAGGTAAACAACGAGAGTGTAAGCAAAGCTTAGTGAATGCAATAATTATACATATACATATATAATATATCTACTTGCAAACACTTACACAATACCGTACACAAGCTAGCAATTCGACAACCATGCAAAACATTATGCATATACCAATAACCGCAATTCACATTGAGCTAGCAATAACAAAAGCATATAGTTCATAATTAAGTATGCTAATGCACAATTCATACAACCATGGTTAACCAATCGTAAAAGGAATGGTACTCTAATTTCCCATTGGTGTTCATAACAACCGTTAGTGCACAACACATATATCACTAACCCTTGGACAACACATATCTGTTTATAAAATCGTTAGTGTACAACACATATAACACTAAATCGGACAACACATATCCATTCATAAATCATTAGTGTACAACACATATAACACTAAATTGGACAACATATATCCGTTCTTAAAACCGTTAGCGTACAACGCATATATCACTAACTTGGACAACACATATCCATTTCTACAAGTAAACACATCATATACGTACATGTATACTTATTCCACTCACCTTACGCCTTCGGTGAATCAATAAACCAAGCTTGAATCTTCAAGGTAACGCACCTATTATAATGTACATATAATCAATCAACCATTCAAGTTGATCAAACTCACAACACTCACCATTACTAAGTCATTTTGACCCATTTGGGCACTTACCCTAAAATCTGGTCAACTCACACCAAAACCCTAATATTAGCCAAGATAGGTTTAAAACACACTTCAACACAAGGTTTATGCATTAATCACAAACATTAACTAACTTAGATCCATTTTGACCCATTTAACCAATTTAAGGTCAACACCCCCATTTCGGGTCATTCACTAACCCACACAACGCCCACTTACATAAATATAGGTGTGCTAGCGATTTACTAACTAATTTAAGTTCATAAACATCAATCTAACACTTTGAAAACCCTAGTTAGTCATCTTTGAGTCTACATGACCCAATTTCACCAAAACACCCAATTCACCCACAAATGGGTTTTAAGTTCATCATCTACCCCAAACCCTAACCCTTAATCAAATTAAACAAGGAAATTAAGATTAAAGCATACCATTACACTCAAAATGTAGCTAGGAAGTAGATGAACAACTTTATAACTTGAGCTTAAGCAAGATTCCTTCTTCTTCTTCTACAAAATGAGTTTTCTCACACTAGGATCTTACTCTCTCTCTAGAATTGAATGGATGAGGTTGAAGTAGATGGAAATGGAGTTAATGAGACTCCAACAACTGATCCCAAGCCTTAAAGTCGGGTCCCATGTGAATTTACCAAAAAGCCCTTAAAATATCTAATTTAAAAGCAAGAGTTGGGCTGTCAGCCCGTAATGGCGCGGCGCGCCATAATACTGCGCGGCGCGCAGATAGCCTGGGCAACGTTCTTTTTTTTTAAATATACAAAGAAACCCCACAATTCATTCAACCTAAATGCACATATGAACAAGGAAATATTCGGGTCTTACAACTCTCCCCCACTTGAATCGGAACGTGTCCTCGTGATCCAAGCCGCATGACAAGAGGGAAGATAAACCAACACGAACTCTTTGGGCTCCCACGTAAACTCGGAACCTTTACTACGACGCCATTGAACTTTAAAGGTCCTAACCTCTTTATGTCTCAACCTTTTGACCTTCTCATCAAGTATAGCAATCGGCTCCTCAATATACTCTAACTTATTATTTAGCTCAATCTCGTCTAATGGCACCTAAGATGAATCATCCGCAAGACACTTACGGAGATGGGAAACATGAAATGTATTATGGATCCCCGCAATCTCTTCGGGTAATTCCAAACGATACACAACTTCACCAACACGAGCTAAAACCTTAAATGGCCCAATAAACCGAGGAGCTAACTTTCCCCGTTTTCGAAACCGAATAATACCTTTCCATGGCGAATCCTTAAGCATCACCATGTCACCTTCTTGGAACTCAATCGTTCATCTACGTTTGTCGGCATACGACTTTTGCCTATCTTGAGCCTTTTCAAATGCTCTCGAATCATATCAATCTTGCTATTCGTCTCTAACACCAAATCGGTACTCCCGATTTCCTTTTGTCCCACTTCACCCCAACAAATTGGGGTTCGACACCTACGCCTATAAAGCATCTCATATGGCGGCATCCCGATACTAGTATGATAACTATTATTGTACGAGAATTCCACCAGAGGTATGTGCTTGTCCCAACTGCCACCAAAATCAATAATACACGCCCGTAACATATCCTCCAAAGTTTGATTTGTACATTCAGTTTGACCGTCCGTTTGAGGATGATACGCCGTGCTCAATTTCAATTATGTACCCATACCTTCATGAAACTTTTCCTAAAAGGTTACTTATCCTTAAGCAGTGTATTCAGCGTGGAATAAAGTCATAAGACGGGTATCTCGATCCGAAATAATAGATATAGGAACACCGTGTCGAGAGATGACTTCCTTGATAAACAACTTAGCCAAGGTCTCCGACGATATCGCTTCCCGAATGGGAAGAAACAAAGCACTTTTCGTCAATCGATCAACTATCACCCAAATCGAATCAAATTGGGTTCTCGCCGTTTTAGGTAACTTTGTGATGAAATCCATAGTAATGTGCTCCCATTTCCACTTCGGGATTTCTAACGGTTGTAACTTACCATACGGCTTTTGGTGCTCAGCCTTAACTTACAAACACGTGACGTATTGCTCAACGTACTTTACAACATCACGTTTCATGTCCGGCCACCAATAATCTTTTTTTAAGTCAAGATAAATTTTCGTCGCGCTCGGATGAATGGAATACTTTGACTTATATGCATCATCAAGTAGCACTTGTCGATAATCACCCATTTTCGGCACCCACACTCTTCCTTGAAAAGACAACAAACCACGCGAACCCATAGTAATGAATTCCGATTGCCCCATAATTCGTTCCGCATGCTCGTTGTGAACGTAAGCCTCTATTTGAATCACACCAAGTTTTTCAAGAAAATCGTTGGTAATAATCATACGTTACAATCCCAATCGTAACGCCGGGTGATGACTCTTTTGACTTAACGCATCCGCGACCGCATTTGCCTTGCCCGGATGATAAAGTATTTCACAATCATAATCTTTCACCACGTCCATCCACCTACGTTGACGATAATTTAAATCTCGTTGATTAAAGAGATGTTTCAAACTCTTATGATCCGAATAAATCGTACTCTTGACACCATACAAGTAGTGGCGCCAAATTTTCAACGCATGTACCACCGCCGCCAACTCAAGATCATGAGTCGGATATCTCGTTTCGTGTTCCTTTAATTGTCGAGAGGCATAAGCGATGACTTTACCTCTTTGCATTAGAACACACCCGAGCCCATTTAACGAAACATCACAATAAACCGTCATGTCTTCCACCCCTTCCGGCAAAACTAACACCGGAGCTTGACACAACTTCTCTTTTAACAATTGAAAAGCAATTTCTTGCTCGTTCTCCCAAACAAACCTCGCGTTCTTCCTCGTCAATTTCGTCAACGAAGAAGCGATCTTAGAAAAGTCTTGGATAAACCGACGATAATAACCGGCCAATCCGAGAAAACTTCGGACCTCCGTAGGCGTAGTCAGTTGTCTCCAACTCTTCACCGTCTCAATCTTCCCCGGATCTACTTGAATACCGTCTTTGTTCACAATGTGGCCAAGGAATTTGATGTGCTGGATCGTAACCTTTATTTATGAACGGATTTGAGTTGTTTTGTTACACGAATTGATTTATTGTATATGTGGTATTTTATTGAATTCAGGTTGATTTCACACATATATAGGCAACTAGTCCTATCCGTGTAGTTTAGTTTGTCGGTAAATCCGATTCGTTCCACAGGGAGATGGAGTGTTTAATGGTTTTTAATAGTCTTTGATGTCAAAATTAATTAAAGGGGGTTTTGGATTAGGAATTTATAATATAACAGTAAAAGAAAATAAATTAAACTAATTTACTAAATAAAATTACAAGATTACAATAATTAACTTAAAAAGGAACTAAATGAAAATATACTAATTATGATGCATTAATTATATTACTAGATGGTAATTAGTAATATAGTAATTTTTAATAAAACTATATGTTTAGAATTTTGTTTTGAGTAATTATAATATAAACTTATTTAAATTAACTAAATGACAAGTTTTAATTATATTAATATAAATTATTAGGAATAGTAATTTAACTAATTACAAACTAATTATAAATTATAAACTTTTAATTAACACTAATTATAAGGTTAAAACATGTATTAAAGTATTTTATAATAAGTAATATAAATTATGTAATAATAACTTAAATATAATAATTAAAATAACTAAAACCCTAATTTTGCCCTAACTGGTACTGTAGCCGTGTCTTGTACATACGTGTTTCGCGTATTTATACGCGTATCGCGTATAATTTAAAACCTACGCGAATTGTGTGATTCTGATCGTACAGTTTGATTTACAGGCATACGCGTTTCACGTATAACATACACGATTCGCGTATGATATATAAACTGTGACAAACAGTCTGTTACGGATTTAAATGTTTTTATGTATTGTTTTTATATTTTAAAATAATAATTCGTAAATAATGATAATAATACGTTTACAAGAAATAATAATGGGATAAATGTGAGTGTTTACTTAAATGTGTCACCCCTAGGTCCATGGATTGTTTTGAGTTTACGCCCTATTTAAAATGTTTTAGTAATAAACTTTATATTTTTCTTTCGAAAAAATATAAGGTTAAGACTAACTAAATAAAATCTAATTTTCATCGGATTCTTTTTAGATAGCTACTATTCCTTAAGTATTTAAATTGAGACCTAGCCTAGTTTTGACTTTCGCCAATACCCAAATTATAACGGTTTCCCTTTTTACAATTTCACTGTCATATAATTATTGATATTACCCAAACCACCGAAGTTTATTTCTAAATTGGTGTTAATAACTTATCCATAAGTTCGTCTAGATCATTTTAATGTTGAAGCTTAATTTATGTAAATAAAAACAACTTTTGTTATTTATATTTAATAAATTAAGTGGCAAGGGTTAAATACCTAATTACACAATAATGGTTCTTTTAACTAGGCTCAATATTAAAAATACTAAAGTTACATTTTAACTTTTACAAATGATAACAATCCATTTTACTAGGGGCTCTACATCTAAGCAAACACTAAGGTAATTTAGCTATTCATTACACTAAGGTAAACATAAAAATATAGATATGCAAACATAATAACAACGATAATTTTAACAGAGTAAACTTACTAAAAATTCTTCACTTTCATTAACTTCAAACGGTAGAAAAATTACAATAATATCACGCGTACAATAACACCCTTAATCACGAACAATACCCCCTAAATAATTGAAACTAATTTTACAGAGTAATAAAATGACAATATATTTAACTATAGTAATTGTTGTATGTGTTGTTGTCTAATATTTTCTGTACACCTTCAACTCTGAACGTACTCCGTATTTAACATGGAAATAGTAGGTGATCTGTGGTTGATTCCTTGCTGTACACCATTTATCAAAAGAATTAGTTTTTATCTCCAAAAAGCAGCCGCCCTTATCTGATGAATGATTAAATTCGGCCTAACATTACGCGTTTCGTGTAGAGGTCACACGATTCGCGTAAGGCTAAATTACTACGCGTTTCGTGTGACTCTACATGATTCGCGTAAGAGATAATGGCAGTTTTCTTTATTTTTCTTTTTCGTTTGTTCTATGTTGATCCCGTGTTGACGTTAAATTGACTTGGCACTTTTCATTTGAACTCTTTTCTTCAATTATCTTGTACTTTCATTCGGATAAACGTTTCTTGATATAAATTTGGTTAAAACTATCGTTTTATCGTCGTTTCTTCGAATAGCAAGCTCTTGTCTACTTTTATCGTTCTTCTCGTGAAATGCTCATTGAATGTCTTTGTAGATGGTGAAAACCTATGAAATATAAGTGATATTGCGTCGAATAATATGTATATTTAGAGCAATATCAGAATTGAACCTCCCTTAGCCAAAATTCACATTTGGGGAATTTGCATACAACTTCTCCTTTCGTAATGTCTTCAAAACCTCCCGCAAATGACGTTCATATTCGTTCATACTTTTCGAATAGACTAGTATGTCGTCAATGAACACAATCACCGACTTGTCCAACATAGGTTGGCACACTCGGTTCATAAGGTCCATGAATGCTGCCGGTGCATTCGTAAGACCAAAAGGCATAACTACAAACTCAAAATGCCCATAACGCGTTCGAAAAGCCGTTTTCTCAATATCTTCCTTACGGACCCACATTTGGTGATAGCCGGACTGTAGGTCAATCTTCGAGAAATACGTCGCACCTTGGAGTTGGTCAAACAAATCGTCGATCTGAGGCAATGGATAACGATTCTTGATCGTCACTTTATTCAACTCCCGGTAATCAATGCACATCCGCATACTACCATCCTTCTTCTTCACAAATAAAACCGGAGTGCCCCATGGCGAAGCACTCGGTCGGATAAAACACTTTTCAAGCAACTCTTGGGTTTGATTTAAAAATTCTTGCATTTCCGTCAGCGCTAAACGATAAGGAGTTTTAGCAATGGGAGTAGCTCCCGGAACCAACTCAATGCGAAATTCAACTTGTCTTTCTACCGGAACACCCGGTAACTCGTCCGGAAAAACGTCTTCGAATTCACTAACCACCGGAATTTCAAGAATGGGTGGTGACTCATCACGAGTATCAACAACATGGGCAAGAAAGGCCATGCCACCACTATCGAGGAGATGACGTGCCCGTGCAAAAGTGCATATCGGCACAAGTATTCTACGCTTATCACCGTGAATAATTATCTCTCCCCCACTTGGGGCCTTTACACGAATAAATTTTTCATGACATGCAATATCGGCTCTATTATAATCGAGCCAATCCATACTAACAATGATATCGAAATCGCCCAAAGTCATCGGGATAAGATCAATCTTAAAGTTTTCGGCACCAAAAACGACATCACAATTTTTACACACATCAACCACTAGCGCCATCTTGCCATCCGCTATTTCAACTTCTACCGGACTACTCAACTTAACTAGCAGTTTATTTAACTTAGGCACGAATCTTGGAGAAACAAACGATAAATTGGAACCACTATCAAATAGGATTCGTGCCAGATTAGAGTTAACCATGAAAGTACCTGAGACAAATTCGTTCAATTGTTTGGCTTCATCATTGGTCATCAAATAATTTCGACCCCTAGCCGTACCTGCCGCCTTTTCTAACCGCTTAACATTATCATTGCGCTACTCGGGACACTCGGGCCTCTTGTGCCTTCTTTACCACAATTGAAACAAGTAAATGTGGGTATGGAAGGTGAGTTGGGGCAATCACGAGAGATGTGACCTTTTTGCCCACAAGTATAGCAAGTGGGTACATGACCACCAGAGCCACCTTCACACTATTAACACTTTCGGAGCCCTTCTTGTTCTTTTTGTTGGAAAAGCTCGATTGACTCGAATTCTCGAACTTCCTCTTTCCAAAAGTAAAACTACTCTTTCTCAACACAAGCGCTTCAAAACCCTTCGCCATATTAAACAATTCATCAAAGCTCTTCACCACGTTCACACTAATTTTCTCTTGATAGTTATCATTCAAGATTCGATAGAAATCTTCTTTCAAAATTTTATCATTCCTGACATACTCCGGGCAACATTGGGTCTTGGACAAAAACACGGATTTGAGAGTGTTCAAATCCATCGACCCTTGCCTCAAGGAACGTAGTTCATCCTTAAGCCTTGTAAGATCGGCCGAAGTTCGGTATTCATCAAAAAACTCCGCCTTGAATTCATCCCATGTGAACTCCATGCATTGTTCTTCGCCATAAAGTTGGATCTTCGCGTCTCACCACAATTTAGCATCACCTCTTAACATGCTACAACCATATCTCATCTTTTTATCAAGAGGGTATTCACACGTACGAAAAGCCCCCTCCATATCGTAGATCCAACGGGTACTCTTAAGTGGGTCCCATTCACCATCGAAGGTGGGAGATTGAGAGTCCTTGAAATTCTTATCGAAGAAGTCCCGTCTCCCCACATTATCCTCTTGAAGAACGGCCTTCACTTGCTCCTTGACTACATTGACTAATTGCTCGTCAATCGTATCTAGAAACATTTTCTTAACATCCTCGAGGAACTCCGCCTTTTGACGTTTAAAGATGGCCTCAACTTTGGCCGTGAACTCAACGCCCTCACTCGTACTTCCATCATTGGTGTCGTGTCCATTTCTCATCTTCATTCTATAAAACGGAAAAGATTTAAACAACGAAACGAAAGGACTTAACACATATGTATATACATATACACCACACTACTCCATCTTGCTCGACAATCGTCATACATTACTTGTTTGACACGATTTTCACCCGTAACAACGGTAGCTAATCATTGTTACACGAGCACATCGCATTAACTTGCTAGTACCACGTCCATCTCGCTTGATGATTGCTAAAACCACACAAAACCATTTGCACAAGGTTAGTTCACATAAACCAAAGTACTAACAATTCCCGATTAGACCCAAAGTCCTACAAGTCCCGCATAAAGCGTACACACAATAAAGTCTAAGTCTAGGCACCTATCTCAAGTCGCCTAAATCCTTTTGACCTGATACCACTTGTAACAACCCAAACCAAACCATGAACAAACCTGCTTAAAATATCACAAAAAAAAAAAATTCTCTGTTCAGCTAATGGCGCGGCGCGCCATATGGCCGCGCGGCGCGCAAAAATGAGCCTGTCCCATTTTTCCATTTTTGCGAAAAAGATCGGCCACTTCCCGACATAATTAGACAAAACGCTTTTAACCACATATTCAAACATGTAAAACTAATATGATTCAAACATAAAATAAGTTTTACAAAGTGGGGCCCACATCGGCCATTTTATGAGTTTCATACAAAAGTTTGAGTTTCGACCACATTAAGTTTAAATACCAAACGACACTACAATCATGGTGTTTGGGGTTAAACTACCCAAGCCTCGGTCAAACTCCAAAAGCTAACACTTCCAAAAGGCATCCCCTATCAACAAGCGGGAACTCTACTCCAAAATAATGCCCTTATCCTTGTCCACAACCGAACCTATAAAAAGGTAAACAACGAGAGGGTAAGCAAAGCTTAGTGAATGCAATAATTATACATATACATATATAATATATCTACTTGCAAACACTTACACAATACCGTACACAAGCTATCAATTCGACAACCATGCAAAACATTATGCATATACCAATAACCGCAATTCACATTGAGCTAGCAATAACAAAAGCATATAGTTCATAATTAAGTATGCTAATGCACAATTCATACAACCATGGTTAACCAATCGTAAAAGGAATGGTACTCTAATTTCCCATTGGTGTTCATAACAACCGTTAGTGCACAACACATATATCACTAACCCTTGGACAACACATATCTGTTTATAAAATCGTTAGTGTACAACACATATAACACTAAATCGGACAACACATATCCATTCATAAATCATTAGTGTACAACACATATAACACTAAATTGGACAACATATATCCATTCTTAAAACCGTTAGCGTACAAGGCATATATCACTAACATGGACAACACATATCCATTTCTACAAGTAAACACATCATATACGTACATGTATACTTATTCCACTCACCTTACGCCTTCGGTGAATCAATAAACCAAGCTTGAATCTTCAAGGTAATGCACCTATTATAATGTACATATAATCAATCAACCATTCAAGTAGGTCAAACTCACAACACTCACCATTACTAAGTCATTTTGACCCATTTGGGCACTTACCCTAAAATCGGGTCAACTCACACCAAAACCCTAATATTAGCCAAGATAGGTTTAAAACACACTTCAACACAAGGTTTATGCATTAATCACAAACATTAACTAACTTAGATCCATTTTGACCCATTTAACCAATTTAAGGTCAACACCCCCATTTCGGGTCATTCACTAACCCACACAACGCCCACTTACATAAATATAGGTGTGCTAGCAATTTACTAACTAATTTAAGTTCATAAACATCAATCTAACACTTTGAAAACCCTAGTTAGTCATCTTTGAGTCTACATGACCCAATTTCACCAAAACACCCAATTCACCCACAAATGGATTTTAAGTTCATCATCTACCCCAAACCCTAACCCTTAATCAAATTAAACAAGGAAATTAAGATTAAAGCATACCATTACACTCAAAATGTAGCTAGGAAGTAGATGAACAACTTTATAACTTGAGCTTAAGCAAGATTCCTTCTTCTTCTTCTCCAAAATGAGTTTTCTCACACTAGGATCTTACACTCTCTCTCTAGAATTGAATGGATGAGGTTGAAGTAGATGGAAATGGAGTTAATGAGACTCCAACAACTGATCCCAAGCCTTAAAGTCGAGTCCCATGTGAATTTACCAAAAAGTCCTTAAAATATCTAATTTAAAAGCAAGAGTTGGGCTGTCAGCCCGTAATGACGCGGCGCGCCATAATACTGCGCGGCGCGCAGATAGCCTGGGCAGCATTCTTTTCTCTTTTTTTAAAAAAAATATACAAAAAAACCTCACAATTCATTCAACCTAAATGCACATATGAACAAAGAAATATTCGGGTCTTACAATCCACGATCCAGTGTATACACATCTCAGGCTAGATCACACCTCAAAGTATATATATTTTTGAAATCAACCTCAACCCTGTATAGCTAACTCCAACATTACTACATATAGAGTGTCTATGGTTATTCCAAATAATATATATACATGGGTCGATATGATATGTCAAAACATTTGCATACGTGTCTATGATATCCCAAGATTACATAATATATTAGAGTACATGTATAATACAATATAAGTTAGCTAGGATATGATTTGTATAGAATTGTTACAATATTTCATGTAGCTACAACAATCAAAAAATATCCAATCTTGTTTTACCCATAACTTCTTCGTTTTAAATCCGTTTTGAGTGAATCAAATTGCTATGGTTTCATATTGAACTCTATTTTATGAATCTAAACAGAAAGAGTATAGGTTTATATACGGAAATATAAGTTAAAAGTCATTTTTGTAAGAGGTAGTAATTTCAGTCGAAAGAACGATGTCTTGATGACCATTTTGAAAAACATACTTCCACTTTGAGTTTAACCATGATTTTTGGATATAGTTTCATGTTCATAAGAAAAATCATTTTCCAAGAAGAAAAACTTTTAAATCAAAGTTTATCATAGTTTTTAATTATCAAACCTAAAACAGCCAGCGGTGTTACTACGACGGCGTATGTCCGGTTTTACGGTTTTTTCGTGTTTCCAGGTTTTAAATCATTAAGTTAGCATATCATATAGATATAGAACATGTGTTTAGTTGATTTTAAAAGTCAAGTTAGTAGAATTAACTTTTGTTTGCGAACAAGTTTAGAATTAACTAAACTATGTTCTAGTGATTTCAAGTTTAAACCTTCGAATAAGGTAGTTTTATATATATGAATCGAATGATGTTATGAACATCATTACTACCTCAGGTTTTGTGGATAAACCTACTGGAAATAAGAAAAATAGATCTAGCTTCAAAGGATCCTTGGATGGGTTGAAAGTTCTTGAAGCAGAATCATGACACGAAAACAAGTTCAAGTAAGATTTTCACTCGAAATAAGATTGTTATAGTTATAGAAATTGAATCAAAGTTTGAATATGAGTATTACCTTGTATTAGAAAGATATATTACAGTAAATAAGAAAGATTTCTTGAGGTTCTATGATCACTTTACAAGATTGAAAGTAAGCTAGCAAACTTGGAAGTGTTCTTGATTTTATGAAACTAGAACTTATAGAATTTATGAAGAACACTTAGAACTTGAAGATAGAACTTGAGAGAGATCAATTAGATGAAGAAAACTGAAGAATGAAAGTGTTTGTAGGTGTTTTTGGTTGTTGGTATATGGATTAGATATAAAGGATGTGTAATTTTGTTTACATGTAAATAAGTCATGAATGATTACTAATATTTTTGTAATTTTATGAGATATTTCATGCTAGTTTCCAAATGATGGTTCCCATATGTGTTAGGTGACTCACATGGGCTGCTAAGAGCTAATCATTTGAGTGTATATACCAATAGTACATACATCTAAAAGATGTGTATTGTACGAGTACGGGTGCATACAAGTAGAATTGTTGATGAAACTGAACGAGGATGTAATTGTAAGAATTTTTGTTAAGTAGAAGTATTTTGATAAGTGTATTGAAGTCTATCAAACGTGTATGAATACATATTAAAACACTACATGTATATACATTTTAACTGAGTCGTTAAGTCATCGTTAGTCGTTACATGTAAGTGTTGTTTTGAAACCTTTAGGTTAACGATCTTATTAAATGTTGTTAACCCATTATTTATTATATCAAAAGAGATGTTAAATTATTACATTATCATGATATTATGATATATTAATATATCATAGTATGATATATATACATTTAAATGTCGTTACAACGATAATTGCTATATATATGTCTTGTTTCGAAATCCTTAAGTTAGTAGTCTTGTTTTTACATGTGTAGTTCATTGTTAATATACTTAATGATATATTTACTTATCATAATAACATGTTAACTATATATATAACATCATATAGTTTTTACAAGTTTTAACGTTCGTGAATCACCGGTCAACTTGGGTGGTCAATTGTCTATATAAAACCTATTTCAATTAATCAAGTCTTAATAAATTTGATTGCTTAACATGTTGGAAACACTTAATCAAGTAAATATCAATTTCATTTAATATATATAAACATGGAAAAGTTTGGGTCACTATAAAAATAGACGAGGGTTAGATTCATAAAAGATACTTAACAAATAATACAAGCAATTTTTACATTTATCATAAAAGCACAAGCAGACTATATTACATATATTACATCGCATAAATACAACTCTTTATTTCGACTCACTTGTTTCTTCTTCTTCGGACTTGGTTTGTTTCGCTAATTTCATAGGGATATATGGTGCTCCCCTAATACGAGCCGTCATTTTCACAAATGGTTTAGAAAAACCTGGTGGCTTAGAGGTTCCTGGGTTATTGTTAAAATTTAAGAAGTACGGGTGTTTACGATATATATAAAGTTGATCGGGGTTGTAATCAGGTTTCTCTATTTTGATACCTTTTCCCTTATTGTTTTCTTTTGCTTTTTCAAATTGGGTCGAGGTAATTTCTATAACATTATCGGAATCATCGTCGGGATCCGATTCATCAGAAAATTGGTAATTTTCCCAATATTTTGTTTCCTCGGCGGAAACACCATTGACCATTATTAACTTTGGTCCGTTGGTTGAGGCTTTTCTTTTATTTAATCGTTTAACTTTAGGTATTAATATTTCTTCCTCCGAAACCTCTTCTTCTTCCGGTTCCTCCTCTTCCGGTTCCTCTTCTTCCGGTTCCTCCTCTTCCGGTTCCTCCTCTTTCGGTTCCTCCTCGGGATTTTGTGAATCTTCTCAAAATATATTCGACTCTTCATTATTATTAGGTGAGTCGATGGGATTTGTACTAGAAGTATACATCTATCACACAATATCAAACATGTTAAGAGATTAATATATCACATAATATTTACATGTTAATAATATATAGTTTTCAACAAAAAGTGTTAAGCAATCATTTTTGAAGAAAACACGGTCGAAGTCCAGACTTACTAATGCATCCTAACAACTCGGTAAGACACACTAATGCAAAATTATGGTTCTCTAAGACCAACGCTCGGATACCAACTGAAATGTCCCGTTCATATTGATTATAAACGTTCCATATTAATTGATTTCGTCGCGAGGTTTTGACCTCTATATGAGACGTTTTTCAAAGACTGCATTCATTTTTAAAACAACCATAACCTTTATTTTATCGATAAAGGTTTATAAAAAAACATTACGTAGATTATCAAATAATGATAATCTAAAATATACCGTTTACACACGACCATTACATAATGGTTTACAATAAAAATATATTACATCGAAATAAGTTTCTTGAATGCAGTTTTTACACAATATCATACAATCATGGACTCCAAATCTTATCCTTATATTAGTATGCAACAGCGGAAGCTCTTAATAATCACCTGAGAATAAACATGCTTTAAATGTCAACAAAAATGTTGGTGAGTTATAGGTTTAACCTATATATATCAAATCGTAATAATAGACCACAATATTTCATCTTTCAATTACATACAATCTGTATAAAAATCATTCATATGTTGAACACCTGGTAACCGACATTAAAAAAATGCATAGAGAATATCCCCAAAATAGAAATCCATCTGTATTAATAACTCGAAATACTAAAGCATACCATTTTCCAGTATGGGGGGAGTTAGTGCCTGTAGATCTACCTTTAGGATTCGCGTCAATTAGGGTGTCTGTTCCCTAATTCTTAGGCTACCAAGCTAAAAGCGTGATATTCGGTATTCATAATCCAACATAGAATGTAATTTCAAGTACTTGTGTCTATTTTGTAAAACATTTACAAAACTGCATGTATTCTCATCCCAAAAATATTAGATTTAAAAGTGGGACTATAACTCACTTTCACAAATTTTTACTTTGCTGGAAATAAGACTTGACCACTGGTCGATTCACGAACCTATAACAAATATGTACATATGTATCAAAGTATGATCAAAATATAATTACAATATTTTTTATTATGTTTTAATGATTTGAGTTTGTTAAGTCAGCAGTCCTCATTAGTAACCCACAACTAGTTGTCCACAGTTAGATGTACAGAAATAAAGCAATATATATTATCTCAAATCAATCCACGACCTCGTGTATACAAGTCTCAGGCTAGATCACAACTCAAAGTATATATTATATTTTGGAATCAACCTCAACCCTGTATAGCTAACTCCAACATTACTGCATATAGAGTGTCTATGGTTGTTCCGAAATATATATATAGATGGGTCGATATGATATGTCAAAACATTGTATTCGTGTCTATGGTATCCCAAGATTACATAATATATGTTAGAATACATGTATAATACAATATAAGTTAGTTAAGTTATGATTTGTATAAATTTGTTACAAATTTCACGTAGCTACAACAAGCAGAATTATCCAATCTTGTTTTACCCATAACTTCTTCGTTTTAAATCCGTTTTGAGTGATTCAAGTTGCTATGGTTTTATATTAAACTTAAATTTATGAATCTACATAGAAAAAGTATAAGTTTATAGTCGGAAATACAGGTTACAAGTCATTTTTGTAAAAGTAGTCATTTCAGTCGAAAGAACGACGTCTAGATGACAATTTTGGAAAACATACTTCCACTTTGAGTTTAATCATGATTTTTGGATATAGTTTCATGTTAATAAGAAAAATCATTTTACCAGAAGAATACCTTTTAAATCAAAGTTTATCATAGTTTTTAATTATCAAACCCAAAATAGCCTGTGGTGTTACTACAACGGTGTATGTCCGGTTTTACGGTGTTTTTCGTGTTTCCAGGTTTTAAATCATTAAGTTAGTATATCATATAGATATAGAACATGTGTTTAGTTGATTTTAAAAGTTATGTTAGAAGGATTAACTTTATTTGTGAACAAGTTTAGAATTAACTAAACTATGTTCTAGTCATTACATGTTTAAATCTTCGGATAAGATAGTTTTATATATATGAATTGAATGATGTTATGAACAGAATCACTACCTCAAGTTTAGTAGGTAAACCTACTGGAAGTGACAAAAATTGATATAGCTTCAAAGGATTCTTGGATGGCTTGAAAGTTCTTGAAGTAGAATCATGACACGAAAACAAGTTCAAGTAAGATTATCACTCGAAATAAGATTGTTATAGTTATAGAAATTGAACCTAAGTTTGAATATGAGTATTACCTTGAATTAGAAAGATATCTTACTATAAATAAGAAAGATTTCTTGAGATTGGATGATCACTTGAAATGGATTAGAAAGCTTGGAAGTAGACTTGTAAACTTGAGAGTATTCTTGATTTTATGAAACTAGAACTTATAGAATTTATGAAGAACACTTAAAACCTGAAGATAGAACTTGAGAGAGATCAATTAGATGAATAAAATTGAAGAATGAAAGTGTTTGTAGGTGTTTTTGGTCGTTGGTATATGGATTAGATATAAAGGATGTGTAAGTTTGTTTTCATGTAAATAATTCATGAATGATTTATAATATTTTTTGTAATTTTGTGAGATATTTCATGCTAGTTGCCAAATGATGGTTCCCACATGTTTAATGACTCACATGGGCTACTAAAGAGCTGATCATTGAAGTGTATACCAATAGTATATACATCTAGAAGCTATGTATTGTACGAGTACGAATACGGGTGCATACGAGTAGAATTGTTGATGAAAATGAATGAGGATGTAATTGTAAGCATTTTTGTTAAGTAGAAGTACTTTGATATGTGTCTTGAAGTCTTTCAAAAGTGTACAAATATATCTTAATACACTACATGTATATACATTTTAACTGAGTCGTTAAGTCATCGTTAGTCGTTACATGTAAGTGTTGTTTTGAAACCTTTAAGTTAACGATCTCATTTAATGTTGTTAACCCATTGTTTATTATATCTAATTAGATGTTAAATTATTACATTATAATGATATTATGATGTATGAATATGTCTTAATATGATATATATATATATATATATATATATATATATATATATATATATATATATATATATATATATATATATATATATATATATATATATACATTAAAATATCATTACAACGATAATCGTTACATATATGTCTCGTTTCGAAATCCTTAAGTTAGTAGTCTTGTTTTTTACATATGTAGTTCATTGTTAACACACTTAATGATATACTTAATTATCATTTTTTCATGTTAAACAAAGTATATCTATATCTTAATATAATTCATATGTATTTAGTAAGACGTTGTTATAACGATAATCGTTATATATATCGTTTCGAGTTTCTTAATTCAAATCATTTTTGTGTATATCACTCATTGTTAATACACTTAGTAAGATACTTACTTATCATAATTTCATGTTAACCATATATATGTCTATATATATAACATCATGTAGTTTTTAATAATTTGTAACGTTCGTAAATCGCCGGTCAATTTGGGTGGTCAATTGTCTATATGAAACCTATTTCAATTAATCAAGTCTTAACAATTTTGATTGCTTAACATGTTAGAAACATTTAATCATGTAAATATTAATTTCATTTAATATATATAAACATGGAAAAGTTCGGGTCACTACATAATATCCAACTATAAATGACCTAATATGTCATTTGATTAATCATAATCTTTATTGAACTCAACGACTTGAATGCAACGTCTTTTGAAATATGCCATGAATGAATCTAAGTATTATCTTTAAAATGAGCAAATGCACAGCGGAAGATTTCTTTCAATCCTGAGAATAAACATGCTTAAAAGTGTCAACCAAAAGGTTGGTGAGTTCATTAGTTTATCATAATCGATCATTTCCATAATTTTAATAGACCACAAGATTTTCATTTTCATTTCTCATAAATATACATATCATATCAGGCATTTCACAAATTGCATAGAGATAAAAATCATTCATATGGTGAACACCTGGTGACCGACATTAACAAGATGCATATAGAATATCCCCAAAACAGAATCCTCTCGTCTGTATAATAATAAGTCGAAGTACAAAAGCATCCGTACCTCGGATGGGGTTTGTTATGCCCATAGATCTATCTTTAGGATTCGCGTCAATTAGGGGTACTGTTCCCTAATTCTTAGGTTACCAAGCTAAAGGGGCGATATTCGATTTTGATAATCCAACCATAGAATGTAATTTTGAGTACTTGTGTCTATTTCGTCAAACATTTATAAAAACAGCGCATGTATTCTCAGTCCCAACAATATGTATTGCAAAAGCATTTAAAAAGGGAGCAAATGAAACTCACAATACTGTATTTCATAGTAAAAATACATATGACGTCATTGAACAAGTGCGAAGTTGGCCTTGAATTCACGAACCTATATTAAGTATATATATATTTATATAATGGTCAATATCTGTCTAAAAATTTAGGTCAAGTCATAGTGTATCACAATCCTAATGTTCGAGACTGATATGCAAAAGTCAACAAAAGTCAATTTAACCCAAAATGACTTTCAAAATCTATACATATTTATAATTTAAATGTAGTCATTTTATATACTGAAATGTATTTATCAGATTTTATTAAAGTAAATAATACAAATAATTTATTAAAAAAAATTTATATTAAAAAATATACTTTTATATATCTTAGGTAAATAAATTTATAAAGTTCACTTAATATCATAAAAATATAGTGGTATGTATTATTAAATGTAATATAATTACATGTGGTAAAATATCTTTGTATCACATATTCACTTGATAAAATAATATTGATAATAATAATAATAAGTAAAAATCGTATTATTTTGTAATAATAATAATTATTATTATTATTCTACTAATAATAATAACAATATTTATTTTTACTAATGACGATATTAATTATAATGATAATTCTAATCGTGATAATAACGATACTTTTTAATATTAATAATAATAATAATACTTTATAAAAATAATAATTCTATTCAAAATGGTAATTTTTAATAATAACGAGCAAAAAAAGCCGCGCTTCGCTGCGGAGTGCTCTTGATCGGTTAATTGAAGGATATGTTTTTGATCAGTTAACGATTGTTTAATTACGCACTTCGCTTTGGGTTGTTTTGTGCGGTTATTATAACGTAAAAAGACAAAGTGATTAAAATGAAGGTAAAAAAATATGATTGTATCTCAGTTAATCTAAACTCTTGATATACATAGTTTATGTTGTACGGAGTATAATCTTAATTCTAATCTTTCAATATAATTGAGTGAGATGGATTGGACTAATAATTTGACCCAGTAACCCAAGCCCAATAAGATACAAACAATTGAAGTACCAAACACACAAAGGAACAAAGGGTTTTTTTATACCAACATTTACAATTACTCCGTACAATTTTACATCATCCTTTCAGTTAATCAATGCCGCTTGGATAGGGTTTTATATTCTTATAAATTTGTACAGTCACTTTCTCTACATACTTCCCTTTTTATCAATTGAATCAATTCATGGAATTTAAGATCAGATGGTTCCATTTTGCTATTCTTTAGTTGTTGATTATTGAAATCCATTTTCATCGGCGTTCGTTGAAAAATGGCATCATTCATTCCGCTTAATTTTTTGGTTTACGATGGTAACGATGACCCCCGTCAGCTCATCGTTAAGTTACTAGCCATTACTATCTCGATTTTCAGATCTTCAGATTGCGACTTCCAGATCTGCGTTGAAGCCGGCGAACGTCCATCTTCTCCGACAAACGTTCATCTTCTCCGGCGAACGTTCGTCTCTTTTTGTCGTCATTTTAATCTAAGGTTTATTTATACGTTTTGTATTGTTTTGTTAGGTTTGTGTAAATGTTCTTCATAAGTTTGTTTTCAATTTGTAAATATTTTGGTAGGTTTGGTTAAATGTTATTAATTCGGAAGTTGGTCGGTGGTGGCAGTCGGTGATGGTGGCAGTGTGTGGTGGTGGCGTTTGGTGGTAGATGGAGGTGGTGAGTGGAAGGGGAAAAAAAATGCTATAGTGTAATAGTAGTTGCTACAGTGTAACAGTTTTTTCAGGGTAGGTGGCAATTGGGAGTTGTTTGTAATAGTAGTTGCTTCAGTGTAACAGGTTTTTCAGGGTAGGTGGCGAGATATGAGCTACAGTGTAACAGTTTTTTCAGGGTAGGTGGCAAGATATGATTGGGAGGTGTTGTCCATATTTAGTATGTAGTATAATAATAATACTAAAATGATAATAATAATGATATTTTATAATAACAATGATATTTCCGTAACAATGATAATTTTAGTAAAAGTGATAGTTTTAATATAAACGATACTTTTAATAATAATAATGATAAAAATAATGAAAACGATATTTTTCTCTTAAATCAATGTCTTCCTAATCGATTTAATTAATAGCTTTTAGTCCTCTTTTATATCGCATTCATAATAATGATAATATTAGTAGTCATAATAATTAGATAATACTAATATTAATAAATATTATAATAATATCTATGATAATACTAATAACTATATTAATGATAATAATAATAATAATGATAATAATAATAATAGTAATGATAATGTTAATAAGAATCTTAATGATAATAACGGTAGTAATACTAATAAAAATGACAATTTTTAATAATAATACATATAACGATAATGATATTGATATTGATAATAATAATAATTATTATTAGATAATAATTATAACGACGATAATAACAACGATAGTAATAATAATCATTTTAACAATAAATATACTAAAATTATTAATAGTTCAGTTGACTATATCTTTTAACCTGTTCATCGAAATCACACGAGTTCTAAATGAAAAGTTCTTAATTTTTCGCTAGCTTTCCAACGACATACATATCATATACCTTATCTCAGTAGCATATGTATCTAATTCAGGATTCAATATAACCTATCTAACGACAATATCAAACGTACAAGCATGCATAATCCTATATACTCGAGCACTAGTCAAGGATACACTATTAATATATAAAAGTTAAGTTACGAGTGCTCACGTATCAACATTGAGATTCAATATTGAGGAAAATATGTAGACGCAACGGAGATGATAAACACGAGTTTGACTTCTCGGGCATACCCCGAACCATACACATAACCTCCAAATCAATAACCTATAATTTCCTTAGCCCTATCCTACTCGAAAACCAGTTTTGAAAATAATGCTCTCATGACCTCCTCGTAGTATTTTATGTATAATACTAATAATATCACTCCTAATAATACTAGTACTAATAATAAGATTTGATGTTAAAAATCTTAATATTAATAATAATAATAATAATAATAATAATAATAATAATAAATAATAATAATATATATGTACATATGTTTATACGAAAGAAGAAGAAGTAGTGAATGATTTCAGAAACCAGCTCGAATTCAATTTATAAGCGATTGTTGCCCACCTACCCCCTTTCATGCGATCGCACGAGGGTATATAGAGAATACCATGCGTTCGCATGGTTGAAACATACTGGTCACATTCGAATTCCATTACTACTGCCGACACTTTATTTATTTAGTTAATATTATATATAAATATATTATTGAATCTTTATAATTAATTATATATTATATTATATTTACGTGCATAGTTAACATGTAATTTTAGTTCCGATGACTTGTACATTGACGCTCGACTTATGTGCCGGTTCCGGTTTCTCGAACGCATTTTCGTACGCTTAGAAAACTGGCTTTTTACGTTTCGTGATGTGTACCTTTAACAAAAATATAGACTTAACTTATCAATAACTAAATCATTCGAGGTGTAACTTAAATGTTAGAGTGTTTTGGTCATTAGCTTTTATAAATCAACGTCTCGTTATATATACATATACACGTATATCTATAATAGTATTATTTTAACTCAAAACGTTTTATAACTAACTTAATATTAAATTTTATTACATTGAAATATATATATATATATATATATATATATATATATATATATATATATATATATATATATATATATATATTCATTTTAAAAAATAAATTTGAAATATTTATTTAACAATATAGTTTTTCAAAACTAATTATATTTCAAGTATAATTTAAAATCATTTACATAATAGAAAATATTGTATCATATAACGTTTATATTTTAAAACTTAAATAGATATAGTTCATTTAGGTACTAGCATTTATTTTACTTCTTAACGTACTAGTTGACATATCTAAATATCAATCAAATCAATAAACGAGCATTACAATCGTTTAATTAATATATCTAATATACATAAACACGTTTTAAATACACGATGCAAGTTATTTATATATATAGTTCTAACAATTTACATTCCGACTCATTGTATATATTCAATTTTATTCTTTAAAAGGGTTTCATCTATATCATAAACGTTTTCAATAATATGAAAACTAAATAATTATCTTATCCAAGACACGAGGCAATCATTGCATTGAAAGTTAAGCAGGAATCTCTACTAGCATTGACTAGTTATCGTTAATTGACATATTTGTTCTTACCTATAAATCACTTTACTATTTTCCGAATATTGTTAGAATGGAACGATTTCTCAAATCAATGTGGACCTCCCAATAGAGACCCGTACACATATTTCAATGTATCTGATAATTCAATCATTTGATATTATCTTTTAATTCCGTTGATAAATATATTTAAATAATTACGTTCATGAAAAGTATTATTCATCAAATACTTTGTTAACGTTCTCACGTCATATAATAGACTTCATAGCTTATTTTCATATTAGCCAAACCGTTAAACGTTTTATTAATATTTCTCAATTTAATAATCACACATATGTATATATTCATACATATCTATTTATACATAATTGTTCGTGAATCATCGAGAGCAGTCGAAAGGTAATGAATACATGAACATAGTTCAAAGTTTTTGAGATTTCAACATTACAAATTTTGCTTATCGTGTCGGAAACATATAATGATCAAGTTTAAATTTGGTCGGAAATTTCCGGGTTATCACATCTAGATGCATAAGCTATAACTGTGTTACGTTGCATTAAGACACATTCGAAACCTTAGTTCAAGGCATCACAATAGACTACAAAATCGTCGGTGCCATCGGATAATGATAGAATTGAGGATGTGGTCAATTTATCCTTTAGAACATTAAAAGCAGATTCCTGTTCTTCAGACCACTCAAAGTTCTTCCTCTTATGAGTTAACTTAGTAAGAGGTTTTGCTAGAATAGAAAATCCTTCGATGAATCTTCGGTAATAACCAGCAAGTCCCAAAAATCAGAGAACATGTTTTCTTGTGCCCAAAAGATATTAAATCATAGAATTGACGTTTACGAAGGTTTTGTGGTTTAGCCATGAAATATTGGAAGTAGATACTTCTCAGACGAGCTTAGTGAAATTTCTACCTGTGATACTAGTGTAATAACAGTTAGGATTGATACCAATCTAAAATACAATTGGGGTTGAATTTCCACACTGTGCCTCCCTTAAGAATAGGTGTTACCACTGTGTGTATCTCAGACACTGATTTCACAGCCTGCATTTATATCACAGCCAACCCTAAAACGAATAGTTGATAAGTGCAAGAGGTATGCTTTGTTCTTGCACGAAGGACAAGAAGAAAGGTGATCCAATCATAGTGTGGAGTAATACGAAAAATTTTATATAATAAGTCAAAGTAATTTTTAAAAAGTTTGAGACATTTTGATGTGACAATAATAATGAAACGAAGTTCTTAGTAAAACTAGAGTTATTTGCAACGTGTACTATCGCAAGTAAAATAACTTTTGAATTCAAATGTAAAAGAATTGATTTGTAAAAGTGAAGGTATAATTTGATATGTACTAGTCAAAATAAGTAAAGGTAGATTTTATTTACTTTATTATACAAATATATACAATTTATAAAATTTGCACGAATGGCAGTAAATAAATTTATTTTATAAAATTTAGAGAGGATCGCATAGTAAAATAGTGTGTGTAAAATTTTGGTAAACAGAATTTTCATATTTTCGAGGTTACGAGTTGGAGAAAGACTGAGAAAAATTGAGTGAAGGACCTTAAAATTACGAGTAATATTTGAGCAACAATGTTACGAGGTAATGATAACTATTGAATTTAAGTGTGGTTGATGACTATTATAAGTTCTTGAAATTCAAAATGTTCATGTGTGAAGCTATTGCTGTCAAGTGAGATATGAATGGTAGAGTTTGAGAACGTGAAGTTAATCCCCTGTTAACTTTGAAATACCAACTAGTCATGACTATCATTGGAGTCGAAAGACTGGCAGTACGTGCCCTTATTATATCTACGCATGGATTGCTTGATTCCGACGGTCACAAAGATTTCATAATAACTTGAACATGAATAATCCGATGTTCACATAGACAAGTTTGAAGACACGCTAATGCAGTGGCTTTCGACTATGTGATGATCATTGAAAATCAATTTATCAAGTTCTCGCTAAATCTGTGATTATTGCTGGGATGGTATGAATTTCCCCAATGAGTAAGGGCGATGTAATGACATGGTGTCACATGCCTATTGTTATATGATCATTTAATGATACATCTAACATGCTTTTAAAACCGAGGCGAAATCGTAAGATTTTTCAGAAAAATGGTTAACGATTCAATGGTCGTGACTTATTGTTTAGGTACAACAAATCACGCGATGTTTGACCTTAAGTAACGTAATGATAATCATATCAATGCTACCTTTGATCATATGGAGCGTGTGAGGGATCACGTGCTTTTCAATATGGTGATATATATATATATATATATATATATATATATATATATATATATATATATATATATATATATATATATATATATATATATATATACTTCAGCCCATACTGGCCTGAAATGTGGATACACTAGAATATGAGGTGTGACGACAAGGAGATTTCCTACCAAATTTAAACTTAATCTTTACATGGTTCTGACACGATAAGCAAAGTCTGTAATGTTGAGTCTCAAAAATTTTGAAACTATATTCATGTAATCAATTCCCCTTTAACTGTGCTCGACGATTCACGAACATTTATGTGAATATATATGTATATATATAAGATATAGTTATATTAATTGAAAACGTTAACAAAGTATTAGATGTATAATACTTTACCTGAACGTATTTGTTTCAATATATATTTAATATATTTATCGACGAATTAAAAGATAATATCAAATGATTGAATTATCAAATACATTGTGATTATGATTACGGGTCTCTGTTGTGAGGTCCACTGTGATTTAAGAAATCTATTCTTTTTGACAACATTCGGAAAATGGTAAAGTATTTTACATGTATGAACAAATGTGTCAATTAACGAAGGTTAGATAAAAGTTTGTGGTTAGAATTAAAGATGTTAAATAGTTTATGATATAAAATAAACTTGTAAGTAATTAAATATATATAGTATGTTAGAATATATATAATTATATATTTCAAAAACTTGAATACATTATTTAGAAATATTCTTTTTAATTTCTTAACGGTATCAATACCGAATAATCATATATTAACTATGGGAGGATAATATTAGTAAAATATATATAATTTCTATATACAGTTATTCATATGAATATTGTAATTTAAATAATTGATAAATATTATATGTAGAAATTCATAATATTTCATGTTATGCAAAATAATTATGTATTAATATTAAGTAATTATATTAATATTATTATTATTTGTTATTAGATATTATCATTAAGAATTTTTGTTATTATAAATTATTATCATTATCAATATTTTAGTTATTAGAAAATAATACAATTAGTATTACCAATAATATTATTAAAATCATTTTTTTATATTTGATAAAGATAATATTAATATTATTATTATTGATTCTATTATTAATATTATTAGAAATAGAAATTTAATTATTATAAATATAATTATAATTATTAATTATTTTATTAATATCATTATTATAATATCGTATATTTGGATTTAGACACAGAATCTGTTTCACGTAGCATCACACTGTATTTGATTTTGTTTCTATCTCAAAAATCATTGCATAAGCAGTATTAATAGTACAAATTTGTTGAATTTACCTATCGGTTTATTAATATTATTTTTTCTGAGTGTAATTGCTGTCCCAAATTCGTTACCAGTCCAAATCACCCTACATTGAAGACAAATCGATCCCATCATCTTTATTAAACCTCAAGTAAACGATACCTATCATTATATAACGCTATACACTTCTGCAGTTCGAAATTTAAAATTAAAACACAGAAAATCAGTCGTTGTTCCCTGTTCTTGCTTAATTTTCAAACAAATCGATTTCTTAACGAATTTCAAAAATGTAAAAATGCTGTTTTGTTAGGAATTGCCTATTTAAACTATCTGCAAATTATCACGTTCCAATTCTTCTTATTGAGTTCTAATTTTGAAGTCAAAGATTAATTTTCAAAAGTCAACCTATTGTTCTTCACGAAAATTCAAATTCGTTTCGATGTTTTAGGATCAATTGAAGGTCCAGAAAGTTTCTAAGATGTATTTGCAACCATTTTCATTCAGAAATCGTGGCCTAAAACTTTCTAGATTATTGAATTTGATGTTGAGATGGATCGTGTTCTAACAGATCTGGTTCAGCTTATTTTTTATTATTTTTAACTAATTCAACTCACCTTATAATTGTTTCTGTATATATTTTAGATCCTAAAATGAAAGATATAATTAATTTGAAACTTGGAAACGATTGGATTTTTGTTTATGGTCGACTGGTTATTGAAGTAGGAGAAGGAATATAACAGAAACAAACTATGGGTTTAACATAAATGGAATTCAATATAAATCAGAAAATACGCATCCGCGTAATGGTTAAGGGTTACTTCGGGTGTGCAAGAGGTCGCGGGTTCGAGCCCCGGCGTGGGCTATTCTTTTTAGAAAGGCTTATATAAGGGTATACACTTTTATATTTCTATTTTCATTATTATTATTATTATTATTATTATTATTATTATTATTATTATTATTATTATTATTATTATTATTATTATTATTATTATTATCATTATCATTATTATTATTATTGTTATTATTATTATTATAAATTATTATTGTTATCATATTATTATTATTATTATTATTATTACACTTATCATTATTGTTATTATTATTATTATCATGAAGTATTAGAATTATTATTGTTATTAGTATTATTATTATTAAGTATTATGAATATTAGTTATTACTATTATTATTACCAAAATAAGTATTAGTTACCATTTATTATTATTACTATCATAACCTTAGTTACAATTATGATTATGATTATTATTATTATTATTATTATTATTATTATTATTATTGTTATTACTAATATTACTATCAATATAAGTATTATTATTAAGTAATATGATTATTAATATTATCATTATTAATAAGATTTCTAATATTATTATTCTAAGCATTAGTATTAACAATATCATTATTAGTATTATTATTATTAAAGTTATTATTATTATTATTAGTAAATCATTATTATTATCAACACTATCTTTTAAACGGATAAATATTTTGTACATAAAATATACTTATTACCTATACTATAATCATATTTCACATAACTATATATATATATATCAAACCTAATAATATTATTTATATAAATACTTACACATAACAAACTATTGATATAAAAAAAGAATAACACTAAACAATTATGTATATAAATATAGATACATTAATATAACTAAATAAATATTAATTATTTTGAATATATATACACAAATTAAATATATAATAAATAAATTAAGATATAATAAATTTGTTCGATTACAACCATGTATATTAATAAATATACAAATGATATAGGTTCGTGAATTCGAGGCTAACCCTGCATTGTTCAGTTTCGTCATATGTATTTTGCTACGAAATACAGTATTGTGAGTTTCATTTGCTCCCTTTTTAAATGCTTATGCAATATATATATATTTTTGGGACTGAGAATGCATGCGCTGTTTTATAAATGCTTTACGAAATAGACATAAGTAATTGAAACCACATTCTATGGTTGGATTATCGAATCGAATATGCCCCTTTTTAGTCTGGTAATCTAAGAATTAGGGAACAGACACCCTAATTGACGCGAATCCTAAAGATAGATCTATCGGGCCCAACAAGCCCCATCCATGTCGCGGATGCTTTAGTACTTCAAATTTATCATGTCCGAAGTTGTCCCGGAATGATGGGGATATTCTATATGCATCTTGTTAAGGTCGATTACCAGGTATTCAATCCATATGAATGATTTTTATCTCTATGCAGTTTGCGAAATGCCTGATATGAGATGATGTTTGTGAGAAATGGAAATATGAAATCTTGTGGTCTATTAAAATTATGGAAATGATCGATTATGATAAACTAATGAATTCACCAACCTTTTGGTTGACAATTTAAAGCATGTTTATTCTCAGGTATGAAAGAAATCTTCAGCTGTGCATTTGCTCATTTTAGAGATATTACTTGGAGTCATTCATGACATATTTCAAAAGACGTTGCATTCGAGTCGTTGAGTTCAACATGATTATTATTAAGTCATCGATAGTTTGATATATTATGAAATGGTATGCATGCCGTCAACTTTCGATGTAATGAAAGTTTGTATTTTAAAAACGAATGCAATGTTTGTAAAATGTATCATATAGAGGTCAAATACCTCGCGATGTAATCAACTATTATGAATCGTTTATAATCGATATGAACTGGGCATTTCAGTTGGTATCAGAGCGGTGGTCTTAGCGAACCAGGTCTTGCATTAGTGTGTCTAACTGATAGTTGTTAGGATGCATTAGTGAGTCTGGACTTCGACCTTAGCTGCATGTCAAAAGTTTTTCTTATCACTTCTTGTCGGAAACTATGCTTATCATCTTAAGTCTAAACGCGTCTTATTGCATTCATTGCCTAGATAGTGTATAGACAATCTCATATCTTTGCATATCTATTACAGTAAATTTTGTCTGACATCTTACGAAAATTTCTCCGTAATTTATGGATCTTGGTATTATATATACATATGTGAAATATGTATTGAAGAATACCAAACTAGGTCCTATAATCTAATTCATTTCAAAATTCAGTTCCCTAAATCGTACGAGATGAACCCCTCAACTAGTTCGAGTTCATCAGATTCCGACAGCTATTCCGATATGGAAATCCTTCCGAGCTCCGAAAGCAGTGTAACCGGAATGGATCAACCTATTAGCCACCATCTATTCTAGATGGATTGGGGATGGGTTCGTAGCTGACTCAGTTAATAGAGGCAAGAAGAAGGCGATCCCTTCCACCCACCGAATTTCCCTCTCGGCGAAGAACCTGAAGCACTTACCGGCGAACCAATCTGAAACACCACTTACACCCTCATTTCCCTAGTATCCCGCCAAGATTATATATTATCTAAACTTCTAGACCTTGTTCATTCGCTCATTCTAACCGCCAATCATCCCGGTGTACTAGCAGAAGTCTACGAGCTTCGCGCTCGAGAAGTGACTTTGGAGAATATGATGCACAACTTACAGGCATCACAAGCACCATCAACATCAGCATCAGCAGTACCATCAACAATTACACCAACAGTACCATTACCACCACCAACAATAACCGAATCTTGAACATCAACTTCACAAATTGTCCCCCGAGCATCAACGACATACGCCCAGTAGATATCAAGGAATACCAACAATAACAAACGATGAAGTATTAATTCATAACTTCATCGGAGAAACATTCTACGATGATTATATAATTTCTAAAGTTTAGAGATTATCTATTCTAGCCTTAACCGTAAATCAAATGAGTTTAATAGTATATTAACTCATTAAATCTGTATTACATCTAAAGAAAATATATATACATATATTTTCATAAAGATTGTAATTAAATTCTCTTGTACAAAATATTAACTTGTGAAATTTTTAACGGGTAGGTAATACCCGAGAGATATATAAATTTACAATTAATATGATACATCCTTCGAATCTAATTCAGCAATCATCAACTATCCTCATCCAAATTTGATTACATATTCTGATTTTGACAAATCAAAATTCAAGTCAAGATTTAACAGAAAACACCAGTCTTAGATTATTACATCTTTCAAAGTTATACTTTGACTTCAAAACTATGTTTGAACATTAATTCTATTCATAGAATCCTAGAAAAATATTCGTACCGTTCAAAATCTTAGAACATCATATGTATATTAACGATTACAATCGGTATTCAAACCCCCAGAATTCCTGAAGACACTTCAAACAATGAACAATTGAGATGATGATCCAACCACATGTTACCCACAATCATACACCTAAAAAACTCTTGAAACCAAAGTCATAGTTTAACACGTATCCGTGTCAGATCCTTTGGCATTTATTAGCAAAAATAACTTTGCGATTCCTTTTCAAAATAGCAGATTTTGTCACAGCTTCAGCAAGTCAACTTTGACTTTTTAGTCGGACTAACCTTATTATAACTTCGATATATACGTTATCTTTTCGCCATCGTTACCGGGGAACCTTTTACATTTCACCACATTATCAGCAGAGGTACCAGCAACTTCATTACCCTTTGACTTTAGCCTCTCCGAAAAGTCATGATATTATTTATTGAAACCCTATCATGTACTCATCCGCATCTGGTAACGAGAATTGTCATACCAATTACTGGGAATCAGCAATCAGTATTTTGAAATCTCGCAGCATGTCTACGCCGATAATTATATGTGTACATATAACGTCTATCTTCTAGACTTACATACTTTGAATGTGAAGTTTCTGAAAAATACCCTGAACTGCGAACTAGATCTCGAAATGCTGATGAAGCAGCAAAAAACTGTAAATGACCTTAACAGTAAAAAGTTTGATGATAAAGAATAGTGTGTTGGCAAAGCTCAGAAAAAGAAAAGATTTGGTACTGAAAAATGGATTGAGCAAACTATGAAGGAGGCTGTGGACAAATTTCAAAGACGAAATCTACCTTCAAAGAATTCAAATGATTAAGTGTCTGCTCAAAATCCTTAGCAAATACCTTGCTCCTTACTCTAAAACCTTTGCGGACAATATTCTTCATCATCATCTTATCTTAAATATTCTAAGATATCATCGTATCTCCCATTATAAATATCCTCCATATTTCTGAAGATATTTTCATAACCATTCTTATCTGAAATCATTACCTCTTCACGCTATCTGTGTTACATCATAAAAGAAACTATTTTAGTTCTAAATTCTGAAACCTTCGAGTTTAAAATATGAATGTTTTGAAGTAGTGTTGGGAACTGAAGCATAAGTTAGTATAATATAATGACACTTGATCAACGTGATTATATTACAGTAAGTCATGCTGAGTTTCTAAATGGAACATGATGATTCACAGATTATAACATCATCATGTGCCATATTACACGACTCTTGTATTCTATTTAATCTATAAAAATATCAAGAAAATACTTTCTTGATGATTCGGTCTTTTCCGAGGTATTCTGGTAATTTGACAAATAAAGATCGTGCCATTACAATTTCCTTCTTAGAACATTAACTATGTTCATTTTAAAATCCATACCTACGAATTCTGAACATTATTCGCTTGACTTGAAGTCGGAAAGAGGAGACAAGAGTATGGAACTCTTGAATATAAAAGAAAATATAAAGCTCGACAACAATACATAAATTACAAACTGTGCATATCAATACATATTGACACGTAAAGGCACGGGAGAATTAAAAACACTATAACCCTAAGGTAATAGTAAAAGTAAATAAAATCCTCCGGTGGTAGATGAAAGAGAAGAATGACAAATATGAAAGTTAAGAGTATATCAAGGATTAGAACTGGATGGAGCATATTGATGAATGCTTTAAAATATGAATTAAAGGATAAAGAATAGAAGGTGTGAATTGTAAGGAAACGAAGGGGGTTGATTTATAGTAAAATATTCGACAGAGCAATCAAAACAGATGATCGCATTTAAAGCGGATCCTAATTTCCTTGATTATTAATGAATCAAATCTTATTACGAAGATTTTCTCCAAATTCTTTGAACTCTGGAAATCAATCCTATCTACGTCAAAAGATATGACGAATCTACACTTACTCATTTCACTCTTTTGTGATAGCTTCACTCGTACGCTTCACATAATCGAATCGTTTTTTCAATATTCTATACTACTTAACAATGATAAAACTATATTTATCGAACTCATATTCGTCATGAAAACATTCTTATTGTTAGCCATGACGATCATAATCAAATTTTGGGACAAAATTTCTTTAACGGGTAGGTATTGTGACGACCCGGAGATTTCTGACCAAATTTAAACTTAATCTTTACATGGTTCCGACACGATAAGCAAAGTCTGTAATGTTGAGTCTCAAAAATTTTGAAACTATATTCATGTAATCAATTACCCTTTGACTGTGCTCGACGATTCACGAACATTTATGTGAATAGATATGTATATATATAAGATATAGTTATATTAATTGAAAACGTTACCAAAGTATTAGATGTATAATACTTTACATGAACGTATTTGTTTCAATATATATTTAATATATTTATTGACGGAATTAAAAGATAATATTAAATGATTGAATTATCAAATACATTGTGATTATGATTACGGGTCTCTGTTGTAAGGTCCACTGTGATTTAAGAAATCTATTTTTTTTGACAACATTCGGAAAATGGTAAAGTATTTTACATGTAAGAACAAATGTGTCAATTAATGAAGGTTAAATAAACGTTTGTGGTTAGAAATAAAGATGTTAAATAGTTTATGATATACAATAAACTTGTAAGTAATTAAATATATATAGTATGTTAGAATATATATAATTATATATTTCAAAAACTTGAATATATTATTTATAAATATTCGTTTTAATTTCTTAACGATATCAATACCGAATAATCATATATTAACTATGGGAGGACAATATTAGTAAAATATATATAATTTCTATATACAATTATTCATATGAATATTATAATTTAAATAATTGATAAATATTATATGTAGAAATTCATAATATTTCATTTTATACAAAATAATTATGTATTAATATTAAGTAATTATATTAGTATTATTATTATTTGTTATTAGATATTATCATTAAGAATTTTTGTTATTATAAATTATTATCATTATCAATATTTTAGTTATTAGAAAATAATACAATTAGTATTACCAACAATATTATTAAAATCATTTTTTTATATTTGATAAAGATAATATTAATATTATTATTATTGATTCTATTATTAATATTATTAGAAATAGAAATTTAATTATTATAAATATAATTATAATTATTAATTATTTTATTAATATCATTATTATAAAATCGTATATTTGGATTTAGACACAGAATCTGTTTCACGTAGCATCACACTATATTTGATTTTGTTTATATCTCAAAAATCATTGCATAAGCAGTATTAATCGTACACATTTGTTGAATTTATCTATCGGTTTATTAATTTAATTTTTTCTGAGTGTAATTTATGTCCCAAATTCGTTACCAGTCCAAATCACCCTACATTGAAAACAAATCGATCCCATCATCTTTATTAAACCTCAAGTAAATGATACCTATCATTATATAACGCTATACACTTCTGCAGTTCGAAATATAAAATTAAAACACAGAAAATTAGTCGTTGTTCCCTGTTCTTGCTCAATTTTCAAACAAATTGATTTCTTAACGAATTTCAAAAATGTAAAAATGCAGTTTTTTAGGAATTGCCTACTTAAACTATCTGCAAATTATCACGTTCCAATTCTTCTTATTGAGTTCTAATTTTGAAGTCAAAGATTAATTTTAAAAAGTCAACCTATTATTCTTCACGAAAATTCAAATTCGTTTCGATGTTTTAGGATCAATTGAAGGTCCAGAAAGTTTCTAAGATGTATTTGCAAACATTTTGATTCAAAAATAGTGGCCTAAAACTTTCTAGCTTATTGAATTTGATGTTGAGATGGATCGTGTTCTAACATAACTGGTTCAGCTTATTTTTATTATTATTTTTTACTAATTTAATTCACCTTATAATTGTTTCTGTATATATTTTAAATCCTAAAAAGAAAGATATAATTAATTTGAAACTTGGAAACGATTGAATTTTTGTTTATGGTCGACTGGTTATTGAAGTAGGAGAAGGAATATAACAGAAACAAAATACGGGTTTAATAAAAATTTAATTCAATATAAAACAGAAAACACGCATCAGCGTAATGGTTAAGGGTTACTTCGGGTGTGCAAGAGGTCGCAGGTTCGAGCCCCGGCGTGGGCTATTCTTTTTAGAAAGGCTTATATAAGGGTATACACTTTTATATTTCCATTTTCATTATTATTATTATTATTATTATTATCATTATCATTATTATTATTATTATTATTATTATTATTATTATTATTATTATTATTATTATTATTATTATTATTATTATTATTATTATTATTATTATTATTATTATTATTATTATTATTATTATTATTATTATTACACTTATCATTATTGTTATTATTATTATTATCATGAAGTATTAGAATTATTATTGTTATTAGTATTATTATTAAGTATTATGAATATTAGTTATTACTATTATTATTACCAAAATAATTATTAATTACCATTTATTATTATTACTATCATAACCTTAGTTACAATTATGATTATTATTATTATTGTTATTACTAATATTATTATCAATATAAGTATTATTATTAAGTAATATGATTATTAATATTATCATTATTAATAAGATTTCTAATATTATTATTTTAAGCATTAGTATTAACAATATCATTATTAGTATTATTATTATTAAAGTTATTATTATTATTATTATTATTATTATTATTATTATTATTAGTAAATCATTATTATTATTAACACTATCTTTTAAACGGATAAATATTTTGTACATAAAATATACTTATTACCTATACTATAATCATATTTTACATAACTATATATATCAAACCTAATAATATTATTTATATAAATACTTACACATAACAAACTATCGATTTAAAAAAAAATAACACTAAACAATTATGTATATAAATATGGATACATTAATATAACTAAATAAATATTAATCATTTTGAATATATATACACAAATTAAATATATAATATATAAATTAAGATATAATAAATTTGTTCGATTACAACTATGTATATTAATAAATATACAAATGATATAGGTTCGTGAATCCGAGGCCAACCGTGCATTGTTTAGTTTCGCCATATGTATTTTGCTACGAAATACAGTATTGTGAGTTTCATTTGCTCCCTTTTTAAATGCTTCTGCAATATATATATTTTTGGGACTGAGAATACATGCGCTGTTTTATAAATGTTTTACGAAATAGACACAAGTAATTGAAACTACATTCTATGGTTGGATTATCAAATCGAATATGCCCCTTTTTAGTCTGGTAATCTAAGAATTAGGGAACAGATACCCTAATTGAAGCGAATCCTAAAGATAGATCTATCTGGCCTAACAAGCCCCATCCATGTCGCGGATGCTTTAGTACTTCGAATTTATCATGTCCGAAGTTGTCCCGAAATGATGAGGATATTCTATATGCATCTTGTTAAGGTCGATTACCAGGTGTTCAATCCATATGAATGATTTTTATCTCTATGCAGTTTGCGAAATGCCTGATATGAGATGATGTTTGTGAGAAATGGAAATATGAAATCTTGTGGTCTATTAAAATTATAGAAATGATCGATTATGATAAACTAATGAACTCACCAACCTTTTGATTGACACTTTAAAGCATGTTTATTCTCAGGTATGAAAGAAATCTTCAGCTGTGCATTTGCTCATTTTAGAGATATTACTTGGAGTCATTCATGACATATTTCAAAAGATGTTGCATTCGAGTCATTGAGTTCAACAAGTCATTAATAGTTTGATATATTATGAAATGGTATGCATGCCATCAACTTTCGATGTAATGAAAGTTTGTCTTTTAAAAACGAATGCAATGTTTGTAAAATGTATCATATAGAGGTCAAATACCTCGCGATGTAATCAACTATTATGAATCGTTTATAATCGATATGAACGGGGCATTTCATGAGGGGGTTCTTTTAATTTCTCTGGTAGTTTTCAAATGTGATTAGGGTGAGTTTAGCTCAAGCCGCAGCCCGTGAGAAAATGGAAAACTTCAGGTGGTGTGTCTAACCCTAAATTTTGAATTGACAGTGATGGATTATTACTTGGGTATGACATCATTACTCGCATGGTGCCAAGTAATGAATGCATGAGCGCGAAAAGTTTTCCTTGGCTATGGTAATCAAAAGATACTTGTTGGAAGGTCCTATTCTTTATGAGATTATGCCGGTGAGATATTGACCGTCTCTGCACAGAGAACGTAATAGTAAAAGTGGTGTTTAGAATATCGTCGTTTAAGAGGCATGCTTCGAGGAAATTTTAGGGGTGTCACTTCAGGTTACTTAAGAATATACATCCTTCCTTCCAGTGAAGGAGCGTGAATATTAAGCGTCAAAGATAAAGAGATAGGTTATTTAAGAAATCAAGAATGTAAAGTTTTACATCCTTTATGGCATATGAGGGATTGTTAATTTACTTATGGGTATGAGATAGATAGTTTGGTTGAAACGAGCTCTTCGTATATCTACAAATCGGATGATGATTACCCTTCATGTAATAACATTCAGATTTTCAAATGAATGGCTTGGGACTTTTCTTTGATTCACTTTCTATTCCATATGTCATGATATTAGAATTTCTATATAAATTACCGTAATATAATCACGTTCGCCAGGCGTCATTATATTTCACTAATTCATATTTCCATTTCAATACCACCCCATAAGGTCAGGATACGTGATCAAACTTTGACGTTGGAAAGTTGAGTCATGAGTGACATCCCTCGGTTTCACCAACCGAGGTTGTCTTATAAAAGAACTTGTGTGAGTCAAAGAATACTTTGTATCATAAAGGCGAGTCAGGTCATAAAGATCTATATGGATGCGATAACAATCACATACTAAATGATCCTTCAGGATCAGGAAAGATGATAGGGTTTTTTCTTGACATCCTTAGGAAAGGATACAGAATACCAGAAGACGTAAAAGCATGAAGTAAAATGAAATGGCAGTATAAAGATTAAGGGAAAGCGCTTAAAACTAAGGCAGGAAAGGTTATAGACTTAAAGATCGCTAAGGCACCCTAACTAACACATAAGGCACAAATAAAATGCAATTCTGGTTCTCTATAACAACCTGACTCTCTGTAACATCCCAGGTAACACGTTCCCCGTAGCATGATATTGTTCGCTTTTCCCGTAGGCGCACGGATTTTTCTTGGCAATCACACATGACGAGCACTTTTCCCAGGAGGTCACCCATCCTGGTAGTGCCCTCGCATGAGCACGCTTAACTGCAGAGTTCTCATGGAATTTTCTACGCTTGTGGTCCCAAAACGCGTCATGCTAGGAAAGGTCTCCACACCCTTATAAGGCATGTTTCGTTCTCCTCTCTAACCGATGTGGGACGGATGTAACACGGATGTTACAATCCTCCCCCTAATGGGACACAACGTCCTCGCTGTGCACGTTTGGTCCGGGGCCTGGCTCTGATACCATCTGTCACACCCCTTGAATAGGACCGGGGGTCATATGTGACTAACCAATACCAAAAACACAAGTGTAAAGCGAGAAGGACTCTAAATGAGACGTTTTTATTAAAAACCAAATGTATTAAAGCAGCGGAGTTAAATTGTCATTAAATTGATGTTTAAAATGAAACAAATTGTTCTAATGCAATAACATAATTATAATTGCGAACTCCATAGCAGCATAGTCCAAGTAGCAAGTAATCTTTTAGCAGTCATCACCTGAGACAAAACATGCTTAAACTGTCAACCAAAAATGGTTGGTGAATTCATAGGTTTATCAATAATAACCAAGTTTTTAGACCACAAGATTTAATTATCAAGTTTGATGTAGCAACATCGTTCAAAAGTAGTGCTGAAGTTATGATATCGAACTAAACAAAGTTACCCTATGACACCTTGAACTGTCAGTGTCGTTGAAATCATTATTATGTAACCAAAGACCAACGGTCAACTGGTTAGAGACGTCGCTCCCAGTAGGCCTACTCACAATAACTAAGTTTGCATTACACTAAGCAATTAACGATATCATGGTATGGATTTAGCATGAATCAAAGCATGGCAGCACAGTTAAACAGTTTTGAGTACTTGTGTCTAAGCGTAAAACAGTTTTAAAAGCAAGCATGTGTCTCACCCCAAAGTTTAAAATAAGTAATATAGAAAATTAAAAAGTGGGGCTATGAAGTTCACCTTAGTAGCAAGTAAGTTAATCCACGCAAATAGAAATGAACGGAGTAAGTGATCGGAGATCTCAACCTAGACATATAACGCTTGATTAGTTAAGTTCTAGCAGACATAAAGTATGTTTATTAATATAGCTACTATATTAATAGTGACAGTTCACGAGAAAAGTTCCTATTTCTCGAAAGTTCAAATTTTCGAAAACCTACTATTTATGAAAAGCTTCCACTTATAGTAAGTTTCTAGTTTTAGTAAGTTCAGGTTATAATCCCTCACAAAGACGACGTACAACTTTACCCGAACTTCATTGTTATCAAGTAAGTCAGGAATGACCAGATGTAACCAGGGACCCAGGACTCTTAACCAGAATCTAAGTCATGGCATTCGAGATCCACAAGCTATCCCCATAAATGGCAACCTAGACATCATTCATGTACGACCGTGAGTAGCGGTGAGACTCGTGAAAGTCATACGTTATCTGTTCATTATATACCTATGTAATCCACATGTTTTAATTCTTTTGAATGTGTGTATAGGAATACAACGCGATATATTATAAGTATATAATATATAGTTTAGTTAACAATAATGTTTATATTATTATATAGTAATAAAAATGGTGTAAATGATACTATCATATAATTTATAAGTTATAATATTATATTATATATTATATTATATAATATTAATACCTTTTATGTTTGAAACTCGGTTTAATATTTACTTTCCATTAGTTATATAAAATTATATTTCGATATATTGTAATTGTAAAATTATGTGTACTGAGATTGTAAAATAGTATGTCGTTATGGGTTGAAACTGTAAATATAGAATACTTTAATTTAATTTTATAAATTATTATATAGTTCAGGGACTAAAGTCGTGAAAGCTCTAAACTTTATCTTTTTCTTTCTTTTGTTTCATGATAACAACGAATAGAGTATTACTTCGTTTTTTTTTTTTATTTAGCTTTTGTAAAACATATTATACTCCAGGGGTTGATAGCGTAAATATCACGAAATTAATTCTTGATCATATTTTTGGGTTGAGTTACGTAAAGATACAAGACACTGAATAAATTTTAAATTTCATGTAGTACGTCTCTCGATTTCTAGCAATATTAACAGTTTAATTTGAGTTGTTATTACCATACAAGTATTTTGTTCATGATCAAAGTAATGTATTATTAGTACTAAAAAAAATCAAAAAGCTTGAATAAAAAGGTTATACCTTTAGACGACTTGAACGAGAAAAATGAACAGTGTATAGTCGCGGGTCTTGGTGTTTGGCAACGGAACAACAGCAATGAATCGAACAAAAAGGGTGTTGATCGATCAAACTGGCTTGACTTTGTGGTTCGTGATCGAGGAACAAGAACCGTAGAGGTACGTTTGTGTTTAAAATCGACTAAAGTCGATTTGGTGACATGCTTGGTGGTCGACACAAAGTAGTAACAACAATGGGGTTTATATATGTATTTTTTTAATGGTGAATGAATGAAACGTATAGGGATATTTATAGGCTAGAAATTGGATTTTGAGTTGGGTTCTAACTCCTCAAATTTTGAGATTGAGTACAAGTTGGTTTAGGATAAAATTTGAGTGACATTAAGATTCCACAAAAATAGAATTCTTCTTGGTGGGATAACAACTTGAGAATTAAGTCAACTTATCATATTTATCAAATGAGCCGATTCATATTTGTATTTAACTATAATATTAATTTTTAATTTTTTAAGGTAGATATAAATTAATAATACAGAGCGTAAAGTAATGGCATGTTACCAGACTCATTTGGAAATCATGTTTGATTTAATTTTTTTGTTTTTCGGCCTTTTATATAGTTATATATATATATATATATATATATATATATATATATATATATATATATATATATATATATATATATATATATATATATATTAATTTTTATTAATTTAATTAATGTGCATTTTAGTCCCATCAGATTTTAATCGCGTTAGTCCTTCGTTAAATATTTATTGATGATGACTCATGATCGTTAGTTTAGGTAACCTCGTTACCCATTACGTTATTTTCAATAGTTTCGATTTTCTAACCGAGTTCGTTTATTTTGGACAACCTAAGTGTGATGACCCGTCCTAATCCACCTGGACGAAGTCTTCAACAGCTGGTCCCATTTAGAAAACATTTATGGTTTTTGTAACAGAAACAGACGACGTTTACAGAATTAATGGAATATCGAGTCACTATCTTTATTATTATTATGCCAACTCTATCATTGTGTACATCGCATATATAACATCAATTGTCTGTGGTGTTTGTCATGATCAAAAACAGAAAAAGGCGACTAGTGGGGTGTGATTTTGAGTGGCTAAAAAGGAAAAGTATGTGAATATATAATATTGGGTCGTGGTTTTGGTTTTGTCTTGGTTCAACCACAAAACAAAAATTTACAAGAGGTTGATCGTACATAGATTGTAGCCAACAAATTAATTAATCCCATGTTGCACAAGTGGGGTTATCTTAAGTGATGGTTGACGACCATAAAGGAAAAGCAAAGAAAAAAATGCCATAGTGGAACATTTATCAACTTTAATATATATCTCTTTAATAAAATAGAAGAACATATGATGTAGGCTTACACGTGGGTTGGTTTGGTTGGGTGGTGGGGTTTTGATTGATAACAGTTTAAAAAACAGATTATAAAGAGTGGTGTGAAATGTCCCGTTCTTATTGATTAAAAACGTTCCATATTAATTGATTTCGTTGCGAGGTTTTGACCTCTATATGAGACGTTTTTCAAAGACTGCATTCATTTTTAAACAAACCATAACCTTTATTTCATCAATAAAGGTTTAAAAAGCTTTACGTAGATTATCAAATAATGATAATCTAAAATATCCTGTTTACACACGACCATTACATAATGGTTTACAATACAAATATGTTACAACAAAATAAGTTTCTTGAATGCAGTTTTTACACAATATCATACAAGCATGGACTCCAAATCTTGTCCTTATTTAAGTATGCGACAGCGGAAGCTCTTAATAATCACCTGAGAATAAACATGCTTAAAACGTCAACAAAAATGTTGGTGAGTTATAGGTTTAACCTATATATATCAAATCGTAACAATAGACCACAAGATTTCATATTTCAATACACATCCCATACATAGAGATAAAAATCATTCATATGGTGAACACCTGGTAACCGACAATAACAAGATGCATATATAAGAATATCCCCATCATTCCGGGACACCCTTCGGATATGATATAAATTTCGAAGTACTAAAGCATCCGGTACTTTGGATGGGGTTTGTTAGGCCCAATAGATCTATCTTTAGGATTCGCGTCAATTAGGGTGTCTGTTCCCTAATTCTTAGATTACCAGACTTAATAAAAAGGGGCATATTCGATTTCGATAATTCAACCATAGAATGTAGTTTCACGTACTTGTGTCTATTTTGTAAATCATTTATAAAACCTGCATGTATTCTCATCCCAAAAATATTAGATTTTAAAAGTGGGACTATAACTCACTTTCACAGATTTTTACTTCGTCGGGAAGTAAGACTTGGCCACTGGTTGATTCACGAACCTATAACAATATATACATATATATCAAAGTATGTTCAAAATATATTTACAACACTTTTAATATATTTTGATGTTTTAAGTTTATTAAGTCAACTGTCCTCGTTAGTAACCTACAACTAGTTGTCCACAGTTAGATGTACAGAAATAAATCGATAAATATTATCTTGAATCAATCCACGACCCAGTGTATACGTATCTCAGTATTGATCACAACTCAAACTATATATATTTTGGAATCAACCTCAACCCTGTATAGCTAACTCCAACATTCACATATAGAGTGTCTATGGTTGTTCCGAAATATATATAGATGTGTCGACATGATAGGTCGAAACATTGTATACGTGTCTATGGTATCTCAAGATTACATAATATATAATACAAGTTGATTAAGTTATGGTTGGAATAGATTTGTTACCAATTTTCACGTAGCTAAAATGAGAAAAATTATCCAATCTTGTTTTACCCATAACTTCTTCATTTTAAATCCGTTTTGAGTGAATCAAATTGCTATGGTTTCATATTGAACTCTATTTTATGAATCTAAACAAAAAAAGTATAGGTTTCTAGTCGGAAAAATAAGTTACAAGTCGTTTTTGTAAAGGTAGTCATTTCAGTCGAAAGAACGACGTCTAGATGACCATTTTAGAAAACATACTTCCACTTTGAGTTTAACCATAATTTTTGGATATAGTTTCATGTTCATAATAAAAATCATTTTCTCAGAATAACAACTTTTAAATCAAAGTTTATCATAGTTTTTAATTAACTAACCCAAAACAGCCCGCGGTGTTACTACGACGGCGTAAATCCGGTTTTACGGTGTTTTTCGTGTTTCCAGGTTTTAAATCATTAAGTTAGCATATCATATAGATATAGAACATGTGTTTAGTTGATTTTAAAAGTCAAGTTAGAAGGATTAACTTTTGTTTGCGAACAAGTTTAGAATTAACTAAACTATGTTCTAGTGATTACAAGTTTAAACCTTCGAATAAGATAGCTTTATATGTATGAATCGAATGATGTTATGAACATCATTACTACCTTAAGTTCCTTGGATGAACCTACTGGAAAAGAGAAAAATGGATCTAGCTTCAATGGATCCTTGGATGGCTCAAAGTTCTTGAAGCAAAATCATGACACGAAAACAAGTTCAAGTAAGATCATCACTTGAAATAAGATTGTTATAGTTATAGAAATTGAACCAAAGTTTGAATATGATTATTACCTTGTATTAGAATGATAACCTACTGTAAGAAACAAAGATTTCTTGAGGTTGGATGATCACCTTACAAGATTGGAAGTGAGCTAGCAAACTTGAAAGTATTCTTGATTTTATGAAACTAGAACTTTTGGAATTTATGAAGAACACTTAGAACTTGAAGATAGAACTTGAGAGAGTTCAATTAGATGAAGAAAATTGAAGAATGAAAGTGTTTGTAGGTGTTTTTGGTCGTTGGTGTATGGATTAGATATAAAGGATATGTAATTTTGTTTTCATGTAAATAAGTCATGAATGATTACTCATATTTTTGTAATCTTATGAGATATTTCATGCTAGTTGCCAAATGATGGTTCCCACATGTGTTAGGTGACTCACATGGGCTGCTAAGAGCTGATCATTGGAGTGTATATACCAATAGTACATACATCTAAAAGCTGTGTATTGTACGAGTACGAATACGGGTGCATACGAGTAGAATTGTTGATGAAACTGAACGAGAATGTAATTGTAAGCATTTTTGTTAAGTAGAAGTATTTTGATAAGTGTATTGAAGTCTTTCAAAAGTGTATAAATACATATTAAAACACTACATGTATATACATTTTAACTGAGTCGTTAAGTCATCGTTAGTCGTTACATGTAAGTGTTGTTTTGAAACCTTTAGGTTAACGATCTTGTTAAATGTTGTTAACCCAATGTTTATAATAACAAAAGAGATTTTAAATTATTATATTATCATGATATTATGATGTACGAATATCTCTTAATATGATATATATACATTAAATGTCGTTACAACGATAAACGTTACATATATGTCTCGTTTCAAAATCATTAAGTTAGTAGTCTTGTTTTTACATATGTAGTTCATTGTTAATATAATTAATGATATGTTTACTTATCATAATATCATGTTAACTATATATATAACCATATATATGTCATCATATAGTTTTTTTACAAGTTTTAACGTTCGTGAATCACCGGTCAACTTGGGTGGTCAATTGTCTATATGAAACCTATTTCAATTAATCAAGTCTTAACAAGTTTGATTGCTTAACATGTTGGAAACATTTAATCATGTAAACATCAATCTCAATTAATATATATAAACATGGAAAAGTTCGGGTCACTACAGTACCTACCCGTTAAATAAATTTCGTCCCGAAATTTTAAGCTGTTGAAGGTGTTGACGAATCTTCTGGAAATAGATGCGGGTATTTCTTCTTCATCTGATCTTCACGCTCCCAGGTGAACTCGGGTCCTCTACGAGCATTCCATCGAACCTTAACAATTGGTATCTTGTTTTGCTTAAGTCTTTTAACCTCACGATCCATTATTTCGACGGGTTCTTCGATGAATTGGAGTTTTTCGTTGATTTGGATTTCATCTAACGGAATAGTGAGATCTTCTTTAGCAAAACATTTCTTCAAATTCGAGACGTGGAAAGTGTTATGTACAGCCGCGAGTTGTTGAGGTAACTCAAGTCGGTAAGCTACTGGTCCGACACGATCAATAATCTTGAATGGTCCAATATACCTTGGATTTAATTTCCCTCGTTTACCAAATCGAACAACGCCTTTCCAAGGTGAAACTTTAAGCATGACCATCTCTCCAATTTCAAATTCTATATCTTTTCTTTTAATGTCAGCGTAGCTCTTTTGTCGACTTTGGGCGGTTTTTAACCGTTGTTGAATTTGGATGATCTTCTCGGTAGTTTCTTGTATAATCTCCGGACCCGTAATCTGTCTATCCCCCACCTCACTCCAACAAATCGGAGACCTGCACTTTCTACCATAAAGTGCTTCAAACGGCGCCATCTCAATGCTTGAATGGTAGCTGTTGTTGTAGGAAAATTCTGCTAACGGTAGATGTCGATCCCAACTGTTTCCGAAATCAATAACACATGCTCGTAGCATGTCTTCAAGCGTTTGTATCGTCCTTTCGCTCTGCCCATCAGTTTGTGGATGATAGGCAGTACTCATGTCTAGACGAGTTCCTAATGCTTGCTGTAATGTCTGCCAGAATCTTGAAATAAATCTGCCATCCCTATCAGAGATAATAGAGATTGGTATTCCATGTCTGGAGACGACTTCCTTCAAATACAGTCGTGCTAACTTCTCCATCTTGTCATCTTCTCTTATTGGTAGGAAGTGTGCTGATTTGGTGAGACGATCAACTATTACCCAAATAGTATCAAAACCACTTGCAGTCCTTGGCAATTTAGTGATGAAATCCATGGTAATGTTTTCCCATTTCCATTCCGGGATTTCGGGTTGTTGAAGTAGACCTGATGGTTTCTGATGCTCAGCTTTGACCTTAGAACACGTCAAACATTCTCCTACGTATTTAGCAACATCGGCTTTCATACCCGGCCACCAAAAATGTTTCTTGAGATCCTTGTACATCTTCCCCGTTCCAGGATGTATTGAGTATCTGGTTTTATGAGCTTCTCTAAGTACCATTTCTCTCATATCTCCAAATTTTGGTACCCAAATCCTTTCAGCCCTATACCGGGTTCCGTCTTCCCGAATATTAAGATGCTTCTCCGATCCTTTGGGTATTTCATCCTTTAAATTTCCCTCTTTTAAAATTCCTTGTTGCGCCTCCTTTATTTGAGTAGTAATGTTATTATGAATCATTATATTCATAGATTTTACTCGAATGGGTTCTCTATCCTTCCTGCTCAAGGCATCGGCTACCACATTTGCCTTCCCCGGGTGGTAACGAATCTCAAAATCGTAATCATTCAATAATTCAATCCACCTACGCTGCCTCATATTCAGTTGTTTCTGATTAAATATGTGTTGAAGACTTTTGTGGTCGGTATATATAATACTTTTGACCCCATATAAGTAGTGCCTCCAAGTCTTTAATGCAAAAACAACCGCGCCTAATTCCAAATCATGCGTCGTATAATTTTGTTCGTGAATCTTCAATTGTCTAGACGCATAAGCAATCACCTTCGTTCGTTGCATTAATACACAACCGAGACCTTGCTTTGATGCGTCACAATAAATCACAAAATCATCATTCCCTTCAGGCAATGACAATATAGGTGCCGTAGTCAGCTTTTTCTTCAATAACTGAAACGCTTTCTCTTGTTCATCATTCCATTCAAATTTCTTCCCTTTATGCGTTAATGCAGTCAAGGGTTTTGCTATTCTGGAAAAGTCTTGGATGAACCTTCTGTAGTAACCAGCTAGTCCTAAAAACTGGCGTATGTGTTTCAGAGTTTTCGGGGTTTCCCACTTTTCAACAGTTTCTATCTTTGCCGGATCCACCTTAATACCTTCTTTGTTCACTATGTGACCGAGGAATTGAACTTCTTCCAACCAAAATGCACACTTTGAAAACTTAGCGTACAATTCTTCCTTCCTCAATACTTCTAACACCTTTCTCAAATGTTCACCGTGTTCTTGGTCATTCTTTGAGTAAATAAGTATGTCATCAATGAAAACAATGACAAACTTGTCAAGGTATGGTCCACACACTCGGTTCATAAGGTCCATGAACACAGCTGGTGCATTAGTTAAACCAAACGGCATGACCATAAACTCGTAATGACCGTAACGTGTTCTGAAAGCAGCCTTTGGAATATCATCTTCTTTCACCCGCATTTGATGATACCCGGAACGTAAGTCAATCTTTGAATAAACAGACGAGCCTTGTAGTTGATCAAATAAGTCGTCGATTCTCGGTAGTGGGTAGCGGTTCTTGATGGTAAGTTTGTTCAACTCTCGGTAGTCGATACACAACCTGAATGTACCATCTTTCTTCTTGACAAACAAAACAGGAGCTCCCCACGGTGATGTGCTTGGTCGAATGAAACCACGCTCTAAAAGTTCTTGTAATTGGCTTTGCAGTTCTTTCATCTCGCTGGGTGCGAGTCTGTAAGGAGCACGAGCTATTGGTGCAGCTCCTGGTACAAGATCTATTTGAAATTCAACGGATCGATGTGGGGGTAATCCCGGTAATTCTTTCGGAAATACATCGGGAAATTCTTTTGCAATGGGAACATCATTGATGCTCTTTTCTTCAGTTTGTACTTTCTCGACGTGTGCTAGAACAGCATAGCAACCTTTTCTTATTAGTTTTTGTGCCTTCAAATTACTAATAAGATGTAGCTTCGTGTTGCCCTTTTCTCCGTACACCATTAAGGGTTTTCCTTTTTCTCGTATAATGCGAATTGCATTTTTGTAACAAACGATCTCCGCTTTCACTTCTTTCAACCAGTCCATACCGATTATCACATCAAAACTCCCTAACTCTACTGGTATCAAATCAATCTTAAATGTTTCGCTAACCAGTTTAATTTCTCGATTTCGACATATATTATCTGCTGAAATTAATTTACCATTTGCTAATTCGAGTAAAAATTTACTATCCAAAGGCGTCAATGGACAACTTAATTTAGCACAAAAATCTCTACTCATATAGCTTCTATCCGCACCCGAATCAAATAAAACGTAAGCAGATTTATTGTCAATAAGAAACGTACCCGTAACAAGCTCCGGGTCTTCCTGTACCTCTACCGCATTAATATTGAAAACTCTTCCACGGCCTTGTCCATTCGTGTTCTCCTGGTTCGGGCAATTTCTAATAATGTGGCCTGGTTTTCCACATTTATAACAAACTACATTGGCATAACTTGCTCCGACACTACTTGCTCCACCATTACTCGTTCCGACACCATTTGTTCCTTTCGTTCTATTAACCCCTGGTCCGTAGACCTCACACTTCGCCGCGCTATGACCATTTCTTTTACACTTGTTGCAAAATTTGGTGCAGAACCCCGAGTGATTCTTTTCACACCTTTGGCATAGTTGCTTCTGATTGTTGTTGTTGTTGTTGCGGTTATTATTGTTGTTGGGATGATTGTTGTAGTTGCTGTTGTTGTTGTTGTTGTTGTTGTTGTTGTTGTTGGGCCGTTTGTTGTAGTTGCGATTGATGTTGTGACTGTTGGGATAATTGTTGCGATTATTGTTGTAATTGCTGTTGTTGTTGTATTGGTGATTCTTATCACCGTTTTCCTCCCACTTTCTTTTGACTTGCTTCACATTGGCCTCTTCAGCAGTCTGTTCTTTAATTCTTTCTTCAATCTGGTTCACTAGTTTGTGAGCCATTCTACATGCCTGTTGTATGGAGGCGGGCTCGTGTGAACTTATATCTTCTTGGATTCTTTCCGGTAATCCTTTCACAAACGCGTCGATCTTCTCTTCCTCATCTTCGAATGCTCCCGGACACAATAGGCACAATTCTGTGAATCGTCTTTCGTACGTGGTAATATCAAATCCTTGGGTTCGTAACCCTCTAAGTTCTGTCTTGAGCTTATTGACCTCGGTTCTGGGACGGTACTTCTCGTTCATCAAGTGCTTGAATGCTGACCACGGTAGTGCGTACGCATCATCTTGTCCCACTTGCTCTAGATAGGTATTCCACCATGTTAACGCAGAACCTGTGAAGGTATGCGTAGCGTACTTCACTTTGTCCTCTTCAGTACACTTACTTATGGCAAACACCGATTCAACCTTCTCGGTCCACCGTTTCAATCCGATCGGTCCTTCGGTTCCATCAAATTCCAAAGGTTTGCAGGCAGTGAATTCTTTGTAGGTGCATCCTACACGATTTCCTGTACTGCTAGATCCAAGGTTATTGTTGGTATGTAGCGCAGCCTGTACTGCGGCTATGTTTGAAGCTAGAAAAGTACGGAATTCCTCTTCATTCATATTCACGGTGTGTCGAGTAGTCGGTGCCATTTCCTTCAAAATAGTTAAATGGAACAAGTTAATCATACAGAATATTAAGAGTAGTTAATAGTATTTCGTAGCATAATATGAACTCATTTATAAAAGCTTTTTCTTCATATTAGCGTTTTATAAGTTTAAATTCGGGTAGTACCTACCCGTTAAGTTCATACTTAGTAGCTAATATACAATTCAACTACTACAATTCTATATGAAAAACTGATTATAATAATATTTCGCGTTCAAACTTTTATACAATATTTTACAAACTTACAATACCGCTTATTTTACATAAAGCATGAAATATAGCACACAATAACTTTGATACAAGATAGTTGTGAAGACAATTCTAGCTAGTACACAAGTCGTTCAGCAAAGGCAATAAAGACACGTAATTCATACGTCCAGAAACAAGTCATGCATTCTGGTTTTACTAGGACTACTTCCCATCCTTGGTCTTGTGCAACATAACCATTATGGCCGTTGATAAGACAGCGTGTTGTAACGTCATCAAAGGGACGAGGGTTACGTAATGTCCAACAGTCCCGTAATAATCTAAAAACCTCATTTCTTACCCCAATTACCGACTCCGTCACTTGTGGAAACGTTTTGTTTAATAGTTGTAGCCCGATGTTCTTGTTCTCACTTTGGTGAGAAGCGAACATTACTAATCCGTAAGCATAACATGCTTCTTTATGTTGCATGTTAGCCGCTTTTTCTAAATCACGAAGTCCAATATTCGGATATATTGAGTCAAAATAATTTCTTAACCCGTTGCGTAAAATAGCATTTGGGTTCCCCGCAATATATGCGTCAAAGTAAACACATCGTAACTTATGGGTTTCCCAATGTGATATCCCCCATCTTTCAAACGAAAGTCTCTTATAAACCAAGACATTCTTGGAACGTTCTTCGAATGTCTTACAAACTGATCTCGCCTTAAATAGTTGTGCCGAAGAATTCTGGCCGACTCTAGACAAGATTTCATCAATCATGTCTCCGGGTAGGTCTCTTAAAATATTGGGTTGTCTATCCATTTTGTGTTTTTAAACTGTAAAATAGACAAGAGTTAGATTCATAAAAAAAATACTTATTAATACAAGCAATTTTTACATATATCATAAAGCATAAGAACACTATATTCCATATATTACACCACACGAATACAACTATCTTATTCCGACTCGCTCGTTTCTTCTTCTTCGGTTTTGGTTCGTTTTGCCAAGTTTCTAGGGATATATGATGTTCCCCTAATACGAGCCGTCGTTGTCCACATTGGTTTAGAAAAACCTGGTGGTTTAGAGGTTCCCGGGTCATTGTTACAACTTAAGGACTTCGGGGGTTGACGATACATATAAAGTTCATCGGGGTTGGAATTAGATTTCTCTATTTTTATGCCCTTTCCCTTATTATTTTCTTTTGCCTTTTTAAATTCAGTTGGGGTAATTTCTATAACATCATCGGAATTCTCGTCGGAATCCGATTCATCGGAGAATTGGTAATCCTCCCAATATTTTGCTTCCTTGGCGGAAACACCATTGACCATAATTAACTTTGGTCGGTTGGTTGAGGATTTTCTTTTACTTAACCGTTTTATTATTTCCCCCACCGGTTCTATTTCTTCATCCGGTTCCGATTCTTCTTCCGGTTCCGATTCTTCTTCCGGTTCCGACTCTTCTTCCGGTTCCTCTTCGGGAACTTGTGAATCAGTCCACAAATCATTCCAATTTACATTTGACTCTTCATTATTATTAGGTAAGTCAATGGGACTTGTTCTAGAGGTAGACATCTATCACATAATATCAAACACGTTAAGAGATTAATATATCACATAATATTCATATGTTAAAAATATATAGTTTCCAACAAAAATGTTAAGCAATCATTTTTAAAGAAAACACGGTCGAAGTCCAGACTCACTAATGCATCCTAACAAACTCGATAAGACACACTAATGCAAATTTTCTGGTTCTCTAAGACCAACGCTCGGATACCAACTGAAATGTCCCGTTCTTATTGATTAAAAACGTTCCATATTAATTGATTTCGTTGCGAGGTTTTGACCTCTATATGAGACGTTTTTCAAAGACTGCATTCATTTTTAAACAAACCATAACCTTTATTTCATCAATAAAGGTTTAAAAAGCTTTACGTAGATTATCAAATAATGATAATCTAAAATATCCTGTTTACACACGACAATTACATAATGGTTTACAATACAAATATGTTACAACAAAATAAGTTTCTTGAATGCAGTTTTTACACAATATCATACAAGCATGGACTCCAAATCTTGTCCTTATTTAAGTATGCGACAGCGGAAGCTCTTAATAATCACCTGAGAATAAACATGCTTAAAACGTCAACAAAAATGTTGGTGAGTTATAGGTTTAACCTATATATATCAAATCGTAACAATAGACCACAAGATTTCATATTTCAATACACATCCCATACATAGAGATAAAAATCATTCATATGGTGAACACCTGGTAACCGACAATAACAAGATGCATATATAAGAATATCCCCATCATTCCGGGACACCCTTCGGATATGATATAAATTTCGAAGTACTAAAGCATCCGGTACTTTGGATGGGGTTTGTTAGGCCCAATAGATCTATCTTTAGGATTCGCGTCAATTAGGGTGTCTGTTCCCTAATTCTTAGATTACCAGACTTAATAAAAAGGGGCATATTCGATTTCGATAATTCAACCATAGAATGTAGTTTCACGTACTTGTGTCTATTTTGTAAATCATTTATAAAACCTGCATGTATTCTCATCCCAAAAATATTAGATTTTAAAAGTGGGACTATAACTCACTTTCACAGATTTTTACTTCGTCGGGAAGTAAGACTTGGCCACTGGTTGATTCACGAACCTATAACAATATATACATATATATCAAAGTATGTTCAAAATATATTTACAACACTTTTAATATATTTTGATGTTTTAAGTTTATTAAGTCAGCTGTCCTCGTTAGTAACCTACAACTAGTTGTCCACAGTTAGATGTACAGAAATAAATCGATAAATATTATCTTGAATCAATCCACGACCCAGTGTATACGTATCTCAGTATTGATCACAACTCAAACTATATATATTTTGGAATCAACCTCAACCCTGTATAGCTAACTTCAACATTCACATATAGAGTGTCTATGGTTGTTCTGAAATATATATAGATGTGTCAACATGATAGGTCGAAACATTGTATACGTGTCTATGGTATCTCAAGATTACATAATATATAATACAAGTTGATTAAGTTATGGTTGGAATAGATTTGTTACCAATTTTCACGTAGCTAAAATGAGAAAAATTATCCAATCTTGTTTTACCCATAACTTCTTCATTTTAAATCCGTTTTGAGTGAATCAAATTGCTATGGTTTCATATTGAACTCTATTTTATGAATCTAAACAAAAAAAGTATAGGTTTCTAGTCGGAAAAATAAGTTACAAGTCGTTTTTGTAAAGGTAGTCATTTCAATCGAAAGAACGACGTCTAGATGACCATTTTAGAAAACATACTTCCACTTTGAGTTTAACCATAATTTTTGGATATAGTTTCATGTTCATAATAAAAATCATTTTCTCAGAATAACAACTTTTAAATCAAAGTTTATCATAGTTTTTAATTAACTAACCCAAAACAGCCTGCGGTGTTACTACGACGGCGTAAATCCGGTTTTACGGTGTTTTTCGTGTTTCCAGGTTTTAAATCATTAAGTTAGCATATCATATAGATATAGAACATGTGTTTAGTTGATTTTAAAAGTCAAGTTAGAAGGATTAACTTTTGTTTGCGAACAAGTTTAGAATTAACTAAACTATGTTCTAGTGATTACAAGTTTAAACCTTCGAATAAGATAGCTTTATATGTATGAATCGAATGATGTTATGAACATCATTACTACCTTAAGTTCCTTGGATGAACCTACTGGAAAAGAGAAAAATGGATCTAGCTTCAATGGATCCTTGGATGGCTCAAAGTTCTTGAAGCAAAATCATGACACGAAAACAAGTTCAAGTAAGATCATCACTTGAAATAAGATTGTTATAGTTATAGAAATTGAACCAAAGTTTGAATATGATTATTACCTTGTATTAGAATGATAACCTACTATAAGAAACAAAGATTTCTTGAGGTTGGATGATCACCTTACAAGATTGGAAGTGAGCTAGCAAACTTGAAAGTATTCTTGATTTTATGAAACTAGAACTTTTGGAATTTATGAAGAACACTTAGAACTTGAAGATAGAACTTGAGAGAGTTCAATTAGATGAAGAAAATTGAAGAATGAAAGTGTTTGTAGGTGTTTTTGGTCGTTGGTGTATGGATTAGATATAAAGGATATGTAATTTTGTTTTCATGTAAATAAGTCATGAATGATTACTCATATTTTTGTAATCTTATGAGATATTTCATGCTAGTTGCCAAATGATGGTTCCCACATGTGTTAGGTGACTCACATGGGCTGCTAAGAGCTGATCATTGGAGTGTATATACCAATAGTACATACATCTAAAAGCTGTGTATTGTACGAGTACGAATACGGGTGCATACGAGTAGAATTGTTGATGAAACTGAACGAGAATGTAATTGTAAGCATTTTTGTTAAGTAGAAGTATTTTGATAAGTGTATTGAAGTCTTTCAAAAGTGTATAAATACATATTAAAACACTACATGTATATACATTTTAACTGAGTCGTTAAGTCATCGTTAGTCGTTACATGTAAGTGTTGTTTTGAAACCTTTAGGTTAACGATCTTGTTAAATGTTGTTAACCCAATGTTTATAATAACAAAAGAGATTTTAAATTATTATATTATCATGATATTATGATGTACGAATATCTCTTAATATGATATATATACATTAAATGTCGTTACAACGATAAACGTTACATATATGTCTCGTTTCAAAATCATTAAGTTAGTAGTCTTGTTTTTACATATGTAGTTCATTGTTAATATAATTAATGATATGTTTACTTATCATAATATCATGTTAACTATATATATAACCATATATATGTCATCATATAGTTTTTTTACAAGTTTTAACGTTCGTGAATCACCGGTCAACTTGGGTGGTCAATTGTCTATATGAAACCTATTTCAATTAATCAAGTCTTAACAAGTTTGATTGCTTAACATGTTGGAAACATTTAATCATGTAAACATCAATCTCAATTAATATATATAAACATGGAAAAGTTCGAGTCACTACATGGTGAAAGTGTTTGAAGACCGATGGTAAAGAGAGATATAGTGAGAGAAAAATTAAAAGAGAAAGGTGGTGGTTTCATGGTTATTATCGAAAATAATTAGGAGTTGCAGCAGAACTTACGAGTAGTAGTAGCAAAATAGTTCGTGTATGGTAGCAAGAAGCTGCAGTTCACGATGGCTTTGGGGTAGTCTTTGAACATCAATGGAAACGGAAACAAAAACAGATGTGGTGGCCTCACATAGAAAGGCAGCAACGAAAATTAAACGAGATTGGATGTTGGTGGTTTTCGGTTATGGTGATGGTGGCAAAAGAAACCCGAAACAAAAACACAAAGTGGTGATGGGTTTATGATTGTTGAAACAGAAATGTTAAATAGCAGATAAAATGGTTCCTTGATGGTTTTGGTTGTAAGCAGAAAAGATAAAGAGTAAGAAAGAGTGAGTGATTTAGTGAGGTTCATGGTGTTGGTCTTAATGTGGTATCAATCGTGATGCATGTTAAAGAAAAGGAAATGATTGAAGATGGCACAAGTAACTCAAGAGGTGATGATTTGGTTTTTTCGTATCTCTTTCATATATGTATATGTAATTATATAGATATAGAGCAAGAGTATGAGAATCACTTTAAGTGATATGTGGTGTCGACAGAGATATTCAAGCCAGGAAGGATCAAACAAGAAAAATAAAGTAGATAGTGAAGTGTAACGGATTCGTACGCTTTAACTGTTATTGACAGCTAACAAATTCGATTGAAATTGTTTTGTAGTGGTTAATTAAAGTCATCCAAGAATCTTGAGCAGGGGAAGGAAGGACAGTCGACATGTATCAAACGTAGACAAGGTTCTTCAAATAAGAAGAAGGAAACAAGAATAATGAATCAGATTATGACAGGTAACAAATTCGTACACTTATTTGATATTTATTTCCAACAGATTGTACGAATGATATGGAATTGATTTTTAGTTTTTAATGAAGATGGAATCGACTTTGTTCAATTAGCAGACTTGAATCAATCACGAGCAGTAGAAGAAGGAATAAAGCTAATAAAAAAAATATAAAGCTGAAGTTGATCTCTAACTAAATTGTATCTGTGGTTGAATTGGAGTCGACATAAGGAATCAATCAAGAAGAGGAAAGGATAAAAAAATAGAAAGTAGAAAGTGATGGCTAACAGATTCGTACTACACTTGATATCAATATCTAACAATTTGTATCTTACTGAACTATTATATCAGATTTTGATTCTAACAGATTTTGTTGTGTATCTGTGATTCAATCTCGACTGGTAACAAATTTGATTGTTATATTCAACTGAATTTGTTTGTTAATGAGCCTAATTGGAATCATTTATACAAATTTGCAGACAGAAAACAAATTGTGATACAGTATGATTGATACATGCAACTGATTCTGTTGTTATAATTCATTATTTTTGATAATGAATAAATATAAAGATATTAATAATAATAATAATTCAATTAATATTATTAATAATATATAATAATAATTCTAGTAATAATAACTTGTATCCAATTTCATATATATATATATATATATATATATATATATATATATATATATATATATATATATATATATATATATATATATATAATACAAATATTAATATTAATATTAACATTCATAATAATAATAATGAAAGTAATGATAATTATATTCAAACTTGTAACTAAATTTAATATATTACAATTTATTAATATTTACCAATTATATAATATATTGCATTTTTAATATCTATTAATTATATATATATATATATATATATTACAGAATATAATATTACAACTTATAATTCCAATTACCATGTGTATATATATACACACATATCTATTTACAATTAATTGTTCGTGAATCGTCTGGAACTTGTCAAATGGTAAATGCATATATGAAAACAGTTCAAAATTTTTGAGACTCAACCTAACAGACTTTTCTTATCGTGTTAAAAACATTAGATCGTATCGAGAGTTTGGTTAAAAATTAGTCGAAAATTTCTGGGTCATTACAGTACCTACCCGTTAAAGAAATTTCGTCCCGAAATTTGAGTGGTGATAGTTGGAATTGAAATCGAGAAAGTTTTTGTACCATATTTGAACTCAGATTCTTATTAGAAAGATTTTAGTCGTATAAGAATGTTTCATCAAAGATAATGATAAGATTAAAGATTTCTTCGAGGTTGATACGTAGATAGTTTTATGAATGCCCATCTCGGGTCAAGTTGTGTTTCATGATGAATTCGAATCAAGTAACATGGTTCCTGATGAATACAAGTTGAGTAATATGGTTCGTGGTGATGGTAATGTTGATCAAGTATTACCATTATCACGTTCCATTAGAACTTCCGCATGACTTACTGTAATATAATCACGTTGATCAAGTGTCATTATATTACATTAACTCATGCTTTCATTCCAATATTACTCAAGAATATCCAACTATTTAAAGCTTCTAGGGTTTCACTAGAATTTAGGAGTCAAAGCAGTTTTCGTTATGATGTACTAAGGACAGAATGACAGCGAAAATAATTACGAACAAAAATGATATAAAGATACCGTCAGAATTGTTGAGGATATTTACGACTAAGGAAAATATAACGATATCATAGAACTATTGAAGATATTATAATGAAGAAAGAAGATTTGGATCTTTTTCCGAGCTTTTCAAACGTACCATTCTTTTATTATCAAACTTTTGACCATTAAGACCATCTATAGCTTTTGCTGCTTCATCAGCATTCTCAAATCTGAATCATTAGTTATCATTCCGAGGTGTTTTCTAAAATTTGGAAGGGTTTGAATGAAGATGCTAGTTTCAAGATATATAGGATGTTTAGGATGAAATCAAGTGGCAAGCTTGAGGATTATTTAACTGTAGTAGATGTAACTTATTAACGATATTTTAAATCAAAACGTGTTATAATTAATATTTCCCCTTTTTTTTACTTTTTATTTGTCCAAGATTAGTATAGGTTTAAGTTTTTAAAAAATTAATTAATTAGTTACTAATCAATTTTTATTTTGTCCATTTTCTTCATTATGCCACTTGTCAAATCTTGACTTGGATTCTGATCGGTCAAAATCCAAATATGAAATTGAATTTGAATGAAAATAGTTGTTCGTCGGTGAACAGATACGTATATGTGCGGAGTTGAGCAGTATTGTTAATGATTGCTGAATCTGAATTGAAGAGTGTAACTTATTAATGTGAAATCTAAATATTCCTCGCGTATTACCTACCCGTTAAAATATTCTTTTCACCATTAACAGTTTGTACAAAAAAAAATTTAATTACAATTCTTATGAAAACATATATACATGTATATTTTCTTCAGATGTAATCATGGATTTATGAGTTAATATGATATTAATCTCATTTGCTTTTTGGTTTGAGCTAAAATAAATAATCTCTAAGACTTTAGAGATTACATAATCGCCGCCTAATAGTTCTCAAATGAAGTTATGAATCAATACTTCATCGTTGATTCTTATTAGTACTCCTTGGTATCTATGGTAAGTACGATGTTGAAGCTCGAGGTACAGATTGTGATGTCGAGGTGTGGAATACGGATGTTTCTGTTGGTGGTGGTGATGGTACTGTTGGTGTTGTTACTGGTGGTACTGTTGCTGCCGGTGCTGTTGCTGGTGCTTGTAACCTTTGCACCATATTCACCAAAACTACTACCCGGGCGCGAAGCTCGTTGACTTCTTCTATTATACCTGGATGATTGTCGGTTCGGACGAGCGGATAAATAAGATCTAGAATTTGGTATAGTATATAATCGTGACGAGATACTCTTGAAATGAGGCTGAAAATGGTGTTTCGGATAGGTTCGTCGGTAAGTGCTTCAGGTTCCTCGTTGAGAGGGCAATAAGGTGGGTGGATGGGATCACCTTCTTCTTGTCTCCAGTGATTAAGTAGACTACGAACCCATCCCCAATTCATCCAGAATAGATGATGGCTGATTGGTCGGTCCATTCCGGTCACACTGCTTTCGAAGCTTGAGCGGGACTCCATGTCGGAATCCGAGGGACTTGAACTAGTGGCAAATTCCATTTCGTAGGATTGAGTAAAGGATGATAAGCAGATGATTTCGTAGATTACGGAGGAATTTACGGAATATGTCAGGAAAAGTTTACAGTAACAGATACGCTAAGATATGAATTAGCAGATACGCTAAGATATGAATCTTTTCTATACACTATTCATGCAATCAATGCAGTAAGATGTGTCTAGACTAAGAATGATAAGCAGGTAATTTCCTAAGGATGATAAGCAGATGATTTTCGACTAGAAATGATAAGCAAAACTTTTGACATGCAGGTATTATATATATATAATACAAATATTAATATTAATATTAGCATTAATAATAAAAATAATGAAAGTAATGATAATTATATTCAAACTTGTAACTAAATTTAATATATTACAATTTATTAATATTTACCAATTATATAATATATTGCATTTTTAATATCTATTAATTATATATATATATATATATATATATATATATATATATATATATATATATATATATATATATATATATATATATATATATATAATACAAATATTAATATTAATATTAGCATTAATAATAAAAATAATGAAAGTAATGATAATTATATTCAAACTTGTAACTAAATTTAATATATTACAATTTATTAATATTTACCAATTATATAATATATTGCATTTTTAATATCTATTAATTATATATATATATATATATATATATATATATATATATATATATATATATATATATATATTACAGAATATAATATTACAACTTATAATTCCAATTACCATGTGTATATATATACACACATATCTATTTACAATTAATTGTTCGTCGTCGGGAACTTGTCAAATGGTAAATGCATATATGAAAATAGTTCAAAATTTTTGAGACTCAACCTAACAGACTTTTCTTATCGCGTTAAAAACATTAGATCGTATCGAGAGTTTGGTTAAAAATTAGTCGAAAATTTCCGGGTCATTACACTAAGTTTCAAGTTCGTTTCGTATAAAAATGATCAAAAAAGTTGGGTTGTTATACCAGGACCAATCTCGGCCCGTTTAACAAATTTGAATACAAGTTTCGACCCAATAAGTTTAAATACCAAACGACACTCGAGCATGGGTTTGGGATTAAACTACCCAAAAACTAGGTCGAACTTCAAAAGCAATTCACTAGCATAAACATAAGGGGAGCCCGCTAGTTCAAACGAATACCCTTGCCTTTATCCACGCCGGAGCCTAAAAAGGTAAACAACGAGAGGGTAAGCATAACGCTTAGTGAATGCAATAATTATACATATACATATATAACCTACTTACTTGCAACCACTTACACAATTACCGCATACACGCTAGCAATATAATTAGCATACCTTCACAAAGTACAACGCTAACCCTTCGATAACACAAGCTAGCACAATAATAACATATAAAACGAAGAATATAATATGCTACACTACGACACACAACCATGGTTAACCAAAATCCAAAAGGGAACGATTCTCGCGAATGAACCGTTAGCCACGCAGACGCCGCTAGTATGCATCACTAGCCTCATGGGTGGTATCGAACGCCCGAACTTTAAACCCACCCGTCACGTGAAATGTGGTATCGAACGCCCGAACTTAAAACCCACACTTCACGCCCACGCACACATATGATATGGTATCGAACGCCCGAACTTTAAACCCATATCACATGCCACACATGATGATGAGGTATCGAACGCCCGAACTTTAAACCCTCATCCCATGCCAACACGATGCGGTATCGCACGCCCGATCTTTAATCCCACATCGCATTCCACATAAATAAATACATTATATACATACACGTATAATTATTCCACTCACCTTGTATCCAAAATAAAGGTAAGCCAACAAGTTCTTCAACCGTCAATAAAATTCACCTATCGCATTAACATAAAATCAACAACACTTCTAAATGGGACTTTCGACCCGCCCAAATAGACACTTAGTGCAAATGTTCACCACTTGCACTCACAACATCACCCTTAGACTTAAACTACTAATAATCGCCAAAACTAGTGACCATGACCCTAATCCCCTAAATTATACTTCACTAGGTCATGAAAATTCATACTAGTGCACTTTTGACCCAAAACCCCATTTTGACCTAATAATGGGTCAAACATTAAGCTTGCAAGTCTCACACCCAAATCACTAGTTAAATCAAGTTTATTAGTGAGCCTAACCAATTTTAGTTTATACAACTAGCAATTTTATCAAACAACTCAAAATCACCATTATTGGGTTTCCTATACTTTCAACCAACCCATAAACCCTCAATCTTGTGCAATTTAGGGTTTAAACACTTGCAAGTCTCAATTATGAACCCTAAACACAATTAATTCACAAAACTAAGTTTAAAGACTTACCACAACACTTAGAGAGGTGCTAGAAGGTAGAAACACGAAATATTAAACCCGATCTAGCAAAAACCCACTTGGAAAGCTTCACAAATCTACTTTATCTCTCTACTCTCTCTCTAATTAAAGGAGATGAAGATAAGGTTGGTGAATGGGGATAAATGAGGCCAAAATCTGCTTTTAGTGCTCCCATACTCGTTCTATTATGAAATTACCAAAATGCCCTCGTATAATTTTTAATTGAAATAAGGATTGCTGAATCAGGTGCTGGCACGGCGTGCTAATTAAGTGGCACGGCGTACCACAGTGCAAAATTCCCAAAATTTTATTATTTAAACTGTGCGAGTTGTACTTTTGGTTTTCGGGTCTTACACTATTAGCATGCAACAGAATGCAATTGGTGTATGAGTACGAAAATCTGTTGCTACCCATGTTCTGTAAACTTTGATTCCTAGAATTTGGTTTGTGTCAGCTGGTGTTAAATCTTTAATTGCTGCCACGGCTGTTATATTGCAGACATTACTAACAGTATCAGTTGCAATATCAATTTAGTAAGCATATGTTTGCCATCATTTATTAATTATAGTCTTCGATCATAAACATTTGGTATTTAATTTTTTTCATGTCATACAATATTCATGAGGTTTGCTAGAATAAGTGCTAAAAGGAATGTATGATTTGATAAATCTAAAGTAAAATGCATGCAGAGTATAACAGATGTTAATACTAACAATGATTGACAGTAATTGCAAAGAGCATAATAGAGATTACTATTTAGGATTACCTTGAGGAAGAGACAGGTGTTGTTTGCTTTTCCTTTTGTTTGCTACAGTTAATTGCAAGTACAATTAGGAATGTATAATTTGATAATTCTAAAGTAAAATGCATGCAGAGTATAACAAATGTTAATACTAACAATGATTAACAATAATGGCAAAGAGTATAACAGATATTACTATTTAGGATTACCTTGAGGAAGAGGCATACACTATTTGCTGTTCCATTTGTTTGCTACACTTAATTGCAAGTACGATTCTGTAACAATATAACATAAATTGAATTAAACAATGGTATTAATTATAAATAGATAAGAGGTGAACGATTTTTAGCAATTAATAGAGCAAAACATAATAGAGTTGTGGTAAATCTGTTGATTTACATTCTTTATAACATGCATGTTTATATTTAACATAGTATTTCATAAATTTGTGTTTCTAGTTTCTGTAACAGATGCTTTTATAAGAGAAAAACCTAGAGTGCTAAAGAGATTGTTAAATGTTTATTCACTTAAACTGCAAACAAAATAAAATCTTTATGTTACCTGCTGCTGAAATTCTTTTCTGTTTGGTTTGTGTGGAAGCTGGTTGTGGACTCAATGACTTTGCAAAGAAGCGTGTGTGTTTATGTATGTGAATTGTAGAGAAGGTTTATAGCACAGAGTTTACTATGACGTGGTATACACGTGTTTGATACTACCTCCGTCTCATTCCAATAGGGCATTATTCCATTTTGGGCTGTCCCATTCTGATAGTCTACTTCCATAAATAGAAAGGAAAGAAGATATTTCATTGGTGGATCTGGAGAGAGAAGATATTTCATTGGTGGAGAAATGAAGTTAGTGGGATTTCCAAAAACTGCGTGTTTTTTGTCTGTGGACTATTGGAATGAGACGGAGGGAGTAATATTTAGTTATTAGTTTGGGCCTTTTTTTTTCAGTTTGGGCTTAAAAATTCTGGGCTATATTTGTTTTAGGTGTTGGGTCAAAATATGATTATCTCAAAGCGATTATCACCAAAATACCCTTTTTTTAAGCTTGTTGACTGACAGCCCTAAAAAAAAAAGTTTGACAATTTGCCCTCACAAGGCGCAAGGCACCTTGCGTCTTTGCGACCTTGCGTCTTTGCGATCTTGCGACCATGCGACCTTGCGTTACTGACAAACGCAACAAAGAGACTTGCGTCCTTGCGTATTGCGTCTTGCGTCTTGCGACTTGCGCCTCTGCGTCTTGCGTCTTGCGTCTTATCCCGATAAGATTTTCATGATTTCGTGGATAAGATTTTGTACGATTTTTGTACTATTACGGATAACTTTTTCAATTCATATAAGGTATTACCAGCTCTATTTTCACTTCATTTCCACCATTTCAACATAAATCATGTAATTTCAAGCATCATTAAGGTAACTTTCTTTGTTTTAAATAATGAGTTTTAGTGATAATGAAACCTTTGTTATTCATATATGTTGTGGTGGTTCTTTTCAATTTATTAATAACTTACCTATGTATTTGCCTCTAGATTGTTTTAGAACACGATTAAAACTCCCTGTTGCTCCCCAAAAACTAATTACTCGAAGAATATTGTTAAAAAATGTTCTTAGAAAAATTAATTTGCCACCTAATGCTCCTGTTTCAATGAGATATGTTGTCGATAATCTTGTTTTTGATATTACTGATGATTATGAAGACTTTCGTGATTTTCTACAACATGCAATATCAAATGCTCCTATTAATATTTACATTGTCGACAAAGTTACAATGCATCAACTCCCAGAAAACTTACAGTCAGTGCAAATCCTACCAATACACAATGTCCATCAAAACCTACCAACACACGATGTCCAACAAAACCTACCAACAAACGAGGAGAGCACAAACCTTCAGACACCCAATTTGAAAGAAGCACGACCTGAAGTACCACCTCCAAACACAGAAGAGTTTGACTTCTTCAACTATGGAGTTGAGAACGTATGTAAAATTAAAAAAACAGATCACCCTTTTGAATCAGTTGTCGCGTCTAGTGCTTCGGAGGAAGAAAATGATAGAGAAGATCAAGATGAAGATGAAAATGAAGAAGAGGAAGAAAAAAAGGATGTATTCTGGAATATTCCACTTTTATTGAGTGAGCATGACCAAGAGACTGAATCTACGAGCCAAATAACAACCAGTTATAGAGTATCCGATTTGATTAAAGTTCGACAAACTTTTTTAAACAAGGATGATTTTGTAAACCATCTATACACAAAATGTCTTGAACATAAAAACGATGTCCAACAAATTCAAATATTTTGAATGGCACTATTGGAAAATGGTTAAGGCTTATCGTTTGTCAGATTTTCAAGATCATGTTAGTGTATTTCAACGAAGATTAAAAGCGTCTCACAAGTATCTAAATGACGTTGGTTTCAACAAATGGTCCAGAAGTCATGCTGATCATGTTAGGTATGCATACCTTACTAGCAACAGTTTAGAGTCTATTAACGCTCTATCCAAACATGCTCGCAAACTACCAGTTTGCATGTTATTGGAATTTTTTCGCGCTTCTATACAGGATTGGTTTTTCAAACATCACAACAAAGCAGTTAGTCTCACTTCAACGGTTACTCCATATGTTGAACGTAAATTAGGTAAGAGGACGAACAAATCAAGAAGATGGCAAGCATTTCCATCGACAAACAATCTAATAGAGGTGCGTGATGGAAGGAAAAACGGCCTCGTTAATCTAGAAGATAGAACATGTACATGTGGGCAATGGCAATTATCAGGCATACCTTGCGGACATGTAATGGCAGCAGCACGACTCTTCAGAGTGGAAGATGTTACATGTTATGTATCACATTGGTTCTTGTCTCAAACTTATATAAATACATATTCCGAACACATCCTTCCTTTGCCCCATCGATCCGAATGGTCCGATCCAGGGCCCAAGATCTTGAAAATCGTAAAGCCCCCAATTCAAAAGAAAAGAGCACCTGGACGCCCAAAAAGTACCGATCGGATTCCATCTCAAGGTGAAGAAACTGAAAAGAAAGTAAGAACATGTACTCGTTGCAAGCAAGCAGGTCATAACCGAACAATATGTAGCGCTTCTTATTACCTAACCGGTGAATCTACTTCTTAGAGGGTTAAAAAAATAGCCTCAAAATCAAAGTCAAAGTCGAAAGAGAAAGTCGAACCTTCGCAAGCTTATCAGTCTCAATTTTATCAAACGTACGATTTAGACCAGAATTAGGGGACCAGAATTAGTTGCTTGTTTATCAGTCTCAGTTTGTTGTTTATGTTTATCAGTCTCAGTTTGTTGTTTAAATATGTGTTATGGATTGACCTACATACAGACGCAAGAACGCAAGAAAAATCTTGCGTATGTCATCAAACACACGCAAATACGCAAACAATAACTTGCGTCTGTCTTTAAAAAAGACGCAACTTTGCAAACAATACCTTGCGTATATCATGAAACATACGCAAGCACGCAAACAGCAACTTGCGTATATCTTTTAAAGAGACGCAAGGATGCAAACATAACCTTGCGTAAGTCTTCAAACATACGCAAGCACGCAAACAAAACCTTGCGTAAGCCATTTAAAGAGACGCAAGGATGCAAACAACACCTTGCGTCTGACAAAAAACCAGAAGCAAGGACGCAAAAAAGGCCTTGCGTCTGTCCCAGATTATTTACATACAAAAATTACATGTTTTACCTAAAAACTGTATAATAATTACATCTACAAGTTAACTAATTAACAACCTTTGGGTCCTCTGGGTCCTCTGGTGGTGGTGGTTCCTGTGTATCAAAGCGTGCACGGAAGAATGTTCTTGCCATTCGAATTCTATAGTCCTTAGCAGCCTTTTTAGGGTCTCCAATGTTGTCAATCTGATCCCAACCAAAAACTATCCTCTCCATATGAAGGCAGACCCAAACACCACAATCACCATGGCCACCACTCTGCATTGGCACATACGGTGCATCCTCGATCATCAACTCTACATCTTCTCTGTTCTCATAATAGTCAACAATTTGTGAGTCTTGCTTCTTGTTAAAGTAATCAATAGCCTTCAAATATAACGGCAAGTTGTCTGATAAGTTTTTGAAGACAGCCTCGAGTTGACCTTTTTTCAAACAACCCTTTAAACTATCATAGACTAATACTCTCTGTTCATCTAAGTTCAAAGTGAGTAGTATAAAATGTTCAGGATCTGAAAAATGTACTGGAATCAAAATCTGCAACAAAAGAAACATAAAAAGTCAATAAGGAAGGACGCAAGGTTGACCTTGCGAGACACGCAAGGACGCAAGGTAGACCTTGCGTCAGTTGCGAGTGGACGCATGGACGCAAATTTGACTTTGCGTCCATCGTGAAGACGCAAGGTTAATCTTGCGAGGGTCGCAAGGACGCAAGAGAGTGTTTGCGAACGGACGCAAGGGAGCAAGATTTGTCTTGCGCCTATTACAGTTTACTCAAAATGTATAGTTTATATAAAAAAAGGACTAACCTTATCACATTCAGCCCAGGATAGATAAAGGTCATCACTACCATCCCCAAGACCAATCAAATACATATAATCTGGGGGATTGAATTTAATGATCCCCTCTGCTTCAGGATTAGATGTATCCCCCTTCTCCTCCTCATTTTGAGTGTCATCATCATAAAAGGACTTGAATTTCTCCAGTTGATTGAGGAACCCCAATGGCATAATCGTCCATCGAGAACTACATGTATAATCTGCAATCGGAAACTGAGGACTCGAGGACATCAACTCCCAGAAAACTTACAGTCAGTGCAAATCCTACCAATACACAATGTCCATCAAAACCTACCAACACACAATGTCCAACAAAACCTACCAACAAATGAGGAGAGCACAAACCTTCAGACACCCAATTTGGAAGAAGCACGACCTGAAGTACCACCTCCAAACACAGAAGAGTTTGATTTCTTCAACTATGGAGTTGAGAACGTATGTAAAATTAAAAAAACAGATCACCCTTTTGAATCAGTTGTCGCGTCTAGTGCTTCGGAGGAAGAAAATGACAGAGAAGATCAAGATGAAGATGAAAATGAAGAAGAGGAAGAAAAAAAGGATGTATTCTGGAATATGCCACTTTTATTGAGTGAGCATGACCAAGAGACTGAATCTACGAGCCAAATAACAACCAGTTATAGAGTATCCGATTTGATTAAAGTTCGACAAACTTTTTTAAACAAGGATGATTTTGTAAACCATCTATACACAAAATGTCTTGAACATAAAAACGATGTCCAACAAATTCAAATATTTTGAATGGCACTATTGGAAAATGGTTAAGGCTTATCGTTTGTCAGATTTTCAAGATCATGTTAGTGTATTTCAACGAAGATTAAAAGCGTCTCACAAGTATCTAAATGACGTTGGTTTCAACAAATGGTCCAGAAGTCATGCTGATCATGTTAGGTATGCATACCTTACTAGCAACAGTGTAGAGTCTATTAACGCTCTATCCAAACATGCTCGCAAACTACCAGTTTGCATGTTATTGGAATTTTTTCGCGCTTCTATACAGGATTGGTTTTTCAAACATCACAACAAAGCAGTTAGTCTCACTTCAACGGTTACTCCATATGTTGAACGTAAATTAGGTAAGAGGACGAACAAATCAAGAAGATGGCAAGCATTTCCATCGACAAACAATCTAATAGAGGTGCGTGATGGAAGAAAAAACGGCCTCGTTAATCTAGAAGATAGAACATGTACATGTGGGCAATGGCAATTATCAGGCATACCTTGCGGACATGTATTGGCAGCAGCACGACTCTTCGGAGTGGAAGATGTTACATGTTATGTATCACATTGGTTCTTGTCTCAAACTTATATAAATACATATTCCGAACACATCCTTCCTTTGCCCCATCGATCCGAATGGTCCGATCCAGGGCCCAAGATCTTGAAAATCGTAAAGCCCCCAATTCAAAAGAAAAGAGCACCTGGACGCCCAAAAAGTACCGATCGGATTCCATCTCAAGGTGAAGAAACTGAAAAGAAAGTAAGAACATGTACTCGTTGCAAGCAAGCAGGTCATAACCGAACAACATGTAGCGCTTCTTATGACCTAACCGGTGAATCTACTTCTTAGAGGGTTAAAAAAACAGCCTCAAAATCAAAGTCAAAGTCGAAAGAGAAAGTCGAACCTTCGCAAGCTTATCAGTCTCAATTTTATCAAACGTACGATTTAGACCAGAATTAGGGGACCAGAATTAGTTGCTTGTTTATCAGTCTCAGTTTGTTGTTTATCAGTCTAAGTTTGTTGTTTATGTTTATCAGTCTCAGTTTGTTATTTAAATATGTGTTATGAATTGACCTACATACAGAGGCAAGAACGCAAGAAAAATCTTGCGTATGTCATCAAACACACGCAAATACGCAAACAATAACTTGCGTCTGTCTTTAAAAAAGACGCAACTTTGCAAACAATACCTTGCGTATATCATGAAACATACGCAAGCACGCAAACAGCAACTTGCGTATATCTTTTAAAGAGACGCAAGGATGCAAACATAACCTTGCGTAAGTCTTCAAACATACGCAAGCACGCAAACAAAACCTTGCGTAAGCCATTTAAAGAGACGCAAGGACGCAAACAACACTTTGCGTCAGACAAAAAACCAGAAGCAAGGACGCAAAAAAGGCCTTGCGTCTGTCCCAGATTATTTACATACAAAAATTACATGTTTTACCTAAAAAGTGTATAATAATTACATCTACAAGTTAACTAATTAACAACCTTTGGGTCCTCTGGGTCCTCTGGTGGTGGTGGTTCCTGTGTATCAAAGCGTGCACGGAAGAATGTTCTTGCCATTCGAATTCTATAGTCCTTAGAAGCCTTTTTAGGGTCTCCAATGTTGTCAATCTGATCCCAACCAAAAACTATCCTCTCCATATGAAGGCAGACCCAAACACCACAATCACCATGGCCACCACTCTGCATTGGCACATACGGTGCATCCTCGATCATCAACTCTACATCTTCTCTGTTCTCATAATAGTCAACAATTTGTGAGTCCTGCTTCTTGTTAAAGTAATCAATAGCCTTCAAATATAACGGCAAGTTGTCTGATAAGTTTTTGAAGACAGCCTCGAGTTGACCTTTTTTCAAACAACCCTTTAAACTATCATAGACTAATACTCTCTGTTCATCTAAGTTCAAAGTGAGTAGTATAAAATGTTCAGGATCTGAAAAATGTACTGGAATCAAAATCTGCAACAAAAGAAACATAAAAAGTCAATAAGGAAGGACGCAAGGTTGACCTTGCGAGACACGCAAGGACGTAAGGTAGACCTTGCGTCAGGCGCAAGGACGCAAGGTATACCTTGCGAGTGGACGCATGGACGCAAATTTGACTTTGCGTCCATCGTGAAGTGATAATGCTAAAAACGAACATATATTTCATAGCATTATTCCTCAAGAAACACAAGCTTTTAGTTGCAATTGTTCTATTTACAAGTGATATTCGTTTAAATAATAAAAGGTGAAGACAAAAGACAGATTCGACGAATTGAAGACGCAAACGACCAAAAAGCTCAAAAGTACAAAAGACAATCAAAAAGGTTCCAATTATTGATAAGAAACGTCTCGAAATCACAAGAGTACAAGATTCAAAACGCAAAGTACAAAATATAGAATTGTACGCAAGGACGTTCGAAAATCCGGAACCGGGACCAGAGTCAACTCTTAACGCTCGACGCAACGGACTAAAAATTACAAGTTAACTATGTATATAAATATAATATAATATATAATTAATTATATTAATTATATATATATTATATTTATATATAAAAAACCGTCGGCAGAGAAAACTCCAAGGACTGAGCTGTAAATACTATCTCCGCGACTCGCGGAGTTTGAAGAGTATTTTGCCGCGAGTCGCGGAGCCCCAAAATTCGACTCTGGCTATAAAGCAACCCGAATTCTGATCAAAATTCATCATCTTTTTTTTCTTCTTATCATACGATATATATATATATATATATATAATTTATATGTTAATTTTAATTTTAATTCTAATAATAAGGGTATGTTAGCGAATGTTGTAAGGGTGTAAGTCGAAATTCTGTCCGTGTAACGCTACGCTATTTTTAATCATTGTAAGTTATGTTCAACCTTTTTACATTAATGTCTCGTAGCTAAGTTATTATTATGCTTATTTAAAACGAAGTAATCATGATGTTGGGCTAATTACTAAAATTGGGTAATTGGGCTTTGTACCATAATTGGGGTTTGGACAAAAGAACGACACTTGTGGAAATTAGACTATGGGCTATTAATGGGCTTTATATTTGTTTAACTAAATGAAAGTTTGTTAATGTTAATATAAAGATTTACAATTGGGCGTCCCTATAAATTACCATATACACTCGATCGGATACGATGGGCGGGGTATTTATATGTACGAATAATCGTTCATTTAACCAGACACGGGAATGGATTAATAGCCACTAGAATAATTAAAACAGGGGTGAAATTACATTCAAGGGTAATTGGTGTAATTGTTAACAAAGTAGTAAAACCTTGGTTTACACGCAGTCGATAACCTAGTGTATTCATTAAACAAAGTATTAAAACCTTGTTACAATTCGAATCCCCAATTAGTTGGAATATTTAACTTCGGGTATAATAATAATTTGACGAGGACACTCGCACTTTATATTTATGACTGATGGACTGTTATGGACAAAAACCAGATGGACATATTGAATAATCCAGGACAAAGGACAATTAACCCATGGGCATAAAACTAAAATCAACACGTCAAACATCATGATTATGGAAGTTTAAATAAGCATAATTCTTTTATTTCATATTTAATTTCCTTTATTTTATATTTAATTGCACTTCTAATTATCGCACTTTTATTTATTGTTATTTAATCGCACTTTTAATTATCGTACTTTTTAATTATCGCAATTTTATTTTATCGCATTTTTATTATTCGCAATTTCATTATCGTTATTTACTTTATGCTTTAATTTAAGTCTTGTATTTATTTTATATTTTACATTAGGTTTTAACTGCGACTAAAGTTTTAAAATCGACAAACCGGTCATTAAACGGTAAAAACCCCCCCTTTATAATAATAATATTACTTATATATATATTTGTATTTTTATAAAAGTAAACTAATATAGCGTTGAGCTTTGTTTAAAGATTTCCCTGTGGAACGAACCGGACTTACTAAAAACTACACTACTGTACGATTAGGTACACTGCCTATAAGTGTTGTAGCAAGGTTTAAGTATATCCATTCTATAAATAAATAAATATCTTGTGTAAAATTGTATCGTATTTAATAGTATTTTCCTAGTAAAATATAAACTATTTTGTATACACCTCGCATAACACCAAGTATTTTTGGCGCCGCTGCCGGGGAATCTATCTTAAAAGCCGGAAGCGCAACGCTAATAAAAAAAAAAGATTTTTTAGTTTACTTTTATTAAAATTCGTTTTTGTAAAAATACGTTTTAAAAATATAAAAAGAAAAACAAAAATATAAGTATTTTTAAGATTTTGTTAAATATTTAAGTTTTATAAGTTTCTTTATTTCTATTTTAGTTTATAAAAATATAAGTTTTATTTTAAAATCTTTTATTTACCAAAAAAAAACAGAAAACATATAAAAAAAAAAAAATAAAGAAAAACGCGTAAAAATTGAAAGCTGTCAACTGAATTTCTGAACCCCGCGACTCGCGGGGTTTTCTTCTTTAATTGCCGCAACTCGCGGAGCTTCTCTGACAGGCGAACAGGAAGCCCTAATCGAGCATTAATTACGGTTATTATTAATTAATTATTATTAAAACCTAATTATTATTATTATTATTATTATTATTATTAGTTTTAGTTTTATTTTTACTTTTTATTTAATTTATGTATTTAGTATTAATTAGTTTTATTAAAATTGTAAAATTAATAGTTTAATTAAATAAATAATATAAAAATAATATTTTTATAAAAATTGTACTTTTTACAACTTTTTGTATATTTTTATATTTTGTCCCTTTTTAATCGTTGTAGCGTAATATTTGTATTTTTTTTAGCTCATATTTAATTTTAAACTTAGTTTTTGCTATAGTCATTTTTTACTCCTAGATTTTTAGGCTTTGCCGTAGAATTCCTTAAGTGCTTTTTCTTTAGACTAAGATTTAGGTGCTTTAGAATTTTGCGACGCCTTTTTAAGTTTTAGTTTCTTTTTAAGTTATTTCCATTTGGGATTTAGTTTTTCCTTGTAAGCTTTAATATTTTTAGACACCTTTTACTATGTACCAATTATCATTCCAATTAGTAATTTCAATTTGCGATTATAATTGTAAGTTAGTTGTAGTAATAAGGTTAGGTTAGTTAAGTATTTTTAAGTTTTTATAAGTTTCTTTTATTTTTCCGTCACCTTTTATTTTTCAATCACTTTTTCTTTTTCGACCTTTTGCGACGAACTCTTTTTCTTTCTTATTTCTCGCTATTCTAGTTTTAGGACTTAGAATTTTTTCTACTTCTTATCTAAATTTCTTAAAATTACGAAAATTTATTTTGAGTGGTTAAATTAATAGACATCAAAATTTTCTGGTTCGTAGTAATAGTTGGATTTGTACGTGGATCGGGTTATTGGAGCCAAACAGTCCTCAATTATATTGAGACCAAACGAATCCTGCCCCTCTGCTGCATCTTTTGGCTATTCGAAACGTGGGAAAAATCAGAAAAGTCTATTGATTGGATAACTTATTATAATTTTTCTTTCCTTTTTAAAACTAATAGGATATTCAGTGAATGCACCGAGCAAGACGTTCATCACCTTTTGTACGTTCACCACCTGTAACTAGATCAAGACATTTAGCGAATATAACCGCCGTTGATTTTTCTTTAGAATCGTCATCCAGTCAACCAAGTACTTCAGTTCAAATTTTCGATAATCCATTTTTTGAACCCAACCTCACAATTGAGAATCCGGAAAATATTCAGGAATGGTTCATAGATCCTGAACCACTAAACTTTCCTCCGGAACCACCAATCATTCAAACAGAGATTGTTGAGGAACGAACCATTAAATCAGAATCATCTAGTGATACCGATTCAACAAATTCAATTATGGAGAATCTGGAACCTTTAAGTATGGAAGACCGAATGAGAGCTAAACGCACTGGCCAAGGTCACGCAATTACTCATCCAGACATTAATGCGCCAGATTATGAAATCAAAGGACAAATTCTACACATGGTGACTAATCAATGCCAGTTTAGTGGTGCGCCGAAGGAAGATCCAAATGAACATCTACGTACCTTTAATAGGATCTGCACACTATTTAAAATCCGAGAAGTGGAGGATGAACAGATATATCTCATGTTATTTCCCTGGACTTTAAAGGGAGAAGCCAAAGATTGGTTGGAATCGTTACCTGAAGGGGCGATAGATACACGGGACGTTTTAATTGACAAATTTCTTAAACAATTCTTTCCTGCATCTAAAGCCGTAAGACTTCAAGCAGAAATTGTTACGTTCACACAGAAGCCAAATGAAACTCTATATGAGGCGTGGACAAGATATGGAAAGTTGTTAAGAGGATGTCCGCAACATGGTTTAGACACCTGTCAAATAGTACAAATATTCTACCAAGGATGCGACATCACTACAAGGAAAGACATAGATATAGCAGCGGGTGGTTCTATTATGAAGAAAACCGAAACTGATGCTTACAAAATTATTGATAACACTGCTTCCCACTCACATGAGTGGCACCAAGAAAAAGATATCATTAGATCATCTAAAGCAGCTAGAGCCGATTCTAGCCATGACTTAGATTCCATTTCCGCAAAGATAGATGCTGTGGAGAGACGAATGGAAAAGATGACTAAAGATATTCACTCAATACGAATTAGTTGTGAGCAGTGTGGAGGACCACATTTGACAAAAGATTGTCTCAGTATTGAATTAACAATGGAACAAAGAGAGAATATTTCATACATAAACCAAAGGCCTGGAAATAATTATCAGAATAATTATCAACCGCCAAGACCAATTTATAATCAAAACCAGAATTATAACCGAAATATTCCATACAACAACCAACAAGTTCCTAGCAATCAACAAGTATCCAATAATACTTACAATCAGCAAAGACCTAATTTTCAAAATAAACCACCACAACAAACCGATGATAAAAAGCCGAATTTAGAAGATATGATGACGAAGCTAGTTGAAACTCAAACGCAGTTTTTCACATCTCAGAAACAAACCAATGAACAAAATGCTCAAGCATTTAGAAATCAACAAGCTTCTATTCAAAATCTGGAACAAGAAGTAAGTAACCTAGCAAGGTTAATAGGTGAAAGAAAACCGGGAAGTTTACCTAGTGATACAAACGCTAACCCCCGGAATGAAACAGCTAAAGCCATTACCACAAGAAGTGGTACAACACTTAAACCACCTGAAATACCTGTAACTTCTGATGAAACTATTCCTACTCCACAAGAACCACAACCTGATCAAGATAAGGAAAAAGAACCGGTAGTTGAAAAGGTTAATGAAGATAACACAGTTAAGGATAAACCTTATGTTAAACCATACCAACCACCACTTCCTTACCCGAGTAAAATGAAGAAAGAAAAACTTGAAGCCGAGCAATCCAAATTCTTGGATATGTTTAAACAGATAAATGTAAATCTTCCTTTCATTGATGTGATTTCAGGAATGCCAAGGTATGCTAAATTCTTGAAAGATCTAATCACGAATAGAAAGAAAATGGAAGAACTCTCGGCTGTTACTATGAATGCTAATTGTTCAGCAGTGCTGTTGAATAAGATACCAGAAAAACTATCTGATCCAGGAAGTTTCACAATTCCATGTTTTCTGGGTAGTCTTAGTTCAATAGAAGCATTGGCAGACTTAGGTGCTAGTATAAATTTAATGCCGTATTCACTATACGCTAAACTAGACCTTGGAGAATTGAAACCAACAAGAATAAGCATACAACTAGCCGATAGATCAATAAAATATCCTAGAGGGATAATGGAGAACATGCTAGTTAAAGTTGGTACTTTAGTATTTCCAGTAGATTTTGTTGTTTTGGACATGGAAGAAGATTCTCAAGTTCCTCTCATATTAGGAAGACCATTCTTAAACACGGCTAAAGCAATGATAGACGTGTTCGGTAAGAAACTGACCCTAAGTATAGAGGATGAGAGTGTTACCTTTTCAGTTGATAGAGCCATGCAACAACCACAATCTGCAGATGATACATGTTATTATATTCAAACTATAGATGCACATGCAGAATTATTAGAAGAATTTCCAGAATTACAAGGAACAGGAGAATGTTCTTTAGGAGAAGGTAATGAACCAATTGATGAAGCTGAAATGTTAGCTACACTTATAGCTAATGGATATGAACCAACAACAGAAGAAATTCAAATGCTAAAAGAAGAAGACAGATATCGATATAAATCATCGATAGAAGAACCTCCGAAATTAGAGTTAAAGCCACTTCCAAACCATTTGGAATACGCTTATTTACATGGTGAATCTGAATTACCTGTAATAATATCGTCTTCTCTTACTGAAAATGAGAAATCACAACTCATTTCTGTGTTGAAAGCTCAAAAACCAGCCATTGCATGGAAGATTCATGATATTAAAGGAATAAGTCCTTCGTATTGCACACATAAAATCCTTATGGAAGAAGGTCATAAAACGTATGTGCAACGCCAACGAAGACTAAATCCTAATATGCAAGATGTAGTTAAGAAAGAGATTATTAAACTGCTAGATGCAGGTTTGATATATCCAATTTCTGATAGTCCATGGGTAAGCCCAGTTCAATGCGTACCTAAGAAGGGTGGCATGACTGTCATTATAAATGAGAAAAATGAGCTTATTCCTACTAGGACTATAACAGGATGGCGTGTATGTATTGATTATAGAAAATTAAATGACGCCACCAGAAAAGATCACTTTCCCTTACCTTTCATAGATCAAATGTTGGAAAGATTAGCCGGAAATAGTTACTATTGTTTTCTAGATGGATTTTCCGGATATTTTCAAATTCCAATAGCACCCGAAGATCAAGAGAAAACCACATTCACGTGCCCTTATGGTACTTTTGCTTAGAAACGCATGCCATTTGGACTTTGTAACGCCCCTGCAACCTTTCAAAGGTGTATGATGGCGATTTTTCATGACATGATAGAAGAATGCATGGAAGTTTTCATGGATGACTTTTCAGTCTTCGGTGATACATTTAAATCATGTCTAGTTAATCTGGAACGAATGCTAATTAGATGCGAAAAATCAAATCTAGTACTTAATTGGGAGAAATGCCATTTCATGGTTAAAGAAGGCATCGTTCTTGGACATAAAATTTCAAAAGAAGGAATTGAAGTGGATAGAGCTAAAGTAGATGTAATTGCTAAACTTCCACATCCCACCAATGTTAGAGGAGTTAGGAGTTTTCTAGGGCATGCCGGTTTTTACCGACGTTTCATAAAAGATTTTTCTAAAATTGCCACTCCTATGAATAAACTCCTAGAAAAGGATGCGCCATTCATCTTTTCAGATGAGTGTATCAAATCTTTTAATATTCTTAAAGAAAAACTCACTAATGCGCCGATCATGATAACACCAAATTGGAATCTACCATTTGAGCTAATGTGCGATGCAAGTGATTTTGCAATGGGAGCCGTTTTAGGACAAAGGATTGAAAAACGATTTCAACCTATATATTATGCTAGTAAGACATTACAAGGAGCACAAACGAACTATACAACTACTGAAAAAGAACTCCTTGCTATTGTCTTTGCTTTTGACAAATTTCGATCATATCTCGTTCTAGCAAAAACGGTGGTCTATACCGACCATTCTGCTCTTAGATACCTATTTTAAAAACAAGATGCTAAACCAAGATTAATCCGTTGGATCTTACTCTTACAAGAGTTTGATATTGAAATCCGAGATAAAAGAGGAGCAGAAAATCTCGCCGCTGATCATCTTTCTCGTCTTGAAAATCCCGAATTAGAAGTTCTAAATGAATCAGCCATACAAGACAACTTTCCTGATGAATATCTATTGAAGATAGATTATAAAGAAATTCCATGGTTTGCAGAGTATGCAAACTACTTAGTTTGTGGATTTTTTGAAAAAGGATTATCGTACCAAAGACGAAAGAAATTCTTCAGTGATATAAAACACTATTTCTGGGAAGATCCACATTTGTTTAAAAGTTGTCCCGATGGAATAATACGCCGATGTGTATTTGGAGATGAAGCTAGTAAAATTTTAAACCATTGTCACACAGGACCAACAGGAGGGCATTATGGGCCTCAACTAACAGCAAGAAAAGTTTATGAAGCTGGATTCTATTGGCCTACAATTTACAAAGACGCACACCTTCTTTGCAAATCCTGTGATGCATGTCAAAGGGCCGGAAAAATAAGTCAACGTGATGAAATGCCACAAAATGTCATCCAAGTATGTGAAGTATTTGACATTTGGGGTATTGACTTTATGGGTCCATTTCCAAAATCTCATAATAATCTATATATACTCGTAGCCATTGATTATGTATCTAAATGGGCGGAAGCACAAGCTCTCCCAACTAACGATGCACGAGTTGTAGTCAACTTTTTAAAACGTCTTTTTGCAAGGTTTGGAACACCGAAAGCTTTAATAAGTGATCGGGGTACTCATTTTTGTAATAATCAACTTGAGAAAGTTCTTAAAAGATATGGAGTAACTCATAAAATCTCCACCGCATATCATCCACAAACAAGTGGACAAGTTGAAAATACCAACCGAGCTTTAAAACGTATTCTAGAGAAAACCGTAGGATCAAATTCGAAGGAATGGTCCATTAAATTGGAGGATGCACTCTGGGCTTTTAGAACAGCCTACAAAACTCCAATTGGAACCACACCTTTTAGACCTGTTTATGGAAAAGCATGTCATCTTCCAGTAGAAATTGAACACAAAGCATTTTGGGCTTTGAAAACATGTAATCTTGATTTACATGAAGCTGGACGTCTACGATTAAGTCAACTAAACGAATTAGAAGAATTAAGACATGAAGCATACGAAAATTCATTAATCTATAAAGAAAGAACGAAGAAATGGCATGATAAAAGAATCAGAAGTTCAAAAGAATTTAAAGAAGGAGATAGAGTTCTTCTTTTCAATTCACGATTCAAGCTATTTCCTGGAAAATTGAAATCAAGATGGTCTGGACCATTAATAGTCAAAAGAGTTTTCCCATACGGAACGATAGAATTGATAAATTCAAATGGGATTGAATTTAAAGTTAATGGTCACAGAGTTAAACATTACATACATGGTCCGATGGAAGTCGACAACGAAGTTAATCACAATTTCGACACCACAGCTAACTAAGTGTGGGGAGAATCAAGTCTTTAAAGGATAATATATATTTCTGTTAGAGTTAGATTGTCTGTTTTCGTGTAGTTCTTGAAAATGGAACACGTATGGTCTTTCCCTAGCAGACCCTAAAGAACTAGTCTTCTCCCCCCATTCTGAATTTTTATTTTTTTAGGTTTCTACTAAATGAAGACTGCCTGTGAACTAAACCATGGTCTAATGCTACACGCTTTGATCACTAAAAGAAATAATGACATACTACCGAGTGAATTAGTATCAGTAATCAGAGAAAGAATGGACGGAGTTAGAAAAGAATCCAGATGCGAAGATAATAAGTTACAATTTGGTAAAGGAAAATCAAAATCCGCAGCGAAAAGAAGAGCACGACAACTAGAACGATGTCACAAATGCGGAAAATGGTCACATGGAGGTAAATGTTCAAATAATCAAACCTATTCAAATACCGAATTTGTTACTTTATGCAGAGACGGACCGTTCATATGTTTAGAAGAAAAGATACTGAATGCTCGAGGTTACGCCTATGTAGCCATGGAAAACCAATTAAACCGACTATCTTATGAATGGGATAGATCATATAACTAAGAAATCTATTTCACAGGTATGTCTGTACAGTTTTTATTTTTATTTTTATTTTTAACCTTTTGATAATAAACGCTAATTTGTTCGCTAAAAAGTATTAAATTGGTATTGAATAAAATTAGGTTTGGCGACCGAAATTATTGATATCATTCAAAAATTTATTACATCACTGCGAAATTTAACGTTTATTCTTAAGGTATAAATATCTTTAATCAATCAACCCAAAATATTTCAAAAATTCGTCATGAGTTAAATTAGGTCTTGGAACCGAAATTACTTTACCGAAAAGAGGGGCGCATATTTTTGATAATATTTGATTGATTAAAGTGGGATAAAAAGCCAAAAAGATTTTTTTTTAATTTTATTTTTACCATGTTTTTAAAATTAATATAAATATTAAATTAATATTGTAAACTTTGTAAAAACAATATATTTAAAATTGTAAATATTTGAAAAATTAATATAAGTTTGGTGTGAATTTATAATATGAATTTTTAAATTAAGTCTGGTGTGAATTTTTAATTTTTAAAATATAAATTTTTAATTTTATGCATTTCAAATTTTAAGTTTGGTGTGAATTTTTAATATTAATTTTGAATTTTATATTTAAGTTGTGTGAATTTGAAAACAAATATTTACTTTATCTCATTAAGTTAAGAATATGATTTTTAAAATTCGTCGTAAGTTGAAGACTAGGTCTTTGAACCGAAATTGCTTTACCCGAGGGAGGGACGAGAACTTTTATTATCATTATTTTTAATCTTATTGATTTAAAGTATGCCAAAAAAATTAAAAAATCTAAGCTTTTAAAACAATCGCTTGAAAATGACAAAATTTTAAAATTTTGTCGAGGGACGGACTAGGACATCGATCCGAAACGACCTCGTCCTAAATAACAAGGGAAACAAAATTTTAAAATTAATTACTTAATTGTTTTAATAAATTAATGATTATATAAAAAAAAAAAAAAGAGCAAACTCCGCGACTCGCGGAGTTTGAAGTGAAAACCTCCGCGACTCGCGGAGGGACCAAAACCCAGAAAAAAAATAAAACGCAAAAACTGATCAGTTTACTCCCCAAAACAAAAACATACTGCGAAACTGCACGCGAAAAACCCCGAAAATACACCCAAAAACACGCCAAAAATCCCAATTTTTAACCGTTAATCACCAAATTTTTTGCTAAAATCATGTTGAGAAGGATGCTATCTAAGAATTACTCAAGAAAAACGGTAAATTTCTACACCTAAACACCATTTAATTCGAAATTAGGTGTTCTTGAGCTATTTTTTCCCCAATTTGATTTTGATGCTTTTTAGTGTAATTAGACTTAAATTGTTTATGTATTATGCTTGTATAACCTAGATTGATGCTGTTTAACATGATTAGAAGCCTTAAACTTCAAATTTTGAATAATCTAGGGTTTGTGTTCTTGAGCAAATTTGGGGCTTTTTGATATAAACAGGTTATGGCCGATTTTTGTCATGAATTGTTGCTAAATTGAGTAGTGTAACATGTCTAGGTAGTTAAATGATCCAAACTTTGAGCCTAAACATGATTTTGAGAATTAAAGTGGACTTTTTCAAGTCTAAAATTCATGAACTTGATTTTTGAAAGATAATGCCATTTGAGACTTGTTTAATTGCTAGTAATGATTATTTTGACATGTTATTTGAGTTGAATGCTTATGAACTTGGCGAAAATTTTCGTATATGCTTATTTGAAAAAGTGTAGATTTGATAAAAATGTGAAAATAAGCTTAAGTTTGATATAAATTGATAATGTCATTGTAATTATTTTGATTGATGATTTTGCTGACACTAATGCATATTTGGATGCACAAAATTTGTGTTTGATGTGTTTTGCAGAATGAAAGGGGTGAATCTTCATCCCAAGCCCGCAATGCTCCTGCTGAGAATTTGGAACAACAGGAGGTAGATAACTACTACAAGCAGGATGTACCTCATCCAGTCATGACCTTTTCCGATATGCATTTGGAAGAGTTGCACCCGAACCTGAGATTTGACAGACTTTGGATAGATTATCCAAAATATCAACGGGGTTTGCATACTCTTCATTCCAAGGTTGTTGAGGTACCGAGGGTCATAGAATGGGGACCCTTAGAAGCTGTAGAATTGGCCGGGCCAATTAGGGAATTACTTGTACAGAGGTATGGTAATTCTTCTTTTAATGACTGGATATGTTTATTCACCATACGCAGACCTGTATATAAAGTATGGTGTGAAGAGTTGTTATGTAGTATAGAGTTGAATGATCGGGTAGCTAGTTTAACCGATCGTTCTTTTATTAGATTTTTGTTAGGCGGTTCGATGCGCCACATGTCTTTACTGGACATGGCTCAGGCTTTACGTATATATACGCCTGAGGAGTTAGCGTCTGCCGATTGTAGAGGATTGATATTAAACGGTAGAAAGATAGATGAGAATTTTGATACACACGGTGTGTGGAGTCAAATGACAAGCCATCACCATTTCAAAGGGGGAAACTACTCTTATTTGGATATAGATAGAGCCGAATTAAGAGTAATACATAGGTTTTTAGCTAATTCGATTACACAAAGGGGTAAGAACAAAGAAAAAGTAAATGAACAGGATTTGTTTTACCATATGTGTATTCGAGACCCACAAAGCGCTGTAAGTATACCATATTGTGTGGGTTATTATTTATCAGCTATGGTTCGGGGGATGCGACCACATAGCATAATAGGAGGTGGTATTTTTATTACTTTGATTGGTGAATATCTCGGTGTGGATATAAGTCGGGGGGGATTATTACTAGAAGAGCCGGAACCCCGCGATACTATAGGTTTAAATGTATACCATGGTGCGAAAGTTTTGAAGCGGCGAAATAACGCCGCAGTACGATACCATGGTAGACATCCACAGGTGGAGAGAAACCAGGAGCAAGGTAATGTAGGAGGGGGGAATGAGATGCAAGAAATGCATAGGTTTATAGCTTCTCAGGAATACGAAAATGCTAGACAGAGAGCATTTGAAGATTGGCAAGTTCATCAGAACCAGATCATAGCGCATTGCCAACATATAGGTAGAAACTATATTCCTACACCGAAACCCATCTTCCCTCCTTGGTCGATAGAGATGCAGCCACCATATCCTACGTATGATCCTGCCGAAGCATTCTATAGCACGTATGGTTATGCCTGGAACCCCTATTGGTACCAATATCATCCTTAGTTTACTTATTATTTTTTTTTTATTTTGTAATTTGTAATTATTGATACATTTAATATTTTTGTTAATATTGTAATCATTTTTATAATTGTCTAACTTTTATTCTTAGATTTTAATAATTTTTGAATGTGGGGTAATATACCAAACTTCAAAAATATGTATATATGTTTGCAGTTTATCTTATGTACACAACAGGGTAAAACAACGCATTTTCAAAGACTGGCATTAAGTTCAGCAAAAGCAACTAATTTTGACGACAAGATGCAAAATATATGTGAAATAACAACAAGACGGAATGAACAAATGATGTGCACCATTTATCATTCAGCAAACAAACGCCAATATATTTGGAAACTTTGGTAAAATTTAATCATTTTCACACAAATCACCCTCAATAATTTAATTTGTTACTGATTTCTTGCAAATGAGGGCATTGCAAGATCTTAAGTGTGGGAAGGGATTAAATTCTTTCGGATTTTAAAATTTTTATATTAAACACTTGGTTACCATTAAAAATACTAGTAAAGCAGTAGTTGTATTAGAATCTAGTGCTCTCTGATAAAAAAGAACAGCCCTAGTCTTATATACTGACTACCCAATTCTAGTAAAATTTTTCAAAATTTTCAATTAAATGAATTCAAAATCATGTTTATACATATTTATGAACGATAAAACTAGGTTTTAACACCGAAATTATTGTTACCTCGGAAAGGACATAAATTGAGAAACAAACTAAAATGTTAAAATTCATTTAAAATGGAATAGAGGACGATAAAAAGGAAAATAAAAGCCAAGTGTGGGAAAATTTACCAAGTTATTTTAAACATATGTCACATATATCTGTAACAAATAACTGAAAATACTTTTGCTTTGAACTAAACTAAACTGTTTTACCCGATGAAAGAAAAGAAAAGATGGATCTACACGATGAATCAATTCCATCATTAAAAGGAAGTAAAGTCTTCCGAAAAAGAAACGCGCTTCTTGATTTAGGTCATGAAGTTGTCGTCCAGACCAGCTGTAGGTTGACGAAAAATCTAGAAAAGTCATCACTAAAATCAGCAGGAAATCCACGGACCTCAGCATTAAATAGGGTCGCCAAGTGGTCAGATTTATCCTAACCATGAGAAGGATTTATCTCGTACAATGGGGAGGCACCGTGCAAATTAGCTTGATAAGACTAATGAATCAGATCCCCAGAAAGGATAATCTCCTTAAAGATTAAAAATCAGCTTTTAAGCCTGATATTACTCAATCCTTGAGATTGACCTTAAAGATTGAGAATTCAAACTCATGGAATTCAATGATATCTAAACTTGAGCTTGAACGAGAAAATATTTTGATCAAAATTACAAACCAATTTGTTTTCTGAAAATCCATTTTCAATGCGTTCATTACCATTGAACGTAAAATCCTAGGAATTCACCTGGAATTCATTAGGTCACCTGAACTAAATCGGGTGTCAACCGTAAGAACGGTGGTTGCATAGCATGGTCAAAGACAGGACCTTGTGTCAAACCGACAAATTATAAGGGTGAGCTTTACTATTGCTCCTACCAAGGATAGTAATTGCGTCCGACACGTTATAGACCATAATCAAAAGCATGTCACGGGACATTGCCTTAACAGTTGCTTGTTCAACGCTTTCCTTTACAACCGGACGGTAGTTTACCGAAAGGTAATATACGGGACAAGTAAACTGGACGTGTTGCTTTCCAAATACAAGGTTAGCAAGTGGGTGACACAAAACCGCAAGTTTTGAGCTAAAATTTTCAAATCTGAAACCCACCAAACCCACAAAAATATTTTGCAAACACCGGTAAAGGGTTATTCCGGAAAACTTATCTAGGGTAAAAACTAGATTTCAAAAGATCAAATGTTTTCATAAAGATCCAATTTCCTTAATGGATCTAAATTTTTATAGTCATGTGGGACTGTAAACCACATCGTTACTACATTGTTCATACCGCCGTATTGAAGTCACTGATGTACAAAGTGTGAAGAATAAAGAAGTGATTCAAGTATTTCAAGACGATATTGCTTGAGGACAAGCAACGCTCAAGTGTGGGAATATTTGATAATGCTAAAAACGAACATATATTTCATAGCATTATTCCTCAAGAAAGACAAGCTTTTAGTTGCAATTGTTCTATTTACAAGTGATATTCGTTTAAATAATAAAAGGTGAAGACAAAAGACAGATTCGACGAATTGAAGACGCAAACGACCAAAAAGCTCAAAAGTACAAAAGACAATAAAAAAGGTTCCAATTATTGATAAGAAACGTCTCGAAATCACAAGAGTACAAGATTCAAAACGCAAAGTACAAAATATAGAATTGTACGCAAGGACGTTCGAAAATCCGGAACCGGGACCAGAGTCAACTCTTAACGCTCGACGCAACGGACTAAAAATTACAAGTTAACTATGTATATAAATATAATATAATATATAATTAATTATATTAATTATATATATATTATATTTATATATAAAAAACCGTCGGCAGAGAAAACTCCAAGGACTGAGCTGTAAATACTATCTCCGCGACTCGCGGAGTTTGAAGAGTATTTTGCCGCGAGTCGCGGAGCCCCAAAATTCGACTCTGGCTATAAAGCAACCCGAATTCTGATCAAAATTCATCATCTTTTTTTTCTTCTTATCATACGATATATATATATATATATATAATTTATATTTTAATTTTAATTTTAATTCTAATAATAAGGGTATGTTAGCGAATGTTGTAAGGGTGTAAGTCGAAATTCTGTCCGTATAACGCTACGCTATTTTTAATCATTGTAAGTTATGTTCAACCTTTTTACATTAATGTCTCGTAGCTAAGTTATTATTATGCTTATTTAAAACGAAGTAATCATGATGTTGGGCTAATTACTAAAATTGGGTAATTGGGCTTTGTACCATAATTGGGGTTTGGACAAAAGAACGACACTTGTGGAAATTAGACTATGGGCTATTAATGGGCTTTATATTTGTTTAACTAAATGAAAGTTTGTTAATGTTAATATAAAGATTTACAATTGGGCGTCCCTATAAATTACCATATACACTCGATCGGATACGATGGGCGGGGTATTTATATGTACGAATAATCGTTCATTTAACCAGACACGGGAATGGATTAATAGCCACTAGAATAATTAAAACAGGGGTGAAATTACATTCAAGGGTAATTGGTGTAATTGTTAACAAAGTAGTAAAACCTTGGTTTACACGCAGTCGATAACCTGGTGTATTCATTAAACAAAGTATTAAAACCTTGTTACAATTCGAATCCCCAATTAGTTGGAATATTTAACTTCGGGTATAATAATAATTTGACGAGGACACTCGCACTTTATATTTATGACTGATGGACTGTTATGGACAAAAACCAGATGGACATATTGAATAATCCAGGACAAAGGACAATTAACCCATGGGCATAAAACTAAAATCAACACGTCAAACATCATGATTACGGAAGTTTAAATAAGCATAATTCTTTTATTTCATATTTAATTTCCTTTATTTTATATTTAATTGCACTTCTAATTATCGCACTTTTATTTATTGTTATTTAATCGCACTTTTAATTATCGTACTTTTTAATTATCGCAATTTTATTTTATCGCATTTTTATTATTCGCAATTTCATTATCGTTATTTACTTTATGCTTTAATTTAAGTCTTGTATTTATTTTATATTTTACATTAGGTTTTAACTGCGACTAAAGTTTTAAAATCGACAAACCGGTCATTAAACGGTAAAAACCCCCCTTTATAATAATAATATTACTTATATATATATTTGTATTTTTATAAAAGTAAACTAATATAGCGTTGAGCTTTGTTTAAAGATTTCCCTGTGGAACGAACCGGACTTACTAAAAACTACACTACTGTACGATTAGGTACACTGCCTATAAGTGTTGTAGCAAGGTTTAAGTATATCCATTCTATAAATAAATAAATATCTTGTGTAAAATTGTATCGTATTTAATAGTATTTTCCTAGTAAAATATAAACTATTTTGTATACACCTCGCATAACATCATGAAGACACAAGGTTAATCTTGCGAGGGTCGCAAGGACGCAAGAGAGTGTTTGCGAACGGACGCAAGGGAGCAAGATTTGTCTTGCGCCTATTACAGTTTACTCAAAATATATAGTTTATATAAAAAAAGGACTAACCTTATCACATTCAGCCCAGGATAGATAAAGGTCATCACTACCATCCCCAAGACCAATCAAATACATATAATCTGGGGGATTGAATTTAATGATCCCCTCTGCTTCAGGATTAGATGTATCCCCCTTCTCCTCCTCATTTTGAGTGTCATCATCATAAAAGGACTTGAATTTCTCCAGTTGATTGAGGAACCCCAATGGTATAATCGTCCATCGAGAACTACATGTATAATCTGCAATCGGAAACTGAGGACTCGAGGACATCAACTCTCAGAAAACTTACAGTCAGTGCAAATCCTACCAATACACAATGTCCATCAAAACCTACCAACACACGATGTCCAACAAAACCTACCAACAAACGAGGAGAGCACAAACCTTCAGACACCCAATTTGGAAGAAGCACGACCTGAAGTACCACCTCCAAACACAGAAGAGTTTGATTTCTTCAACTATGGAGTTGAGAACGTATGTAAAATTAAAAAAACAGATCACCCTTTTGAATCAGTTGTCGCGTCTAGTGCTTCGGAGGAAGAAAATGACAGAGAAGATCAAGATGAAGATGAAAATGAAGAAGAGGAAGAAAAAAAGGATGTATTCTGGAATATGCCACTTTTATTGAGTGAGCATGACCAAGAGACTGAAGCTACGAGCCAAATAACAACCAGTTATAGAGTATCCGATTTGATTAAAGTTTGACAAACTTTTTTAAACAAGGATGATTTTGTAAACCATCTATACACAAAATGTCTTGAACATAAAAACGATGTCCAACAAATTCAAATATTTTGAATGGCACTATTGGAAAATGGTTAAGGCTTATCGTTTGTCAGATTTTCAAGATCATGTTAGTGTATTTCAACGAAGATTAAAAGCGTCTCACAAGTATCTAAATGACGTTGGTTTCAACAAATGGTCCAGAAGTCATGCTGATCATGTTAGGTATGCATACCTTACTAGCAACAGTGTAGAGTCTATTAACGCTCTATCCAAACATGCTCGCAAACTACCAGTTTGCATGTTATTGGAATTTTTTCGCGCTTCTATACAGGATTGGTTTTTCAAACATCACAACAAAGCAGTTAGTCTCACTTCAACGGTTACTCCATATGTTGAACGTAAATTAGGTAAGAGGACGAACAAATCAAGAAGATGGCAAGCATTTCCATCGACAAACAATCTAATAGAGGTGCGTGATGGAAGGAAAAATGGCCTCGTTAATCTAGAAGATAGAACATGTACATGTGGGCAATGGCAATTATCAGGCATACCTTGCGGACATGTAATGGCAGCAGCACAACTCTTCAGAGTGGAAGATGTTACATGTTATGTATCACATTGGTTCTTGTCTCAAACTTATATAAATACATATTCCGAACACATCCTTCCTTTGCCCCATCGATCCGAATGGTCCGATCCAGGGCCCAAGATCTTGAAAATCGTAAAGCCCCCAATTCAAAAGAAAAGAACACCTGGACGCCCAAAAAGTACCGATCGGATTCCATCTCAAGGTGAAGAAACTGAAAAGAAAGTAAGAACATGTACTCGTTGCAAGCAAGCAGGTCATTACCGAACAACATGTAGCGCTTCTTATGACCTAACCGGTGAATCTACTTCTCAGAGGGTTAAAAAAACAGCCTCAAAATCAAAGTCAAAGTCGAAAGAGAAAGTCAAACCTTCGCAAGCTTATCAGTCTCAATTTTATCAAACGTACGATTTAGACCAGAATTAGGGGACCAGAATTAGTTGCTTGTTTATCAGTCTCAGTTTGTTGTTTATCAGTCTCAGTTTATTGTTTATGTTTATCAGTCTCAGTTTGTTGTTTAAATATGTGTTATGGATTGACCTACATACAGACGCAAGAACGCAAGAAAAATCTTGCGTATGTCATCAAACACACGCAAATACGCAAACAATAACTTGCGTCTATCTTTAAAAAAGACGCAACTTTGCAAACAATACCTTGCGTATGTCATGAAACATACGCAAGCACGCAAACAGCAACTTGCGTAAGGACGCAAACATAACCTTGCGTAAGTCTTCAAACATACGCAAGCACGCAAACAAAAACTTGCGTAAGCCATTTAAAGAGACGCAAGGACGCAAACAACACCTTGAAACTGACAAAAAACCAGAAGAAAGGACGCAAAAAAGGCCTTGCGTCTGTCCCAGATTATTTACATACAAAAATTACATGTTTTACCTAAAAACTGTATAATAATTACATCTACAAGTTAACTAATTAACAACTTTTGGGTCCTCTGGGTCCTCTGGTGGTGGTGGTTCCTGTGTATCAAAGCGTGCACGGAAGAATGTTCTTGCCATTCGAATTCTATAGTCCTTAGCAGCCTTTTTAGGGTCTCCAATGTTGTCAATCTGATCCCAACCAAAAACTATCCTCTCCATATGAAGGCAGACCCAAACACCACAATCACCATGGCCACCACTCTGCATTGGCACATACGGTGCATCCTCGATCATCAACTCTACATCTTCTCTGTTCTCATAATAGTCAACAATTTGTGAGTCCTGCTTCTTGTTAAAGTAATCAATAGCCTTCAAATATAATGGCAAGTTGTCTGATAAGTTTTTGAAGACAGCCTCGAGTTGACCTTTTTTCAAACAACCCTTTAAACTATCATAGACTAATACTCTCTGTTCATCTAAGTTCAAAGTGAGTAGTATAAAATGTTCAGGATCTGAAAAATGTACTGGAATCAAAATCTACAACAAAAGAAACATAAAAAGTCAATAAGGAAGGACGCAAGGTTGACCTTGCGAGACACGCAAGGACGCAAGGTAGACCTTGCGTCAGGCGCAAGGACGCAAGGTATACCTTGCGAGTGGACGCATGGACGCAAATTTGACTTTGCGTCCATCGTGAAGACGCAAGGTTAATCTTGCGAGGGTCGCAAGGACGCAAGAGAGTGTTTGCGAACGGACGCAAGGGAGCAAGATTTGTCTTGCGCCTATTACAGTTTACTCAAAATGTATAGTTTATATAAAAAAAAAGGACTAACCTTATCACATTCAGCCCAGGATAGATAAAGGTCATCACTACCATCCCCAAGACCAATCAAATACACATAATCTGGGGGATTAAATTTAATGATCCCCTCTGCTTCAGGATTAGATGTATCCCCCTTCTCCTTCTCATTTTGAGTGTCATCATCATAAAAGGACTTGAATTTCTCCAGTTGATTGAGGAACCCCAATGGCATAATCGTCCATCGAGAACTACATGTATAATCTGCAATCGGAAACTGAGGACTCGAGGACATCAACTCCCAGAAAACTTACAGTCAGTGCAAATCCTACCAATACACAATGTCCATCAAAACCTACCAACACACGATGTCCAACAAAACCTACCAACAAACGAGGAGAGCACAAACCTTCAGACACCCAATTTGGAAGAAGCACGACCTGAAGTACCACCTCCAAACACAGAAGAGTTTGATTTCTTCAACTATGGAGTTGAGAACGTATGTAAAATTAAAAAAATAGATCACCCTTTTGAATCAGTTGTCGCGTCTAGTGCTTCGGAGGAAGAAAATGACAGAGAAGATCAAGATGAAGATGAAAATGAAGAAGAGGAAGAAAAAAGGACGTATTCTGGAATATGCCACTTTTATTGAGTGAGCATGACCAAGAGACTGAAGCTACGAGCCAAATAACAACCAGTTATAGAGTATCCGATTAGATTAAAGTTCGACAAACTTTTTTAAACAAGGATGATTTTGTAAACCATCTATACACAAAATGTCTTGAACATAAAAACGATGTCCAACAAATTCAAATATTTTGAATGGCACTATTGGAAAATGGTTAAGGCTTATCGTTTGTCAGATTTTCAAGATCATGTTAGTGTATTTCAACGAAGATTAAAAGCGTCTCACAAGTATCTAAATGACGTTGGTTTCAACAAATGGTCCAGAAGTCATGCTGATCATGTTAGGTATGCAACCTTACTAGCAACAGTGTAGAGTCTATTAACGCTCTATCCAAACATGCTCGCAAACTACCAGTTTGCATGTTATTGGAATTTTTTCGCGCTTCTATACAGGATTGGTTTTTCAAACATCACAACAAAGCAGTTAGTCTCACTTCAACGGTTACTCCATATGTTAAACGTAAATTAGATAAGAGGACGAACAAATCAAGAAGATGGCAAGCATTTCCATCGACAAACAATCTAATAGAGGTGCGTGATGGAAGGAAAAACGGCCTCGTTAATCTAGAAGATAGAACATGTACATGTGGGCAATGGCAATTATCAGGCATACCTTGCGGACATGTAATGGCAGCAGCACGACTCTTCAGAGTGGAAGATGTTACATGTTATGTATCACATTGGTTCTTGTCTCAAACTTATATAAATACATATTCTGAACACATCCTTCCTTTGCCCCATCGATCCGAATGGTCCGATCCAGGGCCCAAGATCTTGAAAATCGTAAAGCCCCCAATTCAAAAGAAAAGAGCACCTGGACGCCCAAAAATTACCGATCGGATTCCATCTCAAGGTGAAGAAACTGAAAAGAAAGTAAGAACATGTACTCGTTGCAAGCAAGCAGGTCATAACCGAACAACATGTAGCGCTTCTTATGACCTAACCGGTGAATCTACTTCTCAGAGGGTTAAAAAAGTAGCCTCAAAATCAAAGTCAAAGTCGAAAGAGAAAGTCGAACCTTCGCAAGCTTATCAGTCTCAATTTTATCAAACGTACGATTTAGACCAGAATTAGGGGACCAGAATTAGTTTATTGTTTATCAGTCTCAGTTTGTTGTTTATGTTTATCAGTCTCAGTTTGTTGTTTAAATATGTGTTATGGATTGACCTACATACAGACGCAAGAACGCAATAAAAATCTTGCGTATGTCATCAAACACACGCAAATACGCAAACAATAACTTGCGTCTGTCTTTAAAAAAGACGCAACTTTGCAAACAATACCTTGCGTATGTCATGAAACATACGCAAGCACGCAAACAGCAACTTGCGTATATCTTTTAAAGAGACGCAAGGACGCAAACATAACCTTGCGTAAGTCTTCAAACATACGCAAGCACGCAAACAAAACCTTGCGTAAGCCATTTAAAGAGACGCAAGGACGCAAACAACACCTTGCGTCTGACAAAAAACCAGAAGCAAGGACGCAAAAAAGGCCTTCCGTATGTCCCAGATTATTTACATACAAAAATTACATGTTTTACCTAAAAACTGTATAATAATTACATCTACAAGTTAACTAATTAACAACCTTTGGGTCCTCTGGGTCCTCTGGTGGTGGTGGTTCCTGTGTATCAAAGCGTGCACGGAAGAATGTTCTTGCCATTCGAATTCTATAGTCCTTAGCAGCCTTTTTAGGGTCTCCAATGTTGTCAATCTGATCCCAACCAAAAACTATCCTCTCCATATGAAGGCAGACCCAAACACCACAATCACCATGGCCACCACTCTGCATTGGCACATACGGTGCATCCTCGATCATCAACTCTACATTTTCTCTGTTCTCATAATAGTCAACAATTTGTGAGTCCTGCTTCTTGTTAAAGTAATCAATAGCCTTCAAATATAACGGCAAGTTGTCTGATAAGTTTTTGAAGACAGCCTCGAGTTGACCTTTTTTCAAACAACCCTTTAAACTATCATAGACTAATACTCTCTGTTCATCTAAGTTCAAAGTGAGTAGTATAAAATGTTCAGGATCTGAAAAATGTACTGGAATCAAAATCTGCAACAAAAGAAACATAAAAAGTCATTAGGAAAGGACGCAAGGTTGACCTTGCGAGACACGCAAGGACGCAAGGTAGACCTTGCGTCAGGCGTAAGGACGCAAGGTATACCTTGCGAGTGGACGCATGGACGCAAATTTGACTTTGCGTCCATCGTGAAGACGCAAGGTTAATCTTGCGAGGGTCGCAAGGACGCAAGAGAGTGTTTGCGAACGGACGCAAGGGAGCAAGATTTGTCTTGCGCCTATTACAGTTTACTCAAAATGTATAGTTTATATAAAAAAAAGGACTAACCTTATCACATTCAGCCCAGGATGGATAAAGGTCATCACTACCATCCCCAAGACCAATCAAATACATATAATCTGGGGGATTGAATTTAATGATCCCCTCTGCTTCAGGATTAGATGTATCCCCCTTCTCCTCCTCATTTTGAGTGTCATCATCATAAAAGGACTAGAATTTCTCCAGTTTATTGAGGAAACCCAGTGGCATAATCGTCCATCGAGAACTACATGTATAATCTGCAATCAAAAACTGAGGACTCGAGGACATCTGGCTAGCTCGGGGTAGAAACCTCTGCCAAAATCTCAACAGGAAGGTAGCCCATCCATCAATATGCTATAATCAGATCAAGTTGATTATGAATGTTATAAAGCTAAAAACAAAACAAAACATGCATAAGTTTATAATTATTAACAAACTTACTATGTTTTCCAAATAACCAGAAAATGCAATTCCCAATAAACGTTTCCAAAACTCAGTATCAAGGAAGAGGAAGGTTTCATTTTGGAAAATGAACATGCAACGCGTATCTTGCTTATTGAGGATTAGTGATTTCAAATCTTTTGCTGGCCCCACATGCTTCCTTTGATCTCTCCATGCATTTGGTGGTGGTGGTTGCAAAGTTCCTTGATCGTTTATAAATTTATCAACCATTGACCAAATTTCCTCCTCACCAACCCAATCCTTTTCCTTCCTTTTTCTCTTCCTTTCCTTTTTCTGAAAAAAAAAATTAGTAATAAAGACGTAAAGACGCAAGAATTGTCTTGCGTCGGTGTAATGCAAATGCAAATACGCAATATAGGTCTTGCGTCCGTCAGTGAAGTATACGCAAAGACGCAAGGTAATCCTTGCGTCCAACAATGAAGAAGACGCAAAGACGCAAGGTGATCGTTGCGTCATTCACTAACCTCATGCTGGTCTGCTTGTTTTTCTGCTCCATTAACCAATGGCAAATCAACTCCTTGCTCAATCTCCTCAGACACCAGAGCCACGTTCTCATCTTGTTTATCAACAGCTTTTTCAGCCCCTTTTTCAGTAGGCTTTTCAGTTTCCATTGGCAACACATTCTCAGCTTCTTTAGTCCCTTGATGAGAAACTTTCAGCCTTTTTACTCTAGAAGCTACTTCGTCAGACAACTGTATATAATCTATGAGTCAACAAACATACGCAAGGACCAAGATATATCTTGCGTAAAACAAGACGCAAAACGCAAGGTCTTATAAACATCAGGCGCAAGGACGCAAGGAAAACCTTGCGTCTGGTGAATATTACAGACATACCTTCTCCAATGGTTTTCTGTAGCCCGGTGTTGTGAAAGGGGAATTTAAAAAATGATGGGCCTTCTTTCTCTTTTCCCACGTCTAACAACCCTCGGAGATGTATCATTGTCAGAGAAAGATCGAGGATCCACATATGCATCCTCGTTATCAACATACTATAATGAACAAAACGCAAAAAATAAGAAAAGTAGCCATACGCAAGGTCGCAAGTAAGTCCTTGCGTCTGAGTTAGGGACGCAAGTACAACCTGCGCCTAAATTACAATCAAGACGCAAGGACGCAAGATGGTACTTGCGTCTGATATAACGTCAGGCGCAAGGACCCAAGTAAAACCTAGCGCCAACATAACAGGCAAGACGCAAGGTCGCAAAAAAAACTTGCGCCTAGTTTACCTGATGTTCCTGGTGTTCCTGTTCTTTCAAACGTTTTTCATGATCATCAAGCTTCTTTTTACAATCAGCCAACTCCTTTTCTTGATCATCCACCCTCTTAGTCAACATATTAACCATACGCAATAATTCCTGCAAATTGTTGCCTTTTTGTGTTGGATGAGGGTCCGAGGTCTGCTCTGACTCCTCCTGCAATAATTCCTTCAAACTGCCACCCAACTCCTCTTCAACTTGATTATCATCTTGTGTATTTTTCTCGTCTTCAACAACATCTCCTTGAAAGTAAGAGGAACTCTGGATCCACCATTGATAACCTCTCTCTGTCTCAGATGGGTGCAGGGAACGAAAAGGTCTTTTTCTCTTCGGACAATCATCCTGAAATGAAGTTATATTAGTAAAAGTCATTTTTCGTCTAGACGCAAGAACGCAAAGATCATCTTGCGAGTAGACGCAAGGACGCAAGAGTAAACTTGCGACACACGCAAGGACGCAAGCATGATTCTTGCGCCTGTAACAAGTATAACCCAGGGTTCACACGCAAGGACGCAAGGATATCCTTGCGACACACGCAAGAACGCAAGGTGTATCTTGTGTCCTCATGCGACACACAAAACTGCTCTGTTAAAACAGAAACTGCTGTATATACACTATATAAAAAGCTCTTGGAGATATTAACTAACCATTATATGTAGAAGTTTTAGGTAGTCAGACACTGTAAAGGTTTCAGCAGATGAACGCTTCCAAAATAATGCTCTTGGTACTCCATCCTTATCAGTTTTGGTTGCAAAACTCTTAATGGTACGACGGTATGCCTCGAGGATCCAAATCATAAATGCCCACATAAAACCAGCCAAAGTGTAAGCCTTTCCACCCCCACTCTCTAATTGGCTTTCTCGAACCTCAAAACCTTCGCTCACCGCTGAGTAAGTAGCATCCCAAATACGAGACCCCCATGGGTACGCGTTCACCTTATTGAAATCTTCAACCAACCATAGAAACTGTTTACTACCACATGTTGCCCCTGCTTCCCCATAAACGCTCTCTCTACGATCAAAATTATAGCTAGTCGAACAATATCATCGTCACTAACCTTGGGAACCTTTACATCACCTTGTTTTTTGATAAGGATGTTTTGTATATCACTAACCAAAATGTTGCTGGCATCGGGACGTTCTGGAAAACAACGTCGTCTAATGGGTGCGGTCTTAGATTCATAATTTCGAGGGTTGTAATGTGCCATGTCCGTCCGGCTACCAAACATAAAGCCGGTGACTAAACAAAATTCACGCCGACCAAATCTAATCATAAAATTAGGAGAAAAATGAAACCATATATCTTGTTGCTCTTCAGGGTACTTACTAGCATCTAATTTTGCTGAACGCTCACATTTCCGTTGGAGCATGGCATGTACTAGGCCAGGATCATTACCCGTGTATGAAAGATCTAACCAGGGACCAAAGCATGTACTTCTAAATAATTTTTCTTGTCTCTCAGTCAACATTTTCTTGACCTGAGGAATCACGGTCAACATATTCTTCATGGTCAATTTACCTTCCACATAGCCCTGTAAAAGTCAGAAGAACATCAGAAGAAAATCACATAGACGCAAGCACGCAAGACAGAGATTGCGTACAAGGCCGCAAGGACGCAAGGTTAACCTTGCGTAACAGATGTGCAAGACGCAAGGACGCAAGGTTAACCTTGCGTAACATATGATCAAGACGCAAGGACGCAAGGGTTACCTTGCGTGCACATGCAAAGGTAAAATTATAGCAAACGTAAGGTCGCAAATATCACCTTGCGTACATTGTGAGGCATACGCAAGGACGCAAGGATTGTCTTGCGTCTACATAGCAACAGAGTTACACAACTTGAATCTAGCAAAAATTCCTGGGTATCGTACGCAATCTCAATAATATACAATCAAAAACACAAAATACAAACAAATTTCGTTGACACATTTTATCAACGAGTTGGCGTGCAAAGAGTGCAAAAACTTTGTTTTAGCACATAAATCTAAGCACTATGAAGTAGATCGAATAATATAACATAGATCTAAGAAATCTAACATGTTCTTGAGACATAGTGAACGATGATGGTGATTCGATGATGTTGGTGGCGTAGAAGCTCGCTTGTACTCGGGAAGATCGAAGATGGAAGGATGAAGAAGATCTAGTAACGATGAAGATGTGAGGAGGATGACGTGAGGATGATGATGAAGATTTTGCGAGTGATTTGCGAGTGTTTGGAGAATGTAAGAAAGCTTGATAACGATCTTGCGAATGACGAGCGAAAGGGCACCAGAGAGGAGTTTGCGTATGTGTGTGGGAACAGTGAACGCAAACTGATCATTTAACTAGTTCTTTTACTGAAACACGCAAGGTCGCAACGTCGCAAGGTCGCAAAGACGCAAAGACGCAAGGTCGCAAGGACGCAAGGTGTCTTGCGCCTTGCGAGGGCAAATTGTCAAACTTTTTTTTTAGGGCTGTCAGTCAACAACCTTAAAAAAAAAAAGGCATTTTGGTGATAATCCCTATCTCAAATTGTGTGCATATATGTAGTTTACTAATTGAATATTGTTTGTTTTGTTTCAACAGTTTTAACCTTCGTTGAATGTAAATCGTGAATGAATGAAAGATTTATTTAGAATGGTATATGGTATATAGGAATGAAGTAATTTGATGATGTTTTTTTGAATACTTTTAGCCTTTTACCTAGTTGGATAAAACATTAGGATATTTGGTTTCTTTATTTGCATATGTTGTGTGTAAAATCTGTAGAAAGTTTATATGTATCTAAAAGCAGCAAGAATTTTATTTTGCAAATCATTACATGAGATATAGGTTATATGTATAGTTTCATGGTTGTTTGCTAAAGTTGTTCAGCTATATTGGTTTACAAAAAGAGTATACTATGTATTTTACAATTGTTTATAATAATGTCAAGTCAACCAAAAAAACCCAGGATGATTAGACACAAAAGATTAATCACAGATTTCTGCAAGATGTACAATAGATATCCTACAAAAAATTTATACATTTTTTTTTTTTTTTTTTTTTGGTGACTCAGGAACCCCCCTACGAACGAATCCTTTGGACTCCCCCGCAGAGGGTAAACCTGGGGGAACGAGCCTGCTGAGCGCCAGACACGCTACCTGGTGAATTGCCTGTGAAGGCACTCCTCACAACAACCTCCCATTTTGAACGAGCGACCGAAGCCAGACTCGAACCCGGGTGGGTTGCAGGGTGGAGCAACTCAGTGGCCATCCAAGTTAAGCCCGGATGGTTAAAATTTATAAATTTAATAAACATAGTATACTAAATTATGAGCAGAAGCACTTGAGAAATAAAAATTGTGATATACTCTGCTAGTTTGAAAGAAATAAAGCAAATGTTAAACTTATAGCATACATAGTGATGCAAATATAAAGCTTATTTGTCTTCAGTTTTCCTGATATGCAAAAATAGCTGTATCAGTCAGGAAATCCCAGATGAATGTATACATGTGAAATCCACATGGTTTAACTGTTGCAAATAAAAAAAAAAGTTAGTGAGGAAAATGTTATTATATTATATTATATTATATTATATCTATATATCTAAAGGGGATGATTCTCACACACTGTTTTTTGATCCTCACACACCAATTTACTTGAACGCCTCCCTAATAATAGGGTAAAATGGTGTATGAGGATCAAAAAACAGTGTGTGAGAATCATCCCCCATATCTAAAAGGTGTAGTAAAAGTGAATAGTAAACCTCACAAGTTTCACAAACTACCCTCAATCTTTTACTTATTTACATTTTATCCTCAAAATATATAATAATTAACTTTATAGCTTTTATAAATTTGCCACAAACTTTTAACATTTTATACTTTAACTATTAAACTTTTCATTAATTATAAATCGACCACATACTTATCTAAAAGGTATAGCAAAAGTGAATAGTAAATCTCACAAGTTTCACAAACTACCCCCAATCTTTTACTTATTTACATTTTAGCCTCAAAATATATAATAATTAACTTTATAGCTTTTATAAATTTACCACAAACTTTTAACATTTTATACTTTAACCATTAAACTTCTCATTCATTATAAATCGACCACATACTTTATATACTACTTAATACACAAAAACGATTAATAGTCACCAGGGGCGTTTTCGTCCTTTCACTTTTTTCCATTTTCTCACTTTTTTTCTCAAAAAGCCCCCATAGTTTGTTCAAATATTAAAATCGACCCCCCAAAGTGTCAAATACTCATTTTCATAAAAAAATTTAAATAAACTCCACCCAAATATTCAACGGGCCATATCTTCTCGCTCGCAACGAGTTAAATTTTTCTGACACCATCGTTAAACTCGAAATAATTTTAGCAGCACACTGTCACTAACTATACGCAAAACAGACGATTTTTAAAAAACGCTAAATATTTGAGCTACTTTTCATACACGTCGATTTTGCGTTAAATTTTTAAAAGTCGACAATTCCATAGTGAAACGCGGAGATGTACATATATTGTTAATTTAAAATAACATTTAAATCTTTCACGGCTTATACCTTTTAGATTCGAATCGAATTGCGCTTCAACGATATCATCTTTAGCCACGAAATAATTTTACAAACTAAACGCAATATAATTCATTGAAAACCGAACCCCGCCACGAAGCAAGGGTTCGAACACTAGTTATATTATAAAAGAGAGAGTGAAAATGAATAGTAAGGGCACTTTTGCCTTTTCAAAATTTTTTTTTTTCATTTGCACAACAAAACCCCCTCACATTTTTTCCAAAAAATCAAGTCGACCCCCCATACAGGGGGGTAAAATGTCAAAATATCATTTTCATAAAAAATCTTAAATAAACTCCACCCAAACATTTAACGGGCCATATCTTCTCGCTCGAATCGAGTCAAATTTTTTCGACACCATCGTTAAATTCGAAATAATTTTAGGAACACAATGACACTAGCTGTACGCAAAACGGACCCTTTTTAAAAAACGCTAAATATTTGGGGTACTTTTGATACACGTTTATTTTGCGTTATATTTTAAAAAATCGACAATTCCATAGCGAAACGGGGCACTTTTGCCTCTTCAGTTTTTTTTTTTTTTTTTTCATTTGCGCAACAAAGCCCCCTCACATTTTTTCCAAAAAATCAAATCGACCCCCCATATAGGGGGGTAAAGTGTCAAAATATAATTTTCATAAAAAATATTAAATAAACTCCACCCAAACATTTAACGGGCCATATCTTCTTGCTCGCATCGAGTCAAATTTTTTCGACACCATCGTTAAACTCGAAATACTTTTAGGAACACAATGACACTAGCTATACGCAAAACGGATGCTTTTTAAAAAACATTAAATATTTGGGGTACTTTTCATACACGTTTATTTTGCGTTATATTTTTAAAAATCGACAATTCCATAGCGAAACGCGGAGATGCACATATATTGTTAATTTAAAATAACATTTAAAATTTTCACGGGTTATACCTTTTCGTTCGACTAGAGTTGCGCTTCAACGACATCATCGTTCGCCACGAAATAATTTTACAAACTAAACGCAATAAAATACATTGAAAATCGAACCCCCAGCGCGAAGCGAGGGTTCGAACACTAGTAATAGCTAAAAGCAGAGGAATAGGAACCTGTTACTCCTTGTGTTCAAAATATTAATCCATTTCAAATTTATTTTGAAATCATTTACTTCCATTCACTTATTTGCGGTTTGTTCTAGAATTGTATGCAGGTATATTGCTGTGATTACTTGCTGTGCAGATAGCAGATAGTTGCAGTTTGAAAGTTGCAGTTTGCCTCAGTTTAATTTATTCCTAAGTTATGATTTCTTCTAAAGATGTGATGAAAAGAAGTATTTTGTGTTGATTCTTTCAACAATACAAGTAGAGGGGCTAATGTTGTCATATTGCAAAGTTTGGATCAAGGGAGTATTTAACCCTAATCATCTCTCAGATTAGGGTTTATGACACACATTTTCATCTGCACGTTTTTGGCTTCTTCTCTCATTCTATTGATACTATTCTCCAGTTACAATCCTTGTTAATTTCCTCTTTTATTGACTGATTTTTTATTCATTCCACATCTTGTGGTTTGATTGTGAGGTGTGTTTGATTCCTGTATTTGCTCTATTCAAATACGGTTGATATTTTGAGTGATTTGGGTTGTAATTTTATTTTCTGGATTGATTCTTGTGCATATTCATTACAGATTGTGTAATTGTGGTTTAATAAGTGTTGATTTACATAATTTTACATGGTATCAGAGTGGGTACGCTCTTGATTTTGTTCGATCAAATAGTTTTAGGGTTTCTTTGTGATTTGGTGTTCATTGGTTGTGATTGAGATCTCTTGAAGATTGAAAGAGGTTTGTGTAGGTTCGATTGGTGAACTGTGGGTGGTGATATTCATCGAACCCTAATTTTTTCAAAATATTAGGGCTAAGGTTTCTACCTGTTGATAAAAGTCTTCCGCTACTTATTCTTCGTCTTCAATCTGATATCTTTTGATCTTCAAAGGGGAGTCTCGTGTTTATTCATATTATTTGGCTTTTTTATTTGCTTAATTGTTTTCTTGTGATTGTTTGTTATACGATTAATAGATTAATTAATCACTGTGCCCAACTCTTGATCCAAGTTCTTGAAACTTGTGAAAACCTGATCAAGCACAGGTTGGATTGATTAGTCGATTGATAGTTCTTTTGTTATTACTTCTTGCATTCTTATTTTTTTCTGTGAAAAATGGGTGATAGTGGTGGAGGTGCTACTTCTGCTACTCTTAATAAGTTGAATTTCAGTGATCTACTTTATCTTCATTCTAATGATACAACTGGAACACCAATCATATCTATCAAACTAAAAGGCACAAAAAATTAAAGTATTTGGAGCAGATCTATGAAATTCGCTTTATCTACTAAGAATAAAATTGGTTTTATTAATGGAACTGTTATTAGGAGTCAAACTGATGATATTCTTGCTTCTCAATGAGATAGATGCAACTCTGTTGTACTATCCTGAATTCTTGGGTCTGTAACTGAAGACCTGTATTGTGGCCAAATTTTACCTTCTAACGCAATTGATGTGTGGAATGAGCTTAAAGAAACCTATGATAAAGTTGATACTTCTATCATATATAACTTACATCATCAAATTAATACTCTAAAACAGAATGATAATTCACTCTCTGGATATTATCATAAGCTTAATACTTTATGGAAACAATATGATGCTATGGTGTCCTCACCAATTTGTACATGTGGTGCAACTGCTTGCACATGTGCTGCAGCTACATCACATAAAGAACACACAAAGATGATGAAGTTAATGCAATTTTTAATGGGCTTAAGTGATGAATATTCAAATGTTTGAAGTAATATTTTACTTAGGGATGATGTTATAGATATAAAAGAAGCATATGCTTTAATTTTAAGAGACGAATCTTATAAAGGAATCTCTTCGGATAATGATGAAACATAACTAGGAACTTCGAAATCAACGGGTTTAATTCACACAAAGGCAGAATTAGTGAATCAAACCATTCAAGTGAATATTGTGCTTTTTGGGATTAATTTAGTCAAACCACAACAATGGATGTGTGATTAGATTAACACCTAGAGCTATTATTCACCTCTTGAGTGATTTGGGTTGAGAGAGAATCGGACAAGGCTACCAGATCTGAGTGATGTGTGTGTAATGAGAGGCTTAACCTAAAATGAAGAACATAACACTTAAATGCCCCTGCTGTTGAGTCAACCGTGCGAGTCAGCCGTCACTCGTACGAGTGGGCTGCCTCAGCCGTACGGGTGATCACTCACTCGTGTATGTATACTCAGATTAGATTTGTGACTCAGCTCAGCTCAGCTCAACCGTGTGTATGAGCTTGTCAGTCGTACAGTGAGCCTTCACTCGTACGTTTGACTGAGTCTAATATAGTCAAACATCCTTTTCGCGTTCTTGCAGTACCTGTAACCACATATATACACAGATAGGATAATAATGAGCGATCATGGTAGCCCATAAATTGAAGTACTGTTCACAGACGTAAGGTAGATGTCTAGGGATTTACAGAAAATGCATCAACAACTCCCCCTATGACCTAGAACATTGATTACAATAAAGTAAACATCCGTGAAATACATATAAGTCCAAAAGTATCATCAGTTTAACATCAAATACACATCCAGATTCTCTCTCACACATAAAAACATCAAAAACAAAATACAAACTAGTAACACAGTATCTGACAGGATTCAGTTGGCCTGAGCTTGGTTCGAGCTTTGAGCATCACTTTCTCTGTTGAGGTAGGCATGGTAGACATCGATCACACATTGAAATCTCATAGCTTCCTCCTTTTTATCATCTCTGAACGTAATGTGATGGCGGTGAAGTGTCTCCACATCAAATCTCGACAAATTTCTCAGCCACATAGGATCTAGAATCCTCACATTGTCAAACTGTATGCTTCCATCTTCTTTCTCAATTGCAGTCAGTATCACTACTTCCTCCGACAATTCATCATAGAACCACCATATGAAGTTTTTACATATATCCTTGGGTAAGGGCATCAAAGGAGATTGTTTCATGTACTTGGCTGGACGGAACTTAACAACACGAACAGGTCCACCTTTTGAATTCAACTTTGTTGGGTGCATGGAGAACCTGGCGGCTGTTGACTTAAAGATATCCCATTTCCCTGTTTTGTACTCATATCTGAGTTTTCTCTGAAACAATCTGGAAAGGTCACTATCCTCAGCGTTCAACATCTTCAGCTTCGCAAGTTGCATGATCTCAAAGTAAGGTAGAGTTTGAAGTGATTTGGTCTTGCCATATAATCAACTCCTCCTTCCCTCTTGATTGCAAAACAATTTATCTCCTTGAAGTATCCCCAACTCAGAATTTTACCCTTGGAATACTTCTTGGTTCTCTTTCCCTTTTCATAGAAACTGACAAACTTTGGCTCGAGTTCTGGCTTATTCATCTGATCAGGGTTAACAACGTTCTATTTCCACCAACTCTGACGAATCTCGTCTTCTTCAACGTTTCTATTCACTTTAACCCTATCACGTTCAAACCACTTCTTAATCTCATTCCATCCCTCGACTTTAGCTTGCTCGGCTTGGAGTTTCTTCTTCTTCAACTCAATCTCATTTCTTTCTTTCTCAACGAGCAGTTTCTCATGTCGGATTCTCTTATTCCTTTCCATTAACACATCAACTTCTTTGATTTGCTACTTGTGTACCATCCTCGCCTTTTCTAATTCAATCAACCTCTTCGTTTTCACCTCACTACTCAAATTGAAAAAGTCACTTAAAGTATTGAGTGACGGATTTGAGTAGGGCTCGAGCGAAGGTATTACAATGTCAACTTCTTCTTCTTCATCATCATTCTCAGATTCTGTCACCAATTCATCTTCGGATTCAATAATCACATCATCTTTCACATTATCTTTACCAACAGAATCTTTACTCTTTTCATCCGCAAACAAATTATCAAAATCACTTATGTCAATATTTTGGATTGATTCGGGAGGGACATTAGAAGCTGGCTCTTCTTGTGGAGCCCTGACTTCAGCTTCAACTATCTCTGCATCCTCTGTATCATTTTCACTGTCGTATGCCAGAGCATCAAGCTGTTCCACTAGGAAATCACTTGGTGGAACTTCCCCCTTTTCTGCATCATCAAAAACATTTGAATAATTCATATAATATTCACCAGTAAAGATCTCACCATATTCATTAAAGCTTCGAATAGGTATCACTAACGGATATTCAAAAGAGGGTCCTCCAGTGCCAGCGTCTACCTCATCATTTTTTTTGTCATCACCTCCCAAATCAGAGGAATATTCACCTCTATCCGTTATCAACTTAGTTTTACCAGAGGTAATTTGTTTGAGCTTATCGTTCATCTCCTTCAACTTCAACTTGTTTTCACTCTTAATAGCCATAATCTTTTTCTTTAACTTCTCCGTCTTTCCCTTCTGACGGTTCACACAATTCCACAATCTTTTGTTTTCTTCCACTAACAACTCAGTCTTTGCTTCACTAGCCTTCTTCTCTTCGATGGCTTGATTCTCCAGATTAGTAATCTTAGTGATCAACGACAACAGAAGATTTTGCTCTGTCTTGAATTCTGATGACGTGACCTGAGGTGTTGTGGTGGCAGGTCTCGGTGAGGTAACAGCGGCTCTAGCATCCTTCATGAAATCGAAAGTTTGTCTCTGAGCTTGTTGTTTAGAACCTCCCTGAGATGACCTCTGAGGTGAGTCAAAATGATGTTTAGTTCTCCTCTCCTTTTTTTTCGCTGTACGAAAGTCATCGGTCATTTACCTTTTCTCTTCCTTTGAATCAAACTAACATCTTCCTCTGTTGCTTCATCATCATCACCATCATTAACATCATTATTAACATTATTTCCTCCTTGAGCTTCACCTGTTGCTCTTTGATTATCACCTTCACCTTCCTCCTCATCAGTAACTTCATAGTTAGAGTCTGAATCATCATTTCTCCAAGCATTACCAGCTGGACATCTATAATTCTACTTAATCAGATGACAAACAAGCATTCTCTTAAAATCAGGATTCAAATCCTCGTTTCTTGTTTCCTCCATTCTCTGAAAAGTTATCGGATTCATTGGTTTTAGGTGAATAACATCCTCTTCAAGCTTTGGTAGATCTGGTGCAGCGTCATTGATAATCAATTGAAGAAAACGGGCGTAGATAAGATATCTCTGTGTAGAACTGAAAAGATTTTCTTTGAAGTAATAGAAGACGAATCCTGAGAAATCATACGGACCCCTTAGGACAAGTGCCACAAACATACTCTGCACTTTCTCATTCAGCTTATCAAAACCAGCTTTACGTCTACTCAAGCAGTGCATTATCACATGAGCAAGATATCGAAACTGTGGAGGCAGAAGAGTCTTCATCAGTTCAGATTTTCCAGAAATATAACCAGAATATGCACATCTCTTGAAGCATTCGTGGATTCTTTCTCAATTGATTGTTACGTGGGAGCAGTTCTCATCATTAAAACTTAAAATCCTCCTTATCACAGTCTTAGAAACAACGATCTCATGCCCTTGAACAATACTGACCAACTTATGCTCAGCTTTTGACACATCAAGTGCCACATTTCTCCAGAATTCCCTTTGGTGGCTGTAGTAAGCTGTGCATGGAGTAGAAATAGCAGTATGTATCCTTGATCGCTGAAGAAAAGGCACAATCTCTTTAAAATGATCACCCCTCTCGAGAGTAGTGTTATAGAGGGTGACTTGATTGTTGAGCTCACCCTTCTCTAGAATAATCTCTTGTTGAGCAGGTGGATTAACATGATTTACTTGAGGATTTGCTTGCTCCCCCTGACCTTCTAGGTTAACAACTGGAACATTGAATTGTTGTTCAGCCATCGGTAATTTCTTAACAAACTGAAATAGCAACAGAAATTTTAGAAATACAACTCACATATCATAAGACATCAAAGCATTTGCAACAACGTGTCATAACTCATTAAACCGGACAAAACGCACGAGTGTTACTATCACACGTGCGGCTGAGTGGTCAGCCGTGCGAGTCACATAGTCACTCGTGTCACTGTTGACACGTTTGAGCAGTAATATGGTTTCAGACATGGTGCACGGTTGAGGCAACATTTTGCGAGTGAGTCAACCGTGTGGTGACTTGTACGGTTAATTGTGACGACCCGGAAATTTCCGACCAAATTTAAACTTTATCTTTATATTATTTCGATATGATAAGAAAAGTTTGTTAAGTTAAATCTCAAGAATTTTAAACTACGTTCGTACATTCATTTAACCTCGACCAAATCCCGACGATTCATGAACCATTTTATAATTGGATATGAATATGTTTATATATATGTATATGTATATATATTATAACTTGAGAATATTAACAAAGTATTAAACGTATAATACTTTACATGAACATATTTGTTTCAATATGTTTATTGACGGAATTAGAAGATATTATCAAAGGATTGATTTATCAAATACATTGTATGATTTCGAGTCTCTGTGAGAGGTCCAATTTGATTTAGGAAACTTTTCCTTTTTAAAGGTATTCGGAATATTTTGTAAAGCTATTTATAAATAAAAACAAAAGTGTCATTTATGAAAGTTAGACAAAAGTTAGTGGGAAGTTGGTTTTCATAATATTCTATTAATCTATTTTCAAACGTGTGGAAACGTTTTTAGATATATAGGGCTTGATTATTTAAAATGTCTTTGTTAAAAAAAAACGCGAGTTAGAATATTAATTGATAGACATATAAATAACTTGGAACGTGTATTTAAAATGTGTTTAGGTATATTGAATTCAAATTAATTAAGTGAACGATTGTAACAATTGGTTATTGTTTTGATTGATACTTAGTCATAGTAATTAGAACGTTTTAGAAGTTAAAATAAATAATGGCGCATAATCGAAGTATATCAAATTAAGTTTAAAGTATAAACGATACGTGTTATAATATTTTCTAAACGAAATTTAAAACGAACTTTGAAAAATAATTAGTTTTGAAAGACTAAATATTATATCATTAGAAAAATATTTCAAACATATATATTACGTATAAATTTACAATTCTAAATAAAAATATATATATATTTTTTAACTTAGTCATAAAACGTCCTGATTTAAAATAATATATTTTGATAAACATCAAGCCACTGATTTATAGAAGCAAATGACCACAACGCTCAAATTTACAAGTTACATTTATTATAAAATAATTTATCGAAGAGTAAGTCTAATTATTGTTAAAGGTACACGTCGCGTAACGTAAAGTGTTAGTTTTCTAAGCGTACGAAAATGCGTTCGAGAAACCGGAAATGGGACGTAAGTCAAGTTACAAAGTACGAGTCATTGGAACGAAAATTACATTTTTACCATGCTCGTAAATATAATATATTATATAAATAATTACCTATATTAAATATATATTAATATATATAAATATATAATATAAAAATGAGTGTCGGCAGAGTTTGAAATGGATACCAGCTGGGAAAGTCGATCATGCGATCGTATGAAGAACATCCACAAACCCCATGCGATCGCATAGGGTGTGGTTGGCCAAAACATGCATAAAAGCTCGATCACCAGGTACCCGAATCCATTCATCTCTCAATCTCTACTCTCTCTATATTTATATATATTATATATTATTATTATTAAGATTATAATTATTATTAATCTTAATATTATTATTAGTAGTATTAGTGTTAGTACTAATATTATTTTTATACATAAAATACTACGACGAGGTTCTGCTCGCACGATTTCAAAACTGGTTTTTCGAGTAGGATAGGGCTAATGAAATTTTGGGTTATAGCTATGGAGGTGATGGGTAATGTTTGAGGGATATGCTCGTGAAGTCAACCTAGTGTTTATCATCTCCGTTGCATCTACGTACTTTCCTGCAATATTGAATCTCAATATTGATACGTGAGCACTCATAACTTAACTTTTATATAGTAATAGTGTATCCCTGACTAGTGCTCGAGTATATAGGATTGTGCATGCTTGTATTTTTGATATTGTCGTTAGATAGGTTATGTTGAATCCTGAATTAGATACATATGCTACTAAGATAGGGTGTATGATACGCATGTCATTGGAAAGCTAGCGAAAAATCAAGAACTTTTCATTTAGAACTCGAATGGTTTCGATGACAGATTAGAAGTTATAGTCAACTGAATTTTTGTGTTATTGTTAAAATGATTATTATTACTATCGTCGTTATTATTATTATCTAATTATTATTATTATTATTATTATTATTATTATTATTATTATTATTATTATTATTATTATTATTATTATTATTATTATTATTATTATTATTATTATTATTATTATTATTATTATTACTATTATTATTATTATTATTATTATTATTATTATTATTATTATCATTATCGTTATAAGTATTCTCATTAAAAATTATCTTTTTTATTACTATCATCATTATCATTAAGATTATTATTAACATCGTTATTATTATTATTATTATTATTATTATTATTATTATTATTATTATTATTATTATTATTATTATTATTATTATTATTATTATTATTATTATTTTTATTATTATTATTATTATTATTATTATTATCATTATCGTTATAAGTATTCTCATTAAAAATTATCATTTTTATTACTATCATCATTATCATTAAGATTATTATTAACATCATCATCATTATTATTATTATTATTATTATTATTATTATTATTAATATTATTATTATTAATATTATTATTATTATTATTATTATTATTATTATTATTATTATTATTATTATTATTATTATTATTATTATTATTATTATTATTATTATTATTATTATTATTATTATTATTATTATTATCATAAAATAGTTATTAGTGTTATCATTAATGTTATTATAACATTTATTATTATTAATATTATTATCATTAAAAACTAATATTAGTATCGTCTAATTATTATGATTGCTATTATTATCATTATTATATTATGAATGCGATATAAATAAGGATTAAAAGCTATTAAACAAATCGATTAGGAAATAATGAGTATGCGTATCATGATGAATTTAAAATATGGTAAGATATTAATTTAGATAAAAATATCATTTTTCATTATTTTTATCATTATTTTATTATTAAAAGTATTATTAATATTAAAACTATCATTTTTACTAAACATATTATTGTTAATAGAAATATCATTGCTATTGTAAAATATCACTTTGATTATCATTTTAGTATTTTCATTAATAAAAATTATTATTTTGAATAGAATTATTATTTTTATAAAATATTATTATTATTATAGTTAATATTAAAAAGTATCGTTATTATCAATATTATCAGGTTTAGAATTATCGTTTTATCATAATTAATATCATCTTTTGTAAATATAAATATTGTTATTATTTTTATTAGTAGAATAATAATAATTATTATTATTACAAAATAATACAACTTTTACTTATTATTGCTATCATCAATATTATTTTAACAAATAAATATGTGATACAAAGATATTTCTTATCACATGTAATATAATTACATTAATATTACATACCACCATATTTTTATGATATTAAGTGAACTTTATAAATTTTATTAATTAAGATATACAAAAGTATATTTTTATCATATACAAATTTTAAATATAATTTTATTAACAAATGACTTTTATTAAATCTAATAAAATCTGATAAATATATTTAAATATATGAAACAACTATATTTATGTTATATAGATTTTGGAAGTCATTTTAGGTCAAATTAACTTTTGTTGACTTTTGCATATTAGACTCGAGCATTGGGATTGTGGTACACTATGACCTGACCTAAATTGTTAGACAGTTATTGACCAACATATAAATACATATGTACTTAATATAGGTTCGTGAATCCGAGGCCAACCTTGCACTTATTCAATGACGTCATATGTATTTTTACTACGAAATACAGTATTGTGAGTTTCATTTGCTCCCTTTTTAAATGCTTTTCCAATATATATTTTTGGGACTGAGAATACATGCGCTGCTTGATATGGCCGAAACGGACAGTTTTTATTCACACGGTGTCGTCAGGCCGCGGCTCGCCAGGATCAGCCACTCGTGGGAGGAGGGTACTGTTTTAAATTTATATTTAGCTGGGCCTAAATCTTACTACTCCTTATAAGTAAGGGAAGTATGACCTAGAGTCGTATTTTTGAGATATCAGTAGAATCGAACCTATATTTAAGCCTAAGATAGTTAGGGAGTAGTGAATATTTATTTTGAGTTTTCTAATTTATAAGAAAGATAAAGTAAATGCTATAAAATTCGTAATTCAGATAAGGTTAAAGTGAGTGCATGCTATGACTTCATCAGTTATTCGGCCGAGATTATGGAATGCTGGCTCATGAATGGGCAGAGGCCCTGTATTCATTACACTGGTCCTAAACGCCCCTGTCATAAGACATGTCACTGGGTACTGCGTTAGGCTTGAAGATTCTGAATAGACAGCAACGTCCCTTACCCCCGACGCCCGTGTAGTCTGACTACAGGCATACACGTTCAGACGGCTCATCCAATTGAGCGACTCGGTTGGGTGACGTATTAATATTACGAAATGGTATAAACTTTCTTAAGCATAATAGAATACATGGTTTAACATATCCGAGAGACGTGATGCATTTCAATGCTTTCGTTAATGATTGGTAAAAGGTAGTTAGGCCCTTAAAAAGGGTTCAACCATAAAGAACACCATGGCCAAGTCAAGCTGACTTCCATGAACACGTTCGGTTATCCTAACGGTCCAATCCTTTATGTGTCTAAACAAACAGTTCCTTAATTAACTAAGAATCCCTCAAGCGGGGTGCAATGCTTGAGACCGCGTTATGGTGTAGTGTACTGGTCAATACTAACCGGGTTCCATGGCCTTACTTAGCAGAGGTACAGCTTACAACAACCGCTGTGCTTCAGCGTGCAGGTACGAAGTTTATATGCTTGGTGACTACACTAGCATGGTCTAGGACCGACAATGTACTAAGGGTCTAGTCAGATGTTTCACTACAAAAGAGTCCTCAGTCAGAATCCAAAGCTTGATAGACTTACTACAATCGGTGTGCCTCGGTCGATCTTACGTTGTATCTGATAGACTTCTCTTACCAAGGGGTGACACAGATAGTGTACTCTGAATCGGGGTTCGCGACTTACCAATAACAGAGCCTATAACTAAGTTATATTAGTTGGAAAAGTGATTGAGTTTAAAGCATAACCGGAAAGCATTTCAACAGCATACACAGACCTTAATATTATTTCGGCATTATAACTGCTTACATCATAGCAAACACTAAAGATAACTACTCGCTAATCATGGCAGCAATATCATAAAACATTATATAAGATAAGGGATAGAAGTACCAGTAGATTAAAAGAGTTCTGAATACAAAAGTGACAACTTCAAGACTCCAGACCGCTCCTAATACAATCTTCAGCATTCTTATTCGGGTACTATGTTTTCCGTACGGAGTCGAAGCCCTTGAGAGTATGACTAATATTGTACAAGAGAGAGAAAGAAGTGAATTAAAGTGTGTGTTGGAATGAATGACAAAGACCCTTTAAATAGATTAGGAATTTGCCAAAATACGGCTGGCAGGCCGTTTGGTGGGCCGTATTTGGCAGGCCGATTTCCTGGCAGACCGTTTGGCAGGCCGCTTGGTGAGCCGTATTTGACAGGCCGTTTCCATACTGGCAGGCCGTATGGCAGGCTGTTTTTGATGCTGGTCAGCCTTGATTCACTGGATCGTAACTTGATTTCTTGTCTTTCACCGTTTTCGCTCTAGAATCCTCGTTTTAGCTCCGATTCTCTTGATTCTTTTTGCACCGCCTTCGTAATTACTTGTTCTTCAATTCTAACTGATGAAGTGGGTATTTTTCCGATAAAGTTCAAATCTTTATTTTTTTGGGCCTTAATACCGGGGTGAAAACGTGACTTTTTAGCCGATATCAAATATCCCACACTTAGACTTTGCTTGTCCTCAAGCAAACTCTCATTCTTAAGAATCTTTTTAGTGTTTCTTTTCTAATAGCCTAAGCGGTTTGCTTTTATTATAATAGCAAAAGATAAGATGAGTCATCTATGTTAGGATTGAAATTATCTCTGCAACCATGCGAGGAGGTTACATGACATAGGCTAGCTTTCACGGGTCACTCGAATCACTCAAGTGTTTAGGGTTCCCTATAGATCTAAGAAATGAATACACTCATAGCCAGTCATGCTGCACCCATCGTCATAGGCTTGATAAAGACTCAAATCCTTGCTGCTAATGCGAGAACGGTAGTAATCTCAGCTTTATTGTGAAGGTTTTTTGTATGCCTGAGAGACATATTTAATTAATGTGGCTAATATGTTATGATCCAAGTCGGGTCATACCCAATAACAAGCTTACCGACACCTTAATCGTATTTAATCTTAATGAATGGATCATTAAATCAATACGCGACACTTGGATTTTAGAAAATCGGTTTTCTAAAATATTATTACTTGAGATAAATTATTTGGATAATTTATATGATGAGGATTTAATTATTTATAGGTTTTAAATAATTAAGTTGTGTTATATTTTATAAAAGGGTTTATAAAAAGAAAGTAACTTAACAAATATCTTGTTTTATAAAAAAAAACTGCATTTTATAAAACCCATGATGCGTGGCGGTTTTGGCATGCCCAAGAGGTCTTACCCATGCTATTTTGTTACTTTTAAGATGACACAACACCACATACACATGCTTAAGTAGTCTACCCATGCATTGACTCAAGTAATACAAGAATACATGCAAAAACACTCTCTTTTCTTCACTTACTGCATTCTGGCCGAAATTTATAGCTAGAAGAGAGAGTCCTTGAGCTTGTTTAGAAGCTTATCTTCAAGTGTCAATAAATCCTAACCATAGTATTAGGTGTTGGTGTAAAGTTTGGGGTATAACCACTTGAGGTTTCATTGTTTTGAGGCTTCATTCATCATCATTCTTTCAACTTGCTGCTGTCCAGAAAATTGGGTGCAAAAGGAAAGAGCTTTGAGCTTGTTCAAAGGTGATTAAGGGTCTTAAATACCTTACAAGTTTAAGGGTGGTGTTGGTGCATCAAAAGCTTGGGATTTTACACAAATTGTTCAACTTCTTGTTTTTCAAACTCAACCTCAATTAACTTGAGGAGGTAATACATCTTACTTCTTAATATATATATATATATATATATATATATATATATATATATATATATATATATATATATATATATATATGTGTAAGTATTTATTCATGACTTGATATAAATATGGAATTTAACTTAATTGCTTAACATGTTAACATGAACTTTACATATTGCTTCCGCTTGTTTTAACTACATTAAATTGGTTTAATGATTAAGTTAACTATAAGAACATGCTGTTAATGAAACTTGTTAAATTCCATCAGTGGTATCTAGAGCCGAGGTCTATGGATTATGCTTCTTATATTGTCTTTAAACCCACTATATTTGCATTCCAAGTACATGCATGAAAATGGAATACAAAAATTGTCGGGTTTGGGTGGGTATCTAATTTTGGCCTAAAATTTGGAGACCCAAAATAGGTTTTGGGTGCTTCCATTTTTTCATATTTTGTTGTATGTAAATGTTCACAATCAATAGACCTTGTGTTTGTTTGGTTGCATGTTTGATGATTATTTATTATTCATTTAGTTTGTAATAATATTTATTCAATTGGTTTGTAATAATATTATTTTGGTTATGTAATTTATTTTATATTTGGTATGTAAAATAGATTAGGTTGTATTTTCATTTTTTAGAAAAATGTATTAGGATATATTTTGTAAAATGATGAAGATAATGAAGACTTGAAGAACACAAGAAGAAGCATTTGGATGCAAGATTAAGTGGGAGATTTAAAATCTCCTACTTTGTGTTATAACCCTTACCAGTGGCATTTGTTTTCGGCTAAACAAATGTCTACCTAATTGGCTTGATTGTGAACATATTTGTTTTGCATGCATGGTAGTTTTTTGTATGATTGTGGATTGTATGCTTGTATGCTACAAGTTAATCACACAAGTTAACAACAAGCAAAATGGCAATTTAATTGGTTAAATTAGACATTAATAAGCGACATGCAAAACGTCAATTTAAATGGTTAAATTAAAAATGGCTAAAAGGACATTAATAAACGGTTATTAAGAACATGATAAGGATCATATATAAAATGGTTTATATCAAGTAATTGGCTAAAATTACAAGACTTGAAAATGGAATTCAAATAAACCATACACTAAATGCATGTTGGTGTATGGCATAAAAGTTTTCTTAAACTAGAATTAATGGAAACTTAAAATCCCTTCTATTAACAAGGTAAACAAGTTAAACGCCATCCTTTTGTGTAACACTTAAAAATATTAGGGAACTCATAATGGGATAAAGGTCACCTAACCATTATGAGCAAACTAATATGATTAAGGTGAATTTAGCACACTTGTGGGATAAAGGTCACCTAACCACTTGTATGTTAAATTTACACGTTTACATAAGTAGGACGACTTGATTTGGAAATCATGAACTTAGGGTCACCGAAGCATGAGAAACAAATAGGCATTGATTGGATAAATATGCCATGCAAAAGGATTGTATGATCCCATAACTTAGAAGTTTCAAAAGGATTGCAATTGTCATACAATGACTACCTAGCTAAATCAAATGACGGGATAAAGGTCACCTAACCAAAATTTGGTTTACCGTTGGATTCTAAAAGTTAATAAATATTAATTGGATTTAAAGGGTATTAATTGTTAAATTAAAATTAATACTTAAACAACTTTGTTAAATTTTGTAGATGGCCACCAATAACAACAACATTCCAAATGCACCAATCAACTTTAACAACCTATCGTTGAGGTCAATCCTCGAAAAGGAAAAACTCAACCATACGAACTTCATAGATTGGTTTCGCAATCTAAGAATTGTCCTCACACTAGAGGATAGGGCGTATGTGTTGGAAGACCCCATTCCCGATCAACCGGACGAGGATGATATGGAAGGCATGGCGTATTGGGAGAAATATTGCACCGATTCGGTGCAAGTTTCTTGCCTCATGCTTGGGACTATGATACCCGAACTCCAAACGGATTTTGAGCATCATAGTGCATATGACATGATCACACAGTTGAAGGAGATGTTCCTTCAACAAGCTCGTGTCGAGCGCTTCGAAACGGTTCGAGCGCTTCATGCATGTCTGATGGACGACTCCCAATCCGTTTCATCTTATGTCCTTAAGATGAAAAGCCTAATTGATCGAGAGAACCATCTAAACTGCAAGGTGTCTAATGAATTAGCCACGGACCTTATCCTTAATTCCTTGTCAAAGAGGTTTGACACATTTGTAATGAATTACAACATGAATGGATGGGATAAGAGCATTGGCGAATTACACGCCATGCTTAAGACGGTCGAAGTGAGCATGGGTAAAAGGGCTTCACCCATGTTTATGATCAATGAAGGCGGGTCCAAAAACAATGACACTTCTAAGCCGAAGGCGGATAAGAGGAAAGGACCCGCCTACCAAGGCAAGGGCAAGGGAAAGGGGAAGATGGTTACCCCAACCAACAATAACAAGAAGCAAAAGGTTGCCGGAAAAGCTAACCCCAAGGAAGATTTGTGCTTTGGTTGCGGTGAAATGGGTCACTGGAAACGCAACTGCCCGGTCTACCTTAAGGAGTTGAAGGAAAAGAGGGATGCAGGGCAAACCTCAGGTAATGTATATATGGTATACATTGAGCTTAGTATTACTTCCTCTAATACATGGGTATTAGACACAGGATGTGGAACTCATATTTGCAATTCTTTGCAGGGGTTCAAAAGAAGTAATCAAGATGTGGGAACAACAAGTCTCTTCATGTGAAATGGAGCAAGGGTGCAAGTGAAAGCTCATGGAGACTTTATTTTAAAGCTTCCAAGTGGTTTGGAGCTTATTTTGAAAAATGTTTTGTATGCACCCGATTTATCACAAAACATTATTTCTGTATCCCGTTTGAAACAATATAGTTTTAATCTTAATTTCATTAATGATGACATCCATGTTTCTTTAGATAATGTGTTCTATTTCAAGGCTTCGCCTTCGAATGGTATTTATGAATTGGTTCATGATGACACATCATACAATAGCTCAATGTTCCATGCAAACACCAAGAAACTCAAAAGGGATTTGAGTGATTCCTACTTATGGCATTGTCGCCTTGGTTACATAAATAAGAATCGAATGCATACACTTCAAAAGAATGGTCTTTTGAAATCAAATGAACTAGACTCGTTTGATGTATGTGAATCTTGTTTACAAGGCAAAATGACTAAAGCACCTTTCAAAGGGACCTATGAAAGGGCTAAGGACTTATTGGGATTAATACATTCGGATGTATGTGGACCCTTTAAGCCCATAACTAGGAATGGTGAAATATACTTCGTTACTTTCATTGATGACTTTAGTCATTTCGGATATGTCTACTTATTAAGACACACGGACGAAACTTTTGAAGCATTCAAGGAATATCAAAAAGAAGTACAAAATCAACTCAATAAGAAAATCAAGGTACTTCGTACCGATAGAGGAGGCAAGGTTGAAAAAGGCGCGAGACGGGGCCAAAACGGTAGCGACCTCAAAACGTCGCAACGGAAAAAATGGGGCCGAGACGGGGTCGAAATGGATGTTGACTAATGTTAACTTATATATATATAAATATATATTTACACATATTTTAGAACTAAAAAACCTTCGTTGACAAGTTTGTACCTATAATTGCTATTAGTGTTAATATAATACAAAATGGAATACTAAATTAAGTCAATTTTGATTGATTTGACCGACTTATGACCGATTTTAAAAGAATTTATGACTTTTGATCGACGTTGACCCAATTTTTCCTGCATTTGACCTGACTTTTGACCGTTGACCGGCTTATAAGAAAACGGGACGGAGTCGAAATGGTTTAGTCACCAAAACGCCGCAACGGGCGTTGCAACGGACGCAACGAACGCCGTTTACAACAGGAGAGGAGGTGAATACCTAAGCGATGCTTTCCAAGATCATCTTAAAAGCTGTGGGATTATCTCGCAGCTCACTCCTCCTGGAACACCCCAACTTAATGGAATTTCCGAAAGGAGGAACCGAACCCTAATGGATATGGTTCGATCTATGATGGCTAGAAGCTCGTTGCCTCTATCATTTTGGGGTTATTGTCTATGCTCCATGGCTCGTATTCTAAATATGGCCCCAACCAAGAAAGTGGAATGAACTCCTCATGAGATGTGGTTTAGAAAACCTCCATCTCTATCATACTTAAAGGTATGGGGATGTGAAGCTTATCCTAAGCGTTACGTCCCTAATAAGTTGAATGCTCGATCCATGAAGTGTATCTTCATAGGATATCCTAAGGATGATATGGGATACTATTTCTATGATCCAACCGAGCAAAATGTATTTGTTGCTCGAAAGGCTGAATTCCTTGAAACTAAGTTGCTAATGGAAGGAAATACTGAAAGGAAGATTGATCTTGAAGAGGTTCAAGATCAAGCAGATGATACACAATTGGTTAACACTAGCACTCAACATGAAAAGTTGAGAATGATCAAATGGATGATCAAAGTATACAAGACGTTCGCAGGTCTAGTAGGATTAGTAATCCTCTTGAGAGATATGGGTTTCTCATGGATGGTTGCTATGTGGTTGATTCGGATGAACCAACAAACTACCAAGATGCCTTATCAAGGATTGATAAAGATAAATGGCAGGAAGCCATGAATGCTGCGATGCAATCCATGTATGACAACCAAGTTTGGGAACTTGTTGAACAACCTACTGGCTCAAGGCTAGTTGATTGTAAATGGCTTTTCAAAATGAAAACTGACATACATGGAAACTTGGATACATATAAAGCTAGACTTGTAGCAAAAGGTTTCACTCAAACTCAAGGGGTTGACTATGATGAAACTTTTTTGCCTGTAGCAATGCTAAAGTCTATTAGGATATTACTTGCCATTGCTGCTCATTATGATTTTGAAATATGGCACATGGATGTCAAGACCGCTTTCCTAAATGGACATCTTGAGGAAGATGTCTATATGGTTCAGCCTGAAGGTTTTGTTGATCCGAAATATCCTAAGAAGGTATGCAAGTTATAGAAGTCAATCTACGGATTGAAACAAGCATCTAGAATGTGGAATCATCGTTTTAATGAGGAGGCCAAGAAATTTATACAAGAAAGCTTGTGTATACAAGAAAGCTAGTGGGAGCACTATCATGTTCCTTGTATTATATGTGGATGATATATTATTATTTGGAAATGATATTCCGGTAATGCAAGGAGTTAAAACTTGGTTAAGTAAATGCTTCTCCGTTAAGGATCTTGGAGAAGCACTATACCTTTTGGGGATTGAGATCTACATGGATAGATCCAAGAAACTGATAGGTTTGAATCAAAGTGTATACATTGAAAAGATCTTGAAAAGGTTCAAGATGGAGAACTCTAAGAAAGGTTTGGTACCTATTCAAAAGGGAACACTTCTCAGTTCATCTCAGTGCCCCACCACGAAAGATGAACAGGAGAGAATGAAGAAAGTCCCGTACGCATCTATTATTGGGTCAATCATGTATGCAATGATATGCACTAGATCGGACGTGTCATGCGCTCTTAGCCTGACAAGTAGATACTAGAATAACCCAGGAAACAGTCATTGGATTGCTGTTAAAAGTATATTGAAATACCTTAGGAGGACTAAGGATATGTTTCTAATATATGGGTCTAGTGAGGAGGAACTCGCAGTAAAGGGTTATGTGGACACGAGTTTCCAAACTGATTGAGATGATTCTCGATCACAATCCGGTTGTGTCTTCACATTAAATGGAGGTGCGGTCTCTTGGAAGAGTTCAAAACAGGATGTTGTTGCATTATCCATTACAGAGTCGGAGTACATTGCCGCCTCATTGGCAGCTCAGGAAACTGCATGGATGAAGAAATTCATCGACAACTTAGGAGTAGTCCCTTCCATTCAGGACCCTCTTGAGATCTTTTGTGACAATGAGGGTGCGATTGATCAAATCAAAGAACCTCGTGCTCATCAAAAGACCCGTCACATTGAGTGGAGATTCAACTACATAAGGGATGAAGTTGAAAAGGGAAAGATATGTATTCGCAAAGTTCACACAGATCTAAATATAGCGGATCCACTCACGAAGCTCTTACATGGTGCAAAACATCAAGGGCATGTTAGTGCATTAGGGCTTCGATATTCTAGTGATTGGTTGTGATCTGTTTTATGTATTGTAACGGAACGAAATTGTTCAAACTCATTAATATAATTATGGTATTAATTTATTTTGAGTTATGTTCCTATTTTGCATATTTTATCCATGAATAAGTAATTATTCTAAATTCCGTAGTTGATCACATTTGTGGGAACGAGTGTGAGGTTTAGACTGTTATGAACTTGGATTGGTATACATTCACGATATGAATGTGGGGCAAGGTTGCAACCAAGGTTCAAAGATATTTGTGGGATACAAATATTGGAAGACCCGCCCTCAAGATTTACTAAATGGAGCCTTTGTGGTTGATCACATGTAATCTTGAGTAAAGGCGAATATCATTGTATCCTCTGACCTGAGATACATATTGGGTTCAGATATTTACCAAGTATCGTGCCTTGATTCTTTCCTTCGTTATTCTGAAATATGGTAGTTCATAAGGAAGAGCTCAGGTATAATGCAAGGTGTATATTTAGGACGTATGTAGTCAAGATGGAATTTTTCCCTCTTATTCATTGAGAGTCAGATGTCTAAGGCCTAATAAAGTTAAATCTAGAAGAGAGTGATCACTCTGTATCTCTTGGATTTAACATGACATCTAGGACGAAAGGATAGAATGAAAGATTCACCTATTCATATTCGAGATGGGAACTCGAAAGGGATGATGTTATTGAATGGCACAAAGTCATAACATATTGGGGGTGATGGACGGTCGTTAGGTGGTATCCATCACTTGCATTAATTTCTTATGTTTCTCGTGCAAGTGGGAGATTGAAGGTTTTTCGTATGCCCGAGAGACATATTTAATTAATGTGGCTAATATGTTATGATCCAAGTCGGGTCATACCCAATAACAAGCTTACCGACACCTTAATCGTAATTAATCTTAATGAATGGATCATTAAATTAATACGCGACACTTGGATTTTAGAAAATCGATTTTCTAAAATATTATTACTTGAGATAAATTATTTGGATAATTTATATGATGAGGATTTAATTATTTATAGGTTTTAAATAATTAAGTTGTGTTATATTTTATAAAAGGGTTTATAAAAAGAAAGTAACTTAACAAATATCTTGTTTTATAAAAAAAACTGCATTTTATAAAACCCATGATGTGTGGCAGTTTTGGAATGCCCAAGAGGTCTTACCCATGCTATTTTGTTACTTTTAAGATGACACAACACCACATATACATGCTTAACTAGTCTACCCATGCATTGACTCAAGTAATACAAGAATACATGCAAAAACACTCTCTTTTCTTCACTTACTGCATTCTGGCCAAAATTTGTAGCTAGAAGAGAGAGTCCTTGAGCTTGTTTGGAAGCTTATCTTCAAGTGTCAATAAATCCTAACCATAGTATTAGGTGTTGGTGTAAAGTTTGGGGTATAACCACTTGAGGTTTCATTGTTTTGAAGCTTCATTCATCATCATTCTTTCAACTTGCTGCTGTCCAGAAAATTGGGTGCAAAAGGAAAGAGCTTTGAGCTTGTTCAAAGGTGATTAAGGGTCTTAAATACCTTACAAGTTTAAGGGTGGTGTTGGTGCATCAAAAGCTTGGGCTTTTACACAAATTCTTAAACTTCTTATTCTTCAAACTCACCCTCAATTAACTTGAGGAGGTAATACATCTTACTTCTTAATATATATATATATATATATATATATATATATATATATATATATATATATATATATATATATATATATATATATATATATATATATATATAAGTATCTATCCATGACTTGATATTAATATGGAATTTAACTTAATTGCTTAACATGTTAACATGAACTTTACATATTGCTTCCGCTTGTTTTAACTACATTAAATTGGTTTAATGATTAAGTTAACTATAAGAACATGTTGTTAATGAAACTTGTTAAATTCCATCATATAGGTCATTTGTCAATGATGGGAAAGGAATTTTGGAGTGGTAGTGAAGTTTTTTTGAGGGGTGAGATGAAATGGTAATGTGGTCTTTATACAGACTTTTATTCGGATAGATAGGAGTGGTGAAGTATTTTGAGAAGCACTTTTGGAACTTTTCTTCATTTGATAATCATTTTTGGTCGAGTTCTCTTCGGCATTTCTCTTTATATAGTTCTGCTCCTTTTTTCAGAACTTGAAAATCATTTTTTTATTTATTTTTATTTTTATTTTTTGAGACTTCAACTCGAGAAACTTTTTGCCGGTAAACTTTTTCAAGGCCTTTGCCATGATACTTGAGAGGTTTATAACATTTGGTTTTCGGAAGGAATCTCATTTTCTGGATTTTTTGAGAAATAGTAAAGGTGATGTGGATGTGGTGGTGGAGTAGAAGTAGTGGAGGTGCGGAAGGTTTATGTTTGATAAATGGCTAGCTATTTTGATTACAACCGAATCGCGTTTTGCTGCTTGAAGATGTAGATCTAAAGCAAGTTCTGATTCTGAGCACAGACATCGGCACTCTCAATGGAAAATAGTGAAGCATTAAAGATGAATACTGGTCTTATTTGGGGTGTCTCACCATAATCAATTTAGGTCGATAATGCCTTAGTCATGCAATGCTCTGTTCGAGGTCTCAATCTAACAAGATTTCTACCTTACTTAAGCCTTATTTTTATTGACAAATGTTTTAGGTTTTCAAAAATACTCTTTCAAAAAGGGTTTCTTTTGCAAAAATTTTGAAATTTGGCTTAAGGACTTGGAATCTTCGTAATGGGTCATTATAATATAGCGTAAAAAGATTATACCAACATCTCACACTTTGACGAACACTGTCCTCAATGTTCCTAGTGTATCTCACACTTAGGAGTTTTAGTTAAAGATTTGGGAGTATTTGTCTAGTGTTTTAATTGGGTGTTATCCCACACTTAGTGATAAGCTAGGATGTGGCATAGTTTGAATCTTGAGCTAGTAGCGAAAAGAAAGAAATACCCCTAGCAGATGCGGCTGGTTTCTAATCCTTGCGTCTTTATCTGCTCATTTGTCGTTCTTTATTCTTCTACTCTACTTTATTGCACGGGTTGCCTCCCGAGAAGCGCTTTTGTTTAAGGTCGTTGGCTCGACCGTAGTGATGCTTCAAAAAGCAAACATTCCTCGCTGATGGTTGTGATCTTGGTCTTCTTGAGGGAATGTAAGTCTTGGCGGAAAAATCCTGAGAAAGTGTCAGACCAATAGTGGTAACAGATCCGGTACTTCTCTTGAAGATCTTTTGAACGATAAGTAGTGCGCAGTTTCGGCTCTTGATAAGTCTTGAAGTCCGATGAGGATATGATCCACGGCTCTGTTTTTTGACCCATGAATGTTAATCATAGAAGCAATGCTGGTGTTGATGATTTCTCTGATGAGATGCTCATTTCGGAGGTCTTCAAATAATGTCAGAAACTGTATCTTTAGAATTTCGAAGTCTTCAGAACGGAGATCTCCACAATAAGAGTCAGTAGCTTTGCACAAATTTACTAAGAGGCGAAGCTGAAAAGAAGTGAAGAGCAACCCTGATCCGAGCATTAATTTCAACGTCTTTGAGTATATCTCCCTACATCCAGCTTTAAATGTGAAACTAGGATCCGTGGATTCTTGGAAGATACGTGTTATCTGCTTAGTAACGTAGGTGGCAATGTTGACTCGGTCTGGTTCAAGATGAGAGAACGGATTGTTTCTCCTTACTTCTTCCATAACAATGTCTCGTAGCTCTTTGATAATCAGATCGGCGTGGTGATCAATGGTTACGTAAATTACTAGCCTTTCTGGTGTGCTTTCAAAATTATCTCTTTCCAAGAGAGCGAAAAAGCTGTGAATATCCTTGATCATTTGCAAGTCGAAGTGATAAGTCGGGCGTCTGGTGGAAAGATCCATATGCTTCCGGATGAGAGTCAGTAGTGCTCGTTGGTTTCGTGAGAATGAAAGTGCAGATCCGGCTAAGGCATTATAAACCCTAAAGTAAATGATCTTCTGATCTCGACAGAATCTTGTTTCAAGAATAGTGCAAACCACTAAATTATGCTCTAGTTGCCTTTCTTCGTGATAGATATGATCATGAAGAGAATTGATAAAGTCTTGAATGCGTTCTTCTAGGATTTCAACATCATTGTCTTCTCTTCGGAGATAAAGGTGGTGTTCTTCTCTGATAGCCATAATTCGTTCTGTTAAGCGTAGCAAAAAATCAATGGTTGATTTTCGGATGGCTTCGAGAATGTCTTCAAATTCATCAGTATTGTTGATGAAGGTTATCATGTCTGCGTATGTGGATATAACCGGAATTCTATTTGAAGAAGAGTCCAGCTCCCCTTGATCTGGTTCGGTTGGAGAGTGTGAGTTATTCAGAATGTCTTCATGTTGCTCTACCTCGTCATCATTGGTGTATTGTTCTTCTGAGGATGCGTCTGATGAACGGGTTTCTTCAGTATTCTGATTCTCTAGTTTAACACTTGCAGGATCAATTTCTATATCCTTAACCTCAGCCTTGTTGGTCTTTTTCTTGAAACGAATGATTAAACTGTGATCTGCCATCTCAAGCCTAATTATTTCTTCATGACGCTCAATGCTTGGAGCGGGTATTGTCCCAGTTTCTTTTACGTCTTCCATTTACTCTTCCTCTTTAGATTCATCCTCTTCCTCTATTTCTTCACTGGGATCCTCTTCTTCCATTTCTGGGTCGTCTACAGACTGTGATTCGACACCCATCTCGATATCGTCGGCTGGTGGTGAAGACTCGTCATTGAAAGTGATCCGTCTGGTGGAAATAACAAACATCTCTACCTGTCCAGAAAGATCGGTTGGTCAGTCAATTTTGAAGGTAACGCTCTCCCCATGTGATCGTAAGATCAAGGTTTGATTGTACACATCAATGATAGTTCTAGCCGTATTCATAAAAGGTCTTCCTAACACCACTGGTGTGTGTAGGTCTTCCTTAATTTCCATCACTACGAAATCCGTAGGGTACAAGAATTTGTCGACTTTTACCAAGACGTTCTCAACTATGCCCTTAGGATATCGAATTGTATGATCGGAAAGTTGGATTGTCATTTTGGTTGGTGACAAGTCTCCTAACTTTAATCTCAGATAGAGAGAGTAGGGGATTTGGTTGATACTTCCTCCTAAATCTGCTAATGCATGAATGGTTCCAGATTGGTAGAATGAACACGGGAAAACGAATCGGCCCGTATCTCCTAGCTTCGGTGGTAAAGAGGTTCTGAGTAATGCAGAGCATTCTTCACTTAGTGGAATTTTGTTAGAGTCTGGTATCCTCTCCTTTGTAGAGAGAAGCCTTCGAATGTATCTCTTCTGGTTGGGAACTTTGGACATGGTGTCCAGGAATCTTCCATCAAGTTTGAAGGAATTGAGCTTGGATGGTTCTTCTTGTAGCCTTCCAGGATAAGGTACGTGAAAGGACCCGTCCTAATCCATCTGGGCGAAGTCTTCAATAGCTGATTCCATTGCGATGATCGAATCCAAATAATGTCTTTAAAATGAGCAAATGCACAGCGGAAGACTTCTTTCATACCTGAGAATAAACATGCTTAAAAGTGTCAACCAAAAGGTTGGTGAATTCATAGGTTTATCATAACAATCATTTCAATATGTAAATAGACCACAAGATTTCCGTTTATAAATATATGTACACTCGCAAGTGTATAAAACCGTTCTATATGTTGTATGCACCTGGTAACAAGCCTTAACGTTCATGTTTTACCCTCTAAAGTACACCAGATCAGGTGTGTTTAAAATAACCTTGAAGTACTAAAGCATCCCATAGTCAGGATGAGGTTTGTCAGGCCCAATAGATCTATCTTTAGGATTCGCGCCTATCGTACATAGACAAGTAGTTTATGAAGGTTTTTCGTATGCCCGAGAGACATATTCAAATTAATGTGGCTAATATGTTATGATCCAAGTCGGGTCATACCCAATAACAAGCTTACCAATACTTTAAACGTATTTAATCTTAATGAATGGATCATTAAATGAATACACGACACTTGGACTTTAGAAAATCGGTTTTCTAAAGTATTATTACTTGAGATCAATTACTTGGATAATTTAAATGATAAGGATTTGATTATTTACAAGTTTTAAATAATTAAGTTGTGTCATTTTATAAAATGATTTATAAAACAAAAGTAACTAAGCAAATTAACAAGTTTTATAAAAATAACACATATTTTATAAAACCCTTCAAGGGTGGCGGTTTTGAGGGGGACAAAAGGATGTCTCCCATGCTTAGTTGCAACTCCAAGATGACACAACTTCAAAGGTGCATGCTCTACATGTTTACCTAGTTTTGACTCAAGTAATAAGAAAGACTAACATGCACTTCCAACAAGAGAAGAAAAAAAAAAACTCTCCAAAAACTTCCTGCTGCACATTCTGGCCGAATGTTTTTGTGGAAAGGAAGGAGTTCTTGAGCTTGTTTGATAGCCTAAATTCAAGTATCAAAAATCCTAACCAATGTACTAAGTGTTGGTGTCAAGTTTGGGGTATAATCTCTTGAGGTCTCATAGTTTTGAGGCTCCATTCAACATCATCTTTTCAACCTACTGCTGTCCAGAAAATTGGGTGTAAGAGCAAAGGGTTTTGAGCTTGTTCAAAGGTGATTAAGGGTCTTAATTCCTAACAAGTTTAAGGGTGGTTTTGGTACACAATAGTTTGAGGTTCTACACAATTGTTCACCATCTTGGTCATTTGAAATAACCCTCAACTAGCTTGAGGAGGTAAATACATCTTCTCTACTTCTTTTATTTGTAAGCATATATCCAAGACTTAATATTATTATGGAATTTAACTTAAAAGCTTATCATGTTAACATGAACTTTATATAATGCTTCCGCTTAATTTAACTACATTAAATTGGTTTAATGCACATGTTAACTATAAGTACATGTAATTTATAAAGTTGTTAAATTCCATCAATGGTATCATGAGCCGAGGTCTATGGATTATGCTTCCTATATTGTCTTTAAACCCATTATATTTGCATTCCAAGTACATGCATGAAAATGGAATACAAAAATTTTAGGATTTGGGTGGGTTAGCTTTTTTGGCCGAAATTTTGAGACCCAAAATGGGTTTTTGGGTCTTCCATTTTGGTCAAATTTTGGTTGCATGTTGTTCACAATCTTAGCCTTGACCTTGTGTATGGTTGCATGTATGTTTGGTTGATTTAATTCATTCTTATGGTTTGTAATAATATTTATTCAATTGGTTTGTAATAATATTATTTTGGTTATGTAATTTATTTTATATTTGGTATGTAAAATAGATTAGGTTGTATTTTCATTTTCTAGACAAAATGTATTAGGATATATTTTGTAAAATGATGAAGATGATGAAGACTTGAAGAACACAAGAAGAAGCATTTGGATGCAAGATTAAGTGGGAGATTTAAAATCTCCTACTTTGTGTAATTACCCCTTACCCGGTGGCATTTTGTTTTCGGCTAAACAAAATACTTACCAAAAGGCTTGATTGTGAACATGTTGTTTTGCATGCTTGGTTGTTTATTGTATGATTGTGGATTGTATGTTTGTATGCTACAAGTTAATCACACAAGTTAACAACAAACTAAAATGACAATTTAATTGGTTAAATTTAACATTATTAACACATGCAAAACTACAATTTAATTGGTTAAATTGAAATGGCAAAAAGACGTTAATAAATGGTTATTAAGAACAAGAATCGAATAAACATATAAAATGGTTTATATCAAGGTAATAAAATTGGCATTATTACATGACATGAAAATGGATTTCATAAGTACCATACACTAAATGCATGTTGGTGTATAGCAAAATGTTTTCTTAAACTAGAATTTATGAAAACTTAAAATCCCTTTACAAATACAAGGTAAACAAGTTAAACGCCATCCTTTTGTGGGAACACTTGAACATAGTAGTGAACTCATAATGGGATAAAGGTCACCTAACCATTATGAACTAGCTAATATGCTTAAGGTAAAATTCGCACACTTGTGGGATAAAGGTCACCTAACCACTTGTATGTTAATTTTACATGTTTTCACAAGTAGGACGACTTGATTTGGGAATCATGAACTTAGGGTCACCGAAGCATGATGAACAAATAGGCGTTGATGGGATAAATATGCCATGCAAAAGGATTGCATGATCCCATAACTTAGAAGTTGCAAAAGGATTGCAATTGTCATATAATGACTACCTAGCTAAATCAAATGACGGGATAAAGGTCACCTAACCGAAATTTGGTTTACCGTTGGATTCTAATATTTAATAAGTCAATTAAAATATAAAAGGGTATTGTTTATTAAATTTAAAATCGATACTTAAATGAACTTTGTTAAATTTTGTAGATGGCCGCCAATAACAACAACAACATTCCTAACGCACCTATTAACATGAACAACCTATCATTAAGGTCTCTCCTCGAGAAAGACAAACTCAACCATACGAACTTTATGGATTGGTTCCGTAATCTTAGAATTGTCCTCAAACTTGAGGATAAAGCGTATGTGTTGGAAGACCCTATTCCCGACCAACCGGACGAAGAAGATGTAGAGGGCATGGCTTACTATGACAAATATTGTGCCGATTCGGTGCAAGTTGGTTGCCTAATGCTTGGGACTATGATACCCGAACTCCAAAAGGATTTCGAACATCATAGTGCATATGACATGATAACGCAATTGAAGGAGATGTTCCTTCAACAAGCACGTGTCGAGCGCTTCGAAACGGTTCGAGCGCTACATGCATGTCGTATGGATGACACCCAATCCGTCTCCTCTTATGTCCTCAAAATGAAGAGCCTTATTGATCGTGCTAACCGTCTTAACCTAAACATATCAAATGAGTTAGCCACCGATCTTATCCTTAACTCCCTATCAAAAAGGTTTGATCAATTTGTAATTAATTACAATATGAATGGGATGGATAAGAGCATAGGTGAGCTTCACGGTATGCTTAGAACGGCGGAAACTAGCATGGGTAAAAGGGCTTTACCCGTGTTAGCAATCGATCAAGGTGGATTCAAAGGTAAGACCTCTAAGCCAAAGGTGGCTAAGAGAAAAGGACCCGCCTATCAAGGCAAAGGGAAAGGGAAGATGGTTACCCCAACCATCAACAAGGCTAAGAAGCAAAAGGTAGCCGAGAAGGCAAACCCCAAAGAAGACCCGTGTTTCGGTTGCGGTGAAATGGGTCACTGGAAGCGAAATTGCCCGGTCTATCTTAAGGAGTTGAAGGACAAGAGGGATGCAGGGCAAACCTCAGGTAATATATATATGGTATATATTGAGCTTAATATTACTTCTTCTAATACATGGGTATTAGACACGGGATGTGGAACTCATATTTGCAATTCTTTGCAGGGGTTCAAACGAAGTAACAAACAAGCGGGAACATCAAGTCTCTTTATGGGAAATGGAGCCAAGGTGCTAGTAAAGGCTCAAGGAGACTTTGTATTGAAACTTCCAAGTGGTTTGGAACTTATTTTGAACAATGTTTTGTATGCACCCGACTTATGTCGAAACATTATTTCAATTTCCCGTTTGAAACAATGTGGTTTTAATCTTAATTTTGTTAATGATGATATCCATATTTATTTAGATAAGGTATTCTATTTCAAGGCTTCGCCTTCAAATGGAATTTATGAATTGGTTCATGATGACACATCATCTAGTAGCTCAATATACCATACTAGCACCAAGAAACTCAAAAGGGATTTGAGTGATTCCTACTTATGGCATTGTCGCCTTGGTCACATAAACAAGAATCGTATGCATACACTTCAAAAGAATGGACTTTTGAAATCAAATGAAATGGATTCGTTTGATGTATGTGAATCTTGTTTACAAGGCAAGATGACTAAAGCACCTTTCAAAGTGACCTATGAAAGGGCTAAAGATTTATTGGGATTAATACATTCAGATGTGTGTGGACCCTTTAAGCCCATGACTAGGAATGGTGAAAGATACTTTGTTACTTTCATTGATGACTTCAGTCGTTTCGGATATGTCTACTTGTTAAGACATAAGGATGAAACTTTTGAAGCATTCAAAGAATATCAAAACGAAGTACAAAATCAACTCAATAAGACAATCAAGGTACTTCGTACCGATAGAGGAGGTGAATACCTAAGCGATGCTTTCCAAGATCATCTTAGGAGTTGTGGGATTATCTCACAACTTACTCCACCAGGAACACCCCAACTTAATGGAGTGTCCGAAAGGAGGAACCGAACCCTAATGGATATGGTTCGATCTATGATGGCTAGAAGCTCGTTACCTCTATCATTTTGGGGTTATTGTCTATGCTCCGCGGCTCGTATTTTAAATATGGCCCCAACTAAGAAAGTGGAACGAACACCTCATGAGATGTGGTTTGGAAAACCTCCATCTCTATCATCCTTAAAGGTATGGGGATGTGAAGCTTACCCTAAGCGTTACGTCCCTAATAAGTTGAATGCTCGATCCACGAAGTGTATCTTCATAGGATATCCCAAGAATGATATGGGATATTATTTCTATGATCCATCCGAGCAGAATGTATTTGTTGCTCGGAAGGCGGAATTCCTTGAAACTAAGTTCCTAATGGAAGGAAATAGTGAAAGGAAGATAGATCTTGAGGAGGTTCAAGATCAAGTAGATGATACACAATTGGTTGACACTAGCACTCAACATGAAAATGTTGAGAATGATCAAATGGATGATCAAAATACACAAGACGTTCGCAGATCTGGTAGGATTAGTAATCCTCCTGAGAGATATGGGTTTCTCATGGATGGTTGCTATGTGGTTGATTTGGATGAACCAATAAACTACCAAGATGCTTTATCAATGATTGATAAAGATAAATGGCAGGAAGCCATGAACGCTGAGATGCAATCCATGTATGACAACCAAGTTTGGGAACTTGTTACACAACCTGCTGGCTCAAGGCTAGTTGATTGTAAATGGCTTTTCAAAATGAAAACCGACATACATGGAAACTTGGATACATATAAAGCTAGACTTGTAGCAAAAGGTTTCACTCAAACTCAAGGGGTTGACTATGATGAAACTTTTTCGCCTGTGGCAATGCTAAAGTCTATTAGGATATTACTTGCCATTGCTGCTCATTATGATTATGAAATATGGCAAATGGATGTCAAGACCGCTTTCCTAAATGGACATCTTGAGGAAGATGTCTATATGGTTCAGCCTGAGGGTTTTGTTGATCCGAAATATCCTAAAAAGGTATGCAAGTTAAAGAAGTCAATCTACGGATTGAAACAAGCATCTAGAATGTGGAATCATCGTTTTAATGAGGAGGCCAAGAAATTTGGCTTCATTAAAAATGGTGATGAAGCTTGTGTATACAAGAAAGCTAGTGGGAGCACTATCATGTTCCTTGTGCTATATGTGGATGATATATTGTTATTTGGAAATGATATTCCGGCAATGCAAGGTGTTAAAACTTGGTTAAGCAAATGCTTCTCCATTAAGGATCTTGGAGAAGCACAATACGTTTTGGGGATTGGGATCTACAGGGATAGATCCAAGAAACTGATAGGTTTAAATCAAAGTGCATACATTGAAAAGATCTTGAAAAGGTTCAATATGGAGAACTCTAAGAAAGGTTTGGTACCTATTCAAAAGGGAACACTTCTCAGTTCATCTCAGTGCCCCACCACGAAAGATGAACAGGAGAGAATGAAGAAAGTCCCATATGCTTCTGCCATTGGTTCAATCATGTATGCAATGATATGCACTAGACCGGATGTGTCATGCGCTCTTAGCCTGACAAGTAGATACCAGAATAACCCAGGAAACAGTCATTGGATTGCTGTTAAAAGTATATTGAAATACCTTAGGAGGACTAAGGATATGTTTCTGATATATGGGTCTGGTGAGGAGGAACTCGCTGTAAAAGGTTACGTGGATGCGAGTTTCCAAACTGATCGTGATGATTCTCGATCACAATCCGGTTATGTCTTCACATTAAATGGAGGTGCGGTCTCTTGGAAGAGTTCAAAACAGGATGTTGTTGCTCTATCCACTACAGAGTCGGAGTACATCGCCGCATCATTAGCAGCTCAGGAAGCTGCATGGATGAAGAAATTCATCGACGACTTAGGAGTAGTCCCTTCCATTCAGGACCCTCTTGAGATCTTTTGTGACAACGAGGGTGCGATTGCTCAAATCAAGGAACCTTGTGCTCATCAAAAGACCCGTCACATTGAGCGGAGATTCAACTACATAAGGGATGAAGTTGAAAAGGGAAAGATATGTATTCGCAAAGTTCACACAGATCTTAATATAGCGGATCCTCTCACGAAGCTCTTACATGGATCAAAACATGCAGGACATGTTTGTGCATTAGGGCTTCGATATTCTAGTGATTGGTCATGATATGTTTTAAGTATTGTACCGGAACGAAATTATTCAAACTCATTAATATAACTATGGTGTTAATTTATTTGAGTTATGTTCCTATTTTGCATATTTCATCCATGAATAAGCAATTACTCTAAATTTCCGTAGTCGATCACATTTGTGGGAACAAGTGTGAGGTTTAGACTATTATGAACTCGGATTGGTATACATTCATAGGTTGAATGTGGGGCAAGGTTGCAACCAAGGTTCATAGATATTTGTGGGAAACAAATATTGGAAGACCCGCTCTCAAGAATTACTGTATAGAGCCTTTGTGGTTGATCACATGTAATCTTGAGTAAAGGCGAATATCATTGTATCCTCTGACCTGAGATACATATTGGGTTCGGATATTCACCAAGTACTGTGCCTTGATTCTTTCCTTCGCTATTATGAAACATGGTAGTACATAAGGAAGAACTCAGGTATATTACAAAGTGTATATCTAGGACGTATGTAGTCAAGATGGAATTTGTCCCTCTTATTCATTGAGAGTCAGATGTCTAAGGCCTGAAAAGTTAAATCTATAAGAGAGTGATCACTCTGTATCTCTTGGATTTAACATGACATCTAGGATGAAAGGATATAATGAAAGATTCACCTACATATATCAGTTCGAGTAGGGAGCTCGAAAGGGATGATGTTATTGAATGGCACAAAATCATAACATATTAGGGGTGATGGACGGTGTGTTAGGCTGTATCCATCACTTGCATTAATTTCTTATGTTTCTCGTGCAAGTGGGAGATTGAAGGTTTTTCGTATGCCCGAGAGACATATTCAAATTAATGTGGCTAATATGTTATGATCCAAGTTGGGTCATACCCAATAACAAGCTTACCAACACTTTAAACGTATTTAATCTTAATGAATGGATCATTAAATGAATACACGACACTTGGACTTTAGAAAATCGGTTTTCTAAAGTATTATTACTTGAGATCAATTACTTGGATAATTTAAATGATAAGGATTTGATTATTTACAAGTTTTAAATAATTAAGTTGTGTCATTTTATAAAATGATTTATAAAACAAAAGTAACTAAGCAAATTAACAAGTTTTATAAAAATAACACATATTTTATAAAACCCTTCAAGGGTGGCGGTTTTGAGGGGGACAAAAGGATGTCTCCCATGCTTAGTTGCAACTCCAAGATGACACAACTTCAAAGGTGCATGCTCTACATGTTTACCTAGTTTTGACTCAAGTAATAAGAAAGACTAACATGCACTTCCAACAAGAGAAGAAAAAAAAAACTCTCCAAAAACTTCCTGCTGCACATTCGGGCCGAATGTTTTTGTGGAAAGGAAGGAGTTCTTGAGCTTGTTTGATAGCCTAAATTCAAGTGTCAAAAATCCTAACCAATGTACTAAGTGTTGGTGTCAAGTTTGGGGTATAATCTCTTGAGGTCTCATAGTTTTGAGGCTCCATTCAACATCATCTTTTCAACCTACTGCTGTCCAGAAAATTGGGTGTAAGAGCAAAGGGTTTTGAGCTTGTTCAAAGGTGATTAAGGGTCTTAATTCCTAACAAGTTTAAGGGTGGTTTTGGTACACAATAGTTTGAGGTTCTACACAATTGTTCACCATCTTGGTCATTTGAAATAACCCTCAACTAGCTTGAGGAGGTAAATACATCTTCTCTACTTCTTTTATTTGTAAGCATATATCCAAGACTTAATATTATTATGGAATTTAACTTAAAAGCTTATCATGTTAACATGAACTTTATATAATGCTTCCGCTTAATTTAACTACATTAAATTGGTTTAATGCACATGTTAACTATAAGTACATGTAATTTATAAAGTTGTTAAATTCCATCAGTTTAATGTTACCAAGCTAAGGGTATATTTCTGGTTTAAACCCACATAGAATTAGTTTTAGTACTTGTGTCTATTTCGTAAAAGATTTATAAAACAGCGCATGTATTCTCAGCCCAAAAATATATATAAAAAGGGAGTAATGAAACTCACCTATAATGTATGTTGTAGTAAAAATACATATGACGACATTTAACAAGTGCAGGGTTGGCCTCAGATTCACGAACCTATATCATTTGTATATATATTAACACATATAATTGAAATCGAATAATTTATGTATTATTATTAATATACATGTTATTTTAGTAATTCATGTGTAAATATATCTATTTTATATATGCTTTAAAATAAATAATTAACATTTATTATGAAAATATTAATATAATTACGTTATATGTATTAAATATATTTATGTATGATTAATATCTATTTGTTATAATATTAATCAATATGCATAATATTATTAAAATAATACCTAATAATGAAAATAATAATAATGATGATAATAAAATAATAATACTTATAATATTAATAATATTGATAATAATAATAATCAAAATATAACTACCTCAAGAGAAATAAGCTAAAAAAATAATGTCACTGCCCGGGCTTGAACCCGCGACCTCTCGTTCCTCATCCCAACACCCTAACCATTCTGCTAAACACACCATTCCTGATTTACACCCCACTTAAATTCCTTTAATCGTTTTGGCAAAACCTTCTTTGGCCTAACAGTAGGAAATAAAATTTCGGCCCACTTGCAAAAGAAAGCTATCGGCCCAATAGCAGGTTGTAAAAAAAATATGATTTTTGCAGCAGTTTAGGATCGAACACCCAACCTCTTGTTTAAACACAACACGTCCAACCATTACTCTAATGTTTCATTTATGATCTGATTAAGATTTAATTTCTTTTAACAAGATTTCCGTTTTTTTTCTTTTCCACTAACATCATTCTCATCTAACATCATCCATGTATCATTATCAATATCATTTCCTTAATCACGATCATTATCATTTCTTTACGCCATTATACCTCATCATCATATTAATGTTTTTATCTTGATCAAACATCAATATCTATCATAATTATCATATTCTAAGCATCATCAAAACATCACTCTAATTATCATCATTTAATATTATCATCTTCATTAAAAATTTCCCTTTTTCTATCATAAATCTATCTTGGAATTTAAACAACTCGATTACCTCTATGCTTGGCCCAACTCCTTCGGCCCAACTCACTTAGGAATCCAGCAACTAAGTGAAAAGATCCCATACGATTTCTTGGCTAGGGACAAAAGAAAGAGACCAACAAATGGAGCATGCCAACCGTTAATTCACTAATCGATGGATTCCCACTTGGCTTTATTTATATTAATCATTTTATATAAAGAATACATGCCATAGTAGTTGTCAGCCAATAAGGATTTTAAAACATCCTCCATTTGTTTTTAATATGCTTTTAACTATCTCTTTATCTTCATTTCATTGTAAAAGTTTGGAAGAAAAGTATGTGCAGCTGCAGTTTCTTCCATTTGTTCTCAATTCCATCTTGTGTAGTAACATCGTACAGAAGTGAAACGGCCCGTAGCTGGGTAAACGGGCAGCAGTAGAAGCGAGTATTCATTAGGTGGCGGTGATTGTTTGATAGCCAACAGAGTAGCAGAAGTTATCGGTTTACAGCAAAAAGAACAGGTAATAATTTAGCTGTAACAACTGTCCGTTCGAAACAAAAATCAAAGAACAAGATAGAAGAAAGGTGGTGGTTATACTTTAAGAGAGAGAAAAGAGAGGGTGGTGTTTGATAGTTAACATGGAAAACAAGAAGCAACGATTGATGATGGTTTCGATGGTGTGTCTTATTTCGTATGAACACAAGACGAAGAAAGAAGGAAAAAAATAAAATAAAAAGAAAGTGATGATAGTGGTGTTGAGGTTTCATATAATTCACGTGAGTGTATAAATATACATATATAATTAAATAGGTAATGATAGATAATGTTGATGAATTTTGTAAGGGTGTTTGAAATCGACGTTATTACTTGGACAGACAAAAAGTACAGAAAATATTCTTTTTGTTGTTATTGTGAAGTGAATCTGATTTAGGAAAAATTCAAAGACTGAAAGACAAAAGTGATTACAGTTGAAAGCTATATAAAATAGATTACAATACTTCCTGTATATATTAAACTGTTTTCTACATGTATGCATATCTGTATACGTATATATGTATATATAGTACCGTATATATTAGTATTTTATCTATATATAATTATAACTATAAATTGTATATGTATGTATTTATATATATCTTTATTTGTTTAACTATATAAATTTGTATATTAAATATATAAAGAAACATAGTAATATTAATAATGTTAATTATACAAATATTAATTTTAACTATTAGTTTTTATAATCATAATGAAATTAAAAATAACAACAATCATAATTTACCATCAAGATTAATAATAATTATATTAGTAATAGCAACACTAATAATATAATAAGTTAAGCTTATCAAATTTCATATTTAAATTACTAATACCGATATCAATATTAATAATGAACTCACCGATAATTAGTATTAGTAAAGATAGCAATTTAAATGCATTAGATTTCATATCTATATAATATCTATAATAATATAACTAATACTGATATTAGTTTTAATATTAGTTAGTCATAATAATGGAGTATTAAATATTAATATAACAATTATATCTTTAACTTATTATTATTAATTATGTAAAACTTAATAATCACCAAATATTAATTTTTATTAAATATTTATTATTTATAAATTATATATATATATATATATATATATATATATATATATATATATATATATATATATATATATATATATATATATATATATATATATATATATATATATATATATATATATATATATATTACAATATAATAGTTGTACATAGGAATCATATATATATATATATATATATATATATATATATATATATATATATATATATATATATATATATATATTCATTTTAAATTACACTTAATTATTTTTGTATCTTATTTTACATTTTTAATTCTAAATGTTTGTATTTTAAAATTTTACATTATTATATATACTTACATTTACACATATTTATTTACAAACAATTGTTCGTGAATCGTCGGGAATTGTCAAAGGTCAGATGATTATATTAAATTAGTTTAAAATTTTAAGGTTCAGTTTAACAGACTTTGTTTATAGTGTCGAAATCATATAAAGATTAAGTTTAAATTTGGTCGGAAATTCCCGGGTCGTCACAGTACCCTCCCGTTAAAGAAATTTCGTCCCGAAATTTGAGTGAGGTTGTCATGGCTAACAATAAAAATGTTTTCATGACGAATATGAATTGATAAATAGAGTTTTATCACCATTGAATAATTTGGATAAAACGATTCGATTACTCGGAGTGTACGAGTGAAGCTATCACAAAAGATTGAGATAAAGTAATAGATATTCGTCTTTACTTTTGACGTAGTCATGGTTGAATTCCGGAATTCAAGGAATTTAAAGAAAATCTTGGAAATCTATAAGATCTGCTTCTTCGAGATTTAAGGAAATTAGGATCTCTTTAATTAAATGCGATGATCTGTCCTGATTACTACGTCTGATATTTCCAGTATAAATTTACCTTTTTCGTTCCATTAGTTTTCACCACTTCTATACTCAATTCCTAAATTCAAAAGATTGTGAAAATGCTAATCCAGTTCTGATTTTTGTTCTTATCCTCACTATCGCAACAATCATTCTCCCTTTCCAATTACCACCGGAGGAATCTATTTTTCTTCTACTTTACCCTTGGTGTTATAATATTTTTAATTCTCCCGTGTCTTTATGTTGCGATAAACATTGATATACATGGTTTGTAATTCCCGTGTTTGTGATTTACTTTATATTTTCCCTTATTTTTCGGAGTTCCAGGCTCTTGTTTTCTCTTCCCTACTCCAAGTTAAGCGAATAATGGTCCAGAATTCGTAGATTTAGAGTTTTGAATGATTATAATGTTCTAAGCAGGAAGAAACGTGATAACACAATTTGATTTTTAAATTTATCAACATCAAGGAAGATAGAACCATCAAGAATACATTTTTCGTGATATGTTCAGAAGTTAATAGAATGAAAGAGTTGTGTAACATGGCACATGATGACGTTAAGATTTGTGAATCATCATGCTCCAATAGAATTTCCAGCATGACTTACTGTAATATAATCACGTTGGCCAAGAGTCATTATATTATACTAACCCATGCTTCAATTCCCAACACTTCTCCATAATTCATTCATAATTTATACTTAGATTTTACAGATGTTTCCAATAAAATGGAATACAGAAAACACGAAGAGGTAGATAATTTCGGACAAGAATATTTATGAAAATATCCTCAGAAATATCGAAGATATTTATGATGATATTTTGGAATTTCTAAGTTCGAAAGTTGGTGAAGAAAAATTTTCCGCAAGATTTTAACATGACTTCGGAACAAGATATTCTCTAAAGATTTCAGCGGATTCAGAATTATCTGGGTTCTTTGAATATAGGGTTTGGTCCTTGTATTTGTCCTTGATCTCCTTCATGGTTTGCATAATCCGCTGTCCTGTACCAAATTTTCTATCGAGCGTTCCTAACACTCCCTTCTTTATCATCAAACTTTTGGCCGTTTAGACCATCTACAATTTTTATGTTTCGTCTGCATTTAATGCTACAATATCTGAATCATCGGTTATTAATCCGAGGTGTTTTCAGGAGAATTATGTTTTTAGATGATTAAACGCTGATGATAATATGGTGGAATATAAAAGGTTATCTGGTAATAATAAACGAGCACGCGTATATATCAAGGTTATAATAAGGTTGTTTTGAATGAAAAGTCGAAGTTGTCTTGTTGAAGCTGTGACAAAATTTGCTAATTTTGAAAAGGGATTGCAAGTTATTTTCGGTAATAACAACGCCAAAGGAGCTAGCACATATACGCGTTAAACGTTTACCTAGGTTTCGAGTGTTTTCAGGTGCATAACTATATGCATAAATCTTTCTTCCGTAGATGAAGTGCGGTTGGTTCATCTTCTCAGTTGTTTCTTAATTGAGAGTTTTTCAAGAATCATAAAAGATTTGAACACAGATTATAATCGTCAAGATACAAATGAGGTTTAAGATGAAATCAAGTGGCGAACTTGAAGAATTGTTTAGTTTCATATGTTATAATTAATATTTTAATTCATTTTAATTGTCTAATATTATTAGTCCACAGTTGATAGTCCACAGTTAACAGTCCAATAATTCATATATATAGCTAAATATATAATATTCGAATTAATTAATACGTGTCGTGACCCGTATACGTCTCAGACTATATATATTATTGTAGAATCAACCTCAACCCTGTATAGCTAACTCTAACATTACTGCATATAGAGTGTCTATGGTTATTCTAAATAATATATATAGATGCGTCGATATGATATGTCAAAACCTTGTATACGTGTCCCGATATTTAAAGTGCGTAAAATAAATAACAGAAATTAAATGACGATAAATAAAATTGCGAGAATTAAAATCGCGATAAATAAAATGCGATAAATAAAATGTAATCAGTTAGCTAGGAACAGTTAGCGTGGATTCTTAACAAAATTCTTCTCATAGTTAAATTGTTTGTTTCTAACAAATTTTATTTTGTCCAATGTTTTCTTCATTATGCCACTTGTTGAATTTTGATAAGTAAAAATCCAAATATGAAATTGTATGAAAATGGTTGTTCTGCAGTGAACGGATACGTATATCGGTGGATGTAATTAGGATAATGAATGACTGTTGAATCAGATTCGAAGAATGTAAAGTGTAACTTATTAATGTAAAATCTAAATATTCCTCGGGTATTACCTACCCGTAAAAATATTTTCACCATTAACAGTTTGTACAAAAGAATTTTTAATTACAATCTTTATGAAAATATACTTACATATATATTTTCTTCAGATGTAACCATGGATTTAATGAGTCAATATGATATTAAACTCATTTGATTTACCGTTGGAACAAGAATATATAATCTCTAAAACATTAGAGATTACATACTTGCCATGTCGAACGAAGATAACTGATGTAGAACGATACGTAGAACGATGATTATACTCGAGGTACAGAATGAGATGTCGAAGCATGGATTGTTGATGGTACTAGTGCTGTTACTGATGGTACTGTTGATGCCGGTGATGTTGCTGAAGTTGGTACATTTTTGCACCATATTCTCCAAATTTATTTTTCGAGCGCGAAGTTTGTTGACTTCTTCTATTATTCCGGGGTGATTGTCGGTTGGAACGAGCGAATGAATAAGGTTTTGAATCTGACTTGTGATATAGTCGTGGCGAGATACTCTGGAAATGAGAGAGAAAATGGTGTTTCGGATTGGTTCGCCGGTGAATGCTTCTGGTTCTTCGCCTAGAGGAAATTATGGTGGATGAAAGGGATCGCTTCTTCTTGTCTCTAATAATTAAGTAGACTACGAACCCATCAGATGAATTGGGGATGGTTAATTGATTGATTCATTCAAGTGACGCTGCTTCCGAAGCTTAGGTGAATATCCATGTCGGAATAGTTGTCGAAATAACTATCGGAATAGCTATCGAAATCTAAGGGACTCAAACTGGTTAAGGGATTCATCTCGTACGATCAGATGAAGGATTTTTGATAAGAAATAGATTATAGGATGTAGATTAGTATCCTGCAATACATAATTTACATATGCATATATAATACTAAAATCCCATAAGTTACGGAGGAATCTACGGAAGCTGTCAGGCAAAGTTACAGTAACAGATACGCTAAGATATGAAGTAGCAGATACGCTAAGATATGAATTTTGTCTATACACTATTCATGCAATCCAGGCAGTAAGATATGTCTAGATTAAGAATGATAAGCAAGTGATTCCCTAAGAATGATAAGCAGGTAATTTTTTGACACGAAATGATAAGTAAAACTTTTGATATGCAGACACGGTCGAAGTTCAGACTCACTAATGCATCTAAACAACTATCAGTTAGACACACTAATGCAAGACATGGTTCGCTAAGACCATCGCTCTGATACCAACTGAAAGGACCCGTCCTAATCCATCTGGACGAAGACTTCAACAGCTGATTCCATTGCGATGATCGACTCCAACTAATGTCTTTAAAATGAGCAAATGCACAGCGAAAAACTTCTTTCATACCTGAGAATAAACATGCTTAAAAGTGTCAACCAAAAGGTTGGTGAATTCATAGGTTTATCATAACAATCATTTCAATATGTAAATAGACCACAAGATTTCTGTTTATAAATATATGTACACTCGCAAGTGTATAAAACTGTTCTATAAGTTGTAGGGACCTGGAAACAAGCCTTAACGTTCATGTTTTACCCTCTGAAGTACACCAGATCAGGTGTGTTTAAAATAACCTCGAAGTACTAAAGCATCCCATAGTCAGGATGGGGTTTGTCAGGCCCAATAGATCTATCTTTAGGATTCGCGCCTACCGTACATAGACAAGTAGTTTAATGTTACCAGGCTAAGGGTATATTTTTGGTTTAAACCCACATAGAATTAGTTTTAGTACTTGTGTCTATTTCGTAAAACGTTTATAAAACAGCGCATGTATTCTCAGCCCAAAAATATATATAAAAAGGGAGTAATGAAACTCACCAATAATGTATTTTGTAGTAAAAATACATATGACGACATTTAACAAGTGCAGGGTTGGCCTCAGATTCACGAACCTATATCATTTGTATATATATTAACACATATAATTGAAATCGAATAATTTATGTATTATTATTAATATACCTGTTATTTTAGTAATTCATGTGTAAATATATCTATTTTATATATGCTTTAAAATAATAATTAACATTTATTATGAAAATATTAATATAATTACGTTATATGTATTAAATATATTTATGTATGATTAATATCTATTTGTTATAATATTAATCAATATGCATAATATTATTAAAATGATACCTAATAATGATAATAATAATAATTATGATAATAAAATAATAATACTTATAATATTAATAATATTGATAATAATAATAATCAAAATAATCAAAATATAACTACGTCAAGAGAAATAAGCTAAAAAAATAATGTCACTGCCCGGGCTTGAACCCGCGACCTCTCGTTCCTCATCCCAACACCCTAACCATTCTGCTAAACACACCATTCCTGATTTACACCCCACTTAAATTCCTTTAATCCTTTTGGCCCAACCTTCTTTGGCCCAACAGTAGGAAATAAAATTTCGGCCCGCTTGCAAAAGAAAGCTATCGGCCCAATAGCAGGTTGTAAAAAAAAATATGATTTTTGCAGCAGTTTAGGATCGAACACCCAACCTCTTGTTTAAACACAACACGTCCAACCATTACTCTAATGTTTCATTTATGATCTGATTAAGATTTAATTTCTTTTAACAAGATTTTTGTTTTTTTTTTCTTCTCCACTAACATCATTCTCATCTAACATCATCCATGTATCATTATCAATATCATTTCCTTAATCACGATCATTATCATTTCTTTACGCCATTATACCTCATCATCATATTAATGTTTTTATCTTGATCAAACATCAATATCTATCATAATTATCATATTCTAAGCATCATCAAAACATCACTCTAATTATCATCATTTAATATTATCATCTTCATTAAAAATTTCCCTTTTTCTATCATAAATCTATCTTGTAATTTAAACAACTCGATTACCTCTATGCTTGGCCCAACTCCTTCGGCGCAACTCACTTAGGAATCCAGCAACTAAGTGAAAAGATCTCATACGATTTCTTGGCTAGGGACAAAAGAAAGAGACCAAAAATGGAGCATGCCAACCGTTAATTCACTAACCGATGGATTCCCACTTGGATTTATTTATATTAATCGTTTTATATAAAGAATACATGCCATAGTAGTTGTCGGCCAATAAGGATTTTAAAACATCCACCATTTGTTTTTAATATGCTTTTAACTATCTCTTTATCTTCATTTCATTGTAAAAGTTTGGAAGAAAAGTATGTGCAGCTGCAGTTTCTTCCATTTGTTCTCGATTCCATCTTGTGTAGTAATATCGTACAGAAGTGAAACGTCCCATAGCTGGGTAAAAGGGCAGTAGTAGAAACGAGTATTCATTAGGTGGCGGTGATTGTTTGATAGCCAACAGAGTAGCAGAAGTTATCGGTTTACAACAAAAAGAACGGGTAATAATTTAGCTGTAACAACTGTCCGTTCGAAACAAAAATCAAAGAACAAGAAAGAAGAAAGGTGGTGGTTATACTTTAAGAGAGAGAAAAGAGAGGGTGGTGTTTGATAGTTAACATGGAAAACAAGAAGCAACGATTGATGATGGTTTCGATGGTGTGTCTTATTTCATATGAACACAAGACGAAGAAAGAAGGAAAAAAATAAATAAAAAGAAAGCGATGATAGTGGTGTTGAGGTTTCATATAATTCATGTGAGTGTATAAATATACATATATAATTAAATAGGTAACGATAGATAATGTTGATGAATTTTTTAAGGGTGTTTGAAATCAACGTTATTACTTGGACAGACAAAAAGTACAGAAAATATTCAATCAGGAAAAAAAAATATCGACCCTTATCTGATTCTTTTTGTTGTTATTGTGAAGTGAATCTGATTTAGGAAAAATTCAAAGACTGAAAGACAAAAGTGATTACAGTTGAAAGCTATATAAAATAGATTACAATACTTCCTGTATATATTAAACTGTTTTCTACATGTATGCATATCTGTATACGTATATATGTATATATAGTACCGTATATATTAGTATTTTATCTATATATAATTATAACTATAAATTGTATATGTATGTATTTATATATATCTTTATTTGTATAACTATATATATTTGTATATTAAATATATAAAGAAACATAGTAATATTAATAATGTTAATTATACAAATATTAATTTTAACTATTAGTTTTTATAATCATAATGAAATTAAAAATAACAACAATCATAATTTACCATCAAGATTAATAATAATTATATTAGTAATAGCAACACTAATAATATAATAAGTTAAGCTTATCAAATTTCATATTTAAATTACTAATACCGATATCAATATTAATAATGAACTCACCGATAATTAATATTAATAAAGATAGCAATTTAAATGCATTAGATTTCATATCTATAATAATATAACTAATACTGATATTAGTTTTAATATTAGTTAGTCATAATAATGGAGTATTAAATATTACTAAAACAATTATATCTTTAACTTATTATTATTAATTATGTAAAACTTAATAATCACCAAATATTAATTTTTTTTAAATATAATCTATAATAATATAACTAATATTGATATTAGTTTTAATATTAGTTAGTCATAATAATGGAGTATTAAATATTACTATAACAATTATATCTTTAACTTATTATTATTAATTATGTAAAACTTAATAATCACCAAATATTAATTTTTTTAAATATTTATTATTTATAAATTATATATATATATATATATATATATATATATATATATATATATATATATATATATGTATATATATATATATATATTACAATATAATAGTTGTACATAGCAATCATATATATATATATATATATATATATATATATATATATATATATATATATATATATATATATATATATATATATATATATATATATATATATATATTCATTTTAAATTACACTTAATTAGTTTTGTATCTTATTTTACATTTTTAATTCTAAATGTTTGTATTTTAAAATTTTACATTATTATATATACTTACATTTACACATATTTATTTACAAACAATTGTTCGTGAATCGTCGGGAATTGTCAAAGGTCATATGATTATATTAAATTAGTTCAAAATTTTAAGGTTCAGTTTAACAGACTTTGTTTATCGTGTCGAAATCATATAAAGATTAAGTTTAAATTTGGTCGGAAATTCCCGGGTCGTCACAGTACGCGAACTGGAGTTTCAGGAGTCAACTTCTGAGTATATGTCGATTTGTTCTTGAGCCTAGTTGACCTTCTCCGTGGTTCTTCCTCTGAGATTACGGCATCCATTTGCTTTGCTTTTCTATGTGGGGATTTTGGATAGTATTACTTAGCAATCTTCCCTGCGGTCGGGTTTCAAGGCGTTGTGATAACTGTCCGAGCTGCGTTTCCAAACTTTTGAGCAGAGCTAATTGATTTCTCATTAGTATCTCCATCTGATCTTGTCTAGTTTCAGTTCTCTAATTTAACTGTTGTTGCCCTTGAATGAATTGAGTTAACTGATCATCAGCTCCGAGAGTGGGGTTAGTGGCTTTTATAATCTGGGTGGTAGGGGAATTTTCCTCAACTGAGGGACCAGTGAGTGGAAGTGGTTGATCGTAGGTCAATTGAGATTGTTGGGCTAGATAAGGTGGATAGCGATAGCGAAAAGGTTGATTGCTTTGCTGAAATTTATTAACCCTAGGTGATTAATTGAATCCGGGATTTGGTGGACGAGCTGGGTATTGGACGTAACAAACTGAACCATCAGGGTTTTCGTACTCAACTTGATATTCTTTAGTATGTTGCGGGTTGGTACAATTAACATAAGCCTGAGCTTGGTTAACCTGCTGCGGCTGCGTCTTCAGTTCTCCGAGTTGTTTAGCAAGAGATTCCATCTTATCCGTGAGGGATTTGATGGTCTCAGTTTGATTGTTAAGTGCAGAGAGTGAGGCAGATAATGAAGTTGTTTCACCACTGTTCCAGTCATGATTATGCATTGTCATGTTCTCGAGCAATTCCCATGCTTCGTCTGCGGTTTGGTTCATCAATTCCCTTAAGCTTCTGCATCAATTGTCGTCCTATGATTTACCATAAGACCAATGTAGAAAGTACAGATTTGGGCTGACCGTTCTAGCTGGTGATTAGGGCATTTCTTCAGCAGGGTTTTGAATCGCTCCCATGCAGTGTAAAGAGATTCATCATAACTTTGTTTGAAGTTAATGATGTCATTCTTCAGTTTGGTTTGTTTAGAAGGGGGGAAATATTTGGTCAGGATTTTAGTAGCCATCTCCGTCCATGACGTGATGGAATCTTTCTCCAGTCCTTCGAACCAAGTTTGAGCATGATGAGTGAGAGAGTAGGGGAACAAGTATAGCCGGACTATATCTTGTCCTATCCCTGGCTGTTTGTAGGAGTTCGAAAGAGATATGAATTTATCAAGGTGAGAATTAGGATCGTCATTCGGTAATGTTGGAATTCAATATAACAACATGTTCTTAATGTTAACATAATTACTAAACCAATTTAGTAAGATATATAGCAAGCGGAAGCATGATTTATTAAGAAAACATGTGTACATATATTTAACCATTTATTTGAATTCCAAGTATATATCAAGTCTTGATAATATGCTTACAAATATAACAAGTAAAGAAAAGTGTTTATACCTCCTCAAAGATTGTTTGAGGGCTGAATTTTAGACAGCAAAATGAAGGAGAAGATGATGGAGAATATAGCTTCTAACTTGAAGCCTCAAGAGTGTTATACCCACAAGCCTTTTGTGCACCAACACCACCTTTAATTTGGTTAGGATTTAAACACTTGAATGACCATGATAAACAAGCTAATCCCTCTCTTTTTTTCCTAAAATTTTCGGCCAACAGCTATATGGAAGTGAAGAAGAGTTTTATCAAACTTGCATGTGTGAAAGAGCTAGTCAATTACTTGGTATATGTGTGTAACATGCTTCTAAGGAATTGTGCTACTAAAATAACATAAAAAAAAAGCATGAGTGGTGTCTTGGTCTTCCCCAAAACCGTCCACCATGGGGGGGGGGGGTTTAAAAAGTAATTCTTTTATAAAACAAGATAAAACCCATGCATTTTATTTAGTTACTTGTACATTTATAAACCAATTTATAAATATAACACAACATAATTATTTAAACCTATAAATAATTAAATCCTTAATATATATATAAATTATCCAAACAATTTATCTCATGTGATAATATTTTAGAAAACCGATTTTCTAAAGTTCAAGTGTCACGTATTTATTAAACGATCTAATCGTTAAGATTAAATACATATAAAGTGTTGGTAAGCTTGTTATTGGGTATGACCCGACTTGGATCATAACATATTAGCCACATTAATTTAATATATCTCTCGGGCATACCAAATACCTTCAATCTCTCACTTGTACGAGAAACATAAGAAATTAATGCAAGTGATGAATACCACCTAACAACCGTCCATCACCCCCAATATGTTATGACTTTGTGCCATTCAATAACATCATCCCTTTCGAGTTCCCGTCTCGATTATGAATAGGTGAATCTTTCATTATATCCTTTCATCCTAGATGTCATGTTAAATCCAAGAGATACAGAGTGATCACTCTCTTATAGATTTAACTTTATCAGGCCTTAGGCATCTGACTCTCAACGAATAAGAGGGATGAATTCCATCTCGACTACATATGTCCTAGATACATACTTTGTATTACACCTGAGCTCTTCCTTGTGAACTACCATATTTCAGAATAGCGAAGGAAAGAATCAAGGTACAATACTTAGTAAATATCCGAACCCAATATGTATCTCAGGTCAGAGGATACAATGATATTCGCCTTTACTCAAGATTACTTGTGATCAACCACAAAGGCTCCATTTAGTGAATCTTGAGGGCGGGTCTTCCAATATTTATATCCCACAAATATCTATGAACCTTGGTTGCAACCTTTCCCCACATTCATCTCGTGAATACATACCAATCCAAGTTCATAATAGTCTAAACCTCACACTTGTTCCCATAAATGTGATCGAATACAGAATTTAGAATAATTACTTATTCATGGATAAAATATGCAAAATAGGAACATGTCTCAAAATAAATTAATACCATAATTATATTAATGAGTTTGAACAATTTCGTTCTGTTACAATACTCAAAACAGATCATGACCAGTCACTAGAATATCGAAGCCCTAATGCACAAACATGTCCATTATGTTTTGCTCCATGTAAGAGCTTCGTGAGAGGATCCGCTATATTAAGATCTGTGTGAACTTTGCGAATACATATCTTTCCCTTTTCAACTTCATCCCTTATGTAGTTGAATCTCCGCTCAATGTGATGGGTCTTTTGGTGAGCACGAGGTTCCTTGATTTGAGCAATCGCACCCTCGTTGTCACAAAAGATCTCAAGAGGGTACTGAATGGAAGGGACTACTCCTAAGTCGTCGATGAATTTCTTCATCCATGCAGGTTCCTGAGCTGCCAATGAGGCGGTGATGTACTCCAGCTCTGTAGTGGATAGAGCAACAACATCCTATTTTGAACTCTTCCAAGAGACCGCACCTCCATTTAATGTGAAGACATAACTGGATTGTGATCGAGAATCATCTCGATCAGTTTGGAAACTTGCATCCACGTAACCTTTTACAACGAGTTCCTCTTCACCAGACCCATATATTAGAAACATATCCTTAGTCCTCCTAAGATATTTCAATATACTTTTGACAGCAATCCAATGACTATTTCCTGGGTTATTCTGGTATCTACTTGTCAGGCTAAGAGCGCATGACACATCCGGTCTAGTGCATATCATTGCATACATGATTGACCCAATGGCAGATGCATATGGGACTTTCTTCATTCTCTCATGTTCATCTTTCGTGGTGGGGCACTGAGATGAACTGAGAAGTGTTCCCTTTTGAATAGGTACCAAACCTTTGTTAGAGTTCTCCATCTTGAACCTTTTCAAGATCTTTTCAATGTATGCACTTTGATTTAAACCTATCAATTTATTGGATCTATCCCTGTAGATCCTTATCCCCAAAATGTATTGTGCTTCTTCAAGATCCTTAATGGAGAAGCAGCTTTTCAGCCATGTTTTAACACCTTGCATCTTCGGGATGTCATTCCCAAATAATAATATATCATCCACATATAATACAAGGAACATGATAGTGCTCCCACTAGCTTTCTTGTATACACAAGCTTCATCACCATTTTTAATGAATCCAAATTTCTTGGCTTCCTCATTAAAACGATGATTCCACATTCTAGATGCTTGTTTCAATCCGTAGATTGACTTCTTTAACTTACATACTTTGTTAGGATGTTTCGGATCGACAAAACCTTCAGGTTGAACCATATAGACATCTTCCTCAAGATATCCATTTAGGAAGGCAGTCTTGACATCCATTTGCCATATTTCATAATCATAATGAGCAGCAATGGCAAATAATATCCTAATAGACTTTAGCATTGCCACAGGCAAAAAGGTTTCATCATAGTCAACTCCTTGAGTTTGAGTGAAATCTTTTGCTACAAGTCTGGCTTTATATGTATTTAAGTTTCCATGCATGTCGGTTTTCATCTTGAAAATCCATTTACAATCAACTAACTTGGAGCTAGCAGGTTGTACAACTAGTTCCCAAACTTGGTTGTCATACATGGATTGCATCTCAGCGTTCATGGCTTCCTGCCATTTATCTTTATCAATCGTTGACAAAGAATCTTGGTAGTTTATTGGTTCATCCAAATCAACCACATAGCAATCATCTATGAGAAACCTATTTCTCTCAAGAGGTTACTAATCCTACCAGATCTGCGAATGTCTTGTATACTTTGATCATCCATTTGATCATTCTCAAAATTTTCATGTTGAGTGCTAGTGTCAACCAATTGTGTATCATCTACTTGATCTTGAACCTCTTCAAGATCTATCTTCCTTTCACTATTACCTTCCATTAGGAACTTAGTTTCAAGGAATTCCGCCTTCCGAGCAACAAATACATTCTGCTCGGAAGGATCATAGAATAATATCCCATATCATCCTTGGGATATCCTATGAAGATACACTTCGTGGATCGAGCATTCAACTTATTAGGGATGTAACGCTTAGGATAAGCTTCACATCCCCATACCTTTAAGTATGATAGAGATCGAGGTTTTCCAAACCACATCTCATGAGGAGTTCGTTCCACTTTCTTGGTTGGGGCCATATTTAAAATACGAGCCACGAAGCATAGACAATAACCCCAAAATTATAGAGGTAACGAGCTTCTTGCCATCATAGATTGAACCATATCCATTAGGGTTCGGTTCCTCCTTTCAGAAACTCCATTAAGTTGGGGTGTTCCAGGAGGAGTGAGCTGCGAGATAATCCCACAACTTTTAAGATGATCTTGGAAAGCATTGCTTAGGTATTCACCTCCTCTATCGGTACGAAGTACCTTGATTGTCTTATTGAGTTAATTTTGTACTTCGTTTTGATATTCCTTGAATGCTTCAAAAGTTTCGTCCTTATGTCTTAACAAGTAGACATATCCGAAATGACTAAAGTCATCAATGAAAGTGACGAAGTATCTTTCACCTTTCCTAGTCATGGGCTTAAAGGGTCCACATACATCCGAATGTATTAATCCCAATAAATCTTTAGCCCATTCATAGGTCCCTTTGAAAGGTGCTTTAGTCATTTTGCCTTGTAAACAAGATTCACATACATCAAATGAGTCTAGTTCATTTGATTTCAAAAGTCCATTCCTTTGAAGTGTATGCATTCGATTCTTGTTTATGTGACCAAGGCGACAATGCCATAAGTATGAATCACTCAAATCCCTTTTGAGTTTCTTGGTGTTTGCATGGAACATTGAGCTATTGTATGATGTGTCATCATGAACCAATTCATAAATACCATTCGAAGGCGAAGCCTTGAAATAGAACACATTATCTAAAGAAACATGGATATCATCATTAATGAATTTAAGATTAAAACCATATTGTTTCAAACGGGATACAGAAATAATGTTTCGTGATAAATCGGGTGCATACAAAACATTTTTCAAAATAAGCTCCAAACCACTTGGAAGCCTCAAAACAAAGTCTCCATGAGCTTTCACTTGCACCCTTGCTCCATTTCCCATGAAGAGACTTGTTGTTCCTGCATCTTGATCACTTCTTTTGAACCCCTGCAAAGAATTGCAAATATGAGTTCTACATCCCGTGTCTAATACCCATGTATTAGAAGAAGTAATACTAAGCTCAATGTATACCATATATACATTACCTGAGGTTTGCCCTGCATCCCTCTTCTCTTTCAACTCCTTCAAGTAGACCGGGCAGTTGCGTTTCCAGTGACCCATTTCACCGTAACCAAAGCACGGATCTTCCTTGGGGTTAGCCTTTCCGACAACCTTTTGCTTCTTGTTGTTGTTGGTTGGGGTAACCATCTTCCCTTTTCCCTTGCCCTTGCCTTGGTAGGTGGGTCCTTTCCTCTTAGCCACCTTTGGCTTAGAAGTGTTATTGTTTTTGGACCCTCCGTCATTGATCGCAAACACGGGTGAAGCCCTTTTACCCATGCTTGCTTCTGCCATCTTAAGCATGGCATGTAATTCGCCAATGCTTTTATCACAACCATTCATGTTGTAATTCATTAAAAATGTATCAAACCTTTTTGACAATGAGTTGAGAATAAGGTCCGTGGCTAATTCATTAGACACGTTGCAATTTAGATGGTTTGCTCGATCAATTAGGCTTTTCATCTTAAGGACATAAGATGAAACGGATTGGGAGTCGTCCATCCGACATGCATGAAGCACTCGGACCGTTTCAAAGCACTCGACACGAGCTTGTTGAAGGAACATTTCCTTCAACCGTGTGATCATGTCATATGCACTATGATGCTCAAAATCCTTTTGGAGTTCGGGTATCATAGTCCCAAGCATGAGGCAAGAAACTTGCAACGAATCGGTGCAATATTTCTCCCAATAAGCCATGCCTTCCGTATCATCCTCGTCCGGTTGATCGGGAAGGGGGTCTTCCAACACATACGCCCTGTCCTCTAGTTTGAGGACAATTCTTAGATTGCGAAACCAATCCATGAAGTTCGTATGGTTGAGTTTTTCCTTTTCGAGGATAGACCTCAACGATAGGTTGTTAAAGTTTATTGGTGCGTTTGGAATGTTGTTGTTATTGGCGGCCATCTACAAAATAACAAAGTTATTTAAGTATCAATTTTAATTTAACAATCAATACCCTTTAAATCCAATTGATATTTATTAAATTTTAGAATCCAATGGAAAACCAAATTTCGGTTAGGTGACCTTTATCCCGTCATTTGATTTAGCTAGGTAGTCATTATATGACAATTGCAATCCTTTTGCAACTTCTAAGTTATGGGATCATGCAATCCTTTTGCATGGCATATTTATCCCATCAAAGCCTATTTGTTCCTCATGCTTCAGTGACCCTAAGTTCATGATTCCCAAATCAAGTTGTCCTACTTGTGCTAACGTGTAAATTCAACATACAAGTGGTTAGGTGACCTTTATCCCACAAGTGTGCGAAATTTACCTCAATCATATTGTAGTGACCCGAACTTTTCCATGTTTATATATATATTAAATGAAATTATTATTTACATGATTAAGTATTTCCAACATGTTAAGCAATCAAACTTGTTAAGACTTGATTAATTGAAATAGGTTTCATATAGACAATGGACCACCCAAGTTGACCGGTGATTCACGAACGTTAAAACTTGTAAAAACTATATGATGACATATATATGGATATATATATATAGTTAACATGATATTATGATAAGTAAACATATAATTAAGTATATTAACAATGAACTACATATGTCAAAACAAGACTACTAACTTAATGATTTTGAAACGAGACATATATGTAACGATTATCGTTGTAACGACATTTAATGTATATATATCATATTAAGAGATATTTATACATCATAATATCATGATAATATAATAATTTAAAATCTCATTTGATATTATAAACATTGGGTTAACAACACTTAACAAGATCGTTAACCTAAAGGTTTCAAAACAACACTTACATGTAACGACTAACGATGACTTAACGACTCAGTTAAAATGTATATACATGTAGTGTTTTAATATGTATTCATACACTTTTGAAAGACTTCAAGACACTTATCAAAATACTTCTACTTAACAAAAATGCTTACAATTACATCCTCGTTCAGTTTCATCAACAATTCTACTCATATGCACCCGTATTCGTACTCGTACAATACACAGCTTTTAGATGTATGTACTATTGGTATATACACTCCAATGATCAGATCTTAGCAGCCCATGTGAGTCACCTAACACATTTGGGAACCATCATTTGGCAACTAGCATGAAATATCTCATAAAATTACAAAAATATGAGTAATCATTCATGACTTATTTACATGAAAACAAAATTACATATCCTTTATATCTAATCCATACACCAACGACCAAAAACACCTACAAACACTTTCATTCTTCAATTTTCTTCATCTAATTGATCTCTCTCAAGTTCTATCTTCAAGTTCTAAGTGTTCTTCATAAATTCCAAAAGTTCTAGTTTCATAAAATCAAGAATACTTCCAAGATTGTAAGTTTACTTCCAAGTTTTCTAAATCCATTCCAAGTAATCATCCAAGATCAAGAAACCTTTGTTACTTACAGTAGGTTATCTTTCTAATACAAGGTAATAATCATATTCAAACTTTAATTCAATTTCTATAACTATAACAATCTTATTTCGAGTGGAAATCTTACTTGAAATTGTTTTCGTGTCATGATTCTGCTTCAAGAACTTTCAAGACATCCAAGGATCCTTTGAATCTAGATCCATTTTTCTCATTTCCAGTAGGTTTATCCAAGGAGCTTGAGGTAGTAATGATGTTCATAACATCATTCGATTCATACATAAAAAGCTATCTTATTCAACGTTATAAACTTGTAATCACTAGAACATAGTTTAGTTAATTCTAAACTTATTAGCAAATAAAGTTAATCCTTCTAACTAGACTTTTAAAATCAACTAAACACATGTTCTATATCTATATGATATGCTAACTTAATGATTTAAAACCCGGAAACACGATAAACACCATAAAACTGGATATACGCCGTCGTAGTAAAACCGGGGGCTGTTTTGGTTGGGATAATTAAAAGCTAAGAAGAACTTTGATTTAAAAGCTATACTTCTGGAAAAATGATTTTTATTATGAACATGAAACTATGTCCAAAAATCATTGTTAAACTCAAAGTGAAAGTATGTTTTTCAAAATGGTCATCAAGATGTCGTTCTTTCGACGGAAATGACTACCTCTTTCAAAAATGACTTGTAACTTGTATTTCCGACTATAAAATTATACTTTTTCTATTTATATTCATAAATTTAAGTTCAATACGAAACCGTGGCCACTGGAATCACTCAAAACGGATTAGAAACGAAGAAATGGCGAGTAAAACAAGATTGATAAAAACTACTCATTTTACCTACGTGAAAGTTAGTAATAAATCTATTCCAACCATAACCTAATTAACTTATATTGTATATTATGTAATCTTGAGATACCATAGACACGTATACAATGTTTCGACCTATCATGTCGACCCATCTATATATATATATTGCGGAACAACCATAGACACTCTATATGTGAATGTTGGAGTTAGCTATACAGGGTTGAGGTTGATTCCAAAATATATATATAGTTTGAGTTGTGATCAATACTGAGATACGTATACACTGGGTCGTGGATTGATTCAAGATAATATTTATCAATTTATTTCTGTACATCTAACTGTGGACAACTAGTTGTAGGTTACTAACGAGGACAGCTGACTTAATAAACTTAAAACATCAAAATGTATTAAAAGTATTGTAAATATATTTTGAACATACTTTGATATATATGTATATATTGTTATAGGTTCGTGAATCAACCAGTGGCCAAGTCTTACTTCCCGAAGAAGTAAAAATCTGTGAAAGTGAGTTATAGTCCCACTTTTAAAATCTAATATTTTTGGGATGAGAATACATGCAGGTTTTATAAATGATTTACAAAATAGACACAAGTACGTGAAACTACATTCTATGGTTGAATTATCGAAATCGAATATGCCCCTTTTTATTAAGTCTGGTAATCTAAGAATTAGGGAACAGACACCCTAATTGACGCGAATGCTAAAGATAGATCTATTGGGCCTAACAAACCCCATCCAAAGTACCGGATGCTTTAGTACTTCGAAAGTTATATCATATCCGAAGGGTTGTCCCGGAATGATGGGGATATTCTTATATATGCATCTTGTTAATGTCGGTTACCAGGTGTTCACCATATGAATGATTTTTATCTCTATGTATGGGATGTGTATTGAAATATGAAATCTTGTGGTCTATTGTTACGATTTGATATATATAGGTTAAACCTATAACTCACCAACATTTTTGTTGACGTTTAAAGCATGTTTATTCTCAGGTGAATACTAAGAGCTTCCGCTGTTGCATACTAAAATAAGGACAAGATTTGGTGTCCATGTTTGTATGATATTGTGTAAAAACTACATTCAAGAAACTGATTTCGATGTAACATATTTGTATTGTAAACCATTCTGTAATGGTCGTGTGTAAACAGGATATTTTAGATTATCATTATTTGATAATCTACATAAAGCTTTTTAAACCTTTATTTATGAAATAAAGGTAATGGTTTGTTTTAAAATGAATGCAGTCTTTGAAAAACATCTCATATAGAGGTCAAAACCTCGCAACGAAATCAATTAATATGGAACGTTTTTAATCAATAAGAACGGGACATTTCAGTTGGTATCCGAGCGTTGGTCTTTGAGAACCAGAAAATTTGCATTAGTGTGTCTTATCGAGTTTGTTAGGATGCATTAGTGAGTCTGGACTTCGACCGTGTTTTCTTTAAAAATGATTGCTTAACATTTTTGTTAGAAACTATATATTATTAACATGTATATATTATGTGATATATTAATCTCTTAACATGTTTGATATTGTGTGATAGATGTCTACCTCTAGCACAAATCCCATTGACTCACCTAATAATAACGAAGAGTCGAATATATATTGGACTGATTCACAAGTTCTCGAAGAGGAACCGGAAGAAGAATCAGAACCGGAAGAGGAGGAACCGGAGGAGGAAATAGAACCGGTGGGGGAAATAATAAAATGGTTAAGTAAAAGAAAATCCTCAACCAACCGACCAAGGTTAATTATGGTCAATGGTGTTTCCGCCAAGGAAGCAAAATATTGGGAGGATGACCAATTCTCCGTTGAATCGGATTCCGACGAGAATTCCGATGATGTTATAGAAATTACCCCAACTGAATTTAAAAAGGCAAAAGAAAATAATAAGGGAAAGGGCATAAAAATAGAGAAATCTAAATCCAACCCCGATGAGCTTTATATGTATCGTCAACCCCCAAAGTCATTAAGTTGTAACAATGACCCGGGAACCTCTAAACCACCAGGTTTTTCTAAACCGTTGTGGAAAACGACAGCTAGTATTAGGGGAACATCATATATCCCTAGAAACTTGGCAAAACGAACCAAAACCGAAGAAGAATAAACGAGCGAGTCGGAATAAGATAGTTGTATTCGTATGGTGTAATATATGTAATATAGTGTGCTTATGCTTTATGATATATGTAAAAATTGCTTGTATTAATAAGTAATTTTTTTTTATGAATCTAACTCTTGTCTATTTAAAGTATAAAAACACAAAATGGGTAGACAACCCAATATTTTAAGAGACCTACCCGGAGACATGATTGATGAAATCTTGTCTAGAGTCGGTCAGAATTCTTCGGCACAACTATTTACGGCGAAATAAGTTTGTAAGACATTCGAAGAACGTTCCAAGAATGCCTTAGTTTATAAGAGACTTTCGTTTGAAAGATGGGGGATATCACATTGGGAAACCCATAAGTTACGATGTGTTTACTTGGAAGCATATATTGCGGGGAACCCAAGTGCTATTTTACGCAACGGGTTAAGAAATTATTTTGACTCAATGTATCCGAACATAGGACTTCATGATTTAGAAAAAGCGGCTAACATGCAACATAAAGAAGCATGTTATGCTTACGGGTTATTAATGTTCGCTTCTCACTAAAGTGAGAACAAGAACATCGGGCTACAACTATTAAACAAAACATTTCCACAAGTAACGGACTCAGTAGTTGGGGTGAGAAACAAGGTTTTTATATTGTTACGGGACTGTTGGACATTACGTAACCCTCGTCCCTTTGACAACGTTACAACACGCTGTCTTATCAACGGCCATAATGGTTATGTTCCACAAGACCAAGGATGGGAAGTAGTCCTAGTAAAACCAGAATGCATGACTTGTTTCTGGACGTATGAATTACGTGTCTTTATTGCCTTTGCTGAACGACTTGTGTACTAGCTAGAATTATCTTCACAACTATCTTGTATCAAAGTTATTGTGTGCTATATTTCATGCTTTATGTAAAATAAGCGGTATTGTAAGTTTGTAAAATATTGTATAAAATTTTGAACGCGAAATATTATTATAATCAGTTTTTCATATAGAATTGTAGTAGTTGAATTGTATATTAGCTACTAAGTATGAACTTAACGGGTAGGTACTACCCGAATTTAAACTTATAAAACGCTAATATGAAGAAAAAGCTTTTATAAATGAGTTCATATTATGCTACGAAATACTATTAACTACTCTTAATATTCTGTATGATTAACTTGTTCCATTTGACTATTTTGAAGGAAATGGCACCGACTACTCGACACACCGTGAATATGAATGAAGAGGAATTCCGTACTTTTCTAGCTTCAAACATAGCCGCAGTACAGGCTACGCTACATACCAACAATAACCTTGGATCTAGCAGTACAGCAAATCGGGTAGGATGCACCTACAAAGAATTCACTGCCTGCAAACCTTTGGAATTTGATGGAAGCGAAGGACCGATCGGATTGAAATGGTGGACCGAGAAGGTTGAATCGGTGTTTGCCATAAGTAAGTGTACTGAAGAGGACAAAGTGAAGTACGCTATGCATACCTTCACAGGTTCCGCGTTAACATGGTGGAATACCTATATAGAGCAAGTGGGACAAGATGATGCTTACGCACTACCGTGGTCAGCATTCAAGCACTTGATGAACGAGAAGTACCGTCCCAGAACCGAGGTCAATAAGCTCAAGACAAAACTTAGAGGGTTACGAACCCAAGGATTTGATATTACCAAGTACGAAAGACGATTCACAGAATTATGCCTATTGTGTCCGGGAGCGTTCGAAGATGAGGAAGAGAAGATCGACGCGTTTGTGAAAGGATTACCGAAAAGAATACAAGAAGATATAAGTTCACACAAGCCCGCCTCCATATAACAGGCATGTAGAATGGCTCACAAACTAGTGAACCAGATTGAAGAAAGAATTAAAGAACAGACTGCTGAAGAGGCCAATGTGAAGCAAGTCAAAAGAAAGTGGGAGGAAAACGGTGACAAGAATCACCAATGCAACAACAACAGCAATTACAACATTAATCGCAACAATTATCCCAACAATCGCAACATCAATCGCAACTACAACAAACGGCCCAACAACAACAACAACAACAACAACAACAGCAACTACAGCAACTACAACAATCATCCCAACAATAATAACAACCGCAACAACAACAATCAGAAGCAGCTATGCCAAAGGTGTGAAAAGTATCACTCGGGGTTCTGTACCAAATTTTGCAACAAGTGTAAAAGAAATGGTCATAGCGCGGCGAAGTGTGAGGTCTACGGACCAGGGGTTAACAGAACGAAAGGAACAAATGGTGTCGGAACGAGTAATGGCTGAGCAAGTAGTGTCGGAGCAAGTTATGCCAATGTAGTTTGTTATAAATGTGGAAAACCGGGCCACATTATTAGAAATTTCCCAAACCAGGAGAACATGAATGGACAAGGCCGCGGAAGAGTTTTTAATATTAATGCGGCAGAGGCACAGGAAGACCCGGAGCTTGTTACGGGTACGTTTCTTATTGACAATAAATCTGCTTATGTTTTATTTGATTCGGGTGCGGATAGAAGCTATATGAGTAGAGATTTTTGTGCTAAATTAAGTTGTCCATTGACGCCGTTGGATAGTAAATTTTTACTCGAATTAGCAAACGGTAAATTAATTTCAGCAGATAATATATGCCGGAATCGAGAAATTAAACTGGGTAGTGAAATATTTAAGATTGACTTGATACCAGTAGAGTTAGGGAGTTTTGATGTGATAATCGGTATGGACTGGTTGAAAGAAGTGAAAGCAGAGATCGTTTGTTACAAAAATGCAATTCGCATTATACGAGAAAAAGGAAAACCCTTAATGGTGTACGGAGAAAAGGGCAACACGAAGCTACATCTTATTAGTAATTTGAAGGCACAAAAACTAATAAGAAAAGGTTGCTATGCTGTTCTAGCACACGTCGAGAAAGTACAAACTGAAGAAAAGAGCATCAATGATGTTCCCGTCGCAAAAGAATTTCCCGATGTATTTCCGAAAGAATTACCGGGATTACCCCCACATCGATCCGTTGAATTTCAAATAGATCTTGTACCAGGAGCTGCACCAATAGCTCGTGCTCCTTACAGACTCGCACCCAGCGAGATGAAAGAACTGCAAAGCCAATTACAAGAACTTTTAAAGCGTGGTTTCATTCGACCAAGCACATCACCGTGGGGAGCTCCTGTTTTGTTTGTCAAGAAGAAAGATGGTACATTCAGGTTGTGTATCGACTACCGAGAGTTGAACAAACTTACCATCAAGAACTGCTACCCACTACCGAGAATCAACGACTTATTTGATCAACTACAAGGCTCGTCTGTTTATTCAAAGATTGACTTACGTTCCGGGTATCATCAAATGCGGGTGAAAGAAGATGATATTCCAAAGACTGCTTTCAGAACACGTTACGGTCATTACGAGTTTATGGTCATGCCGTTTGGTTTAACTAATGCACCAGCTGTGTTCATAGACCTTATGAACCGAGTGTGTGGACCATACCTTGACAAGTTTGTCATTGTTTTCATTGATGACATACTTATTTACTCAATGAATAACCAAGAACACGGTGAACATTTAAGAAAGGTGTTAGAAGTATTGAGGAAGGAAGAATTGTACGCTAAATTTTCAAAGTGTGCATTTTGGTTGGAAGAAGTTCAATTCCTCGGTCACATAGTGAACAAAGAAGGTATTAAGGTGGATCCGGCAAAGATAGAAACTGTTGAAAAGTGGGAAACCCCGAAAACTCCGAAACACATACGCCAGTTTTTAGGACTAGCTGGTTACTACAGAAGGTTCATCCAAGACTTTTCCAGAATAGCAAAACCCTTGACTGCATTAACGCATAAAGGGAAGAAATTTGAATGGAAGGATGAACAAGAGAAAGCGTTTCAGTTATTGAAGAAAAAAGCTAACTACGGCACCTATATTGTCATTGCCTGAAGGGAATGATGATTTTGTGATTTATTGTGACGCATCTAAACAAGGTCTCAGTTGTGTATTAATGCAACGAACGAAGGTGATTGCTTATGCGTCTAGACAATTGAAGATTCACGAACAAAATTATACGACCCATGATTTGGAATTAGGCGCAGTTGTTTTTGCATTAAAGACTTGGAGGCACTACTTATATGGGGTCAAAAGTATTATATATACAGACCACAAAAGTCTTCAGCACATATTTAATCAGAAACAACTGAATATGAGGCAGCGTAGGTGGATTGAATTGTTGAATGATTACGACTTTGAGATTCATTACCACCCGGGGAAGGCAAATGTGGTAGCCGACGCCTTGAGCAGGAAGGACAGAGAACCCATTCGAGTAAAATCTATGAATATAATGATTCACAATAACCTTACTACTCAAATAAAGGAGGCGCAACAAGGAGTTTTAAAAGAGGGAAATTTAAAGGATGAAATACCCAAAGGATCGGAGAAGCATCTTAATATTCGGGAAGACGGAACCCGGTATAGGGCTGAAAGGATTTGGGTACCAAAATTTGGAGATATGAGAGAAATGGTACTTAGAGAAGCTCATAAAACCAGATACTCAATACATCCTAGAACGGGGAAGATGTACAAGGATCTCAAGAAACATTTTTGGTGGCCGGGTATGAAAGCCGATGTTGCTAAATACGTAGGATAATATTTGACGTGTTCTAAGGTAAAAGCTGAGCATCAGAAACCATCAGGTCTACTTCAACAATCCAAAATCCCGGAATAGAAATGAGAAAACATTACCATGGATTTCATCACTAAATTGCCAAGGACTGCAAGTGGTTTTGATACTATTTGGGTAATAGTTGATCGTCTCACCAAATCAGCACACTTCCTGCCAATAAGAGAAGATGACAAGATGAAGAAGTTAGCATGACTGTATTTGAAGGAAGTCGTCTCCAGACATGGAATACCAGTCTCTATTATCTCTGATAGGGATGGCAGATTTATTTCAAGATTCTGGCAGACATTACAACAAGCATTAGGAACTCGTCTAGACATGAGTACTGCCTATCATCCACAAACTGATGGGCAGAGCGAAAGGACGATACAAACACTTGAAGACATGCTACAAGCATGTGTTATTGATTTTGGAAACAGTTGGGATCGACATCTACCGTTAGCAGAATTTTTCTACAACAACAGCTACCATTCAAGCATTGAGATGGTTCCGTTTGAAGCACTTTATGGTAGAAAGTGCAGGTCTCCGATTTTTTGGAGTGAAGTGGGGGATAGACAGATTACGGGTCCGGAGATAATACAAGAAACTACCGAGAAGATCATCCAAATTCAACAACGGTTGAAAACCGCCCAAAGTCGACAAAAGAGCTACGCTGACATTAAAAGAAAAGATATAGAATTTGAAATTGGAGAGATGGTCATGCTTAAAGTTGCACCTTAGAAAGGCGTTGTTCGATTTGGTAAACGAGGGAAATTAAATCCAAGGTATATTGGACCATTCAAGATTATTGATCGTGTCGGACCAGTAGCTTACCTACTTGAATTACCTCAAAAACTCGTGGCTGTACATAACACTTTCCACGTCTCGAATTTGAAGAAATGTTTTGCTAAAGAAGATCTCACTATTCCATTAGATGAAATCCAAATCAACGAAAAACTTTAATTCATCGAAGAACCCGTCGAAATAATGGATCGTGAGGTTAAAAGACTTGAGCAAAACAAGATACCAATTGTTAAGGTTCGATGGAATGCTCGTAGAGGACCCGAGTTCACCTGGGAACGAGAAGATCAGATGAAGAAGAAATACCCTCATTTATTTCCAGAAGATACGTCAACACCTCCAACTGCTTAAAATTTCGGGACGAAATTTATTTAACGGGTAGGTACTGTAGTGACCCGAACTTTTCCATGTTTATATATATATTAAATGAAATTGTTATTTACATGATTAAGTGTTTCCAATATGTTAAGCAATCAAACTTGTTAAGACTTGATTAATTTAAATAGGTTTCATATAGACAATGGACCACCCAAGTTGACCGGTGATTCACGAACGTTAAAACTTGTAAAAACTATATGATGACATATATATGGATATATATATATATATAGTTAACATGATATTATGATAATTAAACATATAATTAAGTATATTAACAATGAACTACATATGTAAAAACAAGACTACTAACTTAATGATTTTGAAACGAGACATATATGTAACGATTATCGCTGTAACGACATTTAATGTATATATATCATATTAATAGATATTTATACATCATAATATCATGATAATATAATAATTTAAAATCTCATTTGATATTATAAACATTGGGTTAACAACACTTAACAAGATCGTTAACCTAAAGGTTTCAAAACAACACTTACATGTAACGACTAACGATGACTTAACGACTCAGTTAAAATGTATATACATGTAGTATTTTAATATGTATTCATACACTTTTGTAAGACTTCAAGACACTTATCAAAATACTTCTACTTAACAAAAATGCTTACAATTACATCCTCTTTCAGTTTCATCAACAATTCTACTCGTATGCACCCGTATTCGTACTCGTACAATACACAGCTTTTAGATGTATGTACTATTGGTATATACACTCCAATGATCAGATCTTAGCAGCCCATGTGAGTCACCTAACACATTTGGGAACCATCATTTGGCAACTAACATGAAATATCTCATAAAATTACAAAAATATGAGTAATCATTCATGACTTATTTACATGAAAACAAAATTACATATCCTTTATATCTAATCCATACACCAACGACCAAAAACACCTACAAACACTTTCATTCTTCAATTTTCTTCATCTAATTGATCTCTCTCAAGTTCTATCTTCAAGTTCTAAGTGTTCTTCATAAATTCCAAAAGTTCTAGTTTCATAAAATCAAGAATACTTCCAAGATTGCAAGTTTACTTCCAAGTTTTCTAAATCCATTTCAAGTAATCATCCAAGATCAAGAAACCTTTGTTACTTACAGTAGGTTATCTTTCTAATACAAGGTAATAATCATATTCAAACTTTAATTCAATTTCTATAACTATAACAATCTTATTTCGAGTGGAAATCTTACTTGAAATTGTTTTCGTGTCATGATTCTGCTTCAAGAACTTTCAAGCCATCCAAGGATCCTTTGAAGCTAGATCCATTTTTCTCATTTCCAGTAGGTTTATCCAAGGAACTTGAGGTAGTAATGATGTTCATAACATCATTCGATTCATACATAAAAAGCTATCTTATTCAACGTTATAAACTTGTAATCACTAGAACATAGTTTAGTTAATTCTAAACTTGTTTGCAAATAAAGTTAATCCTTCTAAATAGACTTTTAAAATCAACTAAACACATGTTATATATCTATATGATATGCTAACTTAATGATTTAAAACCCGGAAACACGATAAACACCATAAAACTGGATATACGCCGTCGTAGTAAAACCGGGGGCTGTTTTGGTTGGGATAATTAAAAGCTAAGAAGAACTTCGATTTAAAAGCTATACTTCTGGAAAAATAATTTTTATTATGAACATGAAACTATGTCCAAAAATCATGGTTAAACTCAAAGTGAAAGTATGTTTTTCAAAATGGTCATCAAGATGTCGTTCTTTCGACGGAAATGACTACCTCTTTCAAAAATGACTTGTAACTTGTATTTCTGACTATAAACTTATACTTTTTCTATTTATATTCATAAATTTAAATTCAATACGAAACCGTGGCCACTAGAATCACTCAAAACGGATTAGAAACGAAGAAATGGCGAGTAAAACAAGATTGATAAAAACTACTCATTTTACCTACGTGAAAGTTAGTAATAAATCTATTCCAACCATAACCTAATTAACTTATATTGTATATTATGTAATCTTGAGATACCATAGACACGTATACACTGTTTCGACCTATCATGTCGACCCATCTATATATATATATATTGCGGAACAACCATAGACACTCTATATGTGAATGTTGGAGTTAGCTATACAGGGTTGAGATTGATTTCAAAATATATATATATAGTTTGAGTTGTGATCAATACTGAGATACGTATACACTGGGTCGTGGATTGATTCAAGATAATATTTTTCGATTTATTTCTGTACATCTAACTGTGGACAACTAGTTGTAGGTTACTAACGAGGACAGCTGACTTAATAAACTTAAAACATCAAAATGTATTAAAAGTATTGTAAATATATTTTGAACATACTTTGATATATATGTATATATTGTTATAGGTTCGTGAATCAACCAGTGGCCAAGTCTTACTTCCCGAAGAAGTAAAAATCTGTGAAAGTGAGTTATAGTCCCACTTTTAAAATCTAATATTTTTGGGATGAGAATACATGCAGGTTTTATAAATGATTTACAAAATAGACACAAGTACGTGAAACTACATTCTATGGTTGAATTATCGAAATCGAATATGCCCCTTTTTATTAAGTCTGGTAATCTAAGAATTAGGGAACAGACACCCTAATTGACGCGAATCCTAAAGATAGATCTATTGGGCCTAACAAACCCCATCCAAAGTACAGGATGCTTTAGTACTTCGAAAGTTATATCATATCCGAAGGGTTGTCCCGGAATGATGGGGATATTCTTATATATGCATCTTGTTAATGTCGGTTACCAGGTGTTCACCATATGAATGATTTTTATCTCTATGTATGGGATGTGTATTGAAATATGAAATCTTGTGGTCTATTGTTAGGATATGATATATATAGGTTAAACCTATAACTCACCAACATTTTTGTTAAGCATGTTTATTCTCAGGTGAATACTAAGAGCTTCCGCTGTTGCATACTAAAATAAGGACACGATTTGGAGTCCATGTTTGTATGATATTGTGTAAAAACTGCATTCAAGAAACTGATTTCGATGTAACATATTTGTATTGTAAACCATTATGTAATGGTCGTGTGTAAACAGGATATTTTAGATTATCATTATTTGATAATCTACGTAAAGCTTTTTAAACCTTTATTTATGAAATAAAGGTTATGGTTTGTTTTAAAATGAATGCAGTCTTTGAAAAACGTCTCATATAGAGGTCAAAACCTCGCAACGAAATCAATTAATATGGAACGTTTTTAACCAAGTGGCCAGGCCGACTACGGAGAGGCAGGATCCTTTTGGTCCCAATATAATTGGCGACTGTTCGGAAAATCCAATAACCAAGTCCGTGTATAATTGTCTTTCTTAGACACCACTAAATGCTTGTGAATAAGTTTGATAGAGAGCAGTATTGCCTGATACCAGTTCCCCGGCAGCGGTGCCAAAAACTTAGTATCTTCCCGTGATATGGCAAAAACGGACGGTTTTTATTCGCGCGGTGTCGTCAGGCCGCGGCTCTCCAGGACCAGCCAGTCGTGGGAGGAGGGTACTGTTTTAAATTTATATTTAGCGGGGCCTAAATCTTACTACTCCTTATAAGTAAGGGAAGTATGACCTAGAGTCGTATTTTTGAGATATCAGTAGAATCGAACCTATATTTAAGCCTAAGATAGTTAGGGAGTAGTGAATATTTATTTTGGGTTTTCTAATTTATAAGACATATAAAGTAAATGCGATAAAATTCGTAATTTAGATAAGGTTAAAGTGAGTGCATGCTATGTAATGCCCCGTCCTAATCCATCTGGACGAAGTCATCAACATTTGATCCCAGAGCGATGATCGACTCCAAGTAATGTCCTTAAACAGAGCAAATGCATAGTGGAATATTTCTTTCATACCTGAGAATAAACATGCTTTCAAGTGTCAACCAAAAGGTTTGTGAGTTCATAAGTTTATCATAAAACAATAAAATTTATCATTTTTGATAGACCACAAGATTTAAATCCTGCATGGTACAAATGGGCCCGAATCCTATACTCACCTGTAATGTACATGCTATATCTTTTAAATACAGTACACTTTTCTCGTGTACGAAATCATCTTTCATAAATCTTAGTAACCGTACACATATCTTGTGCACAAAATAACATACACATAACCTGTGTATAAAATCATTCTCTCGATACATAACATTCATATCAATTGGTGGCAATTATCATGTCCACATAATTCAATGGTGGCAATTATCATGTCCACATAATTCAACGGTGGCAATTATCATGTCCACATAATTCAATCGTGGCAATTATCATGTCCACATAATTCAATAAAATCCGCGGAACTTCTGTCTGCACAATAATTAATTCGAGGAATGTTTTTCTTGTGTCTATCTCATCAAACATTTATAAAAGCATTTCATGTATTCGTAGTTCAAAATATATTTCAAAAGCATTTAGTAAAGCAGTTGTAAAAACAGTGCATGTATTCTCAGTCCCAAAAATATAAAGAGTAAAAGGGAATCAAATGAACTCACCTAATGTATTTTGTAGTAAAAATACAGATGACTATATTGAACAATGCTGGGTTAGCCTCGGATTCACGAACCTATAACAAGTATATATATATTAACACCTTTAATATTAATTAACTAGGTTTTCATCGTATTAAGACTAATATCCTTATATATATCCATTTTAATACTTATAATATGTATATAATTTAATTAATGTTATCTTACTATAAATGATATTATATTAAAAACATGATATTTATGTGATATTAGTATATTTATGATATAGGTAATAAATATATTTTGCATGAATAATATTTGTTGTAATAATAATAATGTTTAAATAATAATAATATTGGTTATATTGATAATTTTTATGATAATCTTCAATAATGAAAATGATTAGATTTTAATAATGATAATGATCATAATAATAGTTTTGGTAATAATAATAGTAATAATAACAATAATAATGATACTTAATAATAATATCCATTTTCACTACTAATGATACTAATGGTAATAATAAAATTAGAAATAATAATAATAATAATAATAATAATAATAATAATAATAATAATAATAATAATAATAATAATAATAATAATAATAATAATAATAATAATAATAATAATAATAATAATAACAATATTAATAATACCTCACAAGAAAAAGCTCCAAAAATAAATGTCTACCCCGGGATTCGAACTCATGATCTCTTGCTTAACCACCCACACACCTTTACCAGTCTTTCATCCCTTCATTTCTAATTTAAATCACTCTTTTGATATATTTATCCTATTTCTATCCATCACCATTTACTTCTTCTTCCTCATAACCATCTTCGAATTTTCGAGATCGTCATTATATCATACTCATTACCATTATCTCGACTATAACTGTTCGTTATCATAAAATCCTAACCCTAATCATCATCTTATCATAATCACTATCATTATCAATATCATAGATACCGTAATCATTATCATTATTCTATCATCTCATTGTATCATCAATATTCACGTATCATATTTCATTAACAGTATTTAATTCGTGCAATACGGAAGGGAAGTAGAAATCCATCGGCCCAATATAATAATGGAATGGCAATAAACTTTAAGAAGCTGGAAAAGAAATAACATAAACTATAGCATCGATTTATAATTTATATTGGGCTCATCTACACCTCCACATCCTGGCCCAATCTGCATAACAAGTTGCCCAATGCTAATAATGAGTTCCGATGGCTAGATTTATGCATTGAAGAATCGGTATTTTTGCAAGTCGACAGGAATTAGGAATGGTGGGGTTCGTCTGGTAACACAGCAACAACTCTTTACAACTCAACCATCACTCGATTATAGTTTATTCCCAATTACAAATGTCCCAATCATAATACCTCACTCGAATTCTCGGCCTACCACCATGCTCCTATCACAGCTTTCTTTTTCGTTTTAAAATTCATCACGTCCCAAAGAAAGTTACTAAATTCTAACGTGTAAAGTGATTTGTTTAATTTTCCTTGTCGGACCACCACAAGGAAAAAGGGATTACGCCATAGTCTTCCATACCACATATTTTTCGGTCAAACAAATACCTTAGTGATCAAGTAGGGTCACATGATAACAATTGGCATTATAATAGTTGTAGTTGGTTTACTTTAGGTGGTTGTGGGGTTCGACTTTTGAAAGAAACAGCAGCATCAAACAATATTCAATCGGTACATTATCATAATCATAACATACCTTTAAGTCAAGTGGAATGTTATTTATTTGATACAAGTCGAGCACTACATCCATAAATTGTTCCACATATTATTTTCTTCTTTCAAAATAGCAAAACATTCGTTAAGTGTGGTGGCTGTGAAGGTGATCTTTGGAACCAGAAATCAATAAAACAGAAGTATTATTTTTGGGTTCGTTGAAATAGGAAACAGGAATAGTTGCTGCAGCATATACGTTGATAGAGGTGGTGGTTTGTGTAGTCTTGATTAATAGATGAAACAGAAAGGATACGTAGCAGCTGCAGGAACTAAAAGATTTCGATGATATTGGGATTGTTGGTTTAAATGAAACCAAAACATACTCCAAATGTAAAGGTGATGGTAGTGGTTCACACGAGTTGTTTTCAGATGGTAATTTGTGGTAATTGTTCAAAGGTTGGAGATGGTATTCGGATGCAAGTAAAAAGAGAAGAAAATGGTCATTGAGTTTTTATTTGGTAATTATAGATAATGAAAAAAAATGTGACGGGTTTGTTTCTTTTGATTTCTCTTCGATTCCTTCAATAGAAATAATGGTTTATAATGTGTTAGTGAGTGATCTTATACAGCAACAATAATTGTTTGAAGATTGTGTTGTAGTGATTGTGGTCGACAGTATATATCTTCAAGGACAGACATATGAATAAATAAATAAAAATGGAATACGAGTTATAACAGATTTTTGGATGTTCTGTATGGATTGGAGCATGATTGGTACTTATTTGAAGATTTAGAAAATCAATTTACACAGATGAGAACGATGTGCACTGAAAGAGATTTTCTTTCTGCATTTATTTATATTTAACTGTAATTATATTTATGTATGTATATATATATATATATATAATCTGTATTTGTATTTAATTATATATGTATTTATATATATAAATATCTATATTATATGTATATATATATATATTTATGTATTTATATATGCTTGTTTATATTTTTGATGATATATGTAATTCATAAATTTATTATTGTTAATGTTATAAATATTAATACCAACAATAAAACTAATAATAATACTATTGAAATACAAATAATAATACTAACAATAATATTACTATAATAACTATAATTTAATTATAATTAAACTTATTATATTAAATATTATTATTACATATTATTGATTATGTAGTATATATATTTACACTAAATATTTAATACACAAACATGGATTTTACATGCATATATATATATTTTGATAACAACTTAATAATTCTAAATATAAATTTTCATTTTCAAATTCTTAATTGGTTAAAGTGTAGTTTATTAATTCAAGTTATTATATACATTTACATTTATATTTATATACATATTTATTTACAAACAATTATTCGTGAATCGTTGGGCATAGTCAAAGGTCAAATGATTACATGAGAACAGTTCAAAGTTTTTGAGACTCAACATTACAGACTTTACTTATTGTATAATAAACATATAAAGATTAAGTTTAAATTTGGTCGAAAATTCCCGGGTCATCACAGTACCTACCCGTTAAAGAAATTTCGTCCCGAAATTTGAGTGAGGTGGTCATGGTTAACAATAAAAATGTTTTCATGACGAATATGAGTTGATAAATAGAGTTTCATTATCATTGAGTAATATGGAATGGACAAAATGATTCGATTAATCGAAGCGTATGAATGAAGTTATCACAAAAGATCGAGATGAAGAAATGGAGATTTTCCATAACTTTTGACGTAGTCGCGATTGAATTCCGAAATTCAAGGGATTTAAAGAAAATCTTTGAAATCTAAGAGATTTGATTCTTCGGCAAATAAGGAGATTAAGATCTCTATAATTAAATACGGTGATCTGCCTCGATTACTATGTCTGATATTTCCATTATAAATTAAACTTCTCAGTTCCATCATTCTCACCATTCATATACTTTCTTTCTTAGTTCATACATCCAAAAGATTGTGAAAATGCTTAGTCCAGTTCTAATCCATAATATTTTCCTAATTATTATTTCCGTCATCCTTCTTTTCAATCTTCTACCAGAAAAATCTGTTTACTTTTAATATAACCTTGGGGTGATACTATTCTTAATTATGCCGTGTCTTTATATTGCTATTCCTATTAATATCTACGGTTTGTAACTTCCGTGTTGTTATTGGGCTTTATATTTTCTTTTATATTTCGGAGCTCTTTGCCTTTTTATTCTCTTCTCGATTCCTAGTAAAGCGAGCAACGGTCCAGAATTCATAGATATGAATTTCGAAATGAACATAGTTAATCTTCTAAGAAAGAAATGGTAATAGCACGATCTTGATTCGTCAAATTACCAGAATATCCGGGAAAGATAGAACTATCAAGAAAATATGTTCTTGATATGTTTATATATCAGATAAAATGTAAGAGTCGTGTAACATGGCACATAATGACGTTATAATCTGTGAATCATCAGGTTCCATTTAGAAACTCAGCATGACTTACTGTAATATAATGACGTTGAACAAGTGTCATTATATTATACTAACTCATGCATCAGTTCCCAACATTACTTCAATAACATTCATATTTTAAGCTCGAAAGTTACAGAATATAGAAACTAATAGTTTCTATATTATGTAACACTGATAGCACGATGAGATTAATGATTTCAGATAAGAACAGTTATGAAAATTATCTTCAGAAATATGGAGGATATTTATAATGAACGATACGATGATATCTTGAAATTTCAAATATCGAAGGATGGTGAAGAAAATTTGTCCGCAAGAGTTTGGAGTCAGAAGCAAGGTATTCGTTAATGACTTCAGCAGATACTGAATCATTTAGATTCTTTGAAGTCAAACTTATTCTTTGTGATTTGTCCACGGCTTCCTTCATAGTTTGCTCAATCAATTTTTCAGTTTCAAACTATTTCTGATCTTTTCCAACCTATAATACTTTATCATCAACTTCCAACGATTAAGGTCATTTACGGTTGTTTACGATTTCTGCTGCTTCATTCAGCTTTTTCAATATTCAGAGTATTTGATTTGTAGACTGAGTGCTGTTCAGAATTTTTGGAATAAAAGACCATAATTCTAAAAGATAAATGTTATACATATAACTGTTGATGTAAATATGCTGTGCATTTTCAAAGTACTGATTGATGATTCCTGGTAATTGGTATGACAGTTCTCGTTACAAGATGCGGATGACTATATGATAGGGTTTCAATGAATAAATATCATGATTTATCAGAGAGGTATAAGCCAAGAAGCAACGAGGTTGCTGGTACGTCTGCTGGTAATATGGTGAAATATAAAAGAATTCTCCGATATTAAAATGGTAATCGTATATATCAGGATTATAGTAAGACTACTTCGAATGAAAAATCGAAGTTGACTTGCTGGAGCTGTGACATAATTTGCTATTTTGAAAAGGGATCGTAAAGTTATTTTTTGCTAATAAATGCCAAAGGATCTGACGTGGCTATGTGTTAAAATTTTACTCAGTTGCTGAGAGTTTCTCAGGTGCATAACTATATGCATAAATCTTTTCTTCTGTAGATGCAGTACGGTTGATTCATCCTATCGATTGAGGTGTTTTCAAGAATCATGAAAGGTTTGAACGCAGATTGTAATCGTCAAGATACAAACGAGGTTTAAGATGAAATCAAGTGGCAAACTTGAAGAATTGTTTAGTTTCATATGTAATAATCAATATTTTAATTCATTTTAATTGTTCAATGTTGGTAGTCCTCAGTTGATAGTCCACAGTTAGCAATTCAATAATTCATATGTAGTTTATTATATAATATTCGAATTAATTATTACGTATCGTGACCGGTATTCGTCTCAGACTCGATCACAACCCAAATTATATATATTATTATAGAATTAACGTCAACCCTGTATAGAGAACTCGATCATTACTTCATATAGAGTGTCTATGGTTATTCCAAATAATATATATAGACGCGTCGATATGATATGTCAAAACCTTGTATACGTGTCCCGATATTTAAAGTGCGTAAAATAAATAATAGAAATTAAATAATTATAAATAAAGTTGCGAGAATTAAAATTGCGATAAATAAAATGTAATACGGAATTAACAGTTAGCTAGGAACAGTTAGCTAGGATTTCGTTAGCGTGGATTCTTAACAAAATTTTCCATAGTTACTTTGTTTGTTTCTAACAAATTTTATTTTGTCCAACGTTTTTTTCATTATGCCACTTGTTGGATTCTGATAGGTCAAAATCCCAATATGAAATTGAATGAAAAATGGTTATTCTGTGATGAACGTATTCGTACTTCTGCGGTTGTAAGTAGGATAGTAAATGACCGTTGAATCAGATTTGAAGAATGTACAATGTAACTTATTAATTTGAAATTTAAATATTCCTCAGGTATTACCTACCCGTTAAAATATTTTCACCAAAATCCGTTTGTACAAAATAATTTTTAATTTCAATCTTTATGAAAACATATATACATATATATTTTCTTCAGATGTAATCATGGATCTAATGAGTTTACATGATATTAATATCATTTGGTTTACGTTAGAACAAGAATATATAATCTTTAAAACATTAGAGATTACATAATCGCCATGTCGAACGAAGATAAAATAGATAAAACGATACGTAGAACGATGATTATACTCGAGGTACAGAATGAGATGTTGAGGCATGGATTGTTAATGGTACGCGTGTTGTTACTGATGGTATTATTGATGCAGGTGATGTTGCCGAAGCTGTTATGTTTTGCACCATATTTTCCAAATTGATTACCCGAGCGCGAAGTTTGTTGACTTCTTCTATTATTCCTGGTTGATTGTTGTCGGAACGAGCGGATGAATAAGGTCTAAAATGTGAGATAGTATATAATCGTGACGAGATACTCTGAGAGAGAAAATGATGTTTCGAACAGGTTCACCGGTAAGTGTTTCGTGTTCTTCACCAAGAGTGCAGGTTGGTGAGTGGAAAAGATCGTTTTCTTCTCGTCTCCATTGATTTAGTCGACTACGAAACCATCAGATGAATTGGGGATGGCTGATTGGTTGATTCATTCCGGTGACACTGCTTTCAGAGCTCGAGTGAAACTCTATTTTGGAATAGCTATCGGAATAACTATCGGAATAGTTATCGGAATCTAAGGGACTTGAACTAGTTGAGGGATTCATCTCGTACGATCAGATGAATGAGTTTTCGATAAGAAATAGATTAAAAGATGTAAATTAGTACCCTGCAATGCATAATTTACATATGCATATATAATACTAAAATCCCATAAGTTAAGGAGAAATCTACGGAAGCTGTCAGGCAAAGGTAACAATAACAGACACGCTAAGATATGAATTTATCTATACACTGTCTATGCAATAGAGGCAGTAAGACGTGTCTAGACTTTAAGGATGATAAGCAAGTGATTCCCTAAGAATGATAAGCAGGTAATTTCCTAAGGATGATAAGCAGACGATTTTCGACTAGAAATGATAAGCAAAACTTTTGACATGCAGACACGGTCGAAGTCCAGACTCACTAATGCATCTAAAAAACTATCAGTTAGACATACTAATGCAAGACCTGGTTCGCTAAGACCATCGCTCTGATACCAACTGTAATGCACCGTCCTAATCCATCTGGACGAAGTCATCAACATTTGATCCCAGAGCGATGATCGACTCCAAGTAATGTCCTTAAAATGAGCAAATGCACAGCGAAAGATTTCTTTCATACCTGAGAATAAACATGCTTTCAAGTGTCAACCAAAAGGTTTGTGAGTTCATAAGTTTATCATAAAACAATAAAATTTATCATTTTTGATAGACCACAAGATTTAAATCCTTCATGGTACAAATGGGCCCGAATCCTATACCCACCTGTAATGTACATGCTATATCTTTTAAATACAGTACACTTTTCTCGTGTACGAAATCATCTTTCATAAATCTTAGTAACCGTACACATATCTTGTGCACAAAATAACATACACATAACCTGTGTATAAAATCATTCTCTCGATACATAACATTCATATCAATTGGTGGCAATTATCATGTCCACATAATTCAATGGTGGCAATTATCATGTACACATAATTCAACGTTGGCAATTATCATGTCCACATAATTCAATCGTGGCAATTATCATGTCCACATAATTCAATAAAATCCACAGAACTTCTGTCTGCACAATAATTAATTCGAGGAATGTTTTGCTTGTGTCTATCTCGTCAAACATTTATAAAAGCATTTCATGTATTCGCAGTTCAAAATATATTTTAAAAGCATTTAGTAAAGCAGTTGTAAAAACAGTGCATGTATTCTCAGTCCCAAAAATATAAAGAGTAAAAGGGAATCAAATGAACTCACCTAATGTATTTTGTAGTAAAAATACAGATGACTATATTGAACAATGCCGGGTTAGCCTCGGATTCACGAACCTATAACAAGTATATATATATATTAACACCTTTAATATTAATTAACTAGGTTTTCATCGTATTAAGACTAATATCCTTATATATATATCCATTTTAATACTTATAATATGTATATAATTTAATTAATGTTATCTTACTATAAATGATATTATATTAAAAACATGATATTTATGTGATATTAGTATATTTATGATATAGGTAATAAATATATTTTGCATGAATAATATTTGTTGTAATAATAATAATATTGGTTATATTGATAATTTTTATGATAATCTTCAATAATGAAAATGATTAGATTTTAATAATGATAATGATCATAATAATAGTTTTGGTAATCATAATAGTAATAATAACAATAATAATGATACTTAATAATAATATCCATTTTCACTACTAATGATACTAATGGTAATAATAAAATTAGAAATAATAATAATAATAATAATAATAATAATAATAATAAAAATATTAATAATAGTGCTACCTCACAAGAAAAAGCTCCAAAAATAAATGTCTACCCCGGGATTCGAACTCATGATCTCTTGCTTAACCACCCACACACCTTTACCTGTCTTTCATCCCTTCATTTCTAATTTAAATCACTCTTTTGATATATTTATCCTATTTCTATCCGTCACCATTTACTTCTTCTTCCTCATAACCATCTTCGAATTTTCGAGATCGTCATCATATCATACTCATTACCATTATCTCGACTATAACTGTTCGTTATCATAAAATCCTAACCTTAATCATCATCTTATCATAATCACTATCATTATCAATATCATGGATACCGTAATCATTATCATTATTCTATCATCTCATTGTATCATCAATATTCACGTATCATATTTCATTAACAGTATTTAATTCGTGCAATACGGAAGGGAAGTAGAAATCCATCGACCCAATATAATAATGGAATGGCAATAAACTTTAAGAAGCTGGAAAAGAAATAACATAAACTGTAGCATCGATTTATAGTTTATATTGGGCTCGTCTACACCTCCACATCCTGGCCCAATCTGCATAACAAGTGGCCCAATGATAATAATGAGTTTCGATGGCTAGAGTTATGCATTGAAGACTCGGTATTTTTGCAAGTCGATAGGAATTAGGAATGGTGGGGTTTGTCTGGTAACACAGGAACAACTCTTTACAACTCAACCATCACTCGATTATAGTTTATTCCCAATTACAAACGTCCCAATCATAATACCTCACTCAAATTCTCGGCCTACCACCATGCTCCTATCACAGCTTTCTTTTTCATTTTAAAATTCATCCCCAAAGAAAGTTACTAAATTCTAACGTGTAAAGTGATTTGTTTAATTGTCCTTGTCGGACCACCACAAGGAAAAAGGGATTACGCCATAGTCTTCCATACCACATACTTTTTGGTCAAACAAATACCTTAGTGATCAAGTAGGGTCACATGATAACAATTGGCATTATAATAGTTGTAGTTGGTTTACTTTAGGTGGTTGTGGGGTTCGACTTTTGAAAGAAACAGCAGCATCAAACAATATTCAATCGGTACATTATCATAATTATAACATACCTTTAAGTCAAGTGGAATGTTATTTATTTGATACAAGTCGAGCACTACATCCATAAATTGTTCCACATATTATTTTCTTCTTTCAAAATAGCAAAACATTCGTTAAGTGTGGTGGCTGTGAAGGTGATCGTTGGAACCAGAAATCAATAAAACAGAACTATTATTTGTGGGTTCGTTGAAATAGGAAACGGGAATAGTTACTGAAGCATATACGTTGATAGAGGTGGTGGTTTGTGTAGTCTTGATTAATAGATGAAATAGAAAGGATACGTAGCAGCTGCAGGAACTAAAAGATTTCGATGATGTTGGGATTGTTGGTTTAAATGAAACCAAAACATACTCCAAATGTAAAGGTGATTGTAGTGGTTCACACGAGTTGTTTTCAGATGGTAATTTGTGGTAATTGTTCAAAGGTTGGAGATGGTATTCGGATGCAAGCCAAAAGAGAAGAAAATGGTCATTGAGTTTTTATTTGGTAATTATAGATAATGAAAAAAAATGTGACGGGTTTGTTTCTTTTGATTTCTCTTTCGATTCCTTCAATAGAAATAATGGTTTATAATGTGTTAGTGAGTGATCTTATACAGCAACAATAATTGTTTGAAGATTGTGTTGTAGTGATTATGGTCGACAGTATATATCTTCAAGGAAAGACATATGAATAAATAAATAAAAATGGAATACGAGTTATAACAGATTTTTGGATGTTCTGTATGGATTGGAGCATGATTGGTACTTATTTGAAGATTTGGAAAATCAATTTACACAGATGAGAATGATGTGCGCTGAAAGAGATTTTCTTTCTGCATTTATTTATATTTAACTGTAATTATATTTATGTATATATATATATATATATATATATATATATATATATATATATATATATAATCTGCATTTGTATTTAATTATATATGTATTTATATATATAAATATCTATATTATATGTATATATATATATATATATATATATATATATGTATTTATATATGCTTGTTTATATTTTTGATGATATATGTAGTTCATAAATTTATTATTGTTAATGTTATAAATATTAATACCAACAATAAAACTAATAATAATACTATTGAAATACAAATAATAATACTAACAATAATATTACTATAATAACTATAATTTAATTATAATTAAACTTATTATATTAAATATTATTATTACATATTATTGATTATGTAGTATATATATTTACACTAAATATTTAATACACAAACATGGATTTTACATACATATATATATATTTTGATAACAACTTAATAATTCTAAATATAAATTTTCATTTTCAAATTCTTAATTGGTTAAAGTGTAGTTTATTAATTCAAGTTATTATATACATATACATTTACATTTATATTTATATACATATTTATTTACAAACAATTGTTCGTGAATCGTCGGGCATAGTCAAAGGTCAAATGATTACATGAGAACAGTTCAAAGTTTTTGAGACTCAACATTACAGACTTTGCTTATCGTATAATAAACATATAAAGATTAAGTTTAAATTTGGTCGAAAATTCCTGGGTCATCACATGCTATGACTTCATCAGTTATCTGCCGGGATTATTGAATGCTGGCTCATGAATGGGGAGAGGCCCTGTATTCATTACACTGGTCCTAAACGCCCCTGTCATAAGACATGTCACTGGGTACTGCGTTAGGCTTGAAGATTCTGAATAGACAGCAACGTCCCTTACCCCCGACGCCCATGCAGTCTGACTACAGGCATACACGTTCAGACGGCTCATCTAATTGAGCGACTCGGTTAGGTGACGTATTAACATTCCGAAATGGTCTAAACTTTCTTAAGCATAATAGAATACATGGTTTACCATATCCGAGAGACGTGATGCGTTTCAATGCTTTCGTTAATGATTGGTAAAAGGTAGTTAGGCCCTTAAAAAGGGTTCAACCATAAAGAACACCATGACCAAGTCAAGCTGACTTCCATGAACACGTTCGGTTATCCTAACGTGAAACAACCCAATCCGTATTCCATACGATAATTTTTTTTTAAAAAGATAAACCGTTAGCGCCAAATTTAAATGGTTACATATAACCTATTAAACAACATCACGAGTTAAATGTTTACAAATGGCACGAAGGCCCTTAACAATGTAATACAAGTTTGACCCATTCACAAAGATAGTTTTAAACCAAACAACACTTCGAGCATGGTTTGGGGCTAAACTACCCAAAACACTAGGCCAACTTCAAAAGCTTCAACAAGCATCACCAAGGGACACCTAGTGCCCAACAACCCCTTTTCCCCTATCCGCACCTGCATCTAAAAAGATAAACAACGAGAAGGGTAAGCTAATGCTTAGTGAGTGCAACAATTATACAAATACATATACAACCTACTTACTTGCAATCACTTACACATTTACCGCATACATGCTAGCAATATAATTAATCATACCATCACAAGTATAACAACTAAACTTCCAATCACACAAGCTAGCATAAGTTGGCATATTGATAGCATATAGTTCACAATTTAATATGCTAAATACAATTCACACAACCATGGTTAACCAATCGTACAAGGGAACGGTACTTGAAAGACCGTCAAGTTCATAACATCCATTAGTGTTACTTAAATACCGCGTAATCACTAATCCCCCGGGTGATGTCTTAAACACCGCGACTAACTCACCCCCATGACAATGTGGCATCTTGAACACCGCGACGATTCCACATGTCAATCAAACAATGAGTGGTGTCTTGAACACCGTGACAATTCCACTCCCATGACAATGTGGCGTCTTGAACACCGCGACGATACCACATGTCAATCAAAACAATGAGTAGTGTCTTGAACACCTCGACAATACTACTCGTTACTTAGAATGTGGTGTCTTAAACACTGCGAGAATACCACATTCACACTATACTAATAAATATATTATATACGTATACACATAATTATTCCACTCACCTTAATACCAAGATGATGATTATGCACTTTCGAAACATCAAAGCAACGTACCTAATACATTAAGTACACATTAAATACACAACTTGTGGAACTAACCATAATACTTACACTTGAGCATTTAATGACCCAATTGCATTAAATAACTCAACTACACCAAAACCGCCCATAAATGGCCAAGACTCATCTTTAATCACTAAAGCTAGTGATTCAAAGTCTACTAACTTTAACTAACACCGACTTAGGGTATTTCATACCCATTTCACCCAAACTAGGTCAACATTACCCATTAGACCCATTTTAACACTTAGACTCACAAATCAAGTCAAACTTAACTCATTAACAATTCTTTCATCAATTTAGAAGTGTAATAGTGACTAACAACACCATTTGACACTTACAACATCAATTCACAAGACCAAACCCTAGGTTATAGTCATTTGGGTTTTTCCTTACATCAACATAACCCAAGTTCACCCATTTAACCCCCAAATGGGTCTTACAAGTCTCAAATGACCAAACCCTAGCCATAATTTAACTAAAACTCAAAATACGGAGCTAAGACTTACCAACACTATCCACTCGTAGCTAAGAACGAGGAGAGCAACTTTAATTCTTGCTCCAAAGATCAACTCTAAATTCTTCACTCTCAAATCTCACTTTGAATCTAAGTGGGTTTTATGTTTTGAGAGTAAATGGAGAAGAAAAATGGAAAAGAAATGAATAATATGGATAAGTGGTGGAGATTAAATGCTCCAGTCAGATATACATGTGAAAAGACCAAATTACCCTCAAACTACACCTTTTAAAAACTAAATTCGAAACCAGACTGTAGAGATGGTCGCGGCGCGACCCTGTTTTGCCGTGGCGCAGCATTTCACGTAATTCTTGAGCTGTTTTTATCTCCTCCTGACATTGGTTTGCGCCTATTGTCACGGCGCGACTCCCTTTACCGCGGCGCGACATTGCAAGTGATTTTTGATCTGAATATCGAGCCTCCTGAATTTCTTTTGTGTCCAACGTCGCGGCGCGACATGGACTTCCGCGGTGCGGCAAAGGCCTGCGCCTGGTCATTTTGACAACTTAAACTCCAACACCGATTTATTTGACTTGCATATTCCATTTTCGCTTCCTATATTCCCTAGCCTTCTCCAAATAGTCTTACAAGACTTACTACAGTCCTAACCGCGTATATACTCATGCACATATACGTTCTCATGCATTACGTGTATATATATATATATATATATATATATATATATATATATATATATATATATATATATATACATAATGCATACACATCAAGTTACCATTTAAATTTATTAATCACATAACAATGAAATATAGACGTACTAATGGTTAAGTATATACCTTAAGACATGTAGGGAGAAAACGGGATGTTACAACTCTCCCCTACTTGAATCGGAGCGCGTCCTCGCGATCCAAGCCGCATGACAAGCCGGAAGATAAACCAAAACAAACTCTTCATATTCCCACGTAAATTCGGAACCCTTTCGATGCCGCCATTGCACTTTGAAAGTTCTAACTTCCTTGTTTCGCAACATCTTAACCTTCTCATCTTGAATTGCAATCGGCTCTTCAACATACTCTAATTTGTTGTTCAACGCAATCTCATCTAACGACACCCAAGTCGAGTCATCCACAAGACACCTACGGAGATGGGAAACATGAAACGTGTTATGAATCCCTGCAAGCTCTTCAGGCAACTCTAGTCTATAAGCAACCTCACCAACACGTGCCAAAACCTTGAAAGGACCAATAAACCGAGGAGTTAACTTTCCTCGCTTTCAAAACCGGATAACACCCTTCCATGGAGAAACCTTAAGCATCACCATGTCACCTTCTTGAATTCGATCGTTCGTCTACCTTTATCGGCATAAGATTTTTGTCTATCTTGAATTCGATCGTTCGTCTACGCCCATAAAGCATCTCATAAGGTGGCATTCCAATACTAGTGTGGTAACTATTATTGTACGAGAATTCCACCAATGGTAAGTGCTCGTCCCAACTACCACCGAAATTAATAATACACGCCCTTAACATATCCTTCAACGTTTGATTCGTACGCTCGGTTTGACCGTCCTTTTGAGGATGATATGCCGTGCTCATTTTCAATTGAGTACCTATATCTTCATGAAACTTATTCCAAAACCGAGACATGAAACGAGTATCTCGATCCGAAACAATAGATATAGGAACCCCATGCCTTGATATCACCTCTTTGATAAACAACTTAGACAAAGTCTCCGACGATATCATTTCCTGAATGGGAAGAAACAAAGCACTCTTCATCAATCGATTAACTATCACCCAAATCGTATCATATTGGGTTCTCGCCATCTTTGGTAACTTTGTAATGAAGTCCATGGTAATGTGCTCCCATTTCCACTTCGGGACTTCCAACGGTTGTAACTTACCGTATGGCTTTTGGTGTTCGGCTTTAACTTGCAAACACGTGACGCATTGTTCAACATACTTAAAAAAATCACGTTTCATGCCCGGCCACCAATACTCCTTCTTTAAATCAAGGTACATTTTCGTCGCGCCCGGATGAATGTAAATCTTTGACTTATGTGCTTCATCAAGTAGCACCCGTCGATAATCACCCATCTTAGGCACCCACACTCTTCCTTAAAAAGACAACAAACCATGCAGTCCTAAAGTAATGAACTCCGTTTACCCCACGATTCGTTCCTCACGCTTGTTGTGAACATACGCTTCTATTTGAACCTCACCAAGCTTTACAAGGAAATCCTTAGTAATGATCATGCGTAATGATCCTACTCGTATTGCCGGATGTTGACTCTTTCGACTTAGCGCATCCGAGACCACGTTCGCCTTCCCCGGATGATAAAGTATTTCACAATCATAATCCTTTACCACATCCATCCAACTACGTTGACGATAATTCAAATCTCGTTGATCAAATAGATGTTTCAAACTCTTATGATCCGAATAAATCGTACACTTGACACCATACAAGTAGTGGCGCCAGATTTTCAACGCATGTACCACCGCCGCCAATTCTAGATCATGAGTCGGGTATCTCTTTTCGTGTTCCTTTAATTGTCGAGAGGCATAAGCGATGAATTTACCCCTTTGCATTAGAACACACCCGAGCCCATTTAAAGAAGCATCACAATAAACCGTCATATCTTCTACCCCTTCCGACAACACTAACACCGGAGCTTGACACAACTTCTCTTTTAATAATTGAAAAGCAATTTCTTGCTCGTTCTCCCAATTAAATCTCGTGTTCTTCCTCGTCAACTTCGTCAATGGAGAAGCAATCTTAGAAAAGTCTTGGATAAACCGACCATAATAACCGGCCAATCCGAGAAAACTTCAGATTTTCGTAGGCGTAGTCGGTCGTCCCCAACTCTTTACCGTCTCTATCTTCCCCTGATCTACTTGAATACCATCTTTGTTCACAATGTGGCCAAGGAATTGAACTTCCCTAAGCCAAAATTCACATTTGGAGAATTTAGCATACAAATTCTCCTTTCGCAACGTCTTCAACACTTCATGCAAATGGTGTTCATGTTCCTTCATACTCTTAGAATAAACAAGTATGTCGTCAATGAACACGATTACCGACTTGTCCAACATAGGTTGGAATACTCGGTTCATTAGATCCATCAATGTCGCCGGTGCATTCGTGAGACCAAAAGGCATAACTACAAACTCAAAATGCCCGTAACGAGTTCGGAAAGCCGATTTCTCTATGTCCTCCTCACGGACGCGCACTTGGTGATAGCCGGACCGTAAGTCAATCTTAGAAAAATACGTTGCACCTTAGAGTTGGTCAAACAAATCTTCAATCCGAGGCAATGGATAACGATTTTTGATCGTCACTTTGTTCAACTCCCGATAGTCGATGCACATCCGCATACTACCATCCTTCTTCTTCACAAATAAAACTGGAGCACCCCATGGCGAGGAACTCGATCGAATAAAACCCTTTTCAAGCAACTCTTGGGTTTGATTTAACAACTCTTGCATTTCTGTCGGTGCTAAACGATAAGGAGTTTTAGCAATGGGGGTAGCCCCCGGAACCAACTCAATGCGCAATTTAACTTGTCTTTTCGCCGGAACACCCGGTAACTCATCCGGAAAAACGTCTTCAAATTCGTTAACCACCGGAATTTCACGAATGGGTGGTGGCTCATCACGAGTATCAACTATATGGGCAAAAAAAGTCATGCCACCACTAACAAGGAAACTACGTGCCCGTTTATAAGTGCATATCGGCATAAGTCTTCTTCGCTTATCACCATGAATAATTAACTCTCCCCCACTTGGGGTCTTCACAAGAATGAATTTATCATGGCATGCGATATCGCCTATATTACGATCGAGCCAATCCATACCAACAACAATATCAAAGTCACCGAAAGTCAACGGAATGAGATCGATTTCAAAAGTTTCGGTACCAAACACAACATTACAATTTTTACAAACATCAACCCCTAGCACCGTTTTACCATCCGCTATTTCGACTTCTACCGGATGACTTAACTTAGCTAGCGGTTTATTCAACTTAGGCACAAATCTTGGAGACACAAACGAGAAGTTAGCACCACTATCAAAAAGTATACGTGCCAGACTAGAGTTAACCATGAAAGTACCTGAGACGACTTCATTGGATTGTTTGGCTTCTTCATTCGTCATCAAGTAGTTGCGACCCCTAGCCGTACCTGCCGCTTTCTCCAATTTCTTAACATGATCATTGTTCAAATTGGGACATTTTGGCCTCTTGTGCCCTTCTTTACCACAATTATAACAAGTAAGTTTGGTTTTAGAAGGAGGGTTGGTGCAATCACGGGCCATGTATCCCTTTCGTCCACAATTGTGACAAGAATAACGAAACTCTCCGGGAACACTTTTCATCACACTACCGACACTCTCGGTTACACCCTTACTCTTCTTGTTTGAATGACTCGTAGTTTCGAACTTCCTCTTACCAAAAGTAAAGCCACTCTTTCTTAACACGAGCGCCTCAAAACCTTTGGCCATATTGAACAACTCATCGAAGCTTTTAACCATGTTTACACTAATCTTTTCTTGATAACTATCATTCAAGATTCAATAGAAGTCTTCCTTCAAAATTTTATCATTCCCGACATACTCCGGGCAAAATTGGGTCTTCGACAAGAAAACGGATTTAAGAGTGTTCAAATCCATCGACCCTTGCCTCAAGGAACGCAATTCATCCTTAAGCCTTGTAAGATCGGCCGAAGTTCGGTATTCGTCGAAAAATTCCGCCTTGAATTCATCCCAAGTAAAATCCATACATTGTTCTTCACCATAAAGTTGGATTTTCGCATCCCACCATAATTTAGCGTCACCTCTCAACATGCTACAACCATACCTTGTCTTTTTATCAAGCGGGCATTCACAAGTACGAAAATCCCCCTCCATATCGGAGATCCTTCGGGCACTCTTAAGTGGATCCCATTCGCCCTCAAAAGTGGAAGGTTGAGCGTCTTTGAAATTCTTATAGAAAAAGTCTCGTCTTCCAACATTGTCCTCTTGAAGGACAACTTTAATTTGCTCATTTACTACGTTGACTAATTACTCGTCAATCGTATCTAGAAACATCTTCTTAACATCTTCTATGAAAGACGCATGATGACTTTTCAAAATGGCCTCAACCTTGGCCGTGAATTCGTGGTCCTCGCTCGTGCCCCCATTTTCGGTGTCGTGTCCGTTTCTCATCTTCATTCTATAAAACGAAAGAGATTAAACAATGAAACAAAAGACTTGACACATATATACACGTATACATCGTACCGCCCCATCTTGCTCAACAATCGTCGTACATCGCTTGTTTGACACAATTTGCACCCGTAATAATGGTAGCTAATCATTACTAAGCGAGCACATCGCATTAACTCACTAGTACAACACCTATCTAGCTTGATGATTGCAATTACCACACACAAAAAATAGCGCAAGGTTAGTTCACATAAACCTATGCACTAACCAAACCTGATCTGACCCGAAGTTCTGCAAGTCCCGCATAAAGCGCACACGCAATAAAGTCTAAGTCTAGGCACCTATCTCAAGTCGCCTAAATCCCTTAGACCATGCTCTGATACCACTTGAAACAACCCAATCCGTATTCCATACGATAATTTTTTTTTTAAAAAGATAAACCGTTAGCGCCAAATTTAAATGGTTACATATAACCCATTAAACAACATCACGAGAAAAATGTTTACAAATGGCACGAAGGCCCTTAACAATGTAACACAAGTTTGACGCATTCACAAAGATAGTTTTAAAGCAAACAACACTTCGAGCATGGTTTGGGGCTAAACTACCCAAAACACTAGGCCAACTTCAAAAGCTTCAACAAGCATCACCAAGGGACACCTAGTGCCCAACAACCCCTTTTCCCCTATCTGCACCTTCATCTACAAAGGTAAACAACGAGAAGGGTAAGCTAATGCTTAGTGAGTGCAACAATTATACAAATACATATACAACCTACTTACTTGTAACAACCCGACTTCGTTTCACCAAAAACACGCCCTATTTTTTTTTCCTGGGATAGTACATCTGGACGACGTCCAGTTATCTGGACGGCGTCCAAGCCCTTGGGACGTCGTCCAATTGAACTAAAAGTTCCTGATCAGTTTTTCAAATTCACGCGAGCGGAAAACCCGCTTCCCGACATTTTTAAACGAAACAACTTTCACAATACATCATATTAAGTAAAACTAAGAGATTTACGCAATGAAAAGAAGTTTTACAACACCGGGCCCATAATGACCCGTTTTACAAATAATGTAGCGATTTCGACCCATTTATCTCTTTAGACGGATTAGGACTCTATAACCCAACCCAATACCAAGAGCATAATCCCGGAGACTACCAAATCCCCAATCTGTGTCCATATAACCAAAAGCTACCCCTTCGAGCCGAAGCGTTCGTACGCATCTAGTCTAACAACTAGCTAGCTTCATAACACAATACCTGTAAAAAGTTAAACAACGAGAGGGATAACCATAAAGCTTAGTGAATGCAATAATTATACATATACATATATAATCTACTTACTTGCAATCACTTACACAATTACCGCATACACGCTAGCAATATAATTAGCATACCATCGCAAAGTACAATGCTAAATCTCCAATACGCAAGCTAGCACCAACAATAGCATATAACTCAAATAATATAATATGCTACACTACAACACATAACCATGGTTAACCAATCGTAAGGGAATGGTGCCCGCGAAAGACCATCGGAGTTCACAACATCCATTAGTGTACTTAACACCTCGTATCACTAACCCCCGGGTGGCATCTTAACACCTCGATACTTCACCCCGAGTGGCATCTTAACACCTCGATGCTTCACTCATCAAACATTCCAGAGTGGTGTCTTAACACCTCGATACTTCACTCCCGGGTGGCATCTTAACACCTCGATACTTCACCCCGAGTGGCATCTTAACACCTCGATGCTTCACTTGAAATGTTCCATTCATATTGATTATAAACGTTCCATATTAATTGATTTCGTTGCGAGGTTTTGACCTCTATATGAGACGTTTTTCAAAGACTGAAACAACCATAACCTTTATTTTATCAATAAAGGTTTCAAAGGCATTACGTAGATTATCAAATAATGATAATCAAAAATATACTGTGTACACGCGACCATTACATAATGGTTTACAAAAGAAATATATTACATCGACATATGTTTCTTGAATGCAGTTTTTACATAATATCATACAAACATGGACTCCAAATCTTGTCCTTATTTTAGTATGCAACAACGGAAGCTCTTAATATTCACCTGAGAATAAACATGCTTTAAACATCAACAAAAATTTTAATGAGTTATAGGTTTAACCTATATATATCAAATCGTAACAATAGACCACAAGATTTCATATTTCAATATGCATCCCATATATAGAGATAAAAATCATTCATATGGTGAACACCTGGTAACCGACATTAACAAGATGCATATATAAGAATATCCCCATCATTCCGGGACACCCTTCGGATATGATATAAATTTTAAAGTACTAAAGCATCCGGTACTTTGGATGGGGTTAGTTAGGCCCAATAGATCTATCTTTAGGATTCGCGTCAATTAGGGTGTCTGTTCCCTAATTCTTAGATTACCAGACTTAATAAAAAGGGCCATATTCGATTTTAATAATTCAACCATAGAATGTAGTTTCACGTACTTGTGTCTATTTTTAAAATCATTTATAAAACTTCCATGTATTCTCATCCCAAAAATATTAGATTTTAAAAGTGAGACTATAACTCACTTTCACAGATTTTTACTTCGTCGGGAAGTAAGACTTGGCCACTGGTCGATTCACGAACCTATAACAATATATACATATATATCAAAGTATGTTCAAAATATATTTACAATACTTTTAATATATTTTGATGTTTTAAGTTTATTAAGTCAGCTGTCCTCGTTAGTAACCTACAACTAGTTGTCCACAGTTAGATGTACAGAAATAAATTGATAAATATTATCTTGAATCAATCCACGACCCAGTGTATACGTATCTCAGTATTGATCACAACTCAAACTATATATATTTTGGAATCAACCTCAACCCTGTATAGCTAACTCCAACATTTACATATAGAGTGTCTATGGTTGTTCCGAAATATATATAGATGTGTCGACATGATTGGTCAAAACATTGTATACGTGTCTATGGTATCTCAAGATTATATAATATACAATACAAGTTGATTAAGTTATGGTTGGAATAGATTTGTTACCAATTTTCACGTAGCTAAAATGAGAAAAATTATCCAATCTTGTTTTACCCATAACTTCTTCATTTTAAATCCGTTTTGAGTGAATCAAATTGCTATGGTTTCATATTGAACTCTATTTTATGAATCTAAACAGAAAAATTGTAGGTTTATAGTCGGAAAAATAAGTTACAAGTCGTTTTTGTAAAGGTAGTCATTTCAGTCGAAAGAACGACGTCTAGATGACCATTTTAGAAAACATACTTCCACTTTGAGTTTAACCATGATTTTTGGATATAGTTTCATGTTCATAATAAAAATCATTTTCCCAGAATAACAACTTTTAAATCAAAGTTTATCATAGTTTTTAATTAACTAACCCAAAACAGCCCGCGGTGTTACTACGACGGCGTAAATCCGAATTTACGGTGTTTTTCGTGTTTCCAGGTTTTAAATCATTAAGTTAGCATATCATATAGATATAGAACATGTGTTTAGTTGATTTTAAAAGTCAAGTTAGAAGGATTAACTTTTGTTTGCGAACAAGTTTAGAATTAACTAAACTATGTTCTAGTGATTACAAGTTTAAACCTTCGAATAAGATAGCTTTATATGTATGAATCGAATGATGTTATGAACATCATTACTACCTCAAGTTTTCTGGATAAAGCTACTGGAAATGAGAAAAATGGATCTAGCTTCAAAGGATCCTTGGATGGCTTGAAAGTTCTTGAAGCAGAATCATGACAGGAAAACAGTTCAAGTAAGATTTTCACTTGAAATAAGATTGTTATAGTTATAGAAATTGAATCAAAGTTTGAATATGAGTATTACCTTGTATTAGAAAGATATTTTACTGTAAATAAGAAAGATTTCTTGAGGTTGGATGATCACTCTACAAGATTGGAAGTAAGCTAGCAAACTTAGAAGTATTCTTGATTTTATAAAACTAGAACTTGTAGAATTTATGAAGAACACTTAGAACTTGAAGATAGAACTTGAGAGAGGTCAATTAGATGAAGAAAATTGAAGAATGAAAGTGTTTATAGGTGTTTTTGGTCGTTGGTGTATGGATTAGATATAAAGGATATGTAATTTTGTTTTCATGTAAATAAGTCATGAATGATTACTCATATTTTTGTAATTTTATGAGATATTTCATGCTAGTTGACAAATGATGGTTCCCACATATGTTAGGTGACTCACATGGGCTGCTAAGAGCTGATTATTAGAGTGTATATACCAATAGTACATACATCTAAAAGCTGTGTATTGTACGAGTACGAATACGGGTGCATACGAGTAGAATTGTTGATGAAACTGAACGAGGATGTAATTGTAAGCATTTTGTTAAGTAGAAGTATTTTGATAAGTGTCTTGAAGTCTTTCAAAAGTGTATGAATACATATTAAAACACTACATGTATATACATTTTAACTGAGTTGTTAAGTCATCGTTAGTCGTTACATGTAAGTGTTGTTTTGAAACCTTTAGGTTAACGATCTTGTTAAATGTTGTTAACCCAATATTTATAATATCAAATGAGATTTTAAATTATTATATTATCATGATATTATGATGTACGAATATATATTAATATGATATATATATACATTAAATGTCGTTACAACGATAATCGTTACATATATGTCTCGTTTCAAAATCATTAAGTTAGTAGTCTTGTTTTTATATATGTAGTTCATTATTAATATACTTAATGATATGTTTACTTATAATAATATCATGTTAACTATATATATAACCATATATATGTCATCATATAGTTTTTACAAGTTTTAACGTTCGTGAATCACCGGTCAACTTGGGTGGTCAATTGTCTATATGAAACCTATTTCAATTAATCAAGTCTTAACAAGTTTGATTGCTTAATATTTTGGAAACACTTAATCATGTAAATAACAATTTTATTTAATATATATATAAAAATGGAAAAGTTTGGGTCACTACAGTACCTACCAGTTAAATAAATTTCGTCCCGAAATTTTAAGCAGTTGGAGGTGTTGACGTATCTTCTGGAAATAAATGCGGGTATTTCTTCTTCATCTGATCTTCTCGTTCCCAGGTGAACTCGGGTCCTCTACAAGCATTCCATCGAACCTTAACAACTGGTATCTTATTTTGCTTAAGTCTTTTAACCTCACGATCCATTATTTCGACGGGTTCTTCGTTGAATTGAAGTTTTTCGTTGATTTGGATTTCTTCTAACGGAATAGTGAGATCTTCTTTATCAAAACATTTCTTCAAATTCGAGACGTGGAAAGTGTTATGTACAGTCGCGAGTTGTTGAGGTAACTCAAGTCGGTAAGCTACTGGTCCGACACGATCAATAATCTTGAATGGTCCGATATACCTTGGATTTAATTTCCCTCGTTTACCAAATCGAACAACACCTTTCCAAGGTGAAAATTTAAGCATGACCATCTCTCCAATTTCAAATTCTATATCTTTTCTTTTAATGTCAGAGTAGCTCTTTTATCGACTTTGGGCGGTTTTCAACCGTTGTTGAATTTAGATGATCTTCTCGGTAGTTTCTTGTATTATCTCTGGACCCGTAATCTGTCTATCCCCCACTTCACTCCAACAAATTGGGGACCTACACTTTCTACCATAAGGTGCTTCAAACAGCGCCATCTCAATGCTTGAATGGTAGCTGTTGTTGTAGGAAAATTCTGCTAACGGTAGATGTCGATCCCAACTATTTCCGAAATCAATAACACATGCTCGTAGCATGTCTTCAAGAATTTGTATCATCCTTTTGCTCTGCCCATCAGTTTGTGGATGATAGGCAGTACTCATGTCTAGACGAGTTCCTAATGCTTGCTGTATTGTCTGCCAGAATCTTAAAATAAATCTGCCATCCCTATCAGAGATAATAGAGATTGGTATTCCATGTCTGGAGACGACTTCCTTCAAATACAGTCATGCTAACTTCTCCATCTTGTCATCTTCTCTTATTGGCAGGAAGTGTGCTGATTTGGTGAGACGATCAACTATTACCCAAATAGTATCAAAACCACTTGCAGTACTTGGCAATTTAGTGATGAAATCCATGGTAATGTTTTCCCATTTCCATTCCGGGATTTCGGGTTGTTGAAGTAGACCTGATGGTTTCTGATATTTAGCTTTGAACTTAGAACACGTCAAACATTCTCCTACGTATTTAGCAACATCGGCTTTCATACCCGGCCACCAAAAATGTTTCTTGAGATCCTTGTACATCTTCCCCGTTCCAGGATGTATTGAGTATATGGTTTTATGAGCTTCTCTAAGTACCATTTCTCTCATATCTCCAAATTTTGGTACCCAAATCCTTTCAGCCCTATACCGGGTTCCGTCTTCCCGAATATTAAGATGCTTCTCCGATCCTTTGGGTATTTCATCCTTTAAATTTCCCTCTTTTAAAACTCCTTGTTGCTCCTCCTTTATTTGAGTAGTAAGGTTATTGTGAATCATTATATTCATAGATTTTACTCGAATGGGTTCTATGTTCTTCCTGCTCAAGGCGTCGGCTACCACATTTGCCTTCCCCGGGTGGTAACGAATCTCAAAGTCGTAATCATTCAACAATTCAATCCACCTACGCTGCCTCATATTCAGTTGTTTCTAATTAAATATGTGTTGAAGACTTTTGTGGTCGGTATATATAATAATTTTGACCCCATATAAGTAGTGCCTCCAAGTCTTTAATGTAAAAACAACCGCGCCTAATTCCAAATCATGCGTCGTATAATTTTGTTCGTGAATCTTCAATTGTCTAGACGCATAAGCAATCACCTTCGTTCGTTGCATTAATACACAACCGAGACCTTGCTTTGATGCGTCACAATAAATCACAAAATCATCATTCCCTTCAGGCAATGACAATATAGGTGCCGTAGTTAGCTTTTTCTTCAATAACTGAAACGCTTTCTCTTGTTCATCCTTCCATTCAAATTTCTTCCCTTTATGCGTTAATGCAGTCAAGGGTTTTGCTATTCTGGAAAAGTCTTGGATGAACCTTCTGTAGTAACCAGTTAGTCCTAAAAACTGGCATATGTGTTTTGGAGTTTTCGGGGTTTCCCACTTTTCAACCGTTTCTATCTTTGCCGGATCCACCTTAATACCTTCTTTGTTCACTATGTGACCGAGGAATTGAACTTCTTTCAACCAAAATGCACACTTTGAAAACTTAGCGTACAATTCTTCCTTTCTTAATACTTCTAACACCTTTCTCAAATGTTCACCGTGTTCTTGGTCATTCTTTGAGTAAATAAGTATGTCATCAATGAAAACAATGACAAACTTGTTAAGGTATGGTCCACACACTCAGTTCATAAGGTCCATGAACACATCTGGTGCATTAGTTAAACCAAACGTCATGACCATAAACTCGTAATGACCGTAACGTGTTCTGAAAGCAGTCTTTGGAATATCATCTTCTTTCACCCGCATTTGATGATACCCGGAACGTAAGTCAATATTTGAATAAACAGACGAGCCTTGTAGTTGATCAAATAAGTCATCGATTCTCGGTAGTGGGTAGCGGTTCTTGGTGGTAAGTTTGTTCAACTCTCGGTAGTCGATACACAACCTGAATGTACCATCTTTCTTCTTGACAAACAAAACAGGAGCTCCCCACGGTGACGTGCTTGGTCGAATGAAACCACGATCTAAAAGTTCTTGTAATTGGCTTTGCAATTCTTTCATCTCGCTGGGTGCAAGTCTGTAAGGAGCACGAGCTATTGGTTCAGCTCCTGGTACAAGATCTATTTGATATTCAACGGATCGATGTGGGGGTAGTCCCGGTAATTCTTTCAGAAATACATCGGGAAATTCTTTTGCAACGGGAACATCATTGATGCTCTTTTCTTCAGTTTGTACTTTCTCGACGTGTGCTAGAACAGCATAGCAACCTTTTCTTATTAGTTTTTGTGCCTTCAAATTACTAATAAGATGTAGCTTCGTGTTGCCTTTTTCTTCATACACCATTAAAGGTTCTCCTTCTTCTCGTACAATGCGAATTGCATTTTTATAACATACGATCTCTGCTTTCACCTTCTTCAGCCAGTCCATGCCAACTATTACATCAAAACTCCCTAACTCTACTGGTATCAAATCAATCTTAAATATTTCGCTACCCAGTTTAATTTCTCGATTTCGGCATATATTATCTGCTGAAACTAATTTACCGTTTGCTAATTCGAGTAAAAATTTACTATCCAACGGCGTCAATGGACAACTTAATTTAGCACAAAAATCTATACTCATATAGCTTCTATCCGCACCCGAATCAAATAAAACGTAAGCAGCTTTATTGTCAATAAGAAACGTACCCGTAACAAGCTCCGGGTCTTCCTGTACCTCTGCCGCATTAATATTGAAAACTCTTCCGCGGCCTTGTCCATTCGTGTTCTCCTGGTTCGGGAAATTTCTAATAATGTGGCCCAGTTTTCCACATTTATAACAAACTACATTGGCATCACTTGCTCCGACACTACTTGCTTAGCCATTACTCGTTCCGACACCATTTGTTCCTTTCGTTCTGTTAACCCCTGGTCCGTAGACCTCACACTTCGCCGCGCTATGACCATTTCTTTTACACTTATTGCAAAATTTGGTGCAAAACCCCGAGTGATACTTTTCACACCTTTGGCATAGCTGCTTCTGATTGTTGTTGTTGTTGCGGTTATTATTGTTGTTGGGATGATTGTTGTAGTTGCTGTTGTTGTTGTTGTTGTTATTGTTGTTGTTGTTGTTGGGCCGTTTGTTGTTGTTGCGATTGATGTTGCGATTGTTGGGATAGTTGTTGCGATTATTGTTGTAATTGCTGTTATTGTTGTATTGGTGATTCTTATCACCGTTTTCCTCCCACTTTTTTTTTACTTGCTTCACATTGGCCTCTTCAGCAGTCTGTTCTTTAATTCTTTCTTCAATCTGGTTCACTAGTTTGTGAGCCATTCTACATGCCTGTGGTATGGAGGCGGGCTTGTGTGAACTTATATCTTCTTGGATTCTTTCCGGTAATCCTTTCACAAACGCGTCGATCTTCTCTTCCTCATCTTCGAACGCTCCCGGACACAATAGGCATAATTCTGTGAATCGTCTTTCGTACTTGGAAATATCAAATCCTTGGGTTCGTAACCCTCTAAGTTCTGTCTTGAGCTTATTGACCTCGGTTCTGGGACGGTAGTTCTCGTTCATCAAGTGGTTGAATGTTGACCATGGTAGTGCGTAAGCATCATCTTGTCCCACTTGCTCTAGATAGGTATTCCACCATGTTAACGCAGAACCTGTGAAGGTATGCGTGGCGTACTTCACTTTGTCCTCTTCAGTACACTTACTTATGGCAAACACCGATTCGACCTTCTCGGTCCACCGTTTCAATCCGATCGGTCCTTCGGTTCCATCAAATTCTAAAGGTTTGCAGGCAGTGAATTCTTTGTAGGTGCATCCTACACGATTTCCTGTACTGCTAGATCCAAGGTTATTGTTGGTATGTAGCGCAGCCTGTACTGCGGCTATGTTTGAAGCAAGAAAGGCACGAAATTCTTCTTCGCTCATATTCAAGGTGTGTCGAGTAGTCGGTGCCATTTCCTTCAAAATAGTCAAATGAAATGAGTTAATCATATAGAATATCAAGAGTAGTCAATAGTATTTCGTAGCGTAATATGAACTTATTTATAAAAGCTCTTTCTTCATATTAGCATTTTATACTCTTTAATTCGGGTAGTACCTACCCGTTAAGTTCATACTTAGTAGCTAACATACCATTTCAACTACTACAATTCTATATGAAAAACTAATCACAAAAAAAAAAAAATCATATTCAAACCTTTATACAATAACTTGCAAACTTACAATACCGCTTTTTTTTACATATAGCATGAAATATAGCACATAAAACTTTGATACAAAGTAGTTGCGAAGATAATTCTAGTTAATAAATAAGGCGTTCAGCAAAGGCAATAAAGACACGTAATTCATACGTCCAGAAACAAGTCATGGATTCTGGTTTTACTAATACCACTTCCCATCCTTGGTTTTGTGGAACATAACTGCTGTGACCGATAGTAATATAATGTGTTGTAACGTCGTCAAAAGGATGAAGGTTACGTAATGACCAACAGTCTCGTAATAACCTAAAAACCTCATTTCTTACCTCAATTACCGACCCCGTCACTTGTGGGAACGTTTTGTTTAATAGTTGTAGCCCGATGTTCTTGTTCTCACTTTGGTGAGAAGCGAACATTACTAACCCGTAAGCATAACATGCTTCTTTATGTTGCATATTAGCCGCTTTTTCTAAATCACCAAGTCCTATATTCGGATATATTGAGTTTAAATAATTTCTTAACCCGTTGCGTAAAATAGCATTTGGGTTCCCCGCAACATATGCGTCAAAGTAAACACATCGTAACTTATGGATTTCCCAATGTGATATCCTCCATCTTTCAAACGAAAGCCTTTTATAAATCAAGGCATTCTTGGAACGTTCTTCGAATGTCTTACAAACTGATTTCGCCGTAAATAGTTGTGCCGAAGAATTCTGACCGACTCTAGATAAGATTTCATCAATCATGTCTCCGGGTAGGTCTCTTAAAATATTGGGTTGTCTATCCATTTTGTGTTTTTATACTGTAAAATAGACAAGAGTTAGATTCATAAAAAAAATACTTATTAATGCAAGCAATTTTTACATATATCATAAAGCATAAGCACACTATATTACATATATTACACCACACGAATACAACTATCTTATTCTGACTCGCTCGTTTCTTCTTCTTCGGTTTTGGTTCGTTTTGCCAAGTTTCTAGGGATATATGATGTTCCCCTAATACGAGCTGTCGTTTTCCACAACGGTTTAGAAAAACCTGGTGGTTTAGAGGTTCCCGGGTTATTGTCACAACTTAAGAAATACGGGTGTTGACGATACATATAAAGTTCATCGGGTTTGGAATCAAATTTCTCTATTTTTATGCCCTTTCCCTTATTGTTCTCTTTTGCCTTATTAAATTGTGTTGGGGTAATTTATATAACATCATCGGAATCCTTGTCGAGATCCTATTCATCGAAGAATTGGTAATCCTCCCAATACTTTGCTTCCTTGGCGGAAACACCATTGACCATAATTAACTTTGGTCGGTTGGTTGAGGATTTTCTTCTACTTAACCGTTTTATTATTTCCCCCACTGGTTCTATTTCTTCTTCCGGTTCCGATTCTTCTTTCGGTTCCGATTCTTCTTCCGGTTCCGACTCTTCTTCCGGTTCCTCTTCGGGAACTTGTGAATCAGTCCAATATATATTCGACTCTTCGTTATTATTAGGTGAGTCAATGGGATTTGTGCTAGAGGTAGACATCTATCACACAATATCAAACATGTTAAGAGATTAATATATCACATAATATATACATGTTAATAATATATAGTTTCCAACAAAAATGTTAAGCGATCATTTTTAAAGAAAACACGGTCGAAGTCCAGACTCACTAATGCATCCTAACAAACTCGATAAGACACACTAATGCAAATTTTCTGGTTTCGAATACCAACTGAAATGTCCCGTTCATATTGATTATAAACGTTCCATATTAATTGATTTAGTTGCGAGGTTTTGACCTCTATATGAGACGTTTTTCAAAGACTGCATTCATTTTTAAAACAACCATAACCTTTATTTTATCAATAAAGGTTTCAAAGGCATTACGTAGATTATCAAATAATGATAATCTAAAATATACTGTTTACACACGACCATTACATAATGGTTTACAAAAGAAATATATTACATCGACATATGTTTCTTGAATGCAGTTTTTACATAATATCATACAAACATGGACTCCAAATCTTGTCCTTATTTTAGTATGCAACAGCGGAAGCTCTTAATATTCACCTGAGAATAAACATGCTTTAAACGTCAACAAAAATGTTTGTGAGTTATAGGTTTAAAATATATATATCAAATCGTAACAATATACCACAAGATTTCATATTTCAATATACATCCCATACATAGAGATAAAAATCATTCATATGGTGAACACCTGGTAACCGACATTAACAAGATGCATATATAAGAATATCCCCATCATTCCGGGACACCCTTCGGATATGATATAAATTTCGAAGTACTAAAGCATCCGGTACTTTGGATGGGGTTTGTTAGGCCCAATAGATCTATCTTTAGGATTCGCGTCAATTAGGGTGTCTGTTCCCTAATTCTTAGATTACCAGACTTAATAAAAAGGGGCATATTCAATTTCAATAATTCAACCATAGAATGTAGTTTCACGTACTTGTGTCTATTTTTTAAATCATTTATAAAACTTGCATGTATTCTCATCCCAAAAATATTAGATTTTAAAAGTGGGACTCTAACTCACTTTCACAGATTTTTACTTCGTCTGGAAGTAAGACTTAGCCACTGGTCGATTCACGAACCTATAACAATATATACATATATATCAAAGTATGTTCAAAATATATTTACAACACTTTTAATATATTTTGATGTTTTAAGTTTATTAAGTCAGCTGTCCACAGTTAGATGTACAGAAATAAATCGATAAATATTATCTTGAATCAATCCACGACCCAGTGTATACGTATCTCAGTATTGATCACAACTCAAACTATATATATTTTAGAATCAACCTCAACCCTGTATAGCTAACTCCAACATTTACATATAGAGTGTCTATGGTTGTTCTGAAATATATATAGATGTGTCGACATGATAGGTCGAAACATTGTATACGTGTCTATGGTATCTCAAGATTACATAATATACAATACAAGTTGATTAAGTTATGGTTGGAATAGATTTGTTACCAATTTTCACGTAGCTAAAATGAGAAAAATTATCCAATCTTGTTTTACCCATAACTTCTTCATTTTAAATCCGTTTTGAGTGAATCAAATTGCTATGGTTTCATATTGAACTCTATTTTATGAATCTAAATAGAAAAAGTATAGGTTTATAGTCGGAAAAATAAGTTACAAGTCGTTTTTGTAAAGGTATTCATTTCAGTCGAAAGAACGACGTCTAGATGACCATTTTAGAAAACATACTTCCACTTTGAGTTTAAACATACTTCCACTTTGAGTTTAACCATGATTTTTGTATATAGTTTCATGTTCATAATAAAAATCATTTTCCCAGAATAACAACTTTTAAATCAAAGTTTATCATAGTTTTTAATTAACTAACCCAAAACAGCCCGCGGTGTTACTACGACGGCGTAAATCCGATTTTACGGTGTTTTTCGTGTTTCCAGGTTTTAAATCATTAAGTTAGCATATCATATAGATATAAAACATGTGTTTAGTTGATTTTAAAAGTCAAGTTAGAAGGATTAACTTTTGTTTGCGAACAAGTTTAGAATTAACTAAACTATGTTCTAGTGATTACAAGTTTAAACCTTCGAATAAGATAGCTTTATATGTATGAATTAAATGATGTTATGAAAATCATTACTACCTCAAGTTTTCTGGATAAAGCTACTGGAAATGAGAAAAATGGATCTAGCTTCAAAGGATCTTTGGATGGCTTGAAAGTTCTTGAAGCAGAATCATGACAGGAAAACAGTTCAAGTAAGATTTTCACTCGAAATAAGATTGTTATAGTTATAGAAATTGAATAAAAGTTTGAATATGAGTATTACCTTGTATTAGAAAGATATATTACTGTAAATAAGAAAGATTTCTTGAGGTTGGATGATCACTCTACAAGATTGGAAGTAAGCTAGCAAACTTGGAAGTATTCTTGATTTTATGAAACTAGAACTTGTAGAATTTATGAAGAACACTTAGAACTTGAAGATAGAACTTGAGAGAGATTAATTAGATGAAGAAAATTGAAGAATGAAAGTATTTGTAGGTGTTTTTGGTCGTTGGTGTATGGATTAGATATAAAGGATATATAATTTTGTTTTCATGTAAATAACTCATGAATGATTACTCATATTTTTGTAATTTTATGAGATATTTCATGCTAGTTGCCAAATGATGGTTCCCACATGTGTTAGGTGACTCAAATGGGCTACTAAGAGCTGATCCTTGGAGTGTATATACCAATAGTACATACATCTAAAAGCTGTGTATTGTACGAGTACGAATACGGGTGCATACGAGTAGAATTGTTGATGAAACTGAACGAGGATGTAATTGTAAGCATTTTTGTTAAGTAGAAGTATTTTGATATGTGTCTTGAAGTCTTTCAAAAGTGTATGAATACATATTAAAACAGTACATGTATATACATTTTAACTGAGTCGTTAAGTCATCGTTAGTCGTTACATGTAAGTGTTGTTTTGAAACCTTTAGGTTAACGATCTTGTTAAATGTTGTTAACCCAATGTTTATAATATTATATGAGATTTTAAATTATTATATTATCATGATATTATGATGTACGAATATCTATTAATATGATATATATATATACATTAAATGTCGTTACAACGATAATCGTTACATATATGTCTCGTTTCAAAATCATTAAGTTAGTAGTCTTGTTTTTACATATGTAGTTCATTATTAATATACTTAATGATATGTTTACTTATCATAATATCATGTTAACTATATATATAACCATATATATGTCATCATATAGTTTTTACAAGTTTTAACATTCGTGAATCACCGGTCAACTTGGGTGGTCAATTGTCTATATGAAACCTATTTCAATTAATCAAGTCTTAACAAGTTTGATTGCTTAATATGTTGGAAACACTTAATCATGTAAATAACAATTTTATTTAATATATATATAAACATGGAAAAGTTCGGGTCACTACATCACTCATCAAACATTCCGGAGTGGTGTCTTAACACCTCAAAACCTCACTCCCGTGTGGCATCTTAACACCTCGATACTTCACCCCGGGTGGCATCTTAACACCTCGATGCTTCACCCCGAGTGGCATCTTAACACCTCGATGCTTCACTCGTCAAACATTCTAGAGTGGTGTCTTAACACTTTGACACTTCACTCGTCACGTGAAATGTGGCATCTTAACACTTCGACACTTCACATCTCACGCTACACAAATAAATACATCATATACATACACGTATAATTATTCCACTCACCTTGGAATGCCCGTACAAGTCATGTACAACATGATCTTCATCCTCAAATCCGAGCAAGTAACTACCTATATCACACGTAGGTACAATATGCACATAAATAGCCATTCTCTAAAAGAGAACTCGACACAAACATCCCTTAGCCAAGGGATCACACCTTGCTCGTCAAAATCCGCCCACTTAACACCTAATGGACACAAACCAATTATCACTTTGGGTGGTAATTCAAATCAACACAACAAAGTACAATTTAACCCAAAATCATACTTTACCCGAATTAGACCAAACCTAGGTCTTAACACTATATTACTACTTAGGTAGTAATCATTTCAAACGCCAATTGCACCAAAACCCCAACACGTGCAATATTGACCCATATTGCTTTTGACATGTTTGACTTATATTAAAAATATCATTTTAACCCAAAATCACTTCTCGCGAGTAATTACATCCAACGATATCATTTAACGCTTAACAAAAGCATTTAACATTCACTTAATCCAAATTAGTGTCATCCTCAATTTTGACCTAATTCAAATTACTCATTTTGACCAAAGTCATAAAACGCCCCATAATCACTAACGACTAGTGGTTATATTTCCAAAACATCAATTAACACCTAAATCAAGTATTTACATACTTGATTCACCAAAACTCGACTCAAAACTTAATTTGACACCGAATCAAGCTTACTTGACCCAAAATACCCATTTGACCCATTTTGACCTAAATTAGGGTTTACACCCAAAAATAAAGTCAACACAAGTGTTCTAAGGTTTAACCAACACATGCAAGGTCCAAACTAACAAGTTCATCAATTGAAACCCTAAGTCACCCATTTAGGCTTACTTACATGAATCTTACCCAAAACCCCCAAATTTCACAATAAATGGGTTTATAACTCTAACTAACACAAACCCTAACTCAAATACGAATCTTAAACAATGAAATTCGGATTTAGAATTTACCATAACAATCAAAACGTAGCCGAGAACGAAAGGAACAACTTTAACTCTCGAGATTTGGCGAGAACCGAGCTTCTTCCTCCTAGATCGGAGCTTTCTCACACTAATATCACCCTCTCTCACTAGAATATGTTGGGAGTGTTTGTGTGGCTGAGAATGAGCTCCAATGGAGTTCTAGATCAGTTTTGATGATCCCAAATCGACCCCAAGTAAAAAGACCAAAGTAGCCCTTTTAATTTGAGTAAAATAGAGCTGCTGTCCCATCAGGCCTCTTGGACGGCGTCCAAAAAGCTTGGACGGCGTCCCAATGAACTGTGTCTGAAACTAAAAATTGTTTTGGTCATAAATTTCAAACCGTAACTCCGTTTTCGACGAATCAAATATCGTTGGAAATGTAATGAGATTTACTATACAATGGTTGGGTTTTAGAACCTCAAATCCAACTTTATTTGGGATCCAAATATATGCTTACATGCCTCGTATTTCGAATGACGTTTGAAATAACGCGTAACTGAAAAACGGGTGTTACATTACTTGCAATCATTTACGTATTTACGGCATACATGCTAGCAATATAATTAATCATACCATCGCAAGTATAACAACTAAACTTCCAATCACACGAGCTAGCATAAGTTGGCATATTGATAGCATATAGTTCACAATTTATTATGCTAAATACAATTCACACAACCATGGTTAACCAATCGTACAAGGGAACGGTACTTGAAAGTCCATCGAGTTCATAACATCCATTAGTGTTAATTAAACACAGCATAACACTAATCCCCCAGGTGATGTCTTAAACACCGCGAGTAACTCACCCCCATGACAATGTGGCATCTTGAACACCGCGGCGATTCCACATGTCAATCAAACAATGAGTGGTGTCTTGAACACCGTGACAATTCCACTCCCATGACAATGTGGCGTCTTGAACACCGTGACGATACCACATGTCACTCAAAACAATGAGTAGTGTCTTGAACACCGCGACAATACTACTCGTTACTTAGAATGTCGTGTCTTAAACACCGCGACAATACCACATTCACAGTACACAAATAAATACATTATATACGTATACGCATAATTATTCCACTCACCTTAATACCAAGATGATGATTATGCACTTCCGAAACTTCAAAGAAACGAACCTAATACATTAAGTACACATTCAATACACAACTTGTGAAACTAACCACAATACTTACACTTGAGCATTTAATGACCCAATTGCATTAAATAACTCAACTACACTAAAACAGCCCATAAATGGCTAAGACTCATCTTTAATCACTAAAGCTAGTGATTCAAAGTCTACTAACTTTAACTAACACCGACTTAGGGTATTTCATGCCCATTTCACCAAACTAGGTCAACATTACCCATTAGACCCATTTTAACACTTAGACTCACAAATCAAGTCAAACTTAACTCATTAACAATTCTTTCATCAATTTAGAAGTGTAATAGTGACTAACAACACCTTTTGACACTTTCAACCTCAATTCACAAGACCAAACCCTAGGTTATAGTCATTTGGGTTTTTCCTTACATCAACATAACCCAAGTTCACCCCTTTAACCCCCAAATGGGTCTTACAAGTCTCAAAAGACCAAACCCTAGCCATAATTTAAATAAAACTCAAAATACGGAGTTAAAACTTACCAACACTATCCACTCGTAGCTAAGAACGAGGAGAGCAACTTTAATTCTTGCTCCAAAGATCAACTCTAAATTCTCCACTCTCAAATCTCACTTTGAATCTAAGTGGGTTTTATATTTTAAGAGTAAATGGAGAAGAAAAATGGAAAAGAAATGAATAATATCGATAAGTGGTGGAGATTAAATGCTCCAATCAGATCTACACGTGAAAAGACCAAATTACCCTCGAACTACACCTTTTAAAAACCAAATTCGGAACCAGACTGCACAGATGGTCGCGGCGCGACCCTATTTTGCCGCGGCGCGGCGTTTCACGTAATTCTCGAGCTATTTTGATCTCCTCCTGACATTAGTTTGCGCCTAGTGTCACGGCGCGACTCCCTTTACCGCGGCGCGACATTGCAAGTGATTTTTGATCTGAATATCGAGCCTCCTGACTTTGTTTTGTGTCTAACGTCACGGCGCAACATAGACTTCCGCGGCGCGGCAAAGGCCTGCGCCTGGTCATTTCGACAACTTAAACTCCAACACCGATTTATTCGACTTGTATATTCCATTTCCGCTTCCTATATTCCATTGCCTTCAACAAATAGTTTTACAAGACTTACTACACTCCTAACCGCGTATATACTCATGCATATATACATTCTCATGCGTTACGTATATATATATATATATATATATATATATATATATATATATATATATATATATATATATATACATAACACATACACATCAAGTTACCATTTAAATTTATTAATCACATAACAACGAAATATAAATGTACTAACGGTTAAGTATATACCTCAAGACATGTAGGGAGAAAACGGGATGTTACATAACGGTCCAATCCTTTATGTGTAGTGACCCGAACTTTTCCATGTTTATATATATTAATTGAGATTGATATTTACATGACTAAATGTTTCCAACGTGTTAAGCAATCAAACTTGTTAAGACTTGATTAAATGAAATAAGTTTCATATAGACAATTGATCACCCAAGTTGACCGGCGATTCACGAACGTTACAAAATTGTAAAAATTACATGTTGTGGTATATATAGACATATATATATGGTTGACATGAGATTATGATGAGTAAGTATCTCACTAAGTATATTAACAATCTGTGATATACATAAGAAATGAGATTACTAAGTTAAGAAACTCGAAATGATATATATAACGATTATCGTTATGATAACGTCTACTAAATATATATGTATCATATTAAGATATTGATACACTATATTTAACATGATAAAATGATATTTAAATATATCATTAAGTGTGTTAACAATGAACTACATATGTAAAAACAAGACTACTAACTCAAGAATTACGAAACGAGACTTATATGTAACGATTATCGTTGTAACGATATTTTAATGTATATATCATATTAAGAGATATTCATACATCATAATATCATGATAATATAATAATTTAACATCTCATTTGATATCATAAACATTGGGTTAACAACATTAATTGAGATCGTTAACTTAAAGGTTTCAAAACAACACTTACATGTAACGACTAACGAAGTCTTAACGACTCCATTAGAATGTATATACATGTTGTGTTTTGATATGTATTCTTACACTTTTGAAAGACTTCAAGACACATATCAAAGTACTTCTACTTAACAAAAATGCTTACAATTACATCCCCGTTCAGTTTCATCAACAATTCTACTCGTATGCACCCGTATTCTTACTCGTACAATACACAGCTTTTAGATGTATGTACTATTGGTATATACACTCTAATGATTAGCTCTTAGTAGCCATGTGAGTCACCTAACATATGTGAGAACCATCATTTGGCAACTAGCATGAAATATTTCATAAAATTACAAAAATATTAGTAATCATTCATGACTTATTTACATGAAAACAAAATTACATATCCTTTATATCTAATCCATATACCAACGATCAAAAACACCTACAAACACTTTAATTCTTCAATTTTATTCATCTAATTGATCTCTCTCAAGTTCCATCTTCAAGTTCTAAGTGTTCTTCATAAATTCCATAAGTATAGTTTCATAAAAATCAAGAATACTACCAAGTTTGCAAGTTTACTTCCAAGCTTTCTAATCCATTCTAAGTAATCATCTAATATCAAGGAACCTTTGTTATTTACAGTAGGTTATCTTTCTAATTCAAGGTAATATTCATATTCAAACTTTGATTCAATTTCTACAACTATAACAATCTTATTTCGAGTGAAAATCTTACTTGAACTGTTTTCGTGTCATGATTCTGATTCAAGAACTTTCAAGCCATCCAAGGATCCTTTGAAGCTAGATCCATTTTTCTCATTTTCAGTAGTTTTATCCAGAAAACTTGAGGTAGTAATGATGTTCACAACATCATTCGATTCATACATATAAAGCTATCTTATTCGAAGGTTTAAACTTGTAATCACTAGAACATAGTTTAGTTAATTCTAAACTTGTTCGCAAACAAAAGTTAATCCTTCTAAATTGACTTTTAAAATCAAATAAACACATGTTCTATATCTATATGATATGCTAATTTGATGATTTAAAACCTGGAAACACGATGAACACCATAAAATCGGATATACGCCGTCGTAGTGAAACCGGGGGCTGTTTTGGTTTGGATAATTAAAAACTATGATAAACTTTGATTTAAAAGTTGTTTTTCTGGGAAAATGATTTTTCATATGAACATGAAACTATATCCAAAAATCTTGGTTAAACTCAAAGTGAAAGTATGTTTTTCAAAATGGTCATCAAGATGTCGTTCTTTCGACGGAAATGACTACCTCTTTAGTAATTGACATGTAACTTAAATTTCTGACTATAAACCTATACTTTTTCTGTTTGGATTCTTAAATTAGAGTTCAATATGAAATCATAGAAATTTGATTCACTCAAAACGGATTTAAAATGAAGAAGTTATGGGTAAAACAAGATTGGATATTTTTGATCTTTTTAGCTAAGGGAAATGTTTAACAAATCTATACAAATCATATCCTAGCTAACTTATATTGTATTATATATGTATTCTAATATATTATGTAATCTTGGGATACCATAGACACGTATGCAAATGTTTTGACATATCATATCGACCCATGTATATATATTATTTGGAACAACCATAGACACTCTATATGCAGTAATATTGGAGTTAGCTATACAGGGTTGAGGTTGATTCTAAAAAATATATATACTTTGAGTTGTGATTTAGCCTGAGACGTGTATACACTGGGTCGTGGATTGATTCAAGATAATATATATCGATTTATTTCTGTACATCTAACTGTGGACAACTAGTTGTAGGTTACTAACGAGGACAGCTGACTTAATACATTCAAATCTTTAAAACATAATAAAAATGGTTGTAATTATATTTTGATCATACTTTGATATATATGTACATATTTTTATAGGTTCGTGAATCGATCCGTGGAAAAGTCTTATTTTCGAGGAAGGAAATATCTGTTAAAGTGAGTTATAGTCCCACTTTTAAAATCTAATATTTTTGAGATGAGAATACATGCAGGTTTTATAAATAATTTACAAAATAGACACAAGTACGTGAAACTACATTCTATGGTTGAATTATCGAAATCGAATATGCCCCTTTTTATTAAGTCTGGTAATCTAAGAATTAGGGAACAGACACCCTAATTGACGTGAATCCTAAAGATAGACCTATTGGGCCTAACAAACCCCATCCAAAGTACCGGATGCTTTAGTACTTCGAAATTTATATCATATCCGAAGGGTGTCCTGGAATGATGGGGATATTCTTATATATGCATCTTGTTAATGTCGGTTACCAGGTGTTCACCATATGAATGATTTTTATCTCTATGTATGGGATGTGTATTGAAATATGAAATCTTGTGGTCTATTGTTACAATTTGATATATATAGGTTAAACCTATAACTCACCAACATTTTTGTTGACGTTTAAAGCCTGTTTATTCTCAGGTGAATATTAAGAGCTTCCGCTGTTGCATACTAAAATAAGGACAAGATTTGGAGTCCATGTTTGTATGATATTGTGTAAAAAATGCATTTAAGAAACATATGTCGATGTAACATATTTCTATTGTAAACCACTATGTAATGGTCGTGTGTAAACAGTATATTTTAGATTATCCTTATTTGATAATCTACGTAATGTTTTTAAAACCTTTATTGATAAAATAAAGGTTATGGTTGTTTTAAAAATGAATGCAGTCTTTGAAAAACGTCTCATATAGAGGTCAAAACCTCGCAATGAAATCAATTAATATGGAACGTTTATAATCAATATAAACGGGACATTTCAGATGGTATCCAAGCGTTGGTCTTAGAGAACCAGAAAATTTGCATTAGTGTATCTTATCGAGTTTGTTAGGATGCATTAGTGAGTCTGGACTTCGACCGTGTTTTCTTTAAAAATGATTGCTTAACATTTTTGTTGGAAACTATATATTATTAACATGAAAATATTATGTGATATATTAATCTCTTAACATTTTTGATATTGTGTGACAGATGTCTACCTCTAGCACAAATTTCATTGACTCACCTAATAATAACGAAGAGTTGAATATATATTGGCAAGCTTCACAAGTTCCCGAAGAACCGGAAGAAGAGGAAACGGAACCGAAAGAAGAGGAACCGGAAGAAGAGGAACTAGAAGAAGAGGAATTGGAAGAAGAGGTTCTTGAGGGGGGAATAGTAGGAACCTCAGAAAACCGGTCAAATAAAAGAAAATCCTCAACCAATGGACCAAAGTTAATAATGGTCAATGGTGTTTCCGCTAAGGAAGCAAAATATTGGGAAAATTACCAAGTTTCCGATGAATCGGATCCTGATGAGGATTCCGATGATGTTATAGAAATTATCCCGACCCAATTTAATGAGGCAAAAGAAAATAATAAGGGAAAAGGCATCAAAATAGAGAAATCTGATTCCGACCCCGATGAACTTTATATGTACCGTCAACACCCGTATTTTCAATATCGTGACAATAACTCGGGAACCTCTAAACCACCAGGTTTTTCTAAACAAATGTGGAAAATGACGGCTCGTATTAGAGGAACATCATATATCCCTAGAAAATTAGGAAAAAGAACCAAGTCCGAAGAAGAAGAAACCAGTGATTCAGATTAGAGGGGTGTGAGCATATTGTGTAATAAATGTATTGTAGTGTACTTGTACTTTTATGTTCTATGTAAAAATTTCTTGTACTGTTTGTTATTACGAATCTAATCCTTGTCTATTTTATAGTATAAAAACAAAATGGACGTTAAGGGTAGAAAACCGAATATTTTAGAAGACCTACCAGAGGATATGATAGAGGAAATCTTGTCTAGAGTCGGTCAAAATTCATCAGCACATTTAGTTATGGCGAAATTAACTTGTCAAACATTTGAAAGACTTTCCAGAAATGCCTTAGTTTATAAAAGGCTTTCCTTTGAAAGGTGGGGTATATCACATTGGGGCTTTAAGTTACGCCGTGTTTTCTTTAAAGCGTTAAATGCGGGGAACCCAAATGAAAATTTACGCTACGAGTTAAGAACCTATTTTGACTCAACATATCCCAACATAGGATTTCGTGAATTAGAAAGAGCTTCTAACATGCAACATAAAAAGTATGTTATGCTTACGGGTTAGTGATGTTCGCTTCTTACCAAAGTGAGAAAAAGAACATTGGATTGCAGCTTTTAAATAAAACTTTCCCACAAGTGACGGATTCAGTAGTTGGGGTGAGAAACAAGGTTTTTAGATTATTACGGGGCTGTTGGACATTACGAAACCCTCGTCCTTTTGACAACATTACAACATGCTGCCTAGCCAATGGTCATAACGGTTATTTTCCACAAGACCAAGGATGGGAAGTCGTCTTAGTAAAACCAGAATGCATGACTTGTTTCTGGACTTATGAATTACGTGTCTTTATTTCCTTTGCTGAACAACTTGCGTATTAACTAGATTTATCTTCAAAACTGTCCTGTATCATAGTGTACTATATTTCATGTTATATGTAATATAGCGAAGTTGTAAGTTTGAAGAATATTTGTATGTAATATATTATTATAATCAGTTTTTCATATGGAATTGTAGTAGTTGAATTGTATATTAGCTACTAATTATGAACTTAACGGGTAGTTAGTACCCGAATTTAAACTTATAAAATGCTAATATGAAGAAAAAGCTTTTATAAATGAGTTCATATTATGCAATGAGATACTATTGACTACTCTTAATATTCTGTATGATTAACTTGTTTCATTTGACTATTTTGAATGAAATGGCACCGACTACTCGACACACCTTGAATATGAGCGAAGAGAAATTTCGTGCCTTTCTTGCTTCAAACATAGCCGCAGTACAGGTCGCGCTACATACTAACAATAACTCTGAATCTAGCAATACAGCTAACGGTGCAAGAAATCGTGTAGGATGCTCCTACAAGGAATTCACTGTAGTGACCCGAACTTTTCCATGTTTATATATATTAATTGAGATTGATATTTACATGATTAAATGTTTCCAACATGTTAAGCAATCAAACTTGTTAAGACTTGATTAATTGAAATATGTTTCATATAGACAATTGGTCACCCAAGTTGACCGGCGATTCACGAACGTTAAAACTTGTAAAAACGACATGACGATATATATATGGATATACATATGGTTAACATGAGATTATGATAAGTAATTATCTCCATAAGTATATTAACAATGAGTTATATACATATAAACAAGACTACTAACTTAAGGATTTCGAAACGAGACATATATGTAACGATTATCGTTGTAATGACATTTAAATGTATATATATCATATTAAGATATATTAATATATCATAATATCATGATAATATAATAATTTAACATCTCATTAGATATAATAAACAATGGGTTAACAACATTAATTGAGATCGTTAACTTAAAGGTTTCAAAACAACACTTACATGTAACGACTAACGATGACTTAACGACTCAGTTAAAATGTATATACATGTAGTGTATTTAGATGTATTTAAATACTTTTGGAAGACTTCAAGAAATATATCAAAACACTCATACTTAACGAAAATGGTTACAGTTACTTTTCCATTCTTTTCTTTCATCAAGAATTCTAGTCGTATTCTTACCCGTATTATACACAGCTTCAAAACGTACTTACTATGGGTATATACCAATAGGAACTAGCATGGGATTCCACTCTTGATTATGTCATGTATGAATAATCAATTTTAACTTCTACCATGAACTAGTCAACTAACTAGAACTCCTTTTAACCCCACTCACCACTCACCAATTACCACTCATCATTCACTCCATTTCACTTCCAATTCTCTTTCTAATTCTCTCTCAACACATACACACTATTATGAACGTATTTTTCCAGTAGTTAATCATCATCTTCATCAAAAATCACTTCAAGAATCAAGTTATAATCCTCATAGGAAGAACACTTCAAGAACACTTCAAAAATCCCTTCAAGTTTACTAATTTACTTCCAAGCTTTCTAATCCATTCCAAGTAATCATCTAAGATCAAGAAACCTTTGTTATATATAGTAGGTTATCTTTCTTATTCAAGGTAATATTCATATTCAAACTTTGATTCAATTTCTATAACTATAAACTATCTTAATTCGAGTAAAAATCTTACTTGAACTTGTTTTTGTGTCATGATCCTACTTCAAGAACTTTCAAGCCATCCAAGATCCTTTGAAGCTAGATCATTTCTTGTCACTTCCAGTAGGTTTACCTACTAAACTTGATGTAGTAATGATGTTCATAACATCATTCGATTCATATATATAAAACTATCTTATTCGAAGGTTTAAACTCGTAATCACTAGAACATAGTTTAATTAATTCTAAACTTGTTCGCAAACAAAAGTTAATCCTTCTAACTTGACTTTTAAAATCAACTAAACACATGTTCTATATCTATATGATATGCTAACTTAATGATTTAAAACCTGGAAACACGAAAAACACCGTAAAATCAGATTTACGCCGTCGTAGTAACACCGCGGGCTGTTATGGGTTAGTTAATTAAAAACTATGATAAACTTTGATTTAAAAGTTGTTATTCTGGGAAAATGATTTTTATTATGAACATGAAACTATATACAAAAATCATGGTTAAACTCAAAGTGGAAGTATGTTTTTCTGTTTAGATTCAAAAAAATAGAGTTCAATATGAAACCATAGCAATTTGATTCACTCAAAACGGATTTAAAATGAAGAAGTTATGGGTAAAACAAGATTGGATAATTTTTCTCATTTTAGCTACGTGAAAATTGGTAACAAATCTATTCCAACCATAATTTAATCAACTTGTATTGTATATTATGTAATCTTGAGATACCATAGACACGTATACAATGTTTCGACCTATCATGTCGACACATCTATATATATTTCGGAACAACCATAGACACTCTATATGTGAATGTTGGAGTTAGCTATACAGGGTTGAGGTTGATTCCAAAATATATATAGTTTGAGTTGTGATCAATACTGAGATACGTATACAATGGGTCGTGGATTGATTCAAGATAATATTTATCGATTTATTTCTGTACATCTAACTGTGGACAACTAATTGTAGGTTACTAACGAGGACAGCAGACTTAATAAACTTAAAACATCAAAATATATTAAAAGTGTTGTAAATATATTTTGAACATACTTTAATATATATGTATATATTGTTATAGGTTCGTGAATCAACAGTGGTCAAGTCTTACTTCTCGACGAAGTAAAAATATGTGAAAGTTAGTTATAGTCCGACTTTTAAAATCTAATATTTTTGGGATGAGAATACATGCAGGTTTTATAAATGATTTACAAAATAGACATAAGTACGTGAAACTACATTCTATGGTTGAATTATCGAAATCGAATATGCCCCTTTTTATTAAGTCTGGTAATCTAAGAATTAGGGGACATACACCCTAATTGATGCGAATCCTAAAGATAGATCTATTGGGCCTAACAAACCCCATCCAAAGTACCGGATGCTTTAGTACTTCGAAATTTATATCATATCCGAATGGTGTCCCGGAATGATGGGGATATTCTTATATATATATATGCATCTTGTTAATGTCGGTTACCAGGTGAGTTAATGTCGGTTACCAGGTCTATTGTTACGATTTGATATATATAGGTTAAACCTATAACTCACCAACATTTTTGTTGACGTTTAAAGCATGTTTATTCTCAGGTGAATATTAAGAGCTTCCGCTATTGCATACTAAAATAAGGACAAGATTTGGAGTCCATGTTTGTATGATATTGTGTAAAAACTGCATTCAAGAAACTGATTTCGATGTAACATATTTGTATTGTGAACCATTATGTAATGGTCGTGTGTAAACAGGATATTTTAGATTATCATTATTTGATAATCTACGTAAAGCTTTTTAAACCTTTATTTATGAAATAAAGGTTATGGTTTGTTTTAAAAATGAATGCAGTCTTTGAAAAACGTCTCATATAGAGGTAAAAACCTCGCAACGAAATCAATTAATATGGAACGTTTTTAATCAATAAGAACGGGACATTTCGTTCACTGCCTGCAAACCTTCAGAATTTGATGGGACCGAAGGACCAATCGGATTGAAATAGTGGACCGAGAAAGTTGAATCGGTGTTTGCCATAAGTAAGTGTACTGAAGAGGACAAAGTGAAGTACGCTACGCATACCTTCACAGGTATTGCGTTAACATGGTGGAATACCTATCTAGAGCAAGTGGGACAAGATGCTGCTTACGTGCTACCGTGGTCAGCATTCAAGCACTTGATGAACGAGAAGTACCGTCCCAGAACCGAGGTCAATAAGCTCAAATCAGAACTTAGAGGGTTACGAACACAGGGATTCGATATTACTTCGTGCGAAAGATGATTCACAGAATTGTGCCTATTGTGTCCGAGAGCGTTCGAAGATGAGGAAGAGAAGATCGACACGTTTGTGAAAGGGTTACCGGAGAGAATCCAAGAAGATATAAGTTCACACGAGCCTGCCTCCATACAAAAGGCATGTAGAATGGCTCACAAACTAGTGAACCAGATTAAGGGAAGAATTAAAGAACAAGCGGCCGAAGAGGCCAACGTGAAGCTAGTCAAAATAAAGTGGGAGGAAAACGGTGATAAGAGTTACCAAAACAACAACTATCCCAACAATCGTAACATCAATCGCAACTACAACAAACGGCACAACAACAACAACAACAACTACAACAATCATCCCAATAACAATAACAACCGCAACAACAGCAACAATCAGAAGCAGCTATGCCAAAGGTGTGAAAAGTATCACTCGGAGTTCTGCACCAAATTTTGCAACAAGTGTAAACGAAAATGGTCATAGTGCGGCGAAGTGTGAGGTCAACAGACCAGGGGTTAACAGAACGAAAGGAACAAATGGTGTCGGAACGAGTAATGGCGGAGCAAGTAGTGTCGGAGCAAGTTATGCCAATGTAGTTTGTTATAAATGTGGAAAACTGGGCCACATTATTAGAAATTCCCCGAACCAGGAGAACACGAATGGACAAGGCCGCGGAAGAGTTTTCAATATTAATGCGGCAGAGGCACAAGAAGACCCGGAGATTATTACGGGTACGTTTCTTATTGACAATAAATATACTTACGTTTTATTTGATTCGGGTGCGGATAGAAGCTATATGAGTAGAGATTTTTGTGCTAAATTAAGTTGTCCATTGACGCCGTTGGATAGTAAATTTGTACTCGAATTAGCAAACTGTAAATTAATTTCAGCAGATTATATATGCCAGAATCGATAAATTAAACTGGGTAGCGAAATATTTAAGATTGATTTGATACCAGTAGAGTTAGGGAGTTTTAATGTAATAGTTAGCATGGACTGGCTGAAGGATATGAAAGCAGAGATCGTATGTTACAAAAATGTAATTCGCATTGTACGAGAAGAAGGAGAACCCTTAATGGTGTACGGAGAAAAGGGCAACACGAAGCTACATCTTATTAGTAATTTGAAGGCACAAAAACTAATAAGAAAAGGTTGCTATACTATTCTAGTACACGTCGAGAAAGTACAAACTGAAGAAAAGAGCATCAATGATGTTCCCGTCGCAAAAGAATTTCCCGATGTATTTCCGAAAGAATTACCGGGACTACCTCCACATCGATCTGTTGAATTTCAAATAGATCTTGTACCAGGAGCTGCACCAATAGCTCGTGCTCCTTACAGACTCGAACCCAGTGAGATGAAAGAACTGCAAAGCCAACTGCAAGAACTATTAGAACGTGGTTTCAATCGACCAAGCACATCACCATGGGAAGCTCCTGTTTTGTTTGTCAAGAAGAAGGATGGTACATTTAGGTTGTGTATTAACTACAGAGAGTTGAATAAACTTACCATCAAAAACCGTTATACACTGCCAAGAATTGACGACTTATTTGATCAACTACAAGGCTGGTCAGTTTATTCGAAAATTGATTTACGTTCTAGATATCATCAAATGCGAGTAAAGGAGGATGATATTCCAAAAACTGCTTTTAGGACGCGTTATGGTCATTACGAGTTTATGGTTATGCCGTTTGGATTGACTAACGCACCAGCTATGTTCATGGATGTCATAACCCGACCTTAACCATAAGGACGAATACAATAACATATGATTTCATCGCGAGGTATTGACCTCTATATGCGACGTTTTTCAAAAACTGCATTCGTTTTTACAATACAAACCATAACTTTTATTACAAATAAAAGGTTTAAACAAGATACTAATGATTATCGTTTAGCGATAATCTTAGACTTACAAACTTTACATGTGATAATAACAATACGACTTCTAACATATTTTACATTACAAATCCTCCGATATGCAGTTTTATTTTTGACACAAATATGCATACTCAAGATCTTGCTTAAATTCAACATGTTGCAGCGGAAGCTTTTAGTTATCACCTGAGAATAAACATGCTTAAAATGTCAACATAAAGTTGGTGAGATATAGGTTTAATGCCGGCAGCGTTATGAATATAGACCACAAGATTTCATATATAAACGTTTTAATAAAAATATTCTAAGTTGTTGAGCACTTGATTACCATACTTAACATTTAATCAACGTCGCATATTCCCTTTATTATGAAATCTTACTACACCATACCAAGTGTAGTCACCGAAACGAAGTACTGTGCAACCGTTGAATACTGGTCGTCCAGTCCGGTTGGGGTTGTCAGGCCCGATAGATCTATCAACAGGATTCGCGTTTACAATACCGCATGTAAATAGTAGTTACCAAGTTACAGGGAGATATGCCAGTGGTACAACTCAACGTAGAATATATAATTTTAATCACTTGTGTCCATGACGTAAATCATAAAATGCATGTATTCTCATCCCGAAATATTTAGAGTTTAAAAGTGGGACTATATACTCACTTTTGTCTTGAAGGTATTTAACTCGACTTGGTCTCCGATAGATATCACGAACCTAACCATATATATAATATATCAACATATTTTCTTTTTAAGTAATCGTTATATATATATATATATATATATATATAACGATTACTTAAAAAGAAAATATTATTTTCTTAGTCCGTAGTTAGCAGTCCGATGTTAGTGGTCCACAATTAGTTGCTTAAATAAAATAAATAAAGACCCCATCGTATTCATATTGATCAGAATTAATCTCGGCCCATGGTACCATGTTGTCAAGTGACGTGTTGTGTACATAAACTACCGTGTTGTCAAATGATGTGTTGCGTACAATCATGAGGTCTTATGATTAATCTTCTCGTGCTGTTTACGGGTGGTCCTGAAATATATAAAATCAAATCATAAATAAATATATATTAAATATTATGTTAATTAGCCAAGATATGATTAATCCGATTTTGTCATAATATAATATATTACAGGTCTTGAAGTGTTTTTAAAAATCAAATTAGAAGGATCTATTTAGTTTGCGAACAAGTTTGAAATCACTCAAACTATGTTCTTGTTGTTAAAATTTTACAACACAAAATAAGATAGCTATATAAATATGAATCGAATAAGGTTATGAATAAGGTTACTACCTCAAGTTACTTGGACAAAGCTACTGGAAAAGGTAAGAAAAATCTTGGAATCAAAAGAGTGGTGGAGTGGGATTGAAAGATTGGAAGTAATCTCCTTGAAATCGGATGACTATATTGATACGTTCTTGAGTAGGTAAATGAAGAGAGATTAGGGAGTGAATTAACTTGAAAGAAAATTGGAAATGAATTTGTATGTGTGTGTGTGTGTGCAAAATAGCATGATTATGGGATGGATATATAGGAGATTTAGTTTGTTTTCTTGCACAAAAGTCACACATGAGGTTAAATGGCTGGTTCCCACATGTAACATCATGTCTAGTGGCTGATCATTGAAGTTTATTGTTGGTATATACCAATAGTAAATACGTATAGAAGCTGGGTATGATACGGTTACATATACCCTAGATATACTTGTAGAAATTTTGAGGAATCGGAACGAGAATTCAAATATGGACGGGTTTATAACTGTAAAAGAGGCTCAAAACTGGGCTTTTATTTTTGGGTCAAACCAGGGGCTCTGCCCCTTGGACCCCGCCAGGGGTTTCCACCCCTTGGACCCCGTTTATCGTGTAACATCCCGCCTTTTTCCATTTACTTTTCCGTTATACTAATTTAAACTCCGTTATATGTTTATAACATCTCCCGTTAATACGCGTTTTAAAATATTCTGTTTAGGTATTTTCCGCACCCGACTACAAACTCGAGGGACTAAAATTGACACGGGGCAAACTAGTTGACTAGGTCAACTAGTCCACCCCAATCACCACCATTCAACCATCTCCCTCTCTCTCTCTTTATCGCTAGCAAGAACACACACACATTTACCAAATTCATTCAATCATCATCTAAATTCGATCTAGGAGGCTTACAACAAAATAAATTACATATTCGCGATCCTCTCTTCATCCTCTTCATTTTGGTACCAACTTCATCTCGTTTGGGTAACATTTCTAAAACTCTAGATTTCTCTAAATTCGTGTTTTTTTGACTTGAAATGGTGTTAGTTAGTGTCTATGGCTCATTGTAATGTCGTGTGTGTAATTTATATGCTCGATCTCGTTGTTTTAGTGTAACTAGCATGAACTTGAATTTTGGTGTGTTGTTCTTGAATTTTGGATGATCATATGTTGTTAGATGTTAAAAGTTCATGTTCTAATTGTGTTCCTAGTATCACTAGCTTCAATTTGATGTGTAGGTTGCTTTAGAAAAGTTCATGAACTTGATTTATGATTTTGGTGAATTTGGGTTAGGGTTTGATGAAGTTGAAATGGATTTTTGATACATTGAATGCCATGGATTATGGTTGGTAAGTGTTTAGTTGGATTGTATGCTTGGTTACCTTCGAAACGGCATGTCATTCATGTAAATTGGTTGCCCGAATCATTAAATTGCATTTATGAACTTGTATGCGATTAATGTTGAGCATTAGATGCGGTTTTAGTTGTTATAATAGGTAGATTGATTGATGAAATGTGTTTAGTTGTCTTCCTCGTCAAATTACCTTCCCAACGGTATAAAATACTTGACTTGATTGTTGCGGATCATAAATTGTGTTTATTTGGTTTTTGGTTCGTGCACTTAGGAGTTCTGCATCAGACTTGAAATCCAACCTGGATGCCGTCCAGATACTTGGATGCCGTCCAGGTATTCAAAGCTGGACGCCGTCCAGAAAGTCTGGACGCCGTCCCAGCCTTCAAAGCTGGACGCCGTCCAGAAAATCTGGACGCCGTCCAGATGCACTGACAGGCTACTGTCCTCGTTGGTCATTTTACGGAAAATGTTTGCTATGCTATGGGCCTCCGATTCACATGTAACTTGTTCTAACATGCTCATATATGATTAAAAACCTCAGAAAAATAGTTCGGGACCCGACCCGAATGTGTTGACTTTTTCGTTGACTTTGACCCGGCCTAAGTTGACTTTTAATCAAACTTAACCAAATATTTGTGCAATCGTTCTAACATGCTTTTATACTTGTACCTTGCATGAAACATGACAATTTAATTCACATGCTATTATGATCGAGTCTTAACGAGCCATAGGACTAATTGAACATCTTTGACCTATCGTGTTTACCGTTATTGATACAACCTATTGTTTAGGTCAAGACTAGCATTGTTCTTTGCACACGTTTACTTGTTGAAGTACTTTACTACTCGTGCACTCAAGGTGAGATCATAGTCCCACTTTTACTCTTTTGAAACTTACATTTGGGATGAGAAAACATAAACGTTCCTTTTTAACTAAGTGAACACAAGTACAGGAAAACAAACATTCTACATACGAGTTTGAACAAAAATCCTCAATTCGATTATCATTAGTTACACTTGCCGGGTGTAAGCGAGAACTTATGTTATATGGCCATATGGGTTTGACAAACCCTCATTCAAACGGTTCGCTACCGTTTACGAATGAAATATATTTTCGAGAAACAGTGTATGTTCAAACACTATTGTGATGGGGTTCTATGGAATGAATGTTAAGCATTGATAATTGGGTGCTCGTGAAACAAACTTTTGGAATGTATTACTATTATACCAATGTTACAAATCTTGTGGTTCACTTGTACATACTTACTTAAACCTATGATTTCACCAACGTTTTCGTTGACAGATTTCTATGTTTTTCTCAGGTCCTTGAACGATACATGATACATGCTTCCGCTCATTATTTTGATACTTGCATTGGATGTCGAGTATATATATGCATACATGGAGCGTCTTTTGGCTACTTTTAAATTGTGTCGCATAAGTTTCACTTGTACTTATAACTTTGTAACGTAACTTGTGGTGGAACAATTCTTATAAACTTTGAACAATCTTTACATTTGAAATGAATTCGACATATCTTTTGGTCAAACGTGGTTTTAAAGACTTATGACCACGTAACGGGACCTAAGTAGATGGCGCCGTCAATGACGATTTTGTCGGGTCGCTACAGATGGTATCAGAGCATTGGTTGTAGGGATTTAGAGTTCATTGGTGTCAACCTCGAGTCATAGGGTACATTGGTGAGTCTAGACTACAACCGGCATATAGACTTGAAGTAGGAATTACTTGACTACCTGTGCATTTATACTCGAATGCTTCTACTCATATCTACTCTTAGTTCATCTTAATCTCACGTTGTTTAATTTGATTGACACGCCACCTTGACTTTATAGAATAATTTCGAATGCACATATGAATCAGGGTAATATAATTGCCGGGATTATATTACGGTGACTCATATGAACGTTCCGACATTATGGCATAAAGAATTTAAGGCGAGTCGAGGAAAAACTTCTCTTTATCTTTATTCTATATCACGGTTAGTATTATTGAGAATACTAATCAATGATAATCTTGTGTCTTGAAGGAACAATGGCTCCTCGTCGTGTACGCCGCAATGAAACTCCCGAACAAGCTCTCGAACGGATGATAGCTACCGCCGTAGATGCGGCCATGGCCGGTCACTCATCCAACAACAACAACAATAATAACAACAACCACAACAACAACAACAATGGAGCCGGTAACTCAAACGAGGGATGCTCCTATAAAGCTTTCATGGGGTGCAAACCTCACACTTTCGATGGAACCGGGGGACCGGTCGTGCTCACCCAATGGTTTGAGCAAACGGAAGCCGTCTTTAGCATAAGCGGTTGTCGGGACCAAGACAAGGTCAAATACTCCACTCACACCTTCGCCGGTGTTGCTCTTACATGGTGGAATACTTATGTACAATCGGTGGGTACCGATGAAGCTCACGCCCTCTCTTGGGCCGACTTGAGGGAAAAGATGATTGTCGAATATTTCCCTCGTGAAGAAACCCGAAGGCTCGAACAAGAGCTAAGAACTTTAAAGGCGATCGGAAATGATCTCAAGGCTTATAATCAACGATTTTCCGAACTAGCCTTGATGTGCCCAAATCTTGTGAACCCCGAAGCTTTAAGGGTTGAACTTTACATGGATGGTCTTCCAAAGAGTATCAAACAAGGAGTAATGTCATCCAAACCCACTAATCATCAAGAAGCTTTGAACATGGCCCGCAAATTGATAGAAACGGTTGACGAAATCGTAGTACCGGCACCTAAAGCCGAGGACAAGTCAGGTAACAACAAAAGAAAATGAGAAGCTCCCCAATCAAGCAACAACAACTTTGCCAAGAAATCTTTCACCTCCGACGGCAAGAAGGGTTATGCCGGAAATCTACCTCTTTGCAACAAATGCAACAAACATCACTTTGGCGAATGTAGTAAGCTAATTTGCCATCGGTGCCAAGGAATTGGTCATAAGGCCAACGATTGTAAAAGTGCCACTCCCGTCGCTCGAAAGTGGCCCAATGCACCAAAGACGGGCACTTGTTACGAATGTGGCCAAACGGGCCATTATAGAAATGCATGCCCGAAGAGGAAAGATAGCCCCGATACGCGCGGCCGAGCTTTCAACATCAACACCGAGGAAGCCCGAGATGATAATGAATTGGTCACGGGTACGTTTCTTCTCAACAACACTTATGTTACTTGTTTATTCGATTCGGGTGCCGATAAGAGTTTTGTATCCAAGACTTTGACTCATTCTTTTAACACTCCACCTCTTCCATTAGATACCACTTATACCATTGAAGTGGCTAATGGGAAACTATTAAGTGCCGACACATATTATCGGGGGTGTACGTTAAACATTTTGGGTAAGGAATTTGAAATTGACTTGATACCCATGGAACTAGGAAGCTTTGATGTAATAATCGGTATGAATTGGTTAGTCAAAATGAAATCTCACATCCTTTGTGATCTTAACGCAATCCGAATTCCTATCGAGAATGGTGAACCTTTGATTGTTTATGGCGATAAGAGTTGCACCAGAATCAACCTCATTTCGTGCCTTAAAGTTAGAAAACTACTCCGTAAGGGTTGTTTTGCGATCCTTGCCCACATTAAGAAAGTCGAGTCCGATGAGAAGCATATCGATGATGTGCCAATTGTTAGTGACTTTTCCGATGTATTTCCCGACGAATTGCCGGGTCTTCCACCTCATCGACCGGTTGAATTCCAAATCGATCTTATTCCGGGAGCCGCACCCGTAGCACGTGCACCGTATAGACTTGCTCCATCCGAAATGCAAGAATTGCAAAGTCAAATCCAAGAACTACTTGACCGTGGTTTTATCCAACCTAGCCATTCACCATGGGGCGCTCCGATTTTGTTTGTTAAAAAGAAAGACGGATCCCTACGAATGTGCATTGATTATCGTGAACTAAATAAATTGACGGTTAAGAACCGATATCCTCTTCCTCGCATCGATGACCTCTTTGACCAACTACAAGGGTCTTGTGTATATTCGAAAATCGATCTCCGCTCGGGTTATCATCAATTAAGGGTTAAGGGGGAAGATGTCTCCAAAACCGCTTTCCGGACTCGTTATGGTAGTTATGAATTCCTCGTCATGCCATTTGGTCTCACTAACGCACCGGCGGTGTTCATGGATCTTATGAACCGCGTGTGCAAACCGTATCTCGATAAATTCGTTATTGTGTTCATCGATGACATATTAATCTATTCTAAAAATGAAGAAGAGCACGAACAACATCTTCGACTTGTGCTTGAACTCTTGAGACAAGAACGACTTTATGCCAAATTCTCCAAGTGTGAATTTTGGTTGAAGGAAGTTCAATTTCTTGGTCATGTTGTAAGTGATCAAGGTATTAAAGTCGATCCCACGAAAATCGAAGCCATTAGTAAATGGGAGACTCCTACTACTCCTACTCACATTCATCAATTCTTGGGTCTCGCCGGGTACTACCGTAGATTCATCAAGGATTTTTCTTTGGTTGCTCGTCCTCTAACCGCTTTAACTCACAAGGGAAAGAAATTCATTTGGGCGACCGAGCAAGAATCCGCGTTTCAAATCTTGAAGACAAAGCTAACCACCGCTCCTATCTTGTCACTTCCCGAAGGCAATGATGATTTTGTTGTATATTGCGATGCCTCGAAACATGGTTTTGGATGTGTATTGATGCAACGGAAGAAAGTCATTGCTTATGCCTCTCGACAACTAAAAATTCATGAACGGAATTACACGACGCATGATCTCGAACTCGGAGCCGTTGTCTTTGCACTTAAAATGTGGAGACACTATCTTTATGGAAGCAAGAGTACTATCTTTACCGACCACAAAAGTCTCCAACACATTTTCGATCAAAAGCAACTAAACATGAGACAATGAAGGTGGATTGAAACCTTAAACGATTACGATTGCGAGCTTCGTTACCATTCCGGAAAGGCAAATGTAGTAGCCGATGCCTTAAGTCGAAAAGAAAGATCGGTGCCTCTTCGTGTCCGAGCCTTAAACATCACCATCCACACAAACCTTAATAGTCAAATTCGTGTAGCCCAAGACGAAGCTCTCAAGGATGAAAACATCTCTCTCGAAAACTTGAACGTCCTCACCTCTCGATTCGAAGTTAAAGAAACCGGACTCCGATATTACGCCGGAAGGATTTGGGTGCCTAGTTATGGGGACCTACGAAGTCTTATTTTAGATGAAGCCCATAAGTCACGATACTCGATTCACCCCGGTGCCAATAAGATGTACCACGACCTTAAACAACAATATTGGTGGCCGAACATCAAAAGGGACGTAGCTACTTATGTTTCCAAGTGTTTGACATGTTCCAAAGTCAAAGCCGAACACCAAAGACCGTCCGGACTACTTCAACAACCCGAGATTCCGCAATGGAAATGGGAAAGGATAACGATGGATTTTATCACCAAGCTACCAAAAACGACGGGCGGTTATGATACCATTTGGGTTATTGTTGACCGTCTCACCAAATCCGCACACTTCCTTGCCATGAAAGAAACGGACAAAATGGAGAAACTTGCACAACTTTACATTAAGGAGATCGTAACCCGACACGGTGTACCTTTATCGATTATCTCCGACCGAGAGGGCCGTTTCGTTTCTAGATTTTGGCGTACATTGCAAGAAGCGTTGGGAACGCATTTAGACATGAGCACCGCATATCATCCACAAACCGACGAACAAAGCGAACACACAATTCAAACCTTGGAAGACATGTTACGAGCTTGCGTGGTTGATTTCGGAAAAGCTTGGGACAAGCACTTATCTCTCGCCGAGTTCTCTTATAACAATAGTTATCACGCGAGTATTAAAGCCGCACCTTTTGAAGCGCTATATGGCCGCAAATGTCGTTCACCTCTTTGTTGGGCCGAGGTAGGCGACGTGCAAATCACCGGACCCGAACACATTCACGAAACCACCGAGAAAATCGTTCAAATCCGAGATAGGCTTAGGACGGCCCGAAGTCGTCAAAAGAGCTATACCGACAAACGACGCAACGATCTTGAATTTCAAGTCGGTGACCGAGTAATGTTAAAAGTCGCACCTTGGAAGGGTGTAATCCGTTTTGGGAAACGCGGGAAGCTAAATCCGCGGTATATTGGTCCTTTCGAAATCTTGGAGCGTATTGGAACCGTTGCTTATCGTTTAGATCTTCCGCCTCAACTGAGTTCCGTTCATCCTACCTTCCATGTATCTAACTTGAAAAAGTGTCTTGCCGAACCCGATATCGTCATCCCTCTCGAGGAACTTACTATTGATGACAAACTTCATTTTGTGTAGGAACCGGTTGAAATTGTGGACACCTCCGTCAAGACATTGAAACAAAGCCGAATCCCGATTGTTAAAGTCCGTTGGAATGCCAAAAGGGGACCCGAGTTTACTTGGGAAAGACAAGATCAAATGCAAAGGAAGTATCCTCATCTATTCGTGAATTCAGAAACGCAAGATCTCGAGGAAGAAACAACGACTACTACGCCTACTTAAATTTCGGGACAAAATTTCTTTTAAGGAGTAGGTAATGTAACATCCCGCCTTTTTCTATTTACTTTTCCGTTATACTAATTTAAACTCCGTTATATGTTTATAACATCTCCCGTTAATACGCGTTTTAAAATATTCCGTTTAGGTATTTTCCGCACCCGACTACAAACTCGAGGGACTAAAATTGACACGGGGCAAACTAGTTGACTAGGTCAACTAGTCCACCCCAATCACCACCATTCAACCATCTCCCTCTCTCTCTCTCTCTCTCTCTCTTTCTCTCTAGCAAGAACACACACACATTTACCAAATTCATTCAATCATCATCTAAATTCGATCTAGGAGGCTTACAACAAAATAAATTACATATTCGTGATCCTCTCTTCATCCTCTTCTTTTTGGTACCAACTTCATCTCATTTGAGTAACATTTCTAAAAATCTAGATTTCTCTAAATTCGTGTTTTTTTTGACTTGAAATGGTGTTAGTTAGTGTCTATGGCTCATTGTAATGTCGTGTGTGTAATTTATATGCTCGATCTCGTTGTTTTAGTGTAACTAGCATGAACTTGAATTTTGGTGTGTTGTTCTTGAATTTTGGATGATCATATGTTGTTAGATGTTAAAAGTTCATGTTCTAATTGTGTTCCTAGTATCACTAGCTTCAATTTGATGTGTAGGTTGCTTTAGAAAAGTTCATGAACTTGATTTATGATTTTGGTGAATTTGGGTTAGGGTTTGATGAAGTTGAAATGGATTTTTGATACATTGAATGCCATGGATTATGGTTGGTAAGTGTTTAGTTGGATTGTATGCTTGGTTACCTTCGAAACGGCATGTCATTCATGTAAATTGGTTGCCTGAATCATTGAATTGCATTTATGAACTTGTATGCGATTAATGTTGAGCATTAGATGCGGTTTTGGTTGTTATAATAGGTAGATTGATTGATGAAATGTGTTTAGTTGTCTTCCTCGTCAAATTACCTTCCCAACGGTATAAAATACTTGACTTGATTGTTGCGGATCATAAATTGTGTTTATTTGGTTTTTGGTTCGTGCACTTAGGAGTTCTGCATCAGACTTGAAATCCAACCTGGACGCCGTCCAGGTATTCAAAGCTGGACGCCATCCAGAAAGTCTGGATGCCGTCCCAGCCTTCAAAGCTGGACGCCGTCCAGATGCACTGACAGGCTACTGTCCTCGTTGGTCATTTTACGAAAAATGTTTGCTATACTATGGGCCTCCGATTCACATGTAACTTGTTCTAACATGCTCATATATGATTAAAAACCTCAGAAAAATAGTTAGGGACCTGACCCGAATGTGTTGACTTTTTCGTTGACTTTGACCCGGCCTAAGTTGACTTTTAATCAAACTTAACCAAATATTTGTGCAATCGTTCTAACCTGCTTTTATACTTGTACCTTGCATGAAACATGATGATTTAATTCACATGCTATTATGATCGAGTCTTAACGAGCCATAGGACTAATTGAACATCTTTGACCTATCGTGTTTACCGTTATTGATACAACCTATTGTTTAGGTCAAGACTAGCATTGTTCTTTGCACACGTTTACTTGTTGAAGTACTTTAGTACTCGTGCACTCAAGGTGAGATCATAGTCCCACTTTTACTCTTTTGAAACTTACATTTGGGATGAGAAAACATAAACGTTCCTTTTTAACTAAGTGAACACAAGTACAGGAAAACAAACATTCTACATGCGAGTTTGAACAAAAATCCTCAATTCGATTATCATTAGTTACACTTGCCGGGTGTAAGCGAGAACTTATGTTATATGGCCATATGGGTTTGACAAACCCTCATTCAAACGGTTCGCTACCGTTTACGAATGAAATATATTTTCGAGAAACAGTGTATGTTCAAACACTATTGTGATGGGGTTCTATGGAAGGAATGTTAAGCATTGATAATTGGGTGCTCGTGAAACAAACTTTTGGAATGTATTACTATTATACCAATGTTACAAATCTTGTGGTTCACTTGTACTTACTTACTTAAACCTATGATTTCACCAACGTTTTCGTTGACAGATTTCTATGTTTTACTCAGGTCCTTGAACGATACATGATACATGCTTCCGCTCATTATTTTGATACTTGCATTGGATGTCGAGTATATATATGCATACATGGAGCGTCTTTTGGCTACTTTTAAATTGTGTCGCATAAGTTTCACTTGTACTTATAACTTTGTAACGTAACTTGTGGTGGAACAATTCTTATAAACTTTGAACAATCTTTACATTTGAAATGAATGCGACATATCTTTTGGTCAAACGTGGTTTTAAAGACTTATGACCATGTAACGGGACCTAAGTAGACGGCGCCGTCAATGACGATTTTGTCGGGTAGCTACATATCGGGGGCGCTGACCCCGAACCCCCGTCATAATCAAGATAAGTCCAAACAAGTGTGTACTCCACACTTCCCCAAACTTGTTCGATATTTATCAAGATTATTTTGGTTACAAATTAATCTCATTACACTTAAATCATATTGGTGACATAGATCACCAACACATTATAGATTGTAAGTATATATGTCAAAGAACGTTACATATAGTTATCGTTTTGAAAACTTAAGTTAGTGGTCTCAAAGTATACTTATAACTCATTGTTGTTAGTTCACAATGAAATGTTAAACCATCCTTAAATCATGTTAAATATGTATAGATATGTACATATACATAATCGTATAATTATCGTGTGTTATATAGTTCGTGATATCATCGGTCGGTCAAACATTGTGTGAAACTCTTTTCAAAATCATAAGTCTCAACAGTTTGGATTGCTTATCATGTTGGTAAGGTTTATTGTATGTAAATATTAATCTCATAAGTATAAAACGATCGGAAAAATCAGGGTCGTTACAGTACCTACCCGTTAAATAAATTTCGTCCCGAAATTTTAAAGTTGTACCTATTTTGCGTTGTCGGGAAACAAATGTGGATACTTTTGTTTCATCTGATCCTCTCATTCCCAAGTAAACTCGGGACCCCTTCGAGCATTCCAACGAACCTTGACGATTGGTATGTTGCTCTGCTTGAGTTGTTTAACTTCACGGTCCATGATTTCGACTGGTTCTTCTATGAATTGTAGTTTCTCGTCGACTTGGATTTCTTCAAGAGGAATGGTGAGATCTTCCTTTACAAGACATTTCTTGAGGTTTGAGATGTGAAATGAATTATGTACCCCGGCGAGTTGTTGTGGTAACTCGAGTAGATAAGCTACCGGTCCGATGCGTTCGATGATCTTGAACGGGCCTACATACCTTGGGTTCAGTTTACCCCTTTTTCCAAAACGTATTACACCATTCCAAGGTGACACCTTTAGCATAACCATGTCACCGATCTGAAACTCTAATGGTTTCCTTCGGACATCGGCGTAGCTCTTTTGGCGACTACGGGCTGTTTTCAATCTCTCCTTGATTTGCACTATCTTCTCAGTAGTTTCATGGATGATCTCGGGACCAGTTAATTGTCGATCTCCTACTTCATTCCAAGAGATAGGGGATCTACACTTCCTTCCATACAGTGCTTCGAATGGTGCAGCTTTAATGCTCGCATGATAACTATTATTATACGAGAATTCTGCTAATGGTAGATATTTATCCCATCTGTTTCCAAAATCGATCACACATGCCCTGAGCATGTCTTCAAGAGTCTGAATTGTTCTTTCACTCTGCTCGTCAGTTTGTGGATGATATGCGGTGCTCATATCCAAACGGGTTCCCAGGGCCTCCTGTAGTGATTGCCAAAACTTTGATGTAAATCTACTATCATGATCGGATATAACGGAAATAGGTATTCCATGCATTGAAACAATTTCCTTTATGTATAATCGTAATAGTTTCTCCATTCTATCCGTTTCCTTTATAGGCAAGAAATGTGCAGATTTGGTGAGACGATCAACTATTACCCAAATGGTGTCATAACCCCAGGCAGTCTTAGGTAACTTTGTGATAAAATCCATGGTAATACCATCCTATTTCCATTCTGGGATTTCTGGTTGTTAAAGTAACCCTGACGGCTTCTGGTGTTCTGCTTTGACTTTGGAACAAGTTAAACATTCCCCAACATATGTTGCAACATCTGTCTTTAAATTAGGCCACCAATAATGCGTCTTAAGATCTTGATACATCTTTCCAACTCCAGGATGTATCGAGTATCTTGTCTTATGTGCCTCATTCAATATCAACTTCCTTAATCCACCCAACTTAGGTACCCAAATACGGTTTGCGAAATATCAAATTCCGTCTTCCCGTATAACGAGTTGCTTCTCATATTTCTTCATTATTTCATTTCCTATGTTTTCTTTAGTAAGAGCTTCTCATTGAGCCTCTTTGATTTGTGAGTTGAGATTCATGCGAATTTTTATGTTCATTGCTCGAACTCGAATTGGTTCCCATTCCTTTCTGCTTAGAGCGTCGGCCACTACATTCGCTTTCCCGGGATGATAGCGAATCTCACAATCATAGTCGTTTATTAGCTCGACCCACCTACGTTGCCTCATGTTCAGCTGTTTTTGATCAAAAATATGTTGAAGACTTTTATGATCAGTAAACACAGTGCATTTAACCCTATATAAATAGTGTCTCCATATCTTCAATGCAAACACTACTGCTCCTAATTCTAAATCATGCGTCGTATAATTCCGCTCGTGAATCTTCAATTGTCGGGATGCGTATGCTATAACTTTTTCCGTTGCATAAGGAGCAACCAAAACCTTGTCGCGAAGCGTCACAATATATCTAAAAATCATCGTTCCCTTCAGGTAATGATAAAATAGGTGCTGTAGTCAACTTCTTCTTCAGTAATTGAAATGCACTCTCTTGCTCAGAAGTCCATTCGTACTTCTTCCCTTTTTGCGTTAACGCTGTTAATGGTTTAGCTATTCGGGAAAAATCTTGAATAAACCTTCTATAATAACCAGCTAAACCCAAAAATTGGCGTATCTGCGTTGGTGTCTTACGAGTCTCCCATTTTTCAATGGCCTTAATTTTAGCTGGATCAACCTGAATTCCTTTGCTACTAACAACGTGGCCAAGAAATTGCACTTCTTTCAACCAAAATGCACACTTAGAAAATTTGGCGTATAACTGTTCTTTTCTTAACAACTCTAATACCAACCTTAAATGCTGCTCATGCGCTTGCTCACTCTTGGAATAGATAAGAATATCGTCAATGAAAACGATAACAAACTTATCTAAATACGGACTACAAACTCGATTCATGAGGTCCATGAATACAGCTGGCGCATTAGTCAACCCAAACGGCATGACCAAAAATTCATAATGACAGTAGCGTGTCCGAAAAGCAGTTTTCAGAATATCTTCTTCTTTGACGCGTAGTTGATGATAGCCCGACCTTAGGTCAATTTTTGAGTAAACACATGATCCTTGCAATTGATCAAATAAGTCATCAATTCTCGGTAGTGGATACCGATTCTTGATAGTTAACTTATTTAATTCACGATAATCTATACACATTCGGAAAGATCCATCTTTCTTCTTGACGAATAAAATCGGAGCTCCCCACGGTGAAGTGCTCGGTCGAATGAAACCACGGTCTAGTAATTCTTATAACTGGCTTTGTAACTCTTTCATCTCAGATGGTGCAAGTCTATATGGAGCACGAGCCACTGGTGCAGCTCCTGGTACTAGATCTATTTGAAATTCTACAGATCTAAATGGAGGTAATCCCGGCAACTCTTCCGGAAATACTTCAGGAAAATCTCTTGCCACAGGTACGTCGTTGATGCTCTTCACTTTTTCCTTCATTTCGACTTTATTAACATGTGCTAGGATAGCATAGCACCCTTTCTTCAAGCACTTTTGAGCTTTCAAACAACTAATGAGTTTTAGCTTTGAGTTACCCTTCTCTCCATAAATCATTAATGGCGTTCTATCCTTACGAGGAATGCGAATTGCCTTCTTGGCGCACACAACTTCAGCTCCTATTTTGGACATCCAGGCCATGCCGACTATTACATCAAAACTTCCTAATTCTACGGGTATCAAATCAATCTTAAATGTTTCTCCGGCTAAATTTATTTTACAATCACGGAAAATTTTATCGGCTTTAATTAGTTTACCATTAGCTAACTCAATCATGTACTTAGCATCTAGAGGTAATGATGAACAATTCAATTTAGCGTAAAAGTCTCTACACACGTAACTTCTATCGGCACCAGTATCAAATATAATAGATGCGGATAAGTTATTAATGGTAAACGTACCCGTAACAAGCTCTGGGTCTTCACACGCCTCTCTAGCATTAATAACAAATGCTCTTCCATGTGCAGATCCATTATTCTTCTCTGGATTCGGACACTGGCTCTTATAATGACCCTGTTTCCCACACCCATAACAAGTAACAGTGGCCAAGGTAGTTCTATTTGCATTGGTGGCAGGAGTTTTGGAACCGTTTGTATTTGTAGCGGGAACCCTACAATCTTCAGCAAGATGACCTTTTTGATTACAATTGTTGCACACCATATTACAATAACCAGATTGATGTTTGTGGCATCTGTTACATAAAGGATTTCATCCTTTTTAACCTGAGTTTGAACCACTACCCACACCTTGCATGGTTTCTTGTTTCTTGTTGGATTGTTGATGATTACCTTCCCACTTTCTTTTGTTTCCCGATGTCTTGACATCGGTGTTCTTATCCAGAATAATCTGGTCCATCAAATCGTTCGCCATGGTGATAGCTTCATGAATAGTCTTGGGTTTGGATGCTGTAACATTTGCCTTGACCTTTTTAGGCAAACCGTCTTTGTACAGTTCAATCTTCTGTTCTTTAGTTGGTACCAATTCGGGACATAGCAAAGCTAATTCCATGAATCGCTGATTGTAGTTGGTGAGTTCAGTACCAACAACTTTCAGGCTTCGTAATTCAGCTTCCAACTTCCTAACCTCGCTCCTTGGACAATATTCGTTGATTAGCATGGTTTTGAATTCTTCCCAAGGAGTATCATAAGCTACATCTACTCCTACGGCCTTCACATAGTTTTTCCACCACGTGAGTGCACTATCTTGTAGGGTGCACGATGCATACTTGGTCATGTCCTTCTCAATACAACCACTGATTTTAAACACAGACTCAAGCTTTTCGATCCACCGGGTTAAACCGATCGGTCCTTCTGTTCCACTGAATGATGAGGGCTTGCAACCTTGAAAAGTTTTGTAAGTGCACCCCACACAAGGATTTGGGTTAAATGCAGTACCTCTTGCAGCCTCGACCCATAACATTCTGTCGTTCACTCGCTGATTGATGAGTTCCTGGATTTCTTGTTCAGTCATTCGGTTCAATCGCGCCATAATCTTCAACAAGAATGAAAAAAAATAATTATTCACATGGAATATTATAGATGTAGTATGTATTTACAATACATCGTAGCTTATTAATAATACGAACCAGTTATTATTATAAAAGCCTTTTCTTCTTATTAGCGTTTTATAATTATATCTAGGGTAGTACCTACTCGTTAAAGTTCATACTTAATAGCTTAGTACGAAAATCAATTACTATCACCCAAAAAATACTTAACCATGGAAAATTATTGCATTTCACACTTCACTATTTTACATATGCTTATCTTACATCAAACATTAAGCAAACCACACTAGTAATATTATACAAAACATTATATGATCCCATGGTTTAAAACAACAGCGCATCATTTAACCCAAAGCGTTTGTGTTCAAAGAAATTGCTTAAAGGTTATCCTGGTTGTCTCCCTGCGTTTTGGCTGAGGAACCGAAGAACTGGATGTCGGGATAGAACTAATAGGAATAGCGGGAATAGGTGTGGAAGTATCTGGTGGAGTTGGTGCGACAACATTCTCTCTAGACTCGGGATTTGGATTTTCCATTTCAGTAGCCTTTCGTTTCTTTCCTCGTTCGAACTTGTCTTTCGTAATTTCCTGTATTTCTTCCTCCTCAGGATCACTTTCTGGTTCCTCTTCAATTGATTCATCCGGAACTTGTGATTCTTCCCCAAAGGTGTCGTTTTCATCATCGGATAGGTTAATGACTGGAACACCATCTGAAGATTCTGGTTCGGAGTCGCTGAATGTGATAATAAGTTCTAAGCCAGACATCTATCACATAACAACTAGCACGTTAATACCACATAATATTTACATATTAATTTTTAACCAACAAGGATAAGCAATAGTTTTCGAAATCAAACACGGTCAAAGTCCAGACTCACTAATGCATACGAACAAACTCGATAAGACACACTAATGCAAATTTTCTGGTTCTCTAAGACCAACGCTCTGATACCACATGTCATAACCCGACCTTAACCATAAGGACGAATACAATAACATATGATTTCATCGCGAGGTATTGACCTCTATATGCGGCGTTTTTCAAAATCTGCATTCGTTTTTACAATACAAACCATAACTTTTATTACAAATACAAGGTTTAAACAAGATAATAATGATTATCGTTTAGCGATAATCTTAGACTTACAAACTTTACATGTGATAATAAAAATACGACTTCCAACATATTTTACATTACAAATCCTCCGATATGTAGTTTTATTTTTGACACAAATATGCATACTCAAGATCTTGCTTAAATTCAACATGTTGCAGCGGAAGCTTTTAGTTATCACCTGAGAATAAACATGCTTAAAACGTCAACATAAAGTTGGTGAGATATAGGTTTAATGCCGGCAACATTATGAATATAGACCACAAGATTTCATATATAAACGTTTTAATAAAAATATTCTAAGTTGTTCAGCACTTGATAACCATACTTAACATTTAATCAACGTCGCATATTCCCTTTATTATGAAATCTTACTACACCGTACCAAGTGTAGTCACCGAAACGAAGTACTGTGCAACCGTTGAATACTGGTCGTCCAGTCCGGTTGGGGTTGTCAGGCCCGATAGATCTATCAACAGGATTCGCGTTTACAATACAGCATGTAAATAGTAGTTACCAAGTTACAGGGAGATATGCCAGTGGTACAACTCAAAGTAGAATATATAATTTTAATCACTTGTGTCCATAACGTATATCATAAAATGCATGTATTCTCATCCCGAAATATTTAGAGTTTAAAAGTGGGACTATATACTCACTTTTGTCTTGAAGGTATTTAACTCGACTTGGTCTCCGATAAATATCACGAACCTAACCATATATATAATATATCAACATATTTTCTTTTTAAGTAATCGTTATATATATATATATATATATATATATATATATATATATATATATATATATATATATATATATATATATATATATATATATATATATATATATATATATATATATACTTTTAATACTTTTAATACTTTTAATATTTTCTTAGTCCGTAGTTAGAAGTCCGATGTTAGTGGTCCACAATTAGTTGCTTAAATAAAATAAATAAAGACCCCATCGTATTCGTATTGATCAGAATTAATCTCGACCCATGGTACCATGTTGTCAAGTGACGTGTTGCGTACATAAAGTACCGTGTTGTCAAATGACGTGTTGCATACAATCATGAGGTCTTATGATTAATCTTCTCGTGTTGTTTACGGGTGGTCCTGAAATATATAAAATCAAATCATAAATAAATATATATTAAATATTATGTTAATTAGCCAAGATATGATTAATCCGATTTTGTCATAATATAATATATTACAGGTCTTGAAGTGTTTTTAAAAATCAAATTAGAAGGATCTATTTAGTTTGCGAACAAGTTTGAAATCACTCAAACTATGTTCTTGTTGTTAAAATTTTACAACATAAAATAAGATAGCTATATAAATATGAATCGAATAAGGTTATGAATAAGGTTACTACCTCAAGTTACTTGGACAAAGCTACTGGAAAAGGTAAGAAAAATCTTGGAATCAAAATAGTGGTGGAGTGGGATTGAAAGATTGGAAGTAATCTCCTTGAAATCGGATGACTATATTGATACGTTCTTGAGTAGGTAAATGAAGAGAGATTAGGGAGTGAATTAACTTGAAATAAAATTGAAAATGAAATTGTATGTGTGTGTGTGCAAAATAGCATGATTATGGGATGGATATATAGGAGATTTAGTTTGTTTTCTTGCACAAAAGTCACACATGAGGTTAAATGGCTGGTTCCCACATGTAACATCATGTCTAGTGGCTGATCATTGAAGTTTAATGTTGGTATATACCAATAGTAAATACGTATAGAAGCTGGGTATGATACGGTTACATATACCCTAGATATACTTGTAGAAATTTTGAGGAATCGGAACGAGAATTCAAATATGGACGGGTTTATAACTGTAAAAGAGGCTCAAAACTGGGCTTTTATTTTTGGGTCAAACCGGGACAAAATAAAATTTTAAGACATTTTTAATAAAGCAATGTTAGCACTCCTTGGACCCTTGGACCCCGCCAGGGGTTGCCACCCCTTGGACCCCGCTAATCAGGGGTGTTGCCCCCGAACCCCCATCATAATCAAGATAAGTTCAAACAAGTGTGCACTCCACACTTCCCCAAACTTGTTCGATATTTATCAAGATTATTTTGGTTACAAATTAATCCCATTACACTTGAATCATATTGGTGACATAGATCACCAACACATTATAGATTGTAAGTATATATGTCAAAGAACGTTACATATAGTTATCGTTTTGAAAACTTAAGTTAGTGGTCTCAAAATATACTTATAACTCATTGTTGTTAGTTCACAATGAAATGTTAAACCATCCTTAAATCATGTTAAATATGTATAGATATGTACATATACATAATCATATAATTATCGTGTGTTATATAGTTCGTGATATCATCGGTAAAATTGGACGGTCAAACGTTGTGTGAAACTCTTTTCAAAAACATAAGTCTCAACAGTTTGGATTGCTTATCATGTTGGTAAGGTTTATTTTATGTAAATATTAATCTCATAAGTATAAAACGATCGGAAAAATCCGGGTCGTTACAATGGACCTTATGAACCGAGTGTGTGGGCCATATCTTGATAAGTTTGTCATTGTTTTCATCGATGACATACTTATTTACTCAAAGAATGATCAAGAGCACGAAGAACATTTGAGAAAAGTGCTAGAAGTATTGAGGAAAGAAAAACTATAAGCTAAGTTTTCAAAGTGTGCATTTTGGTTGGAAGAAGTTCAATTCCTCGGTCACATAGTGAACAAAGAAGGTATCCAGGTGGACCCGACAAAGATCGAAACCGTTGAAAAGTGGGAAACCCCAAAAATTCCGAAGCATATACGTCAATTTTTAGGATTGGCTGGTTACTACAGAAGATTCATCCAAGATTTCTCCAAAATAGCAAAACCCTTGACTGCATTAACGCATAAAGGGAAGAAATCTGAATGGAAGGATGAACAAGAGAAGGCGTTTCAGTTATTGAAGAAAAAGCCAACTACGGCACCTATATTGTCATTGCCTGAAGGGAATGATGATTTTGTGATTTATTGTGATGCATCAAAGCAATGTCTCGGTTGTGTATTAATGCAACGAACGAAGGTGATTGCTTATGCGTCTAGACAATTGAAGATTCAAGAGCAAAATTATACGAATCACGATTTGGAATTGGGTGTTGTTGTTTTTGCATTAAAGACTTGGAGGTATTATTTATATGGGGTCAAAAGTATTATATATACCGACCACAAAAGTCTCCAACATATATTTAATCAGAAGCAACTGAATATGAGACAACGCAGGTAGATTGAACTGTTGAATGATTATGATTTTGAGATTCGATACCACCCGGGGAAGTTGAATGTAGTGACCCGAACTTTTCCATGTTTATATATATTAATTGAGATTGATATTTACATGATTAAATGTTTCCAACATGTTAAGCAATCAAACTTGTTAAGACTTGATTAATTGAAATATGTTTCATATAGACAATTGACCACCCAAGTTGATCGGTGATTCACGAACGTTAAAACTTGTAAAAACTATATGATAACATATATATGGATATATATATATAGTTAACATGATACTATGATAAGAAAACATATCATAAAGTATATTAACAATGAACTACATATGTAAAAACAAGACTACTAACTTAATGATTTTTAAACGAGACATATATGTAACGATTATCGTTATAAAGACATTTAATGTATATATATCATATTAAGAGATATTCATACATGATAATATCATGATAATATAATAATTTAAAATCTCATTTGATATTATAAACATTGGGTTAACAACATTTAACAAGATCGTTAACCTAAAGGTTTCAAAACAACACTTACATGTAACGACTAACGATGACTTAACGACTCAGTTAAAATGTATATACATGTAGTGTTTTAATATGTATTTATACACTTTTGAAAAACTTCAATACACTTATCAAAATACTTCTACTTAACAAAAATGCTTACAATTACATCCTCGTTCAGTTTCATCAACAATTCTACTCGTATGCACCCGTATTCGTACTCGTACAATACACAGCTTTTAGATGTATGTACTATTGGTATATACACTCCAATGATCAGCTCTTAGCAGCAAATGTGAGTCACCTAACACATGTGGGAACCATCATTTGGCAACTAGCATGAAATATCTCATAAAATTACAAAAATATGAGTAATCATTCATGACTTATTTACATGAAAACAAAATTACATATCCTTTATATCTAATCCATACACCAACGACCAAAAACACCTACAAACACTTTCATTCTTCAATTTTCTTCATCTAATTGATCTCTCTCAAGTTCTATCTTCAAGTTCTAAGTGTTCTTCATAAATTCCAAAAGTTCTAGTTTCATAAAATCAAGAATACTTTCAAGTTTGCTAGCTCACTTCCAATCTTGTAAGGTGATCATCCAACCTCAAGAAATCTTTGTTTCTTACAGTAGGTTATCATTCTAATACAAGGTAATAATCATATTCAAACTTTGGTTCAATTTCTATAACTATAACAATCTTATTTCAAGTGATGATCTTACTTGAACTTGTTTTCGTGTCATGATTCTGCTTCAAGAACTTCGAGCCATCCAAGGATCCATTGAAGCTAGATCCATTTTTCTCTTTTCCAGTAGGTTTATCCAAGGAAATTAAGGTAGTAATGATGTTCATAACATCATTCGATTCATACATATAAAGCTATCTTATTCGAAGGTTTAAACTTGTAATCACTAGAACATAGTTTAGTTAATTCTAAACTTGTTCGCAAACAAAAGTTAATCCTTCTAACTTGACTTTTAAAATCAACTAAACACATGTTCTATATCTATATGATATGCTAACTTAATGATTTAAAACCTGGAAACACGAAAAACACCGTAAAACCGGATTTACGCCGTCGTAGTAACACCGCGGGCTGTTTTGGGTTAGTTAATTAAAAACTATGATAAACTTTGATTTAAAAGTTGTTATTCTGAGAAAATGATTTTTATTATGAACATGAAACTATATCCAAAAATTATGGATAAACTCAAAGTGGAAGTATGTTTTCTAAAATGGTCATCTAGACGTCGTTCTTTCGACTGAAATGACTACCTTTACAAAAACGACTTGTAAATTATTTTTCCGACTATAAACCTATACTTTTTCTGTTTAGATTCATAAAATAGAGTTCAATATGAAATCATAGCAATTTGATTCACTCAAAACGGATTTAAAATGAAGAAGTTATGGGTAAAACAAGATTGGATAATTTTTCTCATTTTAGCTACGTGAAAATTGGTAACAAATCTATTCCAACCATAACTTAATCAACTTGTATTGTATATTATGTAATCTTGAGATACCATAGACACGTATACAATGTTTCGACCTATCATGTCGACACATCTATATATATTTCGGAACAACCATAGACACTCTATATGTGAATGTTGGAGTTAGCTATACAGGGTTGAGGTTGATTCCAAAATATATATAGTTTGAGTTGTGATCAATACTGAGATACGTATACACTGGGTCGTGGATTGATTCAAGATAATATTTATCGATTTATTTCTGTACATCTAACTGTGGACAACTAGTTATAGGTTACTAACGAGGACAGCTGACTTAATAAACTTAAAACATCAAAATATATTAAAAGTGTTGTAAATATATTTTGAACATACTTTAATATATATGTATATATTGTTATAGGTTCGTGAATCAACAGTGGCCAAGTCTTACTTCCCGACGAAGTAAAAATCTGTGAAAGTGAGTTATAGTCCCACTTTTAAAATCTAATATTTTTGGGATGAGAATACATGCAGGTTTTATAAATGATTTACAAAATAGACACAAGTACGTGAAACTACATTCTATGGTTGAATTATCGAAATCGAATATGCCCCTTTTTATTAAGTCTGGTAATCTAAGAATTAGGGAACAGACACCCTAATTGACGCGAATCCTAAAGATAGATCTATTGGGCCTAACAAACCCCATCCAAAGTACCGGATGCTTTAGTACTTCGAAATTTATATCATATCCGAAGGGTGTCCCGGAATGATGGGGATATTCTTATATATGCATCTTGTTATTGTCGGTTACCAGGTGTTCACCATATGAATGATTTTTATCTCTATGTATGGGATGTGTATTGAAATATGAAATCTTGTGGTCTATTGTTACGATTTGATATATATAGGTTAAACCTATAACTCACCAACATTTTTGTTGACGTTTAAAGCATGTTTATTCTCAGGTGAATATTAAGAGCTTCCGCTGTTGCATACTAAAATAAGGACAAGATTTGGAGTCCATGTTTATATGATATTGTGTAAAAACTGCATTCAAGAAACTGATTTCGATGTAACATATTTGTATTGTAAACCATTATGTAATGGTCGTGTGTAAACAGGATATTTTAGATTATCATTATTTGATAATCTACGTAAAGCTTTCTAAACCTTTATTTATGAAATAAAGGTTATGGTTTGTTTTAAAAATGAATGCAGTCTTTGAAAAACGTCTCATATAGAGGTCAAAACCTCGCAACGAAATCAATTAATATGGAACGTTTTTAATCAATAAGAACGGGACATTTCAGTTGGTATCAGAGCGTTGGTCTTAGAGAACCAGAATTTTGCATTAGTGTGTCTTATCGAGTTTGTTAGGATGCATTAGTGAGTCTGGACTTCGACCGTGTTTACTTGAAAAATGATTGCTTAACAAATTTTGTTGGAAACTATATATTTTTAACATGTGAATATTATGTGATATATTAATCTCTTAACGCGTTTGATATTATGTGATAGATGTCTACCTCTAGAACAAGTCCCATTGACTCACCTAATAATAATGAAGAGTCAAATGTAAATTGGAATGGTTTGTGGACTGATTCACAAGTTCCCGAAGAGGAACCGGAAGAAGAGTCGGAACCGGAAGAAGAATCGGAACCGGAAGAAGAATCGGAACCGGATGAAGAAATTGAACCGGTGGGGGAAATAATAAAACGGTTAAGTAAAAGAAAATCCTCAACCAACCGACCAAGGTTAATTATGGTCAATGGTGTTTCCGCCAAGGAAGCAAAATATTGGGAGGATTACCAATTCTCCGATGAATCGGATTCCGACGAGAATTCCGATGATGTTATAGAAATTACCCCAACTGAATTTAAAAAGGCAAAAGAAAATAATAAGGGAAAGGGCATAAAAATAGAGAAATCTAATTCCAACCCCGATGAACTTTATATGTATCGTCAACCCCCGAAGTCCTTAAGTTGTAACAATGACCCGGGAACCTCTAAACCACCAGGTTTTTCTAAACCAATGTGGACAACGACGGCTCGTATTAGGGGAACATCATATATCCCTAGAAACTTGGCAAAACGAACCAAAACCGAAGAAGAAGAAATGAGTGAGTCGGAATAAGATAGTTGTATTCGTGTGGTGTAATATATGTAATATAGTGTTCTTATGCTTTATGATATATGTAAAAATTGCTTGTATTAATAAGTATTTTTTTATGAAACTAACTCTTGTCTATTTTACAGTTTAAAAACACAAAATGGATAGACAACCCAATATTTTAAGAGACCTACCCGGAGACATGATTGATGAAATCTTGTCTAGAGTCGGCCAGAATTCTTCGGCACAACTATTTAAGGCGAGATCAGTTTGTAAGACATTCGAAGAACGTTCCAAGAATGTCTTGGTTTATAAGAGACTTTCGTTTGAAAGATGGGGGATATCACATTGGGAAACCCATAAGTTACGATGTGTTTACTTTGACGCATATATTGCGGGGAACCCAAATGCTATTTTACGCAACGGGTTAAGAAATTATTTTGACTCAATATATCCGAATATTGGACTTCGTGATTTAGAAAAAGCGGCTAACATGCAACATAAAGAAGCATGTTATGCTTACGGATTAGTAATGTTCGCTTCTCACCAAAGTGAGAACAAGAACATCGGGCTACAACTATTAAACAAAACGTTTCCACAAGTGACGGAGTCAGTAATTGGGGTAAGAAATGAGGTTTTTAGATTATTACGGGACTGTTGGACATTACGTAACCCTCGTCCCTTTGATGACGTTACAACACGCTGTCTTATCAACGGCCATAACGGTTATGTTGCACAAGACCAAGGATGGGAAGTAGTCCTAGTAAAACCAGAATGCATGACTTGTTTCTGGACGTATGAATTACGTGTCTTTATTGCCTTTGCCGAACGACTTGTGTACTAGCTAGAATTGTCTTCACAACTATCTTGTATCAAAGTTATTGTGTGCTATATTTCATGCTTTATGTAAAATAAGCGGTATTGTAAGTTTGTAAAATATTGTATAAAAGTTTGAACGCGAAATATTATTACAATCAGTTTTTCATATAGAATTGTAGTAGTTGAATTGTATATTAGCTACTAAGTATGAACTTAACGGGTAGGTACTACCCGAATTTAAACTTATAAAACGCTAATATGAAGAAAAAGCTTTTATAAATGAGTTCATATTATGCTACGAAATACTATTAACTACTCTTAATATTCTGTATGATTAACTTGTTCCATTTAACTATTTTGAAGGAAATGGCACCGACTACTCGACACACCGTGAATATGAATGAAGAGGAATTCCGTACTTTTCTAGCTTCAAACATAGCCGCAGTACAGGCTGCGCTACATACCAACAATAACCTTGGATCTAGCAGTACAGGAAATCGTGTAGGATGCACCTACAAAGAATTCACTGCCTGCAAACCTTTGGAATTTGATGGAACCGAAGGACCGATCGGATTGAAACGGTGGACCGAGAAGGTTGAATCGGTGTTTGCCATAAGTAAGTGTACTGAAGAGGACAAAGTGAAGTACGCTACGCATACCTTCACAGGTTCTGCATTAACATGGTGGAATACCTATCTAGAGCAAGTGGGACAAGATGATGCGTACGCACTACCGTGGTCAGCATTCAAGCACTTGATGAACGAGAAGTACCGTCCCAGAACCGAGGTCAATAAGCTCAAGACAGAACTTAGAGGGTTACGAACCCAAGGATTTGATATTACCACGTACGAAAGACGATTCACAGAATTGTGCCTATTGTGTCCGGGAGCATTCGAAGATGAGGAAGAGAAGATCGACGCGTTTGTGAAAGGATTACCGGAAAGAATCCAAGAAGATATAAGTTCACACGAGCCCGCCTCCATACAACAGGCATGTAGAATGGCTCACAAACTAGTGAACCAGATTGAAGAAAGAATTAAAGAACAGACTGCTGAAGAGGCCAATGTGAAGCAAGTCAAAAGAAAGTGGGAGGAAAATGGTGATAAGAATCACCAATACAACAACAACAGCAATTACAACAATAATCGCAACAATTATCCCAACAATCGCAACATCAATCGCAACTACAACAAACGGCCCAACAACAACAACAACAACAACAACAACAGCAACTACAACAATCATCCCAACAACAATAATAACCGCAACAACAACAACAATCAGAAGCAGCTATGCCAAAGGTGTGAAAAGAATCACTCGGGGTTCTGCACCAAATTTTGCAACAAGTGTAAAAGAAATGGTCATAGCGCGGCGAAGTGTGAGGTCTACGGACCAGGGGTTAATAGAACGAAAGGAACAAATGGTGTCGGAACGAGTAATGGCGGAGCAAGTAGTGTCGGAGCAAGTTATGCCAATGTAGTTTGTTATAAATGTGGAAAACCAGGCCACATTATTAGAAATTGCCCGAACCAGGAGAACACGAATGGACAAGGCCGTGGAAGAGTTTTCAATATTAATGCGGTAGAGGCACAGGAAGACCCGGAGCTTGTTACGGGTACGTTTCTTATTGACAATAAATCTGCTTACGTTTTATTTGATTCGGGTGCGGATAGAAGCTATATGAGTAGAGATTTTTGTGCTAAATTAAGTTGTCCATTGACGCCTTTGGATAGTAAATTTTTACTCGAATTAGCAAATGGTAAATTAATTTCAGCAGATAATATATGTCGAAATCGAGAAATTAAACTGGTTAGCGAAACATTTAAGATTGATTTGATACCAGTAGAGTTAGGGAGTTTTGATGTGATAATCGGTATGGACTGGTTGAAAGAAGTGAAAGCGGAGATCGTTTGTTACAAAAATGCAATTCGCATTATACGAGAAAAAGGAAAACCCTTAATGGTGTACGGAGAAAAGGGCAACACGAAGCTACATCTTATTAGTAATTTGAAGGCACAAAAACTAATAAGAAAAGGTTGCTATGCTGTTCTAGCACACGTCGAGAAAGTACAAACTGAAGGAAAGAGCATCAATGATGTTCCCATTGCAAAAGAATTTCCCGATGTATTTCCGAAAGAATTACCGGGATTACCCCCACATCGATCTGTTGAATTTCAAATAGATCTTGTACCAGGAGCTGCACCAATAGCTCGTGCTCCTTACAGACTCGCACCCAGCGAGATGAAGGAACTGCAAAGCCAATTACAAGAACTTTTAGAGCGTGGTTTCATTCGACCAAGCACATCACCGTGGGGAGCTCCTGTTTTGTTTGTCAAGAAGAAAGATGGTACATTCAGGTTGTGTATCGACTACCGAGAGTTGAACAAACTTACCATCAAGAACCGCTACCCACTACCGAGAATCGATGACTTATTTGATCAACTACAAGGCTCGTCTGTTTATTCAAAGATTGACTTACGTTCCGGGTATCATCAAATGCGGGTGAAAGAAGATGATATTCCAAAGACTGCTTTCAGAACACGTTACGTTCATTACGAGTTTATGGTCATGCCGTTTGGTTTAACTAATGCACCAGCTGTGTTCATGGACCTTATGAACCGAGTGTGTGGACCATACCTTGACAAGTTTGTCATTGTTTTCATTGATGACATACTTATTTACTCAAAGAATGACCAAGAACACGGTGAACATTTGAGAAAGGTGTTAGAAGTATTGAGGAAGGAAGAATTGTACGCTAAGTTTTCAAAGTGTGCATTTTGGTTGGAAGAAGTTCAATTCCTCGGTCACATAGTGAACAAAGAAGGTATTAAGGTGGATCCGGCAAAGATAGAAACTGTTGAAAAGTGGGAAACCCCGAAAACTCCGAAACACATACGCCAGTTTTTAGGACTAGCTGGTTACTACAGAAGGTTCATCCAAGACTTTTCCAGAATAGCAAAACCCTTGACTGCATTAACGCATAAAGGGAAGAAATTTGAATGGAATGATGAACAAGAGAAAGCGTTTCAGTTATTGAAGAAAAAGCTAACTACGGCACCTATATTGTCATTTCCTGAAGGGAATGATGATTTTGTGATTTATTGTGATGCATCAAAGCAAGGTCTCGGTTGTGTATTAATGCAACGAACGAAGGTGATTGCTTATGCGTCTAGACAATTGAAGATTCACGAACAAAATTATACGACGCATGATTTGGAATTAGGCGCGGTTGTTTTTGCATTAAAGACTTGGAGGCACTACTTATATGGGGTCAAAAGTATTATATATACCGACCACAAAAGTCTTCAACACATATTTAATCAGAAACAACTGAATATGAGGCAGCGTAGGTGGATTGAATTATTGAATGATTACGACTTTGAGATTCGTTACCACCCGGGGAAGGCAAATGTGGTAGCCGATGCCTTGAGCAGGAAGGACAGAGAACCCATTCGAGTAAAATCTATGAATATAATGATTCATAATAACATTACTACTCAAATAAAGGAGGCGCAACAAGGAGTTTTAAAAGAGGGAAATTTAAAGGATGAAATACCCAAAGGATCGGAGAAGCATCTTAATATTCGGGAAGACGGAACCCGGTATAGGGCTGAAAGGATTTGGGTACCAAAATTTGGAGATATGAGAGAAATGGTACTTAGAGAAGCTCATAAAACCATATACTCAATACATCCTGGAACGGGGAAGATGTACAAGGATCTCAAGAAACATTTTTGGTGGCCGGGTATGAAAGCCGATGTTGCTAAATACGTAGGAGAATGTTTGACGTGTTCTAAGGTCAAAGCTGAGCACCAGAAACCATCAGGTCTACTTCAACAGCCCGAAATCCCGGAATGGAAATGGGAAAACATTACCATGGATTTCATCACTAAATTGCCAAGGACTGCAAGTGGTTTTGATACTATTTGGGTAATAGTTGATCGTCTCACCAAATCAGCACACTTCCTACCAATAAGAGAAGATGACAAGATGGAGAAGTTAGCACGACTGTATTTGAAGGAAGTCATCTCCAGACATGGAATACCAATCTCTATTATCTCTGATAGGGATGGCAGATTTATTTCAAGATTCTGGCAGACATTACAGCAAGCATTAGGAACTCGTCTAGACATGAGTACTGCCTATCATCCACAAACTGATGGGCAGAGCGAAAGGACGATACAAACGCTTGAAGACATGCTACGAGCATGTGTTATTGATTTCGGAAACAGTTGGGATCGACATCTACCGTTAGCAGAATTTTCCTACGACAACAGCTACCATTCAAGCATTGAGATGGCGCCGTTTGAAGCACTTTATGGTAGAAAGTGCAGGTCTCCGATTTGTTGGAGTGAAGTGGGGGATAGACAGATTACGGGTCCGGAGATTATACAAGAAACTACCGAGAAGATCATCCAAATTCAACAACGGTTGAAAACCGCCCAAAGTCGACAAAAGAGCTACGCTGACATTAAAAGAAAAGATATAGAATTTGAAATTGGAGAGATGGTCATGCTTAAAGTTGCACCTTGGAAAGGCGTTGTTCGATTTGGTAAACGAGGGAAATTAAATCCAAGGTATATTGGACCATTCAAGATTATTGATCGTGTCGGACCAGTAGCTTACAGACTTGAGTTACCTCAACAACTCGCGGCTGTACATAACACTTTCCATGTCTCGAATTTGAAGAAATGTTTTGCTAAAGAAGATCTCACTATTCCGTTAGATGAAATCCAAATCAACGAAAAACTTTAATTCATCGAAGAACCCGTCGAAATAATGGATCGTGAGGTTAAAAGACTTAAGCAAAATAAGATACCAATTGTTAAGGTTCGATGGAATGCTCGTAGAGGACCCGAGTTCACCTGGGAGCGTGAAGATCAGATGAAAAAGAAATACCCGCATCTATTTCCAGAAGATTCGTCAACACCTTCAACAGCTTAAAATTTCGGGACGAAATTTATTTAACGGGTAGGTACTGTAGTGACCCGAACTTTTCCATGTTTATATATATTAATTGAGATTGATATTTACATGATTAAATGTTTCCAACATGTTAAGCAATCAAACTTGTTAAGACTTGATTAATTGAAATATGTTTCATATAGACAATTGACCACCCAAGTTGATCGGTGATTCACGAACGTTAAAACTTGTAAAAACTATATGATGACATATATATGGATATATATATATAGTTAACATGATACTATGATAAGAAAACATATCATAAAGTATATTAACAATGAACTACATATGTAAAAACAAGACTACTAACTTAATGATTTTTAAACGAGACATATATATAACGATTATCGTTATAAAGACATTTAATGTATATATATCATATTAAGAGATATTCATACATGATAATATCATGATAATATAATAATTTAAAATCTCATTTGATATTATAAACATTGGGTTAACAACATTTAACAAGATCGTTAACCTAAAGGTTTCAAAACAACACTTACATGTAACGACTAACGATGACTTAACGACTCAGTTAAAATGTATATACATGTAGTGTTTTAATATGTATTTATACACTTTTGAAAGACTTCAATACACTTATCAAAATACTTCTACTTAACAAAAATGCTTACAATTACATCCTCGTTCAGTTTCATCAACAATTCTACTCGTATGCACCCGTATTCGTACTCGTACAATACACAGCTTTTAGATGTATGTACTATTGGTATATACACTCCAATGATCAGCTCTTAGCAGCCCATGTGAGTCACCTAACACATGTGGGAACCATCATTTGGCAACTAGCATGAAATATCTCATAAAATTACAAAAATATGAGTAATCATTCATGACTTATTTACATGAAAACAAAATTACATATCCTTTATATCTAATCCATACACCAACGACCAAAAACACCTACAAACACTTTCATTCTTCAATTTTCTTCATCTAATTGATCTCTCTCAAGTTCTATCTTCAAGTTCTAAGTGTTCTTCATAAATTCCAAAAGTTCTAGTTTCATAAAATCAAGAATACTTTCAAGTTTGCTAGCTCACTTCCAATCTTGTAAGGTGATCATCCAACCTCAAGAAATCTTTGTTTCTTACAGTAGGTTATCATTCTAATACAAGGTAATAATCATATTCAAACTTTGGTTCAATTTCTATAACTATAACAATCTTATTTCAAGTGATGATCTTACTTGAACTTGTTTTCGTGTCATGATTCTGCTTCAAGAACTTCGAGCCATCCAAGGATCCATTGAAGCTAGATCCATTTTTCTCTTTTCCAGTAGGTTTATCCAAGGAAATTAAGGTAGTAATGATGTTCATAACATCATTCGATTCATACATATAAAGCTATCTTATTCGAAGGTTTAAACTTGTAATCACTAGAACATAGTTTAGTTAATTCTAAACTTGTTCGCAAACAAAAGTTAATCCTTCTAACTTGACTTTTAAAATCAACTAAACACATGTTCTATATCTATATGATATGCTAACTTAATGATTTAAAACCTGGAAACACGAAAAACACCGTAAAACCGGATTTACGCCGTCGTAGTAACACCGCGGGCTGTTTTGGGTTAGTTAATTAAAAACTATGATAAACTTTGATTTAAAAGTTGTTATTCTGAGAAAATGATTTTTATTATGAACATGAAACTATATCCAAAAATTATGGTTAAACTCAAAGTGGAAGTATGTTTTCTAAAATGGTCATCCAGACGTCGTTCTTTCGACTGAAATGACTACCTTTACAAAAACGACTTGTAAATTATTTTTCCGACTATAAACCTATACTTTTTCTGTTTAGATTCATAAAATAGAGTTCAATATGAAATCATAGCAATTTGATTCACTCAAAACGGATTTAAAATGAAGAAGTTATGGGTAAAACAAGATTGGATAATTTTTCTCATTTTAGCTACGTGAAAATTGGTAACAAATCTATTCCAACCATAACTTAATCAACTTGTATTGTATATTATGTAATCTTGAGATACCATAGACACGTATACAATGTTTCGACCTATCATGTCGACACATCTATATATATTTCGGAACAACCATAGACACTCTATATGTGAATGTTGGAGTTAGCTATACAGGGTTGAGGTTGATTCCAAAATATATATAGTTTGAGTTGTGATCAATACTGAGATACGTATACACTGGGTCGTGGATTGATTCAAGATAATATTTATCGATTTATTTCTGTACATCTAACTGTGGACAACTAGTTATAGGTTACTAACGAGGATAGCTGACTTAATAAACTTAAAACATCAAAATATATTAAAAGTGTTGTAAATATATTTTGAACATACTTTAATATATATGTATATATTGTTATAGGTTCGTGAATCAACAGTGGCCAAGTCTTACTTCCCGACGAAGTAAAAATCTGTGAAAGTGAGTTATAGTCCCACTTTTAAAATCTAATATTTTTGGGATGAGAATACATGCAGGTTTTATAAATGATTTACAAAATAGACACAAGTACGTGAAACTACATTCTATGGTTGAATTATCGAAATCGAATATGCCCCTTTTTATTAAGTCTGGTAATCTAAGAATTAGGGAACAGACACCCTAATTGACGCGAATCCTAAAGATAGATCTATTGGGCCTAACAAACTCCATCCAAAGTACCGGATGCTTTAGTACTTCGAAATTTATATCATATCCGAAGGGTGTCCCGGAATGATGGGGATATTCTTATATATGCATCTTGTTATTGTCGATTACCAGGTGTTCACCATATGAATGATTTTTATCTCTATGTATGGGATGTGTATTGAAATATGAAATCTTGTGGTCTATTGTTACGATTTGATATATATAGGTTAAACCTATAACTCACCAACATTTTTGTTGACGTTTAAAGCATGTTTATTCTCAGGTGAATATTAAGAGCTTCCGCTGTTGCATACTAAAATAAGGACAAGATTTGGAGTCCATGTTTATATGATATTGTGTAAAAACTGCATTCAAGAAACTGATTTCGATGTAACATATTTGTATTGTAAACCATTATGTAATGGTCGTGTGTAAACAGGATATTTTAGATTATCATTATTTGATAATCTACGTAAAGCTTTCTAAACCTTTATTTATGAAATAAAGGTTATGGTTTGTTTTAAAAATGAATGCAGTCTTTGAAAAACGTCTCATATAGAGGTCAAAACCTCGCAACGAAATCAATTAATATGGAACGTTTTTAATCAATAAGAACGGGACATTTCATTGAATGTGGTAGCTTACGCTTTAAGTAGAACGGACAGAGAACCTATACGGGTAAAAGCTATGAATATAATTATTCGTACTAACCTTAATACTCAAATAAAGGAGGCGCAACAGGGGGTTGTAAAAGAAGGAAAGTTGAAGAATGAGATACCCAAAGGATCAGAGAAACATCTTAATATTCGAGAAGATGGAACCCGATATAGGGCTGATAGAATTTGGGTACCAAGGTTTGAAGATGTGAGAGAAATGGTACTTAAGGAAGCACATAAAACCAGATATTCAATACATCCCGGAGCGGGGAAGATGTATAAAGATCTCAAGAAACACTTTTGGTGGTCGGGTATGAAAGCCGATATTGCTAAATATGTAGGAGAATGTTTGACGTGTTCTAAGGTCAAAGCTGAACAACAGAAACCATCAGGTCTACTACAACAACCTAAAATCCCGAAATGGTAATGGGAAAACATTACCATGGATTTCATTACTAAATTGCCAAGGACTGCAAGTGGTTATGATACTATTTGGGTAATAGTTGATCATCTCACCAAGTCAGCACACTTCCTGCCAATGAGAGAAGATGACAAAATGGAGAAGTTGGCGCGATTGTATTTGAAGGAGGTTGTCTCCAGACATGGAATACCCGTCTCTATTATCTCTGATAGGGATGGTAGATTTGTTTCTGAAGGTATTTCGTATGCCCGAGAGACATATTAAATTAATGTGGCTAATGTGTTATGATCCAAGTCGGGTCATACCCAATAACAAGCTTACCGACACCTTATATGTATTTATCTTAACGATTGGATCATTAAATAAATACGCGACACTTGGACTTTAGAAAATTGGTTTTCTAAAATATTATCACTTGAGATAAATTATTTGGATAATTTATATTTAATTATTTATAGGTTTAAATAATTATGTTGTGTTATATTTTATAAATGGGTTTATAAAATGTAAGTAAATTTAACAAATGCATGTGTTTTATTACAAGTTTATTTAATAATAAGTTTTGTAATAAAAAAAAATGATGGAAGTAAGATAATTCCCATGGGTGGACGTTTTTTTTAGTCCCCATGGTTAGTCACATGCTAACTTTTGTTATTTTAAGAATACACATCTACACATGAGCATGCTTGTGTCTTTAATCAAGGTTTGACTCATATATTCAAGTGATAACTTTGAAAACTCTATTTCTTCTTCTTGGTATGCTGCTGGCCGAATTCTTTGAAGGAGAAGAAAGGGTTTTTAGCTTGCAAAATAAATTCATTAAGTGTCAAAAATCCTAACCACATAAAGGAAGGTGTTGGTGGTTGAAAGCTTGGGGTATTACTTGCTTGAGGCTTCAAGTTAGAAGCTCTAAATCCATCATCTTCATCATCATTGTGCTGTCCATTTTCAGCTCCTAACTCACATTAAAGGAGGTATAATCTTCTCCCTTCTTTATTATATGTAAGCATTATTTCATAACTTGATAACTATATGGAATTCAACCAAAATGGTTATGCATATAAACTTGTTTTCTTAGTAATTATGCTTCCGCTTGTTATAACTTAAAATGAATTGGTTTCATGATATTATTTACATTAAGAAACTTGTTTTATGTTGAATTCCATCAATGGTATCTAGAGCCGAAGTTTATGAAAAATGCTTCTTATATATGGTCTTTAAAACCCACTATATTTGCATTCTAAGTACATGCATGAAAATGGAATGCAAAAATTTTCGGGTTTGGGAGGGTGGATGGATATGGCCGAATTCTTGGAGGACCCAAATGGGTTTTGGGTTGCTCCATTTTGGTCATTTTGTTCATATGTTGTTGTTCACAATCAATGCCTAGACCTTGTGTTGTTTGGTTGCATGTTTGAATGATTTGTATTATTCATTTGTATGTAATAATTTATTCATTCATATGGCATGTAATATTTATTTTGGTTATGTAATTTGTTTTACATTTGGTATGTAATATAGATTAGGTTGTATTTCATTTTTTTAGAAAAATGTATTAGGATATATTTTGTAAAAATGAAGATGAAGATGTATGAAGATCACAAGGAAGAACACAAGAAGCATGTGGATGTAAGGTTAAGTGGGAGGTTAAAACCTCTTACTTTGTGTTTTACCCATTGACCGGTGGCATTTTGTTTTCGGCTAAACAAAATGTCTACCAAAAGGCTTGATTGTGAACATTTGTTTTGCATGCGTGGTTGTTTTAATTTCTTGTATGATTGTGGATTGTGTATGTTACTACAACAAGTTATCACACAAGTTAACAACAAGAAAAACTACATTTAATTGGTTAAATTAAAAATAGTTAACAACATGCATAACGACAAATTTAATTGGTTAAATTAAAAGTGGCAAAAGACCTTAATAAATGGTTATTAAGAACAAGAAAATGATCACATATATAAAATGGTTTATATCAAGTAATTAGCTAAATTACTTGACTTGAAAATGGATTTCAAATGAACCATACACTAAATGCATGTTGGTGTATGGCATAAAAGTTTTCTCAAACTAGAATTAATGAAAACTCAAAATCCCTTTTACAAAACAAAGGTAAACAAGTTCAACGCCATCCTTTTGTGGGAACACTTGAACATAGTAGTGAACTCAAAATGGGATAAAGGTCACCTAACCATTATGAACTAGCTAATATGGTTAAGGTAAAATTCGCACACTTGTGGGATAAAGGTCACCTAACCACTTGTATGTTAATCTTACATGTTTTCACAAGTAGGACGACTTGGTTTGGGAATCATGAACTTAGGGTCACCGAAGCATGATGAACAAATAGGCGTTGATGGGATAAATATGTCATGCAAAAGGATTGCATGATCCCATAACTATAGAAGTTGCAAAAGGATTGCAATTGTCATATAATGACTACCTAGCTAAATCAAATAACGGGATAAAGGTCACCTAACCAAAATTTGATTTACCGTTGGATTCTAATATTTAATAAGTCAATTAAAATTTAAAAGGGTATTGTTTATTAAATTTAAAATCGATACTTAAATGAACCTTGTTAAAATTTTGTAGATGGCCGCCAATAACAACAACAACATTCCAAACGCACCACTTAACCTAAACAACCTATCGTTAAGGTCTCTCCTCGAGAAAGACAAACTCAACCATACAAACTTTATGGATTGGTTCCGTAATCTTAGGATTGTCCTCAAACTCGAGGATAAAGCGTATGTGTTGGAGGACCCCATTCCCGATCAACCCGACATGGATGATACGGAGGGCATGGCTTACTATGACAAATATTGTGTCGATTCGGTGCAAGTTGGTTGCCTAATGCTTGGGACTATGATACCCGAACTCCAAAAGGATTTCGAACATCATAGTGCATATGACATGATAACGCAATTGAAGGAGATGTTCCTTCAACAAGCACGTGTCGAGCGCTTCGAAACGGTTCGAGCGCTACATGCATGTCTTATGGATGACACCCAATCCGTCTCCTCTTATGTCCTCAAAATGAAGAGCCTTATTGATCGTGCTAACCGCCTTAACCTAAACATATCAAATGAGTTAGCCACCGATCTTATCCTTAACTCCCTATCAAAAAGGTTTGATCAATTTGTAATTAATTACAATATGAATGGGATGGATAAGAGCATAGGTGAGCTTCACGGTATGCTTAGAATGGCGGAAACTAGCATGGGTAAAAGGGCTTTACCCGTGTTAGCAATCGATCAAGGTGGGTCCAAAGGTAACACCTCTAAGCCAAAGGTGGCTAAGAGAAAAGGACCCGCCAATCAAGGCAAAGGGAAAGGGAAGATGGTTACCCCAACCATCAACAAGGCTAAGAAGCAAAAGGTAGCCGAGAAGGCAAACCCCAAGGAAGACCCATGCTTCGGTTGCGGTGAGATGGGTCACTGGAAACGAAACTGCCCGGTCTATCTTAAGGAGTTGAAGGAGAAGAGGGATGCGGGGCAAAACTCAGGTAATATATATATGGTATATATAGAGCTTAGTATTACTTCTTCTAATACATGGGTATTAGACACTGGATGTGGAACTCACATTTGCAATTCATCGCAGGGGTTCAAAAGAAGTAGCAAGCAAACGGGAACATCAAGTCTCTACATGGGTAATGGAGCCAAAGTGCAAGTGAAGGCTCAAGGAGACTTTCTGTTAAAGCTTCCAAGTGGTTTGGAACTTATTTTGAATGATGTTTTGTATGCACCCGATTTATGTCGAAACGTTATTTCCGTTTCCCGTTTGAAACAATGTGGTTTTAATCTTAATTTTGTTAATGATGATATCCACGTTTATTTAGATAATGTATTCTATTTCAAGGCTTCGTCTTCTAATGGAATTTATGAATTGGTTCATGATGACACATCATCTAGTAGCTCAATGTACCATACAAGCACCAAGAAACTCAAAAGGGATTTGAGTGATTCCTACTTATGGCATTGTCGCCTTGGTCACATAAACAAGGACCGAATGCATACACTTCAAAAGAATGGACTTTTGAAATCAAATGAAATGGATTCGCTTGATGTATGTGAATCTTGTTTGCAAGGCAAAATGACTAAAGCACCTTTCAAAGGGACCTATGAAAGGGCTAAGGACTTATTGGAATTAATACATTCGGATGTATGTGGACCCTTTAAGCCCATAGTTAGGAATGGTGAAAGATACTTCGTTACTTTCATTGATGACTTCAGTCGTTTTGGATATGTCTACTTATTAAGACAAAAGGACGAAACTGTTGAAGCATTTAAGGAATATCAAAACGAAGTACAAAATCAACTCAATAAGACAATCAAGGTACTTCGTACCGATAGAGGAGGTGAATACCTAAGCGATGCTTTCCAAGATCATCTTAAAAGTTGTGGGATTATCTCGCAACTTACTCCTCCTGGAACACCCCAGCTTAATGGAGTTTCTAAAGGAGGAACCGAACCCTAATGGATATGGTTCGATCTATGATGGCTAGAAGCTCGCTACCTCTATCATTTTGGGGTTATTGTCTATGCTCCGCGGCTCGTATTTTAAATATGGCCCCAACCAAGAAAGTGGAACGAACACCTCATGAGATATGGTTTGGTAAACCTCCATCTCTATCATACTTAAAGGTATGGGGATGTGAAGCTTATCCTAAGCGCTACATCCCTAATAAGTTGAATGCTCGATCCACGAAGTGTATCTTCATAGGGTATCCCAAGGATGATATGGGATACTATTTCTATGATCCATCCGAGCAGAATGTATTTGTTGCTCGGAAGGCTGAATTCCTTGAAACTAAGTTCCTAATGGAAGGAAATAGTGAAAGGAAGATAGATCTTGAAGAGGTTCAAGATCGAGTAGATGATACACAATTGGTTGACACTAGCACTCAACATGAAAATGTTAAGAATGATCACATGGGTGATCAAAGTATACAAAACGTTCGTAGATCTGGTAGGATTAGTAATTCTCCTGAGAGATTTGGATTCTCATGGATGGTTGCTATGTGGTTCATTTGGATGAACCAACAAACTACCAAGATGCTTTATCAAGGTCTGATGAAGATAAATGGCAGGAAGCCATGAACGTTGAGATGCAATCCATGTATGACAACCAAGTTTGGGAATTGGTTGCACAACCTACTAACTCCAAGTTAGTTGATTGTAAATGGCCTTTCAAGGAGAAAACCAAGATACATGGAAACTTGGATACATATATAAAGTATGCAAGTTAAAGAAATCAATCTACGGATTAAAACAAGCATCGAGAATGTGGAATCATCGTTTTAATGAGGAAGTCAAAAAATTTTGACTTCATTAATAACGGTGATGAAAGTTATGTATACAAGAAAGCTAGTGGGAGCACTATCATGTTCCTTGTACTATATGTGGATGATATATTATTATTTGGAAATAATATTCCGCAAATCCAAGGATTTAAAAACTTGGCTAAGCAGCTGCTTCTCCATTTAGGATCTTGGAGAAGCACAATACATTTTGGGGATTGGGATCTACAGGGATAGATCCAAGAAATTGATAGGTTTGAATCAAAGTGCATACAATAAAAGGCTTGAAAAGGTTCAAGAAGGAAAAACTCTAAGAAAGGTTTGGTACCTTTTCAAAGAGAAGCGATTCTCAGTTCATCTCAGTGCCCCACCACGAAAGATGAACAAGAAAGCAAAAGAATGTCCCATATGCGTCTGCTATTGGGTCAATCATGTATGCAATGATATGCACTACACCGGATGTGTCATGCACTCTTAGCATGACAAGAAGATACCAGAATAACCCAGAAAATAGTCATGGGACTGTGGTTAAAAGTATATTGAAATACCTTGGAAGGACTAAGGGTATGTTTCAAATATACGGGTCTGGTGAGGAGGAACTCGCTGTAAAGGGTTACGTGGACGCGAGCTTCCAAACTGAAGGTGCAGTCTCTTGGAAGAGTTAAAAAATAGAATGTTGTTGCTTTATCCACTACAGAATCAGGATACATCGCCGTCTCATTGGCAGCTAAGGAAGCTGCATGGATGAAGAAATTCATCGACGACTTAGGAGTGGTCCCTTCCATTCAGGACCCTCTTGAGATCTTTTGTGATAACGAGGGTGTGATTGCTCAAATCAAGGAACCTCGTGCTCACCGAAAGACCCGTCACATTGAGCGGAGTTTCAACTTCATATGGGATGAAGTTGAAAAGGGAAAGATATGTATTCGCAAAGTTCACACAGATCTTAATGTAGCGGATCCACTCACGAAGCTCTTACATGGATCAAAACATGATGGACATATTTGTGCATTAGAGCTTCGACATTCTAGTGATTGGTTATGATCTGTTTTAAGTATTGTAACGGAACGAAGTGGTTCAAACTCATTAATATAATTATGGTTTAATTTATTTTGAGTTAAGTTCCTATTTTGCATATTTTATCCATGAATAAGTAATTATTCTAAATTCCGTAGTCGATCACATTTGTGGGAACAAGTGTGAGGTTTAGACTATTATGAACTTGGATTGGTATACATTCACGGACTGAATGTGGGGCAAGGTTGCTACCAAGGTTCATAGATATTTGTGGGATACAAATATTGGAAGACCCGCTCTCAAGATTTACTGTATGGAGCCTTTGTGGTTGATCACATGTAATCTTGAGTAAAGGTGAATATCATCGTATCCTCTGACCTGAGATACATATTGGGTCCTGATATTCACTGAGTATTATGCCTTGATTCTTTCCTTCGCTATTCTGAAATATGGTAGTACATAAGGAAGAACTCAGGTATAATACAAAGTGTGTATCTAGGACGTATGTAGTCAAGATGGAATTTGTCCCTCTTATTCGTTGAGAGTCAGATGTCTAAGGCCTGATAAAGTTAAATCTATAAGAGAGTGGTCACTCTGTATCTCTTGGATTTGACATGACATCTAAGATGAAAGGATAAAATGAAAGATTCACCTATTCATATTCGAGTTGGGTACTCGAAAGGGATGATGTTATTGAATGGCACAAAGTCATAACATGTTAGGGGTGATGGACGGTGTGTTAGGCTGCATCCATCACTTGCATTAATTTCTTATGTTTCTCGTGCAAGTGGGAGATTGAAGGTATTTCGTATGCCCGAGAGACATATTAAATTAATGTGGCTAATGTGTTATGATCCAAGTCGGGTCATACCCAATAACAAGCTTACCGACACCTTATATGTATTTATCTTAACGATTGGATCATTAAATAAATACGCGACACTTGGACTTTAGAAAATTGGTTTTCTAAAATATTATCACTTGAGATAAATTATTTGGATAATTTATATTTAATTATTTATAGGTTTAAATAATTATGTTGTGTTATATTTTATAAATGGGTTTATAAAATGTAAGTAAATTTAACAAATGCATGTGTTTTATTACAAGTTTATTTAATAATAAGTTTTGTAATAAAAAAAAAATGATGGAAGTTAGATAATTCCCATGGGTGGACATTTTTTTTAGTCCCCATGGTTAGTCACATGCTAACTTTTGTTATTTTAAGAATACACATCTACACATGAGCATGCTTGTGTCTTTAATCAAGGTTTGACTCATATATTCAAGTGATAACTTTGAAAACTCTATTTCTTCTTCTTGGTATGCTGCTGGCCGAATTCTTTGAAGGAGAAGAAAGGGTTTTTAGCTTGCAAAATAAATTCATTAAGTGTCAAAAATCCTAACCACATAAAGGAAGGTGTTGGTGGTTGAAAGCTTGGGGTATTACTTGCTTGAGGCTTCAAGTTAGAAGCTCTAAATCCATCATCTTCATCATCATTGTGCTGTCCATTTTCAGCTCCTAACTCACATTAAAGGAGGTATAATCTTCTCCCTTCTTTATTATATGTAAGCATTATTTCATAACTTGATAACTATATGGAATTCAACCAAAATGGTTATGCATATAAACTTGTTTTCTTAGTAATTATGCTTCCGCTTGTTATAACTTAAAATGAATTGGTTTCATGATATTATTTACATTAAGAAACTTGTTTTATGTTGAATTCCATCAGTTTCAAGGTTCTGGCAGACGTTGCAACAAGCATTGGGGACTCGTCTAGACATGAGTACTGCCTATCATCCACAAACTGATGGGCAGAGCAAAAGGACGATACAAATGCTTGAAGACATGCTACGAGCATGTGTTATTGATTTCGGAAACATTTAGGATCGACACCTACCGTTAGCAGAATTTTCCTACAACAACAGTTATCATTCTAGTATTGAGATGGCGCCGTTTGAGGCACTTTATGGTAGAAAGTGCAGGTCTCCGATTTGTTGGAATGAAGTGGGGGATAGACAGATTACGGGTCCGGAGATAATACAAGAAACTACTGAGAAAGTCATCCAAATTCAACAACGATTGAAAAACCGCCCAGAGTTGACAAAAGAGCTACGCGGACAGTAAAAGAAAAGATATAGAGTTTGAAATTGGAAAAATGGTTATGCTTAAGGTTTCACCTTAGAAAGGCGTTGTTTGATTTGGTAAACGAGGGAAACTAAATCTAAGGTACATTGGACCATTCAAGATTTTAGATCGTGTTGGACCAGTAGCTTACCAACTGGAGCTACCTCAACAACTCGCGGCTGTACATAAGACTTTACACATCTCGAATTTGAATAAATGTTTTGCTAAAGAAGATATCACAATTCCGTTGGACGAAATCCAAATCAATGAAAAACTTCAATTCATTGAAGAACCCGTCGAAATAATGGATCATGAGGTTAAGAGACTTAAGCAAAACAAGATACCGATTGTTAAGGTTCAATGGAATGCTCGCAGAGGACCCGAGTTCACCTGGGAGCATGAAGATCAGATGAAGAAGAAATACCCGCATCTATTTCCAGAAGATTCTTCAACACCTTCAACAGCTTAAAATTTCGGGACGAAATTTATTTAACGGGTAGGTACTGTAGTGACCCGAACTTTTCCATGTTTATATATATTAATTGAGATTGATATTTACATGACTAAAGGTTTCCAATGTGTTAAGCAATCAAACTTGTTAAGACTTGATTAAATGAAATAAGTTTCATATAGACAATTGATCACCCAAGTTGACCGGCGATTCACGAACGTTACAAAATTGTAAAAACTACATGTTGTGGTATATATAGACATATATATATGGTTGACATGAGATTATGATGAGTAAGTATCTCACTAAGTATATTAACAATGTGTGATATACATAAGAAATGAGATTACTAAGTTAAGAAACTCGAAATGATATATATAACGATTATCGTTATGATAACGTCTACTAAATATATATGTATCATATTAAGATATTGATACACTATATTTAACATGATAAAATGATATTTAAATATATCATTAAGTGTGTTAACAATGAACTACATATGTAAAAACAAGACTACTAACTCAAGAATTACGAAACGAGACTTATATGTAACGATTATCGTTGTAAAGATATTTTAATGTATATATCATATTAAGAGATATTCATACATAATAATATCATGATAATATAATAATTTAACATCTCATTTGATATAATAAACATTAGGTTAACAACATTAATTGAGATCGTTAACTTAAAGGTTTCAAAACAACACTTACATGTAACGACTAACGAAGACTTAACGACTCCATTAGAATGTATATACATGTTGTGTTTTGATATGTATTCTTACACTTTTGAAAGACTTCAAGACACATATCAAAGTACTTCTACTTAACAAAAATGCTTACAATTACATCCTCGTTCAGTTTCATCAACAATTCTACTCGTATGCACCCGTATTCGTGCTCGTACAATACACAACTTTTAGATGTATGTACTATTGGTATATACACTCTAATGATCAGCTCTTAGCAGCCCATGTGAGTCACCTAACACATGTGGGAACCATCATTTGGCAACTAGCATGAAATATCTCATAAAATTACAAAAATATTAGTAATCATTCATGACTTATTTACATGAAAATAAAATTACATATCCTTTATATCTAATCCATATACCAACAACCAAAAACACCTACAAACACTTTCATTCTTCAATTTTCTTCATCTAATTGATCTCCCTCAAGTTACTTCCAAGCTTTCTAATCCATTCCAAGTAATCATCTAAGATCAAGGAACCTTTGTTATTTACAGTAGGTTATCTTTCTAATTCAAGGTAATATTCATATTCAAACTTTGATTCAATTTCTAAAACTATAACAATCTTATTTCGAGTGAAAATCTTACTTGAACTGTTTTCGTGTCATGATTCTGCTTCAAGAACTTTCAAGCCATCCAAGGATCCTTCGAAGCGAGATCCATTTTTCTCATTTTCATTAGTTTTATCTAGAAAACTTGAGGTAGTAATGATGTTCATAACATCATTTGATTCATACATATAAAGCTATCTTATTCGAAGGTTTAAACTTGTAATCACTAGAACATAGTTTAGTTAATTCTAAACTTGTTCACAAACAAAAGTTAATCCTTCTAACTTGACTTTTGAAATCAACTAAACACATGTTCTATACCTATATGATATGCTAACTTAATGATTTAAAACCTGGAAACACGATGAACACCATAAAATCGGATATACGCCGTCGTAGTGAAACCGGGGGCTGTTTTGGTTTGGATAATTAACAACTATGATAAACTTTGTTTTAAAAGTTGTTCCTCTGGGAAAATGATTTTTCATATGAACATGAAACTATATCCAAAAATCTTGGTTAAACTCAAAGTGAAAGTATGTTTTTCAAAATGGTCATCAAGATGTCGTTCTTTCGACGAAAATGACTACCTCTTTAGTAATTGACATGTAACTTAGATTTCTGACTATAAAACTATACTTTTTCTGTTTGGATTCTTAAATTAGAGTTCAATATGAAACCATAGCAATTTGATTCACTCAAAATGGATTTAAAATGAATAAGTTATGGGTAAAACAAAATTGGATATTTTTGATCTTTTTAGCTACGGGAAATGTTTAACAAATCTATACAAATCATATCCTAGCTAACTTATATTGTATTATTCATGTATTCTAATATATTATGTAATCTTTGAATACCATAGACACGTATGCAAATGTTTTGACATATCATATCGACCCATGTATATATATTATTTGGAACAACCATAGACACTCTATACGCAGTAATGTTGGAGTTAGCTATACAGGGTTGAGGTTGATTCCAAAAAATATATATACTTTGAATTGTGATTTAGCCTGAGACGTGTATACACTGGGTCGTGGATTGATTCAAGATAATATATATCGATTTATTTCTGTACATCTAACTGTGGACAACTAGTTGTAGGTTACTAACGAGGACAGCTGACTTAATACACTCAAATCTTTAAAACATAATAAAAATGGTTGTAATTATATTTTGATCATACTTTGATATATATGTACATATTTGTATAGGTTCATGAATCGATCCGTGGCCAAGTCTTATTTCCGAGGAAGGAAATATCTGTGAAAGTGAGTTATAGTCCCATTTTTAAAATCTAATATTTTTGGGATGTGAATACATGCAGGTTTTATAAATGATTTAAAAATAAAAACAAGTACGTGAAACTACATTCTATGGTTGAATTATCGAAATTGAATATGCCCCTTTTTATTAAGTTTGGTAATCTAAGAAATAGGGAACAGACACCCTAATTGATGCGAATCCTAAAGATAGATCTATTGGGCCTAACAAACCCCATCCAAAGTACCGGATGCTTTAGTACTTCGTAATTTATATCATATCCGAAGGGTGTCCCGGAATGATGGGGATATTCTTATATATGCATCTTGTTAATGTCGGTTACCAGGTGTTCACCATATGAATGATTTTTATCTCTATGTATGGGATGTGTATTGAAATATGAAATCTTGTGGTCTATTGTTACGATTTGATATATATAGGTTAAACCTATAACTCACCAACATTTTTGTTGACGTTTAAAGCATGTTTATTCTCAGGTGAATATTAAGAGCTTCCGCTGTTGCATACTAAAATAAGGACAAGATTTGGAGTCCATGTTTGTATGATATTGTGTAAAAACTGCATTTAAGAAACATATGTCGATGTAATATATTTCTATTGTAAACCATTATGTAATGGTCGTGTGTAAACAGTATATTTTAGATTATCATTATTTGATAATCTACGTAATGTTTTTAAAACCTTTATTGATAAAATAAAGGTTATGGTTGTTTTAAAAATGAATGCAGTCTTTGAAAAATGTCTCATATAGAGGTCAAAACCTCGCAACGAAATCAATTAATACCGAACGTTTATAATCAATATGAACGGGACATTTCATTATGTGTCTAAACAAAAAGTTCCTTAATTAACTAAGAATCCCTCAAGCGGGGTACAATGCTTGAGACCGCGTTATGGTGCAGTGTACTGGTCAACCCTAACCGGGTTCCATGGCCTTACTTAGCAGAGGTACATCTTATAACAACCGCCGTGCTTCAGCGTGCACGTACGAAGTTTATATGCTTGGTGACTATACTAGCATGGTCTAGGACCGACAATGTACTAAGGGTCTAGTCAGATGTTTCACTACGAAAGACTCCTCAGTCGAAATCCAAAGCTTGATAGAATTACTATAACCAGTGTGCCTCGATCGATCTTACGTTGTATCCGATAGACTTCTCTTACCAAGGGGTGACACAGATAGTGTACTCTGAATCTGGATTCGCGACTTCCTAATAACAGAGCCTATAACTACGTTCTATTAGTTGGAAAAGCGATTGAGTTTAAAGCATAATCAAAAAGCATTTCAACAGCATACACAGACCTTAATATTATTTTGGCATTATACTGTTTACATCATAGAAAACACTAAAGATAACTACTTAGTAATACTGGCAACAATATCATAAAACATTATATAAGATAAGGGATAGAAGTACCAGTAGATTAAACGAGTTCTGAATACAAAAGTGACAACTTCAAGACTCCAGACCGCTCCAAATACAATCTTCAGCGTTCTTCTCCGGGTACTAGGTTTCCCGCAAGGAGTCGAAGGCCTTGAGAGTATGACTAATATTGTACAAGAGAGAGAAAGAAGTGAATTGAAGTGTGTGTTAGAATGAATGACAAAGACCCTTTAAATAGACTAGGAATTTGCCAAAATACGGCTGGCAGGCCGTTTGGCAGGCCGTTTGGTGGGCCGTATTTGGCAGGCCATTTTCCTGGCAGGCCGTTTGGCAGGCCGCTTGGTGAGCCTTATTTAGCAGGCCATTTCCATACTGGCAGGCCGTATGGCAGGCCATTTTTGATGCTGGTCAGCCTTGATTCACTGGATCGTAACTTGATTTCTTGTCTTTCACCGTTTTCGCTCTAGAATCTTCGTTTTAGCTCTGATTCTCTTGATTCTTTTTGCACCGCCTTCGTAATTACTTGTTCTTCAATTCTTACTGACGAAGTGGGTATTTTTTCGATAAAGTTCTAATCTTTATTGTTTTTGGGCCTTAATACCGGGGTGAAAACGTGACTTTTTAGCCGATATCACTGCTTTTAAAAATGTTTTATGAAATAGACACAAGTAATCGAAACTACATTCTATGGTTGGATTATCGAAATCGAATATGCCCCTTTTTAGTCTGGTAATCTAAGAATTTGGGAACAGACACCCTAATTGATGCGAATCCTAAAGATAGATTTATGGGCACTAACAAGCCCCAGTCAGAGAATTTGAACTGCTTTAGTACTTCGAATTTCTCATGTTCGAAGGGAGTCCCGGAATGATGGGGATATTCTATATGCATCTTGTTAAGGTCGATTACCAGGTGTTCAGTCCATATGAATGATTTTTGTCCCTATGCATGGGCCGTATATTTATGAGAAATAGAACTGAAAATCTTGTGGTCTATTAAAATGATGAAAATGATCGATTATGATAAACTAATGAACTCACCAACCTTTTGGTTGACACTTTAAAGCATGTTTATTCTCAGGATTGAAAGAAATCTTCCGCTGCGCATTTGCTCATTTTAAAGAAATTACTTGGAATCATTCATGGCATATTTCAAAAGACACTGTATTCAAGTCGTTGAGTTCAGTAAAGATTATGATTAAGTAAATGACAGATTAGATCATTTATAGTTGGATATTATGAAATGGTATGCATGCCTGTCAACTTTCGATGAAATGAAAGTTTGTCTTTTAAAACGAATGCAATGTTTGTAAAATGTATCATATAGAGGTCAAATACGTCGCAATGTAATCATATGTTATTGTATTCGTTCTTATGGATTAGGACCGATATTTACATGTGGTATCAGAGCGTTGGTGTTAGCAAACCATGTCTGCATTAGTGTGTCTAACTGATAGTCATTGGGATGCATTAGTGAGTCTGGACTTCGACCTTAGTTGCATGTCAAAATTTTTGCTTATCATTTCTTGTCGGAAATTACATGTTCGTCAGTCTTAGTCTAGACACATCTTACTGCATTAATTGCATAAATAGTGTATAGAAAAAATTCATATCTTAGCGTATCTGTTAATTCATATCTTAGCGTATCTGTTACTGTAAACTCTGCCTGACAGCTTTCGAAAGTTCCTCCGTAATCTATGAAATCTTTTGGACTATATATAGGTATTCTATGTAATTAGAATATCATCCGAATTCAAAAATCATTACATATCGAAAATCCTTTAGCTGATCGTGTAAGATGGATCATGTACCAAATTCGAATTCATATAAATCTGGAGGCGATTATGAAGACTATGAAGGTAGTGTGACCGAAGTGCCCCAATTGGTTGACTACACTTCTTTCTGGAGGAGATGGAGATGGGTTTGAGACATACTCACTCCTTGGAGAAATGAAGAGGGAGAACCCTACCGCGAACCAAATTTACCTCCTAACATCAGAGAACTGGACGCACTCATCGGTCAACTAACTCGCAATACCGTTTTCACACTCTTTGCCCGAATATTCTGCCTCGAAGAACGTATTCATAGAATTATGTTGGTGATTTAGCCTCTACTCCCGACTACTAATCAAGTAGGATTAGTGGAAGAAGTTGGAGAGCTTCGTGCTAGGTTTGAAGAAAGAATGGAGTTTCTGAAAGGTACAGTACACAACTTGGAAGATAGACTTACATCTACAGCAACAACACCAGTACCACCAACAACATCCACATCGCGAGCCTCAATACCACAAGCGCCAGCAGCATCATTGGCATCAACAGTACCACCATCATCAAAACCAAGAGTACCATTATCACCACCAACAACAACATCCGCATCCCACATCTCAACATCACAACCTGTACCTTGAGCATTAACGTCATATGCACCATAGATACCAAGGAGTACCAACAACAATAACCGATGAAGTATTAACCCATAACTTCATTGGAGAAACATTCTACGGCAATTATGTAATCTTTAAAGTCTTAGAGATTATCTATTCTAGCCTTAACCATAAATCAGATGAGTGAATCGAAATGATAGAAGGAAGAATAGAAACCCTGACAAGAATGGTGCTTGATTTATAATCTAGACTTGTTATAGAAGCAGCATCACCAGCACCGTCAGTGTTGTCAGCACCAGCATCACTGTAACGACCCAGGATTTTCCAATGTTTTATTATTAATAATTCATTTTTAATGCTTGCGTTTTAATAAATGTGTTCTTATACGTGTTACTTGTTACCGTATTTAACTTTACATATCCCGACTTGTTTTTGTGACACACGTACTTTGCGCGAATAATATTTTCGAATATTATTTGCATTCATGATTAATTATTGTTAGTCATTTTAATTAACTAAGGTTACTAGTTAATCACTTGGTCTTTATTTGATTAATTGCATACTTACTTGAACTTGGGCTTTTATTATTTGATATGGACTTGGAAGCCCACCCTACACACTTAATGGACTTATAAGCCCATCATTTAAGCTAGTGATTTACTAATGGAAGCATGGATTAATTAACATAAGTAAATGAATCTAGTTACTTGTATCTTTACACCTTGTTCCCATAACCATTTTGCTTTAATACCATTTCAAGCTAACACCTTCTCCCACATTTGAAAGTTGCAAGTTGACCCTTCCCCATTGGTGCCCAAAACCGTGGGTTTTGATGGGGAGGGAGGGAGTTCATTTTTCAATTTTTCTTGATACTTATTTTCTAGTTCACTTCACTTTTACACACACATACTTACTTTCACTCTTTTTCTCTCTTTTTTCTCTCTCAAAACTTTGTAAGTAATAAACTTATTTTCTTTCTTTTCTTTCTTTTAAATTCAAGTTCCATCATCATCATTTACTAGTTACTTGTTGTTGTGTTGATTAAAGATCAAACTTGTTAGTTTGTATCTTCATAAATCTTGTTTTCTTCCATCTTTTTTTTTTTGATGAAGAACCAAGAACAAGAACCTAAACTTGTTAGTTTATGGTTCTACATTTAAATGTTTTCAAGATTTAAAGTTCATAAGTTACATTATCATACTTGTGTTCATGTTTGTAGACTTAAATCCTAAGATTCAAACTTTGATTTGAATCTTCCTAAGTATGAAACAAAACATGAACATAATACTTGTACTTTAGTTTATTTTCTTCATTTTGTGTACTTTAAAGTTGTGATGTTGTTAATTTGGTCAAGTATTACTAGTTAATCTTGATCTCATATTTCTTGAAACTAAAAGTTAACTTTATAAGTTCAAGAACATGGAAGTATAACTTTCTAGTTATAACTTCATCTTGTGTTGGATCTAAGTTTCTATAGCTTATGGTCTTCTAATTTTGTTGTAAACAAGAGCTTGTAAGCTTACATACACTTTACAAGATGAGAATCTAAGTTTCATAACTTATGGTTTCATTAAAGTAAAGATTCAAGTGTTATGACTTAGGATTTAACTTAGTAACTTTAGATCTAGACTTTTGGGTCTTGGATCTTAAAGATCTAACTAAGAACTATGTTCTACAACTTAAGATCTTGATTAGTTAGTTTACTTTCAAGTTTGTAGCTTAATATTACTTTTAGAGTTCATGTATGTGTCAGATCTAAGATCTTGATGCAACTTTGGTTCATCAACCTTCATGCAACCCTTAATTGAGTTGTGCTACATATCTTAGACTTGCACTTGTGTTATGATGATAAAACCTTGCTCAAGATGATGCAAACACATCAACGAGTTGTACACTTGAAGCTATATGCATCAAGGATGAGATCCGTGATGAGCATCGAGCACCAAGAACCCACCGGAACACTAAACCTACTATTTTTCAGGTCAGATCAGAATACCTGGGCTACTGTAAAGTAGATTTTCAGTTATCTCTGTTCAATTAGATAATTTTTCGTTTAAGACTCGTCTTAATCCGAGTTACGGTTTAGGATCTATGGCCCTCCGAACGTCACTATGTCCTTTTAACGTTGTGCTGAAAATTCTGACCTACTCGCACTTAAACCGTCGCCACGGTCAAACAAAGACGAGTTTGGTTCTAGAATTTTTAAAGAAACTAAAAGACTCAAATACGGAGCCATGGGCACTAGTCCCACCTCAATTCAGTTTGTATAGAGGCCGTGGCGACTGATCGAAGTCAGCCTTTGTTTTAAACTCTTTTCTAGAATGAAACTTACTTTATACTTTTTTTGTTTGATGATGAATGATGATGATACTTAAGACCTAATTTACATACATTTAAACCTATTGGGATGATTTACTGACTTAGTAACTTTTGATTTAGGTTGAGGACCCTTTTGGACAAACGTACTTGCTTACTTCCCGACTCAACTTTACTACTACTTTACCACTGTGAGTTATAGCATCCCTTTTTTACTTTAACTATTTTGGGAACTGAGAATACATGCGCATTTTACGTTTTACATACTAGGCACGAGTACTTAAACTTTATATATGTGTGGGTTATACAACGGCATAAAACTTTCCCCTTAGCTCGGTAACGTTTAGTCATTGGTCTTTGAACCAGTGAACGCGAATCTTAGATATGGATCCATAGGGTTTGACATCCCCACTCGGGCTAGTAGCGCTAGCATTTAACGGATGTTTAATACTTCGTAAACATATGCACTCGCCAAGTGTACTTTCAGGAGGTTATAAACGTTAAGTTAGTTACCAAGTGCCCACGGTTAAACATATACTTTACATACTGTTTTGAAACACTGTTGAAGCACTGAAATCTCGTGGCCTACCTTACATACTGTTATACTTAAACTATAGCTCACCAACCTTTGTGTGGACGTCTTTAAGCATGTTTTTCTCAGGTGCTTAAGGTTGCTTGCTTCCGCTGTTGTACTAGTCATGCCTTGTAGACACCCGCTGCGCTTGTTAGAGTTGTCACCGCATGAAACATTTATTTGAATTCAAACTATGTTATTGATAGTGCTCCAAATGAACATATATTTAGTAGCAATATCGTTCCAGTATGTAAAGTTTTTAAATGTAATTTCCTTATTTTTAGTTGTAATAGTTAAATAAATAAGTGCGAAGACGAAAGACGCAAATCGCTCGAAAATGAAGATTTAAAGACAAAAACGAAGATTTGAAAGACCAAAACGTCCAAAAAGCTCAAAAGTACAAGATACAGTCAAAAAGGTTCAAATTATTGATGAAGAACGTCTAAAAATGACAAGAGTACAAGTTACAAAACGCAAAGTACAAGATATTAAATTATACGAAAGGACGTTCGAAAATCCAGAACCGAGGCATGAACCAACTCTCAACGCTCGACGCAACGGTGTAAAAATTACAAGTCAACTATGCACAAGAATAAAATATAATATTTAAATAATTCATAATAAGAATAATATTAAATAATAAAAAGTTGTTAATTGAGCATAGTTCAGGGGTCGTAAATGAAAATTCAATTTATAATTTCACCTATAAAACGAATGATATGTAACGATGAGAGGGGAGACTTTTTACGTTTCGATCTCTTTTTTTTCTTCTATCTTTTTTTTTATTTTTCTATCTATCAATATCAATATCTATATTCTATATCTCTATCATAATGTTAATGTAATAAGATATAACAATAATCTTAATTTTAATTTTAAATTATGATAATAATAAGATTTATGATAGAGATCGTTTGAGTGTGTAAGTCGAAATTCTGTCCGTGTAACGCTACGCTATTTTTAATCATTGTAAGTTATGTTCAACCTTTTTACATTAATGTCTCGTAGCTAAGTCGTTATTATGCTTATTTAAAATGAAGTAATCATGATGTTGGGCTAATTACTAAAATTGGGTAATTGGGCTTTGTACCATAATTGGGGTTTGAACAAAAGAACGACACTTGTGGAAATTGAACTATGGGCTATTAATAGATGGGGGGTATTGTCTAATTGAGTGACAACTCATTGGAGTCTGTCGAACCTATCTTCAAATTAATTAACCTAATAATTAATAATGATTATGGTTGTCCTATTTAGTGATGTTCATATGGAATCTGTTATAATCATTTAATTAATCAATTGGGTTGGGTAATTGATTATTCATTCTGATCAAGTGGATGAATTAATATTCATAAACTAATTAAAACAGGGGTGGATTACATACAGTGATAACTGGTGTAATTGTTGACAGAAGTGATAACTGCGTCACAGTTTAAATCCTTAATCAGTTGGAATATTTGACTTCGGGTATAAGGGTAATTTGACGAGGATACTCGCACTTTATATTTATGACCGATGGACTATTATGGACAAAAACCAGATAGACGTATCAAATAAACCAGGACAAAGGACAATTAACCCATGGTAATAAATTAAAATCAACACGTCAAACATCATGATTACGGAAGTTTAAATAAGCATAATTCTTTTATTGTATTTCTCATCGTATCTTTATTTACTGTCATTTTATTACTCGCAATTTTATTTACTGTCATTTTATTTATTGTCATTATTTTACGCACTTTAATTATCGTCATTTATCTTTGCGCTTAAAATATAGAATCGACAAACCGGTCATTAAACGGTAAAACCCCCCTTTTATAATAATATTACTACTTATATAATTATATATATTTTGTATAAATATAGTTTTTAAAAATATAGTAAGTATCACCAGCTCCCTGTGGAACGAACCGGACTTACTAAAAACTACACTACTCTACGATTAGGTACACTGCCTATAGTGTTGTAGCAAGGTTTAGGTATATCCCATCCGTAAATTAATAAAACTTGTGTCATATTTTGTAGTATTTCCTAGTAAAAATAATACTATTTCGTACCCTCACGCTACATCATCAAGTTTTTGGCGCCGCTGCCGGGGAGCGCTAAAACGCTATATTTTTAATTATAATAATATTGAAATAAAATATAATAATATAATAATATTGAAATAGAATATAATAATATAATAATATTGAAATAGAATATAATAATATAAAAATATTTAAGAATCAAAAGTTTACGTAAATTTTAAAAAAAAAAGTCGTATTTATTAAATACTTCAGGGGTATATTATGTAACTTATAATTAATAATTGCTATCATGTCGCTTTCATGTGAATAGTAAATTAATTAATTTATTTTCATTTACTATTCATGAATAGTAAATGAATTAAAAAAAAAAAAAAATTTTAAAAAAAAAATTATAATTATAAAAAAATTATTAATTTGTAAAAAAAAAAATCGTTTTTTAAAAAAAAAAAAAAAAAAAAAAAAAAAAAAAAAAAAAATCGTTTTTTAAAAAAAAAAAAAAAAAAAAAAAAAAAAAAAATTTGTGTAAAAAAAAAAAAAAAAAAAAAAAATTTGTGTAAAAAAAAAAAAAAAAAAAAAAATCGTTTTTTTTTTTTAAAAAATTTAAAAAAAAAAAAAAAAAAAACGAAAAAAAAAAAAAAAAAAAAAAAAAAAAAACGTAAAAAAAAAAAAAAAAAAACAAAAACAAAAACGTAAAAAAAAAAAAAAAAAAAAAAAAAAAACGTAAAGAAAAAAAAAAAAAAATTATTAAAAAAAAATATATATATATTTTTAAAATTTTGTCTATAAAAAAAAAAAAAAAAATGTTTTTTTAGTTTTATTACCTTTAGATTTTTAGACTATAGTCGCAACTTTTAGTATTAAGTTTAGTTTTGCCATAGTTATTTTTACTTCTAGAATTTTTAGGCTTTGCCGTAAATTCCCTTAAGTGATTATTCCTTAGACTAAGTTTTAGGTGCTTTAGAATTTTACGACGCCGTATTTCGCACTACTTTCTTATTTTTATTTTTCGACGCCTATTTTTCGACCTTTTATTTTTCGACATTTTTCGACGCGCAATCTATTTCTTTCTTATTTCTCGCCATTCTAGTTTTTAGGACTTAGAATTTTTTTCTACTTCTTCTCTAAATTTCTTAAAATTACGAAAATTTATTTTAAGTGGTTAAATTGATAGACATCAAAATTTTCTGGTTCGTAGTAATAGTTGGATTTGTACGTGGACCGGGTTATTGGAGCCAAACAGTACTCAATTATATTGAGACCAAACGAATCCTGCCCCTCTGCTGCATCTTTTGGCTATTCGAAACGTGGGCAAAATCAGAAAAGTCTATTAATTGGATAACTTATTATAATTTTTCTTTCCTTTTTAAAAACTAATAGGATATTCAGTGAATGCACCGAGCAAGACGTTCGCCGCCGGTCATACGTTCACCACCTGTAACTCGAGCAAGACGTTCGCCGCCGGTCATACGTTCACCACCTGTAACTCGATCAAGACATCGTTTAACGAATATCGCCGCCGTTGATTTTTCTTTAGAATCGTCATCAAGTCGACCAAATCCTCAAACTCAAATTTCCGATAATCCAGTTTTTGAAACAAACCTCACAATTGAGAATCCGGAGAATATTCAGGAACGGTTTGTAGATCCCGAACCATTAAACTTTCCTCCGGAACCACCAATCATTCAAACAGAGATTGTTGAGGAAAGAAACCATTAAATCAGAAACCTCTAGTGATTCAGATACAACACTTCCAATCATGGAAAATCTAGAACCTCTAAGTATGGAAGACCGAATGAGAGCTACACGCACGGGCCAAGGTCACGCCATTATTAAGCCAGAAGTTAATGCGTCAGATTATGAAATCAAAGGACAAATTCTACACATGGTAACTAACCAATGCCAATTCAGTGGTGCACCGAATGAAGATCCTAACGAACACCTTCGTACGTTTAAAAGAATTTGTACACTATTCAAAATCCGAGAAGTGGAGGATGAACAGATCTATCTCATGTTGTTTCCCTGGACTTTAAAGGGAGAAGCCAAAGATTGGTTAGAATCGTTACCTGAAGGGGCGATTGACACATGGGATGTTTTAGTTGAGAAATTTCTTAAAAGATTCTTTCCGGCATCTAAAGCCGTGAGACTTCAAGGAGAAATTGTTACGTTCGCGCAAAATCCAAATGAAACATTATATGAGGCGTGGACAAGATTCGGAAGGATGTTGAGAGGATGTCCTCAACACGGATTAGATACTTTTCAAATAGTACAAATCTTCTATAAAGGCGTAGACATCGCCACACGAAAAGACATCGACATAACCGCTGGTGGTTCCATCATGAAGAAAACCGCAACTGAAGCTTACAAAATTATTGATAACACAGCCTCCCACTCGCATGAGTGGCACCAAGAAAAAGATATCTTTCGATCATCTAAAGCGGCTAGAGCCGATTCTAGCCCTGACTTTGATTCCGTTTCCGCAAAAATAGATGCTTTCGAAAGACGAATGGAAAAGATGAATAAAGATATTCACGCAATACGAATCAGTTGTGAGCTATGCGGTGGACCACACTTAATGAAAGACTGTCACATTGAACAAACGATGGAACAACGTGAGAATGTTGTCTACATGAACCAAAGGATGGAAAATAGTTATCAGAATAATTATCAACTGCCAAGGCCAAACTTCAATCGAAATCAAAACATTCTTTACAATCCAAAAGGACCCGACAATAACTCGTATAACCAACAAGGTCCGAATAACCAACCAACTCAAAACAACACTTTCAATCAACAAAGACCTAGCTTATATAAACCACCACAACAACCCGAAGAGAAAAAGCCAAATCTAGAAGAAATGATGGCAAAGCTAGTTGAATCTCAAACACACTTTATTACATCTCAAACCCAAACGAATGAGAGGTTTGATCAGTCATTAAGAACTCAACAAGCTTCCATTTTGAATCTAGAAAAACACGTAGGTACTCTTGCTAGCATGATGAGTGAGAGGGAACAAGGAAAGCTACCGAGTAATACTGAAGTAAATCCTCGGAAAGAGAATGTTAATATGGTTTCAACAAATTCTGAAAAACCAGCTCCGGAAGATGGAAAGGTTTTAGATGAGAGTAAAAATGAAGAAGTTACACCACCACCACCCGAGTATGTAAAGCCAGTGGTGGCACCATACAAACCACCCATCCCGTTTCCAAGAAAAGGAGTTGAGTATGAGCAAGTGATAGGTAATAAAGATTGTGATACCTCTGGAAAGAAGAAGAAGAAAAAGAATAAGAAAGTGCAAGAAACAAAAGCCGTAAAAGTAAACCCGGTGAAGACAGTTCCACCAAAACCTCCTCCTAGGGTAGGTGATCCGGGTGAATTTATTGTTCCTTGTCTACTTAGTGACTGTGTCATGTATGATGCACTAGCAGATTTAGGTGCAAGTGTAAGTGTTATGCCTCTTTCCTTATATAAGAGATTAGGTGTAGGTAAGTTAAGTCCAACGGATATGAGTGTTCGACTCTTTGATCAAACCATTAAGCACCCAGTTGGAATTGCTGACAACCTACCCATTCAAGTAGGCAATTTAACCTTTCTAGTCGAATTTATTGTCATTGACATAGAAGAGGACCCAAACGTTCCTCTAATTTTAGGTCGACCATTCTTTGCGTCCACCGGGGCGTTATTTGATGTAGGAAATGGAAGAATGACACTTAAAAGTGGTAACAAATCAATCACCTTTATGATTCGAAAGTCTAAATCTCCACCAACTAAAACCGTTGAACCAGTAAAAACGATTGGTAATAACCATGTTGTTTTACCAACTCCAACGGTAGTGCTTAGCAATAATAAAACGCCTAAGTGTGGGGAAAATGAAGTAAAACCTAATGATGACTTGATAATAAAGAACCCCGTTGTTGATACGAAATTAAATGACCCCGTTATTAACAGTTCAATGAAGAAACTTTTTAAACGGGCTATCGATGCTAGAAGCAAGGGGAACTTTAAGTTATGTAACCGGTTAGTATCCAATCTGTTGCCTAAAGAAAGGACGAAGCTAGTTGAATTATGGGATATTACGGAAGAAGCCGGGCACTGGCTTAAAGAAAAAGTCACAGATAGGCAAGTTGATTATGGACCAAGAGAAATTGACAATGAAGTTAATCACAATTTCAACACCACAGCTACCTAAGTGTGGGGAGATTCGAATGTTCTAAAAAGATAATGCTGTCTAAAGTTATTTGTTCCGTTCTCGTGTAGTTCTGAGAATGGAATCCGATTGGTCTTTTCCGCTAGCAGACACTAAAGAACTAGTTTTCTCCCTCCATTCTGAATTTTTATTTTTTTTAGGTTTTATTTGAAATTAATATGCATTTTAATTTATGTTTTATTATGATTTTAAAAAACAAAATTTACTTTATTTCATTAAGTTAAAAATATGATTTTTAAAATTCGTCGTGAGTTGAAGACTAGGTCGTTGAGCCGAAATTACTTTACCCGAGGGCGGGGCGACAAATTTTGTTATCATTATTTTTAATTTTATTGATTTAAAGTATGCCAAAAATATTATACTTTATAAATTTTTGAACGTGGGGTAATATACCCAACTTTAAAAATATGTATATATGTTCGTATTTTATCATGTAAACAACAGGGTAAAACAACGCACTTTCAAAGACTAACATTAAGTTCAGCAAAAGGTACTGATTTTGACGACAAGATGCAAAACAACAAATGTGATATAATAAATGAAGGAATGAACGATGAGGCGCGCCATCTATCATTCGACGAGCTTTGTAATTACAAACTGGGTATTTTTAATCACTTTTCTACACTAATCACCCTCATGAATTAATAATTATAGTCTGATTTCATGCAAATGAGGGCATTGCATGATCTCAAGTGTGGGGAAGGGTTATAAATTCTCTCGGGTTTATACTTGGCTTATTTTCTAAATATTATGAAAATTTTAAAATTTTTTAACTAAATGAATTCAAAATCATGTTTATACATATTTATGAACGATAAAACTAGGTGTTAATGCCGAAATTATCGTTACCTCGGAAAGGACATAAATTGAGAAACAACCTAAAATGCTTGAATTCATTTAAAATGGAATAAAGGAGAATAAAAAGGCAAAGAAAGAAACTAAGTGTGGGGAGAATGTACCAAGTTATTCAATTAAAAATTATCTACCACATATCTTTGTACAAGATTATTGCAGGTACTTTTGTTTTGGATGATACTAATCAGTTTTACCCGGTTTACTGTAATATATTTGAAAGAAAGATGGATCTACACGATGAATCAATTCCATCATTAAAAGGAAGTAAAGTCTTCCGAAAAAGACACGCGCTTCTTGATTTAGGTCATGAAGTTGTCGTCCAGACCAGCTGTAGGTTGACGAAAAATCTAGAAAAGTCATCTCTAAAATCAGCAGGAAATCCACGGACCTCAGCATCAAACAGGGTCGCCAAGTGGTCAGATTTATCCTAACCATGAGAAGGATTTATCTCGTACAATGGGGAGGCACCGTGCAAATTAGCTTGATAAGACTAATGAATCAGATCCCCAGAAAAGGATAATCTCCTTAAAGATTAAAAATCAGCTTTTAAGACTGATAATACTCAATCCTAGAGATTGACCTTAAAGATTGAGAATTCAAACTCATGGAATTCAATGATATCTAAACTCGAGCTTGAACGAGAAAATATTTTGATCAAAAATACAAACCGATTTGTTTTCTGAAAAACCATTTTCAATGCGTTCATTACCATTGAACGTAAAATCCTAAGAAATTCACCTGGAATTCATTAGGTCACCTGAACTAAATCGGGTGTCAACCGTAAGAACGGTGGTTGCATAGCATGGTCGGAGACAGGACCTTGTGCCAGACCGAAAAATTATAGGATGATCTTTACTATCGCTCCTACCAAGGATAGTTCTAGCATCCGACACGTTAATAAGACCATAATCATCTGCATGTCACGGGACATTGCCTTAACAGTTTCTTGTTCATCGCTTTCCTTTACAACCGGACGGTAGTTTGCCGAAAGGTAATATACGGGACAAGTAAACTGGACGTGTTGCTTTTCTAATACAAGGTTAGCAAGTGGGTAACACAAAACCACAAGTGTTGAGCTAAAAGTTTCAAATCTGAAACCCACACAACCCACAAAAATATTTTGCAAACACCGGTGAAGGGTTATTCCGGAAAACTTATCTAGGGTAAAAGCTAGATTAAATTTTCAAAAAGATCAAATGTTTTCATAAAGATCCAATTTCCTTAAGGATCTACATTTTAATAGTCATGTGGGACTGTAAACCACCTTTCAAATGTGCACTTTGCTTTGGAAACCGAAAGTAAATCGGCTATTTGATTGCAAGTGTCGTTGACCTAAACCCGAGGCAACTGTGGATGACACACCCACCTTTAACCATCATTACTGTCATTGTTTATACCGCTATATCAAAATCACTGATGTACAAAATGTGATGAATAAAAAAGTGATTCATGTATGTTTTTATTTCAAGTTCTGTATTGCTTGAGGACAAGCAACGCTCAAGTGTGGGGATATTTGATAGTGCTCCAAATGAACATATATTTAGTAGCAATATCGTTCCAGTATGTAAAGTTTTTAAATGTAATTTCCTTATTTTTAGTTGTAATAGTTAAATAAATAAGTGCGAAGACGAAAGACGCAAATCGCTCGAAAATGAAGATTTAAAGACAAAAACGAAGATTTGAAAGACCAAAACGTCCAAAAAGCTCAAAAGTACAAGATACAGTCAAAAAGGTTCAAATTATTGATGAAGAACGTCTAAAAATGACAAGAGTACAAGTTACAAAACGCAAAGTACAAGATATTAAATTATACGAAAGGACGTTCGAAAATCCAGAACCGAGGCATGAACCAACTCTCAACGCTCGACGCAACGGTGTAAAAATTACAAGTCAACTATGCACAAGAATAAAATATAATATTTAAATAATTCATAATAAGAATAATATTAAATAATAAAAAGTTGTTAATTGAGCATAGTTCAGGGGTCGTAAATGAAAATTCAATTTATAATTTCACCTATAAAACGAATGATATGTAACGATGAGAGGGGAGACTTTTTACGTTTCGATCTCTTTTTTTTTCTTCTATCTTTTTTTTTATTTTTCTATCTATCAATATCAATATCTATATTCTATATCTCTATCATAATGTTAATGTAATAAGATATAACAATAATCTTAATTTTAATTTTAAATTATGATAATAATAAGATTTATGATAGAGATCGTTTGAGTGTGTAAGTCGAAATTATGTCCGTGTAACGCTACGCTATTTTTAATCATTGTAAGTTATGTTCAACCTTTTTACATTAATGTCTCGTAGCTAAGTCGTTATTATGCTTATTTAAAATGAAGTAATCATGATGTTGGGCTAATTACTAAAATTGGGTAATTGGGCTTTGTACCATAATTGGGGTTTGAACAAAAGAACGACACTTGTGGAAATTGAACTATGGGCTATTAATAGATGGGGGGTATTGTCTAATTGAGTGACAACTCATTGGAGTCTGTCGAACCTATCTTCAAATTAATTAACCTAATAATTAATAATGATTATGGTTGTCCTATTTAGTGATGTTCATATGGAATCTGTTATAATCATTTAATTAATCAATTGGGTTGGGTAATTGATTATTCATTCTGATCAAGTGGATGAATTAATATTCATAAACTAATTAAAACAGGGGTGGATTACATACAGTGATAACTGGTGTAATTGTTGACAGAAGTGATAACTGCGTCACAGTTTAAATCCTTAATCAGTTGGAATATTTGACTTCGGGTATAAGGGTAATTTGACGAGGATACTCGCACTTTATATTTATGACCGATGGACTATTATGGACAAAAACCAGATAGACGTATCAAATAAACCAGGACAAAGGACAATTAACCCATGGTAATAAATTAAAATCAACACGTCAAACATCATGATTACGGAAGTTTAAATAAGCATAATTCTTTTATTGTATTTCTCATCGTATCTTTATTTACTGTCATTTTATTACTCGCAATTTTATTTACTGTCATTTTATTTATTGTCATTATTTTACGCACTTTAATTATCGTCATTTATCTTTGCGCTTAAAATATAGAATCGACAAACCGGTCATTAAACGGTAAAACCCCCCTTTTATAATAATATTACTACTTATATAATTATATATATTTTGTATAAATATAGTTTTTAAAAATATAGTAAGTATCACCAGCTCCCTGTGGAACGAACCGGACTTACTAAAAACTACACTACTCTACGATTAGGTACACTGCCTATAGTGTTGTAGCAAGGTTTAGGTATATCCCATCCGTAAATTAATAAAACTTGTGTCATATTTTGTAGTATTTCCTAGTAAAAATAATACTATTTCGTACCCTCACGCTACATCATCAGTTATCTTTTGAAACAATGATTTGTAACGACCATTGGGTCACGTACTATTACTAATTTCTTCTATTCATTGAAGCATACATTTGTTGTAAGACATTTGATGTTGGTTAAGACATCACCTTTATTCATGAATGTAAACTTCTTTTGAAACTGCATACAGTATTTGACCCTGTAATAATCCTATTGTTGATGATTCGTACACGATGGTTTTGTACGGGGAATCACATTTGGTATCAGAGCATTGGTTGTAGGGAATTAGGTTGCATTAGTGAGTCTGGACCGACCCGAGTAGGATTCACTAATAGGACTAATCTACAACTTGCTAGTTTACTTGTTTCTACGGAATTTGCTGCATGCTGCTGCTTACTTTTACTGCTATATGCCGTATGCTACTACATGACATCACTACTGCATGCTTTTATCTGTTTTTGATTGCATGATACTTGCTGTTATTGCCATGCTATTTACTGTTATATATGATTTAGACTGTTGTAGTTACTTGGCCTAATACGTGCTTGCTTTATGACTTACTGACATGGAAAATTTATTTTTCCTTGACCAGATGTCGGATATTCCACCTGTCATCATTTTGGACAGTGACTCAGAATCGTCCGCCACTACACCGACCGTTGTTGCCGATTCCCAGATGCCGTCATCGACACCCACCAGTGACCCTGGCGCTTCATCCTCTGATGCCAGTAGTCATGCACCTGCCCCAGTGGTTACCTCTAATGGAGCCGAGGACCTCTAGGATATTCCAGCTCTACTTGCCCCCAGACCCTCGGAGCCACAACACCATCCAGGTGGTGCTGTGATTCCCGTGGATCTTGTGGAAGGTCCAGTCCGTAATGAGCATAACCATTGGTGCCGACGCGCTCCTGATGGATGTCTCGAGCCGATCGGACCTGCCAGATACCGACATATGATGGCCGCCCGAGGAGAGCCAGTACAGCCACCCATGCAGCCACCTCTACATGATTCGGACGACCCATCCTCCGCAGACTCTTTATCCGACGACACCTCCTCAGACGACTCCAGTGACGATGATTTTGGCGAGGACCATGATGATGCACCTGTACAGCCACTCTCCACCCCGCCGAAGAAGCGGTACCGTTTCGATGGCGCCATCATTCCAGGGATTATCGGAGTTCGTGCATTCACTGACGCATATGGTCGGCGTCGTAGGGTTACCGCCCGTAAGCGGATTGTCCCGTACCCTGTCGATCCTTTTGTACGTAAGCCTTACTGCTTTGCAGCCTCTACTTCTGGAGCCGGACCGTCTGCACCACCAGCACCACCTGCACCACTGATAATGCTAAAAACGAACATATATTTCATAGCATTATCCCTCAAGAAAGACAAGCTTTTAGTTGCAATTGTTCTATTTACAAGTGATATTCGTTTAAATAATAAAAGGTGAAGACAAAAGACAGATTCGACGAATTGAAGACGCAAACGACCAAAAAGCTCAAAAGTACAAAGTACAATCAAAGAGGTTCAAATTATTGGTGAGAAACGTCTCAAAATTACAAGAGTACAAGCCGCAAAACGCAAAATACAAGATATTAAATTGTACGCAAGGACGTTCGAAAATCCGGAACCGGGACCAGAGTCAACTCTCAATGCTCGATGCAACGGACTAAAAATTATGAGTCAACTATGCACAAGAATATAATATAATATTTAAATAATTATATAAATTATTTATATATTATATATATTTAAAAATAACGTCGACAAGCTAGAAAACAACCAAAGTTGAGCTGTAACAGCTGGCCATGCGATCGCATGGCCAGGAAGAGGGATTTTCATGCGGTCGTATGACCCAAAAAGTCAGGCCACATGCCTATAAATTTCGCGGTTTTGAGCAAGTTTTATATATCTTTTTTCCTTTCATCTCTCACTCGTATACATATATATATATATATATATATATATATATATATATGTATATATATGTATATATATGTATATATATGTATATATATGTATATATATGTATATATATGTATATATATGTATATATATGTATACATATGTATATATATATATACATATATATACATATATATACATATATATACATATATATATATATAATTTTAATTTTAATTTTAATTTTAAATTCTAATAATAAGGGTATGTTAGCGAATGTTGTAAGGGTGTAAGTCGAAATTCTGTCCGTGTAACGCTACGCTATTTTTAATCATTGTAAGTTATGTTCAACCTTTTTAAATTAATGTCTCGTAGCTAAGTTATTATTATGCTTATTTAATGCCGAAGTAATCGTGATGTTGGGCTAAATATTAAAATTGGGTAATTGGGCTTTGTACCATAATTGGGGTTTGGACAAAAGAACGACACTTGTGAAAATTAGACTATGGGCTATTAATGGGCTTTATATTAACTAAATGATACCTCGTTAATTTAATATATAGACTTATAATTTGGCGTATTTATATATAACCACATACGCTTGACTGAGCACGGTGGGCGGGATATCTATAAATACCAATAATTGTTCATTTTACCGGACACGGAACTGGATTAATAGTTAATAGACTTGTTGAAACAGGGGTGGATTACATTCAAGGGTAATTGGTGTAATTGTTAATAAAGTAGTAAAACCTTGGTTTACACGCAGTCGATAACCTGGTGTATTCATTAAACAAAGTATTAAGACTTTGTTACAAATCGAATCCCCAATTAGTTAGAATATTTGACTTCGGGAATAAGAATAATTTGAGGAAGACTTCCGCACTTTACGATTATGACTGATGGACTATTATGGACAAATCCGTATGGACATATCAAATAATCCAGGACAAAGGACAATTAACCCATGAGAATAAACTAAAAACAACACGTCGAACATCATGATTACGGAAGTTTAAATAAGCATAATTCCTTTATTTCATATTTAATTTCCTTTATTTCGTATTTAATTGCACTTTTAATTATCGTACTTTTTATTTATCGCATTTTTATTTATCGCAATTTCATTATCGTTATTTACTTTACGCTTTAAATTAAGTTATTTTTATTTTTAATATTTTACATTCGATTTTAACTGCGACTAAAGTTTTAAAAATCGACAAACCGGTCATTAAACGGTAAAAACCCCCTTTTATAATAATAATACTATTATATATATTTTTGTATTTTTACAATTATAAGTTAAAAATATAGCGTTAAACTTGGCGAGTTCCCTGTGGACGAACCGGACTTACTAAAAACTACACTACTGTACGATTAGGTACACTGCCTATAAGTGTTGTAGCAAGTTTTAGGTATATCCACTCTATAAATAAATAAATCACTTGTGTAAAATTGTATCGTATGTAATAGTATTTTGTAGCAAAAATATAACTATTTCCTAGTACGCCTCGCACACATCAAATATTTTTGGCGCCGCTGCCGGGGAACAACATAAACGCCGGAAGCGAAACGTTATAAAAAAAAGATTTTTATAAAAATTTTGTTAAGTTTTATTTTTTATTTTGTAAAAATTTTCATTTTTAAAAATATAAAAAAATACAAAAATATAAAAAGAAAAGAAAAATAAAAATTTATATATTTTTAAGAGTTTGTTAAATATATATAAAATATTAAAGTTTCTTTATTTTAGTTTTTTTTATTTTTTTAAATTAAGTTTTTGATTGATTTATATATATTTTGTATAAATTTAAAAATAAAAAATAAAAAAAGTACTCGGCCCGTTACTTTAGCAGCCCAAAGTTTGGCCCGAAACCCTACTCCATGCGACCGCATGTATTTTTAACGTGAGGACCATGCGATCGCATGGCCTTGTCTGACACGCCACATTTGACTCCAACTGCAATAATTACGGAGTAATAATTATTATTATTAATTAATTAAAACCCTAATTAGGGTTAGTGTATTTAATATTATTTAGTTTAGTTTTATTATTTATTTTGTATTATTAAGTTTAACTAGTTTTATAAATATATAAAATTAATAGTTTTATAAAATAAATAATATAAAAAAATATTTTTAAAAAAATTGTACTTTTTACAACTTTAAGTATATTTTTATATTTTGTATCTTTTATTTGTTTTAGCGTAATTTTTGTATCTTTCGGTCGTAATTAGTTTTAAGTCATAGTTTTTGCCATAGTTATTTTTATTTCTAGATTATTAGGCTTTGCCGTAAAATCCCTTAAGTACTTTTTCTTTAGACTAAGATTTAGGTGCTTTAGAATTTTACGACGCCGTTTTTATATTTTAGTACCTTTTTAAGTTATTGCCGTTTTAGATATAGTATTTCTTTTAAGCTTTAATATTTTTAGACGCAACTTTTAATTCTTAGTTTTTAGTTCCTTTTTAAGTTTCGGCGTGCTACTTTCTTATTTTTATTTTTCGACTCCTATTATTTTTCGACCCTTTTATTTTTCGACATTTTTCGACGCACTCTTTTTCGTTCTTATTTTTCGCCATTCTAGTTTTTAGGACATAGAATTTTCTATTTCTTGTCTAAAATTTCTTTAAATTTCAACGAAAAATTATTTTAAGTGGTTGAATTGATAGACATTCAAATTTTCTGCTTTGTAGTAATAGTTGGATTTGTTAGTGGCTGAGTTGTAAGCTTCCGATTTAAAGGGTTCTGGCTCCCTGCTACATCTTTTGGCTATTCGAAACGTGGGCAAAAGCAGAAAGGTCTATTATTTTGATAACTTATATAATTTTTAATTTTATAACTAATAGGATATTCAGTTAATGCACCGAGCAAAACGTTCACCACCTTTTGTACGTTCACCACCTGTAACCAGATCAAGACATCTAGCCAATATTGTCGCCGTTGATTTTTCTTTAGAATCGTCATCCAGTCGACCAAGTACTCCAATTCAAATTTCCGATAATCCATTTTTTGAACCCGACCTCACAATTGAGAATCCGGAGGATATTCAGGGACAATTCAGAGATCCCGAACCACTAATCTTTCCTCCGGAACCACCAATCATTCAAATAGAAATTGTCGAGGAACCAACCATTAAATCAGAATCCTCTAGTGATTCAGATTCAACAAATTCAATCATGGAAAATCTGGAACCTCTAAGTATGGAAGACCGAATGAGAACTAAACGCACTGGCCAAGGTCACGCAATTACTCAACCAGACATTAATGCGCCAGATTATGAAATCAAAGGACAAATTCTATACATGGTAACTAATCAATGCCAATTTAGTGGTGCACCGAAGGAAGATCCAAATGAACATCTTCGTACTTTTAATAGGATCTGTACTTTATTTAAAATAAGAGAAGTGGAGGATGAACAGATATATCTCATGTTATTTCCCTGGACTTTAAAGGGAGAAGCCAAAGATTGGTTAGAATCATTACCTGAATGGGACGTTTTAGTTGAAAAATTTCTTAAACAATTCTTTCTGGCATCTAAAGCCGTGAGACTTCAAGGAGAAATTGTTACGTTCACGCAAAAGCCAAATGAAACTTTATATGAAGCGTGGACCAGATTTGGAAAGTTATTAAGAGGATGTCCGCAACATGGTTTAGACACCTGTCAAATAGTACAAATATTCTACCAAGGATGCGACATCACTACAAGAAAAGACATAGATATAGCAGCTGGTGGTTTTTTTATGAAGAAAACCGCAACTGACGCTTACAAAATTATTGATAACACTGCTTCCCACTCACATGAGTGGCACCAAGAAAAGGATATCGTTAGATCAGCTAAAGCAGCTAGAGACGATTCTAGCCATGACTTTGATTCCATTTCCGCAAAGATAGATGCTGTCGAGAGACAAATGGAAAAGATGACTAAAGATATTCATTCAATACGAATTAGTTGTGAGCAGTGTGGAGGACCACATTTAACAAAAAATTGTCTCAGTATTGAACTAACAATGGAACAAAGAGAGAATGTTTCATACATAAACCAAAGGCCTGGAAATAATTATCAGAATAATTATCAACCTTCAAGACCAATCTACAATCAAAATCAGCACTATAACCGAAATGTTCCATACAACAACCAACAAGGTTCTAGCAATCAACAAGTATCCAACAATACTTACAATCAGCAAAGACCTATTTTTCAAAACAAACCACCACAAACCGATGATAAAAAGCCAAATTTAGAAGACATGATGAAAAAAACTAGTTGAATCTCAAACGCAGTTTTTCACATCTCAGAAACAAACCAATGAACAAAATGCTCAAGCATTTAGAAATCAACAAGCTTCTATTCAAAATCTAGAATAAGAAGTAAGCAACCTAGCATGGTTAATAGGTGAAAGGAAACCGGGAAGCCTACCTAGTGATATAAATACTAACCCCCGGAATGAAACAGCTAAAGCCATTACCACAAGAAGTGGTATTACACTTAAACCACCTGAAATGCCTGTAATTTCTGATGACTCTATTCCTACCCCACAAGAACCGTAATCTGAGCAAGATAAGGAAACAGAACCGGTAGTTGAAAAGGTTAATGAGCATAACACAGTTAAGGCAAAACCTTATGTTAAACCATACCAACCACCACTTCCTTACCCAAGTAAAATGAGAAAAGAGAGACTTGAAGCCGAGCAATCTAAATTCTTGAATATGTTTAAACAGATAAATGTTAATCTTCCTTTCATTGATGTGATTTCAGGAATGCCTAGATATGCTAAATTTCTAAAAGATCTAATCACCAATAGAAAGAAAATAGAAGAACTCTCGGCTGTTACAATGAATGCTAATTGTTCTGCAGTACTGTTGAATAAAATACCAGAAAAATTATCTGATCCAGGAAGTTTCACAATTCCATTTTTTCTGGGTAGTCTTAGTTCAATAGAAGCATTGGCAGACTTAGGTGCTAGTATAAATCTAACGCCGTATTCACTATACGCTAAACTAGACCTTGGAGAATTGAAACCAACACGAATAAGCATACAACTAGCAGATCGATCAGTAAAATATCCTAGAGGGATAATGGAGAATATGCTAGTTAAAGTTGGTACTTTAGTATTTCCAGAAGATTTTGTTATTCTGGACATGGAAGAAGATTCTCGAGTTCCTCTCATATTAGGAAGACCATTCTTAAACATGGCTAAAGCAATAATAGACGTGTTTGGTAAGAAACTGACCCTAAGTATAGAGGACGAGAGTATTACCTTTTCAGTGGATAGAGCCATGCAACAACCGCAATCTGTAGATGATACATGTTATTATATTCAAACTATAGATTCACATGCAGAATTATTAGAATAATTTCCAGAATTACAAGGAACAGGAGAATGTTCTTTAGGAGAAGGAACTGAACCAATTGATGAAGCTGAAATGTTAGCTACATTTATGGCTAATGGATATGAACCAACAACAGAAGAAATTCAAATGCTAAAAGAAGAAGACAGATATCGATATAAATCATCGATAGAAGAACCGCCGACATTAGAATTAAAGCCACTTCCAAACCATTTGGAATATGCTTATTTACATGGTGAATCTGAATTACCTGTAATAATATCATCTTCTCTTACTGAAAATGGAAAATCTCAACTCATTTATGTGTTAAAAGCTCATAAACCAGCTATTGCATGGAAGATTCATGATATTAAAGGAATAAGTCCTTCGTATTGCACACATAAAATCCTTATGGAAGAAGGTCATAAAACGTATGTGCAACGCCAACGAAGACTAAATCCTAATATGCAAGATGTTGTTAAGAAAGAAATTATGAAACTGCTATATGCAGGTTTAATTTATCCAATTTCTGATAGTCCATGGGTAAGCCCAGTTCAATGCGTACCTAAGAAGGGTGGCATGACTGTCATCACAAATGAGAAAAATGAGCTTATTCCTACTAGGACTGTAACAGGATGGCGTGTTTGTATTGATTATAGAAAATTAAATGACGCCACTAGAAAAGATCACTTTCCCTTACCTTTCATTGATCAAATGTTGGAAAGATTAGCAGGAAATAGTTACTATTGTTTTCTTGACGGTTTTTCCGGATATTTTCAAATTCCAATAGCACCTGAGGACCAAGAGAAAACCATGTTCACGTGCCCTTATGGTACTTTTGCTTACAAACGCATGCCATTTGGACTTTGCAACGCCCCTGCAACCTTTCAAAGGTGCATGATGGCGATTTTTCACGACATGATAGAAGAATGCATGGAAGTTTTCATGGATGAATTTTCAGTCTTCGGTGATACATTTGAATCATGTTTAGGTAATCTTGAATGAATGCTTATTAGATGCGAACAATCAAATCTAGTTCTTAATTGGGAGAAATGCCATTTCATAGTTCTTAATTAGGAGTTTTCTAGGGCATGCCGGTTTTACCGACGTTTCATAAAAGATTTTTCTAAAATTGCCACTCCTATGAATAAACTCCTAGAAAAGGATGCTCCATTCATCTTTTCAGATGAATGCATCAAATCTTTTAATATTCTTAAAGAAAAACTCACTAATGCGCCGATCATGATAACTCCAAATTGGAATCTACCATTTGAACTCATGTGCTATGCAAGTGATTTTGTAATGGGAGCCGTTTTAGGAAAAAGGATTGAAAAACAATTTCAACCTATTTATTATGCTAGTAAGATGTTACAAGGAGCACAAACGAATTATACAACTACGGAAAAAGAACTCCTTGCTATTGTCTTTGCTTTTGACAAATTTCGTTCATATCTCGTTCTAGCAAAAACGGTGGTCTATACCGACCATTCTGCTCTTAGATACCTATTTTCAAAACAAGATGCTAAACCAAGATTAATCCGTTGGATCTTACTCTTACAAGAGTTCGATATTGAAATCCAAGACAAAAAGGGAGCAGAAAATCTCGCAGCTGATCATCTTTCTCGTCTTGAAAATCCTGAATTAGAAGTTCTAAATGAATCGGCCATACAAGACAACTTTCCTGATGAATATCTATTGAAGATAGATTATAATGAAATTCCATGGTTTGCAGATTATGCAAACTATTTAGTATGTGGATTCCTTGAAAAAGGATTATCGTACCAAAAACGAAAGAAATTCTTTAGTGATATAAAACACTATTTCTGGGAAGATCCACATTTGTTTAAAAGTTGTCCCGATGGAATAATACGCCGATGTGTATTCGGAGATGAAGCCAGTCAAATCTTAAACCATTGTCACACAGGACCAACAGGAGGGCATTATGGGCCTCATCTCACACCAAGAAAAGTTTACGATGCTGGATTCTATTGGCCTACAATTTTCAAAGACGCACACCTTCTTTGCAAATCCTGTGATGCTTGTCAAAGTGGCGAAAAATAAGTCAACTTGATGAAATATCACAAAATGTCATTCAAGTATGTGAAGTATTTGACGTTTGGGGTATTGACTTTATGGGTCCATTTCCAAAATCTCATAATAATCTCTACATTCTCGTAGCCATTGATTATGTATCTAAATGGGCGGAGGCACAAGCTCTCCCAACTAACGATGCACGAGTTGTATTCAACTTTTTAAAACGTCTTTTTGTAAGGTTTGGAACACCGAAAGCTTTAATAAGTGATCGGGGTACTCATTTTTATAATAATCAACTTGAGAAAGTTCTCAAAAGATACGAAGTAACTCATAAAATCTCCACTGCTTATCATCCACAAGCAAGTGGACAAGTTAAAAATACCAACCGAGCTTTAAAACGTATTCTAGAAAAAATCGTAGGATCAAATCCGAAGGAATGGTCCATGAAATTGGAGGATGCACTCTGGGCTTTTAGAACAGCCTACAAAACTCCAATTGGAACCACACCTTTTAAACTCGTTTATGGAAAAACATGTCATCTTCCAGTAGAAATTGAACACAAAGCATTTTGGGCTTTGAAGACATGTAATCTTGATTTACATGAAGCCGAACGTCTACGATTAAGTCAACTAAACGAATTAGAAGAATTAAGACTTGAGGCATATGAAAATTCGTTAATCTATAAAGAAAGAACGAAGAAATAGCATGATAAAAGAATCAGAAGTTCAAAAGAATTTAAGGAAGGAGACAGAGTTCTTCTTTTCAATTCACGATTCAAGCTATTTCCTGGAAAATTGAAATCAAGATGGTCTGGACCATTTATAGTCAAAAGAGTTTTCCCATATGGAACAATAGAGTTAATAAATTCAAATGAGATTGAATTTAAAGTTAATGGTCATAGAGTTAAACATTACATACATGGTCCGATGGAAGTTGACAATGAAGTTAATCACAATTTCAACACCACAGCTAACTAAGTGTGGGGATGTTCGAATCTTTTTAGGGTAATATGTATTTCTGTTAGAGTTAGATATTCTGTTTTTGGGTAGTTCTCTAGAATGGAATCCGAATGGTCTTTCCCTAGCAGACCCTAAAAAACTAGTCTTCTCCCCCCATTCTGAATTTTTATTTTTTTAGGTTTTACGAGATGAAGAATTCCTTTGATCTGAACTATGGTCTAATGCTACATGCTTTGATCACTAAACATAATAATGACACACTCCCGAGTGACCTGGTATCAGTAATAAGAGCCAAATTGGACGGAGTAAAAAAAGAACTCAGAAACGATCATAATAAGTTACATTGTGGTAAAGGAAAATCAAAATCCACAGCGAAAAGAAGAGCACGACACCTTGAAAGATGTCAAAAATGAGGAAAATGGTCACACGAAGGAAAATGCTCGACGAATCAGACATATTCCAATACCGAGTTCGTTACTTTATGCAGAGAAGGACCGTTCATATGTTTCCAAGAAAAATCGATGAATGCTCGAGGTTATGCCTATGTAGCTATGGAAAACAAATTAGTCCAACTATCTTATGAGTGGGCTAAAGCAGGTCACTGAGAATTCTATCTCACAGGTAAGTATGTACAGTTTTTATTTTTATTTTTATTACTTTTAACCTTTTGATAATAAATGCTAAATCGTTCGCTATAAAGTATTAAATTGATACTCAATAAAATTAGATTTTGCGACCGAAATTATTGATATCATACAAAAATTTATTACATCACTGCAAAATTTACCGTTTATTCTTAAGGTATAAATATCTTCAATCAATCAAACCAAAATATTTCAAAAATTCGCCAGGAGTAAAATTAGGTCGTTGAACCAAAATTACTTTACCGAAAAGAGGGGCGTATATTTTTGATAATATTTGATTGATTAAAGTGGGATAAAAGACCAAAAATATTTTTAATTTTATTTTTTACCTATTTTTAAAATTAATATATAAATATTAAGTTAATATTGTAATTTTTTTTTAATCAATATATTTAAATTTGTAAATATTAAAAAAAAATAATATTTTTAATATAAGTTTGATGTGAATTTTTAAAATTTTAATAATATGAATTTTTAATTTTATGCATTTTAAATTTAAGTTTGGTGTGAATTTTTAAAATTTTAATAATATGAATTTTTAATTTTATTCATTTTAAATTTAAGTTTGGTGTGAATTTAAAAAAAAATTACTTTATTTCGTTAAGTTAAAAATTGATTTTTAAAATTCGTCGTGAGTTGAAAACTAGGTCGTTGAACCGAAATTGCTCTACCCTAGGGAGGGACGAGAACTTTTATTATCATTATTTTTAATCTTATTGAATTAAAGTAAGCCAAAAACATTAAAAAGCCCAAAAATCTTTACTTTTAAAACCGCGCTTTGAATTAACAAATTTAAAATTTTGTCGAGAGACGGACTAGGACATAGTTCCGAAACGCCCTCATCCTAAAAAGAAACAAAATTTTAATTTTTAATTAATTATATATTTTATTAGTATAAGATTTTTATAAAAAAAAAAAAAAAGCAAAAAAACCACTGTACCCGGACCCCATGCGATCGCATGGGATTTGGCCTTCAGGACCATGCGATCGCATGGAGCTGAATATTTGGCCAGAAACAAAAGTTCCTGCGGGTTTGTTTCTGCACTCCACCACACACACAAACACACACAAACACACACGAACACTCTCCAAAATCCACCCAAAAATCACCAATTTTCACCAAAATCTACCAAATTTCTCGCTATAATCCGCTCTAAACAAGAATTTGATAAGAAGTTTATCAAGAAGGGTAACAATTTCATCCCTAAACCTCTTTAAATTTGATTTTTAGTGTTCTTGAGCTATATTTTACCTAATTTGATTTTGTTAATTTCTAGTGTAATTAGAGTTAAATTGTTAGTATTTTATGCATGTATAACCTAGATTGATGCTATTTAACATGATTTGAAGTCAAAAACTTCAAAAAATTTAGAAATCTAGGGTTTGTGTTCTTGAGCAATTTGGGGCTTTTTGATATAAACAGGTTATGGCCGATTATTGTCATGAATTATTGCTAAATTAAGTAGTGTAACATGTTTAGGTAGCTAAATGATCCAAACTTTGATCCTAAGCATGATTTTTGAGAATTAAAGTGGACTTTTTAGGTATAAAATTCATGAACTTGATTAAATTGATGTAAATGCCATTTGAAACTTGTTTAATTACTAGTAATGGTTGTTTTAACATGTTATTTGAGTTAAATGCTTATGAACTTTGTAAACATTTTCATATATGCTTATTTGAAAAAGTGTAGAATTGTAAAAAATTGTTAAAATACGTATAAGTTTAATTTTGATTTAACATGTTATTGTAATTGTGTTAATTTGTTATTTTGCTAACACTAATGCATATTTGGATGCACAAATTTTGTGTTTAATGTGTTTTGCAGAGATTTACAGAAACTGATGGTGCAACATCATCATCCAGGCAACCTGCTCCAGAACCTGAACTAGAAATGCAATATGAACCTGAACCAAAATAACAACAGGAACCACAACAACAGCCTGATCAACACGTACCTTATTATGATCCGCTACAATTTGTTGATGCCTTCATAGTATTTCCGATGCATCCGCCAGTAGAATACCCAACGATTCCTGAACACACGTTGCATCCTAATCTAAGATTCGATAGAAGCTGGAGAGATTACCCGACATATCAAAGTAACAAATTCAAACTGATACCGAAAAATGTAGAAGTGCCAAGGGTAATCGATTGGGAGCCTTTGAAAAGGGTCCAACTTGCTAACTCAGTTAGACAGCATTTGATCCAAAGGTATGGCAGCTCTTCTTTTCACGATTGGGAACGTTTATTCACCATTCGTAGACCTGTATATAAGGAATGGTGCATTGAGCTTTTGAGTACTATAGCGTTAAATGCAGATGTAGATAGATTAGATGATAAAAGTTTTCTTAGATTTATACTTGGCCGTAGGATGTACAGGATGTCCAAGCTGGACATGGCCAGGGCATTACAGATTTACACTCCTGGTGAATTACTACTACCCGATTGTATGAATTTAATTTATCGTAGTGAAAGGGTAGATAGGAATTTTGACGCGAACGGCATCTGGAGGCGTATGTCAGATTATAATGTTTTCACGTTGGGAGGAAAACACTCCTACTTACATATTAACAAAGCCGAGCTTCGTATAATTCATAGATTTTTGGCTAACTCAATTACACAGAGAGGTCACAATAAGGAGAAAATGACCTTACATGATTTATTTGACCTAAAGTGTATTCGAGACCCAAGAGGCTTTGTTAATATCCCTTACTGTGTTGGTTTTTATTTGGCTAAGATGGTGGAAGGAATACAGGAAGGGGGAATAATAGGAGGAGGTATTTTTGTTACTCTCATTGGAGAGTATTTGGGTGTAGATAGGGACCAAGGGAGTCCACTTTTGGAATGTAGGGAACAGGTTGAGCCTTTAGGATTGAAGGTCTATCAGGGTGCTAAGGTATTAAAGAGCAGACGCAACCAGGCAGTACCCTATGAAGGTCATCATCCACAGGTAGAGAGAGGATCATATGAGGAAATGGAGGAAGCGGATGACGTTAGGGATGTCATTAGGGAGGCTATGACTGACGTCTACCAGCGTGTAGATGAGGTAGATATAACAAACGGGGAGAGATTTAGTCAGATGGAGCAGTGGCAAGCCCGGAATGATTACGAGCATTCCAGGCAACGACAGCATGATAGATGGGACTATCATCAGCGTCAGATTATGTGCCGGCTGTCACCTCAGGATCACTACGTCCCGACCCGACCCGCTTACTATCTTCCACACCAGCCCGAGATGAGACCACCATATACTCTCTACGACCCTAACCAGGCCTACCAGTACACCTATCACCAACCATGGAACCCGGACGATGACATGAACTGGAACCCCTATCCAGATTGATATAGTTCATGTTGGTGATTTTTATGATTTTTATCCTTTTATTATTTTTATTTATTTATGTTTAAACATATGATATTGTGATACATTAATGTATTGTTTAAAATTTTTATTATTTTGTACTAATATTTCATATTTGATTTGAAAGTGGGATTTTAAGTCCCATTTCAAATTACCATGCATGTTTATATTTGTATGTATGTATATTGTCAATTGTACACAACAGGGTAAAACAGCGCATTTATAAAGACTGGCATTAAGTTCAGCAAAAGCTACTAATTTTGACGACAAAACGAAAAACAAATGTGATGTAACAACAAGACGGAATGAACAAATGATGTGCACCATTTATCATTCAGCAAACAAACGCCAATATGTTTGGAAACTTTGGTAAAAATTTAATCATTTTTCTACGCTAATCACCCTCAATAATTTAAATTGTTACCGATTTCTTGCAAATGAGAGCATTGCAAGATCTTAAGTGTGGGAAGGGGTTAAATTCTTTCGGATTTTTAAAATTTTAACTTATACACTTGGTTACCATTAAAAATACTAGTAATGCAGTAGTTGTATTAGAATCTAGTGCTCTCTGATAATAAAGAACAGCCCTAGTCTTATATACTAACTACCCAATTCTAGTAAAAAATTTTAAAATTTTCAATTAAATGAACTCAAAATCATGTTTATACATATTTATGAGCGATAAAACTAGGTGTTAACACCGAAATTATTGTTACCTCGGAAAGGACATAAATTGAGAAACAACCCAAAACGCTTGAATTCATTTAAGAATGGAATAGAGGAGAATAAAAAGACAAAGAAAAATTTAACTAAAAGCCAAGTGTGGGAAAAATTTACCAAGTCATTTAAAACATATGTCACATATTTTTGTAACAAATAATTGAAGATGCTTTTGCTTTCGACTAAACTAAAGAGTTTTACCCGATTTACTATAATATATTTGAAAGAAAGATGGATCTACAAGATGAATCAATTCCATCATTAAAAGGAAGTAAAGTCTTCAGAAAAAGAAACGCGCTTCTTGATTTAGGTCAGGAAGTTGTCGTCCAGACCAGTTGTAGAGTCTACGAAAAACCCATGAAAAGTTTTCTTGAAAATCAGCTGGAAATCCACGGACCTCAGCATCAAACAGGGTCGCCAAATGGTCAAACTTATCCTAACCATGAGAGGATCTGTCTCGTAAAATGGGAAGGATGCCATGCAAATTAGCTTGATAAGACTAATGAATCAGACCCCCAGAAAGGATAATCTCCTTAAAGATTAAAAATCAGCTTTTAAGCCTGATATTACTCAATCCTAGAGATTGATTTTAAAGATTGAGAATTACAAACTCATGGAATTCGATGATATCTAAACTCGAGCTTGAACGAGAAAATATTTTGATAAAATTATAAACCGATTTGTTTTCTGAAAACCCTATTTTCAATGCGTTCATTACCATTGAACGTAAAATCCTAGGAATTCACATGGAATTCATTAGGTCACCTGAACCAAATCGGGTGTCAACCGTAAGAACGGTGGTTGCATAGCATGGTTGAAGACAGGACCTTGTGCCAGACCGAAAAACTATAGGGTGAGCTTTACTATTGCTCCTACAAAGGATAGTAATTGCATCTGACACGTTATAGACCATAATTAAAAGCATGTTAGGGGACATTGCCTTAACAGTTGCTTGTTCAACGCTTTCCTTTACAACCGGACGGTAGTTTATCGAAATGTAATATACAGAGCAAGTATACTGGACATGTTGCTTTCCCAATACAAGGTTAGCAAGTGGGTGACACAAAACCATAAGTTTTGAGCTAAAATTTTCAAATCTGAAACCCACAAAACCCACAAAAAAATTTTACAAACACCGGTGAAGGGTTATTCCGAAAAACTTATCTAGGGTAAAAGCTAGATTGTATTTTCAAAAGATCAAATGTTTTCATAAAGATCCAATTTCCTTAAAGGATCTAAATTTTCATAGTCATGTGGGACTGTAAACCACATCGTTACTACCATTGTTCATACCGCCGTATAGAAATCACTGATGTACAAAGTGTGAAGATTAAAGAAGTGATTCTAGTATTTTTATTTCAAGACTATATTGCTCGAGGACAAGCAACGCTCAAGTGTGGGAATTTTTGATAATGCTAAAAACGAACATATATTTCATAGCATTATCCCTCAAGAAAGACAAGCTTTTAGTTGCAATTGTTCTATTTACAAGTGATATGTTAAATAATAAAAGGTGAAGACAAAAGACAGATTCGACGAATTGAAGACGCAAACGTCCAAAAAGCTCAAAAGTACAAAGTACAATCAAAGAGGTTCAAATTATTGGTGAGAAACGTCTTAAAATTACAAGAGTACAAGCCGCAAAACGCAAAATATAAGATATTAAATTGTACGCAAGGACATTCAAAAATCCGGAACCGGGACCAGAGTCAACTCTCAACGCTCGACGCAACGGAATAAAAATTATGAGTCAACTATGCACAAGAATATAATATAATATTTAAATAATTATATAAATTATTTATATATTATATATATTTAAAAATAACGTCGACAAGCTAGAAAACAACCAAAGTTGAGCTATCCCAGCTGGCCATGCGATCGCATGGCCAGGAAGAGGGATTTTCATACGGTCGCATGACCCAAAAAGTCAGGCCACATGCCTATAAATTTCGCGGTTTTGAGCGAGTTTTATATATCTTTTTTTCCTTTCATCTCTCACTCGTATACATACATACATATATATATATATATATATATATATATATATATATATATATATATATATATATATATATATATATATATATTTAATTTTAATTTTAATTTTAAATTCTAATAATAAGGGTATGTTAGCGAATGTTGTAAGGGTGTAAGTCGAAATTCTGTCCGTGTAACGCTACGCTATTTTTAATCGTTGTAAGTTATGTTCAACCTTTTTAAATTAATGTCTCGTAGCTAAGTTATTATTATGCTTATTTAATGCCGAAGTAATCGTGATGTTGGGCTAAATATTAAAATTGGGTAATTGGGCTTTGTACCATAATTGGGGTTTGGACAAAAGAACGACACTTGTGGAAATTAGACTATGGGCTATTAATGGGCTTTATATTAACTAAATGATACCTCGTTAATTTAATATATAGACTTATAATTTGATGTATTTATATATAACCGCATACGCTTGACTGGGCACGGTGGGCGGGATATCTATAAATACCAATAATTGTTCATTTTACCGGACACGGAACTGGATTAATAGTTAATAGACTTGTTGAAACAGGGGTGGATTACATTCAAGGGTAATTGGTGTAATTGTTAACAAAGTAGTAAAACCTTTGTTTACACGCAGTCGATAACCCGGTGTATTCATTAAACAAAGTATTAAGACTTTGTTACAATTCGAATCCCCAATTAGTTGGAATATTTGACTTCGGGAATAAGAATAATTTGACGAAGACTTCCGCACTTTATGATTATGACTGATGGACTATTATGGACAAATCCGTATGGACATATCAAATAATCCAGGACAAAGGACAATTAACCCATGGGAATAAACTAAAAACAACACGTCGAACATCATGATTACGGAAGTTTAAATAAGCATAATTCCTTTATTTCATATTTAATTTCCTTTATTTCGTATTTAATTGCACTTTTAATTATCGTACTTTTTATTTATCGCAATTTCATTATCGTTATTTACTTTACGCTTTAAATTAAGTTATTTTTATTTTTAATATTTTACATTAGATTTTAACTGCGACTAAAGTTTTAAAAATCGACAAACCGGTCATTAAACAGTAAAAAACCCCCTTTTATAATAATAACACTACTTATATATATTTTTGTATTTTTACAATTATAAGTTAAAAATATAGCGTTAAACTTGGCGAATTCCCTATGGATGAACCGGACTTACTAAAAACTACACTACTGTACGATTAGGTACACTGCCTATAAGTGTTGTAGCAAGGTTTAGGTATATCCACTCTATAATTAAATAAATCACTTGTGTAAAATTGTATCGTATGTAATAGTATTTTGTAGCAAAAATATAACTATTTCCTAGTACGCCTCGCACACATTAACCACCCGTACTGACTGCACTGCCTGCCCCACCCTCTCCCTCTGTTGAGGAACTGATGAGGGAGGTGGATATCCTCTGTGCTCGGGTAACTGAGCTCGAGGACCAGATGTCCCACGTATTGGACATCCTACACCCACCATCACCGTAGGGCTTTTGTAGTAGATTTCATTATGTAATCTAGTTGTAGTTTCATGTTTCACTTATGTATTGTACGAACCTATGCGAATGTATGCAACTTATTATTAATGAATGGAACTTTGCGTTATTTAATTCTTGCACGGTGTTCTATTTACATTACTGTATGATGATTCTGTGGCATTTGTACCTGGTTGCATTACTTAATAAGCATGTGATGTGTTGATTTCATGTTGGTTACCATATACTGTATTATTACTATTTGAATAACGAATTTTGACTTGAGTCAAAAATTTTGTTTAGAACATCATGGCCAATGGAAGATCAACACCGACCACAGCCTAAATCGAGGAAATGATCAATGAATGAGTCGCCGCAACTTTAGCTGAAATGAACCCCCAAGCTCCACCGCCACCGGTTATCCATCCCATTCATACTGGGTGCATATACAAAGAGTTTCAAAGCTGCAAGCCCCACAACTTTAGCGGAACTGAGGGGCCAGTTAGTCTCACTAGGTGGTTTGAGAAATTAGAATCTGTGTTTTGAGTTAGTAACTGCTTAGAGGCGAACAAAACCAAGTATGCTTCATGTACGCTGTCAAGCGGCGCACTAACTTCGTGGAACACATTGGCTCAAGCAAAGGGTATTGATGAGGAGTTTGCTACCCCATGGGAGGAATTCAAAGGGGCCCTGATTGAGGAATATTGCCCTAGGACAGAGATCTAGAAGATGGAGATTGATTTTATGCAGTTGAAGGTTGTGGGAAACGATCTTGATGGTTACAATCGTAGATATCTGTAATTAGCACTGATGTGTCCTACCATGGTTACCCCAGAGTTCAAGGTTATGGAAAGGTATTTTTGGGGACTTCCTAAGTCCATTAATGGAAATGTCACCTCGTCTAAGCCACCCAATGTCCCGGAAGCAATGCGCCTGGCGCATACCTTAATGAACCAAATCATCATCGATGAACCGGAAAAGGCAAAATCCGAAGCGGGTAGTAGTGATAAACGTAAATGGGATAACAATAAGGGTAGAGCCTATGATCAAAACCCGGCGAAGCGACATGAGGGTTTCAAAGGAAACAACAATGGTGGAAACCCTAACCCGAACACCAACTCGAACCCCAACTACAAAGGTACGCTACCACAATGCAAGAGGTACTACAAGCACCGTACTGAGTACTGTAATATTGTTTATGAGAAATGCAAAAAGACCAGGCATATTGGCGGGGACTGCAAGATCACCACCATGACTGGGAAGCCGAACCCCACTGGACCGGGAAAGTGTTATGAATGCGGACAAATGGGCCACTTCAAAAATAAGTGTCCCAACAAGCGAAAGGACGACGGACCACCGCGTGACAGAGCTTTCAACATTAATGCAAGGGACGCCTGTGAGAACCCCGACTTGGTGACAGGTATATTCACTATCAACAATCTATTAGCTTCTGTCCTATTTGATACTGGTGCCAATAGAAGTTATGTATGTAGACACTTTTGCGATAAGATTAATTGGTCGTTAGTCCCGTTAAAGGAGAGTATGCTTGTAGAGGTAGCCAATGGAAAACTTGAGAAAGTTGAACATATTAGTCGAGGAGCCATTATCAACATAGCTGGTGTGGATTTCAAGATTGACCTGATTCCCATTAAGTTGGGAAGCTTTGATGTTATTGTCGGTATAGACTGGTTGACCAAGATAAGGGCTGACATTATCTGTGGAGATAAAGCTCTTCGTATACCACACGGAGACGGTGAGCCACTGATCATTTACGAAGAGAGATGTACCTCGAAGCTGAACCTCATTAGTTGCGTGAAAGCGCAAAAGATCATGAAGAAAGGACGTCTTGCTGTGCTAGTACATGTGAAGACGTTAGAAACCGAGGTGAAGAGTATGGACGATGTTCGAATTTTGAACAAATTTTCTGATGTCTTCCCAGAGAAATTGCCTGGATTGCCGCCACCAAGAGCAGTGGAGTTTCAGATTGATTTAGTGCCAGGAGCTGCACCTGTAGATCGCGTACCTTATCGACTCGCACCTTCCGAAATGCAAGAGTTGCAGAGCCAATTACAAGAACTGCTAGACCGTGGATTTATCCAACCAAGTTTCTCGCCTTGGGGCGCACCAATTTTGTTTTTAAAGAAGAAGGACGGATCTTTCCGTATGTGTATCGACTACCATGAACTCAAAAAATTGAAGATCAAGAATCGGTATCCTCTTCCCCGCATTGACGATCTTTTTGATCAACTACAAGGATCGAGCGTCTACTCTAAGATCGATTTGCGATACAGTTATCACCAGTTGAGGATGAAAGAGAGCGATGTAATGAAGACTGCATTCAGAACTCGTTATGGTCATTATGAGTTTCTCGTGATGCCATTTGGTCTAACCAATGCACCTGCCGTGTTTATGGATCTTATGAACCGTGTCTGCAAGCCATACCCGGATAAGTTCGTTATCGTCTTCATAGATGATATCCTCATCTACTCCAAGAGCGAAAAAGAGCATGAGCAACATCTTCGATTAGTGCTTGAACTCTTGAGACAAGAGCAACTTTATGCGAAATTCTTCAAATGTGAATTTTGGTTGAAGGAAGTCCAATTTCTGGGTCATGTTGTGAGCGACCAGGGTATCAAAGTTGATCCGCCAAGATTGAATCTATCAGCAAGTGGGAAACCACCACTACTCCAACTCACATTCGTCAATTTCTAGGTCTCGCCAGTTACTACTGAGGATTTATTGAAGGTTTCTCTCTGATTGCGCGTCCTTTGACCGCGTTGACTCACAAAGGGAAGAAATTCATTTGGGAACCCGCACACAAATCAGCATTTCAAACCCTGAAGAAGAAGTTGACCACCGCACCTATCTTATCTCTTCCTGAAGGCAGTGACGATTTCGTCGTTTATTGCAATGCTTTGAAAAGTGGTTTTGGTTGTGTACTGATAGATCAAAGGTTATTGCCTATGCTTCTCGTCAACTAAAGATTCACGAGCGGAACTACACTACTCACGATCTCGAACTGGGAGCCGTTGTATTTGTGCTCAAATTGTGGAGACACTATTTGTATGGAACTAAGAGCACTATCTTCACCGACCACAAAAGCCTCCAGCACATCTTTGATCAGAAGCAGCTGAATATTAGACAACGTCGATGGATCGAGACGCTAAACGACTATGATTGTGAACTCCGTTACCATCCTGGCAAAGCAAATGTTGTAGCCGACGCTTTGAGTCGAAAGGAGAGGATGGCACCTCTTCGTGTCCGAGCCCTGAACATCACCATTCATTCAAATCTCAACAGTCAGATCCGAGTAGCCCAAGATGAGGCTCTCAAGGAGGAGAATATATCTCATGAACATTTGAACATTCTTGTTTCTCGATTCGAGGTTAGGGATACTGGACTCCGATGCTATGCCGGAAGAATTTGGGTACCTTGTTATGGAGATCTATGAAACCTTATACTTGATGAAGCCCACAAGTCAAGATATTCGATTCACCCTGGAGAGGGCAAAATGTACCACGATCTTAAGGAACAGTATTGGTGGCCCAATCTTAAGAAAGACGTTGCAACTTATGTTGATAAGTGTCTGACTTGCTCGAAAGTTAAGGCCGAGCATCAGAGGCCCTCTGGATTACTTCAACAACCGGAAATCCCACAATAGAAGTGGGAAAGGATAACAATGGATTTTATCACCAAGCTACCAAAGACGGTGGGCGGATACAATACCATCTGGGTTATCATTGACCGTCTTACCAAATCTGCACACTTTTTAGCCATGAAAGAGACGGATACGATGGAGAGACTCGCTCAACTATACATCAAAGAGGTTGTATCTCGTCATGGTCTACCTTTATCGATCATCTCAGATCGCGATCCCCGTTTTGCTTCTAGATTTTGGCGTTCTTTGCAAGAAGCCATGGGAAGTCGTCTCGACATGAGCACTGCATATCACCTACAGACCAACGGACAAAGTGAACGCACGATTCAGACTTTGGAGGACATGTTGCGTGCATGTGTCATTGATTTTGGAAAGGCCTGGGAAAGGCATTTGCCGCTAGCCGAATTCTCTTACAACAACAGTTATCACTCGAGCATTAATGCCGCACCTTTTGAAGCGTTGTATGGTCGCAAATGCCGTTCTCCTATTTGTTGGGCCGATGTAGGCAAAAAGCAAATCACCGGACCCGAGGTAGTCCATGAAACAATGGAGAAGATTGCCCAGATCCAAGCAAGACTTAAGACTGCCCGTGATCGTCAAAATAGTTATGCAGACCTCAAACGTAAAGACTTTGAATTCAACGTGGGTGACCGTGTAATGTTGAAGGTTGCACCTTGGAAAGGTGTGATCTGTTTTGGAAAACGTGAGAAGCTCAACCCACGATACATTGGTCCTTTTGAAATCTTGGAGCGTGTTGGACCCGTTACTTACCGTTTGGATCTTCCAACTCAATTGAGCTCCGTCCATCCTACCTTTCATGTATCGAATTTGAAGAAGTGTCTTGCTGAACCGGAACATGTCATACCTTTAGGGGAACTTACAATTGATGACAAACTCCACTTCGTGGAGGAACCTGTTGAAATTATGGATCGTGAGGTCAAAACATTGAAACGCAACAAGATTCCGATCGTCCGAGTAGATGAAATGCCAAACGAGGACCTGAGTTTACCTGGGAACGAGAGGATCAAATGATGCAGAAGTATCCTCACCTTTTCCCGACTCCTCCATCTACCTCAGCTTAAAATTTCGGGACGAAATTTTCTTTAACAGGTGGGTAATGTAACGACCCTGGATTTTCCAACGTTTTATTATTAATAATTCATTTTTAATGCTTGCTTTTTAATAAACGTGTTCTTATACGTGTTACTTGTTACCGTATTTAACTTTACATATCCCGACTTGTCTTTGTGACACACGTACTTTGCGCGAATAATATTTTCGAATATTATTTAGATTCATGATTAATTATTATTAGTTATTTTAATTAACTAAGGTTACTACTTAATTACTTGGGCTTTATTTGATTAATTGCATACTTACTTGAACTTGGGCTTTTATTATTTAATATGGACTTGGAAGCCCACCCTACACACTTAATGGACTTATAAGCCCATCATTTAAGCTAGTGATTTACTAATGGAAGCATGGATTAATTAACATAAGTAAAGGAATCTAGTTACTTGTATCTTTACACCTTATTCCCATAACCATTTTGCTTTAATACCATTTCAAGCTAACACCTTCTCCCACATTTGAAAGTTGCTAGTTGACCCTTCCCCTTTGGTGCCCAAAACCGTGGGTTTTGATGGGGTGGGATGGAGTTCATTTTTCAATTTTTCTTGATACTTATTTGCTAGTTCACTTCACTTTTACACACACATACTTACTTGCACTCTTTTTCTCTCTTTTTTTTCTCTCAAAACTTTGTAAGTAATAAACTTATTTTCTTTCTTTTCTTTCTTTTAAATTCAAGTTCCATCATCATCATTTACTAGTTACTTGTTGTTGTGTTGATTAAAGATCAAACTTGTTAGTTTGTATCTTCATAAATCTTGTATTCTTCCATCTTTTTTTTTATGAAGAACCAAGAACAAGAACCTAAACTTGTTAATTTATGGTTCTACATTTAAATGTTTTCAAGATTTAAAGTTCATAAGTTACATTATCATACTTGTGTTCATGTTTATAGACTTAAATCCTAAGATTCAAACTTTGATTTGAATCTTCCTAAGTATGAAACAAAACATGAACATAATACTTGTACTTTAGTTTATTTTCTTCATTTTGTGTACTTTAAAGTTGTGATGTTGTTAATTTGGTCAAGTATTACTAGTTAATCTTGATCTCATATTTCTTGAAACTAAAAGTTAACTTTATAAGTTCAAGAACATAGAAGTATAACTTTCTAGTTATAACTTCATATACTTGTGTTGGATCTAAGTTTCTATAGCTTATGGTCTTCTAATTTTGTTGTAAACAAGAGCTTGTAAGCTTACATACACTTTACAAGATGAGAATCTAAGTTTCATAACTTATGTTTTCATTAAAGTAAAGATTCAAGTGTTATGACTTAGGATTTAACTTAGTAACTTTAGGTCTAGACTTTTGGGTCTTGGATCTTCAAGATCTAACTAAGAACTATGTTCTATAACTTAAGATCTTGATTAGTTAGTTTACTTTCAAGTTTGTAGCTTAATATTACTTTTAGAGTTCATGTATGTGTCGGATCTAAGATCTTGATGCAACTTTGGTTCATCAACCTTCATGCAACCCTTAATTGAGTTTTGCTACATATCTTAGACTTGCACTTGTGTTATGATGGTCAAACCTTGGTCAAGATGATGTAAACACATCAACGAGTTATACACTTGAAGCTATATGCATCAAGGATGAGAACCGTGATGAGCATCGAGCACCAACAACCCATCGGAACACTAAACCTACTGTTTTTTGGGTCTAATCATAACACCTGGGCTACTGTAAAGTTGATTTTCAGTTATCTATGTTTGATTAGATAATTTTTCGTTTAAGACTCGTCTTGATCCGAGTTACGGTTTAGGATCTATGGCCCTCAGAACGTCACTATGTCCTTTTAACGTTGTGCTAAAAATTCTGACCTACTGGCACTTAAACCGTCGCCACGGTCAAACGAAGATGAGTTTGGTTCTAGAATTTTTACAAAAACTAAAGGACTCATATATGGAGCCATGGTCACTGGTCCCACCTCAATTCAGTTTGTATAGAGGCCATGGCGACTTATCGAAGTCAGCCTTTGTTTTAAACTCTTTTCTAGAAAGAAACTTACTTTATACTTTTTTTGTTTGATGATGAATGATGATGATACTTAAGACCTAATTTACATACATTTAAACTTATTGGGATGATTTACTGACTTAGTAACTTTTGACTTAGGTTGAGGACCCTTTTGGACAAACGTACTTGCTTACTTCCCGACTCAACTTACTACTACTTTACCACTGTGAGTTATAGCATCCCTTTTTACTTTAACTATTTTGGGAACTGAGAATACATGCGCATTTTACGTTTTACATACTGGGCACGACTACTTAAACTTTATATATGTGTGGGTTATACAACGACATAAACTTTCTCCTTAACTCGGTAACGTTTAGTTATTGGTCTTTGAACCGGTGAACGAGAATCTTAGATATGGATCCATAGGGTTTGACATCCCCACTTGGGCTAGTAGCGCTAGCATTTAATGGGTGTTTAATACTTTGTAAACATACGCACTCGCCAAGTGTACTTTCAGGGGGTTATAAACGTTAAATTAGTTACCAAGTGCCCACGGTTAAACATATACTTTACATACTGTTTTGAAACGCTGTTGAAGCACTGAAATCTTGTGGCCTACCTTACATACCGTTATACTTAAACTATAGCTCACGAACCTTTGTGTTTACATTTTTAAGCATGTTTTTCTCAGGTGCTTAAGGTTGCTTGCTTCCGCTGTTGTACTAGTCATGCCTTGTAGACACCCGCTGCGCTTGTTAGAGTTGTCACCGCATGAAACGTTTTATTGCATTCAAACTATGTTACCTTTTGAAATAATGATTTGTAACGACCATTGGGTCACATACTATTACTAATTGCTTATGTTCATTGAAGCATACTTTTGTTGTAAGACATTTGATGTTGGTTAAGACATCATCTTTATTCATGAATGCAAACTTCTTTTGAAACTGCATATAGTATTTGACCTTGTAATGATCCTGTTGTTGATGATTCATACACGATGGTTTTGTACGGGGCATCACAATCACCATCAGTATCACCAACACCAGCAACACCTGTATCACCACAAGATACACCAGCTCCATAACCATCAACGATATCGACACCACAATCAACAACGAGTATATTGTATCAACGAGTTGTGAAGTATTACTCAATCCCTCTGAAGAATTTATATGTATATCTTATATATATAAATTTTGAAACCATAATAAATCTTTTCGTACTAAGCTATTACGCGTGAATTTTAAAGAGTAGATACTCGAATAATTCATGTTATTAATATGCTATGATGTACATCCTTCGTTAATAACTTAACCATCGATAACTACAATCTCTGTGTGAAGACCCGTCCTAATCCATCCGGACGAAGTCCATATCGATTATAAATGATTCACAACAGTTGATTACATCGCGAGGTACTTGACCTCTATATGATACATTTTACAAACATTGCATTCGTTTTTGAAAAGATAATATTTCATTTCATCGAAAGTTGACGGCATGCATACCATTTTATAATATCTAACTATAATTGACTTAATAATAATCTTGATGAACTCAACGACTCAAATGCAACGTCTTTTGAAATATGTCATGAATGACTCCAAGTAATATCTTTAAAATGAGCAATTGCACAGCGGAAGATTTCTTTCATACCTGAGAATAAACATGCTTTAAAGTGTCAACCAAAAGGTTGGTGAGTTCATTAGTTTAACATAAATAATCATTTCATAATTTTAATATACCACAAGATTTCATATTTTCATTTCTCATAAACATACGTCCCATGCATAGAGACAAAAATATCATTCATATGGATTGAACACCTGGTAACCGACATTCACAATATGCATATAAGAATATCCCCATCAATCCAGGATCCTCCTTCGGACATGATATACTAAAGCATCCGATACTTTGGATGGGGTTTGTTGGGCCCGATAGATCTATCTTTAGGATTCTCGTCAATTAGGGTGTCTGTTCCCTAATTCTTAGATTACCAGACTAAAAATGGGCATATTCAGTTTCGATCATTCAACCATAGGATGTAATTTCGACAACTTGTGTCTATTTCGTAAAACAGTTATAAAAGTTGCGCATGTATTCTCAGCCCAAAAATATAAAGGGTAAAAAGGCAAATGAAACTCACACATATAAATATTGTAAAACAGTTATTAAAACATTGCATGTATTCTCAGCCCAAAAATGTAATAAGTAAAAGGGGCAAATGAAAATCACGCATATAAATATTGTAAGACAGTTATTAAAACATTGCATGTATTCTCAGCCCAAAAATGTAATAAGTAAAAGGGGCAAATGAAACTCACGCATATAAATATTGTAAAACAGTTATTAAAACATTGCATGTATTCTCAGCCCAAAAATGTAATAAGTAAAAGGTGCAAATGAAACTCACCTAATGTATTTTGTAGTAAAAATACATAGAACGACATTGAACAAGTATAGGGTTGGTCTCAGATTCACGAACCTATATCATTTATATATATATATATATATATATATATATATTAATACACATAATCGTAATCGAATAAGTTTTTGTATATATAACTTATTAACTATATCATAATATATTTATGTTTCATATATTCATTTTATATATAAAAAAAATATTTTGTTATGTTATATGTGTTAAATACATTTATATATATATATATATATATATATATATATATATATATATATATATATATATATATATATATATATATATATATATATATATATATATATATTTCATTTGTTTATCAAAAAAGTTGTCCTAATTATGCAAGTTAATATTAGTGATGATAAATATAATGATAGTAGCATTAATAATATACTTATGTTAATAATAATAATTCTATTATTTTTAAAATAGTATTAATACTAATATTTATGAAAGTATCAATAAATTGTATCATTTATAATAAAATTGATAATACTAATCATGATATCAATAACTAATAATAACAATAATTTTAATAAATTTAGTAATACGTATAGTAATAATAATGTTAATGGTATTAAAAATACTACTTTTAATAGTAATAATATTAGTAATGAATATTATACTAAGATGATAGTTTTAATCATATTGGTACTACTAATATTAACATTAAGGATGTTACTAAATATAATTCTTAATAATAATAATAATAATAATAATAATAATAATAATAATAATAATAATAATAATAATAATAATAATAATAATAATAATAATAATAATAATAATAATAATAATAATAATAATAATAATAATTATAATAATAATACTAATAGTACTATTAATTATTGATACTTAGTAATACTAAAAATAATAATAATTTTTAATGATAATAATAATACTAATAATGGTGACCATAATAATAATAATGGTGTTAATAATTATAATAACTAATGATAATATTAATAATAACAATAAAGATAATATTTTTAGTTATATTAATGGTATTAATAATATTTAACATAATACTAACAACAATGATACTAATAGTATTAATAATAAGAAATACTAGTAATGAAATTAGTTATACCTTCAAAAGAGTTGGTTTTAAAAAAAAAACGACGCTGCTGTGGATTGAACCCAGGACCATTTGCTACCCCGACACCCTCACCAACCATCGATCCATTTTCTTTTTCATGATTTAATTCCTAACTATAGTGTAAAACCCGAATAATTGAAGTGTACACATGTGTATATAAGTGTATTGTGCGGTACTCGAATCGGGGTTTGGTTGTATATATTTAAAAAGGCAAAAGGAGCTGGACTGGGAGAGTTGCGCGCCGCGCGGCCTGGTGGCGCGCCGCGCCATCTGTCTGTGACAGATTCTCTCTTTCTTTTAAATTAGATATTTTGAGGGTATTTTGGTAAAATCACTTGGAGGCCGGATTTAATGCCTTAGATCAGTTTTGGGGAGTTCATTTACTCCTTCCATAACTACCAACACTTATCCAAATCAATTCTAGAGAGAGAGTGGCTTTTAGTGAGGGAAACCCCATTTTGGAGAAGAAGAAGAAGGTTTCTTGCTTAAGTCCAAGCATTAAAGTTGTTCGCCTTCCCTCTAGCTTCGTTGTGATAGTTGTGGTATGCTCTAATCTTAATTTCTTTGTTTAATTTGATTTAGGGCTAGGGTTTGGGGTGAAGATGAACATAAAACCCATTTTGTTAGTGTTTTGGGTGTTCTAGGGTAATTTGAGTCATGTAGACTCAATATTGGGTTAACTAGGGTTTGGAAGAGTTAATTGTTGTTAGAGAACCCTAATTAGCTAGTAAAATTGCTAGAACACCATGATTTATGTAAATGGGTGTAAATGGGTTAGTGGTTGACCCAAAATGGGTAGGTTGACTTTGAAAGTGTCAAATGGGTCAAAATGAACCTAAGCTATTTAATATGTGTGGTTGAAGCCTAAAACTAGTGTTAAAATGTGTAATGAACCTACTTTGGTTAATGATAGGGTTTTGTGATGAGTTAACCCGATTTTAGGGTTAAGGGTGCAAATGGGTCGGATTTGCACCATGGGTCAAATTAACACTAGGAGTGAGCTTTAGAGTGTTGACCAACTCGAGTTGTGATTTTGATATTGTGATAAATGTAATAGGTGCGTTACATTGAAGTGTTCAAGCTCGGTTATCTTTCACCAAGAGATTTTGAGGTGAGTGGAATAATTATGCATTCGTGTATATGGCGTGTTTATTTGTGGGTGTTATGGTATGAACCATCGAGCCGGTAGTACCATAGCATGTGTGTAAATTGATGTGAACCACGAGTCGGTAGCATCGAGTGTGAACCACGAGCCGGTAGCACTATAAAATAATTGATGTGAACCACGAGCCAGTAGCATCGAGTGTGAACCACGAGCCGGTAGCACTATAAACAAAGTGTGAACCACGAGCCGGTAGCACTATAAACGAGTGAGACTCAATGCGTATGGTGTGAACCACGAGCCGGTAGCACCATAGCGTCATGGTTAACCATATTAAGATTTGTTGATATTTAGCATGCTAAATTATTTATGGTTGTGTTGAGTATATGCTAACTCGGTTATGTTATTGTATGACTTTTTAAGTGTTTGAGGTTGATGACATGCTTTTGTGTTACACGTTTCGTACGAGGTATCTTGTGTTGTGATTGCAAATAGATGGGCGATATATATGTATGTGTAATTATTGCATTCACTAAGCTTTGCTTACCCTCTCGTTGTTTACCACTTTTATAGGTTCGGTGTTGGACAAGGGTAAGGGCATCGTTTTGGACTAGGGATCCCGCTTGTTGCTAAGGGACGCTTTTGGTTTTAGTAGCTCTCGGAGTTTGACCGATAGTTGGGTAGTTTAATCCCAAACGCCATGCTCATTGTGTAGTTTGGAACTTAAACTTTTTGGTGGTCGAAACTCCTAAATTGTACTAAACTTGTAATTTGGGTCGTGTGGGCCCCGCTTGTAAAACTTTAATTTTATGTTTGAAACATGTTAGTTTTACATATTTGGTTGTATGGTAAAAAGCGTTTTGTCTAAAAGTGCCGGGAACTAGTCAATCTTTTCGCGGTTAAAAGTCCCGGGGACAGCCAGATATGGCGCGGCGCGCGGGCCATATGGCGCGGCGCGCCGATGGTCTGCAACAGAAATTTTTTTTTTATTTCGTATTTTCACAAGGTTTTGTCGGGTGTTGGTTTGGGTTGTTACAAGTGGTATCAGAGCATGGTCTAAGGGATTTAGGTGACTTGAGATAGGCGCCTAGACTTAGACTTTTGTGTGCGTGATTATGCGGGACTTGTAGGACTTTGGGTCGGATCGGAAGGATTAGTGCATAGGTTTATGTGAACTAATCATGCGCTATTTGTTTGTGTTGTGTTTAGCAATCATCAAGCGAGATGGACGTTGTACTAGCGAGTTAGCGCGACGTGCTCGCGTAGTAATGACTAGCTACCATTACTACGGGTGCAAATCGGGTCAAACAAGCAATGTACGACGATTGTTGAGCGAGATGGGGTAGTGAGGCGTATATGTATGTAATTGTGTATATTTTCCCTTTCGTTTCGTGGTTTAACCTAATTCGTTTTATAGAATGAAGACGAGAAACGGTCCCGATCACGATAACGGAAGTACAAGTGAAGACGCCGAGTTCTCGACCAAGGTCGAGGCCGTCTTTAAGAAGTTAAAATCGGATTTTCTTGCGGACGTTCGAAAGGTCTTCCAAGAGTCGGTCGATGGGCAAGTGACCGAAATGATAAACGAACGAATGAAGGCCACTATTGAAGAGGCCCTTGATGCTAGAAACGTTTATCCTCGAGGTGAAGGGGGTGATGCAAAGAGAGACTTCCACTACAAAAATTTTAAGGATACTCAACCTCCGACGTTTAATGGGGTGAGGGATCCGTTGAAAATTACTTGTTGGATTTCGGACATCGAGGGGGCCTTCCGTACCGCGGAGTGTCCTCCCGAGAAGAAGACGAGGTTTGGGTCTAGCATGTTACGTGAAGAGGGCAAGTTGTGGTGGGATGATAAAATCAATTTGTATGGCGAAGAGCAATGCATGGACTTGACATGGGAGGAGTTCAAGAAAGAGTTTTTCAAGGAATACCGAACTTCATCCGATCTTGATCGAATCCGGGACGAGTTGCATCATTTGCAACAAGGTTCCATGGATTTAGTTACCCTCAAGTCTACATTCTTGGCAAAGACTCGTTTTTGCCCGGAGTATGTGGGTGATGATCATAAGCTTATGAAAGATTTTTATCGTACCTTGAATGCCGACTACAAGAGCAAGATTAGCCGGGGTATGGCTAAGACTTTTGATGAATTGTTTGAGTTGGCTCGGGGTTTTGAGCCGGAGGTGCCTAGGAAGAGTGATTTTACTTTTTCGAAAAGGAAGTTTGAAGGATCGAGCCATTCGAATTTTTCAAACAAGAAGTCCAAAAGAGGCGCCGAGAGCGTTAATAGTGCGAAGAAGGGTGGTTCCGGGAGTTTTGGACCTACTTGCTTTAATTGTAATCAAATAGGGCACATGGCTCTCGAATGTCCTAAGGCGTCGACCAAGGTTACTTGCTTTAATTGCGGCAAAGAGGGGCATAAGAAGCCGGAGTGTCCCGACTTGCGAAATGATAATGTGAAAAGGTTGGAGAGGGCGGCGGGTACGGCTAGGGGTCGCAACTATTTGATGACTAATGATGAAGCCAAACAATCGAACGAAGTTGTCTCAGGTACTTTTATGGTTAATTCTAATCCGGCGAGAATTCTTTTTGATAGCGGTGCAAATTTGTTGTTTGTTTCTCCTAAATTTGTGCCTAAACTTGATAGACCGTTAGCTAAGTTAAGTCGTCCGGTAGAATTCGAAATAGCGGACGGCAAGACAGTGCTAGTGGTTGATGTGTGTAGGAATTGTGATGTTGTTTTTGGTGCCGAAACTTTTAAAATTAATCTCATTCCAATGACCTTGGGCGATTTTGATATTGTCGTTGGTATGGATTGGCTTGATCATTACAGAGCCGATATTGCATGCCATGACAAGTTTATTCGTGTTAAGGCCCCAAGTGGGGGAGAAATGATTATTCATGGTGATAAGAGAAGAAGAACGGTGCCGATATGCACTTTTGCACGGGCGCGTCGTTCCGTTGTTACCGGTGGCATGGCTTTCCTTGCTCATGTTGTTGATACTCGTAATGAGCCACCACCTATTCGTGAAATTCCGGTAGTTAATGAGTTTGAAGACGTTTTTCCGGATGAGTTACCGGGTGTTCCGGCGGAAAGACAAGTCGAGTTTCGCATTGAGTTGGTTCCGGGGGCTACCCCCATCGCTAAAACTCCTTATCGTTTAGCACCAACGGAAATGCAAGAGTTGTTGAATCAAATTCAAGAGTTGCTTGAGAAAGGTTTTATCCGACCGAGTGCTTCGCCGTGGGGCGCTCCGGTCTTATTCGTGAAGAAGAAAGATGGTAGTATGCGTATGTGCATCAATTACCGTGAGTTAAATAAAGTGACGATCAAGAATCGTTATCCGTTACCTAGGATTGACGATTTGTTTGATCAACTTCAAGGCGCGACGTATTTCTCTAAGATCGACCTACGGTCCGGCTATCATCAAATGCGGGTCCGTGAGGAAGACATTGAGAAAACGGCTTTCCGAACGCGTTATGGGCATTATGAGTTTGTGGTTATGCCTTTTGGTCTTACGAATGCACCGGCGGAATTCATGGATCTTATGAACCGGGTGTGCCAACCTATGTTGAACAAGTTGGTCATTATGTTCATTGACGACATACTAGTCTACTCGAAAAGTATGCACGAACATGAACGTCACTTGCGTGAAGTTTTAAAGACATTAAGAAAGGAGAAGTTGTATGCTAAATTCTCTAAATGTGAATTTTGGCTAAGAGAGGTCCAATTTCTTGGCCATATTGTGAATGAAGGCGGTATCCAAGTGGATCCGGGGAAGATTGAGACGGTGAAGAGTTGGGGACGACCGACTACGCCTACGGAAATCCAGAGTTTTCTCGGGTTGGCCGGTTATTATCTTCGGTTTATCCAAGATTTTTCTAAGATCGCTTCTTCGTTGACGAAATTGACAAGGAAGAATGCGAAGTTTGTTTGGGAGAACGAGCAAGAAATTGCTTTTCAATTGTTAAAAGAGAAGTTATGTCAGGCTCCGGTGTTAGTGTTACCAGAAGGTGTCGAAGATATGGTAGTTTATTGTGATGCTTCCTTAAATGGGCTCGGGTGTGTTCTTATGCAAAGGGGTAAAGTCATTGCTTATGCCTCTCGACAATTAAAGGAGCACGAGACGAGGTACCCGACTCACGATTTAGAGATGGCGGCGGTTGTGCATGCGTTGAAAATTTGGCGCCATTACTTGTATGGTGTCAAGTGCACGATATATTCGGATCATAAAAATTTGAAACATCTTTTCACTCAAAGAGATTTGAATTATCGTCAACGTAGGTGGATGGATGTGGTGAAGGACTATGATTGTGAGATACTTTATCATCCGGGTAAGGCGAATGTGGTCGCGGATGCGTTAGGTCGAAAGACTCAACATCCGGCGATACGTGTAGCATCGTTACGTTTGGTTATCACTAACGACTTTCTTGAAAAGATGGGTGAAGATCAAATAGAGGCTTATGTTCACAATAAGCATGCGGAGCGAATTGTGGGCCAATCGGAATTCATTACTATGGGCCCACGGGGTTTATTGTCGTTTCAAGGAAGGGTTTGGGTGCCTAAGATGGGTGATTACCGACGGGTGCTACTTGACGAGGCACATAACTCAAAATATTCTATTCATCCGGGCGCGACAAAAATGTATCACGACTTGAAGAAAGACTATTGGTGGCCGGGCATGAAACGCGATGTTGTGAAATATGTTGAACGATGTGTTACTTGCTTGCAAGTTAAAGCCGAGCACCAAAAGCCGTATGGTAAGTTGCAACCGTTAGAGACCCCGAAGTGGAAATGGGAGCACATTACCATAGATTTCATCGCTAAGTTACCTAAGATGGCGAGGACTCAATATGATTCGATTTGGGTTATAGTTGATCGGTTGACGAAAAGTGCTTTGTTTCTTCCCATTAAAGAAGCAATATCGTCGGAGACCTTGGCTAAGTTGTTTATCAAGGAAGTGGTCGCTCGTCATGGGGTTCCTATATCTATTATCTCGGATCGAGATACCCGTTTTACATCTCGATTTTGGGAAAAGTTTCATGAAGATATGGGTACGCAATTGAAGTTGAGCACAGCGTATCATCCTCAAACGGACGGTCAAACCGAACGTACGAACCAAACTCTAGAAGATATGTTACGGGCGTGCATTATTGATTTTGGTGGTAGTTGGGACGAGCATTTGCCTTTGGTGGAATTCTCGTACAATAATAGTTATCATACTAGTATCGGGATGCCACCGTATGAGATGCTCTATGGGCGTAGATGTCGAACTCCCGTTTGTTGGGGAGAAGTGGGTCAACGAGAGATCGGGAGTACCGATTTGGTTTTGGAGACGAACAACAAGATTGATATTATTCGGGAACATTTGAAGAAGGCTCAAGATAGGCAAAAGTCGTATGCCGACAAACGTAGGCGAACGATCGAATTTCAAGAAGGCGACATGGTGATGCTTAAAGTTTCGCCATGGAAGGGTATTATTCGATTTCGAAAACGGGGAAAGTTAGCTCCTCGGTTTATTGGGCCATTCAAGGTTTTAGCTCGTGTTGGCGAAGTTGCATATCGATTGGAACTACCCGAAGAGCTTGCGGGGATCCATAATACATTCCATGTTTCCCACCTCCGTAAGTGTCTTGCGGATGGTTCCTTATGGATGCCTTTAGACGAGATCGAGCTAAACAACAAGTTGGAATATGTCGAAGAACCGGTCGCCATACTCGATGAGAAAGTTAAGAGGTTGAGACATAAAGAAGTGAGGACTTTTAAAGTCCAATGGCGGCGTAGCAAGGGTTCTGAGTTCACTTGGGAACCCGAAGAGTTCGTGTTAGTGTATCTTCCCTCTTGTCATGCGGCTTGGATTGCGAGGGCGCAATCCGAATAAGTGGGGGAGAGTTGTAAGACCCGAATAATTGAAGTGTACACATGTGTATATAAGTGTATTGTGCGGTACTCGAATCGGGGTTTGGTTGTATATATATAAAAAGGCAAAAGGAGCTGGACTGGAGAGTTGCGCGCCGCGCGGCCTGGTGGCGCGCCGCGCCATCTGTCTGTGACAGATTCTCTCTTTCTTTTAAATTAGATATTTTGAGGGTATTTTGGTAAAATCACTTGGAGGCCGGATTTAATGCCTTAGATCAGTTTTGGGGAGTTCATTTACTCCTTCCACAACTACCAACACTTATCCAAATCAATTCTAGAGAGAGAGTGGCTTTTAGTGAGGGAAACCCCATTTTGGAGAAGAAGAAGAAGGTTTCTTGCTTAAGTCCAAGCATTAAAGTTGTTCGCCTTCCCTCTAGCTTCGTTGTGTAGGTTGTGGTATTCTCTAATCTTAATTTCTTTGTTTAATTTGATTTAGGGCTAGGGTTTGGGGTGAAGATGAACATAAAACCCATTTTGTTAGTGTTTTGGGTGTTCTAGGGTAATTTGAGTCATGTAGACTCAATATTGGGTTAACTAGGGTTTGGAAGAGTTAATTGTTGTTAGAGAACCCTAATTAGCTAGTAAAATTGCTAGAACACCATGATTTATGTAAATGGGTGTAAACGGGTTAGTGGTTGACCCAAAATGGGTAGGTTGACTTTGAAAGTGTCAAATGGGTCAAAATGAACCTAAGCTAATTAATATGTGTGGTTGAAGCCTAAAACTAGTGTTAAAATGTGTAATGAACCTACTTTGGTTAATGATAGGGTTTTGTGATGAGTTAACCCGATTTTAGGGTTAAGGGTGCAAATGGGTCGGATTTGCACCATGGGTCAAATTAACACTAGGAGTGAGCTTTAGAGTGTTGACCAACTCGAGTTGTGATTTTGATATTGTGATAAATGTAATAGGTGCGTTACATTGAAGTGTTCAAGCTCGGTTATCTTTCACCAAGAGATTTTGAGGTGAGTGGAATAATTATGCATTCGTGTATATGGCGTGTTTATTTGTGGGTGTTATGGTATGAACCATCGAGCCGGTAGTACCATAGCATGTGTGTAAATTGATGTGAACCACGAGCCGGTAGCATCGAGTGTGAACCACGAGCCGGTAGCACTATAAAATAATTGATGTGAACCACGAGCCGGTAGCATCGAGTGTGAACCACGAGCCGGTAGCACTATAAACAAAGTGTGAACCACGAGCCGGTAGCACTATAAACGAGTGAGACTCAATGCGTATGGTGTGAACCACGAGCCGGTAGCACCATAGCGTCATGGTTAACCATATTAAGATTTGTTGATATTTAGCATGCTAAATTATTTATGGTTGTGTTGAGTATATGCTAACTCGGTTATGTTATTGTATGACTTGTTAAGTGTTTGAGGTTGATGACATGCTTTTGTGTTACACGTTTCGTACGAGGTATCTTGTGTTGTGATTGCAAATAGATGGGCGATATATATGTATGTGTAATTATTGCATTCACTAAGCTTTGCTTACCCTCTCGTTGTTTACCACTTTTATAGGTTCGTGTTGGACAAGGGTAAGGGCATCGTTTTGGACTAGGGATCCCGCTTGTTGCTAAGGGACGCTTTTGGTTTTAGTAGCTCTCGGAGTTTGACCGATAGTTGGGTAGTTTAATCCCAAACGCCATGCTCATTGTGTAGTTTGGAACTTAAACTTTTTGGTGGTCGAAACTCCTAAATTGTACTAAACTTGTAATTTGGGTCGTGTGGGCCCCGCTTGTAAAACTTTAATTTTATGTTTGAAACATGTTAGTTTTACATATTTGGTTGTATGGTAAAAAACGTTTTGTCTAAAAGTGCCGGGAACTAGTCAATCTTTTCGCGGTTAAAAGTCCCGGGGACAGCCAGATATGGCGCGGCGCGCGGGCCATATGGCGCGGCGCGCCGATGGTCTGCAACAGAATTTTTTTTTTATTTCGTATTTTCACAAGGTTTTGTCGGGTGTTGGTTTGGGTTGTTACATATAGATATATATCCCGGCCTCCACTATTTCTTCTTCTACTTAAACTCTTCGGCCTAATAGCCATTACGGCCCAACATCAAAATAAAAAGGAGCCCTATCTAATTAGACTAGGATGGAGAGGCGGCTGGGGAAAAAACGGTTTATTTATACACTGTATGTTTCTGTTGTCGGTTCAGAAATAGATCGAGAATAGCAGATCGCAGGAAACAATATCACGTTTATCATCACCCTTCGAGATCATCATCAGTCTTCAATATTCTCGCAATTCTTCATCCCTCATCAATCAAGTAATCAATCAAACAATTGTTTCAAGTAAGTTATTGATTAAATGATGTTCCCCTAATTTCTAAAATTCCTCTATATTATCTGTATACATAATTATTCGAACAGGAGCAGCAATCATTTATAGTTGGGGTTCGGATGAGGTTTCTTGACTGTAACTAGCATAAATAGCAGAGTAAAAATAACAGGTTTTCAATGGTGGTGATGTTGTGATGATTTTACTGTTATAGCAGCAGTAGATCGTATGTGGTCATGGTGATGGCTGTCACGGCAATGGTGATGATAGGTTGTCGATGATTTTCTTGGTGATTTAATGGAGATGGTTGAGTGGTGTCGTTCCAATGAAATAAAAAGATAATTAATCACGAATAGCAAGTAACAAGATAAACTTGATGATGGTTAGTCTTTGTCAATTAGGGAAACAAAGATTTCTGCAATCGAATAATAAAAATTAGAACAAGTGGGTTTCGGTTTCGATGATAAAAGAAGGTGATGTTTGAGCTGAAACAATCGAACCAGAAACAGGAACAGTAGCACAGCTTCAAGGGTGTTTTTGTTGGATGGGTTTCAAATAACAGAAAAGTTAGAAGACAGTAGCAACAATAGGTGGTTTCGATGGATGCTTGTTTTGTGTGTTTTTCGATGGTGAGTAAAGAAACCGAACAGAAGGTAGGAGGAACATCATCAGTTATCATTTATCAACTTCATTGTGTCACATTCTTTGTAACAGGAAGTCAGATCGAGCAGCAGCACCCTTCAATGAAGGTTTTGTCATTTGAAAAGAGGAGAGGAAAGAGAGTGGTGGTTCGATGGGTTTTGCTAAGTAATTAGTTAAATTGTAATATTTATCATTAGTTATAATTGTAGTGTAGTGATTATTGGATGTAGATACGTAACAGAATATAGTCATGAAATAGACAGAAAGCAAAATAAGAGGAAAATTAAGATGCAACTTGATTATGATTGTTAACCAATCTTGTTCTTATTAGAATTGATCGGTACGATTTATTTGGGCAGAAGGACAATCACTACAGCATTAGAAAAGAATATGGAGTTGATTACTTTTCTTCATCTACTTATATATATATAATTATAATTAATATTAAAGAATAATAATAATATTAATAATAATAATAATACATATTAATATTAAAAATACTAAGAATAATAATAATAGAATTTATAGTAGTAATAATATCAGAATAACACTAGTAACAATAAAATTAATGATAAAAGTGTTAAAAGTATAGATATTAATAAATTTAAATAATAATGAGAATTTTTAGTAATAACAAATATATTAATCATAATAATAATTAAAATTATAATCTTACTACTAGTTATAATAATGATATTAACAATAACAATCATAATAATAATAATAATTTTATTAGTATATGATAATAGTGTTTCTTGATAATTTGACTGATATTATTAATAATTTTTAATGGTTAAAGTTAGTAATATGTTGAAGATATAATAAGTTACATGTTCCTATAGTAATATTAATATTACTTGTACATATCAAATTTCATATATATATATATATATATATATATATATATATATATATATATATATATATATATATATATATATATATATATATATATATATATATATATATATATATATATATATATATATATATATATATATATATATATATATATATATATATTTACAATTAGTTGTTCGTGAATCGTCGAAAATAGTCAAGGGTCAATTGAATCCATCTAAATAGTTCAAGAATTTTTAAGACACAACATAACAGACTTTGCTTATCGTGTCAATTTCATATAAAGTTTAAGTTTAAATTTGGTCGAAAATTCCCTGGTCATCACAGTACCTACCCGTTAAAGAAATTTTGTCCCGAAATTTGAGTGAGGTCATCATGGCTAACAATAAAATCTATTTTCCTGATGAATATGAGCTGATAAATAGAGTTTTATCATTATTGAATAATACAGATAAAATAATTCGATTATTCGAAGAGCACGAATGAAGCTATCATAAAAGAGTGAAATGAGTAAATAGAGATTCATCAAATCTTTTGGCGTAGATAGGGTTGATTTCCAGAGTTCAAGGGAATTAGTGAAAATCTTCGTAATAAAATTTGGTTCTTCGGCGATTTAGGAAATTTGGATCCGCTTTAAATGCGATCATTTTTTTTTATTTTTATGTCAGATATTCTATTATAAATCCACCCCCGTCGTTTTCTTATTTTCCACAACTCACACCTTCTAATCTTTCTCCCTTGATTCATACTTTATAGCATTCATCAATATGCTCCCTTCCGTTTTGATCCTTAATATACTTCTAACCTTCATATCTGTCATTCTTCTCTTTCATCTACCACCGGAGGATTTTGTTTACATTTACTATTACCTTGGGGTTATAGTGCTATTAATTTTCCCGTGTCTTTATGTTGCAATACGTATTGATATACACGGTTTATAACTTATGTGTTGTTGTCGGGATTTATATTTTTCCTTATTCTTCGAAGTCCATGCCTCTGTTTACTATAATCATTGTCATCCATAGTTAATGCTTTCTCCTATTTGTTGCGATTTATACCCCCAATTTACACTTCGAAACTTCATTCTTTCGTTTCCTCTTCTTGCCATTAAGCATCGCATGTAATTGTCCAGAATTCGTAAGTATGAAGTTTTTTTTTTTTTGGACGAACATAGTTAATGTTTTAAGAAGGAAATAGTAATGGCACGATCTTGATTTGATAAATTACCAAAATGTCTGGAAAGATTGAACTATCAAGAAGGTATGTTCTTAATATATTTGAAGATTGAGTAGAATGTAAGAGTCGTGTAAATGGCACATGATGATGGTATGTTCTGTGAATCATCATGTTCCATTAGAAACTCAGCATGAATTACTGTAATATAATCACGTTGATCAAGTGTCATTACATTATACTAACTCATGCTTCAGTCCCCAACACTTCTCCAGAATTCATTCATAATTTATACTTAGATGTTACAGAATATTGAAAACTATAACAGTTTTCAATATAATGTAATACAGATAGCACGAAGAGGTATAAAATTTCGGACAAGAAGAGTTATGAAAATATCCTCAGAAATATCGAAGATATTTATGATGATATTTTGGGATTTCTAAGTCCGATGGCTGATGAAGAAAGATTTTACGCAAGATTTTAATATGAGTACGGAGCAAGATATTCGTTGAAGGTTTCATCGGATCCAGAATTACCTGGATTCTTTGAATATATGGTATGGTCCTTGTGTTTGTCCTTGGTCTCCTTCATGGTTAGCTCAATCCGTTTTCCAGTTCCAACTTTTCTGAGCTTTTCCAACATACTATTCTTTATCATCAAACTGTTGTCCGTTTAGACCATCTACAATTTTTCTGTTTCCTCTGCATTTAATGCTACGATATCTGAATCACCGGTTATCATTCCGAAGTAGTTTCAAGAGAATTGTGTTTTTAGATGATTAAACGCTGATGGTAACATGGTGGAATATGAAAGGTTCCCTGGTAACAATAAAAGAGCACGCATATATAACATAGTTATAATAAGGTTGTTTCAAACGAAGAGTCGAAGTTGATTTGTGAAATGTCCCGTTCTTATTGATTAAAAATGTTTCATATTAATTCATTTCGTTGCGAGGTTTTGACCTCTATATGAGACGTTTTTCAAAGACTGCATTCATTTTTAAAACAAACCATAACCTTTATTTCATAAATAAAGGTTTAAAAAGCTTTACGTAGATTATCAAATAATGATAATCTAAAATATCCTGTTTACACACGACCATTACATAATGGTTTACAATACAAATATGTTACATCGAAATCAGTTTCTTGAATGCAGTTTTTACACAATATCATACAAACATGGACTCCAAATCTTGTCCTTATTTTAGTATGCAACAGCGGAAGCTCTTAATATTCACCTGAGAATAAACATGCTTTAAACGTCAACAAAAAATGTTGGTGAGTTATAGGTTTAACCTATATATATCAAATCGTAACAATAGACCACAAGATTTCATATTTCAATACACATCCCATACATAGCGATAAAAATCATTCATATGGTGAACACCTGGTAACCGACAATAACAAGATGCATATATAAGAATATCCCCATCATTCCGGGACACCCTTCGGATATGATATAAATTTCGAAGTACTAAAGCATCCGGTACTTTGGATGGGGTTTTTTAGGCCCAATAGATCTATCTTTAGGATTCGCGTCAATTAGGGTGTCTGTTCCCTAATTCTTAGATTACCAGACTTAATAAAAAGGGGCATATTCGATTTCGATAATTCAACCATAGAATGTAGTTTCACGTACTTGTGTCTATTTTGTAAATCATTTATAAAACCTGCATGTATTCTCATCCCAAAAATATTAGATTTTAAAAGTGGGACTATAACTCACTTTCACAGATTTTTACTTCGTCGGGAAGTAAGACTTGGCCACTGTTGATTCACGAACCTATAACAATATATACATATATATTAAAGTATGTTCAAAATATATTTACAACACTTTTAATATATTTTGATGTTTTAAGTTTATTAAGTCAGCTGTCCTCGTTAGTAACCTATAACTAGTTGTCCACAGTTAGATGTACAGAAATAAATCGATAAATATTATCTTGAATCAATCCACGACCCAGTGTATACGTATCTCAGTATTGATCACAACTCAAACTATATATATTTTGGAATCAACCTCAACCCTGTATAGCTAACTCCAACATTCACATATAGAGTGTCTATGGTTGTTCCAAAATATATATAGATGTGTCGACATGATAGGTCGAAACATTGTATACGTGTCTATGGTATCTCAAGATTACATAATTTACAATACAAGTTGATTAAGTTATGGTTGGAATAGATTTGTTACCAATTTTCACGTAGCTAAAATGAGAAAAATTATCCAATCTTGTTTTACCCATAACTTCTTCATTTTAAATCCGTTTTGAGTGAATCAAATTGCTATGATTTCATATTGAACTCTATTTTATGAATCTAAACAGAAAAAGTATAGGTTTATAGTCGGAAAAATAAGTTACAAGTCGTTTTTGTAAAGGTAGTCATTTCAGTCGAAAGAACGACGTCTAGATGACCATTTTAGAAAACATACTTCCACTTTGAGTTTAACCATAATTTTTGGATATAGTTTCATGTTCATAATAAAAATCATTTTCTCAGAATAACAACTTTTAAATCAAAGTTTATCATAGTTTTTAATTAACTAACCCAAAACAGCCCGCGGTGTTACTACGACGGCGTAAATCCGGTTTTACGGTGTTTTTCGTGTTTCCAGGTTTTAAATCATTAAGTTAGCATATCATATAGATATAGAACATGTGTTTAGTTGATTTTAAAAGTCAAGTTAGAAGGATTAACTTTTGTTTGCGAACAAGTTTAGAATTAACTAAACTATGTTCTAGTGATTACAAGTTTAAACCTTCGAATAAGATAGCTTTATATGTATGAATCGAATGATGTTATGAACATCATTACTACCTTAATTTCCTTGGATAAACCTACTGGAAAAGAGAAAAATGGATCTAGCTTCAATGGATCCTTGGATGGCTCGAAGTTCTTGAAGCAGAATCATGACATGAAAACAAGTTCAAGTAAGATCATCACTTGAAATAAGATTGTTATAGTTATAGAAATTGAACCAAAGTTTGAATATGATTATTACCTTGTATTAGAATGATAACCTACTGTAAGAAACAAAGATTTCTTGAGGTTGGATGATCACCTTACAAGATTGGAAGTGAGCTAGCAAACTTGAAAGTATTCTTGATTTTATGAAACTAGAACTTTTGGAATTTATGAAGAACACTTAGAACTTGAAGATAGAACTTGAGAGAGATCAATTAGATGAAGAAAATTGAAGAATGAAAGTGTTTGTAGGTGTTTTTGGTCGTTGGTGTATGGATTAGATATAAAGGATATGTAATTTTGTTTTCATGTAAATAAGTCATGAATGATTACTCATATTTTTGTAATTTTATGAGATATTTCATGCTAGTTGCCAAATGATGGTTCCCACATGTGTTAGGTGACTCACGTGGGCTGCTAAGAGCTGATCATTGGAGTGTATATACCAATAGTACATACATCTAAAAGCTGTGTATTGTACGAGTACGAATACGGGTGCATACGAGTAGAATTGTTGATGAAACTGAACGAGGATGTAATTGTAAGCATTTTTGTTAAGTAGAAGTATTTTGATAAGTGTATTGAAGTCTTTCAAAAGTGTATAAATACATATTAAAACACTACATGTATATACATTTTAACTGAGTCGTTAAGTCATCGTTAGTCGTTACATGTAAGTGTTGTTTTGAAACTTTTAGGTTAACGATCTTGTTAAATGTTGTTAACCCAATGTTTATAATATCAAATGAGATTTTAAATTATTATATTATCATGATATTATCATGTATGAATATCTCTTAATATGATATATATACATTAAATGTCTTTACAACGATAATCGTTACATATATGTCTCGTTTAAAAATCATTAAGTTAGTAGTCTTGTTTTTACATATGTAGTTCATTGTTAATATACTTAATGATATATTTACTTATCATAGTATCATGTTAACTATATATATATCCATATATATGTCATCATATAGTTTTTACAAGTTTTAACGTTCGTGAATCACCGGTCAACTTGGGTGGTCAATTGTCTATATGAAACATATTTCAATTAATCAAGTCTTAACAAGTTTGATTGCTTAACATGTTGGAAACATTTAATCATGTAAATATTAATCTCAATTAATATATATAAACATGGAAAAGTTCGGGTCACTACAATTTGCTGGAGCTGTGATGAAATTGGCTAATTTGGAGAGGGATTGTAAAATTAATTTCGATAATAACAATGCTAAAGGAGCTAGCACATATACGTTTTAAGCATTTATTCAGGTTCAAAGTGTTTTCAGGTGCATAACTATATGCATCAATCTTTTCTTCCGTAGATGAAGTACGATTGGTTTATCCTCTCGATTGAGGTGTTTTCAAGAATAATGAAAGGTTTGAATGCAGATTGTAATCGTCAAGATTCAAATGAGGTTTAAGATGAAATCAAATGGTAACTTGAAGAATAGTTTAGTTTCATATATTATAATTAATATTTTAATTCATTTTATTGTCCAATGTTGATAGTCCACAGTTAACAGTCCAATAATTCATATATAGTTTAATATATAATATTCAAATTAATTAATACGTATCGTGACCCGTGTACATGTCTCAGACTCGATCACAACTTAAAGTATATATATTATAATAGAATCAACCTCAACCCTGTATAGCGAACTCGATCATTACAGAATATAGAGTGTCTATGGTTATTCCACATAATATATATATATATATATATATATATATATATATATATATATATATATATATATATATATATATATATATATATATATGTATATATATATATATATATGCGTCGATATGATATGTCAAAACCTTGAATACGTGTCCCGATATTTAAAGTGCGTAAAAATAAATAACAGAAATTAAATGACGATAAATAAAGTGCATAAAGTAAATAACAGAAATTAAATGACGATAAATAAAATTGCAAGAATGTAAATTGCGATAATTAAATTGGGATAAATAAAATTTAATCATTTAGCTAGGAACAATTAGCTAGGAACAGTTAGCGTGGATTCTTAACAAAATTTCTCATAGTTAATTTGTTTGTTTCTAACAAATTTTATTTTGTCAAATGTTTTTCTTCATTATGCCACTTGTTGGATTCTGATAGGTCAAAATCCAATATGAAATTCGAATGAAAATGGTATTCTGTGGTGAACGGATACATGCATCGGTGGATGTAAATAGGATAGTAAATGACTGTTGAATCGGATTTGAAGAATGTACAGTATAACATGTTAATATGAAAGTTAAATATTTCCACGGGTATTACCTACCCGTTAAAATATTTTCACCATTAATAGTTTGTACAAAAGAATTTCTAATTACAATCTTTATGAAAACATATATACATATATATTTTCTTCAGATGTAAATCGTGGATTTAATGAGTTAATATGATATTAATCTCATTTGATTTATCGTTAGAACTAGAATAAATAATCTCTAAAACATTAGAGATTACTTAATCGCCATGAAGGACGAAGATAATTGATGTAGAACGATACGTAGAACGATGATTATACTCGAGGTACGGAATGAGATGTTGAGGCGTGTGATGTTGAAACTTGGGTTGTTGGTGGTACTGGTGCCGTTGGTGCTGAGTCTGGTGATGTTATTGGTGTTGGTGATACTGCCGGTGCTTGCAAATTGTGTACCGTGCTCTCTAAAGTTAACACTCGAGCTCGAAGTTCTTTAACTTCTTCTACTAACCCTGGTTGGTTATTAGTGTGAGGTAGAGATCGGATATCTTCTCTAGTTTCGTTAATGGCAGTCTCAAGACGAAAAATTCTGGCAAAAAGGGTATAAACGGTGTTGCGAACAGGTTCGCCGGTGAGCGGGTCAAGTTCTCCAAGGTTAGGTGGTAGATTCAGTTCATGATATGGAGTACCTTCTTCCCTTCTCCATAGGGTGAGTATGTCGCGAACCCACCCCCATTTTCTCCAGTAATCACGGTAGTTTATTGGTTGGTGTGCTCCTGTCACGCTGTCTTCGGAGTCAGAGGAACGTGGTCAATTCGTAGAGGCCATCTTACGCGATCACATAAAAGATTTTTGGTATGAAGAGTTTAGTGACAGCAATTAATAGTTGGATGTATTCTCAATGCATAATATGCATAGATATATATATATATATAATACCAGGATCCCTTAAATTACGGAGAAATTTACGAGAGATATCAGGCAAGGTCTACAGTAACAGATACGCTAAGATATGAATTTTTTCTATACACTATTCATGCAGTCAATGCAGTAAAACATGTCTAGACTAAGAATAATGAGCAGGTAATTTCCTAAGGATGATAAACAGATGATTTCCGACAAAAATGATAAGCAAAACTTTTGACATGCAGACACGGTCGAAGTCCAGACTCACTAAAGCATCCTAACGACTATCAGTTAGACACACTAATGCAAGACCTGGTTCGCTAAGACCACCGCTCTGATACCAACTGTGAAGACCCGTCCTAATCCATCCGGACGAAGTCCATATCGATTATAAACTATTCACAACAGTTGATTACATTGCGAGGTACTTGACCTCTATATGATACATTTTACAAACATTGCATTCGTTTTTGAAAAGACAATATTTCATTTCATCGAAAGTTGACGGCATGCATACCATTTTATAATATCTAACTATAATTGACTTAATAATAATCTTGATGAACTCAACGACTAGAATGCAACGTCTTTTGAAATATGTCATGAATGACTCCAAGTAATATCTTTAAAATGAGCAATTGCACAGCGGAAGATTTCTTTCATATTTGAGAATAAACATGCTTTAAAGTGTCAACCAAAAGGTTGGTGAGTTCATTAGTTTAACATAAATAATCATTTCATAATTTTAATAGACCACAACATTTCATATTTCCATTTCTCATAAACATACGTCCCATGCATAGAGAGAAAAATATCATTCATATGGATTGAACACCTGGTAACCGACATTCACAATATATATATAAGAATATCCCCATCATTTCGGGATCCTCCTTCGGACATGATATAAATTTTGAAGTACTAAAGCATCCGGTACTTTGAATGGGGCTTGTTGGGCCCGATAGATCTATCTTTAGGATTCGCGTCAATTAGGGTGTCTGTTCCCTAATTCTTAGATTACCAGACTAAAAAGGGGCATATTCAGTTTCGATCATTCAACCATAGGATGTAATTTCGACTACTTGTGTCTATTTCGTAAAACAGTTATAAAAGTTGCGCATGTAATCTCAGCCCAAAAATATAAAGGGTAAAAAGGCAAATGAAACTCACGCATATAAATATTGTAAAACAGTTATTAAAACATTGCATGTATTCTCAGCCCAAAAATGTAATAAGTAAAAGAGGGCAAATGAAACTCACGCATATAAATATTGTAAAACATTTATTAAAACATTGCATGTATTCTCAGCCCAAAAATGTAATAAGTTAAAGGGGCAAATGAAACTCACGCATATAAATATTTTAAAACAGTTATTAAAACATTGCATGTATTCTCATACCAAAAATGTAATAAGTAAAAGGGGCAAATGAAACTCACCTAATGTATTTTGTAGTAAAAATACATAGAACGACATTGAACAAGTATAGGGTTGGTCTCGGATTCACGAACCTATATCATTTTTATATATATATATATATTAATACACATAATCGTAATCGAATAAGTTTTTGTATATATAACTTATTAACTATATCATAATATATTTATGTTTCATACATTCATTTTATATATAAAAAAATATTTTGTTATGTTATATGTGTTAAATACATTTATATATATATATATATATATATATATATATATATATATATATATATATATATATATATATATATATATATATATATTTCATTTGTTTATCAAAACAGTAGTCCTAATTATGCTAAGTTAATATTATTGATGATAAATATAATGATAGTAGCATTAATAATATACTTATGTTAATAATAATAATTCTATTATTTTTAAAATAGTATTAATACTAATATTTATGAAAGTATTAATAAATTGTATCATTTATAATAAAATTGATAATACTAATCATGATATCAATAACTAATAATAACAATAATTTTAATAAATTTAGTAATACGTATAGTAATAATAATGTTAATGGTATTAAAAATACTACTTTTAATAGTAATAATATTAGTAATGAATATTATTCTAAGATGATAGTTTTAATCATATTGGTACTACTAATATTAACATTAAGGATGTTACTAAATATAATTCTTAATAATAATAATAATAATAATAATAATAATAATAATAATAATAATAATAATAATAATAATAATAATAATACTGATAGTACTATTACTTAGTAATACCAATAATAATAATAATTTTTAATGATAATAATAATACTAATAATGGTGACCATAATAATAATAATGGTGTTAATAATTATAATAACTAATGATAATATTAATAATAACAATAAAGATAATATTTTTAGTTATATTAATGGTATTAATAATATTTAACATAATACTAACAACAATGATACTAATAGTATTAATAACAAGAAATACTAGTAATAAAATTAGTTATACCTTTAAAAGAGTAGGTTTTAAAAAAAAACGACGCTGCAGTGGATTGAACCCAGGACCACTTGCTACCCCGACACCCTCACCAACCATCGATCCATTTCCTTTTTCATGATTTAATTCCTAACTATAGATATATATCCCGGCCTCCACTGTTTCTTCTTCTACTTAAACTCTTCAGCCTAATAGCCATTACGGCCCAACAGCAAAATAAAAAGGAGCCCAATCTAATTAGACTAGGATGGAGAGGCGGCTGGAAAAAAAAAACGGTTTATTTATACACTGTATGTTTCTGTTGTCGCTTCAGAAATAGATCAAGAATAGCAGATCACAGGAAACAATATCACGTTTATCATCACCCTTCGAGATCATCATCAGTCTTCAATATTCTCGCAATTCTTCATCCCTCATCAATCAAGTAATCAATCGAACAATTGTTTCAAGTAAGTTATTGATTAAATGATGTTCCCCTAATTTTTAAAATTCCTCTATATTATCTGTATACATAATTATTCGAACACGAGCAGCAATCATTTACAGTTGGGGTTCGGATGGGGTTTCTTGACTGTAACTAGCATAAATAGCTGAGTAAAAATAACAGGTTTTTGATGGTGGTGATGTTGTGATGATTTTACTGTTACAGCAGCAGTACATCGTATGTGGTCATGGTGATGGCTGTCCCGGCAGTGGTGATGATAGGTTGTCGATGATTTTCTTGGTGATTTAATGGAGATGGTTGAGTGGTGTCATTCCAATGAAATAAAAAGATAATTAATCATGAATAGCAAGTAACAAGATAAACTTGATGATGGCTTAGTCTTTGTCAATTAGGGAAACAAATATTTCTGCAATCGAATAATAAAAATTAGAACAAGTGGGTTTCGGTTTTGATGATAAAAGAAGGTGATGTTTGAGCTGAAACAATCGAACCAGAAACAGGAACAGTAGCACAGCTTCAAGGCTGTTTTTGTTGGATGGGTTTCAAATAACAGAAAAGTTAGAAGACAGTAGCAACAATAGGTGGTTTCGATGGATGCTTGTTTTGTGTGTTTTTCGATGGTGAGTAAAGAAACCGAACAGAAGGCAGGAGGAACATCATCGATTATCATTTATCAACTTCATTGTGTCACATTCTTTGTTACAGGAAGTCAGATCGAGCAGCAGCACCCTTCAATGAAGGTTTTGTCATTTGAAAAGAGGAGAGGAAAGAGAGTGGTGGTTCGATGGGTTTTGCTAAGTAATTAGTTAAATTGTAATATTTATCATTAGTTATAATTGTAGTGTAGTGATTATTGGATGTAGATACGTAACAGAATATAGTCATGAAATAGACAGAAAGCAAAATAAGAGGAAAATTAAGATGCAACTTGATTATGATTGTTAACCAATCTTGTTCTTATTAGAATTGATCGGTACGATTTATTTGGGCAGAAGGACAATCACTACAGCATTAGAAAAGAATATGGAGTTGATTACTTTTCTTCATCTACTTATATATATATATAATTATAATTAATATTAAAGAATAATAATAATATTAATAATAATAATAATACATATTAATATTAAAAATACTAAGAATAATAATAATAGAATTTATAGTAGTAATAATATCAGAATAACACTAGTAACAATAAAATTAATGATAAAAGTGTTAAAAGTATAGATATTAATAAATTTAAATAATAATGAGAATTTTTAGTAATAACAAATATATTAATCATAATAATAATTAAAATTATAATCTTACTACTAGTTATAATAATGATATTAACAATAACAATCATAATAATAATAATAATTTTATTAGTATATGATAATAGTGTTTCTTGATAATTTGACTGATATTATTAATAATTTTTAATGGTTAAAGTTAGTAATATGTTGAAGATATAATAAGTTACATGTTCCTATAGTAATATTAATATTACTTGTACATATCAAATTTCATATATATATATATATATATATATATATATATATATATATATATATATATATATATATATATATATATATATACAATTAGTTGTTCGTGAATCGTCGGGAATAGTCAAGGGTCAATTGAATCCATCTAAATAGTTCAAGAATTTTTAAGACGCAACATAACAGACTTTGCTTATCGTGTCAATTTCATATAAAGTTTAAGTTTAAATTTGGTCAAAAATTCCCGGGTCATCACAGTACCTACCCGTTAAAGAAATTTCGTCCCGAAATTTGAGTGAGGTCGTCATGGCTAACCATAAATATGTTTTCCTGATGAATATGAGCTGATAAATAGAGTTTTATCATTATTAAATAATACAGATAAAATAATTCGATTATTCGAAGAGCACGAATGAAGCTATCATAAAAGAGTGAAATGAGTAAATAGAGATTCATCAAATCTTTTGGCGTAGATGGGGTTGATTTCCAGAGTTCAAGGGAATTAGTGAAAATCTTCGTAATAAAATTTGGTTCTTCGGCGATTTAGGAAATTTGGATCCGCTTTAAATGCGATCATTTGTTTTGATTTCTATGTCAGAAATTCTATTATAAATCCACCCCCGTCGTTTCCTTATTTTCCACAACTCACACCTTCTATTACAATTAGTTGTTCGTGAATCGTCGGGAATAGTCAAGGGTCAATTGAATCCATCTAAATAGTTCAAGAATTTTTAAGACACAACATAACAGACTTTGCTTATCGTGTCAATTTCATATAAAGTTTAAGTTTAAATTTGGTCGGAAATTCTCGGGTCATCACACTCTGTTTTAATTCAACGAATTCCATTTTATAGTAAATCAAGTGTATTAATCAATTATATGTTTGATTTTACACTTTCATCTTCGATATGCTCAAAACTTTCTAGACAACATTATTCGTACCTTACGAAGTTCACAAGAATTCCACGAACACCAACATCATGCATCAACAAATAACGAAGTATTGATTCATAATTTCAATTTCATTGAAGAAATACTTCTCAAAAGTTATGTAATTTTAGGGATTATTCAATTCTAGTTTCAACCGTAAATCAAATGAGTTTAATTTAATATTAACTCATTAAATCTATACTACATCTGAAGAAAATATACATACATATATATTTTCATAAGGACTGTAATAAAATTCTTTTGTACAAAATATTAATTGTGAAAATTTTTAACGGGTAGGTAATACCCGAGAGATATATAACTTCACAATTAATATGTTACATACTTCGATTCCGATTCAGCAAATCATCCACTATACTCCCTACTTTCACAACTATATACATTTGTTTATAGAAATCAAAACAACCATACTCATTCAAACCCAGTTACATATTCTGATTTTGAAACCTCAAAATTCAATTCGAGATATAACCGGTATCACCACTCTTAGATTCCTACATCTTTCAAAACTATACATTGACTTCAAAACTGTGATAGAACAACATTTCTATTCATAAAATACTTGTATCATTCAAACTCCTAGAACATCGTATGATTACAAACTGTGTTTAAACCCTTCGAAATTCCTGAAGACACTTCAAATAATGAACAATCGAGATGATGATCCAACCACATGTTACCCACAGTTATGTACCTAAAAAACTCTTGAAACCAAAGTAAAAGTTTAAACACGTATCCGCGTCAGATCCTTTGGCATTTATTAGCAAAAATAACTTTGCGATTCCTTTTCAAAGTAGCCAATTTTGTCACAGCTCCAGCAAGTCAACTCCGAATTTTTAGTTGAAACATCTTATTATAACCTCGATATATACGTTGCCCTTTAGCCATTATTATTGGGGAACCGTTTATGTTCCACCACATTAGCAATAAACTTACCAACAACTCCACTGATCTTTTATTTTTCCAAAAAATCATTATATTTATCAAAACCCCATCATTTATTCATCTGCATCTTATAACGAGAAATGCCATACGAATCATCGGGAATTAGCAACCAGTATTTTGAAATCTCGCAGCATGTCTACGCCAATAGTTATATGTGTATGTACAACGGACTTACATACTTCAAATGTGAAGTTTCTGAAAAACACCCCGAACTGCGGAATAGTTCTCGAAATGCTGATGAAGCAGCAAAAAATATAAACGACCTTAACAGTAAACAGTTTGATGATAAAGAATAGTTTGTTGGCAAAGCTCAGAAAAAGAGAATGTTTGAAACTGGAAAACAGATTGAGCAAAGTATGAAGGAGGCTGTAGACAAATCACAAAGACTAAACCTACCTTCAAAGAATCCAAATGATTCAGTATCTGCTGAAGTCATTAACGAATATTTTACTCCTGACTCTAAACCCATGCGGACAATATTTTTCATCATCCTCTGATATTAGAAATTCTAAGATATCATCGTATCTTTCGTTATAAATATCCTCGATATTTCCGAAGATATCTTCATAACTATTCTTATCCGAAATCACTTGTCTCATCGCGTTATCTGTAAAGTAAACTGTTTAGTTTCTAAATTCTGAAACCTTCGAGTTTGAAGTATGAATGTTATTGAAGTAGTGTTGGGAACTGAAGCATGAGTTAGTATATTATAATGACACTTGATCAACGTGATTATATTACAGTAAGTCATGCTGAGTTTTTAAATAGAACGTGATGATTCACAGATCATAACGTCATCATGTGCCATGTTACATGACTCTTGTATTCTATTTAACCTCTAACATATCAAGAAAATATTTCTTGATGATTCGGTCTTTTCCCGGATATTCTGGTAATTTGACAAATCAAGATCTTACCATTTCAATTTCCTTCTTAGAACATTTGCCATGTTCATTTGAAACTCCATAACTACGAATTTTGGACCATTACTGCTATGCTTAATAGATAGAAGAGAAAACAGAGCATGAAGATCCATAATAGAAATTGGAGTATAAATCATAGCAAATAGAAGAGAGCATTAACTGTGGATGACAATGATTATAGAAGACACAAGCAGAGACTTTGAAATATAAGGGAAGATATAAAGCCCAACAACAACCTGGAAATTACAAACCATATATATCGATACATATGGCAATATAAAGCACGGAAGAACTAAAAACACAATAAAACCAAGAGTATAGTAGAAGTAAATAGATTCTTCCGTCGGCAAATGAAGCATATTGACGAATAATTTTAAAGTAAGAATTGAAGGAGAAAGAATAGAAGGGGTGAGTTAAAACGAAACAAAGGAGGTGGATTTATAGTGAAATATCCGGGAAAAAAATTGAGATGGATCATCGCATTAAATCGAAGAGGATCATAATTTCCTTAATCACCGAAGAATCAAATCCTATATAGATTACAAAGACTTTCTTTAATCCGGAGATCAACCGTGATGATGTCAAAAGATAAGGCAGATCTCTATTTTCTCATTTCACTCTTTTACGATAGCTTCACTCATACGCTTCGAGTAATCTAAGTTTTTTATCCATATTACTCAATAATGATAAAACTTTATTTATCAACTCATATATGTCATGAAAACATACTTATTGTCAGCCGTGACCATCCCAATCAAATTTCGGGACAAAATTTCTTTAACGGGTAGGTACTGTGACGACCCGGAAATTTCCGACCAAATTTAAACTTTATCTTTATATTATTTCGACATGATAAGCAAAGTTTGTTAAGTTAAATCTCAAAAATTTTAAACTATGTTTGTACATTCATTTAACCTTGACCAAATCCCGACGATTCACGAACCATTTTATAATTGGATATGAATATGTATATATATGTATATATATATATATATATATATATATATATATATATATATATATATATATATATATATATATATATATATATATATATATTATAACTTGAGAATATTAACAAAGTATTAAATGTATAATACTTTACATGAACGTATTTGTTTCAATATGTTTATTGACGGGATTAGAAGGTATTATCAAAGGATTGATTTATCAGATACATTGTATGATTTCGAGTCTCTGTGAGAGGTCCACTTTGATTTAGGAAACTTTTCCTCTTTAACGGTATTCAAAATATTTTGTAAATCTATTTATAAATAAAAACGAAAGTGTCATTTACGAAAGTTAGACAAAAGTTAGTGGAGAGTTTGTTTTCATAATATTCTATTAATCTATTTTCAAACATGCGGAAACGTTTTTTGATATATAGGGCTTGATTATTTAAAATGTCTTTGTTAAAAAAAACGTGAGTTAGAATATTAATTGATAGACATATAAATAACTTGGAACGTGTATATTAAATGTGTTTATGTATATTGAATTCAAATTAATTAAGTGAACGATTGTAACAATTGGTTATTGTTTCGATTGATACTTAGTCATATTAATTAGAATGTCTTAGAAGTTAAAATAAATAATGACGCATAATCGAAGTATATCAAATTAAGTTTAAGGTATAAACGATACGTGTTATAATATTTTCTAAACGAACTTTGAAATATAATTAGTTTTGAAAGACTAAATATTAAATCATTAGAAAAATGTTTCAAACATATATATTACGTATAAATTTACAATTCTAAATAAAAATATATATATATTTTAACTTAGTCATAAAACGTCCTGATTTATAATAATATATTTTGATAAACATCGAGCCACTGATTTATAGACGCAAATGACCACAACGCTCAATTTTACAAGTTACATTTATTACAAAATAATTTATCGAAGAGTAAGTCTAATTATTGTTAAAGGTACACGTCGCGTAACGTAAAGTGTTAGTTTTCTAAGCGTACGAAAAAGCGTTCGAGAAATCGGAAATGGGACGTAAGTTGAGTTACAACGTACGAGTCATTGGAACAAAAATTACATTTTTACCATGCTCGTAAATATAATATATTATATAAATAATTACCTATATTAAATATATATTAATATATAAATATATAATATAAATATGAGTGTCGGCAGAGATTGAAATGGATACCAACTGGGAAAGTTGATCATGCGATCACATGAAGAACATCCACAAACCTCATGCGATCGCATGGGGTGTGGTTGGCCAAAACATGCATAAAAGCTCGATCACCTGGTACCCGAATCCATTCATCTCTCAATCTATACTCTCTCTATATTTATATATATTATATATTATTATTATTATTAAGATTATTATTATTATTAATCTTAATATTATTATTAGTAGTGTTAGTGTTAGTACTAATATTATTTTTATACATAAAATACTACGACGAGGTTCTGCTCGCACGATTTCAAAACTGGTTTTTCGAGTAGGATAGGGCTAATGAAATTATAGGTTATAGCTATGGAGGTGATGGGTAATGTTCGAGGGATATGCTCATGAAGTCAACCTAGTGTTTATCGTCTCCGTTGCGTCTACGTACTTTCCTGCAATATTGAATCTCAATATTGATACGTGAGTACTCATAACTTAACTTTTATATAGTAATAGTGTATCCCTGTCTAGTGCTCGAGTATATAGGATTGTGCATGCTTGTATTTTTAATATTGTCATTAGATAGGTTATGTTGAATCCTGAATTAGGTACATATGCTACTAAGATAGGGTGTATGATATGCATGTCGTTGGAAAGCTAGCGAAAAATCAAGAACTTTTCATTTAGAACTCGAATGGTTTCGATGAACAGATTAGAAGTTATAGTCAACTGAATTTTTGTATTATTGTTAAAATGATTATTATTACTATCGTCGTTATTATCGTCATTATTATTATTATCTAATAATAATAATAATAATAATAATTATTATTATTATTATTATTATTATTATTATTATTATTATTATTATTATTATTATTATTATTATTATTATTATCATTATCGTTATAAGTATTCTCATTAAAAATTATCATTTTTATTACTATCATCATTATCATTAAGATTATTATTAACATTATTATTATTATTATTATTATTATTATTATTATTATTATTATTATTATTATTATTATTATTATTATTATTATTTTTATTTTTATTATTATTATTATCATAAAATAGTTATTAGTGTTATCATTAATGTTATTATAACATTTATTATTATTAATATTATTATCATTAAAAACTAATATTAGTATCGTCTAATTATTATGATTGCTATTATTATCATTATTATGAATGCGATATAAAAGAGTATTAAAAGCTATTAAACAAATCGATTAGGAAATAATGAGTATGAGTATCATGATGAAATTAAAATATGGTAAGATATTAATTTAGATAAAAATATCATTTTTCATTATTTTTATCATTATTTTATTATTAAAAGTATTATTAATATTAAAACTATCATTTTTACTAAACCTATTATTTTTAATAGAAATATAATTGATATTGTAAAATATCACTTTTATTATCATTTTACTATTATTATTAATAAACATTATTATTTTGAATAGAATTATTATTTTTATAAAATATTATTATTATTATAGTTAATATTAAAAAGTATCGTTATTATCAATATTATCAGGTTTAGAATTATCACTTTATCATAATTAATATCATCTTTTGTAAATATAAATATTGTAATTATTTTTATTAGTAGAATAATAATAATTATTATTATTACAAAATAATTCAACTTTTACTTATTATTGCTATCATCAATATTATTTTAACAAATAAATATGTGATACAAAGATATTTCTTATCACATGTAATATAATTACATTAATATTACATACCACCATATTTTTATGATATTAAGTGAACTTTATAAATTTTATTAATTAAGATATACAAAAGTATATTTTTATCATATACAAATTTTAAATATAATTTTATTAACAAATGACTTTTATTAAATCTAATAAAATCTGATAAATGTATTTAAATATATGAAACAACTATATTTATGTTACATAGATTTTGGAAGTCATTTTAGGTCAAATTGACTTTTGTTGACTTTTGCATATTAGACTCGAGCATTAGGATTGTGGTACACTATGACCTGACCTAAATTGTTAGACAGTTATTGACCAACATATAAATACATATACACTTAATATAGGTTCGTGAATCCGAGGCCAACCTTGCACTTATTCAATGACGTCATATGTATTTTTACTACGAAATACAGTATTGTGAGTTTCATTTGCTCCCTTTTTAAATGCTTTTGCAATATATATTTTTGGGACTGAGAATACATGCGCTGCTTTTATAAATGTTTTACAAAATAGACATAAGTAATCGAAACTACATTCTATGGTTGGATTATCGAAATCGAATATGCCCCTTTTTAGTCTGGTAATCTAAGAATTAGGGAACAGACACCCTAATTGACGCGAATCCTAAAGATAGATCTATGGGCACTAACAAGCTCCAGTCAGAGAATTTGAACTGCTTTAGTACTTCGAATTTATTATGTCTGAAGGGAGTCCCAGAATGATGGGGATATTCTATATGCATCTTGTTAAGGTCGATTACTAGGTGTTCAATCCATATGAATAATTTTTGTCTCTATGCATGTGACGTATATTTATGAGAAATGGGAATGAAAATCTTGTGGTCTATTAAAATGATGAAAATGATCTATTATGATAAACTAATGAACTCACCAACCTTTTGGTTGACACTTTAAAGCATGTTTATTCTCAGGATTGAAAGAAATCTTCCGCTGTGCATTTGCTCATTTTAAATATATTACTTAGAATCATTAATGGCATATTTCAAAAGACATTGCATTCAAGTCATTGAGTTCAGTAAAGATTATGATTAAGTAAATGACAGAAAGATAATTTATAGTTGGATATTATGAAATGGTATGCATACCTGTCAACTTTCGATGAAATGAAAGCTTGTCTTTTAAAACGAATGCAATGTTTGTAAAATGTATCATATAGAGGTCAAATACCTCGCAATGTAATCATATGTTATTGTATTCGTTCTTATGGATTAGGACGGGTCTTTACATTAATCACACATGTCAGCTCTGTCAAGCGAGTGAGTAGTCAAGTGAAATTAAACGAGTGGGCTCAAAGGTTCACACGAATAAGCCTTAACCGCGTACTGACTCGTGTGAGTCATGTCCCACGCGTGCGAGTGATGTCACTCGTGCATGTCTGATGAAAGCATTATTAAATGCATTTTTTAAATCGACAGGATTACATGTTTGAGTGTTTTAGGGACCGATTTATATCATAATAGCAAGTATAGGTAGCGTTTAACATAAAACAATAACATATAGCATCCTAAACACACTTCAATTACATGAAATTCGACTTATAAACCCTTAGGGTTTCGACACATTCAAACAACAAATTAACCTACTAAACATTGATGAAATTGTACTTATTTGGTGGCGCCGAGGTCGGATTTTAATGCTTAACAAAACCTACGGTGGAAAACTTGATTGGTGATGAACGATTTCTAAGAGAAAAATTGGGTAGAGTGTGCAAGAGTGAGCGACTGTGCTCAGCACCCTATATTTATACTTTCGTGCTCAACCGTACGATTGAGCACACAGTTCATCATAAACCGCGTACCTCACAGAATCACTCATGCGTGTGACCCAGATTCCTTAGGACAAATCTAGAATAGGGTCATCCGTACGGTTAACCTCACTCGTGTGGTTACTCGTACGGTTCACACATCAATCGTGCGAGTGAGCCACTTAGGCAATTTCAAATTTTCACTAACTTTGGATTTTGACTCGTTTGGCAATCTTAGAGCTAACTAGCACTTTCAATTTGAGTCATAAATCACTAATCCATCAAGTAATGATCATTAACACTTAGGCAGATGAAAAATCCTATCCAAAATGAGGTTATTACTCTAAACATTCTATTTCACATGAGTAAGTCCTATAGTGTAATGTCATCTTAAGTTCACTAACACCTTAAATCATTTAAAGTCCTTCAAATAGTCACAAGCTCTACAAACTTCTATCTTATGGATTTGGTGGCCAAAACTATCTTAATCTTGACAAGGTTCTTACAGATGTCATTGTATATTCAGAGGATAATCAGAAAATAAGGAAAAGACAAAATCTTTATGAGTTTTCTGATATATAATGTCATGGAACTAAAAATATGCAAATGAAGGACATTCTATCATGAAATGCAATAACATGTAAACCAAAATCTTTTTGTTGTTTTACAGTTTTCAATGCAAACTATTTAATAAACATATAAGCAAAAACATACAAATTCACATTCTTTTTGTGAGCAAGATGATTAACAATTTTAAAAATTGATCAGAACTGACATATTGAATCAATTTCTGTTGTTCATTCCTAATTATCCAGTCTATGTCCATTATCATGCAATTACTGATATCAATCCTCATTAAACATCAACATATTCATTCAGGACACTTCGACAATCATGTTGGCATTAATTACTTGAACATTATAGAGCAATGATTTTTGAGATCACGCTAAGTTCATTAATCCTTGATTCTTTCATTACTTATGATTGTGTGTTTTTATTAGGTTGTCAATTCATTACGCGTAACTTTCCGTTATCTCTATCCATGTACTTCATTCAAATTGAACAGGATGGTTCTCACGGCATTTTGAATAACCCTGTCAGCCTTTGGCTTCTACCAATGTGTTGACAATCTTCAATCTAGTTGGTCGGCAGATCTTAAAATATATTGGATTATCCGAATAGGCACATTATTTACCGTGGGAATTGGTCTACAGTTAAAGCATACTTTCTTGATAACCAGTCGTCACACTAAATAAATCTCAAGGCCCTTAACTTCTTTATGTTCAAGTTGACATGGAAAACGGAATCGAAAGATAAACTTTCATTTATATATTATTTAGAGTATATCTAGGTAAGTATTTTTCTAACTTACTGTCTTAATATGTATAACTCAAGATTGCATTCAACAAGAATCTTGATAGTTCAGTGTGAACTTCGTGATTAAACAATTCAAGCTGCGCGGGGGCGTCACACTAAGAATGATCTGAGTTCTTTATGAGCACATCATGAATCAGCATTCTTCATACTTTCAGGACTTTGCCATCTTGATACGCCAATTATTTTTTACTTTGATTTTCTTTTGATATTTCTTTTTCAGTAAATCACTGTCTTTGATATATTGATTTTGAACGCCATCATGAATGGATTTTCCATTGTTTATGCATGAACTCATGTTTCTTTGTTGTATGCTCAGATCACTCGAAGGTGTTCTCCCTTAAATGCTTAAACGGTCCGCAATAAGGAATTATACTTTTCGACCTTAAGCGAGAAGGGACACTTACTTCAACATAAACTATTTTTCTCTGATATTTTTGGGATTTAGTTTCGATTATTAAGTCTTAGGCCCGTGACAACATGGTATGCACCAGCCAAACAGATAATCCTCAACCATAAATCCACCCCAACCTTTTCTAGTAATTATCAATTATGATAGGGGATACCCTCAATCGACTGTTGAGTTCCTCAACAATTATCATTAGATACAGTTTCGGAGATAATTAGGTTACTACCTTCAAACGCTACAGATCATCCATGACTTCTGATTCTTAGATGATCGTTATTCTTATTATGATTGTCTAATGCCAAGAATTCATAAGTCACATATCTGTACATCACACAACAGATGTGAAGACCCGTCCTAATCCATCCGGACGAAATCCACATCGATTAAAAATGATTCACAACAGTTGATTACATCGCGAGGTACTTGACTTCTATATGATACATTTTACAAACATTGCATTCATTTTTAAAAGACAACTTTCATTTCATCGTAAGTTGACAGACATGCATACCATTTCATAATATATCTAAACTATAAATGACTTAATAATATTCTTGATGAACTCGATGACTCGAATGCAACGTCTTTTGAAATATGTCATGAATGACTCCAAGTAATATCTCTAAAATGAGCAAATGCACATCGAAAGATTTCTTTCGTACCGGAGAATAAACATGCTTTCAAGTGTCAACCAAAAGGTTGGTGAGTTCATTAGTTTATCATAAATAATCATTTCATCATTTTAATAGACCACAAGATTTCATATTTCCATTTCTCATAAACATACGTCCCATGCATAGAGACAAAAATATCATTCATATGGATTGAACACCTGGTAATCGACATTCACAATATGTATATAAGAATATCCCCATCATTCCGGGATCCTCCTTCGGACAGGATATAAATTTCGAAGTACTAAAGCATTCAGTACTTTGGATGGGGCTTGTTGGGCCCGATAGACCTATCTTTAGAGTTTGCGTCAATTAGGGTGTATGTTCCCTAATTCTTAGATTACTAGACTTAATAAAAAGGGGCATATTCGATTTCGATCATTCAACCATATAATGTAGTTTCAATTACTTGTGTCTATTTCGTAGAACAGTTATAAAAACAGCGCATGTATTCTCAGTCCCAAAAATATATATTGCGAAAGCATTTAAAAAGGGAATAATGAAACTCACGCGTATAAATATTGTAAAACAGTTAATAAAGCATTTGCATGTATTCTCAGCCTAAAAATATAATAAGTAAAAGGGAGCAAGTAAACTCACGCATATAAATATTGTAAAACAGTTAATAAAGCATTTGCATGTATTCTCAGCCCAAAAACGTAAAGAGTAAAAAAAAAAGGGCAAATGAAACTTACCATACTGTATTTTGTAGTAAAAATACATATAACGACATTAAACAATTGCACAATGCAGGGTTGGCCTCGGATTCATGAACCTATATCATTTATATACATATTAACACTTATAATGGTAATCGAATAAATTTATATATATATTTATTAGTGATATCATTTTTATATCAATAACTTATATGTTTCATGGATATATTCATTTTATGTATTATATAGTTATGTTATATGTATTAAGTATAGATTTATATAACTAGTAGGTATTTGATAAAATAATAATAAATAAGAAGTTGTATCTTTTTATAATAATTATAATATTAATAATAATAATAATAATAATAATAATAATAATAATAATAATAATAATAATAATAATAATAATAATAATAATAATAATTCTTATAATCATAATAATCATAACATTAATAATAATAATCATAATAATTACTAATAATAATAATAATAATAATAATAATAATAATAGAACTAATATTAATAGTGTATACCCTTGAAGGCTTTGAGTAAAAAAAAATGCTTCAGATGAGACTCGAACCCACGACCTTCTGCTCCCCAGACACCCCATATAACCATATGAGCTGAACTGCTTTCTGTTTTATTTTATAGCCGATTATATATATCCCTTTTATTCTCTTTCAACTTCTTTCCCTTCTAAAAATAAAAATGCACCGAACCAGGATTGAACCCGTGACCTTTCATTTCACAACCATTCACCTAATCTAACGAACCATGTAACACTTTTCTGAGTATATCGCAAATTAATTGTCTATAACCCATTTCTCTTATAATTTTGGCCGAATTCTTCAGCCCAATATCAACTTCATAAACCCACTTAACTAAACCCAATTCTTTTAATTCAGTGGATTCCTAAGCCCATTCGATTCACTTGACTCTTTTACAGATTGATTTACACATCCCCTCACATTCAACTCACACGTACCAACTCCACTAATATTTAGCTTTATATAATACTTTGTGATTTATTAGCTGTAAAGTTGTTTGGATGAGACACAATCGGATCAACCCCCTTCAGCCCAATCTTAACATATGGATCTCCACAGCCCACTATTGATTTAGTTGATCCAAAATTTATACTTGTTTCCTTGTACTGGAAAATCTCGCACGATCAGAATTCAACAACCCTAAAAAGGGTTTCGATGCATTATTAAATTTATCTTTACAACTGGAATCGCACTAACCCATCATCATTCTCTTCATATAATATTTATAGTGTATTCATAAACATCACTCCCATTCATCTCTAATTAATAAAATCAAAAACAAACTGCTGCAGCCTAGTTCGAAAGAAAAAAAATATGTATAGCGACAAGCATGCGTTGGATGGAAATTGAAAAAGAAAACACAGCAGGTACCAAAATCATTCTATTATTATTCATCTTACTCATCATCTTGTACTTATTTTCACTTAATGGAAACGGTAACGTACAGCAGTGGTTGCAGATAGAGGTAAGATCATAATAGTAGAAACCAAAGTAGTTGCAGTAGTAGAAATAGCAATACAGGTACAGCAGGTTTGCAGGTATTGTTGTGGTGGATGTAAAGTGGTTTGGAAGGTGGTTTACGGCTATACAACAGCATTAATGATAGCTGCGTTTTGCAGCCTGTTATGATCGACAGTAACATATAGCAGCGAGATAACAAGTAGCTGCAGTTAAAGTCTGATCGAAAATAGTATCATATGGAGGTTTGTTGTGGTCGGGTCAGATAAGGAAAAACAATATTCAGTGATATTTGATTTAGATCGAGACCGCAATAAAAGAAACTGTAATCGAAGGTTATTCCTAGATGGGTTTCAAAAATTTGAGTTGGTTATATGGTGATGAGCTTACGGTGGTGGAAGTTGGTCGTGGTCTGAGGAGGAGATCGAAAGTGTTAGAGTGGTGACAGTTTCGTGAAGAAAGGTGGTTTTCGATTATGAGAGAGAGAGGAGAGAGATAGCTGACTATGGTGGTTTTTATGTAGTTGTCAGTGGTGGAAGTGAAGTGCTTGTGATGGTTACTTTGTTGATGGCCGAACAGTGATGGTTCTAATAATCATCGAGGTGGCGAGGTTCCTCGGTGGTGATTGTGGTGATATGTTTAAATGGGTTTTTAAATTTGATTGATGATGGTGTGAGGATGGTGTATGGTTGTAATAGAAATAGGAGGGAGATGAGTGAGAAGGAAGGTGAAAGAATTCCTAAACTCATAATTGGATTGTCTTACAAAGCAAGACATTGAATTATTCATACAGCAAGGACTGAGAATAAAAAAAAAATTATAAATAAAAGTGGATGGAGACCTACAACTGATTTTGTTGTGTTATGTGATTGATTTTCTAATTGGTACGACATCAGAGAACATAAAACAAATTACAGAAAGTTTGAAAACGATTGGGATCTGAATTTGATTCCCTTATGTATAAATATGTATATTTATCTCTATTTATATATATTTTTACTATATTTATATATTTATATATATGTATTGGAATACACGTACTGTATTTGGAGTATGTATATGTATATGTATTTGATTATGATATGTATTAATAAATATATACATGTATTAATAATAACAATATAATATTAATACTAATTACAAGTTTATATATAATGATAAAGTTAATAATAATGATAATAATAATATTAGTAATAATAATGCTATAACAACTTTTTAACTTATTATTTAATTTAATATATTAATATTATAATTTATTAATTATATCTCATTTATAATATATAAAATAATATTGAATATTTAATATTTATTAATATTATATATATACTACTATATACATATAATATTAATTTTACATAGAAGATCATATAGATTCATTTTAAATTACGCTTAATTATTTTTGTAGCTCATTTTACATATTTAGTTCAAATGTTTAAATTTTATTTTTTAATTTCAAATTATTATATATATACTTATATTTACATATATTTATATGTATATATATATATATATATATATATATATATATATATATATATATATACATATTTATTTACAAACTATGGTTCGTGAATCGTCAGGAATAGTCAAAGGGTAAGTGATGACATGAATATAGATTTTAAAACTTTCGAGACTCAACATTACAGATTTTGCTTATCGTATCGGAAACATATAAGGATTAAAGTTTAAATTTGGTCGGAAATTCCCGGGTCATCACAGTACATACCCGTTAAAAGAAATTTCGTCCCGAAATTTGATAGAGGTCGTCATGGCTAACAGTAAGAATGTTACTATGACGAATATAAGCTGATACATAGAGTTTTATCATGATTAAGAAATACGGATAAAATAATTCGATTTCTCGAAGCGTATGATTGAAGCTATCGTAAAAGAGTGAAATGAGAAAATAGAGATTCGTCAAATCTTTTGACGTAGATAAGGTTGATTTTCCAAGTTCAAGAGATTTGGAGAAAATCTTCGTAATAAGATTTGATTCTTCGGTAATCAAGGGAATTAGGATTCGCTTTAAATGCGATCATCTGTTTTGATTGCTCTGTCGGATATCTTACTATAAATCCACCCCCGTCGTTTCCTTAAAACTCACACCTTCTATTCTTCCTCCCTCAACTCATACTTTAAAACATTCGTCAATATGCTCCATCCCATCCTGATCCTTGATATCCTCTTAACTTTCATATCTGTCATTCTTCTTTTTCATCTACCACCGGAGGATTTTACTTACTTCTACTATTATCTTGGGTTTATAGTGTTGTTAATTTTCCCTTGTCTTTATGTTGCAATACGTATTGATATACACGGTTTATAATTTCTGGGTTGTTGTCGAGCTTTATATTTTCTTTTATATTCAAGAGTTCCATACTTTTGTCTTCTCTTCCCGACTTCAAGTCAAGCGAATAATGGTCCAGAATTTATAGGTATGAAGTTTTGGATGAACACAGTTAATGTTTTAAGAAGGAATTCGAAATGGCACGATCTTGATTTGGTAAATTACCAGAATATCCGGAAAGATAGAATTATCAAGAAGATATGTTCTTAATATGTTTGGAGATTGGTTAGAATGTAAGAGTCGTGTAAATGGCACATGATGACGGTATGTTCTGTGAATCATCACATTCCATTAGAAACTCAGCATGAATTATTGTAATATAATCACGTTGATCAAGTGTCATTATATTATACTAACTCATGCATCAGTTCTCAACATTACTTCAATAACATCATATTTTAAGCTTGAAAGTTTACAGAATATAGAAACCAACAGTTTCTATATGATGTAACACTGATAGCACGAAGAGATTAATGATTTCAGATAAGAATAGTTATAAAAATATCTTCAGAAATATGGAGGATATTTATAATGAAAGATACGATAATATCTTTGAATATTTAAGATCAGAGGATGATGGAGACTATTTTCCGCAAGGGTTTAGGGTAAGGAACAAGATATTCGCTAAAGACTTCAGCAGGCATTGAATCATTTGGATTCTTTGAAGTCAAACTTATTCTTTGTGATTTGTCCACGGCTTTCTTCATAGTTTCGTATAATCTGCTTTTCGATACTAAATTTTATATTGAATGTTTCCGATATAATGATACACAGGAAGCACGAAGAGGTATATAATTTTGGGCGAGAATATTTATGAAAATATCCTCAGAAATATCGAAGATATTGATGATGATATTTTGGAATTTCTAAGTTCGATAGTTGATGGAGAAAAATTTTTCGTAAGATTTTAACATGACTTCGGAGCAAGATATTCTCTAAAGATTTCAACGGATCCAGAATTATCTGGATTCTTTGAATATAGGGTATGGTCGTTGTATTTGTCCTTGGTCTCCTTCATGTTAACTCTATCTGTTTTCCAGTTCCAACGTTTCTGAGCTTTTCCAACATATTATTCTTTATCATCAAACTTCTGACGACTAAAGTTGTTTACGGTTGCCTACAGTTTCTGCTGCTTCATTCAGGTTTTTCAACATTCAGAGTATCGATTCGTAAACTGGGTGCCTTTTCAAAATTTCAGAATTGAAGATCGTAATTCTAGGAGATAATTGTTATATGTATACATATAACTATTGATGTAGAAATGCTACGAGATTCGAAATACTGATTGCTGATTCCCGGTAATTGGTATGGCAATTATTGTTACAGGGTATAGATGAATACAAGATGGGGTTTCAATGAATATAATGATTTTTCGGAAAGTCCAAATTCATTGAAGTTGCTGGTAATTTTACTGCTAATGTGGTGAAATATAAACGGTTCTCCGGTAACGATGATGACAGGAAAACTTATATATCGAGGTTATAATAAGGCTAATTTGAATGGAAGTTGAAGTTGATTTGTTGAAGATGTGACAAAATTTGCTAATTTGAAGAGCGATTGTAAAGTTACTTTCGGTAATAACAACGTCAAGGAGTTAGCACAGATACGTGTTAAACGTTTACTCAGGTTCCGAGTGTTTTCAGGTGCATAACTGTAACATCCCGCGTTTTTCCGTTAAATTTATTTTTAACACCGTCTTTTTTTTTTTTAAAATAATCTTTCGTATTTAAATTCGTAGTTTCCGTTGACTAACGTTCATAATAATTCCGTCATTTAATTATAACATCTCTCGTTAACTTGCGTTTTAAAAATATTCGTTTGGTTAATTCCCGCACCCGCTCTGAAACTTGAGGGACTAGTTCCGCCACTTGACCAAAGAGGTGGCTAGTAGTTGACTAGTCAACCACTCACCACCTCCACCCCTCATTCATCCATTTCTTCTTCTTTCTTTCTTTCTTTTTTTTCTCTCAAGAACACAAACATAAATCATCATCTAAATTCGGATCGGGAAGCAAACTTCAAAACAAATTACATATTTGGAATCCTCTCTTCATCCTCTACAATTTGATACCAACTTCATCTCGTTTGGGTAACATTTCTAAAACTCTAGATTTCTCTAAATTCGTGTTTTTGATTTGAAATGGTGTTAGTTAGTGTCTATGGCTCAAGTCTAACATGAATATATGTTTGGTTTGCTCGATTTGTTGTTTTTGGAGTAACTAGCATGAACTTGAAATGGGTTTGCTTAATCCTTGATTTTGTATGAGTTAATGTTGTTAGATTGTTAAAGTGCATGTTTTAATTGTGTTACTAGTATCACTAGCTTCGTTTTGATGCGTAGGTTGATTAAGAAAACTTCAAAAACATGAATATTGATTTTGTGATGTTTGACTAGGGTTTGATAGTTCTTGACATGAACTTTTGATGCTTGAATGCCATGGAATGTTAATTGTTAGTGTTTAGATGCAATGTATGCTTAATTACCTTCGAAACGGCATATCGTATGTGTAAATTGGATTCCCGAATCATAAAATACGTTTTACGAACTTGAAACTTTGAAAATAAACCTTTCTTGATCAATTGACGAGTTTTCGGTTATGGTAAATGATGTTTTTGTTTGATGAAACATGTTTAGTTGTGTTCCTTGTCAAAAGAGCTTTCCAACGGTATAAGATACGTCTTCTAGTTGTTTACGGTTTGCGTTTTATGGTTGTTTGAAGTTTTGACCAAGACTTGAACATTTGAAACTGACCTGGTACCAGGCCACGGCCATTGTCGCGCCGCGGAGCAATTTGTCGCGCCGTGGCCCAAAGGGTGATTTTAGAACATGTTTTTCAAGCTTTCTGACCTTCAAAATAGGCATTTGTCGCGCCGCGGAGCAATTTGTCGCGCCGCGACAATTGCCTGTTTCATCCGAACTTCAGCAAACTTGTTTTGGCCATAACTTTTTGACCGTAACTCCGTTTTCGATGAATCAAATATCGTTGGAAACGTAATAAGATTTCCTTTCTAATGGTAAGGTTTTGAAATGTCAACTCAAACTTTATTACAATCGTTCTAACATGTTTTTATACTTGATTCTTGCATGAAACTTGACAACGTGATTCACATGCTATACTATTCGAGTCGTAACGAGCCATAGGACTAATTGAACACATTTCACCCAACCATGTGTCGTAACCGGTTAATTGATACAATTTACTTGTTTAGGTCAAGACTAAGCAACTTTCATGCACACGTTTACTTTGTGAAGTACATTTATTACTCGTGCACTCGAGGTGAGATCATAGTCCCACCTTTTCAACAACTTTTTATACTTTTAAATTGTGGGCTGAGAAACATATACTTTGTTACATTTTGTACTACTTACTTTTATACTTTGAACACAAGTACAAGGAAAACAAACATTCTACAGCGAGTTTAGAACAAAAATCCTCAATTCGATTATCATTAGTTACACTTGCCGGGTGTAAGCGAGAACTTATGTTATATGGCCATATGGGTTGACAACCCTCATCCTTGACGGTTCGCTACCGTCTACGGATGAAATATATTTTCGAGAATCAGTGTTTGTTCTAGCACTAAGTGATGGGGTATACAATGGAAGGAAACGTTAAGTCTTGATAATTGGGTGCTCGCGAACCAACTTTTGGAATGCAACTTTTGGATGATCAATTTATGGAAATACTAAATCTTGTGGTTCAAAATATAACGTTTATTACAAACACCTATGATTTCACCAACGTTTTTCGTTGACAGTTTTCTATATGTTTCTCAGGTTCATACATGGCTATTTGATACATGCTTCCGCGTACATTCATACTTGCTTGGGGTCAAGCATACATGCATACACTCTGATTTCTTGCTTGGGGTCAAGCATACATACATACATACGCTAGGGATAGCACTTTTGGATTCAAACTTTTGTTTACATACTTACGCTATTTATAGCAACTGTGTTTTTCAACTTATATTATGTCGCAAGTTATTTCATTTATACTTTATGACTTTTGTAAACTTAGACTTGCTGTCGAATGGTTTTGTAAACTAAACTTGCAAGTCTTGTGCCTTTCAAATGAATGCGACATAATTTTGGTCAAACGAGTCTCATATAGGGACTACGACCACGCAACGGGACCTAAGTTAACGGCGCCGTCAATAACGGTTTTGGTCGGGTCGCTACAAGTGGTATCAGAGCGTTGGTTGTAGGGAACTAGGACGTGCATTAGTGTGTCTAACAGAGTCGTTAGGACGCATTAGTGAGTCTAGACTACAACCGGATAGTTAGCATTTGCATTCTGACATACATTTGCTATAGATAGCACTTACTTGACTACTTGTGCATTATACTTGAATCATTCTTAGGCAAACTTTTTAATGGTACCCAACCTTCATCATACGAACTCGTATTCCGCCACTTTTTGGTAACACACGTAAATTCATGATTCATACACGTATGGATGACGACGACTTCATTAGTCACACTCGTTCGGGAACTCTGACTCCTTGGTTGTTATTTCCCCCGTCTCATCTTACTATCCATGAATGTTGTAAAGTCACTGTCACTACTCTAGATGAGTATCGTCATCACCATTTATCGCTACGGTTGCGTATTACTTGTTATCATGACTCGTTACTCTTTTCATACCTAAATACAATATTGTCTGACTCGAACCACATTGACGTGAACAACCAACTATACACTTCCCTCGGGGAACGCATCTTCAGAGTTGCACCAATTCTTTCGATTTAATACGAGTCACGTTTGAGACGTCGTTACGTTTTGTTCATTTTAGATTTTCGCGATGACACGAACTTGAATCTATAGAGTGATGTGGGGATGGAGGTATGAGTTAGCGTAATATAACGACACTCGATCAACGTGGTTATATTACGGTAAGACATACCAAAGTTCTAGTGACACGTGATGGTGGTTAGACTCGATCAACCTAAACACCACCATGTGCCATGTACATGACTTCATCTTTTCAGGTTTGGACATCCGAAAACTCCGAGAATATTTATAACAACCATACCGGGGACACACCTTCAATTATTGTCAAATTATATTTATGCTTCCGAATGAATTGCCGATTCCATTCGATTGCAACCGTATGTCACACGGGTATACTAGCTCGTCCTCGCACAGTCTTATTGACTAACTACAACTTACTCGTTATGCTCACATCGGGGCGGAAACTTCTCTTGCATCACCCTCGTACTTCCGGTTCAGGAGGTCCTTATTCTAAATTCCCAATGGAGAGAGACTCTCCACGTTATACTAGTATTCACCTCGAGGGTGAATAGTTCCGACGAACGTTTTTGGAAACTGATAAATCTTTCGCGACGCGAATTTTCTTGAGAAACTTGTCCTAACAAACTTGTCTAAATATACCTTACGGAATGTACTCCGTTTTGGACCGAGATCCTCGTTTCATTTCTAGACTTCGGAGTGCCTCACAAAAAGCCTCGGGACCGCGTTTAGACATGAGTACCGCGTACCATCCACAACCCGACGGACCGAACAAACATACGATTTAAGTCTTGAAAACCATAATACGAATTTGTATTACCAACTTCAAATTTACTTGAGAAAAGTATTTTCCTTTAACCGAATCCTCGTACTACAATGATTTTCATTCGAGTTTTAACGTCACTCCTTTTGAAACCACATGTGACCGGAAACGTCGTTCTCCTTTGTCGAACCAAGTAAACGATGACCAATTCACCGGGACCGAGCTTATTCATGAACAACCGAGAAAATTTATTCATATTCAGGTAAAACCCTACGCGACTCGTAATCACCAAGAGTTACGCCGATGTTAGACGTAAACATTTCAAATTCCACGTGGGAAACTGTGTCACGTTAAGAGTCGCACCTTGGAAAGGTGCAATCCGTTTCGGGAAACGTAGGAAGCTAAATTCGCGATATTTTGATCCTTTAAATTCTTGGGGTGTTTTGGACCCGTCGCTAGCCGTTTAGACTTTTCCGACTCATTTTGGGTCTCCGTTTATCCTACATTCGATGTATCAACTCAAAGACGTGTTTTGCAAAACAAGAACTTGTTATCTCCTTTGATGAACTCACTATCGACGATAACCCTCACTTCCTAGGAGGACCGGTTGAAACCATGAATCATGGAAGCCAAACCTTAAAACAACATATGACCCCGACCGTCAAAATTCGTGGAAATACTCAAGGACGTACCTTCACTTATTCGTAGAATTTACAACGCAAGATCTCGAGTAAGATTCAACAACTACTACTTCCAACTAAATTTCGGGACGAAATTTCTTTTGAGGTGTGGATAATGTAACATCCCGCGTTTTTCCGTTAAATTTATTTTTAACACCGTCTTTTTTTTTTTTAAAATAATCTTTCGTATTTAAATTCGTAGTTTCCGTTGACTAACGTTCATAATAATTCCGTCATTTAATTATAACATCTCTCGTTAACTTGCGTTTTAAAAATATTCGTTTGGTTAATTCCCGCACCCGCTCTGAAACTTGAGGGACTAGTTCCGCCACTTGACCAAAGAGGTGGCTAGTAGTTGACTAGTCAACCACTCACCACCTCCACCCCTCATTCATCCATTTCTTCTTCTTTCTTTCTTTCTTTTTTTTCTCTCAAGAACACAAACATAAATCATCATCTAAATTCGGATCGGGAAGCAAACTTCAAAACAAATTACATATTTGGAATCCTCTCTTCATCCTCTACAATTTGATACCAACTTCATCTCGTTTGGGTAACATTTCTAAAACTCTAGATTTCTCTAAATTCGTGTTTTTGATTTGAAATGGTGTTAGTTAGTGTCTATGGCTCAAGTCTAACATGAATATATGTTTGGTTTGCTCGATTTGTTGTTTTTGGAGTAACTAGCATGAACTTGAAATGGGTTTGCTTAATCCTTGATTTTGTATGAGTTAATGTTGTTAGATTGTTAAAGTGCATGTTTTAATTGTGTTACTAGTATCACTAGCTTCGTTTTGATGCGTAGGTTGATTAAGAAAACTTCAAAAACATGAATATTGATTTTGTGATGTTTGACTAGGGTTTGATAGTTCTTGACATGAACTTTTGATGCTTGAATGCCATGGAATGTTAATTGTTAGTGTTTAGATGCAATGTATGCTTAATTACCTTCGAAACGGCATATCGTATGTGTAAATTGGATTCCCGAATCATAAAATACGTTTTACGAACTTGAAACTTTGAAAATAAACCTTTCTTGATCAATTGACGAGTTTTCGGTTATGGTAAATGATGTTTTTGTTTGATGAAACATGTTTAGTTGTGTTCCTTGTCAAAAGAGCTTTCCAACGGTATAAGATACGTCTTCTAGTTGTTTACGGTTTGCGTTTTATGGTTGTTTGAAGTTTTGACCAAGACTTGAACATTTGAAACTGACCTGGTACCAGGCCACGGCCATTGTCGCGCCGCGGAGCAATTTGTCGCGCCGTGGCCCAAAGGGTGATTTTAGAACATGTTTTTCAAGCTTTCTGACCTTCAAAATAGGCATTTGTCGCGCCGCGGAGCAATTTGTCGCGCCGCGACAATTGCCTGTTTCATCCGAACTTCAGCAAACTTGTTTTGGCCATAACTTTTTGACCGTAACTCCGTTTTCGATGAATCAAATATCGTTGGAAACGTAATAAGATTTCCTTTCTAATGGTAAGGTTTTGAAATGTCAACTCAAACTTTATTACAATCGTTCTAACATGTTTTTATACTTGATTCTTGCATGAAACTTGACAACGTGATTCACATGCTATACTATTCGAGTCGTAACGAGCCATAGGACTAATTGAACACATTTCACCCAACCATGTGTCGTAACCGGTTAATTGATACAATTTACTTGTTTAGGTCAAGACTAAGCAACTTTCATGCACACGTTTACTTTGTGAAGTACATTTATTACTCGTGCACTCGAGGTGAGATCATAGTCCCACCTTTTCAACAACTTTTTATACTTTTAAATTGTGGGCTGAGAAACATATACTTTGTTACATTTTGTACTACTTACTTTTATACTTTGAACACAAGTACAAGGAAAACAAACATTCTACAGCGAGTTTAGAACAAAAATCCTCAATTCGATTATCATTAGTTACACTTGCCGGGTGTAAGCGAGAACTTATGTTATATGGCCATATGGGTTGACAACCCTCATCCTTGACGGTTCGCTACCGTCTACGGATGAAATATATTTTCGAGAATCAGTGTTTGTTCTAGCACTAAGTGATGGGGTATACAATGGAAGGAAACGTTAAGTCTTGATAATTGGGTGCTCGCGAACCAACTTTTGGAATGCAACTTTTGGATGATCAATTTATGGAAATACTAAATCTTGTGGTTCAAAATATAACGTTTATTACAAACACCTATGATTTCACCAACGTTTTTCGTTGACAGTTTTCTATATGTTTCTCAGGTTCATACATGGCTATTTGATACATGCTTCCGCGTACATTCATACTTGCTTGGGGTCAAGCATACATGCATACACTCTGATTTCTTGCTTGGGGTCAAGCATACATACATACATACGCTAGGGATAGCACTTTTGGATTCAAACTTTTGTTTACATACTTACGCTATTTATAGCAACTGTGTTTTTCAACTTATATTATGTCGCAAGTTATTTCATTTATACTTTATGACTTTTGTAAACTTAGACTTGCTGTCGAATGGTTTTGTAAACTAAACTTGCAAGTCTTGTGCCTTTCAAATGAATGCGACATAATTTTGGTCAAACGAGTCTCATATAGGGACTACGACCACGCAACGGGACCTAAGTTAACGGCGCCGTCAATAACGGTTTTGGTCGGGTCGCTACAATAACTATATGCATCAATCTTTCTTCTTCCGTAGATGGAGTGCGGTTGGTTCATCCTATCGATTGAAGTGTTTTCAAGAATTATGAAAGGTTTGAATCGCAGATTGTAATCGTCAAGATACAAATAAGGTTTAAGATGAAATCAAGTGGCAAACTTGAAGAATTATTTAGTTTCATATGTTATAATCAATATTTTAATTCATTTTAATTGTCCAATGTCATTAGTCCACAGTCGATAGTCCATATTTAACAGTCCAATAATTCATATATAATTTAATATATAATATTCGAATTAATTAATACGTATCGTGACCCGTATACGTCTCAGACTCGATCACAACTCAAAGTATATATATTATTTAAGAATCAACCTCAACCCTGTATAGAGAACTCGATCATTACTGCATATAGAGTGTCTATGGTGATTCCAAATAATATATATAGATGCGTCGATATGATATGTCAAAACCTTGTATACGTGTCCTGATATTTAAAGTGCGTAAAATAAATACAGAAATTAAATGACGATAATTAAAATTGCGATAATTAAATTGCGATAAAATAAATTTCGATAATTAAAATGTAATAAGGAATTAGCAGTTAGCTAGGAATAGTTAGCGTGGATTCTTAAAAAAATTTCCTCATAGTTAATTTGTTTGTTTCTAACAAATTTTATTTTGTCAAATGTTTTCTTCATTATGCCACTTGTTGGATTCTGATAAGTTAAAATCTAATTATAAATTTGAATGAAAATAGTTACTCTGTGGTGAACGGATTCGTATAGCTGTGGGTGTAAGTAGGATAGTAAATGATTGTTGAATCAGCTTCGACGAATGTACAGTATAACTTATTAATGTGAAATATGTATATTCCTCGGGTATTACCTACCCGTTAAAATATTTTCACCATTAACAGTTTGTACGAAAGAATTTTTTTTAATTACAATCTTTATGAAAATATATATACATATATATTTTTCTTCAGATGTAATCATGGATTTAATGAGTTAATATGATATTCAACTCATTTGATTTATCGTTAGAACAAGCATATATAATCTCTAAAACATTAGAGATTACATAATCATCATGAAGAACGAAGATAATTGATGTAGAACGATACGTAGAGCGATGATTATACTCGAGGTACAGAATGAGATGTTGAGGCATGATTTGTTGATGGTACTGGTGCTGTTGATACCGTTGTTGGTGGTACTGTTGGTACCGATGATGTTGCTGAAGCTGGTAAATTTTATACCATATTCTCCAAATTGATTACTCGAGCGCGAAGTTCGTTGACTTCTTATATTATTCTGGGATGATTATCGATCGGAACGAGTGGATGAATAAGGTTTACAATTTTAGATAGAATCTAATCGTGGCGAGATATCCGGAAAATGAGTGTGAAAATGGTGTTTCAAATGGGTTCACCGGTAAGTGTTTCAGGTTCTTCGCCAATAGGTGAATTCGGTTGGTGGAAGGAATCACCTTCTTCGCATCTCCATTGATTAAGTCGACTACGAACACATCAGATGAATTGGGGATGGCTGATTGATTGATTCATTCTGGAGACACCGCTTTCGGAGCTTGGTGAATATCCATGTCGAAATAGCTGTCGGAATAACTATCGGAATAGCTATCGAAATCTGAGGAACTCGAACTGGTTGAGGGATTCATCTCGTACGATCAGATGAAGGATTTTCGATAAGAAATAGATTATAGGATGTAGATTAGTACCCTACAATACATAATTTACATATGCATATATAATACTAAAATCCCATAAGTTACGGAGGAATCTACGGAAGCTGTCAGGCAAAAGTAACAACAACAGATATGCTAAGATATGAATTTTATCTATACACTGTCTATGCAATAGTGGCAGTAAGACGTGTCTAGACTTTAAGGATGATAAGCAAGTAATTTTCGACACGAAATGATAAGCAAAACTTTTGACATGCAGACACGGTCGAAGTCCAGACTCACTAATGCATCCTAACGACTTATCAGTTATACACACTAATGCAGACCTGGTTCGCTAAGACCACCGCTCTGATACCAACTGTGAAGACCCGTCCTAATCCATCCGGACGAAATCCACATCGATTAAAAATGATTCACAACAGTTGATTACATTGCGAGGTACTTGACTTCTATATGATACATTTTACAAACATTGCATTCATTTTTAAAAGACAACTTTCATTTCATCGTAAGTTGACAGACATGCATACCATTTCATAATATATCTAAACTATAAATGACTTGATAATATTCTTGATGAACTCGATGACTCGATTGCAACGTCTTTTGAAATATGTCATGAATGACTCCAAGTAATATCTCTAAAATGAGCAAATGCACAGCGGAAGATTTCTTTCGTACCTGAGAATAAACATGCTTTCAAGTGTCAACCAAAAGGTTGGTGAGTTCATTAGTTTATCATAAATAATCATTTCATCATTTTAATAGACCACAAGATTTTATATTTCCATTTCTCATAAACATACGTCCCATGCATAGAGACAAAAATATCATTCATATGGATTGAACACCTGGTAACCGACATTCACAATATGTATATAAGAATATCCCCATCATTCCGGGATCCTCCTTCGGACATGAAATAAATTTCGAAGTACTAAAGCATCCGGTACTTTGGATGGGGCTTGTTGGGCCCGATAGATCTATCTTTAGAGTTCGCGTCAATTAGGGTGTCTGTTCCCTAATTCTTAGATTACCAGACTTAATAAAAAGGGGCATATTCGATTTCGATCATTCAACCATATAATGTAGTTTCAATTACTTGTGTCTATTTCATAAAACAGTTATAAAAACAGCGCATGTATTCTCAGTCCCAAAAATATATATTGCGAAAGCATTTAAAAAAGGAATAATGAAACTCACGCGTATAAATATTGTAAAACAGTTAATAAAGCATTTGCATGTATTCTCAGCCCAAAAATATAATAAGTAAAAGGGAGCAAGTGAACTCACGCATATAAATATTGTAAAATAGTTAATAAAGCATTTGCATGTATTCTCAGCCCAAAAACGTAAAGAGTAAAAAAAAGGGCAAATGAAACTCACCATACTGTATTTTGTAGTAAAAATACATATAACGACATTAAACAGTTGCACAATGCAGGGTTGGCCTCAGATTCACGAACCTATATCATTTATATACATATTAACACATATAATGGTAATCGAATAAATTTATATATATATTTATTAGTGATATCATTTTTATATCAATAACTTATATGTTTCATGGATATATTCATTTTATGTATTATATAGTTATGTTATATGTATTAAGTATAATTTTATATATATAGTAGTTATTTGATACAATAATAATAAATAAGAAGTTGTATCTTTTTATAATAATGATAATATTAATAATAATAATAATAATAATAATAATAATAATAAAAATAATAATAATAATAATAATAATAATAATAATAATAATAATAATTCTTATAATCATAATAATCATAACATTAATAATAATAATCATAATAATTACTAATAATAATAATAATAATAATAATAATAATAATAGAACTAAAATTAATAGTGTATACCCTTGAAGGCTTTGAGTAAAAAAAAAATGCTTCAGATGAGACTCGAACCCACGACCTTCCGCTCCCCAGACACCCCATATAACCATATGAGCTGAACTGCTTTCTGTTTTATTTTATAGCCGATTATATATATCCCTTTTATTCTCTTTCAACTTCTTTCCCTTCTAAAAATAAATACTCACCAAACCAAGATTGAACTCTTGACCTTTCATTTCACAACCATTCACCTAAACCAACGAACCATGTAACACTTTTCTGATTATATCGCAAATTAATTGTCTATAACCCATTTCTCTTATAATTTTGGCCGAATTCTTCAGCCCAATATCAACTTCATAAACCCACTTAACTATACCCAATTCTTTTAATTCAGTGGATTCCTAAGACCATTCGATTCACTTGACTCTTTTACAGATCGATTTACACATCCCCTCACATTCAACTCACACGTACCAACTCCACTAATATTTAGCTTCATATAATACTTTGTGATTTATTAGCTGTAAAGTTGTTTGGATGAGACACAATCGGATCAACTCCCTTCGGCCCAATCTTAACATATGGATCTCCACAGCCCACTATTGATTTAGTTGATCCAAGATTTATACTTGTTTCCTTGTACTGGAAAATCTCGCACGATCAGAATTCAACAACCCTAAAAAGGGTTTCGGTGCATTATTAAATTTATCTTTACAACTGGAATCGCACTAACCCATCATCATTCTCTTCATATAATATTTATAGTGTATTCATAAACATCACTCCCATTCATGCGTTGGATGGAAATTGAAAAAGAAAACATAGCAGGTACCAAAATCATTCTATTATTATTCATCTTACTCATCATCTTGTCATTATTTTCACTTAATGGAAACGGTAACGTACAGCAGTGGTTGCAGATAGAGGTAAGATCATAATAGTAGAAACCGAAGCAGGTGCAGTAGTAAAAATAGCAATACAGGTACAACAGGTTTGCAGGTATTGTTGTGGTGGATGTAAAGTGGTTTGGAAGGTGGTTTACGGCTATACAACAGCATCAATGATAGTTGAGTTTTGCAGCCTGTTATGATCGACAGTAACATATAGCAGCGAGATAACAAGTAGCTGCAGTTAAATTCTGATCAAAAATAGTATCATATGGAGGTTTGTTGTGGTCGGGTCAGATAAGGAAGAACAATATTCAGTGATATTTGATTAAGATCGAGACCACAACAAAAGAAACTGTAATCGAAGGTTATTCCTAGATGGGTTTCGAAAATTTGAGTTGGTTATATGGTGATGAGCTTACGGTGGTGGAAGTTGGTCGTGGTCTGAGGAGGAGATCGAAAGTATTAGAGTGGTGATGGTTTCGTGAAGAAAGGTGGTTTTCGATTATGAGAGAGAGAGGAGAGAGATAGGTGACTGATGTCGAGCGAGGTGTACGTGAAATACTATATATTTTTGATACGAAAAGCGATACAAATTACACAAGTTTTAATTATTTATTTACAGATGGTATATACCTAAACCTTGCTACAACACTATAGGCAGTGTACCTAATCGTAGAGTAGTATAGTTTTTTGTAAGTCCGGTTCGTTCCATAGGGAGCTGGCTTATTTCACACTATATTTTAATTAACTATATTTATACAAAATATATATAATTATATATAATAATATATAAAAGGGGGGTTTACCGTTTAATGACCGGTTTGTCGATTTTATATTTTAAGCGAAGCGTAAAGTAAATGACGATATTTAACTAACAATATAAAATAAATAACAATAATTAAAATGACAATAAATAAAAGTACGAGGAAATATGAAATAAAATATATTATGCTTATTTAAACTTCCGTAACCATGATGTTTGACGTTTTAATTTTAATTTATTGTCCTGGGTTAATTGTCCTTTGTCCTGGATGTATTTGAAACCTATCTGGCTTTTGTCCATAATAGTTCATTGGTCATAATTATAAACTGCTCGGCAAATTTAACCTTATACCCGAAGTCAAATATTCCAACTAACTGGGGATTCGAACTGTAACAAGGTCTTAATACTTTGTTTAATGAATACACCAGGTTATCGACTGTGTGTAATCCAAGGTTTTAATACTTTGTTAACAATTACACCAATTACCCTTGAATGTAATCCACCCCTGTTTTAATGAGTCCATTGACTATTAATCCATCCCCGTGTCCGGTCAAATGAACAATAATTCGTACTTATAAATATCCCGCCCATCGTGTCCGATTAAGCGTATGTGGTTATATATAGATACGTCAAATCATAACCTTTATATTTAATTAACGAGGTATCGTTAATTTAATATAAAGCCCATTAATAGCCCATAGTCTACTTTCTACAAGTGTTGTTCTTTTGTCCAAACCCCAATTATGGTACAAAACCCAATTACCCCGTCTTTAATATTTAGCTCAACATCATGATTACTTCGGCTCAAATAAGAATAATAATAACTTAAGTACGAGACATTAATTTAAAAAGGAGAACATAGCTTACATTGATTATTTATCGCGTAGTAGTACACGTACAGAATTTCAACTTCAAATCCCGTAAAAATAACCTTTACATAACCCGAACTAACTAATATAAAACTACCCTATACTATATCTATATATATATATATATATATATATATATATATATATATATATATATATATATATATATATATATATATATATATATATATATATTTATTTATTTATTTATTTATTTATTATATATATTTATATTTATTTATTATTTATTACATAGTATTATTATTATTATGTTATTAAAACTCGGCAGAATTCGTGACCTTTTATAGGCATTTTGGAATTTGGCAGCTCCGCGAGTCGTGGAGTTTTAAGCCTTCAAACTCCGCGAGTCGTGGAGTTTGATTTTCCAGCTCATAATTTTTTGGATCTTAGCTTGTCGACGTAATTAAATAATAATATAATATATAAATAATTTTAAGAATTATTTAAATATTATATTTTATTTATGTGCATAGTTGACTTGTAATTTTTGCACCGTTGCGTCGCGCGTTGAGAGTTGACTCATGCCCCGGTTCCGGATTTTCGAACGTCCTTGCGTACAATTTAATATCTTGTACTTTGCATTTTGTAACTTGTACTCTTGTCATTTTTAGACGTTTTTCATTAATAAATTGAACCTTTTGAATTGTATCTTGTACATTTGAGCTTTTTGGACGTTTTTGTCTTCAAATCTTCGTTTTCGCCTTTTGTCTTCGCACTTATTTATTTAAACAATTACAATGAAAATATAATACAATTACATATGAAAACCTATTATTTAGGAGGGATATTGCTATGAAATATATGTTCCTTTTTAGCCTTATCAAATATCCCCACACTTGAGAGTTGCTTGTCCTCAAGCAATACAGAACTTGAAATAAAAACATACATGAATCACTTTTTTATTCATCACACTTTGTACATCAGTGATTTTGATATGGTGGTATAAACAATGATAGTACCGATAGAACCATGGTTAAAGGTGGGTGTGTCATCCATAGTTTCCTTGGGTTTAGGTCAACGACACTTGCAATCAAATAGCCGATTTACTTTCAGTTTCCAAAGCAAAGTGCACATTTGAAAGGCGGTTTACACACCCACATGACTATGAAAATTTAGATCCGTTAGGAAATTGGATATTTATGAAAATATTTGATCTTTTGAAAATTCAATCTAGCTTTTACCCTAGACAAGTTTTCCAGAATAACCCTTCACCGGTGTTCGCAAAATATTTTTGTGGGTTTTGTGGGTTTCAGATTTGAAAATTTTAGCTCAACACTTGTGGTTTTGTGTTACCCACTTGCTAACCTTGTATTAGGAAAGCAACACGTCAAGTTTACTTGTCCCGTATATTACCTTTCGGCAAACTACCGTCCGATTGTAAAGGAAAGCGATGAACAAGAAACTGTTAAGGCAATGTCTAATGACATGCATTTGATTATGGTCCAAAAACGTGTCGGATACTAGTACTATCATTTGTAGGAGCAATAGTAAAGATCATCCTATAATTTTTTCGGTCTGGCACAAGGTCCTGTCTCCGACCATGCTATGCAACCACCGTTCTTACGGTTGACACCCAATTTGGTTCAGGTGACCTAATGAATTCCAGTTGAATTCCTAGGATTTTACGTTCAATGGTAATGAACGCATTGAAAATAGGTTTTCAGAAAACAAATCGGTTTATAATTTGATCAAAATATTTTCTCGATCAAGCTCGAGTTTAGATACCATTGAATTCCATGAGTTTGAATTCTCAATCTTTAAGGTCAATCTCAAGGATTGAGTAATATCAGTCATAAAAGCTGATTTTTGATCTTTTAAGGAGATTATCCTTTCTGGGGATCTGATTCATTAGTCTTATCAAGCTAATTTGCACGGTGCCCTCCCCATTTTACGAGACAGATCCTCTCATGGTTAGGATAAGTCTGACCACATGGCGACCCTGTTTGATGCCGAGGTTCGTGGATTTCCTGCTGATTTTAGAGATGACTTTTCTAGATTTTTCGTCAACGTGCAGCTGGTCTGGACGACAATTTCTTGACCTAAATCAGGAAGCGCGTGTCTTTTTCGGAAGACTTTACTTCCTTTTAATGATGGAATTGATTCATCGTGTAGATCCATCTTTTCTTTCAAATATATTACAGTAAATCGGGTAAAACTGATTAAAATCGTCCAAAACAAAAGTATATGGAATAACTTTATAGAAACATGTGATAGATAGTTTTTAATTGAATAACTTGGTACATTCTCCTCACACTTAGTTTCTTTCTTTGCCTTTTTATTCTCCTTTATTCCATTTTAAATGAATTCAACCGTTTTAGGGTGTTTCTCAAATTATGTCCTTTCAGAGGTAACGATAATTTTGGTATTAACACCTAATTTTCATTGTTCATAAATATGTATAAACATGATTTTGAATTCATTTATTTGAAAATTTTTAAAATTTTCACAAAATTTGGCAAATAAACTAAGTGCAAACCCGAGAGAATTTATAACCCTTCCCCACACTTGAGATCATGCAATGCCCTCATTTGCATGAAATCAGACTTTAATTATAAATTCACGAGGGTGATAAGTATAGAAAAGTGATTAAAAATACCCAGTTTCTAATTACAAAGCTCTTCGAATGATAGATGGCGTGCCTCATCGTTCATCCCTTCTTGTTTTATCACACATGTTTTTCTTCAAAAACGGTTGCTTTTCTGGACTGTTTGCTAATTTTTGAAAATACTTCTTTACCCTAACTCATCATGCATTTTTATTAACGAGTTATGCACTAACCCGAACCCCTAATTTAACGTTAAGTGGGGTTAGACTTCCCCACACTTAGCTGACGACATGTAAAGTCGGTAGAATAAGTTCCACGAATTAAAATAGTGAGCCAGTTATTTACATCTCGGGTGGTATAAAATATATCAATGGGTTTAAAGTTTAGACCCACCCGATCGTCACTACTTAATTCTTTTTTAAGTGTAGCTTTTAGTAAATGGATATGTCTCTTTTCTGGTTCTTGGTCAAATGGATCGATATACATCGACATACATATTATAGGGCGGACAATTCCTAACATTTCCTTCCGTTCATTCTCGGGATCAATGGTTTCACCTCTATTACCCAATTGGGTGAAATTCGAGGTGTCATTATCTATTACAGCTCGTAGTTCATTTTCGGTGGATGACTCGTCTATTGAGAATATTGGGTTGGAAGGTTGTGGAATGGTGAATTTCGGGATCAAAGAAAATTCTTCTTCATTAATGGTAATTATTGGTCTCACCATTTTGGTCTCGGGGGTAAAATTTTCAACGTTATCGTTTTCCCAAGAGTACCAATTTGTCACCCTTACTTCTTCTTCATTCATTGATGGATCGATGATTTTTTCGGTAGAGGCTAATGTGTCGATATGTTGTGAAATTGGTAAAACTGAATAAAAAGTATCATCGGGATAGTTAGTAATTTCGGAGCTCTCGAATTCATCAAAATTCGATGATATGAGATTTTCTTGCACAATACTCCTCAGATCAACAGGTGTGTAGTCTGATAGAGTTTCAGCTTGCCGGTTTACAAACTCTCTCATTTGTTCATTTTGAGCATTGAGTTCTTCGAGTTTGATTTTCATATTGTCTAATAAATTTTCTGACACGTAATTTTCCTCGTCTACTGGTTGTTGAGTTTGGAAATATTCTTGGGAATAATCCCAATTTGAATTGTATTCTTCATAATCATTCCATTCAGGTTCCGTGGGTGCGTAATTTTCCATAGGAACGTAATAATAACATTCCCATGTTGAGTGATAATCTCCACAGATTTCACAACCAGTTATTGTTTCGTCATTCGTGATCCAAGATTGACCGAACGAATTATCATCAACAGCCGTTTGAGAGTATTGATTTAATTGATTTTGGATATCAAAAAGAGTTTCCATAGCCTTGTTTTCAAAATTTTCCATTTTATTGCGATGGCCAAATTTTAGCTACAATGTGGTGCATTTACTAATTATCCTATTAGTTATAAAAATAGAAAAACTTATATAAGTTGTCCAATTAATAGACTTTTCTGCTTTTGCCCACGTTTCGAATAGCCAAAAGATGCAGCTGGGAGCCAGAACCCTTTAAATCGGAAGCTCACAACTCTGCCACTAACAAATCCAACTATTACTACGAAGCAGAAAATTGTCAACGTCCATTAATTTAACTACTTAAATAATTTTTCTTTCCGTTTGAGATATTAGATACGAAATAGAGAAAATTTCTAAGTCCTAAAAACTAGCGTGTCGAGAAATAAGAAAGAAAAAGAGTGCGCGTCGAAAAACGTCGAAAAATAAAAGTAAGAAAGATAGCGCGAAAAACGGTGTCGCAAAATTCTAAAGCACCTAAATCTTAGTCTAAGGAATAAGCACTTAAGGGATTTTACGGTAAAGCCTAAAAATCTAGAAATAAAAATAAGCTACGGCAAAATACTAAGCTTAAAACTAGATATGAACGATAAAAATACAAATATTACGATTAAATAATTTAAAAGATACAAAAATGATAAAATTACTAATTTTATAAAAAATATTATTTTTATATTTATTTTATAAAAGTATTAATTTTTATATATAACAAAACTAATTATAATTAAAATACAATTTAATTAAAAATTAAAACTAATTATATTAAACTAATAAAGTAATTAGGGTTTAAAAATAATAATAAATAATATTACTTCGTAATTAAAGCGAAAATAGGGTTTCTGTCAGCGCGTCAGGGCGGCTCCGCGAGTCGCGTTGCCACGTGCCCTAAAATTTCGCAAGTCGCGGAGTTTGCATTTTCGGTTTTTTTTTTTTATAATTTTATATTGTTTTTCTAAAAATATATATAAATATATTTATACAAAAATAAATTAAAAATATAGAGTTTCGCCGACGTTCCCCGGCAGCGGCGCCAAAAACTTGATGTCGTGCGAGGTGTACGTGAAATAATATATATTTTTGATACGAAAAGCGATACAAATTATACAATTTTTAATTATTTATTAACAGATGGGATATACCTAAACCTTGCTACAACACTATAGGCAGTGTACCTAATCGTAGAGTGGTATAGTTTTTAGTAAGTCCGGTTCGTTCCACAGGGAGCTGGCTTATTTCACACTATATTTTAATTAACTATATTTGTACAAAATATATATAATTATATATAATAATATATAAAGGGGGGTTTACCGTTTAATGACCGGTTTGTCGATTTTATATTTTAATCGAAGCGTAAAGTAAATGACGATATTTAACTAACAATATAAAATAAATAACAATAATTAAAATGACAATAAATAAAAGTACGAGGAAATATGAAATAAAATATATTATGCTTATTTAAACTTCCGTAACCATGATGTTTTACGTTTTGATTTTAATTTATTGTCCTGGGTTAATTGTCCTTTGTCCTGGATGTATTTGAAACCTATCTGGTTTTTGTCCATAATAGTTCATTGGTCATAATTATAAACTGCTCGGCAAATTTAACCTTATACCCGAAGTCAAATATTCCAACTAACTGGGGATTCGAACTGTAACAAGGTCTTAATACTTTGTTTAATGAATACACCAGGTTATCGACTGTGTGTAATCCAAGGTTTTAATACTTTGTTAACAATTACACCAATTACCCTTGAATGTAATCCACCTCTGTTTTAATGAGTCCATTGACTATTAATCCATCCCCGTGTCCGGTCAAATGAACAATAATTCGTACTTATAAATATCTCGCCCATCGTGTCCGATTAAGCGTATGTGGTTATATATAGATACGTCAAATCATAACCTTTATATTAAATTAACGAGGTATCGTTAATTTAATATAAAGCCCATTAATAGCCCATAGTCTAATTTCCACAAGTGTCGTTCTTTTGTCCAAACCCCAATTATGGTACAAAACCCAATTACCCCGTCTTTAATATTTAGCTCAACATCATGATTACTTCGGCTCAAATAAGCATAATAATAACTTAAGTACGAGACATTAATTTAAAAAGGAGAACATAGCTTACATTGATTATTTATCACGTAGTAGTACACGGACAGAATTTCGACTTCAAAACCCGTAAAAATAACCTTTACATAACCCGAACTAACTAATATAAAACTACCCTATATATATATATATATATATATATATATATATATATATATATATATATATATATATATATATATATATATATATTTATTATTTATCACAGAGTATTATTATTATTATATTATTAAAACTCGGCAGAATTCGTGACCTTTTATAGGCATTTTGGAATTTGGCAGCTCCGCGAGTCGTGGAGTTTTAAGCCTTCAAACTCCGCGAGTTGTGGAGTTTGATTTTCCAGCTCACAATTTTTTGGATCTTAGCTTGTCGACGTAATTAAATAATAATATAATATGTAAATAATTTTAAGAATTATTTAAATATTATATTTTATTTATGTGCATAGTTGACTTGTAATTTTTGCACCGTTGCGTCGCGCGTTGAGAGTTGACTCATGTCCCGGTTCCGGATTTTCGAACGTCCTTGCGTACAATTTAATATCTTGTACTTTGCGTTTTGTAACTTGTACTCTTGTCATTTTTAGACGTTTTTCATTAATAAATTGAACCTTTTGAATTGTATCTTGTACATTTGAGCTTTTTGGACGTTTTTGTCTTCAAATCTTCGTTTTCGCCTTTTGTCTTCGCACTTATTTATTTAAAAAATTATAATGAAAATATAATACAATTACATATGAAAACCTATTATTTAGGAGGGATATTACTATGAAATATATGTTACTTTTTAGCCTTATCAGTGACTATGGTGGTTTTTATGTAGTTGTCGGTGGTGGAAGTGAAGTGCTTGTGATGGTTACTTTGTTGATGGCCGAACAGTGATGGTTCTAATGATCATCGAGGTGGCGAGGTTCCTCGGTGGTGATTGTGGTGATATGTTTAAATGGGTTTTTAAATTTGATTGATGATGGTGTGAGGATGGTGTATGGTAGCAATAGAAATAGGAGGGAGATGAGTGAGAAGGAAGGTGAAAGAATTCCTAAAATCATAATTGGATTGTCTTACAAAGCAAGACATCGAATTATTCATACAGCAAGGACTGAGAATAAAAAAAATTATAAATAAAAGTGGATGGAGACCTACAACTGATTTTGTTGTGTTATGTGATTGATTTTCTAATTGGTACGACATCAGAGAACATAAAACAAATTACAGAAAGGTTGAAAACGATTGGGATCTGAATTTGATTCCCTTATGTATAAATATGTATATTTATCTATATTTATATATATTTTTACTATATTTATATATTTATATATATGTATTAGAATACACGTACTGTATTCGGAGTATGTATATGTATATGTATCTGATTGTGATATGTATTAATAAATATATACATGTATTAATAATAATAATATAATATTAATACTAATTACAAGTTTATATATAATGATAAAGTTAATAATAATGATAATAATAATATTAGTAATAATAATGCTATAACAACTTTTTAACTTATTATTTAATTTAATATATTAATATTACAATTTATTAATTATATCTCATTTATAATATATAAAATAATATTGAATATTTAATATTTATTAATATTATATATATACTACTATATACATATAATATTAATTTTACATAGAAGATCATATAGATTCATTTTAAATTACGCTTAATTATTTTTGTAGCTCATTTTACATATTTAGTTCAAATGTTTAAATTTTATTTTATAATTTCAAATTATTATATATATATATATACTTATATTTAGATATATTTATATGTATATATATATATATATATATATATATATATATATATATACACATATATACATATTTATTTACAAACTATGGTTCGTGAATCGTCGGGAATAGTCAAAGGGTAAGTGATGGCATGAATATAGATTTTAAAACTTTCGAGACTCAACATTACAGATTTTGCTTATCGTATCGGAAACATATAAGGATTAAAGTTTAAATTTGGTCAGAAATTCCTGGGTCATCACAGTAGATAAATATAAATGTTCAAATCAGTCCTTACTAATCAAATATATCATTCTCAGTACAGTAATTTCTTCATCTCCCAAAAATTAATCAAAACAAGGTCATTTTTGGAAATTTCAACTTTTTAGGATTTTCTGATGAGGCATTTTACACTTTTTAGGTATTTTCTGTTGAAACATATACTCCCCCTAAAATACTAAAACATAAAATCTTTTTGTCTTTTAGCATTTTAAACAAAGGAAACAGAAAATAGCTACAGACTAGCATCCAAACATGAAAGAAATCATGCAAGGAAATGCAGACAGAAAGCAACAATATGCAGTACAGTAATAAGAAACTAAAATCTATATGTCATGCATCCTACATGCAAAGTCTAAAAGTTTGATTAAACCTCACAATCAACATCCGAAATTACTTTGTCTCGATCAACAATGCCATTCATCTCTAAAAGTAGCAAGAACCGAGGTTTGTCAAAAGCCTTAGTAAAAAGGTCAGCCCTCTGATCCTTAGTACCTATTCTCATAACCTCAATTATCTTTTTCTCATGGCAATTCCTAAGAAAATGATACTTAACACCTATATGTTTAGTCTTAGAGTGTTGCAAAGGATTCTTAGTAATTGCAATAGCAGCAGTATTATCAATATAAAGAGGAGAGAAAGAGATTCTTAGTCCGTAATCGCGAAGTTGTTGTTGAATCCAAATAACTTGCGAATAGCAACTTGCAGCAGCAATATATTCAGCTTCACACGTGGAAAGCGCAACTGCAGTTTGTTTCTTGCATTGCCAGGTCACCAGCCTTTCACCTAGAAATTGACATCATCCTGACGTAGATTTGTTATTAATTTTGCAACCTGTATAGTCTGAATCACTATATGCTACAAGATCAAACTTGTCTTCATTCGAATACCAAATGTCGTGATTTGAAGAATGTAACAAATAACAAAGAATTCTATTGGCAGCTGTAAGATGAACTGTATTCGGATTAACTTGATAATGAGCACACAGACATGTTGCGAACATAATATCCGGCCTAGATGCAGTGAGATACATGAGCGAACTGATGATCGCTCGATAGTATGTAGGATCAACAGGCTCCCCTTCACAGTCTAACGAAATACCGTGATTCACAGCTAGCGGGGTCGATACAGGACGTTCTTGAGTCATACTGAAACGTTCGAGTATATCATTTACATACTTTGCTTAATGAGGAAAAATTCCATTATCAGTCTGTTCGACTTGCAAACCAAGAAATTAGTGTAAAAGACCCAATTTGCTCATTTCGAATTCGTCCTTCATCACCTGCTCAAATTCGTCAATGAGTTCCTGCTTAGTAGCACCGAAAATAATGTCGTCTACATAAATCTGAACTAAGATAATATCATCATCTTTAACTTTCATGAACAGAGTACAATCTACCGTGCCCATTTGATAACCTTTATCGATCAGATAACTTGACAGACATCCATACCAAGCATGTGGGGCTTGAAATAAACCATATAGGGCTCTTCGTAAACGGTACACTTTGTCAGGATGAAGATGATCTTCAAAACCCGATGGTTGACTGACATATACTCTTTCATTAATCTTTCCATAAAGAAATGCACTCTTGACATCCATTTAAAACACTTTAAACTTCATAAATGATTCAAAAATCAAGAAAATGCGAATAGCTTCCAATCTGGCAACAGGAGAAAAAAATTCATCATAATCGAATTTAGGATCTTGCTGATAACCTTTAGCGACTAATCTTGCTTTGTTACGGATAACATTGCCATCTTCGTCAAACTTGCACTTCCAAACCCATTTGAGATCAATTACTTTAGCTCCATGCGGCTTAGTAACTAGCTTCAAAATATCCAAATGATTGAATTGCTGAATTTCTTCTTGCATAGCCATGACCCAATCAACATGCTTCAAGGCTTCTTTTGTTGTCTTTGGCTCTATTCTAGAAATATGACATGAGTACTCGTAGTATGCAGCAGCAGCTGTCATATGAGTATCAACTTGACCATCAAACTGAACTTTCCTTCTTGTTCTAACACATGCATTCAGATCTCCAATAATATTCTCTCTAGGATGAGCAGCTGTAGTTCTGGGAACTGGTTGTGCAGGAACATGTATCTCTTGATGTAGATTCATAGTATCACCAATATCTTCAGGATTGTCGGAACTTTACTTGAAATATCAGATCCGCAAGTATCATACACTGGATCAACATCTTGATCTGAATCTTGACCTGGTTCATTGACAGTGGGTAATGGATTTGGAGTTGGAGTAGGTGCAGATACTTCTGGTTCATTCTGTAAATCGAACAGCATTTGTAACTCAACTTCATTCTCGGTCTGATCTGGAGCAAGATTGAATGATTCAATTAGCTCATCATAGTTATAAATCCAAGGATGACTCTTTGGAGCACTCTTCATTTGATTCCTTTGGTAGTCAACTTCAGACCATTCTTCAACACATCTTGTTTCATTGTTGAACACTCGCTTGTTAGGAGAACTATACCACTTTAGAATCAAACTTACTTCTTGGTTTTCTTTTCAAGATGGTACACGGTGCACCAAATGGTTGTAGATGCTTCAAATATGGTTTTCTCCCATGCAATAACTCATAGCAAGTTTTACCCAGTCGTTTAACAGTCAGAACTAGATTCATAGTGTAACACGCATTAGCAACAGCTTCACTCCAAAAATGAACAGGTAATCATGAATCTGCCAGCATTGTTCTAGCTATTTCGATCAATACCCTATTCTTTCTTTCAGTAACACCATTCATCTGAGGAGCGTATGCAGAACTGAACTGCATATTGATACCTTTTTCAATACAAAAACCTGCAAGATACTGATTCTTGAGTTCTGTACCGTTGTCGCAACGAATCTTTCTTATCTTTAGATTAATACATGTCTCTAATCAATTGATTAGCACTTTCAAATTTTCAAAAGTATCGGACTTCTCTTTTAAAAACATTACCCAAGAAAATCTTGAATAATCATCCGTTACAACCAGACAATACTTACTTCCATCAATGCTTTCAAAATGAATTAGACCGAAAAGATCCATATGTAACAATTCAAGTGGAGCAGAGATTGGATTATACTTCACCAGCTTATGAGCTTTCTCGCTCTGCTTACCCTTCTTACACAGAACACATGTTCCTAGAATCTGAAAAGATCGAAGATCAACACCTTCTACAAGATTGTTGTGGACAAGGTGATTCATTTTCTGAAAACTAAAATGACCCATGCATTTGTGCCATGTAATAGAATCTTGTTCAGTCGCTTTAGAAACAAAAGCTTGATGATGTTCAGCAGTTGAAGTAGCAACATTCATATCTAGCATGTATAAATCAGCTTGTCTAGGAGCCTTCATCAAAATCATTTCAGGAGGAATCACAAACTCTGGTTTCAAAATGTAGCTAAATTCATCATCAAATGCTACCTTGAAAGATTTTTCACAGATTTGTGAAACCAACCACAAATTGTTTGCAAGCTCTTGACAATAGTTCACTTTGTCAAAACTAAATTTCTCGTTCTTCAATAAACCTTGAGCTGAAATGTGACCTCCTTTATTTCCGGCAAATGCAAAATAGCCTCCTTTAATTGGGTATACATCCTAAAGAAGAGATAGTTGTCTAGTAAAATGTCTCAAAGCACCGATATCCACTATCCAGGTGTTGTTTGCAGGTACCCTGGTTCCCTGCATATCATATTAAGAATATTAATTGATAATGGGAACCCACGCCCAGATGACAGTAGGTTGTCCATTAACACCCATAACTTGAAATTCCATCCATTTCTCATTTGAGTCCGGTGGAATCTCATCATTTGAAACCATAAACTTAGATAGTTTAGAATTAGCAATATTGCTCTTCTGGTTTTTCACATTTTGCTCATCTTTGGAGCGATTCATTTGTGGTCTGTTACGAGAAAGGTATTTTCAAAAACTAGCTTTTTATGAGGGTGATCGTGCCTTTGGTTCAAAAGGTTTTTTTATTATGAAACCCTGTCACATTTTCCTCAAAACCTCTCTTTGGAATTTTACCTTTCACTGGTGACACAGATCTATTTAAATTCTTTCTCTTAGTGTCTCCATAAACAACATTTTTCTTAAAACTCTTATTATGACGTTCATTACTTACTGGTGAGTTTGTTATATGAGCATAAGATGTTCTAAAATTATCATGTGACAAGTCAATCTTATGTCTAGCAGAACGAACTCTTCTAGGACAATAAGCAGCAATGTGTCCAAAGACAGCACAATTAAAACATTGACGAAACTCCCTATGTCCTCTAAATTCATACACGTTATTAGAGTTTGAAGATGAAGGGTCTTGTTTTCTTACGAACACAGGAGAAACATTGGTTTATCCTTTGAAACAAGCTTAGGGGTAACAGGAGGAACAGGTCTGTCAGCAAATCTAGGATTTCTTAAAATTTTAACAGGACCTTTTGGTGTTCTAACCCTACTTGTCTTAGAGTTATCTCCTAAACCAGTTTTCCTATCTTCCTAATGATCTAGAGCACCTTCAGCAGTATCATCAGAAGTTGTATTCTTAGTTGAACTACATTTTTTATTCTTTTCAACATAATCTTCATAACTAGGAGGAATACATTCTTCTGGTCGACCGTTAACTACGTTTGCATTAACAAATGTGTTATGAAAAGGAGGAGACGCAGACTTATATCCAATACCCTTGCCCTTGGTGTCATTAATTTCCACCATTAATGCATTCCACTATGACGCACTTGCCCAACATTTCATTTTAATTGAAATTGCTTCTAAATCAGCTTTAACGCATTCATTTTCTTTCTTTAGTTCATTAATTGTGTCAACACGTTTAATTAAAGCTTGATTTATTCCAAAGTTATAACATTTAAGATCATGAAGTTGTTTTTTATAAACTTTGATCTGCTCTTTCAACTCGTTTTCAACCTTAGTGGTCACATGGTCTCCGTGCCATTTTTCTTTCATCTCCGCATAAGCCTTTGTTAAATTATCTATGGTTATTTTAGATTCAGCGCATTTAACACATTCATTATTAGTAGATGAATCAGAAGATACCTGTTGAGCGTTATTTGATGAAGAAGTCTCAGCCATAAATGCAAAGTAATTTATCTACTTCCCATCATCGAGCTCATCTTCTGATTCTGATGAATCTGTAAGAAACTTTGATGTATTAGCATCTTTTCTCAAATGAATCTGTTCAAGTCTGTCCCAAAAATCCTTAGCTTTTGTTAACCTGGTGACCTTCTCAAGATCACTTTTTGATAAGCACATCTTTAGTAAATCTACTGCTTTCTTGTTCAGTGCCTCAAAATCAATTTGATCAAGTCCAGTATGATCAGCTTTAACTTCAACTTATGAATCTGAAATTTCATCTGAATCATTATCTTCTAAATTTACACTCTCAAGATCTGAACCTTCACCCATGAGAACTAACATTTCCAACTCTTCTGCAATCATTTTACCCCATTCGTCTAGTTCCTTGTCAGCATCAACCAATGTTTCTTCATTTTGATCAGCTTCTAGACTGTCTTCAAACACTGAGGTATCACCATATCTATCCTTCCAACTGTTGTAGTAGTAGTCCTATGACGATGTTGGTGAAACACTTCCAGATTCAGGTGTGCGAGGAACTGAATCACGTGCCTTCTTGAATTTGTCTTTAACCTGTTTCTGAATCTTCTCCTTTCGAATGGTTCGAGATAATTCTTTAGCTCTTTCAGCACGAGCAGTCAGCTTCTCAATTAAATTTCAATTTGTGCCACAGTCTTTTTCAGTTTTAGTAATCTTCGCCATGCTAGCTTTAGGTTATTGATAATCTACATTCAATTTGATAGACCAATCATCATCATCTCCATAAATGACAACCAAAGCTTTGTTAGGAGTCTCAGCTGTTTCAGGTTCATTTTCTTTATCAATAATGTAAATCTCACGCTTAGTTGTTTAACTCTGAGAACTGTAGTACTGATTCTTGAACGGATTACGATTACCCTGCTTCTTCTGTTTTGTACACTGTCTTAAAAAATGACCTAATTCTCCACAGTTGTAACAAGTAACAGTATTCATATCAAATCCCAGTTTTGTATCTTTGGTCAGACTGATCGGTTTTCCAGTTCGCTCTTTGTAATCACTTGCTCTTCTCACAAGATTTGCCATACCCCACATAATATCCATCTTTTCTGCTTCATCTTTATCAAGTTGATGATAATCTTCAGTTGTTAGATGAATGTTACCCACACGACCATCAAGATAACTATCATAGGAATTAACAAGGCTTGATAGTAAAGCTATATCTTAACCAATCTTTTCTTTCCCAGCTTTCTTTATGTTCTCGATCTTAAGTGCAGATAGAACATCTGATGCAGTCGGTGTAGATGACTATGTAGTATTGGAAGTAGGCTGTGATTGAGTATTGAGAGAACATGGTGAAACTTGTGGTGGAAATGAAGGTTGTTGAATAGGTGTACTGCTAACATTTAAAACTTACATATTCTGATTGTTTGTAGCAAAAACTATTTGAAATGGTGCATGAGCTGACTTAGGAGGTGTATAGCCATTCGGACAATACATGTTGGTGTCTTGAACTTGTTTAGACCTCTTGACTTTGTTTAAAAGTTCTAATTCTTCTTCCTGAAGTCTTGCGATAAACGAGTTCACTGTAGCTGTAACAAGTTCTCCACTGGTTTTCATAGTTAATACGAAACCATTACATTCTAATGGTAATGCTCCAGCTAGAAATGTTACTTTGTCTTTCTCTTCAATGGTTACATCATGCTTGTGTATTTCAACTAGCAAATGACGATATCTTTCGACCAATTCTGTAATAGACTCTCCAATTTTCTAGTGAAAATGGTCAAACTCAGCTTTCAACTCTAAACCTTTTCTAGTTCTGTAAGATGAATTTCCTTCATTGAAAGTATGAAGTGCTTCCCATATCTTGAATGAATTATCATGACACTGAAATTGATGGAAAATCAGACCATCAAGAGCACTTGTCAAGTTACAGTACATCTTCTTCTCCAAGTTATATTCTTCACGTTCTTCCGAAGGCATATTATGCAATGTATATAATTCATTTGTAACTGGTGAACGTGGCCATTGAAATTCGGTTTCAATGTACTTCCAAAGCTTCGTGTCCTGACCATCAGACCAAATCTTAAATCTCGACTTCCAAGTAGAATAATTATCCATATTCATTAACCTTGGACATTTCGTACCACTTCCTGATTCACTCTCAGCAAGGAGTAATCGTTGAGTCATATTCATAATACTCTGAACTAACGGTGCAGCTAACACGTAATCGTTTGAATTAAACATCTTGAAAATTTTACCAAAAGGTAAACTGTGCGGTTCGGGATATCAACCGTACGAGTGAGTATCTCAAACGTACGTGTCACACCCTCAAGTGTATGTGTCACTACTTAATCTTACGTGTCATAACTCAAACAAAAGAACCAATCACTAAGTATCAGACGTGCGAGTAAGGATCAACCGTGTGATTACTCGTACGTGTCACAACTCAAACAAAAGAACCAATCACTAAGTCTTAGACGTGCGAGTAAGGATCAACCGTGTGATTACTCGTACATGTCACAGTCAATTGTATGATCACTCGTGTGATCAGACTATAGTCACTTAAACTAACAAGGTTATGCTAAACCGTGCATGTGAGTTCACGAGTGACATCAACCGCGCTATCAACCGCGCGAGTGAGCAAATTTACTGCCCCACTCGTGTGGGTTGCTGTTCAACCTAATTCACTCAAAAACCCTAGAAATTGATGTTAAACCTCAATTTCTTCGTCCACAAGCTGGATTAGCACTAAACTAACATAAACACACTCTCTAATCACAATTACACACGTAAAAATGATTCCTTTTTGATCAAAATCACTTTAAACTCAAAAATCCAAAATAATAAACTCTATAATCACCAAAAATCACTAGATGATGTTGAAATCACAATCAATGCTCTGATACCAATGATGAAACATGACTAGGAACTTCGAAATCAACAGGTTTAATTCACATAAAGGCAAAATTAGTGAATCAAACCATTCTAGTGAATATTGTGCTTTTTGAGATTAATTTAGTCAAATCACAACAATGGATGTGTGATTAGATTAACACCTAGAGCTATTATTCACCTCTTGAGTGATTTGGGTTGAGAGAGAATCGGACAAGGCTACCAGATCTGAGTGATGTGTGTGTAATGAGAGGCTTAACCTAAAATGAAGAACATAACACTTAAATACCGCTGCTTTTGAGTTAACCGTACGAGTCAGCTGTCACTCGTACGAGTGGGCTGCCTCAGCCGTACAGGTGATCACTCACTCGTGTATGTATACTCAGATTAGATTTGTGACTCAGCTCAGCTCAACCGTGCATATGAGCTTGTCAGCCGAACGAGTGAGCCTTCACTCGTACGTCTGACTGAGTCTAATATAGTCAAACATCCTTTTCGCGTTCTTGAAGTACCTGTAACCACTTATAAACACAGATAGGATACTAACGAGCAATCATGGTAGCCCATAAACTGAAGTACTGTTCACAGATGATCAATCCTAGATTATCCTATGAAGACTAATCAAGGATTGAGTGCAATAAGGGGGTATAATGTATGTCGATTAGGATTTTAGGACCTTATTGTCATATTTCATTAAGTGCTAAACGATCAACAACCATGTCCCGGTCTTCGTAAATTACCTTAACCAATAAAGATCAAGTCTCAGGCAAACTCACGAGAGAGATCAATATGGCTAGGGCAATTCTTCCAGAATCAACAACCTAAAATGAAAGGCCAAGCTCCCTATTTATAGGTTTGAGATCTGCGCGGAAGTAAGATGTGCACGCACTTAGGAATTCCGCACAAGTACTGCGAGAATCCTACGCACTCTTAAATATTCCGCGTAATCTCACCGCATTCATTAACATTTACCGAGGTTCATCAGTTTCGCATCTTTGCCTTTAAGTAGCATATCACACTAATATTATACATATACATATGTATGTATATGATCAAGTCCTCCCAGTTTATTGTGTTACATTTTCGCAGAAAATGTAATACAATAAAATCTAAAAAATAAAAATTGTAGTTTACATGATCCTTTAAAAATACTCGCATAGGTATATTTTGATATGCAGTTACGCACATCTTCCAAATGATTCATCTGCATCGTATTATTTATTCTAACGGCTATATTTTTAACCGTTGAAATCCCTACGCATTTTAATTGTAAGACCCGATTATTTATTGTACATAAGTATAAATAGGGTACATGAAGTGTGGGTAACTTGGTGTAATTAAACAGAGGTCTGGGGCTGTCCAGACCATGGTACGCACAGCGCACACATAAGGCTACGCGTGGCGCACTACACCTGGGCACAGTTTTTACAGCTTTTTAAATTAAGTTAAATGATGGGACATTTTGGTCTTTTCACTTGAGGACGGTCTAGGGCATTAGTGGGGCTGTCCAGACCATGGTGCGCTCAGCGCACACTTAAGGGTGCGCGTGGCGCACTACACCTGGGCACAGTTTTTCCAGCTTTTTAAATTAAGTTAAATGATGGGACATTTTGGTCTTTTCACTTGAGGAAGGTTTAGGGCATTAGTGGCCAGTTGTGTGTGGTTGAAAAACACATTCAACACTCCACCAAACACCTCTTCTCTCCAAGTTGAATTCCTAGAGTGAGAAACCCATTTAAGAGAAAGAAAGCTCGAATCGAGAAGGAAGAAGTTGATTTTAGGTCAAAGCGCGTGTGTTAAAGTTGATCATCTAATCACTAGCTACGTTGTGATTGTGGTGGTAAGCTCTAACTTTGATTTCCTTATTTTAATTGGTTTAAGGGTTAGGGTTTGGGTTAGTGATGAACATAAAACCCATATTTGGTGATTTTGGGTGTTCTTTGATAAGATTGAGTCATGAAGACTCAATAGTAACTAACCTAGGGTTTCAAAGTGTTAATTGGTGTTTATAAACCTTGATTGGTTAGTTAATTACTAGCACATCTAGTTATTATACAAATGGGTGTTAATGGGGTTAGTGGATGACCCGAAATGGGTGCGTTGACTTTAAAATGGCCGAATGGGTAATGATTGGCTTAGTTGGGAAAGATGGGTATGAAATACCCTAATTGTGTATTAGTTAGTGTTGTTGGACCTCAATCACTAGGTTTTGGTGATTTATGATGGTCTTGACCTTAAATGGACGGTTTTGGTGTGAATGGGGGTATTTAATGCATTAAGTCGTTAAATGCACATAAGTAAGTTGTTGGTATTTAGCCCAACTAGTTGGTGTGTTGATCTAGTACTTATTGTATTAGGTACTTGGCTTTGAAGCTTGCGAAGGATAAAACCGTCACCAAATCATTAAGGTGAGTGGAATAATTATGCGTATGTGTATATGGCGTATTTATTTGTGAATGTTATGGTATGAACCATGAGCCGGTAGTACCATAGTATGTATGTGACGAATATCACGATGTGAACCACGAGCCGGTAGCATCAAGTGTGAACCACGAGCCGGTAGCACTATAAAACAAGTGTGAACCACGAGCCGGTAGCACTATAAAACAAGTGTGAACCACGAGCTGGTAGTACTATAAAATAAGTGTAAACCACGAGCCGGTAGCACTATAAAATAAAGTGTGAACCACGAGCTGGTAGCACAATAAAATGAGGCGTGAACCATGAGCCGGTAGCGCCAAAGTGTGAACCTCGAGCCGGTAGCACCATAAAAGAGTGAGACTCAAATGCGTATGGTGTGAACCATGAGCCGGTAGCACCATAGCGTTATGGTTAACCATATTATGTTGTTGGATATTGTTTAGCATGCTATATATATATATATATATATATATATATATATATATATATATATATATATATATATATATATATATATATATATATTGTGTTGAGTATATGCTAATGTGGTGTTGTGATAGTGTACGAGTTATTAGCATTATGAGTATGACGGCATGCTATTTGAGTTGTATTTTCGTATGAGGTATTTGGTGGGTGCGAACGCAAATAGATGGGTTATATATGTGTATGTATAATTGTTGCACTCACTAAGCTTTGCTTACCCTTTCGTTGTTTATCTTTTTATAGGCTCCGGCGGAGACAAGGGTAAGGGCATTCATATGGATTAGAAATCCCGCTTTGTTTTAGGGGACGCTTTTGATGTGATAGCTTTTGGAGTTGACCGAGATTTGGGTAGTTTAACCCCCAAACATCATGCTCTAGTGTCGTTTGGAATTTAAACTAATTCGGTTAAAACTTATACATATTTTCGACGAAACTCGTATTTCGGCCATATGTGGGCCCGGGTTCGTAAAACTTGTTTTATCATTGAAATGTGTTAGTTTTACATATTTGAACATGTTGTGAAAAGTGTTTCATCTAAATACGTTGGGAAGTGGGAGATCTTTATTTGAAAAATGACCAAACTGGACAGAAGCTGGAATGGACTGTGCGCGCCGTGCACCCTAGGGTACTGCGCACCGCGCACTGTTCTATAAAAAAAATTTGCGTATTTCATTTGGATATTGGGTTGGATTGTTACAAGTGGTATCAGAGCATGGTCTAAGGGATTTAGGCGACTTGAGATAGGTGCCTAGACTTAGACTTGATTGTGTGTGTGCTTTATACGGGACTTGTAGGATTTCGGGTCGGACCGGGAGTGATTAGTGTCTAGGTTTATGTGAACTAACCTTGCGCTAATTGTTTTGTGTTGTCGTTGCAATCATCAAGCGAGATGGACGTTGTACTAGCAAGTTAATGCGACGTGCTCGCGTAACAATGATTAGCTACCATTGTTACGGGTTCAAATCGTGTCAAACGAGCGATGTACGATGAATGTCAAGCAAGATGGGGCGGTGTCGTATATGTATGTCGTTTCCTTTATGTTTCGTTGTTTAATCGGTGTGCATTCTTTAGAATGAAGACGGAAGATGGAATCGGAACTGACGCGCCTGCTTATGAAAGGAAGGATGAGTTAATGGTGAGGGTTGAGGCTGTGCTCAGACAATATGTCTCGGGTTTGGCCAACGAGGTTAGACAAGTAGTCAAGGAGTCAATCAAAGGACGAGTAACCGAATTGGTCCGAGACCAAGTGACTAAGATTGGAAGGGAAGAGTTTGAGAAGAGGTTTTCCGAACCTCGAGGTAGTGGTGACGAAGAAGTACTTGCAAGGTTAGAGTCAAGTGCTCCTGGTAAGAGGACGAGAAGTGCGCCGGAAGGCGTCGGAAATGTTCAAAAGATGAGTAAGAGAGGTTACGTACCTTCGTGCGATAATTGTGCGCAATAGGGTCATTTATCGCGTGAGTACCCAAATGCACCTTCTAACAACGAGACATGTTTTAAGTGTCAAAAAGAGGGACATCGAAAGGCGGAGTGTCCCGAGTTGTTTAATGATCAAGGTAAAAGTGTAGTGGAGAGCACGGGTAGTGTAGTGAAGGAAGTGTCGGGATCCAGTGTGTCAAGATGTTACAATTGTGGGTAAAGGGGACATAAGTCTCGCGAGTGTCCGTCGGGCAAGACAGAATGTTTTTACTGTCGAGAGAAAGGGCACAGGAAGTCAGAATGTCCCGAATTGGTTGTTAGACAGATTTTTAAGTTGGGAGATTTCGCGCCTACGTGTTATAATTCTCTACAACGAGGTCATTTAGCACAGGATTGTGCGAGTATACCTCTGAGCACGATCAAGTGCTTTATTTTCTAGAAGGAGGGGCACCGAAAGTCAGAGTGTTCTGAATCATTTGCCGATCGGGTTAAGAGCTTAGAGCGCGAGTATTCGATGGATAGTGAAGCATGGAAGTCCAATGACGCTGCCTCAGGTACTTTCGTTTTCGATACAAATATGCCTTATGATTAATTGTTAAGTATCGATGGATTCGGGTATGCGTTAGAAAACTTAATCCTCGTTTCGAGATCTAACTAGTCTCGAGTGAACGTGTATGTAATTAGTACCCATAAGGGCCCGGGGTTAGTGAACTCGGTGACGATCTGATTTGTTAGTGAGTTCGATGACGGTGCACCGGGGTGACATGTGACGACCCGTCCTAATCCTCCTGGACGAAGTGTTCAACATCTGGTCCCATTGCGAGGTACTGACCTAAATATGCCATGAAAGACTCCATGTAATATCTTTCAATTGAGCAAATGCACAGCGAAAGACTTAATTCATACCAGAGAATAAACATGCTTAAAAGTGTCAGCCAAAAGGTTGGTGAGTTCATAGGCTTATCATAACAATCATTTCAATATTTTAATAGCCCACAAGATTTCCGTTTATAAATATATGTACACTCGCAAGTGTATAAAAGTATTCTATAAGTTGTTGAGCGCTTCGGTAACCATACTTAACCATTAATGTGGCATATTCCCTTTATTATGAAATCTCCCTACACTGTACCAAGTGTAGTAAAAACGAAGTACTATGCAACCGTTTACGATACTAGAGTGACTAGCCCGGTTGGGGTGGTCAAACCCGATAGATCTATCAATAGGATTTGCGCTTACATGTTCTTCCAACATGTAAATATTAGTTACCAAGCTATTAGGGAAGATATGCAAGGTGGTACAACTCAACGTAGAATATATTTTAAGTACTTGTGTCTATTTCGTCAAACATAAAAGCAGCGCATGTATTCTCAGCCCAAAAATATATATACTACAAAAGTAATTAAAAAGGGAGCAAATGAAACTCACCATACTGTATTTTGTAGTAAAAAATACATATGACGTCATTTAACAAGTGTAGGGTTAACCTCGGATTCACGAACCTATATCATTCATATATATATTAACACATTGTAAACGAACAAATTTATATATATTATTATTAATGTTATAATTGTTATTTTAATAATTTATGTGTTTCATTATTAACTTAAATATATTTATTTTATATAAAAATTTATAAAGTATTAATATAGTTTTATTATGTACATTTTTATATAATTAAGTTTCATGGTAATGATAATAATAATATTATTAGTAATAATGATAATAATAATAATATGCTTTTTATAAAAATAATAATGATACTAGTAATGATAATAATAATAATGATACTAATAATTATATTAATAATAATAATAATGATAATATTAATAATAATACTTATTTTAATAATAATAATAATAATAATAATAATAATAATAATAATAATAATAATAATAATAATAATAATAATGGTACTATTAAATATAATAATAATAACAAGATAATAATAAAAATGATACTTTTAGTTTTTAATAAAAATGAAAAGTTTAATAATAATGATACTGAAAATAATAGTTTTGTTAATAATACTTAATACTTAATAATAATAGTAATGATCTTACTGTTAATGAAAATATTATATGTATTTATAAGTTTAACCTAATCTTAGTCATACTTATAACATTCATAATCAATAAATATAACCATAATTACTTTTATCTTATTATTTCATCATTTATATATTCTTTTATCATAATCATAATCATAATTATAATAATAACAATGATAATAATAATAATAATAATAATAATAATAATAATAATAATAATAATAATAATAATAATAATAATAATAATAATAATAATAATAATAATAATAAAATTACTACCTTAGAGTAACAATCCTTAAAAATAACGCCACTGCTCGGGCTCGAACCCAAGAACTCTCGCTTAACACAACCACCACTCACCAATGCTCTGCTTATGCTTTTCTGATTTAATTAGGATTTATTATCTTTTTAACTAACTTTCTGTTTTCAACATGAATGGCACTAGAAACCTGCGGCCCAACAGGCCCACGTGATTTAGTCCAAAGATTATTCAAAGGCCTAGTTTTATCTGGTTCAAGTTTAGATATTAAGGCAGCCCAATTTAACCTGGTTCAAGAATGTTTAATTAAAAAGAAAATTGCATGAAGCAAGAATTGAACGCAGAACCTCTCTTTTAACCCCAACATTCCAAACCACTCGACTGTCTTTACTTTTCTATTTTTAATTCACACTAATTAATTTTAATCCCTATCTCGCTGTCTTCTTCTTCATTATGATCCGTACTATTTTCATCATCTTCGACTCATCCATCATTATTCATCATCGTTGTACTAAAATCATTCATCATCTGTCATCATCATCATCTTCTCACAACACCCATAATATTTGCAGGTTGAAAGGTTGCAGGTGGTCTTCGATTGAGGTTTGCAAACAGAAAAAAATACTAGGGTTTAAGAGAAATAGATGCAACTGTGGTAATATTGTTAAATGGGTGTGATTTGGTTCGTGATAGAGATAGGAATAATGTGGTGATATTATGATTCGAGGTGTGAAGTGGTGGAGATGGGTTTTAGAGAGAGAAGAGAGAGAAAGTATTCAAGGTGGTAGAAGGTGATGGCGGTTGATCGAGAAAGACGATGAATAGTAACAGTAACGTTTGTTAACTGGTGACGGTTTAGATTTGTACTTGGCAGAGAGACTGAATAGCAGCAGGAGAAGTAACACGAGAGAGAAAAAGAAAAGAAAAAAAATATTGTAGCAGTGGCAGCATGGTATATCAAATAGTTTAACAATTTAAGGGTGTCGTGGTGTTTTGTTTTGTAAATCAGTTGAAGAATTGGGTGGTGGTTGAGAGTTGAGAGGGACGAGATAGAGAGGGTGATTTGGTAGTGGAGGATGGTGCTCGGTGGTGATCAATGAACCGGAGGGTGTTAATGGTTTATGCAGGGATGTATATGTACATATATAGAATGTAGATAGAGAAGAAAACAAAAACCAAAGGAGTTGGTGTGAGGGTGTGCTGTCAAATATCAACATCAATATAAATTAGTGCAATTGCAATGTATCGGTTAATAAAAACAGAATGATAAATGTCAAAAGTTTAACATCCACATGTGAAGAAAATATATAAAGTATATGGGAAGATATGATATGTCTAGCAAGAGTTAAGAATATATATTCTCACTTGATCCCACTTGTTTAAAGCGAAAGAATTGTTTGTTGGTAAAAGGTGGTGGTAAGTAAGAAACAATTGATTGTAGACACTAACTAATCTGAACTGGATCACAAGTTGTCGATTTAGTTAGCTGCAAGTGTCCTACGAAAAATAGTAATACCATCGATGCCACCATGAAGAACCATTGTGTGATGTACGAGAACTAATTTGACATGATTGGAAGGTTAGTATATTAATTATTATTAGTGTTAGTATTTAATATTAATCAATGGGATTATAAGTCGTGACCTCAATTTATATAGTGATGCTAAAGAGGAGAAGGTTTAGTTTGGTGGCATGGTTCTTTCCTGAATTTTAAAAAATGAGTTTTAAAACTAAAGTGCATTGACCATGTCATATTTGATATTAATGTTTACACCACTTGCATTCCAATTATTGCAGTTGTTAAAGTTAGCTTTATGAGTTTTAACTTATTGAGATTAATGGACAAAAATTAATGTTCCATCATCCCATTACTTTAACTAACTTTGTAGTTTTTAACATTTTTAAATGAGTTTTTCACCCATTTATCTGCCGACAGTCTTTACGAAATGATATATCATTTACTAAATAAATATGAATTCATATAAACAGTTCAAAAAATTTTGAGGCTCAGTTTATCAGACTTAATTTATCGTGTCTGAATTATGAAATCATTTATAGATTTAAGTTAAAAATTAGTCAAAATTTTCCGGGTCGTGACAGTACCTACCCGTTAAAGAAATTTCGTCCCGAAATTTGATCGAGGTGGTCATGGTTAACAATAAAAATGTTTTCCTGAAGTATATGAGTTGATAAATAAAATTTTATCACCATTGAGTAATAAGGATAAAACAATTTGATTTCTCTAAGCGTACGAATGAAGCTATCACTTAAAGAGTGAATCCAGAAAATAAAGCTCGTTTTAACTTTTGACATTGTCACGTTTGAATTTCCGGAATTCAAGGGATTAAGAAAATCTTCGAAATCTAAATAAAATTTGAGTCTTCGGAATTTAAGGAATTTAGAATCTTTTTAATTAAATGTGGTCATCTGTCTTGATTGCTACGTCTGATATTTTCATTATAAATTAAACCCTTTCGTTCCATTATTTTCATCACTCCTATACTTTCTTTCTTAATTCTTACTTCTAAAAGATTGTGAAAATGCTTCATCCAGTTCTAATCCTTGATATTTTCCTAATTATCATTTCTGTCATCCTTCTTTTTAATAATCCACCAGAAGAATCTGTTTACTTTTACTATTACCTTGGGGTGATACTATTCTTAATTCTACCTTGTCTTTATATTGCTATTTGTATTAATATCCATGGTTTGTAACCTCCGTGTTGTTATTGGACTTTATATTTTCTCTTATATTTTGGAGCTCTTTGCCTTTTTATTTTCTTCCCGACCTCTAGTAAAGCGAGTAATGGTCCAGAATTCGTAAGTATGGAGTTTTCGAATGAACTTAATTTTCTAAACAAGAAAGAACGTAATAGCACGATTTGATTTGTCAAAATACCAGAATCACTGAGGATAGAACTATCAAGAATATATTTTCTTGATATGTTCAGAAGTTAAGCAGAATGAAAGAGTTATGTAACATGGTACATGATGACGGTATAGTCTGTGAATCATCATGGTTCATTAGGACTTCCAGCATGACTTACTGTAATATAATCACGTTGGCCAAGTGTCATTATATTATACTAACTCATGCTCAAATTCTTAACACTTCTTCAGAATTCATTCGTAATTATACTTAGATTTTATAGAAGTTTCCAATGAAATACAGAAAGCACGATGAGGTATATAATTTCGGACAAGAATACTTATGAAAATATCCTCAGAAATATCGTGGATATTTTTGATGATATTTTGGAATTTCTAAGTTCGAAAGTTGATGAAGAAAAATTTTTCGCAAGATTTTAACACGAGTTCGAAGCAAGGTATTCTCTAAAGATTTCATCGGATTCAGAATTATCTAGGTTCTTTGAATATAGAGTTTGATCCTTGTATTTGTCCTTGATCTCCTTCATGGTTTGCTCAATCAGTTTTTCAGTACCAAAATTTTCAATCGAGCGTTCCATTCTTTATCATCAACTTTTGGACATTAAGACCATCTAAAACATGCTGCTTCGTCAGCATTTTCAAAGTTAACGGATCTGGATCATCGGTTATCAAACCGAGGGTTTTCAAAAATATTGAAGGTTTTTATATGATTAAACGCTGATTGTGATCGTCAAGTTATAAAGGATGTTTAAGATGAAATCAAGTTACAAAGAATGTTTAAGATGAAATCAAGTGGCAAACTTGAAGAATTGTTTAGAGTCATATGTTATAATCAGTATTTTAATTCATTTTAATTGTCCAATGTTAGTAGTCCACAATTGATAGTCCACAGTTAACAGTCCAATAATTCATATATAGCTTAATATATAATATTCGAATTAATTAATACGTATCGTGACCCGTGTACATGTCTCAGACTCGATCACAACTCAAAGTATATATATTATTGTAGAATCAACCTCAACCCTGTATAGCGAACTCGTGCATTACATCATATAGAGTGTCTATGGTTATTCCAAATAATATATATAGATGCGTCGATATGATATGTCAAAACCTTGTATACGTGTCCCGATATTTAAAGTGCGTAAAATAAATAACAGAAATTAATTGACGATAAATAAAATTACGAGAATATAAATTGTGATAAATAAAATTCGATAAATAAAATGTAATCAGTTAGCTAGGAACAGTTAGCTAGGAACAGTTAGCGTGGATTCTTAACAAAATTCTTCTCATAGTTAAATTGTTTGTTTCTAACAAATTTTATTTTGTCCAATATTTTCTTCATTATGCCACTTGTTGGATTCTTATAGATCAAAATCCAAATATAAAATTGAATGAAAATGGTTATTCTGTGGTGAACGGATTCGTATATCTGTGGATGTAAGTAGGATAGTAAATGACTGTTGAATCAGATTCGAAGAATGTACAGTGTAACTTATTAGTGTAAAATCTAAATATTCCTTGGGTATTACCTCCCCGTTAAAATATTTTTACCATTAACAGTTTGTATGAAAGAATTTTTAATTACAATCTTTATGAAAATATACTTACATATATATTTTCTTCAGATGTAATCATGGATTTAATGAGTTAATATAATATTAAACTCATTTGATTTGCCGTTAGAACTAGAATACATAATCTCTAAAACATTAGAGATTACATAATCATCATGAAGAACGAAGATAATTGATGTAGAATGATACGTAGAACGATGATTATACTCGAGGTATAGAATGAGATGTTGAGCCATGGACTATTGATGGTACTGGTGCTGTTACTGATGGTACTGTTGGTGCTGGTGATGTTGCTGAAGCTGTTAAATTTTGCACCATATTCTCTAAATTTATTACTCGAGCGAAGTTCGTTGACTTCTTCCATTATTCCGGGATGGTTGTCGGTCGTAACGAGCTGGTGAATAAGGTTTAGAATTTTTAGATAGAAGATAATCGTGACGAGCTACCCTGGAGATGAGACTAAGAATGGTGTTTCGAACTGGTTCGCCGGTAAGTGCTTCAGGTTCTTCGCCAAGATTGCAGGTTGGTGGGTGGAAAGGATCGACTTCTTTTTATCTCCATTGATTAAGTCGACTATGAACCTATCCCCATTTCATCCAATATAGGTTATGGCTAAGTGGTTGATCCATTCTGGTTACGCTGCTTTCGGAGCTCGAGTGGAAATCTATATCGGAATAGCTGTCGGAGTCTGAGGAACTTGAACTAGTTGCGAGTTCCATATTGTACGGTCGGATAGAGGATTTTCGATATGAAATGATTTCCAGATATCGGATGATATTCTAATTACATAGAATACCTATATATAATATAGAAGATCCCGTAGATTACGGAGGAACTTTCGGAAACTGTCAGGCAAAGTTTACAATAACAGATTCGCTATGATATAAATTTATCTATAAACTATCTATGTAATAAGTGCAGGAAGTCGTGTCTAGACTTAGGAATGATAAGCAGGTAATTTTCCACTTAGAATGTTAAACAATACTTATAATATGTAGCTAAGGTCGAAGTCCAGGCTCACTAATGCATCCTAACAGTATCTGGTTAGACACACTAATGAAAGACCTGGTTGGCTAGGACCAACGCTCTGATGCCACATGTGACGACCCGTCCTAATCCTCCTGGATTAAGTCTTCAACATCTGGTCCCATTGCGAGGTATTGACCTAAATATGCCATGAATGACTCCAAGTAATATCTTTCAATTGAGCAAATGCACAACGGAAGACTTAGTTCGTGCCTGAGAATAAACATGCTTAAAAGTGTCAACCAAAAGGTTGGTGAGTTCATAGATTTATCATAACAATCATTTCAATATTTTAATAGACCACAACATTTCCGTTTATAAATATATGTACACTCGCTAGTGTATAAAAGTATTCTATAAGTTGTTGAGCACTTCGGTAACCATACTTAACAATTAATGTGGCATATTCCCTTTATTATGAAATCTCCCTACACTGTACCAAGTGTAGTAAAAACGAAGTACTATGCAACCGTTTACGATACTAGAGCGACTAGCCCGGTTGGGGTGGTCAAACCCGATAGATCTATCAATATGATTCGCGCTTACATGTTCTTCCAACATGTAAATATTAGTTACCAAGCTATTAAGGAAGATATGCAAGGTGGTACAACTCAACGTAGAATATATTTTAAGTACTTGTGTCTATTTCGTCAAACATAAAAGCAGCGCATGTATTCTCAGCCCAAAAATATATATATATTGCAAAAGCAATTAAAAAGGGAGCAAATAAAACTCACCATACTGTATTTTGTAGTATAAAATACATATGACGTTATTTAACAAGTGTAGGGTTGACTTCAGATTCACGAACCTATATCATTCATATATATATATATATATATATATATATATATATATATATATATATATATATATATATATATATATATATATTAACACATTGTAAATGAACAAATTTATATATATTATTATTAATGTTATAATTGTTATTTTAATAATTTATGTGTTTCATTATTAACTTAAATATATTTATTTTATATAAAAATTTATAAAGTATTAATATAGTTTTATTATGTACATTTTTATATAATTAACTTTCATGGTAATGATAATAATAATATTATTAGTAATATTGATAATAATAATAATAATATGGTTTTTTATAAAAATAATAATGATACTAGTAATGATAATAATAATAATAATGATAATAATAATTATATTAATAATAATAATGATAATATTAATTATAATACTTATTTTAATAATAATAATAATAATAATAATAATAATAATAATAATAATAATAATAATAATAATAATAATAATAATAATAATAATAATAATAATAATGATAATAATGATAATAATGATAATAATGGTACTATTAAATATAATAATAATAACAAGATAATAATAAAAATGATACTTTTAGTTTTTAATAAAAATGAAAAGTTTAATAATAATGATACTGAAAATAATAGTTTTGTTAATAATACTTAATACTTAATAATAATAGTAATGATCTTACTGCTAATGATAATATTATATGTATTTATAAGTTTAACCTAATCTTAGTCATACTTATAACATTCATAATCAATAAATATAACCATAATTACTTTTATCTTATTATTTCATCATTTATATATTCTTTTATCATAATTATAATAATAACAATGATAATAATATAAATAATAATAATAATAATAATAATACTAATAATAATAATAATAATAATAATAATAATAATAATAATAATAATAATAATAATAATAATAATAATAATAATAATAATGAAATTACTACCTTAGAGTAACAAGCCTTAAAAATAACGCCACTTCTCGGGCTTGAACCCAAGACCTCTCGCTTAACACAACCACCACTCACCAATGCTCTGCATATGCTTTTCTGATTTAATTAGGATTTATTATATTTTTAACTCACTTTCTGTTTTCAACATGAATGGCACTAGAAACCTGCGGCCCAACAGGCCCACGTGATTTAGTCCAAAGATTATTCAAAGGCCTAGTTTTATCCGGTTCAAGTTTAGATGTTAAGGCAACCCAATTTAACCTGGTTCAAGAATGTTTAATTAAAAAGAAAACTGCATGAAGAAAGAATTGAACACATAACCTCTCGTTTAACCCCAACATTCCAAACCACTCAACTGTCTTTACTTTTCTGTTTTTAATTCACACCAATTAATTTTAATCCCTATCTCGATGTCTTTTTCTTCATTATGATTCGTAATATTTTCATCATCTTCGACTCATCCATCATTATTCATCATCGTTGTACTAACATCATTCATCATCGTCGTCATCTGTCATCATCATCATCTTCTCACAACACCCATAATAGTTGCAGGTTGCAAGGTTGCAGGTGGTCTTCGATTGAGGTTTGTAAACAGAAAAAAAAAATACTAAGGTTTAAGAGAAATAGATGCAACTGTGGTAATATTGTTAAATGGGTGTGATTTGGTTCGCGATAGAGACAGGAATAGTGTCGGTGATATTATGATTCGAGGTGTGAAGTGGTGGCGATGGGTTTTAGAGAGAGAAGGGGAGAGAAAGTATTCAAGGTGGTAGAAGGTGATGGCGGTTGATCGAGCAAGACGATGAATAGTAATAGTAACGATTGTTAACTGGTGAAGGTTTAGATTTATCCTTGGCAGAGAGACTGAATAGCAGCAGGAGAAGTAACACGAGAGAGAAAAAGAAAAGAAAAAAAATATTGTAGCAGTGGCAGCATGGTATATCGAATAGTTTAACAATTTAAGGGTGTCGTGGTTTTTTTTGGTACAGCAGTCGAAGAATTAGGTGGTGGTTGAGAGTTGAGAGGGACGAGATAGAGAGGGTGATTGGGTGGTGGAGGATGGTGCTCGATGGTGATCAATGAACCAGAGGGTGTTAATGGTTTATGCAGGTATGTATATGTACATATATAGAATGTAGATAGAGAAGAAAACAAAAACCAAATGAGTTGGTGTGAGGGTGTGCTGTCAAATATCAACATCAATATAAATTAGCGCAATTGCAAAGTATTTGTTAATAAAAACAGAACGATAAATGTCAAAAGTTTAACATCCACATGTGAAAAATATATATAAAGTATATGGGAAGATATGATATGTCTAGCAAGAGTTAAGAATATATATTCTCACTTGATCCCACTTGTTTAAAGAGAAAGAATTGTTTGTTGGTAAAAGGTGGTGGTAAGTAAGAAACAATTGATTGTAGACACTAACTAATCTGAACTGGATCACAAGTTGTCGATTTAGTTAGCTGCAAGTGTCCTACGAAAAATAGCAATACCATCGATGCCACCATGAAGAACCATTGTGTGATGTACGAGCACTAATTTGACATGATTGGAAGGTTAGTATATTAATTATTATTAGTGTTAGTATTTAATATTAATCAATGGGATTATAAGTCGTGACCTCAATTTATATAGTGATGCTAAAGAGGAGAAGGTTTTGTTTGGTGGCATGGTTCTTTCCTGAATTTTAAATAATGAGTTTTAAAACTAAAGTGCATGGACCATGTCATATTTGATATTAATGTTTACGCCACTTGCATTCCAATTATTCTAGTTGTTAAAGTTAGCTTTAAGGGTTTTAACTTATTGAGATTAATGGACAAAAATTAATGTTCCATCATCCCGTTACTTTAACTAACTTTATAGTTTTTAACATTTTTAAATGAGTTTTTCACCCATTTATCTGCCTACAGTTTTTACGGAATGATATATCGTTTACTAAATAAATTTGAATTCATATAAATAGTTCAAAAAAATTTGAGGCTCAGTTTATCAGACTTAATTTATTGTGTCTGAATTATGCAATCATTTATAGATTTAAGTTAAAAATAAGTCAAAATTTTCCGGGTCGTGACATGATACTTGAGTCGTTGACTCGTGACAGTGTGACCTGGGTCGAATTCATTGTGTAAATACGTAGTATAGTTATAGGTAGCATTCCTAATGAAATTACCCTACATTGACGATTGGAGGGACGGACGAAGGGCTTGAGACTTAACTTTTCTAAGCATTCCTTAGTGTTTGGGAAAAATTTTCTACCAAGCCATGGAGACGGGCTTCGATGTTCGGATGTTAGAATGTGTTCGCTTTCATGTAGAAGTTGATGAGCCATGAGGTTCGTCAGGTGGATGAAACCATTAAGACCAAATGTTTGATCTAGATGAATGTTGGTAATGGAGTCTACGGGATGCAACGTTAGGTGCTTCTTTCATACCTACAAGCGTGGTATTCGACTCCGATGGTGTTACGGTAACATTGAACATAGGGTACCGGCAAGAAACCCTTAGGTGTTCGAGTGACGGTGTGGAAGTTACAAGCGATAGCAACTCGATGATTGCTAGAGTAATACTCGTACGGTTAGGTAAGTGCTTCGGTTGAAGTAGCAAAGGATAATCCGAAATCCTCCGTATGCTCAAGGGTGGAGCAAAGTTTGGTGATGTGCGTGTTATGAGATGCAAGATGGGTGAACCTCGTCTCTCTTTTACGAGATGGTTATGTAAGATGTAACCTACTAGCTGGAAAAGTCTACCCTACCGGTAGCAGTGTTTTGTTATACGAGGTACGAGTTATGTGGGCGTTAGGTCGTTGCTTAATTGATGTCAACGGGTGAAAGTGGGCATCGTTTTTATGGAAAAATGAGTTCGAGAGAGTTCATGGGCTATGATCGATGAGGAGATTGGTCGTATAGGTCGGTGCGCTGTGCCTTGGCTCTATTGTTTGAGTCTTTTATCGTCTAGGCTTTTTGCTTAGTGACATTTGGGTCGTTAAGTTGGTTCGAGTGAGACCCATTGGATTTGTCAATTGTTTCGTGTATTGTTGCGCATGTAAGAGCTTAACAACATAACGTATGGTGATGAAACCATGTAGGGAGTAGCCATAATGCAAATGTATGTTGGATGATGTTAACATGTTAGGTTTTACATGTTAATTTGACGATTTGGTAAGTAAGTGTCAGGTGACATCCCGGCATACGGGTTCGGCTTTCGAGGGCTACGTGATACAGTATGGTGAGTGTTTCTGTAATTTCTCACTCTGTGTTAACCGCGACTGGGGTTCGATGCGGTGCGTGTAGTAAGTGTTCATAGACTTGATGTGAGAAGGTAACCGTGATGGTGATTAGGACGAATTGGAAGAGTATAAGCCTTGGTGTATCCAAGCATCTCCTTAGTGATAAGTTAAAAGGTTAATAGGCTAGCTTTGCGACCTAGAATAAATTGTGGCTAGTGGGTGTCGCTAGAAATTGTGGGCCTTGAGCAGTAAAGTTCTTGGAAATTCTATAACTTCGAGTAGTCGGGGGATGCGTGACACCAAGGGTAGACCCCATAAGGGTAAAGCTCTTGATGACTAGGTGGTTGTAATGGGAGTTGCATAACACTGTTTCAGGTGCCTCCTTATACCTGCTAGTGAAATGCTCCACTCCGATGGTATGATTACTTTGTAATTGGGTACCGGTGAAAAACCCGAAGATACAACTATGGTTTATTATGGTGTTTAGCGGGCGTTAACACTTAACTGATTTGAAATATCGAGGTTAGAATACCTTATAACGAGTCCTTGGAAGGACTAATGAGTATGACCAACGTCGGAGAAGGTAATATGCGTTGTGGAATGTCGGAATTTGCGAGGTGTTATCATCTCAACGGTGAACGTATGGGGGTTAAAACCCTAAATGGGGGAGTTAAGTACCGGAGAATTTGCAAAAGTCCCTATCCAGTAGATGTGATAAGTGAACGGGTGTCGCTTATTTAGGAAAGAAAGACTTAGATGGTATTCAAAAAAGTCCCAAGTTGGACTTTGGAATGAATTGTGAAGGTAGTTAGTGACATGAGTCAAAATGGCGAGTTTTCCAATGATAGTTACGAGAGATTTTAGGAAGGTGTCGGGATGATTCCCGAGTATTCCATGGTGGAAAGGCATGATGATGGAGGTCGTCAGGAGATTATTCCACTTTTGGATTTAATGTGAATGTAGTATACGAGTTAGATACTCAGCGTAGGAGCAAGCGGTTGCGGTTGTTTTGTCTCGAGAGATGATTACCCTTGTTCGTTGTAATATGATGCATTAGTGTACGAAACGAGATCCCGGATGGGTGATTACTACATGTAACTCCACATTGGGGGCGGAAATGTTCAAGGTAGAAGTGCTTAACTTCTAAGTGTTTGGTGCGGATCATGAGGACGTGATCCAATCTAAGTGGGGGAGAGTTGTAAGACCCGATTATTTATTGTACAGAAGTATAAACATGGTACATGAAGTGTGGATTACTTGGTGTAATTAAATAGAGGTCTGGGCCTGTCAAGACCATGGTGCGTTCAGCGCACACTTAAGGGTGCGCGTGGCGCACTACACCTGGGCACAGTTTTTCCAGCTTTTTAAATTAAGTTAAATGATGGGACATTTTGGTCTTTTCACTTGAGGCCGGTTTAGGGCATTAGTGGCCAGTTGTGTGTGGTTGAAAAACACATTGAACACTCCACCAAACACCTCTTCTCTCCAAGTTGAATTCCTAGAGTTAGAAACTCATTTAAGAGAAAGAAAGCTCGAATCGAGAAGGAAAAAGTTGATTTTGGGTCAAAGCGCATGTGTTAAAGTTGTTCATCTAATCACTAGCTACGTTGTGATTATGGTGCTAAGCTCTAACTTTCATTTCCTTATTTTAATTGGTTTAAGGGTTAGGGTTTGGGTTAGTGATGAACATAAAACCCATATTTGGTGATTTTGGGTGTTCTTGGGTAAGATTGAGTCATGAAGACTCAATAGTAACTAACCTAGGGTTTCAAAGTGTTAATTGGTGTTTATGAACCTTGATTGGTTAGTTAATTACTAGCACATCTAGTTATTATACAAATGGGTGTTAATGGGGTTAGTGGATGACCCGAAATGGGTGTGTTGACTTTAAAAAGGTCGAATGGGTAATGATTGGCTTAGTTGGGGAAGATGGGAATGAAATACCCTAATTGTGTATTAGTTAGTGTTGTTGGACCTCAATCACTAGGTTTTGGTGATTTATGATGGTGTTGACCTTAAATGGACGGTTTTGGTGTGAATGGGGTATTTAATGCATTAAGTCATTAAATGCACATGAGTAAGTTGTTGGTATTTAGCCCAACTAGTTGGTGTGTTGATCGAGTACTTATTGTATTAGGTACTTGGCTTTGAAGCTTGCGAAAGGATAAAACCGTCACCAAATCATTAAGGTGAGTGGAATAATTATGCGTATGTGTATATGGCGTATTTATTTGTGAATATTATGGTATGAACCACGAGCCGGTAGTACTATAACATGTATGTGATGAGTATCACGATGTGAACCACGAGCCGGTAGCATCAAGTGTGAACCACAAGCCGGTAGCACTATAAAACAAGTGTGAACCACGAGCAGGTAGCACTATAAAATAAGTGTGAACCACAAGCCGGTAGCACTATAAAACAAGTGTGAACCACGAGCCGGTAGCACTATAAAAAAAAGTGTGAACCACGAGCCGGTAGCACTATAAAATGAGGCATGAACCACGATCCGATAGCGTTAAAGTGTGAACCACGATCCGATAGCACTATAAAATAGTGAGACTCAAATGCATATGATGTGAACCACGAGCCGGTAGCACCATAGCATTATGGTTAACCATATTATGTTGTTGGATATTGTTTAGCATGCTATATATATATATATATATATATATATATATATATATATATATATATATATATATATATATATATATATATATATATATATATATATATATATATATATTTGTGTTGAGTATATGCTAATGTGGTGTTGTGATAGTGTACGAGTTGTTAGCATTATGAGTATGACGGCATGCTATTTGAGTTGTATTTTCGTATGAGGTATTTGGTGGGTGTGAACGAAAATAGATGGGTTATATATGTGTATGTATAATTGTTGCACTCACCAAGCTTTGCTTACCCTTCGTTGTTTATCTTTTTATAGGCTCCGGCGGAGACAAGGGTAAGGGCATTCGTATGGATTAGAGATCCCGCTTTGTTTGTAGGGGACGCTTTTGATGTGATAGATTTTAGAGTTGACCGAGATTTGGGTAGTTTAACCCCCAAACATCATGCTCTAGTGTCGTTTGGAATTTAAACTAATTCGGTTGAAACTTATATATTTTGTACGAAACTCGTATTTCGGCCATATGTGGGCCCGGGTTCGTAAAACTTGTTTTATCATTGAAATGTGTTAGTTTTACATATTTGAACATGTTGCAAAAAGCGTTTCGTCTAAATACGTCGGGAAGTGGGAGATCTTTATTTGAAAAATGACCAAACCGGACAGAAGCTGGAATGGCCTGTGCGCGCCGCGCACTGTTCTATATAAAAAAAATTGCGTATTTCGTTTGGATATTGGGTTGGGTTGTTACATTAATAGCCATTGATTCGTGATGATTACATTTAAACGGTACTTTGCGATCTTGATAGTATAAATAGAAGATATAACCGCATATTTGAAAGTTCATTTTCCCTTGCCATTTTCTCTCTCAAAAAATTACACGTATAATCTTCAACATAGTCTTCTAACTTTCTGCGTTTACTCTACATTTGCTTACTTACACAAAAACCTTTAACTTGTACCTTCATTATGTCTGCGTCACCTTCTCCATCTGCTTCTGGTCCATCCGTTAATGACTTTGAGTCACTTATCACGGATGAAAAGCATGCACAAATCAAGCTCAACAATCCAATGCCTGAATTATTTGAGCCTATTGCACCTACAGCGGGTGTCACGGCTAATAATCCACCAAAGGATTATTTTGCTATATACGAAACTTCATTATATTTAGGTAACCTTTGGTTCCCTTTTACTGATTTCTTCTTGAGTGCGTGTCAATTCTACGCAGTGAGTCCTGGCCAATTTTACACCAATGCGATTGCGAAACTCATTCGGTTTGAGATGTATTGCAACGCGCTCAACAGGCCAGTCTCGCTAGATGTTTTCTGCAAATTTTCTACTATTCTTTTTCATGATGCTAGTTGGTTCATGCTCAAGTGCCGCAATGGAGTAATGGATACTCCTAAAGAAAATGTTGGCAATTGGCAACAATCCTTCTTCTTTGTTAAAACTACTGCCCTTCGCGAGTATCAAAACGTTGATACCCGAGCAACCACATACTCTAAAAACAGAAAAGATCGCGTTAATCTTGATAAGTTTCAATAAGAAACTTTGAAACAAATTACCAATGCGTGCCTACAAATCCGCCCATATAGGATTGTACCTCTTCATGTGGGCAGAATTTCAACCCATTGGCTATGGCCCAACCAAATAGGTATTTTTAAGGATGAAGAAGGTGAAGGTATGCTTTCATGATTTCTAAAATTTATTTGTGATTCCACGCATACTTTTTCATATTTATCGTTGTTAACACCTTTGCACTATTTTCGCAGAGATTCCTCTCGCAGATCTTATGCGTGTAAAAGATATTAAAGGATTTACTTCATATCGTCGCTCTCTGGAAGATAACGATGAAGCCACCGACATTGAAGAACCATTAATAAATGAGAATATCATTCCTTATATTCATGAAAAAGGGAAACACAAAAGCACCGCACCTAATCCAACAACAACATCCAAGAAACGCGCTAAACGCGCTACTCATGAAGAGTCTGAAGAAGGTATGCGAACTATTTATGCATGCTTTGTTGCTTATTCTTCGCATTCATACTGCATTTTCTTAATAATAATTTTATCAAATTTTTGCGTACAGAGCCTATCGACCTCACCAAGAGTTCTCAAGAAGGTCCACAGGTCAACATTTCGCAAGAAATACCTGAGGGCATTTTTGACAAGAATTTTGCCCCAGCGAGTCCAATTACATCTGTGAGATTTGATCATCTCCTCGAACACGTAAATATCGATCGACAGACAGCCTCATACCAGATTAAACAGCTTGGTCATGTGGTCCCTAAAGATATTCGTGCTGAGCTGCAGAAAGTTGATGATGAAACAATGGAGAGTGCTAGGGTGCAGAACTTATACTCTGCAGTTTGCTTTTTAGTCGATGATATTCAATGCAGAGATAGCTTAGTTGCTGAACTTGAAAGTCAAACTAACGCAGCCAAGTAAGCTAACAAGAAAGCCTCTCGTCTTGAAAAAGAGAATGCGAAGCTGAAGAAAGAGCTTGAAACTGTGCAAACCGCGCTTAAATCAGCCGAAGCTCAAGTGACTACGCTCATTACTGTCGCAGAGTCTCAACAGCAGCGTCCAACCACAGACGATCAATTTATGTAGCTTTGTGCTTACCTTCCTGATCTTAGCCACAAAATTATGGACTCCAAGCCAGTTACTGAAAAGTTTCAAGCATATCTTAACGCGGTAAAACTCCGCGAACGTTGTGAATTTTTTGCATTAATTTCGACTGCTTATGGTATTGGCGCACCATACCCATAAGTTATTGAAAAGGAGGTCTGCGACATAGAAATTGCCAATGATGTTTACGTAGAAACCGGGAAGGCAATAGAACATATTGACATTCAGGATCTTATCGCGTTGAGCCAACAAGAAGATGTCACTTTTATGGACATTGTAGAACTGAAATTGTAAATTTGTAGTCATTCCGCAATTAAGTTTGCGTCTTATTTTGTAACACATAACCGCACTCTTACGCAGTTTATTAATAGTAAAATTTTTATATCAGTTGCAACTCTACATTTTTATATCGCTTAAGAGTATTATCCATAATTACTAGCATTGTCCTTTGCAATTTCATTGATTATTATTGTGCACATAACAAACAATTACTTTTTGCGAAACAACATGTATGCGTGTGCTTATGCACATTATGAATCTTCTAAGTCCGTCGAAATGATCCTTAGGCAAACATGTGTTTTATGCAAAGCATCCAAGTATTGCTAAGTCAAATACTTTGGGAAAATTACAAGTATCAGCCTTTTCGCATAAACTTTTCAATTATTTACACAAAAAAGATAAGTGGGCTTTACCATCACTTACACAATTGCGAGCTTGTTACTTACAGAATGTTTTCTAGGTAAAAAGCTTCGCACAAGCTTGTTATTGCATATTGTTTATCATCAATCATTTCACATAAGAAAACAAAATGCGACATTGCAATGGCTATTTCGCATAAGATCAACTACATTCTGAATCTTAGTATTACTCTGCATTAAGTGGGCTTTTCCATCACTTTATGCCATATTTGTTAAAAATATATAACATGCATGACTTGCCATGTTATATGCATCATTACCATAGTGTTCATAATATAATTTTGTCCACGTAGGATGATGCTATAACAGAAACAAAACACTTTCTTTATTTATTCACATTGTTGTATTTAAAAAGCAACATACATTGACTAAATGCTTTCACCATATCCAACTCTAAACAATAAAGTTTTCGGAAACACTCGCACTACCGATTTTGCATTACAACATCTCATCTGAACTTCAAACTTTCACTTTTAAGATCAATTTATCACCATAACGTCCGCGTTTGTAACTACAACATGGCCCTCTGTTCCAACATTGTCATTCACCATTACAGATGCACATAGTGGTTCTGGAACCGCAGATGTAACTGTCGCAATGCCTTTAGAAGTTGCGAATTTAACCATGCCATGAATTGTCGAAAGAACAATACCCACCTTACATACAGCTGTGCGTCCTAGAAGAATATTGTAACGCGATACAGTATTCATAACATACAGATTCAACAAAGCTTTACGCATTAGCATTGCGTTTTGCTCATCCATGATTTCAATCTCTAATTCCAATTGCCCTATAGGCCACGCAGATTCCCCTGAAAAACCTGATAAAGACATTGCGGTTGACTTAAGCTCTGATTGAATATCTTTTGGCAGTTTGTGGAAACATTGATTGTACATAACATCAACACTACTTCTAGTGTCCACATGTACTTTAATTACTTGAACACCAGCTCCCGCAATCATGCACAATATTACTATTTGCTCCACCAATAATCTGCAGTCTTTTACTGACGTAAAAGTTATAGGTTCAAGCTGCCGTTTTTCATAACTTGCACAAAGTTTATGCTTTTGCACATCATCATCAATAGTCACCATATTAATTACTTGAATTTGTTGCAAACTATCCTTGTTGCCCACCACCTTTACACCTAAGTTCTTAACCGCGGGTGCTTTACGCTCTTGTTGCACCACCGTATTGATATTTGGAGTTTTTGGCGTGGTTGCTAATGGGGGCACCGCCATTGCATTTGTTGTGCTTATTTCCTTGCTAAGTAAGAGATGATTCAATTTCCCTTGCGCAACCGCATCCACAATTAGCTCAACAAGGTCACGACATCTATTTGTATCATGACCGTAATCATCATGAAAGATACAAAATTTAGACTTGTTACGCCTATTATTATCACTCAATTGCACAGGGTCTGGGAATGCCTTAGCAACACGCTCTTGTAAAAGTATTTCTTTTGGCGTTTTTTATAATGTTTGGATTATTGCAAACGAATCATTATTCCACTTTTGCGTATAATTCCTGTCACGGCTATTATAGCCTTGATTGCCACTTTCTCCATTGTTACGATGTCGATCATTGTGCCAATTTCCACCATTATTATTTCTTCGCTGCTGCCCAGATCCGCGGTTGTAATCGCGATATCCATCTCCGTTACCATCATGGAATGTATAATTATCATCGCGCCAACTCCTGTCTTTGCCCCCTGTAAAGACCCGTCCTAATCCATAAGGACGAATACAATAAAATATGATTACATTGTGAGGTACTTACCTCTATATGATATGTTTTACAAACATTGCATTCTTTTAAAAGACAAACACATTTCAAAATATAACCTTTCAATACAAATGATATATGTTTCCCCAATATGAATGACTAATCTGTCATAACAGTCTTTTTTGAACTCAAATGATTTGAATGCAACGTATTTTGTAATATGCCATGAATGACCCCAACTAATATCTCTAAAATGAGCAAATGTACAGCGGAAGATTTCTTCCATACCTGAGAATAAACATGCTTAAAAGTGTCAACCAAAAGGTTGGTGAGTTCATTAGTTTATCATAATCAATCATTTCCATTATTTTAATATACCACAAGATTTTCATTTCCATTTCTCATAAATATACATCTCATATCATACATTTCGCAAACTGCATAGAGATAAAAATAATTCATATGGTGAACACCTGGTAACCGACATTAACAAGATGCATATAGAATACCCCCAAAACAGAATCCTCTCGTCTGTATAATAATAAATCGAAGTACTAAAGCATCCATACCTCGGATGGGGTTTGTTAGGCCCATAGATCTATCTTTAGGATTCGCGTCAATTAGGGGTACTGTTCCCTAATTCTTAGGTTACCAAGCTAAAAAGGGCGATATTCGGTATTCATAATCCAACGTAGAATGTAGTTTCATGTATTGTTTCTATTTTGTAAAACATTTATAAAACCAGCGCATGTATTCTCAGTCCCCAAAATATATATTGCAAAAGCATTTAAAAAGAGAGCAAATGAAACTCACAATACGATATTTTGTAGTAAAAATATGCATACGACGGCACTGAACAAGTGCAGGTTGGCCTCGAATTCATGAACCTATATCATTTATATATATATTAACACATATAATGGTAATCGAACAAATTTATATATATTATCATTAATTGTTATATTGGTAAATTATATGTTTCATTAATAATTTAATTAACTATATTTATCTTATATACTTTAGATAAATAATTAGTATTTACTATAAAAACATTAATATAGTTATATTATATAGTTATATTATATGTATTAAATAAATTTTTATATAACTAATATTTATTTGGTAAAATAATAATAGAAAGTTGTATCTTTATATAATAATAGTAATAATAATGATAAAAATAATAATAATAAAAATAATGACAATTCCAATAATAAAAATGATAATTTTAAATAAAATGTTAATTTTAATAATAATAATAATTTTAATAAATAATAATTTTAATAATAATGATATTAATAATATTAATGATTTTAATCATAATGATACTACTAATAATATTCTTAATGATATTACTAATACTAATGTTAATAATAATAAAAATAATAATAATAATAATAATAATAATAATAATAATAATAATAATAATAATAATAATAATAATAATAATAATAATAATAATAATAATAATAATAATAATAATAATAATAATAATAATAATAATCTTAAAAATCATGTTAATACTAATAATAATAACTATAATAATAATAATACTACTTATAATTCTTATACAAATGATACTAATGTTAACTATATTAATGGTAATAATAAAAATCATGATATCAATTATAATAATAAACAAAATAATAAACATAATAATAATAATAATAATAATAATAATAATAATAATAATAATAATAATAATAATAATAATAGGAATGCTACCTCAATGTAACAAGCTTTAAAAAAAATGTACCTGCTCGTGCTCGAACCCGCAACCTCTCGCTAACCCGACAAAGCACCCAGCCACTCCTCCGTTCTAACATTTCTGTTTTAATTCCCTTATGAATTTATTTAACTCCTTATATTCATTTCGGCCCAACAACTTAAATTCTATTAATTCATAACCGGCCCAAATATCAAGTTCATCTTCAAATCTAATTGGCCCAATACTAATCCGATCCATCACCATTTTAATTAACCCACTTGATCAAGAAGCCCGCTCTAGATGGACTAGTTCAATTTATTAATAAGCACAACAGGCCCAAGCTTTCAACACAGCCCAACAGCTTCTATTGTTAATTAAAAAAAAATTGCAGTGGCCTAGATTCGAACTCAGGACCTCCTGTTAACCTGACAACACCTTAACCACTGATCTGTCTTTTGTTTTTCTGATTTAACTGGTTCCTAAATTTACTTAACCCTTATTTATGTTTCATCTTCCTCCTCAAAATACAAAACCCAGAACTATTCATCATCCTCTTCATCTTATATTATTTTCGAATCGTTTTATCACCATGATCATTCGTAACCATCATCGAATCATCACATCATCAACTTTATCATCATCATCACTTTCGTAACCACCATGATTATCATAATCATTAAAAAAAATTAATTTTTATCGTTTAAAAAAATATATAACTATCATCACCATGGAATCATGCATCATATCACCATCATAATCTTCATCAATCTCATTACATCATCATTACAAGCATATTAATTACTGTAGTAGCTTTGTTGTTGGTGATTGTATGGGTGGTAGTTTACCATGATAAAGGTGGTGAGTGATGGTTGTGATGAAGCTTCAAACCGAAACAAGAAGTGACGGATGGAGGCGGTGGTAGGTTGAAGGTTGGTGGTGGATGATGGAAATGAACCGGAGATAGTTCACAAGTGATAAGAAAATAACAGAGTGATGGTTGTATCAAGATTGAAGTGATCGGGTGTGTGTGATTTATATATCACATATGTATTATATATATTGAGTTGCATATGTATATATCTCTACTATCTATATGGTTTGGGGTGATTGAATATGATGGTAGTGCAGTGTATGTGTGTAAGTTTATATGCATAAGTATATATATTTATATAGAATAGATAGGAGACAGAATAGATAGGAGATAGATAGTTGATAGCACAATCACTTTTTAATATCTCCTAAATTCAAGAATTATACAGTGTGAAACAGTATAGCCTTCGGTGATTTGGATTACATTACCGACAGTTTTCACGAACTAATATATCGTAATCCGTTGTTTACCCAGTGGCGAATAAAAGTGTTCAGAAAAATCTCATATTTTTAAATTAACTATATTTATTTATTTTAGTCATTATGGTATAAAATTCGATCATTAACTATTAAACAAAAATTAACTCACTGTCCACTCCCGATCCCAGGTAAATTATAAAAAGTTTCAAAATTTAACGAGTAGCTCCTAAATACATATTTAATAAGTCTAAAAATTATATTACTCATTTTTGAATCACCGTTTATTTTAAAATCATATAAGTTCGAATTAAACTTCTCTAAATACTAATCGAAACGTCCAACGAGTATTATAATTATTAAATAATTATATTTGATATACTTAAATGATATGAAAACCAAATTGTTATCAAAAGTCACGAGTGAAATATAATAAATCATGTATTGGAAATCAAACAAGAATCTCCACTAACCTTTTGTCTAACCCTCGTTAAGTGACACTTTGTTCTCACTTGTAAATCACTTTACCATTTATTCTGAATACCGTTAAGAAGGAACGATTTCTCAAATCAACATGGACCTCACAACAGAGACCCATAACAATATCATATTCTTAAGGGACTTGATAAATATCTTTTAATTCAGTCGATAAACATATATCAAAACAAATTCATTCATTTAAAGTATTATTCATCTAATACTTTGTTAACGTTTTCACTTAATAAGAATATATTATATACACATCTCTATATACACATAAATGTTCGTGAATCGTCGAGCATAGTCATAGGGTAATTGATTATATGATAGTAGTTAAAAAATTTTGAGTTTCAACTTTACAGACTTTGCTTATCGTGTCGGAAACATATAAAGATTAAGTTTAAATTTGGTTGAAAATTTCCGGGTCGTCACAGTACCTACTCGTTAAAGAAATTTCGTCCCGAAATTTGAGTGAGGTCGTCATGGCTAACAATAAAAATGTTTTTATGACGAATATGAGTTGATAAATAGAGTTTTATCATTATTGAGGAATATAGATAAAACGATTCGGTTAATTGAAGTGTATGAGTGAAGCTATTGCAAAAGAGTGAAATGAGGGAATAACGGTTTGTCTTAACTTCTGACGTAGTCATGGTGGGAATTCCGGAATTTAAGGAATAGAAAATCTTCATAATAGAATTTGCGAAAATTAAGATTTTCTTTGATTAAATGAGTAATCTGCCTCAATTGCTATGTCTGATATTTCGCTATAAATTGACATCTTCCGTTCCATTATTTTCATTACTTCTACATCTTCTTCCTCATTTCATATTTTCAAAAGATTGTGAAAATGCATCATCCAGTTCTGATCCTTGATCTCATTCTGACTATTTCTACAATCATCCTTCTATTCCAACTCCCATCGGAGGAATCTATTTACTTCTACTTCGCTCTTGGGGTAGTGGTTTTCATAATCCTTCCTTGCATTTGTTTTTCCATAATTATTGACATTTACGTTTAATGATCTCTTCTATTTGCTGTGATTTATACTCCTATTTATATTTCGAAGCTTTGTGCTATTGTTTTCTCTTCCCGACTTTGTGTGAAGCAAGTAATGGTCCAGAATTCGTAGGTATGAAGTTTTGGATGAACATAACTTATGTTCTAAGAAAGAAATGGTAATAGCATGATCCGATTGGTTAAATTACCAGAAATTCATGGAAAAGTCCGAATCATCAAGAAAAATATTTTCTTGATATGTTTAGAGGTTAAATAGAATGAAAGAGTTATGTAACATGGTTCATGATGAGGGTATGATCTGTGAACCTTTATCACGTTCCATTAGAAACTCAGCATGACTTATTGTAATATAATCACGTTGGCCAAGCACCATTATATTATTCTAACTCATGCTTCAATTCCCAACACTTCTCCAGAATACATTCATAATTTAAACTCGACGATTTCAGAAGTTTAGAATCTAAAATAGTTTCTTTTATGATGTAACACAGATAGCGCAAAGAGATAAATAATCTCGGACAATGATAGTTATGATGGTATTTTCAGAAATATTGAGGATATTTATACTGAAAGATTCGATGATGTTTTAGAATTTTAAAATATCTGGAATCAAAGGATGATGCAGAAAGTTTATCTGTGAGGGTTTAGAATAAGGAGTAAGATGTTCGCTAACGATTTCAGTAGACACTGAATCATTTGGATTCTTTGAAGGTAGATTTCGTCTTTGTGATTTGTCCACAGCCTCCTTCATGGTTTGCTCAACCGTTTTTTCAAGACCAAAATTTTTCACATTTTCTGAGCTTTTTCAACACTCTACTCTTTATCATCAAACTTTCGACTGTTAAGGTCGTTTACATTTTTTGTTGCTAAATCAGCATTTTTCCAAAATTTGGAGAACTAGTTCGCAGTTTGGGGTGTTTTTCAGAAACTTCACATTCGAAGTAAGTAAGTCTAGGAGATAGACGTTATATGTATATATATAACTATTAGCGTAGAATTGCTGCATGATAGGGTTTCAATGAATAAATATAGTGAATTTTCAGAGAGGCTTAAGTCAATGGTTACTGAAGTTGTTGGTACGTTTATTTTTAATATGGTGGAACATAAAAGGTTCCCCGGTAACAATGACATACATGGCAACGTATATATCAAGGTTATAATAAGGCTCATCCAAATGAAAAGTCGAAGTTGACTTGTTGGAAGGATGATAACACTGGATACCTTGAAAAGGAATTGCAAGGTTATTTTTGGTAAAAACAATGCCAAAGGATCTTGCACAGTTTTGAAGTCAAAGTATAGCCTTGAAAGATGTAGTGATCTAAGAGTGATGTTACCTGTTAAATCTTGACTTAGATTTTTGTTTTGTCAAAAAAAAATCAGAATATGTAATTGAATTTGTATGAAAATGTTTGAGTATCACCGTGAAGGTTGTGAGTATAGTTAATGATTTTTGAATCAAAATTGAAGAATGTGCGGTGTAGCATATTAATTGTGAACTTAAATATTCCTCGGGTATTACCTACCCATTAAAAAAAAATTTCACAAATAATATTTTGAACAAGAATTTTTTTTTTCATTACAGTCTTTATGAAAATATATGTATGTATATTTTCTTCAGATGTAATACAGATTTAATGAGTTAATATCATATTAAGCTCATTTGATTTTTGGCTTGAATTAGAAATGAATAATCTCTAAAACATTAGAGATTACATAATCTTCACGGAGTATTTCACTAATGTAATCAATACTTCAATATTTATTCTTATTGATATTCCTCGGTGAAGGATGCTGATGCTCGTGAAACTCTTGTGAACCTCACAAGGCACGAATGATGATTTCTAGAAATTTTCGAGTATATTGAAGATGAAAGTGTAAAATCAAACTTATAATTGAATAATACACTTGGTTTATTATGAAATGAAATTCATTGAGTTGAAACAGAGATTGTAATCAACGATGGTTAAGTTGTTAACGAAGGATGTACATTTTAGTATATTAGTAATATGAATATGAATTAACCGAGTAGTATCTACCCTTTTTGAAATCATACATAATAGCTTAGTACGAAAAGATATATTATGATTTCCAAAATTCATATATATAATATATAAATTCTTTGGAAATAATGAGTTAATGATACCTTAACTCGTTATTTCAATATACCCATTGATGATTGTGGTGTTGATATCGTCGGTGATTATGAAACTTGTTAAACTTGTGGTGCTGCAGGTGTTACTGGTGCTGGTGATACTGCCGGTAACTGTTGGTGATGCTTGTATAACAAGTCTAGCTTGTAAATCATGCACCATTCCTGTCAGGGTTTCTAATCTCCCCTCTATCATCTCTATCCATTTCACTCATCTGATTTACGGTTAGAACTAGAAATAGTAATCTCTAAAACTTTTAGAAACTACATATTCTCTGCAGAATATTTCTTCAAGGAAGTGATAAATTAATACTTCATTGTTTGTTGTTGTTGGTACTCCTTGGTATCTATGGTGCGTATGATGTTGATACTCGAAATACAGATTGTGATGTTAAGGTGTGGGATGCGGATGTAGTTGTTGGTGGTGGTAATAATACTGTTGGTGTTGATGATGGTGGTACCATTGATGCCGGTGATGCTGCTGGTTTTTGTGGTATTAAGACTTGCGATGTGGATGTTGCTGGTAGTACTGGTGTCGTTACTGGTGCTTGTAATCTTTGCACCATATTCTCCAGGGTCACTACTCGAGCGCGAAGCTCGTGACTTCTTCTATCACACCGGGATGGTTGGCAGTTCGGACAAGCGGATGAATAATATTTAGAATAGTAGATATTACGTAATCATTGCGAGCTGTTCTGGAAATGAGGGTGAAGATCGTGTTATGAATTGGTTCGCCGGTAAGTACTTCAGGTTCTTCGTCCAGAGGTGAATGTAGTGGATGGAAGGATCACCTTCTTTTTGTCTCCAATGGTTAAGTAGATTACGAACCCATCCCCAATTCATCCAGAATAGATGATGGCTAATTGGTTGATCCATTCCGGTTACGCTGCTTTCGGAGCTTAGGTGGAATTCCATATCAGAATAGATTTCGGAATCCGAGGAATTTGAACTAGATGCAGGATCCATCTTGTATAATCAGGGAAAGAATTTTTGGTATGAAATTGATTATAGGACTTAGATTTGGTATTCTCATATACATAATTTACATATATATATATAATACCAAAATCCCATAAATTACGGAGGAATCTTTGAAAGATGTCAGGCAAAGTTCACAGTAACAGATATGCTAAGATAGGAATTCGTCTATACACTATTTATGCAATAAATGCAGGAAAATGCGTCTAGACTTAAGATGATAAGCAGGTAATTTCCGACAAAAAAATGATAAGAAAAACTTTTGACATGTAGACACGGTCGAAGTCCAGACTCACTAATGCATCTTAACAACTATCAGTTAGACACACTAATGCAAGACCTGGTTCGCTAAGACCACCACTCTGATACCACCTGTAAAGACCCGTCCTAATCCATAAGGACGAATACAATAACATATGGTTACATTGTGAGGTACTGACCTCTATTTGATACGTTTTACAAACATTGCATTCTTTTAAAAGATAAACTCATTTCAAAATATAACCTTTCAATACAAATGATATATGTTTCCCCTAATATGAATGACTAATCTGAAAGGACCCGTTCATATACATTATAAACGATTCACAATAGTTGATTACATTGCGAGGTATTTGACCTCTATATGATACATTTTACAAACATTGCATTCGTTTTTAAAAGACAATCTTTATTTACATCGAAAATTGACAGGCATGCATACCATTTCATAATATCCACTATCCAACTATAAATTGATTTAATAATAATCTTTGATGAACTCAATGACTCGAATGCAACGTTCTTCGAAATATGCTATGAAAGACTCCAAGTAATATCTTTAAAATGAGCAAATGCACAGCGGAAGATTTCTTTAACACCTGAGAATAAACATGCTTTAAAGTGTCAACCAAAAGGTTGGTGAGTTCATTAGTTTATCATAATCATTTATTTCCATCATTTTAATAGACCACAAGAATTTCATTTCCAGTTCTCATAAATATACGTCCCATGCATAGAGACAAAAATAATCATTCATATGGTGAACACCTGGTAACCGACATTAACTAGATACATATAAGAATATCCCCTATCAGTCCGGGATCCTCCTTCGGACATGATATAAATTTCGAAGTACTAAAGCATCCGGTACTTTGGATGGGGTTTGTTAGGCCCAATAGATCTATCTTTAGGATTCGCGTCAATTAGGGTGTCTGTTCCCTAATTCTTAGATTACCAGACTTTAATAAAAAGGGGCATATTCGATTTTGATAATTCAACCATAGAATGTAGTTTCAATTACTTGTGTCTATTTCGTCAAACATTTATAAAAGCGCATGTATTCTCAGTCCCAAAAATATAAAGGGTAAAAAGGTAAATGAAACTCACCATACTGTATTTCGTAGTAAAAATACATATAACGTCATTGAACAAGTGCAAGGTTGGCCTCGGATTCACGAACCTAAATTAATTATATATATTTATGTGTTGGCCAATATTTGTCTAACAAATTAGGTCAAGTCATAGTGTACCACAATCCTAATGCTCGAGACTAATATGCAAAAGTCAACAAAAGTAAATTTGACTCAAAATAGTTTCCAAAAATCTATACATGATTAATATATAGTTTAAATATCGTTGTTTTATATTTTTAAATATTTTTAAAAGATTTATTAGAGTAAATAATATAATTTATTTATTAATAAATAAAATTTTATATTAATTTTATATAATAAAATATACTTTTATATATATTAAGTAATAAAATTTATAGGGTTCATTTAATATCATAAAGATAATATGATAGGTATTATTAAAGTAAGTTATTACACGTAGTAAAATATGTTTGTATCACATATTTATTTGATAAAATAATATCTATAATGATAGTAAGTAAAAGTTGTATTATTTTGTAATAATAATTATTATTATAAAAATATCAATATTTATAATTACTAAGATGACATTAGATAAAATGATAATTCTAATTATGAAAACTTTAATATTTACGATAATTTTTAATATTATCTTTAAAATAATAATTCTATTTAAAATAATAATAATAATGATATTTTATAGTAACAATGACATTTCTATTAAAATGATAATTTTTGTTAAAATGATAGTTTTAATACTAACGATTCTTTTAATAATAATAGTAATGATAAAAATAATAAGAACGATAATTTTATCTAAATCAATATCCTATAATATTTTAATTTCATCATGATACTCTTACCCATTATTTCCTAATCGTTTCGTTTAATAGCTTTTAATCGTCTTTTATATCGTGTTCATAATAATGATAATAATAGTAATCAAAATAATTAGGTGTTACAAATATTTGTTTTAATTACACTAATATTAATAATGATAGTTACTATAACATTATTAACGATATACTAATAATTATCTTAATGATAATATAGTAATAATAATAATAACAATAACAATAACCATTTTTAAATAATGATATATATATTAATAATGATAATAATAATAATAATACCAATAATAATAATAATAATAATAATAATTGGATAATAATAATAATACTAATTATAACTTTAACGATAATAACGATAGTAATAATAAAAAAAATAATAATTTTTAATGATAAATCCCTTTTATTGATAAAGATAATAATAATGATAATAATAAGATAAAACTAGAACGACGATAAAAACGACGATAATAATAATCATTTTTAATAAAAATATCAAAAATTCAATTGATTATAACTTCTAATCCGTTCATCGAAACCATTCGATATCTAAAGGAAAAGTTCTTAATTTTTCGCTAGCTTTCCAAGGACATGCATATCTTATACCTTATCTCAACCGCAAGTGTAACTAATTCAACATTCAACCTAACCTGTCTAAGGGCAATATCAAAAGTACAAGCATGCATAATCCTAAATACTCGAGCACTAGTCAGGGATACACTATTAGTATGTAAAAGTTAAATTATGAGTACTCACGTATCAATATTGAGATTCAATATTGCAGGAAAGGTACGTAGACGCAACGGAAATGATAAACACTATATTGACCTCACGAGCATACCCATGAACCATACTCAATTACCTCCATAGCTATAACCCATAATTTCCTTAATCCTATCCCACTCGAAAAACAATTTCGAAATCACTCGGACAGCACTCCGTCGTAATATTTTATGTATACTAATAATATCTTGAAATAATACGGAGTAAATATATATATGTAAATCGATTGAGAGAGTTTAGAGAAAAATATTTTCAAGTTTCTATGAAATAATGAAACCTATTGAATTCTATTTATAATAGATTTTTGAATTATTAAAGTGAATTATTAAAGTATGAATTATTAAAGTGAATTATTAAAGTATGAATTATTAAAGTGAATTATTAAAGTATGAATTATTAAAGTGAATTATTAAAGTATGAATTATTAAAGTTAAAGTAAAGTAAAAATAAAGTAAAGGTAAAGTTTAAGTATAGTAAAAGTATAAAACTATGTACATATAATACGCGTATAAATATATATAATATTAATTTAAATCATTATATATATAAAATAAAATATAAATATCGTTATCTTTATCATACTAGTTAAGTAATGAGTTGTCAAAAGTGGTTCTAGATATTTATAAAAGTTATATACGTTTTAATAATAAAGTTCTTTTTAAACTGAAAACGTATTTATACGTTTGAAACTAAATAGATCAATCGAGTCTTTATGAGATTCAATCTTCCAATATCTTTTGTCTAGTTCTCAATGATTGACAATTTGTTCTTATTTATAAATCACTTTACCATTTTCTGAATATTGTTAAAATAGAAAGATTTCTCAAATCAACGTGGGCCTTTCAACAGAGACTTGTAATCATAATTCAATATATCTGATAATTCAATCATTTGATCTTATCTTCTAATTTCATTGATAAACATTTTGAAACAGATACAATCATATAAAGTAATTAATCTAATATTTTGTTTACTTTTCAAGTTATAATATATATACACATATACATATATAATCATATTCGTTTAATGGTTCGTGAATCGTTGGAACTTGGTCGAGGTTGAATGAATGTATGAACATAGTTTAAAATTCTTGAAATTTAACTTAACAAATATTGCTTATCGTGTCGGAAACATATAAAGATTAAAGTTTAAATTTGGTTGGAATTTTCCGGGTTGTCACAGTACCTACCCGTTAAAGAAATTTCGTCCGGAAATTTGAGTGGAAAGGTCGTGAATGATAATAAGTATGTTTTCATGATGCATACGGGCTAAAAATTAGAGTTTTATCATCAGTGAATAATTTGGATAAACAATCCATTTATATGAAGAGTACGAATGAAGCTAACATAGAAGAGTGAAATGAGTAAGTGTAGATTCATTCTATCATTTGACGTAGATATGATTGATTCCCAGATTTCAAGGGATTTGAAGAAAATCTTCTTAATAAGATTTGACTCTCCGGTAATCAAGGGAATTAGGATCCGCTTTAAATGCGAACGTCCATTTTAATTGTTCTGTCGAAGATTTTCTTATAAATTCACCTCCTTCGTTTCCTTACAACTCACACCTTCTGTTGATGCATTTTATGCAAGTCCCTAGACATCTACCCACGTCCATTGCAGGTACAACAGTTTACAGGCCACCATGATTGCTCGTTATTATCCTATACGTGTTTGTATGTGGTTACAGGAACTGCAGGAACGAGATTTAGATGTTTGACTATGTTAGACTTAGTTAGACGTACGAGTGAAGCCTCACTAGTACGGCTGACAGGCTCATACGCACGGTTGATGCTGAGCTAAGTCACAATTACAACCTAAATGAGAAGACACGAGTGAGTGATCACCCGTACGGCTGATGAAGCCAACTCGTACGTGTGATGAATGAATCGTATGGGTGAGTCAATATCAGGGGTATATAAAGTCTTATGTTCTTCATTTTAGGTTTAGCCTCTCATTTGTTACACACACTCAGATCTAGTGAGCTCCTCCAATTTTCTCTCAGTCCAAATCACCCAGGTGGTGAATAATAGCTCTAGGTGTTGATCTAATCACACTTGATTTAGTTGTGGTTTGACTAAATTAATCAAAAAAAATTAACCTATTCACTAGAGGGTTTGATTCACTTATTCCGCCATTGTGTGAGTTAAATCTGTTGATTTCTAAGTTCTTAGTCATGTTTCATCACCTTCTATTCTTTCCCCCTCAACTCATATTTTAAAGTATTCATCAATATGCTCCATCCAGTTCTGATTCTTGATATACTTCTAACTTTCATATCGGTCATTCTTCTTTTTCATCTACCGCCGAAAGAATCTATTTACTTCTACTATACTCTTGGGTTTATAGTGTTTCTAGTTCTCCCGTGTCTTTATATTGCTATATGCATCGATATATATGGTTTATAATTTCTGGTTTATCGTTGGGCTTTATATGTTCCCTTATATTTCAAAGTCTCTGCTTCTGTCTTCTATAATCATTATCATTAACAGTTAATGCTCTCTTTTATTTGCTGCAATTTATACCCCAATTTTTATTTCAGAGTTTTGTCCTTTTGTTTCTTCTTCTTGCGATTAAGCACCGCTTGTAATGGTCCAGAATTCACAGATATGAATTTCAGAATGAACATTGTTAATGTTCTAGGAAGGAAATTGTGATGGCACGATCTTGACTTGTCAAATTACTAGAATACCTTGGAAAAGGCCGAATCATCAAGAAATATTTTCTTGATATTTTAGAGGTTAAATAGAATACAAGAGTCGTATAACATGGCACATGATGATATTATGATCTGTGAATCATCACGTTCTATTTAGAAACTCAGCATGACTTACTGTAATATAATCACGTTGATCAAGTGTCATTATATTATACTAATTCATGCTTCAGTTCCCAACACTACTTCAAATATTCCTATTTTAAACTTGAATGTTTCAGAATTTAGAAACTAAAATAGTTTCTTTTATGATGTAATACAGATAGTGCGAAGAGGTAAATGATTTCAAATAAGAAAAATTAAGAAAATATCTTCAGAAATATGGAGGATATTTATAATGAAAGATATGATGATATTTTAGAATTTCTAATATCAGAGGATGATGAAGAATATTGTCCGCAGGGGTTTAGAGTCAGGAGCAAGGTATTCGTTAATGACTTCAGCAGGTACTGAATCATTTGGATCCTTTGAAGTCAGGTTCAGTCTTTGTAATTTGTCCAAAGCCTCCTTCCTACTTTGCTCAATCCGTTTTCCAGTTCCAAAACTTCTTTTTTCTGTGCTTTGCCAGCACACTTCATCATTATCATTCAGCTTTTACCGTTTAAAGTCGTTTTTAGTTTTTGCTGCTTCATCAGCATTTTTTCCATTTTCGGAGAACCAATTCTTAGTTCAGAGTGTTTTTCAGAAACTTCACATTCAAATTAAGTCCAGAAGATAGACGTTATATATACACATACAATTGTTGGCGTAGACATGCTGCGAGATTTCAAAATACTGATTGCTAATTCCCAATGATTCGTATGGCAATTCTCATTACAAGATGCGAATGAGTAAATGATGGGGTTTCAATAAATAATTATAATGACTTTTTAGAGAGGCTAAAGTCAAAGGGTAATAAAGTTGTTGGTACATCTGCTAATAATGTGGTGGAATGTAAAAGGTTCCCTGGTAACGATGGTGTATATCTCAAGGTTATAATAAGGTTAGTCTGACTGAAAAGTCGAAGTTGACTTGCTGGAGCTGTGACAAAACTGGCTACTTTGAATAGGAGTCGCAAAGTTATTTTTGCTAATAAATGCCAAAGAATCTGACGCGGATACGTTGTTTAAACTTTTACTTTGGTTTCAAGAGTTTTCCGGGTACATAACTGTGGGTAACATGTGGTTGGATCATCATCTCGATTGCTCATCATTCGAAGTGTCTTCAGAAATTTTCGAAAGGTTTGAACACAGATTGTAATCGTTAACATACATTTGATGTTCTAACACAGTTTTGAAGTCAAAATATAGCTTGTGAAAGATGTAAGGATCTAAGAGTGATGATTTTGGTCATATCTCGAGTTGAATTTTGAGATTTCAAAATCAGAATACGCAATTAAATTTTGAATGAGTATGGTTGTTTTGATTTCTATAAAAGAATGTATATTATTGTGAAAGTAGGGAGTATAATGGATAATTTGCTGAATCAGATTCGAAGAATGTAATATATTATTTGTGAATTTATATATCTCTCGAGTATTACCTACCCGTTAAAAAAAAATTTCACAATTAATATTTTGTACAAAAGAATTTTATTACAGTCTTTATGAAAATATATATATGTATATTTTCTTCAGATGTAACATACATTTAATGAGTTAATGTTAAATTAAACTCATTTGATTTACGGTTGAAACTAGAATTTAATAATCCCTAAAGGCTTTAAAAAGTACATAACTTTTACGCAGTATTTCTTTAATGACATTGAAATTATGAATCAATACTTCGTTATTTGTTGATGTATGATGTTCGGTTCGTGGAATTCTTGTGAATTTCACAAAGTACGAATGATGTTATCTGAAAAGTTTCGGGTACATCGATGATGAAAGTGTAAAATCAAATATATACTTGATTTATTATGAATTGGAATTTGTTGAATTGCGACAGAGATTGTAGTTAACGCTGGTTAAGTTGCGGCCGAAGGACGTACATTATTGCATATTTGTAATATGAATTAACCGAGTAGTTAAGATTCACACACAATAGTTTAGCACGGAAAGATTTATTTCAAAATATATATATATATATATATATATATATATATATATATATATACATATAATTTCTTGAGAGTGAATGAGTTAATTCTTCATTACTCGTTGATACAATATACACGTTATTGATTCGTAATGATGTCCACAGTGATTCTTGAACTGACGGAGTTTGTGATGTTATCGGTGTTGTTGATTCGGATGTTGACTGTATTGACGATGCTGGTAACTCTGACGGTACTGCTGATGCTGTTGGTAAAGCAAGTTTAGCTTGTTAATCACACACCATTTTTGTCAGGGTTTCTACTCTTCCTTCTATCATTTTTGGTTCGCTTAACTGATTTATGGTTAGGGCTAGATTAGATAATCTCTAAGACTTTAGAGTTTACATAATCGCCGCAGAATGTTTCTCCAATGAAGTTATGAATTAATACTTTGTCAGTTATTGTTGTTGGTACTCCTTGGTATCTATGGTGCGTATGATGTTGATGCTCGTGGGACAGATTGTGAAGTTGAGGTTTACGACGCGGTTGTGGTTGGAGGTGGTAATGGTACTGTTGGCGTTGATGATGGTGGTACTGGTTATGCTGCTGATGCTGATGCTGGTGTTTGTAATCTGTGCACCATATTCTCCAAAGTCACTACCCGAGCGCGAAGCTCGTTGACTTCTTCTATTACACCGGGGTGATTGTCGATTCGGACGAGCGAATAAATAAAATCTAAAATTTGATGTAATATATAATCGTGACGAGATACTCTGGAAATGAGTGAGAACATGGTGTTTCGGACAGGTTCGCCGGTAAGTGCTTCAGGTTCTTCGTCAAGAGGGCAATGTGGTGGATGGAAGGGATCACCTTCTTCTTGTCTCCAATGATTGAGTAGGCTACGAACTCATCCCCAATTCATCTAGAATAGGTGATGACTGATTGGTTGATCTATTCCGGTCACACTGCTTTCGGAGCTTGAATGGGATTCCATTTCGGAATCTGAGTGACTTGAACTGATGACGAATTCCATTTCGTACGATTGGATAAAGGATTTTTTTTTTTTTGATATGAAATGATTTTGGCTAACGGATGGTATTCTAATTACATAGAATATCTATATATATATATATATATATATATATATATATATATATATATATATATATATATATATATATATATATATATATATATATATATAGATCAAAAGATTTCGTAGATTACGGAGGACTTTGCGGGATATGTCAGGCAAAGTTTAAAGCAACAGATACGATAAGATATGATTTAGCAGATATGTTAAGATATGAATTTTTGTCTACACACTATTCATGCAATCAATGCAGCAAGACGTGTCTTAGACTAAAAATGATAAGCAGGTAATTTCCTGAGGATGATAAGTAATTAATTTTCGACACAAAATGATAAGCAAAACTTTTGACATGCAGACACGGTCGAAGTCCAGACTCACTAATGCATCCTATCGACTTATCAGTTAGACACACTAATGCAGACCTGGTTCGTTAAGACCACCGCTCTGATACCAACTGAAAGGACCCGTTCATATACATTATAAACGATTCACAATAGTTGATTACATTGCGAGGTATTTGACCTCTATATGATACATTTTACAAACATTGCATTCGTTTTTAAAAGACAGTCTTTCTTTACATCGAAAATTGACAGGCATGCATACCATTTCATAATATCCACTATCCAACTATAAATTGATTTAATAATAATCTTTGATGAACTCAATGACTCGAATGCAACGTTCTTCGAAATATGCTATGAAAGACTCCAAGTAATATCTTTAAAATGAGCAAATGCACAGCGGAAGATTTCTTTAACACCTGAGAATAAACATGCTTTAAAGTGTCAACCAAAAGGTTGGTGAGTTCATTAGTTTATCATAATCATTTATTTCCATCATTTTAATAGACCACAAGAATTTCATTTCCAGTTCTCATAAATATACGTCCCATGCATAGAGATAAAAATAATCGTTCATATGGTGAACACCTGGTAACTGACATTAACTAGATACATATAAGAATATCCCCTATCAGTCCGGGATCCTCCTTCGGACATGATATAAATTTCGAAGTACTAAAGCATCCGGTACTTTGGATGGGGTTTGTTAGGCCCAATAGATCTATCTTTAGGATTCGCGTCAATTAGGGTGTCTGTTCCCTAATTCTTAGATTACCAGACTTTAATAAAAAGGGGCATATTCGATTTTGATAATTCAACCATAGAATGTAGTTTCAATTACTTGTGTCTATTTCGTCAAACATTTATAAAAGCGCATGTATTCTCAGTCCCAAAAATATAAAGGGTAAAAAGGCAAATGAAACTCACCATACTGTATTTCGTAGTAAAAATACATATAACGTCATTGAACAAGTGCAAGGTTGGCCTCGGATTCACGAACCTAAATTAATTATATATATTTATGTGTTGGTCAATATTTGTCTAACAAATTAGGTCAAGTCATAGTGTACCACAATCCTAATGCTCGAGACTAATATGTAAAAGTCAACAAAAGTAAATTTGACTCAAAATAATTTCCAAAAATCTATACATGATTAACATATAGTTTAAATATCGTTGTTTTATATTTTTAAATATTTTTAAAAGATTTATTAGAGTAAATAATATAATTTATTTATTAATAAATAAAATTTTATATTAAATTTATATAATAAAATATACTTTTATATATATTAAGTAATAAAATTTATAGGGTTCATTTAATATCATAAAGATAATATGATAGGTATTATTAAAGTAAGTTATTACACGTAGTAAAATATGTTTGTATCACATATTTATTTGATAAAATAATATCTATAATGGTAGTAAGTAAAAGTTGTATTATTTTGTAATAATAATTATTATTATAAAAATATCAATATTTATAATTACTAAGATGACATTAGATAAAACGATAATTCTAATTATGATAACTTTAATATTTACGATAATTTTTAATATTATCTTTAAAATAATAATTCTATTTAAAATAATAATAATAATGATATTTTATAGTAACAATGACATTTCTATTAAAATGATAATTTTTGTTAAAATGATAGTTTTAATACTAATGATACTTTTAATAATAATAGTAATGATAAAAATAATAAGAACGATAATTTTATCTAAATCAATATCTTATAATATTTTAATTTCATCATGATACTCTTACCCATTATTTCCTAATCGTTTCATTTAATAGCTTTTAATCGTCTTTTATACTGTGTTCATAATAATGATAATAATAGTAATCAAGATAATTAGGTGTTACAAATATTTGTTTTAATTACACTAATATTAATAATGATAGTTACTATAACATTATTAACGATAATACTAATAATTATCTTAATGATAATATAGTAATAATAATAATAACAATAACAATAACCATTTTTAAATAATCATATATATATATTAATAATGATAATAATAATAATAATACCAATAATAATAATAATAATAATAATAATAATTGGATAATAATAATAATACTAATTATAACTTTAACGATAGTAATAATAAAAAAATAACAATTTTTAATGATAAATCCCTTTTATTGATAAAGATAATAATAATGATAATAATAAGATAAAACTAGAACGACGATAAAAACGACGATAATAATAATCATTTTTAATAAAAATATCGAAAATTCAATTGATTATAACTTCTAATCCGTTCATCGAAACCATTCGATATCTAAAGGAAAAGTTCTTAATTTTTCGCTAGCTTTCCAAGGACATGCATATCTTATACCTTATCTCAACCGCAAGTGTAACTAATTCGACATTCAACCTAACCTGTCTAAGGGCAATATCAAAAGTACAAGCATGCATAATCCTAAATACTCGAGCACTAGTCAGGGATACACTATTAGTATGTAAAAGTTAAATTATGAGTACTCACGTATCAATATTGAGATTCAATATTGCAGGAAAGGTACGTAGACGCAACGGAAATGATAAATACTATATTGACCTCACGAGCATACCCATGAACCATACTCAATCACCTCCATAGCTATAACCCATAATTTCCTTAATCCTATCCCACTCGAAAAACAATTTCGAAATCACTCGGACAGCACTCCGTCGTAATATTTTATGTATACTAATAATATCTTGAAATAATACGGAGTAAATATATATATGTAAATCGATTGAGAGAGTTTAGAGAAAAATATTTTCAAGTTTCTATGAAATAATGAAACCTATTGAATTCTATTTATAATAGATTTTTGAATTATTAAAGTGAATTATTAAAGTATGAATTATTAAAGTGAATTATTAAAGTATGAATTATTAAAATGAATTATTAAAGTATGAATTATTAAAGTGAATTATTAAAGTATGAATTATTAAAGTTAAAGTAAAGTAAAAATAAAGTAAAGGTAAAGTTTAAGTATAGTAAAAGTATAAAACTATGTACGTATAATACGCGTATAAATATATATAATATTAATTTAAATCGTTATATATATAAAATAAAATATAAATATCGTTATCTTTATCATACTAGTTAAGTAATGAGTTGTCAAAAGTGGTTCTAGATATTTATAAAAGTTATATACGTTTTAATAATAAAGTTCTTTTTAAACTGAAAACGTTTTTGTACGTTTGAAACTAAATAGATCAATCGAGTCTTTATGAGATTCAATCTTCCACTATCCTTTGTCTAGTTCTCAATGATTGACAATTTGTTCTTATTTATAAATCACTTTACCATTTTCTGAATATTGTTAAAATGGAAAGATTTCTCAAATCAACGTGGGCCTTTCAACAGAGACTTGTAATCATAATTCAATATATCTGATAATTCAATCATTTGATCTTATCTTCTAATTCCATTGATAAACATTTTGAAATAGATACAATCATATAAAGTATTTAATCTAATATTTTGTTTACTTTTCAAGTTATAATATATATACACATATACATATATAATCATATTCGTTTAATGGTTCGTGAATCGTTGGAACTTGGTCGAGGTTGAATGAATGTATGAACATAGTTTAAAATTCTTGAAATTTAACTTAACAAATATTGCTTATCGTGTCGGAAACATATAAAGATTAAAGTTTAAATTTGGTTGGAAATTTCTGGGTTGTCACAGTACCTACCCGTTAAAGAAATTTCGTCCCGAAATTTGAGTGGAAAGGTCGTGAATGATAATAAGTATGTTTTCATGATGCATACAGGCTAAAAATTAGAGTTTTATCATCAGCGAATAATTTGGATAAACAATCCATTTATATGTAGAGTACGAATGAAGCTAACATAGAAGAGTGAAATTAGTAAGTGTAGATTCATTCTATCATTTGACGTAGATTTCAAGGGATTTGAAGAAAATCTTCTTAATAAGATTTGACTCTCCGGTAATCAAGGGAATTAGGATCCGCTTTAAATGCGATCGTCCATTTTAATTGTTCTGTCAGAGATTTTCTTATAAATTAACCTCCTTCGTTTCCTTACAACTCACACCTTCTGTTGATGCATTTTATGCAAGTCCCTAGACATCTACCCACGTCCATTGCAGGTACAACAGTTTACAGGCCACCATGATTGCTCGTTATTATCCTATACGTGTTTGTATGTGGTTACAAGAACTGCAGGAACGAGATTTAGATGTTTGACTATGTTAGACTTAGTTAGACGTATGAGTGAAGCCTCACTAGTACGGCTGACAGGCTCATACGCACGGTTGATGCTGAGCTAAGTCACAATTACAACCTAAATGAGAAGACACGAGTGAGTGATCACCCGTACGGCTGATGAAGCCAACTCGTATGTATGATGAATGAATCGTATGGGTGAGTCAATATCAGGGGTATATAAAGTCTTATGTTCTTCATTTTAGGTTAAGCCTCTCATTTGTTACACACACTCAGATCTAGTGAGCTCCTCCAATTTTCTCTCAGTCCAAATCACCCAGGTGGTGAATAATAGCTCTAGGTGTTGATCTAATCACACTTGATTTAGTTGTGGTTTGACTAAATTAATCAAAAAAAAATTAACCTATTCACTAGAGGGTTTGATTCACTTATTCCACCATTGTGTGAGTTAAATCTGTTGATTTCTAAGTTCCTAGTCATGTTTCATCACCTTCTATTCTTTCCCCCTCAACTCATATTTTAAAGTATTCATCAATATGCTCTATCCAGTTCTGATTCTCGATATACTTCTAACTTTCATATCGGTCATTCTTCTTTTTCATCTACCGCCGAAAGAATCTATTTACTTCTACTATACTCTTGGGTTTATAGTGTTTCTAGTTCTCCCGTGTCTTTATATTGCTATATGCATCGATATATATGGTTTATAATTTCTGGTTTATCGTTGGGCTTTATATGTTCCCTTATATTTCAAAGTCTCTGCTTCTGTCTTCTATAATCATTATCATTAACAGTTAATGCTCTCTTTTATTTGCTGCAATTTATACCCCAATTTTTATTTCAGAGTTTTGTCCTTTTGTTTCTTCTTCTTGCGATTAAGCACCGCTTGTAATGGTCCAGAATTCACAGATATGAATTTCAGAATGAACATTGTTAATGTTCTAGGAAGGAAATTGTGATGGCACGATCTTGACTTGTCAAATTACTAGAATACCTTGGAAAAGGCCGAATCATCAAGAAATATTTTCTTGATATTTTAGAGGTTAAATAGAATACAAGAGTCGTATAACATGGCACATGATGATATTATGATCTGTGAATCATCACGTTCCATTTAGAAACTCAGCATGACTTACTGTAATATAATGACGTTGATCAAGTGTCATTATATTATACTAATTCATGCTTCAGTTCCCAACACTACTTCAAAATATTCCTATTTTAAACTTGAATGTTTCAGAATTTAGAAACTAAAATAGTTTCTTTTATGATGTAATACAGATAGTGCGAAGAGGTAAATGACGTCAAATAAGAAAAATTAAGAAAATATCTTCAGAAATATGGAGGATATTTATAATGAAAGATATGATGATATTTTAGAATTTCTAATATCAGAGGATGATGAAGAATATTGTCCGCAGGGGTTTAGAGTCAGGAGTAAGGTATTCGTTAATGACTTCAGCAGGTACTGAATCATTTGGATCCTTTGAAGTCAAGTTCAGTCTTTGTAATTTGTCCAAAGCCTCCTTCCTACTTTGCTCAATCCGTTTTCCAGTTCCAAAACTTCTCTTTTTCTGCGCTTTGCCATCACACTTCATCATTATCATTCAGCTTTTACCGTTTAAAGTCGTTTTTAGTTTTTGCTGCTTCATCAGCATTTTTTCCATTTTCGGAGAACCAATTCTTAGTTCGGAGTGTTTTTCAGAAACTTCACATTCAAATTAAGTCCAGAAGATAGACGTTATATATACACATATAACTATTGGCGTAAACATGCTGCGAGATTTCAAAATACTAATTGCTAATTCCCAATGATTCGTATGGCAATTCTCATTACAAGATGCGAATGAGTAAATGATGGGGTTTCAATAAATAATTATAATGACTTTTTGGAGAGGCTAAAGTCAAAGGGTAATGAAGTTGTTGGTACATCTGCTAATAATGTGGTGGAATGTAAAAGGTTCCCTGGTAACGATGGTGTATATCTCAAGGTTATAATAAGGTTAGACTGACTGAAAAGTCGAAGTTGACTTGCTGGAGCTGTGACAAAACTGGTTACTTTGAATAGGAGTCGCAAAGTTATTTTTGCTATTAAATGCCAAAGAATCTGACGCGGATACGTTGTTTAAACTTTTACTTTGGTTTCAAGAGTTTTTCGGGTACATAACTGTGGGTAACATGTGGTTGGATCATCATCTCGATTGCTCATCATTCGAAGTGTCTTCAGAAATTTTCGAAAGGTTTGAACACAGATTGTAATCGTTAACATACATTTGATGTTCTAACACAGTTTTGAAGTCAAAATATAGCTTTTGAAAGATGTAAGGATCTAAGAGTGATGATTTTGGTCATATCTCGAGTTGAATTTTGAGATTTCAAAATCAGAATACGCAATTAAATTTTGAATGAGTATGGTTGTTTTGATTTTTATAAAAGAATGTATATTGTTGTGAAAGTAGGGAGTATAATGGATAATTTGCTGAATCAGATTCAAAGAATGTAATATATTATTTGTGAATTTATATATCTCTCGGGTATTACCTACCCGTTAAAAAAAAAATTTCACAATTAACATTTTGTACAAAAGAATTTTATTACAGTCTTTATGAAAATATATATATGTATATTTTCTTCAGATGTAACATACATTTAATGAGTTAATGTTAAATTAAACTCATTTGATTTACGGTTGAAACTAAAATTTAATAATCCCTAAAGGCTTTAAAAAGTACATAACTTTTACGCAGTATTTCTTTAATGACATTGAAATTATGAATCAATACTTCGTTATTTGTTGATGTATGATGTTCGGTTCGTGGAATTCTTGTGAATTTCACAAAGTACGAATGATGTTATCTGAAAAGTTTCGGGTACATCGATGATGAAAGTGTAAAATCAAATATATACTTGATTTATTATGAATTGGAATTTGTTGAATTGCGACAGAGATTGTAGTTAACGCTGGTTAAGTTGCGGCCGAAGGACGTACATTATTGCATATTTGTAATATGAATTAACCGAGTAGTTAAGATTCACACACAATAGTTTAGCACGGAAAGATTTATTTCAAAATATATATATATATATATATATATATATATATATATATATATATATATATATATATATATATATATATATATATATATATATATATATTTATTTATTTTTTTATATATATATATACACATATAATTTCTTGAGAGGGAATGAGTTAATTCTTCATAACTCGTTGATACAATATACACGTTATTGATTCGTAATGATGTCCACAGTGATTCTTGAACTGACGGAGTTTGTGATGTTATCGGTGTTGTTGATTCGGATGTTGACTGTACTGACGATGCTGGTAACTCTGACGGTACTGCTGATGCTGTTGGTAAAGCAAGTTTAGTTGTTAATCACACACCATTTTTGTCAGGGTTTCTACTCTTCCTTCTATCATTTTTGGTTCGCTTAACTGATTTATGGTTAGGGCTAGATTAGATAATCTCTAAGACTTTAGAGATTACATAATCGCCGCAGAATGTTTCTCCAATGAAGTTATGAATTAATACTTCGTCAGTTATTGTTGTTGGTACTCCTTGGTATCTATGGTGCGTATGATGTTTATGCTCGTGGGACAGATTGTGAAGTTGAGGTTTACGACGCGGTTGTGGTTGGAGGTGGTAATGGTACTGTTGGCGTTGATGATGGTGGTACTGGTTATGCTGCTGATGCTGATGCTGGTGTTTGTAATCTCTGCACCATATTCTCCAAAGCCACTACCCGAGCGCGAAGCTCGTTGACTTCTTCTATTACACCGGGGTGATTGTCGGTTCGGACGAGCGGATAAATAAAATCTAAAATTTGATGTAATATATAATCATGACGAGATACTCTGGAAATGAGTGAGAACATGGTGTTTCGGACAGGTTCGCCGGTAAGTGCTTCAGGTTCTTCGTTAAGAGGGCAATGTGGTGGATGGAAGGGATCACCTTCTTCTTGTCTCCAATGATTGAGTAGGCTACGAACCCATCCCCAATTCATCCAGAATAGGTGATGACTGATTGGTTGATCTATTCCAGTCACACTGCTTTCAGAGCTTGAATGGGATTCCATTTCGGAATCTGAGTGACTTGAACTGATGACGAATTCCATTTCGTACGATTGGATAAAGGATTTTTTTTTTTTGATATGAAATGATTTTGGCTAACGGATGGTATTCTAATTACATAGAATATATATATATATATATATATATATATATATATATATATATATATATATATATATATATATATATATATATATATATATATATATATATATATATATATATATATATATATATATAGATCAAAAGATTTCGTAGATTACGGAGGACTTTGCGGGATATGTCAGGGAAAGTTTAAAGTAACAGATACGATAAGATATGATTTAGCAGATATGCCAAGATATGAATTTTTTTCTATACACTATTCATTCAATCAATGCAGCAAGACGTGTCTTAGACTAAAAATGATAAGCAGGTAATTTCCTGAGGATGATAAGTAATTAATTTTCGACACAAAATGATAAGCAAAACTTTTGACATGCAGACACGGTCGATGTCCAGACTCACTAATGCATCCTATCGACTTATCAGTTAGACACACTAATGCAGACCTGGTTCGCTAAGACCACCGCTCTGATACCAACTGAAAGGACCCGTTCATATACATTATAAACGATTCACAATAGTTGATTACATTTCGAGATATTTGACCTCTATATGATACATTTTACAAACATTGCATTCGTTTTTAAAAGACAATCTTTCTTTACATCGAAAATTGACAGGCATGCATACCATTTCATAATATCCACTATCCAACTATAAATTGATTTAATAATAATCTTTGATGAACTCAATGACTCGAATGCAACGTTCTTCGAAATATGCTATGAAAGACTCCAAGTAATATCTTTAAAATGAGCAAATGCACAACGGAAGATTTCTTTAACACCTGAGAATAAACATGCTTTAAAGTGTCAACCAAAAGGTTGGTGAGTTCATTAGTTTATCATAATCATTTATTTCCATCATTTTAATAGACCACAAGAATTTCATTTCCAGTTCTCATAAATATACGTCCCATGCATAGAGACAAAAATAATCATTCATATGGTGAACACCTGGTAACCGACATTAACTAGATACATATAAGAATATCCCCTATCAGTGCGGGATCCTCCTTCGGACATGATATAAATTTCGAAGTACTAAAGCATCCGGTACTTTGGATGGGGTTTGTTAGGCCCAATAGATCTATCTTTAGGATTCGCGTCAATTGGGGTGTCTGTTCCCTAATTCTTAGATTACCAGACTTTAATAAAAAGGGGCATATTCGATTTCGATAATTCAACCATAGAATGTAGTTTCAATTACTTGTGTCTATTTCGTCAAACATTTATAAAAGCGCATGTATTCTCAGTCCCAAAAATATAAAGGGTAAAAAGGCAAATGAAACTCACCATACTGTATTTCGTAGTAAAAATACATATAACGTCATTGAACAAGTGCAAGGTTAGCCTCGGATTCACGAACCTAAATTAATTATATATATTTATGTGTTGGTCAATATTTGTCTAACAAATTAGGTCAAGTCATAGTGTACCACAATCTTAATGCTCGAGACTAATATGCAAAAGTCAACAAAAGTAAATTTGACTCAAAATAATTTCCAAAAATCTATACATGATTAATATATAGTTTAAATATCGTTGTTTTATATTTTTAAATATTTTTAATAGATTTATTAGAGTAAATAATATAATTTATTTATTAATAAATAAAATTTTATATTAAATTTATATAATAAAATATACTTTTATATATATTAAGTAATAAAATTTATAGGGTTCATTTAATATCATAAAAATAATATGATAGGTATTATTAAAGTAAGTTATTACACGTAGTAAAATATGTTTGTATCACATATTTATTTGATAAAATAATATCTATAATGATAGTAAGTAAAAGTTGTATTATTTTGTAATAATAATTATTATTACAAAAATATTAATATTAATAATTACTAAGATGACATTAGATAAAACGATAATTCTAATTATGATAACTTTAATATTTACGATAATTTTTAATATTATCTTTAAAATAATAATTTTATTTAAAATAATAATAATAATGATATTTTATAGTAACAATGACATTTCTATTAAAATGATAATTTTTGTTAAAATGATAGTTTTAATACTAACGATACTTTTAATAATAATAGTAATGATAAAAATAATAAGAACGATAATTTTATCTAAATCAATATCTTATAATATTTTAATTTCATCATGATACTCTTACCCATTATTTCCTAATCGTTTCGTTTAATAGCTTTTAATCGTCTTTTATACCATGTTCATAATAATGATAATAATAGTAATCAAAATAATTAGGTGTTACAAATATTTGTTTTAATTACACTAATATTAATAATGATAGTTACTATAACATTATTAACGATAATACTAATAATTATCTTAATGATAATACAGTAATAATAATAATAACAATAACAATAACCATTTTTAAATAATGATATATATATTAATAATGATAATAATAATAATAATACCAATAATAATAATAATAATAATTGGATAATAATAATAATACTAATTATAACTTTAACGATAATAACGATAGTAATAATAAAAAAAATAACAATTTTTAATGATAAATCCCTTTTATTGATAAAGATAATAATAATGATAATAATAAGATAAAACTAGAACGACGATAAAAACGACGATAATAATAATCATTTTTAATAAAAATATCAAAAATTCAATTGATTATAACTTCTAATCCGTTCATCGAAACCATTCGATATCTAAAGGAAAAGTTCTTAATTTTTCGCTAGCTTTCCAAGGACATGCATATCTTATACCTTATCTCAACCGCAAGTGTAACTAATTCAACATTCAACCTAACCTGTCTAAGGGCAATATCAAAAGTACAAGCATGCATAATCCTAAATACTCGAGCACTAGTCAGGGATACACTATTAGTATGTAAAAGTTAAATTATGAGTACTCACGTATCAATATTGAGATTCAATATTGCAGGAAAGGTACGTAGACGCAACGGAAATGATAAACACTATATTGACCTCACGAGCATACCCATGAACCATACTCAATCACCTCCATAGCTATAACCCATAATATCCTTAATCCTATCCCACTCGAAAAACAATTTCGAAATCACTCGGACAGCACTCCGTCGTAATATTTTATGTATACTAATAATATCTTGAAATAATACTGATAATGCTAAAAACGAACATATATTTCATAGCATTATTCTTCAAGAAAGACAAGCTTTTAGTTGCAATTGTTCTAATTTCAAGTAATTATCGTTTAAATAATAAAAGGTGAAGACAAAAGACAGATTCGACGAATTGAAGACGCAAACGACCAAAAAGCTCAAAAGTACAAAATACAATCAAAGACGTTCCAATTATTGATAAGAAACGTCTCAAAATTACAAGAGTACAAGATTCAAAACGCAAAGTACAAGATATTAAATTATACGCAAGGACGTTCGAAAATCCGGAACCGGGACATGAGTCAACTCTCAACGCTCGACGCAACGGACTAAAAATTACAAGTCAACTATGCACATAAATATAATATAATATTTAAATAATTCTTATAATTATTTAATATATTATATTATTTATAAAACCGTCGGCAGAAGAAAACAACCAAATATGAGCCTCCACAGCTGGCCATGCGATCGCATGGCCTGGAAGGCATAAATCCATGCGATCGCATGAGCCCCAGTTCCAGCCCACATGCCTATAAAAATCGAGCTTTGGTGCACCACAAATCATCTATCTTTCTCTTTTCTCCATTCATACGATATATTTATATTTATAATTTATATTTTAATTTTAATTTTAATTATAATTCTAATAATAAGGGTATGTTAGCGAATATTGTAAGGGTGTAAGTCGAAATTCTGTCCGTGTAACGCTACGCTATTTTTAATCATTGTAAGTTATGTTCAACCTTTTTACATTAATGTCTCGTAGCTAAGTTATTATTATGCTTATTTAATCCGAATTAATCATGATGTTGGGCTAATTACTAAAATTGGGTAATTGGGCTTTGTATCATAATTGGGGTTTGGACAAAAGAATGACACTTGTGGAAATTAGACTATGGGCTATTAATGGGCTTTATATTTGTTTAACTAAATGATAGTTTGTTAATGTTAATATAAAGATTTACAATTGGGCGTCCCTATAAATTACCATATACACTCAATCGGACACTATGGGCGGGGTATTTATATGTACGAATAATCGTTCATTTAACCGGACACGGGAATGGATTAATAGCCACTAGAATAATTAAAACAGGGGTGAAATTATGTACAAGGACACTTGGTATAATTGATAACAAAATATTAAAATCTTGGGTTACACTCAGTCGACATCCTGGTGTAATTATTAAACAAAGTATTAAAATCTTGTTACAGTTTAAGTCCCCAATTAGTTGAAATATTTAACTTCGGGTATAAGGATAATTTGACGAGGACACTCGCACTTTATATTTATGACTGATGGACTGTTATGGACAAAAACCAGACGGACATATTAAATAATCCAGGACAAAGGACAATTAACCCATGGGCATAAAACTAAAATCAACACGTCAAACATCATGATTACGGAAGTTTAAATAAGCATAATTCTTTTATTTCATATTTAATTTCCTTTATTTTATATTTAATTGCACTTCTAATTATCGCATTTTTATTGTTATTGTATTTAATTGCACTTTTAATTATCGTACTTTTTAATTATCGCAAGTTTATTTTATCGCACTTTTATTATTCGCAATTTCATTATCGTTATTTACTTTATGCTTTAATTTAAGTCTTGTATTTATTTTTAATATTTTACATTTGGTTTTAACTGCGACTAAAGTTTTAAAATCGACAAACCAGTTATTAAATGGTAAAAACCCCCCATTTATAATAATAATATTACTTATATATATATATATATTTGTATTTTTATAAAAGTAAACTAATATAGCGTTAAGCTTTGTTTAAAAAGATTCCCTGTGGAACGAACCGGACTTACTAAAAACTACACTACTGTACGATTAGGTACACTGCCTATAAGTGTTGTAGCAAGGTTTAAGTATATCCATTCTATAAATAAATAAATATCTTGTGTAAAATTGTATCGTATTTAATAGTATTTTTTGCAAAAATATAAGCTATTTTATATACTACTCTGCTAAAACATCAAGTATTTTTGGCGCAGCTGCCGGGGAACATCATTCTAGCTTAAAAGCCGGAAGCGCAACGCTAATATAAAAAAAAAAAAAAATTTATTTTTAGTACGCTTTTGTAAAAATACGTTTTAAATATTCAAAAATATTAAAAGAAAAACAAAAATATAAATATTTTTTTTAAGAGTTTGGTAAATATTTAAGTTTTATAAAGTTTCTTTATTTCTATTTTTTTTTTGTTTGTAAAAATTTAAGTTTTATTTAATTTATAAATATATTTTATATTTTACAGCAAAAACAGAAAAAAAATAAAAAATTTCGGCCTGTACTGTAGCAGCCCACTCTGTGGCCCGAAACCCTAGCCCATGCGATCGCATGGCTGGGAAACTGAGGACTCATGCGATCGTATGAGCCCATCTGACACGCCCTACTGAACCTGCCGACAGCATTAATTACGGAATATTATTAATTATTATTAATATTAAACCCTAATTAGGTTTAGTTATTATATTAATTAATTTTAGATATTAATTAATTTGTATTTTTAGTTTAATTAGTTTATTTAAATTGTAAAATTAATAGTTTTATAAAATAAATAATATAAAAATAATATTTTTATAAAAATTGTACTTTTTACAATTTTTTATATATTTTTATATTTTTTTCATTTTTAATCGTTTTAGCGTAATATTTGTATTTTTAGCTCATATTTAGTTTTAATTCATAAGTTTTTGCCATAATTATTTTTACTTCTAGATTTTTAGGCTTTGCCGTAGAATTTCTTAAGTTTTTTTTTTTTTAGACTAAGATTTAAGTGCTTTAGAATTTTGCGACGCCTTTTTAAGTTTTAGTTTCTTTTTAAGTTAATTCCATTTGGGATTTAGTTTTTCCTGTAAGCTTTAATATTTTTAGACACCTTTTACTATGTATCAATTATCATTCCAATTAGTAATCTCAATTTGCGATTATAATTTTAAGTTAGTTGTAGTAATAAGGTTAGGTTAGTCAAGTACTTTTAAGTTTTATAAGTTTCTTTAATTTTTCCGTCACCTTTTATTTTTCAACCATTTTTCTTTTTCGACATTTTTTCGACGAACTCTTTTTCTTTCTTATTTCTCGTTATTCTAGTTTTAGGACATAGATTTTTGTTCTACTCCTTATCTAAATTTCTTAAAATTACGAAAATTTATTTTAAGTGGTTAAATTGATAGACATCAAAATTTTCTGGTTCGTAGTAATAGTTGGATTTGTACGTGGACCGGGTTATTGGAGCCAAACAGTCCTCAATTATATTGAGACCAAACGAATCCTGCCCCTCTGCTGCATCTTTTGGCTATTCGAAACGTGGGCAAAATCAGAAAAGTCTATTGATTGGATAACTTATTATAATTTTTCTTTCCTTTTTAAAACTAATAGGATATTCAGTGAATGCACCGAGCAAGACGTTCACCACCTTTTGTACGTTCACTACCTGTAACTAGATCAAGACATTTAGCAAATATAACCGCCGTTGATTTCTCTTTAGAATCGTCATCCAGTCGACCAAGTACTTCAGTTCAAATTTCCGATAATCCATTTTTTGAACCCGACCTCACAATTGAGAATCCGGAGAATATTCAGGAACGGTTCGTAGATCCTGAACCACTAAACTTTCCCCCGGAACCACCAATCATTCAAACAGAGATTGTTGAGGAACGAACCATTAAATCAGAATCCTCTAGTGATTCCGATTCAACAAATTCAATTATGGAGAATCTGGAACCTTTAAGTATGGAAGACCGAATGAGAGCTAAACGCACTGGCCAAGGTCACGCAATTACTCATCCAGACATTAATGCGCCAGATTATGAAATCAAAGGACAAATTCTACACATGGTGACTAATCAATGCCAATTTAGTGGTGCGCCGAAGGAAGATCTAAATGAACATCTACGTACCTTTAATAGGATCTGTACACTATTTAAAATCCGAGAAGTGGAGGATGAACAGATATATCTCATGTTATTTCCCTGGACTTTAAAGGGAGAAGCCAAAGATTGGTTGGAATCGTTACCTGAAGGGGCGATTGATACATGGGATGTTTTAGTTGACAAATTTATTAAACAATTCTTTCCTGCATCTAAAGCCATAAGACTTCAAGCAGAAGTTGTTACGTTTACACAGAAGCCAAATGAAACTCTATATGAGGCATGGACAAGATATGGAAAGTTGTTAAGAGGATGTCCGCAACATGGTTTAGACACCTGTCAAATAGTACAAATATTCTACCAAGGATGCGACATCACTACAAGGAAAGACATAGATATAGCAGCTGGTGGTTCTATTATGAAGAAAACCGAAACTGATGCTTACAAAATTATTGATAACACTGCTTCCCACTCACATGAGTGGCACCAAGAAAAAGATATCATTAGATCATCTAAAGCAGCTAGAGCTGATTCTAGCCATGACTTAGATTCCATTTCCGCAAAGATAGATGCTGTGAAGAGACGAATGGAAAAGATGACTAAAGATATTCACTCAATATGAATTAGTTGTGAGCAGTGTGGAGGACCACATTTGACAAAAGATTGTCTCAGTATTGAATTAACAATGGAACAAAGAGAGAATATTGCATACATAAACCAAAGGCCTGGAAATAATTATCAGAATAATTATCAACCGCCAAGACCGATTTACAATCAAAACCAGAATTATAACCGAAATATTCCATACAACAACCAACAAGGTCCTAGCAATCAACAAGTATCCAATAATAATTACAATAAGCAAAGACCGAATTTTCAAAACAAACCACCACAACAAACCGATGATAAAAAGCCGAATTTAGAAGATATGATGACGAAGCTAGTTGAAACTCAAACGCAGTTTTTCACCTCTCAGAAACAAACCAATGAACAAAATGCTCAAGCATTTAGAAATCAACAAGCTTCTATTCAAAATCTGGAATAAGAAGTAAGTAACCTAGCAAGGTTAATAGGTGAAAGAAAACCGGGAAGTCTACCTAGTGATACAAATGCTAACCCCGGAATGAAACAGCTAAAGCCATTACCACAAGAAGTGGTACAACACTTAAACCACCTGAAATACCTGTAACTTCTGATGAAGCTATTCCTACTCCACAAGAACCACAACCTGATCAAGATAAGGAAAAAGAACCGATAGTTGAAAAGGTTAATGAAGATAACACAGCTAAGGCTAAACCTTATGTTAAACCATACCAACCACCACTTCCTTACCCGAGTAAAATGAAGAAAGAGAAACTTGAAGCCGAGCAATCCAAATTCTTGGATATGTTTAAACAGATAAATGTAAATCTTCCTTTCATTGATGTGATTTCAGGAATGCCTAGATATGCTAAATTCTTGAAAGATCTAATCTCAAATAGAAAAAAAATGGAAGAGCTCTCGGCTGTTACTATGAATGCTAATTGTTCAGCAGTGCTGTTGAATAAGATACCAGAAAAATTATCTGATCCAGGAAGTTTCACAATTCCATGTTTTCTGGGTAGTCTTAGTTCAATAGAAGCATTGGCAGACTTAGGTGCTAGTATAAATTTAATGCCGTATTTACTATACACTAAACTAGACCTTGGAGAATTGAAACCAACCAGAATAAGCATACAACTAGCCGATAGATCAATAAAATATCCTAGAGGGATAATGGAGAACATGCTAGTTAAAGTTGGTACTTTAGTATTTCCAGTAGATTTTGTTGTTTTGGACATGGAAGAAGATTCTCAAGTTCCTCTCATATTAGGAAGACCATTCTTAAACACGGCTAAAGCAATGATAGACGTGTTCGGTAAGAAACTGACCCTAAGTATAGAGGATGAGAGTGTTACCTTTTCAGTTGATAGAGCAATGCAACAACCACAATCTGCAGATGATACATGTTATTATATTCAAACTATAGATGCACATGCAGAATTATTAGAAGAATTTCCAGAATTACAAGGAACAGGAGAATGTTCTTTAGGAGAAGGTAATGAACCAATTGATGAAGCTGAAATGTTAGCTACACTTATAGCTAATGGATATGAACCAACAACAGAAGAAATTCAAATGCTAAAAGAAGAAGATAAATATCGATACAAATCATCGATAGAAGAACCTCCGAAATTAGAGTTAAAGCCACTTCCAAACCATTTGGAATACGCTTATTTACATGGTGAATCTGAATTACCTGTAATAATATCGTCTTCTCTTACTGAAAATGAGAAATCACAACTCATTTCTGTGTTGAAAGCTCATAAACCAGCCATTGCATGGAAGATTCATGATATTAAAGGAATAAGTCCTTCGTATTGCACACATAAAATCCTTATGGAAGAAGGTCATAAAACGTATGTGCAACGCCAACAAAGACTAAATTCTAATATGCAAGATGTAGTTAAGAAAGAGATTATTAAACTGCTAGATGCAGGTCTAATTTATCCAATCTCTGATAGTCCATGGGTAAGCCCAGTTCAATGCGTACCTAAGAAGGGTGGCATGACTGTCATTACAAATGAGAAAAATGAGCTTATTCCTACTAGGACTGTAACAGGATGGCGTGTATGTATTGATTATAGAAAATTAAATGACGCCACCAGAAAAGATCACTTTCCCTTACCTTTCATAGATCAAATGTTGGAAAGATTAGCCGGAAATAGTTACTATTGTTTTCTAGATGGATTTTCCGGATATTTTCAAATTCCAATAGCACCCGAGGACCAAGAGAAAACCACATTCACGTGCCCTTATGGTACTTTTGCTTACAAACGCATGCCATTTGGACTTTGCAACGCCCCTGCAACCTTTCAAAGGTGTATGATGGCGATTTTTCACGACATGATAGAAGAATGCATGGAAGTTTTCATGGATGACTTTTCAGTCTTCGGTGATACATTTGAATCATGTCTAGTTAATCTGGAACGAATGCTTATTAGATGCGAACAATCAAATCTAGTACTTAATTGGGAGAAATGCCATTTCATGGTTAAAGAAGGCATCGTTCTTAGACATAAAATTTCAAAAGAAGGAATTGAAGTGGATAGAGCTAAAGTAGATGTAATTGCTAAACTTCCACATCCCACCAATGTTAGAGGAGTTAGGAGTTTTCTAGGGCATGCCGGTTTTTACCGACGTTTTATAAAAGATTTTTCTAAAATTGCCACTCCTATGAATAAACTCCTAGAAAAGGATGCTCCATTCATCTTTTCAGATGAGTGTATCAAATCTTTTAATATTCTTAAAGAAAAACTCACTAATGCGCCGATCATGATAACACCAAATTGGAATCTACCATTTGAACTAATGTGCGATGCAAGTGATTTTGCAATGGGAGCCGTTTTAGGACAAAGGATTGAAAAATGATTTCAACCTATATATTATGCTAGTAAGATGTTACAAGGAGCACAAACGAACTATACAACTACTGAAAAAGAACTCCTTGCTATTGTCTTTGCTTTTGACAAATTTCGATCATATCTCGTTCTAGCAAAAACGGTGGTCTATACCGACCATTCTGCTCTTAGATACCTATTTTCAAAACAAGATGCTAAACCAAGATTAATCCGTTGGATCTTACTCTTACAAGAGTTTGATATTGAAATCCGAGATAAAAGAGGAGCAGAAAATCTCGCCGCTGATCATCTTTCTCGTCTTGAAAATCCCGAATTAGAAGTTCTAAATGAATCAGCCATACAAGACAACTTTGCTGATGAATATCTATTGAAGATAAATTATAAAGAAATCCCATGGTTTGCAGACTATGCAAACTACTTAGTTTGTGGATTCCTTGAAAAAGGATTATCGTACCAAAAACGAAAGAAATCCTTCAGTGATATAAAACACTATTTCTGGGAAGATCCACATTTGTTTAAAAGTTGTCCCGATGGAATAATACGCCGATGTGTATTTGGAAATGAAGCCAGTAAAATATTAAACCATTGTTACACAGGACCAACAGGAGGGCATTATGGGCCTCAACTAACAGCAAGAAAAGTTTATGATGCTGGATTCTATTGGCCTACAATTTACAAAGACGCACACCTTCTTTGAAAATCCTGTGATGCTTGTCAAAGGGCCGGAAAAATAAGTCAACGTGATGAAATGCCACAAAATGTCATCCAAGTATGTGAAGTATTTGACATTTGGGGTATTGACTTTATGGGTCCATTTCCAAAATCTCATAATAATCTATATATACTCGTAGCCATTGATTATGTATCTAAATGGGCGGAAGTACAAGCTCTCCCAACTAATGATGCACGAGTTGTAATCAACTTTTTAAAACGTCTTTTTGCAAGGTTTGGAACACCGAAAGCTTTGATAAGTGATCGCGGTACTCATTTCTGTAATAATCAACTTGAGAAAGTTCTTAAAAGATATGGAGTAACTCATAAAATCTCCACCGCATATCATCCACAAACAAGTGGACAAGTTGAAAATACCAACCGAGCCTTAAAACGTATTCTAGAGAAAACCGTAGGAACAAATCCGAAGGAATGGTCCATTAAATTGGAGGATGCACTCTGGGCTTTTAGAACAGCCTACAAAACTCCAATTGGAACCACACTTTTTAGACTTGTTTATGGAAAAGCATGTCATCTTCCAGTAGAAATTGAACACAAAGCATTTTGGGCTTTGAAAACATGTAATCTTGATTTACATGAAGCTGGACGTCTACGATTAAGTCAACTAAACGAATTAGAAGAATTAAGACATGAAGCATACAAAAATTCGTTAATCTATAAGGAAAGAACGAAGAAATGGCATGATAAAAGAATCAGAAGTTCAAAAGAATTTAAAGAAGGAGACAGAGTTCTTCTTTTCATTTCACGATTCAAGCTATTTCCTGGAAAATTGAAATCAAGATGGTCTGGACCATTCATAGTCAAAAGAGTTTTCCCATACGGAACGATAGAATTAATAAATTCAAATGGGATTGAATTTAAAGTTAATGGTCACAGAGTTAAACATTACATACATGGTCCGATGGAAGTCGACAACGAAGTTAATCACAATTTTGACACCACAGCTAACTAAGTGTGGGGAGAATCAAGTCTTTAAAGGATAATATGTATTTATGTTAGAGTTAGATTGTCTGTTTTCATGTAGTTCTCGAAAATGGAACCCGAATGGTTTTTCCCTAGCAGACCCTAAAGAACTAGTCTTCTCCCCCCATTTTGAATTTTTATTTTTTTTAGGTTTTTACGAAATGAAGACTGCCTGTGAACTAAACCATGGTCTAATGCTACACGCTTTGATCACTAAACGTAATAATGACATACTACCGAGTGAATTAGTATCAGTAATCAGAGAAAGAATGGACGGAGTTAGAAAAGAATCCAGATGCGAAGATAATAAATTACAATTTGGTAAAGGAAAATCAAAATTCGCAGCGAAAAGAAGAGCACGACACCTAGAAAGATGTCACAAATGCCAAAAATGGTCACATGGAGGTAAATGTTCAAATAATCAAACCTATTCAAATACCGAATTTGTTACTTTATGCAGAGACGGACCATTCATATGTTTAGAAGAAAAGACACTGAATGCTCGAGGTTACGCCTATGTAGCCATGGGAAACCAATTAAACCGACTATCTTATGAATGGGATAGATCATATAACTAAAAAATCTATTTCACAGGTATGTATGTACAGTTTTTATTTTTATTTTTATTTTTAACCTTTTGATAATAAACGCTAATTTGTTCGCTAAAAAGTATTAAATTGGTATTGAATAAAATTAGGTTTGGCGACCGAAATTATTGATATCATTCAAAAATTTATTACATCACTGCGAAATTTAACGTTTATTCTTAACGTATAAATATCTTTAATCAATCAACCCAAAATATTTCAAAAATTTGTCATGAGTTAAATTAGGTCTTGGAACCGAAATTACTTTACCAAAAAGAGGGGCGCATATTTTTGATAATATTTGATTGATTAAAGTGGGATAAAAAGCCAAAAAGATTTTTGCTTTTATTTTTACCATGTTTTTAAAATTAATATTTAAATCTTAAATTAATATTGTAAACTTTGTAAAAACAATATTTTTAAAATTGTAAATATTTGAATTTTTAAATTAAGTTTGGTGTGAATTTTTAATTTTTAAAATATGAATTTTTAATTTTATGCATTTCAAATTTTAAGTTTGGTGTGAATTTTTAATATTAATTTTGAATTTTATATTTAAGTTGTGTGAATTTAAAAACAAAAATTTACTTTATCTCATTAAGTTAAAAATAGGATTTTTAAAATTCTTCGTAAGTTGAAGACTAGGTCTTTGAACCGAAATTGCTTTACCCGAGGAAGGGACGAGAACTTTTATTATCATTATTTTTAATCTTATTGAATTAAAGTATGCCAAAAACATTAAAAAACCTAAAAATCTTTACTTTAAAAAAAACCGCGCTTTGATTTGACAAATTTTAAAATTTTGTCGAGGGACAGACTAGGACAACGATCCGAAACGCCCTTGCTCCTAAAGGAAAACAAAATTTTTAAAATTTAATTAATTATAAGTTTTATAAAGCATAAGGTTTTATAAAAAAAAAAAAAAAGCAGCTGAAAACACTGTAGCCGGCACCCCATGCGATCGCATGGGGTTTGCACTTGGAACCCATGCGATCGCATGGGGACCAAATGCAGGTCAGAAACAAATAACAGCAGCGGGTCTGTTCTTCACACAAAACACACACATACACCCGAAAAAACTCTCAAATCTTCACCAAATTTCGCCAAAATTCACCGTAATTCGTCATTTTTCTTGCTCTAATCATGCCTAGATTCTCATTCTTCAGCAAATTGGTAAAAATTACACCCCTAAACTCTATAAATTCCTAGTTTTTGTGATAATTACCAATTTTTTTACCTAATGCAATTTTGTTAATTTCTAGTGTAATTAGTGTTAAATTGTTAGTATTTTATGCATGTATAACCTAGATTGATGCTATTTAACATGATTTGAAGCCAAAAACTTCAAAAATTTTAGAAATCTAGGGTTTGTGTTCTTGAGCAATTTGGGGCTTTTTGATATAAACAGGTTATGGCCGATTTTTGTCATGAATTATTGCTAAATTGAGTAGTGTAACATGTTTAGATAGTTAAATGATCCAAACAATGATCCTAAACATGATTTTTGGAGATTAAAGTGGACTTTTTAAGTTCAAAATTCATGAACTTGATTAATTTGATATATTTGCCATTTGAGACTTGTTTAATTATTAATAATGAATATTTTGACATGTTATTTGAGTTAAATGCTTATGAATTTTGTATACATTTTCATATGTGCTTATTTGAAAAGTGTAGAATTGTGAAAAATTGTGAAAATGTGTATAAGTTTAATTTTGATTTAACATGTTATAGTGATTGTTTTAAGTTGTTATTTTGCTAACACTAATGCATATTTGGATGCACAATTTTTGTGTTTAATGTGTTTTACAGAGAGCCGATACTGGAGGTTCAGGAGCATCATCATCTAGACGACCAGCACCAGCACCAGAACCAGAACCAGAAATGCAACACGAACAAGAACCACAACAGGAACAACAACATCCTGATTAGCACATACCTTATTATGATCCAGTACAGTTTGTTGATGAATTCATAGTATTCCCAATGAGGCCGCCAGTAGAATTTCCAACGATTCCTGAGCACAATCCACATCCTAATCTGAGATTTGATAGAAGATGGAGAGATTACGAGACATATCAAAGGAACAAATTCAAATTGGTAACAAAAAATGTAAAGGTGCCAAGGGTAATTGATTGGGCCCCTTTGGAAACGGTCCATCTAGCTGACCGTGTTAGACAGCTTTTAGTTCAAAGGTATGGCAGTTCTTCTTTTACAGATTGGGAACGTCTTTTCACCATTCGTAGACCTGTATATAAGGAATGGTGTGTTGAGTTGATGAGTACTGTATCACTTGATACAAATATAGTTAGGATAGATGATAGAAGATTTCTTAGGTTTATCCTTGGCGGTAGGATGTACAGAATGTTCATGCTGGACATGGCCAGGGCCTTACAGATATATACTCCTGGTGAGTTGCTATTACCCGATTGTACAAACTTGATTCATTATGGTGAACGGGTAGATAGTAACTTTGACGCTGACGCCATTTGGAGGCGTATGTCACATTTTGATGTTTTTACACGAGTAGGAGGACACTCCTATACACATATTGACAGAGCCGAGCTTCGTATTATTCATAGATTTTTGGCTAACTCGATTACACAAAGAGGTCATAATAAAGAAAAAATTACCTTATATGATTTATTCTACCTAAAGTGTATTCGGGATCCTACAAGCTTTGTCAATATCCCTTACTGTGTTGCTTTTTATTTATCTAAAATGGTAGAGGGAATGTAGGACGGGAGTATAATAGGAGGAGGTATTTTTGTTACTCTCATTGGAGAGTATTTAGGTGTTGATAGGAACCAAGGGGGTCCATTACAGATTTGTAGAGAACAGGTTGAGCCCTTAGGATTGAAAGTTTATGTGGGTGCTAAGGTATTGAAAAGTAGACGTAACCAGGCAGTACCCTATGAGGGATCTCATCCTCAGGTAGAGAGAGGCTCGGACGAGGAAATGGAGGAGGCGGAAGACATTAGGGATGTCTTTCGAGATGCTATTCTTGACGTCCACGTTCGTATAGATGAGGAAGCAATGTCGAACGCGGCAAGACATAGTATGTATGAGCAGTGGAACTCCGAGCGAGTATACGAGGATTATAGGCGACGCCAACACGATAGCTGGTTAGTTCATCAGCACCAAATCATGAGCCAGCTATCATATCAGGTACCAAATAACTATGTACGTACTCGACCTGCTCATTTTCCGCCACATAGCCCCGATATCAGACCACCCTTTAACCGGTATGACTATAACCAAGCCTATCAGAACACCTATAACCAACAATGGAACCCACCCGATGAGATGAACTGGAACCCCTATCCAGACTGATTTAGTTCCATTTGGTTATTTTTATGATTATTATGTTTTTATCTTTTGACTTTTTCATGTTTAAACTTATGTTATTGGATAAATTTGTGTAATTTTTATTATTTTATTATTATTGTGTACTAATATTTCATATTTAGAATTTGAAAGTGGGATATTAAGTCCCATTTCAAATTGCCATGCATGATTATACTTGTATGTATGTATATTGTCGATTGTTCAAAACAGGGTAAAACAGCGCATTTTCAAAGACTGGCATTAAGTTCAGCAAAAGCTACTAATTTTGACGACAAGATGACAAATAAATGTGATGTAACAACAGACGAAATGAACAAATGCTATGCACCATTTATCATTCAGCAAACAAACGCCAATATATTTGGAAACTTTGGTAAAATTTAATCATTTCTACGCTAATCACCCTCAATAATTTAAATTGTACTGATTTCTTGCAAATGAGGGCATTGCAAGATCTTAAGTGTGGGAAGGGGTTAAATTCTTTCGGATTTTTAAAATTTTTATCTTTATACACTTGGTTACCATTAAAAATACTAGTAACGTAGTAGTTGTATTAGAATCTAGTGCTCTCTGATAATAAAGAACAGCCCTAGTCTTATATACTGACTACCCAATTCTAGTAAAATTTTTCAAAATTTTCAATTAAATGAACTCAAAATCATGTTTATACATATTTATGAACGATAAAACTAGGTGTTAACACCGAAATTATTGTAACCTCGGAAAGGACATAAATTGAGAAACAAACCAAAATGTTGAAATTCATTTAAAATGGAATAGAGGACGATAAAAAGGAAAATAAAAGCCAAGTGTGGGAAAATTTACCAAGTTATCTTAAACATATGTCACATATATCTGTAACAAATAACTGAAAATAATTTTGCTTTGGACTAAACTAAACCATTTTACCCGATGAAAGAAAAGAAGAGATGGATCTACACGATGAATCAATTCCATCATTAAAAGGAAGTAAAGTCTTCCGAAAAAGACACGCGCTTCTAGGTTTAGGTCAAGAAGTTGTCGTCTAGACCAGCTGTAGGTTGACGAAAAATCTAGAAAAGTCATCTCTAAAATCAGCAGGAAATCCACGGACCTCAGCATCAAACAGGGTCGCCAAGTGGTCAGATTTATCCTAACCATGAGAAGGATTTATCTCGTACAATGGGGGGCACCGTGCAAATTAGCTTGATAAGACTAATGAATCAGATCTCCAGAAAGGATAATCTCCTTAAAAGATCAAAAATCAGCTTTTAAGACTGATATTACTCAATCCTTGGGATTGACTTTAAAGATTGAGAATTACAAACTCATGGAATTCGATGATATCTAAACTCGAGCTTGAACGAGAAAATATTTTGATCAAATTAAAACCGATTTGTTTTCTGAAAACCCATTTTCAATGCGTTCATTACCATTGAACGTAAAATCCTAGGAATTCACCTGGAATTCATTAGGTCACCTGAACCAAATCGGGTGTCAACAGTAAGAACGGTGGTTGCATAGCATGGTCAAAGACAGGACCTTGTGCCAGACCGAAAAATCATAAGGGTGAGCTTTACTATTGCTCCTACCAAGGATAGTAATTGCGTTCGACACGTTATAGACCATAATTAAAAGCATGTCAGGGTACATTGCCTTAACGGTTGCTTGTTCAACGCTTTCCTTTACAACCGGACAGTAGTTTATCGAAAGGTAATATACGGGACAAGTGAACTGGACGTGTTGCTTTCCAAATACAAGGTTAGCAAGTGGGTGACACAAAACTGCAAGTTTTGAGCTAAAATTTTCAAATCTGAAACCCACCAAACCCACAAAAATATTTTGCAAACACCGGTGAAGGGTTATTCCGGAAAACTTATCTAGGGTAAAAGCTAGATTGAATTTTCAAAAGATCAAATATTTTCATAAAGATCTAATTTCCTTAAGGATCTACATTTTCATAGTCATGTGGGACTGTAAACCGCCTTTCAAATGTGCACTTTGCTTTGGAAACCGAAAGTAAATCGGCTATTTGATTGCAAGTGTCATTGACCTAAACCCGAGGCAACTGTGGATGACACACCCACCTTTAACCATGGTTCTATCGTTACTATCATTGTTTATACCGCCGTATAGAAATCACTGATGTACAAAGTGTGAAGAATAAAGAAGTGATTCTAGTATTTCAAGACGATATTGCTTGAGGACAAGCAACGCTTAAGTGTGGGAATATTTGATAATGCTAAAAACGAACATATATTTCATAGCATTATTCTTCAAGAAAGACAAGCTTTTAGTTGCAATTGTTCTAATTTCAAGTAATTATCGTTTAAATAATAAAAGGTGAAGACAAAAGACAGATTCGACGAATTGAAGACGCAAACGACCAAAAATGTAACATCCCGCCTTTTTCCGTTAAATTTATTTTTAACACCGTCTTTTTCTTTTAAATAATACATTTCGTTATTTAAATTCGTAGTTTCCGTTGACTAACGTTCATAATAATTCCGTCATTTAATTATAACATCTCTCGTTAACTTGCGTTTTAAAAATACTCGATCGGTTAAATCCCGCACCCGCTTTGAAACTCGAGGGACCGGAGTTGCCAAATGGGCAAACTAGTTGACTAGGTCAACTAGTCAACCCATTTCATCCATTCCATCATCTCCCTCATCCCTTTTCTCTCCATCTCAAGAACACACACAAACCCCAACTTCATAGAATCATCATCTAAATTCGGGATTGGAAGCAAACTTCAAAACAAATTACATATTTGGAATCCTCTCTTCATCCTCTACAATTTGATACCAACTTCATCTCGTTTGGGTAACATTTCTAAAACTCTAGATTTCTCTAAATTCGTGTTTTTGATTTGAAATGGTGTTAGTTAGTGTCTATGGCTCAAGTCTAACATGAATATATGTTTGGTTTGCTCGATTTGTTGTTTTTGGAGTAACTAGCATGAACTTGAAATGGGTGTGCTTAATCCTTGATTTTGGATGAGTTAATGTTGTTAGATTGTTAAAGTGCATGTTTTAATTGTGTTACTAGTATCACTAGCTTCGTTTTGATGCGTAGGTTGATTAAGAAAACTTCAAAAACATGAATATTGATTTTGTGATGTTTGACTAGGGTTTGATAGTTCTTGACATGAATTTTTGGATGCTTGAATGCCATGGAATGTTAATTGTTAGTGTTTAGTTGTAATGTATGCCTCATTACCTTCAAAACGGCATATCGTATGTGTAAATTGGATTCCCGAATCATAAAATACGTTTTACGAACTTGAAACTTTGAAAATAAACCTTTCTTGATCAATTGACGAGTTTTCGGTTATTGTAAATGATGTTTTTGATTGATGATATGTGGTTAGTTGTATTCCTCGTCAAAATACCTTTCCGACGATATATGATAGGCATTATAAGTGTTTGCGGGTCAAGAATTGGGTTGGAAAAGGTTTTGGTTCGTGCACACTTGGAAAAACTGACCAGAATTCTCTGGCCAGGTAGTGGCGCGGCGCGCCACATACCCGCGCGGCGCGCAGAATCGCCTGGCCAGATTCTGCTCACTTTGTCACATTTCACGCGAAATGTTTGACTAGCTACCGACCTCCGATTCACATGAAACTTGTTCTAATATGCTTATATATGAATAAAAACCTCAGAAAAATAGTTCGGGACCGAACCCGAACGTGTTGACTTTTTCGTTGACTTTGACCAAGTTTGACTTTTAGTCAAACTTAACCAAACTTTTATACAATCATTCTAACATGCTTTTATACTTGTTTCTTGTATGAAACTTGACAACGTGATTCACATGCTATACTTAATCGAGTCGTAACGAGCCATAGGACTAATTGAACACATTTCACCCGACCTTGTGTCGTAACCGGTTAATTGATATAACTTACTTGTTTAGGTCAAGGCTAAGCAACTTTCATGCACACGTTTACTTGTTGAAGTACTTTTATACTCGTGCACTCGAGGTGAGATCATAGTCCCACCTTTTCAACAACTTTTTATACTTTAAATTGTGGGCTGAGAAACATATACTTTGTTACATTTTGTACTACTTGCTTTTATACTTTGAACACAAGTACAAGGAAAACAAACATTCCACAGCGAGTTAGAACAAAAATCCTCAATTCGATTATCATTAGTTACACTTGCAGGGTGTAAGCGAGAACTTATATTGTGTGGCCATACGGGTTTGACAAACCCTCATTACGGACGGTTCGCTACCGTCTACGGATGAAATATATTTTCGGGAAACAGTGTATGTTCTAACACTATTGTGATGGGGTTCTATGGAAGGAAACGTTAAGTCTTGATAATTGGGTGCTCGCGAACCAACTTTTGGAATGCAACTTTTGGATGATCAATTTATGGAAATACTAAATCTTGTGGTTCAAAATATAACTTTTACTAATACACCTATGATTTCACCAACGTTTTTGCGTTGACAGTTTTCTATATGTTTCTCAGGTTCATACTTGGCTATTTGATACATGCTTCCGCGTACACTCATACTTGCTTGGGGTCAAGCATACATGCATACACTCTGATTATTTGCTTGGAGTCAAGATACATACATACATACGCTAGTGATAGCACCTTTGGATTCAAACTTTTGTTTACATACTTACGCTATTTTTAGCAACTGTGGTTTCAAACTAATTATGTCGCAAGTTATTCATTCATACCTTATAACTTTGTAAACTTAAACTTATTGTCGATCCGTTTGCTAAACTAAACTTTGTACCTTTCAAATGAACGCGACATAATTTTGGTCAAACGAGTCTCATATAGGGACTACGACCACGCAACGGGACCTAAGTAGCGGCGCCGTCAATGACGATTTGGTCGGGTCGCTACAGATGGTATCAGAGCGTTGGTTGTAGGGAACTAGGACGTGCATTAGTGTGTCTAACAGAGTCGTTAGGACGCATTAGTGAGTCTAGACTACAACCGGATAGTTAGCATTTGCATTCTGACATACATTTGCTATAGATAGCACTTACTTGACTACTTGTGCATTATACTTGAATCATTCTTAGGCAAACTTTTTAATGATGCCCAACCTTCATCATACGAACTCGTATACCGCCACTTTTTGGTAACACACGCAAATTCATGATTCATACACGTATGGATGACGACGACTTCATTAGTCACACTTGTTCGGGAACTCTGTCTCCCGGATTGTTATTTGCCACCGTTTCAACTTACTATCGGTTTCCCACTGGTGTTTCTTACTATCTACTTTTTGGTGTTACTACCATCACTACTCTAGGTGAGTATCGTCATCAACGTTTATCACTACGGTTGCGTACTTTTTGTTATCATGATTCGTTACTCCTTTCGTGCCTAAGGGCATTATCGCTTGACTTGAACCACAATGACGTGAACAATCATTTATACACTTCCCTCGGGGAACGCTTCCTTAGATTTGCAGAAATTCTTTCGATTTAATATGAGTCACGTTTGAGACGTCGTTACATTTTGTTCATTTTAGATTTTCGCGATGACACGAACTTGAATCTATAGAGTGATGTGGGAATGGAGGTATGAGTTAGCGTAATATAACGACACTCGATCAACGTGGTTATATTACGGTAAGACATACCAAAGTTCTAGTGACGCGTGATGGTGGTTAGACTCGATCAACCTAAACACCACCATGTGCCATGTACATGACTTCATCTTTTCAGGTTTGGACATCCGAAAACTCCGAGAATATTTATAACAACCATACCGGGGACACACCTTCAGTTATTGTCAAATTATATTTATGCTTCCGAATGAATTACCGATTCCATTCGACTTCAACCGTATGTCACACGGGTATACTAGCTCGTCCTCGCGCAGTCTTATTGACTAACTACAATTTACTCGTTATGCTCACATCGGGGCGGGAACTTCTCTTGCATCACCCTCGTACTTCCGGTTCAGGAGGTCCTTATTCTAAAATCTCAATGGAGAGCGACTCTTCACGTCATACAAGTATTCGCCGCGAGGGTGGATAGTCCTAACAATCGTTTTCAAAACCCGATAAGAACTTGCCCCGACGAACGTTTTTGGAAACCGATAAATCTTCCGCGACGCGAATTTTCTTGAGAAACTTGTCCTAACAAACTTGTCCAAATATACCATACGGAATGTACTCCGTTTCGGACCGAGATCCTCGTTTCACTTCTAGATTTTGGAGTGCCTCACAAAAAGTCTCGGGACCACGTTTAGACATGAGTACCGCACATCAACCATAACCCGACGGACCGAACAAACATACGATTTAAGTCTTGAAAACCATAATACGAATTTGTATTACCAACTTCAAATTTACTTGAGAAAAGTATTTTCCTTAACCGAATCCTCGTACTACAATGATTTTCATTCGAGTTTTAACGTCACTCCTTTTGAAACCACATGTGACCGGAAACGTCATTCTCCTTTATCGAACCAAGTAAACGATGATCAATTCACCGGGGCCGAGGTTATTCATGAGCAACCGAGAAAATTTATTCATATTCAGGTAAAACCCTACGCGACTCGTAATCACCAAGAGCTACGCCGATGTTAGACGTAAACATTTCAAATTCCACGTGGGAAACCGCGTCACGTTAAGAGTCGCACCTTGGAAAGGTGCAATCTGTTTCGGGAAAACGTAGGAAGCTAAATCCGCGGTATTTTGATCCTTTAAATTCTTGGGGTGTTTTGGACCCGTCGCTAGCCGTTTAGACTTTTCCGACTCATTTTGGGTCTCCGTTTATCCTACATTCGATGTATCAACTCAAAGACGTGTTTTGCGAAACGAGAACTTGTTATCTCCTTTGATGAACTCACTATCGACGATAACCCTCACTTCCTAGGAGGACCGGTTGAAACCATGAATCATGGAAGCCAAACCTTAAAACAACATATGATCCCGACCGTCAAAATTCGTGGAAATACTCAAGGACGTACCTTCACTTATTCGTAGAATTTACAACGCAAGGTCTCGAGTAAGATTCAACAACTACTACTTCCAACTAAATTTCGGGACGAAATTTCTTTTGAGTTGTGGATAATGTAACATCCCGCCTTTTTCCGTTAAATTTATTTTTAACATCGTCTTTTTCTTTTAAATAATACATTTCGTTATTTAAATTCGTAGTTTCCGTTGACTAACGTTCATAATAATTCCGTCATTTAATTATAACATCTCTCGTTAACTTGCGTTTTAAAAATACTCGATCGGTTAAATCCCGCACCCGCTTTGAAACTCGAGGGACCGGAGTTGCCAAATGGGCAAACTAGTTGACTAGGTCAACTAGTCAACCCATTTCATCCATTCCATCATCTCCCTCATCCCTTTTCTCTCCATCTCAAGAACACACACAAACCCCAACTTCATAGAATCATCATCTAAATTCGGGATTGGAAGCAAACTTCAAAACAAATTACATATTTGGAATCCTCTCTTCATCCTCTACAATTTGATACCAACTTCATCTCGTTTGGGTAACATTTCTAAAACTCTAGATTTCTCTAAATTCGTGTTTTTGATTTGAAATGGTGTTAGTTAGTGTCTATGGCTCAAGTCTAACATGAATATATGTTTGGTTTGCTCGATTTGTTGTTTTTGGAGTAACTAGCATGAACTTGAAATGGGTGTGCTTAATCCTTGATTTTGGATGAGTTAATGTTGTTAGATTGTTAAAGTGCATGTTTTAATTGTGTTACTAGTATCACTAGCTTCGTTTTGATGCGTAGGTTGATTAAGAAAACTTCAAAAACATGAATATTGATTTTGTGATGTTTGACTAGGGTTTGATAGTTCTTGACATGAATTTTTGGATGCTTGAATGCCATGGAATGTTAATTGTTAGTGTTTAGTTGTAATGTATGCCTCATTACCTTCAAAACGGCATATCGTATGTGTAAATTGGATTCCCGAATCATAAAATACGTTTTACGAACTTGAAACTTTGAAAATAAACCTTTCTTGATCAATTGACGAGTTTTCGGTTATTGTAAATGATGTTTTTGATTGATGATATGTGGTTAGTTGTATTCCTCGTCAAAATACCTTTCCGACGATATATGATAGGCATTATAAGTGTTTGCGGGTCAAGAATTGGGTTGGAAAAGGTTTTGGTTCGTGCACACTTGGAAAAACTGACCAGAATTCTCTGGCCAGGTAGTGGCGCGGCGCGCCACATACCCGCGCGGCGCGCAGAATCGCCTGGCCAGATTCTGCTCACTTTGTCACATTTCACGCGAAATGTTTGACTAGCTACCGACCTCCGATTCACATGAAACTTGTTCTAATATGCTTATATATGAATAAAAACCTCAGAAAAATAGTTCGGGACCGAACCCGAACGTGTTGACTTTTTCGTTGACTTTGACCAAGTTTGACTTTTAGTCAAACTTAACCAAACTTTTATACAATCATTCTAACATGCTTTTATACTTGTTTCTTGTATGAAACTTGACAACGTGATTCACATGCTATACTTAATCGAGTCGTAACGAGCCATAGGACTAATTGAACACATTTCACCCGACCTTGTGTCGTAACCGGTTAATTGATATAACTTACTTGTTTAGGTCAAGGCTAAGCAACTTTCATGCACACGTTTACTTGTTGAAGTACTTTTATACTCGTGCACTCGAGGTGAGATCATAGTCCCACCTTTTCAACAACTTTTTATACTTTAAATTGTGGGCTGAGAAACATATACTTTGTTACATTTTGTACTACTTGCTTTTATACTTTGAACACAAGTACAAGGAAAACAAACATTCCACAGCGAGTTAGAACAAAAATCCTCAATTCGATTATCATTAGTTACACTTGCAGGGTGTAAGCGAGAACTTATATTGTGTGGCCATACGGGTTTGACAAACCCTCATTACGGACGGTTCGCTACCGTCTACGGATGAAATATATTTTCGGGAAACAGTGTATGTTCTAACACTATTGTGATGGGGTTCTATGGAAGGAAACGTTAAGTCTTGATAATTGGGTGCTCGCGAACCAACTTTTGGAATGCAACTTTTGGATGATCAATTTATGGAAATACTAAATCTTGTGGTTCAAAATATAACTTTTACTAATACACCTATGATTTCACCAACGTTTTTGCGTTGACAGTTTTCTATATGTTTCTCAGGTTCATACTTGGCTATTTGATACATGCTTCTGCGTACACTCATACTTGCTTGGGGTCAAGCATACATGCATACACTCTGATTATTTGCTTGGAGTCAAGATACATACATACATACGCTAGTGATAGCACCTTTGGATTCAAACTTTTGTTTACATACTTACGCTATTTTTAGCAACTGTGGTTTCAAACTAATTATGTCGCAAGTTATTCATTCATACCTTATAACTTTGTAAACTTAAACTTATTGTCGATCCGTTTGCTAAACTAAACTTTGTACCTTTCAAATGAACGCGACATAATTTTGGTCAAACGAGTCTCATATAGGGACTACGACCACGCAACGGGACCTAAGTAGCGGCGCCGTCAATGACGATTTGGTCGGGTCGCTACAAAAAAGCTCAAAAGTACAAAATACAATCAAAGAGGTTCCAATTATTGATAAGAAACGTCTCGAAATTACAAGAGTACAAGATTCAAAACGCAAAGTACAAGATATTAAATTATACGCAAGGACGTTCGAAAATCCGGAACCGGGACATGAGTCAACTCTCAACGCTCGACGCAACGGACTAAAAATTACAAGTCAACTATGCACATAAATATAATATAATATTTAAATAATTCTTATAATTATTTAATATATTATATTATTTATAAAACCGTCGGCAGAAGAAAACAACCAAATATGAGCCTCCACAGCTGGCCATGCGATCGCATGGCCTGGAAGGCATAAATCCATGCGATCGCATGAGTCCCAGTTCCAGCCCACATGCCTATAAAAATCGAGCTTTGGTGCACCACAAATCATCTATCTTTCTCTTTTCTCCATTCATACGATATATTTATATTTATAATTTATATTTTAATTTTAATTTTAATTATAATTCTAATAATAAGGGTATGTTAACGAATATTGTAAGGGTGTAAGTCGAAATTCTGTCCGTGTAACGCTACGCTATTTTTAATCATTGTAAGTTATGTTCAACCTTTTTACATTAATGTCTCGTAGCTAAGTTATTATTATGCTTATTTAATCCGAAGTAATCATGATGTTGGGCTAATTACTAAAATTGGGTAATTGGGCTTTGTATCATAATTGGGGTTTGGACAAAAGAATGATACTTGTGGAAATTAGACTATGGGCTATTAATGGGCTTTATATTTGTTTAACTAAATGATAGTTTGTTAATGTTAATATAAATATTTACAATTGGGCGTCCCTATAAATTACCATATACACTCAATCGGACACGATGGGCGGGGTATTTATATGTACGAATAATCGTTCATTTAACCGGACACGGGAATGGATTAATAGCCACTAGAATAATTAAAACAGGGGTGAAATTATGTACAAGGACACTTGGTATAATTGATAACAAAATATTAAAATCTTGGGTTACACTCAGTCGACATCCTGGTGTAATTATTAAACAAAGTATTAAAATCTTGTTACAGTTTAAGTCCCCAATTAGTTGGAATATTTAACTTCGGGTATAAGGATAATTTGATGAGGACACTCGCACTTTATATTTATGACTGATGGACTGTTATGGACAAAAACCAGACGGACATATTAAATAATCCAGGACAAAGGACAATTAACCCATGGGCATAAAACTAAAATCAACACGTCAAACATCATGATTACGGAAGTTTAAATAAGCATAATTCTTTTATTTCATATTTAATTTCCTTTATTTTATATTTAATTGCACTTCTAATTATCGCATTTTTATTGTTATTGTATTTAATTTCACTTTTAATTATCGTACTTTTTAATTATCGCAAGTTTATTTTATCGCACTTTTATTATTCGCAATTTCATTATCGTTATTTAATTTATGCTTTAATTTAAGTCTTGTATTTATTTTTAATATTTTACATTTGGTTTTAACTGCGACTAAAGTTTTAAAATCGACAAACCAGTCATTAAACGGTAAAAACCCCCCATTTATAATAATAATATTACTTATATATATATATTTGTATTTTTATAAAAGTAAACTAATATAGCGTTAAGCTTTGTTTAAAAAGATTCCCTGTGGAACGAACCGGACTTACTAAAAACTACACTACTGTACGATTAGGTACACTGCCTATAAGTGTTGTAGCAAGGTTTAAGTATATCCATTCTATAAATAAATAAATATCTTGTGTAAAATTGTATCGTATTTAATAGTATTTTCTGCAAAAATATAAGCTATTTTATATACTACTCTGCTAAAACATCAAATACGGAGTAAATATATATATGTAAATCGATTGAGAGAGTTTAGAGAAAAATATTTTCAAGTTTCTATGAAATAATGAAACCTATTGAATTCTATTTATAATAGATTTTTGAATTATTAAAGTGAATTATTAAAGTATGAATTATTAAAGTGAATTATTAAAGTATGAATTATTAAAGTGAATTATTAAAGTATGAATTATTAAAGTGAATTATTAAAGTATGAATTATTAAAGTTAAAGTAAAGTAAAAATAAAGTAAAGGTAAAGTTTAAGTATAGTAAAAGTATAAAACTATGTACGTATAATACGCATATAAATATATATAATATTAATTTAAATCGTTATATATATAAAATAAAATATAAATATCGTTATCTTTATCATACTAGTTAAGTAATGAGTTGTCAAAAGTGGTTCTAGATATTTATAAAAGTTATATACGTTTTAATAATAAAGTTCTTTTTAAACTGAAAACGTTTTTGTACGTTTGAAACTAAATAGATCAATCGAGTCTTTATTGGATTCAATCTTCCACTATCCTTTGTCTAGTTCTCAATGATTGACAATTTGTTCTTATTTATAAATCACTTTACCATTTTCTGAATATTGTTAAAATGGAAAGATTTCTCAAATCAACGTGGGCCTTTCAACAGAGACTTGTAATCATAATTCAATATATCTGATAATTCAATCATTTGATCTTATCTTCTAATTCCATTGATAAACATTTTGAAACAGATACAATCATATAAAGTATTTAATCTAATATTTTGTTTACTTTTCAAGTTATAATATATATACACATATACATATATAATCATATTCGTTTAATGGTTCGTGAATCGTTGGAACTTGGTCGAGGTTGAATGAATGTATGAACATAGTTTAAAATTCTTGAAATTTAACTTAACAAATATTGCTTATCGTGTCGGAAACATATAAAGATTATAGTTTAAATTTGGTTGGAAATTTCCGGGTTGTCACATAATCTGTCATAACAGTCTTTTTGAACTCAAATGATTTGAATGCAACGTCTTTTGTAATATGCCATGAATGACTCCAAGTAATATCTCTAAAATGAGCAAATGTACAGCGGAAGATTTCTTTCATACCTGAGAATAAACATGCTTAAAAGTGTCAACTAAAAGGTTGGTGAGTTCATTAGTTAATCATAATCAATCATTTCCATTATTTTAATAGACCACAAGATTTTCATTTCCATTTCTCATAAATATACATCTCATATCAGGCATTTCGCAAATTGCATAGAGATAAAAATCATTCATATGGTGAACACCTGGTAACCGACATTAACAAGATGCATATAGAATATCCCCAAAACTGAATCCTCTCGTCTGTATAATAATAAATCGAAGTACTAAAGCATCCGTACCTCGAATGGGGTTTGTTAGGCCCATAGATCTATCTTTAGGATTCGCGTCAATTAGGGGTACTGTTCCCTAATTCTTAGGTTACCAAGCTAAAAAGGGTGATATTCGGTATTCATAATCCAACATAGAATGTAGTTTCATGTACTTGTGTCTATTTTGTAAAACATTTATAAAACCAGCGCATGTATTCTCAGTCCCAAAAATATTATTGTAAAAGCATTTAAAAAGGGAGCAAATGAAACTCACAATACTATATTTTGTAGTAAAAATATGCATATGATGGCACTGAACATGTGCAGGGTTGGCCTCGGATTCACGAACCTATATCATTTATATATATAAACACATATAATGGTAATCGAACAAATTTATATATATTATTATTAATTGTTATATTGGTAAATTATATGTTTCATTAATAATTTAATTAACTATATTTATCTTATATACTTTAGATATATAATTAGTATTTACTATAAAAACATTAATATAGTTATGTTATATAGTTATCTTATATGTATTAAATAAATTTTTATATAACTAATATTTATTTGGTAAAATAATAATAGAAAGTTGTATCTTTATATAATAATAGTAATAATAATGATAAAAATAATAATAATAAAAATAATGACAATTCCAATAATAAAAATGATAATTTTAAATAAAATGTTAATTTTAATAATAATAATAATTTTAATAAATAATAATTTTAACAATAATGATATTAATAATAATGATTTTAATAATAATGATACTACTAATAATATTCTTAATGATATTACTAATACTAATGTTAATAATAATAATAATCTTAAAAATCATGTTAATACTAATAATAATAATAACTATAATAATAATACTACTACTTATAATACTTATACAAATGATACTAATGTTAACTATATTAATGGTAATAATAAAAATCATGATATCAATAATAATAATAATAAACATAATAATAAACATAAACATAAACATAATAATAATAATAATAATAATAATAATAATAATAATAATAATAATAATAATAATAATAATGATAATAATAATAATAATAATAATAATACTAATAATAATAATAATAATAATAATAATAATAATAATAATAATAATAATAATAATAATAATAATAATAATAATAATAATAATAATAATACGAATGCTACCTCAATGTAACAAGCTTTAAAAAAAATGTCCCTACCCGGGCTCGAACCCGCAACCTCTCGCTAACCCGACAAAGCACCCAGCCACTCCTCCGTTCTAACCTTTCTGTTTTAATTCCCTTATGAATTTATTTAACCCCTTATATTCATTTCGGCCCAACAACTTAAATTCTGTTAATTCATAACCGGCCCAAATATCAAGTTCATCTTCAAATCTAATTGGCCCAATACTAATCCGGTCCATCACCATTTTAATTAACCCACTTGATCAAGAAGCCCTCTCTAGATGGAATAGTTCAATTTATTAATAACCACAACAGGCCCAAGCTTTCAACATAGCCCAACAGCTTCTATTGTTAATTAAAAAAAATTGCAGTGGCCTAGATTCGAACTCAGGACCTCTTGTTAACCTGACAACACCTTAACCACTGATCTGTATTCTGTTTTTCTGATTTAACTGGTTCCTAAATTTACTTAACCCTTATTTATGTTTCATCTTCCTCCTCAAAATATAAAACCCAGAACTATTCATCATCCTCTTCATCTTATATTATTTTCGAATCGTTTTATCACCATGATCATTCGTAACCATCACCGAATCATCGCATCATCAATTTTATCATCATCATCACTTTTGTAACCACCATGATTATCATAATCATAAAAAAAAATTATTTTTTATCGTTTAAAAAAAAATATAACGATCATCACCATGGAATCGTGCATCATATCACCATCATAATCTTCATCAATCTCGTTACATCATCATTACAAGCATATTAATCACTGTAGCACCTTTGTTGGTGGTGATTGTATGGGTGGTAGTTTACCATGATAAAGATGGTGAGTGATGGTTGTGATGAAGCTTCAAACCGAAACAAGAAGTGACGGATGGAAGCGGTGGTAGTGTGAAGGTTGGTGGCGGATGATGGAAGTGAACTGGAGATAGTTCACAAGTGATAAGAAAATAACAAAGTGATGGTTGTATCAAAATTGAAGTGATTGGGTGTGTGTGATTTATATATCACATATGTATTATATATATTGAGTTGCATATGTATATATCTCTACTATCTATATGGTTTGGGGTGATTGAATATGATGGTAGTGCAGTGTATGTGTGTAAGTTTATATGCATAAGTATATATATTTATATAGAATAGATAGGAGACAGAATAGATAGGAGATAGATAGTTGATAGCAAAATCACTTTTTAATATCTCCTAAATTCAAGAATTATACAGTGTGAAACAGTAAAGCCTTCGGTGATTTGGATTACATTACCGACAGTTTTCACGAACTAATATATCGTACTCCGTTGTTTACCCAGTGGTGAATAAAAGTGTTCAGAAAAATCCCATATTTTTAAATTAACTATATTTATTTATTTTATTCATTATGGTATAAAATTCGATCATTAACTATTAAACAAAGACTAACTCACTGTCCACTCCCGATCCCAGGTAAAATATAAAAAGTTTCAAAATTTAACGAGTAGCTCCTAAATACATATTTAATAAGTCTAAAAAATATATTACTCATTTTTGAATCACCGTTTATTTTAAAATCATATAAGTTCGAATTAAACTTCTCTAAATACTAATCGAAACGTCCAACGAGTATTATAATTATTAAATAATTATATTTGATATACTTAAATGATATGAAAACTAAATTGTTATCAAAAGTCACGAGTGAAATATAATAAAGCATGTATTGAAAATCAAACAAGAATCTCCACTAACCTTTTGTCTAACCCTCGTTAAGTGACACTTTGTTCTCACTTGTAAATCACTTTACCATTTATTCCGAATACCGTTAAGAAGGAACGATTTCTCAAATCAACGTAGACCTCACAACAGAGACCCATAACAATATCATATTCTTAAAGGACTTGATAAATATCTTTTAATTCAGTCGATAAACATATATCGAAACAAATTCGTTCATGTAAAGTATTATACATCTAATACTTTGTTAACGTTTTCACTTAATAAGTATATATATATACACATCTCTATATATACACACATAAATGTTCGTGAATCGTCGAGCATAGTCAAAGGGTAATTGATTCAAAAATTTTGAGATTAAACTTTACAGACTTTTCCTATCGTGTCGGAAACATATAAAGATTAAGTTTAAATTTGGTCAGAAATTTTCAATTCGTCACAGCCCACCCGCAATTTTGCACTATACTGTTGTCTTCTTCACAGCGAATATAGTCATATGTTTCTTGCATGACTTTGGCAAAATTACGAGGTACATCTCTTCGCAATCGTCGTACAAGAGTTGGGTGCTTCTGTAGATTTATCGCATGCACAAAGCCAGAAATTTTCTGATCTTCTTTGAGATTTAGGATCTTCTGGAATTCATAAATGTATCTTGTTAATAAACTTCTCAATGTTTCTTTATAGCCCTACTTAATATCATGGCACTCAATGTGCGTCTTTTTCTGCGGTAGCAAATTTTGAAACTGCAAAAGAAATTTTTCTCTTAAGTCCACAAACCCCACAATGCTTCTTGCGCTTAGATTATGAAACCATTCACGCGCTATGCCTTGTAGCACCAATGGGAATACGCGGCACGCAATCGGCTCATCCTAATTATACGTGCTTACAACTCCTTCAAATCTCTATAGAAAGTCGAGCGGATCTGTTAACCCTGAATATACACCCAAAGTTGCGGGCACAATGGGTGGTGTAGTAATCGGATAATTAGATATATGCTCCACAAATTTATCTATTGCGAATGTTATTTCAGCTGCTTTCTTTGGCCGCGTTTCTTTATTTTCTGCGCAGTATTTTTCAATCATTTGTTGAATGACATCTGATCGGTCAAACTTGTGTTGCATATCTTTTGGTGCCAATTTTTTGAACATATCTGCCAAGAGTGTCTTTGCAGTCTGCATTTTCGTAGCTTGAGATATCTCTCCTTCTTCGTAATAACGCGGAACAGACGTAGGAGGCCTTTTGCGTTTTAATTTGGAAATTTCAACTACCTCTTGATCACTTTCAGATTTTTCAGAAGCATCAGAATTATCAGAATTTTGCAACAGAGTATTATTGCGTTTTGCTTTCTTCAAAATTAATACTAGCGAACCAAAAGCGTTTTGTTCTTGACTGTCATTTCGCGCACTTGTATCGTGATTTATTTTTAATCGTTGCGTATTTGGTGATATATCATTGAGCGGCTATTCATAGTTTTTTGGGATACAGAGGTCAAAACCTCTTTCCCTCAGCAATTGTTTTGCCTCTAAGGGCGTAAGCACTTGTTTTGCAGTCTTTTTGGGCATTTCCTTTACTGCGCTTTCACTGTTGTTATGCGCATTACTTTCTTTGGCTAAAATTTTATCCGAGTTTGCCTGCACATTTGTAGAGTCCAATTTTAACCACATTTCTTCTGATCTTTGTTCTTCACGCGCTTGCTGAAAATTTCGTTTTGCAGCATTCATTTTTTCAACCATAATATTTGATTGTGTTTCTTCATTCACTTTGGCATTTGCAAAAGCCTTTACAAGTAACTCTTTAGTTTGCTGGCTAACCTCAGGACTTGCTTGAAAGTCAAAATTCGAAGCATTTTTGGGGTCAAATGCACCTATAGTGCTTGTATTCTTCTTTTTATTACACGTAGTCATGTTTATGCAAGAGCATCTTCTTGTTTTCACTTCTTTTGAATCAAGAATGCTTTCCTGCTTTGTAATAAAGAAATTAACACGATTGGAATTAAGAAATTAGTTTAATAGCTCAATTTAAACGAACACGAATTTCACATTTCAATTCTATTCGTGTCCCACGGATGGCGACAATTGATCAATCCTATATTATCCTATGAAGGCTAATCAAGGATTGAGTGCAATGAGGGGGTATAATGGATGTCGAATAGGATTTTGGGACCTTATTGTCATATTTCGTTAAGTGCTAAACGATCAACAACCATGTCCCGCTCTTTGTAAATTACCTTAACCAACAAAGATCAAGTCTCGGGCAAACTCACGAGAGAGATCAATATGGCTAGGGTAATTCTTCCAGAATCAACAACCTAAAATCAGAGGCCAAGCTCCCTATTTATAGGTTTGAGATCTGCACGGAAGTAAGATGTGCGCACACTTAGGCATTCCGCACAAGTACTGGGAGAATCCAACGCACTCTTTAATATTCCGCATAATCTCACCGCATTCATTAACATTTACTGCGGTTCATCAGTTTCGCACCTTTGCCTTTAAGTAGCATTTCGCACTAAAATTATACGTATACATATGTATGTATATGATCAACAGACTTAAGGTAGATGTTTAGGGACTTACAGAAAATGCATCAACGGATAAAACTGTTAAAACTCAAGCTAGTGCTTTTGTTACTCAAGCTAATAACACTTTTAACAAGAGTGGTAATAATTCTGGTAACTTCTCTGGCAATAATGGTAATAATTATAATAATAAAAGTTCAAGTCAAAACTTAAAGTGCAAAAAGTGCAATAAAACTGGTCACACAATTGAAAGATGTTATGAAATTGTTGGATATCCCCCTTCTTTTAGGAAAAGAATAAGTGGTAATCAAGCTAATAACTATAATAACAGTTCTGGAAATAATAATTACTCTAATAACAATGTTACCAAAGATGATTTACCAGGGTCTGTTCCTGCAAGTTTGACTAATGATCAGTTAATGAAGCTTCGTAGTTTGTTAAATGACAATGCTACTCATGTGGATGCTAGTTCTAATATGGTAGGTAAAATTGTCAATCATAATGTTTATTTCAATTCAAATTTTAAGAAGTTTTTTAATGGTCATATTAATGATAAATTCAAAAATAAAAGTCAAGGGTGGATCATTGATTCGGGTGCAAACCAACATATGACTGTGTCTGAAATTAGGCTAAATAAAGTTGTTGATATATCTCAATTAAACTTAACTATTGGTCATCCTAATGGAACTCAAGCTAAAGTTACTAAAGTTGGAAATTTAAAGCTTTCAAATAATGTGACTTTATATGATGTATTGGTTGTTCCTAAATACTGTGTTAGTTTCTTGTTTGTTCATAAGTTGTCTAAAGATAGCAAGTTAACTGTGATTTTTTATGTGAATAAATATTTTATTCAGGACTTGAAAGCAAGACAACATTAGGGACTGGTAGTGAATCTAGTGGTCTGTATGTGTTTGATGATTAAAGTATGATTGTGTTAGGTATGACTTGCAATGTGTGTGTGCATTATGTTTTTGCTCAGTTGTGGCATACAAGGCTTTATCATCCATCTGATCAAGTCTTAAAGGTTTTGAGGCATAAACTGGATTTAAAAGATTTTAAACAATATTGTCCTTGTGATATATGCCATAAGGCAAAACAAATCAGGGAACCCTTTCCCTTTGGTGATCATAAGTCACAAGGGATAGGTGAATCAATACATTTGGATCTTTGGAGTCCATTCAAAGTTCAAAGTAAAGAAGGTTTTAATTTTTTCTTAACCACTGTGGATGATTTTTCAAGTGCTGTTTGGATATGTCTTCTTAAAAATAAAGAAGATACTTTTGATAACATTTAAACTTTTGTTCAATTAATTAAGTATTAGTTTAATAAAAACATTAAATTCATAAGAAGTGATAATGGTACTGAGTTTGTGAATAATAAGATGAACAATTTTTTAAGAATAAATGGTATTGTGCATCAAACTTCTTGTGTCTACACTCCACAACAAAATGGCATAGCTGAGAGGAAACATAGGCACTTGCTAAATGTAGCAAGGGCTCTTATGTTTCTAGGGGGTTACCTTTAAATATGTTGAGTGAATGTATTCTAACTGCTTGTTACTTGATTAACATGACTCCTTCAAGTGTTCTCTCCGAAAAGACCCCTTATGAATATGTTTTTAAAAAGGAACCTAGTCTCTCTCACCTAAGATTTCTTGATTGTTTGTGTTATGCAACTGTTTTAAATATAGAAAATAAATTTTCTAGCAGGTCTTATAAATGTATTCTCATTGGTTATGATAATGTGCAAAAAGGTTACAAATTGTTAAATTTAGAAAACATAAGTTTTCTTTTTTCAAGAGATGTTAAATTTTATGAGAATATTTTTCCTCTAAAGTCAAAATCTATTGATAATAGTCAAAATGATCTTAATGTTGATAAGGAAAATCATTTTTTGTTTGATCAAATTTTTCAAAATGACCAAGTCCCAATGATGATGTGAGAGCAGCATATGATGGTGATGGCAGTAGTACAAGTGGCTACACTAATGATCATAGTCCTACAAATGGAAGTAATCCTTCTAGTAGAGATAGTGGATCTAGTGAGGGTCCAAGTACTTCTGCAACTCCCATGGATAATATATCCTCTCCTGAGGGTAATACTTTTGTAAATGAAAATACAACTTGTTCAGTTCATACTCAAACTGTAAGGATGTCTTCCAGAGAATCTGTTCTACCTAAAAGATTTGATGATTATGTTTTAGATGGTAAAGTTAAATATGGTAGTGAAAAAGTTGTTAACTATTCTTTGCTTACTCATGATAATAAGTGCTTTACTTCTAATCTTAATAAGTCTTATGAACCTAAGTCATTTTTTAAGGCTTCTAAAGATAGTAATTGGGTTGAGGCAATGAATTAAGAAATTGAAGCTCTTAACAGAAATAATAATTAGATTATTACTGATTTACCCTCTGATAGAAAACCTATTGGTAGTAAATGGATTTTCAAAATTAAGTATAAATCTAATGGTGAGATAGAAAGGTATAAGGCAAGACTTGTAGCCAAAGGCTAAAGTCAAAAGGAGAGAATTGATTATGCTAAAACTTATTCTCCTGTGGTAAAACATGTGACTATCAGATGTATTATTACATTGGTTGTTCAAAATAATTGGCCATTGTTTCAAATTAATGTGAATAATGCATTTCTTTATGGTGATTTGAATGAGGAAATTTATATGAAATTACCTGAAGGATATTTTTCTAAAGATGAAACTAAAGTATGCAAGTTGGCTAAGTCTATATATGGTTTAAAACAAGCTCCTAGTTAATGGAATCATAAGTTAAATTATGCTTTAATTGAACATGGCTTTGAACAAAGTGTTTATGATTATTCTTTATATGTTAAAAACATCAATGGTGTTTTATTGCTTTGCTTGTTTATGTTGATGATATTATTATCACTGGAAATAATTTGACTGAGATTGAAAATTCTAAGAGGTTTCTTAAAACAAAATTTATGATTAAATATCTTGGTATACTTAAATACTTTCTTAGTGTTGAAATTTTACCTTATAATTCTGGTATATGCATGAATTAAAGGAAATATTGTCTTGAATTGTTAAATGATTATGTAATGCTAGGGTGTAAACCTATGAGCACTCCTATTGAGGCTAACATGAGTGTTGAAAATGAACCAAGTCTAAAAGATAGATTGCTTACAAATATTACAGAATACCAAAAACTTGTAGGAAGGTTAATTTACTTAACCCTAACTAGACCTGATATTGGATTTGCTGTGCAAGTTTTGAGTCAATATATGCATGCATCTTTACAGTCGCATTTCAATCTTGCTTTTAGGGTTTTAAGGTATTTGAAAGGTTCTACTGGAAAAGGAGTACAAATTGGTAAAAGTGATTCCTTTAAACTCTTTGCATATAGTGATTCTGATTATGCCAAATGCAAACTTAATAGAAAATCTGTCACTGGTTATTTGGTATACTTATGTAATTCTTTAATATCTTGGAAAAGTAAAAAAACAAGCAACTATTTCTAGGTCTTCAGCTAAAGCTGAATATAGGGCCATGGGTTCTGTTGCTTGTGAAATCATTTGGATTAAATATTTATTGCAGGAGCTTAACATTAATGTTGAACTTCCTGTTAACATGTAATGTGATAACAATTCTGCTTTACAACTTGTAGCCAACCCAGTTTTTCATGAAAGGACCAAACATTTTGAAGTGGATGTACATTTTATTAGAAATAAGGTGGCTACAAGTATAATAAAACTTGTAAAAGTTTAATCTAAAGTTCAACTTGCAGATATTTTAAAAAAAGGTTTAACTGCATGTCAACATGACCTTATGGTAAAGCAGCTAGGGCTTGTTGAATTATTTCAAAATAAGTTTGAGGGGGAATGTTCAAAATAGTAATCCATTTTAAACTTATTTTGAAATCATTTACTTATATTCACTTATTTGCGGTTTGTTCTAGAATTTTATGCAGGTATATTGATGTGATTACTTGTTGTGCAGATAGAAGATAGTTGCAGTTTGAAAGTTGCAGTTTGCTTCAGTTTAATTTATTCCTAAGCTATGCTTTCTTCTAAAGATGTGATGAAAAGAAGTATTTTGTGTTGATTCTTTCAACAATACAAGTAGAGTGGCCAATGTTTTCATATTGCAAAGTTTAGATCAAGGGAGTATTTAACCTTAATCATCTCTCAGGTTTGGGTTTACAACACACATTTTCATCTGCACATTTTTGGCTTTTTATCTCATTCGATTGATACTTTTATCCAGTTACAATCCTTGTTAATTTCCTCTTTTATTGAGTAATTTGTTATTCATTCCACATCTTGTGTTTTGATTGTGATGTGTGTTTGATTCCTGTATTTGCTTTATTCAAATACGGTTGATATTTTTAGTGATTTGGGTTGTAATTTTGTTTTCTAGATTGATTCTTGTGCATATTCATTACATATTGTGTATGTGGTCGAATGAGTGTTGATTTACATAATTTTACACCTTGCAAGAAATCTTTATGCACAATATTTTTAGTAACATTTTGTTCATGATTTTCTTGCTTCTTAATGAGCATTTTTAAGCCATTTGGAGTTGTTACTCTTGATAAAGCAACATATAGTTGATCGTGACCAAAAGCTGGTTTAGGCAGATAGACTCCAATTTTATTTAAAGATTGACCTTGACTTTTACTAATAGTCATAGCATATGATACTTCTATAGGATATTGTTTTCTTTTTAAAATAAAAGGTAATGTACTTTGTTCATAATTTATTGTCATTCTTGGTATATAGACTTTTTCACCAACTCTTGTTCCTGTAATGATTTCGGCCGCTACTAATTTGGGTCGTAGTTTATTAACAATCATACGGGTTCCATTACATAGACCACCTTTAACACTCACATTCCTTAACAAAATTACAGGAACACCTACCTTTAATTGCAATTCGTGCATTGGATAATTTGGAAATTTTAACGTGTTTAGGTATTCGGGAGGATATAAGAGCTCTGATGCACAACCATCATTACTATATATTGTTGTTGTGTCTTCACTTCTGTAAATGGTGGTTTTCGCTGATACCATTGATAAAATAATTGAGTTGATAGAATCTGCATCTTGATTTTTAGGACACACAATTACTTATGCCTGCAATTTTGCAGCTGTTGGTTGTTGAAGTGCTTCAGAATCATAGATATAAGATATAAGTTGAGAAAGACCATTTTCATTATCTTCTATGCAGTATTGTTCAGGAATCTCAACCCATGAGCAGATTTGTGGATCACATTCATCTGGAACACCAATGCTACCGTTGCCGATATCAAGAATGTAAGTAACTAGAGGGGGTGAATAGTTACTTGATACGTTTTTAACATTTTTTCTATTGATCACTAAATTCGATTAAATATGATCAACCAATTCAACCCAAACTTGAATATTGTTTTGACATCTAACATCATCACACTCAATTTGTAATAATGTTCTTTATATCATATGAACTATGATTTTATGAAAACCTAACCTAGATGTATAATGAACCCTAGAATCATCCAAAGTTAAATCAATGCATAGACATTATAACAATCATCACTACAATCGTTTCTAAATTGTTCTTCAAGAACAATTTGATTGTTTGCATCAATTTCAGTTTTGGTACACTATAGTTAGGGTTTCTTCATATCCTTAATTCATTATACAAACACAATTGAATGCTAGTAAAGCAAGGATTAATCATACCGAAAATAGGAATTGAGATTGAAGGAATGCTTGTTCTTCTTTGTGCGGTCGATCTCTTCAGCCGTGTAGAGAGTGTATGTTTTAAAGTGAATTTAAATAAAATAAGAAGTGAGGGTTTCATTGGCTTTAAAACAGAATCAGGCCATGCACGGTTGAAGCACGGTCGACCGTGGTGTTAGCCGTAAGAGAATTTCCAGATTTGTGAAACAGCAGTCTGCGGTTGTGTCTGCGGTCAGCCGTGGATTCTTCTAATCACCAATTTCTTCACTTCATCTTCTCTTGAGCACGTTTTGACGATTCTTAGGTTCTATAGAATAATTGAGGACAAGTTTTCTTTTCCTAACATTGAATGATCACATCCTCCCAATGTTTCATCATCAATGCCACGTAATATACTATATTTATAGGTATATATATATATATATATATATATATATATATATATATATATATATATATATATATATATGTTCAATTATACACATAGTATACACAAAACGCATCAATCTTGTATTTAGCATGCAATTCATAGTTTCACACAAACACACAATCCTAATATAAGTAGATTTCCTTCAACAATCCTTTTAAAATCATTTTTCAAAAAAATTTTGCATTTGTATGAAAAACCTTTCATTAATACAAAGTCTTTTGAAAAGGTTATTCTTATTAGCATTTTGATCATTGATTTTGATTGATTTTAAGGTTACCCAATCCTTGACTTATCCCTTTCATTGAACTGCTAGTTTGGCCCATTTTTCCTATATTCTCAATTCTCCTAATAATAGACAATGGACTTTGATTACATGATTTGTATTTGCTAGAGTCGTGACACACATTCATTTCAAGTTTATCTTTTGATGAATCATATATAGTTATCTTTTCAAGTTTTCTTTTCAAAGTGTTGTTTTCATCCATCAAAATTTTGTTAAGTTGTCTAAACATCTTTTTCTAAGAGATTTACTTTGTCACGACTACTATCATACACAAATTTAATAGTCTTGTAATCATCTAACAATTCTTCATAATTAGAAGGATAGAATACATGTACCTCATTGCAATCCATGCTTGAGACATCATCTTCTTTGAAGGGAGATTCAACCTCTTCTTCACTTTAACCACCTTGATCTAAATCATTCCAAAAACCCATGAGACAAACATCTTCATCTCCATTCAAACCCTTTTCTTGAAAACCAAAGTCTCTAAGCTTCTTCAAATACTCTCTTGTCCTTTTACCCTTTAAATTCCTAGAGTTTTCTTCTTCTTGAGAGCATAGTGAATCCCAACATTCCTTTGCATTTTCACATGAGATTATTTTCATTCTTTCTTCACTAGGAAGAACTTCATGAAGTAGTGAAATGGCATCAAATTGTTTTAAAACTTCATTGTTTTGAAATGTTGACTTCACTAGTCTTGAACTTGCTTGTGGAACAAAGTCTCCTACTTTGATTATCCTTCACAAGTAGTAATCCTTAGATTTGAGATAATCTTCAAATCTTGATTTCCACACATCAATATCTTCTTTATCAAAGATTGTTGCTTCTTTCACCAATTCTTCCAAGTATTCCATAGTTTGAGTTGATCCGAGAATCGTTGACTCAAGTTTTGCACAAAACGAATTTTGACACTTCCAAAAACGTTTATAGATCAATGATTTGAGCAACCGCTCTGATACCAATTGTAAGTAACTAGAGGGGGTGAATAGTTACTTGATACGTTTTTAACACTTTTTTGATTGATCACTAAATTCGATTAACTATGATCAACCAATTCAACTCAAACTTGATGTGTGCGGTGTGTATGTTCAAAATGATGAATAAAGTAATACAAAGAACATAGACACAAGGATTTATAGTGGTTCGGGTGTATGTTAACTAATCCACCTTAATCTACTCCCCGATTACACTAATCGGGATTTCTTGCTTCACTAAGCACTTTTCTCCAAACCCGGTGGAGATCCGATTTACAAGTCTTCAACTTCTTTGGTAGACAACAAACCTAATCTTTCTATCCCTTTGAAAGACTAACTCTAACCTAGATCAACTTGTCTTCACTTTGGACAAGTATTAACCTCCAAATGAGATTAATCAACTTCCTAAGTCCCTTTAAGGAAGTAGATCACTAAGCTAGCCTATGCTTCTACTAATTGAAGTTACAAGACTTATACACTTTGTAATGATAATCCTAAGACAATACTAGGACATACATTACAACTCACAAGATAAATGACTTTGATTAGTAAGTTTAAAACAACCCAATTCTATATCTCTAAGATCATAGAATCTTCTCTTGCTTGATCACATTTGAGTAGTAATTGATGTACTTGTGATCACTGGAAATAAGCCTTTGAAAATATGCAAGAGGGTCAGCTTCAAATGCTCTTCACTGCTTGCCTTTTATAGTGAGATTCAAAAAATAGCCTTTGTCACACGGTTGCCAGCACGGTCGACCGTGGTTCGACCGTGCATGCTCCAGTCTAAAATATGTATCCATTGTATGAACGTTTAACTCAGATTTGAACGCCACATTTTGGAACCTTTACTCCATCTAGCACCTGCAAAAGAAACCCAACATCCTATACAAGTACTATATGCATTAAGTGTGTGGAATTTGGTCATATTGAGTGAAAGTGACATAACACTTCAAGAGTGGCAAACCCAACATTCTTGGAGAAGTGTCTTGATTGATATTTTGGGAAATCTCAGTTTGGTCAAAATTTAGTAAGTCACATTAATGCATTTGGTTCAATCCTAAAGACTAGTCAATATGTCATTAAATTCCTAGTTTCAATTAATCACAAGTCATATTCATTTCAAGGTTAAATAGAGATTAATTTGAAATGTCCCGTTCATATTGATTATAAACATTCCATATTAATTGATTTCGTCTCGAGGTTTTGACCTCTATATGAGACGTTTTTCAAAGACTGCATTCATTTTTAAAACAACCATAACCTTTATTTTATCTATAAAGGTTTAAAAAGCATTACGTAGATTATCAAATAATGATAATCTAAAATATACCGTTTACACACGACCATTACATAATGGTTTATAATAAGAATATATTACATCAAAGATAAGTTTCTTGAATGCAGTTTTTACATAATATCATACAAGCATGGACTCTAAATCTTGTCCTTATTTTAGTATGCAACAACGGAAGCTCCTAATAATCACCTGAGAATAAACATGCTTAAAACGTCAACAAAAATGTTGGTGAGTTATAGGTTTAACCTATATATTATCAAATCATAATAATAGACCACAAGATTTCATATTTCAATATACATCCCATACATAGAGATAAAAATCATTCATATGGTGAACACCTGGTAACCGACATTAACAAGATGCATATAAGAATATCCCCTATCATTCTGGGAAATCCTTCGAACATGATATAAACGAATTCGAAGTACCAAAGCATCCGGTACTTTGGATGGGGTTTGTTAGGCCCAATAGATCTATCTTTAGGATTCGCGTCAATTAGTAGTTCGGTTTACTAATTCGTAGGTTACCAAGCAAAAGGGGCATATTCGGCTTCGATCATTCACCTATATAATGTAGTTTCATTTACTTGTGTCTATTTCGTAAAACATTTATAAAACTGCATGTATTCTCATCCCAAAATATTAGATTTTAAAAGTGGGACTATAACTCACTTTCACAGATTTTTACTTCGTCGGGAAGTAAGACTTGGCCACTGGTCGATTCACGAACCTATAATATATCAAAATATGTTCAAAATATATTTACAATATTTTTAATACGTTTAATGTTTTAAGTTTATTAAGTCAGCTGTCCTCGTTAGTAACCTACAACTAGTTGTCCATAGTTAGATGTACAGAAATAAATTGATATATATTATCTTGGATGAATCAACGAACCAGTGTATACACGTCTCAAGCTAGATCACAACTCAAAGTATATATATTTTTGGAATCAACCTCAACCCTGTATAGCTAACTCCAACATTACTGCATATAGAGTGTCTATGGTTGTTCCAAATAATATATATAGATGGTTCGATATGATATGTCAAAACATTTGCATACGTGTCTATGGTATCCCAGGATTAAATAATATATTAGAATACATGTATAATACAATATAAGTTACCTAGGATATGATTTGTATAGAATTGTTACAATATTTCCCGTAGCTACAACAATCAAAAAAATATCCAATCTTGTTTTACCCATAACTTCTTCGTTTTAAATCCGTTTTGAGTGAATCAAATTGCTATGGTCTCATATTAAACTCTATTTTATGAATCTAAACAGAAAAGGTATAGGTTTATAGTCGGAAATATAAGTTACAAGTCATTTTTGTAAGAGGTAGTCATTTCAGTCGAAAGAACGACGTCTTGATGACCATTTTGAAAAACATACTTTCACTTTGAGTTTAACCATGATTTTTGGATATAGTTTCATGTTCGTAAGAAAAACCATTTTCCCAGAAGAACAACTTTTAAATCAAAGTTTATCATAGTTTTTAATTATCAAACCCAAAACAGCCCGCGGTGTTACTACGACGGCGTATGTCAGGTTTTACGGTGTTTTTCGTGTTTCCAGGTTTTAAATCATTAAGTTAGCATATCATATAGATATAGAACATGTGTTTAGTTGATTTTAAAAGTCAAGTTATAAGGATTAATTTTTGTTTGCTAACAAGTTTAGAATTAACTAAACTATGTTCTAGTGATTTCAAGTTTAAACCTTCGAATAAGTTAGTTTTATATATATGAATCGAATGATGTTATGAAAATCATAACTAATTCAAGTTTTATGGATAAACCTACTGGAAATGAGAAAAATAGATCTAGCTTCAAAGGATCCTTGGATGGATTGAAAGTTCTTGAAGCAGAATCATGACACGAAAACAAGTTCAAGTAAGATTTCCACTCGAAATAAGATTGTTATACTTATAGAAATTGAACCAAAGTTTGAATATGAGTATTACCTTGAATTAGAAAGATAACTTACTATAAATAAGAAAGATTTCTTGAGGTTGGATGATCACTTTACAAGATTGGAAGTAAGCTAGCAAACTTGGAAGTATTCTTGATTTTATGAAACTAGAACTTATAGAATTTATGAAGAACACTTAGAACTTGAAGATAGAACTTGAGAGAGATCAATTAGATGAATAAAATTGAAGAATGAAAGTGTTTGTAGGTGTTTTTGGTCGTTGGTGTATGGATTAGATATATAGGATGTGTAATTTGGTTTTCATGTAAATAAGTCATGAATGATTACTCATATTTTTGTAATTTTATGAGATATTTCATGCTAGTTGCCAAATGATGGTTCCCACATGTGTTAGGTGACTCACATGGGCTGATAAGAGCTGATAATTGGAGTGTATATACCAATAGTACATACATCTAAAAGCTGTGTATTATACGAGTACGAATACGGGTGCATACGAGTAGAATTGTTGATGAAACTGAACGAGGATGTAATTGTAAGCATTTTTGTTAAGTAAAAGTATTTTGATAAGTGTCTTGAAGTTTTTCAAAATTGTATGAATACATATTAAAACACTACATGTATATACATTTTAACTGAGTCGTTAAGTCATCGTTAGTCGTTACATGTAAATGTTGTTTTGAAACCTTTAGGTTAACGATCTTGTTAAATATTGTTAACTCATTGTTTATTATATCTAAATAGATGTTAAATTATTACATTATCATGATATTATGATATATTAATATATCTTAGTATTATATATATACAGTTAAATGTTGTTACAACGATAATCGTTACATATATGTCTCGTTTCGAAATCATTAAGTTAGTAATCTTGTTTTTACATATGTAGTTCATTGTTAATACACTTAATGACATGTTTACTTATCATTTATCTTGATTAAACATAATGTATCAATATCTTAATATGATTCATATGTATATAGTAAGACATTGTTATAACGACAATCGTTATATATATCGTTTCGAGTTTCTTAATTCAATAAACTCAATTTTATGTATATAACTCATTGTTAAAATACCTAATGAGATACTTACTTATCATAATATCATGTTAACTATATATATATATATATATATATATATATATATATATATATATATATATATATATATATATATATATATATATATAATCATATATATGTCATCATATAGTTTTTTTCAAGTTTTAACATTCGTGAATCACCGGTCAACTTGGGTGGTCAATTGTCTATATGAAACCTCTTTCAATTAATCAAGTCTTAACAAGTTTGATTGCTTAACATTTTGGAAACACTTAATCATGTAAATAACAATTTCATTTAATATATATAAACATGGAAAAGTTCGGGTCACTACAGTACCTACCTGTTAAATAAATTTCGTCCCGAAATTTTAAGCAGTTGGAGGTGTTGTCGTATCTTCTGGAAATAAGTGTGGGTATTTCTTCTTCATCTGATCTTCTCGTTTCCAGGTGAACTCGGGTCCTCTCTGAGCATTCCATCGAACTTTAACAATTGGTATTTTGTTTTGCTTAACTCTTTTAACCTCACGATCCATTATTTCGACGGGTTCTTCGATAAATTGAAGTTTTACGTTGATTTGGATTTCGTCTAGCGGAATAGTGAGATCTTCTTTAGCAAAACATTTCTTCAAATTCGAGACGTGGAAAGTGTTATGTACAGCCGCGAGTTGTTGTGGTAATTCAAGTCGGTAAGTAATTGGTCCGACACGATCAATAATCTTGAATGGTCCAATATACCTTGGATTTAATTTCCCCCGTTTACCAAATCGAACAACGCCTTTCCAAGGTGCAACTTTAAGCATGACCATCTCTCCAATTTCAAATTCTATATCTTTTCTTTTAATGTCAGCGTAACTCTTTTGTCGACTTTGGGCGGTTTTCAACCGTTGTTGAATTTGGATGATCTTCTCGGTAGTTTCTTGTATTATCTCCGGACCCGTATTCTGTCTATCTCCCACTTCACTCCAACAAATCGAAGACCTGCACTTTCTACCATAAAGTGCTTCAAACGGTGCCATCTCAATGCTTAAATGGTAGCTGTTGTTGTAGGAAAATTCTGCTAACGGCAGATGTCGATCCCAACTGTTTCCGAAATCAATAACACATGCTCGTAGCATGTCTTCAAGCGTTTGTTTCCTCCTTTCACTCTGACCTTCAGTTTGTGGATGATAGGCAGTACTCATGTCTAGACGAGTTCCTAATGCTTGCTGTAATGTCTGCTAGAATCTTAAAATAAATCTGCCATCCCTATCAGAGATAATAGAGATTGGTATTCCATGTCTGGAGACGAATTCCTTCAAATACAGTCGTACTAACTTCTCCATCTTGTCATATTCTCTTATTGGCAGGAAGTGTGCTGATTTGGTGAGACGATCAACTATTACCCAAATAGTATCAAAACCACTTGCAGTCCTTGGCAATTTAGTAATGAAATCCATGGTAATGTTTTCCCATTTCCATTCCGGGATTTCGGGTTGTTGAAGTAGACATGATGGTTTCTGATGCTCTGCTTTGACCTTGGAACACGTCAAACATTCTCCAACGTATTTAGCAACATCGGCTTTCATACCTGGCCCCCAAAAATGTTTCTTGAGATCCTTGTACATCTTCCCCGTTCCAAGGTGTATTGAGTATCTGGTTTTATGAGCTTCTCTAAGTACCGTGTTCCGTCTTCTCGAATATCAAGATTCTTCTCCGATCCTTTGGGTATTTCATCCTTTAAATTTCCCTCTTTTAAAACTCCTTGTTGCACCTCCTTTATTTGAGTAGTAAGGTTAGTGTGAATCATTATATTCATATATTTTACACGAATGGGTTCTCTATCCTTTCTGCTCAAGGTGTCGGCTACCACATTTGCCTTCCCTGGGTGGTAATGAATCTCAGAGTCATAATCATTCAACAATTCAATCCATCTGTGCTGCCTCATGTTCAGTTGTTTCTAATTAAATATGTGTTGAAGACATTTGTGGTCGGTATATATAATACTTTTGGCCCCATATAAGTAGTGCCTCCAAGTCTTTAATGCAAAAACAACCACGCCTAATTCCAAATCATGTGTCGTATAATTCTGCTCGTGAATCTTCAATTGTCTAGATGCATAAGCAATTACTTTCGTTCGTTACATTAATACATAACCGAGACCTTGCTTTGAGGCGTCACAATATATCACAAAATCATCATTCCCTTCAGGTAATGACAATATAGGTGCCGTAGTTAACTTTTTCTTCAACAATTGAAACACTTTTTCTTGTTCATCCTTCCATTCAAATTTCCTCCCTTTATGCATTAATGCAGTCAAGGGTTTTGCTATTTTAGAAAAATCTTGGATGAATCTCCTGTAATAACTAGCTAGCCCTAAAAATTGGCGTATGTGTTTCGGAGTTTTCGGGGTTTCCCACTTTTCAACGGTTTTAATCTTTGCTAGATCCACTTGAATACCTTCTTTGTTCACTATATGACCGAGGAATTGAACTTCTTCCAACCAAAATGCACACTTTGAAAACTTAGCGTACAGTTTTTCTACACTTTGAAAACTTAGCGTACAGTTTTTCTTTTCTTAGCAACTCTAGCACTTTTCTCAAATGTTCTTCATGCTCTTGATCATTCTTCGAGTAAATAATTATGTCATCGATGAAAACAATGACAAACTTATCAAGATATGGCCCACACACTCGGTTCATGAGGTCCATGAACACGGCTGGTGCGTTAGTTAATCCAAACGGCATAATCATAAACTCGTAATGACCGTAACGCATCCTAAAAGCAGTCTTTGGAATATCATCCTCCTTCACCCGCATTTGATGATATCCAGGACGTAAATTGATCTTCGAATAAACAGACGAGCCTTGTAGTTGATCAAATAAGTCGTCGATTCTCGGTAGTAGGTAGCGGTTCTTGATGGTAAGTTTGTTCAACTCTCGGTAGTCAATACACAACCTGAATGTACCATCTTTCTTCTTGACAAACAAAACAGGAGCTCCCCATGGTGATGTGCTTGGTCGAATGAAACCACGCTCTAAAAGTTCCTGTAACTGAATTTGTAATTCTTTCATTTCGGTGGGTGCGAGTCTATATGGAGCAAGAGCTATTGGTGCAGCTCCTGGTACAAGGTCTATTTGAAATTCAACGAATCGATGTGGGGGTAATCCGGGTAATTCTTTTGGAAATACATCGGGAAATTCTTTTGCGACGGGAACATCACTGATGTTCTTTTCTTCAGGTTTAACTTCCTCGATGTGTGCTAGAATGACGTAACAACCTTTTCTTATTAGTTTTTGCGCCTTCAAACTACTAATAAGATTTAATTTTGCGTTGTTCTTTTCTCCGTACACCATTAAAGGTTTTCCTTTTTCACGCATAATGCGAATCGCATTTTTGTAACAAACGACCTCTGCTCTTACCTTCTTCAACCAGTCCATGCCAATTATTACATCAAAACTCCCTAACTCGACTGGTATTAAATCAATCTTAAACGTTTCATCACCCAGTTTAATTTCTCTATCCCGACATATATTATCTGCTGAAATTAATTTACCATTTGCTAATTCGAGTAAAAATTTATTATCCGAAGGCGTCAATGAGCAACTTAATTTAGCACAAAATTCTCTACTCATATAGCTTCTATCCGCACCTGAATCAAATAAAACATAAGCAGATTTATATTCAATAAGAAACGTACCCGTAACAAGCTCCGGGTCTTCCTGTGCTTCTACCGCATTAATATTGAAAACTCTTCCACGGCCCTACCCATTAGTATTCCCCTGATTCGGGCAATTTCTAATAATGTGGCCCGGTTTTCCACATTTATAACAAACAGCGTTGGTGTTACTTGCTCCGACACTATTCGTTTCGGCATTACTTGTTCCGACATTATTTGTTCCTTTAGTTCTGTTAAACTTTGGTCCGTAGACCTCACACTTTGTCGCGCTATGACCATTTCTTTTACACCTGTTGCAAAATGTCGTGCAAAACCCCTGATGATTTTTTTCACACCTATGACATGGCTGTTTTTGGTTTTTATTGCCGTTGTTGTTATTAAGGTTGTTGTTGGGGTTGTTATTGTTGTTGAAACAGTTGTTGTAGTTGTTGTTGTTGTTGGGATGTTTGTTGTAGTTATTGTTAGGATTGCGGTTATTTTTGCGATTTTTGTTACGGTTGTTGGGATAGTTGTTGCGATTGTGGTTGTAATTGTTGTTGTTGTCACCGTTTTCCTCCTACTTCCTCTTGAGTTGTTTCATGTTGGCTTCTTCGGCCACCTGCTCTTTAATTCTTCCCTCAATCTGATTTATAAGTTTATGAGCCATTCGACTTGCCTTCTGTATAGAAGCGGGCTCGTGTAAACTCACATCTTCTTGAATACTTACTGGTAACCCTTTTACAAATGCGTCGATCTTCTCTTCTTCATCTTCGAATGCTCCCGGACACACTAGGCACAACTCTGTGAATCGTCGTTCATATGTGGTAACGTCGAACCCTTGTGTTCGTAACTCTCTAAGTTCTGCCTTGAGTTTATTGACTTCGTTTCTAGGACGGTACTGCTCGTTCATCAATTGCTTGAATGCCGACCACGGTAGTGCGTAAGCAGCATTTTGTCCTACCTATTCAAGATAGGTGTTCCACCAAGTTAACACAGTACCTGTGAAGGTATGTGTAGCATACTTAACTTTGTCCTCTTCAGTACACTTACTTATGGCAAACACCGATTCGACTTTCTCGGTCCACCGTTTCAATCCAATTGGTCCTTCAGTTCCATCAAATTCTAAAGGTTTGCAGGCAGTGAATTCTTTGTAGGAGCATCCTACACTATTTCTTGCGTCGTTAGCTGCATTGCTAGATTCAGAGTTATTGTTGGTATGTAGCGCAGCCTGTACTGCGGCTATGTTTGCAGCAAGAAAGGTACGAAATTCCTCTTCGCTCATATTCATGGTGTGTCGAGTAGTCAGTGCCATTTCCTTCAAAATAGCCAACTGAATCAAGTTAATCATACAGAATATTAAGAGTAGTCAATAGTATTTCGTAGCATAATATGAACTCATTTATAAAAGCTTTTTCCTTCATATTAGCGTTTTATAAGTTTAAATTCGGATACTACCTACCCGTTAAGTTCATACTTAGTAGCTAATATACAATTCAACTACTACAATTCCATATGAAAAACTGATTAAAATAATATATCACATACAAATATTCTTCAAACTTACAACTTCGCTATATTACATATAACATGAAATATAGAACACTTTGATACAGGAAAGTTTTTGAAGATAAACCTAGTTAATACGCAAGTTGTTCATCAAAGGAAATAAAGACACGTAGTTCATAAGTCCAGAAACAAGTTGTAACGACCCGACTTTTTCGACTTGCTTTTATGCCTTGTATTTTAGCGAAACTGCGTATTTGTGCGTATTGTGTTACTTTATTACTCCAGAACCTTGGCACACGTGTTTTATATTCATATATACTTAAAAACATGCCCTGGGGTATGTAGAATGCTTAACTTATCCATTGGATGCTTTATAACCGTTAGTGTTACTTGCCGTTACGAATAAACCGCGGACTGCGAGCACGTTTGACTTTTGTCGTTCATTGCTAGAAGCCTTGGGAACTCGTCTCGACATGAGCACCGCGTATCACCCCCAGACCGATGGTCAGAGCGAATGAATGATTCAGACTCTAGAGGACATGTTACATGCCTGTGCTATTGACTTCGGAAAGACTTGGGAAAGGCATCTGCCGCTAGCGGAATTCTCTTACAACAACAGTTATCATTCGAGTATTAAAGTCGCGCCTTTTGAAACGTTGTATGGCCGCAAGTGCCGTTCTCCCATTTTTTGGGCTGAGTTAGGCGAAGTGCAAATCACCGGACCCGAGATAGTCCATGAAACGACGGAGAAGATTTCTCAGATTCAGGCAAGACTTAAGACGGCCCGCGATCGCCAAAAGAGTTATGCTGATCTTAAACGTAAAGACTTCGAATTCAACGTGGGTGACCGAGTAATGTTGAAGGTCGCACCTTGGAAGGGTGTAATCCGTTTTGGAAAGCGCGGAAAGTTAGACCCGCGATATATTGGTCCTTTTGAAATTTTGGAACATGTTGGATACGTTACTTACCGTTTGGATCTTCCGACTCAGTTGAGTGCCGTTCATCCTACCTTTCATGTATCAAATTTGAAGAAATTTCTTGTTCCACCGGAACTTATCATACCATTGGAAGAACTTACCATTGATGACCAACTCCACTTCGTGGAAGAACCTGTCGAAATTATGGACCGTGAGGTTAAAACCTTGAAACGCAATAAGATTCCAATTGTCAGAGTTCGATGGAATGCCAAGCGTGGACCTGAGTTTACCTGGGAGCGAGAGGATCAAATGAAGCAGAAGTATCCTCACCTTTTTCCGACTCCATCACCATCAGCTTAAATTTCGGGATGAAATTTCCAATAACAGGTGGGTAATGTAACAACCCGACTTTTTCGACTTGCTTTTATGCCTTGTATTTTAGCGAAACTGCGTATTTGTGCGTACTGTGTTACTTTATTACTCCAGAACCTTGGCACACGTGTTTTATATTCATATATACTTAAAAACGTGCCCTGGGGTATGTAGAATGCTTAACTTGTCCATTGGATGCGTTATAACCGTTAGTGTTACTTGCCATTACGAATAAACCGCGGACTGCGCGCACGTTTGACTTTTGTCGGAACCGGAACTTTTGGACTGTGAAATATTAATTATTATTTTCTAATAATAATTACCTGGGCTTTTGGATGCTTAATTTTATTTATTTAATTGCTAAAGCCCAATAGTTAGTCTTGTTAAGCTTTCTACCTTGTTGGGCTCAAGTCCACCCTACTCTAACTAGTGACCCAATTAATTAGCCCAAGTATTATTACTAGTGGCCCATAATAATAAATAAATAATAAATTAATTAATTAATGAGTCATACTAGCATAATGGATAAGGTTTATCTAAATGTTACATAAGATTCTAGCAAAAGGACACACTTTAGACACCATTAGCCAAAAAGCAAGTTTTTGTCTCCCCCTCCCCCCTCTAATGCCGTCCACCACCACCACCATGGTCTTGGCCACCTCATCAATCCATGTGATCTTCATTTGCCTATAAATACTAGCCTTTAGTCCCTCATTCCAACACTTGATCATTTTGGCTTTTCACACACTTATTCTTTCTTTCTTTCCTAGCTTGTAAGTTTTTCTTTTCCTTCCTCTTTTCTTCTTAAATTCTTTTACATCATCATCATTATGTGGAAGATCAAGTTCCTTCTAGCTTTGATCTTACTTATATCTTGTTGATTCAAGCATGAATCTTTCAAGAACATGGAAGATTCAAGCTTTTTAGCTTGAATCTTCATATCTTTTGTAAATCTACTTCTTTTATACTTTAATCTTTCTATTTTATGATAAAGATTCAAACTTTTGTTTGTAATCTTCATGCATCTTCAAGATCCAAGCTTTATGCTTCAAGATCTTTAAGAACAAACAAGATTCAAGCTTTCTAGCTTGGATCTTCATATCTTTTTGTTAGATCTAAGTTATTTTTTCTTTGATCATGTTGTTTTGTGAAAAAGATTCAAACTTGTGTTTGTTATCTTCATATATCTTAAAGATCCAAGCTTTATGCTTCAAGATCTTCAAGAACACTTAAAGGTTCAAGCTTTCTAGCTTTGCAACCTTGTAACTTGTGTGAAATGGATCCAAGCTCTCTAGCTTAGGGTTCCATCTCCTCATTTGACTTAGATTGTGCTATTACTTGTTGAATTAATGTAAAGTTTGTAACTTTAGTTGTTATTGTGAATTGAAATTGTGTTAAGACTAAGGATATGATGTAACCTTGGTTCATCATCCATCTAAGACTCATGAATGAGTTGTGTTCTTACTTGGTCTTAACATATTGTGTATTGATGGTGAATCTTGGTCAAAAGTGATGCTAAACCATCAACGAGTTGTACACTTGAAGCTACAAGTATCAAGGATGAGAACCGTGATGAGCATCAAGCACCAAGAACCCCACCGGAGCACTTGTCCACTGATTTTCGTATCTGATCAAACCACCTGGGCTACTGGAAAGATTATTTTCAGTTAGTTCGGTTCGATTATATGATTTTCCGTTTAGGCCTAGTCTTAATCCGAGTTACGGTTTAGGATTTATGGCCCTCCGATAGTCACTACACCCTATTAACGTTGTGCTGAAATTTCTGACCTACTCGCACTTAAACCGTCGCCACGGTCAAACAAAGACAAGTTAGGTTCTAAAAATTGGATATCTGTTAGGGGACTCATATACGGAGCCATAGCCACTGACCATGAATCTTTTCGATTTACGTAGAGGTCGTATCAGCTGACCGAAGTTAGCCTATTGTTTCGATCTCTATTCTCGTCAAACTTACTTAGCTTTTATGATGATGAATGATGATGATGATGAAACTTAAAATTATTTTATGCACTATTAGAATTTATAAAGACAACCTACTGACCTAGTAACATTTGATTTAGGTTGACGACCTTTCGGACCGACTTACTACTTGCGTACTTTCATTTCCGACTTTACCGCTTTTATCACTGTGAGTTATAGCATCCCTTATTACTACTTTTACTATTTTTGGGACTGAGAATACATGCGCTTTTTATGATTTACATGTTAGGCACGAGTACTTAAACTTTATATGTGTGTGGGTTATATAACGGCATAAACATTCCCTTTAGCACGGTAACGTTTAGTCATTTGTCTTTGAACCGGTGAACGCGAATCTTAGATATGGATCCATAGGGTTTGACATTCCCACTCGGGCTAGTCGCGCTAGCATTTAAAGGGTGTTTAATACTTCGTGAACATATGCACTCGCCATGTGTACTTTCAGGGGGTTATAAACGTTAAGTCTAGTTACCGGGTGCCCACGGTTATACATATACTTTTCATACTGTTTTGTTACACTGAAATCTCGTGGCCTACCTTACGTTACTATTACAACTTAAACTATAGCTCACCAACATTCGTGTTGACTTTTTAAGCATGTATTTCTCAGGTGGCTAGAGGTTTATTGCTTCCGCTGTTAGACTTGATGTCATGCTGTTTCACTTGCTGTCATGCTGTTATTGAATTGCTGTTATGGACCTACTGTACTAGTTATCCGCTGCATTGCTAGAGATGTCTCAAATTATGAAACTTATGTTTTGCATTCGTAAACTTATGTTATTTTGGAACAATGGTTTGTAATAAGTCTTACGACATGTTATCTTTTGTAAAACGCTATCTTTTTATGAATGCAAACTGGTTTTCAAACATCATGTAGTATTCAACCGTGTAAAGATCCTGTTGTTGACGAATCGTACACGATGGTTTTGTACGGGGCGTCACAGTTGGTATCAGAGCTTTGGTTGTAGGGAATTAGGTTGCATTAGTGAGTCTAGACCGGACCTAAGTAGGATTCACTAATAGGACTAATCTACAACTAGCTTGTTTACTTGTTTCTGCGAGACTTACTGCGTGCTACTGATTACTTTTACTACTATGATCTTACTGCATGCTATTGCTTATCTTTACTGCCATGCGAACTTGCTGTATGCCTATTTCTGCCTTTGCATGATTACTATTTGCTTTCACATGTTATCTCTAATTAGTACTGATTGCCATGCTAGGTTTCTATAGTGCCTAATACTTGCTTGCTTACTGATATGGAAAAGTTATTTTCCTTGTTCAGATGTCGGATATTCCACCTGTCATCATTTTGGACAGCGATTCAGACTTGTCAGCCACCTCACCTACTGCTGCTACTGACACACAGATCCCGTTAACCAGTGACCCCAGCGCTTCATCCTCCAGAACCAGCAGCCATACACCTGTACCAGTGGTTACCGCAGTCGAAGCCCAGGACCCTCCGGAGATTCCAGCTCCGGTTGCCCCGGTACCTCAGGAGCCACAGCCCCGCCCTGGTGGTGTTGTGATTCTCGGGGAATACGGGAACGTTCCATTCCGTAATGAGCATAACCATTGGTGTCGACGCCTTCTTGATGGACGTGTCATACCGATCCCACCTTTCAGATACCGGATCATGACTACCGATCGCCGATTGCCGCCACCCCCAGCTGATTCATCATCTGATGACTCATCCACAGACGACACTAGTGACGACGACTCCGACGAGGAGAACCTTGATGATACACCTGTGCAGCCACCCTCCACCCCGCCAAAGAAGCGGTACCGTTTCGATGGCACCGTTATTCCAGGGATCAACAGAGGTCGAGCGTTCACTAATGCACATGGTCAGCATCGTAGGGTTACTGCCCGTAAGCGGGTCATGCCTTACCCGGTTGATCCGTTCGTGCATAAGCCTTACCGCCATGCAGCATCTACCTCTGGAGCTGTACCATCTGCACCAGCAGCACCTCCTGCACCAGCAGCATCGCCTGCTCTGCCAGCCCCTCCCTCTGTCGAGGAACTGGAGAGGGAGGTGGAGATCCTCCATACTCGGGTGACTGAGCTCGAGTAGCAGATGTCCCATGTGCTGGACATCCTTTACCCATCGTCACCATAGAGCTTTGTAGTAGGTTTCATTTTGTAATCTTGTTGTAGTTCCATTTTTTCCTTATGTAATGTACGAACTTATGTATGAAACTCTTTATTAATGGAACTTTGTATTGTTAAATTATTGCACAGTGTTCTATTTACATTACTGTATGTTGGTTTTGCGGTATTTGTGCATGGTTGCGTTACTTAATTGGCATGCGTTATGTTGTTTCCCTGTTTACTATATACTATATTATTATATATTAAATGTTGGATTTTGACTTAAGTCAAAATTTCTGTTTCGAAGGGCAATGGTAAACACACGAACAACACCCACAGCAGCTCAAATCGAAGATAAGATTAATGAACGAGTCGCCGCAGCCTTGGCGGAAATGAACCCTCAAGCTGAACCACCGCCAACCTACAAGGAATTCCAGAGCTGTAAGCCACATAACTTCAGCGGAACTGAGGGGCCTGTTGGTCTCACAAGATGGTTTGAAAAGCTTGAATCAGTATTCCGAGTCAGCAACTGTTCCGAGTCTACAAAACCAAATTTGCTTCCTGCATGCTATCTGATGGCACCCTCACGTGGTGGAACACCATGGCTCAGGCACAAGGTATTGATGAGGTGTATGCTAAGCCATGGGAGGAGTTCAAAGCGGCTATGATTGATGAGTATTGTCTGAGAACCGAGATACAAAAGATGGAAATAGAGTTTATGCAATTGAAAGCTGTTGGCAACGATCTCGATGGTTACAATCGGAGGTTTCTTGAGTTAGCTCTTATGTGTCCTACCATGGTCACCTCGGAATTCAAGCGTATGGAGAGATACTTTTGGGGACTCCCTAAGTCCATTAAGGGTAATGTCACCTTGTCCAAGCCACCGAATGTTCCCGAAGCAATGCGCATGACGCATACACTCATGAATCAGATTCTCATCGATGAACTGGAGAAGTCCAAGTCTGAAGCGGGTAGTAGTGACAAGCGAAAGTGGGATAACAGTAAGGGGAGGACCTATGATCAAACCCCCGTTAAGAGACACAACAACGGTGTAAACCCCAACCCCGGTACAAGCTCCAACCCGAACTACAAAGGTACCCTACCACAATGCAAGAGGTGTTACAAACACCACACTAGGTATTGTAATGCGGTATGTGAAAAGTGCAACAGGATCGGACATGTTGGTAAGAACTGCAAGATTTCCGTCCCAGCTGCAAGGACAAACCCAAATGGGCCAAGGAAATGCTATGAGTGTGGACATCAGGGCCACTTTAGGAATGATTGCCCCAATAAGAAGAAGGACGGCGGACCACCGCGTGGTAGAGCTTTTAATGTTAATGCAAGGGATGCACGTGAGAACCCCGACTTGGTTACAGGTATATTCACTATCAACAATCTTTTAGCTTCTGTCCTATTTGATACTGGTGCCGATAGAAGCTATGTATGTAGAAACTTTTGTGATAAGATAAATTGGTCATTAGTTCCTTTAAAAGAAAGTATGCTTGTCGAGGTAGCCAACGATAAACTTGAAAAGGTTGACCAAATTGGCCGAGGAGCTATTATTAACATAGCTAGCGTGGATTTCGAAATTGACTTGATACCCATCAAATTGGGAAGCTTTGACGTGATTGTCGGCATGGACTGGTTGACTAAAGTAAGGGCCGATGTTATCTGTGGAGATAAAGCTCTTCGTATACCACAAGGAGATGGTGAGCCACTGGTTATATACGGACAGAGATGTAGTTCGAAACTAAACCTCATTAGTTGTATGAAAGCGCAGAAGATCATGAAGAAAGGATGTCTTGCTGTTTTAGCACACGTGAAGGATTTAGAAACAGAAGAGAAGAGTGTGAATGATGTGCGAATCGTGAATTAATTCCCCGACGTCTTTCTGGAAGAACTACCTGGATTACCGCCACCGAGAGCCGTGGAGTTCCAGATCGATCAAGTGCCGGGAGTTGCACCCGTAGCTCGCGCACCTTATCGACTAGCACCTTCAGAACTGCAAGAGTTGCAGAGTCAACTACAGGAATTGCTCGACCGAGGGTTTATCCAACAGAGCTCGTCACCTTGGGGCGCACCTGTTTTATTCGTGAAGAAGAAGGATGGATCCTTCCGCATGTGTATCGATTATCGTGAGCTGAACAAGATGACGATCAAGAATCGATATCCTCTTCCCCGAATTGACAATCTTTTTGATCAGCTGCAAGGATCAAGCATTTATTGTAAGATCGATTTGCGATTAGGTTATCACTAATTGAGGGTGAAGGAGAGTGATGTGATGAAGACTGCGTTTAGCAACCGCTATGGTCATTATGAGTTTCTCGTGATGCCATTCGGTTTAACCAACGCACCCGATGTATTCATGGACCTCATGAATCGTGTCTGCAAGCCATACCTGGATAAATTCGTTATCGTCTTCATAGATGATATCCTCATCTACTCCAAGAGCGAAGAAGAACATGAGCAACATCTTCAGTTAGTACTCAAACTCTTGAGACAAGAGTAGCTTTATTCCAAATTCTCCAAGTGTGAAATTTGGATGAAGGAAGTCCAATTTCTGGGTCATATTGTGAGTGATCAAGGTATCAAAGTTGATCCCGCCAAGATCAAGGCTATCAGCATGTGGGAAACCCCCACTACTCCGACTCACATCCGCCAATTTCTAGGTCTTGCCGGTTATTACCGAAGGTTCATTGAAGGTTTCTCTTTGATTTCACGTTCTTTGACTGCGTTAACTCATAAAGGGAAGAAGTTTGTTTGGGAAAAAGAACAAGAAGCAGCATTTCAAACCCTGAAGCAGAAGTTAACCACCACACCTATCTTATCTCTTCCTGAAGGCAGTGACGACTTTGTTATGTACTGCGATGTTTCGAAGAATGGTTTTGGTTGTGTATTGATTCAAAGAACGAAGGTCATTGCCTATGCATCTTGTCAACTGAAGGTCCATGAGCGAAACTACACTACTCACGATCTCGAACTTGGAGCCGTTATCTTCGATTTGAAGTTGTGGAGACACTATCTTTATGGGACAAAGAGTACCATATTCACCAATCGCAAAAGCCTCCAACACATCTTCGATCAGAAGCAACTGAACATGAGACAGTGTCGATGGATTGAAACGCTAAACGACTACGATTGTGAACTTCGCTACCATCCGGGCAAGGCCAATGTTGTAGCTGACACCTTAAGTCGAAAGGAGAGGACGGTACCTCTTCGCGTTCGGGCTTTGAACATCACCATTCATTCAAACCTCAATAGCCAGATCCGAGTAGCCCAAGAAGAGGCTCTCAAGGAGGAGAACATATCTCACGAATACCTGAACATTCTCGTCTCTAAATTCGAGGTTAAGGAGTCTGGACTCCGATGTTATGCTGGAAGACTTTGGGTACCTCGTTATGGAGATCTACGGAACCTTATACTTGATGAAGCCCACAAGTCGAGATATTTGATTCATCCAGGAGCTGGCAAAATGTACCACGATCTTAAGGAATAGTATTGGTGGCCAAATCTTAATAAGGATGTTGCAACTTATGTTGGAAGGTGTTTAACTTGTTCGAAGGTTAAGGCTGAACATCAGAGGCCATCTGGATTACTTCAGTAACTAGAAATCCAACAATGGAAATGGGAAGCAATTACAATGGATTTCATCACGAAGCTACCAAAGACGGTGGGCGGATACGATACAATCTGGGTTATCGTTGACCGTCTTACCAAATCTGCTCATTTTCTAGCGATGAAAGAAACAGACACAATGGAGAAACTTTCTCAGCTGTACATCAAAGAAGTTGTATTTCGTCATGGTGTGCCTCTATCAATTATCTCAGATCGCTATCTCTGTTTTGCTTCCAGATTCTGGCGTTCATTGCAAGAAGCCTTGGGAACTCGTCACGACATGAGCATCGCGTATCACCCCCAGACCGACGGTTAGAGCGAACGAATGATTCAGACTCTAGAGGACATGTTACGTGCCTGTGCTGTTGACTTCGGAAAGTCTTGGGAAAGGCATCTGCCGCTAGCTGAATTCTCTTACAACAACAGTTATCATTCGAGTATTAAAGCTACGCCTTTTGAAACGTTGTATGTCCGCAAGTGTCGTTCTTCCATTTGTTGGGCTGAGTTAGGCGAAGTGCAAATCACTGGACCCGAGATAGTCCATGAAATGACAGAGAAGATTTCTCAGATTCAGGCAAGACTTAAGACTGCCCGCGATCGCCAAAAGAGTTATGCTGATCTTAAACGTAAAGACTTCGAATTCAACGTGGGTGATCGAGTAATGTTGAAGGTCGCACCTTGGAAGGGTGTAATCCGTTTTGGAAAGCGCGAAAAGTTAAACCAACGATATATTGGTCCTTTTGAAATTTTGGAACGTGTTGGACCCGTTGCTTACCGTTTGGATCTTCCGACTCTGTTGAGTGCCGTTCATCCTACCTTTCATGTATCAAATTTGAAGAAATTTCTTGCTCCACCGGAACTTATCATACCATTGGAAGAACTTACCATTGATGACTAACTCCACTTCGTGGAAGAACCTGTCGAAATTATGGACCGTGAGGTCAAAACCTTGAAACGCAATAAGATTCCAATTGTCCGAGTTCGATGGAATGCCAAGCGTGGACCTGAGTTTACCTGGGAGCGAGAGGATCAAATGAAGCAGAAGTATCCTCACCTTTTTCCGACTCCATCACCATCAGCTTAAATTTCGGGACGAAATTTCCAATAACAGGTGGGTAATGTAACGACCCGACTTTTTCGACTTGCTTTTATGCCTTGTATTTTAGCGAAACTGCGTATTTGTGCGTACTGTGTTACTTTATTACTCCGGAACCTTGGCACACGTGTTTTATATTCATATATACTTAAAAACGTGCCCTGGGGTATGTAGAATGCTTAACTTGTCCATTAGATGCTTTATAACCGTTAGTGTTACTTGCCGTTACGAATAAACCGCGGACTGCGCGCACGTTGACTTTTTTCAGAACCGGAACTTTTGGACTGCGAAATATTAATTATTATTTTCTAATAATAATTACCTGGGCTTTTGGATGCTTAATTTTATTTATTTAATTGCTAAAGCCCAATAGTTAGTCTTGTTGGACTTTCTACCTTGTTGGGCTCAAGGCCACCCTACTCTAACTAGTGACCCAATTAATTAGCCCAAGTATTATTACTAGTGGCCCATAATAATAAATAAATAATAAATTAATTAATTAATGAGTCATACTAGCATAATGGATAAGGTTTATCTAAATGTTACATAAGATTCTAGCAAAAGGACACACTTTAGACACCATTAGTCAAAAAGCAAGTTTTTGTCTCCCCCTCCCCCCTCTAATGCCGTCCACCACCACCACCATGGTCTTGGCCACCTCATCAATCCATGTGATCTTCATTTGCCTATAAATACTAGCCTTTAGTCCCCCATTCCAACACTTGATCATTTTGGCTTTTCACACACTTATTCTTTCTTTCTTTCCTAGCTTGTAAGTTTTTCTTTTCCTTCCTCTTTTCTTCTTAAATTCGTGTACATCATCATCATTATGTGGAAGATCAAGTTCCTTCTAGCTTTGATCTTACTTATATCTTGTTGATTCAAGAATGAATCTTTCAAGAACATGGAAGATTCAAGCTTTTTAGCTTGAATCTTCATATCTTTTGTAGATCTACTTCTTTTATACTTTAATCTTTCTATTTTATGATAAAGATTCAAACTTTTGTTTGTAATCTTCATGCATCTTCAAGATCCAAGCTTTATGCTTCAAGATCTTCAAGAACAAACAAGATGCAAGCTTTCTAGCTTGGATCTTCATATCTTTTTGTTAGATCTAAGTTCTTTTTGCTTTGATCATGTTGTTTTGTGAAAAACATTCAAACTTGTGTTTGTTATCTTCATATATCTTAAAGATCCAAGCTTTATGCTTCAAGATCTTCAAGAACACTTAAAGGTTCAAGCTTTCTAGCTTTGCAACCTTGTAACTTGTGTGAAATGGATCCAATCTCTCTAGCTTAGGGTTCCATCACCTCATTTGACTTAGATTGTGCTATTACTTGTTGAATTAATGTAAAGTTTGTAACTTTAGTTGTTATTGTGAATTGAAATTGTGTTAAGACTAAGGATATGATGTAACCTTGGTTCATCATCCATCTAAGACTCATGAATGAGTTGTATTCTTACTTGGTCTTAACATATTGTGTATTGATGGTGAATCTTGGTCAAAAGTGATGCTAAACCATCAACGAGTTGTACACTTGAAGCTACAAGCATCAAGGATGAGAACCGTGATGAGCATCAAGCACCAAGAACCCCACCGGAGCAATTGTCCACTGATTTTCGTATCTGATCAGACCACCTGGGCTACTGGAAAGATTATTTTCAGTTAGTTAGGTTCGAGTAGATGATTTTCTGTTTAGGCCTCGTCTTAATCCGAGTTACGGTTTAGGATTTATGGCCCTCTGATAGTCACTACACCCTATTAACGTTGTGTTGTTATTTCTGACCTACTCGCACTTAAACCGTTGCCACGATCAAATAAAGACGATTTAGGTTCAGAAAATTGGATATCTGTTAGGGGACTCATATACAGAGCCATAGCCACTGACCATGTGTCTTTTCGATTTACGTAGAGGTCGTAGCAGCTGACCGAAGTCAGCCTATTGTTTCGATCTCTATTCTCGTCAAACTAACTTAGCTTTTATGATGATGAATGATGATGATGATGACACTTAAACTTATTTTATGCACTATTAGAATTTATAAAGACAACCTACTGACCTAGTAACATTTGATTTAGGTTGACGACCTTTCGGACCGACTTACTACTTGCGTACTTTCATTAACGACTTTACCGCTTTTATCACTGTGAGTTATAGCATCCCTTATTACTACTTTTACTATTTTTGGGACTGAGAATACATGCGCTTTTTACGATTTACGTGTTAGGCACGAGTACTTAAACTTTATATGTGTGTGGGTTATATAACGGCATAAACATTCCCTTTAGCACGGTAACGTTTAGTCATTGGTGTTTGAACCGGTGAACGCGAATTTTAGATATGGATCCATAGGGTTTGACATCCCCACTCGGGCTAGTCGCGCTAGCATTTAACGGGTGTTTAATACTTTGTGAACATACACACTCGCCAAGTGTACTTTCAGGGGGTTATAAACGTTAAGTCTAGTTACCGGGTGTCCACGGTTATACATATACTTTTCATACTGTTTTGTTACACTGAAATCTCGTGGCCTACCTTACGTTACTATTACAACTTAAACTATAGCTCACCAACATTCGTGTTGACTTTTTAAGCGTGTATTTCTCAGGTGCCTAGAGGTTTATTGCTTCCGCTGTTAGACTTGATGTCATGCTGTTGCACTTGCTGTCATGTTGTTATTGAATTGCTGTTATGGACCTACTGTACTAGTTATCTGCTGCATTGCTAGAGATGTCTCAAATTATGAAACTTATGTTTTACATTCGTAAACTTATGTTATTTTGGAACAATGGTTTGTAATAAGTCTTACGACATGTTATCTTTTGTAAAACGCTATCTTTTTATGAATGCAAACTGGTTTTCAAACAGCATGTAGTATTCAACGGTGTAAAGATCCTGTTGTTGACGAATCGTACACGATGGTTTTGTACGGGGCGTCACACAAGTCATACATTCTGGTTTTACTAAGACGACTTCCCATCCTTGGTCTTGTGGAAAATAACCGTTATGACCATTGGCTAGGCAGCATGTTGTAATGTCGTCAAAAGGACGAGTGTTTCGTAATGTCCAACAGCCCCGTAATAATCTAAAAACCTTGTTTCTCACCCCAACTACTGAATCCGTCACTTGTGAGAAGGTTTTATTTATAAGTTGCAATCCGATGTTCTTTTTCTCACTTTGGTAAGAAGCGAACATCACTAACCCGTAAGCATAACATGCTTCTTTATGTTGCATGTTAGAAGCTCTTTCTAATTCACGAAATCTTATGTTGGGATATGTTGAGTCAAAATAGGTTCTTAACCTGTAGCGTAAATTTGCATTTGGATTCCCCGCATTTAACGCTTTAAAGAAAACACGGCGTAACTTACGGTCTCCCCAATGTGATATAGCCCACCTATCAAAGGAAAGCCTTTTATAAACTAAGGCATTTCTGGAAAGTCTTTCAAATATTTGACAAGTTAATTTTTCCATAATTAATTGTACTGATGAATTCTGACCGACTCTAGACAAGATTTCCTCAATCATATCCTCTGGTAGATCTTCTAAAATATTCGATTGTCTACCCTTAACGTCCATTTTGTTTTTATACTATAAAATAGACAAGGATTAGATTCGTAAAAGATAATTAACAAACAATACAAGCAATTTTTACATAGAACATAAAAATACAAGCACACTACAATACATATAATATACAACATGATTACAACCCTTTAATCTGAATCACTGGTTTATTCTTCTTCGTACTTGGTTCGTTTTCCTAATTTTCTAGGAATATATGGTGTTCCTCTAATACGAGCCATCGTTTTCCACAATGGTTTAGAAAAACCTGGTGGTTTAGAGGTTCCCGGGTCATTGTTACATTTTAGGAAATACGGATGTTGCCGATACATATAAAGTTCATCGAGGTTGGAATCGGGTTTCTCTATTTTTATACATTTTCCCTTATTATTTTCTTTCGGTTTATTAAATTAGGTGGAGGTAATTTCTATAACATCATCGGAATCCTCATCGGGATCCAATTCATCGAAAAATTGGTAATCTTCCCAATATTTTGCTTTCTCGGCGGAAACACCATTGATCATTATTAACTTTGGTCCGTTGGTTGAGGATTTTCTTTTATTTAATCGATTTACTATAGGTATCAATATTTCTTCCTCCGGAACCTCTTCTTCTTCCGGTTCCTCCTCTTTCGGTTCCTCCTCTTCTGGTTCCTCTTCTTCCGGTTCCTCTTCTTCCGGTTCCTCTTCGAGAATTTGTGAATCTTCCCAAAGTATATTCGACTCTTCATTATTATTAGGTGAGTCGATGGAATTTGTACTAGTGGTAGACATCTATCACACAATATCAAACATATTAAGAGGTTAATATATCACATAATATTTACATGTTAATAACATATAGTTTCCAACAAAAGTGTTAAGCAATCGTTTTTAAAGAAAACACGGTTGAAGTCCAGACTCACTAATGTATCCTAACAAACTCGATAAGACACACTAATGCAAATTTCTGGTTATCTAAGACCAACGCTCGGATACTAACTGAAATGTCCCGTTCATATTGATTATAAACGTTCCATATTAATTGATTTCGTCGCGAGGTTTTTACCTCTATATGAGACGTTTTTCAAAGACTGCATTCATTTTTAAAACAACCATAACCTTTATTTTATCTATAAAGGTTTAAAAAGCATTACGTAGATTATCAAATAATGATAATCTAAAATATACCATTTACACACGACCATTACATAATGGTTTACAATAAGAATATATTACATCAAAAATAATTGTCTTGAATGCAGTTTTTACATAATATCATACAAGCATGGACTCTAAATCTTGTCCTTATTTTAGTATGCAACAGCGGAAGATCTTAATAATCACCTGAGAATAAACATGCTTAAAACGTCAACAAAAATGTTGGTGAGCTATAGGTTTAACCTATATATTATCAAATAATAATAATAGACCACAAGATTTCATATTTCAATATACATCCCATACATAGAGATAAAAATCATTCATATGGTGAACACCTGGTAACCGACATTAACAAGATGCATATAAGAATATCCCCTATCATTCCGGGAAATCCTTCGGACATGATATAAACGAATTCGAAGTACTAAAGCATCCGGTACTTTGGATGGGGTTCGTTAGGCCCAATAGATCTATCTTTAGGATTCGTGTCAATTAGTAGATCGGTTTACTAATTCTTATGTTACCAAGCAAAAGGGGCATATTCAGCTTCGATCATTCACCCATATAATGTAGTTTCATTTACTTGTGTCTATTTTGTAAAACAATTATAAAACTGCATGTATTCTCATCCCAAAATATTAGATTTTAAAAGTGGGACTATAACTCACTTTCACAGATTTTTACTTCGTCGGGAAGTAAGACTTGGCCACTGGTCGATTCACGAACCTATAAAAAATATGTACATATATATCAAAATATTTTCAAAATATATTTACAACATTTTTAATACGTTTAATGTTTTAAGTTTATTAAGTCGGCTGTCCTCGTTAGTAACCTATAACTAGTTGTCCATAGTTAGATGTACAGAAATAAATTGATAAATATTATCTTGGATTAATCCACGACCCAGTGCATACACGTCTCAGGCTAGATCACAACTCAAAGTATATATATTTTTGGAATCAACCTCAACCCTGTATAGCTAACTCCAACATTACTGCATATAGAGTGTATATGGTTGTTCCAAATAATATATATATATATATATATATATATATATATATGGGTCTATATGATATGTCAAAACATTTGCATATGTGTCTATGGTATCCCAAGATTACATAATATATTAGAATACATATATAATACAATATAAGTTAGCTAGGATATGATTTTTATAGAATTATTACAATATTTCCCGTAGCTACAACAATCAAAAAAATATCCAATCTTGTTTTACCCATAACTTCTTCGTTTTAAATCCATTTTGAGTGAATAAAATTTCTATGGTCTCAAATTGAACTCTATTTTATGAATATAAACAAAAAAGGTATAGGTTTATAGTCAGAAAAATAAGTTACAAGTCGTTTTTGTAAGAGGTAGTCATTTCAGTGGAAAGAACGACGTCTTGATGATCATTTTGAAAAACATACTTCCACTTTGAGTTTAACCATGATTTTTGGATATAGTTTCATGTTCGTAAGAAAAATCAGTTTCCCAGAAGAACAACTTTTAAATCAAAGTTTATCATAGTTTTTAATTATAAACCCAAAACAGCCCGCGGTGTTACTACGACGGCGTATGTCCGGTTTTACGGTGTTTTTCATGTTTCCAGATTTTAAATCATTAAGTTAGCATATCATATAGATATAGAACATGTGTTTAGTTGATTTTAAAAGTCAAGTTAGAAGGATTAACTTTTGTTTGCTAACAAGTTTAGAATTAACTAAACTATGTTCTAGTGATTTCAAGTTTAAACCTTCGAATAAGGTAGTTTTATATATATGAATCGAATGATATTATGAACATCATTACTACCTCAAGTTTTTTGGATAAACCTACTGGAAATGAAAAAAATAGATCTAGCTTCAAAGGATCCTTGGATGGATTGAAAGTTCTTGAAGCAGAATCATGACACGAAAACAAGTTCAAGTAAGATTTCCACTCGAAATAAGATTGTTATAGTTATAGAAATTGAATCAAAGTTTGAATATGAGTATTACCTTATATTAGAAATATAACTTACTGTAAATAAAAAAGATTTCTTGAGGTTGGATGATCACTTTACAAGATTGGAAGTAAGCTAGCAAACTTGGAAGTATTCTTGATTTTATGAAACTAGAACTTATAGAATTTATGAAGAACACTTAGAACTTGAAGATAGAACTTGAGAGAGATTAATTAGATGAATAAAATTGAAGAATGAAAGTGTTTATAGGTGTTTTTAGTCGTTAGTATATGGATTAGATATAAAGGATGTGTAATTTTGTTTACATGTAAATAAGTCATGAATGATTACTAATATTTTTGTAATTTTATGAGATATTTCATGCTAGTTGCCAAATGATGATTCCCACATATGTTAGGTGACTCACATGGGCTGCTAAGAGCTGATCATTGGAGTGTATATACCAATAGTACATACATCTAAAAGTTGTGTATTGTACGAGTACGAATACGGGTGCATACGAGTAGAATTGTTGATGAAACTGAACGAGGATGCAATTGTAAGCATTTTTGTTAAGTACAAGTATTTTGATAAGTGTCTTGAAGTCTTTCAAAAGTGTATGAATACATATTAAAACACTACATGTATATACATTTTAACTGAGTCGTTAAGTCATCGTTAGTCGTTACATGTAAATGTTGTTTTGAAACCTTTAGGTTAACGATCTTGTTAAATGTTGTTAACCCATTGTTTATTATATCTAAAGAGATGTTAAACTATTACATTATCATGATATTATTATATATTAATATATCTTAGTATGATATATATATGCAGTTAAATGTTGTTACAACGATAATCGTTACATATATGTCTCGTTTCGAAATCATTAAGTTAGTAGTCTTGTTTTTACATATGTAGTTCATTGTTAATACACTTAATGACATGTTTACTTATCATTTATCATGATTAAACATAGTGTATCAATATCTTAATATGATTCATTTGTATATAGTAAGACGTTGTTATAACGATAATCGTTATATATATCGTTTCGAGTTTCTTAATTCAATAAACTCAATTTTATGTATATAACTCATTGTTAAAATACCTAATGAGATACTTACTTATCATAATATCATGTTAACTATATATATATAATCATATATATGTCATCATATAGTTTTTTTCAAGTTTTAACGTTCGTGAATCACCGGTCAACTTGGGTGGTCAATTGTCTATATGAAACCTATTTCAATTAATCAAGTCTTAACAAGTTTGATTGCTTAACATGTTGGAAACACTTAATCATGTAAATAAAAATTTCATTTAATATATATAAACATGGAAAAGTTCGGGTCACTACATAATTAAATGATGTCTTTCTAAGGCAATCACTAAGTGTGTAAAGACATCAATATCAAGTCATACATGAATAAGTAATCACAACTTGTTACTTAGACAAGACCAAATAGACAATTGACTATTATTCCTTTGTGAACGATTTTACACTTAATTTATTGAAGTAGGCTAATTAATTGAATTCTAGTATTCTAACTTGTGAGCACATAGCAAGCATATTAATCAAGTTGGCAAATTGATGAGTATTAAACATATTAGCAAGTACTACCTTCGTCCTAATTAGATAGTCCTGTTTTTCCATTTTGGGATGTCCCAAATTAATAGTCCACTTCCATAAATAGAAAGGAAAGAGGATATTTGATTGGTGGATCTGGAGAGAGAAAATATTTCATTGGTGGATAAATGAAGTTAGTGGGATTTCCTAAAGCTGTGTGCCCTTTTTTCTGTGGACTATTAAATTGGGATAGAAGGAGTAGCAAGTAATACTCACATATAGCAAGAGATAGTTATTCTAAAATCAATCATATAGATATTTGCACAACATTATAGTTTAAGCTTTTAGCAATCTTACTTGCAATATAACATACTGCATGATTAATGTGTAAACACACATTAATGTCCAACACATGCACAAGGCAAGAGCAATCTCTAGTTTGGGCTTGGTGACCATCCTAAATGTATCTAAGTGTATTTTAGGATTGCAAGTCTTTACTAGTTACACTTGAAAGCATTGTTCTTCCTTTAGCCTTAATTAATCACTAAGTCATATTTAATTGAAATTGATATTCTAGTGACATTAGCTTAAGTGTGTTGATACTTGATGATCATACTAAGGATATCTAGATAAGTTTTAAGATCACAAGTTATTGATTAACACTTATGTGTTATGCCTAATCATGGTTAATTTGTCATTAAGACGTAATTAAGAGTAATTAACTAAGATTAGAGTTTTTATGACCAAGACTCAATTGAGTATGGAAAGGACATCTATTCTAAGCGTATTGAACAAGTTTTCATGAATTATAGATGTAGGGAACTAGTCAAACTAAATTTGGTCAAAAATGGTGATAAAGAATACTGCGGTCGCACTGCGATTGACCGTGGTGGCGACCGTGCAACTTGTTTTCACAAAACTATGTCGCAATTCAGTTTGGGCTTCTACAGCTGGGTATACGATCGACCATACCTTGATCGTGTATTTTGCTGATCTTTATTTCCATTCTTTAAGTTTTGTTTGACTTGGTCATTTGCAAAATAAAGTTTGAATTAGTGACCTTGCGTGTTTTATGTTAAGATGTCGGTCATCACTTATGCATATGTATGTGTCATCATCAAAACACATAGTTTGGTTAATCATCATACTTAATTTGTTCGTTTAGTTCATTAACCAACATTCAACCAACATTCTCTCCCTTTTGATGATGACAAACATACAAGTGATGAGGGACATTTTGCTATAAATACGCAAGTGTTAAGAATCACTTATATCCATCTTTCTCCCCCTTTTGTCGATGCAAAAAGGTTAGCTCCCCGTAGAACTATGCTCGCCCTTAGAGCAAAGCTCCCCCTTAAATTATGCATGATGGAAAATACTTATTAAAACACAACAAGCACACATTTTATTCAAAGCAAGCATTAAACATAGATATGCATATATGAAATTATGCATGGAGAGTACAACAAGTCGTTCCTAGTCTGAGATTCTTGTAAGCCACACTCAATGGAGTCATGCATGAGTGATGATACATTTGTTCCCAAAAGACGATGTATGGGTCAATGCGTTGAAGTGTTTGAACAGAAGTGTCAAATGATGATCGTATGGAAAAGGTTGCATAAGATCTTGTTTAAGATTTGCATCCTTGAAGCCATTATGTAGGCAAGATTTACGGGTATGGACTTGGTTAGGCACCACATGAGTCCAAGTTCAGTCATGGACACTTGATCATCACCTTCTTTTTTGAAGAAGATGTTGTGACTTATGATCATTTTTCATGTCCCATACTCTGGTCGAATGTCGTCATCAAAAACGTCTTTTTGATAAAGAGTACTTATTTTTAGTTCTGGATTAATGAAGAGTTTTCATGACCCGTCCTAATCCATCTGGACGAATACATTACATTTGGTTACATCGCGAGGTACTTGACCTCTATATGATACATTTTACAAACATTGCATTCGTTTTTAAAAGACAAACTTTCATTACATCGACAGTTGACGGCATGCATACCATTTCATAATATATCCAACTATAATTGACTTATTAATAATCTTGATGAACTCGACGACTCGAATGCAACATCTTTTGAAATATGTCATGAATGACTCTAAGTAATATCTCTAATATGAGCAAATGCATAGTGGAAGATTTCTTTAATACCTGAGAATAAACATGCTTTCAAGTGTCAACCAAAAGGTTGGTGAGTTCATAAGTTTATCATAAAACAATAAAATTCATCATTTTGATAGACCACAAGATTTAAATGATGCATGGTACAAATGGGCCCGAATCCTATACCCACCTGTAATGTACATGCGATATCTTTTAAATACAGTACACCTTTCTCGTGTACGAAATCATCTTTCATAAATCTTAGTAATCGTACACATATCTTGTGCACAAAAATAACATACACATAACCTGTGTATAAAATCATTCTCTCGATACATAACATTCACTTTTCATTGCTTTCATAACTTGGCTTGGTAACCAACCTTAACATATAATGCACATAATAATATCTCCAAACAGAACATCTTGTCTGTATAATAATCATATAAACTTCGAAGTACTAAACACCACGCCCACTAGCCCTTCCGTCTAGTGAACATTCTGGGTGCGGGTGTTAAACCCGGTAGCTACCTTTAGGATTCGCGTCAATTAGGCGTGCACTAATTCTCAAAATTAGTGAGGTTCCCTAATTCTTAGGTTACCAAGCAATAATAATCAGGGGGAAAATATTCATATCAATTGTGGCAATTATCACGTCCGCATAATTCAATGGTGGCAATTATCACGTTTACATAATTCATTCGAGGAATGTTTTGCTTGTGTGTATCTCGTCAAACATTTATAAAAGCATTTCATGTATTCGCAGTTCAGAATGTATTTCAAAAGCATTTAATAAAGCAGTTGTAAAAGTAGCGCATGTATTCTCAGTCTCAAAAATAAAAAGAGTGAAAGGGAATCAAATGAACTCACAATACTGTATTCTGTAGTAAAAATACATATGTCGATATTGTTAATATAATATATTCATACTTATATGTAATATTACTTATGAGTATATTTTTATATACTTAATAATATAGTAATTAAAGGTTGTATTTGATTATAATGATAAAATCAATAATGACATTACTTATAATAATAATTATAATAAGAATCATAGTAATAATAATAATAGTGACATTAATAATAATACTTGTAACAATATTGATTTTTCTGTTAATGATAGTCATGATATAGATTTTAGTATTTACATAATAATAACATTCGTGATAATAATATTACTTTTGTCAATATTAACACTTGTATTATTTATAAAAAGATATTAATACTAATATTAATAATAATAATAATAGTTTGTTATATATATATATATATATATATATATATATATATATATATATATATATATATATATATATATATATATATATATATATATATATATATATATATATATATATATATATATATATTAAAATACCTAATTTTGTTTTATATAAATATTTATAGAAAAATTGTTAATATAATATATTCATACTTATATGTAATATTACTTATGAGTATATTTTTATATACTTAATAATATAGTAATTAAATGTTGTATTTGATTATAATGATAAAATCAATAATAACATTACTTATAACAATAATTATAATAAGAATCGTAGTAATAATAATAATAGTGACATTAATAATAATACTTGTAACAATATTGATTTTTCTGTTAATGATAGTCATGATACAGATTTTAGTATTTACATAATAATAACATTCGTGATAATAATATTACTTTTGTCAATATTAACACTTGTATTATTTATAAAAAGATATTAATACTAATATTAATGATAATAATAATAGTTTGTGTTATTTTCGTAATAACAATAATAATAATAATAATCATATTCATAATTATAATGTTAATCATACTTATATCCATGATAATAATAATAATAATAACAATAATAATAATATTAATAATAATAATAATAATAATAATAATAATAATAATAATAATAATAATAATAATAATAATAATAATAATATTAATTCTTAGTGATATTACATATTAATAACTAAAATGATAATAATGATAACAATCATAATATTAATATTATCATAACAATAACAATAATTAATAATCATATTTGTAATTTATAATTATGATAGATAATAAATGGTAACTAATACATATTTTAGTAATAATAATAATAATAATAATAACAATAATACTTGTATTAGTAACAATCATTAATAATAATCATAACTATGATAATCATAATAATAAATATAATGATAATAATAATGAATAATCAAATAACTACCTTAGTAAATAGGCTGTTTTTTAAAAAAAAAAAATCGTCCATGCCTAGTTTTGAACCCGCGACCATTCGCACACCCGAACACCCTCTCAACGACTGCTCTGTTATACATTTTTTTGATTTAAAACCCTGCCTAATTCTTTTAACATAATACCTCTATCCTTCTTTTTCATTTAAACAATTCACAGACCAAATCAAGTTACCAAATTCAATTCGTATACAATGAATTACATGACTGACTTTGAGTTTTAAAACAACATAACCTGAATACGTTCGTTCATAGACAACAAGCAAAATAATATATATATATATATATATATATATATATATATATATATATATATATATATATATATATATATATATATATATATATATATATATATATATATATATATATTTTTATAAACCGCTGTTTGCTGTTCATAGTAGGTTTAAAAAAAATATTGATTTTGCATTTGATAAAGTTATAGCTCAAGATCATAAAATGAAATACATTGTAATTTACTTTTAGAAAACAATGGAATCGTCAATTGGACTTGAATCATCAAAACTACTTCGAATTTCCTCATGAACATAATGTTTGACTTTTGAAATTTTAACTTTGACCTCAAAATTAGGATTCGATAGATGGAATTTGATTTTAAAACTTTACAGAAAGTATCACTACATGATTTAGATCATTTTTGCATTTTTGGATTTTGAAATTGAAATATAAATCAAACTTTGGCTGGAAAGATGAAGTTACAGAGATATCGTGCTGTTGCTTAATTTTTTTCTGTTTAATCCTACGGATTGAAATAATTTCAATTGATAGTTGAAAATGATAATGAAACAATTGAAGGATTTTTAGTCTGATAACGATTCATTTGATTGTCTTATAAGGATATGAGGTCGACATATAATCATAAGTAAACAGGGAGCAGAAGAAAAAAATGAACTGATAATGATAGATAACAAATCTTACGCGTAATTGAATATATCAGTTTTTATCTATATCTACCTGCATCTGTGTATATATATATATAACTATATAACTATATATATATATATATATATATATATATATATATATGGTGTCTACATATACTTGTATTTATTTTATAATTAATTTTATAACAATAATAATACTCTTAATATTATAAACAATAACAACAAGAATTTATAATCATATAATGGCAATAATAATAATATTATTATTAATGATAATAATAATAATAATTATAAATTTTATAACAATAATATTATTAATAATAACAATAATACTAATTATAATAATACTAATTATAATAATACTAATATTATTAATGATAATAATAATATTAGTAATAACTATATATATATATATATATATATATATATATATATATATATATATATATATATATATATCAAATTTGTATCTATAGAATATATATTTATAATAATATTAATAACGTTAGTATTGATATTAATATTAAAAGTACTTCATAACACTATTATTACAACAACTATATTAAATTTAATATATTAGTATTATATATTATTGATTACTAATATAATATATTACATAATAACTTAGTTTGAGTATAAATTATATATACTTTATCATATATTACAATATAAATATAGTAATTATTATATATAGAAATCATATATTTATATATAAATTTATTTTAATTATGACTTAATTATTTTATGTCTTGTTTTACATATTAAATTTTAATGTTTAAATTATATTTACAAACAATTATTCGTGAATCGTCGAACACGGTCAAAGGATAATTGATTACATGATTATAGTTTCAAAAATTTTTGAGACTCAATATTACAGACTTTGCTTATCATGTCGAAACCATATAAGAATGAAGTTTAAATTTGGTCAGAAATTTCCGGGTCGTCACAGTACCTACCCATTAAAAAAATTTCGTCCCGAAATTTGAGTGAGGTCGTCATGGTTAACGATAATAATGTTTTCATGACGAATAAGAGTTGATAAAAATAGATTTTATTACCATAGAGTAGTATAGATGAAATAATTTGATTACTCGAAGAGTACGAATGAAGTTGTCTCAAAAGAGTGAAATGTGTAAATATAGATTCCTCATATCTTTTGACATAGATATGATTGATTTCCAGAGTTCAAGGGATTTGATAGGACTATCAAGAAATTATGTTCTTGACATGTTTATATATTAGATAGAATGTAGGAGTCGTGTAACATGACACATAATGATGTTTGAAAGGACCCGTTCATATACATTATAAACGATTCACAATAGTTGATTACATTGCGAGGTATTTGACCTCTATATGATACATTTTACAAACATTGTATTCGTTTTTAAAAGACAAACTTTCTTTTCATCGAAAATTGACAGGCATGCATACCATTTCATAATATCCACTATCCAACTATAAATTGATTTAATAATAATCTTTGATGAACTCAATGACTCGAATGCAACGTTCTTCGAAATATGCTATGAAAGACTCCAAGTAATATCTTTAAAATGAGCAAATGCACAGCGGAAGATTTCTTTAACACCTGAGAATAAACATGCTTTAAAGTGTCAACCAAAAGGTTGGTGAGTTCATTAGTTTATCATAATCATTTATTTCCATCATTTTAATAGACTATAAGAATTTCATTTCCAGTTCTCATAAATATACGTCCCATGCATAGAGACAAAAATAATCATTCATATGGTGAATACCTGGTAACCGACATTAACTAGATACATATAAGAATATCCCCTATCATTCCGGGATCCTCCTTCGGACATGATATAAATTTCGAAGTACTAAAGCATCCGGTACTTTGGATGGGGTTTGTTAGGCCCAATAGATCTATCTTTAGGATTCGCGTCAATTAGGGTGTCTGTTCCCTAATTCTTAGATTACCAGACTTTAATAAAAAGGGGCATATTCGATTTCGATAATTCAACCATAGAATGTTGTTTCAATTACTTGTGTCTATTTCGTCAAACATTTATAAAAGCGCATGTATTCTCAGTCCCAAAAATATAAAGGGTAAAAAGGTAAATGAAACTCACCATACTGTATTTCGTAGTAAAAATACATATAACGTCATTGAACAAGTGCAAGGTTGGCCTCGAATTCACGAACCTAAATTAATTATATATATTTATGTGTTGGTCAATATTTGTCTAACAAATTAGGTCAAGTCATAGTGTACCACAATCCTAATGCTCGAGACTAATATGCAAAAGTCAACAAAAGTAATTTTGACTCAAAATAATTTCCAAAAATCTATACATGATTAATATATAGTTTAAATATCGTCGTTTTATATTTTTAAATATTTTTAAAAGATTTATTAGAGTAAATAATATAATTTATTTATTAATAAATAAAATTTTATATTAAATTTATATAATAAAATATACTTTTATATATATTAAGTAATAAAATTTATAGGGTTCATTTAATATCATAAATATAATATGATAGGTATTATTAAAGTAAGTTATTACACGTAGTAAAATATGTTTGTATCACATATTTATTTGATAAAATAATATCTATAATGATAGTAAGTAAAAGTTGTATTATTTTGTAATAATAATTATTATTATAATAATATAAATATTTATAATTACTAAGATGACATTATGATAAAACGATAATTCTAATTATGATAACTTTAATATTTACGATAATTTTTAATATTATCTTTAAAATAATAATTCTATTTAAAATAATAATAATAATAATAATAATATTTTATAGTAACAATGACATTTCTATTAAAATGATAATTTTTGTTAAAATGATAGTTTTAATACTAACGATACTTTTAATAATAATAGTAATGATAAAAATAATAAGAACGATAATTTTATCTAAATCAATATCTTATAATATTTTAATTTTATCATGATACTCTTACTCATTATTTCCTAATCGTTTCGTTTAATAGCTTTTAATCGTCTTTTATATCGTGTTCATAATAATGATAATAATAGTAATCAAAATAATTAGGTGTTACAAATATTTGTTTTAATTACACTAATATTAATAATGATAGTTACTATAACATTATTAACGATAATACTAATAATTATCTTAATGATAATATAGTAATAATAATAACAACAATAACAATAACCATTTTTAAATAATGATATATATATTAATAATGATAATAATAATAATACTAATAATAATAATAATAATAATAATAATAATAATAATAATAATAATAATAATAATAATAATAATTGGATAATAATAATAATACTAATTATAACTTTAACGATAATAACGATAGTAATAATAATAAAAAATTAACAATTTTTAATGATAAATCCTTTTTATTGATAAAGATAATAATAATAAGATAAAACTAGAACGACGATAAAAATGACGATAATAATAATCATTTTTAATAAAAATATCGAAAATTTAATTGATTATAACTTCTAATCCGTTCATCGATAAAAAAGGACATGCATATCTTATACCTTATCTCAACCGCAAGTGTAACTAATTCAAGATTCAACCTAACCTGTCTAAGGGCAATATCAAAAGTACAAGCATGCATAATCCTAAATACTCGAGCACTAGTCAGGTGATAATGCTAAAAACGAACATATATTTCATAGCATTATTCCTTAAGAAAGACAAGCTTTTAGTTGCAATTGTCCTATTTACAAGTGATATTCGTTTAAGTAATAAAAGGTGAAGACAAAAGATAGATTCGACGAATTGAAGACGCAAACGACCAAAAAGCTCAAAAGTTCAAAATACAATCAATGAGGTTCCAATTATTGATAAGAAACGTCTCAAAATTACAAGAGTACAAGATTCAAAACGAAAAGTACAAGATATTAAATTGTACGCAAGGACGTTCGAAAATTCAGAACCGGGACCAGAGTCAACTCTCAACGCTCGACGCAACGGACTAAAAATTACAAGTCAACTATGCATATGAATATAATATAATATATAATTAATTCTTAAAATTAATATATATATTATATTATATTTAAATAAATGTCGGCAGAAGAAAACAACCAAAAGTGACTCTCCCCAGCTGGCCATGCGATCGCATGGCCTGGAAGGCATAAATCCATGCGAAAATCGAGCTTTGGTGCACCATTTTTCCATCAATAATATCAATCTCTCTATCTATATACGTAGTATATATTTATATTTATATTTTAATTTTAATTTTAATTTTAATTCTAATAATAAGGTTATGTTAGCGAATGTTGTAAGGGTGTAAGTCGAAATTCTGTCCGTGTAACGCTACGCTATTTTTAATCATTGTAAGTTATGTTCAACCTTTTTAATTTAATGTCTCGTAGCTAAGTTATTATTATGCTTATTTAATCCGAAGTAATCATGATGTTGGGCTAAAAATATTAAAATTGGGTAATTGGGCTTTGTACTATAATTGGGGTTTGGACAAAAGAACGACACTTGTGGAAATTAGACTATGGGCTATTAATGGGCTTTATATTTGTTTAACTAAATGATAGTTTGTTAATGTTAATATAAAAGATTTACAATTGAACGTCCCTATAAATAACCATATACACTCGATCGGACACGATGGGCGGGGTATTTATATGTACGAATAATCGTTCATTGAACCGGACACGGGAATGGATTAATAGCCACTAGAAATATTAAAACAGGGGTGAAATTATGTACAAGGACACTTGGCATAATTGATAACAAAGTATTAAAACCTTGGGTTACACTCAGTCGACATCCTGGTGTAATTATTAAACAAAGTATTAAAATCTTGTTACAGTTTAAGTCCCCAATTAGTTGGAATATTTAAACTTCGGGTATAAGGATAATTTGACGAGGACACTAGCACTTTATATTTATGACTGATGGACTGTTATGGACAAAAACCAGACGGACATATTAAATAATCCAGGACAAAGGACAATTAACCCATGGGCATAAAACTAAAATCAACACGTCAAACATCATGATTACGAAAAGTTTAAATAAGCATAATTCTTTTATTTCATATTTAATTTACTTTATTTTATATTTAATTGCACTTCTAATTATCGCACTTTTATTTATTGTTATTATATTTAATTACAATTTTAATTATCGCACTTTTTAATTATCGCAGGTTTATTTTATCGCACTTTTATTTATCGCAATTTCATTATCGTTATTTACTTTACGCTTTAAATTAAGTCTTTTATTTATTTAATATTTTACATTTTGTTTTAACTGCGACTAAAGTTTAAAATCGACAAACCGGTCATTAAACAGTAAAAACCCCCCTTTAAAATAATAATATTACTTATATATATATTCGTATTTTTATAAATTAAACTAATATAGCGTTAAGCTATGATTAAAAGATTTTCCCTGTGGAACGAACCGGACTTACTAAAAACTACACTACTGTACGATTAGGTACACTGCCTATAAGTGTTGTAGCAAGATTTAAGTATATCCATTCTATAAATAAATAAATATCTTGTGTAAAATTGTATCGTATTTAATAATATTTCCTGCTAAAATTTAAGCTATTTTATATACACCTCGCATAACATCAAGTATTTTTGGCACCGCTGCCGGGGAACCATCTAGCTTAAAAGCCGGAAGCGCAACGCTAATATAAAAAAACCAAAAAAAATTTACGCTTTTGTAAAAATATGTTTTAATATATTCGAAAATATAAAAAGAAAACAAAAATATAAATATTTTTAAGAGTTTGTTAAATATTTAAGTTCTATAAAAGTTTATTTATCTTTATTTTATAAAAATATAAGTTTTATTTAATTTATATAAATATATTACATAAATATATAAAACAGAAAATTCAACACAGCAAAAAAAAATAAAAAAATAAAAACACTCGAGTCCAGTACTGTAGCAGCCCACACTGTGGCCCGAAACCCTAGCCCATGCGATCGCATGGCTGGATAACTTAGGACTCATGCAATCGCATGAGCCCGTCTGACACGCCACAGTTGACTAAGTACTGCATTAATTACGGTTTATAATTATTATTATTATATTTAAACCCTAATTAGGTTAGATTAGTTAAATATTTAATTTAGTTATTTATTTAATTTGTATTTTTAAGTTTAATTAGTTTTATAAAATATAAAATTAATAGTTTTATAAAATAAATAATATAAAAATAATATTTTTATAAAAATTGTACTTTTTACAACTTTTAGTATATTTTTATATTTTATCCCTTTTTAATTGTTTTAGCTTAACTTTTGTAATTTTTGCTCGTATTTATTTTTAATTCATAGTTTTTGCCATAGTTATTTTTATTTCTAGATTTTTAGGCTTTGCCGTAAAATCCCTTAAGTGCTTTTTCTTTAGACTAAGATTTAAGTGCTTTAGAATTCTGCGACGTTTTTTTTTAAAGTTTTAATACCTTTTTGAGATATTGCCATTTGGCATATAGTTTTTCCTGTAAGCTTTAATATTTTTAGACACCTTTTACCTATGTATCAATTATCATTCCAATTAGTAATCTCAATTTGCGATTATAATTTTAAGTTAGTGATAGTAATAAGGTTGGGTTAGTCGAGTTTTTTTAAGTTTTATAGTCATTTTTTTTTCTTTCTTATTTTTCGACGCCTTTTATTATTCGATTTTTTCTTTTTCGGCTTTTTTCGACGCGCTCTTTTTCTTTCTTATTTCTCGTCATTCTAGTTTTTAGGACTTAGAATTTTTTCTACTTCTTATCTATACTTCTTAAAATTACGAAAATTTATTTTAAGTGGTTAAATTGATAGACATCAAAATTTTCTGGTTCGTAGTAATAGTTGGATTTGTACGTGGACCGGGTTATTGGAACCAAACAGTCCTCAATTATATTGAGACCAAACGAATCCTGCCCCTCTGCTGCATCTTTTGGCTATTCGAAACGTGGGCAAAATCAGAAAAGTCTATTAATTCGATAACTTATATAATTTTTTCTTTCCTTTTAAAAACTAATAGGATATTCAGTGAATGCACCGAGCAAGACGTTCACCACCTTTTGTACGTTCACCACCTGTAACTAGATCAAGACATCTAGCAAATATTATCGCCGTTGATTTTCCTTTAGAATCATCATCCAGTCGACCAAGTACTCCAATTCAAATTTTCGATAATCTATTTTTTGAACCCGACCTCACAATTGAGAATCCGGAGAATATTCAGGGACAATTCATAGATCCTGAACCATTAAATTTTTCTCCGGAACCACCAATCATTCAAACAGAGATTGTTGAGGAACGAACCATTAAATCAGAATCCTCTAGTGATTCGGATTCAACAAATTCAATCATGGAAAATCTGGAACCTTTAAGTATGGAAGACCGAATGAGAGCTAAACGCACTGGCCAAGGTCACGCAATTACTCATCCAGACATTAATGCGCCAGATTATGAAATCAAAGGACAAATTCTGAAATGTCCCGTTCTTATTGATTAAAAACGTTCCATATTAATTGATTTCGTTGCGAGGTTTTGACCTCTATATGAGACGTTTTTCAAAGACTACATTCATTTTAAAACAAACCATAACCTTTATTTCATCAATAAAGGTTTAAAAAGATTTACGTAGATTATCAAATAATGATAATCTAAAATATCCTGTTTACACACGACCATTACATAATGGTTTACAATACAAATATGTTACAACAAAATAAGTTTCTTGAATGCAGTTTTTACACAATATCATACAAACATGGACTCCAAATCTCGTCCTTATTTAAGTATGCGACAGCGGAAGCTCTTAATAATCACCTGAGAATAAACATGCTTAAAACGTCAACAAAAATGTTGGTGAGTTATAGGTTTAACCTATATATATCAAATAATAATAATAGACCACAAGATTTCATATTTCAATACACATCCCATACATAGAGATAAAAGTCATTCATATGGTGAACACCTGGTAACCGACAATAACAAGATGCATATATAAGAATATCCCCATCATTCCGGGACACCCTTCGGATATGATATAAATTTCGAAGTACTAAAGCATCCGGTACTTTGGATGGGGTTTGTTAGGCCCAATAGATCTATCTTTAGGATTCGCGTCAATTAGGGTGTCTGTTCCCTAATTCTTAGATTACCAGACTTAATAAAAAGGGGCATATTCGATTTCGATAATTCAACCATAGAATGTAGTTTCACGTACTTGTGTGTATTTTGTAAATCATTTATAAAACCTGCATTTTTTCTCATCCCAAAAATATTAGATTTTAAAAGTGGGACTATAACTCACTTTCACAGATTTTTACTTCGTCGGGAAGTACGACTTGGCCACTGGTTGATTCACGAACCTATAACAATATATACATATATATCAAAGTATGTTCAAAATATATTTACAACACTTTTAATATATTTTGATGTTTTAAGTTTATTAAGTCAGCTGTCCTCGTTAGTAACCTACAACTAGTTGTCCACAGTTAGATGTACAGAAATAAATCGATAACTATTATCTTGAATCAATCCACGACCCAGTGTATACGTATCTCAGTATTGATCACAACTCAAACTATATATATTTTGGAATCAACCTCAACCCTGTATAGCTAACTCCAACATTCACATATAGAGTGTCTATGGTTGTTCCGAAATATATATAGATGTGTCGACATGATAGGTCGAAACATTGTATACGTGTCTATGGTATCTCAAGATTACATAATATACAATACAAGTTGATTAAGTTATGGTTGGAATAGATTTGTTACCAATTTTCACGTAGCTAAAATGAGAAAAATTATCCAATCTTGTTTTACCCATAACTTCTTCATTTTAAATCCGTTTTGAGTGAATCAAATTGCTATGGTTTCATATTGAACTCTATTTTATGAATCTAAACAGAAAAGTATAGGTTTATAGTCGGAAAAATAAGTTACAAGTCGTTTTTGTAAAGGTAGTCATTTCAGTCGAAAGAACGACGTCTAGATGACCATTTTAGAAAACATACTTTCACTTTGAGTTTAACCATAATTTTTGGATATAGTTTCATGTTCATAATAAAAATCATTTTCACTGAATAACAACTTTTAAATCAAAGTTTATCATAGTTTTTAATTAACTAACCCAAAACAGCCCGCGGTGTTACTACGACGGCGTAAATCCGGTTTTACGGTGTTTTTCGTGTTTCCAGGTTTTAAATCATTAAGTTAGCATATCATATAGATATAGAACATGTGTTTAGTTGATTTTAAAAGTCATGTTAGAAGGATTAACTTTTGTTTGCGAACAAGTTTAGAATTAACTAAACTATGTTCTAGTGATTACAAGTTTAAACCTTCGAATAAGATAGCTTTATATGTATGAATCGAATGATGTTATGAACATCATTACTACCTTAAGTTCCTTGGATAAACCTACTGGAAAAGAGAAAAATGGATTTAGCTTCAATGGATCCTTGGATGGCTCGAAGTTCTTGAAGCAGAATCATGACACGAAAACAAGTTCAAGTAAGATCATCACTTGAAATAAGATTGTTATAGTTATAGAAATTGAACCAAAGTTTGAATATGATTATTACCTTGTATTAGAATGATAACCTACTGTAAGAAACAAAGATTTCTTGAGGTTGGATGATCACCTTACAAGATTGGAAGTGAGCTAGCAAACTTGAAAGTATTCTTGATTTTATGAAACTAGAACTTTTGGAATTTATGAAGAACACTTAGAACTTGAAGATAGAACTTGAGAGAGATCAATTAGATGAAGAAAATTGAAGAATGAAAGTGTTTGTAGGTGTTTTTGGTCGTTGGTGTATGGATTAGATATAAAGGATATGTAATTTTGTTTTCATGTAAATAAGTCATGAATGATTACTCATATTTTTGTAATTTTATGAGATATTTCATGCTAGTTGCCAAATGATGGTTCCCACATGTGTTAGGTGACTCACATGGGCTGCTAAGAGCTGATCATTGGAGTGTATATACCAATAGTACATACATCTAAAAGCTGTGTATTGTACGAGTACGAATACGGGTGCATACGAGTAGAATTGTTGATGAAACTGAACGAGGATGTAATTGTAAGCATTTTTGTTAAGTAGAAGTATTTTGATAAGTGTATTGAAGTCTTTCAAAAGTGTATAAATACATATTAAAACACTACATGTATATACATTTTAACTGAGTCGTTAAGTCATCGTTAGTCGTTACATGTAAGTGTTGTTTTGAAACCTTTAGTTTAACGATCTTGTTAAATGTTGTTAACCCAATGTTTATAATATCAAATGAGATTTTAAATTATTATATTATCATGATATTATCATGTATGAATATCTCTTAATATGATATATATACATTAAATGTCTTTACAACGATAATCGTTACATATATGTCTCGTTTAAAAATCATTAAGTTAGTAGTCTTGTTTTTACATATGTAGTTCATTGTTAATATACTTAATGATATGTTTACTTATCATAGTATCATGTTAACTATATATATATATATCCATATATATGTCATCATATAGTTTTTACAAGTTTTAAAGTTCGTGAATCACCGGTCAACTTGGGTGGTCAATTGTCTATGTGAAACATATTTCAATTAATCAAGTCTTAATAAGTTTGATTGCTTAACATGTTGGAAACGTTTAATCATGTAAATATCAATCTCAATTAATATATATAAACATGGAAAAGTTCGGGTCACTACAGTACCTACCCGTTAAATAAATTTCGTCCCGAAATTTTAAGCTGTTGAAGGTGTTGACGAATCTTCTGGAAATAGATGCGGGTATTTATTCTTCATCTGATCTTCACGCTCCCAGGTGAACTCGGGTCCTCTACGAGCATTCCATCGAACCTTAACAATTGGTATCTTGTTTTGCTTAAGTCTTTTAACCTCACGATCCATTATTTCGACGGGTTCTTCGATGAATTGAAGTTTTTCGTTGATTTGGATTTCATCTAACGGAATAGTGAGATCTTCTTTAGCAAAAAATTTCTTCAAATTCGAGACGTGAAAAGTGTTATGTACAGCCGCGAGTTGTTGAGGTAACTCAAGTCGGTAAGCTACTGGTCTGACACGATCAATAATCTTGAATGGTCCAATATACCTTGGATTTAATTTCCCTCGTTTACCAAATCGAACAACGCCTTTCCAAGGTGCAACTTTAAGCATGACCATCTCTCCAATTTCAAATTCTATATCTTTTCTTTTAATGTCAGCGTAGCTCTTTTGTCGACTTTGGGCGGTTTTCAACCGTTGTTGAATTTGGATGATCTTCTCGGTAGTTTCTTGTATAATCTCCGGACCCGTAATCTGTCTATCCCCCACTTCACTCCAACAAATCGGAGACCTGCACTTTCTACCATAAAGTGCTTCAAACGGCGCCATCTCAATGCTTGAATGGTAGCTGTTGTTGTAGGAAAATTCTGCTAACGGTAGATGTCGATCCCAACTGTTTCCGAAATCAATAACACATGCTCGTAGCATGTCTTCAAGCGTTTGTATCGTCCTTTCGCTCTGCCCATCAGTTTGTGGATGATAGGCAGTACTCATGTCTAGACGAGTTCCTAATGCTTGCTGTAATGTCTGCCAGAATCTTGAAATAAATCTGCCATCCCTATCAGAGATAATAGAGATTGGTATTCCATGTCTGGATATGACTTCCTTCAAATACAGTCGTGCTAACTTCTCCATCTTGTCATCTTCTCTTATTGGCAGAAAATGTGCTGATTTGGTGAGACGATCAACTATTACCCAAATAGTATCAAAACCACTTGCAGTCCTTGGCAATTTAGTGATGAAATCCATGGTAATGTTTTCCCATTTCCATTCTGGGATTTCGGGTTGTTGAAGTAGACCTGATGGTTTCTGATGCTCAGCTTTGACCTTAGAACACGTCAAACATTCTCCTACGTATTTAGCAACATCGGCTTTCATACCCGGCCACCAAAAATATTTCCTGAGATCCTTGTACATCTTCCCCGTTCCAGGATGTATTGAGTATCTGGTTTTATGAGCTTCTCTAAGTACCATTTCTCTCATATCTCCAAATTTTGGTACCCAAATCCTTTCAGCCCTATACCGGGTTCCGTCTTCCCGAATAATAAGATGCTTCTCCGATCCTTTGGGTATTTCATCCTTTAAATTTCCCTCTTTTAAAACTCCTTGTTGCGCCTCCTTTATTTGAGTAGTAAGGTTATTATGAATCATTATATTCATAGATTTTACTCGAATGGGTTCTCTGTCCTTCCTGCTCAAGGCATCGGCTACCACATTTGCCTTCCCCGGGTGGTAACGAATCTCAAAGTCGTAATCATTCAATAATTCAATCCACCTACGCTGCCTCATATTCAGTTGTTTCTGGTTAAATATGTGTTGAAGACTTTTGTGGTCGGTATATATAATACTTTTGACCCCATATAAGTAGTGCCTCCAAGTCTTTAATGCAAAAACAACCGCGCCTAATTCCAAATCATGCGTCGTATAATTTTGTTCGTGAATCTTCAATTGTCTAGACGCATAAGCAATCACCTTCGTTCGTTGCATTAATACACAACCGAGACCTTGCTTTGATGCATCACAATAAATCACAAAATCATCATTCCCTTCAGGCAATGACAATATAGGTGCCGTAGTTAGCTTTTTCTTCAATAACTGAAACGCTTTCTCTTGTTCATCATTCCATTCAAATTTCTTCCCTTTATGCGTTAATGCAGTCAAGGGTTTTGCTATTCTGGAAAAGTCTTGGATGAACCTTCTGTAGTAACCAGCTAGTCCTAAAAACTGGCGTATGTGTTTCGGAGTTTTTGGGGTTTCCCACTTTTCAACAGTTTCTATCTTTGCCGGATCCACCTTAATACCTTCTTTGTTCACTATGTGACCGAGGAATTGAACTTCTTCCAACCAAAATGCACACTTTGAAAACTTAGCGTACAATTCTTCCTTCCTCAATACTTCTAACACCTTTCTCAAATGTTCACCGTGTTCTTGGTCATTCTTTGAGTAAATAAGTATGTCATCAATGAAAACAATGACAAACTTGTCAAGGTATGGTCCACACACTCGGTTCATAAGGTCCATGAACACAGCTGGTGCATTAGTTAAACCAAACGGCATGACCATAAACTCGTAATGACCGTAACGTGTTCTGAAAGCAGTCTTTGGAATATCATCTTCTTTCACCCGCATTTGATGATACCCGGAACGTAAGTCAATCTTTGAATAAACAGACGAGCCTTGTAGTTGATCAAATAAGTCATCGATTCTCGGTAGTGGGTAGCGGTTCTTGATGGTAAGTTTGTTCAACTCTCGGTAGTCGATACACAACCTGAATGTACCATCTTTCTTCTTGACAAACAAAACAGGAGCTCCCCATGGTGATGTGCTTGGTCGAATGAAACCACGCTCTAAAAGTTCTTGTAATTGGCTTTGCAGTTCTTTCATCTCGCTGGGTGCGAGTCTGTAAGGAGCACGAGCTATTGGTGCAGCTCCTGGTACAAGATCTATTTGAAATTCAACGGATCGATGTGGGGGTAATCCCGGTAATTCTTTCGGAAATACATCGGGAAATTCTTTTGCAATGGGAACATCATTGATGCTCTTTTCTTCAGTTTGTACTTTCTCAACGTGTGCTAGAACAGCATAGCAACCTTTTCTTATTAGTTTTTGTGCCTTCAAATTACTAATAAGATGTAGCTTCGTGTTGCCCTTTTCTCCGTACACCATTAAGGGTTTTCCTTTTTCTCGTATAATGCGAATTGCATTTTTGTAACAAACGATCTCCGCTTTCACTTCCTTCAACCAGTCCATACCGATTATCACATCAAAACTCCCTAACTCTACTGGTATCAAATCAATCTTAAATGTTTCGCTAACCAGTTTAATTTCTCGATTCCGACATATATTATCTGCTGAAATTAATTTACCATTTGCTAATTAAAGTAAAAATTTACTATCCAAAGGCGTCAATGGACAACTTAATTTAGCACAAAAATCTCTACTCATATAGCTTCTATCCGCACCCGAATCAAATAAAACGTAAGCAGATTTATTGTCAATAAGAAACGTACCCGTAACAAGCTCCGGGTCTTCCTGTGCCTCTGCCGCATTAATATTGAAAACTCTTCCACGGCCTTGTCCATTCGTGTTCTCCTGGTTCGGGCAATTTCTAATAATATGGCCCGGTTTTCCACATTTATAACAAACTACATTGGCATAACTTGCTCTGACACTACTTGCTCCGCCATTACTCGTTCCGACACCATTTGTTCCTTTCGTTCTATTAACCCCTGGTCCGTAGACCTCACACTTCACCGCGCTATGACCATTTCTTTTACACTTGTTGCAAAATTTGGTGCAGAACCCCGAGTGATACTTTTCACACCTTTGGCATAGCTGCTTCTGATTGTTATTGTTGTTGCGGTTATTATTGTTGTTGGGATGATTGTTGTAGTTGCTGTTGCTGTTGTTGTTGTTGTTATTGTTGGGCCGTTTGTTGTAGTTGCGATTGATGTTGCGATTGTTGGGATAATTGTTGCGATTATTGTTGTAATTGCTGTTGTTGTTGTATTGGTGATTCTTATCACCGTTTTCCTCCCACTTTCTTTTGACTTGCTTCACATTGGCCTCTTCAGCAGTCTGTTCTTTAATTCTTTCTTCAATCTGGTTCACTAGTTTGTGAGCCATTCTACATGCTTGTTGTATAGAGGCGGGCTCGTGTGAACTTATATCTTCTTGGATTCTTTCCGGTAATCCTTTCACAAATGCGTCGATCTTCTCTTCCTCATCTTCGAATGCTCCCGGACACAATAGGCACAATTCTGTGAATCGTCTTTCGTACGTGGTAATATCAAATCCTTGGGTTCGTAACCCTCTAAGTTCTGTCTTGAGCTTATTGACCTCGGTTCTGGGACGGTACTTCTCGTTCATCAAGTGCTTGAATGCTGACCACGGTAATGCGTACGCATCGTCTTGTCCCACTTGCTCTAGATAGGTATTCCACCATGTTAACGCAGAACCTGTAAAGGTATGCGTAGCGTACTTCACTTTGTCCTCTTCAGTACACTTACTTATGGCAAACACCAATTCGACCTTCTCGGTCCACCGTTTCAATCCGATCGGTCCTTCGGTTCCATCAAATTCCAAAGGTTTGCAAGCAGTGAATTCTTTGTAGGTGCATCCTACACGATTTCCTGTACTGCTAGATCCAAGGTTATTGTTGGTATGTAGCGCAGCCTGTACTGCGGCTATGTTTGAAGCTAGAAAAGTACGGAATTCCTCTTCATTCATATTCACGGTGTGTCGAGTAGTCGGTGCCATTTCCTTCAAAATAGTCAAATGGAACAAGTTAATCATACAGAATATTAAGAGTAGTTAATAGTATTTCGTAGCATAATATGAACTCATTTATAAAAGTTTTTTCTTCATATTAGCGTTTTATAAGTTTAAATTCGGGTAGTACCTACCCGTTAAGTTCATACTTAGTAGCTAATATACAATTCAACTACTACAATTCTATATGAAAAACTGATTATAATAATATTTCGCGTTCAAACTTTTATACAATATTTTACAAACTTACAATACCGCTTATTTTACATAAAGCATGAAATATAGCACACAATAACTTTGATACAAGATAGTTGTGAAGATAATTCTAGCTAGTACACAAGTCGTTCAGTAAAGGCAATAAAGACACGTAATTCATACGTCCAGAAACAAGTCATGCATTCTGGTTTTACTAGGACTACTTCCCATCCTTGGTCTTGTGCAACATAATCGTTATGGCCGTTGATAAGACAGCGTGTTGTAACGTCGTCAAAGGGACGAGGGTTACGTAATGTCCAACAGTCCCGTAATAATCTAAAAACCTCATTTCTTACCCCAATTACCGACTCCGTCACTTGTGGAAACGTTTTGTTTAATAGTTGTAGCCCGATGTTCTTGTTCTCACTTTGGTGAGAAGCGAACATTACTAATCCGTAAGCATAACATGCTTCTTTATGTTGCATGCTAGCCGCTTTTTCTAAATCACGAAGTCCAATATTCGGATATATTGAGTCAAAATAATTTCTTAACCCGTTGCGTAAAATAGCATTTGGGTTCCCCGCAATATATGCGTCAAAGTAAACACATCGTAACTTATGGGTTTCCCAATGTGATATCCCCCATCTTTCAAACGAAAGTCTCTTATAAACCAAGACATTCTTGGAACGTTCTTCGAATGTCTTACAAACTGATCTCGCCTTAAATAGTTGTGCCGAGGAATTCTGGCCGACTCTAGACAAGATTTCATCAATCATGTCTCCGGGTAGGTCTCTTAAAATATTGGGTTGTCTATCCATTTTGTGTTTTTAAACTGTAAAATAGACAAGAGTTAGATTCATAAAAAAATACTTATTAATACAAGCAATTTTTACATATATCATAAAGCATAAGAACACTATATTACATATATTACACCACACGAATACAACTATCTTATTCCGACTCGCTCGTTTCTTCTTCTTCGGTTTTGGTTCGTTTTGCCAAATTTCTAGGGATATATGATGTTCCCCTAATACGAGCCGTCGTTGTCCACATTGGTTTAGAAAAACCTGGTGGTTTAGAGGTTCCCGGGTCATTGTTACAACTTAAGAACTTCGGGGGTTGACGATACATATAAAGTTCATCGGGGTTGGAATTAGATTTCTCTATTTTTATGCCCTTTCCCTTATTATTTTCTTTTGCCTTTTTAAATTCAGTTGGGGTAATTTCTATAACATCATTGGAATTCTCGTCGGAATCCGATTCATCGGAGAATTGGTAATCCTCCCAATATTTTGCTTCCTTGGCGGAAACACCATTGACCATAATTAACCTTGGTCGGTTGGTTGAGGATTCTCTTTTACTTAACCGTTTTATTATTTCCCCCACCGGTTCCGATTCTTCTTCCGGTTCCGATTCTTCGTCCGGTTCCGATTCTTCTTCCGGTTCCGACTCTTCTTCCGGTTCCTCTTCGGGAACTTGTGAATCAGTCCATGAATCATTCCAATTTACATTTGACTCTTCATTATTATTAGGTGAGTCAATGGGACTTGTTCTAGAGGTAGACATCTATCACATAATATCAAACACGTTAAGAGATTAATATATCACATAATATTCATATGTTTAAAATATATAGTTTCCAACAAAAATGTTAAGCAATCATTTTTAAAGAAAACACGGTCGAAGTCCAGAATCACTAATGCATCCTAACAAACTCGATAAGATACACTAATGCAAATTTTCTGGTTCTCTAAGACCAACGCTCGGATACCAACTGAAATGTCCCGTTCTTATTGATTAAAAACGTTCCATATTAATTGATTTCGTTGCGAGGTTTTGACCTCTATATGAGACGTTTTTCAAAGACTGCATTCATTTTAAAACAAACCATAACCTTTATTTCATCAATAAAGGTTTAAAAAGATTTACGTAGATTATCAAATAATGATAATCTAAAATATCCTGTTTACACACGACCATTACATAATGGTTTACAATACAAATATGTTACAACAAAATAAGTTTCTTGAATGCAGTTTTTACACAATATCATACAAACATGGACTCCAAATCTCGTCCTTATTTAAGTATGCGACAGCGGAAGCTCTTAATAATCACCTGAGAATAAACATGCTTAAAACGTCAACAAAAATGTTGGTGAGTTATAGGTTTAACCTATATATATCAAATAATAATAATAGACCACAAGATTTCATATTTCAATACACATCCCATACATAGAGATAAAAGTCATTCATATGGTGAACACCTGGTAACCGACAATAACAAGATGCATATATAAGAATATCCCCATCATTCCGGGACACCCTTCGGATATGATATAAATTTCGAAGTACTAAAGCATCCGGTACTTTGGATGGGGTTTGTTAGGCCCAATAGATCTATCTTTAGGATTCGTGTCAATTAGGGTGTCTGTTCCCTAATTCTTAGATTACCAGACTTAATAAAAAGGGGCATATTCGATTTCGATAATTCAACCATAGAATGTAGTTTCACGTACTTGTGTCTATTTTGTAAATCATTTATAAAACCTGCATGTATTCTCATCCCAAAAATATTAGATTTTAAAAGTGGGACTATAACTCACTTTCACATATTTTTCCTTCGTCGGGAAGTAAGACTTGGCCACTGGTTGATTCACGAACCTATAACAATATATACATATATATCAAAGTATGTTCAAAATATATTTACAACACTTTTAATATATTTTGATGTTTTAAGTTTATTAAGTCAGCTGTCCTCGTTAGTAACCTACAACTAGTTGTCCACAGTTAGATGTACATAAATAAATCAATAACTATTATCTTGAATCAATCCACGACCCAGTGTATACGTATCTCAGTATTGATCACAACTCAAACTATATATATTTTGGAATCAACCTCAACCCTGTATAGCTAACTCCAACATTCACATATAGAGTGTCTATGGTTGTTCCGAAATATATATAGATGTGTCGACATGATAGGTCGAAACATTGTATACGTGTCTATGGTATCTCAAGATTACATAATATACAATACAAGTTGATTAAGTTATGGTTGGAATAGATTTGTTACCAATTTTCACGTAGCTAAAATGAGAAAAATTATCCAATCTTGTTTTACCCATAACTTCTTCATTTTAAATCCGTTTTGAGTGAATCAAATTGCTATGGTTTCATATTGAACTCTATTTTATGAATCTAAACAGAAAAGTATAGGTTTATAGTCGGAAAAATAAGTTACAAGTCGTTTTTGTAAAGGTAGTCATTTCAGTCGAAAGAACGACGTCTAGATGACCATTTTAGAAAACATACTTCCACTTTGAGTTTAACCATAATTTTTGGATATAGTTTCATGTTCATAATAAAAATCATTTTCTCTGAATAACAACTTTTAAATCAAAGTTTATCATAGTTTTTAATTAACTAACCCAAAACAGCCCGCGGTGTTACTACGACGGCGTAAATCCGGTTTTACGGTGTTTTTCGTGTTTCCAGGTTTTAAATCATTAAGTTAGCATATCATATAGATATAGAACATGTGTTTAGTTGATTTTAAAACTCAAGTTAGAAGGATTAACTTTTGTTTGCGAACAAGTTTAGAATTAACTAAACTATGTTCTAGTGATTACAAGTTTAAACCTTCGAATAAGATAGCTTTATATGTATGAATCGAATGATGTTATGAACATCATTACTACCTTAAGTTCCTTGGATAAACCTACTGGAAAAGAGAAAAATGGATCTAGCTTCAATGGATCCTTGGATGGCTCGAAGTTCTTGAAGCAGAATCATGACACGAAAACAAGTTCAAGTAAGATCATCACTTGAAATAAGATTGTTATAGTTATAGAAATTGAACCAAAGTTTGAATATGATTATTACCTTGTATTAGAATGATAACCTACTGTAAGAAACAAAGATTTCTTGAGGTTGGATGATCACCTTACAAGATTGGAAGTGAGCTAGCAAACTTGAAAGTATTCTTGATTTTATGAAACTAGAACTTTTGGAATTTATGAAGAACACTTAGAACTTGAAGATAGAACTTGAGAGAGATCAATTAGATGAAGAAAATTGAAGAATGAAAGTGTTTGTAGGTGTTTTTGGTCGTTGGTGTATGGATTAGATATAAAGGATATGTAATTTTGTTTTCATGTAAATAAGTCATGAATGATTACTCATATTTTTGTAATTTTATGAGATATTTCATGCTAGTTGCCAAATGATGGTTCCCACATGTGTTAGGTGACTCACATGGGCTGCTAAGAGCTGATCATTAGAGTGTATATACCAATAGTACATACATCTAAAAGCTGTGTATTGTACGAGTACGAATACGGGTGCATACGAGTAGAATTGTTGATGAAACTGAACGAGGATGTAATTGTAAGCATTTTTGTTAAGTAGAAGTATTTTGATAAGTGTATTGAAGTCTTTCAAAAGTGTATAAATACATATTAAAACACTACATGTATATACATTTTAACTGAGTCGTTAAGTCATCGTTAGTCGTTACATGTAAGTGTTGTTTTGAAACCTTTAGGTTAACGATCTTGTTAAATGTTGTTAACCCAATGTTTATAATATCAAATGAGATTTTAAATTATTATATTATCATGATATTATCATGTATGAATATCTCTTAATATGATATATATACATTAAATGTCTTTACAACGATAATCGTTACATATATGTCTCGTTTAAAAATCATTAAGTTAGTAGTCTTGTTTTTACATATGTAGTTCATTGTTAATATACTTAATGATATGTTTACTTATCATAGTATCATGTTAACTATATATATATCCATATATATGTCATCATATAGTTTTTACAAGTTTTAACGTTCGTGAATCACCGGTCAACTTGGGTGGTCAATTGTCTATATGAAACATATTTCAATTAATCAAGTCTTAATAAGTTTGATTGCTTAACATGTTGGAAACGTTTAATCATGTAAATATCAATCTCAATTAATATATATAAACATGGAAAAGTTCGGGTCACTACAAATTCTACATATGGTGACTAATCAATGCCAATTTAGTGGTGCGCGGAAGGAAGATCCAAATGAACATCTTCGTACCTTTAATAGGATCTGCACACTATTTAAAATAATAGAAGTTGAGGATGAACAGATATATCTCATGTTATTTCCCTGGACTTTAAAGGGAGAAGCCAAAGATTGGTTGGAATCGTTACCTGAAGGGGCGATCGATACATGGGACGTTTTAGTTGAAAAATTTCTTAAACAATTCTTTCCGGCATCTAAAGCCGTAAGACTTCAAGGAGAAATTGTTACGTTCACACAGAAGCCAAATGAAACTCTATATGAGGCGTGGACAAGATTTGGAAAGTTATTAAGAGAATGTCCACAACATAGTTTAGATACCTGTCAAATAGTACAAATATTCTACCAAGGATGCGACATCACTACAAGGAAAGACATAGATATTGCAGCTGGTGGTTCCATTATGAAGAAAACCGAAACTGATACTTACAAAATTATTGATAACACTGCTTCCCACTCACATGAGTGGCACCAAGAAAAAGATATCGTTAGATCATCTAAAGCAGCTAGAGCCGATTCTAGCCATGACTTAGATTCCATTTCTGCAAAGATAAATGCTGTCGAGAGACGAATGGAAAAGATGACTAAAAATATCCACTAAATACGAATTAGTTGTGAGCAGTGTGGAGGACCACATTTGACAAAAGATTGTCTTAGTATTGAATTAACAATGGAACAAAGAGAGAATATTTCATACATAAACCAAAGGCCTGGAAATAATTATCAGAATAATTATCAACCGCCAAGACCGATTTACAATCAAAATCAGAATTATAACCGAAATATTCCATACAACAACCAACAAGGTCCTAGCAATCAACAAGTATCCAATAATACTTACAACCAGCAAAGACCTAATTTTCAAAACAAACCCACAAACCGATGATAAAAAGCCGAATTTAGAAGATATGATGACGAAGCTAGTTGAAACTCAAATGCAGTTTTTCACATCTCAGAAACAAACTAATGAACAAAATGCTCAAGCATTTAGAAATCAACAAGCTTCTATTCAAAATTTGGAACAAGAAGTAAGTAACCTAGTAAGGTTAATAGGTGAAAGAAAACCGGGAAGTTTACCTAGTAATACAAATGCTAACCCCCGGAATGAAACAGCTAAAGCCATTACCACAAGAAGTGGTACAACACTTAAACCACCTGAAATACCTGTAACTTCTGATGAAGCTATTCCTACTCCACAAGAACCACAACCTGAACAAGATAAGGAAAAAGAACCGGTAGTTGAAAAGGTTAATGAAGATAACACAGCCAAGGATAAACCTTATGTTAAACCATACCAACCACCACTTCCTTACCCAGGTAAAATGAAAAAAGAGAAACTTGAAGCCGAGCAATCCAAATTCTTGGATATGTTTAAACAGATAAATGTAAATCTTCCTTTCATTGATGTGATTTCAGGAATGCCTAGATATGCTAAATTTCTGAAAGATCTAATCTCGAATAGAAAGAAAATGGAAGAACTCTCGGCTGTTACTATGAATGCTAATTGTTCAGCAGTGCTGTTGAATAAGATACCAAAAAAACTATCTGATCCAGGAATTTTCACAATTCCATGTTTTCTGGGTAGTCTTAGTTCAATAGAAGCATTGACAGACTTAGGTGCTAGTATAAATTTAATGCCGTTTTCACTATACACTAAACTAGACCTTGGAGAATTGAAACCAATAAGAATAAGCATACAACTAGCCGATCGATCAATAAAATATCCTAGAGGGATAATGGAGAATATGCTAGTTAAAGTTGGTACTTTAGTATTTTCAGTAGATTTTGTTGTTCTGGACATGGAAGAAGATTCTCAAGTTCCTCTCATATTAGGAAGACCATTCTTAAACACGGCTAAAGCAATGATAGACGTGTTCGGTAAGAAATTGACCCTAAGTATAGAGGACGAGAGTGTTACCTTTTCAGTTGATAGAGCAATGCAACAACCGCAATCTGCAGATGATACATGTTATTATATTCAAACTATAGATTCACATGCAGAATTATTAGAAGAATTTCCAGAATTACAAGGAACAGGAGAATGTTCTTTAGGAGAAGGTAATGAACCAATTGATGAAGCTGAAATGTTAGCTACAATAATAGCTAATGGATATGAACCAACAACAGAAGAAATTCAAATGCTAAAAGAAGAAGACAGATATCGATATAAATCATCGATAGAAGAACCTCCAACATTAGAGTTAAAGCCACTTCCAAACCATTTGGAATACGCTTATTTACATGGTAAATCTGAATTACCTGTAATAATATCGTCTTCTCTTACTGAAAATGAAAAATCTCAACTCATTTCTGTGTTGAAAGCTCATAAACCAGCCATTGCATGGAAGATTCATGATATTAAAGGAATAAGTCCTTCGTATTGCACACATAAAATCCTTATGGAAGAAGGTCATAAAACGTATGTGCAACGCCAACGAAGACTAAATCCGAATATGCAAGATGTAGTTAAAAAAGAAATTATTAAACTGCCAGACGCAGGTCTAATTTATCCAATTTCTGATAGTCCATGGTTAAGCCCAGTTCAATGCGTGCCTAAGAAGGGTGGCATGACTGTCATTACAAATGAAAAAAATGAGTTTATTCCTACAAGGACTGTAACAGGATGGCGTGTATGTATTGATTATAGAAAATTAAATCACGCCACCAGAAAAGATCACTTTCCCTTACCTTTCATTGATCAAATGTTGGAAAGATTAGCCGGAAATAGTTATTATTGTTTTCTTGATGGATTTTCCGGATACTTTCAAATTCCAATAGCACCCGAAGATCAAGAGAAAACCACATTCACGTGCCCTTATGGTACTTTTGCTTACAAACGCATGCCATTTGGACTTTGCAACGCCCCTGCAACCTTTCAAAGGTGCATGATGGCGATTTTTCACGACATGATAGAAGAATGCATGGAAGTTTTCATGGATAACTTTTCAATCTTCGGTGATACATTTGAATCATGTCTAGTTAATCTGGAACGAATGCTTATTAGATGCGAACAATCAAATCTAGTACTTAATTGGGAGAAATGCCATTTCATGGTTAAAGAAGGCATCGTTCTTGGACATAAAATTTCAAAAGAAGGAATTGAAGTGGATAGAGCTAAAGTAGATGTAATTGCTAAACTTCCACATCCCACCAATGTTAGAGGAGTTAGGAGTTTTCTAGGGCATGCCGGTTTTTACCGACGTTTCATAAAAGACTTTTCTAAAATTGCCACTCCTATGAATAAACTCCTAGAAAAAGATGCTCCATTCATCTTTTTAGATGAATGTATCAAATCTTTTAATATTCTTAAAGAGAAACTCACTAATGCGCCGATCATGATAACACCAATTTGGAATCTACCGTTTGAACTAATGTGCGATGCAAGTGATTTTGCAATGGGAGCCGTTTTAGGACAAAGGATTGAAAAATGATTTCAACCTATATATTATGCTAGTAAGACGTTACAAGGAGCACAAACAAATTATACAACTACTGAAAAAGAACTCCTTGCTATTGTCTTTGCTTTTGACAAATTTCGTTCATATCTCGTTCTAGCAAAAACGGTGGTCTATACCGACCATTCTGCTCTTAGATACCTATTTTTGAAACAAGATACCAAACCAAGATTAATCCGTTGGATCTTACTCTTACAAGAATTCGATATTGAAATTCGAGATAAAAGAGGAGCAGAAAATCTCGCCGCTGATCATCTTTCTCGTCTTGAAAATCCTGAATTAGAAGTTCTAAATGAATCGGCCATACAAGACAACTTTCCTGATGAATATCTATTGAAGATAGATTATAATGAAATACCATGGTTTGCAGACTATGCAAACTACTTAGTATGTGGATTCCTTGAAAAAGGATTATCGTACCAAAAACGAAAGAAATTCTTCAGTGATATAAAACACTATTTTTGGGAAGATCCACATCTGTTTAAAAGCTGTCCCGATGGAATAATATGCCGATGTGTATTCGGAGATGAAGCTAGTAAAATTTTAAACCATTGTCACACAGGACCAACAGGAGGGCACTATGGGCCTCAACTAACAGCAAGAAAAGTTTATGATGCTGGATTCTATTGGCCTACAATTTACAAAGATGCACACCTTCTTTGCAAATCCTGTGATGCTTGTCAAAGGGCCGGAAAAATAAGTCAACGTGATGAAATGCCACAAAATGTCATCCAAGTATGTGAAGTATTTGACATTTGGGGTATTGACTTTATGGGTCCATTTCCAAAATCTCATAATAATCTCTATATTCTCGTAGCCATTGATTATGTATCTAAATGGGCGGAAGCACAAGCTCTCCCAACTAACGATGCACGAGTTGTAGTCAACTTTTTAAAACATCTTTTTGCAAGGTTTGGAACACCGAAAGCTTTGATAAGTGATCGGGGAACTCATTTCTGTAATAATCAACTTGAGAAAGTTCTTAAAAGATATGGAGTAACTCATAAAATCTCCACTGCTTATCATCCACAAACAAGTGGACAAGTTGAAATACCAACCGAGCTTTAAAACATATTCTAGAGAAAATCGTAGGATCAAATCCGAAGGAATGGTCCATTAAGTTGGAGGATGCACTCTGGGCTTTTAGAACAGCCTACAAAACTCCAATTGGAACCACACCTTTTAGACTCGTTTACGAAAAAGCATGTCATCTTCCAGTAGAAATTGAACACAAAGCATTTTGGGCTTTGAAGACATGTAATCTTGATTTACATGAAGCTGGACGTCTACGATTAAGTCAACTAAACGAATTAGAAGAATTAAGACATGAAGCATACGAAAATTCGTTAATCTATAAAGAAAGAACGAAGAAATGGCATGATAAAAGAATCAAAAGTTCAAAAGAATTTAAAGAAGGAGACAGAGTTCTTCTTTTCAATTCACGATTCAAGCTATTTTCTGGAAAATTGAAATCAAGATGGTCTGGACCATTCATAGTCAAAAGAGTTTTCCCATATGGAAAGATAGAATTAATAAATTCAAATGGAATTGAATTTAAAGTTAATGGTCACAGAGTTAAACATAACATAGATAGTCCGATGGAAGTCGACAACGAAGTTAATCACAATTTCGATACCACAGCTAACTAAGTGTGAGGAGAATCAAGTCTTTTAAGGATTTTATGTATTTCTGTTAGAGTTAGATTGTCTGTTTTTGTGTAGTTCTCGAAAATGGAACCCTAATGGTCTTTCCCTAGCAGACTCTAAAGAACTAGTCTTCTCCCCCCATTATGAATTTTTTTTTTTTAGGAAATGAAGACTGCCTGTGAACTAAACCATGGTCTAATGTGTAGTGACCCGAACTTTTCCATGTTTATATATATTAATTGAGATTGATATTTACATGATTAAATGTTTCCAACATGTTAAGCAATCAAACTTGTTAAAACTTGATTAATTGAAATATGTTTCATATAGACAATTGACCACCCAAGTTGACCGGTGATTCACGAACGTTAAAACTTGTAAAAACTATACGATGACATATATATGGTTATATATATAGTTAACATGTTTTTATTATAAGTATGTATCTCATTAGGTATTTTAACAATGAGTTATATACATAAAAATGAGACTATTAATTTAAGAAACTCGAAAACGATATATATAACGATTATCGTTATAACAACGTCTTACTAGGTACATATGAATCATATTAAGATATTGATACACTTGGTTAATTATGTTAAATGATAAGTAAATATATTATTAAGTGTATTAACAATGAAATACATATGTAAAAATAAGACTACTAACTTAATGATTTCGAAACGAGACATATATGTAACGATTATCGTTGTAACGACATTTAACTGTATATACATCATACTAAGATATATTATATATCATAATATCATTATAATATAACAATTTAACATCTCATTTGTTATAATAAACAATGGGTTAACAACATTCAACAAGATCGTTAACCTAAAGGTTTCAAAACAACATTTACATGTAACGACTAACGATGACTTAACGACTCAGTTAAAATGTATATACATGTAGTGTTTTAATATGTATTCATACACTTTTGAAAGACTTCAAGACACTTATCAAAATACTTCTACTTAACAAAAATGCTTACAATTACATCCTCGTTCAGTTTCATCAACAATTCTACTCGTATGCACCCGTATTCGTACTCGTACAATACACAGCTTTTAGATGTATGTACTATTGGTATATACACTCCAATGATCAGCTCTTAGCAGCCCATGTGAGTCACCTAACACATGTGGGAATCATCATTTGGCAACTAGCATGAAATATCTCATAAAATTACAAAAATATGAGTAATCATTCATGACTTATTTACATGAAAACAAAATTACATATCCTTTATATCTAATCCATACACCAACGACCAAAAACACCTATAAACACTTTCATTCTTCAATTTTATTCATCTAATTGATCTCTCTCAAGTTCTATCTTCAAGTTCTAAGTGTTCTTCATATATTTTACAAGTTCTAGTTACATAAAATCAAGAATACTTTCAAGTTTGCTAGCTCACTTCCAATCTTGTAAGGTGATCATCCAACCTCAAGAAATCTTTGTTTCATACAGTAGGTTATCATTCTAATACAAGGTAATAATCATATTCAAACTTTGGTTCAATTTCTATAACTATAACAATCTTATTTCAAGTGATGATCTTACTTGAACTTGTTTTCGTGTCATGATTCTGCTTCAAGAACTTCGAGCCATCCAAGGATCCATTGAAGTTAGATCCATTTTTCTCTTTTCCAGTAGGTTTATCCAAGGAACTTAAGGTAGTAATGATGTTCATAACATCATTCGATTCATACATATAAAGCTATCTTATTCGAAGGTTTAAACTTGTAATCACTAGAACATAGTTTAGTTAATTCTAAACTTGTTCGCAAATAAAAGTTAATCCTTCTAACTTGAATTTTAAAATCAACTAAACACATGTTATATATATATATGATATGCTAACTTAATGATTTAAAACCTCGAAACACGAAAAACACCGTAAAACCGGATTTACGCCGTCGTAGTAACACCGCGGGCTGTTTTGGGTTAGTTAACTAAAAACTATGATAAACTTTGATTTAAAAGTTGTTATTCTGAGAAAATGATTTTTATTATGAACATGAAACTATATCCAAAAATTATGGTTAAACTCAAAGTGGAAGTATGTTTTCTAAAATGGTCATCTAGACGTCGTTCTTTCGACTGAAATGACTACCTTTACAAAAACGACTTGTAACTTATTTTTCCGACTATAAACCTATACTTTTTCTGTTTAGATTCATAAAATAGAGTTCAATATGAAACCATAGCAATTTGATTCACTCAAAACGGATTTAAAATGAAGAAGTTATGGGTAAAACAAGATTGGATAATTTTTCTCATTTTAGCTACGTGAAAATTGGTAACAAATCTATTCCAACCATAACTTAATCAACTTGTATTGTATATTATGTAATCTTGAGATACCATAGACACGTATACAATGTTTCGACCTATCATGTCGACACATCTATATATATTTCGGAACAACCATAGACACTCTATATGTGAATGTTGGAGTTAGCTATACAGGGTTGAGGTTGATTCCAAAATATATATAGTTTGAGTTGTGATCAATACTGAGATACGTATACACTGGGTCGTGGATTGATTCAAGATAATATTTATCGATTTATTTCTGTACATCTAACTGTGGACAACTAGTTGTAGGTTACTAACGAGGACAGCTGACTTAATAAACTTAAAACATCAAAATATATTAAAAGTGTTGTAAATATATTTTGAACATACTTTGATATATATGTATATATTGTTATAGGTTCGTGAATCAACCAGTGGCCAAGTCTTACTTCCCGACGAAGTAAAAATCTGTGAAAGTGAGTTTCATTTGCTCCCTTTTAACTCTTTACATTTTTGGGACTGAGAATACATGCAAAATGCTTTATCAATTGTTTTACAATATTTATATGCGTGAGTTTTATTATTCCCTTTTTAAATGCTTTCGCAATATATATTTTTGGGACTGAGAATACATGCGCTGCTTTTATAAATGCTTTACGAAATAGACACAAGTGATCGAAACTACATTCTATGGTTGGATTATTAACCTGAATATGCCCCTTTTTAGTAAGTCTGGTAATCTAAGAATTAGGGAACAGACACCCTAATTGACGCGAAACCTAAAGATAGATCTATTGGGCCTAACAAACCCCATCCAAAGTACCGGATGCTTTAGTACTTCGAAATTTATATCATATCCGAAGGGTGTCCCGGAATGATGGGGATATTCTTATATATGCATCTTGTTAATGTCGGTTACCAGGTGTTCACCATATGAATGATTTTTATCTCTATGTATGGGATGTGTATTGAAATATGAAATCTTGTGGTCTATTATTATGATTTGATATATATAGGTTAAACCTATAACTCACCAACATTTTTGTTGACGTTTTAAGCATGTTTATTATCAGGTGATTATTAAGAGCTTCCGCTGTCACATACTTAAATAAGGACGAGATTTGGAGTCCATGCTTGTATGATATTGTGTAAAAACTGCATTCAAGAAATTTATTTTGTTGTAACATATTTGTATTGTAAACCATTATGTAATGGTCGTGTGTAAACAGGATATTTTAGATTATCATTATTTGATAATCTACGTAAAGCTTTTTAAAACCTTTATCTATGAAATAAAGGTTATGGTTTGTTTTAAAAATGAATGCAGTCTTTGAAAAACGTCTCATATAGAGGTCAAAACCTCGCAACGAAATCAATTAATATGGAACGTTTTTAATCAATAAGAACGGGACATTTCAGTTGGTATCAGAGCGTTGGTCTTAGAGAACCAGAATTTCGCATTAGTGTGTCTTATCGAGTTTGTTAGGATGCATTAGTGAGTCTGGACTTCGACCGTGTTTACTTGAAAAATGATTGCTTAACAAATTTTGTTGGAAACTATATATTTTTAACATGTGAATATTATGTGATATATTAATCTCTTAACGCGTTTGATATTATGTGATAGATGTCTACCTCTAGAACAAGTCCCATTGACTCACCTAATAATAATGAAGAGTCAAATGTAAATTGGAATGATTCGTGGACTGATTCACAAGTTCCCGAAGAGGAACCGAAAGAAGAGTCGGAACCGGAAGAAGAATCGGAACCGGAAGAAGAATCGGAACCGGATGAAGAAGTAGAACCGGTGGGGGAAATAATAAAACGGTTAAGTAAAAGAAAATCCTCAACCAACCGACCAAGGTTAATTATGGTCAATGGTGTTTCCGCCAAGGAAGCAAAATATTGGGAGGATTACCAATTCTCCGATGAATCGGATTCCGACGAGAATTCCGATGATGTTATAGAAATTACCCCAACTGAATTTAAAAAGGCAAAAGAAAATAATAAGGGAAAGGGCATAAAAATAGAGAAATCTAATTCCAACCCCGATGAACTTTATATGTATCGTCAACCCCCGAAGTCCTTAAGTTGTAACAATGACCCGGGAACCTCTAAACCACCAGGTTTTTCTAAACCGTTGTGGAAAACGACAGTTAGTATTAGGGGAACATCATATATCCCTAGAAACTTGGCAAAACGAACCAAAACTGAAGAAGAAGAAACGAGCGAGTCGGAATAAGATAGTTATATTCGTGTGGTGTAATATATGTAATATAGTGTGCTTATGCTTTATGATATATGTAAAAAAAATTGCTTGTATTAATAAGTATTTTTTTATGAATCTAACTCTTGTCTATTTTACAGTTTAAAAACACAAAATGGATAGACAACCCAATATTTTAAGAGACCTACCCGGAGACATGATTGATGAAATCTTGTCTAGAGTCAGCCAGAATTCCTCGGCACAACTATTTAAGGCGAGATCAGTTTGTAAGACATTCGAAGAACGTTCCAAGAATGTCTTGGTTTATAAGAGACTTTCGTTTGAAAGATGGGGGATATCACATTGGGAAACCCATAAGTTATGATGTGTTTACTTTGACGCATATATTGCGGGGAACCCAAATGCTATTTTACGCAACGGGTTAAGAAATTATTTTGACTCAATATATCCGAATATTGGACTTCGTGATTTAGAAAAAGCGGCTAACATGCAACATAATGAAGCATGTTATGCTTACGGATTAGTAATGTTCGCTTCTCACCAAAGTGAGAACATGAACATCGGGCTACAACTATTAAATAAAACGTTTCCACAAGTGACGGAATCGGTAATTGGGGTAAGAAATGAGGTTTTTAGATTGTTACGGGACTGTTGGACATTACGTAACCCTCGTCCCTTTGACGACGTTACAACACGATGTCTTATCAACGGCCATAACGGTTATGTTCCACAAGACCAAGGATGGGAAGTAATCCTAGTAAAACCAGAATGCATGACTTGTTTCTGGACGTATGAATTACGTGTTTTTATTGCCTTTGTTGAACGACTTGTGTACTAGCTAGAATTATCTTCACAACCATCTTGTATCAAATTTATTGTGTGCTATATTTCATGCTAAAAATAAGCGGTATTGTAAGTTTGTAAAATATTGTGTAAAAGTTTGAACGCGAAATATTATTATAATCAGTTTTTCATATAGAATTGTAGTAGTTGAATTGTATATTAGCTACTAAGTATGAACTTAACGGGTAGGTACTACCCGAATTTAAACTTATAAAATGCTAATATGAAGAAAAAGCTTTTATAAATGAGTTCATATTATGCTACGAAATACTATTAACTACTCTTAATATTCTGTATGATTAACTTGTTCCATTTGACTATTTTGAAGGAAATGGCACCGACTACTCGACACACCGTGAATATGAATGAAGAGGAATTTCGTAATTTTCTAGCTTCAAACATAGCCGCAGTACAGGCTGCGCTACATACCAACAATAACCTTGGATCTAGCAGTACAGGAAATCGTGTAGGATGCACCTACAAAGAATTCACTGCCTGCAAACCTTTGGAATTTGATGGAACCGAAGGACCGATCGGATTGAAACGGTGGACTGAGAAGGTCGAATCGGTGTTTGCCATAAGTAAGTGTACTGAAGAGGATAAAGTGAAGTACGCTACGCATACCTTCACAGGTACTGCGTTAACATGGTGGAATACCTATCTAGAGCAAGTGGGACAAGACGATGCGTACGCACTACCGTGGTCAGCATTCAAGCACTTGATGAACGAGAAGTACCGTCCCAGAACCGAGGTCAATAAGCTCAAGACAGAACTTAGAGGGTTACGAACCCAAGGATTTGATATTACCACGTACGAAAGACGATTCACAGAATTGTGCCTATTGTGTCCGGAAGCATTCGAAGATGAGGAAGAGAAGATCGACGCGTTTGTGAAAGGATTACCGGAAAGAATCCAAGAAGATATAAGTTCACACGAGCCCGCCTCCATACAACAGGCATGTAGAATGGCTCACAAACTAGTTAACCAGATTGAAGAAAGAATTAAAGAACAGACTGCTGAAGAGGCCAATGTGAAGCAAGTCAAAAGAAAGTGGGAGGAAAACGGTGATAAGAATCACCAATACAACAACAACAGCAATTACAACAATAATCGCAACAATTATCCTAACAATCGCAACATCAATCGCAACTACAACAAACGGCCCAACAACAACAACAACAACAACAACAACAACAACAACAACAGCAACTACAACAATCATCCCAACAACAATAATAACCGCAACAACAACAACAATCAGAAGCAGCTATGCCAAAGGTGTGAAAAGTAGCACTCGGGGTTCTGCACCAAATTTTGCAACAAGTGTAAAAGAAATGGTCATAGCGCGGCGAAGTGTGAGGTCTACGGACCAGGGGTTAATAGAACGAAAGTAACAAATGGTGTCGGAACGAGTAATGGCGGAGCAAGTAGTGTCGGAGCAAGTTATGCCAATGTAGTTTGTTATAAATGTGGAAAACCGGGCCACATTGTTAGAAATTGCCCGAACCAGGAGAACACGAATGGACAAGGCCGCGGAAGATTTTTCAATATTAATGCGGCAGAGGCACAGGAAGACCCGGAGCTTGTTACGGGTACGTTTCTTATTGACAATAAATCTGCTTACGTTTTATTTGATTCGGGTGCGGATAGAAGCTATATGAGTAGAGATTTTTGTGCTAAATTAAGTTATCCATTGACGCCTTTGGATAGTAAATTTTTACTCGAATTAGCAAATGGTAAATTAATTTCAGCAGATAATATATGTCGGAATCGAGAAATTAAACTGGTTAGCGAAACATTTAAGATTGATTTGATACCAGTAGAGTTAGGGAGTTTTGATGTGATAATCGGTATGGACTGGTTGAAAGAAGTGAAAGCAGAGATCGTCTGTTACAAAAATGCAATTCGCATTATACGAGAACAAGGAAAACCCTTAATGGTGTACGGAGAAAAGGGCAACACGAAGCTACATCTTATTAGTAATTTGAAGGCACAAAAACTAATAAGAAAAGGTTGCTATGCTGTTCTAGCACACGTCGAGAAAGTACAAACTGAAGAAAAGAGCATCAATGATGTTCCCATTGCAAAAGAATTTCCCGATGTATTTCCGAAAGAATTACCGGGATTACCCCCACATCGATCCGTTGAATTTCAAATAGATCTTGTACCAGGAGCTGCACCAATAGCTCGTGCTCCTTACAGACTCGCACTAAGCGAGATGAAAGAACTGCAAAGCCAATTACAAGAACTTTTAGAGCGTGGTTTCATTCGACCAAGCCCATCACCGTGGGGAGCTCCTGTTTTGTTTGTCAAGAAGAAAGATGGTACATTCAGGTTGTGTATCGACTACCGAGAGTTGAACAAACTTACCATCAAGAACCGCTACCCACTACCGAGAATCGACGACTTATTTGATCAACTACAAGGCTCGTCTGTTTATTCAAAGATTGACTTACGTTCCGGGTATCATCAAATGCGGGTGAAAGAAGATGATATTCTAAAGACTGCTTTCAGAACACGTTACGGTCATTAAGAGTTTATGGTCATGCCGTTTGGTTTAACTAATGCACCAGCTGTGTTCATGGACCTTATGAACCGAGTGTGTGGACCATACCTTGACAAGTTTGTCATTGTTTTCATTGATGACATACTTATTTACTCAAAGAATGACCAAGAACACGGTGAACATTTGAGAAAGGTGTTAGAAGTATTGAGGAAGGAAGAATTGTACGCTAAGTTTTCAAAGTGTGCATTTTGGCTGGAAGAAGTTCAATTCCTCGGTCACATAGTGAACAAAGAAGGTATTAAGGTGGATCCGGCAAAGATAGAAACTGTTGAAAAGTGGGAAACCCCGAAAACTCCGAAACACATACGCCAGTTTTTAGGACTAGCTGGTTACTACAGAAGGTTCATCCAAGACTTTTCCAGAATAGCAAAACCCTTGACTGCATTAACGCATAAAGGGAAGAAATTTGAATGGAAGGATGAACAAGAGAAAGCGTTTCAGTTATTGAAGAAAAAGCTAACTACGACACCTATATTGTCATTGCCTGAAGGGAATGATGATTTTGTGATTTATTGTGACGCATCAAAGCAAGGTCTCAGTTGTGTATTAATGCAACGAACGAAGGTGATTGCTTATGCCTCTAGACAATTGAAGATTCACGAGTAAAATTATACGACGCATGATTTGGAATTAGGCGCGGTTGTTTTTGCATTAAAGACGTGGAGGCACTACTTATATGGGGTCAAAAGTATTATATATACCGACCACAAAAGTCTTCAACACATATTTAATCAGAAACAACTGAATATGAGGCAGCGTAGGTGGATTGAATTATTGAATGATTATGACTTTGAGATTCGTTACCACCCGGGGAAGGCAAATGTGGTAGCCGATGCCTTGAGCAGGAAGGACAGAGAACCCATTCGAGTAAAATCTATGAATATAATGATTCATAATAACCTTACTACTCAAATAAAGGAGGTGCAACAAGGAGTTTTAAAAGAAGGAAATTTAAAGGATGAAATACCCAAAGGATCGGAGAAGCATCTTAATATTCGGGAAGACGGAACCCGGTATAGGGCTGAAAGGATTTGGGTACCAAAATTTGGAGATATGAGAGAAATGGTACTTAGAGAAGCTCATAAAACCAGATACTCAATACATCCTGGAACGGGGAAGATGTACAAGGATCTCAAGAAACATTTTTGGTGGCCGGATATGAAAGCCGATGTTGCTAAATACGTAGGAGAATGTTTGACGTGTTCTAAGGTCAAAGCTGAGCATCAGAAACTATCAGGTCTACTTCAACAACCCGAAATCCCAGAATGGAAATGGGAAAACGTTACCATGGATTTCATCACTAAATTGCCAAGGACTGCAAGTGGTTTTGATACTATTTGGGTAATAGTTGATCATCTCACCAAATCAGCACACTTCCTGCCAATAAGAGAAGATGACAAGATGGAGAAGTTAGCACGACTGTATTTGAAGGAAGTCGTCTCCAGACATGGAATACCAATCTCTATTATCTCTGATAGGGATGGCAGATTTATTTCAAGATTCTGGCAGACATTACAGCAAGCATTAGGAACTCGTCTAGACATGAGTACTGCCTATCATCCACAAACTGATGGGCAGAGCGAAAGGACGATACAAACGCTTGAAGACATGCTACGAGCATGTGTTATTGATTTCGGAAACAGTTGGGATCGACATCTACCGTTAGCAGAATTTTCCTACAACAACAGCTACCATTCAAGCATTGAGATGGCGCCGTTTGAAGCACTTTATGGTAGAAAGTGCAGGTCTCCGATTTGTTGGAGTGAAGTGGGGGATAGACAGATTACGGGTCTGGAGATTATACAAGAAACTACCGAGAAGATCATCCAAATTCAACAACGGTTGAAAACCGCCCAAAGTCAACAAAAGAGCTACGCTGACATTAAAAGAAAAGATATAGAATTTGAAATTGGAGAGATGGTCATGCTTAAAGTTGCACCTTGGAAAGGCGTTGTTCGATTTGGTAAACGAGGGAAATTAAATCCAAGGTATATTGGACCATTCAAGATTCTTGATCGTGTCGGACCAGTAGCTTACCGACTTGAGTTACCTCAACAACTCGCGGCTGTACATAACACTTTCCACGTCTCGAATTTGAAGAAATGTTTTGCTAAAGAAGATCTCACTATTCCGTTAGATGAAATCCAAATCAACGAAAAACTTCAATTCATCGAAGAACCCGTCGAAATAATGGATCGTCAGGTTAAAAGACTTAAGCAAAACAAGATACCAATTGTTAAGGTTCGATGGAATGCTCGTAGAGGACCCGAGTTCACCTGGGAGCGTGAAGATCAGATGAAGAAGAAATACCCGCATCTATTTCCAGAAGATTCGTCAACACCTTCAACAGCTTAAAATTTCGGGACGAAATTTATTTAACGGGTAGGTACTGTAGTGACCCGAACTTTTCCATGTTTATATATATTAATTGAGATTGATATTTACATGATTAAATGTTTCCAACATGTTAAGCAATCAAACTTGTTAAAACTTGATTAATTGAAATATGTTTCATATAGACAATTGACCACCCAAGTTGACCGGTGATTCACGAACGTTAAAACTTGTAAAAACTATACGATGACATGTATCTCATTAGGTATTTTAACAATGAGTTATATACATAAAAATGAGACTATTAATTTAAGAAACTCGAAAACGATATATATAACGATTATCGTTATAACAACGTCTTACTAGGTACATATGAATCATATTAAGATATTGATACACTTGGTTAATTATGTTAAATGATAAGTAAATATATTATTAAGTGTATTAACAATGAAATACATCTGTAAAAATAAGACTACTAACTTAATGATTTCGAAACGAGACATATATGTAACGATTATCGTTGTAACGACATTTAACTGTATATACATCATACTAAGATATATTATATATCATAATATCATTATAATATAACAATTTAACATCTAATATTTTATAATAAACAATGGTTTAACAACATTCAACAAGATCGTTAACCTAAAGGTTTCAAAACAGCATTTACATGTAACGACTAACGATGACTTAATGACTCAGTTAAAGTGTATATACATGTAGTGTTTTAATATGTATTCATACACTTTTGAAAGAATTCAAGACACTTATCAAAATACTTCTACTTAACAAAAATGCTTACAATTACATCCTCGTTCAGTTTCATCAACAATTCTACTCGTATGCACCCGTATTCGTACTCGTACAATACACAGCTTTTAGATGTATGTACTATTGGTATATACACTCCAATGATCAGCTCTTAGCAGCCCATGTGAGTCACCTAACACATGTGGGAACCATCATTTGGGAACTAGCATGAAATATCTCATAAAATTACAAAAATATGAGTAATCATTCATGACTTATTTACATGAAAACAAAATTACATATCCTTTATATCTAATCCATACACCAACGACCAAAAACACCTACAAACACTTTCATTCTTCAATTTTCTTCATCTAATTGATCTCTATCAAGTTCTATCTTCAAGTTCTAAGTGTTCTTCATATATTTTACAAGTTCTAGTTACATAAAATCAAGAATACTTTCAAGTTTGCTAGCTCACTTCCAATCTTGTAAGGTGATCATCCAACCTCAAGAAATCTTTGTTTCTTACAGTAGGTTATCATTCTAATACAAGGTAATAATCATATTCAAACTTTGGTTCAATTTCTATAACTATAACAATCTTATTTCAAGTGATGATCTTACTTGAACTTGTTTTCGTGTCATGATTCTGCTTCAAGAACTTCGAGCCATCCAAGGATCCATTGAAGCTAGATCCATTTTTCTCTTTTCCAGTAGGTTTATCCAAGGAACTTAAGGTAGTAATGATGTTCATAACATCATTCGATTCATACATATAAAGCTATCTTATTCGAAGGTTTAAACTTGTAATCACTAGAACATAGTTTAGTTAATTCTAAACTTGTTCGCAAACAAAAGTTAATCCTTCTAACTTGAATTTTAAAATCAACTAAACACATGTTCTATATCTATATGATATGCTAACTTAATGATTTAAAACCTGGAAACACGAAAAACACCGTAAAACTGGATTTACGCCGTCGTAGTAACACCGCGGGCTGTTTTGGGTTAGTTAATTAAAAACTATGATAAACTTTGATTTAAAAGTTGTTATTCTGAGAAAATGATTTTTATTATGAACATGAAACTATATCCAAAAATTATGGTTAAACTCAAAGTGGAAGTATGTTTTCTAAAATGGTCATCTAGACGTCGTTCTTTCGACTGAAATGACTACCTTTACAAAAACGACTTGTAACTTATTTTTCTGACTATAAACCTATAATTTTTCTGTTTAGATTCATAAAATAGAGTTCAATATGAAACCATAGCAATTTGATTCACTCAAGACGGATTTAAAATGAAGAAGTTATGGGTAAAACAAGATTGGATAATTTTTCTCATTTTAGCTACGTGAAAATTGGTACCAAATCTATTCCAACCATAACTTAATCAACTTGTATTGTATATTATGTAATCTTGAGATACCATAGACACGTATACAATGTTTCGACCTATCATGTCGACACATCTATATATATTTCGGAACAACCATAGACACTCTATATGTGAATGTTGGAGTTAGCTATACAGGGTTGAGGTTGATTCCAAAATATATATAGTTTGAGGTGTGATCAATACTGAGATATGTATACACTGGGTCGTGGATTGATTCAAGATAATATTTATCGATTTATTTCTGTACATCTAACTGTGGACAACTAGTTGTAGGTTACTAACGAGGACAGCTGACTTAATAAACTTAAAACATCAAAATATATTAAAAGTATTGTAAATATATTTTGAATATACTTTGATATATATGTATATATTGTTATAGGTTCGTGAATCAACCAGTGGCCAAGTCTTACTTCCCGACGAAGTAAAAATCTGTGAAAGTGAGTTTCATTTGCTCCCTTTTTACTCTTTACATTTTTGGGACTGAGAATACATGCAAAATGCTTTATCAATTGTTTTACAATATTTATATGCGTGAGTTTCATTATTCCCTTTTTAAATGCTTTCGCAATATATATTTTTGGGACTGAGAATACATGCGCTGCTTTTATAAATGCTTTACGAAATAGACACAAGTGATCGAAACTACATTCTATGGTTGGATTATTAACCTGAATATGCCCCTTTTTAGTAAGTCTGGTAATCTAAGAATTAGGGAACAGACACCCTAATTGACGCGAAACCTAAAGATAGATCTATTGGGCCTAACAAACCCCATCCAAAGTACCGGATGCTTTAGTACTTCGAAATTTATATCATATCCGAAGGGTGTCCCGGAATGATGGGGATATTCTTATATATGCATCTTGTTAATGTCGGTTACCAGGTGTTCACCATATGAATGATTTTTATCTCTATGTATGGGATGTGTATTGAAATATGAAATCTTGTGGTCTATTATTATGATTTGATATATATAGGTTAAACCTATAACTCACCAACATTTTTGTTGACGTTTTAAGCATGTTTATTCTCAGGTGATTATTAAGAGCTTCCGCTGTCGCATACTTAAATAAGGACGAGATTTGGAGTCCATGCTTGTATGATATTGTGTAAAAACTGCATTCAAGAAATTTATTTTGTTGTAACATATTTGTATTGTAAACCATTATGTAATGGTCGTGTGTAAACAGGATATTTTAGATTATCATTATTTGATAATCTACGTAAAGCTTTTTAAAACCTTTATCTATGAAATAAAGGTTATGGTTTGTTTTAAAAATAAATGCAGTCTTTGAAAAACGTCTCATATAGAGGTCAAAACCTCGCAATGAAATCAATTAATATGGAACGTTTTTAATCAATAAGAACGGGACATTTCATAATGCTACACGCTTTGATCACTAAACATAATAATGACACACTTCTGAGTGAAATAGTATCAGTAATCAGAGAAAGATTGGATGGAGTAAGAAAAGAATCCAGATGCGAAGATAATAAGTTACAATTTGGTAAAGGAAAATCAAAATCCGCAGCGAAAAGAAGAGCACGACACCTTGAAAGATGTCACAAATGCGGAAAATGGTCACATGGAGGTAAATGTTAAAATAATCAAACCTATTCAAATACCGAATTTGTTACTTTATGCAGAGACGGACCGTTCATATGTTTAGAAGAAAAAACACTGAATGCTCGAGGTTACGCCTATGTAGCTATGGAAAACCAATTAAATCAACTATCTTATGAATGGGATAGATCATATAACTAAGAATACTATCTCACAGGTAAGTCTGTACAGTTTTTATTTTTTTTATTTTTATTTTTATCCTTTTGATAATAAACGCTAATTTGTTCGCTATAAAGTATTAAATTGGTATTGAATAAAATTAGGTTTGGCGACCGAAATTATTGATATCATACAAAAATTTATTACATCACTGCGAAATTTAACGTTTATTCTTAAGGTATAAATATTTTTAATCAATCAACCCAAAATATTTTAAAAATTCGTCATGAGTTAAATTAGGTCATGGAAGCGAAATTACTTTACCGAAAAGAGGGGCGCATATTTTTGATAATATTTGATTGATTAAAGTGGGATAAAAGACTAAAAAGATTTTTAATTTTATTTTTACCATGTTTTTAAAATTAATATATAAATCTTAAATTAATATTGTAAACTTTTTAAATTAATATATTTAAAATTGTAAATATTTGAACAATTGATATTTTTAAGTTTGTATGTATAAAAACAAAAATATAATATAAGTTTGGTGTGAATTTTTAATTTTTAAAAAAATGTGAATTTTTAATTTTATGCATATTTTAAATTTAAGTTGTGTGAATTTAAAAACAAAAATTTACTTTATTTCGCTAAGTTAAAAATATGATTTTTAAAATTCGTCGTGAGTTGAAGACTAGGTCGTTGAACCGAAATTGCTTTACCCGAGGGAGGGACGAGAACTTTTATTATCATTATTTTTAATCTTATTGAATTAAAGTATGCCAAAAACATTAAAAAAATCCAAAAATCTTTACTTTTAAAACCGCGCTTTGATTTGATAAATTTTAAAAATTTTGTCGAGGGACAGACTAGGACATCGATTCGAAACGCCCTCATCCTAAAAAGAAACAAATTTTTAAAATTTTATTAATTTTATGTTTTATTAAGAATAAGGTTTTATATAAATAAAAAAAAAAAACCTGAAAGTACTGTACCCGAAACCCCATGCGATCGCATGGGGTTTACTCTTCAACCTCATGCGATCGCATGAGGCTGGATTCCAGGCCAGTTTGATAAAAAGAACAGCTCGCTGTTCTGCACAAAAAACACACACACAAACACGAACCAACCCCAAAATCACCTCTAAAATTCGCAATTTTCCATCGTAATTCGTCATTTTTCTTGCTCTAATCATGCCTAGATTCTCATTCTTCAGCAAAATGGAAAAAATTACACTCCTAAACTCATAAATTTGCTAGTTTTTGTGATAAATTATAATTTTTTACCTAATGCAATTTTGTTAATTTCTAGTGTAATTAGTGTTAAATTGTTAGTATTTTATGCATGTATAACCTAGATTGATGCTATTTAACATGATTTGAAGCCAAAAACTTCAAAATTTTTAGAAATCTAGGGTTTGTGTTCTTGAGCAATTTGGGGCTTTTTGATATAAACAGGTTATGGCCAATTTTTATCATGAATTATTGCTAAATTGAGTAGTGTAACATGTTTAGATAGTTAAATGATCCAAACATTGATCCTAAACATGATTTTTGGAGATTAAAGTGGACTTTTTAAGTCCAAAATTCATGAACTTGATTAATTTGATATATTTGCCATTTGAGACTTGTTTAATTATTAGTAATGAATATTTTGACATGTTATTTGAGTTAAAAGCTTATAAACTTTGTATACATTCTCATATTTGCTTATTTGAAAAGTGTAGAATTGTGAAAAATTGTGAAAATGTGTATAAGTTTAATTTTGATTTAACATGTTATAGTGATTGTTTTAAATTGTTATTTTGCTAACACTAATGCATATTTGGATGCACAAATTTTGTGTTTAATGTGTTTTGTAGAAAGCCGATACTGGAGGTTCAGGAGCATCATCATCTAGATGACCAGCACCAGAACTAGAACCAGAAATGCAACACGAACAAGATCCACAACAGGAACAACAACAACAGCCTGATCAGCAAGTACCTTATTATGATCCGGTACAGTTTGTTGATGAATTCATAGTATTTCCAATGAGGCCGCCAGTAGAATTCTCAACGATTCCTGAGCACACTCTGCATCCTAATCTGAGATTTGATAGGAGATGGAGAGATTACGAGACATATCAAAGGAACAAATTCAAATTGGTAACAAAAAATGTAGAGGTGTCAAGGGTAATCGATTGGGCCCCTTTGGAAACGGTCCATCTAGCTGACCGTGTTAGACAGCTTTTAGTTCAAAGGTATGGCAGTTCTTCTTTTACAGATTGGGAACGTCTTTTCACCATTCGTAGACCTGTATATAAGGAATGGTGTGTTGAGTTAATGAGTACTGTATCACTTGATACAAATATAGTTAGAATAGATGATAGAAGATTTCTTAGGTTTATCCTTGGCGGTAGGATGTACAGAATGTCCATGCTGGACATGGCCAGGGCCTTACAGATATATACTCCTGGTGAGTTGCTATTACCCGATTGTACAAATTTGATTCATTATGGTGAAAGGGTAGATAGTAACTTTGACGCTGACTCCATTCGGAGGCGTATGTCACATTTTGATGTTTTTACACTAGCAGGAGGACACTCCTATACACATATTGACAGAGCCGAGCTTCGTATTATTCATAGATTTTTGGTTAACTCGATTACACAGAGAGGTCATAATAAAGAAAAAATTACCTTACATGATTTATTCTACCTAAAGTGTATTCGGGATCCTAGAAGCTTTGTCAATATCCCTTACTGTGTTGCTTTTTATTTATCTAAAATGGTAGAGGGAATGAAGGACGGGAGTATAATAGGAGGAGGTATTTTTGTTACTCTCATTGGAGAGTATTTAGGTGTTGATAGGAACCAAGGGGGTCCATTACAGCTTTGTAGAGAACAGGTTGAGCCCTTAGGATTAAAAGTTTATGTGGGTGCTAAGGTATTGAAAAGTAGACGTAACCAGGCAGTACCCTATGAGGGATCTCATCCTCAGGTAGAGAGAGGCTCAGACGAGAAAATGGAGGAGGCGGAAGACATTAGGGATGTCTTTCGAGATGCTATTCTTAACGTCCACGTTCGTATAGATGAGGAAGCAATGACGAACGCGGCCAGACATAGTATGTATGAGCAGTGGAACTCCGAGCGAGTATACGAGGATTATAGGCGACGCCAACACGATAGCTGGTTAGTTCATCAGCACCAAATCATGAGCCAGCTATCATATCAGGTACCAAATAATTACGTACCTACTCGACCTACACATTTTCCGCCACACAGCCCCGATATCCGACCACCCTTTAACCGGTATGACTATAATCAAGCCTATCAGAACACCTATAACCAACAATGGAACCCACCTAATGAGATGAACTGGAACCCATATCCAGACTGATTTAGTTCCATTTGGTTATTTATATGATTTTTATGTTTTTAACTTTTTACTTATTCATGTTTAAACTTATGTTATTGAATATACTTATGTAATCTTTATCATTTTTATTATTATTGTGTACTAATATTTCACATTTAGGATTTAAAAGTGGGATATTAAATCCCATTTTAAATTGCCATGCATGTTTATATTTGTATGTATGTATATGGTAAATTGTACAAAACAGGGTAAAATAGCGCATTTTCAAAGACTGGCATTAAGTTCAGCAAAAGCTACTAATTTTGACGACAAGATAAATGTGCTGTAACAATAGACGGAATGGACAAATGATATGTACCATTTATCATTCAGCAAACAAACGCCAATATGTTTGGAAACTTTGGTAAAATTTAATCATTTCTACGCTAATCACCCTCAATAATTTAAATTGTTACTGATTTCTTGCAAATGAGGGCATTGCAAGATCTTAAGTGTGGGAAGGGGTTAAATTCTTTCGGATTTTTAAAATTTTTTTACTTTAAACACTTGGTTACCATTAGAAATACTAGTAAAGTAGTAGTTGTATTAGAATCTAGTGCTCTCTGATAATAAAGAACAGCCCTAGTCTTATATACTGACTACCCAATTCTAGTAAAATTTTTCAAAATTTTTAATTAAATGAACTCAAAATCATGTTTATACATATTTATGAACGATAAAACTTGGTGTTAACAACGAAATTATTGTTACCTCGGAAAGGACATAAATTGAAAAACAAATCAAAATGTTAAAATTCATTTAAAATGGAATAGAGGACAATAAAAAGGAAAATAAAAGCCAAGTGTGGGAAATTTTCACCGAATTATTCAAAATACATATCACATATTTTTGTACAAATAATTGAAAATACTTTTGTTTTGGACGATAATTAACTGTTTTACCCGATGAAAGAAAAGAAGAGATGGATCTACACGATGAATCAATTCCATCGTTAAAAGGAAGTAAAGTCTTTCGAAAAAGACATGCGCTTCTTGATTTAGGTCATGAAGTTGTCGTCCAGACCAGCTGTAGGTTGATGAAAAATCTAGAAAAGTCATCTCTAAAATCAGCAGGAAATCCACGGACCTCAGCATAAAACAGGGTCGCCAAGTGGTCAGATTTATCCTAACCATGAGAAGGATTTATCCTGTACAATGGGGGGCACCGTGCAAATTAGCTTGATAAGACTAATAAATCAGATCCCCAGAAAGGATAATCTCCTTAAAAGATCAAAAATCAGCTTTTAAGCCTAATATTACTCAATCCTAGAGATTGACCTTAAAGATTGAGAATTCAAACTCATGGAATTCAATGATATCTAAACTCAAGCTTGAACGAAAAAATATTTTGATCAAATTATAAACCGATTTGTTTTCTGAAAACCCATTTTCAATGCGTTCATTACCATTGAACGTAAAATCCTAGGAATTCACCTAGAATTCATTAGGTCATCTGAACCAAATCGGGTGTCAACCGTAAGAACGGTGGTTGCATAGCATGGTCGAAGATAGGACCTTGTGTCAGATCGAAAAATCATAAGGGTGAGCTTTACTATTGCTCCTACAAAGGATAGTAATTGCGTCCGACACGTTATAGACCATAATTAAAAGCATGCCAGGGGACATTACCTTAACAGTTGCTTGTTCAACACTTTCCTTTATAACCGGATGGTAGTTTACCGAAAGGTAATATACGGAGCAAGTATACTGGATGTGTTGCTTTCCTAATACAAGGTTAGCAAGTGGGTGACACAAAACCACAAGTTTTGAGCTAAAATTTTCAAATCTGAAACCCACCAAGCCCACAAAAATATTTTGCAAACACCGGTGAAGGGTTATTCCGGAAAACTTATCTAGGGTAAAAACTAGATTTACTTTTCAAAAGATCAAATGTTTTCATAAAGATCCAATTTCCTTAATGGATCTAAATTTTATAGTCATGTGGGACTGTAAACTACATCGTTACTACCATTGTTTATACCACCGTAAAGAAATCACTGATGTACAAAGTGTGAAGAATAAAGAAGTGATTCTAGTATTTCAAGACTATATTGCTTGAGGACAAGCAACGCTCAAGTGTGGGAATATTTGATAATGCTAAAAACGAACATATATTTCATAGCATTATTCCTCAAGAAAGACAAGCTTTTAGTTGCAATTGTCCTATTTACAAGTGATATTCGTTTAAATAATAAAAGGTGAAGACAAAAGACAGATTCGACGAATTGAAGACGCAAACGACCAAAAAGCTCAAGAGTACAAAATACAATCAATTAGGTTCCAATTATTGATAAGAAACGTCTCAAAATTACAAGAGTACAAGATTCAAAACGAAAAGTACAAGATATTAAATTGTACGCAAGGACGTTCAAAAATCCGGAACCGGGACCAGAGTCAATTCTCAACGCTCGACGCAACGTACTAAAAATTTCAAGTCAACTATGCATATGAATATAATATAATATATAATTAATTCTTAAAATTAATATATATATTATATTATATTTAAATAAACGTCGGCAGAAGAAAACAACCAAAAGTGGCTCTCCCCAGCTGGCCAAGCGATCGCATGGCCTGGAAGGTATAAATCCATGCAATCGCATGAGCCCCTTTTCCAGATCACAGGCCTATAAAAATCGAGCTTTGGTGCACCATTTTTCCATCAATAATATCAATCTCTCTATCTATATACGTAGTATATATTTATATTTATATTTTAATTTTAATTTTAATTTTAATTTTAATAATAAGGGTATGTTAGCGAATGTTGTAAGAGTGTAAGTCGAAATTCTGTCCGTATAACGCTACGCTATTTTTAATTATTGTAAGTTATGTTCAACCTTTTTAATTTAATGTCTCGTAGCTAAGTTATTATTATGCTTATTTAATCCGAAGTAATCATGATGTTGGGCTAAAAATATTAAAATTGGGTAATTGGGCTTTGTACCATAATTGGGGTTTGGACAAAAGAACGACACTTGTGGAAATTAGACTATGGGCTATTAATGGGCTTTATATTTGTTTAACTAAATGATAGTTTGTTAATGTTAATATAAAAGATTTACAATTGGACGTCCATATAAATAACCATATACACTCGATCGAACACGATGGGCGGGGTATTTATATGTACGAATAATCGTTCATTTAACCGGACACGGGAATGGATTAATAGCCACTAGAAATATTAAAACAGGGGTGAAATTATATACAAGGACACTTGGCATAATTGATAACAAAGTATTAAAACCTTGGGTTACACTCAGTCGACATCCTGGTGTAATTATTAAACAAAGTATTAAAATCTTGTAACAGTTTAAGTCCCCGATTAGTTGGAATATTTAAACTTCGGGTATAAGGATAATTTGACGAGGACACTCGCACTTTATATTTATGACTGATGGACTGTTATGGACAAAAACCAGACGGACATATTAAATAATCCAGGACAAAGAACAATTAACCCATGGGCATAAAACTAAAATCAACACGTCAAACATCATGATTACGGAAAGTTTAAATAAGCATAATTCTTTTATTTCATATTTAATTTCCTTTATTTTATATTTAATTGCACTTCTAATTATCGCACTTTTATTTATTGTTATTATATTTAATTGCAATTTTAATTATCGCACTTTTTAATTATCGCAAGTTTATTTTATCGCACTTTTATTTATCGCAATTTCATTATCGTTATTTACTTTATGCTTTAAATTAAGTCTTTTATTTATTTAATATTTTACATTTTGTTTTAACTGCGACTAAAGTTTTAAAATCGACAAACCGGTCATTAAACGGTAAAAACCCCCCCTTTAAAATAATAATATTACTTATATATATATTCGTATTTTTATAAATTAAACTAATATAGCGTTAAGCTTTGATTAAAAGATTTTCCCTGTGGAACGAACCGGACTTACTAAAAACTACACTATTGTACGATTAGGTACACAGCCTATAAGTGTTGTAGCAAGGTTTAAGTATATCCATTCTATAAATAAATAAATATCTTGTGTAAAATTGTTTTGTATTTAATAATATTTCCTGCTAAAATTTAAGCTATTTTATATACACCTCACATAACATCATCAGGGATACACTATTAGTATGTAAAATTTAAATTATGAGTACTCACGTATCAATATTGAGATTCAATATTGCAAGAAAGGTACGTAGACGCAACGGAAATGATAAACACTATATTGACCTCACGAGCATACCCATGAACCATACTCAATCACTTCCATAGCTATAACCCATAATTTCCTTAATCATATCCTACTCGAAAAACAATTTCGAAACCACTCGGACAGCACTCCGTCGTAATATTTTATGTATACTAATAATATCTTGAAATAATACGGAGTAAATATATATATATATATATATATATATATATATATATATATATATATATATATATATATATATATATATATATATATATATATATATATATATATATATATATATTTTTGTAAATCGATTGAGAGAGTTTAGAGAAAAATATTTTCAAGTTTTTATGAAATAATGAAACCTATTGAATTCTATTTATAATAGATTTTTGAATTATTAAAGTGAATTATTAAAGTATGAATTATTAAAGTGAATTATTAAAGTAAATTATTAAAGTATGAATTATTAAAGTGAATTATTAATAAAGTTCTTTTTAAACTGAAAACGTTTTTGTACGTTTGAAACTAAATAGATCAATTGAGTCTTTATGAGATTCAATCTTCCACTATCCTTTGTCTAGTTCTCAATGATTGACAATTTGTTTTTATTTATAAATCACTTTACCGTTTTTCGAATATTGTTAAAATGGAAAGATTTCTCAAATCAACGTAGGCCTTTCAACAGAGACTTGTAATCATAATTCAATATATCTGATAATTCAATCATTTAATCTTATCTTCTAATTCTATTGATAAACATTTTGAAACAGATACAATCATATAAAGTATTTAATCTAATATTTTGTTTACGTTTCAAGTTATAATATATATTCACATATACATATATAATCATATTCGTTTAATGGTTCGTGAATCGTTGGAACTTGGTCGAGGTTGAATGAATGTATGAACATAGTTTAAAATTCTTGAAATTTAACTTAACAAATATTGCTTATCGTGTCAGAAACATATAAAGATTAAAGTTTAAATTTGGTTGGAAATTTCCGGGTTGTCACAGTACCTACCCGTTAAAGAAATTTCGTCCCGAAATTTGAGTGAAAAGTCGTGAATGATAATAAGTATGTTTTCATGATGCATACGGGCTGAAAATTAGAGTTTTATCATCAGCGAATAATTTGGATAAACAATTCATTTATATGAAGAGTACGAATTAAGCTAACATCGAAGAGTGAAATGAGTAAGTGTAGATTCATCTTATCATTTGAAGTAGATATGATTGATTCCCAGATTTTAAGGGATTTAAAGAAAATCTTCTTAATAAGATTTGACTCTCCAGTAATCAAGGGAATTAGAATCCGCTTTAAATGCGATCGTCCATTTTAATTGTTCTGTCGGAGATTTTCTTATAAATTCACCTCCTTCGTTTTCTTACAACTCACACCTTCTGTTGATGCATTGTATGCAAGTCCCTAGACATCTACCCACGTCCATTGCAGGTACAACAATTTACAGGCCACCATGATTGCTCGTTATTATCCTATCCGTGTTTGTATGTGGTTACAGGAACTGCAGGAACGAGATTTAGATGTTTGATTATGTTAGACTTAGTCAGACGTACGAGTGAAGCCTCACTAGTACGGCTGACAGGCTCATACGCACGGTTGATGCTGAGCTAAGTCACAATTACAACCTAAATGAAAAGACACGAGTGAGTGATCACCCGTACGGCTGATGAAGCCAACTCGTATGTGTGATGAATGAATCGTATGCGTGAGTCAACAGCAGGGGTATATAAAGTCTTATGTTCTTCATTTTAGGTTAAGCCTCTCATTTGTTACACACACTCAGATCTAGTGAGCTCCTCCGATTCTCTCTCAGTCCAAATTACCCAGGTGGTGAATAATAGCTCTAAGTGTTGATCTAATCACACTTGATTTAGTTGTGGTTTGACTAAATTAATAAAAAAAAAAAAACTTAAACTATTCACTAGAGGGTTTGATTCACTTATTCCGCCATTGTGTGAGTTAAATCTGTTGATTTCTAAGTTTCTAGTCATGTTTCATCACCTTCTATTCTTTCCCCCTCAACTCATATTTTAAAGTATTCATCAATATGCTCCATCCAGTTCTAATTCTCGATATACTTCTAACTTTCATATCGGTCATTCTTCTTTTTCATCTACCGCCGGAAGAATCTATTTACTTCTACTATACTCTTGGGTTTATAGTGTTTCTAGTTCTCCCGTGTCTTTATATTGCTATATGCATCGATATATATGGTTTATAATTTCTGGTTTGTCGTTGGGCTTTATATGTTCTCTTATATTTCAAAGTCTCTGCTTCTGTCTTCTATAATCATTATCATTCATAGTTAATGCTCTCTTTTATTTGCTGCAATTTATACCCCAATTTCTATTTCGGAGTTTTGTCCTTTTGTTTCTTCTTCTTGCGATTAAGCACCGCTTGTAATGGTCCAAAATTCACAGATATGAATTTCGGAATGAACATTATTAATGTTCTAGGAAGGAAATTGTGATGGCACGATCTTGACTTGTCAAGTTACTAGAATACCTTGGAAAAGGCCGAATCATCAAGAAATATTTTCTTGATATTTTATAGGTTTAATAGAATACAAGAGTCGTATAACATGGCACATGATGATGTTATGATCTGTGAATCATCACGTTCCATTTAGAAACTCAGCATGACTTACTGTAATATAATCACATTGATCAAGAGTCATTATATTATACTAATTCATGCTTCAGTTCCCAACACTACTTCAAAATATTCCTATTTTAAACTTGAATGTTTCAGAATTTAGAAACTAAAATAGTTTCTTTTATGATGTAATACAGATAGCACGAAGAGGTAAATGATTTCAAATAAGAAAAATTAAGAAAATATCTTCAGAAATATGGAGGATATTTATAATGAAAGATATGATGATATTTTAGAATTTCTAATATCAGAGGATGATGAAGAATATTGTCCGCAGGGGTTTAGATTCAGGAGCAAGGTATTCGTTAATGACTTCAGTAGGTACTGAATCATTTGGATCCTTTGAAGTCAGGTTCAGTCTTTGTAATTTGTCCACAGCCTCCTTCCTACTTTGCTCAATCCGTTTTCCAGTTCCAAAACTTCTCTTTTTCTGCACTTTGCCAGCACACTTCATCATTATCATCCAGCTTTTACCGTTTAAAGTCGTTTATAGTTTTTGCTGCTTCATCAGCATTTTTTTTCGGAGAACCAATTCGTAGTTCGGAGTGTTTTTCAGAAACTTCACATTCAAATTAATTCCAGAAGATAGACGTTATATATACACATATAACTGTTGGCGTAGACATGCTGCGAGATTTTAAAATACTGATTGCTAATTCCCAATGATTCGTATGGCAATTCTCATTACAAGATGCGAATGAGTAAATGATGGGGTTTCAATGAATAATTATAATGACTTTTTGGAGAGGCTAAAGTCAAAGGGTAATGAAGTTGTTGGTACATCTGCTAATAATGTGGTGGAATGTAAAAGGTTCTCTGGTAACGATGGTGTATATCTCAAGGTTATAATAAGGTTAGTCTGACTGAAAAGTCGAAGTTGACTTGCTGGAGCTGTGACAAAACTGGCTACTTTGAATAGGAGTCGCAAAGTTATTTTTGCTAATAAATGCCAAAGAATCTGACGCGGATACGTTGTTTAAACTTTTACTTTGGTTTCAAGAGTTTTTCGGGTACATAACTGTGGGTAACATGTGGTTGGATCATCGTCTCGATTGCTCATCGTTCGAAGTGTCTTCAGAAATTTTTGAAGGGTTTGAACACAGATTGTAATCGTTAACATACATTTGATGTTTTAACACAATTTTGAAGTCAAAATATAGCTTGTGAAAGATGTAAGGATCTAAGAGTGATGATTTTGGTCATATCTCAAGTTAAATTTTGAGATTTCAAAATCAGAATATGTAATTAAATTTTGAATGAGTATGGTTGTTTTGATTTCTATAAAAGAATGTATATTGTTGTCAAAGTAGGGAGTATAATGGATGATTTGCTGAATCAGATTCGAAGAATGTAACATATTAATTGTGAATTTATATTTCTCTCGGGTATTACCTACCCGTTAAAAAAAATTTCACAATTAATATTTTGTACAAAAGAATTTTATTACAGTCTTTATGAAAATATATATGCATATTTTCTTCAGATGTAACATAGATTTAATGAGTTAATTTTAAATTAAACTCATTTGATTTACGGTTGAAACTAGAATTGAATAATCCCTAAAGGCTTTAAAAAGTACATAACTTTTATGCAGTATTTCTTTAATGACATTGAAATTATGAATCAATACTTCGTTATTTGTTGATGTATGATGTTCGGTTCGTGGAATTCTTGTGAATTTCGCAAAGTACGAATGATGTTATCTGAAAAGTTTCGGGTACATCGATGATGAAAGTGTGAAATCAAATATATACTTGATTTATTATGAATTGGAATTTGTTGAATTGCGATAGAGATTGTAGTTAACGCTGGTTAAGTTGCGGCCGAAGGACGTACATTATTGCATATTTGTAATATGAATTAACCGAGTAGTTAAGATTCACACACAATAGCTTAGTACGGAAAGATTTATTTCAATATATATATATATATATATATATATATATATATATATATATATATATATATATATATATATATATATATAAATATACATATAATTTCTTCAGAGGGAATGAGTTAATTCTTCATAACTCATTGATACAATATACATGTTATTGATTCGTAATGATGTCCACAGTGATTCTTGAACTGACAGAGTTTGTGATGTTATCTGTGTTGTTGATTCGGATGTTGACTATACTGACGATGCTGGTAACGCTAACGGTACTGTTGATGCTGTTGGTAAAGCAAGTTTAGCTTGTTAATCACACACCATTTTTGTCAGGGTTTCTACTCTTCCTTCTATCATTTTGGTTTGCTTAACTGATTTATGGTTAGGGCTAGATTAGATAATCTCTAAGACTTTAGAGATTACATAATCACCGCGGAATGTTTCTCCAATGAAGTTATGAATTAATACTTCGTCAGTTATTGTTGTTGGTACTCCTTGGTATCTATGGTGCGTATGACATTGATGCTCGTGGGACAGATTGTGAAGTTGAGGTTTAAGACGCGGTTGTGGTTGGAGGTGGTAATGGTACTGTTGGCGTTGATGATGGTGGTACTGGTTATGTTGCTGATGTTGCTACTGGTGTTTGTAATCTCTGCACCATTTTCTCCAAAGCCACTACCCGAGCGAGAAGCTTGTTGACTTCTTCTATTACACCGGGGTGATTGTCGGTTCGGACGAGCGGATAAATAAAATCTAAAATTTGATGTAATATATAATCGTGACGAGATACTCTGGAAATGAGCGAGAAAATGGTGTTTCGGACAGGTTCGCCGGTAAGTGCTTCAGGTTCTTCTTCAAGAGGGCAATGTGGTGGATGGAAGGGATCACCTTCTTCTTATCTCCAATGATTAAGGAGGCTACGAACCCATCCCCAATTCATCCAGAATAGGTGATGACTGATTGGTTGATCTATTCCGGTCACACTGCTTTCGGAGCTTGAATGGGATTCCATTTCGGAATCTGAGTGACGTGAACTGATGACGAATTCCATTTCGTACGATTGGATAAAGGATTTTTTTTTCGATATGAAATGATTTTGGCTAACGGATGGTATTCTAATTACATAGAATATATATATATATATATATATATATATATATATATATATATATATATATATATATATATATATATATATATATATATATATATATATATATATATATATATATATATATATATCAAAAGATTTTCGTAGATTACGGAGGACTTTGCGGGATATGTCAGGCAAAGTTTAAAGTAACAGATACGATAAGATATGATTTAGCAGATATGCTAAGATATTAATTTTTGTCTATACACTATTTATGCAATCAATGCAGCAAGACGTGTCTTAGACTAAAAATGATAAGCAGGTAATTTCCTGAGGATGATAAGTAGTTAATTTTTGACACAAAATGATAAGCAAAACTTTTGACATGCAGACACGGTCGAAGTCCAGACTCACTAATGCATCCTATCGACTTATCAGTTAGACACACTAATGCAGACCTGGTTCGCTAAGACCACCGCTCTGATACCAACTGAAAGGACCCGTTCATATACATTATAAACGATTCACAATAGTTGATTACATTGTGAGGTATTTGACCTCTATATGATACATTTTACAAACATTGCATTCGTTTTTAAAAGACAAACTTTCTTTACATCAAAAATTGACAGGCATGCATACCATTTCATAATATCCACTATCCAACTATAAATTGATTTAATAATAATCTTTGATGAACTCAATGACTCGAATGCAACGTTCTTCGAAATATGCTATGAAAGACTGCAAGTAATATCTTTAAAATGAGCAAATGCACAGCGGAAGATTTCTTTAACACCTGAGAATAAACATGCTTTAAAGTGTCAACCAAAAGGTTGGTGAGTTCATTAGTTTATCATAATCATTTATTTCCATCATTTTAATAGACCACAAGAATTTCATTTCCAGTTCTCATAAATATACGTCCCATGCATAGAGACAAAAATAATTATTCATATGGTGAACACCTGGTAACCGACATTAACTAGATACATATAAGAATATCCCCTATCATTCCGGGATCCTCCTTCGGACATGATATAAATTTCGAAGTACTAAAGCATCCGGTACTTTGGATGGGGTTTGTTAGGCCCAATAGATCTATCTTTAGGATTCGCGTCAATTAGGGTGTCTGTTCCCTAATTCTTAGATTACCAGACTTTAATAAAAAGGGGCATGTTCGATTTCGATAATTCAACCATAGAATGTTGTTTCAATTACTTGTGTCTATTTCGTCAAACATTTATAAAAGCGCATGTATTCTCAGTCCCTAAAATATAAAGGGTAAAAAGGTAAATGAAACTCACCATACTGTATTTCGTAGTAAAAATACATATAACGTCATTGAACAAGTGCAAGGTTGGCCTCGGATTCACGAACCTAAATTAATTATATATATTTATGTGTTGGTCAATATTTGTCTAACAAATTAGGTCAAGTCATAGTGTACCATAATCCTAATGCTCGAGACTAATATGCAAAAGTCAACAAAAGTAAATTTGACTCAAAATAATTTCTAAAAATCTATACATGATTAATATATAGTTTAAATATCGTCGTTTTATATTTTTAAATATTTTTAAAAGATTTATTAGAGTAAATAATATAATTTATTTATTAATAAATAAAATTTTATATTAAATTTATGTAATAAAATATACTTTTATATATATTAAGTAATAAAATTTATAGGGTTCATTTAATATCATAAAGATAATATGATAGGTATTATTAAAGTAAGTTATTACACGTAGTAAAATATGTTTGTATCACATATTTATTTGATAAAATAATATCTATAATGATAGTAAGTAAAAGTTGTATTATTTTGTAATAATAATTATTATTATAAAAATATCAATATTTATAATTACTAAAATGACATTATGATAAAACGATAATTCTAATTATGATAACTTTAATATTTACGATAATTTTTAATATTATATTTAAAATAATAATTCTATTTAAAATAATAATAATAATAATGATATTTTATAGTAACAATGACATTTCTATTAAAATGATAATTTTTGTTAAAATGATAGTTTTAATACTAACGATACTTTTAATAATAATAGTAATGATAAAAATAATAAGAACGATAATTTTATCTAAATCAATATCTTATAATATTTTAATTTTATCATGATACTCTTACTCATTATTTCCTAATCGTTTCGTTTAATAGCTTTTAATCATCTTTTATATCGTGTTCATAATAATGATAATAATAGTAATCAAAATAATTAGGTGTTACAAATATTTGTTTTAATTACACTAATATTAATAATGATAGTTACTATAACATTATTAACGATAATACTAATAATTATCTTAATGATAATTTAGTAATAATAATAATAACAATAACAATAACTATTTTTAAATAATGATATATATATTAATAATGATAATAATAATAATACTAATAATAATAATAATAATAATAATAATAATAATAATAATAATAATAATAATAATTGGATAATAATAATAATACTAATTATAACTTTAACGATAATAACGATAGTAATAATAAAAAAATAACAATTTTTAGTGATAAATCCCTTTTATTGATAAAGATAATAATAATCATAATAATAAGATAAAACTAGAACGACGATAAAAATGACGATAATAATAATCATTGTTAATAAAAATATCGAAAATTCAATTGATTATAACTTCTAATCCGTTCATCGAAACCATTCGATATCTAAAGGAAAAGTTCTTAAATTTTCGCTAGCTTTCCAAGGACATGCATATCTTATACCTTATCTCAACCGCAAGTGTAACTAATTCAAGATTCAAGCTAACCTGTCTAAGGGCAATATCAAAAGTACAAGCATGCATAATCCTAAATACTCGAGCACTAGTCATGGATACACTATTAGTATGTAAAAATTAAATTATGAGTACTCACGTATCAATATTGAGATTCAATATTGCAAGAAAGGTACGTAGACGCAACGGAAATGATAAACACTATATTGACCTCACGAGCATACCCATGAACCATACTCAATCACCTCCATAGCTATAACCCATAATTTCCTTAATCATATCCTACTCGAAAAACAATTTCGAAACCACTCGGACAGCACTCCGTCGTAATATTTTATGTATACTAATAATATCTTGAAATAATACGGAGTATATATATATATATATATATATATATATATATATATATATATATATATATATATATAATTCGATTGAGAGAGTTTAGAGAAAAATATTTTCAAGTTTTTATGAAATAATGAAACCTATTGAATTCTATTTATAATAGATTTTTGAATTATTAAAGTGAATTATTAAAGTATGAATTATTAAAGTGAATTATTAAAATTAAAGTAAAGTAAAAATAAAGTAAAGGTAAAGTTTAAGTATAGTAAAAGTATACAACTATGTACGTATAATACGCGTATAAATATATATATTATTAATTTAAATCGTTATATATATTTAATAAAATAAAATATAAATATCGTTATCTTTATCGTACTAGTTAAGTAATGAGTTGTCAAAAGTGGTTCTAGATATTTATAAAAGTTATATACATTTTAATAATAAAGTTCTTTTTAAACTGAAAACGTTTTTGTACGTTTGAAACTAAATAGATCAATTGAGTCTTTATGAGATTCAATCTTCCACTATCCTTTGTCTAGTTCTCAATGATTGACAATTTGTTCTTATTTATAAATCACTTTACCATTTTTCGAATATTGTTAAAATGGAAAGATTTCTCAAATCAACGTGGGCCTTTCAATAGAGACTTGTAATCATAATTCAATATATCTGATAATTCAATCATTTGATCTTATCTTCTAATTCCATTGATAAACATTTTGAAAAAGATACAATCATATAAAGTATTTAATCTAATATTTTGTTTACGTTTCAAGTTATAATATATATTCACATATACATATATAATCATATTCGTTTAATGGTTCGTGAATCGTTGGAACTTGGTCGAGGTTGAATGAATGTATGAACATAGTTTAAAATTCTTGAAATTTAACTTAACAAATATTGCTTATCGTGTCGGAAACATATAAAGATTAAAGTTTAAATTTGGTTGGAAATTTCTGGGTTGTCACAATGTTAGGGTCTGTGAATCATCATGTTTCATTACAAACTCAGCATAACTTACTGTAATATAATCACGTTGATCAAGTGTCATTATATTATACTAACTCATGCTTCAGTTTCTAACACTACTTCAAAAACATTCATACTTCAAACTCGAAGGTTTCAGAATTTAGAAACTAAAATAGTTTCCTTTATGATGTATCACTGTTATTGCGAAGTGATAAATGATTTCAGATAAGAATAGTTATGAAAATATCTTCAGAAATATCGAGGACATTTATAATAAAAGAGATGATGATATTTTAGAATTTATAATATCGATGGATGATGAATAAGATTTGTTCGTAAAAGTGAAGAGTCAGGAACAAGGTATTCGTTAATGACTTCAGCAGATACTGAATCATTTGGATTCTTTGAAGGCAGGTTTATTCTTTATGATTTGTCCATAACGTCCTTCGTGGTTTGCTCAATTCGTTTCCCAGTTCCAACTTTTCTCATCTTTTGAGCTTCTTCAACCACTATTCCTTATCATCAAACCTTCGACTGTTAAGATTGTTTACATTGTTTACTGCTTCATCAGCATTTTTCATAGTTCAGAGTATTGGTTCATAGACTGGGTGCTATTCAGAAATTCAGAATGGAAGATAATAATTCTAAGAGATAAATGTTATATGTATACATATAACTGTTGATATAGAATTGTTACGAGATTCAAAATACTGATTGCTGATTCCCAGTAATTGGTATGGCAATACTCATTACAAGATGCGGATGAGTATATGATAGGGTTTCAATTAATATAATGATTTTCGGAAAATCAAAGATCAACGGAGTTGCTAGTACATCTGCTGATAATGTCGTGGAATATAAAAGGTTCTCTGGTAACAATAAAAGACTACACATATATATATATATATATATATATATATATATATATATATCAAGGTTATAATAAGGTTGTTTCGAATGAAAATTCGAAGTTGACTTGCTGGAGCTGTGACAAAACTGACTATTGTGAAAAAGAATTGAAATGTTATTTTCTATAATAACAATGCCAAAGGAGCTAGCATAGATACGTGGTAAACGTTTACTCAGATTCCGAGTGTTTTCAGGTATATAACTATATGCATCAATCTTTTCCCGTAGATGAAGTGCGGTTGGTTCATCCTCTCGATTGAGGTGTCTTCAAGAATCATGAAAGGTTTGAACGCAGATTGTAATCGTCAAGATACAAATGAGGTTTAAGACAAAATCAAGTGGCAAACTTGAAAATTTTGTTTAGTTTCATATGTTATAATTAATATTTTAATTCATTTTAATTGTCCAATATTGGTAGTCCTCAGTTGATAGTCCACAGTTAGCAATATATAATATTCAAATTAATTAATACGTGTCATGACCCGTGTACATGTCTAAGACTCGATCACAACTCAAAGTATATAAATTATTGTAGAATCAACCTCAACCCTGTATAGCTAACTCCAGCATTACTGCATATAGAATGTCTATGGTTATTCCAAATAATATATATATATACGTCGATATGATATGTCAAAACCTTGTATACGTGTCCCGATATTTAAAGTGCTTAAAATAAATAACAGAAATTAAATGACGATAAATAAAATTGCTAGAATATAAATTGTGATAATTAAATTGCGATAAATAAAATGTAATCAGTTAGCTAGGAACAGTTAGCGTGGAATCTTAACAAAATTTCTTATGGTTAATTAGTTTGTTTCTAACAAATTTTATTTTGTCCAATGTTTTCTTCATTATGCCACTTGTTGGATTCTGGCAAATCAAAATCCAAATATGAAATTGAATGAAAATTGTTATTCTGCGGTGAACGGATAAGTATATCGGTGGTTGTAAGTAGGATAGTACATGACTGTTGAATTAGATTTGAAAGAATGTACAGTGTACTTATTAATGTGAAATCTAAATATTCCTCGGGTATTACCTACCCGTTAAAATATTTTCACCATTAATAGTTTGTACGAAAGAAATTTATTCACAACCTTTATGAAAATATATATACATATATATTTTCTTCAAATTTAATCATGGATTTAATGAGTCAATATGATATTAAACTCATTTGATTTACCGTTAGAACAAGAATATATAATCTCTAAAACATTAGAGATTACATAATCGCCATGTCGAACGAAGATAATTGATGTAGAACGATACATAGAACGATGATTATACTCGAGGTACAAAATGAGATGTTGAGGCATGTGGTGTTGAAACTTGGTTTATTGGTGGTACTGGTGTTGATGTTGATGGTACTGTTGGTTCCGGTGATATTGATGAATCTGGTACGTTTTGCACCAAATTCTCTGAATTGATTACTCGAGCACGGAGCTCGTTGACTTCTTCCATTATTCCGGAATGATTGTCGGTCAGAACAAGCGAATGAATAAGGTTTAGAATTTGAGATAGTATATAGTCATGACGAGAAGCCCTGGAAATGAGTGTGGAAATGGTGTTTCGAATGTGTTCACCGGTAAATGCTTCAGGTTCTTCGCCAAGAGGGGAATGTGGTGGATGGAAAGGATCGCTTCTACTTGTCTCCAATGATTATGTAGACTACGAACTCATCAGATGAATTGGGGATGGTTGATTGGTTGATTCGTTCTGATGACGCTGCCTCCGAAGCTTAGGTGAACATCCATGTCGGAATAGCTGTCGAAATAACTATCGAAATAGCTATCGAAATATGTGGGACTCGAACTGGTTGAGGGATTCATCTCGTACGATCAGATGAAGGATTTTCAATAAGAAATAGATTATAGGATGTAGATTAGTACTCTGCAATACATAATTTACATATGCATATATAATACTAAAATCCCATAAGTTACAGAAGAATCTACGGAAGCTGTCAGGCAAAGGTAACAATAACAGATTCGCTAAGATATGAATTTATCTATATACTGTCTATGCAATAGAGGCAATAAGACGTGTCTAGACCTTAAGGATGATAAGCAAATAATTATTGACACTAAATGATAAGCAAAACTTTTGACATGCAGACACGATCGAAGTACACACCCACTAATGCATCTAAACAACTATCAGTTAGACACACTAATGCAAGACCTGGTTCGCTAAGACCACCGCTCTGATACCAACTTTCATGACCCGTCCTAATCTATCTGGACGAATACATTATATTTGGTTACATCGCGAGGTACTTGACCTCTCTATGATACATTTTACAAACATTGCATTCGTTTTTAAAAGGCAAACTTTCATTACATCGACAGTTGATGGCATGCATACCATTTCATAATATATCCAACTATAATTGACTTAGTAATAATCTTAATGAACTCGACGACTCGAATGCAACGTCTTTTGAAATATGTCATGAATAACTCCAAGTAATATCTCTAATATGAGCAAATGTACAGCGGAAGATTTCTTTAATACCCGAGAATAAACATGCTTTCAAGTGTCAACCAAAAGGTTGGTGAGTTCATAAGTTTATCATAAAACAATAAAATTCATCATTTTGATAGACCACAAGATTTAAATGCTGCATGGTACAAATGGGCCCGAATCCTATACCCACCTGTAATGTACATGCGATATCTTTTAAATACAGTACACCTTTCTCGTGTACAAAATCATCTTTCATAAATCTTAGTAACCGTACACATATCTTGTGCACAAAAATAACATATACATAACCTGTGTATAAAATCATTCTCTCGATACATAACATTCACTTTTCATTGCTTTGATAACTTGGCTTGGTAACCGACCTTAACATATAATGTGCATAATAATATCCCCAAAATAGAACATCTCGTCTGTATAATAATCATATAAACTTCGAAGTACTAAACACCACGCCCACTAGCCCTTCCGTCTAGTGAACATTCTGGTGGGGGTGTTAAACCCGGTAGCTACCTTTAGGATTCGCGTCAATTAGGCGTGCACTAATTCTCAAAATTAGTGATGTTCCCTGATTCTTAGGTTACCAAGCAATAATAATCAGGGAAAAAATATTCATATCAATTGTGGCAATTATCACGTCCACATAATTCAATGGTGGCAATTATCACGTCCACATAATTCATTCAAGGAATGTTTTACTTGTGTCTATCTCGTCAAACATTTATAAAATCATTTCATGTATTCGCAGTTCAGAATGTATTTCAAAAGCATTTAATAAAGCAGTTGTAAAAGTAGCGCATGTATTCTCAGTCCCAAAAATATAAAGAGTGAAAGGGAATCAAATGAACTCACAATACTGTATTTTGTAGTAAAAATACATAGGATGATACTGAACAACTGAATAATGCAGGGTTGGCCTCGGATTCACGAACCTATATCATTTGTTTATTCATTAATACATATAATTGTAATCAAACAATTTTATATATTATAACTTTATATATTATTTATTTAATTTGTATACATATATATATATATATATATATATATATATATATATATATATATATATATATATATATATATATATATATATATATATATATATATATATTTGAAAATGATAAACCTATGAACTCACCAACCTTTTGGTTGACACTTTAAAGCATGTTTATTCTCAGGTATTAAAGAAATCTTCCGCTGTGCATTAGCTCATTTTAAGGATATTACTTGGAGTCATTCATGGCATATTTTGAAAGACGTTGCATTCGAGTCATTGAGTTCATCAAGATTATTATTATGTCAATTATAGTTGGATGTATTATGAAATGGTGTGCATGCCGTCAACTTTCGTTGTAAAGAAAGTTTGTCTTTTAAAAACGAATGCAATGTTTGTAAAATGTATCATATAGAGGTCAAATACCTCGCGATGTAATCAACTATTGTGAATCGTTTATAATGTATGTGAACGGGTCCTTTCAATTTTCCTTTGAGTAAGTTGTTTTAATCAAATTAAGACATTACAATATTCGAAAACATCATTCAACCACGGCATAATAGTTTTACACATCACACAAAATACTTAGTTAATTCAAAGATTTCTAGGTCAACGCACTCGAGTCATCATCCTCAGAGTCACTTCTCTTTCATGTCAGCTTCCTCCTCACCCCCTTCATCATTTTCACCATCTTTGACTCCTTTTTGAGATTTTGGATTTGTTTCTGGTAAATTTTATCCATTTTTGCCATTATTCTCAACTCTTTAGCTTGTTCATTAGCATCTTCATCTTCATTGTCAAGAATCATAGTTTCTTTACTACTGGTTCCTGTTTCATCAGTCATCCTTTTTCATTTGCGGATGGTTACTTCTGAAGTTTTTGGTCCTTTGAATATTACATGACTGGGTTGACGAAAGTCATCACTTGTGATACCCAAATATTCAAACCCTCTATTAAGGTGCAGCCCATAAGGCAATGCATGAGTGGTTTCTGTGATGATTCCATTCATCCGTGACGCCATGAGATAAGCCATATTCACTTTGATTTCATTCTCCAAACACCATATCAGAGCAAATTGAGTGGCATGGACATTTGAGTAGTTTCTGGATTTGTAGTAGATGTTGTGAGTAATTATTTTGTTCCATATGTCATACTCATGACGGAGATGTTTACCTTGCACACCAGATTTCTTAATTTCATCTTGAGAAGTATCATCTTTGCATAGCGTATCAATCAGAGGAGTTTTGTCAGAAATGAATTCAGGAAGATTTGATAGATCATGTTGCCTATTATAGAATTTTTCGCCATCGGTGGGAACGTCCAGCATAATCCCAAAATCCTTGAGTGGATAGCGATAATTAATTGCCAAAAGATTGAAGAATACTTCATCATTTACAAAGTTGAAGTTTGCGTAGAATTATCGAATGAGTGAAGGATAAATAGGATCTTTTAGAGTAAGAAAGGATTTCCATTTGAGTTTCTCAAATTGCCTTACGAGTTCAGGCATTTGAGTGTGAGCAACTCTTCTTCCTTCAGCGATCTTTCTGTCTGAAAGGAATTTAATATTGTAAGCAATTCTTTCTTCAGGATCCGATGGTGGATCATATGAATCCTTTCTTTTTTCTACAACATTCTTACTCTTTCTTCTTTTCATTTCCTACACAGTGATACTTCAAATTAATTCAAAGTGCATGTGATTCAATTGTATGCTACAAATTTTGCAAACTTTAATTATCATCAATACTTAGATGTTTTGATGTTAATGTTCTTCACATTTCCAGTTCTTCATTAGTGTTAATGAGTTTGCAACTAGGTTATGATTTTCACAAAGTTCATATGTGTTCTAGATTTATACGATCATCATTAACACATGTTTTGACATCTAACATCATCACACTCAATTTGCAATAATGTTGTTTATATCATATGAACAATGATTCTATGAAAACCTAACCTAGATGTATAATGAACCCTAGAATCATCCAAAGTTAAATCAATGCATAGACATTTTTACAATCATCACTACAATCATTTCTAAATTGTTCTTCAAGAGCAATTTTGATTGTTTGCATCAATTTCAGTTTTGGCACACTATAGTTAAGGTTTCTTCATAGCCCTAATTCATTATACAAACACATTTGAATGCTAGGAAAGCAAGGATTAATCATACCAAAAGTAGGAATTGAGATGGAAGGAATGTTTGTTCTTCTTTCTGCGGTCGATCTCCTCAGCCTTGTAGAGAGTGTGTGTTTTGAAGTGAGTTTGAATAAAATAAGAAGTGAGGGTTTAATTGGTTTTAAAACAGAATCAGACCATGCACAGTCGAAGCACGGTCGACCGTGGTGTTAGCCTTAAGAGAATTTCTAGATGTGTGAAACAGGAGTCTGCGATCGTGCCTGCGGTCAGCCGTGATTCAGCCATGGATTCTTCTGATCACCAATTTCTTCACTTCTTCTTCCCTTGAGCGCGTTTTGACGATTCTTAGGTTCTATAGAATACTTGAGGACAAGTTTTCTTTTCCTAACATTGAATGATCACATCCTCCCGATGTTTCATCATCAATGACACGTAATATACTATATTTATATGTATATATATATATATATATATATATATATATATATATATATATATATATATATATATATATATATATATATATATATATATATATATATATATATTGTAACGATCCTGGATTTTCTAACTTTTATTATTAATATTTATTATTAATACTTGCGTGTTAATAAATGTATTTTTATACATTTACTTGTTACCGTAATTAACTTTACATGTCCCGACTTGTCTTTGTGACACACGTACTTTTCACGAATAATATTTTGAATATTATTTACGTACATGATTAATTATTATTAATCATTTTTAATTAACTAATGTTAGTAGTTAATTACTTGGGCTATATTTATTTAATTTGTTACTTACTTGGACTTGGGCCTTTATTAATGGTTATGGACTTGGAAGCCCACCCTACTTATCTTAATGGACTAGTTGAGAGCCCAACACATTACTAGTAACTTATTAAGTTTAAACTTGGATTAATTAACTTAAGTTGGAGACAAAGTACTACAAGCATGCAATAACTCTTTCCCATACACTTAACTTTATTACCATTCTAAGCTCACACCATTCTTCAATACTTGAAAGTAGCATTTGACCCTTTCCCCTTTGGCCTTGAAACCGTCAGTTTTGGGATGGGAGGGAGGAGTTCAATTTCAATTTTTTTTTTGTTACTTATTCACTAGTTTTCATTTCATTTCTCATACACACACAAAATACTTACACTTTTCTCTCATCTTTTCTCTCAAACTTGTAAGTAACAAGCTTTATCTTCTCTTCTTTTTCTTCCTTAAAACCGCCACCATTCATCATCATTTTACTAGTTTGTAGTTAATTGTTGTTTGTTGTTGATTAAAGATCAAGTTCTATAACTTGTATCTTCATGTACTCTTGGTTACTTCCATCTTTTATTTGTTGAAGAACCAAGAACAAGAATCTAAACTTGTTAGTTTATGGTTATACACTTAAATGTTTTAAAGATCTAAAGTCCATAAACTTTATAATCATACTAGTGTTCATGTTTTGTAGACTTGAATTCTTAAGATCCAAGCTTGACTTGAATCTTCTTAAGTATGAAACAAACATGAACATAATACTTGTAACTTTAGTTTATTTCTTTCTTTTGTAAGTACTTTAAAGTTGTAATATTGTTAATTTGGTCAAGTATTACTAGTTAAACTTGATCTCATATTTCTTGAAAATAAAGTTAACTTTATAAGCTCAAGAACATGGAAGTATAACTTTCTATTTATAACTTCATACACTTATGTTGGATCTAAGTTTCTATAGCTTATGGTCTTCCAAATTTGTTGTAAACAAGAGCTTATAAGCTTATATACATTTTACAAGTTGAAAATCTAAGTTTCATAACTTATGGTTTCATTAAAGTGAAGATCCAAGTTCTATAACTTAGGATCAAACTTAAGAACACTAGATCTAGACTTTCTACTCTAGGATCTTCAAGATCTAACTAATCTCTAAGTTCTACAACTTAAGATCTTGTTTATTTAGTTTACTTTCAAGTTTGTAACTTAATATTACTATTACAACTCATATATGTGTCGGATCTAAGATCTTGATGTAACTTTGGTTCATTAACCTTCATACAACTCTTAAGTGAGTTGTCATACATATCTTAGACTTACACTAGTGTTATGATCGTCAAAACTTGGTTAAGATGATGTAAACACATCAACGAGTTGTACACTTGAAGCTATAAGCATCAAGGATGAGAACCGTGATGAGCATAAAGCACCAAGAACCCACCGGAACACCTTTACTTACTGTTTCTGAAACTGATCAGTAACCTGGGCTACTGGAAAAGTTAATTTCAAGTTAGTTCGGTTTGAGTAGATGATTTTCCGTTTAGACCTCATCTTAATCCAAGTTACGGTTTAGGATTTATGGCCATCTGAAAGTCACTACACCCTTTTAACGTTGTGCTGAAATTTCTGACCTACTCGCACTTAAACTGTCACCACAGTCAAATGAAGACGAGTTTGGATCTGAAAATTTGTCAGCCTCTAGGGGACTCATATACAGAGCCATGGCCACTGGTCTCACCTCATTTCAGTTTGTATAGAGGTCGTGGAGACTGAACGAAGTCAGCCTTTATTTCAAACTCTATTCTTGAATGAAACTTACTTTACACTTTTTGTTTAATGATGAATGATGATGATACTTAAGACCTAATTTACATACTTTTAAACCTTTGGGAACAATTTACTAACTTAGTAACTTTTGACTTAGGTTGAGGACCTTTCGGACCAACCACTTGCTTACTATTCCCGCGTATCGACTTTTACTACTTTTCACTGTGAGTTATACCATCCCTTTTTACTTTAACTATTTTTGAGAATTGAGAATTCATGCGCATTTTACATTTCACATACTAGGAACGAGTACTTAAACTTTATATATGTGTGGGTTATACAACGGAATAAACTTTCCCCTTAGCTCGGTAACGTTTAGTCATTGGTCTTTGAACCGATGAACGTGAATCTTAGATATAGATCCATAGGGTTTGACATCCCCACTCGGGCTAGTAGCGCTAGCATTTAACGGGTGTTTAATACTTCGTAAACTTACGCACTCGCCAAGTGTACTTTTAGGGGGTGCTATTTACGTTAAGTTAGTTACCAAGTGCCCACAGTTATACATATACTTTTTCATACTGTTTTGAAATACTGAAATCTCGTGGCCTACCTTACATTACAGTTATACTTAAACTATAGCTCACCAACATTCGTGTTGACATTTTTAAGAATGTTTTTCTCAGGTGCTTAAGGTTTGGTTGCTTCTGCTGTAGTTGTCGTGCTTTGTAGACTCCTGCTGCGCTTATTAGAGATGTCTTCGCATGAAACGTTTATTTTGCATTCAAACTTTATTACTTTTGAACAATGAATTTGTAACTACCTATGGGTCACGTACTATTATTATCGCATTCTATTCGTAGAGGTATATTATAGTATGTTAAACTTTTGGCGTTGGTTATAACGTCACCTTTTCTTATGAATGCAAACTTTTTTTAAAACCGTATATAGTGTTTGACCTTGTAATGATCCTATTGTTGATGATCCGTACACGATGGTTTTGTACGGGGCATCACATATGGTATCAGAGCTTTGGTTATAGGGAATTAGGTTGCATAAGTGAGTGTAGACCGGACCGAGTAGGATTCGCTAATAGGACTAATCTACAACTTGCTAGTTTACTTGTTTCTGCGGAACTTGCTGCATACTGCTGCTTACTTTTACTGCTATATGCCATATACTGTTACTTGATTTCACTACTGCATGCTATTATCTGCTTTCGATTGCATGATACTTGTCGTTATTGCCATGCTACATACTGCTATAGATGATCTAGACTGTCATAGTTACTTTGCCTAATATGTGCTTGCTTTATAACTTACTGACATGGAAAAAGTTATTTTTCCTTGTTCAGATGTCGGATATCCCGCCCGTTATCATTTTGAAGAGCGACTCAGACTCATCCGCCACCTTGCCTGCTACTACTGCTGATACACAGATCCCGTCCTCTTTACCCTCCAGCGACTCTGGCGCTTCGTCCTCTGGAGCCAGTAGCCATACACCCGACCCAGTGATCATCTCAGACGGACATGAGGATCCACCGAAGATTCTAGCTCCACTCATCCCAGGACCCTCGGAGCCACAGCACCATTCCGGTGGTGCTGTGATTCCTGGAGAATATGGGGACATTCCATTCCGTAATAAGTATAACCATTGGGTCAGACGCCTTCCTGATGGACGTGTCGTGCCGATTCCACCCGGCAGATACCAACTGATGACTACTGGCCGAGCACATCCACCTTCCGATGATTCTGACAACTCATCATCTGACGACTCATCATCCGATGACTCTAGCGACGATGATTCCGACGAGGACCCCGAGGAGGCACCCGTGCAGCCACCCTCTACCCCGCCGAAGAATCGGTATCGTTTCGACGATACCGTTATTCCAGGGGTTAACTGAGGTAGGTCGTTCGTTAACGCACATGGACTGAAGGTTAGAGTTACCGCCCGTAAGCGGCTTGTGCCATATCCTGCTAATCTATTCATACGTAAGGCTCCCCGTTACGCAGCATCTACTTCTGGTGCTGGACCGTCTGAACCACCAGCTCCACCAGCATCATCTGCACCACCGACACCACATGCACCATCAGCACCGACTACTCCACCAGCATCTCCCTCTGTCGAGGAACTGACGAGGGAGGTGGATACCCTCCATGCTCGGGTAACTGAGCTCAAGGACCAGGTGTCCCACATAATGGACATCCTTTACCCACCGTCACCATAGGGCTATTGTATTAGGTTTCTTTATGTAATCTCGTTTGTAGTTCATGTTTCACTCATGTATTGTACGAATCTTATGCGAATGTATGCAACTTTTTATTAATGAATGGAACTTAGTGTTGTTTAATCTCTGTACGGTATTCTATTTACATTACAGTGTGATGATTTTGTGGTATCTGTATCTAGTTGCATTACTTAATTAACATGTGTGGTGTTGATTCCATGTTGGTTACCATATACTGTATTATTATTATTTGAATACTGGATTTTGACTTGAGTCAAAATTTTTGTTTAGAAGATCAATGGCCAACGGAAGATCAACGCCCACAGCAGCACAGATTGAAGAAATGATAGCCGAATGGGTAGCCACAGCTATAGCGAAATGAACCCCCAAGCTCCACCGGTTATCCAGCACAATCATAACGGGTTCACATACAAGGAATTCCAAAGCTGTAAGCCCCACAATTTTATTGGTACTGAGGGGCCAGTTGGACTTACAAGGTGGTTTGAGAAATTGGAAGCTGTTTTCCGTGTAAATACCTGCTCAGAGACGAACAAAACCAAGTATGCCTCATGTACACTATCAGACGGTGCCCTAACCTGGTAGAACACACTTGCTCAAGCTAAGGGTATTGATGAGGCGTATGCTACCCCGTGGGAGGAATTTAAGGGGGCTATGATCGAAGAGTACTGCCCCAAAATGGAGATACAGAAGATGGAAACTGAGTTTTGGGGACTGAGAGTGGTAGGAAATGATCTTGATAGTTATAACCGAAGGTACTTGGAACTAGCTTTGATGTGCCCCACGATGGCACCCCTGAATTTAAGCGAATGGAACGGTATTTCTGGGGACTCCCCAAGTCCATTCAGGGAAATGTTACCTCTTCAAAACCAGCTGATGTCCCGAAAGCTATGCGCATGGCGCATACCCTGATGAACCAAATCACCAGCCAAGAACCAGAAAAGGCTAAATCCGAATCGGGTAGTAGTGAGAAGCGTAAGTGGGACAACAACAAGGGGAGAGTCTATGATCAAAACCCGGCAAAGAGACATGAAGGTTTCAAAGGAAACAACCCCAACCCGAACACTAGCTCGAACTCTAACTATAAGGGTAGTCTGCTACAGTGCAAGAGATGCTACAAGCATCACACCGGGTACTGCAACGTGGTCTGTGAAAAATGTAAAAGGACTGGGCATATTGGCAAATACTGCAAGATCACCACCCTGAATGTGAAGACAAACCCTACTGGACTGAGAAAGTGCTATGAGTGTGGACAACCGGGCCACTTCAAAAATGAGTGTCCCAACAAGAGAAAGGACGGCGGGCTACCACGTGGCAGAGCTTTCAATGTAAACGCAAGGGATGCCCGTGAGAACCCCGACTTGGTTACAGGTATATGCACTATCAACAATCTATTAGCTTCTGTCCTATTTGATATTGGTGCCGATAGAAGTTATGTATGTAGATACTTTTGCTCTAAGATAAATTGGTCATTAGTTCCTTTAAAATAGAGAAAGTTGACCAAATTGTTGAGGTAACCAATGGAAAACTTGAGAAAGTTTACCAAATTAGTCGAGGAGCTATTATCAATATAGCTGGTGTGGATTTCGAGATTATCTTGATACCCATTAAGTTGGAAAGCTTTGATGTTATTGTCGGTATGGACTGGTTGACCAAGATAAGGGCCAACACTATCTGTGGAGATAAAGCTCTTCGTATACCACACGGAGATGGTGAGCCACTGAGTATTTACGAAGAGAGATGTAGCTCGAAACTGAATCTCATTAGTTGCATGAAGGCGCAAAAGATCATGAAGAAAGGACGTCTTGCTGTTCTAGCACATGTGAAAACGTTAGAAACCGAAGTGAAGATCGTGGGTGATGTACGAATTGTGAACGAATTTCCCGACGTCTTTCCAGAGGAATTGCCTGAATTACCGCCACCGAGAGAAGTAGAGTTTCAGATCGATTTAGTGCCAGGAGCTGCACCTGTAGCTCGCGCACCTTATCAACTTGCACCTTCCGAAATGCAAGAGTTGCAGAGCCAATTACAAGAACTGCTAGACCGTGGATTTATCCAACTAAGTTTCTCGCCTTGGGGCACACCTGTTTTATTTGTGAAGAAGAAGAACGGATCATTCCGCATGTGTATCGACTACCGTGAACTCAACAAATTGACGATCAAGAATCGGTATACTCTTCCCCAAATTGACGATCTTTTTGATCAACTACAAGGATCGAGCGTTTACTCTAAGATCGATTTGCGATCCCGTTATCACCAGTTGAGGGTGAAAGAGAGCGACGTGATGAAGACTGCATTCAGAACTCGTTATGGTCATTATGAGTTTCTCGTGATGCCATTCGGTTTAACCAACATACCTGCCATATTCTTGGACCTCATAAATCGTGTATGCAAGCCATACCTGGATAAGTTAGTTATCGTCTTCATAGATGATATCCTCATCTACTCCAAAAGCGAAGAAGAATATGAACAACATCTTCGTCTAGTGTTGGAACTCTTGAGACAAGAGCAACTTTACGCCAAATTCTCCAAGTGTGAATTTTGGTTGAAGGAAGTCCAATTTCTGGGTCACGTTGTGAGTGATCAAGGTATCAAAGTTGATCCCGCAAAGATCGAAGCTATCAGCAAGTGGGAAACCCCCACTACTCCGACTCACATCCGCCAATTTTTAGGCCCCGTCGGTTATTACCGAAGATTTATTGAAGGTTTCTCTCTGATTGCGCGTCCTTTGACCGCGCTGACTCACAAAGGGAAGAAGTTCATTTGGGAACCCGAACAGGAATTAGCATTTCAAACCTTGAAAAAGAAGTTAACCACCACACCTATCTTATCACTTCCTGAAGGCAGTGACGATTTCGTCGTTTACTGCGATGCCTCGAAAAATGGTTTTGGTTGTGTATTGATGCAAAGAACGAAGTTTATCACTTACGCCTCCCGACAACTAAAGATTCACGAGCGAAATTACACAACGCACGATCTCGATCTTGAAGCCGTTGTCTTTGCATTAAAGCTGTGGAGACACTACCTTTATGGAAAAAAGAGCACTATTTTCACCGATCATAAAAGCCTCCAACACATCTTTGATCAGAAGCAACTGAATATGAGACAGCGTCAATGGATCGAGACACTGAACGACTATGATTGTGAACTTCGTTATCACCCTGGAAAAGCCAATGTTGTAGCTAACGCTTTGAGCTGAAAGGAGGGGATGGAACCTCTTCGTGTTCGAGTACTGAACATCACCATTCATTCGAACCTCAATAGCCAGATCTGAGTAGCCCAAGAAGAGGCTCTCAAAGAGGAGAACATATCTCGTGAATACTTGAACATTCTCGTCTCTAAATTCGAGGTTAAGGAAACTGGACTCCGATGCTATGCCGAAAGAATTTGGGTACCTCGTTATGGAGATCTACGGAACCTTATACTAGATGAAGCCCACAAGTCGAGATATTCGATTCACCCAGGAGCCGGTAAAATGTACCACGATCTTAAGGAACAGTACTGGTGGCCTAATCTTAAGAAGGACGTTGCAACTTATGTTGGGAAGTGGGAAAGGATAACAATGGATTTCATTACGAAGTTACCAAAGACGGTGGGCGGATACGATACCATCTAGGTTATCGTTGACCGTCTTACCAAATCTGCACACTTTTTAGCCATGAAGGAAATGGATACGATGGAAAGACTCGCTCAACTATACATAAAGAGGTTGTATCTCATCATAGTGTGCCCTTATCGATCATCTCAGATCGCGATCCCCGTTTTGCTTCCAGATTTTGGCGTTCTTTGTAAGAAGCCTTGGGGACTCGTCTCAACATGAGTACTGTATATCACCCGCAGACGACGAACAAAGCGAATGCACGATTCATAAGTTGGAGGACATGTTGCGTGCTTGTGTTATTGATTTTAGAAAGGCTTGGGAAAGGCATTTGCCGCTAGCTGAATTCTCTTACAACAACAGTTATCATTCGGGTATTAATGCCGCACCTTTTGAAGCGTTGTATGGCCGAAAATGCCGTTCTCCTATTTGTTGGGCCGAAGTAGGCGAAACACAAATCACCGAACCCGAGATAGTCCACGAAACAACTGAGAAAATTGTCCAAATTCAAGCGAGACTCAAGACGGCCGGACCCGAGATAGTCCACCATAAGTTACGCCGACCTTAAACGTAAGGACTTTGAATTCAATGTGGGTAACCGTATAATGTTGAAGGTCGCACCTTGGAAAGGTTTCATTCGTTGTGGAAAACGTGGAAAGTTAAACCCGCGGTACATTGGTCCTTTTGAAATCTTGGAGCGTGTTGGACCCGTTGCTTACCATCTGGATCTTCCGACTCAATTGAGCTCAGTTCATCCTACCTTTCTTGTATCGAATTTGAAGAAGTTTCTCGCTGAACCGGAACATGTCATACCATTGGAAAAACTTACAATTGATGACAAACTCCACTTCGTGGAAGAGCCTGTCGAAATTATGGACCGTGAGGTCAAAACTTTGAAACACAACAGGATTCCGATCGTCCGAGTCTGATGGAATGCCAAATGAGGACCTGAGTTTACTTGGGAACGAGAGGATCAAATGATGCAGAAGTATCCTCACCTTTTCCCAGCTCCTCCATCTACCTCAGCTTAAAATTGATGAAATTTTCTTTAACAGGTGGGTAATGTAACGACCATGGATTTTCCAACTTTTATTATTAATATTTATTATTAATACTTGCATGTTAATAAATGTATTTTTATACATTTACTTGTTACCGTAATTAACTTTACGTGTCCCGACTTCTCTTTGTGACACACGTACTTTTCATAAATACTATTTGGAATATTATTTACGTACATGATTAATTATTATTAATTATTTTTAATTAACTAATGTTAGTAGTTAATTACTTGGGCTATATTTATTTAATTTGTTACTTACTTGGACTTGGGCCTTTATTAATGGTTATGGACTTGGAAGCCCAACCTACTTATCTTAATGGACTAGTTGAGAGTCCAACACATTACTAGTAACTTATTAAGTTTAAACTTGGATTAATTAACTTAAGTTGGAGACAAAGTACTACAAGCATGCAAGAACTCTTTCCCATACATTTAACTTTATTACCATTCTAAGCTCACACCATTCTCCAATACTTGAAAGTAGCATTTGACCCTTTCCCCTTTGGCCTTGAAACCGTCGATTTTGGGATGGGAGGGAGGAGTTCAATTTCAATTTTTTTTGTTACTTATTCACTCGTTTTCATTTCATTTCACACACACACAAAATACTTACACTTTTCTCTCATCTTTTCTCTCAAACTTGTATGTAACAAGCTTTATCTTCTCTTCTTTTTCTTCCTTAAAACCGCAACCATTCATCATCATTTTACTAGTTTGTAGTTAATTGTTGTTTGTTGTTGATTAAAGATCAAGTTCTATAACTTGTATCCTCATGTAATCTTGGTTACTTCCATCTTTTATTTGATGAAGAACCAAGAACAAGAATCTAAACTTGTTAGTTTATGGTTCTACACTTAAATGTTTTAAAGATCTAAAGTCCATAAACTTTATAATCATACTTGTGTTCATGTTTTGTATACTTGAATTCTTAAGATCCAAGCTTGACTTGAATCTTCTTAAGTATGAAACAAACATGAACATAATACTTGTGACTTTAGTTTATTTCTTTCTTTTGTAAGTACTTTAAACTTGTAATATTGTTAACTGGGTCAAGTATTACTAGTTAAACTTGATCTCATATTTCTTGAAACTAAAGTTAACTTTATAAGTTCAAGAACATGGAAGTATAACTTTCTAGTTATAACTTCATACACTTGTGTTGGATCTAAATTTCTATAGCTTATGGTCTTCCAAATTTTTTGTAAACAAGAGCTTATAAGCTTATATACATTTTACAAGTTGAAAATCTAAGTTTCATAACTTATGGTTTCATTAAAGTGAAGATCCAAGTTCCATAACTTAGGATCTAACTTAAGAACACTAGATCTAGACTTTCTAGTCTGGGATCTTCAAGATCTAACTAAGATCTAAGTTCTACAACTTAAGATCTTGTTTATTTAGTTTACTTTCAAGTTTGTAGCTTAATATTACTATTAGAACTCATATATGTGTCGGATCTAAGATCTTGATGTAACTTTGGTTCATCAACCTTCATACAACTCTTAAGTGAGTTGTGCTACATATCTTAGACTTACACTAGTGTTATGATGGTCAAAACTTGGTTACGATGATGCAAACACATCAACGAGTTGTACACACTTGAAGCTATAAGCATCAAGGATGAGAATCGTGATGAGCATAAAGCACCAAGAACCCACCAAAACACCTTTACTTACTATTTCTGGAACTGATCAGTAACCTGGGCTATTGGAAAAGATTATTTCCAGCTATTTCGGTTCGAGTAGATGATTTTCTGTTTAGACCTCATCTTAATCCGAGTTACGGTTTAGGATTTATGGCCATCCGAAAGTCACTACACCCTTTTAACGCTGTGATGAAATTTCTGACCTACTCGCACTTAAACCGTCAACACGGTCAAACGATGACGAGTTTGGTTCTGGAAATTTGTCAGCCTCTAGGGGACTCATATACAGAGCCAAGGCCAAGGGTCTCACCTCATTTCAATTTGTATAGAGGTCGTGGCGACTGAACGAAATAAGCCTTTATTTCAAACTCTATTCTTGAATGAAACTTACTTTACACTTTTTGTTTAATGATGAATGATGATGATACTTAAGACCTAATTTGCATACTTTTAAACCTTTGGGAACGATTTACTGACTTAGTAACTTTTGACTTAGGTTGAGGACCTTTCGGACCAACCACTTGCTTACTATTCCCGCGTATCGACTTTTACTACTTTTCACTGTGAGTTATAGCATCCCTTTTTACTTTAACTATTTTGGGAATTGAGAATACATGCGCATTTTACGTTTTACATACTAGGAACGAGTACTTAAACTTTATATATGTGTGGGTTATACGATGGCATAAAATCTCCCCTTAGCTCGGTAACGTTTAGTCATTGGTCTTTGAACCGATGAATGCGAATCTTAGATATGGATCCATAGGGTTTGACTTCCCCACTCGGGCTCGAAGCGCTAGCATTTAATGGGTGTTTAATACTTTGTAAACTTACGCACTCGCCAAGTGTACTTTTAGGGGGTGCTATTTACGTTAAGTTAGTTACCAAGTGCCCACGGTTATACATATACTTTTTCATACTGTTTTGAAATACTGAAATCTCGTGGCCTACCTTACATTACTGTTATACTTAAACTATAGCTCACCAACATTCGTGTTGACATTATTAAGCATGTTTTTCTCAGGTGCTTAAGGTTTGGTTGCTTCCGCTGTAGTTGTCATGCTTTGTAAACTCCCGCTGCACTTATTAGAGATGTCTTCGCAAGAAACATTTATTTTGCATTCAAACTTTATTACTTTTGAACAATGAATTTGTAACGACCTATGGGTCACGTACTATTATTATCGCCTTCTATTCGTAGAGCCACATTATCGTATGTTAAACGTTTGACATTGCTTATGACGTCACCTTTTCTTATGAATGCAAACTTTTTTTAAAACCGCATATAGTGTTTGACCTTGTAATGATCCTGTTGTTGATGATCCGTACACGATGGTTTTGTACGGGGCATCATATATATATATATATATATATATATATATATATATATATATATATATATATATATATATATATATATATATATATATATATATATATATATATATTCAATTATACACATAGTATACACAAAACGCATCAATCTTGTATTTAGCATGCAATTCATAGTTTCACACAAACACACAATCCTAATACAAGTAGACTTCCTTCAACAATCCTTTTAAAATCATTTTTTAAAAACAATTTTGCATTTGTATGAAAAACCTTTCATTAATACGAAGTGTTATGAAAAAGTTATTCTCATTAGCATTTTGATCATTGATTTTGATTGATTTTATGGTTACCGAATCCTTGACTTATCCCTTTCATTGAACTTCTAGTTTGTCCCATTTTTCCCATGTTCTCAATTCTTCTAATAATAGACAATGGACTTTGATTACATGATTTGTATTTGCTAGAGTCGTGACACACATTCATTTCAAGTTTATCTTTTGATGAATCATATATAGTTATCTTTTCAAGTTTTCTTTTCAAAGTGTTATTTTCATCAATCAAAACTTTGTTAAGTTGTCTTTCTTTCTGTACATCTTTTTCTAAGAGATTTACTTTGTCACGACTACTATCATACACAAATTTAATAATCTTGTAATCATCTAACAATTCTTCATATTTAGAAGGATAGAATACATGTACCTCATTGCAATCCATGCTTGAGACATCATCTTCTTTGAAGGAAGATTCAACTGTGACGACCCGGGAATTTCCGACCAAATTTAAACTTAATCTTTATATGTTTCTAACACGATAAGCAAAGCATGTAATGTTGAGTCTAGAAAAATTTTGAAACGATGTTCATATATTTAATTACCCTTCGACTGTACCTATGATTTACGAACACTTGTTTGTAAATAAATTTGTATATATAAATATAATTATAAGTATATATATATTTATATTATATTTTGAATTAATAATGTATACATTAATTTAAAATGTAAAAAGATATTTAGTATAAGTTATTGTTAAATTAAGTATATATATGTTGTTATGAATCTATATATTATTTCTATAGAATATATATATATATATATATATATATATATATATATATATATATATATATATATATATATATATATATATATATATATATATATTATGTAAATATTAACTATTCAATAAATGTCATTTTATAATAATACATAAAATAATATAATATTATAATAAATTATAAATTTGAATATAAATGATAAATTAATACTATTAACATTACTTTCATTATTATTATTATTATTATTGTTATTATTAGTTTCATCATCAGTATTAAAAATTAATGCATGTTTAGTTGATATTATTATGTTTTCACTATATATTTTATATACAGATATAAATATCATCGAAACACAACTTTACAAAAACTGATATATATAAATACATATATATATACAAGATACAACTATATACTCATATACAAATATTCATACGATTATATATACATATGTATATACGGGAATTTTCGTATCCAGTGGTAAGTCTTTATCTAAACTGTGGAAGGATCTGACAACTCGAATCCATTATCTCTAACACAAACAAAATTAGTTTAGGGTCAATCTCACTTTTACAATTTTCCTTCTGAGCGAATATTTCTTGTCGATTCCACCAAACTACAAAACAAAATTTTAATTGAGTCAATTATGCATCAATAATATCACTTACCCTTTACATAACTCTGCTATTGCAATTCGAATAGAAACACAAATATAAAACTGATATTTTGAAGAAAACTATCGGGCTCCCCTGTTCTTCACCCTTCTCACCATGTAATCGCCACTCGAATACTCACGATCAACACCACTTTGTTCCTCTTTCTTCAACCGTGAGTCACCCTACACTACCCTTTCTAACCACCAATTCTATTCTATTTTTCTTTCGATCATCATTATCCTTGAACCGTAAGTTACTAAAGATTGAAGCCACTTGTGTTGTTGTTACTATCAACTAACAAATTGTAGGTTTTTCGTATGCCCGAGAGACATATTAAATTAATGTGGCTAATGTGTTATGATCCAAGTCGGGTCATACCCAATAACAAGCTTACCGACACCTTATATGTATTTAAACTTAACGAATGGATCGTTAAATAAGTACGCGACACTTAGATTTTAGAAAATGGGTTTTCTAAATTATAATCACTTGAGATAAATTATTTGGATAATTTATATATGATATGGATTTAATTATTTATAGGTTTAAATAATTATGTTGTGTTATATTTTATAAAATGGTTTATAAAATGCAAGTAACTTAACAAATACATGGAATTATATAACAAGTTTTATAAAATACAAAACTTATTATATACTAAACATGGGAGGACGTTTTTGAGGGCTCCAAGAAGTCCATTCCATGCTAGAATCTTGTTACTTTTAATAACACACTTCCATAGGTTGCATGTGAGTTGATATACCAAGCATTTGACTCATTCTCAAGACTTACAAGTTCAAAACACTCTTGCATTTTTTTGGGACAGTTTCTGGCCGAAATTTAGAGAGCAAATAGAGAGGGTTTCTTGCTTGGTATCTTGCTAATTAAGTGTCCAAAAATCCTAACCACATAAAGGAAGGTGTTGGTGATTGAAAGCTTGGGGTATTACTTGCTTGAGGCTTCAAGTTAGAGGCTTTATTCCATCATCTTTATCATCCATATTGCTGTCCAAATTCAGCTCCTAACTCATCTTGGAGGAGGTATAATCTTCTTCCTTCTTTGTTATATGTAAGCATTATTTCATAACTTGATTACTATATGGAATTCAATTAAAATGGTTTAACACATAAACTTGTTTTATTAATCATCATGCTTCCGCTTACTTTACTATCATAAAATGGATTTGTGATTATGTTGACAATATAAACATGTTGTTATGTTGAATTCCATCAATGGTATCTAGAGCCGAAGTCTATGAAATATGCTTCTTATATATGGTCTTTAAAACCCACCAACTTTGCATTCTATTAACATGCATGAAGGTAGAATGTAAAAATGTTCGGGTTTGGGTGGGTTATCATTTAGGCCGAATTTGGAGGGGTTCCAAAAGTGGTTTTGGACTTGCCATTTGGTTCATATTTGTTGTTATATTGATGTTCACAATCATAGCCAAGACCTTGTGTTTGAATGGATATTTGTTTGGTTGAATGGTTGTAATATTCATTCAATTTGGTTTGTAAAATTATTTATTCATTGGGCATGTAATAATTCATTTGGTTATGTAATTTATTTTATATTTGGTATGTAAAATAGATTAGGTTGTATTTTCTTTTTTTTAGACAAAATGTATTAGGATATATTTTGTAAAATGATGAAGATGATGAAGACTTGAAGAATACAAGAAGAAGCATTTGGATGCAAGATTAAGTGGGAGATTTAAAATCTCCTACTTTGTATTATTACCCTTAACCGGTGGCATTTGTTTTCGGCTAAACAAATGTCTACCAAAAATGGCTTGATTGTGAACATATGGTCTTGCATGCTTGGTTGTTTATTGTATGATTGTGGATTGTATGTTTGTATGCTACAAGTTAATCACACAAGTTAACAACAAACAAAACTAAAATTTAATTGGTTAAATTAGACGTTATTAATAACATGCAAAACGAAAATTTAAATGGTTAAATGAAATGGTAAAGGACATTAATAAACGGTTATTAAGAACATGATAAGGATCATACATATAAAATGGTTTATATCAAGTAATTGGCTTAATTACAAAACATGAAAATGGATTTTCAAATAAACCATACACTAAATGCATGTTGGTGTATGGTGCAAAAGTTTTCCTAAACTAGAAATAACGAAAACTCAAAATCCCTTTAACAAACAAGCTAAACAAGTTTAACGCCATCCTTTTGTGAAAACACTTAGACATATTAAGAAACTCTTGACGGGATAAAGGTCACCTAACCGTTATGAGCGGACTAATATGAATAAGGTAAATTTCGCACACTTGTGGGATAAAGGTCACCTAACCACTTGTATGTTGAATTTACATGTTTACACAAGTAGGACGACTTGATTTGGGAATCATGAACTTAGGGTCACCGAAGCATGAGGAACAAATAGGCATTGATGGGATAAATATGCCATGCAAAAGGATTGCATGATCCCATAACTTAGAAGTTGCAAAAGGATTGCAATTGTCATATAATGACTACCTAGCTAAATCAAATGACGGGATAAAGGTCACCTAACCGAAATTTGGTTTACCGTTGGATTCTAATATTTAATAAGTCAATTGAAATATAAAAGGGTATTGTTTATTAAATTTAAAATCGATACTTAAATGAACTTTGTTAAATTTTGTAGATGGCCGCCAATAACAACAACAACATTCCAAACGCACCACTTAATCTAAACCACCTATCATTAAGGTCTCTCCTCGAGAAAGACAAACTCAACCATACTAACTTTATGGATTGGTTCCGCAATCTTCGGATTGTCCTCAAACAAGAGGATAAAGCGTATGTACTTGAGGACCCCATTCCCGATCAACCGGATGAGAATGATGTGGAGGCAATGGCCTCTTACGATAAGTATTGCCACGACTCCCTTCAAGTCTCATGCTTAATGCTTGGGACTATGATACCCGAACTCCAAAAGGATTTCGAGCATCATAGTGCATACGACATGATAACGCAATTAAAGGAGATGTTCCTCCAACAAGCGCGTGTCGAACGCTTCGAAACGGTTCGGGCGCTACATGCTTGTCGTATGGACGATACCCAATCGGTTTCATCTTATGTACTTAAGATGAAAAGCCTTATCGATCGTGCTAACCGTCTTAACCTAAACATATCTAATGAATTAGCCACCGATCTTATCCTTAACTCCCTATCAAAAAGGTTTGATCAATTTGTAATTAATTACAATATGAATGGGATGGATAAGAGCATAGGTGAGCTTCACGGTATGCTTAGAACGACGGAAACTAGCATGGGTAAAAGGGCTTTACGCGTGTTAGCAATCGATCAAGGTGGATCCAAAGGTAACACCTCTAAGCCAAAGGTGGCTAAGAGGAAAGGACCCGCCCATCAAGGCAAAGGGAAGGGGAAGATGGTTACCCCAACCAAGAACAAGGCTAAGAAGCAAAAGGTAGCCGAGAAGGCAAACCCCAAGGAAGACCCATGTTTCGGTTGCGGTGAAATGGGTCATTGGAAACGAAACTGTCCGGTCTATCTTAAGGAGTTGAAGGACAAGAGGGATGCAGGGCAAACCTCAGGTAATATATATATGGTATATATAGAGCTTAGTATTACTTCTTCTAATACATGGGTATTAGACACTGGATGTGGAACTCACATTTGCAATTCATTGCAGGGGTTCAAAAGAAGTAGCAAGCAAACGGGAACATCAAGTCTCTACATGGGTAATGGAGCCAAAGTGCAAGTGAAGGCTCAAGGAGACTTTGTGTTGAAGCTTCCAAGTGGTTTGGAACTTATTTTGAAAGATGTTTTGTATGCACCTGATTTATGTCGAAACATTATTTCCATTTCCCGTTTGAAACAATGTGGTTTTTATCTTAATTTTGTTAATGATGATATCCATATTTATTTAGATAATGTATTCTATTTCAAGGCTTCACCTTCAAATGGAATTTATGAATTGGTTCATGATGACACGTCATCTAGTAGCTCAATGTACCATACAAGCACCAAGAAACTCAAAAGGGATTTGAGTGATTCCTATTTATGGCATTGTCGCCTTGGTCACATAAACAAGAACCGAATGCATACACTTCAAAAGGATGGACTTTTGAAATCAAATGAAATGGATTCGTTTGATGTATGTGAATCTTGTTTACAAGGCAAGATGACTAAAGCACCTTTCAAAGGGACTTATGAAAGGGCTAAAGATTTATTGGGATTAATACATTCGGATGTATGTGGACCCTTTAAACCCATGACTAGGAATGGTGAAAGATACTTTGTTACTTTCATTGATGACTTTAGTCGTTTCGGATATGTCTACTTATTAAGACACAAGGACGAAATATTTGAAGCATTCAAAGAATATCAAAACAAAGTACAAAATCAACTCAATAGGACAATTAAGGTACTTCGTACCGATAGAGGAGGTGAATACCTAAGCGATGCCTTCCAAGATCATCTTAGGAGTTGTGGGATTATCTCACAACTTACTCCACCCAGAACACCCCAACTTAATGGAGTTTCCGAAAGGAGGAACCGAACCCTAATGGATATGGTTCGATCTATGATGGCAAGAAGCTCGTTGCCTCTATCATTTTGGGGTTATTGTCTAAGCTCCGCGGCTCGTATTTTAAATATGGCCCCAACCAAGAAAGTGGAACGAACTCCTCACGAGATGTGGTTTGGTAAACCTCCATCTCTATCATACTTAAAGGTATGGGGATGTGAAGCTTATCCTAAGAGTTACGTCCCTAATAAGTTGAATGCTCGATCCACGAAGTGTATCTTCATAGGATATCCCAAGGATGATATGGGATATTATTTCTATGATCCATCCGAGCAGAATGTATTTGTTGCTCGGAAGGCGGAATTCCTTGAAACTAAGTTCCTAATGGAAGAAAATAGTGAAAGGAAGATAGATCTTGAAGAGGTTCAAGATCAAGTAGATGATACACAATTGGTTAACACTAGCACTCAACATGAAAATGTTGATAGTGATCAAATGGATGATCAAAATACACAAGACATTCGTAGATCTGGTAGGATTAGCAATCCTCCTGAGAGATATGGGTTTCTCATAGATGGTTGCTATACGGTTGATTTGGATGAACCAACAAACTACCAAGATGCTTTATCAAGGATTGATAAAGATAAATGGCAGGATGCCATGAACGCCGAGATGCAATCCATGTATGAAAACCAAGTGTGGGAACTTGTTGAGCGACCTCCTAGCTCTAAGCTAGTTGATTGCAAATGGCTTTTCAAGAAGAAAACCGACATACATGGAAACTTGGATACATATAAAGCTAGGCTTGTAGCAAAAGGTTTCACTCAAACTCAAGGGGTTGATTATGATGAAACTTTCTCGCCAGTGGCAATGCTAAAGTCTATTAGGATATTATTTGCCATTGCTGCTCACTACGACTATGAAATATGGCAAATGGATGTCAAAACCGCTTTCCTAAATGGATATCTTATGGAAGATGTCTATATGGTCCAGCCTGAAGGTTTTGTTGATCCAAAATATCCTAAAAGGGTATGCAAGTTAAATAAGTCAATATACGGATTGAAACAAGCATCTAGAATGTGGAATCATCGTTTTAATGAGGAAGCCGAGAAATTTGGCTTCATTAAAAATGGTGATGAAGCTTGTGTATATAAGAAAGCTAGTGGGAGCACTATCATATTCCTTGTACTATATGTGGATGATATATTATTATTTGGGAATGATATTACCACAATGCAAGGAGTCAAAACTTGGCTAAAGAGTTGCTTCTCCATTAAGGATCTTGGAGATGCACAATACATATTGGGGATAGGGATCTATAGGAATAGATCCAAGAGATTGATAGGTTTAAGTCAAAGTACATACATTGATAAAATCTTGAAAAGGTTCAAGATGGAAAACTCTAAGAAAGGTTTGGTACCTATTCAAAGAGGAACCAGTCTCAGTTCATCTCAGTGTCCCATCACGAAAGATGAACAAGAGAAAATGAAGAAAGTCCCATACGCATCTGCTATTGGGTCTATCATGTATGCAATGATATGTACTAGACCGGATGTGTCATGCGCTCTAAGCTTGACAAGTAGATACCAGAATAACCCAGGAAACAGTCATTGGGTTGCTGTTAAAAGTATATTGAAATACCTTAGGAGGACTAAGGATATGTTTCTAATATATGGGTCTGGTGAGGAGGAACTCGCTGTAAAAGGTTACGTGGATGCGAGTTTCCAAACTGATCGAGATGACTCTCGATCACAATCCGGTTATGTCTTCATGTTAAATGGTGGTGCGGTCTCTTGGAAGAGTTCGAAACAGGAGGTTGTTGCGTTATCCACTACAGAGTCGGAGTACATTGCCGCCTCACTGGTAGCTCAGGAAGCTGCATGGATGAAGAAATTCATCGACGACTTAGGAGTGGTCCCTTCCATTCAGGACCCTCTTGAGATCTTTTGTGACAACGAGGGTGCGATTGCTCAAATCAAGGAACCTCGTGCCCATCAAAAGACTCGTCACATTGAGCGGAGATTCAACTACATAAGGGATGAAGTTGAAAAAGGAAAGATATGTATTCGCAAAGTTCATACAGATCATAATGTTGCGGATCCACTCACGAAGCTTTTACATGGGCCAAAACATGAGGGACATGTTTGTGCATTAGGGCTTCGATATTCTAGTGATTGGATATGATCTATTTTATGTATTGTACAGGAACGAAATTATTCAAACTCATTAATATAATTATGGTATTAATTTAATTATGAGTCATGTTCCAATTTTGCATATTTTATCCATGAATAAACTATTATTCTAAATTCCGTAGTTGATCACATTTGTGGGAACAAGTGTGAGGTCTAGACTATTATGAACTTGGATTGGTTAACATTCAAATGGAGAATGTGGGGCAAGGTTGCAACCAAGGTTCATAGATATTTGTGGGACACAAATATTGGAGGACCCGCTCTCAAGATTTACTGTATGGAGCCTTTGTGGTTGATCACATGTAATCTTGAGTAAAGGAGAATATCATTGTATCCTCTGACCTGAGATACATATTGGGTTCAGATATTCACCGAATATCGTGCCTTGATTCTTTCCTTCGCTATTCTGAAAAGGTAGCTCATAAGGGAGGCTTCAGGTATGGTACAAAGTGTAGTGTCCAGGACGTATGTAGCCAAGATGGAATTTGTCCCTCTTATTCGTTGAGAGTCAGATGTCTAAGGCCTGATAAAGTTAAATCTATAAGAGAGTGATCACTCTATGTCTCTTGGATTTAACATGACATCTAGGACGAAAGGATATAATGAAAGATTCACCTAAATCATATTCGAGATGGGGACTCGAAAGGGATGATGTTATTGAATGGCACAAAGTCATAACATATTGGGGGTGATGGACGGTCGTTAGGTGGTATCCGTCACTTGCATTAATTTCTTATGTTTCTCGTGCAAGTGGGAGATTGTAGGTTTTTCGTATGCCCGAGAGACATATTAAATTAATGTGGCTAATGTGTTATGATCCAAGTCGGGTCATACCCAATAACAAGCTTACCGACACCTTATATGTATTTAAACTTAACGAATGGATCGTTAAATAAGTACGCGACACTTAGATTTTAGAAAATGGGTTTTCTAAATTATAATCACTTGAGATAAATTATTTGGATAATTTATATATGATATGGATTTAATTATTTATAGGTTTAAATAATTATGTTGTGTTATATTTTATAAAATGGTTTATAAAATGCAAGTAACTTAACAAATACATGGAATTATATAACAAGTTTTATAAAATACAAAACTTATTATATACTAAACATGGGAGGACGTTTTTGAGGGCTCCAAAAAGTCCATTCCATGCTAGAATCTTGTTACTTTTAATAACACACTTCCATAGGTTGCATGTGAGTTGATATACCAAGCATTTGACTCATTCTCAAGACTTACAAGTTCAAAACACTCTTGCATTTTTTTGGGACAGTTTCTGGCCGAAATTTAGAGAGCAAATAGAGAGGGTTTCTTGCTTGGTATCTTGCTAATTAAGTGTCCAAAAATCCTAACCACATAAAGGAAGGTGTTGGTGATTGAAAGCTTGGGGTATTACTTGCTTGAGGCTTCAAGTTAGAGGCTTTATTCCATCATCTTTATCATCCATATTGCTGTCCAAATTCAGCTCCTAACTCATCTTGGAGGAGGTATAATCTTCTTCCTTCTTTGTTATATGTAAGCATTATTTCATAACTTGATTACTATATGGAATTCAATTAAAATGGTTTAACACATAAACTTGTTTTATTAATCATCATGCTTCCGCTTACTTTACTATCATAAAATGGATTTGTGATTATGTTGACAATATAAACATGTTGTTATGTTGAATTCCATCACAAATAACCTACAACCACCTACTCGTTACCTTATTTCCTGTTGTAATCACCCAAACACCACAACAACTACTTAATTTGGTTTCATACTCGAAGTTATCAAACAACCATCTTTTAACCATCAATGAATCACCAATAACCTACCACAATCACCAAACTAAAACCATCACAAATATCATACGGCTGCTACTACTCGAACCCACAACCACCACCATCGAAATATCACCATCAACACCTGCAACCTTCATGAAGATGCTACGAGCTGTTATGTTTCTGTTTCTGGGTCAGACCGACACAAATCACATGCAACCCAGCTACGTAATGATATTTTCTTGTTATGATTAAATGGATATTGAAAGAAAAGTGATGATAAGATATAAAGGTAGTAATAAAAGAAAAAGGTTAGTGTTGTTAGAGAATTATTACCTTATATAAGTTGTTGGCTCTTGGTTGATGGAAGCCAGCTGTACAGAAGCACCAAAATCTTTATAATTGTCGATTACTTTTACCAAAAATTTCACTCAGGCCATGTAAGGATAACATGGACTTAAATTGTTTGAGAAAGTTGGGCCACTATATTTCAAATAGATGATATGTTAGACCGTATAACTTGGGCTGAGTTCAATCTTTCTTGGGCCACTATCATGTGTAAACCATCGAGACCCAATTATCACTGTAATCGAATGAAGAATGATGATGTTACAGAAAAATGATAATGATGATAGCTGAAGGGGTTGATGATAATCGATGATGATGATAAGACGATGATGATTTAACTGTTATCGTGATGATGATAATATATCGGTGTGAAGATGAATGATGACGATGATAGTTGTGATGATGATCGTGATGTTAGATGATTATGATGATGATTGGGTTGATGAATCGATGGAGATGATGATGATGTATTAAAACGATTATGATAGTGATAAGATGTTAAATGGGTTATGATTTTAGTTGTGGTATGATACATAAAATGATAGGAATTTTGATGATGATACAAGGATATTGGTGATGATAATGATAATGGTGATATCATGAAGAAGATGAATTCGGATTTATACGGTTTAAAAGTATTTAGTGTAATAATAATTACAGAAAGTGTCAAACAGCTCAATGGTTGGTGGATGGTTGTTAACGAAAGGACCTGGGTTCGATCCCAGGCTACTACACATTTTTTTTGTGATTATTCTGCTGCAATCCATTAAGCTTAGTGGACTTTGGGTTAGGCTAGTAAATGAGTTTAGAAAATTTAACTGTTGGGCTTATGAAACTACCGTGGGCCGAGATCCATTTTCCTAGGTTCTGTTGGGCCGAATGATAAAAGAATAATGGTTATATAGATATAGGTTCATATTATTTCAGAAAAATATAAACAGCTCGATGGTTAAGAGAGGTTGCGGTTGAGCGAGAGGTCGTGGGTTCGAGTCCCGGCTCGGGCACTTTATCTTCTTTTTAAGCCTCTTAAGGTAGTCTTAACATTATTATTATCATCATTAATTTTATCATGTTTATTATTAATATTATTATTATCTTCATTATGATTATGATTATTAATTATTAATGAATGTATTATTATTATTATTATCATAATTATTATTATTAGAATTATCATTATTTTTTTATCATTATTATTTTTATTATAAATTTTATTATTTCTAACACTAATATCATTATTTTTATAGTTATTATTATTAGTAGTAAATTATCATTATAATCAAAAACAACTTTTATTACTAATATTGATATTATGTACCAAATAAATATTTTGTATATAAAATATACTTTTAGTAATATTACATATAAGTATTTAATAATCATATTAACATTTTATATATAAATACTCATATATTACAACTTAAGTATTTTAATATAATACTAACCAAATATATATTAATATAACTATATAGATGTTAATCATTTTGAATATATACACAAATTAAATATATAATATATAAATTAAGATATAATAAATAAATTTGTTCGATTACGATTATGTGTATTGATAAATATACAAATGATATAGGTTCATGAATCCAAGGCCAACCCTATACTTGTTCAATGTCGTCATATGTATTTTTACTACAAAATACAGTCCGGTGAGTTTCATTTACCCTTTATATTTTTGTGCTGAGAATACATGCGCAATTTTTTATAAATGTTTTACGAAATAGACACAAGTAATTGAAACTACATTATATGGTTGAATTATCGAAAACGAATATGCCCATTTTTATTAAGTCTGGTAATCTAATAATTAGGGAACAGACACCCTAATTGACGCGAACTCTAAAGATAGATCTATCGGGCCCAACAAGCCCCATCCAAAGTACCGGATGCTTTAGTACTTCGAAATTTATATCATGTCCGAAGGAGGATTCCGGAATGATGGGGATATTCTTATATGTATATTGTGAATGTCGGTTACCAGGTGTTTAATCCATATGAAAGATATTTTTGTCTCTATGCATGGGACGTATGTTTATGAGAAATGAAAATATGAAATCTTGTGGTCTATTAAAATGATGGAAATGATTATTTATGCTAAACTAATGAATTCACCAACCTTTTGGTTGACACTTTAAAGCATGTTTACTCTCAGGTGTTAAAGAAATCTTCCGCTGTGCAATTGCTTATTTTAAAGATATTACTTGGAGTCATTCATGACATATTTCAAACGACGTTACATTCAAGTCGTTGAGTTCATCAAGATTATTATTAAGTCAATTATAGTTAGATATATTATAAAATGGTATTCATGTCATCAACTTTCGATGTAACGAAAGATTGTCTTTTCAAAAACGAATGGAATGTTTGTAAAATGTATCATATAGAGGTCAAGTACCTCGCGATGAAATCAACTGTTGTGAATCATTTATAATCGATATGGACTTCATCCGGATGGATTAGTATGGGTCTTCACTGTTGGTATCAGAGCAGAGGTCTTAGCGAACCAGGTCTACATTAGTGTGTCTAACTGATAAGTTGTTAGGATGCATCAGTGAGTCTGGACTTCGACCGTGTCTGCATGTCAAAAGTTTTGCTTATCATTTCTAGTCGGAAATCATCCGATTATCATCCTTAGGAAATCACTTGCTTATCATTCTTAGTCTAGACACGTTTTACTGCATTGACTGCATGAATAGTGTATAGACAAAAAAATTTATATCTTAGCGTATCTGCTACTTCATATCTTAGAGTATCTGTTACTGTAACTTTGCCTGTTGTATTCCGTAGATTCCTCAGTAATTTATGGAATTTTAGTATTATATATGCATATGTAAATTCTGTATTACCGGATACTAATCTACATCCTATATTCTATTTCTTATCGAAAATCCTTCATCTGATCGTACGAGATGAATCCCTCAATCAATTCGAATTCGTTGGATTTCGACAGCTATTCCGATAGGGAGTTTCACTTAAGCTCCGAAAGCAGCGGCAACAGAATGAATCAACCAAATCAGCCATCCCCAATTCATCTGATGAGTTCGTAGTCGACTTAATCAATGGAGACGCGAAGAAGGCGATCCTTTCCACCAACCGAATTCACTTCTTGGTGATGAACCTGAAGCACTTACCGGTGAACCAGTCCGAAACACCATTTTCACCCTCATTTTCCGAATATCTCACCACGATTGTATTCTATCTAAAATTCTAAACCTTATTCATCCGTTCGTTCCGACCAACAATCAACCCAGAATAATGGAAGAAGTCCACGAGCTTCGTACCCGAATTATAGCCTTGGAAAATATGGTGCAAAATGTACCAGCTTCAGCAACATCATCGGTACCAACAGTACCATCAGCAAATCCATACCTCAACATCTCATTCTATACCTCGAGTATAATCATCGTTCTACGTATCGTTCTACATCAATTATCTTCATTCGACATGACGATTATGTAATCTCTGATATCTTAGAGATTATGTATTCTAGTTCTAACGGTAAATCAAATGAGATTAATATTATATTAACTCATTAAATCTATGATTACATCTGAATAAAATATATATGTAAGTATATTTTCATAAGGATTGTAATTAAAAATTCTGTTGTACAAACTGTTAAGGGTGAAAATATTTTAACGGGTAGGTAATACCCGAGGAATATTTAGATTTCACATTAATAAGCTACACTGTACATTCTTTCAAATCTGATTCAACAGTCATTTACTATCCTATTTACATCCACTGATACACGTATCCGTTCACCACAGAATAACCATATTCATCCAATTTCATATTTGGATTTTGATTTATCTGAATCCAACAAGTGGCATAATGAAGAAAACATTAGACAAAATAAAATTTGTTAGAAACAAACAAATTAACTATGTGAAATTTTGTTAAGAATCCACGCTAACTATTCCTAGCTAACTGTTCCTAGCTAACTGATTACATTTTATTTATCGCAGTTTAATTATCGCAATTTAATTATCGCAATTTTATTTATCGTCATTTAATTTCTGTTATTTATTTTACGCACTTTAAATATCGGGACACGTATACAAGGTTTTGACATATCATATCGACGCATCTATATATATTATTTGGAATCACCATAGATACTCTATATACAGTAATGATCGAGTTCTCTACACAGGGTTGAGGTTGATTCTATAATAATATATATACCTTGATTACTAACTGTGAACTACCAACATTGGACAATTAAAATGAATTGAAATATTGATTATAACATATGAAATTAAATAATTCTTCAAGTTTGCCACTTGATTGCATCTTAAACCTCATTTGTATCTTGACGATTACAATCTTCATTCAAACCTTTCATAATTCTTGAAAACACCTCAATCGAGAGGATGAACCAACCGCACTTCATCTACGAGAAGAAAGATCTATGCATATAATTATGCTCCTAAAAAATACTCGGACCCTGAGTAAACGTTTAACACGCATCTGTGCTAGCTCCTTCGGCATTGCTATTACCGAAAATAACCATGCAATTCCTTTTCAAAGTAGCCAATTATGTCACAGCTTAAGCAAACCAATTTCAACTTTTCCCTTGAATAAACTCTATTACAACTTTGATATATAAGTGTACCTTTCGTCATCGTTACCGGGAAACTGTTTATATTCCACTACATTAGAAGTAAACTTGCCAACAACTCCATTGATCTTTGACTTTCTGAAAAATCTTTATACTCACTGAAACTTTATCATATACTCATTCACATCTTATAACAATAATTACCATACCAATTACCGGGAATCAGCAAACAGTATTTCGAATTTCGTAGCATTTCTACATCAATAGTTATATATATACATATAACAATTATCTCCTAGAATTACGATCTTCAATTCTAAAATTTTGAAAAGGCACCCAGTTTACGAATCGATACTCTGAATGTTGAAAAAGCTGAATGAAGCAGCAGAAACTGTAGGCAACCGTAAAAGACTTTAATCGTCGGGAGTTTGATGATAAAGAATAATATGTTGGAAAAGCTCAGAAATGTTGGAACTAGAAAATGGATAGAGCTAACCATGAAGGAGACCAAGGACAAATACAAGGACCATACCCTATATTCAAAGAATCCAGATAATTCTTGATCCGTTGAAATCTTTGGAAAATATCTTGCTCCGAAGTCATGTTAAAATCTTGCGAAAAACCTTTCTCCATCAACCATCGAACTTAGAAATTCCAAAATGTCCTCATCAATATCTTCGATATTTCTGAGGATATTTTCATAAATATTCTCGTCCGAAATTATATACCTCTTCGTGCTTCCTGTGTATCATTATATATTGGAAACATTCAATAGAAAATTTAGTATCGAAAAGCAGATTATGCGAAACTATGAAGAAAGCCATGGACAAATCACAAAGAATAAGTTTGACTTCAAAGAATCCAAATGATTCAATGCCTGCTAAAGTCTTCAGTGAATATCTTGATCTTTACTCTAAACCCTTGCGGACAGTAGTTTCTATCATCCTCTGATCTTAGATATTCCGAGATATTATCGTATCTTTCATTATAAATATCCCCGATATTTCTGAATATATTTTCATAACTAATCTTATCTGAAGTTATTAATCTCTTCGTGCTATCAGTATAACATCATATAGAAACTGTTAGTTTCTATATTCTGTAAACTTTCGAACTTAAAATATGAATGAATTATGGAGAAATGTTGGGAACTGAAGCATGAGTTAGTATAATATAATGACGCTTGGCCAACGTGATTATATTACAGTAAGTCATGCTGAGTTTCTAATGGGACGTGATGACTCACAGTAGATCATACCATCATCATGTGTCATGTTACATAACTCTTTCATTCTGCTTAACTTCTAAACATATCAAGAAAATATATTCTTGATAGTTCTATTCTAAGTGATTCTGGTAATTTGACAAATCAAATCGTGCTATTACGTTCTTTCTTGTTTAGAACATTAAGTTCATTCGAAACTCCATACTTATGAATTCTGGACCATTATTCGCTTTACTAGAGGTCGAGGAGAGAAGAAAAAGGCAAAGAGCTCCGAAACATAAGGGAAGATATAAAACCCGACAATAACACAGAAATCACAAACCATGTACATTAATACGAATAGCAATATAAAGACACGGGAGTATGATAAGCACAATAACCCCAAGGTAATAGTAAAAGTGAATAGATTCCTCCGGCGGTAAATGGAAAAGAAGGATGACAAATGCGATAGTTAGGAAAATATCAAGAATCAAAAATGGATGGAGCATTTCCACAATATTTTGGAAGTAGGAATTGAGGAAGAAAGTATAGGAATGGTGAAAATAATAGAATAGAAAAGTTTAATTTATAATGGAAATATCAGGCAGAGTAATCGATGCAGATCACCGTATTTAATTATAGAGATCTTAATTTCTTTACTCGCCGAAGAGTCAAATCTTTTAGATTTCGAAGATTTTTTTTTTTAAATCCCTTGAATTCCGGAATTCAACCCTGACTCTGTAAAAAGTTAAGACGAATCTTTACTTTACCTAATTCAATCTTTTATGATAGCTTCACTCATACGCTTCAAATAATCGAATTGTTTTATCTGTATTACCCGATGATGATAAAACTCTATTCAGCAACTCATATTTATCATGAAAACATTTCTATTACTAGTCGTGACCACCTCACTCAAATTTCGGGATGAAATTTCTTTAACGGGTAGGTACTGTGACGACCCGAGAATTTTTGACCAAATTTAAACTTAATCTTTATATGTTTCTAACACGATAAGCAAAGCATGTAATGTTGAGTCTAGAAAAATTTTGAAACGATGTTCATATATTTAATTACCCTTCGACTGTACCTACGATTTACGAACACTTGTTTGTAAATAAATTTGTATATATAAATATAATTATAAGTATATATATATATATATTTATATTATATTTTGAATTAATAATGTATACATTAATTTAAAATGTAAAAAGATATTTAGTATAAGTTATTGTTAAATTAAGTATATATATGTTGTTATGAATCTATATATTATTTCCATAGAATATATATATATATATATATATATATATATATATATATATATATATATATATATATATATATATATATATATATATATATATATATATATATATATATATTATGTAAATATTAACTATTCAATAAATGTCATTTTATAATAATACATAAAATAATATAATATTATAATAAATTATAAATTTGAATATAAATGATAAATTAATACTATTAACATTACTTTCATTATTATTATTATTATTGTTATTATTAGTTTCATCATCAGTATTAAAAATTAATGCATGTTTAGTTGATATTATTATGTTTTCACTATATATTTTATATACAGATATAAATATCATCGAAACACAACTTTACAAATACTGATATATATATAAATACATATATATATACAAGATACAACTATATACTCATATACAAATATTCATACGGTTATATATACATATGTATATACGGGAATTTTCATATCCAGTTGTAAGTCGTTATCTAAACTGTGGAAGGATCTGACAACTCGAATCCATTATCTCTAACACAAACAAAATTAGTTTTGGGTCAATCTCACTTTTACAATTTTCCTTCTGAGCGAATATTTCTTGTCGATTCCACCAAACTACAAAACAAAAATTTAATTGAGTCAATTATGCATCAATAATATCACTTACCCTTTACATAACTCTACTATTGCAATTCGAATAGAAACACAAATATAAAACTGATATTTTGAAGAAAACTATCGGGCTCCCCTGTTCTTCACCCTTCTCACCATGTAATTGCCACTCGAATACTCACGATCAACACCACTTTGTTCCTCTTTCTTCAACCGTGAGTCACCCTACACTACCCTTGCTAACCACCAATTCTATTCTATTTTTCTTTCGATCATCATTATCCTTGAACCGTAAGTTACTAAAGATTGAAGCCACTTGTGTTGTTGTTACTATCAACTAACAAATAACCTACAACCACCTGCTCGTTTCCTTCTTTCCTGTTGTAATCACCCAAACACCACAACAACTACTTAATTTGGTTTCATACTCGAAGTTATCAAACAACCATCTTTTAACCATCAATGAATCACCAATAACCTACCACAATCACCAAACTAAAACCATCACAAATATCATACGGCTGCTACTACTCGAACCCACAACCACCACCATCGAAATATCACCATCAACACCTACAACCTTCATGAAGATGCTACCAGCTATTATGTTTCTGTTTCTGGGTCAGACCGACACAAATCACATGCAACCCAGCTACGTAATGATATGTTCTTGTTATGATTAAATGGATATTGAAAGAAAAGTGATGATAAGATATAAAGGTAGTAATAAAAGAGAAAGGTTAGTGCTGTTAGAGAATTATTACCTTATATAAGTTGTTGGCTCTTGGTTGATGGAAGCCAGCTGTACAGAAGCACCGAAATCTTTATAATTGTCGATTACTTTTACCAAAAATTTCACTCAGGCCATGTAAGGATAACATGGACTTAAATTGTTTGAGAAAGTTGGGCCACTATATTTCAAATAGATGATATGTTGGACCGTATAACTTGGGCTGAGTTCAATCTTTCTTGGGCCACTATCATGTGTAAACCATCGAGACCCAATTATCACTGTAATCAAATGAAGAATGATGATGTTACAGAAAACTGATAATGATGATAGCTGAAGGGGTTTATGATAATCGATGATGATGATAAGACGATGATGATTTAACTGTTATCGTGATGATGATAATATATCGGTGTGAAGATGTATGATGACGATGATAGTTGTGATGATGATCGTGATATTAGATGATTATGATGATGATTGGGTTGATGAATCGATGGAGATGATGATGATGTATTAAAACGATTATGATAGTGATAAGATGTTAAATGGGTTATGATTTTAGTTGTGGTATGATACATAAAATGATAGGAATTTTGATGATGATACAAGGATATTGGTGATGATAATGATAATGGTGATATCATGAAGAAGATGAATTCGGGTTTATACGGTTTAAAAGTATTTAGTGTAATAATAATTACAGAAAGTGTCAAACAGCTCAATGGTTGGTGGATGGTTGTTAATGAAAGGACCTGGGTTCGATCCCAGGCTACTACACATTTTTTTTGTGATTATTTTGCTGCAGTCCATTAAGCTTAGTGGACTTTGGGTTAGGCTAGTAAATGAGTTTAGAAAATTTAACTGTTGGGCTTATGAAACTACCGTAGGCCGAGATCCGTTTTCCTAGGTTCTGTTGGGCCGAATGATAAAAGAATAATGGTTATATAGATATAGGTTCATATTATTTCAGAAAAATATAAACAGCTCGATGGTTAAGAGAGGTTGCGGTTGAGCGAGAGGTCGTGGGTTCGAGTCCCGGCTCGGGCACTTTATCTTCTTTTTAAACCTCTTAAGGTAGTCTTAACATTATTATTATCATCATTAATTTTATCATGTTTATTATTAATATTATTATTATCTTCATTATGATTATGATTATTAATTATTAATGAATGTATTATTATTATTATCATAATTATTATTATTAGAATTATCATTATTATTTTTTTATCATTATTATGTTTATTATAAATTTTATTATTTCTAACACTAATATCATTATTTTTATAGTTATTATTATTAGTAGTAAATTATCATTATAATCAAAAACAACTTTTATTACTAATATTGATATTATGTACCAAATAAATATTTTGTATATAAAATATACTTTTAGTAATATTACATATAAGTATTTAATAATCATATTAACATTTTATATATAAATACTCATATATTACAACTTAAGTATTTTAATATAATACTAACCAAACATATATTAATATAACTATATAGATGTTAATCATTTTGAATATATACACAAATTAAATATAAAATATATAAATTAAGATATAATAAATAAATTTGTTCGATTACGATTATGTGTATTGATAAATATATAAATGATATAGGTTCGTGAATCCAAGGCCAACCCTATACTTGTTCAATGTCGTCATATGTATTTTTACTACAAAATACAGTCCGGTGAGTTTCATTTACCCTTTTTACCCTTTATATTTTTGGGCTGAGAATACATGCGCAATTTTTTATAAATGTTTTACGAAATAGACACAATTAACTGAAACTACATTATATGGTTGAATTATCGAAATCTAATATGCCCCTTTTTATTAAGTCTGGTAATCTAAGAATTAGGGAACAGACACCCTAATTGACGCGAACTCTAAAGATAGATCTATCGGGCCCAACAAGCCCCATACAAAGTACCGGATGCTTTAGTACTTCGAAATTTATATCATGTCCGAAGGAGGATTCCAGAATGATGGGGATATTCTTATATGTATATTGTGAATGTCGGTTACCAGGTGTTCAATCCATATGAATGATATTTTTGTCTCTATGCATGGGACGTATGTTTATGAGAAATGAAAATATGAAATCTTGTGGTCTATTAAAATGATGGAAATGATTATTTATGCTAAACTAATGAACTCACCAACCTTTTGGTTGACACTTTAAAGCATGTTTCTTCTCAGGTGTTAAAGAAATCTTCCGCTGTGCAATTGCTCATTTTAAAGATATTACTTGGAGTCATTCATGACATATTTCAAACGACGTTGCATTCAAGTCGTTGAGTTCATCAAGATTATTATTAAGACAATTATAGTTAGATATATTATAAAATGGTATGCATGTCATCAACTTTCGATGTAACGAAAGATTGTCTTTTCAAAAACGAATGCAATGTTTGTAAAATGTATCATATAGAGGTCAAGTACCTCGCGATGAAATCAACTGTTGTGAATCATTAATAATCGATATGGACTTCGTCCGAACGGATTAGTACGGGTCTTCACATCAACCTCTTCCTCACTTTGACCACCTTGATCTAAATCATTCAAAGAACCCATGAGACAAACATCTTCATCTCCATTCAAACCCTTTTCTTGAAAACCAAAATCTCCAAGCTTCTTCAAATATGTTGGGATTTAACAAGTTCATATAATACTTAAAACCTTTTAAGAATCAAATAAAGCGGAAGCATGTATATGGTACCATTTAAAACTTGTTAATCTTTATCCAATTAAAGTTAAATCCCAATTAGGATCAAGTTATGAAATATACTTACAAATTACAAGCAAGAAAAAAGTTTATACCTACTCCAAGCTTGTTGATAAGTGATGAGGATGATGATGATGAATGGAGCTCCAAAAGAATGAAACCTCAATTTGTTATACCCCAAGCTATCCACCAACACCTTGTACTTTGGTTAGGATTTATAAACACTTGAATTATACTTGCAAAAACCAAACTTTGAACCCTCTTTTCTTCCCTAAAACCCACGGCCTGGACAGCAGCTATTAGGAGAGTTTAGTGCAGTTTTTTTGAAGTATATTGCATGTATGTTTAGTTCCAAGAGTCAAGATGCTAGTATATGGAAGTGGGAAAGCATGGGTCAAAGAGTCTAAGCCATAAGCATGTGAACTTACAACTCCAAGGCCACTACCTCTTTCATGTTATAAAATTAGTTTTATAAAAAGATTAGATTTTTATAAAACTCTTTATAATACTTCCATATATATATATATATATATATATATATATATATATATATATATATATATATATATATATTGTTATGTACATTTATTTTTATAAAACCAAAACTTTATAAAATGTAACATAACAAAATCAATTATTTAACCCATAAATAATTTAAACTCTTGTTATATAAATTAGTCCATAATTTATATATACACATCAAGTAATATTTCAGAAAACCATTTTTCTTAAAATTCAAGTGTCGCGTATTTGATCAATGATCCAATCGTTAACATCAAATATGAATAAGGTGTCGGTAAGCTTGTTATTGGGTATGACCCGACTTGGATCAAAACATATTAGCCACGTTAATTTAATATGTCTCTCGGGCATACGAAATACCTTCAATCTCCCGCTTGCACGAGAAACATAAGAAATTAATGCAAGTGATGGATACCACCTAACGACCGTACATCACCCCCAATATGTTATGACTTTGTGTCATTCAATAACATCATCCCTTTCGAGTTCCCGTCTCGAATATGAATAGGTGAATCTTTCATCACATCCTTTTGTCCTAGATGTCATGTCAAATCCAAGAGACACAGAGTGATCACTCTCTTCTAGATATAACTTTATCAGGCCTTAGACATCTGACTCTCAACGAATAAGAGGGACAAATTCCATCTTGACTACATGCGTTCTAAATATGTACCTTGCATTATATCTGAGCTCTTTCTTATGAACTACCATATTTCAGAATAGCGAAGGAAAGAATCAAGGCACAATACTTGGTAAATATCCGAACCCAATATGCATCTCATGTCAGAGGATACAATGATATTCGCCTTTACTCAAGATTACATGTGATCAACCACAAAGACTCCATTTAGTAAATCTTGAGGGCGGGTCTTCCAATATTTGTATCCCACAAATATCTATGAACCTTGGTTGCAACCTTGCCCCACATTCATCCCGTGAATGTATATCAATCCAAGTTCATAATAGTCTAAACCTCACACTTGTTCCCACAAATGTGATCGACTACGGAATTTAGAATAATTTCTTATTCATGGATTAAATATGCAAAATAGGAACTTGACTCAAAATAAATTAATACCATAATTATATTAATGAGTTTGAACAATTTCGTTCTGTTACAATACTTAAAACAGATCACAACCAATCACTAGAATATCGAAGCCCTAATGCACTAACATGCCCTTGATGTTTTGCACCATGTAAGATCTTCGTGAGTTGATCCGCTATATTAAGATCTATGTGAACTTTGCGAATACATATATTTCCCTTTTCAACTTCATCCCTTATGTAGTTGAATCTCCGCTCAATGTGATGGGTCTTTTGGTGAGCACGAGGTTCCTTGATTTGAGCAATCACACCCTCGTTGTCACAAAAGATCTCATGAGGGTCCTGAATGGAAGGGACTACTCCTAAGTCGTCGATGAATTTCTTCATCCATGCAGCTTCTTGAGCTGCCAATGAGGCGGCAATGTACTCTGACTCTGTAGTAGATAAGGCAACAACATCCTGTTTTGAACTCTTCCAAGAGACCGCACCTCCATTTAATGTGAAGACATAACCGGATTGTGATGGAGAATCATCTCGATCAGTTTGGAAACTCGCGTCCACGTACCCTTTTACATCGAGTTCCTCCTCACCAGACCCGTATATAAGAAACATATCCTTAGTCCTCCTAAGGTATTTCAATATACTTTTAACCGCAATCCAATGACTATCTCCTGGGTTATTCTGGTATCTACTTGTCAAGCTAAGAGTGCATGACACATCTGGTCTAGTACATATCATTGCATACATGATTGACCCAATAGCAGATGCGTACGGGACTTTCTTTATTCTCTCTTGTTCATCTTTCGTGGTAGGGCAGTGAGATGAACTGAGAAGCGTTCCTCTTTGAATAGGTACCAAACCTTTCTTAGAGTTCTCCATCTTGAACCTTTTCAAGATCTTTTCAATGTATGCACTTTGATTCAAACCTATCAGTTTCTTGGATCTATCCCTGTAGATCCCAATCCCCAAAACGTATTGTGCTTCTTCAAGATCCTTAATGGAGAAGCATTTACTTAGCCAAGTTTTACACCTTGCATTGCCGGAATATCATTTCCAAATAACAATATATCATCCACATATAGTACAAGGAATATGATTGTGCTCCCACTAGCTTTCTTGTATACACAAGCTTCATCACCATTTTTAATGAAGCCGAATTTCTTGGCCTCCTCATTAAAATGATGATTCCACATTCTAGATGCTTGTTTCAATCCATAGATTGACTTCTTTAACTTGCATACCTTTTTAGGATATTTCGGATCAACAAAACCTTCAGGCTGAACCATATAGACATCTTCCTCAAGATGTCCATTTAGGAAAGCGGTCTTTACATCCATTTGCCATATTTCATAATCATAATGATCAGCAATGTCAAGTAATATCCTAATAGACATTAGCATTGCCACAGGCGAAAAAGTTTCATCATAGTCAACCCCCTTGAGTGTGAGTGAAACCTTTTGCTATAAGTCTAGCTTTATATGTATCCAAGTTTCCATGTATGTCGGTTTTTATTTTGAAAAGTCATTTACAATCAACTAGCCTTGAGCCAGTAGGTTGTGCAACAAGTTCCCAAACTTGGTTGTCATACATGGATTGCATCTCAGCGTTCATGGCTTCCTGCCATTTATCCTTATCAATCCTTGATAAAGCATCTTGGTAGTTTGTTGGTTCATCCAAATCAACCACATAGCAACCATCCATGAGAAACCCATATCTCTCAGGAGGATTACTAATCCTACCAGACCTGCGAACGTCTTGTATACTTTAATCATCCATTTGATCATTTTCAACATTTTTATGTTGAGTGCTAGTGTCAACCAATTGTGCATCATCTGCTTGATCTTGAACCTCTTTAAGATCTGTCTTCCTCTCACTATTTCCTTCCATTAGGAACTTAGTTTCAAGGAATTCAGCCTTTCAAGCAACAAATACATTTTGCACGGTTGGATCATAGAAATGGTATCCCATATCATCCTTGAGATATCCTATAAAGATACACTTCGTGGATCGAGCATTCAACTTAGTAGGGACGTAACGCTTAGGATAAGCTTCACATCCCCATACCTTTAAGTATGATAGAGATGGAGGTTTTCCAAACCAAATCTCATGAGGAGTTCGTTCCACTTTCTTGGTTGGGGCCATATTTAGAATACGAGCCGCGGAGCATAGACAATAACCCTAAAATGATAGAGGTAACGAGCTTCTAGCCATCATTGATCGAACCATATCCATTAGGGTCCGGTTCCTCCTTTTGGAAACTCCATTAAGTTGGGGTGTTCCAGGAGGAGTGAGTTGTGAGATAATCCCACAACTTTTAAGATGATATTGGAAAGCATCGCTTAGGTATTCACCTCCTCTATCGGTACGAAGTACCTTGATTGTCTTATTGAGTTGATTTTGTATTTCGTTTTGATACTCTTTGAATGCCTCAAAAGTTTTGTCCTTATGTCTTAACAAGTAGACATATCCAAAACGACTGAAGTCATCAATGAAAGTAACGAAGTATCTTTCACCATTCCTAGTCATGGGCTTAAAGGGTCCACATACATCCGAATGTATTAATCCCAATAAGTCTTTCGCCCTTTCATAGGTCCCTTTGAAAGGTGCTTTAGTCATTTTGCCTTATAAACAAGATTCACATACATCAAACGAGTCTAGTTCATTTGATTTCAAAAGTCCATTCTTTTGAAGTGTATACATTCGATTCTTGTTTATGTGACCAAGGCAACAATGCCATAAGTAGGAATCACTCAAATCCCTTTTGAGTTTCTTGGTGTGTGCATGGTATATTGAGCTATTGTATGATGTGTCATTATGAACCAATTCATAAATACCATTCAAAGGCAAAGCCTTGAAATAGAACACATTATCTAAAGAAACATGGATATCATCATTAATGAAATTAAGATGAAAACCACATTGTTTCAAACGGGATACAGAAATAATGTTTCGAGATAAATCGGGTGCATACAAAATATTTTTCAAAATAAGCTCCAAACCACTTGGAAGCTTCAAAATAAAGTCTCCTTGAGCTACTACTTGCCCCTTAGCTCCATTTCCCATGAAGAGACTTGATGTTCCCGCTTCTTGTCTACTTCTTTTGAACCCCTGCATAGAATTGCAAATGTTTGTTCCACATCCTGTGTCTAATACCCATGTATTAGAAGAACTAATACTAAGCTCAATGTATACCATATATACATTACCTGAGGTTTGCCCTGCATCCCTCTTTTCTTTCAACTGCTTTAGGTAGATCGGGCAGTTGCGTTTCCAGCGACCCATTTCACCGCAACCAAAGCACGGATCTTCCTTGGGGTTTGCTTTACCAGCAACCTTTTGCTTCTTGTTATTATTGGTTGGGGTAACCATCTTCCCCTTTCCCTTGCCCTTGCCTTGGTAGGTGGGTCCTTTCCTCTTAGCCGTCTTTGGCTTAGAAGTGTTATTGTTTTTGGACCCTCCTTCATTGATCATAAACATGGGTGAAGCCCTTTTACCCATGCTCGCTTCGGCCATCTTAAGCATGGCATGTAATTCGCCAATGCTCTTATCCCATCCATTCATGTTGTAATTCATTACAAATGTGTCAAACTTCTTTGACAAAGAATTAAGGATAAGGTCTGTGGCTAATTCATTAGACACGTTGCAGTTTAGACGGTTCACTCAATCAATTAGGCTTTTCATCTTAAGGACATAAGATGAAATGGATTGGGAGTCTTCCATCCGACATGCATGAAGCGCTCGAACCGTTTTGAAGAGCTCGAAACGAGCTTGTTGAAGGAACATCTCCTTCAATTGTGTGATCATGTCATATGCACTATGATGCTCGAAATCCTTTTGGAGTTCTGGTATCATAGTCCCAAGCATGAGTCAAGAAACTTGCAACGAATCGGTGTAATATTTCTCCCAATAAGCCATGCCTTCCGTATCATCCTCGTCCGGTTGATCGGGAATGGGGTCTTCCAACACATACGCCCTATCCTCAAGTTTGAGGACAATTCTTAGATTGCGAAACCAATCATGAAGTTCGTATGGTTGAGTTTTTCCTTTTCGAGGATTGACCTCAACGATAGGTTATTAAAGTTGATTGGTGCTTTTGGAATGTTGTTGTTATTGGCGGCCATCTACAAAATTTAACAAAGTTGTTTAAGTATTAATTTTATTTTAACAATCAATAACCTTTAAATTTAATTGATATTTATTAAATTTTAGAATCCAACGGTAAACCAAATTTCGGTTAGGTGACCTTTATCCCATCATTTGATTTAGCTAGGTAGTCAATATATGACAATTGCAATCCTTTTGCAACTTCTAAGTTATGGGATCATGTAATCCTTTTGCATGGCATATTTATCCCATCAACGCCTATTTGTTCCTCATGCTACGGTGACCCTAAGTTCATGATTCCCAAATCAAGTCGTCCTACTTGTGTAAACGTGTAAATTTAACATACAAAAGGTTAGGTGACCTTTATCCCACAAGTGTGCGAAATTCACCTTAATCATATTAGTTTGCTCATAATAGTTAGGTGACCTTTATCCCATTATGAGTTCCCAAATTATTTTTAAGTGTCATACAAAAGGATGGCGTTTAACTTGTTTTCCTTGTTAATAAGGGATTTTAAGTTTTCATTATTTCTAGTTTAAGAAAACTATTATGCCATACACCAACATGCATTTAGTGTATGGTTTATTTGAAAATCCATTTTCATGTCATGTAATAAAGCCAATTTTATTACTTTGAAATAAACCAATTTATTATGTTTTAATAACCAATTATTAAAATCCATTTAGCCATCTTTAATTTAACCAATTAAATTATAGTTTGTTCTTTGCATGTTGTTAATAATTCCTAATTTAACCAATTAAATTATAGTTTTGTTTGTTGTTTACTTGTGTGATTAACTTGTAGCATACAAACATACAATCCACAATCATACAATATACAACCAAGCATGCAAAACAATATGTTCACAACCAAGCCAATATGGTAGACATTGTTTAGCAGAAAATAAATGCCACCGGTTAAGGGGTTATAACACAAAGTAGGAGATTTTAAATCTCCCACTTAATCTTGCATCCAAATGCTTCTTCTTGTGTTCTTCAAGTCTTCATCATCTTCATCATTTTTTTACAAAATATATCCCAATACATTTTTCTCTAAAAATTGAAATTACAACCTAATCTATTTTACATACCAAATATAAAATAAATTACATAACCAAAATAATATTATTCCAAACTAAATGAATGAATTAATATTACATACTGTCATAACCCGTCCTTATCCCCTGGACGAAATCCTCAACATCTGGTCCCATTGCGATGATCGATTCCAAGTAATGTCCTTAAAATGAGCTAATGCACAGCGGAAGAATTAATTCGTACCTGAGAATAAACATGCTTAAAAGTGTCAACCAAAAGGTTGGTGAGTTCATAGGTTTATCATAACAATTATTTTAATATATTAATAGACCACAAGATTTCCGTTATCATAAGCATAATACACCCGCAAGTGTATGAAAAGCATTCTAAGAGTTGAGCACTTGGTAACCATACTTAACATTTAAATCACAGCAGCATATTCTTAAATAAACCCTACACCGTACCAAGTGTAGTAACGAAACGAAGTACTGTGCAACCGTTTAAAACTGGTCGTCCAGCCCGGTTGGGGTTGTCAGGCCCGATAGATCTATCAACAGGATTCGCGTTTACGCTCCTCACGTAAATATTAGCTACCAAGTATAAAGAAATATGCCATGGTACAACTCAACGTAGAATGTATTTTAAGTACTTGTGTCTATTTCGTAAAACATTTATAAAAGCAGCGCATGTATTCTCAGTCCCAAAAATATATATTGCAAAAGCAATTAAAAAGGGAGCAAATGAAACTCACCATAATGTATTTTGTAGTAAAAATACATATAACGACATTGAATAAATATATGGTTGATCTCAGATTCACGAACCTATATCAAGTATATATATATATATATTAGCACATAACACACTTAACCAACTAAGTTTATTTAGATGTATTAAGACTAATATTTTTATATAATTACATTATTACTTATAATAGGATAGATGATATAATATTTTAATTAGTATTATATCCATAATAATATATTAGTTAATATTTTAGAATATATTAGTATGTAATATTAGTATATTGTAATATATTTTATACAATTAACTTCTGGTTTGTTAAAAATAATGACTTTACTACTACTAAAATAGTGTTGATGATAATAATGATTAGTTTTAATAATGAAAATATAAATTTTGATAATAATAATAATCATTTTATTTATAGTAATAAAAATAATGATACTTATAATAATGATACTTTTGATGATACTTTTTAAAATGATAATTTTAATTATAATGATAACTTTAATAATAATGTTACTTTTAATAAAAAATGATTTTTAATAATAATAATTATCATAATAATAATAATAATAATAATAAAAATGTTAACTTTTGTAAAAGTAATAATAATGATACTAAAAATTATAAGTATGTTATTAATATTAATGATAATAATAATGTTATCACTAATACTAAAGTTAGAGATAATGATAATAATAATAATAATAATAATAATAATAATAATAATAATAATAATAATAATAATAATAATAATAATAATAATAATAATAATAATTATAATAAAACTAATAAAAATGCTACCTTCTTGAAACAAGCTTAAAAAAATAAACACCCTTGCTTGGCCTCGAACCTGCGACCTCTCAATTAACCACACAACACCCAGCCATCTGCTCTGCCATGTTTTTTTTGTTTAAATCCCAGCCTAAATCTATTAAACCCGTAATTATCTGTTCCCCTTTTTATTTTAATTTTTTTTTAAACTGATGTAAACAGATGGGCTTTGTGGCTTCGGTCCATTCTGTAGCAGGAGCCCAACTTATTTAACGGCCCAACATAAATCTCTAGTAATCCTACGGTTTTAAGAGGGTTTGTTAAGAGTTTTTATCTGTCGACTTATTTTAATCACTTGTGGGGTATAACTTGTTAAAGGTGTCGGCTGAAAACGAGTAGCACATAATTCATCATCATCGATCAACTATTCATCTTCATCTTTGTGAATGAAAAAAAAAAATAGAAACAATAGAATAGCAGCAGCATACGCTGCTGTTTTTGGCGATGGCAAACAGAAAGAAACTGTAGGTAGTAGTCGAAGATAATGGTGGTCTCGTTGGTTTGTAAGTGGTGATCGATGGTTTGAAAGGAAAGCGAAACAGAAGTTGATCATGGTGGTTATCGTTTGGTTGTGAAGGTGGTGGTGTTTAATTGATGTTTCTCGATGGGTTCAAACATGAGAAAAGGAAATATGATTTCAAGCTTGAACAACATCGTATGGGTTTGATTCTGTGGTCCTTGATTAGAAACAGAAATTTAGTAGTGAGTAGCAGTAATGGGTCGTTCAAAAGGGTGTTTTTGGGTGGGTTTTGGTGACAAGTTGTAACAGAAAAAAAAATGGCGAGTCATGGTGGTAATCAAGGTGATTGTTTGGTTTCGGGTTAATATACAGGAATAAAAACATTGGTGCTCCGGTGGCGATGACCTGTGATGGAAGGTGTACGGTTGAGAAGGTGATCGTGAATCAGAAACATAAATAAATGGAAAATCAAACTAGTATATAACGATTAGTAGTTCATTGATGGTTGACAACGGTGGTTCAATTGGTGGTGATAAAAGGTGACGGTTGTTGTGGTGATACGGGTGGAGCAGTCGTACATAGTGATAACCGGTGAGGAAGTTCATGATGGAAAAACATAAACGATGGTGGTTCTCGGTGATCGTTCATGGTGATAGAATGGCGGTTTAAGGTGTTCTTGGTTGAAGATGGTCAAATATATAAGTATGCATATATTTTTATATGTTATATAAGATACATATGTGATTGTATATGTGTGCATGTGTGGTTTATATAAAGCAAAAGAAAAAGAATCGAAATCAGAGATGTATATCTCTTTCTCAATCATGTCCACACTTTAATATATAAAAATGATATAAATTTCAACGTGTTTGAAATAATAAGCCACCATAATTTTTAATTCAGCTACCTTTGTTTCTATATACCGACACTTTATTCATTATGAATCACGGATGATATTTTATGCTTCGTTATTAATAAAACGAGGCTAAAAGGATATATAAAATTTCTACTTTTTATAAAAAAAAATATATTTGTTTTTATAATATGATTCGTAAAAATTTGTCCGTCCCGTGACCTCCGTCTCAAATAAAATAAACTTAGTATTTAAAGTATTTAAAATGTAATATATAACCTTTCTAGTTATAATATAGAGACGACTATTTTAATGTCTTAAAATTTTCATAATCTATTAACGGAACATCATTAATTTTATATTCTCATAAGCTTGTATCAAGCTTATTTAATATCGATCGAAATGACAAATGTGTATTGCTAACGTTTACTAAAAAAAAATTCAAAACCCTATATATATATATTCAATATATATTATTTATATACATAGATATGTTTTAAATAATAATTATTATAATATTATTTTATTTTACATAATTAATTCTAATAACTATATTTCAAATTATTACCTATATGTATATATTCATACATAATTATTTACACATAATTGTTCGTGAATCTTCGTGAGCAGCCGAAGGTCAATTGAATATGTGAAACAGTTCAAGATTTTTGAGATCCAACCTAACAGACTTTTCTTATCGTGTCGAAAATATTACATTGTATCGAGAGTTTGGTTTAAAATTAGTCGAAATTTTCCGGGTCGTGACAGTACCCACCCGTTAAAGAAATTTCGTCCCGAAATTTGAGTGAGGTCGTCATGGCTAACAATAAAATTGTTTTTATGACGAATATGAGTTGATAAATAGAGTTTTATCATTATTGATTAATATAGATAAAACAATTCGATCATGTGAAGCGTACGAGTGAAACTATCACAAAAGAGTGAAATGAGAAATAAAGATTCGTCTTGACTTTTGACGTAGTCACGGTTGAGTTTTGAAATTCAAGGATTTTAAGGAAATCTTCTAATCAGAAGTAAATGTAATAGCACGGTTGAATTACGGAAGAACAGAAATATCAAGGAAATAATTTCGTGATATGCTTAGAGATTAAGTAGAATGGAAGAGTCGTGTAACATGGCACATGATGACGGTATGATCTGTGAATCATCATCACGTTTCATTAGAAATTTAGCATGACTTACTGTAATATAACCACGTTGGCCCGGCGTCATTATATTATACTAACTCATGCTTCAATTCCAACACTTCTCTATGAAATCATTCATAGTTTAAACTCGATTGTTACAGAATATAGAAACTAAAACAGTTTCTTTTATGATGTAACATGGATAGCACGAGGAGATAGATAATTTCAGACAAAGATATTTATAACGGAAGATATGATGATATCTTAAAATTTCTAAAGTACCTAAAATTAAAGGGTGATGCAGAAACTTTGTCTGCAAAGAATCGAAATAAGTAGGAAGCAAGATATTCGTTGGAGATTTCGTCAGATACTGAATCGTCTGGATTTGTTAAGTATAGGTTTAATTTTGGTGATTTGTCTACAGACTCCTTCATGGTGTGCTTAATCCGAATTTCAGTACCAAATTTTCTATCGAACGTTCCTAACACTTCCTTCTGTATCATCAACTTTTGGCCATTAAGACCATCTACAAAATGCTGCTTCGTCAGCATTTTCAAAGTTGACGGATCTGAGTCATCAGTTATCAAACCGAGGTGGTTTCAGGAGAATTGTGTTTTTGAATGATTAAACGTTGATGGTAATATGGTGGAATATAAAATGTTCCCCGGTAACAATAAAGAGTACACATCAAGGTTATAATAAGGTTGTTTCGGATGAAAAGTCGGAGTTGATTTGCTGAAGTTGTGACAAAATTGGCTACTTTGGAAAAGGGATTGCAAAGTGATTTTCGGTAGTAACATCGCCAAGGAGCTAGCGCAGATACATGTTAAACCTTTACCCGGGTTCTAAGAGTTTTTCAGGTGCATAATTATATGCATAGACCTTTTCTTCCGTAGATGAAGTGCGGTTGGTTCATCTTCTCGATTGAGGTGTTTTCAAGAATCATGAAAAGATTTGAACGTAGATTGTAATTGTCGAGATACAAGTGAGGTTTAAGATGAAATCAAGTGGCAAACTTGAAGAATTATTTAGTTTCATATGTTATAATCAATATTTTAATTCATTTTAATTGTCCAAAATCAGCAGTTCAATAGTCCAATTGTCCAATGGTCCAATAAATTCATATCTAAATTATATATATAATATTCGAATTATTTAATATGTATCGTGACCCGTGTACCGGTCTCAGTGTCGATCACAACTCAAACCATATATATATATATTTTGGAATCAACTCCGACCCTGTATAGCCAACTCCCACATTCACATATAGAGTGTCTACGGTTGTTCCGAAATATATATATAGATGGGTCGATATGATAAGTCGAAACCTTGCATACATGTCCCGTTATTTATAGTGCGTAAAATAAATAAATATATATCATGACCCATTATACAACGTGTTATCTCAGAATTAATCCGACGTATTGTTGTACATGTGTCCCGACGGTATGTAAAGTGCAGAATTTAAATAACAATAAATAAAAGTTGCGAGAATGTAAATTGCGATAAAATGTAGTCAGTTAGCTGGGAACAGTTAGCTAGGAACAGTTAGCGTGGAATCTTAACAATATTTCAATTAGTTAATTCGTTTGTTTCTAACAAATTTTATTTTATTCAATGTTTTCTTCATTATGCCACTTGTTGAATTTTGATATGTCAAAATCCAAATATGAAATTGAATTTGAATGAAAATAGCTGTTCTTTGGGGAACGGATACGTATATGTGCGGACTTGAGCAGTATTGTTAATGACTGCTGAATTAGAACTAAAGAGTGTACAGTGTAACTTATTAATGTGAAATTTAAATATTTCTCGGGTATTACCCACCCGTTAAAATATTTTCACCATTAATAGTTTGTACAAAAGAATTTTTAATTACAATCTTTATGAAAATATATACATACATATATATATTTTCTTCAGATGTAATTATGGATTTTATGAGTTAATAAGATATTAAACTCATTTGATTTATCGTTAGAACTAGATTACATAATCTCTAAAACTTTAGAAATTACATAATCACCATGTCTAGCGAAGATAGTCGATGTAGAACGATATGTAGAACGGAGATCATACTTGAAGTACATATGGTGATATTGAGGCGTGTGATGTTGAGGCTTGTGTTATTGGTGGTACCGGTGCCGATGCTGGTGGTACTGTTGGTGTCGTGATGCTGCTGAAGCTGGTACGTTTTGCACCATATTTGTCAAGACTACAACTCGGGTGCGAAGCTCGTTGACTCATTACTCCAGGATGATCGTGGGTAGGAACGAGCGAATGATTTAGGTTTAGAATTTTAAATAGAATATAATCGTGGCGAGATATTCAGGGAATTAGGGTGAAAATGGTGTTTTAAACAAGTTCGTCGGTGAGTGCTTCGGGTTCTTCGTCAAGAGGTGAATTCGGTTGACGGAAAAGATCGCCTTCTTCGCGTATCCATTGATTAAATCGACTACGAACTCATCAGATGAATCGGGGATAACTGATTGATTGATTCGAACTGGTGACGCTGCTTCTGGGGCTGGAGTGGGACTCCATATCGGAATCCGAGGGAATTGATCTAATGGTGAGTTCCATTGCGTACGATTGAATAAAGGATTTTCGATATGAAATGATTTTCGGATATCGGATGATATTCTAATTATATAGAATACCTATACATAGTACAGAAGATCCCGTAGATTACGAAGGGATTTAAGAAAACGTGTCAGATAAAGTCTACAGTAACAGATACGCTAAGATATGGATTAGCAGATATGCTAAGATATGAATTTATATGTACACTATCTATCAAATAAGTGCCGGAAGTCGTGTCTAGACTTAGGAATGATAAACAGGAAATTTTCCACTAGGATTGACAAACAATACTTATAATATGCAACTAAGGTCGAAGTCCAGACTCGCTAATGCATCCTAACAAATATCAGTTAGACACACTAATGCAAGACCTAGTTCACTAAGACCAACGCTCTGATACCAAATGTCATAACCCGTCCTTATCCCCCTGGACGAAATCCTCAACATCTGGTCCCATTGCGATGATCAATTCCAAGTAATGTCCTTAAAATGAGCTAATGCACAGCGGAAGAATTAATTCGTACCTGAGAATAAACATGCTTAAAAGTGTCAACCAAAAGGTTGGTGAGTTCATAGGTTTATCATAACAATTATTTTAATATATTAATAGACCACAAGATTTTCGTTATCATAAGCATAATACACCCGCAAGTGTATGAAAAGCATTCTAAGAGTTGAGCACTTGGTAACCATACTTAACATTTAAATCACAGCAGCACATTCTTAAATAAACCCTACACCGTACCAAGTGTAGTAACGAAACGAAGTACTGTGCAACCGTTTAAAACTGGTCGTCCAGCCCGGTTGGGGTTGTCAGGCCCGATAGATCTATCAACAGGATTCACGTTTACGCTCCTCACGTAAATATTAGCTACCAAGTATAAAGAAATATGCCATGGTACAACTCAACGTAGAATGTATTTTAAGTACTTGTGTCTATTTCGTAAAACATTTATAAAAGCAGCGCATGTATTCTCAGTCCAAAAAATATATATTGCAAAAGCAATTAAAAAGGGAGCAAATGAAACTCACCATAATGTATTTTGTAGTAAAAATACATATAACGACATTGAATAAATATATGGTTGATCTCAGATTCACGAACCTATATCAAGTATATAGATATATATTAGCACATAACACACGTAACCAACTAAGTTTATTTAGATGTATTAAGACTAATATTTTTATATAATTACATTATTACTTATAATAGGTTAGATGATATAATATTTTAATTAGTATTATATCCATAATAATATATTAGTTAATATTTTAGAATATATTAGTATGTAATATTAGTATATTGTAATATATTTTATACAATTAACTTCTGGTTTGTTAAAAATAATGACTTTACTACTACTAAAATAGTGTTGATGATAATAATGATTAGTTTTAATAATGAAAATATAAATTTTGATAATAATAATAATCATTTTATTTATAGTAATAAAAATAATGATACTTATAATAATGATACTTTTGATGATACTTTTTAAAATGATAATTTTAATTATAATGATAACTTTAATAATAATGTTACTTTTAATAAAAAATGATTTTTAATAATAATAATAATTATCATAATAATAATAATAATAATAATAAAAATGTTAACTTTTGTAAAAGTAATAATAATGATACTAAAAATTATAAGTATGTTATTAATATTAATGATAATAATAATGTTATCACTAATACTAAAGTTAGAGATAATGATAATAATAATAATAATAATAATAATAATAATAATAATAATAATAATAATAATAATAATAATAATAATAATAATAATAATAATAATAATAATAATAATAATAATAATAATTATAATAAAACTAATAAAAATGCTACCTTCTTGAAACAAGCTTAAAAAAATAAACACCCTTGCTTGGCCTCGAACCTGCGACCTCTCAATTAACCACACAACACCCAGCCATCTGCTCTGCCATGTTTCTTTTGTTTAAATCCCAGCCTAAATCTATTAAACCCGTAATTATCTGTTCCCCTTTTTATTTTAATTTTTTTTTTTAAACTGATGTAAACAGATGGGCTTTGTGGCTTCGGTCCATTCTGTAGCAGGAGCTCAACTTATTTAATGGCCCAACATAAATCTCTAGTAATCATACGGTTTTAAGAGGGTTTGTTAAGAGTTTTTATCTGTCAACTTATTTTAATCACTTGTGGGGTATAACTTGTTAAAGGTGTCGGCTAAAAACGAGTAGCACATAATTCATCATCATCGATCAACTATTCATCTTCATCTTTGTGAATGAAAAAAAAAATAGAAACAATAGAATAGCAGCAGCATACGCTGCTGTTTTTGGCGATGGCAAACAGAAAGAAACTGTAGGTAGTAGTCGAAGATAATGGTGGTCTCGTTGGTTTGTAAGTGGTGATCGATGGTTTGAAAGGAAAGCGAAACAGAAGTTGATCATGGTGGTTATCATTTGGTTGTGAAGGTGGTGGTGTTTAATTGATGTTTCTCGATGGGTTCAAACATGAGAAAAGGAAATATGATTTCAAGCTTGAACAACATCGTATGGGTTTGATTCTGTGGTCCTTGATTAGAAACAGAAATTTAGTAGTGAGTAGCAGTAATGGGTCGTTCAAAAGGGTGTTTTTGGGTGGGTTTTGGTGACGAGTTGTAACAGAAAAAAAAATGGCGAGTCATGGTGGTAATCAAGGTGATTGTTTGGTTTCGGGTTAATATACAGGAATAAAAACATTGGTGCTCTGGTGGCGATGACCTGTGATGGAAGGTGTACGGTTGAGAAGGTGATCGTGAATCAGAAACATAAATAAATGGAAAATCAAACTAGTATATAACGATTAGTAGTTCATTGATGGTTGACAACGGTGGTTCAATTGGTGGTGATAAAAGGTGACGGTTGTTGTGGTGATACGGGTGGAGCAGTCGTACATAGTGATAACCGGTGAGGAAGTTCATGATGGAAAAACATAAACGATGGTGGTTCTCGGTGATCGTTCATGGTGATAGAATGGCGGTTTAAGGTGTTCTTGGTTGAAGATGGTCAAACATATAAGTATGCATATATTTTTATATGTTATATAAGATACATATGTGATTGTATATGTGTGCATGTGTGGTTTATATAAAGCAAAAGAAAAAGAATCGAAATCAGAGATGTATATCTCTTTCTCAATCATGTCCACACTTTAATATATAAAAATGATATAAATTTCAATGTGTTTGAAATAATAAGCCACCATAATTTTTAATTCAGCTACCTTTGTTTCTATATACCGACACTTTATTCATTATGAATCACGGATGATATTTTATGCTTCGTTATTAATAAAACGCGGCTAAAAGGATATATAAAATTTCTACTTTTTATAAAAAAAAAATATATTTGTTTTTATAATATGATTCGTAAAAATTTGTCCGTCCCGTGACCTCCGTCTCAAATAAAATAAACTTAGTATTTAAAGTATTTAAAATGTAATATATAACCTTTCTAGTTATAATATAGAGACGACTATTTTAATGTCTTAAAATTTTCATAATCTATTAACGGAACATCATTAATTTTATATTCTCATAAGCTTGTATCAAGCTTATTTAATATCGATCGAAACGACAAATGTGTATTGCTAACGTTTACTAAAAAAAATTCAAAACCCTATATATATATATTCAATATACATTATTTATATACATAGATATGTTTTAAATAATAATTATTATAATATTATTTTATTTTACATAATTAATTCTAATAACTATATTTCAAATTATTACCTATATGTATATATTCATACATAATTATTTACACATAATTGTTCGTGAATCTTCGTGAGCAGCCGAAGGTCAATTGAATATGTGAAACAGTTCAAGATTTTTGAGATCCAACCTAACAGACTTTTCTTATCGTGTCGAAAATATTACATTGTATCGAGAGTTTGGTTTAAAATTAGTCGAAATTTTCCGGGTCGTGACACATACCAAATGAATAATAAATAATCAGCCAAACATGCAACCATTCAAACACAAGGTCAAGGCTTGATTGTGAACTTTAACATACAACAAAAATTGACCAAATGGCAAGTTCCAAACCCATTTGGAACCTCCTAAAATTCGGCCAAACCAACAAACCCACCCAAACATATAATTTTTTGCATTTTACTTTCATGCATGTACATAAAATGCAAAATATATAGTGAGTATAATAACCATCTCGAAGCATATTTCAACAACTTCGGCTCTATATACCATTATTGGGATTTAACAAGTTCATATAATACTTAAAACCTTTTAAGAATCAAATAAAGCGGAAGCATGTATATGTTACCATTTAAAACTTGTTAATCTTTATCCAATTAAAGTTAAATCCCAATTAGGATCAAGTTATGAAATATACTTACAAACTACAAGTGTGACGATCGCTCCAAATCCATATGGACGAACACATCATTCATCGATTTCATTGCGAGGTATTTGACCTCTATATGATACGTTTTGTAAACATTGCATTCTTTTGAAAAGGCACACCATAAATGAATATTTAAATCAAAGGTTTTCGACATCTGATGAATTCTACATATAGACAATCACCGTAAATAATAGTTTACAATAGTACTTCCATTGACAATGCAGTCAAAATAAGATACAAGGTGATGATTTGGTGAATGCAACGTTTCCTTGATAAATATGCCATGTAAGACTCCATGCACATAGCTTGTCTAACATATAAGCAAACAGCGGAAGACTTCTAGGAACCTGAGAATAAACATGCTAACAAGTGTCAACACAAAGGTTGGTGAGTTCATAGTTTTAGTGTTTCGCATAATCTGTATATAAAGGTGGATCACAAGATTTCAGATGTTTAATCCAGAAACGTTTATCAAAATATTCTACGAAATTGAGCACCCTGGTAACTAAACTTAATGTATATATAATTTGTACCCTTTGTATAATCATCTTAATAATACACGCAAACCAACATGTACGCTTCTCAAATAGCATACGTCCGTTAAAAGGCTAGTGCTCTAGCTCGGACGGGGATATCAAGCCCTATGGATCCATATACTACTACTCGCGCCCACCAGTTCTTATAACTGGCAGTTAACAGTTACCAAAGCTAAGGGATTTTCGGTTCAAACTCAGTGTAGAATTTAGTATGTACTTGTATCCATTGCGTTTAAAATAAAGTGCATGTATTCTCAGTCCAAAAATATAGATTGCAAAAGCTATTAAAAAGGAAGCATATAAAACTCACGCATATAAATATTGTATATCGGTTAATAAAGCATTTGCATGTATTCTCAGCTCAAAAATGTAGAGAGTAAAAGGGATCTTATGAAACTCACCTTAGCCGCATAAAAAGTCGTTCACCAAAATGTGACCGAAACTCGGATTACCAAATAACCGCAGATCTCAACCTAGAGAACATATGTTGGTCAATAATTGTTTATCAAGCTAGGTCAGGTCATAGTGTATCACAATCCTAATGCTCGAGATCGACATACAATAGTTATCAAAAGTTATTTCAAAAAGTCAATCTGACTCCATACAATAGTTGAATGATCATGGCAATCGAATCATTTTAATATTTCACATAGTTTTCCAATTCTTGTAAAATTAAACTATAGTTTTTATAAGGCTTTAAAATATGATAAAACAATCAGTTTTGACAATTGTTCAATAATACGAGACGTGCCTTATATAAGATTTCAGTTACTCGGTTGGTAATATTTAAAAATCCATTTTATCAATCTCGTAAACAAGTTGTTTATATCTTAATTGCAGATTCAAAAGCAATTTCAATTAACGTCAATCATAATTCAGTTGATCATATCTTTTAATCCGTTCATCGAAGCTATTCGATATCTAAATGAAAAGTTATTGATTTTTCGCCAGCTTTCCAAAAACATGTATATCATATACCTTTTACCAGTAATATATGTATTTAATTCGTGATTCATTATAACTATTTAACGACGAAATTTAGCATACAAGCATGTATAAATATATATACTCGAGCACTGGACATGGATACACAATTAATATATAAAAGATAAAATATGAGTGCTTACGTATCCATATTGAGATTCAATATTGTAGGAAAGTACGTAAACGTAACGGAGATGATAAACACTAGGTTTGACTTTACGAGCATAATCCCCAAATCATACCCATAACCTCCATAGCTATAACTCATAATTTCCTTAGCTCTATCCCGCTCAAAAAACCATTTTGAAAGTGACAAGCTCATGACCTCGTCGTAGTATTTTATGTATAATGTTACTAAAAATATTAAGATTAATAATAATAATAATAATAATAATAATAATAATAATAATAATAATAATAATAATAATAATAATAATAATAATAATAATAAATATAAATAATAAATAATAATAATATTACACATGGAGTAATATATGTGTAAGAACTCGAGCAGAAACTGGACTTTTATAGGCAACTTTTTAAAATCTGATGCCCATGCGATCGCATGGGTTTTTAGTGTATTTGCCATGCGATCGCATGGCCGCCTGATCCAGCTCAAAATGTTTTTGTTTTCTTGTTTGTCGACATATTATTATATAATATATATAATATATATAATTTAAATAATTAATTATATATTATATTAAATTCATGTGCATAGTTGACTTGTAATTTTCGTTCCGATGACCCGTACGTTGTCACTCGACTTATGTCCCGGTTTCGGTTTCTCGAACGCATTTTTGTACGCTTAGAAAACTCGCAATTTACATTTTGTGACTCGTACCTTTGTCAAAATATAGTCTTAAATTATCAATAAACTATATCATTCAAAGTGTATCTTAAACTTTCGAGTGTTTTGGTCATTTACTTCTATAAATCACTGTCTCGCTATTTGTTGATATATATATAATAACAAATCGTTTTATGACCAAGTTAATATATATTTTCAACATTCATAAACACGTTTTAAATATACGTCGCAAGTTATTCATACAATTAATATTCCAACTTATCATATATATTCAAATAAATATTTAAACCAATAAGTTTAATGTACGGTATTAAATAATTAAAACTTTATTACGTTTTCAAGTTATAGTATATATATGTATCTATTTACATGTAATGGTTCGCGAATCGTTGAGAACAACCGAAGGGTACTTGAATAGTTCAAAAATTTTGAGATTCGGTTTTACAGACTTTGCTTATCGTGTCGGAAACGTTAAATCATTTAAAGATAAAGTTTAAATTTGGTCAGAAATTTCTGGGTCATCACAGTACCTACCCGTTAAAGAAATTTCGTCCCGAAATTTGAGTGAGGTTGTCATGGCTAACAATAAAAATGTTTTTATGACGAATATGAGTCGATAAATAGAGTTTTATCACCGTTGAATAATATGGATAAAACAATCCAATTACTTGAAGCGTATGAGAGAATCCGTCGTAATAAAGTGAAATGGAGAATAGAGATTCATCTTAACTTTTGACGTATTCACGATTGATTTCTGGAATTTAAGGAATAGAAAATCTTCATAATCTATATAAGATTTGATTCTTCGAAATTTGTGGAAATTTAGGATTTTCTTTGATTAAATGCGTAATCTGCCTCGATTGCTATGTCTGATATTTCTCTATAAATTGACCTCTTCCGTTTCATTTCTTTCACCACTTCTACATCTTCTTTCTTATTTCATACATCCCAATAGATTGTGAAAATGCTTAATCCAGTTCTGATTCTTGATATTTTCTTGGCTATCGTATCCTTCATTCTTCTTTTTCATCTGCCACCAGAGGAGGTTATTTTCTTCTACTATTACCTTGGGGTTATAGTGTTTTTCATTCTCCCGTGTCTTTATATTGCTATACGTATTGATATACACGATTTGTAATTTCATGTTTGTTATCGGGCTTTATATCTCCCCTTATATTTCAATGTCCCTACTTCTGTCTTCTATAATCATTGTCATTCACGGTTAATACTCCCTCTTATTTGCTGCGATTTATACTCCAATTTCTATTTCGGAGCTTTGTCCCTTCGTTTCTTCTTCTTGCGATTAGGCATCTCTTGTAATGGTCCAGAATTCGTAGTTATGGAGTTTTGGATAAACATAGTTAATGTTCTAAGAAAGAAACGGTAATGGCACAATCTGACTTGTCAAATTACCAGAATATCCGGAAAAGACCGAATCATCAAGAAATATATTTTCTTGATATGTTTAGAGATTATATGGAATGAAAGAGTTATGTAACATGGTTTGAGATGAGGGTGAGATCTGTGAACCTTTATCAAGTTCCATTAGAAACTCAGCATGACTTATTGTAATATAATCACGTTGATCAAGTGTCATTATATTATACTAACTCATGCTTCAATTCCCAACATTACTTTAAAACATCTTTTTTTCGAATTTTTTAGATTTTAGAAACTAAAATAGTTTCTTTTATGATGTAACAAAGATAGCGCGAAGAGATGAATGATTTCAGATAAGAATGGTTATAAAAAAATATCTTCAGAAATATGGAGGATATTTATAATGGAAGATACGATGATATCTTAGAATATTTAAGATAAGATGATGATGAAGAATATTGTCCGCAAAGGTTTTAAAGTAAGGAGCAAGGTATTTGCGAAGGATTTCAGCAGACACTGAATCATTTGTATTCTTTGAAGGTAGATTTCGTTTTTGTGATTTGTCCACAGCCTCCTTCATGGTCTGCTCAATCCGTTTTCCAGTTCCAAACCTTCTCTTTTCTCAGCTTTACCACCATACTATTCTTTATCATCAAACTTTTGACTGTTAAGGTCGTTTACAGTTTTTGCTGCTTCATCAGCATTTTTCCAAAATAAGGAGAACTAGTTTCGTAGTTTGGGGTGTTTTTCAGAAACTTCACATTCGAAGTATGTAAGTCTAGAAGACAGATGTTATCTATATATAACTGTTGTCATAGAAAATGCTGCGAGATTCAAAATACTGATTGCTAATTCTCGGTGGTTGGTATGGCATTTATTGTTACAAGATGTGGATGAGTACATGATAGGGTTTCAATGAGTATAAGGATTTTTCGAAAGGTCAAGGATTAATAAAGTTGTTGATAAATTTACTGCTAATGTGGTGGAACATGAAAGGTTCCCCGGTAACAAGAACGTATATGTCAAGGTTATAACAAGGCTAATCTGAAAATTCGAAGTTGACTAGTTGGAAGTGTGATAAAACTGGATACTTTGAAAAGGGATTGCAAGATTATTTTGGGTAAAAACAACGCTAAAGGATCTTGCAAAGTTTTGAAGTCAAAGTATAGCTTTGAAAGATGTCGAGATCTAAGAATGATGTTACTAGTTCAGAGTTATGACTTGGATTATGTTCTGTCAGAATATGTAATCAAATTTGGATGAGGATGGTTGCTTTGATTTTTATAAAAGAATATATATTGTTGTGAAAGTAGTGAGTATAGTTGATGATTTGTTGAATCAGAATCGAAGAATGTAACATATTAATTGTGAATTTATATATCTCTCGGGTATTACCTACCCGTTAAAATATTCTCACCATTAACAGTTTGTATAAAAGAATTTTCTTAATTACAATCTTCATGAAAATATACCTACATATATATTTTCCTTAGATGTAATCATGGATTTAATGAGTTAACATAATATTAATCTCATCTGGTTTTTGACTAGGACTAGAATATATAATCTCTAAAACTTTTAGAAACTACATATTCTCTGCAAAATATTTCTTCGATGAAGTTATGAATCAATACTTCATCGTTTGTTGTTGTTGGTATTCCTTGCTATCTATGGTGCGTATGACGTTGATGTTCAAGGTACATATTGTGATGTTGAGGCTTGCGGTGCGGATGTTGTTGGTGGTGGTAATGGTACTGTTGGTGTTGTTTTCGGTGGTATTGTTGATGCCGGTGATTCTGCTGGTGCTTATAACCTTTGCACCATATTCTCCAAAGCCACTACCCGAGTGCGAAGCTCGTTGACTTCTTCTACTACACCGGGATGATTGTCGGTTCGGACGAGCGGATGAATAAGATTCAGAATTTGAGATAGTATATTATCGTGACGAGATACTCTGGAAATGAGAGAGAAAATAGTGCCTCGAACAGGTTCGCCAGTAAGCGCTTCCGGTTCTTCACCAAGAGGGAAATATGGTGAATGGAAGGGATCACCTTCTTCTTGTCTCCAATGACTAAGCAGGCTACGAACCCATCCCCAATTCATCCAGAATAGGTGATGGCTGATTGGTTGATCCATTCCGGTTACACTGTCTTCGGAATTCAGGTGAATATCCATATCAGAATAGCTGTCAAAGTTTAAGGAATTTGAACTAGATACGGGATCCATCTTGTATAATTAGGGAGATGATTTTTGATATGAATTATATTATAGAATTTAGTTTGGTATTCTTCAATACATAATTTACATATGTATATATAATACCAAATTCCATAAATCACGGAGAAATTTTCGGAAGATGTCAGGAAAAGTTTACAGTAACAGATACGCTAAGATATGAATTTTTGTCTATACACTATTTATGCAATAAATGCAAGAAAACGTGTCTAGACTTAAGAATGATAAGCATGTAATATCCGACAAGAAATGATAAGCAAAACTTTTAACATGCAGACACGGTCGAAGTCCAGACTTACTAATGCATCCTAACAACTATCAGTTAGACACACTCGTGCAAGACCTGGTTCACTAGGACCAACGCTCTGATACCAACTGTGACGATCGCTCCAAATCCATATGGACGAACACATCATTCATCGATTTCATTGCGAGGTATTTGACCTCTATATGATACGTTTTGTAAACATTGCATTCTTTTGAAAAGGCACACCATAAATGAATATTTAAATCAAAGGTTTTCGACATCTGATGATTTCTACATATAGACAATCACCGTAAATAATAGTTTACAATAGTACTTCCATTGACAATGCAGTCAAAATAAGATACATGGTGATGATTTGGTGAATGCAATGTTTCCTTGATAAATATGCCATGTAAGACTCCATGCACATAGCTTGTCTAACATATAAGCAAACAGCGGAAGACTTCTAGGAACCTGAGAATAAACATGCTAACAAGTGTCAACACAAAGGTTGGTGAGTTCATAGTTTTAGTGTTTCGCATAATCTGTATATAAAGGTGGATCACAAGATTTCAGATGTTTAATCCAGAAACGTTTATCAAAATATTCTACGAAATTGAGCACCCTGGTAACTAAACTTAATGTATATATAATTTGTACCCTTTGTATAATCATCTTAATAATACACGCAAACCAACATGTACGCTTCTCAAATAGCATACGTCCGTTAAAAGGCTAGTGCTCTAGCTCGGACGGGGATATCAAGCCCTATGGATCCATATACTACTACTCGCGCCCACCAGTTCTTATAACTGGCAGTTAACAGTTACCAAAGCTAAGGGATTTTCGGTTCAAACTCAGTGTAGAATTTAGTATGTACTTGTATCCATTGCGTTTAAAATAAAGTGCATGTATTCTCAGTCCAAAAATATAGATTGCAAAAGCTATTAAAAAGGAAGCATATAAAACTCACGCATATAAATATTGTATATCGGTTAATAAAGCATTTGCATGTATTCTCAGCTCAAAAATGTAGAGAGTAAAAGGGATCTTATGAAACTCACCTTAGCCGCATAAAAAGTCGTTCACCAAAATGTGACCGAAACTCGGATTACCAAATAACCGTAGATCTCAACCTAGAGAACATATGTTGGTCAATAATTGTTTATCAAGCTAGGTCAGGTCATAGTGTATCACAATCCTAATGCTCGAGATCGACATACAATAGTTATCAAAAGTTATTTCAAAAAGTCAATCTGACTCCATACAATAGTTGAATGATCATGGCAATCGAATCATTTTAATATTTCACATAGTTTTCCAATTCTTGTAAAATTAAACTATAGTTTTTATAAGGCTTTAAAATATGATAAAACAATCAGTTTTGACAATTGTTCAATAATACGAGACGTGCCTTATATAAGATTTCAGTTACTCGGTTGGTAATATTTAAAAATCCATTTTATCAATCTCGTAAACAAGTTGTTTATATCTTAATTGCAGATTCAAAAGCAATTTCAATTAACGTCAATCATAATTCAGTTGATCATATCTTTTAATCCGTTCATCGAAGCTATTCGATATCTAAATGAAAAGTTATTGATTTTTCGCCAGCTTTCCAAAAACATGTATATCATATACCTTTTACCAGTAATATATGTATTTAATTCGTGATTCATTATAACTATTTAACGACGAAATTTAGCATACAAGCATGTATAAATATATATACTCGAGCACTGGACATGGATACACAATTAATATATAAAAGATAAAATATGAGTGCTTACGTATCCATATTGAGATTCAATATTGTAGGAAAGTACGTAAACGTAACGGAGATGATAAACACTAGGTTTGACTTTACGAGCATAATCCCCAAATCATACCCATAACCTCCATAGCTATAACTCATAATTTCCTTAGCTCTATCCCGCTCAAAAAACCATTTTGAAAGTGACAAGCTCATGACCTCGTCGTAGTATTTTATGTATAATGTTACTAAAAATATTAAGATTAATACTAATAATAATAATAATAATAATAATAATAATAATAATAATAATAATAATAATAATAATAATAATAATAATAAATATAAATAATAAATAATAATAATATTACACATGGAGTAATATATGTGTAAGAACTCGAGCAGAAACTGGACTTTTATAGGCAACTTTTTGAAATCTGATGCCCATGCGATCGCATGGGTTTTTAGTGTATTTGCCATGCGATCGCATGGCCGCCTGATCCAGCTCAAAATGTTTTTGTTTTCTTGTTTGTCGACATATTATTATATAATATATATAATATATATAAGTTAAATAATTAATTATATATTATATTAAATTCATGTGCATAGTTGACTTGTAATTTTCGTTCCGATGACCCGTACGTTGTCACTCGACTTATGTCCCGGTTTCGGTTTTTCGAACGCATTTTTGTACGCTTAGAAAACTCGCAATTTACGTTTTGTGACTCGTACCTTTGTCAAAATATAGTCTTAAATTATCAATAAACTATATCATTCAAAGTGTATCTTAAACTTTCGAGTGTTTTGGTCATTTAGTTCTATAAATCACTGTCTCGCTATTTGTTGATATATATATATATATATATAATAACAAATCGTTTTATGACCAAGTTAATATATATTTTCAACATTCATAAACACGTTTTAAATATACGTACAATTAATATTCCAACTTATCATATATATTCAAATAAATATTTAAACTAATAAGTTTAATGTACGGTATTAAACAATTAAAACTTTATTACGTTTTCAAGTTATAGTATATATATGTATCTATTTACATGTAATGGTTCGCGAATCATTGAGAACAACCGAAGGGTACTTGAATAGTTCAAAAATTTTGAGATTCGGTTTTACAGACTTTGCTTATCGTGTCGGAAACGTTAAATCATTTAAAGATAAAGTTTAAATTTGGTCAGAAATTTCTGGGTCATCACAACAAGCAAGAAAAGAGTTTATACCTACTCCAAGCTTGTTGATAAGTGATGAGGATGATGATGAATAATGGAGCTCCAAAAGAATGAAACCTCAAATTGTTATACCCCAAGCTAACCACCAACACCTTGTACTTTGGTTAGGATTTATAAACACTTGAATTATACTTGCAAAAACCAAACTTTGAACCCTCTTTTCTTCCCTAAAACCCACGACCTGGACAACAGCTATTAGGAGAGTTTAGTGCAGTTTTTTTGAAGTATATTGCATGTATGTTTAGTTCCAAGAGTCAAGATGCTAGTATATGGAAGTGGGAAAGCATGGGTCAAAGAGTCTAAGCCATAAGCATGTGAACTTACAACTCCAAGGACACTACCTTTTTCATGTTATAAAATTAGTTTTATAAAAAGATTAGATTTTTATAAAACTCTTTATAATACTTCCATATATATATATATATATATATATATATATATATATATATATATATATATATATATATATATATATATATATATATATATATATATATATATATATATATATATATATATATATTTGTTATGTACATTTATTTTTATAAAACCAAAACTTTATAAAATGTAACATAACAAAATCAATTATTTAACCCATAAATAATTTAAACTCTTGTTATATAAATTATTCCATAATTTATATATAAACATCAAGTAATATTTCAGAAAACCATTTTTCTTAAAATTGAAGTGTCGCGTATTTGATCAATGATCCAATCGTTAACATCAAATACGAATAAGGTGTCGGTAAGCTTGTTATTGGGTATGACCCGACTTGGATCAAAACATATTAGCCACGTTAATTTAATATGTCTCTCGGGCATACGAAATTCCTTCAAAATAATCTCTTGTCCTTTTACCCTTTAAACTCCTAGAGTTTTCTTCTTCTTGAGAGCATAGTGAATCCCAACATTCCATTGCATTTTCACATGAGTTTTCATTCTTTCTTCACTAGGAAGAACTTCATGAAGTAGTGAAATGGCATCAAATTGTTTCAAAACTTCATTGTTTTGAAATGTTGACTTCACTAGTCTTGAACATGCTTATGGAACAAAGTCTCCTACTTTGATTATCCTCCACAAGTAGTAATCCTTAGATTTGAGATAATCTTCAAATATTGATTTCCACACATCAATATCTTCTTTATCAAACATTGGTGCTTCTTTCACCAATTCTTCCAAGTATCCCATAGTTTGAGTTGATCCGAGAATCGTTGACTCAAGTTTTGCACAAAATGAATTTTGACACTTCCAAAAACATTTAAGGAGCAATGATTTGAGCAACCGCTCTGATACCAATTGTAAGTAACTAGAGGGGGTGAATAGTTACTTGATACATTTTTAACACTTTTTCAATTTATCACTAAATTCGATTAACTATGATCAACCAATTCAACTCAAACTTGATGTGTGCGGTGTGTATGTTCAAAACGATGAATAAAGTAATGTAAAGAAAATAGACACAAAGATTTATAGTGGTTCGGGAGGATGTTAATGATATGCCCGAATTGGACGGTTTATTTATGCGATGTCGTTAGGTCGCAAAACGTCAATTCAAGATATCAATAGAAGAAGTTGATTGTTTAATTTATATGTGTTGGGCCTAAATCTATTATTCCTTCATATGGGTTAGCAAGGAAAAATATTACCTAGTGTCATTCCTTGAGCAGTCGAATTTGAGACAGAGCTTATTCAAATAATTTAGTAATTAAGATGGGTTTGTACACAATTTAGTATCCAAGACTAGTGGCCAGGTACACCTTGTGTGGAGAGGCAGGATCCTTTTGGTCCCAATAAATTGGTGACTATTAGGAAAATCCAACAACCAAGTCCAACCAGTTTATTCTAGACACCACTTTATCCGGAATATCAAATTGTGTAAAGTCTATAGTTGGGTTAAATAGTTTATACATTTTTAATTAAAATATTAAAGTAATATAATTAAAATAAGCTAGCTAGCATGCAACAGCTAAGGACAGAGATGGCGTGGTTTACCATGATTTAAGATAACGTAGTGTCGGGATGATTGTGAGACACTCATTGGATAGATATACCTTGGTATGAACACTAGATTCCCTACTAAGTAGTTTCCCGGTTAGCATGTCACGAGGAACTAGGCTTTGAAGATTCTGATCGGATGGACTATGCTCAACTCCCGACACTTTATCTGGTTCAAGGATATAAGTGGCCCATCTTGGATGCAACACATACCTTGGGTGCACGAATAAATTAGCATAGCCATATTATATCCAACCTTTCTTAACACCTTAGTGTATCACCCAAGTGGGTGGTTATGGTTATGTTTCGAATTCATTTCTATCAATGGTTTGGTAAAATCTAAGGGTTTGTAGACAAATTAGAACCTCTGATGGTTCTTAATGATCCTTAAAGATTTATAAGCTTAATTTGTATTATAGTGCGTTAAACTCCCATTTATGATTTAAACCAGCCCTTACTTAAATCTACCCAATAAATCCCTTAGTTATCCACCATGTACTAGACTTATAGTGGTTCCATAGCTTCTAACCTTGACCATGCTCAAGTGGTCCTATAGTACATCAACACTGTACTCTACTGTTGCAACAATATTTTCTCAAGTCTTATACTCTTGACCAATGTCTTGATCTGGTTGTGTGGTAATTCCCCATGTACTTTATAGTATTTTCAATGGGTTCATACCTTCATCAATGTATAAGCACAGATAATTAATCACCTTATAATTGTCGACTTTATAAAAGGTTTTAATCACGTTTATTTGTGGAAGGACGATAATAACCAGGTTTAATATCATAGACAGAAAGCGAGTATGAAACGACTATTATCCCTAACTAACATTATTAAATCATAGCTAACAATCAAGTAATTACTCACACATCATGGCAACAAGCATTTCTAATATTAATAAATCACAAACATCAAATAAGAATATTATAATAAATTAATAAAAGAAAGGACAGATGTTACCGAATAATGTCGGCAGAATAACAATTGTATTTCTTCATAATATCCATAGCGTTACAATGGTTGATGTAGCGACCCCGACAAATCGTCAAGTGACGGCGTCGGCTACGTGGGTCCCATTACCTGATTATAAGTCTTTAAGATAACGTTTGACCAAAATATGTCGCCTTCATTTCAAAATAAAGATTGTTTCAAAGTTTACAAGAATTGTTCAACCAAAAGTTAAGTTACAACGTTATAGATACGATTGAAATCTAGGCGACACGGTTTAAAGTAAAGTCAAAAGACGCTCCATGAAATGCATGTATACTCGACATCGGATGCAAGTATCAAATAGTAAGCGGAAGCATGTTTCACATATCGTGCAAGACCTGAGAAAAACATAGAAATCTGTCAACGAAAACGTTGGTGAAATCATAGGTTTAAGTAAGTAAGTACAAGTGAACCACAAGATTTGCATCAATGAAATAATAGTAATACATTCCAAAAGTTTGTTTCACGAGCACCCAATTATCAAAGCTTAACATTCCTTCCATTGTATACCCCATCCATAGTGCTAGAACAAACACTGATTCTCGAAAATATATTTCATCCGTAGACGGTAGCGAACCGTCAAGGATGAGGGTTGTCAACCCATATGGCCATATAACATAAGTTCTCGCTTACACCCGGCAAGTGTAACTAATGATAATCGAATTGAGGATTTTTGTTCTAAACTCGTATGTAGAATGTTTGTTTTCCCGTTCTTGTGTTCACTTAGTTCAAAAGAATCGTTTATGTTTTCTCATCCCAAATATAAGTTCAAAAAGAGTAAAAGTGGGACTATGATCTCACCTTTGATTGCACGAGTATAAATGTACTTCACAAAGTAAACGTGTGCATGAATGTTGCTTAGCCTTGACCTAAACAAATAAGTTGTATCAATTAACCGGTTACGACACAAGGTCGGGTGAAATGTGTTCAATTAGTCCTATGGCTCAATACGACTTGAATAGTATAGCATGTGAATCACGTTGTCAAGTTTCATGCAAGAATCACGTACAAAAGCATGTTAGAACGATTGTATAAAAGTTTGGTTAAGTTTGACTAAAATTCAAACTTGGTCAAAGTCAACAAAAAAGTCAACACGTTCGGGTCGGGTCCCGGACTATTTTTCTATGCTAAATATTCATATACAAGTATATTAAAACAAGTTTCATGTGAATCGGAGGTCGATAGCTAGTCAAACATTTCGCGTGAAATGCGCCAAACAAAGCAGAATCTAGTCAAACATTTCTGATCAGTTTTTCAAAGTATGCACGAACCAAACATCAAACATTCACCATTTATGATCCGCAAACAACCAAAACATGTATCTTATATCCTCGGAAAGGTATTTTGACGAGCAATACAACTAACCACATATCATCAAACAAAAACATCATTTACAATAGCCGAAATCTCATCAAGTGATCAATAAAAGTCCATTTTCAAAGTTTCAAGTTCGTAAAACGTATTTTATGATTCGGGAATCCAATTTACACATACGATATGCCGTTTCGAAGGTAATTAAGCATACATTGCATCTAAACACTTACTAATAACATTAACAAGTATTCAACGCATCAAAAGTTCGTTTCAAAGTCTATCAAACCCTAGTCAAACATCACAAAATCCTTAATCGGGTTTTTGAAGTTTTCTTAATCAACCTACACATCAAATTGAAGCTAATGATACTAGTAACACATTTAATACATGAACTTTAACAATTAAACAACATTTACTCATCCAAAATGAAAGATTAAGCACACCCATTTCAAAGTTCATACTAGTTACTCCCAATCAACAAATCGAGCAAACAAAACATATATTAATGCTAGACACGAGCCATAGACACTAACTAACACAATTTCAAGTCAAAAACACGAATTTATAGAAATCTAGAGTTTTTAGAAAGTTACCCAAACTCGATGAAATTGGTACCAAAATGTAGAGGATGAAGAGAGGATCACGAAAATGTAATTTGTTTTGAAGTTTGCTTCCAATCCCGAATTTAGATGATGATTTTATGAAGTTGGGGTTTGTGTGTGTGTTCTTGCTAGAGAGAAAGAGAGAGAGAGGGAGATGGTTGAATGGTGGTGATTGGGGTGGACTAGTTGACCTAGTCAACTAGTTTGCCCCGTGTCAATTTTAGTCCCTCGAGTTTAGAAGCGGGTGCGGGATTTAACCGATCGAATATTTTAAATTACACGAGAGTACGGGAGACGTTATCTTCCAACAACGAGAATATTTAAAATGTTACATAACAAAGGATACGAATCTAGATACGAAGGGTATTATTTAAAAAGAAAAAGACGGGCGTTAAAATAATTTAACGGAAAAATGCGGGATGTTACATTATCCACACCTCAAAAGAAATTTCGTCCCGAAATTTAGTTGGAAGTAGTAGTCGATATCTCTTACTCGAGACTTTACGTTGTCAATGCTATGAATAAGTGAAAGTACGTTCTTGAGGGTTCTCATGAATTTGGATAGTCAGGGTTTTACGTTGCATTAAGGTTCGGTTTTTACGATCCCCGGTTTCAACTGGTTTTCCTATGAAGAGAAGTTTGTCATCGATAGTTGATGTATCCAGCAGGATTGCACGTTCCTGTTCCGCAGGACACGTTTCTAAGTTTGTTACACGAAATGTAGGGTAAACGGAAACTTAATTGAGTCGGAAGTTCTAAACGGTAGGGAGCGGTTCCAATACGCCCCAAGGTTTCAAAAGGGTTAACATGTCGCGGGTTTAACTTTCCCTGATTCCCGAAACGGATTACACCCTCCCAAGGTACGGGTTCTCAATATTACGCGGTTACACACTGGGATTTGTGAGGTTCTCCTCTAAGTTTGGTATAACTCTTCTGGCGACAATGGGTTGTCTCGAGCCCTTCTCGGACTTGAACGATCTCAATTGTTGTTTCTTGATGGAGTTCAGATTTCGGTGGTTGATGCTTTGGTTAAATGAACAGTGGTATGACATTAGCGGTCATATAAGGTTTCGAAAAGTGCGCGTGAACACACGAGTGGTAACTACTGTTGTAAGAGTGATCTACTAAAGGTGACAATACGAGTTTGTGAGATGTCTTTCCAAGACGTAAATCGTTCGTTTGCTCGGTTCGTCAGTTTGTGGGTGGTACGCGGTACTCATGTCTAAGCGGGTTCCCAAGGTTTCTTGTAAAACTAGAAGTGAAACGAGTATTTCGATACAGTGTAATTGACAAAGATACACCGTGTTGGAATAGAATCTCTTAAGATACGTTTGAACAAGTTAGTTAGGGTTCGAAAAATGTTCGTTAGGACTATTCACCCTCGTGGCGAATACTTATGTAATATGAGGAGTTTCTCTATCCATGGAGAAATGTTACAAGGAGTTTCTTTAAACGGAAATGCGAACGGTAAAGATAGTAGTGAAATGAGGACTTAGAATAGGATGAGTTTACATCTCGAGGTTGCTATAACGTGCCTCTAGTTGTCAAAAGTTGAAGTCTGAAAGAGAAACGAGGTAGTACACGTAGTTGTATAGTTCGGGGTTGAATAATAGTTGACCGATTATCAGAAACACAAGGGCGTTAAGTCAAAGAAGAGTGAAGTATCGTTGGATTGTGTGTTATCTTAATTTCCAGTAATATCAGACGGTAACGGTGAAATAACAGAGGTATGTAGTGTGGTACGTGATGACAAGAATATTGATCGGATCCACAATTTAGTATTCGAATTCTTCGTGCAAAATAACGAATTTCCGTCCCGTTGATTTCGAGTCGAGGGAGTATGACTTTCGGCGTCCAAGTAGAAATATTTCCATATTTGAGTCCCATCTGGTGTTGTACGAATTTAGCTAGAAATGTTGGTGTGAAGAATCACGCTCAAGGTTCGATCGCGGAGAGATTAAAGTCATGTAATACGAGAAAAGTCAGAAATGAATCTTCGGTAACAACCGGTGAGATCTAAGATTTTTACGAATACAAGTCTGAGTTGGGAGAGTTTCCTGATTACATGTGGCTTGATTTCGAGATTGATTGTAATGCCTTGACCATTAACTTCATGGTCTAGAAAATTGGACTTCGTTCAACAGAAATTCTCACTCGGAGAATTTGGTATAAAGTTGCTCTTTTCTCAAAAGTTCGAGCGTAAGATGGTGATGTTGTTCGTTTTCCTTCTTTACTTAAATAAGTTAAGATGTCATCTATAAATACGATAACAGATTAGTCTATATGAATTTGCATACGCGGTTCAAGAGGTTTATGGATACGGGCGAGCCCTAAATAAATCAAGCGGTACTAAGAGAGATTTACAACTAACGTTGCGAGTTCGGAAAGTGGCTTAGGAGACATCGTCTCACTTAACCCCCAATTGATGATAACCGGAACGGAGGTCGATTTGGAACATACGGGATTCGTGCAAATAATCATGAGGTCATGGATGCGAGGGAGAGGGTATCGGTTTCCAACCGAAAATTACTCAGTTCACAATAATCTATACAAGAAGATGGGGAAACATTTTTTTTTTTTTTTTTTTTTTTTTTTTTTAACGAATAGGTTCCGAGCTCCCTAGTTCTATATGTGTCAAGTCAAAAGTCTTAACGTATTTCCTCCAATAAAATTTATAGGCACACAATATTTTTCCGTCGGTCACTTAAATCGTCTAAGTAGTATCTGGGGGAAAGAGGTGGAATATAAAGAGCATGAGTCAAATCCTTGGTTATAAAACGTCTAGCGGTAATCGAATCGAACAAGTATGAAATATACGGTTTGTTGTGAAGAAACGTACCCGTTACTAGTCCATCGTCGTTCCGGGCATCCTTGGTGTCGATGTCGAAGGTTCAACGGCGTGCGTTGGGGTTGATTTTCTTATTTGGGCACACATTCCTAAAATGACCCAGTTGGCCACATTCGAAGCAAGCACCCGTTCTGTCTGCGTTGGGCATCTTTCGAGCGACGGGTCCTTGGCGCCGGTGGCGAAACCTGCCACATCCTTCAAAGTGATGCTTGTGGCATTCGTCACAAAAAGGCAGTTTTCCGGCATAGCCTTTCTTGTCGTTGGAGGTAAAAGGCTTCTTGGCGGGGTTGTTGTTATTGTTGTGGTTGCTTGATTGAGAGGCTTCCCATGTTCTTTTGTTGTTACTCGGGTGGTTCTCGACCATTGGTGCCGGTGCTTCCATTTCATTCACCGTTTCTAAGGCTTGGCGGGCCATTGTTAAAGCCTCTTGTAGGTTAGTGGGTTGAGATGTCATTACCTTATGTTGAATGCTCTTAGGGAGGCCATCCATGTAAAGTTCGACTCTTAGGGATTCGGGAGTCATGAGAATTGGACACATCAAGACTAGTTCGGTAAACCGTTGATTATAAGCCTCGAGGTCATTTCCGGCCGTTTTTAAATTCTTTAGACCCTGTTCGAGCCTTCGAGTCTCGTCGCGCGGGAAGTATTCGGTGATCATTCTTTCTCTTAATTCGGTCCAAGAGAGTGTGTGGGCTTCATCGCTTCCCACTAATTGTACATACGTGTTCCACCATGAGAGAGCAATACCGGTGAAAGTGAGGGTGGAAAACTTGACCTTATCTTGGTCTCGACAACCGCTTGTGTTAAAAACGGTCTCCATTTGTTCAAACCATCGGGTGAGAGTAACCGGTCCCCCGGTTCCATCGAAAGTGGGAGGATTGTACTTCATGAAGTTCTTGTAGGAGCAACCTTCGATTGAATTACCGGCTCCATGATTGTTGTTGTTAGAAAAGTGATCGGCCACGGCCGTACCCACGGCGGTGGTTATCATTCGTTGAAGAGCTTGTTCTAGAGTTTCGAGAGGAGTAGTGTGTTGACTTTGGTGAGCCATTGTTCCTTCATGAGACAAGAATATCGTTGGTTAGTATTTTCAACAATACTAACCGTGGCATGGAATAAGGATAGAGAGAAAATTTTCCTTGACTCGCCTTAAATTCTCTATGTCATAATGTCGGAACGTCCATGTGAATCACCGTAATATAATCCCGGAAATTATATTACCCTGATTCTCATGTGCATTTAACATTACTTCATAAAGTCAAGGTGGCGCACCGACAAAATTTATCAACGTAAGATCAAGATCGAATACGAGTTAGATATGATAGAAGAGTTCGAGTATAAATGCACAATTAGTCAAATAATTCCTACTTCAGTCTATATGCCGGTTGTAGTCTAGATTCACCTATGTACCCTATGACTCGGGGTGAACACAAATGAACTCTAAATCCCTACAACCAAGGCTCTGATACCACCTGTAGCGACCCCGACAAATCGTCAAGTGACGGCGTCGGCTACGTGGGTCCCATTACCTGATTATAAGTCTTTAAGATAACATTTGACCAAAATATGTCGCCTTCATTTCAAAATAAAGATTGTTTCAAAGTTTACAAGAATTGTTCAACCAAAAGTTAAGTTACAACGTTATAGATACGATTGAAATCTAGGCGACACGGTTTAAAGTAAAGTCAAAAGACGCTCCATGAAATGCATGTATACTCGACATCGGATGCAAGTATCAAATAGTAAGCGGAAGCATGTTTCACATATCGTGCAAGACCTGAGAAAAACATAGAAATCTGTCAACGAAAACGTTGGTGAAATCATAGGTTTAAGTAAGTAAGTACAAGTGAACCACAAGATTTGCATCAATGAAATAATAGTAATACATTCCAAAAGTTTGTTTCACGAGCACCCAATTATCAAAGCTTAACATTCCTTCCATTGTATACCCCATCCATAGTGCTAGAACAAACACCGATTCTCGAAAATATATTTCATCCGTAGACGGTAGCGAACCGTCAAGGATGAGGGTTGTCAACCCATATGGCCATATAACATAAGTTCTCGCTTACACCCGGCAAGTGTAACTAATGATAATCGAATTGAGGATTTTTGTTCTAAACTCGTATGTAGAATGTTTGTTTTCCCGTTCTTGAGTTCACTTAGTTCAAAAGAATCGTTTATGTTTTCTCATCCCAAATATAAGTTCAAAAAGAGTAAAAGTGGGACTATGATCTCACCTTTGATTGCACGAGTATAAATGTGCTTCACAAAGTAAACGTGTGCATGAATGTTGCTTAGCCTTGACCTAAACAAATAAGTTGTATCAATTAACCGGTTACGACACAAGGTCGGGTGAAATGTGTTCAATTAGTCCTATGGCTCAATACGACTTGAATAGTATAGCATGTGAATCACGTTGTCAAGTTTCATGCAAGAATCACGTACAAAAGCATGTTAGAACGATTGTATAAAAGTTTAGTTAAGTTTGACTAAAAGTCAATCTTGGTCAAAGTCAACAAAAAAGTCAACACGTTCGGGTCGGGTCCCGGACTATTTTTCTATGCTAAATATTCATATACAAGTATATTAAAACAAGTTTCATGTGAATCGGAGGTCGATAGCTAGTCAAACATTTCGCGTGAAATGCGCCAAACAAAGCAGAATCTGGCCAGGCCAATCCGCGCGCCGCGCGGGGATGGGGCGCGCCGCGCCACCATCTGAGCAGAGATTTCTGATCAGTTTTTCAAAGTATGCACGAACCAAACATCAAACATTCACCATTTATGATCCGCAAACAACCAAAACATGTATCTTATATCCTCGGAAAGGTATTTTGACGAGCAATACAACTAACCACATATCATCAAACAAAAACATCATTTACAATAGCCGAAATCTCATCAAGTGATCAATAAAAGTCCATTTTCAAAGTTTCAAGTTCGTAAAACGTATTTTATGATTCGGGAATCCAATTTACACATACGATATGCCGTTTCGAAGGTAATTAAGCATACATTGCATCTAAACACTTACTAATAACATTAACAAGTATTCAACGCATCAAAAGTTCGTTTCAAAGTCTATCAAACCCTAGTCAAACATCACAAAATCCTTAATCGGGTTTTTGAAGTTTTCTTAATCAACCTACACATCAAATTGAAGCTAATGATACTAGTAACACATTTAATACATGAACTTTAACAATTAAACAACATTTACTCATCCAAAATCAAAGATTAAGCACACCCATTTCAAAGTTCATACTAGTTACTCCCAATCAACAAATCGAGCAAACAAAACATATATTAATGCTAGACACGAGCCATAGACACTAACTAACACAATTTCAAGTCAAAAACACGAATTTATAGAAATCTAGAGTTTTTAGAAAGTTACCCAAACTCGATGAAATTGGTACCAAAATGTAGAGGATGAAGAGAGGATCACGAAAATGTAATTTGTTTTGAAGTTTGCTTCCAATCCCGAATTTAGATGATGATTTTATGAAGTTGGGGTTTGTGTGTGTGTTCTTGCTAGAGAGAAAGAGAGAGAGAGGGAGATGGTTGAATGGTGGTGATTGGGGTGGACTAGTTGACCTAGTCAACTAGTTTGCCCCGTGTCAATTTTAGTCCCTCGAGTTTAGAAGCGGGTGCGGGATTTAACCGATCGAATATTTTAAATTACACGAGAGTACGGGAGACGTTATCTTCCAACAACGAGAATATTTAAAATGTTACATAACAAAGGATACGAATCTAGATACGAAGGGTATTATTTAAAAAGAAAAAGACGGGCGTTAAAATAATTTAACGGAAAAATGCGGGATGTTACAGTTGATAGCTTCTAGTACTAACTACATACTATTCTCCTATTGATCACTAAAGAGCGACAATAGAGAGATAATTATTTTCCTAATCTCTGTACTTTTCTCTCTCTAGAATCTAGACAGAGAAAGTATAGAGAGAACTAATCTCCTATTGATCACTAGAGTGCGATAATAGAGAGATATTTAGAGAGAGAAGTGATGAATGGTGTGTGTTGAAATGGTGGGATGAAGCCCCCATTTATAGAAAATGCTTCGTGGCAAAGTTGTAAATAAATTGCTGAAAAACCCTGGCAAGTGGAATGGCAGGTGATTTGCATAGGGGGTATGTTTAAACCCCTGGCAAGTAGGACAGTAGGTAAGACAGCAGGTAGGATTTTTGCTGAAAAATGGCTGGCAAACGGCTGGCAGGCCGTTTGGTAAGCCGTTTGCAGGGGCCTTTTGCCAGCCTTGCCCGTTTACTTTGCCCGTTTGCTTGACCCGTGTGGCAGGCCATTTGCCATAGTGTCAGGCCGTTTGGAAGGCTGTTCAGCAAGCCATTTGGCCTGCCCTGTTTTGCTGAATTCACTGGATCGTAACTTGATTTCTGGTCTTTCACCATTTTCGCTCTAGAATCTTCGTTTTAGCTCCGATTCTGACGATTTTTGCGCTCACGTGTCCATAATTAAATATCCTACAACATGAGATTAAGTAAATAAACTTTTCCAAAAATTACAAAATAAGTTATTTAAACGCGAGTTAATCGTCTTAATCGGTTTTGCTCGTTTTTTCTCGTTTTTTATCATACATAACCTTCATAATGACATAATCTACCAAATGAAGCAAATAATAGCTTATTTAGATGATAAAGTCAATTACTTTATCATAAATGGGGCTAATATCGGTGGTAAAAACGTGACTATTTAGCCGATATCAAATATCCCACACTTAGACTTTGCTTTTCCTCAAGCAAACCTCTCTTTTATTTTGAGTTCAAGGATGCTTCTGAAGTTTCCATTCTATTATTCAAGTGGCTTGTTATTTATTATAACAGCAAAATCAGACAAACCGTCTTCTAAAAGGGGTTAGACTATCTCTGCAAGCATGAAGGGAGATTACGTGACTTTGGCTTCCTTACATGGGTCACTCAAATCACTCAAGTGTTTGAGGTTCCCTATCAATCTATGAATTGAATTCGCTCATAGCCAGTCATGTTGCAAGTATTGTCATAGGCTTGACCACGAATCAAATCTCCACCGGTTAGATAAGGACGACACTGATCTTCTCCCTAATCATTCTTTCAAGAGGAAGAGCGGGTTTAAAGGTTGGTTTGCAGAGAAAAGTGAAGGTTTTGATATGGCGAAAAGGGTGATTTTCGAATCATTAAAATTTAAAGAGATTCGATAAATTTGGTTTCATGAGGATATACTTTTTCTATAAAAGATGGTACTCTATTTTTGTTGAAGAGTTCCTTTAGAGGGTGCTGATTTTCAGCGAAGACTTTGCTTCTTTTCTGCAATCCTCGTGGGTCACAATCTTCATTTTCATGGGGGATCTATGCTTTTATTCGAAGACTTTTGTCTTCCTTATTTTTGAGATTTTGCTCAACATTTTTTTTTCATATCACATCTTCATAACTTTGTCTATTTCTTTTTGTGCCCAGAGAGAAAGGTATTTCACCAGAAATAGGTCTTTTTATGACCTATCAAAAATAGTCTAGATTTTCAGAATTTTTCGACAAGTGTTTAAAGTAAACTTGGTCGATCTATCTCTTTGAATTTCTAGATTTTGGAAATGAGAAAGAAAAGAGGGTGGAAAAGGTAACGTATTTGATAATTATTTTGGGGGTGAGTATTTTCTAATTCATCAACTCTTTAGCGTGAGTTGGTCGGTTTAAATGCGGGGAGTAAAAACGGAAATGGATGGTTTTTGTCTTCTCTTTTCAGAATGATTTCGGAAGGAGTATCGCACCTACATCACGTATGGTGCTTACTGACCGTTGGCCTCGAAATGTATGTCAAGGTCAAGTCCTAACTCTAAATGCTAATATCGGCACTCTCAACGAAAAAGATAGTGAAGCATTAAAAATGAATGCTTATTGTGCCATTTTTGGGGTGCCTCACAACAATTATATTGGGTCGATAATGCCTAGTCATGCAATGCTCTTTTAGAGAATCGGTTCATCCTTAAGAAGATTTCTGTCCTCATTTGTCTTAATTTTAGAACAAACATGCTTGATTTTCGAAAGTACATTTTCAGAAAGTACCATTTAGTCAATTTTTTATAAAAATTTACATTGACGACAAAGAATCTAAATAGTAGGTATACTCCAAAATCTTGGTAAAATTTTTTGTTAAGAACATTTTCCGAGCATCCCATAGCTAATTTCGGTGTACTACACCGCTATCCCACACTTAGATGAACATTGTCCCAATGGTCATTCTTAGATTTTGGGGACCTAAAATCCTACACTTAGAGTTTGAACATGTCGTAAAATGTATCTAAGCTCAATATTGGGTTAGAATCCCGCACTTAGTGATAAGCTTAGGATAGGGTATAGTTTAAGGATGAAGAAAAATAAATAAATGAAGAGAAAGAAACAAATTATCCCCTTGGGTGCGGCTATGAGCTGAGGATCTGAAGATAGACTGAGTCAAAACCATCTTCCGCTGGATCCGAATTGGTCTTTTTGAAGTGTACTCGAGCTCATTAGGGCATTCTCATCCTCCATACACCATCCACCATCCACTAATAACTTGCAATGAAATAATCAACGGGTTTCCTTGTCATTTCATCATTATTCAAGAGTCTCCACCACAGGCGTCAATAACTGTCTATTACTTGTAAAAATGGAAATGATCAAACCTAGACAGGTGATTAAGCTTTAGGCCATAGACTCACCGATTTGCGTTTTGATGAAAAAGTTTATTTGAAAACTTGTGCGTTTCAATATTATGTTTTTGAAAAATTCAACAAATTAGTGTATGACTAAAATGCTTAATCTCACATTTAAAGTGTTGAGTGCCTTTAATTTTAAAACTTTTGAAGTAATGTAGCAATTAATTCACTTAAGCCCAAGACAAGTAGGAGAAGTGAATTCGTCCTAAGAAACGTTGAAAATTTTATTTTAAGTTTCACTTTTCACTTATTCAAATAACCTAATTATCCTAATCTAACTACTACTAAAGCTATAAACACACGGGTTGCCTCCCGAGAAGTGCTTGTTTTTATTCGAGTCACGAGCATGACTCTAGCGTTATTTCTCAGGAACTATAGGTGGCTCCCTTGCATCTATTAGTAGACGCAAGAGGTAATATTGGAACATACCGAGAGGATTGAAGTGGACATAGAATAAGGTATGTCCAATGAGAGAGAATGTGGTTTGAAGTGAATGCTTTGTTTAACTTGAGGTATAACAAAGCTATCAACTTCTTTTACCTCATTTATTGGAATGGGATGGTCAAAGGGGTCCTTATCACTCCATGATATGTATGTCATTATGTATTTGAGTGATGGTTTATACGGTAGCCCTGACGCAAAACCCGTCATTAGTGACTTTTGGTTGGTTGCAATGTTGTACTTTAAGGATGGATGTGGGACGATGTCCATTGACGTCTCCAATATGGTAGCAGCATTAACAACTACTTTGGTGCTAGAATACTCCATCTCTTTCTTCTTATCCGGGCTTTCCATTTCAATTTCTTCATCCACCTCCTCGTCACTCTAGTCGGGAGATTCAAGTATAACTGGTTCAGAGAGTTCTTCTAGAATGAAATCCTCTCCAGTCATTAAAAGATCAAAATAAGGTGGGAGTAAAGATTGGGTAGGTGTGGAGTGGTTATTCTTCTTGTCTTCTACACTTCTATCTTCTTCTCTTCATTCTCAGAATAAAAGGTGACTTTCCTAGTGGAGATGGTATTTACTTCGGCGTTTCCATCAGAAGGACATATAGATTCGTCGATCGTGTAAGTGACCTCTTCTTCATGGGCTCTCAAGGTGATAGTCCATGAATAAACGTCAACGATCGCTTTGGCTGTATTCATGAAAGGCCTTCCTAAGATGATAGGGGTTTTCATGTCTTCTTCATAGTCCATAACCACAAAGTCGGTCAGAGAGAGGAATTTGTCGACCTTAACCATGACGTTCTCAGCTATTCCCTTAGGATATCTAGTGGATTGGTCACATAGATGGATGCTCATTTTTGTAGGGTTAAGATTTCCAATTTCGAGTCTCTGGAATAGTGAGTAGGGCATGAGATTAATGTTGGCACCAAGGTCAGCGAGAGAATAGATAGTACCAGATTGGTAGATAGAACAAGGAAGGGTAAATCGTCCGGTATCCCCTAGTTTTTCAGGAAGAGTATTTAAGAGAATGGCAGAACAATCCGCGTTCAGTGGGACATTGGGTACTTCGGGTACCTTATCCTTGGTTGATAGGAGTTTCCTAAAATACTTCTTACTATGAGGAGTTTTAGACACAGTGTCCAAAAATTTACTGTCAATCTTAAAAGATTTCATCTTGTTATGTGTGATGACCCAGAAATTTTTGACTAAATTTAAACTTAAACTTTATATGATTTTAAAATAAACAGTGATCCAAAAAATGAGTTTTATAAATTTTAGGCTTATTTATAATATATTTAGAAGTTGTTGTCAAATTTTAAAACTTTTTATATTTCACTTGGGGGTTGTGAGTGAATAATTAATGTAATTTTTATTTAATAATTTATGATCGAATTTTATACCATAATGACCAAAATAAATAAATATAGTTAATTTAAAAATATGAGATTTTTTAAAAGACTTTTATCCGTCACTGATTAACAACGGAACCCGAAATAATACCCGAGTAAGACTGTCGGTAGATTAAATTAGTAAAGGGCTGCTTAACTTATTTGCCTCTTCACACGTTTTTCTTTTTATTTTATTTATTATTATTATTATTATTATTTTTATTATTATTATTATTATTATTATTATTATTATTATTATTATTATTATTATTATTATTATTATTAATATATTTATTAAGTTATTAATATTTATTAAATATAAAAATATAAAAAAAAATGACAAGTTTGTTAGACATCACAATATTGATAATTTCTTTATATAATTTTTCTTCTTCCCTGGAACCCATTTACTTGCACATTAACTATACAAATATGCATGTATCGACACATACATCCACATACACTTGTGGAATTCATTTTACTCTCTTGTTCTTTTACTCTACTTGCTCCCAACACTTCTTGTCCTTTAAACTTTTTCTAGTTATTATTTTCTATCTATCTCTATTGTGTTACTCGATTTAATTCAAACATGAACATCTAATCTCTATATATATATAATATATACATATACATGTATTTAAGGAAAAACCACAACCCACCTTGTTTAACACCCTAAAACCACCCCACTTCGTCAACCAGGAACCACTACCAATCTTGTTAATATCATCATGAACCTCAAACCCAAGTTTGTTTACTGCCATCATCTTGCAAACTTGCTACTCGTCTTCTTTCCTTTCGCTACACATTTTCTGTTTTTGCGACTCAAACATCACACTAATCACCACCAAGATCTAGTTACTATTATCCTAATCTTGTACTATTGTAAACTACCATCGAAAGTCCACTTGATCACCACAACCAACATCTCTTACTAGTTCTTGTTGCTGCTCATCGTGTGTTACTACTACTTCTGTTGTAGCAGTGAAACTACCATTACCACGATTCACCACCATTAAACCATTCCCTTTTTATCGAAACCCACCACCTTTGGTTCTACTTCCTGTTTCGAGAACACCACTAAGTGTCATCAAGAACCACCGCCTATGTGTTGTTTCTTTTTTCGTTGCAAAACCGAAACCAAACACCATTATTATATCACACTAATTGTTGCTGCTACGCTACAGGTTTCAGTATTCGTTCAATAATGACATAAACCAAACACCTTTTTCAATACTGTAGCTATAGTGATCGAATGTGACTGAGGCAATTTGATTACTTACTGTTACGATTTAATATATAATAAAAGCGCCTTTTTTTTTACTTATGATATTCGGCTAGTGGGTGGATTTAATTAAACAGGTATATCGAAAGTTGGGCTGCCATGTTCCTGTCCCCAGCTTCTTGTTCGTTTATTTTTTTTATGAACTGGAAAACTCCCTTGGCCACTTAGATTTCCCATGGACTTAAAGCTTGGGCCGTATTTTGTTATTTGGGCCGTAAATGATAGAGCAAGTTAACGGGCCACTTCATTAACTCTAGATCATCCCAATAACCACACATGTAGCACACTGCTATATTCATTTTTTTTAATAACGTGAAACAACAAACGATAATGATATCGTGGTTAGGGTGGTGACGTGATCGTGATCATGGTGGTAACTAACTGTGATGATAATGGTGATAAATTTAAGAGAAAAGAATAACGAATTTGTATATGTTAAATATTAAATCACACTACATATTACAAGAAGGAAACAGCAGAGTAGTTGGTTAAGGGGTGTTTGGGTTAGCGAGAGGTTGCGAGTTCGAGCCCGGTCTCATGCAATTTCTTTTAAAAAGCTTATTTTGAAAGGTAGTCTTATTATTGTTATTGTTATTATTGTTATTGTTATGTTATTATTATTATTATTGTTATTAAGTATTAAGTATTATTATCAAAATTATTATGTTCCTTATCATTATTATTAAACTTATCATTTTTTTATTTAAAAACTACTATTATTATTAAAATTGTCATTTTTATTAAAATTATAATTTTAATATTATTATTATTATTATTATTATTATTAGTACAATTATAATCATTATTATTATTATTATTATTATTATTATTATTATTATTATTATTATTATTATTATTATTATTATTATTATCAAAATTATTATTATTATTATTATTATTATTATTATTATTATTATTATTATTATTATTATTATTATTATTATAAGCATTATTATTATTAGCAACATCATTATTATTATTATCATTACTAGTAAAAGTATTATTAAAGATATTATAGCTATTATTATTATTATTACTATTATAATCATCATTCTTATTATTAGTATTAAAATTAATATTTTTAATAAGATTACCTTTTTTATTAAAACTATCATTTTTAATATAGTTAATAGAATCATTAATATTATTATCATTATTATTAGTATTATTATTATTTTTTTATCATTACTAATATTATTTTTAATACATATAACATAACAGAAATTAATATTTTTATTTATAAAAAAATATATGTATATTAAATGGATATATAAAATATATAAGTTATTAATATAAAAATGATATAACTAATATATATATATATATATATATATATATATATATATATATATATATATATATATATATATATATATATATATATATATATATATATAAATTTGTTTGATTATAATTATATGTGTTAATATATATATAAATAATATAGGTTCGTGAATCCGACGCCAAACCTTACATTTATTCAATGACTTCATATGTATTTTTACTACAAAATACAGTATGGTGAGTTTCATTTGCTCCCTTTTTAATTGCTTTTGCAATATATATTTTTGGGCTGAGAATACATGCACTGCTTTTATGTTTGACGAAATAGACACAAGTACTTAAAATATATTCCACGTTGAGTTGTATCACTTTTCATATCTTCCCTAATAGCTTGGTAACTAACATTTACATGTTGGAAGAACATGTAAGCGCGAATCCTATTGATAGATCTATCGGGTTTGACAACCCCAACCGGGTTAGTCGCTCTAGTATCGTAAACGGTTGCATAGTACTTCATTTTTACTACATTTGGTACAGTGTAGGGAGATTTCATAATAAAGGGAATATGCCACATTAATTGTTAAGTATGGTTACCGAAGCGCTCAACAACTTATAGAATACTTTTATACACTTGCGAGTGTACATATATTTATAAACGAAAATCTTGTGGTCTATTAATATATTGAAATGATTGTTATGATAAACCTATGAACTCACCAACCTTTTGGTTGACACTTTTAAGCATGCTTATTCTTAGGTATAAAAGAAATCTTTCGCTGTGCATTTGCTCATATTAGAGATATTACTTGGAGTCGTACATGGAATATTTAGGTCAGTACCTCGCAATGGGACCAAATGTTGATGACTTCGTCCAGGACGATTAGGATGGGTCGTTACATTATGTCTTTGCTTGAGACAGCCTGGGAATGGAATGGGTGCTTTCTCATCATATTTAGGTGATGACTCAATGACTACTACCGAACGGGTATTAGTTAGTTTATTCTAATTAGAAGAAACTGAAGGTTGGCTATGTGCCACCTTTGAGTCATTTTTGGGACAACCAAGAGAATCGAGACGTTGATTTAGCTAGCTTATTTTATTTTCAAGACTACTCAAGTGATTAGTCATGACTAAGTCAGCTGCGTCTTGTCTTGCTGTGATCATGTGGATGATTCGCAGTAGGAAATCATCTGGACTTTTCTCTGGTGGGATAGTGGGTGTGTTGTATGGATGAGCTAGGATCTTATCGGAGTAGACAACAGAGTCCTCACATTCATCCTCATATACCTTGGCCGGATATGGGTCAGTACAATTCTGGCATAATTGCACTTGAGACACATGTTGTGTAAGTTTCTTTAGCTCTCCAACTTCCTTGATGAGGTTTTCAATTTGGTCTGAGAGAAATTTGATGGTTTTATTTTTGATAGGATCGGAGGCGGAAAGCGATGTTGCTGATGAAATGTGCTCTTCCGTGTTCCAATCGTGATGGTGCATAGTTATCTCCTCGATCAATCTCCAGGCCTCGTCAGTAGTGAATTTCATGAAGTTACCTTGAGAAACAGCATCAAGAGTAGACTTGTTGTTCTGATTTAGACCTTTGTAGAAGGTCAAAATCTGATCAGAGCTCTCAAGACGGTGGTTTGGGCATCTTCAAAGCAAATGTTTGAATCTTTCCCATGCAGTGTAAAGTGATTCATCTTATGCTTGTTGAAAGTTTATGATATCATTCCTAAGTCTGATTTGTTTTGATGGGGGGAAGTACTTGATTAAGAAATTTGTTGCCAATTCCTCCCATGAGTTGATAGAGTTGGGTTTTAACCCCTTGAACCAGGCTTTTGTATAAAGAGTTAAGGAATAGGGGAACAGATACAGATGAACTATATCTTGTTCAACCCTGTTTTGCTTATATGAGTTGGATAAGGAGAGGAATCTATCTAAGTGAGAGTTGTGATCGTCAATTGGTATGCCATGGAATAGACAGTGATTCTGAATGAGTTGTATGATGTTATGCTTAAGCACAAAAGACGCTCCATTAACCTCTGGATAGAGTATCGGTTCTCCTCGTCCTTCTAATGAGGGTTTGATGAAGTCACCGAGAGTGATGCGTGCAGCCATCGTCGAACTATTGGCAGGTAAGTGTGGATCTCGTCGGATGGGTACAATGTATGATATCGGATAGAAGAAAGGATGTGTCAGAAGAATTCTTAGCTGTCTAAGTAGGTTAAACCATCCTAAAGGTTCAATAGTAAGGGAGTCCATTTAAAACTTTAATTAAGCTAATATTATCTAACCTAACTAAGGTAAACTAGTAACTTCTGACAAAGCTAGTCTAAGTCAAAAGGGTCTCTTAAAAACTAAATAATCTAAACAGGCTCCAAAATCGTACTAACGCTCCCCGGCAGCAGCGCCAAAACGTCACAAAACGTCAATTCAGGATATCAACAGAAGAAGTTGATTGTTTAATTTATATGTGTTGGGCCTAAATCTATTATTCCTTCATATGGGTTACCAAGGGAAACTATGACCTAGGGTCGTTCCTTGAGCGGTCGAATTTTAGACAGAGCTTATTCAGATAATTTAGTAATTAAGATGGGTTTGTACACAATTTAGTATCCAAGACTAGTGGCCAGATACACCTTGTGTGGAGAGGCAGGATCCTTTTGGTCCCAATAAATTGGCGACTGTTCAGAAAAATCCAACAACCAAGTCCAACCGGTTTATTTTAGACACCACTTTATCCGAAATATCAAATTGTGTAAAGTCTATAGTTGGGTTGAATAGTTTATATATTTGTAATTAAAATATTAAAGCAATATAATTAAAATAAGCTAGCTAGCATGCAATAGCTAAGGACAGAGAAGACGTGGTTCACCATGATTTAAGATAATGTAGTATCGGGATGATTGCGAGACACTTATTGGATAGATATACCTTGGTATGAACACTAGATTCCCTACTAAGCAGTTTCTCGGTTAGCATTTCACGAGGAACTAGGCTTTGAAGATTTTGATCAGATGGACTATGCTTAACTCCCGACACTTTATCCGGTTTAAGGATATAAGTGGCCCATCTTGGATGCAATGCATACCTTGGGCAAACTAATAAAGTAGCATAGCCATATAATATCCAATCTTTCTTAACACCTTAGTGTATCACCCAAGTGGGTGGTTATGGTTGTGTTTCAAATTCTTTTCTCTCAATTGTTTGGTAAAATCTAAAGGTTTGTAGACAAATTAGAACCTCTGATGGTTCTCAGTCATCCTTAAAGATTTCTAAGCTTAGTTTGTATTATAGTGCATTAAAATCCCAATTATGATTTAAACCAGCCCTTACTTAAATCTACCCAATAAATCCCTTAGTTATCCACCATGTACTATACTTATAGTGGTTCCATAGCTTCTAACATTGACCATGCTCAAGTGGTCCTATAGTACATCAACACTGTACTCTACTGTTGCAACAGTATTTCCTCGAGTCTTATACTCTTGACCATTGTCTTGATCTGGTTCAACGGTAATTTCCCTTGTACTTTATAGTATTTCCGATGGGTTCATACCTTGATTAATGTATAAGCACGGATAATTAATTACATTATAATTGTCGACTTTATAAAAGGTTTTAAACACGTTTATTGGTGGAATGACGATAATAACTAGGTTTAATATCATACACAAAAAGCGAGTATGAAATGACTATCATCCCTGACTAACATTATTAAATCATGGCTAACAATCAAGAAATTACTCACACATTATTTTTAATATTAATAAATCACAAACATTAAATAAGAATATTATAATAAATTAATAAAAGAAATGATAGATGTTACCGAATAATGTCGGAAGAATAACACTTATATTTCTTCATAATATCCATAGTGTTATAATGCTTGATAGCTTCTACTACTAACTACATACTATTCTTCTATTGATGACTAAAGAGCGACAATAGAGAGATAATTATTTTCCTAATCTATGTACTTTTCTCTCTCTAGAATCTAGAGAGAGAAAGTAGAGAGAGAACTAATCTTCTTCTAATCACCAGAGAGTGACAATAGAGAGATATTTAGAGAGAGAAGTGAAGAATGGTGTATGTTGAAATGGTGGGATGAAGCCCCCATTTATAGAAAATGCTTGGTGGCAAAGTGGTAAATAAATTGTTGAAAAACCCCTAGCAAGTAGGATGGCAGGTGGTTTGCTTAGGGGGTATGTCTAAACCCCTGGCAAGTAGGATGGCAGGTGGGAAGGCAGGTAGGATTTTTGCTGAAAAATGGCTGGCAAACGGTTGGCAGGCCGTTTGGCAAGCCGTTTGTTAAGCCGTTTGCAGGGGCCGTTTGCTAGCCTTGCCCGTTTACTGTGCCAGTTTGCTTGAACCATATGGTAGGCCATTTGCCATAGTGCTAGTCCATTTGGCATGCCATTTGGCAAGCCGTTTGGCCTGCCCTGGTTTTGCTGAATTCACTGGATCGTAACTTGATCTCTGGTCTTTCACCGTTTTCGCTTTAGAATCTTCGTTTTAGCTCCGATTCTGACGATTCTTATGCCCACGCATTCGTAATTAAATATCCTACAACATTAGATTAAGTAAATAAACTTTTCCAAAAATTATAATATAAGTTATTTAAACGCGAGTTAATCGTCTTAGCCGTTTTTGCTCATTTTTCCTCGTTTTTCATCCGTTTTTAGTGATTCTTGAAACATAGCCTTCGTAATGATATAATCTACCAAATTAAGCAAATAAATGGTTATTTAGATGATAATTTCAATTACTTTATCATAAATGGGGCTAATATCGGGGGTAAAAACGTGACTATTTAGCCGATATCAGTTAACTAATCCACCTTAATCCACTCCCCGATTACACTAATCGGGATTTCAAGCTTCACTAAGCACTTTTCTCCAAACCCGGTGGAGATCCTATTTACAAGTCTTCAACTTCTTTGGTAAACAACAAACCTAATCTTTCTATCCCTTTGAAATACCAACTCCAACCTAGATCAACTTGTCTTCACCTTGGACAAGTATTAACCTCCAAATGAGATTAATCAACTTCCTAAGTCCCTTTAAAGAAGTAGATCACTAAACTTGCCTATGCTTCTACTAATTGAATTTACAAGACTTATACACTCTGTAATGTTAATCCTAAGACAATACTAGGACATACATTATACTAAGTAAACTCACAAGATAAATGATTTTGATTAGTAAGTTTACAACAACCCAATTCTATATCTCTAAGATCATAGAATCTTCCCTTGATTGATCACATTTGAGTAGTAATTGATGTACTTGTGATCACTGGAAAGGCTTTGAAATATGCAAGAGGGTCAACTTCAAATGCTCTTCAACGCTTGCCTTTTATAGTGAGATTCAAAAAATATATGTTGTCACACGGTTGCCAGCACGGTCGACCGTGGTTCGACCGTGCATGCTTCAGTCCAAAATATGTATCCGTTGTATGAATGTTTGACTCAGATTTGAACACCACATTTTGGAATCTTTACTCCATCTAGCACCTGCAAAAGAAACCCAACATCCTATACAAGTACTATATGCATTAAGTGTGTGGAATTTTGTCATATTGAGTGAAAGTGACATAATACTCCAAGAGTGGCAAACCCAACATTCTTGAAGAAGTGTCTTGATTGATATTTTGGGAAATCTCAGTTTGGTCAAGACTTAGTTAGTCACATTAAAGCATTTGGTTCAATCCTAAAGACTAGTCAATATGTCATTAACTTCCTAGTTTCAATTAATCATAAGTCATATTCATTTCAAGGTTAAATAGAGATTAATTGAATGATGTCTTTCTAAGGCAATCACTAAGTGTGTAAAGACATCAATATCAAGTCATACATAAATAAGTAATCAAAACTTGTTACTTTACAAGACCAAATAGACAATTGACCATTGTTCCTTTGTGAACCATTTTACACTTAATTTATTGGAGTAGATTAGTTAATTGAATTCTAGTATTCTAACTAGTGAGAACATAACAAGCATATTAATCAAGTTGGCATATTGATGAGTATTAAACATATTAGCAAGTAGCAAGTAATACTCACATATAGCAAGAGATAGTTATTCTAAAATCAATCATATAGATATTTGCACAACATTATAGTTTAAGCTTTTAGCAAGCTTACTTGCAATATAACATATTGCATGATTAATGTGTAAACACACATTAATGTTCAACACATGCATAAGGTAAAAACAATCTCTAGTTGGGACTTGGTGACCAAATGTATCTAAGTGTATTTTAGGATAGCAAGTCTCTACTAGTTACACTTGAAAGCATTGTTCTTCCTTTAGCCTTAATTAATCACTAAGTCATATTTAATTGAGATTGATATTCTAGTGACATTAGCTTAAGTGTGTTGATACTTGATGATCACACTAAGGATATCTAGATAAGTTTTAAGATCACAAGTTATTGATTAACAATTATGTGTTATGCCTAATCATGGTAAAGTTGTCATTAAGATGTAATTAAGCGTAATTAACTAAGATTAGTGTTTTTATGACCAAGACTTAATTGAGTATGGAAAGGACATCTATTCTAAGCGTGTTGAACAAGGTTTCATGAATTATAGATGTCAGGAACTAGTCAAACTAAATTTGGTCAAAAATGGTGACAGAGAAAACTGCGGTCGCACTGCGGTTGACCGTGGTGGTGACCGTGCAACTTGTTTTTACAAAACTATGTTACAATTCAGTTTGGGCTTCTACGACTGGGTATACGGTTGACCGTACCTTGACCGTGTATTTTGCTGATCTTTATTTCCATTCTTTAAGTTTTGTTTGACTTGGTCATTTGCAAGATAAAGTATGAATTAGTGACCTTGTGTGTTTTATGTTAAGATGTCGGTCATCACTTATGCATATGTATGTGTCATCATCAAAACATATTTTTTGGTTAATCATCATACTTAATTTTGTCGTTTAGTTCATTAATCAACATTCAACCAACAAAGAATCCATGAGGAAAAATTTTGCATAGAAATATGTTCTTCATCGGTTAAATTAGGACGTGATAGCCTCATGTTTTCCATTAATTTAAAAAATTTGAATGATGACTAAAGGGGCGAATTAGCAATTAAAGCAGCCAAAATTTAGGATTTTGAACCGTTTTTTTACCACCGGCAAAGTCTGTCGAAAATCCCCACCCAGAATTATTGATTTGCACCAAATGGAAGACTGTCATTATCTGATAAGTCTCTTAAGGTTATGTCTAGTGCTTCAAAATAGCTCTTATCATTTATTGGTGCCTCATTCCATACTATAAGATTTGCTTGTAGTAAAAGTGCTCCAAGGTTTGTTTTTTTTTCCTTACTCTACACATAGATTCATCAGTGAGTTGAAGGGGCAGTTTAAATTGCGAATGTGCAGTTTGACCATATGGAAGTAGTAACGAAGCAATTCCAAAAGATGCAATAGCTAAAACAATTTTACCATCTGAACATAAAGCTGTAATAATGGCTTTCCATAAGAATGTCTTTCCAGTCCCTCCGTGCCTGTAAACAAATAATAGCTCTTGGGTGTTGTTAACAGAAGCAGACAAAATAATATCATATATACTCCTATGGTGGTCATTAAGTTTAGGTTCTAAAACCTGCCTTTGAGCCCTCAATGCATCACGATCATAGTTTCTTTCTTCCATTATTAACCGATTTTAAAGATCTTGTATTAACTCTTGTGGTACTGCAGGCAGCCCAAAGTCTGACAACCTTTTAGAGAATTCAAGAAGCAAAACCTCTATTTCATAAAGTACTAAATATTCTAACTCGGGTCAGTTAATGTACAACATGTTAATATTAACCATACGTGCTGCTCTCATGGAAATATCATCTGGCATTATTTTCTATTGTTGTTGCCATAAATGTAATGGATTACAAACATTACAATACATTAAGATATGCACAAATAATGTACACAATTGAGAAGCAGTTGCAATGAAGCTTGCTTCTTCTAATGCTCTCCCCCACTCTCGATCATCACCTAGTAAACCCATTGCTTCACACGCAAGACGATAGGTAGGATAGATTTCATTATTGACTGTTGGAAAGTCAATAAAACATGTTGATCTTTTTTGATGGCAGAGCAGCATCCGTAGGTAAAAAAAACTTCTCCAGCTGATGAATGCATGTAGGATAACCTACCAATCACAAACTTTGTTATTATTTTCCTTCTTTTCCAAATTTATAAATTGGATTCCCAATTGTAAGATAATGGAAAATCTATATAGGACAAAAATCCCTACCATCAGCAGCACTTCTGTTATAAAATAGCCATTTAGTCAAAGTTGTTTTCTTTTCTCCTGGATTATTAACAACAGATTGCAAGGATTGCCTTGCTCTGAAACTCATAGTTTGCATGTTTTCCAGATGCACATCAAGAATTTGTATGGCTGGTTCACGGTGATGAATAGGAACATTCAAGATTCGCCAGCAAGCTTCATGTGAACATAAAAATCATGCATCAATAAAATTTTGTATCTCATCGACTTCACTTTCCTGAGGTGTTGCAGAATGAACCTTCACCAATAGGTCTTGTAACTTTTGCGGCAACACGATAAGTGGCTTTTGATATGTACTTAAAAAGATATTTTATCAGCATTGACCAACCGCAATATTCAACATTTATATGCGCATGGAATGCGAGACATAAGACCCGATTAAATGGAACAACATAAGTATTATCAAGATCTATGTTAGCTTTGCGTATTGATATTGAAGAGCGTAGCCTTTTATAATGAACACATCCATCATTATCAAAATAAGTTGACTCGTTGTACATCTTTGGAAAATTCTTTGTACATCTTAATGGTTGACCATCCGTACATGGTGCAGAAACATTTGCAAGACAACATGGACCAGGCATCATAAAATCAGTAATAACTCTGTACCCGCATCGATCAACTATAGGATCTGATATTTCTGCAGATATGTATATGTCAATATCATTAGGTGTGAAACCACCGGCTGGTGCCAAAACCCACAACAACGTATGACAATGCGGTAAACCTCTCTTTTGAAATTCGATTGTGTATAAAACTACAACAACAAAATTAAAGAAAAAATAAAACATTAGTGCATTACTAAGATAAATTCAATAGTGAAGAAAAGCAATATCATTATTAGCATCTTACCACCGCGAACAGAGCTTAAAGGTTTATGATCCTTTAAAAATCTTATAAATTGATTCACTATGATTTGGAACACTCGACAAATAATATGAGCACGATCAGCAGTCGTTAAACCTGGATAATTAGACATATATCTTCTCACTTCAGGCCATCTAGAGTTACACGTAAATGTAATGAATAATTGAGGATTTCCAAAAACACGATTAATTGCCAATGCATCCAAATAATGGTTGTACATATAGCGTGGCCCACCGGTAAAAGAAGCAGGTAGAATTTTACGTGTACCGACATCTGAACCAATATGATCACCCATATCAATAGCATCATAAAGGCCTGATAGATAATCATTTCTAATATCTTGTTGCTTGCTTAATATATAATCAATTCGATCAAGTTCAATACTACAATATACAGTGACAACATAATGCTTAAATAGCCTACCAGATCTCATTAGCAAACTATACAAATTTAACCTTTTATGCAGCTGGTGGCTGTAGTACATATTCTGTGACGACCCGGAAATTTTCGACCAAATTTTAACTTGATCTTTAAATGATTTTGACACGATAAGAAAAATCTGTAATGGTGAGTATCGAAAAATTGTGGAACTGTGTTCATATAATCAATTACCTTTTAACTACTCTCGACGATTCATGAACAATTAATTATAAATAGATATGTGTGTATGTATATATATATATATAATAATTCGAAATATAATTTGAAGTATTATATGTTGTTGTTATCAAAAATATTAATAAAATAAAAATAGGATATTACAATAATTATTATTTAAAATATATCTATATATATATAAATAATATATATTGAAAATAAATATTAAATGATTGTAATACTCGTTTGATATTGTTATTAAGCAAGTTAAATTCAAACTTATATGATTTTAAAATAAACGGTGATCCGAAAATAAGTTAAATAAATTATAGGCTTATTAAAAATGTATTTAGAAGCTATTTGTTAAATTTTAAAACTTTTTATATTTTACTTGGGGTTGAGAGCTAATAATTAAATTAATTTTTATTTCATAATTTTAAACAGTTAATGACCAAATTTTATACTATAATGACTAGAATAAATAGAGATAATTAATATAAAAATTTAGGATTTTTCTAAGAACTTTTGTCCGTCTCTGAAGGAGAACGATTTAATACTCTGTGTAAACTGTAGGTAGGATATTTAATGAGATTCACGTTTAAGTACAATTGATTATATAATTATTATTAATACTATTATATTATTTTAATTGCTCACTATATTTGTATGTATATAAATGTGAGATGGCATCTTACAACCAACAAACACGTTCCATTCATTATTGTGACTACTTTATAATTATTGATTATTATAATATCATATTGTTATCTCTATCTAGTTATACTCCGTAATATATGGGATGATGTGTTGGCCAATATAACTAAATAGCAGTCACGAGATAAAAACCACTTGTTAAATATTATTGATCGAATTTTGTTTACTTCCCTTTATTTTTTGAAAGGCAACATCCACTTATTTCTCTTTGCATTCTTATCCGCTTTTGTCATCAACATGTTATATAATATAAATATACAACACCCCACTATATTCGAAATCCTTGCTGTTATATTTTTTTTTCTAGTCAACATCTACTATCATAATCTAATAATATATTTATACATTTACAATTACATAACATTAATATTGGAAACCCATCATGTCTTATACATATAACTTACATATAAATCATAAACTTAACACATCTACAACCCACCAATCACCTTCTCCTTTTGCTTCGACCAACCATCACAGCCATAGCAGTTTTCCACCACCACGAGGACACCATGGTTCTGCGGCTGTTGCTACAGTCGAATATGGTTCCCGTTTCTAGTCATTCAAGCAAAGAATAACACCTTTTCTTGTTCATTTCTTCGATCACCAACCATCACCACTATTCGGCCACTTCCCACCACCACCTATGAGCACCACCAATAGACCATCATAACCTCACCACCATTCCCCTTTCTCTACCATGAATCACCATCACAACGCCCATTATTTATTTTTATTTTTTTTCTTTCTTTCCATTTTCATAAGAGCATCAAACAACCGCCATTTACGTACACGTTTACTACTGCTACTGTTAATTCTATGATTTCACAACTGTGAAACAACAGCCTCGAAACACCACAAATCGAAACCAACACAAACAATTATCACCTTTATCGAATCACAATCTCACCGCTAAATTTTTATCTCTGTTGCTTCGAGAATTTGATGTTACCACTCGCCTGTTTTTCTTGCTGTTCGCGACCCAAAAGATCACCCAAACATCAATGATTGTGCCACTGTTTTACTGTTGCCATTTCTGTTTATTCACGCAAAAACCCTTTTGTTAAACTGTCGCTGCTATTTTCTTTTCGTAACCCCAAAAAAATATTGGTGATGATGAAATGAAAGAGATAAAACCATAATGTTTCTATTGCTGCTACCGGCTAGTTACTGTACTGATTCAGTCCACGAAAGAATGATGATGATGAAGCTTGATGGTGAAGTTGAGAATGGAAGATGATGATTATGTACAAGTGATGTTTATGTCAAGTAATAATAAAAGAAAAAGGGAAACGTACCACTTCATTAAATTTTTTTTCGTTAACTAGCAAAAGCCCAACATAGATTAATTAAGGCCCGATTATTAAATTCTGGCCCAACATGATTCATATGAGAAATGGATCCGTTAAAGGTAATTAATGGATCGATTTATGAAGGAATGGTGATGTTATACCTCGTGGACTGATGTCGATGATGACATAATGAAACGATGGAATGATGGCGACGGTATGAGTCCATGATGAAGAGATGGTAACGTGAACGATGATGATACTCCTGTAATAATGATGTTTGACGAGGTGATGATATAATGATAAAGATAATGGTGATTGTGATGATTATGATGATGATCACAATTAAATGGAAAACGAATGATGACGAAACAGGTTAATGATGAAGATGATGGGTTAAGATGAAGATGATAGTTTAAGATGATGTTGAAAATGATGATGAATGAAAATGATAAACAGATATATTAAGTTAAATATATTTAGGCTGGGATATAAAGCAGAAAGGAGTTGGCAGAGGAACGGTTAGGGGAGTTGTGTGTAATCGAGAGGTTGCGGGTTCGAGTCCCGTCACGGGCAGTTTATATTTTTTCCTATTTTGAGGTAGTTACTTATTATCATTATTATTATTATTATTATTATTATTATTATTATTATTATTATTATTATTATTATTATTATTATTATTATTATTATTATTATTATTATTTTAGATATAATAGTTATTATCATTATTACTATTATTATTATTATCATTAAAAAGTATTAAAAATATCAATATTACTATTATTAGTATTATCATCATTATTAGTAATATTTTCATATTAACAATATTATTATTACAATTAAATATTTTCCATATAAAAGTATACTTATTACAACTACGATGATATTACATTAAAATATATATATTAAAAATTATTATATAAAAATTTACATATAACAAATCATTGATTTTTAATATAATATTAAATATATATATAAAACTATAAAAATATTATTTATTCAATATATAAGATATAAAACTTAAGATATAATATATAAATTTGTTCAAATACAAATATATGTGTTAATATATATATGAATGATATAGGTTCGTAAATCCGAGACCAACCCTACACTTGTTCAATGACGTCATATGTATTTTTACTACAAAATACAGTATGGTGAGTTTCATTTGCTCCCTTTTTAAATGCTTTTGCAATATATATTTTTGGGACTGAGAAAACATTCACTGTTGTTATAAATGTTTTACGAAATAGACACAAGTAATCGAAACTACATTATATGGTTGAATGATCGAAGCCGAATATGCCCCTTTTACTTGGTAACCTAAGAATTAGTAAACCAGTCTACTAATTGACGCGAATCCTAAAGATAGATCTATTGGGCCTAACAAGCCCCATCTGTTGTAGCGGATGCTTTAGTACTTCGAGTTTTTATATCATGTCCGATGGATGTCCCGGAATGATGGGGATATTCTTATATGCATCTTGTTAATGTCGGTTACCAGGTGTTCAATCCATATGAATGATTTTTGTCTCTATGCATGGGACGTATTTTTATGAGAAATGGAAATGAAAATCTTGTGGTCTATTAAAATGATGAAAATAATTGATTACGATAAACTAATGAACTCACCAACCTTTTGGTTGACACTTGAAAGCATGTTTATTCTCAGGTATGAAAGAAATCTTCCGCTGTGCATTTGCTCATTTTAAGGATAATACTTGGAGTCATTCATGACATATTTCAAAAGACATTGCATTCGAGTCATTGAGTTCATCAAGATTATTATTAAGTCAATTATAGTTGGATATATTATTAAAGGGTATGCATGCCGTCAACTTTCGATGAAATGAAAGTTTTTCTTTTAAAAACGAATGCAATGTTTGTAAAATGTATCATATAGAGGTCAAGTACCTCGCGATGTAACCAAATGTAATGTATTCGTCCAGATGGATTAAGATAGGTCATTAGATATTCATTGTAAGTTTATCACTTTTTTGACCCCTGCTTCCTAAAACAACTTGTAATTTCATACCAAGATGGTAACATTTCTGTCCATATACAAAAACCAATGGATACTGCATAGACATATAATGCGGATGTAATTTGTTTACCCTTTAAGGTGTCCCTCCTTTACAATGTATAATTACATCATAGTCTCCAACACTTTTTGATCCACTATCAGACACAATTTTCTCCAATGGCATTTGATACAGGCAAATCATGTTGTCTTCATCCACGATGTAACGACCCGGATTTTTCCGATCGTTTTATACTTATGAGATTAATATTTATATAAATTAAACCTTACCAACATGATAAGCAATCTAAATTGTTGAGACTTATGTTTTTGAAAAGAATTTTACACAATGTTTGACCGTCCAATTTGACCGATGATATCACGAACTATATAACATACGATAATTATACGTCTAGGTATATATACGTATTTATATATATTTAACATGATCTAAGGATCGTTTAACATCTCATTTTGTACTAATAACAATGAGTTATAAGTATATTTTGAAACTACTAACTTAAGTTTTCAAAACGATAACTATACGTAACGTTCTTTGACATAAATACTTAAAACTTATAATACTTATACAAGTATCGTATAGATATGTATTTAATCACTTTTAAAGGTTTATATACATAAAACAATAAAAGTATATTCACAAAAGATAGCTATATTTGAATTCTCGTTCCGTTTTCTCAAGATTTTTATACGTACATCTAGGGTATATGTACCCGTATCATACCCAGCTTCTATACGTATTTACTATTAGTATATACACATAAAATCAACATTTTAATCAACCATGTTACTGCCCTAAAGGAGAGGTAACTACTTTTGTAAGATAGTATGACAATTTCGCAACATTACAAGTTAGGAAATTTGTCCATGTCTCCCCCATAATCACGTTTTTTATGGCTTTATATATCTCTTCCATTTTCAATTTTTACTACATCATTTCTATAGCTAGGAACACACACTTACAAGCCTCATGCATCCCTAATAAATCCAGCAAAAATCCTCTCAAGAATCACCTTAATAACCACCATATCAAGATCAAACAAAAACACTACAAGATACTAATTTCATTTCAAGTTTATGTCCTAAGTTGCTTCCAATCTTCAATCCAACTCCATCATTCTTTTGGTTCTAGGATTTTTATTATCTCTTACAGTAACTTTGTCCAAGTAACTTGAGGTAGTAACCTTATTCATAACCTTATTTGATTCATATTTATATAGCTATCTTATTTTGTGTTGTAAAATTTTAACAACAAGAACCTAGTTTAAATGATTTCAAACTTGTTCGCAAACTATATAAATCTTTCTAACTTAACTTTTAAAACACTTCAAGACCTGTAATATATCATAATGATATGCTAACTTAACAAGATACAACTTGTTTTTACAAAGAACACCTTAAAACTGAATCTACGTCGTCGGAGTGCAACCGGGGGCTGTTTTGGGTTGGATAATTAAAAACCATCTTGAACTCTGAATTGGAAGTTCATGTTCTGGAAAAATGATATTTCTTATGAATATGTTAACACATAAAAATTTCATGGTTTAACTCAAAGTGTAATTATTTTTAGAAAAATGATCATTAAATGTTATTTTTATGATGAAAAATGATCACTTTCATAAGTTTTACCAAAGTTTGACCTATAACCTGTGATTTTGAATACAAACTAAGGAATTTTCAGTTCATATTCTTAAAATTTTACTCGATCCAAGGAAGTGGCAAGTTGAACCAACAAAAACGGAGTTGTAATGAAGAAACTACGACTAAAACAAGATTGGGTATCCAAAGCTAGTTTAGCTACGAAAATATTTGGAGAAAAAGTAAATTAATCATATCTTTTCTAATTAATATGATATTTTATATATAATTACTTATGATTTGATTTTATATATTTCAGGACCACCCATAAACAACACGAGAAGATTAATCATAAGACCTCATGATTGTACGCAACACATCATTTGACAACACGGTACTTTATGTACGCAATACGTCATTTGACAACATGGTACCATGGGTCGAGATTAATTCTGATCAATACGAATACGATGGGGTCTTTATTTATTTTATTGAGCAACTAATTGTGGACCACTAACATCGGACTGCTAACTACGGACTAAGAAAACATTAAAAGTATTATAAGTGTGTGTATATATATATATATATATATATATATATATATATATATATATATATATATATATATATATATATATATATATATGTAACGATTACTTGAAAAGAAAATATGTTGATATATTATATATATGGTTAGGTTTGTGATATCTATCGGAGACCAAGTCGAGTTAAATACCTTCAAGGCAAAAGTGAGTATATAGTCCCACTTTTAAACTCTAAATATTTCGGGATGAGAATACATGCATTTTATGATTTACGTTATGGACACAAGTGATTAAAAATATATATTCTACGTTGAGTTGTACCACTGGCATACTTCCCTTTAACTTGGTAACTACTATTTACATGATGTATTGTAAACGTGAATCCTGTTGATAGATCTATCGGGCCTGACAACCCCAACCGGACTGGACGACCAGTAATCAATGATTGCACAGTACTTCGTTTCGGTGAATACACTTGGTACGGTGTAGTATGATTTCATAATAAAGGGAATATACGACGTTGATTAAATGTTAAGTATGGTTATCAAGTGCTCAACAACTTAGAATATTTTTATTAAAACGTTTATATATGAAATCTTGTGGTCTATATTTATAACGCTGCCGGCATTAAACCTATATCTCACCAACTTTATGTTGACGTTTTAAGCATGTTTTTTCTCAGGTGATAACTAAAAGCTTCCGCTGCAACATTTTGAATTTAAGCAAGATCTTGAGTATGCATATTTGTGTCAAAAATAAAACTGCATATCGGAGAAGTTGTAATGTAAAATACGTTGGAAATTGTGTTGTTATCATCACATGTAAAGTTTGTAAGGCTAAGATTATCGCTAAAAGATAATCATTATTATGTTGTTTAAACCTTGTATTTGTAATAAAAGTTATGGTTTGTATTGTAAAAACGAATGCAGTTTTTGAAAAACATCGCATATAGAGGTCAATACCTCTCAATGAAATCATATGTTATTGTATTCATCCTTGTGATTAAGGCCGGGTTATGACATGTGGTATCAGAGCTTTGGTCTTAGAGAACCAGAAAATTTGCATTAGTGTGTCTTATCGAGTTTGTTAGGATGCATTAGTGAGTCTGGACTTTGACCGTGTTTAATTTTGAAAACTATTGCTTATCCTTGTTGGTTAAAAATTAATATGTAAATATTATGTGGTACTAATTTGCTAGTTGTTATGTGATAGATGTCTGGATTAGAACTTGTTATCACATTCAGCGACTCCGAACCAGAATCTTCAGATGGTGTTCCAGTCATTAACCTATTCGATGATGAAAACGACACCTTTGGGGAAGACTCACAATTTTCGGATGAATCAATTGAAGAGGAACCGGAAAGTGATCCTGAGGAGGAAGAAATACAGGAAATTGCGAAAGACAAGTTTGAAAGAGGAAAGAAACGAAAGGCTACTGAATTGGAAAATCCAAATCCCAAGTTTAGTGAGGATGTTGTGGCACCAACTCCACCAGACACTTCCACACCTATTCCCGCTATTCCTATTAGTTCTATCCCGACAACCAGTTCTCCAGCCCCTCAGCCAAAACGCAGGGAGACAGTCAAGATAACCTTTAAGCGATTTCTTTGAACACAAACGTTTTGGGTTAAATGATGCGATGTTGTTTTAAACCATGGGATCATATAACGTTTTGTATAATATTACTAGTGTGGTTTGCTTAATGTTTGATGTAAGATAAGTATATGTAAAATAGTGAAGTGTGAAATGCAATAATTTTCCATGGTTGAGTATTATTTGGATGGTAGTAATTAATTTCTGTACTAAGCTATTAAGTATGAACTTTAACGGGTAGGTACTACCCTAGATATAATTATAAAACGCTAATAAGAAGAAAAGGCTTTTATAATAATAACTGGTTCATATTATTAATAAGGTACGATGTGCTGTAAATACATACTACATCTATAATATTCTATGTGAATAATTATTTTTCTCATTCTTATTGAAGATTATGGCACGATTGAACCGAATGACGGAACAAGAAATCGAGGAACTCATCAATCAGCGAGTGGATGACAGAATGTTATGGGTCGAGGCTGCGAGAGGTGCTGCAATTAACCCAAATCCTCGTGTGGGATGTACTTACAAAACCTTTCAAGGTTGCAAGCCCTCATCATTCAGTGGAACAGAAGGACCGGTCGGTTTAACCCGGTGGATCGAAAAGATAGAGTCTGTGTTTAAAATCAGTGGTTGTATTGAGAAGGACATGACCAAGTATGCATCGTGCACCTTACAAGATAGTGCACTCACGTGGTGGAAAAACTATGTGAAGGCCGTAGGAGGAGATGTAGCTTATGATACTCCCTGGGAAGAATTCAAAATAATGCTAATCAACGAGTATTGTCCAAGGAACGAGGTTAGAAAGTTGGAAGCTAAATTACGAAGCCTGAAAGTTGTTGGTACTGAACTCACCAACTACAATCAGCGATTCATGGAATTAGCTTTGCTATGTCCCGAATTGGTACCAAGCGAAGAACGGAAGATAGAACTGTACAAAGATGGTTTGCCTAAACATGTCAAAGCAAATGTTACAGCATCGAAACCCAAGACTATTCACGAAGCCATCACCATGGCAAACGAGTTGATGGACCAGATTATTCTGGATAAGAACACCGATGTCAAGACATCAGAAAACAAAAGAAAGTGGGAAGGTAATCAACAATCCAACAAGAAACAAGAAACCACGCAAGGTGCGGGTAGCGGTTCAAGCTCTGGTTACAAAGGACGAAATGCTTTATGTAACAGATGCCACAAACATCACTCTGGTTATTGTAATGTGGTATGCAATAATTGTAATCGAAGGGGTCATCTTGCTGAAGATTGTAGGATTCCTGTTACAAATACTAATGGCACCAAGACTCCTGCCACCAATGCAAATAGAACTGCCTTGGCCACTGTTACTTGTTATGGGTGTGGGAAACAGGGTCATTATAAGAGCCAGTGCCTGAATCCAGAGAAGAATAACAGATCTGCACGTGGAAGAGCATTTATTATTAATGCTAGAGAGGCGTATGAATACCCGGAGCTGGTTACGGGTACGTTTATCATTAATAACTTATCAGCATCTATTATATTTGATACTGGTGCCGATCGAAGTTACGTGTGTAGAGACTTTTACGCTAAATTGAATTTTTCATCATTACCTCTAGATGCTAAGTACATGATTGAGTTAGCTAATGGTAAACTAATTAAAGCCGATAAAATTTGCCGTGATTGTAAAATAAATTTAGCCGGAGAAACATTTAAGATTGATTTGATACCCATAGAATTAGAAAGTTTTGACGTAATTATCGGCATGGACTGGATGTCCAAAGTAGGAGTCGAAGTGGTGTGTGCTGAAGAGGCAATTCGTATTCCTCGAAAGGATAAATCAATGATAATGATTTACGGAGATAAAGGTAACCTAAACCTAAATCTCATTAGCTGTTTGAAAGCTCGAAAGTGTTTAGAAAAGGGATGTTATGCCATCCTAGCACATGTAAAGAAAGTTGAAGAAAAGGAGAAGAATATTAACGATGTAAATGTAGTAAGAGACTTTCCCGATGTATTTCCGGAAGAATTACCGGGACTACCTCTTTTCAGGTCTGTAGAATTTCAAATAGATCTTGTACCAGGAGCTGCACCGGTTGCTCGTGCTCCATATAGACTTGCACCGTCCGAGTTAAAAGAACTTCAGAGTCAGTTAAAAGAATTACTGGATCGAGGATTCATACGACCAAGTACATCACCGTGGGGAGCTCCATTTTTATTTGTTAAAAAGAAGGATGGATCTTTTAGGATGTGTATAGATTATCGTGAATTAAATAAGTTAACTATCAAGAATTGGTATCCACTACCGAGAATTGACGACTTATTTGATCAACTGCACGGATCATGTGTGTACTCGAAAATCGATTTAAGATCGAGCTATCATCAACTACGTGTCAAAGAAGAAGACATTCTGAAAACTGCTTTCCGGACACGTTATGGTTATTACGAATTTTTGGTCATGCCGTTTGGGTTGACAAATGCGCCAGCTGTATTCATGGACCTCATGAATCGAGTTTGTAGTCCATATTTAGATAAGTTTGTTATCGTTTTCATTGACGGTATTCTTATCTATTCCAAGAGTGAGCAAGAGCATGAGCAGCATTTAAGGTTGGTATTAGAATTGTTAAGAAAAGAACAGTTATACGCCAAATTTTCTAAGTGTGCATTTTGGTTGAAAGAAGTGCAATTTCTTGGTCACGTTGTTAGTAGCAAAGGAATTCAGGTTGATCCAGCTAAAATTGAGGCCATTAAAAATGGGAGACACCTAAGACACCAACGCAGATACGCCAATTTTTGGGTTTAGCCGGTTATTATAGAAGGTTTATTCAAGATTTTTCCCAAATAGCTAAACCATTAACAGCGTTAACGCAAAAAGGGAAGAAGTACGAATGGACTTCTGAGCAGGAGAGTACATTTCAATTACTGAAGAAGAAGTTAACTACAGCACCTATTTTATCGTTACCTGAAGGGAATGATGATTTTGAGATATATTGTGACGCTTCGCGATAAGGTTTTGGTTGCGTCCTTATGCAACGGAAGAAAGTTATAGCATACGCATCCCGACAATTGAAGATTCACGAGCGGAATTATACGACGCATGATTTAGAATTGGGAGCAGTAGTGTTTGCATTGAAGATATGGAGACACTATTTATATGGGGTTAAATGCACTGTGTTTACTGATCATAAAAGCCTTCAACATATTTTTGATCAGAAACAGCTGAACATGAGGCAACGTAGGTGGGTCGAGCTGATAAATGACTATGATTGTGAAATTCGCTATCATCCCGGGAAAGCGAATGTAGTGGCCGACGCTCTAAGCAGAAAGGAATGAGAGCCAATTCGAGTACGAGCAATGAACATAAAAATTCGCATGAATCTCAACTCACAAATCAAAGAGGCTCAACGAGAAGCTCTTACTAAAGAAAACATAGGAAATGAAATAATGAAGAAGTATGAGAAGCAACTCGTTATACGGGAAGACGGAATTCGATATTTTGCGAACCGTATTTGGGTACCAAAGTTGGGTGGATTAAGGAAGTTGATATTGAATGAGGCACATAAGACAAGATACTCGATACATCCTGGAGTTGGAAAAATGTATCAAGATCTTAAGACGCATTATTGGTGGCCTAATTTAAAGACAGATGTTGCAACATATGTTGGTGAATGTTTAACTTGTTCCAAAGTCAAAGCAGAACACCAGAAGCCATCAGGGTTACTTCAACAACCAGAAATCCCAGAATAGAAATGGGACGGTATTACAATGGATTTCGTCATGAAGTTACCTAAGACTGCCTGGGGTTATGACACCATTTGGGTAATAGTTGATCGTCTTACCAAATCTGCGCATTTCTTGCCTATAAAGGAAACGGATAGAATGGAGAAACTATTACGACTGTACATAAAGGAAATTGTTTCAAGGCATGGAATACCTATTTCCATTATATCCGATCGTGATAGTAGATTTACATCAAAGTTCTGGCAATCAATACAGGAGGCACTGGGAACTCGTTTGGATATGAGCACCGCATATCATCCGCAAACTGACGGGCAGAGTGAAAGAACAATTCAGACTCTTGAAGACATGCTCAGGGCATGTGTGATCGATTTTGGAAACGGATGGGATAAATATCTACCATTAGCAGAATTCTCGTATAATAATAGTTATCATGCGAGTATTAAAGCTGCACCATTTGAAGCACTGTATAGAAGGAAGTGTAGATCCCCTATCTATTAGAATGAAGTAGGAGATCGACAATTAACTGGTCCCGAGATCATACACGATACGACTGAGAAGATAGTACAAATCAAGGAGAGATTGAGGACGGACCGTAGTCGCCAAAAGAGGTACGCTGATGTCCGAAGGAAACCATTAGAGTTTCAGATCGGTGACATGGTTATGCTAAAGGTGTCACCTTGGAAAGGTGTAATACGTTTTGGAAAAAGAGGTAAACTGAACCCAAGGTATGTAGGCCCGTTTAAGATCATCGAACGCATTGGACCGGTAGCTTATCGACTCGAATTACCACAACAACTCACCGGAGTACATAATACATTTCACGTCTCAAATCTTAAGAAGTGTCTTGCAAAGGAAGACCTCACCATTTCTCTTGAAGAAATCCAAGTCGACGAGAAACTACAATTCATAGAAGAACCAGTCGAAATCATGGACCGTGAAGTTAAACAACTCAAGCAGAGCAACATACCAATCGTTAAGGTTCGTTGGAATGCTCGAAGGGGTCCCGAGTTTACTTGAGAATGAGAGGATCAGATGAAACAAAAGTACCCACATTTGTTTCCCGAGAACGCAAAATAGGTACAATTTTAAAATTTTGGGACGAAATTTATTTAACGGGTAGGTACTGTAACGACCCGGATTTTTCCGATCATTTTATACTTATGAGATTAATATTTACATAAATTAAACCTTACCAACATGATAAGCAATCTAAATTGTTGAGACTTATGTTTTTGAAAAGAATTTTACACAACGTTTGACCGTCCAATTTGACCGATGATATCACGAACTATATAACATACGATAATTATACTTCTAGGTATATATACGTATTTATATATATTTAACATGATCTAAAGATGGTTTAACATCTCATTGTGTACTAATAACAATGAGTTATAAGTATATTTTGAAACTACTAACTTAAGTTTTCAAAACGATAACTATACGTAACGTTCTTTGACATAAATACTTAAAACTTATAATACTTATACAAGTATCGTATAGATATGTATTTAATCACTTTTAAAGGTTTATATACATAAAACAATAAAATTATATTCACAAAAGATAGCTATATTTGAATTCTCGTTCCGTTTTCTAAAGATTTTTATACTTACATCTAGGGTATATGTACCCGTATCATACCCAGCTTCTATACGTATTTACTATTAGTATATACACATCAAATCAACATTTTAATCAACCATGTTACTGCCCTAAAGGAGAGATAACTACTTTTGTAAGATAGTATGACAATTTCACAAGATTACAAGTTAGGAAATTTGTCCATGTCTCCCCCATAATCACGTTTTTTATGGCTTTATATACCTCTTCCATTTTCAATTTTTACTACATCATTTCTCTAGCTAGGAACACACCCTTATAAGCCTCATGCATCCCTAATAAATCCAGCAAAAATCCTCTCAAGAATCACCTTAATAACCACCATATCAAGATCAAACAAAAACACTACAAGATACTACTTTCATTTCAAGTTTATGTCCTAAGTTTCTTCCAATCTTCAATCCAACTCCATCACTCTTTTGGTTCTAGGATTTTTCTTATCTCTTACAGTAACTTTGTCCAAGTAACTTGAGGTAGTAACCTTATTCATAACCTTATTCAATTCATATTTATATAGCTATCTTATTTTGTGTTGTAAAATTTTAACAACAAGAACCTAGTTTGAATGATTTCAAACTTGTTCGCAAACTAAATAAATCCTTCTAACTTAACTTTTAAAACACTTCAAGACATGTAATATATCATAATGATATGCTAACTTAACAAGATACAACTTTTTTTTACAAAGAACACCTTAAAACTGAATCTACGTCGTCGGAGTGCAACCGGGGGCTGTTTTGGGTTGGATAATTAAAAACCATCTTGAACTCTGAATTGGAAGTTCATGTTCTGGAAAAATTATATTTCTTATGAATATGTTAACACATAAAAATTTCATGGTTTAACTCAAAGTATAAGTATTTTTAGAAAAATGATCATTAAATGTTGTTTTTATGATGGAAAATGATCACTTTCATAAGTTTCACCAAAGTTTGACCTATAACCTGTGATTTTGCGTAACCTGTGATTTTGAATACAAACTAAGGAATTTTCAGTTCATATTCTTAAAATTTGACTCGATCCAAGGAAGTGGCAAGTTGAACCAACAAAAACGGAATTGTAATGAAGAAACTACGACTAAAACAAGATTGGGTATCCGAAGCTAGTTTAGCTACGAAAATATTTGGGGAAAAAGTAAATTAATCATATCTTTTATAATTAATATGATATTTTATATATAATTACTTATGATTTGATTTTTTTATATTTCAGGACCACCCGTAAACAACACGAGAAGATTAATCATAAGACCTCATGATTGTACGCAACACGTCATTTGACAACACGGTACTTTATGTACGCAACACGTCATTTGTCAACATGGTACCATGGGTCGAGATTAATTCTGATCAATACGAATACGATGGGGTCTTTATTTATTTTATTGAGCAACTAATTGTGGACCACTAACATCGGACTGCTAACTACGGACTAAGAAAACATTAAAAGTATTATAAGTATATATATATATATATATATATATATATATATATATATATATATATATATATATATATATATATATATATATATATATATATATATATATATGTAACGATTAGTTGAAAATAAAATATGTTGATATATTATATATATGGTTAGGTTTGTGATATCTATCGGAGACCAAGTCGAGTTAAATACCTTCAAGGCAAAAGTGAGTATATAGTCCCACTTTTAAACTCTAAATATTTCGGGATGAGAATACATGCATTTTATGATTTACGTTATGGACAAAAGTGATTAAAAATATATATTTTACGTTGAGTTGTACCACTGGCATACTTCCCTGTAACTTGGTAACTACTATTTACATGATGTATTGTAAACGCGAATCCTGTTGATAGATCTATCGGGCCTGACAACCCCAACCGGACTAGACGATCAGTAATCAACGGTTGCACAATACTTCGTTTCGGTGACTACACTTGGTACGGTATAGTAAGATTTCATAATAAAGGGAATATGCGACGTTGATTAAATGTTAAGTATGGTTATCAAGTGCTCAACAACTTAGAATATTTTTATTAAAACGTTTGTATATGAAATCTTGTGGTCTATATTTATAACGCTGCCGGCATTAAACCTATATCTCACCAACTTTATGTTGACGTTTTAAGCATGTTTATTCTCAGGTGATAACTAAAAGCTTCCGCTGCAACATGTTGAATTTAAGCAAGATCTTGAGTATGCATATTTGTGTCAAAAATAAAACTGCATATCGGAGAAGTTGTAATGTAAAATACGTTGGAAATCGTGTTGTTATCATCACATGTAAACTTTGTAAGGCTAAGATTATCGCTAAACAATAATCATTATTATGTTGTTTAAACCTTGTATTTGTAATAAAAGTTATGGTTTGTATTGTAAAAACGAATGCAGTTTTTGAAAAACGTCGCATATAGAGGTCAATACCTCGCGATGAAATCATATGTTATTGTATTCGTCCTTGTGGTTAAGGCCGGGTTATGACACACGAACACTGAACAACCGTATTCTAAAAGATGGAAAATCGTTCTCTAAACACATTTCTCTAGTTTTTCTAAATAGCTTCACTAACTCATTATGAGTATCCATCAAAACAATTAATCTACCAACAATTTTAGAAGACAATCGATCAGATTCAGTTTCACAAAAGTGTGACATTCTATTGTACACCTCATGTTCTGTATCATAAATATACAACTAAAGAAACCAAGGCATACACCCTTCAGGAGGACAAAATGCTCCAATCCAGTGGTATATCTGACCTGATATTTTAAACACATATGGACCATTTCCAACATTAACAGATTCATCAATTCTTGCACCAAAAGATATCATGCTAAACATTTGATTATAAGCTCTAATATTTTCAATAAACTGGCATTCCCGAAATATACTTCTAATTTCCTCTGGAGGTTCAGGATCAGGTGTAATAACAATTTTACCATTAAGACATCACTTATGATAGTGAATCTTGCCATCACCAAAAATTGTTCTTAATCTTTCCTCGTACCAAAAAAAAGCACCACAGTAAATACAAACATGCGAACAATCTCCAACGTCAAGATACATAGTAAAAACACCTAATTATGATAACAATGAAATTACTCTTAGCAAACAATAATGCACATAAAAAACGACTAAGAATCAAAATTGTTTAAAAAAATAGAAAGCATAGCATTATCTTGCAACGTTGGAAATTCATTATCAACCTCAGAATTAAAACCATGAGAAGAAGATTCACCAACAGTCACACTTGATCATGCATATATTTTCCAAAGAGAAAATACGCCCGCTCAATACGTTTAAAGAGGTTTAAGGATCTTAGAACATAGCTCTCCTGTCCAGCTACCGTGAATAACCCTGGACGACATGATGATGTCGGCGGGGTGGCTAAGGGATTAAGTCCACCTTTGATGGCGGTCGATGATCAGAAGGCCTTAAACAAAGTTGTAGGCGACAGTCGTAAAAGAACTAACCTGTTAACCTTTGGAGAATGAGAGATAATGATAGTGATTGTTACATATTGTAGGTTATGTAAGATGGTATGTATTAGAATGACGATTAGGGTTAGTATATATAGGCAAACCTTAATTCTAGAATCATCCGAGATTGTGGTAATCTTTTTCATAACAAACTCCCCAGAATCCCGAATTTAATTATGGAAACTATATTCAGACTTGGTCTCCAAGTAACCGCCCCTCTGGGAGTAATGTACACCGTGCTCTACCGCATGCCGCATAGAGTCCACCCGCATACGTATACTATGACTTGATCACGTACCAAAAGCATGTAAGTGCGGGTTGCGGTATCATTATGTCCCCCCAGTTTGGTGTTAGGTGGCGCAAAACACGTGACACTAAACTATTAAGCAAAAAATGGGAAGTGATGAAAAAAGGCAGAGCATTAAATGCCTCTCACGCGGACCGAGGCCATAAAATGCCTGTCACAACCACAGAGGCATGTTCGGCTGACAAGACATAAAGCAACAGTGATTCGACGCGCGTGATCCACTTTCCCTGCATCGAGAACGGCAACCAATGATGTATTCATGGGTGAAAAATAACGACTGTTAGATTGAAATACGTGTACACCCACGATAACATTGCCATCCTACTCTTGCCTATAAATAGACGCAAAAAACCCTCATTTCTACTTTTCTGCCAAAATCTTCTCCGATACGCTGCCACAAAAAATTCCGATCACCTAGCAAACACTCCGGCCAAGCTTTTCAGGTTAGTTATTCCTCCGATCACTTTTATTAAATGGCTAAAGCAACGGAAACCTTCGTAGATAGTGTAGTATCCGTTATCGAGCAGAAGCACATAGATTCCTTAGTTAAACAGTATCCGTCATTAAATTAATACAACCCAGTGCCTCCCCTTGCCAACCAACGTGCCCGTGAACCACCAGAGAAAAAAGTAGCCATTTATGAACACGCCTTTAAACACAGCAACTTTAGCGTACCACCATCGGACTTCTTTTTAGGCGTTTTAGATCATTATCATGTAGGATTAAGGCAATTGAATCCTTATGCCATAGGAAAGATAGTCCCTTTCGAAATGTGGTGCGGGCATTGAACAAAATACCACTGGTCAATGTTTTTTGTCATTTATACTGCCTTGCCACTCATCATAAGTCCTGGTTCACCTTTTTCGCACGCCAAAACTTTACAAAAATCCCTAAATCCAATGCTGACCAATGGAAGGAAACCTTTTTCTTCATCGACCAAACCATTGTGGGTACTAATTTCCCGCAGACCTTGGTATGGTGCGATGGCGTAGCTAAAGTTGTAAACAAAACCCCGACACTTGACGATGAGGAAACCAAGTTGCTTGTGGAATGCACGAATGCACAGCTTGTCCACCGCGCATATGGGAACGTGATGCTACGGTTAGGAAAGATATCTGCCCATTGGCCATGGGAGAACATGCGCCCAGCAAAAGTCGCGTCGAATGGCAAGGGTGGGAATAGAAATACTTGCATTTTATTTTATGCAACCACATATGTCACCATTAATTTGGCTGCATACCAGTTTAGAATCAACGTAGGCGTGTAGGACTTTAATTTCAAGTTTCTGCGCAATCCGCATACATACTAACAAAGCCTCATATTCTGCTTCATTGTTTGTGACCATGAAATTAAATCGTAACGCATATGTATGCTCTTCACCGTCTAGGCCAGTTAAAATTACCCCTGCTCCCGCACCTTCTGCGCTACATGCATCATCCGTGTATAATTCCCATGGTGTGAAAATTGGTGCGTGTATTTCATGATGTTCAGCTGACGCTTCAACATCCGCAGGTATTTCTGCTAGGTAATCTGCAAGTATTTTGTGATGACCCGGGAATTTCCGACCAAATTTAAACTTTAATCTCTATATGTTTCCGACACGATAAGCAAAATCTGTAATATTGAGTCTCGAAAGTTTTGAAATCTATATTCATGTAATCAATTACCCTTTGACTATGCCCGATGATTCACGAACAATTGTTTGTAAAGAATTATATATATATATATATATATATATATATATATATATATATATATATATATATATATATATATATATACAATTATAAATGTAAGTTTTAGAAATTATAAAATGGTATTAACTCATTAAAAATAAATATGTAAATATTTACACATATGAATATATATATATATAAATATATATATGTATAAATTCTATACATAAGAAATATTAAATATAAATAGTAAATAAATACTAAAGATTCGATATATTATATTATTGGTAAAAATGATATAATTGAATTTGTAACATATTAAATTTAATTATAATTTTAAGTGTAAATGCTATATTAATATCATTATCATTACTTTCATTATTATTGATAATATTAATATTAATATTAATATATGTATCATCACTATTATTATATATATAGGAAAGTAGATAAGCATAAATGGTTATATTAGTATTATGGATATTATTATCAGTAAAGTTAACTAATATTATTATTAGTACCACTAATAATAAAACTATTTTTTTTATCATTATTAACATCAGTATTAGATGTGTTATTATTATCAATAGATATTATATAAATATATGTAACAACCCAAACCAACCCTCGACCTTACCACGCGAAAATACAAAATAAAAAAAAATTATGTGCAGCATACCCGCGCGGCGCGCCAGGTAGGGGCGCGGCGCGCCAAAGTGGACTGTCCGGAAAGTTTTTAAATGCGAAAAAGATTGACTATTTCCCGACACTTTTAGACGAAACGCTTTTTACGATACATCCAAATATGTAAAACTAACCTGTTTCAAACATAAAATCAATATTTTACAAGCGGGGCCCACACAACCCAAATTACAAGTTTAATACAAGTTAAGAGTTTCGACCACCAAAAACTTTAAGTTCCAAACTACACAATGAGCATGGCGTTTGGGATTAAACTACCCAACTATCGGTCAAACTCCAAGAGCTACTAAAGCCAAAAGCGTCCCCTAGCATCAAGCGAGATCTCTAGTCCAAAACGATGCCCTTACCCTTGTCCAAAACCGAACCTATAAAATGGTAAACAACGAGAGGGTAAGCAAAGCTTAGTGAATGCAATAATTATACGAATACATATATAATTATACCTACTTGCATACACTTACACACCAACCCGCAAACACGCTAGCATACACATTTAGCTTATCGTCACAATAACTAGCTATAAATCTCCAATACCACAAGCTAGCATAACAACGGCATATGAATATAACTCGAATAATATAATATGCTTACAACACAAATAACCATGGTTAACCAATAGTACAAGGGAACGACGCTCGCGAAAACGCCATCGGTGTTCACAACATCCGTTAGGGCAATTAACACCTCGCACCACTAACCCCTAGGGTGGCACCTTAACACCTCGGCACATCACCCCGAGTGGCATCTTAACACCTCGATGCATCACTCATTAATTTACGGAGTGGCGTTTTAACACCTCGACACTACACATTTCACGCTACAACAAATAGACACATTATATACATACGCATATAATTATTCCACTCACCTCAAAGTCTTGTGAAAAGATACCCGAGCTTGCAAGACCTCAAAGTAACGTACCTATCATATAATACACATCATCAAACGCAAACTCAAGTCGGTCAACCAAACCCTTTCACCATTCTAAGCCATTTTGACCCAAGGTGCAATTTCAACCCATTTGCACCCTTAACCCTAAATTGGGTCAACACACACCAAAACCCTAATCATTCGTCAAGATGGGTTTAAAACACATTTAGGTCGTAAGACTAACTCGTTTTCATACTTGCTAGGCCACTTAGGTCATTAAAGACTCATTTGACCATTCAAAGTCAACACACCCATTTAGGTCATTCCATGCCCAATAACACCCACTTACATATTATTAAAGTGTTCTAGCAACTAACTAACCAAATTTAAGACTCAAAAGTCCAATTAACACATTCAAATCCTAGGTTAGTCATCAATGAGCCTTCATAACCCATATTCACCCAAAATCCCCAAAATACTAACAAAATGGGTCTTTGGTTCATCACTAGCCCAAACCCTAACCCTTAAAGCAATTAAAGTAAGAAATCGGGTTTTATAACTTACCAACAAAATCACCACGTAGCTATCGACTAGATGAACGACTTTATAACTTGCACCAAGACCCGATTCAACCTCTTTCACCCTTTAATGGAGCTTTCTCTCTCAAGGATTTCACTCTCTCTCTAGAGTTTAATTGGAGAAGATAAGGTTATTGTGGGAGTAGTAAATGAGCTCCCTAAAACTGATCTAGGGTATTAAATTCGGCCCCAAAGTGAAATTACACCATTGCTGTCATAACCCGTCCTTAACCATAAGAACGTGTTAGATAACGTATGATTTCATTGCGAGGTATTGACCTCTATATGCGACATTTTTTTTTAAAGAAAAACTGCATATATTATACATTACAAACCATGATCCTTATTTTTGATACAAGCTTTGGACAAAATAAAGATGATTATCGTTTAGCGATAATCTTCGACTTACAAACTTTACAAATGATAATAACAACCCGATTTCTAGCATATTTTACAACACAAGTTCTTGGATATGCAGTCTTATTTTTGACACAAATATGCGTACGCAAGATCCTGCTTAGATTCAACATGATGCAGCGGAAGCTTCTAATTATCACCTGAGAATAGACATGTTTAAAACGTCAACATAAAGTTGGTGAGATATAGGTTTAATGCCGGCAGCGATATAAATATAGACCACAAGATTTCATATATAAACATTTTAATAAAAATATTCTAAGTGATTGAGCACTTGGTAACCATACTTAACATTTAATCACGTCGCATATTCCCTTTATTATGAAATCTTACTACACCGTACCAAGTGTAGTCACGAAACGAAGTACTGTGCAACCGTTGAATACTGGTCGTCCAGTCCGGTTGGGGTTGTCAGGCCCGATAGATCTATCAACAGGATTCGCGTTTACAATACCGCTGTAAATAACAGTTACCAAGCTACAGGGAAGTATGCCAGTGGTACAACTCAACGTAGAATATATTTTTCAGTTACTTGTGTCCATATCGTAAAACATAAAATACATGTATTCTCATCCCGAAATATTTAGAGTTTAAAAGTGGGACTATATACTCACTGTTGTCTTGAAGATATATATAATTTGACTTGGTCTCCGGTTGATATCACGAACCTATCCATATATAATATATCAATACCTTTTCTTTTTAAACAAACGTCACATATATATACTTGTTATACTTTTAATACTTTGAATAATTCCTTAGTCCGTAGTTAGCAGTTCGTTGTTAGTAATTCAATTTTAATGGTTCATTTTTAGATGTTTAATATACCCGCAATGAAATAAATAAAACCCCCTAACGAAATAAATAAAACCCCATCGTATATGTATTGGTCGAGATTAATCTTGACCCACGGTACCGGTGTTGTCAAATGACGTGTTGCGTACATAAAGTACCGGTGTTGTCAAATGACGTGTTGCGTACAAACATGGGATCTTATGATTAATCTTCTCGTGTTGTTTGCGGGTGATCCTGAACCATATAAAATTGAATTATAAGTACATATATATAAAATATCATGTTATCTTAGAAATATGTGATTTTATTTAATTTTTCTCAATTAATCCCGAAGTTAAACAAGTCTTAGATATCCGATCTCGTTTTGGTCATAGTTTCTTCATTACAACTCCGTTTTCGTTGATTCAACTTGTCACTTCCTTGGATCGAGTCCCCCTTTAAGACTATGAACTGTAAATACCTTAGTTTGTATTCGAAATCACAGGTCATAGGTCAAACTTTAGTGAAACTTATGAAGTTAATCATTTTCCATCATGTAAACAACCTTAAATGATTATTTTTCTAAAAATACTTATACTTTGAGTTAAATCATGAAATTTTTATGTGTTATCATATTCATAGTAAAAATCATTTTTCCAGAAAATAAACCTCCAATTCAAAGTTTAAGATGGTTTTTAATTATCCAACCCAAAACAGCCCTCGGTTGCACACCGACGTCGTAAATTCAGTTTTTAAGGTGTTCTTTGAAAAACCAAGTTATACCTTGTTAAATCAGCATATATTTATGATATATTACAGGTCTTGAAGTATTTTAAAAGTTAAGTTAGAAGGATCTATTTAGTTTGCAAACAAGTTTGAAAACATTCAAACTATGTTCTTGTTGTTAAAATTTTATACCACAAAATAAGATAGCTATATATATATGAATCGAATAAGGTTATGAACATAGATTCTACCTCAAGTTCCTTGGACAAGGTTGCTGTAAAAGAGGAGTAAAAAGCTAGAACCAAAAGGGTGATGGAATTGGATGAAAGATTGGAAGTAAGTTTGTGTTCTTGGAAGGATTTCTTGAAGTGTTTTTGTATGGTTTTCTTATGGTGATTAAGTAAGGTTTTTGAAGCTAAATGATGGGGAAAATGCTTGGAGATGATCAAGTATGAAGTTAAGAGTATTTTGAGAGAGAAATGGAAGTGTAAGTATGAGAAAATGGGGTGAAGAAATGGTGTGCATGCATAAAAACGTTTTTAGGTTATAAAGGAAAAAAAAGATACCTAACTTTGTTTTCTTGCTAAATAATTCATGCTACTTGACAAATGGTTGGTTCCACATGTTTCTTAATCATTTAAGGCTGCTAAGGAGCAGATTTTTATTGGTATATACCAATAGTAAATACATCTAGAAGCTGCGTATGATACGGGTACATATACTCTAGGTATACGTATAGAAATCTTTGAGGAAACGGAACGAGGATTCAAATATAGCTATCTTTTGTAAATATACTTATATTGTTTTATGTATGTAAGCCCTTTAAAAGTGATAAAATACATATCTATACGATGCATGTGTAAGTAATATAGGTTATAAGTATTTACGTCGAAAAACATTACGTATAGTTATCGTTTTGAAAACTTAAGTTAGTAGTTTTAAAATATACTTATAACTTATTGTTATTAATACAAAATGAGATATTAAAACATTCTTAGATCATGTTAAATATGTATATATACATATATATACACAAACGTATAATTATCATATGTTATATAGTTCGTGATATCATCGGTCAAACTAGACGGTTAAACGTTGTGTAAACTCTTTTCGGAAATATAAATCTCGACAATTTGGATTGCTTATCATGTTGCTTATCATGTTGGATTGCTTATCAGTGCGGGTCGTTACATTACCTCCCCGTTAAATAAATTTCGTCCCGAAATTTTAAAATTGTACCTATTTTGCGTCATTGAGAAACAAGTGTGGATACTTTTGTTTCATCTGATCCTCTCGTTCCCAAGTAAACTCAGGACCTCTTCGAGCATTCCAATGAACCTTAACGATCGGTATGTTGCTCTGCTTGAGCTGTTTAACTTCACGGTCCATGATTTCGATTGGTTCTTCGATGAATTGTAGTTTCTCATCGACATGGATTTCTTCAAGAGGAATGGTGAGATCTTCCTTTGCAAGACACTTCTTAAGGTTCGAGACGTGAAAGGTATTATGTACTCCGGCGAGTTGTTGCGGTAACTCGAGTCGATAAGCTACCGGTCCAATGCGTTCAATAATCTTGAACGGGCCTACGTACCTTGGGTTCAGTTTACCCCTTTTGCCGAAACGTATTACACCTTTCCATGGTGACACTTTTAACATAACCATGTCACCGATCTGAAACTCTAATGGTTTCCTTCGAACATCGGCGTAGCTCTTTTGGCGACTACGGGCTGTTTTCAATCTCTCCTTGATTTGTACAATCTTCTCAGTCGTTTCGTGTATGATCTCGGGACCCGTTAATTGTCGATCTCCTACTTCATTCCAACAGATAGGAGATCTACACTTCCTTCCATACAATGCTTCGAATGGCGCAGCTCCAATGCTCGCATGATAACTATTATTATACGAGAATTCTGCTAACGGTAGATATTTATCCCATCCGTTTCCAAAATCGATCACACATGCCCTGAGCATGTCTTCAAGAGTCTGAATTATTCTTTCACTCTGCCCGTCGGTTTGCGGATGATATGCGGTACTCATATCCAAACGAGTTCCTAGTGCCTCCTGTAGTGATTGCCAGAACTTTGAGGTAAATCTACTATCACGATCAGATATAATGGAAATAGGTATTCCATGCCTTGAAACTATTTCCTTTATATATAATCGTAATAATTTCTCCATTCTATTCGTTTCCTTTATAGGCAAGAAATGTGCAGATTTGGTAAGACGATCAACAATTACCCAAATAGTGTCGTATCCCCAGGCAGTCTTTGGTAACTTCGTGATGAAATCCATGGTAATACCGTCCCATTTCCATTCTGGGATTTCTGGTTGTTGAAGTAATCCTGACGGCTTTTGGTGTTCTGCTTTGACTTTGGAACAAGTTAAACACTCCCCAACATATGTTGCAACGTCTGTCTTTAAATTAGGCCACCAATAATGCGTCTTAAGATCTTGATACATCTTTCCAACTCCAGGATGTATCGAGTATCTTGTCTTATGTGCCTCATTCAATATCAACTTCCTTAATCCACCCAACTTCGGTACCCAAATACGGTTTGCAAAATATCGAATTCCGTCTTCCCGTATAACGAGTTGCTTCTCATACTTCTTCATTATTTCATTTCTTATGTTTTCTTTAGTAAGTGCTTCTCGTTGAACTTCTTTGATTTGTGAGTTGAGATTCATGCGAATTTTTATGTTCATCGCTCGTACTCGAATTGGTTCTCGTTCCTTTCTGCTTAGAGCATCGGCCACCACGTTCGCCTTCCCGGGATGATAACGAATTTCACAATCATAGTCGTTTATCAGCTCGACCCACCTACGTTGCCTCATGTTCAGCTGTTTTTGATCGAAAATATGTTGAAGGCTTTTATGATCAGTAAACACAGTGCATTTAACCCCATACAAGTAGTGTCTCCATATCTTCAATGCAAACACGACTGCTCCCAGTTCTAGATCATGCGTCGTATAATTCTGCTCGTGAATCTTTAATTGTCGGGATGCGTATGCAATAACTTTCTTCCGTTGCATAAGAACGCAACCAAAACCTTGTCGCGAAGCGTCACAATATATTTCAAAATCATCGTTCCCTTCTGGTAACGATAAAATAGGCGCCGTAGTCAACTTCTTTTTCAGTAATTGAAATGCACTCTCCTGCTCAGAAGTCCATTCATATTTCTTCCCTTTTTGCGTTAACGCTGTCAACGGCTTAGCTATTCGGGAAAAATCTTGAATAAACCTTCTATAATAACCGGCTAAACCCAAAAATTGGCGTATCTGCATTGGTGTCTTAGGAGTCTCCCATTTTTCAATGGCTTCAATTTTTGCTGGATCAACCTGAATTCCTTTGCTACTAACAACGTGGCCAAGAAATTGCACTTCTTTCAACCAGAAAGCACATTTAGAAAATTTAGCATATAGCTGTTCTTTTCTCAACAACTCTAATATCAACCTTAAATGCTGCTCATGCTCTTGCTCACTCTTGGAATAGATAAGAATATCATCAATGAAAATGATAACAAACTTATCTAAATATGGACTACAAACTCGATTCATGAGGTCCATGAATGCAGCTGGAGCATTCGTCAATCCAAACGGCATGACCAAAAATTCGTAATGACCGTAGCGTGTCCGAAAAGCAGTTTTCGGTATATCTTCTTCTTTGACACGTAATTGATGATAGCCCGATCTTAGGTCAATTTTCGAGTACACACATGATCCTTGGAGTTGATCAAATAAGTCGTCAATTCTCGGTAGTGGATACCGATTCTTGATAGTTAACTTATTTAATTCACGATAATCTATACACATTCGGAAAGATCCGTCTTTCTTCTTGACGAATAAAATTGGAGCTCCCCACGGTGAAGTACTTGGTCGTATGAATCCACGATCCAGTAATTCTTTTAACTGACTCTGAAGTTCTTTTAACTAGGACGGTGCAAGTCTATATGGAGCACGGGCAACCGGTGCAGCTCCTGGTACAAGATCTATTTGAAATTCTACAGATCTAAATGGAGGTAATCCCGGCAACTCTTCCGGAAATACTTCAGGAAAATCTCTTGCCACAGGCACGTCATTGATGCACTTCTCTTTTTCTTTCTTTTCGACTTTATTAACATGTGCTAAGATAGCATAGCACCCTTTCTTCAAGCACTTTTGAGCTTTCAAATAACTAATGAGTTTTAGCTTTGATTTACCCTTCTCTCCATAAATCATTACTGGCGTTTTATCCTTACGAGGAATGCGAATTGGCTTCTTGGCGCACACAACTTCAGCTCCTATTTTGGACATCCAGTCCATGCCGATTATTACATCAAAACTTCCTAATTCTACGGGTATCAAATCAATCTTAAATGTTTCTCCGGCTAAATTTATTTTACAATCACGGCAAATTTTATCGGCTTTAATTAGTTTACCATTAGCTAACTCAATCATGTACTTAGCATCTAGAGGTAATGATGAACAATTCAATTTAGCGTGAAATTCTCTACACACGTAACTTCTATCAGCACCAGTATCAAATATAATAGATGCGGATAAGTTATTAATGGTAAACGTACCCGTAACAAGCTCCGGGTCTTCACATGCCTCTCTAGCATTAATAACAAATGCTCTCCCACGTGCAGGTCCGATATTCTTCTCTGGATTCGGGCACTGGCTCTTATAGTGACCTTGTTTTCCACACCCAAAACAAGTAATGGTAGCCAAAGCAGTTCTATTTGCATTGGTGGCAGGAGTCTTGGTACCATTTGTATTTGTAACGAGAGCCCTACAATCTTCAGCAAGATGACCCTTTCGATTACATTTGTTGCATACCACATTACAGTAACCAGAGTGATGTTTGTGACATCGGTTGCATAAAGGATTTTGTCCTTTATAACCAAAGCTTAAACCACTACCCGCACCTTGCGTGTTTTCTTGTTTCTTAAAAGATTGTTGTTGGTTACCTCGATCATAATTTCCATTCCACTTTCTTTTGTTACCTGATACCTTCACATCAGTATTGGATACTTTCTTATCCATGATGACCTGATCCATTAGCTCGTTTGCCATGGTTATAGCTTCATGAATTGTCTTAGGTTTCGATGCTGTAACATTTGCCTTGACCTTTTTGGGCAAACCATCTTTGTACATTTCAATCTTCCGTTCTTCGGTTGGAACCAATTCAGGACATAGCAGAACTAATTCCATGAATCGCTGATTGTAGTTGGTGATTTCAGTACCAATAACCTTCAGACTTCGTAACTCATCTTCCAACTTCCTAACCTCGTTCCTTGGACAATATTCGTTGATTAACATTGTTTTGAATTCTTCCCACGGAGTATCATAAGCTACATCTCCTCCTACAGCCTTCACATAATTTTTCCACCACGTGAGTGCACTATCTTGTAAAGTGCACGATGCATACTTGGTCATGTCCTTTTCAACACAACCACTGATTTTAAACACAGTCTCCATCTTTTCTATCCACCGGGTTAAACCGATCGGTCCTTCTGTCCCACTGAATGATGAGGGCTTGCAAGCTTGAAAAGTTTTGTAAGTGCACCCCACACGAGGATTTGGGTTAACTGCAGCACCTCTTGCAGCCTCGACCCATAACATTCTGTCGTTCACTCGCTGATTGATGAGTTCCTGGATTTCTTGTTCTGTCATTCGGTTCAATCGCGCCATATTCTTCTATAAGAATGAAAAGAAAATAATTATTCACATGGAATATTATAGATGTAGTGTATATTTACAGTACATTATAGCTTATTAATAATATGAACCAGGTATTATTATAAAAGCCTTTTCTTCTTATTAGCGTTTTATAATTATATCTAGGGTAGTACCTACCCGTTAATGTCCATACTTAATAGCTTAGTACAGAATCAATTACTACCATCTAAATAATACTTAACCATGGAAAATTATTGCATTTCACACTTCACTATTTTACATATGCTTATCTTACATCGAACATTAAAAAAACCACACTAATAATATTATACAAAACATTATATGATCCCATGGTTTAATACGGCAGCGCATCGTTTGGTCTATTTTCTAGGACGTTTAGGTTCAAAGAATCGCTTAACGCTTATCCTGGCTGTCTGCCTATATTTTGGCTGTGGGACTAAAGAACTGGATGCCGGGATAGAACGAATAGGAATAGCGGGAATAGGGGTGGTAGTGTCTAGTGGAGTTGGTGCCACATCATCCTTACTAAACTCGGGATTTGAATTTTCTAATTCATTAGCCTTTCGTTTCTTTCCTAGTTCGAACTCGTCTTTTGTAATTTCCTGTATTTCTTCCTCGGGTTCACTTTCCTCCTCGGGTTCACTTTCCTCCTCGGGTTCACATTCCTCCTCGGGTTCACTTTCCGGGTTCTCTATAGTCGGTTCATCCGGAATTTGTGAGTCTTCCCCAAAGATATTATTTTCGTCATCGGATAGGTTAATGACTGGAACACCATCTGAAGATTCTGGTTCGGAGTCGCTGAACGTGATGATAAGTTTTGAGCCCGACATCTATCACACAACAACTAACCCATTAGTACTACATAATATTTACATATAAATTTTAACCAACAATGATAAGCAATGGTTTTTAAATCAAACCCGGTCAAAGTCCAGACTTACTAATGTATCCTAACGACTTATCAGTTAGACACACTAATGCAAACCTGGTTCGCTAAGACCACCGCTCTGATACCACATGTCATAACCCGTCCTTAACCATAAGAACGTGTTAGATAACGTATGATTTCATTGCGAGGTATTGACCTCTATATGCGACATTTTTTTTTAAAGAAAAACTGCATATATTATACATTACAAACCATGATCCTTATTTTTGATACAAGCTTTGGACAAAATAAAGATGATTATCGTTTAGCGATAATCTTCGACTTACAAACTTTACAAATGATAATAACAACCCGATTTCTAGCATATTTTACAACACAAGTTCTTGGATATGCAGTCTTATTTTTGACACAAATATGCGTACGCAAGATCCTGCTTAGATTCAACATGATGCAGCGGAAGCTTCTAATTATCACCTGAGAATAGACATGTTTAAAACGTCAACATAAAGTTGGTGAGATATAGGTTTAATGCCGGCAGCGATATAAATATAGACCACAAGATTTCATATATAAACATTTTAATAAAAATATTCTAAGTGATTGAGCACTTGGTAACCATACTTAACATTTAATCACGTCGCATATTCCCTTTATTATGAAATCTTACTACACCGTACCAAGTGTAGTCACGAAACGAAGTACTGTGCAACCGTTGAATACTGGTCGTCCAGTCCGGTTGGGGTTGTCAGGCCCGATAGATCTATCAACAGGATTCGCGTTTACAATACCGCTGTAAATAACAGTTACCAAGCTACAGGGAAGTATGCCAGTGGTACAACTCAACGTAGAATATATTTTTCAGTTACTTGTGTCCATATCGTAAAACATAAAATACATGTATTCTCATCTCAAAATATTTAGAGTTTAAAAGTGGGACTATATACTCACTGTTGTCTTGAAGATATATATAATTTGACTTGGTCTCCGGTTGATATCACGAACCTATCCATATATAATATATCAATACCTTTTCTTTTTAAACAAACGTCACATATATATACTTGTTATACTTTTAATACTTTGAATAAATCCTTAGTCCGTAGTTAGCAGTTTGTTGTTAGTAATTCAATTTTAATGGTTCATTTTTAGATGTTTAATATACCCGCAATGAAATAAATAAAACCCCCTAACGAAATAAATAAAACCCCATCGTATATGTATTGGTCGAGATTAATCTTGACCCACGGTACCGGTGTTGTCAAATGACGTGTTGCGTACATAAAGTACCGGTGTTGTCAAATGACGTGTTGCGTACAAACATGGGATCTTATGATTAATCTTCTCGTGTTGTTTGCGGGTGATCCTGAACCATATAAAATTGAATTATAAGTACATATATATAAAATATCATGTTATCTTAGAAATATGTGATTTTATTTAATTTTTCCCAATTAATCCCGAAGTTAAACAAGTCTTAGATATCCGATCTCGTTTTGGTCATAGTTTCTTCGTTACAACTCCGTTTTCGTTGATTCAACTTGTCACTTCCTTGGATCGAGTCCCTCTTTAAGACTATGAACTGTAAATACCTTAGTTTGTATTCGAAATCACAGGTCATAGGTCAAACTTTAGTGAAACTTATGAAGTTAATCATTTTCCATCATGTAAACAACCTTAAATGATTATTTTTCTAAAAATACTTATAGTTTGAGTTAAATCATGAAATTTTTATGTGTTATCATATTCATAGTAAAAATCATTTTTCCAGAAAATAAACCTCCAATTCAAAGTTTAAGATGGTTTTTAATTATCCAACCCAAAACAGCCCCCGGTTGCACACCGACGTCGTAAATTCAGTTTTTAAGGTGTTCTTTGAAAAACCAAGTTATACCTTGTTAAATTAGCATATATTTATGATATATTACAGGTCTTGAAGTATTTTAAAAGTTAAGTTAGAAGGATCTATTTAGTTTGCAAACAAGTTTGAAAACATTCAAACTATGTTCTTGTTGTTAAAATTTTATACCACAAAATAAGATAGCTATATATATATGAATCGAATAAGGTTATGAACATAGATTCTACCTCAAGTTCCTTGGACAAGGTTGCTGTAAAAGAGGAGTAAAAAGCTAGAACCAAAAGGGTGATGGAATTGGATGAAAGATTGGAAGTAAGTTTGTGTTCTTGGAAGGATTTCTTGAAGTGTTTTTGTATGGTTTTCTTATGGTGATTAAGTAAGGTTTTTGAAGCTAAATGATGGGGAAAATGCTTGGAGATGATCAAGTATGAAGTTAAGAGTATTTTGAGAGAGAAATGGAAGTGTAAGTATGAGAAAATGGGGTGAAGAAATGGTGTGCATGCATAAAAACGTTTTTAGGTTATAAAGGAAAAAAAAGATACCTAACTTTGTTTTCTTGCTAAATAATTCATGCTACTTGACAAATGGTTGGTTCCACATGTTTCTTAATTATTTAAGGCTGCTAAGGAGCAGATTTTTATTGGTATATACCAATAGTAAATACATCTAGAAGCTGCGTATGATACGGGTACATATACTCTAGGTATACGTATAGAAATCTTTGAGGAAACGGAACGAGGATTCAAATATAGCTATCTTTTGTAAATATACTTATATTGTTTTATGTATGTAAGCCCTTTAAAAGTGATAAAATACATATCTATACGATGCATGTGTAAGTAATATAGGTTATAAGTATTTACGTCGAAAAACATTACGTATAGTTATCGTTTTGAAAACTTAAGTTAGTAGTTTTAAAATATACTTATAACTTATTGTTATTAATACAAAATGAGATATTAAAACATTCTTAGATCATGTTAAATATGTATATATACATATATATACACAAACGTATAATTATCATATGTTATATAGTTCGTGATATCATCGGTCAAACTAGACGGTCAAACGTTGTGTAAACTCTTTTCGAAAATATAAATCTCGACAATTTGGATTGCTTATCATGTTGGTAAGGTTTAATTTATGTAAATATTAATCTTATAAGTATAGAACGATCGAAAAAGTGCGGGTCGTTACAATTGCCCTCAAAATATCTATTTTAAAAGAAGAGGAGAATCTGTCGCAGACAGATGGCGCGGCGTGCCACGAGGCCGCGCGGCGCGCGACCTCCCAGTTCAGCATCTTTTCTCTTTTTAATTATGTGCAACCAAAACCCCAAAACTTGAGTACTTATATACACACATGTACACTACAATTATTCGGGTCTTACAACTCTCCCCCACTTATTCGGATTGCGTCCTCTTAATCCAAGCCACATGACACGAGGGAAGATAAACCAACACGAACTCTTCGGGCTCCCAAGTGAACTCGGAACCTTTACTTCGCCGCCATTGAACCTTGAAAGTTCTCACCTCTTTATTCCTCAACATTTTCACCTTCTCGTCAAGGATAGCAATCGGTTCCTCGACATACTCTAACTTGTTGTTTAGCTCGATTTCGTCTAATGGCATCCATGAAGAATCATCCGCAAGACACTTGTGATGACCCGAGAATTTTTGAGCAAATTTAAACTTAATTCTTAATATTATCTCGACACGATAAGCAAAGTCTGAGATGTCGAGTCTCAAAATTTGAGAACTGTTTACATGAACCCAATTGACCTTTGATTGTTTCCAAAGATTCACGAACCATTGTGCGTAAATAAATGTGTAACTATATATATACATATATATATATATAAATACAAGTGTACATATTAAGTTGAATTAATAAAATACAAAATAATAATTTGAATTGAACATGGAATGTAAAATACAAAAGTAATATTATTATTACTTTCAATATTAATATTAATATTAATATTAATATTTTCAATATTATTGTTTAAAAATGAAATTTGGTGTATATACATATTATTATTAATATTACTATTATTATTATTATTATTATTATTATTATTATTATTATTATTAATATAATTAGTATTATTATTGTTAATATATTCATTTAATATTTATTAATAATCACATCTAATAGATCAACAAATGACATGAATATGTTGTTATCACTTTCAAACTTTATATAACTTTGTTTATATCCTAAATTTGTTAGCTGTCCATCTCACACACGTACCCAGCAGAAGAATTCACATATTATATAAGAAATTGAGGAAGAATTAAAATCAGAAAAATACAAAATCAGTTGCCTTTCGTTATCTGCTTTTCTGGAACGAATATTTCATGTCGACTTTTCACTCAATAAATCAAACTCAAGTACTTTATGTTATGCAACAAAAAAATCCAATCAAATATCTCTCTATTTCTTTTTCTTTGTGAATTAACCATAAATCACCACCATCACCTTCGTAACCTTTTGCTTGAAAACTATCATCACCACCTTTTACCTTGATCAACCTCCACCATCGAACTCCATCACCTCCGATAACCACCAATTGCTCTCTCTCATAATATGCTGCGTTTCTATTTTTGCTCGAAAATTCCCAGATCGAACATCATTGATTGAATTCTACACGAAAGAGGTAATGAATGACGATGAAAAAGATTTAATATGTTGCAGGTTAATATTTTGGTCAACATGATGTATTAAAATTGTATAAACTGCAAATTGGTTAGATAAGTGGGATTAGGTTAGACAAGTGGGATTAGGTTGGACAAGTGGGAAAAACAAGTCTATGAATGAGCTGTGTTTTTTTTATCTCTTTCCCAAAAGATTCGATACTTCTCCTTTCAAGCGTAATACCTATCAATTAATTAATGGAATTCTTTTTGTCTAGTGGTTTTGGTTTAAACTTTGCATGCTAGTAAGTGGCTCGTGGACCATTCTTATTTAGACACAATCAATTATTCGTTGGACTAAAGATAGGATTGAGCTGGGAACCGATGGCCTATTTAGAAATATGTTTGGCCGATAATCTAGTTTAGTTTGAGCCATGTACGTATAATTAAATTGATGATGATGCAGTGACACGAAATGAGGATGATATTGTTTAGTCACTACTCAATTTATGCTGTTTTGTTTACCGCTCGAATGAACTGAGTAGGGAAGACATGAGAAGCTTGATAATGATATTGGATGAGTAAAAAAAAAGAAAAAGAAAAAAAAAGGTTTTCTTTTTTTTTTGATCGAGCCCCACAATGACACAACATCCACTAGAACAAGGTGGGACAAGAGATAAAGGCAAATCGTTTGAATCATTTCTTATGACCGCATGAGATTTGTTTTAAACTGCATTACAATTTCAAATTGAACGTGGGGCATTAGGATAGGGACACTTTGGTTTTCAAGTCCACCGAACTAATTTTTTTTAGGTATCCAACCGAGGCTTTATTTGATAAGTGGGGCTGTATGATAATGATTATGATCAATGGTCAATGATAATTGGTAATGATAATGGTTTAACAATAAAGATGATACATGACTAAATGGATAATGAAATTAATTAGATATTGATGATGTTTGGTTTAGGAAAATGAAAATAGATAAAGGTTTAAAAGAATTTAGGGAGGTAATTAAAACATGAAATGGTAAATGGAGTAGTGGTTATGTATGTTTGTGTGTAATGAGGGGTCGCGGGTTCGAGCCCTGGCAGTGACAGTTATTCTTTTTGCAAGCGTACTAATTCTCTCAAGGTAGTCTTTCTATTATTATTATTGTTGTTATTATTATTATTGTTATTACTAGTATTAAGTATTATTAGTATCATTTTTATTAGTAAAATTGTTATTATCATTATTAATACTAGTATCATACTATTAATATTATTATTAATATGATCATTAAAATATCTATTAAAACTATAAATAATATTAAACTTACCTTTATTATTAAAAATATTACTTTAGCTAAAACTAACATTTTTACCTTATCATTTTTAGTAAAACTATAATTTTTACTAAAATTACTATTATTACTATCATTATTACTATTATCCTTAATCTAGTAATACCACAATTATTAATTTTACGAAACCAAATAATTTATATATATATATATATATATATATATATATATATATATATATATATATATATATATATATATATATATATATATATATTTATTACATAAAGTATGCTAATATTACATAAAATTATGTTTTAACTAATATTTTTGATATAACATTAATTAAATATCAAATAAGTATCATAATTTGTTATAAGTATTAACGAAATTATATATAAAAATATTAATCTTGAAAACATAATAAAATGTATAAACTTATTTGATCTATATTATAATGTGTTAATATATATACTTAATATAGGTTCGTGAATCCGAGGCCAACCCTGCATTCTTCAGTTGTTCAATATAGTCATATGTATTTTTACTACAAAATACATTAGGTGAGTTTCATTATTCCCTTTTTATAAATATTTTTGGGCTGAGAATACATGCAAATGCTTTATTAACTGTTTTACAATATCTATATGCGTGAGTTTCATTTGCTCCCTTTTTAAATGCTTTTGCAATATATATTTTTGGGACTGAGAATACATGCGCTATTTTTATATCTGTTTTACGAAATAGACACAAGTACTTAAAACTACATTCTATGGTTGAATTATAGAAATTGAATATGCCCTTTTTATTAAGTCTGGTAATCTAAGAATTAGGGAACAGACACCCTAATTGACGCGAATTCTAAAGATAGATCTATCGGCCCCAACAAGCCCCATCCAAAGTACCGGATGCTTTAGTACTTCGAAATTTATATCATTTCCGAAGGAGGATCCCGGAATGATGGGGATATTCTATATGCATATTGTTAATGTCGGTTACCAGGTGTTCAATCCATATGAATGATATTTTTGTCTCTATGCATGGGACGTTTATTTATGAGAATTGAAAATATGAAATCTTGTGGTCTATTAAAATTATGAAATGTTTGTTTATGATAAACTAATGAACTCACCAACCTTTTGGTTGACACTTTAAAGCATGTTTATTCTCAGGTATGAAAGAAATCTTCCGCTGTACTTTTGCTCATCTTAGAGATATTAATTGGAGTCATTCATGACATATTTCAAAAGACGTTGCATTCGAGTCGTTGAGTTCATCAAGATTATTATTAAGTCAATTATAGTAAGATATATTATGAAATGGTATGCATGTCATCAACCGTAGATGTAATGAAAGATTGTCTTTTCAAAAATGAATGCAATGTTTGTAAAATATATTATATAGAGGTCAAGTACCTCGCAATGTAATTAACTGTTGTGAATCGTTCATAATCGATGTGGACTTTGTCCGGATGGATTAGGACGGGTCCTTTCAGTTGGTATCAGAGCGGTGGTCTTAGCTAACCGGGTCTTGTATTAGTGTGTCTAACTGATAGTCGTTAGGATGCATTAGTGAGTCTGGACTTTGACCGTGTCTGCATGTCAAAAGTTTTGCCTATCATTTCGTGTCAAAAATTACCTGCTTATCATTCTTAGAGAATCACTTGCTTATCATCCTTAGTCTAGACACATCTTATTGCATTGATTGCATGATTAGTGTATAGACAAAATTCATATCTTAGCATATCTTCTAATTCATATCTTAGCGTATCTGTTATTGTAAACTTTGCCTGTCATTTTCTGTAGATTCCTCCGTAACTTATGGGATTTTAGTATTATATATGCATATGTAAATTATGTATTGCAGGGTACTAATCTACATCCTATAATCTATTTCTTATCGAAAATCCTTCATCTGATTGTACGGGATGAATCCCTCAACCAGTTCGAGTCCCTCAGATTTCGATAGCTATTCCGATAGTTATTCCGACAGCTATTCCGACATGGATATTCACCTAAGCTCCGAAAGCGATGTTACCAGAATGAATCAATCAATCAGCCATTCCCAATTCATCTGATGCATTCGTAGTCGACTTAATCAATGGAGACACGAAGAAGGCGATCCCTTCCACCAACCGAATTCACCTCTTGACAATGAACCTGAAGCGTTTACCGGCGGACCTATCCGAAACACCATTTTCAGCCTCATTTCCAGGGTAGCTCGTCACGATTATATTCTATCTAAAATTCTAAACCTTATTCATCTGCTCGTTCTGACCGACAATCATCTTGGAATAATAGGAGAAGTCAACGAACTTCGCGCTCGAGTAATCAATCTGGAGAATATGGTACAAAATGTACCAGCTTCAGCAACATCACCGACACCAACAGTACCATCAGTAACAGCACCAGTACCATCAACAATCCATGCCTCAACATCTCATTATGTACCTCGAGTATAACCATCGTTCTACGTATCGTTCTACATTGATTATCTTCGTTCTTCATGAAGACTAAGTAATCTCTAAATGTTTTAGAGATTATGTATTCTAGTTCTAATGGTAAACCAAATGAGTTTAATATCATATTAAATCATTAAATCCATGATTATATCTGAAGAAAATATATATATATTTTCATAAAGATTGTAATTAAAAATTCTTTTGTACAAACTGTTAATGATGAAAATATTTTAACGGGTAGGTAATACCCGAGGAATATTTAAATTTCACATTAATAAGTTACATTGTACGTTCTTCGAATTTGTTTCAACAGTCATATACTATCCTACTTACATCCACCGATATACGTATCCGTTCACCAAAGAATAACTATTTTCATTCAAATTCAAATTTTATATTAGGATTTTGACATATCAGAATTCAACAAGTGGCATAATGAAGAAAAAATGGACACAATAAAAATTGATTAGAAACACACTAATTAACAATATGAAATTTTGTTAAGAATCCACGCTAACAAAATCCTAGCTAACTGTTCCTAGCTAACTGTTAATTCCGTATTACATTTTATTTATCGCAATTTAATAATCGCAATTTATTTTATCGCAATTTCATTCTCGCAATTTTATATATTGTTATTTAATTTCTGTTATTTACTTTACGCACTTTATTTATCGTTATTTACTTTCTGTTATTTATTTTACGCACTTTAAATATTGGGACACGTATTCAAGGTTTTGACATATCATATCGACGCATCTATATATATTATTTGGAATCACCATAGACACTCTATATGCAGTAATGATCGAGTTCTCTATACAGGGTTGAGGTTGATTCTAAAATAATATATATAGTTTGAGTTGTGATCGAGTCTGAGACGTATACGGGTCACGACACATATTAATTAATTCGAATATTATATATTAAACTATATATATGAATTATTGGACTGTCAACTGTGGACTATCGACTGTGGACTAATAACATTAAACAATTAAAATAAATTAAAATATTGATTATAACATATGAAACTAAACAAGTCTTCAAGTTTGCCACTTGATTTCACCTTAAACCTCATTTGTATCTTGACGATTACAATCTGCATTCAAACCTTTCATGATTCTTGAAAACGCCTCAATCGATAGGATGAACCAACCGCACTTCATCTACGGAAGAAAAGATTGATGCATATAGTAATGCACTTGAAAAACTCTCGGAAACTGAGTAAACATTTAACACATAGCTGTGCTAATTCCTTTAGTGTTATTATTACACAAAATAACTTTGCAGTTCTTTTTCAAAATAGCCAATTTTGTCACAGCTCCAGCAATACAACTTCATTTTTTCATTCGAAACAACCTTATTATAACCTTGATATATATGCGTACTCTTTATTGTTACCGGGGAACCTTTTATATTCCACCATATTACAATCAGCGTTTAATCATCTAAAAACACAAACTCCTGAAAACATCTCGGATTGATAACCGACGATTAAGATATGGTTGCATTAAATGCAGAGGAAATAATAAGATTGTAGATGGCCTAAATGGCCAATAGTTTGATGATAAAGAAATGAATGTTAGGAACGCTCGATAGAAAATTTGGTAATAAAAAACAGATTGAGCTAACCATGAAGGAGACCAAAAACAAATACAAGGACCAAACTCTATATTCAAAGAACCTAGATAAATATGGATCCGACGAAATCTTTAGAGAATATTTTGTCTCGAAGCCACGTTAAAATCTTGCAGAAAATCTTCTTCATCATTCTCCGAACTTAGAAAATTCCAAAATATCATCATAAATATCTTCGATATTTCTAAGGATATTTTCATAAATATTCTTGTCCGAATTATCTACCTCTTCGTGTTTTCAGCATTCCATTATATTGGAAACTTCTGTAAAATCTAAGTATAAATTATGAATGAATTGTGGAGAAGTGTTGGGAAATGAAGCATGTGTTAGTATAATATAGTGACGCTTGGCCAACGTGATTATATTAGAGTAAGTCATGATGAGTTTCTAATGAAACATGATGGTTCACAGTAGATCATATCACCATCATGTGTCATGTTACATAACTCTTTCATTCTACATAACCTCCGAACATATCAAGAAGAATATATTCTTGGTAGTTCTATCTTCTATAATTTTGATAAATTTAAAAATCAAATCGTGCTATCACTTCCACCCTGCTTAAAACATTATAATCATTCGAAACTCTATATCTACGAATTATGGACCATTATTCGCTTGACTTGGAGTCGGGAAGAGAAAACAAGAGCATGGAGCTCTGAAAAATAAAGGAAAATATAAAGCCGATCACAAACACAGGAATTACAAACCGTGTATATTAATTTTAGACACGGGAGAATTAAAAATATTAAAACCCCAAGGGCGAAGTAGAAGAAAACAGATTCCTTCAGTGGTAATTGGAAAAGGAGAATGATTTTTGCGATAGTGAGGATAAGAACAAGAATCAGAACTGGATTAAGCATTTTCACAATCTTTGGAAGTAAGAATTGAGGAAAGAAAAGTATAGAAAAATGGGAGTAGTGAAAAATATTGGAACAGGAAAAGTTTAATTTATAATGGAGATATCAGACAGAGTAATCGAGGCAGATCACCATATTTAATTATAGAGATCTTATTTTTCCATAAATCCCGAAGAATCAGATCTTACAGATTTCCAAGATTCTCTTTAAATTCCTTGAATTCCGGAAATCAACCACATCTACGTCAAAAGATTTGATGAAACATTTTCCACTCTTTTGTGATAACTTCATTCGTACTCTTCGAATAATCGAATTGTTTTATCCATAAAAGTCAATAATGATAAAACTCTATTTATTGACTTGTATTCATCATGAAAACATTTTTATGATTAACCATGACAACCACATTCAAATTTCGGGACGAAATTTCTTTAACGGGTAGGTACTGTGACGACCCGAGAATTTTTGACCAAATTTAAACTTAATTCTTAATATTATCTC